>NW_028327175.1:70877845-75877845 GCF_987537825.1 Furipterus horrens
TCCACTTTGCTAAGTGTTTTTAAAATTAATGGGTGCTGGGTTTTATCAAATGCCTTTTAAGCACTTATTGATATAATCATATGATTTTTGCCCTTCATTTTGTTTATGTGGTGTATTAAATTTACTCATTTGCCAGTATTGTATCATCTTTGTGGAAAGCAGTATGGAATTTTCTTAAAAAACTAAAAACAGAACTACCGTTTGACCCAGTAATTCAGCTGCTGGGAATATACCCTAAGAATACTGAGTAACAAATTCAAAAGGATTTATGCATCCCTATGTTCATAGTGGTGCTATTTACAATAGCCAAGTGTTGGAAGAAACCTAAGTGCCCATTAGTAAGTAAGTGGGTCAAAAAACTGTAATACCTTTACACAATGGAATACTACTCAGCAGAAAGAAAGAAGGAAGTTCTACCCTTTGCAACAGCATGGGTGGAACTGAAGAGTATTATGCTTAGTGAAATAAGCCAGGAGGCAGAAGACAATCACCCTATGATTTCATCTATAAGAGGAATCTAATGAACAAAATAGACTAATGAACAAAATAGAACCACAGGCATGGAAACATGGGATGGATTGAAAGTGACCAGAGGGGAGGAGAGATGGGGATAATGGTGGTAAGAAGGGGAAGGGACTAAACAAAGATCATAGATGAATGACCCACAGACATAGACAGAAGTATGAGAATTGACTGTGGGAGAAGGAGATGGGATGGGCAGAGCAGGGCAAAGGGGAAACATTGGGACAACTATAATAGAATAACAATAAAAATGATTAGAACATAAAAATAGTATAAAATAATAAATTTAAGTTGATTTAAATCTCATCTTCCCCTCATCTATGTACAGGCATGACCCTTGGCTCAAGTTACCTGCTCTGTAGTGCCATAATCTACTTCTTTATTGTTTCTCTTATTGCAGAATCTTGATATTATAAAATATATGTATTAATTGAAAAACCAAAATAAAAAAATTAAAAAAAAAAGAAAGAAAATATATGTAGTCAGTAGTTGGGAATCTGCCTCTAGGGTTAACATATCCTTCCTGATATAGGCTCTCACTCAGCCATTTTCAAAGGGCAGACAACACCTTTTAGTAGGCACTGCGGAAATTTCAGTAACTTTTTATTTCATCACATGAATGTAGGGCACCACTAAAGTTGTCAGAGAGGTGGAAGACATACTACCCTAAATGAAATATTGTTTCCACACTAAAAAATTATCCTGTGTGACTGTTGATTGAGGCTAAAAAAAATACAGATACATATCAGTTGTACTTTAGCATGAAATAAAATGAAAAGTTTATAAGAAATCTCCCTGGCTGGGTAGCTCAGTAGGTTAGGGCATCCTCCCAATACACCAAGGTTGTGGGTTCCATCCCAGGTTAGGGCACACACAAGAATCAACCAATGAATTCATAAATAAGTGGAACAACAAATCAAAGTTTCTCTCTCTATCTCAAACAATAAATAAAGTAAATTTCAAAATGTTCTATAAGAAGGTTAACTATAATTTTAATAATTTAGGAGAAACTTATTATACACTGTGTTTTTCAAGGGCCATCTTTCATTATACTAGGACATAAGCTTCCATTGTTACCATGGGAAGCTTCAGTTAATATTAGCAAGATTAACTGTGCAGTGAAATTCAGCTTATAGCTGACAGACCCACAAAGCATCACTATTGTCAGAAACCATCAGTTTTAAGATAGGTCAATTAGGAATGAAACAATGATCTTTGGCTTAAGTAAAATGTCAAATGTTAACTAATAGATAACAAATATATTAGTCATTTTTTTCACATATATTTAAGTGGAAACAGAAAAATTTATAATTATAAATGAATAAGATGGTATTACTAGTTATAACTCATTTGTTTCCAAGATATAGAAACTAATGTATTATTAGTTAAAATTAAGATGGTCCGTGAAATAGAGAAAATGCAAAACAACAATTGCCTAATAGGTAGAAGTTCATTTATGTTTCATAGAAACAGAAGCAGCTCAGGGATGGTTCCAGAGTATCAGAGAACAAGCCTCTTCTTAATGCTTTACATCATCAAGTTCAATGCATGACTTCTACCTTTGTGTCTAGATGACACTTTGAAGCCCCACCCATTATGCCAAAATTATATTTAGTAAAAAGGAGGAATAAGGGGAGAGAGGAAACTTCCTTTTTAAAATATACTTTCTGAAATTGCATATCTAATATTGACTTATAACCATTTGGTTAGAATTTGATCACATTGCCACACCCAATTTCAAGGAAACCTAGAAAATTTATCCTTTAGTCTGGTGCCAGTTCTATATACCTATTCTACTACTGAGGAAGGAAGGGAGAATAGCTATTGAGGGGTTAACTAGGTATCTCTGCCACTCTCAACTTAAACTAATTAAGTAACCATAGAAATGTTACAAAATGGAACAGTTTACAAGAACTAAGAATAACTGAGCAGAAATAAACATCCCAAAGTCACCCAGACTGTCTCTTGCCCCTGTCTTTCCTTATGTATATGTTTTATGTTTTCTTCTCAGACTTTCCAATCCATGTTATACCAAATATGACTTCTGACATTGCTGAGCCTTTATGACTTTAAATTCCCTGAAGATGCTTTTATTCCTTCAGCTTGGGTCAGCTACCGATTCTTAGACCAATCAACTGTGACCAGTGGAGCAGAGTCAAAGTGTAGAAAATAGTCATTCTTTTTAAACCATTGGTGGGAGGGGATCAGTTCCCAGAATGAAGAGATCAGATAATATAAACAATACATTCTGGGCATATGTAATTTACTTACATACATAATAAAAATGACAATCATTTAAAAAATCCCTTGGTAAATAAGTTCTAAGAATTGTTGTGGTCTCCAATAGCAAACAGCTTTTTTAAACTTCCTTTCTAATTAATAAATCACAATGTTAGTTGCTTTTTCAATTTTAGTCCTGGTCATGTATGATTTTAAATGATGCAGTATTTATAGTGCCTGGCATTGGACCCATTTGAGTATGAAACATCTGGCCTTTTAATCATGCAAAAACAAAAAGTAAGTCCACTTTGACAAAATAAGCTAATAAGCTATTCAGGATTAATTTAGAAATTATCAAATGAGTTTATATCACATAGATTCAGGTGATTTTTTTTCACATCAGAGTACTCTCTTGAATCATTTGGTAGAGAGCAGAGTGTGTTTTGTGATATCAAACCTATCCACAATTCTTCCAAAACCTGTGTTCTGGTGTTGTCTTGACTTTATAGCCAAGAATTCTGTTGATTAAATTTCCTGGTCAAAAGTGAATTAGCTTCACACAGTAGGCTATTTTCTTAAGACTTTATCAATGTCAAATTTATTTAAGTTAATTAAAGCTACTAGTTTTGGGCTTCATTCTGAAGTTCATAGAAGGCAAGCAAAGGATACCTCTCGTTTCTATATCAAAAAACGATTTTAATTCTTTTTATTTTAATGCACTGTCTACTGCATAATAAGATTCCCAGTGAACAAGATGAGATAAGAATCCCAGTAAACAAGAATTTATTTCTATTGCTCACTGTGGTCTGCCTTTCAGTGTTCTACCCTACTTAGAAGATTGTTATTTTGTGTAGCTGCAAATAGATAGGACAATCAGGGCTTCAAAAACACTTTTAAATCATTGAAGTGTAAAAAAACACTCAGACACACAAATATATCACATAATACTGAGGTTGATTATATATAGACAGCTATTATTTTACTCCTCAAAATGCACCAACATTTTTGCAAGTGCCAATGTTGCCACATTAACCTATTAGGAGGTAGTACTCACAATCATTTGTGGAAGTGGATGGTAATGAATTAATTCAGATGATCAAAGGCACAAATATACAATAATGATAGTGCCACAATTTAGATCAAGATATAAGTAGTTTAAAACCTTGAGTTTGAAATAACCTGGTTTCACCAAAAACAATGTCTCTAAGCTGTGTAAATTTATTATTATTATTCTAATTTCTCTTCAAAGTGTCCATATTATTGGAATCTTTGTGACAGCCTTGAATTCTGCCCAGTTTCCCATTGTACTTATTTAATAGATTTATTTTCTTAGGTCAATGTATTCAATAAATATTTATTGAGTTTTATATTCAAGAACTACCCAAAGTAGTGTAAATACAGTGAAGTATATTTTAAGTCTCTTTTAGACCTTGTCCTCATAGAAGTTATGTGAGATTAATTAATGAGTAATATCACCTTAATTAAATACATATTTATTAGGCACTAGAAATACTGTGGTAAATGGGACAGGCACAATTCTTAACCTCATGGGCTTTTTAATCTATGAGATTATATTGAGTATTTTTTATTAAATCTTGACTCTTTGTTTTAAAGATTTTATTTATTTTTAGAGAGGGGGGGAAAAGATGGAGAAAGAGAAAAAAAGAAAAATTAGTTGATTGCCTCTCATAGATCCTGACCAGGTGCTGAACTCGCAACCCAGGCTTATTTCCTGACTAGGAATTAAACTTGTTATTTTTGCTTTGCAGGAAGATGCCCAACCAACTGAGCCACACCGGTCAGGGCTATATTGCATATTTAAATAGACATCTGTGACCAAATACATTGTAACACATGACTTCACAGTTGAATAAAAAGTACAGGCCTGCGGCAAAAACAGAACTCTATTTACAGTGGGATGAACAGTGGTGGAGGCTGTTGGATGACAAAGTCAGAGAGACAGACTGGCAGGTCGTCTAGGCCCTGTAGAGGGAGAGGTGGATTGTTATTCTGAGTGATACTGTAAGCCCTGTAAGGTTTTGAGCAGGAAAGGGGCATAATCTGATGCATGGTCTTAAAAGATCAATATGGGCAGCTGGGGGAAAGTGTGTAGGAGGACAAGAGGGAGGCAGGATATCCAATGAGCAGACTTTTGTAATGCTGTATGTGTAGTACAGTATAGCAAGCTACAGAAGGGAATCATGAAGAATTTCATAAAACCCAGCTAATTGGTTTTTAGAAAATACTAAAACAAACTATAACATAAAAGTATGGAAATACAAGCATCCAAAATTTTTAGTAACTTAAATATATAAATCATTCTTTCTTCTTGCTCTTACTTGCTCTCTTCTCGTTTTTTATCTTTCTTTCAAATCAAGAAGTCAGGAGCACTTTGCAACCTCCATAGATTTGGGTTTCATTTATAATTATTCACCAATATTGGAATTCTTTTAAAATGTAAAACAGGTAAGCTGTGTAATGAACTTCAGACAAATAAGTATAAATTGATCATTTACCCGAGAGAACCAACTTGAGAATTGCTAATCCCTGTGGAAACACTAGTAAACTTTGCTAATAAAAATATTATATGACTGATACAAGAACTTTATTCACAGATAAAATTGATGGGATTTCATAAAATAACCAAATTAATTTCTTCCTCTACTGAAATGTCTGATCTTTTCAAGATTTTGACTAAGGGACTTACACAAGACTCACACAGAGAATTCATGCCTTTTCCTTTGCTTAACACTTTACTATATAATCTCAAAGAGGCCAGAACTCTTAATTAGGGACAAAGAGGGATATGCCTTTGTACAAAGTTGTTTTTATTTCTGAATGAGCACACTTGTGAAACTGATTTCCTGAATAACAAGGCCAGGTGGAGAGATGGAGGTCACCCCTGTGTAGCAGCGTGCTCCTCCCAGATCAATAGGAAGCGGGCAATGCCATCTTCCTCTGTGACCAGATGGGCCAAGTCCTGCAGAACAGTCCACAGCCATTATTCTGTGCATCAGGCTGTGCAATTGATTTCAAGATAACAGACAAGTGGGAAAGGGCTGTCAGGCTTGACTGCCTCCTGTCAATACAGGAGCCCTGGAACAGTGTAATTCAGAAATTTTTTGTCAATTTGGGTAAGCTAGGGTGGAATCTTGACAGGGCAAGCCTTTATTTGTCATGCAGTTTGAATGTGCAGAGGGAATCTGTTCTTTGGTGCCTGGGCAGGGACAGGCCTGGCTAGAACTGTAGGTCACGATGCATGGCTCAATTTCACAGGCAAGCCCCATGGAGGATTTTAAGAATAAAAAAGGTGGAAACGAAAGGTAGAGTTTATTTTTCAAAGCCCTTCTAAGATATTTCATTTCTATAAATTCCTGCTTTGTCTTTATAGTATAAACTTAATTTTCTATCAGCTTGTAAATCTCAATTATCTACAAAAAATACAATTTTCTCTCTGCTTGTAATCAAATCACTAATGTGGGAAATGGAGAAATTAATGTCTCAGGCACAAGAAAACATACTCTCAGTGTCACTACAGTTATATTTTGACTTGGATTGGGCAAATCAGGTTATGAGAGTTGGGTCGTGTGTGGATAGATTTAAAATTGTGTGAATCGGACTGTGCTACGTCATGTGAAAAGTGTTTGAATGAAAACATTAATTGTATATCATAGGCAAACGTTGAAGGGAGGAGACAAGTTATGCTTCTTTTTTGTTTAATACTAGAGATGTCAGCTTCTTGACTACAAATTCCCAATGGCTCCTTTTTTTCGTCGTATTTCATCTATTGTACTACTTCATGAACATTCAGGCTGTTGCTCTATGGTTTAGAAATTATAACAAAGTCAAAGTGACTTTTTTTCCAAGCTCTTACTCAAACTTTAAATTAAGAACTTTGGGGCTCATTGGAATGAAAGGTAATGTATTCAATAAATACTGAGAACTCAGGTGCCTATTGGGTAGAAGTGAATCCCAAGGGTAAAAAGCAAGCTAGCCATAACTCAAAATCTCTTTAGCAATAAAATAATTAAGTTTCTGAAACACTATGGATTTTTGACTTGGAATATCAAAGCATAAGATAAAACCAAACCAAAGCAAAAACAAATAAGTGCATTGCAGTTTTATGGTTTTAGTTTAATATATAGTATTTAAATACAGTATTCCCTCACTTACCGCAGATATTACATTCTAGACTCCCCTGTGAAGTAGGAACCTTACATTTATTCTACACTCGTAAACCTATGTAACTTTAACAACATACGTATACAGTATCACAAAATCCCACGATATAGCAAAAAATCCATGATAAATAATTTTTTATAATATTTTAAAAAATCCTGTGATACAATGAGGCCGTGATAAGTGAGCTATTATATAGAAAAGGACTACCATAGTTCTGTACAATGTTATTATTGTGCTAAAGATAAAATCAGGATGAGAGCCATATTGGGAGTTAGGGTGTGGAAGGATTGAGCCAAAAGGAAAAAGGACTCATGGACATGGACAGCAGTGTGGGGATTACGGGGAGGGAGGAGGGGAGTATAGGGGGACTAAGTGGTAATAAAAAAAATACAATAAAATCATGCTATAAAAATAAATTAAATTAAATTAAATTAAAAAGTAAAAGGCACAATACTGGTCTTCAGTGAGCTCACATTCTAGTGGAAATATTTATTTAACAAATATTTTGAGCACCTACTAGAGGGAGAAGCTGAGTTACCCTGGCACTTTATTAGTATTTCTGAGTTAGTTTAAATCTAATCTAATACATTGGGAAAGATTTTATGTGTTGTATCTGGCAATATATCATAAGAAGCTTAATTTTCTCTTTTGGTTTAAAAATATATGTTCATACCTCTGTTTAGTTATAATATTTATTGTTGTTTTCCATAAGTTGTTGAAAAATAATTATGAATGATTTATAATTTGTAATATGCTTTAAAGCAAAACTTTAATGATTCATAGTTTATAATGCATATTACAGTCCAAAGAGAAATTTTATTTGAGATTTACTAAAAGGACTAGGTTAATTTTGAAAATAATGCCTTAATTTCAGTTATAATAAAATCTTAATAACTAATTTACTAAGTAAAATAAACATATTACACCAGCTTATTTGTGGATAGACTAATAATATATGCATATACTTTTTATAGCAGCTTGTTAAAATTGGTATTAATCCTTGTAGAGTGTTAAATTTGATTAACTGTTTTTCTGCATTTGCTGAAATGATCATATGGTTTATTCAGGATGTATTATCTTCTTTATATACTGTTGAATAAGATTTTCTAATATTTTATTTAATTAATGTGGGGAGACATGGCTGTCTTTTTTCTTTTCTTTTTTATTGAATTTATTGGTGTGACATGGGTTCACAAAGACATACAGGTTTCGAGTGTACAACTCAACAAAACACCACTTTCACACTGTGTTGTGCTTCCATCGGCCCAAAGCAAAGTCTCTTTCCATCCTCATTATATTGCCCCCCTCAACTTGTTCCCTCTGGCTATCACACCCACCCCCCAACTCATTCCCTATGGCTATCATCACATTGTTCTCTTTGTTTTATATATATATGATCTTTCCAGAAAAAGTCTAGCGATTGTTAATATAACAAGAATGGTGTGTGCGACATTGATGCAACCTGGCAGTCAAGGAGAGAGTACTGGAATGCACATGTATGAACAATGACAAATTCACTGTACTAGTCATTGGGGGCAGTAGATGCCATTGAGTGAGCATGTGTACTGTGTGATTCTTGCATTCAAAATGAGAGAGCAGAGCAACAAATCTGCATCAAATGTTGTGTTAAGCTTGAACATTCCTCCACGGAAACTATTCAAATGTTTGGCAGCTTCATCATGATAACATGTCTGCTCATCTATCACATCTTTTGCAGAGTATTTCGGCAAAGCACCAAATCACCCAGATGACTCAGTTCCCCTACAGCCCAGAATTGGCACCCTGAAACATCTGGATTTTCCTAAAACTAAAGTTACTTTTGAAAGGAAAGAGATTTCAGACCATTGATAAGAGTCAGGAAAACACAACAGGGCAGGTGATTGTGATTAAGAGAACTGTGTAATGTTCCAAAGTGCCTACTTTGAAAGGGACTGAGGTTTCATTGTCATACGTACAATGTTTCTTTAATGTTCTTCAATAAATGTCTCTATTTTTCATATTACATGGCTGGATACTTCCTGGACATACCATATATATATATATATATATATATATATATATATATATATATATATATATCCCAAACCCCTCCCCTCTGACAGCTGTCAGTCTGTTTCATGTATACATGTCTCTGTTTCTGTTTTGTCGGTCAGTTTATTTTTTCAGTGGATTCCAATAAAAAGTAAATCGTATGGTATTTGTCTTTTTCTGATTGGTTTATTTCACAGCATAGTATTCTTCAGGTTCATTCAAGCTTTTACATAAGGCAAGATTTCCTTTTTTTTATAGCTGGGTAATAAAAGTGTACCACAGTTTTTAAATCTACTCATCTACTGATGGGCATTCGAGTTGTTTCCATTTCCTGGCTATTGTAAGTAACACTGCAATGAACATAGGGGTGCATATATTCTTTTGAATTAATGTTTCAGGTTTCTTTGGATATATTCCCAGAAGTTGAATTGCTGGGTCAAGAGGCAGCTCCATTTTTTTTTTTATTTTTATTTTTTATTTTTAGGAAACTCCATAATGTTTTCTGCAGTGTCTGCACCAGTGTGCATTCCTACCAACAGTGCATGAGGGTTCCTTTTTCTCCATATCCTCATCAACACTTACTATTTGTTGATTTATTGATGATAGCCATTCTAACAGGTGTCAGATGATCTCATTGTGGTCTTTTAATTTGCATCTCTGTGATGGTTAGTGATATTGAGCATCTTTTCATATGTTTATTGGTCATTGTATCCCCTCTTTGAAGAAGTATCTATTCAAATCCTTTGCCCATTTTTTAAATTTGGTTGTTTGATTTCTTGGTGTTGACTTGTATAAATTATTTTTATATTTTGAAATTTAATATTTTATTAAATATTTTTAAATCTATGTTACAGGAGATATTGACTTATTTTCTTGTAATGTGTATATTTATTTTATGCATGATTTTAATGCAGGTCTCATGAAATGAGTTGGAAATTGTTCCTACTCTATTTTATGAAATATTTTGTGTAAGTAGGCATTATTTCTTCTTTCATTTTGATAGGCTTCAGCAAAAAAGCCATCTGGATCAGAGTGTTCTTTGTGAGGATATTCTAAATAACAGACTAAATCCTTATAAAGCATATTGGGCAACCTAGGTTTTCTATTTCTTCCCGTGACTGTTTTGACAATTTGTGTTTTTTAAGAAATTTGTAATTTTATCTAAGTAGTTGAATTTATTATTACCGAGTTGTTCATAATGTAATCCTTTGTGCTCTAATATCTGATGGATTTGTAATAATCACTTCTCCTAAATTGTTGTCGATATTCTTTTAATTTTTTAATCAAGTTAAAATTTTATACATTTTGTTGCTTTTTATGATGAGCCATATTTTTAGTTACATTTCATTTATTGCTTTTCTGTTTACCATTTTGCTGATTTATACTCTTAAGTATTTCCTCCTTTGTACCTGCTTTGTATTTCATTTGATCAAACATGGGCAATTTAAAGCTATAAATTTTTCTCTAAGTACTATTTCAGCCATGTCATCCAAATCTATCTTATGGCTTTATTTATTAATTTTCTTTTTTGTATCTTTTTTTTTATTTTTTAAATATTGTTGTTCAATTACAGTTGTCCCATTCCCCTGCCCCCTTTGCTCTCCCCTGCTCTATCCACCCCCACCCCACTCAGTTCATCCCCACCTTGTTGTCCATGCCCATGGGTCATTTATATTAGTTCCTTGACTAGGCCCTTCCTCTTCTTTCCTCTCTTTTCCCCTCTCCCACCCCCTCTGGTTGCTGTCAGTCTGTTCCTTATTTCCATGTCTCTGGTTCTATTTTGCACATTTGTTTGTTTTGTTCATTAGGTTCCTGTATTAGATGAGATCATATGGTATTTGTCTTTCACTACCTGGCATATTTCACTTAGCATAGTATTCTCCGATTCCATCCACACTGTCACAAAAAGTAGTTCCTTCTTTCTTTCTGCTGTGTAGTACTCCATTGTGTGAATGTATCAGTTTTTTGATCCACTGCTTTATCGATGGGCACTTAGGTTGTTTCCAGCACTTGGCTATTGTAAACAGTGCTGCTATGAACATAGAGGTGCACAGGTTCTTTTGAATTGGTGTTTCTGGATTCTTAGGGTATAATCCCAGCAGTGGGATCACTGGATCAAAAGGCAGTTCCATTTTTAGTTTTTTGAGTTATGACTTTATTTTAATTTAGTAAAAAATATTTTGTAATTTCTCATATGTTTTGTTTAGGAAATTTTTTATTCTAAAGAATGTTGGTTAATTTGCATGTATTTGGTAGATGATTCAGATATGCTTTAGTTTCTGATTTCTAACATATTAATTCTTATGAGGGAAGATGCTCTCTTATTTCATGTTTAAAATATGAATCTAACCCAGAATATAGTATTCCCTGGAAATTGTTGCTTGTGTACTTAAAGAGAATGTGATTATGTTCTCTTATGTGATGATCTATAAGTGTCAAGTAAATTAAATTGATGATATTGTTGTGTAGGTCTTCTGTATGCTTGCTGATTATTGGTCAACTTAGTCTACTAATGAGTGGTTTTGAGTCATCCAACAATAAAAGTAAAATGGTCCATTTCTCCTTTAGTTCTTTCATTTTTTACTTCATACATTTTTGTGGCTCTATTATGTGGTGTGTACACATTTAGTATTTTTATATATTTTTGATACATTAGTTCTTTTATCAATACTTAATACTTTTCTTTATCCTAATAATATTCCTCAAGCTCTGTTTTGTTTGATATCAATATAGTCAATTTGGATTTCTCATGATTAGGGTGTGCATATAATATTTTTTCCAATTTTTAAATATAACCACTCTTTTTTAACTTAAATACATTTTTACAGACACTGTATAGTTGGCTTTATATCATTTTAAAAATTGTCATAAAACTCCTTTGTTTTCCATTTCTTGGGAATCACAATCCTGCAGTGTCCAATTTCTAGTGTTATTTTATAAATTATGCACATTTATTTATTTTCTTATATGAGAGGACAAATTTACTTCAGCATGGCAGAGTTGAAGTCTCATTTTTATTTTAAAATAATTTTTCAAAATGTATGCTATATCTTTGTTTTTCATCATTATAATAGCTATATAAATTTTTTTTCTTTTTGATCTCAGGAAACATAAATTCAATTCATATGCATATTTTTGTTTGAAAGAGTTATGATAGAATCATAAATAAAAATTTTCAAGTAAAATATGTGTTATAAAAAATTAGAAAAACTAATTTGCGGGGCATGTGGGATAAAAATATGAAATAACGGATAAAAAAGGAATGATATAAACTTTTAGTTATTAAGCAGAAACATGAGAGTGTGTGAGTGGATTTAAAATCACTAAGCATTTAGATTGCAGTGGATACTCTTTAAAGTCTTACACAATCATTTTATTTGAAAATAATAATATGTACAACATGATGAAAATTATATAGTTTTCAGGTATTTAAACTTAAAATGACTTTTTAAAAATATCACTTTATATGTGCTTGAATTACATTGATTTTAATCATACTTTTAAGGGTCCATGGACAAAATAAATTTGATGACCACTGTGCATCACAAATGTTTTCAACAGCAATAAGTTACCATGGTGGGGAACATTTCAGATAACAAGTGAGATGTAATTGAAGGCAAAAAAAAAAAAAAAATCTCATATGTTTAGGCAAGAGGGAGAAGCCCCAATGTCCTGAAATAAAAACATTTATTGTGGGGCAATAGAAATAGATGTATTCACATACATCACACATATACACGTATAGTCATTTATAGAGGATTTTAAATTTTAATAAGTGATGAAGTGGTGTTATCATAGGTCTTTGAGCCAACAAGATGACAGGATAAGGTATTATCTGCATGACATCTGATCTAGCACCAACATGCAAAAATGAATGGTGATGGGAGGAAGGGTGGGTAGGAGGCTATTACGTTATATAAATATAAGACACTTAGGATCTAGATGTATGACTAGGAGATGAATAAAATGACTTGTTTGAATTTAAAATAGCAGTTCGGTAAAAGAGCAATAATATATTTAACACCAACATTTTGGATTTCTCTTTAGAAAAAATTTCATGAATAAAAATATGTAACAGGATTTTATAATCAAAGAGTTTTCAAATATTTAGAGTATAACAAATTGGTTTTATAATTTCACCTGTCACTAAAATTAAATTTTACTATATATGATGTTTCCTTTTTTCTTCATATATTAAGCATGAAATATTTGGTTTCCCTAACCCAGGCCACAGTCATTTCTGTCAGGGGAACCTAGTTTATCTGGCTCTTGTAAAGCTTGAAGCATCAGGAACAGGTTTGGTAAACCACAGCCTTCTGAATATTTCTAATATTCACTCATGCTGCATTTTACTTTAATGTGTCAGTAATTATCAACAGTAAAACTGCCACTGAAACAAAGGAGAAGGGTCTACACAAGTGTGTGAATACCTAGAATATTGTTCAGTTGTGGCAACAAATAATGCAGTTTAATACAGAAATGTTCTACCCCAAATGGCTCATTCCTGTTTTTTTCTTTCAATGAGATTTGTAGCTTTATTTTACAATCCTGGAAGATCATACCTGTTTTAGCATTAATACCAATATTACAAGTTGGCTAAGTTTACTTTTCTAATTATGTCTATGCTGTCTTATTTTCTAGACCTTTCTGTTTTCTAGATCATCATCTATATAAAAGATCTAAATGTAAAGAAATTAATATTCTTCACATAACATTACAATCTTTTAATAATAATATCAGTGCCATTTCCATTAAATACTGTATTTTTATAATTCTCTTAAACTGTTATAAATAATATATACTACAATACTTCTCACTGTAGAGAACAACTAATTTTTTTGCACTGTGATATGTGTGTATATTTGTATATACATGTATATTTATATTATCTATATTATTTGCATAATTCAAAATTCACTGATATCAAAATATACATACATATACAATGATATAACATACATATCATTTTTATGTCACAAAATTATTCAAATATATGCAAAAATTGAATTAAATTTAAAATAAACATTCTCAGTTTCCTTCAAGTCATGAAAAGAATGTTATAAGAAATTCTTTTTAAAAGGGAAGGGGACTTGTAGTCTTTTTAAAGACTCACAAAATTATTGTTTTCATCTTGCTGTTACTTTTTCATAACTTTGTATTTATTTTCCTCTTTGCAAATGAAACACAATTACTATGGATAGTAAGTCAGAACATGTCAGCTCAAGTGTATGTACTTTCCTGTTTACAAATCTCTACTCTCATAAAAGCAAATAAACCATCTTCACCTAACAATAAAGGCTCCAGAGTTCAGAAATGGCATTAGGCTTTTATTTTTATATTCAATGCGACCATATCCAAGTGAACTGTATTTTTCTGTCTGCTCAATATCACATATACAAAAGCAAATGCAAATGCTGCTGACAAATAATTTACAAAGTTAAGAATATCTTAAGAGTTTTTCCTTTTTTGATTGAGGGCTTTTCAGTTTACTAAGACAAAAATTGCTTCCAGCACTTGAAATGTGATCACATTGTTTAGATACAGATCCTCAAGTGTCCTGAATCGTAGATATGTATCTTAAATGTCAATGGGGACTGTCTGTGCTAATCCATCCTTTTTCAGACAAACATGCCCTTGGCAGTTCTATTCAGGATTCAATGATGCTGTTTAATTGACAATTTAAAATTTGCAGCATGCAATGCCTCTATCTCTAATCCCCAAACCATATTTATGTCTCTTGTAAGTCATAAGCAGGCCAAGGACACTGAGGTCTTTAAGTTTCAAGAGCCTGTGGGATCTGGAATGTATATCAGCATGTACATATGTAACCTGCTGAGAAATAGCAGTGGTGCAGAAAAATATGGTTCTATTTCTTGATCAGTATAAGTTAAATAATTTTTTATTTTTTCTCTTTCATTATGTATTTCCAGCTCAATGCTATGAGACCCACGGACAATAAATCCCTGGAAACTAGGGTGTGAGAGAATTTGTTTACTTGTAGGGAAATTGCAATTACCCTCTACAGTTTTTTGGGGGATATAATTTGCAGACCACTTGTACTGAGTGCATTTTTACCAAGGACAGTTTTTTTTTTTTTTTTAAGAAATTTGTTCGTGATGGAATATAAAAGTTCCTTTTATTATGCAGGAGGGAGAGACAATTTTTGACTAAGGGGAGGTTGCTGTAATGTTAGTAAGTTTAAAGAAATAATGACTATAACCAATTATAGTATTGTAGGTTGCTTAGACCTAGCAGGGTAAAATGACAGAAGGGGCAATTCATGATGCTAGTGAAGACAGAAAATGGCTTACTGAATAATTAAAAATAATCGAAAGGCATGGTTATAATTCCATGTTTTGTACATCATAAACATCATGTAAAGCTACAGTCTTTTTAATGATTTCACAGTAACATGGGGATGAAGACATTTTTTCTTGATAAAAATTATGTAAAAAGAGATAGGAGTGTCTGCTTGGACTGTAGGGTTCATTCATTGTTTCTGTGAGAGATATAGAAATAGAAAGTTCAAACAACTGAGAGCAATAAAATTGATATTTTACAGAAGTCTTTGTTATCTAAAAATTTTGAAGAAAGTCAGAAAAGTAAACGTTTTAACAATTGTCTTTAAATTCAATTTTGATAATTTGTAACATTTATATAAAAATTACATAAGCAGAAAATACTATTATATAATAGCTAAAGCACAGGAATATATCCTAAGAGTCATGGGTACTAATGTGAAATTTTGAGACAATTTTAAGAACGTTAAAAATATTTAAAATATTGTAACTGAAACAACTGTAACTTCTATTTTTAATTCTGAAATGGAGATATATAGGGAAGAAGTGACAGTCCATTTCTGATACAACAGAGGAACTGATACTAGTTATGACCTTCCAAAATTTAGCAAAATACTGTTAAAATTAGGCAAAATATATGTGGCAACTTCTTCCAGAAACTGGACAAAAAGCATCGTAGGAGTTTATCCTGTACAGAGGGGAAACACGTGAGGCGAACCCAAAGTTCACCTGGCTTTGAGCCTGGCACACCTTCCGACTGTGGCGCAGGGAAGCGCAGCCTAACGGAGTGTGTTGGTCTCTCTGAGGTGAGCGGGCATGCACCGAATTTCTGGGTTACAAAGCAGCTAGAATTCACGGGCAAGTATCTGAAGAGAAAAATAGTTGCGGAGGGTAGATAGATATTTGTAAAGGGTCCGTCCTTGAATCCTGGATTGACTTCTGGGCTGTACATTCACAGGCTGACACTCTGCAAGGCTGAGTAGGGAATAACTGTTACTGAAATTTAAATAAAAAAGATTCAAGCTACCTAAGGTAAAATACTACTAGAAGATGTTGGAGTTGTAGCCTACGCATAACAGAGAGACCTTCTGAGCAATGACACATTCAACTGAGATCACATCTTAAAAAAATAATGCTCTGAGTAAAGGCCATATTGTAGAACTAAGTAAAAACTGCAGTATACTTTCCTTAAAAAAAAATAATACCAAGACTGACAGGGTAAGGTTAATTAAATGTAATTAATTAAAATGTAAGTAATTAAAATGTCTACCAAAGAAAAAGTCAACACTTTTCAGAGAAAGATTAAAGAAGCTCAAGTCTCTACAAAGTATCTTTGACAATATCTGATATATAATCAAATATATTTGAGAAAAAATGGAAAAATATTATCCTGAGACAAGGGAAATGACAATCAATGAAAAACAAATCCTGATACTATCTAGAAGTTAGAATAAGCAGACAATGACTTTAAAGCAAGTGTTATAAATATGCTCAAAGAAATAAGAAAAAGAAGACATAGTGAATGATTAGATGGAAAGTCTCGTTGTAAATAATAAAAACTTTAAATAAAGAGAAAGAAAGAAGGAACTCCTAACTTTTGCAATGGCATGGATGGAACTGGAGACTTGTGCTAAGTGAAATAAGCCAGACAGTGAAAGACAAACACCATATGATCTAACTTATAACTGGAACTTAAGAACAAAATAAACTAATGAGAAAAATAGAAGAAGAGACTTGAAAACATGTTAACAGACAGCTGTATGGGAAAGGTTGGGAATGGTGGAAGGAAGGGTAAGGAACAAGTCAAAGAACATGTATAAATGAGGCATGGACATGGGCAATGGAGAGACTGTGGGCAAGAGGGGTGGACTGGGTGGAGGAGGGGAAAGGGGGAAAAATGGGACAAGTATAATAAAATAAACAATAAAGTATTTAGAAATAAAAGCTAAAATAAATAGCTAAAAAGGAAATAAACAATAGAAATATAAACTAATTATATGGAAATGAAATTGAACATGTATAGAAAAAATTGTGTGTAGATTATTCCAGTGTCAAGGGTCTAATGCAACAGAACTATGAAAAGTACAGGAATGAAACTAGAAAACTAAAGTTAACTTCTAGAATGTTGAGGGAGTTATATAGCAGACCAGTGACAAGAACTGTTAGTGAAGAGCCTTCTGTACACCAAGAAAAAAATGTAGTGGAAATAAATATGAGGATTGCTTTTTATATTTCTTGTATGGAATGGAGAATTAATGATGGGTAAAGAGAAATCATTTCTGAAAGACTTGAAGATATAGTATTGTGGCATTTAAAAAAACAATTTGAATATACCAGACCCACATACCTTCATATGTATTATATAGACATTTCTTCAGGATTTTAACAGTTTTGTAGGTAATCAATCACATGATCAAATCATTGGAGATTACCAGTTGAAATAAAGTGTATTTATTTTCTGAGAGCTCCTACTGGCTCCTGCATTGTTTTAGCTCTCTGATAAAATATTATCTCATCAGTGAGAACTTTCCTGATCACTGTATCTGAACTATAAACTCTAACATCTTGATTTGGGTACTCACATAATTATGCATGATATAAAAATTAATTGAGCTATGCATATAAGATTTATGTACTTTACTCTGTGTCAGTTATAACTCAATTAATAAAAGAAGAAAAACAGTACTATCTCACTTATCATTTTCTTTACTTTCCATTACTGCATTTAATATGTGACATATAGTATGTGGCATATATACTCAAGGAAGTATGGATTTTATCCCTGTTTTGTTTATTGCTGGATATTCAGTGCCCAGAGCAGAGCAGAGCCTACACACAGTAGGTACTACATGCTTGGTCACTGTATGAATGGATAACTTCTCAGAATTTGATGCACTGCTAATTTTAACTCTATGAGAAAGGTGTACCAGGATGTTTTCAAATACATATATAAAACTTATTTTCTGAAAGTTTATTTTAGACTAGTATTCTGCTGGCTCATTCGAGTTTGATAAATCTTTAATTTACGCCTCCACAAAAATAATCTTTGAAGAATATTATTTTCACATCATAATCTAGAAAATGATGATGGAATAAGGTGGGGAGAAAATATAGAGTATAGTTATAAGAATGAAAAAAAAATCAAGTATGAAGAAATGGAAGCTTAGAGCATTTTAGTATGAAAATAAGTAAGAGTAAGAAAAATTAACCAGATTTGTACCAAGTTCAAAAAATGTATATAATGTGAGAACATGGTGGGAAAAATTACTTCAAGTTATTAAGCATAAAAAAAGTAGATGTAGGGTACTGATATTGTTGGAAGTTGGAAAACTAGAGGGATGCCTTTTTAGGAAGAATTACCTCACATTTTATTATGTTTGATTTTCATTCTTTTCAGTCTTGCTATAAAATAGGAAACACATCATCTAGTTACATCTGGATTATGCTACTTTAGAGCATTATAAGGCAACAGCAAAACAGGTTCTGTTTTTATTCTGTGATTTTGTGGGACTACAGCTAGCTCCTTCTAGTGGAGGTAAGAATTACTTAATAATTATGATAATCTTAATCTGATGTTTTAAGTATTTTCTATTATATAAGAGAGAAACTTTCCTTAAGAAAGTTTTACCTGTACAATATGAGGTGAAAGATGCTTTATTACTGATATCACCAATGTTAACACATGAAAAACAATCAACTATGGCAAAACCCTAGTAAAATATCAAATCAAAACATCAAAAGTTGTTATCTTTAGTTATCATACTCACTATAAAAAAGGTAGAAATATGTGCGTGATGGTTAATTTTATGGCAAGTTGGCCAAGCTATGGAGCCCAGATATTTAGTGTGATAGTATTCTCAATGTTTCTGTGAGGGTGCTTTTGGATGAAGCTTACATTTCAATTAGTAGACTTTGAGTAAAGTGGATGGACCTTAACCAATCAACTGAAGGCCTGAACAGAACAAAAGACTGAACCTTTCCAAGCAAGAGGGAATTTTTGTACAACATTGGACTTCATCTGCAACATTGGCTCTTCCTGATTCACCAGCAGACTGATTTGAGACTCTTAACTACCTTCCCGAGTCTCCAGTCTGCCAGCTTTCCAACAATCAGATTTTGAATTCATCAAGCCAGCATGATCTCATGAGCCAATTCCATAAAGTAAATCTCCTTGAATATGTTTATACATATCTCATTTTTGTTTTTTCTGGGGAACCATTTCTAATATAGCATGCATTTATTAAATTCAATATGATAAAATATGCATTGAAGGAATTTATATAAAGTTTTCTCAACTAGAGTTAAAATCATAAGCATTAAAACTAAGAAAGTTGATATGCAGTTACTTGAGTGAAAGATAACATAAAGGTCTGCAATATATTTTCAATATTGATATCAAATTTTAAAAGTAAATGTAAATAGAAGGCATAATTTAACAAAGTTACTTATATATGAATTATATAATAAATTTTGTGCTGGAGGTATCACACTCCCTGACATCAAATATACTACAAAACAACAATAATTAAAACAGCATGGTATTAGCAGAAGAACAGACACACAGACCAATGGAACAGAATTGAGAGCCCAGAAATACTCACATGTACATAGGCAAATAATTTTTAACAAAGAAGTCAAAAACACACAATGGTGGAAAGAAAAAGTCTCTTTAGTAAATGGTGCTGGGAAAATTGGATAGCCACATGTAAAAGATTAAAACTAGACAACTGTTTGTCCCCATACACAAAAAATAACTTAAAGTGGATCAAAAGACTAAGTATAAGACCTGAAACAGTAAACTACGTTTAAGAAAATATAGGTACTAATCTTAAGGACCTTGGTCTTGGAGAGGATTTTATGAATTTGTCTCCAGTGCCAAGGGAAGTAAAAGTAAAAATAAATAAATAGAGCTATATCAAACTAAAAAGCTTCTGCACAGCAAAATAAACCACTAACAGAACAAAAAGACAACCAACTTAATAGGAGAAGATATTTTCAAACATCTCTATCAAGGAGATAATATCCAAAATATATAAAGAGCTTATAACAACTTAACAAAAAATAAACAAACAATCCAATTAAAAATAGGCAGAGGACCTGAGCAGACACTTCTTCCAAGAAGACAAACAAATGGCCAACTGATATATGAAAAGGTGCTCAACATCCTAGCTATTAGGGTAATGCAAATCAAAACTACAATGAGATACCACATCATACCTCTTAGAATGGCTCTTATCAGCAAGACAAGTAACAAGTGTTGGAGACATTGTGGAAATAAAGGAATGCTCCTTCACTGCTGTTGCAAAGGTAAACTGGTATAGCTACTATGGAAAACAGTAAGAAGGCTTCTCAAAAAATTAAAAATAGTGTTATCATATGACCCAGCAACTACTCTTCTATGTGTCTACCACCCAAAAAAATTGAAAACATTCATTCACAAAGATACATGCACCCTTATGTTCATTGAAACATTATTCATGGTGGTCAAAATATGGAAACAACTGAGTGCTCACTGATAGATTATTGGATGGGAAAGATATGGTACATATATACAATGGAATAGTACTCAGCCATAGGAAAGATGAAATACTGCCTTTGTGCCCTGAACACTGTGGTTCAGTTGGTTGGGCATCATTTCACAAAGCTGAAGGACACCTGTTCAATTCTGGTCAGGGCATGTGCCTGGGTTGTGGTTTTGGTACCAGTCTTGGTGCATGCAAGAAGCAATATATCAATGTTTCTCCCTCACATTAATGTCTCTCTCCCTCTCTTTCTCCCTTCCTTCCAAAATCCTAAACAAAAAATAAATACCGTTATTGTGACAACATGGATGGATCATGAGACTATCATGCTGAGCAAAATAAGTCAGACAGAAAAAGTCAAGAACTATATGATTTCACTCATATGTGGGATATAAAACTGAAAGCAACAAATGAACAAACAAGAGAAACAAAAACTCAGACACAGATAACAATGGGAAGGGATTAGGGGGTTGGAAAAGGTAAAGGGAGTCAAATATTTGGTGATGGAAGATTTGACTTTAGAAGTGGGCACACAAAGCAATATACAGATGATGTATCCTGGAGTTGTACAATTAACTATATAATTTTATTAACCAATGTCATTCCAATAAATTTAATTAAAATAATTAAATTATGTAGCATGAAATTTTTTTTCTACTAACAGAGAAAAATTGAAATTCTGAATAGGTGCAATTGTATATAAGAATAATCTTTTATTTGACATTTAACATAATGGCTTGGAACTCTATTTATTTGACAGCAAAAAATTTTCCACATAATTGGGTAGATATTTTAACACTTTTACATACATCATTTATCCTTGTATGTATCATAATAACCCTTCCATAGGAACCAAAATGAATAAATATCAGTTTATTTGTCTATCTTTTAAGAATAACTATGCTTTCAAATTATATTTTCATGAATGTATTTATTCATGGGGTATTAATAGCTGGTTCTATAGGACTTCATTTTTTATGTATACATTTACTCAGATGATCTGATTTTGGTATATGGCAAAAATAATTATCTAATAATTATAGCCTGTGCATATACTTATAATATAAAAATGCAAGGAAACATGTGTGGTTCAGAAATATAAATATAGTTTAAAAATGGAATGAATTGCTAAAATGTGAAGATGTTAAAATTATTCAGTAAAATCCAATAGCTATGTGTCCATCAAATTGTATACAAATTTGAAAAGTGCCTCAAAATAGTAACAACTTTTTCTATCCAAAGCAAAGGCTAGATTTGAGTTTAAGTTGACTTAATGTGCAGACTACATTGGATAAAATGGCTTGTGCATGTATGAAAATTTAGGAACTTACAGGGGCACATGTTTAATTTTTAACAGACTTATTTGTTTATTCATTTATTTGCTTGTTTATTTTATTTTTGAAAAATTTACACTATTACAGATGTCCCTTATTTTCCCTCCTCTTTCTCCTTTCCCCCAGCTTCTCAGCCCCAGCCTTCATCACATTGTTGTCTGTGTCCATGGGCTATGCATATATACATATATGTTCCTTGGCAGATCTCTTCTAGTATCCCTCATCCCTCTTCCCCTTATTTGATGCTTGGAATGTTTGGAACACGTTCAACAATATAGCAGCCATTTTAGGGAACTGTTAAGTAGAAATGTTCCATTTCTAGACTATTATCATTATCACACTAACAAACACAATCCACCAGCCTAAGTTTGAAGTAGCTTAAAAATCACATCTTTATTGTTATACTTTTTTTCCACGTAATTTTGAAAAATGTATATTTATTTATTTTTATAGAGAAAGGAAGGGAGGGAGAAAGAAAAGGAGAGGAACATCTATGTTTGGTAGCCTCTCACACACTCACAAATGGGGCCTGGCCTTCAACTCAGGCGTTTGACCTGACTGGGATTTGAACCAGCAACCCTTTGGTTTGCAGGCTGGCACTCAATCCACTGAGCCACACAGGCAGGGCTCCGTACACTTTTTGTAGATGTTTTCTAATCATCAAAGATACTCAGAAGTCACAAATTTACCACAGTTCATCATTGCAGATAATTACCTCAGAAAGAGACATTGGGTGAAAGATTGGAAGATTGAAGTGCATGGCTTGAAAATCAAATAAAAAGCTTAAGTTCAAGATATGTTGGCTTGTAGAAATAGAAGTCATACCAGGGGTGAGAGATACTGGGGATATTTTGTTATTGGGGTTCTCTAAAACAGCATACTTTATTTTACCTAGAGAACAGGCAACTTTCCTCTCTAAGTTTCCTGAATATATTAACTTTACTTAATTCCACATTTAGTCTATTGCCAGGGGTGTCTGTTGTATAGGTATTTTATAAGATTAAAAAGATGTTTTTAATGGCAGAACACAACACAATGACACTCATATGGATGAAAGACGTAACTCATTGTTCTTACAGATCAAATCTAGAGGAGACTTCCATGCAAAGCCACACAGTGGGTTGCACTGAGGATAGGTTAACAGCAAGCTAGAGCTGTAATGAACACATTATATAAATCAAGAGGGTGGGATTCATTAGCTAGTGTCATTCCCTGTGGATTAGGCCATTTGAATAATTTCTTGGGCTTTGAGGCATGGAGACTGTCCCTAGTCTCAATGAAGGCTAGTGTATAATACCTCTGAAGTATGAGAGCCAGATAAGAAAGTATTGGGGCATAAACTTTATCAACTCTTAAGAAGAGTAACTGGCTAACCTTACACCAAGACCTCAAAACTGGGTCAAGACAGCCTTGGGAAAAAATTTAAAAAAACTATATTACAATCGACCTGTTGTTATCTTGACATTAGTTTTGAACTTGACTATTTGGGGTATTTGAGTGACCCAAATAGTAGAGGAGCCTTTTAGAGGATATGACATAGATTGGTCTAAACAACATAGAAAACATTTTATTATAAGAGTAAAATTGAGAAAAATGAGTTAACATGTACGGAGTCTTTGTACGTTGGCTGATAACCAAGTTTCCCATTATGTAATATTTGCCAAAAAAAAGAGATCTGCAATTTTAGGGTCTTTAGTGATATCTTGGTAGAGTTGTAAAGTGTATTAAAAATATAAGTTATATTTTCTACTATAATAATGTCTTGGTGTATATATATATCTTGAGCCAAGGTGGCAGGTCCAGCAGTTAATGTTGTTGAGAGGTCTGAACTATTAGTGTTATTTGTTTGTAACCAAGGGGACATACTTAGCGGTTGTTGTGGGCATGTACGGAGAAGCAGGGCAGGGAGTCATTGTGGAAAGCTGGGTATGGGGAGCAGGAGCAGGTGCTGGAGCGTGGGAGTTCTCTTCCCAGGGGGACTGATATGAAGCAGGTTCCTTCTCGGGAAAGCAATAACTTCCATTAATGTTTCGAATGTCACAGATAGCATAAACCTTTACCGATTTCTCTTCAGGCATGGGAATGTAATAGTGTACATTTTGGTAGAAAGCAAGGAGTAGATGCATTTAAAGGATTAAGTAAATATTGAGCTCATGGAATGCAATAAAAACCCTAATATTGAAAGAACACACAAGAAATGTGCCATGTCTAACTTGTCAGTGCCTTAGGAGAGGCAGTCTGTCGGCATTGTTGAGACAGTGGTCTCAGTGTCAGGGGTTGCATCTCTGGTACAAGGAGAAAAAGCATCTCCAGTAGTGAGGTCTTGAGTTGGGGCAATGTGCTCTGAAGAGATGTTATCTCCTGGGTGATAAAGAGGTGACCTCTAGGACTAGGGTGATGCGATCTAAAATGTGGGACTGGCATATCCTTCCCTAGAAGATACCCACTTGGGTTGATGTAGGTCATGTTTTTGTGTCTCCATGGTATCTTAATAAGGCTGAACCATTTGTGATATTTGAAAGAAATATTAGGCCTGGGAACTTGCAAATATCTTTTAAGGGGCCTTATAAGTAGGTGAAGAGCTAGCAAAGATGATGCTGGCATCCACGGTACTGCTGTAATTGGACCAAAGTCCTGCAACCTGACTGATACAATTAAAGTCCTGATTAAGGATGCCCAAATCTAAAAGATTCCAACAGTCCTAAGTTTTGCCCAGATGGGTGGCAAGAGGTGTTTTGAAACTAGGTTTTAAATTATATGGCCTAATTGGGTGCATATCTTTAATAAAGTGTCAAGTTGTTTACCAATTTAAATATTTGTTAGTGAAGCTGGAACTTTAGCTTAGCCTGTAGTCATGCCCTCCAGTTTCACTAAAAACAGCGGGTCCTTTGTCTCAGATATTGATTTGAATGGTGACAGTCCTGTATCAGCCAAACTCAATGGCATGGAACCCCTCAGCATTTCTGTTTTTGTTGAAACAATGGCTTATTTGGAGGGTTCAGGACTCCAGATCACATACTAATGGATGCACCTAAACCAATGACAAGACCAACAGTCAACAGATCAGTGTGTAGCTGCAGTCAACAGGCTTTTCTTGCCTGTTGTTGATTTGTCTCTAGCATGTATTGTTACCAAGGAGGGGTCGTCTGGTTTCATCAGTATGGGATATGATGTTTATTCTGTTATCATCTCAAATTTTTATTTTTATTTACTACGTAGAGTTTTTGTTTTATTTTTAATTTCCCATCATGGTAGCTCTCACTTTCTATGGGAATGAACCAAGAACATTACTTTTAATTTCTTGGAGAGGATCAGAGGGAGGGACTTGATTAATTATTCATGCCTTAAAACCTGAATACTGAGGAAGATGTTTGGGGTAGTGCAAGTTTAATTTCAAATGGATTCTCTATCAAATGGTGTTATGCACTTATCACCTAATGCTTATTAAGAGGAAGAAAAGGGTGCTGGATGGTGACCTGCTGTTTAACAATAGACCACAAGAGAAGTTGAAATGGACAAGTTTATTACTCACAGGTCCTGGAAGAAGTACCTGGCACATCTCAAGGGGCCACATGGAAATGTCAAGGCAGAGTGTTGCCAAAGAGAAGCCAGACCTGGGGCACAAGACTATTTTAGGATTCATGGTTGGAGTATTTTAAGGTTCCCAGGCTAAGTCTGGATTGCTCAATTCAAGCCAAAATATTAGGGTTTGGTAATGCACATGGGGTATTATTTAAGGGGCACATAAGGTGAAGGTACTAGGAGGCTGGGGATGCTGCTGATCACAAGGGCTGTTGGGGAAGTCATATCAGAAAATTATATTTAATTGTGATTTTGTGGGCTACTATCTAGGATATGCACTTGCATGAGAGTGCTAGTGTTTGTTTCAGGTCACTGAAGTCTGCTTGGTTAAAGAAAGTGGGTGTTGAGGCAATAACACAAGGAATAATAGCTTAGCAAAATTCTTTTTTTAAAAATACTTTATTTATTTTTTGTTTATTTGTTTTATTTTTAGAGAGAGGGGAAAAGAGAAAGAGAGGGAGAGAAACAACACTGTGTGGTTGCCTCTCACTCGTGCCCCTAACTGGGGACTTGACGTGCAACCTAGTCATGTGCCCTGACTGGGAATCGAACCAGCGACACTTGGCTCACAGGCTGATGCTCAATCCACTGAGCCACAGCAGCCAGGGAGTGAAATTCTTGACAGATGGACTTGTGCCTGGTCCATGGGCCAATCTATGGTTAACTAGTGGCAGAAGAGTATGTGCCCTCCAACTGGCTTCCAGCCCTTCTGTAATGGGGGCAGGATCCAAAACCCATAAATATTAAAGGAACATATTAAAGAGCTCATGTGAGTATATACATAGAGGCAATAAATATGAGGTCTGTTCAGAAGGTATCCAGCCATGTAACATGAAAAATAGAGACATTTATTGAAGAAGGTACAAGATTCCAGAAACATTGTACATAGGACAATGATACCTCAGTCCCCTTCAAAATAGGCACCTTAATACTTTACGCAGTTATTCCAATCTCCATCAGCAGCTTTGTCATATTTTCCTGAATCTCATACACAGTCTGAAATCTATTCCCTTTCAAAGGTGATTTTAGTTTTGGGAAAAGCCAGAAGTTGCAGGGTGCCAAACCTGGTTGTAAGGGGGCTGAGTCACCTGGGTGGTGTTTCACCAAAAAACTCTGCACAAGACATAATGCATGAGCAGGTGTGTTGTTGTGATGAAGCTGCCAATCACCAGTTGCCCATGGCTTCCTCCTCCTGAATCATCTGAATAGTTTCTGTGGAGGAACATTAAAGCGTAATGCAAAATTTGATGCAGATTTATTGCTCTACTTGCTCAGTCATTTTGAATGCAACAGCTACACAGTGCACACGCTCATTCAGTGGCCTCTACCACTCCCAGTGACTAATACAGGGAGGTTTTTATTGTTTATGCACGTACATTCCAGTCCACTCTCCTTGGCTGCCAGGTTACATCAATGTCACGCAAACTGTTCTTATATTAACAATGGCTGGGTTTTTTTCTGGACAGACCTTGTATACCTCTTAAAATAATAGGAAAGAAGGATGGGAAGGTTTTGTTAATGTTTTTATGAAGTATAAGTAAGCTAAGGGGCCTTGAATTAAGAATGACTAATGCCCGGGGTAAGACAGACACTCATTTAGGGGTTCATTTGTCATTTTGTAACTTAAACACGAGTTCTTGAGGAGCCAAACAGGCCTCTCAATTAAACCAGCTGCCTTGGACCAATCAGGGAAATGAAAGTTTTATTGAATGCCCTCTTTAATATACCAGCATTGTGTATTCTGAGAAATGAAATGTGTGTGTTGATTATTATCAGTAATGTCTAGAATTCTGAAGGGGATGAAGAGTGTCTGGTGAGACTTTGTAGTGTGGCTTTAGTGGATGCAGAGACATGTGTGACCTTGATTTATATTTTGGGTATCTATAAGGCAAGAGATTCCTGACTTCTTTGCCTCAAGGGAACTTCAGCAATAGTCAGATAGTCTATAAAAATATGCACATGAAGCCATATGCTGTCCAGGGCATCCAAGGTTACAATGACTGCCTAAAATTTTTCCAATTGCATTGACCCTTGGGTCCTCTGCTTTGTCAGAGTTATCCTGGTTAAGAGATGGAAGGCAGCAACATTCCATTTAGCTCTGCAGTTTGTGATGGCTGCAATTCCATTCTCACTGTCTATGAGCTCCCAGTTAATCCCAAGGGACCCCAGGTAGTCAAGAGGGTTAGGAGATTAGAGACTTCCTCCAGTAAGGTAGAGTCTGACAAGGAACTGAGGACAGGGGAAGTCATCCTCTCTGGTAGGTGGAACATGTCAGTGGACCCAGATTTGGCTCCATCCTGAATCAGGTCAGAAAGGCCTTAATAGCTCAATGATGAATTTGTGAATTGTTGCTTTCATGATCCAAAGCATAATGGGCAACGAGGTGAGGAGAGTCTGTGAGAGCCTTTATTTTCAGGAGAGGCCAATATGTGGTCAGCGATTTTTCACTCTTATTATTTATAGCACAGGAATGAAAAAGCAGGCTTTTTAAAAATCAAAAGCCCATAGGCAAATTATGCCATCATAGGTGGTCCAGAGACTCTAGAAGGGGTGCAAGGAGGTTACCAAACACTTTGCAATAAAAGAGTCTCTGAGAGCACTAACTGAAAAACTTATTGATTTTAATATCCTTTGTTGGAAGGGACTCCATTTAAGGTCAGCTGATTTGTAAGTAGCAGCATCATGAGATGAAGTAGAATTTTTAAATAAGGAATAGGTTGCCTTCAGAACCCAAGAAGGATTTAAGAATGTTGAACTAATATGTCCTTAATGAGTGTGTTCAATGAAATCCCTTGGAAGAAGATGTTATCAGTGTAATGTTATACCTTGGTTCCTGGAGAGAGATGAATACAGTTAAGATCTTGTCTGTAAAGATGGTGCACCATAACAGGTGTGCAGACGCAAGTATCCATGTGCAGCCTAATCAAGGTGTATTGTGTTCCTTTGCAGATGAAGGCAAATTGTGACTGACAGTCTATTAAAACAGGCATTGAGTAGAATGTATTAGCCAAATTTATAAGAGCAAAATATATAATGGTTGCTGGTTGAATGGAGTTAGTAATTTCAATAATATTGGGTTTTGTTTGTCTGCTGGGGCTGCCATACCAAAGTACACAGACTGCATAGCTTAAACAATAAAATTTTATTTTATCACACTTTTGTAGGCTATATATCCATGATAAAGGTGTTGGTAAAGTTGGTTTCATTTTGAGGACTATCCTTGGCCTGTAGATGGTTGTCTTTTCCTTCTGTCGTCACATAGTCTTTCCTCTGTACATGTCTCTGTCTTAATCTCTTCTTATAAGAACACCAGTCATTTCCTGAATTAGGGCCTATCCAAATGCACATGACCTCATTTTACATCTTTAAAAAGCTTATCTCCAAATAAAGTCACATTCTAAAGTACTAGAGGTTAGGTCTGCAACATGAATTTTTGGAGAGACCCAATTCAGTCCATAACATGGGCTTGAGCAGAGCCTTAATGCATGGGACCACATCATAAAAGTTCCAGGAATCTACCATGAGATAACATTTATTTTTTCCAGTTTTAATAACAGACAAAACCAGGCTGTCAAATGGAGATTCAGTGGAGAGAATTACCCC
Organism: Furipterus horrens; assembly: GCF_987537825.1. Taxonomy (NCBI): domain Eukaryota; kingdom Metazoa; phylum Chordata; class Mammalia; order Chiroptera; family Furipteridae; genus Furipterus; species Furipterus horrens. The sequence goes on from NW_028327175.1 coordinate 70,907,141, forward strand.
TTAATCTATTAGGTCTTATATAATAAGTAATTATATAGGAAAGTCTTATTTAATAAGTTAAACTTTAGAACCTCTGTTATAGAGGCACAAAAGCCAATCAGTGCCTTTCTGTGCTTTTAATTTTTTTTTATGTAAATACTTTTGGTAAATTTTGGATTTACCAAAAATTTACCAAATGTTCAGTCAAATTATGAACATTTTTAGATACAGAGATATAATATGTGTGTACATATATATGGAGAAAATATTTAAAAGATAATTTAAAATATTTTTTTAAGATTCTAAAATTTATTTTTAGAGATAGGGAAGGGAGGAAGAGAGAGAGGGAGAGAAACATTGATGTACGAGAGAAATTTTTATCTCTCTCACATGCCTTGCAACTGGGGACCTGGCCTGTAATACAAGTATGTGCCCTGACTGGGAATTGAACCAGTGACCTTTCAGTTTACGAGATGATGCCCAACCCAGTATGCCATAGAAGTCAGGGTGAGAAAAATATTTTTGTTTATTTATATTTACATGTCTCTTCCCTGTATTCAGGGTATTTTTTTCTTCCATTCTAAACAACAACAATGAAAAAACCCAATATTATAATATATTACATTATTTGGTATTTTTAAAAGGTGATTTTATATGAGGAAAGCTTGTCTGATGAAGCATGTCTCATTGTAAATGTACTTAATTTGGTAAAAATATATTTAGATAAACTTGCTACTTTGGTCTATTGAATCTTCATAGTTAACATTGTCCTTGCCTATATGTTCATCCACTCTCATAAAAACTGAATTGGCAGTTGATTTTCAATGCACAATTAAAGTGTATGAACCTCAGACTAGAGATGTTAACAAGTGGATAGCAGAAGATACAAAAAGTGTTGCAATAGGAAGTGACTTAGCCATCTATGTGTGTATGTGTGTGTGTGTATAAATTAAATAAAATAAGAATATATATATATATATACTTATAAAATATTTTCACAAGGAGAAGAAAATTGTTACAGGGAGTTATTAAAGACTTATTCAAAGTCACAGAATTTATAAATCCAGTCAGAATTTGAAATTTGAAACTGGCTCTTGGTCTCCAGGCTTGTTTTCATTCATACTTTATTAGACAGTATTCTTCAAGCTTTGTGATCCATGCTTCTTTAATCAAAACTATTTAATTTTAAAGATGTTCTATATACAGTTCTGGAAACTGTATATAGTTCATTGTTGTCCAGGTGCAATTTTTTGACATTGTTCTGAGGTTTATAGTAAAGATATAAAAATCTTTGAGAAGTGTCAAATATTGAAATTATATCATCAAACTGCTATATTTGGAAATAATATAAAATCTTAACCATAGGGATTGCATTTTATTTTACTGAGGAAAGTTTTATGAAAATGGTAGAACCATTTGGGAAAGGTTTATAACACAGCTTTGCAAAGTCAATTTATCAATTTTAACCAATTCAATTAGATTAAGGTTATACTTATATACCTGATGTACATCATGTTTTATGCAATGCTTTGTCTATCCAAAATATGCCTTTGAAGTATACATTATACTTTAAAGTTATTAGGCTATGAGTATGTATTTTAAAATATTTTATAAGAGTCAATGTAATTTCTATTCAGGCCACTCTCAATATCTTCTTTCTTAATATATTTAGTATTAGAAATAATAGCATTTTAACTACCCCTTTCCTTTGTTTCTTCTGTTCTGTCCAACTGATCTCTGTTACTGATTGCTTTGTAGCAGAAGAGCATAGGTTACTACTCCTAAACAATATGATTGCACTTAAAATGATGCCTTTGGGCTACCAATCATAAGCAAATCACAGCATGAAGGTTGTAATATAAGACTGAACTCTACCCGAGATCCACAAAAACATGCTTTTAAAATATATCTGTAATACTGTCAACAATAAATGTTTAAAATAATAAATAAAAATAATAATAAAAGCAGACAATAAAACCCGAAACCGTAAAACTCCTAGGAGAAAAATAATGGAAAAGTTCTTTGACATTGGTTTTGACAATGATTTTTTCTTGTTTGACACCAAAGCACAGATGACAAAAGCAAAAACAAATAAGTGGAAAACAACTTTATCCAAAATCCTTTTTCTCTCCTCTGTAGCATGAAGTATTCCTTCTGATTTAAGACTATTGATACATTATTCAGCTTCTTTTCTAAGTGAAGGAATATAAAAACAAAAGCCTCAATGAAAGCGAGCATATTCAATTTGGCTTCCAGTGTCCAGGCTAGAAAAAGCCAGGGCTCAGAGAAACTAGATGGCAGCAGCATGGTCAGTACCTAAGTCTTTTTAGGGCATTAGTTGTTGAAAGGAAATTTTTCTTCATGATTTCAGCTCTTCTAGTGCAGCTGGAATGCCAGAATGACAAACAAGACCTGGAGAGACATTGAAGCCAGACCTACCCAACTGAATTAACCATAGAATGAATCCCTTTGGGTTATTTATCCAGTGAATATTTGTGGTGCAGAGAGAGAAATACAACAACCAAGTGCTTCAAGTTTAAAAGTGTTTATTCTCAGTAAGACTTTTTAGTTATTAAATTTTCTGGGTTGATGAATCATGTCTCTTATTACTTGGCTCACTCAACACAATTCTTTTTTCATTTTATTGTGTGATCTACTAGTAAAAAGACATACACTGTACAAGCAATTTACCATGAATTTATAATAGGGAGCCAGTGGAGTTGGGGATGGGGAGGAAGGAATTATTGTCCTCAAAGCAGAAAATCTAGAGCTCTGAGTTTCACTAAAACTAATTTATCAATTTCCAAGTGTTTTCTTCTGGCTATACAAAGTTCTATAGGTGTTGCTAGTATAGTATATTTTTATGTGCTTTTTTTCATTTTAATAAAAATATAATTTCATTCATTAACATTTATTACAATTGTTATAACAATGTTATATTTGTTAATGTAATCATATTTATTGTTGTAACTTTTTAAATCAATCATTACGTGTCATATAAGCTGTGAAATAGACTCCATTACTTTTGGCCTCAACCAGAAGCAGATGATAAGGGGTTTGGTATAGTATAAAGAAAGAACTCTAACTTAAGAGTTAGAAAACTGGGTATTATCCTTAATTCTTAAAGTTGATAATTTTGGCTTTGTGATTTAGGTCTTGAGGATTTGACTCCCCTTTATAATAAGTGAGGGTGCATAACTAAAGCATTTTACTATGGGAAGAGAGTAAAAGGGGATTAAAGGGTAATGGAAAAATACAATAAAAACTTAAAAAATACAAAAAAAATTAAATTTTTATCAGCATTAATAAGCTATAAATCCATGAACCTTCTCTTTCCATATCTCACTCATGGAGCTTAACTAGGAAACTTTATCAAGATTATATTCTATCTGCACCCTTGAATTCTAGTGACTGTGGAAGACAGAGTAATATGTCCATGTCATAAGCTGAACCCTTAGGAACGGCTTTTGTTAAAAGGGAAAAAGGAATAAAGTTTGTAGATGAAATGAAGATTGCTAATATATTCATTAATAAAATATGGAAATTATCCTGATTATTGGGAGGGCCCAGTCTAATCACATGAGCTCTTAAAAATAAAAGAGTGTGACAGAAGACTGGGTCAGAGGTTTGAGACTGAAAGAAAGAGGAAGCAAGTCCAAGCATGAGAGCTGTTCAAATAGCATAGAATCTTGATTTAACTTACACTTAACTCAAATATTTATTTGATTAACCAAAGTTCTGCAGTTCATTTTCTCTTACCACTTGCATGGTTTATTTATCAATTTATCAATTTTAGTTTGCAGACTCTGAACTCATCTACAACCAAAAAATATGCCTTGACCCTTTTATGGAAAAATTAAGGTATTTGTTTATGCTGACATGATCACACAAGTCTGTAAATGAATTGAATACATGGTGTTAAGTAATAGAATGGCATGTATTGGCAGATATTGGGGTGTACAGAAGATTGGGGTCAATCTAGTCTAGGTGGTGAGGAAAGTGTTCTCTGAAAAAGCAATATAAAACATAATACCTAAAGGATAAGAAGTGAAAGATGCATGGGGCTTAAAGATTATAAAATGTATTACACAATTACAATGATGTTATCATGTTTGCTTTTATTTATTTTAAACCACTTACTCTATTTCTACCAGGTCAAATACTCTGGTAGACCCTGAAAATATAAAAATGAGTTAGACAAAATCCCTCACACTCAGTGAATTTATCCTCTCATGAATCATTTGCCACCGAAAAGAGGTATTTGTATCTCTTATCCTCACAGTTCTATTCCTCATTTTGTGTTCCTTCTCTTGCATGAGGGAGAATTGCAAATCCTTGTTTTACTATCAAATGATACAATGCTTTCCTGAATATTTTATTATTTACAGTTTTCTCATCTCCTGGTGCTCAGAGGGCATTGAACACTTTTGGCAAGTTTTTAGCACTGTTTTAGCCAAGTTACTCATCATTGGTACTGTGATGGCTGAACAGAAGTAGAGCACTCTCTTTGTAGCTGATTTTTTTCAGGTGTGCTCTTTATAGCAGCCCTAATGGGCAGACAGTTCACTGAATCTCTAGCTGTTGGCATATGGCATCCAGGAGGACAAGGCAGCCCAAACAGCCCATCAGATTAACCATGTAATAGACCCAGAAGCTGCTTTAAAGCTGTAAAACAAAATTGCGTATGGAGTCTGCCAGCACGCCAGATGCTGCTATTGGAAGAACTATCTTCCAGTGCTTAGCATCTGGGTCTCATGGTTGCCAAAAAAAAAAAAAAAAAAGAGAGTGAGAGAGAGAAAGAGAGAGAGAGAGAGAGAGAGAGAGAGAGAGAGAGAGAGAGAGAGAGAGAGAGAATTGGCAATTCACTACCAATAAGGTTGCTTCTGCAATATATTAATTTACATATTTTTATAATGTCAAATGCATTATGTTACAACAAAGGTTAAAATTAGGTATCTTCCTTGTATACCACTATCAACCCACATTCTTCATCTTTAAGCAGCTGGTTGGTTATTATCTACATAAATTAGAACAGTGAGAATCTTGAATTTGAATGTGAGTTTTCAGTCTGTTTCCAATATGCTTATTTTATTGATATTTTGCATAATAAGATTCTTGAAAACTGGATATAAATTTTATATTTAAACAAGGTAAGAAATAATGTTTTCATATTAGCATACACTAGTTTGTCTCTTGACTGCCAATAATGTAATTGAATATTATAATGAGAGATATAACACCCAAATGTCGGTCAACTGCTTTTCAGTGAAAATGTTTTTCTAAGCCAAATAAACAATGAATTTGGTCAATTGAATTTAAAGCCAATTAGATTTATCTTTTAAGCCCAAATACAAGGTGAGTCATTTCTTGTCAGTTATGTTATTTATCAATATTGCCTAAACTCTGTAGAAAGACACCTAATATATTTAGATATTTTAAAATTTATATATGAGGAACAAAAAAATATGTTAACTGACTGATCATAAATGCTAACCTATTTTACTTGACTCAGATGATTCTACCTGTACTGCCCCAAACAAATTCGTCGTCGTCGGCAGCCGTCCATCTCGAGAGACGATGGTGTAGCTTCTTAAGAGTCTATCTGCACCGCCGAGAATGGCTGTGCAGTCCTACTCGGGAGTGACATGGTATCTGTCTCCTCCCGTGTTGAATCGACATCTTGTGATGACGCTGAAGCTACAGAGCCTGGGCAGGGTAATATGGAGGGTCTGCTGTTGCCCATGCAGCAGACACCCCCTCTCTTCGCAGCTGAAGGGTCCAAGGGAAAGACGGAGTCGATACAGCTTGGGTTCAGGTGCGCCGCAGGAGTTGCCGGTGTTGACTACAACGTCAAACCGCCTTAGGGACTCCGGCTCCGGATTTTCTGTCGGGGTTTACTCCCTTAGCCTTTCCCCTGAAGAGGTATGCCGCAAGGCAGCGGAGGTTTTTTGGAGTCAGAGTTTTCCTTCTCTGATGTGCCCTGACTGGAAGATCGAACCAGCGACACTTAGCTCGCAGGCCGACGCTCAATCCACTGAGCTAAACCAGCCAGGGCAACCCAAACAAATTAATTGAACATATATATTCAATATGAAAGATCACTTTAAATTTACAATATGATCCAACATTTATCATCTTAATATATGGTGATATCAAAAATCCATTTATTCTCCAAATTAGCCATAATGGTTAATTATACAGTCTAAGTTTGTCAGAAAGCTACTAACTTAAAATATATTTAAATCCAAATACCTGGTTTCATATTACTAATAAATTCAATAGCCAACTCCAGTAAATATGAATATATTGTGACTATTAGTCAATAATATAGTATAGGGCAGTAATAATTAAATTATAGTGATTTGGATATCATATTATACCATAAAGACTTTGCTTATTTTGCAGACAGTCAATGCTACTTACTTCTTGATAAATAATTACAAACTATTTTATCAATTTTCTGGGGGGAAAATAAATAACAAGGAAAAATGTAATTGAATCTGAGTTATTTCCATTATATTTTAAGTTCTTTAATTCTAAAAATATTAATATTTATTGCTGAATATTTTGGAGAACTGTGTGGCTTTATGTATCTAATTTAGCTCAGCTGGTGTGGCTCAGTTGAATAGTCATTAGCCCACAAACCAGGAATTTGTGGGTTTGATTCCCACTTAGGACACATACCTGGGTTGCAGGTTCCACCCTTCAGAGGGGCATGTACAGAAGGCAGCCAATTGATGTTTCTCTCTCACATCAATGTATCTCTCCCTCTCTTTCTCCCTACCTTACTCTCTCTCTAAAATTAAGTAAATAAACAAATTAATTAATCAAATGCATAACTTTAGGTGCAAGAATTATGGTTTAAGCAATCTGAACTCTATATGTTTTTGCATGAGCAGAATTTGTGTGTGTATTTGTGTGTAAGGATATTCATAGTAATGTTGCAGTAAAAACAAATGATCTAAATTGTTTGCCAATGGAGAATGGGTTAATATGGGACATCATGCTTTGGATAAAAAAAAAGTTTATTATTTCTTTTTTGTAATGGCATAAGGAAGGCACTAAGTTATAGTATTAACAAAAGAAGTAATATACACGAATTTTCTAGAGTATAACCTGATTTGTGTGACTATTAAAATCTTAAACCTAAGTGTGAGAGGAAAAATGAAGATAAGCAATTATGGAACATATGATAATGAAGTTACTGATATTCATTTAGTCATTATTCATTAAATATTTTCAATCTAAGAAGTAATGCAAATACCAAAGCAGAAAAAGCACAGATTTTTCAGACTGAGGAAACAGTTGTGGATTTGAACAGAGGTCACAAATTGTTGGCCTGCAAACTAAATATGTATATATACCTCGAAAGCATTTAAACTTATTAGCCAATTTTAAGTATCAAATCCTTTATAAAACTCCAAAATTCTAACTAACCAGAATATCTGGGCATACTAGGTTTTACCAAACATAAAATCTCTTACAGCATCTGTCATCTTGGAAGCAGTCTGCCTTCCTCTTCCTTCACTGAAACAAAGGGCTTTGTGACTGCCTGGGGAAGGACTCTGCATCTTTTCTGCACCCTCCACCCTGGAACTTCTACCCTCAGGAAGGGGAGATGGACTCTGGCATCTGAACCTTTAGTTCCCTTCTTACCTCCAAGCCTCTCTGTTTTCTATTCTTTCCTCTGAGAAGCAGGATGTAATGAAAAACACCCTTAGGGCAAAACCTATCTCTGCCTTCCCCCACATTTTCTGTGATTGCTAAGTGAGAGAGTTCTAACCCAAGAAACCTTGCCTCTTTCCTCAAATGTCCTAGATTTTTTAGTGATCCAAATGGTGTTTTTCTGATTGCTCCTAGGCATGAGCAAATATCTTTTGTATAATATACATTTATGTATAAATAATACATTTTACAAAGTGCTAGAATAATGAAATTACAAAAGATGAAAACGTTATCAAGGATTTTAAAAGGCTTCAGGTTAAAATTTAATAACCTAATGTCAAATAATACCAAGTTATACAATCCTATAAGATATATTTTACTGTTCATTTTAAATTATTTTCATTTATAATTTTTTTCTTATCTTTTATTCACATTTGCTATGGCATATTATTATTTTTCTATATACCAGAGACCACTAATAACATTGGAAGGAATATATATATAAATGTGCATATGCCATTTAGCAACATAAATCAAATCACATTGTTGTACACATGAAACTGATATAATGTTATATGTCAATTATACCTCAGCTTAAAGAATAATTGACCAGAGTAAGAGTATTTACTCCATGGAGATTGGAAAATAGTACAGATCAAGATTTGTGCTCCTCCCTCACTGTCAGAATGCCCATTTCAGCGTTTCCCAGCACAACATTGAGTAGAAGGCACACCTCATGGAAACACTATAAAATGAGACAGACATTTAACGTGATTTTACCACATATTCTTGGAAATAACTGTTTTACTTTGTAATGCCAATTTTCTCTATTTCATTGTAAACAAGACTCTAAAATGTCACTTTTAAAAATAACATTCATTTGTATGTACCAAACATATACCAACATGAGTACTGGCAGGGGGAAAAGTCTACCTTAATATGACTCAAAATCATACATGTGGTATGGGATTACCTTCTTTATGAAAGCATCATAAGAAAACAGAGATTAGTTTTTTTAATGCAAATGAAAGTGAAGAGAGTGTCCTTTGAAAAACATGTTTGGATGGTGCAAAAATTGATGCCATGAGGATTGATGCCAATACTGCAAGTCAAGACCCTAAATAATATTGTTTAATATAAGGTAAGAAAGGGAAACAAATGGTGTACTACTAAATAAAAATGTTTTGTATAACACAAAATAAAATGTTTATATATTGAATGGCAATAGAGTCAAGAACACTATGAGATTACTTTGTCTTTAGACTTTGCATTTTAGAATGCCATAATCTTGTTAAAATTTAATAATAAAAAATAAAACCCTGGAATACTAATATTAGAGAGGAAAAGACTAAAGATGAGTGATATATTATTTGGAATACTATTATGACATTGGTTGGGAGCATTATGAATTATATTTTAATCGTTTAATATTAATCAACAACATGGAACTCTCTTATATTCATGTCCAAACATACTCTGAGAATATGTGCTCAACTCTCTGCTACAGCTCCAAAGTATCCTGCTTGAAAAGACGCTGAGATTGATTGCAAGTCTGCAAACCAATATCCTCCTGCATCAAAATTCAAGTGCATTATCATCACACAGAGGGTGTTATGGCAGATGTCATCCAACTGCTTCATTGCTGCATGATCGATGGTGCGGATGGTGATTGATGCAATTGACATACCATGGCACCTAAAATAGAGTGTGCTGTGTATATCAGAGAGAGAGGGATATTCATACTTGAATGGGAAAATGAAGGCAAAATTATAGGACTTGAAAAATAGTTGGCCATAGAAAAGGGATGAAGTGCATAATGAATGTAACAGCTGTTTTGGGGATGGAACAATATAGTACCAGCAAGAAAACAGCGCTGTAAATAGATGGGGGTGGGTTGTTTCACTAAGCAAAAAAATGTCTGTGGCTTTCTCTTCCCAACTGTTTATGTTTTACTTAGCTTCATTACAAGTGTAACAGTGGGAAAGTGGTGTTGAGTGCAAACGTCCTCTTGTTTAACAGTAATGACATTTTTATCTGTCACACTTCCCTAGTGGAAGAATAAGGAAAAAGAAAGATACTGAAAGACATAAGGTTAAAAGGTAAATTGCATCTGGTGTACAATTTTGCACCAAATCTTATCTAAAACATCTGATTTTCAGCTGTGAAAAGTATAGGTAGAGGAAGAAAGGCATCAGAAAGCTGTTGGTATTAATTTTACATGTTCTGTTTAGAAAAGCTTATTTTGAAATTTATTTTAAAACTTTATTCTTCTTGCAGATTAGATTAGCAAAGGAAGCCTCTTTAGAAAAGATTCATTAAGCAGTGAATATATGTATAAATGTAAGTAATATTATGCCAACCCCATGAGACAGGAAGCCTGATACACATTATTGAAAAGAGATGAGGGAAGAGGAACATGATCCCAAGTCACTTAATATAGTGAAGGATGATAAATGCAAATAAAGTTACTACATAGACATTAAGCATTATTGATTTCATTCTTCCCTGTGCTTTTATTTATTTTTTTCAATTAAGAAGCAGCTACTCATTCTTCTCCTATGGAGATATAAAAAATATCCTTCCCTTCTTTTGCATTCATTTAGAAACTGTAAATGTAAGAATACATAAAATGCATGGAATGTCATTGCCAATAATATGTTATGGTTAAGTCTTATGTTAAAAAAAAGGAAGCTCCTGATTCTAGAAAGAAAAAGAGTCACCTAAATTAAATAATAATAATTTAGTTTTTAGTTTATTTGTATGCATGTTTCTTGAGATATCTAAGAAAAAATGAACACTTACCATGTTCCAGGCCTTGTACAAGCATGTTATATAGAAATGTTAGAGCCAGATTGCACACACACAAAATGACCATATGTGTTTAATATAAATATTGTTATCCCTGATTTACCAATGAGGAAAATAAAGGAAAGAAAGGTAAATAACTTCCCTCATGTCACACAAGAAGTTTGTGGCTGAAGGGACATTACTACTGTAAAAGGATAAACTGAGATTCCTTAAATTTTTAAACGTTTTTTTGAACAAACATTGATTTGAATCAGGCAGTTCCAAACTAAAAGTGGTTAGGAGCACTCTGTCAATAGGAGCTAGGGGACAGATTTTGATAGAAAAGATGGATAAATGTAGCAAGGAAATTACTTGATTGGCTATATGTTAAGTAGTTGTCTTATTTGGGAAAGCTTAGTTGGCTGTTTGTGGTGTTATTTTTTTTAAAATTCCACTTATTGGGGTGACATTGGTTAAAAATTATATAAGTTTCAGGAATACAATTCCATAATACAATACCTGTTCATTGCATTGGGGGTGCTGAACACCTTGTTTCCTTGCATCACCATTTATCCCCTCTTGACCCTCTTCTACCTTCCTTCACCCCCCTTTCCCTCTTATAATCACCATATTGTTGTCCGTTTCTATGAATTTTTTTCTTTGCTTAAGCCCTTTACTTTTTCACCCAGTCCCCACCCCCTTTTCCTCTTATGGTTGTCAGTCTGTTCTCTGTATCTGAGTCTATTTCTATTTTGTTTGTCACTATTTTGTTCACTAGATTCTACATATAAATGAAATCACATGGTATTTGTCTTTTTCTGACCAGCTTATTTCATTTAGCATAATATTCTCTGGGTCCATCCATGCAGTTGCAAAAAGTAAGATTTCCTTCTTTTTAAAGCTAAGTATCATTCCATTGTGTAAATGTACCACAGCTTTTTTATCCACTCATCTATTGATGGGCATTTGGGCTGCTTCCAAATATTGGCTATTGTATACAACACTGCAATAATCATAGGGACACATATATTCTTTCAAATTAATGTCACAGTTTTTTTTTTTTTTAATATATTCCCCAAAGTGTGGAATTTCTGGGTCAAAAAGCAGTTCCATTTTTAATTTTTTGAGGTAATTCCATATTGTTTTCCATAGTGGCTGCACCAGTCTGCATTCCCACCAGCAGTGCACTAGGGTTCCCTCTTCTCCACATCCTCACCAATGCTTGTTGTTTGTTGATTTGTTGATGATGGCCATTCTGACAGGTATGAGGTGGTATCTCATTGTGGTTTTAATTTACATTTCTCTGATGATTAGTAATGTGGAGCATCTTTTCATATGTCTCTTGGTCATCTATATGTCTTCTTTGGAGATATGATTATTCAGGTCCTTTGTCCGTTTTTTAATTGGGTTTTTCTTTTTTTGTATTCAGTTTTATAAATTCCTTATACATTTTGGATATTAAGCCCTTATCAGATGTATTAGCAAATATGTTCTCCCATTTAGTGGGTTGTCCTTTCATTTTGTTGATTGTATATTTTGCTGTGCAAAAGCATTTTATTTTGATATAGTCCCATTTGTGTATTTCTTCTCTTTAGGTGATATATCAGAAAAAATATTGCTGTAAGAAATGTCTGACATTTAACTCTACATTTTCTTCTTCTAGGATTTTTATAGCTTTGATGCTAACATCTAAGTCTTTAATCCATTTTGAGTTTATTTTTGTGTATGGTGTAAGAAGATGATCTAATTTCCTTTTTCTTTCTCTTTTGCTTGTTACCTGTTCAATTTTCCCAACACCATTTAATACTAGATTATCTTTACCCCATTGTATGTTTTTGCCTCCTTTGTCAAATATTAATTATCTATAAAGGCTTAGGTTTATTTCTGATGGGTTGTTTTTAAGTTTCATAGTCTTGGATTCAAAACCTAAGACTGGCTTCAGTTTTGGTGTAATTATATATGTTATGAGGGCATTAGCACCCCCTTAGCCTAATGTCTCCCCTTTTAACCACGTTAACACTACTGTGGCAGTGTGGCTTGTGAAGCTGCGCTCTTAAATGCACGTTCAGTGAAGGTGGTTTGTGATTACGGGAAAGACCAAAGAAATTAATGCATCTTGTGAAATCATGTCTAATATTTTTAAATACTCTGTTCTTTGTAGTCTTAATTTGGAGTTTATCAATAGGCTTAAACTCCTGAAATGCTTCGTTGTGTGCTTTTCTTGGGGGCAGGGGAGTGAGGGTTTCTGAAACTTTCTTCTATTTTTTAAAGAGAAATTTGACCAAAAATGTGAGAGAACAATTGAGTTCACCCTAATTTTACCAGTGAGAAGAATGATACCTGGATCTATGAGTGGTGTAACTGTGGCTGACCTTGGCCAGTACAAGGAACTCTGCTGGGAGGAGGGGTCGGTGCTGCTGGGAGAAAAGAACATGGACTCTGAGGAAGCAATAAGAGAGCCTGTGGGAGAAACTGTCACTCAGACTTACATTGGCTTTCCAGGTCTGCTTTGCTCTCTCTTCACTCCTCCTATTTTATTATTCAAGTCTTCACTCTGAAAATTTACTTAACTTTTTCATATTTAAAATTTTGAAACTGCATTTGTCAAACATATACTGCCAGAAGTTATTTTGCAAAAATCTACTGTAGTCGTTTTATATACCTGCATAGTCTTCTCCTCTTGTTCTTTAGTAACAATAACAGATGACAGATACTTTTAAATTGCATGAGCAATAGAAATGAGACCTTAATTCTTTAAATAAATTTATAAAATACTAGTATGATAAATATTTTATATTAATTTGGGGTGATCATCTTGTAAATTTTAATTATGAGAAGATAGATTTCTTACTGACTACATTTAAAAGTCTGAAGTCCTAAAAAGTAAATTCAGTGCAGACTATAGACAACCTTAATCCAGACAACAATAAAATACTTCAGCAGCCAATTCTGAAAGTATTATTCAGGATGAAATCCAGTGCTGCTGGTAACAGTGTACATCACTGAAAATAAACCAAGAATAAGTAACATGCTTGATGCTTTTAATTCTTTAAAAGCAACATAAAAACCTTGCAAGCTATTTTCTGCCAGGTTTGACAGGTGGCAATGCTGTGTGAGGATATACTGCAGTGATAGAAATAAATGGTGCAGCAGCTAAGGTGTGCTCTGGTAGAGAGTGAAACAGACATGAAGAAGTTACATTGAAATGTTTTATAACAGACCCCTTTGCTGAGCTGCCTTTAAACTACCTTAAAATATTTTCCACTTTTGGAAAGTTTAGAGTCAGCAAGGCATAAAATAGCATTCAGATGAAAAGATGGATGGTAATTGTTCAAAATTAATAGTGTGAAGAGAATAAAAAAATACTCTGCATTGCAAAATGAAGATTTATTTTTTATCTGTAGTGTTATTTACTAATGGCATTATTGTAATATATATTTCTATAGGTTTTCACTTGTGTCTTCATACATTATGAACCTCCACCTATCAATATTTCTCTGAAAGGGATTTTTCATTACTTTTTTTTTTTTTGCATATGTAGTCAGATAAGGAGTATTATTTTAAGTGTTAATATAACACTTAATAGAAACGAATTATAATAATCAGAATAAAGTTATTTTATTAAAATATTTTATATATTAGCTACTAAAAATGGGAATACACTAAGTGTTCAGAATAATCCTTTCAAAATTTTTTATTGAATTTATTGAGGTGAAACTGTTAATAATAAAATTATATAGTTTTCAGATGCACACTTCTATAAGACATTATCTCTTATTGTATTGTGTGTTTACCACCAAAGGCAAGGCTCCTTTGGAACCATTTGTCTTCCCTTTGCCCTCTTCTATATCCCCTCACCCTCTTCCCTTTGGTAATCACCATACTTCTGTCTGTGCCTAAAAGTAGTTTTAAAAGTTAGACAGAGCTAGCAATTGCAGTAGATTTTACCAAGAGAAAGAGAGAGAGGGAGAGAACCGTAAATTGAAATAATGTGTACCAGTTACAAAAAGGTTATATAAAAGTTTCATGCTCTGAGTTTTTAGAACAACGAAACTTATTTTTAACTAACATCTTCAGCTTATTTAAGAGTAAAAGTGATAAATGTGCTTCTATCTTTGTTCCTAGGAATAATTTTTAAAGTAACAGATATATGTTTGCTTCCTTGTGAAATACTACCTATAGGTTTTGGAACAATTCCTGTATCTTTCTATTGCTTTAATCTAAAATTAATATGTACTCACTGAGTTTCTACTAAAAGTCAGAAATTGTGCTCAATGCAAGATTTTCTCAAAGATAAGTAAGTCATAAACTCAGCATCCTTCAGTAAGTTATAGTTTAGTTAAGAAAGATTTAAATAGAAAAATTTTAAATGTACACCAAAATCAGAACATAAAATTGAAACAGTTCAATATTGTCTAGATATGCAAACATCCAGATAAACTGTCTAGGATTTAGATAATGGAGTTCTTGCTCTTTAAAAAGATAGAAGAAGAAATTGTAGAGAAATCATACTGAATAACCAACTAAACACTAGCTGGAGAGAAGCCTTATAACCAAGGACATATGGAAGAAACCATTTCACCACAATGAGACCAGTAGGGAGTGCATAGAAGGCACAAGAGTGTTGGCTGGATTTCCATAGGTGGCAGCTAAAGTTCTGGAAGAGCATTTCAGTGGCCAGGGGGATCACCCTGAGAAATGTGGGGTCTAAATCTCCAAGATGGGCTCCCCAGAATTCAGCACCAGAGCTGGAAAGGAACCCAGACAACATCCAGCTGTGAAAATTAGCATGGTTTCTATCTGCCAGGGATAGATGGATGGAGATGCAGAGAGCCTGTTGAAGGGCTAACACACAGAATTTCACTTGCAGCCACTTACCCTGATTTCTGGCAGAGGGAGGGCAGAGTAGACTAGAAATTTTAGAGTCTGGGGTTGGTGACTCTAGGGAAAGAACTGAAGGAATAGCCACCAGGTCACTTGTGCTAAGTCATTCCCCACACAGCAGGAGCCTTTACTATCAGGCAGAGCACACACCTCTCTGAATGGCAAAAGCCTGAGAGGAAACAGTAGCAACACCCTCTAGAATTACTCTGCCCTACCTACCCTGTGATGCTTACTCTGGGCTGCTGATTACAGCTTGAGGCTATGATCACTGATCAGTTTAACAGCCAAAGCAGATAATACAATGAAACGGCCAAAATGGGAAGCAAGGAAAAAGATTCCAAATGAAAGAACAAGATAATTTTCCACAAGAACTAAATGAAATGGAGGCAAGCAATTTATTATATATAGAGTTTAGAGTAATGATTAAAGGATACTCAACAGCATGAGAAAAGACACAGAAACCATAGAAAATGACCAGTCAGAAATAAAGAATGTGATATCTGAAATAAATAATACAGTAGAAGAGATAAACAGTATGTTAGATGAAGCAGAGGATCAAATTAGTGATTTGGAAGACCATGTAGGGAAGAAAAAACCCAGGCAGAGCAGCAAAAAGAAAAAGGAATTAAAAAGAATAAGGAGAACTTAAGAAACATTTTGGACATCACGAAGCCTGACAACATCTACATCATGGGAGTACCAAAAGGAGAAGAGAGTGAGGAAGGGATCAAGAACCTATTTGAAAAAGAAATGACTGAAAACTTACCTAACCTCATGAAGGAAAAGGACACACAAGTTTAGGAACCTAAGAGAGTCCCAAACAAGTTGGACCCAAAGAGGCCTACACTGAGACACACCATCATTAAAATGCAAGACTGAAAGGCAAAAAGAGAATCCTGAAGGCACAAGAGAAAAGCAGGTAGTTACATAGAAGGGAGTACCAATTAGACTCTCATCTGATTTCTCAAGAGAAACATTTCAAACCAGAAGGGATTGGCATGAAATATTCAAGGTGATGAAGAGCAAGGACCTACAACCAAGGCTGCTTTACCCAGCAAGACTATCATTTAAAATAGAAGGAGAAATAAGGAGCTTTCTTGATAAGAAAAAGTTGAAGTAGTTTGTTGACACCAAACCAGTACTGCAACAGATATTAAAGGACTTGCTTTAAGAACAAACAAAAAAAAAGAGAGAAGAAAAAATAGTTTAACCATAAAATGGCACTAAATATGTATCTATCAATAATCACCTTAAGTGTACATGGCTTAAATGCCCCAACCAAAAGACATAAGGTAGCTGAATGGATAAGAAAACAAGACCCATATATGCTGCCTCCAAGAGACCCATCTCAGATCAAAATATACACACAGAATAAAAGTAAAGGGATGGAAAAATATATTCCATGCAAATAGAGGGAAAAAGAAAAAGCTGGGTTAGCAGTACTTATATCTGACAAAATAGACTTTAAAACCAAGACTATAGCAAGAGACAAAGAAGGACACTATATAATTATAAAAGGAACAATCCAACAAGGGGATATAACCATAGTAAACATTTACAAACTCAACATAGGAGCACCTAAGTATGTCATGTATATAAAAGGAGAGATTAACAGGAATACAGTTATAGTCAGGGGTTTTAACACCCCATTGACCTCAATAGACAGATCTTCCAGACAGAAAATCAACAAGGAGACAGCGGCATTTAATGACACACTAGATCCAATAGATTTAATTGATATCTTCAGAGTATTTCATCCAAAAGCAGTGCAATATACATATTTTTCAAGCACACATGGAATGTTTTCTAAGATAGGCCATCTGTCAGGACACAAATTAAGTCTCAATAATTTTAAGAAAATTGAAATCATATCAAGCATCTTCTCTGACCACAATGTTATGAAACTAAAAATCAATGACAAGAACAATACTGAAATATACAGAAAGATATGGAAACAAAGTAAATATTATTAAACAATGAATGGGTTGACAATGAGATCAAGGAAGAAATAAAAAGATACCTTGAAACAAATGAAAATAAGGACAGAACATTCCAAAATCTGTGGGACAGAAGGAAAGCAATCCTAAGAAGGAAATTCATAGCATTATGAGCCTAGGAAATTCATAGCATTATGAGCCTATCTTAAAAAAAAAGAGAGAAAAAGCTCAAATAAAACAATCTAACTTTATACTTAAAGGAAGGAAATAATAAATATCATAGCAGAAATAAATGAAATAGAGTCTAAAAATGATACAAAAGATCGATGAATCCAAAAGCTTGTTCTTTGACAAGATTAACAAGACTGACAAACCTATTACTAGGCTCATCAAGAAAAAAAAAGAGGAAGGATTCAAATAAATAAAATCAGAAATGAATAGCAGAAATAACAACTGACACCAAAGAAATACAAATGATTATAAAAAAATATTATGAACAACTATATGCCAACAAACTGGACAACTTAGAAGAAATGGGTAAATTCCTGGAAACATCCAATCTTCCAAAACTAAATCAGGAAAATCAGAGAATCTGAATAGACAGTTTAGAGCTGATAAAATTGACATAGTAATAAAAAAAACTCCCCAAAAAGAAAAGTCCCGGACCAGATGGTTTCACAGGCAAATTTTACCAAACATTCCAGGAAGAACTACCATCTCTCCTTCTCAAACTATTTCATAAAATTCAACAGGAGGGATGGCTCCCAAATTTATTTTACAAGGCCAGCATTATCCTAATTCGAAGACCAGATAAAGACATTACAAAGTAAGAAAATTATAAGCCAATATTCCTAATGAACATAAAATTAAAATTTTCAACAAAATATTAGCAAACCAAATACAGCAATGCATCAAAAAGAACATACAGCATGATCAGCTAGGATTTATTCTGAGAATGCAAGGCTGGCACAACATTCACAAATTAATAAATGCGATCCACCAAATAAACAAAATTAAGGGTGAAAACCACAATTATCATATCAATAGGTGCAGAAAAAGCATTTGATAAAATCCAGCACCCATTTATGATAAAAACTCCCAGCAAAGTGGGAATATAGAGAGCATACCTAAACATAATAAAGACCATATATGATAAATCCACTGCCAATATCGTACTGAATGGGCAAAACCTACAAGCATTCCCCTTAAGATCAGGAACAAGACAGATTTGCATTCATTTCTTTTATTCTTTTGTTTTTTTTTAATGCAAAGCGGGGGTCAGGTGGTCCATTGCCCTCGGATGGAGAGACGATGACTCTGGCCTGAGTCTACCAAGTTTATTTATAATGTTCTATTACATCAGCTACTGACATCAGCAGTCAGGAGGTAAAACTAACAAGTGAAACTCCTAAGAAATGAAACTGATGAGAAACTCCTGAGAAAGCTGTAGGCGGCGTGTTCTCAGATATCTTGCAAGCAGCCTCTGCTCTAATCTAATAGGTAGGACGTTCCCTGCTCCTGCCTTATTTCCATCCCCCACAGGTCCAGCTTTCGTTATCAAAGGCTACATGTTGCAGACATATTCAGTCAGGCAAGACCTTGCAAATACCTGGTCCCGGCCAAGAGAGTTGGACTTCCTTTTGTAACTTCACCTTTCACCATCCCTACACTGTTGTCCATATCTGTGGGTCATTCATACATTCCTTTGTGTAGTCCTTCCCCTTTATTTTCACCATTATCCCCCTCCCAACTCCTCTTTGGTCACTTTCAGTCCGTTCCATGTTTCCATGCCTGTGGTTCTATTTTGTTGGTTATTTTATTTTATTCATTAGATTCCTCTTATAGGTGAGATCATGTGGTATTTGTCTTTCACGGATTGGCTTATTTCACTTAGCATAATATTCCCCAGTTCCATCCATGCTGTTGCAAAAGATATGAGTTCCTTTTTTCTTTATGCTGCATAGTATTTCATTGTATAAATGTACTTATGATCCCTCCAATTTTGTTCTTTTTTCTCAATATTGCTGAGGCTATTTGGGGTCATTTCTCTTATTCAATGTATTATTGGAAGTTCTAACCACAGCAATCAGAAAGGAAGAAGAAATAAAAGGCACCAAAATTGGAAAGGAAGAAGTAA
This sequence comes from Furipterus horrens, assembly GCF_987537825.1. Classification (NCBI taxonomy): domain Eukaryota; kingdom Metazoa; phylum Chordata; class Mammalia; order Chiroptera; family Furipteridae; genus Furipterus; species Furipterus horrens. The sequence goes on from NW_028327175.1 coordinate 70,926,530, forward strand.
CTGTCGTTAATTGCATATCACGTTATACTGTACATAGAGAACTCCAAAGATCCCACCAAAAACTACTAGAACTGATAAATGAATTCAGCAAAGTAGCAGAATACAAAATTAATATCCAGAAATTAGTTGTATTTTTATATGCCAATAAAAACTAACAGGGAAATTAAGAAAACAGTCCTATTCACAATTGCTTCAAAAAGAATAAAGTACCTAGAAATAAACATAGCCAAGGATGTAATCAGGAAATTATTAAGACACTGAAGAAAGAAATAGAAGAGGGTACAAATAAGTGGAAGCACATATTGTTGTATATTTATTAAGAAATTACAGAAGAAATTATGAATGATATATAGTTTTAATTCTATCCTTGAAGTTCTCTCTCTCTCTCTCTCTCTCTCTCTCTCTCTCTCTCTCTCTCTCTCTCTTTTATTTTTTGGTATGGCTCTTTTATCTGTAATAAGACTCTTTTGTTTGTGAATTGTACTTTAATTTTTATTTTCTGTGTTACATATACATATGTTTAAATGGATTTTTGCTGTTATGCCAGCAATTTGCTCTTTCCTTCTTCTAAACTGAAAATCTAATGAAAATGTAATATAATAATCATTGGAATGCACTGAAGTCTATTGCCCCTTCCTCCTCAAAAGATACTGTAAAACAACTACCATTGAAATGCTGCATTAAGTCATTTAAATAGAGCTAATTGTTTCCTATCATCACCACAGTAAACATCTTTTCAAAGTGAGAGCAATCAAGTATACATACTATACAACAGAATGTTTATAAAATATTTTTAATCTACAAATACAGCTTTGTGCAAAAGATGAATGTTGACACTAGTTTATCCAGTAAGTGGTTTTAAATAATTCTACTGCAAGTGAATTGATTTGAATATTTTTATTTCTATGTAACTAGATTTCATGCTTAAAAGCATAAAATGTGGAAGATGACATGTTAGCAAGCATGGAAAAACAAATTCTTTTTCCATTGAGTAGCATCCAATATCAGAAGCAACACTGAGTAAAGCTGTGGATATCATTCTGTAAACCATGATTAAGTTTCAGTGTGATCCTGTAATGATGTTAAGCAATGAATTTCCTTTTGGTGTTCAAGAAGTAAGACAGGTCCCTGTAGTGGGAACATATGTCTGTCTTCAAAGCTGCTGTTTTGAAATGGTACCTCTTCAACTGTTTTCATTAAAAACAACCTTTTATAATGACTCAATGTTTATCCTTTAACAATGTTATTTTCTAAAGTGAATTTACTGTCTGCTTAAAAAGTCAATGATAGTGCCCAGAGATGGCTTCTTAGGTCCTAAATTTATCTTAGAAATTAATATTGTTAAAGGAAAACATAGGGCCATTATAAAAAGGTTGAAAGAAAGCTCCCCACAAAATCCTGACAAGAGGCGAAAGCAATCTGAAATCTTGGCTTTTTTCCTCAACTGACGATAGAGTGCCAATAAGTGATGATAATGACGATGGTTTTTATGAGGTAGACACCTGTTAAGTAGGAACTGGACTGTGACCATAAACTCATTTCCTACACACCACTGAACAGCTATCCGTTTCTAATGACTTGGCCAATGTTCATTTCTAAGCCAGTAGTTCTAATACGACCCAGATTGGTATGACACTATTTAAGTTCCCCTATGAATAAGAATGAAACAAAATTGAAATGATCTTTTTTGAGCATAAATATAATACAAAGTGGTATGTTTCATTATAATAAAATTACAAATAATTCAGGATAAACTAGTTTTTCATTTGTAAGGGCAGAAATTTATGTGTGTATAAATTTTTATTTGTAAGTGCGAGAAATTTCCATGTGTGTGTAACAGTCATATGAAATACACATGTACTCTTAATGTAGCCATATTCAAGTGAGGAGAGGCATATATGAATACATTGCAACATTGCTATAGACTGCCTCAGTATCGAATAGTGTTGCTGTGAACATGCACTCTCCATGAAGTTTCTATATAGCATTACTACAGCACAGATCTAGACATATTAATACTTAACAGTAAAATATCTTCACTGGCATCTTATTTCTTGTCATTTCTTAGCATGGCAGTCAAAACCTTTCCTTAATTTGCTCAATCTGTTTTTCTAGGCTTATCTTCAAATATCTGCACCCTTCTCCCCATGCACATACATGTCTTTCCAGTTATATCAGACTGATAATTATTTCATTATTGGCTCAGCACTTTCCCAGATCTGTACCTTTTCTCTTATTATTCTCACTGAATAAGTTTTCCTGCTAGAAGTCTGCTTAGAAAAACCCTATTAATTTTCCAAGTCTTATTCAGGTGTTGTGTCATGATCTGTTCTTCCTCTGTCTCTTCATTCAGAATTAAGAGCTCCTTCTTTAGCGCTTACATAGTAATTTATGCCTGTCTCATGTAATTGCTCAATTATGTGAATATTTTACTCTCCAATGATTAAATTTATTTAAATAGTTATGTTATTAACTAGACTAAATTCCATGGGTTCTCAGGCTATAGCCTTACCAGTTGGTCAATCAGAGATAACGCCATGTTTTAACATCAACAGGAGCAAATATGGGGTGAGAGTAAAATGGAAGGGGGCAGTAAATAGACCCTGGGCAGTCATTTGGCAAGAGAAAGCTCTTAAAAATACATTTTGTTTATATTTTCTATATTCTTTACGGTACACACTTCTTTTTTAAAAATATTTTTCACTTCTCTCTTAACTCGATACTTACATCAAGTATTACACTTTAAAATTTTTTGTTGAAAAGGTGTCACTTTTGGACACTTTCCTTGGATGGAAAATCTGCTCTCTCCTCTCTTATTCTCTCTACTTTTTAGTCCTGTACAAATATGATAATGGTAACCCAGGGGTGCTTGTTGATATGCTGTATTTGAATAAGTAAGTCTAACAACCCGATGAAAATAAAATCTGCTCTGACTTTTCAGATTTATAAACTGAGACACTGTCTAACAACTGGACAGCAACATGCAAATAGACTTGCTGTGATTCTAAGCAGCTGTCCCTGTAATTCCGATGTGCACAGTGCAGAATGTCTCCTGTGCTTTCCACACATGTCCAGTGTAATTGTTATAAATCTGATATGAACCTGTCTCTTTGTCCCAATGCTAAAAATAGTACTGTGGTAACTAAATTGGGCTGGAAGGAAGAGACTGAACCTACCAAAAAATTTTAGAATAAGCCCAAAAGTTTTATAAATTTTTTTCTATCCTTCTAATTTGAAACTGATATTGGGGTTAAGACCCTAGTGTGGCAATATTCAACCAGTATGCAGCAAGAATTTTTAAAACATGCAATACCTGACTATTTAGTCAGGGGTACTGACTTCTTTTTCCATAGCTTGCCAAATAAAAATGTGACAACATCCAACACAACAATAGCCATCTGGTGTGAATGCCCTGTCTTGGACCATAAATATATAGGTCATATACTAGAGTTGCACCTTATTGGTCAGGTCACATAAGAGTACATCCGATTGGTTAATTCAAGGTACCAGAAATCCTTATAGGCAAGTATAGAGATTTGATATTTATTAAAAAGTCACTTTGGTGCAAAAAATGTAGGTAATTACTATTATTTTTGTAAGTAAATAAAAATTATACATATTTCTGTCAGATCATCAAAAGTATAGTATGTAGTTTAGTGTGCCTCAGAATATTAGTAATTAGTTTATGTGTGCCATGAGATGAAAAAGTTGAAAATTGCTGCCCTAGTGAATCAGTTTCAGCCCAGACAACCCTGGTTTTATGTATGTACAAGTGAAAGAGCTTTGGGTTATAGCTAATCAGCTTAACAATAATATCAGCATCTGCTCAATCTTACTGTTATCCCTACCCTTGGTTGGGTTCCTAATTTGCATCCCAATTTACCAGCATGCAGGTTCTTATCATATAACCAAACTCGCTGTCTTGTATCTAAAAGTTATTTCCTACTGTTGATCTGCATTTCTTTCTTTTAAACAACTAAGTGTACTCTGCCCATGCAGATATTCCCTTTTTCTACTCTGTGATGTTTTCAGAGCTTACCATGACTTTCTTGCCAGTTTTGCCATGCCTTCCTTGGCCATTCATTCTGAATTATCTTTTCACCTTATACAGTAGTTTTAATTCTTTATTACTGTATTTCAGAACCTCTTTTATTTTTTAATTTCATATATACATACAAAATATATATTATATATACACATTATATATAAATATATTATATATATTTATATATAATATGTGTGTGTGTATGTGTGGGTGATCAGCCAAAATACATAGCAGCTGAGGGCTGCTTACCCTGGCTGGTTTGGCTCAGTGGATTGAGCGTCGGCCTGCGAGCTAAGTGTCGCTGGTTCGATCTTCCAGTCAGGGCACATCAGAGAAGGAAAACTCTGACTCCAAAAAACCTCCGCTGCCTTGCGGCATACCTCTTCAGGGGAAAGGCTAAGGGAGTAAACCCCGACAGAAAATCCGGAGCTGGAGTCCCTAAGGCGGTTTGATGTTGTAGTCAACACCGGCAACTCCTGCGGCGCACCTGAACCCAAGCTGTATCGACTCCGTCTTTCCCTTGGACCCTTCAGCTGCGAAGAGGGGGGGGGTCTGCTGCATGGGCAACAGCAGACCCTCCATATTACCCTGCCCAGGCTCTGTAGCTTCAGCGTCATCACAAGATGTCGATTCAACACGGGAGGAGACAGATACCGTGTCACTCCCGAGTCGGACTGCACAGCCATTCTCGGCGGTGCAGATAGACTCTTAAGAAGCTACACCATCGTCTCTCGAGACTGACGGCTGCCGAACGAACGAAACGAAATGTGTGGGTGTGTGTAGCATCCTGCTCAACAAAACTGTCCAATCATTATTTACTCATTTCATGAGTCCGTCCTAATGCTTATCTTGTTCCTTGTTGACTCTCTAGTGCTTGTCTTAAATGTCATTTCTAATATCTGATATCAGACAGCTGATAATTAACCTTGTTTTGTAGCACCCTACTTTCCTGCCCTCAGCCATAGTTGTTTGGTTCTGCATCCTGCACCTTTCTCAAGGTCAGCAACTCTACAGGCTCACACGTCACCACTAGCTTGAAAAGATGAAGAGAACCAATCAGATTCTCTCATTGGGCAATGTAAAGTAGAACAAGTCAGTTTGGGAATTAAGCACGAAAGGACCACATGAGATAGAATTACCCCTATGAAGAAATATTGAATTTATGAAAAAGAAGAAACCATCTGGGGAATTAGAAAGAATTATGAAATAGGGAAATTTATACAGGAAAGAAAATGAGAATAAGGGGCTGCAGAATAGAAGAGACCCTGGTCAAATGTGACATTTATGGGCAAAGTATTAAGTGGGAGGCCTCAAAATTTTTGCTGCTGAAGTTTCTGGAACTATAATGAATCCTCCCAGTGATGAAAGGAGAGTCTTCTCCTCATGCAATATAGTGTGTTTGTTTCTCACAGTTTTGCACTGGATGCCCTACGTTTCCTTTTTCCCACATATACATTGATTATATGTATATTTTTATATCAATTTTAAAACTAAATTTCTCATTACTTTAATTAACTGTAGTCTGTCTCTTTTCTCTGCAGCCAAAATACAAAATGGAATTTGTTTTCTCCACACTGTCTGCATTTGTCCCATTAAAAGGAATAAATGACAAGGGTTGACTCACTCCTAAAACAGGAATATTTTCTGCTTGTTTCATGCTTTCGTAATTTTTAATTTGCTGACCTATAATCATATAGAATAGAAAATTGCAAAATAAATTATTTATAATATAGTTAAATACAAATAGCTATATAGAAGTAAATAATATTCTTTACTTAGATCAGTTAGAAAGGTAAATAAAATGTAATATTGTTAAAGGATAACATCCTATTCTAATTAACAGATAAATTGAACTTAATGCAATAAGTTCTATTTATCCTCTAAATTTAACAAAATATTGTGTGCAATTTAGTGGTATGCGATTAGAAGATATTCATTTTTGTGAACCGGTGTGTTAAAGAGCCACGAGGCTGGCCTCAGTGATCCTCACCTTCTGGTATTTGTGATCTTTTACAATTTCCTCCCCTTGAGGAAGGTCTATAATTGACTTCTAAAAAATAGAAATGGCAAAAGTGATGGAATGGTACTTTCTACATTAGGTTACCAAGAGACTTTGCCTTCAATTTTGTATACCCACTCTTACTTTTACTTGCTAGCTCTGAAGGAACATGATCCGACCAGAAAGGGCCACAAAAACAGCCACAGGTCAAGGCTCTCAGTCCAACAGCCCACAGGGAGTGAATTATGCCTGCAAAAATGTGAATGAGTATGGGGGTGTATCCTACCTCCTTGGAGCCTTAATATAAGAACCTTGAGGCAGAAGTACCCAGTTAAGCCAGATTGGGATTCTTATAAAAAAATATAAAATGATAAATATTTGTTGACTTATGCCACTAAGTGTTGGAACAGTTTATTATCAGCAATAGATAACTAATAATATCATTAAAAATTGTTAGTTTTATTGCTGAAAATTATGAAGATGTTCAAAAGCCCCTAGTTATAAAAATAATCCAATGCCATCTTGTCATTTCTAGTTATATAAAGGAGAGGTTTTCCCTTGTCTCTTCTACTATTCCTATACATCCTGGCAATCATGAGATTTAAAACCTGTACATTTCTCATTATTATTATTGCTAAGACTTAAAAAGGTTATTGTGACATATGACAATAAATAATAACCAACCACATCTATACTGGTTTTTCTAACTTTTATTTTTTTGTATTTACCATTATGACTCCAACTTTTAGGGGGAAACATCAAAATACAGTTTTCATCTCTTACACTTTAGCTTTACTGCTTTTCTACACAGTATATATGCATATACTCTTTTAAAATAGATCAATGTGAAGGTTCTTCCCTCATTTTAAAATTTTAATTATGGTAGCTCTTTCCTATGATAAACATTCTTTCATGTTTTCTTCTATTGTGGATTCTTTTTATGCTTATTTTTAACCTATCTATTGCTATTATACAAATTACTCTAAAACTTAGTGACAAAAATAATGGTCATTTATTTGCTATAATCCTAAAATTTGAGCAGGATTCATTTTTTCTTTCCATGTGATTGGCTGGAGTCCCTCATGAGGTGCATTCGTCTGGGAGCTCAATTATTTGACTACCGCTGAAATATTCAACATGCTTTAGCTCACATGAAGTGTGCCTCAGTGGCTATGCCTAGACAGCTATGGGTTGCTTAGGAAACTTTTTTCCTCTGCTTGGTTTCTATAGGGGAGTAGCCAGACTTTTTTACATGGTACCAAGAAATTGAAAAATAAAACTACCAGGCCTTTTTAGGGCAAGGCATGGAACGATTCAGCATCAGTTTCATTACATTCTATTGATAAAAATAGATCCCAAGTCCAAACCAGAATATGAGAGCAGAAATAGAGAAGATCTCTTAACCAGAGGAGTGGCATCTGCATATAAGAATGGAAGAGTTCAGATGGCCATCTTTGCAATTTATAGATCACAGTGCCCAGGCTTTCAGCTTTAGCTTCATGATCCCTGTTCCTGATTATAGTTTCTACAAAGAAAGAAGATTTGGCAATAGACAAGCTCTGTGGATTTGAAATCATAACTCTAAACTAAGACCATAAATCCTGGAGAAGATGGAAAAGACTGAAACATTTTTAGAGGGAGCAAGGTATATTGAAGTCCCAAAATAAATACTATCTGAGTGGCAGCAGAGTCAGCAGAAACTTTAAAGTTTTGTGGAAAAGAAGATGAAAGAAAAGCATTGAGGAAGAAAAAAGTGGAGGTAAAGATAATCTTTAAAGAGTTAGAACAGTGCCTGCCTCTGTAGTTTAAACAACTGAGAAGAGAGGCAGTTTTCCTGTCAAAAGATATTAATAAAAGAAACAGGCACATAATATGTTGTACAGATTTATGGTCCACATTGTGATTTTGGGAGCTCCTGTTGCTTCCTGAAGTGTTATTCACATTGTTTAATATACAGTGAAAGTGAGATAAACTATGCTTGTAACTTAAAATTTTAGATTCCTTTAAAATATAAAATCTTATCTTATTTTTGGAGGAAGATTGTGAAGTTGCTCTCAGCGAGTAAAAGTGAATGAAAAGACTTACATAAGGTATTTGAAATAGTATATATGTGATGTACACATTTTAGATAAGGGAATTTGTAGAATCCTGGTATCAAATAAATAAAAACACATCACTTTTCAGAAATGAATTAAGAAAACTCTCTCAGACAATTAGAATGGTGTCTAAAACCTGGATCATTTCTACAATGTGTATTTTTTTGTGTTGTAATTAAACTATCTTTAATCAAATAATATATAATTCTACACCAAAATAATTTCTATTAAAAAGTTGGATATAAAACGGTACTAAAATGTTGGTTTTATTTGTATATTTTTAACATTTTAATTAAGATACAATTAGTATCTTAAAACTTATACATTCAAAGTGTATAATCCAAAATGTTTTAGTATATTCAGAGAGTTGTGCAATCATTACTACAGTTTAATTATAAAACATTTTTATCATCTCCCAAATAATTCTCATACACATCAGCAGTCACTTACTATTGATACCAACCTCCTTATACTAGGCACCAACTGATTTATTTGGTTATATGTTTACTTCTTAAAATATTTAATTTTAGCTCTTACATTTATGTCTATTATACATTTTGAGTTAATTTTTATGTATGGTGATAAGTAGATGTTCCAATTTTTTTCTTTTGCTTGTGAATACCCAGTCATCACAGGACCATTTGTTGAAAAAACATTACTTTTCTAATTGAATCAATTTGTCACCTTGTTGAAAATCAATTGTTGGAAATCAACTGGTCATAGATGTAAGGCTTTATTACTGGATTCTCAATACTACTATGTTGATCTATAAGCCTGTCATTATACCAGTACCACAGAGTTTGAATTACTGTTGTTCTTCAAGTTTGTTGTTTTTCAGGAGTGTATTAGTTATTATGCATCTTTTGCATTAGCATATGCATTTTAGAATCAATCAGAAATTTTCTGCAGGTAATTTGTCATTTGCTTGGAACATCTTTCTACATCTTTCACTTTCAGTCTGTGTCTTTCTTTCGATATGAAGTGAACCTCTTGTAATCAACATATTTATGGGTCATGATTTTTTATCCATTCTTCTACCCTATATCTTTTGATTGGAACATTTAGTCCATTTACAGTTAAGGTAATTATTGATAGGTATGTGCTCATTGCCATTTTGCTAGTGTTTGTTGTTGATGTTCTTAGCTGTTTCTTCTTAATCTCTTTTCTTTTGATTTGTTGATTTTCTTTAATGTTTTAATTGGATTCCTTTCTCTTCATTTTTTTGTGTATTTTTTGTATAGTTTAGGTTTATGGTTATCATGAGGTTCATATATATTCATCTGTATCTCTAGCAGTCTATTTTAAGCTGATAGGCATTTAAGTTCTATCACATTTTAAAAGAACTACATTTTTAATTCCTCTTTCCCTTTTTCATATTTTTGATATCATGTTTTATATCTTTGTTTTGTGCATATCCAGATTATTTATTGTGGTTATATTTAATTCTGCTGCTATTTTAAACCTTTCTGTTAACTTTTTAGGTAGTTGATGTGCTGTGATTATTGTGTTTGCCTTTATCAGTGATTTCTTTTTTTCCTTCCCTCTATTTTTCTTACTTCTGGTTATGGCCTTTTCTATTCTACATAAAAATACCTATTATCATTTCTTGTAAGGCTGGCTTAGAGGTGGTGAACTCCTTTAGTTTTTGCTTGTTTGGGAAACTCTTATCTCTCCTTCAATTCTAAATGATAACCTTGCTAGATAAAGTATTGTAGGTTGTACAGTCCTTTCTTTGAGCACGTTAAGTATCTCCTGCCACTCACTTTTGTCCTATACAGTTGCTTCTGAAAAATCAGCTGATTGCCTTATGTGGTTTCCCATATTTGTGACTTGGATCTCCATTTGTTTTCTTTAAGATTGACTCTTTATTCTTAACTTTTGCCATAGAATATGACTTGGTATGAATGTCTTTGGGTTCACCTTGTTTGGAACTTTCTGTGCTTCCTGAACCTGGATGTTTGTTTCCCTTCTTAAATTAGAAAATTTTTCAAATATTATTTCTTCAAATATTCTTTCTGTTCCTTTTCCTCTCTCTTCATTTTCTATGATCCCTGAAATGTAAATGTTAGGGCACTTGATATTACTATCCCTGAGGTATCTTATACTATCCTTATTTTTTTTTTTTAATTCTCTTTTGTTTTTGCTGTTCTGATTGGATGATTCCCATTATTCTGTCCTCCAGGTTGCTAATCTGTTCTTCTGTATTAACTAATCTACTGTTGATTCCTTCTAATGTATTTTCCATTTCAGCTATTGTATTTTTCATCTGTGATTGTTTTTTCTTTTTACATTTTCTATCTCTTCATTGAAGTGTTCTCTGAGTTCTTCTAGTGTATTCTTAAGTTTATTGAGCATCTTTTTGACCATTTCTTTGAATTCTTTATCAAGCAAATTATTTATCTCCATTTCATTATGGTTTTTCTTTGGAGTTTTTTCTTGTTTCTTCATTTGGAACATATTTTTCTGTCTCCCCATTTTGTTTGACTTTCTGTGCTCTTCCTTTGCCCTTCTAATCTGGGTAGGGAGCTCCTCCTTGCACTCTTGGCATGCCCTGTTGCTTAACTGTCTATGAACCTAGCTGTGTCTTGGTGGGTGGTGGGGGCGGGGGTGGCTTTCAAAACTTGCATCTCAAGGCCCAGCAAGAACTTGTGTCTCAGGGTTCTATCAGCTCTCTAATTGAGGCACACCTGCATGCACACACCTCAACACTTTGATATTTCTGCTCCTTTTCTGGGCAGTACAGCTCCTTGTATTCAGCCAAGCCTCTCTCACTTCACAGGCAACCCTGCATGCCTGTCCTATTGTTTAAATTATCCACAGTCAAAGCAGGGTCTGGGCAGGGCCTCTCTGCATACCTAAGTCTCAAAGCCCTACTGCCTCCATCTTTCCTCCCATGGGGGCAGCCTTATATGCCTGTGCACTACTGTACTTTGGTAGCTCTAAAATATCCCTGTCACAGGGGCAGGTACTTCTACACCAGTGCATGAACAGGAATGCTCCTCTCACTTAGCACAGGTTAGCTCTACTTGTGTTCCCTATTGTTTTAATGCCTGCAGAATAATAGGTTTTGGGCAGAGATGCTCAGTTTTCCTGTCCAGCTCTGACCATTGTCCAGATAGGGCAGCATTACTTCCTTATCCAGCCAAATTTTGATAGTTCTGAAATCTCTCAGTGTGGGGTAGGAGCAGTCAAAGCAAAACCCCATTCTTTCCACACAGGGCAGCCTGGTGTGGGGATACCACAAAATCTCTGAGCTTCACACTTTTCTCTGGCTGGGCAGCCCTACTTGTGTGTGGAGTGGTGGCCCACTATCTCCAGAGTTTCTTTAGACTAGGCCATGCTGCATGCAGATGCCAAAGCATTTTGTCAACCCCCAAGATTTCTAAGAGGGAGAGCCCCAGTTGAGCACAAGGTAATGCCCCACTCTCTCCACACTTTCTCTGGACCTTGCTGCCCTACAAGTGGGTACTTCAGTTTTGGTTAGCTCTGTACTCTCTTTAGGTTGGAGAGTCCCTTGTATGTGCAGCCAGTGGGCCAACAAAGTATCATCCTGCTGCACCGTTGGATCTATCTCTGGGTGAAGGAACCCTGTATGCATGCTATGTCACTCTCCTGTTTCTGCTGGATCTGGCTGCAGTAGGGGTACCTGAGGACATGCTACAGTGAGTCAGAGAACCTGGATGAAGCTCCCACCCACTGTCTATATTCAGGGGTAACTAAACAATGGCAGTCTCTGGTTCCTCCGATCTTTGATAAACCTCTAGGCTCCCATAGAGCAATTATGGTTCCTTGGCCTTCTTTTGCAGTCACTATCTCTTGCTTGTTGTGCAGAGGCTGTTAAATTGACTGACAATTCTCTCTCAGGAGAATTTGCTCTAAATATAGGTGTAACTTGGATGTATTTTTGTGAAGTGGTAAAATTAGCATCCACTTCCACCACCATTTAGTTTGATTTAAGATTTTTTTCAAAAGTTGTTAGCTTAATAGACTATAGACTACAGATTTATTTTTTTTTTCACTGTGTCTAGATACTATACACCAGAATGGAAACTTAAAATTACCCCCAACTAATAAGTTTTCAAATTTAATCAGTTAAGATAGCTTTTTTAAAAATTAAAGATTTTGTTTATTTATTTTTAGAGAAAGGGGAAGGGAGGGAGAAAGGGAGATAAACCTTGATGTGAGGGAGAAGTATTGATCAGTTACCTCTCATAGGCACCACTGTTTAGAGCCAAACCCGCCATGCAGGCATGTGCCCTGACCAGGAATCTAACCAGTCTTTTTGTTTTGTGAGACAATGCCCAATCAACTCAGCTATCTACTCAGGGATAAATTAACTTTTAAACACAAGTTATTCAGACATTATTTATACTGATGACATTTTTATTAATTTTCAATCTCATGAATTTTGACAGGCTTGTTTGTGCTTGTTTGCACATAGTTCACAACCGTGTCAATCATACTCAAACAAATGGGTCTACATATCCCTGTGCTGCTGTAAAACTGCATTAGCACAAGAAGTTTTTCTACTGCTAAAGTATACTTGCCTCTCTTTAAGGTGTACTCATGATAAGAAACTATAAAAATTAATCACATACAAGTTTAATAAAAACCTCTTTGATAAGATAATCCACACAAGTTAATATATTATTTAAAAGCAAATTGTTTTGTACACAGTGAGATCTAATAAAACCAAGAGAAAGTCAATCAGTGAAATAGAGGTGATATACTATATAAAATAAACAGAAAACAATGACAAAGCAACCAGATAAGATAAAACAAAGTACTTAACCTAGAATAAGGTTTTTTACATGTGAATGAAAAATAATAAGTACATAGTTTAGCTACATAAGACTGTCAGCTTGAAAATATACTGTTTACATGGTCAATCACTTGAATAGCATTATTCTGTAATATTTTAAATTTAGAGACTATCTTTTATGGCTTTTAAAGTATGGCATTAAATAATGTTTGTTTTTATAATATGTTCAATGAAAGAAAGCTATAATAAAATTCACCCGAACATAATACTGGTTATAGATAGCTATATAATGTTATTTTATTTTTTTGATAATTTTTATACATTATAAAGTCATGCTAAATAATCAAATCTAATCTTATATATGGTTTGAGACCAGAAATCCATGTCTAAGTCTATATAAATTTAGTCGTGGTAGAAATTAATTCAAGTATTGGTCCAAAATTCTACAATTTAAATTTCTTTTTTACAGATGCTAGTTAAGAACAAACAATTGAAATAAGTAAAATAAGTCATAGTTTTACATTCCTTTTTGTTGCCAAGATTGTGTGCTAAGATAGTTTGCACATGAGAAAACCATATATAAAATATTAATCTCAATTTTATCAATTAAATTTACTAATAAGACTTTATTATAGCTTTTAGACCAATTCAATCTAAAAATAAATTAATTGGCCGGAGGAGAAAATATTAGACATACATTTTTAAAAAAATAGTATGTCAGGTAGTGTGGATAGACATTCTGAAAATAAACAGCCTAAATATTTGGAATGGATAGAATGTAAGTGAATAGGAAAACCTCTGTGGGAAAACAGTTAATATTGTGGTCACTGAATATGTGAATTATACTTGAACAGTTACCATATATGTGTCAAAGATTCATATTGTGCTGAAAATTTATTTTTCACTTTATTGTATGAATTGAAATGCTCTCTGCATATAAATAGCTCTGTAGTTTTTTTTGATAAACACAGTCACTTTGTTATTTTAAAAATTAATTCTGTATAACTAGAAAACACTGATTCTTAACTAATTACAGATAATTACTATTTATTATTACTTCATTTTTCCCCTCCATACATTGATAGAACCTGTGATTATATAATATATTTATAATCTTGATCTGAGATTGAGAGACAAAATCACACTCAGACTCCTATTTCACAATTTAAGGTGCTCATCTTCAGATTTGGTTATGAATTTTATAGACAGTAAGATTTGACATGCATCTTTATTGAACATTTCCTTAGTGAATAACGTCCTTTTTCCAATGACTTTTGGTGTTGAGGGGAAGCATTTTCAGTGAACAATTTGTGGTTAATGCCTTTCTGTGGGTAAAATCCCACTGAGAAGTTCTCTAGCTAACTTGCTCTGGGTTGTGTTCCAACTTAGTTTAAGGGACTTTAGGGGACACAATCCTGCTGATTCCACTGTTCTTTCCTGTCTTGCTCTTTTTTTGTAATCTTGACCTAAAAACTATTTTAAGTGATGTCTGATTTGGCTTCCTGTGGTTTTCAAATGTTCACTGACAAAGGATTATTGAAAGAATGTGTGACTCTCCCTTTCTTTTCTTGAATTCAGAGATTCTGATGTTGATATTAATGTGAAAGGGTCATCCACAAAGAGACAAAGAGCACTAATGTTGTAAAGCTCTTCAGCTCTTCTCCTTTATCACAGCTGGGGGACTCCAAACCATTGGGATCAAATATCTTCTATTACCTCCTCAAAAACATCAGCATCTGTGTCATCATTGGCCTGTAGGCTGTGAGGATAATTCTTAAAGTAGTCTTCTCTCTGTCTAGTTCGTCAATTGAAAGCTATAGAAACATGGGACTTTGGGGCTAAAGGACACCTTAAAGGTCATATAGTCCAACCCCTTAATTTTATAAACTTAAGAAATTGAAGCCTATAGTGAGGAGGTTATTTGTCCACGGGCATGGACAAAGATACAGAAGTGGATAAGAAAGTAGTATTTCTGTCTATGACAAGAGAACTCTACACTGCACTCTTATTACTACTACATTTTCTCTTGTTTCTTTAACCTATCTACCTTATCAATCCTTGCTCAGGTTCCAGAGAACCTCCTGATATGATACCTGAATTGAAGAGATAACAGACTTTAATGTTAAGGATTTACTAAAGAGTTTTAAATTCCCAGAAGCCCAAATATGTCAATACTATTTGTGTTTCTAAACATATTTAATTGCCACTCTAGTTTCATATCAAGCAAAAAACTGTCATGGCTTTTATCCAAAGTAGTAGTGGTTTTTATCTAAAAGGATAATAAGTCTTTGTTGAAAATAAATGATGATATTTGGTAGATAACTGTAGGAATGGTAAATATAGACTTTCAATGAAAGATATCTACCGCCATTGGATTCATAACCAATATAGTTTATCAAATGAATTTAGACTGAAAAAGCACCCTCTGGACTCCTGAAAAAAATTCAAAATCTTTAAGTACATAGTTCTTTAAGGTATAGGTTAACTTGAAAGGTAAATGACTCAGTATGAGTCATATGATAATGACTCTTGATAAATTATACTTTAATGAGGACTTCTATGTTACACTTATAAAAGTAACTCAATAAATTTCTTCCTACTGGGTAAGAAGAAAGACTAGAAGAAAGACTAGAAGTAAAAAGAGCATATGCCTCATTTGTAATATGACGCAAATGTGTCTATTCCAAAGGAGAGGAAAAGATAAGAATCTTCTGTTCATTTTGAGAAAGAATAGAAATGAATTGGAGAACCAAAGAGGAAGGCAGGACAATTTAACTGTTCCTAAATATGTTCAAAATGATACAAATGCCTTTAGAGATATCTTGTCCAAATTTCCTCTGAAGGAACATTTATTTAGTCTGGTTCAATGCATTCCATTAAGGTGAATCGACTTTCTATGAAGTTATCTCTTTAATTCTTAGCTTGGATTTTAAAAAAATTAAATTTATTGGGGTGACATTGGTTAATAAGATCAAATAGGTTTCATATACATTTCGATGACACATCATCTGTATATTGCATTGTGTGCCCAATGTCAAACTGCTGTCTGTGTCTATGAGTTTCAGTTTTTTTATCCTACATATGAATGAAATCTTCTTCCACAGATGGAGTGAAAATCTGCTTCTATTTGAACACATAATTTTCAGTTTTTTAATAAATTTTGGTTAAATTTCCAAAAGCAAATTTATCACATTAAGGCCAATTTCTATTTTTCTGTGATAATGAATAAAACTGACAATATTCATGCTAAAAAGATATTTTCATCATTACTAAGCAGTAGATATTTGTAGCACCACTTTTCTTTATTCCTTCTGTTCATGTCTAAATTCTAATGGTTTTTAAAGCTTTGTAAAACTAAGTTTTTTAAAAAAGAAACAGATAAAGTAGTATATTCATATTATCAAAATATCTTGTTTTAATTGATATAGTGAAAAGAGCATTTTTGTTGCTTGTCCTTGGCTTACATGAAGAATTCGGAAGAACTGTATTTTTTGAAACTGTAATATTATTGCATACCAGGAATTGTTTAGTATGACATACAACAACTTAAAATTTTTTATATTGAAAAATATTTGGTTGTGTATATTTGGTTTTTAAATTTGCTTACTGTAAAATAATTAAACACTATAAATATTTTAAAAATTATGTTATTCCAATAGCAGTTTTAAATGCAAGGACAGTTAATATTGAGTATTCTGGTCACATGCATTTCTATGTTATATCATGTTCAACTTTTGAAATGTGTGTGAAGGGGCAGAAAGTCAAATGAATGATCATAATGCTTTGATCAATTTGGAACTATTCCGTGAAAAATGATGGTTAGTACAACACTCCAAACTTTTTCCCTCATCACTGCCACTTTTTCTTCCCTTTTTATAATTGTTGTTCTATTACAGTTGTCCCATTTTCCCCCTGTTGCTCTCCACTGCCCCGTAAACCCCTACCACTCTTCCACAGTCAGTCCCCACCCTGTTGTCCACGTCCATGGGTCATTTATACTAGTTCCTTGACTAGACCCTTCCCCTTATTTCCCCACTTCTCTCTCTTCCCCCCTCACCTCTGGTCACTGTCAGTCTGTTGCTTGCTTTCACGCCTCTGACTATATTTTGCTCATTAGGTTCCTGTATTAGCTGAGATCATATGATATTTGTCTTTTGCTGCCTGGATTATTTCACTAAGCATAATACTCTCTAGCTTCATCCATGCTGTCACAAAAGGTAGTTTCTTCTTTCTTCCTGCTGTGTAGTACTCCATTGTGTAAATGTACCACAGTTTTTTGACCCACTCACCTACTGATGGACACTTAGGCTGTTTCCAGCACTTGGCTATTGTGAATAGTGCTGCTATGAACATAGGGGTGCATAGGTTCTTTTGAATTGGGGTTTCAGGATTCTTCAGGTATAATCACAGCAGTGGTATCACTGGATCAAAAGACAGTTCCATTTTTAGTTTTTGAGGAAATTCCATACTATTTTCGACAGTGACTACACCAGTCTGCATTCCCACCAACAGTGCACTAGGGTTCCTATTTCTCCACACCATTGCCAACACTTGTTTGTCAATTTGTTAATGATAGCCATTCTGACCATTGTGAGGTGGTATCTCATTGTGGTTTTTATTTGCATTTCTCTGATGGCTCATGATGTTGAGAAACCTTGTTATGTCCTACTTGGAGAAGTGTTTGTTCAGATCCTTTGCCCATGTTTTGATTGGATTGTCTATCTTCTTGGTGTTGAGTCTTATAAGTTATTTATATATTTTGGAGACCAAACCCTCATCTGAGCTATAATTGGCAAATATATTTTCCCATATTGTTGCGCAAAAGCCCTGTACTGGATGGCTTTACAAAACATTTAGGGAAGAACTAACTCCTGTTCTTCTCAAACTATTCCAAAAGAATGCAGAAGAGAGAAGACTCCCAAACTCTTTCTATGAGGCCAGTATTATCCTAATTCCAAAACCAGGTAAAGACACAACAAAGAAATAAAACTACAGGCCAACATTGCTGATGAACATAGATGCTAACATTCTCAACAAAATATTGGCAGACTGTATCCAGCAATACATTAAAAAGATCATACACCATGATCAAGTGGGATTCATCCCAGGGACGCAAGGATGATATAATATTTGCAAATCAATAGATGTAATACACCACATAAACAAAATGAAAGACGAAAATCACATGATCATATCACTGTCACTTTTTGAAATTAGAGAAGCTCAAACACTTGAATACTAACACCTGGGTGTCAAGGATGTATGCAAATGGTATTAAGATTAGAAGCAATGTTTTCAACTAACAGTGACGTCCTTCTGAGCCTATGGGTATTTTCCTAGCCAGATAGAAGAGAACTGTCCTAAATCTGAAACCCACTGGTCATTATGGTTCTTAAACTCTAAATGCGTAAGTATCCTCTGGAGTGCTTGTTTAGAAAGCAGAATCCCTTCCACTTTTCAGAGGTCACATTTTGGGTGTGAGACACATGGGGACCATGCTCAGAATGTTATGCTTCATCATCTTGAAATTCTTAATAATTTTATTTTGAACTAATGTTTTATAGGTAAAGTTCAATGGGGTAATTGAGCATGTGCATTGCCAAAGGAAATATATACAACAAGTTTTCCCACTATTTCTTGCCACACCATTCACATATAGCATTTGTGGTGTTTCAGTATCATAGAATTCTGGTGGACCCCAATTCTTGGGCACTCAGTTAAACCCAAAGTAAATACAAGGAAAGCATGCTACCTCTGTGACCAAGTAAGCAGAAGAATTGCCCTGAGAGTTTGTAAAGAAGGCAGTGACATTCTAAGAAACTTGAACAACCAAAAAAAAAAAAAAAAAAAAAAAAGGAAAGCAAACAAACCCATCATATCTTTTATTACTTTTGTCACTTTCCTATATTGGCCAACAACTCATGCTAAAACTGATGACATGGAAGGAAAAGGAAAGATAAGAAAACCTATGGTTTCTTTCCTTTTGGTTCTTTCTTACTTAATACTAAACATAAAGTAGAAAGTGCTAGTAGAATGTGTGCATAACAGAAAATAAAATTACAACTGAGTTACTTTTGTGGAACATTTATTTTTCTAGTAAGAATGAAATACATAAGCAGGTAGTGATTAAAATTATGAATAGTGTAAGTTTAGTAATTCTGTATCCATGTTAAATGTTCTTACTATTTACATTTAAACTGGCATTACACAATATAAAATAAAAACAACTCACATTAATAATTTAAAAATTTAATTTATCTTGATTTGAACAAAATAGCAAACAACAAAGATCATGACAAAATAAGAGAGAAGGCCTATAGCACCAAAGAAAAGGCTTTATAAGTTAAGATTTAATGGCACATTTTCCCTTCTTTTTTAATGAGGGCATACCATGTTCATTTTGCAGTAGGCACTGAAAATTGCTCTGTTTTTTTTTTTTTTTCAATTTAAGTTTTATTTCTTGATTACAGTTTACATTTAATATTATTTGTATTAGTTTCAGGTATTCAACATAGTGTTAAGACAATTATATACTTTACAAAGTATTCTCCCAATATTTCTATTACCCAACTGGCACCACGCATAGTTATTATAGTATTATTGACTATATTCCCTATGCTCTACTTTACAACCCCATCACTATTTGGTAACTACCAATTGGTACATCTTAGCCCTTCATCTTTTTCACCTAGTCCTCCAAACCCTTTAACCTCTGGCAACCATTAGTCTTTTCTCTGTACCTATGAGTCTGTGTAAATTTTGGTTATTTGTTTATTTTGTTCTTCAGATTTACATATAAGCGAAATGATATGGTATTTGTCTTTTTCTGTGTGACCTATTTTACTTAGCATAATACCGTCTAGGTCCATTCATGCTGTTTGAATAAGTGTAGGGTGGGACTGGACATATGCATTTTTAACCAGCTTTATGCAGGTAGTACATAGAACATGCTGGCCCTATAACACTCATTTGACTTCTGGGAAATATACCCTGGTATTATTATTTGAGTTTACATGTATATAGCTCTGATAATATAATATTGCAAGATCTATCAAAGTAAGACATATGAAATACTTTAGGTATCTTATAGTTTTAGCTGAGTGTTTTTCATATTTTTTAGAGAATATTTGTTTATTATTTTTTGTATATTATTATAAAGATATATCTGATAATAGTCTAACAAAAAAACAGTAACTGAAATAATTTTCACAATAAGATTAAATTTAAGAAAATATTGTATCCATTGTGACTGTCATGACCTATTTTTGTATAGTATATATTAATATTAGAGTGCTAAAATTAAAGTCATTTCCATCTAAAAATTATAAACATAAAATATTTCTCTCCATTAAGAAACTATTGAATGCATAAATAAAGATTTATGTTTTAAACCAATATTTTTTGGGGGAAGAAGTTTAGTGGCACAAATGTTTTTCTAAGTGAAATCTTATATGTAAACTCACTATTTTAAACAATTATTGGCAGAACTGTTCTCTGGAAAGAAAGAGCAGAGGAGCTCCACCCACAAGACTTCAGCCCATCTTCCTGTTGACAGACTGTAGGGCACAATTTGAGGAGAAGGTGTTGAGTTTACAAATAAAGTAATCAGTAGATGGTCTACCCCACCCTCCAGAATCCACCATCTGAGGTTTAAAATATATATTGCCTTTAAATTTAAGTTAAATTACATTCTGTTAATATTCACTTTTAAATCAGGCTAAAATGCCTTTAAAATACTGGGGAAAAGACTCTGATCATTGCTAGAATATTAAGATATTAAGGTATTTTTTAAACAGGGTGACTAGTTTTTAGTAAATGGCTATTTAAATAACTTATAAACAAATGACTATCTGAGTCACCTGTGAGAATGAATTTCAATTTTATTCTATTACTTATAAAACAAGTGCACAAAACAAGAGGCTATTTAGTTGGGAGTTCTGCCATCTAATCTTTATAGAATGAAATCCCTAAGGATAGACTCTTACAAATGTGAATGTGTGAAGTTATTCATAAATCCAGCAGCCTTTTAAAAAAAATATCTGGGAAAGTGTATTATACATGAATGCTCCATAGGGTATAATCATCAAATACTCATTGAAGATTACGTATGGGATTCAGTCCTGTGAAAAAGGTGATCTGAGTAATAACAGGTTGATGGATATGAGAGGCTCAAGTACTTCTTGTATTCCAGGTCAATTATCTGTGAACTAAAGAGGACTTCAATGATAGTTCATAATGAGTCATTTGGAGCTGTTACAGTCAGTTAGATTAAAATCCCTGTTTAAATATTGGCCTACATTGGTTAGTCAAGGCAGATGAAAGCAAGTATGTGCCTACAAGCATGCTGTTAGTTAACAGCCCCAAACCACAGATCTGTCCGTTTCTGCAGTGCTGAGAAAACTGTGCTATCTTATTTGGGACTATATTTATGGAAATACAACTTAGAGCAAATGTGCCCTAGCTTTCATAAATCTTTATAATTTCATAGGTCTTCTCTCTTGAACTAAGACTGCAATGTCTATGGTTATACTTTGATCCATATAATCAATGAGTTCTAAAGTTGCAGTGTGATTTTGTGAAGTGACCTGACATCCTCAGGCAGTAGTTTCTTCTGTTTGTAGAGTATGACTAAATTATACCACAGAGGGGTTCTGAGTAGCAGTTCATGAAAATGAAAAGTCTCCCATATCACATGCTCCATAATATAACCGTCATTAGAGCTTAAAATTTTAAAAAATTGTGATGAGGAAAAGTTTTACATTCTGCTCATTTGATACAATATTTTTCTTATTGCATACCAACACATATTATTTGAAGAAAGTCTATATATGTGCATATATATATGTTAATTTACTGTGTCTATGATATGTACATCCCTTATTTGTGCTATGAATCTAGAATGGCTTTTAGAGCCAATTTGCTGGAAAAGTTGACATGGCATTTTGTGAAGATTACAGAAGATAAAGTTCATGGGGGGAAAATTGGTCATGAATATTTGAGATGATATGAAGCAATTTAAAACATTGACAAATCCATTACCGTGCTCCCCGTTCTGTGAAGGAGAGCTGGATAGTCATACAGAATGCTCTCTTGCACCTGCAATTGCATTACTATTAAAAACAAAAGTACTGACCTTGCCAACAATGGACATACACTTTTTTTCCATTGCTTAATAGGAATCAGATATTTAGGCTGTGATGTCCATGGCTATTTCAGAGAGAATAAGATTTCAGTAGTTCTCATTATTCATTCTCTTACCTTCTTCTAGATCACTCCCTGTGTTCATGCATGTAATCATGAGCGCATGAGTTTACATGTTGATTATTATACAAGTGCCTGCACACAAACATGCATGTGGAGGGTTTTCAGCTTCAATACTTTATTACAGACAAAAATGTTTTTGCTGAAATCCTTTAAAAATTTCTATGATAGTCAATATAGTCTAATAATGAAAATGATCTAATTGTAGTTCAATTTGATATGCAACTTTAGCACCTGCATACACATCTTGATCATTATTTTCAGTCACCAAAATTTCCAATGTTAGAAATGTTTTAGCTGCTGCTACTCCACTCACTGTGGCAACATCACGGACACTCTGGGATTCACCATCATGGATACTCTGTTGAAAGCAAACGGCACTTTTGCCTTAAACTTTTTGAAAAAGCTTGGTGAAGGCAAATAGACAAATGTGTTTTTCTTGCCCATGACTATCTATCTCCTCTGCCCCAGCCATGGTCTTCGCGGCACAAAGGGAAATACCACAGCCCAGAAGTTCCAGGCACTTTATTTAAGTAAAAGTGTTGGCTGGAGGTGAAGATATCCACCAGAGTTTCCACCAGAGTTTTCTTCCCTTCTCATCAAAGTTAACAGGACTGGCACACAGTACTTGCTTAGAATTGCCAACAGGTTCTTAAGAGAAAAGTTATATGATTTCAATTCATCTTTCAAAAGTGCCTGCCTTAAATTCTACCAAGCAGAGATGAAAGAGCTCTACTTCTTCATAGCTACAGAGGAAGCTAGAAAACACATAAATACCTGGTAGCTAATAAGACAGAAGGTAAAATTACAGAGTTTCTGTCTCCAAATTCAGTTAATCAAGTTACTTGTCTGGTTCTCATGAATGTCATCTGCTTCAAAGGAAACTAGGATAATCAATTCAACAAACAGCAGGCTAAGGAAAGACCATTTAAAGTCAGCAAGAATAAGGGGAAATCTGTACAGATAATATTTAAGAAATCTACCTTTAATATGATCTACATAGAAAAAAATACTCACCAAAATTCTGGAGTTGCCTTACTTTGGCAAAGAGCTAAATATAATCATCATGCTTCCCAAAGAAAATGTCAGTTTGGAAACGGTGGATTTGGAAAAGAACTTATGAGAAATTCATAGAATGGACAAGGCCAGGTATGATAGATGAAGAGGTACAAGTATTCCTCCCTAGATTTAAACTGGAGGAGACTTACAGCATAGAGGATGTCTTTTGTTCTCTGGGCATGCTGATGCCTTTGAGCAGGACAGGACATACTTTTCTAGAATGCCATCTGGAAGAGAGCTCTTTCTTTCCAAGGTTATGCACAATTCCTTTGCAGAGCTTAACAAGGAGGGCACGGGGGCTGTAGCCTCCACTGCGGCCACCATGATGCTTCAATGTGCAAGAGTCACTCCCACGTTCTGTTCTGACCACTCTTCCTTTTCTTTATTCAGCACAGCCAAACCAACTGTATTCTGTTCTGCGGCCAGTTCTCCTCCCCTTAAGGAAAAGGGGAGCACTGCATATAGCCCTTCTCCTGTCTCCTATTGACCCACTGTTCCTCTCACGTGTCACAATGTGCCTGAATCCAAAGTAAACTTCAGTGACAATCCAAGAATAAAGGGCCTCATTTTGAAAAAAAATTAAATGTTTTACACATACCCAATACTTCATCTTAACCTATTCTTTTCTCTTCTGTCACATATTCATTTCATCTTTTTAAAGTAATATTTGATCAGAGATGAGCTGCACTAAAACTCATAATTTCTTCCTTCAGTTTTTGTTGTGCCTCTTCATTTCACTGCATGGAGCAAATGAATGAGAGAACTATTAGAGAGATGCTGTTCACTGCTAACTGGTACACAAATGCTAACTGGTACACAAATATACCCAGTAAATAAAAATCTAGAAATGCCTCTGGACACTAACGAGGCATATTGCTTTGAGCAAAAAATGACATGCCAAATTATCCTTATAAAATAAAACAGCTTGACAGCATTCATCTCTCTCCCCCATTTCATGACCCCGATAATTTTTCCTGGCACCATTTGACTCTACTCAGTATATATTTACTCCGTAACTGTTCACAGCAAAAAGATATGGGGATAATATTGTTGATACATGCAGTACAAGGCGTTCTTACTTGCCCTTTCCCAGTTGTGCTGGCACTTGCTGACAACTGTAAAAACTTGTTGTTGTCATAAGCCAAGACAACTCCGAAGGCACACAGGGAACAGATATATGCTATAGTAATAACAAGGTGCCACTTTGAAAAAAATACTTTTCAGCTTAGGGCTACATTTAAACTTTCAGGTACAGTTCGTGAAACTCATAATGTGGGAGAGCAAGTACTGGTGGTGTCTTTGAGAGTCTCTAGGGAAAGACTCTGAGCTATTGTTATCATTATCACCATGCTAACTGAATCACAGTTAGTGCCTTGGTTATGGCACCTAAGGGAGTGACTTACTACCCTCTAGGTTGAAATAAAGGGCAAAATGAGATTCTTTTATTGTAGGAAGGTGGAACAAACTCAAGACACACAAAGGAAAAGGCACTCCATTCAATCTTAAGCTTTTAAAAATAGAGATATAAATTAAGCTGAATATGCAGTCCTCAGTTTGGCCATATAAATTAATCGAGCATACCTTTCGGATAAACTGAATACTGATGAAAATCATTGTACAGTTAGATACACTCTTCCTTCTGAAATATATGCATCTTATTTTTATAGAAATGCAGAAACAAAAGCAAAATAAAACAGGCAAGAAAATTTCATACAGAAAGCAGGGTTGTACTTGAAAATGAAAGAATGTTAATGTGCCTCAGATTGCATAATTTTTTCTCTCTCAGTTAAGTTGTAAAATTGTAAGATGCTGTTGAAGTAAGTCAGTCAAATAAAGTAAAAGTAATATCAATGAAAACTGCTCTTCTTTTTATTCAGTCATAAACATTAGGTTATAAATATGTAGGCTCATTTTCAAACTGAGTGTTCTAACTTCAAATACCTCAAAAGGAAAAATACATTGTATGTTACACCTGAACCTGAAATATAAAACAGTCCCTCTGTGTTTATGATAAAATTTTGAATCCTTTACCCCTTATTTTGTTCAGGAGTTGTATTTTTTTTTTACCCCTTTTCCTGATGTGACTAATTTTATTTTTCTATTGTTTGTTTCCTATTGTGATCCAGATTTATTTTAAAAATAATTGTTAGATGCCCCGTTTGTTTATAATAGTTCACATGTGGTATAGCAGATGAAACCAATGATTCCTCAAAGTCAATTCCAGCCTGTGATTCTGTATTTAGGTACTAAATTGCCATGGTCTGATTAATGGTTAAAAGATAAAAATGCCACTGGGACAGTTTTCTTAATTACTCCCCAAATAAATCTTAGTGATTAGGACTTTTTAAATACTTGAGACATATTTCAAAATAATTAAACTGGGATACTTTATTGAAAAGAGTAGAGGGGACTGGTCGAGCACTTTTGACTGGAACAGGTGACCATTTGACTTTAAGTGTGAACCATGGAAATAAAAGTAGCTATCTGTGCTTAATCACTTCCTGCACTGGAAGTAATAATCAGGTTCCTCAAGTCAATTACACCACTGAGGAGTGATGGCAGGAAGCAGACCCTTTAACAGTGAACCTGCTATTAGTTTGTGTTTTGTATTTTGTATTTTTAGTTGTAAATCTTTAACATGGATGGAGTTTGTGTTCAAATAACATTCTCTTCTCTCTCCAGGTGTTGACAACACAATAGGATTTGCCGATTTTTAGTACCTGAGGGATAAATTGTAATATGAGCAAAAATTTATATTATTACATTATCAGAAGACTGATACTGGGGGAAAAAAAGTTTCCTTACTCAGAGTAATGGAGTATTGGGGCAGAAAATTTTGGAGAAAAAATATCTCAACTTTATGATATCTTACATCATATATGGATATTAATATAGTTAGCTGGGATTGTTCATCCATTTTATAACACATAATTATGTAAATATATTTTTTATGTATTAATATTGATATTATTAGCAAGCAATGGTACTTCTGTTTTACAGCTCTTCATGTCAAGTCAAGGATACTGTATTTTGACTCATGTCAGAATAGAAACAAATAATTTTTTTCTGTTTATTTTCTCAGTAAACACTCAAATCTTCTGACTTGAAAGCTATCAGAGTGAACTTAACATTAAATTGTTTAGGTAATATAGTCCCTAACACTAATTCAGAGTAATATTCTTACTGTATTTTGTACAATATCAATTAAATATAAAATGCTACATGATATGAATAAAAGAAAAGGGGACCCAAAAGTTATTTATTACAATAAGAAGTTCGCACTCAATGAGTATGGCTTTGAGAAATACTAAACTTAGAAGCTGGAGCACAACTCTTATTTCAATATGATAGAGAACATGATGTCACAACTATAAATAGTAGTTTGTATACTGAAATATAGATGAATTGTATAGTGAATAGGAGCATGGTTGATGGATTTTGTTGTATGAAATGTGGTATAGTTTTGCTCTTATAGTTCTTTAACTCGAAGGCCATCTCAAAACAGTTAATACTAAAAGGCTTGAAACATTACTAAATAATTTTCTCTAGTTGATAATTGTATATTTAACTTAAGGTCAATGCAAGTGGCATTTTTCTTGAGTAACTAGGTATACATTTTGGAGGATCACTTACTTCTTAAAAAGTGTCAAGTAAAAATAATCATTGAAGTTTAATAAATTTATAATATGCTAGGTAAAAGGCCATTTAATTGAATATGAACTTACTAACCATGGAAAATTTACTACACCCATTTAAAAGCTTTATTTATGTAATAATGTTTGTCATTTGCTTAAAAATTTTGTAGTAAAATGTATGTGTATTTTTCATGTGTGTGTATAACCATAATAGGCCACTTGAAATGTCTACACAATTATAAAACTTATCATTTGTAATGTTTATTTTCACAGCATTTTATTTTGTTTAACTATGTTGTGCTATTGTGTGTGTTTTATAGGCATTGAAGGTCTAATCCTTTCTTTGTCTTCTGCATTTTACTTGAAATAGTTATATAAGGTCATTTGTATATATACTTGTTCTACTTAAGCCATATAGGTGCTTGCTAAAATTATACACTTAATGTTTGCATAAACTATTAAATTTTGTGAATGCTATCTTGTTGAAAGTTTTTATTATAATAAGTGGATATTATCCTATCATTTCCACCCATGAATGGAAAATATTATTATGAGAATTTTCCAATGGATGATCTAAAGAAAAAGTTTGATTATTTTTGAAGAATATGAAAAGAAATTTGCATTCTCAAACTGATGGATATCACTGATGTATAAAATTTGCTTTGCTTTATTTGAAATCTTATCTTGGTCTCAAAAGAAAAGCAATTTTCAAAAGTAAAGTAAAACTATAACTACATTAATAGATATGTGTTCTGTTTAGTAGACCATTCAAAAACCAATGAACTTATTCCCAGTGCCCAGGGATAAAGAAGGAAACATCGTGCTGATGATTTCAATAATCTTGCATTCAAAAGGCCAGAAGCTTAGAAAACAGATTGTAACGTGATTTTACACATATCACCAAGAGACATTATACATTTATATTCAATACAATAGTAATGTCAGTGCTCTTTGTTTTGAAAGTCTTAAGTTCACATGAGTGTACTATATTCCATAATATTGTCAGGTGTTTACATTGTCAGATGTCAATTAGCAAGCAGTGTCCTCTTAAAAAAGAAATGCAGGTTTAACTGAACTTACAGTTTGAACTTCACTTCACAATAGTTTAAGTTGAAAGGTTCTACCCACAGACATTATATCTGGGTTGGATACAAATTAAATGCAACACCTACCATATATTTGAATTTTAGTTGTAGGTAGAAAAACAGTGGCCTTCTAGATTAATATTTCCCAGAATTAAATCATTGGAATGATATCTGTGCAGAATTTCAATAAGTATTTACACAAATACACACAGAGATACATGATTTTATGGTCAAATACATTAGAAACGTATGGTTAAACTAAGGCATAAGTCTCTTCATAGCAAGAATTCTCAGATGCTGTTACTGTAATAATGTTAACTGTCTGAATCCAAGGTATGCATATATTAAGTAAGGTATTCCAAAATGAATTGGCCATAAAAAAACATTTTTCATGAAATACAACACAAGAGTATTCTTCAGAATGCTAAAAGAAATAATATAAAGACATTTTCAATTGCCACTAAATCCAACTGACACTTTGTAATCACATCTTATTTAAATTCTCATTATATTTATCACCTTTTATTACTTCAGTTTTGGCTTCTAGGACATTTTGCTTCCCTCCCTTTTGTATTTTTCCTTTCACAAAAGAAAAAAAAGTATAGAAAAATTTTTAAGACAATCCACCAAAAAAAAAAAACACTAAATATTCCCCATATCGTAATTTTGTTTCATGAGATGAGGCAAATCTCTTTTTTTTCTCTTACAGATCAGAGGAATATGAGCTTTTATTCAAGTCTAATATCTAATGTCATAAGAGGAGAGGCACTTTGTTAGGTGGTGGATTCTAACTTGAGATTACAAAGGCCCTACATACAGAGTACCTGTGCTCCCAGAGAAACTACCTCTTTACATCAAAATTAAAGATGGGCGATCTGAGAATCCCCCAGTCATACGTTGACACCACCATTTCTTTTTATCCCCAATCCTCCCTATTCCAGAACTGCAAACTTTCTAAATATTGCTTTATAGAAGATAATAACTGGAACATATTATCACATCACCGTAAGAAACGATCAAAATTAATCTAAGTACTCTCTTTACCCTCACTGAGGTTAAGACAGAATAGTGAGAAGCTAGGAAAATTCCTTGGCAAGTAGAATTTGGAAACTGAGAAGATAACAGAACACAATGGCTGAGCAAATTACAGCCAGGTGCAGGTGGTCACCAGGGCTGAATGTCTAGCAGGGGCAAAACTGGGAAATCAAGGACCTCACACCCCAGGGTAGGTAACATTTTCTCCCCTAGCCTTTCCTCCCTGGAGGTGACATCTAAGCCTCAGTTGTATTTCAGCTCCAGACCCAGAAAAGCAGCAATACCAGGTGAGGGAACCAACTGCAATTAAAAGACCCCCTGCCCTGTCACTGACCAAACAGTGGAGACCATGACTTTGAACAGGGCATACCTGGAAAAAGGATGAATATTCTACTGAAACCCTCCCCTGAGACCTCCCCTAAGATTCCTACCAGCAAGAAAGAGATAAAAGCCTCAAGACAAGGACCCAGAGCCTGTGTTTTCCCTCCGAGGAGCAGCCTGCACCATTCCCTTTCCTCTTTTCTTACCTTCTCCTCCTAACCCTCCCACCCCTGCTTCTTTCTTGACAGGTACACATCTCCTAAACTCTTAAGGCAATTGGGTAGCTGTGGATGGGATAGGCGGGGTAGGGGAGAACAATAGGGGGGAAATGGGATAACTGTAATAGAACAACAATTAAAAAAAAAAAAAAGAAAAAAATAGCAAAGTAGAAATTCACACTAGAGAGCTCAGGATTATAGAAAAGGTAGGCCATGGTATGCATGGGGGATTGGTTTAAAAACTACATGGATACCCAAATCTGTGGATGCTCAAGTCCCCTATAGCAAATGATGTTGTCCTGGCTGGTATGGCTCAGTGGATTAAGCACTGGCCTGGAAACTGAAAAATCAATGCTTCATTTTCCAGTCAGGGCACATGCCTGGGTTGTGGGTCAGGTCCCCAGTTGGGGGCATATGAGAGGCAACAGATTGATGTATCTCTTGCACATTGATGTTTCTCTCTCTCTCTTTCTCTCTCCCATCCCCTCTCTCTAAAAATAAATAAATAAAATCTGTAAAAACATAAGAAATATATTATTTTTTTAAAAAAGAAAATGATGTCATATTTGCATATATTCTATGCATTTTCTTCTATATATTGTAAATTATTTTGGCCCTGGCTGGTTTAGCTCAGTGGATTGAGCGTCGGCCTGCGAGCTAAGTGTCGCTGGTTCGATCTTCCAGTCAGGGCACATCAGAGAAGGAAAACTCTGACTCCAAAAAACCTCCGCTGCCTTGCGGCATACCTCTTCAGGGGAAAGGCTAAGGGAGTAAACCCCGACAGAAAATCCGGAGCCGGAGTCCCTAAGGTGGTTTGACATTGTAGTCAACACCGGCAACTCCTGCGGCGCACCTGAACCCAAGCTGTATCGACTCCGTCTTTCCCTTGGACCCTTCAGCTGCGAAGAGAGGGGGGGTCTGCTGCATGGGCAACAGCAGACCCTCCATATTACCCTGCCCAGGCTCTGTAGCTTCAGCATCATCGCAAGATGTCGATTCAACACGGGAGGAGACAGATACCGTGTCACTCCCGAGTCGGACTGCACAGCCATTCTCGGCGGTGCAGATAGACTCTTAAGAAGCTACACCATCGTCTCTCGAGACGGACGGCTGCCGATGACGATGATTGTAAATTATTTCTAGATTATTATTCTACCTAATACAGTATAAATTGTATACAAATAATTGTTATATTGTATTATTTAGGGACGAATGAAAAGTCTGTAAATGTTCATTACAGACACAATGGTTGTAGGCCTAACTACATGATACATGTTAGCAACAATGCAACCTTTTTTCTAAAGAATATTTTAAGTGTGCAGCTGGTTTAATTTGTGATTTCAGAACCCATAGATATGAAAGGACAAGTTTACAAAGATATAGCTATAATATTTTGGGTCATATAGATCATTGCCAAGTTGTAATTTAAAATGTTAGTGAATGAGTTAAGAGTCATAACACACCTCCTGGAAGTTTAACAATCTCTATCTGACCCAAATCTACATGAAACTGGTGCAGCCTAAGATATAACCTTGTAGGATATTTATTACTGTTCATTCACCAGGGCCAGAGTCATCACTTCAATTGTAAAGATAGAAGTGTATTTTCTAGGAGACAGTACATAATCCTTGGGTATAAACAAAATTGTTATTTCTCATCTTCAGGCTTTTTATCTAGCAGCCAAGTCTACCTTCCTTAACTAAGGGCTAAGGAATTAAACATAGTTGCTCTCCAAACTTGCCTACAACCATGCTCTACGTACCCATTCAGTACTTGTCATCACACTTAAAAGATAATCTAAATTCTTTACCTAATGCTGTTAAAGTCCAACTAAATCTACCCCTTGACTTCCTCTCCAAACACATTTATTACATCTTTTCTTAGAATGCATTAGGCATCTCAGTTTCCTTTCCTTACTCTTAAATACACTATGAACCCACTGGTTTGAGTGTTGCACATTCTGTTCTCTGTTATAATGCTCCAGAAGTACATATGGCTTGCCCCTAACTTTATTGAATTTTGGCTCAAAGACAGTTTCTCAGACCTTTTCTTATTATCTATTCTGAAAGGGCAACTCATTTTCCTCTATGCTAGCTACACTGTTTTCTTTTTTCTTCACAGCTCTCTTAGTCTCCGAGAATGTTTTCTTGTTTATTTGTTTTTGTTGAAGAAATACAAAAGGATTTATGTAATTAAGTGTCTGTGTGTATGTATCTGAATGTCAAAACATGAAAAACATTTAATAGCAAATTTCTATTAAGCTTTTAGTTTAATTGGGAAAGTTCATAGGTTTTCTATTGTTTCACTTCATGTTCTAATGAGTATCACAATTAAGTGTTGCTATAATTAAAACGCACTTTTAATGTATGTAACCAAAGATGTTTACTCTGCTAGCTTATTCTGACATGTTAGTAATTTCAAATTCATTCATATAAAATGGAAATGAGCATTACATTTTATAAAATCAAAAGATTATTGGGCTTGAAATAAATAAAAGCATTACTAAATACTAAGAAAATAAGGATTCTTAAGAAGGAAATACGTGTTTTTTTCTGATATCTGTGTTTTCAACACAAGTGCAATTCTTCCTCTTTCTCACCTTTGGGGAATCAAAAATGAGAACTCAACAAGAAATACAAGTGTGATTATTTGCTCTTGAAAACATTACATTCTGAGAGAAAACAAGATTCAAAATAATTGAAAGGCTTATTTTCAATTTTTCTTGTTTCTATTAGTGGATGTAAATTATGTTTTGGACTGACTAAAGAACCTGCTGTTGCTGACCTCAATGAATGACTGAGTAGTACTGTGTATTTGTAGTTATTACAGATTGCTGGTATGTTAAACATCAAATGGGGATAATTGTTCCTTAGATTGTTTTGTTTTGTTTTGTTTTTTGCTGAATAACTATGTACATCTATTGCTGCCTCTTCCTAACTAAAACACTGACTCTTTTATGGGAGGACTATTTAACTCAATATGTGAGGTTGTGCCACTTTCTCTAATAGTCTTTCTCAAAATTGTCACTAGTTTAATACTATAACTTCAGCTGTAACACTTGACAACTAAAAGCCTTTTTATATTCTATTTCAGTTCCACTGGATTTGTATCCATATCCTAATGTAGGTAATGACTTAAAAAAAAAAAAAAACATACTTTTTTTAGTATCATAATATTTGGATACTGACAAAATTTATTTTTCTTTTCATGGTTAAATATACCATAAAATTGTTCTCCAGTAGAATGTTTCTTTCTTGCTCTGAAAGTGTCTAATTTAATATGGGGGGGGGGGATTTGAATTAAACACTAAAGCAAATATTCTTTATTTAATATACTTTAAAGAAACTGTTAGAACAAATTAAATTAGGAGTAGAAATACTAGATATAATACTTAGGTATATATATTAATATTTTATTCATTAAAATGTCATATTATATTTCTCGTTGGCAGCCATCCGTCTCGAGAGACGATGGTGTAGCTTCTTAAGAGTCTATCTGCACCGCCGAGAATGGCTGTGCAGTCAGACTCGGGAGTGACATGGTATCTGTCTCCTCCCGTGTTGAATCGACATCTTGTGATGACGCTGAAGCTACAGAGCCTGGGCAGGGTAATATGGAGGGTCTGCTGTTGCCCATGCAGCAGACCCCCCCTCTCTTCGCAGCTGAAGGGTCCAAGGGAAAGACGGAGTCAATACAGCTTGGCTTCAGGTGCGCCGCAGGAGTTGCCGGTGTTGACTACAACGTCAAACCGCCTTAGGGACTCCGGCTCCGGATTTTCTGTCGGGGTTTACTCCCTTAGCCTTTCCCCTGAAGAGGTATGCCGCAAGGCAGCGGAGGTTTTTTGGAATCAGAGTTTTCCTTCTCTGATGTACCCTGACTGGAAGATCGAACCAGCGACACTTAGCTCGCAGGCCGACGCTCAATCCACTGAGCTAAACCAGCCAGGATTATATTTCTAAGATTAGATAATTTATAAGGACCATATAAGCTATCTGGTAAGAATGTGTTTTATTTAATAGAAAAAGTGTTATTGTAGTATTAGCTTCCTTCATCTTATCCAATTATTTGCATGATTTCCCAGCATATTCTTTTAAGTGCAAATAAAAGAACATGATTGCTTTGGTTTGAAGATCCATGGAGGCATTAGTGTCACCTCAGGGTATCTCAGGCCCCGCAGGCATGGCATGCTTCTTCACATTAGCCCAACAATTGGATCAATATATCCCTGGGCCTTCCCTTCACTTGTACAGATATAGAAAACCAATTTTGTTATTGAGCTAAAGAAACACACAAGAGATTGCTATAGAAAACATTATGCTAATAAATTCTTTTAATAATGTGTCTCTCATACTATATATTCTCTTTGGAGAATTGAATATTAGACCTCATTTTATCCTCCATGTCCCTTTAGTAATTAAAATATATATATCCTGGCTGCTTTGTGTTTTATTCTGGTTGATTTTTTAAAATATAGTTCTCCATTTCATCAGACCTCTATATTTAGTATTGGCTAAATACTATTTAATGTTCACCAGTGATTCTAATAAGCAAAGCCATTAGTTGACCCACTTTCAAATGCATTACTTCTCTCTCACTCTCTTGCCCTGCTGAGTTAATAAATTCTCGCCCCCCGCCTCAGGTTTTTGCATCTATGTGTAAAATGAGATTAGCCAGTAACTGTCATTCTTCATGCTGTCATTGCATGGATTTGATATCAAGAGTGGAAAATCTTCCCTTATTTGGGAGACTGAAATATCATGTTTCTTGAATATGTACTCAGATATTTTTATAAGTATGTTGTTGCTTGAATTTTCACCAAATGAACACATCCCAATTGCCACCATGAAACAGAATATTATTAATATCTAGAATTTATACCCATTCCAAGATATTACATTACCCCTTCCTCAAGAATAACCACTACTTGTTCCTAAAACAACATAGATTAGTAGTGGCTGGTTTAGATTTTTTTTTTTTTTTTTTTTTACACTTAATAGAAATTAACTCTTTAACATCTGGTATTTTTAAATTCAACATTAAGTTTATAAGAGTCACCCTCAGGTCTAACCAGTTGCCTTCCATAGTGCAATTAGAATGTATTACGTAATTATGTCACAACTTATCTATTCTAATGTAGATAGGCATTCAGATTATTCCATAATCTAATATAAATAATTCTGTTATAAATAATTTTGCACATATTTCTGCTGGGTATATATACGGAAGGAATTTCTGGATCATATATTCTACCAAACAATTTTCCAAAGTAGTTGAACCAATTTAAAATTCAATAGAGGTTTTTTATGTATTTATTCAACATATTTAATGTTAAATATCTTACTCATATTTACATTTCTTTTTTGTAATTTATAGTAGTTTTTGGAGACTAACATTCTGTCTAAACTTTCAAATTATTAGCATAAAATTTTACCTATTTTATATTTCTTTTTTTTTTTTTCCCTCCTTAACTTTCTCCTGGGGTCTGCTTATTCTAACAGTCTTTTCAAATTACCAGCATTTGGTTTAATTAATTCTATTTTATTTTATTTTTAAGTATATTTTATTGATTATGTTGTTACAGTAGTTCCAATTCTTTTCCCCTTTGCTCCCCTCTGCCCAGTACCCTCCTTCCCTCCAGCAATTTCATCCCCCTTAGTTCATATCCATGGGTCCTGCATATAAGTTCTTTGGCTTCACCCTTTCCGGTATTATTCTTAACACCCCACTGTCTATTTTGTACCAACTTATTATGCTTCTTAGTCCCTGCACCATTTCCTCATTTCTCCCCCTCCACCCTCCCAGCTGATAATCCTCCAAATGATCCCCATGCCTATGATTCTGTTCCTATTCTGGTTTGCTTAGTTGGATTTTGTTTTTATTTTTAGATTCAGTTGTTGATAGTTGTGAGTTTGTTGTCATTTTAGTGTTCATAGTTTTGATCTTCTTTTTCTTAATTAAGTCCCTTTGACATTTCATATAATAATGGCTTGGTGATGGTAAACTCTTTTAGCTTTACCTTGTCTGGGAAACACTTCATCTGTCCTTCCATTCTGAATGATAGCTTTGTGAGATAGAGTAATCTTGGTTATATGTTGCTTTTCATCACATTGAATAGTGCTTGCCAGTCCCTTCTTGCTTTCAACGTGTCTTGTGAGAAATCAGCTGATAGTCTTATAGATACCACTTTGTAGGCAACTGTCCACTTCATTCTTGCTGCTTTTAGGATTCTCTCTTTATCTTTCACCTTTGGCATTGTAATCATGATGTGTCTTGGTGTGGCCCCTCTGGGTCCAGCTCGCCTGGACTCACTGTGCTTCCTGGACTTGTATGTCTATTTCCTTCGCCACATTTGGGAAGTTTTCCTTCATTATTTTTTCACATAAGTTTTCAATTTCTTGCTCTTCCTCTTCTCCTTTAGCACTCCCATGATTCAGATGTTGGCACATTTAAAGCTGTCCCAGAGGTTCCCCAAGCCTCTCCTCATTTTTTTCAATTCTTCTTTCCTCTTTCTGTACTGGTTGACTGTTTTTTTTTCTTCCTTATGTTCCAAATCATTGATTTGAACCTGTTTCCTTCCCTTCACCATTGGTTCTGTGTGGATTTTCCTTTGTTTCACTTAGCATAGCCTTCACTTCTTCTCTTATGCATCTGTCATATTCAAGCATATTGTCAAGCCTGTGAGCATCTTTATCATCAGTGTTTGGAATTCTGCATCTATTAGATTGGCTATCTTCTCATCTGTTAGGTTGGCTATCTCCTCATCACTTAGTTCTCCCACTGGAATTTTGATCCATTCCTCCTTTTGGGCCATACTTCTCTGTCTCCTCCTCTTGACAGGCTCCTGTGTTTGTTTGCCTCTGTGCCTTAGGTTGAGCTGTCACTCCTGTTACATTGTAAGGGGTGGAGTCTTAGGTATTCGTCAGTACAGGGCAACCTGTTTCACCACGTTGTGGTGCTGTATGTGGGGGAGGGGTCTGAGAGGGAACAATGCCACCCTCAGCACTCACCCCTTTTCCAGGCACTTCTCCCACTTCCATATGGGACTGGCGCCCCTCTAGCTGTTGCCCTGGCCTTCGCTCCAAGAGTGGGTGGGTCTTTGGATGTTCTAGGACTGTGGGGGCCTTTAAACAAGTGGACTCTGCTAAGAGACTGGCATTTTTTGCTTCCGCCCCAACCCCCACTGGTTTGCACAGTCAGAAGCAATGAGGCTTGATTTTCCCCCCATGCTGGGACCAGGAGCTTTGGGGTCCGGTGAGGAGCTGGGAACGCTCCCCAGGTGTTCCTCCTGACTTTTTAAAATGTGTGACTTCACTTTCTGCCAGCCTATTGCTGCCACCACTGCTGCTGCCACCACACTAAGTCCTCTCCACCCTAGCTCCACCCCTTCTAATTGTCTGGGTGAGTATTTCTTCTTCATATCTCTGTTTGCTGGACTTCCATGCAGTTTGATTTTCTGGAACTTCTGGTTGTTTCTAGTTTTGAGGTAGTTGTATTCCTTCTTAGTTGGGGAGGGAGATGCAGCGTGTCTATCTACGCCTCCATCCTGGCCAGAAGTTCTATTAATTCTGTTTTAAATGTGTGTCTTCTTTCATGTCTGCTCATGATTTTTTCCCACAGATTAAATATTGTACTTTATTAGAGTCAATTACAGGTAATTTTCAGTAATGATTTCTCATGCAAATTAAAAGGAGGAGTGAGAGAGAAAGAGAGGCAATAATCATTCAGATTTTGTATGTGGATGAAACAAACATCTTCCTCCAAACCAAACACATGGAGATAGTCCCACCAATCCAGAGGCAAGGGCTTGATGATGAGTTGAATAAATACAGGACATTTATGACATACCCAGAATGTAGGGTAAGACTAAGGAGAGATGCGGTAAGCTTCCTGCAGTACTTCAGACACACCACAGATGTGTCACCATTCATGAACCCTCCACATGTCAGCAATAAACCCAGCACACTCTCGGAGGAAGTGCTTTCCTCTCTACAAGTGAATGAATTCAGGCAATGCTTTATGAGAATGACAAGGTTCAAAAGAAATGTTTGCTCCAAGGCTCCAAGGGCATAAATCTTCTTAGAAGATACATAGAAATGAACAGACTAAGAAAGGGAATTGAGTTCTCAATGGAGGACTCTGCTATGTGTAAATAATTACTTCAGATAGATTACAATCAAAATGCACATCGAATAGACTGTGTTGTGTGAGAGAACATCTGATCCACGGTCACTCCTTGGGCACTTGGGGAAGCTGCTAGGATGAGCTTCAGTGTTCTTCTTGGAGCCAGAGAATCTTCACATCATTTGTATCTGCTAATATTTTTGTTTCTTTCTGTCTAATTTCTTTATTTTAAATCATTTGTTTACTCTGAATTTTTTATTGGATACTTTATGTCCTTTATTATAGTATAAATGATTTATAATAAATTTCACATATCAAAATTAAAAATTTTGATACTTTTTAAGGAATATTTTAATTTAGACTAGATTTAGCTTTACAGGAAATTTGCAAATACAGTACACTGAATTCTCATGTATCCCATCTAGTTTCCTCTATTTTTAAACCTTACATTAGTATGGCACTTTTCTCACTTTGTGCTAAACAATTTCCATTTGAGGGGTGCTACCTTGCTATCAGATGTTAAATGAAGCAATCCTTATAACTGAAGGGCATTAGAGTATCTTAAAACCTAAAATACCTTTAATATCTTGGGTGATGTTGGAGAAATACTCTACTGGGAATGGCCGTGCCCAGAAGAGCTCTATAATAAAATAGAAATAATTTATACACAGTCATACTGTCTGTGGAATATAAGGAAGAGCTACTGATAAGCAGAGATACTCTTTCTGCTTGGGACTGACTTGGGAACTGTGTGAGAATCTGCTTGATTCTTTTGCCACTTGAACAGTATCTTCTAAAGACTCCTTAACTGACCAACATTTTATTTGAAAGGCCACTACTCTGGTTGAAGGAGGTGAAAATAAATCAGCTCAGTGGGCTGAATTGCATGCTATTTTCATAGCAGTGAGGGAAATATTGGACAGTAGAAAAAGTCCATTTGGGTTTTTACTGGGCAGCGGTCAATGGCATAGCCATATGGCCCAGCAGGAGAGCAGTAGAGGCTGGCCTATTAAAGGGATGCTCTCAGAAATCACTGTGGGAATTTTAGGGATATATTAATGTAAGACATGTAAATGCCCATCAAAAAGAACCCCTTTCAAAGTTTGGAAGATGATGGAATTAACAAGTAATTTTAAGGTATCTACCTGGGTCCATGAAATAAGTAGATGTGAGGGTGCTGCAGAAATGCAAAGATGGGCTGAATCTAGACCTAATTCTTTTACACTGACTGAGGCCCAAGATGCCAATAAGAGCTGCTCTGTCTACCAGCAAAAGAGACAGAGACTGCAGTTGGTAGGTGGCAGATTCTTGGGAGGATGGCCCTGAGCAGAGCCAACAAGTCAGACTGATGCTGGTAGACCTGGGGAGTACGAGAGGGCCCTGACAGGAACAGACTCTGACTCTGGACAGGGCTTTGCTTACCTGATGGTAGATGCAAATGCTCAGAGTATTAGGGAAGGACAAGAACAGAGATAGTGCACCAATTAAGACAGCTGATTATAATTTCTTCAGACCGAAGAATACACTTTACAGCTCATTTTATCCAACAGTCTGCAAAGAGTTGTCCTTCTCACAACACCAGCTTGATAGAAAGTTGGAGCAAACAATTAAAATATTGGTTATCTAAAATGGAGGGGAGATAAAGGCATGAAGGACTGGCTTACATGCCTTCACCAGTGTTTGCTCACTCTCAACGTGAACTAGAGTGGAACTAAAGGAGGGTCCCATTGGATAGATTTCTGTTTTTTTGCTGGATCTTGGGAGAGGGAGTGGGGAAGGTGCTAATATTCTTTCTCTCCCATATAATCTTAAGCCCTCCTGCCCTGACACTTGATACAGTGGTTTACAGCTAAAACTACAAGGCTTAGACGCAGGAATAATTACTAAACAAGAAACTGTAAATATGCTTTTAACCTTTATGTCACAATTCTTAAGGGCCTAATGGGGCAGGACATGCCTTTCCTTCATCTGACAAAGTTGGAACTAACAGTGAATGCAACTATATTGCCTGGTGGTAACAAGAGCCAATGAGTTCCGCACCTGTGTAACCCAATACTGGGAATTGAGGAGGAGGTACTTGCTAGACTAGTGTTTCTGCCTGCAATGTTGATCAAACCTAATGTCCATTCAAGAGGTGGAAGAGTTTAGATATAAAAAGAAAGAAGGAAATATAGTAAATGAGGGTAAAGAAATGAATAAATGAGCATAAAGTAAGGGAAATGCAATAATACATTAATACATGGAAGGAGGCTCAGAGTAGATATTATTTCTTAGCTTAATTACATCAGATGCCTAAAAGAGTGAGACCATATGTTTGTGGAGATCACACCCCTGCTTTTGGAACCTAACAGGATTGAATGGAAACCTACAAATCTGAGTGTCCTCTCCCTGGGAGTCAATTTTCATATACTATGATAATGGACTAGAATGATCATTGGTCACTGCTTAGGATTCCAGCAATGTGTTAGTACCTTTAGGCTTGTGTGTTATTTTGCTGTAAGAGGTCTGTGCTGTAAGAGGTTCACAGATGGTGGCCTGTGAGTTCATAGAAAATATATATTTTATATTAGTCTCTGCCCCAGGTTCCTAGCACAGACTTCCTAAAACCCTTGTAAATTCCTAAGCAATAAGCACTAGAATCATCTTTTGTTCTAATGAGGTGACTTTGGGTAAGCTCCTGGACAGGGGCAGGTCACCAGAAAGAACAGGCTGTGATTAGAAGCTTGGGATTTTCAGTCCTTCTCCTCATCCTCCAGAGAGGGAAGTGGGACTGGAAATGGAGTTAATAATTGGTACTGCCTATGTGAGGAAACCTTCATAAAACCCTAATAGTAGGGGTTTAGAGAGCTACCAGGTGGTCGAGCTCATCCACGCTGGGAAACTTACCCACTTCAACTCCAGGAGCACAGAAGCTCTGGCACTCAGGACCTTTCCAGACCTTGCCTTAAGCATCTCTTCGTTTGGCGGTTCCTATGTATCCTTTATATACCCTTTAATAAACTAGTAAATGTGTTTCCCTGAGTTCTGTGAGCCACTCTAGCAAATTAATAAAATTCAAGATGGTGATGATTGAAATCTCTTGATCAAAAACACAGTAGCAACTAGGCTGTGATTGGCATCTAAAGTATGGGAAAGGGAGGAGCAGACGTGTGGGATCTGATGCTTTCTCCAGGTAGATGGTGGCAGAACTGAATCAAATTCTTAGACATCTGCTTTTGTCTGAGAATTGCTTATTGGTGTTGGGGGAAATCTCCACATATTTGGGGATGAGAAATGTCAGAAGTGTTGTCTGTAAAGATAAAGGCAAAGGAGGCACATAGGGGAGAAAGATACAGTAGGAAAAACATGTTTTTATTTTCATGCACAGAAGGTAGAAGACTGGGATTTTTTTCTCTACACCTGTGCTGCTAGAACTTTTTCCCTTTAATTTTACGAACTGAAGTTTTATAGATAGGTTTAGGAGGTTATATTCTAAGTCTATTCTGTTCAATAACATAGACACTAGCCAAATGCGACCATTTAAATTCATTAAAATTAAATAAACTCAGAAATTTAGTGTTTTAGTCCAGCTAGCCGTATTTCAAGTGCTCAATTGCTGTACTTGGCTTGTGGTTACTGTTATGGATGGTGCAGATATAGGACTTTCCATCATCTCATAAATTTCTATTGGAGAGTATTGGTCTAGACTGTGGTGACTGACCAGATAAGCTTGTTTTTCACTCCCACTATCTCAGTAAGACTTTTCCCTAAGATCCCACTGACCACATAGAAACTATAGTCTGCATATCGGATGAATCACTTCTAAAACTGTGCTTGTCTTTTTATACCCTCTTAGCCTCGCTCTCTTCTAGTAACTCTGGGGCTTTGACTTGAGGCATTTTCACCATCTACATCTTTGCCACTCTCTAGGCAGAGCATTATTGTAGCTATGGACTGGGAATGAGAGACAGAGTAAAACTCTTTGCTATTCTGTGACTTTGAAGGGTAATATTAAATTGAACAGAACATTTAATTTCACATAAAAAGATACTGTTCACATACATTTTTGCCATTGTTCTTTAATCTTCTCCTACCGTACATGAGCTTTCTTTCAGACTGCTCATGCTAGAGGTTTAAAAGCTTTGATTCTGGGGGTGCACCCTTATGTTAGTGATAAAAGTAAGTCTTACTATTTTTTCCTTTGCTTTATCTGTTTT
The DNA here is from genome assembly GCF_987537825.1 of Furipterus horrens. Classification (NCBI taxonomy): domain Eukaryota; kingdom Metazoa; phylum Chordata; class Mammalia; order Chiroptera; family Furipteridae; genus Furipterus; species Furipterus horrens. The sequence continues at coordinate 70,968,363 of NW_028327175.1, forward strand.
TATGCAGACAGCAGATAAATTCTGGAATTCCTATGAGATGTTCTAATGGAATAGCATGTTGAGCTGCCAGCAGTATCAGTATTGCAAGATAAAAACATAATGCCATGAATCTGTATATCAGATATTGTGTTGTAAATGAAACACTATCTACTCCATGTAAAATCAGATTCTCAGCCCTGTCTTGGAGCCATTTTTCTTTGATTCCATAAGGTCAGTGAATGGCTTAGGTAACCCACTCCTTTCCCCACTAACTTGTAGGGTTGAATCATTTCAGTGTTTTGGGAAAGAGATATCAAGTCATTGGTGTTAAGGAGAAAAAATATATAATTAAACCTTGATAAAGTATTTGTCATTCTGACCCACAGAAGACAGCTTGGTGTCTGACTTGTTTTGAATCAACAAGAATGAGCCTAGAATTGGTGATTTCAAAGATTAAGAGGAATATAAGGGCATGGGGACCTGAATGCTTTCAGATCACTTAAGGTTTTATAGAAAATGGAAAATTTATTATGGACTATAAAGTCAGACTCACTGGCTCTGAAACTTGATTGTTTCAGGAGCTACAGTATTATAGGCCTGCTAACATCCTGGGAGAATGCTAATGCAATAAGTAGCATTTTGGAGAAATGTACCACTGAGCATGTCTGATTCAGTGCATCACAATATGTTTGGATTTATAGCTTGTTTTTTAAAATTCCTTTAAATTAATTGAATAAAAATAAAAATAAGAATCCCTACCTAGAAAGTTAAAATAACTTGCAAATGAAAGAGTCACAGTTTGATCCCCTAACCTTGTTTTGTAGTTCAGAATCATTTTGTTCTGTGCTAAACAGACTTTAACTTAAAGATAAAGTTCATGACTTAACAAATGCCACATCTGAAAAAAGTATTCTTCACAAAAGAATAACAACAAAAGTAAAACCTGTCACTGAAAGCAACAAAAAAGATCAAGGGGGAAAATTGTACAGGTGCGGGGGTATGTGAGGTTGAGAGAAAGGTTTAGAAGGGAGGCTTTTGGTCCTTCCAGACTAAAGGCAACTGTGAAGTTAAAAAGTCAGGAGATAAATGTTAAGCCTCACAAAACAAAAATGCTAAAGGATAGCTCAGTTGACCAGGATAGGAATTAAAATATAAGAACTATATGAAGCAAACACAGCAATATATGTCAAAGTAGAGAGAGGTGACCACCAGAAATGTTGAATTAAGGAAAATCAGGTTATGCCAAGCTTGTGACATTTAGATGTTTCTCTATGAACACTGACTAGCCACTGGGACCCTAAAAACCCCATTGAGGCATCTAGTCCGAAGTTGTCCTTCTATAGATCTTAATTTTGTTTGAGCTATGGAAACTTTTCAAGGTCTAATATAATCATACAACCCTTTTCCTGAAAAAATGAACTAGGCTCACATACACACATTAACTTCCATATAAATTCTATATTAGTACTTTCTTTAGAATCTGTGAGTTGTATTGCTGTCTTTGCTATTCTAATTCCACTGAACAACATTTCATTTTGTAGAGGAGCTCTTTTTCCTGACAGACATCTATTTGCAGTAAATAATTTTACTTTGAAGGCAAACATGTCTGCATGTAAACAAAACTGGTAACTCTAGGTTTGCCATCTTGAACAGCACAGAGCAAATCTCAACCCCCTGGTGATGGTATATTTTATATTATAAAATGAAACATCCACCATATACTTCTTTCTCTAGACTAAAATGCTCATATCTTTTAACTAGTTAAAATAGCATTTTCTAGAAAAGGAAGATTCAGATAATTAAATTGACATTCAGCATATTTCAAATCCCAGATAAAATTAATAATTCTAATCTAACTCTTATTTATTGGTAACCCTATAAACCCTACTTTATATAAATAAGTCTGTCCATATGTGGTAGACCCCCACGTTTATATTCATGTGCTTACCTTACATAGAATTAATGTTCATTTTCTTTTCTGTTTTTGACTCTGGGTTTAAAATAAAATTTTTTTTTTACTGTTGTTCTATTATAGTTTTACCTACTGCTCTGCCCTGCCCCCCCCCAAGTCTATTCCCCCCCTGTTGTCCACGTCCACCCTTTCTCTTCTTTCTCCCTTTCTCTCCCTTCCTCCTCCCCTCTGGTTGCTGTCAGTCTGTTCCTTGTTTCCATGTCTCTGGTACTATTTCGCTCATTTATTTTGTTCATTAGGTTCCTCTTATAGGTGAGGTCATAATGGTATTTGTTTTTCACTGCCTGGTTTATTTCACTCAGCATAATACTCTCTATTTCCATCCATGCTATCATGAAAGATAGGAGTTTTTTTTGTTTTGTTTTTTTTTTCTTTTTTTCTTCTATGTAGTATTCCATTGTATAAATGTACCACAGTTTTTTGACCCACTCACCTACTGATGGGCACTTAGGCTGTTCCCAGCACTTGGCTATTGTAAATAGTGCTGCTGTGAACATAGGGGTGCATAGGTTCTTTTGAATTGGGGTTTCAGGATTCTTTGGGTATAATTCTAGCAGTGGTATCACTGGATCAAAAGACAGGTCCATTTATAGTTTTTTTGAGAAGATTCCATACTGTTTTCCACAGTGACTGCACCAGTCTGCATTCCCACCAACAGTGCACCAGGGTTCCCTTATCTTCACATCCTTGCCAGCACTTGTTTATTTATTTTTTAATGATGACCATTTGGACTGGTGTGAGGTAGTATCTCATCGTGGTTCTAATTTGCATCTCTGATGGCTAGTGATGGTGAGCATTCTTTTATATGCCTATGGGCCCTCTGTATATCCTCCTTGGAGAAGTATCTGTTCAGGTCTTTTTCCCATTTTTTAATTAATTGGATTGTTTGTCTTTGTGGTGTTCAGTAGTATGAGTTCTTTATATACTGTATTTTGGAGATCAATCCCTTGTCTGAGGTATCATTGGAAAATATCTTTTCCCATGCAGTTGGGCTGATGATGGTTTCTTTAGCCATGAAGAAGTATTTTTAATTTGTTGTAGTCTCATTTGTTTATACTTTTCTTTATTTCCCTTGCCATAGAGGATATATTGGTGAAAACATTGCTGCATGGGATAACTGAATTTTCCTGCCTATGTTTTCCTCTAGAACTTTTATGATATCATAGCTTATATTTAAGTCTTTTATCCATTTTGAGTTTATTCTGGTGTATGGTGTAAGTTGGTGATCTAGTTTCTTTTCTTTTCTTTTTTTTAATTTTTTTGCATGTACCATTGCAATTCTCCCAACACCATTTGTCGAAGAAGCTATTTTTGCTTCTGCCCCCTTTGTCAAATATTAATTGACCATAGAGACCTGGCTTTATTTCTGGGCTCCCTATTCTTTTCCATTGATCTACATATATGCTCTTATGCTGCTACCAGACTGTTTTGATTATAGTGGCCTTGTAATATAGTTTGATATCAGGTATTGTGATCCCTCCCACTTTGTTCTTCTTTCTCAAGATTACTGAGGCTATTTGGGGTCATTTTGGTTCTATATAATTTCTTAAACTATTTGTTTTAGATCAGTGAAATACATCATTGGCATTTTAATAGGGATTGCATTGAATCTATAGATTGCTTTAGGTAGAATGCACATTTTAATAATGTTAATTCTTCCAATCCATGGGCACAACATATGATTCCATTTATTTGTATCTTCCTTAATTCCTTTCTTCAGTATTCTGTAGTTTTCTGAGTATAGGGCTTTTACATCCTTGGTTAAGTTTATTCCTAGGTACTTTATTTTTCTTGTTGCTATAGTAGATGTGATTTTTTTCTCTAGTTTCTGTTTCTGATATTTCATTGTTGGTGTGCAAACATGCCTTCGATTTCTGAATACTGACTTTGTATTCACTATTTTGCCAAATTCACTTATTAGGTCAAGTCATTTTTTGATGAAGTCTATGGTGTTTATTATGTACACTATCATGTCATATGCAAATAATGACGGTTTTACTTTCTCTTTACCAATTTGGATGCTGTTTATCTCTTTTTCTTGCCTGATCACTGTGGCTAAAATTTTCAATACTATGTTGAATAAAAGAGGTAAAAGCTAGCACCTTTGTTTTGTTCCTGATTTTAGAAGGAAAACTTTTAGTTTTTGCCCATTGAGGATGATGTTGGCTATATGTTTCTCATATATGGCCTTAATTATGTTGAAGTATGCTCCCTCTATTCCCACAGTGCTGAGTATTTTTAGCATAAGTAGGTACTGTACTTTATCAAATGATTTTTCAGTATCTATTGATATGATCATATGATTTTTGTTTTTGATTTTTTTTGTGTGGTATATTACATTTATTAATTTGTGAATATTATACTATTCTTACCTCCTGGGATGAATCCCACTTGATCATGGAGTAAGATCTTTTAAATGTATTGCTGAAATCAATTTGCCAATATTTTGTCCAGGATTTTAGAATCTATGTTCATTAACAATATTGACCTGTAATTTTCTTTCTTTGTTGTATCTTGACCTGGTTTTGGAATTAGGATAATACTGGCTTCATAGAAAGAGTTTGGGAGTCTTCTCTCTTCTTGAATTTTTTGGAATAGTTTGAGAAGGCTAGGAGATAGCTCTTCCCTAAATATTTGGTAAAATTTGCTTGTGAATGCACCCTGTCCAGGGTTTTTGTGTGCTGTGAATTTTCTGATTACTGCTTCAATTTCACTAGTTGTTATTGGTCTATTCAGGCTTTCTGCTTCTTCTTGACTTAGTTTTGGAAGATTATATATTTCTAGAAGTTTGTCCATTTCACCCAGGTGTTCAAATTTCTTGGCATATAGTTGTAGCAATTTCTTACAATTCTTTGTATTTCTCTGGTATCAGTTGTAATTTCTCCTCTTTCATTTCTTATTTCATTTATTTGAGTCTTACCTCTTTTTTTTCTTGATGAGTCTGGTTAAAGGCTTTTGGATTTTGTTTATCTTTTCAAAGAAACAGCTCCTGGATATATTGATCCTTTGAATTGTTCTTTTAGTCTTTATGGCATTTAATTCTGCTCTGATCTTGATTATTTCCTTCCTTCTACTCACTCTGGGCTTTGTTTGTTGTTGTTCTTCTAGTTCTTGTAGATGTAGGGTTAAGTTGTTTATTTTAAATATTTCTATCTTTTTTTTATGTAAAGCTGTATTGCTATGAACTTCCCTCTTGTGTTCATTTTCATTTGTTTCCAGAAACTTTTTGATTTCTTCCTTGATGTCATTGTTAAACCATTTATTATTTAATAGCATGTTATTCAGTCTTCATGAATTTGAATATTTTGAGTTTTTTTTCCCTTGAGGTTGGTTTCTCATTTTAAGCCATTGTGATATGAAAAGATGCTTGATATGATTTCAATTTTCTTGAATTTGTTGAAGCTTGTTTTGCATCCTACCATCTGGTCTATCTTTGATAATGTTCCATGTGCATTTTAAAAGAATATCTCATTTGCTTCTTTGGGATGAAAAGTCTGTATATATTAATTTGTCCATTTGATCTAGAGTGTTTTGCAATGCCACAGTATCTTTGATTCTTTTTATGTATGATCAATCTATTGTTGACAATGGGGTGTTAAAATCCCCTACTATGAGTGGGTTACCATCAATATCTTTCTTGAAGTCATCCAAGACTTTTCTTATATATTTGGGTGTTTCTTTTCTCTGCTGGATTATTCCGTTTAAGTATTATGTAGTGCTCTTCTTTGCTCTTTTTATGGTCTTTGTTTTGAAATCTATTTTATCTGATATAAGTATTGCTACTACAGCTTTTTTTTTTTAATGTCCATTTTCTTGAAATATTTTTTCCATCCCTTCACTTTCAGTCTATGTAGATCTTTTGTTCTGAGGTGTGCCTCTTGTCAACAACATATATGTGGGTCACATTTTCTTATCCTTTCAGCTACCCTATGTCTTTTGATTGGAGCATTTAATTCATTTACATTTAAGGTTATTATTGATAGACTCTTATTCATTGCCATTTTTCCCCTTTGTACCTGTGTTCCTCTCTCCCTGTCTTTTCATCTTCTTAAAGTAGTTCCTTTAGTATCTCCTACAATGGTGATTTGGTGGAGATGTATTCCTTTAGCCTCCCCCCCCCCCCCCGAAACTATTATTTCACCTTGCTAGGAAGAGTAGTCTTGGTTTTAGGCCTTTGCTTTTCATTACTTGGAACATTTCTTGCTATTCTTTCTGTCTTGCAGTGTTTCTGTTGAGTAACCAGCTGGTAGCCTTATCAGAACTCTGTTGTATTTTACTAGTGGTTTCTCCCTTGCTGACTTTCAGATTCTCTCTTTGTCTTTAAATTTTGTCCTTTTAATTATAACGTATCTTGGAGTGGGCCTCTTTGAATTCATCTTGATTGGGAACTTCTGTGCTTCCTGAACTTGTGTGACTTTTTCGCACATCAAGTTAGGGAAGTTTTCTGTCATTACTTTTTCAAACAGACTTTTTATTCCTGCTCTTCTTCTCCTTCTGGTATCTCTATGACACAGATATTATTACTTTGCATGTTGTCCAACAGGTCTCTTAAACTATTTTCACACTTTTTGAGTTTTTTTAAAAATTTTTGTTGTTTTATTGCTCTGTCTGATATTTTTTTTTCTATCTTGTCCTCCAGCTCACTGATTTTATCCTCGGCTTTAACTAGCCTCCTTTTAATTCCTTCTTCTGTGTTCTTTATTTCAGATATTGTATTCTTCATTTCCTCCTGGCCCTTATTGATAATTTCTATGTACTTTTTTATGCTGAAGTAGTTTGCAGAAGCACCTTGCAGCTTGCCTGGAGTTCTTTGTAGTTCTCACTGAGCTCATTGAGCATCCTTGTAACCATTATTTTGATCTTAATGCCTGATTATTTGTCTGACTCTATTTCATTTAGTATTCTTTATGGGGATTACTCCTTTCCTTTAGATTGGGGGTTGTTTTCTGTCTCCTCATTTTAGGTGACTCTCATTATTTGTTTCTACTTCTTAGATTGATACACTTGACTCCCTGTCTTCAGGTTGTGAGCTTCTGTGGAGGGAGACCTGTGGGACTCAGTGGTGCAACCTCTTTGATCTCCTGAACTTGATGCTCTTGAGAATGCCTATTATACCATTTATGTGGACTCTCTGTTTAAACTGGGTTTTGGTTGTTGTTGGGTTATTCTTTGGTAGGTCCTTCCTCCAGCTAGCTGAGAGTCACTCTGTCCCCCACATCTTGCATGCTGTTGTACAGATGCACTGTCTTATCTTTTCCTATCTGCCCCTGGTGATGTCATATGGTGTCCCAGTCCAGGCCTAGGCAGCCCATTGGAGACTACCAGCTATCCACAGTCTGCAGCTATCTCCTGCAGTTGTTAATCTAGTCAGTCTATAATCAGCAGTCAGGCTTAAGCAACACAGGGTGGGGGAGAGTAAGTCCTTTGGGTGGGGCTATTGCTTCCCCTCAGGCTGAAGTCACTTGGAGGAGACTGCTGTGCTTGGGCAAGATAACTTCTGCAGTATGGGGAGCAACTCAGCACAGAGATCATGGCAGCTGCTCCCTGAGTTCTCTTCCCAAAGCCACCACCCCAAGACTCTCCTCAAGCATCTCTAGTCCACCCTGTCCCCTCTTTGCAGGAGTCTGGGCAAGTGGCTGCAAACAGAATTGTATGCATTGGTCCTTTAAGAGGCCCTCTGGGTCTTTAGCCATCTCTCCTTGGCAGAGAGAAACCCCACCACTTTTCACAGCTGGATTTTACCTGGGTTCCTTTCTGGCTCTGGTGCTGTAGGCTGGGGAGCTTAGCTTGGAGTTTAGACCCCACACTCCTCAGGTGAAGCTCCTCAGCTGCTGAAATTTCTTTCAGGCACTTCAGCTGCCTCCCACTGGAGCCCAGCCAGCCCTCTGGCCTCCCCTCTGCACTCTGTACCAGTCACATTGTGGTGAAGTGTTTCTTCTGTTGGTCCATGTTTATAACGCTTCTCTCCAGCTATTCTTTAATTACAGATAATTTCTCTACAATTTAGTTGTAATTCCAGATAGGTCCTGAGAGGAGGTTAGTGTAGCTTTCACTTTCTCCTCCACTATCTTGGACCCAGCTCCTAAGGTTTACTTTCTGTCTTTTCAGATCCTGCTCATTCTTCATGATAGGAATAATGTATATTTAGTGCTATATGTGTGAAATATTTCATTCTATATGCATTATATTGTTTAACTTTATAATAAAATTTGTGACCAATATTATTATTACCAATTCCATATACAGAGAATGTGATGCACAGAGTTTTTAAGGCATACAAAGTGATAAATCCAAACATTTTCACTTTTAACTACCTCATTGGCCTCAAAGCCTCATTCATATGCTACCGCATAAAATGAAACTTTTGCAGGCATCTGATATATCTTTGGGGCCAATAACCAAGGCCAGAAGGACTCTAACAAAGCTAAATCTATGGGATACCATTGGAAAATTTATCTATAATGTTACTATATTAAAATGAACCATTTAAAAACTGAATATGGGAAAAGCAGCCAAGAATATAGAACATGGGGTTTTCCAATCATGTGTTTGACAAAGGAAAGCTAGGTACAGGAGTAACTGAAAAATGAGTGAGGTTGACAGAATAAAACAAATGATTAAAGAAGGGTTTCTTTGAGCAAAAGCATATAGACAAAACAAGCTGTACTTCCATTTATGGGTCGGCGTGCTCAAAAGGTAGCAAATAAAACCCAAGTAGTATAGAATAAAAACACTAAATTGCCTGCTTTGTAGTGTTGGCTGGAATCTATTTAAAGTACATTAATAATTTATAATTGAGCATATGACCAAGCTCAGAACCAATGCAGGACTAGACTTAGGTGTTACGTGGGTCCCTTGGAGCATGATTTATTGGGAAATATTAATGTAATAATCTACCACAACCTGTCCTCTGGACACAATAATTAATGCCCCTTCTATATATAAAGTACAGTTACACTCTTTCAAGACACCCCAAATATTTAATCTCTTCACGATGTTGAAGGAAATGGAGTTTTGCTCTGAATTTGGTTCTGTCAGGAAGTAGGGATAACTTTAATATTGGATATCTTGATATTAGTTAAAAAGATGAAAGTCTAGAGTGGACGAGGAGAAAAGAGTAGAGAAAAAAGAGAAAATCAACACCTGACATCCAGGGACTCACCTAATACTAACATCTAGGTCACAGTATTCTTAAGGATGACCTGGTGTTCTTGGCTGGATTGTAGTATTCTGTTGAAAACAAGCAATCTCACCATAAGGCCACTGTGAAACCATAATAAAGTGAGACAAAAAAAAAATACCATTACATAATTTTGTCTAAGCACAACAAAAGCAAGATAATTATGAAAACCGCAAAAAATAGTAAACATCCCCTCTTCTTAGTAAAATTAACATCCAGTAATTACTTACCAATTATAGGTTTCACTTTAGCCCCTGGCTGGTTTGGCTCAGTGGATTGAGCGTCGGCCTGCGAGCTAAGTGTCGCTGGTTCGATCTTCCAGTCAGGGCACATCAGAGAAGGAAAATTCTGACTCCAAAAAACCTCCACTGCCTTGCGGCATACCTCTTCAGGGGAAAGGCTAAGGGAGTAAACCCCGACAGAAAATCCGGAGCCGGAGTCCCTAAGGCGGTTTGACATTGTAGTCAACACCGGCAACTCCTGCGGCGCACCTGAAGCCAAGCTGTTGACTCCGTCTTTCCCTTGGACCCTTCAGCTGTGAAGAGAGGGGGGGTCTGCTGCATGGGCAACAGCAGACCTCCATATCACCCTGCCCAGGCTCTGTAGCTTCAGCTTCACTGGAGAGGACACTCCAGCGTCATCGCAAGATGTCGATTTAACACGGGAGGAGACAGATACCGTGTCACTCCCGAGTTGGACTGCACAGCCATTCTCGGCGGTGCAGATAGACTCTTAAGAAGCTACACCATCGTCTCTCGAGATGGACGGCTGCCGACGATAGGTTTCACTTTACTCCAGTAACTTCTTCCTCTAGATAATAATAAGATAACAGTCTTAAAATTACTCCCACTTCCTGAAATCTTCCCTCAAATTGAAGAACACAAACCCAAATCCTACATTGCTCCTTTCCAATATCCTTTTACTGAGATACTCCATGGTTCCCCATAGTGTGCATTATCTTTCAATGCAATGAATCAATAAACCCACTTGTTCCATTAAAGTGTGTCCTGGTGGTTTTGGCTAAAGAACTTTGGCAGTCTCATGGCTGAATTCCATGATCTGCTAATCTTCACCAAGTCTGGATGAAGATGAGGCTTCTCAATTGCAGATACTCTTGATCTTGAGATCTCAAAATCAAAACCAAACAAATAACCAAATAAGCAAGCACCTACTTTATAATGTTTAGGCAAAGGCAGTATAACCTTTGCCTACATTAATACAATGGTTGCTTGCATTCATTCAAAAGGATGTGTGTGCAAGATCTCAGTAAACTCCTATAAATAGTGATTGTGAAATCTAGCCAAACATAGGCTGTTGGGGCCTTCTTTTCTAGGGACAGGAAATGTTCCTTAATTAGTAAGTATCTGGTTTTGCTCCCTGAGAGAGGTTCCTAATCCATGATTCTACCCTGTAATTGATTTCACCCTCTGAGTGTTTAGCTCTGTATTCTGAGATGTATTCTCTTTTCTTTAATAAACTGATATATTTGAAGCAGAATTGATTTTTTAGTCTAATTTTTGTGAAAAGTTGGTGGTCCAGAAGCTTTTTTAAAATATTCACTTGTCTTTCATCCTTTTTGTCCAAGCTTATATGACTATCTTAAAAAATTATCAGTTTTCTATGAACCTAATTATGACTTATTCCATTCTCCAAAAAACTGTGTCTATAATTGTCTTTAGGATGTTAGACTTCTGTGGAACAATATCTACAAAATTCTTAAAAGTTTTTCTTTTTCTTGCTTAAAGTATATATTCAAATATTAGCTTCAACTTTCTAAGGTATTTTTCAAAGTATCTTATAACAACACTCTTGAATGATTCTTACTCTGAAGCCATTTCTTTGAGAATCTTTTGTTTTATCATGTGAAATGGGTTTGAGTAAGCTTTTTATTTTTCAACATAACAATTCTTAAATCCTCTCTATTTCCTATATATTCTACTTGGAAACTAAACAGTTCTTTCTGTACATTGTCTCTCTTCCTGTATCTCCACCTCTCTTGTCCTAGGCAGCTAAATGTAGTCAACTGACTCTTCACATACTCTCTTGCTGCTTTACCACTACAAACAGCTTACCATCCTAGTTTCCTCACTGTCTTTGCAACATTCACTAATAGTTTGTTCATCATTACTCCACCCTCTGCCTGATGCCCAGTCACAAATTCAATGCCAAATGTTTAATGTATTTTGAGGGTCTGAACCCTAGATTTAGGTTCCAATCTCTGTTTCAGCCACCTGAAGTGCTTAAAAATACAAGCACTTATTTGCTTGCTGTCCTACAATCTGGGGTGAGCTCAATTGGGCAGTTTATTTGCTGATCTGAGGTCACTTTGCACAGTTTCATTCATTAGCCATTTTCCTAGGGCTAAGTGATCCAAGAAGGCCAGAGCCACATGCCAGGAGGCTTCAGGACAGTGTCCCTTAGTTCTCCTCCACATGGTTTCTTTAGAAAAATAGCCCAGGTATTTTACACAGTGGTGGCAATGTTTCCAAAAAGCAATCAATAGTGTAAAAGCACTTATCAAGCCTTAACTTCTATTGTTTTTCCTGATGCCTGCTGGCCAAAGAAAATCATAGGGCCAAGCCCATGTAAGTTAGCAATAGACACTAATGTAATTACTTACTAAGTTTTATCTGTAGATATTTGTAAAATGGGAAATAATATTTTTATAAGTTTTTATCTTACCTACAATAAGTTATATTATCTCTATAGTAACAATGTGAAGTAATAATGAAAAATGAATTGCCTTTTCTATGCAATCATATTTTTTCTAAGACAGAAGCAATACTTTATACTTTAAAACATTTAAATTTTATACTGTGCAATATATAGGTAAAAATTACAATTTGACTTATAGCTTGTCAAAACAATAAAGGCAAATTACCAATATTGTGCAGATAATATGTAATAATGTTCTTATTTATTTTTGGGTCTCTTCACCTATATGCTGTAGCAGTGTACTAACACAGCACAATGATATTTATAAATATAAAATATATTTTAATTTAAATTTGCTTAAATAGTGTACTTATGAAGAATATTCAATACACATATTTAGAAAAAATTATGCTTGATCATTTTATTCAATAGTAATCTGATACTTAGTTGATATATTTCAAGATAAAATTTACTTCATCATTCAGGTTTACTTTATTTTCTCTCTTTCAAAGACATGATTTCTCCGTTAAACACTCCCCAAGAAATTGAACATGCATACAAATTTTAAAAGATCATATTGCAAATGTGCCATAACTGTCTAACATTTTTACAACTCAGTTGGAATCAGCTAGAAACATGTCATTTTTAAAGGCAATAACAAATAACATGAAATCTTTATGTTTTCAGGTGCATAGAGGAAGAGTAGATAACAAAATCTATGTACTCTTCTGTATTTTCTTAGAATGCAAACTTTTCTAGCCATATAAAAATCTGGTAAATTACAAAATCCTTTTTGTAAGCATGGCACATAAAATGTTTTAGTGATCTTTCCTTGCTTTTCTATTCAATATGTAGATAACTTTTGAAGCCACATAGACTTTATTATTTTTATTTCATCATTTTGTTGAAATTAACACTCATGTTTTGTTTAACCACCTTTATTTTTATGCAAAACTGTGCATTAAACTAGATTAAAAATGACATAGATTAAGTTCCTTGATGTTTGATACATAGCCTCATTTATTAATTAAAATAATAAGTCCTCCATAATTATATTTGGTTTATTTATTGCTGACAGAGATAACCACTAGGTAGGAAATCAGAAAACAGTGAGAAAAGGAGATAAGTCAGAATTTGTGATCTACCATTCTTTTATTTTGTACAAGTGATCATTGACAAAGAAATGTGTCCTTGCCTCGTGCATGGATACTGGGGGTTATGTACTACTGTATTCCTTAGTTAGTTTTAAATACATTAATGTATACAGAAATATAGATTTAGTGGGGATCAAGAAGTGGGAAGAATATAAATGCAGTCCACCAATATCTGTTTTGAGTTAACGAAGAACATGTGGAGATAGAATAAGTCCCACAGTCTGAAATTCTGTGTGTAAGTTTCACTGGTTATTTTATGCAGAAAGTTGTTTCATTGTGTTATTTCTAAAGAAAGCAATATCATTTAAGGGAGAATACTGGTGGTTGACAGTAAAAAAGGATAAAGGATATATGTTATAGACAAGGAAGAGTGTCACTTAAAAAATAGGGTCTTACTATTTGAGACACTATACTGAGCATGATATAGTGAATCAGTAAGACCCTGAGCTCTTTATTGCCACCAGTCCTGAATGGCGATTATATTACATTATATTTATCATGGATTGTATTATTGCTCTTATCAGAAATTTATTTTCAGGATGATAAAATTCAGGGACTTAACCTTCCTGAAAAATAAAAGTAAAACAGATAATTACTCTCCCCAACACAGCAATACACAAAAAGACAGGGGTAGAACCAAGTGCTCAGATTTGATGGAGAGATTGAGAGAGGGAGCAAGCAGGGTATAATGCAGCCATTGTAGTGTAGAAAGTAAAGTAAGCGGACAACAATGAAGCAAAGTCTCCCTTTCACAGATCCTTAGGTACTTGCATCAACTTGGAAGTAGTGCATATGAAATCAGATGAATATGTACAATATTATCAAGAGTTTCCAGTTCACAATTGTGGGATGAGAACTATTTGCCTCCCCCTCATCCTTATTCAGTTTAGCTCAGTAAAACTGTCACTTTAACAGTTAAAACTACTATAATGAAAAAGTAGAAGAGAGAAAAAAAAAAAAGGATAAGAGAAGGTGAAGGAGAAATAGGCCATTGCAAGGCTGATAAAACAGTAAGACAAGGAAATATTTCCATGGATTTCTGAAAAACCCTAAGCACATGGGATAATATCAATAAACCAGAGCAGAGAACTCATACCAAAAGCACTCAAGGAAAACAGTTTACAGCAGAGATGGAAAGTAGTTGACAGAAATTTTGGAACTCAGGACCAATTCAGGCTTGGAGACAACTGCAAGGCAGAAATCATGGATGGAAAATGTCAGACTACTTTAAAAACTGCTGGGTCAGTCAAAATCTCTCATTCTCCATGAAAGCAAGGCTGCTGTTGCAGCATTTGCCTTCCACTGGAGTTCAAAGAAAGGATGGTAAAAAGGGGAGGTTTGCCTGTAGAGGATGCATGCTTTGTGTTTTGGACTGGGGTGAGAGAGCGCGCAAGTCATAACATTACTGTGGAATACCACACAGAGTCCAGCAGTGAATAAACTGAACATCTATCTACAGAAGAGAGGGGAAAAAAAATACTACTTTTGGCTAAAACTAAGCAATTATAAAATCATTGTTCTGTCTTTACTTTAGGATTCCTAGTCTCAAGCTAAAGAAGGAGGGACTCTATTTTGAAAGTAATTTTTTCTCCTTTTTGCAAGCAGAACAATCTAGTTTACACAATGGTCCCTGAATAACTTCTTGACAAAGAGGCATTGATATTAGGTCTGGAGCTGTCTAATTATTTATTCTTCCAAGGCTAGTGATAAGATAAAGATAAAATAAAGTGGATAAAAGAGTCATGAGTTGAAATAATTTTTTTGGATTATAAATTAAGCTTCTTTACTTTAAACAGCCTATTACATATTTGTTAATCCTCATGCTTAATTCTGTCTAGAGTGGAAAATACTGGGTGCGGGTGTATTAAGCTAAAGGGCAGGCAGGAGAATATGAACAGGAAGTTTTAACAGTATGTTTATAGTATTAGAAATTTTAGAACAGAAGAGATAGCATTTTAAAGGCTAATATGAATAATTCTGTTTCCCCTTTAAACTTATTTTACTTCATCATCATGGATACTTATAAACTGAATAAACACAAATATATGTTTATAATACTGTCTCGAAATCTGTTAATGTGATGGCATAAACATTGGTAACCAGGTGAAATCATGTGTCCTACTCATGTAGGGAAAATCATACAGGCTTTTAATTTCTCCATACTTCCACACAAGTAAAGATTAGTCTCTAAAGACTTCATATTGACTGTACTCTGTCCAGATTTACCTATAAATTGTCAACTTTCAGCATTACTTTAAACTGAGTGGACTTTGCAAAGTTTTGTTATCACCTTGCCAATCATTTATTATTTTATCTTTAAAAAATTTAATTAACTCATATTGGACCTTTTCACAGTATACAATTTAGTGTTTTTAGTATATTTAGAGTTGTACACCATTGACAAAATCTGTTTATAATGTTTTTATCATCCTCAAAAAAAAAAGATCATAACTAATTGAAGTTATTCCCATTCCAACTCACTCCCTATCTCTATATTTACTTTCTGTCTCTATAGTTTTGTTTATTCTGCACATGTCATATAAATGAAATCAAAGGACTCTCATCTTCTTGGGCTGGCTACTTTCATTTAGCACAATGTCTTCAAAATTCATCCACAATGTAATCTATATCAGAACTTTATTCTTTTTTTGTTGTTGTTGTTACAAAATAATATATCATTAGTTGATGCGTTTGGGTTGTTTTCACTTTTTGGATACTGTGAATAATGTGTCTATGAACATTAGTGTGCAAGTTTTGTGTGGACACATGTTTTCAATTGTCTTGGGTTTATATGTAAGGGTGGAATTTCTGGGCCACTAGTATTATAGAGAAAGTATTAAGTTGATAAAAAATTACTCCATATCTTTATCAGCACTTGTTATTGCCTGTCTTTTTTATTATAGCCACCCCAGTAGACAATGTGTTGGGCATCTTTTCATGTACTTTTTGGCTATTTGCACATATTTTTAGAAGAAAATTTTTTTTAAATCCTTTGCCTTTCTTAAATTAGAGTATATGTGTGTTTGGTTTTTTTTAATACTACTGAATTGGAAGAGCTCTTTATATATTCTGGATACCAACTCTTTATCAGATACATGGCTTGCAAATATTTTCTCCTACTCTGTGGCTTGTGTTTTTACTTTCTTGATATGTAGCATGAATGCTTTAACTTTTTATGTAGTGCTATTTATCTTTTTTTAATTTTGTTTCTTGTGTTTTGATGTCCTTAGTTTTTAAGTTTCTAATTGTGTTCAAGAAAATGTACTGTGAGGAATTATACATAAAGATGACTCAGAATAAGACTTTGCCTCAAAGATTTCACAGCCTATACAAGGTGATGTTTAATATATGTATAGTATATACATATATTACATATATATACATATACTATATATGTATAGTATATGGCTGGTTTAGCTCAGTGGATTGAGCATCGGCCTGCGAGCTAAGTGTCGCTGGTTCAATCTTCCAGTCAGGGTACATCAGAGAAGGAAAACTCTGACTCCAAAAAACCTCCGCTGCCTTGCGGCATACCTCTTCAGGGGAAAGGCTAAGGGAGTAAACCCCGACAGAAAATCCGGAGCCGGAGTCCCTAAGGCGGTTTGATGTTGTAGTCAACACTGGCAACTCCTGCGGCGCACCTGAAGCCAAGCTGTATTGACTCCGTCTTTCCCTTGGACCCTTCAGCTGCGAAGAGAGGGGGGTCTGCTGCATGGGCAACAGCAGACCCTCCATATTACCCTGCCCAGGCTCTGTAGCTTCAGCGTCATCGCAAGATGTCGATTCAACACGGGAGGAGACAGATACCATGTCACTCCCGAGTCGGACTGCACAGCCATTCTCGGCGGTGCAGATAGACTCTTAAGAAGCTACACCATCGTCTCTCGAGACGGACGGCTGCCGACGATATAAATTTTAACAAAGAACAGATAAAAATAACAGAAAAGGGAAACATGATTCCTTAATTTACTATTTTTAATACTATGAACTGTTTTTAATAACTTGAGATTTTAAAAATACACTGTAAATATTCTATTGATGTACTCCTGCCACAGATATTTACTGAATGCTACCAGTGTGGTAGATGTTGTTCCAATATATTAGGGGTGCACTAGTGAATACAGTAGAAAAATATTTCTTTTCTCTGTGAATTTTACATTTTATTGGGGAGGGACATAAAAGCAGACCAGAAATATGTATAAAAACTAAGTAAATTATATACTACTTTAGGGGGAAAACACAAAGTAAATTATATACTACTATGGGGAAAAGACAAGGGTTAATGGTCCTTATGAGTAATGGAAAGGAACATGAAAAGTTCCAGAATAAAAATGAATGATGTCATAAATATCTTTAAGAAAGAATTTATGCTAACACTTGAAAGAGATAGGGGAATTAGACAAGAAAGATATTTGAGGGCAAGCCAGAAAGAAAATCTGAAGCAAAGAACTTCAGATGAGAACATCTGGAGGGTTTTTAAGAAACAGAAACAAACAAACTAGATGGGTTAGAGTAAACTGAGTAGGCTGGGATAGAATAAGATAGACAGTCACAGAGTTAATGGAGATGAATCATAAAGGTCCTTGCAGGTTGAAAGATGTAGTTTTTTCTTTGGGTGTTAGGAATAGTCACTGTGAGCCTTTGAACAGAGGAGTAACATGAACTGACATGTGTTTTAAAAGGGCCACTTTCACTGATGTATCGTGTCACTGATACACAGAGGGTAATGAGGGTGGCAGGTTAGATAAGAGCATTACTGGAAGTAAGGAAACCTATAAGAAGAAATCTATCAAAGAGAAGGAATCAACCAATGCAGGCAAATAATTCAGTGTTGAGAAGTTATAAGATGAGGACTAAAACTTGATCATTGGTTTTAGCAAATCAGAGGTCATTCAAGACCTTGTAAAGAGCAGTTTCTGTGGAATGGTAGAGGAAAAAACTGACTGGAGTGGATTTCAGAGAGAACAAAGAACAGAAACTAGAAATTCTTAGAAAATCTGCACTAAGTCATGTTGCAAAGGAGAGCAAGAAATGGAACAATAAGTAGAAGCATAAATGGGGTCAAAAGAAGGTTAATGACTTGCAATAGTATTTACAAAAGTTCACAGATTGACACAAAAGTGTTACAAATGAGACTAGAAATAATTTTTAAAAATTTCTGCAACTACTGAGTCCCAGTGGATATTTAATTTTTGTCTGTTTTATTTCATAGAGCATCTATTCTCCCTTCTCTTGATAATACAAACCTTTCATTGTGAAGTTTTCCTCTTTTGATGTCTTATTAATAAGGCAGTGAAGATATCTTCTTGATTTCTTAAGAAGGAACACTGACTTTTTTTCCTCAAAAAAACACTAGATTTTTATTCACAGTATCTTATCTCTGCTGAGTTTTATAAAAAGAAAGAGAGAGTTCTAAATAAAATTCTAAGAATTAGTAATCAGGCAGTTGAAATCAATTTTTCAAACACATACTAAGGAAGCCTTTAATGTATTTTGCAACTCTTGCAGACTACATGATGATATTGATTTCTTTATTGATTTTCTTAATATTTTCTGGGGAGTATTATATGTACATACTAAGGTATTGGCATTTTAATACCTTACTTTGGAGAAAAAATACATGAAAAATTTTTGTTAAAAAGAAATGATAAATAATTGTACGTCAACTTTAATATAAACAGATAAATGAAAAGTTGGCTGCTTTGGTTTGTTGTATATGACTTGCCTCCTGAGACTTAGTCTCCCAGCATCATTTTAAAAAGGCCAGTGTCTGTACGTTATTTACCTATTTACAAGACTTTGCTATGAGATCTTCTAGACAGATGCCCTTTTTACTGAGACTTGATCATGATATGCTGAAATGTCAACAAAGTCATTTAATCATGCAGCATAATGTATTTCTTACAAGGATTACTTTTAGGGCTGTTAGCAAAATGTATAGCAGGTCCATCTCAGAACTGTTATGAAATATGTTAGACTAGGGTCTTTCTCTTCACTCCTTTACTCTCTGCGTTTCAATCTTGGGCTTGAAGATAATTAATAATGGAAAATGGAAATCTGTCATATTCTTTTTCTGAAAAATCTCTGTGGTACTAACTTACTTTCAAGATTAAAAAATAATTTTCTCATATTTCCATTATTTCAAGATTTTAAAATAAGAATAATGATATTTGTGAATATAAAAATACACCAACAAAGACTTCTTCAAAGACTAGTGGACTGAATGTGCTTAATTTACTATATTATGATAATTTTAATGAAAAGTACAATTAATTGTGGCATTTTAATGATCAAAATATAATGTTAAGGTAAAAGTGTCTTTTACCCTAATATTGGAAACTTAGTTTTTATAAGAATATCTTTTTATTAATCAACATGTAAATACTTATATTAAAAAAGTATTTTAGACTTCCGGCCAAGATGGAGGCTTAGACGGACACGCTCGGTCTCCCTCTACAACTAGAGAGGAATACAACTACTTCAAAACAAAAGATAACTAGAAATTCCAGAAAATAAAACTACATGGAAGCCCAATGTACAAAGTTATAAACCAGCAGCTCCCTTTGGGCAGGTAAGAGCTAAAGTGGGTGGTGCTGTTTGTGGTAGCACCAGGGACAGCAGCAGGGAGAACAATCTCAGCTGCAGTCTAACCCCGGCAGCTTGAGACCCCAACACTCGGAAAAACAACCACCACATCGCCCCGAACAGTGAGGGTCAGAGGGCGGGAGGATGGATCCCAGTCTCCTAGCGGAATAACTATGTGAATCCATCTTGGACCCCCGCCCCCACACAAAGTGCCACAGGGCTGCGAAATAGGTTGCGGGTAGCCACTGGTTGCTGGGCAGTGATGACAAAGGGCCTCCGTGCGGCGAAAAAGGTTGCAGATCGGCACTGGTCACTGGGTTGTGACGAATACACAGGCACTGCCCCCTATTGCCGGCCCAAGAAAGCAAAACGCATCTGTCAAAATGAGGCAGACAACTATAGAAATCCCGGTGGCGCAGCTCACCAGGCAACAGATGAAGAATCTGACAGATGAACAGATAAGAAACCTGTCAGAGGCTCAGTTCAGGGCCATTGTTATCAGGTGGCTTACAGAATTAACAAAAGATCTGGAAAAAGATGAGAAAGAATTGAAAAACACTCATACTGAAAGGAACAAAACCTCATACGAGACAGATGGTGAGGAAATAAAATCCAGAGTTCAAATCAACAAACCAGAACATAGAGAAGGAACAAACAGCCAACCAGTGCAGAGAGAGGAAACGGGGAGCAAGGATGAGAGGATCAGAAACCTCTGGGACAGCTATAAAAGGCCCAACATAAGAATCATTGGTTTGCCAGAAGGCGAAGAAGATGAACTAGAAATTGAAAAATTAAGTGAAAATATAATAAAGGAGAACTTCCCAAACTTGGGGAAGGAAATAGACTTACAGGTCCAGGAAGCACAGAGAGTTCCAAAACAACTGGACCCAGGGAGAACCACTCCAAGACACATTATAATCAAAATGTCAAAAGTTAAAGATAAAGAGAGAATCTTAAAAGCAGCAAGAGAGAAGAAAAGAATCATGTACAAAGGGGTCCCAATTAGACTATCAGTTGACTTCTCAAGGGAGACCCTGCAGGCAAGAAGGGACTGGCAAGAAATATTCAAAGCAATGAAAATCCAAAACCTACAACCACGAATACTCTATCCAGTGAAACTGTCATTCAGAATAGAAGGGCAGAGAAAGTGTTTCCAGGACAAAATAAAACTGAAAGAGTTCATCAGATCCAAACCACTGTTATATGAGATGTTAAAGGGACTGGTTTAGTAAAAGGAGGATCAAAACTATGAACACTAAAATGAAATCTGCATCACAAGAAACAACAGAAGCTAGGGAATTGAAGCAAAGGCAAACTAAATAGGCAATGAGAGTGGAAAAAGAACTATAGATATGGGAAACATATTGGCGGGGAGGTCAGCAGGGAAGGGGAAGGGGGAGAGGGAGGGAGATGGTACAGGAATTAAGAAACATCGTAGGAGGGAATGGAATAGACAGAGAGAGGTTGAGAAGAACTATATGTACAACCAATGGACATGGACTAAAAGGGGGGGACAAGGGGAGGGAGAGGGACCACTGGGTGGAGGGGAGCAGAGGGAAGGGAAATTGGAACAAATGTAACACTATAATCAATAAAACACATTAAAAAAAAGTATTTTAATGAAACTAGAAAAATGATAAGATAACTATTAGATATTGACCTAAAACTGGTTCATTAAAAAAAAAAAAAATACAACTTTCATGGAAATACAAATAATTAAATGTTGTTAAGAGGAGTCTTCTTTATTGATCTATTTCAAATTTCAACCAAGGTAATGCTTACAGAAGATATAGTAGGTATATCATAAAGCAATTTATTAGTAATTTCTCATATAGAAAACAAAATTTAAATATCATGAAGTAAACATTTTCAAAGTAGGTGGAAACGTGTACATGCCATTTATTCTTTAAAATAGAAGGTTACTCTGTTATTTCAGACAGGACAGAAAATGCCACAATTAATTGTATTTTTCATTAAAATTATCAGAGATCCTTCTTCAGCAAAAGTGAAGGTAAAGATGACTTCTCTCTGATAACATAAAAATAGAGGACTTTGCAAAAACAAAATCAAAGAAAACAAAAAACTTTAGTTAGGGTCATTTTTACAAGTAATAACTTAGAAAATAGACCATTTTTTATCTATTTTAATGAAAGGACATACAGAAATGATATAATTTTGTTTGACTAAGGTCATAATTGCTGTTACATTTTTTCCTTTGAAAATAAAAATCTATCTGTAAATTGTGAAGAAAAGTGAATAATATTGCTGAGTGTTTTTCTTTTCTATTCCTAATTTGTTTGCACATAGAAAATATGTTGTGAAAATTATGAGAAATAATAGTTTAGACATAGAAGAAGTTCTGTACGTTCATTTTGGCAGCACATATGCTAAGATAGTGCTTGTATTTCTCACTCCTATGGCAGTATGCAAAGACTCTTTGAAATGTTCCATATTAACTTTTGGCAATATACAAAAATATTAACATATTTCATTTTTAAATATTGTCATCCATTCAGTTCAAGTTGAATATTCAGAAGCTTATTATATTATAATGTTACAGTCCATATCTGACTGTTAAATTAAGACTGCTGGATATACTATATAAAAAATGAGTACCTACTTGCACATTGTATTATTCCTTTAAAGAAAATAAATGACAGAATGGTACCCAAACTTGTGCCAAATAATACTTGCATAATTAAAATGACATATTTTATTTAGTTAATTATTTAGTGAATTATAAAACAATATACAATTACCATTATAGAAAAAAATGTAAATATGAAAATCTCAACAAAGAATTTACTTTTTACTTTTGTAGAAAGTTCACTGAAAAAAACTTGGAATATGGAAGAAAGCAGAAAGATAAACAAGAAATGGAAAGGGGAATAATATCTTTATCTTCAGTGAATTAGAGGCATGTGATAAATTTGACTGATCATGAAGAGATGTGTAAACATAGTGTTATGGAAGTGACTAAGGAAAGTTGATAAAAGAGGCTGCCTGTGGGAAATTGGATGAGGGTTCAAAAATATCAGAATTTTATTTTTATTTTTTGTTTGTCTTTATTTTTTTATTTTTAGAGTGAGAGAGGAAGAGAGAGAGAGAGAGAGAGAGAGAGAGAGAGAGAGAGAGAGAGAGAGAGAGAAATATCAATTTTGTTGTTCCATTTATTCATGCATTCATTGTTTGATTCTTGTATGAGCTCTGACCTGGGATCAAAACCACAACCTTGGTGCATTGGGACAATGCTCTAACCAACTGAGCTACTTGGCCAGGGCCAAAAAATAAGACTTTTAAATTCAAGCTTTTGGATGTTATTTAGCTACATAAAAGAACTGATTTTATTAAATCAGAAACTGTATGAGGGTAGGTATTTTCATACAATTTATGAGCAAAATCATTTTGGAAAATTTTTCATTATTTAACATTGGCTGAAAATTCTAAACCTGTCTCAGTTACTTACTACTCACAAGATTTTAGACAAGTTGTTAGAATTCTTTTTAGGTATTGTCTATGGGTGATTTTGTGCAATAACAGCAGAGTTGAGTACTTGTGATAGAGTCAGTCAGCTTCCAAAGTCTAAAATATTTACTATCTACTCATGTACAGGAAAATTTTGCTGACCTCTGCCCTAGAGCAAGGTAAACAATGAGACAAAAGAAAGTTTGTATCTCTCCAAGCATGTGCAAGCAGGGCAGCTCTGTACTTTTACAGAATAGTCCTAAATTTGTAAAAATTGTCTCAATTTCTCACAAACCTGGTTTGGGCCTCAGGGTGAATTATTATACTCCAGGCTAGATGACATCCATAATTAACACACTCAGGCCACCTTATAGAAAGAGCAACATTTTAGGTAATATAAAAATGTGGTTTCGTGGGACCAGAGGGAGTGTGAAGGACCCTACTCAACCAACCTACAATTTGTAGGTGCCTCATATGTAGAAAGCCATAATGAAGAGTTTGAGGGTTTTCTTCTGGTTCTGCCTAGTCTGGGAACCTCAACCATCACTGGGCTTAGAACCTGGGATGCTCATCACAGTCACAGAGAGGGTAGGGATTTGTTCACTGATAAAGAAATTGGGATTATGTGGTGTATGCAAATAGCCTCATGGTTTTTGAGAAATAAGGTAGAAGCAATAAGAAATGGTGAATAAGATAAATAGAAAATAGTGTTAAGTAATTAAATGGTAAACTATGTTAATCAAAAACTTAAAGAAAAAATAAGCTGTACTTTCTACATGTAACATATACAAAGCACTTGAAAATTTTGTGAAAGTAGTTATAGTGACCACTATACCAAAAGTTGGATATGTAGATCTATTTTTAATCAGGCCAAGAAACAACAAAACCTTTATTTCTGTTCATCTAATAGGAAAGCAATATACATACCAAACAATAGTGCTTACTATGTAAAGCAGGGAATTCCAAATTGTGAAGATATTTGTATATTAAAGATGTCTTCCAACCAACTAGCTTTTGCCACACTAGCTTGTTGATTTTTTAAAATATGTTTTATTGATTATGCTGTTACAGTTGTCCCACTTTCTTTTCCCTCTGCTCCCCTCCACCTAGTGACCCACCCTCCCTTCAGTTGTCCCCCCCTTAGTCAATGCCCATTAGTTGTGCATATAGTTCTTCTCAACCTCTTCCTATCTACTCCATTCACTCCTACTATGCTTCTTAATTCCTGCACCATCTACCTCCCTTTCCCCTCCTCCCCCTCCCTGCTGACCTCCCCCCTATATGTTCCCCATACCTATAATTCCTTTTCTACTCTTGTTGCCTACTTAGTTTGCCTTTGTTCCAATTTCCTAGCTTCTGTTGTTGGTTGTTGTGATACAGTTTTCATTTTAATGTTCAGAGTTTTGATTCTCCTTCTTCTAAACAAATCCCTTTAATATCTCATATAACAGTAGTTTGGATCTAATGAACTCCTTCAGTTTTACTTTGTCCTGGAGGCACTTTCTCTGCCCTTCTATTCTGAATGACAGCTTCACTGGATAGAGTAATCATTGCTGTAGGTTTTTGCTTTTTATTACTTTGAATATTTCTTGCCAGTCCCTTCTTGCCAGCAGAGTTTCTTTTGAGAAATCAGCTGAGTCTTATTGGGACCCCTTTGTATATAATTCTCTTCTTCTCTGTTGCTGCTTTTAAGATTTTCTCTTTATCTTTAATTTTTGGCATTTTGATTATAATGTGTCTTGGTGTGGTTCTCCCTGTGTCCAGTTTATTTGGAACTCTATGTGCTTCCTGGACCTGTAAGTCTATTTCCTTTCCCAAGTTAGGGAAGCTCTGCTTCATTATTTTTTCACATAATTTTTCAATTTCTAGTTCTTCTTCTTCACCTTCTGGCAACCCTATGATTTGAATGTTGGCCCACTTATAGCTGTCCCATAGGTTTCTGAGCTTCTCATTTTCCTCACTTTTTGTTTCCCTTTTCTGCACCAGTTGACTTTTTGTTCTTTCCCTATGTTTCAATTTGCTGATTTGATCCCTGATTTTCTTTCCCTTACCACTTGTTCTGTATGTATTTTCATTTATTTCAGCAGAACTAGCCTTCATTCCTTCCCCATCTTGATTAAGTCCCACTGTTATTTCTGTAAGCTGTCATAACTATTGCTCTGAACTGAGCCTCAGAAAGGTTATTTATCTGTTCCTCTGTTAATTCATGTACTTGCTTTCTGGTCAGCTGCATGATTGGGATCTGTATCATTAACCCTGCCATCCTGGAAGATTTTTGCTTCCCGGGCAGGGCTGTCACACCCCCTATGCTATAGGGGGCAGAGCCTGTGCACTCGTCACTACTGGGCAACCCTTCTCACCACACTGTGGTGCTTTGCATGGGGGTGGGGGTTCAAGATGGATTCCTGCCATTCTTTCTCTGCTGAGAGACCAGGAGCCTCCTCCTCCATTCCCATGCCCTCTGGGCCTCACAGTATGAGGTAATGGGGGTCTGCCTTCCCCAGCATTGGAATCAGGAGCTGATGGGTTTAGTCTGCAGCTGGGGGTGCTCCCAGGTGCTCCTTGCCTCCTCTTAAATACAGGCATCTGTGCTTACTGCCATCCTGCTGCCAGTTGCTGCCAGCACAGCTTGATCTCTGTGCCCTGGCTTTGCCCCTCCTACCCATTCGGACGAGCACCACTTGTTTATAACTTCATACATTGGACTTCCATGTAGCTTTATTTTCTGGAACTTCTGGTTATTTTTGGTTTTGTGGTAGTTGTAGTCCTTCTTAATTGTGGAAGGAGACAGAGTGTGTCAGTCTAGGCCTCCATCTTGGCCAGAAGTTGCTTGTTGATTTTTGACAGATGCTTTAAAGAAAGCATAGTTAAGTGCCTCCTAAGGGCATCATAATTATTAGAGAACTAAGAAGAGAATGATGATTTAAATATTTTTGCATCCTAAAAAGGAATGTATATAATTTATTAAAATATAAAGTGTTTTGTAAAGTGATTCTGAACCTATTACTTCTCCAGTTTCATCATTCACCACTCTCTTCTCATTTTTTTAGCCCAAATTACTTAAGGTTTCATTTATAGTCTATATAAGCCTGTGCATCCCTCTTGCATGGCATATGAAATTGTGCTGAGCTGGCATTGTCAAATTACTTATTTCTGGGACCTGTTGTCTTTGTAGGTGCTTGATAGCTGATGGTTAAAAATATAGCTCAATTAACTTATAACAACAAAATTCATCCCCACATCATATCTTCATGTATTTGTTGGTTATATAACCTACAATTTAACTGTGTTTTTCATTGTATTGAAAACTGAGAAGTAAAAGCAACAACTAAAACCATACTTTTTTTTTTGTATGGGAGTTGATAATTTCTAAAGTGCTTAAATACAGACATTATGTTTAATCCTCATAGCAGTGATAGTATAGGAATTATTATCTCCCATTTTAAAAATGTGAGAATGATAGACCAGTGAAGACTTAAAACTTGCCCAAGATCACAAAACTAGAAAGTGCAAGCACTGGGACTTAAGCCAAGGTCTTTTGATTTTCTTCCAACCATCTTTCTATTGTGTGTGGATGTACACCAACCTGAACTGAACACTGTGATAGAATGCATGTAGCTGGCTGTATTTGTAATTTGAGATTTACTTGTAGTCTAATAACATTACCTGCTTGTTGGAAAGACATGGTAAAGTGGGTAGGTCCTACAGGAGAAGGGCACACTTAATAATGGTGAGTTCAGGGGCAGTTCTTGTGCTAAAGCTCTCATTTCCCAAGATAATGACATTAGTTTATTCAGCTGAGAAGGTGATGGCCTTGGGACACTTCTATAATGGGATACCTTGAATTTTACTCACTTCACATAATTAATGCTCTATTCTGAAATCACGTGTGAAGTTTCTGGAATAAAGTCTAAAGTTGCTGGTACTTTGCAAAACGATCTGATTGGTGTTAATTCTGTTTCTGTTTGGTGCCTTTCTTGTTTTCTTTACTACAATTCCAAAAAGGCTGTTTTGATTTTCTGTGAACAGAAGATGTTGACAGAAAATCTTATTTTTTTAAAAAAAGTCACATATGTATCTATGTGCAAGTGAAAAAAAATGAATCGCGCTATCATCTTTTGTCAGCATGAGTCATAAGCCAATTTAA
Source organism: Furipterus horrens (assembly GCF_987537825.1). Taxonomy (NCBI): domain Eukaryota; kingdom Metazoa; phylum Chordata; class Mammalia; order Chiroptera; family Furipteridae; genus Furipterus; species Furipterus horrens. Next base: position 70,995,500 of record NW_028327175.1, read on the forward strand.
AAAAAAAGGCAGGAGAATAAGGAATAGGCAAACAAAACCTGGAAGTGATCAGCATAAAGTTGTGTGAATATTAAAACAGTGATAAAACAATGTGACATATAGGAACTCAACTAGGCTGAGGCTGAGGATATCTATAATCTGTTTCCAGAACTATCACTTTACTCGTTTTTATGACTCTAAGTACTTTGTCTTCATTATCTGTATAATGTTCAGCAAATGGGAAGCCAATTGGGCATGTATACAAAAATGTGACTAACCTGGAATTGGATTGGAGTGTGTGACCTGAGTCTACGACTCTGGAATTACCTAATGGAGATGTCTGTGGCAAAGCCTTGATCAGTGCTCAGAAATTACCTACTTTGCTTTTCACACTCCTGGAGCCACTCCACTTCTATTTCATTTAAGAAGATGAATCCTACTAGCTGACAGCTTGTCATCCGTGAATAAAGGCCAGTGGTCCTCCATAAAGAAAAGCTTATAATTGGAAAAATCCCAGGTTCCGGGAACAGATAAAACTGAGCTTGACTTCCAGCCTGTTCCCTTTACCTTGGTTTAGTGACTAACTCCCTCAGAACCTTGGTGTTCCCACTGTAATAACATTAACAATAATAATAATAGTTACAATGTTAATCTTTAACACTTGAGCACTTAACTATATGCCCAGAATTGTATAGCAACAGCTCTTTGAGGCAGTACTGTTATTACGTTGTGTAACTGAGAAAATTGAAGCACAGTTGGCATACGTAAATCGCCTGAGTCACATCGTTAGGATGTGGTAGAGACAGAATTTATACGCAAGTAGTCTTCTTCAAAAAGCTCTCTGCTCAATCATACTAGGCTACTTTTTGTTCATATCTCAGCTTCTTTATCTGCAAACTGGGTATAATATAAACTCTACCTGTCATAATCTTTAATGAATATAAATGACTCTACATGGTGTGTAGAACAATAACAGGCACATAGTAAGACCTTGTAAGTATTTGTTAAATAAAATAAATGAAATAAACTTGTCAAATGACAGAGCTGGTAATTGGTGGGACAGGAAATCTCACCCATTTACTGTAAGTCCAGAACTCTCATTCCCCACTACAACAATGTCTGTCTCATGATGCTGCCTCTAAAGTTGCCCTGCATAGACATGTGAGATTATAAATAATATCTGTAAATTCCTGGTGCCTAAACAGTAGTTAATAAACAGTTGCATTTTTTATTGATCATCAGATCATATCATATTGGACTGAAGAGAGGTTTTAATTACAATATTAGTTTTTATTAAATTTATTGTGGTGACATTTAATTACAATATTATTAACTGAGCCTTGATTGTGTACCAAGGAATTTACTTAAGACACTTTGTAATATTAACTAATTTATAACTACACTAAGAAGATTCTCACTAGCATAAAACACTAAAGAGGGCATAAAAAATTTAATAAACTTGACCAAGTATCCAAAGTTTGTGAGAAGGAAAGCAAAGATGTAAATCCAGACTCTCTGACTGCAAATTCTGTCATTTATCCATTTAATTACAACACTATTTCATTCTTGTGGAATGCAGTCAGACAACACAGTTTTGTAGAAAACTCTAGACCATGAAGTTACGATTTGGTTCAGCCATCAAATAACTCTGTAACTTTAAACATATGAAAGCCTTTTTTTATCACTCTAATCTGTAAAGTAAAATCATTGAACTAGACTACAACGTTGTCCTTTATTATTTTTCATTTATTCATTCCACAAATACATACTGAATAGGTGCTACATGTTAAGCATGATGCTCAACGCTAAATTTTACTTCACCAAGATATCTACTCCAAGAATCCAAACTTCAGTTTGAACAGTGGTTCGGAAATCCTTCTTTTAAAAATGTGTTGATAGTAAAACTGCCTTGGGGTCTATAGGTGGCTGTTTTGTCTTCAAAACATTATCAGTGGACACTGCTATTATCATTATTGCTGCTCCTGGGAATAGAGTGGAGACTCCAGACCATTCATGTGGATTTAAAAAGAAGAAAAAAAAATCATCTATTTCTTCCCTACGTATTGTTTTTGAGGATGTGGTTCTTTAGTATATCTTGGAGAAAATTAAATTGAAATGGTTATCTTAATTTAATGATGTCTTCTTGTGTGTGCTAGTCTAGTAATACTTGACTTACTATTAATTTACAATGTACTCTGACAAACATAGAGTCAGTAACATTTGTGAGTTCTCCTATATTATGAACATTTTTGGCTTTATGTAACATCATCTTTCTATCTCAAGTATGCTCATAAATTGTCTTAAATATGGGCCTTTAACAAGTCATGATAAAATAAAATATATATGTGTGTGCTTGAATAAACCAGAGCAGATTTACAATAAGAATTGTGTTATATCTTATCAATAGAAAATGTTTTTTGGCGTTCTTTCTCACAAGATTAAAAACTATTTATTATACATTTAAGAGAAACTATATACACACACACATATACATATATGTATGTACATATGTGATGTATATATGACATGAAATATCTTTGTAAACAAAATATCTGCCTAAATGTTGTGGTATGACTTAAATTTATAAATGATTAGATATAGGCATTCATTCATTCATTGATTTATCATATACATTAAATTGATTTATTAAATTATTCAGTGAGATGCTGCTGTAGGCCCTGGGTATTTAATTGTGGTTAGAGACACATGATCCATGTTTGTTTGTTTTTTTTTTCAGATTTAATGTGTTTTATTGATTAAAATATTACATTTGTGCCAATTTCCCTTCCCTCTGCTCCCCTCCACCCGGTGGGCCCCCTCCCTCCAGTTGTCCCCCCCTTTTAGATTATGTCCATTAGTTGTGCATACAGTTCCTCCCAACCTCTCTCCGTCTATTCCATTCCCTCCTACCATGATCCCCAATTCCTATATCATCTCCCTCCCTCTCCCCACTCCCCCTCCCTGTTGACCTCCCCCCAATATGCTTCCCGTACCCACAGTTCCTTTTCCACTCTCGTTGTCTGTTTAGTTTGCCTTTGTTTCATCTCCCTAGCTTCTGTTTTTTAAACCAGTCCCTTTAACATCTCATATAACAGTGGTTTGGATCTAATGAACTCTTTCAGTTTTATTTTGTCCTGGAAACACTTTCTCTGTCCTTCTATTCTGAATGACAATTTCGCTGGATAGAGTATTCGTGGTTGTAGGTTTTGGATTTTCATTACTTTGAATATTTCTTGCCAGTCCCTTCTTGCCTGTAGGGTCTCCCTTGAGAAGTCAACTGATAGTCTAACTGGGACCCCTTTGTACATGATTCTTTTCTTCTCTCTTGCTGCTTTTAAGATTCTCTCTTTATCTTTAATTTTTGACATTTTGATTATAATGTGTCTTGGAGTGGTTCTCCCTGGGTCCAGTCTCTTGGGAACTCTCCTTGCTTCCTGGACCTGCAAGTCTATTCCCTTCCCCAAGTCTGGGAAGTTCTCCTTTATTATATTTTCACTCAATTTTTCAAGTTCTAGTTCATCTTCCTCGCTCTCTGGCAAACCAATGATTCTTATGTTGGGCCTTTTATAGCTGTCCCAGAGGTTTCTGATCCTCTCATTGTTGCTTCCCATTTCCTCTCGCTGCATTGGTTGACTGCTTGTTCCTTCTCCATATTCCAGTTTGTTGAAATGAACTCTGGATTTTTTTTCCTCACCATCTGTCTCGTATGTGGTTTTGTTCCTTTCGTTATGAATGTTTTTCGCTTCTTTCTTATCTTTTTCCTGCTCTTTTGTGAATTCTGTAAGCCACCTGATAACAATGGCCCAGAACTGAGCCTCTGACAGGTTTCTTATCTGTTCATCTGTCAGGTTCTCTATCTGTTGCCTGGTGAGCTGTGCTACCGGGATTTCTATAGTTGTCTGCCACATTTTGACAGATGCGTTTTGTTTTCTTGGGCCGGCTGTAGGGAGCCGTGTCTGTGTAGTCGTCACAATCCAGCGATCAGCGCCTGTCCGCGACCTATTTCGCAGCCCTGTGGTGCTTTCTTTGGGGGCGGGGGTCCAAGATGGATTCACACAGTTATTCAGCTAGGAGACCGGGATCCGTCCTCCCGCCCCCCTGGGCCTCACTGTTCAAGGCGATGCGGTGGCTGCTCTCCCCAGCGCTGGGGTCGCGCACTGCCAGGGGCCTGACTGCCACCGGGATTTTTCGCCGCCCCCGCCGCTGTCCCAGGTGCGACCGCAAACAGCACTGCCCTCTTTAACTCTTACCTGCCCAAATGGCACCGCTGGTTTATAACTTCATATGTTGGGCTTCTGTGTAGTTTTATTTTCTGGAATTTCTAGTTATCCTTTGTTTTGAAGTAGTTGTATTCCTCTCTAGTTGTAGAGGGAGACCTAGCGTGTCCGTCTAAGCCTCCATCTTGCCCGGAAGTCCTTATAAAGCTTACAGGATAGTAAAAGGTAAATATATTCAATAATAGCATTAATAAACATATAATTAGAAATTGTCACATGCGATATGAGGAAAAAACACATGAATCTATGAGAACATATATAAAGTTGACTTGAACTGTACTATGAAGTTGAAGCATGAATCAGGGGTAGCTTCTCTGAGAACATTTGAGGAGGTATAAAGAGGCAACCAAATTCTTCTTCCATTTGACAAGCATGTAAATATTTTACAATAACTGTGATGCATACCTGCCTGTGATTTTCTACTTGAGATTTTTATAACTCTAGGTCTTTTACTGTGTCTCTCCAGAAACATGGGAAATGAACTCTGGAGCCCAATGAGCTAAATTCTAGTATAGTTTGACATGTGTTTTGAGGGTCTCACTGACATTCTTCCATAAGCAATTCCAGTGTACTGACTTTGTGATACATATCATTGTTGACACACATTGAACTAATTGCCAACAGATGTATATCAGTCATGGCTCAACCAGTGAAACAAAACCAGTAGGATATATATATGACATATTGCAAGGTGTTGGCTTAGTTAAGTGTAGGGACTGGGTAGGCAAGTCCAAAATATATAAATCAGATCTTCAAGAAGTGCAGTCTGGAACTCTTGGGTTCTTACTGAAACTGGTGTCTATTAGCAAAATTTCTTCTTTTCTCAGGAGAGCATCAGACCTGATTTTAACACCTTTCAATTGATTGAATCAGCTCCACACAAATTATTTAGATAATGTCCCTTACTTAATTTGAACTAATCGTGGACTTTAATCACAGCTAAAAAATACCTTCCAAACCACACATAGATTAGTGTTTAATTCATTAATTGGAATTGCAGCCCAATTAATTGGCACATTTCAAAGATCATCACATGATGTCCAGAATTTTTAACAGGAAGTACTAGGAAAGTTGTCTTCATCTTATACTTATAGGAACTGTTTAAAATCAAACAAAAATTACATTGTAGTCTTATTTATATAGAGGTATATCTGGGCTTTTCAGAAGCTTACAAAATTTAAAGAGTATTCTTTATAAAAAATACAAAATTATAAATACAAAATTAGGCACAGGTTTTTATAAAGAGTTAATGTAATTGAGATGTTTCTATGCATAAGGCTCACTAACTTTACACTATATTTGCTCCTACCTTATGCTACTCTTTAGCATAGCATAATAAAATTATCTCTGCTTCTGTATCTCAAGATTCATATTATTCTTTCAGTTTTATATTATAAAAATGTATTTTCATCATCTTTACTCAAATCAGTGAAAAAATAAATAGGATGAAGCTAAGGGAGGAATTCCAGAGGAAAGCACTGGAACCCTCCTTCTTAAAGTACTCTGAACATGTTAGTGTAAAACATTGTGAAATCATGAGATTTTACTAAAATTCTACAAATCTTTCACCACTTGTTTTATTTTGTGTGTATTTTTATTTCTACATATATTATGAAGCTCTGATTGTTTTAGTCACTTGTCAATACCTTTACAATGTTGAGGTTTTACAAAAAGATATTCTACTTTCAAATTGCCTGCAATTAGTGTATTTTTCTTTTACTCCAAGGAAACAGAACACAGTTAAGATAGTAACTGTTGGAATCGATCAGGTTTAGAAATGGTATTCACTATTTGGTGTTATGACTTGACTTAGTATCTGTAATTTTTTTAGGTTGTTGATCTGTGAAGATAAGCAAGAATATATGTCTAATAAGAAGGATTCAAAGATGGAAGACATGCATCATGTAAAGACATTTGCTGATAAAATAGTAGGCAGATATTAAATAGCTATTAGCTGTCATTACTGTAGTGATGTCATTAGCTCATCACTCTACCGTGTGTGTGTGTGTGTGTGTGTGTATAAATATATATCGTCGTCGGCAGCCGTCCGTCTTGAGAGACGATGGTGTAGCTTCTTAAGAGTCTATCTGTACCGCTGAGAATGGTTGTGCAGTCCGACTCGGGAGTGACACGGTATCTGTCTCCTCCCTTGTTGAATCGACATCTTGCGATGACGCTGGAGTGTCCTCTCCAGTGAAGCTGAAGCTACAGAGCCTGGGCAGGGTGATATGGAGGGTCTGCTGTTGCCCATGCAGCAGACCCCCCCTCTCTTCGCAGCTGAAGGGTCCAAGGGAAAGACGGAGTCAATACAGCTTGGCTTCAGGTGCGCCGCAGGAGTTGCCGGTGTTGACTACAACGTCAAACCGCCTTAGGGACTCCGGCTCCGGATTTTCTGTCGGGGTTTACTCCCTTAGCCTTTCCCCTAAAGAGGTATGCCGCAAGGCAGCGGAGGTTTTTTGGAGTCAGAGTTTTCCTTCTCTGATAAATATATATATATATATATATATATATATATATATATATATATATATATATATAATATATTAGAAAGATATGACATTAGAAAGACCCAGATAATATGTTATAGAAATTGACAGTAAAGATATTTCCTCTTTTCAGGAGATTATAAAAATACAGGAATTTTATGTAGAAGACATAAAATTTAAGTTAAATATTTAAGATATTATGGACATAAAGGGATGAGAAAGAAATATTTTAGACAGAGGAAGTGTCATGAGAAATACTCAAAGGCGTGAAAGTATAAATGTGAAAGAGTAAAAATATTTCTGAGAAAAAGGCATCATAAAAGTAATTACAAAGTAATAATTTATGGCACAAGTATGAAAAATTGTGTAAAAGGCTTAGTTCTTGTCCTGGGAGCCAGAGGGATATTTAAGATATTTAAATAATAGGTGGATGTTATCATTTGAAAATTTAAGAATATTAATTTCATCAATACTGAGTTCCATTACCTGTATGACAATCTGGAGGTAATATTGACTTTGAAGGCTATTGAAAACATCCAGTAAAAGTTAGGCTCATACTAGGCAATCAGGATAACATGGAATTCACAATGCCTTAACAAGATGTAGTTAAACTAGTTAAAACAACCCTGGCTGCTGTGGCTCAGTGGATTGAGTGTTGGCCTGCGAGCCAAGTGTTGCTGGTTCAATTCCCAGTCAGGGCACATTACTAGGTTGCACGTCATGTCCCCAGTTGGGGACGCGAGTGAGAGGCAACCACACAGTGAAAAAAAAAAAAAAAAAAAAAAAAACCTAGCTAAAACAGTGTTCTAAGTGTCAGGCTATTAAAATAAAAAAAAAACTTTCACATGATTACATTTATTCTTAGTGACAGTATATTATTGTTTGAATACACATACAATTTCCTGTCAATATTTCTCTTTGGATACCTGCCTGGGATTCAGAACTTCAAATTCACTGATCTGTAGTTAGGGGAATATACTTTTCCACATGTCTTGCCCATTAAATTATAAGATAATTATGAAGTATTTATATCCACTGCAGAGGTTTGTTTGCTATTAACTAAAAGATTAACACACACAGGCACATGCACATAAACACAGATTCACATAGAACCTCCGACTCAACAGTTATGTTCAGAAACCACAATATAATCAGTCATCTTGCTAAGAAAATTAATATGAAACTGATTCATCAGCCAATCTCATTTAATTAGTGTTTACCTTGCTATAAGATCATATATAAAATGTTTCACTTATTTTTAAGGCTTTCTTCTTTCTCCAAATTGTACGAAGTTTCTTGAATTGTTTAATTTACATGCAGGTTAATTTAAGAGAATAAGGAAACCACAGTTGATGATATTGTAAGGCAATCAACTCATATTAATTGTAACAAGTGTTGCACAAACAATTTTGTTATAAATTTTGTCCATGAGAAAATGAAAGATAATTTATCTCATGATAATATACATGAGCCATTTTTTCCATAAGGCAGAGTAACAAAAAGTAGGGTTGTGTATTGTAGTGCCCTCACCTGAAGCCTTTATTAACTGTTAATTACTTGCTGGGCACTATTCTAAGCTCTTTACATGTACTAACTTGCTTAATCTTGGTGTAATTTAAAAATATTTATCATGAAGTTTTATTTTTCAAACAGATAAAATACTCAAATACATTTCATATACTAAGGCAAGTATTTTCACTTTCCTTTACAAAGAAAGCTTTCAGTGGAAAGGACAAAAGCCTATCTAAAGCAAGCTAAAGTTAATTAGAAATTTTGTGGGCTTAGTTATACATGAGTCCAAAAAGTTGGTTTGATATGGGTAAATCCAGGCTTAGACTAGTCTTTCTCTCCCATGCTCTGTTTCTTTCCATGTCTGAGACTTTCCCTTCGCTGTTTCCCCTACACAAACCTGTTGATTTACCGTTTATTTGCCAGTAGGGATTCCTGAAATAGGGTCTCAACAGGACTATATATCACACTATCCATTATCCTGTGCTAGAGGTGGGGGAAGGGTTGGGGGGGTGGAGAGGGAAAGAGATGGGGATGGCTGGTCACATCAGTTAGAGAGAAGGTGATTCCAGAAGAGGAAAGAAGGTTCTCCATGAGATGACAAAATGTAGGCAGGCAATAAACAAACAAACAAAGTATTCTTTAAACCTTTTACACTTGTCATTCACATTAACTTTTTAAAAACATTCACAAAACCTATATTTGAAGATGTTTCCTTAATTGACTAGCAAACACAGGTTTAATTATAAATATGGAGGTAATTTTCTCTGTATTATAATTATTGGTAAATTAAGTTTTACTTTTCTGTTTCTGATTATTCTTCATCATCTTTAATCACTTCATTCTTTGTATGTTTTATTGACTATTCTGTTACAGTTATCCCAATTTCTTTTCCTTTTGCTGCCCTCCAACCAGCAACCTCCTCCCTCCAGCAGTTACCCCCCTTAGTTCATGTCCATGGGTTGTGCATATAAGCTCTTCTCAACATCTCCCTGTCTATTCTGCACCCTCCTACTTTGCTTATTAATTCATGCATCATTTTCCTCTTTCTTCCCCCTTCCCTCTCACAGCTGACCTCCCTCCACATGTTCCCCATACCTATGATTCTGTTCCCACTCTGATTGTCTGCTTAGTTTGCCTGTGTTTCCATTCCAAAGCTCCTGTTGTTGATAGTTGTGATGCTGTTTTTATTTTAATGTTCATAGTTTTGGTCCTCTTTCTCCTGAACAAGTCCCTTTAATATCTCATATAACAGTGGTTTGGATCTGATGAACTCCTTCAGCTTTACTTTGTCTGGGAAGTACTTTCTCTGTCCTTCCATTCTTAATGATAGCTCTGTTGGATAGAGTAATCTTGATCGTAGGTCCTTGTTTTTCATCACTTTGAATATTTCTTGCCAGTCCCTTCTTGCTTGCAAAGTTTTTAAGATTCTTTCTTTATCTTTAACCTTTGGCATTTTGATTATAACATATCTTGGTGTGGCCCTCCCTGAGTCTAGTTTGTTTGGGACTCTCACTGCTTCCTGGATGTATATGTCCCTTTGCTTACCCAAATTAGGGAAATTTTACTTTATTATTATTATTTTTTGCGCAATTTTTTAATGTTGACACGTTTAAAGCTATCCCAGAGGTTTTTAAGCCTCTTCTCGTTTTTTTTTTTCCTATTCTTATTTCCTCTTTCTGTACTGGTTGACTATTTATTTCTTCCTTATGTTCCAATTTGTTGATTTGAACCCTGGTTTCCTTCCCTTTACCACTTCTTTCATGTGGTTTTTCCTTAATTTCACCAAGGATAGCTTTCATTCTTTCCCCATCCTATTTAACCTTTTCTGTCAAGTCTGTGAGCATCTTTATCACCAGTGCCTTAAACTGTGCATCTGTTAGGTTTGCTATCTCCTCATCTGTTAGATTTGTTATATGCTCCTTGCTTAATTCTGTCAATGGGACCTTGATCTTCCTCCCTTTCTGGACTGTATTTCTCTGTCTCCTCATTTTGACAGCTTTCTGCGTTCCCTCTGGGATTTGGGTGGGGCTGTCACACCTGTTATGTTATAGGTGGTAGATCCTTAGGTATTTTTTAGTGATGGTGACCTGTTTCACTGCATTTTGGCACTGTATATGGGGGAGGGGTCTGAGAAGGAATAGTGCTGGTTGCCACCACTTTTCTAGGCACTTCTCCCCTTTCCTGTACTAAGCAAGCTGCCTCCTTTTCAAGACTGGCAGCTTTTTCCTCCACCCCAACCTGCACTGGCTTCCATAGTCAGAAGCAATGCAGCTCTATTTTCCCAGGTACTGGAACTGCAAGCTATGTGGTCTTGTCTGGGGCTGGGATCCATCTGGGTTGGGGCTGGGATCGCTTCTTGTGTTTAAACTGTATGACTGTGTTTTTTGCCACAGCTACAGTCTCTGTACTACTAGCCATGCCTGCCCTCTGTGCTCCTGCCAGCTGTGCTGCCTCTGGCCCTGGAGCCAGCCATGCTGCCACCAAGCACCGCCCCTGCAGCTGCTGCTCCATTCCTCTTTCTCTCCATCCCAGCTCTGCCCCTTCTACCTTTCTGACTGATTATTTATTCTTTACTTCTTTGCTGAACTTCTCTGTAGTTTTGATTTTCTTTTTTATTTTATTTTATTTTTTGTTTTTTTTAGTTTTTTAGTGGTTGTAAATTATTTCTTAGCTGTGAGGAATTTAGTTATGCCTCCATGTTGGCTAAAAGCCCCTTCTTCTTTCTCCTTCATCCTAGATGAGACACAGCAGTGAGAGAGGAGAGTTGTTCAGAGGAGTATTATAGTTGATTTTTCTTTTATTTATTTTTCATTATTTGGAATTTTAAGTAAACTCAAATCCCTAAATGCAAAACATAATAATTTCATAAGATAGGGTCAACAATATGGAATCATTTGGAAGGCTTGGCCATCAGACCTAGATGCTGAAATTAATGATTCGGTCAGTGGTAATGATTTGTGCATGTACTTGTGTGCAATCCCTCTCCACATTTTTACTGAATTCTGTTTTGATATATTTTTTTATATGTGAGACTTGCATAGTCTAGGATCCCATAACAGAATACACTTGAATTCTCTTTGTCCAAAATGCCATGAAATATAGTCTATAAGTGAATACTTCAAAGAGGAGTATGAATTAAAATATTAAAATTTCATAGCTGGTACAGTCTAAAATTGATGTAATATATTGGATTAATTTAAGAAAAGTTAACTTTCAATTAGTTCTATATTTATTCCTCTAAGGAAACAAGGATTTATTCATTGTCCTCCACCATTTGACATTGCAACAGAAATGACAAAAATCTCAATAGGATAAAAATTATGCTTTTTTAATGAATTCAAGGAGATAACCTTCTGTCAATATAAGCTAGTCATTAATAGATGAATAGAAAATATGTAATTTTTATATTAAAAATACAAGATTGGGATATTTTGCATTACTGAGACTACATCTTAACAAAATAATGCAAAAACAACAACAACAAAATACACAAACACCTTTCTGCTAATTCAAAGACTTCAGTTGAACATTAATGTGCATTCAAATAATGATCAATTCCTCCCTCAGAGCTTTCAAAGATAAAGGACTATATCTTTATTAATGACTTTTTCCTTTCAGAAAAAGTTAAATATAAAGTTAACTATTGTGTGTAGCTTGAACAGTTTTTTTTTTTTTTTTTTGGTTGGTTGGTTTGTTTGCTTTCTGAAAAGATCACCCATGCACAAATGTTTCTATGGCTTTTAAATGATTACAAATTTAAAAACCTAACTTGCTGCAGTAAACTGATGGAAGTCTATCATAAATCATAACATGTGCTCAGATGTTTTTCTTAAGACCTGTTTAAACAAATTTGTCATGCTAAATGAACAGCAAAGACAGAAAGAAAGAGAGCAGAAAACAGACACTTAAGGAGGTTGTGCACCAAGAAATATCTCTTTTAGTGATAATATATGTTTGATAATCTATTTCTTACTTATTCCAAAAATACATGAAATGGCTTAAAATTTAACATATCTTCATGTGCTTTATCAGGAGAAACAATCACTGATTCCTAAGTTGATGAGTATGTTTAAGTATGAGAAGAGGTTTTTTTTTTTTTGTTTCCACACTCTACCTGCTCTTTAACAATGAGAGTAGGTGACATTTAAAAATATTCCCAGGGGATTATGATATTTTCACCTCTGTTTCTAATAAGGGACTAGAGTTAATGGATGTAACCCCCTGGCACTATAGCCTGATATATTTTTCTGACACCTGTAACCAAAAACAAAACAAACTCAAACAAACAAAAACGTGTATCTGTAAACAGATTACAAAGACACAGCTTTACTGAAGTTAAGTATTAAATGAGTTTGTATCTAATGGATGTTATAAAAAATAATGGGCTTTATGTTTAGCTATGGTGTTTCCACATACATAAAACACTTTTATAACACATGTAAGGTATAGAAAATTTCAGAATACAATTGCAGGTGTGTGAGACTTATAACTCTTTTCTTTTGTAATAATTAAAGTGATATTTATTTTTGGAAGTGTCATTATATTATGACAAAATTAAATCTCAGTTAATTAAATTCCACTTTCTCTTTTAGGTAATTATTGTTAAGATCCTTTAGAGTAATATAATGACATAATTTTCTTAGGTTATGGGATGTACACAATCATTGTCATCAGACATTCTCTGGGATATACATCCTTGTATTGGCTTCTATTGTCAATTCATTCTGGGAACTTTGATGTTGTTCCTGTTGACTTCAGGACAGATTAAAATCTGGCTTTCTCTGCTATTTTTGAGCCACTTTCAATACTTCTTTATGGCTATGAAGAACTTGATATGATTCTCTATAAGGCACTTTGACCCTTTGTGTAACTCCAGGAAAAGAAAAAGTCATTCTATTCCTGGAGAAGTTCCACTCTTCTCAGTACTGTGTCAGAATGTATGGAAGGCCTGGGATGCTAACTCAAGCTTACAGGCCATTCTACACTGGACTCAAAAAGATCCTGTGATGTTGAATTTATTTTCTAGGCGTTATTTGGGAAATTGGTTTTTATTTCTCTCTGCTTTTAAATACCTTAATCTATCTGGGATGTCTATTGAATCTTTTCTACATATCAAGATGCTTCTATCTTTATTTCTATTAAACTTTTTTTTTTGTATGAGTTTCAAAATTTAAAAGTCAAATTTATCTCCTCTTATGTCCCTGGCTTTCTTCAGTAATATTTCTACTATAAAGACTATCACAGAGTTTTATATGTTCAAATAGAGAAAGGTTACTGATGAACAAGAAATATGAGCAGAAAACATCAGTTAATAGCTTCAAGTAAAACCTCACATTTATGTACTGGGCCTGTAATGAAGACAGAGAGCATGCCATTAGATTACAGCTGGGATTTTGTGGACTCATCTCATACCTTCCCAAATTTAGGTTGTCCTGCATGAATTCTTTTGGAAGTCAACTGCTCATCAGCAGAATGGGTCTTAAGAAAACTAGACATTCAACTTCTTCATACAACATGCAGAATTAAAAGAAACTTTAGGGAAAATCACCTTCCAACAAACCTATTGAACTCTCAGAACATTAAGAACTAAGAAACAGGTTAATTTATTGCCACATGAGTTTATCAAATCTTATACAAAACTCTCAACCATTCTATCAGTCTGGACATTGATTTATAAAACCACTGACCTATCGCAAACAAGTTGTCATTGATCTTATGCAAATTTTAAGTTTCTAAATAAAGTTCCTACATTAGATAAATTTATTCCCTCTGGCTTTGGCCAACAAACTTAATATTAAGGAAGCCATCATTAATTTAGAAGAATTATTTTGAAAATGTAAAATAGGTGTGCTTTTTCCTCCACGACAAACCTGCCCAGTAGAATCTGATCCACTGTTTGACAAATCATGTCTTCCAGGGTACTATAATATCGCCTTCTATTGGAATTTTAAACATTTTAAAATTGGAATGTTGCTTTAAATATGAACTTCTCTAATATTCTCCATCTTAGTCTGTCTTGGCTGTTGTGGGATTTCTTTTGTAAGAGCACTGACCCCATACATGAGGGCTCCACCCTCATGACCTATAACCTCCCAAAGGCCTCACACCTTTTGAGGTTAAGATTTAAACTTATGAATTTTAGGAAAATACAAACATTTATGCCATAGTATTCTCATTTTATAAATCATAAACCATACCCCAAAGTAGTGACTGTTCAAGAAAATTTACTTAAATATGCTTTCATTCAGCATGTATTTATTGAGTACCAGTGATGCCGGGGATTAAGCCAAGACCCTGGACAGATCGCTTGGTCTCCTCATTATGATAGTTGATACAGTTTTCATCTGGCCAGGAGGTTACAAAAAGAACCCAAATGTCTTCACTTTGCCAAGTGTTAATTTTAAAAAGAGTAATTCATTCTTTAAAGATACAGAGAAGATAGAGAGAGATTAAAAAATCTGGGCTAAATATCTTTCAATAAGGCAATCTTCCTTAGAGAATGTGAGGACAATAGAGTTTGTCAGGCTCCCTCACCCCAGATGCCCAGGCATGGACTGCTTAGAGATAATAGATTCACATGCACAGCACACTCGCAGTTATATATTTTGACTAGTAGCTGGCTTTGTTTATGCATAGTATATAAGCAGCGAGTGGCAAGAGGTAACCGTGGTGAACAGTGGAGGGCAAGGGTGAATACTGTAATATCTGAAATAAAGGAAATATCAGAGATTCCAACCTTGCCTTGCATATTCTTCCAATTGCAAGACAAGAGCCTGCCTTGGTTTCCATGAGAGAGAACCTCTTGTTAGAGTGTATGGAATGGGAGAACCATACTCAGAAGAGCTATGTTTCTTTCTGTGACATAAACATGTGTTTGAACATAATTCTATATTTTATTTTATTTCTTTATTTGTAATATGTTTTATTGATTATGCTGTTAAAGTTGTCCCAATTTCTCTTCCTTTTGTTCCCCTCCACCCAGTGACCCCCCCTCCTTCCAGCGGTCCCTCCCCTTAGTCCATGCCCATTGGTTGTGCATATAGTTCTTCTCAACATCTTTCCATTTACTCCACTCCCTCCTACTATGCTTCTTAATTCCTGTACCATATCCCTCCCTTTACCCCTTCCCCCTCCATGCTGACCTCCCCCCATAATGTTCCCCATAACTATAATTTTTTTCCCATTCTCATTACCTACTTAGTTTGCCTTTGTTTCAGTTCCCTAGCTTCTGTTGTTGGTTGTTGTGATATAGTTTTGATTTTAATGTTCATAGTTTTGATCCTCTTTCTCTTAAATCATTTTAACATTTCATAAAACAGTGGTTTGGATCTGATGAACTCCTTCAGTTTTAGTTTGTCTTGGAAGCACTTTCTCTGCCTTTCTATTCTGAATGACAGCTTCACTGGACAGAGTAATCATGGTTGTAGGTTTTTGCTTTTCATTACTTTGAATATTTCTTGCCAGTCCCTTCTTGGCTGCAGAGTTTCTTTTGAGAAATCAGCTGAGAGTCTTATTGGGACCCCTTTATACATAATTCTCTTATTCTCTCTTGCTGCTTTTAAGATTCTCTCTTTATCCTTAATTTTTGATATTTTGATTATAATGTGTCTTGGTGCGGTTCTCCCTGAGTCCAGTTTTTTGGGAACTCAATGTGCTTCTTGGACTTGTAAGGCTATTTCCTTCCCCAAGTTAGGAAAATTCTGCTTCATTATTTTTTCACATAATTTTTCAATTTCTAGTTCTTCTTATTCACCTTCCGGCAACCCTATGATTTGGATGTTGGCCCGCTTATAGCTGTCCCATAGGTTTCTGAGCCTCTCCTCATTTTCCTCACTTTTTGCTTCCACTTTCTGCACTGGTTGACTATTTGTTCCTTCCCTATGTTTCGATTTGTTGATTTCATCCCTGGTTTTCTTTCCCTCACCACTAGTTTTGTATGTGTTTTCATTCATGTCAGCAGGACTAGCCTCCATTCTTTCCCCATCTTGTTTAAGATCTGCTGTTAGGTCTGTAAGCATTCTTATAACCAAAGCTCTGAACTGAGCCTCAGAAAGATTTCCTATCTGCTGCTTCATTAGATTAGATATTTGTTGTCTAGTCAGCTGCATCACCAGGATCTCTATCTTAATCTGTGCCATCCTGACAGTTTTGTGTTTAACTTTGCTTCCTGGGTAGGGCTGTCACACGTTCTACACCATAGGGGGCAGAGCCCCATGCACTTGTCACTACTGGGCAACCCTTCTCACCATGCTGTGGCATTTTCTGTGGGGGTGAGGGTCCAAGATGGCTTCCTGCCATTCACTCTCTGCTGAGAGACTGGGAGTCTCCTCCTCCATCCCCACCCTCTCTGGGTCTCATAGTCCAAGGCAATGGGGGTCTGCCTTCCCCGATGTTGGAATTCCAAGCTCACAGGTCTGGTCTGCAGCCAGGGGTGCTCCCCAGGTGCTTCTCACCTCCCCTTAAATACAAGTGTCTGTGCTTACCGCTGTCCGCCACTGTTGCCGCTGCTGCCGCCACCAGCACAACTTAACCTTTCCACCCTGGCTTCACCCCACCTACCCTTCCAGATGAGCACCACTTCTGTATAACTTCATACATTGGACTTCCATTTATTTTCTGGAACTTCTGGTTATTTCTGGTTTTGCGGTAGTTATATTCCTTCTTAGTTGTGGAGGGAGATGGAGCGTGTCAGTCTAGGCCTCCATTTTGGCTGGAAGTCTCCTGTGTGTTTGTGTCTCTGTGCCTTAGGTAGAGCTGTTGTTCCTGTTACATTGTAAGGGGAGGAGCCTTAGGGATTCATCAGTACAGGGAGACCTGTTTCACCACGTTGTGACATTGTATGTGGGGGAGAGATCTGAGAAGGAGCAATGCCATTTGCCCAGCACTTGCCCCTTTTCCAGGCACTTCTTCCAGTTCCATATGGGACTGGTGCCTCTCTAGCTGTTTCCCTGACTGTTGTTCCCAGAGTGGATGAGTCTGCAGAAGTTCTAGGACTGTGGGGGCCCTTAAAACAAGTGGACTCTGCTGAGAGACCAGCAGTTTTTTCCTCCTCCCCAACCTCCACTGGTTTGCACAGTTAAAAGCAATGAGACTTGATTTTCCCCAGTGCTGGGGCTGTGAGCTGCACAGTCTGGTGAGCAGCTGGGAGTGCTCCCAAGGCGTCCCTCCTGACTTCTTAAAACATGTAACTGTGCTTTCTGCCAGGCTGCTCCTGCAGCTGTGCTGCTGCAGCCACTGTTGCAGCCACCACACTGTGTCTTCTCTGCCCCGGCTCCACCCCTCCTACCTGTCTGGATGAGTACTTCTTCTTTATATCTTTGTTTGTTGGACCTCAATGCAGTCTGACTTTCTGGAACTTATGGTTGTTTCTAGTTTTGAGGTAGTTGTATTCCATCTTAGCTGTGGAGGGAGATGCAGCATGTCTGCCTATGCCTCCATCTTGGCTGGAAGTCCTTGAACATAATTCTTAATCAGAGCCATTGCTCAAGTGGGGAAAAGATAAGTAACCACTTCTTTTCTTTTTAGTTTTTTTCCCTCCTACTCTGAAGACACTGGTTATGCTGTGCAGCTGTTTAAAATATTAGGACCTGATTAGAAATCTCATTATTAAATTCCTTATGTAATTGAAATGAATAAATTCACTTGTTCTGGGGAAAAAAAAATAGGGTCCTTTGCCTCACTTCTAATGACCTGAGTGACTGATGTATGTAAAACTTTTCTACAGAGGACATAGAAAAGAAAGTATCAAAATAATGATTTTATTATATTTGTTTAATTTTATTTTTATGATTCTAAAATAATATTAATTCAAGTAGATTATTTTAAAAGTTAGCTAAATTAAAGTAAGAAAATATAATAAAAATTGCTCCTAATTCTAGCAATAAGAGAAAAACCATATTAACATTACTTTCTATAATACATAATGTTAATATTTTTCCAAACACATTTCTTTTAAAATCATTGAGGTCATAATGAAGATATTTGGGGTAAAATTTTCACATTATATTATCAGATTTTCTATGTTAAGTAATTTCACACAATATAATTTTAATATCTGAATAATATTCCATTATATTCATCTACCAAGTTTTTTTAATGTATTTCTTCTAGTTGCATTTTTAGATCATATTAAACTTTTAAAATTATATTAAGGAAAAATTATTGAAATAGTTAAAAAACACAAAATTGTAGCTTTTTAGAATTTATTTTAGCAAGATATTTTGTTTTACTTTTCTCTATTTCCAAATACAATATTTACTATCAATTTAAAGAATATCAGCTTTTCATGAAAAAAATAATGACAGCATTTCTTTCCCCTTTAAGGTAACAGCAACTTGTTGAAAAATTTTGTCAAGAAAATTACCTTTAAAAAAAATTTATTTAGAAGCAGATGTGTTATTTGGCCATTTGTCTTTGCTTAACAATTAACAAGAATTACCAAAAAGTATTTGTATTTCATAGAAACATTTGCTAAACTGACCCTAAGTAGCTATATGGAAATTTATGGCAGTCCACTTTAGTGCTCTTGGAATGCTAGATTTTTGCTTCAACCAAAAATACATTAACTTTAACAATTTATTCCTTACACATTTTTATGTGTAAAGGGACATGGTCGTACCAAAAATAAATTCTGATTCAATCACCTGAAAAAATAACTGTCCAGCCAAGCAAAGAGCTCATTTTGTAAACGAGAATGAAAAACACATCAATCAAGACATGTCAAAAAGAGAAGAAGGAGAAACAAAGGAAAGAAGAAAGAAACTTGGAGATCTCCATAGTCAGTTCTGCTGTTTTACCCAAGTTCTTCATGTGAAATCATATGAGACATTATTCAGACTAACAGACAGAGTCAGTGTAAAGAGTTGGACTTGTTGTAAGTTTCTAATTAGAAGAATGAATGCTTTGATTCACATTTTAAACTCCAGAACCATTTTTAAATAAAAATATTGATTATTGGTCTTTATATTAGTCATAATTTTTTCTGAAGTTTATCAAACTAAATAAAATAAAAATAAAGGTAAGTCATTTTACTTAAAAATTTAGAGGTATATATTTGTTAAATATTTGCAAATAGTTATTACAACAATCATAAAGCATTTTACAAGTTATCAAGAAATAAGATGAGAAAAGAATTAGTTCTAGAGATTTAGATGTTGCCTAACATAATAAGTTCTTTTGGTAAGCAGAAAATTAAACCAACTTTATATAATTGCCTGACAAATTTACTTATTGAGAATTAAGATGGGAGGATTAACAAATATGAAACAGATTATTTAAAGCAAAGAAGCTCACTATTTAATCCAGTAAATGTATTTCAGATCATGGAAATGTATTTGAGTTCATGGATTTTTTGTTCTATTTTATTTAATTCTTTTCATCTTATATTTGACCTTCAGTTTTGTGTGGAAACACAAACGACTGTTATCTTTTCAACCAAAAATAATAATAATTCAAGTGTCCTGATTAAACTACTGGGTATTTAACATCTTATTCTAATTAGGATATCAGAGTAAATCAGACTTGCTGTAAATCTTCAGTTGATTTACTGCATAAAGCAAATGCCTTTTTTAAGTCATTTAACTCAACAAAAATGTGATCTGCAAATGCACCAAAATAATCTATGGTCCAATATTATAATACATAATAGAAGCCCATATCATGTTTAGTTATAAATGTAATTTTAGTATTTCAATAGTCATTCTAATCACTACCTCCTATTACTTGTAGGATAAGAATCAGTGATACAATCAGCCTTTGATACATTAATGGAAATTACATATTACATTATGCTGGACTGTATGTGTAAGCTTCTGGTGGTGTGAATAGGATGCTGTAAAATCTGTTTGACCCCCCCCCCCAAGATAAAATTAAAGTCTAAAAGAAGGGGAAGATGATAATGATGTTCTCAGAGTACCAAGCAACATTTACCTCTGCGTAGCTGCTTTAGACTCTACAGAGAGAGCTCTCCGCAGGAGTGAAGATCACTTATAAGGAAGTTCAGCAGAAGCAAGGCTGTGTGTTACCAAAAAGGAAACATCATATACAATAGAATTGAGAGAAGGTCTCTAAGTGATGCAGCCCCCTCAGTGACACATTTGGAAGGAAAATTTGAACTATGGTAATTGAAAACTTCATGCAGAGAGATATTTGATTTTAGGAAGTGGAACCTTCCAAACCATAAAAGCAAAATAAAAAGCAGCTCTCAGGTGAAATATGCTATTATCGCCAAACCACAGACTGCCTAAAATTATGAAGTTAGAATCAATGCTTAAAATGATGGTACTAAGTAATATACTTGAGTATTTTAATAAAGTGAGTGTGTCTTCTAAAAATTCTGGCCCTGGACTTATCCTCAAGATGAAAATTTATGAGATATAGAGCTCCCTTTTCATGTTAATGGTAATGTTTATGAATTAATAGTATGTGGCATTATTTTATGTTACTACATACACCCACAGTTCGATATTAGCTTTCAGGCATGCAAGAAAGAAAAATATATCATTTTCACTTTGCTAATCTCTATTAAAGACAGCAATCAGAAATCCACATTTGTTTTCTTCCTATAAACAGTAGATTTTGGAAACAGTAAAAATACACAAATTTCCATTTGCATGCACTGGCTTGTGATCATTTTGTTTGTGAACTATGGAAGGTTACGTTATAAAAAGCAACATATTTTAGAACAGTAGTTCTACTGTTTTGGTTTGAGTAAAATTAAGGTGTAAAATGACTTAAAACATTGACATATCCATGATTCTTTTTGCTAGTTACAAATTCCCTTGTTCCATCTCTATCTAAATGTACCTTTTACTTTTTTAAGTGTGGATGGTTTGAAATCGTCCATATAAAATAAAAGCTTGCCTTCATCAGTTCAGGCTGCTGTAACAGATTAGCATAGACTGGGTGACTTAAACAATAAACATTTATTTGTCACATTCTGGAGGATAGAGATTAGGGTGCCAGCATGGTAGGGTTCTTGGAGAGTGACTTTACAAAGAACATTCTTCTTGCTGTGTCCTCATATGGTTGAAAGCTAGCTGTCTCTCAGGTCTCTTCTTATTAGGGCACCGATCCCATTCATGTGGGCTCTATCCTCATGATCTAATTATCTTCCTAAAGCCCCACATCCAAATGCTATCACAGTAGGACTAGGGGTTCATAATATGATATTTTGGGGGGCTATAAATATTCAGTTCACTGCAATACTGATTAACTTGACTAATCCTTAATTCACACTGAAATACTCCTATATTTCAAAGCGTCAGAGTTATAAAATAGTTAAACTCCGGAAGCATCACTCCCTCTTCATCTCTTCTGCCCCTTTCCCATTCTTGCTTCTTACCATCATTTGGCCATGCTCCCTGTGGGTAACCAGTGAGCACATATGTGTGTATATTCTTCTATCCTCATTTCTCTAAATGAGGTGTAACATAAGATGGGTACCCTTTTAGACTTTTGGTTTTTTAACTTGCCAGTATATTATAGAAATCATTCAACAATTAGCTAGTAGATATTTCCCTTCTTCTTCTTCTTTTTTTTTTTTTTGCATCTGCATAGTGCTGTAAAACTAGATGTACCATAGTATTTTTTAACCGCAATTACAAATAATGCTATATTTAATAACTTTAAGAATATAGATTTTTCAAATAACTGAAGCTGTATCTTCAGGATAGTCTTTTACCAATAATTTAGCAGAATTAACTGTATAAGGAGTTTTATTATCAAATATCTGTATAGCACAGAACTGTTGTGCTAATTTGCATCACCTCCAGCAATGCATGAGAGTAGCTATTTTGCAGTAGAATACCACAAAAATGTGCTGATAGTTAGGTAGATATTGCCAGTCTGATAAGTAAGAAGCATTATATTGTGTTGTTTTTATTTCATGTTTCTAACTATGAGTAAGTATGAACATGTTATGTATTTAAGTGTCACTTTTACCTTTTATTTTTGAATTGTCTATATATTTTTCCCATTTTTACTTTGGGTTTTGGGTCCTCAGTTTCTCAATTTTTAGGAAGTATACTTATTTTGGGATTGCAATTATTTTGTATGTGCTATATTTTGTGAGAGTTTTCTCCTGGTTTTCGTAATTGTCTTTGATTTTGTTTATGGTGAGTTTTCTCTTGCAATTTTTAAGTTACCACTATTTTGTTTTATTGCTGCTAAACTTTAAGGCAAAGTTAAGAAAACTTTCCCTACCAGGGTTAAATAAAAATTTACCATCATTCTATTTGCTATTGTTTGTACAGGCATTCATTGGTAGGATGAAGCTCATGCTCAAATAGAGTCCTCAGGGAAGGCTGATAGATGCAACATCCCCTATCTTCTAGTGAGTTGGAACATGCTTTTAATTTTTTTCCTACTGCCTTGATATTTAAAATAAAAAACAGCTTAACTAGATACAAAATACCTGTTCCACACTTTCATTATAATTTTTAAAAATTCTGCTTGATTGTTGCTTGTCTTCTAGATTGATTTTGAAAGCTCTGAGGCTAGAATTTTTTGAGTTTATATGTCATTTAATTTTTGTTGGGTGGCCTTGAGAATTTAATTTTTATCTTTGAATTGTAATATTTTTTCTAAGTTTTATTTTGTCATTAATTATTCTGGGTTAATTTTTCTAACTACTATTAAGCTCTTTCAATGTGTAGAGTCAGGACTTTTTTCTATTTCTGAAATAATTTATTGGATTATAGTTTTTTATATTCTTTCCATTGTTTTGTTTGTTTACTTCAAGTATTTTAATAATATAACTATTTTTTATTTTTGTCTTTCTTCCATTTCTACTGCTTTATCTCTTGCCGTCTTTATTATTTCTGCCATTTACATTCTTTAAGTTGACTTCTTGACTTATTTTTAAAGTTCCTTAGTAAACTTTCATCTGTGTCTATCCTTACTTGAGCATCTTGTAATAATTCTTTATTTCTGAAAGTAATTTTGTCACCTTCTTCCATTATTTTTCAAAGTTCAACCAGCTTCTTTAATTCCTCCCAGTTTTCTTTTAATTTATTAATATTATTTTAGCATAATTTTTACTAAATTTATTGGGGTGGCATTGGTGAATATGATCATATAGGTTTCTGTGTACATTTCTATATACTAGATCTGTATATGCACTGTGTTACCACCACCTAAAATCAGACCATCTCCCATCACCACAAATTAAGCCCTGTTCACTCCCCACCTCCTTTCCTCTGCCAACTGCCACGTTGCTGTGTCTATAAGTTTTAATTTTATATCCAGAATGTGAGTTAAAGTATATGGTTCTTAGCTTTTACTAACTGACATATTTCATTTAGGATAATATTCCTGCACATTTTTGTTCATTGTTTTTGGAACTATGATTTAAGGAATATTTAACATATCCTTAAATGCTTGCTTGAGCATATTTAACTTTATTTGGAGATTAGAATTATAGTTTACATCTGCTTCACAATTTTTGACTGAGAAATTTTCATCAGTTGATTTTTGTGAAATTTTGCTTCTTGATTTACTATAATAATTGTCTATAGATTTTCCCTTGGCCTACTTTTATGATTTTGGAGTATTTTTCAAATTTCTAATTTAATGTATTATTTTCTGCTAGTGTATAAAAGTACAAGTATATAACGAGGGTTTTGTTTTGATATTTTACAGTTGTAAGTATTATGATTTTTTGCGTTCTCTTTTGCTTTACAGGATATTAAGATTTCCACTATTATTTTTTTCCTCTTAATCACCCAATTTCCAAAATGTGATTATTTCTTATTTCTGCTATTTATTTATTTATTTATTTTGCCTTTTGTCTTTTGTCTCCATCAGAAGCTATGTCTTTGGAAGTGAGTCCATTTAAATCAGGCTCACTCATTTAAACCAAGTCTTTACATTTCAATACTCTGCCTAGCCCTTTATATAATGTCTAGTCCATTAAATTATCCTAATTTGAACCCCGTTTTCTTACTCCATTTTATTATCTCCTCAGTCACTTATTTTGTTATCAGATTTATGATATATTTGATCTTTCTTAATGTTTTCCAAACTCTCCCTTAGTTCTTTAGCTGGCAGCACCCTTTGTTTTTTATGTATATTTTTCCTAATGTGACATAGTTCACCACAGAGCATTGTTGTACAGTGGGAATGTGGTGGGAGCTGTAGTTTTAGTAGTCTCTATTCTCAAACAATGCTAATTGTATGGTTCCTCATAGAATTTTCATAGCTTTAAAATCATTTTATATACAGGGTAGGACAAAAGTAAGTTTACAGTTGTTCATGTGGAAAGTAACACAATAATTAATAAATAATAATACAAGAAGAAACTATGTTTTGCGTACTCACAACAGTAAACCTCCTTTTTCCCACCTTGTATTTTAGGGAAGATTACTATAGACTTGCTATTTTTTTCTTTTATTATTATGTTATTAAGCTTAAATTCCATCAGGTGTTTATATACTAAAATTGTATAGATAATTTGGGTATACTTCTTCCTCCCCATCCTAACCTCATTAAAATTTTAAATGCCACTGAACTGTAACAACCTATCAACACATTTTATTACTTTTCTTGACACTTGCAAGAATTTGGAAGTACTTATTTTGCATCAAATAAAATAATGATTGTAATCCATCATCCCACACTTCAATAATTATTGAATCTGCATAGAACAGTATATAATATGCACACTAATTGTCTCTAAATACAAGAAGTTTATAATTTAATAACTATAAATATTCCAAGTTCTTAACTTTAGATCTTCATAATGTACTTCAAATGGAAAGAAAATATTTGAATGATAAATTGTTGAGATTTTTCCCCTATGTAATTTTTAAATAATTCCTAGGATGATTGCTTAATAGAGAAAAGAGCAACCCTTTATTCTTATTTTGTAGTTCTCCCGTGAACTGTCCTCAGATGGTATGAATGACAATCACACTTCACCTTGCTTTGAATTCTTATGTCAATATAATAACCTTACCAGCAGTTCTGCTTTTTAAAGTTACTCCTCATATTCTCACTCTTCTCGGGAGCTATTGCAGAGGCCATAAATGTTCTCCCGTGCCCAACTGGTCTTATTTTTCCTTGACCCTTGCCAGGCTTCATTTTGCAGTCTCTATTGCAGTGCAGTATGGATCTGTCACTGAGTTATGATCAATGAAGGTGAGTAAAATGATCAGTGCCACTTCTAGACCTGGTCTTTAGAAACATCCCAGGTGCCACCCTTTCCCTTCCCCTAGCTATTGGCTTAATGTAGCGGATTTTACAATATAGAGGAAGAAACTGTAACCAGGTTATCATCTAAAAGACCCCAATGTTTGTCAATACCTAAATTATGAGCTATGCTTGCTCATAGAAACTGAAAAGGATTCCATACCACAAAATGAAGAGAGCCAAGTGCAAAGACCAAGGTGCTGAGCACAAGAACAAATATGTCGATGGGCATCGTGTGCAAAAAAGGACCATGTGCAAAGGGTTGAAGGCAATGGAAGAATAACTATGCATGCCTAAAATAATTTAAACACTGAACGCCTAGTTGGGAGAAGGAGCCACTAGAGCATGAGTTCACCCTTCTCCATTCCTTGATCAAAGAATCAAGTTTTAGCTCTGCTTTATCTAACAGCACTGGGCAGAAGAACCTTGGTTTGGGTTCCTGATATGAAAGGATTGATAACAAAATGTGAGTTCCTGAATGAGTTCAAAAAACATGCCATACACCCTTATCCTAATATGGATAAAACATAAACTTTTATGGTGAAAGCTTCTTGAGTTTTATTATAGCAGTATGCTATTATTAATTAATCCATGGACAGGTATGGTGTGGGACTGAAACTTACTATTCTCCATCACTGTCTATGTCATCAACATCACCTCTAATGTAGCAGTAAGTATAGTGGGAATGTGTAAATATTTGTTGAATGGGTAAGTATTATTCCTTCTAATGTAGTAACTGTTGTTGATATTATATTTCTATTAAAATGAAAGTTCAATTTTTTCAGTGAATACTTGAATCTACTGAGATATTCTGACCTTGGAGAAATTACAATTTCTTTTAAGCCCTCAAAGTTAATTTTCACTTTGTTTCACAGCTTTCTTCATCATGAAACTTGGAACAATATCCTGGGAGTGAGCCAGATTGTATATATCCTAACATCTGCCTATGATATGTTCCAAATTGCTCCTCTCTGATGTTGTAGACACAGTGAAGCTCCACCCAGGTCCCTGTTTAAGGAAGGATTTATTTCCATCTGTGGGAATTCTGTCACCAGAGAGCCTTCAGGTATCAGCGCCTTCAGGGGTTGCTTCAACTTCAGAGAATTGCCTTGCTCAATGTCATGTCTTTCTTGGAATGGCCTGGATCTGGTTGATGAGTGAGGTGGAGTGTAAAGATATGGGCATTTCAACCAGATGCAGAATGCTCTACAGGGAAATATTTCCTTTAGAACTTTCCATTGTTTTGGCTGAGGTTTTGTTGTACCTTTATCATAACTGAATTAACCTACTTCTTACTGATGCCACCTTATTTGTCCACAGATATTGATACGAGTAGACATCTTATACCTTCAACTCCATTTCAGTGTGTTTCCAGATTACCCAACTCAGTACACCGACCATATATTATTTTTCTTCAAAACTAAACAGGCTTATAAACTCCTGCAATCTAAGCCTCATGGATACTTTCTCTGTTATCCCAAAATAGTCTGAGACAAGAATTCTTACTAGGTTCTTAATGTGATGTCTATTATGATTTAATTGATTAAAAATAATTGGATAGGTAAACAAAGCAAACCAATCAAATAAGTAACAGCAATTACAGCAACAAAAGAAAAGAGTAGCAATGCTGATAAAGGAAATTAAAAAGGAGAAAGGGTAGTAGAAATATGAGAGGGAACAGACAGAGTTGGCATAAGCAAGAATGTGATAATTAAAATTCAGTGATGTCTAAAAATACAAAGTAACATTGCATCATATATAAAACAACTTGCAAAACCATAATTTTTGTGAGAATATCTATGTTTCACAATGGCTGTTCTTGAAAAAAATTATTTTATTAAAAATGATACCTGCGTCCTCTCCCAAATACTCCCAAAAATAAAAAATAAAAACCAATAACATTAAGGTAAATGAATAAAAGAACCAATGAAGAAATACAATTAAAACAAATCAACCAACAAATAAACCTACTCACGTTGTAGTAACAATTACATTATATCCCTTGGGGTCTCAATCAATATGGAGATTGAATGTCCCTGGAAGCAATGCATGTATACCGACTAGTCTTATTAAGCAGTGGTACTTGAAGGATCATTTGTTATGGGCACCAGGGAAAACTGGTGTGCAACAACAATGTTAATGTGATATGCACTGCAGTGCTCAGCAGCTGAACTGATAATAATTGCTTAGGCAAACTAGATACTAAATAAAAAGGAGAGAAACAAAACAAAATGATATGTGAAAATAAGAAGTCTGAGAGAGCAAAGTGTAAACTTGAATGTTGGTTGAGAGATGCATTTTTAAATGGGGAGTATTCATGGCTAGTTTTAGAAAAACTCATACTATTTTGAAAGCAACTTAAAGGCATAGATTTGAAACAAGTGCCTGGGATATTATAGTGATTATGTATTCAGTTGAAAAAGATTTTGATTCGGTTACCAAAAATATAACATTAAAATATTCAATCTACAATTTTGATAGTATGCACACAGCTAAGTTTTTTTTTTTTTTTCTGAAGAAATATCCCATTATGCATAGTAATTTCAAAGTATGTGCAGATTTTTGAAATGGATGCATTAAGACTCAGGGTTTCAGTTCCCAAAGAGTACTGTTGACAGAGCAAAAATACATGAGATATGCTTGAGAAAATAAAAATTGTTGTTCTGTGAACAATGGAACCCATTACAGTCCTATGTAGATACTTTTTTCTTAAAATTGTTATTTGTAATAGAATCAAATTTTCATTTGATTTATTTGAAGGCTGGAAACTTTCTTTTATTTCATACAACATCCAAGTGAAGAAAATAATATCCAGAAATTTCACATTTTCTTAGTGACAGTTAATAGGTGGCAGAGTTATCAAAA
This sequence comes from Furipterus horrens, assembly GCF_987537825.1. Classification (NCBI taxonomy): domain Eukaryota; kingdom Metazoa; phylum Chordata; class Mammalia; order Chiroptera; family Furipteridae; genus Furipterus; species Furipterus horrens. Next base: position 71,023,806 of record NW_028327175.1, read on the forward strand.
CCCTGGATATATGTTGTCTAGCTCCCGATGCCGGCTAGCTCCCTTCCAAGTCTCTATGAATATAAATTCACATACTGAAAAACTAGTGCATTCCTCATAAAATGGACACATTGCTAAAATGTATAATAGTGGTAGTGCTTTATATTAGGGGCTAAGCAAAAGAAGGGAAAGATTCTTATCATAGCAAAGAGTCAGAGAGAAAAATACTTTCAAGTCTCCTGTTGAGTGCTAGTAGATGAACTAAACAGAAATTAAGTCCTCTCTCTGCCAAAAAACAACCAAACAAAAAAACTGTCTATGGTCCAGAATTAACCTCAAATTTCTATACCCAACTACTGTGTGACAAAATCTATGACAAAGCTCTTGCAATGAAATCATGGGAAGAACGCAAGTTTTTCTATCATATCTAGACATTCTTTAGATTATATTTTTAGGCTGTAAATACTGCTACACATTATAAATTTAATTATGCAGCCATAAAATGTAATAGCAGAAAAGACTTCAGCATATTTCAATATTCAATATGGAGTTTATTTAGATCAAATTCAGGATTTATAAGAAATCAGATTAATTGTATATTTTACATAATATATAAGCTGTCATACAACATGTAAAATATAGATTACATTCAATTATGAAAATAAGTTAGGTGCAAACCACTTTTAAAGTGACTACAAATGCCATTTTTAAAGTAGCAGATGTCTGAGGCCAGTCCAGTGATATACTTTGAAATTCACCAGTTTAATTAAGTTTAACCACATGTTACTTTTTGCCAAATGGAATGGATTAAACTGCTTTTTTTTTTATTTTAAAAAATATGCCACACCCAAAAATTAGCTTTACATGTCTTTTATCTTAAATATGCTATTTTTTATAGCTTATTCAGCAACTATGTACATGTGAGACACTCCTCATACAGTTCTCCAAACTTTGTTTGTTGGTAAAATAGTTATTTCTCTTGCTTAAACTGTATAATCAAATGATCATATGGGAACTGTCATAATTTGCATATTCCAGTCCTTTCTCAACACTGACTGGCCCTAAAATGGCTCAAGATGAACCAATGATATCATTTCCACGTCAGTCCACATAATTTATTTAAGGTCAGGTACTCAGGATTAATCAGCATTCTCTGAAAGCTATTTGCTGGCACAATTCCTCCTTTTCCAGATAGGTCAAGTCTTTGTTCCATTAAGGCCTTTAACTGATTGGATAAGGCCCACCTACATTGGGATATGTTATAGTGATTATATATTCAGTTGAAGGGCAATATACTTTATTACAGTCAATTAATTTAAATATTAAATTTATCCAAAAAACACTCACAGAAACATCCAAAATAATGTTTGACTAAATATCTAGACACAATGGTCCAGTCAAATTCACATATAAAATTAACCATCATAGACACTTTTGTAAAGCAGGACATGTTATGGAACTTAGATATTAAGAGAGTAATATTAATCTGTATCAGACACAATTCAACCCATAACAGTATGTCTCTATTAGCAGGAACCATGTGGATAAAATCTCCTACTTTTCTCTATTTTCACATCTCTGAAATCTCCAATACAATATTCATTTACTTTTTTTTCTTAGTTACTTTTTAAATTTATGCTTCTTGGTATCAGTTATCACCTAGTCACTGAACTCTTCAGGCAGCAAACATGTTCAAAGTTGCTATCTAGATTCAGAAGATGCTTAACCTGTGTTTAAGTAATATGAAAAAGAAAAAAAATTAAACATTAAAATTTATTGTTCAAATCTATACCTAAAGTCTCAGTTGAGAAGTACTGATTTAATGTGTGTAACAGATGCTTTGTGGTCCCACCCAAATCTTGGCACTCACAGTTCTGACGGCCTCTTACTGCAAACACCTGTGACTCTGTCTGCAGGCATTCTTGGCTATAAAAATATTCTCAGTCTGTGGGCAAGGGTCAAGGCAGAGTGCAAACAATTTAATGCCCCCATTAGTAGTATACAACCAGTTGATGGATGGAGTTGATAAATGGAATCACACTTTGGATGGAATAACTTGGAAGCATTTCCCACTGGGACTGAACCTCAGTAATTCACAGTGGAAACCTGCTCACTTATGCACCTACGTAGACTCCCTTTCCTCCTCCGTCTCGTATTACTGCTCTCCTGCTAGTGCTTCTTGAGAAGATCTACATAGTAAACTGCTTGTACCCATATCAAGGCCTGCTTCTGTGGGAAACCAGCATAAAATAATGTTAGCAATGGCAAGACACATGCATTTTAATAATCATATTCTTGAAAACCATCTCAGCTAAAGGAGCGATTTTGCATTAGGGGAGCTATCTACATTTTATCAGTGAAAGGTCTGTGAATCCCAGGTCTAAAATATCTCTCATATTCTAAAGCGTATCTCATATCCACTTCTCCTCTCATTCCCATGTCCCTTTTAGTATCTCAGCATCTCTCAGATTATTTTCACAGGCTCAAGAAATATCATGCTAAATCTACTCTCCACTTTTTAATAAATTCTCCAAAAATTCATCCCAATCAAATCTATTAAAAGGCTCATTCCCTAGCACTCTGCAACCATATGCTGTTTGCTCTAGTCAAAATGAACCATTGGAACCTCCTCTCAAATATGGATCATTTCAAGTGTCTCTACCTCATCCATGCTTTTCCTTCTGCCTGGAATGGTCTAGTAATTCTCCAGGGGAATTTCAGTCAGTGTTCCTGGACTCTGTACAAAGAAGACTTCCCCTATTCTCTGGCATTTGTCTACACCATCCCTTATATATTGCTAGAATTCCACTTTATTGGTGGTATAATTTTATATCTGTATTGTTATTAATACATGTCAAAATATTGTAAGTATTTTCACATTTGGAAAAATTTTATGTGAAATATTAACCTTGAGGGAAATTATGTTCATCTCAATGTTTCCTATGCCAGGTTGGTAGGTGTTAAGTAAAATATCATTGAGTGAGTGAATAGTCATTGTAGTAATTTTTATGACTCCATGCTTGCCCTAGAATTTGGTTCAGTATGCCAAATACTTACTGAAGATTTTCTGGAAAACCCAGTATTAGGGTCAGTGGGTCAGTAGTTAATGTAAAAAATGCACCTTCCCACACCCAGCCTTCAATTACAATGGTCTGCTGTGCTCTCTGACTTGCATGCAACTAGGGGAGCTAGACTTCTTTTTCATTTTATTTGTTTGGCTAAGAAAGAATGAGATTCTTGGAATATGTTTATATTTTATCAGGTAACTCTATGTTTGTGAATTGTTCTTTCATGTGATTTGCCTATATTTTTAAGCAAATTTATATTTATAGCTCATATTAGAAGTGTTCTCCTAGATGTCCTTTAATTCATTTTGAGATATTTTTAGCCTTTGTATATTTTGACTATATATATATATATATATATATATATATATATATTCAGAATTTCAAATCTTAATATACTAATTTATTTTCAAAGTTAGTCCTAGAAATATAAGTTTGTGGAAGGGATCTTAAAATCTGTCTTGGAACACTTAAAGCCCTCTCCAGAGGGTAATGTATTGTAATGTCCTGAGTGCTTTTATTAATCATGCAGTTAGTTTGTATTAATCTTTCCACTAGATAAAAATCCCTAACACATGTATTTGTTTTGTTTCAACTTCCCTATGCTATATTTGCACACACACACACACACACACAAAGAAAAGAAAAAATAAAAAAAACATTTTATTTCAGACCAAGGTCAATTCTATTATTTAATATTTTGAAAGGCCATCTTATTATTTGTTACTATTTTTCATGTTGTTGAGATCATTTTGCATTCTGATTCTGTTTATAGCTTTTGTGCCATGTATACTTTTAATGGAAAAGGCCTCAATGTCCTCTTCTGAGTATTTATTATCTAATACTGCTCCTATGTCACTTCACCACCTGCAGCCTTTACAGGCCATCAGGAATCCATGAAACAACAAACCTTGGAAGAGATTCTTCAATCAGCTACAAACCCACTGAATTTTGCCATCATCTAGTTTTCTTTCTTATTCATAAAGTCTTTTAGGAAACACCACAGGTGTTCAAATTTTATTTCACACTATTATACATAAAAAAGCATATTAATTGTGTGATTTAAAACTCATCCTCTTCTTTCAGAATAATTTGTCTAATTATTCATTTAATAATCACATATACAATAAAATAACACTAATTACATAACAAATAGTTATAAATTGAATAATCATATTATTATTTTTATCCACTGACCCATGGTGAATTATGTTTTATAGTCCTCTTCACTTCACCACGTTTTAATGTGAGTCTTAAGTACATGAGGGAAGGGTGAGAAAGAGAGTGAAGGGTATTTACTACTCACATCACTTCTTTTGAGAGGATATAAAAGCAGTTTCCTTGGCATGACACCCTCTTTCATGCATATGCATTACACCATCATATTGACGAATAGCAGCATATGTTTCTACAACATTAACTGAAGTATTGTATAATCTTAAGGGAACAAAAGCACCTCAGATGCTAACAAAGATCACTTGAATATTGCATAGCTTTTTCTACAATTCAACCAACTTTCATGTGAGCAATTGTACCTGGATAATCACAGCCATATTCAGATTACAGTTTGTAATTCATCTCCTTTAAAAATTGAGAACACCACCTGTTTTCATTCTGCTTTTTAAAAAAGATTTGATAGGATTAGGAAACATCCAGTCTTTGTTTTTAGCTGGCCCATTTTGAAAATTGGGGTCATGAATGATGGCTTCCTGAGTGGGGCAGCAAAAGCAATGGTAATGGAGTAACATTAAAATGATTCAGATGTGTGGTTCTAAGCAGCATTCGCAAATGTGTGAGTGCATTGACATGCTTGATTATGCAAAAGCTGAGCTGTGCAAATCATAATAATAAGCTTTCTCATTAGATTTCCTGCATTTTCTGCTTCTTGATCAGCCAGAAATGCAGCTAAGTGTTCTGTTCTTTTTAAATTTCCCTTTTACATTTGTTTCAAACACTCAGAGAAAAATAGAGAAAATAGAGCAGTGAAATAATATTTTAATTAAGAAGGGAAATGGAAAATGTTCAAATTTCATAAAATTCAAAAGATGTGTGCACTTTGGTTATAGTAAGCTTAAAAACAAAATTTTACTTGGCACTCACAGAAGTTAAATCAGTCCATAAGTCAATAAGTAAAGAAGGTAGTCCAAGTATTCTAAAAGTGAGCATAAAAATGATAATTTAAGAAGGCTAATCGAATCATTTATTTCAAAAAGGTTTTATTTAGAGAATCAGGGCCAATTAGAATAAAGTACAACAATAATATTAATAGAGAATTATTCAAAAGGAATAAGACTAAAAACTGTTCAGTTTTCTAAGATACATCCAAATATTCAAAATTATGTTATTAGTTCAAAAGGTTTTATTTCCATTTTAGTGGAAATAAGTCAGTATAGTAACTTATAGTGAAACTAAAAATAAAATTAGGAACTCATTTAACATGACTGATAGTCTTTACACCCATGATACAATAATATCCACCTTATATCTAGATCAACCATAAATTAAAATGATTTCATCTTAACAATCATGGATGTGGTTTTTAGTCTGTCCAGTTTAGTATCAACTGGGACAGGCATGAAGAGAAGCTGAAAAAAAATCCTGGGTCTAAGTTACATGCAATAACATTTTATATTCAACAAATCAAAGCATTTTCACTTGCTATAGATAAAAGTAGAGCTATTTTTCCCAGTATGTATGTAGAGGTAAATGATAATTCACTTGATTATCCCATTTTACTTGAAACTATGTTGCATATGTTATTTATGTCAGTATTATAGTGAGTAAGAATCAATAAGACCTAGGGGTAAAAAGTAATTTAAAGATCAGTTTTGAACCCCCAAATCCCATAATGCTATATAGTAACAATGACATCTGGACTCCCCAGGATCAAGGAAACTGCAGCTCCTAAAGTCCTGTTTTTACTGCTTCAGGGAAGGTTAAAAACAAACACATATCATTGGGAGATGGGGACCTTCAGTTTCACATTCAATGATCTATAACCTGCTTCTGTACCCCAAGTTCATTCACCCTAACCACTCACAAATGGCAAACACTAGTTGTGTGAAGATTGATAATATTAGAACATCATGTTATTTTGTACATCCATGGTGTCATCTAGTTTGCATCTTCCATGCCCTAAATATATATTCTACATTTTTGTATCTTTACATACCACTCACTGAAATTCATTCACTAAACTCTTACAATGGGCAGATATGGAACCACACCCCAGAAAAGATGGCACCACCCCTTCTTGAAGCTCAATATCTCAGCCCCACAGTCCTCACACTATCCACAATCCTTTCGTGTGCTCTTGACATCACACATCTTTAGGTTTAAAGACTGATGGCCTCACTCTGTTATGTCAGGCACCTGATTTATACAGAGACATTTCAAGCACCTTAATACCTCAGTTTTCACAATGCTTTTAATTTCACACACTCAGATATAAAAACTAATGGCATCACTCCATTATCAGTCACACACATTGTTAAAAAAGTTATTTTAAGCACCTTACATCTCAACTTTATAGAAGGAGTTTGCATTCAATGAGGGTCTTTCTACTTCCTTCCCTCTGGGACCTGTTTCCATGTTCTCTAGAGAGTGGAAAGTGTTCTAAGGACCACACTGCAGTTCCCCCTGCCCTGTCACCTCAAGTCTCTGAACACTGTCATCTTCACCCCTGCCCGCAACCCTGCCATACACACACAGAAACATACTATTTTTCTTCCCTCTGCCCTTCAGTTTGCTCCTTTTTTATCTGCATGTGCAAAGTATTCACTATGAGAATTGAACTAAAATTCCCTAAGGGCCCAATGACATTTAGCTTCAACTGATTCAAATAATCAAAATTATATGATTAAAAAACCGTGAGCCTCAGCACTTTTTGATATCTCACTAAATTAACAACCCTAATTATACATTTTCCCAAAAGTAGGAAGCAAGAGAAAATTAATTGATTATTTCAAAAGTTGAAAGAAATAGGCAATTCATATTTATCATTTTGTAGAGAAAGAAAATTTAGATTTAAATATTTATGCAATAGACATGGAGGGAGAGCACAAAGCAATATATATAATGAGAAATTATTGAATTATACTAGGAGTTATATACACCTGATCAATATTCACTCTGCAACTACATCCTCACCCTGCTCATCTTCCTTGTTTATCTATAGAAACAGACATGTTCACCACCTAATTTCTCTAGCAATATTCTGCAAATTCCTCTCTCATTTTATAAGATTTACTAAGATTACAGTGACTAGCTATGGTGCTATTTGTGAATCTATTGTCATAGAATGTTCAAGATACACAGTTCTTGAAGTCAAAGTTGCAATTTAAAGAAAAGTACTTACCCAACTGTTGACCAATGCATATTGATTTTTTTCTTGCTAGACTTGTTCCACTTAAAACTGTAAAAACCATAGAAGATACTTAGTTAATAATACTGTATTTTATATTTAAAAGTAGCTAAGAGAATAGATTTTAAAAGTTTTTACCACAAAAAAATTAGCTATATGAAGTGATAGATGTGTTAACTAGCTTTATTGTGGTAAATATTTTACAATATTTACATATATCAAATCATTATTAGGTATACCTTAAACTTACATAATGTTGTATGTCAGTTAAGCCTCAATAAAGTCATAAAATAAAAAATGCTATTTTTTTATTTTTGCACCATTATGCATTCAAGGCACTGGGTATATGGCATGGCAAATAGAAGACTGACAGAAGAAGTCAGCAAATTAATAAATGAATACCAGTGTCTCTGATCCTATCATGGGAGTAACTATTTATGCAAGAAGAAAAATTTTCTGATGAGTAGATTTCATATAAATTTATAACTTGATACTGCTAAACACTATAATGTAGAAAATGGTTCATGGATCCATATTTCAAAATCAAACAAAAGAAATATTTCATTTTGTTTGTAGAATAGGTTACATAACTTATTGATTTAATAAAGTATCAGTAAACTATTGAAAATCTTTAAGAACTTTCCAAAGCATCTCCCTTAACTCTGTATTGTCTTCCATTAGCACTTAACATGCTTACTTTCATCAGTCAATCCAGGAACATAAATTTTACTCAGCTTTAGATAATTCTTTGGTGGAAGAAGACATTTTTTCCCTTCTTGCTAAATTGTAGAAAATTGTTTCCATATGATATCTCTTACTAGAGACTTTGGTCAAAGAGGGTGTTATTTAACAACATTCTGACCTTTAACTCCTATAAGAGATATATCAGAAGTATTAATAAATCCTGGAAATAAATATTCACAGGTACTCTCTACCAAGTCTTAAAATTGACTCTAGTCACTCCCAATTTTGTCTTAGAGACCTCATGAATAAAACTTTTCTACTTCTTATTCTCATTTGTTTCTTATTTTTAAATATTTTTATGTCCTGATATTTTATTAAAAACAGAGGATTGTCCAGAAACAACATCTGGGACTGCTTAACTAATCTAATTTTCTTAGGTTATTTTACTAATGCTAAGTCAATTAAAAAAATAGAAGTGCACTTTATGCTATAGTCCAGGGCGATCATTTGTAAGCTGCTTTATTTTTACTATTTAATTTTTTTTAAAAATTAGAGAGCAGTGAGTCCAATTAGTATTAGCTATACAAACAATTAATTTTACATTAAAAATAAATGGCTACAATTGATCACAATTCTAGTCAATTGCTGGAATTCACTGCTAATTTGGAAATAACAGGGAGCACAGACTCATAAAGAAGATGAGAAATTAGATTTGAGTTGTACTTTAAAGAAAATTATTTGGATTAGTGAAGAAAGAACAGTGATAAAGTTTCACAGTGAATAATGATAAAATGCCTTCATAATGTTTAGAGCTAAGATTAACCTATAAAATAATGTACATTAAAGAATAAATGATCAACAATACACAAGACACATATTTATGAAGGAAAGGTAACTACTAACTATTGTTGAGAGAGAATGCTTGTAAATTTTAAAATTCTGTTATAATCCTGCAGGACATATAAAAGCTCAGATTTACTTTCAACACTTTACAGTATTTCCTAAGTTCTATTTTAATAATAAAAATGTGTACCTAGAAAACAGCAGACTTCTGGCCAAGATGGAGGCCTAGAGAGACACACGATGTCTCCCTCCACAACTAAGAAGGAATACAACTACCTCAAAACTAGAGACAACCAGAAGTTCTAGAAAATCAAGCTGCATGGAAGACCAACAAACAAAGATATAGAGAAGGAATACTCATCCAGACAGGTAGGAGGGGTGGAGCCAGGACAGAGAGGATGTGGTGTGGTGGTGGCAGCAGTGGTGGCAGCAGTGGTGGCAGCAGCAGGCTGGCAGAAAGAACAGTTATACATTTTAAAAAGTCAGGAGGGACACTTGAGGAGCATTCCCAGCTCCTGACCCGACCACACAGCTCATGGTCCCAGCACTGGGAAAAATCAAGCCTCATTGCTTTTGACTGTTCAAACCAGTGGGGGTTGGGGCAGAGGAAGAAACGGACTGTCTCTCAGCAGAGTCTGCTTGCTTTAAAGGGTCCCCATGGTCCTAGAATATCGGCTGATCGACCCACTCTGGGAACAATGCCCAGGGTAACAGCTAGAGAGGCTCCAGTCCCATACAAAAGTGGGAAAAGTGCCAGGAAAAGGAGTGAGTGCTGAGCAAGTGGCATTGTTCCCTCTCAGACTCCTCCCTTACAGACAGCGCCACAACGTGGTGAAACTGGTTGCCCTGTATGGACGAATCCCTAAGGCTCTGCCCCTTACAATGTAACAGGTGTGACAGCTCTACCTAAGACACAGAGGCAAACAAACACCAAAGCCTGGCAACTTGAGGAGAGAGAAGTATGGCCCAAAAGGGGGAGAGGATCAAGGTTCCAGTGGGAGAAATAAGCGACAAGGAGATAGCCAACCTAATAGACATAGAGTTCAAAACACTGGTGATAAAGATGCTCACAGACTTGACAGATATCCTTAAGCATGGCAAATGGATAAGGGAAGAAGTGAAAGCTATTCTAAATAAAACAAAGGAAAATCCACACAAAACCAATGGTGAATGGAGGGAAACTGGGGTTCAAGTCAATGATTTGGAACATAAGGAAGAAAAAAACAATCAACCAACACAGAATGAGGAAACAAGAATTGAAAAAAAATGAGGAGAGGCTTAGGAACCTTTGGGACAACTTAAAACATGCAAACATCTGAAACAAGGGTGCCAGAAGGAGAAGAGGAAGAGCAAGAAATTGAAAGCTTATGTGAGAAAATAATGAAGGAAAACTTCCCAGATTTAGCAAAGGAAATAGACATACAAGTCCAGGAAGCACAGAGAGTCCCAAACAAGATGGACCCAGAAAGGACCACACCAAGACACATCATAATTAAAATGCAAAAAGTTAAAAATAAAGAGAGAATCTTAAAAACAGCAAGAGAAAATCAGAGAGTTACCCACAAAGGGGTGCCTATAAGACTTTCAGCTGATTTCTCAAAAGAAACTTTGCAGGCAAGAAGGGACTGTCAAGAAGTATTTAATGTGCTGAAAAGCAAGGACTTATAACCAAGACTATTCTATATAGCAAAACTATCATTTAGAATGGAAGGTCAGAGAAAGTGCTTCCCAGACAAGGTAAAGCTTAAGCAACTCATCTTCACCAAGCTATTATTATATGAAATGTCAAACGGGCTTACTTAAGAAAAAGATCAAAATTATGAACATTAAATTGACAACAAACTCACAACTATCAACAAATGAATCTAAAAAAAAAAAAAAAAGTCCAACTAAGCAAACAAGAATAGGAACAGAATCATAGGTATGGGCCTCATTTGGAGGGTTATCAGCTGGGAGGTGGAAGGGGGAGAAATGGGGAAATGGTACAGGGATTAAGAAGCATAATTAGTTGGTACAAAATAGACAGGGGGAAGTTATGAATAATACAGGAAAGGGTGAAGCCAAAGAACTTATATGCACAACCCATGGACATGTACTAAGGGGGATGGGATTACTGAAGGGAAGAGAGGTACTGGGCAGAGGGGAACAAAGGGGAAAAGTTGTGATACTGTAACAACATAATCAATAAAATATACTTAAAAAAAGAAAACAGCAGTAATTCAATTCAAAATAAGTATCATGCAGATCATTTATAATGCATTTCTTTTTTTCTTTTTTTTTTTATTTTAGCCCAAGTTCAGTAAATTTATTTTGTCAAAAACAATTGATATCTTGAGCATTACTGAGCCAACAGGCCATCAAAATAAAAAGTTGTCTAAAGTTAAAGGCACAGTACATTAACAAACAAATGATGCTCAGTCACAAAATTATTAATGCAGTTTGGGACGGGGGTTGGCTGGAGGGGAGTTAATCCAAACTTCAGCAATGAAGTCTTCAAACCACCTTCTGAACAGGGCCGCTAATTGTTCCTTCATCTCTTCATGTGACCTTGAGCTCCCTTTAAAAAAAAAAATTCAGTGGAGAATCACAGCTGGTAATGTACTGCGAGTTCTTGAAGCATTTCATAAAATAATGTTGGATCAACTAAAAAGCCATATGCAAAAAATTAGCATAAAAATGGGTCATAGAATTAAATGGAAAATGAAGAACTATAAACTTTTTAAAAGAAAATACAAGAAAAAATATCTGATCTTGGATTTAGTGATAAGTTTTTGACACAATACTGAAAGCAATATTTTATGATAGAAAAATTAATCAATTTGATTTTATTAAATTAAAAGTCTTCTGATCAAGAAGAGTTACTATTAGGATTATGAAAGATAAGCCACATGCAGGAAGAAAAATATAGATAATAACAATAAAAAAATAACAACCCAATTAAAACATGACCGAAAATTCAGCACACACACCTCTCCAAAGAAGATAAACGGTTGGAAAATTAGCTTGTGGAAGGATGCTCACTAGCATTTGTTATTGGGAAAATAACAATTAAAACAATGAGTTAACACTACACACCAATAAGAATCAGTAAAATCTAAAAAACAGACAATACCAATTTTTGGTGATCATTCAGAGAAACAGAAACTTTCATTTATTGTTGATGGAAATGTAAAATGAAACAGCGACTTTAAAAGGAGTTTTGGTAGTTTCTTATAAAACTAAATATTCCTTAACCATATCATTCATCAATCATGTTCCTAGGTATTGAGTTGAACATTTTGTCCAAATATAAAACTGCACACAAATGCTTATAGTAGCTTTATTCATAATCACCATAAATTGGAAGTGATCAAGATATACTTCACTAGGTGAATGAATAAGCAACTCTGTTACAACCGTGATATAGAGTACTATTCAGCATTAACAAGAAATGAGCTATTAATCCATGGGAAAACTTTGATGAGTCATAAGTCTATATTGGTAAGCTAAAAAAAAAAAATCTAAAAAGGCTACGTACTGTATGAGGTCATTTATATGACTTTCTTGAAAAGGCAGAGCTATACAGTTGATAAGTAAATCAGTGGTTGCCAGGAATTCAAGGTAGGGGGTTTGTAAAGGTCAATGTAATGACAATGTAATGTTGAATATATGAAACTATGAATTTGTCAAAACCCATTTGTTTATTTAACAACAGAAGGAGTGAGTGTTAATGTATGCACATTAAAACTGAATAATGTAGGAAGTCAGAAGATCCAGTATGGAATACAGAATGTGATCAAACAGTCTCACAGTATAATAAAAGTAGAAACAGCTTCGCTGAAGGATATTGAGGAAAGGATACTAACCTAACTAACTTGAAAAATGAATGAGGTCTATAAAAGTGCAGGTAAAAGTAATTGTACATAAATATCAGACTAGTTGATAAAGTTATTTCTTATGGATGTATTCTTTAAGTTCTGAGACTACTATACAGTATACAAGGATACTGTATTTATATAATTAAGTAAATATATGGATATAGGTAGTGAGAACCAGGTTTCCCTCCATTAGAATGGGAGGTTGCAGAAAAACAAGTGGAGAAGGCAAGTAAAATCCATGTGGCAATGGAATAGACTGGGAGAAGTGTGTATGGTCTTATTATATGTATTTATAGATATAAATACATAACAAAATCAGTAAATATATAAAATGTATATATATTATATATGCATATATGTCATTCATATTTAGTATGATGGCAAAACATCCCATGAAAAAATAGTTGTTTTTCTCCCTAATAATATAAGAAAGTGATAAAATACTTTAAAGAGTGAGATAATATAGTTTAAAAAACTTAGAAAAATGTCTGACACAGGGTAAGCATTCAGTAATATAAATATCTATTATCAGACAGGTAAATTTGACAATAGGGTTTTGGTGAGTGTATCATTATAGTTATTTGGGTGATGACCAATGTCTTTATCTTTTAATGCAAATTAAATACATTTCAGCCCACATTTCTTTCATTAGAAAAGTACATAGAAATGTCATCTGAGGTCAAGCTAAATCTATGCTATAAAGCCAGGATGAAAAAAATGAATATCTTATTTCCTTTTCTACATGTAAATCATACAGCTTCTATTTTAAGTAACATATCATAGACTCAGGAAATGAAAGGTTGATGAGTTTGCCTGGTTGGTTTTGAGATTTTGCCAAGTTTATTCTTGATTAATATCAAACAAAGAATAAACATTGAGTGTCTAATGTGTAAAGAAAAATTTTCAGTAGCTGTGGTTGCAACAGCTCTACAGTATTCTTATCATTGAGAAGTTAATCATATTCTGGAGAATATAAGTGTAGACACAGTATAAAGATTATAAAGACACTCAGAAGTTCCCTGGAACTCAACTTATCCTTTTACTGAGTAAGAAATTATGGCACTGATGCCAAAATCACTTCCACAATGCCCAGAATCTTGGTGTTGGACCCGGGCCAAATCAGGTCTTCTGATTCTCAGTTTTTACTGTTTTTTTTTTTTTTTTTTTTTTTTTTTTTTTTTTTTTTCCTACTTTATCTCATTTTTTTTTCTCTAGAAGATTGTCATTTAGAATTCATTTCATTTTCAAAATAGGCCTATGTTTCATATTATTGAAGGAAATCATTTCTCTGGAAATGGATTTCTTTTACTCTTTCCCATGTAGTTGAAATAAATTACTTTGTATTTAAACTCATATTGAAATGTAGTTTCTCGGTTGCACAGGCCACATATTAAGTTCTCAAGAGCCCCACAGATGGTTGGTGGCTACCATACTGGACACTGATAGTTCTGTGGGACAGAGCTGATGTACAAAGCCCTTTAAGCACATTATTTATTGAGGAAAAAAGGAGACTTTGAGCTGAAGTGATGGCAATGAGATGCAGAAGAGGGATCTCTCAGAGCTACCTGTTGTAATGCAGAGTGAAGAGAAGGGGATCACTTAAGATGCCTTCCAGGTTTCACCGAAAGGGAAATGGGTGGTACCATTCACCAACAAATTAAATATAGGAGAGCAGGACTTGGGAAAAGGTACAAAATCAGATTTGTACCCAGTGAGTAAGAGGCAACCCTGGGGCAAACAGGCCAGGGGTCTGAGAGACTGCTGTGTCTCAAAATGTGATGGGGAGTCTGGGTGAACTGGCATTCAGGGCAGGCTGTGAGCAGCTCATAAAATCAACAGAATAGTTCCCAATCAGCATTAAACATAATATTAAAATTATTAATATGCTTCACAAAGAATTTGAGTAAAGATCTTTAGAAAAATAACAAAAAACCCAGGAGAAGGGTGACTCAGAAACTAAAGAAAGATCAGAGAGAAGAGAGAAATAATCCAGGGTCAGATGTCAGTGATTTGGTGATCCTGAGAACATGGATGACCTTATCTATGCAATTTCTATGGATTGGCAGAAGCAGAAACCAGACTGCAGAAGTAAATGGGAGGTGAGAAAGGTGGAAATAAAGCAAATGACAGTGGAGACTGGGGACCATTTGTTTCATTTTGTATTGAAGACATGCGAGTTCAAAACGTTCCCAGGAGAGATTATATAGGAAAGGCTTGCTCTAGAACCAGGCTGTCCAATAAAGGAACTTCTAGCCACGTGTGGCTATTTAAATTAGATTGATTAAATTAAAACTACAATTCCTTCATAATACTAGCTCCATTTTGAATGCTTAATGGCAATGTGTAACCAGTGGTCACCATATTGCACAGAGCTAATATAGGACATTTCTGTCATTGAAGAAAGACCTGTTGGAGAGTACTGTTCTAGAAATGTGTTAATTCACCATATTTATGCTGGCTTCCATAAAACCAGCCAGTGCATATCTTTTTTCTACATTAAACTTTTCCCAGACACAGCAGAAAAAACTACTGGGGTATCATATTGCAATATACGCATGATGAGGTCACATTGTCTCAGTGAGTGAGAATTAACCCTGAGAGAGGCCAGTGGCGCTATCAAGGAGGCTACTGAACCTCAGGATGTGGTCTAGGGACAGTCAGGACATTATAGAGTGCCTGGCATATTTTAAATACTCTACAATATTTGGTAAAATGTGTGTGTGTGTGTGTGTGTGTGTGTGTGTGTGTGTGTGTGTGTGTGTGTATACACACATTCAAGGAGGACAAGACCATTGGGATTATTGATTAGGAAATGAGTGCTAAGAGCTGGAGCGCTGCTGCTTTGTGCTTGAGAAGAGTAACAGGGACTAACTGAAGCAGCCAATACAGAGTACATGAAAAAAAAAAAGTGAAAATAAAGGAATAGATAAGAACCTAAAGTATGTTTATTTAGTAATTATTTAGAATAGCTGAAGAAAAGTTAAAACAAAATTTTGAAGTATTGGTAAGCTCACTAATTAGTCTGAGAAGATCATTTAAACTTTAATTGTATTGTGCATTAATTGCTATCACATAAACCATCTTCAGGTGTAAAGCTTATATACCAAGCAAATAAAAAATAACTAAATCATAACTGTAAAATACCAATAACATATAAATTATTTATGTTTGGTATTACTAAAAATAAAGGTCATCTAGACTTCATTTCATAAACCATAGGGAAAAAAAGAAAATAGATATTTCCTCTTTTGGGCCTAGGTTTAAATGTTTTAGTTAATAATTATATATATTTTAAAAGCTTTATAATTCAGTGTTAGAGTATAAAGGAAACTGGAATTACAGAAATTTTGCATCACAAAACCACAGCCTGACACTTAAAACCCTGAAAATCAGGAAGTCAGAATCATTACTAGAAATGCAGGTAAAATACATAGCTCTTGCTTGTTTAATAAAAGGATAAAGCTGTCACTGTTATATAAGTGAGTTTTTTTAACTTAATTGACTGTTTCCCTTTCTGCCTTTCCAGAAAGTCACATATTTTCTTCTTTTGCAGCAACTGGGATTTCTTATTTGCCTTTCACTATTTTGTTTATCGACTCATTTTGATTGGATAGAACAATTTTATATTGCCTCACTTTGCCTAAGCTCTTCCCTTTTCCAAAGGAATAATGATTGCAACTGAGATGATTTTTAAGGTCAAAGAGAAAACGGGAGGCAAAGGTAGGATATTAGTCTTAAGAGACCATACTCTTCTTTCTCTTCCCTTCTGTGGGTACCTCATGAACTGTAAAAACCACAATTTAGGAGCAGAGACGCATTACTCTCAAAATTAATGATTAAAGAGAACAGAACGTGCTTTAGCCATGTTGTAATTATGTTATTCTCATAACAAATGAATTCACATTTACACATTAACATTTAGCTGTGTAGAAATTATTATTATTATTTGTCTTACGTGATACTAATTTTTCTCCATTTTCCTGGGGAATCAACATCTAATTATTTTTCCATTAAACACAACTTTGGTTTTTTTGGTTTAAAAATCTTGTAACTGCCAAAGTAAAAATTTACCATTCTGTACAGTAGTCACAAAAATGTATTTTTAAATGTTTTTATAATAATTAATGAATTTTGAGTATTAACTAAAAACTGAGTTTTTTTTTTTATCTCTGCTGTCTTACAGATTTTCACTAGTCAGTCATTCAAAATCTACTGGAAGAGGGTATTTTAAAAATCAGGAAATCTAAAAATACATTTTTTTTGTTTAATTTTTGACATTAACTTATACACATTCTTCCAGTGTATCATTTTCAAATATGAGAAATCATCCCTTCCTATTTTTGCTTATTACTACTTTCTGAAATGTCCAGAAAGTCATCTCTAATTTTGTTATTGCTTACCTGTTGGGTTTTCCATATTAATATCTTTTAAACTTCTCCTTATCAGGTTTTTCAGTCCCTTTATCATCCCTTTTGAAGTCAGACTCCTTTGATTATCTGATAATTGTAGGATTGAAGCTTCACATACGTCTCCACAGATAATTTTGCCAGTAATGTATATAATGTAGGAAAGAATAACTTCTTTAATTAAAATAATCTTGCTGCCTTCCAAATTTAACTTAAATAAAGACATATTTATTTCATTATTACTTTAGATCTTTATTCAATGTTACTAGTTTTCTTTTTAAAAAAATTTCAGTTTCTCACAAGATGTATTCCTCTTGGTTGCTTGTATTTTTAATACCTTTAGATCCTTTTGGTTAGTTTGTGTACATATATTCTTTTTAAATTTTAAGGTTCATGGGATGAATGAAACAAATGTTCAATAGGAATGTGGGCAGCATGCAATCATTTGTTGATGCTGCTGCTTTAAGCAATGGCTTGAAGAGTGCACTTAGTTGTGAAATACACTTATTTATTTAGTTTTACTTTCTGCCTGATTAGTAAATTTTATCAAATACATGACATAATGAGAAATTGTATATTATTAAAATCAAAGTTGGGTGAATCTTAACTTTAAACTTTCTGCTACCTTCACAAATTCATTACAAAATATGACTTGCTGTTTCTTCCACTATATACTGGCAATAAAAAGCAAATCTTATCTTAACAGAATCTACGGGGAAATTTTTCTCTATTCTTAGTGAAAAACTATTGTATTTCTAACAGTTCTATTTCAATAGAAATCAAATAATGTAACAAAATTTATCCACACTTTGGTTTGACTGCTAAGCAGGTAATAGCCAAATTACCAGGCACATTATACAATAGTCTGAATTCTTATTGATGTATATTATTTAGCACAAGCTTTACCCAAAATATTTTCTTATTGAAATCATTTAGTTTCACTTTTATCTTAATTTATTTTGTTTTTTTCTTAAAGCATGAATTAGTAAAAAGCCATTTCAAAATCTCATGTGGAATGAGGCATGGATTAAGTAAATTAATGAACTAAAATCTCATGGCATACACTGTGTAGATTACATTATCTGAATTATATAAAGTGCTAAACACAGTGCTTTACATGGATGAAAACCCCATTAATGGCATTCATTCTTTCCTTTTCTCTTGTAGTCCCAATTGAGGCCAATTGAGGTCTTATTCTCTTTATCCATTCACTTATCTCAACGACAATTATGCAACTTCAGTATTACAGGGATCTCTATGTATTCCCTTTGGAACTTTGATAAATTTGGCCCAAAGACCCATTTGAAAAACCTGGCTGAACTCATTGGTCTCCTCATTTGCTTTGCCACTATCTTCTTGTAGACATTTAAATTCTACCTCAGTACAATCTTGGTATAAAGCAATGTCCTCCATGTTGTGTGCTGGATGTATTGGAAGACTGAGGCAGGGAAAAGTAGAGAGCTATCTGTGAGGCAATAGAAAACAGGCGAGCTTGTTTGAATAAAGGCGTGTGAAATGGGAGGTGTTTTTTATTAATTTGAGACACTAGACTTTCCTACATGACTCCTACCCCAGTTCAGAGGACTAGAGAATTATCTTTATTGGGATGGCTGGTGTTCAAGTTTGAAGCCATCAGCAAATAAATTCTTGATTTTTTTTTTTTTTTTTTGTTATGAGTCTTTTCTCATTTGTTAAACATAGAAATTAGGCAGATAAAACTGATTTTTTTTTAATTCACCTTGCTTTCACTGATAACGTTATACTGAAGAGTTGATTTTATATGAGAACAACTATTCTACTAGTTCTTTTTAGTTCCTGGATCTAGGTCTTAAAATAGCTCACCCAAGGATTAATTTGAGTATTCATTTGACTGTTAGCACAGGCATACTTATTCAGCATCAGAGCTGGCTTCACAGTTGTCCAGTGTGGAGAGAGGGAATTGAGAAACTGAATCTCCCATACTCATTGTTGTGCATTATATATTAAACACATCTAATTCAGAAATGAAATGTAACCCCCATTCAAGTACTCCATAATGGAGAGGAATAAGTAAGTGGGTCACAGAATGAGGGCATTTAGGCCAGATTCTCACTTTATTAAAAACCAGAAGAATGAAGATATAGAGGGTTGTGAGTGATGATTATGAAGTACATATGATAGAAATATCAGAGTACGGGGGAAACATGCAAATGAACAGATTAAAATACCCTTACATGAATGAGAAGCTGACTTTTGGGGTAGAGAATGTAAACTTGGGTTATCTGTTCCACATTGAGTCAATGTAGGTTGTAGATAAATCATCCTGATAGACAGCATCTTCATTTTCACCATTTGCCCATTGCTGCTCAGAAATAACCTACCTATTTCCTTAGTCAATGACACATTATCCCAGTAGAGTATGAATCCATTGTTTTAATCTATGTTTATCTGGAATTTAGAGAATCACCAAGCTACTGATATTTTTGCTAACTAGTCTTGAATAAAGCTGTCAGGAGCCTGAATAGATATTGTTACCTATACTCTTATTTATGGCATACTCAAGGTAATTTCAGAGAAGGAAAACTCTGACTCCAAAAAACCTCCGCTGCCTTGCGGCATACCTCTTCAGGGGAAGGGCTAAGGGAGTAAACCCCGACAGAAAATCCGGAGCCGGAGTCCCTAAGGCGGTTTGACGTTGTAGTCAACACCGGCAACTCCTGCGGCGCACCTGAAGCCAAGCTGTATTGACTCCGTCTTTCCCTTGGACCCTTCAGCTGCGAAGAGAGGGGGGGTCTGCTGCATGGGCAACAGCAGACCCTCCATATCACCCTGCCCAGGCTCTGTAGCTTCAGCTTCACTGGAGAGGACACTCCAGCGTCATCGCAAGATGTCGATTCAACACGGGAGAAGACAGATACCGTGTCACTCCCGAGTCGGACTGCACAGCCATTCTCGGCGGTGCAGATAGACTCTTGGGAAGCTACACCATCGTCTCTCGAGACGGACGGCTGCCGACGACTCAAGGTAATGAGCTTGTTTACTTAAAATAAGTATGTTCATTTAGTAACTGGTGTTAAGTAGAAGAGTATATTCTGATTCTCCTTTTTTTTAACACTTACTGCTATTTTGTAGACTTCCACTACAAAAGGCTCTGGATTGGTGCCCCTGCATCCAGTCTCTCAAATCCCCAGGATATCATTTACCTACTGCCAGTGACCTTTCTAAAACCAAATTGAATTCTCCTTCATGAATGTGAAAGTACAATTCTTGGCAGGGACTGTGTCAATGTTTTACATTTTAGTGTGCCTGGTGTCAAAGGCATGAGGCTTTGCACATGATTAACCTTCAATCTATATTTGTTAAATAAAACAATTAGTGACCATGTTATCATCTATTTAAAAAAGTTAAATCTTTAAACTTCTCCAATATGTGCAGATTCTTTACAAGATACCCCATTAACTTGCTGAGCTATCCCAATCTACATCCCACACATGTGTTCATTCTTCCATTCATGTGTGCGTTAAGCGTTGTGTGAGCAGGGATATGGCAATAACAAAATAGACACATTCCCTGCCCTTTAAGAGCTTATATTCTTGTGAAGACACACAAGAGAGAAAAAAAACTTGCTAGAAGGTGATCCATGAAAATAAATAGAATTAGGGAAGGAGAATATGGCTGGTTAGGTAAGGACTATCAAATAAGGAGGCATTTCAGAAAAGACATGAAGGAAAGGAAGACGTAAATCATGTAAATATCACAGGGGAAAGTGTTCCAGGAAAGTATGAGGAGAGTGTATGCTTCATCCAAAACATGCTGGACATTAGAAAATGTCCAGCATGACATCAGAGTAAATATTTTGGCTTTTACTTTCAGTGAAATGAAGAATGAATGGAGAGTTTGTTCATAGGACAGATGTGATCTGACCTTTTTAATGGGATTTCTCTGGCTGCTACTGGGTTGAGAAATAATGTCAGAAAAGAGTGACAGGTTGGAAAATAGTTTTAAGAATTTAGCTTAAAATATTCTCAAAATTTGATGACTAAAAAAGTGTTTATATAAAATTATACATAATGTTTATTGCTTTACTGTTTATTATAGCCAAATTTAGAAAAACAAAATAAACGACCAACAATGGAGAATACATGAAATTGAATACAAGCTGGTAAATAAAAATAATATGACAGACTCAGGTGGAGAGCAGGATGACAAGTAGTGGGTGGGAGGAGGTTAGGGGGTTGAGGGATTGAGCCAAAAGGCAAAAGGACTCATGGACATGGACAGCAGTGTGGTGATTGCTGGGGGGAGGTAAAAGGGCACTAGAAGGTAATGTAAAAAAAATACAATAAAGATTAAATTAAAAAAGAAGAAATTTGTCAATTAAAAAATGTGTCTTTATGTAACTAAATAAGGTAAGTTATAAAGGATGTAAACATGATCCTAGAGGGGGAAAAACTTTAGAAATCCTGTATATTGAATTGTTGAAATAGTTCTGCTCTGGCAAAATAAAATTAAAGGAGACTTTCCTTTACTTTTAAAAGTTCCCTTATATAATCTGTTTTATTATATTTATTTAATTATAAGTTAATTTGTTCTATATGTATTGCTGCCTGATGTATGTCATGTTTTTTGATATGCACTGTGGTGATGAAAAAACAGATTAGCTGTGTTCTCCCTTCTCGAGGAGTTTAGAGATTAATCATTTTCTGGCTGTAAATGATTTACCAACAAATAAAACATAATGGGTCAAAATCAGAGTATGTTTGTCATTCTCCTCCACTTACAATTTCCTCACTGTCAGTACTACTCCCAAATATTGCTCTTAGAGATTATAATACTTTTTTGATAGATCCTCAGTATCAATCAATTAATAAATCTTATTATACTTCCTTTATAGTTCCTCAAAAATGACCTCCTTCACCTACATTCAGGCAAAATTTATTCTTGATCCTATCACCCAAACCTTTAATGTTATTATTTCAGTTTGATTATCTTCTCTAATCATGTTCAAATAGAATTTGATAGTTGGTGACTTCCACTTTGTTCAATCGGTGCTGTTATTTGTTAATGTCATGTATAGAAAGTTACCAAGGACACACTTTCATTCATTTTGCATCAATAAATATTTGTTGCCTGAATTTTCTGGTGACTGAATGAGGAGTGTTCTACAGTCATTTGACGTATGCTTTCAGACTCTGTCTACACCAGATTTTGTTTCTTGCTCTACTGACAAACATTATGAATATATTAAACTCAATTGTTTGCCTACTCTGCAGCCACAATTATGCTGTGTTTCAGGCTTTAGATGCTCTAATTGTTTCTGGTCCCCAGTCTCGTTACCTTCTTACCCTTCTCAACCTCCGAATATATGCACCATCTGTCAACTCCTAAGTACTTTCCAACAGAATCCAAAGCAGCATCCCAATATCCTCTTTCATCAGTCTCAGCAATTACATTTGTCAATTTGGGAAATTGCAATAATATTAAGTCATATATAATTGTCATGAATTTAACAAGTAGATCAGGGAGTCAAGAGCTACATGGTTGTCCCATCTTCCTAGTTTGTATTATTGTATTGCAAAATTCAATTTACCCTGCTGTGTTTTCCACACATTTAAAATGAAATCTTAATAACGAGTTTTCCTTGCCCTGTGTCTTAGCTTGCTTCAAAGGCATGTTTAATGAGAGCCAAGGCATCAGCTGCTTTTCAGATATTAAATCATTTGTCCTTTTGTTTTATTTTCATCTCATGTTTTTAGCCAAGTACATATTTTACAAAGTTAATTTACCTTATTAATGTGTTCAATATAGTTCTGTTCAGAAAATATGTATTTTCACTTCTTTAGCATGTCCTCTCTTGGTCCCTTGTCACATCCTAGGGATAAGAGTAAAGTTGAACCTCCCACCTTTTGCCTTCTGGACACAACTCTTTCCCTCATTTGGCTACTAAACAGATTCACTGGAGGTCTTCTTATTTTCCCTTGCTTCTCCTAGAAACCAAGGGTATAATTCTTTCAGGCTTGGTGTTTTGTCAACTTTTAATAGCTCTAATTGCCTAATTATCAGCTTGGGTGTAATTATGAAACCTCCATAGTAAGCTTGTTTTGCGGATATGCACATGTAATATTGCTTGAATATGTAACAGTTTCTGTCTTAAACAAGGCACAGAAAATGTATCGGTGATGATAGCTATTGAACACTACATCGTTCCTTGTTTGGGGGAAAACCATATGTCTTATCATAGTGAGTAAATGGAAAAATGAATAAATCTAATTTTTCATCCTAAATTAGCCTCTAATTTGAAATGTTTATCTTTGTGAATTTACTTGAGCTTTGGCAGTGAGTCCTTAATTTTCTCACAACATTCTGTGAATAACTCATATGCAAATAAATTGGTGTGAATAACCTTGTCCACATTTGAAAAAAGAGTAAAAATAGACACTTCAAATATTTGTTTAACATGGAGATTTTAGTTCTATATATTCAAATGGACAGTGATTGAATTTGTCCCTTTAATTTGTATTTAACTTATCCTTAAATCTTATTTTCAAATTCTATTAAACAGCTACAAATGCTTTACCTTATCAGAAATTATTATTGATAGTACTATGTCTCATGGTCACATAGCTATAGGCTACAAAAAAAAAATAGATAGTATCTGGTTAGAGATGTGAAAATAAAGGTATAATTTTTCCCCAAAATATAACTGACTAGAATGAAGTTTTGGATAACATACCTATTACATTGATTGATTTGGTCTGGGTCTTCTTGATTATGGGGGAATTCTCAGTTTGTATGCCATTATTTGAATAACTATACTGTCTTATAGTATTATATATTCAGTGAAATTAAATAATAACAGAGGTGTGGTTTCCTAATTCTTCTTTAAATACATTTTGACTACCCATTAGCCCATTAGCCCATATAGCATCTATTTAACAAATGTATTTTGCATAAATGTATGATCACAAGGAGAAAAACATGAGGCAAGGAAGGAATACATTCATTTTTACTAATATTCTGGGTCATAATAAATAGTAGAGGTTGATGGTTATGTGAAAATATTGTGTGGGCTAAAAGTTTGTTTAGTTTTCCTATAAAATAAAAGACACGTTTTTCATTTTTACCAATAACTTTATTGATTTAGATATTTTGATTATGTCATCTATCTGTCACATGGTATAACATTTATTGTTCTCAATTAATGTCTCGATTTGATCGCTATCAACTTCAACCTGTCTACCTGACCATGGAGCATCACCCAGAAAGAAATATCCAGCATGAAACTTTGCAAACCACTTTTGACATGTTCGATCAGTTACAGCACTTCTCCATACACTGCCCAAATCTTTTTGTGCATTTCATTTGTGTTTTTACCTTTCTTTTGTTTTGAAATAATAAAGTGTAATACACCAAAAATGTTGCATATTTTCTTCCATCTTCACTATTAAAATGGCTGTACAAAAATTCACCGATTTTGTTGTATATTTTTTAAGTGCATGGTGATATGACAGCTGTCATAATACAATCTAACAAAATTGTTTCAAATGAAGTTCAAGATAGCTAAGCACTACTGGAGCCATCTTATGGAAAAAACCAAACAAACTTTTTGGCCAACCCAATAAAATTCACTTCTTACATTTTATAATGGATTATTTTATTCAAAGTGCTTTATAGCTATTAATCCATTCACTTCAATTGTATAACTTGACACTTTGCAGCTGCAAAGTACATAAAGGTAAAATCAGACAGGGAGTTATTCTGAAACCATATATGTGTCTACCTATTTGATGGCATAAAATTCTGACTATGTAACTAGGGTAGCATGACCAGGACTTCCTCAGTAGTTATATTAGTGTTCTCTTGCTGCATAGCAGATTACCACAAACTCGACCATAAAGCAAGATCCATTGTTTCCCTCACTGATTCCATGGGTGAGAAGTCTGGGTTTGGCTTAGCTGGGTTCTCTGCTCAGGTTCTCACAAGGCTGTAATCAAATTGCGGTCTTGTCTGAAGTGTAGAGATCATGTAGGTTTTGGCAGAATTCAATTCCTGTGGCTGTAGGACTGAGGTCCTGGCTCCTACATGCTGTCTCCAGTGCTCTGACAGGAGGTCTTCTCCATAGATAATCCACATTATAGCTGTTTGCTTCTTCAAGGCCAGCGGGAAAGCAACTCTGCTGCTTTGAGTTTCTTCTTTCAAAAATGGTCTGGATCCTCTTTTAAAGGATTCACTTCATTAGGCTGACCCAGGATGATCTCCCTTTTGATTAGCTCAAGGTCAATGTTTTAGAGAATTTAATTGCATCTGCAAAATTTCTTCACTTTTGCCATATTCTGTTGGTTACAGAGTCTTCCTACATTCAAAGAAAGTACATTATATAGAGGTGTGGATATCAGAAGATAGAAATCACAGGAACCTTAGAATTCTGTATATTACAGTGGGATTAGAGCTTATTTATTTCTCTGCTCACCTTGACCTCTGATCATTTTTTACCCACTGCATTGAAAAACTACTAAGTCATTGATTGCTTTCTTTAAGCAAGACGTCATGCGCATACTCTAAGGATGCAAAGATAAAAAGACCCCAATCTATACTTTAAAGGGAATTAGTTTAGCGAAGAAGAGAGAGAAAGCAAACACCACCCATCAAAATTTAATACAAATCAAACTGTGCTCCATTATCAAGGCTCAAAAATAAATACTGTGGGAATTATGAGGAGAGAGGTGATATCAGACTAAACAGTGTATGGATCACTTTATAAATTAGTCATTGCCATTGGCATGTAGAGAGTTGCTACCTTAAGCTCCCATGACTAAACGGAACAGGAGACAAAGCATAGACTTTAAAGATTCATATTTGACTAGTGACTAGGTAATATTAAGAGGAAGATCTTAGCTTATCAGCTACTTAGAGTAAGAAGAAATGCCTATGAGAGCTGTCTATAAATGGAAAGGCACACATTAAGGGGCATTAAATATGATTTTCTGAAATTTGTCTTAAGCCTGAATTCCCACTCCTTAGGAAGGATAAATTAAGAGGTTCCTTAATGAGATTCTTTTCCATACATTTTGTGAATGAAATATTCTTAAAAAAATCTCTCCTAATTATTTTTACTATACTATACCTTTAAATTATATTTTTATTTAATTCTAATATTCTTCTAAATTTAAAAGACTGATCATATTTTTCTATCTAGGCAAATGGATCAGTAAATACTCAAAGTGTGCACATTTCAAAAATGAACAACCATAGGAACCAAGATATGGAAACAAGAGGTAGGAGGAGGCTTTTGAAGTAATCAATGAAAATACTCTACTCTTTCAGTTCAGTTGATGTTTTTTACTTTATTCTATAACATTGTGGAATGTCCTCAGAAAATTTTTCCTTTTAATTGATACATATTTAGTTTTAAATAAATTAAATTAACATAATAAAATTAAATAAGTAATTTGGAAAAAGGTAAATATCTCTACAAGAAATAATAATTATCTATAAATCACTATCTAATATAAGCAGGTAGCCAATTTAGATTGTATTCCACCTTATCATTTTTGGTGCCTCCTTGACTCACAGAACTCCTAATATCTGAAAAATGAATGTCCATGCCTACTCTTCATTTTAGGTCATGATATAAGGGAAAAGACTGAATAAAGTGGGATCCTACAGCTGCTCCCTCAAGCATTTATGAGTTAAACATTTACTAAATATGGAACAGAACTCTTAGCACCCCTTGCTTTAATTTATTTTTTTCAATGTCATGCTGCTTGTAATTTTGAATAACTGCTTTTGCCTGCTGGGAGGAACAGTAACCACTGAACGTTGTGTTTTTTCTCAAATCCTATTTGTTGTTATGGAAACAGCATCTCTATTAAGCTTCCTGCTGTACAAGGGTTGTAGAAAATGTTACTTAAAATGTTCGCCAGCAAAGGAAAAGGGGAAGATGAATTCAAACAATACCTGACTATTTCTGTTATAGGACATGAAGATGGTTGAAATATAAACACTGATGACTGGACAACCTTATTATACCAAATCAATACATTGAATGAGAAAGAGACTATTGTGTTGGTATAAAAATTTTATTAAAAAGTAGAGTGGGCTATTAAATTTTACAGAGTTCAAAATGGTTTTGAGTTTATAATATAAGAAGTTTTTTTTGATTTGATGATTTCATGATAGATAAAGCATAGAGTTCACCTAGGTGAGTTGGATTAACTGCTCTGTTATTTTACAGAATGGTCTTTCTGCAAAAAAATGAATTTGTATTTAGGCAACACAAGTGCGTGTCATTCTTCTATTACAAAATGTGACAGAAGAGTTGTCTTAATTTACTTATATAATTATACATTTGGTGATAATGCCTATGACTGTGCATAAGAAATTTGTATACATTTATATTTGCAATACAATAGACTTCATTGGCTACACTTCAGTATTTTCAATGGAGAATAACATTTAAATGGAAAAAGTAAACATAATAAGGCTCAGTCCCTATCAAACAAAACTTTTATCCTTCCATCTCCTGTCCCTGTGGACAAATTCTAAGAATGAAACATGTTTACACAATATAATTGAGTCTCAATATCACTTCTAACAGAGAGACAGTACTCAAAGCTGTATGGATTAAATTTGTATTAAAGTTCTGTGTTACATGAATGAAAGAGAAGCCACTAGTCCTTTACCATTTACACTTTTTATAGCAAAATGTGTCAAGTTCTTTACAGATATCATTAAGCCTTTTATAAGCCACGTGAGATGGGTAAACTAGATATTCTTCGCATTCTACAAACGAAGAGATAAATGCCCTAGTATAAGTAACTTTCCCAAGGTCACAAGCTGGGAAGTGACAGAGTTAAGATTTTATATGAGGCTTTTGTATCTCTAAAAACTATTTCCTAACACATTTAAGGCAACATTTTTACACAAGAGACACTCAATTATCTAGGTTTAACTTTTCAGACTAACTTTTTCTCAAAAAATGGTTTCCATCTTTACTGCATTTGTCACGTATGCATACAAAAGGAACAGAATTAGCCTGATCCTTTCATTGACTTGTCACGAAGAAGAGATTTTGAATTAAACAGAATAAAATGAAGTTTTTTTTCCCACTTTTAAATTGTTTTTCTACTACAGTTGTCCCACTGTTTTTCCCCATTGCTTCTCCCCACCCTACCCACCCCTTCTCTCACAGCCAATCCCCACCCCATTGTCCATGTCCATGGGTCATTTATACATGTTCCTTAACTAGACCCTTCATGTTCTTATCCCTCTTCTCTCCCTCCCTCCTTCCCCCTTGTCACTCTTAGTCTCCTCCTTGCTTACGTGTCTCTGGTTCAATTTTGCTCATTTGTTTATGTTGCTCATTAGTTTGCTGTATTAGGTGATACCATATGGTATTTGTTTTTCTTTGACTGGCTAGATCCATCCATGTTATTGCAAATGGTAGGAGTTCCTTTTTTTCTTTCTGCTGCATAGTACTCCATTGTGTAAATGTACCACAGTTTTTTTATCCACTCATCTACAGATGGGCACTTAGGCTGTTTCCAGCCCTTGGTTGTTGTAAACTGCACTGCTATGAACGTAGGGGTGCATAGGTTGTTTTGAATTGGTTTTTCAGGATTCTTCAAGTATAATCCTAGCAATGGAATTGCTGATGAAAAGGCAGTTCCATTTTTAGTTTTTTGAGAAAATTCCATACTGTTTTCCATAGTGACTGCACCAGTCTGCATTCCCACCAACAGTGCAGTAGGGTTCCCTTTATTCTGCATCCTCACCAGCACTTGTTGTTTGTTGATTTGTTGATGATGGCCATTCTGACTGATGTGAGGTGGTATCTCATTTTGGCTTTAATTATTGTGGCTTTAATTTGCATCTCTCTGATGGCTAGTGATGTTGAGAATTCTTTCATATGCCTTTGGACCCCCTGAATGTCCTCTTTGGAGAAGTGTTTGTTCAGATCCTTTGTGCATTTCTTAATTGGGTTGTATGTCTTCTTGGTGTTGAGTCTTATACGTTTTTTATATATTTTGGAGATCAGTCCCTTCTCTGAGGTATCATTGGCAAATATGTTTTCCCATACTGTTGGTTCCCTTTCCATCTTACTGATGTTTTCTTTTGCTGAGAAGAAACTCTCTAGTTTGATGTAGTCCCATTTGTTTATAATTTCCTTTATTTCCCTTGCCTTAGGAGATGTATCAGTGAAAATATTGCTATGTGGGATAGCTGAAATTTTGCTACTTATGTTTTCCTCTAGGACTTTTATGGTGTCATGGCTTGCATTTAAGTCTTTGATTCATCTTGAGTTTATTCTGGTGTAGGGAGTAAGTTGGTGCTCTAGTTTCATCTTTTTGCACGTCCCTGTCCATTTCTCTGAATACCATTTGTTGCAGAGGCTATTTTCACTGCATTTTGTGTTCCTTCCCCCTTTATCAAATATTAGTTGACCATACAGTCCTGGATTTATTTCTGGACTATCAATTCCATTCCATTGATCTATATGTCTGTTCTTATGCCAGTACCAGACTATTTTGATCACAGTAGCTTTGTGGTATAGTTTGATATCAGGTATTGTGATTATTCCCACTGTTTCTTCTTCCTGAAGATTGCTGTGGCTATTTGGGGGCTTTTTTTTTGGTTCCATATACATTTTTGAAGTATTTGTTCTAAGTCTGTGAAAGATGTCATTGGTATTTTAATAAGAATTGCATTGAATTTATACATTTCTTTGGGTGGTATGGACATTTTAATGATGTTGATTCTCCCCATTCATGAACATGGTATATGCTGCCATTTATTTATATCTCCCTTAATTTCTTTCTTCAATGTTTGTAGCTTTTTGTACAGGTCTTTTACCTCCTTGGTTAAGTATATTCCTAAATACTTTATTTCTCTTGTTGCTAGAGTAATGGGATTTTTTTTCTAGTTTTTCTCTCTAATATTTTATTCTTGGTGTACAGAAATGCCTTTGATTTTTGAATATTGACTTTGTACCCTGCTATTTTGCCAAAGTCACTTATTAGGTCAAGTAGCTTTTTAGTGGAGTTAATAAGGTTTTCTATGTACACTATCATGTCATCTGCAAATAATGACAGTTTTACTTCCTCTTTTTCAATTTGATTGCCTTTTATTTCTTTTTCTTGACTCATTGCTGTGGCTAGAACTTCCATGACTTCATTGAATAAGAGTGGAGGGAGTGGATATCCTTGTCTTGTTTCTGATCTTAGGGGGAATGCTTTCAGTTTTTGCCAATTCAGTGTGATGTTGACTTCAGGTTTCTTGTATATGGCCTTTATTATGGTGAGGTATGCTCCCTCTATTCCCATTTTACTGAGTGTTTTCATCATAAATAGGTGTAGTACTTTATCAAATGCTTTTTCAGCATCTATAGATATGATCATGTAATTTTTGTCTTTCATTTTGTTTCTGCGGTGTATTACCTTTATTGATTTTTGAGTATTAAACCATCCTTGCATCCCTGGGATGATTCCCACTTGATTGTGGTGTATGATCTTTTTAATGTGTTGCTAAATCCAGTTTTCCTATATTTTGTTGAGGATTTTAACATCTATGTCCTTCAGTGATATTGGTCTGTAGCTTTCTTTCTTTGTTGTGTCTTGACATGGTTTTGGAATTAGGGTAATACTGTCTTCATAAAAAGGGTTTGGGAGACTTGCCTCTTCTTGGATTTTTTAGAATAGTTTGTGAATTATAGGAGTTAGTTCTTTCCTGTTTGTTTTGTAAAATCCAACTGTGAAGTCATCCAGTCCAGGGCTTTTGTGTGCCTGGTGTTTTTTATTATGGATTCAATTTCACTAGTTGTTATCAGTCTATGCAGGCTTTATGTTTCTTCTTTATTCAGTTTTGGAAGATTGTATGTTTCTAGAAATTTTTCCACTTCATGTAGGTTGTCAAATTTCTTGTGATATAGTTTTTTGTAGTAATTTCTTACAATCCGTTGTATTTCTGTGGCATTGGTTGTGATTTCTCCTCTTTCAGTTCTGATTTTGTTTATTTGGGTCCTCTCTTTTTTTCTTGATGATCCTGGCTAAAGGCTTGTCAATTTTGTTTATCTTTTCAAAGAACCAGCTTCTGGTATTATTGATCTTTTGAATGGTTTGTTTAGTATCTATGTCATTTAATTCTGCTCTAATCTTGATGATTTCCTTCCTTCTGTTCTCCCTGGGCTTTGTTTGTTGTTGTTCCTCTAGTTCTTGTAGCTGTAGGGTTAGATTTTTTTTATTAGAGATTTTTTCTATCCTTTTTAGGTAGGCCCGTATTGCTATGAACTTTCCTCTCAGGACAGTTTTCATTGTGTCCGATAGGTTTCGGGTTGTTGTATGTTCATTATCATTTGTTTCCAGAAAGTTTTTTATTTCTTCCTTGATGTCATTGCTAACCCAATCATTATTTAAAAGCATGTTATTCATTCTCCATGATTTTGAATGATTTTGAGTTTTTTTCCTTGAGGTTGATTTCCAGTTTCAAGCCATTGTGATCTGAGAAGATGCTTGATATAATTTCAATTTTCTTCAGTTTGTTGAGGCTTGTTTTGTGTCCTACATGTGGCTATCTTTGAAAATGTTCCATGTGCACTTGAAAAAACTGTATATTTTACTTCTTTGATGTGAAAAGTTCTATATATATCAATTAAGTCCATTTGATCTACTGTTGTTCAATGCTTCAATATCCTTGGTGTTTCTTTACTTTGAAGATTTGTCCATTATTGACAATGGGGTGTTAAAGTCCCCTACCATGACTGTGTTGCTGTCTATATCCTTCTTGAAATCCTTCAAAAATCTCCTTATATATTTGGGTTCTCCTATGTTGGGTGCATATATATTTGCAAGTGTTATATCATCTTAATGGATTTTTTCCTTAAGTATTATGAAATGTCCTTCTTTGTCTCTTTTTATGGCATTTGCTGTGAAATCTATTGTGTCTGATGTAAATATTGATACCCCTGCTTTTTTGTGTGTCCATTAGCTTGGATTATTTTTTTTCTATCCCTGCACTTTTAGTCTGTGTAGATCTTTTATTCTGAGGTGGGTCTCCTATAGACAGCATATATGTGGGTCATGCTTTCTAATCCATTCAGCTACCCTATGTCTTTTGATTGGTGCATTTAATCCATTTACATTTAAAGTTATTATGATAGGTACTTATTCATTGTCATTTTCCCCCTTTGTACTTGTGTTCCTTTCCACCTCTCTGTGTTTCTTCATCTTCTTAAAGAAGACCCTTTAACATCTCTTGCAATGCTGGTTTGGCAGAGATGTATTCTTTTAGCCTTCTTTTGTCTGGGAAACTCCTTATTTCGCTTTCCATTTTGAATGAGAGCCTGGTTTGGTAGAGTAATCTTGGTTGCAAGTCTTTGTTTTTCATTGCTTGGAATATTTTTTGCCATTCCCTTCTGACTTGTAGTGTTTCTGTTGGGAAATCTGATGATAGTCTTATTGGAGTTCTCTTGTGTGTTGTTAGCTGATTCTCTCTTGCTGCGTTTAGGATTCTCTCTTTGTCTTTGAGTTTTGCCATTTTAATTATGATGTGTCTTAGAGTGGGCCTATTCAGAATCATCTTCATTGGGACCCTCTGTGCTTCCTGGCCTTGTGTGAATTTTTCTTACATCAAGTTAGGGAAATTTTCTGTCATTACTTTTTCAAACAGGTTTTCTATCTCTTGTTCCTCTTCTTCTCCTTCTGGTAGTCCTATGATATGGATAGTATTACATTTCATGTTGTCCTGCAGCTCTCTCAAAACCTCTTCATTCTTTTAAAGTCTTTTTGTTTTGTTTTGTTGCACTGTCTGGGGATTTTTTTCTATGTTGTCTTCCAGCTTGCTGATCCAATCCTCTGCTTCCTCTAGCTTGCAGTTAATTCCTTCTACTGTGTTCTTCAATTCAGAAATTGTATTCTTCACTTCTTCCTGACTCTTATTGATAACTTCTATGTCCTTTTTAATGCCAGTATAATTCTCAGTAAGTTCCTTGTAGTTTCCCTAGAGTTCTTTGTAGTTTTATTTGAGCTTGCTGAGCTCATTGAGTTTCCCTATAATCCATATTTTGAATTCCATGTCTGATAGTTTGTTTTCCCTTATTTCATTTAGCACTCTTTTGGGGGATTCCTCCTTTCCTTTTGATGGGAGGTTGTTCCTTTGTCTCCCCACTTTTGTGACTCTTCTTATTTGTTTTTGCCTCTTATATTGATCTACACTTTCTGGATCTGCTTCTGGTGGTGTCAGATTATGTATCAGTCTGGGCCTAGGCTGCCTATTGGAGATCACCAGAGATCTACTGCCTTTGTCTGTCTCTTTTAGTTATTAATCTATTCAATTTTTGACCAGCAGTCAGGCATAAGCACCAGGGGTGGGGCATATTAATTCCTATGGCAGGGCTATTGCTTCACCTCAGGCTGACACCACTTGTAGGGGAGTGGTCAGCCTGCAGTATGGAAAATGAGTCAGCACTGGGACCCAATCCGCTGCTTCCTCAGTTCTCTCCTTAAAACCACAGCCCCAAACTCTCCTTAAGCATCTCTAGTCCTCTCCTCCCCACCCCTCTTTGCTTGAGTCCAGGGTAAGTGGGTGCCAATATATTTTTTGTATGTGATCCCTTTAAGAACTCTTTGTCTCCATCTGTTTATTTCAGGCCGGCAAAAAAAAAAAAAAAAAAAAAAAAAAAAAAAAAAAAAAAAAAAAAAAAAAATTAGCCCTGCAGCTTTTCACTTTTTAAAGCTGGATGCTATCTTACTTTCTGTTCTGTTGCTGTAGACTGGGAGGCCCAGCTAGGGGTTTAGATCCTGCCATTCTCAGGGGGAACCCCTGGCTGAAGAACTATTTCTCAGTCCCTTCAGCTGCCACCTGTGGGAGCCCAGCCAGCCCTTTCACTTCTCTGCACTTCCTACTGGTCATGTTGTGATGAAGCGGCCTTTTCTGTCTCTCTGTGGTTATAAGACTTCTCTCCAGCTAGTGTTCAGTTGGTTATTCTAGATAATTTCTCCACAATTAAGTTGTAATTCCATATTGGTGCTGCGAGGAGGTTAGTGTAGCTTCCACTTACTCCTCTGCCATTTTGGATCTCTAATAAAATGAAGTTTTGACTCTCTCTTTTTTATTTAAATAACTACTTTCATTCTGTTTTATGCAAGTTTTTGCATACATGTGTATAGATTTGTGTATGTGTGTGAATAAAATTTTGTAAGGGGGTGACTAAGATCAAAAACAAGAATAAAAAAAGCAGAAACAAGAAAAATAGAAAATCTTGCCTTTTGCCTTTCTAAACACTATAGAAAACTTGTGTGTGTTTGTCTGTGTGTATTCCTGCTACAACAGCAGATATCAGGTAAAATACTAAGTATTATGAGCCATGTCATACAATCTTTAAGTTAACCAGTAAAATCATGATGTAACTTTTAGTTACCTACTCTTTAAAATGTTTTCTGAGGCATTTCATCTTGGATTTTTAAAATATAAAGTTATTATACAGTTGCATAATATTTTTAAATAGAGCATTTTAAATTACTGTATTCTTGAAGTTAATTTTAAATTTTTATTAGTAAGCCTATTGAGTATATTTGGACAAAAAGTCAACTTGTTTGCAATGAAAATGTTGACTGTGGTCTCACAGAAATTATGACCATCTCTTCATATGAAAGAAAAAACACAAATTCCTCAGAAATAATTGCCAAAACTAAACATTTTATGACCACTGGAAAGTGATTCTAAATAACTCCTAAAACAAAAGCTCCCTGCTGAGTAAACATGCTGAAACTATACTCCTGAATAAAACATATCTGGGTTCTTACACACCCAAAACATTTTCAGAAGGAACAAACAGAGCAAATCAGTATTAAATGGAAGGGGTATAAAGAACGAGGAAGGAAAATTGGAACACTTTTGTATTTTTACTGCTCACTGTTGCCTCTAATATATTTGTATAATTTACATTTAGAAAGCTGGTTACAACATAATTTATTTTTATACAAGCAGCAGCAACAATAGGCAGTGAAGTGAAAACTTATGATGTATACCCTTTCCCTACCCTTTCCCTTTCTCTGCCCCTTTCCAGTTCCTCTTTGAGGCTGACTTACTTATCCAGCTCCTGTAAATTCTGCTGGATGACCACCTACAGAACTCCATTCTAGGCAAGAAAAAATTTATAGTCAAAGGTCATGTGTCCTTCCTAGGGCACTCTGATACTAATAAGTAGTCAATGCATGCATATAAAGACACAGTCCCTTAGCTGCAATGTAAGATGACCTTGAAGACCATCCCAGCTTCATAGCCCTCTATAGAGTTAGTTGATGTCATGGTTTAGAATGATCACAGTCCAACATCTCCTGTGTAGTCTATTTTCTCAGAAGTCTAACCTGCATCAAGAGCTAACATTTATTAACCCCATAATACATGCTAATTATTTTTCTAAGTATTTAGCCTGCATTAATTTATATATTCTCCACACAATTAGCATCTGATTTTCCAGATGAGAAAATTAAAACACAGAGTAGTTAAATAACTGTCCTGAATTCATACAGCTACAAATATGTGGTCTGGGTACCCAAAAGACTGATTTTAGAATGTATGCTCTGAAACACAAGGCTATACTACATACTAGCCTGTGAAGTTTATTACACTCCATATGTTTACATTTAATTTGCATTACAATACAAATTAAATGCATAGTGTTTAATTATAAGTGGTGAAGGATGGCCATATAGCAAATACATTTTATGCAACAAAGTCAATTAAGTACTAATGAAAAGTATTTGATATTATATCTTTAAAAATGAATAATCTTATTATTAGTTCACATTTAAACAAATAAAAATGTCTTAATATAATCAAGTACTGGCATAGCTAGCAAAATTGGATAGAAATCAGGGATCAATGCATTCTTGAGGGAAGCTGCATAGAATAGAAAAGAATTGAGTGATAGTGTCATTGAAGGATTAGTAGGACTCAAATAGAGAGTACAGAAGCAGGAGGCATTTCTGATGTAGGAAAAGGCATTGGCAAGTAGAATTCAATTTTCAGGGATTTACATTTTACACATGCTGCATTTCAACACTTATAGATATAGGAGAATAAACACATTTGTGCACACATATGCATGCATGTAGACCACATACAAGGAAAGTCATGTAGAGCCAACTAGAGTAAAAACACATTAAATTGCGCATTATCATTTATGTGGTGGAACATGTGGGACCAAATATGCCAGAGCACATGATAGCAAAGATGAAGTTCCTGCATAAAGAAAGAGCTTGGGTATAGCTGTGCTATATTTTTCTTTTCTGATTTCCATAATGAATTATGTAGATACCAAATGTAAGAAAAAAAACACATGTCTTTAAGTCTTTCTATGTTTTAATTTAATATTTTGAATATTTGATAATAATCTTTTGTTTGTATAATCATGTGATAATTGATAACAATCTTAGAAATATTCTATTTTTTCTATCATACAGATGATATTTGATATATGATCCATTTATATAATTTCATCAGTACATGCCTACTAATTTATAAATTGCAATGTAAGACAATTTTATACAAGAAAACATGCATTTTTTCTTCTAAAGAATAATTTTTGAACCAAAGTTTCAAAATGAGAAACCATCTTTATGTCAAAAAAAATCTTACTTATTTCTTTCCAGAACGACACTTTTTATAATATATAACATAGGATAAATAAGGATAGAAAAATCTGTATTAATACAATATTTATTGGTCTCCAGTATACTAATTTGAACACAAGAGTTTTAATTATCAGAACTTTTGTGGACTGGCGTTCTATGGAAGGCAATTTTGGATCCCGGTTTTACTTCATATTTGATTACATGCTCTGCTGTTTTAAAAATAAAAAATATATAAGTATTTTTGTGTGGTTGGATATACAAAATTCTGCCTTGTTCATAATTTTGCTTGGCTGGATGCACACACCACCACCACCCAACTCACATGGATACATAAAAAGAGGTTCTCGTTTAGTTTGGAATTAGCAATTGCTTCCACTTTTATTCATTGATACATAGTTTCATTGATTCTAGTCTTAGTTTTTACTGCGTTGCAATTATTATCACATAAGATTTTACACAAAGAAAATCAAATAGTATTCCCTTCCCTACCACTGCTGAAGCAATCAAGATTTAATAGCTTCTGGATGTTAATCAAACCCGACAAACAGCTAAAATACAGTCTTTTCATTCTTGACCTAAACTATTCGTACAATTCTCTAAAGATCATAATCCCCAGTTTCTGAAACTATATTGCAAATGCCCTGTTCTCAGCATTACCTCACTAATATTTATTTAATCAACATAGTAAAAAGCCTAAAACTCTTGTATTTAGAATTGAATTTTAATAATCTGTCTGAAGAAGTCTCATTCCACTGAAGATTGAGAATAGGGACTTGAACTCAATCTAAGTACTTTGGGAGGATTCAAATGCACTCGAGCTAGGCTGGGGTATGGATGGGACGGCACAAGAAGAATCATTTTTGTCTCCTGGACTGATTTCCAAATCTGTGGTATTTTTAGACCATACAAGAGCCAGAGAAAATATGTAGTGAGAAGGAGGTGCCCTTTTTATGCTTGATATAAACCTCATTGGCTTTCCTGTTCCACAAGGCTGCCAACAGTGACGTGGAACAGCTGAGTTGATACTGTGACGTAAGCATGTTGCTTAAAACAGTAGTCAGTTAGTTCTTCCAACAGTAATAATGATACTTTTATTCAGTAATCATTATTATTTTATTACCCTCTTATCTTTTTTATGTCTCCTTTTTACATCCTCTGTTTTTCTGGTGTAGTTTTTTTCAAGTACGTGTGTGTAGAGGGAGGGATGAAGGGGATAAAAGGAGATATAGTTAATAAGCAAGATTCAATCCAAATGCATGCCTTCATGTCCCATGCACACTTTCAAGCTTCTTATATGTATTTACTTTGCATGCTAAGGATATGATCCTGTATCTATAAATAAGTAACAAAAGTCTTCTGCTCTATTTTCATAGATTTGGTCTAAATTAATTGGATTAAATTAATTGATTTAATAAGTGCTATTGTTCTGAGCAATGCCTGAGACCTTTTATTAAAATCATCTATAATGGCTTCAAACTACCCTTAAAAATGAACCTTTTTCTTTTTGAAGCCTGGATGCCAGCCATGGATGCAATATAAGTTAATGCCAAGAGAGATCGTTTAAGTGCGGTTATTAAGGAGACTATGATTGATGGAGTTTGTAGCTGGTAATGTGATTCCCCTTTGGCTTCTCAGCGAACATCGGCAACAGATCAATATCTCATCTGCATGAGATTACAGCCACTTTTGACAATAGCAGTGAGAAGAGGTTAAAAAAAAAGACTAACATATTTGTCTGAGAGTCATGATGGCTATTCTGGTTTAAAAGGTAACACAAATAACTCCTTTCTTAGAGAAAAATGATCTGATAGGAATTTGTTGTTAAAGTTTTTGTTCAACTTTGATAAGGTAAATGCATTTTTAACCCCACTATTGTTAATTTTTTTCGACTTTAAATAAGATAAATCTTTAACATAAACATGCAGAAAACTGTCTATGCACTGAAAGAAATCATAGTACATTTGACAAAAACACTAACGTTTTTCTATCTAGAATGACCCAAAGTATTCTCATAAGTTAGGGACGTTGAAAACATATCAAGACTGTAGAAATTCTGTTTCAACTATTCTTTTACATTAATTGGATAAACTGTGTTATGCATCTAAACCTGCATAATTCTATCTTCCCCATCACGAGTGGTCTGTTGCTCTTTCCTTTCTCCGTGTACCTTCTGATCATGGGTACCATACACACTCCATTCCATCACCAAGTGGAATTCTAGAGTGACTGCTCTATTTTGTAACCCTGCTCTGGACTTTTCCTAAATTACTGGAAAGAGAGAAATTTATTCCTAAATAGTCTGTCAGGCCTCCTTTAACCCACAGAGTACTGTCATTTTCCAACTGATTACTCTTCTTCAATGGTAGAGTCTTTCTTCTGGAGCTTCTACTCTAAAGCACACCACAAGGATATCCAAGAAACTCTGCTCACTAAACAGGAAACATAGAAAGGATCAGAAGTTGTTACGAGTGTGCCCCAAGCCCTTGAACCGATGAAAATTTATATACAGTGAGTTAAAGTCTTTTGTAAAAAATAAGGAAGATTTTTATTTAGAATTTTTTGGGGAGGCTTAAAACAAAAATTTATTCTTTCAAATTCTGGAGGCTGTCCAAGTAGGATCCTTCCTTGCTTCTTACTAGATACTAATGGTTGCTGTCAATCCTTCACATTCCGTGGCTTGTGACAACATAAGTAATGCATCTCAAACTAATTTTCAAAGGTGGTAAATTATTACTCGTCATGAAAATTGTATTGAATCACAGACTGTGATGTAGTATTCTCTTCCTTTAAACAGGCTCAAATTTTTATTCAGTTTTATTCAATTCTACAGGCTGTTTATTTTGATGTCATAAGCTCCTAAGGTCCTGGCAAAACAAGTAGTATTGAAAAGAAGAGACTATAAAGTTGTAAAGCTTAACAGAAATGAGGTTCAAAACAAGATCAGAAAATCTATTTCTGGCATAAGATTTTAATATGCAATAATTTTCAGACTCAGCTGTTAAAATACCAATGATATTTTAAGTTAAATTCACATTCAAACAATATAATTTAAATTTTTTTCTTTGAAAATATTCATATTAATATATAAGAATATTTATATTCACTTAAACAGACTTATTGATCCAGCACTAAACAGGTCTTGTGAATTGTACTGTTTCCTTTAGAAATGTAATGTGGACTTGAAAATTGAGATTTAGGATTCCTTATTAATGTGTCTGTCCTTGAATATTAATTGCATGCATGCAAAGCTGCCTTGAGGAAAAATCAAAGCATTGAACCGTTTCAGACTGACCAGCTAATTTTAATAAGCATTGATAAAAAATGATCAAAATTAACCACACCTTCCTGTGTATCACTGCTGAGGTTTTAGTTATTCTCTTTCTTCTTTTATTTTAATGGAATGGGGAGGAGGATCATAGTATAATGGGGTCCATATGTACTTTGAAAATTCTCTGAGGAGTGAATCATTTGTAACCTGTAAGGCATCCATCTAAAGCGAGTGAAAATGAGCCTTACTTGTCAAGAATTAAAGAACTGAATGTTCTTTTAAAATTGTTCTTTCTTAAGTACAGGAATTTTGCTTTTAGGAATTTACTTGTAGTCTTAGATCTGAGGATCATCTTCCACTTTCTAATTTAAACTCAGGTAACCTGATGAACAATTCTACTAATAGGGCTTTTTCAACTTTGATTCTAAGGGTTTATATTCTTTTATATTTGACCTAATCCTCTGAGCAGACCCTGTAGTTTTCAAAGCATTCCCCTTGAGAAATTAGTCACGTATTGATTTTAATTCTTTCCTTTAGGAAGAGCACTTCTAAGAAAAGTATATCCTCTTTAATATGAGAAAATAAAAGAACAAAAAGTATTGAAGTAAAGTTTGTAGTGGACATTACAGCAGCTGTCTTTTAACTGACTACTCTAATACAGTCCTTCTAGGTGTCAAAGTCAAATTCTGTACCATGGAGGTAATATATGTATTTCTTTTTTTAAAATTTTCACTGAATTCTATAAAACCAAAATGAAGGTATGTGATACATTATGTCTCCAAATGACAAGCACTGCATATTCTGATGATTCTTTCCTAAACTAAACTTAGACATAATATTTATTATTTTTATTCTCTGAGAGTCACCCTAGTATTGATTCATTATTATATAATACCTAGTGCACCCATAAATTTTGCTAAGCTTTGAGAAAAAAAGGTATGCAAATCTGACTTAAGAATACTTACATTCTGTCAATAGCCCATGATTCATATTTCTTCCTTTCACTGTGGTTACTTGACCAATTCTGAAAGAGGTATTTTTAGTAAGAATATTTGCAAGCAGTTGAACCCTTTAAATTTCATGAACTACTGCAAAACATCCACTGCCTCTGCCTTTATATATTTCCATTACCCATCTCCCCTCATCTATTATTTATCTCCATCATGCTGGTTCACCTTAAATCACTAAGCTAAGATAATTTAACTCTCTGCTTTCAGAAAGCATATTCATTCTGTCCCACAATGCATATTCCTGTGAAAACTATACAGTTAGACAAGGTATACAAGAGAAATAATATTAATGTGAGAGTTTCCCCTGCCAGCTGAGAAATATAAAAGCAGTCCCTTCCTGACAGTCCTCACTCTCCCATAGGATATGTTGGAGTTAGAAAGTATGAGGAACCCAAATTTATAGGTCAATACTCATCTTTGAGGCTTTAAGTTGGTGCTTCTTAAACCCTCTCTGCTGAAAGAACGCTTCTTTTTTTCTCACCTCAGAAACCAATATTTTTGTTAAGATGTAATAAAAATGAATTGCTAGAAAAATGTTCACATACTCAGATGTTACAGAAATGTCAAATTACTATAAAGGTTTCTAAATGCTATGGAAGTCACTCCTTTAGGAATCTGTTGCAATGTTTGAGCACTTGTCATGGTGTGGAGCGTGCGCTCTATCTGCAGGCTATTGAGGGCCCCACTGTTGTTAGTAGAAGTGTGGAAAGATGAGTCTTGCAATAGTCTCTGTTGAGTGCAGAAATAGCAAGTGATTCCTCTTTAGCAGACACAGGGGCCAGTGAAGATTATTGCTTCTTTTATTTCTAGTTCTCATTTTCTCAGGTGGTATTCTAAAACTAAAATGATGATGATAGAATGATGATGATGATAACAATGTAAACAACAGTAAGAAGAAAATGAAAAGGGAGAAAGGAAAGAAACAATAAGAAAAAAGAAGGAGGAAGGGGATGAGGCAGCTACCAGTTCTTGCATGTGTTACTATTGACGTTACACTTGACATGCAATTCTTGATAACTACAGAGCTAATGAAGGTGGTGATGGCACTTTTCCTCATCTGCACTGGGAATACCACTTTCTCATTTGTCCTGTACAAACCCTTAAAAACGGAGACTAAAGCAAATATTGGAATTGCAATCCATTAGCACATTGGTAACTTGGAGTAAAAATTGCATTTACAATCACCAAAACTAAGAGGAACGTGACACAAATTACACAATTTCATCATCGGTTGTAACATGATGAGTGGTTGGAACAGTAATTGCTATTTCTCTCTCTCACAGTCCTGCAAAATTATCAACAAATAATTAGAAAAGTAATTTTCTTCTTTTTTTGTGGAAGACATAGTTTCCAGATAAAATACAGGGTGCCCATTTATATTTCATTTTGGATTTCATATCAATAACAAATCATTTTAGCATCAGTATTTATAAAATACTGTATTAGATATATTTATACTAAAACATCAATCTTCGTTTATCTGAAACACAGCTTTAATTGGGCATATGTATTATTATTTACTAAATCTGGCAACCCCACTTACAGGGGGACTTGGTCTTTTTTTCCTCTTCCCAGGATCCATAGACCCCAGAGAAAAAGGAAGCTGTTTTAGTTCACATTCATAGAGGGGAATTATGGTTTATTATCTTCAATGGAGGCTAACTTTTCTGCAATGGTAGTAACTGTGTATGACACAAATAGTGTTAGTCAGGAAAAAGAGTTCCCTAAGGTGAAGTGTGAGAGCAAGAGTGACAACAGTCAGTGAGCACTAAGCAAGACTGTGTTGTTGCTGACCTGGAAATCGGGTGCATGGCTTCCTCTGGCATTTCCCCCAAAATAAAATACTAGTCTGAGTAGAGCAGAAGCCCTCACAATGCTTCAGAGAAAGCCACTGTACCAGAGATTGATTTCCAATAACAAAATTGGGTTACCACTTAAGAGACATTTGAAATCTCTAATATACTTGTATAACTTTGGAGAAGAAAAGAGTGCTATCAAAAAAAGTATTCATATGGGGCTTCTTGACAACCTTAGCTAGTAGAATCTCATAGCATTTCCTTCCCTTGTTTAGATAAATGCTAATGTTTTACATCTTTAGCACTAAAGGGAAAATGTTACCTTCCCCTGAGGAGTAAGGGGAGAGGTGCATGCAAATTGCATTTTTCAAACTCTGGTTTGATACCACCTCATAAGAAGGCAGAGTATCCCCCACTTGAAGCTACCCTGTTGACAGAACCAGAGCCATACCCTTCAGGTGGATAGAGTCTTTACAAAAGGTTGAACATGACTGTGCATCTAGACCACATTAACTAGCATCAAGAAGAAAAAAAAACTACATAAAAATAGAAGTTTATCCTAAATATTGTATTTGAATAAATATTATTTTAGAATAAGAATGCATAGCTTATATATTTTTCTTCTCCATATATTAGGATATCAAGCAAAAATTTTATATTATAATAAATCTGTATACCACACAATATCTACCATACTAATAAGTGGTTATTAAAATCCAATTGAAAATTCCCAAAGATTTTAAAAGCTAAGTTAATAGATCAAACATGCCATTACATTTTTTATTTTAGTTTGTTTTATTTTGTGG
The DNA here is from genome assembly GCF_987537825.1 of Furipterus horrens. NCBI lineage: Eukaryota > Metazoa > Chordata > Mammalia > Chiroptera > Furipteridae > Furipterus > Furipterus horrens. The sequence continues at coordinate 71,067,493 of NW_028327175.1, forward strand.
TCCACTCTTTTAGTGGGTATGTGGAGGTTGCTGTGGAAGGTATTAATTTAGTCAGAGGCCTCATAAGTTAAGTTAAATTGGTGAAAACATCACTGTACTGTTCCTTAGGCTGGTTAGGTATGTCTTGAGAAAGTATCTGTTTTTACAAAACCTGACTCTTGTATTACAATATTTAGTTTGCATCCCCTGTTGGAATTTTAATTTTATTAATTGTAGGTTCTTCAGAAACAATGGATATGTTGTTCTGCATTATACAATATTTCAAATATAGTCCCACTGAGATATGTTGTAGCAGATTCTTTCTAAATCTACCTCTAGTATAGACTTGGTCCTTTAGATTTATAACAGCCTTGGGCAAATGGGCAGTTTGCAAAACTAACATACAAGTATTATCAAGCATCATGTCCATCTTTTAACAATGCATCAGTGAGTCACTTCTGAGACTGATTTAAATACATTTGAATGTTTAATTCAATATGAACGTGAAGACATTTAAATAAATGCAGTATGTTTATCTGAATATCAGTTAATGCCATACATGTTTATTTGAATGTGTGATATGCCATCAATCAAATAAGTATCCTGAATAGATTTATGTCAATTGGTGATAACACATTCAAATAAATGTCTCCATCATTTACAACAATATAAAAATGTAAGGTAGTAAAGATGTTTCCTTTCATTTATTGAGTTGAGAGGTAACTATACTATATAATGACCATATGAAATTGTTTTTCATTAATCACATGCAACACATTTTGCTTGAGTCTAATTATTTTCTTGTTTCAGCACTCACCCTACTGAAATGAACCTGTTACAGGAAAATAGGTCAGTTAATTTTGGTTATTGGTTATTATAATCACTGATAAAAATTTTCTAACAAATTTGGCAATAACAAGGAATACTGAATCTGAATACAAGAAATATTAGTTACCCAGTGTCACACCTATGATTCTGGCCACAAGGAAGTAAACTAAAAATTAAATTTACTACCCATTGGTTTAAAAACACTTTCAATGGGTCACGGTTAATATGGTAGTTCCCCTTTTCTGTAGTTTTGCTTTTCTTGGTTTCAGTCACCTAGGGTCAATTGTGTTCCAAAAATATTAAATGGAAAATTCCAGAAATAAACAAGTCTTAAGTTTTAAATTGCCTGGGAAGAAAATCATCCCTTTGTCCAGAGTATCCATGATGTATATATTACTCATCCACTAGTCGATTAGTAGTTGCCTTGGTTATCAGATTAATTTGAGAGAGAGAGATCATGTTCATATAACTTTTATTACAGTATATCGTTAAAATTGTTCTATTTTTATGTTATTGCTGTTAATCTCTCAGTGTGCCTAATTTATAAGTTAAACTATCATAGTTATGTACATAGAGAAGAAAACATCATATATACAGGGTTCAGTACTATCCACCATTTCAGCCATTCAAAAAAGGTTTTAGAATGTACATACCACAGATAAGGAGAAATAATGTACAAAAGAGAATATAAAAAATATTCCCTGCAGAAATATATATAGCAACTCAAGTGAAGATTAAACATTTGTTTCATTTCATCATAATAAACAGCCAAACATAATACAAAAATTATACTGAATAAACTTAATTTTTATAAAAATCATTTAAAAATAAATATTCCAGTCTGATGAATGTCTGAAAACCTTGTTTTAGTATTTTCAATTAATTCTGGTTATTTTTGTTTTTGTTTTGTTTTGTTTGAAATGAGAAAAATTAGAAATTTTGGCTGGTCATCTACTGCACAAATAGCATGTAAAAGGACAACTAAAATCTTGCCTAGAGTAGCTTTGTTCCCAACAGCAAGGAATGCTACATCTGACAGAACTGGACAGTGACAGAGCTAAGACTGGCGCCCAACCTAAGCTGAATATACCTCTGCCAGTGATACTTTGCTCCAGTGATCATAGGCAATACATTATTCTCAAGATGAATATGGTAACTTCCAGAGGGTTAAAATATTATCCTTCTCCTAAACACACAGGCAAACAGACTTACACACATACATTCTATCCTTTCTCATATTCCTAAATTAATGTGAGTAGCTTCTTTATATTAGAATTCTTCTATATCCATCTTCTTTATCTCCTAGAGGCACTGCAAAGTATGAACTAGTTTGGGCATTAAAATGAAGTAACACACGCATTAAAATGCATGTGCACATGGGCTGCAGCAGGCTGGATTTGTTTTGCTCATTGTTCTATCCTGTACCTAGCACAGTGCTGTACCTAGAACAGCATGTCTGTTGAATGATATAATGTATTTATTTACCCATAGTTCCTGTGATTGGGAAAACTGGAGTAACTTCATGGCAAAGTATACTAATTGGCTCTGGATACAATGGAAAACAGTTCTGGATACAGCTCTGCTACTCACTAGTTTATAGATATGGATATGGTTCTTACCTTTTCTGGGCCAGATTCTTTGCATCTACACATTAAAGAAATTGAGCCGGACATTAGCCAAGATCTTTTCTGATCTAAGATCCAATGATTCATTAGGTCACATCTGAAACTTTCGTTTTGCCATCAAATTAATTTTACTGACAATAGTTCATTGATTCCCAGAACCTTACACTATATTTATGACAACCTATAATCTCTGGTTACTTAGAGACTGCAAATTCTTTATTATTACTTAATTTGTTAAACCTGAAATTAGAATATGAAGCTGATCAACATTTTACTAATCTTGTAATTTATTTATGACCTCTGATAGTTATTTTTGTTGTATCTAATTAGCAATGTCTTTAATAACCTTAATAAATTAGCTGTATTTTGAGCTTCATATTTTAATATAAATAAAATTATTAATTGCACAGCTCAATTCCTGTTAGACCTATTTCATTTGTTTCCCAGGTAATGGGTCTTTAAACTTATGTTAATTTACAGGCTACATGCACATTATGAGTAGTTAATAAATGGGTGTTCCTTATTTCAAAAGTCAATCTTTTTTCCCATTTCATTACGTATCATGCAGTATTATAGAAAATTATACTGGCTCATATATGTTTCAAAACTTTGAATTAGATTTCCTCAAACTCTACTTGTTAAATGTTTACCAAAAAATTAATGTTCTGATTGCATAATGCTCTTTTTAAAATTACTATGTTCATTATCCACTGACAATATATTCTAAAATATTCTTTTGTATATATATACATATATACATATATATAATGACAGTATGTTCAGTTCTTATAACTTTACACATTTCTTCAAAACTTTCATATACAAAGTCAAAATAATAAATATTTAAATAACTGAAAATAATACATTAAATATTTTGAATTATATATATTTTAAAATGTAGATTATATATATTTAACTGATTTATGAAATATCTAAAGTGTAACAATATTTTAAGCTTTTTTCCTCAAAACTTCACAAATTTCTACTCCACAATGAATCTGTAGGCTAGGAAGTATCCCAAGTTCATTTAAATATGGGAACTTAAATAACTTGCTTTTCTCTGTGGGTCCTGTTTTTTTTCAAGTCATCGTGACAGATTATACTGAGTCATCCATACTTTTCAGCTTTTAATAGCACATTTTAGTGAACTGACAGCCGAGGTTAGAGAATATTGTTAACTTCTGTTCATGCTTGCATACCATTGGTTAACAGGAATCTTCAGAAGTGTATGTTACACATTATGCATTTAAATTTCACACATAGCCATTTTTCAAATAAGCATAATATAGGAGCTTCTTCCTTTTATCTCACAGGAAACTCCCTTTCCTTAGGGAAATGAAACCATTCAAAGATCTACCATATGTGAATTTATACTTCAGATAGTTTTTACCATATGTGTTATGAGACTCACACTTCAAGATAGTTTCAACTTTGATTCTGAATCTTCTGTCCTTTGTCAGTTTAAACTAAGCTCTTCATATTACTGTGGATTGAATGTAACTAATGTGATTTATATACTGAAGACAATACTTTAAAATAAGTGGAGAGTAATTATTCATTTGTAATCATTGAGGCAACATTAATCATAGTGACTCTTTTGGATTCATATAGTTCATAATTCCAAATAATTCAACTATTGACTTTGTCTATATTTATGGTCTGTCTTTATGATAACTATGCTTTATTGGACAAAAACTCACCTTGTTGATATCACAAAGATATATTTTATTATTATGTTGAGTTTATGTGATAATATATTGGCTACACATGAGTAAACTATTCACCTCAGTCCTGTGAGCAACATTCTTTAAACTTGTATAGCACCAAATATTCAATATATAAATAAGAGAAGTAAAGAGAGATCAATGATGACCTAAGATAATTTTCTTTTTCCAGTTATTTTGGGGTCAATGACAGCTTAAGAATTTTAGTAATCTTAGAACTCAAGTCAATTTTAATAAAAAAACAAATCATATTAGATTTTAATAGTGAACATAATTGGTTTTGAGCAGAAAATTTATTTTAAACCATTAAAGAAGTTTCACAGATATCATTCAAGTAAGAATTTGATTATACCTGTACTGTCAGCAACAACCAAATAATGTGAAAATTGTGCAGTTTGCTTATGGAAAACAATTTTCACCTTCTATAATTTCCCTCTTTGTTAAATTTACAGTTTTGATCCTGTCGTACTGTCCTTACAGAGGAAATCTTAACATCAACCATGAATGAATTGAGTTTCATTGACATTGAATTATTATGTAGAAATTCAAGAGGTAGATTAGAGAGCAATTACAATCCAAGGACTGTTTTTCATAAAGTTCTTTTAAATTATGCATAAATGACATTTGGATTTTGCTGTTTGAAGTTTATAACTTGGATAGCTTTTTAAATATTAATGAGTTGTTTGGGAAGTTTTATCAAACAGATAATGACTGGTCAGACCAACTGGATAAGGATACTGAGTAGTATATGATGTACTTAAATATGTTGACTTGATATTTTCTGTCCAAGGGAATATTCAATGTCATTTACTGCATTATAATGTTTAATTATTGCATGGAAGTCTATTGAAAAGTCACTCTCAGGTCTTTCAAATGTCCTATATAAATGCACTAAGCATAATGACCTTTCCATAAATAAATGTGTCCCAGAAAAGATTTCGGTCTCTTTGGAAACTGATTCATGTAAATCAAGGTTATAAACTGAAACACTAGGGAAACAATGTAGCACTTCATGAATTATCCAAAATATACTGATAAGAGAAAGGAAGTAAAAGAGGAAAGGTAAGAAATCTGCTGACTGACATGGCTTCAAACTGTGACAGCCCAAAGAGAGAGACAAGGCTATACTTTACTGCACAGATAAACATTTTTATCTAAATAACCAACAATTGTCTTTTTTTTTTTTTTAATTTTTTTTAAGTAATTTATTTATTTTTATTTGTTTGTTTATTTATTTATTTATTTTTAGAGAGAGGGGAAAGGAGAAAGAGAGGGAGAGAAACATCACTGTGTGGTTGCCTCTCACTCACGCCCCCAGCTGGGGACCTGACGTGCAACCTAGTCATGTGCCCTGACTGGGAATCGAACCAGCGACACTTGGCTCGCAGGCCGACACTCAATCCACTGAGCCACAGCATCCAGGGCTCCAACAATTGTCTTTTAACAGTTATTTTTATTATGTTTTTATTATATTGTCTAAGTTAAAATCCAAGTTCAATAAATCAAGAATTACTGAAAGTTAGGCATTCTGTTATACTCTTTCAAATTATTTATCATAATTCAAAGATGATGGTTTTACTAATGTTCAAACAGATTCTATAAGAGTTGGAATGGGGTTATATTGTCACTCCTGATATTCACCTTGTGACTGTATCCATTAACTTCTATTATATAAAAATCATCCCAATATTTAATGAGTTAAAAACAATAACCATGTATTTATACATACCACAGCTTTTTTCCAACTTTAGCATAATACCTTCTAGATCCAATCATGCTGCTGCAAGTGGTAATATTTCATTTTTTTTTATGGCCAAGTAACATTCCATTGTATATATCTCTCCCCATTTTTATCCATTCATCTATTGATGGACATTTGGGTTGTTTTTATACCATTTTTTTAAAAAGTGGAATTGCTGGGTCATACAGCAATTCCATTTTTAATTTTTTAATGTATCTCCATACTGCCTTCCACAGTGGCTGCACCAGTCTGAATTCCCACCAACAGTGCAAAAGCGTTACTCTCTCTCCATATTCTCGTCAGCCCTTATTGTTTGTTGATTCATTGATGTTAGCCATTCTGAGAGATGTGAGGTGATATCTCATCATGGTTTTAATTTGCACTTCTCTGATGAATTATTTGAGGAATCTCCACATTGTTTTCCATAGTGGTTTATCAATCTTTATTCCTACCAACAGTGCACTTGGGTTCCCTTTTCTCTACAACTTCACCAACACTTGTTGTTTGTTGAGTTATTATCACTTTTCTGAAAAGTATAAGGTGGGTATCTCATTATGATTTGCATTTCTCTGATGATTCGTGTTGTTGAGAAACTTCATCTGTCTATTGGCCATCTGTATGTTGTTGGTCATAAAAAAGAATAAAATCTTATTATTTGCAACAACTTGGATGGACCTAGAGTGTATTATGTTAGGCGAAATAAATGAGACAGGGAAAGAAACATATCATATTTATAGGTGGAATCTAGAGAACAAACAAGATGGAAGCAGTTTTATGGTTGTGAAAGACAAACTGGTGCCGGTCAGAGAGGAAGGGTTTTGGAGGATGGCTTAAAAAGAGGTGATAGGATAAAGAAGTACTAATTGCTAGTTACAAAATAGACATGGAGATGTAAAATAAAGCATAATGAGTATAGCTAATATTGTAATAACAATTTGTAACCTATATAAATGTTTATTCTCTGTGCTGTACACCTGAAACTAATACAAAAAAGATGTTAAATGCAAACTGTAATTGAAAAATAAATAAATAAATAACAATAACCGTTTATTTAACTTATAAGACTGCATGTAAACAATTTACTTTAGGCTCACTTTTATATTTTTCTGGTCTTTATTGGGCTTCCCTATATATCTGCAGTTAGTTACCAGATCGACTGGGGATGGATGATCTATGTTGGCCACAGCTAGGATGGTTTATGTCTGGTTCAGGAGTAGAGATCACTCTTGCCATATAGTAGTTCATCAGGATTTCAAGAGAAAGAACATCATGAAGGCTTGGGTCAGAACTAGAGGAATGTCACTTCTGCTTCATTCTTGTTTGCCAAAATAATAATTCCCAAGCCAGTCTGAAGTCCAGGAGCAGAGAAGGATAATTTTATTTTGAAAATGCAATATTTCTGAATAGTATAATATGAATAAATTACTTTTCATAAATGATTAGTGAAACTATTATTCAAAACATTTTTAATTGTCACCTAATATTCTCATGTAAAGATCCACAAAATATATTCTATCTTGAATTCCTCTCAAAAAGCGTTTGCTGGCAGTCAGCCAGCATTATCCCTCTATTTGATAACTTGGGTCCTCAATGAAATTTCACATGGAACATAGTCTGGGCTTCAGATACCCATGTTTTCTGAGGTTCCTCTGAGTCACACCATCCTGCCAAGGCTCGGGGCCAGTTTTGCCCCCAAAGCTGATTTCTCCTTAGGATTGTGTCATACTGACTCAGGACCAGGCCAGAATCCAACAGTGGAAGGGGCAGTGGAAATGCTTGTATGTGTTGTGGTGAGTGAGTGCTGCCTTTTGGTTAAATTCTTTTATGCTCTATATTCTATTATTCTTTTTAAAGTTTTACTATGGAATGCACTTTTATAATTGAAATGATATAAAATAAATATATTTTTGGAAATATCAATGGCATCAGAATATTGAGATTATGATATATTTTCTTTTAACTCTCAGACTAATTCTTTTTACTGATTGACACCATCACTGATTTCTTTCATAGCCATTCTAAAATAATGATCTTCTGTTCTATCCATCTGGTTAAAATCTTTGTTGTTCTCAAGTGTATGGTCCATCTTTAGTAACCCATTTGTAAACACTTTTGCATCCTATCCCTCAATTTTTAGAACAGTTGACTTATGAATAATTATTGATAATAGCCAGATTACTTTTTCTAAATTCTAAGGCTATCAAACGTCTGGAAAGGAGGAATATTATCAATATTGATCATACTTTTTTAAGTAAGATTTTTAACTCAAATATTACTCATAAATTTAAAAATTAAGAAAAGGAAACATCTAAGTTATTAAACTGTATTACCTGCTACAATAAAAAATAATGTAGGTGTTTGCATTATTTTCTCATATTATCAACATCTTACATTTTCTGTTTGTGGAAATCTTTTCTATGACTCAATATGTCATTCACAAACCAACTTTTTCTTGAAGAATATTTTGATCAATTTCTAACAATCAGTTCAGGCTAACATACAACCCTCCAAAAAAAATCTGTGCCTTACAACCACAAAGGCTTATTTTTTATATTTTATGTATACCGTTAGTCAGCTACAACTCTGCTCTACATCATCTGATATAAAGTAGCCTGTACTTGAGGTCCTGCTTGTCCTTTAGGATAGGTGTAAGGAAAACATTACAAGCACAAACTAATTCTTAAGCTTTAATTAGGAAGTTATTTATTCTCTTTTGTTTCACATCACTGACTAAAGCAATTCACATGACCCGCTTTGAAGTCAAATGAATGGAGATACATCATAATTCATGTGGCCACCAAGCATGATGTCAACAGGACTGAAAAGTACAATCTGCACCTAATTAGAAAAATAATATTTGAAGTATGTCTGGAAAAAATCCAGTCAATGTTAATATAATGACAATGGTTTGAGCAATTTCAATGTAACCTGGCAGCCAAGGAGAGTGGACTGGAATGTGGATGCATGAACAATGACAACTTCACTGTACTAGTCAGTGGAGATGGTAGATGCCATTGAGTGTGTACTGTGTGGCCATAGCATTCAAAGTGACTGAGCAAGTAAAGCAACAAATTTACATCATACTTTGTGTTAAGCTTGAATATTCCTCTGTGGAAACTATTCAAATGATTCAGAAGGCCACAGCTATGGGCAACTGGTGATTGGCAGCTTCATCACAACAACACACTTGCTCATGCATCATGTATTGTGCAGAGTTTTTTGGCAAAACATCAAATCACCCAGGTGACTCAGTACCCCAGACTTGGCACCCTGCAACTTCTGGCCTTTCCCCAAAACTAAAATCACATTTGAAAGGGAAGAGATTTCAGACCATCAATGAGATTCAGGAAAATATACCAGGGCTGCTGATAGTAATTGGAAGAGCTGTGTGAGGTCCCAAGGTGCGTACTTGGAAGGAGACGGAGGCATCATTGTCCTGTGTACAGTGTTTCTTGCATCTCATATCTTCTTCAATAAATATATCTGTTTTTCATAGTACATGGCTGGATACTTTATGGACAGACCTCGCATTTTTAACAATAATACAATCTATAACATTGATCATTGTAATAGAGGTAGAAAGTGGAAACAAATAAAAGTTTTTTATTTTACTTCTGTATTCTTATCAACACTACTATTGTTCTCTATGTTATAAAAAATCTTATTGAGTATGTGTCTTTTATCAATCCATTCATTTTCATTATTTACCTTCCCCTTCCAAGCTATACTTTTAATAATTCTGCATTTCACAGGATTTCAATCCCAATCCCATACTTCCTTGGAGTCTCTTTGATACCTTCAACCTTTATTTGGACCATATCTTATTTGAACAAATATATATTGAAATTTTTTGGCACTAACTTTATTCAGCTCTCTATGGTAGTTTTGAAAATGTGTGTTTGTGCATTATTTTTTCCAAATAAAATTATGATAATGTATTTCACAAGACTGGAGCTTTGCTGTATGTTTCTCCATTAGGCTGGAGAAACCATTTTAGGCTGCAATATCCACAACTGCCACTATAGTTAGATGTCCCAAAGACCTTTTCTATTACAACAGAATGTGAAACAAACCTATTATTTGTAAAAGAGTGGTATGGCTTTTGATTTTGTATTCCCTTCTCCAAGTATGTGCTTTATGTATACAGAAATCCATATTAGCCCCCTGCTAATGTTTATTGAATGTGTTAATAGTTAATCTTGGGATTAAGAAAAGAAATAAACCTCTGGTTAGAGATCTAGTATATTAAAAAGTTAATATATATTGTGTGGATTGAGGTACTTATTCCATTCTATTTTGTGAAAGGAATAACAATTGCATATCAAAGGGCAAAAGGTAAGAAGAGCACCAAGGAAACTTACGTTACAGAAACCACTAAAAGGGAGAGCCATGCAAAGACAGTGATGTCATCAGGGTAAAATTCTTTATAAAATCAAGGAGAGAAAACTAGTAAAGCATATATTTGACCATGAAATTAGAAATTTAAAATACGGAGGAAAAAGCTCATTGTCTAAATATTTAATCGGTTGGTATATGAACACCTCATTTAAGGAAGTAAGTTTGAAGCTATTTCAAAAAATGCAGATGGTTTCACATGGTCATTGAATCACCTTCTATCACACAGTTTGTTATTCTTATAATGGATTATTAAGAAAGAGGTAAGAATTATAGTTCCTGATAAAATAAAAACAGATTGAAAAGAGGTTTTAAAGACATTATCTAGTGTTTTACCATTTCCATGAGTATTTTCTATTAAAAAGGTTAAAGCTACCGTAATGATCTTTTAAAGCCAAACCAGCATAAAATAGCCATTTAATTGTTGTATAGTTAACTCTTAATATTAGACTGAATTTTCTGTTATAGAACAATCAGAATCTGGTCATATTATTAAGCACTTAAATATATATGTTTGCTTTCAGGAAATAAACTTGACATTTTAGACTTACAGTGGAAGAAGAAAATGGGTACCAGATGGATGAGAAAGAAATCATGTAGAAAATCAATCAAGAGGAAAGTTGCTTGACATCTGTCAGAAAAGAAATTTCAAAGAAGTTAAAGGGTAAAGCAAGGTAGTAAAGGACATAAGCTCAGTTTAACAACTTAAACTTTGAAAATAACTGATGAAATGCTTGAAGTACTCAGTAAAATATCATAGTGGACTTTCTATTCTACAGCCCTTCAGATTTTGACATTCCTTTGGGAAACTGAATTTTCCCCAATATTAGTTCCCATTGGTTGGGACTGATTCCAATCATATCTCAATTTTTATACCTAGCCTTAGTCAATCAGAATACTCCCTCCTTTAAACAGAGGGCTGCGATCTAAGATAGATGTATAATTAATCCAGCCTAATAAGAATGATGCTATTGAGTATCTTGAAACAATTGAAAATGAGGAACTATTTTTTTTCCCTAGCAATGCTAGTTGACACTGGAGATGTAGCAGTCATCTTTGCCATTATATTACAGAAGATTCTGAGAATAGAGCCAACAAAGAGGAAAGAAAGCTGGAGATAAAGAAAGACATCACAATTCTATTAACCATGTACTGAGATTGCCATTTTATAAAAGAAATTGAAGCTCAGATACTTAATTTTTCCAGTCATTCAACCATTAGCGTTAACTGGCTGAGTAAGAGCACAAACTGAGGACTGTGTGATTCTAGATCCCTTGCACTTTTTACATGAGTCTGAATTTCATACGTCATCTTTTTGCTGTTGCTGTTGTTCCCTTTCTGTTCTAATACTCTATAATTTGAGGTAAGATGTTTTATATCCTTTGTGAGCTAAAAATAGGTGAGTACAGCAAGGGAGAAAGAAAAGTAGATATTTTATTTTTCTTCTCTTAGGTTTATCATATTCTTTCTCAATACTTTTAATTAATTCATATATGATCTTTCATTTGATTTACTGAGAAACTCTTGGAGTTTACAGGGTATGTTATAACCCATCGAGAAACAAGAAAACATATAGAGCAAAGTTAAGGTATAGCTCCAAAATAACAAAAGAAAATAAGTTACTAAGACATATACTCATATATTTTTATTACCAAAAAGGGGAAAAATATGCATTATACAACTTCTTTTAATTTATTTTTAAAATAATATTAAACAACTAAAACCAATTCACTCTGTGATAACTTTAGAAGTCAAATGACCTATGTGACTCTTTTCTTTAAGTTGTTTATAGAGCAGAGTACACTTTGTAAAATAAATGTGAAATAGCTTACACATTAATAATCAAATCAATAAATATAGTTAAATGTGTTAGGGATTTTGAGAAAAAATATAATATGATAGAATGATTTATATCACACCAATTCTTATCTAATAAAAACTTCAAACACTGACATGAAGTATAATTTAAACTGAGCATCTGGGCTGTGGTGGGAAAAAGAAAAGATATCTGTGCCTTCAAAGAATGAAAGAGTGGATTGATATTAAATATCTTCCTCATGCATAAGATTTTGAGTTCATGGTTTAAAAAGATTGAATAACTGACTCATTTCTTAAGAATGCTTAGCAGAACATTTATGTTCAGTTTTACTCAATAGATTTTAACTCTTTACTAATTACTGGGTCCAATTTTCACTAAAATAGGAAATTTACATTCTAAAGAAATAAATAGTTCCTGACTAGTGTTTAAAGCCTGGGAGATCAGAGACACTGCTCCCCCCGCCACCCATTATTGTATTTGTTAGTCTTAGACTTAGCTGCATAAATAAAATAGAATTTCATTTATCTCCTACACAAAAAAGTCTAGAGGTCCAGAATTAAGTAATAAGTTCAGGGCTAGTAATGCAGACAAGAGGAAGCATGAAATTCCCTGGGTCAAAAGGAGCCTCTTCCCATCTGAAAGCGTTACACCTTCTTCCCTGAAGAAGTTCCACACTTATACACTTAGATATCAAAGGACAGAACTTGAAGCAATGACTACATACCTAGTTGCAAAAAAGGTTAGAAAATGTAGTCTTTTGTTCCAAGTGGTAGTGAGCCCAGCAAAAATAAATAATATTTTTTAAAAAGCTTCAATTTCTAAGGAGAAAATAAAGGCAAATAGTCTTTAGTCTTTGCTAATATTACCATCTCTAAATTGCCTAACCTATATAGATCCTCATTTTATTTGTCTTTCTAAAATTCCTTCACCCCTTCATATCTCTGCACTTGGGTACCTTTCTCAGGATCCATTTCCCCTTCTGCTCATTTGCCCAGTATGGGGATACCCTGCCACGGCTCTGAACTTGAGGTAAGACAAATCTTCTTCCAACAAATTAGTCTTTATTACAAACCCAGTTTTGAATAAAGCACAAAAGGGGTTTGATAAAAATCACTGCCGTTGAGCCATTTTGTTCCTTGACAGTAACTAAAAGATAAACTAAATAGAAATCATTTTTATTGTTTACACCATATTGTCATTCTTGAATAAAGCAGCTGGTTCCTTGTTTAAAAAAAAAGAAAGCTTATAAAAGATCCTCAAAACCATTCTTTAATAATACATTCAGACATTCTCTCCTGTTTTTGACCTTGATTTTCCATTTCTGAGAATGTTTAAAGGATGCATTAGCTATGTGCATGAATGCTTTCCTTTCTCCCTTTTATGTTTAATGGTTTTTCGTAATGAAGAATGCTGAAGGGACTGCTAATACAATGCAGTATGGCTTTAATATCAAAAAGCTCCTCATTTACCTTTTTAAATCACTTATTTTATTAATTTTATTTATACAAAAATATAAATTAAGAGCAACTATGAGTTCTGTGCTGGGTAAATCCTGGGAAAATACACACACACACACACACACACACACACACTCCAGCTCTATGCAGGGTTTGTATTACACATGGGAAAGAAGACATAAAATAAGTAAATCCATTAATATATTTTTACAAATTGTCATAGTTCTTCAAAGCAAGAGTTCCACAGAAGAGAACAATATGTGGAAAACATAGGATTTCAAAAATAATCTTTTATTGAGGAAATGACTTTTGAGCCATGGACTGTAGGATGGACAGGAAGAGTTATCTAAGTGAGGAATAAAGGGAGAGTATTTCAGGCTAGGGAACATGCATATACAGATGCATCCATGGAATAGAAATGAAGTAGTAAAGTGTGTTCATTTATTCCACTGACATTTATAGAGCACCTACTCCAGGCACGTGGCGTGACAAGATTGTAAGATACTGATCATGGCTGGCCTTGAATTGCTTACAGTTGGTGAGGGGGAGGAAAAAGCCTTTATAAATGAGTGCAGTGTAGCAGCATACACACCTGCTAGAAGGGTTTCAAAGTTATAATAGGCAGAAAGAAAAAATATCATTTTCTAATTCTCCTAGAAGTGGGAAAAGAAGGTGCTCAATAGAGATTACTCAAGCATTGGGGCCATAAATTTTCTAAACCATAAGTATCTTGTTTCTATGCCTTGTTATTTTCTGTTGAATTTATTGGTTCTTATTTTTTTTAAAAAACTATAATTTGCACAGCTTTGTGTTAGTAGCTGAGAATAATTCAAGAAGCCTTAGAATGTCATTTTTGAAATAGGAATGCTGGCCTTTCATTAAGAAATTTATTCTAACAATCTATCTATCTCAGTCTACTCTTTCATAGAGTCCTTTAGTCAAATAAAACCTCAGACAGAAGCTCTGAATATAAATGGAAGTCCATAACTAATTCAGATTGAAGTATCAGGGATAGGAAGCTGACAATGTGCTTCTGACCCCTGCTCTCACTCCATGAGAAATGAGATATGTGGTCCTTTCCTAGTAACAGATTCTGTGGATATAAGAAACTATATCCTAGTTATTTTTGTGTTTGTTTTTAATATTCATATTATATTAATAAAATTTTAATTATGCATTTAAGAATACATATTTTGCAAATTTTAGAAGTCTCCACATGCAAATAAATTTTAAAATATTTAAATGTGTTATGACTTAGCTAAGCAGGACAATTCTAGAGAAAGAATTATAGTTCTTTCAAACATCATACATGAAAACCAAAAAACTCTAGAAACCAATGAAAATAAGACTTTTGATAAGAAATGTATAATTAAGAGGTGATTCTGAAGACTAGTAATTAGTTGAAAAGTTCTTATTAAATAATCAGATTTAAAGAGGCAATAATAAAAATGTAAATGAAAAGTCCTTTCTGAATGTCTTTGTCAGCTCAATAAACCTAGGCTAAAGTGACATTATATTTCTGTGCATTCATGTTATAATAACCAGTCACGTGATTATCAACTAAATAGTAAAATAAAGTTAAAACAAATGAGAATATTGTTGTAGAGTGGAGACTTTTTAAAAATTATAGTTACCTCCATTTGAATTTCATGTGTAAATCATTCCAGGTTCAAACTCACTTTTACTTAAGGAAAGAAAAAAATAAAGAAATTCAAACAGAAATTTTATTCTGACATTTCCAAAAAGCAAAGAACAAAATCAAATAGAGAAATTATAGCTATGGCTGAATAATACAGAACTTATCGGCTATATAATTAAATTCAATCATTAAAAAATCACTAGTAATTCTTACTTTGTTGACAAACAGACATCTTCAGTCTGGTAACAATATCCTGGTGACATAGAGATCTTGCTCCGACCTCTTTCAGGTATAATCCAGTAGGAATACCTGCTTGCACATCTCCCATTAAGCACATGCCTATCAGAGATTCTACCACTGTGGTCAAGAACATAGGATATGTTGATTGGCTGGGTTTAGATTATATGGCCACTGCTGTAGCTGATGTAAAAGCCTCACTTGGAATGTACAATCTGGGATTGGATAAGGAGAAGGGCACAAAAGAATATAGAGACTGTTACTAGGATAGAAAATGGATAAAACAGAATCAATAAATAACAATTTAATCAATTTTATGGGGATATTTGTGCTGTGGACTGAATGTTTTTGTTCTTAAAATTCATACATTGAAATCCTACTTGTCAATGTGATGGTATTTGGAGGTGGGGTAGAGATAGGGTGAAAGAGTTCATGAGGTTGATGCCCTCATGATGGGATTAATAACTTTATAAAAAGAGGATGAGAAAGATCTTGCTGTTTTCACCATGTGAGTAAACCTGTAAGGAGGATCTCACCAGGAGTAGACTATGGCATCTTGATCTCATGCTTCCCAGCCTTCAGGACTGTGAAAAATAAATGTTTGCTGTTTAAGCCAACAGTCTATAGTATTTTGTTACAGCAGCCAGAAGTGACTAAGATAATTTTCTAACTTAATGCTACAATATGTAACTTCAATTGATAGAATGTTCACAATATACCATGCTCTTTAATCATTTATTGTTATTATATTATTGTTCTAAGTTTAAAAAATAATAAAACACTAAATAGAAATCACAGTATATATATTTAAAACATTGATTCTTAATGACCATATAACAACACAATAAGGAAATAGATCCATGAACTTAACTATCTCAAATGTTCATGAAATGTGAAAATTATCTTTAAATAAGCAAGAAAGAAATCTTTTTGCCTCTCACTAATACTTCATGGGTTAATCTGCTTTCCTCTTTAAGTTAAACCTATATTTATACAGTGCTGCTGTCCTTTATGAATATGTCAACTTTAAATTATTACAGTTTAAATTCTTAAACTGTTAGAAATATTTCAGGAAAGGCAAAAGAAAGAAAGATGAAATGGAGATAAAGAGAGTAACAGAAAGAAAAGAAGGGATGAAGGATGAAAGGAAAGAAAAGGAGCAGGAAAGAAGAAAGGAAAAGAAAGAACATATTTTATTAGCATAATCAGCTAAAGCATTATTAATTTACAACAAGGATACTTTAATCAGATGTTATTAACCAAAAGAAGTTATTTTGATTGTCTTATTTGCTTTCAAATTGTTAACTAAGGAGATTTCTTTGTGTGAAAATAATAATAATAAGGAAGCAGACAAGCCTCTCACACTGGCTTTCAGTCCTTTCACCCTTACATGAAAAAATACAGCAGTTTCTTATCAGACAACTGAAGCGCACAATTTCCCAAACAATCCTGAGTGTCAGCTACAGGGGATGACCACGGGGTGGTGTCAACTGGTCATGTTTCATGTTTTACATCTGTCATCCACTGTTTTAAGTAATTTCCTTCTTGTCCTAAGTATGAGAAAAAGTTTGAATGAGAAGTTATTCCCATGTATTTTAACTTAAGATTAAAAAGATTCAGCCCATCATTTAGCATACAAACATGCCTTGGGACATTTAAATAAAGAAGACAGGTAAAAATTTGCATTAGATATGTACAGATGTGACTAAGCAATATTGGCTCAAAGATGTACTTGGATTACTTTTAATTTTATCTACTCCAGGATACATTCATTCTATTGTCACATCAAAATATATGCCTTATTTTTTAATCAATAATGATATTTTATGTGTAATGTTTGAAGACAAAGATAGAAATATTTTTATAATTATTTCTCCATCAGGTTTCAAGTTGCTTGTTTCAAATTTAAATAAGATGTTTCATAGGTTTTAGCCTCATATTGAATGGCTTCCACTGAAATTATTTCCAAAGGTGGCTAAAACAGGTCAACGAGAAATTTAAATAAATAACATATTGGAACATTTTACTAAATATTTAATTTATTACACATTTTATTCAGAAGTTATGCAACATCGCAGAGGATTACTTTGTATTTCTTATATTTAAAAAATCTTTATTTTATAACTATATATAAAATAGGAATTGTTTTTTTCATATGCAACAGTTAAATTAGAATACAATTTGGAAACCCCTAAAATGTTTTAACGTCTAGGAAGCCTTTGTATAGTTTTCCTCCTCTCTTTTGGGAAGGGTCAGGGTATACCAAAGGTTCTGAGAGTCGCTGGCCTCTGGATAGTGAGGTTAGGGGCATTTTGATGTCTTATGAGGTCGGACTCCAGCACACAGCCATGGGCCCCAAAGCACAAAATCATCTGCTCTGCCATCACCTCCCTGACTTGAATTCCCCCCATTTTTATGAACCTACATTAGGTTAATCAAGTGGTATTGTAATGTTGGGTGATCATAGTTAACCTATACACATGTCAAGCAGAAGTAGGTGGATTCTCCCCCTAATCACTTTTCACCTTATCAGCACAAAGTAGTCTAAAAGTCAACTAATCGTCACACTGGAGGGTCTGGAACAACAAAGTTTATTTCAAGGGAAGAAGCTGATCAAATTCCATTTTGTTTTAACTTGAAGTCAACCGATCGTTCCAGGGCAAATTCTCTATTATATTTATTTAGGTCCTGTCCTTTCCCTTCATTTCAAGATTATACTTCTTACTTTCTTCATCCTCCAGAAGTCAGTTTTTTAAGCCTAAAAACAAGTTCTCTCTTCCAGATTAAAAAATAGACATGATTACTACCTTATAAAATTTATGGTATATTGCTCAAACGGGGTGGGGGAGAAGACACATATCTCTAATGCCTTTAATATTTAAAAATATTCTCAAATGAGGACCAATTAATGAAATTGTTACAGAAACAGGGGAGTCCAAAAATCCCTGGAGTTTGCGGCTGGGGGATGGGGAGAAGGAAGCAGCTTTCAGAACGCCTCCACACGCCTGAGGCTGGTGGCTGGTGTCTTTCATTATGTAAAATTGCTTGGATGCTTCCAAGGCCTCAGGTGCATGGGAGGAGTCTTGAACCAGGGGACGGAATGGAAAGCTCACAGAGCCGATGTGGGGTTCTGTGAATGGTCAGAACTGTTGGCAACACCCACGATGCAGTCAGGGATATACAGGCAGCTGCGAACACTTTAGGGGGCAGCGTGCTCTGGGGCTGTCTCCCTCGCTGGCGAGTGTTCGCAGGGGTGCTCTGGAGAAGGAGAGGAGATCCACACAGTTTATAGAAAGAAGACAGTTTGCAAGGAGGCTGAGAATCCCGGCGGTTTTGTATTGAGAGCTGAAGGACACCACAGCACAGAAATGACCTCCCCAATCAGACTGAATGATTGGCAACCTCTGGTAAAGCTGAACTGTGTTTGGGAAGTAGGGAAACGGTGTATCTGACCTTCCTAAAACTGGCTAGGTTTGGTAGGGGGGAGGCAAGGATATGTGTAACTGTTAAATAAACAATTTTATTTTCACTCAACTGAAGTATTAAGAGTTGTAATTTTGGCGGCGGGCAATTGGACCCCTAACTAAAGAGCCCGTGGGTTTATTTTCAATTGAAGCAGCCCAGGGGTTCTGTAACAAAGTTACAAACCACTCTAGCTAACCCTTTAACTTATTACTACCTCCTGCCCTCACCTCTTTTTACCATAGACCTCTTTAGGGTAAAAAAGCCTCCTTACTCTCAGATTCTTATTGTCTACCCATATATTGGTTTAAATGTGTTTATGGCTAATAATGTGTTCCTTACTCAACAGAACCTATACCTCATGAATACAACCAAATTAATATTTTCTAGAAACTCATTCTTAAATGTTTTTCCTATTAGTTATTATTTTAAAGAGAAGAAAACAAAAATTTCCAACCCTGATAAGTGAACTACCATTCAATGTCCTAAGGCTCAAAGCCAATTTTAGGGCTTTTTCTCATTTCCTTTCCAGGGTGATTGCCAATTTCACATTAGCCAGAAAGTTACCTCTCTATTCTTTTGGTCTTTCTTCAGCCAGGAAGATTAACCCTCTCCAGGATGTGCTAATCAACTTGATGATTTTCTTTTTCCAAATGTCCTGTTGCATTGAAAGGTACTTTATTCCTGTTGTAAGTTAAATAGAGCAATCCAGTTGCTCCTACAAGGCCTTGACACTGGTCAGCTGGCCGTGTGACTGGCCATGAAGCAGCTGCATGTCTGCCGTATCACTGTGTAACACCCTCACAGATAGTTTGGCAATGCTTGCACTTTTTAGAACTTTTTGTCAGACAGGACTACTTCTAGACAACAACCAAGCTTTTCCAAGCGTCCATAAAGCAGGAATCGTTTGGCACTAAACTTGTGGCAGAACTGTATCAAAGTATGCAGTTGGTTTGTATTTCTTTGTTTTCCATGTTATCTATAGAACACTATTACTAAAATTATTGTTTGTCTTACAGTTTATAGAGAATTAGAATTAAAGAAGCAGAATATTTTCTTGGATGACTTATCTGGATTGGACCTGATGCAAACCAAAATAAACTTGTGGACTTTGGGAGAAAGTTAGATGATTAGATTAAGAAAATAAATGGCCTACCTTTGTGAAACTACACAGCTTTGCAAATTAATTCACAGCTTAAGAGTGAGTAAGCACCAAGAATATGTGTGAATGACCTATGGTCATGGCAGTGTGGGAACTGACTGTGGGAGCTGGAGGTGTGGGATGTGCAGAGGAGGGCACAGGGGTAACATTGGCATGGCTGTAATAGAATAGCAATCAAAATTATTTGATTAATAAAAAAGCCTATAAATAAAAGTTATATATTTAAATTTAAAAAATGTATAAGCACAATTTTCTTTAGCATTTCCTATCTCATATATGACACTAAAACGCCATAGCCCAACTGGGCACGGTAGGCAGACTTGAGGCACTCTTTTTGAAAGCACACTTTCCTCTTAATGCTTAAGGATCACTTTGCAATTGTTGTGATTAATTGGAACAATACAGTTAAATGTTGCCAAGCTGACACTAGATTATTAAAAGAACCAATTTGCTTCCATAACCTCTTTATTCTGCTATGCTCTGGTGCCCAAACAGAAGGGGCAATGTAGCGGGTACCAAGCACTTTCCACCATGTATATTTTCACTTAGAAATGTATCACAGTAACTGTGTAGTCTTTACTTTCACCACTTTTGTGAGTCTGCGGACATTACATTTAGAGTAAGGCAATTTAGGTTTGTGTTAGCCAGAGTTGGTGATCATCTCTAACCTCTGACCTTCAGGTTAATGAGAAGTTCCTCTGGGTAATTGTCCTCTCTTAAGATATCCCTGTGCTATGTAATCTTTATCGCTGTAAAATGACATTTAAAGTTTGTTTTACATGAGCAAATAGGAGAACATTATTTCTGCAGTGAGCAATAATTATCTGCCTCCTAGCTGAAAATACATGCTGTGGATAAATTGTGTTCATCTGGTAGCCTTTGTTTGTAAGACAAGTTAATTAAAAGAGGAATGTTGAAAAATATGTTTGCCCACTGAGTGCTGATGGAGTAATAATATTACTTTACAAGAAAATGTTACATGCTAAACAATTTTGATTTTGTTCTGAAGTTATGAAAGAAAATGACTTAAATAAAATATTCCTGCAAGCAAATTTTGATCACAATAATAAAGAAGAGATGAGTCAAAATATCTATTTATTCTAATTAAGTAATAAAAGTCTAAAATTCTCTGTACCCAGGTGGCGTTTGTACTGTTTAGCCTAGACAAGAAATATTGACCCTAACAACATGGCCTTATTAAAATATCCAAGTAATTTTCTATATGTACTTGTTGGCTGGGCTATTAGTGGGAATAGTCACTAATAGTATCTTTACTGAAAGTGTATTAACTATTCAACCTAAGCATACAACATAGTCATCCTCCATATGCCTTGCAAAAAGTATGCTTCTAGTTACATATAAAAATTAATTTATTATTTTTTTAGAAAAAAAGGGGCCAATAACTCAAAATGGACTTCATTCAGGATTTGCTGGGAATAATACACTAATTTTTATTGGGGAACATTGCTTCTTTAAAAAGTTTCCTAATATTAAACTTGTATACCCAATCATTGAAATCAAGGTTCAGTGTTTCTACTTATGGAAAATAAACTTTAAACTAAATTTTTCCATTAAACATTTTCAGCAGCCCTTTTCATTTGTTTATTTTAACAATAATTGATCTGGCAACAGATGTTGTCAATACAATTCAATAGCCATATCCCTATCTCAAGAAAGTAGTTAATATTTTCTAAGATCATGTCTCTCTGTAGTAGATCAACATTTTCATTCGGGGACCACCACCATTGAATTAGACCTTTTCTCTATTATATTTCAACTGTCACAGTAATGTGTATGGTATTGCATCCAAACCTCTGACTTTCCTAGGAGAGACAAAGGTGACACACGGTAAGCATTGATTAATGACTCCCATTTCATCTGAGTACAAAACCTATTTATATAATTGATATTTTAAAGAAAATGTGTGGTTTAAAGTTGCATATTTTGATTCTTAGCATTAGGGCCTAGAGGTAAAAGGAATATGGTTCATTTATAAAGCTTTCCCCAAGTTTACCATGTTTATGCTCACTGACTGAATTATTTTCAAGAAATCTGTGTAGTGTCTTTATTTCTCACCCAAGCTATTTAAGAATCTGATGAAAAATATGTAGTTCCTCAAAAAAAAATTACATATCACATGAGATTGCATATAATTTCAGGACATTAATGAACAACTGAAGCTCATGGGTTCATTCATGAATCCCATAGTAAAAACTCCTGAAAGCTAGTCTTTCCAAATTATAACACCATTTCCATTTTGAAATTCTTATAATCCCTACTCAAACTGTCTTTCTATATTTAAAATTACCTCTTAAAAACCCAAGTGATCATCAGGCATTTATACTATTTTCACCCAGTAAGGCAAAATGTTGGATTCCTGTCAGGGGCATTTTCTGTTTTGAGAATAAATCCTTCCCAAAGTCAGCTCTAAGCTGAAATAGGAAATGTGTAGGTATGAAATATCACACTTTGCTGGCCCTTCTCTCATTTATTCTCTATCACTTTCTCAGGAATCTGCTTCTGTTGACAACTCTTATTCATTCTGTCTTTCTATCAAGTACTCTCAGAAAGGAAACTCATGGATGATAGAACTTTATTCCTCAATAAACCTTCCTCCTAGTTTTTAGGTGGAGAAGCTTTGAAATGAATTTCATGTGGTCTGGTCCAAGTCCATGGAGCAAGACAAGAAGAATCAGGACAAACATTCAACATTGCTAAACCACTGATGGGGCTTACAGTTTTCATTTAAATTTTTAATCTATGTGATTGATTTATCCAGTGAAATGGCACTGTAATAATAGCAAAATGTTGTTCAGTTAACCAGGATAATATAGGTCATATGTGGAAATGATGGCAAATAACATTTATGTTGTTCCAATTTTCTGAGTTCTAGTAGTTAGATTCACATGCCCAATCATATTTTATGTCAACATGTGTGCATCTAGTTTCATTGCTCAAAGATGGCCTTGTTTCCATTCTAACTCATAAATATATGTCAAAATACTATATGTAATAATTTGCAATTTGTATCACATTTACTTCAGAATGGCAAACATAGATATTACTTTATTAATAAACAAACATACTCATAAATATGTAAATAAATGAATCTATACTTTTATACATTCATTCATATCAACAATCACATATTCATACATACATAAAAAGAAAGTGTGGAATTTAAAGTGAGAGAAGGAGGATTACTTAAGTATCAAAATGTATCTGTTAGGAGAAAAATAGAACAAAATCAGAAAATAAAATAGATGAAGTGGAGTGAAATATTCCATTGCAATATAAAATTTCTCTTACATGTAAATCTCTTCATTAGTGTACAAAATATGCAATATTTTAAATAAGTGGTGAAAAGCAATGCTTCAATATTAAGACAACATAAAAAAAAAAAGTTTAGACAAACTATGCACTGCTTTATAATTAGTTATTCCAATGTAAATCACTACCCCAAAATTTAGTAGTTAAAAACAGCTATTTTATTTTAGACATGATTTTGTGTGTAAGAAACTGGGGAAGCACTCAGTTGGCCAGTTTGTTTCTGACCCAAGTAATGCTAACCGGGGCAGCTGGGCTGGAGGATCCACTTCCAAAATGATGTCACAGTTTTAGGTTTTTATAACTCATTGTATTTATTGACCCTATAGGCAACATGAAGTTCCCAAATTAGAGAACAGACTGATTATTTGCTCACACATTGATCCTAGCACTAGCTCACCATATGCCAGTCCCTGACCAACTGAACAATGAGGGTGAGGTTTAATCTGTGTGTACAGGGAACTGTACCAAAAGAAGAAGAAACCCCAAATTAATTATTAGAGCTTATAAAAACAGCAGGCACAGCCTATGCCTCCTCTCCTCTGAAGAGACAGAGACTGAATCAGTGAGAGAAATAATTTTTTTCTGGGGAGAGGAGGACATGACATCTAGTCCATTACCATATGCAATGTAAAGAAATGACCCTGGGGAGATAAAGGTCTAAATCTCTCTGAAGGTCTCTTCCTTAGGGTTGCAGTCCTCTTCCCAAACCCCCATACATCTTTGCTCATAAAGCCCTTACTGAGCAGAACTAAGAAAACACTAACATTATTTTCTAATTATTATCTTCTTGGCTTGTTGTTCTCTTTCTTTCTCTGTCCGTAGCATCTTATATTTTAGGGCTCTTCCATAGTCTTCTAACATACAGGATTCTCAAGGAAAACATAATCCTCATAGGGTAGCTGGTTTCTCATATGCAAGAAGCAGAAATTGGCCCAGCATTGCATCTGCTTCTTCCATCGATCAAACCAGTCACAGGGTTTTCCCAGACTCAACAAGGCTGGATCAAATCTCCAGTTCCTGATGGGGTAAGAGGGAGGTTACAAGGTCACCTTGTAGCTGTCTTTGAAGGATATAATCTACTGCCTATCATAAAGGTATTTTGAAAGAATAAAATCACTACAACAGAAAATACTGTACTTTGACAGGAAAAAAAAAAACCCTACCATGTAGAGAAATAAATAATAAATAAATAATTGCCTAGTTCTGGTCAGGGTGTACTGTACTGAAGATCCTGATTTATTTCCAAGGCTTCAGATATTGAACCAAACCTCCAGGGCACAGGATATTTGACTAGTCCTTGCAGCAGTTGATCTGGTTTAGATGGGTGAGCACACTGTGAATTCAGCTACCTCTCCACCTCAGAGTGTTGATAACTAGGATCCTTAAATCTAGGCGCTTGATTTTACTTTGTAGATAAGCTTGGGACTTGAAGACTGACTTAGACCTATCTATTTCAAAATGTGTACTTCACAGAGTTTCTATATTTACCAGGGTGTTGACTATTCTCTGGAGTTTTACAGCCATTCTAGGATGCTAAAAACAAACAAAGAAACAAAAAAATACAAAAAACTGAGACTGGTTCTCTCTTACTTTATTATCTACCTTCCAATTCTAGAAGTGAAGTACTATTGTCTTTCTAGATTTTTGAAAGTATTTGCTGAGATCTGCAAATGCCATTTTATTTTTTTCTTCTTTTCAAGTTTAAAAATAATAGCCAACCTTTATTAAGTTACAAGAGAACACAAAGGAAAGACAATGCAGATGAAAAGGAATCATTGACCTCCTGTAAAATAAAAGAATCACCCAGGCATGTAGGAATAGGTTATCACCAGTATGGCCCTACAAAGGCACTCATGGAGCTCATAAGTACCCGATATGTTCAGAGTTCACTTCTCAGGAAGGGAACCACTAAGAGCTCTTGCTTCATGAAGTTGCTTTATCTCATGCACAAAATATAAAGTAAAGGTATGGTATGTCCCAGGCACTGGCTAACATTTATTGAAGAGGTGGGGCATGCAAGTTCTTTGTACGCACTATTGCCTTCAATTCTTTTTTTTTTTTTTGTAAGTATATTTTATTGATTATATTGTTACAATAGTTCCAATTTTTTTCCCCTTTGCTCCCTTCCGCTCAGCACCACCCCTCCCCCAATAATACCACCACCCCAAGTCCATGTGCATGGGTCATACATACAAGCTCTCCTGCCTCACCCTTTCATATATTATTATTCTTTTTCTTTTTAAAATAATTAATTAATTAATTATTTTTACAATAAAAAATAACAATGCCTCCCTCACAGACTTAAGACCCTTTATAATCTTATAAAGGACAATGGGCGAAGGTCTCAAGCTCCTCTAACTGCTTCAAGCTGGACATGGTCGTCGTCCTACCTACCCTTGGGTCCAGAAATCCCTAATAAGAATGGGGGTGTGGAGGCGGGGGGTGGTCTTCCCACATGGGGAAGAATCATGCAGACTCCAGGTCAGTTGGCTGTCCCAAACAACGGCGTGCTTGCTTTAACAGGCTGGCATCCTTGTTGTATTCTGGAGGCAACAGATTTGGCAACAGGGTTAAAAGACATCATTCAATTCATAACCACTAGATGACAAAAGGCAGGTATTAATTTTTCAATGTCCCACATTAGGGAAAAGAAGGGCTTCTTTGAAGGAAGGTGTGCCAGGTACATCTCACCTGTCCAAAACCCTGTTGCTCATTATACTTAGTTTGGCTGAGGAAAATAGTTTAGGTTTCCCCCCTCTCAGACCTCTGGGCTCTTTCTGTCCAAGCCATTAGGACAGAAAAGAGAAACCAGTTTTAAAGTGAAGCCCACAGACCACCCCATTCTTCACCAACCCAGCCACTTAGTTCAGCCAAACCATTGAGTCTCAGGAGGCAGTGATGCAGACAGGATTAAGGAAGGCCTATACATATAGACAATCACTCAGGTAATGAGATCGTAGGCTTGTGCCCTTTGAAAACAGAAAACACATGTTAATTTCTGTAATATAACCCACATACAAGTCTCTAAATCTGTAGGACTGTCTTATCGGAAAGACATCCAGTTGCAAGGCATTTGACATTCTTCTTGCCTGTAAATTAAACATCTTTGATAATACCACAGACATAGTTTAATTTTCAAATCAAAACAAACTTTAAATGAAGATAAACTTTAAAGATGGTCAGCTGAACTACTTTATAGTCTACCACTGAGCATTGTGATTTTCCTTGAATCACGATTTTTCTCCCTAAGATTACCCTCCTTGTCATTAAAGGGACTGCATTAGGTCCATTTTTAATTTATCCTGTTCATTTGCATAAACACAACAAGAGCAGCAAATGATCACTTATGATTTTTAGTTCTGCTTTGCTGGAACTTACGCAAGGAACATTTAGGGTGACCTTCAGGGCACAGAAGCAGAACCACATACCTGGCATTATCCTTGCCTGTAAACACCTGTCTTTTCCAAGTCCTTCTGGTTTTCCATTGTGCCTTAAGGTCCCTTCTAGCCATGTTTCAGGAAAACAACCTTCATTCCTTCCCTGGAAAGATTGCCATGGACTGTGCATCCAACCAACGCCTTTTACCCTGTGGGCTTTTATTACCTTTGAAAGTTAATCCCAGTTCCTCAGGGCTTTTTGGCAACAACCAGAGCCCAAGCATGTCTCCTTTAGGCATGACATTCCAGTCAAAGTCTTAGTCATAAAAACCTCTATTAACAACTGGTCTTATTAGTTTTGTGCAAAGAAACTTATGTCATTACTTACTTCTTTAGAATGCCAAACTCTGGACGGATCAGATAGGGAGAAAAATATACAGTGTGAAGGAAAATCCTTGTCCTTCTAATATTCACTGAACTTGCATTTCCATTCTTTATATTTTCATGTTTTCCCCCACTAAAAATTTTTTTTTTCATTACAGTTGTACCATTTTCCCCCTCTTGCTTCCCTGCACCCTGCCCCCTCTTCTCCCATATTTAGTCCCCACCCTGTTGTCCATGTCTATGCATCATTTATACATGTTCTTTGACTAGACCCTTCCCCTTCTTACCTCCTTCTCTCCCTCCCATCTCCTGCTTTGTTACTGTTAGTTTATTCCTTGTTTACATACCTCTGGTTCAATTTTACTCATTTGTCTGTGTTGTTCATTAGTTTCCCGTAATAGGTGATAGCATATGGTATTTTTCTTTTGTTGCCTGGCCTATTTCACTAAGCATAACTCTCTCTAGTTCCATCCATGTTGTTGCAAATGGTAGAAGTTCTTTCTTTCTTTCAGTACTTATTCATTGTCATTTTCCCCCTTTGTACTCATATTCCTCTCTGTCTGTCTCTGTTTCTTCATCTTCCTAAAGTGGACCCTTTAGCATCTCTTGCAATGCTGGTTTGGTGGAGATGTATTCTTTTAACCTTCTTTTGTCTGGGAAACTCCTTATTTCACCTTCCATTTTGAATGAGAGTCTTGCTGGGTAGAGTATTCTTGGTTGTAGGCCTTTGTTTTTCATTGCTTGGAATATTTTTTGCCATTCCCTTCTGGCTTGTAGTGTTTCTGCTGAGAAATCTGATGATAGCCTTATTGGAGCTCCCTTGTATGTTATTAGTTGTTTCTCTCTTGCTGCGCTTAGGATTCTCTCTTTGTCTTGGAATGTTGCCATTTTAATTATGATGTGTCTTGAAGTGGGCCTGTTGGGGTTCATCTTCATTGAGACCCTTTGAGCTTTCTGGACTTGAGTGACTCTTTCTCTCCTCATGTTAGGGAAGTTTTCTGTCATTAGTTTTTCAAAGAGGTTTTCTATCCCTTGCTCTTCTTCTTCTCCTTCTGGAATTCCTATGATACGGATATTATTACGTTTCATGTTGTCCTGCAGCTTTCTTAGAGCCTCTCCAGTCTTGTTCAGTCTTTTTTCATTTTGTTGCACTGTCTGGGAGTTTTTGTCTACATTGCCTTCCAGCTCGCTGATCTAATCTTCTCCTTCCTCTAGCCTGTTTTCAATTGCTTCTATTGTGTTCTTCAATTCAGAGGTCATATTCTTCATTTCCTCCTGGCTCTTATTGATAGCTTCTATGTCCTTTTTCATGCTGGTGTAATTCTCAGTAAGTTTGTTGTAGTTTTTCTGGAGTTCTTTGTAGTTTCCGCTGAGCTCATTGAGCTTCTCCATAATCCATGTTTTGAATTCCATATTTGATAGTTTGCTCCCCTCTATTTCATTTAGCACTCTTTCTGGGGATTCTATCTTTCCTTTCAATGGGGGGTTGTTTCTTTGTCTCCCCATTTTTGTGACTCCTATTGTTTGTTGGTTCTTCTTAGAATGATCTGCACTTCCTGGATCTGCCCCTGGTGGCGTCAGATCCTGTACCAGTCTGGGCCTAGGCAGCCTGCTGGAGACTTCCAGGGATCTACTGCCTTTGTCTGTCTCCTTTAATTGTTCATTTATTCAATTCGTGATTAGCCATCAGGCTTAAGGACCGTGGGTATGGCAGCTTAATTCCTGTAGGCAGGGCTTTTGCTTCCACTCAGGCTGACACCACTTGGGGGGGGGGGTCTGTCTGTAGTACTGGGGATGAGTCAACATGGGGACCCAGTCAGCTGCTCCCCCAGTTCTCCCCTCAAAGCCACCGTGCCAACCTCTCCCCAAGCGTCTCTAGTCCTCTCTGCCTTCCCTTCGCTCGAGCCCAAGGTAAGTGGGGACCAAAATATTTTTGTATGTGATCTGCTTAAGAGCTCTTTTTCTCCAGCTGTTTCTCTCTGGCTAGCAAGAAACCCTGTGGCTTTTCGCTTTTCACAGCTGGATACTATTTTACTTTCCACTCTGTTGCTGTAGGATGGGAAGCTCAGCTGGGGGTTTAGACCCTCCCCTTCTCAGTAGGAACCCCCGGCTGCTGAGCTGTTTCTCAGTCCCTTCAGCTGCCATCCGTGTGAGCCTAGCCAGCCCTTCCACATCTCTGCACTCCCTACCGGTCACATTGTGATGTAGCGGCCTTTTCTGTCTCTCCATGGTTATAAGACTTCTCTCCAGCTAGTGTTCAGTTGGATTTTCCAGATGATTTCTCCCAAATTAAGTTGTAAATCCAGACTAGTTATGGTAGGAGGTTAGTGTAGTTTCCACTTAGTCTTCTGCCATCTTGTTTTTTCCTTGCCTTTAATTCTTATTCCAGCTGTACAAAGTTCTCTTCTCTTATTTTAAAGGCTCGAAAGCTGAAGCACAGAGATAATATAACATCGACATACACACAGCAAATGAGTAGGCAGCCTGATACCCAAAACCAGAAAATGCAAACACAGAGGCTGCACTCTTAACCACTGCACTGTATTGGGTAGAAAAAGACACCACATATATGGACAAGCATAAAGAGGCAATATAGCATACAGGTGGAGGCGTACCCTCAGGAGCCAAATTTCCAAATTTACATTCTGGTCTCTCTATGTGACCTTGAGCAAGTTATTTAATTGGTCCATGCCTTAGTTCCTTCATCAATATGGTAGAATAATAATAGTACCTACCTTATACAACTGGTATTAGATTAAATGAACTTTTGTCTTATATAGCAAATTAAATAAGCACTATAAAGGTATTGGTGATCATTGTTATTACTTCTTATGGAAGTAGATGCAATCATACTGTCTCTCTTAAGAAATGTGAATAGTAGTTGTCCATAGTAATTGTGAATCATTTAAGCTCAGGTTTTATTGTGAACAATGCTGAGATATACCTTTGGTCATCCAGAGGGCTATAATGCATGCCATTCTGTGAACTACCGGAATTTCTAATGACTGTACATACACTCAGAGAGTTTCCCTTGCTTTTCTATCTCCAGAGATGATGCTTAAAATAAACTCTCTATGTGAATTTTAACTCTGGGTGTCTTCTGAGCAACCTACCAGAGGCTCTTTTAATCACATAATAATGATACCATAATATAGTCTAATTTAATATAAACATGTAAATTAAGTATGTTTATATATGTGTGTATACACACACACACACACACACACACACACACTTTATTTCTGTAAAAACTCCAGACACTCCAGCACTTTTTCATACTGCTCACTTTTTACTTTTTCTGTCAATCCATTCTTTCTAGTAATTTCCTAGCCTTCCTTGTGTGTTCCTTAACTTTTCAATTGCTTTTACTTGACTCTCACTTTATGAGAGGTAAGTTTTAAAATCTGAAATTAAGATTAAAATGGATTTATGTCCAATGATAAAGCTAATATGAGCACATAAAACATTATACTTTCATCCACTCAGTACATATTTTCAGTTTATTTTATCTGTCATTAAATACAAATATGATATCAACATCAAAAAGCATCTAATTTTGTTTCATGAAATTTAATGCATAGAATGTGATTTATTTTTCACTGACATTACTGTAGTAGTGTGAATTGTTGATAAGCTAAATTACAATGGTAGACAAGGTCAAGGCTTGCCCTTAGGCTGATTTATTAGAGTTCATATATTTGCTAAAAGGCTGCAAAGTGAAGCCTTTGAAAATATAATGAATTTGCAATGTCTATCCATTATAACAGAGCAGGTGATTAGTTAACCTATTCCTTGTATATTTATATTCTTTTAATATCGAGTTTCAGCAGCATGTGAATAGTGTCATTATATCAATAGAACAAATGCCAAATGTTCAAATGTTCAACCATTTTGAGAATAAACACAATCATATGCCACAATTTATTTTACTGTTAGTTTACTGAAATACCTTGCATTCAATTTATAAATTAATTTCAAATTTCCTAACACACACACACACACACACACAAAATGTTTAAGCTGAAAGGAAGCCTTGGAAATTATGTTGTCCAACTTCATTTTATAGATAGGAGATTGACATGGGAAAAGGTGGGAAATACTTACTCATTATAAAAGAGCTAGTTTGAAACAGAGCTTGCACTAGGCCTCCTGGATACTTTTTATTTGATAAAGTCTTTTCATTAGATACCACATCATATCATCCTGAAATTATGGTACTTGTTTTACATTTATGAATAATAATTATTAATATCTAAAAGCATTTTCTGGGAGAAGACATTTTTTGTGTTTAATAAATTAAACAATGTTTTATATCCACTGCTGTTGGGAATCAAAAAGAAAGATACATACACCAATGTGATAAAAATACTAACTGTTAAGAGAATATATGGTAATACATGGAAAAATTTTAAGAGGCCAACCTTTATTATTTATTTTATGTCATAGAAAGCTTACACAAGGAATGAATATATATAGCTCATAGGAATATATCTAAATATTACATGATTTACTCACACCAAAACATATTTAGAGGGTTGTTATAAGTTTAGTTGAACATCATAGCTTAACTATTCACCATACCATGTTCAGCCACACAATGGAAACCCTGAATTATTTTTCACTAAATTTGTATACATGTCAGAAGCATCCCTCAAATTTATTTCTATCTTAACAACTTTTTACAAGTATATGTCCATGTGTTAGCAGTGATGTTGACTCTCAATTTTTGTGTTCAGCCAAGAAAGATTTTAGAGCCAAGAATGCTAATGTAAATGAAAGTTTATTTAGTGTGCAAAGTGAAAGTAAACTCAGAGGAGGTTCAAGAGGGAAGCTCAAAGAGCTGCCTTTGCCTTTAAAAAAAAAGTCACAGAAGGCTAAGTAAGCCACTGTGGTTATGTGAACTCAGGAAACAAGTTCCAGAGGCAAAAGAAGGGCCCTTGGAGTCAGGTTCAGGGGTTTAGCCTGGGACGAGCTGCCACTGTCTGCTGCTCCCCTAGTTGCCAGTCTAATGGGGGCTTTTCGAGGTTAGGAGAAAGAAAATAAAGATACACCTCTGAAGAAAGAAGGCTTGGGTGTGCTTTAGCAAGAGGGCATGCATGCTAGGTTCTTTGCCTTAAGAGTTTTTATCTGTTTTCTAAAGGCATGAATTTTAGGGGAGGTCTCTGGGGAGGATCTCAATAGAATATTCATCAGCTTTCCAGGTGTGTCCTTTAATATGCTGATTTGTAAAAAATGAGCATATAAGGTCAGGGTTGTGGTTTCTACTGATTGGTTGGTGCTAGGGTAGGGGATCATCGGTCGTTTGATCTGGTCTTGATGGTAGCCATGGCAGATGGCATTACTTCTTTTGGTTTTGCTACTTGTCTGGGCCTGGAGCTGAAAGGCAGTTAAGGGTTAGATGTCTAGTTTGACCAAAACTTTGTCTCTGTGGTCAAGAGACCTGAGGCTTTTTTCCTAGGTCACATGATGCTGATCAGGCCCTCGTTGTCCTGAGGGCATAATGTTTAAGGGAATGGTCATGCAAGGGAGAAGGAGGCAGGTGAGGCCAGTTTGAATCATCTATCTGTCTCAGTTTTTCCATTTCACTTTCAAATGAATTTTCCTAGCTTCTTACTATCCTGCCTCACATGAAGATTTAAATTAACTTAAAAATATATTTGGGTCAGATATTCAACTTTTTGGCCATCTAAACTCTTTCTGTTGTACTGATTTTGAAATGTGATGTTCATGGTATGCTTACCTGAAGACATTTGCTTTCAACCTTGGCCTAAATCCAATATATCTGCTAAAAGAGACCAGGAAACATGAATTGCAATTTATAGCATTATGTGATTTCCTTTTATAGAATTAAATGAAACTAGGAAATCAAATTCATGTTGGAGGTCCAAGTTTTTAAAACAAATATAATATCCCGTACTTTAATTTTATTTCTATTAGATGTATCTTTCATTTAAAAGTTTCTCTAGAATCTTCCAAGATATGAAGCAACAAACAGTTCTGGAAGAGACAATAATTTGAGAAGATAAAAATTAATGCATCAGAGGATTGGTTACTACATTTCCCTTAATATACATTTATAGTTTAACATTTTTAAATTATGTTTTGATTATTAACTGTAGGTTTCATAAATACCAAATGTAGGATGAGGTTAAAATATATATACTATATTTTTACTCTAAGTGTGATTAGTTTTTCTCCATGCTAGTTACGTCTCAAACAATAAAAACTGCAGCCATATGAAAAGAACACATTAAATATATTTATTTGAGAACTATTTTGTTCAAATTTTAGTGAAAAAGATTTTAAATGAAAGCAAAACATGGTTCAGGTAAAATAATTAATTGACACAAATGGATGTTATATTTTACAAAACAATGATACTTTTCACAAAATTTTTATTATGCATATTATTATATTGTAAGAGTAAATTCAGGTCCTGTCAGCAAGACCAGAAGCAAAGGAGTATGTTAACACAGATGATTGAGTAAAGTAACAAAAGGGAGGGACAATTCAAGGTCAGTGTGAATACTTCAAACCTGAGCTGATGATGGAGGTAAAAGAAAGACATTAGAAAGACAAGATGAAATGAAGCAAAAGCTGTGTTTTTAAAAGATGTTTAGTTGAGAAGAAAAATAAAGTCAATCAATAGAACACTTTAGATGTGGTACTAAAACAGTTTTCTTTTGTTCTCAAGGTACCTACATTTCAGGATGTTTTAAAAACTTCCCTAACTTAAAAAACCTGACAGCTTTGTGGAGGTACAATTCACATAATATATAATTCACCCATTCAAAGTGTACAATTCAACCATTTATTAATATTTTTACAGAATTGGGAAACCATGAATATAATCAATTTCAGGACATTTTAATCACTCCCCTCCAAAAAATTAGGAAAAAAAATGCCTTCATATAACAGCAGTAACTCTTTATTCCTAGGTCACCATTAATCTATCTACTGCCACTATAGATTTATCTATTCTGCACATCTCATATAATTAAATTATGCCATATGCAGTCTTTTTGAAAGATTTATTTCACTTAACATAATGTTGTCAAAGTTCATTCATTCATACTGTTGCATGTATCAGTACCTCATTAATTTTTATTTCTAAATAATATGCCATTGTATGGATATGTCACAATTATTTATCCATTCATCAGTCAATGTGTATTTGAATTGTTCCTACTTTCTTGGCTAACATGAATAATCTGCCAGGTACATTTGTGTAGAAGTTTTCTTTCAAATATATAGATATCAGTGGAATTTCTGGTTCATATGGTAGTCCTATATTTAACATTTGGAGCTACCAGACTTTTCCAAAGTGCTTTTTGTCCCAGAGTAGATGCATTATTTTTTTTACTTTCAGTACAACATATTAAAATACCAATTTCTCCATATCCTGTCAACATTTACTATTGTCTGAGTTTTTTTTTAAAGTATATTTTATTGATTATGTTGTTACAGTAGTTCCAATTTTTTTCCCCTTTGCTCCTCTTTGCCCAGTACCCCCCTTCCCTCCAGCAATCCCACCCTCCTTAGTTCATGTCCATGGGTCATGCATATAAGTTCTTTGGCTTCATCATTTCCTATATGATTCTTAACTCCCCCCTGTCTATTTTGTGCCAATTGATTATGCTTCTTAATCCTTGCACCATATCCCCATTTCTCCCCCTCCCCCCTCCCAGCTGACAAAGCACTATCTTCTTATGGATTACCTCATTGCTTAGTCAAAGTCTCCCAGAACTGCTCCAGAGTTGTATAAGGGTCCAGCAGCCTGCTATCATTGTATTTAAAATGCCAGATGAAAATGGTAGCCTCCAGTCTTCTCAGCTAGCTTTGCTGGCGTGAAACCTGTTTCTTACGAGCAAGGTGGAGAAAGGACAATCAGATCCTTAATATTTTTGACCTGTTGCTTCTAGAGGAAGCTCTGTTCTATGAGTGGGGGCTGCATGGAAGAAGTGAACCTCTGACCTTTTAGCCATACTAGCCAATGTTTTAGCCCTTGTAACTGAAAATCTGAAGGTGGTAGTGGTATGAAATATGCTGGCGGCCTACACTTTTGATAAGATACTGTATTTCTTGATAGGGACCCAAGAGGAAAGGAAGCCTCACATTTTGCCCATACCTGTCTGAAATATAGAGCTTCTGACATACTGAGCTCAGGGACGGGGGAAATGGAAGTAGATGGGCAAGGTTCAGGTGCCATAGACCCCCATTGTTTTACAGAGATTTAGTGCATTTCTGTCAGTAATTTCTCTTTTATTTTCTTTATACCCTTAGGGTAACTGCCCTTAGATACATTAAATAGTAATTTCTTTATTTTTAAAATGTTACTGGTATATGGCTTCTCATATAGCTATTCTGAAAGTTGTGCGAAATTAAAATAGAGCTGATGTTTCACATTATAGATGGTGGATATTTATTCAGTTCAAAAGATGTTCTGGAAAACCTGCTATGTGCTGGAGAGAGAGTCATTAATCTGACAAATGCGGTCTTTGCTTTCATGGATCCTATTCCCATTGGGATTATTGCTTTTAAGACTGGCATTCTACAATAGAATAAATGACAAATATAGAAAGAAGATAAGAAACAATAAAGATAACAGTATAAAATAGCACAAGTCACTCTGATAGAATGAGTTTTCAGGGGGTAAGAATACTTTACAAGGAGTAATTTGGGAAGGCCTTACTAAACATGGGTTATTAGAGCTGAGGTTACAGGGTGAGAAAGAACCAAGCATGAGGAAAATTATTCCCAGATAGAGGAATATGCCAAAGTAAAGTTTTCAATAATAAGATTAGGTAATGATTCATATTTCAGTTATGCAATGGGCCCTATTATAAGTGCTTAAATTTCATGTTAATCCACTTTAAACCTCACAAGACTTTATGAAATAAGTACCATGTTATATCTGTTTTACAAATAATGACTCTGAGGCAAGTACTAAATGGCAGAGTTGAGATTTAAAATACAGGAAGTCTGGCTTTACCTACAACCTTGTCTCACTTGAAGAGTAGATGTTATAAGATGATATTTAACACCTAACTGGCAATCTTGGAAAGAGGAGTCTTATTAAAGGTTTTAGAATAAAATACAATTTTATGAAAAAATGGCCATAAATTTCAGCCATTATTTTGAGCTTTGTAGTAAAAAGAAGACAAAAACGATTTGTAGTTCAAGTAATAAAAAAGGTCAAGGAAAAGTTTGACTTTGTTTTGCTTTTAATGTTTTATTTTTCCCTAATGTTAATTTTAATCCAAGCTAGACAAGATACTAGAGAGAAGAAATTAAATACACAAAAGTAAGTGTAAATAATTGAATAAGGTCCCAGTAGTAGTAGAGGGATTGGGATCCAAAACAGAAGAAAAGTATTATAGAGGAGTTAGACTTTGGGGAGCTAATTTTGTGTGTGTGATGAAAGTACTATTCTTTGCAAAGCTCAGAGGTTCAAAGTTTTCTAAAACTATTAAGAGATTGAAATTTAAATCTAGGAGGGAATTTTGAATCAGATGAGGAGACAAAAAAGAACGATGAATATATCATCTTATATTAAATAACAATGTTGCAAAATGCTGATTCCATAAATTCAATTAATGAAACTTATTTTTATCAAATGAAGTAAAACACATACCTTTTCGTGATACAAATAATCAAGTTTTTAAAAGGTTTTTAAATTTTTATTTATCTAAACTATGCCTTATATGTGTGATAGTGGGACACAGTTTTTTTTACTTTCAGATTAATAGAGATGAAGAATATAAACCTTGGAGATAAGACAGATGTGAAGAAGTATGTAATAAAAAAATTCAAACAAATCAAGGTCACAAGATTAGCTTATGTACCTGAAGGGAAAAATGTATTGCTATAAAGAGATTCAATAATAGTTAAATTACAGTAAATACTGTGAAGGGTCAGTGAAGAACTTGAAAACAAATATATCAAGTTCAAAAATAGTTTATGAGAGTTAATTGAAGGTATTGACAAGAAATTATATATCTACATAGAAATCCTAAATAAAATAAAATTGATTCAGTTATTCATATAGCAGTTAATTGACCAGTTGTATTGCAAAAATAAAACTCTCACATTTGCATCATACAAAAAATGAAACTGTTAAACCAATTTCATCTAAATAGAAAGGGAGAATAAATGAAATTTGAAAACATTATGATAAAATTTAATAGCTGACATGAAGCATTTGTAAAACTGTAAAGGGATTGCACAAAACTAAAGAAATGTATTGCTGTAAACATCCTTCAGAGAAGTTAAAAATGTCTTCTACCAACTAAAAATAACATAATGCTCAATAATAAAGGTTATATCCATTTAATATGAAATATATTACAGTAATATATAAGGTCTTTCCAGAAGGTATCCAGTCATATACTACAAAAAATAAAGACATTTATTGGGAAGATACAAGATACAAGAAACATTGTATGTACACAGGACAATGACACCTCAGTCCCCTTCAGAGTAGGCACCTTAGGACCTCACACAGTTCTCCTAGTCACCATCAGCTGCCCCATTGTATTTTCCGGAATCTCATCGATGGTCTGAGATCTCTCCCCTTTCGAAGGAGATTTTACTTTTGGGAAAAGTAAGAAGTTGCAGGGTGCCAAATCACTACTGTAGGGAGGGAGGGGGGTGCATGGAGGTGGAAGAGGGTATAAGGGCAATAAATGGTAATGGAAAAAATACAATAAAAATAAACTATTAAAAATAAATTTAAAAATAATGGATTAAAAAAACTAATGGGTATGCCACATTTCCATGTTTTGTTATATTGTTTAGTGAAAAATTGGCAACGTACTAAACTTTATCCTGTTTTCTTCTCCTTTGCAATAAAAAAGAAAATGGAAATGGAAAGCTCCAAAAGTCCAGCAGCTCTGCAACATTCATCTTCCTGTAAGCACATAACCACAAAAAATGTGAAGCCCACTACGGGCTTGGTATTGTCTGTGAGAGAGCTACCAAATAGACATGCAGAGAGGGGAAACGCAAGTTTTTGCTTCCTAACCAAAAGCACACCGTCAACTATATATCACGTGAACTATTCCAAAGTAACTATAAAAAAGTTAGAAGTACATGGTGATAAATTAATGATTTTAGGATAGTTATTTTTATCAGTGAACATTGGGAGGCACTAGTCACTTAAATTTAGCCTAAGATCGGATCTGTTCAGCATAGGTAAAGGGATAAATGAGTAAACTATTCGATACAGGGTTTTTAATGCTAAAACTATTACTGCACACTTGGACAAAATATTCTAAATTTTGCAATACTTCACTATTTCATGGGTAGCTAAGAATTATACATCCTTCTCTAGCACTGTGATAAGACTGGCACAACTGAACCTGAATCCAGAGTATTATAAACCAGAAAGGTCAAATAGAATTTCAGATATTCAGACTAAAACCAATGTTGAGACTCCGGTCAGTAAATAAAGTTTGTTTCTGCCCTTTTTTTGTACTTTAGTATTATTTTAACAGTTAAGAACATAATTTTGAACATTTAAGATGGTGGCAAATTATAGCTAAAATAATATATGATGCAACATTATTATTTCTTAAAGATACATTCTCATTAAATATGTGTTGCTGTGTGTATTTATTACGTTCTCAATAAAATAAAATACTATTTAGTAATTAAAATGAAGTTATACATGGATATAGGTTGACATGGAAGCATTTTCACATATTATTGATTAAAGATGGTTGCAAAATAACTAAATTCATAGAAATATAATATTTTAATTACCCTCTTTCCCTATTCTTACTACCCTCTCCACCACAGGTAATCAGAAAGTTTTATGTCTTGTTGTTTTATTCTCTTATTTAATGGATATTGCTATTGTTGTACATGTGGTGGTAATTTACATAATTCTTATTTTGTTATTAACCTATTTTTTGAATAGACGTTTATGTTCTTTTTAATACAAATCTGTTTCCTTATGTAAATATGATCTTTGCTTTTTTGTAAATATTGATCAGGAACTTCATTTGATACATTTGTTTTACATTGTCCTAGTGAGTAAATGTCCAGCTAATCCTCAATAGACATGTAGCATGATCAAGTCATAAACCTTTGTTGTGTAAACCAATGGCTATTTTTATATACCAAAATATAATTCAGTCTATACAGACTAAGACTTTGATCAAATTAAGGTACAATGACATCATTAAAAGGAGGTGAGTAGCTTATGCTCCTCTTTTATCTTCTCAACAAACATTTCAAGATGTGAACTAGTTGTTTCTTAAAATTTTGGTACGATTTGGCTGTACATATATTTGAGCTCATTTTTGTTTTAATTAATTTATTTAACACTCACAGTCTTTTAATTTTTCTATATTATTGCTTCTATTTTTCTATGGTGAATACATTCATTGCACAACAAAATTTATTATACAATTAATTATGAAAGTAATCTGTCTTGTTCTCTTCACCCCCATTTTGCAGTAGCAAGGGCAGATGGACCTGTCTTAGGTAGTTATTCCCTCCATGGATTTTTTAATTGGAATCATTTTAACCTTTCAGCTCTTCACTGAAGTAGAAAACATCCTCTGTACGGTATAGCTGAGAAATAACAAGAAAGCAATAAAATGCTTACAGAGTACTTACTTTATGACAAGCAATATTCTAAGTGTTTCGTGTTTAAGACCACAGGTTCTGGAGTCAGATTTTTTGCCAGATTTTTTTTTTTTCATCCTGGCTCTGTCACTGGCTATGTGTGAGATCTGGAGTAAAATATTTAACCTCTATGGGCCTCAAATACATATTTTATAACATTGTAGTAATAATATATATTTTATTGGACTACATGAGAATAGAATACACAATATCAGTGATTTTCTATCCTGTTCCCTACCATAATCTTCAAAAATTAGGTTAACAGAGAATCCTAACATTGAAGAGGCAAGACTAAAACTATTCCTCTTGAAATCAGTCAGGTTGGGGTGGGATGGGTCTCACCACCTTATTCTCTCTTGCCTGTGTTCTATCCTCCACTCCAAAACAGGTAGCCCAAGAAGTACCTTTTAAGAAATGTAAGCATTGAAGAAACAGAGTTTTAAAAGAATTGTGTAGTATTTTTATTAGAAATTAATCATTGGGCTACATTGTTAATTCTGTTCTAAGGAGAAGTTGACAGTTTTATGAGAGGTGGGTAAAGGAATGGGAAGCACAGACGCTTCTTTTCTTTTTTTAACCTCACCCAATAAACATGCAGCTTCTATAAGCAAGTCACTGTACCATGTTTGGGGCATGTAAGTGGTAAATAACTGGGCGTAGATGACATAACTCTAGCATCTTTCTGTGTTGCTTCAGACTAAGAAGAAACTTGTTTTTCTATGACAACCAAAACTGTGATTGAATTCTGACTTCACCATTTACCAGCTGTAAACTGTGTAAGAGTTAAGTAACTTCCTTGGGACTGAGTTTGTTCATATTCTTAACTTTATAAAATAAGAACCTTGCAAGATTATTTTGAAGCATCTGTTTTTGTGTATATAGTAAATATATATATAACATTTTCAGAGAAGGAAAACTCTGACTCCAAAAAACCTCCGCTGCCTTGCGGCATACCTCTTCAGGGGAAAGGCTAAGGGAGTAAACCCCAACAGAAAATCCGGAGCCGGAGTCCCTAAGGCGGTTTGACGTTGTAGTCAACACCGGCAACTCCTGCGGTGCACCT
The DNA here is from genome assembly GCF_987537825.1 of Furipterus horrens. Classification (NCBI taxonomy): domain Eukaryota; kingdom Metazoa; phylum Chordata; class Mammalia; order Chiroptera; family Furipteridae; genus Furipterus; species Furipterus horrens. The sequence goes on from NW_028327175.1 coordinate 71,108,348, forward strand.
GAAGCCAAGCTGTATTGACTCCGTCTTTCCCTTGGACCCTTCAGCTGCGAAGAGAGGGGGTGGTCTGCTGCATGGGCAACAGCAGACCCTCCATATCACCCTGCCCAGGCTCTGTAGCTTCAGCTTCACTGGAGAGGACACTCCAGCGTCATCGCAAGATGTCAATTTAACATGGGAGGAGACAGATACCGTGTCACTCCCGAGTCGGACTGCACAGCCATTCTCGGCGGTGCAGATAGACTCTTAAGAAGCTACACCATCGTCTCTCGAGACGGACGGCTGCCGACTGTATATATAACATTTTAGATTGTCTTTAATTTTAATTGTATGTTTATAATACATTGCACTGCCACTCATTATTATACTTTAATTTTGAAGCCATAGGTCATATATTATTACTAATAATAATGATAACAATGATTAGAGTTGGCATTCACTAATTCAGGTATGCTTCTTAGAATTTTAATATAGTATTAGGATTTTACTGTTTCTCTTAGGGGTGTTATACAACTTCCTAAATGAAACTACACATGGTGCTTATATATAATTATTATTGTATGAGTATATGACCATAGAATAAGATTATAAGTACTGGAATGCTGTGCCTAGATTATGATTGATTCATCCTAAATCAGGCAATTAGGCAAATCAATAAAAAACTCATCATGAAAATATACACAATTAGCATGTGCTCCCATAATACTGATATAAAAATATATATATTTTATAATAGTGACAAAGAAATGTGAAATATTTTAGTCCCATTTCTACATCTTTTGAAAGTTTTAGATTTAGTATAAAGTATTATGAATATCTAAAGAAATATACACATCTTCATATTACATTTTAATTTTACAAGTGTTTTATATACATGTGAAAAGTTTTACATACATATATTTGTGTGTGCATGTGTGCATAAAATGCACTTTTAACTTTAGAAGAATTGTTTCTCCAACATTTTTCATTCATATGTGTCATCTGTATATATCTAAAGATCTCATAAAAATGAATTGAAAATCAAATAAAGTGAATGGATTCATACTTTTAAAGAAGTAAGTGCTTTAACCTTGACATCCCAGCACAATCTCTGTTTGAAATTATTCTCCATAAATTGTGCTGTGAAACCTAAGCATGTGTATCTTAAAGACAAATGAAACAAAACACTACTTTGCAAGTGACCCTGATGTACAGCCACCACTAAAAAGATCCTCAAATCAAATTGTGAGGTGTAGCAAGTCTCTTACTCTCTTCTGGAAGGTCTGATTCCACAGGGCTTTGGGAATCACATTTGTCTCACTCTGCAGCAAGAATGCTTTTCTTTCAGGAATGTTTCAAAGTAAAACTAATGAGGGAGTTTTCCTCTCTGAGAAAAGAGTGTTACTTGTGACCTTCAGTACATTATAAATCATAAGTTATTTTTTGTTTTTAACTTGTTTCTTAATGCAGTCGCTGGGAGAAATGAGAGATAACTGTGACAGGTATTAGCGCTGTCAACTTTTTCCTTTTTTCTCTCTCCCTAAGTGAATGGTAGGATTGAACTTCCGTTACCTTTAAATGCGATTCTGTGCCTTGCTCCAGCCAATGATACGTGAGAACTGAGGCATTCCATTTCTAAGCCGGAAGTTTGAGGTGCCCCTGCACTTACAGCGTGCACTGTCCCGTTTCCCTCTGCAGTGAGGAGCTGCGCGAAACTGGCTACTGAGACAGCATCAGCCTAGCCTCAGGACTGGACGACACAGCAGAGCTCTGTCGCTCGTCTGAAATGGGCATAAGCGTTTCTGAAAAATAAATCATTCTTTTTAATCCCTTGAGCTTTTAAATATTATTTATTACTGTAGCATAACTTAGCATACCCAAACTGGAGCAAAAATAAAATATTAAATTAGTAATCATGGAAGTAAACCACATTTTACAAAATGACAAGAGTGTTACAATTGCATGTAAGTCTTTTTAGTTGGAAATTCTTATCTTGTCCCACTTACGTGTTAAATTCTTTACATGTATCAGATTTAATCCTTACAATGACTTTAAGGAATATTTACTATTTCAGTCCCATTTTTACAACAGAGGAAACAGAGGCTTACATTCCCCCAATGTCACACTGCTCCTAAGGGACAGAGACTGATATCAAATACAGATTTTTAAAATTATGAAGCTCATAGCCTTAATCATTATGTAATACATTATTTCCTGTACATTACCAAAAATGAGCATTGCCAAAAGTGATCAAGTAAGATTAACTAGCCAGTCATTGAATAATCACTAAGTAAGTTACTGTTTTAACCACGTGTACAGAGGAATACAAGAGTGAGAGGTGAGGAAGTGGTAGATGATAGATAATACCATTAAGTCTCATAATAAGCAAGCTGAAGTACAGTATGGCAAGGAAATCAGATCAAGAAGCAAAAGGCACTACTGGAGAGAGAAACACTGAACCCAAGGTGGTCTGTATCAGAGAAGATTAGTCACAAAAGTGATGAAAACTATAGTTGTATATTGCATGAGCTTAAGGACTGCCAGGCTCCCAGAGTAAGGAATGACCAAATGAAAAATTATGAGTATTATCACAGGTAATTTTTCACAGTCATTGCTGTTAAGAGTCCAATTAGGAGGCAGTATTCCTAATGATCCCTGGAATGGATTGTCACAATGGAAGGTGTGTTAAAATGTAAATATTTTGTGTCTTTTTTATACTTATGAAGCTCTGTAACAAGATTTAAGAACTCCTTTTAGTTATTTCTTATGTTTTATCTACAATCAAGGTACTAAGAATATGTGTGGTAAATAATTTTTAAAATAATAGGCTTTTAATAAATATCTTATATTTTAAAATTAATAGTGACCTGGCTGGTGTGGCTCAGTGGATTGAGTGCTGGCCTGTAAACTGAAAGGTCGCTGGTTTGATTCCCAGTCAGGGGGTGTGCAAGAGGCACCCAATTTGTGTTTCTCTCCCTCCCGTCCTCCATCTTTTAAAATGAATACATAAAATATTTTTTAAATAAATAAAATTAATAGGAATTACTAAAAATAAATGGATATTTCAAAGTCTGATACTGAGTTGATGGATATTTTAGGCAGTAGATTGAAAGCAAATTATATTTCTTAGGACATATCTCTGAAGGTTGAAAATGTAAAACAAAAATGTGAGAATCAAAATATTGTTGTATTTGTTTGGGTCGTCTGGAAACCAGATTGTAAGATGTGATTGTACATGTATTTTTTTGTCCATAATGTTTTGGAGACTCTATAGTGATGGATTCTAAGGTACAATGAAATTGTCTCTATTTTTATATACTGACTTTTAAAAAACTATCACTTAGAAATGATCTATATATTTTCTAGTAGTTAGCAAAACAAGTATGAAAATGTTAGATGCTTTTAGTTCAAAGCACAAAATTGTAATGGACAAATGAATTCAAATTATGAAACATTTTGCCAAACATTTTTGCTCAATATATTAAACATTAGAGATTTATCAAGTGTTTGCTTTATTCTAAACAAAACCAAGATTAGGGAAACGCACAGTTAAATAGTCAAATGTTTATTTAAAGATGATTTCCTTGAATCTCTTTTAAATAGAAAATAATTATACTTAAATTGTTTTTTTAATAAACCTCCTCATTTTCTGTTTGATTCTATAATGAAGTGGGATATTATCATATTAAGACAGTACTGTGGACCATTACACAAAGCTTTCAAATTAAAAATTAAAGCTAAACTTCTTTGTTATACCTTGTTGGTTAAGGACTTTTGTTGTCATTATTTATAATAGGCCTAACATTGTCAGTCACATAAGTCAGGTGGTTGAGCATTATTACTTGATAATTTTCACTTTCTTCACCAATTTTGTTTTATGTCATTGGTGGAGATCAAAATCATGACTTTATTGAAAGAGGCCACCAGTCCCCTCAGCCATACTCCCAAGTGACATACTCAAGTTAATGCCCCTTTTTTCATGAACTCTTATGAGTTAGTAAATCTTCATATTTATCACAGGATGCTGTATTTCAGCATCTAAATGACTGTCTTTGTCAGTTGCAAATGCCTCATCTAATCAGGAGTGACTAAGAAGGTCTGGGTCACCAACACGAAGAGACACTGCTACAAGTTTATGCTCACATCTATTCTGGAAAACTGACTCCTGGAACTATGGCATTTGAATAGTCATAAAATGGCTAGACAAAAACAATATAAAGTGACACTTCTTGATTCTTGGTCTTTAAAAATAGTTTGTTTTTTTCTATTTCATGTCGCATGAGTTTTTATTTAATACATTTTGTAGTTACGGATTCTCTGCTTACAATATCACTAGTACTATTTGTGGCTCATTTAGGATTTCCCAAATCTGCCCTCAGATCACAACATATACACCATACCTGTTCTTCTTGAGGTCTGTGAATATACCCATATCAACCTATTTTGGGTTGTTTGAAGATGATGCAACTCTCAGGGATAATGTCCTATTGTAAATCCTGGTAAGCTAACCTAAATTACTTTACAGCACTAGTTGCCAAGAAATAAAAGCATGGAGGCTACATCTGTGTATCTGAATAGCTATTTTTTCTGGGTGACTGCCTAATTTTGTTTCAAACAAAACATTATCTAGGTTCTTTCAAGACTATTTCTCTAATTTGTTTAAGAACTACAGCCAAAACTTCCACAATGACAGCAACCACTTTGAATTCAACTATTCATTACATTTTGGGCAATACCTATTTTTGTTTTGAAACAATTTGTTATACTTAAACACTACGTCAAGAATTAAATCAGAATATATATAATTCACTTTTATCTCAGTATGACATTCCTTGCTTTTTGTGTATGTCTTAAGAGTTGCAAACTATATTAAACTGGAATATTATCAACATTTTTAGCCACATATTTTCAAAAAATGTGGCAGCAATCAATAAATTTCAAACACTTTTTTATATTTCACAAAGTGTTAACATGTTAATATAGTCACTCTATTCTTGACCTTCATATGTCCTGACATTCTTAACTACTTAAAATAGCACTTTCATTTTATAATCTTTATGTAGCATTTTATTTCCAATACATCTCTTATGCATTGTCAACATTCTTAAGTATCTGAAAGTGAGTTACTTCTGTCTCCTTTTTATATATTCCAGAGTATCCCATAAAAATATGGATAACATAAAACTATACAGAGCTTCACATTTTGTAAAATTAATTTCTTCTTTAAAATATTCTTATATGCCTCTCAGGAAATTTTGCACAATATCAAAATATTTACTTTCATATTCATTTGAGAAAGAGTACCCAAATTATATTTGCTATGTAAATTTAACAATATTTTACTATGTTTTCTTCTTGGACATTGCTCATAACAATATTTTTTTCTGATATAACTCCTCAGGCAAGGGAAACAAAATAAAAAAAAAATAAACAAGATTACATAAAACTAAAGTTTTTGTATAGCAAAGGAAACCATCAATAAATAAAAAGACAACCCACTAACTGGGAGAACATATTCACCAATGATAGAGATGATAAGGGTTAATATCCAAAACTTATAAAGAACTTACTATAAAACTCAATATCCAAAAAACATATAATCCATTTTTTTAAATGGTCAAAGACATGATAGGCACGTCTGAAAAGAGGACCTATAAAAGGCCAATAGATATGGAAAGATGCTTATCATGTCTAATCACCAAAGATATGCAAATTAAAACCACAAGGAAATATCACCTCACACCTGTCAGAATGGCTACCATCAATAAACCAACACACAAGCTCTGACCAGGATGTGGATAAAGAAACACCCTTCTGCACTGCTGGTGGGAATGCAGAGTGGTGCAGCCACTGTGGAAAGCAGTATGGAGTTACTTCAAACAAATAAGAATGGAACTGCATTAAGACCTACCAATTCCACTTTTGAGAATTTATCTGAAGAAACCTGAAACACTAATTTGAAAGATTATATACACCCCTATGCTCACTGCAGCATTATTTACAATAGCCAAGATTTGGAATTAGCTCAAGTGTCCATCAGTAGATGAGTGGATAAAGTAGCTATGGTACATTTACACAATAAAATACTACTCAGCCATAAAAATGAAGCAAATTTTACCCTGTGTGACAGCATGGATAGACCTGGAGAGCATTGTGCTAAGTAAAATAAGCTAGTCAAAGAAAGACAAATACCATATGACTTCATTCATATGTGGAATCTAATGAACAGACTGAACTCACAAACAAAATAGAGACAGGGTCATATATAGAGAGCAGGCTCACAGCTCTGGGAGATTTCAGAGGTGGAAGGATCAAGCAGAAAAGAGAAAGAACTCATGGACATGGACAATAGTGTGGTCATTGTCAGGGGAGGGGTATTTTTTGATGGAGGTGGAAGAGGGTATAAAGGCAATACATGATAATGGAAAAAATACAATAAAAATAGACAAGTAAATAAATGCTTAAATTTAACAATAGTAATGATTAAAATCTATTCATCACTTTACACTTAATACAGTGCTTTCATATAATCTATAACATTAAAGTAGGCATTTGTACCATTCTCCATTTTAAAGAGAAATGCATGGATGAAGTGAATTGCTTCAAACTGTGTAGTTACAAAGTAACGAACTGTAACTCTCTTGAAATTTTGTGAATTTCCTACCCTGATGATGCCAATTTTCCATGGTTGAACTTAACTATAAATTGTAATTTAAGACAGTATAAATGGAGTACCTTGTGATATGGTGATGTCCTATTTAATTTTGCAGTGATAGAATAGAGAATGTGATTCTTGAGATACCACCTTCAGTTATGATATAATGAAAATTACATCACATTTATACTCTATATATTCATATAAAAGTTGATAAGATAAAAGTTGCCCAAATATCTGCTTGGACACAAAGTTCAATTAGTTTAAATTTTTTTTAGTTTATCCCATCCCAAACATGAATAGTAAATGAACACATTTAACCCTCCCCCTGCCTCCAGCAATCACCCATTTTTATCTTATAAAGATACATGTTTAACCACATGTTTTTGTTCTATATTCTCTGTTAATATATAAAGTCAGTGAGGATATAATACTTGACATATAAAAGAAGCTAAATAAATATTTGTCAAAAAATCAATAGAGAAGAGGTAATAGTTTATTTTCATAGAGCAATTATTTTTGTAATAATTACACATGTGTTGATAGTCAAGCGAGAGGGTTTGCAAAGCTAGAGTAGACTGATTATCTTTTGAAGATGTAGATTCTCTTCTGATATTCTTTTTTTTAAATATTTATTTGTTTGTTTGTTTGTTTATTTTTTTAGAGAGAGGGAAAAGGAGATGGAGAGGGAGAGAAACATCACTGTGTGGTTGCCTCTCACCCGGGCCCCCAGCTGGGGACCTGACATACAACCTAGACACGTGCCCTGACTGGGAATTGAACCAGTGATACTTGACTCACAAGCCAATGCTCAATCCACTGAGCCATAGAAGCCAGGGTCTTCTGATTGTCTTTTGAAGGTAGGCTAGAGTATCACAGAAGACATTTGATTATTTTGAGTTCAAGTGGATAATGCCTTATTCCTTTGTTTGTCTTTTCTCTTTCAGTAATATTTTTGTTGGGTTCCTATAGTCAAAACTTGTTATTTCTATAGACAATCTGGAAAAAATAAAATAAAATCATTTAACCAAATTAAAAAATAAAGATTTTAAAGCACTTCAAAGACCTCCATCAATATGAGAAAAATATTGATGCTGATTACAAAAACGTGTATAACAATGAGTACTAAATGGTCTCTAGTTATGTATGGGGTAAATCAAAACAATAGTATTGTAACATACATGAAAGCAGTGGTATAATTCTAGCCTGTATTTACATGGGATCAGGTTTTGGAAAGTTAGATAAACTATATATGTATTCTTCCAGTTGAAAATCAAGTAATGGTTAAGAAATTCTAAATCCGGAATATTAAAATATGTTGACTTCTCATGCTGATAACATATAATTAAAATCACAGCAATTAAAGATTAATATCTTAAGAGAACTAATTAGAATATAAATATGCTGGAGTTTAATACAGGCTTTTCTTCATTCTGCTGCCTTTACTATAATGTAATTAAGAAAAGTTGTCTAGGATTTTGTTGGAATCCCTGCTTGCTTCTGGGGATATTCTTGATTTGCATTGACAGAACTTTTATGGCCTTATTGAATTCCTGTCTCTTTGCCTAAGGTCCTAACTGCAAATCAACTTTGAATGATTATTAAGTGGATATTGGATTATACTTATCACTTTTCAGAAATTTTTCATATCTGCAGTTGACTTTCCAAGATCCTCAAAAAACAACATTCAAACAAAAAGATCAGTCAGAATCATCTGGTTGAAAGTCAACATATCAGGCTGATCCACAAGGCTTGCTAAATTCATATAAGGAGAAGTTCAGGTTAATTTTAATGAACAGTGTTGGGGCCTACGAAGTGAGTAGTATTATTTGGAATTTTTAGTGGGTTTTCTTTTTTTTTTTTTTTTTTGACTCCCCTAGTCATTGGCCTTCATGCAGACCTCACTCCTACTCTTTATTTTTTGTACCTTTTCCCTTTATCTAACCCTTTCTCTCTTAGTGCTTCAATTTTCATAAATAGTGGTTAATAAACAGGTGATTATGATACTATCTACCTTGTATAAGTTGAGGACAAAATAAACACTTTTGGTTGATATTTTTACACACCACAGCATTTTTTATTCTTCAATCAAGAACACATTTCTGTGTTCTTTCTGGCTTTCTGTCAGGGCTGCCACTCTATTTAGTAGCCATTTACGGGTTTCCAAGAGCTTTCCTTTCATGACGAGTGAAAGTTCAGGCCTCTCCCATGTGTTTCACAGATCTCCATGGAGTATTTTCCTGTTCAAAATCTTTCCTGGTCAGACTTATCACCTTTAACTCTAAGCCATACTAACATCATATCAAGTGTTATCACTCTCCCTAAAGCACTCAGCCCAATTGTAAACAGAGCTCTGTTTATTTCCCTAAATACCAGAGTATGGTGTTGAAGAAAATTGCCTGAAGGGTCTGGGTTAAAAATAAGGTAAAAATAATAATATATCATTGCTTTAGAATTAGCAGCCCTAGGTTTCCACAAATGTTCCTTATTAGACACTTTTCTCTTTAGCTGGTTTCTTACACACAGATATCTTTTCCACATGTGGAAGCCCACTCAGAAAAGGCAAAATCATTGGGCATTATAATAATCTTCACCCAGGGAGTTAAAATACTTTTATATGTTATGCAGATTTATTTCCCCAATCTGACTCAAACTCTGCTTTTCAAAACAGAACATAGAATTGTACCTTGTATAAGCACTGTGTCTAGGAAAGTGTGTTCCTCAGACAATAGAAATCTCAAAGGAGAATAGTAGTATCTTTATTTAAATGGCATTTTGTCCCCACTACATTAGTATCTGTCAGTGTAAATGAAGAGTCATTAAAATTTTAAAGAATTCAAATTATGATACTATCATAAAATAAAGGATAAAAGAGTTCTCTAATTAAAACAGATATGATGACAAATTTTTATCAAAATATCTACTTCAAATGAAAGTAATTGAATGCATTTCAGTGACTTCTTATAGCCCTTGAGAAAATGTTTACCAAATGGATAGATCAATTTAAAAAGTGTTTTCTCATTTTGTTTCAAGTTCTTTTCTGGTGCCAATTATTTTTCTCCATAAAGTAAGCTCTGTTCCAGCCAATCAGAGAAACTTTAGAGTCAGAAACAGTCATCAACTTATTCATTAGATAATTTACAATCAAATAATATATAGATAAAGCAGTACTACTGTGGGGAAATAGCTATCCTTACAAAAATTGTTTTCAGGAGGATTATGAATGTCTTGTTTCATAAGAATGAAAGGAACACCAAGCCTCACTTTAGATTTCCTAATGTAAACCCTTCTGACTCCATTTATTGTGAACTATTCTAAGTGGATTTATTCTATAGTAAACAGTTGAACAGAAAGAAACTACTGAAATAGAAGGCTTTTACAAAGCAGGTACTGAAGCTAACACTTTTGTTCTGAACTGGAAAACTTCTAAATTCATGTACAGAAATACTTTGTTTTCAACCCACTCACAATAGAGTAGCCTAAGGATTTGTTTTCAAATTTATGCTTAGGAAGAGAAATAGGCAGGAGCCCTTAACTGTTCCCACATGAAAGCAAATAGCACAGCAGGTAGAGAATAAAATATGTAGTGACTCAAAAGCATAAGAAAGAATAGCATGAAATTTAGGCATTTAACTTTTAATTCAATATATAAAATGTTTAGTCATGGAATCAGATTCATTAAGTACTTTTCAATTTGTATTAAATTGTAAACAAGGTTTTTTCAAACTCAGTCTTCTATTTAATTAAAAGTCTAAAATGCAGGCCAAAGAGTAAGTTGCTCCTAAATATTACTATTCACTGAACGCACTTGAAAAACTCATTTGACATGATATTTTTTTTGTCATCACATTACCAAACTAGCCATGCAAAGTACATAGACTTGTATGGTAAAATTTAAAAAGCAAGGAAAACTTTATTCAAGAATATTGCAAAAGGAGAGACAGGCTAAAACTCAAGCTCGGCTCAACCCCACTGAAAAAGGCTGCACGCATTTAAGAACTGGGATAGGGGCAATATTAGGCCACCTGCACTTGCTAATTGGCCTTACTTAAAGAATGCGTACTATCAAGAAGCTTTTAAAAAGACTTACCTCTCAAAGAGGCAGGGAAAGATTACACAATTATAAGTTGTCTGAGGTAAAAACTCTAAGAAAGGCAGTATCAGTGGGCTAGAGTCAGGTAGAAACCTGTATAAAGTTTAATTAAGCTGAGGGGAACATGAGGTTATTTTGGTCAGTGGAGAGAAAATGAAAATTGGTTGGGAGAAAATAAATAATCTACTCTTTCTAAACTGAATTCAAATGACTAATGCAAATTACATAGATAATTTTAACTAAAGTATCTGTTTGTGGTCAAATGATGTGTTTGTTCATTTTGATTTACTTTCAAGTATCTATTCCTCTCTGCCAGCAGCACAGCCCTGGAAATGGCTGGAAATAGATAGCACCATGAACATTTACATTGCAAAGATCACACTGCAAATGTAAAGCTCCACGCAACACATTTTGGGCGTATTATAGTGCTCCAGTTTGGTAGAGTTTTGTAGACTGGGCTTACAACAGCCATTATTAATACATATTGTTTATCTACCACTTTTGAAAAGTTACCCTTCTGCATTTGATGAAAGAAAGATGCAAAAGTACACTTATTATGGTGCATATTGTTATTTAGCATTACCATAAGGATTATTTAAGGTGAGAATCTCTATACAAGATTTTTCAGTATCCATCAAGCTAGGGAACACTAACCCACTCAAAATATTAGGATAAAAAGTCACTATATACACATACAGTTTCTTTTGAGGGAGATGCTAGAACATACCTTATTATAGGATGTATATCTCATACATAAGGTACAAACAAAAGTGACCAGATATTCAATAAAGAGAAAAACATTAAGTCTTTAAGACTACGTTAGTAAAATTGCACTGTGAAAAGACCTAGACAATCAGTAAAATTGTATGAAGAGTAAAAATTATGTTTTAACTGCCTTAATATCATCAGAGAGACTCTCATTGTTTCTCAGGATAAAATAATTGAAGTAATTTATCCTCAAGACAAGTGCTGTATAACTCTATTATTGATGTAATTTTAGTCAAAAGTGCAACAGTACAGTTTGAATAATACCAGATGTATCAGTAATGTTGCTTCTTTTAGAAGTTAGAGAAAACTTGCTCACTAAATGACAGTGACAAATGACTTACTATCCATTAGACTACAAGCTTCTTGTGGGTAGGTGATGTTATATTTCATGTAGTGCACATATTAGTTGCTATTTAACATTTAAACACATAAGTAAGAAAATGTTCTTTGTGTTTGATTCTTGGCAAAAAAAGGCACATTTATCTACACACATGCACTTAATTTCTATGAAAAGAGAATATTTTAACCTAAGTCCTTTGAAAGTGTTTTATTCCTCATAATGATAGAGTTACCATATAATTTATTATCCAAATTTAGGACATTTTGTTCAGGAAAAAAACAAACAAACCACGAAACGTAAAAGGATCTATAATCATTTACTGGAGTTTCTATTACTATACCCATTTTACAGATAAGGAAACTGGGGTTTATTTATTGGTAAAACTTGACTAACTTACAAGAAAATAAACAGGCAAAAGGCAATAGAGAACACGTGTTTCCCATCCATGTTTAGATAAACTTTGTGGAATGTTTGTTTCCCAGTCTTCAATGTCCCTCTCAGCACTACCCTGGATGTTGGGGTGCTAATAGGAACCTCGTTCATGATCACTGAAAGCTTTCCCAGTTAAGGCCTTGTGAGGCTACAAGCAGATTAATTCAAAATAACCAAGTGCATTTTAAATAATGGGAATTATATGCAATTTAGACACCATTAAACTTTAAATGTGTGTGTTAGAAACTGCATATATAGTGCAGTAGGGTTCCACTGTCAACTTTTCATTGTTTCACTAGTCACTTTCCTATGCCCTGGGAATAGTGAAAATTGTAGTTCGGTGATGGTTTTTATTTTAACAAAATAATTCTTGTTCCTGTTGTCTAAATTCCTCTTTTTCTGGTGTAGGTTTAGCTTTCATTTTTTACATTGCATGCTGTTTTGTGCCTGGTGTGTTTTATCTGGAGATTGCTTTTTGCCTTGAAGAGAAGTAGGTTTAGAGTTGCAAAAGTTCACACTTCTAGTAAAAACAAAACAAAAACAAAACAAAACAAAACAAAAACAGAACAAAATTTTTTATAGTTTTCTATGTCTAATCTCAATTCCACAGAAGTTATACAGATCCTCTGTGTCCAATATAGTCAATGCTATCTGATACAGAATTGTGCTATCTCTGGGCATTGTGTGGCACAAAGTAGCTTCTATTTTGTTCTTCTGCTCACCTTCTTGCTGTAATCATGAAAAAAACTGGGAAAGTACATTTCAGAAGAAATCTGAACCAAAAATGGGTCATCCATTGGACAAAATCAAAGCTGTCATCTCCCTTAACATATTACACCAACAAGCACATTTTTTAGCTACTTCATATCAGGGTTTTAATATTAAAAATTTTGGTGTTAGAAATTGCATAGCTATAAATTAAAATTTATTTTTTTAAATGTCTTCAGTTGTTATTAATATAATATAATCTATCTAATCTGCTTTATATACATGTAGTAAAAGCCTCCCTTCTCAATCTAAAAACATATTGGCAGAGATCAATTATGCTTGGAATTCTGGCTTCTGGTAGGTACTTTCCAGTAAGCTTCGATGTTTCTATCCATGTTCAAATAGTAGTTAACAAATGTATCATTATAGTTCTGACTTAATATGGTTATGGTGTGATTTAAAAATATTTCCTGTTTTAAGTGAGATTTGTTTTTTAGTTTTTGTTTTTTTAATGCCCAGCCAACTGCAGAAGTACCAATTACATCATATTTGATGACTTCTGTTAAGGTAATATATAAAAAAGGCTCAATTAACTTAAATTTGTCATGAGTATATGAAGGTTTTTTTCCTGAATATTGGATATGGTTTTTAATTTTAAAAAAATTTAAATTATTTCTCAATAATGCAAAACTTAATATGTATATTTAAGAAATAGGGTAGCTAAAAATGAAGTATGTGAACAAAAGAGGGGTTTTATGGGAAAATAACCTCACAGGGTGATTTTATCTTAAATTCCTAACTGCACAGGCCATGGTGGGTAGTCATGCACAAGGCATACAACCTCTTTCCTAAAAGGCTTATCTTTTCCTTAAGCAAGCCCTGTGTCCAATATTTCTTTGCATTTAGGTTAACACACCTTTGAAACACCCCCTTTCAGTTCCCCCAACAGAACACATAATCTTAACTACCCTGTAATCCAGCAATTTTCAAACAATGTGCTGCAAGAATTTTTAAAGCATGCAATTCCTGACTATATAGTCAGGGGTACTGACCTCTTTTCCTTTAGACTGTCAAAAAGAAAAAAGACAACAGCCAACACAATAGCCACCCTGTGTGAACAAATCAAACTATACCTCTTCTTCTTCTTTTTCTTTTTTTTTTTTGGTCAAAGCAGCAAAAAATAATATATTTTTTGGTGTGCCCCAGAATTTTAGTAATTAGTTTGTGTGTATAATGAGATGAAAAGGTTTGAAAATTGCTGCTGTAATCCAATCCAGAGTTACTTCCTCCCACCTTATGTAATCTTCCTTAAGGTTTCTCTTTAATTTCAAATGCATAATAGAAGCTGCAAAAACTGTTATTCTCTGGAGCATTTGAGCTCTTGCTCTCCAGCATATGTCATTAGTTTGGCTCAAATAAACTCGTAAAAATTCTCTACAGGTTTGGATGTTTCTTACATCAACAAATAATCTTCCTTAATTGCAGTATTATAAGAAATTGGTTTACTACTTCTAAAGTATGATTCAAAAATCTGCTTTGCTGTTATAGACAATGAATTCAAAAGTACATGGAGTTGCTTTGTCATTAATGTTATTTCAGTTATATCTGATCCTTTACTAAGGTGCTATTTCATTCAATAGATATAGACAAATCAGTGTGATGCAATTGTAAACATGTAGGTCATGATGTGACAACACTAAGAGAGTTAAGATGAAAGCTTGAGTGTTGAATTGATCAAACATGAAAAGGATGTCTGAATAAGGTTAGGAATGTTAAAGTAATGGAATTGATATGAATAATATAAAAACCTAGATCAAATAATAACTTTTGGATAAATTCTCATTCATTTCTTTTTAAATTAAAATTTTTTATAAACAAAAGTTACTGAGAACTTACTGTATACTAAGTACTGTGGTAGACACATTACATATTACAAATAATTTGAGCATGGGCCTTGATTTTAAATCACTCACAATGTGGTGGAGAAGAGGGACAAGTACAATTGTGTACAATCTCAGTCCAGCCCAATTAGTGCCAAGAGAAAAAAAAAAAGGAACACACACAAGTACTGCTGGAATACAGAATAGCACCTAAACCTGAAGAGTCTCAGGAGGATGGAGGGAATCACTGAGATAAAACTGAAAGTTTGCCATCATTGGCACTGTGCAAATAAATACCAAAGCACAGTGGAAAGTGGGGGTGGGAAGGGAAGGGAAGAGGAGGAAATAAGGAAGAAAGGAAGGAGGATAGGAAGGAAAAGACAAAGAGGAAGAATATGTACAGAACCTTGAGCATAAAGGGCACTAATATGTATGCAGTTATCTTATTAGGGCTATGTTTGTATCCTGAAGTTATACTTCTGAGTGTAGATCAAATTGTGTTTTAAACCTGAGTGAGATCTCTGAACTCCGGCACATTGTACAGAATCCTAAATGCGTAGCTTGCAGCTCAAATACTACTAGGAAAACAAAACCCAGACATTTGCTTATTTGGGCATGTTATAAGACAGCAAGTAGCTGCAAATGACATCTGAATAAAAAGGTTTACTAATATAAAAACTACTATAATTTACTCACATTTTATTATTAGTTCAGCATGTTTCAGAGTTTATATTTTCAGGAAGATAAAATTGTTTTTTTTGAAATTAGTATAAAAGAGAACACTACATTTGACAGGTGACCTTTGATAAAAGCAAATAAAACAAAAAACAAAAAAATCAACACTTTTAGAATTAAAAGTACAGAGGTTAAAATAGGCGAACATATTTTATGAAATTTTATGTAAAAGAATACTCACTAGAACATGTCCATTTGGTTCTCCAAAAACTCACAACATGTGACAAGGAACAAAGCCAGGGAGTCTAATTCAATACATCTTGTTTCTATAGAAACAGCATTATTGACACTCATTTTTTTTTTTCTATTTCTATGGTAACAGGACACAGAAGTACCTTAGAAATGAAAAGGGTACACATAAGAGATCTCTCAAGTGCTGATGGAGGTGAGTGGAGGCTGGTGATGACAGGAAGTACAGATGTTCACTAATCTCCAAAAATCTTTACTCCCAAGAAGCGTATTTAAGTTAGAATTTGGCTCCCATAATAGGATTGCTTTCTTCCCAGGTCACGGCACCACTAAGCTAAATTGAATTCAAAACTATTTGAGTTATTTTACCTGCACATCTTATTAGATTTGTTTGACAATTAAAAGCAGAATAAAAGTTTTTAAAATGTTTAATAAAAATATAAATAATGTTTCTTCCTTATACACTGTTATTATTACTGAATTGCTCCATAGAAAGGAATAGGATTACTGTTGCTCAGTTCTTGGAAGAAATAATAAGATAGTGTCAAGTACATAAAGACTATTTTATAGGTTAAGTTGTTCCCAGCTTCTAACTCATTCAAGTAAATTTATTCTTGAAGCAATTTTTTTTTCCCAAAATAATAAAGGTTTAGGGGGTAAAAAGAGACAGGAAGAACAGTAGTCAGACAATTTCAGTATCTCAGTAGTGGCTAAATAGGCTCTTAGCTTTTCTTCCCATTGACATATGCCAAATATAATAGTAACAATAGAATGAAGGACAAAAGCATTCTGTGCCATCCCCTAAATTATTTCCTACAATTCTCTTAAAGTTAAAATCACTTAACATTTCAGGGAAAAAAAGAATCAGGAAAGCATGTAGTGCATTAGATAGTGTAGAGAACCTCTAATGAAATAAGTTCCTCCTACTACACACACCAGCACTATTGGATAGGAATAGCCATCTAAATAAGGGTCTGTGTGATCTATTCTGTGTAGTGGACAGAAATTTCATGAAAATAATAAGATTGGTCTAGCTTCATCTTTAATTAGAAATGCTCTATTCCATGGGCATATATATTTGGTGTTGCATGCTTGTTTCTTTAATTGTGAGGGATTATTGATTTGTAAGAAGGTTTACATCTTTGTCTTGTTTGTTAACATTTGCTCCATGAATTCTCTTCTTTTAGTTCTGAAGAAAGAAAATCTCCTTAGAAGATAATGCCTTATTTTTTACTAACACAGCTTTCATTACCCCAGGAAGTGACAATTGGATTTCATACTTTCTGATTTGAGGGAGTAAGGTAGCTGAGACAAAAAATATAGGACAAATGTATTGGTAATGGGAAATACCTATGCATTCTTGCACTGCATATCCATCTAATTGGTTTCTGAAGAAGTTCACTCAATAAAACACTTCAAGAGCCAGTATTTGGTCAGTGTTTGGTCAGTCATTGGTGAAACAGAGTCATAATTTAAAAAATAACTTTGAACACGAATGAGGCTGATCTACCCCCAACGCCCTGGCTCAGTTGGAAACTATTCTGTCCAGCAGAGGTTTCATGACCACGGTGGAACAAATTTCTCCAGGACACTGTATTTTATCTGGGAGGGGAAAGGAGGCAGCTGTTCCCTCTAGTGGAGAAAAGCACAAGACCTCCATTCCTCATGCTTTTTACTGAGAAGGGTCGTCGGCCGTCGTCGGCAGCCGTCCGTCTCGAGAGACGATGGTGTAGCTTCTTAAGAGTCTATCTGCACCGCCGAGAATGGCTGTGCAGTCCGACTCGGGAGTGACATGGTATCTGTCTCCTCCCGTGTTGAATCGACATCTTGTGATGACGCTGAAGCTACAGAGCCTGGGCAGGGTAATATGGAGGGTCTGCTGTTGCCCATGCAGCAGACCCCCCCTCTCTTCGCAGCTGAAGGGTCCAAGGGAAGGACGGAGTCGATACAGCTTGGGTTCAGGGTACACATAGGAAATACAAGGTCAAATTCTTAAATCATCAATAGCTTTTAGGTGCCTGGATTACAGCTGACAGTTACAGATTACAGGTATTGATATAGAGGGCACAGTCTGTGTCAGGGTCTATTAAACATCTTGACGCCACACTGGCATTAGGTGCAAGGTTTCATACATTCCTTGCTAGAGATTGTTTATAGTTAACTAAGAGATAAGAAAAGCAGAGTAAGCTCCAAAGCATAATAAGCATTATTTAAATCCAATTCCCATGGAAACCCTCTCAGTGGCCTTCGGTCCTGTTTGCTTCACAGCCTTCCAATGTTCTGTTGAGACTCAGAGGCCTCCTGGAGGGGCGCTGGCTCATGGCTTCAGTTTCTGAAACCACAAGGAGTGGTTCCTCACACATGAAAGTAAAAATAAATATGTCAGCTTTTTCATTTTTATATATGTTACTTATATCAGTAAACTAATTAAATAACATTAGCTTATGATAAATATTTTATTATTATTATTCTATGCAATTTTAGAGTTGAGTGACATAACATTGTACAGCAACATAATTAGAACATTATTTGAGGACAATAATTAGTCTATTTTACAGAAAAGAAATTATTGGTAAAAAAAGTTATTTAATTGCATTATTCAACTCAAAGGGTATGGAAATAGCCCCATTTAAATGTATTTCATGGTTTTACTCTTAAAATATTTTGAATTTTAATTAAAATTATACATTCATTGTATGAATGATATGAATGATATGAGTGCAGAAATTTAAATTGATAAATTTAAATTAAATCATATTGTCAATGTTGCTAAAATAAAAACCCACATATTTTGTATTACAACTAAATTAGTAATATCTTTTTCAAGGGTTAAATCTGTAAAGTGGGCTATCCATTTTTATATGTAAATTCCAGGCGTTCCTCAATGGGTAGTTCAATAACAGCACTTGCTTTTTATTTACTACTTTTATATTTTTAGCTAGATTTTATTTAGAAATACATGAGTTGGTATATAGTATGAAATTTCTGGTACATTTGTATTGCTTATTTAACATATAACTTAGTTGCTTAATTCTATATGATAAATTATCACTACGACCACTTAGCCACTGTTTTGTTTTTTGATTGGCTTTCTGTGAGGCCAACCCAGGTAAGACACCCAACATCATGGAACATATTATGTGCATGCCATTGAAAAACCATGGATTATGGACTCAACAACTAATACATGAGCATTGTTTTTGCCTTTTACTAGATTATCACAATATTTTACCTAAGTTATATATTAATTAGTTAAAGCATTTTTTTAAATTTAAAACACTTTGCCAAGATAGAGATAGTACTGGGTGGTAGATTAGAGAAGGGTGGACTTAGAAATGGGGCAGTCCTACATTTGAATCTGGCTTTGCCAATTTTTTACTGAGTGATATTGGCCTGGTTAGTTTTATTGCCAGTTTTTGATTTTTCTCATACAGAAGAAACAGTATTTATTTGAAAAATTTTGTGGTAATAAAAAATAATACCAACCTAACTGCCCATCAGTAAATGAATGGATCAAAAAACCATGGTACATTTACACAATGGAATACTGTGCAGCAGAAAGAAAGAAGGAACTCCTACCCTTCATGACAGCATGGGTGGAAATGGAGAGTATTATGCTAAGTGAAATAAGCCAGGTGGCTAAAGGCAAATACCATATAATCTCACCTATAAGTGGAACCTAATGAACAAAACAAAAAATTAACAGAGTAGAACCAAGACATGGAAATAAGGAACAGACTGACAGTGATCAGAGGGGAGGGTGGAAGGAGATAACAGGGGAAAGAAGGGGAAGGGTCTAGTCAAGGAACAAGCATAAAGAACCCATGCACATGGACAACAGAGTAGGGACTGACTGTGGGAGCAGGGGGTGGGCAGGGCAGGGGAGAGCAACATGGAAAATTTGGACAACTGTAACTGAACAACAATAAAGTAAAATAACATGTGTTAAAAATAGAACTAATATCTACACAGTCAGTAGTCTAGAAAATGATGCATGTTCAATAAATATTAGCTGATACTTTATTTTTCTTGTTACTATAGTAAATAGGATTTTTCCCCTAATTTCTCTTTCTGATATTTCATTGTCGATGTGCAGAAATTCCATAGATTTCTGAGTATTGACTTTGTATCCTGCTATTTTGCAGAATTCACTTATTAGGTCGAATAGTTTTTTAGTAAAGACTACAGGGTTTTCTATGTACACTCTCATGCCATCTGCAGATAATAAGTTTTACTTCCTCCTTCCCAATTTGTATGCCTTTTATTTCTTTTTCTTGTCTGATTGCTGTGGCTAGAACTTCCAGTACTGTGTTGAGTAAGAGTGGTGAGAATGAACACCCTTGTCTTATTCCTGATCTTAAGATGAACTATCATAAAAATTCAATTTAATAGGACAAAGTCTCCCATGAGTTTCCTCTTTATAATGCAAATTTTTTTAAAAAAGGAAAGGGAGCTAATATATATTTACCACTTACTATACTCCAGTACTGCTCAAAAATTAGCACTTTGCTTCCTAATTCAGAGCACCCAGGATAACTTAGATAGTTAGGTTTAATAAAACACTGTAACTTCTCCCTGACCCTCAACAACATATGTAATATAAGTGAGTGAGTTCATAGCATTAACACATAGGCTGGAAATACCATGTATTTCCACAGACAAAAGGTTTCCCAGAACTTCAGTTCATGACACAATAAGACTGAACAGAGTAGGGTTGTCCTGGGCGTGGGTCAGTCATCTTCCTTTTGACTTGTACAAGGCTGTTTTTCCATTGTTATTGAGAAGTTGAAAGGAGTGAATGAATGGTAGAGTTCACATTTTTTCTATTCCCATGCCTCCAAAGAATATTATTTTTGACCATCCTTTCTACTCTCATTTTTCTCATTCTAATGATCTATATTTATATGTCCAATCCTAGGTATTTTTACGTATCCCCATTTATAATTTGTTGCTACTTCAGCTTGCCTGCTATTTTTCTCTTTTAGGAACAAACAGAAAATACTCTCAACATGGCATTGTAATTGTATATAATTAATCTATTAGAGGTAATAATGCTGGAAGGACTGAAGCACAGGAATTAAGAATACTCTAAAATGAGGAAATAGGAAATAACTGGTTTGGGTGGCCATGTCATGGATTCAAGTTTTGTTTACCCACATTAATAAACGGTGAGTAATAACTATGGCAAGCCCTGGCTGGTTTGGCTCAGTGGATTGAGCGTTGGCCTGCGAGCTAAGTGTCGCTGGTTCGATCTTCCAGTCAGGGCACATCAGAGAAGGAAAACTCTGACTCCAAAAAACCTCCGCTGCCTTGCGGCATACCTCTTCAGGGGAAAGGCTAAGGGAGTAAACCCCGACAGAAAATCCGGAGCCGGAGTCCCTAAGGCGGTTTGATGTTGTAGTCAACACTGGCAACTCCTGCGGCGCACCTGAACCCAAGCTGTATCGACTCCGTCTTTCCCTTGGACCCTTCAGCTGCGAAGAGAGGGGGGGTCTGCTGCATGGGCAACAGCAGACCCTCCATATCACCCTGCCCAGGCTCTGTAGCTTCAGCTCCACTGGAGAGGACACTCCAGCGTCATCGCAAGATGTCGATTCAACACGGGAGGAGACAGATACCGTGTCACTCCCGAGTCGGACTGCACAACCATTCTCGGCGGTGCAGATAGACTCTTAAGAAGCTACACCATCGTCTCTCGAGACGGACGGCTGCCGACGACGAATAACTATGGCACAAATTATCTCATGTAATAACCTTCTAAAAGCCGACAAACCAACAGTCATTCCCAGGATTTGAAATATCTTTGATTTTTGTGGGTATGTTGGTGTACATCCCTTTTACTTAGTTATTCTGTTCAAATCTGTTTGACATGAATATAACTCTGTTCCTTTTAAACTCATACAGATTGATAGTCAATAAAAGGTTCTGGGTATATAGAAATTTGTCCTCAGTTTTAATCTAGGTAGAAGATAATTTATAAAAGAACAGTGTGGCCTTGTGGAAACAATGAATCTAGATTATAACCTATTCATCATCTTAACAGATGAGTACCTAGAAAAATAATACAAATAGCATTAATTGAATTCAGTATTGTTACATTTCTAAAACTTTTTTTAAGGACTTTGTATTCATTGTTTCACAAAATCCTCACAGGTTACCAGATGTTGCAAATAAAATTAGTGAATTTTCAGTTACGTATGAATTTCAGATAAACATTTTTTATTAGAAGGATGTCCTATGCAATATTTGAACATACTTATATTAAAAATTATTTGCTGCTTATATTACTTCAAAGGTAATTTGATATCCAATATTTTTTCTGGCAACCATATGAAGTTGCTTTAATAATTACATACCGTTATTAATGATCCCCATTATCAAGAAAAGGAATTGAAGTTAAGTCACTTGCTCAGTGCCACACAGATATTTAGTTTCAGATAAAATTGAAATAGTCTTGATAGTCTGGTTTCACAGTTCATGCTCCTAACCATTTCACTATGCTTCTACATCAATGTCTATTCCTATGAGTAGCAAGACTGCCCCATGTGATCACTGTGGTCTCTCTCAACCTTAATCATCCATGACTTAATCCTATTTATCAAGGTAAAAAGGGGCTTTTCCTTTAAAAGTTTATTCCACTTCATTGCTCCAAAATGAATGCCTTTATTTACACAGCATCATTAAAACAGCACTAATGTAAATAACTTGCACATTTTTCTTGAGAAACTTTCCAGAGACCAATGTGCCATAACAAGCCAATCACTTACTATATCAGGAAATTGATTTTTGTAATGTATCCAATGGACCTTGCAGCCTCTCTCCAAGGTTTTACCTGCTAATTACTAGCTATTTAGTTATAAAAATGCTAATAAAATACACATAGATTTAAAAAGCAAGGAAAATGCACTTTTAAGTATCACCATGGTTCATTCTCTTCACTGTAAACCAGATTCAGGCCATGACAGACAGACCTGTTGTACACATGCTGTGGAATTGAATGCTTAAGAGGCACAAAGGACCTCCCAATCATATAAGCAGTAGTTCTAAATAGTTGCAGTTTGGGGGAGTGGTGATAAGAGGGCCAGATAAACCTACTTTATCTGTGCTCAGAAAAAGATTTTGAACTTATTTTGTCTGGCATTGTTACGGAACAGCAAGTTGGGGTCTCGCTGACTGCCTCTGCGCTCTAGGCAAAATTCCAGAGGCAAAGGTTTTGTGATAAAGGAAGAGTCTAGTCAAAAGCAGTTACTTAAGCCTACCCAATCACAGCTTTAAACACTTATGCCAATCAATTAACTCTAACACCTGAGTTCTCCTACCATTCCCCTGTTAGTTTCTGTAGGGTTAGTTATAAACTAAAACAACAGAATACACAAAAGCTACACAATTCTGGAAGAATGGCAGTCTTCTGCCTCAGAGCCAGTTACCTCTAGAACACCCAAAGAATAAACACGCCATCCTCTACCAGGCCAGCTCGAGCCTAGGCTATGCCTAAAGTTCCTTTCCATGTAAAATACCATCTGTTAGGAAATGCAGGCAGCTACAGCACAATCATCCAGCATACTTGAGGAAAAAGAGCCTGGATCAAACTTGAGAGCAAGAGCCAGTGAGTCTAGGAGCTAGAGAACCCGAGCCAGAACTAGAGCCTGAGAACCAGCTCAGGAGCTAGAAAAGCTCAGGAGCTAGAAAAGCTTCGGAGTTGCAGAGCCAGCCTCTTTTTACTTCCATTGGCTCTGGAGTCATTCAGCTTCTCAGCCAATCCTGTCCTAGACTGCTTTCTGTTGCTTCAGCAGACTCTTCCTGCAGACCCCTCCTACATCTTCCCAGTGATCCTAATCAGATCTCTGTAACAGCATCATTTCAGATAGGTCCAAGTGACATCTTTTACACCATTAGTTCATTGATACAGAGTGGCCAACTGCAGGAACTGAGCAGTATCTCAGATGCAGAATGGTTGTTCGCTGACAGTAGAGAGGGCTGTCTTATGCTAAAGACATGGTAAGAACAATTTATAAATATTCTGGATACAGGCAAGGCAGAGTGTTTGAGGGAAATCTACAGATGGAGGCTGAGAAGTCTGTGGGCTTGAGTCACTGCCAAGTAGTTCCATGACATTAGTGTCAAATAGTACTTGCTATGCCTAAGACATGAGACAAGAACTTGACAACTTTGTTCATTTCTTTAGCCTTGAAGAGCTGGCTGCTCTTGCTGCAATGGAGAGAGAGATGAACTCCACAACTGGGACACAAATAAACTTAAAAAATGAAGAAACTGTACTTATTAATGAAAATCATGGGTCTCTTCTGATTTACTGATTTACACCTTCACTATTCTTCTGGGCTGGTTCTTATATTTTTCTTTTTACCACTAATATTTGGTCATGTATATATGAAGGACATTGTCTAGGATCCCAAATAATAGATGTTGACTTGATAAAATATACTGCTAGCCATGTGCAACACCTAATTAAATCTAATATTTTTTCTACTACATATAAAAGCTTCTCTGAGTACATGAGTGGGGCGGGGGACTAAAAAGGGGTAACCTTAGCACCTCAGTAATTTATTTTATAAAGAAGAGCATTTGCTATGTAATGACATGATTATAACACCTAGGATGTAAACCACTATGCATAAGAGAGGGGAGTTATGCATATGATTATGATATTCTGCTCAAAATTCTTCAAAGATCCCCTCTAAGATCATCATGATTCATCAGACCACAAAGCCTTTTATCATCTGTCCAGGATTTATATCTCAAGTCTATCCTCTCTCACCTTCCCTCATGCTTTCCCAGCCCAAAGAGCAACAATGCATCTGCCATGTCTGGAATACCTCATATAATTTAACAATTGATGTCTGCTTGTGTTTCCCCATCTGTGTCGATCACTCATCCCCTATATTCTATGCATATTCATTTTTCAAAGTGCAACCTACATGCTAACTTCTCCAGGATATTATTGTATCTATATGCCCAGAAATAATTTCTTTTTCTTTCTTGGTGCTCAAATAACATTTCTTATTTCTCTAATTAGGGTGTTTCTTAAACAATATTATTGTTGGTAAGTTTATCTTTGATAATGCATAATGAAATCTGTTGGCATTTGACTAATATGTATTTTTTATTATATCCATGATGTCTGTGATTTAGAAGAAGTTTAATATGTTTGTTAAATGAATAATGAAATGAAAAACAATTATGTAGTAATTGTAGACTCTATCACAAGAAGCACAGAACTCATAAACACAGAGTCACAAATAGTTAATTGTTTAGTCCTTAACAGTTAATATGGTCATAAAATAATTTTGAGCACCAAGAAAATTGTTAAGGATATGGTTTGGGGTCAAGTATAATAGAAAGTATCATGGTTAATGAAAAAGTAAATAGTCTTGAAAATAGACAACTTGATTTTTTATCTGAAATGCTCTTCTTTTAGTTGTAAAGTCAATGAGTAGTGATTTATCTTCTTTGAGATTCATTGTTAACTGTAAAATGTGAATGATAATAAAAGAGGAGAGAAGGAGGTAAAAAAAGAAGAGAAATAGAAGGAGAGGGATTAATTAAGTGTTGAATTCAATCTGATACATAGTAGATGATTATTAAATATCAATTCACCTCTCCTTTCCTGGGATCTTGTGAGTTAATGATTGAATTTGAATTAGTCATGACAATGGAACAGACCAAGTTAAAGCTGTCTAGAAATAGAGAAGTAAAAGAAAACTATAGAATATGTAGACATTAAATTTTTTTAATTGCTATTTCATAAATTCAATTTTATCTACTTTCAAGTGTGAAAAAAGTACTAACATTTTTTGACACATCTGCACTATTTTTTTTTTTTTTTTTTTTTATCATCACACCTGGTGGCTTTTTAAATTTCAGTAACTCCATATGGAAGCCGGTCTCTTTATAGTTTCATCTTTTGGAAACTATAGCAGCCTCCTTTGCGTCACCCTGTCACATTTGTATTAAACTTTCTGGTGTATTATGAAAAACAATAATAGTGCCTTCTGCTTGAAATAGATATAAATTGCAGGATTTTTTTTTTTTTTGTAAATTGCTCATTTACAAAAAATAAAATATTTTCAGTTGCCTCAAAGATTTTGAAACAAAGCATATCTTCTGTCCATTTTTATAATGAATAATTTCCTTTGAGTATGCAGATCTCTGAACAGGGCTCATTATAAAATTAACACTTTTGGTAGTTAATTGACTACCTACTTTAATGACACTTCTACTTGATTGTAAAAATGTCTAGAAAGGAAAACAAAATTTTTATTAAATGATTAGTCACTTGCATTAAATATTAAGAAATAATTTATGATTCTGAAAAGTTAAAAGATAAAAATTAGAAGATATTCTAAGAATGGTTAACAATTTAAATAGGCTGTATCTTTACTACAGTGATGTTAGTATTCAGGTAAACATTACTCATGAGGAAGCTCTTTCAAGAGGTCGGGATAAATGGGTATATCTTAACTTATGGAAGTTAAAAAGGCAATAGTTATTCTCTTAATGGTAATCAAAGAGGTTGATGTACACTTATCTCTGTTTACCTTCACCTTCATTCTGATATCTTCACTTTCACCTTTGTAGACTTTCCTAGAATATGGTCATTTATAGACTGGGAATGTCAGCAATGTTGTGATATCCAGTGTCTTTGGAAGTCTACTTTTAATGATCCACGTAATGACATTCTAAGGAAGGAATCTCAGATGCATCTATAGAAAGAAACTATAAAATTTTCTGTGTGACTTAAAATTTATTGAAACCTCAGTTTTTGGACAAGATGCCAGAGAAGCACTTCCTCCTGATCCTCACTACTAAATAGAGCTAAAAACCCCAGACAAAGTAAAAAAACAAACAAACAAACAAAAAAAACAAAAACAATAAATTCTCTGAAAGGTGTTAGGAAGAAAATGAATTGGTTTGAGATCTCAGGACTAGAGGAATACAGTATCATGGTATCTCTCTTCAAGTGAAGAGAGTGACTGGGTATTTTCCAACAACCAAACTGAGAACAGAGGCATTCAGGTAGGCGCATTTTTCTCCTTGACTGGAAGGAGCCTCTCCTAAATACCAGGTTGGACCTGACAGAACCAGCAAGGGGAATTTTGATCTACAGTCCTGGTCCTGAGAGCTCTTTACCTGGTCTAGAAACACCAGAAAGGCTGATGGGGAAGGGGGCGGGATAGAGTGGACACACCTGTAGGAAGTCACCTCACAAGACAAGGCAGTCTGCGGACCACTCTCCATATTCAACAGGCAGGGGTGACCTGTCACAACAAGCATCCTGCAAGGGAAGTTTTTTTCACCCTCCTGGCTGGAGACTCACATTTGCCACCAAGATACAAAACTGGGGAGGACCATTTCTCCCTCCTTAGGCAAACAAGGGACAGTGGAAACACCAGCAGTACCATATAAACTGAGCTGACCAAAATAAAAGTGTGGAGTCTTTACAAATTGAAATGTCATTAGAACCACAGCCCACAAAAGTATACCAGGGCACACATGCTAAACCTAAGTATCTCACCCTGAGTTCTGATGTCTGGCTCAGTCCATCTAATCTGACAT
This sequence comes from Furipterus horrens, assembly GCF_987537825.1. Lineage (NCBI taxonomy): Eukaryota > Metazoa > Chordata > Mammalia > Chiroptera > Furipteridae > Furipterus > Furipterus horrens. The sequence continues at coordinate 71,135,698 of NW_028327175.1, forward strand.
GTATTACATTTAGCCATTGCCTAGATTTAGAAAAGCATATGGATATTGTCAACAAAAGAACTCTGTGGAAGAGCAATAGAAAACTGGCAAATGAAAAGACACATCCTATGGATGAGGAAAATGAAAAAAAAATACTGATCAGTAAGCTATTGAGTATTTAAATTGTCCATTCACTTGGAAATCAAAGCATATACCACTTCAAAGTTAGGATCATTTATACAATCAATTTTTGTGGCAAGGAAATAGTTTTTAAAAAAGGGGATCTTCTAACATTGCCTCTTATCAAAAGAACTAATTGTGGGTCTAGTGACAAATTCAATAAAGTTAGATAATTACATTTATCATAGTAATCCTAATGTTTGTTTATATCACCATTGAGCAACTAATTTTCTTTCGGAATCAATCTGGTCAACTTTGAAGAGACAATATAATAAATCAGAGATCATTAACTTTAATTGTTATGTTGAATCTTCAGGATGGATCCTGTGACAGAGCAAACCATAAATAGTCCTCCTCTCAACGTTGGCCTGTGAGTAAGCAGCACAGCAGATATAAGATGAGTGTTCTGTCAGATTGAGATAATCAGCCACCGAGATTGCAATGGACATAGATGAAGAATACTACCTGAAGAAAAACTGTGTTTGGACAAATTTTCCTTTTCTTTCTTAATATGAAAGGTAATTGAAAAGATTTACATTTACTTCAATAAAATTTTTATATTACTGCTGAAAATAGAAGGAACTCAGACTAAATATGTGTTTCTTTAAGGCCCTGGTAAACAACAACTTGATGCCTGACTAAAGACCGCCTTCTCTTTTTTTTTTTTGAAACATTATCAGTATTTATTTCTTTTTTTTTTCAGATTTAATGTGTTTTATTGATTAAAATATTACATTTGTGCCAATTTCCCTTCCCTCTGCTCCCCTCCACCCGGTGGCCCCCTCCCTCCAGTTGTCCCACCCTTTTAGATTATGTCCATTAGTTGTGCATACAGTTCCTCCCAACCTCTCTCCGTCTATTCCATTCCCTCCTACCTTGATCCCCAATTCCTATATCATCTCCCTCCCTTTCCCCATTCCCCCTCCCTGTTGACCTCCCCCCAATATGCTTCCCGTACCCACAGTTCCTTTTCCACTCTCGTTGCCTATTTAGTTTGCCTTTGTTTCATCTCCCTAGCTTCTGTTTTTTTAAACCAGTCCCTTTAACATCTCATATAACAGTGGTTTGGATCTAATGAACTCTTTCAGTTTTATTTTGTCCTGGAAACACTTTCTCTGTCCTTCTATTCTGAATGACAATTTCGCTGGATAGAGTATTCGTGGTTGTAGGTTTTGGATTTTCATTACTTTGAATATTTCTTGCCAGTCCCTTCTTGCCTGTAGGGTCTCCCTTGAGAAGTCAGCTGATAGTCTAATTGGGACCCCTTTGTACATAATTCTTTTCTTCTCTCTTGCTGCTTTTAAGATTCTCTCTTTATCTTTAATTTTTGACATTTTGATTATAATGTGTCTTGGAGTGGTTCTCCCTGGGTCCAGTCTCTTGGGAACTCTCCTTGCTTCCTGGACCTGTAAGTCTATTTCCTTCCCCAAGCCTGGGAAGTTCTCCTTTATTATATTTTCACTCAATTTTTCAAGTTCTAGTTCATCTTCCTCACTCTCTGGCAAACCAATGATTCTTATGTTGGGCCTTTTATAGCTGTCCCAGAGGTTTCTGATCCTCTCATTGTTGCTTCCCATTTCCTCTCGCTGCTTTGGTTGACTGCTTGTTCCTTCTCCATATTCCAGTTTGTTGAAATGAACTCTGGATTTTTTTTCCTCACCTTCTATCTCGTATGCGGTTTTGTTCCTTTCGTTATGAAATTTTTTCGCTTCTTTCTTATCTTTTTCCTGCTCTTTTGTGAATTCTGTAAGCCACCTGATAACAATGGCCCAGAATTGAGCCTCTGACAGGTTTCTTATCTGTTCATCTGTCAGGTTCTCTATCTGCTGTCTGGTGAGCTGTGCCACCGGGATTTCTATAGTTGTCTGCCTCATTTTGACAGATGCGTTTTGTTTTCTTGGGCCTGCTGTCGGGGGCAGTGCCTGTGTACTCGTAATGACCCAGCGACCGGCGGGCGCCGTTTGGCGTCACAAATCAGCGACCGGCGTCTGCCTGTCCGCGACCTATTTCGCAGCCCTGTGGTGCTTTCTTTGGGGGCGGGGGTCCAAGATGGATTCACACAGTTATTCAGCTAGGAGACCGGGATCCGACCTCCCGTCCCCCTGGGCCTCACTGTTCAAGGCGATGTGGCGGCCGCTCTCCCCAGCGCCGGAGTCGAGCACCGCCAGGGGCTTGCGCAGCCAGGATTCCTTGCCGCCCGCCGCTCTGGGTGCGACCACAAACAGCACTGCCCTCTTTAACTCTTACCTGCCCAAATGGCACCGCTGGTTTATAACTTCATATGTTGGACTTCCGTGTAGTTTTATTTTCTGGAATTTCTAGTTATCCTTTGTTTTGAAGTAGTTGTATTCCTCTCTAGTTGTAGAGGGAGACCTAGCGTGTCCGTCTAAGCCTCCATCCTGGCCAGAAGTCCCAAGACCGCCTTCTCTTGATGAGTTTACAGACGACCAACATCTTTGCTCTCAGGAGTCAGATAAAACTTGGTGCTTGGCAGTTCACTCCAAATGTGTTCCGCTCACCTTTCTTTTTTTCTCTCCCTTCCTTTCTCTCTAGTTAGTTTCTCAGTCTCTGAGTTGCTCTAAACAGAAGACTATTAGCTCTTTGGGATTCCTTGTAGTGATAGAGTATCTAATACCTATGTAGGGATATGTTTATATTGATCATATTTTGTGGTTTTCATACAAACAGTGCTGTTATATTAAATTCAGTTTTCTCTTCATTTCATTTCAATAAAATACCTTAAAGTTTGTCCTACATCAGTGGACAATGAGCTATCTTCCCCAATCCCACCGGGGCTACATGACTGTAGTCTTTTTAATGAATTACCATAATTTATTCAGCTTTACTAGGTGATATTTAAAGTTTTATAATCTTATAGTTTTATAAAAATGCTGGAATGTTCTTAAACTTACTTCTTTATACATAGATGTGACTGGCTCTATAGTATATATCCTAAGTAGCACATTTTCTGAGTCAAACTGTTAAGTCTATTGAAATGATGATAGGTAATGCTGAGATTGTTTTACAAAGATGTAGAATCAGTTACACTATGCCAACATGTATGAGAGTATTGCTTGGTTCACTGTTTTAAATAGTCAAAACCCTTATCTATGATCCTATCTATCCTGCTCTGTCCCCTGTTGTGTTCAATAAAATTAATAATTGTTAAAAAAACAAGTAAGTCAGGAAACAGTTCCAACTCCTCATCAACAAACTTTTCAGTGTAGAGTTTTGCTTTGCATTGTAACAATAGCATTTTTAGTGGTATGAGTTCCTTGCTAAAATCCAAGTTCTTAACTTGGCCTTAGCTGAATTATCCTATCCCCTCCAAAGAATGGATTGATTTCTTCTCAGTGACCTGCTCCTTACTCCAGTGGTCACTGGTTTCCTTGCCAAAAGACACAATGAATTACAACTTTTTTCTCATTTTTAGACACTTGCACAGATAGAAGTAGCTCCATAACATAACAGAACAGAGATTTTGGTCATCATTACTAAAACATTTTATATAGAAATAACTAAAGTATGTTCTGATTTATAAGTATTGCATTCTATAAAGTTTACAGATTCCCATTCCTTCCTTGATAAAGATTTGTATCTGAAGAAGTTAAGTGTGTATAGAGTACAATGATCTCTTGTAGCCCAAAGATCAGTACTTGCTGCATCATGCCCAAGAAGAAATCAATCTATTACCAGGGAAAGAACACACTGTTCAATAGCTACTTTGGCAAACTGGAGATTGGTGTTAAGGGGAATATTAGAATAAATTATTTTTAAAAGGACCACCTTGAAAATCTAATTTAATAGTATAAGTGTATATGAGAAACAATGTGTTTTTGTTTGTTTTATATATATATATATATATATATATATATATATATATATATATATATATATGTATATATCAGAGAAGGAAAACTCTGACTCCAAAAAACCTCCGCTGCCTTGTGGCATACCTCTTCAGGGGAAAGGCTAAGGGAGTAAACCCCGACAGAAAATCCGGAGCCGGAGTCCCTAAGGCGGTTTGACGTTGTAGTCAACACCGGCAACTCCTGCGGCGCACCTGAAACCAAGCTGTATTGACTCCGTCTTTCCCTTGGACCCTTCAGCTGCGAAGAGAGGGGGGGTCTGCTGCATGGGCAACAGCAGACCCTCCATATCACCCTGTTCAGGCTCTGTAGCTTCAGCTTCACTGGAGAGGACACTCCAGCGTTATCGCAAGATGTCGATTCAACACGGGAGGAGACAGATACCGTGTCACTCCCGAGTTGGACTGCACAACCATTCTCGGCGGTGCAGATAGACTCTTAAGAAGCTACACCATTGTCTCTCGAGACGGACGGCTGCCGACGACGACGACGATATATGTATATATATATATATATATACAAGGTGGGGCAAAAGTAGGTTTACAGTTTTGAGATGTGTAACATAGAGTTTATTCTTATATTACTTATTATTATATGATTCTCCATCCAAACAACTGTAAATTTACTTTTGCCCCACCCTGTATATATGTTGTATTAAGAGGAACCTTTCTAGATTAGCAAATTCTGTGGCATCTATCAGTGTCAAGGTATAACAGCTTCAATTTTAATTTTCAAATATGAGAAAAATGTAATTATTTTTAAGAGCTTTAAAAGTTTTCCCTAAGCAATTTTCTTTTGTCTTTTCATAAGAATATGGTATTTGAAGTAAAAAAAAAAAATCTTAATTAGAATAAATCTTGGATGGAATTGCAGCTTTAAATAGACAATTTGGAGTCCTGTAGTTTTATTAATGAAAGTGAATTCTTGTCAGTGGTTTGTTTTTGCTTGTTTATCTGTTTTGTTTTTAAATGTCCAGCTGCTAAATAATGAACAAAACTGTGCAAGATGTCAAATGTTGTCACCAGAAAATTAATCAACTAGGATTCATGAGTATAATTATAAAAACCACTTCCCTTTCAATGTCATGGAACTCATTTCCCTTCAATTTGCTCATTGAAACTGGTTTCCCCTTTTTTGGATTAAATTAAGTGCAGTTTCAAAATTTTTTGAGCATTATTGGGTGAAACAGGGTGTCAACACAAAAATTAAAATTTCTAAATGTAAATAATAATCATATAACTGAATATATATGAAATTTAGACCACACACTTTCTCTGTATGCAGGAAGACTGAAGATAGATAAATGGAATATAATTGGCTTCTTCTCTCATCCTGTTTTGTTCTTAAGAAGATCCTATACTAGCTCTCTCTCAAATGTGTCACCAGGACACACTTATTCTTTGGTGATCCAAGAGGGTGATCCAAGTGCTCTGTGAACACAGCTAGCCAGACTGTGTTGCACCTTAGAGATTTTAAAAGGAGAGTTAGTAAATAATTCACCGTGTTCCCAGACTGCAGAGAATATATATTACATAAAATATGTTCTCTGGTTAAAAGTGAAGGAACAGTAACTTGATTTTTAAGTGACAAGGTAACATTCAACTTACTGATTGGACAACTTGATTTCAGTGGTGAAGTTCAAAAATATTTTCTTTTATGTTATTATTCAATTATGAAATTCCCTCTTCCTTTGCTATTTATTATAGTAAATATTAAGAGAATTCATGTGTTTACCCTATTTTCTTTTATTATTTTGTTTATTTTTTATTGTTGTTCTGTTACAGTTGTCCCAACTTTTCCCCATTGCTGTCCTCTAACCCCCTCCACCTACCTCTGATCCCACAGTCAATCCCCACCTTGTTGTTCATGTTCATGGGTCCTTCATACATGTTCCTTGACTAGACCTTTTCCCTTATTTTCCCCATTATCTCCCTCCCCCACTACCCTCTTGTCACTGTCAGTTTGTTCTTTATTCCATGCCTCTGGTTATATTTTGCTCATTTGTTTGCTTTGTTCATTGGGTTCTTGTTGTAGGTGAGATCATATGGTATTTGTCTTTGGCTATCTGGCTTATTTCACTTGGCATAATACTCTCCATTTCCATCCATGCTATCATATAAGGTAGGAGTTCCTTCTTTCTTTCTGTTGTGTAGTATTCTATTATGTAAATATACCAGTTTTTTTGATCCACTCATCTACTGATGGGCACTTATATTGCTTCCAGCACTTGGCTATAATAAATAGCACTGCTATAAACATTGGGGTGTGTAGGTTTTTTGGAATTAGTGTTTTATGATTCTTCAGGTATAATCCCAGCAGTGGAATTACCAGATCAAAAAGTTTACATTTTTAGTTTCTTGAGGAAGTTCCATACTGTTTTTCACAATGTCTGTACCAGTCTGCATTCCCAGCAACAGGGCACTAGGGTTCCCTTTTCTCCACATCCATACCAGCACTTATTGCTTGTTGATTTGTTGATGATGGCCATTCTGAATAGTATGAGGTATTATCTCATTGTGACTTTAATTTGCATCTCTCTGATGGCTAGTGATGTTGAGCATTCTTTCATATGCCTTTGGACCCTTTGTATGTCCTCTTTGGTGAGGTGTTTGTTCAGGTCCTTTGCCCATTTTTAATTGGATTGTCTGTCTTCTTGGTGTTGAGTCATATAAATTCTTTATATATTTTGGAGATCAAATCTTTGTCTAAGGTATCATTGGCAAACATGTTTCCCCGTACTGTTGGTTCCCTTTCCATCTTGTTGATGTTTTCTTTTGCTGAGCAGAAACACTTTATTTTGATGTAGTTCCATTGGTTTATTCTTTCTTTTATTTCCTTCATTCTAGGAGATATATTGGCAAAAATATTGCTATGTGGGATAGTTGAGATTTTCCTGCCTATGTTTTTCTCTAGGACTTTTATGGTGTCACAGTTTACATTTAAGTCTTTAATCCATCTTGAGTTTATTCTGGTGTATAGTGTAAGTTGGTGGTCTAGTTTCATTTTTTGTATGTCCCTGTTCAGTTCTCCCAGCACCATTTGTTGAATAGGCTCTTTTCACTCCATTCGATGTTCCTTCCCCCTCTGTAAAATATTAGTTGACCATATAGACCTGGTTTATTTCTGGGCTCTCTATTCTGTTCCATTGATCTATATGTCTGTTCTCATGCCAGTACCAGACTGCTTTGATTATAGTGGCTGTGTAGTAAAGTTTGATATCAGGTGTTGTGATTCCTCCTTCTCTGTTCTTCCTCAAGATTGCTGTGGCTACTCAGGGTCTTTTTTGGTTCTATATAAATTTTTGAAGTATTTGTTCTAGGTCTGTGAAATATGCCATAAGTATTTTAATAGGGGTTGAATTGAATCTATAAATTGCTTTGGGTAGTATGGACATTTTAATGATGTTGATTTTTCCCATTCATGAACATGGTATATGCTTCCATTTATTTGTAAATTCCTTCTTCAGTGTTCTGCAGTTCTCTGAGTACAAGTCTTTTACCTCCTTGGTTAAGTTTATTACTAAGTATTTTATTTTTCTTGTTGCTATAGTAAATGGGATGTTTTTTCTAGTTTCTATCTCTAATATTTCATTGTTGGTGTACAGAAATATCCTCAACTTATGAATATTGACCTTGTACCCTGCTATTTTGCCAAATTCACTTATTAGGTCAAGTAGTTTTTTTGGCAGAGTCTCTAGGGTTTTCTATGTACACTATCATGTCATCTGCAAATAACAATAGTTTTACTTCCTCTTTTCCTGTTTGGGTACCTTTTATTTCTTTTTCTTATCTGATGCTATGGTTGGAATTTCCAAAACTATGTTGATTAGGAATGGAGAAAGTGGACATCTTTGTCTTGTTCCTGATCTTTTGAAGTACTCCCTCTTCTTGAATTGTTGTAATAGTTTGAGAAGGATAGGAGTTAGTTCTTCCCTAAATGTTTTGTAAAATAAACATTTTTCTTTAAAAAAAAATAGCTGTGTAAAACATCAGTTTTTAAGAGAAACGAGATGGCGGAAGAGTAAGTGGAAGCTACACTAACCTTCCCCCAGAACTAGTTTGGATTTACAACTTAATTTTGGAGAAATCATTTGGAATGACCAACTGAACACTAGCTGAATAGAAGTCTTATAACCATGGAGAGACAGAAAAGGCCGCTACATCACAATGTGAACAGTAGGGAGTGCGGAGATGTGGAAAGACTGTCTGGGCTCACACAGGTGGCAGCTGAAGGGACTGAGAAACAGCACGGCAGCTTGGGGTGCCCGCTGAGAAGGGCAGGGTCTAAACCCACAGATAAGCTTCCCAGCCTATAGCAACAGAGTGGAAAATAAAATAGTATCCAGCTGAGAAAAGAGAAAAGCCACAGGGTTTCTTGCTAGCCAGAGAGAAACAGCTGGAGAAAAAGCTCTTAAGCAGATCACATACAAAAATATTTTGGCCCCCACTTAACCTGGGCTCTAGCGAAGGGAAGGCAGAGAGGACTAGAGACGCTTGGGGAGAGGTTGGCACAGTGGCTTTGAGGGGAGAACTGGGGGAGCAACTGATCAGGTCCCAGTGCTGACTCATCCCCAGTATTGCAGGCAGACCATTCCCCTCCAAGTGGTGTCAGCCTGAGTGGAAGCAAAATCCCAGCCTACAGTAATTAAGCTGCCACACCCATGGTCTTTAAACCTGATGACTAATCACAGATTGAATAGATTAAAAACTAAAGAAGTCAGACAAAGGCAGTAGATCCCTGGAAGTCTCCAGCAGGCTGCCTAGGCCCAGACTGATACAGGATCTGATGCCACCAGTGGCAGATCCAGGAAGTGCAGATCATTCTAAGAAGAACCAACAAACAATAGGAGTCACAAAAGTGGGCAGACACAGTAACAATCCCCCATCGAAAGGAAAGGTAGAATTCCTAGAAAGAGCTCTAAATGAAATAGAGGGGAGCAAACTATCAGATATGGAATTCAAAACATGGATTATGGAGAAGCTGAATGAGCTCAGTGGAAACTTCAAGGAACTCCAGAAAAACTACAACAAACTTACTGAGAATTACACCAGCATGAAAAAGGACATAGAAGCTATCAATAAGAGCCAGGAGGAAATGAAGAATATGATCTCTGAACTGAAGAACACAGTAGAAAAAATTAAAAGCAGGCTAGAGGAAGCAGAAGATCGGATCAGTGAGATGGAAGACAAAAACCCCCAGACAGTGCGACAATATGAAAAAAGACTGAACAAGACTGAACAGGCTCTAATACAGCTGCAGGACAACATGAAATGTAATAATATCCATATCATAGGAATTCTAGAAGGAGAAGAAGAGCAAGGGATACAAAACCTCTTTGAAAAACTAATGACAGAAAACTTCCCTAACATGAGGAGAGAAAGAATCATGCAAGTCCAGGAAACACAAAGGGTCCCAATGAAGATGAACCCCAACAGGCCCACTTCAAGACACATCATAATTAAAATGGCAACATTCCAAGACAAAGAGAGAATCCTAAGCGCAGCAAGAGAGAAACAACTAATAACATACAAGGGAGCTCCAATAAGGCTATCATCAGATTTCTCAGCAGAAACACTACGAGCCAGAAGGGAATGGCAAAAAATATTCCAAGCAATGAAAAACAAAGGCCTACAACCAAGAATACTCTACTCAGCAAGACTCTCATTCAAAATGGAAGGTGAAATAAGGAGTTTCCAAGACAAAAGAAGGCTAAAAGAATACATCTCCACCAAACCAGCATTGCAAGAGATGCTAAAGGGTCTGCTTTAAGAAGATGAAGAAACAGAGAGAGACAGTGAGGAACACGAGTACAAAGGGGGAAAATGACAATGAATAAGTACTGAAAGAAAGAAGAAACTTCTACCATTTGCAACACCATGGATGGAACTAGAGAGAATTATGCTTAGCGAAATAAGCCAGACAATGAAAGAAAAATACCTTATGCTGTCACCTATTACGGGAAACTAATGAACAACACAAACAAATGAGCAAAATTGAACCAGAAGTATGTAAACAAGGAATAAACTAACAGTAACAAAGGGGGAGATAGGAGGAAGAGAAGTGGGTTAAAAGGGGAAGGGTCTAGTCAAAGAACATGTATAAATGACCCATGGACATGGACAACAGGGTGGGATTAAATATGGGAGAAGAGGGGGCAGGGTGCAGGGAAGCAAGAGGGGGGAAAATGGGACAACTATAATGGAAAAAAATTTTTTTAGTGGGGGAAAACATGAAAATATAAAGAATGGAAATGCAAGTTCAGTGAATATTAGAAGGACAAGGATTTTCCTTCACACTGTATATTTTTCGCCCTATCTGATCCACCCAGAGTTTGGCATTCTAAAGAAGTAAGTAATGACATAAGTTTCTTTGCATAAAACTAACAAGACCAGTTGTTAATAGAGGTTTTTTTGACTAAGACTTTGACTGGAATGTCATGCCTAAAGGAGACATGCTTGGGCTCTGGTTGTTACCAAAAAGCCCTGAGGAACTGGGATTGACTTTCAAAGGTAATAAAAGTCCATGAGATAAAAGGCCTGGTACCTTGGTTGGATGTGTGGTCCATGGCAATCTTTCCAGGGAAGGAATGAAGGTTGTTTTCCTGAAACATGGCTAGAAGGGACCTTAAGGGACAATGGAAAACCAGAAGGACTTGGAAAAGACAGGTGTTTACAGGCAAGAATAATGCCAGGTATGTGGTTCTGCTTCTGTGCCCTGAAGGGCAGACTGAAGGTCACCCTAAATGTTCCTTGTGTCAGTTCCAGCAAAGCAGAACTAAAGATTATAAGTGATCATTTTCTGCTCTTGTTGTATTTATGCAAATGAACAGGATAAATTAAAAATGGATTTAATGCAGTCCCTTTAATGACAAGGAGGGTAATCTTAGGGAGAAAAATTGTGATTCAAGGAAAATCACAATGCTCAGTGGTAGACTATAAAGTAGTTCAGCTGACCACCTTTAAAGTTTATCTGCATTTAAAATATGTCTTCATTTGAAAGTTAAACTATGTCTGTGGTATTATCAAAGATGTTTAATTTACAGGCAAGAAGAATGTCAAATGCCTTGCAACTGGATGTCTTTTTGTTAAGACAGTCCTACAGAATTAGAGACTTATATGTGGGTTATGTTACATAAATTAACATGTGTTTTCTGTTTTCAAAGGGCATAAGCCTATGATCTCATTACCTGAGTGATTGTCTGTATGTGTAGGCCTCACTTAATCCTGTCTGCATTGCTGCCTCCTGAGACTCAATGGTTTGGCTGAACTAAGTGGCTGGGTTGGTGAAGAATGGGGTGGTCTGTGGGCTTCACTTTAAAACTGGTTTCTCTTTTCTGTCCTAATGGCTTGGACAGAAAGAGCCCAGAGGTCTGAGAGGGGGGAAACCTTAAATATTTCCTCAGCCCAAACTAAGTATAATGGGCAACAGGGTTTTGGACAGGTGAGATATACCTGGCACACCTTCCTTCAAAGAAGCCCTTCTTTTCCCTAATGTGGGACATTGAAAAATTAATACCTCTCTTTTGTCATCTATTGGTTATGGATTGAATGATGTCTTTTAACCCTGTTGCCAAATCTGTTGCCTCCAGAACACAACAAGGATACCAGCCTGTTAAATAAAGCATGCCATTGTCCTGGGACAGCCAACTGACTAGAGTCTGTACGATTCTTCCCCATGTCGGAAGGCCGCCCTTCCCTCTGTACCCCACTCTTATTAGGCATTTCTGGACACAAGGGTAAGTAGGACGATGACCATGTCTAGCTTGAAGCAGATAGAAGAGCTCGAGACCTTTTCCTATTGTCCTTTATAATTTTATAAAGGGTCTTAAGTCTGAGGGGAGCAAAGGATAAAAATTGGAACTATTGTAACAATATAATCAATAAAATATACTTAATAAAACATCAGCTTTTCAGGTAATAAAACATTATAAAATTAATTATTTCATACTTTTTGATAGCTTTATTGAGGTATAACTCACGAATAAAAATTGTATATATTTAAAGCGTAAAACTTGATGTTTTCATATATCTATGCTGCAAAATGATTATCAAAATCAATCTAATTAACATATCCATCATCTCACTTAGCTATTATTTATTCAATTATTTATTATGGTGAGAACATAAGATCTATTCTCCTAGGTAATTTCAAGTATATAATGCAATATTATTAACTACAGCACTATGCTGTATATTATTAAATCTCCAAAACTTATCCATCCTGTATAATTGAAATTTCATACAACCTGATCAATATCTTATTTCCCCTATCCACCAACACCTTGCAACCATTGTTTTACTTTATATTTCTATGAGTTTGACTTGTTAAATGCCAGTTGAAGTGAGATCACACATCATTTTTCTTTCTGTTTCTGGCTTATATTAGTTAGCATAATGTCTTCTAAATTCATCCATGTTGTCACAAATAACATAATTTCCTGATTTTTAATCGGTGAATAATATTTCACTGCATATACATACTGCATTTTCTTTATCCTTTCATTTGTCAATAGACAATTAGGTTAGTTCCTTATCTTGACTACTGTGAATAATATACTGTCAATATGGAAGTTCAGATAACTCTTTGAGTTATGAAATTAACCTCTTTTGTATCTATACACACAGGTGGGATTGCTACGTCAGGTGGTAGTTCAATTTTTAATTTTTTGAGGAATTTCCATATTGTTTCCATAATGATTCTGCCAATTTACCTTTCCACACACAATGTACAAGGGTTCTGTCTTCACATCCTAGTTAGCACTTGCCATTTCTTGTCTTTTTGGTAATACCATTCTAACAAGTACATAGCAATATCTTGAGGCTTTAATTTACATTTCCCTAATAATTAGTGACTTTTAGCACTTTTTCATGTATCTGTTAGGCACTTGTATCTTTCCTTTTGAGAAATATCTATTCAGGTCATTTGCTCATTTTTTAATTAGGTCATTTGTTTCTTTGATGTTGAGTTTCTTATATATTTTTAGATATTAAATTTATTAGATTTATGGTTTGCAAGTATATTCTCCTATTCCATAGATTGTCTCTACATCTTGATTCCTTCTTTTGTGGTTCAGAAGCCTTTTAATTTGGTACAATCCCATTTGTCTATTTTTGCTTTGACTACCTCAGTTTCTGGAGTCATACCCCAAAAGTGATGGATGACTGTTCAAGAAGTTACTACTTATGTTTCTTTCAGAGTTTCAGGTCTTAAATTTAAGTTTTTAATTCATTCTGAGTTGAGTATATGGTGTGAGACACTTTTCAGCATGTAGAAATCCAGTTCTCCCATGGCCATTTATTGACACAGTCTTTTCTCCGTTGTGAATTCTTGGCAGACTTGTCAAAGATCAATTGACTGCAATTATTTCTGAGCTCCCTATTCTGTCACATTGGCCTGTGTAACAAGGAAGGCAAGAGAATACAATGGAGTAAAGACAGTGTCTCCAATGCATGGTGTTGGGAAAATTGGACAGGTACATCCAACATAAATAAATAAATAAATAAATAAATAAATACAACCAGACCACCAACTTACACCATACGAAGGATAAACTAAAAATGGATAATGACTTAAATGTAAGTCATGAAACCATAAAACTCTTAGAAGAAAGCATAGGTAGTAAAATCTCAGACATCTCTCACACAGTCTCTTTGCTGATACCACTCTTAGGGCAAGGAAAAGAAAGGAAAAACGAACAAATGGGGCTGCATCAAACCAAAAAGCTTCTTCAAAGCAAAGAAACAATTAACAAAATGAAAAGAGAACCTACTGTATGGCAGACCATTTAGTAAGGGATTAATTTCCAAAATACATAAAGAACACCCACAACTTTAAACAAAGAAGACAAATAATTAAATTAAGTAATAGGCATAGGACCTGAATAGACAATTCTCCAAAGAGGACATACATATGGCCAATAGATATATGAATAGGTCCTCAACATCACTAATAATCAGAGAAATGCAAATTAAAACCACAATAAGATATCACCTCACATCTGCCAGAATGGCAAATGATCAAACAACAAGTGCTGGCGAGGATGTAGAGAAAAGAGGACCCTAGTGCACTGTTGGTGAGAATGCAGACTGATGCAGACACTGTAAACTGTAATTATTTTTTAAAGATTTAAAAATTATTTTTCTATTTTTTGTTAAAATGTCATTGGGATTTTTATAAGAATTTCATTGAATCTGTAGATCACTTTCGGTAGTATGGACATTTTAACAATATTAATTTTTTCAATACATAAACAAATATATCTTTGCATTTATTTGTGTCTTCTTCAATTTTTATCAATATTTTATATAAACCTCTAATAATTGAATAAGTATAGTACTCATACATAAGCTTACAGAGAGTCCAATAAAACAAAACAAAGATCATTAATAAATCTAATCACACAAGATAATTTAGCAAATGATTAACATGTCATCTCAGATCACTAAGAAAAGATGAGCTATTTATTATATTGTTCTCTAACAAATGGACTGACATAAGGACAAAAAATTAAGATTAATATATGGCTCACACTAAAGGCCAGAGAAAATTACAAATGGATCAAAGATTTAATCAATAAGGATACCCCTTCTAATTATGTTTCTAAATCTATCATCCATTAAAAATAAGTATAACCACATTGTCTAAACGTTTGCATAGCATCATTATGTAAGCAAATTCAAAACATAATGACAAACTGGGAAAAGTATTTCCAATTGCTGTCAAATAAAAAATGCAATTCTAATGTGTAGAAAGTACCTACAAAGTGATAACAAAATGATTAATAACTCAATGGAAAATAAGTATAACCTCTGATTAGGAAGTTCACAGAAAAGGAGAAAATAATAACTCAAAGATATGGCAAGTTGCTTAAATTTAATTCTAATAAAATCACGTTGAAAAAGTGTTCAAATATATTTTTCTTTAGAAAATAACATGATAATAAAGTTCTAAATTGTGTCACTTCTGTACTTGTAAGGATTATTAATACAATTTTATACATTATTAGTACAACTTCTGTGGATAAGAATCACAAATGCACATACATTTAACCCAGATATTCTACTTCTAGACATTTATTCTAGACATATATGCACATGTACTACATGTTGAAGTGTACAAAATTGTTTTTAGTTGATTGTAAATATTTGGAAAATATTTTAAATAACATAAATCTCCAGTACTTCCATGATAGAGAACATAGCATAGCTGTATAAAAAAATAAGGAAGTGCTCTGTGTACTGATATAGAATAGTATATCACATAAATTGTTTAATGAAAAAAAAGTGCAGAACATATGAATTATGTGCTACCAATTGTTTACAAAGATTATAATAAAAACACTTATTTATGTTTACTGTTATACAAAGGCATTTTGGGAGAATACATAAGAAACTAACAACAGTAGCACCTGTGCTTGAACATAAAGAGAAAATTCAGTAACTGAGCAGATGGAGTTCAAAGTAGAAGGGAGATTTTGATTGTTATATGTTTTTATATGTTTTATATTTATATTATGGGAACATCTTATCTATTAAAATAGTTTATATATAATATATATCTATATATCTATATATCTATATCTATACCTATATGACACATGGTAATTTCAAATGGGAGTTGTAAATTGAAACACTTGACCTTACTTTTAATTCCATAGAACCCTTTCTTCTTAGAGCACTTGGCATGGGTTTTTTATGGGTCATGCTTTGGGAAATGTTAACATACAAAGTAGAAGACCTGAATTTAAGAAGAGGCATTGTCTCAATTTAAGCATCTTTTCTCATGGGACCTCTGTTTTCTGCTTCTAACATTTTCCAGCTTTTAAATTCTCTCTATATATAGTACTGTAAGGTAATTGAGGTTTTACTCTCCTAAGCATCAGCTTTTGCAACACAGAACACACTTAGTTACTGAAGAGGCAGGTGATGGTGGATGGGCTTTCATACCTGGACATCCCGCCAATGGTCTTTATATAAGATTCCATGGTACCAATCAATATTGGTATAATTTTTTCTTCTTCAAAGTTGAGTGAAATACATTTAACATTAACTCTGGTCATTTTTATTCTTTTAATCAAACTGTTTGACTGTGTTGGGAATATGTAAAATAGTGATGATGGAAAGATGAATTTATCTGTCAGAAGCTTCTAAACTTATAAAAGTCAGTAGTTTTATTTATACATAATTTGTCATAATCTACATTGCCCTCTCTTATCCATTAGCTATTTTTGCTTTTGATTTTCTCTTTCTTTCATTTTCTTTGCCTAATGAATAGGATAATATTGTGCACTGATGATAACTCATTGATTGCCCATCTACCCTTGGGTATATTCAACATGAAGTATCCATCATTCTCCCCCATTAGGAGTTTTAAAAGGTAGTGATTCTGCAATAATTTTATTTACATTCTGATAGTGTTACTGGGAGTATGTAATAGTAAGAGTTCTAATAAGATGGGGATTTTAGTGTGCTGTTCACATTTGCCCCCTTTGCTACTTAAATCCTGAATTCTTCTGACCAATGAATCAGAGCAAGGAAACAAACTGAGAAGTAAACAGATGCCTGTCAGAACTGTCATGTTGTTTCTATGACTTTGATCTCTTTAGAAAGTTTGATGATAAAAGACTGAAATGCATTTTTAAAAAGATAAATCTGAGAAATTAGTGAACTCATAAATTAAAGAGTATATATATTGATTATATAGGCATTTTGCAGGTTACTTATTCTCAAGACTTTTAGGAACAATAATTTTTTTAAAAGAAAAAGAATTCAATGGTAACCTTTAGTTATTTATTCACAATAACATATACTTGGGCAGACATATTTATTCTTTTGAGGTAATGCAGATTCATAGTTAAGATCTGAACTGCTCTGACACCTGGATTTTGATATCATGTCCACAATTTACTAACCTTGTGTTGGATCTTAAAAAATGTTTTTTAAAATTCTCTTGGTTCTTAGTTTCATTATCTGTAAAGTATAGATAATAACACATGCCAACAAATGCTGTCTGAGTGGTTAAACAATAAAATACAGTTTAAATGACTTATTGTGTGCCTGGTACACATTAAGTAGTGTATAAAATAAAATTACTATAGTATTTTGGGGCATTTTATTTGGTTGTAATAGAATAAGCCTCCATCCTGACAAAATTTAAAGTAAAGGGTCTATGAGTACTTATGAATAACATGTAACCAACATTATTTCTCATTTCTTTAAGGATGATAAGGGTGCCATCTGTTTTCTCTGGTTCATTCTCTTTTTTTTATTTCAGTTAAAAAAATGTATTGATAAAATGTGATATTAAGTTTTTACTATACAAGTTAAACTTAGACAATATATATCAGCTGGAAATTACCGTGAGGCCATCATCATGGTAGAATTTATTCCCTGCCATGTCAATCATGGTGACAGGCACCAGATGGTTCCTTAGTCACCTGACAGAATTAATGAGCCTATTCAATGACCTCACTGACTACTACTGATGTTTTAGATTCCATGGGAAGAATTCAACTGAGTATATCCCTTAGAGTACCAGCAATGTATCTCAAAGTCAAGAATCTTAAACAGAGATGTATGAGTCAATTGCCTCAGAATAATCAGTCATTATTAGATCTAAAAAAGAATCACTTTCACTATTTAATTTCTCCTTTAAACTCATCCTTTGATATAAGAACTATTAATAATTATGAAAGTAGAAATAAACTTATTTCTAATTCTAATTATTAATAATTTCTAAGAAAATTAAATTGATTCTTTCTGTGTGGTTACTATGCTCTAGGAATTGTACTAAGTGATTTCCATGATCAGTTTATTTATCCTCAAAATTAGAAAAAAAAAGAAAGAAAAAACATTATGAAACAGACATACACCACCTGTTGTATGGAGTAACAGAAGGTAGAAAGTGAGGTGATTTCTTTAAGTTCACACAAAGAATGGGTTAATTGACCTGGGTTAGAAAGTTTTACTCCTTATGAAGTTACATTTCTTGAGCTTCTTTGAGTGTCAAGCTTTATGTTCAGCTCTGAAAATAAAGTGCTAAATGAAAGGGAGCCTCTGACCTTTAAGGGATAGCTTTCATAACATCTTGGACAGAACAGGGTGGATGAGACCAAAGGAGCAGTTCAACCAAGAACAGCATTGATAACAGGATGATTTGGGGAAGGCATTTGGGTTGCTCATGATTGTAATTTATAGAATCTAGTGACTTGTGCATTGAATATTTGTTGTATCCTCACACCCAGAACACAGCTCTTCAATGATAGATGATTAACAAAGAGTGTTGAATAATAGAACAAGTGAATAACCTGCTCTACACTGAACCTGTGCTAAGGAGGCTACTGAACCTTGAGGGCTCAAATTCTTTCAAGTTTGCTTAGGGTTTCAGAGGAAGCTAATGTCATTTCTTCTATGATCTTAATCACTTCAATACATCCTCTACTCTTACAGGCATGTCTGTCTAATGACTGATCTAAATGGCATCCTCTGAATATTTAAAGAGATTTTTCAGGAGGTCTTTTTGATTCACTCTCTCTGCTTTGTAATAAATAAAAGTTATTCATGTTTCTGCAATTACTGAGCCCCTGCTTTGTTCAACATGTATGGTAGGCCCTTGAAGAATGACAGACATGGATTCAAAACCACACTGGTCTTATATTCTAATGAGAACAGCAGATAAGTGCTGGGAAAGGTGAAGTGTAGGATTGTTGTATGGGGAAATACAATATAACAAATTAAATTGATTAGACAATTTTGAGACAGTGTTCCTTAGGTGATGATAAAACAAATTAATTCATGCAAATTAATTTAATTCTATCAATATTTGATAGTCTATACTCGAGCTGTCTTTAAAAATACAACACATTTTATTGTGTTTATACAAGTTATGGACATTAAGATGGTCATGGGAAAGATACTTATAAAGACACCTCCTTCTGCCCTCTTTAGATGCCCACTACCAAAAGACTGCTATTTTTAAGGAAACTTAGTAAAATGAGGCATTGATATTCACAGCCTTCCAATTCATGAATAATTATAGGGACAAGATGAAGCCTAAAGATAACAACAACAAAATGCTGGTTATATACAAATATACTTAGGAAATATTTATTGTACATATAATGTGTGTCAGATATGGCACTAAAAGCTGACTTGCTCTTGGTCCTCATGAGTTTCATAGTCTAGCAGAGCAAAGAGCCATTGACAAATACTAATTAATCTGGCAAGCAAGTAAGAACATCTCTGAGGAAGAAGTAGCAGATACCTGAAGTGATACTGAGTCAAACTAAGGCATATTTTGCAGAAGGAACAGGGTGTGCAAAACTATCTGGTTGGAAGGGAATATGTGAGACTGTACCACAGAGAAAACAGCTAGAAATGCCTGTAAGTCTGAAAAGCAGCAATATTGCCTAAAATAAATTAGATCCAGCCTTTATTTATTTCTATTTGGCATGATTCCTTTTTTTCTGATAATGTTTAAGTTAATAAGGATTCTCAAATGATATCACTCTGACTAATGGTGTTTCACAGATGACAATGAAATTCATTTATGAAAAAATTATTTTATATCTCAGTTTAAATGGGCTTCTTGATCTTGAGATTATATAATTATAATTTATTCCAATGTTATAATTTTTAAAAAGTAGCAATAATCTTATAGATAATAAACTCCAAACTTCAAAGTATATAAGATATTAATTAAATGCCCAAATAAAATGGTAAAATTTCTTATAGTATTTCTATATTTGCTTAAATAATGCATACTTTCAGAATGCTCTTCTACAAAATTAGTTTTTCTGTAGTTGTATGCTCAGATTTTATGACAATAACTTTATTTAATCTATCAATATTTCAACTAGAAGAGCATTGAAAAGAACAAAAAAAACAAACCCAAACAGAATGCAAAATGGAGAAAAACTACTTTTGTGACATCTAAAACACAGGGTGTTCATAAGAACATTTTTGTTATTGATTCTTAAAAGCAGAAATTATTTCCACAATGGAGAGATTCTATTGGTTATAGCACTTTACATCTTTTCCTTCTCATTGTCAGTCTATCAGAATATGAGGGGAAACTATTTCAAGGAAAAAAATTAAAGAAAATTGAAATTGCTTGAGCTAGTTAAACATGTGTTGTTTTCAAATGATGTTCAATAGTGCTAGAAGCTCTTTCCATTTAATCTCAAATTACTGCATGAGAAAACATTTGACATATGCACACCATCTTTCCCTCAAAGAGATATTTTAAGCTTTTAAACAAAAAAGCAAATATGTATGAGTGTTATAACAACAGAGGCCTTTTAAAAAAATCACTGACACAGTTATAAAACTACAGTACAATAATAGGCAGAAGAAGTAGGGATTCAGTCTGATTTGGAGGTAATATTTTTAGAAGACTGAATAGGAAGAAGATAGAAAGTCGATATTAAAATGAATGAGTGATTTTTGATAAAAATTAAAAAAGGAAAGAATGAAGATGATAATACCAAAGAAGTAAAAATCTCTGCCTACATCAAAACCAGGGAAGAGTTGCATATAATCTTTGGATTTTAAGCACGGACTAAAAGCATTTAAACATTGACAACAATGTAGGGCTGTAGAGCCCAGGTGGGTGAGGAGCAGAACCAAGGGTGGTGCATTAAGCACTGATGAGCATTCCACCTGATGCCAAAAGTGGCCCCTGTTTCCAGGTAACATAAGCGCAATGGCAACAATAGGAATCTGAGACATTGCACTGCATTTAGAGGGAAAGTAGGATTACCTAGAACACCATTATCAACTTCACAGTAAACACATAATTCTATTGATCAAGTTATAACCATTGTTTGTGATACTCATGCATGACAGATGGATCAGACAGGAGGTTACAATTTATAAAAAGGAACACTAAGATTATTGTAGTGTGAAAGCCTCATTTTGTGTTTTGGCCCTCCTGTTAAAAATAGAAAAAGTAAAAC
The DNA here is from genome assembly GCF_987537825.1 of Furipterus horrens. Lineage (NCBI taxonomy): Eukaryota > Metazoa > Chordata > Mammalia > Chiroptera > Furipteridae > Furipterus > Furipterus horrens. The sequence goes on from NW_028327175.1 coordinate 71,156,680, forward strand.
AAACAGCATGTGATTTGGACTAAAATATATCAATATGAAAATCTAAATTTTATATTCTACTTGGGCAAACCATAAAACTTCTCAATTTCCTCATCTCTAATATGGGAATCTGTATCCTTTTACAAACCAGTTAATGAGGTCAAGAAAGAGCTTAGAAAAATATTATTCATATTAAGTGTCAACTATACCTTTTCTTCCTTTTCTATTCTACTCCATATTGCCTCTTTTGATTTTCTTCTACTAACCGGTAGATTATAGTGAGGTATAATAACCATGCTTCCTGGTTATCTCTCTGAACAATTGTGTAACTGTATTCATCTTTAGTACATGGGAAATCAATCTCATTCTCAGTTCATTAAGCTGCAGTGACTTTATTTATAAGTTAAACTACTCTCTGTATAGCTTGTAAGGCCTTCTTTAAAATTTGTTTCCTACATTTCCATCCATTTTTATTTTTTAATTTTAACTCACATTAATCCTAGCCAACTCTTTACCTGTTAATCTCATTGTCTTTACCATATCTCTTTTCATCTCCTTTATAATTTCACATTTTCAAAATTCTTTGATACTTAATTCAAGGTCTAGCTTTTACTTGAAACTGTATTTGAATATCTAGACCCAAACGATTTCTTCCAACTTTGATCTTTTATTACATTTATACCCAGAACCATAAAAATATCTTTCCCCAATCAAAAAAAAAATTCAGTTAGTCTGTTCCCACAAATTGATGTTCAGTTTCCAGAAGCATGGGATTTTTATAGTATTGGTTCTAAGTGCTTGGCCAGTCAATAAATACATTTAGATTGGTTGTATCTGAAGGTTTCAACTAGCTCTCTTAATATTAAAACTGCCCTTGAAAAGCTGTGCAGCAGAAGGTGCTGATTAAAATAGTCTGCTCATTGACAACAAGGGGAGGTTTCCAGCTGATAGGTTTTATTGCCTGTTATTTAGACAATGCAAACTGTAACAGGGAGCATTTTGTAAACAAAATCTGCCATGACTATTGGGCATAACTAGCTTTAACTGTTACTTTCAATCTCCCCTAAAGGCCCAGAGGGGAATTGAAATGTGAAGTGTTTAGCTGGGAGATGGACTAAAAATCAAGTTAGAGAAGAAAATAACTTGACTGAAAAACCGAGAAACACAGAAATGATCCCAAATATAAAAGTTATCTGCCCTGTGTCCCTCTACATTTTCCATCTTTCATAATTTTGTGACATGCATATTATATCCTCACCCTTTTCAATATTCACAAGTCAAAGTTTTGCTTATTACAAATCTGATCTTAAAAGAGATTTATACATTTTAGTTTTCCTTTGATTTATTCATTTCTACATGGATAATCCAAACCTGTCAACTTCCTCCCTGTGTCCCATAATTCAACACAATCATAAATTTTAATAATAAATTATGGAGTTGAGGTTTAACAAATAAACAAACAAACAAAAACCATTGCATTAGTGAACAGGATTCCCAAAGTGAAAAGTTCTCAAAGGTGGGTCAGACAGTCGCTGGTGATCTAATAAATAAGCTACACTTTATTTTTTTTGCCAGATTATGAGAAACAACTTGGAGATGCAACTCTCTACATTGAAAAGAAACGAATTTGTTAGATATAACTGGTGGATCACCTAAAATTTTAAATTAATAGAATTATAAAATAGAGTGAACTTCAGAAATAATCTTGTTGATACTTTTGAATAATGTACATATTTCTTAAATTATTTCAGATCTATGACTTAGTTTCTATATCTGTAAATATGTATAACTATATTTGTTCTTTGATCTTTATGACAATTATGATAAAATATATGAAGAGGACTTGTGAATTAAAATGTAAGCTTTATAAATAAATTTAAAGAATGAAATACTCTGGTTCATCAAAAGGTTAAAGATATATAATTACCCTATCACCCATCAATTCCAGTCCTAGGTATAAACCTAAAAAAAAAACCAAACAGATATTTATACACATACAAAGTCTGTCAAGAAGGTATCTAACCATGTAATATGAAAAATAGAAACATTTATTGAAGAAGATACAAGATACAAGAAACACTGTACATAGGACAATGATGCTTCAGTCCCCTTCAAAGTAGGCACCTTGGGACCTCACACACTTCTCTCAGTTGCCATCAGCTGCCCTGTTATATTTCCTGAATCTTATAGACAGTCTGAAATGTCTTCCCTTTCAAGGGAGATTTTAGTTTTGGAAAAAGCCAGAAGTCACAGGGCAGCCAAATCTGGACAGTATGGGGACTGAATCACCTGTGTGATTTGAAATTTTACTAAAAAACTCTGCACAAGACAAGATGCATGAGCAGGCATGTTATTTTGATGAATCACGAGTAGCCCATAGCTGTGGCTTTCTGAATCATCTGAATAGTTTCTGCAGAGGAATGAATGTTCAAATTCAATACAAAATTCAACGCAGATTTGTTGTTCCACTTGCTCGATCATTTTGAATGTGACAGCCACACAGTACACATATTTACTCAATGATATCTACCACACCCACTGACTAGTACAGTGAAGTTGTCATTGTTCACACATGTGTATTCCAGTCTACTCTCCTTGGCTGCCAGGTTACATTAGTCTTTTGAATACCATTCTCATTATATTAACAATTGCTGGACTTTTCTGGACAGAACTTGTGTATTCAGAGCAACACATATTTCTAGACAAAAGGTGGACACTATATTTAAATGTCCATTAAAAGATGAATGAATAGGCAAAATGAAGTATATGTATACAGTGGGATATTATTCAGCCATAAAAAAAAAAAAAAAAGTACTGATGTGTATTACAACATGGTTAAGGATAAACCACATGCTAAGTGAAAAGAGTCAGATACAAAATATCATATAGTCTATATTTCCATTAATATGAAATATACAGAATAGGTAAATCCACAGAAGAAACAAGCAGATTAGTGGTTGCAATAAGCTCATGGAAAATAAGCATGATACCTGCTTAAAAGGGTAAAAGCACTCTTGTGGGTAATAATATGTTTTAGAATGAGGTAGAGGTGATGATCCAACACTGTAGATGTACTAAATGCCACTGCATTGTGTACTTTAAAAGCATTAACTTTATATTATGTGTAGCTTACCTCAATTAAAAAGAAAAGAAAGAAAAATCCCTGAGGTTAAAATGTTTCTGTTTACACAGCTCATGTTGCAGCTGACAGCATAATCTCCTTTAAATCCTCTAATTTTTAGCTGTACCCTTACCACATTCTCTCCACAGTCCATATTAATTTCACTAATATTATAATTGGCAATTCACAGAGATTTATCCAACATGAATATCTCCTATTATTTTTAAGTATGGCCATGTTAATTAGTTGGTTTTAATGAAAAGTAGAGCATATAAATTTAAAATACAGAATATAACTCTCCTGTGGTTTACATTTGAATGCAGTTCATGTTGAGTTTGCACATCTTCTGTGGAAAAAAAAAAAAACTATACCCTTCAGTTTATATTCAGCATTATCCATCACTTTAAATTGCTGGCAGGGAATAGCTATTTTAGCATAGGCATTTTGCACAGTTTATAACATAATGATTATAACTCAACCCAAAGGACAAAATACTATATTGCCAAGAATGGAATCAGGCTCACATTTATCTTTAATGGAGAAATATGCTCTATTTTTAAAAGCAGAGAAAAGAATAAGCAGCAATTGTAGAGGGTCAAAGTTGACAAAATCTGTTACATAGACTAGCTCAGCTATTACTTTTAGACTGTCTAGGCAACTGGTGAATCACTTATGACAAGCCTAATTAAAATAATCTCAGCTCTGTAACTGGGATACTAAGCAGATGGTAGAAGTAAAGATGTGCTGAACTAGCCATAAATAACTGAGATGGAAAAAATACAAGAGGAAGTGCATGCTAGTGCCAGCAGTTTGTGTGAGCATGCGCAGCCTCCTGATATGTTAGCGTGTGCCTTTAGCATTTGTACCTTCACAAATGTACATTGTGAGATATATGACATTGCCCTTGGAAGCTGATGATTGTAGACGTTATAAAGATAATCCATACAATGTATCTGAGATTGATGAGATAAAAATCTACTAAGGAATGATATACAAAGAAAGCAAAGAAATAAAATAAACAATTAGAAAGTGACACAAGGATTCACAGTCCCTTTGAGCAGTGACTTGATAATAGCAATTTGATTATATCATTTATCATCATAGAAACGATATTCATTCTCATTGTGAAATCTGTTTCTCTTTCTGTGCTGAGCCTTCTAACAGAATGGAACTCGACTGTGATAGGGATTTAACATGCTAAAGGTGACAATGAGGCTTTACTATTCTGTAGCCTAAACCACTCAATAGTCAGGGACACTGCACAACAAAAGCACATGGCATTGTGTTCACAGAACACAAGGTCCTTGGTCTAAACTATTACCCAGGACACACAACAGGGACAGCACTTCAAGGGCTCCCTGGGGAGAAATGGGTGAAATAGACTTCAGATCTGCCGTGAAACAAACAAACAATAACACTAGGAAGTGGGGTATAAACAAACAATGAAGTCAACCTCATTACCTAACTACTATCTTTTATATTTTTATATTTTTTCAACATGTATCACAAATAGCAATGACATCTGAATATTAAGTGGAACAAGAGATGTCATCTGCTCATGGGTCTTCTGGCAGTCTGGTCTAAAGGTAGTGCAGACTTTGGAGATACAACGTGAAACATCAAGAAGTTGCAGAATTTCAGAAATAATATTCCGTGTTTTCTTCTCTCTCAAAATACTTCCTGGGTTAACACACAGTCTAGAAGATACAGTGGCAGTCTAAAGCAATGAGACCAAACTTTCACTGAACTCTAGGAAACACCACCTCTCTACCTGATGCTTACCAATACCATCTCTGGGATCATCTCTGCCAAGATTTCTCACCTTCATTTCTCTGGAACCGTTATTACTCTTTCAAATGATCACATTCCTAGTATTCACATCCCATAATTGAAATACTGAATTTATGAGAACTTTAGTTACCAAAAGAAAAAAAAAAAAAGAGGAAATAAAATGCAGTGACACACAGTGGCATGGAATTAACCCAAAACCTGTTTGCCCTAAATGGTAATGTGCTGAAGTGATGTACAATTCTTGAATAACTGCTGATTTATTAATGGATCCCTTTTTTATTTTTAATCACATACCATTTCTACTATTCTACTATGATATCTACCTTTCCTGCTGACTGTAGATTTAAAAGTACTTCTTTCAAGTAACATTTGTTTGGTTTGTTATTATTTAAGGGACATCTGAGCTTTGGTTTGGGGAACTGAGCCAATGCCTGAGTGCAATGAGTGGAAGAATGAGAGTTAGGTCGATATGTACAAGTTATTGCAGTAGATTAGAAATATAAGTAAACTAAAAATTTGAAATACCATCTGATACTTTAAGAAAGCACAGCCACTTAGGAAATTTAAAAAGAAAAATGTTTCTAAAATAATGTCAATAAAAATTAAATTTATTTAAAAATTCTCATTTGTGAATAACTCAGGTTTCTAATTTAAAACATTTTTAGCTGCTTCTTGGTTGCTTTTTTCTTAATGTTTAGAGCTCTCTTGGGTTTTAATGCTGCTTTTTTAGAAAAATTATCTTAATTTTTATTTTGCTGGATATGCATGCTGTTCTAACATATATTTTACTGATTATGGAATTATTTATTCTTCTTCTTAAGATAATATAGTTTAAGGAGAACTGTAAGCTCTATTTTTCCCCCTAATGAATGTAGCCCTGTGAAAACTGTGTGGTTAATGGTGATTCTTAAGTGAAGTGGAGGAAGAAACAAGAGAATAATTGGAAACAATGTTTCTAAAAATGAAAACAGAAAATGGACCAAACAATGAAATGTAATTTTGCTTTCATGAGTCTTAAAGAATAATGGTCTTTATTATGAATGATAAAATTAAATTTAGAGACAAGGACTGTAGAAGGCTATAGAGGAAGACATTTTTTTTTTTTTTTTTTTTTTTTTTCTGTTAGGACTAAAAGTGATAGCTCTACTTAAATCTCTTTTGGCACTAGAAAAATCTTATGAAATTGAGTTTCATATTCCATTGACAAGTCAAGATATCTTATTCACTAAGAAACAGTTTCACCTAAATATATGACTTGTTTTGCCCCATCACAGGGCTTAATTTAAGCATAGTACTTCTGCTTTCCAGGAGCATCATGCTTGTATCAGCTTCATCAGGGTTATAAGGCGAGTCGAGAATTGAGGCCATCAATTTTGAGGCCATTGAGTTGAAATGACTAGTTTTTAGAAAGTGACTTGAAACATTTTGTAAGGGCTATATTTATTGGTCTGGTGCCATAGTACAGTGAAATTTATGAAAGAATTATCTTAAGTCTGAATTTATGACTGAACTGGCAAGCTTAACTTGTCATTCATTTATAGATAGATCTCATATGAGAATTCAGTATTAGAAAAGACAAGCCATTTAAAAATGTACCTAAAGGTAACTAGTCTTAAGCTCTTTCTTTAATATAATATAGGTGAGTACATATGTGATTTGAGTAATGATAGAAGAAAATGAATATATTAATACATTTTTAAAAATACAGATAAGGGAAAAACAAACCTCTAATGAAAGATGACACCTGCTTTCAAAACTAAGCTAGTTTCTCATTATTGAATTCTCACATGCAATTGAAAGATCTGAAAGATCTTAAATCACCAATATTGAACTGCAACAACATTCAGAAAGGGTGGTACAACTACACATTTTGGAAATATTTTAATTTGCTAGTGGATTCACTTGGGTGACTTTGTCGCTGTCTCAAATATGTAGGTAATAACATGTAGATGATTATACTTTCACAATTACAGTGGTCAGAAAATTGTTACTGTAGTCTTTACTTTATGGTACTGAAGAGTATCCGGAGATAATAAGATGTATTTAAAGAGAGAGGAAAAAAAAGACCTACTAATAGACTTTCTGTGGAAGGAAAAATTATACAAGGATAATGCCTTTGTGGTTGAAATGTAAAGCAATCTGTTTTTATATGAGTAACTCAAATGATTGCCAGTTTGGTCTACAGGTCTTCCTTGCTTGCAGAAGTTTCTTTCTCTTTACTTACTAGCCTGAACATGGTGTAAAAAGAATGTTCATCTTGAGAGAGAAGTAACTCTCTTCCTTCAAAGATATTAATTCATTTTCTTTACTCAAAAACTATTTGTTAAGCATTTATTTTGCCAGCAAATGTTCCAGACTCTAGCAATAAGCAAGATTTACACTTCTTTCTCCATGGAGATATGTTGCTTATGCAATATACCCTCTACTAGATGAGTATTTTGCATCTCTGTTAGAACCAGTGAAGTAAGGAACATGGCAAGGCACTCTCCAGCTTGTTCACACTACGGAGCATGACTATTAATTTAGTATGTCTGACCCTGCTTGAACTCTAGGGTTTCTTTTCAATACAAAAGGAATACAAACCAACAATCTTGAAACAGAAAAGAAAATACACAAACATCATTTTTTCCCCTTAGGTCTGATGAAGTCATCCTGACATTTTTTGAGACATAATCCCATTAATTATTTGATATAAACCACTCATATTTTTAACATGGGAAAACACATTCAGCAACTAGAAACTTAAGAATCTTGTTAGCAAATGTCTTGCAACAGGATGTCTTTTCAATAAGATAGTCTTACAGATTTAGAGACTGGTTTGTAGATCATGTTGCATAAATTAACATGTGTTTTCTGTTTTCAAAGGGCATAAGCCTATGATCTCATTACTTGAGTGATTGTCTGTACATATAGGCCTCACTTAATTCTGTCTGCATCCCTGCCTCCTGAGACTCAATGGTTTGGCTGAACTAAGTGGCTGGGTTGGTGAAGCATGGTTTGGTCTGTGGGCCTCACTTTAAAACTGGTTTCTTTTTTCTATCCTAATGGCTTGGACAGAAAGAGCCCAGAGGTCTGAGAGGGGGGAAACCTAAAATATTTCCCTCAGCCCAAACTAAGTATAATGGTCAAAAGGGTTCTGGACAGCTGTGACATGTCTTGCATACCTTCCTCCAAAGAAGCCCCTTTTCTCCCTAATGTGAGGCATTGAAAAATTAATCCCTGCCTTTTGTCATCTAGTCATTATGGACTGAGTGATGCCTTTTAACCCTGTTGCAAAATCTGTTGCCCCCAGAATACAACAAGGATGCCAGCCTGTTAAATCAAGCATGCCATTGTCCGGGGGTTGCCAACTGAACTGGAGTCTGCATGATCCTTCCCCATGTGGGAAGGCAACCCTCCCCTCCACATCCCCACTCTTATTAGGGATTTCTGGACCCAAGGGTAGGTAGGACGATAATCATGTCCAGCTTGAAGCAGCTAGAGGAGCACGAGACCTTTGCCCATTGTCCTTTATAAGATTATAAAGGGTCTAAAGTCTGAGAGGGTGGGATTGTTATTTTTTATTGTTATAAAAAATTAATTAAATTTTTAAAAGAATAATATAGGAAAGGGTGAAGCCAGAGAACTTGTATGTATGACCCATGGTCATGGATTGGGGGTGTGGGATTGCTGGGGGTGGGGGGTGTTGGGCTGAGGGGACCAAAGGGGAAAAAATTGGAACTATTGTAACAATATAATGAATAAAATATACTTAAAAATAAATAACTAAATAAATAAATGTGTGGATAAATTAATTAAAACAAACAAAAAAAAAAGAATCTTGTTAGCAATCCTTACAGGCTAGTAGTTTGCTTGAAGGGAAAAAAGTATAATTATGACGGTCCTTATAGGGTTTGTGCTCTTAAATTCTTTAAATGCTGCTGTCATAAACAAATCCTTAGTCTAAACTAATACTCGTTTGCTACCCCTGTGCTGCCAATAATTGCAACAGAACTGTTATTTTAGAGTCTGAAGGATGAACTGAAATCAGAAGCACTTCTCATTTTGAGGTAAAAATACTTTACAAACAAGATATACTTTCTTCAAATTGGTTCAACTATGTCAAGATGTAATCTTGACCAAGATTTTTTGGTCATTTTTAATAAAGAACTAGGATATGTTGTTTGGTGATTATACCCATCCTAAAAGTAACTAATTTTTTGAAAGTATTTGAATTTGAATATGATCTGAATGTTCTATGCTGTTTTTTTTTCTTCATGCTATATTCCAAGTGAGAACCTGCTTTACAACATCTTTATTCTGGGACCCAGTTTAATGAAGCAGTTTCCATCTGGAATATTGCCAATCACTGTATCAAAGGACAGGTATTCCAAACGAATATCTGGCAGTTGAACATTTTCTCCTTGGAACTGGCACACACCAACCCAAGTCAACTCACCATGGCTGACTTCAGCAGGGTGAAGATATATAACCTTTCCACAGAGAGGAGTACCATAGAAAAGAAAACCAGACTATATAAATGCATAATCTTTACATCTACCTTGGTGGTACACTTTTGAAAATGAAATATCAAGGTAACATGTAACATTCTATTGCCAATCTCTTATATAGGAGTTATCAGCAAATACAGCAAATATTAGTGGTGAGAGAAGAAGTTCATATTTATTTTAAAGTGGTGATGCTGGCATGAATGAAAAAAAGAAAAAAGAAAAGGCTAATTTTGTCCTTAATGTTATATATCATTTTGGCAAATCTATTGAGTATTAAAAATGTATGTCATGAAATACTATAGTGAGTGCTATCTTTGTAAAGGTGGACAACAAAAATGTTTTAAGATCATGTTTTGACATTAAAAAAAACTAAATTGTACATCATCGTGCCTTATCTTGAGTGAGGGAAATCACAGGAGCATTGATGTGACAGTTAAACTGGAAACTCTGGATAATACACTTTCATGGTTTTTGTTTTTGTTTTCTTTTACTCAAAAATGTGTATATTCTATGTGATTTATCTGAAGTAATTCAAGTGGTTGATCATCTATATATTACATAAATATGATTCTCTAAAATTTGTATTATATTTAAAAGTCCTAGAATTAAGAAAAAAGAAGAAATAAGGAATTCAAATTTATGCATTTTCTGTGGAAAGGACTAATACATGATGGTAATAATTTATTACTAGTCAATGTTTTTCTCCCAGTGAGGAAAATAAAAAAATCACATTCTCTAAGCAAGACTAGTACTTTGGTAAATGAATGGCCCTTTTGTGCAGCCCTTCATCCAGGTGGATATAGCTTTTGCCATGGCACACAGCTTGGGTAGCAGGGTGTAGACTAGATTTCAGTTTTCCTAACTCTCTCAGCTAGCAACTTTGAGCAGTTCAAAACTATACAGATATTGAGGCTTGATATTTGAGAACTTATGACAGTTAAAGTTAAGTTTAATGGAATTGGCAACACCAAGTTTGACGAAGAATTTGCTGCTCCAGAAGCAAGTTTGCAGTCTAAGTCTTGCTCAAGTGCTCATGTCTACCCTGTGTGATGATCTGGCTGCTTGCTGAGCCTCGGGCTTATTCTCTTCCACTGTTAACCTCCATCAAAGGTTACATTCCAATAGCAATTACTGTACTTGTACTTTCTAAGTCATAACTTTACATCGCATGTCCATGCATTGCAAGTATTTGCTTCTTCACTGTGATAGTTTTGCATCCTGTATTCTACCTGATACAGCTTTTGAAACCACAATACACATTTTCATGTTTTTTGTGACAACAATGGTAATGCACCATGGAGAACTGCCACAGGAAGCACTGATGGGTAGCCCTGTTGTTTCTACCGCAATGTTTATAACAAGGCCATACTTCTTATGGGCTGTTCCTGGCATGGACAAAACGGCAGGTCCATTCCTGCAAAATATAGAACCTCTGACAAATGACTGGTTCATAAACTCTCCATTGGAGTGAACAAATATTTTTAGAGGTGTGCTCCAGTCTGACACGATTTCCACCCAATCTTCCTTCCTTCCTGCTCTCCTTCCTAGGAGTCAGACTTCAATCATGCCTCCTCCGACTTCCTCCTGTCTTTCCCTTACCTATATTTCTCCAATAAATATTTTGACAAATAAGTCCATTACCAAATTTTCTCTGATGACCTGAATTACACAAATTTTACTGAGATTGGTCTAAAAAGTAGGTGGTAAGATTGGAATTGGAGACAGGGTCAACCATTACCTCACAAGTGAAAATCATGTTGTTCTAAGTTGTAGGTATGGCATAGACTCTTGTGGCACAAGCAGTAGACTAATTGCTAATGATTTCAGCCCTTATGACATGCAAATATAGTTCCGTGAAAGTAAACACCATTTTAAGGGCAACAATTCAGGCTTTTGAAAAATATGAGGGTAGGGGAATCATTAAAAAAAAAAAAAAAAGTACTTCTACATTATACTGGTGCCCTGCAGAGGAATAATGAGAAACTGAGGAGTATAAACAAGCCATTATAGCTAAATGTGAGCTCCAGAAAATCTCCTTGGTAGCTTAAATGGAGATCTTCATCTCCTGGAGTGGAAAAACAGACACAGCAGCAAATTGAAAATTTGATAATTATTGTCTCTAAATTCTAGAGACATCTGCAAACTCCTTCAGGGCAGATATTTTGTGCAAAGATCAAAGCCTTTTTCTGAGGCCCTAAAAATAATTTGAGGACATCTGGAAAGGTATTCATGTAGATGGTGACTCTACAGATGTCCCTTAAGTGGCGAAGCTTGGAGAGGTGTCCCATCCCTGCCCAGTAAGGTCTGCCTATTCCACTCTTCTCTAAGACACTGCACAATTCCCCTTGTAATGAGACAGCAAGTGCTAACTTTAGTAGCTGCCCCACTTTTTTTCATGGCTACTAAGCTGGTAACTAGAGTTAAATCATATCAAAACACAGGTACAAATCTGCTGGGCCTAATAAAGAGAGGTACAATGTACTAAGAAATGCAAAAAATAGGAGCATATACATGCAGGAGCTGGGATGTGCCACTGCACTTGGATTTCGAGAGCACTTGATCAGAAGGATGGAATGCAAGAGCAGAAAAGCAAGAATTTATTGATGGGGGCAGCCCTAACAAAACTTGAGTTTGATATTGGCAAGGACTCTAGACAATGAGAATACTCTCCACTAGGGTTACTCTTAGAAATTTGGGAAAAGTAATGGCTAATATTAAGTAAAATAGAAATCCCTGAGTTTTCTTGTAAGAAAGTAGAGGAAGAAATAAGTGGGCTTGTTGGAATGAATATACTATGTGAAGTAAGAAGATGAACCATATGATTACACTCCAAAAAAGGGCCCAGATGTCATACTACTCATCAAGGCCATTAGCATGTGCTGATGACAGGGGCACAGGGGTCACTTACAAGTTTGATCATGCCTCTCCTCTGCCAGCAAGGGCTGACCATAGGAAAAGTTGTCTCAGAGCTGGATTTTATAATACCTAGGCAATGACAGGAGGGCAGGAGTTACTGTAATGACTGGCAGGGTCAAATGTAATGTAATGCAGCCAAGGGAACTTGACCCTCTCATTCTGGCACCTCATATGATGTGAATGTTGGAATGCTTGAAGTTGTCCAAGAGGTTCTATACACTGTCTTCACTTTTTTTTTAAATTATTATTTTCTTCTAGTTCTGATTGGTTTTTTGGTTCCTTATGTTCCAAATCATTGATTTTGTTCTTGGCTTCATCCACTCTACTGTTGTTTCCCCATAAATTATCTTTATTTCAATTAATGTATCCTTTGTTTCTGACTAGGTCTTTTTTATGCTGTTGAGGTCTTCACTGAGTTCCTTGAGCATTCTTATAACCAGTGTTTCGAACTCTGCATCTGATAGATTGCTTATCTCCATTTCATTTAGCTCTTTTTCTGGAGTTTTGATCTGTTCTTTCATTTGGGCCATGTTTCCTGTCTCCTCATTTTGGCAGCCTCCTTGTATTGGTTTCTATATATTAGGTAGAGGTGCTATAACTCCATATCTTAGCCTGGCCTTATGTAGTAGGTATCCTGTAGGGACTAGTGTCACAGCTTTCCCTATCACCCAAACAGGGTATTTAAGGTTCACTCTTCATGTGGGCTGAATATAGTAGCTGAGTCTTGATTGCTCTTGGCAGGTCAATGGAGGGATTTACCCAGTCCAGTCAGCTGTAAGGTTGGCTATGACCACTGACTACCAACCTCAGTCCTCTGTGGAGGAAAAGCTTTGCAGGGGCAGGTGGGTGTTGCTTTAACGTGGTCTGCATCTATCCACTGGGTGTGCGGGCTTTGGGATTTCCTGGGTGGTGAAGGCCAAGGTCAGCTGCCACCTGTGTTCTGCTTGAGGCCACCCTGCAAAAGCTGTAAAGCAATCTGAGGTGGCTAATACTTGTACTGGGCTTGAGGATTGCAGGCAAAGCCAAGCTGTGAATGTAGGTTGACTGCTGCTGGTGCTGGGTGGGGGGCCCCTTAGCTAGAGGTACAGGGGCTTGTGGCTCACTGTGGCTGGCTGTGGCTTGTTTGAAAAAATTTAAGACATTGTGAAGCATGAGCCAAGACCAGCCTTTCATATAGAAAAGTCACAGCTTGGGTGGTCTGGTAAATTGTGTGGGACAGAGCCCCAGGGGATCTCCAGGGTGGGGCAAACAGTGTTAGCCAGGTAGATGGAGTCTCTGATACGGCACCTGCCTGCTGGCTCTGTGGCTCTGTGGCTCTGTGGGGAGTGTTTAGAAAAAGAACAATGGTCTCTACTTGCCCTTTTGTCTGGGAGAAAGCTGCCCTCCAGCTCTCACCCTGATGATAAACACTTCAGTCCCTCCTTGTACCCCACTGGTGCCTTTCAAGCTCTTACCCCAGTGCTGGCACTCAGAGCGAGTGAGTCTGATTAAGTCTATGTGTGGGTTTTTTAAGAGGAAGTTTCTTATACTGACTCAATCCCCACTGATTTTCTTCAGGCAGAAGTTATGCAGACTTATCTTCCTGGCATTGGAACCCTGGGCTTGGGATCCTGGTGAGGGGCTGGGGCTCCTTGTTCCTGAGATAGCCCTTCTGAATTTTTATCCACCACAGGTGCATGTGGGACCAGCCATTCTGTGTCTGCACCCCTCCTACCAGTCTGGATGGATATGGTTTCTTTAATTCTGTAGTTGTCAGATGTTTAGTCTTCTTAATATCTGATGTTTCTGAGTGATGGTTGTTCTTTAGTTTAGTTGTAATTTTGACATAGTAGTGAAAGGAAGCGAGACATGTTTACCTAGGCCTCACTCTTGACTGGTAGTTCATAACTGTATTTTTTGATATTATCATAGATTTTGTTTTGGTCTTTACATGAGTTTACATAGTTCTTTCTCAATGGAGATCTACTCATTTTCTGCTTCTAGATCTAACCTGTTATTTCATTCTCAAAAAAGAAAAATTAAGTTCATGAACTTGCTAAACAGAATGGCCTCTCAAACACATCCATACTTTAATCCCAAATCTCATGACTATATCCTGTTACATGAAGAAAGAATGTGCAAATGTAATTAAGGTTATGAACTTTAAAATAGAGAAATTAGCCTGGTTTTTCTGAATGGGACCAACCTTATCACATGAGCCTTTGAAAGTTGAAAATAGTCTGTGCAAGGAGCACAGAGAGACCTCTAAACGAAACAGAGACCGCAGTCCTATAACTCCACAGAACTGGAGTTTACCAACAATCTTAATGAGCAGGGAGGTGAGTTCTTCCAAGAGGGCCCTGATGGGTGTCCAGCCAGCTGTCACCTTAATTTAGGCCTTATTAAACCAGGAGCAGAGAAACCAGCCAAGCCAGCCAGACTTTTAACTTATAATTTGTTTTATTTTAAATCATTAAAATGGTAATAATTTGTTAGAGAAGAAACAGAAACCTAATAGTGGACTATCCATAATCCTTATTTTTTGACACCCCAGGCAAATTTAATCATAACTACTTCTTGTGACCTGTGTATTTTCTCCATGCACTTATTTTATTAAACTTCATAACTTTTTAAAAATGCTCATCTTTCTTCCTAAATATAAGTCTATGAGATCCTCAAGGGTCTCATTTTTCACACAATTCCTGATGCCTTGTAAGGTAGTTGAACTTCTGAAATAAAGAGAGAGTATGTATTTAGTACAGGCACAGGCGAAGTAACACTTCACCTCGGAATGTGTGGTTTAAATACAACGTAAGTGATCAAACCAAAGTTCTTTTCTCTATTTACACATTGCAAAATCTTCTGCTTTCTCTTTGAGATAGTGAAATATTTTTAATCTAAATATATTGGTTTTCCTATATAAACTCCAAAGTACACAGAAAACATTTCGTAGAAATCTATTTACTTCTTATATTTCTTAGGAAAATGCCTTAGATGGAGCTTACTAAAAGTTTTTATGCCTCTATGTTTCTTTTTATAATGACAAAAATATTTTTCTATAGAGTAATCATATTATATATTCAAACACAGCTTTCAACATATCAGTTTTATAGCTAATCTTTAAAAACATTTTACAACAGTCTCCATAGCTGATAACACGATGGTATATAGGGTGGATGTTGTCATTGCTGAAATCCCAAAACAAATCAGAATTTCTATCTTACCTTCTTGAGTACTCTTGAAAATACCATATATCCCATCAGATTGCACTTAACTTTTTGCATTTGATATGAGGCCTGAATTTTATTAAAATGTGTAATACATATAATCTAGGTTACATTGCTCTTATGTCAGTCATTTATATATAAAATATAGCTATGCCTGGCAAGATCAAACACTCAATAAATGAGAGTATATATTGTGGTTTCTATGGTTTATTGTTAATCAGTTAATATTAATAAATAATGTTTTGGGTTTTATGTGATCCTTTTATGGAGTATGTACACTCTGGATATTTGACTTTGAAGAGAAAAAGTTTGCAATCATTTGAAACCATGTTTGACATTTGTCTCATTTCTTGTTATATAACAGATTATCTTAGAAGATAATGACTTAACAACAATCTTTCTAATATACCTCCTTTATTTGTGGTATAGTAATTCTGGCAGGACCTGGGTGGGTGATTCTTTTGTTTAATGTGACATCGACAGGAGTCACTTGGTGGTATTTGGCAGGCAGATAGGCTGGTCTGACGGGTACAGATGCCTTTACTCACATGTCTGCTGCTTTGGGAGGGATTTGGTTGGAAGGCTGCTTTTAGCTGGTTCCATTGACTTGAGTACCTATAGCAAACTTAGTCAGCACAGTGGTGTAAGAAGTCAGACTTCTTAGATGGTAAAAATACCAAGGGCAAATATTTTATCCTACAAAGGAGAAATCCCATGGCCTTTTGAAATGTGATATTGAAATTCTCATGGCTTACTTTCATTGCAGACTATTGGCTGATACAATCACAAGTTCATCTAGATTCAAAATGAGGAGATATTTTATGGAAAGAGTATGATAGAAATTGTAACCATACTTTAAAACTCACATGATTACATTTTGAGGGACATTGTTGTATCTGGCAAATTACCTATTACTAATAAAACAATATTTAAATTTAACCAGAAAATACTTCTGTGATTATGTAGTAAAAAAAAAAAATAAAGTAAAATTTTTTCAACCATTTCAAGTGTATAAATTGCATTTTTCTAAAGGCATAATTGAATGGCATGATCATGTATTTATATATGTCATTATATAATATGTTATATTAAAATTTCCATTCAAAATATAGTATTGAAATATACAATACACTTTTATAAGTATAGATTTTTTTCAGGTGGCTTATGAGTCCAGTGTATATTATATGAACAAATAACTAATATTACAGGTGAAAATAAATATTTCTGTAATACTGTAAATTTACTTAAACCTCATCTTAGAGAAGCACTAACAATTACATGACACATGACTGGATACCACAAGAGTAAGGCTCTCTACTTTTTGGAGAAAAGTAAGATTGAAAATATGCCATTATACAAATTCCAAAAAAGTAGAATTAATAGCCTCAGTGATTCCCAAAGCATCCATATTATGTATAGTGTATGTGGAAATTCTGAATGGGATCTCACATTCTATTTTTTTCTAAACACTTTAAAGTGAAACTGCCCTCTGCTGTAAAGTATTCAGATTTTTTCAAGACATTATGTTATAATTTTCAATAGAAAATAAGTTGTGTTTGGTAGGAATGACAGTAATAAAGGCCAATAACATGGACCTTTATTACTACTAGGTAACTCCATCCTGATTTATTTTTAAACACAGAAGAAAACAACTAAAGCACACACACACACACATGCACACACAGACACACACAGGTGTGTATTAATCTCTACAGTTGTAAAATAAATTAACACTGAGTAATTTTTAGTCTACATTTTAAAACAGGGCTGAGAAAATTCTGGTGAAATAACAAAATAACTCAAATTTTTGTTCTCTGGAATTCTCTGTGAGATTGTATATATTTCTTGTTTTACACTGCATAAACTAAATCCAATATTAGTGTCATATACAGGAAAAAGTTAGCAAGCATACATGTTGTCACGTATATTTGTACACACAAATTTTTTTCTGTATCTCCAAGGTCTAGAGTGAATATCTTCTCCTATCTTTTAATCTCTATGTTTCCTCTAATACAGTAACACAAACCATTGATAGAATTTATAGTATAGTATATATTCAAATAAATGTCTTTATGCAAACAACAAATATGTTTTCATATAAGAATGTTATAAAATAATAAAATAACAACAATAATAATAGTACAATAATGTATCTAGGGCAAAGGGTGAGACAGTAAAACTTTTTATTATAATGAATTATTCAACCATGTATTACAGGATGATAATACTAAACATCACTTGTTGTGAATCATACCCAATATGTGAACAGTCTTAAATGGTTAGCATTAAATTTCAAAAACAGAGATATTTTTAAACTTATCTAATTCAGCACTTTATTTTCTTCAAACTAGATGTCATGTTAGAATATATCTTAAATTGTCCCATAATTGTGGAGAAGTACCTGGACCACATAAAAAATTGTATTCTTGAAATAATGTTTATAAGAATATTATATCATTAATATTTATTATAAACTTGAAAGCAGATAGAATTGAAAATGGCCAATAAAAATCAAACCAATCAATCAACAAGAACAAAATATTTCTGATAGAGAGAAAAAGTAACAAGCTATTAATTAAATACATATTTTTTCATAAAAAAGAAAATTTATTACACTGATATTTCTTGTGTATAAGTTAGATTAAAAAATAAAACATACATGTAGTATGGTATAAAATATTAACAAATTATTGATAGATATAAAAAAAGTAGAATTAGGAGTTACTTTTCAGATAAAAGATAAAATCATGTCATCTTGAATATTTATACATTTATAGTATCCATTTTGTTTTTCTTTAGTTATATAATTGGCAGATATATTATCATCTAATTTAGTAGCTTAGGAAATAAAATTTGTAGCTGTGACTTTCATCCCTTTTATTGGTCTTACCTATATTAAGCAGGAACTGTTACCTTGTTTTATAATAAAGATCATATAATATTTTTAAATATCTAAAGTGCTTTAAGAAATATGGTAATTGAATAGTAATGGGACACAAACAATTTTTTACTATCCAT
This sequence comes from Furipterus horrens, assembly GCF_987537825.1. Lineage (NCBI taxonomy): Eukaryota > Metazoa > Chordata > Mammalia > Chiroptera > Furipteridae > Furipterus > Furipterus horrens. The sequence continues at coordinate 71,175,201 of NW_028327175.1, forward strand.
CCTTGGCAGACAAATTCAAATTTGAATCTTAATTTTCCCATAGATAATGATATTGAACAGTCTATTTAACTTCTTTGACCTTCATTTTCTATCTCTTTAGAAAGTGGATAATCAAAGAAAACACTTTAAAAGGTTGTTACAAGGATTTAGTGAGTTCATATGCTTGCTAATGAAAATACACTTATGCCATCTAACATGAGGCAGAAATGACTGGACCATGTTTCTGAAGGGATCAGTTATAACAATTTACCTAATTTTATTATAACCTATCAGGAATCATGAGTGTCCTTAAATTCTAATTCTTTTCTGAGGCTAGTCAGAATTGGAGGTGTGGGGACAAAGTCAAGTCTCAGGGCTGTACTCAGGAAGTCACAAGAACTAATTCAGCTCAACAGAGATGCCAGTGTATAGCTGGAGTATAAATGTGGAACAGGTATGCTCAAGCCTCTCAAAGTAAAATCCTAATACTCAGGTTTCCCACCCCAGTCTTAGATCAACTCTCCTCCATCATTACTCCACAATCCACACTCCAAAATACAGTACATGTAATGTAACTAATCTCTTAAATTGGACTTTTGTTCCATAATTCGCTTTTAGTATGACATGATTTTTCACAGATGCGATTGCTGTGATCAGCCAGATTTACTTGTGTTTCTCAGATCTTAGTGGAGAAAAAAAAAGGTCCTATAATAATTTCAGTTTATATAAACAAGAATGTTAAGTGTGAGTCTGAAAAAAATCTGAGGAATGTAATATTGTTTCCAGATTCTAACCGTCAGAAACCCTGGAATGGGAGAAAATTAAAATAATGCTAACCTACTGAGTCATTTTTGACAATTCCCAATTCTCACAATTCTGGCTTCCTAGGAGAAACTTTGATAGAGATAGTTAAGCTAATTATGACAGCACCTCCATGGGACAGTCAGAAAACACCTAACTCAGTAGGAGAGTGAAAAAAATAGATCGTATCTGTGAATAGGAGGAGTGGTACTAGAAAAATTGTCAAACCTGAAAACAGGCAGAAGATGTTGCTGGGTGTTCTTTCACTGTGGTTCTGAGCTGGAAACTTTGATATATTTTATATTTACTGGACTATTTTACAACTATGTAGGAGTAGAATTTAATATATAGAGTTTTCTTTCTTTTCTTAATTTAATTTTTTGGCTAAAAAAGATGCAAATAATTTTTTTGGTGGAAAAGATAGCTCCAAGGTTAGGATATTAAGCAATTTTGTATCAAGGCCAACAATTAAATGCTAACATTCCCTCTTTAAATTGCCCATAAATACCTAGTTCCTCAAAAGTTATTTGAATGAAACCTTACACGTGTTCATTTTATATTTGCATGAGAGTTACAATAACACCTATGTAAAAATTATACTTTAACTATGTCTCTCTTGGGAAAGGACCAAAGAAATCTAAGCAGAAAAATGTTAGAGAAGTAACACTATTTACCGCATGAATTCAATAGTCAAGAAGAAAGAGTTCTTATTTATTAATCAGTTCCTGGGCATTTCATTGTTGTGAATTGTCCAGGTTATTGTTAAACATAAAATTGGAAGAAGCAAGAAGGGCTAGTTTGATGCACACGCACACACACACACACACACACACACAAAGAACTGAGACAGATAACTGACAGGGAAGATAACCAAGAGGCTCATCAGCCGCATTCTGGTGGGAAAGTATTTATTTCTTTATTGGGATTGTTGAGACATCAGAGTACTTGCAATGAGACAGAAATATGTATAAAGATTGACATTCACAAGCAAAAGAGAGTACTCAAGAAGTGTGTTGTACTTAATGAAATTACCAGTATATATATTTTCATTTTTGGTAAAAATTTAACCACATAACATATGTGGTTTTTGCTTTATATTGTTTCTTTGAATATGTTAAAGTAACTTCTCAGGATATTTGTGAGCATGTGTCCAAAGTTTTATTTTAAATCAACTGCTGGAAAAATATGCTTCTAAGAAAGCCATTCAAATATTTACATTTGGTAGTGCATCTTTGAAGAAAAAGGTGACTACATTAAATTGCTAACATAAATACAAGGGAAGAACTTGCTGAAGAGTGTTATGATAGCAATTAGACTGGTTAAAGTACCTTGCCACTTTAAATATTTAGCTTGAGGTTGTTAGCCTGGGTACAGCATGATAGCTCTCCAGGTTTAACTGAAACTTTCAGGATTATCTAACAATAAACTTGGCTCGAAATTATCTTCCAGAAAATAACTCAAATAGTTTTTCATGGGTTTGGGGGATATATCGTCGGCAGCCGTCCATCTCGAGAGACGATGGTGTAGCTTCTTAAGAGTCTATCTGCACCGCTGAGAATGGCTGTGCAGTCCGACTCGGGAGTGACACGGTATCTGTCTCCTCCCGTGTTGAATCGACATCTTACGATGATGCTGGAGTGTCCTCTCCAGTGAAGCTGAAGCTACAGAGCCTGGGCAGGGTGATATGGAGTGTCTGCTGTTGCCCATGCAGCAGACCCCCCCTCTCTTCGCAGCTGAAGGATCCAAGGGAAAGACTGAGTCAATACAGCTTGGCTTCAGGTGCGCCGCAGGAGTTGCCGGTGTTGACTACAACGTCAAACCGCCTTAGGGACTCCGGCTCCGGATTTTCTGTCGGGGTTTACTCCCTTAGCCTTTCCCCTGAAGAGGTATGCCATAAGGCAGCGGAGGTTTTTTGGAGTCAGAGTTTTCCTTCTCTGATGTGCCCTGACTGGAAGATCGAACCAGCGACACTTAGCTCGCAGGCCGACGCTCGATCCACTGAGCCAAACCAGCCAGGGTTTGGGGGATATATGTGTGTGTGTGTGTGTGTGTGTGTGTGTGTGTGTGTGTGAGATTATTTGATTATTTGCTGGGCTTTACATACATAAAATATAGGTAGTAAACACATAAAAAAAATTAATTCTTCCCCAAGAACCCAACATGATGCTAAGAATGACAGAAAATGAATGCCAAAAAGATCCACAATTCTGATTACAAGCAAAAAAATTTTATCACATGAATGTACACATACACATATTATTTTATAATCAGAGCATTCACCACTAACTGTAAAATTAAATGACCCGTTATTGTTACAGAGCAGGGTCCCCAGAATTTCCCAGAGCTCATGGTTTTGGGGGTGGGGGATGGGATTTAGTGAAGCACAGCCATTTTTCCTAAGACATGCCTTTGTATATCTATGGCTGGTAGCTAGTGTCTTAGTTATGCAAATTGCTTTGGTTCTTCCAAGGCTCCAAGGAGATGGGAAGGGTTTTGACTATAATATGGTGACAAAAGAGCTTACAATTTTCTACTAATGATCAGAACCATTTACCACACCCATTGCATCATAGTCCAAGGTCAGGGATTTAAAATTAAGGCAGCAGCCATTAGCAGGAAGAACCATATGGTTTTGAAAGGGAAAGGGAGAATGCCATGTGGTTTGTAAGGAGGTAAAGAGAGGCATGCAGTCTGAAAGAAGGAATGATCTGGCCATGTGGCCTGGGCTAGTAGAGAGCCAGCCTGCTGCTGCTTTAATCATGCCAACTTCAACTCACTCCAAAGCCTGGAGATCTGGACTTTTGAAACTTTTACATGCAGAAAGGACTCTGTTAAAACCTGGACTTCACCATGTCCAGTGCGACATGGCATATGCTTTCCTAAACTATTGTTAGGAGGATGATGACACCTGGACTATTATATGGAGGCTGATAACATCATACCCCAGATCCTGAAAGAAAGAGCTGACAGATAGAAAATGGGGAACTTCTGGGCTTGTTTTTGGCTTATAGCCTTTTGAGTACCAAGGGTAGTGCTAGGTCTCGTGGGAGAACAGGGCTCTGAGCTGAAGTGCTCACTGCCCTCCCCAGTGTGGAGTATTGTAAATAAAAACCTGTTTTCCTCCACACTAGTTGTTGGGTTTTATACCAAGGCATCACATGAAAAACAAAACAAAAAAACCTTTTGCTTAGTAACACTATTACATTAGAAATAATTCTTTGATTTCACCCCCCAAGCATTTTAGGAGCACTCAGGGCAGCAAGCAGTATTTATTTCTGAGAGCAATAGTTTCCAAAAGGCTTTCCTAAATTGATCCCTACCTTGTGATATATGAAATGCCCCCGACTCCTTCTTAAATTCATTGTTTCTCAACTCTCAAGTTCTACATAGTTTTCAACACCTACTACAAATGTTCCCTGATCCTGCAGCCTGAAATATTTCTCCCTTCGTTGATGTTTCTAGGCACACATTTCATATTTTTCTTAGGGTAAGCATCACTTACTACCATCTGTTAAGTGTATTTATACCTTTCCTTCCCTGTTGAACTCTAACCTTTTTTATACAACATTTTATTGTCTAACCGCCTTCATTTTAATTTTGCTCTGTTGCCTGAACCAATACCTTATATCCATATGGTATAATTAAGATTTTGCAAAATGTGAAAAACAGCCAGGCTTCCCCTGTGCTTAGCTAAAGATCATGTGTGATGTTGGTCATGTATCTCCACAAAAATGACACAGCTACATCTTTCTTTCCTGATTACAGGAGGACACAGCCCCGGGGAGCTAGAGATGACAGTGAAACACTGGTAGCTATTTGGGTATTCCTATAGTCCCCAAAATTCTTGAGAGGATCTCCTTTCCCACAGGTTTGTGGAAGAAAAGGGACCACATACTAAACCCAAAAAGCTCAGGAGAGGCCTATGTGGTGACCTTACAAACTCAGAGACCTAAAGTAACCACATAGGATGATCTGAACATAAAAATTCCTAACTTAAAGAAAATCATAGCGGGTAGTCATGTCTTAGGCCAGTATTTTTCCCTTAGAAAAGTCAATCATTTTTACTTGTTATCCAATTCCAGAGGTTCACTACACTCACACCTCCTTTACTTCCTCCCACCTCCCTAATATATTCCCAATGGATTTCATGTAACCACTTAGGCCTCCTATTTGATTGTAATATATAAAATAAGGTGCTAAACTGCCATTCTCCTGAGCATTACCTCAACTTGTTGAAGTTTTGCTTCCTGGCAATTGTCGTCAGTTTGGCTCAAATAAACTCAAAAAAATTCTCTACAGGTCTGAATGTTTCTTACGTTGACAGGTTAAAGGACTGAGAGTTAATTCCCTGTTACAATCACTTGCCCCTAAAGCACCCACAGCTTTTCAAGCAAGCAGCAGAATCTTTTTCTTGCTGACAGATACCCTCTGCACAGTTTCAAACACTAAGGCCAGAGCACTATCTATGCCTCATTACCATTTAAATAGGCTGATCAATGAGAATTAGCATGTAATTTGAATTACAACACCACCTCCTGCTTCTTAGAGCCTGAATCCTCCAAACTGCTCTAAATAGCTGCTACATTTTCCAGTGAGGATTCCTCCCTCTCTTCAATCTGAAAACAGGTGTATGCCTGTGCTTTATTGCAGGAACTTTAATGGAGAGATTGGTCCGTGGCTCTGCCTACTCTACATCTGCATCCAGTATAAACTACTGTCCTGTTCCAACACCAAACATGTAATAGCAGCCACCTCAGCCAAATCCTAAAATGAATATTTTGATGTGATGTCGTCTTTAGTTTTAAGTCTATAATCTCATTACACCAATTTAACCAATAAATAATGTCATCGGTGTGGATCAGTGGACACAATATGCTGAGGAGGGATTCAAGGGCTCTGATGTCTACTCACTAAGCATGGGAAACTTGAAGAATAACAGCAACAATACAACAAAAAATTGAAATGAGAAAAAGATAAAAATAAATAAAAGCCATTTAATTCACCAAGTATGCATGTTGCCTGCCTTGTCTATGAATAAAACTTTATGAAAATTAATTATGTGATGATGTGCATGAAATAACTTTTTACATATTACTGTGTCTTACAAATATACAGCTTTATTGTCATTGGCCTAATTCACTCTCATAGTAGGATTGTTATATAATTTGACACACTTATTATTGCTGTTTATATAGGCAACCACTTGAACATATTTTCCTGTTTTATAGTTAAGGTAGTAAAGAAGCCCTTCCTTGGATCCAGTTGTAATTGCCAGCCACAAAATATATGTGGTTTCCAGATGAGGGTTCACATATTATTTAAATTATGATGATATAATATTTTCTCTTGAACACCAACCAGTATTCTTTGGGTCCTCAAGTAACTTCTAACTCTAAGAATTAATAATTTTTATTTAGTTGAAAAAGGAATGACAGTGTTATATTGTCTGGCACCATAAACTATTTCTACATCTATATACTGATGTTGCATTTTCGGTTCCATCACACTATTTTCAACTAAAAGTGCAATTTCTTGTTAAATTTTCTTTGTTTGTCAAATAGTCCAAGTTTCCTTGAGGACACAGAATTTATCTTTCTCATTTGTTACTGTATCCTCAGCACAATTATAGTTCCCAGACCACAGTTAACTTCAAATACATGTGTGTTGAAAAATTGAACAATTGTGTCCCCAAGTAGGTAACTTGACTGCCTAGGTTACCCAAAATAAACTGAAGTTGTTTTGAAAACACACAGTGAAAGTTTTGTAGCCTACTTTCCCATCCAGATTACTACCTGTAAACATCTCCTACATAAAAACAAATGCATAAAAACAGCTTGGACTGGAAAAAAACTACAGAGGATTTTAATGATGCTCCCAGATGGTATATTGCTCTCTACAGTCACTTTTGATGATAATGGGGCATTGAAATTCCTAGATCTCTTAGAAATGTGTAGGCTAAGAATCTATTTCTTAAGTATATACCTATAGAAAACATTTTAAAACCTTTTTATTTTGAAATAATTATAGATTCATAGGGAATATATATGGGGATAAAATATTAAACCACTTTTGCTAACAAATGGTTTATTTTTATGTCCTCTTATCATTAAGGAAACAGTGCATCATTATTTAGCCTCTGAAATAATCTTGTATTTCCAAGTATTTGAGGTAAGTTTATGGGATCATTCAAGGGAGCAAGAAAACAGCAACAAAAACAGCAACAACAACAACAGAAAACTAGAAAAATCCCTTGCTTTCTTTCCATTAAATCTTGTTTTGATTGGTGATGTGGGCAGTGTATAAGAATATAAGCCATTTTTCTAACTTTATTTATTATTTTCTGTATACTCCAAGTTATATTATTTACTGTATCCTGAGGTCCCTGCCATGGTTACATAGTCAAGTTAAGATTATATTCTAGAATTTTTTTTCTTGTTCTTCAAATTTCTGTGCATTCTGTCTGATCATATTAAAAAGTTAAGAATATATTTAAGCAAAAATCGACTTCAACTGGGAAGAACCAAATTCTAAGTGGTTAGGATGCTCCACCAAAAGGAGCTGGGGGAGAAACTTTATTGAGAGAAAGTGGAAGAAAAGGAAAGAGATTATTGATTGACTAAAGCTTAAAGCCTAGTTGGCTATGTGTGATTGGTTGTCCTTAGATTTTGATTTTGTAATCCTCAGGCATTTAAAGGCTTAACCTGGGTTTGCTTAAGAAGGCTGCCGTGCCATAAGAGCCACCTCAGGCTGATGACCTCCTTGTTTAATTAACTAAACAAACCTCAGAAAACAAATTTAAGCATCATAGGCTCAGTATGGCCTTCTCTAACCCCTTCAGCTAGATGAATTTCTTTAGTCTTCTAAATCCTCCCTTTCATGAATGTATGCTTTTTTTGGAGCTCAGGTTCACTTTCTATCTCATGTAGGACTTACATATGTATTATTATCTTCCCTTTTGGATCATCATCTCCCTGAGAGCAGGATGCATCAGTAACCCTTTTTATATTTCACTACTTTCAATTGACAATTAGAATTTCTGAGAGAGTTCATGAACATTTAAAGTTACGTACAAAAACATCTAACTTTGTTTCCTAAACATGATATTGAGAGAGAGGTTCTTATACTTCTGACTTAACTCAATTTAAATGTTTCATCTTCTGTTATGCTAAAAATAAAGTTCATGCTAGTAGGTTCAAAGTTTTAAATTCTTAGAAATAATTCTTGTTAATAATAAATTATAATAAATTTATATAATAAATTATTATAATAATAAATTATTATTATTATAAATAATAATAAATAAATTCTTGTTAGAAATCACATTTAAATTAAGGTCATTTATTATGGACATAGCCTGTATTCCGGAAATGGTGATATAGTACTTAGCTGGAGTTCTAACGCAATTTATTTCTTTATCAGAAAATATTCTGGAAATGGCAGAGTATCTGGGGACTCATTGTCTGTATCCAAATTAAAATTTGTTACTATATTACTGAATACTAAAACATAGGCATTATTTTCATTTTTATTATCGGTTGTTATTATTCCTATATATTTTTATAGAACATAGGAAAATTGTATAGTAAATTATTAATTTAATAAATTATTAATTTAAAACATTGTGAAAAATCACCACCAAAAGTAAATAAAAGAAAATCGAGGAAGGACAAATTGATGTAGCCAATGTTTTTTTCTTTTCTAAAATGTAAATCATTCTTAGCTATTTGTAGCTAAAATATAAAAAGCATAATATTTGTAACTTAAGTTACAATATGATTAGAGCTCAGGATATATATACATATATACATATAAAAATAGGCTTTCTGGGGCTTTGAAACAAATAAAGATTCATTGTTCTATTGAGAGGGTATAATACTTGTTTTTCTTAGATATTTTCATTGATCCATCAGTGATAATTTATGCAAATTAATGCAGACTGAAATTTATTTTAGAAACACGTTGGAATTATTTATTTAAAGCTAATATTAATTTTGAAATAATTGGAAGGGATACAAGAATATGAAGAAATGAGTTATAAATTGATCAATAAAATTAAATTAAAAAAATAATTCTCTTATTTACAAGTATCACCAAAGCAAATAGGATTATTTTCTCCATGAGTCTTTTTTTTTGACACAGAAGTTTTTATTTTTTAAATTTTATTATTTATATATGCTTTATTGATTATGCTGTTACAGTTGTTCCAATTTCTTTTCCCTTTGTTCCTCTCCACCTAGTCACCCTCTCCTTCCAGTTGTCCCCCCCTTAGTCCATGCTCATTGGTTGTGCATATAGTTCTTCTCAACCTCTTCCTATCTACACCACTTCCTCCTACTATGCTTCTTAATTCCTGAAACATCTCCCTCCCTTTCTCCCCTTCCACTTCCCCACTGACTTCCCCCCAAAATGTTCCCCATTCCTATAATTCTTTTCCCACTCTCATTGCCTACATAGTCTGCCTTTGTTTCAATTCCCTAGCTTCTGTTGTTGGTTGTTGTGATACAGTTTTCATTCTAATGTTCAGAGTTTTGATCCTCCTTCTCCTAAACAAGTCCCTTTAATATTTCATATAACAGTGGTTTGGATCTGATGAACTCCTTCAGTTTTACTTTGTCCTTTCTCTGCCCTTATACTCTGAATGACAGCTTTGCTGGATAAAGTAATCGCGGTTGTAAGTTTTTGCTTTTTATTACTTTGAATATTTCTTGCCAGTCCCTTCTTGGCTGCAGAGTTTCTTTTGAGAAATCAGCTGATAGTCTTACTGGGACCCTTTTGTACGTAATTCTCTTCTCTCTTGCTGCTTTTAAGATTCTCTCTTTACCCTTAATTTTTGACATTTTGATTATAATGTGTCTTGGTGTGGTTCTCCTTGGGTCCAGATTTTTTGCAACTCTCTGTGCTTCCTGGACCTGTAAGTCTATTCCCTTCCTCAAGTTGGGGACGTTCTGCTTCATTATTTTTTCACATAATTTTTCAATTTCTAGTTCTTCTTCTTCATCTTCTGGTAGCCCTATGATTCCGATGTTGTCCCTCTTATAGTTTCTGAGCCTCTCCTAATTCTCCTCACTTCTCCTTTCTTCTTTCTGCACTGGTTAACTGTTTGTTTCTTCTCTATGTTCCAATTTGTTGATTTGATCCCTGGTTTTCTTGCCCTTACCACTATTTTCGTATGTGTTTTCACTCATTTTAGCAGGACTAGCCTTCATTCTTTCCCTGCCTTGCTTAAGATAGGCTGTTAGGTCTGTAAACATTTTTATAACCAAAACTCTGAACTTAGCCTCAGAAAGATTTCCTATCTGCTACTTCATTAGATTAGATATTTTCTGTCTGGTCATCTGCATGATTGGGACCTCTATCATAATCTGTGCCATCCTGACCATTTTGTGTTTACCTTTGCTTCCTGGGTGGGGCTGTCACACCTCCTAAGCTATAGGGGGCAGAGCCCCATTCACTCATCACTACTGGGCAACCCTTCTCACAACACTGTGGCATTTTGTGTGCAGGCAGGGGTCCAAGATGGATTTCTGACTTCCGGCCAAGATGGAGGCCTAACAGACATGCTGCATCTCCATCCACAACTAAGAAGGAATACAACTACCTCAAAACTAAAAACAACCAGAAGTTTCAGAAAACCAAAGTGCATGGAAGTCCAGCAAACAAATATATAAAGAAGAAATACTCATCCAGACAGGTAGGAGGGGTGGAACCAAGGCAGAGAGGATGTGGTGTGTTGATGGCAGCAGTGGCAACAGCAGCAGGCCAGCAGAAAGCACAGTTACATGTTTTAAAAAGTCAGGTGGGACACCTGGGGAGTGTTCCCAGCTCCTCCCCAGACCACACAGCTCACTGTCCCAGCACTGAGGAAAATCAAGCCTCATTGCTTTTTATTGTGCAAACCAGTGGGGGTCGGGATGGAGGCAGAAACTGCCAGTCTCTCAGCAGAGTCTACTTGTTTAAAGGGCCCTCAGATACCTAGACCATCCGCAGACACGTCCACTCTGGGAACGAATGCCAAGGAAGCAGTTGAGGGGTGCCAGTCTAGAACAAACGTGGGAGAAGTGCCTGGAAAAGGGATGAGTGCTGGGCAAGCAGCATTGTTCCTTCTCAGACCCCTCCCCCACATACAGCACCACAACGTGGTGAAACAGGTTGCCCATTACTGACAAATACCTAAGGTTCTGCCCCTTACAACATAGTAGGAGCAACAGCTCTCCCTGGGACATGGAAGCAAACAAACACAGGAGACTTCTGGCCAAGATGGAGGCTTAGACTGACACGCTCCATCTCCCTCCACAACTAAGAAGGAATACAACTACCGCAAAACCAAAAATAATCAGAACTTCCAGAAAATAAATGGAAGTCCAACATATGAAGTTATAAAGAAGTGGTGCTCATATGGACAGGTAGGAGAGGCAAAGCCAGGGTGGAGAGTTCAAGCTTTGCTGTTCACGGCAGCAGCATCGATGGAAGCAGGACAGCAATAAGCACAGACACCCATATTTAGGGGGAGGTGAGAAGTGCTGGAGGAGAACCCCCAGCTGTAGACCAGACCCATCAGCTTGCGATTCCAAAGCCAAAGAAGGCAGACCTCCATTGCCTTGGACTGTGAGGCCCAGAGAGGGTGGGGATGGAGGAGGAGGTTTCTGGTCTCTCAACGGAGAGTGAATGGCAGGAATCCATCTTGGACTGCCACCCCTGCAGAAAACACCACAGAGTGGTGAGACAGGTCGCCCAGTTGTGATGAGTGCACGGGGCTATGCCCCCTATAGCGTAGAAGGTGTGACAGCCCTGCCCAGGAAGCCAAGGTAAACACAAAACGGTCAGGATGGCACAGATTATGATAGAGATCCCAATCACGCAGCTGACCAGACAGAAAATATCTAATCTAATGCTCAGCAGATAGAAAATCTTTCTGAGGTTCAGATCAGAGCTTTGGTTATAAAAGTATTTACAGACCTAACAGCCCATCTTAAGCAAGGCAGGGAAGGAATGAAGGCTAGTCCTGCTAAAATGAGTGAAAACACATACGAAACTAGTGGTAAGGGCAAGAAAACCAGGGATCAAATCAACAGATTGGAACATAGAGAAGGAACAAACAGTTAACCAGTGCAGAAAGAAGAAAGGAGAAGTGAGGAGAATGAGGAGAGGCTCAGAAACTTATCAGACAGCTATAAGAGGGACAACATCAGAATCATAGGGCTACCAGAAGATGAAGAAGAAGAACTAGAAATTGAAAAATTATGTGAAAAAATAATGAAGCAGAACGTCCCTAACTTGAGGAAGGGAATAGACTTACAGGTCCAGGAAGCACAGAGAGTTGCAAAAAATCTGGACCCAAGGAGAACCACACCAAGACACATTATAATCAAAATGTCAAAAATTAAGGGTAAAGAGAGAATCTTAAAAGCAGCAAGAGAGAAGAGAATTACGTACAAAGGGGTCCCAGTAAGACTATCAGCTGATTTCTCAAAAGAAACTCTGCAGCCAAGAAGGGACTGGCAAGAAATATTCAAAGTAATAAAAAGCAAAAACTTACAACCGCGATTACTTTATCCAGCGAAGCTGTCATTCAGAGTAGAAGGGCAGAGAAAGTGCTTCCAGGACAAAGTAAAACTGAAGGAGTTCATTAGATCCAAACCACTGTTACATGAAATGTTAAAGGGACTTGTTTAGGAGAAAGAGGATCAAAACTCTGAACATTAGAATGAAAACTGTATCACAACAACCAACAACAGAAGCTAGGGAATTGAAATAAAGGCAGACTATGTAGGCAATGAGAGTGGGAAAAGAATTATAGGAATGGGGAACATTTGGGGGGGAGGTCAGTGGGGAAGTGGAAGGGGAGAAAGGGAGGGAGATGTTTCAGGAATTAAGAAGCATAGTAGGAGGAAGTGGTGTAGATAGGAAGAGGTTGAGAAGAACTATATGCACAACCAATGAGCATGGACTAAGGTGGGGGGGCAACTGAAGGGAGGGGGTTACTGAGTGGAGAGGAACAAAGGGAAAAGAAATTGGGACATCTGTAACAGCATAATCAATAAAGCATATTAAAAAGAAAAAAGATGGTTTCCTTTCATTCTCTCTCTGCTGAGAGACTGGGAACCTTCTCTTCTGTCCCCACTTTCTCCAGCCCTCACAGTCTGAGACAATAGGGTCTGCCTTCTCCAGCATTGGAATCATGAGCTGACAGGTCTGGTCTGCAGTCAGGAGTGCTCCCCAGATGCTTCTTGCCACTTTTTAAATACAAGTGTCTGTGCTTACTGCTGTCCCATCGCCACTGACACAACTGCTGCTGGCAGCACAGCTTGGCCTCTCAGCCCTGGCTTTGCCCCTTCTACCAGTCCAGACGAGCACCAATTCTTTATAATCTCATACATTGGACTTTCATGTAACTTTATTTTCTGGAACTTCTGGTTATTTCCGGTTTTGCGGTAGTTGTATTCTTTCTTAGTTATGGAGGGAGATGGAGCATGTAAATCTAGGCCTTCATCTTGGCTGGAAGTCAGCACCTCCTTTCCTCCATAAGTATCTTAAAGTCTTTATTACTGAGTCAGTGATTTAAATGACTTAACAACACACCATGATAAACTCAGAATTGTGTTGTTGATAATACAATGCTTTACCTTAATAAATATATTTGAAAATTAACTATGTGTCCATCCATGTCTAAATTTTCTTTCTAAAAGTAACAAATACTCAGCTATTTCTAAGTTTAAAATTTTATCTTTTTTTTGACACACAACATAAAATAATGCTTTGCTATTGGATGCCAAAATTTCAATGAAAGCTTCAGTCAAACAATGTCCCTCATATCCAAATGAAAACAGGTTTAATATATGTGTAATCCTAGAAGAAAAATCTTGTATAATAATAAGTAAATGGTGTCTGTTAAGACTTTCTTTTTATAGAGGTTTAAGGTTCACAGCAAAATTGAAAGGAAGGTACAGAGATTTCCCACATGTGCTTAGCCTCCTACATTATCAACTTTCCTCATGAAAGTGGGACATTTGTTACAACTGACAAGTCTACTTTGACACACCATAGTCACCCAAAGCCCAAGGTTAAACTTAAGGTTCATTCTTGGTGTTGTGAATTTTATAAGTTTGGAAACATAGATAAAGACATGTATGATACAGAATATTTCAATTGCTCTAAAAATTATCTGTGTGGCACCTATTAAACTTATGCCCCAATCCTTGACTATTTTTACTGCCTTTACAGTTTTGCCTTTTCCAGAATGTCACATAGTCAGAATCATATACGAGATCAGTCCAGAAGGTATCCGGCATGTAATATGAAAGAAAAATAGAGACATTTACTGAAGAAGATACAAGACACAAAAAACATTGTACCTAGGACAATGACACCTTAGTTCCCTTCAAAATAGTCACCTTGGGACCTTACACAATTCTCCCAATCTCCATCAGCTGCCCCGTTATATTTTCATGAATCTCACTGATGGTCTGAAATCTCATCCCTTCAAAGGTGATCTTAGTTTTGAGAAAAGTCAGAAGTTACAGGGCCCCAAATCTGGGCTGCAGGAAGCTGAGTCACCTGGGTCATATGATGTTTCACCAAAAAAACTCTGCACAGGGCATAATGCTTAAAAGCAGGCACGTTGTTGTAATGAAGCTGTCAGTCACCAGTTGACCATAGATGCAGCCTTCTGAATGATCTGAATAGTTTCTGTGGGTGAATGTTTAAGCTTAATGCAAAATTTGATGCAGATTTGTTGCTCTACTCCCTCAGTCACTTTGAATATCACGACCACACAGTACATGCTCACTCATGGCATCTACCAGCCCCACTGACTAGTACAGTAAAGTTGTCATTGTTCACGCATGTGTATTTTACCGATATTGCGCAAACCATTCTTGTTATATTAATAATGGCTGGACTTTGTTCTGACAGACCTCATAGAATATATACTTCTCAGATTGGCTTTTTCTATTAGTAATATGCATTTAAGATTTTGTTGTGTATTTTCATGGGTTGACAGCTCATTTCTCTTTAGAGCTGAATAAAAATCTATTTTTTGGTATACTACAGTTTACTTGTCATTCATCTAATGAAGGTCATCTTGGTTGCTTCCAAGTTTTGGCAATTATGAGTAAAACAGCGATAAAGAACTATGTGTAGATCATTATGTGGGCAATCTTTTCAACTCTTTTGGGAAACTACCAAGGAATGTGATTACTGGATCATGTGGTAAGAGTATGCTTAGTTTTGTAAGAAACCTCCAAACTTTTCTCCAAAGTTCTATACCATTTCATGTTTTCACCAGCAATAAATGTGCATTCCTATTATTCCACATCTTTACCAGCACTTATTGGTTTCAGTGTTCTGAATTTTGGCCATTCTGAGAGTGTGTGAAGGTATCTCATTGTTGTTTTTATTCACATTTCCCTGATGACGTATGTGTGGAAATCTCATAATTTTATCTGTCTTCTATACATTTTTTAGGTGATGTGACTCTCAAGGTCTTTGGTCTATTTTCAATTGGACTTTTGCTTCCTTATCATTGAGTTTTAAGAGTTCTCTGTATATTTTGGATAACAGTCCTTTATCATATGTGTTGTTTGTAGTATTTTCTCCCAGCTCATGTCTTGTCTTCTCATTCTCTTGACAGTGTCCTTTCCAGAGCAGAAGTTTTGAAGTCCCATTTATCCATTATTTCTTTCATGGATTGTGCCCTTGGTACTGTATCTAAAAAGTCATCTTCAGACCCAAGGTCATCTAGGCTTTCTCCTATGTTATCTCTAGCAATTTTAGTTTTGTGTTGTACTTGAATGACTGTGACCCATGTTGAATTAATTTTAACAAATGGTGTAAGGTATGTGTCTACATTCATTTTTTGTATGTAAATATGTTTCAACTCTAACTTATTAAAAAAGTTCACCAAAAACAGTATCATGCAGAATAACTTCACTACCCTAAATGTCCCAGTGCTTCACCTATTCAATTATCGACCCCTCCACGCGACCCCTGACCAACCACTGATTGTTTTATCACCCCTTTTGTTTTGCCTTTCTCAGAAGTAATAGAACTAAAACACTGCAGGTTGTAGTCATTTCTGATTGACTCTTTCACATAGTAATAGGCATTTAAGATTCCTCCACATCCTTTTATGGCTTAATTGCTCATTTAAAAAAAATTGATGAATAATATTCCATTGCATAAATTTATCACAACTTGTTCATTTACTTATGGATGGATATTTTAGTTGCTTCAAGTTTTTTAGAAATTATGTATAAAGTTGGTATAACATTTGTATGCAGGTTTTTATGTAGATGTATTAGCCATATATCCTTTTGCCATCAGAGAGAATATTGACAGTTGAATAGTATTCCTAATTATTAAAGGTGCTTTAGAAGGCATATAAAGGTAATATTTCAAGCATTGTGCTATTTTTCATACAAATACATAATTTATACTGCACCTTTATTCCTACAAATCTATATTTATAGAAAATAATAAAAAGTTTTGTATGAAAAATGATTCTTATTTTACAATCATTCTTATATAAATTTTACCAATTGAATTTGTTTAAAAAATTTTGTGAATGCCATTTTAATAATACCTATTCTTTTGACTATCTCTCCTGGGAATCATAATTTTATATGATTGAATTTGTCATGATGAACTCAGGAAAAATGATTGGGTCAAGCTTGTCTTCTTAGGGTTGCCAGCATCAAATGCATGATGTTATTATAACCAAGGTCTACAACAAGTCAGAAAATGACACACTTGAGTAAAAAGGAAGAAGTCTGAAGAGATTGGAGAATGATTCCTGACCTCTAAGTAACAGAGAATGGAACTCATCTTTCATGTCTGAATGAGCTACTTTCTCTAATCGATGGCAAGTCCTGAAATGGCTGTGATCATTAGGGTTCCAGTGACTGAATTAAAAGAAAATGAAGGATGCAGATGGCTGTAGTAAAGCATGGAAAATGCATTTCTTCCTGGTGACAGATACAACTGATCATCTTACAAGAATGTGCCTCACTGAAAGTATTTCAGCTTTGTAGTTCTCAGGGAAAATGAAGAGTAATGTAAAAATTGGACAAGGTGAAACTAGCTGTTTCATTCAAGGTATTGACTACACAAGTCACTTTTAATAAATCAGCTGCTTATTGTACCTAAGACAGCAGTTTGTTAATATGATGAAGGTGCTACAAAATGTTCTCTTTGGTTAGTCAGCCTTTGAGCATCACATAATAAAACAAGAACTTTTATTGTAAAAAATTGTTTTTATTTGTTGTCTATTATATTATCAGCACTTGAACTACTAGACATGTTTATTTAGAAATAGCTTTGATGTTTGAAAATGGTCAAGGATCAGCAAACATTTCTGTAAAGGACCAGATATTTCATATTTTAGATCTTTGAGGACTTATATTGTAGTTACGATAACAGCTACTCAACTCCACCATTGTAGGAAGAAAGCATCTATAGATAACAGTAAAAGAATGAGTATGACTATATTCCAATAAAGTTTTATTTACAAAAGTAAAGCACAGCTGGCTTTGGTCCTCAGTCTATATTTTGTGCATATTTATCTATTTAGCATACCAGATGATGTTATGAGTAAGAATAATTAGGAAACTTAATAGCTTGCTACAATAAAGTAAATTAAATGGTCAATTTAAATACTTTAGTCTTCTATGGGAAATGGGAAATGAGCATTTACACTATTGAAATAAATAAAGAATACTGTTTTTAGAGAACAAGATGTCTATCACAACCTGCATTTTTCAGCCAATCAAGGGAAGAAAATCACTCATAACTATCATGCACATGAAGAGACTTAGTGGATATTTTTACTAGATAATTTCGAGTGCTGTTGCACCTTTATTTTTGGCTTCTAGATTGCTATACAATATTGTTATTCATCTTTTATAAATACAAGTAATTTTTAAGTCTTACTCGTTCACTATAAAATTAGGGCAATTCTCATACATTATCAAAGCATTTTTAATAATAAATAATTTAATATTCAAGAGATTTTGTAAAAAAAAACAAAACCTAAAATTACTAAGTCTCATGGAGTCATCCCTTCAGCCTATATTTTAAGTATTGTGACTGTTTTTCAAATTTAAAAAGAATAAAGATCTCTTTAACTGAAAGGACTCATGAGGATCATGGTGTTGGGATCTTTTAAACTTGTTTAGTATATAGGAACGCTTGTCTTGGGGTAATTATTCCTCCCAGTACAACTAAAGAATTACTTGATTTTGGCCAGAAAGTAAGATTGTCATCCCGTAGCCTAATGTTTATCCAGCATGCCTAGAGACAATTATAATTTAAAGGTCCATTCATTCAAGATATTCCAGGTAAATAGAAATTACTTCACTGAAGGTTTCTACCTTAGGCTTACTTATTTTGAACTACAGAAATAAGAACCTATATTTCCCTTGATTTCTAACCCAATCTCTGTTCTATTTTGTCTTCTATAACAAACCTATAAAGTACAAGCTACTGCACCTATTTAGCTTTAATATATATATAAACTTAGAAGAGATTCTAAGACCCAGGAGAGAAGATTTCTCAGAGTCAAACTTGGTCATTTTAGTCTTCCTAGATGTTGGTTTGTCATCTTCATACTCTTCTATTTCCCCTTTCAATATTATCCTTAGAAAAGATGCTTCTTTGGATTTGTCTAATTCAAGGATGTTTAAAAACTGTCTCATTCTTGGGATTCATCTCTTAGAAGTCCTTTAGTTTTTCTGCAAGGCTTAGGTGATAAACAGCTGACTTTTGCTTTGATTATGTCTTTCTTTATCTTTTAGGAATCTTATCATTCCATTAAGTTAAAATTAACACACACACACACACACACATTATATATATAATGAGTTTTTCATTGGAAAATGAAAGAAGAAGGTAAGGTATTTTCAAGCTAGAAAACTTTTCTTGGGCCAAAAGGTTAAAACATTTCCTCAAGAAGCTTGCTAGGAACTTATAAAATGCTATTTTAAAGTATTTATAAAGTACTAGTTTGCAAAAAAGCAATTATAAATATTGTTTTGGAAAACATTAATTATAAAAGTCTGGCTTTAAACTGACTTTAATATTAGAAACTTCTATGAATCATTGTTTACTTTCCAAGAAGGGAATTTAACTACTCATATGGTTTCAAACTGAGTAGACCATAACTTAATCTCTTGAAATCATTATTGAATATGAACTTTAAAAACATACTCATTTTTGTAACATAAGCAATAATTTGTAAATATATCATCTTGTAAAAAATTTTAAGAGTACAAAAAAAGTTTGAGAGTCACGAGTTAGACTACCAAAAATTTCTTAAGCACATACTCTCTCTAATAATTCCAAATGTATATTGTGCAAAGACCAGCCATCTATTTTCTGTCTTCGTAGACCACATAACACTCCTGTTAAAAGTCCAAAAACTAGTAGAAAGAAAGCAATGCAACAGAATTCAATTATTATCATCACAGAATTTTATTTCTGTGAACATTTATTGTAGAAAACACAGACTAAGAACATGATAAATATTAGATGCCATTACTAATGTTACATAATGTAACATTTAATTGTAAAAGAGGATAGAACCAAGTCTCTGAGGAACCAAAAGCTCACTTAGGGTGTATTTCACCTACATATATAGAGATTTTTCTAGTCTATAACTATTTATTTTAATTTTTATGGGGTTATGCCTGTGAAATGATGTAGGGGAGTTCATGAGTTTAAAGAGAGGTTAATAGAAACAATAAAATAAAATTTGTCCAGCAGTAAATATATTTGTACATGTATTTATGTATACATACACACACACACACACACAGTTTTTAGGATAGTGAGAAAACATAAAGTTTTAGCTATTAATAGGACCAAGAATGACTTCCATAAGAGAGTGTTCAACAAACCAGAGTTCACAAGTTAAATGTGGCCTATATGTTTTTGTAGAGCCAATGTGTAACAAATGGTGTTTATCTCTTAAATGATGAAAAAGCAAAAAAAAAAAATTGGCATATGAAAGTTGTATGAAATTCTAATTTGTGTTCACATGTAAAATTTTAAATTTTATCAAAGAAAAATTTTGTAAAAATATTCCTTTCTTTTTACATAAGTCCCTACTTAATATACTTGATTTTGCCTCTTGACTCTCCAACCCTGAATTATTCATTATGTGCATGTTACAAAAATAGTTCACTGATCCTGCTCTTGAGCATATTTGTAAGTATCAGGGTCCTTCTAAAACTCCAATTCTTTATCATAAGTTTGTGCCACTCTCCTATTTCATAGAAAATTAAAGACATTTGTTCTCTCCTGTTTACCTAGGGAAATATAATTATTAAAAAATAAATAAATATTTCTTTAAAAACTGTGTGCTTTTAAAACTTTGATACATAAAACATTGTCTTTGAAAGTAAATCTCAAGTTAGAGCTATCAATGAATATGCTAAAAATAAAATCATGAACCAAAAATCTGAACCATTATGGAAATATTGTGATAGAAAAAAATAGATCCATTTCTTTATCTTTATGTATCATAGTTCGCAGTGCCTGGATAATTCCAAATCTTGCAACTTCTTGGGGTCATCTAGACACATAAAACTGAAGCAAAAATGGAGATTAACTCCTGCTACAGAAGGATTTTAAAATGACCTCCAATCCCCTCCCTTTTTGTACATGTCCTGTTACTAATCCCATATTCTTTAATGTGAGCTGGATCAGTGACGATGATGAGATTTCACTCTAGTGATTAAGTTATTATACGGCACAGCTGACTTTAAGAAAGGGCAAATATCTGGGTGGCCTGATGGAGAGGGAGTCAGATTCAAAGCAACAGGAGGACTTTAGGTGTTGAGAATGGTCTGCAGACAACAGCCAACAAGAAACCAGTGACATCAGCTGTATAACCTCAAGAAACTGAATTCTGCCAGTGACCTGAATGAGCTTAGAAGAGGACCGCATGCCTCCAGTGAGATAGAATCCCCGGCCAACACACTGATGTTAGCCTGTGAGACCATAAGCAGAACTGCCATGCTGTGCAAAAATGCTGACTTGCAGAAATGGTAAAAGAGTCCAGTTGTGATTATTGAAATCCCTAAATTTGGTAAATTCTTACATAGAAATAGAAAACTAATACACATCCAATCAATTTTCAAAAGAAAATAGCATCCTTTGCCCTCTTTCATCAAAATCTTAGAGACTTGCATTAATGATCTCTGGCTCTGTTGTCCTCTTTCAACTCAATATCCATTTCTCAGTATGTTTATCGCCCTTTACCTCTGTTGTTCCTTTCTGACTCGTAGATACTGCAGCCATGGCATTTTTATTGCTGGAATCATTTCAAGTCATTAGAAGAGAGGGTGAAAAGAAGCATGTTACCAAAACTATGTAAAAATAAGTTGGATATACTTCTTTAATAATTATCCTTTGATCATATGATTGTCAGGGAATTTGTCATGTTTTCTACTTGAACTCCAGTCTCCACCACATTGTTACACTTCCTTCTTTGTTAAATTTGTACCTTATTTTCCAATTCTTGATCACATATTATGAAGCATATTTAGTCTTCGCTTCCTTCAAGTTTTATCCAAAGAGCTATTTTTCATGATCAAATATGGACATATCTGTTTTTCTCAGAAAAAAAAATGCTGTTTTTCCTGAAAGAAATGATTTTATTGACTCATATGTTCACTCTGTGGGTGTGGGGGAGAACCAACATATTACAAAATTGCAACTTGTAAACGCAGTTTTTGCAGGGTAGTTAAATTCATAATGGGTTTGTGTTGATGGCAGAATAAATTGGAAATCACATATAAACGTTTAGGAGAATCTTTAAAAATTGATATACTAATCTCTAGTGGCCTTTTTATTGTTAATTAAGAAAGAAAAACATTCAAATCTTACACATGGAATTGACCTTTTTTCCTGTCAATTTGGTGTGCATATTGACTGTCTATATATAAAACCTAAGAGGGTTTTTTTGTATGTATGAATGATGCTCCAAATATTGGACTGTAAAAATAGAGTAACTTCACAGAAATGTATGATATCTTAATTTTATTTCATGTAGGGGTTGTCTTTCTATATTTTTCACATCTATGTACTCATCTTTTTATCTTTAGTTTGTACTCTCAATTCAGCAAAAATAGCTTATTTTTTATTCACTCTCTGGGATGTTTCATTCATCTCAAACACATTTTTTCCATAGTAATACACCACTTTATTGTTTTTTCTTTAATAAATGCAAAACATTTTGGCTCCTCTTTTATATTTTCACAAAATTGCCTAAAAGATTACACCAAAAAATTAATTTCTTAATAAAATTTCTCTGTTATGCATTTTAATCATTTCAACAAATTATAAACTGTTAGTATACAGATAAAACTAGTGTTGCAACACTAGTTGCTTTCTCTACTACTTTCAGTCTCTCCTTAAGAATAATGGCTTCTCATCCAAGATTAAATATGTTGCCTGTATGCCAAATGTTTTTATAGTAAAAAGAAAACTCAGAAATGACCTGATTCAATTTTTTTCACTAGATATAGGTATTAAAATTTTATCTGGGTTTAACTCACCTGCCAAAGAATGTGATTCTACATTCTCATTCTGCTACATGGTTAGTAGCAGAAGCAAAATGGACTTCAGTTCCTGGTTTTAATTTTTTATAGTACTTTAAAACTGTTTTTTTTTAACATTTTTTTTGTCCCGTCTTTCTCAGCTTGGTGATTACTGGTATATTGCCTTTAAAATGTCACTCTGCACACTTCCAGAGTGACAAGTCCATATTTGCATGACTGCTCAGTTTATCAATTGGTTGAGTTATTATTTAGCAAAGGATAGTTGAAATTTTTGTCCTCTATTAGAAATAAAAAGCTAAGGTATATATCACTAAAATTTCTGTGAAGGCTTTTTATTTTTCAGACTCATTTAATTATTACCTTATCTATATACTATAGTGTCTTGATCTGCTTTATTTTATATTTATCTTGAATTTAAATTTTTTATTTCTTAAATACATTACATAATAATTCTTAATCAATGCCATTGTCTAGCACTATCATAATGCACATGCTGAACACAAGATATGCTCATTTCTTGAGTAAACAAACAAGGGGCATCTTCCTGAAAAACTGTGTACACTGTGCCTTTTAGGTATGCATGCTATTAAGGTCCATGAACTCTCTTTCACATTACATAGAAAGCAAGCATATTCCAAATTCCACCAATTACAAACCAATCATCTTTATGGCCACCATTATTATTTTTTTATAGTTCTCCATTATAGTCATTTAATCAAATTAATGCTGAGTAGCTGATATTCAACACATGAGTTTATAAACTTCCATGCATAAAATTAAATCATGATGTACATAGACTATTCTCTTCAAAAAATTGTATGTTTTCTCTCCAATAATCTGTTAGTTTAAAAATTATATTCATGCTTTTGTCTTATGTAATTGTTCCTTAAAGATATACTCAAAATAATTTCAAATTTTCTCCTTTATATAGAATGCATAATAACCCAAAGAACTGAATGACTCAACTGAACATCCTGTTTGGTGACATAGAAATGCTGGCTTGATTCTTGCCCAACTTTCATGTGGACATTTACATGATACTCCATGCTGTGGCTGAGTTAGCATGTTCTTTGGCTGTTAAATTATATATTTTACTGTGTGTCACTAAGTTGGCATAAAATCTGCACTTAAAAAGCAAAGTATCTTACTATAAAAAATAAAATTATGTGTTCTGAATGATTTTTAAAAGAAATCTTCTAGATTCAAACTTGCATGTTTTGGTAAACATAATTCTTTTTATTACTCTGATGGCAAAAATACTTAAAAATCTGTTAACTGTCATATGAATATCATAATGTCTATTTTCCTAAATAATGTATTAGCTAAACATTCTTGTTAAATGTTTTGTCAGTTTCTAATGTATCGAGAATGTCTATCATATGCCATTCGGAAAGATGTAATCAGCACTGACATAAAGCATAAATGATATGAATAAAAATGATGGAAATATCATTTTGAAGTCTACTCTTCATTCTGCTTATATTTGAAAACTTGTTAGATGTTGAATATATTGCAGCTTCTACTCCAGTGAAAAATTTCAAAACAGCATTTCCTTTGCAATACATTTTTCTTATTTTCCCAACTATCTACTAAATAAAGAGATGAGTATGAACTGAGCTCTGCTAAGGGAAGTAAATGAGAAAAGTTTACATAATGGACTTCAGTTCCTGGTTTTAATTTTTATAGTATTTTTCATGTTTTTGTCAATTGCATAAGACAAAAGCATGAATATAATTTTTAAACTAACAGATTATTCCATTTTCTCAAAATGGAAACCATAGAGATGGAGAAGAAACAAATGTTCAGAAAAGGAACAGATACTAAAAGAATAAAGATATTTTTGGAGTTCCTTAATATTTCATTGAAAACAAGGAAAAGAAGAAAAGTAGCCAAAATTTATTTTAAATGTGGGAAAAGGGACAGGTTTGTTTGTAGAAAAACTATTAATAGGAAATCATAAATTAGACTTTAAACATATTGGTTGTGAGAGTGTGGATTTTACCAAAGTGCCTCTGCAAATTGAAAAATGTTATTTTCCCTATTACCCCACTTAGCTATTGAAAGTGAAAGGAGCCCTCTTGGGGTATGTAAAAGAACTATAAATATTTGTGTTTTGGCAAGGCAATTACTTAATTATACTAAAAAAATTAATAGCATTTCAACTTTGTTAAGGTAAATTGTTTACAAGTTGTATTTACTTTTGAAAAAATTATTCTTATTTTAAAAGTTTATTTTAAAATGTCAATATTGTAATATGCTATGTGAAGTAGGAGGAATCAATTATACATTTTCTATTTCACTCCTAAAAAACTTATATTCCACTGGACATATTAGTCTAGAAAATAATACTTGTGATGATATTTTTAATGAGGTATATTTAATTTACACAAAGTGAAAGGTACACATGTTAAGTGTAAAGCTCCATGAGTATTCACAATTTCATATACTAATATAACCCAAACATCTGTCTAAGTGTAGAACATTTTCATTAGCAAGATCCCTAATGCCACTTCCCAGTCAACTTATACTCCTCATTCCCAGGAAAGCACATTCTTGTTTAATTTACTATTAAATAGTTTTGCTTGTTCTCAAACATCGTGAACATCACTCGTATAAACGAAATAGTTTACTATGTAATCTTTTCTGTCTGGCTCCTTTCAATTATTTTTTTTTTTTGAGATCATGTTGTATGTATTTGTAATTTATTCATTTTCATAGCTAAGAATCACTCCATTGAATTTTTTTATTTTTATTGTTACTCTATTACAGTTGTCCCAATTTCCCCTCCTTTGCCCTCCTCTGCCCATCCCACCCTCAGCTCCCACAGTCAATTCCCACAGTCTTGTGCATGTCTATGGGTTATTCATACATGTTCTTTGTCTAGTCCCTTCCCCTTCTTTCCACCATTATCCCTCTCCCTCCCCTCTGGTTACTGTTCATTGAATATTTTTAAACCCATTTCATTTGTTTCCAGGTTTTAACTATTATGAATAAAGCAGCTATAAACATTCTTGTTCAAGTTTCACACATGCATATTTATCTTTCTCTTTCTGCTCATCTTATCTAATCAGCATGAACATGGTCTGATGGATGTAATGGATAACGTGCTGTCCAGACCTCTCGTCGTCGTCGTCGTCGGCAGCCGTCCGTCTCGAGAGACGATGGTGTAGCTTCTTAAGAGTCTATCTGCACCACCGAGAATGGCTGTGCAGTCCGACTCGGGAGTGACACGTTATCTGTCTCCTCCCGTGTTGAATCGACATCTTGCGATGACGCTGGAGTGTCCTCTCCAGTGAAGCTGAAGCTACAGAGCCTGGGCAGGGTGATATGGAGGGTCTGCTGTTGCCCATGCAGCAGACCCCCCCCTCTCTTCGCAGCTGAAGGGTCCAAGGGAAAGACGGAGTCAATACAGCTTGGCTTCAGGTGCGCCGCAGGAGTTGCCGGTGTTGACTACAACGTCAAACCGCCTTAGGGACTCCGGCTCCGGATTTTCTGTCGGGATTTACTCCCTTAGCCTTTCCCCTGAAGAGGTATGCCGCAAGGCAGCGGAGGTTTTTTGGAGTCAGAGTTTTCCTTCTCTGATGTGCCCTGACTGGAAGATCGAACCAGGGACACTTAGCTCGCAGGCCGATGCTCAATCCACTGAGCCAAACCAGCCAGGGGGAATCCAGACCTCTATGTACTGTATTATGACAAAGGACATGAGAATTATCGTAGCTCTGGACAAAACTACAAATGTACATTTGTGCCATTCTTTTTGAAGATGTTCTATGTTCTGAATGGTTTAGAAAAGGGTGCATTTACCAGAGCAATGTCTCTATACCTAGTATCTGAGTATACTTAGTCTCCTCTAACCTAGATGCTAAATTAGGCACAATTATCTTGATCAGGGCTACATTTGGGGCCAGTTTGAGGTTATCTCCAGTCCTCAGTAACTTATTCTAAATCTTGACAAGAAATTGTTCAGTCTTTCACCACTAAGTACTGTTTTGTATGTTTCCCTTATATCGATTGCATTAAATCTATAGATAAGTTTAAGGGACAACTCATATTTCAGTAATATAATTTCTAACTACTGAATTTCTGGTGGTTTATTTGTACATTCATTGAATTTCCTACATATATATGATCATGTTGTATACAAATGAATACCATTTTGCCATTCATTTTCCTTATAATTTACATTTATTTTCATGTTGCAGAACAACATTGAATGGAAATATGAGAGATCATGAAGGAGGCCTTGAGACTACAATATGATAAAGTTAGGGATGATCATACCCCACTACTTCAAATCCTCCACACTGTTCTGTTTCATCCATCATCTTTATTAAAGCCAAGTGAATGACCCTGAGACAGAATTGACCAGCTGAGACAATCCTGAATTCTTGATTCAGAAAAATTATGAATGATTGTTAAATATTTTAAGTGTATATATCTTAGGAGAATTTCTTATATTTTAATAGTTAAGCAGAACCAAAGAGTTATGCCTGGACATGGAATGCTATCTTAACAAATATCTATCATTTTTGGCATATGTTCTAGGGTTAAGAAACAGGTAAAACCAGGAATGGCCTTGAGATCCAAAGTGAAATTACAAAGGGTCTCAAGGAGAGTGTTACTGGACACCTGATGAGACTCAGTAGTGCTTAAAGGAATGCAAGGAAAATATTTGAATTGGTGGAAATATGTCACAGCTGGGAGAAAGTTAACAACATTGTCAACTAAAGTAAACGTAAAAATTAGAAAATGCAAAGAGACTTGATGATTCGGCTAAGAATATTTTCAGGTAGTATATCAAAGGGTACACCTAGCCTCTTCTTACTATATATGATAAAATGCAAGGAGAGAAAGGAGCTAAAGAATATGCATTTTAATTAAAAAGAGCCACCATTTTCTGTATTTAAAATGTAAAATTTCTCAAATTTGATATCTGCAGTTAAAAAAGCAAACAACAACAATACAAAAACAAAACATTCTCTACACTCTATATGGTCAGAATTTAAATCTCTCATATCCCTACATGTGATCATATAGAAATTATTTATCAGCACCACTCCCTTCAAATATGCACCTCGTAGTAGATCTCTACCCAACCCCTAAGAGTTACTCTATCCATTCCATGCTGTGTATTTAATAAAATATTCAAACGTAGCTTTATAAAGATTTGTGAAACTCTCTTAGCTGCCTCCCATCTTGTACTTTAACCCTCCTTTTTCATCGCCTTTCAGTGTCTCATCACAGAGAGACTGTAATAGTCTATTTCTGTTACCCCTTTCAGCATCACAATTTGGAAGGTGCTTCTAGAAAGAAAGGTGGACTAATTATAGAACTTAGTTATTTTCCTCCTCTTAGTCACCATGGCCTCATGCTGCTTATTTCCCAATGTCTGAAAATACAGGTTTCATAGATATTGTCTTATTTTTCAAAAAGTTGTAGATCAGTCCAGTGCCAGTTACTCCACCATAGCTGGAAGTGATAGTCTCAAATGTTTATAATACAAATTTTAAAGTATGTTTATAATCACCCTATTTTTTCTCTCCACGACATATTATAATTTATTTTTGTGACTATCTTCCAATGTGGAAATCAGTCTAATCCCTCTTCTAGTCTATCTAGTGTTTTCTTTAAAGGCCACATTTTTCAGGTTTTCTATTTCTATTTTATTTATCTTTTGATTTGTGCCCTTGCTATTTTATATATTCTACTTTTTTCTTTTATAAGTTTTAATCATACTGTCCTCATCATCTTTAAATTCCCTATTATTTTCTTCTTGCTTGAGTTGTCTCATATTAGTAGACTTATGTAGTTTCCATCCATGAAAATCTCAGTTATACCTATAACTGAGCAGTTGTCCCTATAGAATATTTTGAGTTTGTTTTAGCTAGGGTCATTTTGACTAAAGACCAGTTTTATATTAGTTTCTCTTTTTGACTTGATTTTCTGTATATTTACATAGGCCCAAGACTTCTGTGTGCCTAATACCTGGATTTCTAATTTCTTTCAAAGTGATTTATTTTTTAGTCACAATTTTGGACTGATACATTACTTTTGACTATGTCCAGTTTGTGTCTCCACAAGTAGAAGAAAAATTAGAAGCAAAAATTTGTTCCTCTTTTTGATGAGGCAGCTTATTTCACTGTTTTTCTTTTGTAAAGGTTTTCTGATTTATGCAAAAAATATGTTATAGTGTTTCATCAAGAATAGGTCTGAATGCCTTAAATTCATTCCCAGCATAAGTGTTTAAACCACAAGTTGTATGTCATGTGTATGATATTTAATGCAATATCTGTGTGATAGCATAAGAAGGCACTCTTGTCACAAGGGGTTAGTCTGACATCTCGAGTAGCAGTTGTGATATGAATTTGATACCTCTCCTCTTACCTGTCAAAGCAAAGTACTTTTGTGAATTCTATTGGATAATTAACCAAATAGGATTTTCTTTGCCTTTATAGGTTATTTAATTTTTATACTAGCAGTATATTAAAAGAAACTCTTGTTTATAATTTTAAAATGTCTTTATTTTAAATATAGTTTGATATTTTGTTATATATCAGAAATTACCTTATGTATTTATATTCATTAAATTATTTAAATGTCCACCTATAAGCCTGGGAAAGTTTATGAATTTTGCTAAGATTTTCAAAAGCCTTGGAAAGATGACATTTAAATTGTATTATAGACTATAATATTTATAGGTGACAAAATATGATTTATGTGTTTTGTTTCAAAATAATATAGTAGAAGTTGGTGGAGTATAGCCTTAAAAAAGTTGACAATGAATTGATCATTTTGCAGGCTGGATGATGGCTGCATAGGGGTTTATTATACTATTCTCTCCACTTTTTACAGGATAAAATTTTCCATTACAAAAGTATTTGAAAAATAAGTATTGCATTTTTAAATAACCTTTTAAACTTTTTAAGTGATCATGAAATTATGGCATTCCCATGAATGCCTTTATGACTGTTAAATAGATGTACCTTATATTTTAATTTTTTTGCAAGTTATAACTCATTAAATGTTTGAAAAATCTTTATTGAATTTATTGGGGTTTCATTAAATGGTTACAGGAGACATGACTATGGGTAGTGAACACCCGATACAATATACTGATGATGTACTACATAATTGTATACTTTAAACCTATATAATTTTACTAACTAGCTCATTTCAAAATTTAAATTTACTATGTATTGCTAAATTTGTGCTATTTAAAGCAGAAAATTTCAGAATTACATCTAAATACAAAGGAAATTATTGATAAGCTAATAAATCATTATGCCTTATTATGCAACAGAACCTTGTTATCAATTCCATTATTATTAATGTAAAAAAGCAATAGTTCTAACTGATGCCTAATTTGAAGGCAGAACAGCAAATTTCCAAGGCCCTTTTTTCTTCTGCAGTGAGTTTCTCAATGTGAAATTTAAAAAATACAAGAAATATTTTATTGTTGGAGACTAATTTTTACCAGAAATATGTTTTTGAAAAACATCTAGAAAGATAATTAAAGAAAAGAAAAAGGTGCATGGAAAACTTGTGAACTCTTTCTTAAATGAATGTGGCTAGAACTAAATTCAGATAATGCTAACACTGAAAACATAATGTCATTTGATACATTTGAGTAACTTTTGGCTTGCAGTACATGGACCACAGCTGGGGCTTATAGTTTGTTGTTGATAAATTTAATGAAGCCATTCTCATGCATTGTTAGTTGTCCTTTTTAAAACAAAAGTGTTTTCTCTGAATAGTTTGATTATCTTTTTGATATTTTTCAGCTTATTCAATAAACTATTCTCCAGGCAATATCAATCAAGCAGAAAGACAGAACTTTTGAAGTATTGGATACTAACCTTCTATAGCCTCATTTTGAACTGGGAAGAAAGCATGATATTTTATTCTCATTCTCCTAAGATTCACTAGCTTGCCTTGAGGGTAAGCTAAACTACAGTTAAAAGAATCTTGCCTTCTTTAAAACAGGATGTTGCACCCAGTGAAGTTTTTATGTCCCTTGTGGCTGAAGGCACTTTTATTCCACTGTGAAACCAGCTTGAGCTGTTGAAGAAGATTGTGCACCTAAGCTATTGTTAAGGTCTTTCAGGTATGTTCCTTAAAACACCTTAGTGCAAACTAAAAGACATGAAGCCTGTCTTCTTTTCTTTGGTAGAGTATATTTCTACTACATAAAATACATCTATGTATAGTGGGAGGAGGAGTTACCCTAAATGTATGTCTCGTTAGTCTCTGTACCTTATTCACCAAAGGTCCTCCTTTCCTATAGAAAAGGAGGAAGCAGTCAATTTCCTTTCATTTAATGATAAATTATATCTGCATTTTGGAGACTAATAAACATCAAGACTTTGGATATAAAAATACCTCTTATTTCTAACTGTAGATAAGATATGGCTTACTATATTTCTGGAGTGTAACCACTTAGCCTGAATGTAATACAGGCTTTTCTTTTCTTTTTTTCTTTCTGCTAAGAAGCAATCTGTTATCTTTCAGTGATAGTTTTCATGAGGAAGGTAATATATTTCATGATTACTGTTAGTTTCAAATTATGTATATATTAAATAATAGATTTAGAAAAAAACTATGAGAAAATAACTATGTATATTAACATTTAATAATCAATATGATTTATTCATTCAACATGAATTTTTTTTTAGCATGGTTCTTACTTTAAACTGGTAGCTATCTATTTTAACAAAATTCATTATTTAATTAAAAAAACTATATTTTAGAAATTCTCATGGTCACACAGATTATTGTGGTAGACCCTTTTTTTTCATGATTTTAAAAATTTAAGTAAATGTTATTCTGTACACTCCCTGGGCTGACTTTTATAAAACAATTTATTTTTATTAAAATTTATTTTTATTTTGTCTTTTTCTTCCCTTTGAAAGGTCTCTGCTAAAAAAATTATTCATAAACTAATGTGTTTTTTTAAGTGTGTTATTTATTTTGAATGCCTTGGGAATGTAACTAAAAGTTTTTAATTTGGATGAAATATACTGAATAACTCAAGATCTAGGGTTTATTATAGAGCTTTCAATCACAGCTTTAAACAATAAGAACATCTTTTATAATGTTTATACTATAAATGTATAAAATATATAACTTCTCAAATGAATCTAATTTTTTTTCGCTGGCTCATTCTACTCTAGCTGTACTGACCTCTTAATCAGTCATGTCTTGTATATTCACACCTCAAGTCTTTGTAACCACAGATTCTTTTATCTGAAAAATCTCATTTGTATTCATCCTGTATATTACCTCTTTAGAAAGACCTTCCCAAGCCATTCCGATTAATATTATGATTCTCTTTCTTGTTCTATCTGCTTACGTTTCTTAATTTTTTTCATAGTGTTATGTGACAAGATACTGTATACTTGTTTGTTTCCTGTCTTGCAATTTTCTCTTAATACACAAGCACCATAAAAAGGGGACTTTATTTTGTTTAATGTTTTGTTTTGCTAACCATTTTATCTACAGTGGCAAGAACAGAATTTGCCACATCATAGGCATGCAATAAATATTATTGAGCAAATAAATGATAAAATGTGTGTTATTTTAGGAGTTATATGTATTTTAAGTAGTATACAGATTTATACTCAGAAAATCTGGCTTTAATTCTGTGACCTTCTACTAAATTTCAGCACATGACATAATTTTCTGTTCCTTTTATTTAATCTCTCAATTTAAATATTCAACTCTGCCATCATGTACATTAATTTCTTTTGCCTGAGATGTTCAGGTGTTCTGACCCTCAATGATCACTCTGTCTCTTTCATTACTAATAAAACTGTTGTTCATTATGCTACATAGTTCAATGTTCCTTATACAAAACAGTGAAATCTACTTAACTTTTTTTTATATTTGTCTTTTCTCCTGAATAAAGTTACCTGATTGAGGAGAATTAGTATTATTTTTTAATTAGCTAGATTAATTAAATGTATCAATATTTTTATCTAATTCAATGGGTCTATTTTTTAATCTTCAGACTATCATTAACAAAGATACCTTCAGCATCTATCTGTTTGGGATCTCACATTTTGTGGTAGAAGATTAAAGTTTCTCCTTTTACTGGATAAGAGCACATTCATGCTTGAAAAACTTTCAATAAGTTCT
Organism: Furipterus horrens; assembly: GCF_987537825.1. Classification (NCBI taxonomy): domain Eukaryota; kingdom Metazoa; phylum Chordata; class Mammalia; order Chiroptera; family Furipteridae; genus Furipterus; species Furipterus horrens. Next base: position 71,207,672 of record NW_028327175.1, read on the forward strand.
TTATTTCAATTCTAAATAATTTATCTAACATACAAGAGCAAAAAGACAAAAAGTCAAGTGTTCTGTCTGTAGTTTACCTAAAATTTCCACACTGACTAGATCTTCTAAGCATACTATAGTCCTTTATACCTTCTTATGAATCATAAGCTTTCATCAGCTTTCTCATTTGTCTCAAAAAAGACACTACAATTAGGTTGTCCCCTTTTCCTAATATGTAGGAGGAATTATAGGAGAACTTCAGGCCTCAAAAACGGGTCAGAAAAAGAGATCCCAAATGGTGATGTGGGTGTAGGGAGAGGGAGGCAGGTTTTTTCTTTTCTTTCTTATCATGTTTTCTTTGTCTTTCTTTCTTTTTTTTTTATTTCTCCCTCGCTTTCTTTCTCTTCTGCCCATTTTTATTTATTTATTTTATTTAATCTCATTGTATTTTTTTTATTACCATTTAGTCCCCTTATACACCCTTCTTCCAGCAAACACCACACTTTGCCTATGTCCAGGAGTCCTTTTGTCTCTTTCTTGACATCAGGTAAAACAAACAAATAAAACTGATAGATAAAAACTAATTTTTCTCATTAAGTTAGAAATGTCAACATCGGTATAATTTCTATGGTCTTATTTTGTTGGAAAACTATTATTTCCTTAAATTTCATATAAAAGCCATTTTATTTGTCTCTTTCCAATGTTGACAGGCAAGTATAAAAACTTGAAGACAAGGATTATATGCTCTATTTATAACTATAATCTTGTCAAATAATTTATCCTATGTAGAATAAATTTTTGATGTTGATTACTACAAAAATTAAAAGAACAAAGTGTATTTCTGCTAGCTATTTTTAATGAGGTAAATATAATTTCTCCCTATAATTCTAGTTTTACTTTTTCCCTATTTAATTCACACTTCATAAAACCCATTCATAGACTCCCTCCATTTTAGTTGCATCTCCCCAGCAAAATATCAGAATTTAAAAAATTTATATTTAATATACATTTATTTATGTTTAATAATATATTTTTTAAACTGTCATTTATCTTATCTCTGGTAGCCTTTTCTCCTGGATTATTCTGTGTAATGTGTCACACATAAGAAAGTACTTCACGTTTTCTCTCTAATTAGAGCCATACAGCTGCCTTGAAGAGTACAGAGTATTAAACACTATTCTGCTCATCTTAACAATTGCTGGACAAGAGCGGTTAAAATATATATTTTAGTTCACAGGCTGAAGTGGCAAAGACAGAACTGAGGTCTTCTGACCTACTGTTCAGTGTTATGTCTATTGTATCAAGAAACCAATTTGAAATGATGTAGCATAAATTTCCAGTATAACATAGTCAACATCTATGTAAAAGAAGGCACTCAATAAAGACTACAACCCCTCACTCCTCAGGGAGGACCTCTGCAGCTGAAATATCCTTCTCAATTTCTATCTGCCACTTGTCAGTGTGGGACCAGGCTGTTCCGCATCTCAGACCCTCCTACCAGTCTCAATGTGGCTTCTTCTTTAATTCCCTAATTGTAGTATTTTCATTCAGCCAGAATTTATGCAGTTCTGAATGATGGTTGTTCTGCAGTTTAATTGTGTTTTTGATGTCGTTGTGGAAGGAGTTGCGTACTGCATTTACCTGTGCCACCAGCTTGACTGGATGTCTCTATTTCTTCTTGTGTGAGTTTTGGAGGCTTTTATCTTTCAAGGATTTGATTCATCTAATCTAGGTTATTAAATATGTGGACATATAATTGTTCAAATTATTCATTTATTATCCTTTTCATGTCTATAGGATTTGTTGTGGTATTCCCACTTTCATTTCTGATATAATTGGTGTTCTCTTTCTCTTTTTCATAATTAGCTTTGCTAGAGACTTATTAATTTTTATTGATCTTTAAAACATCAGCATTTGATTTCATTGATTTTCTGTTTATACTTCCATTGATTTTTCACTCTAATTATTTTCTCCTGTTTTTTTTATATTCCTAATAGGAAGCTTAAATGATTGATTTTATGTGTTTACTATTCTCTAATATGTTCATTCAATGCTATAATATTTTCTATAAGCACCACTTTTGAGGTATCCCACAAATTTTGATCAGTTGTGTTCCTTTTTGTTTAATGTGAAATATTTTGAAATTTGACCTAGATTTCTTCTTTGAATCACATGTTTTGAATGGTATTATTTAATCACTAAATATTTAGGGGGTTTTCTAGTTATCTTTCTGTTATTGATTCCTTATTTAAAACCACTGTGTTCTGAGACCAGACATTGCATGTTTTCTATTCTTTTAAATATGTTAAGGTGTGCTGCATGACCCAGAATGTGGTCTATCTTAGTGAATGTTCGATTTGAGCTTAAGGAGATTGTATATTATTATCAGCATATCTTTCTCTGTTTTTTTTTTTTTAATTGAAAAAAAAATAAAAAGGTACTCTCCTCTCCTTTAGTCAAGCCTTCTTCCATCTAGTAAGAAAATAAACTTAAATATTGAAACAAATGCATCCATAAGTTACTCAGAGTTTCTGAATTAATAAGGGTTCTTTTAGTCTATGTAGTGTTTACAAAATAAGTTCTGAAATCTCAGTGACACGACACAATAAAGGTTTATAATTCTTACTCATATGAAGTCTGATGCTTATGGTTGGTGTCCTTGACAATTGTCCTCTAAGTAGTAACTCCAGAATCATTATGTCATAGCAGGAATTCTCAGCAGGGAAGAGTGGTTATAAGATTTTTATAGAGCCTTGTCTCATGTTATTTCAATTCATTTTCTCTCAGCTGCAACTGGCACAAATCCCACAGCCTGGGAGTTGGAAAATATGGAGATATTTGATAAGCAATATATATTTATGCCATATTCTCCATTTTGGATTAGTAAATTTTGCTTCCTTCCATATACACAGTAGCTTCCATTACATTTAAACAGTATTTAAGACCTCTTCAATGGAAGCCTCCCTCTATTCCATGAGATTTAAGAATTAAAAAAAAAAAAAAAAAAGCCAATCCTAGCTCTGTGCAATCACTGTGAGAAAAAATTACTGTAAACTCAATGTAAAACAACTGAAGCAGGAAGTGGGAAATTAACAATACTGGTTCAGAGTATTTGAGAAAAGGAAGGGCATTTGAATTAAATTAAAATGAAGCCTCAGGCTTGTACCCTGGCTTTATCTGTTGAAGCATTTCCCAAATCACAGTGCAGGTAAATAGAATTCAAAAAGAAGGTGAAAGTATCACTGGGTGGAAAAATACTAAATCATAGTTTATTGCCGATGATGGCTTGAGTTTCAGGAACAAGGATTCAGAAAGAAAGGCACTGCAGAGAAGCAGCCACAGGGAAGTATATAAATTATTTCTCTCTTTTACTCACTGCTTAGCTGTGCACACAAGTTGTAAAACTCCAAGATTCCTAGCAGGATACATGCTCCTGTAGTAAAAGACATGGCTAGAAGAAAAAGAAGGCAACATAATTCAGTGACATGTCTAACATATGACATAGAATATAAAATTAGTAATCATGTGAGTAAGCAGCAACAAGTTATAATAAAGAGATACAATAGTCCATTGTAAGAGCAGGCCCAGAGATGATACAGATATTATAGTCAGCCAATAAGGACTTCAACCTACTTGTCATTCATATGTTATAGTAAAAAGAGAAAAAAACAATGTAGTCCTGTCTGGGTGGCTCAGTTGCTTAGAATGTCATCTTGTACACCAAAAGGTAGTGGGTACGATCCCTAGTCTGGGTGTGTATGGCTGACTACCTGTCTATGTTTCTCTCCCTTTCTTCCTGTCTCTCTAAAATCAATAAACATATCCTCAGGTGAGGATAAAAAACAAACAAACAAAGCAGCCAATGTGAATTAAAGATAAGAGATATCAATAGAATGCTTATATATTTATATAAAAAAGAATAAAAAATATTTCATGGATATGATTAAAAGAAGCAGACTAAACATAGTACTGGGTATATATTGAACTCAGAGATATATTATTAGAAAAGATATGCAAACCAAAACACAGAGAAAACAAAGAAGACAAATGTAACAAAATAAAAAATAAATGATATATGGAAATTGGTTGAAAAGGGGTCCCAGAAAGAAAAGACAGAAAGTAGGATAGAAACAAAACTTGAAAAATAATCGATGATAATTTCCCATATCATTCAGCAGATATTGTAGTGAATCCAGTTGGGATAAATACAAAGAAAAAAAAAGTATATTATAATCATATTGTTGAAAATCAACCATGTGATAATATTAAAATCAGACAGAAGGGGAAAAGTTATATGACATTTAATGGAAAAAAATACAACATAGCTAAGACATTAGTAGAAAATGGAAGTCAGGAAAAAATAGATATCTAAACTAAATTCAATTAGTCAGGAAAATACAGTTTGCTGGATAGTTCCCCTCTCTTCTCCCACCCAATATGGAGTAGAACAAGGGAAGTTCAGGAAACATATGGGGGAACACAAAAGGATAAATTATCTGGGAGAAATAAGAACATTGGCAGGTAAAATAGGGATATCTTCAATGTGAGATTTTGGTGGTACATTCCAATGGAGATTTCACATAAGAAGTTGGATATGCAAGTTTAGATTATATGGGAAATTCTTATAATTCTAAGCAAAATATGTTTTTCAGGAAAATACTCAGGAATTTTGAGATTTAAATTAAGAAAATTCTAAAACTTATAAAAAATATATTTTATCTGATATACATCCACTAAGTTTGATATTCTAATTTGTGATTGATGTTCTAAAATCAAGGGATGTCTATTCCTTAATTAAAGTATGGCATTAAAATTTGTATGCACTGACATTATCATATTACTAAATCTACCACTACTTCCTTAGTCAAACCTAGATATCATCTTCTTTAGCTAAGATTGTAACAACCTTGTTCCCATGCTTCCATGCTCTTGCTAACACCCTCCAAACCCACACTCATTTTATTCTCCACAGAGCAAGTGAAGCATCCGTTATAAGATATAAACCATATTTTGTCCTTCCTGTCCTTACTCCCATCTTGCCTGTGATTAATTTTACTAAACTATAAACTTGAAATCACAAATCTAAGTTGTTTTAAAAATCACCTATATTATGTACAATTTTATTGCTAATATTACTTTCTAGAACACCCACTATTATATTTCATCACCTCCCTTAGGATAAATTTCCCTTGGGATTAATGCAAAATTTTCTGTGTTTTCCTTTAGTAATTTGTTGGATTAAACCTTACAAACTCTGAATCAAGAGATTGATTATGTTTCCTGAATACTCGTATTTTAGAGGTAAATGTGTTTCTATATTTTGTAAGTATGCTGGACTTCTCATAGCATGTACCTTAAGCAGTAAATTCAGAGTTGATTTGCATCTGTTTTTATTGCTTCTTATGGGTTGATTTATGTCACCCCAAAAGATATGTTCAAGCCCAGAACTTTAGTACCTGAGAATGTGACCTTATCTGGAGATGTAATGAGTGAAGATAAAGCCATCCTGTTGCAGGGTGGGCTCCTAATTGAATGATTGGTGTCCTCCTAATAAGAGGGAAGATGATGTATAGGCACAGATAGGGAGTATGCCATGCACAACAGGGACAGAGATTGACATGACGAAAGCTGTGAGCCAAGGAATGACAGAAGTTGACAGTTGCCACCAGAACCTAGGAAAAGGCAAAAAAAAAACAAAAAACAAAACAACAAAAAAAAACCTGTCTCAGAGGAAACATGAGCCAGTTGACACCTGGGCCTCCAGAACTGTGAGAGTATAATTTTCTGTTGTTTTAAGTCACCCAGTTTGTGCTATTTTGTTATCAGAATCCCAGGAAATTAATCCACTACCTATACTCAATCCCTTTACTTATTTTCATTTTCCTTCAATGTAACACACACACACACACACACACACACACACACACACACACACACACACACACACTATCCTTCAACCCCTCAAGAAATGAGACAAAATTCCTCTGTCTATCCATTCACTATAAACTACAGTATAAAATTTTTAAATGTGATCCATGCTTCTAACTAGCTATTCATAAATGTTTTGAGACACAATGTTCATGAAAGATTATTTAAAAAACACGCAATAACAGAAACTCAAATTACTTAAAGCAAACAATACTTTTGTAAGAATTTAGAGCAGGGATTAATCAGTGTATGCCAAAGTAAATAATAATATGGAAAGTGTCAGTAAATCAGAATTTCAGCTTAAGTTTAAGGAATAGACAGAATGGATTTCAGCTGATGAAGACGAGGGGCTGGGATTTCAGAAAGGAAAGAAGCTGAACATCAGTACAATAGGCAACTACACAGGTACAAACAAATGATGATACTGACGCTAGAGAAAGGTCCATAGCTGGGATTTACATAAAACAGTTGTCTCAATGGGAGGTAGAAATACTGAAAAAAATCAGAAAAAACAAACAAACAAAAAAACTCAGAAGAAGTTTACCTGTTTAGAAAGACAACTGGGAGCTGTTGTAGATGTTTGGAACACAAATAGAATAAAATGACCTGAGGGAGCTTAACTCAGATGCAGTGTGCAAGATAAATTAGAGTCTAAGAAAGCAAAAAAGAGAGGAAAGAGTCAAAAGAAATGCGCCTTATTTTAGAAAACTGGTTAAAGAATCCAAACCTCTGGTGTTAGGGGCCTAAATAAATGCTACTTACATGGGAAAATCAACTGTTTTCTGAGTTTTCCTTGAAATTCTAATTTCTTCATCACTGTATAATTTTTTCCCTTTCATCTTGGTTTGATTTGAGCCACTGGCATTTATTTCAGGGGTCTTTTCATTGATAATAAAGTATTTTTGCCTAAGCTTAAAAGACCTTGAATAAACTTTGATTTTTAAAAGCTTTTAATATCCATGGCATATGAGTATATTTATCATGCTCACTAGTAAGGCTCAGTATTGAGAGAACAGCATGTTTGAAATTTTCAGCCATATTATCTTTAATTTCCAAGCTATATTAATTTTGTTGACTGTAGAAACTTCCTTTCCACTTCATTATTGTCTGTTCCTGAGACTACCCTCGCTAGCATGTGTGTCTGAGATAGGTAAACTTTATTTTCCTGATTCTTTTTCCTTTGAATTTGAGCTTCTTCATCCAATCTTTCTCTTTTGGAAAATGTAGCTTCTCTATATACAGATTTCAAGGGCATTTCCTGTGGCACATATGATTTTGAGGACTCTTTGGTCTGATACTTCTATTTAGATTAAAATGTATGGAAGTAATTTTGAAATTTATGAAAGTAATTTGAGACATCACTCAAATTGCAATGTTATCAGTATTATATGGCAATTTTTTGAGCAGCAACACTGAAAAATCCATTATATTTATTTTTTATAACTGGGTTTTTGTGGACATCTTCATTTCAAATATAAATTGTTTAAAATGTACATTTCTAATGAACAGTCCTTTGAGCTATTTATGCAAATTTAGCAGAAGTGAAAGAAACAGGTCAAGTTAAAATTAAAGATACTGAATATCCCAAGTATGTTAATTTGAGAGTCACTTATATTTGGAGAATGAAAAAGACTGATCAGTATTCAGAAAAATGGGATGATTGAAGATTATTCAAAACATGTTTCACAACTAAAAACATTTTGGAGGTGGTTTGTTTTAAGACAGAGTTCTGATAATTCTTTGGGTCAGAGCTAACCGGGCACCCATTCCCTTTAAAATCTATCTGCTGGTGAAAAACCAGCCTTATAGTTACATGGAAACCTGTATCACATTTTACAACATATATTCCTAGGTTAATAATTGTGCACTATGTATGTATTACCCTTGCTAGAAATATTATAGATGCTCCAATGGTACATTTTTTTCACAAACTAATCCTGTAATTTTTAATGGTATCAATTGCATAAATATAAATTATAATTAGTATTTTAATATACATTGCATATTTTTAAATTATATATATTTTTTACATCCTGCCTCTGTAACAAAAAACAAAATTTATTTCATTCTCTAGCAAGAGTCTTGCATTATTTTTGCCAAAAGTATATGTGAAAAAACACTTCTACGATAAATGTCTATTGTGTTTATAATTGTTAAGCATCTACTTTACATTATGTTGCATGATATAATTTAAAAATATGACTATTTTCTCTACTACAATATAACTACTGAAGGTAGAGATTATAAGACCTTTAATAAACAATAGAATCTATCACAGTTTTACTTAGTGATCTGTACTTGGTAAGTGCTTAATAAATTGATTGATAGGTGAATGCATGAATTATTTATGTTGTTCACTAATTTTTTTAATTTCTATTTTGGGGTTTGTTCCAAAAGAGGGATATTAACCTGTAAGCAATTAATTTAAAAGAGTATATAGCTACTACTGGACTTAAAAAATAAATCCAATTTAAAATGTATTCATGTTAGATTGAATGAATTTGTTTTATATAATTATTCTTAAATACATTCTTCTAAGTGATTCTTTCCAGAGTGCATTCCAAAATTCTTGTGAAGAGCTATGATTGATTTATAACTACCTATTCATTTATATTTTGGATTAGCAATTTCTACATTTTTCTCTGGAAGAAAATATGGCAGTTGCTTTTTTATATTCAAATAATTTTTTAAATTGTATTTTTTCCATTACCATTTAGTCCTTCCCTCCCACAACCACCACATTGTTGTACATGCCCATGAGTTCTTTATCCTTTTTGCTCGATTCCTCTAACCCCTATGCTCCCCCTTAGCTGTCATCCTGTTTCAATAGGCTTATGATTCCAAATCATTGTGAAAGAGATTCTTTGGACTGTTTATATGTTCTCGTAATAACTTGATGGCACTTTGGATGAATATATCTGTTTTGATTTATAATTCATGAACATTAAAAAATGTATAGAGAGGAAAAAGTCTTTCATGTGGTTTCTTGTCATAGAGATCACTGAATACTATTTGGCAAACCCATGCTCCAGTATTTAGGCAAAACACTCACTTAAAATAGTAGTTCTTAATGTGGTAAGGGGCTGGGGAATGCATCATCATCATCACCATTGCCTGAGGCTTTTTAAAAACATAATTATTCCACTAGAAAAAATTATTACTTTTTTATTCTCACCTGAGGACATGTTTATTGATTTGAAAGAGAGGGAGATGGAGGGAGAAAGAGAGGGAGAGAAATATCCATGTGCGAGAGAAACATAGATAGGTTTCCTATCGTACACACCCAATGGGAGATCAAACCCACAACCTAGACATCTGCCCTGACTGGGACCTTCGACCTCTTGGCTTATGACATGACACTCCAACCAACTGAGCTACACTCGCCAGGGCAAAAAAATTCTTGTATGGACCAGGAATGGCAGTCAGCTGTATGTTACTGGAAATTTTACCCAGGTGATTACTGTGTCCAGCCCTGTTATAACCAGTATATTGTAGGCATACGATGATCATACTAGGGACAATTTTATATTCCAGTTAAGGCAGACATTTATGTAAGTGCATATAATATAAATTGCTGTGTCTGTTGTTTGATACTCTGGGAGTGAGGCCAATAAGCAGATATTAATATATGTTGGTGATGATGATAACATAATTTTTTCCAATATGCGTATGATTTTATTAATGGCAAATAAGAAAAAGCCAAAATTAGTAAATATTAACAATTTGTTTCTTTGTATCTTTTTCCCCTTAGAATGTCCACAGTTGCTTTCTTTTCTGTACCCTTATACTTCAAACCTCCGTAATTGGTTCTTCTTTTCTTCAAGAAAGTACATTCTTTCCAGTGGCTGTTAAATATCTTTCTCTTTAAACTTCATTTGAGAAAATAAATGGATATGCTGAATGGCTGCCAAGATCCTACCCCTTCCAAGTAGGTAAGCCCTTACATAAACAGTAGTAATGCTCAGCACAGACTGCACTTGGCTTTGCACAGCATAATGCACTAGGCTGTTTTACTTGATTCCAAGGCTGCCATCCTTAAGCTGGACACAGAAAGGTCCCAATTAGAGGTTAATATGAAGTCTCTACTCAACAGTAACACATACAATTAGACAATGACTAACCAACACAATCACATGCCCGTTACAGCTCAAATCTGAGACAGAATGAAAAGTCAGTGAGAAGTACATGCCAAGAGATATAAGCAGAACTAATGAAGTGACAGATTCCAGTGTTTCCATTTCCAGTGAGCAAAATGCATATAACATCCCCTAATTTAGAGCTTCTTTACTTGTTTTTTCATGAGATTCCCTGCATATTTTCTGATATCCCAGATGAAAAATAAATTTAATTTTTTGCTATGTGCTATATTATGAAACATAATAGTACATAAAATAAGTTTTATGAATCCAAACAGGAAAAAATACTTTTGTCCTGAATTGACATAAAAAAAAAAAATCATCAAAAAACCAACTCATGGAGATAGATAACACCTATCAGAGACTCTATCTCCTGACCAACATGGCATTAATATTCCCTTCAGCTTGACTAAGTTTTAGATGGGCTTCTTCATGACTTTAGGCTCCTGAATTTTCTTAGGACATTTACTTTAGAACATTTGGGATTGCAAATTCTTTCTTTACCTCTTTGTGATGTAAGCCTTTTGAAAGCTTCTTGCAAAGTTTACAATCCAGGTATATCTCAAGTATTGGAAAGCCATCCCTCTGAAATATAGCCATTAAAGCAGACAGAGCCTCTGTTTCCTAATTTCTGTGGGAGGCTAGAAGCCTAATTTGAACTTCCTACAAGTTATAAAATTAACCTTCTGTCATGAAGATAGGAAAAGTTTACATCTTTTCTTTTGAGTAAGGCCAATTAGCAAACACAGGTGACCTATGATTCCTCCTATCCCAGTTTTTAGAAATTCTCCAATTTTTGTTTTTTTTAATTTTCAGTAAAGTTTAGCGAGTGCATTTCAGTCTTATTCCCTTACTACAATAGTCTTGCTTAGTCTCTATTGACTGTTTATCTTTACCTGGTACAATTTTTCCTTTGACATTTTCATTTTTTCCTTTCCCCTCTCATTTTTGTTATAATGTTATTTATGGTAGAAATCATAAAGTATATGATTCCCAGGCTACACTGAAGTTATATATTATTAGCCCAAAATATTATAGGCAGAAGACTATATGAGCAGGAAAGTTTAAATCAAAAGAATATTGATTGGGGAGGGAGAAAGTAGCCCCTGCTTTTGAGGGGGCATTATCCATTTTTTAGAGCTGCCCTAAATAACATTTCATTTCTTCATGAGCTCACTAAGACAATTTTCTATTATTTGTTGTACTAGATTTCAAAAATCATTTATCTCTATTTTCTTTATTTTGCTCTAGTAATTATTAGCATTGAATCCTAAGAATTCTCCTTCTACAAGGTGAATACAACTTCACACGTTTGACAAAACTATTCAGGAAACATGTTCAAGAATGGAGATTATTTTAAAAAACAGCAACCAGAAGACACATGGACATTGTGACAAAATTCAGAGGCTACAACCACAGCAATGTCTCCCTCCCTCTGTCTCTCTCTCTCTCTTTTCCAATTTCTATTATTGGGCAAACACCCTTTCTCTCACTTACTATATATTTATATTATCTTGTTACCTCTGTAATGGGGAAGCCTTTTATTCTTCTAACATTTATAACTTTTGATCTTGGGTAGAAGAAAACTACTTTGACCAAGTAGACTAGAAAGAAGTATATATCTTCCTGACCAAAGAGAACAAATGAAGTTTGGGGATATATCCCCATAAAATAATAATAATTAATATTTTGATCACTCTTGATTTCTCAAGCTTCTATATCCTCAACAACACTGATTTTTATCTTCCTTCCAACAAGCAAATAAATACCTCCAATACCAAATAACACCCCTCCCCTATATACGCAGTCCAGGACAACAATTAATTAATGTAACAAAAATTGTTTTGCGGCACACCCTGAAGCTAATACTGAATATATAGTTACATAGAACTAGAACTAAAATACTTGAATCATATTTCACTTTAGACAGTTAGTAACTTTTTGTTTCTGAGCAATATTTTGAACCTCTGAACCTCAATATTTTGTCTATAAGTGGAAATAATAATTCCTGTTTAAAAATATCAAAAGAATATTTAAAAAATCAAATGCAATAATAAATATGAAAACAATTCAATAAATGCAAATTGCTATAAAACTGAAGGTGGTAAGGAAAATGGTACAATATTGCTTGATGTTGAAAATCAAGTATTAACTTCTACTACATTGATATTTCAAAATCTGGTGGTTGACACTGATCAATTTAAGGAGAAATATCTTAGCAAATGTCAAAAAATTTTGGATAATACTAACTGTGTGATTATATGAGGTGAAATGCAGGTATATTTTGTCAACTGAGATTTTTATTCAGATAGATAAATGCTTTATGTTTTACTACAATTTACAATCTTCCTGCTGCAACTACTAAACTTATAGTGCATAGGCATATTTATAAAGCAGTGCTTAATTTTGTCATAATGACTTAAAACTTGATAATAGTGATGTTTTATAAAGATATATTCTCTCCTGAAATTAACTTAAACCTACATCATGATAACAATTAAAATGTTGACAGTTTTTCTTAAACAAAGTGTATTCTAAAAAATATATTGAAAAATAAGAATGTAAAAATAAGCTAAAAACAATTTTATAGGAGAATATGTAATAGGAATTTGCATTTCTACTATCAGGTATATGAATAAAACTTAAAGCATTTCTTAGTAGTTTGTGATTTTTAGCAAGATCAATGAAATAGAATGCAGATACATGACATAAATACAAATTCTTATATAAATTTAGTAGGTGAATATGAGGTTATTTCAAATTGTAAAAATCTGACTGTCTTTCAAGTCTCTCTATTCTGTTCCATTAATATACAGTTGATTTTTGCTATTTGTGGTACTTATGTTCTATAAAATCACTTTGACCACTGAATTGGTGAATACTGAACAATTACTCTCAGGGGAAATAAAAGGGTAGGTCCATGAAAGTCTCTGATCACAACATTGTATATATCAATCAATACATAACCTTGTTATATGTATGTTTCTGTTTTAGAACTTATTTAATATACGAGGTCTGTCCAGAAAAAAGTCTAGCCATTGTTAATATGAGAATGGTTTGCGAACATTGATGTAACCTGGTAGCCAAGGAGAGCGGACTGGAATTTGCTGTGTGAACAGTGACAACTTCACTGTACTAGTTGGTGGGGACAGTAGACACCATTGAGTGATCATGTGTACTATAGAAAGGGGAGGAGACTAGTCAAGGAAATAGTATAAATGTCCCATGGACATGAACAATAGGGCAGGGATGGACTATGGGAGAAAAGGGGTGGGGGGTACAGGGGAGAGCAATGGGGGGAAAATGGGACAACTGTATTAGAACAACAATTAAAAAATAAATTAAATATAAAAAAATTACTGAGTTAGTAGACCAATGAACCTGCATCAAATTTTGCATTAAACTTGAACATTCCTCTGCAGAAACTATTCAGGATGATTCAGAAGGCCATGGCTATGGGCAACTGGTGATTGGCAGCTTCATCATGACAACACACCAGCTCATATACCATATCTTGTGCAGAGATTTTTGGTGAAACATCAAATCACCCAGGTGACTCAGCCCCTATACAGCACAGGTTTGGCACCATGAGACTTCTGGCTTTTCCCAAAACTAAAATCATCTTTGAAAGGGAAGAGATTTCAGACCATCAGTGAGATTCAGGAAAATACAAAGGGCAGCTGATGTTGGTTAGGGAAACTGTGTGAGGTCCAAGGTGCCTACTTTGAAGGGGAGTGGGGTGTCATTGTCCTATGTACAATGTTTCTTGTATGTTGTATCTTCTTCAATGAATGTCTCTATTTTTCATATTACATGGCTGGATACCTTCTGGACAGACCTCAATATTGTCAGATTATTAACACAGAACTCACAGCCAACACCACTATAACTCATATCTGAATGAAGCTGACCTAGCATGTCTATTTTCTCCATAAGGTGCATGACAGGCTTCTTGGGCTTAGGCACACCAGACAGTACTTAAGCACTATGCTAGGGGACCATTATTAACAGCAAAATCACCAACAAAAACACATATTGTGAAAAACATGGCACTAAACTGATAGCAAAAAGGACATTGGTTTACAATATGAGTTGAAACAAGGCAGAGTTTTATAGTATTGGATCTCAGATGGGAAAGTGTACATTAGGTGACTCAAATATGTCACTGCTCTGTGCATGGCTGAGAATGCACAGCAGATATTGATTTTCTGGTTACAAATATATATAGTGAGCAAGGCAATTCACAAATAGAGAATTCTCCCTGAGCCCAGGCTCTTTCCCAGACTCACTCCTGGGGAAAAGAGGGGCAATGCCCAGCCCTGGCTGAGGCCTCACCACTCCAGCTTGACTAGCTTGCTTCACTACATAACAGGTGAAGCACCCTGGGCCACAGAAAAATGTGCAATAGAGCTGAAATCACATCAAAGTGGTCCCTGGCAGAGCAACCCAGGCAGGCAAAAACTTGCCCTTGTTTTGAGTATAATGTATTTAATCATAAGTTTATATAATTTAACTTTCAGTAACAGCTGTATTTAAAACTGGTAAATACAATTCCTGGGAACTAAGTAATCAGCTTTTAATTAAACATATCAATGTATGATTCTTTATCTCATTTAATTCTTTTTTTTCCTAAATTCAATCTTACCTATAATTAAGATCATGACCTTCTGAATTTATTTTTGTTTGCATATACCTCATGAAACTGAGTTTATTATTTTATTTTTGTTTTCTCTAAATTAGTTGCTTGAATATGCAAAAGCCCAAAATGAAATTTTTATTATGAAAGGTAATGCACATATTAGTTGAGTAAAAGGACTCTAATCATAAACATACATTATCATTTTTTTTCTAAAATTTATTTTGCTTTAAAGATTAATCTTAAAATGAGACCAACTCAATTTGGCACATTTTTATTTCCATAGTCTCTAAGATTATAAGTTGCTTTGCTAAAAAGCTTTGTATATCTAAAACATATTAGAAATCTTAAAATTCAGTGTAATTGCATTAAGGCAATGGTGTCCATTAGGTGGACAGAGAAAGCAATATATTAAGTCCATGTATATACAAATATTCACATTTAATGAAAAACTATAAAATTAAACACAGAGAAATTTAATTTAAGCATTTCAATATTAAAAATAAAAGACTCAGCCTTGGCCATGTTGCTCAGTCGGTTGGAGCATTGTCCTGTACACCAAATGTTTGAGGATTCTATTTCTGGTCAGAGCACATACCTGGTCTGGGGAGTGTGAGCTCCAGTCAGAAGGCACATGGGAGGCAACAGATCAATGTTTTTCTCTTACATTGATTTTTTTTCCCTCTTTTTTTCTCCCTTCCACTCTCTCCAAAAAGATCCATAAACACATGCTCTAGTGAGGATTTAAAAAAACAAAAACTCAGGACTTTCTAGAAAGAATGCCTGTTTATATATTGCTTATTTGCTTCCTATTTGTCTCCTCTTTGCTGCTTATTTGCCATATGACTGTGGGATTTACTTAACCTTGTTGTGCCTCAGAATCTTCATCTGTAAAAACAGCAATAAAATAAAAATAAACTCAGAAAAGTTTGTTCATTTTTTGCATCTTTTGTTTACTTGTTTTCATTTTATAAATGAGAATCAGAAGAATTAAGTACTTATAACAGTATATGTTACAATTTTAGACTATAAGTTTGAAGGATTTTTATCTAATATGATTTATTTTCTTTTAGTAGCTTTAAAGACTATTTTCACTTATTAATAGGTCAGCTACTTGTGTTCTTTGTCCTATCACAGTCTATTGTGCCTTATATTTTCATTGCACAAAAAAATGTTACTAGCATGTTTTCCTATGAGTGCATACATACATATATATATTATTCTGATAATTTAAATGTTCATATTTATTTCCTATATTTATCTCAAACTGTAACTTTATACGTTTGACTACAGTATTGCTTTTTGAAATATTTATTAAATCTTTTCTAATATCAAAATGAAAATTAACATCCATCACCTTTCCTCTCCTTCTGGCCCTTCATGCTATTTCAGGTGATCATATTATTTTGAAATATAGTTATTATTAAATATATTTAAAGTTTCATTATTGATTCATTAATTTATTTTTAACCCTCATCTGTATAAAAGAGATAATTAGTTTATGAACTCATAACTTATTTTCCCTTTCCTCTACCAACATTTTTATTTATATAGGTAAATTTACATTGCCATAAAAAGTTATAATTACTATCCATGTTCATTAATTTTTATTTGTCAATAAAATACAGTTCATGTTACCTCAAATCATTGAGGGTTTTAACAATTTATTATTTAAATTCCTGAAAAAGATCTCATAATAACAGTTATTCCTGATATATAGAATATTCAAAAATATTTGTTGGCACTATATTAGAACTAAAGATGGTATGGGCATACATTACTTGGGGTATGCTTTCTTTTTTGAACCTTTTAAAAGTTATTTCTCCACTATATTCTATCATTGAATGTTGCTGTTAAGTAGTATAAGCCAGCCTGATTGTCTCTTTTTTATGGAACTTGATTTTCTTGCTTGTTGAATCAAACAATTAAACTTCTTTTAAATTAAGTGATTTTGTGAGTATATTAACCATATGAGCTAAATTTACTTGGCCAGTATGTCCTTTTAATTTGTAACTATAAAAATACAAACAATCTCTTATTTCTGAAAAAATTTTAAACTACATTTATTAACTTCTGCTTAATTTTTTTTTTTCCAATGGGAAAAACCATAATTTGCATCTTGGATTATTGACTGTATTCAATAATTGCCATGTTCTCTGGTGTATTTAAAATGTATGCATTTCCATTTCACTTTTCTTCCTGTTTCCATTCATATCACTTATTCTATTGTTTACTTCATTTTCAGCAGTTTTGTTTTTTTTTCTGGTCCTTCAAATATACTTTCATTTCTAAAGCAGTTTTAGTTTCTGCTTTTTTTCTCTAAACTTTCTGAGTCCTTATTTTTCTTCTTGGTGGTCATCTTATAAATGACATTGCTTCAAATTTTATTTTACATTCATATTAACATAAGTGATTACATGTTTTGTTTCATGGAAACACTTTACCTTAGTAGAATTTATAATCCATGTATTTCTTTTCTGGTTATTTTCTTCCATTTTTGGTAAATATCCTATTGTGGTTCCCTTTTTATTACTCATCTGAATAAGGTTTGCTTTTTCTCTTGAGACCAGTTCATATCTGATCAATAAGGGGAAGACCATATCCTATTCCTATGGAGAGTACATGTTTTTTGTTTGTTTTATTTTGTTTTAGTAGTTACTTTTCCCCATCAATAGAAATAGACAGATATAAAGCTGTATTAATAACTAAACTCTCACCTTATCACTCACAGTAATCTTTCAGCCACATGGTTATTTTGATTAATGTTTATGTGGCATAAGTGATTTTCTCCTTCAACTCCTGTATGCCTATTTTTTCAGTATTTTTCAAGTTTCAGAGAATTTATGAATGTTGAAAATAATTGTTTTGGTTATCCTTTATCTTGGTAAAATTTTACTTTGTCATATTTTTTTCTCAGAACTGCAACAAAAGCAAACTCTCCCTTTCTACTGACACTACTACTCTTGATAAGCTTTCCATCTACTTACTTGTATTTTTGTTATTTCTTTGAAAATGGAATTAGCATTCTATGTCTTTTATGCCTGTTGTTTTAGAGTTGTTCCCAAGATGTAACAGGAAAGAATGCTAATGTCAGCAACCAAATTTGTGCCCGTTTTAAGCTGTTGCCTTTAAGCCCTCAAATTGAGTCATCTACACTCTGTTTCATGATATTGTGTAGTCTCTGGAGTGCTGTAATCTAATTTTCTTTCAATAACTAACTGCCTTTCTATTAGGTTCTTCCAATAGAGGGTACTGAAATTTGACCCAGAGGTGGAAAGAAGAGATTTGTTTCTTCAGGTTTCCTTATTACCAGTTGGTTTCATCGTCCTCAAGTTGACTTCATCCTCAGAAAAAGCAGATTCTAATCTTCAGCTACCTGGGCCAGCTTAATTGCACTCTATCCCCAGGAGTCTACATCTCTAGGCTTTGTAGTTATTCAATTCTGAGTTCTCCTGGGTGCCAGAAACAACTGGTCACTGGTCTCTTCTGAGAGACTTGAGTGAGCTCCAAGGTGCTCTTCCTCCATGTTTCTAAAACATGATTATTTCAAAACCTTGTTGTTCTAACCCCATGTATTTTAGCTGCTTCCAGCATTTTTTTATTGCTTTGTTACGACAAGGTTCCTGTTTTATCTTGCAAACAATTTCCCTTCAACCAGTTCTCTAAATTAAATTCCCTGTTTAAATACCTCATTTAGTCTTTAATTTCCTGAGCAGAATTTGATTGATTCAACCTTCAAACATGTCTTTCCTTCATTTAAAGAAGCAGAATAGACCGTTTTCTTTCCCATGAACTGTTCAAAGTGGATAATCACAGATGTAAATACAAGACGTTCTTGCTTCATAGATCACTTAGAGGCCTTTTATCACCTTTATGGTTCAGAGGTCAAATTGGTTCCTCTCCTTTTGAATAGGCTAAAAGACTTCATCTGTAGTCAAATAGTAGGCCACAGTCACACCTGGAGTGTCACCCAAAATGTCATCTCACATATCACCCATGTGATACCTCCCTTTGGTCAACACTGAATAAGAAGAAGGATAATATATCCAACTGGGGTTTCTTTTACTATGATGTCAGATAATATTTTTTAGAAGAAAGGTTACACGTAACTCTAAATTGCTAAGACTAAAACAATGTCTTCCCCATTTCCTGAAATCTGAGTGTTACCACCGTTATTTCCTTGTTCTCAGTTTCTATCTCAGACTTACTCCTGTTTGGGGGATATCTTCAATTCTACTTTAAAATTTCAGAGATGGTACATAATAACTCCTTATTATAATTTAAATAAATCTTATTCTGCATTTTAGAAAATTCTATGAAAATGTATAAATGAAAAGTTAATCAGCATTTATTTAATAATCCTTAATTTAAAATTTTTGTTTGCTGAGCATCTATATGCCAGGTACTATTCTCCATACTGGAGATAAAATAGTGAACAAAACAAAACAAAATTCACAACTTCATAAATTATATAGTAGTAATGGAGTAAAATGCTTAATAATTAAGTCAATTACCATGTATGTGATGTTCCACTAAAATTGAGAATCACTGATCTAACTAATCTGATAACTACCTAAAATTTTTAAATTTATTTAATTTTTAACAAGATTACTTTATTTTATTTTTTTATTCTATATATCTGTTTTTAAAGAGAGAGGAAAGGAGAAAGAGAGGGAGAGAAATATCCCTGTGTTGTTGCCTTTCACATACCCCCAACTGGGGACCTGGCGTGCAACCTAGTCATCTGCCCTGACTGGAAATTGAACCAGTGACACTTGGTTTGCAGGCCGATGCTCACTCAATCCACTGAGCCACAGCAGCCAGGGTTCTAACTACCTAATTTTTGATGTCTTCATTCAGTGAAATAAATTCATAGTCTTCCAGGATGATTTAGTATTATATATATTCAAACATTGAATTTATATTGACAAAACATATTTTTATTGCCCCAAATATAAGTTCATATAATAAAATAGCAATTGGCATATTTAGTAAGACTAAAATCTTTATATGAGTCCTCCCCTTCCCCCAAAACTAAAAGCAAATTACATGATGATTTCAACATAGACAGAGTTTCTTCTGATGGGTGAATCCTGACACTAGATATGAAATAAGAGAAGATATGTGTTAAAGTTTCACTGTAAAATCATGCTTTTTAAGGTAGTATATTGAAAAAAAAAAGGTTTCCTAACATCACAGAAATGTTTTCTGCAGTAGATGGATAAAGAATGATACAAAAACAATATATTTAATGAAAAAATTATAAGTCAGAAATTTTAAATATCCATGGCAAAATAAAACAAAAATAATTTTTAAAGAATTTTCAATAAGGTATTTTAAAATTGTTTTTTATAAGATGGTTTATTTTAGAGCATATATATATATATATATATATGTATATAGTTTCTAATGAATAAAAACTTCGAATAATATTTAGAGTATATCATCTAATCACCTCAACTACTCACCACGCACATTGTCTGAATGCTCACTCTGGTTTGGCAGTTACCCACTGTCCACAAGTTAGGTTTATGTAGAGGCAACAATTCAGTTCTCCCTGGTTGTCATTGCTTCATCAGTCTGGTTCTCTGGTGATTTCCAAATGGCAGACATACAAGAAGGTCACAATCATCTTGGTTGAGGAATTTGCAATCTAAATTACTTATTAGAAAAACAAATCCATGGCCTATAGGGGAATATGATACACAGCATTTTTTGGAAGACGTTGTCCTAAAATAATCAAACTTTTACTCTGAGGCAAACAAAAGGCATTCATCATTGTGCTAAATATACATAAAGAAGCTTGCCCGTGAGTGTCACTGCTAGGCATGTGTAATAAAAGGTAGATCCTCAGAAAGACACTATGCTTCACTTTTTTAAAATATGGAAATAATAAGATTATAAGTAAATTGATTACATTATTAGAAAGAAAAAGAAAACATCTATATGTGAATACATTACACACACACACATATATATATAATGCACCTATATACGTAATATGTAAATATGGATTTATTATATACTGAAAATTGAATGCATGCAATATAAAGAATGAGGGAGTTATGAAGGATTGAAATGGAAAACTTATTCATAGCATCTGAACCATCTGCCAGCCATTCAGTATGTCTGGGTTGCCAGTTGTATTTGGATTTGCCAAAGAACCAGATGCTGTCATGGGTTTCCATCATATAGTAATTGCTCTCCATAGGAAGAAAAAAAGTAAAAATGCAAAAATAATGTTATTTTTGCTATATATTTAAATATTTCTGGTTTTTATTTTTTATTTTGATATAAATAAAAAATTAATACAAAATATGTTTTAGAAATAAAACTTATGCATTTCAGAATTGAATTTTTTTATATGCCCTTCATCCATTAGAAGTAAATGAGTGAAGGAAAATGGCTTATGATCCCAATACATTCTGTGTGTCTACATTTTTAAAAGATTCTAAGGGTGGCTGAGAGGAGGTTAAATATTATCAGAGGTGAAGAATAACAGCACCCTATATTCATTGTTAGCTCCATAAATATTTATTTTTTTAATGAATGGTACATATATGATAAACATGATTAGGAAAACTATTATTTCTACCATAAAAAGAGACATCAGAATGGAAACTCGACCCTTGGTGTCTTTCAGGGTATAAAGATATTTAAATTAGGTGATGGTATGGCAGTGAGGGTAAGGAGAAGATTAAGGACAAGTGGAGCATCCTGACAGGACCTACGTCTTATGTTAAAGAAGCATCTTGTCACCACTGATGAGCCAACTAGTTCTATTCCTGATGCATTTCATACAATATCTGGTTCCTTGAACGCCTGATATTTTGGTTTCTTACTGACATTCACACTTGTTTTCTAATCTCCTCCAAGCCAGTTTAACACAGGCAGATGGAGGCATTCCTTCTTTGTCCTATAAACAATAGTCTCCCTGTCTCTTCTTTGTCTGTCTCTGTCTCCAACTCTGTCTCTTTCTCTCTCTCTCTTTCTCACACATCGACACAAATCTCTTTCAACTAGGTCAGTTTTAGTTCTGTACCAGTCTAATTTCAGGAAGAGGTCAAGGAGAATACACTTAAACATTTATGAGGACTTGTATTTTAAGAATTGTCATGAATTTTGGAATTTAATTGATAATGTCCTTCAGTGCAATCATTGTCAGCACCATCATCATCATCAAGAACAACAACTCACATAAAAACTTTGGTAGAAAATTAGTGAGGCTATGTAACTTAAAAGACCACAGATGTGTCTCTTTTATCTTGGACTATAAAAGAATCATAGATCTCTAACACAACAGGAAGAAAGAGGAAGACATCCCCAATGCATAATCTAATTTGAGATTCTTGCCAATATGTCAGATGGACGGCCCAGTGTAGATTAAAGATAGTTGCAAAGGGAGGTGTTATAGCATTTATGTAAAAATGTGTGATTAGTACATATGCACCTCTGTTAATGCAAAATAGTCACTACTTCTTGTTTTATATTAACACCATTATGCTTGTATTTTGATATTGTTGTTACCTTTTATTCAAATTGTAATTGAAGTACAAAGAAATATGTTGTTTACATTTGAGCATTTGAGTCATCTCTCCTACTTATTTATTACTGGACTAGATAGATATCATGGTATATTCTGAGAGTGATATACAAATAGAAGGGGGAAGAGTTTTCAAGGAACACAATAAAAATTTAATATAAAGTGTATGGCATGTAGTAAGTACACATGAATATTAGATGTTATCATTAATTTGTATATAAGTGAGTGTTAACTTGGTATTTCAGAAGGGCATACAATCAATAGTCTAAAAATCCTAGTTTATAATTCTGGTCATGGAAGTTTAATTAAAACTCTCTGAACCTCATTTTCTCCTATAAATAAAACATATGTAATAGCAATTCTTATGTAAGATTAATTAAAATTGAAATTAAAAATATATTTATTTTAAAGTATTTTAGAAACAAATTACAGTTTATATTCTTTACAGCTAAAAGGATACAGCTTCCCCTTGAGTCACTTTCCTCATCTGTAAAGCAGATTTAAAAAATCCTTAACTCTTTGACATATATTTTATATTTTAAAAAATTAAACGTTTTTCTTTTTCTCAATTATAGAAATTCCACCCAGGACTCAATACTGAACTATTTCAATAAGCATATATCCAGGCCTCTCTCCTTGTGCCTGGCAGATTGAATTACTGTTCCCAACTATTACCCTTTCCTACTCCCTGCATAAGTCATGTGGCCATGTCACTTGTGTTCTTCCTGTGAGCAGGTATATATCCTGCTCTTGACATTGCACTGGCCCATGTGACTTGCTTTGTTGCATGGCCTGTGAAGGGACATGATGTATACCTTGTCTGGGCAAAAGCTGTTGAAACATTGTGTGTTTTGGCTGCTTTCTTGTTGTTTTCTCTATTCAATTAGAAAGGAATGTCTCTTACGGGGGCTGCTCTTTCAGACTGAGTTTCTGAGTCCTGGAATGAAAAGAAAATGGAATAGAACCTGTGCTATGCAGGATTGGCCCCCATGACCTCTGTCCCCTGGTGTTCTTCCCATCATTACATATTCTGGTACAAGGCAAAAGGGATTTTGAGGATGTCATTAAATTTTCTAATTAAGTGACTTTAAGACAGGAAGGTTATTCAGGTGGGCCTAACCTAATCACATGAACCCTTCAACAGCAGAGACTTTCTTTTTCTGATATAGTAGAAGAAGAAACCCTAGACATTGAAGGCATGAGAGAAATTCAGTGTGAGGAAGATTCTCTGTTCCTGAGGTGGAGGGGACCACAGAGTAAGAGCCTGAGAGCGGTCTCTAGCCTCTAGGATGTGAGAGATCTCTGATAATCTATCAGAAAAAAAAAAGGGAATTTCAGCTCTACGACTGTAATGAATCAAACTCCATAAAAAATTTGAATGACATTGGAAGCAGATTATTTTCCTGAACTTCCAGATGAGAAGCCAAGGACCTTGACCTGGGCCATGAAAGGCCATAAGCAGAAAACCTAGTTGAGCTTCCCTGGACTTACCACCTCAGAACTGTCAAATGATAAATGAGTGTGGTTTTTGCAACAGAAAAGTAATATAGTAACAAACCCACTGCAACTGACACATAATAAGAAATAAATATTGTATTAAGCCATTGAAATATGATAATTGTTTTATTACTTCAAAGCCCTGGTTATATCTTCACACACATACACACATCACATTCATACACATATAGTGTTTAAGTACCATTATATAAATGGCATATTAAAAATACTTCTTTGTAACTTAGTTATTCATTCAATGATTCAGTGCGGAAAATTTTCATACCTATAAAAACGGACTGCTTGTAATGGCTGGGTAGTTTTCCATCGCATGAGTATACGATACTCTGTTTCCTTTATACAAGTATTATTTCAAACAAACACTGTTTAAAAAACGTTCAGGTTACAACTGTTCATGATTCAGAAAAAAATTTCAACAACACACTCCAGAAGATAGCCTCTTATTATCTAGTAATTTATAATTTATTTTATTTATAACTGTTACTATTTTTCCAATGTTACTGCTACTGATACACACACATATATCATTTCGCACAGTTTCAAATGTTATGAAGCCAAATGTTTCTAGGTATTTTTTATTTTTGGTTTCTGACTCTAGTGTCTATTCCCTTAATTCATAAAGAAAAAAATGAAATGTAAATTTCAAGTTAGAAATGATGACATATAAGTAAACATTCTTTCCTGTACCTTCCACATGTTCTGTTGGTATTTCAAACACCACTTGGAAAGTCCAAATTTTAAAGCCAGAGCAGCTGTTCAGCAAAATGTTCACACAAGCCAGCAGGCTAGTACGCTTTCAATAGGTTTGTATAACAAATAACTGCAAAGTTGTTTCTGCCTAAATGAGAAGTTCATGGCCAACTACAAAGTTTACATGTGCAATTTGGGTCTAACACTGGAAGAGATCGCTCAGTGTGTATATCCGGTGTACATAATGAGTCAAGGCCAGGATGACCATGGAAGCAATGAAGAGTTCAGATCATTTTTCATCTGGATAAATTAAGGTATTGGCTTGAATTCAGCATCATTAATTACAATGCTCCTCAGTAAATTCCTTACATTTCCTTTGAGGCAAATACCTTTTTTTTTTTCTTATTAAAATATTCTGAGCCAGATTACAGTAAACTAAAGTTGTCACTGTCTTTCTCTCCTGTACAATGAATGTCTGTATGTCATGATGTTTATATACCATGGAAATTACATACAGTTTCTGGAGTTCTTTCAAAATGACATTTTCTCGCCTGAAGATAACAAATCTAAAGTGACAATATGGTAAATAAGTTATTTCTTTTTAGTTTGATGGAAGAGTTTTATTTTAATTGATAATTTTTATGTAGTAACTGTACTTCAAGTACATCCATCTGAACAAACAAAAATTGCTCTTAAAAAATACTAATATTTAGAACATTCCGTCGTCGGCAGCCGTCCGTCTCGAGAGACGATGGTGTAGCTTCTTAAGAGTCTATCTGCACCGCCGAGAATGGCTGTGCAGTCCGACTCGGGAGTGACACGATATCTGTCTCCTCCCGTGTTGAATCGACATCTTGCGATGTCGCTGGGGTGTCCTCTCCAGTGAAGCTGAAGCTACAGAGCCTGGGCGGGGTGATATGGAGGGTCTGCTGTTGCCCATGCAGCAGACCCCCCCTCTCTTCGCAGCTGAAGGGTCCAAGGGAAAGACGGAGTCAATACAGCTTGGCTTCAGGTGCGCCGCAGGAGTTGCCGGTGTTGACTACAACGTCAAACCGCCTTAGGGACTCCGGCTCCAGATTTTCTGTCGGGGTTTACTCCCTTAGCCTTTCCCCTGAAGAGGTATGCCGGAGGTTTTTTGGAGTCAGAGTTTTCCTTCTCTGATGTGCCCTGACTGGAAGATCGAACCAGCGACACTTAGCTCGCAGGCCGACGCTCAATCCACTGAGCCAAACCAGCCAGGGACATTTAGAACATTTAACATATTAAAAAAAAACACCTTGTAGTCTTGGTCAAACTATGTGGCTCTAGTTATGATTTCTATTATATTGAAAGTAAAATGCCTTTCCCCAAAAAAGAGTAATGATATATATAATGCTAGCACTACCTGCATTGTTTGCTTGATTGCTTTTTAGTGGTAGGAGTTTGAAGCTGAAAGGCAGAAAATGGAATTATAAACTTTGTACCTCATTGTATGAGGAAAAATATTATATGTTAGATACTAAATTTCAATGGCATATTTTATTTTTATTATTTGTGGCTATGCAAAATTTCTTACAACTATGAAAATTTATGAGCCCTTCCTGTAGAATATTTTAATGTTCCACTTCATGAATTTTTTTGCTATGAAACCAAATACACAGAGACCTCATCTTAGCACAATCCATCCTAAGAGCACCCCGACTTCATCAATCATGTTATTCTTTTGGCACAATAGGCAACTGGAACATAACATATTACCCGACCAAGTCTGAGGAAGCAGCAAAGAAAAAATCATCTGTGAGAAGTTAATAATTTTATTTTCAAAAAATCAAGAGAGTGTAAGTTCCCCTCAAAACTGCCTTTACTAAGAAGCCCTTCAGAATCTCCTTAAGTACCTCATCTTATGATGCAAATAGAGATAAATTTTACAAAAATTTTTCATGTGAAAAATAGAGAGTTTGGACATACAATATTTGAATAATTGTTTCTCTTATGAGTTAAAGCATTAAGATTCAAGCTATAGTCATTGTGGAGAACACAACAAGCTTAGCAGTACTCAGCCTTTTGATTTCTGTATTTTTGTTCACTCTTGACATGGCAATTTCTGCAGGATCCTTGAAGTTACTTTCTTCAGAGAAAATCTGCTCCTTAAATCTATTCCTTTAACTTGGTGAAAGAAGATACATTTTGTATGACCATTTAATTATATAAATAAGAATTTATTTAATTATATACATAATTATATAAATAAGGGTCTGCTCACTTTTGGTAAAAGGTTGGGAATAAGGCACTTGTTATATACCCAGATTCCAATGATATCATTATGTTAGGTCCTAATCTTTCTTGACTTTAGATACTTTTTCTAAAGATGTAACACATCATAAAGAACATGCTCTCTTTCCAACACATTGTAAAGATAAGACCATCAACAAAAGCAACTGTTTACTTTTCAACAATGACTCTCCCCCTCCCCATACCATATGGTATAGAAAGGACTTACAGTTGTATGCATGACTTTGGAAACATAATTAATTAATATTTAGTGTTCTGTATGTATCACAAATTGTGATCACAAGAGAAAAATTAGTGAACTATCTGTCACTATTTTAAGGAAGTTTACTACCTATTAGGGAAAACAGACATTACAATGTAATTTTGAACTGTTTAATAAATGGTGGTGTACACAGTGGAAAATATAGAGTGCTATGAGACTCAAAGAGAGGGCACTAAACCAATTATGAATTACTGATGAGGTTGTCGTTAGTGAAGTGATTACAAAGTTAGAGACTATTGTATGGCTTGAATGATGACTTCATGTTAGACAGGTGAGGAGGAGCAGAAAGTCAGGGAGGACAGAGAGATGGACAGCTCCAGGAAGTGAAAACAGCATAAATAAAGGCTTAACTATTCAAGTTCTACAGAGTAAGATAAATAGAATTGAAAGTCTTTAAACTGCCATTTAACTTTTTGTTATTATAACTTAAGTTTTTTTATTATTTTATGATTCACACTATATTTCATTATTTTGCTTAGTCTTGTTTTTTAGTTTTTATATTTTTATATTCCACTTATTATCTGGCTATTTTCTGGCTTACATCAAAGCCAGAAAATGTAGGCAAAAAAAAAAAAAAAAAAAGGAAAAATAAAAACAGGTAGATTTATGTAAGCATGAATTCCAATACTTAGGTGTTTTTAAATAAGAATAACCTACCAACTTATTAATATTTTATGAGAAAATATGCACTAACATCCAAGAGACTGCTGATACTTTGGAATATATCTTTTCATAAGTCACACTGAAATATTAAATATATATGAAATGACTCAAAATTTAAAAAATATTTTCCAGTTAGTTATTTTTGAATCTCTACTCTGAATAATAAAACAAGTAGTTTTTGTTTATTTTCTTTCTCCAATTAAGGAGCATACTCAAGTGAGCACACCAAAGAGTTTCATATCTGTTATACATAGCACCATGGCTATTAGAAATAAAATAGATACTCAATAAATGTTGATAGCTTGCCTGAATATAGATCCTAGAAATAATTTGAGAATTTATTGAACATCTCTTTATAGATTTGCCCAAGATACAGATTATAATAGTTTGTTAATCACTCAAAAATCCCTTATATACTAATAGGGATATTTGTTCAAATTTTTAAAATTCACAAGTTGATGTCAATCACTAAACTACACATTAAAAAGTACTGTGTTGTTCCATATTTCTTTACATAAAATTACTTATTGTGCTACCACTGATACTTTGGGAAGTCACTTTTGTTCCTAAGGTTAGAAGAGCTTTATTTACTATAGGTGGATCAGTAATTATGACCAATGTAAATTTCTGAGCACAGCTTGTCCAAGCTGCTGGTGCTGGCAATGTGCTTTGCATGCATTGATGTCCATGTGCCAAATGTTATGTCTATTAGCCCAGAGATATCAGCAGGATTGGACATCAGTTGAACAAGGCATATTGAAAAGTAAACAGGCACTCAGTATATTAATTCATAGTGCAAAATCAGTATAAAAATAAAGTGAACAGAAGTTATTAAAAATGTTGAATGAAATAAAGTTTGCATGAATTTAGATCTAAATTTAAACTTTAGAAATTAAAATCATTAACACTTTATTATGCATTTTATTTCAATTTTTGTTCTTGCTTTCTCCAAATTCAACAACATTTTTCCAATAATAATTTTTGGAATAATATAAGAACCAATTCCTGAGGAATAACTAAAACAATTAGTATGGAATATTTGAAAGCAGATCCAAGATGGTGGAGGAGTAAGTGGAAGCTACACTAACCTCCTCCCAGGACCAATCTGGAATTACAACTTAATTGTGGAGAAATCATCTGGAATAACCAACTGGTGGGTCTCTTGTAGACCAAAAAAAGATGTTATTAAGTAATGAATGGGTTA
Source organism: Furipterus horrens (assembly GCF_987537825.1). Classification (NCBI taxonomy): domain Eukaryota; kingdom Metazoa; phylum Chordata; class Mammalia; order Chiroptera; family Furipteridae; genus Furipterus; species Furipterus horrens. Next base: position 71,236,499 of record NW_028327175.1, read on the forward strand.
ACAATGATAACAAAAAAGAAATAAAAAAGTTTCTGGAAACCAAAGAAAATAAACATACAACAGCCCAAAACCTATGGGATGCAGTGAAGACAGTCCTGAGAGGGAAGTTTATAGCAATACAGGCTTACTTAAAAAGGATAGAAGAATCTCAAATAAACAACTTAATCCTACAATTACAAGAACTAGAGGAACAACAACAAACAAAGCCCAGAGCAAGTACAAGGAAGGAAATAATCAAGACAGAGCAGAATTAAATGACATAGAAACTAAAAGAACAATTCAAAGGATAGATAAAAACAAGAGCTGGTTCTTTGGAAAAAAAATCAACAATCTTTTAATGAGACACATCAAGAAAAAAAGAGAGAGACCTAAATAAATAAAGTCAGAAACAAAAATGGAGAAATCACAACCAATAACACAAAAACATTATTTTCCTTGGTGCCGGAACTGTGAGCTGTGCAGTCTAGTCTCGTGCTGGGGGTACTCCCCAGGTGTCCCTCTTGACTTTTTAAAATGTTTGACTGCTTTCCACCAGCTTGCTGTAGCTGCCGCCACTGTCACCACCATACCAGGTTCTCTCCAACTCCAGTTCCAACCCTCCTACCTGTCTGGATGAGTACTTCTTCTTTATATCTTTTTTTGTTGGACTTCCATGCAGCTCAATTTTCTGGAACTTCTGGTTGTCTCTAGTTTCGAGGTAATTGTATTCCATCTTAGTTGTGGAGGGAGACACAGCGTGTCTGTCTAGGCCTCCATCTTGTCTAGAAATCCTCACATTCACCTTCCATTTTTAATGAGGGTCTTGCTGGGTAGAGTAGTTTTGGTTGTAGGCCTTTGTTTTTCATTGCCACAGTGATCAGACAAGAAAAAGAAATCAAAGAGATCCAAATTGGAAAGGAGGAAACAAAACTGTCATTATTTGCAGATGACATGATAGTGTACATAGAAAACCCTACAGACTCCATGAAAAAAACTATTCAAGCTAATAAATGAATTTGGGAAAGCAAAAGGGTTCAAAGTCCATATTTAGAAATTAAAGGCATTTCTGTACATCACAATGAAATATCAGAGATAGAAACTAGAAAAAAAATTCCACTTACTATAGCAACAAGAAAAATAAAATACTTAGGAATAAACTTAACCAAGGAGGTAAAAGACCTGTACTTGGAAAACTACAGAACACTGAAGAAAGAAATTAAGAAAGATACAAATAAATGGAAGCATATACTATATTCATGGATAGGAAGAATCAACATCATTAAAATGTCCATCCTACCCAAAGCAATTTATAGATTCAATGCAATGCCTATTAAAATACCAATGGCATACTTCACAGACCTAGAACAAATACTTCAAAAATTTATATGGAACCAAAAACAACCCCAAATAGTTCTAGAAATCTTAAGAAAGAAGAACAAAGTAGGAGGAATCATAATACTTGATATCAAACTATACTACAAAGCCACAGTAATCAAAACAGTCTGTACTGGCATAAGAACAGACATATAGATCAATGAAAAAAAATATAGAGCTCAAAAATAAACCCAGATCTCTATGGCCAATTAATATTTGAAAAAGGGGGGAAAAGCATAAAATGGAGTGAAAATAGCCTCTTCAACAAATGGCATTGGGAGAACTAGACAGGGTCATGCAAAAAACAAACAAACAACAACAAAAAAAAAACTAATACACCAATTTACACCATATACTAGAAGAAAGTCGAGATGGATAAAAGACTTAAATGTAAGCTGTGACACTATCAAAATCATAGAGGAAAACATAAGCAGTAAAATCTAAGATATCCTATGAAGCAATATTTTTGCTGACAGATCTTCCAGGGTGAGGGAAATAAAGGAAAGAATAAACCAATGGGATTACATCAAACTAAAGTTTCTGCTCTGCTAAAGAAAAAATCAGCAAGATGAAAAGGGAACCAACAATATGGCAAAACATATTTGCCAATAATACCTCAGACAAGGGTTTAATCACCAAAATATATAAAGATCTCATATGACTCAACACCAAGAAGACAGATAATCCAATTAAAAATGGGCAAAGGACCTGAACACACACTTCTTCAAGGAAGATATACAGAGGGTCCATAGGCATATGAAAGGATGCTCAACATCACTAGATATCAGAGAGATGCAAATTTAAACCACAATGAGATATCACTTCACAACAATCAGAATGGCCATCATAAAGAAATTAACAACTGTTGGTGAAGATGTGGAGAAACGGAAACCCTAGAGCAGTGTTGGTGGGAATGCAGACTGGTGTATCCACTGTGGAAAACACTATGGAATTTCCTCAAATTGAAAGTTAAACTGCCTTTTGACCTGGCAATTCCACTGCTAGGATTATATTGAAGAATCCTGAAACACCAATTCAAAAGAACTTATGCACCCCTATGTTCATATCAGCGCTATTTACAATAGCCAGATGCTGGAAAAAGCCTAAGTGTCCATGCCCATCCATAGATGAGTGGATCAAAAAACTGTGGTACATTTACACAATGGAGTACTATGTAGCAGAAAGGACAACATAGATGGAACTGGGGAGTATTATGCTTAGTGAATTAAGTCTAATGGCAAGAGAAAAATGTCATGTGATCTCACCTAATACAAGAATCCAATGAAGAAAAGAAATGAGCAAAATAGAACCAGAGGCATGGGAACAAGGAACAGGCCTACAGTGACCAGAGGGGAGGGGGGAAGGGAAGAAAGAGGAAAGAAGGGGAAGAATCTAGTCAAGAAACTAATGTAAATGGCCCATGGACATGAACAACAGGATGGGGATGACTGTGGGAGAGGGGAGAGGTGGGCTGGGCAGAGTAGAGCAGTGGGGGAAAGATGAGACAACTGTAATAGGACAACAATTAAAAAATGGACAAAAAATATTTGATACATAAGATATATTAAAATATGGCTAATACAAGCAAGAATATACATAAATGTTGCAATATAGAGCTCAATAATGAAATAAAAGGTGGTGAACCTATTCACCAATATATGAGCTCCAATATTATTATTGCCATCACAGCTGCCTTCATACTTCTCACAATCCCACATATATTCTTGGTGCAAATTCTTCTGCTACAGCATTTGGAAAGTATTTTCCCAAAATGCATGGCAAAAAAAAAAAAAAAAAGAAAGAAAGAAAAATGCATGGCTTACTGTTTAATTTTCTTTATGATGTCTGTTCATGAAAATAAATCTTAATTTTAGTTAATAATTGTTCATAGTTTAGGTTCATTTTGTTTTTCACATTGAAATATTCAATCCATATTAAATTAATTTTGTGAATGGTGTATGTACGGATTACACTTTAACTTTTTGTTCCATGTAGATATCCAAGTTGCCTCAGTATCATTATTGTTAATTTCTTTAAAAAAAGAAACCTATTTGGTTTAGCAGTAAATGTATTGATCCAGGAGGTCAATTTTTATGGTATTGAGTACACCTATCCTTGATTGACAAATTTTAACATCTTGTAGTATGTTTTATATTTTATCTTTAAATTTCTTGCATATCTTTTGATTACTACATCCCTTGACACCAATAGTTTTGCTATTATTCTCATTAATTATTGTTTTTAAAATATTTTATAGCTATTTTTAATTGTAAATGAGAATGCAATTCATCACTTATGCCAATAACTGCCACCCTACAAAATTCTTAACTCTAGACTTTAAGAGCCTTATATAAATATATATAAATATCCATATAGTTCATTAGTAATAAGTTTGGTTTTTACTCTTAAAGTTCTCTTTTTCTTGCACTAGCTATGACTTTTAATGCATTTTATAGCCTTCTTTGTCTTGCTGATAATCTAAAAGATAGTTTTTTGCCAGAGAATGAAGTTGTTGTTTTGACAGGTAAATTTTAAGAAGTTAAGGAAGTTTTCTCCTATTCCTAGTTTGCTAGGGGATTCGTCGTCGGCAGCTGTCCGTCTCAAGAGACGATGGTGTAGCTTCTTAAGAGTCTATCTGCACCGCCGAGAATGGCTGTGCAGTCCGACTCGGGAGTGACACGGTATCTGTCTCCTCCCGTGTTGAATCGACATCTTGCGATGACGCTGGAGTGTCCTCTCCAGTGAAACTGAAGCTACAGAGCCTGGGCAGGGTGATATGGAGGGTCTGCTGTTGCCCATGCAGCAGACCCCCCCTCTCTTCGCAGCTGAAGGGTCCAAGGGAAAGACGGAGTCAATACAGCTTGGCTTCAGGTGCGCCGCAGGAGTTGCCGGTGTTGGCTACAACGTCAAACCGCCTTAGGGACTCTGGCTCCAGATTTTCTGTCGAGGTTTACTCCCTTAGCCTTTCCCCTGAAGAGGTATGCCGCAAGGCAGCGGAGGTTTTTTGGAATCAGAGTTTTTCTTCTCTGATGTGCCCTGACTGGAAGATCGAACCAGCGACACTTAGCTCGCAGGCCGACGCTCAATCCACTGAGCCAAACCAGCCAGGGTCGCTAGGGGATTATATGTTAAATAAATTATAAATTTTGTCCTGTGCTTTTTTTCTGCATCAATTACAATGATAATATAGATTTTTTTTCCTTTATAGCCTGTTAATGATATGAATTATCACTATGGATTTTATAATGTGACACCACTCTTGCATTCTTAGGATGTATTATTCATATTTTATATGTTGCTGATAATAGTTTGTTTTAGATTTTTACATCTCTTCAAGGTCCTTGTTTATTTTGGTATCAAGGTAATACAGGACTTCTTAAATAAGATGGGAATTTTTTCCTCTTTATTCCATTCTGCTTAAGAATTTGATAATAATTGTAATTATAAGTTAAACATTTGCTTGAACTCACCTATAAAACCATCTGGGCCACGTGTCTTCTTTATAAAATTTTAATCACATATTCAACTTATATTCTAATTAAACAAAGATTAAATTTCCCTTTATTCTTGAATTAGTTTAATTAAAATATCTGTTTCAAGGTATTTGTTCATTCAGTCCTAACGTTTTAATCTTTATTGGCATTGAGATTTCCGTAATACTCTCTTATTAACTTTTTAATCCATGCATGCTATTTTTTAGTTTGCCTTCTTTTCAATTTTCAATATTATTTATTTGTATGCTACTCCTCTTCCCTTTTTGTCGGTCTTACCAGATGTTTCCTTCTTTTAGTATTCTTTTCACCAGAGACAACTTTGGGACTTTGCTGAATTACTCTTGTGAATATCTGAGAAACCAAATTATGGTGACTTTCTCCAAAAAGGGTTTGGAGTTTCTTTTTCAGAATCCAGTGGAAGCTACCAGCTTGATTCTACTTTAACTTTACTTAATGTTTATATATCCATGGGTTGATTTTGAGGTCATCCTTCTGTTTACTTAGTGGACAATAACAGGCTTAGTTTCTCCATTTCCAATTTGACATTGCTATTTTTCCTGAATGCAAGCTAGTTTCTGTCTATACTTCTTTCTAAGTGTCAGTTATACCACAGTGGTTTATTTTTATTTGTCCTTGGACATTTTCTTTGCTTACAACAATGCTTTAAAAGTGTATTTGTTGTAAATTATCTAGGATCAAGTTGTATTCTAGTAAGAATTCCCTCCAGGGTATCTTTCTGTCATGCTGCTGGAAATGGAATTTCCCTCTGAGATATTTTCAAAGGTTTAGGTATTTTAGATAACCTTTACTTAAATATTTGATCTTAGGGAATGTGTGTCTTCTGAAGTCTACTCTTCAAATCTTTAAGTAAATTAGGAAAGTAATTTAAGATTTAACAATTGAAGCCTTAGCTGCTATTCTTTGAAAATATAAAAATAAATTTTTTCTATTTTGGAAAACCTCTTTCCAATGTTAACAACTTGCCAAATGTTCCATATCATTGCAATATGACAGATATTTGATTGGTTGTTTTTCATCTGCCAACTCAATAAATCTTCAGACCAATTTTATAACCGAGTACTATGGTCATTATTAAGAGAGAGATAATGAAATTTTCAAAGAGCAATAACAATTTAAGGACTCAAACTGAGGCCTCTTTGTTCTGAAGTCATTCTACAATATACTTGTGCTGCCATTTCTATTTTATAGGTGTGAAAATTGAGGCATAAAATGTCTAAAACATAAGTTATCCATATAAAACTATAATACGGGTCTCTTTGATTTCAAAGTCCATGCACTTTACAATGTGTTTTGTTCTGTAACTGCATTACCACATCATAAAACATAAGATAACCCTTCAAGTCTCACCTATTCTTAAACCATCAGGCCTCTAAGACCAGCATGTTTTTGACTTAGGACTTCAGTCAGAGTAGGTAAATTCTGTGCTCACCTCCTTCCAGGATCATAGCAAAATTACAACTAAGTTACAGAATAACCCTAATTGAGAAACACTGGAACACTAGCTGAACAGAAGGATATATCTTACAACTAATGATATAAAGAAGAAGCCACATCACAAGTGGTAGGAGGGGCAGAGGTATTGTAATGGGGCTCAGAGTGCAATGCGCCACGATCCTTGGTTGGGGAAAGGGAAGAGTGGATGGTATGGCTTTTAGGATAAATTGCATAGCAATGTCAAGTTAATAGGCATGCCTTCCACAGGGAAGAGGCCTGTCACCGATGGCAAATTGGGTGTGTGACTGTGAAAACGTTCAGTGGCCTGTGATATAGACAGGGGTGGGGATCGGGGGGGAGCTCATATACCACCTGTGCAAGAGGAAGAAGGTGGGTGCCCACCCCAGTTATCTGTGTATCTCTAGGACCTTTTGCCTTGACTAAAGATGGCAGCCAAAAGAGGGTAAAAGAGACTGGAGAACTGGCAAAAATGGTGGACACTAACACACCATAGTAAGGCCCAGATATGAGGTCACACAGGAAGTTCTTGGCTGAGCATTTAAGTTAGGTCAGGCTAAAGGAGAAGAAAGAGCCATGAGATCTGAACTGAGAGAGGAGGTATGCCAGGAGCTGGCCTGGAGAAGATGGAGGCAGAGCTGGGGCAGCTGCCGGGGACCTACCTAGCCACACAGATTCATGACAGATGCTTGGGGCTGAACCGTGACTGAGAATGCTGAGCTGCAGGCCTCTGAGTTGCATATTCTGAAACTGGCTTGGTTTGGCAAAGGGAGACAGGATTATGTGTTTTTTTGGTGGTTTTGAAGGGAGCAGGACTTAATGGCAGAAATCTACCATTATTGTAAATTGGTATAACCTTTAAATACCCCTTTCCTTTATCACTAAAGTCTTGCATTGGGAGTCATGATTCTTGGCCGAGGGCAACAGAATCCCTCAGCTCTTCCAGAACAGCATTGGCAGGGTTCTGTAACTATGGAATAGGAAGGTTCTACACCCTTGGTATGTTTATTAAGAAACAGGAGGGATAGCTCAGGTGTAGAGGTCACCCTGAGGAGCAAGGGGCCCTAGCACCACACCAGGTTCCAAGCCCAGGGCACTAGTATGAAGAACAGGAGTCCCTGCAATATCTAGATGTGAAAACCAATGAAGACTGTGTCTGAGAAGGACAAAGCACTGCTAGAGACTGAGACATTGCTCTTAAAGGGCTTTTGCACAGACTCACTAGCTCACAGCTCACTCACTTTCAGCTCCAGAGCAGAGGCAGCAATTCAAGTTGTGCAAGGGGAACACAGAGAGGAACTAACTAACTAAGTTCAGGGGGAGGGCTGGAGCAAGTATCAGGGCAACTCCCTGGGGATGGAAGCCACAGCAAGCACCATTGTTCCCTTGTGAAGCTTCTTTCTACCCAGCCGGCCTAGAAGAGGCAGGGACCAAATCTGTATTTTCCATTAACCTGGTTAACGTCAGCCATTTACCCTGCTCTGAGATTCCCTAAAACCCCACCTCACTAAACTCACTTGCCTAGCCTGAGCCTCTTTCGGTGGCTCCTCAACAGATGTAGTCTGCCTTGGCTCAAGCTGCAGAATTTCCAAAATTTATCAAAGATGCACAAACCCCAAACGAGCAGCAGCTGGTTTCAATGTGCCTTGTAACTCTTGCCAACTGGCACTAAACCCCCCAAATGGCAACCAGTCTCATATAGCATTGTAAGTCTTATCAGATGACCAAAGCCTGGATAAGTGGTGGCATGTCTTAGCCAGGAACATACCTTCAATTCATCAGCCCAAGTTCAACACAAGTGACAGTTGACCTCAGCTCATTTTGTAGTGTCCACCAAAGAGTACCAAGCTGAGCACAAGCAGCAGCTGGCTTTGGTTTATAGCAATGCTTCTTCCAAGCAGCCCCGAGCCTGCCACTAGAAGCTGCTGATCTCGACCTGCACAGGAACTCCTCCCAAGAGGTTACAGCCACCTGGAGTGTTGACAGCTGGTGGCTGGCTTCAGACTGCACCATAGCACCATCCAACGAGCTCCACAAATGATACATCTGAAAGATTGACTTGACTCATCTGCTATAGCCATAGTCAGCTCTCAGACAGTTAGCATGAGGGTCATTCCAACCCACTGACATGCCAGCAGTAATAGAGGTCCAACTATAGCAGAAGGGCACACACAACCCACACAAGGGACATTCCTGGATCACCTAGCTCAGGTGATCAACAGTAATACAGTACTGTTAAAGGAATTTAACATCCCACTGACATCAACAAATAGATCATCCAAATAGAAAATCAACAAGAAAACAATGGCCTTGAATAACACATTAGACTTGTTATTTTTAGGATATTTCTCCTAAAAGCAGCAAAATATACCAAATTTTTTGTACTATAAGATGCACCTGATCATAAGTCACACCTAGGTTGAGAGGAAGAAAATAAGAAAAAAAAATTCTGAACCAAATGGTGTAATAAAATATTTAATAAAATATAATGGAATAATATTTCAACCATGTAAAGGCAACAGCAGTCAACAGCGGTATTAAGAACCATCATCACTATCATTAACAAATGAAGAGAGACTTTAAGGTTCAACTACTCTTTGAGTTTTCTGGGAACCCCCAGAACTCATCATCGCTAGTGTCAGAATTTATGGGGGCCTTTAATAACAGGCATTGAGGGAGTTACGAGGTATCACTAATTGTAACAGTCACTGAGAGTATCATAATCCTAGTTACAGGTTCTGGTGTACTATCCCCAGTGCCTGTTATGGCTAGTGATTCCCCTTAATCCCCTCAGTGCCTGTGTTACTACTAGAATAGTGACCCCACCATAACTCCCTTTCTATACTACAAACTTAGCATTTGTGGCTGCTCACCCAGTTACTGCTGGCCTCCTCACACAGAAATCTGGTGTGCATTGGAAACAGTATGAAGGCAGACCAGACAGCTGTAGCATCTAAGGGAGCCAGTAGCCAGCCAAGAACATGTTACTTCAGCTCCACCCATCTGCCTCTCATGATTGGCAGAGCTTAAGACACAGTGATTGGTGATTGGAGGCGGTTTTACTGACACAGACTCCACCCAGTGTCAAAGACAATTGACAATTGGCACTGTGCCTCATATACATTGTCAGCCTCAGCTGATTCAATAGGTCAGTAGTTGTACCTGGGAGTGTCAGGTGACTCTCTGCACTCTCCCAGGTGCCGGGTGATGGACAGAGGCAGATGGCAACAGACCAGACATCCTGAGATTCAGCAGTAAAGTGGGACATTTAAGCATTACCAGGGGTTCTGCATGGGCCCACCGCTTCCTTTTCTAACAGCTGTTGCCGCCGCTGACATGTCAGGTAATACACATCATGGTCTGTGATGCAATATTCACTCCATAAGATGTACAGACATTTCCCCCCACTTTTTTGGGGGAAAAAAGTGTGCCTTATGAAGCAAAAAATATGGTACATTCCTTTCAAGTGCACATGGCACAATATCCAGAATATACCATGTCAAGCCACAACACAAGTCTCTATAAATTTAAGAAGATTAAAATCATGCCAAGCATTTTCTCATATCATATGATATTAAAAAAGAAATACAGGCTACCTTAAGAAACAAGAAAAATCTCAAACAAATAACATAACTTTATATGTAGATAAACTAAAAAAAAGAACAACAATAAAACCGAAGTGGGTAGAAAGAAGGAAACAATAAAGATCACAATAGGAAAAAATGAAATATAGTATAAAAGACAATGCAAAAGATTAATAATACCAAGAGTTGGTTCTTTGAAAGATAAATTTAATAAAACTTTAGCCAGAATCATGAAAAGAGAGAGAGAGAAAGGGGGAGAGAGAGAGAGAGAGAGAGAGAGAGAGACAGAGAGAGAGACAGAGAGAGAGACAGAGAGCCTAAATAAACAAAATCAGAAATGAGAGAGAAGTGAAAACTGAAACTACAGAAATACAAAGGATTATAAGTAAATACTACATGCTATTATATGTCAACAAATTACACAACCAGGAAGAAATGGACACATTCTGTGAAACATAATCTTCCAAAACTGAATCAGGAAGAAGCAGGAAATTTGAACAGACTGATAACCGCTAACCAAATTGAATCAGTAATCAAAAGAAATGCCTAACAAAAGTCTTGAACCAAAAGAAATAATAACTATCTTTTTCATAATATTCCAAACATTTTAAAAGGAGGCAAGGCTCCCAAACTCATTTTATAATGCCAGCATTACCCTGATACCAAACCAGACAAAGAAAATACAAAAAAGAAAGAGAAGTTATAGGCAACACATTAAAAAGAACATACACCATGATCAAGTAGGATTTATTCCCAAAATATGTAATGTGACATACCACATAAACAAAATGAAGGATAGCAATCAGAGATGCAGAATAATCATTAAATAAAATCCAACATTCATTTATGATAAAAACTCTCAGCAAAGTGGGACTAGAGATGACATACTTCAACATATTAATGCCATGTATGATAAAGCCACAGCTAACAACATACTAAATGGAGAAAAGATGATTTTTTTTTAAGAAGCAAGACAAGAACGTCAACTTTCTCCACTTTTATTCAGTGTAGTATTGGACATCCAAGCCACAGTGATTAAACAAGAAGAAGAAATGAAAGGCATCTGAGTTGTAGAGGAGGAAGTTAAACTGTCATTTTTTGCAATTGACATGATACTATATAGAGGGAATCCTAAATATCCCACCAAAAAGCTTATTAGAACTAAAGAATGAATTCAGGAGAGTAGTAGGATACAAAATAAATATTCACTAGATTACAACTACTGAAATTGAAGCAGTAATAAAAGAAGTCACAACTAAAAAAAATGTCCTGGACCTGATGGCTTCACAGGTAAATCTTACCAAACATTCAAAGAACTAATACATCTCCTTCTCAAAGTAATCTAAAATATTCAAGAGGAAGGAAGAATCCCAAGCTCACTTTATGAGGCCAACATTACCCTAATTCCAAACCCAGGTAAAGACACTACAAAGAAAGAAAATTATAGGCCAAAATCCATGATGAACATAGATACTAAGATCCTTAACAAAATATTAGCAAACAAGATTCAGAAATGCATTAAAAAGATCATACACCATGATCAAATGGAATTTATTCTGGGAATGCAAGGTTGGTCTGATATCTACAAATAAATAAATTTGATACACTGCATAAACAAAATGAAGGATAAAACCACATGATCATATCAATAGATGCAGAAAAGGCACTGTATAAAACCAGCAACAATTATGATAAAATTCTCAGTAAAATTGGAATATAAGGATCATACCTAAATGTAGAATAAACAAACAAACAAACAAAAAAACACTTATAGATACAGAGAACAAATTGATAATTGACAGATGGGAGGGAGTTTCAGAAGATTGATAAAAGAAGTAAAACAGATTCAGAAGTATAAATTGCCAGTCATAAAATAGTCAAAAGAATATAAATTATAGCATAGACTATACAGTCAATATTAGTATAATAAATGTATGTGATATTAGGTTGTTAGTAGAGTGATTAGGGTAATCAATTTGCTGTGTTTCTGTCTAGTCTCTATGTTGCATATCTGAATCTAGAATAATATTGTACATAAACAATAATTTAAAAATAAATTTAAAAAATAACATGTTTTTTTATCATTACTACTTTGTCATGTATTAATGCAGATATTAGTTATCAAATTTTATAATTAACATACAATAAAACATAGCTATTTAAATTGTTTAATTTTATTAGTTTAGACAGTAATATTCATCCATAAATCCATAGCCACAGTTATCACACTAAACATTTCCATCCCTTCCCAAATGGTCCTTTGGCCCAGCTGCAGATCATCTTTCCATTCCCCTAGGGCTAAGTAATAACTGATATGCTTTTTTACTGTAAATGTTTACATTTTCTACTATTTTTACCTAAATAAAATACTACAGTATGAACTAATTGTATCCAGCTTTTCATTTATCACAATGATGTGAGGTTTATGCATACTGTATCTATCAGTCAGTCATTTATTTTTAGATGACCAGTATTCTGTTATACTGTATTTTGTTTTTTGCATGTCCCTATTAATGATCATTTGGTTTGTGTAGAACTTTTAGCTATTGTAAATGAAATTGCATTGAATATTGAAGTGCAAGTTTTTGGATTTATGTAAAGTTTCATTACTCTTGGGTAAATGCTTAGAGTGGGTGGCTGGACTATGTGTCTGTCAAGTGTACACATAACTTTTAAGAAATTGCCAGTTTTCCAAAGCGATAATTACATTTTACAATTTTAAGAATCAATTTTTAGAGTTGTATTCATTCCAAGAACTCTCGAATAAATAATATATTCACAATTTTTAAAATAATAGCAACTCCACCATGTGTGGTTGTGTATACATAAGTATGTTTACATGTGCACACATGTACACTCATGTAAAATTATCTTATGTGGTTCTAACTTACAATATTTATGTGACCATTGTCATTTGTACATCATCTTTTGGTACATGTCATTCAAGAAGTTTGTCTACTTTTCAAAATTGGCTTATCAGTATTCCTATTGTGTTTTAAGAACAAATTATACATTCTGGTTACAAGTCCTTTGCATACTGAATATTTTCATCTACTCATTGATTGCCTTTTCATTTTCTTTACTTTGTCTGTTGAGCAAGTTTTTGTTTTATATTTGGCAAAGTACAAATTATTAATTTTTCTTCTCTAATGGTGTACTTTTATTGTATACTATCTAAAATTACTTTGTAACTCAATGGTCATAAGGATTTTTCATGTTTTCTTTTGTAAGTTTAATAATTTTATCTTTTATATTAATCTATGATCCATTCTCTTTTCAGATAAGAGTAGATGTTAAATTTTTCTTATATAGATATTGAGCTGTCCTAAGAAATTTTTATGTAAATACTTCCTTTACACAAGTAAATTATCTTGGCAACTTAAAAAAATCAGTTATATATGAATAATGAATATATACATCAATATATAATTAACAATCTATATATATTGAAAATAGTGGATTGTCTGAAAATGTGCCTATATTAGATAGATATAGATAGATATAGATTTATATGCTTAGATATAGATAGATATAGATGTATATGCTTAACTTTCCATCTATCATACTGTCTTGATTATTGCCTCTTAATAGCAGCTCATAAAATTAAGTATTCTGAGTCCCCAGATTTGTTCATTTAAAAAATTGCTTAGGCTATTTTTTTGTGACTCTTCATATAAATTTTAGAATAGATTTATGCTTTAAATTTTTCTAGTGTTGTTTTGTTAGGTTAAGTTATATTCAAATCTACAGGGTAATTTAAGGAGATGAGATGTAAAGATATTCAATATTTATTATTTTTCATATAATATCATGCATACATTTAAAAATGTATTTATATGTATATTTTTGACACTATTGTAAATAGAACTTTTAGAAATTTAAATTTTCAACATTCTGCTGCTCTAGCTTTTGAATATTACTGTATATCCTATTGCCTTTTGAACTCACTTATTCATATAATTGTTCTGTAGATGCCTTGGGATTTTCTACTGAAACTGTCATGAATGTGAATGTAATATGTTTTTCTTTTCCCTTTGGTTTATTTCCATATTGATTTTCTCTTTCTCTTTCTCTCTTTTTAATTTAGTAATTTAACTATGATGTACCTAGATCTGAATTTCTTTATATGTATCCCGTTCTGTTGCAAAAGGTTTCTTGAATGTATGAAAATACAACTTTATTAAAATTTTATTAATATTTGGCCTTTACTATGTCAAATATTTTTCTACCTCAATATTGCTATCTTATGTTAACATATGTTAGACTTCTGTTATTGTCCCACAAGTCCTTTAAACTGCTTATATTTTCTAATCCTTTCTTCCTGTTTCCTTCTGAATAATTTTTATTGATCTATATTCAAATTTGACTTTTCATTATCTTTGTTACATTATGAAGTTTTCCAGACGATTTTTATTTTGGATTTTCTGTTTCTCATTTCTAAAAAAAAAAATATATATATATATATATATATATTTACATCTCTGTTTTTTCATCTGTTATAAGTATCTGTATTACATAATTATCTTATTCAGTATATGAATAATAACTTCTAAAATCATTTTCTTATAATTGCAGTATCTGACTATTCAAATTTGTTCTCTGTTAAATGCATTTTAGCAAGCAATTTAGTTAGACACAAAGTACCAACTTTGTTACAACTATGGTGATAATTTCCTTAGGTATCAGTTCAAGTCTTTGATTTAGCCGCAATACACCCCATGCATACAGCATTCAGGGGTCAGCAGAATTTGGGTAAAATTTACACAGAGAATTTGGGATTTCTCTTATTTATCTCTCTTTTCAATGATGTCCTTCACTTTCTAGCAACTGAGATTTGACTTAATTCCTTTTATGTCTTCAGGACAGAATGATGGCATATCTTCTATTGGAGTTTCAAACACCATGCACTATGCTGCAAACTCCCTCAGACTAATGCAACACCAATCTCACCCCATCCTATTCTCTTTAAAGTTTTAACTCTTCCCCAAAATTTGCCTGTATTTTGTGTGTGTGTGTGTGTGCGTGCATTCTCTAGAGCTTTTTAAGTGTTAGGGGGTAGTTTATTTTTCATCAATTTAGCAATTGGTACAGTACTTACAGTTGTTATAGATAGGGTGGAAAGTTGTTTACGCCTCCATCTCTAATGTAGACCACCTCTCTTACACTTTTATTTCTTGTACTTAAAGCAGAATATAGCTCTCACAATGTTTATTCTTTCATCCTATGTTTTATTACAAAAGTAGTATTATTTCAATTCCTCTATTTCACATCTGCCTTTGGAGAGATAGACATTAAAATTAATATCTGTTCCAGTATAAAAGGATTGCTATGATCTTAATCAGGTAATAATGGCTCCTGTCTAAGCATTTTGAAATGGTTTGAAATTATGCATTATTAAGGATTAAGTAAATTAGCTCAAGCTTCCAAAATTATATTCCATTTAATATGTACCTATTAAGGTTATTAAATAAAACTTTTCTAATTGTATAAAAATTTGGGTTAAAGCTTAAAGAAACTTAAACATGAAAAATATACCAATTTGCAAGGAGAGGTATTAAATTAATGACTGCTGGGTTGAAAAAGTAGCATATAAAACCAGAATTGTGACCTTAGCCTAGCAGCTAATTGCAACTTACATTGGAGAGAAAGCTAGAGACAGCTCAAGTCGTGATTTCTAAATTTAAGATAGTGGGCATACTATTCTGAGTTATTTCTGATTTACTTATAGAGGAACAAAAGAGTAGGTGCACTTGTTTTTGTTCTCATCTAAAGCCAACTGAGGAAATTATTGAGAAAACTGCTTTTAGGTAAAGAATGAAACTTTAGGAAAGTTATAGCTTTCCAGGAGAGAAATTTATAACTGGATGCTTGGTGATTGGCAAAAATATCATGAGTTTACACTGTCCTGCTTCAAGGCAAAGCATGGGGAGAGAGGTCCTCGGAGAACTTGTGCTATTCCATAGATGTAGGAGGCCCACACCCATTTCTGACTCTGTAACCTTCAAGTCCAAGAACTACTCAGAGGTAAAAAATACTGTAAATATATTTTCTGTATAAAATTCCTTTTCTATTTTTTATTCTTCTTTGAAATGGTCTATTTTTCTATTTTTTCCTGTTATTCATGTTAAATATTCAGTTTCCTTGCAATATTTTTGCTTGTTTTAAGTTACTAAGAGAGGTATATCAAAAACTCCCACTATAATTGTAGATTTTCCTGCTTCTCATATATGTCACTCTTTTTAAATTGTAGGTATTGATGCAATTGTATTAGAAATCTGTTATATTTTCCTGGTAGATTATTCCATTTATAAAAACACAAAGAATATAAAATGCATTTCTTCCATTTTACCCCCCATTTTTATACTTTGTGCTTCTATAATTCTACAGATGTAACTTTTATTCTGATAGTCAATATTCATTTAAGGGTGGTAATTCTCTTCTTTTTCCTTCCTATATCTGCATGCTTTCACTGGAGACCTTTTTTTTTTTTTTTTTTTTTTTCTTGACTTGTAGAATTCCATTGAGTGTAGATCTTGTTGACAGGTACTTTCTTTCCTGTGTCTTAAATTCTGTTGTATTTTTATTATTGAAGGAAATTTTCACTAAAGAATTTTGATTAGCAGTTATTTCATTTATCCCTTTAAATTTTCATTTGACTCTTTTCTGTTACCCTGAATTGTATTATTCAGCTTAGCCATACTATTTTCTGTTTGAAACTAACATGTCTTTTTTTCTGGTCCTTTAAATTGTTTTGTTTATTTTTTAAGCAGACCAGCATTAATGGGTTTCATATTTCCATTGAATTCATCCTGCTTGGAATTGTATGCAATGTTGGTTAAATCTGTTGTTTGAGTTATGTGTATCCATTTTGGAAAATGATCCACTTCTATTTCTTCAAGTATCAATTCTGTTTCATTACCTCATTCACAGACACTGATTGAAGTTAATATTTTCACAGAATCTTATGTCTGTCTCATACCTTTGAATTATTTCCTTAGTTTTCACTCCACATGCCAGACTGCATATTTTATTCAATTTTCCAGTTAACTTATCTCTTGTTACACTATATCTGTTTTGCTGTTGAGAATGAATCAGTTATTTATATTTAGTTATTATAATTTTTGTTTTTGGATTTTTTCTGCTTGAGAAAACTCTCCACATTAGTCTTTAATTTTTTGAAGCATTGATCACATCTACATCTTAAAACTCCTCTGGGTTTTCTTTGGGTCTGTTTCTAGTATCTTTGTTATCCATTCTGTTGGGCATTATTTTTCTCTTTGCACATTTGGTTGTTCCATATTTGAATTTCTACAGTTTATCTGAAAGCTTAAAGAGATGATTTTAGAGTTTTATTCCTTTAGGGAGAATTTATTTTTGCTTTTTGTTGCCTTTAATTGGTATGAGGTTGATCTGATATGAAGTCAGTCTTTGAGAAGACTTGTCTAATTCAATTTCTCCTTACTCCTAAAGTATAGCACTTCAGAGATTACCTGTGAAATCCTGGGCTGCTTACCAATGGTCCTCCTTCATGCAGCGCTAAAGATATAGAAGTTTATATACTACTCTGTTAAGAACATAAGAAATTCTGCTCTAATTAAAGCTCTTTAGCAGCCACTTTTGGCTTGTCTTTTGAATCTTAAAACTGCTCCTTTGGACTCAGTAAATGCTAAGAAGCATGGCTTAAACCGTTAGGTGTACCTTTCTCTTCTCTCTACTATATTTGGCCCTTAAGTTCACACTGTGTTTTAGCTCCTTAATTTTTTATGTTTGATATTCCTTTTATTTATTCACATCTAAATTTGCTTATTGATTGACAATATTGGTCTAGTAATAGCTACTCTTTCTTCGCTAGACGTGCATTCCTATTTTTCTTTCTATAATATTCAATTCCTACTAAACTGTTCAAATAAAAATATACAAATACATATTAAACTGCTTAATGATGTGTGTCTAAATTGTTTTTATTAGTTAACCAATGTCATCTTGTGATTATATGTTGAATTATTATTGACTCTGATTAATGAATTCTGGAATCAGAAAAAATCAAAGCTAGCTTAAATAATATGAGAATTAGGAATAGAGTCTTTTCTATTTTACTCACTTAAAAGATGTTATTTTAGAATATGCTCTGCCAGTCAATGTGTGGCAGTTTTCAAATTACCTCTCCAGTTCTCAGTCTTTCCAGATTAAAAAAAAAGAAGAATTCAACTAGATGATCTCTAAAAGCCCTTCCATATCTAAAATTCTTTGATTTAATAAGAATAAATTATGCTTGAGTCTTTGATGATTAAAGTTTAATTTGAATATTGAAATCCACGGAATTTTTGTAGATTCTAAGTTTAGAAAAATATAACATTCTTCTCCATCCCTAGTGCTAAAGAGTCCCACATGACTTGGACAAATTTCAATGTGCTAATTACTTTTTGAATATTTAATTGCCAAGAAATGTTGAAGAGGTCTAGTAATGTCAGGGAACATATCTTACCAAATATAAATATTATAAAGCCTAATAACTATAATGGCAAAGTGTTAATATAAGAAAATAAAAAGTAACTAAACAAAATAGAGAACCTACAGATTCATGTATATATGAAAAGCTTAATTAATACAGAAAAACTTAGCATTGTGTATCAGTGGGGCAATGTGGAATAGTGTTAACAAAGTAAATTATCTCTACAGAAAATGAAAGACAACCTCACTGTACAGTGTACACAATAAAGATTGAGTAAAAATCCATATGTAAAAATCACATTTTAATTAGATCATGATTGCAAAAAGATACCTTAAGCTTCAAATGAAATTCTCAACCCATAAACAAGTAATTTTTAAGACAGGGTGCAGAAGGAGAAGACATTTTAATGGTTAATATTTAGAATTCTGTTATCAGACTCATATATGCTGTCAGACACATGTAATCATGCCCTGTTCTACCTGTATCAACTTGGAATGATTACTTAAAGGTTTAATTATGATCTTTTTAAAGTTAGGCCTAAATAATGGTGCATATTTTATGAGACATGCTGTGAGAATTAAATAGGATAATCAAAATACTTAGGGTATTGACAGAAAAAGGTAGTATTCAATTATTATTAGGAATTATACTTAAAAATCTTTTTTTTTTTTTTTTTTCTACTGAGCTGGACAATACTTGGGCAAGAACTGAAGGCTTAAAGAGAGATATTAATTTTAGAAAACTTGCATGTTCATCTAGCATAGACAAGCGTTTCTGTATATTGAAGATACAAAAGAGATAAGGCATGTTGATCATTCTTCACTTACTCCAGTTTACTGATTTTTTGAAGAAATGAGAGAGAGATGACCAGCAGTAGCTCTTGAAATAGATTGACAAAAGCAGGCCAGAAGACTCACTCTGGCAAGGTTGTAAACCATAAAATTTTATCTTGGTTGATTTTATTAATCACAGCCTAGAATCCCAAATGTAAGAGCAGGAAAAAGTGGAGTTACTACTGTTCTGAATTTAAAGATCTATAGGATTGAGGCAGCAAAAGTTCCACTTTTTATTGTTTCATTTAGTTAGCTAAGACATCATGATATATAAGACCCATGGAAAGAGAACTAAAGGCATTGAGAGATAATATAATAAGTGAAGGAAGGACTAGAGGAATGAAGTATCCAATGATTTCTGATAACCTAATTGCAATAAGGGAGTATGAGGGCGAAGAAGATATGAAGCTGAGGTACAGAATTATATTCCAGGGTGTAAGTCTGAAAAATTAAGATACCTCCATGCACAGGCAAATCTAAGAATTAACCCTTCAGAAGGATTTCCTGAAGTAGAGTGGATGTGACAATTCAAGCTGAAGTTTCTAGCCTTTTAACTCTCTTAAAGATGATTCTGAATGAATTGCCATATGTAGGTTTGAGACTAGAATTTTTAGACCACTATTATACATTCCAGTCAAATGTCAACCACAAGGACAACAACAAATCAAAGTTAATTTGTAATTGAAACCTACTACTACTAAGAGAAATTTAGCTTTAAAGAAACTTGACATGCGCAACAGATGAATTACTTGGTGCAGCTTTGTTAATAAAAATTATTTTTAATCATTTAATAGAAGAAAAGGCTAAACTTAGGAAGGCCTGATTAGAGTGAAATCTATGTCGTGTTCTTTTTAAAACTCAGAGGATAAAAGACATTTTGAAGATAAATTAAAATAAACTTTAGGGACTCATATAAGTGGTAGATGAAGTTTTAAGAGAATTGCTATATTGCAAATGGTAATATAACGTAATTCAAAACTTCAAAAATCATTTTTTTAAAGTTTACATGGTGGCCATTACACCTTTATTTCCTCTCTTTAAATTACCTAGAAAATTTTATTTTCTGTAATTCATGTATTTGTGTATATATATGAAAGTGAGTAAATTAAGCTCATAATTTTGCTAGTAACTTTACATTTTATAAATATACAATGCCACTCATAACTTAGTTCATATTCATTGCTATACAAGAACTGTATTTTATTTTGCTTAATTTAAGCATAGAGTTGAGGAGAATCTTTCTCTGCTAATGTCAGTGTAGGCAATAGGTTATTTTGTTTTTTTAGGAATGTAAAATACATAGTGGCCTAGGTTAATATCTCTACAGTCAATGTTTAGTAAATTAGAACTGAGGAATCTTCTTGACATGTCTCATTTATTTATTTATACAGAACTTGTATATAACCAGTTTCTCCCTAGGGAGTAGGGAGTCTCATTTAGTAACTACTTTAACACTACACTCCATTGCTTTTCTTGTACTGACACTCTGGTCTACTTGTCCAGTAGTAAAAGAAAAAACTAGTAGCAAATAAAAAAAGTCAGTCGAATAGTTGAATACATCAGAGATATTCAGAAGTAAAAATTCATTTGTTAGAAGAAAAATATTTATTGTTGAAAATTCTGATTATTTTAAATCAAATTATATATGTATTTAGAAGGTTCTGAGCAATTTTTGCAATGCAAATACATATATAATATGTAGGAAAATGTTTCTATGTTTTCATATATAGCCATTAAGTTTGGGGATTACAAAAATTGAATCTTTTCAAAATTTTATTGAAAGTATTATAGCAGCTTTTATCTTCAAGTCCCCAGATAGATTAAAGGCAACATTTTTAATGGTAGTTTCATGACGTGGAAACAGAAAAGAGATGAGAACTACAATGATGATAGATATAAAACAATAACAGGCAAATCGGTTGGTTAATTAAAAGCATCCATGTTTATAGATAATAGTTGGCATGTAAAAATGAATATCAACATTAGAGATTAACAATCTAACTATCTATCATCATAGGTTGAAATTATAGTCACAATAGAAAGTGAAACAAATTGCAACACGAAGAGGCAAGAATAGACAAGATCAGATCTTTAAGTATTGAATTTAATACACGAAGTAACGCAGCAGAAAAAATTCCAAATGTTGATACTTGCTCCAAAACATGGTGTTTGAATATTCAGCTAAATTGACAGAAGGAACAGGATATAAAAGATCTATTTTTTAATTTCATAGTGGACTTGTTCTCAGTCTTTGATATATACATTTAATCACCTCGGTAGTTTTAAAGGTTCTGATACCCATGTCATACATCATCTCATTGAAATTATATGGTTTCAGGGTGGAAACTAATCAAAGGTAATTCCATAGTAAAGTTTATAAAGTGCCATGTATTTATATTCAGGTATGAGCTTGATTTATTCATTAAATAGTTAGCAGTAATTTTCATTTATATATATGTTGCACAGGGAAAAGGAAACACATAAAATTTTATCAGGTTATTTTCAAATTTCTGAAAAAAATATGTTTCAAGTTTGTGAAGTGCCATAATATTATGATTGCTTTCATTTCATTTATAACATAAAATTGCATTCAGATTGTATATTCTAGAAAAATTTCAAAATAAGATTAATTATTAACATACATATATTGAAGGAGCATTGAATATAAATGCTTTTTTAAAGACTCTTACCTTAAATAACTATTTACTTTGTTTCCTTTGAAAATAAAGTAATTTTTTGACAAAATGATTGATGTATTTATTATATAAAATTTGCAGTCATAACTGGAGAGAATTAGTAAGGTTTATTCTTATAGTATACTTTTATTATAATGAAACAAGTGACTATTTGCTTGGAACTGAAGTCTGTTAGTGTACTTTGAGAGTACATTTCAAACCTAATTAAAATAAATGTTCTACAAATGGTAAATTATAATTTTGTAAGTTTTGTAAAAGATTTCTCAGGAAAAAAATTTTTTATCTTAATAGCAAGCACTTCATTTTTTCCTTTTCTTTGCCCTAGTTTGATAACAATAGGATTAAGCCTATTTTAACTAAATACCTCTTTTGTCATCTTCTTAAGTTGACATTTAATGAATGTTTCATGTTTAACAACTGATTCATGCTAAAAATTGCCCCTCTGCCCGCCCCTGTTGCCAGATAGATATTGGTCTAGTCTGGCTGTCTAGCTAGGGTGAGCACACAGCGGCAGTCCCAATATTAATCATGTTCTCTTTTACTCTCAAAAGTGTCTTACTTTGAATTCTAAGATATACTGTCCCTTTATATCTAAAAAGCTGCCAATTCTTATAAGACTGTTCTAGGAATTTAAAGTTGTAACGTGATTTTTTTCAAAAGAGAACCAGGACATTAATCATCATCTACCACGTGAGGGAAGAACTCTTCACTTATTGTCCAGCATAAGCAGGACCCTGGCTTTATGCTAAACATGACCATCTTATATGTTTTCCCTAGAATTTATAGAAGTTAATTGAGGTAAGAGAACATTGTGACTTTCTTTGATCCCCTCAACAATTTATATCCCCATTATAACGTAATCAATGTTCTCCTCTGAGTGAAGCTGACTACCTACATTTATAATTCAGTTTCTACAAATGTAAAGTTTTGAGAATAGTGATAACTTTACTCACCTTTGAGTTATTCTCTACCTCAATCACAGTACTTCTCTCTTTTAATTTCACCTTATAGGGGAAAAAATACCTCTTATTTTGGACAAATGGAATGAGAAAGAATGAATAAAGACTGACTAAAATATTAATATGGAATTTTAGTAGTAAATGTGTGAATATATGGATCAGTACCAATGGACTGAGTGCACTAAAATATGAAGATAGTAGTAATATAAGAAAATTGCTGTTCTGGGAATAACATGATAATATAAAAAGGAGGTATTAACACAATTAGGAAATTAATTTTTACTTTGCTTCTTTAACACCTGCTCTTTCTTCAATCCTGATTCTCCTTTTCTTCCTCCTATTCATCCTCCTCTTTACCTTTCTTTTCCTTCTCTTCATCTTCCTTTTCCCTCTCTTCTTCCACCTTTTCCTGCCCTGTGTTATTCTTTACCCCTAGTGATGTTGGAGCTTTAGTTTAGCCTAAAATGACTAGGAATTAATTTCATGGGAGAAAATACACATGAAGTCCTTAAAATCCACAGTAAATTCAATTATATAGTAAATACAGTGATGTATTAGATTTTATTTTAAATATCTTAGCCTTTTCCCAAATAGTCATAGTATATCATAGTATATTTTTTAAAGTATCTCAGTAAACAAAGTCCTACACAGTTCTAAAAATGCTGAATTTACTGATGAATACAAAGAAAAGTCCCTGCTATGAGATTTGTTCTTCTTTGAAAATACGACTCAGAAAGTCTTCTTGGTAGTCAACTATCAACTCTCCTTCAAGTATATTAATATCAGCCACTTAACGGTAATTTGTAGCCTGTTTATAACAAAGGTCTAATTTCTTCTCCCTTCAGGGTATTCCTGCCTTGATCTATGTATTATTTAATGTTCTCTGAACATCAGATTATTTCTAATAGTCTGTACAAAGAACAATATAAACTGGAGACTAAGTTTAGTGCTATACATTTGCATAGACTTTTACAACCCCACAGTCTTTGAAATCAACCTCAGTAGTGGAGGCTTCAGTCCCTCGCAGTTTAGCCTTTTCAGAAAAACAGTTTGGGAATAATTACCATAACAAAGAGTTATGCTTGATTCTCTCATTTGCATGTTAATACCCAGAATACTCTTCAAGCTTATACAGGGTGGCTTTTTATAGTAGAAATGCCATCTGAACTCAGAGAATAAACTAAAAAGATTTGGGAGGAAAGACAAGCCCACCGAGTCCTTTGAAAATAAATGTAAGTGATCATAAAAAGCTCAACATCTCTAAGGACAAACAAAAGAACAGGCCCTCTTTTAATATGCAAATATATGAACTCAATATCAACATTGTATTAACTCCTAATCTTTTTTTACAAATCTTTAATTTTGTGATCCCATTTCTTTGCCAGACTGCATCAGAGTCATTGTTCATAAATCAGCCCTGGATTCTCTGAGGCAGAAAGACCAGGCAATCAGCTTAATACAGCCTTATTCTCTGCTGGAGAATTCTGTAGATGGTTTCCATGGGAGGAAGAAGGGAAGAAGGCAGCAAAAATCTAACACATGCCTAATTATATAGGAATGATACAAAATTTGGGAAAGATTTGCTCTTTTATATCTTAGTTTATTCAGGTGCCTTTGAGATGAGACACTCAACTGCAGAGCACAAATGATCCATTTTTGAGAAAACAAAGGGAAAGTGCATATTGCATTTGGTAGAACATTTGATGCCTTTAAACGTCCAGTGCCTTTCAGCCAATCATCATGTTTTCTATCTGATAGTAACTTGTTCCAAGCTGAATTACTATGGTTGGCTGCACCCTATCACACCTTTGGATTAAGAAAGTGGAACTTAGAAGTTTGTGAAGTATTTCTTGATTATTCACAAATTAACTCCTGATTGAAATAGTCTGCGCAAAACACCCAGGTCACCTTGGCTGGAGTACAGCAAAAGTATTCAACTGTGGTTCAACAAATTGACCTTCAGAGATTATTATGACCTTCAAATTATCACTAACATCAATGGTACTTATTTTTTTTCTCGTTTTATTTTTTTAATGGAATTTGATGCTAAACCTCTGGCAAGAAGGGGACATTCATTACATCATTTTCATTGCTTAATTTCTGAAGAAGAGCAATAACTCATATATGTAGACATTTAGTTAATCAAAAATATATATAATGTATAGATTTCAAATTTAATTTTTATTTGAAAAACATATGGCTACATTCTTAAAATGTTAGTCTCTACTGGAATGAAAAAGATCTGCTTCTGTGCATCTGTAATGCTTTTTTTTTTTTTTCTTTCGTAAACATTCTATTGAATCTATTTGGAGGACATTTTATAATAATTAAATATTGTAATGACTTCAGTTTCAGCATTTCATACTGAGGTCATGTGGACTTTAAAAACACTAAAACAATTTACCGTCCAAAAAATGAAACAGTTTTCTCATTGACACTGATAATAAAATTACATCCTTAAAAATTTACAACTTGAAGGTGAGCTGTAGCTACAAAGAATGACAGTTATGGCCACCATCTCTAGTTTTTTGTTTTAATTTGAGAAGTAAAACCCTTTTGTCACTTTACAAATTTTGATAATGTTGCTTCCATGACTGGAGCTGGCCCTGCCCAGGAGAAGTCCTACACCTTGTGTGTGTCAGGAGACCTCGAGGTCCTTGACTCACCTAGGAAAGATTTCGAGGACAAACTGGAATGAGGATGAAAGACATTTTATTGGAATATAAGAAATGAAAGAGGCCAGGGAGCTGGCGCTGCTGTGAAGGAAGCAAAAAGTAGCATCCATGTGGACTCTGGCCAACTGAGTTTGCGTACTCTGTCAGTCAGTTTTTGGGATTTTATATTATTCCTGGTGGAAGGCTTGGGAGTTGCAGGGTGTGGCTCCAAGCCTTGTGGCACCAAAATCTGAGTTCACCTTCTGGTTGGAAGTAGGTGTTGTGGTTGTGACTTCCAGAACCACCACCTCATGGGTTTCCTGCCATTAACTGTTTCCTTTTGATCATGCCTAGAGGTAGAGGACCTGGTGACATCATATCAGTTCCTACTTCTTCATTTCACTTCTCCAGATTTTTTCCTAACTTCTTTCCATCTTTCTTAAATAACATGAAGAGTATGTGTCTGAATTATTTTTAGTGTGCATGTAGATGCATAAAGTATCCATTATGGCCTGAGAAAATGTATGTGGATATGAGAGAGTGCTGTAAAGACCTCATTTATGTGGTATTTTTTAAATTCGGTATTCAATTAAAAATTTTTATATCAATGCAATTTAACATTTTAGAGAAATGTTTACATATTTTTTTTTCATAAAGTATACATTTTTTAAACATAGAGTGAAAGGTTTGGCTAGATTTCAGAGGACTTAAGAATTCATATTTCAAATAAAAATTGCTTCCAGGACTGTGGGTGAGTGAATTAGAGACTTATCTTTGAGCTCTCCCTATTGATTTCAATTTCTCCATACCCATCAACATTCATTTCTTTGTTAGACAGTTCTAGATGATATAAATTTATTTCTGATACTGATCCAAAATTTGACCTTTTTAAATTGTCTTCTTTTTATCTATGATTTTTCAATTTGTAGCAATTCAGAAGAAACAAAATCTCTGTGTATAGCAAAAATTTTAAATACTTGAAAATATTTACCATGGCTTCCACATCACAGTATTTGATTAGTTCGATTCAGATACTATGTCTTCTAGATTTCAAAATTATAAGAACCACAGAAAAATATCATATTTTTCTTGTTCATGATGACCACAATTGTTGGCAAAATATTTATACGTTTTTTTATTGAGTGCCTTGAAGATATGACTTAGCATGTGAATCTGTTTATTTTATTGATGACTAGACTCCAGATTACTATGTTTTGTTGAGTTTGTTTATATCATTGATATTCTGTTGACTTTTACCTCAGGCATTGGTTATGCATATGACATCCCATTTACTTATAATTATTATAATGTATAAATTGAATAAAATAAAACCTTCCAAGTTAAATTAAGTAACTGAAATCCATTAAATTAAGTACATTAATTTCAGACTGAGCTATGGGATAAAGATTTTTTAAGCAGGTCTTAAAGAGTATTCTTGAACTATGGGATGGGTGATTTTCTCTTAATAAATAGATATTGGGGATTAAAGTGTGCCAGGTGATAAGTAGAGTGCATTGACTTGATATCTTAAGAATTAGATAAAAATTCCCCCTTCCTCTCTAATCATGTATATTACAATCCCATGATCCACATGGAACACCATTTATTTACTAAATATATGATATTGGAGACCGTATACTTTTCAAATGCCATGCTAAACACTAGTATGCTAAACACTAGTAATAAAGAGTTAGGGATACACTCTTTAATTTTAAGAAGCTAATAGTTGAGTCAGGAGAGAAATATAATAAATAAAAAAAAATGTAATGTTTCAAGGCACTAAGAAAGGTGTATCTAAAACAGAGCAGACTAATATTTCTGATTATATTCAGAAAAGTTAAAAAGAAAGTTATATTTGAACCTGTTATTAAAAAGACTAGGAGTCAATCACATTCTGTTTTTAAGAGAAACATAAATATAAAGAAAGGCAGGTTAAAAGTATAAGGATGGCAAATGATATACAACTGCAAAAGCTAATCTTAAGAAAACAAGTGATGCCTTCATTAATATGACAAAATATTTTTCAAAATAAGGAGTATTATTAGAGATAAAGAGGGCAGTTTTTAATAGCAAAATAATAAATTGTTTAAAAAGAAATAATAATTCCTTATATCTATGTGCTGATAACAGAACTTCAAATTACATAAAGAAAAAAATGCATAACTAGATGGAGAAAAGAAAACATTATAGCTAGAGATTTTGACAATTCATTCTTAGTATTTGACAGAATTAATAAAACAACCTCATTAACCAAATTAACTTACTTGACCTTTGTGGATAACTATACCCAACATATGCAGAACAGATATTATTGTCAAGTATAATTGAAACATTTTCCAAAATATACCCTTAAAAAAAAATCTCAGTAAACTTAAAGTAATTTCAAACTCACATAAAACATTTTTTGACTTAAATAATTAAACATTAATAATAAAAATATAATATTTATTCTTGGATTTGAATCATCATGCTTCTGAATAACCCATCTATAAAAGTGTGAATGGCAAGTGAAGTTAGAAAGTATTTTGAAATGACTGAAAAAATTTAAATGTAAAATTTGTGGAATGTAGCTAAAGCATTATTGGAGGAAATTTTAAACATTTAAATGTCTCTATTAGAAAAGAAAAATAGTTTAAATTAATGATTTAATTGTTTTCTTGGAGAGTTCCAAAGCATAAACTAAATTTAACCCAGTGTAAATAGAAGGAGTAAAATAAATATGAGCTAATATTAATAAAATAGACAATTCAAAAATAGTAGGAAAGTTAACCAAACTTTATAGCTAGTTAGTTAAAGTATTTATAAACGACTTTATAATCTTAGCAAGACCGATAGAAAAAAATATAGAAAACACAAAACACTAACATCAATGAAGAGGGTAGAATCTCACGACAGAACCCAGAGACATAAAAATGATAATAAATGAATAGTTCAAACGACCTGGCATAATGCCAAAAAAAAAAAAATGAATATATTGATTGAACAGAAAAAGTGTTTGAAGAATAACAAACCAAACCTGTTTTAAGCAGTGGCAGCTCTGAAAATCTCTGTAAAAGGAATTAGAGTTGTATTTTAAACTTCCCTAGAAGAAAATTCTAGGTACAGATAGTTTTACTAGTGGATTTTCTCAAACATTTAGGAGGTAATACTGTTAGTCTTAAAGAAATACTTTGATAAAATAAAGAAGAAATATTAAGAACTGCTCTGATATTAAGCCCCTAGAAAGATAATTCAAGGTAAGAAAATTACCTCTCATAAACTCAAAATTCTTACATAAAAGTTGCAAGTAAAAAATAGCAATATTCAAAATGCATAATATACCTAAGTATGGTTTATCACAGGAATTTTCTTTAACCATTGAAGGAAAACTAAGTGATTATCTCATAAGTGTAGGGAAATCACTTAAGAAAGTCCATACCATTCATAATAAATTTTCTTTATGAGTAGGAATAAAACAAAACTTTCTCAATTAGTAAAGGCGATCCATTAAAACAAACAAAAATAAATGATAACACATATTTTTCATGGTGAATTATTACATATATTTAAGTTCAAGATAAGGCAAGGATGCCCTTTCCCACCACTTTTATTCCACAAACTGCTGAGGTGCAAAGTTCCAGCCTAAAAAGCAGAGTAAGAGTAATCAGAGGCACAAATATTGAAAAGAAAAAGTAACCTGTATTCATGTGTAGAAAATATGATTGTGGACCTAGAAAGTGCAAAGATACCTAACACAAAAACATTAAAAATAATACTCGAATTTAACAAAGTTGAAAAATACAAGTCCAGTATACAGAATAAGTAATTCATATGCTAGAAAAAATAATTGGAAAACAAATTGGAAACTAATATTTAGGAACTCATTAAATAAAAAGTATGCAAGCTCTATAAAATAAAAACTATATAATATTGTTAAGAGATATTGAAAAGGTTAAATAAATGGAGATCTATGACATGATCATGGATTAAAAAGCTCAATATTGCTAAAAAGTCAGTGCTCTCCAAATTAACCTACAGATTCTAATCAGTATACTGGTCCTCTTATTTTTTCTATAACAATTAAGTCATTTTAAAACTATTATTATGACATACAAAGGACAAGAGTAGCTAAAACAATCTAAAAAAAAAAACAAGGATGGTTTAAATGGCTTCCTTATAAAGTTTCCTATAAAATAATACAGTTTAATATCAATGTAAAAATTAATTAATTAATGGGACTTAATAGAAAGGTCATAAACAGACATATATGGTTGATTTTCTACAAACATGGTAAAACTATTCACTGGTGAATAGTATTCCTTTGAAGAAATGCTGCTAAAACATTTAAATAGATATGTGCAAAGAATAAACCTCAACCACTACGTTATATCACAAATAAAAATGAATTCAAGTAGGATCCTAGACCTGAAAATTGGTGTTGCGTATAAAATTTCTGATGGGAACCATGTGAAAATATCTTCATGGCCTTAATATAGGCAACGTTTTCTTATTAAAGACACAGACTCAAACAAAATAAGCAGTAATCATATTAAAAAAAGTCATCAAAATCAGCATTCAGAAATTTAATTAAGAATATATAAGCAATATGAATATCTGAAAAGCAAACAGTATTTAGAATATATAATGAACTCTCATAATACAATAAAAATAATGTAAAAGTAGCCAAATGCAAAAAATGAACAAAATACTTACATAGATACACTACAAAAGAAAATATTGAACTGATTGATAAGGTCCTTAAAAAGTACTCAACCTTATTAGTCATCAGCAAAATGTAAATTGCAACCAAAATTAGATCTTATTTCACATTCATAAAAGGGCTAATATTATGAAACTTAACAATGTTGGCAAAAGACATGTTGGCAAGGATATGGAACATGTGAAAATCTAATGTATTGTAGGTGACAGTAAAATGGCACAAGCACCTTAATAAAAAAAATCAGCATCTAGCAACCATCATGTTCATTTCTGATAATTTTTCCCAAGTAAAATTTGAATTTATGTACACAAAAGACACATAATATTTTTCTCTTAGCAACTTTGTTCATACTAGTCCTACAACTAAAAGAGATCTTAGTGTCCATCAACATCTGAATGGATAAGAAGATTGTGGTATGCTCATAGAATGCAGTAATCAGAAGCTTGATAAAATATATGCCATTGAAAATTGCACATGTATGGTATCTAAATTGCAATTTGCAGTTTAATAATTCAACTTATTGTCTAGTATCACTGTTTGTTTTTTAAAATCACTCATTCATTTATTCATTTAATAGAGATTTATTGAGCATTTAACATGATCCAAGAATTATTCTAATTATTCAAGACTAAGTCACTGTGCTCTCAAAGCTCAGTTTTTAATTGGGGATACTAAAAGTAAGCAAAATGAGGAAACACATATTCTTTATGTCAGATAATGGTAACTAATGTAATGAAAAATGAGATTGGGGTAAGTGACTATACAATGGAGATATAATCTTTTAAAAGAGTTAGGCATGTCCACAACTTCCAAGGGAAGGAAATACAAGTCAAAGGGATCCTCACCAGTGTAACCAGAGGATTACCAGAGTTAATCAAAACTTGTAGCCCATAGAAACCTAACTAAATGTGCTTCTTTTGACAGCAAATTATTTCAAAATACCAGTGTCTTTAGGTTGACTATACACTGTCCAGTTCACTACCAGCGCCAAAATTCCCTGTTTCTTTCTGATGCTGAATTTAAATCACATGTTTACTTTGCATGTCAGGCCTCCATAGACTCTGAATTTGTTACCTTGAGATATTAGAAAAATAATTATTATTTAAACAAATAAGGCTGGAACTATTGATATTAGAGGAAATAAGACATATATGAAGTAAAAGATATTTATAAAATTTTGAAATAAAGTTTTGGGGAGAATATTTTTGTGTGCATAATTAGTTATCTGTTTCACATGCCTTATATCGTTATGCTGAACATTCTTTCATTCATTTCTCTACACATATTTTTATTTCCCATTAGTAAGAGAAAGCCATTTCCATCTAGAAGATAGCCTTGTCCTGTAACTAAATAATAGGTGGAAAGGACCCAACTAAAACACATTATGACAGTTGTAATCAAGAAACTCCACACTGGCCCTGTGTTTATGATGCTCGTGAGAGTGTTGCAATCCATCGAAGGTGATATTTGTTATTAAAGGAAAATTTCAGAATGTGAGTTATATCTAGACATTATTCTTAAAAACATAGTTATATATTTTGCTCCTGGCACTTCAGTCCCCTGCAGTTTTTCATGCTCTTGTACCTTATGTTGTGTTGGTGAGGACTTTGAAGGGACTGTGTCTTAGGTGTCTTTTCTTCCTTCTGGCTGTCAGTATATTTTATTTAAACAGTTGGTCTAAGCATGGTGCAGACTCCTTTGTAAACTGGAGGAAAGACTTTGGGTTAAAATAATCTAGTGAATCAATTCCTATTCAAATCCTATATTTATGCCCCACAACTTAAACATTACCTTTAATCTCTATAACCATGTTATGCACTTCTTCATATTACCTAACTTCTTTTTTTTAATATGAAAAAGAACATTCACAATTACCATAACAACCATTGTAGAAGTAGGTTCAAATGTCAAGGCTAGCAGAGTTCACAGTTGATATAACCATGTCAAACATCTTGCAACATGACCCTATGTAGTTATTTTAAGGATTTTGTATCCTGATTAGAATGGTGAATGTACTAGGAGTGAAATTTGTTTTTAATAAGCACATGTGAATACAGGGTGGGGAAAAAGTAGGATTACAGTGGTGAGTACATGAAATAGTTTATTCTTATAATATTATTTATTAATTATTGTATTATTTTCCATACAAATACCTGTAAGCCTGTTTTTGCCCCACCCTATAAAATCATTGTCATCAACAATGATAACAACAAAAACTATCCTGAGTGCTTCTGTATAGGACCTAATTACACTTAGTGGAATATTTGATTCCATATTAAAGAGAAAATATTAATTATAAAATGATATAAAATATTACCAATGCATATGTATATCACATATGTATATACCCACAATCATGATATATGCAGTACACAAAGGAGAAAAATTATATCTATATATTCTCAAAATTGTAAGTGCTTAAATCATCTTAAAAGAAACATGATTAAAATGTTTATTATCAACTCAGTGAATAAATGACATTATATATTATCCCTATAGATGTTTTCACTATATTTCATCTTTCAATTTTTTCCTATTTGCTAGAACCTTTTTCTTCATTTATATTACTTTTGAAATCTTATATTTTTCCATAAAGCCTTCAGGTAGTCAATTATAAGGGTGATTATATCTCCTGGTCCCATCTTGCCTCAAGATCTAACTTAAACAAAAATGAGGACAAAACGAAATCTGGCTAGAGGGAGATGAAGAGCTTTATTTCTAGAGATGTCACATTATGCTATCCAAAATGTACAATTCTTAACAGGAATTTATAACACACACACAGAAACAGTTAAGTATGGCACATGCACATAAAATAAAACTAGTTAATAGAAACTGTTTCTTGGGGGTGTAGAGACTTTAAAACAGTTCATATAAATGTGTTCAAGTAACTGAAGAATAATATACAAAGAAGTTAAAGGATGACAACGATATACCATAGAATAGAGAGTATGAATAAAAAGATGTAAGCACCTCACACCTGTCAGAATGGCCATCACTAACAAATCAACAAACAAGTGCTGGTGAGGATGAAGAGAAAAGGGAAACCTAGTGCATTGTTGGGAGGAATGCAGACTAGTACAGCCACCGTGGAAAACAATGTGGACTTTCCTCAAAAAACTAAAAATGGAACTGCCTTTTGATCCAGTGATACCACTTCTGGGATTATATCCTAAGCATTCTGAAACATCAATTAAAAAGAACCTATGATTTCACCTATAAGAGGAACCTAATGAACAAAACAAACAAAGGAGCAAAATAGAACCAGAGACATGGAAATAAGGACCAGACTGACAGTGAACAGAGAGGAGGGAGAGGGGGATAATGGAAGAAGGGTCTAGTCAAGGAACAAGTATGAAGGACCCCTGAACATGTACATGGACAAAAGGGTGGGGACTGACTGTGGGAGTGGGGCAGCGGTGGACAGGGCAGGGGAGAGCAACAGGGGAAAAACTGGGACAACTGTAATTGTACAACTATAAAGTAAAAATATAAATAAAAGATGTAAATTATATTAATAAAACTAAATATAAACTCTGGAGTTGAAAACTACAATAACCGAATGGAAAATTCACTGGAGTGAAAATTACTTGAGCAGACCTAAACTGTAAGACGAAAGAATCAACAAACTTGAATGTAGATCAATTGACTGAGATTCTCCAGTTTGAAGATCAGAATAAAAAAGTATGAAGAAAAAAATAACAGAAACTCAGAAACCTGTGGGTACTATTAAATGTGCCAAATACACAACAGTAGACCTGTAAGAAGAGGTGAAAGGAAGGGGCCTGGAAAATGTTTGAGGAAATAATGAATAAAGTCACACATTTGATGACAATATTAATCTATATATCCAAGATGCTTAACAAACTTCAAGGTGAATAAACTCAAATATATCAATAATGACTTCCAATTTCAGATCCTCATAAAAGGAACCTGAAGTTCTCTGCCTCATCCTAATAGCAAGTAAAAAGCTGAACAGACTGAAAAACAAATTCTTCCTGGATCTATAACAGGAAAACACAGGGCACACCACTGCTGTGTACTGAAAAGACAGACTGGCAAACACAAGAGGTCATGGCTTACTGGAGCAGGCTCACCAACAGAAACCAACACAGGAACCAGAGCTGGGGTAGGAAATACTAAATTGTTATTGATGACTTGCCAGGGGCTTAGTGTGTAAAAGTCTGAGAGTTAAAAAGTCCTGGAGAAACCCATCAATGTTGTGAAATTTACCTCCAGGAAATTGAACAGATTACCACAGTAAATATAAGAGAAAATTTCCTTTCTACTTCCAGAAGGGGAAGTGGGGTAAGAAACCATTTCAAAGTATTCTAGAACATTGTGATCTTAACA
Organism: Furipterus horrens; assembly: GCF_987537825.1. Lineage (NCBI taxonomy): Eukaryota > Metazoa > Chordata > Mammalia > Chiroptera > Furipteridae > Furipterus > Furipterus horrens. The sequence goes on from NW_028327175.1 coordinate 71,271,049, forward strand.
AAAGACTGTCTTCAGTAGAAATGGTTAATCAGAGCCTAACATGCTGGGGTATCATCAAAGACAAAATGACTGGGGAAGGGAAATAAATACCCAGCTCCACCCTACTGTCATCCTGTGCCACCAAAAGGGGAGGAAAAAAACCCAATAAACACTTAGCTAACTAAAAGATTTAGGTCTAATCATAGGACTGAAACATTTCCCCTTTCCTCATATCTCATTGCCATATTACTAAAGGCTCATTTATATCAGTTCCTTTTACCCAGTAAAGGTGTACCCAGTATAGCAACCAAAAAAAGAAATCCAAGGCACACCAAAAGACAAAACAAAACAAACAAACAAACAAAAAAAACACACACAAAAGAAACACAATTTAAAGAGAGACTGAGCAAGCAGCAGTACCAGACATGGCTGTGATGTTGGAATTATCAGAACAGGATTTAAAAAATAACTATAATAAATATGTTAGGAACTCTAATGAATAAAGTAGTGAACATGCATGAAGAGATGGCAATGTAAGCAAAAAATGAAAATCCAATGAAAGAATCAGAAAGAAATGCTGGAGATAATATCGTAACAGAAATTAAGAATGCATGTGATTGGCTTATAGGTAGATTGGACATGGCTGAGAAAAGAATCTCTTAGGTAGAAGATACATAATCCTCAGAAACAAAGGAAAAAAGAAAAAAAATGTTGCAGCAATAAGAAAAGAAAAAGAAAAAAAAAACCTACACAGAATATCCAAAGACTGTATGGCAACTACAAAAGGTGTAAAGCAGCAAAAAAGAGAGAAAAAGAAACAGAAGAAATATTTCAAACAATAGTGAACGAGGACTTCCCCCAGATCCAATAAGCTAGAGAACATCAAGAACATAAAAGCCAAAACAACTAAACAATATTATTTTCAAACTACAGAAAATCATCTACTTTTATTACTAAGTAAAAGAAGCCAATGTGAGAAAGACTACATACTGTGTGATTTTAACTACATGACATGTTGGAATAAGCAACATTATGGAGACAATAAAAATATCACTGGTCCCAGAGATGGTGCTGAGGAGTGATAAACAGGCAGAGCAGAGAGAATTGTTAAGACAGTGAAAATGCTTTGTATGATATGATACTGATGGATACATGTCATTATATAATTGTCCAAACCCATAAAATGTACAATATAAAGAGTGAACCCTAAAATAAAATAAGGATTTGGGTAATTATGGCATGTCAACATAGATTCATCCTCTGTAATAAAGGTACAGTTCTGATGGTTGATATTTATTATGTGGGAGGCTATACATTTGTGAGGACAGGGTATTTGGAAAATCTCTGTACCTCCCTCTCAATTTTGTCCTGAACCTAAAACTGCTTTAAAAAAAAAATAAAGTCTTGAAAAAGAGATGGAGAGATCCACACTAAGTACAATATAAACATGGCATGTTCAAACTAACAAAAACCAAGGCAAAGAGAGCATCTGGAGAGCAGTAAGAGAAAAATGACTCATTCCACACAAGGAATCTTGAAAAACTAACAGCTCTGTTCTTCAGAAACCATGGAGGCCTTGAGGCAGTGACATGACTTATTCAAAGTGCTGAAAGAGAAGACTGTCAACAAAGAACTCTATATACAGTAAAATTATCCTTCAAAACGAAAAGATAAATTTAGCCATTCCCAGATAAATGAAAATGAGAGAATTAATTGCTAGCAGATCTACCCAAGAAAAGTTCTAAAGAAAGTCTTTATAACTTAAATGAAAGAACACTAAAGAACAATTAAATCCTAACAAAGAAATGAAGAGCCCTGGTGAAAGTAATTACATAGGTAATTATAAAAGACAGTAAATTATATTTTTTGCGACTCTTTCTTTGTGGTACATAAACCAACAATTATAATACTAGGTTAATATGGTTATAATGTATAAACATGTAATTTCTATGATAATAATAGCATAAATGAGACTAAAAATGATGATATAATTAAACAAAGTTTTTGTATACTTACAAAATTATTTTAGTATAAATCTAATTATAGTAGTGCTCCCTTATTTGTGATTTCCCTTTCCATAGTTTTAATTACTGTAGTTGACCTCAGTCCAAAAATATTAAGTAAAAATTCCAGAAAAAAAAAGTTTATATGTTTTACATTGTGTACTGTTCTGTGAAGCATCATAAAATCTTATGCCATCCCACTCTTATGTGACCATTAGTCACTTATTAGCCATCACAGTTATCAGTTTGTGAAGGTATCACAGTGCTTACATTCAAGTAACCTTTATTTTATCTAATCGTGGTTTAAAAGTGCAAGAGCAGTGATGTTGGCAATTTGGATATGCCAAAGAGTAGCTGTAAAGTCCTTCCTTTAACTGAAAAGGTGAGCATAGTACAATATTTTGAGATACTACATTCACACAATTTTATTATAGTATATTGTTATAATTGCACTAGTTTACTTTTAGTTATTGTTAATCTCTTACTATTATCTTAATTTATAAATTAAACTTTATAATTGGCATGTATATGTAGGAAAAAATAGAACATACAGGGCTTGGTGCTATTTGTAGTTTCAGGCATCCACTGGCAGGGGCGGTCTTGGAATGTGTTCCCCGTAGATAAGGGATAAATACTGAAGACTTCTTTAAGCTAAGGTGCTAATTGTAATTTCAAGGTCAATTCCAAAAAAGCCCTCAAAAATAAAGTAAAGTAAATAAGGTAAATAAAATGTTACCAAAAAATCCAATTTAACATAATGGAAAAATAAAGAAACAAGAGCAAGAACAGCAACGACAAAATCATAATATGGAAAACAAGCATCGAAGTGAGCAATGCAAACCCTACTTTATCAGTAATTACATTAAATGTAAATCAGTTATATAATCCAATAAAAAATAAGAAATTTACAAGATTGTTATTCAAAAAATTATATTGTGCAGTGATCAAATAAGACTAGAATGGTTATATTAATGTAAGGCAAAATATACTTTAAGACAAAAATTGTTATCATAAATAGAGACATTTTATAATAATGAGTAGATTTAAGTATCAGGAAATTATAACAAATGTATATGCATCTAAAAACAAAACACTGAAATGCATGTAGAATCACTGAGTTTATGTTAATGAGTTGACTCTTGGAAAGCACCTAAAGGTGGGGCCTGGTTGAGAAGAAAACCAAACATAATTTATGAGTTGGAACTTTTAGTTCCAATTTGATTTCTGGGGAGAGGAGCTGAAGTTTGAATCAATGGCCAATAATATAATCAATCCTGCCTATATAATGAAGAGTCCATAAAAACCCAAAAGGACAGGGTTCAGAGAGCTTTGAGATTAGTAAAAATGTGGCAATCTGGGGTGAGTGGCATGCCTAGAGGAGGCATGGGAACTCCCTGCCCTTCCTTCTACCTTGCCCTCTGCATCTCTTCCATCTGGCTATTACTGAATTATTTACTTTTATATTAAATGAGTAATCCAGCAAGTAAAATGTTTCTCTGAGTATATGAGCCATTCAAGCAAATTAATTGAACCCAAGTAGAAGGCTGTGTGAACCTCTAATTTATAGGCAGTTGGTCTAAGGCAAAGGTAACAACCTACAGTTGTGATTGGCATCTGAAGAAGTGGTGGGAACAGTCTTGTGTGACTGAGCCTTTAACATGTGGAATTTAATGCTATCTCCATGTAGATAGAGCCATATATGAATGGAATTATAGGCCACACAGCTGGTGTCAAAGATTGCTTTTTGGTGTAGGGAATCCCCTCCACACCCGCCCACAACATATACATATTAAAAATTGTGTCTCAGGACACCTTATTAGTTGGTATCAGAGAAGCGGGATTTGCTACATTGACTCTGGCTCAGTTTGGGAAGAGAAAAGATGAAAGGATAAGGGGTGAGGATTTAGGGAGAGTGGCTTGCTAGGAAGAGCACAGATATTCTCAGATATTCTGCGCCCTTTCCACATTCCGTTAGCTATGTATCTTTCATCTGGCTATTTCTGAATATAGCCTTTTAAAATAAATCAGTGATTTCATAAGAAAAATATTTTTCAGAGCTTTGGGAGTCACTCTAGGGAATTAATCAAAGCAAAGGAGGGAGTAGGCTGGACAGAAGCTCTACTGATAACCTGGGTTTGTAACTGGCGTTTGAAGTCAGCAGGGGGACAATCTTATAAAATTGAACCCCTAATATGTGGACTCTGATGCTATTTCTAGGTAGTTAGTGTTAGAATTATGCCGCTTATTGGTGTGGCATAATTGGTGTCCCACAGCCCCACAGCTCCACCACCACACTTTGGATTTGGTCCCACAACATTACATCATTCATAATCCTGCTACAAATAATAACAATATAGCATAAATTAAATGGGACATAATAGTAAACACAACAGGGAAAAATTTATAGTAAAAATTGGTTATTGAAAATAATTGACAACAAACTTTTAGATACATTAAATGAGAAAGAAAAGTGAGAGAATCACCCTGGCTGGTGTAGCTCAGTTGGTTGGAGCATTGTCCTATAAACCTAAAGGTCCCGGGTTTGATCCCCAGTCAGAGCACCTGACTAAGTTGCAGGTTCCGTAACCTGTCAGGGAGCATTTGGGAGGCAACTAATCAATGTCTCTCTCACATCGATGTTTCTATCTTCCTTCCTCTCTCTCTGGAATCAATGGATATATCCTCTGGTGAGAATTTTAAAAAGAGAGAGAGAATACTCAAATTACTTGAATCAGGAATTTTGCAAGAGACAATAGTTTTAATCTTTCATTACAAAAAAAATTTATATATTAATTGTAGGAACTGTAAATTATATAACAGATGAATTGGATAAATTTTTGAAACAAAACTGTAACTGGCTTTAGAAGATACAGAAAATCTAAATGGATCTATATCAAACTAATAATCTAAAACCTCTCCACAAAAAAATTCAGGCCCAAATGGCTTCACAATTGAATTCTATTTAAATTTTTTTAAATAATTTATTTATTTGTTTGTTCGTTTATTTTATGTTTAGAGATGGGGAAAGGAGAAAGAGAGGGAGAGAAACATCACTATGTGGTTGCCTCTCACTCACGCCCCTAACTGGGGACCTGACATGTAACCTAGTCACGTGTCCTGACTGGGAATCGAACCAGTGACACTTGGCTTGCAGGCCGATGCTCAATCCATTGAGCCACAGAAGCCAGGGCTCTTTTTAAATATTTAAATCATCAATAACAATCTTTCAGAAACTCTTTCAAAAATAGATGTAAAAAAACATTTACTAAATTACTGTCTGAGGTAAATATTGCAGTAAAGCAAAAAACAAAAACACCACAGAAAAGAAAACTACAGCTCTTTGGAACAGAAATGCAAAATATTTTCTAAAGCAAATCAAGTCCAGAAACACATAACAAATATACACCATGAACAGAAAAATTTATCTTAGGCATACAAACTTTGTTCTACATCTGTAAATCAATCAATATAATAGGCCATATTAATAAAACAATGGAGAAAAAAACATGATAATGTATACCAATATAGAAAAAGCATTTTTGAACGACAACATCCATTTCTGAAAAAAAAATATCAGCAAACTTGGAATATATAGGAACTTCCTTAAATTGAAAATGTCATCTGCTAAAACGCACAGTGAAAATCTTATTTAATTGGAAAAGTATTAAAACTTCTATGCATCTCTCTAAGATGCATAAGAAGACAAGGATGTTTATTCTTGTCACTTTTATTCAACATTACAGGAGATTCTAGCTTGGTTAATGAAGCAATAAAGATAAATAAAAGGCATACACACCAGAAAGAGAAAGGTAAATTTATCTCTATTTGAGAATTGGAATGATTTCATATATGGAATTCCTAAGGTCCATTAACAACTATTAGAACTTACACACAAATTCACCAAAGCTGCAAGATATTCAATCAATATAAAATATTTAATTAAAAAATTACATACTACAAATGAAAAATTTAAACATAAAATGAGAGAATAACTCCATTTACAAAAGCATTGACACTAATAAAATACTTAGAAAGAAATTTAACAAAACAAGAGCAAGACTTGTTCACTGATAACTATATAACATTCTTGCAAGAAATTAAAGAGGATCTAAGTAAATATAAACATATTCATATCCATGGGCCAGAACACTTAAAATTATTAAAATGTCAATCCTTCTTAAGTAGATCTACATATTCAATTTAATCCCTGTCAAAATTCTAGCTCCCTGCTTGTGTTTTTGTGTTTGTTTTGTGGAAATTGAGGAGTTGATCCTAAAATTCATATAAAATGCAAGGGGCCCAAAATACCTAAGACAACATTGAAAGTCAATAATTCATTTTGTAGTTTAACACTTCTCATTTCAAAACTTACTACAAAGATATAGTAATCAAGATTATATGGTATCAGCTTAAGGACAGACAGCTAGATAACTGGATAAGAACTAAGAGTCCACAAACAAACCCTTACATTTGTGGTCAATTGACAAGGGTCTTAAGACTATTTAGTGTGGGCAAAATTGTCTTTTGTACAAATGGTCCTGGGACAACTGGATCCACATGAGAGAATACGTGAAATAAACTCCTGATATGTAATCATACACAAAAATTAAGTCAAAATAAATTACAGGTCCAAATGTAAAGGCTAAATCTAAAATTCTTAGAAGAAAACATATAATCAACTTTGTGACTTTGCATTAGGCAATGGTTTCTTTAGCTATGACACCAAAATCACATGACAGAAAAAGATAAATTAAACTTCATCAAAATTAAATACTTTGTGAATCTAACTGTACCACCAAGAAGGTGAAAACAGACTTGTCTGGGTATATCAGTTTGTTGGAGCTATGTACTGTACACCAAAAGGTCGGGGGTTCAATCCCTGGTCAGGGCATACCTAGGTTTCAGGTTTGATCCTTGATCAGGGCACCTACGAGTGGCAACAAATTAATGTTTCTCTCTTACAACTATACACCCCCTTCACACTCTCTCTCTCTCTCTAAAGTCAATGAACATATTCTCAGATGAGGATTAAACTTTTGTTTTTTAAAGTGGAAACTAGTTCACAGTACCAAAAAAATATTTGAAACTTTATAGCTGATAAGGCAGTAGAATACAAATTACAGTATTCCCTCACTTATCATGGGTATTACATTCTAGACCCTCCACAATAGGTGAAAATCCATGAAGTAGGAACCTTACATTTATTTTAGTATTTATATATATTTTAAGGCTTTATAAACCCTTCCCACACACTTATAAATCATTCTCAGTCCTTTTTAAACTCTCCCACTCCCTTATTAACTTTTTCCACACTTTTATAAACATTACATATGTTCTTAAACATATTTTACACTCTTAAACCTATGTAACTTTAACAACATATGTATACAGTATTGCAAAATCCTGCGATATAGCAAAAAATCTGCGATAAATATAATATTTTTTAAAATCCTACAATACAGTGAGACTGTGATAAGTGAACCACGATATAGAGAGGGACTACTGTATATAAATAACTTTTATTCAATAAGAAAAAGATGCGTGTTCCAATTAAAGAGAGGTAACACATTTGAATAGATTTTTATCCAAATTAGGTATAAAAATGGCCAATAAACACATGAAAAATGGTCAACATCATTAGATAAATTCAAATCAAAACCATCAGATATTATTGCATACCCACTAGAATGGTTATAATAAAAAAGACAGACAATAAAATGTGTTAACAATAAGGTGGAGAAATTAGAACCCTCATATATTAATGGTGATAATTAAAATGGTGTCATGGAAAATAGTTTTTGTAGTTTCTCATTGAACTACTATATGAACCAGCAATCCTAATTATAGGTATATACCCAAAAGAATTAAAAACAGGTATTCAAAAAGAGCTATATACAAATGTTCATAGAATAATTCTTTTTAAATTTAATCTTTATTGTATTTTCCCATTACCTTTAACAGCTAAACAGAGGAAACAACCCAAACTTCATCAACTGATGAGTAATCAACAAAATGCCATATAGTTATGTATTGGGATATTATTTGCTTATAAAAAGAGAAGCATTGACATATGATAAAATATAGATTAACCTTAAATATATTATAAGTGAAAGAAACACCTAACAAAAAAAACCACTTATTCATATTTTTATTTATATGAAATGGCCAACTTAAGCAAATCTATAAAGGCAGAAAATAGATTTGTGTTGCTTAGGATAAAGGGGTGGGGTGAACAAACATGTATATATAATATGTATTATGTTTCACTACGGAGTTATAAAACCTTTCCAAAATCAGGTTTGGTGATGATTGCACAACTCTGTGAACATAGTAAAAACTGCAGAGTTGTACACTTTAAATGGATTAACTTTGAGCATATTAATCACATCTCAATAAAACTGTTTATATAAAATACTGTGGGAAACATTTTTGTTTAGAAAAACTTCCCTGAGTTACAGTTACCTGGCTTCTTTTTGTAATGTTAGAGCATGTTATGTATGTTGCTATTCTAGCACTTTTATGCTGAATCTAAATTATTTATTATATAACAGTATCCTTCTCCACACTCTAAGATTCTTATAAATTAGGGCTTTTCATGTGCTTTTCTTTGACTTTTATTTTCAGCATTTTACTTGGAACATAAAATAGATAAAAACTAGCTTTTCAATACAATATGTCTTGGAAAAGTAATATTTTTCCATAGGTTTTATTTTGACACATTATCTGTAAGGCAAAATTATTTGATGGCCTTAATAAGTCAACAACAAAACCACATGATAAGCAGTATTCAGACTATAGAATCCAGTGAGAGAGAGAGAGAGCGAGAGAGAGACAGAGAGACAGAGACAGAGAGACAGAGAGACAGACAGACTGTCTTACATATGTTATTTCCAGAAAGGTCCTACATGTGATTACTGAAATTAAAAAAGTGAAAAAGTAAAAATAAGCATAGTTAAGTGTGGAAAATTGTACATCATATGAGAGAAACATTAGTTATACGAATTCAAGAGTAATTTGCAATCTAATTAACAGAAAAGTAATCATTAAGACAAAAGAGAAAAATACATTGAAAGTCTCTAATTAATTTTTTTTCTAGGCTTTGGGTTGTCCTTTATTTTAAAATTTTTATTGAATTTATTAAGGTAACATTGGTTAATTAAACATATAGGGTTCAAGTGTACAGTTTCAGAATACATAATCTGTATATCGCATTGTGTATCAAGTCTTCATTTGTCCCCATTTATATCCCATTTACCCTTTTTCACCTGTTCTCTCCCACCCCTTTCCTCAGGTAAGCACCAGTAATGTTGTCTATGAACTTTTTGTTTGTTTGTTGTTGGGGTTTTTTTTGTTTGTTTGTTTGTTTAATCCCTTTAATTTTTTCATTCAGCCTCCCAACCCCCCTTTTCTCTGACAGCTGTCAGGCTGCTCTCTGTATCTGAGTCTGTTTCTATTTTGTTTGTTTGTTCATTTTGTTCATTAGATTCCACCTATAAGTGTAAGATGATATCTGTCTTTCTCTTACTGGCTTCACTTAGAATGATACTCTTCAGGTCCACCCATGCTGTCGCAAAAGGTAAAATTTCCTTCTTTTTCTGGGCAAGTAATATCTCATTGTGTAAATATCCCACAGCATTTTTATCCACTCATCTGTGAATGAGTGCTTGGACTGCTTCCAAATATTGGCTATTGTAACTAAAGCTGCAATGATCACAGGGGTGCATATACTCTTTGGAAATTAGTGTTTCTGATTTATTTGAATATATTTCCAGAAGTGGAATAGTTAGGTCATAAGGCAGTTTCATTTTTGATTTTTTGAGGAAACTCCATACTCTTCCACAGCAGCTGCAGCAGTCTGCATTCCCACCAACAGTGCAAGAGGGTCCTCTTTTCTCCACATACTGTACAGCACTTGTTTGCCAATTTATCAATGATTGCTATTCTGGCAGGCATTATATGATATCTCATAGTAGTTTTAATTTGCATTTCTCTGATGATTAATCATGTTGAGCATCTTTTCATATGCCTATGGGCCTTCTGTCTGTCCTCTTTGGAAAAGTGTCTATTCAGGTCCTTTGATCATTTTTAATTGTATTGTTTGTTTTGTTTTTTTTTGGTGTTGAGTTGTATAAGCTCTTTATAAATTTTGGATATCAACCCCTTATCTGATGTATCATTGGCCCCATTTGTTTAAATTTTCTTTTGTTTTCTTTGTCTGATGAGATATGTCAGGAAAAATATTGTTACAGAAAAGTTCAAGATTTTACTGCCTTTGTTATCTTCTAGGATTTTTATGGTTTCAATTTGGATTTTCTTTTTTTTTTTTAGTTTCTTGTGACTATAACATCTCCATGGCCATCAGTCTTTATAAGTAGAATTTAAGAAATGTATATTTTCTCCAATAAGTGAATGGTATCAGAAGAATAAAGTGTAATTTTGAATGGATACTCTGTTTTCTGTATAGAAGTGTCAATGACCTATAATCTGTGTTGGTATGAATTATCTACCTGTTTCCATTAAGTCAGAGAATCTCAGAATCCTTTTAGAGCCTGAATAAGCAATCCTCATTTTCTCTTTGTTAATCAAAGATTTTATAACATGAAGCCATTTTTATGATTATATAGTGATGTTATACTGTGTCATAGTGAAATAGATTCTATACTCTATCACTCCCTGCAAACTATCCAGTGACAGGTGCATTTCAAAATAGTTTTCCTCTTACCTTAATTTTTGGTCATCAAAGAATGAAAGGTAATAATATGCCATTCTTAAAATGTATTAAATTCCCATTCCTTGGTAATTCCCTGAGTTTAATAATTTTGGTCTTTAAGTCAAATATGTAAATAAATTTTCTCTGTATTCCCTTTAACTGTTTCTATTGTTTGTACCAGTTTCCTCACAGTTATTACTTTTACACCCAAGGACAGAAAATTTGAACTCAATTTTTATTCTGATCTCTAGTCTTCCCTCCTATTTATACTTTTATATACACCCATCATTACCACTAGAATATTTCCCAGAATTGTCTTATTTTCACTTTGCATCTGTTAATTTTTCTCTATTAATCACTTTTTTCTGCTATTTCACCTTCCTAGTTTATGATGTTCCTACATCCACTACTCTGTATCAGAGACCATACAGCAACAAGGCTCTCTTTTATACTTAGTGGAGGAAACTAATTTTTAGCATTCTTTAAAAGGCCTAATGAACAAATAGTTTATTTTGTTGAATATACTTGGAAAATAAGATAAAAACTTTATTATACAATAAAAGAAGAATCAGAAAATACAGAATAAAGAAAGCAAAAAAAAAAAAGTGAAAAATACAATTCAGTGTAGTATATGGGGGAAAGAGTTGATATGTGAAAAAGCAGGGCAGACACTAAATAATTATACAAGGGGTTGGGGGAAAAGTCCAAAATCAACAAGAACAGAAAGTAAATAAAGACATGGCAAAGTCTGAGAAAGGATGTTCTGTTTTTTAAAACCCCTACTGAAGGCTTTAATTACTTACTCAGTGAGATCATCAACAGGGTGCCCCCAAAGCCTTTGGGTGTGAAATGTCTGTACTAGATGGAGTGGAATCAAGTAGCTCAACACCTGGCAATGGGCTGCCTTCCCCAAAGCCACCACATAGCACACTATTCAGAAGTGGCCCCAGCATTCCCTACCTTGGAGAAATTCAATTAAGCTTTAGTTAAAAATAAAAAAAGCATTATAAAATTTTGTCTCTATGCATATGGATAAGCTTTGGTAATAGTGTGTGTTTAAAAAACATACTACATAGTAGAACCTAAGAGAAACTTCCACATGGTATTGTTTCCACCATGCACAATTCATGTAGAAGACATTGGAAGAAAGCAGGCAGACATTGACTTCCTTAAGTTTTCATTTTAGATTTTTTTTGACTTTTAATTTATTCCTTTGGGGATAAAATAAGTCTTTTGCTTTATTGTTATTGCTTTTTAGTGAGGTTTAAGTATCATCCAGGTTTTCTTGTTCAATCTAAAATCATATTTAATGTTAATTTTACCCTTCATTGTTTTACTGTATAATTTGTTTTTAATCATCTTTTAGAGAATTTTATTCAGGATTCAAAAAAACTTATTCTTCAGAGATTCTATTATATAATGAAGCATATCTACAACAAAATATTTTTGTTAAATCCATGGATATTTTCAAAGTCTCCAAGAGTGTTTTTGTGGAACTGAATTAAATATAGTTTAATTAAATTAAGTAAATTAAATTATTCATTATAAGTAATAACTTTAAGTTTAAGCTTTAGAATACATTTGAATTGGAAAAATATTTGAAACCTGGCTTAACAGCTCTAGTGTGGTGTGAAATTAATTTGCATTTTACCTCTTTTTAATAAATGCATAGATGTAAGACAATAAGAAAGATAAGAGGCTCTGAAAAGCACTTTTAAAATTATTAATTAAAAGGGCATTTTTCCATGGTGAGCAACTGAAATAAAACATGATTACTTGTTAAAGAAAAAAATGTTCAATTATATAAGAACATTAAATAATGAATTATGAAATATCTAAAAACATTAATTTCCTAGAGGTCATATTTTTTCATTGTAACCCAATATAAGCACTATGATATTTTTGCTAATCCTAATAAATTCATTCTGAGGCATCTAATTTAGGTAATTGGTGAAACGGGTGGATATAACAGGTACTAAAGTCAGAGATAAACTTTATGAGTTGATCCATTTCATCTGATATTTTTGCTACTGTGAATTTCTAGCACCAAGATGATTTTTTATGTTGTTTTTTATGGCAAGTAAGCTTTTTTTTTTTCAGGGAAAATAGAATACACCAACTTCTTGAGAAATGTTAGACTTCTTCCTAGAATATGTAAGGCATACAAAAATTTGTAAATGATTCTCTTGACTTAATTATATGACTGTAGGTAATACTATAGTGTTAGATAATAACACAATTTTTTCCCCTACCCAACACACAAACAAATTGTAACAGTGGAGTCTTGGCCTATTTGTCCTAATGTGCTATTACTTGTAATTGGTTAGTCAGTTTAAAACACCTAGTGGATGGTATCTATAAGCTGTGAAAGATCCGGTATTTTAAAAGATAATGAACTAAAAATGCTGTTCCAAGAAAGCCTAATAGGCCTTACTTCAGAAAACCAGCATTTAAAAATTATTGATAAATGCCTTTACTGTGGACAGTGCTCAACACTGAGATTATAAAAGTGGCAAATTGAAACGTTTTAATTAAAAAGGGGAAGAAAACTAACTAATGCACACATACTATACAACCACAATGGACATTGAAAACGAGTGTAACTTTTTTTTCATAAGGAATGTAAGATCAGAACATGTAAACATACAAATATTTATCATAGTTGCCTTATTTTTTATAAATTAAGACTCAATCAGATGTTTCTTGCTAGATTATCCCTTATAGGTATTACACTTATGTTTATGACAACAGTAAAACATGGGAATGAAAAATTGAAGAAATTCAGCTTTTATAAATTATCAACATTGTTCCAATTAGAATGTGTATAAGAAAATTACCTTAATTTCAGCATACATTAATGAAGATTTTTATTTTGCAATATGTAGATGAAGGAGAGAAAATGGAGCATCAATCATTTGTTTGGTTCTCAGGTCTTTAAAAGTGTATCACTACAAACCATTGTATTCCATTCAAAGCTATGGATTAACTATGTATTCCAGAATTTTAGAAGAATTATTAGGAGAGATGCTCTAAAATAAATTAATTTCATATTACTTAAGTTAATTTAGCTTTGTAAATATGACTTCAAATTATTTTATATATTTATAACTAGACTTAAAATTATAAAGTGCTAATAAATCTTATTTTTAATAATGTTGCACACCATTTATTTCTATTTTATTGCCTCATATATTACCAATCTAAAAATCTCATTTTAATGTGACACATGGAACTACTAGAAATTATCCAGAAATCTAAAGTTAAAACTACTCTTAAAGAATATCACTAGCCTATATCAATATGTTAACCCTGGCTGGTTTGGCTCAGTGGATTGAGCGTCGGCCTGCGAGCTAAGTGTCGCTGGTTCGATCTTCCAGTCAGGGCACATCAGAGAAGGAAAACTCTGACTCCAAAAAACCTCCGCTGCCTTGCGGCATACCTCTTCAGGGGAAAGGCTAAGGGAGTAAACCCCGACAGAAAATCCGGAGCCGGAGTCCCTAAGGCGGTTTGACGTTGTAGTCAACACCGGCAACTCCTGCGGCGTACCTGAAGCCAAGCTGTATTGACTCCGTCTTTCCCTTGGATCCTTCAGCTGCGAAGAGAGGGGGGGTCTGCTGCATGGGCAACAGCAGACCCTCCATATCACCCTGCCCAGGCTCTGTAGCTTCAGCTTCACTGGAGAGGACACTCCAGCGTCATCGCAAGATGTCGATTCAACACGGGAGGAGACAGATACCGTGTCACTCCCGAGTCGGACTGCACAGCCATTCTCGGCGGTGCAGATAGACTCTTAAGAAGCTACACCATCGTCTCTCGAGACAGACGGCTGCCGATATCAATATGTTAGTAAATGTTAGTGATAAATTTACTAATCTGTGTTTTTAAAAAGGAACCATAAGTTCAGTAATAAATGTAATTTAAACAGAATTGCCCGGTGCATTTCCAAGCACATAGCAGGAATTACTGTCTTCTTTAGAGCCTCTTGAGTCAAAAGATTCTGTTTGAATCATTATTTTAAACTTAAAAAATCTCATGTCTTAGTGTGTGTATGAAAGCTATTCCTTTTAGAAGACACAATGTACTATGGAAGGAAGATAATTTGCACATGATTTTTAAATATCTAACAATCTAATCAGACCAAATTGGCAGAGTGCGTCCATTTCTGTCAAAGGTAGAAAGTGACAAGACTCATGAAAATAAGTCAAAAGGCTATAAAGCAGATCCATCAGTATAACTAAGATGGATGTGTCCAATGTTCATGGCTTGAGGGCATTAATCATGAAGATTGTACAACTTACCTCCAACCCTTGTTATGATTATCTAGTATGAAGCAATATTCTTATTTTAATTTGACTTCCCATACAACTTTGCCTAAAGGGAATGACTGTGAACCCAAGTATCATTTTATATGTCCCACTTTAAATTAACACATTGGCGTTCTGATTTTAACGATTAGTTTCTGCAAGCTGTTTAATGTAACTTTTCCCCCAAGTGATTAACCCACCATTAGGCAAATGATGACAAATGAGATTTTTAAACCTACAATTCCAAACTCACTACAAATTTACACTAAAAAAATCCACTTTTACATTCACAGTAACCAGGAAAACTTAAAAGAAGATTAGACAGTGTCTAGCTCACCCCTTTCTTTTACTAAGAATGCAGCGGCCCAAAGAAAAATGACCCGCATAGTAAATCAGTAAAAGAACAGACAGAAGAGGCAGGAAGTTGCCTTTTGACTTATTTATACCTTCCAAATCTCATTTGAGTGCCTGTAACCGGCAGAACTTAATGCGTATCTAAAACTCTAACTACATGGGTGTCTGGAAAACATAGTCTGTAGTTTCTATCCTCTGCAGTGGAAAAGTATAAGAGAAGGATGTGAAAATGGAATTTGAGCCATAACATGACAAAATAATTTTTGTTATTTGCCCAGATAAATATTTTTATATTTTCTCCAGGTAATATGTATGAGTATATTAACTATGGGTTGCATTTATGAGAGCAGTGGGTTGAAACATATCTAAATCTAATATACAGAGAAAGAAAAAAGCAATGTATGGCAGATCTATATTATATGTGTATACTGTATGAAGCAGTAGGAAGCAGCACGCTGGGTATATATACCTCAGGAAAGAGAGGTGTAAAATAGTTTTGTGATAAAGGAAGAAATGCAAGAGAAAGTTTGCAAAAATAGCACTTATGAAAGTTGAAAACACTATAAACAGTATCTATTTTATAATATGCATGAATTATTAAAATAATTGCATACATATTCAAGTATATATTTCTCAAATGTACTACTATAGCCATCTATTGGAATGCTTCTCATTACCAATTTCAGCCTGGAAACCATAAAGAAAAGGGGATTCTGGGACATATATGGTATTTTTCGCTCTATAAGACACACTTTTTCCCCAAAAAGTGGGTGGCAATGTCTATGTGTCTTATGGAGCAAATATTGTGTCACAGACTGTGATGTGTATTTCCTGACCTGTCAGTGGTGGTTACAGCTGTTAGAAAAGGAAGTGGTGGGCCCACACAAAACCCCTGGGTATGCTTAAATGTCCCACTTTACTGCTGAATCTCAGGGTGACTGGTCAGTTGCCATCTGCCTCTGCCCATCACCCGGCACCTCGGAGATTGCAGAGAGCCACCTGACACTCCTAGGTACAACCACTGACCTGTTGAATTAGCTGAGGCTGATAATGTATATGAGGCACAGTGCCAATTGTCAATTGTCTTTGACACTGGGTGGAGTCTGTGACAGTAGAACTGCTTCCAATCACCAATCATTGTGTCTTAAGCTCTGCCAATCATGAGAGGCAGGTGGGTGGAGCTGAAATAACATGTTCTCGGCTGGCTACTGGCTCCCTTAGATGCTACAGCTGTCTCATCTACCTCCATACTGTTTCCAGCGCACACCAGATTTCTGTGTGAGGAGGCCAGCAGTAACTGGGTGAGCAGCCATAAATGCTGAAGTTTGTAGTATAGAAAGGGAGTTATGGTGGGGTCACTATTCTAGTAGTAACACAGGCACTGAGTGGATTAAGGGGTCTCACTAGCCATAACAGGCACTGGGGGTAGTCCGCCAGAACCTGTAACTGGGACAGTGATACTCTCAGTGACTGTTACAACTAGTGATACCTCTTAACTCCCTCAGTGCCTGTTATTAAAGTCCCCCATAAATTCCGGCACTAGTGATGATGAGTTCTTGGGGTTCCCAGAAAACGAGAGGAGTATTTGAATCTTAAAGTCTCTCCTCATTTGTTAATGACAGTGATGATGGTTCTTAATACCACTGTTGACTGCTGTTCGCTTTACATAGTTGAAATATTATTCCATTATATTTTATTAAATATTTTAGTACACCATTTGGTTCAGAATATATTTTTTTCTTGTTTTCCTTCTCTAAACCTAGGTGCATCTTGTGGTCAGGTGCATCTTATAGTGTGAAAAATACAGTCATTTCTGTTTCTTCCTCTGTGGTAGAGATATTATTTGAACCACACAAATCAGCACAGTCCTCCCTTTCTCAATTTAGAATCCATACACACTACCTTTTAATAATATCTCATCTTTAAGAAAAGGCATTTTTGTTATGATGTAACTATTTTTATCACAATCTAAGGTCTACCTTCTCTTGCCCCAAAATGAATCTTTCTTGATCTGAGTGATCTGAGTTCTAAATAATTTATTTTCTAATTTAATTAAAATTCTTTTTCATATTCTGACATACTTTGAGCTATAGTAGCCACTGTTAATCTACCTTGATATTAAGCAGGAGGGCAATGGGGGAGAGGAAAATCAGTTGATTATATACAAATACATACCTGTCAAGTTAGAAAATATTCATAAGTATTAGAGTACTAGAGCCTGTAAGCCCTGGCTGGTTTGGCTCAGTGGATTGAGCGTCGGCCTGCGAGCTAAGTGTCGCTGGTTCGATCTTCCAGTCAGGGCACATCAGAGAAGGAAAACTCTGACTCCAAAAAATCTCTGCTGCCTTGCGCCATACCTCTTCAGGGGAAAGGCTAAGGGAGTAAACCCCGACAGAAAATCCGGAGCCGGAGTCCCTAAGGCGGTTTGATGTTGTAGTCAACACCGGCAACTCCTGCGGCGCACCTGAAGCCAAGCTGTATTGACTCCATCTTTCCCTTGGACCCTTCAGCTGCGAAGAGAGGGGGGGGTCTGCTGCATGGGCAACAGCAGACCCTCCATATCACCCTGCCCAGGCTCTGTAGCTTCAGCTTCACTGGAGAGGACACTCCAGCGTCATCGTAAGATGTCGATTCAACACGGGAGGAGACAGATACCGTGTCACTCCCGAGTTGGACTGCACAGCCATTCTTGGTAGTGCAGATAGACTCTTAAGAAGCTACACCATCGTCTCTTGAGACGGACGGCTGCCGATGAATACTAGAGCCTGCAATATGTGGTTGTGTTTGGGTTTATGTTTTCCTCTTTTTCACCATCTATTCCATGTTCTCATCACTCTCAGCATGTGTTTATCACTATAATTTACCTACTGGAATTTCCAGAAGGGTCTAAATCAATAGTCCTGCCTCAATTGGGTTCTAAAGTGTCTACCCAAATATTGGTCATACCTGTAGGCAGGTAGAACATTCTGTGCTGCATCTT
Organism: Furipterus horrens; assembly: GCF_987537825.1. Classification (NCBI taxonomy): domain Eukaryota; kingdom Metazoa; phylum Chordata; class Mammalia; order Chiroptera; family Furipteridae; genus Furipterus; species Furipterus horrens. Next base: position 71,289,379 of record NW_028327175.1, read on the forward strand.
TTAGTGCTTCCTTATAAAATTAATGGAAAAATGCAGACCCTGTAGTCTAGCCATACTATTATTGGTTGGATTCTTTATATAGCTCCATTTTTCATGGGGACCAGATAGTCACTATCCCTTGGAAAATGTTGTCATATAGAAAGTTTAGCAGTGATCTCTACTGTTGGCAGTTTTTTGTTTGTTTATTTTTTAAACTCACAAATAGTTGCAGTCAAAAGATTCTTGGTGAGGATAAGAGCATACTGGTGTGATTGTATATAACATTCACCTTTGCTACAATAATAACTTATTCATAAACCCAATATTCAAGAACTGAATGATGGAAACAGAGACTGACTGACATCTGATGAAAAATTAATTTTTGTCCATATAATTACTGAAATCTCCTTCTGTAGTGGATTTCCTCTGGTGAATGTTTACATGGGACATGGATGTAATTTTACTTATGGTTTTCAAGAGGTCATGTACATGTTTTTATACATGATCTCCAATATTTAAATTATTCTAAGTCCCTGACCAATTAGCCAAACTATTATAATGGCTCATGAATCAATACAGATCCATATATCTGGTTATTTCTCTTTCAAGCAATGCAAATAACATAATGTGATGCTTTAACTTCTTTCCACTTGGAGTATATCCTTTCCTTACCAAGAAGTTATGCTATTTTGTTGATCATCTCTTGAATGGTGTCAAAATATTATGTAGAACTACCTGAAGAATACTCCAAGTATTGTTTTTCTAGGTCCATCAGACATAGGTAATTTTTCACGTGGCTATAGGTGGGTGTGGAAGCAAGAGTGTTGTGAGTGAAATTTGAAAAACATCTCATGAAAATTATTTGTGACTTCAGAATCCATTCTAAAACTATCTTGATTAATTTCACACAATGTGAAAAGTATCTCACAATGCTGCTTGGTACCTTAATATTTGTTGGTGAAGGATTCATTATCTGTTAGGGCCTTTTGAGCGAGGGGGCGGGGAGAGAAGTTAGATGATGAAGAGGGCATGGCTTTCTCCCAAAACCCTAAGGAAGTACAAATTAATTTCCCTAATGGGGAATGTAGATGTCTCATACATTATCTCTATCAGTCATAAACATTTCAAACACAACTGAATCTTCAGGATCATATGACCCAGTGATAGTGTGGACTTCCATAAGTGCAAATTCTTTCCCTTTATAGGTTGTTCAGTAAATAAACTAAAACAAAAAAAATGTGTGGCACAAGTTTCCAAATTAAAAAAAGAAAGAAAAAGAGAAAACAAAAAACAAACAAACAAACAAACAACAACAACAAAAAAAAACAAGCAAACGGCAACAACGAAAAACACCCAGGATCATTTTCCCATGTATGAGAGTACAAGTTGCAACAGAATTGTAGTTCACTGTCATATATCTCAACATGACATAGATCATTAGACTGTTATATATTTCACTGATGTGAAAGAGCCTTAAACCAAAGTAGACTATATTGTCAAATCACTGACACATACATAGTAACAGTTTCTAAGTTATTTTATTTTTCCCTCTTACCAAGTCCAATTAGCATGAGGTCATCAATACAGTGTACAGTGGATAGAGTGTTACCTTGAATAATAGAAAGATAAGCAAGATCTATAAGGACTAGTTTATGACAAAGGTAGGGAACTAACATAGCTCTACTCTAAGATAAAAACAAAAGCAAAAAAAGTATTCTCGGGATTAATAGAAGCATGCCAAGTACTATTAGAGGTATTAACTTACTCCTTTAAAGAAGCCAGTGGAACCTGCAATACATTGCAATTGGAAAAAGTTTCTGTAAACCCATTGTGATTCTTTAAGATCAGTATTTCTTTTTCTAATGGCAAATAGGAATTTGGGAATGTGAATGTAATATCCACCTTTGCATCTTTCAGGTATGTGATATTAATCTTTACAAGTCTTCAAGAATGTGGTGTTACTTTTGGTTTACTCTTTTGGCATGAGGGGAGAATTCCAGCAGTTTAAACTTAGCCTTTTCTATCCTGGTAGTCCACACATCATTTATCATGAAACTAATGTAGGGATTCTGACAGTTGTGGAATTTATCTGTTCATATTGTTCATCTAAGAACTGGAGAAAAACCAGAGTAAGTATATGACTTACCAGGTACACTGAAATGGACCAAGACCAAACCTCCATTTATCATCTCACTACCAATTGCCCCTCCTCTTACTGGTGGGCCAGAGCAGTGTTTTGGGTCCCAGGGAATTAACTTCAGTTCAGAGGGAGTGCTAAGTAGTATTCATGAATTTCTGTCTTCCTTTCCCCAAAACAAATTTACTCTGGCAAATGGGTTTAAGTCTCCTTGAGAAAGACAGGGAGGAAGTGTCGTGCTATGTAATTGCAGCAGCATTTCAAGGTCACTTCTGAAGTGGTACTTGCCTCTGTCTTTCATGGAGATTTGTGTTTGGAAATGGCTCACATGTGGGAATTGAAGTGAAGGTCCATGATTGTCTCAATGTCAAAAAGGTCATTATTGATTTCAAATATAATCAGAACAGAGAACCAATCATAGCTCATCATTTTTGAAGATTTTTTTCCCTTGAAATCATTTCTAGTAACTAGAGATGTATCAGTCAGTGGTCATTTAGGAATATAGAAGACTTCCTATAAGATAGAAATGCTAGAGATTTTAATACATAGAAATAGATGTTTATTCAATCATTGTAATGACTGAGGAGAAGGTTAGGGAAGATATTATAGCTGAGAATCTTAGCTTGTTAGTGAAAATCTCAATCCTAAGAAGCTCTGACAAACAATGTCTGCCTACAGCAGCAAAGCAGGTTATATACAGGACTTGACTTGGAAAAAATATCTTGAGTAGGCCCACAAGTGTGACTGCCACTACCTCTGGAAAACAACAGTATCCCCTTGGAAGATTTTAAGCTAGAGTCATAAAAGAAAGAAAGCTATGACAAATTAGCTCCCAGCACCTCTGTAATTGAGGGAAGGCCTTAAAAGTTGGTAGTAATTATGCTGGATTAATAACAATTTAGTACCAATATAAAAGATTCAGAAGGATTTCTGGTCTGACTATATAGAATAATGACTTTCCATTTTTAAATATATTTGTACTTTCTTAGAACTGATCATTTCATACTATTACTACTAAATTCTGAATGCCTCTAGAATACATACTTTAAGAGCAGGACCTTTTATATTTATTGATTTACTCTTAAATTCTAGAAAAGTACCTATTATTTAGTAGTTCATAGAGATAGATCTAATTATACATAATAAATTATATCTAGGTAAAATTCTGATGATTAAACATATTTCTTTATATAGAGCTGAAAATTATCTTTATAACCCTCTATTCTTTCATTTCTAGATCTAAGCCTTGGTAATATATAAGTTAAGTCCAATAATTTTTCCTAATGTCATCCTTTCAAGATTTGAAGACTTATTTTCATGTATCTAGTGCTCTGAAAGCTAAATCTCTCAATTCCTTGGAAACATATCTCACATGATATGATTCCAAATTACCTTTCTAATATTTTTCCTTTAAAAATGCCAAAGTTTTCCAATATCTCTCACAAATCCTCATAAATCAGGGTGTCTGGAACTAAAAAGGTTAGTTCCAAATTGTTTCAAACAGAATGTTGTTATTATTCACCTTATTCCACTGTATGTATATAGTAGAAGATATATATATATACACACATATATACATATATATATATATATATATATATATATATATATACACACACACACACACACATCCTATATATATATGACATGACAACCACTTCACTCAGTTGTTTAATATTGAACACACTGTCATACAAAACACATGTGCCACAGAAATGTTGCAACTAAAGCACATATACCTGTTTCTATAGACCTACAATTGGCTTAAGGTCTCAAATATACATGGTCTCTCTGAAAAGAAAACAGCCATTGCTAATATAATGAGAACAATTTGTGCAACACTCATGTAACCTGGAAGCTAAAAGAGTGGATATGAATGCACATGTGTGAACAATGACGACTTCACCGTCAGTGGGGATGATAGACACAATTGAGTGAGTGTGTGTACCATGTGGAGGTCACACTCAAAATGACTGAGTGAATAGCACAATAAATCTGCATGAAATTTTGTGTTAAGCTTGCACACTTCTCCACGGAAACTATTTGGATGATTCAGAAGGCTTTTGGGGAGGTTTAAATGAGTTCAGCACAAATAAATGTGTGGCACAAACACTTCAAAGATGGTGGAGAATCTGTTGAAAGCGATCCACATTCTGGAAGGCCTGCAACAAGCAGAACACCTGAGAATGTTCAGCGTGTATAGGCTGCAGTCAACAAAGACTAGTGACTGACAGTGCAAGAACTAGAAGCTGATCTGAGGATTCAAAAAAACTACCCTGCCCAGGATTTTGATGAGGAATCTTGGTATGGAACATGCTGTGGCAAAATTTGTTCTGTGGTTTCTGCTATTCGGACAGAAGAAACATTACATTGCAATTGCTAAAGACTTGATTCAAACTACTACCAATGAACTGGATTTCCTCAAGATAGTCATAATGATAGATGAATTGTGGGTCTACAGCTACGATCCAGAAATGAAGGCCCACTCATCCCAATGGAAGTCACTGGTTCTCCACTCCCAGAGAAGGTGCAGTGAAGTTGCAGCAAGATCAAGACCATGTTAACTGTGTTTTTTCAATTAGCAATAATTGCGCCTCGGATAAACCTCATTGGCTACAATACTGCCATTGTGCAAAGCTAACTGTGTTTTTTGATTGGAAAGGTGTCCATCACAAGTATGCCTCTCCAGGCCAAACAATGAATAAGGAGTACTGGTAATTGGCAGCTTCATCCAGACAACATGCCCACTCATGCATCTTGTCTCCTGAAGAGTTTTTTTTGTGAAACATCAAATCACCCAGATGACTCAGCCCCTCTACAGCCTAGACTTGGCTCCCTGTGACTTCTGGCTTTTTCCAAAACTAAAATCACCTTTGAAAGGGATAAGATTTTCAGAACATCCATGAGATTTAGAAAAATACAATGAAGCAGCTGATGGCGATCCCAAAAAGGTAATTTGCAGAGTGTTTTGACCAGTGGAAAAGACCCTGGGAGAACTGTGAGGTCCTAAGGTGCCTACTTTGAATAGGACTTAGGAATCATTTTACAATGTTTCTTGTTTCTTTTTTGATAAATGTCTCTATGTCTCATATTACATAGTGGCTGGATACTTTCCAGAAAGATCCTGTGTAGTTGTAAGAATTTATCACTATTAAAACATTCATTTCCAGGGGGTGAGGATGGTGGGGGATTAAGTAGCAGTGTTATCTGCTTTCTCCCATCACAGCAGGACTTGGAGTACAAACATGGAGCAGAGAGTGAGTGAGAGTGGCTTTCAGAGAGGGCAAACATGGATGGGAGCATGGGAGCAGTGTGGGTAAGGGCAGAAACCACGACCTGTACTCTCCAAGTGGAGTTACAGGGCTTCTCAGCCTGGCGCCTCTGCCACATGGAAATGGGCAGCTGCTGCCTGGCTCATTATCTGGGATCTGCTTGGAAACTGTGCTCCCACCATAGGCACCCTGACCAGTGAAGTCTGGGAGGGAGTCAGCAAGTAGGTTTGGTGAAATAGCAGGAGGTATGGGAAGACAGAGAATAGCCCAGACTGTAAGAAACTGTGTGAATTGAGACTTGGTGAGGACCCCGTGGGCTGGCAACCCTGTGCCTGCAGGCTCTGCCAAACAAAAATGCAGAACTGAGACACAGAGAGGGGCCCACATGGGGGGAAAGCTAAAGTGGAACCCCAGAATTGGTAGGGACCCCGGGCAGGTAACTCTGCACCTGCATGCATGCACCAAAGCTCTGCCAAACAAAAATGCAGAACTGAGCCACAGAGAGGGGCCCACATGGGGGGAAAGCTGAAGTGGAACCCCAGAATTGGTAGAGACCCTGGGAAGGCAACTCTGCACCTGAATGCATGCACCAAGGCTCTGCCAAACACAAATGCAGAACTGAGCTGTGGAGAGGGGCCCATGTGGGGAAAGCTGAGGGAGAACCCCAGACTTGGTGGGGACCCAGGGCAGACAACCCTGTGCTTGTGCACGTGCAGACACCAAGGCTCTGCCAGGCAGGGACGCTGGCTGGTGCTGCAGTTTGGAAGTCACATAGAGACTTCTTTGGAGGAGGAGCAGAGTCAGGATCCAAGACTGGGCAGGGGCTATGAGCATGCACACTGGCTTGCTGGGAGAGTAATGTTTCTAGACAAGCATGAGGAGCACTGGGAGGGTGCTGCAGGAACAGTGAGGAAGACCCAGTTCAGTGTAGCTCACAGCAGAGAGCTGCGGCAGACCCATGGACAGAGAATAGCAGCCCCAGAATCCAGCTAGATCTCCTCACAGCCAGACAGCCAGAAAGGAAGATATGAAACCTATGGAACTTTGACCAGGGGTGGATCTAGAAAGAGAAGAAAGTGGTAAAAAACCAGATATTACTTGGACAAATTCCACCATGATATTTTTCATGAGCTGTTATCTTGCCATCCTAGTTTATGCATTTTAAGTCACTAGTTGTTATATTATAGTTTATTACAAATATCATATGTTGCTCCTCCATTGTATTACCTCACCTTAACATCCATCTCCTCTTCTTACTTTGGTCTTAAAATTCTATCTTCTCTCCTACTATGAACAAGTATCCATTTTTTCAGCTTAAGTTTGAAAAACATTTTCCCTCTCTTAGCCTGGTTTTCACACCTCATTCTTAGTATAACTAACCCCTCTATCATCTCAAATGCACTTACCTTTCCTCTTAAACTTTTCTTTCTTAATCTTCCCCTCTTATTCCCATCCCACTTATATCAATCATAGCCCAAATGTTGTACTGGAGAAAAGCTCTTTCTTTAATCTGTTTCATACCTTCTCTCCCTCTTCCTTGTCTTCCTCTTCTTCTTCTTTTTGTTTATGCTCTCTCTTGTACTAAACATTTAATATATAAATTCTGTATAAACCTAATACTATACACTTCTACTCTCTCACTTAATTCTGCCTTCCTCCCTCCCTTCATCAATGTACAATGTAAATATGACTTACTGTCTCACCTTGCCTTGTCCTTACTTGCTATTATTACTCTTCCACCTTCTCTCTCCAAATTATCTTTCTTTCAGTTAGCCAACTCTTATCTGTTTTTCCTTTAGTATAGTATTAATCTCTTTATGTCTATACTAATACTGGCTCATTTGGTGCTGAAAGTGTGATTGTGGGTGGGGGAAATTTTTGAGGGTGTGGATTTCTTGTCTGGATTGTGTGTTTATTTTTAACAGCACCTCCACAAAATAATTCAAGACAAGGTGGTCAGAGTGACTCTCAATCAACTAGCCAGAGGGAAGGTTCCACTAAAGAATGACACAACAACCAAAACTGAAATACAATCAGACAGCCTAAACAAAGGGCATAAAGGGCATCCCAAGAGCATCAACCTCAGCAGATCAAAGAAAATGTACCACAGAATCCTACAGGTCTCTTATTACAGAAGGTCACACCATGAAGGCAAGAAATCAAGGCAGGCAAATATAAGAAACAAAAACAAACTATAAGAGACACCTAAAATGGGGAGACAAAGAAATAACCACCCAACAAAAGGAAAGAGGAATCCTCAGAAAGAGTGCTAGATGAAACAGGGGCAAGCAAACCATCAGACATGGAATTCAAAAGAATGGTTATAAGGAAGCTCAATGAACTCGACAAACTCAGAGAAAATTACAACAATCTTCATGGGAATTACAGAGAACTCCAGGGAAACTATGAAGAACTCCAGGGAAGCTACAAGGAACATACTGAGAACTACATCAGCATTAAAAAGTACAAAGAAATTATCAATAACAGCCATGAGTAAATGAAGAATACAATTTCTGAACTGAAGAACACAGTAGAAGGAATAAAAAGCAGGCTAGAGTAAGCAGAAAATTGGATTGGTGAGCTGGAGGACAACATAGAATAAAATTCCCAGACAGTGCAACAAAATTTTAAAAAAGAATGAAAAAGAATGAAAAGGGTTTAATAGAGCTGCAGGACAACATGAAAATTAACAATATCTGTATCAAAGATACCAGAGAGAGAAGTGGAGAGAGGGGTAGAAAACCTGTTTGAAAAGGTAATAACAGAAAACTTCCCTGATTTGAGGAGAGGAAAAGTCACACAACCCAAGAAGCACAGAGGGTCTCAATGAAGACAAACCCAAAGAGGGTCACTGCAAGACACATTATAATTAGAATGGCAACATTCAAAGACGGAAAATCCTAAAGGCAGCAAGAGAAAAACAACAAATAACATACAAGGAAGCTCCGATAAGACTATCAACTGATTTCTCAACAGAAACACTGCAAGCCAGAAGGGAAGGGCAAAAAATATTTCAAGCAATGAAAAACAAAGGCTTACAAACAAGACTATTCTATCCATTAAGGATGTCATTTAAAATGTAAGGTGAAATAAGTAGTTTCTCAGACAAAAGACAGCTAAAGAATACATTTCCACCAAACCATCATTGCAAGAGATGTTAAAGGGACTACTTTAAAAAGAGGAAGAAAGAGAGAGAGAGAAGAACAGAGGTACAAAGAGAAACAAATCACAATGAATAGGTACCTATCAATAATAACCTTAAATGTAAATGGATTAAATGCTCCAATAAAAAAGCATAGGGTAGCTGAATGGATAAGAAAATATGACCCACATATATGCTGTCTACAAGAGACTCACCCTGGCTGGTTTGGCTCAGTGGATTGAGCGTCGGCCTGCGAGCTAAGTGTCGCTGGTTCGATCTTCCAGTCAGGGCACATCAGAGAAGGAAAACTCTGATTCCAAAAAACCTCTGCTGCCTTGCGGCATACCTCTTCAGGGGAAAGGCTAAGGGAGTAAACCCCGACAGAAAATCCGGAGCCGGAGTCCCTAAGGCGGTTTGACATTGTAGTCAACACCGGCAACTCCTGCAGCGCACCTGAAGCCAAGCTGTATTGACTCCGTCTTTCCCTTGGACCCTTCAGCTGCGAAGAGAGGGGGGGTCTGCTGCATGGGCAACAGCAGACCCTCCATATCACCCTGCCCAGGCTCTGTAGCTTCAGCTCCACTGGAGAGGACACTCCAGCGTCATCGCAAGATGTCGATTCAACACGGGAGGAGACAGATACCGTGTCACTCCTGAGTCGGACTGCACAACCATTCTCAGCGGTGCAGATAGACTCTTAAGAAGCTACACCATCGTCTCTCGAGACGGACGGCTGCCGACGACAAGAGACTCACTTCAGAATAAAAAATCTACACAAAATGAAAGTAAAGGGATGGAAAAAATTATTTCAAGGATATGGACATAAAAATAATTGGGGATAGCAATATTTACATCAGACAAAATAGATATCACAACAAAGTCCATAAAGGCGACAAAGAAGGACATTTCATAATACTTAAGGAAACAATCAATCAAGAAAATATAACCCTGGTAAATATATATGCACCCAACATAGGAGCACCCAAATAAATAAGGACATTCTTGGAAGACGACCAGAAGGATATCAATAGCACCACACTCATAGTAGATTTTAATACACCATTATCAAGAATGGACAGATCTTTGAAGCAAAGAGACACCAAGGATATTGAGGCATTGAACACTATAAATCAAATGGACTTTATATATAGATATAGACATAGATAGATATAGATATAGATATAGACATATATATATATAGAAACTTTCACCCCAGAGAAGCAAAATATACATTCTTTTCAAGTGCACATGGAACATTTTCAAAGATAGATCACATGGTAGAATACAAAGCAAGCCTCAAAAAATCCAAGAAAATTGAAATTATATCAAGCATCTTCTCAGATCACAATGGCCTGAAACTCAAAATCAACCTCAAGGAAAAAACTCAAAACATTTAAATTCATGGGGAATAAATAATATGATATTAAATAATGAATGGGTCAACAATAACACCAAGGAATAAATAAAAAAGTTTCTGGAAACAAATAATAATGAATACACAACACCCAAAACCGATGGGACACAGCAAAAGTAGTCCTGAGAGGAAAGTTCACATCAATACAGGCCTACCTAAAAGGGATTGAAGAATCTCAAATAAAAAATCTAACCCTACAGCTACAAGAACTAGAGGAACAACAACAAACAAAGCCCAGAGCAAAAAGAAGAAAGGAAATCATCAAGATCAGAGTAGAATTAAATTACATAGAGACTAAATAAACAATTGAAAAATCAATAAAACCAGGAGCTGGTTCTTTGAAAAGACAAACAAAATTGACAAGCCTTTAACCAGGCTCATCAAGAAAAAAAGAGAGAGGACCCAAATAAGCAAAATCGGAAATGAAAGAGGAGAAATCACAACCGATACTACAGAAATACAAAGGATTGTAAGAAATTACTATGAACAACTATATGGCAAGAGATTCAACAACCTGGATGAAATGGACAAATTTTAAAAATATATAATCTTCCAAAACTGATTTAAGAAGAAGCATAAAGCCTGAATAGAGTGCTAACAACTAGTGAAATTGGAGCAGTAATCAAAAACTCCCACCATACAAAAGCCCTGAACTGGATGGCTTCACAGGCAAATTTTATAAAACATTTAGGGGAAAACTAACTCCTATGCTTCTCAAGCTACTCCAAAAAAATCCAACAAAAGGGAAGACTCCCAAACTCTTTCTATGAGGCCAGTATTCCCTAATTCAAAAACCAGGTCAATGCAACAAAGAGAGAACTACAGGCTAATATCAATGATGAACATAGATGCTAAAATCCTCAACAAAATATTGGCAAACAGGATCCAACAATACATCAAAAAGATCATACACCATGATCAAGTGGGATTCATCCTAGGGATGCAAGAATGGTTTAATATTTGCAAACCAATAAATATAATACATCACCTAAACAGAATGAAAGGCAAAAGTCACATGATCATACCCATAGATACTAACAAAGAATTTTATAAAATACAACACCCATTTATGATGGAAACACTCAGTAAAAATGGGAATAGAGGAAGCAAAACTCAACATAATAAAGACTATATACAAGAAACCTGAAACCAACATAATAATCAATAGGCAAAAACTGAAACCATTCCCCCTAAGATCAAAAATAAGACAAGGATGTTCACTCTCTCCACTCCTATTTAACATAGTTTTGGGATTTCTAGCCATAGCAATCAGACAAGAAAAAGAAATCAAAGGCATCCAAACTGGAAAAGAGAAAATAACTATCATTACTTGCAGACGATATGATAGTGTACATAGAAAATCCTATAGACTCCACCAAAAAACTACTCAACCTAATAAGTGAATTTGGCAAAATACCAGGGTACAAAGTCAATATTCAGAAATGAAAGGCATTTTTGTACACCAACAATAAAATCTCAGAGATAGAAACTAAAAAAAAAAAAAAAATCCCATTTACTATAGCAACAAGAAAAATAAAATATTTAGGAATAAACTTAACCAAGGAGATAAAAGACCTGTAGTCAGAAAACTACAAAAAACCAAAGAAAGAAATTAAGGAAGATACAAATAAATGGAAGCACATATCATGTTTATGAGTAGGAAGAATCAACCTCATTAAAATGTCCATACTACCCAAAGCAATTTATATATTTAATGTAATCCCTATTAAAATACCAAAGGCATATTTCACAGACTTAGAAAAAATACTTCAAAAATTTATATGGAACCAAAAAGAACCTGAATAGGCACAGCAATCTTGAGACAGAAGAACACGGTAGGAGGAATCACAATACCTGATATCAAACTATCTTACAAGGCTACTGTAATCAAAACAGTCTGGTACTGGCATAAGAACAGACATATAGATCAATGGAACAAAATAGGGAGCCCAGAAATATACCCAGATCTATATGGAGAACTAATATATGACAAAAGGGGAAGGAACATACATTGTAGTAAAAATAGCCTCTTTAACAAATCATGCTGGGAAAACAGGACAGGGACATGCAAAAAAAATGAAATAGGCCACCAACTTACACCATACACCAGAATAAAGTGAAGATGGGTCAAAGACTTAAATATAACCCATGACACCATAAAAGTTCTAGAGGAAAACATAGGTAGGAAAATCTGAGATATCCCACATAGCAACATTTTCACTGATATCTCTCCTAAGGCAAGGGAAATAAAGGAAAAAATAAACAAATGGGACTACATCCAACTAAAGAGTTTCTGCTCAGCAAAAGAAAACATCAGCAAGATGGAAAGGGAACCAACAATATGGGAAAACATATTTGCCAATGATACTTCAGACAAGGGTTTGATCTCCAAAATATATAAAGAACTTAGAAGACTCAACACCAAGAAGATAGACAATCCAATCAAAAAATGGGCAAAGGACCTGAACAAACACCTCACCAAAGAGGACATACAGAGGGTCGAAAAGCATATAAAAGAATGGTCAACATCACTATCCATCAGAGAGATGCAAATTAAAGTCACAATGAAATACCAGCTCACACCAATCAGAATGGTCATCATCAACAAATCAACAAACAACAAGTGCTGACGAGGATGTGGAGAAAAGGGAAATCTAGTGCACTGTTGGTTGAAATGCAGACTGGTGCAGCCACTGTGAAAAACAATATGGAATTTCTTCAAAAAACTAAAAATGGAACTGCCTTTTGATCCAGCAATCCCATTGCTAGGATTATACCCAAAGAATCCTGAAACCCCAATTCAAAAGAACCTATGCACCCCTATATTGATAGCAGCGCTATTTACAATAGCTAAGTGCTGGAAACAGCCTAAGTGCCCATCTGTAGATGAGTGGATCAAAAAACTGTGGTACATTTACACAATGGAATACTGTGCAGCAGAAAGAAGGAAGGAACTCCTACTATTTGTGACAACATGGATGGAAGTGGAGAGTATTCTGCTTTGTGAAATAAGCCAGGCGGTGAAAGACAAATACCATATGATATCAACTAACACAGGAAACCAATGAACAACACAAATGAACAAGCAAAATTGAACCAGAGTTAAGTTAACAAGGTGCAGACTGACAATGACCAGGGGAGAGGGGGTAGGAGAGAAGTGGGGAAAAAAGGAGAAGGGTCTAGTCAAGGAACTAGTATAAATGACTCATGAACATGGACAATGAGGTAACAGGGTGGGGATGCACTGTGGGAGAAGGGATGGGGGAAAAAGTGGGACAACTGTAATGAAAACAAAAAACAATTTAATAAAAATTCATTTCTAAAGCAAGTGTGGCAATAAGTTTTGACCTAAAAGTCCTTCCCAGTCCAGAGTAGCCCTGTTTCCTTAGCATCTAGGGTTTTGGTGGTAACAAGGAGAGAAGTCAGCTATCAGCATTCATAACTCATGATAATAATGAAACAATGGTTGACCCTGTCTATTTTGAAGTTAAGTGTGCACAATATAGTTCTCTTGATGACAGAGGAAACTCATGAAAATTAAATTTAAAATTGACAGGGGAGCAAAGGAGTCTCAGAGCAAAGATAGTACGCTTTATCAAATAAAGTTTTAAAGAGAAAAATAAAACAAGATATTGTATATTTAATTAAATTTTACTAAAGCTAGAACTAGTGATTATTTTGACTCCACTAATGGTTTGGGGATATAAAGCATTTTGTTTTGGTAAGCTTGTTTTGAAAGAAATCCATAGTCTAAACAAGGAACTGTTTTGTGATAAATACCTACTTTTGTTACAATTTTGTTTTATAAATATTTAAATGAGATTAATGAATTATGGGGAAGTTCTTTTTTTCATCACACCTGAACATACTAGTTATAGTAAAAGTTTTCTGTTAATCAGTAGAAAAGCCAAACTCAAATTTCCATTGCGAATATTGCAATTGTCTATGAAGAATTTGTTGGATATACTCATCACATGGAAATGCTTACATGATTCATATATGAGTCTTTGGAACACCATGAAGATAAACAGCCAAAAAAGATAAGAGATGGCCTGAGTGTAGAATTTTTAAAAAATGTCCAAAAACTATAGGTTGGTGACTTACTGTTTTAATAACACTTGATATGTTGTCAAACTCTTCTAAAGGGCACTTCTTTTCTTTCATAGAAAATGGTAGATTGCAGCCATGAAATTCTATGTTTCCAAAATGCACAGAATTTTTACTGATAACCTTGATCTAAAGGCAGTCCTTCAGAGAAAAAGGAGTTTTATTTCCTGTGGTATGTATATACCCTGATGTCCACACTTCCATGAAATAACCAGTTTATAAAATTACTTTTAGTTATTAGATTAACTTTTCAAAGCTCCTAAGATAGTCGACTTAAATAAAGTTTTCGTAGAAGCAGCAAATAAGATTTCAGATATTTTCAATCTTAGAGATAAACTGCTTGTGTTACAAATAGGGCTCTCTTATAATTAGCATTTTCATTAAATATTGTACTGCATAGTTTTGTGCAATATTTTTCAAATAAGTTATCATTTTCCATTTTATAAAGCACATTTTTAAAAGTGAAATCCCTATATTTAAATGTTTTGAATGTACTGCACTTGTCTTGTTATTTTTGTATTTCTCATTTTGCCTCTAATTAATGGGAAGCACAATAACTATAAAAGAATATGTATAAATAAAGTACTATTAAGAATACTTTGATGTATTGTAATTCTTTGCAAAGTATGTATTATAATTGCAAATTTTACATGTACATATAAGTGTAAACATAAATGAAAATACATGCTATTGTATATCTAAATATAATTATCTAATTGCCTATAAGATAGAGTTATCTAATAAAATAAAACTAATACATTTTTGGTAAGTTGGAAATAAATTTTTAAAATTTAAAACAAGTACTAGATATCTGGTATGACTGTGTAAGGAGCTTGGAAGTAGCCATTCCTTCTTAACAACAAGTAAAAAAAAAAAAACAACTAAAAAGACTGAAAAACAAACAGCTCTTCATAGATCCATAAGAAAGGGGAGGAGAAAGGGTAAACCACTACCCTCAAAGTTGGAGGGACAGAGGGACAAATACAGGGAGCCATGCCTTACCTGAGCAGAGACTCACAAGTGGAAACCACCCAAGGAAAATGTACGTAGGTAGAACTTGAACTGTTACTGACAAGTTGATGGAGGCTCAGTGTGAACAACACTGAAAGTTGAGAATTTCAGGTATCACAGTCATAAGTGGTCCCACACAATACTGTGAGATTAACCTCCACTTCAGCCAGGTTCCCACAGTAAATATTGTAGAAAACTTCCCTTGGGCTCTTAGGAAGAGCAGTAAAAAAATAACCATTTTGAAATACCCCAGAGCACTTTGTTTTTCTTAAAAAGGCTGGCCATTCAAGGGAAAAAAAACTGGGGCCTAATCAGCGTGGGTATTATCAGCCAACTGCCCTGAAATGAATGGAAATATCCAACTACACCTCACTGTAGTCATTCTGTCCTACCTGAGAGAGAGAGAGAGAAAGAGAGAGAAACCTGAAAATCTCTTTGTAGTTCACAAGTCCAGAGGCATTCTTTATTTGTGTTCTTTCCCTACTATGTGTATTTTCAGCTTCCTATTCGTCAACAATATTGTCAATGGAATATTGTTATCTCTGTTCCTCTTATGCTTCTCACATACCTTCCTTTAATATTCTTATTCTCAGATTAATCCAAGTGTATTCTTTGCCTGGATATTTTCTGCTGCTAGAGCATTTTTCGTAGATAAGCTGATGGGAGTTCACAAATCACCACTTTCCAACTTCAGCCAGGTGTTTAAAGACACACAATCCCCTTATCAATTGATTAAAGTTTTTAACAATCTTTCCAAACTCTCAATTCCTTTCTTGCCATGTTACAGGTAGCTGATAACTCCCACTCAAAAGGGAGAACAGGACAGTAAGCAAGAATCTTCCTCAAATCTACGTATGCATTTAATCTATACTTTATTCTGCACTTATTTTCTTCCCTGCTGCCATAGATCTCTCTCCTTTTCAAACCCATCTTGAGATTTCCAATTGTCCCACTGTCTGGCTCCTGCTTAGCTCTCTGATATTCACTCCCTCCTATATTCAGCTACTTTCACTAACTTTCTGCTACATGGACATTCTTTCTGTTCCGACAAACCTCCAAGCTGTTCTCGCATCAGGGCTTTGCAGTTGTTGTTGCCTCTGTCCATAATGCTCTTATCACAGTTCTGTATGTTCTGCCGCCACCTGCCAGCTGAAATATAACTTCTTCAATGAGTACTTCACTGACCACACAACTGAAGTTTCATCATTACTAATCCCTTTTCATTCCATTACTTAAAACTCATCACTATCTTATTTACTCATTTTTATATTACTGTCTATTTTGCTTCCCAGTTAACTCTCCTATAATATAAGCTCAGTAGGTCAAAGGACTATACGTTGTTGTTCATCATTATATTTCCAGCACACAAATTGGTGCCAGGAAAATACTAAGTGTTCCATAAGTATAACAAAACAACTGAAGTCTCTCAACATTAAAAATTAATATTGGTATGATATTAAGATTAGTGTGATATTAAAATTATAGTTATTGATCTTTAATATCATGCCAACTTAAAAAATAAAATTAAAGAAATAGAAAAAAGTAGAATAGAGTTTGTCTCAATGTTTAAAAATAAATTTATTTTCAATAATTTAATGAATGTTACACAATCTTATTTTATATTTAAATTTTAATTGTGGGTTTCTACGATATATTCTGAAAACTTTTACTATATATTATATTATTTTATATATATACATACACATACACACACACACACTTTTGATAACAGTTGTTAGAAATATAGTTTAAAGAGACAACATTCAGAATGATGGTATAAGAAATTACTTGGGCCCTCACCTAATTAAATAAATATAACTAGTGAAAGGAATTCTTTAAAAACTTCAGTTATCAGAAATCATTTCAAGGTCATAATGAAAATGGAGATAAATTATTTAAAAATCTGCTAGTCTTTGTAAAAATAACAGTCATTTTTGAAATTGAAACCATGTCCCAATCCCTCCCTCCCACCCTTCTCCCCGGCCAGGTTAATGTGATGGAAGACACAGCCCAGGCAGGTTCAGCCAAGGACACAGGACAAACTCCCCCACACAGCTGGAGGCTATGATATCTCCACAGAAGATGCAGACCACCAGCATTACTCATTTTGTCAAGCTACACTTAGCAGCAGCTTGATTCCAGAAGAATGGCTAAGAAGTCTGTTATTCTCTCTTCCTCCTAGCCTCACTCATAGGGCAGTAACCCTAACCCAGGCATGACAGGCTGAGAACACTAGAGCCTCAAACCTCCTCACTTCAGTTTATTCATAGGGCAGAGGTTCCATACCAGTAGAGGTGAGCTGAGAAACCAAAGGCTAAAATCCTGGCCTGCTTCCTTATCATGAGTTAGAGGTGTTACTCAAATAGAAGCATGTCAGGACACTGTCCTTTGTCTACCTTCAGAGCAATATCAGAATTTTGCCAAGGGTGAAAGGAAGGCTGTAACATAAAGTTGTAAAGCTTTCTCTAAGGTCACAGACTTTATTTGGATCAGAGTGAAAGTTCAAAAATAAGGCTGTGCTAGAAAATAATGGATAATTTGAGGAGCCATTAAGATGAAGCTGTTAGCTCCATGAGAGCAGGAAGTTCAATTATAGACCATCCAGAAGTTTACCATAGAGGACTGGAGAAAAAGATAGCAGAGGAGGAGATATTTCTGAAGTCATTTACAGATGTCAATATTACCCTGATATCAAAACTAAACAAAGAAACAAAACCAAAGGCATAAGTTCCTTATGAATATAGATGCAGAAATTTACAACAAAATATTAGTAAAGTAAATCCAGCGGTATATAAAAGAATTATGCACATGGCACAAAATGCATGAACTTTGAAAACATCATCTTAAGGAAAAGTTGTCAGTCAAAAAAGACTATTGTACAGTTTAATCATATGAAATCCAGAATAGGGAAAACCATAGTCCATTTTATTTACTAGAATGCAATCAGTGAATTGGCCAAAGGGGGAAAGAAAGGGAAAGAATGTATAATAAAGATAACTAGAAGAATAATCTTTGAAATACTATAAGAGAAATGATCTCTACAATTGCACTTAATGATCATAAAAGCCTAAATATGTTTAAGAATAAAGTTATGAACATGCTATTTGCTCAATTGTTCTGTTTCCACATGCCTCATATATGTGAGTTGATCATAATTACTATGGGCTGTTAATGTTTAAGGATGCTCTTCTCTCATGTAATAGAAATATAAAAGCATTTTATTTTGTACATAGTTTCTTATATACAATGCATTTCTATTTACATTCCACATAGATTTTAATATTCATAAGTGCATATAAAAAATATAAGCAGTACACTCCTCACATTGCTTTACTATTAATAAACAGATCCTTTTATTTTATTGCTGTGGAGTCTTGTTCTTATGATGTCCAGTTTTTCATATCTCCTGTCTCTTACTTGTTAGTGCATTCCTGTCAGCAGACAAATATACCCCACCACTTGTATGTTAAAATAAACAGAACGAATACAGTCAAACCTCAGTTCTCAAATGCCATGGTTCTCCAATAATTTAGTTCTCAACCAGCTTGTTCATGGTAATGATGTCTCAGTTGTCTAGCAAAATTTCAGGTCTGGATTCTCTACTGGCCCACTCTTTCATTCTGATACCTGTATGATCATTCACACATCTGGGCAACACACAAAGGAGATTCTGTTTTTGAACAAACTGCTTCTTGAACAGGTTTCCAGAATGAATTAAGTTCGAGAACCAAGGTTCCACTACTGCCTTAATCCTCACTTCCCCATGCAGTACATATGCTCCACATTCACACACTCAGTACATTCAGTACGTAGTTTCTCCTCTATCTCTTTCTCCCCATCACCTCTAAGAAATGTTTTTACTGTTTTCCTCCTAATTCTTATAATTCCTGAATTTTGAGATCTGATTTCTGTCCCTGTTTCTAAGACAAAGTTCAAACTCTTTGGCAAGTCATATATTACAACCTTTCCCTTACCCTCACTTGCTCGTGAATATCTTTGTATTCCAATTCCATCAAACTCCTATATTTTTTTACATTTGCTGAGTAAATCCCCACTCTTCCTTATGAATTGTTTCTTATTGAGGAAATAGTCTCCTCTCTGCCTTTTTTGGTTTTCATTTTTGTTTTTTTCCAATTTGGAACAGAACATCAATCATCCTTCATACAAAACTCAAATTTCACTGTGTTTTTCAGCAACTCAGCATAGGTGTTTCTGTTGAATAATTTTTTTTTTTCTCAGTTCAAATGTTGTAGGTCCTGTAAGTTGAAGCCACAAAGCATAGTTTTAATTTTCGTGGAAAATGGTATACTTTAAATAAAGAAAATATAGATAAATAAGTGGATCTCACTATGGGGTATGAATTCCCAACCTTTTAAAGCACAAAAAGTGTAATATACATGTTATAGAGAATGTACATATTCATAGAACATATATGTGCATGCATAAATGTGTATATACAATTGATTTTAAAATAAACAACTAATATTTTGGTATAATAAATTGAGAAAGGTAAATAGTCAAATTATTTAAAAAACTAAAGGCAATAAATTAAAAAGTAATATTTGTTAAGGAATAATAAACTAGTTGAATTCCACATCATTTATCAGGGGAAAATTGAAGTAAACACAGAGAAGAGTAAAACTAGAATTTCTACTCTTTTCATAAAATGTATGAAAAGGCAAATTCATTTTTGTTTTAAGACTGGAAATGTGTATTTAAATCCATATCTAGTATCTTTATTTTAGTTCTTTTTTCTTGTTTATATAATTGATATTGAAATAAAACTGAAATCACTCATTTTTGAAAAAATACTATTTTTAGAATTCAAAGTCTCCCAATCATGATCTCAATCATTAATGCATATTCCTCTTTTTGGGGGGTTGGGGGCACTCTGGTTAGTCTCATCTTTGCCATGATTTTTATAATTCAATTAAACTAAGCATGTGGTAGGCCAATTTTTTTATCAATAATCTACAATGAGTAAGCTAGGTTAATTGTATATTAGTTATGGATAAAGTTTTAATTCATACACTGCCTATTCTCTACTGAGTATACACTACAAACACATAGTTTATAGGATCAAGCACTATTTATGAAGTTCTTTATTATAGGAGAATAACAATGTAAAAAACAAAACAAAACAAGAAAAAACTTAAATTCCTTTAAAAATAAAATGTTTATGTTTTGAATACAAATTTTTCAATATTTGATTGGTTTTGTTTTGTTCTGAAGCCTAGGATATTCTTTCATGCCTGTAAGCTCCTTGGTTTGTGTCCTTCTAACTCCTGATGTTTGGTTATTTTGCAAGTGTATGTTTATTTTTTAAAGCATGAGTGACCAAAAGAAAATAAAGCAGGGACTTTAAAAAATTCAAATCCAAGTCTCATCAGAGGAGTCTTTTCAGTCTTTGTTTTACCAATAAAAGGTAACACAAATCTGTTTTGAGTAGTTCTGCAACTAGCCTTATAGTCTCGTTGACATTGATTTTGTTTATTAAATGGAGTTTGTATCAAAATGAATCTTTCACATTTATATAACCTGGCTAATTATAAATCATGTACTCCTTATCCTTTTAAACATATTCTTTATTTCTAAGATGTACAAATACATTAAGAATAGAGAATATAAATATCCTTCGTTGATTTCTTCTTTTACACTAGACTTCATTTACATGATATATATGGAAATGTAGTGAGAGTCAAGTTTGTGAAATAGTAACTTCAGGGCTAGCAACAAAGTTTCCATATGATTCTGAATGTATCCTGAGAGATATATTCTGTTCACCCAGCAGAGCATTTGATAAAACAATAATTGTAAACATCTAAAATCAAGATAATATTAATTTGTGTTATCTTGAAAAATCATTAGATCTGCCAAAACTGGGTGTTTATTCTTGCAAAGAATTTCGTAGTATCTGCCTATTTAAATATTACTAGACAAGGAGACCTTCCTGCTTTTCATAGACATTTGTAAGTGTTAAACTGGGACAAGAATCTAGATCTCTTGAATACCATATAATCATTCTTGCCATTACGCCACACTGATCATGAGATGTCACCTGGCCATACTCTTAGGAAAGGGATAAGAAGCCCACAAAAAGGAGAATGCTCAGTTCTCAGGAGCTCATGCCACCATATTGCAATTACAAGTGTGCATCAGCAGATAAAACAGCTCTGGTACATTTACAAAATGAAATACTACTTGCCTATAAACAAGAAAAAATTTACCCTTTGCAACAGCATGGATGAAACTGGAGAACATTATGTTAAGTGAAAAAAACCAGTCAGAGAAAATTACCACATGATTTCACTCATATGTGGAATCTAAATGAACAAACTGAACTAACAAGCAAAATAGAGACAGACTCATAGATGGAGAGCAGAGGTCAGAGTGGTTAGGGGAGGTGGAGGGACTGAACCAAAAAAGAGAGAGAGAGAGAGAGAGACAGACAGACAGACAGAGACAGAAAGATGTCATGGATATGGACAACAGTGTGGCAACTGGGGGGTGGCTGAGGGGGGCGGGCTGAGTGGAGGTGGCAGAGGGTATAGGGAAGCTAAAGAGTAATGGAAAAATACAATAAAATAAAAATTTAAAAACAAATATTCCTCTTGTCCCTCCATTTTGTCAATTTTCTTCCTTTTTCTTTATACCCTAAAAATGTATTTAACTTGTACTTTTTAACTTGATATATAACAAATATTTTGCCTGCTTATATTGAAAGCAATTGAACATGAAGAATTGCTGTTTTGCCAGATTATATAAGGACTGGGGAAGAAGGTTCCAGGCTCTTCCTTCAGGAAAGACTCACAGAATAATTGACCATAACTTGCCTTAAGAGAGCTGCTCTAGCTAACATGAAAAGAAACACGAAGAATGAGGAACTTGCCACTGCAACTGCTGGCTTGCAAACCAAATTGTCCCTGCTGTTACCTGGGAACTAGAAAGCTACTTTCAAAACTATTGAGTCCAAAACCATACTACTTCAGCTGCAGTCCTTGACAGCAAAAAGAATGTTCCATGCCATGATAGAATTTGCTAGCACAAGGAGCAGCTAAAGAATAGGAATGTTCTCACCCCATAAATTCCTTTTGAATTTCCTGCTGTATGTCTGCTTAAGGGAATCTGAGCCACAATCCAAATCTTAGCATGCAGTGATTTTATACGATTGAATACTTCAGTGCAGTAAAAACGATGCAGTGACCTCTACATCACTTGGGAGCTTGTTAGAAATGCAAAACCTCAAGTCCTACCCCAATTCTATGGAGTCAGAATCTGCATCTTAACTAAATTCTCTTAGATTCTTTATCACATTGAGATTGAAACTGTAGTAAGTCATTCAACAAATGGGTTAAAAAGGATAGAGTGAGTCTAACAGCCATATCCACCACATGTGCCTTAAGACTACAGGTGTCACTTATATACAAAGTTTACTAATTTTTTAAAATACTTTAAGATTATTTCATGGTCATATTCTTTCATTTTTCTAATTATCAGTAATTTTTGTGGGTTAAGATTCTAAATTTCACATTAAAGAAAACCAATAAACTGGCACGATCAAAAATATAACTAATACTAAATGTTCATACTGTAATGGGGTACAGAGCAAGGGGTCCCCAAAGTCCCCACAGCCCATGGTTGTGGCATGCGGGAAGGGGGAGCAGACAATACTGGGATAAAGATATTCTGCATATCTATGGCAAGCCTTTAGCTAATTAATAGCTGTGTTACCACCCTAGAGTAAAAAGCATTCAGTGACTCATGGCATGGTCAAGGGGGCTTCTATAGCACCCGCTGAGAGGCAGAGAGGCAGGGATTTGAAGACTCCTGTGTCACTGAGTCACTTCTTCCCTAACTAGAGATGGCAGCCAAAAGAAGGTAGAAGATACAGGAAACTAGCAAATGTGGCTCACTGTGGGAGGGACTGAGTAAGAGGTTGCATAGGAAGCTCCTGGTAGGGATTTAAAAGAAGGGCAGGCAGCCATGAAGAGAGAGAGCCATGATGTAGCAGCAAGGCAGTTTGTAGGTGAGCTGGCTCGCCATGGGAGAGAGAGCCGCCATGCAGAGTGGTAGTGAGGAAAAGGCAGCCGTGAGGGAGAGAATGGCAAACTGCTGCTCTGATCATGCCTGCCCTAGCTGACTTCAAAGCCACCAAAGGCTCTGCCTTGCAATACAGAGGCTGGCCTGCTGCCTCACAGAACCAAACTCTATCTGGTCTCTTGGGACTTGAGACATAGAGAAAAGTCACTATCTTGAGACGTGTGCCTCCCTGGGACTCCACCATGATCCAGTGCAACACAGCAAATGTCTTATTGGACTATTATGTGGAGGCTAAGGGCAATGTACCCCATGTCCTGAAGGCGAGAGCTGCTCTGAGAAAATAGTGACTTTGAAACCCACAAGTGTACCTTCCAGAGAGACAAGACAACTATTTGCACAGCCAGCTTAAGATAAGGATATGGGGAACTATTGGCCTTGTTTTTGGCTTATAGCTTGGTGGGGAGCAAGGGAAATGCTGGGTCTCCTAGGAGAACAGGGCTCTGAGTTGGAATGTTCTCAGCCCCCTCCCTGAAGGTTTTACCCATGTAAATGAAAACTTGTTTCCTCCAACACTGATTCTTGGGTCACGCATCAAGGCACCACATGCACGAGACTCACTTTGCTTGGCTACAAAACTAGCTTCAAACATAAAAGTACAGTTGGTAGTTACAATACAGTCACAAGAATGTAAAGTACAGCACAGGGAATATAGCCAATAATATTGTAATAACTATGTACAGTGCCACTTGGGTACCAGAAATATGAAGGGGAACACTTTGTAAAGTACATGATTGTCTAACCACTAAGCTGTAGCCCTGAAACTAATACAAAATAATATTAAATGTAAATTTTAATTGACAAAATTAAAAAAATAAATAAAAAGGATATTAGTCATCAGATGACATCATCATAAATCTGACTTTTTTGTATCTTTGTTGATTTTCTTGTTTTATTTTTATTCTCAGATATTTTTCTCATAATTAACCATCAGATAACCTACAAAAATATAGACTGACAAAACAAGTGGAAAGAGATTTCTTTCTGAAATTCATAGTACATGTATAGAGCTGATGGTATTTACATCTAGTGGACTGACTTTAAGTCACATGCCCATCCCTAAAACTGTTGGACCAGGTGTTAGACTGGGGAAGTCAGACCAGACCTTGGTTCAGCAACCTCGCTTCTTGAGTTCTGGCTAAGAAAGAATTCAGAGGTGAGACTCAAACTATAAGAGAAAATTGATTTAGAAAGTCTCAGAGGAAGTGGGGAGAAGTAAGCATAAAAGAAATAAGCTTAGGAACAAGTTATAGAGACAAAAGAAAGGCCCTTGGAGCTTAGGAGAAAGAAAGAGGCAAGAAAAACATGCCTCAGGAAAAGGGGTGGGGAAAGGCATGGGTGTGCTCCATAGAGTCACACTGGGACCTCTTCTTGAGGTATTTATCTGGAGGTTTCAGAGGAGGATCCCAACAGAGTATTCATCAGTTTTTAGGTGTGTCCTTTAGGGTCATGGTCTCTACTGATTGGTCAGCCCTAGGGCAAGGGGTCATTAGTCAATGCAGTTGATCCTGATGTCAGCCATGGCTTTGCTTGTCTGGTTTTGATGTTTTTCTGGGCCACAACTGAGGTCTGCATGTATTTGTTGCAGGTCAGAAACTCGCTGTCTTGGAGGTTTAATGTTTAAGGGCTATTCTCTGGTGCCCCTTATCTGTTCTCCCTTGAAGAGAGTATACCCTTAGACATGACTAGTAAGATGCCAGGGGAGGAAAGGTCAGGAGAGAGTCTGCACTACATGACAAGCATTATGCTAGTGAAGGAAGGGTTACCCTGGGGATGAGGTCCTTGTTTTCTCAGTTTTGCCTGTTCGTAGGCACCTGAGGCGTTCTGTCCTGGAGACATTCCATACCTGGCCCAGCATCTTTGCTCTGCTCATGCCTGTCCAGCTGCCTACCAAAAAACAATCTTTGTGGCCAGGAGCATGTAATACTCATGGCCACTCATAGCACAACCAGTTAGGCTTAGCCTTACTTAAAGAGAATTGCTTATCAAGAGGAAAGAGGAAAGTCTTAGTGCTAGTATAAGAAGACAATGATTTGCTTAGCAGTAACAAATAGTAGGTACCCACTATTGTTTCAAAGTAATTAGTTACGACTACTTACTAGTTATTTTTCTTTCTCCTCCTTGGAGAAACAAATTAATTGAGTTAGGTTGGACTGTGAGTTGTTATCACTCTGAAGAATTTTGCATTGATGTCAATTTAGACTGCAATGGGAGATTTTTTCAAAAAGTTCAGTTTTATAATTTATAAGTAAGTTCCTTAGCTTTTTCAAAAATGACACATGCACGATCAATTTCAGGCAGCCATGACTTAAAGTGGTAAGATAAATTGTTTTAGTGCAGCACTTTCTTCTACTACATAAGACAAGAATGTTGATCATATGTCTTTGTAATAAAGTAATTCAAAATATTTGTGTACCTCTTGCTCCTAAGTAGCAAATATACTGTATCAATTTTCATTTTTTCAAGCACTTACTGCAAGATTAAAAGTTATTTTCCCCTCTTAATGTAAAAAACATTTAAGCCTGTAGAGAATTTTTATGAGTTTATTTGAACCAAACTGACAATTGCAGGGAAGCAAAACCTCAATGGATTTAGAAAATGCTCTGAAAAATGTCAGTTTTACCACTTATTTTATACATCAGAATCAAAGGGGAAAATGTAAAGGGGGTACATGAAATTCTTCGGTGATATATTAGAGAGATGGGAGAAAACATAGAGGGAAATCTCTGGGATTGGATAAAAAGTAAAAGAAATAGATACACACTTCTTTCACATAGGTGAGTATAAGATAGTTTAACAGTTCGCAATTAACACAATAACAGTGAGGGGCTCTGTGATCTCCTGCTATGGTGGAGGATTGAGTCCTGAAGGTTCAGGAAAAAGAAAATTACCCCAGATGCCAAA
The DNA here is from genome assembly GCF_987537825.1 of Furipterus horrens. Classification (NCBI taxonomy): domain Eukaryota; kingdom Metazoa; phylum Chordata; class Mammalia; order Chiroptera; family Furipteridae; genus Furipterus; species Furipterus horrens. The sequence goes on from NW_028327175.1 coordinate 71,315,442, forward strand.
AGACAATAGACTGGTTCAATGAAGATAAACAATGACCTTAGTCAAGAAAGATAACGGCATAGGTCATGGTTACCCACCCTGACTCGCTTTTAACTAGAAAGTTTTAATTTCAGACCATCCTGTGTGGTTACTGTAGATTTCTGAGTTAGTAAAGCCCACCATGCAGGGCCCCCATGAACTTGTCAGGTTTTGTATGTGGCCCCCTTTTTGCTGTAATTATCGAAGTAAGCAAACAGTTTGGGTTCCTTGCCCTTCATTATATTATTAAGTGTCCACAGTTCCACATAATTTTGTTCCATTATTTAATTCATTTTTGAGTGCAGAAGTTTTTAATTATGCAAAACAAAAATAATTCTGGTACTTTGTTTTTTGAATAAGCTCTCTGTGATGAGAGAACATTCAGTAGCATAATCAAAATAACTTAGATTTAAAAAAAATCACTGTCACCTAGTTCATCTAATAAACTTTATTGCCTAGACTTAGATTTCAAGAGGAATAATTTTCCCTTGCTTTAGTGGTAAGTGATTTTTAAAATTCTGTAGTTTCCCTCACCCTTCTTGCATGACCCCTACATACATCTCTAGTAGGGTAGGAGCTGGCATAAAATAGTTTGGCAGGATTTTCAGGTATCGATTGCCCACAAGTTCCAATAATCAAAGTTGAATCTCCAAATAGTTGCCAAAATGGAGTTACAGCACCGGTGTGACCAAAGCAATATCAGATCTCTGAGTAATTTTTATATTACATAACATCTCCTACTGTCATATTGTTCAAGATAATTTCTACAATGATGGTAAGAAACTAGGAAGAGAAGAGGACATAGATATAATTTATTGCAAAATCAACGTAAAACAGATTTGGAAAACTGTTCCTGTCACTCTTTAGCTAGAAAAGAGGAGCAAAGGGGACTATAGACATTGAGCTTAAGAAAATGGGAAGCACAAGGTTGTTTGCTTTCCCAGGAAGCTGTAGCTTCATACTCCAGGGTATTATCACTCCCCCATCCTCTCCTCTGGCACCAGATTTTGGGGGGCTTAGGGGTAGTCCAACTAGAGGGTATAAATTCATCAAAAGCCTGTGAAAGCTTGGGAACTTGACTGGTTCTTTTGAAAAAGCCCCTGGCCATCCCAAGCCCAAACTCATATAACCCCAGGGGAACAAAGAATATCTCCCTCTCTTTCTGTCTTGTCCAACCAGTAACACTCTCACCCATGCACTCATGCATTTTTCCATAGCCATGTGGCCTTAGCAACTGCATGGCTGGCAGTCACATGGACTCTGCCACCAGAGCAGCCGGGAACAAACTAAGCTACCTGGATGGGGACTGAGACCTTTAACAGCCACCTCCCAACTCCAAATGATTAATCTTTAATATAAAGCAAGAACTCTAAACTCTAATTTTTGTCTTGGTCTTGTGGAGGACACAGTTGGATTTTTTCCATGGTGGAACAGACAGAGGTGGGACATTGGAAAACCAAAGGGCAGCTTCTATTCCCATCCAGATCAACTACTATGTCATAGTACAATCTCCCATGCACAGGGCCTTGGAATCTTTCCCTAGTAATCCCATGGAAGAGCCTAATTTCCACCACCAAGAACACTAGGTCAAAAGAGCAACAAAATATGTTATTGTTCAGAATTAAAGGCCTGCATTACACTAGGCATGGTGAAACATCATTGCTATTTGATAATATTGGTAAGAGTGAACAACTGTGAAAAAAAGCATGCCTTTTTAAATTTTTGAATAAGATTTTGTTTGCTTATTAATTTTTTAAATAAGGGATTTGTCAGAAAGCAAGCTTTACATGATAAGATAAAGCAGAATTTCTGAAAAATAGGAGACTCAGATTCATATTTAGAACTACTAAACTAAATTGATGAAATTTAAATTTCATGTAGAAGTTATAAGTAGGTATTCTATTCTACTTTTCTTTTACTCATTACTTGAAGGTATTTAGATGTTAGATTTATATTGGATTATTTAAGAAGGTAAACTCAAAATGAAGAGGAAACATTTAATATTCAAAAGCTATTACACTGAAATCTTTAAACCAATGTATTTGATGACTACTTTCTTAGGAAGAAAAAAAATTAAAAGAGGCTGCATATATAATTTTTTTTAATCCCACGGGTTTCTTGGTAGCCTAAGTTAGCACCAGTAAAGTGCTCTTTGAATCTTTTACAGTAGCCACAGTTTTGTTCTAAAGATAAAATGTATTATTTGTGATTTGAAATAATACATTTCAAACACTTGACTGTCTTAATTGTTTTTTACACCTGTATATGAGATATAATCTGAAATGGATCTCTTCCTATCTTTGAAGAAATTACAAATAAATAATAGACATATCTATAGGACCTGAGAGCTATGATGAGACTTTCAGGAATTTGTTTCTAGTATTTTTATTTGGATGTTAATGATAATCTGTTGATACATTTGCTAATTCACTAAAAAATGCTAAATTTTTGTCATATTCAAAGACAAACTCAAACTGCTCCTAATGAAAAAGAAAAATATTGAAAACAATGCTGGAGAACAAGGTATGTGGCAAGAACCCAGTGTCTTATTTGAGGTATGGTGAGGAAGTAATTCAATTATAGAACATTTATTACTTCAGTTGGGTGTTTTGTTCTCAGCTTATAACCTAGGGTGATGATTTGAATACAGAGTTCAAGGTGGATGAAAAGAAAAACAATGACCTCTCAGTTATGCTGGTGGTTGGTCATTAATTTATGTACCATTATCCAGTTCCTTTGATTATCCTCTTTATTCCTCTGGCTTTCTCCTCATGTTTGTTTTCTTTTTCATTAGTATCTGCACAAGATGGAAATGGAAAATATGTAATGGAAGAAAAAATGTACCAGATAATTTATCTCTTTGATGGTAGATCTGCCAAAACAATTCAACACAGGAGCTGTCAAAAGATATATTCATAAATTCCCAGTGTTTCCTTACAAAGTAAATGAAAACAAATTTTCCTCTTTTTCCACAACACACACACACATAGAGAGGGAGCGAGAGAGAGGGATTTGTTCGTCCCTTTTGTTGTTGCTTATGCAGGACTTTATTGTCTAAGACTTGGATAGGTGGTGCCATTCTTGATTCTATTCCATACTGCCTATCTGTGCTTCCTTAAACATTGCATTTTTATTCTAGTCTTATAATGACTCGCAAACACTCACTCAATAAAATCCAAATCCTTTACATGGCTTTTAATGCTTTTTATACTCTACTGACATCTATCTTCTCCATTCTCATTTCAAGTAATGCCCCCAAAATCCCTCAGATTGTCAGACCAGAGTTTCTTCATCGTCTTGCAAACATAACAAACCACTTCCACTTTTTCACCATGATTTGTGTATGTCATCCCACACCAGGCGAGGATGCTTTCCCTCTACCTTCCTAATCACCCACATGCAGCCTATCACTCAAGTCACTCAAGTTCAAATGAAGGTTTCTCTTTTAGATCGGGTTACTGGAAACCAGACTGTGAGATTAAGATCTGTATGGATGTAAAATGTTTATTGAAGCTTGCTGTCACACAGTCCTCAGTGATAAAATAAGGGCAGCAATATTGGGCAAATTAAGGAAGTAATAACAATGGCTTTATCTGATCCCATGGGGATTGCTGAAACTGAGGTGGTGTGGAGAGCAGGACAAATAAAATGGTATTGGTCCAATCAAGATAACAAAGTATATAAAACAAAATGGAGTCACTCATGTCAACCAAGATGGCTGACAGTCAGCCTTGACACTTTAGTTCAAGAGGGAAACTACCTAACTCAAGCTAGACACATCTGACTAGAAGACACACCTAAGATATCTGCACATGTGACCAGAATATCCATGTCTGCAGAGCAGGACCACCCACTTGGCATCAGGGGTGCCAAGATATTTATCAAGAGACCCAGAACGGTAGAGTACACCACTTTCAAGGTATAACTGAGGTAGGCCCCAGACCACTCCTGAGACAGCTGAGCTCCACACATCAGAGTGCTGCTCCATGCCATGCTAATCTTTCTTGGCATCAGCTGCTGGAGGCTCTGCACTGTTGAACTGAGGAATTTGTATGCCCTGCTACCCACCTGGCATTGGAGATCCTTCCTTGAAAGATATGGATGGCTCCCTTATCCACTATGCTCTCTCCCAGACCTGCAAACTAAGACTCTGTGATTTGGGTTTGTTTTTCTCCATTCATTGCTGTGTGTTTGTGTGTTATATTTCTCTTAGATTGTTAAAGTGTGAGTAGGATATTAATACATGTTGATGTTCTACTTTGAGTGAACCTGCACCAATAAAAGCTGAGTGAATAGTTACCTTGTGTGACTCTTGTCTATTCCTTCGTGCTAATTGCTCAATAGGCAGCTAGCTGAGTAGTTGTCCAGCTGACTTATAGGAAAGACTATATCGTGAACATATGCTCATTACAGGTAGCCTTTTAGAGATGTTTGGAATTAAGGCAAGGGTGCTGACACTGTGTATCCACATTAATCACCAGATGCAGCATGGGTTGAAGGCAAACACGTTTGTGAGGAACTTCCCTGAGGTGGAGGGTAATTCCAGAGGTGGTACTCAGCTGTGAGCTGCCAGTAGAAAACATTTCTGGCAACTGGATAATGAGTGCCCTAGTTCTGATGGTGGACCTGGGCAGGTAGCACACTTCCCATTATAGTCTTCCTGCAACTTTTTTGATGTCAATAGCTAGTGAAGCTCACAATGCATTTATACTTAGTTATGTAGTTATTTCATGTTTGTTTCATTTGCAGAACTTCAAACTATTGAACAAATATCTTCCCTAGCCTCAAGTGCTATCCTAAACCCAGAAGGGTGCTTTAAATACTAATATAAATGTTTAGTATTGTTCTTTCAAACCTTCAGCTGCAATATATTATACACTAATTTAAAATAATAGATTTATCAAGATATTTAAATTTCAGAAACACCCATGAAATGTATTACACCTGCATGAAACATACTTTGTATTTCTTTTCAAAATATAGGACTTCAGTAGGACTGGAATATTTGTATCAAGTGTAGATTAATACATCAAGTTAAAAGTATTTGCTTCTGACAAAAATCTCTTACATATTATTTGAAAGGTAAAAGCTCAAATTTTAATTTATAAGAAAAAATGAGTTGGATAAATGGTAAAGTCCTTACTACAATTTTCATCTATAATAATTATTTTTTAATGATAAATCTTCAAAGAGTACTGTTACTGGATATTGTATAGATAATACTTCTACATTTAGTATTTTAATGACTGGACTTAAAAATGACAACATTTCTCTGACCAGCATGGCTCAGTTGTTTGGAGTGTCATCTTCTAATCAAAAGTTCACTGGTTCAATACCTGGTCAGGAGACATGCCTAGGTTGTGGGTCTCATCCCCAGTTGGGACACACCCAGGAGGCAACTAATCGGTGGTTCTCTCTCACATTGATGTTTCTCTGTCTCTCTCTCCCTTCCCCCTCTTTCAAATGAGAATAAAGTATGCCTTTAATAAAATAAATAAAAATGACAATATTACTGTTATGTAAAAATAGGTGTATTAAAGAGCTTTAGTTAGAACTGGGACAATCATTCAAATTTGAGTAAAATTTGAAAAAATATACAGAAAAGTGTTTTAACTCAATAAAATTAGACATTTCATTATAGTGTATGCATAAAAACTACTCAAATTGTTGACTTATTTTTGTTCTTACCTTTCTTTAATATGAAATAACAAGCAACTAAACTTTACTTGTGTTAGGTATGACAAACTGAACTAACAAGCAAAATAGTGACAGACTCGTAGATAGAGAGCAGGCTGACAGCTCTGGGGGAGGGAGAGGTTTAAGGAGTGGAGGGATGGAGCAGAAAGAGGAGGATTTGTGGATACAGACAACACTGTGGGGATTGCAGCGAGTGGAGGCGCATGGGTGGAGGTAGAAGATGCTATAAGGGGAGTAAATGGCAATAGAAAAAATAAAATAAATAATAAACTTTTTTTAAAAAGAAAATAAGATATTTTGTAATTAGTCAAAAGAAAAGTTGAATAGGTATTTCCATCTCTGCATCAATTTTATATATTTTTAAAAATGAAAATAAGGTATTTTATACTTAGACAAAAAAGTTGAATCAGTATTTCCACCTCTGCATCATTTTTATATAAAATCCACTGACAACTTTGAGAGAGGAAAAAATAAGATATGTTTAATGGTTTAAATCACTGAAGTAACTAAAAAGAAAAAGCTCTGTGTTTATATTATTATTTTTTCTTATTAGTGAAAGAGAGATACATTTTTTTTTGCAGTTGAAAAGAATATGAGTTACCTTAAGGGAATATTTAAAAAAATACATATTATATATCTTAACCTTTTAAAGCTGTTCTTTCAGAAATATTTATTTTTCAGTCTCATTTGATTATGTGAAAAATTGATTCACTTTCAAACACCCTTTATGATTTTGTTAGTCATTAAAAATATTCAGCTACTAGATAGCCACAGTTATTTTCAATGAGGACTCATTATATGTCTTTATTTTTCTTTCCCTTTGATATGAGCAAGCATCAAAGATGAAAATTATTTCTATGACAGACAAAAGACATTTCATATTGACATTTGGGTTTTGCAGAGAATGGAGAAGATAATGAAAACTAAAAAGGAGTGAAAAAAGAATGTAATGCTTTGTAATCTCAAAATCTATTCTTAAAGAGTCTGTAACTGAAATCCACTTCTGAATGACACCATACAACATCATATCTAATGCTTCACTAGAAAGACAGCTTTTCTCTTCACTAAAGTTTTGTCAATTATATACTATTTCAAAAATACCAGGCAGATGAGAGCTTAGGTGGCCTAAAGCTTCTTAAGTCCTTGCAGGTCAATGGGGCCATTGATTCTGTTCTTTGAACATATCATGAATGTGTTATGAATTGTTGGGTCTCTGTCATATAAGAGACAAAAAATCTCAGAAAAGACACCTTTGAAAGAATAATCTTGTATGTGTGGGGGGGTGTTTTTTCAGTTTTTTCTTTTTTCTTTTTTGCAACTCAGAGAGATTTAATCCTACTTTGATTTCTTTTTAGTAACAATCTTAACTTGTTTCAAGTCCTATCCTCAGTTCAATAATTTATGTAAACAATAAGCTTAAGACAAAAAAATTAATCCCCAAAAGTAGACCTTCTTCCTCAGGGACTAAATGACAATTTACAGCATATTCAATAGTGTATGTTTTTTTTCCACAAATTTCATTAGCACACCATTGATTGCTCATTTTTCAGCTCTCAAAACAATTTAACATAGTCTCTTTCATGCAGAGGATAACATATTCACATTATTTGATTTTTGATGAAACCAAATGACCCTTTATATTTGCAATAGAGTTCTTTAATTTTGTATGAGTTTCTTTACTGCTGTTCATTTAATTTTCTATTTCCATTAACCATCTGCAAGCATTTGACTCTATGACAATTATTCAGCTGTGCTACATCATGACTGACATATTTTATAAATGAAAAAAAAAAAAGAAAGAAAATGGAGGAGGGTTAGAGATCACAAGAGAAAGGAAGAGAAAGCAATTGAACAAAAATGTCATGGCTTGGAATCATGTATTTTGCATTCAGCTGAAACATCTGAATGGTAATTATTGGTCTAACTGTAAATCTAGCCTAATTGCATTTTGTCTTCATTTCTGATAAGCACTTCACAATGATGATGATTACTCCTGCTAAATGCATTCGTTCCATGACTGTTTTCCCACACTGATGGCCAGGGGGCCTTGCAGATAAAAAGACTGCAGACAAAATAGTTCAATTCTGCTACAACTAAATCAGTATTGATTTCTTTTTCCAGGTAGGAGAGGGACCAACTATATATGTCTTTCATTTCTCTGCCTACCCACCATTAGAGGGGTTTGGTCAGTATATATGAGAATGCACTTTAATTAACTGACACAAAAGAGAGGCCAATCTAAGGGAATTATCACTGATTAACTATGTCACTTGTCTGACAAATAAAGAACATTACATCTTGCCTGTTTCTTTAAAGGCCTCAACTGAAAAGAACCTCACTGTTTTATTTCATTTTTCTTTGTATCATGGAAACCTTTTGCCATGTTGATTTAAATGTAATTTGTGACTTTTTATACTTATGTTTTTTTTTTCCTTTTTATTATTAAATACCCAACGAGCCTTTTTGATGATGGAATGGAGACAGACTGTTAACGTCTTTTCATAAATCTTTCTTTTTCATAGTAGGGCAATTAGGCTGAACATTTATATTTCTGCTACAAATTTCAATGTGCAAGTGGAAGCAAATGGCTATGCAATAATAGAAAGCCATTATGTGGCTTCATCATTGCTCTTCAGCTTTCTAAACTGTGAGTGTTCCGACAAAGAAATTATAGAAAAATTGTTGTTCTGCAGTCTTCCTGAGAAAAACATCAGTAATATAGCATCAAATAAAATTTACATGGGTTGAAAATCACTTTTAACTATTCATATGACTTATTTAGACATTTGATCTAAGTTCTTGAAACATGTATGAACAATACCTGAATCCACCTTTGGCAATGGGACAAGGGGGAAAGCCTGTCATAGAACACAGTCTCTGAACAGCTTCATTATAACCTAGGACTGACCACCTGCAGATGGAAAGTAACACTCAAAGATGGAGAAAATAAATAGAGAAACAAGAACCATGAAGACTTCAGTTGTACAGCAAAAATGCTTACATTAAATGATTCTCGTTCTTAACATCCAGTGTAAGGCTTGGAATGTTCAGAAATAAATATATCCTGCTGGAATAGAGCTTTCATAAGACAAATATTCTCACTTGACAGTTGTTATTTGCTTCCCCACCCTCCAATCTTTCTACCTGAGGCAGCCCTTGCTTTTCATTTGGTGATCCATCTATCCCCCAATGCATGCTCAATCTACATGGCCTGAAACTGAGGCTCCATTCTAGCAACCTGTGTAGAACACACAAACGAGGCCCATCCCTGAATAATACTTCCTGGTAATGTGAGTCATTTGTGGATGGACACAATCTAAGCTAGTCTTATCAAAGTGACTCTGAAGGCTTTTTCAGACTGCCTTAAGCAAAGCTCTCCCTTCCACTGAAACTAAACAAATGGGGTATCAATTTTATCAGCACATCTGGCCATTATGTACAACCACAGAAGGAAGTCAGGAAGAAACCAGGAGCCCATGTCATTATTTGGGCCTGTGCTTATATGAGTTGCTTAAGCCAGTTTGGATTGATTTTTCTGTCACCAAAACAGTTAATCATAGAGGCTAAATCTAATTGAGCAAGATTATAGAGCAGCATCAAGAGTAAATAGATATAGGTAAGAAGATGTTCAAACTTTAGTTTGGAGCAAGCACAGCTTATCATCTTTCACTGCCCCCTTAAAGTTTATCTATTAAATGCAAACTTCCCTCACCCAGCTAAAAATTATAACAGGATTATACTCTTACTTCACATTATGTATGCACAAACAGTCTAAAACATCAGTTTTAGTTTTACTGATTTGGATATAATGTTGCCCAGTTCTGTAATAAAAAAAAAACTATAAGCCTGCCTCCATGTTTTTATTTTTTACAGCTTCAGAAGGGAAGCTTATAAAAGGAAGAAGACTCATTATTTTTCTCCATATTGTTTTTCCTCATTAACTGTGGCTTCAGAACTCAGTGGTCAGAGGTAATAAAGTTAGAATGAACTTTGTGGAAGCATGAAGGGGAAACCGAGTTAGTCAGTTGCTATATAGAAAGGATAGACAAGATGGAGAAGCATTTGAACTGGGAAAGAAAGTGGCTTCTGAATCAGACAGATGGTTAGCATCTCTTCTCTGTTTCATTGGCTGTGACTTCAGGGTAAGTTCCTAAACTTTATCCTTTGCATTTGAGGTTAAGACCCAGCTTTTGGTTACCATAAGAAATATACGATGAATGTGTACAACACGTTTACTCATTATAGCAGATTAATAAATGGTTAAAATTATTGGTGAACATTTATCAGCAGGGAGTTGGGAGCAGGAAACATGGTCATTTCTACTCATCCAGTGGACAAGCATATGAAGAATAGCTACTTAATTCCCACAATGTGAAAAATGTAAATTAAAAAAAGATAAAATCCATATTATAGATTTATTCTAATGATCTATCCTTACTGATAAATGTTTTGAATCAGGAGTTAAGTATTTCTGGGAAGGGGAAACACTAACTACCTTTCAAACAAGAAACTTAAGCTCTTTGTGAGCAGGTAACAATTAAGGCACACCTGGGAGCACATTCAAGAGAGCTTTGCAAATAGTGTCAATAACTCCCTAGTTAACATATTCATGAATGTTGGCCAAATAACCCTTGCAAGAAGGTGTGATGAACATCAGAGATAAGAATACATCTTGCTTTCTGCTAAAAAAAGTTACTTTTATGTGCCTCATTTACAAAACACAGCAAATTAACTCATCTCAGCAATTATTTCATTCCCCAAGTAGTCATGTTTGTGCATGGTTGCTTATTTCTATGACTCTATGTACTGCATTAATGTAACTTGTGAGTTTGACTGCCACATACATTAAGAAACATGTACTTTTAAACTCTGGATATTAATTTAAGATTGCACAATAAACATGCTTTAGTGAGTGAAATATCAAATTATGCCTGTTAGAGAGTAAAAAGTAGGAATTGATTTATTAAAATTATATCTGTGTCTAAATGAAGAGACTATCCCCCCCTACACACACATAGAAATATTTTTGACATTCTACATGAAATATATTCTTGACCAAAAAATTGCATTATTTTTTTAGAAAACAGATGTTGAATTAAGAAATAAGATTAGTATAATAAAAATAATAGTAAAGTTTAGGTTAGTTCTATATGTAGGAGCTAGAGATTACTCTGAGGGTTAGAGTGTATTCTAGTTTTCTATGGCTATATAACAAATTACGAAAAACTAAACAGTATAAAACAACATGCATGTATTATTGTCTTGTAGTTTTCTGTGGGACAGAAATCTGGCCATAACTTCATTGGGTCCTTTGCTCAGAAACTCACAATAATACAATAAAAGTGGTTGCTATGTTGCATTCCTTCCAAACCCAAGTGGCTATAAGCAGAACTCAGTTCCTTGTGACTATATGACTGAGGTCCCATTTTCTTGCTAGCTGTTAATTGGAGACTACACTCAGCTCCTAGAGTATGTAGCCTGCACCTAGGCACTCTCAATTGATAGTTTACATTTTCAAGGCCAGCAGAAAAACACAGCTGACCTTCATGAAGGCATCAGTCCTTCTTATGCAGGGCTCCCCTGATTAGGTCAAACCTTTACAGATTAATCTATTTAATTAAGTGAAAGACTAATGATTAGGGCTTTAATTGCATCTGAAACAATTATTTTTTCATATAACATAGCACAAGCACTAGAATTATATTGCATCATATTCAAGAACCTGTCCCACAGTCAAGGAGGGAGATTATAGAAGAGATGAATACCAGTGTATGTAAGCCTTGGGGGCCATCTAGAATTCTGATTACCACAAAATCTATTTGAGAAATATATCCTTCCTAGAGACTAATGAACTCTATTTTCCCCAAATATAGATTCCTGGGTAATGACTAAAAAGAACCTACTGAATCCAAGTATCAAAATACAATCATGAATGATCATGGTTCTTTAATCTCTCTTTAATATATACTTTACTCTCTCCTTTCTAATGAGAAATTTCACAGATATATTTGTTTCTTGCTTTAAGACTAATGTTACTAACACTTAATTGTTTATTCATTTACCCAAAGAAAAGCCTTTAATTATGTAGTCTTTCATCATTTGTTGGCTTTGATTCCATCTAAAATGCTCAGAAAAATATTGGCTGTGACTATGTGATGCTATAGTTTTTATTTCTTTAACTGTAATGATCATTTTGCTTTAATTAGTACCATTCATGTACTCTACGAAAATGAAGGTTTGATGTCTTTGTGATTCAATAAGCAAATTTTATCCTCAAGCCTGAATAGAAACTGGGACCATGATGTCTGTGTTATATCACTATACCTCCAGTGATATTAGCAGCTTATTTTAAGCCCAATATAATGTAGAGTTAAATATACAGGGTAAACCAATGCTTCAGAGAAGGACTTGGAAGCCAACATTTAAAACATTAGAAGGAGGAAGATGGTGGAGGAGTGAGAGGAGGCTGCACTTTCAGGCTCCCGAGACCCGTCTGTAGTTTGGACTAATTGCAGACAGAACATCTCAGTGAGCAGCTGGACACTGGCAGGAGTCGAGCCTTGGCACTGCTGGATTAGAGAAAAACCATCTGGGAACAACCTGTTTAGTGAGGATAGCGGAGAAAAAAAGGGATGAGATGGGATTCCTGACTGGGGTGGCTGCCCGAGCTGTGGCTGGAAGTACACAAAGGCTTTTTGGCGACCACAGGCTTTCCCAGAGAGGAGTCGGGAGGAGAGCAGATCTCTGCCCGATAGCAGAGACAGGACTCGACCAGGTGGCATTGGCGCTGAAGGACAGGAGACAGCGTGCTGCTGAGCAAGTGAGAACATAATTTTTCTTTATATTTTTCTCTTGTGGACTGCGGAGAGGGGTGGAAAGTTTGGGGGTGGTAGGACATTCTTGAGGAGCGCAGGCACAGAAGTGCACCTGCCCACTCCCCAACCCGCCCCTTGGGTCGCGCGTGTGCACCGAGGGAAGTGTCCTCATTCACTGACCCAGGTGCACGGGGTCATGAGTCCAGGTGCCCCTCGGACACGCCGCATTAGACATAAGATCAGTGCCCCAACAGGTGCAGGGAAGGCCTACTGGACATGCAGAAGACCGTACACAGACACTCTTAGCCAGCTCCAGTGGGTGCCAGGCCAGAGTGCAGCAGACCACTTGCTCAGGCTCTGCTCGTGCCCACCCAGGTGGGTGCGGTGCAGGAACAGTGGGTGGCAGCGACTCACAGATACTCACTTCCACTGTGCACAAGTGTCCAGGTGTCCGCCTTAAGAGGCGAGACACCAACTCCCAGAGCGCAGCTCGGCAGCACTGAGGCTAGCTCTTGGGCCGCCATGCGTGCTCACTGGTACGCAAGGGCAAAAGCACTTCGGCCGGCTTCAATAGGTACCAATCTCTCACTTCCACTGTGCCCAAGTGTCTGGGGCCCCACCCTAAGAGGCTAGAGACCAACTCCCGGAATGGGGCTTGGCAGGCGTGAGGCAAGCTCTTGGACCTCGGCTAGCTCCAACAAGCACCAAAAGAATGTGCTGTGCAGGCCACCGTGGGCGCACACCACTGCTGCAAGAAACAGGAAGGAACCTCTGACCCACCTCATTAGACCAGCTGTGGACGCAGAAAAAGAAGACGACACACAAACGCTGAACTGAGAAAAAACATTCCTTTTTTTTTTTTTCCTTCTTACTTATAGGAAAAAGAGAAGAAAGGGGAAAAAATAAAAAATAAAGAACTATATCTCCAATCTGTTTCATACAATCTCTCCCTCTCATCCTTTTTCTTTAATTGTTGTTCATTTGTTTGTGTGTCTAGTTTAGCCTCCCTTTCACTCTAAATAAATAGAATATAACTACTATATAAATTCAATATTATACAATCCCACTTTCTTACTATATTCTGCATTCTTCCATCCTTTTCATCTATGGTTATTAACATACAATGTAAATATTACCTACTGTCTTGCATAGTCTGAACTATTATTAATCTATCATCCCTCTCTCAAAAATCGTATTTTTCCTCCCTAAAAACAACTTTTATCTGTTATTCCTATAGTATAAAAGCTCTAATCTCTTTACATTTATATTAATAGTGGCTCGTTGGCTGACGATTGTGGGATAGAGGGTGGGGGATATTTTTGAGGGTGTGGGTCTTCTGCCTGGGCTGTGTGTTTAGGTTTTTAACAGCATCTCCACAAAAGAACTCAAGACAAAGTGGATAGAGTGACTCTCAATCAACTAGCCAGAAGGAAGATCCTACTAAAGAACATCTGAAATATAACCAGACAGCATAAACAAATGACATAAAGGGTAACCAAAGAACATCAGGCTCAGGAGATCAAAGAGACTGCACCACTGAAATCTCCAGATCTCCTATAAAGAATCTCATACCACAGATGTGGGAAGTCAAAGCAGACAAACCCAAAAAAACAAAAATAAACAAGAAAAATCCAACATGGTAAGATGCAGAAATAACCTCTCAATGAAAAGAAAAAAGGAATCCCCACAAAGAGAGGTAGATGGAATAGACATAGCCCAAATGTCAGACATGGAATTCAAAACAATGGTGGTGAAGATGCTCAATATACTCGACAACCTTAAAAACAATTATGACAACCTCCAAAAAAGTTACCAACAGCTCCAAGAAAATTACAGGGAACTTGCAGAGAACTACACCAGCATAAAAAAGGACATAGAAACTATTAACAAGAACCAGGAATAAATGAAGAATTCAATCTCTGAACAGAAAAACACAGTAGAATCAGTCAAAAGCAGACTAAACAAAGCAGAGGATTGGATTAGTGAGTTAGAGGATAATGTAGAGAAAAATTCCCGGACAATACAGCAAAAAGAAAAAAAGATTGAAAAAGTACAAAGATGAAGTAAGGGAATTACAGGATAGCATAAGGAAAAACAATATCGGAATCATTGGAATTAAAGAGAAATCAGAAGAACAAGGAATAGAAAAACTGATAGGAGAAATAGTGACAGAAAATTTTCCCAACCTGATGAGAGAAAAAAAAGTTATACAAGTTCAGGAAGCACACAGAGTTCCAATGAAGAGGAACCCAAAAAAACCCACTCCAAGACACATCATAATTAAAATGGCAACATTCCAAAACAGGAGAGAATCCTAAAAGCAGCAAGAGAAAAACAGCAAATAACATACAAGGGCGCTCCAATAGGGCTATCGACCGATTTCTCAACAGAAACACTACAAGCCAGAAGGGAATGGTCAAAAATATTTCAAGCAATGAAAAACAAAGGCCTACAACCAAGAATACTCTACCCAGCAAGGCTCTCATTCAAAATGGAAGGTGAAATAAGGAGTTTCTCAGACAAAGGAAGACTAAAAGAATACATCTCCACCAAACCAGCATTGCAAGAGATGCTAAAGGCAATGTTCTAAGAAAAAAGAAGAAGAAAAAAAAAAAAGAGGAGAGGAACAGAGGTACAAAGGGAAATGAATAAATACATGTCAATAATAACCTTAAATGTAAATGGATTAAATGCTCCAATTAAAAGACATAGGGTAATGGAATGGATAAGAAAACAGGACCCACATATTTGCTGTCTGCAAGAAACACACCTCAAAACAAAAGATTTACATAGACTGAAAGTAAAGAGATATAAAAAAATATTCCAAGCAAATGGACCTGAAAAAAAAGCCAGGGTAGCAGTCCTCATATCAGACAAAACTGATTTCAAAGCAAGGGCAATAAAAAGAGACAAAGAATAACATTTCATAATACTTAAAGGAACAATCCATCAAGAAGATATAACACTGGTAAACATATATGCACCCAACATAGGAGCAACCAAATACATAAAGCAAATACTAGAAGACCACAAGAAGAATACTAACAACAACACATTCATAGTAGGGGACTTCAACACTCCATTATCAACAATAGAGAGATCATCAAAGCAAAGAAACACCAAGGAAATACAGGCATTGAACAACACACTAAACCAAAACAAATGGTGCTGGGAGAACTGGACAGGGACGTGCAAAAAAATGAAACTAGACCATCAACTTACACCACACATGAGAATAAACTCAAGATGGATCAAAGACTTAAATGTAAGCTGTGACACCATAAAAGTCCTAGAGGAAAACACAGGCAGGAAAATTTCAGATATCTCACGTAACAATATCTTCACGGATACATCTCCTAAGGCAAGAGAAATAAAGCAAAAAATAAACCAATGGGACTACATCAAACTAAAGAGTTTCTGCTTAGCAAAAGAAAACATCAGCAAGATAAAAAGGAAACCAACCATATGGGAAAACATATTTGCCAATGACATCACAGACAGGGGACTGATCTCCAAAATATATAAAGAGCTTATATGACTCAACATGAAGAAAACAAACAACTCAATTAAAAAATGGGCAAAGGACCTGAACAAACACTTCTCCGAAGAGGACAAACAGAAGGTCCATAGACACATGAAAAAATACTCAACATCATTAACCATCAGGGAGATGCAAATGAAAACCACAATGAGATACAATTTTAAACTAGTCAGAATGGCCATCATCAACAAATCAACAAACAACAAGTTTTGGCGAGGACGTGGAGAAATGGGAACCCTACTGCACTGTTGGTGGGAATGCAAACTGGTGCAGCCACTATGGAAAACAGTATGGAATTACCTCAAAAAACTAAAAATGGAACTGCCTTTTGAACCAGCGATTCCACTGCTAGGACTGACTATACCTGAAAAATCCTAAAACCCTAATTCAAAAGAACTTATGCACCCCTATGTTCACAATAGCTGTTTACAATAGCTAAGTACTGGAAACAGCTTAAATGCCCATCTGTAAATGAGTGGATCAAAAAAATGGTGCATTTACACAATGGACTACTATGTAGCAGAAAGAAAGAAGGAACTCCTGCCATTTGCAACAACATGGATGGAACTAGAGAGAATTTTGCTTAGTGAAATAAGCCAGGCAAAGAAAGCAAAATACCATATGATATCACCTAATACAGGAAACTAAAGAACAACACAAACAAACAAACTAAATAGGACAAAGAGCAGAACAGCAGCCAATAGGGGGGAGGGGGGAGGGAGAGAAGGGAGATAAGTAAGGGAAAAGTTTAGTCAAAGAATGTGTATAAATGATTTATAGACATGGACAACAGGGAGGGATATGATTGTGGGAGAAGGGGTGGGCTGGGTGGGGGAGAGCAATGGGAGAAAAATGGGACAACTGTAATTAAAAAGCCAAAAAATAAAAAATAAAATAAAAAAATTAAAAAATAAAGCATTCAATTTATCTGATTTTGAGAGTTTGACATCACCTTCCTCAAAGTAATAAGATGTTAGGGTACTGATAATCCTCCATCTTTCATCCATTAGATATGGAGAGGAGTTAGAGATCGGAAAAACAGGAAGGTACACTGACTTAGAGCCACTTGGATTTTTTAATAAAACTCTTGTTTCCTTGTCTCTATCAGAATCAACAGAAGTGTATATGTAGAAAAGTATTAGTTTTCAGTATTAGTTCAGGTATTGTTTTATGTGTATCACGTACTGTAGGGGTGTGTGCATTAGTGTGTACATGTCTGCATATGTGTGTGTGTGTGTGTGTGTGTGTGAAGTAAATGACTTTTCAGTTTATTAAAATTTATAGTTTTAGGTATTATGTCTTAATATATATGTTGGAACTACTTGAAATGCTGTATTTAGCTTTTTTTTTTTTTTTTTTTTTTTTTTTTTGCCTATCTATTGACTGCCAGATACAATGTCAACAGACATAAAATTATTTTTAAAAATGCACTATCCATCCTGTAAAGTAGTTTATTTCATAATATAGGTCTTTGTTTTTCTCAAATAATTCTTTTAAAAAAATTTAAACATACATTATAAGCATATTTTAATAGTTGCCCATCATAAACCTGGGCCAGGAGGTCTACCCAGACATCTACCTATAGGACCCAACAGGCTCAGCTCAACCTCTGAGCTCCTTGATCTGATTCAAACAGGAGACTTATATCACCGTGTATATGGGGCCTTTTACATTATGATTGATGGACCAACTGATGTCTTCCATAAACTCTGTGTGCACCTGCATGACCTGTTATCTGTGAAGGCTACAGGTAGCCTATCTCTCACAGTGGTGTGGCAACTGTTGGATGCTGTAATTCTTAAATCAATATTTGAGAGCTTGTTCAGAGTTGCTTTTCAGAATTCATTGTTTCAAAAAAAATGAAATATATTATTTTTGTTCTTCCTTTGATCTTTAGAATTAAATTTGAGCTTGAACTCAACTACATGTAAAAGAAGAATCAGGATTTGTGTTTATATATATAAGATTGATCATTTCATGCATTTTCACTAAATATTCTTTTTCCAAGATAAATCTTATACATGTGTTCCTGGATCCACGGTTGAATGCCAGTTGAGAAAAGCTGCAGATATTACACATGAATGATGAGGCTTGAGCCTGATGGTATTAATGTCTATGGCAAGATTTAATCCCTGAATACAGTCCTATAGTTACTTTTAAAGCAATAAAAATTTTAGGATTAAAAAACTACTATGTACTAAATAGGACTTTTAAATGCAATAATTATTATGGTGTATTGAACATAGTCTTTCAATCTTTTTAGAATCTGATCTTTGGGGTGGCTTGAAGGAGTTGTAGTAATAGGGTAGTAACTAATATTCTCCATAAGTAGTTTTGCAAATCTATAAAGATTCCAATGAATTTCAGTAAATTTATTAATGTATTTGTAAATTTCTTCAAGCTTCTAAAAATAAATGGCATGTTTTTTACACCCATACTTGGAAAAACAGATTCAGTTTTGTCCAACTTTTAGCTAAGATATTATTTTTAACAATAACCTAAAGGACTCTTTTCTTATATGTATAGTAATTTTACCCTTTTTTGATGTCAAAAACTTCACATGGGTACACTTATTCTGTGACCTGCGTAACATATTTTGTTTACTCTGTCCATAACTACAATGATTTTAAAAGAAAATTAAATCATTTTCAAGGTAGTATAGTAAGTATTAAGTACACACACTTTAGAGTCAAAGTTTAAATATTGCTTCTATCCCTTACTTGGTGTAATTTGAAACGACTATCCACCTACATATGTACACTGTAACTGAAATTGTCCACAAAGCACTTAGTACAGTGCCTGTTTCAGGCTTATGTCATATATTAAGTATTAATATAATTTTATTATCCTTCTCAACATGATCATCACCCTTTTTGGGACAAAATTATAATGTTTATCAGAGGAAAACATTTTTAAGCAGTCACTTTGTTTTATATAATTTTTAAAATTAAAATTTTGATCATATATATTTTTAATTAATTTATTTTAAATTTTTGATTTACTTATTGATTTTCTGTTAAAGTTGTCCCACTTTTTTTCCCCATTGCTCCCCCCGACCCAGCTCACCCCTTTTCCCACAGTCAATTCCCACCTCGTTGTACATGTCAATGGGTTATTTATACTAGTTCTTTTACTAAATCCTTCCCTTATTTACCCCCCTTCTCTCCTTGCCCCCTCTTCCCTGGTACCTGTTAGTCTGTTCCTTGTTTACATGTCTCTGGTTCAATTTTGCTCATTTGTTTATGTTATTCTTTGGTTTCCTGTATTGGGTGATATCATATGGTATATTGGTGGGAATGCAGACTGGTACAGCCACTATGGAAAACAGTATGGAATTTCCTCAAAAAAATTAAAATGGAACTGTCTTTTGAACCAGTGATTCCATTGCTAGGATTAATCATACATTTTTTAAAAGTCAATTAGGACCTGGAAGAACCTATCAAAGTCAATCGCTAAATATATAATACAAATCAGGTTGTATATTTTTATTAGCAGTATAGTTTCGGTATTCCATATTCATTGAAATTAAGTTCAGATATACTGAAAACACTTTTTCCCCAGAGCTGAAAATCATTCCTATTTTCTCAAATCAAATACAGTATTATAAACAAATATTTAAAAACAAAGATGCAGAGTTCTGAGATTCTAAAACTTAAGATGTTTTGACAGCTAAATAATGCCAAATATAGCAAATCAATGTCCTGCCTTTGGAACCCAGAGGTTTACTTTTATACTTAAGCTGAACTCCAGCAATTTTGCAGATCATGATGTGCCCCATGTTCTCCTTCTGTAAAATTATCATATGTAAGACTTGAGGTTTTCACTTTATTATATTCCATTAAATGCAGTTAATTACTAGATATTTTTGTTTCAAGTTGAAATGATCAAAGAATATCTTATAGCTTTGCATATTAACCTAAAGAGCATCTTGAGAAATGGAGGAACCATTTTTGAGGAACTGCAGGTCACTTTGTAATTGCATATTTCCAAATTCTTTAATCTCTTCTCCTAAAATTTCTATAAGATAATATTGATATTTCTTATATTTACTATAGTTATATTTGTTTAATAATAAATTATATGATATTCCTCATTTCCAACTGAAGGAATCTCATGTCTTAATCAATCTCTCAGATCTCTCCTTATGTAAAACTTGGTTTCCTAAAGTAAATTGAAAATCAATTGAATTACATTAAATGATCCATAAATATCTGATTATTATAAAAATACTTAATATTAGTACCTAATATTTAAACAAGTATACCCTAATCATTCAAGGACACTGAGATCGATATTATAAGTCTCAGAATATTCAGGTTTAATGAATGTTACTGTACTTTCTCCTTGAACTATTCCAGTTGTGATCAGTATTACTAAAGTTTCTCACTTCATCAGCATATATGGCTGTCTTAGCATGGTGAGGCTTATAAAGAACAGACATTTATTTCTCATAACTATGGAGACTGGAAAGTGCAAAATTGAGGTGTTGACACATTTAGTATCTGGTGAGGCCCACCTCCTAGTTCACAGATAATTATCTTGTAGTCTCCTTATCTGTTGGAAGGAGTGAGGGTGCTCTCTGGGATCTTTTTTCACAGGCACATGAAGTCCAGTCATGAGTGTTCTGTCCTGGGACCTAATCACTTCCCAATGGCCTTATCTTATCTTCAAAATACCATCATGTTGGAAATTAGGTCTCAATGTGAATTTGGGGGACACATATCTTCAGTCTATGACAATATCCATTTCTTTTATTGAGAACTGTCACTTCCTAGCATTTGTTATCATCTGACACACAACATATTTTGGTATTTACTTATTTACATTGTCTCTTCCCCCAATAGAATGTAACCTCTATAAAAGAAAAGGTTTTGATTTGTTTTGTGCACTGTTGCCTTAAGAGAGTCTAAACAGCACCTGACACAGAGTAGACAATTTAGTAGATATTTGCTGAATAAAAAAATCAAATATTGCTATCGATAAACAGATATGTATATTTTGTTATTAATTAGAAAAATGTGTTTGGATACACATTCTATATATGTGTGTGTGTGTGTGTGTGTTTGCAATGCTGAACATGAGAGTTGGTTTTTAGGTGATATAGCCAATACCATCAAATTATAAATAGAATTAGTTTCATATTCTTTGAAATTGTTTTAAGTTTAGATTTACTAAAAACATGTTTTTCCCCAGATGTGAAATCATTGTTAGTCTTATCAAAAGCAGTGTTATAAATTTAAAAGATAAAGCATGGTGATGAGATTTTAAAATCTCAATGTGTTTGTGTGTGTTTGTAAACATGTATTATGTATATCTCTAACATTTGTTCTTCCTTATTTCTCATGTTTTAGATATGTTTTAAAAAGTATATACAAATATTAATTAGAATCTGATAAGATAAAATAATTCTTCAGAACAAGAAAATGTTTAATGTTTGGGAAACAAGCTCCTAGTATTATAAACACTGTAAAATTTAAATGTTTACTGGATAATGTTTTCTATCAAACAATTTATCACAAAAACTGTCATCTCAGCTTTCTCATTCTTTTTCTTTTCTTTTTCTGTAATCATCCTTCTTCCAATGGCACAGCCAATGTTTCAGTTCTGCATTTTATCATTTCTTACCCAGTCTGCTTCTGTACTTTATAACTGTATTCCCATATAAGATTTGTCTCTCTAAAGTCTATGTTTAATCATATCACTATAAGTAAAATGTTTCAATAGCATCAGAACTTCAGGAGACGTACTTCTTATTCCACCCTAAGAGTAGAAAGTTAACTATCTGAATATTATATATGTAACAAAAATAAGAAGACTGAAAATAAGAAGAGAGAAGGCAGACATTTCTGGCTCTTGGGACTCAGTGAAAGGTGAGATTCCCAGGTTTGCTTTTTGCCTTATGTATCCCAGAATCAATGATGAAGAAGCTGGCAACCTGGAAACACCAACAGGTGTAGACCAAAAAAGACCTTCAAAACTCTACTCTCTCAAAACAAAATACCAGGAAAAAGACAGTTGGCAAGCCAGAAATCTTTTAGACAGTAACAGTTCTACTCTCCAGAAAAGAATAACCTTAGAAAAAATTGCTGCCCAACCTCTCACCACCAACAGCTGCCCAGACTTCCAATGGCACCAGGTTGTATTAAGGAGACCAGATAACACACCAGCCTTTGCTGCTGCAGTGTCAAACAAGGCATGATGTGGAGAAGGGACTGTTTATACCACCCAGCAGTACTGAGCCATAACTAACCCACCCCTGTCAGTGACCACACAAGAAACATGAGTGCCCACCCCTACGTGAAGGTAACAAAGCTCTCTCTCTTCCTCTATATTGAAATTGAAATGTTGTCAAAAGATACCTAATGGAGAGCCACAACTTTCACCACTGCCTTATCATAAGGAGGCCACCCACACAGGAGCCAAGCAGGAGCTACCCTTCTGCTCAATATCATATAAATGAAAATCTTATTTAGTAGCCTTAACTGCCACCCTTTCCCTGAGAAACCAGAAAAACAACCTCTCCACTAGGCTACAACAGAAGCTGAGTGATAAAGCTGGATGTACAATCTTACCTGGCAGTAAATGGTTGGTTTTCTCTCCTTTCTTCTGTTTAAAAATCAGGAAAATCTCAATTTGAATGAAAATATGGTGCTGGGAGATCTAGACAGGTACATGCAAAAAAAAAAAAAAAAAAAGAAACTATATCACCAACTTATACCATACACCACAATAAAATAAAGATGGATAAAAGACTTAAAAATAAGTCATGACAACATAAAAGTCCTAGAGGAAAACATAGGCAGTAAAATTTCAGATATCCCATGCATCACTATTTTCACCAGTATATCTCTTAGCACAAAGGATATAAAGGAAATAATAAACAAATGCAACTATATCAAATTTAAATGCTTCTGCACAGCTAAAGAAAACAACATCAGAATGGAAAGGGAACCAATTGTATAGGAGAACATATTAGTCAATGGATACCTCAGACAAGGGTTTGATCTCCAGAATACATAAATAATTCATACAATTTAATACCAGGAAGGTGAATAATCCAATTAAAAACAGGCAATGGATCTGAATAGACACTTACTCAAGGATGAAATATAGAGGGCTCATAGACATATGAAAGGGTGCTCAAAATCACTAGCCATTAGGTAGATGTAAATAAAAACTACCATGAGATACCACCTCACACCAGTCACAATGGCCATTATTAACAAATCAACAATCAACAAATGCTGGCGAGGATGTGGAGAAAAGGGAACCTTAGTGCACTGTTGGCGGGAATGCAGACTGGTGCAGCCACTATGGAAAACATTATGGAATTTCCTCAAAAAATAAAAATGGAACTGCCCTTTGATCCAATGGTTCAACTGTTGGGATTATGTCCAAAGAATCCTGAAACTTCAATTCTAAAGAATGTATGCACCACTATGTTCATAGCAGCATTATTTACAAGAGCCAAGTGCTGGAAACAACCTAAGTGCCCATCTGTAGATGAGTGGATCAAAAAACTGTGGTACATTTACACAATGGAGTACTATGTAGCAGAAAGAAAGAAGGGATTCCTCCCCTTCACAACAGCTTGGATGGAAAGGGAGAGCATTAAGTGAAATAAGCCAGGCAGTGAAAGACAAATACCATATGATTTCACTTAACATAGGAACATAATGAACAAAATGAACAAATGAGAAAAATAGATTCAGAGGCATGGAAACAGGGAACAGACTGACAGTGGCCAGAGGGTAGTGGGGAGGAGAGTAAGGGGGGGAAAAGGGGAAAGAGTCTAGTCAAGGAACAAGTATAAAGGACGGGTCGACATGGACAACAGGGTGGGGTTTGACTGTGGAAGTAGGGGCCGGGGGGCTGGGCAAGGGAGAGCAATGGGGGAAAATTTGGACAACTGTAATTGAACAACAATAAAATAAAAAAAAGGAAACTAACAGATATCAACATTGATATGACATAGTAGAATTATCTGAGGAGGATTTAAAATCAGCATCATAAAATGCTGCAACAAGCAATTATTATAAGGAAACCAAATGAAAAGATAAAAAGTCTCAGCAAAGACTTTACAAAACCAAACGGAAATTTTTAAGATTGTTTTTTAAAGCAGTTTTAGGTTTACAGCATAAGTGAAAAAAGGGTACAGAGAATCCCCATATATACTTGTCTCTACACATGTATAGCATACTTTATTATCCACATCCCTAACCAAAGTGACACATTTGTTACATGTGTTATTGACACATAATAATCTTCCAAAGTCCAAAATTTACAACAGAACATTCACTCTTGATGCTGTGTGCTCTAAGGATTTGGAAAAATATATATTAGCATGTAGCCATCATTATAGTATAATACATAGTATTTTCAAAGCCCTAAATCTTCAGCACTACACCTATGCATTCCCATCCCACTGATATTTAATAATCTCCATAGTTTTGCCTTTTCCAGAATGTCATGTAGTTGAAATCACACATTTTGTCATCTTTTCTGATTGACTTGTTTCACTTAGTAATTTGCATTTCAATTTCCTCCATGCCTTTCTGTGTCTTGATAGTTCATTTTTTTAGTCCTAAAAAATGTTTACTTTTCTGGAAGTACTAGAGTTTATTTGTCCATTCACTTACTAAAGGATCTTTGTTACTTCCAAGTTGTGGCAATTATATGTAAAGTTGCTATACAATTATGTGCAGATTTTGTGTGATATTAAGTTTCCAACTCAACTCTTTTGATAAATACCAAGGAGAATGATTACTGGATCAAACAGTATGAGTATGTTTAGTTTTATAAGAAACTGCCAAAATTTCTTACTAGGTAGTTGTACCGTTTTCCATTCCTAGTAGTAATAAACGAGAGTTCATTTTACTCCACATTCTTGCCATCTCCTTGCTAGCATTTGATGTTACCAGTGTTCTGGATATTGACCATTCTAATAAGTACATAAGGTATCTTGTTGTTCTCTGAATTTGTATTTCTCTGATGACACATGATGTTGAGCATTTTTTAATATGCTTATTTGTTATCTGTATATCTTTGGTGAAGTTTCTGTTCAGGTTTTTGGCCATTTTTAATAGATCTGTTTGTTTTATTTACTGTTAAATTTTAAGAGTCCTTTGTACATTTTGAGTAACAGTCCTTTATCTCATGTATCTTTTGCAAATATGTCCTCCTATTCTGTGGTTTGTCTTTTCATTCTCTTTTCAAGGTCTTTTTCAGAGAAGAATTTTTCATTAATAAAGTTTACTTACAATTTTTTCATTCATGGTTTATGCCTTGGGTGTTGTAGCTATAAAGTCATCAGTCTACCCAAGGTAATCATGTTTCCTTTATATATATATTCCTATTCAGATTGTCTATTTCTTCCTGTGTAAATGTTGGCATCAAAGTTTTTTTTAATATACTTTATTGATTATGCTATTACTGTTGTCCCAATTTTCTCCTTTGCCCCCCTGATCTGGTACCCCCATTCCCTCTAGCAAACCTCCCTTAGTTCATGTCCATGGGTCATGGTATAATTTTAGGCTACTCCATTTCCTATACTATTCTTAACATCCTCTTGTCTATTCTGTACCTATCAATTTATGATTCTTAATCCCTGTACTTTTCTCCTCCTTCTCCACCTCCCAACTAGTAACCCTTCAAATGATCTCCATATATATGATTCTGTTCCTATTCTACTGGTTTGATTAGTTTGTTATTAAGACTCAATTGTTGATAGTTGTGAATTTATTGCCATTTTAATGTCCATTATTTTTATCTTTTTCATATACAATTCCCTTTAGCATTTCATATACTAATGGATTGGTGATGATGAACTCCTTTAGCTTTACCTTGTATGGAAAGCACTTTATCTGCCATTTAATTCTAAATGATAGCTTTGCTGGATAAAGTAACCTATGTTGTAGCTCCTTGCTTTTCATCAGTTTGAATGTTTCTTGCCATTTCTTTCTAGCCTACAAAGTTTTTGTTTGTTTGTTCTTTTTGTTTTTGTTTGTTTGTTTGTTTTGAGAAATCAACTGACAATCTTATGGGAAGTCCTTTGTAGGTAACTCTCTCCTTTACTCTTGCTCCTTTTAAGATTCTCTCTTCATCTTTAACCTTTGGCATTTTAATTATGATGTGTTGTGGTGTGATCTTTTTTGGGTCCAGTTTGTTTGGGACTCTCTGATTCCTAGACTTGTATGTCTATTTCCTTCACCAAATTAGGGAAATTTTCTTTCATAACTTTTTCAAATAAGGTTTCAATATTTTGTTGTTTCTCTTCTCTTCTGGCACCCTTATGATTTGGATGTTGGTATTTTTAAAGATGTCCCAGAGGCTCCTTAACCTATCCTCATTTTTGTTTGTTTGTTTTTATTTTTCATCTTGCTGTTCTAATTAAATTTTTTTGTTGTTGTTCCTTGTGTTCCAAATCGTTTATTTGATTCTCAGCTTCATCCTCTCCACTGTTGGTACCCTGTAGATTTTTTGTTTCACTTCATGTAAACTTAATTTCTGCTTGGGTCTTTTTTATGATGCTGAAGTACCCAGTGAGTTTCTGGAGCATCCTGATAACCAGTGTTATGAACTCTACTTCTGATAGATTGCTTATCTCCATTTCATTTAGTTATTTTTTTTGGAATTCTTTTCTGTTCTTTCATTTGGGCCATATTTCTTTGTCTCCTCATTTTGGCAGCCTCCCTTTGTTTGTTTCTGTGTATTATGTAGAGTTGCTTTGACTCCCTGTCTTAGTACTGGGACCTATTATAGAAAAGCAAGCCTGTAAATAATATGGGGGTGGGGGGTGGGCAGGCAACTGCATCACTGCTCTGTGGCTCTGCTTGGGGGAGGGCTCAGAGAGGTGACAATGCTGCTGCCTGGCCTCTGGAGTTTTGCCTGGGAGGAAGCTGTTTTCTGGCGCTTTCCATGTTGCCAGTCGCTTCAGTTTCTCTCCATATGCCACTTGGGCCCTTCCAGCTGTTGTCCTGGTGCTGAATCCCAGAGAGGGTGGGTCTGAGTGAGTCTGTGATGGTTACAAGCCCTTTAAGAGGAGTCTCTTGAGAATCTCACAGCTTCTCCTGCTGTCCCAACCGCACTGGTTTTTACAACTAGAAGTTATGGGTACTTATCTTCTTCGTGCTGAAACTCTGGGCTGTGTGGTCTCATCTGTTAATGGGATCCATTGCTCTTGAGGTATCCCTCCTGATTTTTATCCACCACATGTGGATTTGGGACCTCCTGCTTCACACCTCCATACCTCTCTGCACATTCCTGCATCTGCACCCAGCTGGATGAATGTGGCTTATTTAAATCCTTGGTTGCTGGATTTCCATATAGCTCAGTTTTCTGACAATTCTGGGTAATTTTTGTTTTGTAGTCTAATGATAATTTTTCTGTAGTTGTTCATGGAGGGGAGGTATGTCCACCTACACCTCCATCTTTACCAGGCTATTATATCTTAAGGATAGGTTGCGGGTTGGGTGCCCAGCTGTTCTGGAGGCAGAATGAGAGTTTGTGTGTTGAATTCCAGGTCAGGGCATGTGCCTGGTTTGTGCATTTGGTCCCTGGTTGTACAGGAGGTGCTAGTTGATGTTTCTCTCCCACATCTATGTTTCTTGTTTTCCTAGTTCCCTATGGTGGAAAATTAGATTGGATTTAAATCTTTCTTCTTTTCTAATATGTGCATTTAATTATAAACTTCCCTTTAAGCACTGTTTTGCCTCATCTCCCAAATATTGGTAAGTTGTGTTTCCACTTTTTTTAGTTCGACATATTTCTTAATTTTCTCCTTGAGATTTCTTTGTTGACATATGTGCTATTTAAAGTCATGTTGTTTAATCTCGACATGTTCTTCAAGGAGATGGAACAAAAGTTCTCACAATTTGAGTTGTACATAGTCTGTTCTTCCAAAGGAGTACAGTATGAAAATAAGCAAAACAAGAGTAAATTCACAGTGGATAATCCTAACAACCACTATATCAGGGGAATAATCAAGGTTAATGTCAACAGCAATAAGTCATGTGGGTATTATGTACCCTTAATATGATGTTTGACAATGCCACTTTACCTGCATTATTTCCTCAAAAAACCCATAATAGTCTAATCATGAGAAGAACATTAGACAAATCCCAATTATGTAACCCTCTATAAATTATCTAACCAAATATCTACAATATTGTCGAGGTCACTGAAAACAAGGGGAGTCTAAGGAACAGCTACCAAAAGAGGAACCTAATGAGTCATGAGGGTTAAACCTAATGTTTCCAGAATAGTATTCTAAAACAAACAAACAAACAAACAAAAGACATTAAGTAAAAAAATAAATGTTTATAAATTATGAACTTTTGTTAACAATAATATTTCAATATCTGCTTATTAATAATGACATTTAGTGATGGAAGATGTTGATAATAGGAGAAACTGAGTGTGAGGCATATAGGGCACACAGGGCATATGTTACTATCTTTAAAAAATCTGTCCTGTAAATTTAAAACTATATGAGAATAAACCTTTTTATTAAAAATAAAAACAAAACTCATGTCTCCATGGAGTCAAAGGTTCATAAGATGCTAGAGAATAATAGGCAATTGTAAGTGTGGAAAACTTGTATGTTCACTTCAGTAGGAGAACAGGCAAATAAGAAAATGCTACAGGCGTTCTGGACAAAATCAGAGGTAAGTCTAACAAACAGGCACTCTTATAGCTTTAAGCAAGAATATTACAGACTATTATCTGCAGAGTTTCACTTAAAAGGAGAGAGAATAAGCTGCATGTGATTATTTCAGCAGTGTAAAAGAGATTTCTGCCTGACTATATTAAACCTTGCTCAGGATTCATGGTAAGTAATATTATCTAAGAGGTAAACATACTGAATTGTGATCACAGATGAGTTGTGATCAATCATGAAAATGTTTGCTGGAAAGCAGTTTTCACTTTAAAGAACTAGTTACCTAGTAGACCTGGAGGTAACTGTATATGTGGCCAGGGAATTTGAAACTTTATATGTACAACACTATCCAGAGTGACAGACAAGTATAGTGCTTATGTGAGGAGTCAAATAACTTGATAAATTAAGTAAAGGCAGCATGGGAGATATAAACACTAAGTTTATGCCTCAAAGTTCAGTCAGCTTTTCTTTGAATTTGTTGCCCTCCACTCTCACCTCTCCTGCCATTAAACTAGAAATTAGGAACAATAAATATGACAGTAAATTGATTCTAATGTTGTTATCACCATAAAGCAAATTTTAGCATGCATAAACTATGACTTGATCACTTCCTAAAGTGTGTTTTAGTATTTGATATTCATCATGAATTATAAGTGAGAATACTTGAAACAAACAAACAAAAAAACTGAAGGAAATAACAAACATTTTAGATAAGAGGCTTCTATTTAACCCAAAACAAGAAATCCAAGCATCTAAGTGCACCCATTTGAATTTGCCTTGTTACGCCTAGGTGATAAAAGATATCACAAAAAATAATTTTGTAATTTAAATATATATTTGAGGTATTTTGATTATAATATCAATTTTAAATCACTTTGAATGAATGTTTTTATTCACATTGAGTTTATGCCTGATAATATACATATGTATGCAAATGAATATGGAATAATTTAGAATTATAGAGAATTTAAGCTCATTTTAACCTTGCTTTAAAGAATGGCACCTACAAATCTGTACACTGGAAAAACATACTAGTTAGTTAATGGGTATCATAATCAGTCACATTAGTATAGAAACTGTTAACCATATATTTAGAACACTATTCATCTTTAATTAGTTATGGTCAAAGTCTAATAACTGTAAACCAGACTGTATGACTAATCTCTAAACTAGTATGTCTGCTTATCTCCTGATAATCGTCGTCGTCGGCAGCCGTCCGTCTCGAGAGACGATGGTGTAGCTTCTTAAGAGTCTATCTGCACCGCCGAGAATGGCTGTGCAGTCCAACTCGGGAGTGACACGGTATCTGTCTCCTCCCGTGTTGAATCGACATCTTGCGATGACGCTGGAGTGTCCTCTCCAGTGAAGCTGAAGCTACAGAGCCTGGGCAGGGTGATATGGAGGGTCTGCTGTTGCCCATGCAGCAGACCCCCCCTCTCTTCACAGCTGAAGGGTCCAAGGGAAAGACGGAGTCAATACAGCTTGGCTTCAGGTGCGCCGCAGGAGTTGCCGGTGTTGACTACAACGTCAAACCGCCTTAGGGACTCCGGCTCCGGATTTTCTGTCGGGGTTTACTCCCTTAGCCTTTCCCCTGAAGAGGTATGCCGCAAGGCAGCGGAGGTTTTTGGAGTCAGAGTTTTCCTTCTCTGATGTGCCCTGACTGGAAGATCGAACCAGCGACACTTAGCTCGCAGGCCGACGCTCAATCCACTGAGCCAAACCAGCCAGGGTGTCTCCTGATAATACACACAGCATAATTCTATTCATTGTGAAATACTTCTGGATATTCATTACTTGACCACTATCACTGTAACAACATACTGTTATCATATCTTGTGCAACAGTGCACTCATTTAATGTTGAAGAAATCAAACCTCCCCTTGAACTCATGTGAATATTTTCTGTCTCTAAATTGCATTTTTCTCCTTTTTATTTTGATAACTTTCCAAATTGTTTTTTTGTTTTCCCCCCATAAATAAAATGACAATGACATTTGGAAGAAAGAGAAAAATTGAGAAATTCTTGCTATTGATTATCTTCCTCTGCTTCTTTATTCACTGACTGCATGTGACTAAAGGAACTGTTCATCAGCACATGATGGGCAATTACTCTGCTATAAATTTACATCTATAATGATTCTACAAAATCTGCTTTCTTGGATCTTTCAATTAGGAAGTGATGTAACTAACAAAAGGTGTTCTTATTTTTATATTAAAAGGACTAAACTGTGCTTTCAAATTATGGAAGAGAACATGAAAATAAGTATGTGAGTGAATTTAATGTAGGGTGATTTGTAACATAGAGTGCTGACAGTCACAAGCATATGTTCACGATATACTCTTTCCTATAAGTCACCCAGACAACTGCTTGGCTAGCTGCCTACTGAGAAACCTGGTACCAAGGGATAGACAAGAATCACATAAAGTAACTATGCTATTCATTCAGTTTTTATTGAATTCAAGTTCACTTAAAGTAGAACATCAGCACACATTAATATCCTACTCATACTCTAACAATCTAAGAGAAATATAACACACACAGAGCAATCAATGGGGAATAATGAACCCAAGTCCCAGAGTCTTAGTCTGCATGTCTGGGAGACAGCACAGCGGCCAACGGAGTTGTCAGTATTTTACAAGAAAAAAATCTCTGGAGCCACGTGGGCAGCAAGGCAGACAAAGTCCTTAGTCCAACAGGGCAGAGCTGGTGGCCAGTGCCAAAGGAAATCAGCATGGCATGGAGCAGCTCTCTAGTGTGTGCAGCTCAGCTGTCTTAGCAGCAGCCTGGAACTTGCTTCAGTTATACCTTGAAAGTTGTGTACTCCAGCCTTCTGTGTCTCTTAATAAATTTTTTGGCATCTCTGATGGCAAGTGGTGAGTTTCCCCAGGAGCCTTTCTATGGGAGGTCCTCTTCTGCAGACATGGCTATTCTGCTAATATGTGCAGATGTCTTAGGTATGTCTCCTTGCTTGATGTGTCTTGTATGACTCAGGTAGCTTCTCTCTTGAACCAAAGTGCCATGTCTGACCGGCAGCCGGATGTAAGTTACTCCACTTTGTTTTATGTTATTTTGACTGGCCCAGCACCATTTTATTGGTCCTTCTCTCCACACTGATACTTCTTTGTTGATGTAAGATTTTATAGATAGCAAACTTTTTTTAAATCAATGGGTACTAGATAACCCATCTACCTTAGAAGATAGGATTATGTATTTTATTTTATGAGAAAAAGCCAGAAGATTTTTAAAAATTCAACTCAGCCCAAGTGATTCTGCTGGCAGACAGTAGAATTTAAGAGATGGTCCTCAGCAATCACAGTTCTGATTCAAATAAAGTATTTTGAATATAAAGCAACAGGAAAAAATGGCATAGATTTCAATAACTTTAAAAATCAATCTTCCATTGTCTGAGTAAACTCTTTGGCTGGTGGTTATTGAATAAACATGTTTACCTGTGATTTTACATAGGAAAGAGTATCATTTCATAGAAAAATGAGAATCCATGAATTATAAATAGAATTATTAATATTCAAATAGCTCATCCTAGGTATAGCTCAAACTGGAAGGTATTTTCTTCATTTTAAATCAAATGAAGTATTTGATTTTATTAAAAATAGCAAAAACTGAAGCATTATGATAGTGTCAAAAAAGTGTCAGTCAAGATCTTTAGTGTTATCTTAACATATTCAAATAAGCATTTCTGACTGAATATAAAAGTAGTCCAGCTCTACTATGGATTGTCATACTAATTTATTTTCAAGCCTACTTCTGAAACCAATAGGCTGTCATTGAGAATAACTATCACAAAGTGAGTTTCTAAGCAGCCTGCTAATGGATCAAACACGTTATCCGGGATCTTAAGCCCAGGACAGATAATCAGAGTTGGCCTGATCTGGAGGAAACTAGGAAATCCCAGCTAGCAAAGCAAAGCATCAGTTGGTACTTATGTGTATCCATGCAGAAGAATAGTTTGTATCAGTAAGGTTTGGTGGCATAAGACATAAGACTTAAGTCAAGAGACTTCAGACCTAAACTAAATAGGAAGAAAATTAGGAATGTACCCTCTATCAGATGCAGTATATAGTTTCCAGAGGTCATCAGTTCCACCTGCAACCTGAGCCTCAGACTTTTACTCAAAGGGGAAACTGAGATACTTTTCCTGTCTGTCCCAACTTCCCAAGGTATAAACATTTGACTCTACTATAGCCATTTTAGGGTCTATCTGTGGAAGACATGATAGCTTAATCAGATTCAGGCAAGATATTACGATTGGTTGCCAGAATGGGTCAATGTCACAACCCAGGAAGGTGGAGTGTTAAATCTACATTGGGTGATGTTGGAACAATGAGAAACAATAGACAGAACAGATAAAGAACTTTCCCTTCTTTCTCCAAGATGTGGTAGTCTCATACAGTCTATCTGTAATAGTTCCCACTTTATGTGGTAGGTGACTATGTTTAATTTGGAAACTGAGTCTAGCTGAGTTATGAATAACTTTAAAATTGCTTCTGGCACTTATTTTCTTTTTTTCTCTCTCAATTTTATTACCTTGAAATCACCTCCAAACTCAAGATAGGCTTTTGGAGTTGAACCACATACTTCAATGAAGGCATTAAGGGCCATATTGTTGGTTGTAAGTGGTGTGGTATTAACCCAAGAAGGTACTATGTAACTTCTAGTAAATTTCAAGTGTACAATACAGTATAATTAACTATGGTCCTACCATGTACATGAGATCTCCAGAATGTTTTTATTCTGCAAAACCGAAATTTGGAAACTTTTGACCAACATCTCCCAATTTATCCCACCTCTCAGCCCCTGGTGACCACCATTCTACTCTATACTTTTATGAATTTGAATTTTTTTTAGGTTCTGCATATAACTGAGATCATGCAGTATTTGTCACCTAGCTTATTTCACTTAGGAAAATGTCTTACAGGTTCATCCATGTTGTCACAGATGACAGGATTTCATTCTTTTTAAGGCTGCTGAATAATATTCCATTATACAAATCACATGTTCTTTATTCATTCATCCATCAATGAACACTAGGGTTGTTTATACGTACATCTTGGTTATTATGAATAATGCTGCTATGAACACAGGAGCACAAATGTCTTTGAAATGCTGACTTTGCTTTCTTTGGATATATTCCAGAAGTGGGATTTCTAGATAAAATGGTAGTTGTATTTTTAATTTTTTGAGGGTGTTGCAATTCTCAGACAAAACCTTTACTATTATGGAGTAGTCATGTTTCAATACCTGAAAACAATTTTACATTTGGGGAAGAGGGCGTACTCATGGCATGCTATTGGCCTTTCAGTTTTAGTAGAAAGTTAGCTCCTGACTATGTTACCAGAATTTCCCATGATGACCAAGTTGTTATTGGAAATACTCGGTCGTAAGGTCAGGTGAGTGTAGTCTCAATCAATTATGGTATGAAGTAATATATTTCAAGTTGGACACAAGCAAATTAAATTATGAATAGTTGAACAAGATGTTCCTGTTACATCTTTTACATTGCTGTTTAGGTACATGGGGTGAGGGGGTCACATTCCTTAAAACTTATAAGAAAAAACTTAGTCCTGGTTCACAATGCACTGGAGAATTATATTGTCATCAGTTGTAAATTGACTTCTTCCACACCTCAGCTTCACTTGGGAAAGCCCTAAAAATAGTGGTGAATAGAAAACATTCCCATGGGCAGTGCTACAAAGAGTATGTGGAGATGTGTAAAAATAAACTCTTGGTTATGCTCTCAAATTTATCATCATTGCCTGCTGTAGATTAAATGTTTTTTTTCCCCCAAAAATGTTAAAACCCAATGTCCAATGCAATGGTCTTAGGAGATGAGACTTTGGGATTTGCTTAGAACATGAGAGTGAAACCCTTATGAATGATGTTAGTGCTCTTATAAAAATGGCCTGAGAAAGCTTCTTTGCCCTTCTTCATGCAAGGCTACAGTGAAAAGACCACCATCTAGGAAGTGGATTGTCAACAGACACTGAATTAGCTGGTGCTGTGATCCTGAACTTCTCAGCCTCCAGAAATGTAAGAAATAAATGTTTGTTGTTTATAAGCTACTCAATCTCTCTTATTTTGTTATAGCAGCTGCCAGAGCAAGGAAATATACCTGCATAACCTAACTGCTGTGTATACACATATTATAAATATGTCTATGTATCTCTGTCTGTATTAAGCTAAATAGCTATAAACATTTTGTGAAAATATTTATGGCTGTCTTAAGATATAATGTCTCCAACTCTAATCCCTTACCACTTGGATTGTTTTACCTCCTTCTTTTTCATATCTGTAGCCTTCCACTCCAACCACTCTTTTACTTCTTTATTTCCTATATAAAAATATAGAACTTGCAGATGTTGCCAAATACTCTCAAACCCATGCTCCCATTGTTCTCCATATTAGTCAACGTGACCACTATTTATTTAACTGTATTGGCTAGGAAACTTAAAGATATCTTTGAATCCTCATTCCTTCATATTCCACATCCAAACCATTTATAAATTTTACTGACTACTTTCAAATTTAATCATGTTTCCTCATTTGACCTTTATTATTTTACCTGGACAACTTCAAATGCCCTTTAACTGCTTTCCCTGCCTCCACTCTTGCTTCTGCCCCTGTATAGCATTCTCCACAGTCATTTATTTCTCTTTTACTTTTAAACATCTAACCTTCAGTGGTTGAGCTCATTTACCTCCTCAGTTGTAGAATTAGGATACCTCTGTGGGACCCAGACTCAAAAATACAAAGACTTGTTTCTAACATCTGCACATCTTCTTTAATTAGCTTCAAATTCCATCACTCACCCATTATCTTAGAGAGAAGGTGGTGGAAATACTTTTAAGTCCCATAATAATGTCACTTCATAAAGAAAGTATAAAAAAGAAAGAAGGTACTACATTTCCTATACATTCCAAGCAAATTATAAAAGCCACAAACAGATTTACTTTCTTGTGGTGGGGTTAAAATGCAATGTTTATCCCAAAGTTAAATTATATTATATTATATTACACATCTTGCTAGATAATGGAAAAATTTGCATTCTGCAGTAACATAAAATATGTGGACTTCTGTTTTCTTTGAAAATACACATATAACAGTAGGAATATGAAAAATTTAACACAACAATAAAGTGCAACAAACTAATATTCATAATTTAATTTAAATCCATATTTGTAGCTAAATATAACATCTACAAAACATTGGAATGCTGCCTAACTATAACCACTCATAGAGTTGCATAGTTGAAGTGTTTTGATAGGTTTGAAGGCTTTTAAGAAACATGCAAATGCAAATGCTAGTAAGAGTTAAAATTACTGCTGAGCAAAGTAATATTTTGTTAAGCGAAACTATTGTCCATTGCAGTGTAGCCAGGGAGTAGGAATACCATGATATACCAAGGTTTTATTCTTGTATGCCTGATTCTCAAATAATAAAATTTTTATTTTTATTCTAGAAGTTCATATTCAACTTGTGAAAACTACCAATATGATTTTTCACCTATCAAAATTCTGAGTTTTGTAATGTATGTTTTAAACCACTATACATCATAGAGAAGCAATAAATCAAAGATAGACATGATGTTTCAGATTCAAAGTGACTATTAACTTTTTGAAAGCAGCTGTATTGAGGTATAATTGACATAAAATAAACTACACATAAGTGTACAATTTTTAATCACCAGTCAAAATAATGAGCATATATATTTTCTTTGTGCCTGTTTGTAATCATTCCCTCCCACTCAAACCATTCTCAAGATAAACAATGATCTGCTTTCTGATATTATATATTAGTATAAATGAAAACATATAGTTTATATTTTTTGTCTTGCTTCTTTCACTCAATCTTACCTTAATATTTTCAATGTTATAAGAAATATCAATGATTTATTAGTTTTTTTATTGATAAGCAGTACCACATTGCATGCATCTGCTACAATTTGTCTATTTATATGTAGATGGGCATTTAATTTCCAGATTTGGCTATAACAAATAAAACCTTTATGAACATTTGTGTAAAATTATGTATATGAATATTTCTATGGGCTTTCATTTCTCTTGTGTAAATAGCTAGAGCAGGAGTGACTGGATCTCATGGTAGGTATACAATTCTTTTGTTAACTGACATATTTTCAAAGTGGTCTACCACAGTATTGTTCCCAGAAATGTTTTTTTAAAAGATTATCTTCGCATGCTTTCTAATACTTTATATTATTTAAATTTTATCCATTCTTATAAATGTATAGTAATAATTCTACTGTAGTTTTAATTTGTACTTATCAAATGACTAATGATGTGTATGTCTTTTCATGTGCTGATTTTCCAGAGATACATATTCTTTGATAAAATGTGGAAATATTTTGCCAATATTAATTTTTTATTCATATTAATTTTAGAGTAGATTTTTGAGAGTTTTGAGTTATATATTTATACAAGTTCTTTACCTTATATACAATACACAAAAATTTTATTACAGTTTTTTATTTTGTTTTTTCATTGACTTAATGTATTTTTGACAACATGCATTTTAATTTTGATTAAAACCAATTTAGCAACTTCTTTTATGTATTTTGCATCACTATCATATCTAAGACACTGATGCTTACTACTAGATTACAAGGTTTTCCTTTATGTTTTGTTCTAGAAGTTATACAATTAAGTTTTAATTTTAGAATTTTAAACCATTTTGAGTTCATTTCTGTATAAGATGTAAAGTATAGATCATATATATCTCTATATATAGCACTATGTATACATAAAGCATTATATATACACATATATAAAACATCCTGATAAACTATATATGTAAATTATCTGTTATCTATAGTTTCATTTGCTGTTATATATATATATATATATATATATATATGTAGATTCATTTTAGAATAACAAATTTAAGTTAATATGTTTAATTAATCAAATCTCCATTATACAAAAAATGAGAATGAAAATATTTGTATATCTGTGTGTACGCTATATTTACTCAACACTCTTATAGACAAAGAATGATTTATACATAGTTATCTTAGCTAGTGCTCCTAAAAATCATATGGAATAGAGATTGTTATAGGGGTTTTAAAGAAAAACGCCTGGTAATCAGAGATTACAAAGCAGGTGTTCAGTCAGACCTTTTAAGTAGTAGAGGTAGAAAGGAAAGCCAGATTGCCAATACTCTTTCTAGCACAGCCCATCAGGAGAGATTAAATCATAGCCTCACTTAAAAATGACAATCATAGCAAAACAGTACTTTGGCCTATAGCAGTTTTAAGATTGTACAAATAAACCAACTCAATAATCCTAACTTCATTACTGTTGTTCTTTAAACTCTTATTGTTTATTTAAACTATAGCTATACAAGTAAACAAGAGAGAAAATATAGGGATTGACAAAAGTAGGTTTACAGTTGTTAGTGTATGAAACACAGTTAATAAAGCTATTGCAATAATAATAACCTCCATGTCTTTTTCCATATGGACAACTGTAAACCAACTTTTGCCTACCCCTGTATATTGTGAATTTTGATCAGAAAGTTTGAGTCTGAATTGTAAAAAACCCAACCAAAATCTATTTCCTTCTCAATAGAGAATTCTCCTTTGGAATAAATTATAAAATCGTTCTTCTTATATATTAAGTACATAATTAAACTCATTTAAGGGTACTCAAATACATTTCTGTACAAGTCTGATTTTCCCCACTACCTGAATGCCTTCCTGAATGATTTCATAGAAGCAACAGTATGGAAACTATGTATCCTGGAGAGAATAGCCATTCACTGATCAATGGCAGTGGTTGTGGCGTACAGACTCTTTAGAATTTTGCCTCAGGTCATCTGGCAAAGTTTAGATTTGCCCTGCAGGCTCTGAACTCCATTCAAATCCCAGGTCATTCAACATTTTTGTACAAGAAGTATAAGTGCCACACAAATGATTAACAGTCAAGGCAAATACCTCTCAATATATGTCACTCCTAGTTTTGCTGCACAGAAGAGGGTTCTTAAAGAACATTGTAGTAATAATTTCAATAAACTCCATAAAGTTTCAATGTCTTTGACCAGAAAACTGTTCTAAAAGACAGGGCCAACAAGACCCAAACTGATCTCTGGCTTACAGTTATAGTAGTGTGACTCAACTCATGACCTGACATGTATTTGATCTATTTTTTTTTCTCTAAAACACTTAAGAATATTAGATATTAATCACTGGACTTTAGCTTCTATAATTACAGAAAAAGGCTCAGATAAATTTTTCATTCACATACTTTAAAAAAATGTGATTAATTCAACACATGGGTCAGTGAATTGTATTAAGTCAAGGAAACTCAATAATGAGTAAAATACATATTTTTTCTGACTCTGAATTTCTTAACCTAAAATTTGGGATAGTAACTGCATGACCTCAAGTGGATGTTTTAACTATTCTAGAGTGGTGGTGTGAAGAAATTGATAGATATTCTTCCAAAGGAAACAATCATTTAAATGGTGGATTTTTAAAAAAAACTTAAAGTCTCTGTAAATGCTCCTAAGGACACATAGCAAATGGACATTTTTTTCAAGAAAATTTGCTAAATATCATTTAGAACTCCAAGTTCTGTAGCATTGAAGCCATGATCTTTTTCCACATCACCTTCCTCCCCAATAAGTGACAGAGATTTTATCCTGAGCACTCTGCTCTGGATAGATATGTCCAAGAAGGCAGAGGATTCTTTTCCTGTCGGCTCCTAGTTTAGGGTTACAGGTGTACTCCAGTAGGGGTAGACTACCAGAATCTTTTCTCATCCCCAGTCATCATCGGCAGCCGTCCGTCTCGAGAGACGATGGTGTAGCTTCTTAAGAGTCTATCTGCACCGCCGAGAATGGCTGTGCAGTCCGACTTGGGAGTGACACGGTATCTGTCTCCTCCCGTGTTGAATCGGCATCTTGCGATGACGCTGGAGAGTCCTCTCCAGTGAAGCTGAAGCTACAGAGCCTGGGCAGGGTGATATGGAGGGTCTGCTGTTGCCCATGCAGCAGACCCCCCCTCTCTTCGCAGCTGAAGGGTCCAAGGGAAAGACGGAGTCAATACAGCTTGGCTTCAGGTGCGCCGCAGGAGTTGCCGGTGTTGACTACAACGTCAAACCGCCTTAGGGACTCCGGCTCCGGATTTTCTATCGGGGTTTACTCCCTTAGCCTTTCCCCTGAAGAGGTATGCCGCAAGGCAGCGGAGGTTTTTTGGAGTCAGAGTTTTCCTTCTCTGATGTGCCCTGACTGGAAGATCGAACCAGCGACACTTAGCTCGCAGGCCGACGCTCAATCCACTGAGCCAAACCAGCCTCATCCCCAGTACTGTGTTGTAAAAGTGCTGTTGTTACAGTCAAATGAGTAGCAGAGGGAGATGTGTTTCACTTGCTAACTCACCAATCCTGAGCCTGGTCCCATAATATTGTCAGGTGTTTCAATATCACAAGAAACACTATGTTAGCATAAGAAGTGAAAAGTCCTTGAAATTCTATGTGTCCTTTCCACTATCTGGGAAGGAAAGCCTTTGAAACTGTGTTTGCATCCCAAGGCGCAAAAGATGAGAAAGGGCCCATAATGCCTAAAGGAAGAAGCCCATTAGCACCTTTAGGTATCCATGCCCCAGTCCTGGAAAACTGGCACCACCTTTACCTGTCAATCAAAACATAACTCCCTCGGCCCCATCCCACCAACTATATAAGTCCTCAGAGCAAAGAACTCTTTCTTGGCTTTCTTAACTCTCATGGTGCTCTTGGCCTTCTGGCCATAGGGACTCTGGTCACCCTAGGGCAAACTTG
Organism: Furipterus horrens; assembly: GCF_987537825.1. Lineage (NCBI taxonomy): Eukaryota > Metazoa > Chordata > Mammalia > Chiroptera > Furipteridae > Furipterus > Furipterus horrens. The sequence goes on from NW_028327175.1 coordinate 71,355,981, forward strand.
CCACCTGGTCTTTGGATACCCTTGATTTTCCTCTCCATTCACAAATAAATTTTGGATGCATGCTAATAGGCTTGCTAATCTGTAATTCCTTACTGTATCGGTGAGAAGAACCCAGGTATCTCTGATAATGCTGTTATAGGCAGACACAGAGAAGAAGACTGGGACTCTCTTTCCTTACCTAGCTGTAGGGGCTTATGCCTTAACCAAATACTAGCTGAACAATAAATTACTTTGACCCTGTACAAATCCTAGGAATACAGGATTAAAAATAAAATGAAACTAATTATTGCTGACCCAGAAAATGGTTCATGTGCCCAAGACTCTGTATTCTTAAGAATGAAAGAAGACACAATCTCTGAGCTACTAGTCCCGGGTAAACATTAAGCAAAAATATGTAAACTTCATGAAATATGAACTATGAAAACAGTCTGCAAGTCACACATAAATATAGCAGTAAAGGGTAAAAATGCACCTGCCTAAGGTAGCTTAAGCACAACCTTTGATTAATAAGAGGTTTAGGTGGATCCTGGGAAGCCAGGGTAGAATAAAAACAAACAAAAAATTCTAAGTAGAGCCATTTAGTGTTGCACACTATGAGGGAAATGAACTTCAGAGAATTTGTCTAATCAAGTTAGTAAATAAATAAATACTAAATTAACAAAAACAAAAACAAGGTATAAGAAAAAGGAAGAATGCCACTATCCAGAATCCATAATGACCTAAAATGTCTAATATTCAATAAAAATTATAGAACAGTCAAGGGAACAGGAAAAAAATGAGCTCTACATAAGAAAACAAAAAGCACTAGAAACTGACATTGAGGTTTTAATTTTTGCCTATTATTGGATGTGGCAGAAAAAAGCTTCAAAGCACCTACTATAAATATGTTCAAAGAACTAAAATAAATGAATTTTTTTAATTAATGAGAGGAATAATAATAATGTCTCATTAATAGGGCCTGCAAAAAAAGGACAGAATTTTTTAAAAGGCAATTCTAGAGGTAAAAAAATATAATGATAAAAAAAAGAGTTCCCTAAAGTATCACAGAATATATTGGAGTTGCAGAACAATTTTTATTTGAAAGTAGATCAATAGAGATTGTGTATTCTAAGCAAGAAAAAGGTGTAAAGAAAAGTAAACAGTCTCAAAGAAAAGTGGGATGCTACTAAGCATATCAACATACACATGTAATGGAAATATCAGGAGAGAAAAGAGATAAAAAACAGCAAAAATATTTGAAGAAATATAGTAGAAAATGTCCAAAATTTGATGAAAACACTAATTTACACATCTGAGAAACCCAGTGAAACTCACAAATGAGAAATGTAAAAAGATCCAAATTCAGATACTGTATACCACAGTTGAAGGGTTGAAAGCCAACAATAAGAGCAAAACTTAAAGGCAGTGAGAAAAAAATGATTCCACACAGACAGGGAATTCTGGAAAACTTAACAATGAACTTTTCACTTGAAACATTGGAGGCCAGAAGGCAATGGTATTATATATTCAAAGTGCTGAAAGAAAGAAGATAATTCACCAAAGCTATCCTTCCAAAAAATACCAAGTAAACATTGTTACATAAACAAAACTGAGAGATTCCATTGGTAGGAGACCTGTCTTGCCTTACAAGAATTCAAAAGAAAATTATTTAAACTGAAAGAAATGGGCACCAGGGACTTCCAGCCAAGATGGAGATGTAGACAGACACACTGCATCTCTCTCCACAACTAAGAAAGAATACAATTACCTCAAAACTGTAAACAACCAGAAGTTCCAGAAAATCAAACTGCATGGAAGTTCAACAAACAAAGATATAAAGAAGTACTCATCCAGACAGGTAGGAGGGGCAGAGCCAGGGCAGAGAGGATGTGGTGTGGTGGTGGTGGCAGCAGCAGCAGCTGTGGCAGCGGCAGTGGCAAGATGGCAGAAATTGCAGTCACACATTTTTAAAAAATCAGGAGGGACACCCAGGAGCGTTCCCAGCTCCTCACCGGACCTCGCAGCCCACGGTCCCAGCACCAGGGAAAATCAAGCCTCATTACTTCTGACAGTGCAAACCAATGAGGGTTGGGGTAGAGGCAGAAACTGCCGGTCTCAGCAGAGTCCACTTGTTTAAAGGGCCCCCACAGTCCTAGAATATTGGCAGACCCACCCACTCTGGGAACCACAGCCAGGGCAGCAGCTAGAAAGGCGCCAGTTCAGTGTGGAAGTGGGAGAGGTGCCTGGAAAAGGGGCAAGTACTGGGCAGGCAGCATTGTTTCCTCTCTGACCCCACCCCCACATATAGCACCACAACGTGATGAAACAGGTCGACCTGCACTGATGAATCCCTAAGGCTCCACACCTTATAATGTAACAGGAGCAACAGCTCTACCTGGGATGCAGAGGCAAACAAACACAGGAGACTGTCAGAATGAGAAGACAGAGAAATATGGTCCAAAAGAGGCAATGGATCAAGGTTCCAGTGGGAGAACTAAGCGATGAAGAGACAGCCAACCTCACAGATGAGGATATAGCCAACCTAACAGATGCAGAATTCAAAACGCTGGTCATAAAGATGCTCACAGGCTTGACAGATATGCTTGAGTATGGTAAATGCATAAGAGAAGAAGTGGAGGCTATGCTAAGTGAAACGAAGGAAAATCCACACAAAACCAATGGTGATGGGAAGGAAACCAGAGTTCAAACATATGATTAGGAACATAAGGAAGAATAAAACAGTCAACCAGTGCAGAATGAGGAAGTAAGAATTGAAATAAATGAGGAAAACTTCCCAAATTTTGTGAAGGAGATGGACATACAGGTCTGGGAAGCAGGGAGGGCCCCAGGAGAGCTGGACTCAGAGGGGACCACACCGGGATGCTTCATGATGGAGATGCCAAAGGTGAAAGATAGAGAGTCCTGGGGACAGCAAGAGAGAGACAGAGATTTACCTACAGAGGGGTGCCTATAGGACTATCAGCTGATTTCTCAGAGGACACTTTGCAGGCAGGAAGGGACTGGCAAGCAGTATTCAATGTGATGAAAGGCAACCTACGACCAGGATTACTCTATCCAGCAAAGCTATAATTTGGAATGGAAGGGCAGATGAAGTGCTTCCCAGACAAGGTGAAGCTAAAGCAGTTCATCATCACCAAGCCATTATTATATGAAATGTCAAAGGGACTTACTTAAGAAAAAGAAAATCAAAACCATGAACGCTAAAATCACAACAAACTCACAAGTATCAAAAACTGAAACTAAAAAATAAAAACAAAATCTGACCAATCAAACCAGAATAGGAACAGAATCATAGGTATGGGAAGCATTTGGAGGGTTATCAGCTGGGAAGGTGGAGGGGGATAAATGGCCAAATGGTGCAGGGACTTAAAAGCATAATTTGTTGGTACAAAATAGACAGGAAGAAGGTAAAAATAATATAGGAAAGGGTGAAGCCAGAGAACATATGCACAACCCATGGACATGAACTATGGGGGGTGGATTGCTGGAGGGAAGGGGGGTACTGGGCAGAGGGGAGCAAAGGAGAAAAAATTGGAACTACTCTAACAACATAGTCAATAAAATATATTGAAAAAAAAAAAAAAAGAAATGGGCTCCAAATCCACAAGGAACATCAAAGAGCTCCAGTAATAAAAGTTACGTATTAGTAATTATGTATAGGTAATTATAAAAGACCATTTAAATATACATCTTTCCTTATTTTTTTAGCTGATTTTAAAATACTTGCATATAATTGATTTAAAATTTTTTCTGCTCTAAAATGATTGTGTTCTGAAAATGTAAAAATGAATTTTCCCTTCACAAAGATGTGTCTGGTAGAGAGAGGAAGTGGTTGATTGGGAAGAGTTTAGAGAATTAGGAGCAGGAGTGTATTTGGATGTGTTCAGTTCAGATAAAGAAGCAATATTGGTGCAATGCTCTTTCTTGAAGCCATGATGACAGTACTGAGAATCATTTAATAGACTTTTGACCTAGGCTTTGAATCAAGCTGAGTATAAATCCAAGGATATATACCTAGATGCAAAGTATAACATTTGTATTTCCGTGACATTTTCATTCACCTACTTTCTATTAATGTGTAGTAAAACTTCCCTTGTTGGAATTTTAGCCAGGGTTATGCCTAGTAATTTGAGTCCCATATATTCCTATAGTTTTAGAACCTTAGTCTTTATAAAAAATGATTTGTTGCCTTTACATAATTTATGTAATGTTCAAGAGACTTTAAAAGTAAATTTTGGGGAGAGATGGAGTTTATTTATTTAACAGTGAGAACATTTACCTGTTTAAATTATCAAAACAAATAATAATTGGGAAACTACAATATTTCCAGTAACAAAAGAAGGAAATAAATTCAGGTAAAAATATTACTGATGGATTCTATTTTGGGCTGTTCAGAATGAGTCACCCCAAGATGTACCTCTGTAGTGTGCAGATTGTTTTGAGTTCAAGGCAACTTTAGCCACAGGCTGAAGAAAAATTTCTTTCCCTCTCTTAAGCTAGTTACGTAGAGGAATTTGAATTCGGAGCCTTGACCATAATAAGTGATTATCAGAGATAACTTATTTTGACCTGTCTATGCAGTAGGAAAAACCTATATTTACTAAGCATCTGTTCCTCTTATCATCTTGCAAGGACCATCTGAAGCCCCCAAGGCAGTTGACTTCATCCCTAGCTCAGAATGTCTTAAATACCTAATGTTCCCTTTCTATTTCTGAACCTCTCCTGCATGTGAAGTCTCTGACTCTCTCATATGTGTGGCATTCCCATATATATGTAAGCATTAAACTTGATTATTTTTTTCTTATTAACGTGTCTTGTGTCTATTTGATTATTAGTCCAGCCAGAAGAACCTTGAGGGTAGAGAAAAGTTTGTTCTTCCCCACACTATGCTAGACAATGTATTAAGAATATCTCACAACATGTTTTGAAGTGAATATTTATTTGGGTAATCTTTTGGAGAAAGTATCAGAGGTTCTAGTTATTGTTTTAAATTCTTCTTTGTGTGGAAAAGTATGATATGTATAATAATGAATTGGTGAAAGAAAATTTGACAAGTTAGCTAAATGTTGTTTGTAAATCTTGGATTTTCATAATGTTTTTCTCTACTAATTGAATTCACTCATATTCTATTATGGTAATGATGTTAAAAAGAGAGTAATTAGATCAAGAATACTGTTCCTATGTCTTGCAAAGCCAGATTATCGATTCAACAAAGCCTCCTGATGATGCCACAATTTTATGACACTTAAAATATATTTTATAAAATTTTCCTTACAAAACTGATCATGAATGATTATCACAGAGTTTATTATATAGTTTTTAAAAATTTGTTAGTTTACTAGGGAATTTTAAGTTAATTTGGAGTTACTCTATTTTTTATTTTCCCAGACAAAACCAGTACCTTCCATTTACACTGTGATGATGTTAGAGCTCAGATGTGCACACCAGATTTTAATGTTATGGATTCCATTTGATAAGTTATTGGGAAATAACTTATAATAATAAATTTATCTTACAACTTTAGTTATTACTTTGTTTTGTTCCAATCAAAAGTCTTATTGTACATAATGCCAGGTTAACTCAACTGTCAGAGCTACATAAAATAACTTAAATACCATATTGCATATTTGGTTTGCTAGGATTGCAGCAAATTACAGAAGTTTAAGAGTATATTTATAATTTATTTTAAATGCAATTTTATTTTTGTTTACATGGTTATGTGTGAAGATTATTTTAAAATGCTTCTAAATTGACAGCTACTCCCATCGGTAGCTCATTGCCTTATGACAAAAATGAATTGGCTACTTTTAATAGGCCATCTGTAACTGGAAAATTGGAATGAAAACAATGGCTAGTCTTTGGGCCACTGTTTAGCTGCTAATGAACACACACTACACTAGACAAAAGGAAAGACCTGTTTACAAAAATATGTTCAACACCAATATTGCAATGATAGAACAACTTTGTTATAATATGCCAGTATTTATGTACTACAAAGAATGCCCTTTCAGACTCAGTGTAATCTTCCTGCCACCCTGACTAGTAATGTCTCTTGCTTGGAGATCATTCTTTCACTGAGACAGTTACTCTGAGTTAAGCTGTTTTGTTCAAAACCATTATATCCAGGTATTTAAAAACAGTTGAAAATTCCTCAAAATATATTTTCATCATGTTTTTATTATTATTGTTAGTTCTTTCTTTGTTCCATCTTTGGCCAAACTGCAATAATGTTTTCCTGATTAAAAGTGTATTTTTCAGCACATTTTAAGGCCTTGTTTTATTTTGACATGAATGAGTAAGTTCTAGGTCAATAGTCAAGATCAAACACCAGACAGATAAGATCATCAGCATGATGTAGCTTTAATTGTGCATGAGGTTTCAGTATCCTAAGAACGTTTCTCACTTTGGTTCTCCATAATAATCTAGGCAGCAATGAAAAAGAAACAAAGAGAATTACTTCTCAATAATTTCTGCAATGTTTCATTATGATTTAGTTTAGCTGCTAACGATTAACAGGGACTACCCCCCCAAAAAAAAGACATTGAAAAAAAGTGCTGACTTGCTGCAACCCTCTGTACCCATAGTCTTTGAACTTAATTTATATATATATATGCTTGTGCCCCATAAAATTTTAGAGTTCCCAATATAGTAAATTGAAATTTGTTCTGTTTAATAAAAATATTGCCAGACAGCAACTGTCAGTTAAAAATTAGATTTAATTTCCTTTTATGAGTTATTAGCTGTTAGCATCTCAGCTCTCTTTATGTGAATAATTAATTTTCTAATCAAATATAATTTCTTTGGTGTTGAAGATAATACTATGAGCTTTGTCATAAAATATTACACTTCCTTTTCATGGCAGACTTAAGTGGAATTAATTGTTTACTCTATTATACTCACAGGATTTTTACATGCAAATGGAAAACAAATAGAAAAGATTATGAAGAGTTCCTACAGCAAGGTGTCTTTGTTTGGAAAGACATTTCAGTTCCAAATTTGTATTTTAAGTATACTACTGAGTATCTGAAATTGCAATCAGGTATATTAAAATATGGACATGAGTGGGCATTTGGCTGCTCAGCTCTACACTGTACATTTAGGTCACCCAGAGCATCATTTGCATCAAAGATTCAACTCAATTCTGGCTCATTGCCCATCATTCTGGGCAAGAACTCATAGATCTACATAATATAAACATAATTGTTTAAGAAGTGAAAAATCCAACTATACTACTTCATTTAGTAACATATAATTTTAAAAGGTAATTAAAGAGTTGATTGAACTTATACAATTAATTTGTAGGAAGGTATGATCTTTAAAGAGAAATTTAATTAATGCTTATTTCTGAATTATGCATTTAATCACTCTTAAGTGATTGTGGTTTGCTTTGGATATTAGTAACCCTCACATGGCCTCAAAGTAATATATGAAATACTATATGGATGTTATATTTGAAAAGCAGTAAATGTGGAAACATCTTTAAAAATGATTGCTCATTGAAAAAATGCCAATCCTATTAATACTGCACGTACAGATTTTGCTCAACTAAGAAGAATCATATCTGTCTTAAACAACAAAGGGAAAGGATTACTATAACAAAACAGATATTCGGCCTCTGCTTCATTAAATAATTATAAATATTAGAAGGTATTTTTTTTTTGTGCTAGGACCACTATCAGGCCATAGTTGTCAACTACATATATTGTAAAAGGAAAGCATATATTAAGAGAATAATTTATCTTTCAGAATTTCTAAATTTACCTAAAGCAAATCAGATCAAAATTTTTACCTAAAGCAAATCAGATCAAAATTTTTGCCTTCAATAGTGGTAGAAAATTCACTCTTCCTTTAGAATAAAAAGAGGATAATAATCTAAGTCCCTCTAAAAAAACTGTATGAAATGCAAAAATTAATACATATTTATTATTTTCCTTAGAATCTCAAAATATCTAATATTAATTGACCACTTTCATTAGGATTTTATTAATTTGCTGGTTTTACTAATATGTAAAAGCTAGCATCAAAACATTCTTATTTATATATAATACATGCTAAAAAAACAAACAAACTCATCATAATTATTTAATTAAACAAGAAATAAAGTTTAGTGTATTTGCTAAATGTTCTGAGCATACATTAATATATGGACATGAATATCTAGGTGTGAGAAAAAATCTATCTTGCCCCAAATCTGACTTTTCTTTTTTGCTTTCACAATGTAAAATTTAAAAAATTTTTTTTTCTTGTAATGAAAATATTTATTTATTTATTTATTTATTTATTTATTTTTAGAGAGAGGGGAAAGGAGAAAAAGAGGGAGAGAAATGTCACTGTGTAGTTGCCTCTCACATGCCCCCAATTGGGGACCTGACGTGCAACCTAGTCATGTGCCCTGACTGGGAATCGAACCAGCAACACTTGGTTCGCAGGCTGACGCTCAATCCACTGAGCCACAGCAGCCAGGCACAATGTGAATTTTTTATTGTGACATACATATATCTGTGGATGTCTATGTAGGAAATATAAGCTAATTTTAATACTTTTAAATATTAATGTTAAAATACAATTATTAAATAAAATTTCTGTTAAACTTAAAGCATATTCCAAAAGCCAAACAGAACTTATTTTTAGATATTCAGACATTGCTCCTTTCCATTAAATAAATTAATTTAGTATTAACTCTGCATGTGTGTTTGTAGATCTCATTATAGATAAATTATGCTTAATCATCACTTTTATTATTCCTTTTAAAGAGAAATAAACAGTGATGGCAAATAATACAATTTTGAAATGTCTTTTGAGATGAAAGTACCTGATATTATGCTTGTAGTATTTGCAATAGACTAACAGAAAAGGATAAAATTTGCTTCAGCTTTCTAACAAATTGATTACTCTTAATGTACCTAACATATAAATTAACAGGAGAAATTTGGCTTTTAGTACTGACAAACTACTAAATTAATAACATGAATTGCTATATATAGCTTTTATACTTACCTCATATACTTGAAATACCATGAAGTATTTAGTTCTCATATCAGGAGTCTAGTAGAGTAAAACTCAAGTGTGTGTGTGTGTGTGTGTGTGTGTGTGTGTATTGCTTTTATACTTATCTGATCTCCACAAACAAAGAAAGCAATACAAAGTTCAATTGTAATACGTAGTACAAGTCCTAGCCCTTTCAAAAATAATTGCCTGGTTGTAGGACAGTCACTTAATTATATAACTCTCTTAATCTAGTTTCCTTAGCCATTTACTGACAGCGTTCATATTTGCCTAAAGCCAGTTACAGGAATGAGGCTCTACATTAACTGTAAATTGTGATCTGTCTTTATAAATTGTGCCATGATGTATTCTGCCATTCTCTAGGAACTATATGAAGATTCAGAGAATGGATCAAGTCAAAACTGTTTCTCAGTTATTTTTTTTTTTCATAGATAAAACAAAATTAAATATTTGTGCTCACAACATTTTTGCTTAAATTACCTTAAATTCACTAACTAGTTATTGAGTATCTAGCAGGTACCAGAAATGTTAGAAGTGTAAGTAATATAAAATGGAGCTTGACTTAGAGGAATTTATGGTACTGATTGGGGTTATATGTTCACAAAAAAATTAAATGGTCAAGAGTTGTGGACAATATATTTATTGGAAGACTGGATGTAACATTATTCAAATTATTTTAACAATGAGAAGAGTAGTCTTGAGGCTTTAAGAAAGAAGTTATGTAAATTTTGAGAGTTAAATTTAATTTTTAAGGAAGAATGATGCAAACATTCCAGAAGTTGCAACATGGAAGTAAATCCAAGAAATCAGGATGTAAGAGGGTTTGTGGGTTTCACCAGAAAAGAGTGTGTTATTAGGCAAAGGTGGCCAGTAACTTTCATCCAGACTAAGAAAAGTCAGTTTTAAAAGATGGATCTTTTCTCTTCAGGTTAAGAATTCTGCATCATTCTGATCAGAGGAATGGTATTGGTGATGGTCTATCTCCAGGAACCTTGTGTGGAGAAATTGACTTCTAGATCAGCAATGGACAGACTCTCCAAACTATGTTTATGTGTGCAACCAGAAGAGTCTTTTCAAGAAGCTATTCTTTTTTCACTAGAGTAAATATGCTTCCTAATTTTTAAAAATTTTCTTATCTTTTTTACACACACACACACACACACACACTCACATGATCTGCTCTTATTTGCCTAAATTATTGGAAGTAAACCAGGGATAATGAATTTAAAATTAAAATATAATTTTAGTTTGGCTTTGGAATGCTTAGTAAAATTAATCAAAGTCTATTTATTTTACCTATTACTTTTATTGCACTTCTATTCAAATGATTTTACAGAATGGGTTTGTCTTATGTTGTAGTCCCTTCAGGCTTGTTGCATACCCTGAACACACCATCTATTCAGCTGCTTCTGCACTTTGGCCCCTGCCAGCCTCACGCCAGGAATATTAACTTTAGCTACTATTACATTCTAAAAATGTGCCAAGAACTATGCCAAGTGCTTTTTATTGATCAGCTCATTTATCTTTACAGTAATCCTATGATGTTGATTTTACAAATGATGTAATTGAGAGCTCGAGACCCCAGTAACTAATTCCATACAACACTAGGGCATGAACTCATTGATGGTTGATTCTATGTATTCATCTTTTCTCTGCAAGTGATTAGATTATAACAATGGTATTTTTGGTGAATAAAATACATAACTGATGAGGAGGAAGAAACAGGCAGTTACACTAACTTAGAAAGAGCCAGCATTATGTAAAATGGTATCATACATGGACAAGATCTAAATGTCAGGAAGTGGAATGTTCCTGTAAAAGACAAGTAGAGATCTAGTCAACTTACGATACAATTATCAGAGAAGATCAGACAGTCCTATCACATATCATCAACTCCAACATATAACCACATTCTGGACTTCATGGTCACCTAGCTGCACTTTATTTCAACATTTTAAACTGTAGTATCAACACTTTCTGACCCAACCCTTCAATGTTAATAAATATCACACCTTTATCTAGTTTATAATCTATCAAGATATACTGAATTTTTCTCCATATTTTTCTCCAAGAAAACACGATGATCTTAGTCTAATTTCCTACTCAGTTCCACTGTTAGCAGATATGCATAAAATGGCAATACTTAATATTAATTCACATCCAGGTGGAAATACCTACTTCAAAAATGAAACTATCAAATGGTTGTAAACATTAACTTAACCACTCATTTTGTCTGCTTTTCAACAAAAAATAGCATTTATACTACTGGAATTGTCTTTAACAAAACCAATTAATTTATGAGATTATTGAGCATACACACATACTATGTATGACAAAGAAAAAATTGATATTTGCAGTCACCTCTTTACTTTGCATTCCAAGCAGTGAGATGATTTTGCTATCTAAGGCTATACTGAGGAATGCAGTGGGTCTAAAGGGGAACTAATGTCAAGAAAAGGCTAACCTGTACCAACTGGGGATAGATTAAAACAAGCCCTAAGGAAAGTTAAGTAATCGGAGCAAAAAGAACAGTGAATCAGGAGTTGAAAAGAAAGTATTGGGGAAGATAGATGTAGGAGATTCTGACAGCAGTGAAACATTTAAGAAAAGAGTACGATATTGAATTCTTATTGTGATTCTTGAGATATATTCTCTACACTGACATAATTAGTTAAATTTTGTCTTTCCTTTCAGGTATTTTAACAGTAGGGCTTTGTGTCTGAGTGTGCCCACACGTGTGTTCTGTGTCTTTAGAAGGACATTAATAGTAGCCTCTAAAGAGTCTCGTAGAAGAATGGGTATGCAAGTCCCAGGTTAATATGTAATATTTGAATTATAAACAGTGACAACCTAAGAAGACACTTTAGTATGTATAAAGACTAAAAGAAATATTTACATATATTTATACTTATGATCATAATATATTTATAAATATATTGGATTTTTAAATATAATTCTTATATTTATTGAAATAAAAGTTAACCCTCATTAATCCTTTAATCCTTTGGGCTCATTGAACATAGTTAATATTATAAATTAGGTACTAGTAAGTTCATCTCATTAGATGTCTTACTATAAGAAATTATTGTACCCTTATTTTTCTCCAGGTTTATAATTTTTCCTTTAAATCTTTCTAGTTGTTAGAGGTAGAAGAGGTATAATACCTGATTAAAAAAGAATATTTGATTCTCTCATTACTGGGAAAATATTTTAGAAATTCTTAGGTTTTCCAAACACTTTTTACTATAAATATTATATAAATTATCTGTGGAGTTATTGCTTATTCAAGTATCTAACTAACTTTCTTTAACTCTAACATAAAAACACACATTTAAATTTAATAAAATGGAAATATTTTATTTTCATGGTAAACAAGAGAAAAATGCAATACTTGGCTGCTCAGTAATCTAAATTAGATAAATTTAACCATAATACTTCTACTGCTCAGTGGATTCTACATTTGTTGTAAAACCACAGATTTCACAATGATTTCTTAAAGATGTTGAGTTATCCAGACTTATAAAAGTATTAAAGTTTTGATTTTATGTAATTCTGAAATCTATACTTGTAAATTTTGTCTACAAATATATATACAAAAAAATGCTATTTAAAAGTTTTCAGGCAAGATCATTCTTTTACTGTATGATTGAAGCATAGTCTTCTTTCTTTATGTTAGCATTAGTTGCTGCATTTTACTACCTTCCCAGAGTCTGATGATAATATTCACTATAAAGCACCCTACACCTTCTATGTCTGAAAAATAGCAGAGGAATAAAAGGAAGACAGAAATGGTCTTCAGACCTTTTATTTTCACACAAAAGTGGCAAACAGACACACACACACACACACACACACACACACACACACAGAGTCTCCCCTGCCTCTGCCTGATTTCTCAAGCACACTTTCCACTCTCAATCAAACAAACAGGAACTTAGAGGCCATTCAGAGCTCCCCGTTCTTTGGCAGATGCACACTTTTCCCCTCCTGATGAAACTACACATATTGCCTGCACTACACAACTAGATGTATAATGGCTTTTCTGCAATCTTGTATTGTTCTCTGGGCCCTGGCCACCCACACTGAGCAATAAGGGGACAAAATTGAAGAAGCTTTTTAGCTTTTATAGCTTATTGATTTTTATATTTTCTGATGTATTAGAGCAATTTTTCAAACGTATGCTCCTTACCATGATATCTTGACTGTGGAGAGAGGATTTCACATTTATTAGCTTTGCTTTGGTAAAAAAAAAGTATATATATATATATTTTTTTCAGTGTTATCTCACAGATATAAATGGTTTGGTATTAAAAAACCCAATTCTCAGAGTAAAATTTAGAGACTGTGTGCAAGTGTTACATAAAAGGCAGACAACAAGGAATAGGCCCTTTCTAACCAGGTAACAAAGATGGTTTTGAAAGTACTGTTTCTGGACTGCGGTTAAACTCACAGATGCTTGGTACTTTTCAAATAGAAAAGTTCTATTATAATGGAGAGCATATAATGTGGTAAATACTTTTTTATATTATTTCTGATCATCCGTGACAGCATTAAAGAAAGAAATATAGTAGAAATATCTTTTCCAATGGGAACAGCCTTTTCTCAGAGCTCAGGCACTGAGACAATGTGTGAAACATTTTACAGTAATGACTCTTTGAAAGTTTACATTTTAAAGTAATAGGTGCAAAAGAAAATTACTTTGTGGTAGTACTAGTTCACTATCTATTACAAAAAAAATAGTTTGTGTCTATTTCAGATAGTTTATTACTTTATAGTCATGAATTTGGCTTGAGTATTTTCAATTTTTAAAATAACTTAGGATCAGGCTAAACATTCTCCCTTTTAATATTTTGAAAAATAAGTTTATGATGTATCAACATCTTTTAATAACTTCACACACAATATGTTTAGATAGAGAAAAAAAATTAAAATATTAGAAACCTCAAGTCTTCCTATAAAAAATGTCTCCAATTATTTTGATATAGTGAGTGAACTTTATTAAATTTTATGTTCCTTGAGGGCAATTTTTCTTCAAGAGCTAACTATTAGAATATATAGAGCAAACTAAGTTAAACAAATACTCCATATTTAAAACAAATTATAACTTTAGATTTGTTTCTTACTAGCAATCTACATTTAAAAAGCTAGAGATATGATGAACATCCTTTGATAAAGGGGTAGTAGAGATAAATTACAGAACCAAATCAACTATCTCTTGACCTTTGTAAGTTAGTTCATTTGTAAATAGGGAATAATCGTACTTAAACATAGAGTTGTTTTGAGACCAAATAATATAACTGATGGGGGACACAAATTAGCTAATCAGGAATATAGAACAAGGAGGGGCCCCAAGAATGAAATTTATTTATTAAAATTGTGTATTTATTTTTACATGTTTAAACTTCAGTCACCATCCAAGCACTCTCCATTAGATGCAATATAATTTATTGAAACTTTTTTTACACTGCTCAAAACAGCTTTTGAACTCATTACTTTTGATGCCTGTTAGTGCTTCTGCCATTTTTTGTTTCACCTCTTCCATATCAGCAAACGATTTCCCTTTGAAAACTTTTATCATCTGGTGAAGCAATAAAAAGTCTCTTGGGGCAAGATCAGGTGAATAGGGATGGTGGGTCACAGGGGTCATGTTGTTTTTGGTAAAAAACTGCTGAATACTCAGCATGGTATGGGCAAATGTACTCATAAATCACCCATCATGAAATGAGTAAATGCATTGACAGAGTGTTCAAAAAAATTAATTGAAGCTGAACACTGCCTCTCACAGCAACACCAGCGGGTACATTGATACAGATATGTTCCTAGATCACTCATTTAGCAGAAGAAGCCTATACTATGAGGGGCCCACACTCCATAAGATAATTCCCATCTTTTGTGGAGTTTCTGCTGTATGCACTAAAAAATATGGCAGTGCGTTTTTTTGATTGTTTTATCTTGTTAATTACGAATTGATATTATTCAGGGGATAATACATTTGGAAAATAGTATTGATGATGATTAGATATTATATAAATGGTGGGATGTATGAATCAAGGGCTCTGAACTCATCCCAGAAAAAATGGTAAGGATTATATGAAAGAAAGAAAAGAGTATAGTAGATTTTGGAAAGAAAACATGGTATAAAAGAAAAAAGGGAAAATTTCATCTACATTCTAATTTTACCTAGGATTTACCCTGAGCTTTGATTTTTATATGCACAGAATATTTGCTAGAAACTCTAAAGTTTCAAGCTGTTGTGACATTGGTTTATAAGCATTTCTTTCAATTATAATGTGGCTTTTACCATCCTCAGGTCTTCAGTATGAATGGATTTTACATCATCTCCTTAGCTTTTGAAATTATTGAATGTTGTCCATTTCAATTTGCTCACTTACATGTCCTGGCAAAGAACAATATGTCAGTGTGGAATATACCCCCTTTGGTTCACCTCGGAGGTTCAAGGTAGGGGTTGAGTATGATGGTTGTAAAACTGTCACTTAATTCTTAGCAGCTCTATGAATGCTCTGAATTAAGAATGGGCACCCCTGGGCTCCTTGTACAATGGGAGGAAGTCTCCATATGGTTCTTACCTCTTTTCCTATCTCATATCTTCTTTTCATCCTTGAAGAGAAACTGCAAAGCATTGCCATCAGTTCTGCTTTAGGAGCAGAGAACAAAGGTGATCTGACAGCCCATTCTGTGATCATCCTACAACAGATTTCTGGAGCTCAGCCCAGTCTTTGGAATTCTCACTGAAGTTCTGAGCAGTAGTAAAATCCCTTTTGCCTGACCCTGATGGTTTTGACTTCAATTTTCTGACAAGCAGATTTGTTTTGAACAAAGAACTGAAAGAATAGGATTGAAGTTGAAGGGAGTAGGCTTTCTAATACATCAATTGAGAGGAATACAGACTTGAGTAAACATTGACCTACAGTGCTGTTCAGATAACTACCTGAATAGATTATCTGCCAGAAGTGCATTGGTTGTGTAAACTAGGGCTTTCCAAGTATGATTTAGCTTGAACCTTCTTAGACAGAATCTGTAAATGGTCTCCCTTTCTTCTAAGGGTTACTTGGACTCTACCTTAAATCATTTACTTTAGATAAAGGTCCACTTTTCTATTTTTCTCAGCAAGTATCCCATATTAGGTGCCATACATTTTATGGTCCAAGTCAGAATACAGATGAAAGTGAAAAAAGTCAGATTAGTTAATGTACTATTTAAAACTCTAGAAAAGCAGACAAATAGGCATAAACTGGAATATCCCAGGCAAACTGTAACCAATGGTCACCTTTACTTACACCATTTTTATTTTATTTATTAAGAAAGTTTAAGAATTTTGTCAATATTTGGCTTGAATTAAACATTTATGTATACGTTTATTAAATGGATCATCTGTCATGGTTAGTTGGAGCAATAACTTTGAGGTCAAAGAAGTGACTTCTAATCTGATTCTGACCCTAATAAAAATTGAAGGAAAAATGCATTTAAAAGTTTTATTTATTTACTTTTAGAGAGAGGGGAAGAAAGGGAGAAAGAGAGGGAAAGAAACATTGGTCTGTGAGAGAAACATTGATTGGTTGACTCATATGCTCCCAACTGGGAACCTGACCTGCAACCGAGGCATGTACCCTGACTGGGAATCAAACCAGCAACCTTTCAGTTTTCGGGATGACGTTCAACCCATTAAGCCACACTAGTCAGGGAAAAAAATTCATTTAATAATACCTGCATTTAAAGATTTGAGAATTAAATGAGTCGAAGTATTTGAAAATGTTTTATAAAATGCAGTCCTGTCAAAATTTAAAATTATTATACAAGAATAAGGTGAATTAAAATAGAAAATAATGGATTTGTGACTAACTGAAAATACAAACATTTTAAGAGTGTAATTCTTAATAATGAGTATAAATTTTGCTATTAAAAATCTAAAATTCATATTATTGGTAATGAGGTTTTTGGGGAATTATTCTCTCCTTATTCTCTAGGCTTTATTTTTTAAACAGTAGAAATAACTTAGGGATCTGCAGCTCTTAAGGATCTTAAGCATTTTTAATCTGCCTCAAAGAGTACCAAGAAAGCAAAGAAATAAATTGCCATACTAGAAAAAACAACTGTGAATTGGTTAAGCCCATTTATATACCTTCAAAATATCTCCCAGAAAATAATGCACAACTATCTATTTAATTATGAATTCTTAAAGCACCAATAAATAGCTCATTCTTAATATTTAAAATTGTTACATCATTGAGGAAATTATTTATCAAAATTTCTAAATTTCCATGAGAGAGAAAACAAAATGTCCACCAGAGTGGAATGGCCTATTCATCTCAGTAAGGAAGACTTTAATTTGTATGTTTGTCCCATGGAGGCCTAGAACTGAAATAACTATACTGGACTGTGGCTCTGTTTTTGCAGTACTATTAATTTAAGAAGTGACAGCGACACCGTGTTTTGTGAATAAAATATAATAATATGCCCTCATAAGCCTTAAGAGGCTTGAACAAACTTTGTTCACACAAAAGGAAGCTGGATACCTTCACAGCAAATGCACAAGTCTCACTGCTCAGGTGTATATGATGTTATAAATCTCACCTGCACTTTAGTTTAAACATCTATTTCTTTATAAAATAACCTATAGCTGTATACCATTTCTTTAAAATTAAGAAATTTTTCATTACTGATAACACTGGCTTTTGTTTCAAATATAAATTTAAAAAATTAAAAATAAAGAGAGGTGTGTGGTGAGGGGGAAAGAAAATGGAGGAGGAGGAGGAGGGGGAAGAGGGAAGAGAAGAAAAGAGAAAGCCTTCTTACTGTTTTCCAGCCAACATACTGCAGAAATAAAAAGGTTTTTGCTCATATGCAGCTTTCATCTTAATTCAGGGAGCATGTAAACAAAGAAATAAATGTGTGCTTTTGGTGTTAAGCAGTGGAAGAAATTAACAAAGTAATGTCACAGAAAATGCCAAGGATGAGTTGGGTAAGATTAGAAAGGACAATCAGTGAGGACTGCTGAGGAAATAGGATTTTAGCTTAGCCTGGGAGGATTAAAATGAGTCTGTCTCATCAAAAGCAATGCAAAACCCTTATAACACTTGGTGTGTTTGAGGCAGGGGGAAAAAAAGTAACTTCAGGAAGCAAGGCAGAGAATTTAGGAGAATTTCCCCCTCTCCCCAGTAATTTATATTGAGATGTATACAATATCAAGTTACTTTGGGGGGCATTTGAAAATGTATAGGGGTAGAGGTCTGCTGGCACTCAATACACAGGCAACAGTGATGCTAACCACCCTACAATGCAAGGGATCATTCCTCACAGTGCAGAACCGTTCAATTCAAAATGGCAAGGAATCAGAATTACCCATTTCCCTACTGAAAAAGAACAACATGGTGCTAATTCATGATAAGGAGCTTTAGATTTTATTCTAAATGCATTGAGAATAAGATATATTTAGGGAAGTAATACACGAATCTGAACTAAATGTTAAAATAGTTTGGTAGTCACATGAGGAATGGATGGTGGACATCATCAGTAGTATCCTTTTAGTGATTTGGAGGAAATCCTTTACACTTATGACCAAATCACACCTTGTGCTATCATTTCTTCTTATGAATGTCACTACCACTTGAATATGTGCATCAATTGAAGGGAGAAATAATATACTTAAATAATGAAGCACTAGTTTACTTTTTGTTTTTATCATCTTTGGGATTTCTATGTCACCATAGCCCTAAACACAAATCAAGTATTGAATTAGATAACCTCAACCCCTACCTCGTCATAAATTAAAAAGAAAAGGCCAGTAATTTTGTATAAATCTCAGAGGCTAGATTACAGTTTGTTTTAGCATTTGAAAGCTAACATTAACACTAAATATTAATCAACTGACATAACAGTTTAACCCAATGAATCATTAATATTTCCATCAGCTACCAGGCTGGCTTAAGGCACACAGTCAAGAAGGTGAAGACTCCATTATGGTAGAATGCTTCCTGCCCTTAGTAGAATACACCGATTCCCTGCTTTCTACATTCAGGTATTGCTTGGGCTGACTGTTCAGCTCCCCTTCACCCCTTTACCCTCTGGCCCCACTGGCAACTGTATCCTTTAATCCAGGGCCTCATACTAGAATCCACTCATTACCAGAATCAAACTCCCTAGTCTACTCCCAATACACTATATTCAAATCCTCTTAAAATATCTTCCTCTGCTTAAGGAAGTTCTCAGTAGTGACTACAGAGGTCTCAACCTTGGGATTTATTTATACTAGTTGTGATTTCCTAAAAGAGGAAGTCATCACAGGATTTTATAAAAGCCATCATAAAATCATAATTATTTTACAACAGGAAGAGACCGAAGAAATCATTTAGTCTCTGTGTTGCAAACACACATATATACAGAGGCAAGACATAACAAAAATAAAAATAGACCCTATGTATTTTACTCAGGAGAACTGGGGTTATGGCAACTGAAGAGCGTGACCCACTGAGCACAAATGTCATGCATGGCAGGAATAAGAACATAGACTCTCCCCATCTGTTAATATTTTTTCATAAGAAGCTAGAAATCCAGACAACTTGAAAAACAATACTCAATTTTGAATTAAGCAAAACAAAACCTAGCTTGCCAGTTTAAAATCTCTGACAGTCTGATCTGATTTCACTGAGGCATTAAGCACATTTCTAGAATTAAAAGAGAAGGAATGAGGAAATTAATATAAAAACGAGAAAAGGCATCAGAGATGTCTCATTTTTAGTTCATTTCTTTTTTTATGTGTGAATGAATATCTCATTTTTCCTCAACTACAACAACTGATTATGACTTCTAACCAGGTCAGGTTTGTATAGTATATTCTGGCATAATGAAATGAGAATCAGTTCTTCATTCTTTCAGAAAGTTGAAAATTAGTGGAACTAGCAGAACTGCGGTTGATACAAAGAGTATGACAAAACTATACATCTTCACTTCCAGGTGTTTTTCCATAGGTATGTACTACAAGTTATAGGAAACACTTTTATGATAGGGCATGAAAAAAATGAAATCACACACGTTTGTAAAGGATCAATCAGGTGCAGGTTAATGTTAATTTGTCATATCCAAGGAACTTTTAAAAGCATGGAGGGTTGAAAAAGCAATATATGCCAATTTAGCCAGTTTTCATGTAAGATAAACATGGGAACAGTCATTAAATACAAATTCAGTTGAAGGTCATTTTCAAAAATATTTTGAGTAGCTGTAAATAGTATTTCAATAATGATAGTAATAAAATCACATTAACCTATTTTTATTGCATAAATCAAAGGTAAATCAATTCCTGTTTATTCTTGCTTCATATCTAAATTAAACATATATATTTCAGAGTTGGCATTTTTCTTAATTATGTTTTAAGTGGTAATGTTGAGGAAAGTTGGATATGAATAATGTTATACAATAATTTATATTGAAGAGGGCAATTTATTTGAAAGAATAAAATATGCTCTACTTGAAGATATTTTAAAAGGAAGAAGTCTTAAATTATTTTAAAGAAAAATTTATATATGAAATCACTATAAATAAAAGCAGAAAGTTGGAAAAACTGGAGAACAACTAAACAACAGTTCTATGCATCTCACAGTTCTCTACCATAACTACCATAATTATAAAGTACATGTGGAATTGTTCAACAGAAATTGCACATAGATTAGAATTAAAATATTTTAAATATATGAGAAAACTAGAGGGACCCAAGATGATGGAGGAGTAAGTAAAATCTACACTAACCTCCAGCCAGGACCAATCTTGAATTACAGCTAAATTGTGGAGAAATCATCCTGAATACCCAACTGAATGCTCACTGGAGAGAAGTCTTATAACCAAGGACAGACAGAAGAAACAACTTCACCATAAAATGACTGGTAGAGAGTGGAGAGAAGGCATGAAAGGGCTAGCTGGGGTCTCGGGGATGGCAGCTGAAGTTTTGGAGGGTTACTTCAGTGGCCTGGGGGTTTCCCCTGAGAAGTGTGGGGTCTGAACCCCAAGCTGGGCTAATCAACTTACAGCACTAGAACTGGAAAAAGAAGCCAAACAAGATTAAGTTGTGAAAAGTAGTGGGGATTCTGTTCCCCAGGGAGAGAGGTCTGGAGAAACAGAAAGCCTCTTAAAGGGCCAACACACAATATTCCATTTGTAACCACTTACCCTGGGATCCAGAAGAGAAAGGGTAGAGTCGACTAGAGACACATGAGGACAGTCAGGGTCTGGTGGCTCTGGGGAGAGAACAAATGGTCCCATGCTGCAAATGCCATCTTTTTCAGGCAGAACACTCCCTTCCAAATGGCACCAGTCTGAGGGAAGGCAATAGCCCTGCCCACAAAAAATAGTCTACCATAACCTGTGGATATTAAGCCAGGCTTATGAGCACAATTTGAAGATATATCATCAATGAAGTTTAACAACTAAGATGGCTCTCTGGGAGATCTGAGACTCTAGCTGACCTTCCCATGGGCCCGGTGCTGGCAAAAGCTGGCCTTGGTGTGCAGCTTGGTTATTTCTGCACCTAAAAAGGCCCAGCAGAGGGAGTCATACATTGTGATTACTATTAGCTCCAATCAGGCCACACGGGGCCAGTCACAAGCAGCGTCTGACAAAAGGCCTGCTCCAGAGTATTTGCCGATCTACCTAATACATAGAAACAAATACAAAGAAGCAGCCAATAGGGGAAGACAAAGAAACAGACTCCAAATGAAGGAACAACAGAATTCTTCAGAAAAGGAATGACATGAAATGTAAGCAAGCAGTTTATCAGATAGAGTTTAGAGTAATGATTATAAGGATACTGAACAGCATAAAAAAGATGTAGAAACCATTTAAAAAAGTCAAAAATAAAGAATGAAATAAATAATACATTGGATGGAAGAAACTGTAGGTTAAATCTGCTTCATGAAAATATCAGAAGGAGAAGAGAGCGAGCAAGGGAAGAAATAATGACTGAAAACTTCCCTAATCTTGTGAAGGAAAAAGACAAACAAGTCCAGGAACCCAGAGAGTCCCAAACAAGTTGGACCCAGAGAGGACCACACCAAGACACATCATAATTAAAATAGCAAGCTTTACAATAGGGAAATAATATTAAAACCCTCAAGGGAAAATGTAGTTACATACAAGTGACCACCAATTACACTGTCATCTATTCTCAACAGAAATATTTCAGGCCAGAAGGGAGTGCCATGAAATATTCAAGGCGATGAAAAGCAAAGACCTACCATTAAGGCTCCTTTACCCAGCAAGTTTATTTATTATTTAAAATCAAAGGAGAAATAAGGAGCTTCCCAGACAAGAAAAAGCTAAAAAGGTTTGTTAACACCAAACCAGTATGAGTCGATGTTAAAGAATTTGCTAGAGAAGAAGAAAGAAGAGGAAAGAAGGAGGAGGAGGAGGAGGAGGAGAGGAAGAGAAAGAGAAGAAGGAAAAGAGAAAGAAAAAATGAGGGAAATAGTCTAACAATAAAATGGCACTAAATATGTATCTATCAATAATCATCTAAATATAAATGGCTTAAATGTTCTAACCAACAGACTCATACATATACTGTCTCCAAGAGAACCATTTCAGATTGAAACATACACACAGGCTAAAAGTAAAGGGATGAAAAAAGATACTTTAAGCAAATTGAAAGGGAAAAATAGGCTGTAGTGGCATACTTGTATCTAACAAAATAGACTTTAAAACCAAGGCTATAGTAAGAGACAAAGATAGACATTACATAATGATAAAGGAAACAATTCAACAGGAGGATATAACCCTAGTAGACAATTACACTCCCAAATATGAACACCTAAATATGTAAAGCAAACCTTAAAGGGCATAAAACAAGAGACTGATAGAAATACAGTCATACTAAAGATTTTAACACCCCATTGATGTCAAAGCATAGATCTTCCAGACAGAAATTCAAGAAGAGAGCAGCCTTAAATGATGCACTAGATCAAATAAATTTAATTGATATCATCAGAACATTTCACCCCAAAGCTTCAGAATATACATATTTTTCAAGTGCGCATGAAATTTTTCCAGGATAGACCACATGTTTGGACATAAAACAAGTTTCAATAAACTGAAGAAAATTTAAATCATGTCAAGCATCTTCTCTGACCACGGTGTTATGAAAATAGAAATCAGTCACAGAAAGAACACTGAAAAACAACAAAGACCTGGAAGCTAAATAACATGTTATTAAACACTGAATGGGTCAACAACAAGATCAAGGAAGAAATAAATCAAAAGATACCTTGAAAGAAATGAAAACGAGAACACAGCAATCCAAAAGCTGTGGTATACAGGAAAATTAATAACATAACAGGACTATCTAAAAGAAAAAAATGATAAGAAAAAGCTCAAATAAATAATCTAACTTTACAATTAAATGAACTTGGAAAACAACAAGAAACTGAGTCTAAAGTGAGTATAAAGAAGGAAATAATAAAGATCAGAGCAGAAATAAACAAAAAAGTAGTCTAAAATATGATACAAGAGATCGGTGGTTTCAAGTGCTGGTTCTTTGAAAAGATAAAAAAGATTGACATACCTTTAACCAGATTCATCAAGAAAAAAAGAGAAAAGTCTCACATAAATAAAATCAGAAATGAAAGAGGAGAAATAACAACTGAAACCAAAGAAATAGAAAGGACTGTAAGAAAATGTTATGAACAATTATATGCAAACAGACTGGATAAGCTAGATGAAATGGATAAATTTCTAGAAATATATAATCTTCCAAATATAAATCAGGAAGAATCATAGAAACTGAATAGACATATTACACCTAGTAACATTGAAGCAGTAATAATAAAAAAAAAAAACTCCCAACAAACAAAAGCCCTCGACCAGATCACTTCACAGGGAATTTTAACAAATATTCTGGGAAGAAATTATACCTCTTTTTCTCAAACTATTTCAAAAAATTCAAGAGGAGGGATGGCTCCCAAGCTTATTTTATCCTAATTCCAAAACCAGACAAAGACAGTATTAAAAAAGAAAATTATAGGCCAATATCTCTGATGAACTTAGATGCCAAACTCCTCAACAAAATATTAGCAAACTAAATACAGCAATGCATCAAAAAGAGCATACACCATGATCAAGTAGGATTTATTCCAGGTATGCAAGGTTGGTACAACATTCACAAATCAATAAATGTGATTCACCACATAAACAAAATGAAGAATGAAAACCACATGGTCATATCAACAGATGCAGAAAAAGCACTTGATAAAATCCAGCTCCCATGTATGATTAAAACTCTCAGCAACATGGGACTAGAGGGAACATACATAAACAAAATAAAGGTCATATATGACAAACTCACTGCCAGTATCACACTCAACAGGCAAAAACTACAAGTGTTCCCCTTAAGCTTAGAAACAAGACAGGGATGTCTGCTTTCAACTCTCTTATTCAACATAGTGCTGGAATTACTAGCCAGAGCAATCAGACAAGAAGAAATAAGTGGCATCCAAATTGGAAAGGAAGAAGTAAAACTTTCATTATTTACAGATGACATGATACTATTTATAAAGAACCTCAAAGATTCCACCAAGAACTACTAGAACTGATAAATGAATTCATGAAAGTAGGAGAATACAAAATTAATATCCAGAAATCAGTTACAATTTTATATGCCAACAACAAGCTAACAGAAATGTAAATTAAGAAAACAATATCATTTACAATTGCTTCAAAAAGAATAAAATGCCTAGGAATAAACCTAACTGAGGATGTAAAGGAATTGTATTCAGAAAATTGTAAGACACTGAAGAAAGAAATTGAAGAAGATACAAATAACTGGAAGCATGTACTGTGTTCATGGATAGGAAGAGTTAACATCATTAAAATGTCCATACTACCTTAAGCAATCTATAGATTCAATACAATTCCTATCAAGATTTCAGTTATATATTTCACAGAGCTAGAACAAGTATTTCAAAAACTTATATGAAGCACAAAAATCCCTGCATAACAACAGTGATCCTGAGAAAGAACAAAGTTGGGGGAATCACACTACTTAATATAAAACTATACTGTAAAGCCATGATAATCAAAATAGTATGGTACTTGCATAAAAACAGACACATATACCAATGGAACAGAATAGAGAGCCCAGAAATAAACCCATACCTTTACAGTCAATTAATATTCAACAGAGGAAGCAAGCACATACAATGGGCTAAAGACAGTTTGTTCAATAAATGATATTAGGAAAACTGGACAGATATGTGCAGAAAAATGAAACTAGACCACCTTATTACACCACACACAAGAATAAAGAAATAAATTAAAAATTAAATATAAGACTCAAAACCATAAAAATCATAGGAGAAAACATAGGCAGCAAATTTCAGACACTTCTTGAGGCAAAATTTTAAGAGATATATCTTCCCTAGCAAGGAAACAAAAGAAAAAATAAACAGATGGGACTATTTTAAACTAAAAAGCTTTTGCACAGCAAAGGAAAATATCAACAAAACAAAATGCAACTTACAGAATGGGGGATTATATTTACTGATATATCTGGTAAGGGGTTAATATCCAAAATTTATAAAGAACTTACTAAATGCAATCAAACAAACAAAAAATTCAATTAAAAAAAATGGGCCAAGGGCCTGAATAGACACTTTCCCAAAGAGGACAAACACATGGACCAAAGACATATAAAAACATTATCAATGTCACTAATCATCGGAGTAATGCAGAGTAAAACCACAATGAGATATCATTTCACACCTGTCAGAAAGGCTATCATCAATAAATCAACAAAGAACAAGTACTGAGGAGGATATTGAGAATGAAGAACCCTTTTGCACTGTTGATGGGAATGTAATTGGTGCAACCACTGTGGAAAGCAGTATGGAGATATCTCAAAACATTAAAAATGAATCTGCCTTTTGACCCAGTGGCCCCACTTCTGGGAATCTATCCAAAGGAACCCAAAATACTAATTTGAAAGAACATGAGCACCTCTGCATTTATTGAAGTGTTATTTATAATTACCAAGGTATGGAAGTAGCCCCAATGTCCATCAATAGGTGAGTGGATAAAACAACTATGGGACATTTACACAGTGGAATACTACTCAGTTGTAGAAAGAAGAAGAATTTATGTTAAGTGAAGTAAGCCAATCAGTGAAAGACGAGTACCATATGATTTCAGTTATTTGTGGACCAAATGAACAAACTGAACTAACAAGCAAAACAGAAACAGACTCATAGATGGAGAGCAGGATGACAGCTAACTGGTGGGGAGGATAGGGGGTGGAGGAATTGAACAATAAGGAAAAAGGAGTCATGGACATGGACAACAGTGTGGTGCTTGTGGGGGTGGGGTAAAAGGGGAGTAAATGGTAATGAAAAAAATGCAATAAGTTAAAAAAAACTCATTATGATGGTATTCATGGATAGAATCTAATCTGCATAATTCTGAAAGTTTTTATTTACATATTTTTATTTATACTAGTATTTATTAACAATAATATAATAGCTTGTTTATAAGCTTTATTTTTAAAGATACCTAAAGAATCTTTATATCCCAAACATAATACACCCCAAACTTGGAATGTGTCTGAAATTTGCCTTTGAAATTCCAAAAGGTAGATCCCCAATCCAGTTGTTACTGCCACAACACTCTTTAACCTTCTAATATACCCAAGATTACCAAGACTTATGATATAATAAGAAAATAAGTTTTTTCATTTTTTATTACAAAGATGCAGTGATTGCTTTCTGAATGCTAGATACTCTTCTAGGAATAAGGGATACATAATTTAACATAGGAAATAAAATGCCTTCACTAATAAATCAGGAAAGCTTTATAGCATAAAAAGACAAAGAATAAACTAGGTAAAAAATTATCACTATAAAATAGTATAGTATATAATTAATATTTTTGCTTTATAAAATATTTTTTAATTTTTCAATTATTGTTGATGCAAAATATTATATTAGTTTCAGGTGTAAACCCATGGTTATTATACATTGATATAATTTATGAAGTATTCACCCCAATTATTTATAAGTGTTATTAAAAATAGAGCAGGGAAAGGGGATGCAGAATGTTGCAGGTGGGAAACCAGTTATGATTTTACATAAAAGGCTACTGAAAATCTCATTAAGAAGTAACATTTGAGAAAAGACTCACTGTGAGTAAAGGAGTAAACCATGCAGATACTTCAGGAAGAACACTTAGGAAGAACAAATGAAAAGATCTGAGTTCAGAACAGGCTAGCATGTTGTTAGAACTTCAAAAATGGCAAGAACTTGGCTGGGAGATCATTTTAAGAAGAAAGTGGTAAGATGATTTATGAGAGTTTTATGAGTGAGGGGCACTTCATAAAGAAACTGGTACATTCTTTGGAAGACTGGATTAGTGATATGAGAAGACACTGAATTGTTAGTACATTAGTATCCTTTGCTACATAACAAATGACCCAGACTTTGTGGTTTAAAACACCCATTTCAATTCACAATTCCATAGGTTAAATTTTCAAGCATGGCGAGACTGGGTTCTGATCTCGGGTTATCTCGGGACAGATATTGTGTAGGCCATCTTCCAGAAAAGAATCTGATCACAAGCTCATTCATAATGTTAGCAAATTTTAATTCCCTAAGGTTGTAGGACTGAGGTAACCACATTCTTTTTGTTTATCGTCAAGGGGCTGTTCTCAGCTCTTGGAGGCTGCTAGCGCTCTGTGCCACATGTCTCCTTCATGTTCAGAGCCAATAATAGAGAATACTCCTCATATAAAATCCCTCTCATGCTTCACGTTTCTTTTACCAGAAAGAGCCCAGCCTCTTTTAAAGGTTCATGTAATTAAGTACCTGATCTAATTTCAATGGATTTGAGACCTTAATTGCAACTGAAAAATCCCTTCATAACAAGACCCAGATCAGTTTGATTGAGTAACTGAGGAAATAAAATATGGGCAATATCAAATGACTGAATATTAAAATTAAACAAAATGTAACTGGAATAATTTTGGAGACACTGACAGTGAAGAAAAAACTAAAATCTTCAAACAATGAGCTAGAATACCTGGATAGAACGTGACTAAAACATAGAAATTGATAAAATGAACTTAAAAGTTGGGGGGTAGGAAGGTGTTAATAAAACTGGGTAAAATGGTCTGGATATAGCAGTAAAGAATAAGGGGGAACTGTACTCTCCTTGGATCCCCAAAGGTAAGATGGATACAGAAAAGGAAATATTAAGTAGTTGGAAAGACACAGGGAGCAGAGTCCTCAAGAGAGACAGGTTGTAGGCAGAGCAAGAAAAAGAAACATTCAGAGAATTATTTGAAGATATAACAAAATATATTTTGAAAGAATGTGAGTCCTAAAGAAATCAGAGGAAAGTTTTCAGAAGTGATAAATAGGGTCAGAAAATGCAACACAGAGAACTCACAGAGCTTTGTGGAAATTAGAATCCACATGTTGTGGGTGATACAGGGTATCTGGACCTCGTATTGTGTTTCCAATGGAAACAATGGGCATGAGATTAATTCTTATGTTCCTAAAGCTGGGAGAGGTGGAGAGGCTAAGTGTGAGAAGCAGGATAAGAGAGGGGATGGGTGTAGTCAGGTAGACTGTGCTACTAATTATTTTTATTCAATTATTCTTGTAGGGGGATCATACATCTGTGGTCCTTTGATTTTAGGCCTGGATGTGTGACTTATGTCCCCCTCCCCTTCACTTCCTGAAGAAAGATTTGATATTACCATTCTAATCACTTCAGAAGTGGTCATGTAACTTCTTTGGGAAATAAATTGTGGGCAAAAATGATCTGTCTCTTCTTAAACAGAATCTATTAAGTAACACCCTTGTCTTGCCAGATCCCTTTTACTTCTGCTGAAACACTGATTTACCTGATAGGATGCTAAGTTGGCCAGTTCTAACAATGTTAATATTGAACAGACAGCCACAGACACCCATGATGGGCATGTCATGTTAGCAAAATATTAACCTTTGTTGTTGTAAATCTTTGAGGTTTTGGGGTTGTGTTATTGCAGTATAATTGTCCTGAGTGAGTCAGTGGTCTTATAATTTTCCTAAAGATTGCTAGGTCATCAACAAGAACTGGTTTTATGAAAATCTGTGGGTTTTCATTCAAAATATTTATGATGTAGTCTCCCTCTCCTCAACAGTATTCTTTTTTTTTTTTTTTAGTTTTTACTTTTAACAATACAAGGAGTTAATTTTTAATACTTGCAATATCCGCAAATCTGTTCTTGTAGTGTTATTTCCGCATATACATCAAGTGACACCTGTTAGAGATCATTTCTGTACAATTCTGGTATTATAGCAATAGTTTCAGCTACTATGATCTGTGAAGTCATCTGACCAACAAGCAGGTTATTTTACACAAATTGACTCTACTATGAATGAAGAACAATTATAAGAGAATAGATTAAGTATTATCAATCTGTATCAAAAGTATAAATAGAATTCTATTCATACACACTGAAAGTAATTTAGATTCTGTCGGTTTTGGACAACAGAAGACTTGACTTAAGCAACAACTTTCTCAGATTCCCACTACTAAAAATCTAGAAACAGAGCTGGCTCTAGGTATGTTTAACAAGTGCATTCTCCAGACTCTCTGCAATTCTAATGATCCTTCTTCTGGAAGGTGGGTTTCTCATGTAAGATGTCTCTTCAAGTAACTTTATTTGAAAAGCAATGAAACGATTTTTTTTCAGAAGCCCCACAAACTTCTCTTTATATGACCTCTAATTGTGATGAATAATTGCTATGTTACTCACTGTCTTTGATCTCTAACTGTAGCTACAGATATGTCATGCATTCATTGGCTTGGCATATGTTTCTGACTAAGATAATAAAGTAGAAAGGTTACCTTAAAGGTAAATCCATCCCTGGCTGGTGTTGCTCAGTGGATTGAAAATCAGACTGCAAAACAAAGGGTTGCCAGTTCAATTCCAAGTCAGGGCACATGCCTTGGTGTGGGCCAGGTCCCCAGTTGGGGGCATGCAAATGGCAATCACCCATTCCTCTCTCGCTAAAAATAAATAAATAAAATATTAAAAAAGAACAGTAAATACAGTCCATTCTTGAATACCTTAATGGAATCAACTTATTCTGAAAACATCAAGCTTGTGGAATAAGGTTGAATAACTGAATGAAAACTGGAGTACTACTAAAAAGAGGAAAGAAGAAAACAAATGTCCATTATATATGCTATAATCTGCTTATCTAAGCACTTAAATACCCCTTTCAGTATTTCTTACTAAAGATGATGAGCAACAATAAAAATATCCTGTATTAATTTTGAGATGAATATATAATAAAACAATGTTTTTTAATAATCACTTTCAAATATTTTTGGAGACCCACTCAGATCAAGATACTATAAAGAATAGGTATAGTATCATTCAAAATATTAGACCATATATTGTTTTATTGACATAGAAGAGTAAATACTTATTATATTATTGTGGTCATTGCTATGGACAATTCTATGGTTCTTATTCAAAAGGCCTTTAGATAACCTAGAGATTCACTTAACTTGCTGTCCAAATTGCAAATATGCATCTCTTCCCACCAACATGAGATTACAATTGTAGTCAGTCTTACAGTAAGTATATTCAGAAGTTTTTGTCCTATTTTATTTATATTTTCTTATTTAATTCATTTGTAAACTATACTACTTTAATCTTCTTCGTGCTTTGGTAGAGTTAAAAATTAGGTAAAACTCTAATTATACTTCCCACTAACAATAATAAGGTGATTATCATTCATATGTTTTGAAGTACATTCTAGGCACTTATCTTTAATTAATCCTTGCTATTGGTTTGATATCTGTGGTTGGAAGAAGTTTCTAAATTTTATTGTTAACTCTTTTGGTCCATTATACTTTTTCTGTGATTAATACTGCTTTTGTGTTGGTGTTACCTCAGGAGAAATACAAAAAGAATACAAATATTTAAGAAATATAATTTCATGAAAAGAGTAATTTACAGATTTGGAGAATGGTTTCCATATTCCATTCAAGAGGACCTCTTGACATTATTTAGAAGCATATAATTTAATTCATATTTTATGCCCATTGCATGTAAGAAGCAGTGAGTTGCTTTTGAAAACACAGTCTATGGACTTGGCATTAGTGGAATCCACTTGGCCTAAAGTATGAAGTTAGTTCAGCTCTGAAGATATAAAATTATTCAGGTTTCTAAAAGAATTAGAATAACATTGCCCCCAAACCCCCATTACACACATTATTACTCAAAATATCCTCAAGTTTTATAAACTATTTTAAATTACATTTATCAGCACTCTTAATATTAGTTTCAGGGCATGTTTTCTAGTTGTTGTTATTATTTGTTGTTGAGGCTGTTATTTTGTTTTAATTAGTGTAATTGGTGTTATAGTGCAATTAACATTTTTATTATTCTTTGCATACAGTCTACTTAGGGAAAGCTAGAGTATAGGTTATTGGCAGGTACTCCTTCTCTTATTACACTGAAATTTTCTCATTTTCACACAGATTGAAGGGCCATCTGTCCCAATTTTTCATCTCCAAATTTAAGTATTTGTAATATCATAAATTTGTAAAAAGTTAAAATTTTTCCTAAGACATAAGGCTATGTAGTACATGACTATAACAGCATATTAATCACTTGTAAATTGGCTGGAAAGAGTTGAAATGTTGCCTCTAAAACCTAGTATGTTCCATTTATTAACTGATTTTCCTCCTCAATTTATATTATATGTATTCATCGTTCTCTTGACTATGAACCTAAGTGTGGGCCACACATACATAATTTTTATGTATCAGAACCTGCCTCATTATGAATCATTCAAACAATTGCCTTCTGGTAGACAAAATAATTGAGCAAGGTACAGTTATACTACTTTTTAATTTTTTTATCAATCAAACTCTGAAAGTGAATTAGATTTTCCTTTATAGTGTTGTATGGTTATGCAGTATTAGGCCTCTGAACCACCACTGGAGGATGTCTATTTAAAGCACTGAAAAATTGGCCAATAGAATAAATGAATGATGAGCCAATTTCCAAACATTTATAGTCAAGTTTTGTGAGTCTCTTTGGATCTTTGTAGTTCTAATTTTAATTGTAGTAAAAACACTATTAGAGTCTGTATGGAGCTGTATTCATTTCTAAGATTAAACTAAAGAAAAAAAAGGAGACATAAAAAAACAACATAGCTAAATAAAATAAAAACTCTAAGAAAAGAACTCTTTTTTTCCCCTAGAAATATAAATAGTATTGAACTCTGCCTTGAGGGAAAAAAATCTTAAATTTTTATGAATCACTCAAATATGAGAACAAGTTAGTATTTAAAAGAGATGAATTTTATAATAGCTATTGGCACATATTGTTTTAAATAAAACCTAGTACATAGAATAAGTATATTTTCTTTTACCCTTAACCATGAAAATATGTTTATTTCTTTATTAGACTGCTGAAAATAAAATAAGCCAATTGTTATATACCCAATAAGTCTGTTTTATTACATAAAACCCTTTGATGAAATTAAATTCAAATTTTCCACTTTTGTTTATTCTAAACAAAAGTTTAACACTAAGTTTTGATGAACATGTAGTTCAATAATTTTTACTGAATTCATTAGTTTAACCAGTCAAATATCTTACATTCACATTTAAATAAATATTTGAATACACTATCTCCTTAAATGACTATAGTGATTTTCAGCCCCTTTCTAATACTTCTCTAAATCAGTCTTGGACTGATTAATATAGTTATTGAACTGACACACTGCCTGGATGGGATAATGAACAAATTAATTAAAAGGATAAACCAGTTTTGGACAATAATTACTGATTGAGAATCAAATATTGCATAGCCGTATGGTTTATTGGAACTGTTTACCATAAAACATAAATAAACTAAAAACAACATCACATTATACTGCTAAGTTTAGTTCGGTTTGCTTTAACTGGAAATAAGATAAACTTTGTTGATCACCATATTGCTTTATTTTATAACAATTTCTTAATTTGAACTGTAATTTGATTTTATATTTTATAGTTCATTTTTTCCTTGAATACCAAGAAATATAGTTAAATATTTATAATTAAGGTTTATGACCACACATGTGGAAAATACTACTTCTATTTATTGTCTTTCTTAATATTTATTCATGAAGGAACAATCTTTATTTAATAATTATTTCAAATATCTTTAAAATCTAGAAAAGTTTCCACATATGAGGATGTATTAAATTTTACATTTACTATAAGAGAGAAAATTTTATAAATTCACTGTGTGTGTTCCCTATATTGTAAAAGTTCAATTGCATAATACACTATTGAGATTGTTCTCCTTTTTGGTTATTTTGCCAAAAAAATTATTTCTCTCATATCTGAAATCCTGAATTCATGTGAGTGACTAAGTGGACACTTGAATAAAGAGGAAGATTATGCAAAAATATTGTGTGTGTGAAATAAAAATCTTTAAAAATTATTAATAATATTCAATGACAATGAGAGAAATACTTTAAAATAATATTTTCTCTGGTGTATTTTTTGGAAGTTAATTTAAACTCCTTAGAAATTTAAATTAGATGCTTTCTTAATCACTTTTCAACACTGGTCTTTAAAATCTGTGTGTGACTTGGTGAAGAATAATATCATCTTCGCTTTTTAATATGTACTTAAGCTCATCTATTAAAATTATAGGTTGAGGAATTTTTAATCTATAATTTGGCATGAACTCTTTTTCATTTTTGACCATGAATATTAAAATTAAATTTCAAATTCTATAAATGGGTCAGAAATACTGGGTTAATCATTAGTGTACTATAGTTTTTTCTTCCCTGAAAACATAAAAATTGTGAGAATATATGTGATATGGATATATATGTAATATAGTTATATACTCCTCTGCATCTTCACTCACTCTCTTATGCACTCTATTTGTAAATATCTATTGATATTTATCAGAAGAGGTGTGAGACATTTGGGATACAGGAGTAACTAAATCTAATGAAACCCTGCTGTCATAGAATTTATATTTTCAGTATGTACTGTATGTGTGTGCAGAGGGAAACAAATGATAAATACAATAAAACAAATAACAAGAAAACTTCACTCACTACTGTGATGGTTAGTTTTATGTGTCAATTTGACTGGTGTTTTCAGAAGAAATTAGCATTTTAATCAATAGGATGAATAAAGATCTGCCATTACCAACGTGGGCATCTACCCTTGTACTCAGACCTTTGGTCTCAGACTGAATTATACCACTGGCTTTCCTGGTTCTCCCACTTGCAGATGTTCAATTAGGGTACTTCCTGGCCTCAACAAAAGCCAATTCCTATAAAACATCTCTCCATATATCTCTGTCTCTCTGTCTGTCACTGCTTCTCTTTTTACCTCTATTTCTCCTATTGGTTTGTATATGAAAAAGTGGTTCTGTGATAAATCTGACAAGTCCAGTGAACAAAATAAGCCTCACAGGATGATCTGATCAGAATTTCTATCTGAGCAGGTCCTAATGGTTAGTCATGCCCCAGGCTTGTAACTTATTTAGTAAAAGATTTATCTCTGCCATAAGCATGCCCTAGTCATTCATTCTGTGCCTCTAGGTTAACATAACTTAGAAATGCCTATCTCTTATACCCCTGAGAAGCATAACCACCCTCAAGAGACACATAACCTTGTTAACTACCCTATAATCTAATCTCCACCATGCTTTTTCCTACCTTACATTCCATATTTGATTCCAAATGTTTAAGAGAAACTACAAAACTACTATTCTCCAGAGCATTTCAGATTCTGCTTCTCCAGCACTGTCATCAGTTAGCTCAAATAAACTCATAAAAATTCTCCATAAGTTTGGATGTTTCTTAGACCAACAGGTTCTCTTTATCTAGAGAAACCTAATATACCTGCCTAAAGTTTACTATGAAAAGGGTTTTGAATTCATGACCAAGAAACTACTTTACATTAGGGCAAAAGGAAAGAAAAGTTTAAGTTGAGATGAAAGCCATTAAAAGGAGATAACAAACTAAAAATCTGATTTAAGAAAGAAAGAAAAAAAAAAAAAACTTATAATGAAGAAGAGGAAACAGCATGTTCCTAGACCCAAAGACAGAAGTGAAATCAGTGGGGTAAAGGTATATGAACAGAAACGCTGTTGTGCCAGCCTGGAATCAGTGGAGTGAGGGGAGAGAGGCAGGGTCAGAAGCGAGTTGCATAGGCAAAGGCCACATCATGCAAAGAAGAGTTGGGCAGGAGGAGGGTCTGTTTTGTTAAAGAAAACCTACAAGCTTAAAATGGTGTCACTGTTGCTAAAAGTCCATTATACCAAACCTAGGCTCAATACCTGATCTAA
The DNA here is from genome assembly GCF_987537825.1 of Furipterus horrens. Taxonomy (NCBI): domain Eukaryota; kingdom Metazoa; phylum Chordata; class Mammalia; order Chiroptera; family Furipteridae; genus Furipterus; species Furipterus horrens. Next base: position 71,391,346 of record NW_028327175.1, read on the forward strand.
TTAAAGTTTCAAGCTCTTCCAGAAATGTAATCTTAATCAACCAGTCTCAGATTTTCAGGTCAAGCACCAGTAAGGTAATCTGTTACATGGGCCCTCTCCATCCTCCACAGAATGAAGAGGCAATATATATGATAAAAATCCTTCTCCTTTACTTTTCCCAAAGAAAAAAATCTTCCAGTCCAAAAATAATTGTTTCTTGTATTTTCTTTTGTAAATAGCTCCCTTGTCCCACCCTGTTTTTCTAAAAAACTTTCTGTTTTGTACTGCCCCTTGGAGTGCCCTTGTAGTTACCATAAGGAGTACTGCCCAATTCATAAATTACTCAATAAAGCCATTTAGTCCTCAAATTTACTCAGTTGAATTTTTTAACACATTCTTGTTATAATTGCATTGGGAAGTAACGGCAAGATTTTAAGTGGGGAATCACATGATATTATTATTAAAAAAATTATTATTCTGGATGTTCATGTATATAATATACTGTGGGGGTTGGGGCAAATAGTAGCAGAGAGACCAGCCAAATAAATAAATAAGCCATTGAAGGGGAGCAGAGTTTGCCACTTCAAAACTCAAAAATAGGCCTCTTTGGGGATATTGCTCATTTTAGGCTGGTTAATTTTATAAAGAAACTTACATGGGAGAGGCTCTGAAAACAAAGTAGAAGCTCCCTTTGTAAGGAAAATTTCCATTTGTAAGGGTGGCCCCACACTGTACCAGGTCTTCCTTCATTATCAATGGATATGACCTGGACCTAACTCTGCAAGACAATCTTTCACTTGTTTGCTGTGTTTTTCCAGGTAATATACCATATTGACTCCCACTCACAAGATCTTCCTTTGCCTTTAGCAGAAGGTAGTATTTAAGGAGATTAATTCTGCCATTTTGGCACTTTACTCAGTTTTTCTGCATCTTTCTAATTTCTATAGGAGATATATAAGAGGGGGGACCTCCCCCCAAAAAAACAGAATTATCTTCTGGAGAGTGGGCCCCTTGTAATACAGGCTTCCCTGGTTAGGTGAATGTTCTAGGAATCCATCTGTATCAGTGTATCAGCTGGCATTGTTGTGACAGGCTGTATTCGGCCTCACTGAAATTTTTTAAAAGATTCTTTCAATGCATTTGCCCATTTCATGATAGGTGATTTATGAGCACATCTGCCCACACCATGCTGAGTGTTCAGCAGTTTTTAATCAAAAACAGCATGAGCCATGGGCTCCACCCTACCTATTCACCTGATCCTGTCCTGACTGACTTTTTGTTTCTTTCCCCAGTTGAAAAAAGTCCTCAAAGGTAAATATTTTTGCTGATGTGGAAGAGGGAAAACAAAAAATAACAGAAGTACTAAAAGACATCAAAATTCACAAGTCCAGGAGACTTCTGGCCAAGATGGAGGCATAGAGAGTCATGCTGCATCTCCCTCCACAACTAAGAAGTAATACAACTACCTCAAAACTAGAAACAACCATAAGTTCCAGAAAATCAAACTGTATGGAAGTAAAGCAAACAAAGATATAAAGAAAAAGTACTCATCCAGACAGGTAGGAGGGATGGAGCCAGGGCGGAGAGGATGCAGTGCGCTGGTGGTAGTAGCGGCAGCAGCAGCAGCAGTGGCAGGCTGGCAGAGAGTGCAGTCACACATTTTAAAAAGTCAAGAGAGACACCTGAAAAGTGTTCCAACTCCACACCAGACCTCACAGCCCATGGTCCCAGCACCAGAGAAAACCAAGCCTCATTGCTAGTGACTGTGCAGACCAGTAGGGGTTAGGATGGAGGCAGAAATTGCTGATCTCAGTAGAGTCCGCTTGTTTAAAGGGCCCCCATGGTCCTAGAACTTCCACAGACCCACCCACTCTGGAAACCATGGCAAGGGCAGCAGCTAGAGGGGCACCAGTCCAGTGCAGGAGTGGAATAGAGGTGCCTGGAAAAGGGACAAGTGTTGGGCAGGCAGCATTGTTCCCTCTCAGACCCCTCCCCCACATACAGCACCACAACATGGTAAAACAGGTCGCCCTGTACTGATGAACCCCTAAGGCTCCACCCCTTACAATGTAACAGGAGCGACAGCTCTACCTGGGACATGGAGGCAAACAAACACAGGAACCTGTCAGAATGAGGAGACAGAGAAGTATGGCCCAAAAGGGCAAATAGATCAAGGTTCCAGTGGGAGAACTAAGCGACAAGAAGATAGCCAACCTAACAGACGAGGAGATAGCCAACCTAACAGATGCAGAATTCAAAACGCTGGTCATAAAGATGCTCACAGGCTTGACAGATATGCTTGAGTACGGCAAACGCATAAGAGAAGAAGTGGAGGCTATGCTAAGTGAAAAGAAGAAAAATCCACATAAAACCAATGAAGGAAACCAGGGTTCAAGTCAATGATTTGGAACATAAGGAAGAAAAAAAATCAACCAGTGCAGAATGAGGAAGTAAGAATTGAAATAAATGAGGAAAACTTCCAAAATTTTGTGAAGGAGATGGACATACAGGTCTGGGAAGCACGGAGTGTCCCAGGAGAGCTGGACCCAGAGGGGACCACACCAGGATGCATCATGATTGAGATGCCAAATGTGAAAGATAAAGAGAGAGTACTGGGGGCAGCAAGAGAGAGGCAGAGAGTTGCCTACAGGGGGGTGCCTATAGGACTATCAGCTGATTTCTCAGAGGACACTTTGCAGGCAGGAAGGGACTGGCAAGCAGTATTCAATGTTATGAAAGGCATCCTACAACCAAGATTACTCTATCCAGCAAAGTTATCATTTGGAATGGAAGGGCAGATGAAGCGCTTCTCAGACAAGGTGAAGCTAAAGCAGTTCTTCATCATCAAGTCATTATTATATGAAATGTTAAAGGGACTTAAGAAAAAGAAGATCAAAACTATGAATACTAAAATGGCAACAAACTCACAACTATCAACAACCGAATCTAAAAAATAAAAACAAAATCCAACTAAGCAAATCAGAATAGGAACAGGATCATAGGTATGGGGATCATTTGCAGGGTTAACAGCTGGGAAGGGGGAGGGGGAGAAATGGAGAAATGGTGCAGGGACTAAAAAGCATAATCGGTTGGTACAAAATAGACAGGGGGAAGTTAAGGATAATATAGGAAAAGGTGAAGCCAAAGAACTTATATGCATGACCCATGAACATGAACTAAGGGGGGTGGGATTGCTGGAGGGAAGGGGAGTACTGGGTAGAGGGGAGCAAAGGGGAAAAACGTTGGAACTACTGTAACAACATAATCAATAAAATATACTTAAAAAAATTGACAAGTTCAAAAAGTGTTTTGAGCAGTGGAAAAAAGTCTCAGTAAATATATTGCATCAGATGGAGAGTATTTAGGTGACTGAAGTTTAAACATATAAGAAGAAATATACATATTTTTTATACATAAATTTTATTTTTGGGGTCCCCCTTGTATGTTATTAAACTTTAATTTGTTGTTCTGCTACTTATCTGTCTCATATTTTTTGATAATTAGATCAATTAGAAGAATCTTGAAAGGTAGAGGAAAATTTTTCTTCCCCAATACCTTTATAGTATAGTACAGGCAAAAAAAAGGGTAGAAATTGACACAAAAATAACAAGTGGACTAATTTTAAGGTTAGCATGGACAGTGTTGAGGTGCTAATGCTTAGTAATTTATTTAGCATCCTCTACGTCCTCAACCCTACCATTCCCCAGGTGCCTATTTCCCACCTTTTATATAATCAACATGTATTTTCACACTACCAAAACTTTTAATTGAGAGCAGTTTGAAAATCACCATCTTAGTTTTCATTTTTTAACCTTTGCTAGTAAAACAAATATATGAAACTATTGCATGGCAAAAATAACTCTGAGTTTTATTTTGTTGTCACTTATTATGAATTTGTTTTCTTCTTTCCTATCCAAGCCTTAAAAGGAAAATAAGTATTTTAAAGGTATAACATGATATAAAGAATATTAAATTAATGGTTCTGCATCCAAAATTCAGCTTAAAAATTGAAGTGTAATCAAACTGTTGAGGCTCCCTACATAGTTGATATGGGAAAAAAAATCCATTGTCTACCCCTTCCTTCCAAATGTAGCCATCATTTTTGATAAGGTGGCTATTATGGCCATGGAATTTTCTATGAGATAAAAATGTATATATGCAAGACTTATAAATGAATGGACATGAAACAGGCTATAATGATAACATAATTTTTGTTTTATTGTGCATAATATTCTAAATATATTGTTAAATAAAAATAAATCTGAACTCAGGCAGGAATAACCTACTTAAAAATACTATTTCAATAGGTAGAACACTCACAATTTGGAAAATGGAAGCATCTCAAAAACAGAAAGAAAAAGCCTTTTCTTGGAGTACTAAGCAAGGTCAGCAAGAACTTTGAGGGAAATCACTCAGGTGGGTGAGGATGAGCAGATAGCATGCTTGCAGTGTTTAACAGGAAATGTTTCTTGGGTGGTCAGCTGATTATCAGAATGAGCTTACAAAGGGAGATATTCTACCCTTTAGTAGTTCCTCAAAATTAAGAGTAAGTTCAAGTTCATGGGACTGTTAGAAGAAAGGAAGGCTGACTAAATTTTGGCCAAGCCATATTAAGTAATAATAGCCAGTTGTGTCCCCTTAGTCAGCCTCTTTGTTGTTTAAGTGGACAAAATCTATTTTTAAATATAATTGGAGATGGAATAAAAGTCATTGTGAAGTTCAGGTTTGTAGTTTTCAAGTGTGGGCTGTCCTTAACTTCTTGTTATCTTGAAGGATTAGCTGTAACATCTGTTGAGCGTATCTTTGCACAGCAATTCGAATGTCTAAGAGATCATGCAATTGATGAAAACTATGACTAAGAATATAATAAGAGAAGTGTTCACTGAGGTGGTAACTAACATAAGATACTCCTTAGATCCTTTTATCCAATTGATGCACCAAATATACAGTTAACACGAGGAACAATTTTTCCTGAAAAAGATCCAGAAAATAGCTGAGAACTCCTACACATCAGACAAATGAGAAATTACCTCCTCAAAATGGCAGCCTCTAAGGGCTGAGCGTAATTCTACCCAGAGACCAGGGAAGCTGACACAACTCTTAGAAACTCCTTGTATCTTGCCTAAGCCACCAGAAAATCCCTGAAAAGAGCTTATGCACACACCTGCACTCTACATTCTACAGGTCCCCAAATGTCTGACTCTGATAGTCGAAAAGACTGCCATTTACAAGTCCCACAGGACTATAGCAAACAAGCAAGTAATTCTTAACCAGCTATTTCACCAAGGCTGAGCACAGAAGAAGCAAACACAATCTCCCATTTCCCAGCCTTTTCCTGAAGTTTTAATAAATTTAAGAGGATTTACATCATTCCAAGCATTTTATCTAACCACAATGGTATGAAACTAGAAATCAATTACAAGACAAAAACTAGAAAATTCACAAATATGTGAATTTACCAGTAAAGCCACGGAGTCCTGGACTTCCCTTTGTTGGAAGACTTTTGATTACTCATTCAATCCCCTAACTAGTATTTTTCTGATCAGATTTCCTATTTCTTCATTATTTATCCTTGGTTGGTTGCATGTTTCTAGGAATTTATACATTTTTTTCTGTGTTGTCCACTTTGTTAACATATAATTGTACATAGTAGTCTCTTACAATCCTTTGTATTTGTGTGATATCAGTTGTAATGCCTCCTCTTTCATTATAATTTTATTTATTTGAATTGTCATCTGTTTTCTTGATAAGTGTAACTAAAAGGTCAATATTTAAAAATTTGCTCTTCTTTCTTTAGTACCTTGAGGAATAAAGTTAAATTGTTTATCTGAGATCTTTCTTGTTTCTTAATATAGGTATTTATCAATATAAGCTTCCATGTTAGAACTGCTTTTGTTGTCTCCCATAAGTTTTGGTAGGCTGTGTTTCTATTTTAATTTGTATCAAGTAATATTTCTTTTACTTTCCCTTTGGTTTCTTCTTTGATCCATTGGCTGTTCAGTAGGATGCTGTTTAATCTCCACATATTTGTGACTTGGGGACAATGTTGATTGTTTGGTAAAATTGTCCAGAATCCTGGCAGTTTTCCAGAGCAGAGCAAGTAAATTGCAGGAGTTCCAGTGAACTTCCTGAGGTGTCTATAGGACAGCAATGATAAGTACAAAGGTTGCTCATAAATGATCTGATATGGAAAGTCAAGTTTTTAGATTTACTCCAAATTTCTTAGCCTCTGTTCTAAGTATGTTTTGGGGAACACTGTAAGAGAGAAAGGTGATAGATTCCTGTTAGTAGTGCTGAAATTTTACACCTAAGCTTGTAGATGTAACATATTTTTATTGATTTTTTTGGATCACCTAGTGCTTGAAAACTTATATCAGAGGTCATAGTATAAAGTAAAAATGAAAAAAAAAAGATAATCTAGTTGAATATTTAATACAGGCTAATAAGACTGGTTAAATACCATTGATCCAGTCCAATTAACAGGCAGATACTAATAGGTACAATTGCAAAAAAATAAAATATGTCTCACTAAGGGCTAGCCAAGGTTCACAGAAATAATTGTCCCATGGATTTGTAATTTGGAATTCATATGAGCCCTTTGATGGAGATGTTATGCTATTCCTCAACTTTATAGAATTTAATAGAGAAACTGTCTCTCTCTGTTTTTATTGCGAGCCGGGGAAGTCCTTTATTTTGGCATGTAAATCAGACGCAAAGGAAGGCTTAAAACTAACTAGCTGAGAAGAAAGCAACTGGAGTCATTTTATTTTCTTTCTCCTGAGTCCAAAAAATAGGGGTAAAAGACCAAAGTCTTGAGAAACTGGAAGTTGGGGAAAATAAAACAGGTTTGAGGAGGGGTGTATAAATACAAGGAGGGTCAAGACATGGTGACAGAGATAGGAATTCATTTGGAGGAGCAGAATGATAAGAGAATGTTAGGAGGAACAGAAAGAATATAGAAACATGGGGATGTTTTTGAGGTTGAATAGATGTGAGAGTAACAGTTAAAGAGGCCAAGTGAATGTTGACATTAAATAGCTTCAGATAAAGTAGACTGAGATTGTTGGATGGCCTCATTAAGATAAGACTGAGAAAACTGTTTTTCTTCTTCATATCAGGAGATATAAGCAAATCATTTTTTTTAGAGGAGATCTTGGATCACTAGTATTCAAAGGCCCTCTGGAGATGAACCAATTGGGAGAGATTCCAAGAACCCTTGCTCTCATAAAGAAGGCTGCTATGAACATTCTATACTTCTCTTTGTGTATGTGAGCCAGAACTTCTCAAACTTATTGATATAATGTAGAATTTCAGAGTCTTGGGAACTGGGACCTTTGACTTTATTAGATATTTTAGATATTTTTCAAAAATTATTTTACCAGTTTCATTTTCACTGTAATAAGATTTATACTTGGCCCAGATTCTCACAACATTTAGTATTATGAACATTTCATATCTGCTCAGAAGGTTTGGATTATAAAATGGTTTATTATTGTTTGTGGCTTTACTATTGTTTTCCAGAGCTGTTGAACAATTTTTTTCTCAGATACTTTATTAATAATATTGCCTATTCTTACTTTCTACTATCTTTCTACAGGTTCATGTATAATTGCCTTATATTTCTGTAGGAATTCTTTAAATACTCTGGATGTGAGCCCTTTGCTCATTATAAGAATTATATATGTCTTTTCCCAGTTTCCAAACTGTCTTTTTACTTGTTAATATACTGAGTTTGGGGTAGAAGGGTAGGTTTATGTTTACAGATTTTTATTTTATGATTTATGGCTATTTAAATAATATTTGGGTCCACAAATATATTTTTCGACAAATTAAAAAAGTATTTTTCATGCTGACATCATTGTGTCTTTTTATATTGATTTTAGAAGATTATCCCACAATTGAAATACTAACCTCAACAGCAATATTAGAGGGGGACCCCAGACTTCATGTTCAGTTTTGACAAGATGTCTTCAACCATTCCTTCCCTCAAAATCTGCAGCTTTGGGAACCTCAGAAGTTATTCCGTAATTATTTTCCTTGTACAAAGAGCAGCCTGGGATTACAGGACATAACTTTATTCCCTGGATTATAATTTCCATATAATCCTGTATATTCCTCTTTCTGATTCCATATGTCACGTCTCTCCATTCCCTTAAAGTCTATTGTGCTATGTTAAATTCAAGGTCAACAATAAAAGCCTCCTCAGCCTGTAAACTCTTCTGTGAATATTTCCTTTGAAGTTTTTCTCCAGCTTCAATCTCATGTCACAAGTCCTCTACCTTCTACCATTCATTGTTGGAGTCATCTACAACCCAGCTAATCTCTCCTTTTCCCTTTATGAATATTCTTTTTCCTGGGTAACTATTCCTATCTCCAACAATACCTCTGTTATCATTCTCAATAATTTTGATGTCCATGTAAATCAAAATTCCAATAGCCCAAGCTTTCAATTGTATGATCTAATTTCCTTCAAAGGTCTTGCACTCCACCCTACCTTAGCAAGTTCATTATCATATTAATGTTTTCCAAATCATGCTTTGTTGTCAATCATTTTGAGCATTCTACTGCATATACTTTTCACTTCCGTGCTTCTCTATTCTTTTTGCAGTAATGTATTTGTTTGTTCCACATAATGTTGCCTGACTTTAGGAAAACTGCATTTTCTTAACATATATACCTCCCCATATATATATGTGTGTGTGTGTGTGTGTGTGTGTGTGTGTGATGCACAGTCATGTTACTAATCTAACTTTAAAATAATAATCACCAAAAGAAGATTTTTATGTTTAGCTCATAGTCTTTTTGTTAGGGATGGGGAGAGAGAGACCGAGTCAAGAGGCTCCCCTTCCCCACCTTGGTTCTTATCTCCCCACAAGAGACAAATTCAATGAAGAGACAAACACGTATACAGGAAACGAGATAGCAAGTTTATTTATGAAACACACACGAAGTTGCAAGCATGCACCCAACTAGTCTAAGTGCCCCGTGTATAGAGAAAATACAGTTCTTAGTAAGTTTGTTAGTAAGTAAGTTAGTTTGCTCTAACCAGCGCTACAAGTGGGTATGTAGCTAATCTAGTATGCCAACTATTGGGGTTCACAAGTTATATACCTTAGCCAGCTTCTAGGTTCCTCTTCCTTTCCTCTTTGAGGATAATGTACAGCTACATTTTACTAATGTCCAGTTAGTAAAAGCTTTTTGTCTTAGTGAAATTGTTACGGGAGCTTCCTTTCTCAGCATGGACTCTCAAGGACTATCCCCCTTCCTGTACAATTTCTGCATGTGACGTTCAGGACACTCAGTAATCTTAGTAAGATCATTTCAGAAGCCCCTTTTCTCAGGACAGTCTCAAGGACTCTCCCCCGGCCCCATCCCCATGCTATTTTGTTTGTAATGCTCAGGGCACCTGGCAATCTTATCAAACTGAGCTCAGGACTACTGAGTTAATCGGTGAGACATGTCTTTCCTTTGCTTCCAGCCTTCTATATTAAGTCCCTTGTTAAACTGTAATGGCAAGAGCCCTGCCTTTATTTCCTCTCTGATCATTTATTTCCAGATGCTACCTAACATGTTTTGTAAAACATGACTAGAGTTTCATATTTTCTGTTCATCTCCAAAAGCTATACTCTCCCTTGCCATGGTTATAAGCTTATACTATTTTATCCGCATTCATAAAGAAAATAAAAGTGCTTATAAGAGAATTCCAACTTCTACCAGTTTTTCCTATTATAATCTATCTGACAATATCCATCTGGGTCCATTTCCCATGCCTGTGTCCTTTTAGTGAGAAGTACTACCAAGCCTCATTGTTTATCATATACTCAAGTATATTATTAATATTTCCATTTTTACTGTATAATTCCTAAAGCAAATAATTATATCTTTTTGTCTCTGTTTATTTTGGCTGGTTCAATAGGTCCAGTAATAAAATCAAGAAGAAAGAGATTGACAAGAGTAATTTCATGCACAAAGGAACCTCACATACGTGAGACAGTGAGAGACCTTGCGTACATGAGAGGTTCAAAGACAAAAAATGACTGTTATTTATGTTATTCTGAGCTAGGGATGAAGTAAGGCACCTTGAGGCTTTAGAATGTCATTTCAGGGAGAGAACATGTTTAGTAATTAGTAGTCTGCCATGCCATATAGATAGGGCAGAAAGAGTAATCTCTGATACTGTCTTATAATGGGCAAGTCTTCTAATTTAAATTCCTCTAGATAATTAAGAATGAGGGACAGAAATTTCTCTTGAGCCTACAGGGTCTCAGTTGCCTTTGCACATCTTTTTTTTTTTTTTTTCTTTTCTCCCCTAACTGCAGAATTTATCTATTTAAAAATTTTGATTTATTTATTGTTTTTCTATTACAGTTGTCCCACCCCTGCCATTGCTCCCCCCCACCCAGCCCACCCTCTCTCCCACGGTCAATCCCCACCTCATTGTACATGTCCATGGGTCATTTATACTAGTTCCTTTACTAAACCCTTCCCCTTGCACATCTTGCTGTGGCTCATTCTTAGCTCCCATACAACAAACCTACAATCACTTATTCTGAACCCATTTTACCATTCAAATATACATAAGATACTGCCTTTTTTTATTTTTATTTTTTGTAAGGCAGGCATGACTTTGATACTATACTCTTACTCTCCTTATGTCCGTATTTAAGATCCAGTTCCCACACTTTCATTTCCACGCATAAGCTTTTGATCTCCCCTGAGCACCTTATAGCCTTAGCACAGACCTTCTTACACTTTAATATGCATAGGATTTAACTATGGATACTGTTGAAATGCAAATTTTGATTAAGTAGGTTTGTGGGCCCTGAGATTCTTCATTTCTAACAAGCTGCTGCAGGTGTTGGTATAACTCTGCTGAGTTGAAGACAAAACTAAGTAGCAGGGTTCTGGTAGATTTTCTATCTATAATGCTTTAAAAAATAATAACTCCTCTAATCATTCATTATATCTTTTGTCTTACCTATCCCACTTGATTACATGCTTTCTGAGGAGAATAAAATGGCATTCATATTTGTGTATGTTTTCTTCTCTGTCCTCTAAATTATTTGCAAGTATTTCAATTTTAGTAATAACTTACTAAATATAATTTTCACTAAACGAATATTTCAGCAGTGTCAATAGCTGAGGAAGCCTCAAAATAGGTAGGCAACTATCTCATATTTGTAGGTTATATGTGGCTCTTTATGATTTGGAAAGAGTAGCAATTTATGTTTTGGGGGAATGAATTAATAAAATCAATTTAGTTTGAAAAGTATAATATGTCAGAGGGGAAGAAAAACAACTAAGGAAGAGCAGAATAGACAGGGTATGTGGAGAGGCATATGTTTAGAATTTGGATTTGGCTACATGAAAACAAAATAAGTAAAACACTAAGAATAAAAATTTTGGTTTTGGTATCTTCAGGCTTATAATAGACTTGAGAATCTTCATAAAACCTGTCAGGTGTGACCAATTCGGATAAAGAAAGAGGACTGAGTAGCCTTACTCAGAGAATCTTTCTAGGAAAATAGTTTTACCTCCTAATGAAATAAACATCTATATCCACATACACAGTAATTTAAAGCAAAAGTCAGACATAGTGAATTAATAATATATTAATAGCAATTCACTTGAATGAAAGCATCTTAGGTATATCTATGATTTTAGGAGTACTTCATCTGAAATGCGGCTGAAGTAAAATGACTTCTTAAAAATAGGAAGGACCTGTTAAGTCATTGATTTTTCATGGATGTTGGTGCCAAAACATAAACACTGAGATCATCTTGACCTGCACAGGACCTTTGTGCTTAATGCCTATGTATTAGTCCCTCTCAGGGGACTGGCCCTTTGCCAAGCCTCATATAAAACTGCAATGACTTTTAAGGCCGCTCAGGTCATTCCATCTACTCAACAATGAAATTAGACTTCCTTTTATAGGCTTGAAGCCACCAAATTTAACCTTTATCCAGCATATCTATATCCATAAAAATTATCAAGATTGTGAGGAAGGGTAGAAAGTTTAGAGTCAGTCACAAGGACATATCATTTGTAAGGTATTTTATGAAGGTTTTGCAAATAAATTGCTTTTGAAAATAAATTTAGAGAGGAATAATAAACTTTGAGGGTCTCAAAGAGAAGATAATATATGTATAGGCAAGACAAGATTTTCTTTTTCTGCTATCCATTTTTTTCCTTTCTGTTCACTTATTATATATGAAGAAATACTCTTTCATAAGACAACTAAAGATAATACTCTGTTACAGTAACTAATGAAACTTATGATCTGAGGATTTATCAACATTAGGTAGAAAAATACAAATACTGGCTTGTAGGTGTTTTATTCTAAAGATCTGAAGTCCCTAAGTTTTATCTCACAAGTCATTGAGGCTTAAGGATGTAATGTTATTGTATCGTAGGCACTGAAAATGGAAAGATGGGTAGAAAGAGGATTTCCTGGAGAATATAAGAGTTTAAGAGACCAGAAAACAGGAAAATTTCTATATGTATTTGAGGAGAAAAGTAAAAATTGCTTTATACATGAGACTCTGGGTGCCATATGAGCAGATAATAGGAGTTATGTTATTGGTGTGTACTTAAGGCTTCTTCCAAAATCTTTTGTGCATAATGAAAGGGTTAAATCATATTGGAAATACCAGCAGCCAACTTTGAACTATTTCTACACACCAACCACTGAGAAGTGGAAATGCCTCCTGTCTTTAGGAGGCTATCTTTCTGAACTTTGAAGGATTTCAGAGCAGTAGCAATTCTAGTTTACTTTCTCCTCTTCCTTTTTTCTTTCTAATTGGAGTAGTCACAGAATGAAGTTAAAGACAGGTCTAAAGAGTGACCAACTGTTTAACCCTAAGGGGCACTCTTCTCTCCGGAAGCCCTGGGTCTCTTTCAGTGTCAGGGGAACTTAGTGAAATCAGGACAGACACTTATCAGACACTTCCTAGGCTTCCGGTGTCCCTCTAGGCTGATTATTCTCTACATAAAATGAGTGTTAACTAAGTTTGAACAGACAAATTAGGAAAGAAAGTAAAAAAAAGAAATTTATTATTTTGTGAAGAAAACAATAAAAATATAATTTTCCTACCATGACCTTTCCAAATTACCTATGTTGAAACTGTTAATTGTGTATAAACAATGAATATGAAGTAAATTATTGAAATATAAAATTAATATGATCAAGATTACATTGTTTGGAATAAGAAATTAGACAAAAGTGTCTTTTGGGTCTCAAATGATACTTTTTAACTAATTTTCTGTCTTTTAATGCATTTAAGACACAAGTTATAAGCTGAATATGAATTCCAGTGTGATAAGCTTTCTAGTTTTTATGTTTTTAATTTTTTTTCTTTTTTGTTGTTATTCTATTACAGTTGTCCCAATTTTCCCCACTTTGTTCTTTCTTTCCCAGCCCAAACCCCACTCCCACAGTCAATTCCAACATTGTTGTCCATGCCTGTGGGTCATTCATACATGTTCTTTGACTAGTCTCTTCCCCTTCTTCACCATTATCCCGCTCTCCCTCCCCCTCTGTCCACTATCAGTCTGTTCTATATAACATATATTGATCAGATTTACTAAATATTTTCTAGAACGCTTGGCTATGTGCAGATACAGTGTGCATTTTATATTGCCTATAATGACATACATTTTTTAAATTAGTTTTTCTATGTGTGGCTAAGAATACTTTTGCAGAAAGAGACATTCATTTCAAGTATCCAAAAATTTTTAAGTATTTCTTTTCTTTTTAGATTTCTTGGTCCTTATGTCTTGTGCAACATCCAAATAAATTCTCTGCCCTTCCACCAACACAGACACAATTTAAAGAGGGAATTATCCTCCATCTGTGATATCAAATGATGCTCATCTAAATCTGTTGAGAGTAGCAGCAGTGGCACTAGAAACACAAACACCAGTAGCATATCTTAGATAACAACAAAAAGAAGCAGTGGAACACTGAACATACTGTGACTTTTGTTATAATAAAGTTATCCACAAATTAATGACAATTAGCAGATATTTTAAAGTACAACGGTTGTTGGTTTCAACCTAGTGTTTTTGGAGTGTCTAGCAGGAAGAAAAGACTGTAATCATAATGGAGGTTATATTCTCTGTAATTTACTGTGTCAGGCATTAAATAAAGTGCATCATTTATTCTTACACAAATTATCGATATAAGAAAGTGGAGCCTTAAGTAAACCAAGTAACAGATTAAGTCACACAATACTGAGTAAAAAAGTTGAATATCTAACTCTGACTCACTAATTTCTCATTATGTTTATGAAGTATGGTAGATGTCACTTTCTGGGCATCCAACACAAATTCTAATATTTAAAATAACTCTTAGGAGATATTTTAAGGCAAATGTTATAATGAAATATATGATTTTGGTCCTTTTTTCCTTCTTTTTTTATGAGATTTTATTTATTTATTTTTAGAGAGACGTGTAGGGAGGGAGAATGAGAGGGAGAGAAACATCAATGTGTGGTTGCTTCTCATGGGCCCCCAACTGGGGACCTGGCCCACAACACAGGCATGTGTCCTGACTGAGAATTGAACCAGTGACCCATTGATTCATGGGCCAGTGCTCAGTTCACTAGCCACACAAGCCAGGGCCCTTTTTTTCTTCTTTCCTCTATACCATGAATTGAAATATATCTACCCTTACCAACTAGCCTCATCCAGCTGTGAAACTGGGTGACATTACATTAACAAAATGCAAACCAGCCTTCTCAGAAGAAAGCAGTATGTACTTGGTAGGCAAAACAAAAATTTTGATATATTTTCAGGGTAAAGGAGACAGAATAAAGATATTATCCTAATGCAAGAAGTTTGCTAAATGTTCCAGACTCCTAGGACTGTTTATTGGATGCATTGTTCTGAATCTAGAATAACTATTCTAATGTTAATTAAATAGCCAAGCATTTTGTGGCATAAAGTTGCCCCCTCAGCTCCCAAATCTCATGAATTTTACATGGTTTGGCAAAGACAACTCAAACTAAAATGCAGTGATATTTAATATGAAGACTGTGTGTATGTCTGATAACCCAACAGAAAACAAATACACACAGTAAATATTTTTGTTAAAGAACTGTACTACTTTGACTTCATGCAGATGTTGTTATATCTTAAACATCTATTTCCATAGTCTGAAGCAAAGATGGAATAAAAGTCCACTGGTTTAGTTGATACCATTATTTTTATTAATTCCAAGTTTATATTTATATTAAATTTAATTAGAAATTCTGATTTATTTGCATGTGATACATCCTCCATTTGAGGTGTAATAAGATAACCAATCTCCCAAAGTGAATTTTATCAGTCTTTCAAAGATTTTAATGTGTCTTGAAATATTGTTTCACTTAAAAACCATTTACTGGATATCTAACATATGTGTACCTGGGAAAATATTAGTACTAGGTAAATAAAATAGTTTATTAGGGCAGAAGAATAAATATACTAGCATTTAAACATGATTGCTCAGGTAGGATAAACCCTGGATGTTATACGGGTGCATATGAATGCACTTCATCTAGCTGTTAGAATCATGGAAGGCTTCTAGGAGGAAATTGAGGAACTGTACATGGTGGGAATATGGATTTACAGATTGAGTGGGGGTTGGAATTTATAGGAAGTAGCAGGAGTGTTAAGAGATGAAGTCTGAAAATTAGGTGGGGGTCCAGTCTATGAATGCTCTTACATACAAAAGTAAGGAGTATGGAATTTGTCCTAAGTGCTATTAGAAACACTGAAAGTTTTTGACATGGAAAAGAAGCATCTAAATGTGTATTTTACATAGATTTATCCATAATTCTTTTGGACTATATTTTAGAAACCTGAGATTGGAAGGAGGTTGATTAGTAAATGATGCTGGAAGGTTTGATCAGTTCAAGACACATTTGAAAAACAAGGAAAATCAGCAAGATTTGAATGACTAAAAGTAAGAA
Organism: Furipterus horrens; assembly: GCF_987537825.1. Classification (NCBI taxonomy): domain Eukaryota; kingdom Metazoa; phylum Chordata; class Mammalia; order Chiroptera; family Furipteridae; genus Furipterus; species Furipterus horrens. Next base: position 71,407,278 of record NW_028327175.1, read on the forward strand.
GTAAAGAATGGAGAGTTATGGATGACACTTGAGTCCTTAGTTTGCACAACTGGAAGATGAGGGCACTAGAAATCAAGATATATAATACATACACAAGGATGAGCACATTTGGGGGAGGTTTTGAAAGGTGCATATTTGTTATTTTGCCTATTTGTTACCCAGTCTAAGTACATTTAATTTAGGTAGGATATGATGTCTTTACTGAACACCTGGCCCTTACATGCTGCTCTAACATGGGGTTGAAGATGATTCTTTGTATCTAGAGTATTAATGTCAACTCAGAACCTAAGCCCAATGGTCCTTATAATGCCTGTGTGTCCACTCCCTTCTTTCTCCCACATTCAGTCACCTGAGCAAATGGATGTGCGCTCATTCAACAACAACGACAACAACACTGCGTGAATTTTTATGGAAGATTCTTGCCAATGAATTACAAGGTCCTTCCTCTTCTGGATATAACCTTTTCTTTGGTTTCAGAAATTGAGCAAGAAATTGTGACTTTTTATTGTGATAATGGCCTGCAATCTTCTTTTTTTCTTTTTCTTTTTTTCTTTTTTTTTTTTTACTATTATAAATTTCTGGCTATCATTTTAATAGATACTCTTGCTGGCTGCCTGTATATCTTATACCTATGGGTACCACAATTTATTAACCATCTTTACAAGTCCCTATTGATCAAGCTCCATTGGCTGCTTCTGTAGCATCTTCTATCTTGGAAGAAGTGTTTACTCTTACTTGGGAACAAAAGGCCACTTATGCAATCCCAGAAGGTTCAGAGGATGCAGAGCTTAGGCACATTCTTCCAAAGTTCTTCACGTCATGCTTCCAAGTTTCAGGTTTTACATGATACAGTCTTGACAGTTGTGAATAACAGAAGAAAACAGAAAGAAACTTTATAGAGTGTAGTAAAGTTATATGAAAATTTTGTCCAGGCTTAAGATAAAGTCAGCCATCAGAAGAGATGCACATTTCCTGAAAACAGGCCTGCCTAATATTTCTGCCATGCTCAACACTTTCCTAGAAATTGTCATTGAAAACATGGCTTCACATAAACATGATGATATAGTTCAGAATGCACCTAGGGCAATTGGTCAATTAAACTCCTCAAATTTGAGACATTTTCATGGTCACTATGTGTAAGGAAATAGGAAAACAATTGAATAGAGTTTGATGGAAAAGTAAGATGAGTGGAAATGGGTTTCTGTGACATCTTGGGTTTTGTTGACACAAAGTTTCATGACAAAAAGCAATAGGTGTGGCTCAGTTGGTTGGGGCATCATCCCAATGTTTCTCTCTCTCTCCATTCCTCTCTCCCTTCCTCTTGCTCTAAAAAGCAATGAAAACAAATGGACTCAGGATTAAAAAAAAAAAAAAAAAAGAACAGCAGCAGAAGAAACAACAAGGAAACTAGGTTGTATCTCAGGAAACTGGGCTATATTAGAAGGAGTCTTGAGATAGCTGCAGAAGGTGCCTGCTCTGTCAGCTGAAGCTATGGTAGGTGTGGGAGGCATGCATAAACTAATGTTTTAAAAACTGGCAAGATGTTACAATACTGAGATTTCTTAGTTTTTCATTTATTTGAAGTAACTTAAATTTATAGAACTATAATAAAAGTTAGGTAATCACATATATTAGAATGAAATATTACTTCCATAAGAATTAAAATTTTGAGGCTCAGTTATGTTTTTTTTATAGATATCTATTGTTGAATATTATTAAGAAAGTCTCTGTAGATATCTGTGGGTCATCTTGTCATCATATAATAGTTTTGGAACATGGTGTCCTATCTGATTTTTGGTTCAATACTGAATTAAATGTAATTTTCTTTAAAACACATTTCTCACTATGAGAAATCATATGGATATTAAATTTTGATTCATTTAGGTTTTTGAGCTAATGGATTACTTAGCTCTTTGGGGTTATATATTAGTAACTTTATACTTTTAATAGTGATTTACACCAAAATGGAAACAAACCCTGAAATTTGCTATTGCTACTATGTCTCTTCTAATTATATATTTTTAACATAAATAATACATTGTACATCAACCATTTAAGACTCTTGGAAGTGCTGTGAATATCCACCCCCTCCAGTAAATACACTGGCAAAGAAGTTCTTATAATTTTCTTCACCTCCCAATTCAAAATGGCCACCCAGAAGGCTTAGTGATAAAAATGACGAATACTGATGAAAGTTTAACATGTACAAGGTCATGTCTGAGGGGAAGGCAGTGTTAAAAAGTGTTTTTTTATCAGTCTCTCAGCTCTTAGCTGTCATCTTTTTTTTCTATTTACCTAAACCCCAAATTCAACTCAAGCCATGTTTCTCTCCCATAGACTTTTAAAATACAAATTAGGGTAATCCTGTGCACTTGCTAATCTAAAATTGAAGAGGAAACTGAAATTCCACTTCTAGAATTTCATTTTTAAATAAAAAATTAAAATGCTTATAGAATTTTAGTTTTAAATGAAACAACATAACAGTTCATACTATTTTATGCTTATATTACAATATTAAAATTATTGATCTGTGTTCCCACCTTAAGAAACTAGTAAAAACAAAAAATTCAATTCAAATGAAGCAGAAAGAAAAATACTAAAAAATAAGAAGAAACAAAATTTAGAGAGAATCAGTGGAACCATTAGTTGACTCTGTAAATTTTAATAAATGTGATAAACTGTAGCCAGACTAATCATGGGAAGAAAGGAAAAATAATCAGTTGGAAAATTATTCTCCATTGGTATCTTACCTTTCTACAAGGCATTAACTGGTTTCATTCCAGAATATCTTATAAAAATATCTGCATAGCAAACAGCACTGAAAGATAGAGATGGTGTTTTCCTCCAGAGAAAAGGACAAATTTGTTTGCTGTCCAAGATGATAAAAAATAATGGCTCCCTCTGGGGTAAATGTTGAGTAAGTTTGCAAGTGATCCTCTTTAAGAGATTGTTAGTTCTTGATTTTGGGGTTGCTCACCTGTGATGCCAACTTACTAGCATGTATAGCATCCACTTAGCCAGTCCACACTGCCCCCATTGAAGATGGGAGATAAGGCAAACTGATGAGAGAAAGCGCTCTGACAAGATTTCCTTGCCTTCTGACAGCATCTATGAAACTGTATCAGACTAACCAGTAAAAAGAACGAAATCATAGACATTGCTACAGATTTGTAAAGATATCAAGGTATTGTAAGAAGGTTTTATGAACAACTTTACACAAAAGATTCTAAATATAACAAATAGCAGAATAGCAGTCAATAGGGGGGAGGGGGGTGGGAGAGAAGGGGGATAAGTAAGGGAAGGGTTTAGTCAAAGAACGTGTATAAATGACTCATGGATATGGACAACGGAGAGGGATATGATTGAGGGAGAGAGGGTGGGCTGGGTGGGGGAGAGAAATGGGGGAAAAACGGGACAACTGTAATTGAAAAACCAAAAAGAAAAAAACAAAAAACAAAAAGTCACATTAAGTGAAACAATTATTTGAAAAACAAAACTATCAATCATCATTCAAAGAAAACTAGATATGCTGAATTACTCTAGGTAACTGAATTATCCTCTATCTTAAATTAAAATGAATTGAAATTTGAAATAAAACGTTCCCACAAAGAAACCCCAGGCCTGCCTAGCTTCCTTCATTGGTGATTTAACTAAACACTTATGAAATTAATAATATGATTTTTACACTCTTCTAGAAAGTAAAAGAAGGCAAAGCACTTCCCCACTCTTTTTATGACGCCAATACTAAAACATTAACAAGCAAACAAAACATAATAACCAAAAACAATTTTCCTCAGGACCAGGACTAAAAATAGCTCTCTAATGTTCCTTGGTTTTCATCTGCTGGTATCTGCACTTGTACCCTAGACACTGTTGGAAAGTATAAACTTACTAAGGATGCCAAGTGAATTCCTCTCTGTGAAGGTAAGAATATTGCACATATACAAGGTATGTCCAGAAGGTATCCAGCCATGTAATATGAAAATAATGGCATTTATTGAAGAAGATACAAGATACAAAAAAACATTGTGCATAGGAAAATGATGCCACAGTCCCCTTTAAGTAGGCACCTTTGGACCTCACACAGTTCTCCCCATTGTATTTTCTTGAATCTCATTGATAGTTAGAAATCTCTTCCTTTTCAAAGGTGAATTTAGTTTTAGGAAAAGCACCAAATCTAGGTTGTAGTGGGGGCTGAGTCACCTGGGCAATTTGATGTTTTTCAAAAAAACTGCACAAGGCATGATGCATGAGGGAGCACATTGTGATGATGAAGCTGCCAATCACCAGGTGCCCATAGCTGCAGCCTTCTGAACCATCCAAATAGTTTCCATGGAGGAATGTTCAAGCTTAATGCAAAATTTGATGCAGATTTGTTGCTCAATTCACCCAGTCATTTTGAATGTGACAACCACACAGCACACATGCTCACTCAGTGGTGTCTACTGCCCCCACCGACTAGTACCGTGATGTTGTCATTGTTCAGGCATGCACATTCCAGTCCTCTCTCCTTGGGTGCCAGGTTACATCAAAGTCATGCAAGTCATTCTCATTATATTAACAATGGCTGACATTTTTCCAGACAGATCTCATATAGAATATTCTCTTACCTCTATTTCTTCTTTTTCAAGTAGTTAAATGTTTCTTGTTTCTGTTTTTTTGTTTTGGCTTGTTTTATTAGCTTTTCTATTAGCTCACTTTGTAATTCAAATATTTACAATTATATTTTAAAATAATGTGTATGCTTGGCTGTTTGTGCACATGTGTGCTAATGCATCTATGTAGATATAAAGGAGTCTCAAGCTTTTGAAAATTGGAAGCAGATTTCCAATATGTTTGATACCTTTAGATGTTAGTAAATGAACTGATTCATACACGGTTGTCAAAATCAACAATGTCAAACAGCAGAGTATCTGACTAAAAAGAGAAGAAAGCTTCGAAAGTTTTCTTTGACTAGAAGTTTGTGCAGCTCACCTTGCTGTCCAGCATATGTGATGAGACCATGATATATTTTCTTGCTTTTCCTAATGAAACTGAAAGTAGCTTTTATACACAGGAGGGGTAAGAAAATGGGCAGTGTCAAGATGATACTTGAGCTTTTTCATCTTAGTAAACCAGTGAGCAGGCAATAAAGGTTTTTTTATCCTAGAGATAATCTGCACAGGATGGTTTTATCACCATGAACCCCAGAAATATCAGGTTTTACCCTCAAAAGGGATAGTAACTGAATATCATATGCTATGTGAGTAACTATTTGGGAAAAACCAATCATTTTACTGAGTAAAAATATGTTGATTAATACATTTTTATTTTCAAATTTGGGACATCACTATTTCAAGGAGAACAAGAAAAATTAGGCTACAAATTAAATATAATGTTTTAGACTAGCTGAAACAAATCAGTAATATCAAACTGGAATAAACCTTGCTTGCCACCTCATTGACCATGAATTAGGTAACATTATGTAGCTTATCTACAGAAGAAATGAAGTTTACTGTTAAACCCCTTCCATTTTGTGGTATAAACATAACACATAATAAATAGGTTTTACGTATACTAAAACATATAGATATGTCTTCATTTTTCTATATGGAAAATCATGGGAAAATAGTAGTTCCAACGAATTAGTAAGTTAACATCAAAATAGATTTTGCTCATTTACTCTACGTATAGATGTTTAAATTATTTACAATTCCATGAGGAATGAGTTTAATACATGTCTTATAATGCATTTTGGAAATTTGGTTACGTCTTAGTCACTTCTTATTAATTGTGTTTATAAATTAGAATTCTTACAAAAGCCCTGGTGCATATAAATTATATATTTATTTAAATACTTGGCAACTCAGAAGATACTATATTTTATATACAGACAAATTTAACTAAAAACATAGATTCTTCTTTTTGGTGAAGGGGTAATAACATATTAGGAAGAAATTTATAAAAATAAAAGAAATATCTTGGAAGTTCTCCCAATGTAGTAGAAGTTAGTTATGCCTCCTAAGGCTTTCTTATCTTCCTTTAAGAGAGATGTGGTCATAGATACCATGAGCACAATAATCGATACATTGTCAAATATTGAGAAGAATTATTGCTATTGGGTTGACCAAAAAGTTTGTTCTGTTTTTTTTCTGTAAGATGGCTCTAGTAGCACTTAGCTGTCTTTTTTGTTTGAAATAATTGTATTAGATGGTATTATGACATCTATAATATCAGCCTGCATTAAAAAACTTAACAAAATTGGTAAATTTTTATGTAGTCATTTTAATATTGAAGATGGAAGAAAATATGCATATTATGCTTTTTTATTTCAAGAAAGGTACAAACATAACTGAAATGCAAGGAAAAAATATTTGTGCAATGTATGGTAAAGGTGATGTAACTGATTGAAAATGTCAAAAGGGAATTGCAAAGTTCCGTGTTGGAGATTTCTTGCTGGAAGATGCTCCACAGTCAGATAGACCACTTGAAGTTGATAACAATCAAATTGTGACATTGATTGAAAACAATCAACATTATACTGTGCTGGAGATATTCAACATACTCAAAATATCCAAATCAATAAAGTTATTGGTGAAAATAAAAAATGTGTCTTTTATTTTATGGAAAAAACTAAATGGCCTTTTTGGCCAATCCAAAGTCTGGTAAATTACCTCACAATACTACATATCATCAATGTAATAATTAGCTAACATTTATTGGGATCTACATAGCCATTTAAAAAGAAAATAGGAGAAATGCTGACACAGGTTACCAGAGAGTGAGGTCCATAACAATGTACGAGAAACTCTCTCAATCTCCTATCTGCCCATATCTAAGGGCAAATACACAAAGGGAAAGCATTTTCTGAATAGCCAATGTTATTTATTTTTTCCCTCCACTCTTCTTAGCATCTTTCATACCATATGCAATCAAAAGATTCTAACTCTCTGTAATGCAACATGACCTAAGGTAGAAGACAATGAATGTAAAGGCATGCAATGATAGGATATTAAGTTTGCTACAGATACACTGCAGAGGCAGGGAGAGTACTGAAATTAGCATACTGTAGAGTGTCTGGTTTCTCAGAAATAATTTCTAGATAAATAAAAATTGCAAACACTTTTATTTTTGGGGAATAATTTTGTGACTTTTTCATAGAGAGCCAGGAAATAAGAGTAAAGGATAATTCAGACCCAATTTAGTAAGCAACAACATTTCACGTGGGCTCTGCATAACAAGTTGCACTTGAACATGGAATGTGAAGAAAAAATTCTTCAGAATCAGTAGAAAGTGACAAAGAAATAACTGGAGTAAATACACTGTGTTTATTTTCAAACATCAAGTTCAGCTTAAGTGCTCTTCGTTTTTATTTTTTTAAAAATTCTTATGTCTTACTTTTAATAATACAAAACAAAAATTATTTAAAATTAAATTATACTTTTCATGATGTTTCAAATATGTACTGTAAATGCTCCTAAACATATCTCAAATAATGATACCTTCCCAACGGAATAAGATAAGATTTTATAATGAAAACAATAAGTGTTTTGAAGTCAGACAATCATAGATTGAAATTCTGACCCTGCCCCTAACTCTAAGGGTGCTTTTGCACAAGATATTTAAACTGTCTAAGCTTAATTTATCTTATTTATGAAGTGGGGATTATAATATCTACCTCACAGGGTTGGTTATTGTGTAGATAAAGATAATATAGCAGAGAAAATATAATTAAAATAATTAATAAAATGTCTTTATGAAGGAAAATATCAACTCTTTTTTTTTATCCTAAACATATGGTATTCTTTACAGTAATTATCTCAATGTATTATTTATGTATACTATACATACAGTATATACAGCATAGTATTACATTTAGTGTATATATTTAAACATATAATATAGTATACACATTTTTCTTTGTCAATGCCTTTTCTAACCTTTGGAACTAGAAAAAAACACATGAGCTTGCAAAAGTTGTAGGTCAGGCTTAAGGGGAAATTTAACACATGAAGGAGTTTTAAAATAGAAAAACAGACTGTTTGTGAGTTTTCTGTTTGGACGTTCCTCTTCCTTGGTCATCCTGTTCTAGTAGATCTAGAGATTATTTCAGGACTTCTTAAAGTTTTATTATAACTCACCTTGTGAGATAAGAAAATCATGGCAAATATCAGCCTCTCTGTCTCATACTTATAAAGAGGCTAAATAGATTTATGAAATTGAAGCACTTAGAATCAACCTAAGTCTTTTTTGGGGGATGGGCACATAGTTATTTATTGCCAATTACAAGGGGATAAAATATTTTTAGATACTGACTGCTTTAAAAATTATAGATCATTATTGACTTCAGCTTAAATGTAGAATTATTCATGTTCTGTTTACAATATCCTCCTTTCCAGGGATAAAGTGAGATATTTCTATTTGACATGTACTCAGGCTGTATATGGAGCAACTGATACAACTCCTTTATATTCTTTGGCTATGGGAAGGAGTGAGTAGATTCAGTTGCTGCTTGCCAAGAATGGTAATGTGACATGATCTATAAGCAATGTCTTTTTCCATCCCACAATAGTATAATTCTTTCACTTAGATAGTCATATGAAAAATGGAAATAAAATGTTGTGAAATCAGGATTTATATGATAGTTATTTTTAATGGGAAGGAGGGAATCTTGAAGAATAAATTATTCTTTTCTAATAGATACTCCAGATCACAAGCCCTTAACCCAAATCACCTCCTCTGGTGGTAAAGCACTAATTTAATTTGCTCTTGCACATAGGTGGTGACCACGGACACACTGCAGGAGTACAGAGTTGCAGAGAGAGTTAATGGAAAGATGAAAGATGGGACACTGACAGACCAAACATTTGTGCAGAATGTGGAGACAGGACAGGAGAGTGCATTGTGGAAACTGAAGTAAAATAAATCATTAGAACAGTAGCTAGGATGACACGTCAACACTTCTAGCCTCCAAAGAAAACTAGAACTAAAACTATAAAAATAGAAATACCAAGAATCTCTACTAAACTTGGAGTTGTTACCTTGAAAAGGAAAAATGATAACAACTTATAGCACTTCCCCAGTACAGAGCACAGAAGTAGTAGGGCTATATGCCCGTGTCAGAAAGAAATGGACTATTGATCCAGTTTTGTGAGCCCTCTAAATGAGAGGATTAGATCACCCCACAAATGATTGTGAAGATGGCGGGCCTGGAGCCCCAACCTGTAGCACAGATACTGGATACTGGAACCGTATGATGAAGAAGATGATTACTGTAAACAGAGAAAGAAAGGGAGGTAAAGAATGCATAATGCACAGGATAGGCTATTAATGTATACTTTATATGAAGCCAAAGGTCTGCTCTCTGTTAAATTGACTATAAAAAGCATGCACATTGGTAAATTTTCCGACTTCAAGGTACAAACTATTGCATCAGCTTCCTGAGCCTAGTTCATACATATGATTTAACACATAGCAGAAGATTAATTTCTGGGGACAATTCAGAATGAATTTCATTCTTGGCAGAAAATGAACCTTATGCCAGAAAGCACTAGAAACCTGATATTGGTGTCTGTTTATAGTCAGCTCAAGAAATTGGTCTTGCATAATGCACATTTTCAGCTGAAGGCTTACTTATTTTCACCTCAACTGTTTACCTCTCAGTCGTGTTCCTGTACAACTACTCTGTGTTAAGAAAATCTTCATACTGTGAGTCATCAGTCATTCTGATTCCTGCCAAGTATACCCATTATCCTAAAGTAAGCAAAAATAATACACCATAGATGACAAATGCAAATACAAACTTGCTGATAGAATTCCTACAATAGTTCAATCAACTTGTGGATGTTTATATTAAGTATACACTTTGGTTAGGTGAGGTATATAAACCATTCTCTTTAGGAAGGTCATTTAAAAGAGATCAATGCAGAGTGAGTTGCAGGCATTGACTATTTTTCTTAACTATCGAAACACTACACTATTTTCCCTTTCATATTAAGCATTGTGGTCATTTCTGTGTTATTTTCAGTAAAAAATATATTTATATTTAATTAATTTCATTAAAGTCCTAAGGGGGTATATCTATTTTCTTGAAAATTAAATGTCCGTAGTATGTTAATAATTCTATTATATATACTACAATTAACCAAATCTTGTACCTCAGTATGTTTACCACATTTGTAAGGCCTTCATCTTTCAATACCAGCTTTAACTGGGCTCATGAAACTCTGCAAAACCTAGTTTTTGCAACCCACACTTATATAAAATTTAGTTTATGACATAAAACTAATTTATACAAAAAATATTACTGCTAAGCAATAGTTGCTCACCACATTATCGTACCAGGTGGGAAAGCTACTTAAAATCACTTTAAGAATCAAAAATTTTTTATTTACATATGGTAAATGTGGTATGAGAGTTGAATGATTCTACAGTGCATTTCAAAAAAGGTAGCTTCCTCAGTCATCCTTCCCTAAAAGTATATGCTTATCAGGACAATAGGAAGACTTGTGTTTATATCTATGATAAATACTCTCCTCTAGAAATGTGTTAAAGACATCATGACTGTATATTTGTTTTTCCATTTATTCTAATGCAAGATAAATTTTTCACAGAGTACTCTATTTTGGGGTCTCTATCATCTTTTAACATTTAACATTACTTCTCCTTTTTAAAATTCCCATAATATTTTATAACATGCCATAATTTCCCGTATTATATTATGTTTTACTTTGATTTTTTCAGGATGACTTCTCAAAAGCATTTGGGGGAAGAGACAGGACAGCCGAGTTCATAAACAACACTGAATGTACCTGCCTATTCTTTTTGTTGTAAGCATTTCTGATAATATTATGTAATTATTATAGTTAGTTATAAATTATATATTTTCAATGAACTTTGTCTTTTCCCCTTTTCTCCTTTCGTTTGCACAGCTCTTCCTCACCTCTCTGTCCAGCCATTCTTCTTCTTCTTGTCCTTCACACTCTTATTACCTCATGTTAAAAAGTGAACTTGGTCAATAGCATATTGATACAGTTTCATGTAGCTTGGAATCTGTATAGTTTTGTTACCAAATATTTTGGATCCTAAAGTGGTCTTCATTCTCTTTCATTTTTTATGAGTATAGGTGTCATTATATGCACACTGATTATAGTTACAGTCATAAATTTTGATCCCAAGATAAAGAAACTTTACCAAGTAGGTTGTGGTATATTAACTCCCAGACCTTGTGTCAGAGAGAACACAAGTACTCAGTGTTAGGTTACCTTTCAGAGGGTAACTATTATTGCTTGGTGGCAAACATGAGGTAATCAAGGCTCTATTCTCACTGACAAAGTTGGCATTTCGATCCTAATTAAGAAACAGTCAAACAGAATTAACTTTTATAGAACTATCATGACTCATAATATCTCCCTTGCCATTCTTCATTCCTAGAATAAACTCCGCTAGTATGAATCCCTTCTCAGATTCAATCATGTGGGGCTAATCCAATTTCCTGTTGACAAAAATTAAATGCGGGCAAAAGTCCTGACCTCAGCATTGCTTTTCTCATTGACAAAATGGATTTTGCAGTTGTTCTAAACAAACTAAGCTTCACATTTATAGTCAAGGACTTGCAGAGCTCTCTTCTGACCCAATTTGAAGTCAGCTTTTAGCGGTATCTCTTGGGTTGGATTGACAGAAATTTCACACAATGATTTTTACCCTTTGCTGTGTGAAATAATTTGATTAAAGCTATTTGTTCTCTACTCAGAAGAAAAAAAAAACATATATGCTTTCTCATGCTTTGTTATAATTTGATGATTGCCTGAAGACTCTTTGGAACCTCACAACATAGACCTTAGATTAAGACTTCCAGATCCCATAGTGACAAATTAGTCCCCTTGTGGGAAGCAAATTCATGGCCTTTTATTCAGATAGATGTCCTTTACTTTGAAATTTAGTCTAAAATCCTTTATCTAAAGAGGTCAGTCTGGTCTAACAATTCGGAAAAATGGGTCATCTCTTCTCATTCATCTTACTAATTCTGTACATTCTGAAACACATATACACAGGTTTCAGACCAGTGTATCCAGTTGCTCACTAGATATTCGTTTCTGAAAGACCTGTGAATGTTTTAACTAGAGATGACTTCTTGGCACATAGCATCTAAAGCCTATCTGTAGTTCCTCCTAATCATAGAGACTATAAAGTTTTTTGTTTTTCAATTAAGGTTCTATATTCAATTTTGATTCTCTTAATAAAATGTCCTGGTTTGAAAGATATAGATGAAGTAAAAGCTGCCTTCCTTCTGTTGTGTTTTCTGTCAATGGAGGTAAAACAGAAGTGAGCATTTGTAACACTGGACTCCAATATCCTAATACTTGGTGACAGGCTTCTTAGATTTGAGAGACTATAGTGTGGACAGTGAAGGTAGAGGTGTGGTAGCTTCCTGATCTCACTATCAGAACTACAGAATAATGACCTTAAAATCAACATAATGTGATCTACCACAGCTTTAGGCATCTGTTGCCCTTTCCATGACTTTATAAGCATTTAACTCTGAATTAACTTTCTTTTCATTAAACCATCAATAGTAGTTTCTGTTTCCTATTTCCTGAAGAGAAACCTGACTGATAGAGAACTCTCAAGTGTGTCTATCTGTCTCCTACCTACCTACCTACTGACTACCTAGCTATCCCTTATCCAATGATTCTTCAGTATTCTCTGAGTCAGCAAATCACACTACCATCCATATAGCCTCACAAACTAAAAACTTAGGGATCATTATTTTCTCTTTCCTTTTCATTATCATTCAAATGAGTCAAATACTACTAAACCCATATCATTGTCTTCTCTAATCTTTAAGACAAAGCATTAGGCCATATGAACTATAATTTCATTGATCCAGGTCTTAATGTTGAGTCCATTCTTGGCATTTTGCTATCATTTTTGTTGTTTACAAAACATGACAGTCAGAACTTCCTGAAACTATAGTAAACTCCAGAAATAAAGAGAAAAAATATATAAGTTAAACAGAAAAGACCTAGACTATTGTCCCTTTATTTGATGACTCTGTATTTGATCAGGTGTCTATTTATGAAGTAATACTGTCTAAGAGATTGGGATTGGGTGATTAGTTAAAACTAAACCAGTTAATACTTAATCAAGGATGGGATCTATATATGTAGGCCAAATCATGGAATCTGGAGCACTCTTTAAAACAGTTAATGAAAGAAAGTTTTCCAATGTTATCTTTTTTATTCAGTCTCTTTAATGTTACCTAGGTGATAGTTATAAAATGCAAACATAAACATGTCATTCTCTTTCTTAGTCCAGCCAAGACCTGCACATTTCCCTAAGGATTTTATGTCCAAATGTTCCAGCAAAGCTGGCCCATGACTCTTCATCTTTCATGTATAATTAATGATCAATTATCTAATAGTGAAGATAACTAAAATAGTTAACAATATATTGGCTGTTACTATGCATGCCAGCGAGTATGTTAAATACTGTATGTGTATAATGACATTTAACCTTCTTCAAAATATTGATATTCATTGTTTGCAAGTGAGGACACTGAAGCTGAGAGTCATGAAGCAGTTAAGTCAAGATTACAGAGATAAATGGTAGAGCTAAACCCCTGGGTTTTCCAATCTACTCTTCTGCTCAGCAATTGTCTGTTTCTGTCCTGCAGAGTATCAAGAAATAGAAGAACCTTAGAAACAATCTAGCCCATTCTTTATATTTCATACAAGAAAATGTGTTAAAATGTCATTTAATCTAGAAAATAGCCTAATAAATTAATCTATGAAAGCCAGATTATGTCTTAGACAATGATGGTGTTAGAAAAGATGGATATATGCGTCTGTAACTGAAATTGTTTATAAATAACACAATGAGGCTGTTGATAAAAACAAAGGAGACAACAAAGGAATACTGTTTAGCACCAAGTCATTCTTAGTAGGTACTGTACTTTAAACAGTTTATAGCTATGCATTACTATATTAACAAAGCCAAAGGACTAATTCCATATATAAAGACTTTTGAATAATTATACAGATGATTACTTTTACTGAATACCATTCATAAACTTTATATATTTTTAAACAATTGAAGTATATACAGAAAGGCATTGTGATGTAAATGAATTTGTGCAATGTGTTCTTGTTAGTGTCAAAATCCAGAATATTATTTTTCCCCAAGTAATTAGAAAGGAACATATAATTTTGCAGTAGTTTTTTGAATTCAGGTCAGATACACATTTTAATTTATCTCAAAATATTCACTGATTATCCAGTAATGTGAAAAATTTTGATTATTAGTTGTCTTTTTGCAATTATATTTTAATGTTCTTTTCCTGGAAGCTGATATTTTTCTCTACTTTCCTAAATAAGATGAAAAGAACAGATGGGGCTTTTCCCAGAGGTGGTTATATTTATGGTTTCCAATTTCAGCATCTTGGGTTTTCCCATACCAGAAGGTACTGTGACACTTGTCCAGCTTTGATTATATCAAGCTAAGTTCCCAAATTGATTGTGTTTCCTTATTTGTAAAATCATTAATTTCTTAAGGAGAACAAACTTCCCAGGTAGTAAGAAAATGTGAATATTATATTCTATTTCAATTTTTTATTGTTTTATTTTCATTACCATCCCCCCATACTCCACCATCACCACACTGTTGTCCATGCTCATGAGTCCTTTTCCCTTTTCGCTAGATTATTCCACTCCCTAACTCCTCCCATAACTGTCATCCTGCTCTTTATCTATGAATCTTCCTCTATTTGGCTTGTTCATTTTGTTCATTAGATGCCACATATAAGTGAAATTATATTTTTCTTTCTCTGGCTGACTTATTTTAATTAGCAGAATGCTCTTCAGGTTTATCCATGCTTTTGCAAAAGGTAAAATTTTCTTCTTTATTTTATGGCTGAGTAGTATTCCATTGTATAAATGTCCTGTAGTTGTTTTATCCACTCATCTGTTGATGGACACTTGGGCTGCTTCCATATCTTGGTGTTTTGGGTTTCCTCAGATATATTCTTTAGTGGCACTTTAAACATTGTTTAAAGTATTCAGTGTTCTTTCTTTTTCCTTCTGTTTTTCTTTTTATTTCTCATATTACATAGCCCAAAGCCAATTTTTGAAAAGATAGATAATCATAATAATAGTTTTTGGTATACTAAATAGCTGTTCAAATATACCTAGGAGATGGCATAATAATAAAATTTCCAGTGTATTAAAATTATTGCAGTATTTTATTTTTATTTATTTATTTATTTATTATAATTTATTGAGGTTAATGAAATTGTAGGTTTCAGGTGTGAAATTCTGTAATACATCATCTGTATATTGTATTGTATGTTTGCAGCACTTTATTTTGGAGATAACATTCTACTTTGTTTCCTTAGTAAATTGAAAATCCTACCCAAAGGATTAACTACTAGATATTTAAATTGCCACATTTGATCTAATATTAAATAATTCTTAAAGAAATATATCTCCTATGTGTGTATAAAATTAAAAAATTCAGGAACTAAAATACATATAATAATTTAAATGAAATAGAATTTAACATTTCTTACATGAAAAGGATAATCCAAAAGTGATGCTCAAATTTATGTCTCTGATATTAGGGTATATTTCTTCCCATTACACAAATGATATAAAATTGAGTGAAGGCAATGTTGTTATATAAAGCATCCTAAAATATACTGGACTATCTTCAAGGATTTTTTAAAAATAGGGAACATCTTCAAAGATAAAGTCAAAGTCTTCCTTTAGAGCAAAAGTCAGACTCTTCATTCTTTGGGATCTCTAAGCTCTGGGCTCCTTGCCTGCAATGTTATCCACTGGTTGTGCATTGGTCCACAACCCTTTTGCATTACCCTTGAGAACTGGGACTTGAAAAAAACATGCAAAAAATGCTATTATTCTTTCTACTGTTATTTGCATGAATAATGAAGTTCTTACGTTCTGATCCAAGAAGGTCTTCTATGAGCATTCATGAAATGTGGTAGGCTAACTTTGTTAACATGCAAGTGGTGTGATATTTAAACCATTCACAGTTTTTTTACAATTATGTTGATAACTTTATACACATACACACACATAAAAGACAAATAGAATCAATGGAAATTATAAATGAGGCTATAAAATAGTATCTGTAATGCTTTATCTTTAAAAAATTATCTAAATAAAATAGTAAATTATTAACTCAAAGGCTGGGTAAGAGGTTATTTGTTACATTATTGTTTATCCTTTTGCTTTTGCATTTATGTTTGATCAAGACCAGGAAATATAATTAAATCCCATATAATTATTGAATTCCATGGTTGAGCAGAAGGTTTCAGTCACCTAGTATTTCATTCATTGTCATTATTTTCTTTTCTAAGATAGTCCTTCCAAAGGGTTATCACACTTTGAGAAAATTTCTTTTCTTCTAGGAAAGCCTACTTTAACTTTAGGAAATATTCACCATTATTAAAAAGACTCTCCTTATTTTCACCTACAATCTCTTCTTTTAGCTCCCATCCATCATTCTTTACTTTATTCCTAAGTTTATAAAGTCAAATCATATGCATAGTTTTATAGAGGTATTATATGACATTGTGGATGCACCCCCATAGAAACTGGAGTCAGAAAATCTCAGTTCAAACATAGAATTTGCACTTTGCCAATCGCATCATATTGACAAATGACCAAAACTATTTTCACACTTAGTTGCTTCAAATATAATTCTGGGATAATAACACCTGTCCTTTAGAACTTCTGTTGTGGTTATGAGGATTAATTAAGTTCATGTATATAAAGATTCTTTGAGAGTGTTATAAAATATGGCATTTCTAAAGACAGTCATTATACTCCCTTTAATCATTTTTCCAGTTTCATTTTACTCCAGAAAAACTCTGTTTCACTAACCATTCAGCACAAAAGCTATTTTAATATCCTCTCACCATCCTGATCTCTTCTCCCTGAAAATGTTGAGAAAAGGATAGCAACCTCCCTACTTAAAATATGAAGCAATTCAAGGGCAAAAAAGGGAAAACAACATAGTATGAATAACTTTAAAACTATGACAATGAGTTATAAAAAGACAAATGCATTTTACAGCTCCTTTTCCAACTACAAAGAGTAAAATGTTATTTTAAAACATATCAAAGTGGCTTTAGTCTTAATTTAAAGCCAAAAAAATTTAAAGGCCAAAGTCAGGAGTCTCAAAGATCTATCAAATTTATTTTTAGGATAAAGACAAGATGTAAAGCATAATATAAATATGAATCAGCAAAGAAGGGTACAGGTGAAACTTGAGGCTTTGGAGTCAAACCTGGGTTCAAATTCTGACTCAGCTTATAAGCATTCTAGACCTGGTTTCGTCCTCTATTGGAGCATTATAGAATATTTTAATGATTACATGAGGTATTTCAGATTGTTAAGCCCAATGACTTTCAACTAAGCAGTTAATAAAAAATGGTATTATATGTTAATTCATACACCATGCCCTCCTAAAGACATATTTCAAAGTTGAACAACCTGCAGATATACTTAAATCAATCCTGGTTAATTAACCCTCAAACTTAATATTGAAAAATTCTGGAGATTTAAAAAATGTATTCACCATTCCAGAAAATTCATTTTTAACATTTTCCTATTTTCCTTCAATTTTACTTTGAAAGTTGTGAAACTTTGCTTTAAAATTGCTAGAACTGAAAATATTTAGTTCTTTCTAAGAAATTCTTTTCCATAACACCAAATAGTCAGTTATCATATTGACCCTCAGTTTCTACGGTATAATTTAGCCAACAATTTCATGTTGATCTAGATTTTTTTTAAATGTGAGCAAAAATTTCAGGATGCAGTTTTGATAATATATTTATGATAATTTATCTAGTAAAGTTTAGAAAAGTTACCATTTCTTTAAATAATTTCTATAAACAAAATCCATTTCTTTTAATATGTTAAAATATATTATGTACATCTCATAGAACAAGTTTCAAAACAAGCACTCCATCAGTGACAGTCTTATCCTCTATTATGTTTACAAACTCTATATTTATTTTTTTATTTTACTAATTCATTTTTATTTTTATTCTATTACACTTGTTCCAATTTTTCTCCCTTTGCCTTCCTCTGCACAACTCACCCACTGCCCCCACAGTCAATTCCCACACTGTTGTCTATGCCCGTGGGTCATTCATACATGTTGTCTAGTCCCTTCCCCTTCGTTTCACCATTATCTCCCTCTCCCCTTCCCTCTGGTCACTTTCAGTCTGTTCCATGTTTCCTTGCCTGTGGTTCTATTTTGTTTGTTCGTTTATTTTGCTCATTAGGTTCCTGTTATATGTAAGATTATATGGTATCTGTCTCTCATTGACTGGCTTAATATTTTACTTAGCATAATACCCTCCAGTTCTATCCATGCTGTGGTGAAAGGTAGGACTTTTTTCTTTCTTTCTGCTGCATAGTATTTCATTGTGTAAATGTACCACAGTTTTCTGATCCACTCATTTATTGATGGGCACATAGACCACTTCCAGTACTTGGTTACTGTAAGGAGTGCCATTATGAATGCAGGGATGCATAAGTTCTTTTGAATAGGTGACTCAGGGTGTTTAGGATATATTCTCAGAAGCAGACTTGCTGGGTCAAAAGGCCATTCTATTTTTAGTTTTTAAAGGAAATTCCATAGTGTTTTCCACAGTGGCTGCACCAGTCTGCATTCCCACCAACAGTGCACTGGGGTTCCCTTTTCCCTGCCTCCTCATCAGCACTTGTCGTTTGTTGATTTTATTAATGATAGCCATTCTGACAGACTTGAGATGATATCTCACTGTGGTTTTATATTGCCTCTCTCTGGTGGCTAGTGATGTTGAACATCTTTTCATATGCCTATGGGCCATCTGTATATCCTCTTTGGAAAAGTGTCTGTTCAGGTCCTTTGCCCATTTTTAATTGGATTGTCTGTCTTCTTGGTGTTGAGTCAAATGAGTTCTTTATATATTTTGGAGATCAGTCCCTTGTCTGAGGTATCATTGGCAAATATATTCTTCCATACAGTTGGTTCCCTTTTCATTTTGGTGATAGTTTCTTTAGCCGGGCAGAAGATTTTTAATTTGATGTAGTCCCATTTATTTATTTATTTCCTTTATTTCCCTTGCCCTAGGAGATATATCAGCAAAAATATTGCTACTTGGGATAACTGACATTTTCCTGCCTATGTTTTTCTTTAGGAATTTTATGATGTGATGACTTATGTTTAAGCCTTTTATCCATTTTGAGTTTATTCTGGTGTATGGTGTAAGTTGATGGTCTAGTTTCTTTCTTTTTCTTGCATGCACCAGTCCAGTTCTTCAAATATCATTTATTGGAGAAGCTATATTACTTATATTACTTGAAGTTTTAATCATATAAATCAGACAAGAATAAGAAATTAAAGGCATCCAAATTGGAAAGGAGGAAGTAAAACTGTCATTATTTGCAGAAAACATTTATAATATACATAGAAAATCCTATTGTCTCCATCAAAAAACTACTCAAACTAATAAGTGAATTTAGATAAATAGTGGGATACAAAGTCAATATTCAGAAATCAATGGCATTTTTTGTACACCAATGATGAAATATCAGAAAGAAAAACTAGGAAAAAAATCCCATTTACTATAGCAAGAAGAACCAAGGAAGTAAAAGGCCTGTACTCAGAACACTACAGAATACTAAAGAAAGAAATTAAGAAAGATGCTAACAAATGGAAGCATATACTGTGTTCATGGAATGGAAGAATTAACATCATTAAAATATCCATATTACCCAAAGCAATCTATAGATCCAATACAGTTCCTATTAAAATGTCAATAGCATATTTCACAGGTCTAGAACAAATATTTCAAAAATTTATATGGAACCAAAAAAGATCCTAAATAACCTCAGCAATCTTGAGATAAAAGAACAAAGTAGGAGGGATTACAATACCTGTTATCAAACTATATTACATGGCCACTGTAATCAAAACAGTCTGGTACTGACATAAGAACAGACATACAGGTCAATGGAACTGAATAGAGATCCCAGAAATAAACCCAAGTCTCTATGGCCAATTAATATTTGACAAAAGGGACAAATCCCACATCTCTGTATCATATCTTAGGTTAAATGTAATCTAGGTTTAAGAATTTTTAAATTTATCTCTTCTAAAATTTTTAGTTTGGTAGCCATTTTTCTCTGCTCTTGAGATCAGCTCAAATATTATTGAATTCTAATATGGAAGGTAGGCACATATATCCTGTATAATGATAATGATTTCTGCTCTATAAATATTTAAACTAATAGGGTTAGAATGAGAACCCATGAAATATTTTTCTCCATAATAAAATCTAGTATGATGTTGATGAACATCAGTAAAATTTTTAAGTAACTAAGCCTAGAAACTAATCATGGGTAAGTCACTTCTTCAGTCAAGGGCTTAAGTTACCAATATTTAAAATAAGGATGTTGGACTATATTGGCATTTCCCAAATTAAGTTATTCATACTTATAATTGTTGAATAATCCACAAATTATTTGTTCATCTTACTTATGCAATACTTTAATTAACTTATTTTTATTACATATATGACTTTTAGATAGAAACTATAATATTCTACAATGAATGGAAGTCACTATTACTTGTATTAATAGAAAATAAACATAAAGCTGTAATTTAAATAGAGCTGAATAGTCTTGTACAGGCAGTACTCATTCTGTTCTTTGATCTCTCTTTGGGGAAAAAAGTAGATTAGCTGCTATTAGAGCAACAAAGACAACTTGAATCAAGTTATCTGTTTCCGAAATATAATACAAATACTCAAAAGGGGGTTAAAATGGGAATAAAACTCTTCATGTTTATTTAATGTGGTGTCTATCAGGTGCAGGGATCTCACTAGGCTCAATGATTTCTCATGTTTGGTCTCTCTAATGATTACAGCTCCTAGGATTTTTAATTGCACAGATAATTTAGGTGTACTAATTATAATGATGCTAATAGTGATAATTATTTAGCTAAATATATTAAACTGTTATTACCTGTTAGGTAATGATGTAAGAATTTCATATGTTTTTCCCATTTAATACTCATGGCAACTTTATGAGGTGGGGTATTGTAACCATATGATATAAAAAAAAAAAAGGAAAACAAACTAAAGTAGCAACCCCATCACAAGAGAGCAAGAGAGAGAGAGAGAGAGAGAGAGAGAGATTGATAAAAATAAAATTCCAGACAATGAATAAAATCTTAAAAATATAATTCACTGAAAAAATTACAAATGAATATAGTAACAAAGAAAATTCTGAGAGTATTATCAAATGACCTTAGAATTAAGATTTTGCATCTTTGAGGACATGTAAAAGGCACAAGTGCCAATTGTGTCATATACCTGAATGACCAGAATTCTGTTGACTCTTAGTTGCTTCAATTATAATATTGGGATAAAAATACCTGTCCTTTTTAACTCCTAGGGTTACTTAGAGGATTAATTAAGTTAATTTATATAAAGATTATTTGAAAGTGTTATGAAATATGGTGTTTCTAGAAACAGTAGTGATACTTCCTTTTATCATCTTCCCATTTTTGTTTTACTCCAGAAAAACTGTTTGACTGACCATTCAGCACAAAAGCTATTTTAACATCCCCTCACCATCCTGATCACAATATTATCAGTGCCTAGTATATTGCATGACACATGGTAGGAATGCAGGTAGGTGGAAAGGAAAGAATTAAAATGAAAAGAACGTAAAATGGTAAGTAAACAAGGAAAACCTTATCTACTATGCAACTATGAACTATGAACTATGCAAGTAGTGTCAGAACCTTAAGAGCCCAGTATTAATTGTGGTAACATCTGGACCATGGTAAAAATGCTAAGGTCTTGAATGATCAGCTTGCCAACACTTCTGAAGTCTTTCCCATAAGCATTGGGTCTGCCAAGCCAATGGGTTTTCTTTTAAAAAGTGATATTGGAGGATAGTTCTAGAGAGTTCTGGAGAGACATGTACAAATCATCAGTCTGCAAAAATAATTTTTTTTAGATTACATATCCATCATTTTCCTTGTATTGAGCCAAATCATACTTTGAATTTATACATTGTGAGTCAGTTGTGAACATGATCATAAGATGAGGTTGATTTAATTTGCTTGGAATAAGAATGCTATAACAACAATGAAAGTAGAGTTTCTGGATCTTAGCCAGACAATAAAACAAATTATAGAGATATATTTTTATTATGTTTTGGCTTCATTTATATTGACATGACTATATATATAGATGTCTGTGAATACACTAACTGCAATTCAATGTAAGGCTATTCATCCAAGAATAAAATTTAAAATACAGATGAGCTCCAGAATTTCAAATTGATTTTTATCTAAAGATTTTATAACTCTTTTTCAACATTATGAGATGGCATTGCTTATAAATATTTGCATGTTGAATAAAGAATTGAGACTGAAGCTTTTTTTTCATTTGTGAACTATGAATTGTCAGATCCAGGAATAAAATACACTCCTGTTATATTAATTAACTTTGATTTCTTGTCAAGTTATATTAATTATTATTATTGCTTCAAACTAGTAAGGCAATTTTTCTAGCTATCACTGTCCATCATCAAATATCTGAAATTTAGACCAAACCCCAGTGCTAACAAAGTCTTTTCATAAAATAGAAAGTACAAATAGAAATTACTAAAAGCCCTTACACATGATTCACAAAATATCCCATGGTTCCTACCTCTTTTACCTGTAGTTTATGTTTTCTTATTTTAGAGGTGAATCTAATGAGACTGTTCATTTGGATTCTAAACCACAACAAAAACAATTAGGGAGGTGTCGTTTTGCAAGGAGTAGGAAAATTGACAGTTGCAGGACATGGAAGCTATAAAATTAGAAGAAACAGTAAGAGAGAAATAATGTTTAAAGTTGACATAAAATGTCAGAGAATGATAGTCTGGGGTATTTATTTAATGGGTATTCTTTTTACCTTGGTAAAATTAGGGGAGAATACAGGTCCTAATTAGTCAAAGCAGTAGTTTTAATAACAGCAAGAGCCAAAGTATTTTATATTACCTATGTATTTTCATGGTAATTATATTAACTAATCTTTAGGTAGTACTCATTCTGAGATTGTAGCTGGTGAGATAAGTTTTTTTTAGGAAAACCTGAACATATCTGGAGTATTTATTTTAGGAGTGGCAGTTTGAGACAGTCAGAAGGCCACTTCAAAGGCATAGAGGACTATTATTCTTATGTGACTTTATCTGGAACAGAAATAATAGATAATATTTACAACAAATAATAACTTTATTACATGATTTGAGGCAGAATCCACAGGCAGGTTCCTTTGATTTTTATAATAGCAATATTACACATAATTCTCTAAGTACCACATGCATAAATAGC
Organism: Furipterus horrens; assembly: GCF_987537825.1. Taxonomy (NCBI): domain Eukaryota; kingdom Metazoa; phylum Chordata; class Mammalia; order Chiroptera; family Furipteridae; genus Furipterus; species Furipterus horrens. The sequence continues at coordinate 71,430,663 of NW_028327175.1, forward strand.
AATGCGTACACATCGTTTTGGTAAAATCTTGCTACATAGAGTGTGGTCCTTGTACTAGTGGCATGGACATCATGAAATGAAGACTCTTGTGCCATAGCTCAAATTTCCTGAATCATTATTATTTAACAACCTTTTTATCAAGAACCCCAGCTGAGTATATGTGCATTAACATTAGATACATTGTATGAATAGCCATACACAGATTTCACGATCATGAATGAAAGTCACTGTTTATTTCTACATTTTCCTAAGAGGTTAATTGTATGGTGCTTTCTTGAAAGCTTCGGGACTACAGATCAGAACTTTGCAATAAATGTTTAAGAACAAAAGCACATACTTTTATACTTTGATACATCATCTTATCATGAGAAAACAATATAACCAGAAAGATTATATTGAGTCACGTGAATAAATCTTTAAAGTTAAATTATATGAGTGTATTTTATTTAAGATGGCTGATATGTTTATACTGAAATAGCTCTATTTAAAATGGTTAAACAACGATGTTCTGATATTCCTGTTGTATTGTATTCTTTTTTCTGATCTATCAAATAAAAAGGTGATAATTTATGTTATGCAGTTTCTGAGAATCAAATAGAGGAGATGCTCTATTTGCTTGTTTTCAAATACATAGCAAGGTGTTACTATCTCTAGATAGCATTTATATCTTCAGAGATGACACTGACCATTATGCTGTTCTAAGTTGAAGGTATTTAGGAGGAGGCAGATATTGGAATTGAGTTATTGAGAAATCTAGCTGTAGGATTCTCAAGGATCCGGAAACCAAAACTTGACAGATCTATATTTGTACTTTTTGAATTTATGAGTACTTGCAACAAATGAGTATTGTAACACTGGCACAGTGTGATACATTAATTTATGCACCTCTATTTTTATGTCTGTATTTATTTAGAATAACCACTTGATATAATAGAAAGTTAATGTGAAATATGCAATCATAACATTATCAGAGAATTATATATCAAGTTTTACTTGTTTACTTCAAGATTCAGTACTTTAAATTCTTTTACCATTTCTGTGAGGCTCTTCGAACATGTGAAATCAACTAATCAGCAAGAATGTATTGAGTATTTGCTCTGAACTGATATTCTGCTGGATCCTGAACAACGTAGGAAATTCATAATATGTAGATTTCAGTTTTTATGTTATTTCTTTTCAGTTATTGTTGAGCTTATTTTCACTTCTAAAAGCAGGGGTAAGTTTATTTAACAATAAAATGACATAATTAGTATCTCTAATAATAGACTAATGGAAGGTTAACATGCAAAACACTAAATTTTTCACTATTATTAATAGAATGCAATGATATTTCAATAAAAGCCATTCAAATTTTGGTAATGCACAAAATTAACAATTAATATATATAAATAAAGGAAAAGAAGAATATATGTTATTTTTAAAAATTTAATATTGTATTTTCTTTCCATTACTATTCAGTCCCCTTATACACCCTCCCCCCAGCAATCGCCACACTGTTGCCCATGTCCATGAGTCCCTTTGCCTTTTTGCTCAATCCCTCTACTCCTTCTCCTCCCCTCCACTAGCTGCAAAAGGTTATTATAAGCTGTATTATGTAACATAATATACAAGTATTATATGTCATCACACCATTTAACCTAATCTATTTAAAATTGTACCATGCATATCAGCACACAGGACCCTCAGTATTATAGTATATACTATTTTATAGTCTTAGGATTACAATTAAATAGTTTTTTTTTCTTTTTTCTTTTGCACTTAACTTCCATGATTGGTTAAATTGTAATTATTATTAAATTGCACTTCTCATTAAGAATGTACTAATTTTCAATGAGCTGTCATTTAGACTTGGTTTCACTTGATAAGATTTAATTCAAAAACACTGATGGGTAATTAAAGACATTGCTCTCTATATGAAGCAGAACATGTAACTGACGGCTTCTGCTTTCTTTCACTTTCTAATTTCCTTTCCCTCTCCTTGGAGGGAATTGTTTCATCTTTACTTAAAACAGATCCACATAAAAAAGTGCATAGATTTTGATTAAAATCAAACCATACCGCACAGAAAATAAACACATTGAATGCTATTTGTACCACATTTAAATACAATGCCATGTTTTTTTCTTGAATTAGCATTTGCCTTTGTCGTTACTGAATAATTGTGATTCTAAGCATGAGGTACCCATGTGTTTGATAAACTTTATTTGAAAGAATAGGGAGGAGTTAAAAAGTCCATTCTAGCTCTCACTGATTTTAACTTTATAAGCTTTCTATTCTTACAGTGGTAGCTGAGGAGAGCAAGTTAAAAGAACTCTGTAACTACAGTAAAAGTAGTTTTAGCTTGGCATCTGTGTTATTCATTAAATCATAGTTTACAGTTTTAGAAAGTGTGCTTATATCCCTGAAGTAGCTCATGGTATGAACAGTCTAAAGGATAGTTCTGTGTATTAAATAATCATTATTTGAATGGCAAATCAGTAGCTGTTGCAGTTAAATAAAATTACAATAATATCACTAAAGTATATATTCCTTAATTGTATCTATCAATTGTAGAAAACTAATATTCATAAAATTGATTATAGTCAGGAATAGTGTTTTCAGAACAAAACACATTTTTCTACATACATTGAATATGTAATACCCACCATTATCTCTTGACTAGAATGTTGTTTTTTTCTGCATACTTGAATACACCTTTTGGGTGCTTACTAAAAGGTCACCTTGTGGATCTGTCCTGACTACATTATTAAGAATTGCAGAAGAGTGACATCACCAACATGTGGGAATAAGAAGCCCTGTACTCTCCTTGCCTGCTCCCTACCCCCATCCACCCACAACACACCAATTCAACAGCACTGCATCTGTCAATTCCATTTGTGAGAAACACTAAAGTTAGCTAAAAGAAAGGCTCCTATATTCCAGGTAAGTGTAAAGCCAGAAAATCATCTGAATAGTTCTTACAGAGGAATATTCAAACAAAATGAAAAATTTTATGCAAATTCAGTGCTTTACTTGTTCAGTCATTTTGAATGCAATTGCCACACAGTACACAACATCACTCAATGGTGTCTACTGCCCCCAGAGACTTGTCCAGTGAAGTCATCATTGATCATGCATGCACATTGCAGTTCACTATCCTTGGCTGCCAGGTTACATCTATGTTGCTTAAACCAATCTCATTATATTAACAATGGTTGGACTTGTTCTGGACAGACCTTGTCTATGTACACATACATACAAACTAATATATGTACACTAATATATGTATATGCTAAAATATACTCTATGTGTAATATCTATACTACATGCACATATGATATATGCTATATATGATATATACTATATATCAAACTATCTGCAAAGAAAATTAAGATAACAACCACATTTATTATAGCAACAAAAATACGTAGAAATAAAGCTAACTAAGGCAGTAAAGAACTTACACACTGAAAATTACATGCCAATAAAAGAATAAAAAAAAAACACAAACAAATGAAAAGATATTCTGTGTTCATGAATTGGAAGAAAATATTGTTAAAATGTCCATACTACCTAAGGTAGTTTAATATTCAATGCAACCCCTATCAAAATCTCAATGTCATTTTTTATAGAAGTAAAACAATAAAATAAAAATTATTATGAAACCAGAAAAAAGAACTAAACTGGAGACATCATACTTCCTGATTTTAAAATATACTATACAGCTATGATAATTAAAATATTATAATATTGGCATGAAGACAAACATATAGATTAATGGAACAGAATGGAGAGACCAGAAAAAAATCATGCATCACACACACACACACACACACACACATATTCGAGATATTTAGTAACTTCAGTTTGTATGTCCAGGGATTTTCCACAGGGCTGTATTGTATGAGTTTCTTGACTGGGAAATAGTAGCTGAATATCCAACAATCAATTCTCTCTTTTTTTTTTTTTTTTTTGGTTTTTTAATTACAGTTGTCCCATTTTTCCCCCATTGCTCCTCCCCAGCCCAATTCTTGTTGCATGAAATGATGTCTTCCAAGATCCTTCAGCACTTTATTTCATTATGATTTATCTAAAAAATGATCCCGACCTTCCATATGGTCACCACCCTTTTATTTCCATGAATACTTATACAAATTTATGTTAATGTTTATGTCAAATAAGTATACACAATTTTCTTTTAAATAATACAGATTCTTGGAGATAATGGCCATGTAATATTCAGAGCACATAACACAAAGTTTTATGTAAACAAGGTGCTAAAATTGGGTTGTCTTGCCATTATTAAAAAGGAATTTTGAGCTTTTATTTATACAATGATATACATTTTTATAACAACATTTCCACATCTTTGCTTGTACCTTTTATTTTCTCCTACTATTATTAGTGAATTTGTCTTTGCTTTATAACTTTGGAGGTTATAAATCATATTGGAGAATTGAAAGCTCAAGAATTGAGAAATAGAAAGAGAAAAATAAATTAATCTAGCCTAATTTCTAGACATAGCGATGATTAACCATGCTATTATGAAACCCAGGCTCCTAGTCATATATCATATCTCATCCCTTTTACATACTTAAGAACTCCCTGTAGCAAGTCTTTCCACACTTTCCTACATCATAAGTATCTCTACTGGATCATCACACACACACACACACACACACACACACACACACACACACACACAAATACAAACAACAAGACAATTCTGCTTTTGATGACTGTATACATATTTCATTAGGAAATCCAATTGGCTCAAACTTCAAAATATAATCAGAATTTGACCATTTCATACCATCTAGACTATTATCATACTGATCTGATCACCATTGTTTCTTACTTGGATACTTGTCTCCAGTGATACTTTCTCAACATGGTGGCCAAAGTGGTCTTTTAAAAAGTAATTTAAAACCATATTACTCTTCTCATGGGCCCACCTTCTTTTTTGAGTGAAATTCAAAGCTTTTTCCAGTAGCCTATGAGGTCCTCCAGCAGAGATTGTTAATTTTGTGCCATGGTTACATTTCAAATTTGGTTAAGTCTATAGGTTATCCTTCAAATTATGTTTCCCAAATCAAAATATTTCAAGATTGCAAAAGAACTCAATTAAATTGAAATGTTGCTGTCGAATATTAAATATGTTGAGAAATTCATAGTATAGCAATAAATATGCTCTTTTGGGAATGCATTACACAAAATTTAGCACTGATTCTTCCTAGAGCCAGACCTGATAACTACTGCAGTTTTGAAGTAATCATGACTATAAATAATAGTTGTAGATACTTTCAATAATTATATTATAATATAAAAATATCTGTAATTTGAGACAGAGTCACAGATGGAGGGAAAATGATAGCTAATTGTGGGTGGAGGGTTTGAGCAAAAAGGAAAAAGTGCTCATGAACATGGTCAACAGTGTGGTGATTGCTGGGGATGCATATGAGGGGACTAAATGGTAATGGAAAAAATACAATAAAGATTAAAACATATGTATCTGTAATTAGTTTTTGTGAAGTCACAAATACTGTTAATACTACTATACTGAAATAATACATTATAGTTAAACACGTGTATTCATTTTCTATTGTTGCTGTAACAAATTACCACAAATCAAGTGACTTTAAACAACACAAAATTATTATCTAACAGTTCTGGATGTCAGAGGTATGAAATAATTTTTACTGTTTTGGTAGCACTTTGCATCTTCTGAAAACTCTAGGGGAAAATATGTTTCTATACCTTGTCAGCTTCTAGAGGCACCTGTATTCCTTGTCTAGTGGCTCCTTCCTCCATCTTCAAACTCTATTACTTCTTATCTTTGTTTCTATCTTTTCATCTTTTTTAACTCTGATTCTTCTACCTTCCTCTTATAAAGATCCTTGTGATTACTTTGAGATCACCAGATAATGAAGAATAATCCCCATCTCAAGATCCTTAATATTATTTGCAAAGTACCTGCTTTGATATAAGGTAATATATCCACAGGTTATAGGGATTAAAATGTGGATATCTTGGGCAGGATCCATAATTCAAACTACCACAGAGTTTTAAAAATTAAATGTTCCTCATAAAAATTCATGAATACCCTTGTTTTATTCCAAAGTAGGGTCAAGAACTCCTGCCATATAAAGCCCTTACCACTTGTCTCTTAGTCATCAACTGCTAATATCTTTCTCCCTTGATAGTATTGCCAATGTGTACCTAAGCCTTTACTATGTCTTTATTTTTTCCATATATACCTTATAATATACCATGTATTTATACTCCAGTATACTATTTGATTCCATTATGTATTATTCTTATTGCTCATCATGTGTCCTCTGCCCTTACATGCCCCACTTTCACTGAAATGGAACTCTGCAATCACAGGAGTCTTAGTCGTAGTCACTTCTTTATCTCAAGCTCCTCAGCAGGATCCCAGCAGTTAAAAGATATTCAACAAATATTTCTGGAATCATCAAAATTACCCATACAAACAATCTAACAAGGTTGAGAATATGAATTTACTTTTTAAGAGTGTGCTACACATTTACCTCTATTTCTAGCCTCGTGTTCTCAATTAATAATTGTTAAGAGGGCAGAAGAACACAAAATGATTAGAGCAGTAAACATAGACAATACCAAAAATTTCACTAGAAAATGTGGTCTACAGAATAAACCCTAGAGCAGGAAAAGGCTTTGCTCACCCCTTCATACTCTGTTTCATAAATATAGTGATCTAGTCTGCTCTGGTTGCCATATCAAAATACCATAGACTGTGTAGGTTAAACCACATAAATTTATTTTTTTCAGTTCTGGAATCTGGAAGTACAAGGTCAGAGTGTTAGTATGATCAGTCTCTGGTGAAAATTCTCTAGCCACCACCTCATTGCTATGTGCTCACATGACCCTTCCTGTGTGCACACAGAGAGAAACTGAGCTCTGGTCTCTCTTCCTCTTTTTTAAAAAATGTTAATCCTCTGGGATTGAAATCTCTGCTCTTATAACCTCCTTTGATCCCAATTACTCCTTTAAAGACCTTATCTTCAAATACAGTTGCACTGACGGGTTAGGGCTTCAGCTATCATCTGGGGTCAGGGGAGAGACTAAATATTTGCAAACAGATGATGTGAGTGCCTCATACTAATTTTACCACCATCTAATAAAACCAAACTTTTAAAGGGAAGTCATATCTCAGATACTTTTATTTTAAGTATGTATACGGCGCAGAGGAATACAAGGGTGGGGGATCCCAAAACAATGATTCTGGATACTGTGGTCAATTATAATAGCAGTATGGCTGCTGTAAGAGAAAACTGTTCCTAATTAATCTACTGGCATTTTTGCAGGATAATATTGAATAATGAAAAATAGAGAATACAATCTCAAACTTTTAAAATGCTTTGAACAAAGGTTTTCATACTTAAAAGTACAGACATATTTACAGTAACTATAAGCCTGAAGGTGATTAACTTGTCATAGGTAGGAAACTAGCTTAGAAAAGAAACAAAGATGAGTAAGTGTTGAGAAAATATGATTCAATGTTTTAATGAATTATTTAGATGAAGGGATACACAATGAATAGGCAAAACAAGAATAAACAACTGACTTTTTCTTGAAATGTTGAGAGAAATGTCATAGAAATTTAAATATAAAGAAATACACAATAATAAGTTTAATAGAAAAGTATGCATATTATATACACTTTGAGTCAAAAGTTAGAACCTAAGACTTGCCTTATGCATTAGGTAAATAGTTACCCAAACTTAATATCATTGTGAAGTCAGTTCTTAGTTCTTTCCTTTGTATGGGCTCACTACATGGGGGAAAAATAGAATTTGAAGTGAAAAAAAAAGTATTTTTTGCACAGCAACATATTCTGGAGAGATGTGTCAAATGGTCTAGTGTATGAATTTCGGATGTGGGAAATATACACATTTTTAAAAGTCAAATGGCTCATTTTATGCTATATGTCTTTGGAAAAAATAAATGTATTGAAATTGTTTTTGTTCCAAATGATAGAAACATATCAATTCAGCTTATGGAAAAGTTTCAGAGGGAATTTATTAACTCCTGTAACTAGGAATCCAGGAGATTCCTCTTTCTTTGTCAATAGACTGAGAGATTCTATGTGAGAGAACATAGACTTCCATTCGCCTCCAGACTCTTATATGCCCAACTTTTGAACCCAGTAGAGACAGGTTATCCTTAGAGCTCTAGAAAGAAAAACAAAAGCAAATACAAAACTTCATGACAAACCATGATAGGTATGTGTTGGGACATGGATCCAACAATAAACAAATCATCTAGATGAAATAATTCTCTGGAGTGTCTAGGGTATTTTATTTAGCTGGGCCCAGGTCTCCTACCCATACCCCTGGCTTTGTGAAGAGAAGTCAATATCACCCAAACTATGTATAATTGATTCCCCTCAAGAAAGAAGAATTTATTTGTTACCAAAGTAAAGGGTGGCAATGGGTACCTTTCTGATAAAGAAAACACAAACAACTAATCATAAGAATGAGTTTCCAATATGAAAAAGGTAAGAAAGGTTTAGAGGGTCTGTTTACTGATTTGTGATTGGTGGGCAGTTGTAAAGTAGAAAAATGTCTTGAACACTTTAAAAAGACACTCCAGTAGTAAAACATGGTTTAAAGCCTCTGATGTAGGAGAATGGGGCACAGAGGTCTTAGTGATGGAAAATTTTATGTTTTGCTTTCCCTGCCACCATGGATACTCTAAAATGGGAGGTAAAATGTCCTCTTTGTCCACATTGTTACATGGCTTTCCAGAGATCAGCTTATATATCACCTTCTCAAAATGATCTTTCTTGGAAACACAAAATCCTGTCTATTATTGTTTAGGACATTTTTCAATGATCTCAATGGGCAAATAAATGCCCGTTTACTTGAATAGCATCCACCTTTACTACAAAATGTAAACATAATACAATCAAATAATTTCTCTACTTGTTTTTACTTTCTTCCCAGAACTTAGAATATGTCTGAAAAGTGTTAGGTTAAAAAAAAATAAAATAAAAGTGAATACATATGGATCAGATGGCCCAAGCTTAAATGAATACCTCAAAGCTCTAAAAGTGGTCTTCATTGGAAGCAAATCCTTGCATACTGAAGTTTGGATTTCATGTGGGAGTCAGAGTTGGACCACAGTCTTTAAAAGGCAGCATATATGTATTGTTTACAGACACCTGGTTTGGGAGTTGCACTTCAGAATAACCTAGAGGTGCACTTGTTGAACAATAAGCCCCATGTACACATCATCTGATGTGAGAATCAGAACTCTCATCCTTGTTAGAGAAGAATTTCCAGAAGCCCAAGTACACAATGTTAACAATGATTTGACTATAATAAAGCATTGCCTAAAAAATTCTGTTTATTAAACTAATACTGTATTAAAAATAATAATCCACCAACCTGGTATTTGTATTCTTGATTGTTCATAGAGACAGCCACTGAGTGCTACAGATATTTTTCTCACAATCGTCTGGACATCCTATGGATGGAGAACACACATTCACAAACTTAATTTTTACTTAAGTAGGAGTTTCCTTAGATTTGTTTAAAATTAACAGTAGATCAATTTTCTTATGACAGTATGGATTACAATTTCAACTGAAGTCATGTTCGGAAAATATATTGAAATAACATCCAGGTATACAATTTATCTAAGGGATAATTTAGAGAACAGCGTACAGTCCCATTACCTATCATTCCACTGAAAATAGGCTTATCCAGAGTATCTGGGAGTACTATGAGAAATTTATATTTTTATAGAACTCCCTCATTATTGTGATGTAGCCAGGTCCTAGTTTGGCAGCACTCCATGACGTGGTGTTATCATACTAGTGGTAAAGACATTCATTCATTAAAATTGACATTGCATGTGACAATTAATACATAGATCAAGTTAAATTACCCAAGATTAAGTATCCTCAAGTTTGTCATACTCTCATCCTATAGATCACATTGAGACATGCCTGCCAGAATCACCTAGTCACCTTTACAAGCATCCAACTTGGTAAAGATTTGGCCTTTCTTCACTACTGCTGTTTATGGTTCCAAAGATAGAAGGTGAGCAATCATGATTATCAATGGTAGGGAACTGTTGTTTTAAGTTTGATGCTTTTGTTGACAAAACGGTTTTCTTTATACTATAATATTTAAATAAAAATTGATTGAAGTAAAAAAAGCAAATACAAAACAGACCTACATCATTAACTTATTTACTAATTGTATTTATGTGTGAATTATCACCAAAATCCATCGCATATGTTATTATAAAATCCTACTGAGAAATAAGTTTGCTGTTCTTGAGCTGCAAGACTCATGAAGGTCAGACATCCTTGTGCCACTCAAGGAGCCTAACCAGAAATTTAGTAGCATCTTTGGTCACCACCCATGGACCCACTGCTATAATTTCTAATACCAGGTTAAAAGCAGCTGCAACACAGGAAGAATAATGCCAAGGACATTGTTTCTTTATGTAAAAAGGAATAGATATTTATATTTTGAAGCCTTCAAAATTTTATGGTATATTCCAATAATTGAGAATCTACTTTACTGTAATTCTCTTGCATGGATGGCCCTGGGGTAGATGACAATTTTCACTAAGCTTTATTGTAAAATACAGAGTTTTATAATACATAAAAGCTGGGGCCCTACTTTATATATAGCCTTCTTTGAGGAGTGAAATTAAAGTAGCAACCTAGGGACAAAAGAGAGTGAGGAAAGAGCATTTTCATTTTACACAGATGAAGAAGCAGGAGTATATGAATTGGAATTGCTTTTTGGTACAATTACTAAAATAGTCCAAATAGTACACATATGAGTTCATTTTTTCTCAGTTCCTAGCTAGTTTGTGAGCAGGCAGTGGTTGGCATGGGTTCTTCATATAAGTAGTTTTAAAAATTACATGGAACTTATGTGTCCATGATTTGCTGTCTTTTCCATGTGATGATCACTGTTTGTTTGTTTCGTTTGTTGATATTACAAGAAAGAAAAGGACCGAGGGAAGGAAGGCGGTAGTATCGAACACTTTTGTCTCTTTTAAAAGTAGATGGATCCAGAAAGTTTCTTCGTCCATGCCTTCGGTTAGTATTCTGTCACGTGTTCACTCCTAATAGCAAGTGTGGCTATAAAACAAATATTTATCTCTTCGAATTCCTGGGATGGAAACTACAATGAAACCTTCTGTGATCTAGGTCCTGAGGTTTGCACATGTAAGGTCAGTAGATATGATATAATGCATATGAAATTCATTAATTAGTTCCTTCTGTTCCTGAAAGATTATATGAAGAAAAATAGATGAAAGATAGAAAATTAGGAAGGCTGATAACAGAACTTGATATTTGAGAGGTGAAAACAGTAATTCAGATATATTTAGATATATATGGGGAACCTGAGCACTTGAGGCTAATGGCTTCCTTCCTTGGACTTAATATGGGAAAGACTTGCGCTAAGAAGAATTTGAATATAGACTTGGTTTCATGTCTCAGGGAATGTGAAAGAAATAACAAAGCATCAGTGGTGGGAAGGAGAAAGGAAAAAAAAATTGAGGTAGTATTCTTGACTCCCAAAATCTTTTTCAAGATACTCAAAATGTCCTGTGTGCTCCAGTTGAGGGACACCAGCATACTGAGCATGCTGGTGATCCTGAATGCTAACAGAAAAAAATAATGTCACGTGCAAGGACACAGAGGCCAGATAAATTGTTCAGAACAACAGTAATGATCAGACTAGTCACACCTGTGTGAACACCTGCAGCAGAATCAACTAAAATCCAAATGAGTGTGGGGCAACTTGGTTCTTTCTCCCACCTCTTCTTAAAAACACAGTAATCATGACACCCCTCATATTCAGATACCACCTTAGTGGAGAAAACAGGAGCAGGTACAAAATCTGAGGATATACTAAGCCACCCAAGAGTGCCTAAACCAACTCTGACAGAAAATTGAGTCCTGAATTGATAGAGGTTTTAAAATGAAAAGACATGTTTAAACTTAGGATGGAGGGACCTTATGAAGAAATCAGATCAGTTAGCCACAAAGATGTTATGCTTTCTCTACCTATTGATGTTAGGGTGAGTGAATTTGTGTCTCCACCATTCCTCATCTATGTTACACTCTGCTCATTCAAACTCTCACTTTATTTAGATCAGCGTAATGATATGTCCTGTTAACACCCATATTTGTTAACTGGATATCACTATTGGCCAACATCCTCTGCCACTCCCTTCACAACAAAGCTGTCCAGCAGCATGATCTGCACTTTGTGGATGCACCACTTCACTTTCCATTTGCTCTTCAAACCATTCCACCAATTTCACCTGGCTTCCTCTCCAGCACTTTGTCGAAATTGCTCTTGCTGAAGTCACAAAGACTTCATATTGACAAATCCAGTGGATACGTCACTTCTATCGGTTTAATCAGAAAGAGAGAGACCAGTTGGCCACCGCTTTGTTCTGAAGATTTTCTCTTTCTTTAGCATGTATTACAATATACTTTTTTACATGATTGATTGTTTTCGGCAGGGTTACATAAACCTCATCATCATATGTAAAATGGCACAACGCTCCACCTGGGAGCCTAGATACTCTTTCATTTCTCTATTCTCTCTCATCCATTCCAGTGGCATTATATCTCAACACTAGCTTTCACACTGAATCCCAGAGATAAATATCTCATGGTTTACATGTCCCTTAGGAATGCCATCCACCACACTAATAGGCAAGTTCTACTGCCAGAGAATATATTCCCATAATACTGTAGGACTTGCCATTTCCACTACAGAACATTAAGTCAGATCATATATACCTTTAATTATCACCTATTTCCTCAGAATTCTTTGGTGAGTTTCCTTTAAAAGACTATGTAGACCTGCTCTCACCTTCCTCTAAGATTCCCTGTCATACAAGACTTCCATAAGCCTATCCCAAGAATGCAAATGCACAAGAACAAAAAGAATCCTGGCTGGTGTGACTCAGTGGATTGAGCACTGGCCTGCGAACCAAAGAGTCACTGGCTTTATTCCCAAAGCATTGCCTGGGTTGTGGACCAGGTCCCCAGATGAAGGAGCATGAGAGGCAACCACACATTGATGTTTCTTTTCCTCTCTTTCTCCCTTCTCCTCTCTCTAAAAGTAAGTAAATAAAATCTTTAAAAAAAGAACAAAAAGATCTAAACTATTATTTTCAATGAGAACATAAATTAAAATATCATTAGGGACTGAATGGAAGAGAAAAATGAACTCTTTTGTTTTGAAAGACATTTTTTATCTCAATATATATTTTTTGCTTACTATTTTTAAACCAGGAATAGAAACAAGTAATGAAAATATAAAAAGATTAAATGCACCAACATAAAATAGTAAAACAAAAAAGATTAAGAGAATAATATTTGAGTTAGCATGAGAAATTAAAATTAAAAGGTTACAACATAATTTTGCAATTTAACTTTATTCTGTTATGAAATTTATCATTGGAAAGTTACTAAGGGTCAGATTGTTTAATAACTCTTTTGTATGCATCTAATTTTAATCTCCACAACAGTACTAGTTAACTTGGCATTGTTTTTATAGGTTAAGAAACTGAAGTAGAGGGTAAAACAAACTGCTCAGTGTTAAAATAGCTAAGTGGCAGACCTTGGTTTGAAGCCCAAGATCTTGGATTCAGGATCCACACTTTAAAAATGTATTGTATTGTTTTTACAATCATATTTATTTCTGGTTATTCAGTAATTTTATTTGGAATACATTACTAAATTTATTTCCTCATTTTTTATTAAAAGCATAGCTTTCCTTTTTATAAATTATTGTTTACCACATATTTAACTTGTCATATCATAATTTATTTTCAGTAAAAATATTGAAATTGCTTAAATTAGACTGAATTTATTTCTCTCACATATAAAATAAGTTGATGTGAGAAGTCCAGGTTTTGTGAGGTGTTTCATACTTATTTGGAGACCTAGACTCATTACCTACCTGGAGCACAGAGGTCACCTCAGTGTGGAAAATAATGACCACAGCACAGGTCCTAGATCTCAGGTAGGAGAGAGAGGGCAGAAAGGCAAAAGGGCATAGTCCCATCAGAATGATTTTCACATGCTGCTATCATTGTATCAGTCACAAATCAGGGTAGAAAATCTAGTTTGTGTATAAGCCATCCAAAATATAATGAAGGCTTTATAAGAAATAAAGGGACAATATATCTTCAGTACATAATCAATTGCTGAAATGCTGTCATTAAATCTGACTCAACAATAAGATCATCTAATAATTCTTCTCTTCAGGTGAGTTAATATTCATTGTTGCAGAAGTGGCTGATTTGCAAGTAGGTATAAAAATAATGTTAAATATAAGTCAGACCCATTAATTTCATTAAACTGTAATACACAACCTGTTAACACATAGTAAATTTTATTATGTTTCAATAGTTTTAAAGGCATTATTAGATAAATATCAATATATAGGGTAAAATAGCTTCTGTAAGGCACCAGATTTTTTCAAACATAATTCTAAATTGTGGAGAACTGTATTTTTTCTTTTTTCTCTTATGACTGATTCTTAAGGAAGAGCAACAGAATTATAATTTCAACTAAGGTGTTATTAATTCTTCATAACAGTTTAATCATTAATTATACCCAACATCCCTTTGAAGCACATAAAACTATTCTAGTTTTACAAATGGGATTGCTGAGGTAAAATAAGGGCCCATTCTTTGTTGGAAAATTTACTCCATTATTATCAGTCCTGAAGATGTTCTTGTTAGTAGATGAACTGCACAAGAGACTTTCTAATTACCCTGAGTTCCATTAATGTATTTTAATGCTTCATTAAAGCTGATGGATGGTACACACCTTTGATTATTCAGGTGCTGATTAGTTGTGGAAAACACTTACTCCACCAAAGTGTCAGCAAAATAGAGTTCACATCTTACGATATTTTAAGGCTGTGCCTGCAAGGAGTAGATAAAGTCGATCTCAGGAGCTCTCTTGGGCATTATTTAAGAACCACATTTTTCATATTTTGCTTTAGTTTTTCCATTAGTGTCTGGAAATTTAAACTAGGGAAATTATAAAACGGCAGTTCTTTAAACTTGTAAAATGTGTGAATAGTAAAAAAGATGAAATAAAGAACTATAGTTATTTTACTTCCTGTTATAAGCATTCTAAAATATGCATTTGGTATTTCTTTACCAAAACATCTATTTTACTATTAGAAAGAAGTGACTTCTTATGTTAATTGGCAAAATGATAAATAAAATAGAGACAAGAAAAAAACATGATCTAGAACTTAGCTTATAAATAGCAAAACATTTTCTTATAAATATTTTCCCCAAAGTTTGATAACTTGAACTGTCATGGCAACTAGCAATTAATAAATAATAAACAATTAGGGATAAGCTTTTGAAATATCTCTAGTTTCAATATGCAAAAGAATTTCCTACTGTTTTTCTCTTCTTGAAATACATGTGTGGCTCCTTTGCCTTTGTTACACCTTATCTGTTTGACAATTAAGTATTGATTTCTTTTTCCTAATATGTATTACATAGCATTGTGTTCAAAATTATCAATGATATTTATTTTAAATAGATTCATGCATTAAGAAACGGGTATATGTACATCACTTTTGGGAGGACCCTGTATCAGAATGGCTCAAACGCCTTGTAGACATCAAGGATTCCAAGGTTGCTGTCTTTCCTTTTTGATCTAATAAAGAGATTGATATCTCTGCAGTGCTCATGAAGTATGCGCTATTGAAAAGATTTTAATTACTCATTTATAGCAGCTTAGTTTATGGCAGTGCATTGATATCTGACTCAGATTAAGTTCCATGTGACAAACTTTTCATAAATAGTTGCAGCTCAGAATACCCTTTCATTGCTTTGGAACCCACAAAACAAAGGATGTCCCTAAACTATATGTGTCTGCAGAGCATGGAATTTAATTAATGCCCTTACATTATTCTATAAGCATAATATGTTGTAAAGCCATTAAGAAGTAATTTGAGAGAACAGTTTCTGTCAGTAAGGATTAGTGGTTAAATCTGTGGATTTTGGATCCTGGCTGCCTTGGTTTGAAACTCAGCTCCATTACTTAGCTGTACAAAAATGTTTTCCAGCTTTATTGAGGTATATTTGAAAAACTTGCAATATATTTAGAGTGTACAATGTGATAATTTGATATACACATATAGTATGAAAGGATTCCCCCATCAAGTTAATACATCTATCATCTCAGTTATTTTGTTTATTAATTATGTATTTAATTTTTCGGTGAGAATATTTAAGTTCTACTCTTTTAACAAATTTCCATTTTATAGTACATTGTTATCAGCAATGGTTGCCATGTTATACATTAGATTCTCAGATCTTTCTCATCTTATAATTGGAGTTTGAACTCTTTATGAACTTCTCTCTATTTCGATCACCCATAGTCCCCTGGAAAACACTATTCTAGGCTGATTCTACAAGTTCAATTTTTTAAAATTCCATACAGTACTCATCATATACTACACTAGTATAATGCCCTCCATCTTCATCCATGTTGTCTCAAACAACAAGGATTTCTTTTTCCTTTTTAAGGCAGAATGTCAAACTATTGCATGTTCAGTATATACCATATTTTCTTGATTTATAACTAGACACATAGGTTGTTTCCATAACTTGACTATTGTAAATAATGTTATAGTGAACATGAAAGTGTGGATAGTTTCCTTTGGATATATATCCAGAAGTGTGGTTATTGGATCATAGGGTAGTTTTGGTTTTAATTTCTTGAACAACCTTACTATTGTGTCCCGATTTCTTCAATATTCAATGGTGGATTCCCTGACAGTTACTTTCATAACCCTGCCAACATGTTGTAAGCCTCTGTTTCGCAATATAGAAATGATTTGTCTTTGAAATACTTACAATGATTTCTGTTTTCTTAACTGAATTCTACTTGAAAGCCATAATATACAGTGCTG
This sequence comes from Furipterus horrens, assembly GCF_987537825.1. Lineage (NCBI taxonomy): Eukaryota > Metazoa > Chordata > Mammalia > Chiroptera > Furipteridae > Furipterus > Furipterus horrens. The sequence continues at coordinate 71,447,627 of NW_028327175.1, forward strand.
AGTACACAGATAAAACATATCAATATAAAATGCTATAATGTATTGAAGACATCTGTAACTGAATGACACAAAGTCAAATAGGCTCTAAATAGAATCCTCTACCACTCATGGAAGGTATTTTTTCTTGATATTTCTAGTTATTCACTATTTATAATAATTGAAAATTGATACCTAAAATGAGGTTTAAAAAGATATTCTACTATCACAAGTAAAAACTTATAACATATTTTTGAATGAATCCTTATCTGAATTACTTTCAGATGGAACTCACATTCTTCCATGGGGCTGAATATTCATCAGTTGGTCATTGCAAGACTTGGATGATTACAGCAAAAAGATATTTAACTTCAACCAGTGGCACCATAATTCATCTAAGAAAAATATATCTAATATAGTTTATATTCTTATATGGTGTAACATTGATTATGGAATCCCTACATTTGCAAAAAGTCTGACCATAACTGACAGACTTGTGATCCTTTAGAGAAAGGAATGAATGTAGGAAAGATTAAAGAATGACGGAGTTGGAAAAGTCAGAAAGGTGCCAGTTGCATTCAGTGTGAATCATCTATGCAATCCCTAATGGTCCATTTCATTCTAGTCCAGAACACATGACGTGATTGGATTGTGTGTGTGTGGTGGGGAGGCACATGTGCACACCAAAGTATAACAAGAGCAAATTTGACTTTCAGACTGATGCAAGCAAAAGATTGTAAGAACACAGATGCTGGGAGCAGACATTAGTTTGAATACATGCCCCTGGGAATTTTCAAATACTAAGGATAGTGCTATGAACTTCTTAAGATCCAGTTAAAGTCAATTGCACCTGTTTTGAAATAAGTATTCAACACATTTTTTGGCTACACATCTCCATGCTAATCCTGGAACTTTTCCAAAGCACACAGTATGAATAACAATATATTTTTTTCCTGCTATGCATCATTTTAGTTGGCATAAATGGTATCACTGCACTATTATTCTTAGAAATTATTATGGAAATATAAGTAGAAATATTAACACTGGTGCTGCTCTTTTAGTTTATAACTAGATCTCAAGTATTTTTCCCTTAACTCACTTGATAATCCTCTAATGAAGTTTAACCTCATTACTTTAATCTTAAAAGAATGACAGTTTTAAAATTGATAAACTACCAGCTTCAGGTTAAAAAAGTAAATAGTAGCCCTGGCTGCTTTGGCTCAGTGGATTAAGCGTCGGCTTGCGAGCCAGTCAGGTCCCCAGTTGGGGGCACGAGTGAGAGGCAACCACACAATGATGTGTCTCTCCCTCTCTTTCTCCTTTCCCTCTCTCTGAAAAAACAAACAAACAAACAAAAAATCACCCACAAATAAATAAATTATTTAAAAAAATAAAAACACTGTTGTCATCTTGAGGGTATATATATATATATATATATATATATATATATATATACACTCACAAACATTAATTTTTAAATAAAAAGTAAGTAGTAGAACTGAAATCTCCATGTTCTTTTCACTACAACATTTTAAGTGACTCATTTTTCTGGGTTAAGAAGAGGTATGAACTGATGGAATCTTATTATATCAAAAAATATAGTGGGCATAAACACACAATTTATATTTTCACTCTGCTGTCAAAAAATGACTCTTTTGACTTATGGCCAAGATGGAGGTGTAGACAGTCATGCTGCATCTTCCTCCACAACTAAGAAGGAATACAACTACCTCAAAACTAGAAATAACCAGAAGTTCCAGAGAATCAAGCTGCATGGAAGTCCAGCAAGCAAAGATAAAAAGGAGAAATACTCACCAGACAGGTAGGAGAAATGGAACCAGGCAGAGAGGACACGGTGTGGTGGCAGCGGATACAGGCTAGCGGAAAGCAGTTACTCAATTTAAAAAGTCAAGAGGGAAACCTGGGGAGCATTTCTAGCTCCTCACCTGACTGCACAGCTCACTATACCAGCACTGGGGAAAATCAAGCCTCATTGCTTTTGATTGTGCAAACCATTGGGGGTTGGGACGGAGCCTGATACTGCCTGTCTCACAGCAGAGTCCACTTGTTTAAAGAGCCCCCATGGATCTAGAACATCTGCAGACCCACCCACTCTGGGAACCATAGCCAGGACAGCAGCTAGAGGGGTGCCAGTCCAGTGAGGAAGTGGGAGAAGTGCCTGGGAAGGGGGCAAGTGCTGGGCAAGCAGCATTGTTCCTTCTCAGACCCTTCCCCACATACAACACCACAACGTTGTGAAACAGGTTGCCTGATACTGACAGAATCCCTAAGGTTCTGCCCCTGACAATGTAATAGGAGCAACAGCTCTGCCTGGGACATGGAAGCAAACAAACACAGGAGACTTCTGGCCAAGACGGAGGCCTAGACTGACACACTCCATCTCCCTCTACAATTAAGAAGGAATACAACTACCACAAAACCAGAAATAACCAGAAGTTCCAGAAAATAAATGGCAGTCCAATGTATGAAGTTATAAAGAAGTGGTCAAGCTTTGCTAGCAGCAGCTGCAGTGACAGCGGCAGGACAGTGATAAGCACAGACACCCATATTTAAGGGTAGGCAAGAAGAACCAGGGGAGCACCCCTGGCTGTAGACCAGACCCATCAGCTTGCAATTCCAAAGCTGCAGAAGGCAGAACTTCATTAGCTTGGCCTGTGAGACCCAGATAGGGTGGAGACAGAGGAGGAGGCTTCTGGTCTCTCAGCAGAGAGTGAATGGCAAGAATCCATCTTGGACTCCCACCCCACAGAAAACACCACAGCATGGTGAAAAGGGTCGCCTAGTAGTGATGAAAGCATGAGGCTTCACTGCCTATAACATAGTAGGTGTGACAGCCCTGCCCAGAAAACAACGGTTAACACAAAACTGACAGGATGGCACAGATCATGATAGAGAGCCCAGTGATGCAGCTGACCAAACAGCAAATATCTAATCTAACAAAGCAGCAAATAGGAAATCTTTCTGAGGCACAGTTCAGAGCTTTGGTTATGAAAATGCTTACAGACCTAACAGCAGATCTTAAACAAGACAGGGAAGAAATGGAGGCTAGTCCTCCTGAAATGAACAAAAACACATACGAAACTAGTTGTGAGGGAAAGAAAACCAGGGATGAAATCAACAAATCGGAACATAAGGAAGGAACAAACAGTCAACTAGTGCAGAAAGAGGAAACAAGGAGTGAGGAAAATAAGGAGAGGCTCAGAAACTTATCGGACAGCTATAAGCGGGCCAACATCCGAATCAAAGGGGTGCCAGAAGGTGAAGAAGAACTAGAAATTGAAAAATTATGTGAAAAAATAATAAAGCAGAACTTCCCTAACTTGGGAAAGGAAATAGACTTATAGGTCCTGGGAGCACAGAGAGTTCCAAAAAGACTGGACCCAGGGAGAACCACACCAAGACACATTATCATCAAAATGTCAAAAATTAAGAATAAAGAGAGAATCTTAAAAGCAGCAAGAGAGAAGAGAATTACATACAAAGGGGTCCCAATAAGACTATCAGCTGATTTCTCAAAAGAAACTCTGCAGGCAAGAAGGGACTGGCAAGAAATATTCACAGTAATGAAAAGCAAAGACCTGCATCTGCAATTACTCTATCCAGTGAAGCTGTCATTCGGAATAGAAGGGCAGAGAAAGTGCTTCCAGGATAAAGTAAATCTGAAGGAGTTCATCAGATCCAAACCACTGTTATATGAAATGTTAAAGGGACTTGTTTAGGAGAAAGAGGATCAAAATGAAAACTGTATCACAACAACCAATAACAGAAGCTAAGGAATCAAAACAAAGGCAAACTAAGTAGGCAACAAGAGTGGAAAAAGAATTATAGGAATGGGGAACATATTGGGAGGAGGTCAATGGGGAGGGGGAAGGGGGAAAAGGGAGGGAGATGGTACAGAAATTAAGAAGCATAGTAGGAGGGAGTGGAGTAGACAGGAAGATGTTGAGAAGAACTATATGCACAACCAATGGGTATGGACAAAGGCGGGGGGGGGGAATTGGATGGAGGGATGTGAGTGGGTGGAGGGGAACAAAGGGAAAAGAAATTGGGACAACTGTAACAGCATAATCAATAAAGCATATTTTAAAAAATGACTCTTTTGATGGCAGTCATTTAAATCACTGACAACCAGTTCGATGCTTTTGTTTTATTATATTTCATGGTCAATTATTATTAAAATTATTTCCTAAAATAGGGTTTTCAATCTAATTCCATTTTTTTGTCTCATGCAAGAAAAATTTCACCTCAAAATCTGACATAAACTAACTTCTCTTCTAAAAAGACCAAAAACTCAAACCCCAGAACCTTATACCAAATATGCAGCAATGTTTTCAAATGTGTAAGTGATTATTTCAAGTTTTTTGTTCTATTTTCTAGGCTTAAAATAAATATTCCAACCAGGGGATTTTTAAAAATGAATTAATAACTGCTACTTTTCTGTTTGTCCTTTCCACACATGAAGATATTTTATATTCAGAAGATTTGTACTTTTGCAAATAGTGCTTTTAACATATTATCAGAGGTAATTTAGTATTAAGGCAGTTGGTTCTCATACTATTGTTTTTTTTATTTTAAGTTTTCTTTTTTTAAATAACTTTAGATTGAAAGAAGTGTTGGAAAACTTTCACAGTGTTCAGGTAGTATGATTTCACTCATCTTCAAATGTTAACTTAGCCATAGTAAAATAATCAAAATCTTGAAATTTGCTTCTCTTGGTGCTAGAGAAATATACACCTGATTTAAACTTTAAATGGACAGTGAATCTTAAAACTTTATCACATATAATGCCAGGGAGATAATAAAGTTTAAATCAACTTGTTTATTTGGTTGTATTTTTCTTTTAATTTTTGCTTTTTAACTAATTTACTTAGTATATAGCATCAGAGGAGGAACATAATAAAGAGAAAGATATAAATGTCTCTTTTGTGTATAATTAAAATTTTATTTTACATACTATAATTTTTAACATGCTATTAACAAATTTAATGTACTATGACCAAGTAGCTAATTTAGGTGTTCTGCACTTGTGATAGACTGACTCTCTTAGATTAGAACCATTGCTGAATTTCTCCTGATTAATTCCCAAAATGAGTAAACACTGTTAATGTCTTTGAAGCAAGGAATGAACTATTATTTTGTATGAAATTGTTTTTCCCCACTGTGTGAAGTTTATCAGTTCATCACTGAATACATGCTCTGGATAATTTTTCCCTATGATATATATATTTGTGAACAAATATGATGAACAAATATGTTGGATAATTACAATAAAAGGTAAACCTATTATAATTTTATTTTGAATTTGATGAATTGTCTGAACTTTGAAAAAAGCTGTTGAAAATACTTATTCATTCATTTGAATAATTTTGTACTGTTCTCAGATAGCTTCCATTTGCCCTTCTCGATTTTTTTTGTAAGATTCAATAGCTGCTTTAAACTACTTGGGGTTTGTGTTCTATGGCTTCTGGGGTACATGGGAAGGCAAGCAAGAAGTTAGACAGGAAAGTAAGGTCAAAGTAAGCATTCCCTTGCCTTCTGTGAAGGGTTGCAGCAAATCTGTTGCTTTTATATAAAGGGTGGTCATGACTCAGCTTCTTCTCCCTAAGTGTACATAACTATTGTTTTCTCCTAACCCCTTTTAGGCTTGAAATGATAGCATATGTAAACACAACTTGCCTTACTCACACAACCACATCAAAATTACAATTAAATATAGAACAACCTCACTCAGAACTGTCAGAAATTGAGTAGAATGGAAATCTGACAATTATGAAATTAAAGAAATCACATCCATCCAGACTGGTAGGAGGGGTGAAGATGCAGAACAGGCTGGTCCCAAATACACATGTAGAGAATAAAAATTCATAAGAGATATTTTGGGCCAGAGGAGTCCTAGCCCTACACCAGACCAGGGTTCCAAGTATCAAGAAGATAAGCTCCCCATAAGTTCTGGTTACGAAAAACAGCAGGGTTTGAGTTGGTGGAAGAAACTTCAGGAGTCCCAAGCAGTTCCCCTTAAAGAACCCAAACACAGACTTATTCAGACTCACTCCCTCTGAGCTCCAGAATGGGAATAGCAGATTTAAAGGCCTCAGTGGCATACAAGGTGGAACTGGAGTGTCTTGTACAAAAGCAGGAGCTGGAGGAGAGCTTTCTTCCATACAGAAAGGAGGGCAGAGGCCATTGTCAATTTTCTGAATCCTCGCCCCACAGAGCTACAGAGCCAGTAGGTGGGTGCCATACCTGAGACTCTGTCAACCTGTCTCACACTGTTTGCCCCTCCCTGAGATCCCCTGATACTCTGTCCCACCAAACTTACTGGCCTACCAAAGAAGTTAACAGTGACTCTTCCATATGAATGATTAGTCTTAGCTCATGCTTCATATTTCTTAAATCCTATCAAAACAAGAAATAGTTGGCCTCATTACATCAGTCCCTGTACTTCTTGCTAAGTGGTCCCAGACCTAGCGTGAGCAGCAGCCAGCCAAGATTCACAACTTGGCTTGGCCTGGGAATCTCCAAACCCAATACAAGTAGCAGCCACTCAGAATGCTTTACAACTCATGCAAGGTGGCCTTGAGCAGGACACAGGTGGGGGATGGATGACCTTGGCCTGCACCACAGAAGAAAACTCATAGCCTGCACACCCAATGGACAGCTACAGATGACATCGGAACACCATTACCCTATCACTGCACAGATGATCCTCCACAGAGGGTGGAGGTTGGTGGTCAGTGGTCACAGCCAGTTCTTGCAGCTCACTTGCCTGGGTAAATCTCTCCCATTAACCTGCCAACAGCAACCAGGCTCAACTACAAGAGGAGAGTGTCCTCAACTCATATGAATGGCACACCTCAAGTACCCAGCTTGGGTGATAGGGGAGGCTGTGCCACTGGACCCTACAGGACACCTACTACATTAGGTCATGCTACCAAGACAGTAAGTCACAACAGCTTTATCTAGTACATAGACATAAGCAGAGAGAGGATGCCAAAATGAAGATACAAAGAAACATGGTCCAAAGGAAAGAACAGATCAAAACACCAGAAAAAGAACTAGACAAAATAGAGATAAGCAATCTATCAGATGCAGAGTTCAAAACACTGGTTATAAGGATGCTTACGGAACTTAGTGAGGGTCTCAGCAGCATAAAAAAAAAAAAAATCCAGTCAGAAATGAAGGCTACACTAATTGAAATAAAGAACAATTTACTGAAAAATAGCAATAGAATGGATAAATCTGAGAATCAAATCAATGATTTAGAACACAAGGAAGCAAAAAACAACCAATCATAACAACAAGAAATAAGAGAATCTCCCCCACCCCCCTCAAAATGTGGATAGTGTAAGAACCCTTTGGGACAACTTCAATTATTCCAACATTCACGTCATAGGGATGTCAGAACAAGAAGAGAAAAAGCAATAAATTAGGAATCTATTTGAAAAAATAACAAAAGACAAGTTCCTTAATTTGGTGAAGGAAATAGACATGCAAGTGAGGAAGCACAAAGAGTCCCAAACAAGTTAGATGCAAAGAGGTCCACTCCAAGATACATCATAATTAAAATGCCACCGGTTAAAGATAAAGAGAGCATTTTTAATGCAGCAAGAAAAAAGCTGTTAGTAACCTATAGAGAAGTTCCCATAAGACTATCAGCTGATTTCTCTAAAGAAATTCTGCAGGTCAGAAGGGATTGGCAAGAAATATTCAAAGTCATGAAAAGCAGGGACTTACAACCAAGATTGCTCTGCCCAGCAAAGATATCATTTAGAATCCAAAGGGCAGATGAAGAGCTTCCCAGACAAGAAAAATCTAAAGGAGTTCATCATCACCAAACCATTGTTATATGAAATGTTAAAGGGACTTATTTAAGAAGAAGAAGATAAAAACTATGAACAATAAAATGGCAATAAATACATATCTATCAACTATTGAATCTAAAAACAAACTAAGAAAATAAAAAGAGAGAGAAGAATCATGGATACGAAGAGCATTTTGATGGTTGTCAGATGGGAGGGGGTGGGGGGAATTGGTGAAGATGTGAGGGGATTAAAAAGTACAGATAAGTAGTTACAGAATAGCTATGGGGATGTAAAGTACAGTATGTGAAATGAACTTATATACATTACCCATGGACATGAACAATGGAGTGAGGATTGCCTGAGTAGTTGGTGGTACTGGGTGGAGGGTGGCAAAGGGGAAAATTTTGGACAACAGAATAGCATAATCAATAAAATATAATTAAAAACTGAACTCATAAATTACAACTCAACACAAGATAAACAAACAATCCAATTAAAAAATGGATGGGGGACCTGCATAGATACTTCTCCAAAGAGGATATACACATGGCAGATAGACATATGAAAAGATGTTCACATCAGTAATCATCAAAAAATGCAAACTAAAACCACAATTACATATTACCTCAAAACTGTCAGAATGGCTATCATCAATAAATCAACAACAATAAATAAATAAACACACACACACTCCTCTCTCTCTTGCCCACTCTCTCTCACACACACACAACCTCATGTACACATATGTGCAAATAGACATACAGTTTTCAATAATTCAAAAATATGCTGGTTTATCTAAAGTTGCCTGAATAGTAAATATGAAGCTATGATTTAAATTTAGGTTCTTCCATAGCACTCTAGTAATTGGAAAATTAGGATACAAATCGTTTGCTTTAAATTTACTATACAGTAAATTATCATGGGTACTATGTTCTAGACCCCCCTGCGATAGGTGAAGATCTGTGAAGTAATAACCTTACATTTATTTTAGTGTGTGTGTGTGTGTGTATATATATATATATATATATATATATATATATATATATATATATATATATATATATAAAGGCTTTATAAACCCTTCCCACACACTTATAAACCATTTTCAGTCCCTTATTAACCTTTCCCACTCCCTTATTAACCTCTTTCACACTTTTATAAACACTACTTATGATCTTAAACATATTCTACACTCTTAAACCTACATAACTTTAACAACATATGTATACAGTACTGTAAAATTTTGTGATATAGCAAAAAATCCATGATAAATAATTAAATATAATATTTTTAAAAATTCCATGATACAGTGAGGTCATGATAAGTGAATCGCGATATAGAGAGGGACTATTGTAACGTTATTTTCATTTTAATAAGCTATTATTTCTAGATGTTTAACTGTGTCTATAATTTTTGTCACTTTTGTTAATCCCTGTCATTCTACATAAGTACTACCATTACATTCCATGTTAAATTTAAACACACACACCAACACCCCCACCGTGTGTGTGTGTGTGTGTGTGTGTGTGTGGGTGTGTGTATATTTATATCTGAATAAAGCTGAAAAGGAAAAAAGTACGTATTTGTGGACAGAATTCATACAGATTATTGGTATAAAGCAGTTAGAAAAAATGAAAATGAGCCAAATGCTTGGGTCTACTGGAAGAAAAAAAAAAGTGGGTAGAAATTAGCTCATTGTAAAAATGTGAGTCTACTGGTCTAAATTGCAGGACACCCCACTTCTCTGTAGGTGATTTTTATAGCTGAAGAACACACACACATTTCTGATAAATGCTTTAGTCATACATATTCTTTTCTTTAAGAACCAGTATTTTTACCTTCTTATGAGTTTCAGATATGTACTCCTTAACATAAATCAACATTTTGACTGTAAAAAACCTGCAAAATGCTTTTCTCACCACACTGAAGATAATTTCATTTATTGAAAAAATGACAGGTCATCAATAAGGAGGGCTGAGCTGACAAAGACAGACCTCACTCTTGGTACAAAAACATACATAACTGCTTTACTGCACAATTCATCAAAATGAATTGATTTTAATATTTTCTCTAATCATTGCCTCCTATGCTTCACTGCATCTTTTACTTTTCCTATTTTTTGGCCAGTTTCTATTATATTGTGTTTATGTTTAAGTATGTTAGTGGCCTACTCCATTTTCTATTAATATTAGTTTTTCTGTATCATTTTCCTGAGATGGCTCCCCCTCTAACTCCTCTTCCTTCCTTTCTTTCTTTTTCTTTTTCTTTTTTTCTGAGTTTCTTCTCCTTTGGTATGTTCATGTGGGAAGGAGGAATAGATCTGGGAGGAAAGTACCTTCTGTGTATGTATTTGTCCACTGTTCAGAAATCCTTGTTTGCTGCTGCTTCTCCAAGACATGCTTGGATCCTGTTTTCTGTGAAAAAGAGATTAGAAAATTGCTTATCAAATACATGACTTTTGTGAATAACTCAGAGCACCATGCAAAGGACCCTCCAAAGTGACTACAGAACGTGGACTGTCTTCACAACTCATCTTGATCATTAGGAGACTGCTTCATTCTTAGCATTCTAAGTAAGTGTAATAATGGCTCTTCCATAGATTTTCTATATCTACATTCTCCTTTTCAATGATACTCTTCCAAGTTCAAATAATGAGTCCAGAGAATAGATCACTCAGCAGGGAGCATAAGCAATTTGGGAAAGAGATGCCAGTCTACACAATTACTTCAGTCCTTTTATTATTATTTGTTTTACATTACAAGATAATCATTCAATATTTTTTCCTAGTTATAAATCCTAGTAGCCAGTTTTGGTATAATAATGAAAATCCTGCTTAAAGTGCTATAAAATTAAAAACAATATAAAATCACATTTTAAATGAAACCCACTGATGCTAGTTATCAAGGGCACAAAAACTAAAGTTGTATGTACTTGGTATACCTTTGTGTCTATGGAGATATGATTAGGAACTTATAGATGAAGTTTTTAACACTACTTGGAATGGAAGATGTAGCACTTGTCTCAGTAGAAGCAGGTGGCTAAAACAAAGGCCTACTTTGTTCAAAGACTAGAAAACTGAAAAGATTTGATCCACACTTTAAGTCATGAAAGGAGAGTTAATCATTAGAAATAGAAAATTGGAGTCTGCGTTACTCATTGATCTTAGATCTGGATATGTATTTCTTCTTGGGGGTAGTGACCCAACAGCAAAATAAAATAATAACCTACAACATGTCCAAACTCAGTTAGTGCATTAGAATAATGGAAGTCAGAGCTGCAAAATTATTTTGAAGGAATATTTCTAGAACCAAGGCATATATGCAACCCTCTACAGGGATGAACAGAAAAAGACACAGCCCCTCAAAGGTGAGCTCAAAAATTAAGAAGCCACCTCCTAAGGAAATAAATTATCATGAGGGGAGAGTCAATTGCTATTAACAAGATAATTAGCACATTTAGAAAACAAACATAACAGAAAACTTAAAGGAGATAAAAATGTATTATAAACAAATACCAAAAGTATGAAAATGTCATAGAGTCATAAATGCTATTTATTTTTTTCATAAATAATATAAAACTATATGAAAAATAACTCAATATAACTTCTAAAATAAAAAATATGATGATTAATTTTTAATAGCATATAAAATATATGGAATTATACAATAGATTTGAGGTAGTAACCCATATAATGTAGTACAGGGACTTTAAATAATGAAAAACATGAAAGAGTTGGTAAAAGTGCTCATTACATAATAAGAAAACCCATGGAAAACATCGAGAGAAAGAAGTGTTAGCAATATTCTAAGAAATAATATTGAGTTTTTTCTAGGTTTAGAGAAAAACTGAACCTTTACATTGAATGTGCACCAGTCTTTAAACAGTGTAAAAATCCAATCCTTGCCCGTATATTCATAGAGAGAATGCAGAACATTAAATTTAAAGAAAATCAAAAGAACTTCAATAGATTGACAGACTTCTCATTAACTAGAACAGATAGCATATGACAAGTAATTAACATGTTAGGAAAGGTGAAAGAATATCTAGCTGTCACTAGACTTGTGTGTCCATGTAGATTATCATACAATAACAAGAAAAAAATAACTTTTAGATTACACTTAGAATTTCATAAAGAAAAAAATTGCTTAGGGCTGATTTTTTACAGAAGACCAAAGGAAGTCACATGTAAGAGAAAGAAATGGTATGATAAAGAATTACTAAATAATACACTATTTTTTTACTCATTTACTGAAAAATTAATACTAATAAATTTCAATTTTAAAATTAGGTCAGAAACAATATGCTACAAAGAAGATATTACTAAATACAAAAGGCAAAGATGTGAGATAAAATGTTTTATTGTCTTTTATTGTTCAAAAGCTTGTAAGTAAATTTATTAAGCTTTATTGTATCATAGTCAAATATGCACATTCATAATTTAAAAAACAAGAAAAAACTGAAGTATGGTTTTTTAAAATATAAGAGCTATAAAAAAATCCTGATGTGCCCAAAGGAAGGTAAGACTGGAAAAAAATACAAACCAAAAGGGTACACAAAGAAAACACAAAATAACATGGAAAAATCCAAATATATCAGAAACAATACACTTAGTGACTGAAACTTGACTGTTAATAAAGAGTCACAGACTCAATTTTTAAACATGGTGCTAATTGACACATTAGGAGATGTTTAAGGAACAAAAAGTAAGTGACATTTAATGACGTTTGTAAGTAGGGTACAGTGTAAACAGAGACAGTATTGGGTGCACAGTTGTATCATGGCAATAAAATGTTTGAATTTAAGATATCAGACTAGAATAGGCACCAATGATAATACTGTATTCAAAAATGGCCACGAAAACTAAAGAACCTGAGAATCAAAGAACTCAAAGGCTAGAATATAGGGGTATCTGTCTACATGGAGCTTGCAGTCATCCCAGTTGATACCAACTACTGGGCTAATAAGGCAGACTTTTATCTTTAGATGATAAAGTAGTCACTTCAGACAATCTAACCAGAATATCAATGAACAAAAAGAACTCAGGTTTATAGATGCCAAAAATTTTAAATAAGAAAAATCAAAGGCTATTAAAGCCTGAGGTGGACATTATCTTTGTTTTAAAGGTTAGGCTGGTTTTGGTTAGGGACACAAGCAAAGTGGCTGCTGCAAGATTGTGAAGATACGGAAGAATCTCCTAACTTCATTTAGGAGGTGCTGCAATATAACCTTAAGTAAGTTAATTTATGGCATGTTTAGACTACCAGTTAAAGGGAAGGGATGTTTTGTTTATGGATTATCTCAAGTTGATGCACCACTCTATGTCTTAATCTGTTCTATTTGAAGACTAGAGAATTAGCTGGGGTGTCATAAAAGAATTAAGTCAATAGCAAAAAAGCAAGACCAGTTGATGCCCTTGTGATTTGGAGACAATAATAAAAGTGTAGGTAGAACTATTCATATTTAAGTGGATTAAAATATAAATCTCTAAACATATATTCACATATTTTTCCTCCTAAGACTTCAAAAATTATTTGTTACATACAGCTGATCATTTCTGTTCACATCACATTAAATTTATCTGAGCTTTGGTGAGAAGAATTCATGAGACATTTTATAAATTGGTTAAATAATTCATGCATGAAGCACAGCGTAACATATGAGTCATACGACATTTTCAGGTCCAAAAATTACTCTGCACAACTAATTTTGGAGATATTAATAGATTAGATTACTTTTTTCTTTCTAAATCATAGAATTCACTTCATATCTCCCTATGCTTCACAACAGTTTCCTTTAATTCAATGTGTTTGCTTTTCAAACACATGGTTTCATATTTGATCTGTCAAAGAAAGTAAATTTGTCTACATTGATATATAATAGTTACCTTTTATATGAATTCTTTGATGGTAGGATTTCAATGATAGTAGATGCAGTGGATTAAATACAAGGCAGAAAAAATAATCCTTTAGTAAATATTACTAGGAAATGATAAAAATGTATAGCATAAAAATTGGAGCTTATAGTTGATGTCCTGAACTCCTGCCCCATTAAGGTGATTGCATTCTCGATATAATAAATCTTTGATTGAAGATGTCAGAAAACTTTAGAAAAGTTTCAAAATCTATTTGCCACTGATAGCAAAGATAATGCGAGAATGTGATATAATATTTAGGCTGATGTGTAAAAATTCATAACAATCATTTCAAAGAATTTTTAAGCTCTTTTTACAATAGTATAAAAGATAATAAGTGGTGGACAGGTTGGGATTTGGCAAATGTATATTAATGGGTATAAGGAATGGGCCATCAAAGGGTATAAGGAAGAAAACTCTTAAATTAACAATCTCTTTGGTGAATCTATTGGTTGCTATTCTCCTCCCTCTAAAAGGAAGAAGAATCAAGGTTAAGAAAAATTCCACACTAGAATAAAAGGGACAATCGGAAAGCCTACAGAAGTGGCTAACAATACACTTTAGTTCTAAGAATAAAAAATGAAAATTTATTGTATCAGTCATTTGACTTCTTTATTAATATTTTTCAATCATTACCTAATATATGAGTCAAAAGAATGTCAGATAAATTTATTTCAAATGCTTCCATCACTGATATAAAAAAAGAAAGTAGAAATAAAAAGGAAGTCACAAAACTAACAACAAAATAGAAACAATTCAAAAAAATCCTGTAGGACCAAAATGAAAAACTAAAGGGTATTAAAAATATAGTTGGTATGTAAGAAAATTAGAAAAATCGATTAGTGTTGGAATACAACATTTTGAAAAAAGCTTAGAAAAATATTTTTTGCATCATTTGAGTCATGTATTATGTTTTAATTTAATATGTAATTAATGTGGTACATAAAAATACGCCACCATAATTTATTAACCAAAAATGTTTTTAAAAAACTCCAAGAAAGCCAGAAATATTTAGGAAAGTTAGTAATTATATTTAATAACATTCAGCTCTTTCTATATAAGATTTGGCTGAAAACAGGAGAAAGGAAAATGGCCTATGTTACTGTCCTTTTCTGATAGATTGAGATGAATTGCTATAACTTTCTTCCAAGAAAATTAAAATTACACTGGCATGGCAGAATTGTTGCAGAATATATATATTTTTTATTTTTTGTCATATGCTACATTTTCCTAAATAAACATACACACATACATTTATACATTTATACACATACATACAAGTTAATGTTGTCTGGGTCAGAAAAATGCCTTCTCTTTGGAAAATCATATTTCTAAAAATAGAAAATGATTAAGTGTATCTGTTATTTGACTTCTTTGTTATTGATAGTTTTGTCATTATCTAATAACAAAAGAATGAGTAGTATATTATCTTCATCACCTAAAGACAGAATCTGCCTTACCTATGTAAGTAAAATAAATAGCAATTTCTTTCCTACTTATTTAATTAGGAGTTTTTCATCCTTATTTTGTTTATGCAATTGAAAGTTCAGTGGGAGTTAAAGACGATTTAATTACCTGTCTAACATTTTATAGCACATTTATTAATATGGCTTCCATACCAAAAGTTTATTTGAAACAAACATTGTATTTGGAGGCAAAATGTTTGAAGTTTTATTATAGTGGTCTAACAATTATTGAGTTTTTAATGGGAGAATTGCTCAATAGAGTAAATTAAAACTGGGAAGTGATACTATAAATATTCACAAAGGGGATCAACATGTAATTTTAAATTGCCAATTTAACATTTTAGCAATCAGTCTTCATAGCAGACTCAGACTCAACACAATTGCCCAGCAGCATTGTTAGGACTCTGGAGAAGAGGGTTGGGCAGTATTTTTTTATTTCATCTTCAACTTGTTCATTAGATATAAATACCATATTATGTCTCAGTGAATTTTTCTAATAATATAAATAAAATTCTTCAAAATACCTTGGCTTCCTTAATCACAGATCTTAATAAAACCATAAATGCTATAATATATTTTTTTTAGTCTCAAGATAGAACAATTACTTAAAAAGTAATATGTCTTATTAATAACATATGGATGTTTCTTGATGAAGTTAGAGGTTAAATTTAGAGGAGTGTATTTAGTCAACTATAATACTAATATTTGAATCAACTTAGTTGACTATCATGAAGATTGAAGCATAGGTTGTAAAAAATGTACTGGACAGTATGTTTTTCTATTTTAAAAATATTTTCTAATAGATATCAGGAGCCCTGAAGAGTTAATTTTGAGTAATCATTTATATACTTATACAAATTTTATAAAGATTAAGGGTTTTTGCTTTAGAACTAGACTGCTCATGTTAGAATCCCACTGGTCACTTACTGTGATTACTACCCAAAGAAACATTGGTAATTTATTTAACCTCTCTGTGCTTCAGATTTCCCATCCAGAAAGATGGGGGTAAAAATACACCTTATGGAGATAAAGTAATTTACTTCACACAACACTTGGAACAATAAGTTTTAGCTATTATTACTATATAAAATATTACTATTTATCTTATTATTGTTATTGATTCTTATTCAAGAAAATAAAATAAAATGCTGGTTATAAAATGTTTGCTACTACAAATTGTTTTTAAGCTACTTTTGCCTGCTTAAGGAGTACTGATAACTCATTTGTTCATCAGGATTCTCTTTCTACAAAGAGAAGAAAGTGGTTTTGAAAGAAATGAAACAAAAGGATATTTTATTTAAATGGCGATATTTAGTTTATAGTCAGTGTTTTCTGTTCTTATTCCTCTTTATCAGACAATACATGATAAGTACATCATTATTTTCAATGGTATTGCTCAATAAGCATTGATGGCTAAATAAGTACATTTTAAAATATTTTCTCCATAAATAGATGCTTATACATTTCATTCAGATTTCCATACTTATGATAAACTTGTTGTAGAAGCTAATGACTTTCCTAGTGCAGGAATAAACTGAAGCCAAAATAATGGCATATCTCGTAAATTCTTTTCTAAATTGTATACAACCAATTTTATTCTTGCTCCTGTATATTTTTCAGTAAATTCTACTCTGCTTCCTTCTGATAAAGTTGAAAGTTAACAGAGGTCTACTCAGTGATTTTTGGCATCACATGAACTCTCAGAAACCACAGAATGCAATAACAGAGGAGGGCATTCAAGCTCACATTCTTTGAAGGCAAAAAAGAATTGGTTTACATTTAGTACGGGTTTCTATAGTTTGAGAGACATGCAGTTGATTGAATTGAGCAAAATGATACATCTCTTTGCACTTGCCTTGTGCAGCATGTTTATAAAGTATTTCTATATTGGTGCTCTTTATAATCATTCAAGTATTTGTCCTTTTTAAAAATATTTTTCTCAATTTATTGTAATTTTGATTAGAATGGCATTATATTTCATATATTAGTAATTGACCTGTAACCTATAAATATTGTTACTTGACTAACAAAGTATATTATTATATGGGTTCCTCACTATTAGATAACTTGCCCTAGGAGCAGCAAATTCTTCCGTACAAAACCATGTTTTTGCTTAGGGATATAATTTTAAAAAATTGAGTTTCAATATCTGAGGGGAAAATTCACGCATATATACATCTATAGTCTGATATTTCTTTTTTTTCTTTTTAACCTGGAGGAAAGAAAAATCAAACAAAAAAACAAAACATTACTTTATAATGGTGAAAACAAATTTGTTCAAGTCCAGATTGTAACTGCAACCAATTTCCGACAGATCCTGTTGATTTTCTCACTACAGAGGAAATGCATGTGTTTGTAGCATAGCTAAAGCATTTTGCCTCCACAGTGTAATAATTTTTATGACTTGTATAATGATGACAGGTTCTACAAATGAAAGACAGCTTTCTTATTTTATAGAAATGTGTATGGTTTTGCATACATGTGTGTATGTTATGAGAAAGCACAACATTTTTTTTTTTTTTTACATAAATGGTTTTAGAAAGTCAAATTTTACCTTTACCGATGCTCCACTCTTGGTGGTGTTTCGTTTCCTTGTTGTGATTTTAAAAGGTACTTTCTCCAAAGAACCAAGTCCTTATTTTAATTTTAAACAAATTTATCAAATGTAGGAAAGTTCTTCAACATCCTTTGATAAACTAAAATTTTATTACATTGAAATACATTTTTGTTTTTATGTTTTCTTCTAATTGTGGAATACAGAGATTTCACTTGGGATTCAGAAAGCTACAAGATAATGTTGCTCCTGTACTAACAATGAACTAGCTAGGTATTCTAAAAAATATTAAGTTGGGGATGATAGAAATATTCTATATCTTGGTTGTGTTGTGACTACTGTCCACACTTGTCAAAACTCATTGATCTGTACATATAAAAAGGGTGGATTTTGTTTCATTTAAAATATAATTCCACTAACCTAAATTAAGTAAATAAAAGAGAATAAATAGAAACATCATGACATGTTAGCATTCCCAATACTATCTTATTCTAACATTTATGGAATCAATAAATTCATTGTTGATCTAATTATAAGTAAATCATCATTGTGTCATTAATAGTCTAATTTGTGTTAGTTATCTATTCTTCAATAACAATCACCACTAACTTAGCAGCTTAAAACAACACACATTTGTTATTTCACATTTTCTGCGGTTCAGTTTCTGTTTGGACACAGCTCAGCTGAATCTTCTGTTCCACTGGCTCTCAAGAGAAGGCAATTTAGGATTTAGGACTGAAGGCTTTACTAGGGAGGATTCACTCTCCAGTTTGATTGTTGTCCCAGGATTCGATTCCTATGGGCTTTTAGACCCAGGGCTTTAGTTCCTTGCTGACTGTTGGCTAGTGGCAGCCTTTACTTAGTTCTTTGCCATGTGGGCCTTCCCACTATGGTGATTGCTTATATAAAGTAATGACAGAAATGACATCCTATCATCTTTGTAGTAGCAAGTCATATATCCCACACCCCAAGGGAGTTAGTAACAGGAGGTAGAGATCAGTGGGGTCCATGTTAGAAATTACCAGCCACACCATATTAAAAAATGAAATTGATATATGTGTATAGCCCTGACTGGTGTGGCTCAGTGGGTTGGGTGTTGTCCCACAAACTGAAAGGTTGTTGGTTTGATTCCAGGCCAGGGCACATGTCTGGGTTGTAGGACAGGTGCCCAGTTAGAGTGTGAGAGAGGCAATTGATCAATGTTTCTCCTTCACATTGATGTTTCTCTCCTTCTCTTTCTTCCTCCCTTTCCCTCTCTCTGAAAATAAATAAATAAAACCTTTTATACACACACACACACACACACACACACAAACATATATATATATATATATATATTCAGGAGTATACAGGTTCTCTCCAAAAAGTATCCATCCACTTATTATAAAAAAAGAGACATTGGAAACTAAATCATTTATTCCCAATGCAGTGCCCACTTTACATTAATAATGTGTTCCAGAATGTTTCAAATTTGTTCTCAAGAATTATATCTAAGGCAAAAGCTAGGACCTTCTTCCTAGATTCCTTTCCTTATCCCCATTTCAAAAAGTATTGCCCACTCTTTTTTAAATTTTATAATAGTAACTTTTCATATAGAGCTTGTAGTACCAATCAAATTCTTTCTTACTCTGTATTTATCATATGGACTCTCACTGTAATTATAGAACACTAGAGAACAAAATATATATTAATGTGTGTGTGCATGTGTATACATATATATATGTGTGTGTGTGTCCTTCATATCAAGTAGCTCAGTATAGTAAATATAGTTGACAAATAAAACACATTTGCTGCATTTTATGAGGCATTTGGTACCTCATCGAAGACTATTGTAAGAAACATTGCAAGGATAAAATAATTGACACATATTTTGACTGTTGGTCTCCCTCAGTGATTTCAAATGGGACCCAAGAAGGACATTTTTACAAACTTAAAAAGACCTCAGGGGAAGATAGTAGAGTTGAAATTGGCTCATTTCTTCTGCGTTCTTAAAACATCAAAATCAGCCTAAGGTTATAAATGAGGCCTGAAAGCTCCATTGACTCCAAGGGCACATCTGGGCTGTAAGGCCATAATATGGGCTCAACTTTATCCCACTGCAGTTAAGTACAAATTGGAGCTCTTAGCTATAAGAGAAAGAACTTTAGGGTTATTTAAGAATGCAGTCAGTCAACTGGAAGGTTTTTTACTGTGTAGTTAGTAACCATCTGCAGTCAATAAAAAACCACCAGTTGGCCTGAATATGTAGATACACACTGGTCACTTATGTTTTGGGGGTAGATTTGGTTCTATGCTCAAGTGCACCTGTTTATCCACTCCCAAACACTGTTGTGCACATGGGAAGAGGCAATAACTGCAATACTGTCAGCAAGATATGCAGTACACCTTCAAGTAAGCATATTCAGATTCCTATCCAGGCTTGTTTTTGGAATGAGTCTTCTACTACTCAATGAAGGCATACCAATTAATTTACATCTGAACGCCCAAAGTTAGTTACAAGAATAAAAAATAAAAATATATATACAGGTGAATATGGTCTCTGTCTACCTTTATTTTATGAAAATATAAGTTTTAATGAGTGCTGCAAAACAACTCCATAAACTGTTTCAGGAATTAAAGTGATCCAATATAAATGAAATCACAGCTGGCATTAATGTAAGATTGTTGTGAAGAATAGCTTTGCTTAAAGGTGCTGCTGTCATTTGGTCAAGGGTTGTTTGGAATAAAAGTAATAAATAGCAACAAATGAATAAAACAGAGAGAGTTATTGGAATAGAATGAAAAAATGTAAAGTCCATTAAAATAATAACACTTCAATTTACTAAAATTTCTCGTTATCTTGTAAAATAGCTCTGCATTTTCAGCTACAATGTTCTATATAAAATGGGTTCAGGTTCTGTTCTGTTGCTGACATGGTGAAGTGAAAAGCTTCAGCTTGCCTTCAGAAAACAGGAGTTATCAAACTTGTATGAATTTGAAAAATATCTATACTTCAATGAACAGTATTTTTTTAATTAATAAAAATAAATCACAGATAATAGCTCAAATTTTATATATATATAAATCATATGATATGATATGATATATAAGTCATATATATATATATATGACTTAGCCCAGAGGTAATTTGCTTTAGCCAACAACTGAATAATGAGAGCTGAGGATAAAATTTACATTTCCAGACTCTGAGTTTAATGTGTATTTTAGAGCTTTGCTCTTCAAACTATGGTCCCTGGAGGAACAACATCAGCATGACCAGGGAGCTTGTCGGACACACAGAAAAGCTCTTTAGACTCCTGAGCTACTGATTCAGAATCTACATTTTAAACAGATTCCTCAGGTGATTCCTCTGCACATTAGTACTATTGGAAAAGCAACACCTTAGAATCTACTGCATTCCCAATCCATGTTTGATGTGGGGAACAAATTAGTTGACAAGGTAATACAAACTATTCTCAATAAATGCATACTACTCTACTTAATGGTTCCTCTAAAAGTGCTTTTAATTCAAAATTTATAATTAAACGTACTCCCTTATATTAATGTAAATAATAATAATCCTCACATTTATCAAACCCACATATTCCAAAGAAATCAAAACTCCTCTAAGTCAAACTGAAAATAATTATTCTAATTTAGTGTTTACAGGCATGATACAATATTTAATCTACAAAGATTTCATCAGTTGACCCTAGAAGAGAATACAGAATTTATCATTTTTCTCCCTTTCTTAAAGTTTGCTCATGATTAGATGAAAGCAAAATATAATCTAAGAGGAATGCGGAAATTGTGCAAGAAAGTAGTAGCAAAAAGAACTTTTCACACACCCATTTCTAATATATTGGCCAGAATATTTAGTAACAAGAAGAGTGGCATCAATCTTAAATTTCCCCTATTTAGGTAAAGTATCTTAAATATGGCAGTCACATCTTCTTTGAAGTATGCATTCCCAGTCTAAGCAGAGTGCTTGACTAGACTAAGGGCTGAATAAATATTTTTCACAAGAACCCTGAGAACGGGGAGAGAAACAACAATAAAGTTTCCTTCTTATTCTCTTCATCTAAAAGAAGAAGGAAGGAAATGGGATGATTGTTGTTAGCATGAGAGGAAAATATGACAACTCTTGACAAAACTGAAGTTTAAGATTTCCATACCTAATTCGGATTTAGAGAGGAAGAGACACTCATTTGTGAAACATTGCACTAGTGTGATTAAAAAGAGCTCTATGTTCTCCCAATAGTGGGCAGAATAAAGCCAAATATAGCATAATCTTTATTGCTAGAGATAAAGTAAAAATAAAAAGAAGGCAACATGTAGCCTTAAAACAAAAATACAGAATAATTGATAGATGTTGCTTCTATTTAATGTCCTAACAATAAATGCAAACATATGAAAAGGCAATAAACCAAATACTTATAATGTTTTTGATTCTGGAGTAAGGTAGACCAAACAATGTCTGCTCAGAGATATTGACTCTCAAATCCCTGGCCCTGTGACTATGTTACATAAAATGACAAAAGAAACCTTGCTGATATAAACACAGTTGTGGGTCTTAAAATAAGGAGATTGACCTATACATATTATACAATTTGGTTCCATGTAATCACATGAGTTAAAAGCAGATAACTTTCTCCAGAGAAGCAGGAGATGTGTCAGAAAGTAAAGTCAGAGAAACAAGTGTGAGAAGATTCAATGCACTACTGCTGGCTCTGAGATGTATGGAGCCCCATGAAGGACCAGACAGATGAGGAGCTAGAAGGGGCTGATGATAGTCAGCAGAGTAACAAGCACTTCAGTCCTACAGTCACAAGGAACTATCTTCTGTCAACAACCTGAATGGGTTTGGAAATAGATTCTTCTCCAGAATTTCTAGTAAAACAAATGCAGCCCTGTTTATATCTCTATTTTAGTCTTTTGAGATCTTGAGACAAGGAAAGTGCTGAGTCACAATGTACCCAATGCGTTTCTTTTCTTTTCTGTTTGCTTGTTTGTTTGTTTGTTTTTTGTCAATTGCCACCTAAACTATAAAATTTAATTTAAAGATAATTATCTTAACATTAATAATTAGAGCCAGCATGTCAAAACAACTTAATGGTTTTCAAAATTATTAGCTAGGAATTATAGCAGTATATTTCAAACAGAATTACATTAAGTATATATTAAAATTCACATTACTAGACCTAGTTTTGCAAGCTGAGCTAATAGATCTAGATGAGGATAGAGAGGATGAATTTTGAAGTGGTCTAAGGTTTTCCTTGTACCCATTTTTATCTTGACCACCTTTTCAGTAATACTACATTATAATTTTAAAAAATATAAAATAAATTACCATAGCACTGACTTTGAATTCATTTCATATACATACATATCTAGTATAAAGTATTTATAATTTTAATTATGAAATATGTAGAAAGAAGTTGGGGAGCGCTTTAATATAAACCAAATACATTCAGGTGGAAAGTTTTTAATGACATGGAGTCTGGGCATCAATAGCATCGGTGATGGAACCATGAATGTCAAAGGAAAACAATGGCTATATATCTACAACCTAGTAGTGAATACAGAAGAAAAATCCAGTACCTATGTTCTCTATTTAGGGGAAAGAGAGAAACACAATTCTTTACTTAATAGGGCAAATTACTCAAATGTAACATAAAAGAACAGTATCAAACCATTTATATAGATTTTACAGTGCAATAAGTTAAACCTGCATAGTCATTGCTGAATGATTGTTCTACTTGGCTTGGAGAATTTGGTTAGTTTGTGTTTACCTTCTGAATAAACTATATTACAAGCTATATAGTTAAAAATTATTAATCTTTAAAAATGATTATAACAGCAAATAAATTGCAAAATACACACACACTATGTACATCTCATACTAAATTCTGTGATCTTACATTCATGCACACAGTTTGATGCAATCTTATAAGAACAAAATACTTTGTGAAAAGCAAAAAAAAAAAAAAATTATAATCTTTGAACTTTGCACTGAAATACGTTTACTCCGGGGATTTCAGGATAACAACATTTTCCTGTCTCCTCCTCCTATCACCATCACCAATAAAAGATCAAGATGTGAAGAAAGAAAACTTGCATACAATTTGTGTTACATACTTTCCTACTTTTGAACTGTACTATGAATGATAACTCTTTCTACAATATATTAAAATTAGCAGTAATTATATCAAATGTACATAAGGGTATGTGCTTTTAAAGCACATTTGGGGCTTTTATGTTCTATTCATTTGTATATAATTACTTTAAATACTTTAATTTCTCTCAAGCCACCTAAGATTGATAATTTATTATTTTGTTCTCTCAATAATACTTCAATTATTAAAAATTTTAATGCTATTTTTCCTTGTAAAGTAAAAGAATTGACTAGCAATGAGTAGAATATATCAAGACTCCACTCATTTTCTTTTTTTTTTTGAACTTCTATTTGGTCCTTTTTGTTTTCAACTTGTGTTATATAACTTCATTTAGGTTTTTCATTACACATAATAACAAGGAGAAGTATCAATAAGAATTTAAAGTTACCTTCTGTCTCCTTTTCTAGTGTACTTTTTTTCAAATAGTTACTGTTTTCATAAATCCTCCTAATATCTATGCTTGTTCTCTGGGCCAGTGTCACCCATACAACAAATATTGATGACCTTTTTCTACATGATAGATATTTTGTTATGTTTTACAAAGTGTCCCTCATGAACTTGATGAGAAACAAAAGAAGAAGATAAGGAGGATTATTACAATGAGGACAAAAAGTATGGCCATAGCTAATAATTTTTGATACACCCATATATATATACATACTTACTTAGGTAATTTATTTTATATTCATTTTCATATGTAATCCTTGGGGCAATCTATATAATACACACTATGCATACCAATTAAGAAATAGATTAGCAATTGATTAGCAATTAAGACAATAGGTTAGAGATTCCTATTAAATTTAAATGGTTGTGACTAATATATTTTTGAGGTATAACTTCTAAAAATATTAATTATATATTAATAAAGTACCTTAGTAAAACTAATGACCATACTCGGATTCCCAAGCATACGCCTTTTTGAGTACCTACTATATTCTCAATAATTCACTAAATTCTGTACAAAATTTATCTCAAATGATCCTCCTCAAAACCATCCAAAGTTGATTTTTTTTCAAACTTAATAGACAAAATTACTTTTGAGACATGCCAGAGATCTAATCCAATTCTGACTAAGATGTAAGCTCTATTTACTAGTGTTTCTTAGCAGTATACACCACTTTAATTTCTATAATGAATATTTCAAGGGATTTAGTTATGTCAAAATATTGGCAAGGTCTGTTATCTATGAAAAATCTGATTAATTAAATTAGGAATTTGGGATAATTTAAATGAACAATTGTCAGTTTTTTTAATTGAAGACAAACAATTAAAATATAAGAACAAATGTTATTTTAGATATAAAGACAAATTATTCCCATTTCCCTAAAATATACACAGTGATAAGTCAGACAAATACTTACAGATCATACTTTGTTAAAAGTGGTGGTGAAAACTGCAGGGAAATGATGACTGTGTTAAGTGTGATACTCTCCCACATTATGCTTGATGACCAAATATGATTTGTGATTTAAGTAGCTTTATTTTCCGGAGGATAAAAGGTTGTATAAAACTGTCAAAGTTAATTATCCTGAAGGGCATAATTCTATGTACTCTGCTCAGACCCAAGTGTGGCAACCGTGAAAATACGGCTTGCAGAGAGCCGGTTGCAGAGAGCCAGTTGACTGACAGCCCCAGCTGCTGCCTATGGAGTCCCCCACCATGTTTATGCTGAGGCCATATTTTCTCCTGCCAAAAGAATGCCTAGTGGGGATATTACTATAATAGGAGGCTTTTGCAGGAGGACTCCCCATTCACCTGGTCAAAATTTTCTTCCAACTTCAAAGGAGTCTGAGTGCCTATGCAATTCACCTCCCCTTACCCTCTTTTCTCACAGCTGTTAGATCTGCTTGCTGTCAATGGACTCTCTTTGCCTACTCCTGCTTCCCTGCCTCTTTATTATTTATTGTCCTGTCCCAGCTTAGTGTCTGCATTGTAGAGCACCTGAACTAACACACCAATCAATCCTTACTTAGGAAGAGGATTGAAAATGAGTCAAAAGTGAACTATTGTGAGGTATTTTGAACATTATTTCTAAGAATGATTGTTGAATGTAATCACTCGAAAGTAACTTGAAAAAAAAATCTGTTAAATTGCCTGATGAATAAAGTGCTCACCTCCAACCTTGAGAAAAACATAATTCCTACAGGTCAATTCTTTTTTAAGAAGAAGATGCCAGACTTTCTATGTTCATAGCTAACCAGGTTAGGGATTGCAGGGAGGGTTAAGGGGAGGGTGAAATAATTGAAAGTGCCCTTCACGTGATATATTGCACTGTTTACTAGAAAGAGATACTGCTCTAAACTGACTTCACATATAAACTTTGTGAAATAAACTTCTTCTGCTAAGGAAAAAATGTATGAATGAAATGGGCTTTGGTTCAGGGATCTAAGCAAAAAAGTATCTTTTTATGTGCTTCAAAATCAAGATGACTATAGGCAAACAACTTGGAGATTATTAAATATAACCAAATTAATTTATCTTTTCATTCATTTATTTGTTCATTCAACAATCTTTGATCTCTAGCTGTGTCAGACAATCTGCTAGGGATTTGGAATACAGATATGAATAAAACACAGCCTTTGCTACAGTCTGATTAAAGTGTCAGGCAATGAAGTCAATGTTTTAAATAGCATAAAAATATTTGAATAGGTAAGTGCAAATGTGAATTGAATACAAAAGAAAGACACCTAATTAATTGTGAAGGTATTAGCAAAGGGGTACCTTAGAAATTAATACTTCTGATTAGCCTCAAAAAATAGGTTTAGTCAAGAAAATAAGGTAGTGGCAGTCAAGATGGAGGCATAAGCAAGCATGACTCAATTCCTTGCACAACCACAGCAAAAAGTACAACTAGACTAAAAAACTTATATGACCCAGAATCACAGAAAATTGAGCTGTATGGAAGTCCAACAACCAAGAAATTAAAGAAGTCACATTCATCCTGATGGGTAGGAGGGGCAGAGATGTAGAGACCCAGAATGGGCAGTCCCACACCAATGTGTGGCATATAAAAATTGGGAGGGATATCTGGGGAGAAAGGGATCTCAGCTCCACATCAGACAAAGAATAGGCTAAGAAACCTCTGGGAGGACTTCAAATGTACCAATATACAAATCATAGGGGTGCTGGAAGGAGAAGACAAAGAGCAAGAGATTAAAAACTTATCTGAAAAATAATGAAAGAAAATTTTCTTAATTTGGTGAAGGAAATAGACATACAAGTCCAGGAAGCACAGAGCATCCCAAACAAGATAGACCCAATGAGGACCACATCAAGACACCCCATAATTAAAATACCAAAGATTAAATATAAAGAGAGACTCTTAAAAGCAGCAAGTGAAAAGTAGATAGTTACCTGCAAAGAAGTTCCCATAAGACTGTCAGCTGATTTCTCAGAGGAAATTTTGCAAGTTACAAGAAAAGTATTCAATGTGAGGAAAACAACGACCTACGACCGAAATAAGTACTCAGCAAAGCTATCATTTAGAATTGAAGGGCAGATAAAGTGCTTCCAGACATTACACCATTATTATATGAATTTTTAAAGGGACTTATTTAAGAAAAAGATCAGAACTATGAACATTTAAATAGCAATAAATTCACAACTATCAGCAATTGAATCTAAAGAACAAACTGAGCAAACAAGCAGAACAGAAACATAAGCATAGAAACGGAGATCACTTTGAGGGGGTAGGGGGTTAGTGGGGGGAAATGTGCAGAGAATAAGAAGCATAACTCATAGGTACAGGATAGGCAGGGGGGTTTTAAGAACTATATAGAAAATGGAGTAGCCAAAGAACTTATATTCATAACCTATGGACATGAACTAAGGTGGGGATTATCAGAGGGAATGGGGAGTACCAGGTAGTGGGCAAAGGGGTAAAACTTAACAACTGTAATAGCATAATCAATAAAATATATTTAAAAAAAAACTTTTGCATCTATAAAGAAAATAGGGTAGTGAAGGCATGTCCCTGATATCATGGGTTTGAAAGCTCTTCTGAGCTTTGGTAGAAGTGACTCGAATCACAGCAGTGAAAAATTAGTAGGTCAACTGAGATGAGAATTTATGATGAGAATAGAGTAAAACAAATTAGTAATGACCTTATAGACTCTATTAATGTTAAATGTTATTCTTTGGTCAATTTAGAGCTATTTATGCATCACAAGTAGGTATTTTAGAGTGAGCTCACAGATCAAAAGTAACAGGCTATTACAAGAATCCAGATAATAAATGATGAGCAGCTGAACCAAAATGGCAGGGATATAAAAAGTCAATGACTAAAGGCAATAAATGCTAAGAGAAATTAATAGGATTAAAGACAGATCATGGGACGTAAGAAGAAAACTCAAAGATGATTTCCAAGTCTTTAGCTAAACAAAGTGGTGGATAGTGATGTTATTAAATGAGGTAAGAATAAGAAAAGGAATAGGATTAAAAATGAAAGTGCACTTTTGGTGATACTAGGTTTATCAAGGCACATCTATGTAGAAAATTGTGTATATATTGAAAACATTAGAGAAACAATCTTATCCAGTGATAAAGGCTTGATGTCCATCAACTTATAGTAGGTGTCTGAAATCTAAGGCATAAATATTATTACACAGGGAAACAAAACAAAGTAAGAAAACAAAAGAGTCCTGACAAAGCCTGGAGAATATTATCATTCCATTTCATTGAGGAAAAATAACATCAGTACTATATTGATACTGTAATAAACTGATATTTACAGAAATGATATATCTTACAACTTGCTATACTTTGTAAACTGTCTACTCTTCAGTTTTCCAACTTATTTTTTACAATCATATTGTAAAATAGTTGGGAAATATATTACTTTTTTTCTACTCTGGAAGGTAAACTTAAACACTGGTGTTTGAGTTTATATTCTGCTTTAATAAAGTCAGAATGAGAACATACATTTTTACTTCAATGCCCAAATTAAGGAAGATGCATTGTAGTTGTATGAAGTTATTTTTAGTCACTAGTTCTGCAGGAACATAATAAAATTATATATTTTGATTTTGATTTGGAATATATGTTAGTAGTGGTATAGCTGATAATGATGCCCTTTTTCACATGTGTGACTAAATCAGCAATAAAATCAATAAATAATCCTGAAACAATTTTCCTGAGGTTATTTAATTATACTTCTCATTAATCAAAAAAGTTTTTTGCATACTTCTCTGTTCAATGCAAAGATTATAAAAATGGTATGTGATATGGTGATGATGATTATATATTTTCCATGGTAGGTTAAATTTAATCTAGAATCTTGTGAGGCAGCTCAATGGCTAATAAACTTTCAAAAATGATGGAATGTTCTAATATATCTGTTCAATGTGAAATTTAAGAGCATGATAGTTCAGTGAAATTATCCTGAAGTCTTTGAATTATCAACCTGACACTAAAAATTTCTTCAGTTACAAAAGGTTTACTTTATTTAAAAAAAATTCTTTTAAATGTTGTGATAACTGTAGATGCACATGCAATTTTAGGAAATAATACAGATCATGTACATTCATCTATTTTTCTCTAATAATAATGCCTTGCAAAACTATAGTATAATATCATAAGCAAGATATAGATATTGACAGAGTAAATATATAGAAGATTTTTTAAATGTGGTTTATTGATTACAGTGTTACATTTGTTCCAATTTCCCTTCCCTCTGCTCCCCTCCACCCAGTGGCCCCCCTCCCTCCCCTTGTCCCCCCTTTTAGTCCATGTCCATTGGTTGTGCATATAGTTCTTCTCAACCTCTCTCTGTGTATTCCATTCCCTCCTATGATGTTTCTTAATTCCTATACCATCTCCCTCCCTCTCCCCCTTCCCCTTCCCTGCTGACCTCACCCAATATGCTCCCCATACCTATAGTTCTTTTTCCACTCTCATTGCCCATTTAGTTTGCCTTTGCTTCAATTCCCTAGATTCTGTTGTTGTTTCCTGTGATGCAGTTTTCATTTTAGTGTTCATAGTTTTGATCCTCCTTTTTCTAAACCAGTCCCTTTAACATCTCATATAACAGTGGTTTGGATCTAATGAACTCTTTCAGTTTTATTTTGTCCTGGAAACACTTTCTCTGCCCTTCTATTCTGAATGACAGCTTCGCTGGATAAAGTATTCATGGTTGTAGGTTTTGGATTTTTATTACTTTGAATTCTTGCCAGTCCCTTCTTGCCTGCAGGGTCTCCCTTGAGAAGTCAGCTGATAGTCTAATTGGGACCCCTTTGTACATGATTCTTTTCTTCTCTCTTGCTGCTTTTAAGATTCTCTCTTTATCTGGGTCCAGTTGTTTTGGAACTCTCTGTGCTTCCTGGACCTGTAAGTCTATTTCCTTCTCCAAGTTTGGGAAGTTCTGCTTTATTATATTTTCACTTAATTTTTCAATTTCTAGTTCTTCTTCTTTGCTGTCTGGCAATCCGATCACCCATATGTTGGATCTCTTTTAGCTGTCCCAGAGGTTTCTGATCCTCTCATCATTTTCCTTGCTTCCCGTTTCCTCTCTCTGCACTGGTTGACTGTTTGTTCCTTCTCTATGTTCTGGTTTGTTGATTTGAACTCTGGATTTTATTTCCTCACCATCTGTCTCGTATGTGGTTTTGTTCCTTTCAGTAAGAGTGTTTTTCAATTCTTTCTCATCTTTTTTCCAGATCTTTTGTTAATTCTGTAAGCCACCTGATAACAATGGCCCTGAACTGAGCCTCTGACAGGTTTCTTATTTGTTCATCTGTCAGGTTCTTCATCTGTTGTCTGGTGAGCTGTGCCACTGGGATTTCTATAGTTGTCTGCCTCATTTTGACAGATGTGTTTTGTTTTCTTGGGCCGGCTGTCCGGGGCAGTGCCTGTGTACTTGTCAAAACCCAGCAACCGGCGGCGATCCGCAACCTTTTTCGCCACACTGTGGCCCTTTGTTGTCACAACCCAGCAACCGGCGGTAGTCCAGCAACCTTTCTCGCCGCGCTGTGGCACTTTGTCATCACTGCCCAGTGACCAGTGGCGATCTGCAACCTATTTCGCAGCACTGTGGCGCTTTGTGTGGGGGCGGGGTTCCAAGATGGATTCCTGCAGTTATTCCGCTAGGAGACCGGGATCCATCCTCCCGCCCTCTGGGCCTCACCGTTCGAGGTGATGCAGTGGTTGCTTTTCCCAGCGTTGGGGTCGCAAGCTGCTGGGGTTAGACTGCAGCTGAGACTGCTCTCCCTGCCGCTGTTCCTGGTGCGACCGCAAACAGCACCGCCCACTTTCGCTCTTACCTGCCCAAAGGGCGCCGCTGGTTTATAACTTCATACGTTGGGCTTCTGTGTAGCTTTATTTTCTGGAATTTCTAGTTATCTTTTGTTTTGAAGTAGTTGTATTCCTCTCTAGTTGTAGAAAGAGACCGAGCGTGTCCATCTAAGCCTCCATTTTGGCCGGAACCCAAGATGATAGAAGATTTTTATCATCACAAAGATCAATTTGTTTGCACTTTTATAATCAGGACTACTTCATTTTAGCTCCCATGCTTCATCAGCCCCAGGAAGCTACTAATCTGTTTCCTAGTTTCATAATGCTATTTCAAAAATGTTATGTAAATGAAGCCATACAGTGTGTAAGCTATTGGGATTTCAGTAAATATAATTCTTTGTAAATTTATGCAGCTTATTGCATGTATCAATAGCTTTTTCCTGTCTATTGCTGAGTAATATTCCATGGGATAGATGTTCTATTGTTTGTTTCACTATTCACCTATTAAAGATATCTGGAATGTTTCCTGATTCAACTATCATGAATCAAGTATCTATAAATGTTGAAGTATAGGTGTTTGTGTGAAAATATATTTTTATTTCTCTGAGAGCAATTTCTGTGTTACATAGTACTGTGTGTTTAGTTGTTTTAAGGAACTTCCAAGCTTTTAAGTGGCTGTATCATTTTAAAACCTTATCACAGATATATGAGTGATCCAGTCCCACATATCATCATCAGCATTTGCTAGTTATCACTTTTTAGTTAGTTAATCTGATAAGCATGTATATAACTGTGATTTTCATCTGTATTTATTAATGGCTAAACATATTGAAAACCTTTCATGTGTTTATTTGGCATCTGGGTGTCTTCTTCAGTGAAATGCCTATTTATGCCATTTGCCCATTTCCTAAGTGAATTATTTGTTTTCTTTTTAACATTGTGTTGAGAGTTCTTCACATATTCTTGATATTAGTCTTTTATAGGATATGTGGTATGCAAATATTTTCTCTAAGTCTACAGACAGTATTTCCATACATTTTAACAGGTTCTTTAATAGAATAAAAGTTTTTAAGTTGATGAAATCCAATTTATAAATATTTTATTTCATGGATTTTGATTTTTGTGTCAAATCTAAGTACTCTTTGCCTAGTCCTAGATCCCAAAAGTCTGGTTGTATTTTTTCTAAAAATTATATAGTTTTAATGTTTTACACTTATGTATGGGTATATTTTGAGTTAATTGTTTTATAACATGTGAGATTTAGGTTGAGGCTCAATTTTTGCTGATGGAAATAAAATTTCTCTGTATAATTTATTGAAAAGTTTATTTCCTTCATTAAATTGCCTTTTAATTTTTGTCAAAAAATCACGCAGAAATATTTGTGTGAGTCTATTTCTGAGTTCTCTATTTTGTACCATTGATTTATGTTTCTATTACTCTGGCAATACTGCATGTTTTTTATTACAGTAGTTATATAATAATTCTTTAATATGGGTAGACTTATTTTTAAACTATATTCTTCTTTTTTTAAATTGATTTAGCTATTGTAGTTATTCTTCATTTTGCTAATGTGGTATATCACATTGTTTGATTTGCAGATGTTGAACCATCTTTGCATCCCTAGAATAAATTCCACCCACTTCATCATGATGTATAATCCTTTAAATATACTATTGTATTTGGTTTTCTAATATTTTATCATTTAAGGCCATTGTTTCTTTGTTGGCTTTCTGTCTGACTCATCTATCCATTGTTGTAAGTGGGTCGTTCAAGTCTCCTACATTATTGTATTTCTGTAAATTTCTCTTTTTACATCTGTTAATAATTGCTTTATATATTTTGGTACTCCTAATTTGGTTGCATATAAATATTAATAAATGTGTGTTTTTGATGGATTGTCTCCTTTATCATAATGTTAATCATTTTTAGATTTGAGTTTATTTTGTTTGATATAAGTATGACTACACCTGCTTTCTTTTGGAAAACATTTGCTTGAAGTGTTATCTTCCACCCATTCACTTTGAGCCTATATTTGTCTTTAGAGCTGAGATGAGTCTTGTAAAGGAAGCATACAGTTAGTTAGGTCTTATTTGTTAATCTATCCAGCTATCACACGACTTTTGAATGGCAAGTTCAATATCTTTACATGTAGGGTGATTACTGATATATGAGAACTTACTATAGCTATTTTATCTATTGTTTTCTAATTGCTTTATATCTCCATTATTTCCTTCTCCCCGTGTTTCTGTCTACTATTTTAGTTTGGTGGTTTCCCATAGTTAGAGGATTGTGAGGTTGGATTCTGGGTCTACACAGAAAGATTTTCTATGATGTATACATAGCGTTATAGTATGGTTGTGTTCTGTTTCCTCTTTTTTAAAAATGTTTTCTGTATCTGTTATAGATTTTGTTTTGTGGTTACCATGAGGTTCGTATAAAATGTCTCATATGTTTTCTTCTCATAGCATCTTATCTTCATTTACCTATACAAGTTCTGAAGTTTTCTTCTTTTCCCTTTACATTTTTGTTGTCACAAATTATCTCTTTTTGTATTGTGTTCATTACCAAATTGAAGTAGCTATAGTTATTTTTAATGCTTTTTCCCCTTTAATCTTTATTCTACTTTAGGTTTTTAATAAACTATTGTGTAATAAAATAATTTTCTGATTATTTGTTTCTCACTTCATACAAAATTTTGTCTCCTTTTGGCTGTTTTTGGTAGAAGAGCTCCTTTCAACATTTCTTATAAGACGGTCTTGTGGTGCAAATCTCGTGATAAATTCCCTCAGTGTTTCTTCTGTGGAAAAGCCTTTATGTCTTAGGATCTGAAGGGTAACTTTGCTGGATAGATTGTTCTTGACTGGAAGACTTTATCTTTTGATATTTTGACTGTGTAATTCCACTCTCTACAGTCCTGTAGTTTCTTCTGAGAAATCTCCCAATAGCCTGATAGTTTTTGGGTTTTTTTTTTTTTTTTTTTTTTTTTTTTTTTGTAGATTAGTGTCTTTTGGACCCTCTGACTTCCTTTCAAGTTCTCTCTTTATCATTGCCTTCTGACAGTGTCAATATAATGAGCCTCATAAAAAGTCTTTTTGAATTGAGATAATTAGGTGTTCTATTGCCTTCTTGTACTTATATATCCCAGTTCCTTCCCCAGGTTTAGGAAGTTCTCATTCATTATTTAGACTCTCTGTTCTCTTCTCCCTCTCTTCTCCATCTGTGGCTCCCATTATCCTTATGTTGCTCTTTCTAATGGAGTCAGACAGTTCTAGTAGAGCTCTTTTGTTTCAGTTTTTAAAATCTTAGTTCTTTCTCCTCTTCTACTTGAATCATTTTTTCATTTCTATCTTCCAGTTTGCTAACTCTCACTTCATATGGTCTGTTCTATTTGCAATTCTTTCTAATGCATTATTCATCTCATTTATTTAGTTCTTCAGCTCCAGGATTTCTGTTAGGTACTTTTTTAGAGTTTCAGTCTGGTTGGCAAAGCATCCCTGTTTATTAATTTTATTCCTGAGCTCACTGGACTATTTTCCTGAGGTTTCTTTCTGCTCATTGAGTTTCTTAATGACAGCTATTACGAATTCTCTATCATTTAGATTACAATCTTCCATGACTTTCTGTTTGGTTTCTGAAAATTGGCATTTTCTTTTTGTTATACTCTATTACTGTGATTATTTATGGTGCTTGATGGGTTGTTCCTCTGCCACATATTTCAAGTAGCAAACAGTCTTCATAATTTAGTTACTGTTTTATTTACTTTAATTTTTAACAATTCAACAGGATGATAATTAGAGGCCTTTGTTTTGTTTACTAGCAGGTGGTGATATAACACAAAATTTTGGTTTCTCTAATCTTAGCTGATTAATTATACTTGAAAGCTAAAACTTTCTGCCTTCCACTGCCCCTGCCATAGGTGTCACAGGTACACTCGTTGTCACTACTGTGCTTCCAAATTTGCCAATGCCCTGCTACTGCTAGTCTTGCCATGGTTATGGTTTTCCATGATCAGTGGCATCATGATGGGAGTCACAAGGTTAGTGTGTGTCCCTGCTACATCAGGGGCTCCAAGGGAAGGAGATAGATTGGAGGTAGCCAGGATCACAAGATCTGCTGCCACAGCTGACTGACTACCAATGGCTACTGGCAGCAGTGTGGCCAGGAGGCCAAACTTATCTTTGCAGCATATGCTGTCGCTACCACATTCTCTGGTGGTGTGGACTCCACCACAGCCTACGGAGAAAGTCAGAGTCATGAGAGCCAATGTCATCACTGCTTTTCTTTTCCTTCACAGAGGCCATGGTGGGTGGGGCTGGAGTCACAGGCCCTGTGTCCACTGTTGTTAACACACTCCACTCACGGGGGTTGTGGGCTTCGCCATCATCATGACTGGAGGATTGATGGAGTAGTGCAGCCAAGGTTTCTGCTGTTATGCCCAGTTTACCTCCCCTATGCATTTCAATCCCATTACCTTTAGATACACAGATGTTGAGCAAAGAAATCTTTGTTGGGTTGTAGATTTTCCACTAGTTCTAGACTGGAGAAAAGTAAGAATCTCACTCCACCATAATGCTGATGTCATTTGCCTCAGCTTTATAAATGGGTGCACCTTTGTTAATGCTCCTTTTTTTTTTCCTCTAGGTATTCTATAGATCCTAGTTTCATGTTTCATTGAATGACATGCCAAGTGGTAATCCACCATCTGTGTCAATTTAGTCCTCAGTAGCCTGGAGTCAAACTCCTTAAGGCCTATGAGTTCTTATCATCTTGAAACTCAATTGTTTCTTTGTTTCAATGCCAAATGGCCTTTCTGTTTTTCTGTTCATCATATATTTATTTTGTTTTCCATTGTGCCTTTTTAATTATTAAAAAATGTGCCTCTCATATTTTATATATGTTGTTGACGTAAAATAAGAATTTAAGAAGAGTGTTCACAGTGCCATTCACACTAAAATTTTGTTTTACAAAGCATAGCCTTTTACTATTGGAAGAAAAACAATATCAGCATCTCATTAGACATAGTTATAAAATTATTTTAAATCAGACATAAAACTATACCTATGTAAGTATGTTAAGTCCTTTCTTTTAGTTAATATAGTACTGAATGTACTATTTAATGGAATCCTTTCATATGTTAAATGATTTTCCTTTGTGTATTCCTGTTTAAAACAGAAACCTCATGGATTTAGAATTATCTATGCAAATGTTAATCCATAAGGAGATATACATTGGTTAATCTTCACACGCCCATCAGTGTACTATATATTATGAGTTATTAATGCATACACATATATACACACACATTCCTCTTCTCAAGAAATTTATGAATTATTTATCTTAAAAATGTAAATTTTATAATTTTATATAATAGGCAAATTAAGACAATCATAATTGTGCATCACTTTTTACAGATATCAATTAATCAAATTTTTCTTTTTCAAAATGTTTATCATGGCTCTAAGATCCATACAATAAAGTTAAAATATTCAAATTTCTGGACAGTGTGATAGCCAAGCATAGACAAACCGTATAATTTCTATATCATTTTGATACACAAAAAATAACATACTGCACCAATCTCCCATTTGAATCTTTGGTGTCTAGATCCCTTACTATGGCCCTTTTCTCTTAAACCTATCAAATTCACTATCCAGTCACAATTCCCCCACAATACCGCCATGAAAATAATATAAAGTTATTGAAACAAGTGGCTTTTCCCTTTTTAAAATATTTTGTTTATTTATTTTTTGGAGAGAGGAGAAAGGGGGGAGAAAGAGAGGGAAAGAAACATTGATTTGCAAGAGATACATTGATTGGTTACTTCTCACACACCTGCAACCCAGGTATGTACCCTGAGCAGGAATTGAACCATTGACCCTTCAGTCCACAGGCCAGCACTCACTCCACTGAGCCATGCCAGCCAGTGCACAAGTGACATTCAAATGAGCATAAATTTTATTTCAAATCTTCTCCCCTAAGAATTTGCTTTCTGTAATACTGTATAAGAATATTTAATTTGCATAATA
Organism: Furipterus horrens; assembly: GCF_987537825.1. Lineage (NCBI taxonomy): Eukaryota > Metazoa > Chordata > Mammalia > Chiroptera > Furipteridae > Furipterus > Furipterus horrens. Next base: position 71,484,768 of record NW_028327175.1, read on the forward strand.
GGAAAATAAATGTTGTTTCTTTTCTATTAAAGCTTATGTGGAAATATCCATTGCATATTTTAATATTCACTATATATAATATGAAGCTATTATCAATTTAGCAACTCAGAAAAAACATGCCAAATATAATTTCTCAACTTTTAGCTTTCTTTCTTTTGCTAATATTTGTTCAAAAAAGATCAAAGGCAAACAAAAACAATATGTTCAAAAGATAATTCAACAGATTAGTTGAACTTTATATAAGTGTGCGTACATCATAAAGAATTTTGCATCATGTCAGACATCACTGACTATTTGCTAACATAGCACTTGAAATCCTGCAACAGTTCTCCATTTATGTATGATTTTCACAGTCAAGCTAAATTGAGGACTTTTAGGTGGGCAAAAAGAAGAAAAGGTTTAGATGAGATTGGCATCACTTATACCTGGAGTGATTTGATTACATTTGCTCACATATTTTGACATTTTTTATCTGGAGGTACATACATCAGCATCATTTGACAATATAGAGTCACAAAACAATATAAAATACAGATATGCCATTTATATGCAATACACACATGCAGATGTTGTTGGTGTTATATTTTAGAAATTTGAAATAATAAATACACTGTTCTGTTGCCTAACTTCCTATTAAAAAAATAATTATATGTGAATTCAAATTATGTCTGATAATGTTATCTATAAAATCCAAGCTAAGTTTCACAGCTCTTTGCAAGGCCTGTACTATTTGAATAAGCTTTTCACTGGTATCTTACAAAATTAAATACTACACATGTTTTTTTTCCCCATTACTAATCAATAAATGGTGCATAGTATTACCTGCACACAAATGAGACCTCTTATTATTTGTATGTGCTTTTAGGTACTACAATTTAGTAGATAATTGACTGAAATGAAAAAGCAAAACCTAAATATATTTGGTTTCTCTGTAGATGCAAAATATTAACATAAAATTGAATAAAAAGAGAAGAAAGCAGAATTGGTCAGAAGTGTTGTGGCCAGCTCAGTTTATTATCCAAATGGACTGCAGCCAAATTAGCTACATAAAATTCCAGACTAATCATAAAAATTGCAACTGATAAAAAGTACTTAATGATTTCTCCATGCAGGGTTTGATATATTATAGGCTGGAATAAAATGAAATGAAAGCAGAAACTATTAACTAATCAAGTTGGGACAAATTCAGATGGATTTCATAATGTTAGGTTTATGGCTCTGCACATGTATTGGAAGCTAATTCTAAAGAGTCCCATGTGTAGGTTTGTAATAATTAAGAAATGCCAAAGACATCAATTCAATAATTTTCTGAAGCCAAATGTCAATTAAATACTAGATATCACCAAAACAGGTATTACAAGCTAAAAAAGCATCATAACTGTGATGGCTAATATTATATGTCAGCATGGCTGGGCCATGACACCCAAATATTTGGTCAAACATCATTATAAATATTTCTGTTAACATGGATTTTGGATGAGACTAACATTAAAATTGGTAAAGCAGTTTACCATCCATGCTATGGGTGGGCTTCATCCAATTAACTGAAGGCCTTGAAGGAACGAAGACTAACCTCATCTAAAATATAAGGAATTCTGTTAGCAGACCACCTTTGGGCTCAAACTGCAGCTCTTCCCTGGGTATTCATCTTGCCAGCCTGTATTTCAGATTTTGAATTTACTAAACCTACACAATCTCATGAATTTCTTAAAGTAAATTTCTCAATATATATATGTACATACGCCATTGGTTCTATTTCTCTAGAAAGCTCTAATACAGATTTTGGAAGAGAATTGTGAGGTGTTGCTGTAACAAATAAAAAGATATGTGGGAGACTTCTGGCTAAGATGGAGGCCTAGAGAGACACGCTGCATCTCCCTCCACAACTAAGAAGAAATACAACTACCCCAAAACTAGAGACAATCAGAAGTTCCAAAAAATCAAGCTGCATAGAAGTCCAACAAACAAAGAAATAATGAAGAAATACACATTCAGACAGGTAGGAGGGGCAGAGCTGGGGAGGAGAGGATGCAGTGTGGTGGTGGCAGGAGTGGTGGCATGGTAGTGGCAGGCTGGCAGAAAGCAGTAGTCACACATTTTAAATAGATTGGAGGGACACCTGGGGAGCACTCCCAGCTCCTCATCAGACTGCACAGTTCATGATCCCAGAACTCGGGAAAATAAAGCCTCATTGCTTCTGACTGTGCAAACCAGTGGGGGTTGGGTCAGAGGAAGAAAATGCTGGTCTTTCAGCAGAGTCTGCTTGTTTAAAGGACCCCCATGGTCCTAGAACATCCACAGACTCACCCACTCTGGGAACGATGGCCAGGATAACAGCTAGAGAGGCGCCAGTCCCATACAGAAATGAAGAAGTGCCTGGAAAGGGGGCAAGTGCTGAGCAGTGGCATTGTTCCCTCTCAGACCCCTCCCCCCCCACAGAACCACAATGTAGTGAAACAGGTTGCACTCTATGATGAATACCCAAGGCTCTGCCCCTTACAACATTACAGGAGTGGCAGCTCTGCCTAAGACACAGAGATAGACAAACACAGGAGCCTGTCAAGATGAAGAGACAGAGAAATACGCCCAAAAGAGTAAATGGGTCAAGGTTCCAATAAGAGAACTAAGCAACCAGGAGAGAGCCAACCTAACAGATGAGAAGATAGCCAACCTAACAGACACAGAGTTCAAAACACTGGTGATAAAGGCGTTCACTAACTTGACAGATATATTTAAGTAGGGCAAATGCATAAAGGAAGAAGTAAAGTCTATGCTAAATGAAACAAAGAAAAATCCACACAAAACCAATGATGTAGGGAAGAACAATGGAGTTCAAATCAATGACTCGGAACATAAGGAAGAAAACAAGAGTCAACCAGTACAGAATGAGAAAACAAGAATTCAAAAAAAAAAAAAAATGAGGAGAGGCTTTGGAACCTCTGGGACAACTTTAAACATGCCAACATCATAACCATAAGGATGACTGAAAAAGAAAAGAAAAAGCAAGAAATTGAAAACTTATGTGAGAAAATAATGAAGGAAAACTCCCCAAATTTGGTGCAGGAAATAGACATACAAGTCCAGGAATCACAGAAAGTCCCAAAAAAGCTAGACTCAAAAAGGACCACACCAAGACACATCATAATTCAAATGCCAAAGGTGAGAGATAAAGAGAGAATCTTAAAAGTAGCAAGAGAAAAGCAGAGGGTTCCCTACAAAGGGGTGCTTATAACACTGTCAGCTGATTTCTCAAAAGAAACTTTTCAGGCAAGAAGGGACTGGCAAGAAGTATTCAAGGTGATGGAAAGCAAGGACTTACAACCAAGATTACTCTATTCAGCAAAGCTATCATTTAGAATGGAAGGGCAGATGAAGTGCTTCCCAGACAAGATAAAGCTAAAGGAGTTTGTCATCACCAAGTCATTATTATATGAAATGTCAGAGACTTACTAGAGAAAAAGAAGATCGAAATTATGAACATTAAAATGACAACAAACTCATGACTATCAACAACTAATCTAAAAAATAAAAACAAAATCCAGCTAAGCAAACCAGAATAGGAACAGAATCATAGATAGAGGTATCATTTGGAGCGTTATCAGTTGGTAGAGGGGTGGGGGAGAAATGAGAAAATGCTGCAGGGATTAAGAATAATAACTGTTTGGTACAAAATAGACAGGGGGAAGTTAAGAATAATATAGGAAATGGTGAAGCCAAAAAACTTATATGTATGACCCATGGACACAAATTAAGGGTGTGGGATTGCTGGAGGGAATGGGAGTACTGGGAGGAAGGGAGAAAAGGGGGAAAAAATGGGACTACTGTAACAACATAATCAATAAAATATACTTTAAAAAGATATGTGGAAGTGGTGCATGTTATAAAAAGCCTAGGTTATCTTGATCAGATGTTAGTAGATATGTGCATGTTAAAGGTAGTTCTGGTGATGCCTCATATATAATTGAGAAATATGTTATTGGACATTGGATGAAAGGTGACCTTTTTATTAAAGTGGGTGAGAACTGAATTGTGTTCTAGTGTTTTGTGAATGGTACAATTAGTAAGATATTGACTGGATATTTAGTTGAGAAAAATTTGCAGTTTTTTCTTACTGACTATGGTAAAATATGAGAGGAGAGTTATAAATTGAAGAAGGCAATGTTAAGCAAAAGGGAACCAGAACTTTAAAGATTTAGAAGATTCTCCTTCTATTCATACTGGGAAAAAATGGTAAAATATGTTTTGAGAAAAACACTAAGCATGTGCTTGCACAATCATTTCGTAAAGAGATTGCTGATATGACTCATGAACTTACTCAGACATCTTCAAAGCCAAGAATAGAGATGGGGTTACATCAGCACCAATAGAAACACTACCAGTTTTGACTTAAGAAGACAGAGGTGAGACAAGGAAGGAAGGATGGGGACTTTTGGTATTCTAAAGGTTGCAAAAATAGTTATGCAAGAATATAATAGAATGGCTCTGGCATCACCAGGCTTGCCACTGCCACCACAAGACCAGAGGGCACATGTCCAAAGGGTAAGAGTGTCTCCTCTTCAGTTCGAGAGGGTAGGGCCACCCCTTTGTTTCAGTAGGCCAGGCTTCTGCTCCAGTGGGCCCATAAGTGGGCATGACAATTTGGTAGCTCAGAGGATGGACATTGAGATAAGGAGGATTATTCTCCATCCTTAAAATGTTATGAAGTTTACTCTGCTAGGTTTTGGATTTGCTTGATTTCTATGATCATATTTAATTTCTAATTTCTCCCTTTTGTGAGGAAATGTCTACTTATGCCTATGCTACTACAGTATTTTCAAAGCAGATGACTTGTCTGATTTCACAGGTTCACAATTAGAAAGGAATTTTGCTTCAGGATGTATCATAACTCTGGACTCAACCACACTTTAATTTAGATGATATTTGGGGTTTACAGTTGATCCTGGAAGGTGTAAGATTTGGGTTGTTGAGATGGAAATGAATGAATTATATTGAGAAAGACATGGGTTTCAGGGGTCCAGAATGTAGGGTAGAATAGGTTAAGTCATGTCCCCCAATATTCATTTGAAGTCCTAACCACCAATACCACAGAGATGACTGTCTTAAAAAAGGGCCTTCAAAAAAATGATCAAGTTAAAAATGAAGATATTAAGGTGGGTTCTAATTCAATCTGACTGTGTCCTTCTAAGGAGAGGTAATTTTGGCACATGTACAGAGAAGAGACCATGTAAGGACACAACAAGGAGGCAGCCATCAGCGAGCTAAGGTGGAAAACCACAAAAGAAACCAGACCTCCCAAAACCTTGATCTTGAACTTCCAGCTATCAGAACTGTAAAAATAAAAAAAAATTTTCTGTTGTTTCAGTGATCCAATCTGTGGTATTCGGTTATGGCAGTCCTCACTAACTACTATAATGATCCTAACATTGCCAGAGTACTTAATATAAACTTAGAAACTTTCAGGAATTTCTTGATTTCAGAACTCACTTCTTGAAAATGGCTGATAAGAGAGAAAAACTTCAATTATATATGGACTAGATTTTATTTTATTTTTTTCTGGCTGAAGTTTTTGAACATGCATATGTACTTAAACAGTTCTAAAATTAGCTATATTCTCTAGGTATTTGAAATATTGTAAGAAACCACCAATTTACACAATTGACTGAAAATATAAAGTCATAGCCTTGAGTAGCAGCCTTCATTGTGGGAGTTAATAACATTATTGTAGAAAGGTTGGCATATTTGCAACACACCTCCAACTTTGAAACAGTCATGGCTGAGGACAATGATACTCTCTAACAACATATTACTTGAGAAGTTTATAAAGAAGTTAAAGAGAAATGCACTTACCATTAACTTACACAGCTCAAGATTTCTGAGATGATTTAGTATATATTTTTCTTCAGAAAAAAATGTTTTCTTCTTTCTCATCCTACGAGTCACATAATTGGGTGAGATCTATAAATAATTCTTCTAGTGAATATTTAATAAGAATTATCTTCCTGTGGAATTTGCCACAAGAATTTTTATGTCTTATCAAACTTTAAAATTATTTTGGCAGCTTATGGGGACAGTGGGTAAATGAGAAATCAGATACAAAGTTGAATACTTCAGATCAGGTCACAGTAGTCAAAATTAAAAGAAAATTATAGATACTAATCTTCTTTGAAGCACTATAGTAAATTCAGTTAAATAGTTCTAATTTTGTGTTATTAATATTTTAGAAATTAATTTCTTCCTTATATTGTCATCTTCCTAGTTCATATTTTAATCACCTCAGAACATCATTATTTCCATTAGTTTATCAATTTTATAACACAGTCAATTATTTAAGGTATCTTAATACTGCCCTTATCAAATTTAATATTTATCACCAATAATGTATGAAGAATTATGTATAGTACTTTAAATTAAGTTTTATGTTTTTTAAGCTCAGTTCACTCTCTGGATAAAACATGGAAGAAGGAGTAGATGGCATGAGGCAAAATTAATATTTGTCAAATAAGACATACTTGAAAAGTGAGTTATGGCATCTCATTGATGAAATTTATTCTAAATCATTAAAAATACTGAGGCTGAACAATCAAAGATAAATCAGATTTCATGGATGATCGATAGAATCACCAACTTACTTTGAAAGGGAAAATATGAGGATATTTTTAGACTACTTGTAGAAATAAAAATATATATTTGTGGGTTTTTTCAGTAGTCAATTGAAAAAGAACTAAGGAGACCTGGTGGTTTAAAGGGAGAATAATTCATTTTAGGGAAAATGTTGAAACACAGAGTAAATAATCTCACCAATAGAATTACAGATTACCTGGATTTAAGAATACCTATTTGTGCATTATTCATATAAGGAGGAAGTAGAAGCATAATTTGTATCTACTGTATCTATTGAAGAAACACAATAAAGGAAAAGTTATTAAAAATTGTATGAAAATCAAAAAAATAAAATTAAAAAAATAATAAAAATAAAAAATAAAAGATAAAATGTATAGCAATAAAATTATTTCCAAAAGCAGAGGAGGACAAACTATCAAGAACTATAAGATGAGTAGTATAAAGTACTATAAAATTGTCTTAAAAAAAAGTGGGGAGGAGAATCCACTGGATTTTATAATTTAAAAATAAATGGCAAAGTCTAAAAAAAAGAAAATCTGTTTCTTGCTAGTGATTTGTTTTAAAAAATAAGTTTTATTGAATGTAAACTCTTTGGCCTAATTTGCTAAAGTATAAAGAAAAATAGTTCAGAGATGATGAATTAAAAATTATTCAATGTTTTTGTACTTCTTGAAATATGGATTATATCCTTGGGATGTAGAGAAGGAACCCCCAATTAATTATAAAACAAAGAAACACATAAAAATGATATGTTCACTACAATTCCAAGGCTGCAATAAGTCAACAGGCACTTAATATTTAATTTCAAATTTTTACACTTTTTTTTAGAATTTTCATCACAAGCAAGTACATTTTAAAAATCACTTTTTGTTGTTAAAGAATGTTGATAAAATTTTGATAAAATAAAAGATAAAGAAAAGAGAAACTAATCAATCATTATACTTCTTATGCTATATTGAGAATCTTCATTTAAAATAATTAGCATAAATGTAAATTAAGGTAGACCTGTGAGTGATTTTGTAGCAAGACTTTAAGAATTTGGGTATTCTCTCAGTTTATGTGAATAGTAAATAGATAATAAGGTCCTTAACTGGACAGAACACTAAAACATTAGTTGTGGCTAAGTATTAATTTTGTATTACCTTCAATTATGGAATATATGAGCTATAATGTGTTTAGATATTAATGTATTAATATTAATAAATTAAATCATGTAAAATAACATAGCAATTTGGGTGTTTTGAAATTAATATACATAAATAAATTTAAATTTTAATTGTTTTATCAATTATTTTTGGCCAGTATATATAAAATTTTTAAATAATTTATGAAACCATTTATTTTAAAATCTCCTATAATTAAAACTTCCAGAATGAAATCGAAATGGATATAAGACTTAAATATAAGTCACAACACCATAAAAGTCTTAGAGGAAAACATAGAAAGTAAAATTTCAGTTATCTCATGCAGCAGTATTTTCACCGATACATCTCCAAGGCAAAGGATGTAAAGGAAAAATTAAACATGTAGGACTACAACAAATTAAAAGCTTCTGCATAGCTAAATAAAATATCAACAAAAATGAAAAGGAAACCAACCATATGGGAAGATATATTTGCCAGTGATACCTCAGACAAGGGTTTAATCCCCCCAAAATATAAAAAACTCATGATGCGACTCAACACAAAGAATACAAAAAGAATTCAACTGAAAAATGAGCAAAGGACCTGAATAGACACTTAAGAAGGACATATAAAGGGTCCATAGACATATGAAAGGATGCTCAACATCACTAGCCATCAAAGAGATATAAATTAAAACCACAATGAGATACCAACTCACACTAGTCAGAATGACCATCATCAACAAATCAACAAACACAGGTGCTGTCAATGCTCTGGAGAAAAGGAAACCCTAGTACACTGTTGGTGGGAATGCAGACTGGTGCAGCCACTATGGAAAACAGTAAAAAATTTCCTCAAAAACTAAAAATGACTGCCTTTTGATCCAGTAATTCCAGTGCTGGGTTTATACCCTAAGCATCCTGAAACACCAATTCAAAAAAATGTATGCACCCCAATGTTCATAGCAGTGTTATTTACAATAGCCAAGTGCTGGAAATAGCTTAAGTGCCCATCAGTAAACGAGTAGATCAAAAAATTGTGGTACATTTACACAATGGAATACTATGCAACAGAAAGAAAGAAGAAACTCCTACCTTTTGTGACAGCATGGATGAAACTGGAGAGTATTATGCTAAGTGAAACAAACCAGGCATCAAAAGGCAAGTACCATATGATCTCACCTATAAGAGAAACTTAAAAAAAAAAAAAAAGCAAAATTAGAACCAGACAAACAAACAAGCAAAATAGAACCAGAGACATGGAAATAATGAACAAACTAACAGCGACCAGAAGGGATGGAGAAGGGGGATAACGGGGGAAAGAAGAAGAAGTGTCTAGTCAAAGAACAAGTATAAAGGACCATGAACATGGACAGCAGTGTAGGGATAGACTGTGGGGGGTGGGGTTGGGGAGGCAGGGGAGAGCATTGGGGGGAAATTTGGACAGCTGCAGTTAAACATTAATGAAATAAAATAATAAAATAAAAACATAAGTTTTTTAAATTCCATAATTATTTAGATTATTTTTAAGTATATTTTGTTGATTATGTTGTTACAGTAGTCCCAATTTTTCCCCTTTTCTGCCCCCTGCCCAGTACGCTCTTCCCCCAGCAATTCCACCCCTCTTAGTTCATCTTCATGGGTCATGCGTATGTTATTTGTCTTCACGCTTTCCTATATTATTCTTAACTTCCTCCTGTCTATTTTGTACCAAACTATTATGCTCCTTAATCCCTGCACCATATCCCCATTTCTACCACTTTCTCTTCCCATCTAATAACCCTGCAAATGATCCCCATACCTATGATCCTGTTTCTACTCTGGTTTGCTTAGTTGGATTTCGCCTTTAGTTTATAGATTCAGTTATTATTAGTTGTGAGTTTTTTTATCATTTTAATATTTATAATTTTGATCTTCTTTTTCTTAAGTAAATCATTTCATATAATAATGGTTTGGTGATGATAAACTCCTTTAGTTTTATCTTGTCTGGGAAGCACATCATTGGCCCTTCCATTCTAAATGACAGCTTTTCGGATAGAGTAATCTTGGTTGTATGTCCTTGCTTTTCATCACATTGAATACTTCTTGCCAGTCCCTTCTTGCCTGAAAAGTTTCTTTTGAGAAACCAGCTGATAGTGTTGTAGGCACCTCTTTGTAGGGAACTCTCTGCTTTTTTCTTGATGCTTTTAAGATTCTCTCTTTATCTTTCACCTTTGGCATTTTAATTATGATGTGTCTTGGTGTGGTTCTTTTTGAGTCTAGCTTTTTTGGGACTTTCTGTGCTTCCTGGATTTGTATGTCTCTTCCTTTGCTAAATTTGGGAAGTTTTCCTTATTTTTTCACATAAGGTTTCAATTTTTTGTTCTTCCTCGTCTCCTTCTGGTACCCCTATTATTCAGATGTTGGCATATTTAAAGTTGTCCCAGAGGTTCCTAAGCCTCTCCTCAATTTTTTCAGTTCTTGTTTTCTCATTCTGTACTGGTTGAGTGTTTTTTTTTTCTTCCTTATGTTCCAAATTATTGATTTGAACCCCAGTGTCCTTCCCTTCACCATTGTTTGTGTGTGTGTTTTCCTTCGTTTCATTTAGCATAGCCTTTACTTCTTCCCTTATGCATCTGCCATACTCAATCATATCTGTCAAGACTGTGAGCATCTTTATCACCAGTGTTTTGAACTCTGAGTCTGTTACATTGGTTATCTCCTTGTCATTTAGTTCTCCCACTGGAACCTTGATTCATTTTCCCTTTGGGACCATACTTCTCTGCCTCCTTGTCTTGACAGGCTCCTGTGTTTGTTTGTCTCTGTATCTTAGGTAAATTATTGCTCCTGTTACATTGTAAGGGCCAGAGCCTTAGGTATTTGTCAGTACAGGGCAACCCATTTTACCACGTGGCACTGTCTGGATGAGTATTTTTTCTTTATATCTTAGTTTGTTGGACTTCCATGAAGCTTGATTTCCTGGAATTTCTGGTTGTCTCTAGTTTTGAGGTAGTCATATTCCTTCTTAGTTGTGAAGGGAGACCCAGTGTGTCTGTCTAGGCCTCCATCTTGGCTGGAAGTCCTCTAATTTAGATTATTAAAAATGTGTTTCATGAAACATTTGATACCAACTTCTGAAAACACTTATGAATCCTCCTGGTCTTAGTTACATGAAATAACTTGTGCTGACAGTCTAATAATACTGGGGGGAAAAACTTTTAAAATAATATTAATTTTCTATAATGCATCATGCATGGTGCATGATAATCAATTGCTGTGCAAAACAATTTTTGATGTGGCATTTTCTCTTTTCTTCACACCTTTTAGAAGATGCTGCATCATCAAAACATTGCTTTTTATGAGTTTCAAGAAAAGGGAGTAAAAATAAATCTTAGAACTTTCTCTGTAATTGGCTGAAACTTTCATGCCTTTCACTTAGGTCTCCATTAGTCAAAAGTGGTTTTAGCTAGCTGTACTCAAGCATTTCAGTCAATTACCCACTTTTATCTTGTTGTTATTATAAAGGGCCATTTCTTTCCTAAAATGGTCAATTAAGTTCATAAAAAGAAATGGTGAGGGATATACAGTTTGTTAGCTGTACTGTCTGGAGTACACTGGTCTTGGGGAAGAACATTTTAGAGGGTTTCTTAATGAATTGAAATAGCTTTTATGAGAATAGTTGTTTGTTCGCATTTCTTTTTTCTCTGGCCACAATTCACAGTTAACAACGCAGTTATTGGGTATTTTAAAGCTCTTAAAATATCTTCCATATACTTAAAAAAGGGTCCCATATTTTTGCTTAACTATTCCATTTGTATAAAGTACATTTTAGAATCAATTGGGGTAGCAGGTTTTACTGAAAAACATAGAAGAAAACTTCATTGTATTTAACCTGGGAAAAATGGGATAGAAGAAAAGCATTTGGAGAAAATTAATCAGATATGACATACTCTAAATATACAGAAGTGTTACAGCAATTAATGTAAAATGGAATAAAAAAAAATAATGAACAGCGGACTTTTAATTTGAATAATAATGTAACATTATGGTTGCTCAAAGCAAGAATCCTAGCTTGAATAGTGCTCTATTTATTTGCTTATAATCCCTAATCTTATTCTTAAAACAAATAAGAGTATATACTGTTTGTCATATCATATTAGGCCTAATGCACATTATAGTACAGAGTGAAAAACTGTAAATTAAATTTGGTTTTAGTGCACCTTCCAGTCTACCCAGAAAAAAATACTTGCTATAAATGTAAAATTTGACGAACGTCTTTCTTGATTATGAGTGAGTACTAAATGGTAAGTAGTAAATCCACCAAGGAAAAAAACAAAACAAAACTGCTTTTTCCTTTTTTTGCTTTTATTATTGTTGCAAATATTTTCTCCACAAATATTTTAACCATAAATACTCAGAATCAAACACTCTTCCTCCTACAAGAAGTATCCAATAAATACCAAAGAAAAATTATTAAACAAGTATAATTACTTTACCAAAATAGTGGTTAGCAAATTAGCCACTATGAAGGGATTCTCTGGGTTTGAGCTACATAAACTCTTTCTTGAATCTTTAGCCTTCCAGTCTGCCCTAAAATTTTTGAACTTGCCATTCCCCACAAACACATAAGTCAATTTATTCTCTCTCTCTTTCTCTCATACATATATGGTCTGCCTGCTCAATGGTTTGCATGCTCCTGTGAGGCCAGAGGCTATATCCACTCTAATAGCAACATTGAGGAGGTTGGCTCCTGGCCAATGACCTGTGTGTGATTTTTCAGGCCAGATTATAGGCATTTATGAAGGCTCTACCTGGAAGGCTTGACAGAGGAGAGCTGCCCTCCCCACATCCAACTTGGTGCATAGCCGTGCACTGCAGTTGTGAAGTGTGTTGCAGTCAAGGCCTCTGGACTCCCTGGCTAGTCATGCTCCTGTGCATATGTGTGGGGACCCCCCAAAAAACCTGGAGTTTATTTATAAAAAAATCTGTATTTATTTTTTTCACATGTTTAAACTTCAGTCACCTGCAAAGTATTCTCCAATTGATGCAATACACTGACTGAGACTTTTTTTCACTACTCAGAACAGTTTTTGAACTTGTTGGCTTTGATGCCTTTTAGTGCATCTGCTGTGTTTTGTTCTACCTCGTCCACATCATCAAAATGTTTCCCTTTGAGAACTTTTTACATCCAGAAAAAAATAAGAAAAGTCATTTGGGGTGAGACTGGGTGAATAGGAAGCATGGGGTACAAAGGTCAGGCTCTTTTGGGTCACAGACTGCTGAACACGCAGTGTGATGTTGGCAGGTGTGCTTTGTAAAACACCCATCATGAAATGGGCAAATGCCTTCAAGAGTCTTCAATTTCCCTGAAAAATGTCACTGAAGCCAAACACAGCTTCTCACAACAATGCCAGCTGGTACTGACACATATGGATTCCTAGAACACTCACTGAGCATGGGAAGCCTTTACTACAAGGGGGTTGCCCACCAGAAGATAATAGATAATTCCTTTTTTTTTGGTGTCCCATGTCATATATATAATACCTATTTTTTCTCTCTCTCTGTGTGTATATATATATATATATATATATATATATATATATATACACACACATATTTATGTGTGTATTGTGTGTACATGTACAAAATGGCCTGCCCAGAAAGTATCCAGCCATGTGATATAGATACATTTATTGAAGAAGTTACAAAATACAAGAAACATTGTGCACATGACAATGATGCCTCAGTCTTCTTCAAAGTATGCACTTGGGGACCTCAGACAATTCTTCCAGTGATTCTTCCATTGTTCAAAACACTCTGCAACATCCTTTGTTGGAATCATCATCAGCTGATTCTTCGTATTTTCCTGCATCTCATCAATGGTCTAAAATCTCTTCCTCATGTCCAAATCTCAAACACAGCAGATTTTGACATCCCCAGATCAGCTTCTAGTCCTCACATTGTCAGTCACTGATCTTTGTTGATTGCAGCCCATATACCTGGATCACTTTCAACAGATTCTCAACCATCTTTGAAGTATTTTTGCCACACTTATTTGTGCTATACTCATTGTATTGTCCCCGAAAACCTTCTAAATCATTCAAATTGTTTCTTCAGAGGAATTTCCAAGTTTTACACAAAATTTGATGCAGATTTGTTGCTCTTCTTGCTCAGTCACTTTCAATGTGACAGCCACATAGTACATACACATGCTCTCTCAATGGTGCCTACCACTCCCACTGACTAGTACAGTGAAGTCATCATTGTTCACATATGTGCATTCCAGTCTCCTTCGCTGCCAGGTAACATTGATGTTATGTTAACAATGACTGGACTTTTTCTAGAAAGATCTCATATATACTTATTCTATTCATTCTTTTACTCTGGAGACCCTTGACTAATAAATATTTTTGTACAAATGTGGTGACACAACAACCAACAGACAACAGTATTGTGCACTAGTAAGGCTCTATTTGCAATTTAATGGTGGAAAATAACCTAATTCATATGTACAATGAGTTCAAATACATATCAAAACATCTTCGATACTTTCACACAGTATACTCTGAATAATATATGTGTATGCGTGTTATCAATTTTTGCATAGTCTTGAAATGTAGAGAATCATTAGGTGTTTTAATACACTGAATTGGTGTAGTTAATTTCTATGTTTAGAAACAGGAAGAGAATAAGAACAGAAGGTGATGAATTTTTCAAAGGAAGTTAGGTATTGCATTTTTCTTCCTTTATTTTTATTTTGACTATAGTAAACTGATCTTTTGAAGCGTTCAGCTTTGTATCTGATTTCTTATTTATATATTCTTCTCATGAGCCAAATATTTCCCTCAGTAGAAATGTAAAAATTGTCATGCATTACCTTTACTTGAAGGTGGAAAATAAACATGGTCACAACCACTGATATTTTGTAGGTTGTTGGCAAAATGCCAAATTTTCAAATTCTTTTTTTTTTTTTGAATCAGTAATGTTGCACATTTTATTTCTAAGAGCTATACAAGGTTTCAATAAATAGTAATTGATTAATTATGAATCAGTATAATCAATGTAAATGTCTTCAAAGTCATTTAATTGCGGTTTATACCACAAACTTTGTCTTCATTTCTGTTTACGAATTGCCAACTAGGATACTTAAGTGAGAGAGAGACAGAAAAAGAGAAACAGTGAGTGTGACTTTACAAATGTAGATTTAACACATGAAAAATGTAATGATAGAAGCATCACCAAGAATGATATTTCTACAAGTTAAAGGCCATGGTTTTAATTTACCTTTTCATATTTAGGGTCTAAAGTATTACCTCAAATATTATGGACAATATATAAATATTTGCTAAGTAAATTTAGATTAGTTAAGATAAATAAATTGTTACTACCTCAACCCAGAGCCTACTTTAAATTTAGAAATTATTCTATTTTTATTTAGTATTTTAATGACCTAAATACATTTTATTTGCTAGTATAAGAGCCCTCCCATTTACTAAAGCGTGTATGTATAATTTATGTATACAGAAAATAAAATGTACTACCTTCAAGCATCCTTCTACAATACCCTTGAATTATATCCAATCTATTAATGAGATATCACGACAGATTGTGGAAAATGCTACAGTTTAGGTATATGGTCAGAAAGCGTGAAAAAAAGTAATGACACTTCATAAAGTTGACTAGTCACCCAAAACTCAAAAGTATGAAACCTCTAAATTTTGGAAATGAGCAAAACCTTTCCTCTATTTATTATTCTTTTATTTAAATTGGATTTTTATTATTGGATTTACTTTAGCCCTTCAAAATTAATTAGATAATTATAAATAAAGTTAGACTAAAGCTTTCAAATGAAATGGATTAATTTTTATAAATTTTACCACAAATGCTGATTGTTTAACTATATAATAAGAATTAATTTATGTGTTCTCTTTTCTATTTGATAAGAAAAAAATTTTTTAAAAAGCCACTAATTTAATGGAAGTCAAGCATACATTACCAATACTTATAATTTGGCTGTTTTCACTCAATTTTTACAAACCATTATTCTCATTCTTTCATATACCCAAAGAAGGATTTGAAGACCAAAGTCAGTGACCTAACAGTATTGATTTAACTTTTGTTTTATAATGTTTCTGTTTTGGTTTGATCATGTGTATTATTCTACCTAAAATAACTAAATAAATAAAAGATGAGACTTTGAATTAGATATTTGTAGTATCTAGATCAAATGATATTGACAGAACACTGGAAGATATGATGTATCTAAAACATATTTGAATAAAAACATAGAACAAATGTGTTACATATAGCATATTTTCACAAAATCCATATTCATAAACAATTATAAGTTAAAACTAGGAAGTAAACAGTCTGATTGATGTTTTTAGTTATAAGCTGTGACAATTGAAATAGTAAATATATTAACTTGTTAGTGCTCATTCTTTTTTCATTTCTTAAATTATATTTTATTGACTATGCTATTACAGTCATCCTGATGTTTCCTCTTTTGCCCCCTCCACCCAGCACCCAGCACCTGCCACTCCCTCAGGCAGTCCTACTCATTGTTCATATCATTCCTTTTTCTTAATGAGTTTTAAACATAAGGTTGTTGATTTAAAAAGTGACATGCTTTTTCACAGTGCTTTCTGTGAAAATTAAGAATATTTTTTATATAAGGAGTATTTTACTACATAAACACAGAAACTGAAAGTGAGCCTAGTATTAAATTAAAAGTTATTTCTACCATATATTATACTGTGTGATACCCCAGCTTTGTTCTTCTTTCCCAAGAAAGCTTTGGATATTGCAAGGATATATGCATTCCTATATTTGCTGCAGGATTATTCATGGTAGCCAAGACATGGAAACAACTAGAGTGTCCATTGATAGATGATTGGATACAGAAGATGTGGTACATATATACAATAGAGTACAACTCAACTCAGACATCAAAAAAGATGAAACACTACTATTGTCAACAACACAGATGAATCTTTAGAATGTTTTGCTAAGTGGAATAAGGTAGAAAAAGCTAAAACCATGATTTCACTCATATGTGGGATGTAAATCTGAAACACATAGAGACAGACAAGAGTATGGAGGTTACCAGAAGGAGAGGGAGTTAGGGTGTACTAAAGGGTAAAGGGCGACAAATATATGGTGATGGAAAAATGAGTTGAGTTTGGGTGGTGAGCACACAATGCAATATATAGATCATTTATTTTATAAATGTACATATGAAATTTATTAATTAATGTCACCCCAATAAAGTTAATAGCAAAAGAGTACATAACAAATAAAAAATAATAATCAAAACAACATGGTATTGACACAAAACAGACACATAGATCAATGGAAAAGAATACAGAGCCCAGAAACAAATATGTGCAAATATGGTCATCTAATTGTCAACAACAGAGCCAAGAATTCACAATGAGGAAAGGGCAGTCAGTGTAATAAATGTTTTTGGGAAAATTGGATACCCACATGCAAAGAATAAAACTAGATCTCTGTCTTACATTGCACATAAAAGTTAACTCAATATGGATTATGCTGTACGTAAAAATTAACTCAATATGGTTTAAAGAAACATATCACTCCCCGCAGAAAACATAGAGCGTAAGAGCTGTGACATTGATCTTGGCAATTTTTCTTCTATTTGACACCAAAACAAAGTCAACAAAAGCAAAAATAAACAAGTGGTAGCACATCTAACTAAAATGTCTCTGCACATAAAAGGAACCTATTAACAAAATGAAAGGCAACCTACGCAATGGGGAAAATATTTGCAAACCACATATCTGGTAAGGAATTAATATCCAAAATATACAGGAAACTCATACAATTCAATATTTTAGGAAAACCAAGTAACCTAATTAAAAATGGGCAAAGGACCCAAAAAGACTTTTTTTTTTCCTAGAGAAGACCTACAAATGGTCAACATTACTAATCATTAGAAAAATGCAAATCAAAGCCACAATGAGCTATCACCTCACATCTGTTAATATGTCAATTCTCATACAGACAAGAGATAAAAGCAGGTGAGAATGTGGAGAAAAGGTTACCCTTGTATCCTGTTGGTGGAAATGTAAACTGGTAAAGCCATATGGAAGAGAATATGAGGTTCCTCAAGAAACTAAAAATAGAATACTGTATAATTCAGCAATCCCACCTGTGAATATGTACACCAAAGGAAACATACTCGTATCTCCAAGAGATACCTTACTCTTATGTTCCCTGCAGCATCTTTCACAAAGCCAAGGTATGGAAACAACCTAAGTGGCTTCTAACAAAAGAATAGATGAGGAAAATGTGTAATGAATGGATGGATAGATAGATGATAGATGATAGATAGATAGATAATAATAGAAAATTATCAGTTTTTAAAAAGAAAGAGAAATCCTCGGTTTTGCAACAACATGGATGAACTTGGAGGGCATTATACTAAGTGACATAAGCCAGACAGAGAATGATAAATACTGCAAAGGATCACTTATATGTAGAATTTAAAAAACATTTTGAAACTCTAGAAATAGTAAAAATGCTATTGCCAGGGGCTGGGGGTGTTAGAAACAGGGAAGATATAATAAAGGGATACAAAATAGCAGTTATGAGAAAGGTCTGAGGGTATAATATGTATCATGATAACTAAAATTGGTAAAACTGTATTTACCATTGAAATTTTCTGAGAGTAGAACATGAATATTTTCATTATACAGCAAGATAAAAAGATATAAATCAGTAACATTAAAATAAATTTTCAAACTTAGGTCACTGTGGAAAGCTGAAGTGTCTCACTGAGGAATAAAAAAGGAAGGGAGCTTCTTGTGACTTGCTGGAAATTGAAATAAAAAGAAAGAGGACCAAATCTGTTCCTTTCACACAACAAGGTCCCTGCCTTTCTTCATTAACTACTTCTTTTTCTCCAATGAAGCTCAAGTAATTTTGTTTTTTAATCACACAGTATAGGGTAAAAATAAAAACATAAACTTTCCTTTAGACCACAGTTTCTATGTCATTAAACTTCTGGTTTTGGTAAAATGTACTCCTTGAATACTAGTTGCCAGCACTAACCCCACAGATAAAGGATTAAACAAGCAATGAAAATGATTTGACATCTCAACAAAACAAAACTTCAGAATTTCAAAGAATGATTATAAATTGTCCATGAAATTTTTCAAAAAATGGTTAGCATTGTAGAGCAGTTTAAATAATTTACATAGATTATCACTTTAAAAGAAAAATATTTATTAAAGTAAAATTGCATTAAAAGAGGTAGAAAGTTTTTAAAGTTTTAAGCAAAATATTCTACTGAAATAAACTTCTTCATTCTCACATTATTTTAAATAAATTTTATTCAAAATTTCAATCAATTTAATTGTAAAATGCTATGTTTAGTTAAAACAGGCACTGTGTAAACAAATGAAAGTAAAAATGTCTTGTTATTAAGAACTGAAAACTATGACATACTTCCTAAAAGTCTACCACATAAAACAGGAAAAAAAAGTTTAATCGATTAAAGAAGATTCTGCTGTGATTTACAGAGGAAAAGTACCACTTTTAAACAAATCAAATCTCTCATTGGATAAAAAAAGTCTATGCCAACTAAATATGTAAGTTGCCATTTCAGTCTTAAATTTGTAACGGAAACATTCAATGATAAATTTGTTTTTATCTCATTTACAAGAAGTATTATCAGACCCAAAATTTTGTTTCCAGAAATTTTAGGTTAGGTTGTATCTTTCATTATATATTATTTCAAATTTAGAGTTCTGTAAAAAGAAGTTCTTAAGCCAATAAGGATAATATTACATAGTCTATTATAATATTACTCTCTTATACTATAAGAACCATACTATGTAATATATATTCTATAATGTGTAATAACTAGGTATTTGGGACATGAGTTTTTACTATTAATCAAATCAAACAATTCTAATGGATTATATGTAAATTAAAATATTTTAAGGATTACTGCATCTGGACACTCAACTATCTTTTTCAGGCCTATTTTAAACATAATTTACATTCTACAGAGTCAATCAATAAGTATAAATATCTTTGAAATTAAAGAATGTGTTACATTACTTTTTTTCTTGGATGTAGAAGATTTACCTACTTTTTAACTCTTTAGAACAGATTTATATTTGTTATAACTTCTAACGATTTTTAAAAATGTAGAATAACATTTGAGGCAAAATAACTGGTGAATATAGTACTATCTCGAATTTTAATTTTAGACTCAATATGAGAATCTTTGAATAGCTAAAAATGAGTTATAAAAACACACAAAATTCAAAAACACACAGAATCCAAACTTAATAACATATAAATTAGAATTAGGTTAACTGCAAATTTTAATTCAGATTCTATAACTTATGGAAAATATAGGAATAATATACATTTCTGTATATGATATAAATACACCAAAAACTTTTAAAATGTGAATTCTAAAATAATAAAGACAAAATATGGTCATAGTTGACATATAAAGATAATTAAGACTTCTGACAAAATATGGGGATTTCCTCCATTTTTTTCAGTTTCCATATTAAATCAAAGAAAGCTAGTTCCTAGCTCCTAAATCCTTTAACAATTAGATATGCTACCATCAAATAAGTGATTTTTTAGGTATTTGTTACAGGGATCTATATAGAAAAGGAAGCTGGGCAAAAATTATGTATACAGTCCATTTACAAATAATACAAGCCCTTCTTTCATCTCAAAGATAAATAAGATCTGAAACAATCAGTGTTTTTTGAGATTGAGGCCAAGTTCATAAAAAATCAAAACAAGCTTAGGCAAACAATTTTCAGGAATTCATTTCTGGATACCACAAAAATCTAATAAAAGAAAACACAATGCAAAGCATGTGGGAATTTCTACAACAGAAGAGTGAAGACAAAATGTGAATGTGTTTTAGTTGCAATACACATTCTCATTGTTAGCTTTTCTTAGAGTTTCTATGCTAGTTTTATCTTTCAGACCCTAAATTAGCTTTCCCTTCTAAAACAGAAGTAATTTCAGAATATTTACTTTATCTTATCATTTATCATTAAATACATGTACACACATCCTGAATGTTTCATAATTTAAGTAATTCATGTTTGTATTATAAAATTCACATGCGCATAATGTAAAAGTTTATATATACTAATAGAGAAAAAAATAAATTAAGCTTCTTCCTCATTTTGCCATCCCCCAACTCTACGCCATATTAGAAACAACCATGTTTGAAACATCCATCTGGTCCCAAAAAGGCAAAGCTGATTAATTTTTCCCCATAACCCTTTACTATTATTTCGCAAAGCAACATATTTATGAAGCTATTTAATCAAAACTCTATGGGATAGACACTGCGCAACTCTTATGTGTGAGTTTAATATTTTTCCTAATGTTACCTTGCAATACTCTCACTCCAGGGTCTGAATCTTTCCTTTCTTCTTTTTTAAGGCATTCACATATAGTGTTTTAGGACAAAACTTTATAAATCAATATTATATATTCCATATATTATCAAATATATATATTCAATATATTTTTTAATATAAATTATAAAATGAATTGTAAAACTTAACAGTGATTGACTTTTTCATCAAGTACTTTAATAATTGCTTTCATTTAAAATACCATAGATGCCATACAAATCTATATATAGCTCAATACTTGACATATAGTAGATGTCCAATAAATACCCATTAAGTGAATAATGCTAATATTTCATTACTTGTTGTGTATGTGTTCCCATTTAATTTATTTGTTTGGATCTAGAGCATTGTAGTGTTTTTAAAAATATGAATTAAGCTAGGCTTTGGTCTTCTCACTGTGCTGAAATGCAGGTGAGCCTAACCTTCAGCAATAATCACAGAGACTCAAGTCAAATAATGCCTATAAAATCAATATCTCTGAAAAATCATTGATAGGTTTTTCTCAAAAAACTATTGACTTTTTAATTCCCCATTGTTCCCAATAATTTGTGCATATTTAAGAGTTAAAGAAATAAAGCAGTCAATTACATTTAGATTTTTGTTTCAAACTGTCATAATTGCATAGCCTTAGGAATCCAGGATGTAGCCCTGGCTGCTGTGGCTCAGTGAATTGAGCGTCGACCTGTGAGTCAAGTGTCACTGGTTTGATTCCCAGTCAGGGCACATGACTAGGTTGCATGTCAGGTCCCCAGTTGGGGGCACGAGTGAGAGGCAACCACACAGTGATGTTTCTCTTCCTCTCTTTCTCCTTTCCCTTCTCTCTAAAAATAAAACAAACAAACAAATAAATATTTTTTTAAGAAATCCAGGATGTAGCTAACTATTTTAGTGAAGAAACTAAAGAATAGCAAATTAATATCAGACAAAAGTATGCATGTCTCTAGACCATGTAGCAGTTTCTATAACTCATCTTAAATATTGATGTTATATTTCATGAAATCATTTTTATTTTTTATAATGCTGGTCTTTAAAAAAATAACCACTAGAGAATATGTGCATATGCGTCTTTACTTCTTTTTTCTTAGATTCTGTTTTCTTTACCTGCCTCTGACAGTTTTTCCTCCAAAAAACAGTTCCAAGATCAAGTCAGTAGAAAATCAAGTGAATGATACCTTGTTCCCATCAGAAATAATTGGTGATAAATCATTTATAAAGGAACTATTTAAAAAATAAATTTGTGAAAATCTAAAATCATTCAAAACATATTAAGTCACTAGCTCTTTTCTTATATATTCATTTTCATTTTAAAAACAAAAGTACTAACAGTTCTGATCTTGAAGCAAAAATAGATACTCACCTAAGACTGCTACTACTTCAGGTTTGTATTTTTAAAATAGAAGGAGATACAAGTTTTAATGTGGTCCTGCCTATTATATAAACTTTTTTTTCCCTCAAGTGTCTCCTCAGATTCTTACAGGCTACCTAAAATTGCATTGAAGTCCTGGGACAAAGATAAATAAGGTTCCTGCTCAAGGTATTCCAAGACCAATTAGCAACATATAAAATATAGATATGATAAAAAATACATTAAAATTAAGCATTTAGAAGAAATAGGTCAATTTACTTGAAAGTACTTTAATCAACAACCTGACTAAAATGAAACTTTAAAATAGATGAAATTTAAATGACATAATTAGGATGGGTGTCTATTTCATAAACTTTCAAGGTGGTGCTGGCATTATGAAATGGATATAATATGCCAGCCAAATCCTAAATGCACAATAAAACTTTATAATTATTTTATTATTCTTCCATTGTTTTGTTACAGAGAGGCCAGATACAGGAAACCTCCCTCCCTACCTTGGATCTTGTCTCTCTAGCATGAGACAAATTCAAACAAGAGACAAACAAATTATAGTGGAGATGAGATAGCAAATTTATTTATGAAACATATATGAGCACAAAGCTGCAAGCAGGCACCCAGCTAATCTAAATGTTCCACATATAGAGGAAAGTTGCTACTATGTTTGTAAGTTTGTTCTATACACTTGAGCCAAGGCTACAAGTAGGTACTTAGCAAATACAAGTATGCCAACTATTGGGGTTTAGGGGGTATGCACTTTAGTCAGTTTCTATGTTCTCCTCCCCCCTTTTTTCTTTCTAAACCTTGGGAATAATGTCCAGCTACAAAGGCTTTCTTTCTCAATTAGTTGAGCATCTCTTTTAATTAGTGAAATTGTTAAAGAGGCTCCCTTTCCTTAGGTTATATTCCTAATTCATACATATCACTCCTAAAATACACATTTAAAATATTTAATATTCTTTTCTCTGTTAGTATGGAGATCATTGAATATTTTAAGACAATAGTTTCCTAACCTTAGAGAATATAGGGGCAACTTATATAGAGTATTTGAAAAATACACATTCCTTTGTCATACCCCTAGATATTCTGATTTAGATTTTCAGGGGTAGTAAGAGACTATCAAATTTTAAGTGGTATTATTCTTGCTTTTTGAATTTTTCTTATACTAAAAAAGCATAGAAAATGTATGGATTTAAAAGTTCTAGAACTGCTGTAGTAACCACCCTACAGGGTGGTGACCTGTTTTGGCTTCTGGATATCATTCTCCAAGAATAGGAACCAGTATTTTCTGAAGTAATAGCTGTTTCTATTCCAAGGCAGAGAAAACATGAGATGAGACCAGAGCATCTTGTGTTTCCAGAAACAAAGGAAATGGAGATTGATAATAATAGCAACAATGATGATGTTGATGTCATGCCCAAAGAAAATAGTAAATTCAAAAGATTTCCCAATGTTCAAAATACAAACAATTTAAACAACAAAATGAATAGTGTTTATTTTTTGTTTGGGCCCCAACATATAAGGACCTTAGAAGCTGTCATTCTCATTCTTACAAGGAGAAAAAGCCTGAAACTATCACAGAACTAAGGTTGCAGGACAGTCACCCTCAAATCTGGAGAGATAGCTCAATACAGAGAATCACAGCTAAGATCAGCTTACATAGCACAGAAGGTACAGAACTCATGAACTGATGGCAAAACCTAAATGATAATTTTTATGAATTTCTGGAGGCTAAGTGTGGATGAGGTTGAGAGTGAGAACCTCTGGATGCCAAACTCTGAAAAGTGGGACCCATATTTTCAATGGTTTTAGTTCTAGGAACCCACCAGGTTCTCACAGTGAAGTTACAAGTAAAAGCCTCTTATGTCTATGGCGCAGGGAAGGGAAGAGTAATTGTTGTGAAATATAACTAGGATGTTTTCCATATCAAAGTCCTATTTATTCTCCAGGGGAGATTTTCTTAGAACTTTACCCCAAGTAGAGAAAGGCATTCCCTCTACACCAGCATGGATTAGCTTCCTAACTAATCTAAGGGAAAAAATGAATAGCTCTGGCCTGAACAGCCCAGACAGAGGCCCACTAAAAGACTTGAGATTTAAACATAAGATCATAAAATGCTTCCCCTAACTAACAACTGAAAAACATATCAAAAGGCTTCAGTACAATATCAGCAGATTACAGATAAGTAAGCTGTATGATGCTGACTCTCTTTGATGAGGAAGACATATGAAAAAGAGAAACAAAAATAAGGAAGCCTAAAAGTAGATTTTTCTATGCCTCCATTCAGTTTGATCTATTTTTGAATCTCATTATGTAATGTACCTTTTTATTCCTGATAATTTTCCTTCAGCTGAAACCTTTTTGTGTTGAGGTTTTATAAACAAGATATGTGTTGTCAATAAGAAACCCTCTATAATTATGAGAATCATATAAGTTAAAAGTACAGGGGTGGGAAATGTATATTATGCTAACATTAGTATCATTTATTTCACTTTAAATCAAAAGCTAAAATATGATTAAACTTAGAGAGGCATATCAAAAGTTGATACAGACTGAAAGCTAGGCCTCTTATGCCTAGTTAGACAATTTGTAAATGCAAAAAGAAAGTCTTGAAGAAAATTAGAAATGCTACTCTAATATAACAATAAAAAAGTAAAACAGCCGTACTAGTGATATGGAGAAAATTTTAGTGACCTAAGTAGAACATATAAACAGCCACAACTATTCCATAAGTCGAAGCCCAATCTAGAGCAAGGCCCTAACTTGCTTCCATTCAAGGAAGGCTGAGAGAGGTGAGAAAGCTGGAGAATAAAAGTCTAAAAAGCTAGCAGAGGTAGAGTGCTGAAGCTTAAGTAAAGCGACCATCTACGTAACACAAAAGTGTGAGGGGAATCGGTAAGTGCTGATGTAGAAGCTGCAACCATTTATCCAGAAGATCTAGCTGAGATAGTTGATGAAGGTGGCTACATTAAAAAACAGATTTTCAGTGTAGAAAAAAACAGCTTTATATTGAAAGAAGATGCCATCGAGGGCTTTCATAGCTACAGAACAGAAGTTGATGCCTGGCTTCAAACTTTCAAAGGACAGAATGAATCTCTTATTAGGGACTAATGCAACAGATGAATGTAAGTTGAAGCCATGCTCATTTACCATTTTGAAAAGTCTAGGACCCTTAAAAATAATGGTAACTCTAATCTGCCTGTGCTCTATAAATGAAACAACAAATCCTGGATGACAGCATATCTGTTTACAAAATGGTTTACTGAATATTTTAAGCCCACTGTTGATATCAGCTTAGAAAAAGTGATTCCTTTAAAAATATTACTGATCATTGAAGATGCACCTGGTCACCCAAGAGCTTTGAGGAAGATGTACAACAAGATTAATGTTGTTTTCTTGCTTGTTAACATAACATTCATTTGCAGCTCATGAATTAAGGAGTAATTTTAACTTTCAAGTCTTATTATTTAAGAAATATATTTTTAAGGCTATAGTAGTCATAGTAATTCATCTGATGGATCCAGGCAAACTAAATTATTAACCTTCTGGAGAAGATCTGCCATTCTCAATCGCAGTGAGAACATTTCTGGTTCATGGTCAGATGTCAAAATATCTTCCTATTAGGAGTTTGCAAGAAGTCAATTCCAACCTTCAAGGATGATTTTGAGGGGTTCAAGATATGAGTGGAGGAGGTAACGAGAGATGTGGTGGAAAAACGAGATTTATTGAAAGGGAGTTTACTCCTGGTGAAGATGATGTGAAAATTGTTGAAATGATAACAAAGGATTTAGAATAGTGTATCAATTTAATTGATAAAACAATGGCAGTGTCTGAGAGGATTAACTCCAATTTTGAATATTCTGCTCTGGGTAAATGCTATCAAACAGCATTGTGTGCCAAAGAGAAATAGTTTGTCAAACGATGATTCCATTGATATGGCAAATTTCACTGATGTCTTATTTGAAGAAATTGCCACAGCCACAGCACCCTTCAGCACCCATCGCTCAGAGAAGTCAGCAGCCATCAACACTGAGGCAAGACCATCCACTAGCCAAAAGGTTATGACTATATAAGACTTGGATGATGGTTAGCAATTTTTTAGCAATAAATATTTTAAATTAAGATGTATATGTTGTTTTAGTCATAACTATTTAAAACTTAAAAATATACAGCATAGTGTAAATATAACTTTTATACACACTGGGAATCCAAAAAGTCCATGTGACTCATTTTATTGAAATACTAGCTTTATTATTGTTGTCTGGAACTGAACTTGAAATATCTGTGAGGCATGCCTGTACCAGTTTTTATCACAATTTGCCAAAAACAAAGGCAGCAATCAAAATGCCTTTTAATAGATGAATGAATAAACAAACTCTATTACATCAAAATAATAGGTTTTAGCAATAAAAAGATAATGAAACCATTAAAAGACATGGGATTTCAAATGTATATTGATAGGTGAGATAAATGTGTCTTAAAAGCTTACATAGTAAATCATTGAAAATAAATAACATTTTGGAAAACCAAAACTATATAGATGATAAAAATGTCAGTGATAATGAGGGATATGGTGGGGAGAGGGCTGAATAAGTGAGGTACGGGTGATTTTTAGAATGATGACCCATCCGTTTCATGTTCTAATGATAAGTACATGACATGATACATTTGCCAAAACTCATATATCTTTACTGCACAAGGAGGGAACCACAATGTATATGAATTTAAAAAATAATAGGTTGTTGAGGGATCCTATGATTAAATGAATCATGTTACAGAACACATTATAAATGTATGAATCAACCTTATTGAAGGGAGTGTGAAATGGTGTTGATCTAAGAAATTTTGGAAATCAGTGGAGTTTATAAGACTAGAGGCAAGAAACTATATATAAGCCCCACAGTATATATTGCCTATACTCTAGTTAATGACGTTCTTTGTAATGGTAGTATAAGTTAACAATTCTGATTCTACATATACTGGAATCATACAATTCAATAAATCAACAGTGGGTAGTGGTAGCCAGGTTTCTCACTGTTGGTATGAGCAGTTACAAATTAACCAGGGAAAAGTGGCTAGACTTACCTATATGGTAATGAATTAGCAATATCAGTATAAAGTTATGCTTAGCTTAATAAGGTTACACGTGTGTGTGTGTGTACATAGAGAGAGAGAGAGAGACAGAGAGAGAGAGAGAATCTGTCTAGAAGGTATCCAGCCAAGTAATAATGTAATACAAAAAAGAGACATTTATTGAAGATACAATATACAAGAAACAAGAAACATTGTACATAGGACAATGGCACCTCAGTCCCCTTCAAAGTAGGTACCTTGGGACCTCACACAGTTCTCCCAATTGCCATCATCTGCATTGTGTTTTCCTGTATGTCATAGATAGTCTGAAATCTCTTCCCTTTCAAAGGTGATTTTAGTTTGAGGAAAAGCAAGAAGTCACAGGGCACGAAATCTGGGATGTAAGGGAATGAGTCACCTGGGTGATGTTTCACCAAAAAACTCTGCACAAGACGTGATGCATGAGTGGGTGCATTGCGTTGATGAAGCTGCCAATCACCAGTTGCCCAGAGCTGTGGCCTTCTGAGTTATCTAAATAGCTTTTGTGGAGGAATGTTCAAGTAGCCTAATGCAAAATTTGATGCAGATTCTTCACTTTACTTGCTCAGTCATTTTGAATGTAATAGCCACACAGTACACATGCTCACTCAACAGCTTCTACTGTCCCCACTGACTAGTACAGTGAAGTCATCATTGTTCATGCATAAACATTCCAGTCCACTCTCCTTGGCTGCCAGGTTACATTGATGTCAACCAAACAATTCTCATTATGGTAACAATGACTGGACTTTTTCTGGACAGACCTTGTATATCATATGTATGTATATTACATGGGTTAGTATACACACATATCTTGCCTTGCTCTGTCAATTGAGAAGGACTAGAAGCACACTTAGCAACCAGCTCTTTGTACTAATATCATTCTCTAATAAGAGAAACAAGAGCTCCTTAGATAAAGGGCTGATTCTAGGCCTGGGGCAGGAAATACAGAAAATGAACCTGGAAAATCTTGCAGTCTAGAAGGGAATGCACTCATTTGTGCTCTTTCTCTTTCACACACACACATATGCATATGCATATACACACATGCACAATCACACACATGATAAGGGTATGCCTTAGTGACATAACCTCTTGAAAGCTAGAATAATTTGAGCAAAAAAAGGTGGTGTTGGATTATTACATATAGCTATATATAGTTATATATGTATGTACATATATCAACACACACATATATACACACACACATATATATCATATACATAAATATATATGCCTTTAAATAGATAAGTAGCAGAAAATATACAACAGTCTTGTGTGGAAAAGTTTCAAATAATTTATGTAGATACACTTTCTTCAAGCAGGCAGAGTACAGCTCACCATCCTAATAGTGAGTGTATCCAAAGAGTACAGTATCAATGGGCAGCAAAAAAAAAAAAAATCTAACAGTGGATAAACCTAAAATCCCTACCTCAGCCTGGTAATCAAGGTGAATATCAACACTGATAATTTCATGATGATAGTATATACCCTTGCTATAATACAACAAAATGGCACTTTATCTCTATGGTCTTACACACAAACAAACAAACAAAAAAAAAATCAAAATTTTTGTCCAATTGCGAAATAAACAGCAGACAAGTCTTAATTGAGGGGTAGTTTACCAAATACCCAACCAGTTCTCCTTAAATTGTCAAGGTCATCAAAAACAAGGAAAGTCTGAGAAATGGTCACAGCCAACAGGTGCCTAAAGAGATATGGCTTCAAAAATGTAACATGGTATACAGAATTAAATACTAGAACAGAAAAATGGCATTATGTAAATTTTTTAATGTGAGTAAAGTAGGGGCTTTAGTTAATAGTACTGTATCAGTACTGATTTAATAATAGTGACAAATATACAAAACAAGTTATTAATCAAAGAAACTTAGTATGCAGCATATGAAAATTTGTGTACTACCTTGCAATTTCTCTGAAACTGTTCTAAAAGTTTTATAAATAATAAAATTATTGGGTTATAACTCAAATAATTAAGTACTCAAAACATATTAATATAAATAATTGAATAAATAAATGGAGGAGAAAGTCAAAGTCTTCATTTCTGAAAAAAAGTAGATACTACTCTCTTTGGGAGCTGTAGCTTCATTCCCTGGCACCTCTTTGAGAATGGGCAACACTCAGTTACTTACTTCCAAGGTACAGAGAACAGAAAGGGAAATTATAACATTATAGTGGAGAAACCAAGCATATGTAATGTTAACCAAGTGACCAAGTTTGACATTTATCAGTAGTAAATCATGTTGATATGCACCCCACCCCTTACATTATGTTATGAAAGGGCACTTTACCTTTATGGTATTCTTCCCTTCAAAAAAAATAGTCTCAGTCTAACCATTAAAAAACTTTTGAATAATCAAAACTGAAGGACATTTGACAGAATGCCTGACTAGTGGTCTTCAAAATTGTTAAGGTCAAGAAAAGCAAGCAAAGAATGCCCCACATCAAAGGAGACTAAGGATACATAAAAACTAAATGTGGTATGGTATTCTTTTTAGTTCTTCAACAAGAAAAAAGGCATTTGTTGTAACTGGTGATACCTGAATATAGTGTGTATTTTAATTTACTTAGTGATGCATGTCATTATAACATTAGTTTTGACAAATGCATCATGGTTTTATAATACATTAATGTTATAGGCAACTGAGTGAAAGATAATAAAGAACCCTGTGTACTACCTTGGCAGATTTTCTATAAACCTAAAAGCACTGTAAAAAAAAAAAAAAAAAAGGTAGGTATGTAGGAGTATGTGTGTGTAAAAATCTAGTAAGTTCCTTTTAATTTCTGTGTACAAGTATTGTCATGTTTTGGATATAAAAGAAAAATTCTAAATATGACCTAGTTCTAAAAATTTCAAATTTAAAACCAACATACAGAAGAATATAAAAAACTAAATATACAGTTAAATAAATTGTTAAAATCAAGCCCTAACCAGTTCAAGAAGAAATACAAAGTTACTAGTCTCTTCATGACACCTCAATGTCTCTCCCTCTTCCCTCTTTCTCAAGGGTAATCATTGTCATCCCTCTAACACAATAGACTAATTTTTCCCATTTTGCACTTTATATAAATGCATTCATGTGGTGTGTATTTTTCTAAGTCAGGCTTCTTTCACTTAACTTTGGCTTTGTGAATTTTAACCCTAATATTATAGGTCATACACATTTATTACTGATGGTATTCTATTGTTTAACATGCTACAGTTCATTATCTCATCTACTCTTGAGAGATTTTTTTTCTTCCTAGTGTTTGATTATTATAAATAGCAGTGCATTGACATAGTTATAGATGCATTCTATAAATATTTATTATTGTGGTTGTTATAAGTGATAACAACTTCTGGGTCCTAAGATATGTTTATATTCAGTTTTTCAAAGCAATGGTAACAATGTTTGTACTCGTTTCAATTATAAGAAGTATAGTTATCTACAGTTTCTAAGCAACGTTTGATATTGTCTTAGTAATTTTTGACATTAAGAGAATAAATAGCAGCATAACATGGTAGTTAAATAATTTATTGAATTACAGAATACAGAAGGAATTCCAAAAGTTTTAAGTATACTGTTCAAATAAAATTTTTGCATGTATACATTCATTTTATCACAAGTTGCACAAAGGCACAGAACATATTCAGAATCCCAGAAAGGTCCTTCATGCTCACACTAATAATTATTTTTCCAAAGGTAAGTACTATTCTGAATTCCATCAGCACTGATTCATTTTATTTTTCTTGAATATTGAATTGTGTATGACAACTCTCTCTCAATATTGCCTCTGTATTATTCATTAGTATTACTGGAGCTAGTCACAGTTCATTATTTTTCATTGCTATGCACTATTGTATTTCATGACTATAACAATTTATTTGTTCTATCTTTAATGTTGTTTTGAGCTATTATCAGGATGATGTTTTTGGTGGATATGTGCACTCATCCTTATAGGATATTTACTAAAGAGTGGGGCTGTTAGCATAGTATATATAAATTTAAACATCTTGCTTTTAACTGTTTTGAGTCCTTATGTTTGTGTTTCTTGTAAGCAACTTAAATTTTAGTTTTTAAATGGAAAATATTTTTGATTTGCACTGGATATAGTTATGGATGTTTAATATAGTTATGGATGTTTAATTTTGCTTCCCAGTAATTTCTTCTTTTAGATTTATCAAGCATTGCTTTTTATTCCATTATAGTTTCCTATTGGATTATCTTTTCTTTTCAATTTTTAAAGTATTATTTTATAGTTATCCTGAATATTTTAAATGCTATATTTATTATGTCTGCTGTACTTTGTCATTTTTGCTACATACTCAGAGAAATAGAATCTTATACAAATTTAATTACATTTATCTCTCTTGTCCTTTATGTTATTGATGACATAAATATTATGAGTGTGTATGTATAAAATCTCAAAAAAAAGGATATTTCTGCAAATAGTCATTATTCATTTTCTTATATTAATCCAGTCTGCCCTCCCCAGTATTCTCCATTCTTTTTCTGTTTCCCATGTTGTCATATGAGATTACTTTTCTTTTGCATGGAAAACTACATTTAGTATTTCAGTTAAGACTGATGATGACAAATTTCCTTGGGTATTTTTTTTTTTGCATGCTTCTAGACAGCTCAGATTATTAAGTAAATGGGTCCAAACAATTTGATTGTAGTCATTTGTGCGATATTTAACTGGTGCAACTGAGATCCCTGGAAAACTAAAATTTTCACTGTGCCTCTGTGAATTTGCTGTACCACTTCATAGGACCTTGATATACAGTTTGGGAAACCAAGACCACAGTCATTTCTGTGTAGGAGAAATTAGAAACAGTCATACTTATGTTTTGAGGTATGTTTGCATGTGTCTGTGTGTATTTTATTGAGATAAAATACACACAGAGAAAATTGAACACAGATTTAAAGCTTTTATTTTTCCAAAAATATAGAGGTAAAATGCATTGTTTTGTTTAAAATGTTGCCATTGGAATACTTAATTTAATGAATATATTTAACTCTTCAATCCCATTTGAAAGTTTTTTCTTGCATTTATCTTCAAATAAATATGCATAATCTAAATGCTGGTTAAAATAAAATAATGCCACTTTATAGCCAGGTTGAATCATAATAGAAGACATAAGGCAACACTTCCAAAATTTGGATCAAAATAATTAAAAATGTAAAAGTATACACCCAAGTTTATATTAATTGCCAGGATGACTTAGTACTAAGTTATTTTCATTCTAAGCACACTGCTGTTTTTATATACATGCCAAATATTTTTAATCTGTAAAACAACATTTCAGTTAACTCATATTTCTTTCTTAGAATTAAATGCCTCAAATAAGTGCATTATTAGAACTTTACTTAAATACAAGCAAGTAAAAGACTTTGGAAGTTTGAGACTGGAGTTAATAAATGCATGATATTTAAATTTTCTGAGAATGTAAATGACAAAAAATTTCCTTTAGGAGATTTTCATTTAATGAGAAATATTTTTGTTATCATTGAGCATTAACTTCACTAGACCATTTCTAAGACTTTTTAAAAGATTATGTTGATAAATCTCTATATGATGTAAGGATTAAGTATGTTCATTGAATTGATACAGATTCTATTGTTTTTAGGAACTGTGTTTTGAAGGAATAGAGTATACTTAAAAAAACATTACCAACTTATAATAGCTTTTATATTTTCTCTTTGTGACAATTTATAATATTAGACAAAATTGAAAGAGAGAAAAATAATATTGCAATATTGCATCTGCTTTTCCAAATATAGGGGAAAAGATGCTGTGTGATTGTAAAAAGATCTGTTTTACATTTGGTTTAAAAACACATGTCGTGGACAATGGATATTTTTCCTTTTGTCAAATCATTATGTAAGTTATTGAGTTACTCTAGGTATTATTGGTATGATAGCAGTTAATAAATTATTTATAAGACTTAGCTGTAATTAGATTCTGACTGTTGTGTTTCCAACATATATATATTTTTTAATTTCATTGACAAATTTTAACAATAGTAATAGATTAATGCTCACCACACAATGAAAAAATGGAGTTTTCACTAGGGGTCAAGTTTAGGGACCATGCCATGTAGCAATTTTGCTCCTTTGTTAGCTCCATTAGAGTTAACTGAAATGGAAACACTATAATATTTTTTTAAAACTTAATATGCAATCTACAATAAGCTTCAAAGCATGAACCAATATTGATAATTATAGTTATAATATACTTTATTGGAAATGAGTAAAATAAGTTTCTTTTGAGCAAAATTGTAGTAAGAACTAAGAACTGTTGGTGATTTTGTCTAATTAGTGAAAAATCTTGGAAATAGCAGGACAACTGCTATGGAGGATTAGCCAAAGATCCTATATACGCCATAACCCACAGACACAGGCAGCAGTATAGAGATCGCCAGAGGGAAGGGGGTGGGGCTGGGTAGAGGTGCTCAAAGGAAGGGAAGAGGAGACATCATTTTTGATAACAACCAGCATTGCAAAAAGGGGGAAACATCCTCTAAATATTTGTATTAGAAAACTTAAAGATATGTCACTGTCCATCCTATTCAATTTATATTTTAATTAATTGGCATTTATTCTGCTGATAATATCTTGCTTATTTCTTTTAACTATGACAGCGTAATCATTAAGGCTCTTCAAAATGCTTAATTTTTGAAAATGACAGAGGGAAGATAATACGTATTTGTTTTAGGAAGCAATACTTATTTATTAGTGTGTATATGTGATTAACAAAAATACTGTTAAAATTATGGCCCTTTGGCTGACATCATTGATACAAAATTAAACATAAGTCCCTAAAGAGTACTTAAGCTATTTTAAAATGTATTCAATTGTTTTTGTATACTTTTTGAAACTGAAGTGTTAGACATGAGAAAAAAACTGTCATATTCTGGAAACATTATGTGGGAGGAATAATGGTAGAAAATTTAAAAAGCATTACCAAATCATAAATATTTAATAATAATTCAGTATGGAAATATAGTAACTCTTACGCTTTGTAATCATTTCAAGTAACTGGAGGGAGATGGAGAAAGAGGTAGTGAGATCACGATCAAGTAATTTAAATATTATCAATATTTATATTTATAATTGTATATTCTGAAATTTGTCATATAAATTTATATTTTGGCACATTTATAAGCAATTCTGGCAATCAGTAAATTTCAGTTTTCCTGGAATGTCTGAGATAAGTATAAAAATTAGTGTAGTAAAGATTTAAGTTCCATAAACTAGATGTCATTTCCCACTATTTAATAACTATAATAGAGTTATCTGCACATAGCAAAACTCAATAATATTTCTCAGATTGAGCTAGCTGGCTTTTAATACTAATCACAGTGATTTAAATGAATATTTGGCCATTTTTACCTATACCACACCATAATAACCATGGATGTCATTAAATCATAGATTAACTTTGTAATTAGATTTGATTATGATATAAAAGTCCATTGAAATGTAAGCAGTCTTTGTCCAACCCTGTCAAAAACCACAGTGGTAAGGAGATAGAAGTCTCTGAAGGAGGACAGTGGTATGAAATGCTGAAAAATCTTTTGGATTCACCATTGTACACTTGTACATTTGTTTCTTTATGAAAAATACCTAAAAATAGGGTTGCTACCTTCCATGATATCCATTTTTAGACTTTTGACACACATTGACAAATATTCTTCTAGTATATATTTTCTCACATCCCGACTAAACCAGTAGACACCAATCTTTTAATGTTTGTCAACTTGAAAGATGCAAATATGAGACCCATGATTTTGTTTTCTAGAGATAAAGAGAATAAATACAGTTCTAAATGTTTATTGCTTATTTATATTTCTTCTTTTTGCCATTTTTCTATGTTCTTCTAAATTTCTGTTGAGTTTTAAATCATTATTCACATACATTAGCAAAATGTTGCAATATAGTAATGGCCTTTTGTATTTACTGTTTATATGCACTGAAAGTATTTTTCCAAATTTATACTTTAAAAAAAATTTAAGTAAAAATATTTTACATATTGTAATGAAATTGTAATCTTTGCTTTTATGGAATTGCCTAAGTTGTATTTCCTCACAATTCCTCTTTAGCACAAATATTATCCAATTAAAGATAAAGGAGGAAATTAAACTTATGCTTTTAAATTGTATATTTATATAAATATAAAATATTAGTCATCCTTCATTGACAAGTAAAATATCATCTACATAGCAGAAGTTATATTTACATGAGTAATAGTATGTTATTTCACCTTATATTGATACTTTTATGTAACACAAAGTATAATTTATAAACATTATACATGAAGTAGAAATACATTTAGTAATATCGTCTTCGTCGTCGTCGTCGGCAGCCGTCCGTCTCGAGAGACAATGGTGTAGCTTCTTAAGAGTCTATCTGCACGGCCGAGAATGGCTGTGCAGTCCGACTCGGGAGTGACATGGTATCTGTCTCCTCCCGTGTTGAATCGACATCTTGCGATGACGCTGAAGCTACAGAGCCTGGGCAGGGTGATATGGAGGGCCAGCTGTTGCCCATGCAGCAGGCCCCCCCTCTCTTCGCAGCTGAAGGGTCCAAGGGAAAGACGGAGTCAATACAGCTTGGGTTCAGGTGCGCCGCAGGAGTTGCCGGTGTTGACTACAACGTCGAACCGACTTAGGGACTCCGGCTCCGGATTTTCTGTCGGGGTTTACTACCTTAGCCTTTCCCCTGAAGAGGTATGCCGCAAGGCAGCGGAGGTTTTTTGGAGTCAGAGTTTTCCTTCTCTGATGTACCCTGACTGGAAGATCGAACCAGCGACACTTAGCTCGCAGGCCGACGCTCAATCCACTGAGCTAAACCAGCCAGGGCAAATTTAGTAATATATAATGTTGAAAATTAATATATGTTTGAATGTTACCCTGAACACATGATGATTGTTCATAACTTAAAAATGTAATAGCTCTTTATTTGGAAAAACATACTGGGACACATGATGATTGTTTAGAACTTAAAAATGTAATAGTCCTTTATTTGGAAAAACATACTGGGACTTCAGAGTCTTCAAATTTTATTCATCCCTACAGCTTGATACATGTAAAATACAGTATTGAATGAGTCCAACACTTTGATTTAATGGTATAGAAACTGCATCCAAGGGAGCTTATATGTAAGACCTCACAGCTAGCAGTGGCAAACTGGAACATGATTTAAGATCCTTTTATATTTTATATTTTGGCTCATGATGTTTTGTAATCTGCTTACAATTGAAAGAAAATGTGAAATAAAACTGGTATGACTAGCAGAATGTCAAGGAACTGAACACTGAATTAAATGGACTGGAATTGAATGCTTTCATTTTTTACCCCAAATTCCTCTTTAGAATCCCTGAGCAACACCTTTGATGGTATCCTGAAAATATATATAAATTTTGTTTTGAAATAAAGCAATAAATCTTTTATTCAGCAATTAAATATGTTCTCTTGAATGATTTACATAAATCTAGAGATCCAGTAGAATTCAATGGAATCTTTTAAGATCATTCAGAGGTAAAGCATTTAAAAATAAAGATGCTTGAATTTAAAACATCAATTCATTTTAAAAAGCATCAGGCTTACCTTCTAAATGCTTTTCAATTTAACAGTTAATTCTATATGATTTCACTAAAATTTATAAGGAACCTCATTCTAAAATCTAAGATTAAATGCACCTTTAAAAATATTTGTTGTCCTGCATTCATTGTTCATGGTTTATCAGTGTTATTACACAAGTTGTCATAGCAGACATCCATTTTATTGAAAACTATAAAATACAAATGCACATAGAAGACCAATTTAAGGCACAAATGTATTTCTGTATGAAACGATCCTTGAAAAATAAGAAACTCTGGAAGAAAAATATTTAAATTAAATTACATAATAATATGACCCCTACCCTCGCTTGCAGGAAAGCACCAGGAAGCGACGGAATCCCTCCAGAAATCCTAAAGAGCGGGAAACCAGTCCTGCTACAGCCGCTCCACCATCTACTCTGTCGCTGCTGGAAGGAG
The DNA here is from genome assembly GCF_987537825.1 of Furipterus horrens. Taxonomy (NCBI): domain Eukaryota; kingdom Metazoa; phylum Chordata; class Mammalia; order Chiroptera; family Furipteridae; genus Furipterus; species Furipterus horrens. Next base: position 71,522,434 of record NW_028327175.1, read on the forward strand.
GGTTACATCCCCCAGGATATGAGAGACGCCAACATTATCACCATGTACAAGAACAAAGGAGACCGCAGCGACTGCAACAACTACCGGGGCATCTCTCTCCTCAGCGTCGTCGGCAAAGTATTCGCCCGGGTCGCTCTTGCCCGCCTGCAGACCCTTGCTTCCCGCGTCTACCCAGAGTCCCAGTGTGGCTTCAGAGCTGGCTGATCAACAGTGGACATGATCTTCTCCCTACGCCAGCTGCAGGAGAAGTGTCACGAGCAGCATAAACCACTCTACCTCGCCTTTATCGACCTCACGAAGGCGTTTGATCTGGTCGGTCGAAGCGGACTCTTCAGCTTGCTATGGAAGATTGGCTGTCCACCACATCTGCTTGCTGTGGTCATGTCCTTTCACGACAACATGCACAGCATGGTGTCCTACAACGGCACAACCTCTGAGGCCTTCCCAGTCAGCAGCGGAGTAAAGCAGGGCTGCGTCCTCGTGCCTACGCTGTTCGGAATCTTCTTCTCCATGCTCCTCCAATACGCCTTTAAGGACTGCAGCGAGGGTGTCTTCATTCACACCAGATCCGATGGCAAGCTCTACAATCTGGCCCGTCTACGAGCCAAGACCAAAGTCAAAGAGGTGCTCATCCGTGAGATGCTCTTCGCCAACGATGCAGCCTTGACATCACACTCCGAAGAGGGACTCCAGCAACTAGTCACTTGCCTTTCCCACGCATGCAAGGAGTTTGGACTAGCCATCAGCCTGACGAAGACGAACGTTATGGCTCAAGGCACGGGGACTCCCCCATGCATCACCATCGACGGATACACCCTGGAGGTTGTCAACGACTTCACTTACCTCGGGTCCACCATCTCAAGCTCTCTGTCAGTTGACTTGGAGGTCAACCGGAGAATCGCCAGGGCAGCCACAGTTATGGCCAAACTGAACCGGCGAGTGTGGAACAATTCCAGCCTCACTGAGAAAACCAGACTGCGCATCTACCAAGCCTGCGTACTCAGCACTCTCCTCTATGGCAGCGAGACGTGGACCACCTACGCAAGGCACGAAAGGAAACTCAACAGCTTCCACATGAGGTGCCTGCGACGCGTTCTGCATGTCGCCTGGCAGGATAAGGTCCCCAACACCGAGGTGCTGAAGCAAGCCAACATGAGCAGTTTGCATGCAGTTCTTAGTGAGAGACGCCTCAGGTGGCTCGGCCATGTCAAAAGAATGGATGCAGGCCGTATTCCCAAAGACCTCCTCTACGGCGAGCTAGCAGAAGGCCAGAGGATGACAGGGCGCCCAAAACTGAGGTTCAAAGACATCTGCAAAAAGGACATGACACAATGCTCCATCAATCTCAACACATGGGAAGTTCAAGCAGACGACCGCCTAGCCTGTAGGCTCACGGTCAGACAAGGTACGTCACGCGCAGAGGCTGCGCGCAACGAGGAGGCGGTCCAGAAAAGATCGAGGCGGAAGCAGCGTCAACAGCAGCAACAACAGCCATCTGCCTTCACCTGTAACAAGTGCGGCAGGGATTGTCACTCCCGAGTCGGACTGCACAGCCATTCTCGGCGGTGCAGATAGACTCTCAAGAAGCTATGCCATCATCTCTCGAGACAGACGGCTGCCGATGCGATGACCCTCATATGTAAGACATAAAGGCATCTAAGTCTACAATAAACTATAGACACTTCTATTTATATAAATACAGTAGTATGTAAAGAAACACATTAGTATGTATATGTGAGAAAGTGCAAAATTCAGGCTTTACATAAATTTTCAGATGATTCTCAGAAAATAATTTGTAATTCTTCAAGTTATTGCTCAGGGAAATTTATAGTACCTGAAAATGCATAACTTATGATATCCAGGGAGAAATGTGTGTTGTGTTTAGAAAGAATCAAACCATTACAAGTTAAGTGAGTTAAATATCACTGAGATATATTTTGCTGCATGTTGCCAAACTATATTCACAGCAAAAATATGTCAAGAAAATATCTCTCTTATTATAAATTCCCCCCTTTCTTCTTCCAAAAGTCTAAACAGTATCAACCACTTTCCAAATCTAACTCTTATTATATCTACACCTATTTAGAACACTTGACAAACTGAGTTTACAAAATTGAGATTTTTTGTGTGGATATAAACAATATTTCCAGTTTCAAACTAGAGTTCATTACAGTGTTCTCTTCTAGTCTGGCCTCCGAATACAGGGTATGCTCTTTCTCACTTCTGCCAGGTGTCAATACTCGTGATTTACGAATACAGAGAATTTTGGGATTAGGGAAGGGTTGGGAAGAAGTACACACACTAGTATTTCTATTTAATTCCTTCATTTTCTCTTACCAGAACTGTTTTTACCTAAATACTTCTGTGGAGATCACACACATTATTAAAAATTTTATTGATAAATATTCTATTTTTTTACAAATATTAATAGCAGGAATCAGTAGTAGCAGAATGATCATTGTGCCTATTTGACCCAAAAGGATCCAAATTTGAGAGGAGGTCAAAAGTTTTGGTGTCATGATAGCTTAGGAATACACTATTTTAAAAGCATAAGAAACAAAGCAAAAACTAAGAGTAAGTAATAAAAATAAATAGCCTCAAAGGATCAACTGTTTCTAAAAGGTCTTCCAATGTCAAGGACACTTTTATTGAAAAAAGCCTGCTCTTTACTTTTTAATAACATATTTACTGTGGTCTACAGTTTAATAAAAGTTTTCAAGTTTCAAATCCTTTAAGCATGCTCAGCACTGTCTCAAGAACAAGGTCCACCGGTGGCTAAGATATGTTCTGATAAAAAATAACACTCTACAGATCTTTTTATTTAGTTATTGATCCTCTCCACACCTGCACATTTTTTGTTGACACAATGTTATAGGCCCAAAATATTCAATATATACAACAATTGAAATTGACAAGTTTTGTGTCTGCTGAATAAGAATAATATCTCCAAAATACATCATTTTCTAACACAGATTTGATAGATCATGTTTTCTTTAACTATTGTACTCAAATTTATATACAGCTTTTTGTTAATTTCATAGGATGGCAAAGCTTTTGCAATAAGAAGTTAAGCTATCAAATTTTATGAGTACTTATCTAATGCTCAAATTTCTTGCTTATGAAATATTACCAATAGTAACGTTCATTTTTATGGGCAACATTTTTCTGATGTTTCAGTTTTGCTGCATGTTTAATAGCTCATTTTCATCTAGAGTTGAGTTCAAACCTATGATAGTACAGAAGCAATTTATTAAGAACTGGCACTTTAAAGGTTCAGTATTGAAAGATTAACAGTGAATTATAACACCAACTGCACATTAAACTACCATCTTGTGTAACAAATGTTACAGATAATCTGCAACCTGAAATATTAATATTTTATGGCTTTGGAGATTACATTAATTAGATGCACTTCAAGAATGCAATAATTAGACTGCTTTATGGTAGCCACTAAGGTCAGTTTGTACGAGTAATTATTCACCTGCTACAAAGTTTCATGACTGCAGTAGTAATCATAATCATACTCTGCATGTATGTGTCTCTCACAAGCTATAATGCTTAGAAAGTATGTAATACCAGTGAATGGTTTTCTGTGGGGGAAAAAAAAAGCATTTAAGATGAAAGTAAGAAATCTCCAGCATCAAATTTAAGAAATAAAATATAGTGCCTAAACATAAATGCCATTGGTTTGAATGTAAATACTCTACTTAACTGATAAGTGATATTTTACTATGTATTAAAAGATTATGCTGACTGAAAAAAATTAATCAAATATTCCTAGAAAGAAACCCATTTCTATGACCAAATAAAGGTAAGTCACTGTAGTGTTTATCTGAACAATTAGCCCATTAACTCTGCAGAAAAATACCAATACTACTTTTAACATAATAAATTAATGTATATTGTGTTTATAACATTATGTTCACCAAATAACTAACATGTGATATATGAGAATGCAAAATATAAGTTACAAAAAAACAAGAGATATACTGAATTAATATAAGTTAGAAATACGAAGTCAACAACTGACAAATATGAAAGGAAAAATATTCTACTGACAGAGGTTGTAAAGGGCATTTAAAACTCAAGCTGCAATAACCAATAAGATAAAGGCCAAGATGAGCAATATTACAGCAGTGAATCAGGCAAAATTCTGAAAGAATTATAAAATTACCCTGATTCTATGTGTTACATTATTTGACTACAGCCTTCAATTATTGCTAGAAATCTCAATAGAAAATTGGGATCTCAGATATTCATCCATTGATTTGACAAATAATGAGCAAGTACATAAGGTATACCAAGACCTAGACAAAGTATTTCAAGTAACCATAAAAAATGTTGAGACCTCTGTTCCACATTAACTTCTGTTGGCCATACCTACTACTTCCTCTCATGCAAGAATACATCCCTACATTTAATGCTTTGACATAGAACTATATCTATAGAATATAATATATATACTATATATGTTTATATTACCCACACCCCTTCCCAAGCAAATACACAACAGATCTACAATACTTAACTAGGCCCAAAAATCAGAAGTGAAAAAGCCATTATCTAAACCTACTTCTTCCTTATAATTTACCTTATCTGACATTGTGCTCTAAGTTTTATTCTCCACTTTTTCATCCATGTATTATGCTGTCATTGATTCATTTCTTAAATTATCTGTAAATTTATTCATTGTGCATTTTGCATCCACTAATTTTACTACCCCGTTTATTCACAAATGAATAACAGTATATTTGATGTCGTTTGAAGCATTTTGAAAACTTACACAGTAGATTAGAACTAGCAGGAAAGAAATATGGTACCCCCAATTTCAGATGACTTTTTCAGAGATCTCATTGTCTTTATTTGGGATCTCACTGCCTCAGATGCCCATCATAAGCTCTCAAATGTTTATTAAATGGCCTTTCTAATTTGGTCCTTTCTGGCAATATGTGCATCAAGTTAGACTTTTCCTCAATAATTTATGCTAATACCAAATAAAATTGGATATTTGAAGACAAATATTTCTTGATTAAAAAACACACTATTAAAATTAAATCAAATTAATAAAAATAAATAAAAACACTATTTTACAGATAATATAAAATATTAAAATATTGAGGGTTGTGATATCAAGGACTGCTGATCAAAAACAAATGTAACTATTGTCATTAACTTGGATAATCCAAATATCACCTCCCATTCTAAATAAGTAGCTTCAGATTAGCTGCAATCAAACATAGTATCAAGTGAAAGAGCTGGTAGAAGTATGAAACTGAGGTGCTTCCTACTTTCAATGAGAACATACCTGACCAAGGAGGGTAAGATGAATAGTGTATGGAAAGGAAAGAGGAATGAGAAGTATGAGAAATACTGTGTCATGCAATGCTGAGGACATTTTCTGACAAGCACACTGTTTTGGAAAGGTTTCTCATTAAAATATGAATTTGTTGACTTAAAGTTCTGTAGACCAATCATTTGTCCATTATATTTAACTATTCAGTAACTGAATTTCTGAATTCAGTCAAGTTAAATATTTTTTTCTTCATGTAGAGAAACCTACCTATAGATTCACCGTATCATTTTGTGAGTATTTGCAAAATCTTACAAGATAAGAAAGATTTTTCATATCTGTGAATACTCTGATCACTTAAATTTTTTATTTAGAGTCAAAAATGGTTCCTAAACTCATTCAAGTTAACAACCATTCCATTATATGGTTATTTTCAGGAATGATTGTGGAGAATTTAAGATAAAAAGAGAAAATATTTTCTATCAACACTGTAACACTCTCATAAGTTAAAGAAAATAGGATTTCCTTTTAAAAAGAAACAATCTAAGGGCACTTTTATTACCATAACAGATATATAGATATTCAGTTTAAAATATTTCAATGAAATAATTATCAGCACAAGATCATTTACAGATGTAATAATCAAAGGAAAGCCAATGGATTGATATCATAATAAACAGGAAAAATTAATCATAGGGAACTTCATTAAATGAAATGTTCATGTGTTCTCGAATATATTTACATATCATCTATTTGAAGCATATTTGATATGAATTAAACTTGTATTTTGTGTTTATATTTAACTGCTTCTCACTATGAGAGATGTATATTTTGTAAACTTTAAAAAATATGAAACAGCTGCTAACAGGCTCTGTAGCTTTCAGTCATTTTTCTCTAATCAATTCCACAGTTCTTCCTAAGCCTTTCTCTCGAAGTACAATTAGATTAGTTTAATCCCTGGCTCAAAAAATAATCAATGATGCCCCATTGCCTACAGAATTAAACTCTTATTTCTTACAATCAGCTCTCCCTATAAACTGGTCTCAACCTCAATTTCCAAAAACATGATCCTTCTCTCTTTTGCTTGATCTGTGATCTCTAGCAGCATAATCAAATAGCAGAATGTTCACATACGACAAATGACAAATTGTTCAGTTTAGTGAAGCAGTGTTGTCTTCATCCTGTGTTTTGAGGAGAATTGGCAACTACTTCACATTACAGAAGGGCGTGTTTTGGAGAGAAGGTGAGTCTTTGGAGAAAAAAAGATGACACACTGTCAGCAATGCACATTTCTCATGCCCCTGATCTGGTCAAAGCTACCACTTCCCCTTTTTATATATCCCTACCACCAACTTTGTTTGATTTTTCTAACATTTTATTTAGAACACTAACTGCCTGCCTTACATATAGCACTGTTTACATAAAAAAATGTTACTTTAAGAGAAATTAAGTTTTTGGGAATACATGTTGATTTTTGGATTTATTTCTTTAATTATTCAACATAATTTCTCTTTGTACAACCTTAAAACTTAGAAACTAATATAACTGAAACAGTTGATATCCAAAGATTGAGCATTACAGGTTGAACATGACCAACATAAAACTACCAAAATTACCATGTAGGAATGCTCCAACACCAAAAGTACACGGGTATGCCATAGCAACATCCAGTTCAAAAACACAGTTGTGTTTGGTTTCTAGAGGAGGAAAACCTAAACTGTAATTGCTGAATCACTGGAGGCTCACAGTAGGCAAGTCTGAAAGTTGAAAACTTCATAAAGTTGTGATCATAGAGGATCCCCACAATTTTCACACATTTGTGAGTTTCACCTCCATGAGCTGGACTAGTTCTTCCCAATAAATATTTAGGGAATATCTCTTCATGTTTCTGGGAAGATTTGAAATAATCTGTAGCACTTTGTTCTTAATAAGGTCTGCCCTTAGGATAAATTATTTAACCAGAGCTTAAACTGCTGATGTTTTATCAGAGCCTGCTTGGCCTATGGGAAGAGAAATTCACAGCTCTAGACCACACAAACTATTCTGTCCCATTAAAAGTAGAGTAGGGAGAACTAAGAAATACTTGTGAAATTTGTATCCCAAAGGCAGAGCTCACTAAATGACTGAGACTTAACCATAGGACTATGGGACATTACCCTTACCAACTTTACCACCACATTAGTAAAGGCCTATGTACAACAGATACTTTTACTTAGGACCTCACAACTGGTTGTTAAGAAAAATTACAAGGAATACCAAAAGGTAACAAATATAACTTGAAAAGACATGGTAAACATAAGATCAGACATGACAATGATGTTGAAATTATCTGATTAGGAATTTAAAACAATCATGATCCATATACCAAGGGTTCTACTGGATAAAGTAGCCAGTGTGAAGGAACAGATGGGCAATGTAAGCAGAAAGATGAAAATTCAAGGAAAGAACCAAAATCCAAAAATTATAGGAAAAATAACTAAAACCAAAAATTCAAGGAAAGATAAAAAACACTGTAACAGAAATAAAGGAAAAAAGATGGCAGCCACCTAGGTAGCAGTGTTGTCTACTTGCTCCCATCATGGAAGAACTTGGAGTACAAACATGGAGTGGAGTGGGTGAGTGTGGATTTCAGATAGGGCAAACAGGGACAGGAGTATGTCAATGGCGTGAAAGAGGGCAGAAAGCTCGGCCCATGCTCTGCAAGCAGGGTAGTTGGGCTTCCTAGCCCAGTGCCTCCGCAGCACTGCACCCAAAAGGGACAGCTGCTGAATGGCACATTAACCAAGATATACTTGGAAACTTCCAACTGCCATAGGCACCCTGACCAGCAAAGTCCCAGAGAGAGTCAGCAAGAAGGTTTGGTTGAAACAGCCAGAAGTGTGGGAAGACAGAGAATAGCCTGGACTATGAGAAACTGTATAAACTGAGTCAAGGTGGGGACTCCTTGGGTTGGCAACACTGGGCTGGCAACACTGTGCTCAGGGGCACTCACATCAAGGCTCCACCAAACAAAAACACAGGACTGAGTTGCAGAGAGGGGCCCACATGGGAAAGCTGCAACAAAACCTCAGACTTGATGGGGACCCAGGGCGGGCAACACTGTGCCCACACGCACCAAGCCTCCACCAAACAAAAATGCAGAACTGAACCATGGAGATGGACCCATACGTGAAAGCTGTGGCAAAACTCCAGACTCAATAGGGAGCCCAGGTAGGGACACAGGCTGGTGCTGCAGCTTGGAGGCAACACAGAGACTTTTTTGGAAGAGGACTGGAGACAGGACCTGAGGCTGGGCAGGGACTATGGGTATGTGCATTGGCTCGCCAGCAGAGTAGCATTGCTAGACAAGCCTGAGGAGTGCTGGAGGGTGCCACAGGACCGAGGTGGGGACTCAACTCAGTGCGGCCCACAGCAGCGAGCTGCAGCAGACCCAAAAGTGAGAGAATAGCAACCTCAGAATCCAGCTAGATCTCCTCACAAACAGCCAGCCAGAAAAAAAGATTTGAAACCCATGGAATTTTGACCAGGGTGGATCCAGAAAAAGAAGACAGCACCCAAGGGTTGTACTGGGTGAAAACTCTTTCTTTATTATGTTTCCTACCTTCTCTCCCTCTATTCTTCTTATTTAATTTATTTCTTTTTGTTTGTCTGTTGTGTTTATCTTCCCTCTTTTTTTTTTTTTTTAACTAGGCAAAGAACTTTATTAATCTTGGTTTCAAACTTTATTCCCAGGCTTCTTCAGCTTAATTTGCTGCAAAGAATGATTTGTGTATAAGCAAAAAATGAAATGAGCTGCAGTGTCCAAGGGACTAGGGCTTAAAAATATTAGAGATCTAGATTTTATCAGATCCATAAACAAAATTTGAAAAAGCAGTCATATTATAAAATAGCAGCTCCCAGTAACTTCTTCAAGTTTATCTTCTTCAGAAGTTGACTCAATTCAGTTTGCTTCATTCTTGGAAGCCTCATCAAAATTCTCCACAAGATCTGGAACTTCGTCATAATCATCCTCTCCTGTAGCAAGTGGTGCTTTTCCATCCACAGATTGTTTGGGCAGAGCTTCAGCTGGTCTCCTTAAACTGGTCAGACTGTCTGCACCAAGCTGATTTAAGATGCTGGGCAGCATTTCTGTCAGCTGCTTTGTCTCAGCGTGGCCTGTGGTGGTGAACATGTTCGCTGCCAGAGATGCCTGAACTTTAGGGTTGTTAAAGCGGATCACTGTTCCTTGGTTTGTGAACATATTTACCTCTTCAATGACAGAGATGTTCTTTACTCCCAACTTCTTTAAGGAGAACTGATGTTTTTTATCATCTGCTGTAGCTGTTCTGTGAACCACCTTCTTCTTCCTACGAGCAGTACCTTTCCGACCTATGCGCACTTGTGCCTGCAGTTTGGCGAGTTTCTTTGGTTCATGATAGTTTCTCTCATCTTGTTGGAGAGAAAACGGGGCCGCATGAGGGACTAGGGTTGGTGCTCAGGGGGGTCTTTGGCAAACCAGCTGAAAATAAGCACGCACATGCAGGGATGCAAGATGGCAGTTAGAAGCTATCCTCCCTCTTGCACTAAACATATAACATATAACTTCTGTATAAAGCTAATACTATACACTTTCACTTTCTCACTTTATTCTGCATTCTTTCCTCCCTTTTTCAACATACAATGTAAATATTACTTACTGTCTAACATAGCCTTGACCCTACTTGCTATTATTATTCTACTATCTTCCCTCTCAAAAATCATCTTTCTTTCACTTAAAATAACTTTTATCTGTTTTTCCTATAGTATAATAGTTTTAAGCTCTTTACAACTGTATTAATACTGGCTCATTTGCTGTTGCTAGTGTGATTGTGGGTAGCAGATATTTTTAAGGGTGTGGGTTTCTTGCCTGGGTTGTGTTTTTATGTTCTAACAGCATCTCCACAAAAGAACTCAAGATGTGGTAGGCAGAGTGACTCTCAATCAACTAGCCAGAGGAAGTTTCCACCAAAGAGTAACTGAAATACAACCAGACAGCTTAAACAAATGGTATGAAGGGTGTCCCAAGAACATCAAGCTCAGGAGAGAAAAGAGACTGCACCACTGAATTCTTCCAGGTCTCCTATACAGAATCCCATACCACGAAAGTGGGAAATCAAAGCAGACAAATCTAAAAAAACAAAACAAAACAAACAAACAAACAAAACAAGAAGCAGCATCCAACATGAGGAGACACAGAAACAACCTCTCAATGAAAGGAAAAGAGGAATCCCCAGAAAGAGTTCTAGATGAAACAGAGGTAAGCAAACTATCAGACATGGAATTCAAAAGAATGGTTATAAGGAAGCTCAACGAACTTGACAAACTCAAAGAAAACTACAACAAATTCCAGGGGAACTACAAAGAACTCCAAGGAAACTACGAAGAACTCCAGGGAACCTACAAGGAACTTACGGAGAACTACACCAGCATAAAAATGACATAGAAACTATCGTTAAGAGCCAGGAATAAATGAATAATACAATTTCTGAACTGAAGAACACAGTAGAAGCAATCAAAATCATGCTAAACAAAGCAGAGGATCAGATCAGTAAGCTAGAGGACAACGAAGAAAAAAATTACCAGACACTACAACAAAATGAAAAAAAGATTTAAAAAGAATGAAGAGGGTTTAAGAGAACTGCAGGACAACATGAAATGAACCAATATCCATATCATAGGGGTACAAGAAGGAGAAGAAGAGAAGCAAGGAATAGAAAACCTGATTGAAGAAGTAATGACAGAAAATTTACCTAACTTGATGAGAGAAAAAGTCACACAAGTCCAGGAAGCACAGAGGGTTTCAATGAAGATGAACCCAAAAAGGCCCATTCTGAGGCACATAATAATTAAAATGGCAACATTCAAAGATGAAGAGTGAATCCTAAAGGCAGGAAGAGAAAAACAACAAACAACATACAAGGGAGCTCTGATAAGACTATCAACTGATTTCTCAAAAGAAACACAACAAGCCAGAAAGAATGGCAAAAAGAAAATATTTCAAGCAATGAAAAACAAGGGCCTACAACTGAGACTACTCTACCCAGCAAGGGTCTCATTCAAAACGGAGGTGAAATAAGGAGTTTCTCAGACAAAGGAAGACTAAAAGAATACATCTCCACTAAACCAGTATTGCAAGAGATGCTAAAGGGAATTTTTAAGAAAAAGAAGAAAAAGATAGAGGGAGATGAATACAGGTACAAAGAGAAATGACTAAATACCAGTCAATAATAAACTTAAATGTAAATGGGTTAAGTGCTCCAATAAAAAGACATAGGGTAGTGGAATAGGTATGAAAACATGACCCATATATATTCTGTCTACAAGAGACACACCTCAAAACAAAAGATATACACAAACTAAAAGTGAAGGAATGGAAAAAAGTATTCCAAGCAAATAAACATGAAAAAAATAAATAAATAAAGCTGGTGTAGCAATACTTATCTCAGACAAAACAGATTTTACAGAAAGGTGATAAAAAGAGACAAAGAAGGGCATTTCATGATACTTAATGTAACAATCCATCAAGATAATATAATCTTGGTAAACATATATGCACCCAACACAGGAGCACCCAAATAAATAAGGAAAATATTGGAAGACTACAAGAAGGATATTAGCAACACACTAATAGTAGGAGATTTTAACACCCCATTTTCAACAATGGACAGATTTTCGAAGCAAAGAAACACCAAGAATATTTAGGCATTAAACAACACTCTAGATCAAATGGACTTAATTGATATATAGAACATTTCACACCAAAGAAGCAAAACATACATTCTTTTCAAGTGAACATGAAACATTTTCAAAGATAGACCACATGGTAGGACACAAAACAAGCATCAACATTCAAAAAAATTGAAATTATATCAAGCATCTTCTCAGATCACAATGCTTTGAAACTAGAAATCAACCTCAAGGAATAAACTCAAGGACATTTAAACTCGTGGAGAATGAACAACTAGATATTAAATAATGAATGGGTTAACAATAATATCAAGGAAGAAATCAAGAAGTTTCTGGAAACTAATAATAATGAGCACACAACAGCCCCAAACCTTTGGGACACAGCAAAATCAGTCCTGAGAGGAAAGTACATAGCAATACAAGCCTACCTAAAAAGGATAGAAAAATCCCAAATAAAAAATCTAAATCTACAACTAAAAGAACTAGAAAGGCAAAAACAAACAAAGCCCAGAGAGAGTAGAAGGAAGGAAATCATCAAGATCAGAGCAGAATTAAAAGACATAGAGACTAAGCAAACAATTCAAAAAATCAGTAAAACTTGGAGCTGGTTCCTTGAAGAAATAAAAAAATTGACAAGCCTTCAGCAAGGCTCATCAAGAAAACAAAGAGAGAGGACCCAAATAAACAAAATCAGAAATGAAAGAGGAGAAATCACAACCAATATCACAGAAATACAAAGGATTGTAAGAAATTACTAGAAACAACTGTATGGCAGGAAACTTGACAACCAATATAAAATAGACACATTTTTAAAGACATATAATCTCCCAAAACTAAAGGAAGAAGAAGCAGAAAGCCTGAATACACTAACGACAAAGAGTGAAATTGAAGCAGTAATCAAAAACTTCCGGCACACAAAAGCCCTGGACCTGATGGCTTTACAGCCAAATTTTACAAAACATTTAGAGAAAAACTAATGCCTACCCTTTTCAAACTATTTCAAAAAATCCAAGAGGAAACTCCCAAATTCTCACTATGAAGCAGGTATTACTCTAATTGCAAAACCAGGTCAAGACACAACAAAGAAAGAAAACTACAGGCCAATATGATGAACATAGATGCTATAATCTTCAACAAAATATTGGCAAACTGGATCCAGGAACACATTAAAAAGATCATACACCATGATCAAGTGGGATTCATCCCCGGGATGCTGGAATGGTTTAATATTTGCAAATTAATAAATGTAATACAGCACATAAACAAAATGAAAAACAAAAACCACAAGGTCATATCAATAGATACTGAAAAAGCATTTGATAAAGTACAATACCCATTTAAGATGAAAACAATCAGAAAAATGGGAATAGAGCATACCTCAACATACTAAAGACCATATGTAAAAAACCTGAAGCCAACATCATACTCAATGAACAAAAACTGAAAGCATTTCTCCTGAGATCAGGAACAAGAGAAGGATGTCCACTCTTTCCACACCAATTCAACACAGTGTTGGAAGTTCTAGCCACAGCAATCAGACAAGAAAAATAAATAAAAGGCATTCAGAATTCTGGCCAAGATGGAGGCCTAGACTGACAAGCTCCATCTCCCTCCACAACTTAAAAGGACTACAACTTCAAAAAACCAGAAATAACCAGGTGTTCCAGAAAATAAAGCTACATGAAAGTCCAACGTATGAAGTTATAAACTACTGGTGCTTGTCTGGATGGGTAGGAGGGGCAAAGCAAGGGTGAAGAGGTGAAGCTGTGTTGGCAGCAGTAGCTGTGGTTACGGTAGCAGGATGGCGGTAAGCACAGACACCTGTATTTAAGGGTAGGCAAGAAGAATCTGGGGAGCACCCTCAGCTGCAGACCAGACCCATCCACTCATGATTCCAACATTGGGGAAGGCAGACCTCCATTGCCTCAGACTGTGAAGGTCAAAGTGGGTGGGGATGGACCAAGAACCCCCGATCTCTCAGTGGAGAGTAAACAGCAAGAATCCATCTTGAACCCCTGCCCCCAAACATAAAATGCCATAGCGTGGTGAGAGGGGTCGCCTAGTAGTGACGAGTGCACAGGGCTCTGCCCCCTATAATGTAGGAGGTGTGACAGCCCCGCCCAGGAAGCAAAGGTAAACACAAAACTCTCAGGATGGTAGAGATCATGATAGAGATCCCAGTCACGCAGCTGACCAGACAGCAAATATCTGATCTAATAGATCAGCGGATAGGAAATCTTTCTTAGGCACAGTTCAGAACTTTGGTTATAAGAATGCTTACAGACATAACAGCAGATTTTAAACAAGACAGGGAAGGAATGAAGGCTAGTCCTGCTGAAAGGAACAAAAACACATACATATGAAACCAGTGGTGAGGGAAGAAAAACCAGGAATCAAATCAACAAATCGAAACATAGGGAAGGAACAAACAGTCAACCAGTGCAGAACGAGGAAACAAAAAGTGAGGAAAATGAAGAGAAACTCAGAAACATCTGGGACAAATATAAGAGAGCAAACATTTGAATTATAGTGTTGCCAGAAGGTGAAGAATAAGAACTAGAAATTGAAAAAATATGTGAAAAAATAAGGAAGAAAAACTTCCCTAACTTGGGGAAGGAAATAGACTTACAGATACAGCAAGTACAGAGAATTCCAAATAAACAGGACCCAGGGAGAACCACACCAAGACACATTATAATCAAAATGTCAAAAATTAAAGATAAAAAGAGAATCTTAAAAGCAGCAAGAGAGAAGAAGAGAATTATGTACAAAGGGGTCCCAATTAGACTTTCAGCTGATTTCTCAAAGGAGACTCTGCAGGCAAGAAGGGACTGGCAAGAAATATTCAAAGTAATGAAAATCAAAAACCTATAGTCATGATTACTCTTTCCAGCGAAGCTGTCATTCAGAAGAGAAGGGCAGAGAAAGTGGTTCCAGGACAAAGTAAAACTGAAGGAGTTCATCAGATCCAATCCACTGTTATATGAGATGTTAAAGTGACTCATTTAGAAGAAAGAGGATCAAAACTATGAACATTAAAATGAAAACTGTATCACAACAACTAACAACAGAAGCTAGCGAATTGAAACAAAGGCAAATTAAGTAGGCAATGGGAGTGGAAAAATAATTATAGGTATGGGGATCATCTAGGGGAGAGGTCAGCAGGGAGGGTAAGGGGAGTAAGGGAGGGAGATGATGCAGGAATTAAGAAGCATAGTAGGAGGCAGTGGAGTAGACAGGGAGAGGTCGAGAAGAACTGTATGCACAACGAATGGGCATGGAATAAAGGGCGAGGATACTAGAGGGAGAGAGGTCCCTGGGTGGAGGGGACCAGAGGGAAAAGAAATTGGGACAACTGTAATAGCATAATCAATAAAACATATTTTTTTAAAAAGAAAGAAAGAAAAGGAATTCAAATAGGAAAAGAGGAAGTAAAACTATCATTATTTGCAGATGACATGATAGTGTACATAGAAAACCCTATAGACTCCACGAAAAAACTACTCGGCCAAATAAGTGAATTTAGCAAAATAGCAGGGTACAAAGGCAATATTCTGAAATTGAAAGAATTTCTGTACACCAACAATAAAATATCAGAGATACAAACTAGAAAAAATTTTTTTCATTTACTATAGCAACAAGAAAAATAAAGTACCTAGGAATAAACTTAACCAAAGAGACAAAATACCACTACTTGTAAAACTACATAATACTGAAGAAAGAAATTAAGGAAAATACAAATAAATGAGAACATATACCATATTCATGGATGGGAAGAATAAACATCATTAAAATGTTGATACTACCCATAGCAATTTACAGAATGCAATCCCTATTAAAATATCAGTGACATATATCACAGACTTAGAACAAATACTTCATAAATTTATATGGAACCAAAAATAAGAGCCCAAATATGCACAGCAATATTGAGGACTAAGAACACAGTAGGAGAAATCACAATAACTGACATCAAACTATACTACAAAGCCACTGTAATCAAAACAGCCTGGTACTTGTATAAGATCAGATGTATAGATCAATGGATCAGAATAGAGAACCCAAAAATATACCCCAGTTTAATGGTCAACTAATATTCAACAAAGAGGGAAGGAACATAAAACGGAGTGAGAAGAGCCCCTTCAACAAATGGTGCTGGGAGAACTGGGAAGGGACATGCCACCAACTTAGACCACCAACTTACACCACACAACAGAATAAACTCAAGATGGATCAAAGACTTCAATGTAAGATGTGACACCATAAAAGTCCTAGAGGAAAACATAGGCAAGATAATTTCAGGTACCCCATGTGGCAATATTTTCACTGATACATCTCCTAAAGCAAGGGAAATAAAGGAAAGAAAAAACAAATGGTACTACACCAAACTGAAGAGTTTCTGCTCAGCAAAAGAAAACATCAGCAAGAAGAAAAGGGAGCCAACCATATGGAAAACATATTTGCCAATGATACCTCAGACAAGGGATTGATCTCCAAAATATATAAAGAACTTACACATCTAAACACCAAGAAGACAGACAACCTGATTAAAAAATGGGCAAAGGACTTGAACAAACATTTCTCCAAGAAGGATATACAGAGGGTACTTTTGAACCAGCAATTCCATTGCTAGGATTAAACCCAAAGTATCCTGAAACCTCAATTCAAAAGAACACATGCACTGCTATGTTCATAACAGCACTATTTACAATATCCAAGTGCTGGAAACAGCACTATTTACAAAAGCCAAGTACTGGAAACAGCACTATTTACAATAGCCAAGTGCTGGAAACAGCCTAAGTGCCCATCTATAGATGAGTAGATTAAAAAACTGTGATACATTTACACAATGGAATACTATGTAGCAGAAAGAAAGGAACTCCTGCCATTTGCGACAGCGTGGATGGAAGTAGAGAGAATTATGCTTAGTGAAATAAGCCAGGCAAAGAAAGCAAAATACCATATGATATCACCTAATACAGGAAACTAATGAACAACACAAACAAATGAACAAAATTGAACGAGGAACAGAATAACAGTTATCAGGGGGAAGTGGGGGAGGGCACGAAGGGGGTAAGTAGGGGAAAGGTTTAGTAAAAGAACTAGTATAAATATCCCCATGGACAATGGGGTGGGAATGACTGTGGGAGGAGGGGTGGGCTGGGGGGGCAATTGGGGAAAAATGGGACAACTGTAATAGAAAAAACAATACAATTAAATTTTAAAAAAAGAAATAGAGGCTTCTTTTGATGAGCATATTATTATATTGGGCAGGGCTAAAGAACTAATTTCAGAGCTAGAAGATATATCAATAGAGACCTCCAAAACAGAAAAGCAAAAAAGACAAGATGGGGGGGGGGGCAGAATAGACTATCCATGGACTGTGCACAACTATAAAAAGTATTATATATATATATATATATATATATATATATACACACACACACACACACACACACACACACACATATATACATATATTGTTTCATATATATGAAAATACCCAGAGAAAAAAAAAACAGAAGACATATTTGAAACAATAATTACTGTGAATATTCCCAAATTAATGTCACACACCAAACCACAGATCAAGGAAATGCAAAGAACAACAAGTGGGATAAATGCCAAACATACAAAACAACAGCAAGAACAACAACAGCATATTATCAGGCTACAGAAAGTCAAAGATAAAGAAAAATTTCTAAAAGATGCCACAGGAAAAATTAAGAACTTTAAGTATAGAGAAAAAAAGTAAGAATTATATTTAACTTCTCAAAGAATGTGCTGGTCATAAGAGAGTGAAGGTAAGATATTTTAAAAGAAGGCAGAGTGAGAAATGAAAAAAGCCCACCAACCTAGAATTGTGCACCTTGTAAAAGTATCCTTCAAAAGTGAAGGAGAAATGAAGACTTCCTCAGACAAACAAAAATGGAAGAAATTTGTTGTCAGTAGGCTGGCTTTGAAAGAAATTCTTTAGAGGGAAGAAAATAATATAGGTAAGAAATCCAGATCTATATAAAAAATGGAGGAGTATTTACAATGGAATACATTTAGGTAAAATTAAAACTTTTACTTTTTTATTCTTCATCTAACAAATAAATTTGTTCATATAAATAGCAACAATGTATTCACTTGTATATACTTACATATATACTTTGTGATATACAATATGTATGCTTATACATAAGTGAAATCAAGGCTTGTAACATGTGTGCTAATATATGTGTGGGTATATATATATATGAAATCTGTAACTGGCTGTGATCAATTAATTGTAGGCACCACTGCACTCGGACCAGCCACTCAGGGCACATCAGAGAAGGAAAACTCTGACTCCAAAAAACCTCCGCTGCCTTGCGGCATACCTCTTCAGGGGAAAGGCTAAGGGAGTAAACCCCGACAGAAAATCCGGAGCCGGAGTCCCTAAGGCGGTTCGACGTTGTAGTCAACACCGGCAACTCCTGCGGCGCACCTGAAGCCAAGCTGTATTGACTCCGTCTTTCCCTTGGACCCTTCAGCTGCGAAGAGAGGGGGGGTCTGCTGCATGGGCAACAGCAGACCCTCCATATCACCCTGCCCAGGCTCTGTAGCTTCAGCTTCGCTGGAGAGGACACTCCAGCGTCATCACAAGATGTCGATTCAACACGGGAGGAGACAGATACCGTGTCACTCCCGAGTTGGACTGCACAGCCATGCTCGGCGGTGCAGATAGACTCTTAAGAAGCTACACCATCGTCTCTCGAGACGGACGGCTGCCGACGATATATATATGAAAAATAAATGACATCATCAGTACAAAGGATGGGGAAAATTAGTATCATTTTGTTTTTATAAGGTAGTCATGCTACCTATGAAGAATTTTTTTGTTTTAGATTAAAAGAAATCTCATAGAGTTTGAAAACTTTGAGTTTGTAATCCCCATTGAGGGAGAGTTTAGAAGATGGAATAAATAGACAATTTTCACTGCAATAGTTAAAAATGATATTATAATATGAAGTTGACCCAAAATAAGTATGCTGTGATATTCCAATATATAAAAAATAAAATTAATTAACAAACTGTGTTAAACAATACATATAGTAAAATATCATTCCATAATAACAAGAAACAGCTATCAATATCCACATAGTTTTGATGGAACTCAATTTTGTTATGTATAGTGATAAAAGCCATTCTCAAAGGTTACATGCTGTATGATTCCATTCACATAACAAGCTTACAATGACAATTTATAGATATTAAGAACAGATTGATTGTTTTCCAGGGGTTAGGGATGAAGGGAGATATCTATGGCAAAAATGAGTAGCAGAAGTTGTTGTTTGATGGAATTGTTCTATATCATAACTGTGGCAATTGTGACAGAAATCTGCATGTTTTGAACTCACACAGAACTAAATACACACATATAGCATATAAAGCTGCTTAAGTCTACAAAATATTGATGGATAATGCCCTTTTGTGATACATGCTGATTATAATATTATACTGATGTACATATAAGATGCTATATAAGATGTTACCATTGTTGGGAACTGGGTAAAATCATGGGATCTCTATTATTGCTTACAATTTCCTGTGGATTTATAGTTATTTCAAATAAAAAGTATTTAAAAATCAAGGGGCAAGACAGACTAGCTGAAGAAAATGTCAAAATGATTAAATAAAAATTTTGAAAATGAAAAATAAATTCAATAAATAAATTTACTAAAATAATTTTTAAATTAATTATAAAATCTGGATCTGAATCTATCTACTTCTCTACCTATAAGCCATATTGAAACAAGTTGAATAGAAAATATAACAGAAGTAAACAAACCTTCAACTTACATATTAAAACTGTGGCAGAAAATATTATGAGACAGTTCTGCTAATAACTAGTCAAAAATATCTAACTATCTTAAGTATTAACCATCTACAATAGAATTGCAGATGCATATAAAAATTGAATTAAAATTTTTAAATAAACTTCAAATCCTTACAATAGAAAATAACACAAAAAAATCCATTTTGAAATACAGAAATATTGTGCCACAACAATTTAACATGAATTTAAAAACTTAACGGAGCACTTAGAGTTATGATGAAACAATTCAAAGCAAATACAGAAACTCAGGCAAACAAGAGGTGATGTCTCAAAACAGAGGATGTGAAACATAAATTATAAAAATTTAGGAAAATGATTGAAGGAAAAAAAATCTCAGAAATAAAAATTAAATTGCAATATCATATAAGATAATAGATTCCATGAGAGTTCAATAGGTATTACAGAGGATAGAATGGGAAAATACAGTTAAAAAAAAAGAGAGAGAGAGAGAGAGAGAGGACTACCTGAACAGATTCAGACAGAATATGACTGCAACAGACACTTATGATGCCTTGCCTTTCTTATTTGTGCCTTAGCCATTTCAGTGCATTCTAGCCTTTTCAGTGCATTCTAACCACACTTGCACTACCAGCCTATTTATCTTCCTGAAACTTATTTTGAATCCCATAATCTTCTCTGTCCGTTTACATAGTAATTTACATAAAAAACTGTAAGCTCCAAAGAGCATACTTTTGATTCATGCCTAATAAGAGTTAGCCTAACTTTCTTGCTCCTTCACTGCGATCATTCTGAAGCTCATATTTTCCACTGGCTCTGAGATCTTCAGTGTGTTAAGTTTGTGTTGCCTGTGATGACAACTGGATAATAAGATACATTCTATTATCTGCCTTTCCTTTGCTGTCTTTCTTCTTTCCCAAAATACTTTTTTGTAAAGAATATTCTCTCATTAAAAATACTTGCATTAAATCCTCCTTGCCGAAGGTTCTGTTTTTAACAAAACTTAAACTAGAATAGATACAACAGCTATAAGTTTTGGAAACAGTTTTTCTGGATAAGATTTGAGAACTTAATATCTTATTATTCAGATGGCAACAAGGATGACATTGTTCATGATAACTGGGTAGTAAGAACCCTTGGTGGGCTGAAGCATCATAATTACCACGTCTCTCAGATAATGAACTGGGAGTTAACAAATGTGGAAAGGGATCCATGATTTTTGTAGTATCTCTAGCAATGGAGAGATATGGGACAATGTTAATTATAAGGATTGTGGCTTTGGTTATTGGTTATTAAGTACCACTGGAGTACTGATGGAAGAAAATAGTAAGTATGGGTCAGATGCTATTAATGCAAACATCAAGCAACAGCTAAAGAGCTTCTATTACACTGTAAATTAAATTGTCCATCGTCCTTGTATTGAGTTGTATTAGTTCTTTGTATATTTTGGAGATTAAACCCTTCTCAAATGTGTCAATGGTGAAAATATTCTCCCATAGAGTGGCTTTTCTTTTCATCTTGCTGATGGTTTCTTTAGCTGTGTAGAAACTTTTCAATTTGATGTAGTCCTATTTGCTTATTTTCCCCTTTGTTTCTATTGCCCGAAGAGATATATTGGTAAAAATATTGCTGTGTGAGATATCTGAGATTTTACTGCCTATTTTTTCTTCTAGGATCTTTATGGTTTTGTGACTTACACTTAACTATTTTATCCATTTTGAGTTTATTCTGGTTTATGGTGTAAGTGGGTGGTCTAGTTTTATTTTTGTGCATGTACCAGTTCAGTTCTCCCAAAACCATTTGTTGAAGAGACAGTTTTTACTCCATTGCATGCTCTTGCCACCTTTGTCAAATATCAATTGACTATAAAGACATGGGTTTATTTATAGGCTCTCTGTTCTGTTTCATTGGTCTATTATATCTGTTTTTATTCCAATGCCAGTCTGTTTTGATTGCAGTGGACTTATAATATAGTTTGATATCAGCTATTGTGATACCTCCACCTTTGTTCTTATTTCACAAGATTGTTGAGGCTGCTTGGGGTCTTTTGTTGGTTCCATATAAATTTTTGGAATATTTGTTCTAGATCTGTGAAATATTCCATGGTAATTTTAACAGTAATCATGTTGGGTGTGCAGATTGCTTTGGGGAGTATAGTAGACATTTTAATGATGTTAATCATCATATATTTTTCCACTTACTTGTATCTTCCTCAATTTCTTTCCTCAATGTTGTATAGTTTTTTTAGTACAGGTCTTTTGCCTCCATGATCAAATTATTACTAGGGAACTTATTTCTTGTTGCAATAGTAAATTGAATTATTATTATTTTTTTGGTCTCCTGCAGCAAAAGACATGTCTGTCTTCAAATTCATACTCAAGTCCTAATTGTAAGAAGAGAGATGCTACACATAAGTCTGCATATAAAGCACTGGCAAGATTCTGAAGCTAAAATAAAGATATTGATATGGATAGAGTATGCGATCTGGGATAAAGACACTTGCATTGAGATACTTGAGAACTCAATTCCCAGATAATGCTGGAATTTCTGAGCCCACTGAAATGGTGGAGTAGCCTCCTTTTGACCATGAATGAGTAAATTCTTTACATGATGTGTTGCAAGATAATATGTGCCCTACTCGAGATCTAAAATAATTGCTCCTAATTGTCTCTAGATACATAACTTGGGCCAAATTTCAACAGAGAATAACTGAAGGATTACTGTATGTGATCCAGAAGGTGAGACTAATCTTGAAATAATCTGAAATAACTGGCTAATAATTAGTGAAAGGTACTAGAGTAACATGCATTAGAAATGACATTGAATGTGGTAGACCCAAAGATGAAATATAAGCCTGAGTAAGCTGAAGTCTAGTGTCAGAGCCCTTTCCTTTTCTTCATTATTTAACATTCTGGTAAGGATATCTGGGGATAATGATGGCCTGTAGTCAGTGGATTTTTCCAATGCCTTGACAAAGCATTGAAGGAGATATTCAGAGATACAGGTATGCTAGTTCAGATAAGGTGAGCCAAAAGTAGGTTTATAATTATTCATATAGAAAATAACAATAAGTTGTAATAAAGAGTAAAATCTATGTTTAATGTACTCACAATATAAACCTATTTTTGACTCACCCTGTGTGTTAAGTCTAGAAAAACCTACTCGTATTTCTAGCAGAACCAAGAGAATCCTCCTTTCACTAAAGTAATAAAGAATGCACTAGTGAAGGGACAACTATTGTCACTGAGAAACTCAGTAGTGACATTTCACCATAGGCCAGAGCTGAGTGTAGGAAAATGTCCTGGGGAACTTGACACTGTCATTGGTAAAGACAGAGTTCTGCAATAGTAGAGACTGATTGGCTAAAGTTGACAGAAACTTCATACAGCATCTTTTATACAATTAAGTCCCTTAACACCACAGAATTTTCTCAATTATATGGCCTAAGTGGCATACTATTTATATCAGAACTTGTGCTTGTCTTAATGCTATGCTTTGATCTGGGCACCACTCAAGTCTGAAAGTCCTCTAAATACCCAGAGCATTAGTTGAAGTAATATTTTCTTTAGTGGTAGGCACCATATCCAAAACTGAAGCAGGTCAACCAAGTCCTGTGCCTCTTTCTTGATGGTAGAAGTTGAAACATACAATAGCTTATTCCTTGAGAGGTTGACTCAATGGATGACTTCTTTGGATGCACTATGGGATTGGAGTGCTATCTTTCTATATGTAGTATATTCTTTAAGTTAATTAAATTGTACTGTATCCCTGATGAGTGTGATATTGTGTTATCAACCAAGGGGTAGAAAGAGAAGGGTATCTGCTCATCATCCTTCCCCATGATTCACCTGAGAAATGTGAGATTACATTCTCAAAACTTTTGGCTCTGAGTAACTAGAGGTTTTGATTTCCAGGGATGGGCAAGTCTGCAGTTCGGTTCCACTGAACTTTAACCTAAAGCCAGCACCCAGTCACTTTTTGCTCCTAATACCAGTGGACCAAGAAGCAAAGAAATGAATTTCTATGCTGCAAGTGTTATTGACCTTGGTTATCATGAGAAGAATAGGATTGCTGCTACCTAATGGGGAAAGCAAAAAGCATCATGATATTCAAAGGATTCACAATATTACTGTTGGTGCTTTCATATCAAACATTAACTTCCAATCTATTTAAATAGTTATAAAAATCTTCCAAATAGCTAATTACTAAAGGAGAAAATAAAAAAAAAATGACATGGGTAACTATGTATAGATAAGTAATAAGTACATATCAATTAAGATGTATCAAGCTGCCTGGAACAGAACCACCTCACTAGTACTGGCTTAAACAATGAAGTGATGATATATTTTTTATAACAAAAAGCCTAGAGGTAGACAGTTCCAGGGTTACTTTAATAACTCAATAATATCATGTTATTGTAATTATATATACAATTTTTATCAGTTTTCCTCCCCCTGATTATTATAATATAGCCACTTTGGGTCCATTACCACATCTTTACTTTAGCACAAGAAGCAAAAGAGAAGAGACAGAGTCTAAATTATTCCTCAGTTTAGGGCATCATCTTTATACAGTGCCAACCACCTCAGCAGACTTTTCTATCTATCTTTTTGGCTAGAATGGTAACAATAAGTTGTATTACATATACATTTAATTTTGAAATTAGATCACATGCTAAGATTGAGTGCCCAGGTAACTTCTGACTTTTTGTTGGGACACCCAAAATATACCTCTTTGGCAGTTTGAGTAAGTGGCCAAAATTAAGAATAAAATAAAATCAGTATCTCATATGATCTAAAATATTTTTAAATACAATCACACTGATATGAAAATTGTAATATCAATGGAAATATGAACATATTAGTAATATAAATTCTAAATGAAACAATGCTTAAAGAGATAAGAAGTTTATAGGCAAAAGAAATAAGAATAGTTTTGCTAATGGATCTCTTTAGTTTATTTATAAGTCAGGCAATTAAGCAGTCATTTTATTAGCTAAATATCATTACTTGTAAGTAGCACATGGTTGTTTGCCTTGATTATCAAATGTTATTAGGTATTTAAAAATAAAATATGCATATATCTGTAATTTATGCAAAACAAATATCAAAATAAATCCATAATGAATGTTTACATCATTTTGATTTATTTAATATACACTTAAAATGAAAGCATTTTAATTGCTTCTTCAAGCAGATTAGCTCTTCAAACAAACTAATGAAAGAAGTCTTAAGATTACATTTATATATACTTTTTTGTATAATTAAGACAATCCTTTTATGCAATTACTTGTGCAAGAGTTTCATCAATGCCAAAGCAACAAAGTCATTTGTTATTAAATGTAGAACTTCTATGTGCACAAATTACACATTAGAAAAATAACTATCTGCAGCTCTTTGAATCCACAACTGCTCTACTTAAAAGTACATGTTTTTGTTTTTTTACTAAGCTATACAAACTGTATAGATTTCCATCAAGTTAAAATGGATCTTAAATGCTGAGATAAAGACTATTTATTTTATACTATATGAATTAATGGAAATTTACAAGGGATTAAATGATTCTATCAGTTTTCTCATTTAATAAATATGTGTGGCATAAGTGGGTAGTGTGGTATATATGAATATAAATAATGCATTATCTAAAATATATCATTTTTTACCATAATATATAGTTGCAATATATAGTTGTAAGTGGAGTTTATAATTTCTGATGGAAACTTATGGGGATTCTCCAGAGGGGATGTTAAGGGGTGGATGGATTGATCAAAAAGGTAAAAGGACTCATGGACACAGACAACAGTGCGGTGTTTACTGTGGGGTATAAAGGGATTAAATGGTAATGGAAAAAATACAATAAAAATAAAAGAAAAGATTAATAGAACTAATGGTGAAGGTAGAGCATCCAGGGATTAGGAAGAAAAAAAGTCCTCATCTCATGGACCAAGTAGGGAAGGGGAAGGACACTTGACTGACATTCAGCTGGAGATACAGTCCCAGAAGTGAGGCTGCCTCACAGAAGCCATGAACATAATGAACTCAGCTTGTGGCAAACCTCTTCAGAGCAGGGAGAAATAAATATCCTGACATGTCTGCAGAAATGATACCCTGATCTTTCTCTCTTGTCTTCTCTTTCTCACAGTCCTTCCCATGGGTCTAACATATCAGGAAGTCAGAGGGCAAGGAAATCCAGTGTTTGAGTGCATATATTCCAGCTTTACAGGTTGCAAAGTATTGTGGGAAAGGGTGTGGGAACCACTTTATAGTGACAAATAGAAAATTACCATTGGAAACTGCAAAACATGAATAGGTATCTGGATATAGGTATATGAAATGTGAAAAATAAAACATATTTTAGCAGCTATGGGAACTCTGGAACTTATTGATATTTGGGTTCTCAAGAAGATTATTTCCAGTTAGAAGAGGATGTAGGCTGAAATCAAAGCTGCAAGTAACACAGTCACTTATTAAATATGAAGAATAGCTTGCAAAAAAGTAATAAAAAGGAAAAAGATGTTAAAAACTAAAAGAATACCTCCTAAAATTTTTAAAGGAATTTAATAAAGATGCATGTATTAAGTAATTGCTATCTAAATGAAATGGTTAAAAAGGGAAGAAAAATAATTATGAATTGGAAGAAAAATAATTATGAATTTAAATACTTTGGCTCAGAATGTGTAGGTTCATGAATATTTTCAAAAACAATTCTAAACTTCTACCATTCTTTACCACCATGACAGCCACCATTCGTCAGGATTCAACAAAAATTCTTGCCTGAGTTACTGTCATACTGTCCAAACTGATTCTCACTTTACACATGCGTACTATCATATTTAAAATATACATCACTTTATTCTTTTGCTCAAATGCATTTGAACCTCTTTTCTTTCACTTAAAATACAATGCAAACTTCTTATTTTGGCCCTTCGTTAGAGAAGAATGCTCCTGAATTTTTAATATGAAAACATTTTTCCTCTTATGGCCGTTATCTTATTTTATTCTCTAATAGACTACCACAACTTGAACTGGTATTATTTACTCATGCATCATTTTGTTTATTTTCTGCATTTCCATTGAAAGGAGGCTTGTTAAAGATAATAAAATTTTCTTCCTTGTTCATGATTCTAGTCAGTGTAATTGTATTAAGTGGAGTAATGCATTTCATCATTGACACATCTCCTGATTAAATTATCCACCATTCCTGACTCTCAAAAACACAATAATGCAGATAGACTATTGAAAGCACAGTAGTGAACATTTATTAATATGATTTAAATACAAAGCAATAGGTGAGAAGAGGCTGGAGATAAGCATGATGAAACCATGAATATCTGTGTTTTTTTTTTTAAAGATTTCATTTATTTATTTTTAGAGAAAGAAAGAGGAAAGGGGGAGAAACAGAGAGAGAAAAACATCAATGTGTGGTTGCTTTTCACATGCCCCCAATGGGGGATTTGGTATGAAACCCAGGCATGTGCCCTGACTGGGAATCTAATTGGCAACCCTTTGGTTTGCAGGCTGGCACTCAATCCACTGAGCAACAGAAGCCAGGGCAATATCTGTGCCTTCTTTATTAATTTCTGGCAGTTCCTCTGGTATGTTTCCATTATTTGCAGACCCAGACTTAAAGTACTATTAATTATGACCACCTTTTGTCTTTATTATTTTTAAAAGAACGTCAGAGCATCTCACCCAGACATTGGGTTTTTGTTCTAGTACATGTGTGGAAACAAGCCACTCCCTTATTTTCTCAAAGGCCCACAAAGGTCAAGACTGTACAAGGGGAGACCCCAAAAACCCAGAACTTATTTATAAAAAATTGTGTGTTTATTATATGTTTAAAATTCAGTCATCTTCAAAGTACTCTCCACTTGATGCAATACACCCATCAAAACGTTATTTCCACTGCTCAAAGAGCTTTTTAACTCATCAATTTTGATGCCTTTTAGTTCTTCTGATGTGCTTTGCTTTGCCTCTTCCATGTTATCAAAACATTTTTCTTTGAGGACATTTTCATCCAGGGGGGGGGGGGAAGTTGCTCGGGACAAGGCCAGGTGAATAGGGAGGGTGGGACACAAGGGTTATGACATTTTTGGTAAAAAACTGCTGAACACTCTGCACCATGTGGGCAGGTGCAATTTTCAATCTCCCATTATGAAATGGGCAAATATGTTAAAAATCTTCAAAAAAATTCACTAAAGCCAAATTGAAACTCCTGCAACAATGCCAGCTGGTACACTGATACAGATGGGCTCCTAAAACAAACATCCTATCAGGGTAAGCCTGTAGTATAAGGGGCCCACACTCCAGAAGATAATTCTGTTTTGTGGGGTGTTGGGGTTCCTCATAGTCATTAGTAAACTGAAGTTGTGTTAAGATTCTCTTAGCATTAACAGGTCCTAACAGTGAACCTCAGGGCTCCTTTTCTAAATCCAGTTAGATTTCTATGTGATAAAAGGCCAGTAGAAACTTTCATACTTTTGAGACTTCCAGCCAAGATGTAGGCCTAGACTGACAAGTTCCATCTCCCTCTACAACTAAGAAGAAATACAACTACCACAAAACCAGAAATAAACAGAAGTTCAAGAAAATAAATGGAAGTCCAACATATGAAGTTATAAAAAAGTGGTGTCATCCAGACAGGTAGGAGGGGCAAAGCTGGGGTGGCAAGGTCAAGCTGTGCTGGTGTGGCAGCAGCGGCGATGGCAGTGGGAAAGTGGTAAGCACAGACATCCGTATTTAAGGTGATGTGAGAAGTACCTGGGGAGCACCCCCAGCAGCAAACAAAACCAGTCAGTTTGTGGTTCCAATGCTGGGGAAGGCAGACCCCCATTGCCTTGGACTATGAGGTCCAGAGGGTGTGGGGACAGAGGAGGAGGCTCCAGGTCTCTAAGTGGAGAGTGAGCAGCAGATATCCATCTTGGACCCCCACCCCCACACAAAATGCTATAGCATGGTGAGAAGGGTTGCCTGGTTGTGATGAGGGCTTGGGGCTCTGCCCCTATAGCGTAGGAGGTGTGACAGCCCTGCCCAAGAAGCAAAGGTAAACACAAAACTGTCAGGATGGCACAGATCATGATAGAGATCCTGGTGACGCAGCTGACCAGATAGCAAATATATAATCTAATTAAGCAGTAGATAGGAAATCTTTCTGAGGCACAGTTCAGAGCTTTGGATATACAAATGCTTACAGACATGACAGCAGATCTTAAGACGGGGAAGGAATGAAGGCTAGTTCTGATGAAATGAACAAAAACACATATGAAACCTGTGGTGAGAGAAAGAAAACCAGGGATCGAATCAACAAATCAAAATATAAGAAAGGAACAAAGAGTCAACCAGTGCAGAAAGAGGAAACAAAAAGTGAGGAAAATGAGGAGAGGTTGAGACACCTAAGAAACAGCTATAAGCGGGCCAACATCCGAATCATAAGGTTGTGAGAAAGTGAAGAAGAAGAACTAGAAATTGAAAAATTATGTGAAAAAATAATAAAGCAAAACTTCCCTAACTTGGGGAAGGAAATAGACATACAGATCCAGGAAGCACAAAGAGTTAAAAAAAACACTGGACCCAGGGAGAACTAAACCAAGACACATTATAATTAAAATATCAAAAATTAAGAATAAGAGAGAATTTTAAAAGCAGCAAGAGGGGAGAAGAGAATTATATTCAAAGGAGTTCCAATAAGTCTATAAGCTGTTTTCTCAAAAGAAACTCTGCAGGCAAGAAGGGACTGGCAAGAAATATTCCAAGTAATGAAAAGTAAAAACCTACAACCATGATTACTCTATCCAGCAAAGTGGTCATTCAGAATACAATGTGCTTTCAGGACAAAGTAAAACTGAATGTGTTCATCATATCCAAACCACTGTTATATGAAATGTTAAAGGGACTTGTTTAGGAGAAAGAGGATCAAAACTATGAACATCAAAATGAAAACTGTATCACAACAACCAACAACAGAAGCTAGGGAACTGAAACAAAGGCAAATGAAGTAGGCAACAAGAGTGGTAAAAGAGTTACAGGTATGGGGAACATTCTGGGGGAAGGCCAGCAGGGAGGTGGAAGGGGGGAAAGAGAGGGAGATGGTACAAGAATTAAGTAGCATAGTAGGGAACTTCTGGCCAAGATGGAGGCATAGACAGACATGCTATATCTCCCTCCACAACTAAGAAGGAATACAACTACCTCACAACTAGAAACAACCAGAAATTCCAGAAAATCAAACTACATAGAAGTCCAGCAAACAAAGATATAAAGAAGAATTGCTCATCTAGACAGGTAGGAGTGGCAGAGCCAGGGTGGATAGGATGCGGTGTGATGGTGGTGGTGGCAGCAGCGGCAGCAGCGGCAGCAGCTGGACAGTAGAAAGCACAGTCACACGTTTTAAGAGTTGGGAGGCAGACCTGGGAAGCATGCCCAGCTCCTCACCGGACATTGCAGTTCATGGCCCCAGCACTGGGGAAAATCAAGCCTCATTGTTTCTGACTGTGCAGACCAGTGGGGTTTGGCGGGGAAAGCAGAAACTTCCAGTCTCTCAGCAGAACCTGCTTTTAAACAAGGGCCTCCACAGTCCTAGAACATCCGCAGACCCACCTACTCTGGGAATGACGACCAGGGCAACAGCTAGAGAGGCACCATTCTGGTGCGGAGGTGGGAGAGTTGCCTGGAAAAGGACTGAGTGCTGGGCAGGTGGCACTGTTCCCTCTCTGACCGCTTCCTCACATACAACGCAACAACGTGGTAAAACAGATCACCCTGTACTGACGAATTCCTAAGGCTCCGCCCCTTACAGCATAAGAGGAGTGACAGCTCTACCTGGGATGCAGAGGCAAACAAACACAGGAGCCTGTCAGAATGAGGAGACAGAGAAGTATGGCCCAAAAGGGAAAACAGATCAAGGTTCCAGTGGGAGAACTAAGCAACGAGGAGATAGCCAACCTAACAGATGAGGAGAGAGACAACCTAACAGATGCAGAATTCTAAATACTGGTGATAAAGATGCTCCCAGGCTTGACAGATATTCCTGAGTGTGGCAAACACATAAGAGAAGAAGTGAAGGCTATGCTAAGTGAAAAGAAGAAAAATCCACATAAAACCAATGGTAATGGGAAGAAAAACAGGGTTCAAATTGATGATTTGGAACAGAATGAAGAATAAAACAGTCAACCAGTGCATAATGAGGAAGCAAGAATTGAAGAAAATGAGGAAAATTTCCCAAATTTTGTGAAGGAGATGGACACATAGGTCCAGGAAGCACAAAGGATCCTGGACGAGCTGGACCCAGAGGGGACCACAGCAGGATGCATCATGATTGAGATGCCAAAGGTGAAAGATAAATAGAGAGTACTGGGGGCAGCAAGAGAGAGGCGGAGAGTTGCCTACAGGGGGTTGCCTATAAGATTATCAGCTGATTTCTCAGAGGATACTTTGCAGGCAGGAAGGGACTGGCAAGCAGTATTCAATGTTATTATGAAAGGCAACCTGCAACCAGGATTACTTTATCTAGCAAGGCTATCATTTGGAATGGAAGGGCAGATGAAGTGCGTCCCAGACAAAGTGAAGCTAAAGGATCTCATCATCACCAAGCCATTATTGTATTAAATGTTAAAGGGCCTTATTTAAAAAAAGAAGATCAAAACTATGAACGCTAAAATGACAACAAACTCAAAACTATCAACAATTCAATCTAAAAAATAAAAGCAAAATCCAACTAAGCAAACCAGAATAGGAACAGAATCATAGGTATGGGGATCATTTGGAGGGTTATCAGCTGGGAGGGGGGAGGGGGAGAAATGGGGATATGGTGCAGGGATTAAGAAGCATAATTAGTTAGTACAAAATAGACAGGGGGAAGTTAAGAATAATATAGGAAAGGGTGAAGCCAAAGAAATTATATGCATGACCCATGGACATGAAGTAAGGGTGGTGGGATTGCTGGAGGCAAGGGGGGTTTTGGGCAGAGGGGAGCAGAGGAGAAAAAAAATTGGGACTACTGTAACAACATAATAAAATACACTTTAAAAAAAGCAGCATAGTAGGAGGGAGTGGTGTACACAGGAAGATGTTGAGAAGAACTATATGCACAATCAATGGGCATGGATAAGGGGGAAGCAATTGGAGGAAGGGGGGTCATTGGGTGGAGGCGAACAAAGGGAAAGGAAATTGGGACAACTGTAACAGCATAATTAATAAAGCATATTTTTAAAAAAGGAAAGAAAGAAACTTTCATACTTTTACTTTCAATGACCAAGCTTTCAAATTATTCAAATTTCAGAAGCAAGAGTATCCTTTCTTTCTCAGGTAGAGTGTTCACCTATCGCTGAAAGACCTCAAATGAGGAAATTGTGTTTCCCAGAGGAAATGTTCCAAACCATCAAGTGATTGACTTCATAAAACCAGGGGAAAAAAGAACAAATGAGTAATTCAGAGTTATTTCTCAAAGTCTATATTTTTACAACTTAAATAGAATTATTTACATCAATTGCATTTTAAATAATATTTAGTTTAATATTTATATGCATATTTATAAAAAATACATCTCTAATTCCTTAAGGGAACAGACTATGACAATTTATGTTACTCAACAATGCACATTAATATCTCCCAGTTTTCAGTTTCCAAACTGAGATTTATAGTGACATCTCACTTTTCTCCAAAATAGGCAGGCGCTTGCTTTAAATTTGTCTTTAAAAAAGGCCAATTTTTTTCCAAAACCCAGGAATACTCTATTGTGAGTAATTTACCCTCATCTTCCAAGATGCTGAAACGTCCAACAATTTATAAATGCCATTACCCTCAATTTGAATATACAGAGAAGTTAAATCAATATACTTATCAGCAGCCACTTAGTTATATATACTATATCGTATAGCATCTCTTCCAACTGCTTAACGATCATATAAGTCCTCCTTTGCCTTCTAAAGTTAAAATCCTTAACTTGTTTCATTAAGGTACTTTATAAGATTTCTGCAATCCACCTTTCCTTTTATATCTCCTGCTACCACCCTACTTTTTTGATCCCTATTCCCTTGCCATCTGAAAAAAATCATTTATCCATGCAGATATTTAATTGACAATTATATCTTAAGTGCAGAGTATTAAACATGACATGGTGTTTAAGAACTGGGGATACAGTAAATGTAAACCCCATCCACACCTTCAAAGAGCTTAAGGTCTAATAACTGTCAGGCACCAATGCAATCATAAGCACGGGAGTGTTTGAAAACAGTAAGAAAAGGGTGTTTCAAGAATGCTAAGATGGGAACATAAACTAGTTTTAAACATCAGAAAAAGCCTCATTGTAGAAGTTTTCTCCTCATGATAATTAAAGGGTAAATAAAACTTTCCCATATGTAGTGCTTAGGAAATAGGGGGAAACTGTTCAAAAAAGGAATTTTTCATGGTGTTACTTTTTACTGACCTTCTCACCTGTCTATGTAATTAGTTCTCTCTCAAATGTTTTTGTGACCTTTTACAAAATGCAATCCCCACTTTAAAGCCTTCCCAAAATCTGAGCCTTAATATAATCCTCCCTTTAAAGCCTTTCCAAAATCTCAGCCATAATTTGTCACCCTTACCAGCTTGTATTTCTATTGATATAATCAGTAATTACAACTCTATGTTGTCCTCTAGATAGTAATTACTTCAAAGTGCAGGCTCTTACACAAAGTATTAACCCCTCCAACATTCTTTTATTTATCTATTTTTTATTTTTATTTTTGGTAGAACCTAGTAGATGACAGTAATATTACTTGAATCATGAAATATTTTACATCTAAATAGATTGAATTACACGCCTAGGTCAATAGAAATTTAATGCAAAGTCAAGATAAAATGTAAGGTTTTTTAGTAAGAGTTCATAAAGTTATTAGTTTAGCACTATGGCCCTAATTTGCAGAGCTTCTGATTTTGAGGAAGAAATTAAAAAAAAAAAAAAAAAAAAAAAAAAAGAAGAAGAAGCAGAAGAAGAAGAAATGGAGCAAACAGTCCCAGATAGGAACTGAGTTCATGGGTAGTAATCCTAAAGTAGGAAAAAAACAGAGTGAAATGGTTTTCTCCACTTCTGCATCCCTATTATAGACAGTAAGCTTTCTGCATACTTTAGTAGGTCTTTGTTTAAGGTAATTGAATTACCTTCCTTGGCTTCACTCTTCTCTCCTCCTATTCAAAACACAATAAAATTAAAAAATATTCCAGAATAACTTGTCGCTAGGCTATTACATGTAAAGTAAGATTTGCCAGATAGGTGCACCTATGTAAAAATTAGACAGTGGAAAGGCTGATAGCATCTTTCAGATGCTACAGGAAGCAGAAATGTTCTGGGAAGAAGAGAATGGTGGCCTGACTGGCTTGTACATCTGACAGCCCAGCCACCAGCTTCATGTGTGTGGCATGTGCAACCCTGACCTTTTCTTGACCTTTGGATAATACCAGTGCTCAGGGCAAGATCTAAAGGCCAAAAGCCTAAGAGCAATGTCCTATCTTGCTCTCTTCTATAACTTCCAAAGATTGGTTAAGCACCTAAGTCCCTGGGTTGAATCGTTTTCTGCTAAAATTACTTCGGAAAATTTCTATCTTCTGAATAGTCATGATATGACAGTGTTTTCAATAACATTTGTCAACAGATTTACCTTTTGAAAATCTTAAGTAATCTTTTTGTCTTTGTTTACTTCCTTGTACATTGCCCATAGTTCCATGGCTCTATGTTAAAAGATAAATAACATGAAGATGGTTGGATATTCCCCAGGGGCTAACACCAGGGAGTAAACTAAATATGAACATATTTAATGATTAAGAGGACTTCTGTGGATTTAAGAGTAATCCTTGGATGCATAAATAACAGTGATTAATCAAAATCCATTTCATAATTGCTCAAATGGCTTCTAATTTGTTAAGCTCTTGCATACTTTACTATTTTAGAATCTTAAATATGACTCAGAATTAATATGCACTTTTTTCATTTCTAAATATAATACTTAAATGACATTGAACTTCATCAGGAAACAGTCTCCTACTGCTTTCTAAATGCTGAGTCAAAGACAAGAAAGTTATAAAAAATAAATGAGGTAAAAATGAGATGTTTACTCTCAAAGCGGGAAGCACTAATCTTGTAACAATGCTCTATTCCACTGGCATTGTTATTGCAGCCACATGAAGTGATTGATGGGGATTTAATAATTTTATCTAAGATCTCTGGGTATCAAAAAATGATATGTGCCACAGTACAACATTTAAAACATTCCAAAGTTTTCCAAAAGTAAGAAATCAGGTATGAAGTTGTAAATGTCTTATTTTTTTTTCTTTCTTCCATAGAAAGTAGTTTTGGTGTCCTCTGATACCAATAATACAGAATTCAGAATTTTTTGCCTTTCTATGAAAAATAAAAATAAAGTCTGTGTTAGATTATTCCCATTGACATATGAAATTAACACTCTCTTAACTGTGTTTTAAGTGGTGAGCATTTAAAATAAACAAGATAACTGCACTCATCTGACAACTTTACATAATTTATACAAGCCCTGGTAAACATAGGCGATACTTAAATATTGGCCATATTCCTCTTTTTTAAAATTTAGAGACCTATTTTTTATTACAGATATTTCTTTAGAGCTAGGTTATTAATATATACTTGTTCTACTAGATGCTAAACAAGAAAATGGTAACATATTTAATTTGTTATGATGATACTCAATGTCAATTTATTTATCCAATGCAATAGGTTAGAGATTGAACTCAACTCCAGTAAAACAGGGATGAGAGAGTTTTTAAGTTATGTGGTCAACTAGTGGGAAGTAAAAGAGGACTTTGAAGGAGGCCGCTCAATACAATTAGGAAATCTGTACTTGTGAAATTGACCTTTATTGAATTAAGGTCTTAATCTTCCACAAAGACATGGAGATAGAGACTCTGTTTTTCTTGATGATTATATTTCAAAGGGCTGGATCCCAGGTTTTTCAGAAATTCCTGAATTGTAAAACCAGCAACGGACTGGGAAATTTACAATGGCAAGTTCTCTAAAGTAAATGCTCTAAGAAAAAAGAAGTCAGGAGCCTAAAGCCAGGAAAAAACCTGTCTAATGTTTAGTTCTGTTTAGTCCAGTTAAGGGGAACACTAAGATCATTTGGTCACTAACCCTATGAAAACATATCAATAATTGATTGGATAATTCTTATTTGATTAAAAAGTTATAGAGTGCAATACTACGCAACAGAAAGAAAGAAGGAACTCCTATCATTGTGACAACATGGATGGAACTAGAGAGAATTATGCTTACCTAAATAAGCCTGGAAATGAAAGGCAAATACCATATGATATGACCTAACACAGGACAATAATGAACAACAGAAACAAATGAGCAGAATTGAACCAGAGGCATGGAAACAAGGAGCAGACTAACAGTGACCAATGGGGAGGGAGGAGGGAGAGAGGAGGGGTGGGTAAGGAGGAGAAGAGTCTAGTCAAGGAACTAGTTAGTATAAATGACCCAGAGACATGGACAACGGGGTGGAGATTGACTATGAGAGAAGGGGTGGGCGGGGTGGAAGGGGAGCAATGGGGAACAAAATGGGACAACTATAACAGAAAAACAATAAATTTTTTAAAAAGCTATAGAAAATACATATTAAAGAAAATTAAAAAGGTACAACTTTATTTTATTTATTTTGCTATTTTTTATTTTTAGGATGCCTTTTATGTTTAACTTTTCATTTTTTTGGAAGATTACTTATTTAATTGATTGGAGTGACATTCATTAACAAAATTATATAGGTTTCAGGTATAAAATTCTATAACACATATCTGTATATTGTATTGTGTGTTCACTACCCCAAGTCAAATATCCTTGCATCACGATTTATTTCCCTTTTACCTTCTTCTACCTCCTCCACCCCTTTCTCTCTGGTAATTACCAGACTTTTGTCTGTGTCTACGAATTTTTTATTGCTTAATCCTTTCACCCTTTGAATATTTTTTACAAATGCAAAAGGATAATAGAGATTGCTTCAAGGATTCAAGCATTTAAGTTACTTTCTTATTATTTATTTATTATCTTATACCATGGTAATCTATTAAATATTTAAGGCATATAGTAAATATCTTTAAATTTGTCCCTGCATTATGCAAACTATTAATTTATATAAATTCCATTCAAGTGATTTCATATATTGATATTTGAATATAAAAATATACATTTTATATATTCCTGCTAGGCTTTTTTTTTTTTTTTAATAAAATTTTTGTTAGAGTAGGCAGTTAGTCAAATAGTAACAAAAGATGAGGGTCCAAATGAAGGTAGACATCTGACTAATCCTGAATAAGTGGTAAAAGAACACCTTTTCAGTCACCTCGGAGAGTCTGCCCAGCTAAAAGTGAAGTGAGGGGAGGATGGAAGAAGGGAGGACGGGAGAACACAGCAAGGGGATTCCTTTTACCACGTGCCTGCACAGTAGAAGCCAAATGACGAAGCAGAACTATGAGGCAGGGGCAGTAGGAGCCAAAAAACACAACATAAAATAGAAGGGAACTGGCCTGGGAAAATCTGAGAAAAAGAGGCTGGATAAGGGGAGGGCATAAACACAAACCCATGAAAAGTCAAAAAAAAAAAAAAAAAAAAAAAAAAAGAAGAAGAAAAGAAAAGAAAAAAAAAAAAAAGAGAGAGAGAGACTAGATCGTTTGAAAGAAAGCCTGCACTTTCCCAAACCCCCCAAAATATGAGGAAGTTTAATGAAGACCTCAGGGCAGCAGCTGCTAACTACTGACCTGCCTGCTCTCTGTCTCTTCGAGAGCGTGCTATTGCTTTTCATGTTAATAAATATTCCAACTACACTTAAAACTTCTCCTATGCGAGTGTCCCTGAAGTTCTTTTCCCGTGACACTACAGAACTACTTATTTCCTCTGGTAACATATTGTTTCTACTTTAATAAATAAATACAACTCTCTATTTCAGTATTCTAATTATTTCTTGGTAATGAGACTCCTTTTATTATCAGTACATCTTAAATTATATGCCAACTTAGTTTTCATCTTTCCTGGATGTATGGTCTTAATATACTGAGATTTTGTCTTTTGAAATTATAACTATATCTGCATCACTTTTTTTCTATAGTATACCCTCTCCATTCCCCCCCCCACTCTTACTAGTGTTCTAGTAAAAATTTTCAAGCTAATCAAATGCTTGAACAAGAATCAGATTATAATTATTTTTACTTAAAAATTACATTTCTTATTAATGCCCTCTCTTATACTTAATCCTTCAGCTCTACATTTTGAGACAATTTTAAAAAATGGGTTTCTAGTGTAAGTTGTCCTATCTCCATAATTAAAGAATTATATGATTATTCTATTAATTTGACTTTGACAAAGTCTACTGTTTACGTCTGACTCAAATTAAAGTATTACTTTTTATCTCTAAATTATGCAGGATGATTTTAATACTTTTGAGAACATATACTGTATAAAAACATATTTTTTGAGTATCCACTAATGGCCAGAGATTATAATAAGCAATTTTCATGCATTACCAAATCTCATTCAAGTCTTAGGACAGAACTATTATACTATTAGCTTATAGTAACATAATATTATTCCCATTTAGTGTTAGTCTATGGTAGTGATTCTTATACTTCAGTGTAAGAGAAAAAACACATTTGAGACTTGCTAAAATGCAGGTTTTCTAAATCCAACAAAAGATTTATTTCAAGATCTCTGGAACTTAGACATATGAATTTTTTACTTGATCTCAGGTGATTCTGAAGCAGACGACTTTCTAATCAGATCTTAAGAAAAACATTTCTACAGGAAATTAATTTAAGAAAGATTATCAGCTCTGTATAAATTTTAAATTAAGGATAAAGAATAGGATAGATGTAATGCCATAACTATATATTATTTCTCAATATTCTTTGTGTATAAATTCAATAAAATAATAAATATTTTAATAAAAGTATTTGTTAATTTCTTTCAAATTAAGTAAATACATATAAATGTGACTATTATCCTCTACTCGTCTTTTTGTTTTAAAGTTAATTGTTAATAAATATTTAAATTTTACCTTTCTTTAGTCAAAATCAATATTTTTACTTTTTATATAAAATCACTATTTAGTTTCTTTACATACATTTTAACAAAACTTTATTGGAGTGATATTACATACCTTGAGGTTCTCATGCATTCATCTGAGATGATTTGAAAGTGCAAAGTTGCATAGTAGGGTGCAAATGTATGTGTGTGCTTGTGTATGAATAAGATCTTTATTTGAGCAGCATAAATAAAAGGTATTCAATTACTCAATTCAGTTATTTCCATATCTCTTCCAAGTATATTTGACATTCATTGAATATCTTTTAAAATTTATATATTCTACTCCAATATTCTTACTTTCTTAATGGTAAGAAATTAGTTATACAATAGGTCTGCAAATCATTCTGTTTCATTTCTGGAGACTTCCCTCTGGGAAAGAAACAAGATGACATAACATGTTTACAAATCTGTACAAGATGATAGGTCTATTGACAAACGCACTACAGTAGTCCCTCTCTATATTGTGGTTCATTTATCGCAGCCTCACTGTATCGTGGGGTTTTAAAAAATATTATATTTAATTATTTATCGTGGATTTTTCACTATATTGCAGGATTTTGCAGTACTGTATATGTATGTTGTTAAAGTTATGTAGGCTTAAGAGTGTAGAATATTTTTAAGAACATAAGTAGTGTTTATAAAAGTGTGGAAAAGGTTAATAAGGGAGTGGGAAAGGTTAATAAGGGACTGGGAATGGTTTATAAGTGTGTGGGAAGAGCTTATAAAGCCTTAAAATATATATAATTACTAAAATAAATGTAAGGTTTCTACTTTGCGAATTTTCACCTATCATGAGGGTGTCTAGAACATAATACTGTACCCACAATAAGTGAGGGAATACAGTAATACTATTTGCCAGTAATAGAAGTTTTCTATGGAATGCTTTTAGTAGGATATACCTAGTCTGAGATGACTTATGATAACCTGAAATGTACAGATTTATGGAACATGGTTCTCAAAAAAATGTCATAAATATTATGAACTATATGTTTAAAAATGCAGATGTTACATGATCAAAATAGCTCTTTCATCCGAAATAATGTACATAGATGCATATATTGTAGAACTAACACATAAAGGTTGGTCAAAATACATTTGGATGTAGTCAAGAAGGACCTGCAGAGCTATGGTTGGGAGTCCTTGTTTTCTTCCTGCTTCACTAATGACTTTTAATTACTTGAATTCTTGTTACATAGATCACTGATTTGTGTGTCTGATTTGACAATTCAATTATTTGTGTTTCCTCACTCATCACATATGATTTCTACATCAAGGTGGCATAGCTCCCAATTGATCTTGATGTACATTATTAATCAGAATGATAGTTTATTATATGAGGTAGAGAAATTTATCAGACTAAATATCAATACTTATTTTTAATTATCAGTATTTGTATCTATCACTGTATGCTTTTGCCTATATTTGCAAGTTTATCTATGTGTATATGTATGTGTATATATAATAGATATCTAAAAGGATATGGTTTTATAAGTATATATGTTTTATTAGTAAAAAATGAAATATAAATAAGTAGATTGTTTGATAATGTGCACTCAGGCACATATAATAGAGGGAAAATTTTTTTTTATGATTTTACATAATTTTAACCTACACATGAATTGTGACAGGGACATTTTTAGAGTCTGACTTAGTATTATTAAGTCAGACTTCCTCTTCTTGCTAATGGAATGTAAATAAACAAAACTACATGCAAAGATGTAATTGGGGCAAAAGTGTTTCACCTTGGCCCTGACCAGTGTGGCTCAGTTGGTTTGGTGATGGCTCACAAAGCAAAAGGTTCCTGGTTCAAGTCCTGTTCAAAGCACATGCATGGGTTGCAGGTTTGGCGCCTGGTTGGGGCACAACCAACTGATGTTTCTCTGTCTTCCTCTCTTCACCTTTCTCTAAAAATAAGTAAATAATTTTTTTTTCCTTTTTAAAGTGATTCACCTTGCAAAAGGATCTGGGATGAAAATTTATTTGATTAGAAATTAAGGATAAGATTACATTAGGACAGGCATTATAAATAAAAATGCATTCTTATCTTGCAGAATTGGCATAATCATGTGTGCTTCACATGCCCGTGAACCTCCTGAGTTCCTTGCAACCACCATTAACAAAGCAAGTATCCATGAATCCTCATTTCATCATCTCAATTATCCCACTTGTTGCCTTTACTATATAAAACAGAACTTGAACATGGTAAAGTCACAGTATTTTTTGATGTATTATTTTCAATTAACATAATGTTAATAATTTTAATTCATTATTCATAATTCTTGTCTTTCCTCCTTGCTGAAGAGGCTAAATAAGATAAAGAGACTAGTAATAGCACAACTTGTTTTGTTTTTTCATTTTTGGATTAGCAAATGGACTTAATAAACTTAGAGAGTAACATTTCAACTAGTAGTGTTGTGAATTCAACCTAGATTAGATAAGTTAATAAGCAAGTTAAAATTTTAAATATTCTGTAGAGTTATATATCAATTAATATTTGAGGCATTGCAAGATCACAAGAATCGTCCTGTATTGATTACAGAAGAGTGATATTACTTTAATATTCATGATTCTCCTAAGGTTTATATAAATTTTTTAAGAGCTATTGCTCCCTAAAATGGTGCTACTCTAACTGCCATTCAGAATTGTTGCTAGTGACCAATAACTATTTGTTGGTCCATGACCAACAAAGTGCAGAAATTGAAAATAAGTATTTAGGAACTTTTACAGCAATTTCACATTGGTGCAACAACCTAAAGAGGGATCAGTGGACTTGTCTTATTGAATAAGATATGGATCAGTTAGTGTTCTGTCAGTCACTCTGGGGAAGCTTTGTGCTAGAACTATTTTAAAACATGTCATTCTATAGGTTAGTTTGCTAGATATAAAGTAAAATAAAATGAAATATCAAATTATTTATTTAATTAAAAGATAATATAAACTTAACTATAAGTTTAGTGACCGTTGAAAGAGTAAAGGTGGGTATATAAAATGTAATATCACTGAGATCTTTCTGAGTAAGAATTGAAGTATATATTCTGTGCTTCCTTTAAATTACATTAAAATCTCCTTTCAATTATATTTAGAAACCATAATACAACATGTATTGTGAAGCTCTGACATCCAGCAAGTTTGTGGCTATCTGAGTTACGACAGCAAAATCTCCCTTGAGGTCAGCTTGGATTTATTATACAAGAAAGCACTTGGACTTTTTATTTTTTAAATCTAGAAAAACAAGGACTACACCTAATACAAAATAGGTGAAACAATGATTAGATCCAAGTTGACTCATCTCCAATAAATACGAGATGCATATTAAACACTTTATTGCTTATTTTATTAACAAATCATAATTATGTATCTGAATCCATTAGATGACTTACTATAAAGCAATAATACTGATCATCAGCAGTGCAATTGACAACTATATGTTCTACCTAGAAACATATTATTACCTCCAAGAACTGAATTTTTCTATAGGAAAATTTTTAGATTCTATAATTTAGAGGAACTCCTTATTAGTAAAAAGAAAAACATTTTATTTAATATTTGTATAAACTTGTTCAAGAGAAAAATTGTACCTAATTGACAAATATGTAAAATAAGTAGAGGAATTTGCTATCATGTCTAAATAATATTTTTAATGTGAAAATCCTACCTTAACCAATGACAGTAGAGATGATAGGTATAGACACATTTCTGACTCGTCTTTTTTTTTTTTTTAATTTGGTGTTAATGAAGCTACCAGGGTCACTGAGTACTATGATCTGTACCAATTATTTTTTATTTTCCTCAATTTCTAATTTTTATTTTGACAGAGAATACTATATTTCTAACTTAACTGCTTTAAAGCATAAAAACAGCATTTATACATTGGTACACAATCTAAAGATAAATAATCCATGATATCATGATAAATAACTCAAACTTTAGTTACTGAGATAAAACCACTTTCATTAAAAAACATTATAGATTATACATCCAGTTCTCTTCATTAAATTCTATTAACAAAATTAATAAGCAGTTCACCCAATGCATTGCTCTCTTTATAACTAGT
The DNA here is from genome assembly GCF_987537825.1 of Furipterus horrens. Classification (NCBI taxonomy): domain Eukaryota; kingdom Metazoa; phylum Chordata; class Mammalia; order Chiroptera; family Furipteridae; genus Furipterus; species Furipterus horrens. The sequence continues at coordinate 71,565,385 of NW_028327175.1, forward strand.
TTCCTTGAATTATTAAACAAACCTCAGAGTATAAGGTTCATATGACTTTCAAATGCCACTTATTTATTTAATCAATATATACTACACATAATACCTTTTTGCTGGCATGTGAAAAATTTCAGTATTTGTTTATCTTTCAAGGAGAATAGAATCACCTAGATGAATAGATTAATATTCAACCAATAAGTTATGTTAAAGGATAGAAGGGAAAAGAAAATTCAGATGCCAACTAGGTGGTGACCTTCTCCCTCTCCAGAAACCTTAGGCACCCTGGTGACAAACATACTAAAACTTTAATTTTTTTTTTTTTTTTTTTTGTTACAGCATTGCTATTTATTATCCCAGAATTAAGTTCTGCACAAATTAACTCTTACACTTGTTTTTTGTAGTTTGGCACATTTTAAAGATATTAGAAAAAAATTGGTCTGCAATAACTAAGTTTTAAAACTTTAACTCCAACCTCAAGAGTTTCTAATATTTCTTATTCTATTCTTTCATGTTTCCTCACTTAAAATATCAGTTTTCTGTGCACAGAACAACCAACACTACTAGAATATGCAGCGCTATCACAGTAAGGAATGTTCAGTAGTCTAGGAATATTTCCTTACACAGTTTGTTTTATCCATCAGGGAGGTAGATGTTTAGTCAAACAAGTTGATTTTTTCCCAACCAAAAATATGTACTTTAAAATAAAAGAGGGAGACAAACTGACACTTCTCATATGGTCCTTTTTTTTTTTTTTTTTTCACTTACAAAAGAGAAAAGAATTATTTTCTATCAACTTTGGCATATTTTCTTTGACAAGTTTTGCCCCATTTTTACTTTTTCCAGGATAAAATAGATTTTAACAGGATGTTTTATGTTAATGACAGTTTTAAAGTTTTAATGGCATATTTTAAGTTGCATAACACACCATTAGAACTAAATAAAAAAATTAGAAGATGTAGTTTTAGATTTTAAAAAATCCATTCAATTGCTACCAATTCCATTATTAAAATTAAACTGATGTTTGAACTCCAGGTAAACCTTAAATCTAATTTAGACTCATTTAGGCACATCTATACATGAATATATAAAGAAAATATATGTACAATTATATAATATGAATCTCTCTTAAATTTATAACAAATATATTTTAAAAGGTTGATCTCTGACTGGTGTGCCTTTGTTGGTTGGAGCATTTTCCTGTACACCAAAAAATTGGGGGTTCTATTCTCAGGGCACACACACACCTAGGTTGTAGGTTTAATCCCTGGTTGGGGCATGTATGGGAGTCAACCAATGGATGTCCTTCTTTCTCTCTTTCTTTCTCTCTCTCTTTCTCACTTCCTCTCTCTCTAAAATCAATAAACATATTAAACTATTGTTAAAAGTTTGATTTTGAATTTAATAGAAAATTCTATAAATAAAAAGAAATAATTTTCAAAAGGCATTACATTTTAGAATATTAAAGAAACTCTAGGTTTGTTTTTTGTTGTTTTAAAACTGAAAAAGAAGGAAACAAGCACATATCATTAGATTTTGGCTTTGAAACCCCCATATCCTTTCAATTGAAAAAAAAGTTTTGCTAATTGGCTTCCCCAATTGTAGCAGCATAAACAAAAACATGTCTTTCTATGAAGTTTCAATGAGAAAAATGAAAGAGGATATCAAGGAACACTGTAATTTCATTTTAATAAAAATGAATTAAGGCCATCCTTATATTTGAGATTGCAAAGTTTATCCTACTGTCTATTAAATTATGAATTATAAATGCTAATTATAACAATTGTTTCATATCGTGTGTTGTTTATATGTATGTGCAAGATTACACATTTATGTGTACACATATGCATTTTCATGTAAATAAATTCCTTTCAATTTTTAGTATCAGGAAATAAGTATCTCTTATGTAAACCCGATTTTATTTAAATAAAAGAAATATGAATGAATGTACTTTCCTCTTTGTCTTACATACCAAAAAAATTAAATATAGCACTTGACATTGAAACTTAATTCCCAGGCACTTTGTACTTCTGTTGACACACTCAATATATGTAACTATTTTTAAGTGTACTATTATATAATATATTTAGTCCTTGAAGTAACAATTAAATTTGAAATGAAAGTTGTACATATACAACTCCAACTTTTTCAATATATTTTTTTCTTATTGTTCTCATTTTTGAAATTTTGTATGTGTTTTAAGAGATTCTTTTCATGTATTAAAAGTAGATGAGCTTTAAGATGAACTCCCAGTGTTAATATGAGTCCTTGATTCTTTAAATATTGTACTATTCTGGTTTACTCTCTCCTCAGTATATGTCAGTCATAAAGTTATTTACTATTTTCCAACCTCATACTAGTTCTTACATAAAAATTTCTGTAACAACCCATTTTGTATAAGATTCTACACTAGTACTTATAGCACTGTAAATCTTAGACCTAATTTTTACATGAGAACACAAACTGGGAGAAGCCAAATGATTTATAAAGTGTTAGGGGCAGAAATAAAAATGCTTCACTTGTTTATTATGCAAGTTTTAGGTTTCTTTTAAGATATATGTGACATTAGGCTTGGTAGAAAAATATTTCCAAGTGGTTGGAGTTTATGCAGCAAAGTTTTCCTCTCACAAACACTGTACAAAGTTATAAAAAGCAAATCAGAATGTAAGCAAGGTGGTGTAAAAAGGATTGTGACTAAATCTAAACTACAAATTACAACATTATACTTGTGGGGCTTTTTGAAATATTCTGAAATTATATCAATGTGTCAGTATTTCAGTAAATTTTACCAAAGGGGGATACTAAAATTTGTTTTAATACTTCTAATAATTATTACCCTTATAAGAAAATAATAATTATTTTTTTAAATTTATTGTTGTTCTATTACAGTTGTCCCAATTTTTCCCCCATTGCTCTCCCCTGCCCCATTTATACTAGTTCCTTGACTAAATTATTCCCTTTCTTTCCTCTCTTCTCCCCCTCACCCCTCCCTTCTGGTCACTGTCTGTTCCTTGTTTGCGGCCTCTATGTTGGGGACCCCCAACTCACAGAAATCCCTTGGAGTCGCAGATGAAATGAAGACTTCCCAGACAGCTTGTGCTAGGGGGAGAGAAGGCCAGCAAATGTCTGAGAGACAAATGTCTCAATTGGATTGCTTTCTTCCAAGGTCTCTTATTGAGTACAGTAAGCTTAAGGTCATATAGCCTGCATGTAAAGCTCATCAGTCAATGTTAAACACTGCTGATTACAGAAAACAGATATTGTTCAGGGATAACAATTGAAGGAACATTGAGATCTCCCTCAGGTCAGGGTGTGTTGGACACAAAGACTTCAGGTGGCCATAAAATAGGAAAGGTGAACTCATTTCTGAATAAAAGTTAAAACCTCTGCTGCTGGTATTATAAAGCAATCCAGCAAGGTAAAAGAACAGGGCAAGCTTCAAAGGACATAAAGCATTTCCTCATGGCCCAATTCCCACCGGAACCCACTGGCTATAGCAACAAGGCACATATGCACCAGCTTTCCTGGTTTTCTGATCAGGTCTTACAGGCTTTGTTTCCTTCGCATGGCCTGTGCACGGCTCCAAGTCTTGATACTTTCCCAGGAGTACCCCGACACCTCTGGTTCTACTTTGCTCATCGTCGTCGGCAGCCGTCCGTCTCGAGAGACGATGGTGTAGCTTCTTAAGAGTCTATCTGCACCGCCGAGAATGGCTGTGCAGTCCAACTCGGGAGTGACACGGTATCTGTCTCCTCCCGTGTTGAATCGACATCTTACGATGATGCTGGAGTGTCCTCTCCAGTGAAGCTGAAGCTACAGAGCCTGGGCAGGGTGATATGGAGGGTCTGCTGTTGCCCATGCAGCAGACCCTACTACTTTGCTCATCTCTTTGTTTTGTGCATTAGATTCCTCTTCTAGGTGGGATCATATGGTATTTGTATTTCACTGACTGGCTTATTTCACTAAGCATAATACTCTCCAGTTCCATCTATGCTGTCACAAAAGGTAGGAGTTTCTTATTTCTTTCTGCATAGTATTCCATTATATAAATGTACCGTGGTTTTTTGATCCACTCATTCACTGATGGGCACTTAGGCTGTTTCCAGCCAAGATGGTTTAAGTGGTAAAGGACTGAACCTCGCATTGAAAATTACCACAAATTCAAAAAGGAAAAACATTTACTAAATGATAGGAAGAAAATGAGTGAGCACGTTGATCTCCCCAACTTATAGCAGTAAGAGAATTTTTAGGCACAGAAACAGGAAACTCATATGAAGATGGAATGAAGAGATGGAATTGAGATTCTAGGGATAGGGAAATGTAATTTGCAGAGCAAAGTACAGGGAAATAAAGTGCTATGTAAATAGAAAACTCTAGATAAATATAAAGATCTTCCCTTGACTATTCAACAGAATACTGATAGTTGTATACATGGGAGAAAAGTAAGCAAGTAAAGAATTAGAGGTAAAAGTCTCCAGTGCTTACACAGGGCTGAGAACGTGGACTGTTTCCACTACAAATACTAGAAAACTTTGTTATTCATGGGACAGTGGATGAAATACACATAAATGACTTGTCTTAAGGATGGAGATTGATTATCCCTTGGTTAAGCACAGCTCTGATAAAGAACCCACAATTTTTTTACCTTTAAAAAAACTTAAATGTATTGGGTTGACATTGGTTAATAAGATTATATAGGTTTCAAGCGTACACTTCTATGATACACCACCTGTATATCACATTGTGCTCATCACTCAAACTGAAATCTTCTCCCATTATCATATGTTTAACCTGGGGCCTTTTACCCTGTATTACTCTCCCACACTTTCCCTCTGCCAACTTCCATATTGTTGTTTGTATTTATGAGGTTTATTTTTCTTGTTTATTCATTTGTTGCTTTCAGTTTTATATCCCACATATGAGTGAAATCACATGATCTTAGCTTTTTTTGTCTGACTTATTTTGCTTAGCATGATATTAAAGGTCCATTCATGTTGTCATAAGTGACATTATTTCAACTTTTGTTATGGCTGAGTAGCATTCCATTGTATTCTTTATCCAATCATCTATCAAAGAGCATTTTGATTGTTTCTGTGTCTTAGCCACCATAAGTAATGTTGCAATAAACATAGGGGTTTATAAATCTTTGTAAATAAGTGTTCTCAAATTTTTTGAGTAGATAACCAGAAGAGAGGTTTCTGGGTCATATGGTAATTCCGTCCTTAATTTTTTTAGAATCCTCCATACTGTTTTCCATAGTGGTTGTATCAGTTTACATTTCCACCAGCAATTAATGATGGTCCCTTTATATCCACAATTTCTCCAACACTTGTTATTGTTAATAATACCCTCTCTAACAAGTGTAAGGTGGTATCACAATTTGTTTTGATTTGAATTTCCCTAATAGCTAGTGAAGTCAATCATCTTTTCATATATATCTTGGCTATCTGTATGTCTTTGGGAGTAGTGTCTGTTCAGGCCCTCTGCTTACTTGAAGATTTAGCTTTGGGTGGTGAACAATGCAATATACAAATGATGTATCATAGAATTATACACTTGAAATTTATATAAATTTATTAACCAATGTCACTCCAATAAATTTAATGGAAAAAAATACATTGAAAGACACTAATTACCAAAGTTTGCCCATGAAGAAAGTCAACCTGAATAGCTTGACTTATATATTTTAAAATTCATTTTATAATTATAAACTTTCCAGATTGCCTCATTGGTGAATTTATACCAAACATATAAGGTGAATTATTACATCCACAAATTCATCTAGAAATTAAAGAGGAAGAAATTATTACCACCCAAGAATTATTCCATTCTATTAGTCACCTTATACCAAACCAGACAAACAAGAAACACAAAGTTCAAAGATAAAAAACTGAGTTTATCTTAGTAATAAATGTATGCTTAACATTGGAAAAAGTCAATTAAATTCATCATATGTAAACACAAAAATTTTAAAGAAACATATGATAATCTCAGTAGTCAGAAAAAGAGGAACTGGCAAAATCAATTTCAATTTATAAACAAAAAATTTCAGCAAACTATTAGTTATTAAAGGGGATATTTCTCAGCTTTGAAAAGTGCAGCTATAAAAAAGTTATAACATCCTGTTTAATGACAAAGATTGAATGCTTTAGTTCTAGGTTCAGAAACAACACTACCATAAACAAATGCATGTGCACTCTCACCAATTCTATTAAACACTGTAAAGGAGGTTCCAGAAAGTGCAATAAAATTTTTAAATAATAATAATAATAGAAGGCATCATATCACAAAATTTTTTTTCACAGATGACATCATCATCTACACAGATAATCTAATGGAATCTACATAAAAGCTATTATACATAAATTGAGGTTAGCAAAGTTGCAAGATAACATAAATATACAAGTGTCAAATATATTTCTATGTCTTTAAAGTTTCTCTTTATTTAAAATTTGTTTTCATTTGAAAGTTAAACTATGCCTGTGGTATCATCAAAGATGTTTAATTTACAAGCAAGAAGAATGTCAAATGCCTTGCAACTGGATGTCTTTCCAATAAGAGTCCTACAGATTTAGAGATGTGTTTGTGGGTTATGTTACATAAATTAACATGTGTTTTCTGTTTTCATAGAGCATAAGTCTATGAACTCATTACCTGAGTGATTGTCTATACATATAGGCCTCACTTAATCCTGTTTTCATTGCTGCCTCCTGAGACTCAATGGTTTGGCTGAACTAAGTGGCTGGGTTGGTGAAGAATGGGGTGGTCTGTGGGATTCACTTTAATACTGGCTTCTCTTTTCTATCCTAATGGCTTAGACAAAAAGAGCCCAGAGGTCTGAGAGGGGGGGGAACCTAAAATATGTCCCTCAGCCCAAACTAAGTATAGTGGGCAAAAGGGTTTTGGACAGGTGAGATGTACCTGGCACACCTTCCTCCAAAGAAGCCCTTTTTTTCCCTAATGTGGGACATTGAAAAATTAATCCCTGCCTTTTGTCATCTAGTGGTTATGGATTGAATGATGCCTTTTAACCCTGTTGCCAAATCTGTTGCTCCCAGAATACAACAAGGATGCCAGCCTGTTAAACCAAGCATGCTGTTGTCCGGGGACAACCCACCAACCTGGAGTCTGTATGATCCTTCCCCATGTGGGAAGGCCACCCTCCCCTCCGCACCCCCACTCTTATTAGGGATTTCTGGACCCAAGGGTAGGTAGGACAACGACCATGTCTAGCTTGAAGCAGCTAGAGGAGCTCGAGACCTTCGCCCATTGTCCTTTATAAGATTATAAGTCTGAGAGGGAGGGATTATTATTTTTTATTGTTAAAATCATTAATTCATTCATTAATTTTTTTTAAGGAAGAATAATATATGAACGGGTGAAGCTGGAGAGCTTGTATATACAACCCATGGGAATGGACTTCGGGGGGGCATTGCTGGGGGAAGGGGTGCTGGGCACAGGGGAGAAAAGGGGAAAATTGGAACTATTGTAATAATATAATCAATAAAATATACTTAAAAAAGGTTTTTAATAAACTTTATGCTTCTTACATATGTAGATGATTTCAGAGTAATTGTTAAAGACTTAAACATGGTGTTTTAAGTGTTAGTTATGTCTCATATCAGTTATTTTTCATTTCAGTCTGCATTATAAAAACTATAAAAGATTAAGAGAAATTAATTCTGTACACACTGCCTTTGATTTCATTATTCATTTCACAAAATTTCATTAGGAAAAGTATAAAACAGCTGACTACACTATTGTAAACATAGGGCTACTTTTATCAATAAAGTAAACAATCTCATATGTGTGTAAAGCTACAGTGGTTTATTTCAATTGTTGCCTCTCCATACTTAAAATATCCCTTATCCATTCATGAGTTAGCCCCATTTTTTTTCAATGCTATTAATATATACTATGTTCTCCTCCTAGAAGAGAATTATGTTAAATTTATTGAAAAGGAGTATTCTCAACAGAAGAAAAAGAGCAGAAACATATCAAACAATTCAATAAATTATCATATAAATATATCAATGAGTTCAAAAGCATATTAGACACAGTAATAAATAAGTAAATTTAAAGCTCAATGAAAAGTTATCAGGATTAATGCATTTTCTTAAAAAGAGAAAAAATAAAGATCAGTGGGACAATGTAAAATGTTCAAAAGTATATTTTCCAAATTTGATAACAGGTACAGACACAGAGCTGTGAAGTTCAAAGAAACACAAGTATAATGAATTATATTTTTAAAATCACATTTTAATATATTTAAACCAAATTGCTAAAAAAAATTAAATCAAAATATAAAGTGCATATCTTTATAAGTAGCCAAGAAAAAGAAACAATACATAAAAGGAACAATGAAACAAATAAAGGACAATTTTTAATAAATAAATAGAAGACAGAAAGTCATATAATATTTTAAAAGTTTTGGAAATTAAAACTGTGTATTTAGAGTTCTGTATTCAACTAAAATTTCCTAATAAAATGGAAATAAAGATATATGAGACAGACATAAACTGAGACAATGTGCCATCAGGAGCACTAAACTACAATAAAAGCTAAAAAAAATAGTTATTCAGAGTGATGTAAATTATTTCATAAACCATAATACTATAAGAAGGAATGAAAAGTACTACAAAGATACAATGTTTGTATAAATTTTAAAAACACTTTTTAGTACCTTTAAGTGAGAAATAATAACCATTTATTTTCAGATAAAGAAAATAGGAGAAAGTAAATATGAGAAGTTCACAAAGGCAAAAAATTAAGTAAATGGAATTGTACTCTGTTGAAGTTATTATACACTTTGTAAAGTACTGTTATCATTTAAGGGGAGAAAGTAAAAAATAATATGCATATTTTAGTAAGCATCAGAATATTAAATATATTTAATAAATGAGATACAACCAAATATTAAAAGCACATACAACCTATGCCAAAGAAGTTAGGCAAAAAACAAAACAAAACAAAAAAAGAAGATCAAGAGGTAGATTTATAGCCAACATTATTAAAAATTGTAAGAAATATATATGGACTAACACAACTTGAAAGTCAAGGACTGTCAGACTCTCCATAGTCTTTTCTAGTTTATTTGTTATTTAAAATAAACCTATTTAAAATATAAAGAATTACAGTGGTTGAAAGTCAAAAGGAATATTATAACAAACACTCATAAGAAAAAGCTAGCATAGCTGTATTATATCAGCAAAGTAGTGTTTGATTTTCAATTAAAGTGAAAGTACTTCTGGAGAAGAGGGACATACCATAACAATAATGATGAATCAATCAAGTAGGCATGATAATCCTGTGTGTGTACTTAATAATAGTGTCCAAACACCTGTAATAAATACTGACAGAACATAAAAGAGAAAAAGAAAACTTCACAATTAGGGTAGGATATTTTGTTTAGTGTTTAATATAGGTGCGAAATTAGTGCCTGAGAGGGGTGAGGAGGACAGAGGGATAAATTCAGCAAATATTATGAGAAAATATTTCATGGATATGCAACTCAAGGTATATAAGAATAAAGAATCAAATTGTGAAGTCTGGATTATTACTGATAAAATATAAAATCAGGAGTGAAACCATATTGAACAAAGGATATTGGGCTTTGTTTTCAACCTATTTGCTTTGAGGGATAAGGAAAACACATGATTTATATTAATTAAAATTAACTTTTAACAGTTTGTCTAAATCTGTATCTTTACTGACCTGAGATCATTGATTATATTGATTGTAGTTGTAGATGAGGAGATAAAGGAGGAATACATTTCTACCTCTGTGAAAAATATTTTCATTAACAATTCCCAGGATGGTTTATCTTAAATATTTGGCATTTATGGAATCTCAAAGCATACTGATTTTAAATAATTTAAAAATTTAAATCACATTTTTGAACTAAGGTAAGTATTAAATTGATAATAAGAATATTATTTATGTAAGTTAGAGGGATAATAAGGCACTTGTATCTGGCTTGATGATATATAAGGCATGTGTTCGAGTCTATATTTTGTCTTTTTTTAAGTTTCTTTTATAACTTTTACTTATATGCCATATGTAACTGAATATTAGTGTCATTAACAATTATTAATATAATTTCATAGATACATCAGACGTCTCAAATAAAAGATCTCGAAATGAAGATTTCTCACTAAAATTTACTGTAAGCACACTGTTAGATACAAACCCTACAGGATATTACACTAAAAATAAAGGAAGATTAAATGTTTCAGCTTAAAATAAAGGCAAATCAATTCCATAACTAATCTTTGATCAAATTCAGGCATGGAAGCTCTCTCTTCAGAGTTTGTGGTTGAAGTTGGATGTGGTTACAAAATATGATCATTAGCTATTTTGTATTATAAGGGAAGAAAATCATTATTTGTGGTAAAATGTCAAACTCTAGATAGCCCAGTGGTTTCCCACAGTTTAGTCTTAAAAAAGGCTGATGTCTTAGCACAGTATTAAATATTGTGATGATCCTGCAACAAAGTATAATAAGCTGAAGCTATTCAAGATTTTTGAAATCACAGGAAAAAATGTTTACTTGTAAAAATCTTCCACTTCAAAAGCATGAAAATCATTTTTTCCTTTTATAGCTAGAACATATTAGCTATAAAAAAGTCTTGTACTCATTGCACATATTCTAATACTGTACATTGAAGCTGGAGAGTTTTTCTGTGCCTGGGTCATGGTTAAATTTTTTACTACCATTATGTATTGTTTAATTATAAGGATACATTCTAAGAAATGCCTCAATAAGAGATTGTGTCCTTGTGCAAATATCATAGAGTGAACTTAAATAAACCTGAATGGCATAGTCTATCACATATCTAAGTTATGTGTTATAGCCCATTATTCCTAGGTTATAAATCTAAATAGCAAGTTATTTTATTGAATAATGTGGGCAATTGTAACATGATTGTAACTATTTACATACCTAGAGTAAATATACTGTAAAAATACAGTATTAAAGATTTAAAAAATGGAATACCTGTGTGTAACAATTACCATGAATGAAGTTTGCAAGACTGGAATTGTTTCTGGGATCAAGTCATTGAGTGATAAATGAGTGTGAAGGCCTAGAACAATACCATATACTACTGTAGACTTCATAAACACTGCACACTAAGGCTACATTAAATTCACAAAGAAATTCTTTCTTCAATATTAAGTTAACCTTATCTTACTATAAGGTTCAGCATTTTTAATCATTTAACATTTTTATTCTTTTGTAATAACACTAAGCTCAAACACAAACATATTGCACAGCTGTACTAAAATATTTTAATATTCTTATTCTATAAACTCTTCTAGTTAAGGCCTGCTGGGCAAAGAACCTCCTCAGGTAGCAGGACTAAAAGCTGCTCTAACTCCCTGATCCTTTGTTGCATGAAATAGGTGGTGTTTTCAGGGAGAAATATCACTCGGATGTTGGAATGAATATCACCAAGAAAAGAAGAACATCCAGGAGCATGTTCTTCTCTGAACAGTACTTCTCGACTTTGCAGACAATGAAATTCAGGAGGGAAGGAGGGAATCTTGGAAGAGAAGCTGGATCATCCATGACTTCTTACTGTTCCTATAGAACACTGGTGATACATACTTATTGATATGCTTGATGGATCTGGGGTTCTAATTGTGCCAAATCACAAAGAATTTTCATTTGTAGCTTGTGACATTGCCCCCAAACAAGACCATTATCTTGTTCTTAAAATCTTTGAAACCTGCTATTGACTTTGCATTCTTATGGATGAAAGTTATTTCAGGCATTCATTTCCAGAATAGCAAGGTTCCATGCAGGTTGAATATTTGCTCTCTAGTCAACTTATCTAGAATTTCCAAATATTCTTTACCTGGCTTCCTAACAGAACACAAAGAATCATCACTCAATTTCACATTATGGAATGAATGATGACTCTTGAATCAATTCAACCACCCAGAGCCATCACTAAGGTCATTATCTGAGTCTAGTCAGCCCTTTGTTTTTATTTACTTATTTTTATGTTTATTTTATTGTATTTTTCATTACCCTTTAATCCCCATATACCCCCTACTCTCTGAAATCACAATTCTGTTGTCCACGTCCATAAGTCTTTTTTTTTTTTAACTCAATGCCTCCACCCCTACTCTCTCCCTACCCATAGCTGTCATCCTGCTCTCTACAAGTATGTCTCTATTTTACTTGTTAGTTAAGTTTGTTCATTAGATTACACATGTGAGTGAAATCATCTGGTATTTGTCTTTCTCTGACTGGCTTATTTCACTCAGCATAATGTTCTCCAGGTCCATCCATGCTGTCAGAGAGTAAAATTTTCTTCTTTTTATATGGACAAGTAATATTCCATTGTGTAAATAGTAGTTTTATCATTCATCTACTAATGGACACCTGGGCTACTTCCATATCTTGATGATTGTAAATAATGCTACAATGAACATAAGGGTGCTTATGTTCTTTCATATTACTGTTTTTTATTTCTTCAGATATATTCCCAGTAGTAGTATTGTTGGGTGAAAAAGCAGGTCCATTTTTAATTTTTTGAGGTATCTCCATACTGCTTTCCACAGTGCTTGCACCAGTTTGCATTTCCACCAACAACACAAAAGGGTTTCACCACATCCTCACCAGCACTTGTTGTTTGTTGACTTATTGATGATGGCCATTCTGACAGATGTGAGATGATATCTCATTATGGTTTTAATTTGCATTTGTCTGTTGATTAATGATGTTGGGCATCTTTTCGTATGTATACTGACCATCTATAAATTCTCTTTGGAGAAATGTCTATTCAGGTCATTTTCTCATTTTTTAATTGGCTTGTCTGTTTATTGGTGTTGATTTTTGTAAGTTCTTTATAAATTTTGGATATTAATCTTATATATTGGTGAATATGTTCTCCCATTCTATGGGTTGTCCTTTTCTTTTGTTGATGGTCTCCTTTACTATGCAAAAATTATTTATTTTGATGTAGTCCATTTGTTTATTTGTTTCTTTTGCTTTTCTTGCTTGGGGAGATATATCCTGTAAAATATTGCTCATAGCAATATTGCTAATATTTTCTTCTAGAACTTTTATGGTTTTGAGTCTATAATTTAAGTATATCTTAAATCCATTTTGAATTTATTCTTGTGTGTGGTGTAGAAGGTGGTCTAGTTTCATTTTTCTGCATATGTCGGTCCAATTTTCCCAACACCATTTATTAAATAAACTATCTTTTGCCTATTGTATGCATTTTCTTTCTTGGTTGAATATTAATTGACTACAAAAGTGTGGGTTTATTGCTGGGTTTCCTGTTCTGTTCCCTTGAGCTATGTGTCTGTTTTTATGCCAGTGTCATGCTGTTTTCATTACTATGGCCTTATAGTACAGTTTGATTTTAGGTAATGTGATTCCTCCAACTCTGTCCTTCTTTCTCTGGATCACTTTTACTATGTGGGGTTTTTTATGGTTCCAGATAAATTTTTGAAATATTTGTTCCAGTTTTATTAAATATGACATTGGAATATTGATAGGAATTGGATTGAATCTATAGATTGCTTTGGATAGCATGGACATTTTAATGATGTTAATTCTTCCTATCCGTGAATATAGTATGTGCTTCCACTTATTTGTAACTTCTTCAATTCCTTTGTTCAGTGTCTTATAATTTTCTGAATACAGTTCTTTTACATCCTGGTTAGACATATTCCTTAGAATTTTATTAATTTTGAAGCATTTTTAATGGAATTGTTTCCTTAATTTTCCTTTCTTTAGTTTACTATTGACATATAAAAATGAAATTGATTTTTGGATATTAACATTGTATCCTGCTACTTTGCTGAATTCATTTATCAGTTCTAGTAGTTTCCTGGTAAAATCTCTGGGGTTCTCTATGTATAGTGTAATGTCATTTGTAAATAAAGACAGTCTTACTTTTTTATTTCCAATTTGGATGCCTTTTATTTCTTCTTCTGGTCTGATTGCTGTGGCTAGGACTTTCAGTACTATATTGAATAAGAGGTGAAAGCAGCTATCCCTGTCTTGTCCCTGATCTTAGAGTGAATGTTTGTAGTTTTGGCCATTGAGTATGAGGCTGGAAATGGGTTTGTCATATACAGCCTTTATTATGTTTACGTATGTTTGCTCTATTCCTACTTTGCTGAGAATTTTTATCATAAATCGGTGCTGAATTTAATGAAATGGTTTTTATGCATCTATTGATGTGATTATGTAGTATTATCCTTTATTTTATTTATGTGATAAATCACATTTATTGACTTGCAAATGTTGTACCAAGCTTGCATTCTGGAATAAATCCTATGTGATCATGGTGTATCTTTTTGATGTATTACTGTATTTAGTTTGCTAATATTTTCTTAAGGAGTTGAGTAACTGTTCATCAGGAATATTGGCTTACAAATTTGTTTTTTGTAGAGTCTTTATCTATTTTTAGAATTAGGAATATGCTGGACTCATAAAATGAGTTTGGGAGCCTTCCCTCCTTTTGAATTTTATAAAAGAGTTTGAGAAGGTGAGCTGTTGGTTCTTCATAGAATGCTTGATAAAATTCCCCTGTGAAGCCATCCTGTCCAGGGCTTTTGTTTCTTGGAATTTTTTTTTTTTTTAATTAATGCTTCAATTTCACTGGGTGTAATATTTCTATTCAGATTCTCTGATTCTTCCTGATTTAGTTTGGAAAGTTGTATGTTTCTAGAAATGTATCCGTTTCATCTAGGTTGTCCATTTTGTTGACATATACTTGTCCATAATATTTTCTTAAAATCCTTTGTAATTCTTAGGTGTCAGTTGTGATTTCTCCTGCTTTGTTTCTGATTTTATTTATTTGGGTTCTCTCTATTTTTTTATGATGAGTCTAGTTAAAAGTCTATCAATTTTGTTTATCTTTTCAAAGAACAACCTCTTGGATTTATTGATCTTTTGTGTCATATTTTAGCCTCTTCCATTTATTTCTGTTCTGATCTTCATTATATCTTTCTTCTACCCACTTTGGGCTTTGTTTGTTGTTATTTTTCAAGTTTCTTTAAGTGTAAAGTTAGATTGTTTATTTGAGCTTTTTTTTCTTTATTTTTCTTTTCTTCTTGAGATAAGCCTGTAATGCTATGCATTTCCTTCTTAGGGTTGCTTTCCCTGTGTCCCACAGATTTGAATTGTTGTGTTCACATTTTCATTTCCTTCAAAGTATCTTTTGATTTATTCCTTGATCTTATTGTTTACCTAATTATTGTTTAATAACACATTATTTAGCTTCCATATTTTTGTGTGTTTTTCAGTGTTCTTGTGATAGATTTCAAATATAGCATTTTGGTTATAGAAAATGCTTGATATGATTTCAATCTTTTTAAATTTATTGAGATTTGTTTTCTGTCCTAAAAAGTGACCTATTCTTGAAAATGTTGCATGTGCATTTGCAAAGTATATGTATCCTGTGGTTTAGGGATGAAATATTCTAAAGATATTAATTAAATCCATTTGATCTAGTGTGTTGTTTAAGGCTTCACAACAGCTAGTGTTCAGTTGTCTATTCAGGATGATCTCTCTATAATTTCATTGCAATTCTAGTTTGGTCCAAGGAGGAGGTTTGTGAAGTTTTCACTTACTTCTCCGCCACCTTGTATCCCATCCAGTCTTTTATTTCAACCTCTCATTTTTTTTTTTTTTTTTTTTTGGCTATAATTGTTACATTTATGTGAATGACAAAGTTCTCTGTCTGTCTGGTCATCATCTAAATAATTAAAAGTTTCTTCACATCTGATATAGGCCCTTATCAGAATTTTTGTTAGTTTCATTGTCTTCAGTGAAGCATCCATTTCATCTGTTTTGTATGTATCTATTGATCTGTGTACCTACTTATGCACACTAACACAATTGAATCCACCACTAGTGTACCTACCACTCAATACATAACTTGTAACACTATAGCACGCAGAGTACTAAGAGAGGGGAAAAATGGACTTACCAGGACTATGCTGTCCTAAGTACTTTTTTTGTAAATAAATTTATCAGAGGATAACGACATCTCCTTGAAACATTCTTAACTTACCTAAACAAGCAATTCATTCAATTATCAAGTTTATATCATTTGCCAGGAAAAAAACAAAAAGGGGGGAAAGTAATGCTTTTATGTAATGTAAATCCTTGTTAGTGAGGCAAAAAATAGGCAAGTAGATATGTGATTATTAAAGAGTAAAAACTGACGTGAACTAAAATAAATCATGGCATGTATATAGAATATCATGATAGTTGTATTTCAGATAAAGCAGAGGAAGAGGAAGAATTGATATTAAGGTAGAGGGCTTAAGTAAATGAGTGGGTTATTAACTATCTATTTAAAAATATTCCAGACAGAGGTCAAAACTAAGACAAACACTGAAGAGGGAACAGAGAAAGGACCTTGAACAAGGAAAAGAGTGAAAGAGAAGATGCCATCAGGTGGTTAAGAATCAGATTATGGATAGATCCAAGATGGCAGAGGAGTAAGTGGAAGCTACACTAACCTCCTCCCAGGACTAGTATGGATTTACAACTTAATTTTGGAGAAATCATCTAAAATAGCCAACCGAACAGTAGCTGGAGAGAAGTTTTATAACCACGAAGAGACAGAAACGGCCGCTGTATCACAACATGACCAGTAGGGAGTGCGGAGATGTGGAAGGGCTGGCTGGTCTCCCACGGGTGGCAGCTGAAGAGACTGAGAAACAGTTCAGCATCCAGGGGTTCCCCCTGAGAAGGGCATGGTCTAAACCCCAGCTGAACTTCCCATATTACAGCAACAGAGTGAAAAGTAAAATAGTATCCAGCTGTGAAAAGCAAAAAGCCACAGGGTTTCTTGCTAGCTGGAGAGAAACACCTGGAGAAAAAGAGCTCTTAAGCGGCTCACATACAAAAATATTTTGGCCCCCACTTACCCTGGGCTCAAGCGGAGGGAAGGCAGAGAGCACTAGAGATGCTTGGGGAGAGTTTGGTGTGGTGGCTTTGAAGGGAGAACTGGGGAAGTAGCCGACCGGGTCCCAGTGCTGACTCATCCCCACACTGCAGGCAGACCATTTCCCTCCAAGTGGCGTCATCCTGAGAGGCAAAAGCCCTGCCTACAGAAATTAAGCTGCCACACCTTTGGTCCTTAAGCCTGACAGCAAATCACAGATTGAATAGATTAACAACTAAAGGAGACAGACAAAGGCAGTGGATCCTTGGAAGTCTCCAACAGGCTGCCTAGGGCCAGACAGGTACATGAGCTGACATCACCAGGGGGAGATCCAGGAAGTTCAGATCAATCTAAGAAGCAGCAAAGAACAATAAGAGTCACAAAAATGGGGAGACAGAGAAACTACCCCCCATTGATAAGAAAGGTAGAATCCCCAGAAAGAGTGCTAAATGAAATAGAGGGGAGCAAACTATCAGATACAGAATTCAAAACATGGATTATGGAGAAGCTCAATGAGCTCAGCGAAACCACAAAGAACTCCAGGGAAACTACAAGGAACTCCAGAAAAAGTACAAGGAACTTACTGAGAATTACACCAGCATGAAAAAGAACACAGAAGCTATCAATAAGAGCCAGGAGGAAATGAAGAATACAATCTCTGAATTGAAGAACACAGTAGAAGGAATTAAAAGCAGGCTAGAGGAAGCAGAAGATCAGATCAGCGAGCTGGAGGGCAACATAGATAAAAACTCCGAGACAATGCAACAAAATGAAAAAAAGACTGAATAAGAATGAAGAGGTTCTAAGACAGCTGCAGGACAATATGAAACATAATAATATCCATATCATAGGATTTCCAGAAGGAGAAGAAGAAGAGCAAGGATTAGAAAACCTCTTTGAAAAACTAATGACAGAAAACTTCCCTAACATGAGGAGAGAAAGAGTCACACAAGTCCAGGAAGCACAGAGTCCCAATGAAGAGGAACCCCAACAGGCCCACTTCAAGACACATCATAATTAAAATGGCAACACTCAAAGACAAAGAGAGAATCCTAAAAGCAGCAAGAGAGAAACAACTAATAACATACAAGGGAGCTCCAATAAGGCTATCATCAGATTTCTTAGCAGAAACACTACAAGCCAGAAGGGAATGGCAAAAAATATTCCAGGAAATAAAAAACAAAGGCCTACAACCAAGAATACTCTACGCAGCAAGGCTCTCATTCAAAATGGAAGGTGAAATAAGGAGTTTCCAAGACAAAAGAAGGCTAAAAGAATACATCTCCACCAAATCAGCACTGCAAGAGATGGTAAAGGGTCTGCTTTAAGAAGATGAAGAAACAGGGAGGGACAGAGAAGAACACAAGTACAAAAAGGAAAAATGACAATAAAAGGCAATGAAATAAAAATACCTTATGCTATCACCTATTACAGGAAACTAATCAACAACACAAACAAATAAGCAAAATTAAACCAGAGAGCATAAGCCTATGATCTCATTACCTGAGTGACTATCTGTACCTATAGGCCTCACTTAATCCTGTCTTCATTGCTGCCTCCTGAGACTTAGCAGTTTGGCTGAACTAAGTGGCTGGGTTGGTGAAGTATGGGGTGGTCTGGGGGCTTCACTTTAAAACTGGTTTTTCTTTTCTATCCTAATGGCTTGGACAGAAAGGGCCCAGAGGTCTGAGAGGGGAGGAAACCTAAAATATTTCCCTCAGCCCAAACTAAGTATAGTGGGCAAAAGGGTTTTGGACAGGTGAGATGTGCCTGGCACACCTTCCTCCAAAGAAGCCCTTTTTTTCCCTAATGTGGGACATTGAAAAATTAATACCTGTCTTTTGTCATCTAGTGGTTCTGGACTGAATGATGTCTTTTAACACTTTTGCCAAATCTGTTGCCCCCAGAATACAATAAGGATGTCAGCCTGTTAAATCAAGCACGCCATTGTCCGGGGACAGCCAACAGACCTGGAGTCTGCACGATCCTTCCCCATATGGGAAGGCCACCCTCCCCTCCACAACCCCACTCTTATTAGGGATTTCTGGACCCAAGGGTAGGTAGGACGACAACCATGTTCAGCTTAAAGCAGCTAGAGGAGCTCGAGACCTTTGCCCATTGTCTGTTATAAGATTATAAAGGGTCTTAAATCTGAGGGGTAGTGATTGTTATTTTTTATTGTTAAAATAATTATTTATTTATTTTTTCAAAAACAGAAGAATATATGAAAGGGTGAATGAAGCTGGAGAGCTTGTATGTACAACCCAGGGGCATGGACTTGGTGGGGGATTGCTGGGGGGGGGTGCTTGGCGGAGGGGGGCAAAGGGGAAAATATTGGAACTATTGTAACAATATAATCAATAAAATATACTTAAAAAATCTGATTGTGTAGAAAATGGTAGACCATGCTCTGAATTTCTACTCAAAAGCAATTAGATGCCATCAGAGAAATTTGGTGACAAGAGCAACAAACTCTGACTTGCACATCTAAATTTTTATCAGGTTTGTTGCAGAAGAAGAGTGCAAGCAGAGAGACCAGTTTGGGAGCTAATAGCTGTGATGAGAAGTGATGGTGGCTTTGGGCAGCAGAGGAAATTGGGAGCAGAGGAAAGGCTAAGAATGTTTAGGTTTGGAAAACGTTTCAAAGTTATAGGTGGCAAGAATTTCTGATGTACTGACTATGTGATATAAGACAAAGAAAGGCATTCAATATATTTTTGAATAAAAAAACTGAGTTCATGGATTACCAGTTTACTTCAATGAGAAACATTATGGAGAAAAATGATTTAGATGGTGTTTTCATTAAAGATTAATCCAAAAACTTAAAGTATTCTAGAATTTGTTTTTCTCTCTCTCACTCTCACTCTTTCTCTTTTATTGTAGAGGAATTTTAATGCTTGGAATTGTTTACAGAGATGTTGGAAAAACAAATTCAAATGGTGGAAGATTAGTGCACAGCTTGTTAATGCTATTACTGAAGTAGCTCCAGCTTCCTGGTAATTTGGGAGATAGGTATGGCCAAGTGACTTTATTTGGCTAATTAAATATAAAAATAAGCTCTTAACTGTTGCCACAATAGTTAGCAATATTCCAGATGGTGAATGTGCTATAATTTTGCATCTCTGGGTTAGATTGACATGGATAGATTCCTCTCATTAGCTAGGGGTGGACATGTAGTCTGAGTAATAAACAAGCCAGTGAGATTTTAGTCTTTTTGGCATTTTAAACTATCTCTTCTTGACCAATAATTTATAACTACTCAAAGATTAGTTACTTCAAGGAATTTGGTTTTTCCTTTTTGCTTGCATTTAAATCTTTCCCTATGTCTTCCATTGGAAGAACGTCATGGGGAAGCCAGCTGGCAAAGCAGCTGTGGACATATAATTTATGTTTGTAACCTGAAGGTTGAAATGAGGTATGGAAGTTTGGGTATAGAGCTGAGACAGAAGACAGTATTTGGTACTGTTCGCTATGTTGATTTCACAGCAAAAGGCAATAAATATACTTCTTCTTAATAAAATACAACTATACTTTGTCCAAAGGAAGACCTTCTCACTCTTTCAAAAGACA
This sequence comes from Furipterus horrens, assembly GCF_987537825.1. Classification (NCBI taxonomy): domain Eukaryota; kingdom Metazoa; phylum Chordata; class Mammalia; order Chiroptera; family Furipteridae; genus Furipterus; species Furipterus horrens. Next base: position 71,585,865 of record NW_028327175.1, read on the forward strand.
AATATCAAAATCATTAGTAACTTTCTCTATCTCTCCCAATTTATTTTCCACCATTAATGATGTCATCACTTTTTTCAGGCCCAATTATGCTGAATAATCCAAAAAGAGCTTTTCTGACTCAGTACTTGATCAGTCAGTCTTCAATCATGAAAAAAAAAAAATACTTTAGGGATTTAAATGCAGATAATTTAGAGAATTTATATTTTTTAAAAGTATTTTAGAAGAACTATTGGTGATAAAGGGATAGGTAAGATTACAAAATAACTATTAATTACAGGAAGTCACTATTACTCTTAGGACTGGAGAAGCATGGGTGAATGGTATTACCCTGAGTCTGGAATCACTCTTCCAACTAGACTTCTATGCTGTATGAACTGGCTAAGCAGAAAGCCAATGGCTTATCCATATTCACTCTGTGCAGCTACTACTGGTGTCATAAGTGCTGTTAACACAGTCCTATTACTGTCTCCTCTGCTAATTCTTGCTCCCCAGGTTTTGCTCAATACAGCCATCTCCACCCATAAGTTGAAACAACCATTGCCAGAAATATTCAGAAGCCATAAAAATATAATTCTTATACCTTTCAATGTCTTGCCTGTCTCACATCAGCAGAACCTAACAGGAAGCCACCTTGCAAGAGAGTCTATGAAAAATAGTTTGTATCATTCCAGATAGAAATTGTGACTGGTTTAGATGGATTCCTAGGATGCTAACAGTAGAAGACACTATCCTATAAAGGAAGACAGTAGAGAAAATAGCTTTAAGGCATGCCACATTTGAGATGTGGGTGGATGTAAATGTCTAAACTTCAGGAGAAATACCTGGGATGGAAATAAAATTTTAAAATTATTGCTCTATAAGTGACACGATCACCTGAATATAATCACACAGAGACTGACTCTAAATATAGAAAAATGTGGTGGGGAACAATCCAAGGTTACCCTGCAAAATGCATATCAGCAAAAAGAAAAAAGTCCATCGGAGGAGATTAAGAACTACCCAGAAGAAAACAAGATCTTGCTACTGCAAAATGTAATGACAGCATTGTTTCAGAAACAAAGGAGCAATCATGTCAAATGCTGCTGATTAGTCAAATAAAATGAGGGCTGAGAACTAACCCATAGCTTAGATAATATGGTGGTCATTACTGACCTTGATGGTAACTGCTGCTGAATGCTCAGTGTGAGGGGGAGGGGGGTAATTGGATGAGGTTTAAGGAGACTAGGAAGGGATAAAATGATGACTCTGAATATGTTAAATATAAAATTATTAGTTAAATAATTTAATTTGAAATGAGAGAAGTTCTGTAAAAGCTGGAGGAGGTTGGAAGACCAAGGCAAAATTTTTTTATCTTTATTTTTAAGGTGGTATGTAATAGAGAGTATCTGTGTACTGATGGGAATGACACGCTATAGAGGAAAAAATCAATCTTTTAGAAGGGAGAAAAAAACACTTACAAGGAAAGATCTTAGTTAAGAGATAGCGGGTGTAATCCAATATATAAGAAGAAGGGTTTTCCTTTTATAAGAATAGTGACATTTTTATGTGTAGTAGAAACTAGTTAAAAGTATATTTATTCCAATATTAGATACGTATATTAGGTACTGGGATGATGTAAAAGTTATCTTCTAATTAACACTTTAAAAGGCAAGCATGAAAGAGAAAGGAATCCCAAAATTCAGGACTAGACAACACTAACAGCAAGTGCTCATTGTTTTCAGGAGCTGGCCCGGCATTCATAATAACATCAAGATATTATATTGAATATAAGCAATTTCACAGAATAACATTGGAAAGGATCAATCTGTTTATGGGATTTTCTATATCTTAATTGTGGTGGGACTTATACAGCTGTATTCAATTATCAAAATTCATCAAACAATACACATAAAATTTCTGAGTGAAGTTTATTACATGTAAATTATACCTTAAAAAATAAGTCAGTGTAGTTAAAAAGAAAAGGAGTCTTTATATATATTTCTGAGAACATATAGCAAGATAATTAGCATTGGGTATTGGATAAGGCAAGCAGTTCAAAACAAAACCAATTGTTATTCCCAAGTTATATTTCACCTTCATTCTCCTCAACATATAGTCCTGGGTTGTATTAGTTGTACAATTCTAACTTCCAGACTTACAGAGAGCTATGCACATTTCTACTCAGTGAGGTCTAGTTAATATCAAAAGCACAATTCCTTGAAAAAATATCAGAATTTATATTACATGGGTAATTAAAATTTAATTACTGAAATATGTGGGTGTTAGCTCAAGACTGGCTAAACCCTAAATTGTGGTGTGTTTAGTAAGAAAATGCCACCTTTGATAGCTCTATTGTCAACTTTTTTTTTTTTTTAATACCTGGAGTTCATAGTAAATCTATTATTTGCAGATGTAGAGCTATGTATAATTACTCAAAACTATTAAATTAGGGGAAAAAGAAAATGTCACTCTGGGACTGTAATGAAGTGAGAATAAAACACAAAGGCAAACAGATATTACCTAATCTTATCTAATAAGTACAGGCAAAAGTTAGCTCACTGTTCGAGTCACAAAAACACCATATACCTCTACTGGTTGTTGGCTGCACAGCATTGACATAGGAAGGTTATTAGTTAGGAAGAAGGTGAATTTTGGAAATTAAGAGATAAAAAGTAACTTATTAAATAATCACCTGGAATAATAGTGTTATTAATTAACTTCAATTTAAAAGAATAAGTTATAAGTATTACAGGTATTTCTCTAAGGGTAGGGTAATTGAATTTGAGATTTCAGATGTGCCGTATTTATTATGACAAGTTTATGGCATTATCTTAGGATTGTAAAATGGAGGGGAAAAAAAATCAATAAAAGTGAAGACAGGGCACCAGATGGTCAGTATGCTGGATGGATTATTCAAATGGAACTTTTGAAGAATGTTGACCAAATTGGTGAAAGAGTAGATTTCAGCTAAAAAAAAAAAAAAAAAAAAAAAAAAAAAAAGGCATATATTATCCCTGAACAAAGAGAATGGACCAAAAAGACTGAACAAGAATTGCCGACTAGAGTACAGACCTTTAAGGAAAACTTCATTGGAGCTCTCCAGTTGACTGCTACAGGGAAGAAGATGAACAGTTCTCACAAAAATATGTCATTGGAACTGGTAACCTCAGAATTTGAAGTAGTATGGCAAAAAATGTTAAGAAAAGAAGAGCAAAGTTTTTATTCAATAAGGAGTATGCCTCTAATATTTTTGAGGAGTGAACCATATACCTAAACAAATTATTCAGCTTACTAGGTAAAAATGCTAGAAAACAGTTTTCAGAATCACAAAACTGCTAAAGCAAGGCAGATATGAAAAGACTCAGGGTCTAGACACTCCGGTACAAATTTCACGCAAAAAACTATTGCAAATTTTTCTGAACAAATTGTCCCCTTCATAAAATGCATTAGGACTAATAAATGCGTGGAGGTGAAAACATTAAAAAGCTATATTGCATAAAACTATTTAAAACAAATGCTAGTCTATCCAAAAACTGTTTAAATTGATGTTATGTGCACTTTCATTAGATTAGCAATAAAGCTTGTGAAATAGTGAATGTAATGAAGTCATCTGAGCAGCTGACTTTCCCAAATTCATTTTAATATAATCTTAAGTAAGTTAAAGACAACTTTTAAAACATTACTTGCACCCAAATTATGTAGATAAAATCTGTATTAGATAATTGCTTAAAGTATAGGTTCAGTAAAATAATTCAGGCAGTTTTTACCATTTAGACCAGAACATTTAGTAAAGCAATCATTTTTCAACAATTGTTACAAATTCATTCCTTTTGTGAGTGTATGTGAGCATGCACACCTAGGTGCATGAACATGCATCATGTGTGGATAAAACAATGTTTACTAAAGCCTTAAAACATGATTTTTAGGCGTTAGGAAATCCATTCACATTTATTTGACATTGTAAACTACATCTTTAAGAAACTAAGTGCTTCTTCATAGTAGCTGATATAACAGTATTGATACAGAGGAGGAAGGTTTATTGTGGCAGAAATAGATTAAGTGACATGCTTTATCATATTTGAAATAATCTTTGTTACCCAGTATAGTGAGAATTTTTTCTCCTCTCTTGCAATAAGTTTTCTTCACTTCTTGTATAATAGTGTCCCATGAAGTGACTTTCAGGAACATGCCACAGATTCAATCAATTTGAAATGACACAGCATTATCATTCCCATAAATGTTCAAATACTTCCAGGAATGATTAAAAAGCATGACACTTCCCACTGACTGTTAGGGTGACATGTGTACTAAGGAGAAGACAGCCTTATTGAGCAGTTGTCAGTTAAAAAACTGAAAATAGTGACTTTTCTATTTTTGAGGATATTTCAAATACATGGCTGTTATACCTGATATGCTTCTATCATAGATCTGTAATTTCCTCTCTAAACCTCAAATGAAAAGCTATGATGCAGCATCAGATCAAGTTGATATATTTTCTATCTGATGTGTCTAATGATTTTTAATTAAAATGTATTTTGTTTTGAGGAAATTAATTGTATTCAGTTTACAATACCAAATGTTAAATCAGCAAAGCTATAAGATTATTAGCTTTCTTATTGAAACTATTGTTAACCTTTTTAAATTATCATTTCTACAAACTTTTATCTTTACAAAACCTGTATTTCAAAACATACCTGAGCTGCCCTTGATCAAGAAAGTTAATATTGAATTACACTTAAGTTAAAATATATTGGTAAAGTAATCAATAAACCTGTTAGGTTGCTTTATATGTTAAAACTTTTCTTTGGTTTCTTTGAATATGGAATAAAAACAACAAAAAATTTCAACAGCAACCATGTGTTCATAAGCAAATTGGCATAGCTTTAATTCTCACTATTTGGATAGCTTCGTAGGGACAATTTCTAGAGAAAAAAAAATTGTGTGAAAGGGACACGTGGCTTGCATTCATTCTACTAAAATAACTAAGGGCACTGGAAATGCATTCCAATTTCATAATTGAAATATGTAACAAACTTCAAAAAGTTGATTACTTGCTGTTTGAATATGCTCTAAAATTTTATTTTCAGTTGAAATTATTCAATTAATTCCAAAAGATGACACATGGATTCAAGGAGAAAAAAATAGTTTGTGATTGCATTTTATTTGTCAAATGAAAGATTAAGATATATATAGGAATTATAGCTAGATGGCTAATATTGAGATTTATAACTTTCATTTTTTACTTATACTTCATTTTAGAAAATCTTTCTCTCCAATAAATAGTGAGATACTATAAATGTAGAAACATGCGTTATAACTGTTGTGTGTGTTTAGAGTAAGAGTTTAAGAGAAATATTATTGCCCAGAGGCATCTGGCAAAGGTATTTTCTAGTCTTATTAATATATATTGATTCTCCAACATTTCTTAACTGGTGTGTATTCTAGGTGATGTCCTGTGCTTGCTGAGTAGCCCTAAGCTACTGCAGGAGTCAATGTCAAGAGAGACAGAATTGCTATTATACCAACTAGTTCCACACCTTCAGTTAGGGATCATCAATCTCCCATTAGCATTTAGGCTATGATTAGACAAAATAGACACCAGATTATCTACTCTAAAACATCATTTATTCTTTAAAGATTATTTATTTATTTATTTATTTATTTATTTATTTATTTATTGTTTTTCTATTACAGTTGTCCCACTTTTTCATCCATTGCCCCCCCCCAGGTCCACCCCTTCTCCCACAGTCATCCCCACAACGTTGTCCATGTCCATGGGTCATTTATACTAGTTCCTTTACTAAACTCTTCCCTTACTTACCCTCTTTCTCTCCTTCCCCCTCTCCCACCCGGTAACTGTCAATCTGCTCCTTGTTTACATGCCTCTGATTCATTTTGCTCATTTGTTTGTGTTGTTCATTAGTTTCCTGTATTAAGTGATATCATATGGTATTTGTCTTTCATTTCCTTGCTTATTTCACTAAGCATAATTCTCTCTAGTTCCATCCACATTATTGCAAATGGGAGGAGTTTCTTCTCTCTTTCTGCTGCATGGTATAAACTGAAAAATCAAGGAAATTCTGTGCTTTGCCACGGTGATAACATTGGTCTTATGAGCCTGAACTGAATTAAGTTATAAAATACCTTGGTACAAGTAAAGAGCATCATGTGCCTCTCTCACTTCAGTATCATTTTAATGAAGCCCTTGGAAATCAGTCCCCCAATGAAGGGTATATTACCTGAATTCTGTACAAGGCAAGATATTCCCCAGAAAATAATCTAATGTCTCTTAAAACTTTAAACAATTTTAATTTCAAAACCAGTTGTTAGATTAAGCAAAGATTGGGGGAAGACTCATGGATGCATATAACAGTATGGTGATTACCAGAGGGAAGGGAGAGTTGGGGGGGGGGTAGAAATATGTAAAAGAGAATAAATGGTGATAGAAGATTTGACCTGGGGTTTTGAAAATATAATAAAATATACAGGTAATGTTTATAGAATTGTACACCTAAATCCTATATAATTTTATTAACCAATGTCACCTCAATAAAGTCAACAAAATAAATTAAGATAAATAAATAAAACAAGTAATTAGAAAAATTTTAAATTAATTCCAAATTGTCATGCATATAATAAGGCTTAAGTCTATCAATGAGACACATGTCAAGGTCAAGACAAAGCTCAATGAAACTTATTTTGGGCCTCCTTTGTTACCTGTCAGTACTCACCTCCTCCCTTCTTTTTCTTCCTAATAGATTAGATTGTGTGATCCCAGTACCTTATAGTCTTGCCATCATTTTTTTTTGTCATAGATATTAGCAGGTTAAACTAACCTCATGTAAAATTTAGATGATTGAATAAATATATATAAATTAGTTTCATAGTATACATGAACTAAAGACATCTGGAATGAAAAATATTTTCTAATTTAACTATATATAAATAAAAGCAGCCAGGTAAGATCTAAGCATCTAACACTGTATTTGGCAAAGTTACGAAATGAGTAATATAAAGGAAGCAAAGAGTGGGAGAGTGTTGTTAAGTCTTCAGCATATGGAGTTAGTTCAACTCTGGAAATGGCATAGAAAGATTCTGAATTACTATTGGATAGGATTCAAATATGTAAGCTAATAATAATCATATATTAGTTTACCTGCCTAGAAAAAAATAACTGGGCTGTGAAATAAAATTAAGATATAAGTGGGATATTTTAATTAGTGACATTATTTTGTATAGTTAGAATAAACTGCTTAGAGAGGGCATATGCTTAATTAGCCAAGGGAGGATCAAGCAGTAGTTGATCAAACTGTATATTATTGCCAGGAACATGTTTGCATATTTGCCAAGTTCAGCACTTTCTCCAGTGTTTTAGAGCCTAAGCTACATTTCAGATTTTGAGTCTTGCTTTCTTTTTCCAATGACTTTAACTATTCAAAATTTCAGGAAAAAAGATCCTAGGAAATTAAATATTTATAATATAAAAATTATATTTTTCCAAACCAAAAATATTTAGTTAATTACATTTTATAGTTTTATTTTAAGATAAAATTCTTACAGAGTATAACCCAATTTTGAAACACATTCTGCACTGCCCATTCTTATCTTTTTAAAAACTGTCATCATCTTTCTTTTTAAATAGTACAATAAAATTCACTTTAATGTAATATCATTTTAACAGGAATGCTGGTAAGAAAGACTATAATGATATTTCTGAACCTTTTATGTCGATTATTATTAGAGTTTTGTGCATTCTAATTCATTAACAAATGGAAGAAAAGGGAAGACATGTTTTACTGCCTATCATTACACTAATAAAATGAGATTTTTCAAAATGAGAATATTAAGGAAAATTGCCAATTTTCTTTTTTCCAGAAAATTCATTTAGACAAAGTGACCTTGGTTTTGACCCATTATGAGAGAAAAAAAAATGCTGTAGTTTTCACACTCATTTTCTTTATTCAACTTAAGTAGCAGTCATAAGTTTAAACAGAGCTCCATTCTTCTCCTGGCAAAAATTCTGAAACAATGATCTATTATGTTTGAATAAGTTGTCATCCATTATCTTTCCAAATTACCTAACTGCCAATGTAGTCATCCCTGGATTTTATAATGTTTAATCTTATTAGAATAAACTACTACTTATTTGCCTGATACCTGGCACTGTATTAGTCACTGATATCTCAAAAATGTTTATTCCTGCTGGTCATACTCTCTTAATTTCTGTCTCTAACTGTTCTTTTTTGTTTTGTTCTGTTCCTTTACTTAACATTAATTGGATCTCTCCGTGAAATAAAGCTGCCAGGACCCCTTCCCTACCAGATTTCTCATATTAGATCCCACTGGGTTGTCTCATTTGAATTTCATTGCAATATTTTTATCTTTGGGTAGCTGTTTTAATAGTTCCTACTGAAGCAAAACTAACACCAAAAGTTTTCATTTACTTATGCAATTCTAAGAACCTCAAACAATGGTGGTTTTAAATTTTCACATTTTACAGACAATTAACTTAACCCAGTCGTCGTCGTCGTCGTCGTCGTCGGCAGCCGTCCGTCTCGAGAGACGATGGTGTAGCTTCTTAAGTGTCTATCTGCACCGCCAAGAATGGCTGTGCAGTCCAACTCGGGAGTGACACGGCATCTGTCTCCTCCCGTGTTGAATTGACATCTTGCGATGACGCTGGAGTGTCCTCTCCAGTGGAGCTGAAGCTACAGAGCCTGGGCAGGGTGATATGGAGGGTCTGCTGTTGCCCATGCAGCAGACCCCCCCTCTCTTCGCAGCTGAAGGGTCCAAGGGAAAGACGGAGTCGATACAGCTTGGCTTCAGGTGCGCCGCAGGAGTTGCCGGTGTTGACTACAACGTCAAACCGCCTTAGGGACTCCGGCTCCGGATTTTCTGTCGGGGTTTACTCCCTTAGCCTTTCCCCTGAAGAGGTATGCCGCAAGGCAGCGGAGGTTTTTTGGAGTCAGAGTTTTCCTTCTCTGATGTACCCTGACTGGAAGATCGAACCAGCGACACTTAGCTCGCAGGCCGACGCTCAATCCACTGAGCTAAACCAGCCAGGGCCCTTAACCCAGTAAACTGTGTAGTATGCATATATTATTTTAACATCAATTCCCTTTTAATTTTCTTGGGAGAAGGAATTACCCTCAATCTCAGTCTCATAATTGTAAATGGGAGACCACATCGCTGTATGTTCCTGGCAATGGTGAATGATTTAAGGGTGATTATGGTATTAAAAACAAACTATAGAGACTCAATCAAAAACTTGGGTTGAAACTATTGTGAATGAAGTATTGTCTTTCATTTAGTTTTGCCACACAAGTAGAATCACTAATCATCTATCTGCCAGGAGCAGCCTCCTTAAAAATGAAGCCAACATGGAGGGAAGTAATACTGAGTGACAGATTTCTCATGTAATCTTTTAATACATAAATTTTATGCTTGGAGTCAGCTCTAGTACTGAAATGTTCTGTTATAAAAGCCAGAGATTGCTTTATTTATTTATTTGCTCTATTTGATTCGTGTTTATATCATTTGTAAACAGAAGAGTCCTAAATTGTATTCTTTAGTCTTTCATGCACATTTAAAATAAAACTTCACTTTTTCTCTATAAACTTGTAACAATCCTACTACGATGCAAGCATGTACTGACCCTGAGTATTTCTTAGAATCTCTTCTAATGATTTATTTTCTATTCTCAGGCTCAGAACTCCCAATATTTCTCATATAACTCTATTTCTAGGAATCTGTCACCCCTTAATTCATAAATAAAAAAGTCTAAGAAATCTAAACGTCAGCTCATATATAGCAAACTTATATATAAAATAATTGTATAGGTACATATTTCCATATTTACCTAGCAAGCCATTAACCTAAATATATTTATATTTATATACACCTACAAAAATATTAGATATATAACATAAAAAATGATACCATTTCCTATCATGAAAAAATCAAATACCAAGCACAAATATGAATAATGCATAAAACCTCTAATAGTATAAATGCACATTATTGAGAAGTAGTAAAAAGAAAACTAGGTAAATGGTGGGAAACATGATAATAATGGATTGGAAAACTAATTGTAACAATAATAATTCTTTTTAGAACCATTGCAATACAATCAGAATAACATTATTTTTATGAGAAAGAATTTGAAAAGTTAATTTTTAAATATATAAGGTAATGCTAAAAATGTAGATATTTAGTATGCAATGAAACTTGCTTTAACATAAAATTGACTGTCATAAATATAGTTTTATGTAAGCCTCACAGTGACCACATAAAAAATATCTATAGCATACACACTGAATATAAAGAGGTATATAAGTATACTCCTACAGAATATCATATCGAAAAGTAAGTCAGCAAGGGAAGAAGAAAGGAATTTCAAAACAGCCAGAAAACAATTAAAAAGTCAATGATTACATATATATTACAAATTACTTTAAATGTAAATGGAATAAATTATGTAATCAAAAGGTGAAGTAGCTAAATGAATAAAAAAATAAGATATATCAGTATGTTGTCTGTAAGAGACTCACTTAGGATTTAAGGACACAGATTGAAATTGGAGGACAGCAAATGTAAACTAAAAGAAAACTGGGGAAGCTATATTTATATAGCAGGAGAAATAAACTTGAAGGCAAAGAATATAACGAGACGAAAAGTTCATTACATAATGAGGAAGGGGTCAATCAAACAAAATAATATAATATTATAAATATTTATGCACTCGATATAAGAACTAATATATATATATATATATATATATATATATATATATATATATATATATATAAAGCAAATATTAACAGACTCAATGAGAGAAACAGCTACACAATACACCGGGGAACTCAATTTTCTTTGAGTTAGATCTGACACTTGTTTTTGACTAACTTTTGGCATCTGAATCCAAAAATGACTACAGTTTTTCTTTATCATGTCAACTTTTTAAGGTACAGGATACCCTCCTTTTGTCCCAAAAATCATACAAAATGTACATACAAAAGAAATTTTTTTTTAAAATTACCTAAATATACTGTTTTAGAGTTATTTTATTCATATAAAGGCTACATACTGCTACTGTAAGTCAAATTGTGTACAAGTAGTAAAGTTCTGCTACTGACCATGCATATTAAGGTATTTTATCTTTTCAAACCACAGGCTAGGAAATGCCAAAATGAGAGACTTGAAACAGTCTCCTTCAGTTGGCAAAGCTTTAACAAATTGCTTCATGAGACCCAGTCTTATGTGCAGACGTGGGAATAGAATGTTCTTTCTGTCAACAAGTGGCTCATGTAGAATGCTTGGATCACCATGTTTGAGGTCAGATCTTGGAGGCAAATTTGACTTCACCCAATGCTTTCCATGAGCTCTGCTGTCCCACATACACAGAAAATAGGGATACCTGCTGTATCCGCATTGCTGACCAAGAAGGAAGCAGACCATTTTAAGGTCAACACACATGATCCAATTGCGCTTGTGATATTGCAACAGATCAGTGACTCTCTTTATGTTTTCACACTCTTCACAAAAACAAACTGAATGGCCAATTGGGTCTGCACCAAATAAATTGCCATTGTGGAGAAGGACACACTTCAAGCTCTACTTTGAGCTGTCGGTGAACAGTCGCCAGTCAGTTGCACTATAGACTGGAATTCCCAATTCCTCCATTAAACAATGTATGTTATGGCAATACACAAAGCCGCTGTCACTTCGAAAGTACTGCAGAAATGCACTTTCTCTTGATTGAAAGTAGGATACCTTTCTTTGCTCCTTAGTCAAGCAAGTTTTTCTCATCCAGTCTTGAGGCTAGAAGTTCTGAAGCCTTTTTGGATAGTCCCAAATCTCATGCCAAATAATTCAACTCATGCTGATTAAATCCCTGATGAACTAAGTCATCTTCAATTTCAAAATCTTCATTGTTGTTGTCACTTAGTTCTTCACCATACTCCTGTTTTTTGAAAGAGGATAGTTCAATGAAAACTGGTACTGGGATTTCAGCTGAAGGAGGCACTGGGCGTATAGCTGATGGTAGACTAGGATACTCTATTTTACATTAATTTTTCTTGTTATATCCTGACATTTTCACTATACAAAAGTAACAGTCACTTGAATGATCTCTGGGCTCTCGCCAAACCATAGGCATACCAAATGGCAATATATCATGTGTTTCCTTCATCCACATATGTAAACTCTCAGCACACTGCTTGAATACCTTGTGAGGGACATAAGACTTATCTTGATCACCAAGTTTTACGTTAAAATATGAAAAAATAGGCTTGCCTGACAAATGTGCGGATGTTTGCCCTTTGACTGGGAATGGTGAAACTGCCACAGATAGAACAAAACAAATCAGGATTGTTTAGGCACTTACGACAAGAAATATCAGAAGCAGACATAATCTGAATGAAAGGAAATAAGTATGTATGTAAATAAATAAATAAATAAATAAATAAATAAATAAAATTCTGCCAACTCCTCGTATACAGACAAGAACTCGGACTTCACTTCAGAATATGATTCACCATATAGAGCAGCACACAACCTCTCACCACACTGTCTCATGTGTAACTGAATAGCCTAGACATGTATGAACCTGTCACTGGTCTCCAAGGTCATCTCCCACCTCTCTCCACTTGAGGGAGGTTTGCTCTCAGCCAATAGAAGAGCATGAGTGCTTCCTTAGATCCAGACTAAATCCAGCCTAGAGTGGTTGCAATAAAATAAGCTGTAGAGAAAAATCTTAATGTGATGGAAGAAAACTAACTGCAGTTTTGCAATCAGCATGTCTATTTAAGTCTAAAACAGATGAAAAATAGAACTCTACAGGAATTATGTTAAAAACTGTTCTCCTGTGTAACTTTAGGGAGGAATTTTAATCTCTCACTAATATCAATTGATAGATCATCTGTACAGAAAATCAATAAAGAAAACACTGGCCTTAAACATATGGTATAATGGATATAACATATGGTTAACAGATAAACATAGAATATTCCATTCAAAAGCAACAGTATATATATACTCTATAAAGTATAAAATAAATATTCTCTAGGATAGATCATGTGTTAGACACTAGTCTTAGTAAATTTAAGAAGACTGAAAACATATCAAGCATCTTTCCAATCACAATTATATGAAATCAGATATCAATTACAAAACAAAAACTTTAAATTTCACAAATATGTCAAGTTTAAACAACAGGCTTCTGAATGACCATGAATTAAAGAATAAAAAGCAGAAGGGAAATAAAAATGTACCTTGCATAAAGTGAAAATTGAAATACATCTTACTAGCCCTGGCTACTCTGGCTCAGTGGATTGAGCGTCGGCCTGTGAGCCAAGTGTCACTGGTTTGATTCCCAGTCAGGGCACATTACTAGGTTGCACGTCAGATCCCCAGTTGGGGGCGCGAGTGAGAGGCAACCACACAGAGAAAAAAAAAAAAGAAGAAAGAAAAGAAAAGAAATACATCTTACTAAAACTTATGGATGCAGCAAAAGCAGTTCTAAGATGTTTATAGTGATAAAATGTCTATATCAACAAAAACAAAAAAAAATCAAATAAAAAACATTGCATAACACTTAATAAAACTAGAAATAGTGAATAAAATAAGTTCAAATACAGTAGTACAAAAAATTAGAGCTGAAATAAAACAGATTGAAAAGTCAATAGAAAAAAATTAATAAAACTAAAAGATGGTTCTTTAAAAATATAAACAAAATGGACAAACCCATAGCTAGACTCATGAAGAGAAAAGAGAGAAAACTAATAAATTAATATCAGAAATTACACAGACTTTACCACAGATATCACAGAAATACAAAGGAACATAAAACACTACTATGAACAATTATACGGCAACAAATTGGGTATTCTGGAAAGAAAAGATAAATTCCTAGAACATATATTAAAGCAAGATTGAATTATGAAGAAATAAAATATCTGAAATGGTCAATTACTAGTAAAGATATTAAGTCTGTAATAAAATTGCCATGCAAATAAAAGTCTAGGACTACATGGTTTTACAATAAATTCTACCAAATGTATTAAAAAGTATATATCAGTTCTTCTCAAATCCTTACAAAAAAATAGGACAAAAAGAAAATCACTTACTAACTCATTTTACAAGACCAGCATTACCCTATTACCTAAACCAGTCAAGAACATGGCAGAAAAAGAAAAGTACAGGCCAACCTCTCAGATGAACATAAGTGGAGATTTTCTTAAAATTTTAGTAAACTGGTCCATAGACACATGAAAAAATGCACAACATCATTGGCCATCAGAGAGATGCAAATAAAAACCACACTGAGATACCACTTTACACCAGTCAGAATGGCCATCATCAACAAATCAACAAACAACAAGTGCTGGCGAGGATGTGGAGAAATGGGAACCCTAGTGCACTGTTGGTGGGAATGCAGACTGGTGCAGCCACTATGGAAACCAGTATGGAATTACCTCAAAAGATTATAAATGGAACTGCCTTTTGAACCAGTGACTCCACTACTAGGATTATACCCGAAGAATCTTGAAACACCAATTCAAAAGAACTTATGCACCCTTATGTTCATAGCAGCCCTGTTTACAATAGCTACGTGCTGGAAACAACCTAAGTGCCCATCTGTAGATGAGTGGATCAAAAAACTGTGGTACATTTACACAATGGAATACTATGTAGCAGAAAGAAAGAAGGAACTCCTGCCATTTGCAACAACATGGATGGAACTAGAGAGAATTATGCTTAGTGAAATAAGCCAGGCAGAGAAAGAAAAATACCATATGATATCACCTAATACAGGAAACTAAAGAACAACACAAACAAAGGAACTAAATAGAACAAAGAGCAGAATAGCAATCAATAGGGGGGAGGGGGGAGGGAGAAAAAGGGGATAAATAAGAGGAGGCTTTATTCAAAGAATCTGTATAAATGACTCATGGACATGGACAACGGGGAGGGATATGGTTGCGGGAGAGGGGGTGGGTTGGGTGAGGGAGAGAAATTGGGGGAAAATGGGACAACTGTAATTGAAAAACCAAAAATAAAAAAAAAATTAGTAAATTGAATTTTAAAAATACATAAAAGTATTACACACCAAATCAGTGTGATTATTTCCAAAGATGCAAGGATTGCTCAACATCTGCAAATCAATCAATATGATATGCCACATTAAAAAACCGAAAAACAAGCCCTGCCTGATGTGGCTCAGTTGGTTGGAGCACAGTCCCATGACCAAAAAATTGCAGTTTGATTCCCAGGCAGAAAACATTCCTAGGTCACAGGGTTTATCCATGAGGAGGGCACATAAGATCCCCAATCAGGGCATGCATGGGAAGCAACCAATTGATGTTTCTCTTTCACATCGATATTTTTCTCTATTTTACCTTTTTCTCTAAAAGAAATGAAAAAATGTCTTTGGATGAGGATTTAAAAAACAATACAACAGCAACAACAACAAAAGAAAAAACTCTGAAAAATAAAAACAATGATAATCTCAGTGGATGCAAAAAAGCCTTTGACAAAAATTAAACATCCATTTATGATAAAATCTATTTAAAAATTGGGTATAGAATGGATGAATCTCAATATAAAAAAGGCCACATATAAGAAGCCCAACTTAACACAACCATAAAAAATTTAAAAGTTTTTCTCTATTATCAGGAATAAGAGGAGGATGTCCATTCTTTCCAATTTTATTCAACATAGTACTGCAAATCCCAGTCAGAGCAATTAGACAAGAAAAAGAAATAAAAACATTCAAGTAGGGAAGAAAAATTAAAACTATCACTATTTATAGATATTGTGATCTTATACATAGAAAACCCTAAGGACTCCAACAAAAATCTATTTAAACTAATAAACAAATACGGTGAAGTTGCATGATACAAAATTATAATCCAAAATTTAGTTGCATTCATATACTTATAAGAAGATATCAGGAAAAATAGATAAAAATTATTCCACTTATAATAGCATAAAAACATATCTAAGAATATTTTAACTAAGAAGATGAAATATCTGTACACTGAAAACTATAAGGCATTGGTAAAAAATTGAAGAAGACATAAATAAATAAAAATATATTCTATGCATATGGACTGGAATAATTAATAGTGTTGAAATGTCCACACTCCCCAAAGCAATCTACAGTTGTATTACAATTTCCATCAAAATTCTCTTGGTATTTTTTGTATAAACAGAACAAACAATACTAAAATGTGTATTAAACCAAATAACTCACTGAACAGCCAAAACAATATGGAGAAAGAAGAACAAAGCTAGAGGCATTATGGTCTCTGATTTCAAGCTATACACAAAGCGGCAATAATCAAAAGAATATGGTATTGGCATGAAAACAGACACATAGATCAATGGAACAGAATAAGGACTACAGTGATTAAACCCATACATACAAGATCAATTAATGTATAACAAAGGGGCCTAGAATAAACAATGGGGGAAGGACAATCTCTTCAATGAATGGCTTTGGGAAAACTAGTCATCCACATTTGAAAGAATAAAACATGACCACTATCTTAAACTATACACAAAATGTAATTAACTAAAAACCGATTACAATATGTAAAATAGTAAAACTCTTAGGAGAATGCATAGGTGATAAGCTCCTGGATATAGGTCTTGGTGATGAGTTTGTGGATTCAACAATTAAAAAACAACACAAATAAAAGTAGCCAAGTGAGACTACATTAAATTAAAAAGCTGCTGCATGACAAAGCAAACCATCAACAACAACAACAAGCAACCTACCGAATGGGAGAACATATTTGAAAATCACATGTCTGATAGAGTGTTAATGTCCAAAATACATAAAGAATGCATACAACTCAGTAGCACGTGCGCGGGCATACACACACCCACACACACACACACACAATCTGATTTTAAAAATGAGCAGAAAAACTGAATAGACATTTTTTCCAAAGAAGATAAACAGATGGCCAACAGGTTCATTAAAAATGTTCAACATACTAATCATCAGGAAAATGCTTATCAAAACCACTGTGAGATATGCTCTTATGCCTGTAAGATAAGAAATAACAAATAAAAAAGACAAGAGATACCAAATGT
Source organism: Furipterus horrens (assembly GCF_987537825.1). Taxonomy (NCBI): domain Eukaryota; kingdom Metazoa; phylum Chordata; class Mammalia; order Chiroptera; family Furipteridae; genus Furipterus; species Furipterus horrens. Next base: position 71,602,947 of record NW_028327175.1, read on the forward strand.
TGGAGAACATGTAGAGAAAAAAGAACCCCATGCACTATTGATGGGAAGGTAGATTGGTGCAGCCACTATGGAAAACAGTATGGGGATTTCTCAAAATATTAAAAATAGAACTACAATATGATCCAGCAATTCCAGTTCTGGGTCTTAACAAAACAAACAAACAAAGAAAAACACTATCTTGAAAAGAAATTTGGACCCTCGTGTTTATTGCAGCATTATTTACAATTGCCAAGACATGGAAAAAATTAAGTGTCTTCCCATGGATGAATGAATAAAGAAATTGTGGTATCTATATATACGCTAGGATATTATTCAGTTATTAAAAAATATAAATATTGCCACTTGTGACAATATAGATGGACCATGGGGACATTATGCTAAGTGAAGTAAATTAGAGAGAAAAATGAACACCATATGAATTCTCTTAAAAGGTCTGTATGGAAAAAGTTCAGCCATTGTTAATATAACATTAATGTAACCTGGAAGCCAAGGAGAGTGGACTAGAATGAACGTGTCTGAACAACGACAATTTCACTGTACTACTCAGTAGAGGTGGTAGATGAAACTGAGTGAGCTTGTGTACTATGTGCCAATCCCAATCAGAATGACTGATCGAGTAGAGCAACAAATCTGCATCAAATTTTGCATTAACGTTGAACATTCCTCCATGGAAACTATTAGGGTGAATCAGAAGGCCACAGCTATGGGCACCTGGTGATTGGCAACTTCATTATGACAATGTGCCAGCTCATGCATCATGTCTTGTACAAAGTATTTTTGTGAAACATCAAATCACCTAGATGACTCAGACCCCTACAGTCCATATTTTGTACCTTGTGACTTCTGGTTTTTCCCAAAACTAAAATTACCTTTGAAAAGGAAGAGATTTCAACTGTCAATGAGATTCAGGAAAGTATGACAGGGCAGCTGACGTCGATTGGGAGAACTGTGTGAGGTTCCAAGGAGCCTACTTTGAAGGGAACTGAGGAGTCATTGCCATGTGTACAATGTTTCTTGTATCTTGTATCTTCTTCAGTATACATCTCTATTTTTCATATTACATTGCTGGATACTTTCTGGGAAGACCTCAATATGTGAAATGTACAGAACAAACAAACCAAAAATGATACTCATAGGTATAGAGACTAGAGTGGTAGTTGCTGGAGTTGGAAGCCATTAGTGGGAGAAATGGGCAATGGTGATCCAAAGATAAAATCTTCCAGTTATAAACAGATAAATTATGGGGATATAATGTACAACATGTTGACTATAGTTGATAATGTTGTATTGTATATTTGAACATTGCTAAGTGACAGGTCTTAAGCTTTCTCATTATAAGGGAAAAATTATAACTATGTATCGCAACAGATGTTACTAGACTTATTGTGATAATTTTGTGATATATGTAAATAGCAAGTCCTTATATTGTACACCTAAAATTAACCTGTTATATGTCCATTATACCTCAATTAAATATTTATATATGGCAATGCAATAATAGAAAAATGTGGACAATCTTGACTTTTAAAAAAAGCTGCAAACTTACACTGTATCTATTGTGCAGTTACATTAATTAACATAATGTATAAGGAGGATAAAACAGGCTAATGGAACACAATAAAGAGTTCATAAACAGTCTCACGGATATTGCCTCACCAGATTTATGAAATGGTGACTATAGTTCTTTGTAGAAATGACAGGCTTTATAATAGAGAATCCTGGGAAAACTTGGTGTCCATATGGGAAACTTTGCTTTCATTTCATACTACATACAAATCATTTCCAGATGAGGTGTACAAATACATTTTAAAACTAAAACAATACAATCTTCTAGATGAAAACAAGAATATCTTTATAATCTTAGGCTGGCAATGGTTTCTTCAACAGGTCACAAAAATTATTAACTATAAAAAAAGATTAAGTGGCAAAGGTCTCCTAGTAATCTACTCAAAACATATTCTCAGCAGAATTTTTTGACCTTCTAATTATGTAGTCAAATCAGAATGTGTACTCAATTATGCCAGATGAAACCATCAGTAAAATTGACTCTGGGGGTTACCAGGGGAGTTTTAGACTTGAAGCAGCACATCATCAATTCCACTACCTTTATCCAAGCCAAGAGTTATATCCATAGATCCATATTGCCAGAAATAAGGGTAGAGATTTCCAAGTCTGGCTGTAAAATACCTCTATCCTATATATGCCACCATCTTATTCTTAGTCAAATCTCTTCAATTATGAATTGCTCAACATGACTCTTCTTCATCTTTTGCCTACAATTTAAAGGATATGAAATCAAAAGAACAACTGCCAAAATGTTATTATATATGTCATCAAATGATATGCATTTGCTGTTTTAAAAAATAACATTTAATTTCACCAAAAAATACAGCACAAAGTTTTTTATAATTATAAACAAAGTTGACAATTCTTTTAGCTCCTTCTCTTCCTGACTGAACTTTAAGAAAAGAATCAACATATATTCCCTCCTCATCTACACCCATAGACTCATGAGAGTGTCCTTATGACCAATTAATAGGATAGAGAAAGGCTTGGGGTTGGTTAAAGAATAAATGAACTTGTATCAGTTTAGGCTGAAAATGGATAACATCAGTACTGCAGTATTATTCAAGTGTAGCCCTAAACAACCTTCCTTAAGGGGAAATTCCCCAGTTGGAAAAGCCTCAAGTGGTATATTTAATCATCTCCTTTGTATACAGGAACAAATGGTGTGACATAAGGATATAACATATTAATAGGCAGTAGTGGCTGGCTAGTCAGGAGGTTAGACAGAGGAAGATCTGAAAATCAGAAACAATGATTTGGGGGAAAGAGGAATGAAAATGGACCATATGCAGTGTTGGCACAATATAAGAAATGTCCATTTCTTCTTTTTCTCTCCGTATTCTTCTTAAACTAGACTCTTAAACAGTTTACTAGGTGCTATTCTTATATTTAACTTTTGACAGATAACTATCTGTGATAGGGTCAATGGTGGTTCCCAAAAAGATATATCCACATCCTGCAACTTAAAACTTATTAATATTACCCTGTTTGCAAAAAGATCTTTGCAGGTACCAGTTAGTTAAATTCTAGGAGATTTTATCTTTCTGCATAGTCCCTAAATCTAGTTTTAAATTTCTCTTGTAAGAGAGAGAAGAGGAAAAGGAATACCATGTGGAGACAGAGGCAGAGTTTGAATTGACATGGCCAGAAGCCAATGAATGTGGCAGCACCAAAAGATAAAGAGGCAAGAACTGGAATATCTCCTAAAACTTTCCAGAATTAGTGTGGCCCTGAAGACACCTTTATATATATATATATACACACACACATATATATATATTTTTCACCCAAGGACATTTTTTCATTGCTTTTAGAGAGAGAGGAAGGGAGGGAGAGAAATAACAATGTGAGAGGGACTCATCAACTGGTTGTCTTCCACAGGCACCTGGATAAACAAATTCCTTTAGACTTATTTGATTAATGCACTATGATTTCAGGTGGAATTAAAAAAATTAATATAATATAGTTATACCTTAACCCTTTTTTTTAATGCTAGTTTTTTTCCTCCTTTTCTTTGATCTAATTCTCAATTGTATAAATATCTAGAAACTCCTTGAAGGAAACTTACTGTAAAAACTTAAATTCATCTGTTCAGAAATAATAGAGTGTCAAGTACAAGACAAAGATAAGATCTATTGCAAATGTGGTCCCCAATAAACATTGTTGAAACATAATTTGTGTATATTTTCACTGTGGCAATGGATTTTTACAATACTAAATAAGTCATAATTCACTTGTTCACTAAACCATTGTTCATATGCCTCCGAAAACAGGACAAGTAGCCAAAACAGATGGTAGCTACAATAGCTACTTTACTTAGAATAAATTACATACAAAAATAGAGCACTTGTGTACAATTTGAACACACGGGATAGGCACATTTCTAAAGCACTTTTGGTGAGTTCATTTAAATTTGTAGGATAGGAAATATTATGATGTCTTGGAAAACAGATCTATTCTTATGTGTTCTAAGTTACATAATTGTAATTCTAAATTATTGCTCATTAACCCTGTGTTGTTACCTATAAATTACAGAGAAATAATTATACTTTTTCAAATAAATTAAATGAGATATTGTAATGGTCAAGGATCATTTCACATTGAGTAATACATTACAATATGCATTCAATCTTCATATTTGTAAATATCATCTACAAGGTCTTGGTTAAAATTCTGCCTCAGCTTCTGGACTCTTTCTTTATATTTGTTAATAACACTTGTTCTAACTTTTTTTCAAAACTTACTCCCAGATTTTTCTTTCACAAGAAAAAATATAAACTATCTATGTCATTGACTATAATAATTAAGTACTGTGTTTACTAATTCATTAAGCAATTAATTAGAAAGTGGGGAAGGACCTGTTAGAACATTTAAAGTTCTCCCTGAAACAGCAGTGTACTTACACTATACTATGGATGATCTAGTAATAAGGCATCTCCTCCTTTTAGAAGTGCATAATTTGGCTTCACAAATCTTTCCCTGGCAACTGGCCCACAAATAGTCAATCTGAGCAATCATGTGGATAAGTACTCTTAAGTTTGTATATTTAGTTTCCTCATAAGGAATTTTAGTATGACTTCCTGGTGGTAATAGAAGTAATAATTGTTTCATCCTGGAGGGATTATATTGAGTTAGAATTGTTTTACATATCAGAAAAACACCTGTTTTCTAAAGGACAGAAAGTATGTCATCCTTAGTCTGCATGTGCACTTATGAGAAAATCTTAAGACTGCCCAGGATAACTAACATGATTCAGTATTGCTAACACAGTATTATACAAGGAAAATAAAATGAGTTTTTATGTGTTTGGCACAAATGCATACCAAATGTCATTAATTATTGAGGACTTTAAAAAGTGTTTTAGCAAATCCTAAAGCCACATTCTAAGCATATTAAAGGTATGAATTATAAAGGCACAATATAAGTGTGGAATGATAATATTCTCCATTCATTTTGTCATAGTTATTTTTATAGAATGAAATGGACAATCTACTATAGTATGCTTTTTAACCAACTATGATTAAGCTATATATGACAGTAAGTTAGACATTGAAGAGTTCAATAACTCTTTCAGAAATTTATGACTCTATTAGAGGGCTATCAGGCACCACAATAAATTGAACAATGTTAACAACAAAAGAATATGTGACAAATCTTTCACAGTCAATTATTTATGGATCAAAGACATTGTCAAGGTTAGATTTTTATTTCACTAAATAGTACTCAATTTTTTAATAGGCATTTAAATGTAGCAAATTTGCTTTTAAGTATATAGAGTAGAGCCTCACACATCAGGGCATATTCATTTCCTGCAAAGAGAGCTTTTTCCTGCCAACTTCCAGGCCCACCTTGTATCCTGACTGTGAGACACCCAGAATTTAGATACCTGAAGAGAATGTGTTGGGGTGGGGTCTTCATATCTAAAGAAAGTGTGATCAATCAGGGTGTTGAAGCCATATTTATTTTTTTGGAAAAGATTCACCTACTTCCAGTTTCTTAGGAGTGTAAGTGTTTTTCTCTTTTACAAAAGCTACATTGATTGCTATATTTCTTCCTATTTTTAGATAACCATGATTGATTTTATAAAAGCAATAACTTTCTGAAGTGTCAGTTTAAAATTAAAAACAAAATTTCAAGATTAAATTTTCAATGCAACCTATAATGCTAAGGAATTGTAATTTTTTTATAATATTTGCTAATTCTAGAACAACAGATTTTAACCTCGGGCTATGCACTAAACTTCATTCTTAATCTTTACAAGCTCTTCATTGCTAAAAATACAGATGTCTGCTGTTGAGATTTATGAAAATCATATTATATTAACTCTTTTGCAGCTATTTTTAATCCACCTTTTACCTCTACATATCATTCATTTTGTTAATTCAGTTGTAGTTTATCTTTATTCTTGAATCATAATTTTTGTGTTTATAAATACACTACAGTGTAATTATCCATTTTCTGATAAATAGGTATTTTGATTGATCTCAATTTCAGTGCTTGCTTTTACAATGATATTCCTATTACATTCTTGTACATGAAGTCTGCATGTTCAAGCACATCAAATAATGTCAATTGTATTTTCAAAGAGGTTGTTACAGTTTAACATCCCACAGCAATTGTGTCTGGCACTCTAATTCCTCAACAACACTTGAATTATTAAACTTTTTGCAATTTCATCATAATTTTATTTTTGCAATTTTAGTGTTTATAATACAGTAATTCTCTAAAGTCTAAATTTTCATTTCCTCAATGACTTATAATAGTATACTTCATTCCCTATCCTTAATGCATTTAGTACCTTTTCATGCTGAGTGGCAAGTACAGGGGTATTTGTTTATTATGCCTCACAGGCATAATAAATGCCTTAAATGCCTTAATGCCCCAAATGCCTTAAAATAATTTCATATTGAAAAGAGGAAAGTTCTGTATGCTTTCTTTCATTGAATTATTAAGGTATAATTTATACAATGAAATGCATTTATTATTATTATTACATTTTGATTAATTGGATCATATGTATACATTTGCATAACCATCATTATAATCAAGATGTAGAACATATAATAATCATAAGGAAGTTCCCTTGTAAATATTCCTATTACATCTCTATCTATCACAGGTTCCAGGCTATAATATAGACCATATATTGTGCCATATAACAAATCTCACTTATGTAGAATATATTTTCTGACCATATGAAATTAAATTATAGATAAATAACAGAAAGATATCTGAAAAATCCAAATTTTTGATAAATAATTAACAAACCTAATTGTTATTTATTAATGAACTATTTACCAAATAAAATATTTTGAACTATATACTCTTAAAAAGATGCATATTCTGTTTTGTTGTAGTTAGGGGCATTGATCTACAAATGTCAAATAGAGTAAGTTATTTGCCAATGTTGAAGTCTTTCTTACTTATAGTAATTTTCCATCTACTATTCAATTACTAAGTGAGAAATGTTGTTTCTTTCTTCTTTTATTTCTGTATAATTTTCTGTCATGTATTACAGAGCTGTGTTAGTGAATTTACAGATATTTACATTAGTTATGTCTTCCTGATGAATCAGATCTATTTGTCACAAAATTTCCCTAGCAACATTTTTCTCAATCCCTGTTTATATAACATTATAAAGGTTGAAGCTTGCTTATGTTTAATGTGTTCATGGCATATGTAACTATGCATTTTTTAATATTTTTAAATTTTGTTTTATTTTTGAATATCACAAATAGTTCTGGATTCTTTTTCATGCAATATGACAATCTTTCTCTATTTTATGTAGTTAACTGGATCATTTGCAACTAATAAGATTTTTTTTAATTTATTTATTTATTGTTTTTCTGTTACAGTTGTCCCACTTATTCCCCCATTTCAATGCTCCCACCCAGCCCACCACCTCTCCAACAATCGATCCCCACCTCATTGTACATGTCCATGAACTATTTATACTAGTTCCTTTACTAAACCCTTCATGTGGTTCCTCCCTCCCCTCCTCTGCCACGCCCAGTAATTGTTACCCTGTTCCTTGCTTACATGCCTCTGGTTTAATTTTGCTCATTTCTTTGTGTTGTTCATTAGTTTCCTGTATTAGGTGATATCATATGGTATTTGTCTTTCATAGCCTGGCTTATTTTTCTAAGCATAATTGTCTCTAATTCCATCCATGTTGTCGCAAATGGCAGGAGTTCCTTCTCTTTTTCTGCTGCATAGTATTCCATTGTGTAAATGTACCACAGTTTTTGGATCCACTCATTTACTAATGGACACTTAGGTTATTTACAGCACTTGGCTATTGTAAATAGCGCTGCTATGAACATAGCGGTGCATAAATTCTTCTGAATTGGTGTTTCAGGATGCTGAGGGTATAAACCCAGCACTGGAATCACTGGATCAAAAGGCAGTTTCATTTTTAATTTTTGAGTAAATTTCTTACTGTTTTCCATAGTGGCTGCACCAGTCTGCATTCCCACCAACAGTGCAGTAGGGTTCCCGTTTCTCCACATCCGCGCCAGCACTTGTTGATTTGTTGATGATGGCCATTCTGACAGGTGTAAAGTGGTATCTCATTGTGGTTTCTGTTTGCAACTCTCTGATGGCTAGTGATGTTGAGCATTTTTCATATGCCTTTGGACCCTCTGTATGTTGTCTTTGGAGAAATGTTTGTTCAGGTCTTTTGCCCATTTTGAAAATTGGGTTGCCTTTCTTCTTGGTGTTGGGTCATATCATTGGCAAATATTGTTTCCTATATGGGTTGTTTCCATTCCATCTTGCTGATGTTTTCTTTTGCTGAGAAGAAAATTTTTAGTTTGATGTAGTCCCATTTGTTTATTCTTTCCTTTATTTCCCTTGACTTAGGAGATATATCAGTGAAATTATTACTACTTGGGGTACCTGAAATTATTCTGTCTATGGTTTTCTCTAGGACTTTTATGGTGTCATGGCTTACATTTAAGTCTTTGATCCATCTTGAGTTTATTCTGTTGTGTGGTGTAAGTTGGTGGTCTAGATTTATTTTTTTTACATGTCCCTGCCCAGTTCTCCAGCACCATTTGTTGAAGAGCCTCTTCTCAATCCACTTTATGTTGCTTCCCCCTTTGTTGAATATTAGTTGATCCTATAGACCTGGGTTTATTTTTGGGGTCTCTGTTCTGTTCCATTGATCTATATGTCTGTTCTTACATTAGTACCAGACTGTTATGATTACATTGGCCTTGTAGCATAGTTTGATGTCAGGTCCTGTGATTATTCTCTCTCAAAATTGCTGTGGCTATTTGGGCTCTTTTTTGGTTCCATATAAATTTTTAAAGTATTTGTTCTAGATCTGTGAAATATGCCATTGTTATTTTAATAGGGATTGTGTTGAATCTGTAAATTGCTTTGGGAAATATGGGCATTTTATGAAATTATTGATTCTTCCCATCCATGAACATAGCATATGCTTCCATTTATTTGCATCTTCCTTAATTTCTTTCTTCAGTGTTATGTAGTGTTCCAAGTAGAGGTATTTTGTCTCTTTGGTTAAGTTTATTCCTAGCTACTTTATTTTACTTGTTGCTAAAGTAAATGGGATATCTTTTCTTGTTTTGTTGGTGTACAGAAATGCCTTCGATTTCTGAATATTGACTTTGTACCCTGCTATATTGCCAAATTCAATTATAAGGTTGAGTAGTTTTTTGGTCAAGTCTGTAGGATTTTCTATGTACAGTATTATGTCATCTGCAAATAATGACAGCTTCATGTCCTCCTTTCCAATTTGGATACCTTTTATTTCTTTTTCTTGTCAGATTGCTGTGGCTAGAACTTCCAATACTATGTTTAATAGGAGTGGACAGAGTGGACATCCTTGTCTTGTTCCTGATCTCAGGGGGAATGCTTTCAGTTTTTGCCCATTGAGTATGAAGTTAGCTTCAGGTTTCTTGTATATGACCTTTATTATGTTAAGGTATGCTCCCTCTATTCCCATTTTGCTGAATGTTTTCATCATAAATGGGTGTTTTACACTATCAAATGCTTTTTCAGCATCTAAAGATATGATCATGTGATTTTTATCTTTTGTTTATGTGGAGAATTATTTTTATTGATTTGTGAATATTAAACCATTCTTGCATCCCTGAAATGAATTCCACTTGATCACATTATATGATCTTTTTAATATGTTGCTGGATCCTGTTCGCCAATATTTTGTTGAGGATTTTAACATCTATGTTCATCAGTGATATTGGCCTATAGTTTTCTTTCTTTGTTGTGTCTTGACCTGGGTTTGGAATTAGGGTAATACTGGCTTCATAGAATGAGTGTGGGAGTCTTACCTCTTCTGGATTTTTTGGAATAGTTTGAGAAGGGTAGGCATTAGTTCCTCCCTAAATGTTTTATAAAGTTATCTGTGAAGCCATCCAGTTCAGGGCTTTTGTGTGCCAGAAGATTTTTGATTACTGCTTCAATTTCACTAGTTGTTATTGGTCTATTCAGGCTTTCTGCTTCTTCTTGATTCAGTTTTGGAAGACTATATGTTTTCAGGAATTTGTCCATTTCCTCTAGGTTGTTAAGTTTCCTGCCATACAGTTGTTTGTAGTAATTTCTTACAATACTTTGGTTTTCTGTGATATTAGTTGTGGTTTCTCCTCTTTCATTTCCGATTTTGTTTATTTGGGTCTTCTCTCTTTTTTTCTTGATAACCCTGGCTAAAGGCTTGTCAACTTTGTTTATTTTTTCAAGGAACCAGCTCCAGGTTTTATTGATCTCTTTAATTGTTTGCTTAGTCTCTATGTCATTTAATTCTGCTCTGATCTTGATGATTTCCTTCCTTCGACTCTCTCTGGGCTTTGTTTGTTGTTGCTCTTCTAGTTCTTGTAACTGTAGGGTTAGATTTTTTATTTGGGATTCTTATATCCTTTTTAGGTAGAGCTGTATTGCTGTGAACTTTTCTCTCAGGACTACTTTTGCTGTGTCCCATATGTTTTGGGCTGTTGTGTGTTAATTATCATTTGTTTTTAGAAACTCCTTGATTTCTTTGTTAACCCATTTATTGTTTAATAATATGTTATTCATTCTCCACAAGTTTGAATGGCTTTGCTTTTTACTTGAGGTTGATTACCAGTTTCAAGGCTTTGTGATCTAAGATGCTTAATATAATTTCAATTTTCTTGAATTTTTTGAGCTTGTTTTGTGTTCTACCATGTGGTCTGTCTTCGGAAATGTTCCCTGTGCACTTGAAAATAATGCATATTTTGCTTCTTTGGGGTGAAAAGTTCTATATATACCAATTATTTGATCTAGAGTGTTGTTCAATGCCTCAATATCCTTGGTGTTTCTTTACTTTGAATATCTGTCCATTGTTGACAATGGGGTGTTAAATTCCCCTACTATGAGTGTGTTGCTATTGATATCCTTATTGTAGTTTTTTAATATTTTCCTTATATATTTGGGTGCTCCTATGTTGGGTGCATATATGTTTACCAGGATTATATCTTTTTGATAGATTGTTTCTTTAAGTATTATGAAATATCCTTCTTTGTCTCTTTTTATTACCTTTGCTGTGAAATCTGTTTTGTCTGATATAAGAATTACTACCCCAGCTTTGTTTTCATGTCCATTTGCTTGGAATACCTTTTTCCATACCTTCATTTTCAGTCTGTGTAAATCTTCTGTTTTGAGGTGTTTCTCTGGTAGACAACATATATGTGGGTCATGTTTTCATATCTATTCTGCTACCCTACGTCTTTTTATTGGAGTGTTTAATTCATTTATATATAAGGTTATTATTGACAGGTATATATTTATTTCCCTTTTTATCTGTGTTCCTCTCCCTCTATCTTTTTCTTCTTTTTCTTAAAGCATTCCCTTTAGCATGTTTACAATGCTGGTTTGGTGGAAATATATTCTTTTGGTCTTCCTTTGTCTGGGAAACTCTGGATTTCACCTTCCATTTTGAAAGAGAGCCTTTCTGGGTAGAGTAGTCTTGGTTGTAGGCCTTTGTTTTTCATTGTTTGAAATATTTTTTTTACCATTCCCTCTGGCTTGTAGTGTTTCTGTTGAGAAATCCACTGATAGCCTTATTGGAACTCCCTTGTATATTATTTGCTGTTTTTCTCTTGATGCCTTTAGGATTCTCTCTTTGTCTTTGAATGTTGCCATTTTAATTATGATGTACCTTGGAGTGGGCCTCCTTGGGTTTCTCTTCATTGGGGCCCTCTGTGCTTTCTGTACCTGTGAGACTTTTGCTCTCCTCATGTTTAGGAAGTTTTCTGTCATTACTTTTTCAATCAGATTCTCTATCCCTTGTTCCTCTTCTTCTCCTTTTGTTACCTGTATTATATGAATATTGTTGCATTTAAAATTGTCCAGAAGCTCTCAAACCCTCTTCATTCCTTTTCAGCCTTTTTGTCATTTTGTTGCAGTGTCTGGAATTTTTTTCTATGTTGTCCTCCAGCTCACTGATCCCATCTTCTGTTTCATTTAGCCTGCTTTTCATTATTTCTATTGTGTGTTTCAGTTCAGAAATTGTATTCTTTCTTTCCTCCTGGCTTATTAATACTTTCAATGTCCTTTTTCATGCTGGTTTAGTTCTCAGTAAGTTCCTTGTAGCTTCTCTGGAGTTTTTTGTAGTTCCCCTGGAGTATGTTGTAGTTTTCTCTGAGTTTGTTGAGTTCATTACTACTGTTTTAAATTCCATGTCTGATAATTTGCTTGCCTTTATTTCAGCTATTGTTCCTTCTGGGAATTCCTCCTTTCCTTTCGTTGGGGTGTTATTTCTCCTTCTCCCCATTTCAGGTGGCTCTTCTTATCGTTCCTGTTCTTAGATTAACCAGCTTTTATTTTCTGCCTTTGTGGTGTAACTTTATTGTATATAGTTGTTGAGCTGCTGCCTCTGGATGATGCCACTTGGAGGGGAGTAGTCTGCTTAAGAGATTTCTCCCTTAGCACTGGGGATGATTCTGTACTGGGTTCTAGTCTGCTGCTCTCCCAGCTTTTTCTCCAGTGCTATCACTCTAAGCTTTTTACAAAGTGCCTCTAGTTCACTTCACCCTTTTTTGGCCTCAGCCAGGGGTGACTGCACTCATTCACCGAGGCCAGGGGTGGGTTGACAAGTTGCATACCAGGGCAGGCATGTCGCAGGTTCTTCTGAGCACCTGCATGGGGCAGGCAGTGGGTGGACAGGTTGCGAGTCAGGCCCAGTAAGCCGCAGGCGCCTCGCTGGCCAGAGCGATGGTTGCATGCCTGGGTGAGCGGAATGAGGCACTTTGATGTACACGCTCCAGCATGACTGGGTGGGGGCGGGGCGGTGGTGGTGGTTGTGGTATGGATGGGCCAGTGTGCTTTTGTGCCTGCATTCCTCAAGAATCTTGCCCAACCCCTAGCAACTCCTCCCTTATCCACAAAAACCAATCAAAAGAGAGAGAAAAAAAAACCCCACATCATACACACACACACACACACACACACACACACAACAATGCTATTTCTTGCCTCTCAGAACCAGACACCACCTGGCCCACTCCTGGCTCTGCCAGTGGGCAGAGCCTCACTCTCTACCCCTGACTCCTCTCAGGGGAAACCTGTTGTCACTAAAAAAATCTTTGTGCACTGCCAGCTGCAGCTAGGTGAGCCAAACCAGCCAGAAATCCCATCTCGCCCCTTTCTCCTCTGCTATCCTCACCAGACTGGTCACCCCCAGATAGTCTTCTCTGATCCAGCAGTGCCAAGACTCAACTCTTGCCAGTATCCAGATGTTAACTGAGACGCTCTGTTCACAGTTAGCCTAAACTACAGATGGGTCTCAGAAGCAAGCAAGGGCAGCCTCCTCTCATTCCTCTGCCATCTTCTCCTCTCAACTAATAAGATTTTAAATTTGATAGAATTTAAGACTATTACAATGCTGTATGTTTTCTAATTGTACGTTGTCCTCTTTACCTCCTTCTGCATAAGTTAATTATTATTGTCCATTTTTTACATTTTATAGTCAACTAATTTTAAATGCATTTAAACTTATTATTTTAACATATTAATTTACACATATTATAAGCTTATAAGTGTCATTCTATATTCCTTCCTTTATAATAATGTCATGATTTGTTTTACTAGTATACACGTTAAAAAGCTCACAATATATCATAAATATTTTTGCTTTTAATAGTCAATTTTATTGTTCAATAAACTGAATAAAATATAATTTATAGTTACTACATATTTATGATTCATATCAGTCTTCATCTCCATGTATACTAATTTCTAACTGCAATTCTGTTAGGTGTCTCTACCTCACACTCATTTTTGAACAGTATTTTTTTCTTGGTATAGAATTCTAACTTCATAGCTTTTCCTTTCAACTGCAATGACTGAATCTGCTATTTTGCATCTGTCTTCCTTATTGTTGGACTTTTAAGATTTTCTTGGTTACATGTTTACACCACTGTGATTATAGTGTGCCTTAATTTTGTTTTACATTTTGTAGTTTCTACAATATTCTTAAATTTGTAGTGCTTTAAATCTTAAATTTGAGAAATATTTTGTCAGTGTTTCAAATATTTTTCTGTAGCTTCTTCATTTGCAAACTCCACTTACACCTAATACAGTTAAAACATGTTCTATAGACCTTGTTTCTGTTATTTTAGATTTTTAATTTTTCTCTCAATGCTTTCATTTGGAAAAGTTCTATTGTCATGTATTTATTTTAATAATATTTGCTCCTACAGTGCATAATCTACAGCAAGTCCCATCTAGTGAAATTTTAATTTTATATATTTCATACTTAGTATCTTAAAATTACAGTTGGTGGGTTCTAATATCTTCCTTTTCTGTTTTCAATATGTTTAAGTTTCCTTTCAAATAATTTAATATTTTATAATTTATATGTTAAGTTATTTGGTAATTCCGTAAGCTCTTTCACTTCTGGGTCTGCTCTTACTGACTTTTTGCCTGTTTTGAGGTTATATATTCCAGTTTCTTGGAAAGTCTAGCATTTTTTTTATTGCACACTAGATAAAATTATGCTAGCTAGACCTTATGAATATTATATTGTTAACGCTCTCCAGTTTGCTGTTCTTTAAAGATGGTTGGATTTTGTTTCTGCAAGCTGTTGATTTGGCCCCTACGAAGTCTCATTTTTCATTTCATTTATAGTTCAAATTTTCAACTAAGACATGGCCCCTCTGAAATATCCACCAGATACTTCAAGGCCTAAGAAAAGCTCTGTGCTCTGGATAGTTAGAATTTACTAAGTTCTTGCTGCGTGTGAGCTTCAGAAATTGCTCAGCTTAAAATTCTGCATTGCTATTGAGTTCTGCATTGTAGAGTTTTACCATAAATATGACCAACCTGGTGCATATAAAAGACTCAAAGTAAGTGCTATGCAGAATTCTTGGGGTTTCTTCTGTATAATTCCTATCTCTGATGAAAAAATATCTAAAAACTTTAAGTTCCATCAGCCTCCACAATCATCAAAACCAATTTCCTTAAATCAGCATGACTTCCAGGCTTATTAGTGCTTTTTATCCCTTTAATCATAGCCACAAAATTACTTTCAGGGAGAATATTAGGTTTATTGTAGCCTCATTTTGTTTGCTCCACACTCACAGGGATCAAAATTCTTCAATGTTCTTTGACTTCTGTTTGCAACCAGTATTTCCTTCCTTTCCCCAGTTGTTTAGTAGTATACAGTGGTAAGGTTAATTAATTTCTTATTGCCTTATCAATGGTCAGTGGTGGAAGTCTGTGTAAATTAGTTTTAATTTACACCCTAAAGTAGGTGATTGAAGTATACAACTCTTTAATATATACAACAGGGGTGGTTATTGGTATTAAAAATTTCCTAACCCATGAGCCCAAAATAGCAGATCTAAGTACCACTACCTAAACATTTATTAATTTCCATAAGTGCTGGCAATTTTATTTTTCATTTTGTAATTTCTGGTGTTTATAATATCAGTATTTTACAGGTACATTTGCCTTTGTATATCATGTTCATTTTGAGTGTCATTTTATGCCCAGCCTCTTTAAAATCCTATGTTTTCCCACAAATAAAAGACTTAATAACATTTTCAAACTACAAGTTTCATTTTTCAGGCTGTTGGTATAGCATTGCTTCTGATTTAAATCTATCTTTCAGAGTGCTTAACTGTCAAGATGGTGTGTCACTGGTCAATGATGAAAGTATAAACTGTTCTTGGATCTATTTACCAACAGGTATTTGGCTATGTAATAGAATCATATATTGAACACACTTGATTACAAGTAATTACCTTCTAGCAAGGAAATGAGAACTCACAAGTGACTGTAAAGGTCAATTCTTATAAAAATAACCTGACAGTTATGAATGACCATATTGCTTCAACAACACCTTTACAACAGTTAGATAGCTCTCCCAATATGAGATACACAAACACGCACACATATAGTAAATCCTTAACATTGTCAATAAGTTCTGTGACTTTAAGTGAAGTGACATAAAATGAAACCAGTTTTGCCATAGGTTAATTGATATAAACAAAAGTGAAGTTCCTGTGGCATCTTATCAACTTTATACTGAAATAGCATTGAACAGAATCATGTTATTCAAGGACTTGTTGTTTATAATTTTAGAATTAGAAATACAATGCCCATATCCCATCACTAAAGTACCAGTTTTCAGGAGAGGCATCTGTATCTGTATTTTTTAAAACCCCTCAAATTATTCTGATACACAGCCAAGACTGATAAAGATAGCAGAATATTTTCAAGGGTCTGAACAAATAATATAATTTGATTTCTTTATTGTTAACATAAGAAAGGTGAAGCAAAAGGATTTTTAAAAAATACTCAGCCAGACAGTGTCCAATTTTATTTCTAAGGGCTTCAAAACCATTTCCCACTTCTCTACACCATGATAACCTCATCCTTAAAATTTATAGATTCAGTACAGAGGAAATTGATTAGATATAATGCTTCACACAACACAATTCTGGTTCTGCATGTACATAGTTTCTTTTTGAATGCAGTATTAGTGTCCTCATTTTTAACAGTTATTATTTTATTGCAAAGAATAACAGCAAGGACCAAAAAAAGCCCGTTAGCTTTTAAATGCAATTTCAAGACACAGTTTTGGTTCTATTTTGATGTCTATTTTCAATTTATATAACAAGGGTGCATGAAATTTATATTGTGGCTCATTGTCATGTAAATGTATGAAAAGTTCATAAATTTCAATGTTTTTCAGACATCTGTTTGACCTGTTGTGGAAAGTTTTTCCTCAAGGGGAACACATCTACTTCACATTTGATAGCATGCCACTTTCTGCAACTTATTGTTATATTTTAGAAAAGAAAACAGCAGATTATCATTGTGAGAACAGAATGCAAAACTGGTTAAACTCTAATTTCAAATTTGAAAACTGATTTGGGTTAGGTAAATCATTCACAGATCTAGCTTACTGAAATGTGATTTTAGAAAACAAATTTATTAAACAATAAAAATGATAACTCTAAATTCTAACAAACAAATGATAACAAGAAAGTTTTGTTTTATTTTAACATGTTAATTCAGATATTTAGAAATATGCTTACTATTTGCTTGTGAATTTTAAATCAATTGAAAGAACAGCATAATATAAACACTTCATATTAAATTATGAAAAAATAATGAATATTCAGAAGATACTGAAAGGAGATAGTCATTCTGTATATTTTTAAAAAATATTCTTGACTGTGAGACTTTTGCTTCATGATTCAGGTAAAAAATTATTTTATTGAGTTTGAATATATAAAGATCAAAAAGAATGTTAATAGAAAATCAGTTTCAATTTCTGGGCTTATCTGCTCATATGTCCTTGAACAGTTGATGTTTGGCCATTACCAGCAGACATAGCAAGAAACTCACACTGAGCTGAATGTTAAAAATCTGTCTCTGCCAAAGGAAATCTGTAAAGTCTGGAAGAGGAACCAGATTACTTAACTACATACTACTAACATAAGGATTCAAGAATCACAAAAAGAAGTAGTTATGATAACACCAAAAGAAACAACAAAATCTGTGATAACAGATCCTAAAGAAATAGAGATCTTTGAACTATTAGACAAAAACTCAGAATAATCATCTTAAAGAAGTTTAGAAAACTATAATGAGAGATATATAACTAAAAACTTAGAAAAACAATGCATGATTAAAATAAGTTTAAGAAATTGATAGAAACCATACAAAATACCTCCAAAATTCTAGAGTTAAAAAAGTAAAATGACCTAATTTTTTTCTTATAGAGTTTTAGAAATATACCTAACCCTATAGACAAAAGAATCAGCTATATAGAAGATAAGACATTAGAAATTATCTAGTCAAAAGAGTAAATAGAAAAAAAAGTGAAGAAAGTATATAACACTTATAGGACACAATGAAAAAAAGAAATTTCCATGTGGGAATTATAGAAAGATAAGAGAAAGGTATAGAACACATATTTAAGTAGTGAGTGTTACATAGCCACTAGGAATTAGCAGCTAGAGAGGGAAATAAAGTAGGGCCCTTGTCATTACAATCTAACAAAGAACTTAACACAGAAAGCTAGAAGCGCATGTCACACCAATTAACTCAGTAGTCCAGAGCTTGGTTTGATAAGATTTCCAAGTGTCCTGAGCAGGACAAGCAAAATAACGCAGGAGGAGGGGAGAGTCATTGAGACTGTGTTGAGAAAAGGGGCTTCTGTAACAATCTCACTAAGATTGTTGGTTGTTCTGAGAATCACAAGAAGGAATTACACAGGAGAAAGAGGGCAGTAGTCCTTGAGGTTCTAACGTAAAGGGAGCCTCTGTAACAACTTCACTAAGACAGAAAGTCTATACTAACTGAGAAAGAAAGCATTTGTAGCTGTACATTATTCCCAGGATATAGAAGGGGAGAAGGAGGGGTACCTTTTGAAGCCAGTTAAGGTATATAACCCTTAAACCCCAACAGTTAGCATACTACTTAGATTAGCTAAGTAACCACTTGTAGCCTTGCCTCAAGTGTATAGAATAAACTTATTAACAAACTTACTAAGAACTTTATTTCTTCTAAATGTGAAGCATTTAGACTAACTGCATACTTGCAGTTTTGTTCTCATGTGTGTTTCATAAATTAACTAGCTATCTCATTTCCACTACATGTGCTTGTCTCTCATCTGAATTTGTGTCTTGCAAGAGACAAGAATGGAGATGGGGGACAGGGCCTCCTGACTCTGGCCTCTCTCTCTCCCCTCTGTAAGATAAGGGCTGAAATCTTCCTAAACCTTGGAAGACAAATGGATATCCAGATCCATGAAGTCCCACCAAAAATCCCCAAACATTTAACTTAAATAGGACTACAACACACATTACAATTAAATTGTCAAAAGTCAAAAGAAGAAGAAATAATTTCAAAAGCTGCCAGAGACAAGAGAGGTTACAGAGAATGAAACCCTCATAGGACTACAGGCAGTTTTCTGAACAGAAACTTTCCAGGGGGAAAAAAGCTGTCAACCAAAAATTCTATACTGTAGGAATCAGTCATCCAGAAATGAAGGAGGAATAAAGACTTTCCTGAAAAAAACAAAAGCTGAAGAAGTTTATTAGCATAGACCTGCTTTATAAGAAGTGCTAAAGGGAATTCTTGAGTAAAATGAAGGATAATAATTAACATCATAAAAGCATAAAAAGGTAAGAAAAAATCAGTGGTAACAGTATAAAGTCAAAGTTAGATTCTATCATTTGGTAATGGTTGTGCATAATTTACTTATAACTAGTTTAAAGATTAAGAATGAATGTAGTAGAAATAACCATAATTATAATAATCTAGTTTTACCTACATGATATGAAATATGTAAACTATAACAGCAATAACAAATATATGTAGAAGAGGATATGTAAAAGTGTAAAATTTAGAAATTCTATTAAAGTCATCATCAACTTTAAACTATTTTATGAAATCCTCATGGTAACCACATGGTAATACCTATATCAATTACACAAAAGATATGATAAAAATGTCAAAACATACTAATATAAAAACATAGGAAATACACTACTATTAAACAGACAGCAGAATAAGAGGAATAATGGATTTACAAGAAAAGAATTAACAAAATGGCAATAGTGAATTCTTACCTATTACTAATTACTTTAAACACAAAGAGATTAAATTATTCAACCAAAAGACACAAAATGCCTGAAAGGCTGAACAAAATAAGAACCAATGATATGCTGCCTGCAAGAGATTTTAGTGTTAGAGATACACATAAACTGAAGTGAAGGAATGGAAAAAGACATTTCAAGCAATGGTAATAAGAAAAATCAAGGGTAGGTTTATTTACATCAGAACAAACAAACTTCAAAAATTGTAAAAGTGTCAATCTATCAAGAAGATATGACAATTATAAATATGTGTTCACAATAAAGCAGCTAAATATAATAAAGCCAAGATTAACAACTAAAGCAGAAATGTACGGCAGTATAATAGTTGGGGACTTGAATACCCAGCTCTTAACAATGGACAGAATATTGATAAGGAAGGAGCAGATCTAAACAACACTCTAGAACTATAAACCTAACAGACATAGGAAGAATATTTTACTCAACAAGAGAGAAATATACATATTTCTCAAGTGCAAATAAAACATTTTCTAAAATTACCATGTGTTAAGCCACAAAACAAGTTTTAGCAAACTGAAGAAGATTGAAATTACACCAAGTATCTTCTCTGATCACAAGAGTATAAAGGTAGAAATCAGTAGCAAAAGGAAAATAGGAACATTTGTGAATACATAAAAAATAAACAACATCCTCCTGAACAGTCAATGGATCAAAAAAGAAGTTAAAGGGGACATAAAAAAGTTATTTGAGATAAATGAAAACAAAAATAAAACATGCCAGATGTTATATTATGCAGTAAAAGAAATGTTAAGAGGAAAATTTATAGCAATTAATACTCATATTAAGAACCAAGAAAGATTCCAAATAACAACCTAACTATATGCCTTAAGAAAATAGAAATAAAAAAGAATAAACTGAGGCTAAAGTTAGCAGAAGAAAGTAAATACAAACTGACACAGAAATAATTGCAGTAGAAAACAGAAAAACAATACAAAAGACTACCCAAACTAAGAGTAGTTTCTTGGAAAAGATTAATAAAATTGAAAAGTTTTACCTAGATTAATCATGAAGAAAAAAGAGAGCAGACCAAAATCAACAAAAGTTAAGTGAAAAATTAGACATCACTACTGATACCACAGAATAAAAAGCATCATGGATAACTAGATATTAACATACAGTATAACCTAGAAAAATGGAAAAAAAATCTTGAAATGTGCAACCTAACAAGACTGAATCAGGAAGAAGAAAAATCTGAATAGACCAATTACTAAGTAAAGATATTGAATCTGTAACCAAAAATCTTCCAGTGAAGTAAGGCCAGGTAAAATTCACTTAACACTGATCCTTTTCAAATCATACAAAAACATTAAAAAATTAACACCAATCCTCAAATCTTAACAAAAAAAGAACAAACAACAACATATTATATATAATATATATAATGTATGTATTATGCCATATATATGGCATAATAAATTATATTAGAGATGAAAAAATCAGATCTCTAGCATTTTTGCCATTATATCTAAAAGAATATGGAAGTGAAAATGTGTAAAATGCTACAAAAGTATTCCAGTATTGCATATAATAGACAAAAAATGTACAAGGTAATAAAAATATCTTCATAAACCTGAGATGAAAGAGTGTATATTTGAGCTTATATAGAAAAAAATTGACATAAGATAGTTGATCAAAAATAGTCTGATTTAAAAAATAATTTAACAATGCTTTAATAAATGCCAATTTATTTTTTGTGACATAAATCTCAGATAACTTAGCATAGCCAAAATAAACCTTTGTGACAACAAAAATTTAAACAATTCAATTATGTTTAAAAAACGTAGACACATAGGCACCCACACTAAGAACAGGGTGTTACCAAGCACTCAGAATGGTGGTAATATCAATATGGCTCTACATTTACTGTACTGTCAGCACTGTGTGAAAACAGATATAGTGTGACCATATTCTGACCATTAAAATAGAACCCTTTTTCTTTCAACATCTCCGTTTGTAAGTAGGTCTGAAGAATCTAAGGTCAGGTAAGAATAATTTCTTTATAGCTTCTATTATTCCTAAAGTACATCTAAAAGCATTTCCTGTATTATAAACCTTTCAAATTTTAAACAGATATGGCTATATAGATACATAGCATGCAGTAATGACTCATTTTCTTTTCATTCTTGACATATGTTTAGTATCTGAAGTGTTTTTAAAATATATGCCATACTCTGTAAGGAAATTAATATCTGCAAAAATTACCATTAATAAAAATAGCTAGTATTTTTGAATGTTCAAAATGATCCAGACTCCATATTTATTGGACCTTTCCAATATATCCATCAGACTCCTGTATAATATCAATGGATTACAGCTAAAAAAAACTTTAAGTGCTTATAATATTTAAAAAGGGAACCCAAAGCCAATATAAAAGTTAAAAACAGGAACACAATAGGCAATTTTAGCCTTTGACACCTCCAGCTATAGATATGAGTGGTGGCATGGGAGCAAGAAAACATTCTGTAATGCATGTTATTAGGACTTGGTTTTTTATTGAATTGGTGACCCTGGACTCTCTAAAAGATGTATCTAGTAAAACTGAAAGGGATCTTTATTTTATCCTTGCAAGTAAGTACTTTTTTCCACTATTTAATTTTCCTTGACCTCTCACCATTAAAACCATGAGATAAACTATTTTTGTAAATTAAAAAAAAAAAATATTTATCTCTTGGAACACTAAGTCATGTGACAAATGTTGCAGTATAACATAAGGATTAAGAGTTTGGGGTTTGTAGTCAGACTTCCTGCTTTTATGCCTTGACTCTAATATTTATCAGTGTCATGACCTTCAGAAAGTTTCCTTACCTGTTAAATGGGAATTTTGGTTGCAATAACAATAACTCCACAGAGTTTTGGTACAAATTAAATCACTAAAATAATCAATTCAAGATCAATAGTCACTAGGGATTCTGGGGCAGTGAGAGAGGACTACAAGCAGAACATTGGATATTTAGGGTACTGGAACCATTCCATATGATACTATAATCATTAATAAATGATACTTTGCATATGTCAAAACCCATACAATCTTACCACACAAAGAGTGAACCTTAAACTATAAACTTTAGTTAATAATAATGGATATAAAATTTTTTTATAAATTGTAACAAATGTTCCACACTAATACAAAATACTGATAATATAGTAAATTGTGTGTGTGAAACCCCTGGGGAATGGAGGTGGAATTGGAAGCTCTGTACTTTTTGCCTGATTTTTCTGTATACCTAAAACTTCTCCAAAAATACAGTTGATTTGTTTTAAAAAAATTATAGGTGTAAATTTCTATGATATGAAATATTATTACTGAAAGATAGAGGTTAGGATAATGTTGTTATAGACTGATAATTATCCCACTTACTAATGGGAAATCTCACCTAATTCAGAAGACTCAGGTTTGTCACATCTTTCTATTGTGGTAGTTCATTCCGAACTTTAACTTCTTATAAGTATAGGAATGTTTGGATGAAAACATTTTTAAAAGCATTAAAGAAATCTCAGATTTACACAAAAAATATGCTAATAGTCGTCGGCAGCCGTCCGTCTCGAGAGACGATGGTGTAGCTTCTTAAGAGTCCATCTGCACCGCCGAGAATGGCTGTGCAGTCCGACTCGGGAGTGACATGGTATCTGTCTCCTCCCGTGTTGAATCGACATCTTGCGATGACACTGAAACTACAGAGCCTGGGCAGGGTAATATGGAGGGTCTGCTGTTGCCCATGCAGCAGACCCCCCCTCTCTTCGCAGCTGAAGGGTCCAAGGGAAGGACGGAGTCGATACAGCTTGGGTTCAGGTGCGCCGCAGGAGTTGCCGGTGTTGACCACAACATCAAACCGCCTTAGGGACTCCGGCTCCGGATTTTCTGTCGGGGTTTACTCCCTTAGCCTTTCCCCTGAAGAGGTATGCCGCAAGGCAGCGGAGGTTTTTTGGAGTCAGAGTTTTCCTTCTCTGATGCTAATAGTATTCTGATTATTATTAATAAACAATAGTCCCTAAGCCAAGTAGATTTCCATGAGGAATTGTAACAAACACTTTAAGATATAATTATTAGTAATTATGCTCTATCTTTTTCAGAAAAACAGACAGTACTTCCCAATTCATTTTATGAAACCAGTATTACCCTGTTGCCTAAACCAGCAGAGACAGTATAAAACAAAACAAAACAAAACAAAAAGTACAGACCAATATCTCTCAGAAATACAGACACAATTATTCTTAAAAATAATAACAACAGAACTCCAGCAATATATATATAATTGTAGTCCATGACCACCAGAGGTACATTGCCGGATCTAAAGCTGGTTTAATCATTCAAAATAAATGTTTTTAATCTATTAAAAGTCTAAAAACAAATATCATGTGACCATATCAGTTGATAACATAATTTTATAAATTTAATACCAGTTTGACTTCCAGCCACGATGGAGGCCTAGACTGACATGCTCCATCTCCCTCCATGACTAAGAAGAGATACATCTACCACAAAACTAGAAATAACCAGAAGTTCCAGAAAATAAAGCTACATGGAAGTCCAATGTATGAAGTTATAAAGAAGTGGTGCTTGTCTGAATGGGTAGGAGGGACAAAGCTGGGGCAGAGAGATCAAGCTGTGCTGGCAGTGGCAGCTGCAGTGACAGTGGTGAGACGGTGGTAAGCACAGATATCCATATTTAAAAAGAGGCTAGAAACACCTGGGGAGCACCCCAGGCTGCAGACCAGACCCATCAGCTCACAAGCCCAATGCTGGGGAAGGCAGACCCCCATTGCCTTGGACTGTGAATGCTGGAAGGGGTGGGGATGGAGGGAAAAACTCCTGGTCTCTCAGCAGAGAGTAAACAGCGAGAATCCATCTTGGACCCCTGTTCCCCACACAAAATGCCACAGCGTGGTGAGAAGGGTCACCCGGTAGTGAAGAGTGCATGGCGCTTCACCACCTATAGTGTAGGAATTGTGAGAGCTCTGCCCAGAAAGCAGAGGTAAACACAAAACTGTCAGGATGACAGAGATCATGATAGAGATCCCAATCATGGGCTGAGCAGCCAGAAAATATCTAATCTAATGGATCAGCAGATAGAAAATCCTTCTGAGGCACAGTTCAGAACTTTGGTTATACAAATGCTTACAGAACTGACAGCAGATCTGAAACAAGATGGGGAAGGAATGAAGGCTAGTCCTGCTGAAATGAATGGAAACACATACGAAACAAATGGTGAGGGAAAGAAAACCAGGAATCAAATGACAAATCAGAACATAGGGAAGGAACAAACAGTCAACCAGTGCAGAAAGAGGAAACAATAAGTGAGGAAAATGAGGAGAATCTCAGAAATCTATGGGACAGCTATAAGCAGGCCAACATCTGAATCATAGGGTTACCAGAAGATGAAGAAGAAGAACAAGAAATTGAAGAATTATGTGAAAAAATAATGAAGCAGAATGTCCCTGACTTGGGGAAAGAAATAGACTTACAGGTCCAGGAAGCACAGAGAGTTCCAAAAAAACTGAACCCAGGGAGAACCACACCAAGACACATAATAATCAAAATATCAAAAAATAAGGATAAAGAGAGAATCTTAAAAGCAGCAAGAGAGAAGAGAATTATGTTCAAAGGGGTCCCAATAAGACGTCAGCTGATTTCTCAAAAGAAAACTCCAAGGCAAGAAGGGACTGGCAAGAAATATTCAAAGTTATGAAAAGCAGAAAGTTACAACCACAATTACTCTATCCAGTGAAGCTGTCATTCAGAATATGAGGGCAAAGAAAGTGTTTCCAGGACAAAGTAAAAATGAAGGAGTCCATGAGATCTGAACTCGTCGTCGGCAGCCGTCCGTCTCGAGAGACGATGGTGTAGCTTCTTAAGAGTCCATCTGCACCGCCGAGAATGGCTGTGCAGTCCGACTCGGGAGTGACATGGTATCTGTCTCCTCCCGTGCGATGACGCTGAAGCTACAGAGCCTGTGCAGGGTAATATGGAGGGTCTGCTGTTGCCCATGCAGCAGACCCCCCCTCTCTTCGCAGCTGAAGGGTCCAAGGGAAAGACGGAGTCGATACAGCTTGGGTTCAGGTGCGCCGCAGGAGTTGCCGGTGTTGACTACAACGTCAAACCGCCTTAGGGACTCCGGCTCCGGATTTCCTGTCGGGGTTTACTCCCTTAGCCTTTCCCCTAAAGAGGTATGCCGCAAGGCAGCGGAGGTTTTTTGGAGTCAGAGTTTTCCTTCTCTGATGAGATCTGAACTACTGTTATATGAAATGTTAGAGGGACTTGTTTAGGAGAAAGTTCAAAACTCTGAGCATTAAAATGAAAACTGTATCACAACAACCAACAACAGAAGCTAGGGAATCAAAACAAGGCAAACTAAGTAGGCAATGAGAGTGGGGAAATAATTACAGGTAAGGGGAACATTTTGGGGGGAGATCAGCAGGGAGGTGGAAGAGGGGAACGGGAGGGAGATAGTACAGGAATTAGGAAGCATAGTAGGAGGGAGTGGAGGAGATAGGAAGATGTTGAGAAGAACTATATGCATAACTGATGGGCATGGACTAGGGGTGGGGGGCAAATGGAGGGAGGGGTGGTCACTGGATGGAGGGGAACAAAGGCAAAAGAAATTGGGACAACTGTAACAGCATAATCAATAAAGCATGTTAAAAATTTAATAAAAGTTTATTTTTAAAACTGTCATAAAAATAGAAATAGAAAAAATACCTTCAATTTAATAATTAAAAAATTTTAAATATGTACAGCTATTAGAATTAATGATGAAAGACTTAATGCTTTCCTGTGAAATTGGGACCATGGCAAAGATGTCTGTTCTTATTGATACAGCAGTGCGCATATGAATTACATTTCTATATATTAACAATGAATACATCAAAATAAAAAACACATCCACACAATCTGGTTTGTTGTCTAAACTATGGCTATTTACAAAATATTTACTTAAAATACATAGTACATTTCATTGGTTATATATATATTTTTATATGTGTTGATATTTCCTAGGAACTGAGGACAAAAGAGTAATACAATAGTTACGATTTTTAGAAAATGCCAAAATGGGTATCAGAAAGAATCATGAAAACAACCATATAACCATGTGAAAAGTGGGTGAGTTGTATGCTCTTTAACAAAACATTCTCTCTATTAAAACAAAATTATTACTAACTTATTCAGAGAACTATTTTAAATTAATTTCAAATTGCTTTGAAGGAGAATAAATAGGTGTGTCAATACATTTCTGTATTTTACAAAGATGTTCTAGTTATACAATGGGTGTAAGTAAACCAGAAATTAATCCAGAGGTCACCAAGGGGATGACTTTTATTTATAGAGTGACAGCTTATTTATTCTCCACCTAATATCACTAAGCCCCAAATTAATTTTTCTTAAGCTTCCAATTTGCAGTGGAGTCACAATACTTTAAATTCACCTCCAAGAAGGGCACCAAGATTTTAATATAGTGTACTTTGCCCGAAGGCTCTATTCTAGTAGGATTATTAAGCACATTATTCCAATATTGTTAAAGCACATAACAAACTGTGTTAAACAGTAATCAAATATTTAAATAAATGATTTCACAGGATGATGGTATTTGTAAGAACTTTGCTTAGTTTGTGAGCCTATTGATTGAATCCAATAATTATTTTAAATGAGCTACTTGATAGATTCTTTAATCACAATGTATGTATTAAAAACATCTATTTGGGACTATAAAAATAATTTCCTGTTACTTTAAATGCAAATTTTCAGATAAAAAATGCTTTCTATTAAAAAGCTTAAAGTTTCAGAAGTGAAGATATTTGCATTGACAACCTGTATATTTTGTGAAAAAGAACATGACTCAATAAACAATATACTCTAAAAAATTCAGTTACACGCATTACACCTATTAGTTTCTTTCAAAAGAAAAATATATTTTAATTGCAATAGCCACAACACTAACTGCTTTATTGAAAAATTATTCATATGTACATTTTAGTGGGCAAAAGTAGGTTTACAGTTATGAGTATGCAAAACAGTTTATTCTTGAAACATTATTATTGTATTATTTTCCACATAAACAATGGTAAACCTACTTTTGCCGATGCCTGTATACTATATTTTTTTATTATAAAGGATAGAGAAAAAGAAATAGGTAGCCCAAAAAGAGTTCCTTGTATATGTTTAGTGTTGAATTAAGGAATTTTGTGCATAACTTATTTGTTTTCCATTTCCTTAAAATTGTACTCCTTTATCTCAATGATTTTAATTGTTTCAGGACAGGACTAGGTCTTGAGAATAAAGATCTTTATCTTCCTTGCAAGATTTCTAGTGTGAGAAATGTGAATTGATTTGCATTTAATCTTGCTTGTCATGCAGAGTATATTTATTAAAATTATTTTGTGAGGGGTAAGATTTCCTTCTGAAAATTCTGCTAGAGAGAAAGAGCACAAAATAGATGGGATTAATCATCTAAATAAAGCATGTATTTTTTGCATTGCTTTGACCAAGTCTATATGGAAATACTCATCTTGATTGCTTTTTGTATTCTTAAACAGGTGACATATTTTACCTAGAATAACAGAAATGATTTTGAGCTATAATGTCAATTATCTTAGTAGAGATGTATTTACATCTTAAACAATATCTGACATACAATGTATAACATATAGATTACTATTTCCTTGGGTTTCACATGGGCCAAGTTGGTAGGAAGCAGAAGAAAAAGATAACCTTGGAAAGTTTTTTTTTTTAATTAACATTTTATTAATAGTTTATTCTACAGTTTGTCTCTTTAAAATCACTTACTTATAAAACTGTTTTATATTTGATTTTCAAAACAAAATATGTAGGATCATATTTTAGTTATAATAAAACAAAAAGTAAAACATATCATCTTTGGTCCAAAAATAATTTCCTGGAATATTTTTCATAAAGACTTTATTATTTTTAATGTATAAATAGCCTCTAAAGTTGATCATTCAATTTTCTGCTATTAAGGTCAAATAGTATTTAGATAAGTAGAATATATAGTAAGTATATTAAGGTTTTTGATTTATACAACCTAAAAATATGTTTTAGGGAATATAACAAAAACACTGCTTAGAGAGAAGACATTTCTCATCACTGGAGAGCAATGTAGTCTGGACTCTACACTGAATAAGAGCCCCTGTACAACATTCTTGTTAGAGGAATATTGCGGGAATACTCAGACCATCATTTTATTTTCATTAATTCTAACTATATTGCTTTAGGAACATTCAATCTACACCTTCGATTTTTAGGTACAATCAGCTTAACCTGTGTATCATTAGTGATTTCTTGTCTTCTATTTAAAAACTATATTAAAATTTACCTCAACATTTGGAATTGTGCAGTAATTGGAAGAATATTAAAGTAAAAAAATTAAATAAGAAATTTTAGTATTTTCAAACATTACTCTGTAAATAAGCCTCTGTATCATTCATTAATAAATTTACTTTTATTTCTTACCATACCTTTAAAAACTGAATTTAAAACAACAGAGACAAACAGTTAAAATACTATATGGTAAATATAATGATAGACATAAATGTAAAAGAGAGGCAATTACTAAAAGCAAAGCTCTCAAACAAAACAAAAGCAGCAATGTCTGAAAATTGTTCTTCAATGGAGCCATTTTTAGAAAACTTGTCTCCAGCAACAACCAGTATAACAATATCAGAAATACATTCAGCAAAAACAAAAAAAATTTTCCCGAAATAGTGCATTTGTACTTTAATCAGGTTGAACACAGAAATGAAGTGGTAAAATATGCCAGCACACCTGGACATGACCACCTGCAGCTTAGACACTTTAGAAAAGGTTGCCATTGATGTGTCAAAGTAAGTAGCAGGTGGTCTCAAAATCTTAGACCCTTTGGTAATGGATGTCAGCTGGTTCTTAATTTTTCCAATGAATGTACGTCAAGAAAATTAACAAGCAAAACCTGCAAACCTTTTGACCATGTTTATGCTAGAGAAATCCAAGAGAGCATTCTCACTCATCATCATAAAATATATCAGCACATTAACTGAACATCATATCTGGTATTAAAAGTAATCTAGAGATTTTTAATGTATATTGGAGGAGGTATACAAATTACATGCAAATATGCCACTTTATGTAAGGGACTTGAGAATGTACAGATTTTGGTATCTTCAGGGGTCCTGGAACCAATTCTTCAGGAATACAAATAGACAAATGTATAGCATCAAGTAAGTCATCTACATCAGACAAAACATCTGAAGGAGGTGACTAAATATGTGGCCATTCCTCTAAGATATTAAAAAAAAAGAATACTTATTATTAAGTCAAGAAAAACATATGTGATAAAATAAGGATGTAGAGAAGCAAGGGAATATAGAAACTCTCACATGATTATCTAAATAATTGTGGGTTTACCTATGGATACATGTATGGACTAAATTCAAATTAATTAGAAGCAAATTATTTTTAAGTGGGTTATGCTTTCAGGACACTGAATTTTATTCCTTTTCTTCATCTTAATTATAAATTAATTTATAATTCACACAGTATCACAGATATTTTGGTATATAAAAATATAAATATTCTATATCAAAGACTGAGGAGATTTATGCAGTAATGAGAAGAACACTAAAGTACAAAAATTATGAAATCTTAGTAAAGGAGGCTATTAGTATTAATGTATTCCAAATAATTTAAAATGCAATCACATAACATTGCTCTGATAACAGATAGTAATACTTGGAATATTCCTTTACCAAAACAACTTTTGATAATCTTCAGGATGCATTTTTCTTTATTGCAAGTATGTTTCCAATTGTAACATACATATTAGTTTTCTATAGTGTGATCTCCCTTGATAGGAGAGCAAGATGAATGTGAGCAATGTAGAGTAAAGTAGTTCTGATGAGAAGAGCAGCTACTGATAACATGTCAACCTGATTTTATACTCTCTAATATATCTACCAATCTAACATAAAATCTAATTCATGGTTTGATTATCATATTTAGGCTCTAAAGTTGATATTGAAAACTTCAAATATCATCTTTCAATTTCTACCTAAATTTAATTATAATCCAATAGCTGTCCATTCCTTCAAAGTAATAGAAAAAAATTTGCAAAGGTCTCTAGGGTTCAGAATGTGTGCCAGGAGTCTTGACTGTATTGTCTGTATTAAAGAATAACGCAAAGGCCATTGCACTGTAAAAAGAATCTATAAAAATACATTAATAATAACTATTTTAATACTATATGTTTTTATAGGTATTATTTTATGATGTATGCATTTACCTATATATGTGTATGCATGTGTATACACACATACACACACACTTTCTTCAGAAGCAAATTGGATAATTTTATTCTTGAATTCTAGTCTGTTGGTTTGGCATTGTCTAAGTGGTAACTCAAATATTAGTTGATAATAAATAAAATTATATATTTAAGTAGAAAAATGTCATAAATTTGGCAAAGATCTCTAAATGAAAAAGGAATCATCTCAAGGGGAGATAAAAGAGATTTCTTTTACTCACTTCCCTGCATTTCAAACAATTAAGAAAACAGAAAATCACTAAGCTTTTTACAATCTTTCAAGAGCACAAAGTGATTTTCAAGACAAAGTAATTTCTAAGATTCTAAATTGTAGTAAGAACTTGGAAGGAGACAAAAAGTTAAAAGGAAGGTTATCAGACTCAGTGTTGGTAATAAAGAATAAACATGTTTGAGGCACAATTTATTTTAAATTATTTAAAATATTTGGGCACAAAATGATGTAAAAGTTTCCCATTACTTGCTTTTCTGTCTTTTGAGCCCTTATTTCTTGCAGTTTATGACAATGAAGCTGACAGAAAAAAATTCTACTTCTAGTCTAAAGGAAAGGTCACAAAATTTATTATTTTAAAATCTGATTTGGATCTTCAGTAATTTTTGTACTTGTTGGGAGGACTGTGACAAAACTAGAAAACTTATCGAATAGCAGTGTCAAAAGTGAGCCCTAGATTTTGAAACATAACATGTATAGAACAGTGAACAAAGAATAAACTAAATTCATTAGTGAATATATTCTCTAACAGCCAAGCAGACATCCAGGCATCGTTAACTGATCATGATGCTCTGAGACTGACAGCAGCCACATAATTCATTCCCAAATTAAAAAAAGAAAGAAAGCTAGAAAGAAAGATAGAAAGCAAGCAAGAAAGAAAGAAATACTTTTTTTTTACACTTTGTACACTTAAGGAAATGGATACACATTAATATTACATGCTCATGGTCACACTTCAAATTGACCACAAAGCTAGGTCTAGAATGGACTAAATTTAATGTTAACTAAATGTTTAGAATGAGCCCCAAATTCTTTGTGTCACATAAAAGTCTATAATTAGGCATTTGGCATTTTTGTTGGGACAATCAATACATGTCAAATGAAAGATAGGATAAAATATTTTGATATTTCAAAATCTTGGTACTTGCAGTAAGTTCAGTTTTTCTTCCCTCACTCTTAATACACTTTTCATACTCTCTTCTCTTCTGAGTGTGTATGTGTTTGTGTGTGTATGTGTATATGAAAGAGAGAAAGCCAAATAAATATACTGTATTTCAAGTAATTTCAATACTATGTTATAACTTATGCACCCCTATGTTCATAGCAGCGTTGTTTACAATAGCCAAGTGCTGGAAACAGCCTAAGTGCCCATCAGTAAAGGAGTAAATTAAAAAAAACTGATAAATTTACACAACGGAATACTACACAGCAGAAAGAAAGAAGGAACTCCTACCTTTTGTGACAGCACGAATGGAACTAGAGAATATAATGCTATGTGAAATAAGCCAGGTGGTGGAAGACAAATACCATATGATCTCACCTATATAAAGAACCTAACGAACAAAATAAACAAATAGTAAAATAGAACCAGAAGCATGGAAACAAGGAACAGACTGACAGTGACCAGAGGGGAGAAGGGATGAGGATAGGGTGGAAAGAAGAGGAAAGGAATAGTCAAGGAACATGTATGGATGACCCATGGACATGGACAACAGGGTAGGGACTGACTGTGGGAGGGGATGTGGGCTGAACATAAAAGAGAAAAGGGGGGAAAATGGGACAGCTTTAATAGAAC
Organism: Furipterus horrens; assembly: GCF_987537825.1. Lineage (NCBI taxonomy): Eukaryota > Metazoa > Chordata > Mammalia > Chiroptera > Furipteridae > Furipterus > Furipterus horrens. The sequence goes on from NW_028327175.1 coordinate 71,635,737, forward strand.
AATAATAAAATATTAATGAAAAAATAAAAATATTCAAAAATAAAGGTACATACTTAAAAAAAGAAAACCTTTCATACTTCAAACATAATTTTAACAGTCACTATAAGATATCTTACTATAGCAGTAATTTTGAACATCTTTGGACAGCTATACAAAGAAACAAATGACTAGCAACATCATGTACATCAGCTGTATCTTTATTAACAAGCTAAAATGAATTTAGTTTTATTAGGAAATGTATTCAAAATATTTTAATGAATCGTCGTCGTCGGCAGCCGTCCGTCTCGAGAGACGATGGTGTAGCTTCTTAAGAGCTGAAGCTACAGAGCCTGGGCAGGGTGATATGGAGGGTCTGCTGTTGCCCATGCAGCAGACCCCCCCTCTCTTCCCAGCTGAAGGGTCCAAGGGAAAGACGGAGTCAATACAGCTTGGCTTCAGGTGCGCCGCAGGAGTTGCCGGTGTTGACTACAACGTCAAACCGCCTTAGGGACTCCGGCTCCGGATTTTCTGTCGGGGTTTACTCCCTTAGCCTTTCCCCTGAAGAGGTATGCCGCAAGGCAGCGGAGGTTTTTTGGAGTCAGAGTTTTCCTTCTCTGATGTGCCCTGACTGGAAGATCGAACCAGCGACACTTAGCTCGCAGGCCGACGCTCAATCCACTGAGCCAAACCAGCCAGGGTCATTTTAATGAATACACAGATCAATAAAAGACATTTCTTTTATGCCACGTTAAACCACCTTCAGGTTTACGTTGTATAGTTCTTTACCTGATGCTGGTGAAGGAGGGGCCATGATAGGATTCAGGAGAAACAGCTCTTTCTATACCTGCACATGTTATTTGCCTTGATTTAATTAAGGCTTTGGTGCATCTGGAACTTTGTTTTTCCTTCTATAAAATGAGCAGGTTTGTGCTGTAGATCTTTAAAGATATTTCTAAAACTACGCTTATCAATTGTGAATTTATAATATGTCTGAAGCATAATTGTATTTCTGACAATATTTACTATAAAATACATTATTTAAGTGAAGTAATTTTTTAAATGCACATATCTCTAATGTTCATAATATATAATCTCTAACTTAATCCCTTTCTTTTTAATATCTGAACACTTTATTTCATTAAATTATACAATCAAAGTAAGAGCTTACAAACACAAAGACTCATCAAAATAAGTTTCATTAGGTGTCAGTAGGGAATTGAGTGTTAAATGTGGTTAAAGCATTTTTCCATCCCTGACATGACACAGCCCAAATTACACATTGTGAAGAAAGGTGTGTATGAGACATGTTCACCGCAGTGGAACAGGAAAGTCTGCCTAAGGACAGTGGAGTGGAAAATAAAGGGCAGGAAAGTGTGGAGACCAGACAAAATGACAAAGTCTGGTGGATTAGTAAAAAACGGCAATGAAAAAATAGAAAGAAAAAAGAAATCTTAATTCCTTATTTAAGAAATCAGTATGAAATAATTTCATGATGCTAGTATCTAATGTCATAAAGTTTTTGTAAAGTCATATTTACAAGAGAACACTGGCTGTAACTTCAGAGTATTAATTGGAAAAATATCTTCTGGCATACATTTAGTGCAAATATCTGAACCAAATGAAGTGGGAGAAACATACATACCAATTTATGATTCTATTATTCTTCTCATATCATTCTTCATGTTCCCACTGCAAATAAATGTGTTATTTTGATTCATTGTTGCAACAAGTAAAAATGTAATTAAATTTTAAGTTTAAAGATTAAAGAGCCAGGATTCTTCTGAATTTACCTGTGTGTTTTCTCTTAGGAGTCCTACAGTGTTAGCTAAACATTTCAGTCTTTGGCCCATTTTTGAGTTAATTTTGTATTTAATTGGGGTCCAGCATCATTCTTTCATATGTAGATATCCAGTTTTCCCAGTACCACTTATTAAAGAGACTAAATATAATACTTAAGCTCTCTTCTGTTGTCTGTACTATGTGTTTTCTCTAAGGAGAGTTATTCTAAAAGATCTGTGGACTGCCTTTTTAGTTCTAGATTTTATAATTTGCTTTGTGATTTGCCTAGTTTATTCATTGTTTTGAATCAAAGACAGGGTTAATTAGATAAAATAACTTCCCCCCTCTTTAATACATAAAGATACTGAAATGTTTATTCCTTTTGAGGGATAGATATATCTACAAGCAGGTTTTCTTTTGTGTGCTGAAGTAAAACAATCAGGAAGTTATGCCAAATTCACTCTTATGTAAAATGTAATCCCCTCTCTTGTAATACTCCTGAGATTATGCTCATATATGAGTATGTTACTTCTCCCTTCAGAGAAGGAAAACTCTGACTCCAAAAAACCTCCGCTGCCTTGCGGCATACCTCTTCAGGGGAAAGGCTAAGGGAGTAAACCCCGACAGAAAATCCGGAGCCGGAGTCCCTAAGGCGGTTTGACATTGTAGTCAACACCGGCAACTCCTGCGGCGCACCTGAACCCAAGCTGTATCGACTCCGTCTTTCCCTTGGACCCTTCAGCTGCGAAGAGAGGGGGGGTCTGCTGCATGGGCAACAGCAGACCCTCCATATCACCCTGCCCAGGCTCTGTAGCTTCAGCGTCATCGCAAGATGTCGATTCAACACGGGAGGAGACAGATACCGTGTCACTCCCGAGTCGGACTGCACAGCCATTCTCGGTGGTGCAGATAGACTCTTAAGCTACACCATCGTCTCTCGAGACAGACGGCTGCCGACGACGACGACGACTTCTCCCTTGTCTTCTGAATATATCCTTTATTAAATATATTTAATGTGATTTTAATAGATTTGGTAAGGAAGAATAAGCATCTAAGTAAACCCAATCAATAGTCAGTTACTGACATGTTTTAGCTTCATCATTTCTATGGAAGCTATTTTGAAATAAATGAAATAAATTAATTATCAGTTAGGAAATAATTAAATCTTTAAATAGCTCTAAATGAATTTGTTATATATATAGTGATCTAGATTCAGATTCCTCTTGTGGCTCAATGAAGTTCTTAAATAATGTAATTGAGCTTTTTTTTCTCTGTACAGCAGATAGAAATAATGTTTTTTATATAATTTCTCAGATTAGTCATTCACATGGATAAATCATCCTTATCTATCTTAATGATGTTCATTATATGGTAGTTATTCCATAATGGAGAAAGTTGATTTAGGGTGAAAAGCTTAGAAAATAAATTGATGATTTCTATGACATACACAAATATATCTAAAATAGGCATTGTAATTTCTTTATAATTTTAGGAATATGAAAATTGCTAAGAAACACACTTAGTAAATGAGATCACCAAGAGCATAATTACAAAGAAATGAGAGTGTGAAATAACTCATATGTTGTTAAACTCAAAGAATAAGGATATATATATACATATATATATATGTATATATATATATTAGATATTCTATGTGTAGACAGAATGAGAGTGGGGAGTATGTTCAGGAATGTTCATTGTACCTTATTTGCTTCATAAAAATAAGGAAAAATATTTTGAACTAGGGAACTCAACTGTAAAATGGATGTTGTCAATTATTTTTCAAAGGATTTTAGATCAATGAAACAAAATTTAGTAATAAAATATACATAAAATTCAATCTTATTAGATAATAATAATGCATGCATATTCATATAAAGAAGACCTATTACCTGCTGAGTCCAGTACAAGGTACTGATTGTGGAATGAGCCATATCTGAATGATAGTTCCAGTGCTCTGCCACTACTAGTTGTGGCATCTTGGTCAAGTAAATTACCTATATTGTTTCAATTTCCTAATGCCTAAAATGGGGGATATATTAACCCTATCTAAGGAATGAATAGAGGTAAATTTGATAATGTGTTTAATATTACACCATAGAATATCTGTTTACCATCATGAATCTGAGGCTGACTGGGAACTGTGGCTTACTTCTGCTGCCCAGAATACCTAGAGTACTGTGCCAAAGACAGTATTATACTGCTATTGACAGCCCAGGAACAGATACAAATTCAAAATTCAAAGTATGTTTTCTACCGAATGCATATGACTTTCTCACCATTATAAAGTCGAAAATCACTAAATCAGGTACTATCTGTATATCAAATGCAAATCCAATTGTCAAGTAGTATTCAATATCAAAGTTCAATCAATGAGCAATGGAGTTACTTTGTCTAGAATAGGTAGAACATTCCATCTATATTATCTTCAGACACTGGATATAATTACATGAAGAAAGTATTAATTCAAACAAATCAACTATTGCTATATTGGAAGCATTAATCTGAGCTCAGTGGGATACACAAGCATATAAAAGGACAAAGCAGTTGCCCTCAAACAAATTACATTTTAGAAAGACTAACAATAACTGAATACATAATGTAGTTTCCTGTTTCTGGTGGGCTAGATTACTTGCGTTAATTTTCCTGCTGAATATATTACACAATGATAAATAAAATGTATTTTTATTTTTACTTTTGATCATAGAAAAAAACAAAACTTTGTGAAGTCTTACTCTTTAGTGAAATAAGAATGCTACATGCAGAAAAGCATGAGGACCACTCTTGCCTAAAGAGTTTTCTTCTCCCCAGCTATTAAACACCTGTGCTAACAAACTTTCAGGAGAAAAAAAACATCAAAATCCAGGTTACAGTCAAGGGGATGAATGAAAGATAAGAGCTTTTCCCTCAAATGTGCAAGATCAAAGGCAGCAATATCAGGGTAAACATAACCCACGTAGAATTATAATCCAATTCAAAACTCAGTTCAACATTTCAAGTCTTGATTTTGGCTTATTGTGATCCTTAATTGGAAAAGGCACATGGTACTTCATAAAAGTAAATACAAATCTCATTGAATGGAAATAACCTTACTTTATTCCCCATAGTATCCATATCAATATGTTATTTTTCAAATATTATGTTCAGCCAATTGCCAAAAACAAGCACAGAAGGAACCTAGACTTCAAAACAAACAGCCAGACAAAACAAATACTGGCAACTGTTAATTCCCAACAATTCTAAAAATAGAATATATAAAACACTAAAATATGTTGAAATAAAAATTAGATGAATGGGTTTAAGAGTAGAAGAGATGGCAGGTGAAAGTTAGTTTTGTAGAAGATACCAGAAGAAATTCTTGAGAATGCATTAGGGAAACAGAAATAATAAAAGGAAAATACATAAATACCTGATATTTATATAGGGAAAATGAGCTCTGTGATAAAGAAATAGTAAAACTATTTTGCAGTTTTGTTTTGTTTATATAAGTCTAGGTGAAAGGACATCATAATGAACACTAATAACTTGTATTTGGAATTTATACAAAGGGACAGGTTTTAATAAATTATGGAATAGAATCCACTACAAATGAATATAAGTGGTGATAGAGATAAATGAATTGAGCATCACTTCATGGTTTCTGGCTTTTAAGATTGGAGGAGCTACAAAGGAGGAAAAATCTGCATTTTTCCGTTGGATTAAATATAAGGTGTCTGAGTACTATCTGAATAGAGATTTTTAACAATAAGAAAATGTGAATAAAGTGCAGATTTGGGTATTTCTAGCATAGACTGTTGTTGAAGTGATGAAAGCAAATAAATTGATTGATGAAAGAACAGCAGGGAATAGAACAAATATGTAAGGGGTATGGCAATGACTGTACAGGAAGGATCAGAGGGCTAAAGTGAGAAGAGAATGGCTATGCTGCCCCAGATTTCAAAGCAGGAAAGGCTGAATGGGTTTAAGAGCAGAAGAGACAGAGAAGGAGTAGGTTAATGATGTGGACAATTTCAGAAGGCATTGGAAAAAAACAAATGCTTAAGAGTAAAATACTTAATTTCTGAGAAGTTAAGATAAAAAAGGCATTAAAAATACTCTATTTTAGAGGAGTCATAGGAGAATTGTAGATTTCTAGTGAAGACAGGGAATATAAGCTATCTTTAAAGGGATGAAAAGTCACACATAAAAAGAATAAAGATTAAACACAAAAATTAAAAAAATTCAAGGGAAAATTTAAAAGTCCAGTGACCTTTATTTTTCCTTATATGTCAGATGCATGATAAGAACATTTTCTCCCAAACAAAACTAACAACTCTGCAATTTCTCATTGTAAAATTTAGAAAACACCCTTCATTAATCTATTTTCCATTAATTTATATTTTGCACTCGATATTTTCTGAAATGTGGATTCACCTTATCATTAATGTGGTAAGAAATTTTCATATCCTATTTTGATTGGCAGGATTGCATTTTGTAACAGTTGTAACTTCAGCTTTAATGAAATACAGATAACAAATGTAACTAACTACTAAAGTTTACAACGAATTATTCTTGACTCAGATCAAATATGCCAAGTAAATAATGACGCAGAAACATTACTCACATTTATATATTTAGATCCCAAATTCCTGATTGAGAAAATATTTTTATTTCTGTTGATTTCAAGTTAGAAAATTGTTACTGCAGAGCCTATAATTGATCACTAATTAAGTAATATAACAAACCATTTTACTTTAAAAAGGCATTCCATTTTAAAATTTAATATTTTGATTCAAATATTATAAAAATAAAGAGCAATATAAAATCATAAATATGTTAATGATAACACATACCATAAAAGAAGTTCATATGCATATAAATTCTATTGTGTGTTTTACTTATTTCTGACAGGTCTAAAACATAAAAAATTAATTTTGTTACAAAATATGGGTTTTTGCTCCCCTCATTTAAATAGTGTATGGGTTAAATCTCAATAGTAATTTGGTAATGCTGCTTTCTGATTTACTTGTTACATCTCAGAAGTTTACAGATATGTATATCTTAAGCTAACATTTTCTGTTAAAAACATAGGATTTGGTGCTATGGGCATTATTATTTCAGAGATGTCATTTTCGTCTTTAAGAGCATCATTTGGCTAAAAAAATTAATTATATCAATATATATATGTTCATCTATTAGATACTTTGATTACCTTAAATAGCATTTAGATGTGAAGGGGCATTACATGCTCAAGAAACACAAGGGAATGATTCCATCGTTATGAAAACATAATATACCTGATATCATAAACTGTTCTTAAAAACCTGAATAGTAACAACCTTCAAGTGACCTTAAACTAAGGAATAAAAATACTAAGAAAACTAAAAATAGCCCATCAAGTGCTTGTTGATTTATTATTTAGAAGAGAGACTTAAAGAAATAATATTGCTGATTTTTAGTACTTACCTCAATATCTCTTACATTCCATTTTCTAGATACTAAATTTCACACTGCAAATAAAAGATTTAAGTAAGTTCTAGAATGGTTAATTCAAATGGCTGATATCAAACATCTGAAAGAATTAAAAATATATGCTAAATCAAATTAGAATGCTTTGAATTAGAAAAGAGTTTATTGAGGCTTAGCATATGTTGAACTCAAAAAAGAATCTTAACCAAAGATACAAGAAAAACAGAATTCAACCACCAGTTTATTTATCTTGAGGAATATAATAGAGATATAATTTGTTTTAAATATTCTTTGAAGTAAGAAGTGAAACATGTAGGTGTCAGTAAATTATTTAGTATATAACAAGTAAACAGGCACTTGACAAAAAGTAAAGTGATGCAATTAATAATTAATTGGTTATCAAACATGCCTAAAATGAAAATCCTCTATTGTGGCAGTATTTAAAAAGGAAAGTGTCATTAGGCATTACAAATCCCTAACATAAATTTCATTCATTCATTTCACTTAATAGACTATTCATAGACTATTTTGGAAGGGTTTTTAACCACAATTTAGCCAATCAGTATAAAAACAAAAGGAAAAATAAAGCAAAGTTGTTTCAAGATATTATTCTTTTACTGTCTTTTTCTAATAAGTCAGTTATACTCACATTTTTAAAAGGAATACAGAAACTCCAAATTCAGAAAGAATGTAAAATATAATTATATAATATGATTATGCATTTGTTCCTCCTGATTTGATGAAATGCTTCTAAACTGTGCTGTATAGTCTGTGTACTTAGAAACAGCAGCACTTACATTGTGTAAAATGAACAGCTACTGAGCTCTAATGGGCTTCATTTCGTGTTTTAAAATTCCTCAAAATGATTTTGAGATCATTAGCTGCATAAGCACTAACGCATTCTACTATTCATAGAAGAGTGCAATTAAAAAGAAAAAGAAAAAGAAAAAGAAAAAAACATGAGTAGCTAACCTTAAAACTGCCTTAATTTTATAAAGAGGTGTATACACATATTTTTCTCATCCAAGAAATAAAAACATATGATATATTATCCCAATTTCTATTTAAAAATGTTACTTAAAAAGAAAGTATGATAATGAGATATAAGCAGAATTTTGCCTGAGGAAGTTAAAGAAAATTCTCTGAGGATTTTAAGCTTAAACTTCTTTATTTGAAGAACAGTTTAAATTACCTACCCTGGATCAGGGTGATCATCATCCTTAGTGATTGGAAACAAGTTTACTCACCATTTTTATACATCAGTTTATACATATTTTTTATTCATAATAGTGTTTGGGGAAACTTGTCCTTACTGGTAGATTGGAATCACTTTAATAAACAGCAGAAGTGCCCTGCTTTTCTTATTTAGCAGTGTATTAAATTCAGTGTGTGCCTTGAAAGTCTTACTTAGGTATTTAAATTTTTATAATATACCTGGAGCAAAGGAAATAGAATATCTGTGACTTCTGCCTTTTCCCAAAACTAAAATTACCCCTGAAAGGGAAGGGATTTCAGATCGTTGATGAGATTCAGGAAAATATGAGAGGGCAGCTGACGGTGATTGGGAGAACTGAGTGAGGTCCCAAGGTGTCTACCTTGAAAGGAATTGAGGCTTCATCATCCTATGTACGATGTTTCTTGTATTTTGTATCTATTTTTCATATTACATGGCTGGATACCTTTTGTACAGACCTTGTACACACAGCCATTTGACAACTTAAATAAAATGAACCACAACATATCTAATACAAAATATACTCATATAGTGTGATGTACCTATATATAACTCTAATGAAATGGAATTCATAATATAAATTATGCCAACTTAATTGTCAGGGCCACATAATTTCACCAAAATCTACCAACTGTTTAAAAAATAATTAACACCAATTCTACATAATATCTTCTAGAAAATAAACAAGGAGGGAAATCTTTCTGTTTAAAAACCTATTATTTTCCTGATTCCAAACCAGACAAAGAGAGTATGAAAAAGAGGTATATCATAGACTGATGTTCATAATAAATACAGTCACAAAAATCTTTAGCATAATATTATCAAATAAAATTCAGCAACATATACAATTATTTATACATCATTATTCTAGAAATGCAAGACTGGTACAATATTTGAAATTTAATGTAATTCAACATAGTATCATGAAAAATATCAACTGTCATCACTCCATCACTCATATTCAACATACTGCTGGAAGTTCTAATTAGTAACTCATTAGCAAGTTCATTCAAGTCACAGGATACATGACATACTCTAGGTGAGGATGTGGAGAAAAAAAACAACAAAAACAAAAAACCTGTCTTCTTTTGGTGAGAATGCACACTGGCATAGCAACTGTAGAATGTAGTATGGAGTTACCTCAGAAAATTAAAAATGAAACTGGTTTTGACCCAGCAATTCTATATCTGAGAATATATCTATGACATACAATTAAAAAATATTTTGAAATACCAGCATTGACCACAAACGCACTTAAATATATAAATATATAATGTCATTTATAGTTGCTAAATAAAGTAAAATACTTTGTTGTAATTATAACAAAACATGTACAGAACTTAAGTGCTGAAAGATCACAACATTGATGAATAAGTCCAAAGAGCTAAATAAATGAATAGGCACACTATTTTTATAGGTGGAAAAACTAAATATGTCAAAGATATCAATTTTCTCCAACTTAATATGAGGTTTAACATAATTGTACTCAAAATCACAAGTATTTTATAGACATAGACAATATTATTTTAAAATTATATGAAAAATAGAACTAGAATAGCTCATACTTGTCTATGTAACTTCAAAATTTATTATATGGCCACAGTAACCAAGGTTGTGTGGTATTGCATGGAGGAACAGATCTATAGATTGATGGAATTGAACCCAGAGCCTAGAAATACAATGAAACAAGTACACTCAACTATATGAAAGCAATTCATCAGCGGAAATATAGCGTTTAAAAAAAAATAGTGAGAGAACAATTGGACCTCCACAGGTTAAAAAGAAATTACCATAAACCCAGGTCTCATAACTTATGAAAACTACTGACATTGATAGTAAACTAAAATGTAAAATAAGATTATACAATTTCAGGAAAACATGGGAGGAAGTATTTGAAATCTAGGACAAGGTAAAAGTTTTTAGACTTGGCAACAAAGTACAATACGTAAAATGAAAACTGATGAATTGGATTTCAAAACTTAAAACTTTGTTCTGTAGATAATTTTGTTAACAGGATGGGAAAAAGCTACAAAATGGGAGCACACATTTCAAAGTACATATTGGACCAAGACCAGTATCTAGAGTGTGTGAATAAAATACTGACAAAACTCAGTAAAAAAAGGACAAAAAATCCAATTAGAATATGGGAGAAACATATGAAGAAACTGCACAGGTAAAAGATATACAGGTAACAAATGAGCATATGAAAAAATAATCCACATCATAACCATTAGGGAAATACAAGTTAGCATCAAAATGAGGCAACAGTATAGAACTATCTGAACTGCTAAATTTTCAAAAAATAAATACAAAATAATTGTGACAATGATAAGGGTAGTCAATGGTGTGGGACAAAAGCAAATCACTGCACAGCTGTTGGGAAAGTAATATGGTAGATCTATCCTGGAAAGGAGTTTGTTTCTTAAATCTAAACATACAATGATTGATCACAAAATCAGTGATCCCACTCTTAGGCATTTCTGTCAGGGAAATGAAGAATTATATTAGCACTAAATCCTGTACCCAAATGTTATTAGCAATTTTACTTATAACATCCAAAAACTGGAAACAACACAGATGCCTTTCAATGGTTGAATGAATGGTTTAAACAAACTGGCACGTCTATATCGTCATATACAGGGGTGCACAAAAGTAGATTTACAGTTGTAATACAAATAAATAATATAGTAATTAACAAATAATACAATAATAAACTCTTTCTTGTAGTTACTACTGTAAACCTACTTTCACCTACCACTGTACTTTTCAACAATGAAAGAACATAATAGATTATTGATATATACAACAAACTGGATGAATCTCCAGAGATTTATACAGTGTGAAAAAAGTCTATCCTAAAAGGTTAGGTATTGTATGTTTTGTAAACACTGTTGAAATGACAAAATTTTAGAACTGGAGAACAGATTAGTGGTTGTTGGAGACTGTTACAAAAGAGCAACATGAAAGATCCTCAGTATGATGAAAATATTTTGTGTTCTAACTATATCGATGCCAATACCCTGGTTGTGATACTATACTGCTGTTTTGAAAAATGGTTTCATTGGGAGAAAGAATGCATGGGATCTCTATTATTTCTTACAACTGCATGTGAATTTATAATTAGTTTAAGATCTAAAGAAAATTTTAATTGAGATGAAATCAATAGCAACTTTTATTTATTGATGTAGACTCTGGACACAGGGTTCAAGCAGGAAAACTGAATTTAATTTTCCATCTCATGTGCAGCACTTCTAGTCCCACTTATGTAACCAAACTTTCAGTTGTTGCTGACCACGTCCACACAGAGCATAGCATGACCATGTTTTGCTAATGTTTATGTTTGAATTTCTGTTTCTTTCTATATTAATATTGTTTATGAGTCCTGCTATCTTTTATTTATGCTTCTTAAAAATTAGTTTCCTGTCTATTTGTTTCTACATCTATATTTTTATGTCTTCCTATGTATATTTATCTGTCTTATTTAAAGATATTTAAAGAAGAGTAGTTATTTACTGTGTGATCCTGATAGGAGTACCTCAATAAGAATATAAATATTTAGAAAATATGCTGGCCCAACATTTATGGAATGAAAAAAACAAAAACAAAAAACAGATGTCATGACTAATATTTAGAATAGAATAGAGTCAAAGGGTTAGAAGCTTAAAATTGAGTTGCTTGAAATAAATGGTGACTCTGAGATATTTAAAATTTTCTTACCTGTTTTTATTGTTTCTTCAATGTGTGGGAAGTAGATGCAGACATTTAATTCCCAAAGGATTATACTAAACCAGGCAGGAAGCTGGGTGAGCACAGTTTCAGTAAAACACAGACCATCAGCCACTGAAAAACTGTGGAAGCCAGCATCTGACAGCCATTCAGCTGAGAAGACTCTTGGTGATGGTCACAGTATGTTATCACCTCTGCTGGCACTGGAAAAAAGCCTACCATTTTTTTTTTATCATCAAATAAAATCTATATAAGGTGAGGGCCAATAGAAAGATATTGTACTTACTATCCATTTGATTGTATTTATTCAATAAGTTAGCTCTCTTCTCTCAAAACTATTTATGGGGCAGCTACTTGATATTAGGTATTGTTCTAGATATTGGAGAGAAGAATAAACAGTATTTTTTTATGGTGATTAAATATGGTGCGAAGGAGATAACAATTTTAAGGACTTAGAAAAGTATAATGTGATTAAGTGTTTGGGGATGGAGATGAAAGTTTTACATATTTTCTTAAAGGAGAATTATCTGAAGAATTAACAGTTTAACTGAGATATGAATAAGTCAAGAATGATCGGTAATTGAGTTAATTTGTGCAGAGGTATTTTCAAGCAGGAGTTCCAAATAAAAATCTCTGAAAGAAAATTGTGATTATATTTGCATTCAAAATAGATTTTATAGGGTAAATGCAAATATATAATAAGTTTTAACTAGTTATTAAGAAATGAAGTTCTCTTCTCTATATACTAATTAATCACATATTGTTTTAAAATGTGAGAATTCTTAATTGGACCTGGGAAAAGTATTAAGTTGCACACTTTTGATTTGTCATTTCACAATGTATAAAGCACATTAAGCTGCTATGTTTATTTCTGCTAAACTCATATCCTAAATACTAGAAACATCTGATCTTTGCAAAAGATGTGGAAATTTTGAGACTTGTGTAATGTCTACAAAAAGCTTTTTATATTGTATATTCTAAAATATGTTAACACCTACTAACATTTCCTCATTAAAATATAAAGCTGTCTAATGAATAAAGCTCTATTTATTTCATTGGCAGTTTTCAGGAAGCAAGAATATGAGCCAATCCATGAATGTACTAAGTAATTACATGGATACCTTCCATTGGGCTGATGTGTTGAACATATTTATGCAGGTTAATAGCTTGCTGTAATATTTTCTACCACACTCCAAAGATGTAACTCACTTGTGAGTCGATTGATATTATTGATGTGTCACATAGATAACAATATAGGACTGGGTTGTCTGAACCAGAGGCGAGTAACCCAACCAGAAAAAGCCAGGAAGAGAGGAAAACAAAGAAACTTGAGCTGCCAATGTAAAGTTGAAAAATATTAAAGATTAAGTGCTGCAAACATGAATGGACACATTCAAGCTACAAAAATTAAAAAAAATTGAACACAAAAGTATATAAAATGTAAGAATACAAAGTGCTTTAATCATTATCTTTTTCATAGTTATGATTTTTTCTAGTTTCCTAGACATTTATATTTCATATTTTTAAACTCAGAAGGAATACTTAAATACAGTTTCAGTGTGAAAGTATTCAAACAGCAAAGATGAAAATCAAAACCAAATACTGCCATAAACCCTTCATCACCAACCTTTAATTCAATATCCTCATAAGAGATAATTCCTAATAATAGTCTGGATATGTTACTTATAACTTTTTTTATTAAACCCATTAGGGAATTTTGGATCTTGGGGATGTGTAAATTCCATGTCTTTTACCTTTTCTTTCATGTATTGTTTCTGGGTCCTTCTCCCCCCACCCCTTGGATTTAAAATAGTATTAGTTTAGATGTAAACTGAAGAAAATACAGTCTGAAAAAATTAGAAAATGATAGAATCTATTCTATATTCACTTCATTTCATTGTACCTATTAGACAGTTAAAAAAAAAAAACTAATCTAGACACTCTTGTACAGATAAATGAAGCATTAGATAATTAACATATTTAGGAAGCCAAAAATACCTAAGTCTTGCTTCTAATGATATATTACACTCCTTGATGCTAGGCTTTAATCAACACATATATTCAAAAAGAATAATATAAAATCATAATAAAATTTTTGGAAATATATTATGGCTCAAGAGCTGAGAACTGACATCTCTACCAAGCTAGGGTAGGTGAGTAAAGCCCCCATTTCCATCACTAAGTTAATTAGGCTAAACTCCATAGCAAGACAGTCATATTCCTTTCTCCCACATATCTAATACCTAAATTTGATTTTTTTTCTACTATATTTCATTTTGACTACATCAAAGGAACTATTTAAGAGATGATATAAAAAGCTAAGGAAGCTGGCCCTACTTAGGCAATTTTGCACTTATTGATTAAATCTACAAATAACTCAAAGAGTTCTTTAGAGAAAGAAGAGATAAATCGCACAACAGAGTAGCCCTGCCAAGATTCTGGATTTTCCACTTTCTAGGTACTTTTTACTACAGTTTTGGAAACCTTGAGACAAATTCTTTGGTAGTCCAGATGTTGCTTCTAGAAGCATATACAATGAATCAAAATGCAACTTTAAATATATCAACTTAAAGAATTACTCTATAATTACTCTAGTATGTTATCAAACTCAAATTACAGTTATGTAAATCAGTTGTTTTCAACCTTTTTCATCCCATGGCATACATAAACTAATTTCTAAAATTCTGCAGCACACCAAAAAATAAACATTTTGCTGATATGACAAAAAATAAGTGTAATTTTGATTAATTCACAACAGATGGCTATTGTTTTGTTGGCTGTTATTTTTTACTTGATAATTTAAGGGAAAAGAGGTCAGTGCCCTGACTAAGTACTCAAGAATTACATGTTTTAAAACTCCTTGCAGCACATATCATGGTACACCAGTTGAAAATCAAACTAAATTATTCAGTGTATAAAAGTTTATAAGATAAATGCAATGTCAGATATTGAAAAATGACTGAAATTTTTAACAATAACAAACTCCTATAGAATGTTTAAATATTGTGGGAGGGCAAGTGGAGGTGGAAGAAGGTATGGGGGGATAAATAGTGATAAAAAATACAATAAGGTAATTTAAAAATACAAACTGAAATTCTTTCATTTTACATAATCAAATTTACCAATCTCCCTTATCAAATTTCTTCTTACTCTAGTTACTCATAATCAAAAGAGTCTTAATCAGAGTTACAGTTTTTCTCAGTAGCCATATGAGGAAACATCTACAAAAAGGAGTTATATTGTTCCTTCAATATTCCCAAGAGTTACTTCAGTGTCTTGACATTTTGGTAGGCATAATATAGGACATTTGAAGTTACACTCTGTGAAAACTACGTACATATTATAGGTCGA
The DNA here is from genome assembly GCF_987537825.1 of Furipterus horrens. Classification (NCBI taxonomy): domain Eukaryota; kingdom Metazoa; phylum Chordata; class Mammalia; order Chiroptera; family Furipteridae; genus Furipterus; species Furipterus horrens. The sequence goes on from NW_028327175.1 coordinate 71,651,254, forward strand.
TTCATATTTTAATATGATTTGAGCTCTTTAATGAGGAATGATAGTTGACTTTGAAATTTTAAAAATCTAGTAACTTGCCTATGCAAGGTACAAATTTAATGAAGTACCCATGAACAGCAGCAAGATATTTATCAGAAAAGTATTGTTTCTTTCAAAATGCAGAAACAACATTTTTCACTGTGTATGGCTACAATATGTTGCTCTTGAAGAAAATTTTGGATTGACTAATGAATACACTTGCTATTAAAACAATCACACACACAAACCTTAAGACTGGATTAAATAAAGTAGCTTTAAGAAATATAAACTCTTGGTAAAGTATCAAAAGCACTGTATTCACAAAATACTCCCCTGTCTATTCAATTGAGTTGTTTTAAGAGTTTTTACATAAGAGTTTTGACATTCAGTCTTTAAGACTACATTAAATATATTCAAATTACTTTTAGAATATCTGGTTCAACCTCTTTCTAGCAATAGAGAGATGGCACAACCAGTGGTTCAATGATGATACTTCTTATCCTCAACACTATGTCATGGAGTTTATAGGAGAATGCTCTCTCTCTTCTCTGAAGGTGAAGGCAATGAATCCATGATATAAAACTTGAAAACATATGATTAAAGTATAATTTAAAGGCAAGAGTTTAAATGAAGATATCACTGGATTAGCCTTCTGATCCATGATCTTCATGGCCTTGAACTGTCTATGACTCTGCCAATATATAATTGCTCCAACTCATCTGAAAACAATGGGAGCCCCATTTTCCTAAGTGCAGGTTTTCAGTAGTTATAAATGATGACTATAAAAAGCTGGCTATTATTTCCAGTTGAAGCTCCAAACATAGAGCTGAGAAAAGCTATCCCTAGATGCTACGTGGAAATGCGTGGCTAAAAAAAAAAAAAAAAAAAAAAAAATCCATAACAAAATGTTGTACAGCACCACCCCTTGTTGTATAACAATAGTATATAGAACAGAAGTGTTACAAGCATGGAGGAAAACAGCATGAGATAAATTCAGCATTATATTAGATAAACCAGGGGCAAACAGGGGCAAATTTTTAAAAATTGCCTATTTCACATGTCTTCACCCTGGAATACAGATTAGAATGGCTTTTATCATTTTTAGAAATCAGTGTTACCCTTAGACACTAAAGCACTTTAATATTTTGAGCATTTATTCTTCAATGTAGAGTTACCTAAGTAATTAGAAGTACATCAATACATATTTTAGGCTAAAGCTAAGAGGATATTATACATTTCTACCTTCTCTATAGATAGTATTATTATAAAAGAGTCAATTTGAATTTGACTTATTTCATCAGCATCTCCATCTAAGAAAGAAGAGCCAGGAAATAGTTTTTAAATGTTTTTGTAACATATAATCACGTAATTCAGACTAATTGTTAAACTAAGAACAATTGGAGAACTGGGGCCTGACATTTAAAAGAATCAGAAAGCTAACAATGCAGTGAAAACTTACAATGCTGAGATCAGGAAGAAGAGAGAAATTTTGGATATAGCTCTCATCATCTGGGGCTATGTTTGCCTTGGGAATTTTAGCCTCTCTTGACTCATAGAGTTGACAAATCAGTATACAAAAACTAAAGAATAAACATTTTTGTACATAATCAGAAGAGTTTAGAAAATCACCAAATACTGAGCTATTAGGCAATTCCTAAAAATTTTCAATAATTGATATCATAAAAATTATGTGAATTAAGCTAGTATTTAATCACATAAAAACAAAATTAGAATATTCTTCTATATTAGTGTTGTAAACTGACTTGTATCTCCCCAAAATTCACTTTTAACTCCCAACTCCCAGTGTAACTTTATTTGGAAATAAGCTTTTTCAAGAGATAATTTAACTGAAGTCAAATGAGTGGAATCCTAATTGAATAGGAATGGTGTTCTTATCAAAAGAGGAAAACACCAGAAATGAACATGCACAGAAAAAAGACCATGTGAGGATTAAGGAAAAGGTGGCCATCTACAAACTAAAGGAAAAAGTCTCACTAGAAAACAACCAAATCAGCACCTAGATCTTGGACTCCCAGAACTGTAAAAATAAATTTCTGTTGTTTAAGCACCCCAGTCTATGGTATTCTCTTATGGCAGTATACTACAATGTGCGGAACAAAGCCAAAGTGGTGCTGGGAGGGAATGTTCATAGTATAAAGCTTATCTTAAAAAGCATGTCCGTGTTTTTAAAAAAATATGAACTTCCACCACAATGGGGGGGGGGTGCAATTTAGCAGAATAGGGGGAAAAGGGAAATAAACTATGAATAGAATAATGACAAAGAATAGTAAAATTCAATGGAATTTTCCCATTTTCAATAGGAAAAGCAGTTATTTAAACAGATAAGAGTGATAAGCTATTAAGAGAAAAGATTAAAATAATAGAAGTAGCTGAAAGTACCAATATTAATAATAAAGAACTAAGGACCACATTTTAATATTGAAATGGGAACAAAGCAAAGGTGTCAACACTCATTAATTCTATCCAATATATTTCTATAGATTCTAAGAAAAGCAATAAAGCAAAAAAGAAAAACGAAGGGAAAGAAGGGGAAAAAAGGAGAGCAAAAGGTATAAAATTTGTAATGAAAAAGTCAGAGTTTTTCTTTGCAGAAAACATGATCATTTATGCATAAAATGCTAATGAACTTTTTAAATTCAGTATTTTAGTTGACTTCTATAGAAATAATAGTACTATACAAAAACATTTGAGAAATCCAAGTAGTCAATACTTAAGAGTAAATTTGTACCCAATACTTAAGAGTAAATTTGTACCCTTTATGCATATTTTTTAAAAAAGAAACAGTACATAATAATATTTGGTAAATAAAATTTAGCAAGGAAATTTTAAAGTAATTTTCTATATTTCTCTAAATGAGGCAAAAGAACATTTTTGTTTCTATGAATAAATTAAAAATTAATTCAGGAAATTCACTCTAGAAAAAATAATCAGAAAATGAGTTTTCTTTCTTTCCTTTACCACAACTTTTATTCCATCCTGTACTGGGGGTTCTAACCATTAGAAGATGATAAATTGAATCAAAATGTAAAGTTTAGCAATAAATAAATTTTGATGACTTATATAGTGCTTATATAAAATAATTAAAAATAATCCATAGGTCTATTGTTCAAATTAATAAATGAATATAATCATGTTTACAAGAAGAATGAGTGAGTTTTTAATTTATCCATTGCTCTGCTTATAGGACATAGTTTATCTTTCCAGGAAATAAAGAAGATAATCTAGTTAAATTTCTTTGAAAAATACTGGCAATTTTCCTGACAAACACAGAAACTATGTTTTCTAGTGGGGGAACGTTTGTGGCAGTATATACCTACTCTGCCCGTGTTACTTAGGTTATCATGTATACCACAACTCAGCAAACTTCTTTTCCGTGAAGAGGTTGGATAGTAAACATGTAAGGAGTAGCAGTCCACATATGATCTTACGTATTCTTCTCTCTCTTTCTTTTAAATTAAAAACATTAAAGCCATTCTTAGCTCATGGGCCATTAAAAAAAAAAATTCTGCAGACCACATTCAGCCAATGGGCCATAATTTGTCAACCCTGACATAAACAAAATGGATAAAATGAAGATGTTTCATGTTCAGAATGACCCTTCTGTGAAAATTATGTAGTTGCATATATTACTTAGGGACTTCACATATTAACCTGAGCAAGGATACTTCTCACTAGCCCAAAATGACACAGTGAGCTGTGTTTCTGGTCCTGTGCCTCTTCTCCTGCACATTGCAATTGCTCACATTCTTGAAACAAATAGTAAGGTTTAATACAGCACAATAACTCCAGGTTGTATGAGTCTGATAGAAAATTTTAACCTTTAGAATATATTAAGGTCAAAATATAACAATAAATTATTCTCTCCCACATGCCATGATAAAGTAACAAGACACATGTAGCCTTCCACTTTAAACAGCCAAAAGGTGAGACAACCCATACAAAATATGATTCGTAGGCAATGCTCAACAGGAAACATAGGCAGTGATCCACCATCAAAGAGTAACAAAGGAGCAGAGCCCTGTGATTAATGCAGCACTTTGGGAAGTTTCAGGCCAAGCAGAGTGAGTGGGAACTTGGTAGAGCCTGGCTAGCAATCTGATTTTATGAGTCAGGGAGGCCTAGGTTTCTAGAAATACTAGAAAAGTCAGTCTACAAGAAACTTACATTAAATATAACACACTTGGTTAAATAAGGGGGAGGATAATAGAGGGTGGAGCGATGGAGCAAAAAGAAAAAAGAACTCATGGACATGGACAACAGTGTGGTAAATGTTAGGGGGTGGAGTGTAATGGGATTAACTGGTAATGAAAAAAATACAACAGATATAAAATTATTTAAACTTTTAAAAAATATGTCATGCTAACTTTAATGAAGAAAAACCTTGACTAGTACATTAAGACAAAACAAATTAGATCTGTAAGCTTAAAATATTACCAGAGCTAAAGAGAGTAATTTCAAATAATAAAGGATCAATTCATCAAGAAAATCCCCCCAAAACTAAATGTGTAAATGTGTGTGAACCTAACATGAAGAAATACAATACAAAAACTAATAGAACTGAAAGGAGAAATAAACAAATACATGATGATAGTTGAAGATTAATAGCATTCTTTTAATTGATACGGCAGAAAGTAATACTATACACAACTTGAATAATATCAGTCACTGTGAGTTAATTGTAATTATGGAAATACTCCACACAACATAAAGGGTCCTTTTTTCAGTGCACATGGACCACTTACCAAGGTAGATCACATTTGCTCCCATAAAACAAGTCACAGTGAATTTATGAATATTAAAATAATATAAATCATGTCCATTGATAATAGGCATAAAGTCGATATTAATAAGAGAAAGTGACTAAGAAAATATCAAAATATTTAAAAATTAATATTGCGAAATCATCTACGGTTCAAAAATGAATCACAAAGGAAATCATAAAATTCTTTTAATGACATTTTTAAAAATATGGTATGTTCAAAGTAGTGTGATGCAGCTAAAACTTTTCAATACTTACATTATAAAAAAAAAACAATTTCAAGGTGATGACATAAGCTTCCCACAATAAGAAATGACAGAACAGATTCAGTCCTATGCTAGCAGAAAAAAATAATTGTTAAAATAAAAATCAATGAAATAGAAAATATAACCACAATCAAATTAATAAAACAAAAAGCTCATCATTTGAAAAGATCAACACATTTAATAAATCTATTGCTGAATTTATCAAGAAGTGAAAAATAGAGGAATAACAAGATAATAGTATCAAGAAAAAGGAGGGGCAGATCAATAGAGATCCCAAGGGCATTTAAAGCTTAATAAAGAAATAGTTTAAATAATATTATTTTAATATATTCTACAGCTAAATAAAATGGGGAATTTACTTAAGACAAACTACCAATTCTCAAGAAAAAACAGATACCTTCAACAGTCTTAAATCTATGACAGTATTGAATTCATAGTTTAATATTTTCATAAAGAATATTCTAGGCCTAAAGGGTTTCATGTGGAAATTCTACAAAACCTTTAGGGAGAAATTCCAAACAAACTTTTTCAGGAAATAGAAAAAAAGCAATGTTTTCTAACTTCTATGAGACCAGAATTACTATGATATCAAAACCAGACAAACACATTGAAAGTAAACTTTAGATCAGCATCTCCCATGAACATAAATTTAAAAATTTCTTAAAAAGTATTAGTTGGTCAAAATTTAAATATATAAATAGTATATCATGCACTACTGGATTTTATCCTATATATGTGAACTTTACATAATATTTTTAAATCAACTAATTTTATTCACTATATCAACAAAACAGACAAAAAAACAGATATTGAATCATGTGATCATTTAATAAGGACAGAAACAGGTTTAGCGAAATTCAACACCTAATAATGATTTTTAAAAGCTAGGCAAAACAGGTATAGAGACAATTTTCTCATTCTGACAAAAAGCATTTATGAAAATTCTATATCTGATATCAAACTTAATGATGAAACACTGCATTCACCCAAAGACCAGAAAAAGGCAAAGATGTCTACTATCATATCTTCTATTCAACATTTTTCCAGAGGCCTTAGCTAGTCCAAATTAGAAAGGTGGTGATAACCCCTTTCTTGTAAGAACATAATTGCTTATGTAGATAATTATAATCAATATTTTTAAAACATTCAGATTGATTTAACAATGTTGCTGGGCAAAAATCAATATAAAATATTACATTATATATACAAAATATAAAATGTAGAAAAATAAAATGACTATCAAATTGTATACTTTAAATATGTTTTTTACTGAAAATAAATTTTTAAAATCAAACCATAAAGCATTTAATTGTTTTCAGCAGTGAAATTTTTAAAAATAAAATTTGAAAAAGACCTTGTTTACAAAACTAAAACTGCCAATTAGAATATATCAAAACTTGAATACACCTTTAAATAACACCTAAACCATTATTGTGATAAACTAAAAAAGAAACACATAATGATGGATGACATTTGCATGTTAGGAAAGTCAAGAATAAAGAGATTAAATCATTACGAATTTAGTATAGATTTATTAAAATACAATCAAAACCCCAGCTCATCTCTTTCTATATGTATGTGTGCAAACTGACAAGCTGATCCATAAAAATGATGTAAACTAACAAAGAACAAATATTGCTCTTTAAAAAATGGAAGCTAGGAAAAGGAGCTTATTTTTTAACCCGACAGTGTAGGTTAGTATATTTACTGTAATAAAGGGGGTGTGGTATTGGCCCAGAGATAGACACATAGACAAATGAAACAGACTAGAGATCACTAAGACATACCTCTGCATTTATCCATTCTTATTTCCATAAAAGTAGTATTCTAGATTGTTTTTTAAGTAACTTGTAGTGAATAGATTAGAAATGCATATGGGGTAAATGTGTCTCAAACACTATCCTAACCATACACAAAATTTAAAGCTAAGTAGACTGTAGAACAAAATTTAAAACACAGAGCTATTAAATTCTAGAGCTTAATAGATGAGGTTATTTTCATGAACTTGGAACAACGGAGCTGTTAAACAGGCTATAAAAAGCACTGGCCAGTAGGAAAAAGATGAGAAGTGTAAAAGCATTCAAATTAAGAAACTCAATTTACCACCAAATATGAAAAATTGACTGAAGATGTAACTTCCCTAGTGAGAGAAGATATTTACAACCAACAGATCTGACAAAATGTTGATATCCATAATGTTTGAAGCACTTACCATGCAACAACAAAGTCAGATAACATTATATAAAATGTAATTGGTGAAATAATAACTAATATAAAAATAAAATACATCTTCACATTTATGAAGAAGACTTGAAAAATCTGACGATACCCAATGCTGGCAAGAAATGGAGTATCTGGCCAAACTATTGCTGTAGCAGCATAATTTGTATTAACCAAAACACTGAAGAAAAAAAAAAAAAAAACAGTCAACGATAATATTGCATATATTCTCATAATGAAACGCCACATACTAAAGGAACTTGTGCAGCTATATGTTGAAAAATAGATAAATGTCAAAAAGGTAAACTGGAACAAAAGGAGCTAGACACAAAATTATACATGCTGTGTGATTCCACTTAGAGTTCACAAACTGTTCTATAGTATTGAGGTATATGTACTTCAGTAGGAAAAGTAGAAAGAATATAAAGGAAATGTATACCACAAAAGTCAGACAACTTTCTTTGAGAGGAGAATGATGGAGAAATTGGATTGCTATATAAAAGATACCCAGTGTCTTGTATGTTGGGAGTATTAAGTGTTACTGACCTAGGCCAAGACTTCACATGCATTTATATTGTCATAATTCATAAACTGTATATTTAAACTATATGTCTTATAGTCACATTAAAAATTTTGACTTTTATCATACTGGTCTATTTCTTATGGCAAATTTAAAGAAAATGCCTTCTGGGCCATTTCAGAGGCTACACATTAAATGGTGTGAATAAGCAGATAATACCCAATAGATTAAAACAGAATTTCTGTCTCATGAACTCATTGACTTCCATATTCTACATTGTACCAATGTCTTACACCAATTTGTTTTTATTAAACTGACCCACTTTAGACTGTTTTTTTACTGACCAACCCAGCAAACTACTAAAGTAGTATGTGACTCTCTGAGCTTGCTAGCTGAATGCAGAAATAAGTAAAAGAGACAGCATACACAAAAATCCTCTAGAACCAAAGATATGTTTCAGTTTTCTCTGATCAGTACCCTTAAAGTCCTGTATACACATATTATCTGATAGTTAAAGAAATTGAATTCTTTGTGGTATTACTATTTTATTGTAAAAGAATAAAAAATATTTATTTATTATATATTATTATATATTTTTATTATAAAATAAGAAACATTTAGTCTATAATCACAGAAGTTTTGAGAATTCATTAATGATTTAATGTTGTAATTTTGAGACATGTGCCAAGAATTCTTTTCAATCATCCTTTCATTCATTTGTTCACCTGTTCATCCATCCCTCACCTCTCTGTCTATCTATACACCACAGTGCTGCCCTAAACAACCATCCTGTTATTGAACAGCAAGTGAGGTCTTGCTGACCACCACCACCCTCTAGGCAAAATTCCTGAGGCAAAAGTTTAGTGGTAAAGGAAAGGAGTCTTTATATAAAAGCTTCAAAATTTTGGAATAACTGCTTTCCACAAGAATTAGTCACTTAGGCTTATCAATTAAGGTCAAACTCTTATAATTTAATCCTGACTTTAATCATGTAAGCCTATCAAGTAATGCTAAAATCTAACACTTGAGTTCTCCTGGTTTTTTTAGTTAGTTTCTATAGGGTAGTTTACAAACTAAGACAACACAATACACAAAAGCTACACAATTTTGGAAGAGTGGAAGGTTTCTGCCTCAAAGCCTGTTCCCTCTAGAACATCCAAAAAATAAACCTGCCACCTTCTGCCAGGCCAGCCCAATCCCTAGGCTGTGTCCATAGTTCCTTCCCATACAAAATACATTTCATTGGGAAATGCAGGCAGCTGCAGCACGATCACCCAGACATCCTCAAGGAAGTAGAGCCAGAGAGTGGGCTTGAGAGAGAGCCAGGGAGCCTGAGACTTTGAGAGCCAGGTCAGGAGCCAGAAAAGCTTGTGAGACAAAAAGCCAGCCCTGTTATTTCCATTGGCTCCGGAGACATTCAACTGCTCAGCCAATCCCTTCCTAGACTGCCTTGCATTGCCTCAGCAAACTGGCAAACTCCTACTATAGCACCTCCTCCTTCTCCCCAGTGATTGTAATCAGATCTCTCTGTATTTACCCCACCTCCTTGTTTTGTGATTTCTAACTTCCTTTAAAACTGATTTCTAAGAGACGTTTCTTGGATCCCCAAGTTACATTCTCAGAAACCACACATTTTCAGTCAACCTAAGATAAGACATGGTTAATTATTTCAACAATAGTACAAAAGGATAGCAGTTTTAGTTCTTAATAAACTAAACTGTGATGTATGAGAATTTTCTTCAAGATATTGTCAAGTTCAAAACAAATACTATACCAGTAAGTCACTAGTGAGATAAAATTTCCCCCAAAATAAACTTCCCAGATAAAAACTTTGGTTATGAGCCCGTTCTTTGCACCTGAGGTTCTGTGACTGGTAGACAATCCAAAATATATGTAGTAGAATAGAAACAGTTCCTCAAATTAATTGATGTTGAGCAGGCAAATATGAGATGCTTATTTCATTAGGGAATAAACAAACATATTCAAGTTCCAGTTTTGTCTGTAGTTGGTTGGTTGATTGTGAATAAACCACTGAGGGTGATACTATCCAAATCCCTAATATAGAAACAAGTTCTACAAGTTGACAATTATGCTTCCTTTTGTCCTAAGATTCTGTTATGTCTAATGATAAGTAATTAACATTTACATATGTTGATGGAACTAATTTCCCTTGATCAGGCCTAAAGCTGAGGAGATGCTGTTTATCTTTTGCATCTTTCTACTAAGAAACCATATAATTCTCAATGAAACTAAGCTGGAAAATGTGGATTTACTATTTTATATTCCACACTTGACCTTATGACACACTTAAAATTGCTTTCTCTGAAAACATGGAAGCTGTTTGGACTAGGAAGAGGTTCGGCTCTCCTAATTCTTTCTAACTCGTTATGTGAAAAAAATTGTTGCTTTAAAAATATTTCCCCTTTAGTTTTCATAGAAGTTTTAAGGAAATAGGCTTATATTTAATATTATATGTAATATGTGAAGTTTTACATAAATTTTGTTTGTGGTATTCTATTGTTTTTCAGAGCAATAATCAATCACAGCATATGTAATCATATGGCAAGAATTTCAAGAGCTATAAAAGTACTTTGATTTAGTAGACACACTGCATTAATGAAGCTCAATCCTTATTAATTGTGTGCATAGGGATATTTATGCATTGTCCAAAACTTTAAAAATATTCTAAGCACTTTATAGTGTGTTATATTTTAAAAAAACAATTTTAAAATACAGTATGCTTATTTAAACTGTTACTTTTCACAATTCATTGTCTCTTATCACCAGTCAGTATTTCATTCTATTACCTTATTTGGTACATTCATTAGTGTTACATAAGACTTCATATAAAATTCAATAAGAATTAAAAGTATAGCTAAGAATATAATCATGGCCCCTATGAGGATTCACCATCATGCACCCTGGTACCTATTGTGGTTATTTTTTCTATTTCATGAGCCTCTCAACCTAACTCATTTTTATTTCAGAGAAAATAAAGCTGCTCCTCTGACCTCTACCCCACCAAGTGCTCAGTAATCATATATTATGGGTTTTTTTGATGCAGTGGTAACTAAATCCTGTGTATAGCAACCATACTACCTTTAAGATTCTTATGCAATGTATTTTCTAGGAGGCCCATATGGCCATCACCATATTCTTTCTGTGGAGGATTTGGAACCAAAATTAAATGGGCTGTTTCAAGTTTTTAACCTGATACATAATCTTTAGATTGCTGACTTTAAGAAGCATCTGAGGTTTTCTGTTACAACCTTCTTTACTGGAGGAAATGCTAGAGGAGTTGTCTAACATACATCTACTGACAACATAACCAATTTGTTGGGAGATTTTCCATTTCTTCCAACTGCCTTTAAAAGAAAAAATTGGAAATGGATAATCTTTCTCACCTTACATACAGCACACTTCAAAGTGATCTAACCATATGGTCATCTCCTTTGGAAATCCCAAGTTAGAAAAATCCACTTCAAATTCAGCATAAGCCCTTTCTAGAATGGAATCTTTATTCTAAATATTTATACTGATAGATCTGAAGACTTGCCCATTAGAAGGGCAATCAGAGTATCAGCAACTTTCTGTGTTTTAAACATAATTGACATTAGTTGTTCTATAGAGTGTTCTATTTGATGTTTATTCAAGTTATCATATTTTTTCCATTAAACTTATGACAAAGAAAACTGTTGTTGCAACTGAGATTCAATTTCTTGAATCTCATGATTTCAAGAAAAAAAAAATTAATGAGGAGGTCAGCAAAAGCTCTTTAACCTCAATAAAAAGTAGGATGGAGTTAAAATACAAATTATTCTTTGAATTTACAACACTCTTCCACATCCATTAGCTCTGAAACTTATGACACAATATCATTAATTTTTAAATTTACCAAGCTACTTCTAAAAATTGTTTATGCTTATGGTATAATATTCAAATTTGCAAAAATGTATGCCTTGGAAAGTAATTAACTTTCAACTCTGTCTCCATCTGCCTGGGTGTCTTTTTTGAAGATATAGCCATTATAGTCTATTAAATCAATATACTCATACATACACAAAGGTGATAAAGCAATTATCTCTTTATTTATATTTAGTTCAATTTTTTAGTTCAATTTTTTTCTTAAATATTTTTGTGCATCTATTATTTTCTATACATTTAAATATACTTTAGATTTAACTCCCCAAAATGGTATTAGTGAGATGATGCAAGTATTTTAAATTTTGAATAGTATTGTCAAATTGAGTCAACTAAAGTTTTTGTCAATTTACATTTGTTTTATATATAAAAATAATTCAGGAGAAACAAGATGTCAGAAGAGTAAGTGGAATCTATACTAACCTCCTCCCAGGACCAGTATGGATTTACAACTTAATTTTGGAGAAATCACCTGGAATAACCAGCTGAACACTAGCTGGAAAGAAGTCTTATATACACAGAGAGACAGAAAAGGCCGCTACATCACGTGACTGGTAGGGAGCGTGGAGATGCAGAAGGGCTGGCTGGGCTCACACGGGTGGCAGCTGAAGGGACTGAGAAACAGCTCAGCAGCAAAGGGTTCCTCCTGAGAAGGGCAGGGTCTAAACCCCCAGCTGGTCTTCCCAGCCTATAGCAACAGAGTGGAAAGTAAAATAGTATCCAGCTGAGAGTGGAAAGTAAAATAGTATCCAGCTGTGAAAAGCGAAAAGCCGCAGGGTTTCTTGCTAGCCAGAGAGAAACAGCAGGAGAAAAAGAGCTCTTAAGTGGATCACATATGAAAATATTTTGGCCCCCACTTACCCTGGGCTCGAGCGGAGGGAAGGCGGAGAGGACTAGAGACCCTTGGGGAGAGTTTGGTGTGGTGGCTTTGAGGGGAGAACTGGGGAAGCAGCCAACTGGGTCCCAGTGCTGACTCATCCCCAGTACTGCAGGCAGACCATTCCCTGGACTCCAAGTGTCATTAGCCTGAAAGGAAGCAAAAGCCCTGCCTACAGGAATTAAGCTGCTGCACCTACGGTCCTTAAGCCTGACGGCTAATCTCAGATTGAATAGATTAACAACTAAAAAAGTCAGACAAAGGCAGTAGATCCCTGGAAGTCTCTAACAGGCTGCCTGGGCCCAGAATGGTACAGGATCTGACGCCAACAGGGACAGATCCAGGAAGTGCAGATCATTCTAAGAAGCACCAACAAACAATAGGAGTCACAAAAATGGGGAGACAGAGAAACAACCCCCCATCCAAAGGAAAGGGAAAATCCCCAGAAAGAGTGCTAAATGAAATACAGGGGAGCAAACTATCAGATATGGAATTCAAAACATGGATTATGGAGAAGCTCAATGAGCTCAGTGGAAACTACAAGGAACTCCAGAAAAACTACAAGGAAGTTACTGATAATTACACCAGCATGAAAAAGGACAAAGAAGCTATCAATAAGAGTCAGCAGGAAATGAAGAATATGATCTCTGAATTGAAGAACACAATAAAAGAAATTAAAAGCAGGCTAGAGGAAGCAGAAGGTTGGATCAGCGAGCTGGAAGACAATGTAGACAAAAACTCCCAGACAGTGCAACAAAATGAAAAAGGACTGAACAAGACTGAAGAGGCTCTAAGACAGCTGCAGGACAACATGAAACGTAATAATATCCATATCATAGGAATTCCAGAAGGAGAAGAAGAAGAGCAAGGGATAGAAAACCTCTTTGAAAAACTAATGACAGAAAACTTCCCTAACATGATGACAGAAAGATTCACGCAAGTCCAGGAAGCACAGAGGGTCCCAATGAAGATGAACCCCAACAGGCCCACTTCAAGACACATCATAATTAAAATGGCAACATTACAAGACAAAGAGAGAATCCTAAAAGCAGCAAGAGAGAAACAACTAATAACATACAAGGGAGCTCCAATAAGGCTATCATCAGATTTCTCAGCAGAAACACTACAAGCCAGAAGGAAATGGCAAAAAATATCCCAAGCAATGAAAAACAAAGGCCTACAACCAAGAATACTCTATGCAGCAAGACTCTCATTCAAAATGGAAGGTGAAATAAGGAGTTTCCAAGACAAAAGAAGGCTAAAAGAATACATCTCCACCAAACCAGCATTGCAAGAGATGTTAGAGGGTCTGCTTTAAGAAGATGAAGAAACAGAGAGAGACAGAGAGGAACACGAGTACAAAGGGGGAAAATGACAATGAATAAGTACTGAAAGAAAGAAGGAACTACTACCATTTGCAACAACATGGATGGAACTAGAGAGAATTATGTTTAGTGAAATAAGCCAGTCAACGAAAGGAAAATACCTTATGCTATCACCTATTACGAGATACTAATGAACAACACAAACAAATGAGCAAAACTGAACCAGAGGTATGCAAACAAGGAATAAACTAACAGTAACAAAGGGGGAGATGGGAGAGAGAGCAGGGGATAAGAAGGGGAAGGGTCTAGTCAAAGAACATGTATAAATAACCCATGGACATGGACAGCTGGGTGGGGACTGAATGTGGGAAAAGGGGGTCAGGGTGCAGGGAAGAAAGGGGGGGGGAGTGGGACAATTGTAATGGAAAAAAATTTTAGTGGGGGAATAATTAAAATATAAAGAATGGAAATGCAAGTTGAGTGAATATTAGGACAAGGATTTTCCTTCATACTGTATATTTTTCTCCCTATCTGATCCCTCCAGAGTTTGACATTCTAAAGAAGTAAGTAATGACATAAGTTTCTTTGCATAACACTAATAAGACCAGTTGTTAATAGAGGTTTTTTTGACTAAGACTTTGACTGAAATGTCATGCCTAAAAGAGACTTGCTTGGTCTCTGGTCGTTACCAAAAAGCCCTGAGGAACTGGGATTGACTTTCAAAGATAGTAAAAGCCCATGAGATAAAAGACCTGGTACCTTGGTTGGATGTGTGGTCCATGGCAATCTTTCCAGGGAAGAAATGAAGGTTGTTTTCCTGAAAGATGGCTAGATGGGATCTTAAGGCACAATGGAAAACCAGAAGGACTTGGAAAAGACAGGTGTTTACAGGCAAGGCTGAATGGCAGGTATGTGGTTCTGCTTCTGCACCCTGAAGAGCAGACTGAAGGTCACCCTAAATGTTCCTTGGGTAAGTTCCAGCAAAGCAGAACTAAAGATCATAAGTGATCATTTGCTGCTCTTGTTGTGTTTATGCAAATGAATAGGATAAATTAAAATAGACTTAATGTAGTCCCTTTAATGAGAAAGAGTGTAATCTTAGGGAGAAAATTTGTGAATCAAGAAAAATCACAATGCTCATTGGTAGACTATAAAGTAGTGCAGCTAACCGTCTTTAAAGCTTATCTTCATTTAAAGTTTGTTTGATTTGAAAATTAAACTATGTCTGTGGTATTATCAAAGATGTTTAATTTACAGGAAGAAGAATGTCAAATGCCTTACAACTGATGTCTTTCCGATAAGACAGTCCTACAGATTCTGAGACTTGTATGTGGGTTATGTTACATAAATTAACATGTGTTTTCTGTTTTCAAAGGGCATAAGCCTATGATCTCATTACCTGAGTGATTGTCTGTATGTGTAGGCCTCACTTAATCCTGTCTGCATTGCTGCCTCCTGAGACTCAATGATTTGGCTGAACTAAGTGGCTGGGTTGGTGAAAAATGGGGTGATCTGTGGGCTTCACTTTAAAACTGGCTTTTCTTTTCTGTCCTAATGGCTTGGACAGAAAGAGCTCAGAGGTCTGAAAGTGGGGAAACCTAAAATATTTCCGTCAGCCCAAACTAAGTATAATGGGCAAAAGGATTTTGGACAGGTGAGATGTGCCTGGGACACCTTCCTCCAAAGAAGCCCTTCTTTTCCCTAATGTGGGACATTGAAAAATTAATACCTGCCTTTTGTCATATATTGGTTATGGATTGGATGATGTCTTTTAACCCTGTTGCCAAATCTGTTGCCTCCAGAATACAACAAGTATACCAGCCTGTTAAATCAAGCATACTGTTGTCTGGGGACTGACCTGGAGTCTGCACGATCCTTCCCCATGTGAAAAGGCCACCCTCTTCTCCACATACCCACTCTTATTAGGGATTTCTGGACCCAAGGGTAGGTAGGACAACGACCATGTCCAGCTTGAAGCAGCTAGAGGAGCTCGAGACCTTCACCCATTGTCCTTTATAAGATTATAAAGGGTCTTAAGTCTGAGAGGGAGGGATTGTTATTTTTTATTGTTAATATAGTTATTTATTTATTTATTTATTTTAAAAAAGAAGAAGAAGAATATATAAAAGGGTGAGGCAGGAGAATTTGCATGTACGACCCATGGGCATGGACTTGGGGGGAGATTGTTGGGGGAGGGGAGGTGCTGCGTGTAGGGGAGCAAAGGGGAAAAATTGGAACTATTGTAACAATATAATCAATAAAATATACTTAAAAATAAATTATCTATATTATAAAAAATAATTCACACAAACTATATATATATATATATGTATATGCTTAAATAATGTTTTGGTTTCTTTGTTTTGCTATGACACAAAAAATATGATGTATTAGTTTTCTATTGAGGCTTTAACAAATTTAAGACAATATAGTGACCTCAAACAATAAACAAAATATTATTACCTCCTATTTCTGAAGTTTATATGTCCAAGCCACGTCTCACTGGGCTAAAAGAAATCAAGATATGAGTAGAGCTTCACTCCTTTCTGGAGATTCTAGGGCATCAACTGTCTCCTTGCCCTCTCCAACCTCCAGATAATGCCCAGATTCCTTTACTCATGGGCCATCTCCTCCATTTTCATTAATAACAATGCTATACTACCTGTCACAGCTTTCTTCAGTAGTCTCATTTGATGCCCTCCTCTGCCTCCCTCTTCTACTTTGAAGTATTTTTGCAATTCATTTTGATCTGTCTGGACAATCTTGGGTAATCTGCTAATTTTAAGGTTAGCTGAGTAACAACTTCAATTCCCCTTTGTTGTGAAACCGAATATATTCACAAGTTCTGCCAATTAGGATATGGACATCTTTGGACAAGAGGTATTATTCTGCTTAATGCCTATATAATAGCTTTAATTTTCCTTTATCTTATTTTAAATGAGATTGATCATAACATTTTTATTCTTATTAATTTATTATATAAAAAATAGTGTCCCTTCATAGCAGCCCTGTTTACAATAGCTAAGTACTGGAAACAGCCTAAGTGCCCATCTGTAGATGAGTGGATCAAAAAACTGTGGTACATTTACACAATGAATACTATGTAGCAGAAAGAAAGAAGGAACTCCTGCCATTTGCGACAACATGGATGGAACTAGAGAGAATTATGCTTAGTGAAATAAACCAGGCAAAGAAAGCAAAATACCATATGATATCACCTAATACAGGAAACTAAAGAACATAAACAAACGAACTAAATAGGACAAAGAGTAGAATAGTAGTCAGTAGGGGGGAGGGGGGAGGGAGAGAAGAGGGATAAGTAAAGGAAGGGTCTAGTCAAGGAACGTGTATAAATGACTCATGGACATGGACAACAGGGAGGGACATGATTGCGGGAGAAGGGGTGTGCTGGGGGGGAGCAATGGGGGAAAAATGGGACAACTGTAATGGAAAAACAAAAAAATAAAAGAAAAAATAATGTCCCATATACTTAAGGTGTTTTATTTTAAATGTTATATAAAAGTGGAATTAAAGAACTATTTACTAAAGTAAAAATTAATCCTTCAAGGGTCACAAAGATATCTTTCATCTAATCTTAAAATGAGAAATTAGATAAAAGATTTTAATAAAGTGCCTTGAATATATTATTTATTCAAATAGAAGCTATGAAGAGTCACTTTGGTGCATTTTCTTTCATGCCTATTCAATAAAACTATTTTACCTTATCATTTATTAGGTTTTCAAAGTTGTTTTAAGTTCCTAAGTCTGAAGTAAAAAATTATCTGCTGTTTTGTGCCCTATAAGACTTGATAAAGGAAAATTTAGCTTCAGCTGAATTATATCAGATTTGGCTCATTTCCTCCATCCTGGCTTTCAACAGACTCCAAGGAAGGATCAAAGGGGTACTGAAAATAACAGTTCTCCTCCCAGTGAGCCTTAATATTTGCTTTTAAGTAAATCCCCTGAGAATAAATTCAAACACAAAAGAGAAATATATTTTGAAGATAAAACATTGATTTACTGTTTAAAGGGGGTCAAATATATAGTGATGGAAGATTTCACTTTGAGTGGTGAGCACAACACAATACACAAATGATGTATTATAGAATTGTACACTGGAAACCCATATAATCTTATTAACCAAAATCACCCCAATAAATTTAATTTAAATATTTAAGGAAAAGAAGATTTACTGTTTGTATTATCTATATTTCAATCATGTATGAGAATATTTTAAAAAAGTAATAACTGGTAAAATGGTTTATGTTAGGTCCATAGACATTAAATTGGGTGCATTTAGAAGATTCATTTATAAATTACCAAGAAAAGATACGCACATTAAAATCCATCCAATCCTCCTGAAAATTACAAGTTCACAACTGTTCTAATGCAAAACATTATTTTGTTGGAGAAACTTTTAGAGGAATAAAGATGTGTGCTAGCATCACCTTAGAGAATATATGACCATTTTGCAGCTTGTTATAAAAACAAAATAAAATAAACAAAAAAATTATGTGAAAAACAGTAATAAGAACACATTTCCTCCACATAAGTACTTAGGTGCTTTATATTCTGTTAAGTTTTTGTCTATTCCCCAGTGTAAACCTGAAAATTTAAAATATTTTGTAATGCATAATGTTCTTATTAACATAACTTTTAAATCAAGATTAAGATTTTTTTCTTAGTTATTGGACTGATCATTTTCCATTCTCTTTAATTTGATAATATTTATAATGAAACATGCTATATTTTGTTGGTACCAAATTCAAGAGATTCTTTCACTAGCCAAACAAATCTGTTATTCCCTTGGTATTATCAGTAGAACATTTTCTTTTGATTTATAACTCTAATATAAAATTGTAATGTTCTTATAAGAAGTAGAACCTAAAGTCACATTACTGAATACTGTTATAAAAGGGACTGGTAGTATTACGGTTTTTGATTAAGGGTGATTAATTTTGTATGCTTTAAAATGTTTACCAATATTGACTGGTTTCAATTTCTTTGACTAAGAACATTATATCTTAGATTTATTTTCTTTATTTTTTTTCTGACAGAAAAGTAAGGTTTTAAAACACAAATTATAAGAATATGATTATTTCACTGTCTAAGGTAATCTTTGGCCTATGTGAAGTTGCATTATAATTTAGACAATTAGAAACTATGTATATTGTAAGATTAACACAGTGAATAGTACCATAAATAAAGAGTTAATAGGTACAATTAACTATCTATAAAAACATATAGAGAGCTTAATTATGTAGTCTGATATATGCAATTTTTTACTAGTGCCTTTATCAATTTTCATAACTCTACATTCACTTACCATTAATTATTTTTATAAATACAAAGAGGGAAATTTTCAAACAGTTGATCTACAACAGTAAGCATAAAGATCACAAAGACATTGTCCTCGCACAATGTATTTAAAATACTGGCATAACTTGAAAAAGTGAGATGACAGGCAGTATATGTATAGCACAGTATTTTCAATTAGTATTTTAATTATGCTTTGTAAAATTGTAATACATTTTTCCTTTTTAGAAATAACTAGAGTCTCATCAAAATTATCTATTCCTATGGACAGCAATTTATATGATAAACCACTTCGATCTCAGACTGCATTACAAAAACCCAATTGTCTCATGCTGTTCATGGAAGTCAGGAATAGGACACAGACTGTGATGCTATTAAAGCAATTCAATAATAGAATATTAATATGTCTAATAAAATATCATAAGTGAGTATCAAAAATTTATATAATGCTGGTAAAATGTTGTAGTAGCATAGTGTTTCCTTTTGTTTTACTGTTTAGGAAGTAAATAAAATTATTAATATATGTATGTTTCCTATCCTTAGAATCCAAGTTTACCCCCAAATCATAGTATGCATTTATCATACTGAAAACATTTTTTTCTTTTTTTTAGAAATAGTTTTATATTTCTTCATGGTTTTCCAACTGTAAAATTTTTGTTAAGTTTGCATTTATTGTATCTTCAGAATCTATGGAGTAAGTACTTAATCTTAGTAAACTTTATTAAACTTATTTCAAAGTATATTAAGACCCAAAGCAGAAATTTTGTTTTTCTTGTTAAAAAATTAAGCAGAAAAATAGTAATGTCAGAAAATAATGGTATTACTTTACATGGTCATTATTATATTTTCTCTGAAAACAAGTTATCTACCATCTTATCAGAAAATCCTTGTTTACATTTCATCTATTTCCACACTAGTAAATTTAAGCACAACATATTTTTATATTAAATTTGAAGAAAATAAACTGATACTCATGATTTTTTCAAAAATCAAACTCAGTTTTTGAACCTAATTGAAGAATAAATTAAAATGTATTGCTTAGACATTATATAAAAATATTTCTGTGATGCTTAGATTATGAGATATTGTCAGGTCTAAGGATTTATTATTAACCAGATTCAAGGTCAACATCATGATGGCGTATGAGAAACTAAATAACGGTAGGGGAGTAGTCTAAGAACAATAAGAATAATTTGAAAAATACATAAATATGTGTAAATGAGATACAATGCATGTCAAATATGCATTGTATTGGAAGAAGTTGAATTTAACTCAGTAAGCATGGTAGAAAGTTGTCACTTTTGTTATACACCGTCTTCTATGAATAATAGCCTTTGGTCACTTTGAACAGCACTTTTGAATCAGAACTTTTCCCCTGATAAAATTCATCAGCGACTGGACAGTCAAGCTTCTGAAAATAGACTGGGACAGTTGTGATAATTGTAATAAAGCTAATGAAACTTAAAACTATCTCATTAGGCCAGATGAATGAAGGTTATATTAATACTTGCTGTTTCTGTAGTTACCTCAGTCTATGTTGCTGTCTTCCACAGAAACACTACAGGTCAATGTGACATGTTTTGTACCAATGTAAGTTTTTGTCTAAATGAAGAGTGTTTACCAATAAATCTGCTGGACTCCTCAAAAATAAATGTGGATAATTAGCCAATGTGATTTTTATCACTCATAAAATACTCAAAAAGTTACCTTTCACAGAACAGTGTCTACTGCTGCTTGCACCCTCCCCTCTGGTACACATTTCTGTGTACGCAATATGTAATGTTCTAGCTTAGCATTTGACCTTGTACCTGAGTAATATAAGCCACATTTGCACTGCTTGCTAGATCTTTTCTTTTCATGCCAGAATATATCTTAAAAGCCTAAGCAAACTTTTCTATTCTATACACATAATAATAGATCCACACTCCTGCTGGGACCCATTTTCACAGCTCCCTCTGCAATAATTAAATGACCACCAGAAAGCATATCGCCCATAGACTTTAGAGAGCAAAAACATTTTTAAGGTTCCTTTTAACAAAAGTGACTTTATCATTTTTCTTCCCCTTTTTAAACTTTTTAAATAAATTTACTACTGATTAAGGCAAAGGTTATTTCTTAGAACTTTTAAATTATTTTTATATAGTTAATTACTACCATGTGTTTCTATTTTCTTACATAAATTTATTTAACTATAAATCTCTGGGTGTGTATATTAAATACTTATGATAAGATTTTGGTATTTTAATATATATCATTAACAAAATAAGCATCTTTTTTATTAACTATTTTTGAATATAAAGAAGGGTCTGAAACAGTTTACCAATATAAAATGCATACATTTTGAAGAATTAAAAGATTAATATTTCATATTTTCTTAATGTAATATCATGTGACGAAATCACATCTTAACAAAATAGAAATTACATTTTCCATGTTCTTTCAAGCTGAAGAGTTATATTTTATACATCACACATTCATGAGATGAAACTGAGAAATACTGTGAAACAGTTATTAAACAAACGGAAGTCTTTGTCTCAGATACATGAAGGGAAAATATATTTAAACAAATTTCAAACTAAAAGTTAAGTTGAATAAAGCCAGGAGAAAACATCTGAAGAGTCCTGAGATTTAAATATTCATATGAGAAAAACACATAATAGTCAGATAATCAATGTGGTGAACATTTACTTGATATTGTGCTTAAATGCAAACATAATGGATTTTTCTGAGGGAATCAAATAAGTGCTTTTCATCATCAAGAACAAGAGAGACAGCGAAGAGATAGGACTTGATAAAGAGACCTCACTTCTCAGGAAAGAGGGAGGCTTGATTTAAGCAAGGACTCTATGTTCTAACAACATAATTTATATTTAACTTACCGATGTTTAAAGAATGTCCATAGTGAAATATCTTTTTTTAAAGTATTTTTTAGATCTGTACAAGGATTTGAGTACTAAAATGCCAGAAAATTGCCTCAAAGTAATAAAGATACAATAAAATAAAGCAACAACAATGACAAAGAAAAACAAAACAAAGAAACAAAGAGGAAGCCATCTCTTTAAATTTAGAATTGAGACAGTAGAGAGATCAGGGACAAAAATGGGCCACCCATGAGGAGTATTGTACCTTCCAAAACAGAATAGAACTGGGATATCACTTAATAATCTTATACTCTTATCTTTTCAATATAAAAAAATAAGTTCTATTGAACAAAGATATGTATCGTTTTTAACTTGCCAAATTCAAAAGATTTTATCATTAAGTAAAATTTTAATTAAAAATCCTTACAATAAATATGCTATATTAATTCCCAATTCTAGAAAATACATTTAGAGTACCTTTGTTTCCTTTATTTAAAAACTCTCATGAATAATAATGACAGACTTGGATCAAGATCTTTTTTTTTTTAATGTGTAGAACTTTGATTAACAGATACTTTTAAAAAATTAAATTATTTTCTACATAATTTATCATGTTTGCAACCCTGCTGTAATATTTTAATAATAGGTTGTACCAACAGTGATTTTAAATTTTGCTTGGAAATTACAAAGTGTATATTATAAAGATGAGGCCATCTTCAAGGGAGTAAGTCTACCCATGCTTGACGTACAGTTTTATTTTTTAATATAATTATAAAAACATCTTAGCAAAAATCTTTTTTTCCAAGAAATCCTGTAAAAAGCTTTTATTACAGATTGTATGAATATTTTGCTATCTTCATGAAGCTAAGGAGAAAGGCTTCTCACTTTTTTTTTTAATATGGTGGAATTCCCATCATTTCTTAAAAGAAAAAGAAGGGGAACTGTTCATTTGGAGCATGACTTTTTAGTTGATACTCTACTTTCTTCACTTTCTCCTTAATCACTAGTAGGTTGGAAAATAGTAGGAAATTTTGACTTGCACAGGCACACAAATCAAGTCTTCAACTTAATGGTGAAACAGTATTGTGTATGAATCTAGGGTCTCTCATGGAGGATTATTTTCATTAAATGTTGACAGGTTGACTGTGGTCGCTTTGTAGGTGTGGGAAAAGCCGAGTTGATAGCACTCATATAAAATCAGTCATTTAATGGTAAAAATGTTTTAAAAGAATAAATTTCTTTGGGATACTGATTATAAACCAGGGAATATGTTTCCTGGAAACTTTGTATGAAACTATAATTGACTCAATGTAAAATATTAGAAAAAAAAAACAAAAAAGTACAAAGTTTGCTCTCCTCGTGTTCATTATTAAATACTCTTTCTAGTTGTTACTCCATTTTTCTCCTATAATAAAGAAAATAGTTTAAGAATTAAGTAGTTGATTATCAATTACATTTGTACACTTTTAGTTTGTTTCATCTAACTGAGTCAGATTGGCAAACCAATCTTAGACTATAAACTTGCTCATATTATCCAAGTAAGACCCATTTTCTGAAAAAATTGCAAAAAAACTATTGTTATCCTCAGGATAAAATAGATGTTATTTGTAACTGAATCCTATATTCTAAGAGATGGAATAAACTAGTTCACTGACTTCTTCAAGAATGATCAGTTGTTCTAACATACTGTGAGTCTGAATGTTCCTATTGGTTCTCCATCTACACTCAGAACAGGGCTTTGGAGAGCATATGAAGTGGTAAAAGACAGAAATTAAAAAAAAAAAAAAAAGCAAGGAGGAGACTGAAAGTTAAGAATTTACACAGAATTCTAAAGTGTTGTATTTACAGTTTATTTAATGATTACTACAAAACATCTTTGAAATAAACCAACTGGAATGAGCACTTTCTACTTTGCCTTCATGATATATTTACCCACTCCTCAAACTGTATTATACTTTATGTTTTTAATTTTTTTACATCTTTTCTTTTCAAATAAATATATTTTGCTGAAGCAAATTATTTTCTATTTATTTTTAAAGAAATTAAGAATTATACTGATTTAAAAGTGAAGTTTCTCTTTAGCCATTCCATATCTGTAATTTAAAAAATATATTGCATTTATAAAAACTTATCCCAGAGGAAATGACAATGAACAATTCTGTATTTTTTCTTCTTCAGGCACCTAGCATAAAACAAATACAAGTAATTTAAGTCTGGATCCTGGCTTTTTGTCCATAGAAAAAAGCCATTCTGAGTCATTCTCAACCACCTTTAATCACTTAATACAAAATCCAAGAAACTTTCCTATGCTCACAATTATGAATTGCATCCTTCTTTGTAACTTTGGATGTGAATTCAATTTTTTTTCAAATTTATATCTCAAGTTAGTAATGTTTGACAAGCCTATTTATCTCCTTGCTTCTTGACCTTGTGCAGTTAGATATTGTATAAGTAGGTAACTCATTTACAACATCCAGATGTTCTTCAGTCTTTTACTGTCCCATATATTCCTTCTCCACTGCCTAATAATTCACAAGGCCCTACTCATTTGCTTATGATGAACACCTTGCTGCCTTCCCTGATATATTTATTAATATTTTTCTTTATTACCAACACTCTGCAAAATTCAACCTGTTACAGAATAAGTGCAAGAAACCCTAAACTATTATCAAAGAAGAGGAGAGAGATCAAAAAGGAATTTTGTGGCATGCTGGGGAATTTGCTATAGGCATAATGCTCTACTGAACCCTTATGATGTTGGTCAGCTTGATAATCAGGGGCAGAATTATATTTCTATTGGTCAAAGAGATGTCCCACTTCTCTTTTACTTATTTAGAATTATTTTCCAATTATTGTATTTTAAATCACAGCAAAAGGTGTAGTTGCTTTTTTAGAGATTTAAAAACAACAATAACTAATATGGTGGTCCAAAAATACTAAATAAAAAAGTGCAAAAATAAACTATTCATGACTTTAAAATTGCACACCATTCTGAGTAGCATGATGAACTCTTGTGCCATTCTGAGGTCCAACCCAGAAGATAAATCATTCCTTTATTCAGTGTATCCATAGTTGCTGACATCCACTGGGGGTCTTGGAACATATCCCCCATGCATAAGGGTAGAACTATTGTATAAATATATTATACATTTCAAAATTCTAGAAAGAAAAACAAAATATCTTAGAATTCTGTTTTTATCAAGATAACAAAATCAGCTTTACCATCTTATTTTTAAAAAGTATAAAATTAGACTAAATATATAAATAAATATATAAATATATGTTTATATACAGGGGTGGGAAAAGTATCTTTACAATTTTTCCATATAGAAAAAGATATGCAGGTTATGATTATTAAAATAGCTTAATTAACTCAAATGAATGGCCCTCATAACTGTAAACCTACTTTTACATACACCTGAGTATATGAAACAGTGGTTCCAACACATTGAACATTAAGCAATGCAGTACAGTGATCTCAGAGTGATAAAAACTAACAAGCAAAATCTTAAAATTGTCTCATCTTATTGTCTTAAAAGAGTATCTGGTATCTAGTTCAGGGTCAGGGAAGTCAAGTGAAGCTCCATGATCTCATGAGTTAGTGTGATGCAGTAACTCAGTGGTCCCCAACTTGTCGGGCATCAGGGACCAGTTTCATGGGAGACAATTTTTCCACCAACTGGACTAAATGGGGTGGGAGGATGTTTTCAGGATGATTCAAGTGCATTACATTCAAACTCACCTCCTGCTGTGCTGCTGGTCCCTAACAAGCCAGGAAGGGTATTCAGGGGTGTGAGGTTTTGGACCCCTGTAGTAATTAGTCCAGAGAGGCCAAGGTGTCACAAGTTTATAGGACCATGTCTCATAGGGAACAGAGCTACACTGAAAGAGATCTCCCAATATCTCATGAGACTCTGCCTCAAGGCATCTGCTAAGTAATATTAGTACAAGAATAAAAGGAAATTATATATCACTGAGTAAAAAACCAAGTGACTGATTAGATTGAACAATTATGAATCTCACACAGCATCAGAAATAGTTCTCATTCAAAAAAAAAAAAAAACATAGTGGAAAACCTCATTATTCACAGGGAAATATGTAGAGAACTCAGATGATTCTATCTCGACAGTAAGGAAAAATATTCCTAGGAAAAATGTTGCTTTGGTTCAACCTAATAAAACTTAAAACCAGGTTCCTCCAAAATTAAAGTCCAATAATATTCATAGGGATACAAAAATATCATTTCCCAGAACAAAGCATGAAGCTATTTACAATAGTACAAAAATAATCAGCCCCTAAAATGTAAAAATAAAACATCTGATATGTCACCTAACTTGTCAGGCTTGTAAGGCAACAGCAAAAGCTGAGTCATAATTAGAAAAATAAATCAATGGAAATCAACCCAGAAATTACACTGATGACAGAATTAGTAGACAAGGACATTCAAATAGTCATTGTATTCTCATTCTGTAATTACAGGAAGCTAAAGGAAAAGTTGAGTTATAAAATAAAGACATAAAAGGTATTAAAAAAGACCCAAATCAAACTTTCAAAGGTGAAAATGACAACATCTAAGATTTTTAAAGATAGAAATAAGAGCAAGTTAATGAGTTTGAAGACAAAGCAATAAAAACTGTCTAAATGAAACTCAGGGGATAATAAAAGAAATGAAAAAATATTTCCTCTTTCTAGTGGCATAAATATATATAATTAGAGTCCATGAGGAAAGGGGGATTATAAAAACTTTGAAAAAAATAAAGTTTAACAGTTGCTTTCTTTTTTAAAAAAATTTAGAAAAAACAAATTTAATGAAACTGTAAGTTCATAGATCCTAGAATCTCAATGAGACACAACATATTAAATATGAA
Organism: Furipterus horrens; assembly: GCF_987537825.1. Taxonomy (NCBI): domain Eukaryota; kingdom Metazoa; phylum Chordata; class Mammalia; order Chiroptera; family Furipteridae; genus Furipterus; species Furipterus horrens. The sequence continues at coordinate 71,678,226 of NW_028327175.1, forward strand.
AATTACAACAAGGCCCATCATAATCATATTACTTAAAACCAATGGTAAAGAGTAAAATCTTAAAAGCATCTGCAGAAAAGTAACATATATGTACAGAGGAACTACAGTAAGCATGACAGCAGAGATCTTGTTAGAAAAAATACAAACCAGAATACAGTAGAGAAGTATCTTTAAATATCTTGGAAACAAAACAAAACAAACAGAAAAGAAACTACCAACTTATTGTAGGGTCTATCTTAGATTCCTAAATTCAGTTAAAATGTTCCAAACTAAAAGTAAATTAAAATATTTTAGATGTAAAAAAGCTGAAATAGTTAATTATCAGAAGATCTGTATTATAAGATATGAGGAATAAAGTTATTCAGGAAAAGGAAATATAATACTTCACTTGGTAAGTACCTGGCAAAATATAAAATGTTTATTCTCATTATTGCATCAGTTTTTAGCTAATGTCCTGTTAAAAATATAACTATGTATCAAGAGATTTATGAAATATGTAGTAGTGAATTATATGATATCTATAGCATAAAATTTAGGATGGGAGAAAAGGAAAGATATAGTTGTATACTATACATTAAATGGTATCATATCACTTGAAATTAATATTGATAAGGTCAAGAAGATAAAGAGCTGCCTGAGTGTAAATTAATACACTGCTCTATCACTGAAATTCTTGATACTAAAAAAAAATTCAACTGATTTAAGCAGTGATGTAATAAATTTTTATTATGGAGAACTTCTTATCTCATAAGATTTTGAGTATTGGTGCTGTAATAAACACAATTAACAAATAGGAATTTTAAGTAAATACAGAGTGGTGGCAAAGTAGGTTTAGAGTGCAAGTATGCAAAACACGAAGTGTATTTCTGTATTGTTATATATTAGCTATTATATTATTTTCCATACAAACAATTATAAACCTACTTTGGCCCCAACCCATATAATTATGTTCAAGAGAATAAAGAAAAAAGGTGTAAAATATCATTAGACAATTGGATTACCAGAAGCCTCACTTTGCATGACACTGTACAAACTGAAATATGTTCATGTTGAAACCACGTCTTTGCCTTGCATAGTCCCAGAGACTAAGAGACCTGTCAAAGCAAAGATAAGGTTCTGACTTGCAAGATTTTCAGTTAAAAATATTGTGTATCATAAGAAATGCCTGTAGATTAAAAAAATTCTAATGGAAAGTCTAAATGTGAACAATGTAAATTACAAGATTATGGACTCAATAGAATAGGTAGCCAATGATAGGGTTACTGAACTGGAAGATAAGTCAATTAAAAAAAAATACAAACTGAGGCACAAACACAAAAACAAAAACAGAATATATAGAAAAAAGCATGAGAGAATGGAGAACCAAGGGAAAAGCTTCATAGGTTTAATTGGAATCATGGAAAGAGATGAAAGAGTACCGTATTGAGCAGACTGATATTATAATAATTCATATCTGAGAAGTTTCTAAAATAATTAAGTATCACAAAGCTCTGTGGATTCCAGTCAAAACAATACAAAAACACATCCAGACATATTTAAAAGTGTATTTTTCAAACTTCACATTCTTAATAATATGGAAATCCTAATGTGCTTTTTTTTGTGAGTTGTGTGTATATATGTTTAATGCATTAGAAATTAAAACAGAAGTATTAAAAATATACATTCATTTAAAAATACTAATAATATATTCATTATGTTAATGAAACATAACATATATTAACAAACCATAACTGTATTTTCCAACAAAATAATTAATTCTATAATTAATTATTTCACATTTTTGTAAATAGTTTTCATATCTGGCTTACTAGAAGGTATCATGATTACTACAACTTGCTTCCAAAATCTGTTGTAATATATTGTTTTGGTAAAATTATATGAAGAAAATCTGAGTTCAAACAATTATTTAGTAAGAAAATGAAGAAAAAATGGATAAGGATAATCTTAGATAATGGAATATTTTTCTTTGATATACAAAATGATCGACAAGTGGTAGTTACGTTTTGTATTCTGTTACACTCAAACTCATTGACATGAAGTGTATTTTGTATAGACCTCAAATTAATGCATTCATCTTGTACAACCGAGCATTGGTCACTTTGGGATAATTGTTGAAAATCAAAGACAAATAGAAAATTTTGAAAACAGAAAAAAAGTCTTATTTGGAGAAACTATGTGGAAGAAATCAGAAAATAGTGGACTGACATCTTTTGAAGTGTTGAAAAAAATTAAAAGCACATTCTTCAACAGAAATAAAATTATTCTAGATTTTTTTTAAAAAAGGAAGTCCATGAAGTTTCAAGAGCATTGTAAAGCTTAAATGTATGCATAAATATAAATGAGTAAGGGTCATAATGTTGTATATGAACTCAAATATATGAAAATTAAACTACATGGCAAGAATGAAACAAAAGATGTGAGTAAAGCCCATGGGGATAAACTGTTTTAAGTTTCTATCTAGCACTGTTGGGAAGAGGCAAAAGAAGTACTTACATTTTTATTACTTTCAAAATTTGTATTACTTCCATAATGCATGGATATATATATATTCTGTAAATTAACCACTGAAGCAAATTTGAAAACACAGGGGGAAACCTTATAAATAAAAAGTAATCCATTGATTCTAAAGAAAAGAAAAAGAGAAATCATGAAACCTCTATGTCAAATGAAAATACTATTGTAAGATGATCAATGTAAATACACATATAAAATTACTAAATAGTCCAATGTTTTATATATAAAGTTGAACCGATCTATAAAATAATAGTGACATTTATTTTGAATCTTGCTCTTTTACCTCCCAAAGTAAGGCTTATTCATTATTTTGCTACTTCCATATACACATTTTAATGCATATCAGAATATAGTTATTTATAACATAAGAATTAATATATTTAAAATTTGATGTTAGGCAATTGAAAACTAAAGCATATACAAAAATAACTATGATAATACAGGCAGAACATGTTAGATGCAGTAAAGATCAAATCAGTATTTTTCCTACATATTGTATAGTTTAAGACCAATGGCATCCTATACAAAAATGAAACAAAACAAACAAACACCAGTGTTTTCTTTTTTACAACAAGTGATCAGGTTGACTTCGAAGCTGAAATTTTTATCTCTAAAATTGACTTTGAATTAACTAAGTGAACTAATGAGATTTGCATCTGTTTCAGAAGAGTGTCAAATTATGCTGCAAAGCCTAATCATGCGCTTTAATGCAGCTCTTTCCTTTCATTAAATTTTCACATTTGTTTATTGTCACACGTTTCAGTAGCCAACTCCTTATTTATCCTGATTATATTATCCTCCTCTGGAACTAAATCTGAAATGACACATGGTCAGTAGAATTTTTAATTTCAGTTGCAAAGTTGCTCACAGGAACTTTAAAAAAACACATGAATCTTTCAGAGAAGTTAGAAAGGGAAGCTTTACCCAAACTGCTGCTGGCAAAAAAGTCACTTGTAAAGATATCTCACTGCAACAATGGCATACGTGTAATCCCTTATTGTCCCAAGACTAAATACTCTTCGAAATTGCCTTCATTCTGAAATATGAATTTTCAATTCAATTAATTTAGAAATATATTTATTTTGATAATTAATATTAATTGTGAAAAGCCAACATGTACTAAACATTTGTCAAACATGACAGTAAAATCAACTTGCTTACATTACCATATTTATTTTATGTCACTGTAAGGAAGGTATATTTATCATTTTGAAAGTAAAGAAACTAAGGTTTATACATGATAAACAGATAATAAACAGATAATATAAGCTTTCTACTATGGAACTGGAGTGAAAATTCAAATGTAGATGATCTAAGTCTATGGTAAAGGAGATTTTAACTTTCAATTAATTAACTTATAAAGAATAACAAGTCTGTGAACCTAACAGAATATCTGAAATTTTCAAATTGTCATTTGTTTTTAGCATTTGAAAATTAAATTTATTGGGGTCGCATTGGTTAATAACATTATATAATTTTAAGATATATAGATATTTTGTATTTTTTATTTTTGAGGTTTTGTTTTATTTTTATTTTAAATTAACTTTTTTTGTGGTGACAGTGATTAATAATATTATATAGGTTTCAAGTACACAATTCTGTGATACACGATCTGTGTATTGCATTGTGTGCCCGCCACCCAAACTCCAGTCATCTTCCATCTCAATATATTTCACCCCCTTTACACTTCACTGTCCCCTACCCTTTCCCTCTGGTAACCACCATATTGTTGTCTGTGTCTATGAGTTTTTGTTTCTTTTTCTGTTTATTCATTTGTTGCTTTCAATTTCACATTCCTCATATGAGAGAAATCATATTGTTCTTAAATATTTCTGACTTATTTCACCTAACATGATATTTTCAATATCCATCCATGTTGTCTCAAGACACTACAGCCATGCCTTGGTACTTGTAGGCTTCAGAACTTGTCAACCCCTATACTCATTGCATTTTGACAAGAAAAAAGTGTTTCAGCTCTCAGCCCTTGCTTGCCACTGGTAGCCCCTCTCTTGCGATGAAACAGAGGTCAAGGTGTCAGTCTCGCGGTAGCTTGTGAACAGTTCAGCACTTGGTTTCAGCACTTGTCATGAGTTCTGAAAAGAATTAATAATGAATGCTAAGGTACCACTGTATTTCACATTTTTATGGCTGAGTAGTACTCCATAATATATATGTACCACATCCTCTTTATTCAATTATCTGTCAAAAGACACTTTGCTTGTTTTCATGTCTTAGATTCCATGAGTACTGCTGCAGTGAACACAGGGTTACATATATCTTTGTGAATAAATGTTTTCAAAACTTTAAGGTAGATACCCAGAAGAGGGGTTGATGGGTCATGTAGTAATTCTATTCTTCGTTTTTTGAGGAACTGCCATACTGTTCTCCATAGTGGCTCTCCTAGTTTACAGCATTCCCACCAGCAATGAATGTGTTCCTTTTGCTTCACAATGTCTCCAACCTTTGTTATTTCTTGTCTTTGGATAATAGATAACCATTCTAAGAGATGTGAGGTGGTATCTCACTGTAGTTTTGATTTGCATTTCCCTAACAGCTAGTGAAGTTGAGCATCTTTTCATATATCTGTTGGCCATTCGTATGTCTTTTTGGGAGAGGTGTTTGTTTAGGTACTCGTTTAAAATCCATCCATGTTTGATGTTGAGTTATGAGTTCTTTATATATTTTGGATACTAAACCTTGTCAGAGCTGGGTTTTTTGTAATATGTTCTTCCCTTAAGTTGATTGTCTTTTTGTTTTGTTGGTGGTTTCTTTTTCTGGGCAGAAGCTTTTTTGATTGATAAAGTCCCAATAATTTATTTTTGCCTTTACTTGCCTTGCCTTTAGTGTCAAATTCATAAAATCTTCTCTAAGACCAAGGTCCATAAGTGTAGTACCTACATTTTCTTCTATGTAATTTATTATTTCAAACCTTATATGTAGGTTTTTGTTCCATTTTGAGTTTATCCTTGTATGTTGGGACAAATAGTACTCTAGTTTCACTCTTTTAGTGTGTGGCTTTCCACTTTTCCCAGTGCCATTGCCATCTTTAAATGATGGAGAGCTTGTGATGTGTCTAAAATAAAAACCAAATTGTTACTCAATAGAACCTATAGGAAATCAGTTAAATAGAAAAGCTAACAAGATTGGAAACACACAAAATTTCATTTTTTTTCAATAAAACCAAGGAAATAAATTTGCAACCACCTCTTATATTCTGGATCCTTAGTGTTGAGGGGTATAGTTTTTGTAAGTTACTGGATGAATATTCAATTTATTTTTCATGTTAAGAATAAAAGGGAAATAAAAATAGAATTCCAGGGGAAAAAGTAAGAACAAAAATTCTCTTTCTGTAGTTCAATGAAAATTCTTGTGAAAGTATACACATATATGCATGGAAATCAGTGGGGAAAGGGTCTAAAAATTAGAGACAGCAAACTCAAGATCTCGATAGAGCCTCAGATATATCTGAAATATCTAATAATCATCATTACCATGAAAATAGTGATAAATATAACTCCTATTATGATGAATATCTAATATTGAAATGAGCTTAATGTAATATTAAGAATATAGAGTCTTCAGTTAGGCAGACCTTGTTTGAATAAAGCTCTGACGATACTACTTCTGTGACACTGTCTTAATCACTTTACTTTTTCTTTCTCAACTTTCTAATTCTTGAATGAAAGCTTCAACCCAGCCAAGGTACTCAGATAACCTGTCCAAGACTCACCAAAAACAAGACTCTGTAAACATTTACAATTAACTAACTGTCTTTGAGAGTTTAGCCTAACATAAAAATAAGTTTGAATAATCATTTTCAAATTTAGTCTATAAATACATATTTATACTTTTGGTACACAGTGCAAAAGTGGCCCAATTCCTAACTAAAAGTCAGAAGACTAATTTCTAGACTTTCTACTTCTAGTCACTATTGCTGAATTACTGATGAAATAACCTGCTTAAAATAGTTTCACTGCCTTTACTTTTCCCACCTGAAGAATCCCGGTTTACCTCCTTTCTCATTTCTCCTATTTGAGAGGGCAGATGGAGAGTTGTATTTTATCTAACTCTGTGATTCTTATGTTTGTAAACATCTGTGCAGATGGAAAACATTAATTTTGTTCCATTTCTGAAACTATAAAAGTACCTTTTTATATGATCAAATACACTAAGAATTAAAAAAGGTATAAAATATAGTGATTCCTCTTGGCCCTGACTTCAACTGATTCATGCAGAAGAAAAGTATTAGAAAGTTCAGATAATTTGAAGACTAATTAGTCTTAAATTTTCATATCTTAAATGAGAAAAATGCAGTCCACAAGATTAAGTAACTACAATTTATGACTGGTTAGTGATAAATCAGGGTCACAGCTACTGACTAAAAGTCTGGAAATGGGTGTCCTGAGTTTTAGTTAATAATAGTTCCAACTTTCCCAGTGTATTCTAATTACTGCTCATGTAAACATAATGCTGTGGACTAATTTTCAAAATAACCCAAACTAATACATGTGTATATACAATACTGGGTAATGATACCTCATACTTGAAAACAGATATTTTTGAACTCTAAAAATCTACCACTATTTGAATTCATAAAATTGAAAAAAATACTATGCATAGTAAAATCGACATAATAAATATTATTACATAAATGGGGCAATGAGTGTCAATGCTTCTCAGTAGTGTTGCATAAAGTAAAAAGAAATTTGAAATATATCAAGATTTCATAAAAGGTGATTAAACATAAATGTTCAAAAGGCATCATATTTTAACATAAATAGAATAGAATTCTTAAAATCCAAAAGAAACATATTTTGGGGTAAACTTCATATTTGTCTTAACTGAATTATTAAAAGTTAAATTATAATATTTTAAAAACAGCAATTTAATAGTTTTAAAATACAGATATAATTAATCTGTGGAGGTGCATATATTTTGGTTTTATAGAAATAGCAGTTAAATATGTTTTGTTATGGCTTTTGATTTAAAATAATAATCCCTTGATTGGGTATCCCAGTTTGTTGAAGCATCATCCTGGTGTGCCAAGGTTGCAGGTTCATCCCTTGGCCTGGGTACTTACAGGAGTCAACCAATGAGTGCATGGACTTTGGAACAGCAGATTGACCTTTCTGTCTCTCTGTCTCTCTCTCTCCCTTCCTCTCCCTATCTCTCTATAACAATAAATAAATATAAATAAAATAAAAATCCCCAATATAAATTTCTTTATATTTTTATTGACTTTTTAGTAATTTAGTAAGATATAATAGTTTCAAAATAGATATGTCCTGTGTGTTTTGGGTGTTGTCAATATGTTTTTATTAAAGTATTGTTGACATATATTATATTAGTTTCAGGTGTACAACGTAGTGACTGTATTATTATATACCTTATGATGTAATCACCACAATATGCTAGTGACCATTTGTCACTAAAAATAGTTATTATAATGATATGTATTATATTCCCTTGTTGTTCATTACATCCCCATGATTTATATATTTAATAATTAGAAGTTTGTACCTCTTATTACCCTTCACTTTTATTACTCATCCCTCTACCCATCATCCCCCCGGCAACCTTCTATTTGAATCATAACAAAAATAACAATGATGAAACTACATTTTAAAATGTATTTTTCAGTTTTGCACCACTTGATGGTATATATAATCTCTAATATATTTCTGAATTTTCCTTTCACATTTATTATATTATATTAAAACTCTTCCATTAAACATATGTTCCTTCTATTTGCCTGCAAGCTCCTTAGGCACTTTAAAAAATCTGCCTGCAAAATTGAAAAATATGGTTGATTTTACCACAGTAGTTAATCAACAAATGTTGAACTAAGTTTGATGGTTCTAAAATAAATTCACAAATGATAGCCTTCTGAATTCTTCTATACATGATATTCTCTTTTAGGATTCACAATTCCATCTAATTATTATAGACCCTAAGTCTAGAAGCAAAGAAATTATTTTTATATTGTTTATGCCAAAATTCCAAAAACTTATTTAATCATGGGATCATTGTTTGGTTGGGCATTTAATAAATAGACCACACAAACTGAGCCTCAGAAATGTACCTTATGACAATATACTTGCTAATATTTGAAAATTAAGGCATTTGATATAAATTTAAAATACTCATTTTCTCTTAAAAATATTGAGTCCAAATCTAGCATGGTAACAACAGGCTGATTATTAGCCACTTCTTTTAGAAAGAAAATACCAAGAATAAGAAAAATAAATGTTTATATCCCCCAGAGTTCCCAGCACTCCATTTGTCCAGACTCATTCACTTATGATATTGTCTGATTATTTGTGACCCCTACAATTTAACAATATCTGATAATAAAGGTTTCCCAAGCACACAATTTGTGAAACAATGCAATAGAGAATCTGTAGGATTTCTTAAAGCATTAAAGATATATGACTACATAAGGCTAGAGTTTTCTTTAATTAGAAATTATAGCATACTTTTTTAGTCTGATATGTACTTATTTTGCCTGTACTACAAAGCCAAGTTGACCTTAACATTCTGTACAATGGCTGATCCCAATGGTAGCTGCCCAAGACAACTGCTCAGATATTTTTTTTTTTTTTTTTTTTTTTTTTGGTCAAGGAGGTCTGCTTGCAAATAAATACTTTGTTCTTTAACTTCACAGGGTAGTGGTAAGTTATGAAGATAGACCAGTTTACCCAGCATCTCATATATTACTTAAGTTTGAGACTAGAAGTCTTAAGTATGGAAGTTGGATCCTTAGCTTCCTGATTCATTCTTGTTTATGATCCAATTAGATAGGGCTTTGAGAATCTTAAGAATATTTACCAAAACATATGTCATACCTGGGAACATAAAGAAATGTGAAAACAAGTAAATATAAGCATGCAAAGGAACTGAATAGATTATTTGTTTAAATCAAAATATATAATGAGGTAGGTGGAATTGATTTGGTTATTATAGTATCATCTTTTCTTATCTCTAAAAAAGCTTCCTTAAAAATCAGATAAGTGTTGCTGGTAATTTGTTCCCTGTTGAGTAGTGTTGTTGATCAATTTAATAATTTAGTTTTGAACTGTGAACTTTAAAGTTTATTAGTTATAATAAAAAAGTCATCAAAATATAAGAAGTATTAGGCTTATTTTACCTTTTAGTTATATAGATCAGTACTCAAAAATTACAGTGTAGTTAACAACATAACTATATATGATACAAGGTTACAGATAATTGGAGGAGCTAGAGGGAACATTCTTGAATAATAGAGATGGTTACTTATCTGACATGATCTCAAATAATTTGTCACATCTTACCTAATAATGGTTAAAGTCTGAGTACATAATTATTGCTATTTAAAGTTGGACTTATTTTCTAATATTGACCCTCTAATTCACCAGATATTGAGACATCTAGCAACTTGGATTGTGTAAGATTTTACAACTGACACTATTCTAATATAAATAATAGATATATAATTAAACATAAATAATTTATGAAAGGCAATAATAGTGGCTTGCCACATAATTAGAATATAATTACTTTTAAATAATTATTCCCAAATAGTAGTTTTTAAATCAAAACAACTTAAGAGATTTAGCATCCATAAAGTAGTCTTTCAATTTGAGGTTAACCTTCCTTCATAGTCTCTAAAATCAAATCCCTTATGACACATTAAATTTACATGTAGTTATTAAATATTTTAAGAAATAAGACTTACTCTCTCTGCTTTTCGTGTGAGAAGATGGTCATCTGCAAATGAGGAAGTGGGCCCTGACCAGATGCTGGATCTATTGGGACCTTGATCTTGGGCTTCCTGCCTCCATATCTGTGAGAAATGCATTTCTGTTTTTTTAAGCAACCCAGTCTATGGTATTTTTGCTATACCAGCCTGAACTGTCTGAGACAGTAATTTTCAACTGGTGTGCCACAAGAATTTCTAAAACATGCCATACCTGACTATTTAGTCAGGGGCACTGACCTCTTTTCCTTTAGATTATCAAATAAAGAAAAATGATAACAGCCAACACAACAATAAATGTCTGGTGTGAATGAATCAAAAGTATACACATTTTTTGGTCAGATGAGCAAAATATATACGATATATTTTTTGGTGTGCTGCAGAATTTTAATAATTAGTTTACGTGTGCCATGAGATGAACAAGGTTGAAAATTTCTGGTGTAAGACAATAGGTATACCCATTTCATCTTCTGTCCATTTCTTTAGGTAGGAAGAGATTTGACAATGTGAAATAAAAGGATTTGACAATGTGGCTTGCTGTGGACTGAAGCTGGATGAAGGCTGGAACAGAGCTTCTTCCACTGCCTGAGAAAAGCAGAAGGATAAAGAAGAAAATGGAACTTATTCTTATAGAGCTAAAACTGTAAGTATTAGACATTGGACACTTAAAACTATAGTAATGTATGATTTTCATTAATTTGTTAAAACAATATATTGTTCCATATAAATGATATTAATTGTTAATGTTTATTAAGCACATAAGTGGTCCAAGCAAGTACAGAGCACTGTACACATATTATCTCATTTTTCCTTTCCTACAACCCTTTAAAGCAAGTATTGCTGTGCCATTTTTCAATTTAAGAAGCCACATCTGAGGAAATGAGTGGTTAAATAAATTATCCAGGGACACAATAATAAAATATGAAACTGGAAAAAAATAAATAAAATTTATTACATGTATTTTAACAAGGTTAAGGTAGCAACAAATCTTTATTATATTTAAACATAATTTAACTCTGAACAGTTATATATATTGCATGAAAAAGGGTATGATTTAAGTGCTTTTCATTTTTATTATTGAGGTGATATTCACATAATATAATACAAACAGTTTAAAGTGAACAACAAAGTGGCATTTAGTATGTTTACAATGTGGTGCAACCACCACCTCTATATAATTCTGTTGTGAACTGAATTGCCCCCCAAATTTGTATCTTAGAGTTCTAATCTTCAGTATGTTTATATGTGGAGATAGAGCAGTTAGTTGAGGAGGTAATCAAAATTAAATGAGATCTTACAGGTGTGTCCCTAATATAATAAAACCGGTGCCCTTATAAGAAAAGGAAGAACACCGGGAATGTGCATACACAGAAAAAGGCCATGTGAGGTCATATGGAGAGGTAGCCATCTTCAAGCCAAAGATAAGGGTCTCACTAGAAACTAACTCTGTCTGTATCTTTATCTTGGATTTCCAGCCTTCAGAACTGTGAGAAATAAATTTCTGTTGTGCAAGCCACCCAGCCTGTGCCATTTTATGACAACCCATTAAGCAGTTACTTCCCATTCCACCAGCCTGCTTTCTCTCTCTGTGGACTTACCTATTGTGGTGATTTAATATAACATGACGTTATTTATGTGACCTTTTTTGTGTATGGTTTCTTTCACTTAACAACTTCTTCAAAGTTTATCCATGTTGTCACATGCAACACTACTCTTCATGAGTTTAATTGTGTCCCTAAACAAGCTATGTTGAAATGAATCTCCAATACAACAGAATGTGGCCTTATTTAAAAACAGGGTCATTGGAGATGTTATTAGTTAAGAAAAGTTTATACTGGGGCCATATAGCAACATGATGGATGTCTTTGTAAGGAGACAGTGTAAAGACACAGGGAGAAAACTTCATGTGACAACAGGGGCAGAGATTGGATTCTACAAGTCACAGAAATCCAAGTATTCCTGGCAATACCAGAAGCTAAGAGAAAGAGCATGGAGCAGATTGTTCCCTAGAGACTTTAAGAGAGTATGGACCTGCCAAGTTTCATATCTTCTAGCCTGCAGGATTGTGAGAGAATAAATTCCTGTTCTATTCATATTAAGCAACACAGTTTATGGCACTTGGTTATGGCAGCCCTAAAACTCTAATACAGATTTGGGTACTGGAAAGTAGTGTGCTGCTCTAATAAATAGTTACAAATGTGGAAGTCACTTTGGATTGGGTAAACTGATGAGTGGAAGAGTTTTGAGGCACATTAGAGAAAAAGCTTATATTTCCTCGAAAAGAGTTTTTATAGAAACACAATGTTGACAATGAGTCTGGTGAAGTTTCAGAAAGAAGAAAAGGAGGCTGTAGAGGACGCTTTTGTTATCTTAGAAAACATGTATCATAATGAGCACAATGTTGCTAGAAATAAGAACATATTTTGGTGAAGTTTCAGACAGAAATAAAGAACATGAGATTGGAACCTGGAGCATAAATGATCCTTGTTGTCGGTGGCAGAGAACACTGACAAGGAATGGCCAACCAGGTTTCTGAGAATTTTGTGTCAGCAAGAAATGCTTCCAGCTTACAGTAACGGGAACAGAGATGAGATAAAATGAAGGAAGGACACTGAGGGCACAGATTCAGGGATCTGAACCTACAGGATTTTGGTTCCAGAGAGCAGGGCCACCACCCAGGGCAGGGACACCCTGGCAGGCTCAAAGGACAAAGCATTGCAATGCAGGCACTTATTATATGATAATATTGTTATGTCTTTTATATCAAGCACCATAGCTCTTCTTTGTCAGTTTTCTGATGCCATTTGGAAAAAAAAAGCTTCCTCATATTTTGTCCATTTTTATAGCTGTTTAGGGCAGGTATAATTTATGTTCTTTATTATGGCAATAAGCAGAAACTCAATCTTTTTATATAATGAAAGTTACATATGCTTATAAAATATTTAAACCATTCAAAATTCTATACAGTGAAAAAGTATGTCAAATACTTTGACAAATATAATCAGCAAAACAGTTATAAGTGAACAGATAAGTGTTTCATGTATTGCTATTGCAGAAATATTTGTTTTTACTTAACTTTATGACAATTCACATTGAATATTTTCTCTATAATGCTTGTTTTCTATATTTTGCCTGTTCATTCTTGCATAAATGTGTACATATGTGACTGTGTTCCTTTGAGTGTTTTATTTTATATCTGTACATGTGAGTGTATGTGTATTTGTTGACATGTTGCCTTATATATAATTTATGTCCAAGTATAATTAATATATATAATTTAAAAGTGTAACAGTATATTTTAGCTGCCTAGTTTTTAAAAGCTTAGAGGAATATATTTTGCTTGTTTGGGGCAAAGAAACAATTTTATAGAAAGTCTTTATAAAGTATACTTTTTATTTTTACTTGTATACTATTTACCTTTTAATTCTTTTTAGTTATTATTTTTGTACTATTATAGCATAGGTAACATGTCCAGACTTGTTTATACTACATTTATAATTTATATTTAAACAGATTTCGCACATTAAAAATCATTCCAAATAAAAATTCCTCCATTTCTGAATATTTAATTGAGCTAAATTGGTATGTTAAAATGATAATTGTGGTGACTGGTATATTAATTTTTGATAGCTACTGCAGTAAATTTTGTGGCTATATTAGGATTCTCCAGAGAAATGAAAACAATAGGATGTGAATACATATAAAAGTTGATGTTTCAGCTCAAGTCTAAAGATAGTACGGAGACAGAATTCCTTCCTTGTTGGGTACTTTAGTATGTTTTCTCTATGGTTTTCAAATGATTAGATACGACCATTCTGCGTTATGGACTGTAATTTGCTTTACAGAGAGTCTACTGATTTACATGTTAATCGCATCTAAAAAGTAGCCTCACAGCAACATCCAGACATGTTTGACCAAACACCTGTGTACCATGTCTTAGTGAAGTTGACACATAAAAATTAACTATGATAATGTTTTATAACAGTTGAAATTTTAGAGGCGAAAATCCCAAATTAAGATGTGGACAGGACTATGCTCCTTCCAGAGGCTCTAGGGAATAATTCATCCTTTTTCCAACTTCTGGTGGCTGTTGACATTCTTTGGCTTGTGGTATCATGTCTCTGCTTTTTTTCAGTTTCCTTTTGTGTGTGGGGGGGGTGGGTGGTGAAGGAGAGAGAGAGGGAGATCCCTCCTGCATCTTATAGGGTCCACCCATATAATCCAAAATTATTACTTTTTTTCCCCCAAATAAGGGAATCTTTAAATTATCCGAGAATTTAAAACTGGACAAATCTTTGGGAGCACTTTCAGCCTATCTCAGATAGATTTTGTGATCAAATAAAACACATTTTTTCAAGGAGGAAATAAATAATAAATTATGTAGGTCCTAATCGAGTATAAATATATGTTAATGTTCATATGGCTTTTATAACTATAATACCCTTTGTTTAAAATTATTATGGTTGAATGACAATGAAAGGTATATAGCTTTCTCGAACCATGATATTCATGTTTCTTCTAATCACTATGCTATAGCTGGCCTTTACTCTGTTAATGACTGTGACAGTAAAGAATTTAAGAATTCAGTTTTTGTTCTTCTAGACAATTTAATTTGTTTCATACATATCTGTAAATATGTGTTGTATGTTTTACCTATGATTATTTCTTTTAGATTTTAGAAAAACTAATGTTCAATATTTTTCTCCTGCTGTATTTCTTTCACATTATATATCTATATATCTAAAATTTATTTTTATTTGCATATATAATTATATTAAAATTTACATTTATACCACACAAGTTCTTGCATTCCATGGATTTAAGCTTTCACTAAGAAAAGTTTTAATTTATTCTGTCTTTAAATAGTTCTTAAATCTTCTATTACATGTTAGAATTTTTTTATTTGCTTCCTAGACTTTTTCTCAATTATGCCAACTGTTTTCTTATATTTTACATTCTTGGTTATCATTAATAAAATTTATTTATTTATTTTTGTTCTCTTATAATCCATTTGCTTGATTTCTTTTCTCAAGCTGGACTGCTTGATACTGTTTTCATTTTGTACATCTATTTTATATTCTATTGATTCCAGCAGAGTTCTTACTAACATAAATGTGTACTGCAAAATTCAGTTTAATCCCTAAATCTCTCACTTAACTAGTCTTCAATTTTTTATTTCTTATGGATATGTTGCATGTATTTTTAGAGTCCATATTTTGTTTTGTATGTTTATAATATAGAAATATTTTGAAATGTCGTTGTTCATAGGTATGTATCTTCTGCATGTTTTTCAACTTCCTTCTCGTGGTATTTTCTTTTATTTTGTGTGTTTGTATGTAGGAGGGGATTTATAACTTCTGTGCATCCTCTTTGGTTATTTTTTACTTATTATTTACCTTTTAATGTAGATCATTCCATTTGGATCAGTACAAATTTTTTTTTTTTTTTTTTTTAGTTATTATGAAAAGGCTCCTGTAAGAACATATTAAATGGTGATGTAACACCTTAAGTATGCCATCGTAAGAACATTTTCTTACTGATTTGATCACTTTTTTATTTAGCTTCTTTCAGATTTTAGCTTTTCTCACTTCAGGTAAAAATATGTCTTAGATAATTTAGTAAGACACTTACACATCTACCTCACCTATTGTATTATATCAGCAAGAACTCTTGGTATGCAAACAGAAACTATCAGTAGTATTATGAGTAATTCAAACTGGTATAAATCTTGAGCAACAGTTTAATTTTAAATAGAATGCTTACAAATAGATCAATTTTGTAAAATAGGTGCATAGTGAAATGTCTTACTGCTTCACCATAGTCTACACTTTTGTCACAGATTTGGAATAATATATGAAATAAAAGTCCAATAGTAAAAGAAATCTAATAAGTATACTTTTAAAATTTGTCAAAATAATTAGCATAGCTCTTATAATCTATTATTTGCATTGATTAAGTAGCCTAAAATTAGCCTTTTACATAACTGGAACTAAGATAAAGTCATTAAATTTCTAGCAATTGAATAATCTTCTTATGTGAGCCAAGGTCCGAGAGAAAATATATGATACATTTAAAAGGAGGATCAAAAAGAGTTTGATGAAGGAAGTATTTAAAGTTGTAAGCAGGCTTAAGAGAAACCAACAAAGGGTGTAGCTAGCACTGATAGGCCTTTACCAGTCCTGGGCTTGAGGAGTTTGAGGAGGGAGCAGTTATCTGCTTAAAAAACAAAACAAAACAAAACTGATGCATGTCATAGCCTCCAGGGAACAGAACACTGTCAAGAATGTGGATTGGAGATTTGGAGGGACAAATGGGGAATATATCACATGACTCATTTTACTAAACTGTCAATTTACTTCATGAGTTATTATTAAGGAGAAGTGTGAAGGCTCAAAAACCTGAATCATTATTGTTAAAGGACAAATTGATAAACTTTGTGTACAGTTTTTGGTAAGAGTAGATTGGTATGAACTTCTGGTTTAAAACAACATATTAACCTTCTCAATTAGGCAATTTCTGCATTTAAGCTACTAGATAATTGCATTGTTCTGTTTGATGATTTAGCTTACACATGCATATTACATGTGAAAGAAAATACTATTTATGCAACATTTACTGCATGATCAGAAATACTGGTAAGTGCCCCGACCCTGACCAGTGTGGCTCAGTTGGTTGGGCATCATCCTCACAAAGTGATAGGTTGCTGGCTTGATTCCCACTCAGGGAATACGCCTGGGTTGTGGGTTTGGTCCCAGGTCAGGGTGCATATGAGAGGCAACAGGTCAATGATTCTCTCCTTCTCTTTCTCTCTTTCTTTCCTTCTCTCTAAAAATAATAAGCAAGTTTTCAAAAATAAATAAAATATGACAGTAGAAAGAAGAAAAGTTACCAATCCCAAAGCCATGGTTTAAAGTTAGAGTTCTGTGATTAACTAATTTAATAAATGCACACTCATTTCATGTTGTTGAGCCTCAATTTGTTTCATCTGCTAAAAAAAGAATTTACTACTTCTACTACCTATTTAATTAGGATTGTTTCTGTATAGAATTACTGTAATATTAGCTAAAGACTTAAACCAAAACTAATCCAAATAAGCTCAAATGTCTAATACATGAAAAATAATATGAACAATTCAACTGTAAAATAATATTCTATAAGAATTTAATCTAATTTACTATAGATATTCAGAGCTATCCTGGATAAAGCAAACTTACTTGTCCTATGGGATACATTTCCATAAAGAATAAAATGTCAAAAATTTATACATTTTCTATTTCCAATTCTTGTGGCTTTAAAATTGCAATTTTTTTTGTTTTCATTTTTTTTCCAGCAGGAGCAATGGAAAAAAAAAAGACTTTACAAGTGTAGTGTGTGTTCCTGATGAAGTTATTTTAGTTCCACGTAATTATAATTTATTTCAAAAGACTATCCAGTGCTAAAGTTGCTTTTATTTTATGTGAAACTTCAGAAAATCTATTTGAGGACAATATCAAATGTATAATTCAGAAGAACATAATACTTTTTAAGATATTTTAACTAGATAAATTCTTTCACAAATCAGTTTACTGCAACATTATTTGCAAAAGTAAAACACTAAAAACATTCTGAAAGTCCATCAATAGAAAAACAGTTGACAAAATCACGGATCTTAAACTATACTCAATAAAGAGAAATTTATGTGTACTGACTTGAACAGTTAGTTATCCATGATGAATTAGTTAAAAAATAAAAAATATATATATAGCAGAACCATACATATCATGTAACTATTTTTATTAAAACTTAATAGAAACATAACTAACTTAACTAGTTGTGTGTGTGTGTGTATATATATATATATATATATATATAACATTTAAAAATAAATAAAAATCATATTTTTATAGCATTGTGTAACTTTTATGTTTGGAAAAGTCATGGAGGGACAATCTTTTCCTTCACATTGTATTGTCTGGAATTGTTGCAAACAGCATGTATTATCGTATAATTTTTGAACATACAAAAATTATCATATAAATTAAAACTAATATAATGACAATATAAGAAAGCAACTGAATACCTTAGAGTGTCTGGCTGATGTGTTTGTTGAATAACAAATGGAAAGACTACACTATTGTTCAGAGCAACTATAGGTAATGATAAATTTTGAATTTATACTGAGAAATTATATGTATGTTTTTAAGCATGCGCACCTGTATATTTAAATTAAGAACACCCACTAATATTTAGACATAAAAATACAGACTAAGAAGTGATAACCTAGGGAATCTGGGAAGAGGCTGGGGAGAGAGATTATAAAGGGGTTTGAGGTAACTTTTAAATTTATGTATATATTCATTATCTTGGTTGTGGTAATTGTTTTGAAGGTAAATTCTTATTTCAAAATATGTCTAATTGCAAACTTTACACCCATTTTATTTTATATTAAGTATACTCAAGGGAAAAAAAAAGAATAATACCTGATTTTTGCCTTTAACAAATGAGTAGATTATGCTGGCAGTTTCTGAGTTGAGATAGAAGTATGTTTGGCCGTGAGAACCATAGCTTACTTTAGTAGGCATAGAAATAAGACCACATGGCAAGATCTACCTCATTAAGACTATACTGTTCTCTGGAAATCAAACTCTGGTAACTGTTTTCCTTCACAGAGTTTTAACTAATAGATTTTTGATGAGTTGCTTTGTTCTCTTCCACATCGTTATTTGACATTCCTTATTTTATAAGATTTAAGTTTTCTTTCAATTGCAGGACACAACACAATGACATTCAGATACATAAATGACTAAACACCAAAATTGAGAAGACTGCAGAACAGGGCCACACAGAGAGCTGACCTGAGGACAGAGTAACAGTGTGTTAGAGCTATAGGGGGATGCTTATGTATGGCAAGCCAGGTGGGGTAAACTGGTAAACTAACTGTGGGAGGCTCCCTGTGGGCTGACTGATTTGAATGTTTGTGGGTTAGGGAGGAGCTATCCCTCCTTGTCTGAGTCTTGGGCCTAGGGGCAGTTATTTCTGTAATGTAGTAGTCCTGGAGTATGAGAATCTGATAAGGAAAATGGTTGGGGTGTGGATTTAACTGCTGAAGAAAGAAAGAAGAAGGAAGAAAGAAAGAAAGAAAGAAAGGAAGAAAGGAAGGAAGGAAGGAAGGAAGGAAGGAAGGAAGGAAGGAAGGAAGAAAGAAAGAAAGAAAGAAAGAAAGAAAGAAAGAAAGAAAGAAAGAAAGAAAGAAAGAAAGAAAGAAAGAAAGAAACTGATCATTCTCTAGCCAGAGTCTAAAAACTGACTCAAGAATACATTTCTAAGAACTATATTACACCCTTGATTTTTGCAGCTTGCTCTGTGACTTATGTTGCCCAAATGCTCATGATTTCTACTTCTTACTTTCAATCTTAACAAGAGTCCATACTTCAGATTCAGTTCATTAATGCCTATTTTATTTCAAAGTTTACCCATCCATCGTACACCCATTCCTGTTACAACCTGCAATGGACATCTGGAGATTAGATATAAAATACTTCATAAATTACATATAAAGAAAACTCAAGTCACACAAATTGATTGTAATTAACTTACAAATCTTTCTTATAAATATGCAACTTTTAAAAACTAAAACAAAATGTATAACTTAAAGTATGCAGATTTCCCATTCATTGCAGCATGAAATAATAACTCTGATTTATAATGTAGTATCTGTACAAACCAGCCACCAATGAGCATCTTAACACACACACTAAACATTGTACTTTTGTGTAGCTCACATGTATATGCATACTATGTCCTTCTGTTACTGGAGGAAGTGTGGCTCTTGCGCTATCTAAAGAAAAATAATTTCCTGAGATCCACACAGAAAGATCTAGCTCTAAGGCATGGTTTATTGATGATGTGCAATTAATTACAAGAGTTCCCCTCCCTGACTTCCCAATGTCCCATCTCCGTTTGTCTCACCACAGAAAAAGTCCAGTCTTTTCTTCAGAAGGGCCAGGATGAAGGCCACTATTCAGTTTCTGCTTCATATTAAAGTATAGTCCTTTAAAGTCCACAAGTGGGTGCTAGGTGATTTCAGTCCCCATCCAGGGATCTTAGCTTGTTCCCAGCTGCTCTAGTATGGGGTCCATGAGGCTGCCAAAGAGGTTAGTAATTTCGGATCCCCCACCATCTGCTGCGAGCCAGTATTGGAGACCCACATGGTGCGTGCTCCCAGGCAAGAGCGAGCTCTAACAAATGGGTGAGCCTAACGGGCAGAAGAGGGAATGCTCCCTTGTTCCCCTTGGATTAT
The DNA here is from genome assembly GCF_987537825.1 of Furipterus horrens. Classification (NCBI taxonomy): domain Eukaryota; kingdom Metazoa; phylum Chordata; class Mammalia; order Chiroptera; family Furipteridae; genus Furipterus; species Furipterus horrens. The sequence continues at coordinate 71,698,754 of NW_028327175.1, forward strand.
ATTAGTTTGGGGTTAATCAGGTGCCTTTTCAAAAAGAACCAATCAACTTGCCAGGTTACCCTAGGTTTTTGATGAGCCCACATCCCAACCAATTCCTTCTTTCCCCAGGCTAGACTGACAGGCCTTTTTGATCAAGCACCTCCCTCTGTACCCTTTTGGCTTCTATCCCATGTGTGCCTTCCTTCCCCTGCTTCTACCTGGGAACACGGTACCAGAGGGAGGAAGGGAGAAGCGTTAATCCTCTTGGTAGAACACAATACTATAATTCCCTGGAGTGTAAAATTGCAGTTTCCTGCTAGCAGGCAGGTTTATGCTCCCCATTTTATTAAGCTCAGTGTCAAGTTCCCTTTGCTCTCTTTCCTTTGTAACATCTAGCTAAATCCCACTGTTAACGAGGCTCAGACAACTGCAACCATAAGAAGCAAACTTGCCCTTTCCTTTCCTCAATCAGAATTAAATTCCAGAGGTTTGTGTTTCTTCTTCTGCCTAATCTTGAAAACATTCTCCTCAGATCCTAACACTGAGCTGACTCTTCCATTAGTAATTTGTCTCATTATTACTAGAACTTCAAAATTCATAGCAGATCCCATAGCAATAGGTTGTATGCATCAAGTTTCTACTATATAATAGCCTCTGCTGGAGGTGATTTGTCTACATATCTCTAATATTACATTGACTCATAAAACAAGGTTTATTGTACCTTTTTTAAAAATAATGACACTGATGACGATGATGTGCCCTAGGTCACAAAAGGGTGAGGGCAGAATTTTTAACCAGAGTATGTATTTTTTCCACTAAGCCAAACGGATTATTTAATCTTTTTTTTTTTTTTTTCACTTAAGGAGACATGACCCACTATCTAAAATTTCAACCAATAGTTTTACAATCCTGTATACTCATTAGTTAGACATAGTTTTAGAGAAAATTAATTATAGTTTGCAAATAATATAAGTATATAAAATAAGGTATAATGAAACATACTTATTTTGAATCTGTGTCAACTTTGAAAGGATTTTGACAAAATCTAGAATGAATATTTATGAAAAATCCTCTATTTCAGTATTAATTTAGCATAATTATTTCCCTTTTTATTTTAGTCTGGGTTATCACTTAATTAAATTATTTTAAAAACCAAAATTGAAAGTAGAAAATTTATTGGAACTTAATTTATCACAGCACATTTACTATCAAAACCACTAAGCACTGGCTAATGATCAGGTACTCGGCATATCACTCAGTAAATTTCTGGAAAGGTGTATCAGTACACTGAGTTATACGAAGTGATTCTAAGAAGCTTGTCATTCAAATACAAATAGCAAATCTATCCCAGTCTCATCTCCCCTTCTTCACTATACCCTCACACCTCCTACACCTACATATTGATTGATTGATTATAATTAGGCTTATAAAGAAACCATTCATTTGAAAGCCAGGCATCTAAAACCAGAATTACCTTTAAAAAGTTAGATTTGAGTTACCCACAATTCCTTCACTTGGTGACACAGATCCTCTAAAAGGTAAACAATGAATATTGGTTAGCTTAGGTTCAAGTAAGACATTTGATACCTAGAGAAAAATAAGCAGGAGAGTGAATAAAGTAGTAGTCACATTTCTGAAGAATGAAATCGGTATATTGCAAGTGACAGGTTCAATTACTGGTCCATGGACCACTGACACATCTGCCTTAAACTCTGAGAAATGGGTAGTGGAAAAAGGATGAATAACTCTTAAGATTTAGAGAAAATATGTAACCACTCAGGCAGAAAATTAGCAATTACATTTTGTGCCATCAGTAATAACTATTTCAACAAAGATCTTAGGTTAACGGCAGAGTGTGTGACAGTATATCAACCATTACACCTGTGTTCAATCAGCAACCACATCCCTCAATGTGATACTGAGCTGTTTAGTTCAAATGTGTCTTGTTCACTGATAAGCAAGATGGCTGACATCTGGTACAAAAGTACTCAAAAGGCAATTTACTTCAGTTTTGATGCTGACGGTTGAAAAGAGAAAAAAATCTGTAAAATTTAGACAGTTATGATAGTCTTTTCAGGTTTTCTTTTGATTTTTTCCTCTCTATAATAAATAAATTATAATCTTTATTAAACATAAAGCTCTCAATTATATCAGTGAGAACTTTTTATGGTGAAAGTCATCAGATTTACAGTTAAATATAATACCTTTAATAAAAAGTATAAATTTACAATATTTGTGGTTTTGAGTAAAGGTATAAAAATGGATGACAGATTTAAAATTGAAACAGGTGAACCTATAATTAATATATTACCTTCTCTAAGTTCTTAGTTTAAATCTAGTCTGACATTATAGAGTTAACCATTGTTTCATTTTTAATTTCTATACTTACCGAAAAAATAACATGAGGGTGATAATTTCTCACCAACAGTTAAATATAACTGATTCACTATGAGCCCCATTATCTTATACTTTTACCCCAAGAATAAGATAAATAAATAAAAAGAATACAAAAAAGTCAAGAACAAATCATAAAGAGAATTAAAAATGACTAACACCCATCTAATGACTAATCAGAAGATTATAACAAAAATATCTAAAATAATATTGCTTAGTTGAGTTAATAAATGATCATAGTTTATCTAAAAATGTATTTTAAAATAGCTTTAATAAGATGTAACAAGACAGAGATAAGATTTTACTAATGAGTGTTCAGGCACAAGACAGATATTATATATTGCTATCATGCTATTCACAATAGCTATAATTTTTTTTTAATGTTAATGGGTGAAACAAATAGAATGTCCTCAAATAAGTAACTAGATAAATTTTATTATTAACTTTTCTAGAATTTCAAACTCATGTTATTGAAGCATCAGACTTAAGAAAAATTTCTTAACAATAGGTTAAACTATTCTCATATAAATGCAACCATTTTATTATAATTAGTTATTGCCTGGTGGCAATTTAGACAATATGTGTTCATATATAATATATATTATATTTTGTATTATATAATATTAAATTCACATATATATATACAATTTAAATGTTGCATAAGATGTTATATATGTCATATGATAGGATATGCATGTATATCTATTTAATAATAAAAAGATAGTCATCTTGGTCTGCCTTTCAGGATTATGTAAGAAGGTAACAGATTATTGTGAAAGAAGAGAGATGATTATTGTTAAAAGACCTTCAAGAATTGTCCTTAAACCTAGAGAACCACCTGTTTACTTGTGTATGACTCTCCTGTATAATTTTTAACAAAACACATACACACAAATAATGATGATGATGAAGATTACAATGATAGGTCAATGAATGATGTAAATTGCTATACATAGAACATTATCTTATTAAATTCACACAAGAAAAGTATAAATGCACAAGAGTTAGATGGTATGTTGACTTATTAAATAGGCTTATTTCTGAAAATTATGTGTAGATCCAATGTTTGATAATTACGGACATTTTACATGATCTAAATGTATGCTCTATTTAAATAATATACAGGAAATATTTTTTAAGTAAAGACTTTATTTCTTTGTCTCTTATGTTACTCTGATATTCAGAATATGTGTTTATATTTGTGTTCTTAAAGCAAGTACACATAAACTGACTGCATAAATATGGACCCCTGCTAATATTGGAGTATCTCAACATCCTTCAACATGAATGGAAGTCTACAGAGAAATTAAATTGTTCTCCTCAAATGCAAGTATGCCACTGAAAGATTTAACATTATCCGTCTTTTCTTGGGTTTAGAAAACCTGCCCTCAATAATTGTTTATCAACTGTGATTCAACCTCTTTGAAACATTGTAAACTATGTTATTTATTCTTAGCTCTTTATTGCTCCTTCTTCATTTTTTCTTCCCACTCCTGGTTCCAAAAGTACTCTGTCTCATCTCCTTCCTAACAATGCTCAATTTCAGATAACTGTAATATTGGAAGGGTTTGAGTGACTACTTCTCATTAAGATGTAAACGATTGATTGATTCCTATACTGTCTTTTCCAGGGCATTTACATATTAATAGGCGATAATTCTCTCATTCATGAAGAATGAGTTCTATAATAGTGTCATTTCAAACTGGAATAATAAGAGAGTGCCAGAGGAACTTGGATTTGGGAAATCTCTTTTGTTCATTTTTATCTGTCATACCCAATTGCTCATTACTTTTTAAGAGTTCAAAATTTTACCTTACATCTTGGGTTCTAGTATCTCCAAAGTTGGGTTTAGTCACTACAAAGCTCAAGTTGTTTTCTGGAAATGATTTAAATATGGCTGCAGTCACATTAACTCTTGTTTATCACCAAGGTACCATTGATTACCCAGCACTCATAATATGGAAAGTCTCTGGGGTAGATGGGATCAAAAGCCAAAATAAAGCAAACAAAAAATGACAATCACAACTACAGAGAGGCAGAGAAAATGAAGTGCAACAACCTAATCAGCCACCCTAGCAGAAATATTTTCACATCTAGAACCATAGTAACTACTATTTTACGAAGATACACCATTCCTTTACCTGCAAGGAGAAATAAGAATTCTAAGTATCCTCTTGCTATACAACACTAGTAAATAAAATATACAGAACAGTAGTCCCTCTCACCCTGGCTGGTTTGGCTCAGTGGATTGAGTGTCGGCCTGCGAGCTAAGTGTCGCTGGTTCGATCTTCCAGTCAGGGCACATCAGAGAAGGAAAACTCTGACTCCAAAAAACCTCCGCTGCCTTGCGGCATACCTCTTCAGGGGAAAGGCTAAGGGAGTAAACCCCAACAGAAAATCCAGAGCCGGAGTCCCTAAGGCGGTTTGACGTTGTAGTCAACACCGGCAACTCCTGCGGCGCACCTGAAGCCAAGCTGTATTGACTCCGTCTTTCCCTTGGATCCTTCAGCTGCGAAGAGAGGGGGGGTCTGCTGCATGCGCAACAGCAGACCCTCCATATCACCCTGCCCAGGCTCTGTAGCTTCAGCTTCACTGGAGAGGATACTCCAGCGTCATTGCAAGATGTCGATTCAACACGGGAGGAGACAGATACCGTGTCACTCCCGAGTCAGACTGCACAGCCATTCTTGGCGGTGCAGATAGACTCTTAAGAAGCTACACCATCGTCTCTCAAGACGGACGGCTGCCGACGACAGTAGTTCCTCTATATTGCGGTTCACTTATCATGACCTCACTCTATCGCGGGGTTTTTAAAAATATTATATTTAATTATTTATCACGGATTTTTTGCTATATTGCAGAATTTTGCGTTACTGTATATGTATGTTATTAAAGATATGTATGTTATTAAAGAGTGTAGAATATGTTTAAGAACATAAGTAGTGTTTGTAAAGGTATGGAAAAGGTTAATAAGGGACTGGGAACAGCTTATACGTGTTTGGGAAGGGTTTATAAAGCCTTAAAATATATATAAAAACTAAAATAAATGTAAGGTTCCTACTTTGCAGATTTTCACCTATCGCGTGGGGGTCTAGAACGTAATGCTCATGATAAGTGAGAAAATACTATACTCCTATAACTATTTCAGAGAGACATGAGGATCACATTGTAGGCATTTTTATTCTGCCTTAAATAATTTTTATGAATTGTAAATAACACATAATTTCAGAAAAAGGAAATACACATGAAACTTACTGAAAACATCTCAGTCACAATAATATAAAACATTAAAATTTATATTATCTTTCTTTCACTATATTTTTATTGTGTTATTTACTGTAAAACCACAGCACTTCCAGGGTAATTTAAAAAAATAAACAAAATATTATGTTAGTTGAGTTTATGTATAATATTAGCTTTTATTGAGATAGAAAATTCTAGTTAGTCAATTAAAATATTCTGATATCTAAGGAGACAGTCCAAAACTTAATGCAGTTTCACCAAGTTTAAGTAAGTTTTTGTTTAAAAAAAGAAGACTAAGTAGAATTGTTTTTCATGCAACTCATGGGTCATTGAAAAGCCAATTTATGTTACTAAATTTCATATAAATTAAATGAACTCACAAAAATGCAGTAAGTATATATAGAGAATCTACATTTATAACAGAGCCTCAAATATATAGAGGTATTTTAATTTCTGACACCATTTGGAAAAATATACTGATATTAAAGACAACAGATATTTGTATGTTACATGATCTTCCTATAAACCTTTCTTATTAAAATTTAGTGTTATAAACTATTTAAAATTCTATCATTAACTAGAATTTAATATTATAAACAGCAGTTTTTAATTTGTTCTAGTTCATTTTAGTGATTTGGAAATACTTACCTATAAAGAATGTCAATGTCTATAAAATGGCAGTTTCATTTCATATAGGTTTCCCATTGATACCTAAAAGTGATTTTCTTCTCTGAGACAGTGTGTATGTGTATTCCTGGCTTAAAACTGGAAATCACCCTCAAGGAAAAAAATCAAAAACATTCAAACTCATGAAGAATAAATACTATGCTATTAAAAAAATGAATGAGTTAACGATGACATCAAGGAAGAAATCAAAAAGTTTCTGGAAAATAATGATAATGAACACACAAAAACCCAAAAACCTATGGGATACAGCAAAAGCAGCCCTAAGAGGAAAGTTCATAGCAATGCAAGCCTACCTAAAAAGAATAGAAGAATCTCTAGTGAAAAAAATCTAACCCTGCAGCTACAAGAACTAGAGGAACAACTACAAACAAAGCCCAGAGTGAGTAGAAGAATGAAATGATCAAGATCAGAGCAGAATTAAATGACATAGAGACTAAGCAAACAACTCAAAAGATTAAGAAAAGTAGGAGCTGGTTCTTTGAAAATATAAACAAAATTGACAAGCCTTTAACAAGGCTCACCAAGAGGACCCAAATAAATAAAATCAGAAGTGAAAGAGGGGAAATCACAATCGATAATCACAGAAATACAAAAAATTGTAAGAAAATTTTATGAACAACTGTATCACAAGAAATTTGACAATCTAAATGAAATGGAAAAATTTATGGAAAGATATAATTTTCCAAAACTGAATCAAGAAGTAGCGGAAAAACTGAACAGACCAATAATAACTAGTGAAATTGAAGCAGTACTCAAAAAACTCTTGGCACACAAAAGCCCTTGACCAAATGGGTTCACATACGAATTTTACAAAACACTTAGGAAAAAACTAACTCCTATCCTCCTCAGACTATTCCAAAAAATCCAAGAAGAGAGAAGACGCCCAAACTCATTCTATGAAGCCAGTATTACCCTAAATACAAAACCAGGTAAAGACACAACAAAGAAAGAAAACTACAGGCCAATATTGTTGATGAACATAGATGCTAAAATCCTCAACAAAATATTGGCAAACCAGATCCAGCAACACTTTAGAAAGATCATGCACCATGATCAAGTGGGATTCATCCCAGGGATGCAAGGATGGTTTAATATTTACAAGTCAATAACCGTAAACACATAAACAAAATGAAAGACAAAAACCACGTGATCACATCAATAGATGCAGACAAAGCATTTGATAAAGTACAACATCCATTTATGATGAAAACTCTCAGCAAAATGGGAAAAGAGGGACCATACCTCAACATAATAAAGGTCATATACGAGAAACCTGAAGCCAACATCATACTCAATGGGCAAAAACTGAAAGCATTCCCCCTGAGGTCAGGAACAAGACAAGAATGTCCACTATCTCCACTCCTATTCAACATAGTGTTGGAAGTCCTAGCCACAGCAATATGACAAGAAAGAGAAATAAAAGCATCCAAATTGGAAAAGAGGTAGTAAAACTGTCATTATTTGCAGATGACATGATAGTGTACATAGAAAACCCTATAGACTCCGCAAAAAAACAAAAAAAACTTGATCTAATAAGTGAACTCAGCAAAATAGCAGGGTACAAAGTCAATATTCAGAAGTCAAAGGCATTTTTGTACACCAAAAATAACATTTCAGAGATAGAAACTAGAAAAAAAATAAAAAACATTTACCATTCAACAAGAAAATAAAGTACCTAGGAAGAAACTTAACCAAGGAGGTAAAAACCTGTACTCAGAAAACTACATAATACTGCAGAAAGAAATTAAGGAAGATACAAATAAATGGAAACATATACCATGTTCATGGATGGGAAGAATCAACATCATTAAAATGTCCATACTACCCAAATCAATTTATAGAATCAAATTAATCCCTATTAAAACACCAAAGACATATTTCACAGACTTACAACAAATAACTTCAAAAATTTATATGGAACCAAAAATAGAGCCACAGCTATCTTAAAGGGAATCACAATACCTGATATCAAACTATACTACAAGTCCATGGTAATCAGCACAGTCTGGTACTGGCATAAGAACAGACATATAGATCATTTGAACAGAATAGAGAGCCCAGAAATAAACCCAGGTCCATATAGTCAACTAATATTTGACAAAGGGGGAAGGAACATAAAATGGAGTGAAAAGAGCCTCTTCAACAAATGGTGTTGGAAGAACTGGACAGGGACATGCAAAAAAAAAAATGAAACTAGACCACCAACTTACAGCATACACCAGAATAAACTCAAGATGGATCAAAGACTTAAATGTAAGCCATGACACCACAAAAGTCCTAGAGGAAAACATAGGCAGGAAAATTTCATGATATCCCATGTAGCAACATTTTCACTGATACATCTCCTAAGGCAAAGGAAAAAAAAGGAAAGAATAAACAAATGGGACTACATCAAACTGAAGAGTTTCTGCTCAGCAAAAGAAAACATCAGCAAGATGAAAAGGGAACCAATTATATGGGAAAATATATTTGCCAATGATACCTCAGACAAGGCATTGATCTCCAAAATATATAAAGAACTTATATGATTCAACACCAAGAAGACAGAAAACCCAATTAAAAAATGGGCAAAGGACCTAAATAAACATTTCTCCAAAGAGGACATACAGAGGGTCCATAGATGAAAGAATGCCCAACGTCACTAGCCATCAAAGAGATGAAAATAAAAACCATAATGGGATACCACCTTACACCAGTCAGAATGGCCATCATCAACAAATCAACAAACAATATGTGCTGGCGAGGATGCAGAGAAAGGAAATTCTGGTACACTGCTGGTGTTAATGCAGACTGGTGCAGCCACTATGGAAAACAGTATGAAATTTCCTCTAAAAACTAAAAAGGGAACTTCCTTTTGAGCCAGCAATTCCATTGCTAGGATTATACCCAAGGAATCCTGAAACACCAATTCAAAAGAACATATGCATCCCTATGTTTATAGCAGCCCTATTTGCAATAGCCAAGTGCTGGAAACAGCCTAAGTGCCCATTTGTAGATGAGTGGATCAAAAAACTGTGGTACATTTACACAATGGAGTACGATGTAGTAGAAAGAAAGGAGGAACTTCTATCATTTGGAACAATATGGATGGAACTAGAGAGAATTATGCTTAGCAAAATAAGCCAGGCAATGAAAGAAAAATACTTTACGCTGTCACCTATTACAGGAGACTAATGAACAACACAAACAAAGAAGCAAAATTGAACCAGAGGTATGTAAACAAGGAGTAAACTAACAATAACAAGGGGGGGATGGGGGTAGGAGAGAAGAGGGTAAGAAGGGGAAGGGTCTAGTCAAAGAACGTGTATAACTTACCCATGGACATAGACAACTGGGCAGAGACTGATTGTGGGAGAAGGGGTGGTCAGGGTACAGAGAAACAATAGGAAAAAAAGTGGGACAACTGTAATAGAAAAATGAACAAATAAAAAATTTTAGTGGGCGGAGAAAATGAAAGCAAAATAAATTAATAAGTGAGCCAGCAACCCTACCTCCCCCCAAATAAACCTCACATGTAGGACAGTGAACAAAATAAAATGTAAAGTATGAAAATGCAATTTAGTGAATATTAGAATATTAGACAAGGATTTTCCTACACATTGTATATTTTTCTCCCTACCTGATCCTTCCAGAATTTGGCATTCTGAAGAAGTAAGCAATGACATAAAGTTCTTTGCATAGAGCTAATAAGATCAGTTGTTAATAGAGGTTTTGTTGACCATGACTTTGACTGGAATGTCACACCTAAAGGAGACATGCTGGACTCTGGTTGTTACCAAAAGGCCCTGAGGAACTCAGATTTACTTTCAAAGGAAATAAAAGCCCATGAGAAAAAAGGCCTTGTACCTTGGTTGGTTTTGCAGTCTATGGCAGTCTTTCTAGGGAAGGAACAAAGGTTGCTGTCCTGAAAGATGGCTAGAAGGGACCTTAAAACACAATTGAAAACCTGAAGGACTTGGAAAAGACAGGTGTTTACAGGCAAAGCTGAATGGTAGGTATGTGGCTCAGCTCCTATGCCCTGAAGGACAGACTGAAAGTCACCCTAAATGTTCCTTGCGTAAGTTCCAGCAAAGCAGACGTAAAGATCAAATGTGATCATTTGCTGCTCTTGTGTTTATGCAAATTAACAGGATAAATTAAAACTGGACTTAATGTGGTCCCTTTAATAACAAGGAGGGTAATCTTAAGGAGAAAAATTGTGATTCAAGTGTCTACACTTCATTTCATTCTGTCTCCTGCCTCGCTATCTTAGTGTGAGTTTCTTAGGAAGCAGATCCTGGGGACATGTTTTGTGATGGCAGATTATTAGGGAAAGCTTTTCCCGGAAACAGAGCGGAAGAGCAGCGGGAGGACAACTACTAGGAAGCATATAACCAGGCTGGCTAGAGCAACAGAGCAGGCTGACTGCTTAGGTCTCAATGGAGACTTTCATGGAGAGTTCATGAAACCATTATGAAGTACATAAAAATCACAGAGGAGCTGACAAGAGAGAAGCATAATTTACCTAAAGACTTTTATTTCCAGTGGCTAAAATCTATCTCAAGAATTTCATATCCTTTCTCTTTTTTAGTGATGTATGCTTGTGGTCTGAAAAAATATTGCAATTACTGGGAATTCACTGGCGGCCTTCCCACAGAACTGAAGCAAGGTACTGTTAGTGTAGGCTCACAGATGGTGCAAAGTCTAGAAACTGTCACCACAGCTTACTCCCGTGTCTATAGCAGAGCCAGTTGCAGATAGCAGTGACCTGCCTGCATGCCCACCATGGGGATATATGCAAGTTGTTGCTAGTGTGGCCCCAGTTGGAAAGCCAGGCCTGAGCTCTGATCTGGGGTAATGAAGGCCCTGAGTCCCCACATGCACATATCTTTCAATGTATGTGTGCTGAAAAAATGTGCTGGGCCTGGAGCACCAACCTTCATAGACTCAAGGTGTCAGTCTCCAAAACTCTAAATGTAAATTCAAGTACACATAGCTTTTAAATGTACCCTGACTCATGCTTTAAACAAATACAAAATAAAAGTTACCTAAGTTCTGTGTTAAAAATCTCATTTGAACCAAAATTTTCTGTAGTGTAAAGTTAAAACTTGCATAAAAATGTAATTCATAATAATTAAAAATTACCCAGGTAACAACACAATGCTTACTATTACATTTTAGTAAGAAATTAAAATGGGAATCACACATCAACTAGGAGATAGCATTAAATACAGCTCTGCTTCTCAAACATAGATACAGATAACAATACTGCCCCACCCCTGATAAGAACCAATAAGAAAACATTAGGCTTAGTGTAGGCATAGAAAAAAATTAATGCTTTTTCTGAATTTCAATTTTAGTCAAAGATTTAAGAAGATATCTTGAATCATGATTTTCTGTGTCAACCTAATTTGAGAAAATATTTTCGTGTGTGGTGTATATTATTTTAAAATGTCTTCCCTCAGTGTAAGCAGGAAAACCTATATTAGTGTGACAGTCTCATTATAGAGAATAGGCTTCTTGCTGTGGAGAAAGTTTATTATACTAATTTTACTGATTTGCTTAGCATTTGAAAGCACCATTTTAGATCTAGAAAATGAATAGAAAACATTACTAATCAATCTAAAACTTGTATGGCATACTTATGTTTTCTTTAAATATAAATTTTAGAGTTGTGGATATGTAACCAAGCCTAAAGATAGATTTTTTTTTTTTAGAATAACTTGAGTAATAAATATTTCTCTGGAAATGACTAACCTAAATTTTACATTTTATACATCTTAAAAGAGACATGTCTTTGTTTAGAGAGAAATACAATAAAAGTATAACTTTATGTTGTGATGAATTCTCACTCTAGCAATATTCTAGAAATGGCTGAAACCATTTTGGTTTCAAGAAAGGCAAATAATCTGACCAAAATTCATTATCAATTAAAATATATTTATGTAATTTGTTATTTAAATATGCTATATTTTATTAATGTTCCATAACTGTGTATGTTATAATTAAGTAATGAGAATAAATAAAAATTAATGTTTCTGTTTGTTTCACTATGTATTTTTTAATGAATGCTATTGTAATGCTTTTCAAACTAAAGACTATGATTCACAATGCATGCATAAAGAAACACATGCTTTAACTTTTAAAACCCTTATTTTTCTAAATTAATGTTTTTTCTTGAATTTCAGCTATGATTAACTAAAATTTAACTAGTCCTCTTGAAATAAATATTGAAAGTGTACAGCATTGATTAGATTATTTATTTCTGGATTTGGACATCAAGCATTGCAATACTATAGTCACTGAGAAAAGGGAAACTTTTGAAGTGAGCCCCACAATTACTCAATTTTCTATCTGGGGAGAATTCCGCAAACATAAACAAGTGTGCTAGAACACAAGTAGAGCCACTAAAGGAAATTGTGCAAATTGTGTGTGTGTGTGCCTGTGTGTCTTGGGGTGGGGGATGGGCAACAGTTGGATGGAGATCTCAGCAATCCTTGAATGAAGGCTAGGCAACAAATTTCTAGGGCGCAGTTACCTGGGGCTTACCAGAAAGCAGCTTCTATGGGTTTAAGAACAAAATTAAAATACCAGAAATAAAATAATGATGGAGACACTGGAAAACTAGCTCAGTTATGGTACAATGTCTTCATTAATGTCTTGTAAACACCTAAGTGGAGACACAATGAAGGTCACGCTTTAGGGGTAATACTGAACACCCCTCCAAAGCAAGCTTAAAAGCTGAGTTTGGAGTTTGAGTCTCATCAAGTTAGAGGGATTTAGAAAACTCCTTGAATTTATAAGCTCTAGTCTACAAAAGCATAAGACCAAGCCTATATAAATGCAAATGTGATCAACTTATAATGAAATGTATACTAGAACAGAACTGAACTATTTAGAGGACCATCACAAACTGAAGGTCTTCTCCACTGTGTTACTAATGATGTCCTATTACAAGACTTAGAAATAAACAGGTGAATGTTGACACATAGGCAAATAAAAAACATCCAAAAGAAGCTGAACATAATATTATTCAAAGTTTACATTTAGCAGGCAAAAATTGAAAGTGGGTATTATAAATATATTTCAAGAATTTTAAAAATATGCTTAAAAATTAAAAGGAATTGTGATTGTAAAGAATAATCAGAATTTTAGCCCTGAAATGGAAATTATAAGAGAGCAAACTAAAACTTACAGAAATTAAGATACCTGAAATTTAAAATATCATCAGAAAACTTTAAAAGCAAGTTAGCAATATCAGAAAAATTATGTAATATTTACAACACATCATCAAAAAGTCACAATTTTAAGCAACAAGTAAAAAAGAATTAAAATAAGAAAACAGACTCAGGAGTCCAGGAAAAATTACACTACAAACTGGGAAGAAAAAGTAGACTTATTCCTGAATATTACTTTTTAAAGATTACCAATATAAATATCAAAAGATTAAGGAAATCCAAGGAGGATAAATAGAAAGTCACACTTGGGGACATAAGAGTTTAGCTGCTGAAAATAAAGAACAATTTGAATGCAGTCAGAGATAAAATGTGCTTCATGGGAAGAGGAGCAGAAAAAACAAATTATGGCTGGCTCTTCATTAGGAACAATGCAGAACAAAATAGAATGGAGTAGAAATTTTGGTGTTCAAATATTAACTAAAAGTTCAACATACAGTGAAATTTTTCTGCATAAATAAGAGTGAAACAAAGACATTTTAAGATTAAAAAATAGGAAGAATTTATCTTAGTTAACCTTCTCCACAGGAAATATTAAAAGATTTATATCTGGCTGAGGGGAAATAACACCATATTAAAATGTTAATTTGTAGGACAAAAGGGAAAGGGTAAAAATGTTGTCTGTTTGTATGTGTGTGTGAGTTTATAATCTATAACAATAGTTTAAAACATGTCAAGAGACAAGTAAGTGAAATTTTCATTTTTTATGGTTATTGTATTGTGACTAGGAAAGGGAAATGATAGTGGAATTTTGAAGTGTGAACTGTGATGTGAAAGTATAATTTGTTGGTATGTATAAGAAGTATTAAATGTGAGAGAAGATGAATGAGGGTCATCTGTGTTTTGTGAAATGAAAAATAAATAAATTTATAAAAATAGACTTAAGTACATTAAGGATAGATATAAGCCCTAGAGAAATAAATTATTGTAAAGTAATCAATAAACTAGTATGCTTTGATGGCAGACCACTAAGTTTGGAAGTTCAACAGAAGGCAATGTAGTAATACCCATCAATAAATAAAAGTTTGTATGTTCTTTGATATTTTGATCTATGAATTTAATATGATACATTCATACATGCTCAAAACAAGTTATGCTCAAAATTACTCAAGTATTAAATTTACTCAAGTAAATGTTGGGGGTAACTACCTAAAAGAACTAATATATTGATGTCTGTACAATTTTTTCAGGAATTAAATAGAAAAAGGACATGGGTTAAGTACTGATATAAAACAATATCAGAGAAAAATTATTAAATGAAAAAAGCAAGTTTCAGAGTAGTGTTTGTGACAAGATTCTACTTTTGTTAAAGGAAAGCAGTGCATGTGTGTACTTTACCTAAATGTTCATTTTATAAGCATAATTAATATATTTAATTTTAATAAGTATAAATATACCAAATTCTATATAAAATATCAAAATTTTTATCATAATATGGATTTTAAGTGAAATATCAGATAATAATTAATATTTTAATTTTAATGGAAATATAGATATATATATTTTAAAATATTCTAGAAAAACATTAGAAACACAGTAAAAGGATTAAACTTACAACAACCATATATAAAGGAAAATATAATTTCTGTCCTTGGTTATTTCTTATTCAGTGTCTTCTATAATCACTTGATAAAGACCATAATAGTGTGCTTAGATCATCTGAGATGTACAAAGACAGCAAGATACATCATATGTTTTTTAGAAGAAGGATGCTTTAAAATATGTTAATATTTTATTGGGATGGGCTTTAATCCACAATGACATATATGAAAAATATAAGTGTAGAGATCTAGTTTCCCCAGAAAAAAAAGAAAAACTTTAGCATATGATAACTAATAAAACAAATATAAAATAAACTTAAATATTTAAAGATAGAATAAGTCCATGTTTTTTCAATATTTTTTGTTTCATAAAATATATAAAACTATAATAACACAATATAATTAAGAATTTTGTAACTCTCAGTATGGATTCTTTTGAAAGTAAAACTTGAGACAAGGACTTGGATGCCATTGTTTATTTGGTGGTTCATTAAGGATACCAGGAGCAAGAAAATGAGGAAGTTAAGAATAAAAAATAAAAAATAAAAAATAAATTGAAAATGAGCTAGTTTTAATAATGAGAATCTAGAGGACCTCCTACCTTTTCAATCAGAGAAAGGCAAAGATAGAGCATTGAGTCATCAACTCCCGTTCCTTACCGTTTAACTTCTCTAAACTGCTGGGTTGCACTTCTGTGGAGCTGACTGGCCTTGAGTCTCTGAGAAAGCAGAACAGAGAGACCGTGTTACATGCAGTTAGTGTAGGATACTGAACAAGGGAACAGATTTTCTACCCCAGCTGTACTCAATCAAGTATCCTGAAGGTGGGGTTGGAAGGTATGGCTGGTGCATCACGTGTCCTCTACACCTGTATTTCCCACTGCTCTATACTATTTTGTCAATACATGATTAAGAGGCCATAGTTTATTAATAGGAATTCAGTCAAAGTAGAGCTCATTTAATTAAAATGACCTGGATGTGGAAGATCATGACCCAATTTTGAAAAGAAATTATTAGAAAGTATAAATGTTATGCATAGATATAATGATAGGGGAAATGATAGAAGTCTTCAAATATTTGAAAATTGTCATGTGAAAAACAGCATGCATTTTCTTTTATGGCTAAAACCGTAAAGCTGAGGCAAATATGTGGACATTAAATGGAGACAGATTAAGCTTGAAATGGGAAAGACTGCACTATGAAATCTATGTAATAAGGGACTGGGCTCTATCCAAGGTTAATATATATCTAATCACAAGAGATATTCAGAGATTAGATGGACCACATACTTGTTAGAGATGTATTAGAGCAGAATCGCCAGTCAGGTAGGTGGTTAGATAGACCTCTTGTACAAATCCCTTTTAAACACATAACATATAATTCTATAAATGTTAGGGAGAATTCAGGCTCATTTATTGATTTATGTCATTCAAAAATATTTAATAATGAGAGAGAGTTGTAACAGGCATCAGGTGTCAAATGATAAAATGGAAACTTGTTGAATGGTAGTAAGGAGTTATTGGATATAATAAAAAGTATATGTAAGTTCTATGAAGGAAAATCACAGACAGCAGAGTGAAATGTAATAACAGGACAGGTGGGGCCTGGATTCATTTTGAAGGATCGAGGAAGTCCTTAAACAGGATGACAGTATTTAAACTGAGACCTCAATGAAGCAAATTAGAAGACTTTTCTAATACGAGGGGACAAAATATCCTGTAATTTAAGGTTTTGCACTTCAAGAGTCTCTATAGTCATATATTTTTGTTGTCATCAATCACCCAATCATAAAACTCTATGCAAATTACTATAAACATATACATTTTGTTTCAATATGAAGTTATACAGAGAGCTTAAATTTAATAGCAGTAGAAATTTTTCTGCTAAAGTATAATGAATGGGTTAAAGTACTAAAAAGGTCCTCGTGGAAGATTTGAAACATTCTCAAAGAAAACTAGGTATTAATTCACTATTTTATATTTTTATTTGAAACAAGTTTCTTGAAGTACCATGACATCCACATATACTAAGGCATTTACTAATAGGTATTTTTAGAATTAAATAAACAAAAACAGAAAAACAAAGTAACACTTTTAAAAATAAGTTCTGAGAAGTTACGTCATAGTGCAATTAATTTATTTCTTCATTCATTTTAGTTTCCCATGTTAATTTTAGTATGAATACAACATTAAAAAGATTTACTCTCTATGGGGTTTATGCTGTTACCAGATTAACCTTTGGTTCTAGTAATTAGAATTTTGCCACATAATGAGCAAAAGGGGGGGTTGCATTCTGCAGTAAAAAATTAATCCACAAAAGCTAATCTTGAAAACAATGTTTTCAAAAGATACAGATGATTCACTCTAGAATATAATATCTATTACTTTTAGAAAACAACCTTGCAACATGACAAAACTGGTAATTTCCTGATAATGTATAATTTAAGAAGGTACTAATTGTCTCAGAAAATAATCAAGCTCATTATTAGCATGTACTTTGAGTGTATTCACTTTCCTACTGTGGATTAAAAATCTGTTTTAGTCTTTCATACTTGAAAAGGAGGTATGAACATTTTATGGAAAAACAGTTACTGATGAGTACTTGCTATGAAACTATATCAAGATTTTTATGGGCTTATTAAGAATTGGCATAGCAAGATATATTTTCCTTATTCTTATGGAAATTGGAGAAGCAGAATAGTTCCCCCATTAGGCAAAGTGACCGCAGTTTCAACTGCATAACAACCATACAAAAAATATTAAAGATCCACAAATAAACTTTTGAGGGTTTTTTTTGAACAAAAGGCATTTTTTCTATACTATGGATCACTTAGATTTCCATCCTTATTCACCTTCTGGTAATTACTAATGCAAAATATCTGTATTTTTTCATATAGACATTTTACTTTGAAATAAACTATATTATAGAAAAAATACATATTATTGAGTATTGTGAGGTGTCCTAATTTAGTGGTAACCAGCAAGTTAGATGCAGAATTTTATTTATGAACATATTTTAAGACATAATTTTAAAAATAACATAAATCAAATTTTGAGAAATATTTTAAAAAAGGTTATCTATGTTTTCTGAAATACTTTACAATGTCTATTCATTTTAATCATTTGGGGTACTTTCTTCCTATCTCCTTTTTGGCAGAAAAGTCAACACTACCCACAGTCTTTCTCTTGTTTGATTTGCAAAACCCTATGATCATTTTTCATTTATCTCCTGGAATGTTTCTATTACTAGTATGCTAGTCACACTCCATACAAAATGCATTTGAAACAAGTTTCAAATTTCTGTTTCAATCATAAGGACTTATAAACTCACAATTATAATTGTTAAATATTTACTCACTTGTTCCTGTATCTTTTGCTTTTATTACTAATGTGTCTCATTTTAAACTTCCAAAGGGATAATTTTTGACTCGTACACTATAGTCAATTTATTGTATGACCTTAGGCCAATCACTGAAATCTGTTCCTGTTTTCCTATGTGTAAAATGGGAAAGCTAGGATACTATATTTGAATATACTAAAAGATATATTGAAACACTTCGTTCATGTTATGAAAAGTAAATAGTAGTACTTCTCTTAATAAAACATAACTCTACAATTTATCCTGATTTTTAAAAATTAAAACCAGATTGAAAACTGTATTCCAAACTACCAGACGGTATTGCAAATGTCAACCAGTTTTGTAAACTCCCTAAAGTGGCACAATTTCTATAAGCTATATTACCTATATTAAAGGGGGAAAGTTTAAATGCAGAAGCCAAAATTAAGTTTCAAAGAAAATCAAGGTAAATAGATTTATACAATTTACGTATTTTTTGTAAATGTTTGTAGCTTCAACCTCTGTAGGCTCCTTTATATGTTTTCAGTGTATATTTATCTACCTTAAAGATAGATATTCTAAGCTAAAGTTAGAATTCCTTATGCCGTTGAAAACAAATTATTGTTAATTTTGACAAGGTGGGTATTTGCAAAGCTGAATCACTAGCTTTTTAATTAGCAGACAATTATGTTATTGGCAAAATATAACATTCAATTTAGATCTAAATTTATAAATATTTATCTAAAATAAACCAAATCATAACTTTAAAAGACTGCCATTAGTCTACTTTTGAAAAAGTGCAAAGATCAGAAATATCTATCTAAAATAAACCAAATCATAACTTTAAAAGACTGCCATTAGTCTATTTTTGAAAAAGTGCAAAGATCAGAAATATTTATTTAATCTTTTTAGAAAAGCTTTATTTGTATAAATTTTCATTCTGTTTTCATAATTATATTTCATTTGTCCTGAGTTAGGTTTGTAGCAGTGTAATGACTTTTAAAATTATGAAAGATTCCAGATGCTATACTATCTACTCACTTTTCTCAGTTTCCTAAGAAATTTGTGAATAAATCAAATTTTCAGGTTTAGTTTTATTGGTGAATTGAAAATACATAATACACTAGCACTTTTCTCTTTGGACTATCTGCCTTTTTATGGTTCATTGTAAGACCTGGCTTAAAAGCCTTTTGACACAGGCATGGTAAAAATGTGAAGTTGAAATTACCATCTGCTGAAAGCCACTCATGGTTATCCGCCTATAGAAGAAGTTGACAATTTCACTGTTTCTCCCGCTGACATCATTATCATCTGGCTCTACAAAAGGTGTGTATATATTTATAGACTCAGATATAGCATGGCAAGATCAATTCAGGCATTTCCACATGCAAATGCAGTGTTGGATTTCAACCCAATCATACCAGTGAATATAAAGGGAGAATTGTCTACAAAGATAAATTTATCAATCGCTATATACAATTTCAGATATTTTAATAAACATTTTGTAATATTTTTCAGCAACAAAAAAAAGAAAATTGATGATTTGTAAGAGTAGGGTTATACTTCAGAGTTATAAAACACACACACATACATTTCTCCCTTGCTCTGCATAGAAATACACAAAGATTTAACATCTTCTTCACTAATTCACCTTTCAGTCTGAGTCTTTGTATTTATTTTGCATTTATTTGTTTCAAAAAAGTACCTTAATGATCTGGTTTCCTTTATCAAATCTATTTCTAACTTTCCTATCTATTGTTCACATATACACTGTATGCAGTAAATATTTGTTTTATTCAATGTAGAACCTCATACGTGTCAACTTATGTTGCTTACACTTCCAAATTTAAGCCTGATATATCTACATGTTTGCATTTGATGTTCATTTCAATGGCATCTTCAAATCTTATTTTAAAAGGACTATAAGCTTTGATTTTATTTTTGTTTAGACACAATTAAGGGCCTCAATTAAGTATGTACAGTAGAAAAAAGGATTGTGGTGCTGGCCAAGTGGTTCTATTGGTTGGAACATCATCCTATACACCAAAAGGTCTCGGGTTCAACCACAGATCAGGGTACATACCTAGGTTGTGGGTTCTAATTGACACCATGCAGAAAAAAAACACATTATGCTGTTTCCCCTTGAATTTGACATAATAATGTAGATGTAGCTAATGCATCCCTAATTACTACCTAATGTTTGATTTATAATTGGAAAGGGAGAAAAAAAGCCCCCCTCTTCCTATTCTGCCTTTGAGCTGCTGTCAGCCATT
The DNA here is from genome assembly GCF_987537825.1 of Furipterus horrens. Classification (NCBI taxonomy): domain Eukaryota; kingdom Metazoa; phylum Chordata; class Mammalia; order Chiroptera; family Furipteridae; genus Furipterus; species Furipterus horrens. The sequence goes on from NW_028327175.1 coordinate 71,719,420, forward strand.
CTCCCAGATCATGGCGCCTTAATAAACTATTTCCTTTCACACCAGCACTGGTCTCATGAGTTTGGCTTTCATTGTGGTGGGCAGCCGGACCTGTGCTTCAGTTACAGCACTGCGACAAAAGCCATCATGCCATTAGGTCATGAATTGTATAAGGACCTATTACATAAGCATTTCATAAGGACTCCTGAAATAGAAAAGTAATGATAATTTTAATAATATTTTGGAAATAAAGATTTTTTTCCTTATATTAGAAAACATAAGAATTGTTTGTATGGAGGAAGAAGAAAGTAACAGAGTTTCAAAAGTTTTATTTGATGATAGAGGGAGAGAAAATAGTTGGAAATTTTAAGAATCCAAATGTTGGATTATCTTTGAGAGATAAGAAAACAGAGGTAGACCAGAGAAACTTGATTGACATATTTCCCATTTTATGTAATAAAAATATTCTATCATGAGTTCTAGAGAGAGAGACAGTCTCCAAATGAATGCATAAATAAAAGAAGCGACCCAAGTTTAGGATTAAAGTATTAAAATGACATTATGTTCACACTAGCAGAAGAACAAAAAATGATGATATACAAAGTTAAATAAATAATATGCAGTGAGGAACATTGAAAGAATAAAGTCAATTATATTATTTGCTATAATAAATAGAAATAGTATAAATTCTTTAATGATGGCTGGAGTAAGACTACATTAAAAAATAAATCCCCAGATATATGTAAAAATCCTAATCCTTAATATCCCATTCTCCCTGAAATATCAACATAATTGGCTTCATATTTTCTCTTCCATTATCCACTCCTCCATATACTAGTATATATATATGGATAGTTTTGAAGGTATATTATTTTTGTACAAATGGAATAATACCTTAAATTCTTTCCTAAACTCTGTTTCTCTCACTCAACTATATGTTGTTTTTTATGTATAATACATGTAGATTTACCTAAGTAAAAAAAAAAAAAATTACTAATGCCCTGACTGAGTGGCTCAGTTGGTTGGAGCATCATCCTATACACCAAAAGGTTGTGGGTTTGATTCCTGGTCAGGGCACATACTTAGGTTTTGAGTGTGATCCCTGGTCTGGAGGATACTGATTGATGTCACATTGATGTCTCTCTCTCTCTCTCTTCTTCTCCCTCTAAAGTAAAAAGAAAACAAAAAACAAACAAAAATATAACTTCAGGTGAGGATTTAAAAAAATTAATACTGATTGGTCCACTATATGGATTATAAATCATCTATTTAATCAATGCCCTACTTTTTAACATTTTTAAAGAAGATGCCTTTCTGATATTCTACTGCAGGAAGCATACTTCACTGAGGTCCCCAGAAGCTGCATTGAGAAATTCATTGCTATACGGGGTGCGGGGGGGTGAGGTGGTGGTAGTGGTGGCAGTGTGGGTTTATAATTGTTATATGGAAGAAAATACAATAACTAATAATACAAGAATAAACTCTGTGTTTCACATACCCACAACTGTAAACCTACTTTTGCCTCTTCTTGTACTTCTACCAAGGCCGTGCTTCCCATGAAGCTCTCCCAGCCAGTGACTGAGTGTGGCAGGAATAATAAAGCAAGACTGCTCCTGGGGGTACAGGAATCCTCCAAGCCTCAGGCTCTGGGGTGGAACCCTAGCTTGGATTCTCTGATTTGCACTAGACTCTGCAATGCTTCCACATAATCTTTTTTTCTTCTTCCTCTTTCCTTCGCTGTAGGTCATACTTGCACTTCACAGCTCTCCCAGCCTCAATTGTCTACTTCCAGTATCTCTCACAATCCTTTCTCCTAATAAATGATTTCAGCATTTATTCTCATATCAGTGTTGGCTTCTCAGAGGACCCAGACCAAAGCATATGATTTTTCCTAGGATATTTTGTAATATACATCATAAAAAATCAGCCAATTTTTAAGAAAGTATGTCTTACAGTTTATCACATATTTTCATCAAATATTCTTAGATCTCTTACACCCAGGTAGAGTTGGATTATTTGTGATAAAAAGATTTGATTGCCCTTATTCGATATGACTCATTAAAACTATGTTCATTTTTAAGAGTTATTTGTTTTCCATCTCCCAAAGCTATGCCAGTTGACATGATTTATTCATACAAAGAGCAGGGCTATTTGTTATTAATTATATTCTAAGCAATAACACTTCATTAGCAGTTATTTAGTGTTAGTGCCAGCCTAATGGGAGAAAATACTAGATCCAACTGTGGTATTTTCATTTCAATCATTTTCCCCCTTTTTATCCAGACTTCATAATACTTTGTGATATTTGGTTTTAAATCTCAAGTATTTTAATATTTTTAGGTACATTTATAAAAGAATTAAAATTCTATTGGATTAGTAAAATATTTAAGTAGTTTGTTATAAAATTTTATATGTATTATAGCTGCAATAGAACAAAGTTAAAGTATTTTATAAAGAAGATTAAATAAATGAGCAACACAATACCTGTAGGATATAGAAAGTCAGACAAGTGATTGTCACAGATATTAAAAGAAAATCTTAAAAACTGTAAGGCAAAATTGTCACATTTTTGTATCTGAAATTTCTATGAAAAGAATTAACAGTATGAAAAATTGTTGCCAGTTATACTTCACTTACAAAATATTAGTCTTTATTTAACCCAAGGATCTCCCAGTTGATTATTAACCTTGAATAGGAAAAGGCACCAACATTCTTTTTTATGATTTTTTTTTATACTGAGGGAGGAATATAAATTTGCATTTATTTATTCTTTCTCATTGAATTTATTGGGGCAACATTATTGGTTAATAAAATATATAGGTGTCAGTGTGCAGTTCTATTATATGTCACCTGGGTATTGTATTGTATGTTCATCACCCCAAGCCAAGTCTTGTTCCATCACCATTTATTCCCTTATGCCCTTTTCTACCTGCCCACAACCCCCATACTTTCCCTCTGGTAACCACCATACAGTTATCTATGTCTATGAGTTGTTGTTGTTGTTTTTGCTTAATTGCCTCATGTTTATCACCCAGCCCCCCAATCCCCTGTCCTCTGACAACTGTCAGTCTGTTCTCTCTGATTCTGTTCCTCTTTTGTTTGTTAGTTTATTTTGTCCTTTAGATTCCACGTATGAGTAAAATCATATGGCTCCTGCTTTTCTCTGACTAGTTCACTTAACAAAATGTTGTCCATGTTCATCCATGCTGTCGCAAAGGGTAATATTACATTATTTTTTACAGCTGAGTAGTATTCTATTGTGTAAATGTACCACAGCTTTTTTATATACTCATCCACTGATGGACACATGAGCTGCTTACAAATCTTGGCTATTGTAAATAACTCTGCTATGAACATAGGAACATATATATTCTTTCAAGTTAGTGTTTTGGGTTTCTTCATATACCTTCCCAGAAGTGGAATTGCTGGATCATAAGGCAGTTCTATTTTTAATTTCTTGAGATAACTCTGAACTGCTTTCCACAGTGGCTGCACCAATCTACAATCTTCATATAGATCAATGGAACAGAAAAGAGAGCCCAGAAATACACTCACACCTTTATGGTTAATTAATATTTAACACAGAAGGCAAGAACATACAATGTGTTAAGGATAGTCCATTCATTAAATGACATTGGGAAAACTGGACAGATATATGCAAAAAAATTATATTAGAGCACATTTTTATACCACACACAAGCACAAACTCAAAATGGTAGGCAGTAAAATTTCAAACATTTCTCATAACAGTATTTTTCCTCATATATCTCTGCAGACAAGGAAAATAAAAGAAAAAATAAACAAATGGAACTACATCAAACTAAAAGATTTTGCACAGCAAAGGAAATTATCAAGAAAATGAAAAAACAACCCATTGAGTGGAAGAACATATTTGCCAATAATACATCTGACAATGGGTTAATATTCAAAATTTATAAAGAGCCTATAAAACCCAATATCAAAAACTAACAAACAATCTAATAAATGGGCAAAGGACCTGAATAGACACTTCTCCAAATTGGACATACAAATGGCCAACAGATGTATGAAAAGATGCTCGAAGTCACTAATCATCAGAGAAATGCAAATTAAAACCACAATGAGATATCACCTCACACCCATCAGAATAGTTATCATAAATAAATCAACAAACAAGTGCTGGTGAAGATATGAAGAAATGGGAACCATGGTGCATTGCTGGTGGGAATGCAGATTGGTGTAGCCACTGTGAAAAGCAGTATAGTGTTACCTCAAAAATTTAAAAATAAAACCAACTTTTGACCCAGTGATTCTATTTCTAGTACCAATATTCTTTAAGCAATTTTAATTTACTTAAATATTTAATGAACAATATATTTTAAAGACACTATATTATTTAGCATTAAGAAAGCAGTTTTTAGTAAGCCAATTTTTACTTATTAATCAAACTTAGCAACATTTTTCAGTAGCCAAATTATTATGCTGAATAGATAATTTATTAAACTTAGATTTAGTCTAGACTAAAGAAGATGATTTCAATGAGGTGATGTCATGTGACCTTTGTAGCTGAGAAAAATCAAGCCATAACATGTCAAGTAAATACCTTAGGAGCAGGCCAAATGAACAGGCAAAGTAATTTGATAACATAAGAAACATTAGAAATGTGTAGGAAAAGCAAATATCCAATATTGATTAAAATTAAATCACCCTCTTACTATTCAATGATTTACTCAACAAACACATAATTTGTACCTAAGAACGGTTCCATTTTCTTTGAGCTTATGTTTTACACATATATTCTTTATATTGGCTGTTATAACAAAAATGCTCTCATGGAATTAGTCTCTATCTTAAATTTATAACAAGAATCATAACACACTTATTCTAGGCTCCTATCACAACTCTAGTAAATCAAAGTGCTTATATCTATGCTTAGTTAAAATAGATAAAATTGGACTGTGTAAATAATTTAAACTTTGTGTGCATCAAGTGATATTATCAACAGCATGGAAATGCAATCTATGGAACAGAAGAAGAAGCTTGAAGATCACACGTCTGATAAGGGTAATATTAAGAACATATAAAAGACTCCTATGCTTCAACAACAGCAACAAAACAGCCTGATTTTTTAAATGGGCAAAGGGCTGGAATAAACATATCTCCCAAGAAGATATAAAAGTAGCTAACAAATACATGAAAATATGCTCAACATCACTAATCATTGGGGAAATAAAAATTAAAACCACAGTGAGATGCCACCTCACTCTCATTAGGGTAGTTACTATGCAAGCAAAATGAAAATACATAGTAATACACAAAAAAATCCAGAAAATAACACAAGTTGGTACAGATGTGGGGAAATTAGAACTCCTATGCACTATTGACAAAATATAAAAATGGTATAGCCATTATGGATAGCTGTATGGTAGCTTCTGAGAAAGTTAAAAAGAAAATAACCATATTATCCAGCAATTCAACTTCTGGGTAGATACCCAAAAGAAACGAAAGCAGGGTCTTGAACATATATTTGTACGTTTTTTGTTAGCATTTACAACACCTAAGTGTCCATCAGATAATTAATGGATAAACAAAATGTGTATATTACATACAGTGGAATGTCATTTAGCCTCAGAAAAGGAAATTTAGACATATGCTACAACATGCATGAAACTTGAGGACAATATATAGGAACTCTTGGTACCTAGATAAAGGTACCTAGTGTACTTAAATTCATAGAGACAGACAGTGGAATGGTGATTACCAGTAAATGGGGGAAAAGAGGAATGAAGTATTAATGGGTATAGAGTTTCAGTTTTGCAAAATAAAAAGATTTATGAAGATCAGTTCCAAAGTATTGTGAATGTATTTAACACTTATGAACTGTTCTCAACCATATTTAAGATAGTAAGTTTTATGGTATTTGTATTTTACCACATATGCAGTACGAAAAGTGGCAAATGATTAGGAAATATTTTTAATTGTATTATTTATATAAAAATATTCAATATATTTCTTGGCACATAGAAAGGACTTAAAAATGGTTGACTGGACATTTTTTCTTACTTATAACTTATAAGAAACAGGTGTTAGTTTTTCATTAGGAACACATAAATGCTATTTTAGTAGTCTTTTTATTTTATAATAAAATAAAATTTTACCTAGGATGGCACCTAGTAAAAGGATTTAAATCATAAGAGCTTCCACAAAGCTTAATTATTCCTACTTTCTGACCCATGAACCTCTGAGGTTTAAATCCTCCAGTTCTTTATGTTGCCTCAGGCAGTATTCTTCCTCTTGAAATCTTATTATCCAAGTTCTCTTGACTGTACAGAATACATATGCGATGCAGTTAAAAAGAACAGAAAGGGGCAAATAAACCAAAGTGAAGGCCAAATGAAATGCATGACAGAATTGAAATAAAGCTTACTGAAAGATTTGGTTAAAATCTCTTTTGTGACCAAAGTAGTAACATGATTATCACAAAGTACACCACAACTAATTGGAAGCAAATCATGCAGAAGGGCCAGGAGTTCTACTTTCTTTCTTTTACTATAATAAATCTAATTTGCATGTATCCCAAATCAGGTAATTATCTTCCAACTTGTTTAAAATAGTATAAAGTTGGAGATGCAAGATAATTTTATCTTTTATGTGGTGGATATTTTGATTTTTCAGTTTGACTTTAAAGCCCATTTTGCTTCCCATTAATAGGAAAAATATTTTAATTGTAATTTTCAGTTTATGAAAACATTTTCTCAAGTAAGTCAAATTAAATCTCTTGCATTTACATACCCTTGTAAACAATGCAGTAAAAATGTGTCTTTTTTTCCATGTTTCTTTTTATATTATTATAATTACTTAATCAGGCTAATTTTTATTATAAATGTTACAATGCAGATTTCTATCACTGTTCAGATACTTGTCCATTTTATTTTTTTAAATATTTTAATTATTTATTTTTAGAGAGACGGGGAGGGAGAGAGAAAGAGAGGGAGAGAAATATCAATGTCTGTTTGCCTCTCATGCATTGGCCTGAAACCCAGGCATGTACCCTGACTAGGAATCGAACCAGCAACCCTTTGGTTCACAGGCTGGCACTCAATTCACTATGCCACACCAGCCAGGGCAGATACTTATCCATTTTAAATTTCACTAATTAGAATTACTGCCAAGAATCATCATTTTTTTTCTGCCAATATTCCCAATTCTAATTCTGCAGTTTTCACGTTTACCAACAAAAATGTGTTCGTTTTGTGTGTAATTCTGAATCATTTTTATATTTTAGGACCAGAATAAAATCATGTGAATTAGGTAAAAGTATGAGTGCTTGCATTTATTACCTAATCTGTGAAAAAATGTGAGCAATTCCTCTCAAGGACTCTAGACTCGCTGTATTGACCAAAATACTTTCAAATACTAAGTAATAGTAAACAGAAAATCCCCCGCTCACAGAGACCAGGTCTAACTCTTCTGCTTTCATCACAACTCAATAATTCTCTTTCAAAGGCTATTTCACCAACATCTGAGTACCACCTGAGGCAAGATGTGTAGTAAGGATGTTACCCTTTACTGGTTAAGATGAACCTGCAAGTGGTATTTGAAGCTCCTTTTACAAAGAGTCCATGCTGATCACATGACAGGGCTTTCTACCTCATTTTAGTAAATTGCAAACACGTGGAGGGCAGAAAGCCTGCAGAAGCGATGGCTGAGAAAGAGTGATTTAACAGGATGTACAGTTTCCTGATCAAGCTGCTTTGGTCTGAAACTGACAAGTAGTGCCTGCAACTTTGAAAGAGCTGTGGAGGTAAAAAATGAGAAGAAAAAGGATGTTAGGTCAGCCCTTAGTGTAAAAAATGACTTTCACCGGGAGAAACATTGTCATCATTATATACAACAGTACAACTTTTATTAAATCCACTAGTGTAAGTGTACTTCTAAGATCAGTAAAATGATTTTGAACATTTCTGTTTCTTGCACGGAAAAAGAAAAGGTATTAGTTCAGTCTCTTTAGAGAAATTGGAAAGAGAGTAGCTACTCCAACCTATCTTAAATTTCTAGGAGGCAAGATTAAAGTCAACCTATATTCAAATTAATCAAAGCAAAATAACTAATAATTTTATGAAAAAATTATGCAATAAAGTTGAATGTTGCTATGTGTAGCTAAATTCTGATTAAAGTTATTTCTGGTTGAATATATGCCCTGCTTCTACCATTTAAAATATAAGCATAATAATTGCTAGTCTGAATGTTTTGTTCCCTCGAAATTTATATCTTGAAATCCTTCTCCCCAAAATGATGGTGTTTGGAAGTGGAGTCTTTGGGTGGCTCCCTCATTAATGAGATTAGCTGTCCTTATAAAAGAGGTTCCACATAGCTTTCTAGCCCCTTCCATCACCTGGGTACACAGGGGGAAGGTGCCAGCTATGAACCAGGAAGAGAACCCTCACCAAAATGCTTCCATGCTGGCTCCTTAATCCTGGACTTCCCAGACTCCAGAACTATTTATTAGCAATACATTTCTGTGCTCATAAGCTGCCTAGTCTGTGGTACCTTTTTATAGCAGTTTAGACTAAAAAAGTTAATTAGATTGAGAAGCCGTTAAAGGTGGCAATCAATGAAGTAATAAATATGTGACTTTAATTTGAATTTTTTAAAAGATTTTATTTCCTTATTTTTAGAGAGAGTGGAAGGGAGAAAAAGAGAGAAGAAACATCAATGTGTTCGGGAAACATGAGTTGGATGCCTCTCACATGCCCCCTACTGGGGACCTAGTCCACAACCTAGGCATGTACCCTGACAGGGAATTGAACTGGTAACCCTTCGGTTCACAGGTCATTGCTCAATCCACTAAGCCACCTCAGCCCTGGCTTAATTTGAACATTTTATAACAGGGAATAGAGAAGTCCAGCCTGACTACACAATTCTAACAAGGGCTGCATTAGACAACAAAATTTAATGCACAAAATTCTGAACATTAAAACACATACTCTGAACTATAAACACAGCATGTAGAATTAAAGTGCTGGCAGGCCAAGAAGGATTTTTTTTTAATTTTCTGTATTGGATCTTTCAATAACAGGATATGAGCATTTTAGCAGAAGGGAAAAATAACTTTTTCATTGCTCCATAGTGAATTTCTAAAACACAATATCATACACATTCATAGAAAGATAATATACCCAATATGGGTGCTAGAACAATGCACAAGATATTTGACACCATCTCAGAAGAGAAAGCAAGAAGCATTAACATTAGCTTGCTAGAACTGCCAAAACTAAGTACCACAGACTAGTAGCTTAAAAAAATAGAAATCCTTCTTACACTTTTGGAGGCTAGAAGTTTGAGAGCAAGGTTGGTTTCTTCTAAGGTTCTTTCTCTTTGGTTAGTAAATGGCCATCTACGCCCTGTGTCTGAACATGATCTTCCGTCTCTGTGTGACTATGCCCTAGTCTCCTCTCTTAATGAGAACATCAGCCATGTTCAATCAGGGCATACGTTAGTGATTTCATTTTAACTTAATTTCCTCTTTAAGGGCCTTATCTAAAAATACAGTCTCAGTCTCATTCTGAGTAATGAGGATTAGGACTTGAACATTAAAATCCAGGGAGCACATAATGCAGCCCATAACAGTGCTAGTCAATCCTGCAAGGAAGAACTATGCCTAACACCTGCTGATTCTTCTCCCTTAGCTGTGCATCTTCACAGTGGAATAATACACATAACACAATGGCCAATACTCAAACTGTTACTCAGAGAGTAAGGAGTTCTCACTTATACTCGGAAGCATATTATGTAGGATACATAACATCTTTAGGCAAGTTTTTATTTATTACTTCATCTTATCTCTTATTTCCTATTGGTCAAATTCTACCCAACAGGAAGTTAACTCTCTTCATTTATCAGGTTACCCCTTGGTCCCACCAGAGAGTCCCTGGTAAAGGAAAATCCTCTAAGGTTACAGTTCACCAGGGCCTGGTTGTGGGGTTCTCCTGTCAGTAGGTGAGAAGAATGGCACTCTTTGGCTTGTGTTAGAAGCAATGTCAGCAACATAGACTGGTACTTTTAATTCCACTAAAAGAGTTACAAAATGTGTAAGATTCACTCTGACAAGGAGGCAGACAGTCTAGGAGTTGGGCTAGTGGAAGAAGCCAAGCAGATCTGAGGTGGTACAAAATTTGGTCATGGTGTGACTCATTGCCAGTCACATCATTATATCCTATAGAAAATCAATATCCTCTTGCTTCTCTGAAAATGGAGATACTTGTTCAATCATTCAAGGTGAGGGATAGTTGAAATCTCCCAAAATGAGATTGAATAAGTAGTGTGAGCAAACCAAGTACTGTCCTCATGCTTCTGCTGGTTCTGGGACAAAAGTGATATATATATATTTTATTTTCTACACCCTTCACCTATTCTATCCAATTTTCATTCCAGATTTTCATCATATTTGGCCAGATCTTCATATCTTTTGAGTTGCTTACCTGGTAAGGTGTTCCAGAGATTCTTTTGTAAGTATTTTACAACCTTGGTAGCCTTTACTCTCTTAATCTGTAATTTATATCAATTTCTGGCCATATTCTAAGTAAATCTGTTGGACCCCAGTCATACTCTTTCCTGATGGATTTTTCAGTAACAACCAGCTTTTCAAAGTAATCACCATTGATTTTCTAGGTAGGACCAGTACCCTTATCATTGTCCTATAATTCAATGGAATGACAAATTCATTAGAAGTCAGTTAGTAGTAAAAGTTCCTAATTAGGGGAGTTCTTACTGTGCCTCTTGACAGAAGTATACTCCTCAACCTATGAACTAGGATTTCTAATCTAGCAGAGCATAATTTTCAAGGAAAGAAGCACCAAGTGAAGGGAGTGATGATAAGAAGCAGCAATTCTATTTCTGCCTCTTGCCTCTCAAACTGGTGTATTCGATCTCTATAGGACACATCACTTTACATCTGCTATTAAGTATATAAACCACAGCCTGTAAGACCCTATTTGCAAGGTGTTGTCTGAGATTGGTACCTTAGCTTTAACACCAACAAGCTCATTCACCATTTTATTTTCAGGCCAGCAGTTTCTAGGTTTGAGAATAAAATAATAAAATCAGTAAATTTTATAATCATATATCAATGTTCATCCCTCCTTTGCCTCAAAATTTCCCTTGACCTTAAGTGATGCTTTGTTATATACAATATGGATGTTCCTGTCATTCTTTAAGTCCTGAATGGTGGTGATGCTCAAGGTTTCAAAATCAAAGTAGGAAAACTTAAATCTGGATTATATGTTGATTTCCATAAGAATGCATTGCTACTTTCTCCAGAATAGCAGGAATTCAAAGTACTGTCAAATCCTGAAATGGTTAGCTATTGTCTAATCTGGTCAGAGGGTATGGCTTCTCCTCACAGGCCCAACTGGGGCACAGGTCTCTTAGGTCCATGGTACCATAGATGACTACAATTTTACAGCCATGTAAAGGGCATGATTGCCAAAGCTATTCTGGTCAGGAAACATGGCAAAAAGGTAAGGCTTGAGAAAGAGGATATGAGAAGTTCTGGGATGTTCTATAACCAGATATGCACTGGCCCAGATACGCAACTTCCTTTCAGATCGTTCAGATAAAGCCAATATGGCAAAATCATAACGATTGTTGACTTTAGAGGATACATACACATGTAAACATGCATACTTATATTTTCTATGTTTTAAAATTTTCATAAATCAAAATTGAAAATCATAAAGCATGATTTCTGAGAAAGAAAAATAGTGAAAGTAAAATTTAAAGAAATTTCACAAAAGAAAGAACTGAAAAAATTTTTCGAAATATGGAAAATATACAAGAGCAATCTATAAAGCATAAGATTTCTTTTCCTTTTTAACATTTATAATGCCTTTTTAATATGTTTTATTTAAATTAATAGATGCTTAAATGTATTTTTCATAATTTTTCCATAATTATATATATATATATGAGCCCTGGCTGGTTTGGCTCAGTGGATTGAGCGTCGGCCTGCGAGCTAAGTGTCGCTGGTTCGATCTTCCAGTCAGGGCACATCAGAGAAGGAAAACTCTGATTCCAAAAAACCTCCGCTGCCTTGCGGCATACCTCTTCAGGGGAAAGGCTAAGGGAGTAAACCCCGACAGAAAATCCGGAGCCGGAGTCCCTAAGGCGGTTTGACGTTGTAGTCAACACCGGCAACTCCTGCGGCGCACCTGAAGCCAAGCTGTATTGACTCCGTCTTTCCCTTGGATCCTTCAGCTGCGAAGAGAGGGGGGGTCTGCTGCATGGGCAACAGCAGACCCTCCATATCACCCTGCCCAGGCTCTGTAGCTTCAGCTTCACTTCAACACGGGAGGAGACAGATACCGTGTCACTCCCGAGTTGGACTGCACAACCATTCTCGGCGGTGCAGATGGACTCTTAAGAAGCTACACCATCGTCTCTCGAGACGGACGGCTGCCGACGACGATATATATATATATACAGATCAAGTTAACATAGACTTTTCCAACCCAGTTTTAGTTGAGTTAGGGAGACAATAGATGCTAATACATTCCACAGCGAGTAGTAAAACAGTCCACAGTGACAAATTTCATATCAAATACTCATCAACCTGTTAAAGAACTCACTAACATGGAGAATGAGGATAGAATTTTTGAAAGATTGGAAAGCTTTTGGGTTTTAGAGAATTTGTTTGGAAAGTCTTATGGATTGCTTTAGAGGGTAGAGGGAGTTGGCTGTTCTTCACCTCAAGATGGCTGAGTAGGGTTTCTACAGGAATTGGTGTCTTTGCAGTTAGTGGACACAGATTTCTTGGGTGTGACATACGTAAGTCAACTATAAGAGAAGGGATTGGCTATAGCATCAGGTTAATAGGAATGGAGAGACTCATGTAGGAATTGGCTGCACACCTCCATGATGATGTGAAAGGATATATGTAACTTGTGGGATAAGATATGGACTTTTGGCTTGGGGTCATTTAAAAGTTAAGTGATTCTGATCAAGAAGCTTCTGCAAGCAAGATTTCAGCCAATATTTTTTCTCAAAAATGGAAAGACAAGATGTTTTAACATAAAATTAATATCAAATTTTGATTATTGTGTGACATTAGGCATTTTCATTGGATTGGGATAAATTTGCTTCTTAATGTGTCCATAAAAATTTATATTACCTTAGAGTGAGCAAAAGAGCCAAGAAGCCTCTGTATTATTATTTAAGATAAATGATACATTTATTATTTAGCGTTTTAAAGGGCAATGAAGACTAAAATAAAAATTGTTTTTTATTATTACATCTATGATTTTTGTTTTGTTCAACATGTCTTTTCCATAAACACAGATAGGGGTGGAAACTTTTATTGATATTTTTGCTTATTTCTCTGAAATCTATCAACTTGATTTTCAAATAATTGCATATGTAAGACTACTTGAAAAGCATTTAAAATATAAATAAGTAAGCATTTTTAAATATTTAATTTTATGTGGCTCCTTCAAAGTAAATGGCATGTTTTTCTGGACTCAAATTGAAGCAGGGTAGTCAGAAGCTAGAAAAATTCCTGTGCAAGTTGAATGGGGAAACTGAGATAAGAAAATTAAATGAGTCCAAACAATTTGAGCAACTTACAATCAGCTGATGAACCTCAAGACCTTATCTCCCCTAAGCAAGAACACTTGAGAGTGAATGGTCATACCTCTCCTCCCTAATCAGATAATACATAGCTTAAATCTCCCTGGCCTGGGAAATAGAGCACAGAGACAATTAATGGCAAGTGTGCTAGTTAACCTAAGGACAGATGAAATCCGGGGAACAATAACAAAAACCCCACTAAAGCTAGAGACAAACCAAATAATATTTCTAAACCTCCCAGTGTGCTTATTTTGATCCATCAGCATATTAAAAATGCACCTGGAAAGCTGATGAATATTCTGTGGAAATTCTCCCCCAAGGTTGTCACCAGCAGAAAAAAGATATAAAGTCCTCAGGACGAAGACTCCATGCTTTTAGTGTGGGCTCACTCTAGAGCATGTCAATGCCCATTCCCCGGCATGGAGTTCCTCTTAAACTCTAAGGACCTCCAGGAGGTTTTCAGCCAGAGGAGCAGTGGGCAGTGGCAGCCCAACCCAGGTTACCCTCTGATCCTGTCTGCAAGGCCCCCTTTTCTCTGATTTCTGAATGAGCTAACAGTAGACCTACCTCGGCTTACTCCTTCCCTATAACTTTTCTGGGGAACCAGAACAGGTCACCACCTAGGCTTTCTCCTGTTACTTCTACCCTACCTAAGTTCTTCCTTTTTCATTCTTGCAGCCTTAATAAACATACTATCAAAATCACCTGGATTTACGGTGTGAAATCTTTCCTACATGAAGTCAAGAACCCACACTCTATAGTCTAGCCTGAGGTCAACTTACTTCCGGCTGGTTCTTGTCTGGTGACATCTCTCCTAGTAAACACACACACAAAGAATAGGCTTACTAATCATGTTGTATAATCTTCAGCAAGGCCTTTAGTACTGTTAGCCTCAATTTTCTTATCTATTCAGTAGGAATAACTACACTGACTAAAATCTGAAATATATATAGCAAGTGAGATATTGTAGGTGAGAGTGCATTTAAACAATAAGAAATTTTCTGTTTAGGATTTTACTAACAGTAATACTACAAATAGTAAAATTTAGCAGCTTATTACTAGAGCTTTAAATTACATTAATTTAGAAAATTATATTAAGTAGAATGAACTTTAGCCAAGTTAAGTAGTTCTTGTTTCTTTGTTTGTTTGTTTTTTTAACGGTGATTGAAACCAGTTTAATGCCCATGGGAGATTCTATAGTAGATTATTTTAATTTTCTGAAGTAAAAGGAATGTTATAAATTGCAATGTTAAAAGCACTATGTTGAAAATATTTTGGGTGACTTAAGCTTCCTATGAGTATAAAGAGAGAGAAAAAGTGTTATTTAAAATCAAAGAGCATCTACCCATTTGAAGTCATAATGACTTCACAGCATTGAACTTTTACAATATTATAACCCTTCTCAGCAAAGGAATGATGAGTCTACAATATACACCAACATTCAGAGAAAATCGACTGATTTTTATCTCTACTTTCATAAATTTTGACCTCAGAAACTTGTGATAAAGGTTAATGTACCTTGAGATTTTTTTGCTGTTCATTTTTGAAATGTAATTAAGCTTCAGCCCTATTCTTCCCTGACAATGGGAAAGCCATTGATTGTGCTGCTTTTGAAATCCTGTATCACATTAGGCACTTTCTAATAATGATGCCCTTGGCTTAAGAAGAAAATTGACTTGACCTAATTAAAAACTCTAAAGATCCTCTTTATTATTTTTTCATAAAACTTATTTGGGCCATATGCCAATCAAAAATGGACATTTTAAAAATTGTTTCGATCAAATGGAAATAAAATAATATGATATGTGTTAAAGTAAATCAGATGGTAAAAAGTGAGATTTGTCAGAGTCTATAAAATTTCTAAGGAGATTGCACATCAGTGAATTTTCGAAATGGGAGCACATTCATCTCTGTTAGTCTCTCAAGTGCCTTAGATCCAAGAAAAAGACAGGGCTGTGCCAAGAAAGGTGATTCTGTAGTATAAAAGCACCTCTCTTCAAAAATAATTACTACAAACTTCAGTGAATAATGAAGGCTCTCTTATTATCTTGGTACCATCATTCTATCTTCTTCCATTTTCTCTTACAATGAAATTGCCCCTATTATTATTTCTGAGTGGATCCAGAGCCAGGAAGCTACAGACACTTTGGAAATTTTTCAACTTGGCAGTTTTCATTCTAAGTTAGAGCTACTTGAATTCAGACAATGAGCAAGTCAAAATATAAAATGAAGTTCAGTCTCCTGTTACTCCTTCAAAACCCCAAGTAGCTCACTATTGTTTAACATATCAAAATCTATTTTTATAAAATCTCTGAAATCTATCTGTCACCCTTTTCATTGCTCACACATTTAGAATTGTCAGATTCTCCCCTGTGCTCTCTGGTTCCCGACCACATTGCATAAAATGGTGAAACAGCTGTTCTTGTCTTAGTTTTGTGCATAATATTTTATGACAATACATTTTTTTTCTTCTGCTATTAATGCTTGGCCATGAACATACATACTCTTTTTCTCTAATCTTTGTTTTGTCTCAGACTGCTGCTTCATGTTTATATACGTATGACTTCATGCATGTAATTACATAATAAATATTTTATATTTTATCTTATTTTATAAATACTATTTTAATATATATTACAAAATAGATACAATTGTATAATTCTTGCTAATATAATTCAAAATTGTATTGGCTCCAATCGACCAGAAAAAAATATTAGAATGTTGCCATTCTTACATAAAAGATTTTCTGTGATATGACCCCAACTAAACTTCTGGCCAGATTCCAATGGAAATTTTGAACTTACTCTAAACTCTGGCCTAATGAATTTTCACTATAGCTGAGAACTTCACTCTGCATGTCTGCCTCAAGTGTCTTTGTTTAGAGTATTCTCTTTTATCTAATCTTTAAGGCTTTATGAATGTCAAATAGTCAACCTTCAAAATCTATTGTTAATGAAGCCTTTAGAATATAACTTCTTATATGTTCCTACTGAAGAAATTTATGACTTTTTAGTCCTCCAAAATCCAATAACAATTTATTGATACCCCTTTCATGATACAGCAACAGCATTCCTAATTTCTTGCATGTATTAGGTCCTTGAGTATTCACTGTCCATTGAATTTGTATGTTTTAATTGACACAGTGAGTTTGTTTTATATGAACCATCCATATGTTATAGTTGTGATCTGCACATCTGTGTAAGGAAACTTGGCTTCTGTAAAAGAAAATATGACTGACAAGTCAACTAGACTTAGGAGAGCAAAGTACATGGAGAAAAACTTCTACTGCAAGATTAGTTTAGTAAAAGTAAATCATCAAGAGACTGGGCAATGAATTATTATAAAAAGAAAAACAGCTTAGATACAAAAAAATAAATAATAATAATAATAGTAAAGATCTTATACATAGGAAAAAAGAAACTTCCCAAGCACATACTAGATGGTGTTTTTTTTTGTTTTGTTTGTTTTTTTTTTTCTGGATAAGATCATATAGTTGTGTGCACATACATGTAAAACTACATAACATCATATTTAAAGAGAAGGGCACAGGAATAAAGATGGCAGCTGAGTAGGTGGAAACTGAGCCCACTTGCTTGTGCTCCCAGCAAGATCTTCTGACAAGTGATGTGAACAATCAATGGAATCTCAGCTGATATAAATTTTTGAAGCCAAGGAGTACAGAAGATACTTTGTAACCTCTGGTAGAGATTTTATAAGTTGAAAAGAAAATACCCTGTGAGAGGCACCTGCAGCAGAGAAGAGACCAGACAGAAAACACATCTTAGTAGCTCTCTCCTCTCTCAGAATAAAGTGGGTGGGCTGTCCCACATGAAGAACACCCAACCCTAATAAGAAGAGACTTGGGAGGATATAAGGAGTCTGGGAGACTCAGGCTGCACACTCACAGCAAGCAGCATGTCCTTAGCTGCAGCACCAGCTGGAAGAAATCCAGAAAGAAATTCTACCTATGAAAACTGTCAGAGGCGCTGTCAAGATGTGGCTATCCCTGACCAAATAAACGTTTTGCTTTTTGGAGGAGGTGGAGTTTATGGAGAACCAGTCAGTGACTAGACACTGCGGTGTGGTGCCATATAGATACTTTTTAAAGGAGAGCTGAAGCGAGGCTGGGCAGGGGCTCCATGCACGTGTGCAGTAGCACTGCCAACAGAGAAACCACATTAAAAGTGCAGTTTGTTCCCACTGAATCCAGATGCACAGGAAGAACAGAAAGTGGGACAGAGGAGGGACTGTGAGACCCAGTCCAGTGCAGGTGGCAAGCAGGGGCTGTGCAGAATGGAGAGTTAACAATGACATCAAGGAAAAAGTCAAAAAGTATCTGGAAAAAGCCAAAATGAACACATAACAACCCCAAAAGTATGGGACCCTGAGAAGGCAGTCCTGTGAAGGAAGTTCATAGTCATATAGGCCAATATAAAGAAGATAGAAAAATATCAAATAAATAAATAAATAATCTAACCCTACATTTAAAAGAACTAGCAGAACAACAACAAACAAAGCCCAGAGTGAGTAGAAAGAAGGAAATAATCAAGATCAGAAATAAATGACATAGACACTAAATAAAACAAAACTAAACAAAAATACAAAAAACAATTCAAAGGATCAATGAACCCAGTAGTTGGTTCTTGAAAAGATAAACAAAATCAACAGACCTTTAACCAGAATCATCAAGAAAAAAAGAGAGACAACCCAAATAAAATCAGAAACAAAAGAGAAATAACAACCGATACCACAGAAATCCAAAAGATTGTAAATTGCTATTAACAACTACATGCCAAGAAATTGGACAACCTGGGTGAAATGAATAGAAACATGCAATCTTCCAAAATTAAATCAACAAGAAGCAGAAAGCCTGAGTATACTGATAACAACTAGTGAAACCGAAGCAGTAATAATAATAATGAAAACAAAAAAAAAAAACAAAAAAAAAACAAAACAAAAAAAAAAAAACTCCCAGCACACAAAAGCCCAGGTCTAGATAAATTCACAGGCAAATTTTACCCAACATTCAAAAAAAGAACTAATTCCTATCCTTTTCAAACTATTCCAAATTTTTTTAAGAAGCAGAAAGATCCTCAAACTCTTTTTAAAAGGCCAGTACTATACTAATTTCAAAACCAGGAAAAGATACAACAAAGAAATAAAATTACAGGCGAATATTTCTAATGAGCATAGATGATAAAATCCTCAACAAAATATTGGCAATCCAGGTCCAGCAATTCATTAAAAATGTCATACACTATGATCAAGTGAGATTCATCCCAGAGATGCAAGGATGGTACAATATTCACAAATCAATTAATGTAATATATTGCATAAACAATATGAAGAACAAACATCACATGAACATATTAATAGATGCTAAAAAAGCATTTAATAAGATCCAGCACCTAATTATGATAAAAATACTCAGCAATGTGGGAATAGAGAGAGCATATCTCAAAATAATAAAGGGCATATACAAGATACCTACTGCCAACATCAGACTAAATGAACCAAAACTAAAATATTTTCCCTGAAGATCAGGAACAAGACAAGGGTGTCTGCTTCACCACTTTTATTGAAAATAGATCTGGAAGACCTAGCCACAGCCATCAGACAAGGAAAAAAAAAAAAAAAAGCATCCAAATTGGAAATAAAGAAGTAATACTGTCATTACTTGCAGATGAGATGATTTATACATAGAAAACCCTATAATATCCACCAAATTATTCAACCTAATAAGTGAATTGGGCACAATTAGGAGGATACAAAGTCAATATTCAGACATCATTGATGGCATTTCTCTATGCCAGCAATGAACTGTCAGAAAGAAAAATTAAGAAAAAAATTCTATTTACTATAACGACAAGAAAAATAAGGTACTATGGAAAAATTTAACCAATGAGGTAAAAACCTATACTCAGAAATATAGAACACTGAATAAAGAAATTGAGGAAGCTACAAATAAGTGGAAGAATATACTGTGTTCATAGATAGAAAGAATTAACATCAATTAATGTCCACATTACCTAAAGCAATCTATAGATACAATGAAATTTCTATTAAAATACCAATGGCATAATTCACAGATCTAGAAAAATATTTCAAAAATTTATAAGGAAACAAAAAAGACCCTGAATAGCCCTAGCAATCTTGAGAAAGAACAAAGTGGAGAGCTCACAATACCTGATATCAAACTATATTACAAGGCTACTATAATTAAAACAGTCTGGTATCAGCTTAAGAAGAGACACATAGATCAATGGAACAGAATAGAGAGCCCAGAATTAAATCCATATCTCTATGGTGAATTGATGTTTGACAAAGGAGGCATGAGCATACAATGGAGTAAAAATAGCCTCTTCAATAAGTGATGTTAGGGGAACTGGACAGGTACATGCAAAAAGATGAAACTAGACAACCAACTTACACCTTACACAAGAATAAACTCAAAATGTATAAAAGATTTAAATATAAGTCAGTCATGATACCATAAATGTCCAAGCACAAAATACAGGCAGTAAAATTTCAAGCATCCCATGTAGCAATATTTTTGCCCATATATCCATCCCTTATCACAAGGGAAATAAAAGAAAAATAAACAACTGGGACTACATCAAATTAAAAATCTTCTGCAGGGTTGAAGAAATCACCATCAAAATGAAAAGGGAACCAACTGGATGAAAGAACATGTTTGTCAATGATACATTGGACAAGGATTTAATCCCCCAAATATATAAAGGACTCATACAACTCAACACCAGGATGATAAAAAATTCAATTAAAAAATGGACAGAAGACCTGAATAGGCACTTCTCCAAGGAGACAATAAAGATGGCCCATAGCCATATGAAAAATGCTCAACATCACTAGCCATGAGAGAGATGCAGTTTAAAACCACAGTGAGAGAAATCCTCACAACTGTCAAAATGGCCATCATTAAAATCAGCAAACAAGTGCTGGTAAGGATGTGGAGAAAACTGATCCCTAGTGCACTGTTGGTGGGAATGCAGGCTGGTGCAGCCACTGTGGATAACAGTATGGAATGGACTCAAAAAATTAAAAATGGAACTGCCTTTTGACCCAGCAATTCCATTGATAGGAATAGTCTAAGAATCCTGAAACCCCAATTCAAAGGAACTTATGCAACCCATATTTGTAGCAGAACTATTTATAACAGCCAAGTGTTGGAAACAGCCTAAGTGCCCATCAAAAACTGTGGTACATTTACACAATGGAATACTATGCAGCAGAAAGAAAAAACGGAATCCCTACCTTTTACAACCAGATGGTTGGAACTGGAAATTATTATACTAAGTGAAATAAGCCAGTCGGTGAAGACAAAAAAATACACATGATTTCACTTATAAGTAGAATCTAGTGAATAAAATGAACTAAGAAGCAAAATAGAAGCAGAGACATGGAAACATGAAACAGGCTGACAGCTGCCAGTAGGGAGGGAGCAGTGGGAGGAATGGTTCAATGAACGTGTATGAAAGACCCATGGAGATGGACGATGGTGTCAGTATGAACTATGGGAGCAGGATGTGGTTTGGGCAGAGGAGGCAAAGGAGGAAAAATTGTACCAAGTATAATATAAAAAATAAAAATAACTTTTAAAAATGTTTAATGTAATAATACAATGAAATTGATATCTTAGCAGATCTGAAAAAGAACAGAAGAAGGGCATAGATGAAATTTTGAAGTTGATGATTACCTTCAGGTTTTTGTGTCAGCATAATGGTAGATAAATAATAAATAATAAACTATAAGTGGCTCTTGAGACAATCAATAACTATTAGAGAAAAAAATAAATTTCAAAGTAAGCTTTTAACAATGTAGTGAATAAAACTAGAATTGTTATTATTATGCCTAGAAAAAAATATTGATTAGGTATAATAATTTACTTAAACCTGTTCTATATAATTAATAGTAAATATAACATAAATAAAAGGAAGCGATATTTCACAAGAGTCAATAAATTTATGGAAATTATTATCTGACAAAGGAATGATGTAATTCTTAAAACGCAATAGTTTACTCAGAGTTTGTATATTAAAAGATACAGCATGCTAATAGAGCAGTGTGTGTATCTTATTATCATATATCTTTGTATGTAGTAAATTCACATATCCAGTATCCACTTTTGAGTGTTCAGTGCCCAGTGCTCATTAAAAGTTTGATAAATCAATGAGTATACAAATAAATAAAAAACTTGGAAGTTGTATACTATATAACATGTTCTTCAAAATAAATAATAAACTAAGAGAAATCTTGAAACAAATGTCAATTGAAGGGAGAGGATGGCGGAGGAGTGAGGGGAGGCTGCGTTTTCAGGCTCCCGAAATCCGTCTGCAGTTTGGGCTAATTGCAGACAGAACATCTCAGTGAACAGCTGGACACTGACAGGAGTCGAGCCATGGCACTGCTGGATTAGAGAAAATCCATCTGGGAACAACCTGTTTAGTGAGGATAGCGGAGGAAATGGGGACGAAATGGGATTCCTGACTGGGGCGGCTGGAAGTACACAAAGGCTTTTTGGCAACCATAGGCTTCCCCGGAGAGGAGTCCGGAGGAGAGCGGATCTCTGCCCGCTGGCAGAGACGGGACTCGACCAAGTGGCATTGGCGCCGAAGGACAGGAGACAGCGTGCTGCCGGGCAAGTGAGAACATAACTCTCCTTTATATTTTTCTCTAGTGGACGGTGGAGAGGGGAGGAAAGTTTGGGGTGGTAGGCCATTATTGAGGAGCCCATGTGCAGAGGTGCGCTCATCCACTCCCCCAACTTACCCTTGGGTCCCGGGGGCGTGCATAGGGAAGTGCCCTCATTCACTGGCCCAGGTGTGTGGGGCAGTGAGTCCAGACGTCCCTCGGACACTCCCCAATGGACATAAGATCAGTGCCCCAATGGGCACAGGGAGGGCCCACTGAACACGCAGAGGACCGTGCACAGACACCCCTAGCCAGCTCCCGTGGGCGCCGGACCCCAGGCCGGAAAGAAGACCACTAGCTCAGGCTCTGTTCGTGCCGCCTAGATGGGTGAGGGAAGGCAGGCGGCTGCAGCACGGGAACAGCGGCAGCAGCGACTCACAAACGCTCACTTCCACTGTGCACAAGTGTCTGTGGCCCCGCCCTAAGAGGCGAGAGACCAACTCCTGGAGCTCGGCTCAGTGGGGCTAAGGGCACATGAGAGAACACCTCAGCCCGGGGACAATAGATGCCAATTGCGGGGCAAGCTATCAGGCCGTCTGCACATGCAGGGATGCGTGCACTGGGACACCTCTGAGCGAACACAGAAACACCTCGGCCTGGCAACAATAGACGCCAATCTTGGGGCAAGCTCTCGGGCCGCCCCACCTCTGCAGGGGCCCGTGCGCAAGGACACCTCAGCTGGCTCCAGCGGGCACAAGGGAACACGCCGTGCTGGCAACCGCGGGTGCACACCAGTGATGCAAGAAACAAGAACCTCTGAACCGCCACACTAGACCAGCTGCGGAAGCAGAAAAAAGGTGACACACCAAGGCTAAAACGAAGTAAAAACATCCCTTTTTTTTTTTCTTTTAATTTTTTCTCTCTTTCTTCTTTCTTTCTTTCTTTTCTTTTTTTCTTTCTTTCTTCTTTTCTTTCATCTTTTTTCTTGGGATTTTATTTATTTTTATTTTTTTTTAATTTTCTTTCTTCTTTCTTTCTTTCTTCTTTTCTTTCTTATTTTTTCGTTGTTTTTTTCCCTTCCAAAAGAAAAACAAACTTTATCTCAAACGTGTTGCATATAACCTCTCCTTCTCATCCTTTTTCTTTAATCGTAGTTTATTTGTTTGTGTGTCTAGTTTAGCCCCTCTATCACTATAAATAATAGAATATAATTACTATATAAACCCAATACAATGCAATCACACTTTCTTACTATATTATGCATTATTCCATCCTTTTCTTCTATTTTTATTAACATACAATGTAAATATTACCTACTGGCTTGCATAGTCCCAACTATTATTAATCTATCACCCCCTCTATCAAAAATTATATTTTTCCTCCCTAAAAACAACTCATATATTCTTCTTATAGTATAAAAGCTCTAATCTCTTTACATTTATATTAATACAGGCTCGTTGGCAGATGATAGCGGGATATTTTTTGAGGGTGTGGGTCTCCTGCCTGGGCTGTGTGTTTATGTTTTTAACAGCATCTCCACAATAGAACTCAAGACAAAGTGGATAGAGTGACTCCCAAACAACTAGCCAGAAAGAAGATCCTACCAAAGAACATCTGAAATATAATCAGGCAGCATAAACAAACAACATAAAGGGTAACTCAAGAACATCAGGCTCAGGATATCAAAGAGACTGCACCACTGAAACCCCCAGATCTCCCATAAAGAATCTCATACCACAAAGGAGGGAAGTCAAAGCAGACCACCCCCTCCAAATAAATAAATAAATAAATAAATAAATAAATAAATAAATAAATAAAAACAAAAAGAATCCAACATGGTAAGACACAAAAATAACCCCTCAATGAAAAGAAAAGAGGAATCCTCAGAAAGAGAGATAGATGAAATAGACATAGCCCAAATGTCAGACATGGAATTCAAAACAATGTTGGTAAAGAAGCTCAATATACTCGACATCCTTAAAAACAACTATGACAACCTCCAAGGAAGTTACCAGCAGCTCCAAGAAAATTACAGGGAACTTGCAAAGAACTACACCAGCATAAAAAAAGACATAGAAACTGTTAACAAGAACCAGGAAGAATTGAAGAATTCAATCTCTGAACTGAAAAACACAGTAGAATCAGTCAAAAGCAGACTAAAGGAAGCAGAGGATCAGATTAGTGAGTTAGAAGATAATGTAGAGAAAAACTCCCAGACAATACAGCAAAATGAAAAAAGATTTAAAAAATATGACCAAAATGTAAGGGAATTACAGGATAGCATGAGAAGAAATAATATCAAGATCATCAGAATTAGAGAGGGAGAAGAAAAGGAGCATGGAATTGAAAAACTGATAGGAGAAATAGTGACAGAAAATTTTCCAAACCTGACAAGAGAAAAAGTGATACAATTTCAGGAAGCACAGAGAGTTCCAATGAAGAAGAACCCCCCAAAACCCACTCCAAGACATATCATAATTAAAATGGCAACATTTCAAGACAAAGAGAGAATCCTAAAAGCACCAAGAGAACAACAGCAAATAACATACAAGGGAGCTCCGATAAGGCTATCAACTGATTTCTCAACAGAAACATTACAAACCAGAAGGGAATGGTCAAAAATATTTCAAGCAATGAAAAACAAAGGCCTACAACCAAGAATACTCGACCCAGCAAGGCTCTCATTGAAAATAGAAGGTGAGATAAGGAGTTTCTCAAAGGAAGACTGAAAGAATACATCTCCACAAAACCAGCATTGCAAGAGATGCTAAAGGGAGTGTTCTAAGAAAAAAGAAGGAAAGAACAAGAGAGGAGAGGAACAGAGGTACAAAGGGAAATAAATAAATACACATCAATAATAACCTTAAATGTAAATGGATTAAATGCTCCCATTAAAAGACATAGGGTAACGGAATGAATAAGAAAACGGGACCCACATATTTGCTGTCTACAAGAAACACACCTCAAAACAAAAGATTTACACAGACTGAAAGTAAAGGTATATATAAAAAAAATATTCCAAGCAAACGGACCAGAAAAAAAAGCTGGCCTAGCAGTCCTCATATCAGACAAAATGGATTTCAAAGCAAGGGCAATAAAAAGAGACAAAGAAGGACATTTCATAATACTTAAAGGAACAATCCATCAAGAAGATATGACATTGATAAACATATATGCACCCAATATAGGAGCACCCAAATACATAAAGCAAATACTATAAGACCACAAAAAGGATATCAACAACAACACACTCATAGTAGGGGACTTCAACACTTCATTATCAACAATAGACAGATCATCAACGTAAAGAAACACCAAGGATATACAGGCATTGAACAACACACTAAACCACATGGAACTAACTGATATATATAGAACTTTCCACCCCAAAGAAGCAAAATATACATTCTTTTCAAAGGCACATGGGACATTTTCAAAGATAGACCACATGATAGGACACAAAACAAGCCTCAACAAATTCAAGAAAATTGAAATCATATCAAGCATCTTTTCAGATCACGATGCCTTTAAACTAGAAATCAACCTCAGAGAAAAAAATCAAAGACACCCAAACTCATGGAGATTGAATAACATGCTATTAAATAATGAATGGATTAACAATGACATCAAAAAAGAAATCAAGAAATTTCTAGAAACTAATGATAATGAGCACACAACAGCCCAAAACCTGTGGGACACAGCAAAAGCAGTCCTGAGAGGGAAGTTCATAGCAATACAGGCATATCCGAAAAGGATAGAAGAATCTCAAATAAAAAACCTAACCATAAAGCTATAAGAACTAGAACAACAACAACAAACAAAGCCTAGGGCAAGAAGAAGGAATGAGATCATCAAGACCAGGGCAGAACTAAATGACATAGAGACTAAACAAACAATCCAAAAGATCAACAAAACTAGGAGCTGGTTCTTCAAAAAAAATAAACAAAATCGACAAGCCTCTAGCCAGTCTAATCAAGAAAAAAAGAGAGAAGACCCAAATAAACAAAATCAGAAATGAAAGAGGAGAAATCACGACTGATACCACAGAAATACAAATGATAGTCAGAAATGACTACAGACAACTGTATGGCAAGAAATTTGACAATCTAGAAGAAATGGACAAATTTCTAGAAACATACAACCTTCCAAAACTGAATCAAGAAGAAGTGGAAAGTCTCAACAGACCAATAACAAAGAAGGAAATTGAAACAGTAATCCAAAATCTCCCTGCACACAAAAGCCCTGGACTGGATGGCTTCACAGGCGAATTCTACAAAACATCCAGGGAAGAACTAACTCCTATCCTCCTCAAACTGTTCCAAAAAATCCAAGAAGAGGGGAAAATACCAAACTGTTTCTATGAAGCCAGTATTATTCTAATCCCCAAACCAGGTCAAGACACAACAAAGAAAGAAAACTACAGACCAATATCACTGATGAACATAAATGCTAAAATCCTCAATAAAAGATTGGCAAACAGGATCCAGCAATACATCAAAAAGGTCATACATCATGATCAAGTGGGCTTCATTCCAAGGATGCAAGGATGGTTTAATATTCGCAAATCAATAAATATAATACATCACCTAAACAAAATGAAAGACAAAAATCACATGATCATATCAATAGATGCAGAAAAAGCATTTGATAAAGTACAACACCCATTTATGATGAAAACACTCAGCAAAATGGGAATAGAGGGAGCATACCTTAACATAATTAAGGCTATATATGAGAAGACTGAGGCCAACATCATACTCAATGAACAAAAACTAAAAGCATTCCCCCTGAATTCAGGAACTAGACAAGGTTGTCCACTCTCTCCATTCCTACTCAACATAGTGTTGGAAGTCCTAGCCACAGCAATCAGACAAGAAAAAGAAATAAAGGGCATCCAAATTGGGAAAGAGAAAGTAAAACTGTCATTATATGCAGATGACATGATAGTATACCTAGAAAATCCTATAAACTCCACTAAAAGACTACTCGATATAATAAGTGAATTTGGCAAAATAGCAGGGTACAAAATAAATATACAGAAATCTAAGGCATTTCTGTACACCAACAATAAAATATCAGAGACAGAAACAAAAAGGAAAATACTATTTACTATAGCAACAAGAAAAATAAAGTACCTAGAAGTAAACTTAACCAAAGAGATAAAAGACCTGTACTCTGAAAATTACATAACATTGAAGAAAGAAATTAAGGAAGATACAAGTAAATGGAAGCAAATACCATGTTCTTGGATGGGAAGAATCAATATCATCAAAATGGCCATACTACCCAAAGCAATTTACAGATTCAATGCAATCCCTATTAAAATACCAATGACATATTTCACAGACCTAGAACAAATACTCCATAAATTCATATGGAACCAAAAAAGACCCCAAATAGCAAAAGCAATCTTGAGATGGAAGAACACAGCTGGAGGAATCACAACACCAGATATCAAACAATACTACAAAGCCACTGTAATCAAAACAGTCTGGTACTGGCATAAGAACAGACATACAGATCAGTGGAACAGAATAGAGAGTCCAGAAATAAACCCAGGCCTCTATGGTCAACTAATCATTGATAAAGGAGGTAGGAACATAAAATGGAGTGAGAAGAGCCTCTTTAACAAATGGGAGAACTGGATAGGGACCTGCAAAAAAATGAAACTAGACCACCAACTTACACCACACACGAGAATAAACTCAAGATGGATCAAAGACTTAAATGTAAGCCGTGACACCATAAAAGTCCTAGAGGAAAACATAGGCAAAAAAATATCAGATATCTCACGTAACAATTTCTTCACGGATACATCTCCTAAAGCAAGAGAAATAACGAAAAAAATAAATAAATGGGATTACATCAAACTAAAGAGTTTCTGCTCAGCAAAAGAAAACATCAGCAAGATGAAAAGGAAACCAACCATATGGGAAAACATATTTGCCAATGACATCACAGACAGGGGACTGATCTCCAAAATATATAAAGAGCTTATACGACTCAACATCAAGAAGAGAGACAACCCAATTAAAAAATGGGCAAAGGACCTGAACGAACACTTCTCCGAAGAGGACATACAGAAGGTCCATAGACACATGAAAAAATGCTCAACATCATTAGCCATCAGGGAGATGCAAATAAAAACCACAATGAGATACCATTTTACACCAGTCAGAATGGCCATCATCAACAAATCAACAAACAACAAGTGCTGGCGAGGATGTGGAGAAACGGGAACCCTACTGCACTGTTGGTGGGAATGCAGACTGGTGCAGCCACTATGGAGAACAGTATGGAATTACCTCAAAAGATTAAAAATGGAACTGCCTTTTGAACCAGCGACTCCACTACTAGGATTATACCCGAAGAATCTTAAAACACCAATTCAAAAGAACTTATGCACCCCTATGTTCATTGCAGCGCTGTTTACAATAGCCAAGTACTGGAAACAGCCTGAGTGCCCATCTGCAGATGAGTGGATCAAAAAACTGTGGTACATTTACACAATGGAATACTATGTAGCAGAAAGAAAGAAGGAACTCCTGCCATTTGCAACAACATGGATGGAACTAGAAAGAATTTTGCTTAGTGAAATAAGCCAGGCAAAGAAAGAAAAATACCATATGATATCACCTAATACAGGAAACTAAAGAACAACACAAACAAAGGAACTAAATAGAACAAAGAGCAGAATAGCATTCAATAGTGGGGAGGGGAGAGGGAGAGAAGGGGGATAAGTAAGGGAAGGGTTTAGTCAAAGAACCTGTATAAATGACTCATGGACATGGACAACAGGGAGGGATATGATTGCGGGAGAGGGGGTGGGTGGGGTGGGGGAGAGAAATTGGGAGAAAAGGGGACAACTGTAATTGAAAAACCAAAATAAATAAATATATAAATAAAATCAATAATACCAAAAAAAGTGTCAATTGAAACACTTTCTTTTGAAAAAAATTTAATAAGAACATTAGACTTCTAGAACAGTCGATTTAAAATCACTACAGCCCAGGAATTTGCCAATCTGCAATGACACTATAAACAATTCAATGACCAGAATGACTTTATTTGTGTGTATGAGCAGATTATTAGTTCACTTGAGTCCAGTAAGAAAATGCTTGCACTCTTGCAGTAGTCCAAGAATCAAAATGAACTGTTTACATAATTGTTAGTTATATGACTTAGTATACTTGGAGTCTTGGGCTAATGATGCCAAAGCAAATGGCTAGAATCCACAGTAGTTAAGTTGGTTCTCTTATGCTCCGCTACAAAAGACTAAGTACCCCTACTCCCTTGCTGAATACTCTAGCAACACTTTTGACCACAGTGGTCGATAAGCAGAAATAAATAGATGAATCATCTTAAATTTAAATCTAAAAAAAAAAAAGAAACTAACTCAAAATAATTTTTCTCATGTGTGCTGACAAGGTAGAAGAATTTTTGTTGTTTTATTGTGCTATAATTAAAAAAAAATTACAAAATCATTATGATTTTTCAGAAAATACTGACAAGTTTAAAAACTATATTTGATAAAACTTACATGTGTGTATGTAATAGAAATTAAGGGTAATATACAGGAATGGGCAATGGTAGGTTTACACTTGTGAGTACCTGAAACAGAGTTTATTCTCATTTAGTTAATAAAGTTATTGCAATAATCATAATCTGCATGACCACTGTAAACTTACTTTTGCCCAATCCTGTATGAAGATGGCAACATTGCTTAAGTAAAGTTTTTGCTGCTTTGGGTAAAACTGCTATAAAGAATTACCATAGGTTAGGCATCTTTTGTTAAATAAACAAAACCAGCAAGCTAAGAAGAACACCTCAAATTTTGTTTTGTTTAAATATTGAGAATCCTGGACATATACAAATGCATACCCATATCAAATTGCTGTATTATAATTAAAAACATAAGTGTCATATTTTTTTCAGATTATCATGAATTGTTAATGTGCTTTCCTAAAGTATGCTAAAGGATAAAATATTATATATAATATTAGAGTGAATTTAGTTGTTCTGCTTACAATTTGAGAAATATAGTACAAAAAATATGTAAATGCTTATAATGCATATGATGTATATCTGTTTGTAGATTATTCTATTGTAGTATATTATATTAATTATATCAGGTTAAATATGACAGCTACACTATACATAAGTTTTTCTAAACTGTGGAAATGAAATATGTGTTTTTTGTTTTTTCTCTTACATATGAGTTAATGTGTAGATGAGCTAGAATTTCTTGTAGAATCTCCCTACATTTCATTCAGGCTTCCGAAATGAAGCACAGTGCAGTGAGCCAGAAATAACAATCCTTACTAAAACTATTAACTGAGAGCATTAACAACTTTAAAAGTAACTTCAGAATACAATGTTAGTCAGAATCTGAAACGTATTAAACAGATCCAACACTGCAATATTGCTTAGTATGTATATTCAGAAGCCAGAATCACAGACAAAATTTCATATATGCAGATGAGCACTTGTGAGCAACTCAAGAAATAAATGCTATTTAGTCTGAAAAGCCCTGTGATTTCAAGCCAATCTACTAGCTATATGTCAAATTTACTGATTATCGTCCTAGGCTGAAACTAGCCATACTGTCTGGTACTGATAGGTACTTGAAAACTAACATTTTCATAATTTCATGAATCTGTTGAATGAAATAAACCTTTAAAATCATAGAAATACTAAACCAAACATATTGCAAATGCAAATTACTCCTTTGTTAGAGAAAAATATTTTCTTAACATTGCTTAAAGCAATTCATTACAAAAGCTTAATTCACATTTATACTGCAGGTTATTCTTGGATAATGTTCCCATTCACATTGCCCATGTTTTACCCCATACATGAATGATAAATTGTGGCAGTGTTGTGGGTATAGCGGTTGACAAGATACATCATTGTTAATTCTTGGCATCCAGAAAAATCATTGGTTTTGCCAAGCATCAGAGTAAAATCATTTGCAAGGGCTTTTGCCGTCCTTACTACTGAATAAAGATTATGCCTTAGAATATTTATAAATCAAATCCCATGTAGCCTTTCTATCATACAGTTGGTTCTTCTTGCTATGAAAATTTTGTGGACATATCTACTGCCTTTAATTTCTGGGAAATTTCTCAGAAATATTAACTTGTCACATTGGGCAGTCATTAGTCACCTATAGAAAATATAGTGGTATATATGTATAAATTAGAGCAGCAAAAATGAATCATAAAGTTATATAGTTTGGAAAAAAGTGTTTATTCATAATTTTCACTACTATAGTGCCATATTTATCTTATACAGATTCATTGTTTAATACCTGTACCTAACTTTCTGTATGACTTTCCCTTGATTCAAATAATTACTTTTAAATTAAAAGAATAAACATAAGTTAACTTGTTTAAATATAAGACAATTTAGCTGTAAGGATGTAGATTAAACTTATTTATAGAAGGAACCATTTTTGAATGCCCATGAACATATGTTTGGGGGGTGGGGAGATGCAGCAACTTCCTTTGTTTGGATAAAAGTAAATATACTTAAACTGCGTGTTTCAATAATATAAGAAATCAAATTGACTTTGATAACCACAATAACATTAAGTTACGTGATCTCTATGGCTGTAAAATATATTGCATGATGTAACAATACTGGAATTATATAAGTTCTTTATCATTCTTTGGTACTGAAAACTAAAACATGATTTTCAGTATCTTCAACTCAGTAAAATTGATAGTTTGAAAGATACTGATTGTTTTGCATTTCACCACTCTTACTTTTACACAAGAAAGTCTATTGTCTCACATCTAATAAACCAAAATATGACATTGACTCACTTCATTACATCTTCAAAAATGAAAGACTTCCAATAACAGAATTATATTCCATATTAATACCTAATTCAGTTTCCACCTTATGCAATCAGTCAGACATTAACCTCTTATTGTTTTTTCAGTGCTATATCTGCTGCTGTCTGAAAAGTTATTGACAGAAAAGTCTGGGAGTATGAGGAAGATGGGGGGAACCTAAGGTTTTCAACTCTCTGTGATGCTAAGAGAGGCAGACATTTTATTATCATTTAATAGCTAATAAGATTTTTTACTCTAGTGATTTCTGCATAGTGGTAATTCTATGGGAAATGTTAAAATGTGAAGGGACACATGGAGAATCACCTGTCAATCTTTTAATATATTCATGTTTATATTTCTGCCAGATTACTATATCCAGATCTTCTGAGTACCAGTGAGGGTTTATTCATAACTCCTTTGATGATTATGCATTGTCTCTAACCTCTTTTTAGTTCTGTCAATCTCTGCTTTTTATATTTTGAAGATATGTGATTAAGCACACATCCTTAATAAATAATCCCAGATGATTGCCCATTTATTATTATTTGTATCTTTTTTATTTCTTGTATTAAAGTTGGTCTACTCAGATATGAATATTTTAGTTTAGCGTCCATATGATGCATCTATTTTTAAACTTCCATCTTTTTATTTTCAACAATCTTTGGTCCCTATATTTTAGGTGTTTCTTTTATAAGGAACATTTAGAGCTTTTAAAAAAATGTCTTTCAATCTAGCCCAAAATATCTTTGTCTTGCCATTAAAATATTTAGTTCATTTAAATTAATTTGGATTTATAATAATCAATTTACAACCTATTTTCTATTTGACCCAACTGTTGTTACTTTTCTTCTATTTTGTCTTAAAATAACCCCATATTATCCATTATTGCATTTACCATCATTAGTTGTTAGTTTTACATTATTTCATTATTTTAGTATATATCCTAGAGTTTATAATATGTACATTTAAATTATTATAGTCAAATATACATTTGTACTCTTACTAATTAACGGAAGATACTTATATATTTTCCAGTGCTTTTTATTCTTATTTACATTTTTTGTTTTGTTTTTGGAAATAATTTTCCTTCTTTCCAAAAACATCCTTTTAATTTTCTTTAGTGAGATACTGCTAATAATAAATTTTAGTGAGATGTTGTTAATTACTGCCATTTATGGTATTTATTCATTATTGAATGAATATTCAATAATAAATTTATTTATTATCGCCATTATTGCCATTAAATTCATTAATGGCAATAATGAATTAATACCTTTAAATCCTCCTTCACTTTGAATTTTAACTTGGCAGTTATCACCCTTGAGAGAGAAGATTGCATTTTAAAAGTGATTTGCTTGTAAGAAGTTAGCCAGTGTTCTCAGGAAGGATACCTGAGAAGGACAAAAGGAAAAAGATTGGCAGAAGGAGACATTAAACTGCATTGGCATTGCAAGAATTGTCTCAATGAATCCACCAGGGCTCTGTTTCTGAAACAGCAATTACAGTTATCCCGACTAGAAGCAAGGGGAATTAATATTTGTTTCTCCCCATCAGCCAATCATTGGATGTGCGCTGAAGCAGCTACCTTTAGCTGAAAGCATTTTCTATATACAATCAGCTGTGAACCATCAACATAACAGGGGAGGGGGGGATGAGGACCTCAATTCTGTCAGGGGATCTATCTGCACAGGGTACCACCTTTTACGTATAGCAGCTACTTTCACAAACTAGAGGTGTGGTTCCATAGTTGTCTGGTTCCTATTGTTCAGCTGAGATATCAGCAATACATCTCATCACAGGTTCTTTAAACACAATAGGTCAATTACTCAAAGTGCTTATAAGATTTTCTATTTGTTAACAGCTTTTCTTTGGAATGAGTTGTTTTTATATTATTTTATTTTTTAATTTATCCAGCTTATGGGTAATAGCATTTCCTAAATATGTGGATTGATAACTTTTATTAGCTTTTGAAAATTAACTATTATCTCTTTAAAGATTTGTTCCTATTAGATTTCTCATGATGTTCCAATTGTCATACATTAATATTTGCATAATATTTCATATATTTCTTACACTTCTCTCTCAAATTTTAAAACAATTTTTGCTTTAACATGCATATTTTTTAGTAATCTATAGTAATGAATGTCTCTTTAATTCTGTCCAATATAAGGTTAAACTCTTCTATTTAGTTCTTACTTTTATTATTGTATTTTCTCTTTTGATAATTTTATTTTATTCTAAGGTAATTCTCCATCATTTTATTTTTTAGAATTTACAGGGTGGGGCAATAGTAGGTTTACAGTTGTTCATATGGAAAATAATACAATAATTAATAAATAATAATACAAACACAAACTCTGCCAATATAAACTCTTGTGTTCAACACATTCACAACTGTAAACTTACTTTGGCCCCATCCTGTATGGTTGTTTTTGATTGTACAGTGTATATTTTGTAGTAAAGTTTACAGATATCCTGAAATATTGTCTTCCTCAAGTGGGGCTTTACTCTTAATTCTTGCAGACAGGATGGGGCAAGTTTGTTTTGATTTAATTACGGACAGGATTGAGTTGAGTATTTTTATTTGTAAGGTTTACGTTGGTTTACTTTTGACGCATCTTATCACTGAGAGTGAAGCCATCCAGAGATCTCGACAGATATTGTTTAATAGAATGTTTACTAGGCCTCTTCCTCTTGTCATATAGCAAATTGCCACTTATGTATTATCTCACGGTGTTGCCAAATGAATGGAGAAAAATGCACTACAAACAGACATTGGGGTTAATTTATTGAGTGATTTTTGTAATTCTTCATTTCTACATAATGGCATAGCCAAGTTTTAACCAAAAAAGTTACGGATCTGAGATGTTTTTAGATTGAAAGCGGTATCCTCTGTCTCGGTATTTGCAACAAGCTTATATGCAAACTCTTTGAAAAATATCTCCATGTGTGTCTGCCAATGTAATCACTGAAATTCTAATAATTTCTCACAACACGCTTGTAAAAAATGTTTCAAAAGCCATAGAAAACTTCCTTCTTCTGGACAATTACATTCGTGAACAAATGCCATTTTCCGTCTCCAACAAGACAGTTCTTGAACATTCAGTTGTCTTTCTGCTTGCCTTCCTTTTTAACTGTGCCTGTGAACTTGATGTCTTTGCATTTAGACTTTTGTGTCAGTTAACTTTGTCAAAATAATGTTGTTTTAAAAACATCTCTCGGTAGATACAACAGTAAAAACATGGATTCTTGCATATCTGCATGCGTGTCGTTTTTTTGTTTGTTTCTTTCCGTGAGGCTGAGTTTGGCTGCACGGCTTTCCTGTTGAGGGCTTAGGGGGCTGGGCTGTGGCCGCTCTGCTCCTCTTGTCTCTCCTCCTTTGTGGACTAGCAGGCTGGCTGCCTGGGATGTTATTTTTATAATGATGGTGGATTTCAAGAGAGCAAATAGAAATGTGTATGATGTTTTAAATCTTGTTATAAGAATTGCCTGCTGATACAAGTTGCGTGGCCAGACCAAATTCAAAGGGTGAGAAATTACACACCACCCATCTAGGGAAAAGAACCTGAAAATAATAACATGACAAAGTTGTGGATTCCAGAAAGATTAAATAACATAAATCAATAATGATTCTACTGCATCTTACTTGCATGCCTCGAGAGTTTTTATTTCTCTCATTTACATAAAGAACCCAGAGCCATTTCAGTGCTCAGGTAATAAATGATACTTTGGGTCACTTTATTTTTGCATTTCTGAATTTTCTGAGCAATTTGTCCTATAGTTCATATTTCATAAAACTATTAGAAGTTTAATTTACTACAAAATAAAATTTACATGTATAAGGTGGTTATACCTGGTAAAATTTATAAAAGAATAACATAGACAATCTAAAGTCATTAAACATTTATGTTGACTGACTTGCAACGTTTCTTTATCTCCTTATATGTTTATGTCATTAAATGAATACTACTTCTAAGTACTAGAAAATTTTTAATAAATTTGTTTTCTATGAGCCTCATCAATAATTTGTCTTTTCTTGTTCCCCCAATAAAAATAATTCTTATTGTCTTTTGTTACAATCTTTCCAAAACTATATTTTATTTCTAAAAATTGCTGCTATGATTTTTTAAGTGAGAATGCATATTTAGCATACTTATCAATTGCATTTCTATGTTATGCTGAATACACACTTCATGCTCTTGTTTATTTTTATTTATCTAAATTTCTTGAACATACAACATGACTGTGTATGTCCATGTGTACAGCTGTGTACTTGCATCCCTCTCATTGTCTCACATACCACCACACAAACATACTAAAGTTTTCCAATGTATGGAACATTCTGCTAGCCACTGAAGATATACCAAGCCACAGTACAACAGAAGTCCCCTTTGAGTGTCTTATTTCCAATGAAAATTTCAGCAATAAAATTATTGAAATAAGCATTTTAGTTAAATGTTGTAATATCATCATTAAGTAATGCAAATGATGCGCTCAAATTGCTCTTTAAAAGGAACTTCAGAAGAAAAAGTCCAAATTTTAAGTAGTGTTAGGTTTACTCTTCAAAACTCACTATTTGGTCTCAAATTAGAAACATGTGACATTATTTTTCTTTAAAAACTAAGCTGGTTTACTTTAAACTCAGCATAAAATCTTACTATATCTCTCCAATATTTTTAGCTTCTTTGTAAGAGTAATCTTCCCTTATTCAGACAGACCAATTGAAGAGGTATATAGATTACTCTAATTCAAACAATGGGAAGCTACATATGGAATTTACTAACCCCATCCTATCCAGGTTATTTTAAAAGCAACTATAGAAAAATAAATATTGAATTAATAAACTAAAAAATACTTCAATTTATTTGATTTGAGATTACTGAATATTCCACAGAGTCACTAAATCTTGCTCATAGAATTTGTCAGAATAAGAACCTCATTTTAGAATACAATTAATTTTTTTCTACTCTTTAATATAATTTGTGTACTGGAAGATTGTATTTGAAAAAAATAACTTTCTTATGTTTAAACATTTGTTGATTTTTGTCTTTCATTCAGTAACTCAGTAATACAATGTTAATGGGGAAAAGAGGAGACTGGAAGAAGGAAAAAGAATGAAGTCCGCATAGGATGTGAGTTTTGGAAACAGAAAAGTTGCCTACTTTGAAATGTTCACATTTAAAAGGCGCATGCGTGTGTGTGTGTGTGTGAGGCACTTATCCTGAAAAAATAAAAAGTGTTAAAAAGTCAAAAGCACACATAGTTGGTTGAAATAAAACCAAGAAACACAACCAAAAACTCTCCCACAAACCAAAAAGTACATAAAGAATTAAATTTCCTATTTTTCCATTCAGAAATCTTGCTACAAAGTGTGATTTGCCTTGCAACTTGGATCATTTTAATATTTAATTTTTTGAATTCAATTACTCAGAGACAACTCAATTGAGAGCAATTTTAGAAAATATAAATACTATACTAAGGCTTTCAGTATTTTCCTTTGCGTTGGAGAAGCCCTGGATCATGAATGTTTTCTACATGATTCACAATGTCAGGAGACATGTCTTCAGAGTGTTCACGCAAGAGTTATGTTTGCTTATATATACATGTCAAATACAAGTTGAGAGTCTTAATCTGGGATATAGTCTATGTGAAATTCAGTTCTAATTAAAATTCTTTTCTCCATCCAAGACACAAATGTCTTAAATTAGGCAAAAACTAATTATTTGTCATTTCAGTGAATTCCAAGTACTTACATGACTTAGAATTTTATCGATTTATTACTTCTAATGCAAGAACAACAAAGATAGATACTTTTAATCCAAATTATAATTCATTCTACCACATGTCTAAATCTAAGTCTAATATATTTAGTAAATACATGAAATAGTCTGAGTTTAAAGTATATATACAATATATCATTTTATCATTAACTCAATGCAAAAAATTTGTTGTGTAATATTATTAACTTTTTCCAGAGATGGAAATACTGAGGCTCCAAGCGAATGTTCCATGTTCATGCTACTGGTAAGAGAAACAGACTAAATTCTAACCCACTTTGCATTTTAGCCTGACTCCCTGCTCTTAATGCACTATATAAAATCCATCAAAATAATTAATGTTTGGTTAAGAAAAAATATTAATTAAATATACATACAGTAGGCATTTGAAAGTGGTTTAGTGTTCACAGCTTTTTAGGATCTGTTCTTATTACCATCTTCTAAGTGAGAATTATGAATCTGGGAGAGATTAAGGAATTTATTCCCCAAGACTCATAGTAGAAGCATGTAATAAATATAGACATGACTTCTAGCTACAAGGTCTGTGGATCTTCCAACATTCTGTGCTTCTTTTCATCTGTCCTATTTAAAACATGGAAACTATACATCTTCACCAGATAATTAGAGACAAATCAGGTAGCTGGCACTTTCAAAAAAGATTTCATAGTTTTTAAAATCAACAGTTTCCCCTTCCCCTTCAATAATATTAGTATCACAGTGTGCAATGAAAAGGTCTTTGGAATGGATGAGATAAAACTTACTGGATGTTCAAGACTGCTCAATCATTTACTTAGTATAGGACAGTTAGTTTCCAATTAATGCTATTATAAATAAATCTGTTGTCCTGAACAATTGGGCACAGGTTTTCAAGGGAATGTAAGCCCCTATTTTTGTGGAATAAATGCCCAGCTGTGTGATTTCTGGGTTATAGAATAAGCATATATTTAGTTTTCAAGAAACTGTCAAACTACTTTTCAGAGTAACTGTACCATCTTACAACCACACTAGCAATGTATGAGTAATCCAGTTTCCCTGCATTTTCATCAGCTTGTCACTATTTTTATTTAAAGCTGTTCTAATAGATGTGAGTGGTATTTCATTGTGTCCTTAATTTGCATTTTCGTGTTGAATATCTTTCATATTCTTATTTGCCATCCTGTAGCCTCTGTAATGAAGTGTCTTTGAATCTTTTGTTCGTTTTCTAATTGAATTGTTCAGAATTTTTATTGGCGAATTTGAAGAATCCCTTATATGTTATATGTTATAGATATTGGACTCTTGTTACATATGTACTTTGAAAATATGTTCTCCAAGTCTGTATTTTGTCTTTATGTAACAAAGTCTTTCACAGAGAAAAGTTTATAATTTTAATTAAATACAGTTTATAAATTTTTATATTCATTCTCTTTTATTTCATGTCTAAAAATTTCTTACCAAGCCTTAGGTCCTAAAGATGTTCTCCTGCGTTTTCTTCCACAAGTTTTATAGTTGTATATATATTTTACAGTAAATCTTTAATCCATTTTGGGTTATTTTTATGTACATTGTATAAGATTTAGGTGAATTTCCATAAATGCATAACTGCTGTGTCTACTTAATATTTTCAGTCTTTTTTCTTTATGTGTTTAGTTTTAAATAATGTTTATTAGTATGTCTTTAAGTTTACTAATCTGCAATATCTATGTTATTAGTAAACCCACCCAGTATAGTTTTAATCTAAGCTTTGTAGATTGTTATCTCTAGAAGTTTCATTTAAGTCACTTTCACATCTTTTAACAAATTCTGTCATCTAGCTTCTTGAAGGTATGGAATAGTTACAGTAACTCTATTAATGTGCTTGTCTAATAATTATACAATCTTTGAATTCTAGACTTTTTTGATTGATAGATTTTGCTTCTGATTGTCATAATTTTGTGATTTCCTGCTTCTTTGTATGACTGATACATTAAAATAGTTTATTCCAGAAAACCTGGAAATGGCCCAAGATGTTTAAAAGGATGTATTGCCCTGAGTAATTCCCAAACAAAGCTTGAAATATACTGATTAATGGTGCTGTTTTATAACTCTGGGTTTGACTTAAAGTATGTTTTTTGTTTGCTTGTCTTTTGACTAGTTTGTGAGCATCTGTTGTTGATAAAAATACGGTTGATGGTTTGTACCTGGTTTTGGCAAGATCCTCAGAGGGATAAAGCAGGTCGCATAACAAGAATGTGGTATATAAAGTCCAAGCTAATACTCTGTTTTGGATCCCCTGGATCTGAGGTGTCCTGTGCATGATGCGTTGGTTCTTAGAGGGAAAGAAAACACATTCTATATGCCCCTGTGGAGGGATGACAACTGAGTCTTGCTTCTGCAAAACCCTGCTGGGAAGTGGTCCTGAGCTTTGATGCACATTTTTATTTTCATGCTGTTGTATTCTAAATTTTTCTTGCACACACTTGAAATGAATGAGCATTGTCATTTTGGGTTCTATGAATTTTCTTTCACAAATGAAGTCTGATTTACCATCACAGTTAGTGCACCTGGTAATTTACTATCCGAAAGCAGAAGTTAAAATTTTACCTTGCTGGGTGCTAAATATCTTTGTTTCCCCGTAAATATTCATGAACTTTGTTCAGGGATACAGTCATGTTACCTACAACAATTTGATCTTTTTCGGTTTTTGCTGTAAGCTTTTTAAGTCAGGATGAGAGTAGTATTTATTCTAGGGCTGAGTTTGACCACTACTGAAGCCAAATTATTCAGGTTGTTCTATCTGATGGCTAATAAATCTGGAGTTTTTTGTTTGTTTGTCTGTTTAACTTCAGCTGTTCCAAAGTTATATGCCACCTTGCCCTGTATGATGAGACTTGAGGGGGATTGTTTTCTCTAATCCATTCAGGTGTTTTCTCCAGTCTCAGATATTTTCATCATGTGTAGCTCCTGATCAGTAGTTATCTGAAGCCCTGAAGGCTTGAGAGAGACTATGGTCAGACTTTGGATCTGTTGCTCTCTCTCTCCCCTCTCCCTCTTTCTCTGTTTCTTGTCAGCTCTTTACTCTTAGTATTTCATTCTGACTATACTAGCCACCTTGGGCCCCCTGGATTTCCAGATCTATCCCTCAATTGAGGTACATCCTTCATCTCATATTACAGGCTGGAAAACTCTGCCAGGCATTAAGATGGGACAATTATAAGGGTTCCCTCTGTCTGTTTCACATCTTTCAGGTATCACTGTCCTTTGTAGTCTGATATCCAATAAGATCTTTTTTTTTTTTCCAAACAGGAGAATAAATCTTATGTTATTCCATCTTGGCTGGTAGTGAAAGTCTCTAAAGAACATTTCTTCTTGTTTTATAAAACAAGCATTAGGAATGAATTTGGGCCTGTCCATTTACTAAAGATTTTTTTTACAAAGAAGTTATGATATAAATTGCTTTTAGAATTCCATAATAGAAAAAATATTATTTATGAGAAACCATTTTGCTTTTTAAAAATATCATAATAATAATTTGGCAAGTCTTTGCTTTTCTCGCATTTTTGCCTGGGTTGCAAAGAATTGAGATGTAAATTGTTTGATAAAATGCTAAGGCTATAATTTGAGCCCTATTTTCTGTTACTATCTTTATTCTATGTTTATTATTGGTGTCTTTTATATATTAACTTTGCTTCCATAGCTTTGTTGTATCTATCCCTTTAGTTAAGGTACTTGAGGAACTTAGGCAGAGTAGATAACATATTTTAAAGTATTATTTGCATGGAAATCAACCAATATCTTAGCTCTGTTTATTGAAGTACAGTATTCTCTCACTTATCATGGGTATTACATTCTAGACCCCCCTGAGATAGGTGAAAATCTGCGAAGTAGGAACCTTACATTTATTTTAGTATTTATATATATGTTAAGGCTTCATAAACCCTCCCCACACACTTATAAACTGTTCCCAGTCCCTTATTAACCTTATATCAAAAATCCACGATAAATAATTAAATATAATATTTTTTAAAAGCCCGTGATACAATGAGGCCATAATAAGTGAACCGTCGTATAGAGAGGGACTACTGTGTATACCCCAGGTCCAATGTGTCATCTGATTTGCCTTTTTGTATCTGAGTAGCTCTTACTAAGCACTACCTTTGCAGAGCAAATCTCCCAATTCTAATTTTTGCCAAATACTGGCCTACCATAGTTATTAAATAAATACCTGTTGGATTACAGAATCCATGATTGATTTAATTAGAAATTATAATCCCAGATAAGAATCACAGGATGGCATATCCTATTCTATACGAATTATGGAAAATTCTCTTCTTGGTATAGAATTTAACAATCAATAAATCCTTATAATAAACAACCTGTTATCAATTTTATAATGAGAAATAGATTGTAAAAAGTTGACCTATAAATTTGCATACCAAAAAATCCTCCAGCTGCATGTATACAACAAAGTATTTAAGTTTTTAATCAAAGTGTTTACTTTATCAGTATCATGGATCCCGCAATTCATGTGTGTGTGTGTGTGTGTGTGTGTGTGTGTATAAAAACAGATAGAAAAAAAGGCCAAAGAGATATATGTAGAAAGGGATAATAGCAGTAGATATTATACCTGGTCAGGAAGTTGGTTAATTCCTTAGAGCTCTTTATTAGAAAAAAAATAACAACTACCAGGGCCTCTCAGTATGTCAGAGCATCGAGTTGCTTTCAAAGCAATTAATTCTCTGTGGGGTGCAAGTGAATTCATTAAAATAGAGAATTGTATTGCCTCTAAAGATTTGTGGAAAGGATCAGGTCTTTTAGAAAAGTAACAGCTGAATGAGCAAGTAAAGCCAATTGTAACTTTTCCAGTATCTCAGTTATAATTCAGGTTGATTCCGGGTAAGATACAATTATGGTAAAAGGTTACAATTGTTTCATCTTTACAGCTGAGTAGAATCACTGTAGCTTATATGTATATTTACACTAATCTTTCATTTGACTGATTTCATAGATTAAATGAGAGATAAATGCAATAAATTTTTTAATAAGGAAAGCTTGAAGCAGGAAATTAGTTTATCACAACTTGCCTCTGAACCCTAGTACTTTTGCAAATAGCTCTAAATAGGAGTGAGTCTGTGAGGACGCCTAAGAAAATATGTGCATGTATATTAGGGGTTGAGTGAGTAAAAAAAGCACAGTCAGCTTCCAAGAAGACTAGAACATCTTTCTGTCACTTCTGCTTTCTAGCACTGGTCCTAATCTTTGGTGACAATGATAAATGTAAAAAGATGTGTGTCATTGGAGGATCTGATTCTAATGACATATTGACTTCTCATTTTGAAGTATTAAAACATTACCAAAAATTGTCAACATTCATTCTTATATGATATTTTATATACTACTAATTTCTCACTCAAATGTAGCTAGTTTTACTTCATAAGAAAGTTTCAAATATGTCATGGCAAATTACATTTAATCCAGAATTTTTTATTTTATTTTAACACTTAACAACATCATAGGTACTATGAAATATTTAATAATTTTGTCTTACATATATATTTCAGAAGCCTACACAAGTATTTCAAAATTATTTTTTAAGAGACATCTTATTTAGTATTTTAAAGAGTTAAATAGTTTCATGACAAAAAAAAATCCTCCTTTTTCTGCAGTGATACAGAACTCAGGTTGTGTGTGTGTGTGTGTGTGTGTGAGTGTGTATATTCCAAGAGACACAAGTGTGATTCTATATAAAGTTTCTATAAGCCTACCAGTGATATTGTCCCGATTAAACTAGAAAATGTTCAGATCAGCATGTATTGGACAGGTCTTGCCTCAGCCTTCTAGGTAGAGATTGGTTAACCTTTTTGTCACTTTTACTACAATAATTATTTGGTCCCAAAGTGCCAGCTATAAGGCAAAATTGCAATGTGAGTGCAGAAATTATTTTCAGTCTTTTCTTAAACCTTTGTTTTTTTTTTTTTTTTCTTTGCCATTCAGTTATCTTCTGCAGGCACCTGCTGCTGTTCTCACCTGCCACTCTGGAGGAAAATGACAACTCACTTTCTTTAGGGAAAGGCCTGAGGGATTTAGTGCACTTAACTGTCTGACTTTTCCACTTCCAGATATACTTGCTTTCCAAAGCAGAATGACCAGAGTGTTTTTGCTTCATTCATTCAAAGATTTCAATTTAAATTTCCCAGCCCTCCTTAAATAACAGTTTTCCTTTTCATAAAACCAATTCAAGGTCTCACAGCAAGCTTTGTGTGTTCCACTAGGCTTTGAAGAGACCAACATATTACTTAAAACACAACTTTAGTTTTTTTTATTTTGAAATTCACTGTTGAACTTTTGCCCATCCCACCTAACTTTTTCACAAATGCATGCCTCATTTCCACTAGTTTGTGCATAGTCACTTTATTCTCTGTTTAACTGGTAATTCTCCCAGTATCTAGCACAGTAGGGATTTGATCAATACTTGATGAAGCTATCCTACACCACAATATCTGTCCTAAATTGTGGCTTACGGTTCCCCGGACACTGTGGTTTAATTGCCTACAAGTATTTTAGTTCATGTCTACCCAAGCAAAATGAAGTAGTGAGTCAAACAATTGTCTTGTGAATGTGATCCATATAGAAATTCAATACGAATCATCGAGGAACACCCTACTCACTTTTCCCTTAGTAACAAACTTTCTGTTTACCAGAATTGCTCAGATAATTGCCTCAGCTGTCCATTTTACTTTTTATTATAGACACAAGTCTGTAACTAGCCTAACTGACCATGGGAAAAACTGAATGGTCAGTGCAGTCCACAGACAGATCACCACCTAGTTCATTCATCTGCACTTCTTCTGGATAAATGAGGCTGGTTGGCCCCAGATAATTGCATGGATTAGTTCTGCCTCTCCATGGCTGAGATACACAGGGCACAAAGATATGATCCTGGCTTCTTTGT
This sequence comes from Furipterus horrens, assembly GCF_987537825.1. NCBI lineage: Eukaryota > Metazoa > Chordata > Mammalia > Chiroptera > Furipteridae > Furipterus > Furipterus horrens. Next base: position 71,764,179 of record NW_028327175.1, read on the forward strand.
TTCTAAATAGTTTCAGATCCACCATTTTTCCAGGTCTTGCAATGGCAACATACACCAAAGGAAAAGTATGACAACTAGATGATTAAATTGGAGTGCACAAGTGGCCAACATAAATATTTTGGACTTGAAATTGGTACTGTTTGGAAGGAGTATGACAACAGAAGTAAAAGACAAACCCGATTAATGTCATCAGACTGCTAGAGATGCATTCAATTTCATAAGGAAAATAATATACATTTTTGGAAAATGTTTCACCTTAATTATTGAAGTAAACTTTTGGACAGATCATAAACTTACAAAAATATCCATTGAGTGTTTTTAACCTCAAATATCTAAAAATGCCAAAATTTAAAAATTGATTGTCTCTATTTCCTTTCTAAAATAATGAGCTAAATACTATACAATAAGTTCTATGGGCCATGTACTTTTATTTTTTTTCCTAGAGCTTTCTGTTATTCCTAAACATGTTAGTTATATTGCATATTGTTTTATAGAAGACTGAAGAGAGGCCTTTTTTTAAAGCACTGTAAGAAGAAGTGCGTAAAGAGTAAATACAGAGAAAGTGAGGAATAGCCATAAAGGACAAAGTAAAATGTATAATTTAAAAGTCTGAGCAGACTGACTGAAGTTTTTTTATTTTATTCATTTTTTTTGACTATCTGAATACTTTGATATCATATTTATTCACACTTGGCCCCTAAAACCTTTGTGTTTATGTGGAAAAAGAGTTTATACACTTTTTGGCTATCTACTGGCCTTTGCAATGGTATACTTTAATGGTATGTTTATAGAAGAATTAAAAGCACATGCAAGAATTTTTTTCTTTTAATACAGATGGACTTATATTTTAGGGAAAACATCCTTGGAAAAATAGATTCATTTTAAATGAACTCAAGCACATTAAACTTAGTTTAAGAGTCATTGAACCTTCTCAAAACCTGGCAACATTTCTCATACATACCCAAGGTAAAGAGTTGTGAAATAAAGAAAGGTAGAGTAAGTTTATCATAGTAAATGACAAGCTTTGGACTTTTAAAATATTGATTACCCATCTCAAATTTTGAGCTTTTAAATAATTTCTTTCCTCATTTCAATTCACCCCAAGTCCCAAGTTTATATTTTATTTCCATACAAATGAAGTGTTAAAAAATACCCATTAAATGGAAAAAAACATATATATATATATATATATAACTCCTCATAATTCAGCACTAAAATGATTTGTTTTTCATGTTGCCAATTAATTTGCCTGAAAATTCCCAAAGAATCGCTTCAGCATGCACTTTATTTTGCTTATGTATGCCCCGACTGAATTGGATTTCCTGGGAAGTTGATAAGTATCGTAATACAAGGCCACGACCATCCTGGCACAAGCCAGATCACTTTTGTCGTAAATAGAAATGACTTCCTTATTGACTACTTTAAACAGAAGTCACTTTGTATGTAAACAAACCTTTGCCAAAATGAAATCATTAAATAAAAGAACACGTTGTTGTTGCATTATTCTGGCTGCTTACTACCATCAGACAGTACTTCAAATCATTACTGAAAAATATGTATAATAGTAAATGTTACACATTATGCTGCAAAATTAATAAGAAATGCTAATATTTATTTAAATTTGCAAAGTTTCTCTCATTACAAACCTAAAAATCCACTAGTTTTTATTGGCCCAACTCTGGTTTGCTGTGTTTAGTAACCAACTGTGATTTTGAAGCAAGCAACCCATTAAAATCAATTACAGGCTTAAACAACCTACACACCCTGAATATCAAAGCATGCTTATTATGCTATTCTAGGATAACCACAGAGACCAGCTGGGTAGGATTACCACCTTTAGCAAAACTCAGTAAGCAGTATGTAAAAGATTGAAAAATGCAGGTTAATAAGCTAATTAGAATTTTCATCAGTGGACTGAGATAAAATTTTAAATGTTGCTGAGCCTATGAAAAAGTCAAATAGTCAACTAGATTATAAATGTAGGATTTTGATGATGTAATGGATAAGCTAGTAGTTCTATCTGTAAAATAGAAATATTCAATATTTGTTCAGTGATGCCACATTGACATCTTGAAATTGGCCACATTAGGTAGATTTTATGATGGGAATAAGCAAATGCTGCAAATCAAGGTTTCATTTATTTTCCTAAATGTCAGGGCTTTAGAAAGAGATAGGGAAAACATTAATAATACAGATCAAACATAAATGTTAGCCATGTAAATAGATATTATATTGTATATTGTACATTAATTTGAGGAACTATTCTTCCAATACTAAAAGAAAATCATTCTCTGATTCAGTAACAATGTTTCATTTTATTGAAAAATAATAAAAAGTTCTAACATATAATCATTGTAATTCCATCTTATATATTAATTGAAACAAAATATTAACAATTATTCGTGTTAGAACCACACTTCTTAGTAATTGTGATAATATGTTTTGAATATTTTAAAAAATTTGAAAAGTCAGTGAATATATTCTGTGAGAATAAATTGGTTATATAGAGTTTACAATAAAGACTACATCTAAAGTAAAAAAAAAACAACTACATCTTATAAATATTTCTAAATTATGTTACATATCCATTATATAAGTAAAAGTCCCAATACTCTTAGTTACATACTTACATGCCTACATTTTTTGAGAGTCCTTTGTTAAACATTTGCTAGCACACCATTGAGTAAAAAAAACAAAGAAAATTATATATTTTGAGTTTGATACTCAAGACTATGGGAGTTTGCCCTGGAATCATTACAATGCTAGAGAAAGCCATTGTCAACACCAGCTCCCCATTCAAATCCTAGTCCCTATTTTGAAAAAGGAGAATAGAAATAATGAAATTTGAAGAATCAGGCCACATATATATTTGTATTTTTTTAATATACAAGGCTTTCAAATAGAGCTGACTGTATTATTTTTCAAGCTAAAGTATAGAATCGTTAAATGGTATAATTCAGGTAAAACTTTTTTTTTTTTTTTTTTTTTAATCTGAAATGATGGCTGGTACAAATGTAGGGGTTGCAAGTAATTACTCCTAAGGTTGCTCACAGGCAATAACTGAAACAGCATGCGGGGGAGCCAGCTCTTGCCCAGATATGGAGAATGGAGTGGGACGTTAAATGGGTAAACTGCTGCTTAAAAGCTCATTTTTGTAAAGTGCAAACATAAATGCAAAACCAAATTTTTTACATTTATTCCGACTTTATTGTGTAAAAGGCCTATCTGTATACAAATTTCAGAAGGCGTTGAAGTATATTTATGGAATTCTTTTGATAAACTAATTGAAAAATTTAAAAAAAATGAAATGAAGACTCTGTGTACATTTTGTATACAGAGTTGGACACTTTTAATGCATCCAACGGATGCTTTGTAAATTTATTTTGATGCTTAATATATAGACAATTTTGTTTTTGTTGTTGATTTTTAACAATCTTAAAATGGCCACCAAATCCCAGGTAGAAATATTATTGGTATTTACCTCAATGTGTAGAAAAATGAGTTTTTTAAATAGAATACCTTAAATGTAAATTATACAGGATAATTTATATATTGTTTTTGAACCATAAAATGTGTCTATTTCTAAAATAATTAGAGATTATTAAATGACAAAGTTATTGTTTTTAATTATTTATCCTCTGTTCCAAATTTAAATGTTCCTGCTATTCACATTCAAAGTTCAAACACATGCTAAAAATGTATGCCTGGGCCAATTACCAAATAGTCATTGTACCATCTAAATGGAATAAACTAGAGAACAAAATTTCAGATGATATGCATATCATATTTATACTAGTAATGTTAAAGTCCTCATAAATAAATAACAGTTGCCTATAAAATAATATATAATAATCAGGACAATTAATAAGAGCGAACAATTTTAAAGTAACTTGTAAAAGTTTACTTTTTTTTAGATTATTGTTTTTATTCTTGAAGATACACTAAATATCAGTGAAGTGGATAAAAAGCAAGCAACTGAACAGTAAAAGTATAGTCTAACTCAAGTAATAGCCAATACTTACTATGGATATGAAAGCCTGGAAGAAAACTGAAATAACTGCAGTCCATGATGTTTACCTAGAAAATTGGAGCAAACTATTAAAAGCTTGATAGATCAACTATGAATATAGGTTGGGAGTAATAGAATGGCATTTATTTATTTAACATTGAACACATATTTATTAACTACCCTCTGTGAGTCTTATACTGTCCTTGGTAATTATAATGCATCAATAAGCTAAACAGCAATACTTTCTGCCCTGGAAGAATTTACGTTCTAGTGAGTGAAGGCAGACAATGAGTAATAAACAGATATAATATCTAAACAAATTACATAAAATTTTAAAGTATGGTAAGTACTAAACAAAATGTGTAGTTTGTTAATGGTGAGTAGAACACTGGATGTGTGTAACATTTCAAGTAGTGGGATTGGGGTAATTTAGTGTTAAAATGAGATTTAACCAAAGATTACAAGGTGGAGAAGGAATTAGTCATGGTTAGAGCAAAGAGCATAAGAAGATAGTTTTTAAAAGATGTCATTTAGCTGGAACAAAGTAAATGAGGGAGAAAAAAGTAGGAGAGATAATCACAGAGGTTATTGAGTGCAGACAGATAAAGTATGGTGGAGTAGGCCAAGGTAAACTCTTGGTGTATTTCTCTAAGTAAAACTGGAAGCCTTCAGAAAGGGATGTGGAAGAGTGACCTGATGTTACTTAATATTTTTCAACTTTTTTTTTTATTGTGGTGAAACACATATAACATAAAATTTACCATTTTAAACATTTTTAAGTGTACAGTTCTATAGCACTAAGTACATTTACAGAGTTGTGCAACCACGACTGCTCCCCATATCCAGAACTTTTTATTTTTTAACCTTCCCTAACTGAAACTGTGTTTCCATTAAACAATAACTCATCAGTCTCCTCTTCTCCCCCCACCCTTGGCAATAACCATTCTACTTTCCATCTCTATGAATTTGATGGTTCTATGTACATCATGTAGGATAAATCATAGGATATTTGTGCTTTTGTGACTAGCTAATTTCACCTAGCATAATGTGATCAAGATTCATTCATGTTGTAGCCTGTGTTAGAACTTCCTTTTTGTTTGTTTGTTTGTTTACAGGCTGAATAATAGTGTTGCTTAGCATTTTAAAAGAATCTCTCAGGCTACTGTGTGGAGAATAAACTGTTGGGGTGCAGAAGTAATTCAAGAAAGAGATAATGATGGCTTGGATATTAGCAGTAAAGTTAGAAGGGGCCAGATATTGGTATTTTTTGTAGATAAGAAACGTGAGAACTTGTTGACAGATTGAATGTGGGTTTGAAGAAGTGTGGGTGGGGGCATGGTGGGGACACAGATGGAATGGGCATTTTTCATTTCTTAGCTCAAACATTTAATAGCTCTTTTTCTAAATAGTGGTTGCTCCATCAGCCTTGTTTCTCAAGCAAGGACCTAGCAGGAAGGAGACTCAGGCAACCTGGAATGATTTTGCAGAATGAATGAAAGACATGGATGGTTTTTAACAAGCTGAAGCTTGGGGGAGTGACTTTTACTATTGTGTAACCCAGACTATTTTTGACTGACTTATTTTTTAAAGAGAAAGAAGTACTAAAAAGCTGTTGATCTTTCCAGAAAGATTAAAATTATATAATTGCCAAGGGATTTTGCACTGTGGAGGTGGTTGATAATGTTCACATGAGTGCTGTGTTTAAAATAGAAGACTCTTTGGAATAAATATTTATTTGTTAGTAAGATGGAATTGGAAGAAAGGAATTCAAAATGCTGGCGTTAACCAGTCTTTGGGGAAATGTGGCAAAAGACAGCAAAAAAATAGAGCTTAACTGGCAGGGAAAATGATATCAATGCAAAGTTTGGTTTTGGGACAAAAAAAACAAAACAAAATTACATGATGCACTAGTGAAAATATTACAGTAGAGAAAAAAAAGTAAATGAAATATAAGGGAGAGGACAGAATTGTGTAGTGACGGTTTTGAGTTGTCAAAAGTGGGAAGCACCAATGCAACTAACTGAAAGCCTTGTCTCTGAGCCCAGATACTGACAGGAGAATGTAGCTGCAGATGCTGGCAGAAGGTTAGATGTTGGCGGAGTCCTCAATGGCTTTAATTTTCTCAGTAAAGTAGAAAGCAAGGTCTTTAGCTAAGAATGAGGAGAGTGATGTGATGTTAGAGAATTGAGGTATAGGAAACTATATGAAACAGGTATGCAAGTCACTAAGACATCGTGAGTTCAGAAGTTCGTGCCTACATGAATCCTGAAACCTCTATTACCTAGCACTGCTGCTTAAGAAGTCAAGGCTCTTCTGAAAACCACCTTGAAAGAAATGGAGCAATCTTCAATTCAACTTTTGATTGGGACATAGTCTTCCATTTGATCATATGTGCTGAGTGTGTTGTAAACAGGCAGATTTAGGAAACAGAAAACATATAATCAAAAACAGTCTAAAACCCTAATAAGCCTGTGATATTGGCCAAAATCACCTCTTGAGACCTTTTTTTCATCATCTTGTAAATCCAGAGTTTTCAACTAGTTTGGGAGTTTTTATTTATATAATTTCTGGAAATAAAATCCCTCTAATTAGATGATACTAAAGATCCAGTCCATGTTAGTACTAAGAACTATAAAAAAACGTATAGAGTAATGAGTTTCTTTTTAAAGTGCTATTTACATTTATTTTAAGACTATAAAGGTTATATGCATATGATTCCTTTTGTTAAATTCCAAGGCTTTCTCTTTCTTATGTTGTTAACTAATAGTCATTTTTACATTATCATATTTGTGTTTTAGATTTTCTAAATAAATATAATATGTTATTAAATTGTGATAACTCATATTTTAGCCTGTAACACCTCAGAAGTTGCAGATGAGCAGTTCAATTCACAATTGAAGGCAATTATAAGAGACCACTGGAAACATTCCTAGGAGGACAGAGAGAATTGTATGATAGTTTTGTGTCTGTTAGTAATTCATTTGGGAGCTTAAGAACCACATTCATATATTTTATTTAATAACTGTTTCAACAAACAACAGCTACTCTATCTCGTACTCAAAAATTGACTGGAGCAAAATCCATGTGTCCCCAAATTCCTCTGAGGAAGTTCATGTAGTTAAAGACATCATTATGTGGTTGATTTTACAAGACCTCTAATTGCAGGATTCTCATTTAGTTTGGGTTAAAACATTATTTTAATTGAAATTAAAAGGAAATTGCAAAACAACAAGAAAGAGAAGTCTATCATATGGTTCATTTTCACTTTAAATTTGTACTAAAATAAGTGATCACAACACATTTAGCTAGTAAATGCCTAAAGCTTAAAAATATCAAGTGTTCAATAGGTTCTGAACCCCAGTTAACATTTCTTATTCATTTAGATGGCTTATGAAAAGATGAGTGTCTGCAATTTCCAGGCCAACTCCATTTAATCTAGTAAGGGGGTGGTTTCCTGATTCAGATGAATCACTTTTCTGGGCTCTAAGAGGACAAGGTTGTGACATGATGAGAAAATCTAATCATAACCTTCCCCCCAACCCTACCTCAATCTCACTAAACTTTCTTCAGTGACATCCTAACCCAGGCAATCTTTTCAGTTTGTAGAAAGGGATAGTCCCTCCTCAAAGAGATTATGGATTTAAACATTTGTTTGCATGAGGCAGCACTAACCTATTATTACCTTATATGCATTGAAATTTTTATTATATTATGAATAAGTAGAAATATATCTGGAATTTGCATTGTTTTATAACTATTAATTTGTAATGTTTCATTTGGAAATATTTGTTTCTTCCATTTTCATCTGTTTTTTAGCCCCTTTCCACAAAAAGTCTTGTTAAGCTCTCTAAAAATAAACACTATCTTTCAACAACTTATCATTTTCAAGTATGAAGCCCATATTCTGTTTTCTTTGTATTGTGTTTTATAATAAATAGATTGTTGAAGTATAATGGATATTTAATAAACTGAGCAAGTGTAAAACATATACATTTTTAAAGTTTTCACATGTATTCAACTATGAAACCATTACTATTATCAAGATGATAAGCATAAAAATTGCCCCTAAAAGTTTTCTTGACTCCCTTAATAATCATTTTCTTCAAATAATTTATACTCAGTGACAGCCCCAGGTGATTAATGTTTTCTTTCATGATAATATTAGTTTTAATTTTCTAAAAATAAATATATTGGATCATATAAATGTATATACCAGTTTTTCTGATCTCTTTAACTCAGCATCACTATTCTTTTAAGATTCATCCATGTTGTTTATATTGATAGTCCATTCTTTTTATTGCTGAATAGTATTCTTTTGAATGGCTATACCATCATTTGTTTATCCATTCATCTATTTCTAAACAATTTATGTTTCTCATGTTTTGCTGATTTCAAATGCAGCTTCTATAAAGCACTACTTTGTCTGTATAATTTTGTATTGACATGTACTTTCATTTCTCTTCACTAAATATCTAAGAGTTGAATGTTTGGTTTATATAATATGTTTACAGTTAATATCATTAAAAAAACCCAAACTGACATCTAAAATAGCTACCCAATTTTACATTCCCATTTGCAGTGTTTTAAGTGTTTGTTGCTTCACACTCACATTAACAGTTTAACTATTTTGTTTCCTTTTTCTCTTATTCTTTTTCATTGTTTGTTTTTATTGTATTATTTCCCATTACCATTTATCCTCTTATACTTCCTTCCACCTCTCTTTTTTCCCCCTTCCCACAATCACAACACTGTTGCCCTGTCCATGAGTTCTTCTACTTTTCGCTGGACCCCTCTATCACCCCCGCAACCCACCCACTGCCCCAGAGCTGTCATCCTGTTCTCTATGAATCTGCCTCTGTTTACTTATTAGTTCAGTTTGTTCTTTACATTCTGTGAGTGAAATCACATAGTATTTGTCTTTTTCTGACTGGTTTATCTGAAAGAATATAAGCACCCTAAGTTCAGTACAGTGGTTTTTACAATCGCCAAGTTTTATAAGCAGCCAAGTGTCCATCAGTAGATGAACAGCTACACAAATATACACTAGATGTATATTTACACAATGGAATACTACTTGGCCATAAAAAGAAGAAGAATTTACCCTTTGCGACAACATGGATGAACCTTGAAACATTACGTTAAGTGAAACTCTGTAGCTGTTTTGAAATAAAGTATATTTTAATTATTTTCTCCAACAGTTACAACTCAACCAGATCTGGAAACAGAACTACACTATGTTTCTAACATTACTAATTGCAAGATCGAACAAGATCAGGAAGATCTGGAAGATAATAGCAAAAATCCAGTGAGAAAAATAAAAAACAAAAGAGTAACCATGTCAAATGCTCATGAACTTGAGATTCTTTCATTAAAAATTCCACCAAGTGAGAAATGGGAGAAAACATGGGGTAAATAAATTTACAAAACTTTTTTGGAAGAGGACAGTGCAAATATTGACCCGATAATTCAGGTGTGGAAAGCAGGTCTGAGGCGTGGCGGGTCCTGGCGAGCCAGGGGACAGTTTACAAGCCCCGAATGACTAGACAGCATGATACAAGGAACCAGAGAGATCTTGTCTCTGCAGAAATACAGAGCTAAATCTTTTAGTTTCTTGATAGGAGAAGAATACTATCTAAAAAGGCAGACTGAGTCTGAAGTTTACAATAATGAACCTAGCAGTTCAAATTCAACACATTTAGAATTTTAGGCTTTAGTTGCAAATGTGTCACAAAAATTGAGTCAGGCTTAGTTGGAAGGTCATTAATTTTCTACTCTGATACTGAGGGAAAGCACTCTTTGGGCTCTTCGTAAACTTAAAAATCTAAATCAGCCAAGCCCAAAACAAACAAACAACAACAAAAAACCTGTTTCAAATACTTAAGTGGGGAAAAAAAAAAAAAAAAAACTCATAGAAGTTAATCAATGCTGAGCAGTAAATGAGCTCATTGAGGTTTAGACTACTCTCCACACTTTTATTCATTCATTTTCCCAGCTACCAGATAGAAAGTGGGAACTCAGCGACACCACAACCAGAGGTCATTTTCTGCCCAGAGAACCTCCTCATTAAGTTTCAATTATTTTGCTAGTTTGTAAAACTGCATGGTTTTGCCTGTTCCTTACATTCCTAACTCATGTAGGTGGTTAATGTCTCTTCACATATGTTTCACAGCAGGATCTGAACTATTAGAATACTTTCAGCAAAAGTTCTTTTTTCAATAGAGCATGTAAATGTGACCCCTGATGGGTGGTGTTTTTTAAGACATGATAAGAATCACTGACTCAACCAAACTATACGAAGTAAGAACAGTAATGGAAGACTTCCTTACTAAGTTGTCTTTGGCAATGGGTATTAACAAATAGACCACACATAAGGCATGATGTTCATGATGTGTGCTACATTTAGCTGAGAGAGAGAGAGAGAGAGAGAGAGAGAGAGAGAGAGAGAGAGAGAGAGAGAGAGAGAGAGAGAGAGAGAATGAGAAAAAAAAATCACTTTCTAGATGTTTAATACATCAGTGAGTGGCCCTAAATAATGCCTGGATTGCTTCCATTATATTTACTCATGGAAATGACCTGGAAATCTCAAAATATGATGTTGCAGAAATTTGATGTGGTTAGTGAAACTAGTCTCAGTAAATCATCTAGTTTATTCACCTTCTTCTTTCACTGAGTGAGCTACACTAACACATCTGGAACTTCATCCTAATTTTTAATAGAAAAAAATGTATATGCATGTAAGAGGAATTATGTTAACATTAATTTATAAATCTTATGCATTTTAGTTTACTTGGGCCAAAATCACATAAAATAGGATAATTGTAAATATTTAACAAAAACTCCTTTTTAAAATTGTATAGTTCTATGTATCTTAATTCATTTAATTCTCTCATGAAACCTGCTGAAGGTGAACAGACCAGGTGGGTAAATGTTTATCTTGCAGAAAGGAAAACTGAAGTTTAGGCTACCACCAGGACGATACAGTCAGATTCTAGTTCAGCAATGCATTTGATTATGCACTCTAACTTTGACAGTATGTTTACATTATGCCATAAAGTTTGTTTTCCCTACCATGGGTCACAGAATAGTAAAGTGGATACTTTTTATATTTTGTTCCTGAAAATTGCCCCTCCAACAGCTGAGTAAATCCTAATCTACCCAAGAGCTCACACACACATTCAAACCTCCAATAAAAAGAGATAATTATTTAATGAAAAAAATTTGAGGACTGTGATTTTACCAGTTAGTATCCCCACAGGAAACAGATGGCAAACTCACTACAGAATAATTACAATTCTAGGAGGCTTTATTTACAATAAATTGAAAAGGTGTAGGCTAAGGAGAAACAGGGAATGGTGCCGTGAGCAGGAGTTTACCACCCGGTGTCCTAATGGATGTGGGTAAGAGATATGTGACCAGAATCTGAGATTGGAAAAAAATACAATAAGTACTTCTGTCCTGAAATAAAAGTGACTTTGGCAACCCAAGGAAATCTTGCAGGGAGGATGTGGGGATAAGTACCTTGGCTTCACTATCTCTTTTATGACCTCCTGTCAGGGCTACCTTATTGGCTACACATCTAAAGGCACTGAATATATTAATGTGGTCAGGACAGGATGGCCTCTGGTTGTAGAGAAACTCATGAAAAGGATGAAAAGTGTCTTTAAAAGAGGGTAAGGCATAATAGACCATACTTCAATGAGAACTTTATTAGAATAAATAGACCACTTAGACTACTCTAATGGTAGGAAAGTCAATCCCTTGTCTCCCTCCCTTCTCTTGGTAGACATTTAGTTCATACTAATTTTTAAAATTGAGCATAACTTGTACCAGTACACATATACATGGCATCTGATTCCAATATCATAAGAAATGAAGAGATCTAGGAAATTGTCCTACTACTTCACTTGTCATTCAAATGTAAGTAATTTTATATGTGACCACACACAGTGGATATCCATGGTAGTCCCCAAGTATATAACAAAGAAGTTCAATGCCTTTAAGATCTAGGCAAATATCATGAATGAGTGAATTATGCCAAGCTTAAGAAAACATATTTTAGTCAGCATTTAAAATGGTGAGTTTCTTCCTTTTTTTTTTTTTTAATTATTTCTTCAAATTTGATAGGGATGTGACTCTAATTTTATATATTCTTTTTATTTCTATTTGAAAAGAAAACAAAAGCAAAAACAACAAAAATCAAACAAGGAATCAGCATCTCAGCAATCCAGTAATAATCAATTTGTGCTAGAAAGAATTTGTAGTATTTCTTGGCCACCTGCTAATTTCAGAAGCAATTAAAAAGCCCTGGGCCTTTCTCCCTTATTCAGGTGAGAGAAACACTTCTATTAGTGAGTTTTAAGGGTGCAGCAGTTTTGGGAAGACAGAAAGATCTAGTTTTTGCTTAATCAAGCTCCTTGGAGGACGTAAACCATTATCTCTTCAGTCACAAGCTGAGTGTATCAGTAATCTATTAACACAGTAGTTTTGTCTGACATAACATGTACAACTCAGACACATATAATAATAAAGATTTAAGTCTGGCATGTCTTATAGCTTTTGTTAATATAGACACAACTTGGCTGTTACTGTTCCAGTCTCTGTGCAGCAGTTTGCTCTTTAATATGTCTGCCAATTGCCTCTGCTAATCTGGGGTTCACTCACATACTTGAGGCTTAACTAGTTATCTGCTCTTCTAAGAGGGTCTCAGCCGGGTTGACTGGGGTAAGTCAGCTCTGCTTCCATTTGCTTATCTTCCAACATGTTACTATGGGAAGGTTCTCCTGGTAAAGAGAGGAGCAAGAGTAAGAGCCAGCCTCTCTGAAAGCATTTTGCATTTTCTTCTATTATCTTATAGGACAAAATAGCACTGAGTTTTCTTATTTTTAATCTTTTTGGCTCTAGTAGCATTTTTTTTTTCCACAAAGCCCTCTAGTTAATGAGATTTTCTGTATTACTTAGGAAAGTCAGGGTGGGGGTGGGGGTGTAAGTATTTATAGAACACTTGTGAAAACTCATGAGCCATCTGTGGAAGAGCGAATAAATTTATATATGTTCCTTTCTGATCAAGAAAGACTTTATGTTGCTCAGCTGCCACTCATTTCAGAGAAATGATAGAATACTGGTCCACAAAGCGCCATGGCCAGCCTGAGCATCAGTTGTGCATTCTCAACATTTACTTGAGTAAGATACGTTGGGTCTCTCAGGTTTGATAATCAGGAATATATTTGACTGACTTCATAATCTCACTCTGGGGCATGACTGCTCTTCTGAATTTCCTATTTCTTTAAATTCTAATAATTTTTAATGCTCAGTGTGTTGCCTTCCTTACTCACTCATGTTCTTTTTTTCAGACTGCTCCAGCTCTTTTTGATGTCCCCATTTCTGAAAACTCAATTTTTTAAAACCTCAAACCATTTCATTTATTTTTAAGATTCAAATAATAAAGTTTTTTTTTTTAAACCTGGAGTCTTTTTAAAAAATAATAATTTATTTATTTATTTTTAGAGAGAGGGGAAAGGAGAAAGAGAGGGAGAGAAACATCATTCTGTGGTTGCCTCTCACTTGCGCCCTCAACTGGGGACCTGGTGTGCAAAGTAATCATGTGCCCGGACTCAAATAATAAAGTGTATTTATCAAAAACTACTGTTTGTTAAACAAACACAGCCCCACTGAATGAGAGAAGATATATGCCAATAATACATCCAATAAGAAGTTAATATACAAAATATATAGGAAACTCATGAAACTTCAAACGCTTCTGCCCCCCAAAAACAATCTGATTTAAAAAATTGGCAGAGGACTTCAATAGACATTTCTTAAAAGAAGACATACATATGGTGAATAAGCACACGGAAAGATGCTCAATATCACTGATATTTAGGGTAAACCAAATTAAAACCACAATGAAATACCTCCTTACAGCTGTCAGAATGGCCATCATCAATAAATCAACAAACAGGTGTTGGTAAGAATGTGTGTAAAAAGAAATCCTGCTTCACTGTTGTGGGGTGTGAATGGGCACAGCCACTACAAATAGTATGGAAGGTCCTCAGAAAATTAAAAATAGAACTGTTATATGACCCAGAAATTATACTCCTGGGTAATTATCCAAAAAAATAAAATAAAACAAAAAACACAAATTTAAAAAGATCCATGAACCCCTATGTTCATTACAGCATTATTTACAATAGGTAAGATTTGAAAGCAACCTGAGTGTTTATCACTGGACAAATGGAAAAAGAAGAAATGGTACAGCTCTGATAGGTGTGGCTCAGTTGGTTGGGCAATGTCTTATAAAATGAAAAGTCATTGGTTTGATTCCCAGTCAGGGCACATGCCTGGGTTATGGGGTCAGTACCAGATTGGGGCACGTTTGAGAAGCAACCAACTGATGTTTCTCTCTTTACAGTGATGTTTCTCTCCCTTTCTTCCTCCTTCCTGTCCCCTCTCTCTAAAAATAAATAAATAAATACTTTTAAAAAGAAGAAGTGGTACATATATACAACAGAACATTACTTAACAACAAAGAAAAGAATAAAACTTGCCATTTTTGACCTACAGGGTATCATGATAAGTGAAATTAGTCAGACAAAGAAAGACAAATACCATATGATTTCACTTACATGTTGAATCTAAAAAGCAAATGAACAAAAAATACAAAACAGAAACTCATAGGTACAGAGAACAATTTGATGGTTGCCAAATGAAAGCCGGGTTGAGGGAATGAGTGAAAAAGGTAGAGATTAGAAGTAAAACTTGCTAGCTATAAAAATAGTCACAGTCACAAAGATATAAGGTACAGCATGGGGAATATAGTCAATAATATGGCAATAATTAGGTGTGGTGTCAGGTGGGAACTAGGTTGATCAGGGTAATCACCTTATAAGGTATATAAATGTCTAAACACTATGATGTATATCCAAAACTACTTGAATATTTTATGTAATTAAATTTTTAAAAAATAAAAAAAGAAAACAAGATATGCAAACATATTTATTTCTCTTTAGATACATATTGGTTACTTATTTTATTGCCAAAGAAGTGTGAAATGTATGTAGCTTCTACTCAAAGCCCTAATCCTTGTAGTTTTAAAAAAGCATCTGTAGGAACATTCATTTGTTTAAAAATAAAAAGGACAAAAGCTTTCTTAAAAAATAGTTTTCTATTTAAGTAAATGAGATTATACAGTTATTTTTCTAAATAATATTTATTCTTCTAAAGACAGATAAGCTTTGATTTCTTAAACTTAGGAACAATTTTGTGATAAGAGCAATATTTTAATGCCCTTGGGAGTAGGTAGGAACTTGGAGGAAGATGTATCTTTGTAGTTCTAGCACATATATAAAATATATTAAATGTAAAAGATTTTTGTTGTTTAAATTAAATAGGTCCTGTGATACCAGTCTAAACTGTCTAATATGCTTTTCTTTGTTAAAGAATATGGAGTTCAGGATGATAATTATTGTAAATTTCAGCATCATTTAAATAGTTCAGAAAATATCCTACAGGCAAAAACTACTTAACTCCCCACATGTTTGAATTTGTAAAGTAAATAGGGCTCATCTGACCCAGTATTTTTTTTTTTTAATGAAGATGTCATACTCATTTCCAATAGGATTTTTTAAAACAAATATAAAGTAATTTTAAAAATAATTTTTGGTGCCCACATTTAAGACATCTAATGTCCAAATTATAGCTCTAAAGATGGATAGACAAATAGACATTTAAAATTTTTAAATAATTATTTATTTTAAAAGTAATGAATTCATGAAATATAAAACATTATCTTTTACTTCTTTTCCATAACCCATGGTACATAATATACTTACAGGTATAGAGAAAAATTCAGGATTTCTGTGGAGAGTAGTTGAATATAATTGGATCAAAGTTGGATTTGATTGCCCAGTTCCACCATTTCTGTTGTCCCCCTTCAAATTTAGAGGTATACTTTCTCTCTCTTATTTTACTTAAGCAGGACAATTCAGAAATGTAAATCAAATATACAAATATATAAAGCAGTGATCTTTTAATTCATTCAAATATAAGAGACTTTTGTGTAGCGCCTTCAGTGTACCAAGACACATGCTAAGTATTAAGGGTTTAAAGGTGTATTATCTCTGCCTCTAGGGACCAGAAGGTTATTTGAATTTGAAGAATCATAGCAATGAAGAGAATAGAAAAATTTTATTTAAAGTAATTTTTGAAATTCCCTTAATTTAAACAAAATAGTCATGAGATTCAGAACCTCTAATTCTAAGGCAAAAGTGTGACTCATATTAGGGAATTTCTATTATTTTTTAAAGTCAATAACAGGAAAAAATCATCTTTTATTGTGTCATTTATGAGTTGCTAAAAAGTTTTGTGATTATTAAAATTTAACTCCTTGGATTTGTAAAATAAAATTGCTTTTCACTAAGTGAATTGGTGCATATATTATTTAAACTACTGGTAATTGTGCATCACATTGAAATAATTGCTTTAGAGACCCTAATATCATTTGTTGAGGAATCAAGATAAATTGCTTGATTAGATTTAAATTTAATCTTAAAAATTTACCTAAGTTTTTTCATTTGATTAAATACATGTCTAAATTAAACTAGGAAATGGAAATAATACGTTCATATATTTATTGATATAGACTAGAACTCTAAATTTTAGCAATATTAAAATAGGCTTGTTTAGAGTATATATTTTCACCTACTTCTAATCAATATACATGTTATAAACACAAACAGAGCAAGATAGTTAAAATATGAGAAAATAGAAGAGTGAAAGAGTAAATTTAAATTATTTCTAGGTAACATTATAATATGTACTTTATTGAAAATTTCTGGTTAATTAAAATATAGTTAAGTAAACGATAATAAATTAGAAAATATAATGAACTTTGTGGTAATAAAGTAATGCTACAAACAGAGGTTAAATAACCTACTGTATTATATGATAGTAAGATAATTGAAAGTTTTTGAATTACATATTAAAGACAGATTAAAATTAGAAATCAGCATGCAATTGGAGAAAACTTGCTTATATATCTATTATTTTAGATTACTCAATAACAGATTTTATAAAAATAATCAATGATAACCAGGCATTTTCTTCTCAATAGATACTGCAATATCTGATAAATACAGAGATTTATGTATTAAAACTGTTAGGAAGCCAACAGTCTCCCATGGTGCTTACTATATTGCTAGGAAGAGAGGAAGATTCAAGATTTATCTGGAATGAATTTCAATATCATTAGCTCATCAACAGACAATGTCCCCATGAAAAAATACTACTACTAATAATAGCACCTTACTGTATTCCAATCATTGGTTCTAAATACTATGTTAGCTCATTTAATATTCACAGCAAT
This sequence comes from Furipterus horrens, assembly GCF_987537825.1. Taxonomy (NCBI): domain Eukaryota; kingdom Metazoa; phylum Chordata; class Mammalia; order Chiroptera; family Furipteridae; genus Furipterus; species Furipterus horrens. Next base: position 71,781,548 of record NW_028327175.1, read on the forward strand.
CTTATGATAGTATATTTATATAATAATAGTATATATATGGCATATATTATATATAGTACATACATGTATAAAACAATAGTATATATTAGTATATATATTTCTAGTCTCCAATGTGCTTACAGTTATGCGTGTTATTATCCTTATTTTATAGCTCAAAAACTGAATCCTAGGTATAGGTAAAATTTCTTTTGAGCACATGCTCCATTCATATTTCTCATACTCTTATCTCAAGCAACCACTAACATGAGTTTGGTGTATATTACTCTAGTCCATTTTTACTGTTTACATTTATATGTCTGTCCATAAACAATATATAATAGTGAGTTGGATGTTGTAAATGTATATAAATGGTATCAGACTATATGTGCTGTTATGAAAATTATATTTTCAAGATTTAGACACATTTAATGTTTCATTTCTTTTAATTGTTACATTTTATTCCAACCATTTTAATTTTCCACTACAGAAATGAGTGGTAAGCTAAGTTTTTTTATTTACTGAGGCTAATTTAGTGAATTAACATTCAGTTTCCTTCACTGTGAGGCCAGGACCTCTTCCACAGCATAGTGGCCACTACCATTTACATCCTATGTGATATGCATAATAAACCATTCCAGATTTCAGCATTCTCATTAGTAGACATGGTAAAAGATCATACAGCTAAATTAGATGATTACCACTTTCAAGGCTAAAAACCACTATTCTGAATATCTGTTTCAAAAGGACTATTTTAGTTGCTCACGAATATATTGTATATTGACTTCCTTATATTACAATTTGTGTGTTCTTGTGAAATCTCACATAGTTTTGGGCACAAAAATAGTTTTGGGAGAATCAAGATTTGTGAAATTTACCTGAATATTTCCATACATTAATGTCTTCTGAATAGTCTTCCTAGAAGAATACCTCTTATGTGTACTCTGCTTATTCTCTTTATTTGCCTTTGTGATTAATTTAGTAATATCAAAACAAATAATATGATTAAAAACTTTTAAAGCATCTTTCCTTTTGCCATATCTATTAAACCTGATCTTTGCACTTAATTTTTTGTATGTGTGTGTGCAGTTTCTTGGGTAATAAAAACATTTAAGAGAAACTCATTAAATGATAGTTTTCTGCAATCTGTTTATTATAAATGATTTAAAATCTCACAATTCTATTTTAACTCCAAATATATATTTTTCAAATCATTTTGTGTAGTGTGGAAATATACTGTAGTTTAAAAAGTACTAAGATTTTCTTTATACTCTGAATATATTTCTAGCCTCCAATGTCCTTACAGTCTCTAGTCTCTGATAAATAGCCAGAGGATTAATGTTTTAGTGAAAGCTGGCTTGTCACCTTCAAAAGAAAACTTCTTCAAATCAAAGTCTCTTATGTGTCCTGACTAAAAAGTGAATTTTAAATGAACAGTGAAAAGAAAGAAAAATAATCTTGTTGCCCATTTTTTCTGTTTGTACAATTTCTATCTATGTTTAACACACAAAGATATACATATATATGTATATGTATATGTGTATATATATATATATATGTATGTATATGTATATAGTGCTTCCAGAGATCTTGATATATATTGATAATATTGTAAGAGACATTTCCCTTAAATAACACCAATACCAGTGAAAGTATATGACTGAAAATTGCTTCCTTTAAGTAGTTTAACAACCTTGTATCATTTATACATCTTTGGTAATGTGAATTCAGAAATATACTGAGAACAGGTCAAACAATCATTCTGTAACTCTTTTTAAGGTTAATGAATCTTAATGTTAAAATTTGATTTCTCTTGCAGAGAAAATAGGTATATCTGAAAACTTCGGTTAGATTTCCCATATGCTGGAAACAGATAAAAATAATAGGAAACAAACATGACAAAATTGTTTTGTGTCAATAAAGTACTTGAATAAAATGGAAATATATTACCCAAATTATTAATTATTTTTCCCTTTTGCCCCAGTTGCTGATTCATGACATTCCTACCAAGATACAATGATGGAGTTAACAGATGTTGAAATGGGGGATTTAGAAAAGAATAAATAAAACATTTTAAAAAATCTATCCTGATTCTACTCACCTGAACTAATTTATTAGGGGGAAATGTGGTGATTTTATAACTTTATAATTTTAATTGTTTACCATTTATTGTATTATTCTGAGGCCCTCGTGGGTTCCATTTTTCCTAAACTTTATGGTAGTTAATGGTGATTCAGTTTCCTTTCTCTAAGAACTCCTGTTGATCTAGAAATCACCTGTTCTCACTAGAGCTTCAGTAGCTTAGAGACTGTTGCATTTGTCTTATAAAATTATGCTACAAAATGCAAGTATTATTTAATAACATACCTGACAAGCTAATCATTTTTTTAATACTGGTTCATTTTAATTTGATGACTTTTTATAGCAACCAGGGAGGCAACTTCAATGTTTCCAAATCCATTTTAAGCACGCTTCTTCTAGGAAGTTTTCATGCTGTTAGCTAATCTCATCCCTAGTGGTTTAATTATTATTTAACCATAAAAAAGTATTAGTTTTCTGATATTTGGCTTTTTTACCTTTTTCTTTAAATCTTAGTGCCAATCCTTACACTGAACCTACTGGGAGATACAAAGTCTCTGGTAGAGTGAAATCAAGTACAACATTGGGATACTTTAGCATTTTTAACTTTAAAAAATGTCATGACCTAATAATTTACATAACAAATAAATAATGTCCAATCCCACTTAACTACTCCTATGAAAATGCTATTTTGAAATGTTTTTATAGTCTCAGACTTTAACAGCTACCCTCAAACTAATAATATTTATAATTTTAGCTTCGTGGCTTAATAAAAAGCATTAGGTATAATGAATAAAGACATACCAAAAAGCATTTTGACCTAAAAATGAACTGGAAAGCTAAAAAAACTGTCTCAGTAATGAGTCCCTCAACAATGTGTAAGAAAATAATAGTATATGGGAGGATAATATAAGAAGTATTAACAGATGCCAATTCTGCAATTTCCTTCCCCATGTCCATGTTAACTGTCATTTCTTTGTTTTGGCTTATGAGATATGGGTCCGGAATTGCCTTAAGGAGGGTCTTAGGGTAACTACTGGACAAAAATGCAAAATACACAACTTCATGTATAAAAAATACACTTTCCCCAAAAAGATACAGCTCAAATAAAATAAAAATGAAATATACAGGAGAAGACAAAATCAGGCATAACAGGCACCCCACAACTCTTTACCACCAACAACTACTCTTTAAAGAAGAGATTTTAAAGGAGTCTAACAAGAGTGTTAGATGCCGTTCTGGCCATTGTTGCTCAGTTGACTGGAGTGCTGTCCCAGAGACCCAAATGATGTGTGTTTGGTTCCCAATAAGGTTACATACCCAGGCTGCAGGTACATTCTCGGTCAGGGTATGTATGAAAAGGCAATCTCTATCTCAATCTCTCTGTCTCTCTCTGTCTCTCTCTGTCTCTCTCTCTCACTCTCTCTCACTCTAGCAGAAAGGAAAGGACTTGGGGTTCCAGGAGTTGACAATTTAAAGAAAATCCTTCTCATTACTCATAGAGTGGGAACAGTGGAAATGGCCGTGTGGGATGACAGAAACAGATTGGGCCTGGTGAGTCAGGTAAGCAAACAAAGCAGCTGAAACCCCACAGAGCTAAGATGCTGTAAAACTGAGCAGCAGCTGCAACACAACGTATGACCTGGAGGGCTTTGCTGATACAATGAGAAACTGAGGCTGTGGTTTCAGAAGGCTGAGTGAAAAATAGGGCATCTCCATTATGTGTATGTGGGAGTGAATATGTTAATTTATCTGACAGTGATGAACTATTGCTTCCTACAGCATTGCTGGAATGTTACTCATAAATAGGAAAAAAATCAATGTATAATTAAAGCAAAACAATTAATACTCTCACAAACAAAAATGGTTTCTTCTGATAAAGGCATTATAAAATATGTAATTGAGAAGCACTTTAAATATCTACAAGTAAAAATTCCATGTATCTAACTCATAAAATCATTACTGAAAATATTCATATTTTAGTGATTAATACCTATTATTTAATTATCTTTAGATAATAATTGTTTTGGCAAAACATTACCATCCATTTAAAACAGTTTAAGATAAATGAAAGTTTGTAATTAATTACAATAATTGTTAGACAAGAACACAATGTCTATTCTTATAGAAAAACTACTTTCTCAGTATTAAAACACCTAAAATGTTTTGGTTTTCATCTGCACTTCAATGTGCAGGTCAGTGATTATTTTTCCAGACATAATAGTTTAAAATGTACCTTTAGCTCAGTTTTATTCAAATATCTCAGATTTTTTAATAGTTTATTTTCCCCCAAATACCTTGAATCCTAAACCTTAATAGTGGTTAACTATAAGGGCTATTATTTTAATATACAAGTAATGTTAGTTTTGTGAATTACATGCAATAGATTAAACTCAAATGTGCAGAGGCAATTGTCTACTTGATTTGAAGGATGCAGATAAGAGCTGAACGTATTCATGGAAGAGACTTTTAGTACCTAGAGAATCTGAATATGAACTCTGAGTGGTCAGAGAGATGGATGCCCATGTCTGCCAAGTTACTCTTTATCTTTCCAAGATTGTCAGGTGTAGGTGTACTTAACAAGTTTGACAACTGCATTTGAACACATGAAATGTAACAGTCGACCTTACAGTGGATACCAAACACATTTAACTTAATTTATAACTGTAAGTGTAGACTTAAAGTTCAATGTCCAAAACTGCTATTTATATGTTTCCACAGTGATCACCTATAAAGGGGTAGTGGCAGAGGGATTATTCTGAAGGGATGTTGGAGAGTATTTTATTTTTAATTTACATTATTTGGTTATTTAATTTTTTAATAAACATGTAAATAGAATAAAACAAATAAAAGAAAATTATGTGTCTTTGAGTTGTCTGTGCTACATTTCTTGATTCTAGGTAAAGTCGTTTCTATTTTTTATATATAAATTAATTATTCCATTTTAGGTAAGTGTAATGTTTATTATGCTCAAGCCAAAAATTGAAAGATGCCTAAGCTAATCACACAATAAGCAGATTGCTGATGGAGAAGATCCAATTTCTATTCGATAGTTTCTCCCTAATACTAGCAAACTTTCTTTAGGATTATTAAACAATACGTACGACATTTACTTTTCTAAAGAGGCTTGAATCGTTTTCTTCTAATGCTTACTAAGATTTAATTTACATAGAATAAAACTCAGCATCTGTTGGTGAATACTATGTTTTAACAAATTTACACTGTGGTTTAACCACTCCCCGATTGAGATATACAATATTTTCATCGTCCCAAATATATCCTATGTTACTTTGCAATCAGCTCTTCCTCATTGCCAAATCATTGGCGATAACTGATCTGATTTCTGTCCCTATAATTTGCCTTCCCTAGAAAGTCATGTAACAATACAGTATGTAGACTTATGTCTGGTTTATTTCACTTAGCACATTTTGGATATTTAGCCTTGTTGTTGCCAGTGATTTGTTATTATTTTTCTTTCTGAGTTGTAATAAGTTTGCATGGATTGGGATATTTTCTTAACCAATATCAAGTTGATGAATATTTGAGTTTATTTTTTTTTAGTCTAGGATTATTGTGAATAAAGCCATTGTAAACATTCATATACAAGCCTTTGTGTGAACATATGCTTTCCTTTCTCTTGGGTAAAAGACTAGAAGTAGGGTATCAGTATCCTGTGGTAAGTTCAAGTTGAAAGACAGTACAGCACTCCTTTACTTAATAGTTTCATAATTTGAGATACCTGAATCCTAACCACGAGACCATTGGGGAGATAACAATTTGAATTCCCACAACAATGTACAATATTTCTAGCTGATCTAAATTCTTGACAGCTTTAAAAAAATGTACTGTATTTTTTCCATTACCATACCCCTTACATTCCTTTCCCCCAGCAGTCACCACACTGTTGTCCATGTCCATGAGTCCTTTTTCCTTTTTGCTCCGTCCCCCCATACTCTAACCTCACCCCCTCCCCCATAAATGTCATCCTGCTCTCTATGAATCTGTCTCCATTTTGCTTGTTAGTTCAGTTGGTTTCACATATGAGTAAAATCATGTGGTATTTGTCTTTCTCTGACTGGCTTATTTCACTTAGCATAATGTTCTCCAGATCCATTTTTGCTGTCACAAAGAGTAAAATTTTCTTTTTTTTTATGGTGAGTACTATTCCATTGTGTAAATATCCCATAGTTGTTTTATCCACTCATCTACTGATCAACGCTTGGGCTGCTTATATATCTTGGCAATTGTAACACTGCAAGGAACATAGGGATGCTTATATTCTTTTGAATGTGTGATTCAGGATTCTTTGAATAAATTCCCACAATAATGTACAATATTTCTAACTGATCTTAATTCTTGCCAGATATTTAAACTTTGTGTTTTTTTGTATATTAGCCATTCTAATGGGTATGTCATGATATTTCAAAGAGGTTTTAGTTTTCATTTCCCAAGTAACTAAGAGGTAAACACCTCTTTACATTTTTATTTGCCAATCACTTCTTCTTTGATAAGATATTTGTTCAAATATATTACTTCATTTTTTAATTGAATTGGTTTTAATTAAGTTGTAAATGTTCTGTATATATTCTGGATAAAAGGTCTTTTTCAAAAATGTGTTTGGTAATTATTTTATCCTACACTGTAACTTGCCTTTTCATTTTCTTAATGATATTTTTAGAAGAGTAGAAGTATTATATATTGACATAGTTTAATTGATTATTTTTTCTTTTGTTTTTCATGCTTTTTCTCTCATATGAAAGCAAATGTTTCCTAATCGAATGTTACAGAGATTTTTCTCTCCTGTTTTTTTAAAGCAACTTTATAGTTTTAGTTTTATGGTTAGGTCTATTCTCCATCTAAAATTGAATTTTATACATGGTACAAGATATGAGATGAAGTTAATTTTTTATATGAGTATTTAATTGATCCAGCAACATTTGTTGAAAAAAAACTATTCTTTTCCTAATAAATCACCCTAGCACTTTTTTCTTTTTAAAAATCAATTGACTACATATGTGTGGATCTATTCTAGAACACAGCATTCTGTTTTATTGATCTATATGTCTATCTCTTTGCCAGTTCTATACTATCTTGATTATTGTACTTTATAATAAGTTTGTTTTTAAGTTCTGGTTGTTGTAGATCTTCTACATTTCCATATAAAATTTCAAATTGATTTACCAATGTTTACAAAAACCCTGCTGATATTTTAATTGCGATTGCATTGAATCTTTATAGCAACTGGGAGAATTTCTAACTTAAGAATATTGAATTTTCCAGTTCATAAAATCAGTAGATGGCTTTCTATTTGTGTCTACTTTAGTTAATTTCATCAATATTTTGTAGTTTTAAGCATACAATTCTTTCACTTATTTTGTAAAAATTTAATTAAATATATTTTATTAATGTTATTATCAATAGCATTGTTTTTATACCACTTTTCAGTTATTATTGCTAAAATATAGATATTTTTATTGGTCTTTTATTCTGAAACCTGGGTTTTCTTTCTGCTCCTACCTCTAACATGAACTCTGTAACATCACATCTGAACACTGTATTCTCTTTTGCAATTCTGAGGCAGAAGATTTTTCACCCTGCATCTAGTTGTAGACATCCTCTGTTTTCATGTAGCATTCTTAGTATGAGAACATACTAACAGGATTATCCAATGCAAAGTGTCAATAGCACTTAGGTTAAAAACCCTGTTCTAAACTCATATGCTAGGCAACAGTTGGCCTATAGCCATTCATTAAAATTTAGTTGATTTATTGTGATTAGCTTTCTGAGCTCTTCCAACCATGCTGTGCTAAAGGTGAAACAATCTATATATGCCATCTCTCTTCAGAGAAGCTTTAAATATGTTTCCTTGATTGCTTTGCAAATTCAGCTCTTTGATGAGAACATTTATGATTAAAAAACTTTTTTTTTCCTCTTTTCTCATATTAGGATCTAGAAGACATTCTCCTAAAAGTTTCTATACCCTAAGTGAAGAACAAAATTTATTAATTTAGCCTTTTTCTTCTCCTTCCTTTGTACTTTTGATTCCTCTGGGAGTAAAATGTCTATAAGTAAATATAATAAAAATTCGAATGTAAAAGCTTCTGCCTTTTATTTTAAATATAATATAAGTAATATCTTTTATATAAGGCATGTTTCACAAAGGTAAGCAATATGGATTTGTATTTCTCTTAGTTTATGTATAATCCTCAATTAAACAACCTATAAAAGTTATAAAATCATAGAATGACCCTTTGCATCAAGTATTCCAATATGGTTATACACCAGCCTCTGTCTGTAACTCATTGAGGAAAGCATGCTGTGCTCAACTGAGGAATAGAATCTGAATTAGGAATACAAAGAAGATAAAATTTCCCCTGCTAGTGCAGTGGTGCAATGCCCTGGCTGTTAATACTGGAGGCATGTATTTGCTTATGTGTGTAAGAGAATGATGCTGTATGTTTGGAGCACAGAGTGAAATAGAAATACATGTTGAATTTAACAGCTCACTAGCTTATTCATTAACTAATTGTAGGGGTTAACCCAGAAAAAATTTGAAACTATTTATTTATGTGAAAAATCTTAAGAGATTATGCTAGACCAGTGGTTTCCAAACTGATTATTTATTAAATTAGCAGATTTGTGAATCTAGCCTCAAATATTCTCATTCACTAGATTGATTGTTGAGCCATTGTGTCTTCATTTTATATTGAACTACTCTGATAATACTATTGCACATGCTTGAAGATTACAGTGTGAAAAATTCTGATTCCTCACTGGATAATTGCTTTTGGGAACTAGGACTCTATTAAAATTTAACTTTGCTTCTTAGCTGCTAAAAAGTATACTATTATGTAGTAAATATATAGTAAATCCATAAAATATAAGTGTTGAGTTAATATAAAATGTTGCACGAGGTCTCTGCCAGATCTAAGGTTTTCTGAGTTGCACGTTTTACATATCAAATTACAAAATGTGATGTCTGGACTTCCTGATTAGTATTTAAACTTTTTTTGATGACTGTTATACTTGTTTTGTGATAAATAATATAGCAATTATCTACTGTATTGGACAAAAATAAAAAGCAATGAAAAAGCAAAAAAGATACATTTTACATTATGGACTCTGTATAAAGAAGTACGTATTTTTGTGAATTATACATTGAACTTGCTTTATTAACTACAAAATATTTTCTTTACTTTTCATAATTCATTTAGGATAAAACTTAGAATGTTGGCTATTTAAATATTATAAATTATAGTAAAGTAATTTAGCAATTTTAATATCCAATCAAAATAGCTGTGGAAATGTGGACACCATGAGCTTTGCAGGAGTTCAGATATGTTGTCATCTTATTTGAAAATTTACACTGAAAAAACTTTTTCATTCATAAATATAAAAATCATATTATAGCCCTTTTCCTAATGGGAGTAAGAAATATGATTTAAGGATGGTTCAACAGCCAATCTAAATGATCACCCATTATGCCAGATGAAAATTAAATTGAATTCATTTTGCTTCAAATTATTTGAAACTGAGAGGACAAACCCTGAGTACACCTATAACATTTTATCTTTTAACCAATAACTAAAATGTCTAAAGACATTAAGACATCTTGTAAAAGTTGAGAGGTCAGTGAAACTTCTCAGGTTCAGAGGTTTGAACCTGAATAACATGGCACTCTTTCAATCTTTTCATTCAAGACAAATATAGAAAACACAGTAAGCTCACTGACAGAAAAGCTGTCTTGTTTCTGTGGTGTAGATAACTCACATGACCTAGCTGGTTCACCTCTCTGTCTTTATATCAATAGCACACTCCCCTCACCTTCCGATCCTTCTGTGCAGATGGCCGATAAGACCATCTTTTCTGTTGTTTCCCAACCATAGGACTTACGATTCTGAGGGCAGCTGTTTTCTACTGCAATGCCCAACAATCACTTTAATACTGATCTTCTACACATATGTGTGTATAAGAAACAAAAACACATTTGTCAAAAATGTGTCATGAAAAACCCATGAACAATTTCAATTAATAAACAAATTTATTGAGAAACTACCAAGTCAGTTGATATTCAAGACAGTACTTATACAGTGCGACACACACATAGCCAAACAAAACCCGTGAGGAAACTAAAAACAGCAGTGGCTGAGACCTTAGTTGCTTCAGACAAAATCTGATCCATTACAGACTGAATTAGTGTTTGGATTTATCATGAGTGTGTTCATGTGTGGTTGCATGCACCTGTTTGTGTATGTGTGAGTGTATGTTCATGTGGGTGCTTATAGTTACTTAGCTTTTGAAAAATTGAATATCATTATAAATATTGCACTTTCTATTACCATTAGAAATTGCAGCATGTGTTTATTTTTTTACTTCAAATGTCATTCAAATTGAACTACAGGAAAGGAACCATACTCCATTATACCACATCACCACATTTCATTTGTCCCAGAGACTTATTTTAAATGTATATTTACCTCCTTAACTTTATAATTAATTTTCTGTTGCATTAGGAATCAAAAATGCTATGGTTTCTGATCATACTAATAGCTGATAAATGGGAAAGTCTTTGGGATAAAATGCAATTATAAATGCAAGTGTCTGATAATGACTCAATCAAATATTATCTTAAAGCAAGTTATTACATAAGTTTTGAGAAATATTTCTCTTAATTTAATAGTAAAATGTAATATTCTAAGAAATTAATGTAAACACTAATTAAAATCAATGTGCTAAAATATTTTATTAGATATCCCCTTGAGTATTTTTGTATTAAAATTTATTCTTGTAATTATAACTATGAAACAGTAGAAAACACAAAGAATATATCCTTTTTCATGGGGCAGATATGACCAGCAAATTTGTTTTCTTTGAATTATATAATTCAAAATAACTGCTAAATGCCAGGTATGTGTCTCAGCCTCTGTGCCCTGAAGGACAGACTGAAGGCCACCCTTAATGTTCCTCGCGTAAGTTCCAGCAAAGCAGACTAAAGATCAAAAGTGACCATTTACTGCTCTTGTTGTGTTTATGCAAATGAACAGGATAAATTAAAAAATGGACTTAATGCAGTCCCTTTAATGACAAGGAGGGTAATCTTAGGGAGAAAAATCATGATTCAAGGAAAATCACAATGTTCAGTGGTAGACTATAAAATAGTGCAGCTAACCATCTTTAAAGTTTCTTTTCATTTAAAATATGTTTTCATTTGGAAGTTAAACTATGTCTGTGGTATCACCTAAGATGTTTAATTTACAGGCAAGAAGAATGTCCAGTGCCTTGCAACTGGATGTCTTTCCAATAAGACAGTCTTACAGAATTAGAGACTTGTTTGTGTGTTATGTTACATAAATTAACATGTTTTTTTTTGTTTTCAAAGGGCATAAGCCTATGATCTCATTACTTGAGTAACTGCCTGTACATATAGGCCTCACTAAATCCTGTCTGCATTGCTGCCTCCTGAGACTCAATGATTTGGCTGAACTAAGTGGCTGGGTTTGTGAAGTATGGGGTGGTCTGTGGGCTTCACTTTGAAACTGGTTTCTCTTTTCTATCCTAATGGCTTGGACAGAAAGAGCCCAGAGGTCTGAGATGTGGGAAACCTAAAATATTTCCCTCAGCCCAAACTAGGTATAGTGGGCAAAAGGGTTTTGGACAGGTGAGATGTGCCTGGCACACCTTCCTCCAAAGAAGCCCCTTTTTTTCCTAATGTGGGACATTGAAAAATTAATCCCTGCCTTTTGTCATCTATTGGTTATGGATTGAATGATGTCTTTTAACCCTTTTTGCCATATCTGTTGCCCCCAGAACACAACAAGGATGCCAGCCTGTTAAACCAAGCACGCCGTTGTCCGGGGATAGCCAACTGACCTGGAGTCTGCACGATCCTTCCCCATGTGGGAAGGCCACCCTCTCCTCCACACCCCCACTCTTATTAGGGATTTCTGGAACCAAGGGTAGGTAAGACGATGACCATGTCCAGCTTGAAGCAGCTAGAGGAGCCCAAGACCTTCGCCCGTTGTCCTTTATAAAATTATAAAGGGTCTTAAGTCTGAGAGGGAGGGATTGTTATTTTTTATTGTTAAAATAATTAATTAATTAATTAATTAATTATTTTAAATAAAGAAGAAGAATATATGATAGGGTGAAGTGGGAGAGCTTGTATGTACGACCCATGGACATGGACTTGGGGGGCGTGATTGCTGGGGGAGGGGTGGTGCTGGGTGGAGGGGAGCAAAGGAGAAAAATTGGAAGTATTGTAACAATATAATCAATAAAATATACTTTAAAAATTAGATATTTCATATAAATATTTCAATTTATGGACTCTATAGAAAAACTGCAGACCTGCAGCACAGTCCACTTTCTCAAATGGCAGCAATCAATTGAGTTTTTGAAGTGGCTGCCTGTTTGGAATGAAGCATGCTTTCTCGCTCAGCAAAGCCCACTACATCCTTACTGTTTCACACTCTTCTTGCCCAACTCATTTACAGTATATTTCTGTTCACTATTGGCTTTATAATCTGTTAAGAAGATCCTTTCACTTCCTGTCATTATTCACTGAAATAGAACTCATATGACAATCATTTGTTTTACTTTTCTAATGTAATTGCTTTTTGAGTTATCGGATAGCTTAAGGTTTTTCAAAGATCATTTAAAAACTTAAAAATGTAAAAATTATTCATTGTTTAGAATTTCACTATTTGAACTTGGTGTGAACCTGTAGCTCAGAAAAGTTAATGTCTCACCAACTTGCATAATCATTTACTAGCATCACTGAGATTAAATAAATATTTTTTATAGCCAACAAAGCTGAGGAAATATTTTTGATGCTCAAGCAATAATTGGAATTAAATGTAAATATTTATATGAACATTATATTTCCTATAAAACAAAATAATCCATATGTACTGTTTAAATTTTCCAGTAATCTGAGACATTTTTATAATGCAATAACATTTCAGCTTTTTAAAACTTGCTTAAAATATATTCCACCATTTTATATTATTATTAAAATTGTCAATCAAAACTAAAATATTCTTACATTTCAAAAATACATTAAGTATGCTTAATATTGTATAAAATGTTTACTGTATCATACTGATATGTTATACTATTAATAACATTATAATATGTGGTTTATTTTGTTTAGAATATATGGTTCTCATTTTTTCTCAGCTTTAAAAAACACAATTTCTGATACTAAATACTCCCAATGAGTGAATAATAAAAAAATTATTTTTAGAAGTACTTGAATACATAAAACTGTTTTCCTTAAATGTCTGAACATTGTAGTCATAATCTTTAACTAGACTCCAAATATGTTACTTTAAATTATCTTTCAATTTTGAAAGACTTTTCTAACAGAATTCAGGGTAGGATTTAATTTAGTATAGTAAATAAGCCACTAAGTTTGCACTTAAATTAGTTTGTACCAATAATAATTGTACCATGTGAACTATTTGACTTAATTTGAAATATTACTAAAGACTATCAATTCTTCAATTAATGTTATGCTAAAGCCCAGGATATTTTTGCAGCAATCTATTACTTGAACAGAGATTTAATATATATGACTATATATTTTAAACTTTTAATTAGTTTCAATTAAATTTTATAACAGATTAGGAACTATCTTAGTAATAACTTTAAGTCAGAGCTATTAATTATAATAAGACTATTATTTTAAAGGAGAATTCATAACCAAATCTAATATTATTAATATATGAACATGATTTACAAAGTAAAAGAATATGGAAGACAAATATCTTGCTCATTCCTCAACACATTCTTAACAAATATTTAAAAATATTTTGGTGTCTAATTTTGTCTCTAAATACATTACACTTTTCCCTCTTAATTTATGAAGTTTAAACATTACATGTTGTATGTATACTGTAGCAGAAGAGAATTTGTCCTATTACACTCTTGAACATCCTTTTTGTTTATGTATTTTAATCACTCTATTTAGTTTTATAGATCTAACTTCTAACTTAGAATAGTAATATAAACTTTTATTTCCTTTCCTATCAAATATAGAATGCACTTTCTAGACTGCTCTTTATGTAAATTGAGAATATTTATATATTTTCTGTTCCCTTAAGATTTCCTTCTTCCCACTTCCTAATTTCTGTCAAATAAACTTACATTATCACAGCTGATATACTTTACATTCTGTTCTTTAATCATAAAATTTGTTGTACATATTTGATATGCAAAGATATACACTAAGTGAAAAATTAATGAACACAAGACTATATATGGATCCATTCTAAATTTGAAAAAAAATCAATACATTTATTGTTTATATTATTATAATTCTAAAATATTTCCTCATAGCACAGCCAGTAATTCACAATGATTGAAATTCCTTCTTTAAGAAATTATGAGTTCAAGCCTGTGCTATTGAAACGTTTTCTTATGTTCATTAATGAAGCTGTACAAATATATTAAATTACTTTCTGAGCTTATAGTTTCAGTTTCGATGTTATTGTTTAAGTTAAACAATCTGTTACCAAACGGAGTGGGATTCGGCTGCCTGCCACTGAATATAACAATTAAACCGAAATGGTGGGGAAGAAAATGGTCTTTCTTAAAGGGTTACACAATCTGGAGAAGCAGGGATCTTGCGGACTCCAAGGCAAGCTCTTTCGCAAAAAGCAGAAAGAATCCAGCCACCCCCAGAACTAGAGCCAGTCTCCAGAAGCCCCACTGCATTCTTTCATGTTCTTCTGTGTCCCAAAGCTGCTAGAGGAACAACTTTCCAGCTTCACGCTCTTTTCCTGGAGCGCACGCTTGTGGGGCTGACTGTGATTCTTCCCACTCTGGCCACAGCAACTGCTGACTGCTGTATTCAGGGGTTCTGTACGCGGGGCCCTGGAACCCAGGGAAGTGTTGGGGGAGGGTTGTGGCCCACCTCTGAGGACTGATCTCAGAGCAAGAAAAGGGGCACAGCTTGTGCTGCCAGAAGCCTCAAGGGCCCAGCGCATGAGACCCACCGTCCCTGCGAGCTACCCCACACTGGGAGAGAGAGGGGAAACAGAAGGGCAAGACACTAACCTTTGTTTAAATCTTCCATCCCAATCCTACACACTCTGGAAGCAAGTAGGAGAGCTTTTTCCCCCTGTCCAAATATTTCACAATCCTGGTGGAAATTCCAGGCAAGCTTCCTCTTGCTGTGTCATGGGGCCATTATCTGGGAGCATTGAAACTATTCCAGCACTGGCTATGGCTTCAAGCCCACTGCCTCCAGCACTTCTGAATCCTCTCTTGTCCTGGGCCTGGGCAGGCTCTCACGCCACCTCAAGGGTCCCTACTTGCTCCCCAGAGATGCCACCAGATCCCCCTGTAACAAATCCACTTAAGGAATCAATATACTTAATCCCTTTTACACTAGATTAAATATCTTCCACTTTATTTCCTATCCACTTGACCCCCCCCAAAAGTTTTTGAACAAATACATAAATTTAATTTTATTTATAGTAATGCCAGTGTTTTTTTTTTTTTTTTTAATTACAGGAATTTATTTTCTACTTCCTTGAACTTTCTGTAAGCTGACTTGACATTAAGAATTTTTATTGTATTTTTTTCATTACCATTTTTACCCTTATACCTCCCTCCCCCCTCGATCACCCACTGTTGTCCATGTCCGTGAGTCCTTTTTCCTTTTTTTTTTTTTCTTGATAAAAGAATTTTAAAACAACCTCTATTACATGGAGCTGCTAACACAATAGGACACATTTCTAAGTTGTATTATTAAGTTTACCTGCTTAGAATATTAAGTTTATTTTGGTTTTCTGTATTTGTTTTTCATCAAAGTTGATTCATGCAGCTTACAATTTTGAAATTAACTCCTGAAGGTTCATTGGTGCATAAACAAGGATAAGGTAAACATCTTTCATAAAATGCACCTTTTAAGCTGTGTCATATTTGACTTGTTGAATCGATGTACTCTTGTGATCAAGTGATTAAGCTATTTACTGCTCTTGCACAGAAGCTGTTAAATAGATCATAAATGAACATTATGGAGTGGGTGTCAGGATCTCTAAATTCTTTTCACCAGTAAGTGGCATGACCTTGAACAAGTCACTTAATCTCTTCAAACTAAACTTTACATTCATAGCAAGGACAGCAATTGTATATGTGCATGTGAAGCTCTATAATTTTATTCTACAATTAGCTTTGGAATGGATTTAGCATGAAGAAGGAAAGCATTGCAATGGTTATGCAAATAACCTCATATGAATTATGGAGTTAATTTAATAAGCCTCTTAGCTTTTGGGGGGTAATTTTCAGAAAAAGTAAATATTCATTTAAGAAGACATTTTAGATTACTTTTACTGAAAAGCTGTAATATATTTTCTCTTATAACTAAGTATTTCTGGCAACTGCTTATCAATTATGAGTTTTAACAGTTTGTAACCGTGACTCAGAAAATTCTACCTTACTGGCAGTAATAGTTAAAAAATTTAGCAAGAGAACATATAACATTATAAATTTGTTTTACTTTCACAGATTTTCTTAATATAACTTTTCATTACCAAATTAATATATGTATATGAAATATGTTTCTAAGAAAAAAGTACATTTTTTATATCTAAATGTTTTGTGTTACGTAGGAAAAAAAGGAGTCACGATGACTGGGTGTTCGCCCTATCTGGCTGCTCTTGACTTGCTGGGTGGCCCGAAGGCAAAGGGATCAGGTTACTATTTTGCAAAGCTTGCCAAGTATTGTCAGGGCTTTGGAGAAGGTAATGAAACCGTAAGCGTAAAATGCTCTACAAACAGAAAGGTCAAAGACCAGCATATGTGAAACACATTTTCATTCTTAATGAGCAGTCTGATAGTTAGTAAAGAATGTGAAACATCTAATTTTGAAGAGCCACTTCATTTTGGAGCAATTCATTGAGAAGCAGCAATATTTATTATATAAGGTTGTTGCATCATTATTTGTAACATCAATTTTTATAAGCATACTATAGCAATAATAATGTTGAGTGATATTAATTTTAATAGCTAATAATAAATGTTATTAATGATGCAGTAGAGAAAGCAGAGACTGAGTTGTTGGATATAACTAGCTTCAAATTATGGAGTTACTACTTATTGGCTCAGTGGGTCAAGCTTTTCTGCCCTTCTTATCCATTTGATAGCATTTGATGGAGTTGCTTTAAAATAATTTCTAAGAGGAAACATGGCCTTTCTGGCACCTCAGTTCAGGCAGACTGAGATGGAGTTCTCTTTAAGCATAAGTCATCATTAGCCTCTGAACCTCTTCAAAAAGATCTTTACTCTTTTCCCACTGTGATTGTAGTATATTTGTATCTGTAAGTCTCTTTATTGTAGAGCAGGGTCCCCCAAATTCCCCAGACCCTGTGGTTTGGGGAGTAGGTGAGGGGACTCATTGGCACACAGTTACTTTTCCTAAGAGATGCCTTTGTATATCTATGGCTGGTAGCTAGGGTCTTAATGCAAATTGCCTTAGTTCTTTCCTGGGTTCCAATGGGATGGGAGGGGTTTTGACCATAGAATGGTGAGGAAAGAGCATACAGGGCCTGAGCAAAGTTCTGTGAATGGTCAGAACGGATTACCCTGCCCACTGCATCACAGGCCGCTTTCAGGGATTTAAAAATAAGGCAGCAGCCATTTGCAGAGGGAGAACCATGTGGTTTTGAAAGGAAAAAGGAGAAGGCCACATGGTTTGCAAGGAGGTAGAAGGGGAGATCCACATGGTTCTGGATTAAAGGCTGAAAAACACCTCGATACAGGAAAAACTCCCCAATCAGGCATGAATGAATTGGAGCTGCCTGTAAAGCTGAACTGTATCTGGGAAATCCACGGACCTCTATTTTCCTAGAAGGAAACTGTACC
Organism: Furipterus horrens; assembly: GCF_987537825.1. NCBI lineage: Eukaryota > Metazoa > Chordata > Mammalia > Chiroptera > Furipteridae > Furipterus > Furipterus horrens. Next base: position 71,799,473 of record NW_028327175.1, read on the forward strand.
TCTGACCTTTCTATTCTAAAATTAGCCTGGTTTGGCAGGGGGAGGCAGAACTATGTGTTTGTGGGTGTTTTAAAGAAAGTAAGACTTAACAGCAGAAATCCGCCATTAATCTAAATCTGTATAACCTTTAAATAAACAATTCCTTTTCTTTTCACCAAATTCTGGTATTGAGAGTTATGCTTTTTGGTGGCAGGCAATCGGATCCCTCATAACTGAACAGCCCGTGGGTTCTGTTTCATCTTCTCAACTGGCAATGTACCTCATTGGCAAATGAGGCATTTGACAGAGTAAAACCTCATGTTTAGCATAGTTCAAGAGTTGCCTAAAATCTAGCTGAATGAGGTAAGATGGCGGAGGAGTGAGGAGAGGTTGCGGTTTTAGGCTCCGGAGACCCGTCTGCAGTTTGGTCTAATTGCAGACAGAACATCTCAGTGAGCAGCTGGACATTGGCGGGAGTTGAGCCAAGGCACTGCTGGATTAGAGAAAATCCATCTGGGAACAACCTGTTTAGTGAGGATAGCGGAGAAAAAGGGGACGAAACGGGATTCCTGACTGGGGCCTGAGCTGTGGCGGGAAGCACACAAAGGATTTTTGGCGACCACAGGCTACCCCAGAGAGGAGTCAGGCGGAGAGCGGATCTCTGCCCGCTGGCAGAGACGGGACTCGACCAAGTGGCATTGGCGCTGAAGGACAGGAGACAGCGTGCTGCCGGGCAAGTGAGAACATAATTCTCCTTTATATTTTTCTCTAGTGGATGGTGGAGACGGGAGGAAAGTTTGGGTGTGGTAGGCTGTTCTGGAGGAGCCCAGGCGCAGGGGCGCGCTAATCCACTCCTCAACCCTACCGTTGGGTCGCGGGGGCGCACATAGGGAAGTGCTCTCATTCACACTCCCCAACGGACATAAGATCAGTGCCCCAACGGGCACAGGGAGGGCCCACTGAACACGCAGAGGACTGTGCACAGACACCCCTAGACAGCTCCCGTGGGTGCAGGGCCCTAGGCCGGAAAGCAGACCACTAGCGCAGGCTCTGTTTGTGCCCACCCAGACGGGTGAGGGAACGGGGCGGCTGCAGCACGGGAACAGCGAGAGGCGGCGACCCACGGATGCTCGATTCCACTGAGCACAAGTGTCCCTGGCCCTGCCCTAAGAGGCGAGAGTCCAACTCCTGGAGCTCGGCTCAGCGGGACTGAGGGCACGGGGCAGCGCGCGAGCGCGAAAGCACCTCAGCCCGGGGTCAGTGGGAGCTCTCGGGCCGCCTGTGCAGGCAGGGTCACCTTGGCGCAAACGGGGAACCGCCGTGGCCCAGCGAAAGCAGGAGCCAATCCCGGGGAAAGCGCTCGGGCCGCCCGCGCGGGCAGGGTCACCTCGGCGCGAAAGGGGAACCCCCGCGGCCCAGCGAAAGCAGGAGCCAATCCCGGGGAAAGCGCTCGGGCCGTCCGCGCGGAAAGAGACACTTTGGCACGAACGGGGAACCACCGCGGCCCGGCAGCAGTGGGCTCCAACCGCGGGGCAAACTCTCGGGCCGTCCGAGCGCGCAGGGGCTTGCGCGCAAGGGCACCTCAACTGGCTACAGGGGGCAGCAAGGTAGCGCGCCGTGCCGGCAACCGCGGACGCGCACCATAGCGGCAACCGGGTGCGCACACCAGTCCGGCAAAAGAACAAGAACCTCTGACCTGCCACACTAGACCAGCTGCGGACCCAGAAAAAGAAGGCAACACACCAAGGCTAAAACGGAGTAAAAACATCGTTTTTTTTTTTTTTTTTTTTTCTTTCCAAATTTTTTCTCCCTTGTTCTTTCTTTCTTCTTAATAATTTCTTTTCTTTCCTTCTTTCTTTATTCTTTTCCTGGGGTTTTTTTTGGGGGGGTTTTGGGGGGTATATATATATGTATATATATATATATATATTGTTTTTTTGGTTCAATTTTTTTTTCTCTCTCTTTTTTCTTTCTTTCTTCTGTATTTTTTCTTTTCTATCTTTCTTTGTTCCTTTCTTGCTTACCTTTTGGGGTTTTTTGGGGGGGGGGTTGTGGTAAATTTTTTATTTTCTTCTCTTTCTCTCTTTCTTCGTTTCTTTCTTCTATTTTCTTGGGGATTTTTTGGGGGGGGTATTTTTCCTCCACCTCTTCCAATAATAACAAACTTTATCTCTAACGTGTTGCATATAACCTCTCCTTCTCATCCTTTCTCTTTAATAGTGGTTTATTCGTTTGTGTGTCTAGCTTAGCCCCCCTATTACTTTAAATAATACAATATAATTACTATATAAACCCAAATACAATACAATCCCACTTTCTTACTATACTAAGTATTTTTCTATCCTTTTCTTCTATTTTTCTTAACATACAATGTAAATATTACTAACTGGCTTGCACAGTCTCAACTATTATTAATCTATCAACCCCTCTATCAAAAATTATATTTTTCCTCCCCAAAAACAACTCGTATCTATTCTTCTTATAGTATAAAAGCTCAAATCTCTTTACATTTATATTAATACGGGCTAGTTGGCTAACGATAGCAGGATAGAGTGGGGGATACTTTCTGAGGGTGTGGGTCTCCTGCCTGGGCTGTGTGTTTATGTCTTTAACAGCATATCCACAAAAGAACTCAAGACAAAGCAGATAGAGTGACTCTCAACCAAGTAGCCAGAAGGAAGATCCTATCAAAGAACATCTGAAATATAACCGAACAGCATAAACAAACGACATAAAGGGTAACTCAAGACCATCAGGCTCAGGATATCAAAGAGACTGCACCACTGAAACTCCCAGACCTTCGATAAAGAATATTACACCACAAAGGAGGGAAGTCAAAGCAGACTACCCCCCCCCAATAAATAAATAAATAAAAACAAAAAGAATCCAACATGGTAAGACACAAAAATAACCCCTCAATGAAAAGAAAAGAGGAATCCTCAGAAAGAGAGATAGACGAAATAGACATAGCCCAAATGTCAGACATGGAATTCAAAACAATGGTGGTAAAGAAGCTCAATATACTCGACATCCTTAAAATCAACTATGACAACCTTCAAGGAAGTTACCAGCAGCTCCAAGAAAATTACAGGGAACTTGCAGAGAACTACAACAGCATAAAAAAAGACATAGAAATCGTTAACAAGAACCAGGAAGAACTTAAGAATACAATCTCTGAACTGAAAAACACAGTAGAATCAGTCAAAAGCAGACTAAACGAAGCAGAGGATCGGATTAGTGAGTTAGAAGATAATGTAGAGAAAAACTCCCAGACAATACAGCAAAATGAAAAACGATTGAAAAAATATGAACAAGATGTAAGGGAATTACAGGATAGCATTAGGAAAAATAATTTAAGGATCATCGGAATACGAGAGGAAGAAGAAAAGGAACATGGAATTGAAAATCTGATAGGAGAAATAGTGACAGAAAATTTTCCGAACCTGATGAGAGGAAAAGCTATGCAAGTCCAAGAAGCACTGAGAGTTCCAATCAAGAGGAACCCCCAAAAACCCACTCCAAGGCACATCATAGTTAAAATGGCAACATTCCAAGACAAAGAGAGAATCCTAAAAGCAGCAAGAGAAAAGCAGCAAATAACATACAAGGGAGCTCCGATAAGGCTATCAACTGATTTCTCAACAGAAACATTACAAGCCAGAAGGGAATGGTCAAAAATATTTCAAGCAATGAAAAACAAAGGCCTACAACCAAGAATACTCTACCCAGCAAGGCTCTCATTCAAAATAGAAGGTGAAATAAGGAGTTTCTCAGACAAAGGAAGACTGAAAGAATACATCTCCACCAAACCAGCATTGCAGGAGATGCTAAAGGGACTGTTCTAAGAAAAAAGAAGGAAAAAACAAGAGAGGAGAGGAACAGAGGTACAAAGGGAAATGAATAAATACACGTCAATAATAACCTTAAATGTAAATGGATTAAATGCTCCAATTAAAAGACATAGGGTAACGGAATGGATAAGAAAACAGGACCCACATATTTGCTGTCTACAAGAAACACACCTCAAAACAAAAGATTTACACAGACTGAAAGTAAAGGGATATAAAAAAATATTCCAAGCAAATGGACCGGAAAAAAAAGCCGGGGTAGCAGTTCTCATATCAGACAAAATGGATTTCAAAGCAAGGACAATAAAAAGAGACAAAGAAGGACATTTCATAATACTTAAAGGAACAATCCATCAAGAAGATATGACTTTGATAAACATATATGCACCCAACATAGGAGCACCCAAATACATAAAGCAAATACTAGAAAACCACAAAAAGGATATCAACAACAACACACTCATAGTAGGGGACTTCAACACTCCATTATCAACAATAGACAGATCATCAAAGCAAAGAAACACCAAGGATATACAGGCATTGAACAACACACTAAACCACATGGATCTAACTGATATATATAGAACTTTTCACCCCAAAGAAGCAAAATATACATTCTTTTCAAGTGCACATGGGACATTTTCAAAGATAGACCACATGATAGGTCACAAAACAAGCCTCAACAAATTCAAGAAAATTGAAATCATATCAAGCATCTTTTCAGATCACAATGCCTTGAAACTAGAAATCAACCTCAGAGGAAAAAATCAAAGACACCCAAACTCATGGAGATTGAATAACATGCTATTAAATAATGAATGGGTTAACAATGACATCAAAGAAGCAATCAAGAAATTTCTAGAAACTAATGATAATGAGCACACAACAACCCAAAACCTGTGGGACACAGCAAAAGCAGTCCTGAGAGGGAAGTTTATAGCAATACAGGCATATCTGAAAAGGCTAGAAGAATCTCAAATAAAAAACCTAACCACAATGCTACAAGAACTAGAACAACAACAACAAACAAAGCCTAGGGCAAGAAGAAGGAATTAAATCATCAAGATCAGAGCAGAACTAAATGACATAGAGACTAAACAAACAATCCAAAAGATCAACGAAACTAGGAGCTGGTTCTTCGAAAAAATCAACAAAATCGACAAGCCTCTAGCCAGTCTAATCAAGAAAAAAAGAGAGAAGACCCAAATAAACAAAATCAGAAATGAAAGAGGAGAAATCACGACTGATACCTCAGAAATACAAATGATAGTTAGAAATTACTTCAGACAACTGTATGACAAGAAATTTGACAATCTAGAAGAAATGGACAAATTTCTAGAAACATACAACCTTCCAAAACTGAATCAAGAAGAAGTGGAAAGTCTCAACAGACCAATAACAAAGAAGGAAATTGAAACAGTAATCCAAAATCTCCCTGCACACAAAAGCCCTGGACCGGATGGCTTCACAGGTGAATTCTACAAAACATTCAGGGAAGAACTAACTCCTATCCTCCTCAAACTGTTCCAAAAAATCCAAGAAGAAGGGAAAATCCCAAACTCTTTCTATGAAGTCAGTATTATCCTAATCCCCAAACCAGGTCAAGACACAACAAAGAAAGAAAACTACAGGCCAATATCACTGATGAACATCGATGCTAAAATCCTCAATAAAATATTGGCAAACAGGATCCAGCAACACATCAAAAAGATCATACATCATGATCAAGTGGGCTTCATTCCAGGGATGCAAGGATGGTTTAATATTCGCAAATCAATAAATATAATACATCACCTAAACAGAATGAAAGACAAAAATCACATGATCATATCAATAGATGCAGAAAAAGCATTTGATAAAGTTCAACACCCATTTATGATGAAAACACTCAGCAAAATGGGAATAAAGGGAGCATATCTTAACATAATTAAGGCTATATATGAGAAGCCTGAGGCCAACATCACACTCAATGGACAAAAACTGAAAGCATTCCCCCTGAACTCAGGAACGAGACAAGGTTGTCCACTCTCTCCACTCCTTTTCAACATAGTGTTGGAAAGTCCTAGCCACAGCAATCAGACAAGAAAAAGAAATAAAAGGAATCCAAATTGGGAAAGAGGAAGTGAAACTTTCATTATATGCAGATGATATGATAGTATACCTAGAAAATCCTATAAACTCCACTAAAAGACTACTCAATATAATAAGTGAATTTGGCAAAATCGCAGGGTACAAAATAAATATACAGAAATCTAAGGCATTTCTGTACACCAACAATAAAATAGCAGAGACAGAGACAAAAAAGAAAATACCATTTACTATAGCAACAAGAAAAATAAAGTACCTAGGAGTAAACTTAACCAAAGAGATAAAAGACCTGTACTCTGAAAATTACATAACATTGAAGAAAGAAATTAAGGAAGAAACAAATAAATGGAAGCAAATACCATGTTCTTGGATGGGAAGAATCAACATCATCAAAATGGCCATACTACCCAAAGCAATTTACAAATTCAATGCAATCCCTATTAAAATACCAATGACATATTTCACAGACCTAGAACAAATACTCCATAAATTCATATGGAACCAAAAAAGACCCCGAATAGCAAAAGCAATCTTGAGACAGAAGAACACAGCAGGAGGAATCACAACACCAGATATCAAACAATACTACAAAGCCACTGTAATCAAAACAGTATGGTACTGGCATAAGAACAGACATATAGATCAGTGGAACAGAATAGAGAGTCCAGAAATAAACCCAGGCCTCTATGGTCAACTAATCATTGATAAAGGAGGTAGGAACATAAAATGGAGTGAGAAGAGCCTCTTTAACAAATGGTGCTGGGAGAACTGGATAGGGACCTGCAAAAAAATGAAACTAGACCACCAACTTACACCACACACGAGAATAAACTCAAGATGGATCAAAGACTTAAATGTAAGCCGTGACACCATAAAAGTCCTAGAGGAAAACATAGGCAAGAAAATATCAGATATCTCACATAACAATCTCTTCACGGATACATCTCCTAAAGCAAGAGAAATAAAGGAAAAAATAAATAAATGGGATTACATCAAACTGAAGAGTTTCTGCTCAGCAAAAGAAAACATCAGCAAAATGAAAAGGAAACCAACCATATGGGAAAACATATTTGCCAATGACATCACAGACAGGGGACTGATTTCCAAAATATATAAAGAGCTGATATGACTCAACATCAAGAAAACAAACAACCCAATTAAAAAATGGGCAAGGGACCTGAACAAACACTTCTCCGTAGAGGACATACAGAAGGTCCATAGACACATGAAAAAATGCTCAACATCATTAGCCATCAGGGAGATGCAAATAAAAACCACAATGGGATACCACCTTACACCAGTCAGAATGGCCATCATCAACAAATCAACAAGCAACAAGTGCTGGCGAGGATGTGGAGAAACGGGAACCCTACTGCACTGTTGGTGGGAATGCAGACTGGTGCAGCCACTATGGAGAGCAGTATGGAATTACCTCAAAAGATTAAAAATGGAACTGCCTTTTGAACCAGCGACTCCACTACTAGGATTATACCCGAAGAATCTTGAAACACCAATTCAAAAGAACTTATGCACTCCTATGTTCATAGCAGCACTGTTTACAATAGCTAAGTGCTGGAAACAACCTAAGTGCCCATCTGTAGATGAGTGGATCAAAAAACTGTGGTACATTTACACAATGGAATACTATGTAGCAGAAAGAAAGAAGGAACTCCTACCATTTGCAACAACATGGATGGAACTAGAGAGAATTATGCTTAGTGAAATAAGCCAGGCAAAGAAAGAAAAATACCATATGATATCACCTAATACAGGAAACTAAAGAACAACACAAACAAAGGAACTAAATAGAACAAAGAGCAGAATAGCAGTCAATAGGGGGGAGGGGAGAGGGAGAGAAGGGGGATAAGTAAGGGAAGGGTTTAATTAAAGAGCCTGTATAAAAGACTCATGGACATAGACAACGGGGAGGGATATGATTGCGGGAGAGGGGGTGGGCTGGGTGGGGGAGAGAAATTGGGGGAAAAGGGGACAACTGTAATTGAAAAACCAAAATAAAAAAAAATAAAAAAATAAAATAAATAAATAAATAAATAAATAAATAAATAAATAAAAAATAAAATAAAATCTAGCTGAATGGATTTCATGTATTCTAAAATATTCCCCTACATGACAACATTACATTCAACTACACTTCCTTTTCTCACCTATAATCTTTTCCTCAAACTTTTTGCAATTGTAAATGAATCACACTTGTATGTAAATTATCCACCTTATATTGAATAAACAAATAAAACAAAGAACCTTCTAAAAATCAAAACAATACAAAACCCTAACAAAATTCCTCTTAAACTTGTACTTTCATAAAATTTGTTACAACATATTATCTAACATTATTCAAATTTTAATGAAGAACTTATAGAGAACTTTTGTATTGACTTGTCCTGTGAGCAGTTGAATTCCTTAAACATTATTCTTTTCATTTAGACACAATGAATAGCAATAACTAAGATTTTTGCATTTCATAATTTTTAAGACAGAATTGTGACTCCCCAAAAGTGTATAGGTGAAAATCATCATATTAATTCTATCATTACGTTAATTTCATCTCATATCATTTTACCCTCGTCTAAGTTTTGTCTTTTCTCCATACAATTTTTTTATATTGTATCATTTTCTAATTTTAAATTTTTAAAATAATTTGACAATCCTCTTAGGAAAAAGTAAAATAAAAATCAATCAATTAATTTCATAATATTTATGGTGTCAGGGTTTTGTTTTTGTTTTTTGTCATATAATGTCAAAATTAGGCCAGATTTAGAGTCTAAAACCATAAGAATAAGGCAAAGTTTATTGGTAGTGCTAAGGGTTCCTTTCTTAGCTCTTGCTAGTATTTAATAACAGTAAGGTAAACCCAGAGGGCAAGCAAACTTGTTGAAAAACTCCATACAGGTAAGCCTTAAGGAACAAAGTGGAGTACTGTATGAGAAGAGAAGTAGATCTTGAGGGTTAATTAAAAGATATTGAGAGCATAGGTATTTTGATTTTAAAAAAAGAGTTCATTTATTCTTTCTTCCTTATTACACAAAAGACGTAGCATATATCACAGGGTCTCTTTGAATATGCTACCAGAATTTATTAACATTATTTCCAATCCTACTATAGCTATATACAGTATATTGAGGAACATGTCATTTAACCAACAAATATTTCAATGGAAACCAATTTATTAATTATCTACCACCATAATGAATGGTCAGTTTAGTTGAATGAATTTGACTCCACCACTTACTAAATACAAACACAATTGAATGCAGTCACTGTTCTCAAACATCTTTTCTAATAGAAGAGGTAGATAAAGTAGTAATGACAGAAGTATAAACATTATAATTAATCTATTTAGTTGTAAGTCTCCTCAACAAACTAAGCTCTTCAATATTAGGTATGTCCAAGTATTATTTTCAAAATAAATTTAAATATGATTTCCATAAAGACATAAAATTAACATGTGTCAAAGTTTTATCACACTAATAAGAGAAAAGGCAGAATAATAGAGTTGGTTCAAAGAATGTGAGGGAATGAGAACTTGAAAAAAAGAATGCTGTTATAAGATGTCTAGTTCAAATATAAATTTAGTTACTCTCCTATAAGCAGTAATGACAGAATTTTCTCTCCTATAAGATAAATTATTTTCATCACTACAAGAAAAAAATCTACAAGTTAAATAAAACTTAATAATATATGGGTTTTATTCAAGTATAAGCAGGAAGTCAAGTAAAGGCATTTTTTTCTGTAGAAACTTTAAAAACCCTTGGCTTTTCCCATTAACTAATATTTCAGTATGGCATTGAGAGGATAGCAAATCAAACTTTAATTTCTAAGTGTTAGATACATTTTCTTCTGTGTGGGACACAATTTTTTTTTTTCTGTAAGTAAAAATATGTGTGGATAGGTATAGATGAAAGTTTTGTGCATTTGTATAGTAGGTATACAAGCACAAATATGGCCCCTTGTTGACAGATAAGCAGAGTGATGTGTTAGTTTTCATTAATAATTACTTTATAATATTTAAAATAGTGATGCATTGAGTAAAACTAATTTTGTGCATATGTATACATATTCTGCCAAGCTAGCAAGAACTGAATTGTCAAATAAGACTTATGAACTGGAGATATTACCCAGTATCAAGTTTATTAATTGTCTCAAAAATATATGTTAGAGGCAAAAACAAAGAAAGAAAGAAATTCTAAATACCTGCAACATTTCAAATGTTTCTTCAGATTAGTGTTGCCAGATAAATATGAGATGCCCAGTTAAATTTAAATTACAGAGACAAATTTACTTTTAGTCTCAGTAAGTCCCAAATACTGTGTGGGATAATTTTACACACACGGAAATATCATTGTCTCTCTCCAATTCAAATATAAGTGGGTGTTTATATTTGTATTTGCTAAATATGGCAACTCCACTAGATCTTTCCAGTATCAGCCACACACTCTCGCCCATAATAGCAGGTGAGGTTTCCAAAGGAGGTTTTGTGGCTTTACCTAACACAGCAGAAGGCATGTAAGTTACATAACATCTGTATTTTTATAACCACAGAGTTGTATTGCTTACATGACATTCTCCAGGGAGCCATGCCTCATAAATCCAGTGATTGCAATTTTATTTACTATAAGCAATCCTTTAGCTAGGGACATCTGCTAAGGAGTTCTATAGATAAGGTCTCTTCCTCCTAGTTATCCAGTGGTCCAACTGACAAGTAGATTAGGCCAGGCAACTGGCCCTCTTTTCTTTCCCCTGAGGTTACATCCTGGTGAAGGGAATGAATGAATCATAGGTAAGATATGTTAACTCCTACTTTGCCAACTACACTCATTATTTTAATAAATAAGGAAAAAACATAATTTTGGAATAAAATCAAAGGCAGATTTTTTTAAAAATGTAAACATTCCATGTTTATGTTTGACACTTATATCCTTCAATTGGGGAAAGTTTTTTTTTTTTTAATCACAAACCTGACATTTAATGAAAATTCTATGGTATCTCATATATAAAACTACATACCAAGTGAAGAAGTTAGAGTAGGTTTTGAGAGAAAACATTTAAGAGCAGTATCATAGTTCCATCAAATAAATCTTCTATTTCTTCAAAATTGTGTTTAATCAAATATATGACATCTAATAAGTATCTCAGGTGTATGACAGAAATAAAAAAGAAAAATTTGAAAACTAGCAGGGCATGAAGACCAAGATATTATCCTCAAACCAGTGAATACATATGTAGTAGGTTGACATTTGAATAAAATGTAGGAAGAACAGCATATGTCCCCTTCTTCTGTATTGATATAAAATAAAACATGTCAATTCTGGCCACAATGGAGGCATAGGTAGACACGTTTTGCCTACCTCCATAACCATAAGAAGAATTACATCTACCTCAAAACAAAAGACAACAAGAACCACCAGAAAAATGAGCTTCAGGGAAGTCCAACAAACAAAAATATAAAGAAGGAATACTCATCCACATGGGTAGGAGGGGCGGAGATGGGGAGCTGGGGCAGAGAGGATGTGGTACAGCGGCAGCCGCAAGGCAGTGGTTGTGGCAGGCCAGCAAAACAGGCAGTCACACGTTATGAAAGCCAGGAGGGACATCTGGGGAGTGATTCCCCGTCCCAGGCCAGACCACGCAGCTCATGGTTCCAGCCCTGAGAAAATAAAGCCTCATTGCTTCTGGCTGTGAGGGCTGGGGCCATGGAAGAAACTTTGGGTTTTTTAGGAGAGTCCATTTAAAGGGCCCCCATGGTCCTAGAATGTATGCAAACCCACTGACTCTGAGACCATCACCAAGGCAATAGCTAGAGAGGCGCCAGTCACCTCCAGGAAGTGAGTGAAGTGACTGGAAAAGGGGCAAGTGCTGAGCAAGATATAATAACACAATTATGTGTTTGTCAATAGTAACTATCTATCTATCTATCTATCTATCTATCTATCTATCTATCTATCTATCTATTTATCTATCTAGAGAGAGAGAGAGAGAGAGAGAGAGAGAGAGAGAGAGAGAGAAGGGAGAAGAAAGAAAATCTCAGGACACAGAACTAGCTATCCCCAAGTTTCAGAAACAAGACAATTTTCTGAAACCAGATAGGTACCAACCAATTCAAGACCCTTAACAAGCAACATTGTCATGGTCCAGAGCACACAGGACTTCAACATTAAAAATGCAACAAAAGTATTCTTTTGAGGGGTAGTCAATGGTCTTAACAAAAAGTTGATTGATGCAATAAATATTGAAAAAAAAAGATTTTATAAATGCATATTTTAACTATTTAAGTTATAAATACTGAAAGATAAACCATATTGAAGCAATAAAACTGTGTAAATAAAATCATAAACATGTTGAGTAAGGAAGCCAATTAGAATTTCTACCAAAAAATAATCATAAGATACATGTACATGTAACTTTGTGTTCTTTGAGAATTTCATACACACACACACACACACACACACATATAGTATCTGTGCACATAACAGTATTTGGAATTTAACTTTTGTGATGTTCTTTATAATTATGAAATTAAGATTAGTTTAGCTATTTTTATTATATTTTAGGAGGTTTTCACCAGGAATACTATTGTATCTAGTTTTCTTCATGGGAAGTTTTTTTTCTTTTAAAGAAATAAACAGTTTACTTAATAGATTTAGGACAATTCAGTTCTTCAATTTTTTTTTCAACAGGTCTAGCTTAATGAATATTTTAAGAAATTTGTCAATTTAATATAAAATATCTTTACATATAATGATAAATACATGAAAATGTAAATAACAGAAAAACAAATACATACAGAAATTATTTGTGTGTGTATACACATGCTATCCTGTCCACTGAGGTAATAGAAGTACAGGCCTGAGAAAAGCCATAGGGATACCTAGCATTCAGATCTCAGTTCTAAATTTCTTTTTTCACCAAAAAGAATTAAGGTTCCTTTCATAAGTGGTTACTCCTGGTTTTGGCAATTGAAGTGCAAGACTGAAATGTGTTTTTGTGACAATAAGCAAAAGTTTAAAAATGATTGGGCTCATAATAGAACTCATAGTCACTTTGATAGTGTCTTCCACTCACACATTGGTAATTAAAACAAATACTGATAATAAGTAATTATAATCCTTACATTAAAATGAGAACCCATAAGTCCGTGTAGATATAAATACATAATTACATAAATATGGCTACAGAGAAAATTATTTCTTGTTGTATACTTATAACTATTAAATGTAAAATGAAATAGAGAATTAGAAAAACACTGCTTGGCAGTCACAATCGTAATGACAGGATCATCAATAGATGTTAAACCTAATGGCTGGAAGTTTAATGAGAAACAGGAATCTCACAATATCTCTCCACAAGAGTTACTAAATATAAAGGAAAAATCATTAACATTACATTAGATACAGCTGGTAGATACCACCTAAACCAAGTAATCCAAGTTTAACATTACCTCATAGCAGGACCAATAGACATTATCTCCTAATGTTATGCACTGAGAATCAATATCACTTCTGTTATGTTCCTGAAAATGCATACTTGATTGTAATAATAAGATAATATTAGCACAACCCAATTTGAGCAACGTTCTTCAAAATAAGGGGCTACACTCTCAAAAATGTAAAGTTGAAGAAAACCCAACATATATAGAAAAACAGTAAAACTTCCATATAACTTGATAAAATGTTTACATCTGAGGAATCTGTATAAAGGGCTAATGTGATTTGTATTTTTTTTATTTTGTAAATTTTCTGTAATATAAAATTGTTTAAAACCAAATTTAAAAAGGATCTTTACCACACAGTGCCATATTTTCTCCTTTTGAGGCAAGATTATTATTTTTACTTTCTTTGTTCCTAAAGAGTATATGAGATTTGGGGAGATTTGAAACCAGCTTCCTGAAATGGACATTTAAATCAGAACGTATTCTGAAATATTAGGAATATTACACATTTGCTCTGTTCATCGTAAATTGTCTGCAGGAATCGGGAGTATATATTTTTCTGAACTGTCAAAGATCTTATTCAGGCAGAGCATCAAGAAGTCTTGAGGCAAGATAGAAAGACAGAAAAAAAAAAAAATATATACTGGTAAGTTCCCCACCTTCAAATGTAGCCATTGGGAGTGTTTTGGTTTCAAATGTAAAGTGAGCAAAGGGTATTTGAACTAACAAAAGTTAAAGACTAAGAAGTCAGAGAAGTGATTGGAACCCTACCATGAAGATTAGAAGTTAAACCAATCAATTGAGATAATGAAATACAGTGTGTGTGCTTTGATGTGTGTAGAGGAAGGATTCTGTTCAGGCAAGTTTAAAGAACCCATGAATTGTAAAAAATCAATCAAAATGCTTATAGGACATGGAAACCAGCTATAAGTGAAGCCAGCTTAGTAGAACTATTATTAAAATAGAACTATACCTAACAAATACAGACAAATCTATTCAACTCAGTAAAAAAAGAAAATCAGTCCAATAAAAAATAAATAATTCTTGTTACATTGTCATCTAGACAAAAAGAGAAAAAAACCCCCACTAATTGAGTGATTTACAATATAAGGTTATGCAGTCAAATCTCTCTTACTAAGTGACTACTAATACATGCTACCTTGTGCTCAATTAAAACCAAAACAACGTGCTGCTTGCTCCCTTACACTCTCTTTCTTACTTGAAAAGGTAAATTAACAAATACTTACTATTTAGAAAACTAGGGATATGCTAAGGAGTAGCTGTAGCATATCTGAGGGAATCAATGGCCAAAAATGCCTAGAAAGTGATGAGAAAGACATCTGGGAGATAATACTTTTGATTTGTTTCCCAGGTTTCACTCACTCATGGAACTGAGTCTCTAGTACTCTGTTCTTTAACAACCATGTTTGATTTTTTAGATTCATATTTAATTTTATTAACTTAAGAGGTGACAAAATGAGTATTTCTATTCTCATTAAATTCATTTAGCTGAAACATATGTTTACATAGAGGACAAATAGAAACAGGATTTCAAGTAACTTATGGTACATTTTATTGTTCTGTACAATGAACTGAGCTAGTCTTTGAAGGCTATTCATCTTGCTGGCTGCTGAAGCTACAGGTATCTCAAAGAAACAGCTTCACAGGGCACAAAAAAATATCAAAGCCAAACATTGAATCCTACTTTGTCTATGGTTGTGGAAAAAGAATTTCAAAGAGATCTAAATTTTAAATACATCAAACATCACTACTTTATTTAGTTCTACAATTAATATTAACATGCTCATCTTTCTTGACTGATCAAAATATAAACAAATGCACAGTAATTTGTAAGCCTTTCTAAGAGTTTAATCATTTTATTGTAGTGCTAAGGACTTGCTGAATGTCATCAAACATATTCATATCTTTTACCTCAGAAAATACATCTTGGATGATTCTGACTAAAATGCCCAACACTTAGCATAATGGTTGGCACATAATTAATCCTCTGATAATTTTTGTGAATAAATGATGAATGAATTAATGAAAAAATGGTATAGAAGGAGTGCATAGAAGGGACAATTATTTCACTGCTTTTTTTATTCTCCCCTTAAAAATTGAAATAACATGAAAAGATATTTGTTATAAGAATTAAATAAAATGATTATGTATTATTAAGGGTCTGTTAATAATAATTCATACATGAGTGGATTAACATTGTTATTGTAATAATGGGAGTAAAGCTAGTGAAATGCTTTTTAAAAGTGTATTAGACTACAAGCTAGAAGATATAGAAACAGTGAATTAAGGATGATAGATTTCCCAAAGACATCTTTCTCTTTCATTTTATAATTTCATCATTAACTACAGGAGAGTTATGAATTATAAGACATCATAAAATTATTATATGCTAATCTTAACCAAAGCACTTGTGACTGAAATGGTGTGTATCTGCATAAATGCAAGATTTTGCAATAAATTGCTTTTTATACTATATGTTCCCCAAAGAAAATTCTAAATTTAATTATAATAAATTTAAAATTTGTTTCAATTTTCAGAGAAGAATGTATAATAAAAATAAAATTAATTTCTTGCCTAATAGTATATATAATAATATTTCTTACCAAGTAGTAGAGAATTGTCTCTGTCTCCAAAGACTAAAAAGAAGTTGAACAACTGCACAGCCAAATAATAAAAAAATTAAAAAATAAAATTAATAGTAACTTTCAAGTGAAATGGATACACAATGCTAAATTTAATGTCTCAATAATAAAGAGAGGAATCACGGACCCAGGGATATTTTAGTTCTGTTGTCTTCACTAACTCCTCTATTTTTCTGAAAACTGGAACATAAGCAAAAGCCACTTAATAATAATGAAGTGAAGGAGAGGCCTAGTATATAATGACTTTTAACAAGTATATGATTTTTACTGTGGGTGTGGTTAGGAAATAACCATTGTAACAAAGGAAGAGAGAAGTGTAAATGTATATTTTACATTGTGAATTGTCATTTGCTTTAAAATATTGGAAGTATTGAAGGACGATAACTTTACCCTTTTTTTTTTTGCTACAATTGGAATGCACTAAATATAATATACATGTTTTAAAAAATACACTGATTTAAGTAACTCATTAATAGTCACATTCAACTTTTTGTATTTCTCTTTAAAGTTGTCAGCAAAAATTGAAAATTCAACTATTTTGTTACTCCGCAGAGCAGAAGGCAAATAATATTCTGAATTTTTTAAAGTATAGTCTCTATAACTATATGGTTAATGGTACCATCTGAGCTCTTACCTAAGAAAAATACATTTGCATCATTTACAAGAGATGGCGATGACAGGTCATTTGTGATACATTTGACCCTTTCTTCCAATTTTTAAGGCTAAGCCTGACTTTCATGAAAAAAGTGTAATAGAGAATTTTGAATAAGAGATCTTACCTTGATTTGCAATGCATAATATAAAACCCATTTTTAAATTGGAGTAAGTTGGATCAAAGTTCCCATACATTTTCAATAAATTGACTTCAGGTTAAATCTGAGAATTGTTCAAAATTATCTTGTGGTTAGGTAAAGTTTAAAAAAACAACTGAATCTTAGTGATTTGTGTTGGAATCACAGTAAAACCAAATCATTGCCTTATATTAGATGTTTGGATTTTATTTGGCTCCAAAATTAATGAAAATTTTGTTATGCAAACCAACAGAAATATAAAAATGTAATTGCATTTTATCATAATGTATAATATTATAGCTAAGAAGCTTAACTTTATGTTAAAATCTGTCAAACCTTGGTTTTCAAATGTCTCCCACCTTGAACAATCTGGTTTTTGAACAAGTTATTCACACACAAAAACAATGTCTAGGTTGTCAAACAAAACTTCAGTTCTCCACCTATCAACCTTCTATTGCTAATATCTGTATTGCCAGTCACGAATCTCTCAGCTTGTTTGGTTTTCAAGCAAGTTGTTTTTCAAACAGCTTTCCAGAATGAATTAAGTTTGAAAACCAAGGTTCCACTCTATTACTCCTTGTGTAATTATAATATATTAATTTTTATTTAAATAGATTCTCCTAAGACAATCAACTTACTTTTAATATGTCTGGAACTAAGCTTCTTTTTGTTGCAATGAGGAAAGACTGAAATTGCTGAAAAATTATTATTTTCCAGAAATATATTTAAAATGAAAAAATTTTAATCAAAATACATTTGGCATACAATATTATATTAGCTGCAAGTGTATAGCATAGTGATTCTACATTTCTATGTATTTGTGAAACGATTACTACAATCAATCTACTTACTATCTGTGCCCATAAATAATTAGTACAATATTATTTACTGTGCAGTTATCCCGGGTTCAATAAGTTTGCATTAGGCTGCTTTGCTTTAAGGAGAGACCTTCATTAGTATGTTAATGGTGTGTGTGTGTGTGTGTGTGTGTGTGTGTGTGTGGTGTTGTGTGAAAAAGAGCAAAGTAAAGCAGTTTACCATAATCCAGGAAAAGGTTTTGATAAAAAAGAGAATCGGAACTATTTTCAAAATATCATAGAATTTATAGAGATAAACAATATAATACATTAAAGGAAAACATTCTCAAATTTTAATTAACAGCCTATGAGACAGTGCAGATAAGAGAAGAGAATTTGAAGACATGGCTGTATAAATAATTTTTAAAATCATATATAGAGAAAGGTATAAAAAATTTAAAACTCCAACAAACAAGTGAATAAAGATCTACCTAAGAAAATATTTGTAAACTAAAATATTTGGAAAAATCATAGTAAAAAATGTCTAAGTTAATAAAAAATATCATTTAATAGAGTCAAACACAAACAAATCCTAAGTATCCTAAGTAGTATAAACAGAAAGAAAATTTTCCAAATTACACCATAATAAAATTACTGAAAATCATAGAGATTACCTTATACTTCAAAAGCAGACATTGTAAAAAAAAAAAAAAAAAAAGCAAAGCAGACATTGTAAAAAAACAACAAAGGAACACAGATTTAATGAACATAAATTTCAGCAGATACAAATGATCCAGCCAAGATAAAATACTTTTAATAAAGTGACAGGAAAAATAAAATATTGTTATTCTATTATAAATATTATATTTTATAAATATTCCAAATAGGCAGGAACATACTATAAGAAAATCAAAGAGAAGATCTTCAGGAAAGAAGAGGAATAATATAAGATAAACATTTGGATCTAAATAAGAAATACAAGAAATAACCACTAAAAATGGAGAAATCAGAAAAGTTAATCTAAAGAACACTATGAAAATAAATTTGCAAATATTTAGAAATTGAATACTTTTCTAGGGAAACATAGATAACCAACTGACCATGGTAGAGTTAGAAAACTTAAATAGATAAATTGTTATACTGTGAATAAAGTTATAAAGAAACTACCCTATATAAAAGAACGAAGTTAAGATACTTTCAGAAAAGAAAATCTATAAACCTTTAAAGATGACACTGTCTCAATGAGCTATAAATTGTTCCAAAGCATTAAAGGTGAAAGAAAAATTCTAATTTTTATATAATAACTTTAATATTACACTTAAAACTGTTAATTAAAGTAGGAAAGAAATCAGACCAAAAAAACTCAACAATACTGATGTAAAAACATTAAGTAAAATATCAGCAAATAGAGTAAAAAACACACTGAAAAAAAGAATATGATATGACCAAATAGGTTTTATTCCAAGACTAATTTATTCATATAATAATGATATGAATAAATGTAATAAAATATTATGCACATCGTGTGGTTATTTCCATATGTGCTAAATATTGAACAGCTATTTGGATAATAGGATAAAAATTTAGTGATAATTTTTTGCTATGAATATACAAATACAAATATAAATATATAAGATTATGTAAATATATTTGTCATATATATTAAATTTATACAAATGCACATACCTAGTCTCCCAAAGTGTAATAAAAATCAAGAGATATATTTAATAAGATCAAGGAGGCAATGCAAGAATGCACACTTATTGCTGCTATCTAATATTGTACTAGATCTATTTAGCCAATTTAATTTGATGAGAAAAATCGATTTAAGGCATACAAATTGTACCAAAGGAGTAACTCTATCTGTGTTTACATGTGATATGATAGCATGCTGAAAAATACATAGAACACTAATTAATATAATTAACCCAATAAATAAAATAATTCAGTAAATTAGTACAATATAAATTTACTATATAAGATCCAATAGCTTTCTTAAACTAAACAGTTACCAATCAGAGAATATAGGTGTATAGAAATATTATTTAAAATAATTCCACAAAGTAAATTTTTAACTTTTCAAAAGAAATATGTAAAACCTATGTAGAAAAAGTTTAAAACTTTGAAATGCTCCTAAAAGTAAAAACAAAATCAAATAAGAGGCTTAGATGAATAAAAGACATTTCTTGTTCCTAGATAGGATAACTCAACATTATACATATGTCAGCTCTACTTAAGTTAATTTATAAATTTAATGTTATTTTAATAAAAATACCACCAAACTTTGTTATGGAGTTAGACATATTAATTCTAAAATTCATATGGTAGACAAACATGTAAGAACAGTCAAGGAATTACTGGGGGTAATGTGGGAGACAGAGGAACCAAACTACTGTAAAGAAAATCAAGCCCTGCCAGACTTTAAACACACTAAGATTCTATCATTAAAACAGTATAGTATTAGACCATGAACAGCTAAGAGACCAGCAGAAATAAAATGGATAACCCAGAATTAGATCCAAGCACATAATGTTAGAAAATATGCAAATCAAAGGATGATGAAGAAGCATATTTAAAACAAACATTAAAATATGTTACTTGAAAAGTGAAAGTATAGAATAAAAATACCAATCCAAAGAATGCTGGAATGAATTTTTAATAAAAGACAATGTAAAAGTCAAAAAATAAATATTACCAGGTTAAGGAATTTCATAAGAACAATTATTTAATACATCAAGGGAACATAGTGATCTTAAATATTTGGGAGAATAAAAAAATTCAGTATGCATGAGGCAAAATGTGATAGAAAAAGGATAGACAAGTCTATAGGTATACTTATATTTTGCTATAGTTAATAATTATTAAAATTATAAAATATAAATTTCCAAGACTTGGAAGATCATTTTTAGTCTCTGGCCACAATGGAATTGCACTGAAAATCAATTTAGAAAGATAAGTGAAAAAGTTCCATATATTTGAAAATAAGCTCTATTTTTAATAGTCCATGAGTCAAAAAAGATATATCAAGAAAAATTCTGTAAATGAACTGAAAAATGAAAATATTTTTTAAATTTGGAAAATGCCATTAAAGTGAGGCTTAGAGTAAAATAAAATGCCCATGTTAGAATGAGATAAATAGTTCAAATAAAGAATCTAAAAATGAAGAACATTATTAAGCTCAATTAAGTGATTAAGGAAAAATTAAAACTCAAATAAAAAAGAATAAAGATAGAAAAAATAAAACCAAAAATAGTTTCTTTCAAGAGAAAAATAAAATTAATAATTTTTATCATGAAAATAGAGCACGGGACAAAACTTAATCAATGTCAGAAAGGATAAGAGGAGATTACAGAATCTGGACATTAGAATAATAATGAAACAGTATGAACAATATATTACCAGTGTATTTGACATATTAGAAGAAAAAAACATGAACTGTCAAGGCCATTAATGAAGTAGCGGATAATCAAAATAGCCCCATATCTATAAAGAAATTGAAAGTTTCTCATTAAAAATAAATGATAATCAAACCCTTTGCAGGTCAAGTTGTCCTAAGGACAGTTGATGGATTCATAATCACTATGCAAATATTAGTCATATGTCCATTTCTAGAAATTAATTCTTGGAAATTGAAATTTTAAAAAAGGCATAAGAAACACAAAGTATATACAAAGTTCAGCAGAATATGAATATAACTGCTACATTGAAGACTATAAGATATTACTCAGAGAAATTATAGAGGATCCAAATAAATAGAGAGAAATATTGTACTCAGGGATCAGAAACAATGCAATCTTAAATTCTCAGAAAAGATTTGACTATAAAATTCACAACCTGTTATTAGTTTTTTTGAAAACATAGAGTATCTCAGATGGCCAGAATGAATTTGAAAAGAATAGATGATTTATACTATCTGATTTCAAGATATACAGTAAAGCTTCAAAAATTTAGTGTGTATTATTGCATAGATAACTTGAATAGATTTGAGAATCCAGAAATAGATAAACACATATATCGTCAATTGATTTTTCAGAAAGGGGCCAGTACAATTCAATAGGTAAAGAATAATCATTTCAACAAATTGTGCTGGATCAATTAGATGTGTATATACAATCAAATAAAAAGGTAAAATTCTACATTACTAACTGAAATCAAAGTTAACTTGAAGTGCATCATAAACCTAAATGCAAGCTCTTGTACATAGAATGCATAGCACTGGCGTATAGCTATACAGAACTTATGAAAAAATACGAGAAATTCTTTGTGATCTTGAATTAAGCATAGATTCCTTAAATGCCACAATAAATATATGTCACAACAATAAAATGATAAATCTTAATTCATTAGAATAAAAAGTGCTTTTAAATACAATGTTAGGGAAATTAAAAGGCAAGCAACTGGAAGAAAATAGTTGCAACATAGAGTGTGGAGAAAAAGTAGGTTTACAGTTATTTGTATGAAAAATAGTACTATAATTAATCAATAATAATGAGAATAAACTGTGTTTTGTGTATTCACAGCTGTAAGCCTACTTTTTGTCCCACCCTGTATATGTAAAAAATATACATCTAGGATATATAAAGAACTCATAATTCAATAATAATAGGAGAAACCAATTAAGATACTAATTGCGCAGAAGATTTGAATAAATGTTACCAAATAAGATGTACTAGCGGAATGGCAAATCAGCCAAAAAATAAAAATAAATAAGGTGCTCAACGCCCTCAGTCAACACCATCAGTCATTCAGAAAACAGAAGTTAGAGCAAGTCCCAGATTTAAGACATAGCTGCAGATACTTCATGAAATATTTCATCTCCAGTTTAAGCAGGGAAATAATTGCTAAAGGAATAAAAACACTTGAACTTTGTCCCTCAGTAAACACATGAATACTTAATAAAATTGAAAAGAGAAATATAGTAAATTTCTTTATATTTATTTTGTGATAAAATGTTACATTAAAATTATTTCAACCCTAACATTATCTCACATATTGAAAAGTTTTGAAGGAAAAATTAAATTAAAAACTTTATAGCTCTATAAATATCACATTGTTGTAGTTTGCTCAGTTTGAAGAAAACACTAGAGAAGGCCTACCATATTTCTTCGCAATAAAGAAATATTTATTTCACTAATAAAAATTATTACACACTTTGATTAATTTTAGAAAAAAAAGTATATATGTGGTTTGCTTAATAATGTTTATTCTCACATATTAACAATGTCTAGATTCCAGATTATTTACTTTATCCTGTTTGGAAGTAGAATAAGTTCACATTTGTATTTTAAACTTGCAGTTGTTTGGGAAACCTTTTCAAAATGATGAAAAAACTAACTGGTTCCCTTCAAAATATTTAGTGTGCACAAGTGGTACTATGTCTTTTCTTCTTCATGTTACTATTAAAAACACTATCTTTGAATAATTCAGCATATAATCTTTTCATTTTATGGTTCATGTGGTGGTATTTTAAAGTGTCCATAAAATAAATTGTCTATGTAAACGATTTTATTTTTTAAGGAACACTAATTCCTTGATTTAGTAAAAATTGACCTTGTGTGTGTTATGTAAATGTTACACAGCAGTCATTTCATGAATGCTAGGATGATATGGAAAAGTTAATATAAACTGTTAAATATATTCAAATTTACTATTTTCCTGGAGAAACAGACCACAAAGATGGATAAATGATTACTTTATGTGAAGTTTTATAAATTGTACCAAATCTCCTAAATTTCTTATAATGACTGAAGTGTGTTATTTGAAGAGCTCAGTTATTCAACATGAATTAGCAAAATGTTATATTTTAACTGAGCTAATAAGGCAAGGAGAATTGTGCTGGTTAGGTACATTCGTAAACCCTAAAGGGAGCATAGCTTCTTATCTACATATCCTAATAAAAAAATAAATTTCTAAAATATTGAATACAGATGGTTTGATTCATACATTGAATGTATACATATGTATATCACCATTGTCTCTTTGTACATATATATTTAAAATGTTAATAAGGGCATATAAAGATAAACTGCTGATGTGATACTTAGTACATAGTAGTAGTATTAGGACATTTCTTTGATTTTTTCCTGTTTTCTCCCTCCCTCTATCTCCTCCTCTCTCCCTCTCCTCCCCTCCCTCTCTCTCTCTCCAAAAGTGTAAGAGGATAATGACAAAGATCTTTACTTTGAGCCAGTTTCATTTAGGCACCTTAGCTGCTTAGAGTCTGGTGCTAATGACGTCAAGGCTAATGGTCTTATCCTCATGAAAGCCAATTACTGTTCTATTTCCAGAGCTCATACTATATATCTTGAAAAGTGCCCCACTTACAAATTGGAAGCCAGGTGATAAAACATTGGTGGATCAGTAAAATCCAGAAAATCTCAGTTGGCTAACGCTCAAACAATATCACTGTCACAGTGTAAAACTAGTATGATCCAGCTACACTGATCACTCTAGGTTTCAAAATAATGTTTTGTCATTTTCAGCCTTAATGCACTTTTGCCCTTTTAATCCTCTGTGTTCATATTCTTAGGAATGAAAATGCTTGTCCCTTAAATCCTGGACATTTGGCTACTCTTTCACAAACTATTGCCACTTTAATTCCTCAATTACAAGAATCTTCTTTATAGCAATCAATGTCATATGGATCTTATAATTTATATGTGTATATGACACAAATCCCCTAGGAATATAAATCCCCTAAACAGATAAACTTTGTTGTTTTTCATCTTTATATCTCTGTCTTCCTTGAACATCATCCGTTTCCATAAATATTCGCTGAAAGAATGAATAACTAAAAGAGATAGTGAATGAATGGAAGAATGAATGAAATTCCAGAATTGCAAATGATTACATGGACACTAATCCAGAGCATGTACTGCTATTTTCAGCACAATTGTTTTTATTATGAGAGAAGAATAGTCTCTGTACTAAATTACGTTATATCTCTCATATTTTAAATAAAGTTTAAGTTTGGTTAGTATTTCTCTTTAATCCAAATATTTTTATGTATTGTATAGGAATGTTTCAATTACAAGTAACATTGGACTTTGTCTTTCTTCTAAAATATAATTATAGTATTGTTTGGAAGGATACCGGGTTAAGAGAGGCAATGGAGAGGGGGAAAATAAAATTTGGAACACAGACTTTAATTAAATAAGGCAGCTTCAAAGGAACAAAAAGTAGACAGCTAAAAAGTCATCTTTCATGTGGAAAAGTCTAAACTGAAAGCCAGCATATTAGAGGAATCACCACAGCTCTTGCTTTACTATAACTCAGTAGATATTTTCCTCTGTTTTACTTAAGATTAAATGTCCCAAGGAGCAGAATCTTACTAAATGAACCTTGGTTGCCAGGAGGTAGAGAGGGGAACAGACTAGGTCCATACTTTTGATATGGTGGCCACTAAGCACGAATGTCAACCGAGTCCTTGAAATGTGGCTGGTCCTAATGGAAATGTGCTGTGTGTGTAAAATACACTGAGTTTTGAAAACATAGTAAAAATAAAAAGGAATGTAATATTTCTCAATATGTTATATTGTTTACAGGTTGAAATTGGTTACATAAAATGCATTAAAATTAACTTTACCTTTTAAAAAGTAATTTATCATTGCTACTAGAAAAATTAAAATCACATATATGGCACACTTAGATTTAGAATTTATATTGGACAGTGCTGTTGATTAATCTTTTAGGCAGTTTTAGTGAGGGATGTGACGGTGCCTGCCATTTCCCTCACCCTTGGGTGTCCAAACACGTTCATTGGAGTGTGGAGAAGCAGAAAACATATGCAGTGTACTTATGTCCTTCATGGTTTGTGAGAGGACACATAATTTGTGGGAGACTGACAATCTGATAGTGAAGTTTGCATGTTGCTGGGATCATTCATGGAATGGGTGCCACAGAGTCTCAAACAACTTTACATTTTGGCATTTGACTTTTGGTCCAAGTGAGGTAGTACATAACACAGAGATATAATGTTGAGTCAGAAATATAGAAATACTTATTAACCATTAATACTCACCTCATTACCAGATTTTAGTCCCTATTTTTAAAAATGTCAGTGTAAAAATAATGTTGCATTATATTTACAATGTGTATATCAAAGTGTCAATTTGCTCAATGTATAGATTTAATTTTCTCAAAATATGTATTTAAAGTTAAAGATACATATATATTTACTACTATCGAGTTTTACCTATAAGCTTTAGGATTTCATGAGGAAAAACAAATCCATACTGTAAAACCTCAATATTATTTTATCTTAAAATTAGATAAATTTAAACCCTATGTACACATTTTCCTTTTATTTCATTAGTATTCATTGGTATTTGTATAATTAGTTAATTAACTCTTTCTTGTATAATGCCACCTGATAATATCAGAAGTATAAATAGTTTGTTTCAAATGTTTTATAAGCTTTGTGAAGTGACCAAAAGTGCATGCATTAGTTTTATCCCTCATCTCTGCTGGATACATAAAATATTCTCAATTCCCATGCAATGTATTGAACTATCTTCAAAAGGAAAATGTGCAAGCCTCTATAAGAGAGAGAGACAGAGAGATGAAAAAGGAAAAAGAAAAGGCTAGTAAAGGCTAAGAATAATTTTATTACAAACCACTTGTAAGCATGAAAGATAATCTCAACATTTAGGATTTAGAGGCAGGGAAAAGACTCTGCCAATTTTGTTTAATAGACATGTTTTAAATTTAAATAACTTCATCAAGGTAAAATTTCTGTTTGAGACCTGTATGAGTGCTAACGTATCACCGGTTTAATGGAATGTTTGCTGTTTATTCCAAAATATATTAGAACCCCTTTACAAAGTTCAGTTTTTAAAATATAATTAACACAAACTTCAGGTTAACTATAACATGAACAAATAATCATATAAGTAACTGGTTTTATTTTAGAATATACAGGATATTTTGGATTATAGTTTTTGCATTAGGAGTTTCAATGGATATATCCAACTCCCTAATAATCTGTATTAAAACATTAAGATGATTTATGTTTGAATTAATATGATTTTCCTTTGTATTTGTAATGACTGTCTTTTTTTTTTTTAAGGTTCTTTTGGTATTATAGCTATGCAATTCCGTTCATTCACTTACAAAAATTAATTTATTTTTTCCATTACCATTTAGTCCTTTCACTCCCCTCCCCTCTCAATCACCACACTTTTGTCCATGTCCATGAGTCCTTTTCCTTTTTGCTCAATAGTTCCACCTCTTAATCTTCCCCTTGCCCCTTAGATGTTACCCTATTCTCTATTTATGAGTGTGTATCTATTTCCCTTGTTAGTTCAGTTTGTTCATTAGATTCCACATGAGTGAAGTCATATGGCATTTGTCTTTCTATGGCTGGCTTATTTCACTAAGGATAATGTCCTCCAGGTACATCCATACTGTCACAAAGGGTTAAATTTGCTTCTTTGTTGTAGTATTCCATTGTGTAAATGCCCCATAGTTGTTTTATTCACTCATCTCTTGATGGACACTTGAGCTGCTTCCATATCTTAGCAATTGTAAATAATGCTGCAATGAACATAGAGTAGGGGTGTTTACAAAACTCAATACCCCCCCCCAAAAGAACCCAATTAAAAAATAAGCAAAAAACTTGAATAGACTCTTCTCCAAAGAGGACATACAGATGACCAATAGACATATGAAAAAAATGCTCAATGTCACTAATCATCAGAGAAATGCAAATTAAAACATGACTTGTCAGAATGGCCATCATCAACAAATCAACAAACAACAAGTGCTGGCGAGGATGTGGAGAAATGGGAACCCTACTGCACTGTTGGTGGGAATGCAGACTGGTGCCGCCACTATGGAAGCAGTATGGAGATGCCTCAAAAGATTAAAAATGGAACTGCCTTTTGACCCAGCAATCCCACTTCTGGGTATATATCTGATGGAACCCAAAACACTAATTTAAAAGATCATTTTATAAAATAATTCCATAGGATAATTCTTAATGAAAGTGATGAGTGTATCTTAGATGAAGATTATTGGATAAAGTAGTTATTTATGTATAATGTGCTTCAGAAGTATTCCCAAGACAAAATGCATAGTTGAAAGGAGATAACCAGAAATGGAAGACGTGATTTTATTTTATGTTGAGTAAAGAAGTAATCATTCTAATGAACTGTAGATATCTCACTTATAAGATAAATTTAACATTAAATTTTGTGTCATTGCAAGCCAGGAAATCTAATAAAAATTATAAATTTAATTATATGTTAAATTTGGAATAGAGAAGCCCTCCTATTGTAAATTTGCATTTTTGTGTTTTTAACTAAGAAATAGTTCTATTTTTATTAGAAAGGGAAGGTGGTTTTATTATAAAATTCTAAGAAATATATTACATTTGAAAAAATAGAGTGGAATTCTCTAAGAAGTAACAGCTAATATTACTTTTGTTTCCATATTTCTAAATTTTTGGTGCACATATTTATGCACATATCATATTTATATAGAGATACAACAAACATGCTATTTTCTGCTATTCTTATTATATGTAAGTTATTATACTATAGATTAAAATGTATTATTATATAAAATTATATGTAAATACAACACATAACATATGTATACATAAGAAATCATTATATTATCTATTCTATATAAATATTAGTTGCCATTAATTATTTGTAATATAATATGTAATTATAACATTTATATTCTATACATATATTATTATATTGTAAAATACATGGAATATAACTTTATATAATCTTTCTCTCATTTTCTACAATCTCATATTTATATATCTGAATTTATCAATCTGACTACATCCTTACATAATTTTATCTATATCTTTACAAGATAAACAATGACTTTATATAGACATTTGTTTATAAAACAATTTTATTAAAATAGTTTATAGTCTCATTCTTTATTTAACATATTATGAGATCCTTAGATGTAGGTGTAATTTTTTAAGTATATTTTATTGATTATATTGTTACAGTAGTTCCAATTTTTTCCTCTTTGCTCCCCTCCACCCAGCACCCAGCTCCCCCAGCAATCTCCCCCCCAAGTCCATGCCCATGGGTCATACATACAAGCTCTCCTGCCTCAGCCTTTCATACATTCTTCTTTTTCTTTTTCAAAAAGCAATTAATTAATTAATTATTTTAACAATAAAAAATAACAATCCCTCCCTCTCAGACTTAAGACCCTTTATAATCTTATAAAGGACAATGGGCGAAGGTCTTAAGCTCCTCTAGCTGCTTCAAGCTGCACATGGGCGTCGTCCTACCTACCCTTGGGTCCAGAAATCCCTAATAAGAGTGGGAGTGTGGAGGGGAGGGTGACCTTCCCACATGGGGAAGGATTGTGCAGACTCCAGTAATTTTTTAAATAACAAATTATTACATGGAATTGATATTTTTTCAATTATTTATATATACTCAAGGTTGTTTTTTCTTTCTTTTTTTTTTTTTTTTTTTTGTCCCCTTGACTCTACTAGTTTTTGTGGTTTTTTTTTTTTTTTTTTACTATAGGCAAGGCTCTCAAAAGAGTTATTCCTTAGTAAAAATGTATTTCAAATTTAATTTATTTTACTTAAGAAGTCGGAACATTTTAGAAAGTTTTAATATAGCAGATTATCATGTTAGTGACAATATCTTTTCTGTAATTCTCATAAACTGGATATTATGATTTATTTTATTAATTATTAAGAATTTAATAATTCCAAAATACATCTCTTTTTTCTTTCACTGTATAGTACCCTAACTTCTAGAGAAGTTAAGAGTTTTATATTTGAATAATAAGCTTACCCTTTATTTAGCTGACACAGTTAAAAACTGATTATATTAGTAACTCAGAGAAAGTATTTGTATGGATGAGAAGTCATATACAGCTCTTCTTCTAAACAGTGAACAAAAGAGTTTAAAAATATTAAAATGTTACATTTTATGTTGTCATTACCATATTTTATTCTGAACAAATCTTATTCTACAAACAAGCTAAATATTATGTATTCATTTTATATTCAGGTGTCTATGAAGAAATTGCCAAATCTGACTTGTCCCAGTAAATGGAGAGGTTTCTAATTATTTGGTGAGGTTAGTACATCCTATATAGTTAGAATTGTAGGGAAATGACTATGTCCAGATAGGTCAAAGGTTCTAGACTGGTCATGCATTTAGGTGTATCTCTCTGCTCTAACTCATCAGGATCTCTACCCACCTGGTCCCTATGCTAGAATAGTAAGAGTATGATTTGGATGTAAGTAAAAAAAAATAAGTGAATGAATAACAATTCAGTAGATGACACTGAAGTTTTGTTCAACTCAAGGAAAGTCAACCATATACACAAAAACTTATCCTAAACCTACCTTTAGGGATGCCTAGCCACAAGTAAACATGGGGAAACATGGCAGTGTATTCATGTATTTCAATATGTCACTATGTTTACTTTGTAGAAAAACACATTATACTCTGCTATGTTTATTTAAACCAAGGATTTGAAGAATGAAATGAAGGAATAGGTGGTTTTCCAAACATAACCTTGTGATACTTCTCCCTTGCTTCTTTATTTTCTGTATACTCATGAATTCTGAGGTTAGGCATATGAAAATGCGTTATTCCTAGTTAATTAAAATTACTGCATTCATGTCCCCTGTATTGAATTTAATTTAACTATATATTCTAATTGTGGCCATTTCATTTTCTTGTTCATTACCCCTATATTATGCTTTTATTTTGTCAAAATCTTTAGTCATACATAAAATTGAGTAGATACAAAGGTTTATATATTTAATTAATTTTTCTTTTTGCTTTGAGAGTATAAAATAAAGTTGATAAACACATATACACATAATTATTTAGAGAAATTCTGTGAGGTCTAAAAGTTTTAGAGAAGGACAGGACTTTTGAGTTCATATAGGAGTATTTCTCCTCTCATCTTAATACTATTATTTTCTTTTGTGGCATAGAAAATATGGAAAAATAAATAGTTCTAAATTCTACTCTCAGCCCCCCAACCAATTTGTAATATGATTTTGAGCCAGATCTTGTATGCATTGTGTTTCTGTGTCTTGCCAATTTAACTCTTTAGCAAATACTGCTTTGGAAAAAGTCTCATTTTAAAATATAATATTAATATCTAAAACTTCAACATTTCCTCTTGGAAATCAGAAAAGAATAAAATATCTGTTTGAAAATTTACAGGATGACAATCAACACTTGTAGTAATTTTAGAATGGAAAATAAAAAGAAACATAATTCTAATGTTAATCTAAACCAATCAAAAGACACTTAGAGAAGATTTTGGTCCTGAAGATGCTTCAACAAAAATAATCTTGATGTTGTTTAGAATAAATATACAGTAAATGCATTCAGTAATTGTAGACAAAATGAAGCTCATTAAAGAAATAAATCTTCCTTGTTTTTGGTGCAGTTGGATGGGAAATTTTTTATAACAGTTAGTTGTTGTTCACAAGAACCAAACAACTCAATTTATTCAATTACAGAGGCAATTATGATCTATACATAAGTGGCAAGAGAGTTTTGCTGAGCTATCTACACATTACTGCCTGAGCGTGAAACTGGTAGCTTTAATATGTATGTGTGTTCCACATGCATAGGTGTCTGTGGACAAAGAAAAAAATAGCATCCAACTTTTATTAAAGATTCAGTAGGATAAAAAATATTTTAAAATTCATTTGGGAATCTGTGATGGATTATCTATTTCTCTATATATTTACTTCTAAAGTACAATCAATTAAACAAAGAATTTGAAACCTGATGACAGCAAATTCTTTAAAAAATTATAATCATTGGATAAAAATTAAGTTTTAAAACCAGTGATAATACAAATGTAGGACATACTAGCAGAATTAAAATGTCAAAACACAAGTAAAGTAGAACTCCCCCCCTTATCCATGGTATATATATTCCAAGACTCCTGTAGATGCCTGAAACCATGACTAGTACCAAACTCTATACATACTACATTTTCTCTATACATACACTTTTTCCTCTTTTTTTATTAAGTTGAAAATGTTAAGCTTTTCATTTAAAGGAAGAAATTTGCATCTTATTTTTGGCATATCCTCATTGCCAGCATCACTACTCTTGAGCTTTGGGGCCATTATTAAGTAAAATAAAAACTACATGAACACAAGCACTGCAAAGTTACAATAGTTCATCCAATAGCAGAAAAGACTACTAAGTGACTGATGGGTGGGCATCATATATAGCATCAATACCCTAGACAAAGGGATGATTTACACCCCAGGCAAGATGGAATGAGAAGGTGTGAGACTTCATCACAATACTCAGAATAGCCCATTGAACATGAATATAAATATACAAA
This sequence comes from Furipterus horrens, assembly GCF_987537825.1. NCBI lineage: Eukaryota > Metazoa > Chordata > Mammalia > Chiroptera > Furipteridae > Furipterus > Furipterus horrens. Next base: position 71,831,414 of record NW_028327175.1, read on the forward strand.
GTAGCTTTATTTGTAATATCAAAAAAGCAAACTTGCAGACTATAAAATGCATATTATTAATGGACAAGTAATATACAGAAGTAAAAATGAAAGTCATACAACATGATCAACTCAAAAACATAATATCTGTGCTAAAAAGTGTTTCAGGAGACTGATGTAATATCATTTAAGTATATTTTTTAAATGCAAAATAATACCTTGTCATTAAAGATTAGAAAAAACTAGGTATAAAACTATGTATACCACTTCAGGCTGTGCTGACTGTACATATGCATCTGTAGTTTACATAGATGTATACATTTATCCATAAAACTACGAAAAATACATTTGAATAGAAATCACCAAATTATAATTAGTAAATGCCACTTGAAAGGGAGGAGGATAGAAATCAGGGGAGGGCTCTTTTATAAACTGAATATCTATGTCCCCCTCAAGATTTATCTGTTGAAAACAAGTCTCCAATGTGACGGTATTAGAAATGGGATCATTTTAGAGGTTATTAAGTCATAATGGCTGAGCTCTCGCGAATGGGACCAGTGCCCTTCTGAAAGATATTCCAGAGAGATCATTTATCTCTTCCACTATTTGAATAAAGTGGAAAGACTTCCCTCTCATGAAGCTGGAAGAGAACTCTTACCAGACACCGAATCTGCCAGCACTTTGATACTGGACTTGCAGTTCCAGAAGTATGAGAAATAAATGTTTGTCCTTTTTAAACTATGTAGTCTGTAGTGTTTTGTTATAGCAGCCTGAAAGGACTAAGACAAGCTCATTTCTTCAACTGTATTAATATTTTGTTTTGTAGAATATGAAAAAACACAGGTATTTGTTGTATTATTCACTATGTTTTTCAATATAGAAAAGCAAGGGTTGAGGAATACTTAAGTGGGATTAAAAGACACACTAGTATAAAAGTGAGATTTTCTCATTGACGGATTATAATGAATTGAAATGGGAATAAATTTCTCAGTATCTGATTTACTGTTATTTAATTTTGCTCTCATGTAAACGCTCAAATCAACCTGAGAACTGTAACTCATTCAATATCCCCATAACATGGGCAGCAATAGTTTGGGTACAAGACTCAGAAGACTTAGATCATCTGCTCAATTCCAGCATTTGTGAGATGTGTAATTTTGAGGCAAATCTTTGCTCTGCTCTCTCTCATTTTATTTCATCTATAAAATGAATTCTTACACCGCCATCATGGTCCACAACAGTAGAACTTTCTGATGTTAAATTTCAACTACTTTTAGCCTTCAGAAGGTACTCTTTCAGAAAAGTCCTTTTAATGGGAAAAATGTACAAACTTTATGGAAAGAAAGGTACAGACATGGGGCCTGAGTTCTCAGCCCTTTCTCCCCATTTATAGGGCATACTCTGCCCAGAGTATGAATGAGAAAGAGAAGAAGGAAATGAAGTGAGGTCTTAAAGAAGAAAGGCAGTAGAGAGCAGCACAGGGAAACCAGCAGGGAAGGTATAAGGAGCAGGGTGATATTAGTGGGATACGTGTTCTGGATTCAGTCAGCAAAGCTGGCTTTGATTTCTGGATCTCTGTATACATAATTGCATGGTCTTATGCAAGCTACTTAATCCTCAGAGCCTCAGTTTTCTCATTCAATAAGTTGAGAGTCTACAACTTATTACATAAAATTGTTGTGAACTTTAAGTGAATCACAACATAAGCTAGGTTGACAAAGGCACATTTGATTCTTGTGGAGAGAATACATATATATGAGGATGCCCCAAATGAGGGATTATGACCTCTTTTTTAATGTCAACTGCAATAACTTAATTTTCCCATTTTTTCCCTATGATCACCAGACTTGGAATAAATATTAAAAGACATTGCTTTTAATATTATTGTTTTTAATGACAGAATTATGAGTGATACCAATTACTAAGGTTGAACAGAATAATAAAGTATAGAATATGGAGGGGGCTGTGGAGTAAAGTAAATGGCAAAAGAAAGTAATTTACGCTTTTAAGTATTTATTAAATTAAGGAGATAAACAATCAAAAAAAGAGCGATAGATTAGACTGGTATGTAAAACCAACACTATTATATTATTAAGTGATAAAAAATCAAATGAGGCATTTAAACTTAAGTTATGTGTTGGTTATTTTGAGAATGATAATAGTTGCTATACTATAAATTATAGAACTAATATTGGAAAGTAAGGATTGACATTTATGGTAGTTGAGATTTTAAGAGAGGATACTGCTCTTCTCCATATGTCCATATTTTATACATGCTGTGCTGGAAAATATTAAAAATAACCAGCTGTAAAGCAGCATAATATTATCTAAAACACATTAATTTATATATATATATACTTCATAAATCTAAAAAAAGTCATGTTATTAGGATAATTATAGGACCCTCTTCATGAGGTTCTAGTGATAATGAATGAAATATGTCAATTATTGGGAATAACACTAACATAATAACAATTCACTTAGGATTATTTATTGGTACTTTTAAATATGACTCATAAATGACTATAATTTTTTTAGGAATTATGAAGAATATGGGAGATATTTCAGGCCAAAATATGGGTTAACATTGTGATTTTTAAAATAAAATATAAAATGTATTAAATATATACCAATGAATCTGATGTTGATATATTTGATATAAAAGTTATAACAATCAATTTTCACATATCTAGCTTTTCCTTAGCCTACAGAAGACATGACACAATTGTTCTACCATATATGGAGCTCAAGCATTGCTTCTGAAGTGGGACAATTGTGAATTCAAGTCTTTGCTTTCTACTTTCTAAAAGCATTATCTCTAGTAAACAATGAAACTACAAGTCCCTCAGTTTCATTACTTGTAGTTTAAAACAATAAATTTACCTAGTTAATTTTGTGGTGTGATTTAGAGCAGTGCCTAACATATAAGTACCCAATAGGTATTAGTTTTTATTATTACTTTTCAGAATTATTATAAATATTTTAATAAAGTTCTTCTGGTCTTCTATGGATGAATGGGTATGAATAACTTTTTTAAATTTTAGTATTAAGTCCAATCTTTTGCTTCTAATTGATTGCATAGTATTCTGAGACAAAGCTCTTATCTTCCTTTTAATTGTTTTCCTGTCCATGTTTAGTTCTTTAAAAAACCCAATATACATATACATATATATATATATATATAGACATTTTTTTTCACATATATACACACAACAGATCTTCAAAAACCTAGTTTTAAACAGGAATGGTCAGGTGGTTAGGAAAAGTATCTAGACAGAGTTGATGTTTGAGACAAATTTTATTTCATTCATTATCTGTTTAAATTAATAACTAGATCGAAACTTGAATTATTCTACTAGAATCACAGGGTCCTAAATACTACTTGAAAACCTGTCATTATGAAATCCAAAACTGACTCTATATGATTTAAATTTGATGGTATTTTATATCAGTATATCACTGGAAAAACTTACTTTCGAATAAAGGGACACTAGCCCAGCTGCAAATATTTGAGCATATAACTGAGTTGCTGCTAAAAATAGTTTCTAATATATAAGGTGATGGTATAAATTATTACCCAACCTGTATAATTTGGAGACTGGGAACATTACACTGAAGTACCATGTGTAAAATCGGGCTATCTGAAGAAGAGCATAAGATATGCTAATCCTAATGTTGTATATTAAACAATAACAACAACTAATAGTTAATGATATAATTGTTTAAGAAGCCCATAAGGCAGTCTCTGCTTCCAGTTTTATCCATATAATTATGGTAACATCTTTAATAAAATACTTTTATATTTTCCCCATTGTTCTATTTACCTATTGGGAGCCTGCTGGGTATCTAAATCAAGAACCTTCTCTCAGAAGCAAATCAAAATTGCTATGTGTGAATTTTTAATTTCCAGTTTCAAAGCTAAGAAGAAACAGTAAGCATACAATCAATTTTAATTTAAATTGAAACCCACTGTTGTATTTACTGTAGATGGTCTTTCAGGGAACTGAATCTAATATAATTTATTGAGTCATTTAATCATACTGAAGAGATGCTTTGGCCAACAAAGAGAATATATAATGACATAGAAATAGATGATGTTATGTTTTTGATATTTTATATTGTTCTATTATTCTTTGATTGTGAGAAGTAGAAAGCCATTTGGATTAAATATGTTAGAGTATATAATGAGTGGTGATAATAATACAAGAAAAATCTGACATTGTGCTTATGAACGGAGGTACAGAGAATGCAGAAAGGGATGTCACACAGGCCTGCACATGTAGTGCACCAACCAACCTTTGTGGGCATCACCACATAAATTATAATACAAAGTCCCACCTCCCACCCAAGTGTGCTCTTCAGTGGCTTTAACAAAGTATTTCAGTAGAAGACCAGAAAAACATTATCTTGTTTTACTTGTATGATTCAAGTTTGTCCTCTAGAACCTTTCAGGAATAAAGTGCTATAACTGGGGATAAAAGAGGACACTGATACCAAAACTTCAATAACTTTGAAAGTTTTCTATTAGAATAGATGGATAGCCTATCATTTAGAAAAAGTAATAGAAATTATAGATGATGATGATGATGATAGATAGATAGATGATAGATAAAGGGAGATAACAGATACCTTGCATAAAGCATGATGACTCAGTGCAAACCTCAATGACTAAATACAAAATCAGTCATAATTCTGCTTCCTTCCTTGATTTGGTATGTAATTGTTTCCAAATCACTTAATTTATAAATTTGATCATTTTCTCAGTGGGATTAACCCCTAATACATACAAAATGGTTTTCTCCAAGTAAAGTTAGATCAATAAAATGCTTCAAACATGCATTTGAACACTTTACCTATGCACTTCTCCACTTTATTACAAGAGTTCTATTCTATGCATACTAACTTCTTTGAAAATGAAACTTTAATTTTACTAATAGGGAGACTGGCTTTTAATTTGTCACAGACAGAGAAATCTTAAGATATATATTAATTTAGAAATGAGGACAATTTGTCTTACTCTTTTAAAAGGTAATTTGGGCCACTAAACGCAAGCTTGATTCTGAATTGTTTAAAGAGCCATTTCAGGAGTTTCTGTTCCATTTCTGAAACTCATCCAGAAAGTTTCTGATATCCCCACTTAACTCTGCAACAGTTTTCATATTCCTTATCAGATGTCTCTCTTAGCAAAGACCTAAAGAAACCCAGTACAGGGGAGTTAAGTTCTTCACCCTGGAGGCCAGACTTAGATATGTCACTAAGGAAAAGGAAGTTTTGGGAAGTAAGAGAGTCAGGGAAGCCTGGGATAGATGAAAGCTTCATGTGTGTTTTAAATAGTTTTCGTATATATTTATAGTATTGTGAGTTAATTTAGTTTGTTTTTTTATATATTCCTCGGAAGCTTTACCTTCAGGCAAGGCTTGTTTTAAGGAAATAGATGTTATAATTCAGCTTATGTTATATTATGGACTCTGAAGATACTCATGAAACTGGCTTTGTGGCAGAAACATTGCTTCATCCCCCCCCCCTATGTTCTATGATGGTAGAAAAAACTTGAGAATAGGAAAATGTTCTAAAATTTTTTGAATAAATGTTACAATATGGATGAAAATACAAATAGTTAAGCTGAATTTTGAAAAAGGTTTAAAAAGTGTACTGTTGTATGATTCCATTTATATAAAATTATAGGAAATGTCATGTAATCTATAGTGTCAGAAAGCAGGTCTGTGGTTTCCTGGGGACAGGGGAGGAGTGTTAGGGAAGGTGACAGGGGAGGATCATGAGCATGTAAATACAGTGATTGTTTTGCCAATGTCACAGGCAAAAGTCTTTGAATTGTAAACTTTAATGTATAGTTCATTGTATGTAATTTTATCTGTCAAACCATTAAAACTAATAGATATTAGAAAATAAGGGATTGAAAGCAATTAAAATTATACTAGAAGTAGATATAAGAAATATTTTGTCTGAAGTTTGAGATTTGTGAATCAACCAAAATCAGAAAACAAAACTAATGCTCTTCTATTATTCAAACACATTCTTTCAAGACCTTTCAGGCCATTTTCCTGACACCTCCAAAACTTTGCTTCTGATGTTACCATAATACAGGTTGTTTAAGACCAAAATGACATTTACATTAATATTAATATGGTGGTTATAACTTTGCTTTTAAAACAGTTACTTCAATTCATTTAAAAATTTTAATAGCTCATTTTAACTAGCTTAAGTTTTTTAGATAGTGTGGCATTGTGCTGGACATGGCTCTTCTAAACCTCATAACTGAAGGCTGGCCATAGCGCCCCTGGCCTGAAGGAATGTGTATTCCTTTGGAAATGGATTATAATTGCCTCCTTATGTCCTTTTGGGACCAGCTTCTTGTTCTGTGTGACTGTTTCTTGATCTTTTCTCTCAGCATGTACACACTGAGGTAATGTAGTTTAGTGTCAAGCTCAAGACATGCTCCCGCTTTGTCTGGGACATCTTAAAAACAAGTCTCGGGTTCAGGGAGATGCACTCTTGCTTTGCTGATCTGCTGCTGCCAGTATTCCCTGTAAAGTGAGTGATAAAGGCTATGTCTGCTCCATCCAGTCCTCCTTGTGGTTTTTTTTGGCTTATCCTAATGAGCAGTCAAGATTCCCCAGGCTTGAACTCCTGCCTTACAGATTGAATGAATAATTGTGGATCTGTTTTTATTCCAGGAATTTATCTTTACTTCTCTAACACTTTAGCCTCTAAAGTATACCCTATAGAAAACCTATAGTTTTACTCTTTTAACTTAGTTTTTTCTGACCTTTTCTAATAAGCTCTGAAAACTATTTATAAATAGAATACCAGTCAAATTTGGATAACTTAAAAAATAAAAGTGACTGAGAAGAGAATCAGACTTGCCTCAGTGTCATTTCAAATTAGGCTATTATTTTAAAGTTTTCTTTCTGGGTGTGTGTTTGGTTTCTTTTTATGGCTTTGAAGTAATGTTTTGGAATGCTGTAGATAAATCTTTCTTCATTTCAATGTATGTTATACCAGAAATAAAACTTTATGTCAAATAAAGCACTCATCCAAATTTTTCATAGAAGAGGAATGTGTATGTGTGTGTGTGTGTAATTTAAAATTTTGAATTCTTGAATTTTGTATTTATGCATAATTCATGATAGTGTTATCCTTCTCATTGTTACCATCATGTCTAAAGTAGCATTCAAATAATATTCCAAAAATTACTAGAGATATTGACATAGAAACTTAGGATCCATTAATGGCAAATGCCTCATTGCTTAGAGCAGTTTGATTTCCTGGCTATTCATTCTAGTATTACCTGGAAACTTATTAGAAATGCAAATTCTTGGGCTCTACCCCAGACCTACTGATTCAATTTTTTTTTTTTTTTTTTTTTTGCTTTAGCCAGCCATTCTTATGATTCTAATTTGCAATTTGATAGCCATTTTCCTAGAAGAGCACCTTTATTGTAAAAATGTAAAAGAACCCCTGGGCTCTCCGATTGAAACAGAACCCACAGGCTGTTTTGTTAGGGGCCCAATTGCCCACTGCCAGAATTATAACTTGTAATACCAGAGTCTAATGAAAAGAAAAAGAACTGTTTATTTAATAGTTATATAGATTTAGATTATTTGTGGATTTCTGCTGTTAAGTCTTATTTTCTTTAAAACACCCACAAACACATAATTCAGCCTCCCCTTACCAAACCAGGCTAGTTTTAGAAAAGTTAGAGATACCTTTTCCCTACTTCCTAGGCACAGTTCAGCTTTACCGGTAGCTGCCAATTATTTAATTCTGATTGGGGAGGCCTTGTCTGTGTTATGGTGCCTTCCAGCTTTTTAATCCAGAACCGCATGGATTCCCAGCCTCCTTGTAAACTGCATGGAGTCCTTCCTTCTCAGTTGCATGGTGTACCCTTCTTAAAACCACATGGTGTACCCAGTTAAAATGTCTGCCACTTATTTTTAAATCCCTGACTGCGTCCTGTGATGCAGTGGGCATGGTACCCAGTTCTGACCATTCAGAGAAGCTCAGGCAGGCTCCGTGTGCTCTTTCCATACCATCCACAGTCCAAGACCCCTCCCATCTTCTTGAAGCCTTGGAAGCATCCAACAATTTGAATAACAAAGACACTAGCCACTAGCCCCAGGCATGCAAAGGCATCCTGAAAGCTGCTTCCTTTTCCCCATCCCCCAGCTACAAGCTCTGGGGGGGTTGGGGGGTGGACACCCCCATTCTGTAACAAAAAGAATTTAAAAAACAGACAAAACGGTAGTAATTTGTGACAATAATAATAAAGACATTGAGTTCCGTGTTGGTAGGATGCATATCCACTTGCATATGTGATCTTCAAATTACTAAATACAAAGTAAGAGTCTTTTTTGTGTTTGCTGTCATGTGCAGGGTCAATTAGTTTCTCATTCAGGATTTGTACTTAGTCACTTTTTGTCTTTGACATTTTTATAGATTAAACTTGAACTGGAATCTCTAGGAAGCTATTTCAAGAGTTCAGTTCAAAAGCATTAATCTCACTGGGAAGATATCTAAGCAACATGAAGTTTCTCTTAAGTAAACTATGCAAAACAGAAAACTTCTACCACTTCAAATTTTGACTGCTCCTTTTCAGCAAAGCATGGGAAAATGTAGAACTCAGAGGTGAAACAATTGGAACTCATATCAGAAGAGATCAGCATGTTGCAGAGACTGAGAAAATGCTACAAGATCCCAGCTGGGAAAACTTGTAATTGCAATCAGCCAGAACATTGATATAGAGATAGCAAAATTACTAACAAGGGAAAGAGAAAATTTAGGAGACACATAGAAGAAGCGATTTCCAATGTATGATAAGAAGCTTAGTATATGTAACAAAGTGCTCGTCAAGAGCAGAATGTTGAACTGGTGTGAAGAAAATATAAAATTGATTACTACAATGACAAGCCACATAAAATGCCATAATAACAGCACAGGAGCTCATTTCAAATAAAAGTGAAATAAAAACACTCTTCCAAATTAAGGGGGAAAATGTGAGCAAAACTAAACTTCTTTCTTTGGGCAATTTTGCAACTATTGTCAAAAGCAATCAAGACTAATAGTAACATTATCATAACAGAAGAATACTTATGACTCTAAGAATTTCTTTAATATACATACAGCTATAGCCCCAGCTCCTGTGACATCAGGAGAGGAGCAATCTAGGAACTAGCACCCCATTACAGTAGCATTGGAACAAAGCTATGTCATGTATTCGTTTCTAAGCCAAGAGATAGCTATCTCTTTCTTGATTCAAGTATATTAAAATACAGGGAGGCAGAAATATACTTTAGTTAACATATTCAGGATGGCAACACTATATAGGTCAACTCAAAAATTATTATTGCAGCTGGTTATTATTAATGAAGTTTTGTTCTACAGTCAGAGAATTAAAGGGATCAGGAAGATCCTAATCTCGTTTGTAGTGATTACCCCAGAAAAGTTGTTTAATTCCAAATAAATAAATACATAAAAAGGCAAGTGCTAAAAGTGATTGCTAAATAAATGTCAGGTGAGTATGAAGACTCATGTTGTCCTTAGAACTGCTTACTCTAACCAGTAAGGTTTTATTGGGCAAAATACCCAATCTTAGAGGGCAACCATGATACAGTTTATTAACAATGGATATATAAAGCACTTTCAAAGTCACTAAAATAGATGCATAGATTAATACTCACCTGTATCAAGTTGAGATTTTCCTGGTTAGTGTAGATACACCTAAGTTTCAAAATTCTTCATGATTCCAAAACCAACAAATTGGGTAGTAGCCAGGAAATGAATAAGCAGAACTTCTCAGAATCTTGGCAGCTCTGTAGAAAGAAGACCTCGGTGAATTAATCGATGGTTTCAGCTCTCTTATCTTTTACACGGTTATTCATTCTGCTTTCCACCCACATTTTTCTCTCATGTAGTGCTTGGCTTTTTGTTCTGTTGTGTTTTGTTTTGCTGTGGTTATTTTTCCCACCATCCACAAAACAAAACAAAACAACCAAACAAAAAAGCAATCCACTACAATGCATAGGGTTGTTGGTATTTAAAGATATAAAATACTAAATGTAGACTTATCCACAAGCTGTTGGATACTGTGAGGGTGCAAACACTCATCATGTAATTGCTTACTATATATCCTTTGTACCATTTATGGTTTTTTACCATGCCCATGTGTTTACTGTTCAAATGAATTACTTAAAGCTCACAGTGAAGCATTCAACATTTCTCTACAACTTCATAAATCCATGTGATTGTTAACCTAAAAGTAAAAGGTCAAAGTGAGAGGTAAAAAGCATTTATTTGAGATACACAAGAGTAACTATTAGGGAAGGAAGCAGGAATTCAGGTAGAAACCCAAATAGTGTTTGGATTAGGAGGTAGGGCAAGGAATATTATGAAAAAGTAGAATAATTACCTGAATAGAAGGAAGGAATTTCTATGAGTGTTAGAGGGCTAAGAAAATAAATTGTATAGTTGCAGATAAGCTAAAATAGTGATGCTAATTCTAAAGAATGTCTTCAAGTTTCAGTCCAGTAGTCATGGTGTCTGCTTCCCTGATATCTTTGCAAACAGTTGTTTTGAATACAATGCTGCTTTAGAACCAGTCCAAAGATTATTTTTGCCCAATTTTGACATTCCAAAGATTTGAGGGGTAAGACTTGCAAGGCAATTCCTCTGTGATGGCAGTTGCAACTCCATTTTGAATGGGCTCCATTTACATTATGTTTTTATAATCTGAAAGTCCCTTCAGTCAAGAAAATTCATAAAAACATTTTTTTTTTGTCAAAAAGCCTAAGGTAAAATAAAAGACATATACAAAGTAATTTCTTATCAAAGTCATTTCATTGAATTAAAATGTATGTACAGTAGTCTCTATATCGCATTCACTTATTGTGGCCTCACTGTATCATGGGATTTAAAAAAAATATATTATATTTAATTATTTATCACAGATTTTTCGCTATATCGCAGGATTTTGTGGTACCGTATATGTATGTTGTTAAGGTTACATAGGTTTAAGAGTGTATAACATGTTTAAGAACATAAGTAGTGTTTATAAAAGTGTGGAAAAGGTTAATAAGGGAGTGGGAAAGGTTAATAAGGAACTGGGAATGGTTTATAAGAGTGTGGGAAGGGTTTATAAAGCCTTCAAACATATATAAATACTAAAATAAATCTAAGGTTTCTACTTCGTGGATTTTCACCTGTCGTAGGGGTGGGGGTGGGGGCTCCAGAACATAATACCTGTGATAAGTGAGGGATTACTGTACTTGCAATTATAAGTAGTGTCTTTAAAAAAAACTTCCTGGCTTGCACTTTTCATTATCTAATAGAGCAATTGCATTGCTTTGATATTAGAGAAAGTGAAAATTTCAGTGGATTCCTTTACATTGCCTAGTTGAGCAGTCTTTTTTTTTCAAATTTCAAACATTTTTATTTTGAAAGAATGAAAGAAATAAGACAGGGGTATCAATTAATGAGGACAATAACACAGAAGAAATATAATAATTTTACTCCACACACACATACATACACACAAAACACCTCCACCCTTTTCCCCCATCCATGGCACAATAATATTAAAACCATCAAAGCACATCGAACAAGGAGAAGCATCAGTATGTAATGAGGGAAGCAAACTTTCAAACTGCAGGTTCGAACTAACCCATATCAAACATCCTTCTCCCATCTAAGCTCCACCCAAAGAAGCATAGAGGAGACAACCTTGGGGGTAATTTATATCTATTCTTACATCAGAAAAGTGCAGTGAAGAATCAATAGGAGTAGTAAATCTATTTGTAAGGGAAACACTGGGTACAGTTTTTTGGTCAAATTTCAGATGATTTGAGAGAACAGTCTGAGATTCACAGACTTCTAACAGGAATAATCAGTACTCCCTCAACCACAACACTGGAGAAGCCGCCAAATCCTGGTGAGCTACTGAGAACAGTAGAAGTGAGGCAGTTTCTGGCTTAAGAAAATTAACAGCAACAACAACAACAAAAACAGACACATTTACTGCTTCAGTTTCAAACTGTGGGTAAAGGAGCTTAGTAGGTTGAGCTTGGACAAAAGCAAGATGAAAGTTCCAATTTCATCACTTGAAGAACTAGATCATCTATTGACTGCATACATTCCTTATTTTAATTAAACTCAATATGGAGATGTATAAAGTACCTATGAATAAGTGTAACCAGAAATGTACAAGACATACAGGAAAAGAGACATAAGTCCTGGATGTGGGTGGGAGATCCTGGAGAAAGAATGACTTACATATGCTGCAGAGAAATAGAAAAAATATTTAAGACAAGCCAATCCAAATAAATAAACACACTGAATGTGACTTGAGTCATCTTATCACTAGTTCACCCACTGTATGTGATGCTATTGCAACTGTTAAGAGAAACTGTGATCATTTTACACTATAGAACTGTTTGTAATTAGAAATTAAATGATAAAATCAAATAATATCTATGTTATAAGATCATTCCCCATGAGAAGAAAGCACAGAAGTTACTCTTAGAACACAGACACACACACACAGTAGTGTGAACAGCTCAAGGTCATGGAGATTTTTTACTTGTGTAGAAGGAACCAAAGAAGTAATATCCAAGAAAATTATGGCATAAACCTGGAGGCAAAAAGAACAAAGTGTAACTTGTATGACATGTACTAGATTATACCTAACTACTTTGTCTGTTACAAAGATAGTGACTAGAGTATTTACATGAGAAAACAGAGATTTTAATTAGTACCATGAAGAAGAAGTAAACTGGATTTAGATCAGCTGGATATAATGTGTTGTGGAATTGTGCACTCGAGACTTGTATAATTTTGTTAACCCCAGTAAATTCAATAAAAAGGAAAAATATAGAAAATGTATATATTTTCAACAAAGTGGTCTGTATGATTGACTACACTACCATTCCTCTGAGGACCTTACTGTTTTTCTGGATTGTCATCTGCTCCTTTCATATGTCATCATTTCCCCAAACACAGAGAAAATAAGATATATATGAATAGCCATGGCTCTATTCTGTCTCTCTTATTCCATGCCTTCATGAAGAAGGGCTCATCTCTTTTCCTCTTGACATAGATATGGATATAGTACCAATGTTTTTTAACACTTTTCTTTAGTGTCTTTCATGCATGCTGATACTGTAATGCAATTATCCAATCCTCCCTCTCCTTCCCACTTTAACAGCTCTGTGTATTATCAACTCCTGGGTCCGAAAGGAGGACCCTGTAAAGTAGTAATGATAGAAGACCCTTGTAGTCAGGCAGGGGACCTAGTCCCAATTATGTCAAATATAACCCATGTTCACTTCAGAAATTTCAAACTGTGTGTGTCCTAGTTACCCTACTATGGCCTGCAGTTAATAATACTGTCACCAAACCGGTACCATGGCAGGGGTTGGGGCTGGGGCTGGCCCTGCCCTGGCATGGTCCTGGACCTCTAGGCTCTTGACTCATACAGGAAAGAACTCAGGAAGGCATCTATCTGAGTGAGAGTCTGAGTAAGAGTGAAATCAAGTTTTATTTAGGTAGAGGCAAAAAGGCTAGGACACACTGCTATGAAATAAATGAAAATACATGTCTGAGTGGATGTGAACGAACTTGTGAGTAAGTTTTCTGTGTGGTCAGACAGTTCTTCAGATTTTATGTTTTTTTAAGGGTGGGTTGTTTCTTAATTTTGTGTCACCAAATTCTGTCTCCACCTTCTGGTTGGAAGAGAGTCTTTTTCCTAATATAGTTTATTCTGCAAATGTCATGGAGATCGACCCCCTTGGCCCCTCTTCTACTGTGGTGTCAGTTTTTACTATAATGACGGTACAATAAGCTTTGGGGTCAGTCTCTTGTAAAGAGGTACAGAGCAGGGGTTCCCTGAAAATAGGATAAAACCCTCACGATCATTGGTTGGAGGTGGGGAAAATAGATGCTATGGCATTCAATATAATTTGCATAACAATGGCAAGTTCACAGCCGTACTTTTCTTGTAGGAAGAGGACTGTCATGGAGGGTGGAAGGAGTGTGTAACTTTAAGAGCAAATATGACTTGTGACATACCCAGGGAAGGTGGACTTTCTGCTGCCACGAGGAACTCTATTCCTGATTAAAGATGGCAGTTTAAAGAAGGTAAACAATATGCAGGAACTGGAAAAAGTGGCACAAATAGGAGGGGGTGGATATGAGGTCACATAGAAAGTTCCTGGCTGAGCATTTAGAATAAGGGTGGGCTTAGAGAAGGAGGTAGAAGCCTCACAGGCTGAAAAGATGTAAGGAGGAGCCATGCGGTCTGAAAAGGTGTAGACAGGAGTCAGCTACGAGGTCTGGAGTGAGAAGGAGAAGACCGCGGCAGAGCTGATGGAGCGGTGTGGGGACCTGCCTAACTAAGCATGGATACATGGATACATGGGATATGTTTGGGGCTGAACTGTGAGTGGCAATGATGAATTGCACACTTCTGCTTCTACGAAGGACATATGGAGATAAGGAGAAGCCACTTTCTTGGGATGTGTGCCTCCCCGGATTCCACCACAATCCAGTGTAACGTGATAACTATTTCCCTGAAACACTGTATGGAGGCTGAGAACAACATACCCTAGATCCTGAAGGATAGAGCTGGCAAGAGGATGGTGACTCTGAAACCCACAAGTGCATGTTCTAAAGAGAATGGAGATCTGTTTGTGCAGCTGGCTTAAGGATAGATAAGGAATGGGCAACTTCTGCACACGGCTTTGGCTTATAGACTTTTGGGTAGCAAGGGCAGTGCTGGGTTCCCTGGGAGAGGGGGCTCTGAACAGGAGTGCTCTTAGCACCCCCGAGGTTGGAATCCTACTAATAAAAACCTGTTTCCTTCAACACTAATTGTTGGGACATGTGTCGAGGTGCCATGTGGCTGAGCCCTAGTTTGCTCACTTACACTCTGGTCATTTTTTCTCCATCTTGATTGTTCTGGTTTTAGCCAGTCTCATTGCTGTGACTGACTTCTGTGACCATGACAGGACTTTCCTGCCATAAGCTGCTTTCCCTTTGACCATATTTGGAGGTGGGGGCTCTGGTGAGAGGACCTAGTGGCTATCGCCTGCGAAGTCCACTCCTACTTCCTCATTCCTGTTGTCGAAGTTTTTTCTAACTTCTTCCTACGCTGGCTCTGTACCAATATGTGAGAATTAGAGATGCTTCGTTCCATACAGGGACAAGAGAGAAATGCATTATTAAAAATGTTTGTAAAGTGTAACAAAATTTTTCAGTATATTAAACTCAATGATACTTCAATATTTGAAAAGAAATACTACAGACAGACATTATCTGACCAAAATACAATTATGTTAGATATTAATATAAAGGGATAAACAAAAGAAAGCATATCTTTGAAAACATCGCATTTAATTACCTGGGTCAAGGAAGAAATGAATGGTACTTAAAATTAATTAGAAAATGCTAAATATAGAAATATTAAAGTAATAAAACAGGGAAATTTATAACTGTCAGGAAAAAATTATAACTGAAGTACTTCCATTAATAAGCCCATTTTTCAAAGATAAAGTAATTCATTGGAAAAAAAAGCTAAATAAAATAAATACAAAATGAATAAAATGCAGGAAATAATTAGGATGATTTTAGAAAATACTGTACCAAGAAACAAAGTGTCCTTACAAATGACTGTAGACCAAAGTATTTTCGGATTGACTAACAAAGACTCACCATAACTCCTCAAGGCTTCTCAATGCTAACTTCTCGTGGCGCTGCATCTCACGGATGAACAACATTTGTTCTTTTAGCCTCAGACTGAAGAAAATACAGTCTGATCCAAGAACATTCCTGAGGTCACCTATGTAAAACCAGAACAGCAATTAGCTTCTGACATATTTCTAGGAGAATGCCAAGTCCACGAGCAAGCTATAGAGTTTATCCCACAAAATATAGAGTTTGTATATTATAATTTTTAAAGTGTTTTTGGCATACTCAAATAAAAAAGGAGAAAATACACAGTTCACAAGAGTGAAGAGTGGAAAAATAACATCCAAAATTATAGAGAAAAATATTTTTGTTAAAACTTTGCTTAAAAAATTGTAGGAATGCTTAATAAAATCATATATTCAAACAGTAAGACCTATAGAATAAAAAGTCCATTGATCCAACCCTATTCACATCTCTACCCCTAGTTAGAATTTATTTCAATAAAATAGTTGTGAGAATGTGCAAACAATAAATGAAAAGAACCATAATACCATATGTAATTGAGAACGTAACATATTCAATTTTACTATATACTTTTATATATAAATATTAACAAACCATATTATATACACATATATAAAACTCTGTATTTAACCATATACATAACTGTGTAGATGCAGATGTGGATACATGTAAGAATGTATATATAAAGGTAAACATGAGGACAACCTTGCAAAGCCAGGGACTCAATGGCATTGTCCTCCATGTAGAGAAAAAATCCTCCTTATCTTTAAAGTTGTCAAAGATGTGTCCTACATTATCTGACATCTTCATTCAGATCATTTTAAAAAGCACGGTGGGTGGTTAGGGGTCAGGGGAGTAGTGAGAAGTGGTCCATAGTCATCAAAATATTGTAGGGTCTCTGAATATGTGTTTGACAGCCCATTGTCTCAAGTAAGTGGTTACAAAACAACAGGTCAGTCATTTAGTGTAAACTTTCCTGGTATTTCAGCCACTAAGAATTCTGGGCTTCAGAATTACCTGAAATATATTACTGCACATAATAAATGTTCAATATCTAAGGATTTGTAATAAATGACAAAAAAAACCTATGCAATAAAATCCCACACAGATATAAATATTACAAATTTATCTATGTCACAAAAATTACAAAAAGATATAATTATAGTTACAACATAATTTTTGAAGATCAAGAGGCATCATATCACTTTCTCCACGTCTTAAAGAAATATTATTTTTATTTACCATTATGTAAATTGTACCTATCATCTTCAATTCCAGCCACAATCAAAATGTGGCTCTCAACTATGTTAAGAATTTATTAATTCCCAGATTTAATAATCCAGTCAGATTTTGGATTAGCAGTTATTTGTATCCATATCATTTCACTTTGCACTTTATGTCCAGAATGCATGATAAAAATTCAATGTTAATCTTTGTTTAAAAATTTACACAATGTTTTTTTCTTGTATTAGTGAAGGAGATGCTTCTGCCAAAAGAGAATTACACTATTTGTTGCTTGCTTTATACTTGACATATACATACTTTCATTCATCTGACAACACATATTTTTGAGGGAAAAGTTCTGCAATTTAAGTCAGTTTCCACATATTCTTTATACACTAATTAAAACTTCAATAAATTTTGTGAGTTTTCTGAAGAAAATTTTCTTTAAAATGTATAACTAAAGTGGGACATTAATTTTTTCGTAGTTTTCAGTTTTATTAACCTTTATCTTAAGCATCCATTAAGTTTAAGATACTGTTTTTCATATAATGAGTAATATAATGTGGTCTTTATCCTCAAGAAGCTTAAGAGTCTGGTAGAATTGAAGAGAGGTACAAACATTTCTATAATAAGAAACAGAGTGTGCTAAGTATTTTGAGAGCTTTACATAATGCTATCACAGCCTATACTATGCCCTTTGCCAATTACTTCCTGCTGAGAGGATTAGGGAATGCTTTAAGATAGGGGTCCCCAACCTCAGGCTTAGAGACCAGTACTGGTCTGGGCCTATTAGGAACCAGGCTGCACAGCAGGAGGTGAGCTTGAATGTAATGTAATGTGCTTGAATCATCCAGAAACAATTCCCAGCCCTGGTCCCTGGAAAATTTGTCTCCCATGAAACCGGTCTCTGGTGCCAAAAAGGCTGGGATATGGAACTCTGCTTTAAGGAAAAGAGATATCACGAATTGAAAGAGGAACATTCTTTGGGCAAGTGAAAACAAGGGAAGGGAACTCTACTCCTGGGCACAGGAAAGGCACCCAGTAAAGATGTGTAAAGTGTGGTTCAGGAGCAGAAATTATTTATATGCTATTAAAGAGCAGGGTACAAGAAGAAGGAATTCTGGAAGACAGAGTTGAAAATGTAAGTTGAGACATGATTAAAAAGAAACTCTTTTGCATTTAATCTTGCAAAATTGCTTCAGTAAACACTTCATTTCTTATTCTTACATTACTGAAAACGTGTTGCATTTGAGGGAAACAGTTAAGGGAATAGGTTCCATTTATATCGTTGGGTTTTATTGTCTTAATTATGTATTGACAAATACATCCCAACCAAAGAATATTAAAATAAGATTATTTACTCCAGACTGATTATATTAGTAAAACCTAGCAGTTAATTTTAAATTTACTTTCTATTTGTCAGCTGTCTTCAGACTAGCTCTGATAAAATGTTTCCTTGTGTGAACTTCTGAACTTGATGTCACCCAATATTTTATTTACTAATTCTTTTTTTTCTGAAAACAAAGTTGCAGAACTGAACTACTAATTTAGGTGATGCAGCATTACTATGGCGGAACGCGGGGCTACTTGCAGAGTTTCAGAGCCATAGAAATCAACAGTTCCAACTTATTAACTCATGAATTATACTTCTGATCCAACTGAATTATATTTTCCCTGAGAAGTACTGAAAATGTTTAAAGTCTCATTACCTCATCCACTGTCCTCCTAACCTCATAAAATAATAAAAAACAGAACAGCTTTTCACAGACTTTCATTGTAATTTATTCTCCAGGGTATCTTTGAATTGCTTATTAAAATGGTGTTGTTGCTATAATGATAATTCTCAGCAGGGATGTTCTAAATAACTGATTAATATGCAAAACAATAAAAACGTAGCTTTTGCTGTTAAATTGGCCAATTCATGGGACCTCAAAGCTGCTGAAACTAAACAAAATGAAATAAAATATTCAAGCCTCTTTTCTGACAGAGTATCATCTAAGATGCTAACAAGCCAGGTAACTAATGCATATTCTTAACATTATGTGGTATAATCTAGCAATACATTTATCACTTTCAAGTTCTTTTGTGTCACTTTTAATTTTGCACTCTAACAAAGTGCTTTAGAATTTAGGACAAAGCCTGAATGTACTTTTTTAAAGTGAGGGTTTTAACATATCTATAATAAATTTTATATCATTTAATGCTTTTATTTATAGAACCCTTTATATCTTGCTATACATATTGAACATTAGTGTAGTCTCTTTTAAAATATCTTCTTAAGGTCTAATTTATACACTTAAAGGAAAAAAGAAAGAAAAATAGAAACCAGATGTTTTTGTTATTATCCTGCCCTGCAAAACAAAATCAAAGAAAACTATAGAGACAAACAGAACTAAAGAAAAAGTGTATAATATCAACCTTCCCAACCCGTACATTCTAGACACCCCAATTTTGCCAGAGGTTTCTAAAATATAGCAGACCTTGAGAAAGTGTTTCCAGGAGGGAAGCCAACAAGATCCCCTGCTGCCCACCTCAGTGCCTGCAGCACAGGAACACAAGGCCTTTCTGAAACCTTCACATATGCTTTCTGGTTTGTTCAGTGAACAAGCACCAAATCACTGTAGATTTTATGCCCAGTGACTTCCCACAAGGCAGATTCTAATTTGGCAAGGATTTTAGGGTCCTCCTGGTGAGAATGCTGCATCTGGCAGAAGCTCCCTCACGGATGGCGGGAGGTGCTTCCACCCATGGCTCTCTTCTCTTTAGACCAGGCCTGAGATCACATCTGTTCCTAGGGCTCCAAGCCCAAGGGACTTCTGAGCAAGGAATCACCACAGAGAACTCTGCATTTTCTGATTAAATGCAATGCTCTTCCCTATGTCAGAATCAATGCTTCTCATTGCCTAATGATCCTGACATTTTCTTTTCCTGGCATGAAATTTTACCTGGGAAGTATAAAGTGATATTGTATGTTGGAGAAAGCAGTATAGATTAGACTGTGGCATTTCTCGCCATGTAGAAAAGTATGGCGACATACTTTTCCTGGGGTAATGTGACTACACAATCATAGATAAGACAAGGTATTTCAGAAATAAAGGAAATATCAACCAAAAAATTAAGGATGATAAATAATGGTTGCCTTGTGTACAAAAAATTGTTCTTTGTATGATGCAGTATTTTAACCATAAAAATATTCTTAAGTAAACTATGAATTATTTCTTAGGAAAGCTGCAAATTCCTCTAATATTCCACCGAAGTACCTTCTATTTATACCTGTACATGTTGAAAATGCAATAGAATTTTCTGGCTTTACTTGAACAAAAAGATTTGGAAAAGTAATATATTTTATAAATAAAATAAGCTTATAATTTTTAGGAATGTTCCAAATGGAAAATTGAAAAGAAGAGGCCTTTATTTTTGGCACACTGGTAGGATAACTAGATACTACCAATAGCTGGTAGCACATAGTATTCCTAATCAAATTATTGCAAATATTTCCAATTCTCCATTCATAGTTGTATGTTAGATAAGTAAATATTCCTTCCATCTCATTTCATTAATAGTACTTTTAATTTTTACAATACTAGATACTGAGCTAAGCCTTTCTGTTGAGACTGCTTCATGAATTAGTAACCACTTAAAACATACTCTGTTCAGAGACAGACAATAGTTTATGTCATCCCTTTGTATGCTTCATTAAAATAGTTCTGTATGAATGTGAAAGGAAGGACTATATCTGAGAGAAATGGCAGACAAAGAATCTGTATGCTGCCTGTGGCTATTTTACAAGGAAACTACCAGCTCTCAATAATGTGAAAAACTTCTTGAGAGGTGCTATGCCACAGCAAGTCACTGAACCAGAGAAATTCAATTTGCCTACTATAAAGTATGTTTTGTCTGTCTCAGAAAGCTCTCATTCAATCCAAAATTACTTTCTAGAAGCAGTTGCTCTGGCCAAGTAAGGGTATTCAGGGTCTGGAACAGGACAAAATACTGTCAAAAAGCATTCAATGCTTCTCCTCACTCTTGGGATGTGAATCACAGACCCAACTGGAGGTCACTGATCTCTCTGTGCTTTAGATCTTTTTTTCATTTGCGATTGAATAACCTTTAGGTAACTTTTATTTAATAGTGCCCTTGGGAGAAATGGGAAACAGAGAAGATGGTTAGGTTAATAATGTGTGGATGGGTAAGGAAATATATTTCTGTTTGAATACTAGGAATCATGCATTATTTGCAGATAGCTTTGAATGTGCCGAAAGAGTTTTGAAAAAGCATTCTGACACATGTTTTTGTGGTTTATTGTTGGGCAAATAATACAATGGCTCATAAAAACTAACTAAAAACTTAACTTTTTTCCCTAAATTACATAGTTAATTTATGGTATAAAAACTTGACAGATTGTATCAAATATTATGTATTATCTCTGCTTTATCTAGAACCATAATACTATTTTGTCTATGGTAATATTATTAATGTAATCATACTTTATATAGTAGGAATTATAGGATCTATATAACTCTTGAGTTATTAATATTAACTATATATCTGTCATACTACCTGAAAAAATAAAGTGTAATGTGGTTATTGGATCTTATATCCAAATTCAAAAGTAATAAAGAATCATAAAACAATATAAGGAGTATTTATAAAAACATAAAGACAGGGACTTGGTCAATATCTTAAACACTTCAATAATTTTTTTAACTAAGGTTAATTTTAAATTTTAGTATTTGTAGCCAATTGTAAAAACTAGTTCAATAATTATTTTTAAGTGTTTACCAATAAAATGCAATAACATTGTAGTTTTATGGTGTCTCATAAACATCAGTTGCGCAAAAGAATTTCCCAGACAGCTTGTTTAAAAAATGCAGGTATTGGACCCATGGTTGAAGATTCTAGTTCCCTGGGTTGGAAGCAAATCTCAGCACCACAGTTTAACAAGCAGTCTAGTAATTATGATACAGGTGATTATCTGAGTACATTTGGGAGGAAAAAAATTCCTGTCATACAAACATAAATTTTTATGTCTAGAATGTATGCCCTGGATAATATTTTAGTTATATTGATATCTTTTAAAATGATGTGAAGTATTTTATAATTAGTGTTAGGAAATTAGAAAAGTCAATGAAGGAAAAAGCTATCCTTTAAAAAAAAGAAATACAAAAACAAATAAAAACCTCCACCCTTAAAACACAGGATTTGTTTTTTCAACAAAGTTTAATTTCTCTGCTTTTTTAATAGGGAAATTTTATATTTGTAGTGGTATAGTCAATTCTTGTTACATACAGACAGAACTGCACAATTTTTTTTCTCTTCAGCCAAAATCTCAAAGTAATTGAGATTGGTCCCTTGTTGGTAAATAATGTTTCAACACTCAGAGGAAAATTCTTCATTATACTTTCAGATTTGAGCAGCACGAAACTGTCAGGTATTCCAGACTTTTTTTCAAAATGCTAGAATGTATATTAATAATAACTATGATTCCCCCTAAAACTGGATACCAGTTCTGAATAACAGACAGATGTCCAAAAGACCAAGTCTGTACATATGTAGGCATGAAAAGATCTCCAAGCTATTTCTGTAATGCCTACTGTATGTACTGTGCTAAATGCTAGGGACAAAGCAGTGGAGGATACAAAGTTTTTGGAGCCCTGGAGAGAGCCCCATCTCCACCCCTTTATCTTGGCCCTTTTAATTTGCTTTAACCAGCTTCCCCTTACCTCCTGCTACTCCTCTGCCAGCTTCTCTAGCATCCTCTTGGTCTGGAGCCTGTACTAGGTCTTTGCAGGGGCTACTTCTCCTTGGAACATTGATTTTTTTAATGTATATTTTATTAACTAAGCTATTACAGTTGTTCCAAATTTCCCCTTTCCCAGTAACCGCCTTCCCTCCAGCAATCCCCCCCTTAATAGACAGGGGGATGTAAAGAACAGACTTATTTTTAAACAACATCAGACATTCTTTGTTTTGCCCAGCTAACAACTGTGAGATAGGCTTACATATCTAAGGAGAAAAATAATTTTAATTATTCTAAAAATGAAAAGAAAGTATATGTGCTGAAGAATTATATGTATCATTGTGAATACTTTCCTAACAAAAAATAGATAAGTGTTTGGACACGGATAACTTTATTATTTTAAAAGGAGTACTTCCATTAAGGAGTAAAGTACCCTGAAACTGTGTGATAAAATATAGTCCCTATTCATGGCTTTTTGCCAAAGGACAAAATAATCAGTCAAATAAAGGTGGTTTTACTAGAAAGTACATGAAAATGAAACTTTGTTGACCTCTCCATTTATGAGCCCTTTCTAAGGCTCCATTCTCCACATTCTAAATAAATATTCATTTTTTTTAAATAACATGCTCCTAAAGAACCTATGCACCCCTATGTTTATAGCAGTGCTATTTACAATAGCCAAGTGCTGGAAACAGCCTAAGTGCCCATCTGTAGATGAGTGGATCAAAAAACTGTGGTACATTTACACAACGGAATACTATGTAGCAGAGAGAAAGAAGGAGCTCCTACCATTTGCAATAACATGGATAAAACTGGAGAGAATTATGCTTAGTGAAATAAGGCAGGCAATGAAAGACAAGTACCATATGATATCACCTAATACAGGAAACCAATGAACAACACAAACAAATGAGAAAAACTGAACCAGAGGGATGTAAACAAGGAGCAGACTAACAGTTACCAGAAGATAGGGGGCAGGGAGAGGTGGGGTAAGTAGGGGAAGGGTCTAGTCAAAGAACATGTATAAATGACCCATGGACATGGGCAATGGGGTGCAGATTGACTGGGGGAGAAGAGGTGTGGGGGAGGGGAGCAATGGGGAAAAAAGTGGGACAACTATAACAGAAAAATAATAAATTAATTAAAAAATAAAAATAACATGCTCTTTTTTTTTGTCTTTCTTCTTTTTCTAAAAATGGGTTGTCAAACTGTGTGATTTTCAGAACCCCAAACATGGATCTGCCCCTGCATATAAAGATATATTTTTATAGTTGAAAGTAAAGAACAAAGTATATACCTCTTCTGTCTGCATTTTGTTAGCTCCTATTCTACAGAAGCCATTCCAACTTTCATTTTTCAAAACAGTGAGCACTACTATGAATCCTCATTTAATCAAATCAGAAAGGAAGGGACAAAGGGGCCTTAAGGGAGTGATGAACTGCTGTTAGTTTTGTCACAAATCATCTTTTCGGTGTACAAAGTTAAGGTAATCAAATCTCATATTAGTGAGAGTTGAACTGCAGAGGGACCAGCTGGCTGCAGTCATGTGGGATCCCACCTAGCTGCTTCTTCACGTTCCACTAGAGTGGTTCTGAGATGACAAGGTATATGCATTTTTTCAGCCTATTTCTGAAGGCTAGATTAGCAACTGTGAAAAGATGTTATTTGCTTTCAGGGTTTCTATAGCAACAACAGAATTTGGGATTGGAGGAGGTTTCAATGATGTCGTAAGTCACACTGAAACCCATTTGGCAAATTTCTCTTAAGCCCCTGCCTTGACCATATATCTCATTTTCAATCTTAGAAAATACCCAAATTGAAATAGAGTAAAAATGTATCTTACTAGAAAGAAAGTTGCAAAGAAACTAGTTGAAAGAGAAGTGACCTACTTATAAGTAAAACACAATCAAACAAAAACTATTGCTGAAAATAAAAGTAGGAAAATACTTTTGGTTTAGTTTCCTGGTTATTTGTTTTAAACAAGAAAGTAGCCACCATAAATATTTCTGTAGAAGGACGGTATAAAAAAGATTACCTTTTATATTAGATTTTTAAATTGTCTAAAACAAAGTTTATCAACTTTAGAAAATGTCTTCATACTAATTAGTATTTCTAATAATTGTGACTGAACGAGAACTGCTTGGAGTTCAAAGGGGACCAAACTTTACCTGATTATATGAACGTTTTGCTTCCAGAATCTGCAGGAGTTCAGAATAAGCCATCTCAAGGTGTGCCTCAGTGGTGTGGAAATTATTTTGAGCTAAGGAAACTGAGACCCTGCAGGCTCAAGAGAAATTTCTGCCCACCCCTCTGCCTTTAACTATCTAGAGGAAATTAAATTAAGATCCTGGCCCAGGATGACATCACCAGAAAAGACTTTTTACCTATCTATATTGCAGGAAAAACTGATAATTACTAAACACGTGCTCTTCCTGCAATGACTTTCTGAAGCCTGAAACTGCATGACCTCACCCCTAACTCAGAATGTCTTATATACCAATTTTCTCTTTCTGTCTCTGAATTTCTCGTGCATGTAAGGTCACTATCTCACACATGTGAGGTTTGCATACATATGTATGTATAAAACTTGATTATTTTCTTTTGCTAACACAGGGGAACAATTTTTTAAAATAATTCCCGTTGAGTTCGATTTTCCAGCTGTTTTAGACTTAAATAGGCATGCTGACTTCAAAACTGCAGTTAGTTTTCTTCTATCATGTCAAGTTTTTTCTGTACAGCTTATCTTAATGCGACCACTCTAGGCTGGATTGAGCCTGGATTGAGGGAAGCACTAGTGCTCTCCTATTGGCTTAGAGCAAACCTCCCTAAAGTGGGGAGGGGTGGGGAATGACGTTGGAGATCAGCGACAGTTTTCATACTTGTCTAGGCTATTCAGTTACACATGAGAGTGTGGTGAGAGGTTGTGTGCTGCTCTGTGTAGTGAATCATATTCTGAAGTGTAGTCCTAGTTCTTGTCTATATACAAGGAGTTAGCAGAATTTATTTTTTTATTTACATATGTGCTTGTTTCCTTTCCTTCGGATCATGTCTGCCTCTGCTATTTCTCGTCGTAAGTGCCTAAACAACCTGGTTTGTTTTGTTATATCTGTGGGAGTTTCCCCATTCCCACTCAAAGGACAAACATCAGCACATTTGTCAGGCAAGCCTATTTTGCATACTTTAAAGTAAAACTTGGTGATCAAGATAAGTCTTGGGCCCCTCAAAAGGTGTACAAGCAGTGTGTTGAGAGTTTACGGATGTGGATGAAGGGAACATGTGATAAATTGCCCTTTGGTATATCTATGGTTTGGCGAGATCCAGAGATCATTCAAGTGACTGTTATTTTTATATAGTGAAAACATCAGAATATAACAAGAAAAATCAATGTAAAATAGAGTACCCTAGTCTACCATCAGCTACACACCCAGTGCCTCATTCAGCTGAAATCCCAGTGTCAGTTTTCATTGAACTACCCTCTTTAAAAAACAGGAGTATGGTGAAGAACTAAGTGACAGCAACAATGAAGATTTTGACATTGAAGATGACTCAGTTCATCAGGAATTTGATCAGCATGAGTTGAATGATTTGGCATGAGATTTGGGACTATCTAAAAAGGCTTCAGAACTGCTAGCATCAAGACTGCATGAGAAAAACTTGCTTGAAAAAGGAGCAATGACATCCTACTTTCAATCAAGAGAAAGTGCATTTCTGCAGTACTTTTGAAGTGATGGTGTTTTTGCCTATTGCCATAACATACATGGTTTAATGGAGGAGTTGGGAATTCCAATCTAGAATGCAGCTGAATGGCAACTGTTCATCGATATCTCAGAGCAGAGCTTGAGGTGTATCCTCCTCCACAATGACAATTTATTTGGTGCAGTCCTAAATGGCCAATCAGTTTGTTTTAGTGAAGAATATGAAGACATAAAGAGAGTCATTGATCTTTTGCAACATCACAAGCACAATTGAATCATCTGTGCTGACCTTCAAATGGCCTGCTTCCTTCTTTGTCAGTAACGCAAATAGACCAAGTATCCCAGAGCTCATGAAAAGCATTGGGTGAAGTCGAATTGGCCTCCAAGATCTGACCTCAAACCTGGTGATGCAAACATTCTACATGAGCCACTTGTTGACAGAAGGAACATTATATCCCCACCTCTGCACATAAAACTGGGTGTGATGAAGCAATTTGTTAAAGCTTTGCCAACTGAAGGAGACTGTTTCAAGTCTCTCATTTTGGCATTTCCTAGCCTGTCATTTGAAAAGATAAAATACCTTAATATGTATGTTTGGTAGAAGAACTTTACTACTTGTACACAATTTGACTTACAGTAACAATATATGGCCTTTATATGAATAAAATAACTCTAAGTAAACAGTAAATTCAGGTAATTTTTTTATTTTCCTTCATATGTACATTTTGTATGATTTTTGGGAAAAAGGGAGGGTATCCTGTACCTTAAAAAGTTGATGTGATAGAGAAAAATTGTGGTCATTTTTGGATTCAGATGCCAAAAGTTGGTCAAAAACAAATGTCAGATTTAATTCAACGAAAGTTGTGTTCCCCAGTGTAATTTGCCTCAGGTCTATTTGATTGCAAGTCCAGTTGAAAGAACCTTGAAGGTAGAGAAAAGTTTTATCCTCTTCCACAATTCCAAATAGTTTAAAATGTTCTTTCAATTATTTATCTATTTTATTATTTTAATGGAAAGCCATATAGATACACAAACTTTGATATTTAAATAAATGTTTAGCAGAATTTGGTTATTCTAATGCCTTAATCTAGACTTCTAATCTACCACTTGCTCCTTGCCTCTAAAGAGACTTGACTGTTAAAGGTGAACCTTTGAAGCACTGGGACTCTCTTTGAGATTGAGAAAATCACTCATATTTTTCAAGCAGAGTGTCCCTTTTCTCATTGATAAAATTAAGAACTATATTACTTTGTAATAGTTAATCTAGCTTTTAAAATATGTATTTTTATGATTTTATGAAATATCAGTGAAGAAAAATATTTGGATTCTCGTCAGCATAGAAAAGCAACTAAAGAAAAAACAAGCAAAATAGAATCAGAGGCATGGAAACAAGAACAGATTGACAGTGACCAGAGGGGTAGGGGGTGCGGGAGGGGGGAAAGAAGGGGAAGGCTCTAGTCAAGGAACTAGTATAAATGACCCATGGACATGGACAGTAGGGTGAGGAATGACTATGGGAACAAAGGTGCGTGGGAGGGGCAGGGGAGAACAATGGGGGGCGATGGGACAACTGTGGAAGAACAACAATTAAAAAAGAAATAAGAAAATGATCTCTACAGTGGCAAATTAAGGTCATCTATCTTTTCCTAGTGAATTTATTCTGCAATTTTCATCACTTTGTATGTTTCTTTTCTGTATACTTTGCCACTCTGAGGGGAAAAGGTCAAGTAGGAGAAGAGGAAGACAAATGAGAAGATACAAAATAAAAGTAATGGAAAGAGTGAAAAGAGAAAAAATACCTTGTTTTTTTAATACTTTTAAATTGATGGTAGCTTAAAAAGATGATAACTTACTGTTGTTATTCAATTCAACCTGGTCCACCATTAAAAGAAAGGCCCTGAGTTGAAAAATAAACAACATAATTTTAAAGAGAACGTTTTAAAGCCAATGAGAAAATGTGCATAATTATTTAATTGCAATGAAATTTTGAATTTTGGAGAAATAGCTTCTAGAATTGATTTTAATAAGAGATGACTACATTTATACTTTTACTCTTCTTGTTGAAAATCTAGATGAGAAAATCGCCATTTGGTCAAATTGATTAAAAGTAATCTTCTTGATATTGGGTGACAATACAAAAAGAATACAGGCAGTTATCAATGTTTATTTTAATATATTCCCCCTTTCTAATGAATACATGACTATAATCACCATGGTAATTGTTAACTCGAAATAAAGGTTTTATGTCTTCCCAATGAGTGATTGTTTTCAAAAATAAAAGAATGTATTTTCCAGTGTCTGGGCTAGTAAGCAGAATTTGCTTTTAATAAATTAATACACTAATAGCCATTTGATATACAAATACAGATTTAGTTCAGATTATTAAGTGAAATTAACAAAGTTATATGTTTAGTAATATACCCTGTCCATTTGAAATTGTTTTACTTTTCTACAAACTTGTTAATGAAGTAAAATATATTTGAAGTGTTATTTTTATTAGTCATTTTAAGTGAAATTTGTATATTTAATTGTTACTATTAACTTTAGGATGTTATCTCCAATTCTATAGAGAAAGATGAGGATCTAAGAAAATGTATATAAACATAACATTTTTTTCTTATAGCTCTTAATCAATTTTAAGTGATAAGCACAAAGACTTTTTTAGAAAAGACTTTTTCAAAGAATAAAATGGGTGTAGTTTACAATGTGCATATAACTTTAGTTTGCACGTTATTACTCATGATCTTTTATTTTGTGTTCATTTGTCCATTTTACACTATTGCATCAATGCCCCTGACTATTTCAGAGTGTACTGAAGACAACTCTGTTACATGCATGACAGAGTGTGAGATGTTGAGAAACAACAAATTCAATAGCTCCAATGGAAATTAAATTACTAAGATTTGTTTCATTAGCTCTCCTATTCCTTTCTTCAAGAAAATACTTTTAATGATTACAGTAAACAAATACTCTTCAGTCTATGATATAGAATGTTACTTCTGAGTCCTTGATTTAACACTGATTTGAAATTTCATAGTCCCTTATTTTTAAAAGATTAAGGAACACCTTTTGCTCCAGTGAATTAAATTTATCTTATTTCTTACTTTTATCTCTCATTCACTTATTTTTCCTTTTTAAATTCTGTAAGAGAAAAAAAAAATATCTGGCTATAGTTTCTTTTGAAATATATGACCTCATATTCTAAGTATGTATTTTCCACTAATTTTGTGACTCCTTCAATAGAATTTATGCTAGATTTCTAAGAGATTTGGCCTTGCATTTGCATTAACTAAGAGTCATATACACTCAATTTATTTTTGAACCATTTGATATAAGAATGTGAACTATTGTAAGAGTAATATTACAATTTTCAATTTCATTAAATATCAATTTTACACTCTCTACTACCTCTCCTCTGAGCAATTAAAAATGATTTTTAAATTAAGTGTATTTGGGTGACATGGTTAATAAGATTATATAGTTTTCTTTATTTTTTTTTAAATATTAATTTTTGTTATATTTTTCCAATACCATTTACTCCCCCTATACCCTGTCCTCTTCCACCTCCACTCAGCCCTACCCCTCCCACATAATCACCCACTGTATGTGTGTCCGTGAGTTCTTTTTATTTTTTTTGCTTGATCCCCTAGAGCTGTCATCCTGCTCTATCTATAAGTCTGCCCATATTTTGCTTGCTAGTTCAGTTTGTTAGATTCCACATATGAGTGAAATCATATGGTACTTGTCTTTCTCTGATTGGCTTATTTCACTTAGTATAATATTCTCTAGGTCCATCCATGCTACCACAAAGGGTAAAAAATTCTTCATTTTTATGGTTGAGAAGTATTCCATTGTGTAAATCTACCATAGCTGTTTTATCCACTCATCTACTGATTGACAGTTAGACTGTGGTACATAATCTATATATTTCATTGTGTGCCTATGACCTAAAGTCAAATGGTCTTCCTCACCATATGTTTGAACCCCTTAACCCTATACTATCCTCTAGCCCCCATTCCATTGGTAACAACCATATTGTTGTCTGAATCTGAGTTTTGGTTTGTCTTTCTTATTTATTCACTTTTGCTTTCAGCTTTATATCTCACATATGAGTAAAATCATATGGTTCTTAACGTTTCCTGTGACTTATTTCACTTAGCATGGTATTCTCAAGATCCATCCATGTTGTTGAAAATGGTAGTATTTTAACTTTTCTTATGGCTGAGTAGTATTCCATTGTGTATATGTACCACATCTTCTTTATCCAGTAATCTATCAAAGGACACTCTGGTTGTTTCCATGTCTGGGCCACCATAAAACCTGCTACAATGATATCTTCAAGATTAAGTGTTTTTGAGTATTTCTGGGTAGATACCCCGAAGGGTTTGCTGGGTTATATGGTAACTCTAGTCTTAATGTTTTTAGGAACCTTCATACCATTTTCTATAGTGGCTATACCAGCTTACATTCCCACCAACAGTAATAAGAGGTCTTTTTTCTCCACAAACTCTCCAATATTTGTTATTACTTTTCTTGTTGATAATAGCAATTTTAACAGGTGTGAGGAGGTATCTCATTGTAGTTTTGATTTGCATTTCCATAATAGCTAGTTGTGCTGAGCATCTTTTCAGATATCTGTTGGTCATTTGTATGTTCTTAGAAATATATAATCTTCTTAGACTAAATAATTGAGAAATCTAAATAGACCGATCAACATGGAGTAAATTGAAGCTACCATCAAAAACCTCCCAATAATAGAAGTCCAAGACCTAAAATATTCACTACTGAATTCTACCAAACATCTAAAAAATATTTAACTTATCATTCTCAAACTTTTCCAATACATTGAAGTAGAGACAATACTTCCTAAAACATTTTATGATGCCAACATAACCCCAATACCAAAATCTGGCAAGAATAACACACACAACAAAGAAAACTACAGACCAATATCTCTGATAAATAAAAATGCAAAAATTTTAAACAAAATGCTAGCAAATTGAATATAACAGTATATTAAAAATAACACATTATGATCAAGTGAGGTTCATTCCAAAAAAATAATTTTATAATTTTATAGTACTTTTTTCCATTATCATTTTATCCCCTTACACCCGCCCCACATACACACAATCACCACACTGTTTTCCATGTCCATGAGTTTTTTTTTTCCCTTCTGCTCAAAAAAATAATTTTAAAAGGCACCTTACTTTCAAAGCCAAACCAAAAATACAATATTGATTATCTGAGCACTTCATTTAAAACTCTCATTCATGGCATGCAACTTTTCCTTTGGTGGATAATAGAAGTCTATTGGAACTCTAACTATGTGACTTTCATTTTTCTCAAAAACCAATGATCACTAAATATTGTCAGTAGTGTTTTTTTTAATGTGCAGTAGTCTTTTTCAACATAGCAATAAAACATGGAATCCAGCTTCTAGCACAGTAATTGATACCTCAAAGAAGATTGCTACATATTGTAAATGAATGAATAAAACAGAAATTAATGCCCCACTATGTTTATTATCCACACCAGAGAAATATTAAAAAGTTGTCAATGTCTCCTATTTAAAACATTGTATAATATGAGGTCATCTAATAATAAACCCTTTCAAAATATTCCTTTTACTGTAGTTGAGACTGTTGGTTTTAATCTGTTTCCTCTTCAGAAAACATATTCTAAATTTAGAGCTCTCATAACAAGTGAGAAAATTTGTTTGTAATGTATCATTTCTATTGCCTATTTGTCTCCTTCAATTAGTAGGTGTGCAAAGAGCAGTAGAAGAGGGGAAAAAAAACACATTCATATTCTAATTGTAAAAATAGGACTATTCTTATTTCTCCCCAGGAAAATATCTAGAGGAGAGCTTTCTAATTATCTTCAGGTCAATTTTCATCATTATATTGAGAGGTGGTGATATTTTATGATGAGTGTAGCATTGATTCTTAGTTTACAAGCATTCATTCAATAGGAGAGTTACTAAGGAACTTGAAAGTTACTAAGAAAGAACACTTACTTGAGATATTAAGGTACTTCTCTAAAGATGGCATTTCATTTATTAGTATTAAGGACATAACCTTTAGTGGTTTTCCTTATATTACTTTGCACTGATTTGAATGACAATAGAAATCCTCTTCTCAGAGAAAAACTCTATTCTGCCTCTCAGTTTCTCAGAAATACTTGCATTGCCCTTGTCTTATGTAAGTATCAAGTGGTTTCATTCCTTACAGAGTACTTTACGAGAGCATGATTGCTTGCTGCCTTGTCATTTGGAGCCTGAATATTGTTATTTTTTCCCCCAAGAATATGTTCTAATCTAAGTTCTAGGGACAAAGCATCCTTCATAGGAAGAAATGTCTAGCCTTTCAAAAAGATTTAGACATGTTATCTAAGACAATTCTCTCTTTCAATAATCCTCAAAGCATATTGTTTTCTCACCTCTCCATTCCTGGTTGCACCAAGAAAGCCCTCATCAGAATGTATTTATTTTCTATATGTTTTGTAAGGCAATCGATAGGTCTTTTCAGTCTAAAATACTAATGTCCTTAATTGCAACATTGCCTTTTTACTAATTTATTTTGCTATGTTTTCCCTCTATCCTCTCATTATGGAAATACTATAGTGAATATTGAATTTTCTAAATTGACCCTATCTTTATATATATTTTTGTATTTTGTGAAGATTTTATTTTATCTTCTAAATTTTGATTATTTTTTAATCAAGCTCAACTATATTATTTTAAATGTTCATGCATGTTTTATTTTAGTTGTTCCTTGCTAAAAATAACGTACATACATTTATACTTTCATGGATAGACAATCTTTTTTATTTATGAAGATATTATAGTTTTAAAATTATCTTTAGTCTATCTGATTTCTTTTCTTTCTTAATGTCCCTCTTGCATTAAGTCTTTATCAAACTGATTAGAGATTCTCGAAGGTCTCTTCATGTATCAACTAATAAACTATTTTAGAACAGTTTTAGAGTCACTGCAAAATTGAACAGGATGTAGATAGTTCTTATATGCTCCCTGTCCACACACGTGTATAACCTCCCTTAACAACAACCTGCACCAACATCATGCAACATCTTGCAATGTGTGCTTAGATTTATTTTTAAAGTTCTAAAATATTAAAAAAACTCTGTGCAGAACTGGTGAACTTAAGGCATAATAATAGGTTGAACAGTTAGGTTTTTCATTGGAGATACCCAAATGACATTTTATATGTCTTTTTTATCAAGTTCAGTTTCATCAGAAAAGTATCCTTCCTGCGTACAAACTCAAGCAGTTATATTTTATAACAGTGCTGGGAAAGAAGCTTGGCCTAAAGGTTCTCATCATTTGTTATATAGACAAATGAAACATATCTGGAGGCAATAAATTCAGAGTCTGCCTAACCCAATCAAAACCCCAGGTGAAATTAGATGAAACATAATAGCTGATAGTTTGGTTTTGTTTTGCAGCATTTTCATTGTAATAAGTGATGACTATAACTATGCAGTAAAAAATTTAGTTCAGTAGAATCGTGATCAGTGTATACATGTGAAGAAACCAAGCCTGGGGAAAGACCATCAAATGGATTAGAGGGAATTATACCTCATGCTATTCTCCAACCATGATAGAAAATGCATAAATCAAAGTAAGTTACTCAGAAGCATTTTGCAGCAGCAGAGAATAAATGCTGCCTTGAATCCACTAAACAAAATTAAAATCAAGACCCAAGGGGATCTCTGCTTCCAAGTAACTTAACTGTGTTCCTTAGGAAAGGAAAGGTCAAGGTTTTTTGTAAGAATACAAATATATCTTGGACCCAGCAAGGTAAAATTCAAATCCCTCACAATCAACAAAATATTATCAGACATATGAATAAACATAAAAATATGACCCATTACAATATTTTTAAAAACAATAAATTATAGTAGATGTGGAATTAGCACAGATGGTAGAATTAGAGAACAGGAAATAAAAATTATTATATATGTATTAAATAATGCTTACACAGTTACACAGAGATAAAGGAAATATAAAAAGTTTCAAAGTGAACTTTAAAAAATAAAAAGTACAATGTGTGAGGTGAAACATATATTGAATAAAAGAAATAGCAGATTAGACATGGCAGAAGAAAGAAACTTGAACACATAGCATGATAAACTATGCAATATAAATCACAGAAGGGGAAGAGGATAAAAAAGTGAACAGTCTAATACACATGTAACTGTGTTCCCAAAGGTAAAGAGAAAAAGGGATGAGAAAGAAAAATATTTAAAGAATTATGGTCAAAATTTGTCAAATTTACTGTGGAAAAAAAAAAAAGATTTAATAAGTTCAATGAACCCAGCACAAGAAACACAAAGACACCAACACTAAACCAAAGCAAACCATAATTAGAAAAAATGACTTAAAAGTATGCAGAGGAAGAAAAAAGTTGTATACATGATAGTAACAATAATAACAGCATATTTTGCACCAGAAGTAATGAAAAACAACAACAAATACTGTAGAGCAGCATTTTCAGTCTACTGAAAAACAACCCAACAAAACACAATGAAAACTATAAACCTAGATTTCTGTAACAAACTTAAATAATGATAAAAAATAAGAAAGCCAGATGAAGATAGTAGAAGAAAAGAAAACTCCAGGCTATACTTATGAACTTCAATATAAAAATCCTTGAAAAAAATTAGTAAATCAAATTCAATAATGTATAAAAATAATTTTAGAACAAGGACAAGTGAAATTTACTCTAAGACTATAAGACTGGTTTGATATTTGGTAATTCCTCTAACATATCAATGTAATCCACAATAACAACAAACTAAAAAATGACCAACTAATATAATACTATGACCAATTGACACAAAAAAGTATTTGACAAAAGTTAATATCATTTATGATAAAAACTCTCAGCACACTCGTCAGCAGCCGTCCGTCTCGAGAGACGATGGTGTAGCTTCTTAAGAGTCTATCTGCACCGCCGAGAATGGTTGTGCAGTCCAACTCGGGAGTGACACGGTATCTGTCTCCTCCCGTGTTGAATCAACATCTTGCGATGATGCTGGAGTGTCCTCTCCAGTGAAGCTGAAGCTACAGAGCCTGGGCGGGGTGATATGGAGGGTCTGCTGTTGCCCATGCAGCAGACCCCCCCTCTCTTCGCAGCTGAAGGGTCCAAGGGAAAGACGGAGTCAATACAGCTTGGCTTCAGGTGCGCCGCAGGAGTTGCCGGTGTTGACTACAACGTCAAACCGCCTTAGGGACTCCGGCTCCGGATTTTCTGTCGGGGTTTACTCCCTTAGCCTTTCCCCTGAAGAGGTATGCCGCAAGGCAGCGGAGGTTTTTTGGAGTCAGAGTTTTCCTTCTCTGATGTGCCCTGACTGGAAGATCGAACCAGCGACACTTAGCTCGCAGGCCGACGCTCAATCCACTGAGCCAAACCAGCCAGGGGTAAAAAAGAGCCAAATATATACGCAATAATAGAGATACTAAGTTAACTGAGATCAACTTCATTTTAAAATAAAATGTTTAAAGTTGAAATTTTTGTATACTTTGAATATGGTAATATTAGGTATTTTTAATATGAGTTCTGACAGTTGTATAACTGTTGCATTCATCATTCAAAACAAGGCATGTAATATTTTCTCTACCTCAATTAGTTCCTGCTTCCTTATCCCATGCCCCATAGACAATCACTTTTATTTTTGTAACCTTTAATTATTTTTGCCAGGCAGTAGAGTTTCTGCAAACAAAACCATAAAGTGAGTACTCCTTGTGTCTAGAATCTTCTGCTTTTCAGATTATATAAATAATAATCATATTTAATGTCATAAATAATATGTACCTAAGTAGTCTGAAAAATACAAAAAAACTAAATGGGATGTTCTCCTCTCTTCAAATACCTTGAGATATCTCTGAGATCTCTCTCTCTCCCCCTCCCGTTGGCCCCACTCTTATTTCCTGCCTTGTGCTGGTTGGAAGAATGTAGGGGAAGAAATTCTAGAGAGTCGAATGATGATGTGGAGAGGAACCCATTTTTCATTTATTACATAAACAAGGATGTATTTTGCTTTGTGAAACCACTGAGATTTTTTAGTTGTTTTTTACTGCTGTTGGCGTACCCTAACACATGAGACATTAGTAGATGTCCTGTGTGTTGCTATTCTATGGGTTAAAAATAAGCTTAATTCTCTCCATTAAAAATAAGGGAAGAGCCCTGACTAGTGAGGCTCAGTTGGTTGCAAAGTGAAAGTTCGCCTGTTTGATTCCTGGTTAGGGCACATGCCTGGGTCACCAAGTTCTGTCACTGGTCAGGGTGCCTAGGAGAGGCAATTGATTGATGTTTCTCAAATTGACACTTCTCTTTCTCTCTTACTCCCTCTTTTCCCTTCTCTATTAAAAAGATTAAAAATAGCTGGGTCCAAAGGGTCCGAAGATCATGGTGGAGTAGGTAGCAGTGTTGTCTGCTTGCTCCCATTGTGGAAAGGCTGGGAGTACAGACACAGAGACCAGATTATCTAAAAATAGATAATCTCTCCAATATGATAAAGAAAGTCTCCAAAAAGATCTCTATAGCTAGCCTCTTATCTAATGGTACAAAGCAGTGTATTTTCTCTTAAGACTGGCAATAAGGCAAAGATGTCCTCTATTACTACTCTTGTCCAACATAGTATAAAAATTTCTAACTTGAAGAATAAGGCAAGAAGAAGAAACAACAGGCATCTGGGCATTCATATAGAAAAGGAAAATGGCATAATTTACAGTTATTGGTATCAAATAAAGAACATCAGTTCTTGATATTTGTTACAACATGGATGAATGTCGAGGACATTATTCTAAATGAACCAAACCAGTCACAGAAGGAGTAATGCTGCATGATTTCATTTTGGTGATGTAGCTAAATAGTCAAACTCGTAGAAGCAAAAAGTAAATGGTGGCTGTCATGGGTAGGAAGTAGAGAAATGGAGATTTGCTATGATATGGGTATAGTTTTAGTCATGGAAAATGAAGAAATACTATATATCTGCTGTACACAATATGCATATATTAATAAAACTATGTTTTAAATCTTTTTAAGAGAGATTTTGTCAGATATTTTTTCCACAGCAATTACAAAAGAGGATATGCAACAGAGGCCTGATGTGAAATGCAGCCTAATATATTTATCTACGTGAATCCCTACAGAAAAACATTTGCCAACCCTTCCTCTAGTCAGATTCATCAAGAAAAAGCGAGAGAACAAACATTAACAAAATCAGGTATGGGAATGTTGATATCACTATAGAGATACAGATTAAGTGATAGTAAGGGAATATTATGATGAACTTTAGGCTCTTAAATTTGACAATTTAGAGGAAACAGGCAAATTCCTTGAAATAAACTATTAAAGCTCACTCATGAATACATGAATAACCTGAACAACACCATATAATTTAAAGAACTGGAATTTATAGTTAGAAACCACCCCACAAAAAGAACCACTAGCTCAAATAGATTCACTGGTAATTTCTAACAAACAGTTAAGAAATATATAATTCCAATTCTGCTCAAGTTCTTTTAGAAAATTGGAAAATTTTTTGAAGCCAATATTATCCTTATATCCAAATCATGTGAACATATTACAGAAGAAACAAACAAACTAAACACCCCACAAATCAGTATCTCTAATAAACTTTGATGCAAACTTCCTAAACAAAATTTCGGACCTTCAATCAAACAATATATATCAATGGTAAAGTATCAAGACTGGTAAAGTTTATTTTAGGATTTTAGGTTGACTTAACACTAGAAAAATAATGTATTTCACCATATTAATTTTAAAAAATGATCATCACAATAGACACAGAGAAATCATTTAATAAAATTAAGTAATAATTCCTAATAAAATTCCAAGGAAACTAGGAATAGAAGGAAACTTTGTTACCTGATAAAGTCATCTACAAAAAAAATTCAGCTAATATTTTCCTTATTTTTGGAGTACTGAATCTAAAATCAGAAAGAAGATATGGGCACCTGTTCTCACAACTTTATCCTAGAAGTTTGAGACAGAGCAAAAAATTTAAAAGATAAGAAAATTAAATAAAAGACACACATATTGGAAAGAAGAAATTAAGTTGTCTTTTTGAACAGATAATCTAATTATCTATGTAGAAAATATTATGGATTGTACAAAAAAGCTACCAGAATTAATAAGTGAGTTCATCAAGGTTTCAGGATACAAAATTTTCTTTCTATATACTGGTAAAGAAAAATCAGATAGAATTAAAAAGTCAATACAATTTATAACAACAACAAAAGTACAAAATGCTTAGGAACAGATTTGACAAAAGATGTACAAAATCTTTTCACAGAAAACTATAAAACATTGTGCTGAGGAATTAAAGAACTAAATATAAGAGAAGACATATCTGGGTTATGAGTCTGAAGACTCAATATCTTTAAGACAGCAAGTCTACCAAAATAACTTATGAATTCTACACAATCCCAATAAAAATATCAGCAGTTTTTTTTCAAAAATGAAATTGACAAGTCAAAAGTCATATTGTAAAGCAAAACACCAAAAAAAGAAAGAAAGAAAAAAAGGACAAAGCTACTTTAAAAATGAGAGATTTAGTATAAAGCTACATTATAAAGCTTTATTTACTTTACAGTTTATTCTAAAATTTTACATTGGCACAAAGAGAGTTAAATTATATTCCTCTACCTGAATATGCTCTCTCTGTCTCTCTCTCTATGTATAATATTATATAGGCACACATATTGACAATTGTCATAATATGATTTGTGAGATAGTTGCAAAAGTAATTTAGTGAAGAATAGAGTCTTGCAATAAAATGCACTGGAAAAATTGAATATCCATATGGAAATAGATTCTGACACCACATATAAACATTTCCTCAAAATAAATTAATGACAAAAATGTAAACCTCAATTAATACTATTCTAGAAGTTTGGATTAGGCAAACAGATATAATAATAAAGCCAAGATTCATAAAATATAATTAATTATAATATATTAAAAATTAACTATTCTTTAGAAGACACAGTTAAATTAATGAAAAGCCAAGACAAACTGGGAGAAAAATATGTGATAAGGCTATATCTGATAATGGATTTATCTGTAGAATATATACTATTAACACCTAATAAAAACATTAATAATCTAATAAGAAATGGACAAAAGATTATAATAGAAACTTCAAGAAAGAAGATATACTGATGTTCCAGTTCACTAGACCCTAAGGAAAGGCAAATTTATACCACAATGGAATACCATTAATATGTTATAGTGACTATAGTTAAATAGCTAACAATACAAGTGTTGGCAAGGATATGAAGAAACTCAAACTCTTAGATTTTTCTGGTAGAAATGTAAAACACTATGATCATATCAAAAGACAGTTTAGTGATTTCTTTAAA
Source organism: Furipterus horrens (assembly GCF_987537825.1). Lineage (NCBI taxonomy): Eukaryota > Metazoa > Chordata > Mammalia > Chiroptera > Furipteridae > Furipterus > Furipterus horrens. The sequence goes on from NW_028327175.1 coordinate 71,871,186, forward strand.
AAGTTATGCCTCCTATATAACCCATCTACTCTAATCCTAGATATTTAGCAAACTTTTTTTTTAAAGGAATATTGTTGAAGGGATTGTACAATAATGTTCTTACCAGCTTTATTTTTAACATAGCTAAAAACTTGAAACAAACCAAATGTTTGTTAGTGGGTGTATAAGCTAACTATAGCATATCCATACAATGGAATCCTATTGAGCAATAAAAAGGGAACAAACAATCCAAGACTAATCCTCGAAATAGTTAAAGTTTAGTAAAAGGAGCCAGAATATACACAAATATATTTGTACCTTTTACATATTTTTGTATTTCTTTGTAACTTCATTTATATAAAATTTCAGAAAATGCAAACTAATATATAGTAATAAGCAGACCAGTGGTTTCCTGGGCCAGTAGAGATGAGGCAGAGAAGGGCAGAGCAGAGGAATTACAAAGCAGCATATGGAAACTTTGGAGTTTGATGACTACGTTCATTAACTTGCTTGTGATAGATTCACAGGTGTCTAAATATATCAACATGTGAGAAACTACACACTTTAAATATGTGTACTTATTTTCTTTCAATTATGCATCAATACAAGCATTAAATTAAGGCTCAAGAGTTGCCACTCCCAAATTCTACAAGGATAAAAAAAGGTGAAGAGGATTTCACAATTTTGAATTCTTCCTCTAGGTCTTAATCTTTTAACCACTGAACTAAATCACTATACTCCACTACGGTCATAGGGAAGAAAAACAAAAACAAAAACTAGTAAGTACTTTTTGGCACACTTTAAGCCATGGGCTTCTAGACAATCACTCTGAAAAGTGGAAACTTCAGATGTGAAGTGAATACTTGCTTCTCAGCCCTTTTCATTTATCACTGTCTACTCAGACAAAGCAGTGCGGCGGACAGGCGTAGCATTACCTTGATGGCTACAAGTACCTTCTCCTCGTAACATATCCCTGTGGTTCTGTGACTGGAACAAAAATGAAAAGACAATTACTGTGATGCTTGTTTTTCTCTCCGAGGATATCCAGACAAGAAAACAGATTCTGCCCATCTTGGAGATTGTCTAGACACACTTGTACTTCAGTTCACTCCAAAGGTTAATATGTATTTCGTGTTTGTCATTGTTTCTCTTGATTCCACATAAGTTGATTGGGCAGCCCGCAAGCTTAGGAGATTTATTTAAGTAAGGAGTCCATGGCATTAGCTGTCTTTTGAACCTCTAATGAGGAGATTTTAGCAGATGGGATCTAATTTATAACAAGTACCTACCCTTGATAATGAGAACTTACATAAAGGAGGGCTAAAATGCAATGCCAAAACAAATCACTTTGACGTTTTAAAAATACAAGGGACTTCTTCAAATATCATCAGGAAGAAGTCATTTGGTGTTTCAGGTTCATACATCAATGCAGTTGCTGTCACTATGAAAAATTGGACTTTCTGTTTACTTAAAATTTGAAATACCATGATTTGGTACTTGAAAAATGAGGCGGGGAAAAATGAATGTTCTCTTGTTTGTGAAAAATGGGGATTTTATTAGAGTAAATTAGGGAGGAGGAGAGAGCACTCATCTGCACTGGCAACACAGTGCTTACACAGGAAGAAATATAACAATGGGCAGGTCTCTGGGGACAAGGAGAGCAGAATCACTTAGGGAGCTGATGACAACAGAAGCCAAGATATAGCTGGGGCCCGGAGCTGAACCTCTCGGTCCACACACACACCTAATGAATAAATGCATCTTGAAGTAAGACTCATATTTCATAGTAGCATAAGACTCCCCAGTTAGAATGCATCTGTTAATAATAAAAATCTCCCTTCTGGAATGAAAATTTAATAGTTCTTGTTCATGCTTTAAATAGGGGATCACCACAATAAATCAGCGTTATGATTTTAGTAGGTAGTAACATATGAAACATAATATATTATTTCTGGCATCTAATTTGGTTAAAATTAAGTTAAAATATTCACCAAAAAGAACAGATTGATAAAGTAATAATTATAAGCATACAATCCTAAGAGTTTTTGTACTTTATACATCCCAGAGGTACCATTAAATTTAACATATGTATTATCTATATTGTCATAATGGGGAAATACTAAATTATTAATTCAACTTCAGAAAACAAGTGTCTGTTTCAAATAAAATTGATCAAAATAAGATTTATAACTTACTGTGTTTTACAGGTTTTCATATATTCTTTCAATCAATTCCATTAGTTATATACATATGCAAATAATTATTCAGTGAACGTTTTAAAGATAAACACCTAACACTGACATTTATGATTTTTGAGGGGTCATTTTCATCTTAGATTTATATGTCAATTCAATTAAATTATTCCCACTTGCCCCCATTTACTTATACATACACATATACAAAGAAATACACAGATACATATGCATGAGTATTAAAATTATTATAGATAATTCATCTGATAAAATGCATATAAATACAGATAATGTAGATATATCAACATGTACTTATGAAATACAAATATATAGGTAAAATATTTTTAAAAGCTGTTAAAAAGCAAGTTCTATATCCAACTTATCTTTTATTTGCACCCACACTTAATGCAATATGTTGCAAACAGTAGGCTTTTAATAAGGGTTCATAGAATTAATGAGAATAAATTAGGAGAAGAATGAATAAAATAACTGGGTGTTAATAAAGATAACATTGGCAGACAGTCGGATGTGCCGGGTTCATAACTCTCATTGATTCTCGTTAGCACGAATAGATGACACTTTGTTCAGAAAGGAATACACAATTTATACTCTGAGAGACAGATTATGTACACATAATTTCATGCTTTCTTGTTAACTTTAGGTTTCTGAAAAGTACTTTCTAGTTGATTGAGTATCATTTGTTTGTGTGTACTGTTAACAGTTTTGGAATTTTAACAAATGTTTTGTAGAACATATACTGATGTTTTATGCCATTTTTTACTAATCAACTGCACTGGTGAGTTACATTAACAGTTTATTTGCTGAAGAGCCATTACACTCCCTGAAGTACAAGAGTGGGCAGAAGTAGGTTAACAGTTGTAAGTATGCAAAACAGAGTTTATTCTTGTATTATTATTTATTTTATTAATTGGTATATTATTTATTTGTATTATTTCTTTATGAACTGTGAACATATTTTTGCCCACCTTTGTTTATTCCTTGTTTATGGTATACTATCAGCTCACGACATGTTTATTAACTTATTAAGTATTTTGTATATTTAATTTATGATTATTTTATTTTCTAATGAGAATGTCTGATGAAGGAAAACACATGTAGTTTAATAAATATGTCCCAAGTTCAATAGTTAAGACAAGTAAAGCATATCACTGAACTAAATTTTTTCTCATTTGCTAGAACAATATATGATAATTTAGAAAAAGTAAGTCATATTATGGCTTAAATGTCTTTGGTAATTGAGTTTACATGCTCTTACTTATGAAATATTAATATATTTTTATATGAAACTAAATAAGTGATATATTAAAAATTAGCATAGTTTTATAATACATCTTACTATATAGTGGTATATGTCTTTTAGCTTTGTTCTTTTTTTTAAAGATTATCTTGAGTATTCTGGAGTCTTTGCATGGCTATGTATATTTTATAATCCAACACACAATTACTGAAAAAGAAAAAAGAGACTATGTTGAACTTACATATCATGCATAATATATTAATGTGAACAGAATTGTCACCATAATACTATGGAATTTGACAATTTGTGGACAAGATATAGTCCTCCATTTATTTAGGTCTTCTTTAATTTCCCTGAACAACGCTTTTTTAGTTTTCATGTGAAAGTCTTATAAAATTTTATGTTATATTTATTCCAAGATATTTGATGTTTGTCAATAAAATTTTAAAAGATATTGTTCATTATGCAAGCACTAAACAAAGAAGAGCTGGTGTATATATATTAATATCAGACAAAGCTAACTTTAAGCCTTTAAAATGAGGGACTCTGACTATGACACAATGGTAAAAGCAGCCTATAACGATCTGAAAATCACGAGGTTCAACATATGCAAAAATAATTAGCAAAATGAGCAAGAGAAAATGAGAAAGGGAGAGAACCAGAGAAGAAAAGCAGAGGTGGGGGAGAGGGGATGAGGGTGAGAATAGGAGGGGGAGAGAGAAAGAGAAAGAGAAAGAAAAGGAGAAAGAGAGACAGAGAGAGTTTATTTGATTTCAGCAGTTATCAAAAGGGTAAAAATTGGTTTGATTCTTTTTCTTTCTTCTCGTTTTCTTCCTTTTATTTTTCTTTCCTTCCTTTCTCTTTCTTCCTTTTATTCTCGCCCTCATTTTCTTTTTTCTCTAAAGTTATTAATTAATTTTTAACTTTTGAATTTTAATTTTGTTGACCAAACATTCATTTTAAATTTGTTTTCAATATTTTATACATTTTAGTTAATTTTAGAAAAGTTTTCTTATTGTATCTAACTGGCCATAATGACAAAAGTGGAGCTGTTCTTGTCATTTCAGTAAAATATGAATCTAAGTTGAAAGAGTCTAGATCATATGCTCACATGATAACGATAAGGAAAGCTGGACAGCTTTTTCTGGATTCTCTTCATGAATTTTCCACTTATATGGTGAAAATATTCTGAGAAATATGAATGGTAAACAAATAGTGTTTCTTGTATGCCAGATATTTTAGATATCTTACTATTTCTTGAGTTATCAGAAAAAAATATGGTTGAATTTTAACATAAAATTTTGTCACTTTAGCTTTTAATGTGCTCATAGTTTGAATAAACAGGATTATGCTCTTTAATTTAAAAAAAAAGAAAGTTGTTTTTAAGAAGTCTCTCTATAGGCCAAATTCTATATGTGGTGTTTCAATTTAAATCACAATCAATTACAAGGCTTTGCCTGGCATTCCTCATAAAGACGGCTGCCCTCACCTCACCAAACTTAGTTTATGGTCCTTGTAAGTAGTTTTCCAGAAAATCGTGAGCTTCAGCATGAAGTGCCATCAAGGACTCCACATTCCTAAGCCACGCTCATGTTAGCATAAGTATGCACAGCTTGGGCAACCACTAGGGGGGGCCACCATAATGGCTGAAACTCAGAAGAGATCTCTTTATTGGGGGCCTTGACTAAGGCATTTCCCGTATCTGCATTGCATGTCACCTGATCATTGGCGTGTATATTTCCATGAGGAAAAAGGAGACACTGGGAAGCTGGCAGCTTTCTCTTTTGTCTCTTGCTTGTCACAGTAAGTAAGTAAGCCTTGTCTGTCATTTTCAGTTGGGTTCATTGGGCTAATTGACTGCCTATACAACACCTAGCTTTCAAGTTCTATTTACAATTTTTTTATTGAACTCTTGTTAAAACATTTCTTAATGATAATGTGGCTTAATAATGATTAATTTAAGTTTACAAGCAATCAGTACTTTAATATAAATTCTTCAGCAGAATAAACGGTACACAAAATATTATTGTGTTTTATTTGAATGAGCTAATGATGTTGTGTAGTTAATATGTTATATTCTATAATTATTGTTATGCAGAATGTTGCTGAAAGAATGAATTTGGTCACAGGTATGAATAAAAAATATTTATAACCAAAATATAGTCTAATATATAAATAACAGTTCTTAAAGGGTTACTGAGTCATCACTGAGAAAAAAGGATGGAATAATTATTAATTTTGTTCTCTGTTGAGAAAGTGGCAGGAGTACAACATAAGATGTTTAGGCAGTTTTGTTTTGGTTTTTTTATTTCTAGGCATCATTTACTAATCTAGTATTGTATCCTCCAGTACTCAATAAAGTCTTTAATTAACCAAAGAAACTCCCTGCAACAGATGATGTGCAAAATTATTTATAATATTAATGCAAATATAGATTTAAAAACATATTTAAGAAGGATATAATGTCTTGAAAACAAATTCTAAAAGCCAGATTCCTTGCAAAAGGATTAAATGTCATTGACTCTAGAACTGATTTGATAAGATCTATTTCCCAACTAATGAGAAACGTGATTGTGGTAGAGCTGGTAATTAAGGACAAATGTCCAGTGGTTATGTTTTAGGTGTGAGAAATCATAGAGCTAGTAGAAAAATCTCAACCTCTTTTTATTCAAATTGAAGAACTGTTAAATCATTTAAATGATAAGCATCTTTGGTTTTCCTATACTGTTATGACACATTGAAATGTGCCAAACCTGATGAAAAATGTTTGTGCGAGAATTGACATCATTACTGTAAATTATCATTTTCTTTTAACTGTACTTCTTGTATAGTTTCAGAGTCCCTCTTTGCATTATTATGTGCTATTCTTTTGTTCTAGCAAGTAGTATTACCCTAGGGCTGATGCCATTGTTTTCCTTGTTAACTTATTTTGTATTGCAAATCTCAGGTTAGCTGTGAATCCAGGTATATTTTTTCCCCTGAAGCACTCTAAGCTTTATAAAATGAGTTGCAATTCAGATTGCTTAACATATTTTAAATGCTTTTAATTTTAAACTTTCTGCAGACCTAAATATACATTTTATTTTTTATACTTGTTTATGAAAACAAATAAGCTTGTAGCCTTTAGATAGCATTTTCAAATTTAGACAATTTGTCAACAGAATTTCTGTTATTACTGTCAGTACAATAGGACTGTGTTTAGAAAAGATTGTTTTCTCAACTGTCAAATAATACCCAAAATAAAATATCCTCTTCACTACAGTTCTAAATAGCAGTACTGACAGATTAAACCAATACTGTAGTTCATTTGGGCTATATCAGTGATTCTTGTTTATCCCTTTAACATGATGGAAAGTAGGCATTTGAGAAGTTACTAATAATACAGCAGCATGCATCTGCTTGTATTTTTGTTTGTTTTTTTTTAACAGAATCAATTTGAAATTTTTAGATTAAAAGAAAAATTTAACCAGATTAAAGACTAGAATAAAATAAGTAATATCATTCCTTTCATCTCTATTATATTTGAGGTGCTGAGTTTGAAGTCTTTAGTTCTATAAAATGTACAACTTGCCATTTCGTCATTATCTTCATAGAGAATTAGTCTATTTATATAATATTTAATCAATAAAACACTTCATTACATATTCGGAAAGTACATTAAAACATGTTTCAGTTAAGGGGCTATTATATCAAATAAAAAGCAATATAGTAAGTACAATTTTATCAGTTTTGGTTAATTATTATATTTTATTGATATTAAATATTTTAAAGTTATGTGAATGACCTGAAGTTTGAAAGATTCCTGCAGAGCATATTAATGGTTGGGCTTTAAGTAATCTAAAGTAGTCTAAAATAATTTATCAGGGTGATCATTTTTTAATATACATTTTTAATCACTAAATTGTACACCTGGAAGTAATTATGCCAACTATAACAAAAAATATTAATTAAAATAATAAAAATAATATTTATAAACAATGTATACAACTTATTAGATTCAGTGTGTTTACAAGAGTTAAAAAATATCTACTTTGTATACTTTGCTTACATGATAGGGTATTCAAATTCATCTAAATGTAGGCATGGTACACCCACTCTTCAAGCAACTCCATGAAGCTAAATGAATTAGTGTTATTAACTAATATCCAGAAGGCCATTTATTTGTGGTCTCTAGAGAGATTTGACCTAAATTTGACATTTTTTAATCTGCATATTTTGAGAATTTTAAGTTATTACTAATGTTGATATTTAAAATGTCTAATTTCCTCTTCTGAGTTTTAGAATTTCTTTGCATTAACAGAACCATATCTCAGCAAATAAGTGATTCTTTCACTTGAGCATTGAAAATATTTAGCAAAAATCTACATGGCCAGATGATATTCCTCTCACGAAGAATAAAACTGGTCCTCAATAAAATCTTTGAGAATGTGACTCTGGCTAGAAAAATTTAGTGAACACTGGAAAGACTTAAAATAGAAAAAGACTTCATGTAATTCATTAATGCTTAATTTGCCCTCTATATTTTAAGTTTCATAAATAAGAGGAAGGAAATCCTATAAGGATACCTAAATATGTCCTCTTCCAACTTGAATATAAATATGTAAAATGCAAAATATTTATATATAATATATACATATACATAAATATGAATTATACTATAACTATATATATATATATATATATATATATATATATATATATAGTTACCAATACTTCTTACTAGTTCATTTCTCTTGGACTCACCTGTTTCCAGCTTTGGCAATTTTTTCTGGTTAAGTAACTGCTCTAAGTGCCAACTCTGCCTGGGATTCTAACCTCAGGTAGTCACAACATATTGGAGCCTTGCCCGAGTGTCAGGCACACCCCTACATGGAACCACGTCACAAAGTTTTCTTTTTGCCACAGAAGCTTGTGAATTCTCAGGACCTGGTTGGAGCCTATGCCTGTGGAAAGGAAACAAGTACAAAAGTATGTACTATTAAGTCAATACCCTCTGAGACAAGCATTCCCTGCTTAGATGAGGAAAGTTGGTGGACGAATGCTTTTTCTTCCTCCCTCCCTGTAGCCTTTCAAAAGAGTCCTGAGAGCACACAATCATTTGCACTTGGTTCCACGTGGTACCAAATTAGTACGACACCCTCTTACTGACTTCCTCTTGCCTTGCTTTGCTTCTTTCTTACTTCTGCATCCTGGTATTCCACTTCTTAATAAAACAATAGCACCTAAATGTATGCCTAAATTCTGATTTCAAGCTGAACCAGATCAATTATCTTTCCAAAGTCCTTTTTCAGTTCCAACATTCCCTTTCTGAAAACAAAGTTCAAAAGTAGCTATGATTCATTTTCTAAGGCACATCAATGCTATATAACCAATATAACCAGTATTTTAAAATTTATTATTGTCAAAAATCCAGAATTCAATTTCTGTACATTTACCATTCTGAAGAGTACTCACCTTGGCATCATTTTAATGCCAGACATAATTATACATTTGGGACATAATTCATTTTGCTTCACTTCATCAAACAGAAGAATTAATATTTTCAAAAAATAATTGCATGAAGATTTCAACATAAAAAAATATGTGAAAATCACAATTTTGAAATGACAGAGACACCAAATAAGTTTAAAGAAGCTTCTCAGGATTAAATTATTAAGTACACTCAATATTATAATACAGAATGATATTTAACATTTAAAACTGCTGATACTTGGACAAGTAAACTTTGAAAAAAAGCATTAGCTATTATTGATAAAATTTGTAATATATCATTTGTGTATAAAATATTCAGCATATGCTGGGCTGTGCAAACTGGCAACTGCTCAAAGTAGAAATTGCCAAATGTTTTAGGGTTATTTCCTTTAATTAATACTGAAATTGATCTTTGATGTTTGTGCATGCCTAGAAACCCGCAGAAATAAGTGCAAACTCGTTTTGTTTCAAAGAACTGTTCTGTTGTCCCTGTGGAATTTTGGAATTTAAATGCAAACCTCTGAGGTTAAACAACTATGTTTCCGATTATATAGCTTTATCATGTTATGTGTGCACATATTTAAAAAAATAATCAACATAAAGCTTTTTCTTTGTTGTCAAATAAGAAAGAGTAAATTAATTTTGCCTTTGAATTATGTGGACTAGAATTATACAAGAAAATCTTGGCAATGTTCCTTCTCTTAATTAATGTTTTGTCAGATCATTAATCTTACTTTCTCCTTGTGTGTTAATACTCCGTTTGTTTAGTATTTACTTAAGCTCACATCTCTTTCCTAAAGAAGAACTGTTATCTAGTTAGTTAAGCCATTTCTAAACAGCATTACAAAAGCTGTGGGAATAATTTCCCACCATATTAACAGCAAAATGAAGTGCCCAGTTCTCTATACCTAAGTCCAGAGTGCTTTTATTTTTTAAATAAATTAGGTAAGAAGACTACACGCGAGTTTTTCAGGTAAATATAATGTGTAGCACAATAAAGCCAATTGTTTGAAAGAATAATAATCAAAAAGTGATAAAAGTATTTTTATACCTCTGAGGCAATATTATTTTTCCTTCAGAAATACAGACTGAGATAATTATTTCTCAATTTGATCACAAAAACTGAAAACAACAAGGTGCTTCACCCTCTGGTCATTGGCTTCACCCATTTCAGAAGCTTTATGCTGAAGATATTAGATGGTGCAAATACCTCATGGTTCAGTGATTGCTAAGCTGCTATGCCATTGATTTTCTGAATCATGAGGTGAGGCACAGCACAGCTGAAGTGAATCAAAATCCCTCAGTTCTCTTAGGATTTTTCCCCATGTTTTTGATGCAAATATGCAGGGAAGAATCAATCAGGTAGGAAAGAATTTGATAATATTTAGTTTACATCAAGCAGAAAAAAAGAAGTTTCATTTTATGAGCAGATTTTATATAAAAATATATTATAAAATTTATACTGAATTAATTTTTTAAATAATTTATTTATTTATTTGTTTGTTTATTTTATTTTTAGATAGAGGGGAAAGGAGAAAGAGAGGGAGAGAAACATCACTGTGTGGTTGCCTCTCCCTGGTGCCCCCAACTGGGGACCTGATGTGCAAGCTAGTCATGTGCCCTGACTGGGAATCGAACCAGCGACACTTGGCTCGCAGGCTGACGCTCAATCCGCTGAGCCACAGCAGTCAGGGCCTGAATTAATTAATTAATTAATAATATTGACAAAGACAGGAATGAACTTGGCTGCAAATGATAGTGAATGAACTCAATAGAAAATATTATCCTAGTCTTATAATTAAAAATCAGGAATTCAATGATTCAAACATTGTAAATTTCAAAGAGACTATTTGGATAGTCACATTGTGTACACCAATACTTAGAAGAGATTTAATCCACCAATTTAAAGTGCTAACACACACACACACACACACACACACACAGAATAACAAATTGAAGATAATTTAGAAGAGAAATATATATAAATTGATATTTAAATAGATCAGAATAGCAGTTGGAAATATGACCAATGTTGTGGAAAGAATAATCAATATGGGTTCAATCCAGAACTAACAAAATTTTTAAGTTCTATCTTTCAGACAAAATGAAGTAATTTCCTGCTTTTTCTAGCTTTAAGAGTTGATAACTCATTCAGGATTTTAAATCTGTCATATACACAAAAACTTTTCTGGAGGCATTCAGTAGTAATAAATTTAACAAGTAACTATATCATTAACATATTTTTCTATATTAATATATTTAAAGAATATCACAAAGGTAGGTAAAGCCAAAAGCAAAACTTATCTGAACAAGAAAAAATAAACAAGAAGGGAGACATAAAAAAAAAAAAAAAAAAAGAAAGGGAAAAGGAAGGAAAGAAGGAAGAAAGAAAGAAGATAGGGGGAAAAAAGACACTATCGTAAATATATATATGTGTGTATTTATCTAATTAAAATAGTTATTTGGGAGATTTTTTCTAACAAAAATTGTAGTTATGGAACAAATCCTTTAAAATGTCAGCTTAGCACAACTAATCTTTTTAGCACTTTTGATAAAGAAAACAGCATTAATTTAAGGCCATCTCTATATAAGAGAAGATAAGGGTAACATCTTATTAAATACTTGAAAATTAGTATGTCACAATAGGAAAAAGGAAAGACTAGAGCCAGATTCTGTGGGTTTGAATACCAGTTCAAACACTTGCTAATCACATGAACTTTGCAAGTTATTCAGTCTTTTGTGTATCATTTTTCTGTATGAAATAGGAAAATGTCTATAGAATGAATGTAAAACACTTTATCTCCTTAACTAATAACATTCAATTACTGTAGTTCTTTTTTAAAAGCCTTTTATTCATTATAAAAGTAAAAATGGGTCAAAATAATATGCAAACAGAATTAATGGATATATGAGTTAAGACTACTTTGAAAATGTAAATTACCCTTCAAATATCAAATAATAGAATATCTACTATACATTCTTCATGTGGAGTTTTATAACAAAAGTGTGCTAATATTTATATAGACTAGGAAAAATTCCTTCAATGTCAAAAGGTCTTATAGTGAAGATATTAAGAGAGTGAGAGCTAAATAAACAAAATAATAATTTGCACATAAAGTAGTCCTAATTTAACATTAAATTTACATAATGGCAAATAGCATGAATTTAACATTATGTCTAAGAAAATTCTAAAAATAATTTAGCTAAAGTTGGGGATTTTAGACCTATTTGCAAGTTTAATAAAACATTCAGATTTGCATAACACTATATATAACTAGCATAATGAGGTGTATACTTTCGGAAAATTAACTCAATATCCATTCAAACCCATGTCTTGGATGTCTTCTACTTTTCCCAATAAGCATTTCAGTTAGAAATGCTCATGCAATAAAGACCATTACATAAGTGGAAATGAGCTGGTGTTCTAGTCTCTTTCTTCATTCTTCCTAACTGGGAAGTGGGTATGATGCCTAGATATTCAGCAGCTATCTTATGAACACGAGGACAAAGATCTTATCAAAAGAGATTACAACAGAATATAGGAAGAATTTGAGTTCTTAAACGCATTGCTAAGCTACCAGAAACCATAAACCCCCTATGACTTTACTAATATTTGAAAGAGAAAAGCTCCATGATTATTTAATTCAAAGGAATATATTTTCCACTCCTGTACCTGATTGTAATTCTCCTTGACACAAATGGCCTTGGGGGAGTGAGACCCATGTCTGATTCATCTCTGCTTCACAGTGCCTGGCACAGAGAAGATATGCAGATATTGCTAAGTGACTGGCAATGTAGGATTATGGCAATAGAGACATTGGAAATTCACATAGGCAGAGGATCAGTGGAAAAGCCAGAGATGTGGAGAAAATTGTTACTCAGGTAGCAGACATTAGGAAAGCTTGTTAATAAGTGAAAATGTACCAAATACTTCTCTGGGATTCCAAGACAGGATATCAATCACTAGTCGAATAGGATGTTATATCATAGGATGCTTTCAGAGGGAAACAGTATTAGGCATTTATCTATTTAGAATTTAAGCACAGGAATAAATCAGGAGTTCATTTATTCCTTTACTCATTCAGCATTTATTTGGCACTATGTTATTGGCACCATGCTACAGCAACATTCAGCAACATAAGGCCAGCAAGCCTATTTTAGTAACTAAAGTTTTATTGGCCCATAGCCATGATCATTCATTTACTTATTACCTATAGCTGATTTGATGTTACAACAGCAGAGCTGAGCAAGTGTGATAAACTTGTGTGGCCCATGAAGCTTAATATGTATATTATCTGTCCCTTTCCAAACACAGTTTTTCCACCACTGAACTAGAGAAAAGGAGTAAAAAAATATATGAAGAAGTAATATCTCCCGCTCTCAAGAAGCTTCAGCAATGAGTGGTAGACAAAACATTAACAGTCAATTTCTATATATCCATTAATACTAAGATAGATATGCACAAGTGCTATGAGAACACAGACAAAAGAAAAAGGAAAAAAAAGAACTGCCTAAATCTGAGATTTAACAAAGGGTATCTCAGGGAGAAGCCTTCTGACCTGAGAGAAAAATAATAATATTTAAAAAGGTAGAAAGTGAGTTCTTAGAGAGAGAGAACATGAGCAAAGAGGCATAAAACAGGACAAAGTGAATGGAAAATGATAAGCATTTTATATTTTAGTGTGGAAATTGTTTTTAAATAACTTTTCTATATATAGGTATAAAATATTAAAGGATGGAAATTGAGATGTAAACAGAGGCTGTGCTCTCAAGAGCACTATATAGTAGTGGCAGTAAACTTGGCAATTTTCCTGAAAATTTGAACCAGTCAAGATTTGACAAAAATTTTGCCCTCAGAGTGGTGTGTGTTTATTTATTTATTTATTTATTTATTTATTTATTTATTCATTTATTTATTTTTAAGAGGAGAGTCAGAGTCATGATAAAAAATAGAGAAAGGAACTGTGGAAGTGGGATAGTTTCTGACTGAATTTTGTTTCTCATTTATCTTCTTATTCACCTTCTTATCTTTGTAATCCAGACATACAACACTGCATTACACACAATAGGGACTCACTAACTGTGTTTAAACATGTTAATAAAGAACAAGGTTAGGTACTATGAAAAATAAGAAGGACTGAAAAAGTACTTTTAAAGAGTTTTGTTTAATAGAAGGTAATGTGAATTGAGGCGCTAGTGTAGGACTCTGTGTCAGAAAGGCAAATAAGAAGTTCAACTTACAAGCATTATTTTTTGGTAGCAGTGGCCATCAGATTACTCATAGGTGGTACTTTTCTATGGGAGTCTGGAAATATAATGCAATAATTGTAATACCCCTGAAAAAGAAGTTAATTATTCCCAAAATATTCTAAGTTACACATTTAAAAGTGGGGATCAGGAATGTGAACTCTGCTTTGCTACTTTAAATGTCTGAGTCATGTATCACTATTTCATGAATCAAATCATCAAATCATGTAAGTAAGAATCAGTTAAAATAATATCATATCCTCAGAAGATTTATACTCGGCATAAAATAGATATAATGAAAATGAAAAGAAAAACAAGCGTCTTTCCCCAACATCATTTACTTAACATACCAATCCTTTCCGCATTGTGTGTTCTTGGCACCTTCATCAAAGATCAATTGGCCATAAATATGTGGATTTATTTCTGGGCTCTTTATTCTGTTCTTTCCAGTCTATATGTCTGTTTTTATGCCAGTTTTGATTACTTTAGCTATTTAGAATATTTTGAAATCAGTTAGCATAATGCCTCCAACTTCCTTTGTTGTTATTGATTTTTTTGTTTGTTTTTTGCTCAGGATTTATTTGGCTATTTGGGATGTGTTATCATTCCATATGAATTTTAGAATGTTTTTTTATTTCTGTAAAAATTGCCCTTAGAATTTTGATAGGAGTTGCATTGAATTTACAGATCTGTAGCGTGAACATTTTAACAATATTAATACTTTCATTTCATGAATGTGAGATATTTTTCTATTTATTTAAGTCTTCTTCAATTACTTTTATAAATATTTTATAGATTTCAGCATAGTTACCATTTCCCTCCTTGTTAAATTTTTATAAGAATTGTATTTATTTTTGATACTATTGCAAACTCAGTTATTCTTTTAATTTATTTTTTGAACAATTTGCTATTAATGTATAGAGGCATAACTGATTTTTGTATGTTGAGGTACATTTCCTCTATACCTAATTTGTTGAGAGTTTTTTTCATGAAAGAATATTGAATTTTGTTAAACACTTTTCCACATATTTGATATGATTATATGATTTTTATCCTTTATTCTGTTCATGTGATGTATAACACTTATTGATATGCATATGTTAAATGATCCTTGCCTTCCAAGGATAACTGCCACTTGATCATGGTATAATGTGTTGATTTCTATTTGCTAGTATATTGTTGAGGATTTTTGTGTCTATGCTCATTAGAGATATTGGCTTATAATGTTTTTCTTTTTGTGTTTGTGTTTGGCTTCAGTATGAAAGTTATGCTGGCTTCATAAAATGAGTTTGAAAGTGTTATCTCCTCCTTAATTTTTTGGTAGAATTTGAGAAGGATTGATATTAATTGTTATTTAAATGTTTGGTACAACTCACTAGTGAAACGATTTGGTCCTGGGCTTTTATTTTTTGGAAAGTTTTTTATTATGGATTCATTCTCTTTCCTCATTATTGGCTTTTTCAGATTTTTTATTTCTTCATGATTTAGACTCGGTAGGTTATATGTTTTTAGGAGCTTATCAATTTCTTCTAGAATATCCATTTTTTTGGTGTATGTTGTTCATTGTAGTCTTTTGGATCTTTTGTATTTCTGTGTTATGCATTATAATGTATCTTTTTTCATTTATAATCTTATTTATTTGAGTCTTCTCTTTTTTTATTTATTCAGCTAAAGGTTTGTCAAATTTGTTTATTTTTTTGAAAAAGCAATTCTTAGTTTCAATGACCTTTTCTATTGTTTTTCAAGTCTCTGTTTCATTTAATTATGCTCTGATTTTTATTACATCCTTCCCCCTAATAACTTTAGATTTATTTTGTTCTTTTTCTTGTTCCTTAAGATGTGAAAGTAAGTAGTTTATTGGGATTGTTTTTCCATGTAATGCATGTATTTATCACTATAAACTTTCCTCTTAGAATTGCTTTCGCTACATCTTATAAGTTGTGGTATATTTAGTTCCTTACTTATTTTTCTGAAGGTTTTTTTCTATTTCTCTTCTGATTTCTCTGACCCATTGGTTGTTCAGAAGTGTGTTGCTTAATTTCCACATATTTATTAATATTTTATTTTTCCTTGTTATTGTTTTTCTACATGCAGAAAAATAAAACTGGACCTTACATAACTTCATATATAAAAATCAACTCAAAATGGATTAAAGACTTAAATGTAAGGTCTAAAACCATAAAACTATTAGGGAAAAAAAATACTTTTTGACATTGGTCTGGGCAATGAGTTTTTGGATATGAACCCAAAGAGCACAGACAACAAAAGCAAAAACAGACCAATGGGATTACATCAAACTAAAAAGCTTCCACACAGTTGAGAAAACAGTCAGTGGAGTGAAAAGACAGCATACAAAATGGGAGAAAATATTTGCAAACCATGCATCTGATATTGAATTAATATATAAAATATGTAAGGAATTTAAACATCTCAATAGCAAAAACCCAAATAACCTAATTTAAAAATGGGCAAGGGACATAAATAGACATTTCTCATAAAAAGTAATAAAAATTACTTTTAACATAATTTGAAAAGGTGATCAGCAACACTTCGCATCAGTGAAATGTAAATTAAAACCACAACAAGATATCAACTAACAAATGTTAAAATAGCTGTTATCAAAAAAAACAGAAAATAAAAAGTGTTGGCTAGGATGCAGGAAAAGAAAACCTTGTACAGTGGTGGTGGGAATGCAGATTGGCATAGCCATTATAGAACACAGTATAGGAATTCCTTTACAATTTATTAATAGAATTACCATATGATCTAGTAATCCTACTTTCGGCTATATATTTGAAGAAAACAAAATGAATATTTTGAAGAGATATTTGCACTCCCATGTTCACTGCAGCATCATTCACAATAGCCAAGATATGAAACACCCTAAGTGTCATGGATGAATGAATAGATAAAGAAGATTATATATATAAATGCAGTGATTTTTAATCAGTGCACTGCAAGAATTTTTAAAACATGCAATACCTGACTATTTAGTCAGGGGCACTGACATCATTTCCCTTAGACTGTAAAACTAAAAAAAAAAATAAAAATAAAAAAAGAGCAACAACCAAAACAGCCATAGGTGTCGGGTATGAATGAATTAAAATTATACCTATTTTTGTCAGATTAGCAAAATATACATATATATATATATATATATATATATATATGTGTGTGTGTGTGTGTGTGTGTGTGTGTGTGTGTGTGTGCTACAGAATTTAAGTAATTAGTGTATATGTGCCATGAGATGAAAAAGGTTGAAAATTGCTGTATAAATAAAATTTTCATACAGCATAAGAAAAGAAAATATTGCCATCTGACAACTTATATGAATTTGGAGGACATTGTGCTAAATGAAATACATGAGACAGGAAAAGACAAATACTATATAACCTCACATATACATGAAATCTAAATAAAAAAGCTCAATTAATAAAAGCAGATAGTGTAACAGTGATTATTGGGGTCTTTGAGAATAGAAGAAATGAATATATCTTAGTCAAAGGGTGCAAATTTGGAATTTTAAAAGATGAATACACCTAGAGATGTCATATACCGGCATGATTACTATATTTAATAATACTGTATTGAACACTAAATATTCTAAGAGAGTAGTTATCAGGTGTGCTCATCACACATAAAAAGGAAACTATTCGAGGCAATGATGTGCTAATTAGCTTGACTGTAGTAATCATTTAAACATATATATGTATATACACATATATATTATTTTTATTCTCAGAGGAACAAAAGAAAAAACAAGAACTCTTTTAATTGAAAAAAAAACTAAATGCATCGTACTTGGAAATTTTAAATGTAGTTGCCCCAAATCCTGATTACACCCACTGAAAAGAAAAGGAACAAATAAACAATAAGCCTGAACTTGAAGTCTCATCATAAGCTAGCAAAACCGTTTTCAGATACTAAAATTTTCTTATGCCATAGATTTTTAATTAAATGCATATTTTCTAATCACTAAAACTGGGGTGATGAAAGAAGAGGTTCTCAGAGGAAAGACCACCTTTGTATTTAGAAACAACTTAATGCTACCTGTAATATGTAGAAGGAAAAAATTAAACCATAAACAAATATGAGAGCAAAAGTTACAAATGCAAATAGATGTGTCAGGGTCTCAGGACAATGACACTATAAAATTACTCCCCAACATGTAAAATAAGAGAAAGATTATTTGTTTATGTTTCCTAATGCCAGTTTCCAAGCAAGGAGGGCTATTGACAACTCTTTTAATTTCCTACCTATTTATCTCCTTTGACAAAAATGGTATATTTATTTTGGATACTTGGGTTGATACTGCTATATAGTAACCAAAGTAATAGAAAATTAGTTTGTACTAGACAAAGGATTGAGAATCTCTTCACATCACAATATTTAATAATAATTTTGGTTTAAACAATTGTGTAAACTTACTCAAATTCCAGAACTAGTTATTGGTATAGCATGAAAATACTACAAATATTTAATCAAAAAGGCATAATATGTTTGAGGTGTGGAATTTCTATATATGCATCTCCTCAAGTCTGTGATTCTTTGTCAGGTCACAGGAGTCTGGGCATCAGGAAAAAAAAAAAACTTTTACAAATGTTATTTTGTATCCTGCTCTTATAAAAGAGAGCTCAGTGGAGTTAATAGTACAGACTTAGAGACACTGAATCAAGGTAAGGGATGTTTTATATCTGTATTTGTGAATATTAAATAAAAGTACAATTATTCTTGTAATTTGTTAAGTAATGTTACTCTCTATTTTATTCTCTTGGAGAACTTTAAGATTTATTTTAAGTGTTCATGAAAAGGACCATTGCAACAGGAGATGCTATATTTTTAAAAAGGCAACCAACAATAAAAATGGAATTGCTTTATATTCTCTCTACATATCGGAAATGAGTAATATTCTGTCGTCCCCTGGAACTGTCCAGCACATTAATGTTGGTCCTTCAAGTTGAGTGGCTTTATTATTGTTGTTTAATCTTTTTTTTAATAGTTTATCATGTTACTTTTCTTCTGTAGCTGTTCCGACACTCATCTTAAAAATGTTAAAAGCTTGGGACTTCTGGCCAAGGTGGAGGCCTAGACTGACACGTTCCATTTCCCTCCACAACTAAGGAATACAACTACTGCAAAACCAGAAATAACCAGAAGTTCCAGAAAATAAATGGAAGTCCAATATATGAAGTTATAAAGAAGTGATTCTCATCCTGACAGGAAGGAAAGGCAAAGCTGGGGAGAAGAGTTCAAGCTGTGCTGTCCGTGGCAGCAGCAGCAATGGAGGCAGGACACTGGTAAGCACAGACACCCGTATTTAGGAGGAGGCGAGAAGCGCTTGGGAAGCACCCCTGGCTGCCGACCAGACCTGTCAGCATGAAATTCTATAGCTGGGGAAGTCAGACCTCCATTGCCTTGGACTGTGAGGCTTGGATGGGGTAGGGATTGGGGAGGAGGCTCCCGGTCTCTCAGAAGAGAGTGAACAGCAAGAAACCATCTTGGACCCCCACCCCGACAGAAAACACAACAGCGTGGTAAGACAGGTCACCTGGCTGTGACAAGTGCACGGGGCTCTGCCTCTTATAGCATAGGAGGTGTGACAGCCCTGCCCAGGAAGCAAAGGTAACCACAAAACAGTCAGGATGGCACAGATCATGATAGAGATCCTGGTGACACAGCTGACCAGACAGCAAATATCTAATCTAATGAAGCAGCAGATAGGAAATCTTTCTGGGGCTCAGTTCAGAGCTTTGCTTATAAAAATGCTTACAGACTTAACAACAGATCTTAAACAAGACAGGGAAGGAATGAGGCTAGTCCTGCTGAAATGAACAAAAACACATGTGAAACTAGTGGTGAGGACAAGAAAACCAGGGATCAAATCAACAAATCGGAATATAGGGAGGAAAAAACAGTCAACCAGTGCAGAAAGAGGAAACGAGAAGTGAGAAAATGAGGAGTGGCTCAGAAACTTATTGGACAGCTATAAGCAGGCCAACCTCCAAATCATAGGGTTGCCAGAAGGTGAAGAAGAAGAAATAGAAATTGAAAAATTATGTGAAAAGATAATGAAACAGAACCTCCCTAACTTGGGGAAGGAAATAGACTTACAGGTCCAGAAAGCATAGAGAGTTCCAAATAAACTGGACTCAGGTAGAACCACACCAAGACACATTATAATCAAAATGTCAAAAATTAAGGATAAAGAGAAAATCTTAAAATCAGCAAGAGAGAAGAGAATTACATACAGAGGGGTCCCAATAAGACTGTCAATTGATTTCTCAAAAGAAACTCTGCAGGCAAGAAGGGGCTGGCAAAAAATATTCAAAGTAATGAAAAGCAAAAACCTACTATCACTATTACTCTATCCAGCAAAGCTGTCATTCAGAATAGAAGGGCAGAGAAAGTTCTTCCAGGACAAATTAAAACTGAAGGAGTTCATCAGATCCAAACCACTGGTATATGAAATGTTAAAGGGACTTGTTTATGAGAAGAAGGATCAAAACTATGAACATTAAAATGAAAACTGTATCACAACAACCCACAACAGAAGCCAGGGAACTGAAACAAAGGCAAACTAAGTAGGCAATGAGAGTGGGAAAAGAATTATAGGTATGGGGAACATTTTGGGGGGAGGTTAGTGGGGAGGGGGAAGGTGGGAAAGGAAGGAAGGCGGTACAGGAATTAAGAAGCACAGTAGGAGGGAGTGGAGTAGACAGGAAGATGTTGAGAAGAACTATATGCACAACCAATGGGCATGGACTAAGGGGCGGACAACTGGAGGGAGGAGGTCACTGGGTGGAGGGGAACAAAGGGACAAGAAATTGGGACATCTGTAATAGCATAAACAATAAAGCATATTAAAAAAATACTATAAGCTTGAAACTAAATGTGAAGAGAAAAAATGAAAAAATCCAGGCAGGGGGATGGGGAGGAGAACCAAGACAATATTTGCAAATATTTGTGGCTTCCCAGACACCAGTTTATATTCTTAACTCTCAACTTTGTTTCCTTCAGTTCATCTTACATGTCACTGTTATTCAACTGCTTTTTAAACTGCTCTGCAGTGAAAGATATCCTGCCTAGTAATTATCTTCCAAGAATTATCCAAATAAATAAATTACGAATAATACACTGGAGAATAATCATTTTAAGATTATACATAATAGCTAGAGGAAAGGAAGGAAGGGAAGAAGGGAAGAATTAAGTAGAGAGACAGGAAATGAGGGAGAGAGTGAAGGAAATGAGGGAATATATTTAAAAGCTATTTATTAAATTACTTGGAAACTTGACTAACGTTGGTGTAATGTATGCATTGTATTGTATGGTGCTATCAGGTCATTAACAAGAGTTTTCAAAAGAAAACTGGCATTTAAAAATATTTAATTATATTTGAAAATTCTCACAATATAATTCACATACACAATGTGATCCCAGTTTTGCACACAGATAAAAATAACATGCCATTAGGAAGTCATGCCTATTAATGTGAAGATTGGCTATTTCTGATGTAAATAGTAATTACTTTCATATTAATTCTCATAATAATATTTTCTATATTTTTATGCAATTAAGATTTGTATTAGTTATTTTCATAATTAAATTCAAAGACAAAAAAAGGACTTTTTAAAATCTGACACTTCCCCATATCTAATCTTATCTCCTATCTCCAACTCCCTCCATATCTCTCTTCTCTACAACATATTTCAGACTGAAAGTTATCTGTCAACATGCTATTATTATTTCTTTATCTACATATTTAAGAAGTGAAGTATATAGAACTCCCTTTTTCTTTACAAATAGTCCTCACTTATTTTTTCCATTCATCTTTATGATGATTACATTGACCACTGCAGCTTTTTCTTCATCTCTATCCTCTGCACTCTGTCAATATTGATATTAAATTTCATCAAATGTCTAAATCCTTCTCCATTACTTTAAACGAAGAAAGGGATTAGAGCATTTATTTCAGTTTTCCTCTACTTCCAGAAGAATGTGTGAACACATAGTAGTCACTATTTCATTAATTTATTTCATGTCCCTCATTTTTGAGAATTTCATGATCTATGTTTCCACTTCATTCAATGATTTAAATACAAATAATCACTTATTGAAGACCTTAGAGTTGTATTAATTTTTTTTAAATGCCATCCTGTGTTTTTTTCAATCTTCATGCTTCCCTTTGTGTAAATAATATTCTCTTAAAGTCAAGTACAAATAGTAATTTAAGACCAAAATCTTAAATGGATCAGTGCTGTAGTCATATAATAACCAAAGCAAATTTGTTCCTTTGTATATTTAAAAAAGTAAACTTTATATTTAAAAATTTCACCATAGTCTGCATCTTTCAGATCACTTGCTATTGATCAGCCTACCAGGTGATCGTATCACAGATTTGAAGACACTATTTTGTTTAAATAACATAGTGGTAGGTTTTAAATACTCAAAGGTAAATTTGCCAGACTAAGTGTTTTACTTTTAGTTCTATCTTCAAAATAGACTCATAGAGGTGTCTGAAATGATTAAGTTCATTTATATGCAAATATATACAGCCCATCTTCCTGGGCCATAACAATAAACAATTGAAATGATAGGAAGTGAATTTACTCAATTAAAATTTGGGTTTATAAGAAATAGGCATTGATTTTTACAATACTTTTTTGAATACGAGTCTAATAAAGATTTACAAACACCCACGATGAATTAGTCAAATTTATTTTAAAAAAAATAACATATAAGTATGTTATGTCACTCTATAACCACATATGTTATATTTATCAAGAACAACTACATTTACTAATAGCTAAAGTTATGCATTATATCTTTAATAGTTTTGTTCTTGCTGTGGCACAGAAACCTCACAAAACATAATCAATAGAGAAAAAAGCTGACAAATAATGGTTGTAAATATATTTGATTACCACTATGTTATGTTCTGTTTGGAAGAGATGTTAAGTAGGATTGAGCTGATACTAAACTGCATAGTTTTAACAATTATAGGTAGTCATTCTTGTAGTAATAACTTAGTTATTCATGTTCCAACTTCTATATAAAGACTTGCTTCTCAGAAGATGCTGTCCATTTAAGGACTGAATTTTCCTGTCCTACCCAATTCCCATATTCTTTGAATATAGATGGTTCTCACACACAAAGAAAACATGGCATTGGAAGTGAAATGTAGCACTAAAGCATGCTTTTAGTTAAAAGGAGATCCTAATGAATGATCAAAGTATATGATGCAAGAATACTGGATCACTAATTCACCATGTGGAGAAAACCTGCCTACAGAACAAGATAAACCATGTTGCACTACTGCAAAAGTAAAAAAATAAATCTATTATATAAATCAACTGAAATATTAAGGTTCATTTTATGTAGGAGATAGCATATTAAAATTACATAATACTTAACACCACTGCAATTTTAATAAAGTTAAATAAAGCACAAATATAATTTAAAATATTTGAAGAATTACTGAATAAATTCCTGCACATATAAGCTGAAAAAAGAATTAGTCCATTTTAAATGAACAACTAACTAAGGAAACATCAGAGGCATTCAAATAACTACCAAGCAGTGTGATTAATAATGTCTCAATGCTACATTACATTATTCTGGAAATATAGACAATTTAGTAAAAAGGAAACAGAATTAGAGCATTCAGTCACTATAAGGTGACAGATATATTACTCTCTCTTGGTGACACAATTGAATAACAATTAAAAATGATTAAATTACAAAGATAATGGGATTCGTTGAATGTTAAATAAATTGACCATAAGCAACAAATATTAAAAAGACAACAGTATTAATATTTAAGCAATAATAAAAATACAAACAATTTTGTTTTATGGAATGTTAATAATATAGACAACCTATGTTAAAATAATCATAAAATATCACAATTTAATAAAAAGTGTCCTGAACACCATGAGCTCACATTAGAGACACAAGATTTGAGACAAATGAATAAAAATATTAAATATGTATATGATAATGTATATGTTTGTTATGTTTTAATTTATAGATAACTATCTTAATTTAATTTGTGACTTAATACTATTTGTTGCATAAATTAAAAAATCTATATAAATTATGAGATATTATAATATACTTTTGGGATAAATTTTTGTATTTAGTTGTATGTAAGATTTGATTATAGATTTATTTTCCATCAGAAAACTGTTAAGGTTTAGTATGAGCTTTAAACGTGCTTCATAAAATAATGTACCTAAATATATATATATAATTTAAAATAATATAAATGTCATTTAAAATTTGAAATAATTCACTAATTTATATATGTGTGGATATCCTTTAAGATCACTTTTCTTCTTTTATTTTTTTTCTTAAATGATTGGCATTGACAAGTTAGAACTGACTAAAGGTTTTCATTTACATTTTTAATATATTTAACAATCTATATAATTTTTATAAGTATAAAATTATTTTATATTGTGTCAACCTCTATATTTATGATTACTAATCTTTATAACTGGTGATATATTCTTATAATCGGTCATTTGAGGCATAATAAGTTCAAAGCTATGATGACTTCTGTACCCTCCTTAGTCATATTAATTATTTTCCCCAAATTCTATTTCATCTGATATTAATATTACCAATAAAACTTACTTTTCCATGTGATATTGCATGAAATGTTAATATCCTTTTTGTATTTATAAACCATTCTAAGATTTTGTTTGAGATTATTTTCATTTTCATCAATGATTTTTATTGAAGTGAAACATTTTTAAACATTCAACTACTTCAAGTTGTTCCATTCAAGGCATTTAATATATTTAAATGTTCTCTCTATTTTCAAAACTTTTCATGACCCCAGAGAAGCAGCCTGAGCCATTAAGAAATCACTCCTTATTTCCCCTTCTGCCCATCCCATGATAATATCTAATCTGCTTTCAACCTCTATGGATTTGTTTATTCTGGACAGATCATATAATAAAAGAATAATATAATATGTGCCTTTTTGTATCTGGATTCTTTCACTTTCAAAAATATCATGTTTTATCTTTGTGGTGTATATCAGTATTTTGTTCTTTGTCAAGGCTGAATAATATGCCAAATCTCAATATCACAAATGAATACTACAATTCCTTTATCCAGTCATCAGTTGATGAATACTGACTGTTTCTACCTTTTGTTTATGGATCATGCTGCTATAAACATTCCTGTACAAATTTCACACTGGACATGTTTTCATTTCTTTGGGGTATAAAACTCAGATTGGAAGTGCTGGATCATGTGATTTTTATGTTTAACTTTTTCAGAAGTCACCTAAATGTTTTCACATTGGCTGCTCTGTTTTACATTTCCACCATCAATATGCTGAGATTGCTATCATCCCACATGCTTGCCAATGTTTGTCATTTTTTTGCTGTTTGATTAAAGCCATCCCAAAGGGTGTAAAGTATTTTCTCTCTGTGTTTTTTTATTTTTTTA
Organism: Furipterus horrens; assembly: GCF_987537825.1. Taxonomy (NCBI): domain Eukaryota; kingdom Metazoa; phylum Chordata; class Mammalia; order Chiroptera; family Furipteridae; genus Furipterus; species Furipterus horrens. The sequence continues at coordinate 71,896,794 of NW_028327175.1, forward strand.
ATAATTTATTTATTTATTTGTTTGTTTATTTCTTATTTTTAGAGAGAGGGGAAAGGAGAAAGAGAGGGAGAGAACATCACTGTGTGGTTGCCTCTCACTCGCGCCCCCAACTGGGACCTGGCGTGCAACCTAGTCATGTGCCCTGACTGGGAATTGAACCAGCAACACTTAGCTCACAGGCTGACGCTCAATCCACTGAGCCACAGCAGCCAGGGCTTCTCTCTGTGGTTTTGATTTGCATTCCCATAATGACCAATGATCTGAAACAAGTATTCATGTGCTTGTTGACAATTCGTGAATCTTCTTTGGAGAAATATCTGTCCAAATACTTTGCACATTTTTTAATAAGGTTGTCTTTTTGTTAAACTATGAGTTCTTTACATATTCTGTATACTGAACTTTTATCAATCAGATATACAATTTGAATATAGTTTCTCCCAATGATGAGGTCATCTGTGGGGTTTCCTGTGCTAGGATATACCAGGATTCTGTAGCATCCATCTTTCTTGAGAAGATCAAGCCCTTTCCAAAGGAAAAGCAATTACTAGTAGTTTATCCTGTGGAATATCATTCACCCCATGCTCTGGAAACTGGCTCACTCCACCTGCATCATTTTTAGTTTTGTTTTGCTTTCTTTTTTTCCCCTTCTTTCTTTTCTCTTATTGCTGCTTCTTAATCCCTGCTTAGGAGACAACAACATACAAAGACTCAGGGGTGTAAGAGATTAGCTGTAGGGGGCAGCCATTCCATAAACACTCCTGGGAAACAGACTGGTGCTGCTGCCTTACAGGAGAGCCATAGAAATGCATTTCCAGTTTCTTGCAGACCCAAAATCTGGGCTCTGGAGGCCCCACCCATTAGCCTATTAGGGTACCCACACTGATGAGTACAGAGAAACATTACAGGACATACTCAGATTAGTAGCTCAGGGGTGAGGGAGCACACTCACCATCTTTCCTGAAGCCTGAAAGGCACCTGCCATGGTAGAGCAAAGAGTCCCATCACCGTAATTCTACCAGAAGTTCTCTAAGAAACAGTGGGTCTATCACAAGTCTAAAACTGACAGCAAAACTGCAGGAAGAAAGACAGGCAGTGGTGGACATACAGTAACTTGGGGTGGGTGCTGACATACCCCTGGACCCAGCGATGATAAAACCCAGCATGGCAGAACAGCTTGGCACAGCCTGGGCATAACCAAACTCAGAGGAATCAGCCAAAAATTGTGAATCACTTGCAGCTTTTGAACAGACTGCTGAGGGCTAGACCTGGACATTATCTGACACTAGATTATACCAGCCTCAGACAACAGCAGAGCCATATCCAAAGGGAGAACCCCATAGGCAAGTGCTAAACTTTTCTGAGACAAATTCCTCTTTGCTCTTTTTCATTCATTTTGTTATTTTTTTCTTTTCCATAGATTTTTTTATTTTATTCCATTTTTCTTTTTCTTTTATTTTTGTTGCTCTTGTTTTTTTATATCTCTTATTTTATTCTTACCTTTGATTACCCCATCATTTCATTCTTTCCTTTATTTATTTTTGTATTCTTCTCTTTCTTTGCCCCCCGTTGTTGTTTTTTTTTTTTCATTCTTTTAATTCATTATTCATATTATTTTTCTCCTTTTTCTTTTCCCATGATAACTTTTCTTTCCTTTGGTCTTCTCTTATTCTTTTTATTTTCACCCTTTCTCTACTATTCCACTTGTATTATTCTCTGCTCTTTTGTCATTCATATTGCTGTTATTGGGAAAGTTGCTTGTTTTGTTTTTGTTTTCTGTGCTGTTTTGATTTTATCTGTCAGCACCTGTTGGGGGTCAAGCCTCTCAGTCAGCCAGCCAGAGGGGAAATCCCACCAGCAAACAGATAAACAACAATCAGGACCCAAATACAATAGGAGGGTCCACATAACCCAAACTAATAACATTCCTAGAGCACACAGATCAGGAGATCAAGGAGAATGCACAACTGGGTCCCAAGAACTCCTACAAAATAAGGTCACCCAACAAAATAGTCAGTCAAAGCAAATCTATTTAATATACAGAAACAAACCAAAAAGAAGAGATAAAATGGGGAGACAAAAGCAAAACAAAACAAAACAAAACAAAAAACCCTCAAAATGAAAGAAAAGGAAGAAGCCCCAGAAAAAGAGTTAAAAGAAATTGAAGCAAGCAATTTATTAGGCATAATTTTTAAAGTAATGGTTATAAGGATGCTCAAGGAACTTAGTGAGAACTACATCATCATGGAAAAGGATATAGAGATTATGAATAACAATCAGCTGGAAATGAAGAATGCAATGTGTGAAATGAAGATACACTAGAAGAAATTAAAATCAAGTGAAGCAGGGCAGTGACTCAGCGATTTGGAAGACAAGGTAGAGAAACACCCTCTCAGAGCAACAAAATGATAAAAGACTTAAAGAGAACAAGGAAAGATTAAGGGAGCTTTGGGACAACATAACACATGACAATATTCACATCACAGAGATACCAAGAGGAGGAGAATGGGAACAAGGGATAGAAAACCTGTTTGAAGAAATGACAGAAAATCTTCCTAACTTGGTGGAGGAAAATGGCATGCAAGTTTAGGAAGCACAGAGAGTCCCAATCAAAAAGAATCCAATAAGGTCCACACTAAAACACATCAGAAAATGGCAAATTTTAAAAACAAAAAGAGAACCTTAATGGCAGCAAGAGAGAAACAGTTACCTGCAAGAGAGCTCCAATAATGATTTCAGTTGATTTCTCAAGTTAAATCATATATGCCAAAAAGGATTGGAATGAAGTATTCCAAGTAATGAAAAGCAAGGACCTGCAACCAAGACTACTCTGTCCAGCAAGGCCCTCATTTAAAATGGAAAGTAAAAAGTAAAATAAAGAGCTCGCCAGGACAAAAAAAAAAAAAAAGCTGAAGGAGTACATTTCCACCAAACCAGCATTGCAAAAAATGTTAGAGACTGCTTTAAGTTTTGGTATGTTGTAATATTGTTCTCATTCATCTCAAAGTATTTTCTAATTTTTACAGAGATTTTTTTTGACTTATTGTTTTTAAGAATATTTTTTATTTTCCACATATTTTCCAGTTTTCCTTCTGCTGTTGATTTCTACTTTCAGTCCATTGTGGCCATAAAACATACTTTGTATAATTTCAATCTTTTAAAATATATTGAAACTTTTATTTTATGGCTTAATTTGTAGCTTATCCTGGAAAATGTTGTATGTGTACCTAAAATGAAAATATATTTTTCTATTTTTGTGTAGCGTGTTTGTACATCTGTTAGTTAAGTTAGTTTATAGTGTCAATCAAGTACCCTATTTCCTCTTGATGTTTGCCTAGATGTTTTATCCATTATTGAGAGTGCAGTATTAAAAGGTACAACTATTATTGTAAAATGGTCTATTTCTCCCTTCAATTCTGTCAATGGTTGTTTCAGTGCATATAATAAGGTTTTATTGGAACATAGCCATTCTCATTTAATATATGGTCTATGGCTGCTTTTGTACTAAAACAATTGACTTGAGTTGAAACAGGGACCATATGGCCCTCAAAATTTAAAATATTCACTGTCTGGGGCCTTACCGAACACGTTTACTGAAAAAGAATGTCAAAAAACCCCACAAAGACAAGAATAACCACAAGAGTTTTCACACAACTGCTCTTTTTGCCATATATTTGGAGTTTATCATAAAACGTCCAGATACTTAACCTAAGAAACTGCTTTTTGGGTTTATGGGAGATCATTTCAAGTGAAAAAATATAAAGTCATTTTCCTTGTCATGTTATCATCAATCAGAGAAAGATGGTAAGAAAAGGCAAAAGGAGAACTATTATTAACAACTAGTATCAATACCATGATTGTATAAATGACTCAAAATGGAAAATCTGAATTTGTGAGTAATATGTTACCAATTAAAGTATAAAAACTTTCAAAGATGTAAAACTTGTTAAATCCAAATACTCCTTCATGAATATATATATACCAGAAACACAAAGGCATTTTTAAACAAATAACTGTTATTTTCTGGAATTTATTCAAGCATTATATTTAATAGCAAAACAGTTTTATGGAAATTAGCAAGAAAGAAATTCACATTTACTGGGGATATTCAAGATAGAGGAGTAAGTGGAAGCTGCACAAACCTCCTCCAGACCAACATGGAATTACAACACAATTGTAGAAAAATTATCCTGAATAACCAAATGACCACTAGCTGGAGAGAATCCTTAGAACCAATGACAGGCAGAAGAAACAACTCCACTGAAATGTGTCTGGTATGGAGTGTGGAAGAGGCACCAGAATGCAGGCTCAGCTCCCACAGGTGGCAGCTAAAGTTCCAAAGAGATATTTCAATGGCCAGGGGAGTTCCTGTGAGAAATGTGGGATCTAAACACAAAGCTGGGCTCCCCAGACTATAGCACCAGATCCAGGAAAGGAATCTGGATAACATCAGCTGTGAAAAGTGATTGGGATTCTGTCTGCCAGGGAGAGACAATGGGAGATGCAGAGAGTCCCTTACAGGACCAATACACAAAATTCCATTTGCAGCCACTTTCCCTGGGCTCTAGTAGATGAGGGCAGAGTGGACTAGAGATGTATGAGGACAGCCTGGGGCTGGTGGCTCAGGGGAAAGAACTGAAGGAACAGGATGCCTGTGCTGAGTCATTCCACATGCTGCAGGGCCACCATTCTCAGGCAGAGCACTCCCCTTCCAGTGACATCAACCTGAGGGGAAGCAATAGCACTGCCCAGAGAAATTACTCTGCCCCACCATGTGGATCTTAAGTCAGGCTGCTCAGTACAGAATAGATTATATAGGTAATTAACTTTAAGAACTAAGGCATATCTCTGAGATCTCTAAGACGTTAGGTGACCCTCCCCCAGACCCAGTGCTGGTAAAAGCTGACCTTGGTGTGCAGCTTGCTTCTTTCCACACACAAACAGGTCCATCAGAAGGGGCTACAGCTATGGATCACTGATAGTTCTAAAAGGTTGCCCAGGGAAAGCGACTGGAAGCATCCGACATAAGTCTGCACCAGACTCTTTGCAGACTTACGTAATACATACAAACAAACACAAAGAAGCAACCTAAATTGGAAGACAAAGAAGCAGGCCAAAAATGAAAGAACAAGAGAACCTTCTAGAAGAAGAAATAAATGCAAGAGAGATGAGCAATTCATCAGATAGAGAGTTTAGAGAAATTATTATAAGGACACTCAACAACATTGAAAAAGACATTGAACTAATAAAAAGGACAAGTCAGAAATAAAGAGCACAATATCTGAAATAAATAATACACTGGAAATGACAAACAGTAAGTTAGATGAAGCAGAGGATCAGATCAGTGATTTGGAAGACAAGGTAGGAAAAAAAACACCCAAGCAGAGCAGTAAAAAGAAAAAAAGAATTTGAAAGAATAAGGAGAGCTTAAGAAACCATTGGGACAACATGAAGCATAACAACATCTGCATGATGGGAATACCAGAAAAAGAAAAGAGTGAGAAAGGGATCAAGAAATTATTTGTATAAATTATGACCAAAAACTTTCTTCATCTGCTTCGAGAAAAAATATACAAGTCCAGGAAGCTTAGTGAGTCCCAAACAAGCTGTACCCAAAGAGGTCTACATCCAACACAACATAATTAAAATAACAAGTCCTAAAAACAAGGAGAGAATCCTAAAAGCTATAAGAGAAAAGCAGATAGTTACCTATAAAGGAGCTACAATTAGACTGTCATCTCATTTCTAAATAGAAATCAGGAGGGACTGGCATAAAATATTCAAGGACATGAAAATAAAGGACCTATAACCAAGGCTACTTTACCCAGTAAGGATATCATTAAAATTGAAGAAGAAATAAAGAATTTCCCAGGCAAGAAAAAGCTAAAGAAGTTTATTCATACTAAAGCTGTACTGCAGAAAATGTTAAAGAGCTTGCTTTAAGAAGAAGAAGAAAAAGCAAAAGAAAAACAGAGGAAATTTGTCTAATAATAAAATAGCACTAAATATGTATCTATCAACAATCACTTTGAATGTAAATGGTTTAAATATTCCAACCAAATACATAAGGTAGCTGAATAAATAAGAAAAGAAGACCCATATATATACTGTCTCCAAGACCCCCACCTCAGGTTCAAAGATACACATCAACTAAAAGTAAAGGGATGAAAAAATATATTTCACGCAAATTGAAAGGGAAAAAAAGCTGGGGCGGCAATACTTATATCTGATAAAATAGACTTAAAAACAAAGGCTACAGTAAGAGATACAGAAGGACACTACATAACGATAAAAGGAACAATCCAACAAGAGGATAAAACTCTAGTAAACATTTATGTACCCAATACAGGAGCACCTAAATACATAAGGCAAATTTTGATGAACATAAAAGGAGAGATGGACAGGAATACAGGCATATTAGGAGATTTTTAACACCCCATTGACTTAAATGGATAGATCTTCCAGACAGAAAATCAACAAGAAGATGGTGGCCTTAAATGACACACTAGATTGAATAGATTTCATTGATATCTTCAAAGCATTTCACCCCAAAGGAGAATATATACATTTTTCAAGTGTACATGAAACATTTTCTATGATAGACTGTACATTAGGACACAAAACAAGTGTTAATAAATTTAAGAAGATTGAAATTATATCAAGAATTTTCTCTGACCACAATGCTATAAAGCTAAAAATCAATCACAAGAACACTGAAAAATACACAAAGATGTGAAAGCTAAAAAACATGTTATTAAACAATGAATGGGTCTACAAGAAGATTAAGAAAGAAGTCAAATGATACCTTGAAACAAATGAAAATGAGAATACAACAATTCAAAATCTATGGCACACTGGGAAAGGAATCTTAAGAGAGAACTTCATAGCATTACTGGCCTATGTCACACACACACACACACACACACACACACACACACACACACACATGAAAGAAAGAAAAAAGAAAAAGCTCAAATAAACAATCTGACTTTCCACTTAAAGGAACTTGAAAATGAATGACAAACAAAGACTAAAGTGAGCAGAAGGAAGAGAAGATTCAATATCAGAGAAGAAATAAATTAAATAAAGTCTAAATATTTTAAAATAGATCTGCCTTTTACCCAGTGATCCCCCTTCTAGAAATACATCCAAAGGAACCCAAAGTACTAACTCAAAAGAGCATAAGCACCCCTATGTTCATTGCAGCGACATTTACAATCACCAAGATACGGAAGTACCTCAAGTGTCCATCAGTAGATGAGTGGATAAAACAACTATGGAATATTTACACAATGGAATACTACTTGACCATAAAAAAGAAGAAACTTTTACCCTTTTCGGCCTTATGGATGGAGTTGGAGAACATTATGCTAAGTGAAGCAAGCCAGTCACAGAAAATCAAATACCATATGATTTCACTCATATGTAAAATCTAATGAACAAACTGAACTAACAATCAGAATAGAGATAGACTCATAGGTAGAGAGCAGGATGACAGCTATTGCTGGTGGGGAGGATAGGGGGTGGAGGGATTGAGCAAAAAGGAAAAAGGACTCATGGATATAGACAAAGGTGTGGTGATTACAAGGGGAGGGGGTACATGAAAGTTAAGTAATGGAAAAATACAATAAAAATAAAATAAATGTATACTATAAAAGGAAATTCACAGTTACTGATACTTCAATTTAATATTTATAAAAATTATGCATATTAAATAATACATGATAAACAAGAGATATTTAAATTTGAAAGAAAAATATATCAAATTTTTATTACTTAGTAATCAAATAATTAAATAAGTAATAATCCCCAAAATTTCAAGCAAACTAAAGAATATGTTTCCTACACAGAATTCAATAGCATTACATACTAGAAACATAAAGTAACAAAGGCACTTTTAAAAATCTCATTTAAAATACCAACATAAATTAAAAGATGTCTGGGATACGTATGCATACAATAATTATTGAGAAAATGATACAGCTATCATTAAGGATGTGATGAAGACACCAAAAAATGAAAACATATACCATATTCAAGAATGGAAATATGTCAATAATACAGAGATATATATTAATTTTAAATTAGCCTGTGAACTATGTTCAAGTCCCAACAAACATTAGGCTTTAATGATATTTGACTGGGTAGAACAAACTGCAGTTCAAACTGCAGCTCATAGAATGACCACAATAGGTACGTCCTGGAGGATGGACAGATATGCAGGAATAGATAGAAGCCATTTAAATGCCACAAAAGAAGAAGGTGCCCTTTGATCAATTAAAAAATCATAAGAAACAGTAGTCTAAAACAACCCAAATTTCTCTGATGTGAGAGATTATTTTTCGCAGGTGATAAAATGCTAATTAAATTGTACTTTGATATGTTTTTAGTATAAATAATATTAAAGAGCAAGTGGTATGACTGCTGTGACTTTTGTTTGGAGAAATTCAAAAGATAGGTCCATAGCATGATTGTTCAATTATTCTGAGATTATTTAAAAAATGCCTTTCCTACACCCCCAAAGAATAACAGGTCATTATAGACTAATTTCTACTTATTTTTAAGTTACATCTCAGATTTCTAGAAAATTATAAATTTTAATTTTATTTAGGTACTATTTCAATTTTTAAAGGGCCAAACAGTAGAACAGGTGAAGAAGACAAATCTTGTTAAGAGTTTTTTTCTAATGAAATTTGCAGACATACATGTGTGCTTCTTCCCTTACATTTTTATTTCACTTTTTTTAATGACAAACATACCTTTTCATGATTAAAATTAGACCCCAGTGTCATCCATTCCCTTTCCTTTGTTTTCATGTGGAGTTCTCACTATACTGCCAATTATTCAGATAGTCAAAATGAATTAAACAGATTTTTTGGATTTTCAAGTTGATATAGAGAAGAGGGTAAAGGCAGGAAAATAGTTATGGAAAGAGACATGACTTGGGGTGGTGAACACACAAGACACTATACACATGATGCATTATAGAATTGTACATTTTAAGCCTATATAATTTTATTAACCAATGTAATCTAAATTAATTCAATTAAAAAATAGAAATGTATTAATGAACATTTGGCTATCAATTATAGACAATACTAGTTTTTTCCTGGGATTTAATGACTCCCTATAAGTTGTAGTCACTGATAATTCTATATATATGCTTCTCTTTCTAGTATTTCTTACCTTGCTCAATACAGGGAGGGGATAGAAGATAAAAACATATTTTCCTAACAATTTGTACTTTATTCAAAAAGATGCGTACAAATTAAGATTTGTCCTTAGCTATTATTCTTTTGTCAATTCCTCCCTTAGTCGCAAAATACAATAAAATCTCATATTTAGAAGAAATACAAGCAAGAGACAAGATCAATTTGGTGAGTCTTTAGGGGGATAAAAATTGGATGCCTATGTTTATTCTTTTCTTTAATTATGTTCACTCGACAGACAGGAGCACATAATGCTTGACATCATTTATATACCAAAAACTATTATTGGACAATTCAAGTTTAAGTAATCATTATGAAGATGAACTGAAATATTTAAATTTATATTGTAATAAAGCAAATTTGTAACACCTGAATAACATAAGTTTTGTAATATAATTAAAGATGGAAATTACTTACAACTAGCTATAGAAAACAAAACAAAAACAACAGCCCAGGTATTTTGAGTGATAGAACAATCTTATCTAATTGTTTGAATACCATGACTTTATCTTAATTATACTTCTTATCTGTGTCAACAAAAAAAGCAAGAATATAATTCTCCAAACCATCACTTTGTGACTTTTTTAACATATACTTCTAGATCAGATATTTTTTTCTCAGTGATATGTAAGCCAACCTCTCTTTCTTCTTACCTACTCTAATTTCAGCTTCTTGTAGTGTTAATTACTTGGAATAAAATAAAAAAATAATCTCTTCCTTTTTTATTTCTGAGTTTCACAAGATAAAGAGATTTCTGAGTCCTATTGATGTCTTTTAATGATTTGTAACTTTAATTTTAAACAGCATAAAATATTATGTCAACATATATTAAATTAATCCATTTTTTCTCAACCATATTAATATTCCTGTAACATTGAATAACTAGTTTAAAAAGAATATTCATGTTTCATATGTTTTCTATCCTTGAGAACAAATAACAAAAAATATTTATGTTCTTTTAATATGCCAGCAATCTAAGCATGTATGGCATTACTATCCTCAACCTGCCCATGAAAATAACATAAACATATTGTTTTTACTAAAAGAAAATACCGTTACTTACATTGCAGAAGAAAAAGAAGTGAAAAGCATAGTCCATATGGGAAACTTCTCCCTAATTCCATCAACAAAGCTGAAGCCCTTTTTTAAGCAGCCTATCTTATTCTCATGCTCTGAAACAAAACTGACCTATCTCAAAGAAAGAACTATTTTATATCATATTTGCTGTCTATCTTTAAATACAGTTGTAAGATTTTAAAGACTGTCTCCCAGCTATGGGTACTATGATTTAAGTGATGAAAATCATTCCAAATCTTCTCCTGTGCACATTATCATCCTGTTCCTTCCAAGCATTTGGAGGGTATAACACTAAGCACTATGAGTGACAGTAAGGAGACAGAGATACTTTGAAGTCTCTTTGTTCTTTTCTTTTCTTATACTGACAGTTCGCACAGGTAATAGGGAACACTGTGTTGTTCAGAATACAATGTTGTTTAGAAAGGAACTTCAAACTCCATCAGATTCTCTAGAGAAGTATTTGTAGCACAGAATGTACACTGTCTGGGGACAAGTTCATTAGATTTGTTGGATATCACATGTTTAATAATTAGACATAAAAGCCTAAATTCAGTAGGAGCGATTTATGAGCGCTCGTATTTATATGTAGGTGGTGGCGGGGATTAAAGAGGTGGCAATAGGGTACTTATATCAAAACACACAATTCTGTTGCTATTGCCTACCCTAGCACCAGCAAACTGTACCACAAATGGAAAAGCCAATCTTCGCATTTACAGAAACCACAAGGAGCCCCAGATAGCCAGAACAATATTGAAGAATGAAAAATATTGCAGAAGTCATATACTCAATAACAAAACTTACTATTAAACTGTAGTAATCAAAACAGTGTAGTACTAGTGGTATTAAAGATACACATATACACCAGTGGAATAGAATTGAGAGTCCAGAAATTAACACCAGTATATGTGGTCAACTAATTTAAATTTTATATAATTTTCACATGTGATGAAATAATTCTTCTTTAAACTATTTAAAAATGCAAATATTTTTTAACCTACAGGTTGTACAAAAATAGGTGATGGGCTATAGTTTACCCAACCCAAAGGACAGTCTTTTTCTTTATTATCTGACTCAATAAATTTCAAAAAATAATTCAGGTTTTTGTTGTATTTCTGTATTTTCTGTATGAAACAGATGATTCATCCTAGTGATTATGAAAGGTTATGTCATTCAGACATTACTATTCTACCTGTAAAATACTTATTAACTCCAACAGTATTTTCTTTCTTTGTGTTATACTTACCACTTATTACTTCATCTTCTCTATCTCACACTCAGTATTGCAAGTTATAATTCTGTCAATCTTATACTACTTTAATATGTTTAACGTTTTCAGTAAATGTTCTAGTCCAGAAGTTCCTGTGCCATTGCTTGTAACAGTATAAACACACTAGGAAAATAGGATTAGAAAAATCATTAATTCAGATTATTTTTCCACTAATAAGTTCATAAAGAGAGTTGCATTATCAATAGATTCTTCTCTATTCTAATCACAAAGGATGATGGAAAGTCACTGAGGACTGAGAACTTAAAAACAGTCCATATTCAAAAAATCTCATTTTGGAAGAACAGATACTTTTAAATTTGTGTAAGATCTGCACTTAAAGACATCACATAAAGCAAGTAATCAAAGTGTTTATTGTCATGATTAATTTGAAGCTGAGTTTGTTTTTGAAATTGTATCTCTGAAATTCCAGAATAGGTGAAAAGAAACATATAAGTAAGGAGGAAATTTACTATAGATTTCTAAAAAAGACAGTGCTAATTAACTTAAAAATTGATAAAGAAAAACTACCTGAAGAGTGCCTAGCTGTCTTTTGAGGCTCTGGCGGAAAAACAATTAAATCCTGTTAACGAAAAGTATAAACTTTTCAGATGATTAAGTCATTATTGGGTTTGTCTAGCTTAAGGTTTGTTTGTCCTAAAATAAAATAAGTTGTTTTTTTGTTTTTGTTTTTTTTTACAAAGCAGCCACTCATCAAAAGAACAAATCATATTTAAGAAGGCACAAATAACTAATACAATTTTAGTGCCTAAGGAAGAAATATTTACAATACAGAAAGGTAAGTAGATTTTTTTTACAGAAGAGGAACAGTCATAAATTCACTGATCACTTAAGTGCACTTATTTTCTTCATTTCAATAGAAACTTCACAGTACTCCCAGAGACTATTTTTACAGCTGTGCTACCTCCTTTAATAAATAAAGTATGAAGTCTAAAAATTAAGCCTTGCAATCTAACATTTATAAAATATTTGAATTTTACAGTACACAGATGATGTGTTATAGAATTGTTCACCTGAAACCTGTACCCATTTATTAACCAGTATCACCCTAATAAATTCAATTAAAAATGAATTTTAAGCCATTATTGTTCTTAATGTTTTATTTTTAAAAGATACGACAGTCACATATTAACATCATTGTAAAACATGAATAATTACAGAATTGTGGTTAAATCACTGACATGGAAAACCACATATATCTGACCTCCAGTGTCTCTTGCTCATCATTAATTAATAACTTTATAATAAGTAGAACCACAAAAATGTATAGAATGCATAGCTAAGGCATGACTAGAATGAGTGTACACATCTAACTGGCTGGAGATTAGATGTCAGGTGCCAATTGCCAAGTGCATTACATTTTGATATCATGCTATTTTTGTACTTTACGAAACTGTATATGTGGATATTTCACATGGACGGTAGTAAAACAATGCTACAAAATTCACAGTAGAAAATAAATGCAAGTTAGGCATACCTGAAATTGAGAGAGAATTTTACCACTCTGAGTTATTAATTTTAAGATCACAGTGGTAATCAAATACAAGTTTTAAGATTAAAACAGTATTGATTTGAAACATATATATTTATAAGCAATATATATGACATTATGATAAGTAAGAGTTACAAAAACAGGAAGTGCAAGTTTGCAAAGAATTCAGGCAATCTGTATACCATTGTGCTTTACTTGAGGAGTAGAGAATAATCAGGGATAGGACAGGGCTGATAAAAAATAAATCAGCTGAGTTCGTGTTGTTTTCTTGTTGTTATTTTTTTGTTTTTGTTTTTCTTCAGAGAGAGAGGAAGAGAGGGAGAAAGAGAGCAAGAGCAACATCACTTGGTTGCCTTTCATGTGCCCCAGCTGGCCTGCAGCCCAGGCATGTGCCCTGCCTGGGAATGAACATAGTGACCTTTTGATTCACAGGCCAGCACTCAATTCTTTGAGCCACAGCAATTAGTGTGAGTTACTGTTTCTTAAAACAGGATATTACCTATAGAATTGGGGAGTGTAAGAGTATAATTTTTAAAACTACCTAATTGAGCATGAAAGAAGAAATACACAAGTCAATAAAAGAAACAACAGCATAAATTTTTGAAATGTCATCGGAGACCAAGAATACATTCCCTTTAAGAAATAATGAAGAAAATGTATCAATAAAATAATGAATAGTGGAAGGAAACATAACAAGTTAGAGGGAGAACATATAAAAAAGACTATCTCTCATGTAAGTATAAAATAAACTATTAAAATTTCAGGTTTCAATTGTGATAAGTTAGTGCAACAAGTTTTCATAAAAAATCAATTTGAAGTATCTAGTTTATTAAAAGAAAAGCCACAATACTAAATCAATAATAGAGAATGTATAATCAATTAAGTGAGAATTGGTCCAGAAAGCCAATATAAGACAGACAAAAGATGAAAGTAAGCTAGCAATCCCTGGTCTTTCCTCAGTAATGAGAGAGATTTGTTGATTACTGAGAAAATAGAGAAATCTAGAGATGAAATGAAAATGAGAAAGATGATTGGCAAGAATATGGAAAATCAAAGATGCTCCCCTCCTCCTTGTTCAAGAATGGCTGAGCTGAAAGCTTTCTGACAGATCTGCAAGGGGTGAGAAAATTAGTGCCTTGATCACTTAAGTAATTACTTTTATGTAAATAGGAGAAACTGTCCATAGGAAAAATGTAGACTGCCCTTCAGCATTTCTAGGAGAACATTAAAAAAAAAAAAAAATTGAAGCATCAATCCCAAGTGGGTAGGAATCAGGTCCCACTAAAGTATGATCATATGTGGTGAAGTCACCTTAAATCTCATGCAGCTACATGCTTCTTGTGTTGTGATCCCAGAGTAAGTTGTCTGCATCAATTCTTATTTATCATCGTGAATTCAAGTCATAAAAGCTAGAATGGTGCTATTTCATCAACTCTAAAAAATTTTCAAGCTCATTGTATTGAGAGGTGTCCAAGAAAGGAAAATATTTGATAATCAAAATGAAAAAGAACAATTGCATATCTAGCCATGGAATGGAAAAGGATTTAGATAACAAGTTAGGTTTCTTCCAAGACATAACTATTTTCTTCTCCACTCTCAATTGTTCCAAAACTGGAGAAAAAGGAAGGAACAAAACCTGGGGTTTTGATATTATCCCATTTATTTCCATAACTTGTCATTTAGACCAATGTCGTTTTCATTTTATACTTGCAGAAACTGAATATTTTCTGGTACATGATAAAACTGGGACTGAAACCTCAGTGGTTCTATTAGCACTTCATTGAACTAGGGTGTTATTAGGTCAATGGAGACACGGAAAAGCCTTCTGGTTAAAAGCATGAATTTTTTGGCCACTTATAATACTTATTTTTTTTTTATTTTTTAAATTATATTTATTGATTAGACTATTACAGTTATCCCAATTTTCCCCCTTTGACCTCTCCGCACAGTATCCCTCACTCCCTCAGGCAATCCCCACATACTTGTTCAATTGCATGGGTCATGCATATATGTTCTTTGCCTACTCCTATACTGTATATACTATATATACTATATCCTATACTGTACATCCACATGGGTATCCTGTAACTACCTATTTGTACTTCTTAATCACCTCACCTCTTCACCAATCCCCCTATAGCTCCCTCCCATTTTGCAAGGATCAAAAACCTCTCCATATCCATGATTTTGTCTCTGTTCTTATTTGTTTGCTTTGTTTTCTAGATTCAATTGTTGATAGGTATATATTTATTGCCATTTTATTGTTCAGAGTTTTGATATTTTTTTTTAAATAAGTCCCTTGAACATTTCATATAATGGTTTGGTGATAATAAACTCCTTTGTTTGTTTTTTTGTTTGTTTGTTTGTTTTTTCTGGGAAGCTCTTTATCATCCCTTCTATTCTAAATGATAGCTTTGCTGGGTAGAGCATTCTTGGCTGTAGGTCCCTGCTCTTCATGACTTTGAATATTTTTTTACCAATCCTGCCAAGTTTCTTTTGAGAAATCAGCTGACAATCTTATGGGAACTCCCATGTAGGTAACTAACTGCTTTTTTCTTGCTGTTTTTAAGATTTTCTCTTAATCTTTAATCTTTGGAATTTTAATTATGATGTGTTTTGGAGTGAGCCTCTTTGCATCCATCTTGTTTGGGATACACTGTGCTTCCTGAACCTGCATGTCTATTTCCTTCCCCAAATTAGGGAAGTTTTCTTTCATTATTTTTTCAAATAGATTTCCATTTTTTTTGCTCTTTCTCTTCTTCTTCTGTCACCCCTCTGATGGGAATGTTGGACTGCCTGAAGCTGTCCCAGAGGCTGCTAACACTATCCTTGTATTTTTTATTTTTTTCTTCTTCTTGTTCTGATAGGTTGTTTTTTGCTTCCCTTGTTCCAAATCATTGGTATGCTTCTTGGCTTCATCTACTCTATTGTTGTTTCCCTGTAAATTATTCTTTGTTTCAATTAGTTAGTCCTTTTCTGACTGGGTCTTTTTAATGCTGTTGAAGTACCCAATGAGTTTTTTGAGCATCCTAGTAACCAAAGTTTTGAACTCCAAGTTTGACAGATTGCTTATCTCCATTTTGTTTAGTTCCTTTGCTGGAGTTTTGATCTGTCCTTTCTTTGACTCATCATTTTGGCAGCCTCCCTGTGTTTGTTTCTATGTATTAGGTAAAGATGCTATGACTCATTGTCTTGGTAGTATGTCCTAATGCAGTAGGTGTCCTATAGGGTCCAGTGGCACAGGATCCTAATCACCAAGTCGGGTACTTGAAGTGCATGTTTAGCGGGGGATGAGTATACCCTCCTTTTGTAGTTGGGCATCAGTTGTTGTTGGCAGGTCAATGGGAGGGATTTACCCAGGCCAGTCAGCTACAAGGGCTGGTTGTGACCACTGATGACCAACCTTCACTCTCTGTGGAATATCAACTGTGCAGGGGCAGGGTGGTTTTCCTCCATCTATAGCTGTCACCTGACTGCATAGGCTCTGGGATTTTCCAGGTGCTGCAGGCCGAGGTGAGTCCTCACCTGTGTTCTGTCCAGGGCCACCCTGCCTGAACTATAAAGCTATCTGAGATATCGGCTACATGTGCTGGGCTTGGAGATTCCCAGAGGGAACCAAGGTGTGAGTCTCAGTTGACAGCTGTTACTGCCAGGCCTGGGGCTGCTTAGCAAGAGGTGCAGTGACCAGAGACTCACTGAGGCAGGCTGTTGCTTGAGAGAATTTAGAAGGCTATGAAGCATGAGACGAGACTAGCCATTCCTATGGAAAAGCCACTGTTAACAGCTTGTGTGAGCCCATAATTGGGTGGGAAGGAGTCATGGTATCTCCAGGGAAGGGAAAACAATTAGCCAGGTTGGTGGATTCTGAGATATAACAACCGCCTGCCAGCTCTGTGGCTCTGTTGCGGTAAGGCTCACAGTGGCCTCTGTCTGCCTTTCTGTCTGGAAGAAAGCAATCCCCCAGCTCTTTCCTTGATTCCAGACACTTCGGTTCCTTCCTGTATGCCACTAGTGTCCTTCAAGCCACTACTCTGGTGCTGGAGCTCAGAGGTAGTGAGTCTGAGTAAGTCTGTGTGTGTGGGGGGGGGAGGGGTTAAGAAATGCTTAGGACTCCAGAAGTTTCTTCCACTGACTCAGTGCCCACTGGTTTTTGCATCCAGAAGTTATGAGGACTTATCTTCTTGGCACTAGAAACCTGGGTTGGTGGGGGACAGAGGGTTTGTGTGAAGCTGGGACTCCTTGCTCACATATTATCCCTCCAGAATGTTTATCTTCCACACATGGATGTGGGACCAGCCCATTCCAGATCTCTGCCTCACCTACCAGTCTAAATGGATTAGGTTTCTTTAATTCCATAGTTGTCAGACTTCCATTCAATTCTATTTTGACAGTTCTGAGTGATGGCTGTTCTAGAATTTAGCTATACTTTTTTATGTGGTTGTGTGATGAGGTGAGCCATGTTTACCTATGCTGCCATTTTTACCAGAAGCCCCCCACCTGCATGCATTGTAACACAGGTCAGCCACTTTCAGCTGTATAATCTGACAAATTTCTAAACTTCTGTCTCTTATTTTCTCATGTGAAAAATGGGCATGATAATTGCATTACCTTAAATTTATGAATTTTTTTATGAGTACTACATGAGTTACTGTTAATTAAAATTGAGAAAAATGCCTGGCACACAACAAGTTCCGTAAGTATTTTTTCCTCTTTTTAGCTACAGGATGGGTATTTATATATGCCTAAAAGGAATACCAGGAATGCTTGCTCTAAACACTTCACTGCGTTGTCCTGTCTGTACTAAATTCTCTATGATTTTCTTTTTACTATCTTACATATGGTTCTAAATTCTAATACATAAGAGGACTTTTGGAATTTGACATGAGCATTTCAGGCACAATTTAAAGCAGGCACTGTTTTTTGGAAACTTTGGACCACGTAAATAAGTAATGGTAAGTCAAGAAATGTTTTATAACATGATAGCATTGATCATTCTCTTTGGTTATTCCAATTTTTGAAAGATCTGTAGTTTATGGATTGTGCATATATAGTGGAATACAATAATAACAAAAGGGTTATCCATAATCCATATGTCTTTCATGTTGAAATGTCCCCTGAGAGAGCTAAGAAAAGTTTGTGAATTATGTAAGATTCAAATAGTGTCTCATTCATCAGGTATACTGGTATCCTTTCCTGTTCCCTATGTCTCAGAGACTTCTTTTATCACTCAGGATTATTCTACCCTTCTACTTTCTTCTTCATATAGAAAGGCATCCCCTATGATCTTGCTCCCATTAGATTATTACTTGAGATTATAAAAGTAAAGATTGAACAAAAGCTGTTGAATACATAGTAAAATTATATTAAAAAATATTGTCAAGCTGCATTTCTGGTTTTGATTGTGATCATCCTCAATAATTAAATAAGAAAAACACACCTCATGTTTTGTAACTAAGTAATTCCCTGTTGTTCCTAGATATAATCCATCAATACCCTCCAACCACATTCTTTCAAACACTTAAAAAAAGAAAAGAAAAGATGAGTAGTTTCAGGTAAGGTTTTTAGCATAACCATTATTTAACATATGACTGCTGTAATCAAGGCCCATGTCTATTTCAGAGGAGTGGTTACCTTACAATATTGAGCCTACAAAATATCCTAGTTCATTAGTTCTGGCCAAGAGAAAGACTTGGTTCATTAGTCAGAAGAATTAACTCATCCATCATACACAGTAACACAAAAACTGAACCTCAATTGTCATTTTTTCTTTTAGAAATGATATGTCCCCCTTTAATGTTCTCCATCCCATATTGATAAGTAAGCAATGTTTTATATCATCTTGCAGTTGATTCATGAAGAGCTTTGATCTCATTATAACAAAATTAACTTTTAAAAATGGCATGCCTCATGAAAATATGAAAAACACAATGTCTTGATTAGTAGTTTACATCTAATTTTATTCTACTTTTTTGTAATGCACCAAATACTCTGCATTGAAACTTCACTCAACTTTCTAAAGGGAAAGATCTTAATGGAATAAGGTATTCCATTATTAAGCAATTGATCATTAGATATTTGAGAGGCTTCCTTAGGATTACACTGAAAGCAAGTGCACTATCCATATAAAAACCTAACCTACTGACTCCTAGGGCATGTTCTGATGCTGACCCTGCAAACATGCTCCAAGAATATTTCAGTGCTTTTTAAAGTGAATCTATAAGGCCACTCTACTTGTCTGAATTTGACCTTAGATGAAGTTATCTTTTTCTTTAAACATTTAATTCAGGTAGATACACCATATACTCCTTCAATCCCATGTAAAATTGATATTTTCTATTTCAAATGGGCATGCTTTAAAGATCTGCTTTCTAAATCCCTCAAATGACTTGTTTCCAGGTGATTTATCTTCTTGCTATGGGAATTTCTTCTCATAAAGATAAGTGTTATTATAAGTAGAGAATGCCCAACTATCATCACTGATTATGCCAATGGAAGCAGACATACTATAGTTTACTTACTATATTATTTTATAACTGTTACTTATTTTACCTTTCTAATGAGCTTCAAGGTAATGGTTAGTGGCATATCTAACTTCTTCCAGTCCACCAGCCCTCCTTCCAGTTCTTGCATTGTGTCTTAAACATTGGAACAAAAACAATAAATATTCATTAAATGAAATTAAATTAATTTTTTGAGGACGACTGTGTTTATTACCAAATACTAAGTAAAATTGAAACAAATCATATTTTTTATTTTCCAACCCATTTTTAAAATCAGACTGAAATAAATAATCTGACAATAAAATTAAAAATAAAAAGTTTATATTGCTATTTCTTGCAAATTTTTAATTTCTACTCCCAATTGATTCATGAAATATTCCTTTGCAGGGTGCAGAAATTAGAAATTTAAATACAGGAATATATACTATCTTAGCATTAGAAGACAACTCTTGAATTTAATACTTAAAAAGATGACATATTTTGATTTTTTATGTTTGTGAAAAAGATCTCAAAAATATCTTGAACAAACCTACAAAATAAATATATTTATTAATTAACATCAAATTTTTCAGGTATTGGTATTTCAATATATTCAATTAGTTTTTTTGTTTTTGATTTTTCCACATTCCCATCTTCTCCTTGACATTCTCTTCTAACTTTGATGTTCTAGAGATTGTTCTCATGCAAATCTTAATCATTTTACTGAGATAAATATTGAAAGAAATTTGAAAAGACATTTTATTTTAATGTATTTTATGAAATAGTACTTTTATTTCCAATGGCAGTCAACTGAGCTGCTCTTTTCCTTTTTCCTTTAAAGTTATCAAGTAACTTATTTTCTGGATTGCATTTTTAGAGGCTATAGGAAGAAAGATACATCACCACATCATGAATAGCCTTTGGGGAGACAACAGCCATTACATGTCCAATACATCACGAAAGGAACAGATTGTCTTTAGCTACAGCTACTGCACAGCATTAAAGAACCTTCATAGTAAATGTACTTCTTTTTCATTGAATTAAGACATTTTTAAACAAAATAACTTTTTGCCACTTATTTTTCCCTAGACTCTGACTACATCCAGAATTTTTTAAAAGGATAGACAAAAGACACTATTTACCTCTTATTTAAAGATCAATTTTACTCTGAGTTAAAAAACAAAGGTATTTATTTATTTATTATGCAATAATGACAGGCACATTTACAGAAAGCTGATAGAAATATTAAGCATATTTATGAAACTGACATGGGAAATACAGTTATTAATCTGTGCTAATCCAAACTGGACTGTGGCTCAATGCATTATAATTTTTCTTAAGAATGTTCCAAGGTCATGTCAAGAAATTTGATTTTCCTGAAAATTTAAAATTCTGGGTGTGGTATTTGTCAAGAAGCTCTGAGCTTCTAGAGTTTTTCTCTATCAAATCCAAAGGACATTATTGCTGTTCTTTTAAGGGGGAGAGCATACCTTATTGTTTTCAAGGCTATACTGTTGAATCTGTTGTCATAAAGTACCTGATACATGGTCACTGCAATCCATAAATTAATAAAGAGTAATGCGTGTCTGACCACAGACACTAGAGCTTCTCCACAGTTTTGTTTCCTAGAATGTGGTCAGCACCTTTCTTCCTTCCTTATTTCAGATGCTGTTTTAATTAAGAGGCAAATGCTCAGAGACAGGTGATATATCAGGATGATGAGAAGGCCACCTATTTATCAGCATTTTATTCTAGAATTTCAAAGTGATTGCTATTTGAACCTGTATAGTAAGAAAGAACTGATGTGATTACTAGAAAGCAGTTGCTGACTGCTCTCAGCATTGCAGCTTTGACAGTAATAAGACAGACTAAATGCATTCCCTTTCATAGCTATAACTTGATACATAAACATTTGCATTACATTCTATCAGCAAAAAAAGAAGATACCAGGCTGATAAAAATGTGACTATCAATCGAAGTCTTGATTGGAGTGGTTGGTAGTGTTATTACTAAAATAATGGCACTACACTTCTTCAACATTACGTAGAATCTAATTTTTCTTTCAAAATCCTGTTAGAAACAGAGATATCCTTGGGCATTAACCATTTCTAATTTAAATTCTCATGTAAATGCACCTAAATAATGTTGGCAAAATACTTTGAAAATTACAGGACATAATTTCCAATCAAAATAAATCCCAAATAAATACAGCGTTCTCCACCTTTAGGTTAGGCAAGATATGTGACTAATTTGTTTATAATCAAATGTCAATCATAACACATAGGTATACCAATGCAGAAAATTACTGTAATTCATTAGGGTAAGTGATGTGATCAAGAATATATCTTTCTCAGCTCTGAAATTAAAAAGGA
This sequence comes from Furipterus horrens, assembly GCF_987537825.1. Lineage (NCBI taxonomy): Eukaryota > Metazoa > Chordata > Mammalia > Chiroptera > Furipteridae > Furipterus > Furipterus horrens. Next base: position 71,918,705 of record NW_028327175.1, read on the forward strand.
CTTATATTCAAGATTTAGGTAAAAATCTAAATAAAGTACCTTAGAGAATCAGAGCAGTAAAATACTTATGACTTGCCATTGTCTGTGATGAGTTGCCAGTATTTTTTCTAATATATTATTCATATTTTCACTTGCTTTGATTGTATTTTCAGTTTAACTTTTAATATAGTCAACTTTATCAATCTTTAACTTATTACACCCAGGTTTTGTTTTGTATTTTTAAAGTGCTTAGTGTTTCAAAACTTTTGTTATTTTCCCCTAAAATATGTACTGTGTTTACTTCTGGTACTTTTATTATATTATACTTTTAAGTTTTGACCTATTTAGTGTTTATCCTGAGGTATAAGATGGTGAAGTATGAAACAGATTTAGCTCTCTTATATTACTAACCAAATATCTAAATATCATTTATAGGCATATTGGTTTTTTTGTGCTTTAACTTTATTGAGTTTGTAGATATTGCATTTTTTATAAATTGAGGGTTTGTTGTAACCCTAACTGCATAAGTTTAATGGAACCATTTTTCTATCGGCACTTGTCACTTCATGTCTCTGATTTCATTTTGGTAATTCTCCCAATATTTCAAACACTTTATTATTATTATATTTGTTATGGTTATCTCTGATCAGTGATCTGTGATGTTACCACTGTAATTGTTTCAGGTGCCATGAACCATGCTCATAGAAGATTATAAGCTTAATCAATAAATATTGTGTAGTGTTCTGTCTGCTCCATCAGCTAGCCAATCACCAATATCTCTTCCTCCTTGAGACACAATAATATTGAAATTAGGCCAATTCCTAACATGACCTCTAAGTGTTCAAATAAAAAAGTTGCACATCTTTCACTTTAAATCGAAAGCTAGAAATAAGCTTGTGAGGAAGGCCAGTTGCAAGTTGAGATAGGCCAGAAGCTAGGCTTCTTGCAACAGTTAGCCAAGAGGTGAATGCACAAAAAGTTCTTGAAGGAAATTAAAAGTGCTACTCCATAATACTCACATCTGAAAAAATATACTTTAAAATAAAGGCTATAATAAGAGAGAAGGACACTACATAATGATAAAAGGAGCAATGCAACAAGAGGATATATAACCCTTGTAAACATTCATTCATCAAACATAGAAGTACATATATATACATATATATATATATATATATATATATATATATATATGAAGCAAATCTTGATGCACCTAAAGGGAGAGATCAATAGTAATACAGTCATAGTAGGAATTTTAACACCCTATTGACATTGGTGGATAGATCTTCCAGACAGAAAATCAAGGAGACAGGGCCTTAAATGACACACCAAATCAAATGGATTTAATTGATTATCTCTGGAGCATTTTTAACCCTAAGCAGCAGAATATACATTATTTTTAAATGCACATGAAACACTTTCAGGGATAGGTCATATGTTAGGACACAAAACAAGTCTCAATAAATTTAAAAAGATTTAAATCCTAACAAGAATTTTCTCTGACCACAATACTATAGAACCAGAAATCAATCACAAGAAAAAAATGAGAAACACACAAAGACATGGAAGCTAAATAACATGTTGCTAAACAATAAATGGGTTAACAATGAGGTCAAGAAATAAATCAAAATATACCTTGAAACAAATAAAAATGAGAACACAATAACCTCAAATCTATGGGACGCAGCCAAAACATTCCTAAGAGGAGTATTCATAACATTGCAGGCCTATCTCAAGAAACAACCTAAAAGCTCAAATAAATAATCTAACTTTACAGTTAAAGAAAATTGATAAAGAATAACAACAACAAAATAAGCCCAAAATGAGTAGAAGAAAGGGAGTAATAAAGATCAGAACAGAAATAAATGAAATAGAGTCTAAAAAAATAATACAAAAGATCAGTGAAGTGACTCTTTGTAATGATAAACAAGATTGAAAAACATTTAACCAGACTCATCAAGATAAAATGAGAGAGGACTCCAATAAAATCAGAAGTAAAAGAGCAGAAATAACGATTGACAACAAAGAAATACAACAGATTGTAATAAAATATTATGAACAACTATATGCCAACAAATTGGACAATCTGGACAAAATGAATAAATTCCCAGTAACATGCAGTGTTCTAAAACTAAATCAGGAAGAATCAGATAGTTAATGTAGATAAAACTGACATCTTAGTTATGCTTTTTCTTTTTATCTAGAACATGGTTTATGTTTCCATTTGTAGAAGTGCACTTTTGATCAAGGGTTTTTAAATGTTTTCTTCATCCAGACATGTAAAATTTATTTCTAGCCATTTTTATTTTTTAATTTTTGAAATATGTTTATTGATATTAGAGAGGAAGGGAGAGAAAAAAAGAGAGAAATGTTGATGTGAGAGAGAAGCATCCATTGGTTGCTTCTCATAGTCTCTTCAACCAGGGATCAAACCAAAAACCTATGTATGTGCCCTGACCTTGAATTGAAATTCCAGCCTTTTGGTGTTTGAAACAATGCTCCAATCAACTGAGCTGCACCAACAAGTGTTCTAACCGTCTTTCTTTTTGGCTGTTAACAAAATTACATTTACAAGATTATTTCAAGTTTTGCAATAAGTGAGAGTGTATGTTTGAAAACAATGTGGAACATAATCGAATGCCTCATTAATGGTGATTTAATTGATTAATACCTTTAATTATTAAACAAGTAATTATATATTTTCTCTCTGCATTTGTGTCATATTATGACGATCTTTACCTCTATTTGTCACAAATAGTAATAAATCCAGCTTTAAATGTACTATTATTAACATTATCTCTTTTCTATTTTTTTAATACCAAAGTTTCAGTGTTCTTAAATTTTTGGCATGTCTCTAGAAAATAGAAAAAGACTTAATTTAAAAAACCCAGTCTCGAAATATTTGTTTTTAAAGCAGATATTTATTGCATTTAAGGTGATTGTCATTAGTCATAAATTTAAAATTATTGCTTAGATATTATTTTGTCTCCTAATTTGTATGATGCTGTATTTTTTATTCCTACTCTATTCAGAGTTGATTGAGCATGTTTTTAATAATGTTCCATCATTTTGCAAGTCATATATTCTACTTCTTTTCTTATAATGATCATTTTAAAACTTAACACATATACTTATACTAATAAATGCAAAATAAATCAATACCTTTAACAAGAGATTCATTTAAAAAAGAGACTCATTCCAGATTCTGTACAGAAAAGGTAAAAGGTAAAAGGTAATACTGAAATCCCTTGTCATGAGTAAGAAACCACTTAAGGATTACTAAATTATAACAGAAGAACCAAAGTGAGATGGCCCTTCCCCTTGAGCAAAGATCAGGCAATTTGATCATCAATAGGAATAATAATTGCAATGAATTAAAAAACATTATATGTTTGCTCATGATGTGTTTATGATGATTCTAAAATAAAATGTCACCACAGGGGGACACTGAATGCTTAATTCTTTATTTTGATATATAACTTTTTTTTTTCCTTTTCTATAAAAAAGAGCACCTCAGAGTAACCAAATAATTTGCAACAACATGTAATTTCTTTTCATTAAGCAATTTTGTATATAGAACCATGAGTTCTATGAGTAAAATATCATAATTTTGCAACCCTTAGTTAAAAATGGATCTAAACAATTATATTCAGAGCTTGCTGAAATCACAAAATCAGCATTTTGAACTGAACTTGTCAAATTAGCAAGGTCTTGAGGTCTACCTGCCAATGTACTGAAATTACACAAAACAGAGAAACCTGTTAAATGTCTTAAATGGCAGCTTGTAGATGTGATTAGCAAAACCCAACCCTCAGAAATTCATGAAACATATGACCCCATTTATTCAACATATAAGTTGTAACACACATACAGAGAACTTATAATTTAAACTTATAATTTAAAAGCATAATAGATACATCAACCAGTTTAAATGCATGAGCCTTCTTTGAATCTTTAAGCAAACAAGCTATTACAACAAATGACTTCAGTAGGGAAACTTGAACACATAGTATTTACTAATAATTATTATCCTGTCTTCAAATATAATAATAGTTTATTTAAAGAACATTTATATTATAAAATACTTTTTCAAAAAGTGACACAGATACTAAGATTCATTTAAAATTAATCTAATAGGGAATTCCTTTTGGGTAATATAATAAACCTGACAAGATTAGCCATACCTTGATACTTGCCAAAACTGAATGATATATGTTTGTTTATAATATTTTTCCATTTTAGAATACGTCTGATGTTCAAAATAAAAAAAGCTTTTTTTTAACATTAATTTATATATTTTCCATTTTTAAATTTGTTCATATATTGGAAAGTTTTTGTCACTGTTTAGTGGTAGTTAATTCCCACAGTGTTTATCAAAAAAAATTTCAGGCTCCATCTAAAGATAATTTTGCTGTTTTTGTAAATAGTACATAAAAAGGAGAAATGAGAGAGAAAAAATTCTGCTTGACTCTTTACTCTCTCCAATTTGCACTGAAAAAAGTTCATTTTCCAGAAGGTTAACTCCTCCCACTCTTGTAGGTTACATGATCTAGCAGGCACTCAGAAAGCAAGATTTGCATTCTAAAATGTGATATTTTGTTCAAGTCAGAATCAGAGTAGTTTATAGTTTATCATTTGAACACTCCCTAGGATGTAAGTTCTGTGAGAAGTGATATTATTTTTGCTTTTTTCTAAAAGGGACCCCTACTAATTAGAACACAGCTTGTCCATATTGTAGACTAAAAAAAAAAAAAAAGTCAAATAAAAAAAATAACAAATGAATAAACTTTGTTCTATAGGAAAATTTCACCTAAAGCCATTGATATAAATCTCTTTAATGAAAGCAATATCAAAGTTTATTTAGTTATTCCTCTTCATTGGAGAATATTTTTTTCCACATTAGAGTGAGAGAGGCAGGGGGAAAGAGAAAGAGAAATATTGATTGGTTGTCTCTCAAACCCACCCCAGTCCGTGATGAACCCACAACCTATGTATGTGCCCTGACTGGGGATGGAACTGGCAACATTTTGGTGCATGGAACGATGTTCCAACCAACTGAGCCATGAGGCCAGGGCAAAATTTTGCTTTTGTTATTCCCTGTACAAGTGAGTAAATGCAGAAGAAAAGCACTAAAAGCTATTTCTAATTAAATATTATTATTGTGAGATAATATTTTTATTCAAGGTTTCCTAGTACTTGGGTTATTTTTCTTAAAGAAATAAGAAACTGTACAGCTATTTTTAAAACTTCAAAATCAGAGGGAATGATATGATCCATGCCAGACATTCTTCATGAAATATCATTGCAAATTCATGCCTGATTTAGTAGTGAGTGAACAATGCCATTTTCTCCAGCATCACTATGATCTGTGGACCATGGAAAAGCAACAAAAAATAGCTTTGGAGAGGAATACAAAAGAATTTTATCTTTATCATAAGTTTGATAGGGATATTTAAGCCCCAGACATGTGGTAATGTTTAGGAAAAAAAAAATCTCATTTAAGGTTTTATGATCTCCATAAGCAGAAATGCTTGGAATATTTTTAGAGAAAATGAATTTCTGCCAATCTATCATGGTTTTAAACTCCAGTAACTAAGACTAGTTTCCTTTACATTACTTGCAATACATTTCCTAAAATTTATTAGTATTGTGATAATTCCTTTGATACCACTGGGAAAAAAAAACAGGGTAATAATGACACCAGAGCTTGCCAAGAAAATTGAAACAGAAAAACCCAAGACAAATATTTATGAAGTCACACTACATTGTTTTTAAGGATACAAAGTAAAAGCTTCTTGACACTGTATTTATAAAATTATTCACTGTAATAAATTTTGATAATTTTGAAACTAATCATTGAATAACTGATGGATGTATCATCAATTATAAACAACCCCAAAACCTCATCAACCATGCTTCAGTCAATTAAACTCTTGTGCATAAATGCAGCAAGAAAGACTTTCCAAAGCTTCAGTCTCAAGCTATTCATGAGTGTAATAGACCATGCTATTTCAATGCAAAATGCAGTCAGCTCTTTATTATTCTCACTAATGGTGCAGATAATCCAAAGTGTTAGATAATCCCCAAACCATTTATTGAGGTATAGAAATAGACCTTTTAAGTTTTAAAAATTCCTTTTTCAAATTGGGGTTGATTTATCTACTGAGAGAGTTAGACATCTCTGAGACCTTTCTGCCCTTGCAGTCAGCAGACAAGAATAAAGATTTTCCTAGGCTTCTTTTAGTCCATATTTTTATTCAGTAAGGCATTTTACATTTTCATAGTTTTTTTTATTATTATTTTAAGTGAACAACTGTAAAATAAATACATAAGTGAATGAATTATATAAACTACATACATAAAATCAAGGAAATGTGTCACTTCCCTCTCCCTGGTAAAAAGTACCCCACGAAGGCTAATCCATTAGGTTGGCAATTTGCTTCTGAAAATGATTTCCTGGGAGCTTATTGAAGGAAGCACCTTACATTACTGGATAAACTTAAGAATGGAACTTTGAAATGCAAAGCTATAAAAAAAATGGCTAGCATATACAGAATGGTTTTTCTGCTGGATGTGTAGGCAAAATACAGATGATTTTTTTAAGAGCAAATAAATTTTAATTGTATAAACCATAATTAAAAGTATTTAAAGACTTATGTACATATTTATCACACACACACAGCATCCGGATCTACATGTAATTGGTAGAAAAGTTACAATTTAAACCAGCAAGAGTCAAGAAACTCAAATGCAAAGATAAGCCGTAATTTAAACCACTGGGTTTTCACTTCCTTGCCCTGACTCCACCTGAAATTTCTCTTGAGAATCTTAAGTCAAAACTCTGTCTGGAAGCAAGAAAGCTTGAGGAAACCTAAGATTCTCCATCACCACTTAGGCAAAGGAGACTCCACAATACAACAGAAGGGTAGAATAATCCTTCACAGCAGCAAAATGTGCAGAGCTGTCTTGGGCGCCGGGGGGCAGTATCTATTTAAAATTGTATTATGCAACCATGGTATACCTCCTCAAAATGGAAGCTATTTTGTCCACTGGAGATATTTTCTTTAGCAATATATTTATAGATATATTTGTGATTCTTACAAATAAGTTAAAAATATGTACCATCATCAAATAAATTCATTGGGAAATTGTTAAATTTATTAAAAGGCAAAATTCAACTGAGTAAATTTTGAAGAAATAATCAGATTAATTCATGATCTTTATCTAGAAGATAGAAAGGAGCTCCATGGAGCTCTACAAAATCAGACTTATGGCAGAAAGAGCAAGAATAAGAAAGTTATACTCGCTACAAGTGGCTTGATTGTAGCAAAATCACTTCCTTTTAGGGCAGCGGTTCCCAATCTGTGGATCACAACCCCTTTGGGGGTCGAACGACACTTTCACAGGGGTCGCCTAAGACCATTGGAAAACACATATATAATTACATATTGTTTTTGTGATTAATCACTATGCTTTAATTATGTTCAATTTGTAACAATGAAAACACATCCTTCATAACAGTAGCAAAATTACAGTTATGAAGTAGCAACAAAAATAATTTTATGGTTGGGGGTCACCACAACATGAAGAATGGTATTAAAGGGTTGCGGCATTAGGAAGGTTGAGAACTACTGCTTTAGGGGATAGCAAGGTCTGTTAGGCATATTATCTCACTAGGGCTGACGAGGTGATTTCTGACTGACTGATTTAAGATTCCATTTCTAGAAGAGGCCTAGAATGCAATTAAGTCTTGGTTTTATGATGTGGGCCTTAGCATAAGTGACTCCATTTGAGGAATGTTGTTTTTAACAAACTATTCTTCGGGGTAGAAATTATTATGTATGCATTTAATAAAAAGTCATTATTTCAGTAAGACAAAAGTTTAAGGAAATTATAGATGTCTTTATTCTCCTTACTTACTCATATTAGCTATCTAGATAAAATCTTCTCAAAGCTTTCTGAAGTTATTGATTCCTCTGTAAAAAAATCTATCCAAACTATATCATAGAGTCATTAGCAGGTGATATTATGCCTCACTAATTATGTACTGACAGAATTTACTGGTGAGGTAAAAGAATCAGGATTCGTTGCCCATTCACTCATCTAATTGTTGCGAAAGCATGCATTTTAGAGCATGCAGCTTGTGCAAAATAGATTTTAATGAAGCTATTAGTCTTTTTATTACATTATTCCCCTAATTCCCTCCCATATTCTTTAAAACCCTAATCAGCAAAATCATTTACAAAACCATTTTATAAAGTGAAACTCTTAGCTACAACATGGTATCAATAGACTTAAGCATTATACATTTAATACTTATATATTGCATCACTCAAAGGAGGTCAGCTCCATATATTTGTTAATAAATAATAATAATTACTTAGTAAGGTATTATGCATATTTGATGAGTGTTTAATGTAAAATATATTTTCTAATATAGAAAATACACCAAAAGCCGTCTTTCAAGTCTAGTAATTATCTTCCCTAGAATCTGTTAAGAGCAGGAGCTGCCAACTGAATGCTAATAAATTATACATTAATGAATTCTTTTACAAAAATCCCATACATACATTCAAAAGAGTTAAAATTTAATATGAAATAGATATGTAAATTAACTGTGGTAACACATTAAAAATATATAAATGTTGGTCAAAATAATTAAGTACCCCCAATGAAACGAGGAAACTGGAATTCAACAGACTTAAATTCTAGACTCAAGGATGACAAAACTATAAATCAAAATAGGATGGTTCTAGTTAAAATTTTTAGAGGAATCATTGTTTCTATGAATGACACTACACAAATAGTACTTTTTGGGCCTAGTAGTATTACCAACAAAATAATAGAAGTCTAAAATCAATGTAAAACTCATATAAGCCCTTTATATTTTAATGAACACAAAACACATATAATCTTAGGCATTATGCTTTAATTTCAATAATGTTGAAACTTTAATTTGATTTAAAATATTCCAGTGGGAAAATTTCTATGCATATTTAAGTGTTCATTAGATATGTTGACTCTAAATTCCTCTTCTACCCACTGAAATTCTATATGTTTCATGCTGAATATCCATAAACCTAAATACTGTGTGTGAGTATATGTCTATAGGTACGTCTTGATATAATATTAAGTAATATAATTGTATTCTGTAACAATTATTCCAATAATCAATGAAGTACTGACTCCTAAATGCATGTGTGGTTCAGATATCTTTCTAAACTTTAGTTTTCCATGCTTTCCCTTTAGACGTCTTGCCCATCTTTAACTTAACACGAAGAGGATTTCCTCGCTGGGCTGCCGCTTCTTTTCTTCTTTTCTACCTTATTCCTTGTCCAATTCACTTTTCAACCACATGTTATAATATATAGTGTATTAGAAATTTAATTAAGCAATGTTTTTGCTTCAGATTGTGGAATAAAACTTACAGACCATATTGTGGAATAAAACTACCAGACCATATTGAATTTGTCCATGGACCTGTCCAGTCTCATTTCCCATAACTTTGTCATTAAATGCCTTAGATTTTTTTTTTGCATGTGCTCTTCTTCCTTGCCTAGAATGCCAGCTCATTCACTGCTATTTTCTTGATAAATTATGCATTTTCAAACATTAAAGTCACTTTTTATATAGTACCTTGCCTGATTCTGTTCTCTCATGTTGAGTATTATTTCTTACATAATGTTGAATTAAATATTTAAATAGATAACTCTCATATTAGTCTGCAAGCTACTTGATACAGAGGACTTTATCTAGCACATTATTGTACATTAGTATCTGTTGTATTACTAGGTAAATGATAAATATTCAATAAAAATTTATGGAAGGTATTTAGTGGGAATTTTATAATCTCCTCCACATAAACATTATATTAAGACCTGGAGCAACAACTACAGATTTTCAGAGTAGGATGTTCTGGCTAATTCTTTATCGCTCACATTCTGTGCCATAATGACATTTTTTTTTTATATTAGTAAGTGTAAGCCATTCAAAACATCACATTTTCTGATTTTAGAAATAGGTTGAGAAACGGACATTGACACATTGCAGGTCAGAAGCATAGGCCAAGAAGCATTTGGTTCACTGAAGAAGCTTAGGCTTACATTTAGGTTTTTATTTACACCAATTTCAACCAAAGCAAGCTGGAGATTCAATACACTGAGCCTGTAGTTTAAAGATAATTTCAAATACATAAGTCTGTTTAATGTTTTTATAGTCAATCCACCTTTCACCCTCCATGATTGATTTTTGGGTTTCTGCACCATCCTTTTTGTCCCCCAAAGTAGCTCTGTGTAAACCCCTTTCTGCTCCATCTTAATTGCTCTGTATTTTGTTTTAATTTAGCTGTTGTTATTGCCAAAGGGGTAGTTTCATTTTCAAGGCAGCTGGGAATAGTGAAAATACTTTTGTCTCAGTTGTGTTTCCTCTAATTGTTCACATTCAGAGCATCTCAGAAAAATGTTATAAAATGTTACAAAAAAGCAAACATCAGTGTTTTGCTCACTGTTTGTTCTGCTGCATCCTATAATGTTTTAGGCTTTCCTAAATTTCTCAAAATGAACTCACCTTTCAACTAAATATACTATCCTAAACTTTTATTAAATCAAATCAATAAATCAATCTTATTTTGATCTATACTCCCCATTCAATAGTTATAAGGTCAGCATCAAGTTTGGTTTTTCATTACCAGTTTTCAGATTTTTTTTCAACAAACACAAGATATAATATTTTCAAAAATATTCCCCATTTATATATGTCTTATTAGTGATACAATATCTATCTACCTACACATATTATACTATTACTTATTTCAGAAAAGAGCAAGAACAAAAATTATTTTGATAAAAGAGAGGACATAATATTTTTTAAATATTAATCACTTTTATGGCTAGATAATATTCTCTTATATGGCTATAACACATTCAGTTTATATTTTACCACTTAATAGACATTTGGGTTCTTTCCACTTTTGCTATTACGAATAAAACTGCTGTAAATATGCTTGTGCAAGTTTTTGTGTGAATGTATTTTCAAGTCTTTTGAGTATATAACCAGGAGTGAAATTGCTAAACGATATAGTAACTGTATGTTTAACTTTCTGAGGACCTGCCAAACTGTTTTCCACTGTAGCATTATTACTTTATATTCCCACCAGCAAGTATGAAGTGTTTGGTTTTTTCACATTGCCAACTTTTGCTTATTTTTCTTTCAATTATAGCTATCTGAATGGGTGTAAAATATGCAAAATGTGAATACACTTTGAAAAATATATACTAAATTATAAAAAGCCAGAAAAAAAGGCCACATTTTGTATTACTATTCTTATATGAAATGTTCAGAATAGATTAGATTAGTGGTTTTCAGGGACTGGAGGGAAGGTGGAAATGGAGGGACTCTCAGCAGTTATGAACATATATGGGGTTTCTTTCCTCTTTTTCCTTTCCTTCCTTCCTTCTTTCTTTCTTTCTTTCCTTCTTTCTTTCTTTCTTTCCTTCTTTCTTTCTTTCTTTCTTTCTTTCTTTCTTTCTTTCTTTCTTTCTTTCTTTCTTTCTTTCTTTCTTTCTTTCTTTCTTTCTTTCTTTCTTTCTCTTTCTTTCTTTCTTTCTTTCTTTCTTTCTTTCTTTCTTTCTTTCTTTCTTTCTTCCTTCCTTCCTTCCTTCCTTCCTTCCTTCTTCCTTCCTTCCTTCTTTCTTTTGGTAATAGAAATATTTCAAATTAAATAATGATAATGGTTGCATAACCTTGTGAATATAATACAAAAACTTACTGAATTATACTTTATTTTTAAAAATAGTTTACTTATTTTTTAGAGAGAGGTGAAGGGAGGGAGAAAGAGAGGGAGAGAAACATCAATCAGTTGCCTCTCGCATGCACCCCAAGCAGGGAGCAAATCCACAACCCAGAGAAGTGAACGGGTGACCTTCCATTTTGTGGAATGAGGCCCAACCAACTGAACTGAATTATACCCTTTAATATTTAAGTCATGTGAAATTTTATATTATGTGAATTATGTCTCAGTAAAAATATAAGGAACCAAATATTTGAAGTGAAAAATAAAATAAAAGACTCCCTTGCCTTCAAGGTTTTCTATAAGAAAAGAGATAGAACTAAGGAGGGAATACAGCAAGATGTGTGTCATAGTCATAATATCTCAAAATTTAAAAGCTGGTAATTAAGAGGTTATTTGCTCCACTTTCTGATCTCATAGTTTTACTTTTTAAATTTAGATCTGTGATATGTTTTGAGTTGATTTTTCTGAAGAGTATAACATCTGTATCTAGATCCCTTTGTTTGCCTATGGATGTCCAGTTTTTCCAGCACCATTTGTTAAAGAGACTACCTTTGCTCCATCGTATTGCCTTTGCTCCTTTGTCAGATTACATGACTAAATTTATGGAGGGTTATTTCTGGGCTCTCTATTCTCTTCATGAAGACCACAGATTTCAATTAATTTAGATTTATAGTAAGTCTGGAAGTCAGATAGTGTCATTCACCTTTGTTCTTCTCCTCCAATACTGAGTTGGCTATATTGGGTCTTTGCCTCTTTATGTAAACTTTATAACCTGTTTGTCAATATATGCAAAGTAACTTGCCGGGATTGTCATTGGATTGCATAGAATCTATTGAATGACTTGAGAAGAACTGACATTTTGACAATATTGAATCTTCCTATCTATGAATATGCAATATCTATTTATTCAGTTTTTATTTGATTTCATTTATCAGAGTTTTAGAGTTTTTCCTCATATAGATCTTGTACATATTTTGTTAGATTTATACTTTATTTGGGGGGATGGTAATATAAATGGTATTATGTTGTTAATTTCAAATTCTACTTTTTCATTGCTAATATAGGAAAGCAATTGACTTTTACGTATTAACTTTGTGTCCTGCAGCTTTGCTAGATCACTTAATTCCAGGAGTTTTTGTTATTGTCACTATTGATTCTTTTGGACCTTCTACATAGGTATTTATGTCATTTATGAAAAATGACAGATTTATGTCTTTCTTTCCAACCTGTATTCTCTTTATGTCCTTTTCTTTTTCTGTTGCATTAGCTATAACTTTTAGTAAAATATTAAAAATTGGTGGTAAAAAGGATAGGAAACAAGATATATAGTACTTGATAGCATAGAAGAACCCCCAACAGAAAATAAAAGATCAACTATATTAGTAGGAATTTCAAAGAATCCATAACACAGTTCGTCTTTACACAGAGAACTAATATTTAAAATAATCGATAGTAAACACAACTAAAGAGCATGGAAACAAAGAACAGATTGACAGTGACCAGAGGGGATGGGGAGAGGAAAAGAAGTGGGGAAAGAAGGGGAAGGGTCTAGTCAAGGAACTAGTATAAATGACCCATGGACATGGACTATGGGAGAGGGGGGAGGTGGGTGGGGAGGGGAGAGCAAAGGGGGAAATGGGACAACTGTAATAGAACAACAATTTAAAAATTGAAAAAAATAAATAAAATGATCAATAGTAAAGACAACACAACTAAACCCACAATTGTTGCATGTATGAGATAGAAAAAAAAAAGTCTGAAAAAGTAAAATGTAGGTGAGCATATATAAGATATATATGAGGATATATAAAGTATATGTAATGCTCATACTCATTTGGGTTTGTAAAACAATTTAATAGACTTTTAAAAATTTAACATTACTCAGTAAACATGAGGATATCCTAGAGCTCAGAAATTATATTACTAGCTTGTATGTATCCTTAATAACTCATATCCATGGCCCAGAAAATATGCACAAGACTGTTTATAGCAGCAGCCTTCTAAAAAGTAAAATATTTGGAAAAATTGTGTTGTTCTATCAAGAATTACAGAATTACATACATTTTTAAAATATGTGAAATTAACACAATAGGATACTATATATCAGTGTGATTGAGTGAACTATAAGATAAATTCATTAGCACACCATCTCAAAAACATTATGTTATGCAAAGGAAATGTCACAAATTAATATATATGGCATGAATTTATTTATATAGTTGAAATTTTAATATTGTGCTTAGGGGACAAAATATATATATATATATATATAATAATCCTATAGAGAAACTTAGTGAATTGAACACAGCATTAAGGATAATGATTAGTTTGCAGAAGGGGAAGTAAGAAGGAAACCTTCAGGAGGCTTCTGGGATTTTAGGAAATTCTACATATTGGCCTGAGTAAAATGTGCATAAGACTTAAACTATTGCTCATTATTTCTCTATTGTTTTTATAGCAAACACTTTTCTTAATTCTATACACAAAATTTTAATTATACATATTAAAAACAAATGAACTCCATTCTGTGAATAACTAATCATATTGAAAGTAAAACAAAATAGAACACACATGTACATATATGGAGTTAAAAAGCAATACTGATTAAAATAACAATGTAAGAGTATCACTCATCAAGGAAAAAATTATGATGATAAACATCATGAGATTAAAGTTAATAGACTCTGCAAGAGAAAGAAAATTCATGAGCATATGGGCAGGATAAATAAAGGCAGTTCAGTCAAAACAGGCAAAATTCTGGTTTACTTCATATTTCTCTAAAGCAATATTTAATGGCTATAATATAAACTGTAGTGTACAACCTATAATATGTTGATAAAAACAATATAAACCAAGAATTTTATTTCCTCGAACTCCCACTTAAAAATATAGGGCAAATATATAAGATAAATATTTAAATGGTTGAATGTAGAGAGGAATAAACAGAGAGAAAACAATTAAATTCATCCATTCAAGATATGATTAAAAGTAAAGGCAGAGAAAACCATACTGAAAGGATATTTGTCCTCACTGAACCAGTTCAAGTAACTAAGATTAAACGTTGGTAAGAATCTTGATTATATAAAATGCATGGCCTTGGCTAGATTGCTTAGTTGTCTAATGGGTTGTCCTGATATGCCAAGATTGCAGGTTCAATCCCCCATCAATGAATGTATAAATAAGTGGGACAACATTGATGTTTATTTCTCTCTCTCCAATCAATAAATAAAATGAAAAAATAACATGCAATTTATTCCTAGTCATTGAAATTAAAAGATTAAGCAGTTGAGAGTAATAAAATAAATGTATATCAGTAATTTTATTATTTTTATGTTGGTGTATACTTTGGTACTATAATACAGTGTTTAAAATTATAAGTGCTACAGCACTTGTAATATTTTCACTATTACTTTCCTTGCTTTAGAAGAGTGATTTTCATTATGGCTTCACATTAGAATCCCATTTGATTACTGATCATCCAGCCACACCCTCTTAGATCAATTAAACCAGAATCTAAGGGAGTGAGATTCAGGTATCAGTAATTACATTTCCTCTCATTAACTAATATGCAGCCACACCGTTCAGGGCACGTTTTCTAAATTTAAGTAGATTATATAGGAGCTGTAGCTCTTGTAAAACAAGCCTTATCTGAAATTCATTAATTTTTCTACTTTCTCTTTAGTTTCCTTTTCTTTGTTTGAATGCAATGATATTTTAATCGTTTTTTTTTCCTAAAGCAGTATTTTTTTTATTCTTCTGTATCTCTGCCATCTGCCTATCTACATCTTTGTATCTCTTTATGTGAAGTAGCAGGATATTCTTTACAATGTAAATGAGTTTTATCAGAGATTGTCTTCCAGTGTTAGAATCTTGGTGTAATTTTTAACTTTATGTGCTTCTCCTTCTTCTTCTTCTTCTTCTTCTTCTTCTTCTTTTTTTTTTCTTGATACTTTATAAGAGACATGCTTCATTTAAAAAAAATTTTAATCTACTTTGTTTCATTTTTAAGTTGTATTAACTGATTTCAGTTATTGTTTGTTGTTATATATTTTGTCATAGCTAAATTTGTAGTTGGAGTTACTCTTTGAAAGATTAAATATACAACTCTAATAATTGAAAGTATCATTTTATTGTAAGTATTTGACAGTAAAATGTCTGTTTATCTACAATTCAGTGCCTGGTTTTTATGTACATGGAACTAAAACAAGGCAAAGAATGCTTGCAGTTTAATTTTAACTTTTCAGAGCTTGCACTGGTGAAAATATATGTATCTCTGATGTGATAGTTAAATGGGTGTGCAACAAGGCTAAAAGACGGAAATGAATAACCATAATTAAACTTTTATATGTTATAGCTTGCAGTGGTGAAATAAATATCTGTCAATGACATGAATGGTAAATGGTTATGTGTCTGCATCTAGAGTACAGAAATTAATATCATCAATTAAATGTCTATGTTATATAAGGTTGTGACACAGAAATTCCTTACAACTTGAAATTCCTTTAAGAGTTTTTCTGTCTTTGAAAAACTGAGATCTGTATATTTGCCCATTTTGAAAACATGGCGAAGGTAGAACACTGAGGGAATTTAATTTACAGACTCTGCAATTTTTAAACAGTAAATGATCCATAAATCTCTTCACATTTCCTTTATAATTTTAATGTCTTACACATCAAAAAGTTAAATCTTTTTCCTCTCATTTTAGCCCTTTTTATCAACCATATGTAACCATTTTCATTCCATTAAAAGTAATAGTGAAAAATAACTACACATAATAAAATTAAGAAGGATTTTATCCAATAAAATTAATCAAATTATGAGAAAATACTATTTTAGTATTTTAGTTGTATTACATACCAAAATTTTTTCTATACAGTGTCAATGCTTTAAAAGAATTCAAAAATTTCTAAAAGTATCTTGCTTATATAGAGAAATGCTGTGCAAGTGTTGGAATATCTTTCAGGACTGTAGAAAACTCCATCTTCCAGAGAAATCAACTAGTGGACATTTCAAACAGCATTGTCATAGGGCCACAATACCGAAATTCATTTAGAGACACTCTTTCATAAATAGTTTTACAAAATTTGGGAATTTTGAAGAAACACCAAATGGTAAATTCATTGATTGTAGATTCAGATGCTTCTGAAAATTGTATAAAGGTAATGTTTATTAACTATGGAAAATAAGCCAACTGTGACTGCATAATTAGGACGGTCAGACTAAGTAGGTATTATAAACTAATACTGAAAATAATGCAATTTTATTACCTGCTGATTCTACATAGGAAATGCAAACTCTTTAACACATATCAATTACAAATTGTTATTTCTTCACATTTGGCTTTCAGACTTAAAATATTTAATCTATACCTCTATTTTTCAGTATACAGACACGTATACACATGCATGGTATCAACTTAGTACAAATTTTATTTTATAAAGTTATAGAAAAATCAGTGTTTGACATTTTAGTTGCCATTCACCACATCACTTTTCCCTCAAGCTTTCTGCATTTTGCTGACAAATCAAGCTGTTACTGCACTTTCATTAGGCAGGGGCTGCACATGTATCCTGGCAACCACATGCTGCAGTTGTGCTGACTCCTTGAAGCACAGGATGAGAAGAAAATTGCTAAGGTCAAGAAACAGTTTTAAGGAACAAAACTACCATAAATAATGAAATATTTCTGAGTTACTTTTAAGCCAGTAGTATTTCCACCAGTCATGTCAATAAACTCTTGATTTTAAAGACATTTGCATTTACTCCCTAAATAAGAAAGTCAGGTTACAAAAAAGTGGGTTTTGGTACCATGACAATGTAATATAGATCAAACCTCAAATATCAGTTTTTCAAATCTATTAACTAAATATGTATTTTAGTCTAGCTTGGGAAATTTTTTTCATATTCATATTTCTTATATCAAAAAACATTTGAACACTGAAAATATGAAATATTCTGAACACATTGGTTAGTTTGTATAAGCTGAGCTACTAAAATACTGTTCATATTTATCTTAATTATGCTCAGCATCCATTCTGGACAGAATGATCTCTCAATTGTATCAATGATGATGAAATATATCCAATCTTAATTACCAAAAAAGCTATACACCTCTCTGACTTGGGGCTTACAAGTCGAAAAAGGTCAGTAAGAGACAACTAAAAGCCTTTAATGGGTCATATTCTATCCTTGGCTATTTGTTTTAAAGACTAAAACATGTTACTCAGTATACAGCCACTCCCATTCTTTATGTGATCACTCTAACCTGTGCACATGCAAACATACAGTGATCACATGAAAATTGCAATGTTAAGTTATATTTACAATTTAGCTTTTGATGTATGAGAAAACAAGAAAAATAATTGAAACACTGAAGAAACTAGAAAAACAACAGAGTTAAATCAAAGAGGGGAAGTAAACATAGAAATCAATAAAATAGAAAACAAAATCAATAATAAAGATTAAAAACTAAAAAAAATGTAGTACAAAAGAAGATTGCTCACTTTTTTGTGTTGTTTTAACAAACTCATAGAACAAAAAAGATAAAATTATTGCTATAAAAAACGGCTAAATACATTATGAAACATGTATTAATAAATTTTGTTTTCTAAAATGGATACGTTTCTTACAAAAGAAATGACAAAAGAAGAGAAAGAATAATTAGAAACTTACAACTCACATGGAGTTGCATACCATTATGCCACTAATTGTTTTATTAATTAAAGACTTCTCATAATCTCATACTTTTCTACATGCTAAGATAGATTTTTAAAATTTTCTTATCCAATTATTCATTCTAATCACTACTTTCTCAACAGAAACTTTGAATCTCCAAAGCATATGAGATAATAACTGTTTCATTTTATCTACTGTGAACTTTACATAGTATATAAATTATACTTTTACATTCTGAAATGTATAATTAGTCATATATAAGGATACATTGCTCTTTCAAAATTTCACTTCAGGTAGCACACTTAAGTAAAGGTATCTGAGGGGACTATATATATATATAGATATATATATATATGTATGTATATATATATATATATATATGCATGCAATTATTTGTGTATTTATGCATGCAAAATAAATATAGAAAAATAACTGGAAATACATATTACAGCAGTCTTGGTAGCCCAGTTATTGCACTTTGAAATACATCAAGACAGATTTGCAAACACACATATTCAATGGGCTGCTCCCAGTCAAGACTCAGTGCAACAGGGATAGTAAGGCAGACATGTTTCTGCTATAAGCAAACTTCTCAGATGACCCGCTTTTTTTGGAAAATGTCTCAATAGTTTTAGCCAACCTTCCTTAGACTGCAGAGCATTCTAGAATGTTTTCATTCAACTTTCTCTCCCTCTCTTCTGCTCAAAAATCAGACTTGCATTGCCCTCTCTGCCTGTCCAGTCCCTTTCTTATTATTTCTCATGTAGCCATGTCCTCTAATAAAACCCCTACACCATTCATTATATATTGGCATCACCTTCTCAGGGGAACTGGACTAAAACACATTGTAAAATCACTATTTACCACTTATTTAATTATTATCAAAACACAATTATACACCCTTCTAAGGAAATCTATAATAAAAAGATTGAAATCTATAATAAAAGGATCAGTACCTGTGTTTTAATCATTTTTCCATTTATTTTAATTTATTGTTGTTCAATTAGTTGTTCCAATTTTCCCCCATTGCTCTCTTTTGCCCCACTCATCACCCTGCTCCCACAGTTAATCTCCATCCTGTTGCTCATGTCCATGGGTCCTTTATACTTGCTCCTTGACAGGATCCTTCCACTTCTCCCCCCATTATCCTCCTCCCCTCACTCCAGTTGCTGTCAGTTTGTTCTTTATTTCCATGTCATTGGTTCTATTTTGCTCCTTTGTTTGTTTTGTTCACTAGGTTCCACTTATAGGTGAGATCATACGGTATTCATCTTTTACCACCTGGTTTATTTCACTTAGCATAATATGCTCTAGTTCCATCTATGATGTCAAAAAGGTCAGGAGTTCCTTCTTTCTTTCTGCTTCATAGTATTCCATTGTGTAAATGTACCACAGTTTTTGATCCACTCATCTACTAATGGGCACTTAGGCTGCTTCCAGCACTTGGCTATTGTAAGTAATGCTGCTTTGAACATTGGGATACATAGATTCTTTTCAATTGCTGTTTCGGGATACTTAGTGTATAATCCCAACGGTATTTTAATAAGTTTTTAATGTATTTTCAAAAAGTTCCTTGTGAATTCAGAGAAGACTGTGTACTGAAGAAACTTTAATAACAAATTCTAGCATTAGTCTAAAGTTTATCTTTACAACTATTTGGTACTGATGTGTCTGTATGGGTTGTGTAAGCCATCATTTAATAATATAATATATTCTTAATTTAAACAACTAAAAAGTTAATTCAACATCTAATAAAACATTTAAAATCACTCAAGTTCTCTAAATGGCAAGGCCATCCTCATTATGATATAATGTTCTTTGGAATTTTTGGAGATTATAATTGCCTTTGAAAATCTGTTGGTATTTACAGACCTTCCCAGAATAATGCACAGTATGTGCATTTTTTCCAAACATTTGTGTGTTGGGGTGGGGGTATATCTAAATAGCCTGTTGTCTTGGAGACATGAAAGCATACTACTTTGTATGTTGATTTTATTTTTGTTAAGTACATTATAATAATTAGTGCATTATTCTTAAAGAGCATCATAATATTATATGAGTATACAAGTTTTTTTTATTTAAGCAGTCCTCTATCGTATTTTAAAATATTTTGAATAATATATCCTTGAATATATTAACAATAATTTTGTAGGATACATTTCTAGCAGTAAAATTCCTAAATAAAAATATATTTATTAAAACATATACATAGATAAATTGTCCTAAAAATGTTAAAAGAAACTCCTTATTTATTTGAATCCTCAATAACACTTTAATTTATTTTAACTTTTAATAAATTGAAGATGAAATATAATATTATTGTTAAAAAAAGTAGTTCATTCAATTCTGGAGAGATTTACGTAATACCTCTCTTTTCTCTCCATAAATGTTTGTTATTACTGTGGTTTTCTTTTGTGAATTGCCTTTATTGCATTTCCCAATTTCTATATTACTAAGTTGACTTATATTAATCAATTTAGAACAAGTTGAATTACATTAATGGATTTAGAACAAGTAATTCTTATTGTTTTGGGATGAACACACTGTCTATGATGTCTAAGTTATATATGTTAATATTTTATGAAGTTGAATATCCATAAATTAGATTTATATTTTATTTCTTTAATACTTATTTTTGTCAGACTTTGTTATTAGTCATATGCTATATATATATATAACTTATGCCTTGAAAGGATTAAACTTTAGCTTAAGTTCACTCTTGCAATTTTCTCATCCTGGACTTGTATGGGAAATATCATGTTAATTATTCATCCCTTTAATTATTTTTTACTTATCTCTTAAGTTATCTCCTTTTTATTATGGTTCCTAAATAAACTTTAATTTTCTAAAAGTATTATTTTGATTCAGATTTTGGTAGATATTATCATGGATTTTTTAAGTAGTCTTTTATTTTTATTTCTAATCACAGATTAAGTTCCAACTATGGGTTCCATCTGCATTAATTGGAAAGTTCCTAGTATTGACAAATCATTTCCAAGCAACAAAAGACTGTATACATTTTAGACTAGTAGGAGCAAATTAAAGAGGTGATATCTGAAAAATGTTTTAAGGTATTTAACCTCATTGCCTTTAAATATTTGATAGTCAAAAATATTACTTTATGATTTAGTGTAACTTCATGTTCAAATTTATGAGTGACATAACAGAAGCATACATTCCCATTTGACTCTGCTTATCTTTTGTCACAAAATGTTATTTTACCATAATTTACTCTCACAATAAAAGGTAAGCAAATTCTTTAGCTTCTTTAGTTTTAGAGAAAACACATTTTCTAAGGTATTTTACAGTTGTATAATTCCCAAAGTTAATTTTCTATAACTTCACAAGGAACAGTAAATATTGAAGGATGTTACATATATAGATTCATGTTAACCTGTGCTGATATGGTAGTTGAAGGCTTGGTGTAACATAAATGCTTTGTGGAAAGCATACAGAAATAAATGGAGGTGGACCTAGTATTCTGTAATATTCATACTTATGGAAAGAAAAAATGGGAAAGAAAAGTACAGAAGAGAAACATATGTATACATTTGATTTGATGAAATGTTAAAGGCATTGGTAAAGGTCACTATAAAACATATTTTTAACAAAGATGAATTAGTATAATTGTTAAAGCTAAGAAACCAAACAATAATCATCTTATTTTATTTAAAAATTATAATAAAAATTCTAAACTATTTATTAGATTCATTTAATAATCAATTAACTTTATGCTAAATTTTATACATTGAATCTAAATTAGAAATATGGATGCTAAGAGAAAAGGGGTATAACTAAGATATGTGGGAGTAGATTTTCTTCTACATTATGGAAACAATAGAAGTAACATTTTGCATTTAGACAGCTTTCCTTCTTAAAGTTTGAAGCAAGGACAAAGTTTGAATTAGGTGTTGTGTTTTTTTTAACCTATTCAGTCAAACTCAAAAATGTTGTAAAAATAAAAGGCTTATCCTGGTAAATTATTGCTGGTAAGTGGTTTACTATTTTTTACTGTTTATAGTCTTAAAAACTGCACACATTTGTATTGTTCTCCAGTGGCTAAGGACCGGTATTCAACCATTGTCTTAGTGCTCAGCTAATGTTTAGTCTGTTCACGTTGAGAGAAGTGTTATTTGTAAGATGAAGAGTTGACAACCAAAGGGCTACTGACGTTCATCTTTAGAGCACCTCCAGTGTATTATTAATAGGAAAATTTAACAGTGACCTGAGCTTTTATTAATCAAAATAGCATTCTGATCCAAAGCTCTTTGGAGAAGTTATTAATAAAGAATTCTGTTGCAACATGAAATTGTGCCAGACCATCAATATAAAACAAATATAGATAGCACTTACAGATTGAAATTAGAAGTGGTTGGGATGTCATCATTAGAAAATAGATTGAAAATGCTGAATTTCACTAATCCAATTCTTGACAGGCCATAATTTGCAACAGTGACTCTACTTACAAGAGTTCTCCATAATAAATTGCAGATGGAATAAAACCCATAAATTTTAAACATTTTGAGTTGTCATAACCTAATTGTCTGCTCTAGCCTATTGCTTTAGCCAGAAACTTGTATCTTGGTTTTCCTTCACAGACAAAAATCCTTTTTAATATGAAGTATTTATATGACTATATCTAAACCATAACTACTTGGTACCTTATAATTCATTGTGGCTTTATTCAGTATAATTTTTCATCCCAAATTACATTTAAAAACCTTTATTCTAAAATTATCACTCTTTCCTCATCTAACTTTATCTTATGAAATAAGTATGTATGTGTGTGTGTGCATTTGCAATGCCAGTAACAGAAGCCCATTCAATCAACTTAAGTAGAAAAGATTTTCATGTTTCTCAAAGACCCAAGACAAGGATATAAGTCATATTAGAATCTACTGGGAAGCAGCTAAGTATTTAAATGCTATCAAGAAATTTTTTTTGTCTTTATTTTCTCTCTGAATTTCTGCTTTATTTTTCACTGTTGCTACAGAAAGTGTCCTCTACTTCTTATTACAGTTGGCAGAATAGTCAATGAGGAACATAATGCTGTATTATTGGCAGTAATGACAGGCTTATTTATTCCATTTCTCCATGTATCTGGATCTCTTTCTTTCTCTCCTTCTCTCTCACTCTTCCTCTTTCTGTGTCTCTCATCTTTCTTTCTCTCCACCCCATATTCCAAAACCCTTAGATTAGCCCAGATTGTAATAGGGGTCCACTCTGAAACAATTCCAGAAGAAAAAAATTATTTCACTTAAAATGGGTTCTTCATTGGGTAAAGGTCAATTAAGAGCATATTTCAGAAAGGTGAGTGAAATTCAGTGAGTATGAAGAAAAAGCAACTAGCTCATGACAACTATATACCACTAATGTTTCTAAAGTTTTAGTTTTTTAGTATTGTCCCAGATATCCTAATTTTTTTCTAATTTATATATATATATATACATATATATATATATATATAAATCATACAAATATATTGATATAAAGTAAGAGGTTTGTCAATAAAAAGGCCAGCCACTTTTAATATAAAAAGACCAATTTGCACCACATTGATGTAACCTGTCAGCCAAGGAGAGTGGACTAGAATGCGCATGCATGAACAAGGATCACTTCACTGTACTAGTCAGTGAGGGCAGTAGACAGCATTGAATAAGGAAGTGTAATGTGTGACCACCACATTCAAAATGATTGAGTAGAGCAACAAATCTGCATCAAATTTGCATTAAGCTTTGAGATTCAAGATGGCGGAGAAGTAAGTGGAAGCTACATTAACCTCCTCCCAGGACCAGTATGGATTTACAACTTAATTTTGGAGAAATCATCTGGAATAACCAACCAAACACTAGCTGGAGAGAAGTCTTATAACCACGGAGAGAAAGAAAAGGCTGCTACATCACAATGTGACTGGTAGGGAGTGCGGAGACGTGGAAGGGCTGGCTGGGCTCCCACGTTTGGCACCTGAAGGGACTGAGAAACAGCTCAGAAGCTGGGGGTTCACCCTAAGAACGGCAGAATCTAAACACCCAGATGGGCTTCCCAGCCTATAGAAACAGAGTGGAAAGTAAAATAGTATCTAGCTGTGAAGAGTGAAAAGCCACTGGGTTTCCTGCTAACCAGAGAGAAACAAGTGGAGAAAAAGAGCTCGTAAGTGAATCACATAGAAAAATATTTTGGCCCCCACTTACCCTGGGCTCAAGAAGAGGGAAGGCAGAGAGGACTGGAGATGCTTGGGGAGAGTTTGGCATGGTGGCGTTGAGGGGAGAACTCTGGGAGCAGCTGACCGGGTCCCAGTGCTGACTCATCCCCAGTACTGCAGGCAGAGCATTCCCCTCTGAGTGGCATCAGCCTGAGGGGAAGCACAAGTCCTGCCTACAGGAATTAAAGTGCCACAACCTCAGTCCTTAAACCTGACCGCTAATCACAGATTGAATAGATTAACAACTAAAGGAGACAGAAAAAGGCAGTAGATCCCTGGAAGTCTCCAACAGGCTGCCTAGGGCCAGCCTGGTACACAATCTGACACCTCCAGGAGCAGATCCAGGAAGTGCAGATCATTCTAAGAAGCACCAACAAACAGGAGTCACAAAAATGGGGAGACAGAGAAACAACCCCCCATTGAAAGGAAAGATAGAATCCCCAGAAAGAGTGATAAATGAAATAGAGGGGAGTAAACTATCAGATATGGAATTCAAAACATGGATTATGGAGAAGCTCAATGAGCTCAGCGGAAACTACAAAAAACTCCAGGGAAACTACAAGGAACTCCAGAAAAACTATAAGGAACTTACTAAAAATGACACCAGAATGAAAAAGGATATAGAAGCTTTCAATAAGAGCCAGAAGGAAATGAAGAATACAATCCCTGAATTGAAGAACACAGTAGAAGGAATTAAAAGCAGGCTAGAGGAAGCAGTAGATCAGATCAGCAAGCTGGAGGAAAACATAGACAAAAATTCCCAGAGAGTGCAACAAAATGAAAAAAGACTGAACAAGAATGAACAGGTTCTAAGACAGCTGCAGGACAACATGAAACATAATAATATCCATATCATAGGAATTCCAGAAGAAGAGCAAGGGATAGAAAACCTCTTTGAAAAACTAATGACAGAAAGCATCCCTAACACGAGGAAAGAAAGAGTCATGCAAGTCCAGGAAGCACAGAGGGTCCAAATGAGGAGGAACCCCAACAGGCCCACTTCAAGACACATCATAATTAAAATGGCAACACTCAAAGACAAAGAGAGAATCCTAAAAGCAGCAAGAAAAAAACAACTAATGACATACAAGGGAACTCCATTAAGGCTATCATCAGATTGCTCAGCAGAAACACTACAAACCAGAAGGGAATGGCAAAAAATATTCCAAGCAATGAAAAACAAAGGCCTACAACCAAGAATACTCTACCCAGCAAGGCTCTCATTCAAAATGGAAGGTGAAATAAGGAGTTTCCAAGACAAAAAAAAAAGGCTAAAAGAATACATCTCCAACAAACCAGCATTGCAAGAGATGCTAAAGGGTCTGCTTTAAGAAGATGAAGAAACAGAGAGAGGCAGAGCGGAACATGAGTACAAAGGGAGAAAATGACAATGAATAAGTACCTATCGGGAATAACCTTAAATGTAAATGGATTAAATGCTCCAATCAAAAGACATAAGGAAGCTGAATGGATTAGAAAGCATGACCCACATATATGCTGTCTACAAGAGACCCACCTTAGAACAAAAGATCTACACAGACTGAAAGTGAAGGGATGTAAAAAAAAGTATTTCAAGAAAATGAACATAAAAAAAAAAAAGCTGGGGTAGCAATACTTATATCAGACAAAAGAGATTTCACAGCAAAGCCCATAAAAAGAGACAAAGAAGGGCATTTCATAATACTTAAAGGAAAAATCAACCAAGAAGACATAACCCTTGTAAAATATATATGCATCCAACTTAGAAACACACAAATATGTAAGGAAAATTTTGAAAGATTCCAGGAAAGATATAGACAGCAACACACTCATAGTAGGGGACTTTAACACTCCATTGTCAACAATGGACAGATCTTCAAAGCAAAGAAATACCAAAGATATTGAGGCACTGAACAATACTCTATCAAATGGACTTAGTCAATATATATATATATATAAAAGTTTTCACCCCAAAGAAGCAAAATATACATTTGTCTCAAGTGCACATGGAACATTTTCAAAGATAGACCACATGGCAGGACACAAAACAAGCCTCAAAAATCCAAGAAGATTGAAATTCTATCAAACATTCTCTCAGATAACAATGGCTTAAAATTGGAAATCAACCTTAAGGAAAAAACTCAAAAACTCAAACTCATGGAGAATCAATAACATGCTATTAAATAATGAATGTGTTAACAGTGGCATCAAGGAAGAAATCAAAAAGTTTCTGGAAACTAATGATAATGAACACACAACAGCCCAAAACCTATGGGACACAGCGAAAGCAGTCCTGAGAGGAAAGTTCAGGCAATACAGGCCTACCTAAAAAAGCTAGAAGAATACCTAATAAAAAATTTAACACTACAGCAACAAGAACTAGAGGAAGAACAACAAGCAAAGCCCAGAGCTAGTATAAGGAAGGAAATCATCAAGATCAGAGAACAATTAAATGACATAGAGGCTAAACTAACAAGTCAAAACATCAACAAGAGTAGGAGCTGGTTCTTTGAAAAGATAAAAAAATTGACAAGCCTTTAACCAGGATCATCAAGAAAAAAAGACAGAGGACCCAAATAAACAAAATCAGAAACTAAAGAGGAGAATCACAACCGATACCACAGAAATACAAAGGATTATAAGAAATTATTACGAACAACTGTATGGCAAGATATTTGACAACCTAGAGGAAATGGACAAATTCCTGGAAACATATAATCTTCTAAACTGAATCAAGAAGAAACAAAAAGCCTGAATAGAACAATAACAACAAGTAAAATTAAAGCAGTAATAAAAAAATTCGCGGTACACAAAAGCCCTGGACTGGATGGCTTCACAGGTTAATTCTAACAAAACATTTAGGAAAGAACTAACTCCTATCCTCCTGAGACTATTCCAAAAGACCCAAGAAAAGGGAAGACTCCCAAACTCGTTCTATGAAGCCAGTATTACCCTAATTCCAAAACCAGGTCAAGACACAACAAAGAAAGAAAACTACAGGCCAATATCACTGATGAACATAGATGCTAAAATTCTCAACAAAATATTGGCAAACCGGATCCAGCAACACATTAGAAAGATCATGCATCACAATCAAGTGGGATTCATCCCTGGGATGTAAGGATGGTATAATATTCTCAAATTGATAAATATAATACACCACCTAAACAAAATGAAAGACAAAAATCACATGATCATATCAATAGATGCAGAAAAACTTTTTGATAAAGTACAACACTCATTTATTATTAAAACACTCAACAAAATGGGAATAGAGGGAGCATACCTCAACATAATAAAGGCCATATACGAGAAACCTGAAGCCAACATCATACTCAATGGACAAAAAATGAGAGCATTCCCCTTGAGGTCAGGAACAAGACAAGGATGTCCACACTCTCCACCTCCATTCAACATAGTCTTGGAAGTTCTAGCCACAGTAATCAGACAAGAAAAAGAAATAAAAGGCATCCAAATTGGAAAAGAGGAAGTAAAACTGTCATTATTTGCAGATGACATGATACTGTAAATAGAAAACCCTATAGACTCCACAAGAAAACTACTAGACCTAATAAGTGAATTCAGAAAACAGCAGGGTACAAAGTCAATATTCAGAAATCAAAGGCATTTCTGTACACCAACAATAAAATTTCAGAGATAGAAATTAAAAGAGAAATCCCATTTACCATAGCAACAAGAAAAATAAAATACCTAGGAATAAACTTAACCAAGGAGGTAAAAGACCTGTACTCGGAAAACTACATAACACTGAAGAAAGAAATTAAGAGAGATATAAAGAAATGGAAGCATATACCATGTTCATGGATGGGAAGAATCAACATCAATAAAATGTCAATACTATCCAAAGCAATTTATAGATTCAATGCAATCCTTATTAAAATACCAGTGACATTTTTCACAGACCTAGAACAAATACTTTAAAAATTTATATGGAGCCAAAGAAGAGCCTGAATAGCCACAGCAATTTTGAGGAAGAATACAATAGGAGGAATCACAATACCTGATATCAAACTATATTACAAGGGCATGGTAATCAAAACAGTCTGGTACTGGCATAAGAACAGACATGTAGATCAATGGAACAAAATAGAGAGCCCAGAAATAAACCCAGGTCTATATGGTCAACTAATATTTGATAAAGGGGGAAGGAACATAAAATGGAGTGAAAAGAGCCTCTTCAACAAATGGTGTTGGGAAAAATGGACAGGGACATGCAAAAAAATGAAACTAGACCACAAAACTTACACCATACACCAGAATAAACTCAAGATAGATCAGACTTAAATGTAAGCCGTGATACTATAAAAGTCCTAGAGGAAAACATAGGCATGAAAATTTCAAATATTCCACATAGCAACATTTTCACTGATGTATCTCTTAAGGCAAGGGAAATAAGAGGAAGAATAAACAAATGGGACTACATCAAACTAAAGAGTTTCTGTTCAGCAAAAGAAAACATCAGCAAGATGAAAAGAAAACCAACTATATAGGAAAATATATTTGCAAATGATACCTCAGACAAGGGATTGATCTCCAAAATATATAAGGAACTTATACAACTCAACACCAAGAATACAGACAATCCAATTTAAAAATGGGCAAAGGACCTGAACAAACACTTCTTCAAAGAGGACATACAGAGGATTCATAGACATATGAAAGTATGCTCAACATCACTAGCCATCAGAGAGATGCAAATTAAAACCACAATGAGATACCACCTCACACCAGTCAGAATGGCCATCATCAACAAATCAACAAACAACTTGTGCTGGAGAGGATGCAGAGAAATGGGAACCATGGTGCATTGCTGGTGGGAATGCAGACTGGTGCAGCCACTATGAAAAACAGTTTGGAATTTCCTCAAAAAAACAAAAAATGGAACTGCCTTTTGATCTAGCAATTCCATTACTAGGATTATATCCAAAAAATCCTGAAACACCAATTAAAAAGAATGTATGCATCCCTATGTTCATAGCAACACTTTTTACAATAGCCAAATGCTGGAAACAACCTAACTGCCCACCTGTAGATGAGTGGATCCAAGAACTGTGGTACATTTACACAATGGAGTACTATGTAGCAGAAAGAAAGAAGGAACTTCTACCATTTGCAACAACATGGACAGTACTAGAGAGAATTATGCTTAGTAATATAAGCCAGGTAATGAAAGAAAAATACCTTATGCTATCACTTATTACAGGAAACTAATGAACAACACAAACAAATGAGCAAAATTGAACCAGAGTTATGTTAACAAGAAATAAATTAACAGTAACAAAGGGGGAGGTAGGAGGGAGAGAAGGGATAAGAAGGGGAAGGGTCTAGTCAAAGAACATGTATAAATGACCCATGAACATGGACAACTGGGTGGGACTGACTGTAGAAGGGGGGAAAAGTGGGACAACTATAATAGAAAAACAAACAAAAAAATTTTAGTGGGGAAAAAATGAAAATATAAAGAATGGAAATGCAAGTTCAGTGAATATTAGAAGAACAAGGATTTTCCTTCACACTGTATATTTTCTCTCCCTATCTGATCCTTCCAGAATTTGGCATTCTAAAGAAATAAGTAATAACATAAGGTTCATTGCATAACTAATAAGACCAGATGTTAATAGAGGTTTTTTTGATCAAGACTTTGACCTGAATCTCATGCCTAAAGGAGACATGCTTGGGTTCTGGTTGTTACCAAAAAGCCTCGAGGAACTGGGATTGACTTTCAAAGGTAATAAAAGGCCACGAGATTAAAGGCCTGGTACCTTGGTTGATTGTGCAGTCCACAGCAACCTTTCCAGGGAAGGAATGAAGGCTGTTTTCCTGAAAGATGGTTAGAAGGGACCTTAAGGCACAATAGAAAACCAGAAGGACTTCGAAAAGACAAGTGTTTACAGGCAAGGTTGAATGCTCGGTATGTGGCTCAGCTTCTGTGCCCTGAAGGGCAGACTGAAGGTCACTCTAAATGTTCCTTGCGTAAGTTCCAGCAAAGCAGAACTAAAGATCAGAAGTGACCATTTTCTGCTCTTTTTGTGTTTATGCAAATGAACAGGATAAATTAAAAATGGACTTAATGCAGTCCCTTTAATGACAAGAACGGTAATCTTAGGGAGAAAAACTGTGATCCAAGGAAAATCACAATGCTCAGTGGTAGACTATCAAGTAGAGCAGCTAACCGTCTTTAGAGTTTCTTTTCATTTAAAATATGTTTTCACTTGAAAGTTAAACTAGGTCTGTGACATCATCAAAGATGTTTAATTTACAGGCAAGAAGAATGTCAAATGCCTTGCAACTAGATGTCTTTCCAGTAAGAGAGTCTTGAGATATAGAGACTGGTTTGTGGGTTATGTTGCATAAATTAACATGTGTTTTCTGTTTTCAAAGGGCATAAGCCTATGATCTCATTACCTGAGTGATTGTATGTATAGGCCTCACTTAATCCTGTCTGCACCACTGCCTCCTTGAGAGTCAATGGTTTGGTTGAACTAAGTGGCTGGGTTGGTAAAGAATGGGGTGGTCTGTGGGCTT
Source organism: Furipterus horrens (assembly GCF_987537825.1). Classification (NCBI taxonomy): domain Eukaryota; kingdom Metazoa; phylum Chordata; class Mammalia; order Chiroptera; family Furipteridae; genus Furipterus; species Furipterus horrens. The sequence goes on from NW_028327175.1 coordinate 71,949,876, forward strand.
CACTTTAAAACTGGTTTCTCTTTTCTATACTAAAGGCTTGGACAGAAAGGGCCCAGAGGTCTGAGATGTGGGAAACCTAAAATATTTCCCTCAGCCCAAACTAAGTATAGTGGGCAAAAGGGTTTTGGACAGGTGTGACGTGCCTTGCACACCTTCCTCCAAAGAAGCCCTTTTTTTCCCTAATGTGGGACAATGAAAAATTAATCCCTGCCTTTTTTCATCTAGTGGTTATGGATTGAATGATGTCTTTTAACCCTGTTGCCAAATCTGTTGCCTCCAGAATACAACAAGGATGCCAGCCTGTTAAACCAAGCACGCTGTGGTCCGGGGATAGCCAACTGACCTGGAATCTGCAGGATCCTTCTCCATGTGGGATGCCCACCCTCCCCTCTACACCTCCACTCTTATTAGGGATTTCTGGACCCAAGGGTAGGTAGGACGACAACCATGTCCAGTTTAAAGCAGCTAGAGTAGCTCGAGACCTTCTCCTATTATTCTTTATAAGATTATAAAGGGTCTTAAGTCTGAGAGGGAGGGATTATTATTTTTATTGATAAAATAATTAATTATTTTTTAAAGAAGAAGAATATATGAAAAGGTGAAGCAGGAGAGCTTGTATGTATGACCCATGGGAATGGACTTGGGGGGGGGGATTACTGAAGAAGGCGGGTGCTGGGCAGAGGGGAGCAAAGGGGAAAAAATTGGAACTATTGTAACAATATAATCAATAAAATATACTTAAATTTTTTTTTGCATTAAGCTTGAACTTTCCTTTATGAAAACTATTCAGATGATTCAGTTATAGGCAATTGGTAATTGGCAGCTTCATCAGACCATGTGCCTGCTCATGCATCACATCTTTTGTATAGTTTTTTAGTGAAACATCAAATCATCCAGGTGACTCAGCTCTCCTACAACCCAGATTTATTGCCCTGCAGATTCTGGCTTTTCCCAACACTAAAATCACCTTTGAAAAGGAAAAGATTCAGACTATCAATGAGATTCAGGACAATCATGATGGGGCAGCTAATGGTGATTGGGAGAACTATGTGAAGTCCCAAGGTGCCTACTTTGAAGGGGACTAAGAGGTCACTGTCCTATGTACATTGTTTCTTGTATCTAGTATCTTCTTCAATAAATGTCTCTTTTTCATATTACATGGCTGGATACCTTCTGGACAGACCATGTATGCTAACTACTTTGTACTATAATATATTAATTTCCAAATTTATATATTAAATTAATTATATTTATTTTTCAATTTTTCTTTTATACCAGTTTCCAAAAATATATCTCTGGCGGCAAATATCAAATCTTTTATGGTTTTATAGTTATCTATATTGTTTTGACTTTGTTTTTAAGTTCCCCATTTAAACCTTCTTCTTCTTTTAAATTCTTCTCTCTTTTCTTTTAATACTTTCATCTTGATACCCAAATTTTATCCTAGCCCTCCATTTAAAATCTCTAAAGCACTGTATACCCATCTTGCTGAAACTGTATTTTTAAGGTGAATCTTTGGGGTATTTTTGTTTTGATTTAGTGTGAAAATTTAACCAGGTCATTCATGCAAAATTTTGCACACCAAACTAGGTATCTAATTATGCTTTTCTACACAGTAGATTGTGCTGTGCTCCAGATGTATGCTCTTAAATAGGCCCTTAAAAATGCATTCTGAAACTCCCCCCCCCCTTGGAAAATCAGTTTATCAAATTTAGTCAAAGGATAAACATGTATATATTATGACACAATTTATTAAGTCAATCATGTTTATGCTTAATTGGGGAAAAGTCAAGTTTGTGTCATTTTGAAGTTTCAGTGGCAGAGAAACTTGCATAATTATGAAACTAAATGTTTCTGCCAACACAGAAATACAATATAGAAATATTTTTATAATATTCTTTATGGAGGTCATAAAACAATATTTTAAAAAAGTCATACCAGCTGAAAATGCCTGGTTTTAGAAAAATACTAATCTAGCTCCAAAAAGCTTTATTCTTCCTACATAGGGCATTCTAACCTGCTATGACCATATGTGTGTGTGTGTGTGCTTGTATGAAGGGTTATATCTATGTACACACATAAATATATACATATAGCAATGTTTTATAATATTTTCTATCTAGTACATTATTGGTTCTTTCATGGATTTTACACTTTGCATGTTTCAATATTAATCCACCATAAAATACAAATGATTTATTTTTATTGAAGTACTCTCCTACCCAAAATTCTTTACTGTGCCAATCTTGAAAGTGTATTCCAGATACAAAATCTTAGCAATGAAATCAGTTAACCACAAATTGATCTTGTAATTATAAATTCTGCATGTAGAACTCAATACATTTTTAATGCTCAAATTAAGACACACTAATTACACAGTAACTGCTAAATAAATGGCATATAATTTAGAGTTATGTCAAAGACTGCTGCTCAGATGTGGATGCTTCTAATCATGGGGGAAACTTACCGCTGGTAATAAGTTAGCTGATGAACAAACCAGTGATTATCCAAGAAAAGATCTACTAATGGAAATGTTGAGTTCATAAAATTTCAGGTGTCATTTTCTCTCGAGTCACCCATTTTGAAAATTGTTTTTAAACTCTTTATTTCAGTTTCTTGTTAATTTACTCAGTGTTTCATCGTCGGCAGCCGTCCGTCTCGAGAGACGATGGTGTAGCCTCTTAAGAGTCTATCTGCACCGCCGAGAATGGCTGTGCAGTTCGACTCTGGAGTGACATCGTATCTGTCTCCTCCCGTGTTGAATCGACATCTTGCGATGACGCTGAAGCTACAGAGCCTGGGCAGGGTGATATGGAGGGTCTGCTGTTGCCCATGCAGCAGACCCCCCCTCTCTTCGCAGCTGAAGGGTCCAAGGGAAAGACGGAGTCAATACAGCTTGGCTTCAGGTGTGCCGCAGGAGTTGCCGGTGTTGACTACAACGTCAAACCGCCTTAGGGACTCCGGCTCCGGATTTTCTGTCAGGGTTTACTCCCTTAGCCTTTCCTGTGAAGAGGTATGCCGCAAGGCAGCGGAGGTTTTTTGGAGTCAGAGTTTTCCTTCTCTGATGTACCCTGACTGGAAGATCGAACCAGCGACACTTAGCTCGCAGGCCGACGCTCAATCCACTGAGCTAAACCAGCCAGGGAAATTCCAACCTAGAAAATATCGTTTTAAAACATCAAATGGATTTCTCATAGAAATTGTTTTTTGAATACTTATTTTGCTCCAGAACATAATAAAGAAATGCCAATTTTATTCCATATTGCTTCTAATACTTACATGTTTTCAGAGTCATTCAGTGGAAACTATATGATGATAATAACAGAAATAAAGAGAAAATTTGAATGGGAGTTTAAAAAGTTCATGTGAATTCTGGTTCTCAGAGCATAAGGATGTTTCATTAAAGAAGAATAAAAGAGGATGATGAAAGTTTGTGAAGATTTATATGAAAAACTACAAGCAATTTGAATGTCTATCAAGTTTAATGTCACATTTTTCTTTAAGACTAAATTCAGTTAAAAATATATGACTTTCATTTTTTATGTATGTTTACTATTATATTTCCTTTATGCGTATTGTTCTTAAAGGGGGGGTGGTCATTCTTTGAATCACAAATAAAATAAAGATAAAAGGAGAAAAATGAGAGAGGTTGACAAAGACCTTCTAGGAATAACTAGAAAAGAACTGAACAGGAACAGAAATAAGAGGACAGAAATAATGTGAGTATAAACATAAAAATTTACCTTACCAAAAATAAGCTGAACTATAAGTGAATAAAACAAAACAAGAAAGACAGGAAGAAAGAAAGAAAGAAAGAAAAAGAGAGAAAGAAAGAAAGAAAGAAAGAAAGAAAGAAAGAAAGAAAGAAAGAAAGAAAGAAAGAAAGAAAGAAAGAAAGAAAGAAAAAAGAAAGAAAGAAGGAAGGAAGGAAGGAAGGAAAGAAGGAAGGAAGGAAGGAAAGAAGAAAGAAAGAAAGAAAGAAAGAAAGAAAGAAAGAAAGAAAGAAAGAAAGAAAGAAAGAAAGAAAGAAAGAAAGAAAGAAAGAAAGAAAGAAAGAAAGAAAGAAAGAAAGAAAGAAAGAAAGAGAAAGAAAGGGAAGGAGGGAGGGAAGGAGGAAGAAGATAGAGTAAATTGTAAATGCAGATTTTTATGGAATAGAAATAAAGTGGTTTAAAATGGTTAAGAATGAGATATTAAACAGTAGAAATACTGAATTTCTCTCCAATTAGAGATGGAGATAAGTGGAGCCACTGACAGTGTGTGGTTAACTATTAATGAAAATGGGGATCTATCATGTCATGTATTCATTCATCATTGAATGCAAAGTACTATATGATTAGTTCCTGTCTGGTATTTTCCCCCAACAATTTATTGTGAAATTTCTGGGTGAGTATATAAGTGGCCTTCAAGACTAAGCATTTGGATATAGGTCTGTTTTATTTTTAGTTACAAAGTACAGAAATCCACCCCCCCCCCCAAATAATTGAAGTAATAAGGTAATCTCTTGGCCAAATGCAGAGAAATTCTAATACACTTAGTAGAAGAAAGGATAGTTCAGAATCCAGGATAATTGTTTGGGTAGTATGGCCAAGGTGTGGTCACCTGCCATATTACCATTTACTTTCACAGAAAACATAAATGAGATAGTTTCAATAATCAGAGAAGTATAGGAGTTTTATCAATATTTATAATCCTCACTAATCAATATAAATGCATAATATTAACAGTAGAAAGCAGTACATTAATAATGCCCAAATATCAAATGAGAAAAAAATAAATTCAATTAGTATGTTTTAACTTTTATAAATGGGAATTCATCTTTCAAACAATTATAGTCTATTCTCTCCTCTTACCGCATAAGCAGAATTTATACCAACTAATACTACTAACAATTTTTTAATTTATAAACTTTATGCCCTATTTTAAATTCTCATTTTTTTAATTGCAGAGTAGCTTCTGTAATGGTGAAATTGTCTCTCATGTTAAAAAAAAACTTGTTTTTTTTTTTTTTTGTTGTTGTTGTTGTTGTTTGTTTGCTTGTTTTCTGTAGCATCATTATTAGCAAGGTCTATTTATTTATCTTTTCTTTCTTAGTGTTGTTTTGTTCCCATTCCACCTGATGAGGTCCATCAAATATTTGAATCAAGATCCATTTAAGGTTGTGTTCACTTGTAACTCAGCATGTTCTAATATCACTAGAATTATATGCAAATTTTGGTATGTATGTATGGATGTGTAGGCTCACTTATTTAAAGGTCCCTTAGATTTCACCAGTTATTTTTAGGTCTATGAAATTAGGATCATTTCTACATTATTATTGTCTTCAAATTCCAAACTTATAATTCTTTTTTCTTTAGAATACCACCTGGGTAATCTGAAAATACTTTACAATCTCTTTCTTAGCAAGTATAAAACTAAAGTTACTATCTTTAAAAATATGTTTTCTACTTGCCATGTAGACTTAATTGAATTACCTTCCTCTCTACTGCTATATATAATTTTCAAAATCGAACCTTGACTTCTTCTTCTTTCTCATTCCCTGATATCTTTAACACTGAGTGGGAATCCTATCCATCTCCAATTCTTCTATCTTAGTAAAGGACCCCTTTAATTGCCTCTTAAACTTCTGAAATAATAACTTCTCTAATCACCCTATTACAGATCATATCCCATATTAACAGTTGATTATATTAGTTTAAAAGTAAAAAAAAAAAAAAAAAAAAAAAAGAAAAGAAAAGAAAAGAAAACTAAAAACCCAGCTGGAAGACTTTTGTCTGTAGAAAAAACATGGCATATTCCTCATAGTTTCTTCTCCAGCTGCTTGTGTCTCAACCATTCACCAAATAGTCAAGCCTTTCATATTGTCTCCAGATGAAGCAACCTATGGTTTTCATCCTTAGAAATTTCTACCCATCCTTTCAAACTCTACCCAACTCTTGTGTTTTCAACAAAACTCCCCCCAATACCAGAATAAAGATGGGCTAATCTGCCCTCTAGGTCCATGTTGCATATATCTAGTATTTCTTTTATAACACTTAACAAGCTGCTTTATACTTTGAATTAATTTTCAGGTTAAACTTTTTTATCATTTCTCAATTCCTCATTATATGCTCCTTGAGGACATTATTTCCTACAATCTCTAAAGCTGCTAGACTATGAAACCATACTATGTTCATCAGGTAAGTACTGGTACTAAATCAGATATGACCATCTAAATCTGTCACCATTAGATGAGAGGACACATTCTAAACTAAGATTGTAAAACTGGAGAAAAAATCCTTTTAATTGATTCTCTAAGCCTCAAAAACTTCTGTAGATAAATCTTGTATGGGGTGGGGAACTAGTTATATCAATCATTATTCTTTTTTAACACAGGATAAAAAAATACAAATACAAATTTTAGACAAAGTCTCATGGTAAAATCTTTATATTCTAAATGACATTCATAATATGTTCTACAAATAATATACGCCGACAAATTTGTGCATTTATTGGTTGCTTCTTGTATGTGCCCTAACCAGGAATCGAACCTGCAATCTTGGTGCATCAGGATGATGCTACATCTAATTGAGATTCCTGGGCATGGCACAATTTCCTTTTAATTACCTTCTACAGGGCCTATTAAAGACTCATTACTTATAAAAATAAATTATACTTACTCTGCACATACACACACACACACTCCTAAAGAAAAGAAACAATCTGATTAAAATACCAGCAAAATACCTTAACATATACCTCACCAAAGAAGAGATATAGATGACAAATAAGCATATGAAAAGATCTTCCATATTATATGCCACCAGTGAAATGCAAATAACAAGAACATCACACTACACACCTATTACAATCACCAACACATGAAATGCTGTGAACAGCAAATTCTAGCAAGAATATGGGGCAATAGAAATGCTCATTCATTGCTGATGGGAATACAAAATAGAACAGCCACTTTCGGAATTTGGTAATTTCTTAAAAAACTAAACATATTCTTAATCATAAGATCCAACAATCATCCTTCTTAGTACTTACTCAAAGGAGCTGGAAAATTATGTGCACACAGAAACTTGTACTCAGATCATTATAGCAGTTTTATTCACAGTTACCAAAACTTGAAAGCAACTAATATGCCCTTCAGTATGTGAATGTATAAATAAACTATGGTGTATCTAGATGACAGAATATTAGTCAGTGATAAAAAGAAATGATATAACAAACCATGAAAAAAGTGGAGGTATCTTAAATACATTTTATACAAGGCAGCATAATATAGCAAAAGAATGTGGAAGGATATAAATTATTCATTTTCACATTTTATAGGAATTATTTGTGTTTGTGATATGTGTCAACATACTTTTACATTACTGACATTTATAGTTACATAAAAATATTTTAATAATAGTAAGAATTGTTTAAAGAATGTATACTTCTCATACTACTGCAAAATAAATCAATAAAAGAAAATAAATTAAGTATTAAAATAAAATAAAATGGACTTACAGAATTGAAGGTTTAGAAATAGAAAGCATAAAATCAAATAAGTATGAGCAATAAGTCATCTTGTCGATTTATGGCCAATGATTTAAAATTTTATATTATAATCAAAAGGATATTTATATGTGTTTATATATGATTAAAAACCAATTTTAGAAGGTTGTATCAAGAAAATTCAAAAACAAAGAAACTACATTTGACACTAATAGCAACTAACTAACACGACTTTAGGGGGTAAATTTTTGTAAATGATTTATGAGTTATCTTAATCAAAGACACATTGAAGAATATGGAAATTATAGTAAAAAAGCATAGTGTCAAAATACACAAAGCAAAAACCCCCAAAATAGAAGAAATTAACTGCATAAAAATGGATACTTTTTTCTCTTCCTTGTCAGAGCAAATTAAGTAAATAACTTCAAAGAATCTGATTAATATAAAATTGTGTCAGTAGGCCCATGTGAAAGATATCATACAGCATGATAAATTTTGTTTTCATTTGAATACCTTAGGGGCATTTATATAATCCATGCTAAGTGTCAAAAAGCGTAAAAAATCTCTAGGTTTAAAGGGATAGACTACAAATATTTGGGGTGACAAGAAAGTTGAACTTGCTCATCATGACTTTTTCACCTAACCATCCCTCCGTGGGTTTGCTGATAGACACTTCCACAACACTTTCCTTTCTCCGTTTTCTTGAGATCTATTATGGTTAGGGAAATGAAAAATCTAAGTACACAGACTAAACCAAGCTTGCTATTCACTTTAGGCCTGGAAGGTTGGAGAGAGGGCAACAACTGAGTGAGGGTTCCCTTATATCAGCAGGTGTAAGAGAAGCTTGATGATGTGGAGCACAGGAGGTAGTGGTTTTATTACAAAAGAAAATGTATAACAGGAATTAGAGTGGTCAAAGAAACAGGATCTTTGGGAGTGGTCTGATTCATGGAGGTCTCTTAGTAGTTAACTATAAAATTGTCAGGAATGAAATTGATAAGAAACTTACTGACATCTTAAGTTATTTGTATAACCAAAACAAAACAAACAAAAAATCACCAGAAAGAACAGATAACAATGAAAACATATAAACTTTAGATATTAACTAGAGTCTGACTAGCAACACTAAGCCAGACACAGTCTTCCCTGTTCTTTAGCTCTGAGTTAATTCAGAGTCTCGGAGTCTCAGCATCCTTAAATGAGCAGTTTTCTTGATTACTTTGAGGAAGCAAACTATAAAACACCACAAGCCTGTAAGTGGAAACTTGACTTTCAATCTTTTGCTAAATTGCATATGACCACTTACCTAAGTAACTCTAAGGACTGCCAATACCCGAAGCTTTGTGAGATTATTACACACTGGTTCTGAGCTAATTCACATGTCTGAGGAGCTGCAGAATTTATCATATTAATATCCTGTAAAAGAAATATGTTGAAATGAAGTTTGTAATTCAAAAGTTGATTGTGTTTAATTTTTGTTGATTTCATCTTGAAATGGTTTAAAATAATATTAAACATGTTTTATATACAAGCTAGCTTAAAATATATTTCAAAGTACCCATGCTATAAACTTTTCAGTTAACTGTCATTTTATTTAAGCTAGCTACAACACAGAACATAGTGAGAAGTTAAAGATGGAATATTTCTATATTTATTCAGGACACTGAAAGATAATGTAAGGTTGAAGGCAAAGGTGTAACCAATTGCATCAGGAGCCACAATAAGTGGCTTAATGAGACTTTTCAGGTAAATGTATTCAACATATATTATTGAGAACCTAGATGTGTTCTAGATATTTAGACTACCTTAGGGAACAAATCAAGCAACAAAAAAGCCCTTTGCTTTCAAGAAAGAGCTCTTTTATTGGAGAGTTGTGGGCAATAATGTACATATTGTACCATACTGGAGAGTATTAAATGTGATGAAGAAAACAGTATAGTAAAAGAGGAAAGAGGCTTCCAATGATGGAACATTTGCAGCGCTAAACAGGAGGTCACTGGGTATGTGCCATCTGAGCAAAGACTTGAAGAATGTAAGGAACTGAACTACGCAAATATTTAGGGAAAGAACATTCCAGGTAGAGGAAATGACAAGAGCAAATATCTTGTGGCAGGTTGCAGCCAGGAGGCCAGTAGAAAGCAAGGGGGCATTGATGGGAATGAGATTAGAAAAAAACAGTAAATATACTCAAATGGAAGTAAACCTAGCATTTATTGTAAAGCCACCTTTATACCAGTCTTCTCTCACTTAACCTAAGATAAATGTTTAATCATAATTTATCCCCCCCCCAAAATGACAATAGAAACCATAGTTAAATAAAATCATATATATTCTCACTCATTACTATTCTGTCATAAGAAAAATACACTTTAAAGACTTTATCAAAAATTAGCATATGTTCAACACTTAATATTGTCATGTTCAGGATTTATAGAAGTGTCACAATAAAAAAAAAACAAAAAACCCACTCTTTTCTGTCACAAGTTTATAACATACTGGTAATGTGGAGAGAAAAAGGGATTCTATGGAAGATAGTCTCACAGGATCATCTGGTCATAAATTCCTAACTAGGCAAGTCACGGTGGATATTCTCATCTCAGGCATATAAATACTTCAGTAAAAGGTTTATCTTTGCCTTAACTAAGTCTTGTCCATTGTTTCTGAGCATCTATGTTGATACATTTTTGAAACACCTTCTTTCAGACTCTTCTTCTATCCTGTTATCCAATCCCTGCCTTGTTTTCTCCTAACTTCCTGTTATCTCCCTTACAATCCCTCCTTCATTTCAAATAAATAACAGGGACAGCAAAATTGTAATTCTCTGGAGTATTTGAGATCTTGCTCTCTGGCATATGTCATCACTTTGGCTCAAACAAACTTTTATAAAAGTGCTCTAGAGGTTTGTATCTTTTTCATGTCAATGGTGAGAATGTCATTTTGTAGGAAATTAATGTTTCTAAGGAGGTACAAATGACCTCTCTAGATGTTACCTTGTTACTTGTGAGATAATGATATTGACCCTAAGCAATTCACTTAAACACATGGGAAAAAAACAAAAAAACAAAAAAAACAAAAAAAAAAAAAACCTTTTAAATTGGTATAAAGAATAGATATAAATAGATATGTCTTTTAAATAAGTATGAAATTCTATTTATTCCAGGGTAAGCATGGTCAGAGGAGAATGGCCTGTCCTCTGTACATCCAGTCTGTGTGTGGTAGAGAAGCAAGTAGTAAAGTAAATCAGATCTTGAGTATATTCCTGTTCCTCTCACATAGACTTGTATTATCCATCCCATCAGGTCCTACTTGTGCAGGGTACATATCTTAGAGCCAAAAAACGTGCCCCCTTCTACACGAAGACCATTAACCTGGGTATCTCAAATCCCTGGAACCTATGAATGCCTTTTCATTTGAAAAATATATCTTTTGTGGATGTAGTTAACTTGAGAATCTTGAGATGTGATAATTCTAGATTACCACAGACAGGAGAGAGTGCACAAAAGAAGAGGAGGCAAAGCGACCTTGGAGCCAGAGATTGGAGTGATGGGATTACAGGTAGACAAATGCGGAGCTTCCAGAAACAGGATGAGACAAAGAAGGCAATCTTCCCGATAGTCACCAGAGGAGAAGCTTCTCTGCTGACAACCCTGATGACAGACATCCTACTTCCGAGATTGTGAGACAACATATTTATGATTTTTAATCCACTAAATTTGTAGTAACTTGTTACAGCAGACTAAGGAAATATAGAAAAGTCATATGACAAATATTCTATAGCTTTCTGAGTTGCAAAATTTACTTGAACTTTTTAAAAAATGTATGTATTAATTTACATAGATATTCTAAATATATATATTTTCCCCTTTCCCCTGGCTGGTTTGGCTCAGTGAATTGAGCGTCGGCCTGCGAGCTAAGTGTCGCTGGTTCGATCTTCCAGTCAGGGCACATCAGAGAAGGAAAATTCTGACTCCAAAAAACCTCCGCTGCCTTGCGGCATACCTCTTCAGGGGAAAGGCTAAGGGAGTAAACCCCGACAGAAAATCCGGAGCCGGAGTCCCTAAGGCGGTTCGACGTTGTAGTCAACACCGGCAACTCCTGCGGCGCACCTGAACCCAAGCTGTATTGACTCCGTCTTTCCCTTGGATCCTTCAGCTGCGAAGAGAGGGGGGGTCTGCTGCATGGGCAACAGCAGACCCTCCATATCACCCTGCCCAGGCTCTGTAGCTTCAGCTTCACTGGAGAGGACACTCCAGCGTCATCACAAGATGTCGATTCAACACGGGAGGAGACAGATACCGTGTCACTCCCGAGTTGGACTGCACAGCCATTCTCGGCGGTGCAGATAGACTCTTAAGAAGCTACACCATTGTCTCTCGAGACGGACGGCTGCCGACGATATATTTTCCCCTAATTTTAGAATAAATGAAGAGACTTCAGAGAAAGTTTACATTAGAATAAATGCCCACATATTCTTATAGGTGTATTTTTTTTTTCTTTTTCCACTTTATTTTGCTTTGGCAGAAACATTTGATTACTATGGTATTAAAAGATTAGAAATGCATGATGAAAAGAAAGAATAAATGTTTTGCTTGGTTATATTTATTTAACCTATTTTTGTACATCAAAATCATTGAAGGAGAATGAATACTCCTTAGAATACAAAGAAAAGTGTGTTGAAATAAATTAAAGTTTTATAAATAGCCACTGAATCCTAAGCACTCATATATTATATATAATCTAATTTAATCATCATCATAATCCTAAATATAAACAAGCACTGGTATAAGACTATTACCTAGATTAGTATTTTTTGATTGAGCACTTCTAAGACATAAAAACCCACTATTACCACCATGTTTGAAATTCAAAACTAGTGTAGAGCAGTAACATTTTTATTTAGTGAGTAGAAAAGTATCTGAAACATAGGATGAATCTTGAGGGATTCCATAAGCTAAGGAAAAATAGGTGGGCAAAAGCTGAGAAGAACGATGATGAAAAAGAGCAAACTTTTTCTAATTAAAGTTTCTATTCTCATCATTCTTGATTCCATTAGAAGAGCTAGCCTCTGATAATAGAAAAAAAAAAGTAACATTTCCTCTTCTTTGGCAACACTTCCTTTAGGGAATGTCATGAGTACATATTTTCTAATATGTGCTTTGAAATATATGAGTTATGGAAAGAGTGGTTAATACCAAAAAATGTTTAAGAAACAAGAATATTCTATAAATATCCCACTTTCTTCCTGGACAGTCACAGTGAAAATTACCAATTTATAAGCCCTGAAAAATCCTAAAGATAAAACAAAATCTTGTTTAATATTCTCAACTTGTCCCAAATGTATTTGCCTATGGCTTCCTTTTTATATATAATATTTGTTTTCAAGAGAAACTCACCTTGAACAAAATTGAAAGATCAGCCTTTTTTGATATCATCCAATAAGAATGATTCTGAAGACAGTCCTGACCAAAACTGGTGAAGAACCAAGAGTAAGCCTGATAGCTCTGAATTTCTGCTAATTAGGTTACCAGTTTAACAAACTGTTAAGTCACAGCAAATTTATAGTGCAATGACTTTAAGATTTTTATACCTATGACCAGCCTAAGGTAAAAAAGTAAATTAAAAAATTGAAGACAACACAACTAATGATTTGTAAGAGGGTAACAGAAGCAAATTTTAAAACACACAAGATATAGCTGTAGTACGCCCTCCAGAGACAGCATAAAGATGCTATATAAAATTACAAAAAGAAAAAAAGGACATTTAACCACCTAAACATCACTATAAAATTAACCCTATCTTCCTATTTTTTTCTTTGCTTTTTTCCTTCCTTCCATTTTTTTAAATTTTTTATTTGGCTTCAATTAAAACACTGTATGCTTAAAATCTGGAAGAACTAGACAGCGGCTTTTATTTTTCTAATACAAGAAAAAGATGGTCAAAATACATTTTTCTCAAATTATCTTAGCTGCATTTACTAAAAATAAAGGATTTTTTTTTTTTCAGTAGTTTCATCTGGCATGTCAGTAACAGCTTCTTTTATTAAAACACTGGACTTCAGAGGCAATGACCTTATTAAAAGCCTTTTGTCCCTTTCTGCCCCAAACATACATTACCATCTGCATTTTCTCCAGGCTTGTTAGTATGTATACTCAAAATAGTATGTTGAACAGGGGAGAAAGGAAAATAACACACCAAACCTGAAACAGAACCTAAGAGACAATTTTGCACATCTGTTCCTGTGGGTGTTCTTTCATTCTTTCTCATTTATAATTAATGGAAAATAATGGTGCTGACACAAGTTAATTACTATGAAAAATTACAGTTTATGCTATCCATTATATAATGGTAAATTACTTGAGATTTTTAAACACTGTTCCTAAGCAATTAGAAGTGTTCATAAGGAGTTCACCTGTGAAATTTTTTCATCTGCGTTTGCATTCTGTGAAATGAAAGAACACCCAATGTTTTTCATTAGCAGCAGATATAACACAGCAAGAGATATTAATCATAGAGTCCTGTACCTGGGAAAACACTGAAAACAAATTGGGATTGTGTAGTTGAAGCAGAGGTCAAAACAATACACAGAGATATTTATTACAACCAAACTTTTCTTAACACATTCAAAGGGATTATTAAATGTTTCATTTAGTAACAATTTGCTATAACTAATTAGAATTACTATTTTGTCCCACTTTACTAATATTAAATTACTGATTTTAAAATTAGAATTAATATCTTTCTAATTAGAACATGCAAATTAGGAGATTGTCCCTTCTTGAATTTGTTCTTCTTATAAACCTATAAATTGTAACACTAATGCAATAGTCCTCAGGTTATTAAGAATAACTTATGACTAAGAAATACTAATTAGGCCTAATATGCCAGACATAAAGGAGCTAAGTGAAAAACATCCCTGTGAAATATTTGGTCTGCTGTAGTTTCAATAGTAACATAACCACGGAGAAGCTTGTTCGGTTTTATTTAGCTCAATGATAAAGATGCTGTACATATACACCTACTTTGTTTCATTTTTTAAATTAATTCAAGGTAATATATAAAAATTTAAAAAATAGAAGATTAACAAATGCTCCATATTAATTTTAATGTTATTAATTATGTTTTCAGGCATACATTGACTTAAAAACAAACCAATCCTTTTGAATAACAGACTGATAGTGACCAGAGGGGAGGGGGAAGAAGCATAAGAGGGGAAAGAAGAGGAAGGGTCTAATTAAGGAACAGGTATAAATGATCCATTGACATGGCCAACAGGGTGGGGACTGACTCTGGGAACTGGGTGTGGGTGGGGCAGGGGAGATCAATGGGGGAAAATTGTGAGAACTGTAAAAGAACAACAATAAAAAAGGCAAGGAAGAAACAAAACAAAACAATGAACCAATCCTAATCTGGCATGGCTCAGTTGGTTGCAGCATGTACCACAAAGCAAAATGTCTCTGGTTAGATTCCCTGTCAGGGCACATGCCTAAATTGCAGGTTCAATCCCCTGTTGGGGTGTGTGCAAGAGGCAACTGATTGATGTTTCTCTCCTATGTCGATGCTTCTCTCCGTCTCTTTCTCCCTTCTTCCCCTCTCTCTCTAAAAATAAATAAATAAAATCTTTAAAAAAAATAAACCAGTTGCTAAAAGTAAAGACAAATAAATGTCAAGCTCTTGAAAAAGTAAAGAAGAAAATTACATAAAGTTAGGTAAAAAAATTCATTAATATATAGTCAGTAATTGCTAATAAAACAAGAATGGTTTGCGGGACACTGATGTAACCTGGCAGGCAAGGAGAGTGGACTGGAATGTGCATGCACTAACAATGATGACTTCACTGGACTAGTTAGTGAGGGTGGTAGATGCTGCTGCATAAGCACGTGTATTGTGTGTCTGTCACATTAAAAATGATCGAGTAAGTAGAATAACAAATCTGCATCAAATTTTGCGTTAAGCTTGAATATTCCTCTGTGGAAACTATTTGGATGATTCAGAAGGCTTTTGGGGATGATGCAATGAGTGCAGTGCAAATAAAAGTGTGGCACAAATGCTTCAAAGATGGTCGAGAAAGTTTTGAGAGTGATTCATGCTCTGAAAGGCCTGCAACAAGCAGAACAGCTGAGAATGTTAAACATTCATGGGCTGCAATCAATAAAGATCAGCAACTGACAGTGGGAGAACCAGAAGCTGATTTGGGGATTCCAAAACTATTATGTCTGAGATTTTGACACAGGGTCTTGGCATGAAACATGTCGTGGAAAAATTTATTCCGTCGCTTCTGCTACCAGAGCAAAAGGAACATCATGCTGCAGTTGCTAAAGACATGATTCAAACCACTACCAATGGACCAGATTTCCTCAAAGTCAGAACTGCAGATGAATCATCTGGCTGTGACCCAGAAACAAAGGCTTAGTCATCCCAAAGGAAGTCACCTGGTTCTCCATACCCAAGAGAGGAGCAGCAAAATCACAGCAAGATCAAGCCGTGCTAACTGTGTTTTTTTATTGTAAAGGTGTTGTCCATCACAAGTACACCCCTCCAGGCTGAATAATCAATAAGGAGTACTATCTCAATGGTCTTTGTTGGTTGAGAGATACAGTATGATAAAAACGGCCATAGCTGTGGGCAACTGGTGATTGCCAGCTCCATCACGACGACAACAACATTGGCCACACATGTATCACATATCATATAGATATTTTTGGCAAAACATCAAATCACTCAGGTGACTCAGGCCCCCTACAGCCCAGATTAGGCTTTCATTCTTGCTTTTCCTAAAACTAAAATCACCTTTGAAAGGGAAGAAAGTTCAGACCATCAATGAGATTCAGGAAAATATGGCAGGGCAATTGATAGCAATTCTAACAAAGGATTTTGCAGAGGGTTTTGAACAATGGAAGAGATACTGGGAGAATTGTGTGAGGTCCCAAGGTGCCTACTTTGAAAGGGACTGAAGTGTCATTATCTTATGTACAATGTTTCTTGTATCATCTTCAATAAATTTCTCTATTCTTCATTTTATGCAGCTGGATACTTTCTGGACAAAACTTAGTTTTGATAAATTGATTAAAAATATTCCAAATGCTTTTAGAATTAATTTGTAATATTTCTCTCCATAACCCAATTTATTTATTTAACTATCTATTTATTTTTTTAAAGTATATTTTATTGATTATGCTGTTGTCCCAATTTTCTCCCTTTGCCTCCCACCACCTGGTACCCCCCCCTTTCATCCAGAAATCTCCCCCTTAGTTCATGTCCGCAGCTCATGCATGTAAGCTCTTTGGTATTTCTTATACTATTTCTTATACTATTCTTAACTTTCCCCTATTTTGTTCCTAACATATGCTTCTTAATCACTGCACCATTTCCCCATTTCTCCCACTTCCCCTTCCCAGCTGATAACCCTCCAAATAATCTCCATATCTATAATTCTGTTCTTGTTTTGGTTGTTTGCTTAGTTTGTTTTTGCTTTTTAGATTCAGTGGTTGATAGTTGTGAGTTTGTTGTCATTTTCATGTTCATAGTTTCAATCTTCTTCTTTTTCTTAAATAAGTCCCTTTAACATTTCCTGTAATAGTGGCTTGGTGATAATGAATTCCTTTAGCTTTACCTTGTCTGGGAAGCACTTTATCTGCCCTTTCATTCTAAACGATAGCTTTGTTGGATAGAGTAATCTTGGTTGTAGGTCCTTGCTTTTTATCACTTTGAATACCTCTTGTTGCCTGAAAAGTTTCTTTTGAGAAATCAGCTGGTAGTCTTATGGAAATTCCTTTGTAGGAAACTCTCTACTTTTCTCTTGCTGCTTTTAAGATTTTCTCTTTATCTTTAACCTTTTGCATTTTTATTTTGATACGTCTTGGTGTGGTCCTGTTTGGGTCCAACTTTTTGGGACTCTCTGATTTCTAGTTTTGTATGCCTATTTCCTTTATCAAATTAGGGAAGTTTTCTTTCATTATTTTTTCAAATAAGTTTTCAATTTCTTGCTCTTCTTCTTCTCCTTTTGGCACCCCTATGATTCAGATGTTGGTACGCTTAAAGTTGTTCCAGAGGTTCCTAAGCCTCTCCTCATTTTTTGCATTCTTGTTTCTTCTTTCTGTTCTGGTTGAATGTCTCAATACATCTATGATCAACATAATTGATAATTTTATGATCAACATATTGTTTTTTATTAGAACTATGATAAGAGAAAATAGCCTCCTATTGCTGAGGACATACTGATAATTAGACATGTTAACTAAATGGTCCAGGATCAAAAAATTGGCAACCAATGAACCCAGAAATCAAACAGAGATTTACTTTATTAAAAATATATTTTACCATATTTCTTTACAATTCCTCTATTGAATAAGTGATATTGTTACAGAGAGAAAGCAGGTTCTTTTACATGGAGACTTTGTGTAAAACCCAACAACTAGTGCCGAGGAAAACAGGTCTTTATTTACAGTATTCCAACCAGGGGAGGGCAGTGAACACTTCAGCTCAGAGCCCTGTTCTCCCACGGGATCCAGCATTTCCCTTGCTCCCCAAAAGGCTAGAAGCCAAAAACATGCCCCGAAGTTCCCTATCCCTTATCTGTCAGTCCTGTCTTTCAGTATCTGGGGTACAATGTCATCAGCCTCTATATAACAGTCCAGGAAAATATGTGCCATGTTGCACTGGATCACGCATGGTTCTTTCTCTGTCCTTTTCAAAGCTGCATGGTATCCTTTCTCCCTTTCAAAGATGCATGGAGTTCTCTTAGCTAAAATAAATGTCTGCCACCTATTTTTAAATCCCTGACTGCATCCTGTGATGCAGTGGGCATGTTAACCAGTCCTGACCATTCACAGAACCTTGGGCAGAGTCTGTATGCTCTTTCTGCACCATTCCAGAGTCAAAACCCCTCCCATCCCCTTGGGGCCTTAAAAGAACCAAAACCATTTGCATAAATAAGACACTAGCTACTAGCCATAGTCATGCAAAGGCATCTTAAAAGCTATTCCCTTTTCCCCATTCCCCTATTCACAGGCTCTGGGGATTTTAAGAGACTCCAATTCTGTAACATTATATTAATAGAAAAACGAATTATTTTGCAAGAAGGACAATTATACTCTTTATTAAAAGAAGCTTTAATTTTTCCTTGGTAAAAACATTGTAGGCCTAGCAGAGAGCACTGGTACCTTGTGAGAGGTGGATGTGAGGTTGTTTTGGGGTGATCTGCTGAAAGCAGGTGAAAGTCTGGGAGAGTTAAAAACCTAAGCAGAGAATTACGCTACATCTAAGGAGAAAGGCCAGGAATGGGGGAATTGGGAAAACTAAAAGGAGGTGAAGAATGGGAAGTAAACCTAAAGGTTTGAAGGAGGGAATGCTGAGGAAAGATGTGCTGAGAACTGAGAGGCTGGGAGCCAGGAGCCAGCCAAAAATTCACTTCTGGAGAGAAGCGTGGTCCATGTCTTTTAGAGGAAGGGGGGGAACTGAGGTCTGACATTTATAGAACACTGTGCTTTAGTAATGGACCCTGAAAAATAGAACACAGGACACAAAAGTTCTAAGAAATTTGTATAATAGCTTCTGTGTGGGAAAACAAAAAACAAAATAAAAACATAAAAATAAAATGGTTCCTCCGCTTACCACTGTATTGGAAACATGTCTCATGTGCCACTTCTTATTTGCTCATTCGTGTCTTGGGATCGAGGCTAAACAGTCCCTATTCCTATTGCACAGCCAGTCTGGATAGACATAGAGACAGAAGCTCTGTCTTCCAGTATTACTTCTGGACTTGTACAAAATACCAACTACAAGGCATAAAAGTCTGTCTTTTTCAGAATCCTATAAAATGGGTCAAATGATTTCACTTGTAATTGCAGGGCAACTAACTCTCTGTGAAGCAAAGTTAGACCAATGGGAATTGGAAGACAATAAAATGCTTCTCTCTTCTGGCTTCCATGAACTATCTAAGGTATGAGTCTCCTAATGGTTGTCCAGAGGCCTTAAATGCACCAGCCTAGACACAGCAAGACACTGTGTCTCTTTCAAATTTCTCTTAAGGTGGTAGCCAAGGCTGTTACAAATGGAGTTTTTCTTGTTTTTGTTTTTGTTTTTGTATTAGCTCACATTTCCTAAAAATATATTATTTTTATTTATTTATTTATTTTTACTTTTAAATATTTTATGCTCACATCCTCTTTGCCTCATTACTCTTTCTCCTCATCTAGAATTTGTGACCTCAGATAATATTGTCACTTTATTCCTTGTTTTGAACCCTGTTTTAAGATAAATGTAGGTAAGTCAAATATATAAACACTATCTTCTATATCTAAGCCATATTTCAGATAACACTGCAATGCACCATGTTAATTCTATGGGAATAATAAAATAATAATAATCAAATATGGATTCACATTACAGCATTTTTATTTGCCATGTTTCTTTTTATATCTTCTGTTTTTCTGGGTTTTGCCTTGTAATAGGAACAATACTACAGATGGTTTAACTATATCATATAGTTGTTGATAATCTATTAAAAATTAAAGCAAATTCAGTAAAAAATTTTATAAATAAGTTAGTCATACCAAATTAATTGTATGTTTGATATTTAATACATCAATATATAATATTACTACATAGTTATTTTATATATTGAAGTTTAAATATAAAATTAGAACCATAAAAGAGAAATACATGACATATATTATATGAGTATATAGTTTGTCGTAATACAATTCAAAATGTAACTGCTATTTTTTCTAGTGTAAAAAAATTAAAAATGGAAGGAATTAGGGAAAGGTGGAAGAAAAGGAACAAGGGTGGAGGAAGGAAATTAGGAAGTAGAGAGGAAGAAAAGGAAGAAGGGAGAAAGGAAGGGATAAAGATAGAAAAATGTAGTACATTTATATGCAAAATGTAAGTAGCAAGCTATACTACTTCAAATGTCCAAAAGGGAAAAAACAAACAAAAAAACAAACAAACAAAACTCTTAATTAACTGAATTTCAATTTTAAACTTTATTTTTCAGTTTTGAAGAATCAGAAGGCAATTTCTTTTACTTTATGGCATAAATTGCATGTAAGAAAAATATAGTGTTTTTCTGTGAATTTCAATTTTAACTTTTCATGAATATACTACTCATTTGGTTAAAAAAACTAAATGCTTAAGCAAATACATCAGGTTACATTTAAGGTCTGTTTCATGTTCTATACAAAAATGTCTTGATTAAAATAATTTCACTCAAATACCAGATCTAACACAACTTCTTGACTATAATGGTTTTACTGCATTCTCCAAGTCCACTAAGACATGATTACAGTGTAATTGAAGTCAATCAAGGCTAAGGTGGACCATATAATAAACTTCCAATTCTATGTTGGCTTTAGAAGTATTAATATGTGGAGTGTTCCTCCTTCATATAAGGAAAGTTTTCCTATTTAAGGAAAACTTGAACATAGCAATACGTAATTGACTTTATCATTAAACTCTACTTCTTATTATCTATTCTAATATCTCACTTAGTAAGACTCCATGTTTTATTTATTTATTTATTTTTATGTATCTATTGCTTAAGAAAGTGTGGAAGATACAAACCCTAATTATACATTTATTTTTATATACTAGAAAATGTTAATTTTTAAGAGTTGATACATGATTACATTTACCTAAATCTTCCCTAGAGAATATAAAGTAGGAGCTATCTGATGATATAACAATACTATCCCTGAAAATTTCTAGAGATTGCTCCAAAATCAATATTTTAAAATATGACAATGATTGTATAGTTTAAATCAGAATAAAAGAGACACAAGAGTTCACCATTACTTGTCTTTAAAACTTTAGAAAATAATCATGATTGAATTCCAAACTACCTACTTGTCTGATTCATCAGTGTGGTTTTCTAGGTCTTAGGAGTCCCAAATACATAAGCTTAATCCTCTAGAGTTTATAATCAGTTGAGACTGCAAAACACAGCTTAATTTTCCATTGAATTTCAATATTTTTCTTGGCCTCCTCTTCAAGTATTTTCAAATTTATTTTATCAGTGCAATATAAAGCAGTAAAATTAAACATGTAAATCTTTGCAGTTCACAGATTTGCTTTTCCTCTAAGCCAAATTAAAATAGCACTAGTTAAAAAGTAGCAAGCACTACTAAGTTTATTTCAAATTTTCAAGAACTGAATTTCCATGCAATATATATTATTATTACTATTATTATTATTTTTATGGAGAGCATTTTTCTTATTTTTTCTTTTTCTGATTTATTGTTTTTCAATTACAGTTGTCCCACTCTTTTCCCCATGCTCCCACTCCACCCAGCCCTCCCCTTCTCCCACAGTTAATCCCCACCCTGTTGTCCATGTCCATAGGTCATTTAAACTAGTTCCTTGACTAGTCCCTTCTCTTACTTACCCCCATTCTCTTCTTCCCCTCATCCTCCCTGGTAACTGTTAGTCTGCTCCATGTTTACATGCCTCTAGTTCAATTTTAGTATTTTGTTTATGTTATTCATTAGTTTCCTGTATTAGGTGATATCATATGGTATTTGTTTTTCATTACCCTGGTTTATTTCGTTAAGCATAATTCTCTCTAGTTCCATCCATGTTGCTGCAAATGGTAGGAGTTCCTTCTCTCTTTATGCTGCATAGTATTCTATTGTGTTAATGTACCACAGTTTATTGATCCACTCATCTACAGATCAGTACTTAGGCTGTTTTCAGCAGTTGGCTATTGTAAATAGTGCTGCTATGAACATAGAAGTGCAAAGGTTTTTTTGAATTGGTATTTCAAGATTCTTCAGGTATAATCCTAATAATGGAATCGCTGGATCAAAAGGCAGTTTCATTTTTAGTTTTTTCAGGAAATTCCATACTGTTTTCCATAGTGGGTGTACCAGTCTGCATTCCCACCAACAGGGCACTAGGTAAGCAAAATATACATTCTCTTCAAGTGCACATGAAACATTTTCAAAAATAGACTACATGGTAGGACACAAAACAAGCCTCAATAAATTCAAGAAAATTGAAATTATATCAAGCATCTTCTCAGGTCACGATGACTTGAAACTGGAAATCAACCTCAAAGAAAAAGCTCAAAGAATTCAAACTCATGGAGAATGAATGACATGTTATTAAATAATGAATGGGTTAACAATGACATCAACAGGTATTATTTTGAATGTCTCATTTAAAAATTTAGAACATGACACATTCTAATACATATAAAGTCAATAACATATCAATTTTATTGACCAAGTTAGGCAGTCTGAAAGAACAAAAGTAACTAGTTACTAAAAGAAAGAAGAAATACAACTTATGTGAACGTGTAGACTAGAAGAATGGTGGTAGAAACTCTGTGCCTTCAATTATTTGCTATAATGTGAAGCACATCTTATGGTTGACATACTATTTTATTGTAATTTTTTCAGTATGAAGAACAAGTAAAAAGAGGGACACAGCTAAAATGGAGGTTATAATTTGATAAAAATATATATAAGAACTTAAGGATATGGTACCAGTTTCAAAATATCTCTTAAAGAACAAATTCATGTATTGTACATCATTAGATTTTGGATATTTACCAGTTTTAGTGACTATGATTGTAAATTAAAGAGCAGGGCATGATTTGTTCTTTAATGTAACTTTTAAATCTCAACATTTCTTTAGATGCTTATAATTATAGTATATTTGATAAATATTTTAAACTGAAATAAAATATTAAATAAAAATAAATTTAAGTTACTCAAGACAAAAATTAAATAATTCCAAATCATTAAAAAAAAAAAGAAAGAAAGGTAATGATTTGTTGAGTTAAAACTCAAGTGTTTTTCACAGCTATCACACTCAATAGTGAAAGACTGAGAACTTATCCTCTGAAATCAGGAACAAAACAAGAATGTTTGGTTTTGCCATTTCTATTCAATGCAGTAATGGAAACCCTAGACAAAGCAAATAGGCATTCAAATTAGAAAGGAAGCAAAATTGTCTCTGCTTACAGGTCACATGTTCTTACATATAGAAAGTTAAAAGATTCCACATTGGAAATAAAAAAAAAAATGTTAGAACGTATAAATTAGTTCAACAGAGTTGCAGAATACAAAATGAATACTCAAAAATCATGTGAATTTCTATACTTAATACTGAACAATTTGAAAAGTAAATTAGGAAAGCAATTCCATTTACAATAGCTTCAAAAAGAATAAAATACTGAGAAATGAACATAACAAAGGATGTAAAATATTTTTTAACAATGAAAATTACAAATGTTTAAAAAGTTAAAGAAGATATCAAGAAATGGAAATGCATCCCATGTTCATGTATTGGAAGACATAATATTGTTGAGATACAAGTACTACCCAAAGATATATGCAGATTAAAGTTGTATCTATCAAACTTCCCGTGATATATATATATATACATATCGTCGTCGTCGGCAGCCGTCCGTCTCGAGAGACGATGGTGTAGCTTCTTAAGAGTCTATCTGCACCGCCGAGAATGGCTGTGCAGTCCGACTCGGGAGTGACATGGTATCTGTCTCCTCCCGTGTTGAATCGACATCTTGTGATGACGCTGAAGCTACAGAGCCTGGGCAGGGTAATATGGAGGGTCTGCTGTTGCCCATGCAGCAGACCCCCCCTCTCTTCGCAGCTGAAGGGTCCAAGGGAAAGACGGAGTCGATACAGCTTGGGTTCAGGTGCGCCGCAGGAGTTGCCGGTGTTGACTACAACGTCAAACCGCCTTAGGGACTCCGGCTCCGGATTTTCTGTCGGGGTTTACTCCCTTAGCCTTTCCCCTGAAGAGGTATGCCGCAAGGCAGCGGAGGTTTTTTGGAGTCAGAGTTTTCCTTCTCTGATGTGCCCTGACTGGAAGATCGAACCAGCGACACTTAGCTCGCAGGCCGACGCTCAATCCACTGAGCTAAACCAGCCAGGGCAAATATATACATTATATATATATATATATATATATATATATATATATATATATATATATATATATGTGTGTATTTTTTTTGCAGAAGTATAAACTTTCAGCCAAAGATTTAAATGGAATCTCAAAGAACCACAGATAGCCAAAGCAATCTTGATAAAGAGCAAAGTTTATGGTCTCATATTTCCTGATTTTTAAAGTACTACAAACTACAGCATTCAAAAGTGTGTATCATTGGAATAAAGAGGCACATATTGATCAATAAATTAAAATAAGAGCCTTGAAATAAGTTCTCACATATTGAGTTTCATTTGCATTTCAACAAGGGTCAATCAAGTGTTTCAAAAAGGGTGCCAAGACCATTTAATAGGCAAAGGATGGTGTTTTCAACATATTGTATTGGGAAACATGATATCGTCGTCGGCAGCCGTCCGTCTCGAGAGACGATGGTGTAGCTTCTTAAGAGTCTATCTGCACCGCCGAGAATGGCTGTGCAGTCCGACTCGGGAGTGACACGGTATCTGTCTCCTCCCGTGTTGACGGGAAACATGATATATCACATGCAAAAGAATGTAATGGTCCCTTACCCTATAATATATACAAAATTAACTCCAAATCATCAAACACCCAAATTTAAGAGATAAACCAATAACATTCTTATGAGAAAACATAAGGAGAGAAAGTTTAATGACATTTGATTTCACAGTGATTTCTTGGATATGTCACCAAAAGCACAGACAACAAAGAAAAAAATCGATAGATTGTACTACATAAAATGTAAAACTTTTGTGTATCCAAAGAACACAATTAAGAGAGTACATTGGCAACCTAAGAAATAGAATAAAATATCTGAAAATCATAGATCTGAAAATGAGTGACTATACAGAATATAAAAAGGACTCTGACAACTTAACAGCAATCTCACACACACACAAAAACACTAACCTATTCAAAAATGCTCGAAGAACTCTAGTAACCATTTCTTCAAAGAAGATATACAGATAACCAATAAGTACAATAAAAGATGCTCAACATGTCTAATCATTAGGGAAGTATATTAAAATTACAAGATATTTCCTCACACTCCTTATGATGGTTAATATAAAAACAACAACAAAATGTATTACTGAAGATGTAGAAACTAAAATCCTTAGGATCTGTTGGGGGCGTGTAAAATGCTACAACCATTATAAAACCATTAATTAAAACTTAATTACAACATAATAGTAATTCCACTTTGGAGTATATACAGAAAATAATTGTAAGTAGGGACTTGAATTGATATTTTTACATTCATGTTAATAACAGCATTATTTACAATAGCCAAGAAGTGGAAGCAAGTCAAGTCTTGATTTTAAGGTAACCTTAAAGCAACAGTAATCAAGAAAGTTTGGTATTATAGTGAAGGTTGATATAAAGATTTTTAGAATAGGATTGAAATTCTAGAGGAGACTGACACACAGACATATAGTCAGTTGTTTTTGAAAGAGATGCCAATGTAAATAATTCACTTTGGGAAAGGATGGCCTTTTCAACAAATCACAATGGAACATTTGAATATCCAAATGCAGATAAATGTATGTATATAAACAAAATCTTGACCTTACCACACACATAAATTAATTCAAAATGTAAGATCTTAGACTTAAATATTGGAGCTAAGGCTTTAAAACTTCTATAAGAAAACAAAGAACATCATATGCATCTTCATTTAAGAACATATTTTTATATGAGATAAAGAAGCTTGAACTACAACAGAAATTTAAATGACATATGAGGTTTTTTAATTATATTTTGAAAAATTGAAAACAATTTTACATGTTAAAGTAAACTCTAAGAAAGCAAAATTTCAAGCCAATAATTAGGAGAAAATATTTACAAAACATAAATTTGATTGAGAAGATGGGTTCAGAATATATAAAAAGCTTTTATAGCCTAATAATATGACAATCACTGTGATATAAATGTGGACAAAGCATTTGTGTAGCTAACTCTTGGATGAAGACTTACATATTAAAAATAAGCACATATACAGGTGCTCAACATCATCAGTCATTAGGAAAATATAAATTAGATTATGGTAATGTATAATATACATCACTGGTAAAATTTAAAGACTGACAATTAAATCTCATTAGTTGATAGTGGGAATAAAATATAGTACATCTAGTTTGAAAAATATTCTGACATTTCCTATAAATTTTAACATAAATATTCCCTAATATCAGAACCCTACTCCTTATTATTTACTCAAGATAAATGAAAATGTCCACAAAAAACTTATATTCTAATATTTATATCAGCTTTACTCATAATAACCCAAAACAGAAACAATTCAAATGCCAATAAAAAGAGAAAAAGAAAAACAAATCTCATATGTCCAAAACATGGACTGCTACTTTGCAATAAAAAAAGACAAAAATACAGATGCCCATATCTACTTAAATGAATTTCAAAATAATTATGTTAAGTGAAAGGAGCAAACTATAATACTATATAGTTTTTAATGAAATTCTCTATAAGGGAAAATTATAAAGCACGATAGTATTTTCCAGAAGCTAATATTTGGGGAGAGGAACTGACTACGAGGCAGCACAAAGGAACTTATTGGCCTGGTAGATATGTTCTGTTTCATGACTATGGTGGAAATTATGTTACTTTCTACATTTGTCTAAATGTATTGAATTGGTAAATTTTACGGTAGGTAAATTGTAAATAAATGTGCTTAATTTACATATCCAACAAATAAGGATTAATTAGAAAGTCCAACTAGAAATAACAATTTTTACATGGCAGTTTTTTGAAAATAGACATTCAATCACATCATAACTTTTCATTGCTATTACATTTTTTATATTTACAAAAGATGTTTATAAAATTACAGTATAGTAAAAAATTTTCTATGAAGTAAAAATTGGAAAAATACTATTGAATTTAAAAACAGAAAAAACATTTTTTTTAAATGTTCAGAGGCTGAAATTTAAACAATGTGAGAAATTTGATTTGATTAAAAACAAAGGAAAGAAAAATTACTCTAAATATTTTAATATCAGGTTATGGGAATTTCAAATTGAAATAATAATAAATAGTAATAATATAATGGTATTAAAATATGAGTTTAAGAAATATGCTTACTTTATTGTAAAATTTAAAGAACTGGAATTAAAGCATTGATTTTAGTAGTACCATGTATTGCTCCTGAACACTAACGTATTACAATTGTGTTATTAACTGAATACAGTTCAAGTCAAGAAATAATGACATTTTTATGATTCTAGGTTTCCCCCAATGCTCCCAGCATTGCATATCATTAGTTGTAAAATATGGTATCATATATCTGAATAACTGGGATACATTTGAAGAAGAGGTATTTTATTTCAAAGCTATAGTTTCTAAGGAAGTTGTAAAATTTTTTGAAAAAGTTGTCTTTCCTAAGATTAAACATGTTGTGTGATGCTGTCATGAGAATTTAATATTCCCTCTAATAGATGTTTCATCATTGATTAAATTCAGGGCATGGTAGTAACTTCTTATTTTCGTAGCTTGAATAGATCTAAAGTATCCAACCAGGGAAGTCCTCTTAAGTATGTATTGTCAAACTTCTTCATTAATTCCTAATATTTCTTAGGATTGCATTCTGAATGAAGGACTCATTAGCATTTATATTGCTGTGATTTTTATCAACACTTAAAATGACTACATAGACCTTTTAGTATGGGAACTATGCAAGACAAGCAGGTACATAAGCGATTCAAAAACAAAATTGGTAATACTGTAAAAAAAAAGACAAGGATGTGGCTAGAATTTTCATTACCTATGACAAAGGGAGAATTGAGTTAGTAAATATAAATATTCAGTTTTGCTTATGTCTTCATTCTGTTTCTTTAATATTGAATGTGAACCCTGATATTAAGTGAGAATTGTCTAAATTTTGGTAAGATAGCAATGAAATTTAAACAAATAGGAGGTATGGAGAAAACAAGTAAAACTTGACTAATAACTGGAAGGAACTTTGAATATTTAGAAGTAAGAAGATAAGCAAACAGAACATAAGTCACCAGGCAGCAGAATGTGTTAACAAACAGAGAAAATTAAGAGTGCATCAGAACACAAAGGAAAAGAATAACGCCTCTGATTAAGGATCAGGGAAGGAATGGGCAGAAAGAATCCGGGAAAGCCTTATAGATATAAACTACCTGAATCTGGCCTTAACAAGATTGTCACATACTTGAGTAACAGAACATTAACTAGAATCCTGCCTATGCCAGAGAAAAGGGCACTTGTGGCGTGAACTCAAGAACTCAAGAAACTTTCCCTCTTGTTCATTTTTTCTTTTCTTTAAAAGCACTCAGGCTTCTGAATAAGGCTCACTTAAATGTATTTACTAATAGATTTTCTCTGTAACATTTTAACCATTTGCAGTAATTGGAAAAAATATTAAAAACATCAGTTAAGACTAAAATTCATAAAAAAAAGAAAAAAAAATGTATATCCTTATTAACTCCACTGTCAGCTACTATTACAGTGAATATATTTTTTCTTACTTTTTTAAAAATGCATTTGTTTATACAGGTGTAATTTTATGCTTTACATTTTCTTTGAAAGCATATCATATATATTTTCCCATGAAGAACTCTGAATAACAGGAAATATTTGGTCAAAATGAAATCACAATTCTTTCCACTTCCTTTTTACCTTCAGAATTCAAGAACAAAAGCTTATTTTCCATGCATAAAAAAGGAAGAGACAAGAAAGAAACCGAGGTATTTGGGACATGAATTTATCAGTTTTGTCATTTTAACTCACCACTATATTATAAAATAGTATTATAATATTTTATTAATAATAGTGCAATTTCAGCCACAAGTATTGTTTCCTTTTAGGAGACCCATGCAGGAGTAAAGCAACTCTATTTCACCACAAACGGATGATCTCATCTTCAAAGGAATTATTATGATAATTATAATGTTTTAAAAAATTACACATTGTTTTTATGAAAGCAGCATACTATTAAACCATAAAACGCACCACATAGTATTAAAATTTCAGAACTAAGAAATCTGTAGTCTAATTCATAATGCTTCCCAGAGGCCATCGCTTTGGCATCACTGTGGGTCTGTGGACTTATAGATGGGATCATTAAAGATTAAGTGTAGAGCTTCTATTTCAACAGATGAGGAAGCTGAAGCCTAGAAAGCAGAATTTGCACTAAAAAGCTGTTTTTCTTCTTTCACTGCCCAGCTGTGTTTCTACTCTCCTATGACAGTGGCAGAATCTCAGTGAGTTTACTGTGGGAGCAGTTGTTCCATGGAGGAGGGTGGGAATGCAGAGGAAGCTGGGAAACACTCATGGATAGTAACTCAGACTTAATAACCTATATTAAACTAAAATTATTCATCCTCAACCCCATTAATTTCCATTATTTATTGCAGGGTGTCGAATCATTTTTATCACATTTGAGAAATTAATATTGTCTTCTGGGGACATTATGTGAAAAAGGATTCTGAAAAAGGACCATGAATGTTTAGTTAAATTGGTACTAAGCAGAGGAGGGAATGACAAAATATTTTTTATATCTGGCCACATGTAATTTTAAGAGGATATAAAGAATGATTTTTAATATTGCTACATGCAATAAATCAATGCTGTTCCCCTGACAACTAAAGTCTTAGTCATCCACAAAAGAAATGATGGTGTATATACTGCAGTTATTTGGGTCACACTATATGTACATAAAATGCCACTTCATGAAGACATCAAAGTGTGAGTTTTAAATGAGTGAGATGACTTCCAGATCCATCCATGCTATCATGTGGAGTAAGATTTCCTTCTTTTTTTTTACAGCTGAGTAGTAATCCATTGCACAAATACACCACAGCTTTTTCATCCACTCATCTACTGACAAGACATGGGCTGCTTCCAAATCTTGACTATTGTAAATAGTGCTGCAATGAACATAGAGGCACATGTATTCTTTTGAATCAATGTTTTGGGTTCTTTGGATATATCCCCAGAAGTGGAATTGCTGGGTCATAAGACAGCTTGGTTTTTAATTTTTTAAGGTAACTCCATACTGCTTTCCACAGTGCCTGCACCAATCTGCATTTCCACCAACAGTGTATGCAGGTTCCCCTTTCTCCTTGCCAACACTTCTTTGAAGATTTATTGTATAGAGTATTATACTAAGTGAAATAAGCCAGTCACAGGAAGACAAGTACCATATGGTTTCACTCAAATGTGGAATCGAATGAACAAAACGAACTAACAAGCAAAATAGACACAGACTCATAGATAGAGAACAGGCTGTCAGCTGTCAGGGATAGGGGTTGGGTGGGGATGGGGTGAAGGGATTCATCAAAAAGGAAAAGAAAACAAAAAGAAAACACCTCATGGACATGGATAACAGTGTGATGGTTGCCAGGGGTGTAGGAAAGAACGGTATAAGGGGGATAAATGGTGATGGAAGGAGACTTGACTTGGGTGGTGAACACACAAAACAGTGTACAGATGATGTGTTATAGAATTATACAACTGCAACCCATATAATTTTCTTAACCAGTGTCACACTAATAAGTTTAGTAAAAGAAAAAAAATAAGTGAGATTAATTAATTTGATCAATTTTGGTAAAGCAAAACACTGTGAGGAGAAACAGCCGAATGTTGACCACAGACTTAGAAAAGTATCATGGAAGATGGTAGTGGAAGGGAGAGATACTTAGATTTACCAACTGTTTTTTAATATTGCCCTACATGTTCAATTCACAAAAGTAAAGAAGAGAATGGATAGCATATGTAAATGGAATTTATCAGGTTCTCCCAAGTCCCTAAAAACAAACAAATTTATTTTCAGATTTCAATTAACTGGTTAGATGGTCATTTGAATACAATGTAAATATTATGGAAAAAATAGAGGTTTGGGGTGGTTATTTGTGCCTTGCATACTATGAATAGCTACTTCCTGGGTATAGATAATTTTTATATAAAGTGGATGTAAAATAATGTTAGTTTCAACTCTAAATTATAAGTTGGCATGTGTTCAAATAATGTCCTTGCCCTAGATTAGTTACTTTATCCTCTTTAGTTTATTCCTTTCTTGGTCTTTATTTTATATTTAAAATAGAAATTGTCATCTAGAATCATAATGAAATACATCATGAATTATCATTTTGAGAGAAAAAAAAGTTGCTATGGTAGTGAAACAGACGGTTCAATAAGCTTTACTTAGTACTAAGACCTATGTCTAATCATTATGTAGCTATTCTTCTAATGTCTTTTCAAATTTTAATTTTAAAGCATAGTTTCTGAGGAATAATATATTCAAACTGAATCTCTCTGCAAAGGCCAATTTCTTTAATGTGTTCTGTTTGATACAGTTTTCAGCTAGCTACCTTCACTTCTTTTGGATACTACTTCATAATAGGTGTCAACCCTGCTGTATGTTGGTAGTTTCAGTGGTGTCTGTAACCCATTCCATATTTTCCAAAGATTCCTAAAATTTTTCCCATGTGAACATGAGGATTAGTATAATATTAGTATTTTTTTTTTTGTTTTATTTCCTCAAGATGAAATGAAAGCTCTGTACCTTGCAGCTGGCTCAGCCCTGTAGATAAATGACTCTTTTCTTGCCTGCCAACCTGTACATACTCATTAAGCTTAGAATCTGGAGCCAATTTAGTCCATAAAAAAGAAAAAAGGTACGTGAAGATGAAAAAAAGAGAAAAGTATGCCATGAATAGGGTACAAAAATGCTGTCTTTGGCAGGCAAAGTAGTAAATGGAGCTCAGCTGCTAGAACAAAAGGTATCATTCAAAGTGAAATTACTGTACCTTTACCCTGGGCACACTTTGATGGCGACTTTGCTCCTTAAATTGAGAAAAGGGAAGGCAAGTATTGCGAGGCAGTTACGGATGCTAAAGCTAACCAATGATGTGCATTAGAAAATATTTCTTAAAATTTAATAAACAAAAGAATTGAGGAAGTAGCATTAATTTTATAGAGTATTTAGAATTTTCGTCAGTTTTCTGAATAAAAACATACCTCTGATCATATGAGATGAGGGAAAAACACATAAAAATTGAAGCTAGTGTTTATTTTATTTAATGGTGTAGGTTTCTTTTTCCACAAATGTGTGTGAGAGTACAAATATGAGATGACCAGGGCCCCCAAGCAGCCCTTGCCAAGTTTAAAATCCTTGATGCAGAAGAAAACATCTAGAAGCACATTTTTCTTAGTGCTTATACACACACACACTCTTCCAATCTGGTAGCATAGAACATAAAAGGGGAGAAAGGGAAGGGGGAGGGAGGAAGAAAGAAAGAGTTATTTAAGAGAAATATTAAAAAGTAATGTACCCAAAGTAAGTCATATTTGTAGAGTCACTGATTATGGAATAATAAGCGAATACATAGCAAAAAATATAATTTTGCTTTAATTCTCAAGTTGACAATAGGGGAGAAAAGGGGAAAATTGTTTCTCATCTCCTCTTACCTCAACTATCTAAGCTATTTAATATATAGTAAACACTTTCTCTACAGAAATGTTAAAAGTCACTTAGATTTTCTCTTCTGAAACATATTTAAGGCTGGATAAGCCATTGCTCTGTAAGGAAGAATTAAATAGTGAGTTATATAAGCTGAATGATTAGCTTTGACTGCAATTACCACAGTGTCCCATGGATGGAAAGAAATTAACCTAAATGCCCATATAAGGTATACTTAGGTAATCATGTTTATTTTTGGAGAAGTTGTCTCCCACTGCCTAATGGAGAGCACCAATTTGTGAAGCATTTCAAAAACCATGGTTTATGTAATGCCTCATACATATACACATAGAAGTACAAGAATATGCACAAAGCAATACTTTATCAGTTTTATCTGGTTGACAAAGTCAGGAAAACAAAATGTGAAGTGTGGATTTTAGGGTTATATAATTAGTAATACTAACACTCACACTGCATCAGGTACAGAGAAAAAACAAGATAAAGGTTTGTGTGATTCACGATTTAAAAGAAGACATGGGCTGCATTCATTCAAGACCTCTTATTCAGTTTGTACTGAATTGGAATAATATATTTAAAATCTGTCTTAAATTTCTATCTTGACATTTATTGGTATAGATCTTTTAGTGCTTCTGACTACTCTATGGCACCCCATATCATGCATTAACAGTATTTTATAGAACCATTTCCAGTCATCTGAACATCCTCACTAGGAGAAAAGAAACACCACAATGTAAACTTATTTACATATCAACAAAGTTCTTTATGAGTTTTATTTATTTATTTTTGTGAATTCATTCCATTTCTGTTCACAATATAAGAAAATCACCCAGTCCACAAGATCAGTCTCTCCCCAGTCCACTCCTATCTCCACAAGAGTAACTAGTTGGCTTCTCATTCCCAAGGGAGCCTAATGGGAAACAAACCAATTTGAAAAACAGCTGAGGAAATCCACACAAGCCACCTAGAAAAATCAATATAGTTCTTCATTTTTAACTACTTTGGCAAGATCCCATATTCTTAATGGTCCAACAAGAATCACATCATTTTAAGGAGGGAAACATATGTAATGCAGGAGGAAGACTGTTTAAATAGTAATAAAAAAAAAGCCCTTTGATGTTTGATGAAACAAAAGACCTTTAAAAGGAAATTTTTAAAAACATTGTGATACATAACTTCAGTATAATTTTGAGAAGATGAAAAGGATACTAAGAAGAAGTCTACTAAAAGAACAATAAATAGACCTCAAAAATTAGAAATGTGATTGGTAAAGTAAAATCAATTAAATTATGACATAATGCTAAAGAAACATTCAAAAATACATCAAATAAACAAAGATATAAATATATTTAATGTACATATGAGGTAAAGATACATGTGTAACATATCAGCATTTTTAATTCTTAATTGATAGAAAATGATGAAACAGAATGTGAAAAATTATATGTGAAAGGTTATATATTTTGCAATCATGAATAGAATATATTGTCTTAAAATTGATAACTATACATATTTTATATTGAAAGGGCTACAAGATTTGGAAGAGGGTTAAGGAAAGTGCCATATTTCTAGATAATTGGATTAATACTTTAAATACTCAAAATAAAAAAGAATATTTTACACATATATAAAAGCTTCAAGGATATTCCTATGAAAAGCTTAGTTTTTTTCAGTATAGCCCCATCAGGAAATATGACACACACCAAAGTGATGAAATTTCAGTGAGGCAGACTTGGCTTACTTTGTTTCTCTCTGTACATAGAAAGAAGAGGAAAGTAAAAAAAACACCAGTCTTATGTCTGATGAACGTGGTGAGATGGTTAAAGAACGGTAAGTAACTCTGAAGGGGCGGGCATACAAAATGATGCCTTTAATCCCAAATCTATTTAAAGATTGTCTATACTTTTATTAGAACATGATGAAACGATAATTATTAGTATGCAGGCAGTTAAAACAGTATGTAGTTTATGAAAAAAGAAATATTATGAAAAGTTTAAGGTAGAACTTAAAGAAGATATAGTTGGTATTTTGATCAATAGTTGCCAAATACTATAGATAACATAATAAATACCATATAATAGAATATTTCAATTTGAGGCTTCATATATATTCTAGGTAAAAATTAATGAAAAATCATCTGATTTAAGAGAACTCATAAGCAACTTTTTCTTGCTTTTTTCTTCTATCCTTTGATAGTATTCTATTTCAAGATGAAGAAAACTGAATCTATGATTTCTTTCAGCAGACTTATTTTTCATACTGCAGATTGTTTACTCTCTGTTAAAGAATATTTTAGTAAAAAGCATAAAAGATATAATTTCATTATAAGAAAAAATGTATGTAAGTGATGTTATGTATGTTAGGAAAAATATTATTATAACCTAAGGAAAACTTTATGAATACCATGAGAGTCAAAAATAAAGAATCTTATCTTACCTGTTGCCTTGTACTGCCTAAGTCAATTGCTCAAAATCAAAACTGAAGGAGCAATAGAAATATAAAATTTGGATTTTCCCCTTATTTTACCAAATTATTGCCATAGATATATAACTTCAATGCTAAAGAATACATGGTCTCAAAGAAGCCTTAAGCAGCTACATACTAGTCTGAACAACCAAGCTAAAAGGAGTCTTTGGTGAACAAAAATTTATGTTAATTTAAAGTTTCAACTTTTAAAGTAAAAACAAATCATTATCGTCACTTATTTTACTTTTGAATATTGGAAAATTAATAATAAAGAAAGTTTGACTCTGGCATTCCATATATAGCTTTCTCTTTTCAGGTGGGCATTTTTACTAAATATTTTCTTTGTTGTTTTTCTGTTTGTTTGTTTTACTATGACAAACACTATAGTTATAGTTGCCCAAACTGGACACCTTTATGGTCAGAGAAAAATGAAGCAAGATCATAAAGTTCCTGTAGATATAGCAGAATTGCTTGCTACTCTAGGATAATTCACTCCATCTGGAGTAAAAATATGTCAATGTGAATTTACACAGCCCCTGGGTTTCCTGTTTTATATGTTATGCCAAAGCAAAGTTCAGCATGCTGGTCTTCCATGTGAAGAGGAATCATCTTATCTGCCCACAGCAAATATACTCTCATAGGACATCTCTCAAGTAAACCAAACTAAGCAGATATAGAGCCTGGTATTGCTTTTGGATTCCAAGTCTCATTATATTTGTTTAGAGCTCAGGGAATCTGAGGAAGTTCTTGTTTTCATGAATGGCTAGAGTTAATGTATTTATGTTCTGTCTTTTTTATATGAAACATCTTTGGAGCAATGTTGATTTAAACATTTTTTTCCTTTTATTTTTCATAAATCCTTTAAATATTATCTCTCCTGTGTAGTTTTGCCTATACTAGCAGAGTTATTAATAGTTTTGTTTTTTGCTGAAATTGCTCTTTATATCATCAGGAATAATAAACATGAATAAATCATGTGTCATTATTTGAGGATAAGAAATTACATCTGCCTGTAAAGAGTTTATGATTTGGCTGCAGAGAAGGGCCAGACATCCGATGAAAAATACTATAAGGAAGCAAATTCTACAGAGAAAATGACTAGTTGAAGTAAAATGATCTATGAAGTCTGAGAAAATTATCCCTTAAAACTGAAGCATTCAGGGAGTCTTCCTCTAGAGATTAGTACTTAAAGTACTCATTGATCAGGACTAGAGTAATATAAATTGCTTAAAAATAATATATAAGATAAAAATATGCATGGTGTACTTATGAGAACCAAACCATAGGGTTTCTGAATGATAACAGGGAAGAATACCTGAGTGTTAAAGTGAGGTTGACTTCTAACCAACTTGGGAAACTTTGGAGGGAGAAAGATAAAAAAATATAAATATATTAACATATAATTCAGAATACTTCTTCAGTCCTACTTGATTAAGCATTAAATAATACATTTTATTCAAGAAATAGGCCAGCATTTTATGTCTTATCTATTTGATTTTTTTTATGTTGATAGAATTGTATCCTAATTTTATAATGAT
Organism: Furipterus horrens; assembly: GCF_987537825.1. NCBI lineage: Eukaryota > Metazoa > Chordata > Mammalia > Chiroptera > Furipteridae > Furipterus > Furipterus horrens. Next base: position 71,986,761 of record NW_028327175.1, read on the forward strand.
AAATTCTGAGGGATATTTTGATAGTTTTTATTTTTAAACTTAAAGGAATAACATTATTATATGGAAAAGTGTATTATATTTGGTGGAAAAAATTATTCACATTTGTTATTATTATTACAAACCATAGCACCTTTCTGTTTTTTTATGAGATTAAAATAATGCATATTCATTTGTTTTAGGTTTTCTCTTTGTTTTACTTTTCTAAAGTAGAACACACATATTTTAACATCATTTTATTTAAAAAAAATGGAAAAATATAAACAGTTCATTTTAAATATTATCATGGAAAGTTATTTTTAAATATAAATATTTGAAAACAAACACAATATAATAAAAAAGTTAGAAATGTATCTGAGGGGTTTAAAAGTAAAAGATTAATATAACTAGTCATTATTTTACAATTTTTACTTTTTTTAAGTTTAATTTTTTTTACTGTTTTTCTATTATGTTTATCCCATTTTTTCTCCATTGCTTCCCCCCACCCTGCTCATTCTTTCTCCCACAGTCAATCCTTACCCATTGTCCATGTCAATGGGTTGTTTATACTAGTTTCTTGTCTAGAACCTTCTCCTTCTTTCCCTCCTTCACAGCCTTCCCCTTTCCCCCTTGTCACTGTTAGTCTGCTCCTTGTTTACATGCCTCTGGTTCAGTTTTTCTCATTTGTTTGTGTTGTTCATTAGTCTCCTGCAATAGGTGATATCATAAGGTATTTGTCTTTTGTTGCCTGGCTTATTTCACTAAGCATAATTCTCTCTAGTTCCATCCATGTTGTTGCAAATGGTAAGAGTTCCTTCTTTCTTTCTGCTACATAGTATTCCATTGTGTAAATGTACCACAGATTTTTGATCCACTCATCTACAGATGGGCACTTAGGCTGTTTCCAGCACTTGGCTAATGTAAATAGTGCTGCTATGAACATAGGGGGGCATACGTTCTTTTGAATTGGTGTTTCAGGATTCTTTGGGTATAATCCTAGCAATAAAATTGCTAGATCAAAAGGCAGTTCCATTTTTAGTTTTTTAAGGTAATTCCATACTGTTTTCCATAGTGGCTGCACCAGTCTGCATTCCCACCAACAGTGCTCCAGGGTTCCCGTTTCACCACATCCTTGCCAGCACTTGTTGTTTGTTGATTTGTTGATGATGGCCATTCTGACAGGTGTGAAGTGGTATTTCCATCTTTCTGAAGGCTAGTGATGTTGAGCATTCTTTCATATGTCTATGGACCCCTGTATGTCATCTTTGGAGAAGTGTCTATTCAGGTCCTTAGCCCGTTTTTTAACTGGGTTGTCTGTCTTCTTGGTGTTGAGTCATATGAGTTCTTTATGTATTTTGGAGATAAATCCCTTGTCTTAGGTATGTTTTCCTTTGCTGAGCAAAAACTCTTTAGTTTGATGTAGTCCCAGTTGTTTATTCTTTCCTTTATTTCCCTTGCCTTAGAAGGTATATCAACAAAAATATTGAAAAACTGTGATTCATTTACACAATGGAATAATATGCTGCAGAAAGAAAGAACTTCTACCATTTGCAACTACATGGATGGAACTAGAGAGAACTATGCTTAGTGAAATAAGCCAGGTAAAGAAAGACAAATACCATATAATATCATCTAACACAAGAAACTAAAGAACAACAGAAACAAATGAGCAAAATTGAACCAGAGGCATGTAAACAAGGAGCAGACTGTGACTGGGGCGGTGGAGGGGAACAGTGGGTAATAAGGGAAAGGGGCTAGTTAAGGAACTAGTATAAATGACTTATTGACATGGACAATGGGGTGGGGATTGACTGTGGAAGAAGGAGAGGCGGGTTGGAGGAGGAGCAATGGGGAGAAAATGGGACAACCGTAATAGAAAAACAATAAATAAATTTAAAAAATTTTAAAAATACAAGAAGATATATACCATGGAAATAAAATAAGTTTTCTCTCACATATACTATATATCACTCCATGCATGTGATTTCATTGTGTAACATTACAGTTCTTCATATAACAAACACTGATAGTCTTAAATGGTGCAAAGGAGAGAAGAGGAGTAAGCTATCTTAAAAATATAATTATGGTAAGGTTGATATTATATTTAAAAGCATAAAAGAAATTAGAAACACTACACTTTAAAAAATATGTTCAACCAGTATTTATTGAACTTTTATTATATAACAGAGTCGGGCTGCACAGCCATCCTCGGTGGTGCAGATAGACTCTCAAGAAGCTACGCCATCGTCTCTCGAGACGGACGGCTGCCGATGACGATGATGATTATATAACAGAGTAGGCTTTAATAGTCTAAAACAAAGTTTTAAATAAAAAGAAAAAATACTCTGAAAAGTTATTCTCTTAGAAATTTTAGTGTTAGCTTGTGGCATAAATATATTGTTCTTATCAAATTTAAATAAATCTCAGCTCTATTTGCATATTCTCAATTAGGAAGTTTTACTTGAGAATCAGTCCTGGGAAAAAATATATCAGTTCAAAATATGACAAAGCTTTATTGAATTATATTCCACAAACTCCCTTATCATCTATTACATCGCATAAGTATTCTTCTGATGGACTATAGTGGATACTTGCAATGTTTTTCACTTGTTTTTGAAAAATAATCATGATCTTTAATGACTCTGTTTTTTAAAAAATCACTTTCCTAGTATAAAATCAAATCTATAACAATTTATTCTTAATTTGATGTGTTAACATCAGAAATATAATTTTAGGATACTGAAATCAATATGAAACTATTTAATTGAAACAGTTTAATTCACATTCTGTTTTGTACAAGTAGTAATGCAATTATTTAGTTCTTTTACCAAAAGAGGTCCTATAGTATCCTCCTCTAATCAAATATTATCATTACCTCTGCTTTTCACTTAGTACTATTTTAGTCTGATTATTTAAAAGTAAGCATGCAATTTATTTATTTAGTTATATGTTTAAAACGTTCTAATACTATTGATATATTTATATATAATATGCATATATATCTATTTATGTATAGGAAGTTATAAGTACAAAGTATGTATTATGTCAATAATTTTACAATGAAAGATTAGGTACAGAGAAGTTCATTTTACAAGAGACAATGGGCAAGAAACAGATCTGAAAGAACATTGAGTGTTATATAAACTTCATAAGGCTCTTTTGAAAGAATATCGAGTGTTATGGAAACTTTGCAAGGCTCTTTTGAGACTTTACCTAATTGGAGAAGTCTAGAGCATTTCTTGTTCAATGAGGCTGAAAAGTGTAGCATTCACAGGTGAAGAATGATACTATACACCTAGGTTAAAATCAAAATTTGACTTCTCTTTTTCTTTGAAAAGATGTTCTATATCCTATCACCCATATAACATTCTTTCCAAATATTTTCTTATTTTGTTTTTGGGCTACTTTGTTAGAGCTGAACTTATTTACATTCTCAGTTTTTACTCTGTCAACCTTATGTACAAATGCTAGACCTTATGAAGAACACCTAATATTCTTAGATAGTACCTCCACACAAAGCAAATAGTATCACCTTGATCAATATGGGGATTTTCAAATACTGATTGATAATTACATAGCATGGGTCCACCTTCGATGACATTCCTGAATATAAACACCTATTTCTAATCAACAAATGAAGCTATAAGTTCAGAGTTAGCAGATGTTTTTACTGATAATAGTTATAGGAAAAGGAAGCAGATAAACTTCAAGAGGACTATGAAAATAGGTGTTGTGGAGATAATATAATCTAAATATGGATTTTCTACAATAATTATCTGAAATTGAGGTGAGATGCTACATTGTCTGCTAACTCATCAGTGGATATCAAGAGGTAGAGAAAAAGTTTACAAAGGATCTGTTTTCTTTAAATTATTCCAGGACTTTGAAGAAATTGCAACTACTAAGAAAGAAGGACTGAGAAAAGATTATGGTAATTCATGTTCAAAATCCACAAATAGAGCCCCTTATAAAGCATTATAATTTGTCTTTGAAAAATACATGAACTTGTGGTTCTTTTAAATGTCAAATTATTGTTTTAAATAGGTACTTTTATTGATATATTTTATAATCCATTTTGATTATTTAATGTCAACATTTATAGATATTCATATGAATGCAAAAATATAAAACACTTTTTCAGTGAGACTAATTATTATGAATGGATAAGAAAAAATGTGTTTTTAATGATAATACTGCGTATATCAAATTAAATGTTTTAGTGAAATAGTCAGTGTATATTTGCAAAAACAAACAACAACAAAAAAGAAAAACTCTTGGACAATTTTTTTTAGTTATTCTTGGTTTTTGACATGAGACACATGCAAACTATGAAAGCCATGAACATTAATGCCCATTACCAATGAATCTTGTGTGAGAGACCTAGCATGGAGTCAGCTAGCCTATATCCTCTTCTAAATGATCTACACCCAACTCAACCATTGACCCTAATAAAAACGATCTATAAGCACGTCATTGCAACAATACAACTGGATCACAAGTGGGCACCTGACCCAAGAATAGCCAGTCAGTATATCAGCCAGCCCCCATACCACCTTGTATGATCTGGTCTGCCAAAATCAGTTAAGCCAATTAGACATCAAGCAGTTAAGAATGGGAGTTCAAGGCAAATGATGTTATAAATGTTTACAGATAATCAAAGTTTTAAAAAAAACACAAGTTCAAATTATGAAGAGGCAAAAGGTATGATTGAGGAGAAACCCTAAACATTCCCTTACACTGAGGAGGAAAACACGGAGTTGTGGCACAAAGGAAAGGAGTAAGTGTGCAGGGGTTAGTGGTGGCACATTAATGACAGACATTATAGTGAAAAGCCTGTAGCTACTCTTCTTACTGTCATTCTTTAGGCTAAGATGTTTGGATTCTCCTTATACTACATGTGAAATTCTGTTCTTCACAAGCACATAAACTTAATTAGATAAGTGATAAGGTATAGATTTTTTGAAGTATAGGATAAACAAAACAAAGTAAAACAAGCAAACAAAACCTTTGGTTGCCTTTATAAAAATGAAGTGCAATTGGGAAATTCTTTCAAATTAACTACACAGAAATTATAGTGTAGTAGAGATGGTAAGCTTTGGTGCCAACTACAAATTTTCCACTTAGTAGCCTTGGGATCATCAGCAAGTTACTAAGCTTCTCTTGCATTTATTTCCACATCTGCAAAATGGGAATAAAATCCATACCTGTTTCAGAGAGTTGATATAATGAATAAATGTTATTACATCTAAAGTGCTTGCAAGAGTACATGAGGCATAGTAAGATCTCAAGGAAGTTTTTATTATGTTCTCATAATTACATACTGTAAAATACTTGTCATCTGTATATTAGACCACAAATACTCTCTTAATGTTTTTATGTCAGATAAATAATGATCCTGTATAATAATGGAATAGACACTAATAAAAGATATTTCATTTTGTAAGAATTTGTTCACATAAAATTTGTTTATAGGTTTATTTGAAAGCAAATAAAGCCAAGATGCAAATTCATTGTTTTTATAGTGAAGTATACCATGGAGATAATATTTGTAATGCTTTTGGAGAAGAAGTAACAGTTTGTCACAGTTCATTTTACAAATAAAAAATTGAGTAAAATAACTACAGAGTATTGACTTTCAGCCATTTTACTTCACGGAAGATGGGATCAGAGGTAATATATCCAATTACTGTAGAGGCTTTGAACTATTCTTGAGTAATTCCTTCTAGGGAAACAGAATCTGAAAGGTGAAAGTTTCTGATTTTGTGTTGAATGTATGGTTGCCATATAGTCCATAATTTAAGTATAAAGTTTAACAGAATTTATGAGAGAGAGAGAAAGAGAGAGAGAGAGAGAATAAATGGGAGAGAAGGACTGGAAAGAATAACAAACCAGATTACTGGAAGAAAACCACATTGGTGTTGAATTACTACTATTGATAAATACTCTTCATTGATAGTAGCAGGAAGGAGATGTCTGTAATCATCAGTTTAGGGACAAGGAACAAGTTTCTTGGCACAACATATAATTTTAGGTTAAAATTCTTGAAATAAATGTAACAAAGATTAAATAGATAAGTTATAGCATATGATATCTTGACTATATTTTTAAAAGCCTACGGCATTGAATGTGTTCCAGGAAAACTTTCCATTTCCCGTGTAATAGACTATATCCTCCTATTGATTCTGTCCCTCTTCAAATTATTGATTTTCAAGTCACATTGTGAATTGGTCTTCTTTAGCATGAATCTAACTAGTATGTTTATCATTAATCTTATCGGTCATTATATCATTTAATGTTCATTATAGCAAGAGATAAATTGCACATATGCTTAATATTGTTAGTTTAACTTGGCTGCTTTCTGTAGTGACACTAATTCTACAGAGCAGTTGGGTAAAATCAATGTCTTATGCACCATTTATATTAAATTATGCTTGCTATATGATTGAATCAACAGTACATAGAATTTACTCAAGTTAATTGATCAACTCCTACAAAACAAATTAATATGATATATCAAACTTATGGAATTGTCATCCAGAAAGAACATAATAAACATCACTGCTGAAAGAAAACAAGTATTCCTCCTGGAGTACTGAAATTCTCAACCCTAATCAGAAGGATGGCTAAAAGTAATAGCAGAAACAATGGGAATGTAAATTTAACAAGGGATATTTATACTTTTCTAGAAGGATTTAATATATTTATGTCAAGTGATATAAACATACTTGTTGAAACATTACAGTGTTGTTTGATGCTCCTCCAATCACCTGCCCTTAATCAGTAAAGGAAAAATGGAATTTAAAAGTCACTTAGACTCCTTTTCTCCCTGGCTGCTTGAAGACTGGCCATCATCATGAATGACACAGCAACTATCTGGACCAGTAAGTTCATGATCAACAGACTACTTCAGTGGAAACAAATGGTCATCAACATCCTTTACCCTGGGAAGCCATCAGTACCTAAGACAGAAATTCAGGACAAACTAGCCAAAGTGTACAAGACCACCCAGATGTCATCTTTGAATTTGGATTCATAATCCTTTTTGGCAGTGACAGGACAACTGTCTTGGGCATTATTTGATTACTTGGATTACACAAAGTAAAAAGAATCCAAACATAGACTTGCAAAACATGGCCTGTATGAGAAGAAAAAGGCCTCAAGAAAACAGGTAAAGGAACTGAAGAATGAAACAAAGTCAGGGGGATTGCAAAGGCCAATTTTGAAGCTGGCCAAAAGTGAGATGGGAGATTAGACAACAGGAATAAAGATTATTTAGTGACACTATTTCTAGTGATTGTGCAGATTTTCATGAGAAGACTAATAAAGTAATAAACTAAGAAATTTTTAAAAATCACTTAGGAGTTGTTTTGTTTTTCTTTACTAGTTCAAATGGCTATAGTAGGAGTCATCTCCCTAAAGTTGAATATTAGAAAATATACTGAGCCATCTTCTATACTTTAGCCAAGTAACTCAATTTTAATATTGTTAAAATATGTATTTTATGAGAAAAAAATAACAAATTTATCTAACTCTGTGATTATTACTGTGTTTTAAAATAATTAACACATATTCATTGGTGTTCCAGCATGGTTAAGAATTAAAGAATAAAAAATACTATAAATTAATATTGTCATTATTTCAAATAATCTAGGTTTCTTTCTTTCTTTTTTCTTTTTTGTAAACAAGATTTTCAAAGCCTGAGTCATGGTTAAAAAAAAGAAAAAGAGAGAGATATGTGAACCAGAATTGCCCCTCATATAGGCAAGTATTATATAAGTAAATTAAGGAAAAAACACATTAAATCCTATTTGTTTATGATATGTGACAAAGAAAACACTTAATCCTATGTAAAATGTTTTACTTCAAATACAACATTAAATTTAATGATCTGATATACTTAAGGTAATAGTAATAAATAAGAGAAGAAATGAAAGTATTTAACAGAAATAAATAATTAGTGTCATCCAGCTAACTACATGGTATCTCACCAGAGAATTTATTATAAAACTAGAAGAAAACACACTAGGATACTTTTGCTATGCTTCAAAAAGATGATAACAGTATTCTGTTCATCTATGTTTGAATAAAGATAGAGTGGTCTGATGCTGTATATTAATAAAGCAAAGTTAGAGTATGTGTTTCCTTTTTAGTTATTTCCTCTATCAATGGCATACCATTTCCTTTCTCTCTCAAAGTGGTCCTTACATTTTCATATAAAATATTTAGGAGAGAATTATAGACTGATCTTGGTAATGAATTAGTCTTTTCAATCTTCTCTGATTAACATCCAGTTAACTGGATGCAAGAGTTATTAACAAACACAAATAAACTATATGTTAAATATATTCTTTTTAAGGTGAATAGAAGGTTATAAATATATTCCTTTTGTTGAATAGCATCTGTTGAGTGGAAATAATGCCAAAGTATGTCTTTTCTGACAATGTTCTTGGGAATTTTGTGAGATTACGTTCCTGTAGGATACAAATGATAATTATTTAAAAGCAGAGAGACATTCAAATAAATATTTTAAAATGCATATTTTTAACACAGAAAAGAAAATTCTTTATCATAATAACATCACTTCCTATATATTGTCATGTACTTCAGTAACAACTAAATAGACATAATTTGTGTAATTTTACATATAAACTGTATGTATTCAAACTTTAATTAACTATATATTTTTAGTTCTAAAGGTATATCTCAAGTTTAATGATGTTATAATCACTTGTTTCACTGCATGTACATTTAAATATTTAAATTATGTATAATAAAAGGTACCTCAAAACTATAAGGATATAGCTAATATATTTATCAAAAGAATTGACCAAAATACTTCTATACCTGACAATCAGATATGAATGAGAAATGTGGTTAATACTGTAAAAATGTTATGCTAAATTAATGGTGCTTTTATACAATTTTTGCTATGGAATTTGGTATTCTTATTTACATAGCAATATGTTGTCATGAAATTTTATAGAATGTTTACTCTTATTCTCCATAAACATTCATTGCAGAAGGTTAAGGTATCATGAGATTTAACTTTGCTGTATCTGATTCATTGACATTATAAATAGATAATATAAATTAGATCAAGACCAAATTTTTATCCCTGTAATATTATAATCATTATAACTAATTAAAATAAATTTCCCAAATTTAGTTTTTATCGTTTAATATGGTTAGTTAAAATCTGAAGCAATGATTAATTGCTTCAATTGCACGATCTTGTGTCTGTGTTGCATAATATTAAGATTCTAGATATTAAGAGGAAAACAATGTTTGAATGAATTTTTTATACTCTGCATATTTTATAGTGCACAAACACAGTGTTTAAGAGGCATCTTTTTGTGTATCTTAGCTCATAATTTAGGATTTTGTTTTGTGTGTATGTTATAGAATCTCAAGAAATATTGGCTTGAACAATTAATGTATTATTTTTCATTCTGTTGTTGTAATGAGAATTTTGGAAAAGAGTAAGTTGGGACTGGTGAGGTGACTCTACAATGCTGGTGGAGATTTAGGACTCTTTGATGTTTTAATCACTTATTCCAGACTTGTAATACTGACTTATAGTTCCAAGATGGTTTCCCATTTCTGCACATTCCATTCAGTTTTCTTGACAGCAAGAAGAGCAAGTGGATAATATCACACACCTGGGAGTTTGCCATCCTGTTCTGCCTTACATTTTTTAAGAAGCTATCATCAAAAGTACAATCAACAACTTCCACTTATATCCCACAGGCTAGAATTGTGTTACATCTCTAATCACTAAGAGAAAGTGAAAAATAAAGATGCATCCCCCCTGTTGAAATCAGGATTATCTTTGTAGGTGAGGAGGAAAAAAATGGACATATGATATAGAAATTACAGTCTCTGACTCAGTTCGTGCTGCAATTTTATAGAGTAATTCTATCATCAATATTACTGTATTAAAATCATTGTCAGGGAATGCTCTGTCCATAAGCTAGAATAATATCTGGGGGACTGTTGCTTCTTAGTGGAAATGTTTTATTAGAGTAGAATCAGAATGGATATTAAGTTCAGGCAGATTATTTTGATTCTTTACTTTGTTTGCACCCAGATATATGAAGTTGGGCAAATACCCTGACATGAAGTTGCCCCAGTGACATTACTCTGTATTGAGTAAACTAAATTTAAAAAATAGATATAATGAGCATGGCACATACTTCATACTCAATAATTTTTGTCCCTCCTCCCACCTATATATCTGATTTTTTTTTCTGGTCTGGATAGAACTTTAAAATATTTTCTTCTACAAATAAATAAGGCACTGTTTCCAAAAAATTCTAGGAGAACGAGAAGTCTTTACCCATAACAAACCCTTATTACCTTCAACACCATCAGCATTATCATAATAATTTTCATCATTATTAATAAATTAACTTTGACTACAAAACCCAGAACTATATTTTTTTATTTGTCCATTTAGCAAGAATCCATAATTAACAGAATGTTTTGAACCCAAAATTAATTTGTAAATATATTTTTAGGTTTTTTTCTTTTCCCTGCAACTTTTGTAGTCTTCTTAGTCCCAAATTTTCCAGTAGCTTCTCTATGTCATTACTGATTTGTTTATCATTATTTTTCTATTCTCTTCTTGAAACTTCCACATACCAAACCTCCAGCAAGATGGTTATTAAATTTTTAAAAGACATTATATCTTTAATAAGCAAAACTTAGAAAAATTATTTTGGAAGAATATTACTTGAAAGTAAAAACTGAAGATCCAAGATGGCAGATGAGTAAGTGGAAGGTACACTAACCTCCTCCCAGGGCCAATCTGGAATTACAACTTAATTGTGGAGAAATCATCTGGAATAACCAACTGAACACTAGCTGGAGAGAAACCTTATAACAGTAGAAAGGGCTGCTTCATCACAACGTGTCTGCTAGGAAGTACAGAGATGTGAAAGGGCTGGCTGGGCTTCTATGGGTGGCAGCTGAAGGGAGTGAGAAACAGCTCAGCAGCTGGGGATTCCTCCTGAGAAGGGCAGGGTCTAAACCCCCAGCTGGGCTTCCCAGCCTAAAGCAGCAGAGCAGAAAGTAAGATAGCATTGAGCTTTAAAAAGTAGAAAGATGCAGGGTTTTTTTTTTGCCAGCCTGAAAAAAACAACTGGAGACAAAGAGCTCTAAAAGGGATCACGTTTGAAAATATATTGGCACCCACTTACCCTAGGCTCCAGCAGAGGGAGGACATAGAGGACTAGAGACACTTAAGGAGAGTTTGTGGCAGTGGCTTTGAGGAGAGAACTGAGGGAGCAGCAGACAGGGTCCCAGTGCTGACTCATTCCCCATACTTCAGGCAGATCACTCCTTACAAGAGGCATCAGCCTGAGGGGAAGCAATAGTGCTGCCTGCAGGAATTAATCTGCCCCACCCTTTGTGCTTAAGCCTGACAGCTGATCACAGATTAAATAAATCAACAACTAAAGGAGATAGACAAAGGCAGGAGGCCTCTGGTATTCTCGAACAAGCTGCCTAGGCCCAGACTTGGACACAATCTGGGCCACCAGGATCAGATCCAGGAAATGCAGATCAATCTAAGAAGCAGAAACAAACAAGAAGAGTCACAAAAATGGGGAGACAGAGAAACAACCTCCCATCAAAAGGAAAGGATGAATACCCATAAAGAGAGCTAAATGAAACAAAGGTAAGCAAACTATCAGGCATGGAATTTAAAATATGAATTATAGGAAAGCTCAATGAGCTCAGTGAGCTTGAAGAAAAGTACAAAAAACTCCAGGGAAAATACAAGGTACTTATCGAAAATTACACGAGCCTTGAAAAGGACATAGAAGCATTAAACAAGAGCCAAGAGGAAATGAAGAATATAATTTCTGAATTGAAGAACAGAGTAGAAGGAATTAAAAGCAGGCTAGAGGAAGCAGAAGATTGGATCAGTGAGCTGGAGGAAAACATAGACAAAAATTCCCAGACAGTGCAACAAAATGAAAAAAAGAACTGAAAAAGAATGAAGAGGTTTTAAGAGAGCTGCAGGACAACATGAAACATGATAATAACCATATCATAGGAATTCCAGAAGGAGAAGAAGAGGAGCAAGGGATAGAAAAATCTGATTGAAAAAAGAATGACAGAAAACTTCCCTAACACGAGGAGAGAAAGAGTCATGCAAGTCCAGGAAGCACAGAGGGTCCCAATGAAGAGGAACCCCAACAGGCCCACTTCAAGACACATCATAATTAAAATGGCAACATTCAAAGACAAAGAGAGAATCCTAAAAGCAGCAAGAGAGAAACAACTAATAACATAAAAGGGAGCTCCAATACGGCTATCATCAGATTTCTCAGCAGAAACACTACAAGCCAGAAGGGAATGGCAAAAAATATTCCAGGAAATGAAAAACAAAGGCCTACAACCAAGAATACTCTACCTAGCAAGGCTCTCTTTCAAAATGGAAGGCAAAGTAAGGAGTTTCCGAGGCAAAAGGAGGATAAAATAATACATCTCCACCAAACCAGCATTGCAAGAGATGATAAAGGGCATGCTTTAAAAAAATGAAGAGACAGAGAAGAACACAGGTACAAAATGGGGAAATGACAATGAATAGGTACCTTTGAATAATAACCTTAAATGTAAATAGATTAAGCACAAATCAAAATACATAGTGTAGCTGAATGGATTAGAGAGCATGACCCATGTGCATGCTATCTACAAGAGACTCACCTCAGAACAAAATACCTACACAGAACTAAAAGTGAAGGGATGAAAAAATATATATTTCAAGCAAATGGACATGAAAAAAAAGCTGGGGTAGCAATACTTATATCAGAAAAAAACAGATTTCACAGCAAAGCCCATAAAAAGAGACAAAGAGGACATTTCATAATACTTAAGAAAACAATCCATCAAGAAGATATAACCCTTGTAAATATATATGCACACAAAATAGGAGCACCCAAATATATGAGGAAAATCTTGAAAGACTTCAAGAAGGATATCAATAGCAACACATTCATAGTAAAGGACTTTAACACCCCATTATCAACAATGGACAGATCTTAGAAGCAAAGAAACACCAAGGATATTGAGCCATGAACAACATCCTAGATCAAATAGACTTAATTGATATATAGAGAACTTTTCACCTCAAAGAAGCAAAATATACATTCTTTTCCAGTGTACATGGAATATTTTCAAAAATAGACCACATGGTGGACACAAAGCAAGAATTAACAAATTCAATAAGACTGAAATTATATCAAGCATCTTCTCAGATTACAGAGACTTGAAACTAGAAATCAACCTCAGGAAAAAAAAAAAAACCTTAAAAACATTCAAAATCATGGAGAATAAATAACATGCTATTAAATAATGAATGAGTTAACAGTGACATCATGAAAGAAACCAAGAAGTTTCTGGAAATAAATGATAATGAACACACAACAACCCAAAACCTATGGGACACAGCAAAAGCAGTCCTGAGAGGAAAGTTCATAACAATACAGGCCTACCTGAAAAGGATAGAAGAATCTCAAATAAAAAATCTAACCCTACAGCTATAAGACTAGAACAACAACAACAAACAAAGCCCAGGGTGAGTAGAAAGAAGGAAATCACCAAGATCAGAGCAGAATTAAATGACATAAAGGCTAAATAATTCAAAAGATCAATAAAACCAGAAACTGGCTCTTTGAAAAGATAAACAAAATCAAAAAGCCTTTAATCGGGTTCATCAAGAGGAAAAGAGAGAGGACCCAAATAAAATCAGAAATGAGAGAGGGGGAATTATATCTGATACTACAGAATACAAAGGATTATAAGAAATTACTATAAACAACTGTATGACAAAAAATTTGACAACCTAGGTGAAATGGACAGATTTCTGAAAACATAACCTTCAAAAACTGAGTCAAAGAAGCAGAAAGCCTGAATAGACCAATAACTACTAGTAAAATTGAAGCAGTAATCAAAAATTCCTGGCATACAAAAGCCCTTGGACTGGATTGCTTCACAGGTGAATTTTACAAACCATTTAGGAAAGAACTAATGCCTATCCTTCTCAAACTATTGCAAAAAATTCAAGAATAGGGAAGACTCCCAAACTCTTTCTATGAAGTCAATATTACCCTAATTTCGAAACCAGGTCAAGACACAACAAAGAAAGAATACTACAGGCCGAAATCATTGATGAATATAGATGCTAAAATCCTCAACAAAATATTGGCAAACCAGATCCAACAACACATTTAAAAGATCATACAGCACTATCAAGTGGGATTCATCTCAGGGATGCAAGGATGGTTTAATATTCACAAATCAATAAACATAATACACCACATAAACAAAATGAAAGCAAAAATCACATGATCATAAGAATAGATGCTGAAAAATTATTTGATAAAGTATAACACCCATTTATGATGAAAACACTCAGCAAAATGGGAATAGATGGATCATACCTCAACATAATAAAGGCCATATATGAGAAACCTGAAGCCAACATCATACTCAGTGGGCAAAAGCTGAAAGCATCCCCCCTAAGATGAGGAACAAGACAAGGATGTCCACTCTCTCCACTCCAATTCAACATAGTTTTGGAAGTTCTAGCCACAGCAATCAGACAAGAAAAAGAAACGAAATGCATCCAAATTGGATAGGAGGAAGTAAAACTGTCATTATTTGCAGAAGGCATGATAGTGTACATAGAAAACCCTAAAGATTCCACACAAAAAAATTGACTTAATAAGTGAATTTGGCAAAATAGCAGGGTACAAAGTTAATATTCAGAAATCGAAGGTATTTCTGTACACCAACAATAAAATATAAGAGAAATACAATAGAAAAAAATCCCATTTACTATAGCAACAAGAAAAATAAAGTACATAGCAATAAACAACCAAGGGAGTAAAAGACCTGTACTTGGAAAACTACATAACACTGAAGAAAGAAATTAAGGAAAATACAAATAAATGGAAGCACATATCATGTTTATGGATGGGAAGAATCAACATCATTAAAATGTCCATACTACTGAGCAATTTATAGATTCAATTCAATCCCTATTAAAATACCAGTGACATATTTCACAGACCTAGAATAAATATTGCAAAAATTTATATGGAACCAAAAAAAGACCCCAAATAGCCACAGCAATCTTGAGGAAGAAGAACACAGCAGGAGGAATCACAACACCTGAGGTGAAACTATACTCAAAGGCCACTATAATCCAAACAATCTGGTACTGGCATGAGAACAGACACATAGATCAATGGAACAGAATAGAGAGCCCAGAAATAAACCCAGGTCTATGTGGTCAAATAATATTTGACAAAGGGGGAAGAACATAAAATGGAGTGAAAAGAGCCTCTTCAACAAATGGTGCTGGAAGAACTGGACCACCAACTTACACTGTATACCAGAATAAAGTCAAGATGGATAAAAGACTTAAATGTAAACTGTGGCATCAAAAAAGTCCTAGAGGAAAACATAGGCAGTAAAATTTCAGATATGTCATGCAGAAATATTTTCACCAATGTATTTCCTAAAGCAAGGGAAATAAAGAAAAGAATAAACCAGTGGGACTACAATAAATTGAAGAGTTTCTGCTCAGCAAAAGAAAACATCAGCAAGATGAAAAGGGACCAACCACATGGGAAAAAAATGCCTGTCAATAATACCTTAGACAAGGGATTGATCTCTAAAATATATAAAGAACATATATGACTCAAATAGACACTTCTCCAAAGATTACATACAGAGGGTCCACAAGCATATGGAAGAATTCTCAACATCACTAGCCATCAGAGAGATGCAAATAAAACCACAATAAGATACCACCTTACTCAGGTCAGAATGGCCATCATCAACAAATCAACAGAAAACAATTGCTGGTGAGGATGTGGAGAAAAAGGAACCCTAGTGCATTGTTGGTGGGAATGCAGACTGGTGCAAACACTATAGAAAACAGTATGAAATTTCCTCAAAAAAACTAAAAATGAAACTGCCTTTCGATCCAGCAATTCCACTGCTAGGATTATACCTGAAGAATCCTGAAACACCAATTCAGAAGAACCTGTGCACCCCTATGTTCATAGCAGCGCTATTTACAATAGTCAAGTGCTGGAAACAGCCTAAGTGCCCATCTGTGGGATGAGTGGCATATATCTTCTTTTAATAAAATATAAATATATGATGGCATTTAACTAACACATCCATTGTTTTTTTCAACAATGTATCAATTGTGACAAGATTGTAACAATATATAAATTCTTCAGAATACTAGTTTTCTTGTTTTTTGTAAGACATTTAAAATAGTTGATAACACTCAAAATATCAGTTATATATAAACATATATGAAACCTATAATAATTTAAAAGAAAATAACTATAGTAGGTGATCTAAAATATTTTTAAAATCTTGGATTATTGAACAATATATTGTTTAAAAGAGGTATTTTTTAAGAAGTTTTTAGAAATTTGAAATTAATCCAATAAATTACTCTTCATAAAATTAAACACTGTTAATATCTTATAGATGAAAAATCCATGACTTTCATACCTTTACAATTCATTTCATTTAATCTCTTATACTGTCTTCCTGCATTTCCTTCTCTTACTTTAAAACTACTCAAAATTCATATTTTGTGATCTATTTTATGGAGTTGCAATCATGGAGAAATAACTTGAGAAACATTGAGACACTCTTAAACTCTCCCATAATACTCAAATAACCATCACATAACATTTCATGATGCTAAAATCTTAATTATTTTCATCCTCTCTTAGAGGTAATTAGTTATTATCAAAGTCAATAAAATACATTTATTATATATTTATAAACATATTAATAATATTCATATATATGGCATTATGTAAATTGTACACATTTGTGTAGTTGATGATAATGAATTTGTTAGAAATACAACATGTTAATCATGGTCAACTGAGGAAGGAAAAACAAATATGTATAATTAATCATGATACTACATTAAAAGTTGTCTTCTAGCATATTGAGCATGTTTTAATGAAACACTAGAGTAAATAGCAACTAATTCTTCTGGAAATGTGATGAAGCACAGAAAGTGTTTCACAGAGGAGTGGAGATAATAGGTATGATGTAAAAAGATTTTTTTTGGTACTATATGAAGGTGGTACCTTCAATGGCTGGTACATTGGGCCAAGATATATGAGAAATGAACAGAAAGTAGTATTTGAAGAAGAAAAGTGTCTTTGTTTTAGGTTGAGTCCTGAGGCATTGAATATTAAACTTTAGGTATGAGTTCATTTACTTTGATTTTAGTATTTTATGACAGCCATATTATGTAGTGCAACTGATATTTCCATTCTACGTCTTGTTTCCAATTGTTTCTTTAAATCTTGTAACAGACTATCCTGAGAGATGGATAATCTCTCCAACCGAACACCAACCCACCATTATGTCACACTGGGGTGGAAATACATTGGACAGAAACTGGCACAGTGGAGCTTAGAAAAAAACAAACGAACAAAAGACTAGAGATTTGTATTCATCTCTTTCTTTTTTCTTAATCTTGGGAGTGAGCTCACACAGCAAATATATAAGGTCTGTCTGGGAAAAAAACAGCCATTGTTAATATAATTAGAACAATTTGTGCAACATTGATGTAACCTGTGGTCAAGGAGAGTGGACTGCAATATGCACTTATGAACAGTGATGACTTCACTGTAGTAGTCAGTGGGGCGGTAGATGCTGCTTAGTGCGCATGTGTACTGAGTAGCCGTCGCATGCAAAATGACTGAATGAGTAGAGCAATGACGTGGCATCTGATTTCACATTAAGCTTGAGCATTCCTCTGCAGAAACTATTCGCATGATTCAGAAGACTGTAGCTGTGGAAAACTGATGATTGGAAGCTTCATCACAAAAATACACCTGCTCATGCATCACATCTTATGCAGTTTTTTGGCAAAAAATCAAATCACTCAGGTGACTCAGCCCCCTTACAGCCCAGATTTGGCACCCTGCAACATCTGGCTTTTCCCAAAACTAAAATCACCTTTACAAGGAAAGAGATTTCAGACTGTGGATGAGATTGAGGAAAATGTGACTGGCAGCTGGTGGTAATTGGGAGAACTGTGTGAGGTCCCAAGGTGTCTGCTTTGAAGGAGACTGAGGAGTCATTGTCCTATGTACAATGTTTCTTGTATCTTGTATCTTCTTAAATTAATGTCTCTATTTTTCATATTACAGTACATGGCTGCATACCTTCTGGATAGACTTTGTACTCTCTGCTTTGCCCCTATCTGCCACCCTTCATTTTACAGGGGTCTTCTTTCATAAGAGAGGCCTATAATGGCCCATTTACTTCCCCAACTCAGCAGGCAAGTCGGTGTAGTTTTGAAGTTCATAAAAATGCAACATGGAAATGCCCTAGCCACATATTCAAATATTAATTATACAGGTAATATAATAATATATCTACTATAATTTTTAAAATTGAGGTAGAACTTTAAGGGGGAGTGCTGAGTTTTTATTGAGATCTACAAAGCCCAACTTTCAGTCTCCCATATAGATATTTAAATTTTATAAAATCAATATGTGATAATGGACAGGTACCTGGAAAAGGATTGGAGCTAAAATAGAACATTGAATGAATTATTTCTTAAATCAGACATTGATAAACTATAATTGTGGATGAAATTCAGTCCACTTCTTGTTTTCATAAATGAAGTTTTTTAGAACACAGTCATACTCATTTGTTTATGTATTAACTTTAGTGGTGTTCATGCTACTATGAAAAACTTGAGCAGTAGAAACATTCTGCATCTGTTGCAAAACCTAAAATATTTGCTATCTGCACTTTTACAGAAAATTTTGACTTTTTATTTATTGATCAGAAATTTTTAGAAGGTAGAAGGAAAATGAATTGTAATGAAATTATACTTTTGATGCTGTATATTTTAAATCTTTCTCTAGTTTAAATGTTAGGATCTCTAAAAAGTTGAGATAGAAGTGATTTTATGATCATTTACAGATTTAAACACAACCTTGTGAGGAGATTTCATTTTCCCTAAAGGGGTAAGTCATCTCTTCTTTTACTGATATTGAGAAGAGGCTGCTAATTAGTAAGGAAATGAAGATGCATAAAGTGAGTTTTATAGAGGCAAATAAAACCCATTGCTCTTTGCTCTTTATTCCCTTGCGTTTTGTCTTTGGGAAGGTAGATGTGTGGCTCCTGAATAGAAGGTGCTAAGATGGCATTCTTTGTATAGAAGCAGATCAAGAGCAAGTGTACAAAAGTACCATCTGCTTCCCCCAGTAAAATGCGGTTGTAAGAGTTCAGATTACCAAGGTCTACATCATACTCACTTTTTTTCCTCTTAATCCTAGCTCTCAGAGATGTCTGTTTGCATGGCCTAACTGTATTTGATGTATATAATTGGGTATTTTCTAGAGTAATGTTTGTAGGTCTTAAAACAAAACCTTACAATTTCAGTGGCTTAACACAATAAAAATTTATTTCTAACTCTTAAATGAGTTCATTGTATGTGTTATAGTTGGCAGGCAGGTTTCCTTTATGTGTTTATTCAGAGACCAGGGTTTTTCTGTTTTATGCTTTTTCTATCGCATCACTCCATCTGGATGCTCAGAGACCATAGGAGGAGGGGGGATGGTTGGGAAATGGATCTCCCTGGGCAGCTGCTTCACCTATATTATGGAAGAAGGTTAAGTGTTGCCAATTTTACTGGCTCTTCCAAAAGTAAAAATAAAAACAAATCTTCTATAATTTAGTTTCCCATCATACATAGTTTGGGCAAGCAACTCCTGAATCAAACTTAATAAAATGAGATATATATATATAGGGTGAAAGCGAATCTTGGGAATGAGAACTGAGACTATGAGGCCACGTCAAACATCCTCTTTGTGAGTCATTTTCCCATTATCAACCTTCATTTACTTCATTTTATGAAGGCAGTAGTTTATTGAATGGGCACAAATAAAATAATGTGACTTAAATGTGCCTGTATACTGGTGGGGAAAGAAGTGGCATAGACTGTGACATCTATTGAGTAGCATTAATATTTCAAAAGTGAAAACTTATGAAAAAGAAAAAAACAGGAAGGTTCAAAATAAGCTTTGTTTTACAGTCATAGATGGCAGAGCATTCCCAATTATGAATAGATTTTTCAACACAAAATAATTAACATTTTTATTAATGACCTAGGGTTTGTATTGATAGTAGGGTTTTATTATGATTGCTTCCATTTTTCAACAGAGGAAACTAAGCCTTTTAGAAGTTCAGTGGTTTGCTGAAGTCACATAGTGAGTAAAGGAAGAAACTTTGTTAACCGAGATTTTCTGACCCCCCATTCTATGTTTTCTCTCTTATACTACATTGTCTCCATAGAGTCAGGAAAGGAAATTTTATGGACTTATCACTGTAGGTCAAAGTGCTGAGTTTATCATACCATATTTTCTTCTTTGATGTGTGTGTGTGTGTGTGTGTTTATGTGTGTGTGTTGGGAAGCTTTAGTTGGTACAAAAATAGGTAGAGGCCTTCACCTACAACTTCCTGGAAGAAAGTGAGCCAGATCTGACAGATTGATGCCTTTACTCCATGTGACTGGGTCAGACGGAGTTAATTAAGCACACTCAGGGCTCCCAAGCTAGAAAGTACTTTTGGATGAAGTTTAGAGGAAAGTCCCTGAAGCTTGCATGGAGCTGACCCCAACTTCCTCATGTTGGCCAATACAAATATTATTATTGGTCCTATTAATCAGTTACAGTTTTTGACTCTATGACCTCCTAAAGGCAATATATTTTCCACAACACTGTGTGAAATATTTTCTTCTATTTGTTCAAATGTATTTGATATCAATTTCTGCTAAGGTTTTTGTACTACTCTGTAAAAATTAAAAGAAAAAAGTAATATGGATAAATTTTTACTACATCTTTCTTAAATGCTCATGACTCATTCAATTTCCACTTCATTTCCTATTTCAGGAAAATAGGAGAAAACACTGTCTCTCTCTAATATATTTCTCTATTTACTTTCTCATAAATGGTATTATGAGTAACAACCTACTGTGGACATTGTTTTTCCTTATAATGTATTCCTTTACTGAAATCACCAAATTAAATGCAGTAAATTGGTTTGGTTTGTTTTTATATTAACTTCAAGTTTTGTTTTTTATATACTAAGGTATATCTATAATATTTATAATCCATTTTACAAAGCATCTCAAACTTTTTAATAGATTTTGCATATCAGGATTTTGTTATGAAAGAATTACTAAATTATTTTTACCCACACAGCAGATATTTGCATGGCTTTTATTGCAGCACTCAGAGATCATTAAGGGACTATAAAATCCATCCCACTAATTTTATATCACTTTAGGAAGCATTTTAAAAGAGGGGTTAAGGCTAGACCTACAACAATGTTTGGCAGTTTTAACTTGTAAGAGATTAGCCATTATGTTAGTTTACAAAGAAACTGTTTTCTACTGAAAAAAAAAAAAAAAAAAAGTGGTAATCAACACCACCAACAGCAGCATTTGTAGCTGCAGTGACAGGGGAAATGGCAGTGGCTGTAAAAGCAGTTACCATCTATTAAACAACATTAAAGCATCAGATATCATTCTCTGCATTTCCAATTTACATCTTCTAAAAGCTGATTTTTATTTTCCTATTTTACATAAGAAGGAAAGAGAGATGAAGATGAGTCTTTTACAGATGAAGTCACTTGTCCAAGATCATAGAATTAATAAGGGTTAATCATTTTCAATTCTATGGCTTTCTTTAGGGCAATGCTGCTCCAAATACCTTTCAGCTTTCCTACATGAAGCAAAAATATCATCCACACATTGTTAGGTCAATATGTTGTTGCTGTTACAAGCAAATTATTTGTGTGTGTGTGTGTGTGTGTGTGTGTGTGTGTGATTTAATTAGTGTGAACCATTTGACTAACGTTAAGAAATGGCATAACTTTCAGTAGAACTAATATCGAATGAGACAGCTTTGTCCTTTCCAAAGTGTGGGTATGCTTAACATTTTATAAGACAAGCACTTGAGCGTTTGCTCATGTGGTTTTTTATCTTTTGAATTGTCACATAATTTGACTTATTTTTTTGGTTGTTAGATTAGAAACCAATAAATCAGAGTAAGGCATACAAATATTGAACTTTGGATCTGGTGTTTTTTAATAACCCTCTAGGCTGACAACTATTTGGTCTGATTCAAATTGATGAGTTTGTTGTAATAACAATTGTTAAAGGCATTTATATCCTTTCCCACCCGCTTACATTTTAGCTGGAGACATTACTTTTAATTAAGTTCATGTGCTGATAGCCATAACCAGTCTATATAAAGTATACAGTTGATTAGGAACTATTGTTTAGGTTGGTTTGAAAAAATGCTGATAGTTCAATCAAATAACTCTTTGATATAAAGGAAAATTATAGCAGCTAAACAACAGTGGAGTAATTAAAAACTCAGGAGTTTAGTGTCATCCAAATAGAACACGACTTGATTAATACAATTAGTTCAAAAGAAATTGTAAATAAAATAGAACTTTATAACTTTGGGATAAGTTAAAATTTCCATATATAAAAAAATGTTGATGTTTGGACTGCAGTGTGTTTTAGGGTGACAGGTAGAAACAGTTATTGGAAGGAGGGAATGCTAGTAAACAAAATTACCAAATCCCTTCAGGAAAAAATTGTCTGATGTAACCTTTTTTTACTCACACTAAAATAAGACATGGGAAATGATAAAATAAACACTGACAACATTTTTCCAAGTGTGGGTATTTAGGAAGAGGCAAAATGGATTAGTAAACATAGTCTCATTAAAAAACATGGTGAAAGGTAGGTCAGGACAACTAGAAAACCTAAAAACCTTTGGAACAAAAGTAAGAGGCCTTCCTCCCCCTTCACCCCTACTCATATTCTTGTCTCTTGTAATATTCATTTCCACCTAGTTCAAGAAAAAATTATTTGGAAACACCTTTATTAGTCATAAAAAAATCTTTTCATGTTTATGTTGTAAACCAAAATTCTCTGAATGTGATGTCATATAGAGGATGATTTTGCTTTCTAGATTCAACATAATAAATTAATGCTATAAATTATTTTAGTATATGGCTTTTTTTTTCTATTCCAATGAACCATTTTTCTACCTTGAGGGCTCAGAAAGCACCCTCTGTGTTAAAAATGGAGAATGGGAAATTGCCATTTAAGAAAATCTTTAAAAACCAAAGTCCATCCAGGTGGCATTTTCCTACTTTTGAACACTACCAAAATATGAAAAAATATTCACTGCTAACAGTTCCTCAATAGTATAGAAATATTTTAATTTAAGTCTTTTCTATATATAAGTTTAAATAATGGAAACTTAGAGGAACTCGTGTATTCTGAATTTACTTTTTCTTCTATATAAGTAAATATTATCAGTAGGCACATGTGAGGTACCTGAGTTATAAAAATAAGATATTTTAAAAAACTGTCCATTAACTTAAAATTACCTAATACATAAAATTAAGAATAAAACCCACTTGAAATCTATGTAATTTTATTACCCAATGTCACCCAATAAACTTAATAATAAAGGAAACCCACTATGTTTTTATTTTATTTCTTTGCATTTATTTTATTAGCTGTCCTTTATCTTTTTGCAGCTTTATTGAAGTATAACAAAAAATAAAATTATATAAATTTAAAGAATTCAATGAGATGATTTGAGATATCTATATACTATAGAAGGATTTCTTCCCATCAAGTTAATTAACACATCCACTGCCTCATCTATTTACCATTTTTTGAGTGTATATGGTAAGAATGCTGAAGTTATACTCTCAGAAAATTTCAAGCACACAATATAATATTAACCATAGTCACTAAGATGTACATTAGATTTGAAGAATTTATTTATCTTGTAACTGAATGTTTGGACCCTTGACCAAAAAAATCCCTATTTATCCCACTACCTAGCCCCTGAAAATCATCCTTCTCTATGAGGATGACTTTTTTGTTTTTTCCACATGTAAATGAGCTCATGCAGCATTTGTCTTCTTTTGTCTGGCTTATTTCACTAAACATATTTTCCAGGTTCATTATGTTATTGCAAATGGACAAATTTCCACATTTTATGGCTGTATAATATTACATTGTGTGCGTGTGTGTGTGTGTGTGTGTGTGTGTGCTCGCGCACGCGCGCGCGCACAATACTCATTCTATTTATTCATTGACAGGCACTCAGATTGTCTCCACATATATGCTATTGGGAATAATGCTGCAAAGAGAATCTTCAAAACATTGATTCGACGTTCCTCAGATATACAGAAGTGGGATGACTAAATCATATGCTAGTTCTATTTTTTTTTTTTTTTTGAGGAACTCCTGTATTGTTTTCCATAATGACTGTACCAATTTACATTCCTACCAACAGGGTAAAAGAGTTCTTTCATCTCCATCCCCATCACCAAATTTATTTCTTATATTTCTAATAATAATCATTCTAACAGATGTAAGGTGACATCTCAATGTGATTTTGATTTGCATTTCCTTGGTTATTACTGATCTGAGCACCATTTTCTGTACCTGTTGGCCATTTTTATGGTTTCTTTGGAAAAAATATTTTGGGTCCTTTGCCTGTTTTTAAAATTGGCTTATTTGGTTTTATTAACTGAAATGTAAGAGGTTGATATCCAAAATATCTAAAGAATGCATATCAACCTCTTATCTGATATATGATTTACAAATATTTTCTCCCATTCCATAAATTGCTGTTCTGAAGTTTTAAGTTCCAATATTCAAAGATTTAAAAATAATATACCTTTCCTCCCTTTTTGATTACCTAAAATGTCACTTTATTCACATTTAGCATTAGCAACAGGAACTTAGATTTGTGCACTGCTTTTTCTGACTGTAAACATGATAAGTAGGACATTTTTGTAACATAAATTTGGAGATTCCTATAGAACCACAGAAGGCTTTAGCAATAGTGAGAACTAAGGATATCTTTCTAAATTACCTTTTTCTTCCTTGAATCCCAGCAAGTAAGAATTAAATTTCTTTCTTTGGAGAAAAAAAGTTATATAGCTCAATTTTTCTAATAGCTTTATGACTTTTTTCTCATAAAAAGTCAAATAATGTCATTCTGTCAAATAGATCATTCTGAAAAAGATACAAAATTTTTCACTCTTGTTTTTCTATCACATACATGCAATTTATTATTCTAGTGTGTCTATTTCTCTTTCTCTGGTTATGTTGAATGTAGCCCAAGCTATAGTCATACTTTTAAAAAATTACTTTAAAGTACTAAATTGTGGTGTCATCTATTCATATTTCTCCTTGAAATGGAACTGCCTTATGACTCAGCTATTCCTCTTCTGGGAATATATTTGAAGAAATATGAAACATTAATTCTAAAGGATATATGCACCCCTATGTTTGTTTCAGTGTTATTTACAATTTCCAAGATTTGTAAGCAGTCCAAGTATCTATCAGTAGATGAGTGGATAAAAAAGTTGCGATACATTTACACAATGGGATACTACTTGGCCATAAAAAAAGAAAGAAATCTTTTCCTTTGTGACACCATGGATGGACCTGGAGTGCATTATGCTAAGTGAAATAAGCTGGTCAGAGAAAGACAAGTACCATATGATTTAATTAACATGTGGAATCTAATGAGAAAAATAACAAAAAAATAGAAAGAGACTCATAGATAGAGAACAGACTGACTGTTAGAAGGGAGAAGGGTTGGGGGGACTTGGTAAAAAAGATAAAGGGATTATGGGAAAAAAATTCTTAGACACAGACAACAGCATAGGGATTACCAGAGGGGAAGGGTGGGGGAAGGAGGAAGAAGATAGTAGGGGGGACATTAAACGGTGATAAAAAAACTTGACTTGGAATGGTAAACATATGATGATGTAATTTTCAGTTGATTTATTATAGCATTGTACAACTTAATACTATATAATTTTATTAACCAATGTCACCCCAATACATTCCATTAAAAAAATCAACAAAAGATGACTGAATTTAAGGCCCTTGACCTATCTCAATTATTTATAAAATTTCATAACATGCTCCTATCTTTTATAGAAGTTGATGTAATAAACAGCTATATGGGAAAAAGGGAACTGATTTCATGAAGTTAATAAATTGAATCTTTATATTACATACTCACATGCACACAACTCTATATCTTAAGATTTAAATAATAAAACTGTAAAGATACTAGATGTTCAGTGTAATGTCAGGTATAGGTAGATACTTTCAGTTTAGCTTAATTATTTTCCCTAACCATAAATGACAATGCACCCATAAACACTTTAATTTACTGATGAATGCAGTAAAAAAAATTTTAAATCACTCTTTCCTAATCTTATAACCATATTCTCATTTACTTTTTTCTTTTTAACAAACTTTAGGATTAAATGATTGTGTAGCATTTTTATGTAGTCCTAGTGTCAAGTAGTTCTTGTTGTTAAGTATCTTTTGTTGCAATTTTATAACCACTTCATTTCATCCACTATTCCTACAGCAATCAAGTTCTTAGAATTACTGGCATCTTTCTTTATAACTAACTAATTTAGGTATTATATTCACACATTTCCCAGCTGAGCTGTGTTTTAAATACATTATACATCTTGACAGTATAAAGAGAAGCCAAACCAAAAAGACCCTATTGCCTGTTGCAATGCATTAAATGATTTCCCTTTGACTCTATCCACTTGTATATAAAGTCACATTACAGAAACCACTAAACCTGAATGAAACATTTTTTAATATTAGGATGACCATATTATAACTTTCATGTTTCTACCTCTCTAGAAGTAAGAACACATATCCTCTCTCATAGCTAATAAATTGTAGTATGATATTATTGAGTATTTATTAGGTAGTATCATAAGAATTTTACATGCAGTTATTTATAGACATCAAGTTGACTTAGGGAGTTATTTTATGTTATTTACCCCACTTATATATGAAATAATCTTTGTGGAGGTTAACTGATTTTTCTGAATTCACATGTCTGGATGTAGTCAGATATGGACCCAAAACACATCTGACATAGTGCTATGTCCTCTTAATTGCCTCTGATCTTAGACATTGTTTCCCTATTTGTAAACCCCAATCAAGGGTACTTATTTTTTCACAATTAACCGATGATAATTTTTTGCCTCTTCTTACTGCTAAATTAATATTGAAAAAAGCCTCAGTTATATATTTATTTAAAAATTTACATATTTGTCTAAGTATAGAAGAGATAAACAATAGCAACAAAAACAAATGATACTTTTACCACAATATTTTAATTTAACCTGATATCTTTCAACCTTAGTCTATGAGTTTTTATGTTTTACAGAACTGCCTTCAATGTGATCAATTTTTGTAGCATTTTTAACTGCTATTATATGTGAACATTTCTTTTTATATGCACAATTCACATATTTATCACTTAATAAAAATATTTATTATAATATATGCCATAGATTATGTAACATTCCCCAATTGCTAGTCATATATATTTTAATCCTATTTTGCTACTATAAAACATGCAATTACTAACATTTAAAAAAATATATAGCTATTTTTTCATTTGAGGTTTATAGAGGCTTTCAGACTTACAGATAGAAAATAATTATATTTTTATTACTCCTCATTTTATATAGAAGGTAACTGAGAATTTGCAAAGTGTATAACCTTGTGTCATACAACATATGACACCAAAAGATCATATTAGAACCCAGGTGCCTGCCTCAAGTGTCTTTCCTCTAGTGTTATAAACTTTGTATTAACATTATTAACATAGTAGGTAACGGCTAGCTATAGAAATATCATGCTAATTTCAGAGGATGCCTCAAATGCCTTTTAATCCATAGCTTTATAAATATAGAAATCCTTGTTTTTCTTTATTTTTAGTTTAAAAGCTATGGGTAATCAAATAAATTGTGTAATTTCTGAATATTCCATACTTATTTTGCATTGTTGTAATCTCAAAGCTTATTTGAAAATAAAATAAAAATCTTCAAAGAAAATGTAATTTTTTTTTCTGAAGTAACTGTTGAGCTCCAAACAGACAACATTAATAAAATTTGTAAGCTGTGCTATACCTTAGCTACCAAAATCTGCAAATGCAGCATTTATACAGAAAACATAGGTCAGGAAATTCAAAGTGATGACTGTGTACTATTGTTCATGCAAAACTATATTCCAAATGACCAAGTCACCATAGAACTAGATATATATGTATACTTAGTATGTATTTTCTAGATTTTATGCATTGAAACTACCAAATTATATTGTTTGTTTTTATGGATTCTTTTTCCTACTATAAGCATAGATCAAGTTGTATTCAAAAAGAGTTTAAAACATGAAGCATACATATCTAACCAAATGAGAAAAAGCAGCCTGTATATTTTTGGGGGGAGTGCATTGTTTTTATTGCAAACTCTTTTTTTCTTGATTTAAATTTATTGTATATCCCATTAGGTAGGCAATGCATTTGGCACCATTCTTTTAGGCTTAAAATATATAAGCAATTTCATAATTTAATATTTTTTACTTTTAACATATATGGATCAAACTATCATTCATTCTTTTTTTATTTTATTTTTTATTTTTTGGTTTTTCAATTACAGTTGTCCCATTTTTCCCCCACCCAGCCCACCCCTTCTCCCACAATCATTCTTAATAGAAGTTATTTAGAAATTATAGTAAGTACTTTTATTCCAATCCAGCTTTATATTATTTTTTTAAATCATCACTCGAGAACATGCTCATTGGTTTTAGAGAGAAGAGAATGGAGGGAGAGAAACATCAATTGGTTGTCTCCTGCAAATGCTCCAACTGAAGGCCAATCCCAGAACCCAGGCTCCTGCCCTGACTGGGAATGGAACCCACAATCTTTCAGTTTACAGGGCAATGCTCCAACCAACTAAGCCACACAGGCCAGTGTCCAATGTAGGTGTTTTTAAACTGCCTTTTTGGAGGGTAAATATTTACTTCATTCAATAAATTTCTTATACACATTGTAATTAATTAAAATATTAGTTCCTTGAATGGTCATACAGCCAACTAAGAGAACACATATCAAGGTTATAGTATCTATGAAAGAAGACAGTGAAGTTTTATGACTATAAAAGAGCTTCAATTCATAGACAAAGCTCTGATGTAGGCAATATTTGACAGACTCTCTATTCTCTACTGTCAGGGTACCGAGACTTGGAGCCCCACACAGGCCAGGCAAAGGAAATGAAGCCTGTAAGACCAAACCAGAAAACTGGGAAAGCTGGGTGCATACATGCCTTGATGCTAAGGCCAGTGGGCCCCAGTGGGAATTGGGCCATGAGAAAATGTTTTATGTCCTTTGAAGCTTACCCTGTTTTTCTTACCTTGCTTGATTGCTTTATCATACCAGCAGCAGAGGTTTTAACTTCAACTCAAAATGAACTTACCCTCCCTATTTTATGTCCATCTGAAGTCTTTGTGTCCAACAAACCCTGACCTGAGGGAGATATCAACATTTCTTCAATTGTTATTTCTAAACAATATCTGTTTTCTGTAATCATCACTGGTTAACATTGATTGATGAGCTTTACATGCATGCTATATGCCTTTAAGCTTACTGTACTCAATAAAAGACCTCAGAGGAAGGCAATCAAGGCATTTGTCTCTCAGACATTTGCCGGCATTCTCTCCCCTAGTGCAAGCTGCCTGGGAAGTCTTCATTTCTTCCACACCAGGGGACCTCTGCGGGTCAGGGGTCCCCAACACTCTACCTTTCTCCATCTTTCTCCAAATGCTAGTTTTTTTACTAGTGCTCCCCAGATTTTTTCATAATAACACACACATCCTGTTTAATATCAATTCTTTCATCCACTCATTGAGCATTTTCACAGCCTATTTGTACTCAAAATTACATTTGGTGAATGGAGTAAAGTGTGTATTCTAGGTGCTTAGGTGTCCTAGGTACACTTGAATATGCAATGACAGTACAGCATAAAAATGCTAACATGGCATTATGGGCAAGGGTTGTGGACACACAAAGGAGAAAGCAACTAGTTCTGCTTAGAAAACTGGAACTCCTCATCATGGAAATGGATTTTGAGAATATAAAAAATTGTGTAAAGGCCCAAAACTGTGGAAATTTAGATGAGTCAACAAGCAATAATGCTGAAATCGTAAATTATTTGGTATGAATATATTAATCAGGAAGATACGAGAATAAATTACAGGCAATTTATCAACTGAAGGAGACAGAGTAAGGACAAGAAATGAAATAGGATTTCGAGGTGCAAAAAAAAAAAAAAAGAATCAAGTTGAAAATTGTCTACTGAACTCAATATTTATCTATAGAAATACATCCATCATAAAAAAAAGATATTTTCAAACTCTTTAAAGGAATACTAACAAAACATTCTTTTAATAAATGTTTAGTGCTGTTATTTTATCTAGTAATTTAAAAACTATACAATATTTATAGTGAGGGGACAGTAATGTTGTCCCCAGAAGTATATTTATTTCAGTGGGAATAGAAAATGATGTTTCTGGCTGCATACTATTGCCCCTTGCCTTCTATCTTCTCCTGGCTCTTGTGTGTGAAAATGTCAGCCTACATCTCACATTTGTGAGATGAAGGATATAACACTAGTCATAAAATATTTCCTTTTCAAAGACCTCCAGAGTCATGTCTTCATTTTTCAAACCTCCTTGTTCCAGCAAAAATAATTTTCAAGCACAAGAAATAATTGGATGAACAGATATTAATAGTTTTATTTGAAATAATGTTATGTATACTAAGGAGGAACTTGCATTTCATCATTTTATCTTTAGTCCATCTGGTTCAAGAGTAGAGAGTATGCTACATCACCATATATGGCACACAATGTTTTTCTTCTGTGTAGAATTTGCCAAAAAAAGTCTCTGTAGAAAACAGATCCTAGTTGTGAGGTCTTCAAATTCAAGCATAGTTATGGAAATTGTCCAACTCAGAAAGGAAGGTAAATTCCCAGAAACTTAAGTATATTTGTTTTATGGTTAAAAGTTCAGCTCTCCCAAATTTTCATCCAGGATTTTATCGTGTATTTTAGTGCAAACAGAATGTTCATCAAAGCATGACACTTACTTGAGTCAGCCATTAGTTCTGCTTTAACTAAAAAAATGAAGATTTTGGTACACAGCCTACATACAAAACTAAAATTTCAAACATTTGCAAGGTAATTAGTTATACCTATATTTGTACAGCTGTAAGATACTGAAATTGTATAGGAGCATATGATATATTACAGCATTTATCTCTCACACATACATTTTCTCCTCTCTCACACACATTCTCTCCATATATATATATATATATATATATATATATATATATATATATATATATATATAAATAAACTAGTTCTATTAAATTTAGTTATAGAAGAATGACAAGGGATAAAACTTACAC
Source organism: Furipterus horrens (assembly GCF_987537825.1). Lineage (NCBI taxonomy): Eukaryota > Metazoa > Chordata > Mammalia > Chiroptera > Furipteridae > Furipterus > Furipterus horrens. The sequence goes on from NW_028327175.1 coordinate 72,018,167, forward strand.
TAACCCAACATTGTCAATGCCTGTGTGGAAAGTAAAACTTGTATGTGAAAAATGAAGACACTAAGGGTCATGTTCTTATATTAATATAGAACTTCATTTTTTAAATAAATGCCTCAAGATCAGGTCATTAGTGAGAAGCAGAACAGGGGCTTTGGTCCGAAACAGTGTGGGAAATTCAGCATAGACCAGACAGAAAAACCTTTCTATCTCTCACTTTTTATTCTCATTCACTTACATTTTGTAATACTTAGGAAATATTTTTACAGAGTATTACTTCATTTTAACAATATTTGGTACATAAACCTTAAGTTTTCAAAGGAAAAGGAGGGCTTGCAGAGTGTACATTGGAGTTAACTTGTATACATTTAATTATCTGTACTTAGCAAAGACTATAACAAATAGCTCCAATATCCAAATGTTTATACCTAGATCTATGTTTCTGTATATGTACATACAAGGTCTGTCCAGAAAGTATCCAGCCATGTAACATGAAAAACGAGACATTTTTATTGAAGGAGATACAAGGTACAAGAAACATTATACATAGGACAATGACATCTCAGTCCACTTCAAAGTAGGCACCTTGGGACCTCACACAGTTCTCCCAATAACTATCAGCTGCCCCATCATATTTTCCTGAATTTCATTGATAGCCTGAAATCTCTTCTCTTTCAAAGGTGATTTTAGCTTGGGAAAAGTCAGAAGTTACAGGGTGCTTAATCTGGGCAGTAGGGGAGCTGAGTCACCTGGGTGATTTGATGTTTCGCCAAAAAAATACTGCATGTGATGTGATGCACGAGCAGCTGTGCTGTCATGATAAAGCTGTCAATCACCAGTTGCCCATAGCTGCAGCCTTCTTATTCATCCAAATAGTTTATGTGGAGGAATGACCAAGCTCAATGGTAAATTGGATGCAGATTCATTGCTCTGCTTGCTCGGTCATTTTGAATATGACAGCCACACAGTACACATGCTCACTCGACAGCGTCTACCATCCCCACTGACTAATAGAGCTAAGCTGCCATTGTCCATACATGCACATTCCAGCCCACACTCCTTGGCTGCCAGGTTACATCAATGTTGTACAAACCATTCTTGTTATATTAATGATGGTTGGCTTTTTACCAACAGACCTCGTATATCTCTAGCATAGATCTTGTCTCTGTACTTTAAGCCTATATATTCAACTGCCTACCAGAATGACTAACTGAAGTTCCACTGGCATATCAAAACCACAGTGTCTACAACTGGAAGTATTATTTTTTTCTCCAAACATCAATAACCTTTAGTTATTTCACCATTAATGCAGTTACACAATCATAAAACATGTAATTTGTCTTTAAATCCTTCATTCCTTTTAGTCTGCACATAAGTTAATAACATAGGTCTCTTACTTCTACATTTTAAACAATTTTTATACCCCCCCTCCCTGCTTCATCTCCATTGATGTTGCCTTATTTTAGGAAATCATGTTATCTGGACAATCACTGAAGTCTCTTACTAGTTTGCATACTTTATCTTCCAACTTTGGCAGAGAATTCTTTCTAAAACCAATAACTAGAACAATGAAAATGTGATCCTTATTGTCTTTCAGTGGCAAACCATTCTTTCCATTGCTTCCTGTTGCCTGCTAGAAAAAGTGAAATGCCCTTAGCGTAGTATAAAATATTCACCATAATCTCGTGCCTCCATAACTTTCTAGAGTTACTGTCTTCATATTTTGCTCCTATACATCTGTGATATGAGTTAAATGGAACTACTTGCTGATCCCAAAATACCTATATTTTGTAACTCTGCCTAGAATACTGAATCCCCATGTCAAGATACATGAAAACAGAGTAATTGTCCAGCAGCTTTCCAGTCCAAATAAAATTAGTCACCTATTTCTTTTTGCACTAACTGAACCCTGTATAATGTTTTAAAATGCTTTATTTTTCATAATAAAAAGTTATTATAGATTTATATATTTTTAAAACTCTGTTTGGCCATTACATTATGGTAAGCTCACTGAAAGCTGGAATAATACCTTATCCCTCAATGAGTTTTTTTCTAAATTTATGTGTTTAGAATAGTAATCGACACAAAGCAACTCTCTACCAATGTTCATATATACAATGAATTAATTCCAAACCAATATATATTTATGAAACAAATTGGACCAATCTTCTTGATGCTCAGCCAGGAGAAAAATAAATTGAGTTTGAAATTCTGGGAATAAAAGGAATAATAAACATTATTATGATGATGATATTGGTGATGATTAAGACCTGCCCCAAAGTGTTCTGAAAGAAACTAATTCTGTGGGCTGCTGGGATGGCAGCAGGGTGTTGGGAGAATGAAGGGCACTGCAATGTGAAAATCGTAATAATAGGCAAGTAAGACACTTGCGGTAATGTTTGTGTGACTTATAAACGATGTTTGTAAATATGTGACCCAGTTGCTGGCAATAGCAAACTGGATTATAGAGTAATAATGTCTTTTATTTTAAGTAATCTTCTGACCAAAAGAAATGGAATTAGTACATTTTAAATTAATTCTAAGCATTTATGGGTATACCTCATTTATCTTCCCAAATTGAAGAACAATATTATCCCTTACATAAAAAAAATTCAGATAACTAAAAGTACCCTTTAAAAATAAGTATTTATTTACATCCATAAGGGTACCATGAAATATTATGCAGAACTTCTCTCTAGAAAGACAAGCAAAGCTGGTGAAAACCAGCTATATACATATATCAAGTCTCTGAAAATTGCCTCAAGGGTATATACTAAGTGAAAATAAAAACATTTATTTAGAATATTACCTAAAATTATTCAAGAACAGTGAGAATCTGTGCCTTTTAGCCACAACACACTCCCTCCCTCCCACCACCCAGACCAGCTTGATGAAGGTTAGATAAATTTGGGTGGGTATGGCCACAGGACAGAGAGCATTCTGTTTTGATCTCCCAATCAAGAGTCACCATACCTGTGAGTGGCAGGCAACATTTCTCATAACCTCCAATACTACACTGAAGAGAATAAGTGCCTGGTGAATACATCCAATGGACAGGAGCTCCCTTCCTCTACCAAACCCCTAAATGTAGGATGTAGATTCTACATCAGGCATGGATGGCCAGCCAAAAATAATGGGGTATGAGTGGCCTCACTCCAGCTTACTTATTGGACAGAGACTGCATGTTGGGAGAGGCAAGTTGAGGGGACCAGAGGCCACATCCAGCACATGGAGCAGTAGTTCAGAGAGTTTTCCAGAAGGAGAGGAAAGCCACAACAATATAAAGCTGCAAAATTTTCCACAAGGTTACTGACTTTATTTGAAACAGAGTATGGGGAAGTTCTCTTGTAAAGACACTTAAAAAGAATAACTTAAAAACTACAAGTTAAACCATAGACCATCTAGATTACCAGAGAAAATAAGAAAAAGAGATAGCTAAAAATAACATGCTAGGGTCAGAAAAAAGTGTCAAAAACTGGACTTAATTTAACCCCTGAATTAAATTGGACCTGACTGCTGAGCGAGGTACCAGATTGTTGTCCTAAACTATAGAGTGATAAATCAGCAACCAGGGGAGCCTAAAACATGTGGTGTAATACCCAATGAAACACATGTATAGACAGATCCGGGAAAGAGATCGTCAAAGAGAGCGCTGCGAAACCTCTGCACACGTGCTCAAGGTTGCACTTACCAGGGAATGATACCAAAACCTGCACTGTAGTGGAAACTAATTTCACTAAAATAGCCAAATCACAAAATAAATTTTAAAAAATAGAGCAAGCCCTTTAGAGGTAATAAAATCAGTATCCAGAGTTGCTAAAATAAATTGCTAAAAATGTCCGGTTTATAACAAATCATGATCAGGCAGAGAACAGAAACTGTGACCTAGACACTGTAAAACAAACACATACAAAATGAGACTACCAAAGCTGTGAGAAACTGTTACAGAGTGGCGTCCCAAGGACATGGGAGGGGCTTTAACCATAGAATGGTGACAAAAAGTTTATGAGCCTACGTAAAATTCTACAAGTGGCTGCAATTAGTCACCGGCCCACTGCGTCACAGGGCGCAGTCAGGGATTTAAAAATAAGACAGCAGGCATTTTGGCTAGGAGAATACCTTGTGGATATGAAAGGGAAGAGAAAACCCCATGCGGTTTACAAGGAGGCTGGGAACTCCATGTGATTCTGCATTAAAAGCTGGAGAGACCTGCAACACAGGCAAAACCTCCTCAATCAGCCTCAAATGATTGGGAGCTGCTGGTAAAACTGAACTCTGTCTGGGAAGTAGGAAGACTGTATCTCTGATGTTTCTAAAACTAATCTGATTTGGCAGGGTGAGGCAGAACTATGTGTTTGTGGATATTTTAAAGAAAACAAGACTCAATGGCAGAAATCTGCCAATAATCTAAATCTGTATAACATTTAAATAAACAATTCTTTTTCTTTTCACCAAATTCTGGTATTAAGAGTTATGATTCTGGTGGCGGGCAATTGGACCCCTCATAACTGAACAGCCCGTCAGTTCCATTTCAATTGAGAAAGCCCATGAGTTCTGTTACAAAACAAGATGTGAGATTTAACAGGTAGATTTCAAAATAACCATAATAAATATGCTCAATGACTTAAAAGAAGCCATGTAGTATAGAAAAGTATGAAGATAGTGTCTCATCAAATAGAATATATAAATAAAAAATTAGAAATAATTACAAAATCAAATGGAAACTTTGAAGTTGAAATGTGCAATAATTAAATTAAAATTTCTTTACAGGAACACAGTGGTAGCTTTAAAATTGCAGAGGAAATCATTAGCAAGTTTAGGTCTAGGAAGATTACTCAATCTGAAGACTAGAGAGAAAATAGAATAAAGAAAAATGAACAGAGCTTCAGAGAAATGTTGGACCTCTTTAAGTACACTAACATAGTACAATGGGAGTACCAGAAAGAAAAGGGAAAGAGGAAAGGACTGAAAAAAAAAAAAAAATCATAGAAACAATGGTAGAAAAAGTTCCCAAATCTGCTGATAAATGTTAACCTAAACATCCAAGAATCTCAACCAATCACACATAGGATAAATTTTTTAAATATCTACACACAAAGACATCATAATAAAAATACTGAAAGACAAAAACAACATTTTGAAAGCAGCAAGAGAATAGCCCTTATAACTTACAAGGGAAATTCAAACATATTAACACCTGATTTATCAGCAGAAACAAGAGAAGCCATAAGGCACAGTCAAAGTGCTGAAGTATAAAACTGTCAACCAAGAACCTTATATCCAGAAAAGGTACCTTTCAAAGAGGAAGTTAAAATATATTTCCAGATATACAAAACAGTCAATTCTTTTAATTGTAAAGAAACTGTGAAAAAAAATACTACAAGAAGTTCTTAATGTTTGAAGAAAGAAAATTTAGATGGAAATTCAAATTTACATGACAAAAATAAGAAAAAACAAAGAGCAATGGTAAAGGTAATTATGTAATTATAAAATATCATGTAAATTCATATTTTTTGTTCTTTAAACTGATTTAAAAAATAATTGTATAAAATATGGATATAAATTTACTGTTTGGCCTATAACATCTAGAGATGTAATATGTTTGCCAAAGGAGCACAAAGTTAGTGGGCTAGAGTAAGATGGTTACTCAAACTGACAGTAACCAATGGAGAAAACCATAAATAGTAAGAGGTGAGCATCATAAAATCTATAAATATATACTTCCTCTCCTTAACGTTTCTCAGCTTCTATAATCAACATAAAATTATACAAAGTAGTAGCAATGTATTGTTTATTTTGGAGCATATAGATGTAATATATTTAGCAAAATAGGAAAATAGAAAATAAAGTTATAGAGTAGCATTTCTGCCTCATATTGGAATTAAGTCAGTAAAAATTTGAAGTAGATTCTGATAAACTAAAATGTATGTGGTAAGCCCTGGAACAACTACAGAGAAAATAACTCTAAATATAATTTTAAAAAATTCACTATTTAGCCCAAAATATAAATAAACTACCCAGAATAAAAATTTATATATGCACTGCCTTCTTTCTTAACCAGAATTTTGAGAACATAGATTAAATATTTTCTGGCAACTTTAGGCTGTCATAAATATAATTGACAGTGCCGATATGTTCAAATGGCTATAAAACAATGTGAAGTTGAACTATATAGCATTGTTTACTGTTAATCTAACTGTCTTCTTGTTTTCTCTTCTGTTATTTTCAAGTGATAATTCTTCTTTGTGTTCATATCACAACACACATTACAATGATGTGTAGTAATATATATATAGATATATAGATATATAGATATATAGATATAGATATAGATATAGATATATATCCTCAGGAACCAGCTCAGAGTACTGTAAACACTAAGCACTAAGCAAATGCTTGAATAAAGACAAAATAGAGACTTAGAGATTAACCACTTGAATTGGTTAAGAGTAAGGACTCTATTTTAAATATTTATTAACCACTTGCAGGCTGAACTTTCTTGCTAAAATTACTTAAAACTCTTTCTGGTTCAATTCCCATTTATCAAAAGGAAATAAATACAGTGCTTATCTCAAAAGATTGCTATGAGGAAGAAATAAGTTACTATCTAAAGACAGCCCACAGAATTGGATCTGACTTACAATAGTACTGTGTGTGCTTACCAATATTATTCATGCATGGATATGCTAACATTTGTTCTGGTAGATCTTTTGATACTTTATGGTCTTTGTAAATTTGAGATAGCTGAGCTTATCAGATAAATCGCTTCTGAATAAAACTTCACATTTACTTAGTTTTTTGCTATTTGCCTTTTTATTCTTCTTGAAGGCTACTCTAATTATAAATAGAAAAAAGTAACCACAAACATAAGACAATTGTCTTTGCAGAGATTTGAGAATATGACTAAGAGGATAGGGAGATATTATTTTGTAATACTAATTTGATAGTGAAGAACCAGTCAAGACAGGATTATGAACAAAGATTAGATTTTCTATATTGTTTTTATCCCCTGTAAATTGACACTGATATTCAACATGTCTCTCTAATCCTGTCACAATACCTTTTCATACTCATTTACCTGTTCTTTGTTAAATGTTCTGATGGTTCATGTCAGAAAGTGAGTTGAAGTTCTATCAAATGACAGAGGGTCTGCATTGTGGAATCTCATTGACTGACAGTTGGTAGTAACTTATAGGAAACCTGTGCTTTCAGAATGTTTTTATGTTATTTAAAATTTTCCTTAAAGAGCATGCAATAATCTAAAAAGTCCTTTTGAGTATCAAGAACTCAAGAAAAACATTAAAATAAATGGACTCCAAACCTGCACACATTAAATATTTAATTTAGAATGTTGAAGGATAAGTAGCTAAAGCATATCACTGCCTGTAGCTTTTTAAAATATATTATTACAGATCCTTCTGTTTCATATATGTCTTTTGCTTTAGAATTATAAAAGGTATAATAATTTCATCTTTATTTGTTTGTGCCACCCACAAATTTTAGAATCCTGTGGTATGTATCAGATTTTTCAAACAGATATTCTGCCAGGGGCGTAGGCAGCTTTCTGGCTGGAAATGTAGAATATAAATGTATAGGGAGCGCAGAAGATAAATATTGAATTATTTCTCTCAATTAAATGCTTCTACTGAGTCCCTGAAAAATATATAAGAATATGTCCAGAAAGTAAAAGATAATTTTTAAAAATTTAAGCATTTTACACATCCTGAGAAAAACATCCTAAACTGTATGATTTTTGATTTTTCTCATACAGGTGATCATTTCTTATTAATATCAAAACATAACAATACAAACCAGACATTTAAGAAGTGGCAGATAAGTTTACAAATTCTGAAAATAATGCTCTCCATTTGGTGAAATTTAATAATACCCTGGTATTTCAAAGAAACCTTATGCAGTAGTGAAACTCTCTATTTATTCCTAGGAAGTTGTTTATATTCTCAAGATTCTAACTCAAATTTAATTTTCTACTTCCAATCAGAGATGATTATAATAAAATAGCTAAATACAGGGTTTCTCCGTGTTGGCACTATTACATTTTAGGGCTGCAAAATTCTGTGCTATCAGGGGTCTATCCTGTGCATTGTAGGATGTTTAACAGCATCCCTGACCTCTATGTACTATAGGCAAATTGTACAGTTCAAAATATAGCCAGACATTTTCATATGACCTGGGCTGAAAAGAAGAACATCTTAGCTTTTGATATTGTGTAACACATTACCAAAAACTCAGTGCCTGAAAACAACACAACTTTATTATATCATATTTTCCATGATGTGAGTTAGCAGGGTCCTCTGCTCAGGATATCAAGAAGCTAAAAGCAATGTGCTGGCTGGGCTTTTGTTCTCATGTAGGGCTCAGGATTCTCTTCCAAGCCCACTGATTTTGGAAGAATCATTTTCTTATAGTTCCATTCCTGAAGTCCCATTTTCCTGCTAGATGTTGCCAAGAACAACTTTTGGCTTTTAGAGGTGATCCTAAGTTCCTTAACATATGACCCACATAGTAAGGTCATAACACGTGTGCTTGTTTTCTTCTGAGCCAATTGGAGCATGTCTCTGACTTTAAATCCCCTTCTAATGTTATAAGGTAGAGGACAGTATTATAAAGAACACCTTATGTATCTACATGTAACATCATGTGGTTTTCAAAATGCTTTCATATCATTTAGCAATTAGTTGACAGACAGATATAGATAGACAATTGGTAAATAAATAGGTAGATATGCTGAATTGTGTTCCTACAGCATTCATATGTTGAACTCCTAAAGTACCTCAGAATGTGTATTTGGAGACCAGGTCTTTAAACAGGTAGTTAAGTTACACAGAGTACATTAGGGTGAACACAAACTCAATATAACTGATGTCCTTATAAGAAGAGTAAATTTGAGCATAGACAGAGGTCGTTGGCAGCCGTCCGTCTCGAGAGACGATGGTGTAGCTTCTTAAGAGTCTATCTGCACCGCCGAGAATGGCTGTGCAGTCCGACTCGGGAGTGACACCGTATCTGTCTCCTCCCGTGTTGAATCGACATCTTGCGATGACGCTGGAGTGTCCTCTCCAGTGAAGCTGAAGCTACAGAGCCTGGGCAGGGTGATATGGAGGGTCTGCTGTTGCCCATGCAGCAGACCCCCCCTCTCTTCGCAGCTGAAGGGTCCAAGGGAAAGACGGAGTCAATACAGCTTGGTTTCAGGTGCGCCGCAGGAGTTGCCAGTGTTGACTACAACGTCAAACCGCCTTAGGGACTCCGACTCCGGATTTTCTGTTGGGGTTTACTCCCTTAGCCTTTCCGCTGAAGAGGTATGCCGCAAGGCAGCGGAGGTTTTTTGGAGTTAGAGTTTTCCTTCTCTGATGTGCCCTGACAGAGGTAAGACAAGGTAAAGATACAAGGGTAAGACAGCCATCTATAAGCCAAGGAGAAATGTCTCAGAAGAAACCTATTTTACGAAGTCAATGGTTCTCTTTATAGCAGTCCTAGCAAAATAATACACACAGAGATAGATGAAAAATTGATTGATAGACACCTTAAGAAAGAGAGTAGGGAAGAACCACACTATAGTCCAGCTCTAAAAGTTTAAAACTAGGAACTATGCACTTCCATGACTAAGAAACCGAGGAAGAAAACATCAGATAAGACACCATTACACTTTAGAGAAGTGCTTTCAAAATCAGTGAAGCAAATGCTGAACACCTTACCCTGTAGCACCAAAGTGGGTAATTCTCAGTAACTCCTGAAAAGCCACAGAAATGTCTCAGAATTTCTAAGCAGGTGTATGGACTGAATTATGTTCCCTCAAAATTGCTACATTGAAGGCCTAGCTCCTGGAACCAAAAAGTGTAAATGTATCATAAAAAGAGCCTTTAAAGAAGTAATTACATTAAGATAAGGTCATTATTGTGGTCCCTACTTCAACCCTACAGATGACCTTATGAGAAGAGAATATTAGGACATACTAATCCAATTTTACAGGTGTTCTTATAAGATTGGAGATAAAGACACACAAAGAGGCGTGAGGACATGCACTGGGGTGTGAGTACACAGAGGGACGGCTATGCAAGTATCAGGTCAGCCATTTGCAAGCAAAGGAGAAAGACCTCAGGAGAAATCAATCCTGCTGGCATCCTGATCTTGGACTCTCAGCCTCCAGAAAAAAATACTTTGTTAAGCCACTCAGTCTTGTATTTTCGTTATGGAAGGTCTAGTAAACGAATACTGAAAAGTATTCAACAGCGTTAGTCTGCAGTAGCAAAGCAAGTGGTTCTTGAGAAACTGCTAGGAAGCCAAAGTGAATCTTACGTTAAAATGCAACTGCCTCTGGAAAATAATAGCTTCTTTTCTTCTGCTTTCCAAATCTCACATGATTCTGAGGTTTACATTGGAAAGGGGACTCTGGGAAATATAGTATGTAACTTCTCTTTTGCATACAGAAGAGAATTCAGAAGGTGTTATTGGTGAATCTAAGCTGACAACAGACAATGAAGCATAATGTTAATCAGAAATCTGTTCTTGAATCTTAGCTTGTTGTTATTTTTGGAGGGTTTCTTCAGTTTCAAAGTGTTATTTGTATGACACTTGAGTCTTCTTGAGTGCTCTTCCTCTTTCTCTTTTAAGTATGCATTTCTCTCCAGCTGTTCTGTTTCATTAGGAGTTGCCTAATCCATAAGTTTTGCTTGTATTTTTCACTTGGCTACTGGGTCTTCTTGGATTTGCTGTTTTCTTCTATCTCACTTTCTATCTATCATCTATCTATCTATCTATCTATCTACATTAATTTATTTGTTTATTTATTTACTTTTGGCCTGCTCATTGTTTATCTCCTGGGGTAAATTAAAAGATGGTAACAATGATTGATTTCTTTTTGACAGGGGTTTACTAGTCAATAATTTGTCAGTCTTTATATCATGTGGGAGACAGAACTCTAAGGAGTCTTCTAAGTGGCAAAAGTTGGCAATTTCTCAGTTAGGGAGACAGAGTATAGAGCACAGAGTACACTCTGGGCCAAAATGTCATCCTCTAGAAGACTGCTAAGCAATAATATCCATCAGTATTCGAAGCACACTTATTCACTTTCAAAATTGTATAGTAGTTGAGACTTCAAGCCCTAAGAGTTATCCGTGTTCAGAAAGGTAGATAACTACATTTCAAAGGCCATCACATTGTTGTCTTACTCAACAATTGAACAACTGGAAAATCTGCATCTGATGTTTAATAACAACAAAAAACGTAAAACTGTTCTCTTCCTACAATATCAAATAGAATTTAACATTCTGAACCTTTAATATTTTCAATTACTTACAGATAGAAATATATGACTCAAATGACTACTATTTATCAGACTACCAACTATTAACCAGGCTTCTTCATTCCTTGGCTAATTATCAGAAATCGAGGTTTTACATCATCCAAAATAGTTTAAATTTCTACAAATAAATTAATAAATGAAAAAATTGGCCTTAAAAGAAGATAGATGAAACATGAATACAGAAGCATTTCTCATTTGTTATCTTACTGAAATTCAAAAGGCCTAGAAAATGGAATATACCTCGTTTCTGGATAGAAGTCTTTTCTCCTTTATACCAGTTGCCTTAATAATAGGTAATTAGAGCCTGTCTACAGACTTTCTTGAGCTTAAATGGGATATAATTTTCTTCATTTCCTGTCTTAAGTCACTTTTTAAATGTGTTGAAAAACCTTAAACATCTGTTTAATTCCACTGAAGAAGTAGCTATGTTTTACTATAAGTGAGGCAATCTGTATGGTCAGCTTACTTCTTATGTGTGTATATTCAGCATGATGATTTGACATAAATGGGCCTACATGTTTAAGTCATACAATTTTCTCTATTTGTAAAGTCCAGGAATTTTTTAACATGTAGAAATTTAAGATTACAATGGGAAAGGTGATCATGTATGGAGCCAGAGTGTACTTGTCTGTTTGTTTTATTGGCTCCAATTATTATCTACAGATGGAAAACAGGCACTTGTCCTAGAAGACAGAAGCTTTTAGAGCACCATGTCTTACTAGCTTTCAAGTCAAACTTAGTTTTATTCCTTTGGCAGCTGCTCAAGCTTATTACTACATAATTGGCACCAACAGCTGCTTCTGCTGTGTAAACCATATGAACATCACACAATCCTGACTCTTACCATCTCATTTAATATTAGTATATTTTTATGCAATAAACAAAAAAGCAAACCAAAAAATAGTATGTCGCATATTATAATCTTGAAATCAGAAAAGTTATGGTCCAAAATATTTCTTTCATGATCTAAAGCTGACACAATATCATACTTTACTTAAAGCCATGTATTTGTTTTTCTAGGTAGTTTGGCTTGCTTGTAAGTTAAGTGAGAAAAATTTTATGAATAATGCAAATAAAGTAACAGTGTAATTATAAGAGAACTAAACTGCTGCATTCAGCACTAAAATTATAAATCTATCTTTACCTGTGAAACACAATTTGAAATAATGAATGGGAAAGACATAAGGTAAAGTAGAGCTTTATCAAGCTACTGCCTTGAGGCATATGAAGTTTCTCCAGTTGATGATAAGGTGAACTAAAATCACTAATTCGGAAGCATATCTCCTTCTGGTACCATAAACCAAACTTTTATCCATCTGTCTTCTCAGTGGGATGCAGAACTTTGGCCCATATTAGAATTTACCTTAAGTATGTTCTTTAAAAAAAAACAGATGTTCCTCTTAATCACACCCGGTAAATGTGCAGTAAGCTTAGAAAATATATTCCAGCTGGCAAGATATACCTAAAATAAATTATACTGTTCTGTTCTTTAACAACAAGTAACCCCTCTTGATCACTAATTCATTTATTCACACACATCCATGAGATGGTATTGAGTATCTTTCAAGGTCAATGTATTCTATGAAGAGAAATACAGGTGGTGTGGGTCCAATAAATGATATTAATGCATGTATATTCTAACAGAGGATATTAGATAGACAAGTGAACATAAATAGAAGTCTTTATAAGTATAAATAAACATAAATTAATATATATGAATCAATGAACATATAGTAACATTTACTATAGCTGAATTTAACTATTTCAAGAGAACAAAATAATTAATTTAAATAAATTATTTTAATCCTCTCCTTTCTTGAGAATACATTATTTACTTTTTATTGGTTTATTTACCTCATAAAATTGAATAAACAAAGACTTTCATTTTATCTTATCACTGCCATCAAGAAACAGATCATCAAGTTTGCAACAGAACTAGAGATAGTTAGTCCCTTCACCAACCCATTTTAAATTATCCAGGGACATTAAAATACATCTGCTTCCTATAACACATTTTTGATATCATGGCATTGTTAGGAAAACTAGAGAAATATTGTTTTTTCTCTTAACAGCCCAGGTCCTCAAAATAAAGTATTTGTAGCTTCTAATCATACCCTGCAAATAAACACATAATTTCACAGGCTCACACATTCTCAAAAAGAGCACAAATACATTTTGTGTCCTCCTACTTTTGAACCATCATTTCTAGATATTTGTTAGTATTGGTGAAGTGTTTGAATCTATTTGCACAAAAGTGTGTGTGTGCATGTATTAAATTGGGCACTGTTAATTTATTCATTTATGAATAATTTATTTTAAATTTTTTTCCATCTTTGAAACATGGACTGTGCTGACCACTGGTGAAAAGGATAAACAATTCATAGTCTTTGTCCTCTAGCAATTCACATCCCTGTTGGTTCAAGTTATCTCCGTTATTAGTTTGTTGAGAGTTTTTAAAATGAGTGCAAGTTGAATTTTATCAAATGTATTGTCTCCACTTATTGAAATTATTATGTAACTCTTCTTCCTTAGTATGTTAATATGGTGAGTGATAGTTTGACTTTTAAATGTTAAACTAGTCTCATTTCTGAAATAAATTCCAATTGGTCAAAATGTATTATCTGTTGACATATTGCTGGATTTTATTTGTTGAGACTTTCTCAAATGTTTTTGTTATGTTCATGATGGATATTTGTTGTTTCATTTGCTGGCAACATCTTTATCTGGTTATGATATAAGGATGTGGAATCGCTAAATTGAGTTGGTATTTTTTCCGATTCAATTTTTGAAGAGATTATTTAGAATTGATATGACCTCTGTCTTAAGTGTTTGGTAGAATTCACCAGGTGAACCATCAGGGACTGAGATTCTGTTGAATATTTTACTACTCATGGTTTTATTTCATTAGGAATTCATTTTGGTTGTTTGCATCTTTTCAAGATATTGGCTCGTTTTTTTTCTGCTTTTTTGGTGATATCACCCTATTATAATTTTAATATTGAGGAGCAAATACTGTGTCTTCTTTCCTTTCTATATTAGTGTTGCTAGAAGTTTATCAATTTTATTGATCTTTACCAAAAATAACTTTTGCTTTATTGATTTTGTTTTATTTTTAATTTCATTGATCTCTGCTCTAATCATTATTATAAGCTTTTTTTTAAATACAAGCTTATTAATCAAGGTTTATCTTGCCTTTGTCTCTAATTCTTAAGGAGAATAATTAGTTTATTAATTTTAGATAGCTCTTATGTTCCAATAGATGCAGTCAATGCCATAAATTTTCCTCTAAGCACTGCTTTAGCTGTTATTTTTGTTTTTATGTAGTTCAAAATGTTTTCTTATTTTCCTGAGTCTTTTTTTGGTTTATAGGTTGTTTAAAAATGTATTATTTAATTTCCAACTATTTTTAATTTTCCAGAGGTATTTTTATTACTTACCTCTAGTTTATTCTATTATAGTCAGAGAATATGCTTTGCATGGTGTCTGTTTAATTAACTTAAATAATTACTATTTTAAATTTTATTTATTGTTATTTCTTACAAGATTTCTTCTAGAATAATTTCTGTCTAGCCTGAGGAATTCCCTTTAGCTTTTTGTGTTTGTGTGTGTGTGGGGGGGGGGGTGTCTGCTTGTGACAGTTTCTCTTAGTTTTTCATGATTTAAGAATTTCTTTATTTTGCTGTCAATCCTAATGAAAAATTTAATAAATACAAAATTCTAGGTTGAAATAATTCATTTATTTTCCCCCCATGTTTAGTCTGGTTAGAGGTTTACCAGTTTTATACTTCAGACATCTATAGTGATCCCAATATCAGTTTGGTTTATATAGTCTTTGCTGTGTTCCCATAGGTTGTTCTGTTAACGCCATCGAGGGGGACCCCACACTTGTTCACATTTGTAGACAGAATTTGAGAGCTCTTTTCTGGCTTACTCCTCTCCAGGATTTCCCCACACTCTGTGTATCACAGGAGTTCTTTACCCACTCTCCTGGATAGACATATTTTCTGTTTATTTCCTCAATAATTTAGCTTCCCATATTTCAGGGTACTTCTGTTCTTCTGCAGCTACCCTCAGCGCTAGGTGCTATGAGAAAAAAAAAGGAAATTCCCTGACATTCTGTGGACCACAGTCTCCTTTCTATTATCGCTGGCCAGAAAACAGTTTCATCTTGATCATTTAGATGTCTAATATAGTCTACACTACTGATGACTTAGTGCTTTTTAAATCCCCTGCTGTCATAAATTCAGAAACACTTTTCTGTCAGGGATTTTATAATAGAAAATCCAGTTCAGTCTGTAACTGGCATCGCTTCTGTCAATTCTATCCCATTCTGCTATGATCCCTCCTATTTTCTCAAACACAATAACGTTGTGTTTGAACAAAACTAACCCCTCCTTAAACCTTTCTCCCATAATCCTGTTTGATTAAAAGGTTTTCTGAAAATATATTTTTAAATTTACTCTTTGCTGCTGAATACAGATTTTTTGTTATTTCACCATGACCTACCATTACATACATTTAGAGTATTTTAACAGAAAGCGAGCTAAAAATTTAAATTATTGTCAAAAAAAGTAAATGAAAAAATAACCAAGAGGTCAATTAACATAAGCCATTTATCTGTGTATACTTACCTATTATTAAAGTGTAATTGGTAAACTTTTGTAACTTTAGTGCAATTTTAAATGTTTTCTTAGAAAATAAAAATATTGCACATGGTATCAAGCCTAAATTGTACTTTCCAGTATACAATTCAAGTATCTACAAAATTAACATTATATTCTGTATTGGACAGAAAGCTTTTATGCTATAGTACTTATCTTATTAGATGAATTTCCTCTTCAAACAATAAAAATCCATTTCACTAAAATTTGAAAATTATGGTATTTAAGGTAAGCTTAATTTTAATATATATTTATACCCTCAAAAGAATAATATTAAATTAAAGTGCAAATAATGTTTAACTTATTTTCAAATAGAAGCTAGAAAATTATTTTATGCCATTTTAGCATTAGTTTTATTCAAATATTGAATATGGTAATAAAAATAAATTTTATCTCTGGGAATTTTTAGGCTCAAAATAAGATTTTTTTTCTTCATATTTGTGATTGATTTTCAATTGCTATTAGCAGATTATTATATGCATATTTTATTTCATGCCATCTCCTTTTAAATGTTCTAGAATTCAGTTTTACCTTTTATTTCCCAATTGGGCACAATTAATGAGATTTTACTTCAGATACCGTGAAAGTCAATGCTAATTAAGATCTTTACAATACAGAAAAATAAAGTGAGAATACCTATTTTGGATTTATGAAAGATGAATATACTAGAACACTGCATATATGGTGAAGGAAGAAAAAGAGCAGACATTTTATGCACAGCTAGAATGTAAAATGCAACCCTTGAAAATTAGGAAATGTTAAATCCCTATTGTTGATATAAATCTAATCTCTATTTTAATGTCATGCCACAACAAATTTTGGTTTCACCAGAAAAGGGCCATTAAAGTCCTCAATTTTTGTTTAAATATTTTTTTCTTAGAATATATAGGAAGACTGTATTCTATATCTTAAAAATTTGGCTTATATTATGGCCCCTCCATGAATAGTTTGTAGCATATGCTTGACTACATTATAATATGTTTTGTCGCTCTTTATAAATAAATTTCTTAAGAGAAAAATATTTACATGATTCACTTATATATCATGAATAATGCCTAACATGGTGGCTTGAGCACAATAGGAAATAAATAAATGCTTGTTGAATGGATGAGTAGACCAGATATTTTAGGACATTTGGCACCCCGACTTACTGTGCGTATGCGGAACATAATTGTCTTCTTCTTGACTCCAGGCACTTGAAATGTCTTGCTGCACTACGAAGCAGCATTTCTTTTATTTCATTGACCCAAGCCAAAGGAAGACAGCTATATAAGATGAGAATGGGAAAACTTGAAAGGAGGTGTAAAGATTTGCTTTCGAGCTTCTTTTGATTATTAAAATATGTGCTAATCAAAAATAAAATAAAATATGTGCTAATCAGTATGACTATAAAGAAATAGAATCTTACTCCATCTAACACCTGATGCCTATGCCTCTACCCCCACTGGACTGACAGGTCTGAACATTAGTACCAAGTTCTATGGACTGAAATTAAATTAGCATGCATTTATTGTTCTTCTAGGTTGCAATAGCAGATGAATATAACACAGGAAGTAGACAAAAGGGACCTCTATCTAATTTAGGAAACAAATATTCAAACTTGCTAACTTAGGAAAGTGTGATAAAAAATTAGAAAATCCAGTGGAAACAAATATTAATCACAAAAACTATATTGCAGTCTGATGTGACTATATCAAGAAAAACATTTTAATCTAGTGGTTTCATCAGTGGAAATAATTAAAAAGAAAAAATGTTAAAATTGTAAGGGCAATTAGAAACCCTATATGTTGCCAAGTGAAGCATTTAAATTATTTTCCTCATAATATAGTCTTAATTTTCCCTAATAGCAAATAAAGTAGCAATAAGAGAAAAAATAAGTTTTAAAGAAAAGAGGCTCGATGGAAAGAATTATATGACTATGATTTATAAAATTCATATTCTCTAAACAAAGGAAGAATATTCTTATTTAAAAAAAGCATTTTCTTCTGGCATCTATGTCTTTTAAATGAACCTATAATATGATTAATTAACTTAATGCAATTCTTTTTTTAACTGAATTTTAATTACTTTGATGTGGTAAAGTATTTCAATATTATTTTCCATTTAAATGATTATACCTATTTGTCACTTTTAATTGACCTCTGAGCAATTCTTGTAATTTTGACTTTCAAGAACTAGACACTTAAAAAGGAATAGTCAAATTCAAAGTTTCTTTCCAGTGTAGATAGCTGATATACTTTTTATATGTAACCTATTCCTACTGTATATCAACATGCCCACTGAAAACTCAGTCATATACTAAACAATAAAATATCAGAGACCTTCTGAAGGTTCTCAGGTTTGCACATTTAGTGAAAATATCAAAAAGTTGTCTCAATATTTCATATTGTTACTTTATGTAATTAACTAATATTTACATTATTTTAGGTACTTAAGTACTAAAAATATGCCCCAGATAACAAGAAACAAAACAGCATTATAAATCATCTTTATCACAGTTAATGGAAGAAAATGTATAATGATAATTATTGAGATAAGGCTTACTTCCAATATTTTTTCTCTCTTACTAACTACTATCCTAACTAAGATCATTGATAATTATTTTTCTTTAGGGGGTGGTGTCCCCTGCCCCAGAAACTGACCCATGTTTACATGTAGAAAAGGAGAAAGAGTATTTTTTAACATTGGGTGGGGAAGCAGCACATGGTATTTTTAAAAAGTAAATATCAGATTCTATAAAAGGCTCAAAACTTGACTATATAGTTTTCCTGTAGAAGATAAAGTTACATCAATTTCTTCATTTTTAATAAGCACAGAGAAGAGCTCTTATTTGGATATAAGTACTGCTAAAACCAGTTATACATTTTTTAAATCTAAGCATAGAAAACTAAGGTAACAGGAAGTGTATTAAATATTGCAAATGTTGGTGATATTATTTGAACTTTATTTTGTGTTGTTTCATATTAAGTATCTTATCAATTAATATTCTATTTTTTCTGAAATGTGAAAGGAAAACTTGAAATATTGTGTATGAAAATATATACTTTAAATAAGTCATTACAAACAACTTGTAAAATATATAACTGAGCCATCATCAATGAAAACTGTTTTCAAATGTCAAAATAAAGCATTACACTTATATCAGTAAATGTAAATTCCAATAGAGAAAATGTTAAAGCACTTCATGGACTTTAATAATTGCAAGCACACATTTTTTCCAGTATTAAATATTGACTGTATAATAGCCTCCTAAATGACTTCACAGGATGCTGAGTAAAGTTGCTAGAGGATTGGCTTCAATATTAAATTGATTGAAGTAAGTATATAATAGAGGCAGTGGGATGAATATTTCAAATAGAGGGAACCATAAGTCTAAGTGTACATTTATGAAATAGGTAAATGAAAATTTTATTTTGCCTTAAATCTATAGGTTCTGGATGAAAGTTTTGAGTGTTTATTGTAAGTTTTCAAAAAAAAATTTCAGAAAGTGTTACAGTTTCCATAAGAACTCATTCTCAGTGTTGTATATTCAATGGTTTTGGACAAATATTAATGACATACATCTACCATCATAATACGATACAGAGTATTTTCACCAGCCTAAAAATCCAATGTGCTCTACATTATTCATCTCTGACCATTTCCCTCTGACAACAACTCATCTTTTTATTGCCTCCATAGTTTTTTCTTTTATAGATTACATAGTTTGAATCTTACAGCATGTAGCCTTCTTAGACTGACTTCATTCATTTAGTAACATGCATTTAATTCTGCCCCATATTTTTTTATGGCTTGATAAAACATTTTCTAGCAATGAATAATATTTTATTATCTGGGTGCACTACAGTTATTTATCCATTCAGCTACTAAGAATCGTTTTGGTTGTTTCAAATTTGGACAACTATGAAAAAATCTGTTATAAACATGTACCAGTTATAGTGTGGACATAATTTTTAACTCTTTTGGGTAAATACCAAAGAGCATAATTGCTAGATTATATGGTTAGCTTTATAAAAACTGCCAAACTGTCTTCCAAAGTAGGTGTACCATTTTATAGTATTAACAGTAATGTATGAAAATTCCTGTTGCTCTACATCCTCACCAGCATTTGATGTTTCTGACGTTGTCGTGGAAACCAAAGCAGATTCTTTCTGTCCAGCAATCAGAAGAATATGCGAGGCAAGGTTAGGATCTCTGACATTTCCTTTACTGCATACATTACAGGATTCATGCGTGCCCAGTACCACAGGCATGCATTAGACTACCAGCTAGCCACCACCTTGCACTCCATGGCTGCCCTGACCATGGTGTCAACCCACTGAGCCGCCGATGCTGCAGGCATCTCTGCTGCCACAGCCTGCCTTCTGCTAAGAAGCCCCATGGGAATTCCACCTCTTTTATATTATGCATAGACAAAGCCAGCTACTAGCCAAAATAAGACATCAATGCTTATATAACTGTGAGTGCACTGTGCATGCGAATCTAATCATTATCTCTAAGCAGCCTATGCCTGGACATCCGGGGAGAGAAAGCCTGACAGACTCTATTGTACTCACAGATGTTACAGGTTTGGGCCATTCAGATATGTATGTAGTGGCATCTCGTTGTTGTTCTAGTCTTGCTTTCTCTGATAGCATGTGTTCATATGCTTATTTCTCATGTGTATATCTTTTTTGGTGAAGTATCTGTTAAGGATTTTGGCCCTTTTTAAATTAGGTCATTTCTTTTTCATTGAGTTTTAAGAGTTCTTTGTATGTTTTGAGTAATAGTCCTCTATCAGATGTTTCTTTTAGAAATATTTACTCCCAAACTGAGACTTCTAATTGTCTTTACATTGTCTATCACACTGCAGAAGTTTTCTTTATTTTAATAAGGTACTGCTTATCAATTATATCTTCCATGGATCACATCTTTGGTGGTATATTTACAAAGTCATCGTATTCCAAAGGTCAACTAGGTTTCTGCTAGGCTTTTTATAGTTTTTCATTTTACCTTAAGATCTATGATCATTTTGAGTGAATTTTTGTCCAGATTCTTTTTTGTTTGTTTGCATGTGGATATCCAGTTGTTCCACACCATTTGTTAAGGCTATCTTTGCTTCATTGCATTATTGGTTTTGCTCCTTGCTCTGTTTTTCTTTTAAAGTCATTTTTCTTATTGTTTCTCAGTTTTAGACATTTTTTTACTCATATCCCTAAGCTCAGAGATTTTTTATTGTGTTCAGTCTCCTAATGAGTTCATCAAAAGCATTCTTAATTTCTGTTAAAGTGTTTTTGATGTATAACATATCCTTTCCATTCTTTTTTAGAATTATCATCTGTCTGCTTACATCAGCCCTCTGATTTTACATGTTGTCTTTTTTTTTTTTTTTTCCCATTAAAGGCCTTAACATACAACTGATGGTTTATATACATTCCTAGTCTGGTAATTCCAACATTCTTGCCATATCTGGTTGTGAATCTGATGCTTGCACAGTCAATTGTGCTTTCTGGCTTCTAGTTTGCCTTGTATTTTTTTTTTTTTGACAAAACATAATTTTATGGGTGATAATTAGGCTTTTAATAAGTTAACGGCAAGGAATGGAGAATGGGAACAATTATACAGCTTATGAGTATGTCTCAGTCTTTTGGTGCACCTTTGTCCTTGGACTGGGCACTTCACCAATGCTTCTCTGCCCTACACCATCCCCCCTTAGGTTGGGCAGGGTGGATGGAGGTGCTGGAGTTGTGTTTTTTCCTTCACCCAGTAGGCTAGGTTCTGATAAACATTCTCTTGATGGAAGACCTTGTTAAGAAAAATAGAATGCTCTTGTGTATTTATTTCAAAGTGGTTTCTTTTTTTCTTCCTCCTGCTGGAAGCTCAAGGACATTCTCCTCTGACATTCACTGTGAGGACCTAGTAGATTTCCAGGAGCTCAAACTCACAATAGTGGGTCCTCTAATAACTGGGTCCTCCAGAAGTTTTTAACTTTCAGATTTGTCCACACTGAGCCTCCAGCAATTCATCAATCACAGTCAATGTATCTCTTACCCCAGCATTGGTTCACACAGAGATATCTACTTGAGAATTTCTGCTCCAGTAAAGAGTAATTATCTATAACACCTGTCTCTATCTCTCAAATTTTGAGAGTAGCAGTTTTACCTGTGACTTGACTTCCCTGATAGCTCTACTAACATTTGTTGACTTTTTAGTTTGTTAGGTTGTTACTTGCTTTTAGCACAGAGTAGCAACTTCTAAATTTCTTAAGTCTAAACTAGAAACTGGAAGTTTCAAATTTATTTCACTTTTCTGGTCATAAAAGGTTAATTGAAAACTCTCAGCAGATGGGTGTGTCTTAAAGAACTCCTTCATAGCAATATTTTTACACTTTCAAATCAAATAGATTTAAAATTATTTCCAACCTGAAAGAATTGACTGCCAGTATACTGAGTCAAATATCAAAAGAGTTTCTGGTTTTCAGCACAGTTTATATCACTCGTTCTTCAAAGGTTTCCATTGTGATAACCCTGTTCCCAGGTATATCTGTTGTTTCCTAGGACAGTCTCACTTTTTAACCTTTTGAATTTACTGTTTCCTTCTAGAATAAGCTGTTACCAGGCTGTATTGTGTTAAGAAGGAGATCTACTAACTTTCTCTTCAACTTCTTACAACAGGTCTTCCTCATTGTACCATCTCTTTATCACAACTCCCAGCTGTACCTGACATTCCTAATCCCTGAGGCCGTGGGGAATTCTGCAACATAAGACAGAATTATTCTCAGCTTGTACCACTAATGATTGAGTATTTGGATTTCTTTCATCTGACAAGGCAGATCTGTGAGTTCACTTAACCACTATTCCATCCTCACTTTACCTTCCAAACTTGCTGTTTTTGACTCCCTTCTAGTTATTTTCATCCTCACAGCTTTATAGACTTAAAATATACCCCCTTAAGTTTTTTTCAAAATGATTTTTCTATACTGTGAACTTAGTCACTAGCATTCCACCCGCCATTTTACCTGAAAATATCCACATTGCTCTAACCCATACAGAATCAAGATATTCCATTAAATGTATTTTACCCATGAAAAAGTACACCAAAAATTTAAATTCTGTAGGGGCATTTATTCTACCAATTCTAGTAATAAGTTAAAATATTAAAAATGTTGGCTAAGAAATAGAATTTTAAAGCAAATGAATACTTTTTTTCAAAAATAAGTTTAATTCTTTAAAAAATTAAAAGAAACAAAAAATGTTAAAGAAAACTGCTAGCCACAGGAAAAATGAAAGCATCAAAAGAACACATCATGAAAACATTTCTTGTTTGTTTGGTTGTGTGTTTGTATGTGCGTTTCTCAGTATTTCTCCCTCTTGTGTTCCCAAAAATAACTCATCAGATGGGCTGGTCAATCTCAAAGGCAAATGCTTCAAGATCCAGCCATAATGCTTTATGTTTTTTTGTTATTTTTGTTACTTGTGAAACTGTATAGCACAACTGATTGGCATGTGATAAAAATATAGTATCTGTGATATATAAAATCCACTTCATTAAATCCTTCTCAAGCAAATAATTTGAAACTTTAGAATATTTGATTAATTAAAACATGATACCAGTGATTATTAACACTAGCTATATTTCCATATTGTGACAGAATAAAGTACATATTTAATAAACAATGAATTAATTAGAGCTTGACTATAATAGTTCCAGCAGGTAAGCCTCTTTATTATATGCATTGTTGGTGTATAAATTCATCAAACAGTATACATGTGCATTATTTTTTATTGTTTTTCTATTACAGTTGTCCCATTTTTCTCCCGTTGCTTCCCCCCACCCTCCACCCCACCTTCACATTCAATCCACACCCTTTTGTCCATGTCCATGGGTCATTCATACTAGTGCCTTGACTAGACCCTTCCCCTTACCTGTGCATTTTTATTTGGTAGAATATCAATATTCTATGATATTGTGATTTTATATTAATTTAGTTAATTTTTGTGAACATGTCAGGCCTGAAAAGAATTGCTTATTAAAGTAATGTGACATGTCCAGGTTTTGGTGATTGCTATTATTAATATTATATTAACAAGTAGCAATATATTATTTAATAACATAAATTAGAAAATACATTATTTCATTAATAAAACATATATTTGAGGAAAAATATAAACATTCCCAATTTACAACAAAGGATATTTATGTTTAAGGAAGTTAAAATTCTTGTCAAATGTTTCATATAAAAAAAAATGACACCTTTGTTCCTTTACAGCTTTTGATTTCCTGGCTCTGTTTTATGTAAATATATGATAAAGTTTAAAGTAAAATCTAGACATGCCGTCTTAATATTTACCACCATGTTTTCTTTTATGCGTTAGCCAAAAAATCATCTTATCTCAAATAAAACTAAGTAATAATATATTCTGCTGCTATGTCATTTTAATGGTAGAGAAATTGAGATACAGAGAAGTTAAGCAACTTTTCCAAAGTCACACAGTAAGGAGAGGGCCAGTATTCAAACTCAAGGCAGTCAGGCTACAGGGTCCTCACTATCAAAAGCTGTAAGAATCTTATTTCAAGTTATATTCATGTCCTTTGCAGTTAAATTATTTTGAAAAATTGTAACAAGTAAAAATATCTTGAATTCTTAATCCTTCAATTGAGCACAAATATATGCATAATTGTTAGAGATGAAAAAAAAGAATCAACTAAATTACACAGAATAACCAAACATAAGGCTATATAGAAACATCGTTCATATGGGTATAAGAGACCTCATGCTTAAGATATAATTTTAGTTATCTCCTTATAATTTATTTATTTGTTCATTTTGTTTATTTATTTATTTAGAGAGAGGGGAAAGGAGAAATAGAGGGAGAGAAACATCACTGTGTGGTTGCCTCTCACTTGCAACCCCAACAGGGGACCTGAAGTGCAACCTAGTCATGTGCCCTGACTGGGAATCGAACCAGCGACACTTGGCTCGCAGGCCGATGCTCAGTCCACTGAGCCACAGCAGCCAGGGCTATATCTCTTTAATATTAAGATAAGCATGATTAGAAAGAAATTTTTTTATACACATGATAATAAAATATAACTAAAGTAAAACTAAACCTGTATGGCATTAATAACTTGGACTTTTGCTAGCTTAAATTTATATTTATTTTCAAATGTAATTAAAGATATTGGTAATTTTAATATCACTTTAGAAGGCATGTACATTTGATACACACATTTGAAGCAGACAAAAATATGTTACTTTATGATGAAAGAAAGAAGTTAAATGGACATGCTTGTAAATCATGCAATTAATCAGGCTTTACAGTTTCTAATACCATCTCAAGTGAATATGCTTTTCCTTTCCAGGTTATTGATTTTCAACTAAATAGAATCCAGCATAAATTAATCAGTTGCAGGCGAACTACTGGACCTTAATTTCTTCATCTGACTTTTTAAGTACATGTATTTAAATTATTTAATTAAATTTTCACTAGTATCACAAATTGACAAACACATATACTGAGGACTTAATGTAAATAGAATTATCTTCAATAACAGTGAAGTTGGAATAAATTCCTTTTGCAAAAATTCTATAAAGAGCTAAGATTAAAGGCCTGTGATGATGCCTTGCTATTTGGAAGAAAAGAGCCAAGAAAACCTAAATATTATTTTGAATCATTCTGTATAGTAATCAAAATAATAAGACTTTTGGGAATTGCAGTTTCTTCTTTGCCTGATAGAACCACTGTGTTTGGCTTCAATATCAGACAGGACCAATATAGCTTTCCTCTCAATATAAGACTTACTATGCCTCTGGTAAGCAAAGCGAATGAAATAAGCAACAGAGACTTTTAGAGCATTGGTTTGTGCTGCGTATCAAAAAGTGACTTTTAAGAAACAATGGTACTTTAAGAAACTAATTTGTGTGGATTTCCTTCCTCCCTGGGGTACCAGCCAGACCACTTCCAATGTGCTATCAGGCAGTTTGGCATTCATTTTCTTATGGAACTATCATACTTTCTGTATCCCCTCTGGGAACAAACACTTAAGCATAGAATCAGGTCTGGCATATTGTTCCCTGGACCTACAACACCTTATTTCTTCCTGTTTATGAAAATCTTGCATACAAATAGCTGCATGAATTTTCATTCATTGTCTCTCTCCCTCTCTTACTCTTTACGCACACATTCATAAACATACCCAAAACCTCATCGCAGACATAAGAGCTTTGTAGTAAAACCGCATTTCATTTGGACAGATCTTTGCAAGACATCATTTGTGCATTACCATGATATAAATTATTTCACACTTGGAGTTCTAACATAGAAGATAAAAAATATAAGCATGGCACATGATGTTAAACATACAGATTACTTTTTGGAGATGTGTGTGTGTGTGTGAGGAAAAATAGATTTTTTTATTTTTTACATATTTAACCACAAATATAAGTGTGAAAAATAAGTTTGAAGTATGTAAGTTAGGATTGCTTTAGAAATAATATTTTAGGTTATAGAAATTAAAAATAATTTGACTCATATTAGCTTCCCTTATACATAGCATAAAAAAAGCATATATTTCTGAGGTTAGAGGGTGGAGGGATTGAGCAAAAACAAAAAAGGACTCATGCTAATTATCGGTGGAGGCAGATACAAGGGGGCTAAATGGTAATGGAAAAAATATAATAAATATTAAAAAATAAAATCATAATTTATATTAAGACAATGTAGAGATTATTATGTTCCTCATCTTTAATAAGCAATATAGTTTAACTGAAAAAGAAAAAAAACATCCTAGAGATGTAATATATAGCATGATAACCATAGTACTGTATTGGATATTTGAAATTTGCTAAGGAAGTACATTTTAAAAGTTCTCATCACAAGAAAAAACATTTATAATTATGTATGGTGACAAATATTAACTAGAATTGTTACGGTAATCATTTGACAATATATACAAATATTGAACCATTCCATTACATACTTGAAATTGATAAAACGTTATATATCAAATATACCTGAATTTAATTAATTAAATCCAGCTTTTCCTCCTTGTTTTTCCCAATGCCCTAAATGTTTATGCCGTTCATCAATAGTCCAAGCCAGAAATTTCAGTCATCCCCAGGTCTTTTTTTTTTTTTCCTATGTATCTGTCAGGATATGCTGGGTTATATTGCAGTAATAGAGCAAACACCCCTCAACTCGGAATGACTAATTCAACCAAAGTTTATTTCTCTCTCAGACTCTACTGAGTCAGAGCTTGGGCTCTGCTCCAGTTTGGCACACTGACTTTAGGGACCTGGAGAGTAAAGCAGCCACTATCTGGAACATTCTTGGTCACCACAACAGAGGGCAAAAAACTCAAAAGGGTTTAATCCTGGCAATCTAATGCTCAGCCCAGAAGCAGCACACATCACCTCTGCTAGAACTGATAATTTGGCCCACAGCCCAACCACAGGAGGCCAGGAAGTACAACCCTATCTCGTGTGCGGAAGGCAGAGAACAGAAATATCAGTAAGTAGCACTAATGACAACCACATTCTTTTAGGAGGAAATCCCCCATTGCACACCCTAAGATAAATATTCATGTGTTGTAAGGATAAAGTCAAGCAAATATTTGACATTAAAGTTCCATAGAAGGAAATTAGGCTCAACTCCACAGAAGATTCTAGAGACAGTCTTACCTCAGGGCAGCCTGGTGCTGGGTAAAGGAACTGGAACGGTTACACTTCTGCACCAGGCGTGTTTTGCGAGGACTCACCCCAAGAAGTGTAAATCCCAGGTAGTTCTGGCTCTGCTTGCAGGTGCTGGCTGTCGGAAGCGAAAAAGCACAGCACGGCAGTGGGAGCGGGATCTGAGAGCATTCAGGCAGAGCATTGACACCACCTGTCACACGCTCAAACCAACTTAAAAAATATTTTGTTTTGTTTTTGTTGGAAGATACTTTCCTCTAAAACAAATATTTCAGATTTCTCATTAACTAAAATAATTATTGTAATCTACTATTTTAAGTTAATTTATTCAGAGTTCAATAAAATAATTACAACCCATTAATTTAATAATTTTGAATTATTTTCTGCTTAATTAGTCCCAATTTTCATTATCCTGAAAGTAATTCATATCTCTTGTCTAAGAATCTTCAGTCTGAAAACACGTTAATATTTAGTATTATATTTTTCACATATTCATTAATAGCTGTAAGGGTAGTAACACCTATTTTCTTGAAGTCTAAACAAATGTATCAGAAATACTGAACATTACCCCTTGGGGATTAGATAGAAGCAACTTGTACCATATATTGAGTTTGTCTTTTTAAAAATCTTTAGAAAAAGATTCATAATAGAGTCCCATAAAATTATATATTTTATGTAATGACTTTAGAATGATATGTTTAAATTGTATTTTGCAATAATAACTTTTGACAAGTCAACTTCACCTATTATGAATATTATAAATCAGTATCAAGGCTTCTTCATTATTATTGACACTACATCCCATTAACGAGTGCATGTCAACAATGTTAAGGAAGGTGTTACTCAGCATTCTAATAAGATAAACTTTACTCTCCAATGATTTAATCCTAGTCACCACACTCAACTTTAAGACCTATTATGTTATTGTTAATATGTTCATTATGAATTTTATAATCACATGTCATAAAGAAAATAAATGAAGTATGAAAAGCAATAATACCTAGATAAAGTCATTGTACTTTTACTTTTTGAAGTTAGAATTTAGCTACAAAGTTAATTTAATTGTCAAATAAGAATGAAGTCATTCTAAGTGCTTTGAAGACCAGATCCTGGGTTGGATATTAGGTAAAACTCTTTTATTTAAACTGAAAGAAAGAGGGCTTCAGGCACATATTTTGTTTTTATTGAATACATTAATAACCAGAAAGTTTAACATTTAAAGAAACAAAAGTGACAAGGATAAATTGATACAATACACCAATGTCATTGACTTATAACAGTAAATTAAGAAGTTACAACATTTCAGTTCTAGGTATGTTCAGTAAGTATCTCTACTAAATGCCTATAATCTAGTTAACAAATACTCAAAGATGTGCATAACAGAAAAATTGCTTTAAATACACATGTAAAATTAATAGACTATTCAGTTACATAAATGATGATTATCTAGACTGGTAAGGAATAGGAGATGGTACCAAAGTCTCTGCTCTGTTTTCCCAAGGAAGAGTCCATGATCAGATATTTCAATATTTTGCATTAGTAAGAAAAGATATTACCTGAAGTGTAGATGTAATAACCAATTCCATGAGTTTCTCCTATAATGAAGGTAAAGTTAAAAAATAGCTTCATGAACTCTGTGTAACAAAATAGAATACAAAGTATAAATATATTTAAAGACAAAAATTGGATAACATACAAAAAACACAATACCATAGTTTACTTTTTCAAACAGTTACAAAATTATTTGAGCTTCTATAATGTACCTGACCTCATGCAAAATGCTGAGAATATAGTAATGAACCAATCTTCCCACCTTCATAAGTTTTATATTTTATGTAATGTTAATTATAAGTGATAATTTCATAAAATATAATTACAAGATGCATAAAAAACATATACAGAAGATAACAATTATTTTCTTTCTAATCAGGGTTCTTCTAACTCATACCTATGGTATGTTTTCCTGTATTTAGTAAATATCAGTGACAAGTCTTTATTACATCTTTAAAAAGCCTTGCTGAAATTCAAACAGATAATCACTCTCACTCCATCAAAATGAAAGTCAAATAAATAAGAATAAAGGCAGACTATCTTCTTCAAACTCTTTACCTTTTATCTCCTTTGGGGCCATGTACACCAAAATATTTTTCCATCCTGGTTTAAAAGAGTTAATAAAAGTCCCTCAGTGTTTGACTCACTACTAGCCACAGTAGAAATTAGAGCATCTTGAGATATGTTCTAAGTGCTTCAAAGAGCAATTTTGAAAGCTGTTTTAGCAAAATAAAGTATCGTATTAGTATAAAGGGATATTTTCTGTTTTCCTTAGATTCATGCTTAAAATGCTGGTGGTAATTATTCTACCTGACTTTCTCAGGCTGAGATGTAAACAAAATAGTTCTTTTTCATTAGCAAGTCTGTGGTATCTCTGATATAGCAAAATTCCACTATGGCTTATTCCCTCTGATATTGATGCTGAGAGGAAAGCAAAACCACTGTTAATATGAGCGGTCCTTGTATGTCATTTTCTGGAAAAGTACCACTAACAAAAAAAGTTATTATTAGTTGTGACAGATCAAAAGGCCACCAAAATTGCTTGACATGATGTGTGTTGTGGAAAAACCTCAGGTCTAGCAACTAAAACTTTTTTTTTAATATGATGATGACAACTACACACTTATTTTTCAAGCCTATTCTTCCCACCTTGACAGTCTGCTGATAAAAGTGAGTTATGAATTATGGCTTTGCTAGGTTTCCATCAAGACTTCTACTTCCTCTAAGCAGCAGAGTCCAGCAAAGCAACTGAGTCAACATAACACTCACACATCTTAGAATTTTAAAATGTCGAAGCTGGATTTAAGTGCCAGAGCAAGAAACAAATTCTCAGATAATTCCTCTTGTCTGATATTGTGTAATGTAATCTGATTCTATTTCAAAAGTATCTTTGGCCTGTTCCACTCTACGTTCTAACCACTAGTAGAATAATGTTAATATTTACACAACAGATTTAAATTACCTATTAAAGAAAATGAATCCACCCTCCAACCTGGTCAATGTATCTCAAATATAATTGTATTAGATTATATTTATTCTCTTTTCTGCAAAATGTTTTTAAAAAAGCAGTTTGATAATATATTGACTATTTCTCAAAGTAAATATATAATCAATATAATAAGCTTTCTATTTTTATAAAAGGTAAAATTATATATTTACTTTAAAAAAATTAATGTTTGATTAATCAAGTGTAGAGTATTCTTTTTCCTTTTACCAACTATTCCCAATTTATATCAACCCCTGCCACTGACAGGGACTTTTCTAACTCTCTATGAGTTTGTCTTTTAAAAAAAAATTCCACATATAACTGATATAGTTTTTTTCACAATGCATAATTCCCTCAAAGTCCATCCATGTTGTCACCAATGACAAGATTTCCTTCTTTTTCATGGCTGAATAATATTCTATTATATATATTAAAAATTATGTAAATATTTATAAATATTTAAATATATACCACATTTTTTATATCTAGGAAATTTATCCTTGATGGAAGCCTTGGTTGTTTCAATATCTTGGATATTTCAGATAATGCTGAAATGAACATGGGAGTGTAAATATTTTGTCCATAGCTTGTTTTAATTTCCTCTGGATATATATCCAAATGTAGAATTGCTGGATCATATGGTAGTTCTATTTTTAATTTATTAAGGAATCCCAGACCACTTTCCATAGTGGCTGCAACAATTTGCATGTCACAATCATCCACATTCCCACCAATGCTTACCTCTTGTCGTCTTGATTATTGCTATTCCAAGAAGTATGAGATGATATTTCATAGTGGTTTTGATTTGCATTTTTCTGAGATTAGTAATGTTGAGCACCTTTTCATGTACCTGTTGGTCCTTTGTGTGTCTTCTAGGCTTGTCATATATAGCCTTTATTCTATTGAGGTGTGTTCTTTATGTCCTCAGCTTGTTAAGACTTTATCATCAAAGGTGTTGAATTTTGTCAAATGTGTTTTTCTGCATCATTGAAATGATCATATGGTTTTTGTCCTTTATTTTGTCAATGTGGTATATCACAGTGATTAATTTGCAGATGTTGTGCTTTCCCTACATCCCTGGAATAAATTCCACTTGATCATTTTGTATAATCATTTTAATGCATTGTTGAATTCAGTTTGCTAATATTTTCTTGAGGAATTTTATATTTATGGTAATCACTGATAATGACCTATAATTTTCTCTTCTCATAGTGTTCTTGTCTTATTTTGTTATCAGGATAATAATACTAGACTTGAAAAATGAGTTTGGAAGTGCTCCATCTTCTATTTTTGGAAGAATTTGAGAAAAATTAGTATTAATTATTTAAATGCTTGGTAGAATTCTATAGTACAGTAGAACCATCTGGTCTTAGGATTTTTTGTGTTGGAAGGTTTTGATTACTGATTCAATCTTCTTACTATTGTTTTGTACAGACTTTTTATTTCTTCATGATTTAGTCATGAAAGATTGTTGTTTTCTAGGAATTTATAAATGTCTTCTATGGTGTTCAATTTGTTGGCATATAATTTTTCATAGTAGTCTCTTCTGATTCTTTGAATTTCTGTGGAATAATTTCAAATGTCTATTCTTTCATTTATTTTATTTTATTTTATTTACTTGAATCCTCTATTTTTCTTGGAAAACCTGGCTAAAGCTTGTTTATTTTGTTTATCTTTTCAAAATGCAGTTCTAGATTGCATTGACATTTGCTATTATATTTTTAGTCTTTATTTCATTTATTGTCACTCTCATGTCTGTTATTTTCTTTCTTATACCTTTGGGCTTAGTTTGTTCTACTACTTCTAGTTTCTTGAGATTCAAAATTATATTTTTTTTTTTTGAGAACTTATTTTTTCTTAATCTACATGTTTATTGCTATAAAGCTTTTTCTTAACATGCTTTTGCTGCATGTCATGTTTTGGCATATATTTTTGAAAAATCTCAAGTTTTTAATGCATATTTTTTCTGATTTATTTAAATTGTTTTAATGAACATTAAAATACTAATAATATTTATAGTTTCATTTTATAGTCTCTGCCATCTAGCAATGCAATGGCCTACTAACCTTTTGAAATTTCTTATTATTTGGGCTGACTTGTTTTTCTTCCCTGCTTTACTTTGTTATACTTACTCACCTATAAAATTAATTAAAAACTAAGTCAAGGTATGCAAAGGGCCTCTATCTCTATCACACACACGATAATCACTATGTTACATTTAGCTACAAAAAACGAGGCACCTGGTGAGGTAGAACTTTTACTGTTTGTTAATATAATTATAATACTAGTTGTCAAGAAAACTGAACATTGATAATGACCACTTATTTAGAGTTTTAGTTAAAAGTTCCTGAGAACTGGAATCTCACTCTTCTTATAGGGATCCCTAATGTGGCTCTTTTTAAAAGAAAAATTATGAGTGCATAAGTATGTGTGGACTTGAGCAGTGGAGAACTGATTCTAGGGAATGTGTGAAGGAAGGATTTTGTTCAGGAAGTGGAACGAGCCTTATTTGGTAAGAAAAGAAGTTCATTCAACCATTATATTGCCCAGCTTCACTGAAATAGAGAGGTAGGGTAATATGGGTAGAGGTCATGGTTCTTCTGACAAGAAACATATTTGTACTCCAACTTTTCTACTATGTATAAAAACTATTTAAAATTCCTGATGTCTGAGATGATCCTGAGTAAGAATACTTTAAAAAAGAGAATCCTAAAGGCTCCAAGGAGAAAATATTAATAATGTTGACATGTGCTCAATAGTTGGACAAATCTCAGTTTAGCATTCAAGCCTCCTCACTCAATACCAAAGAAATACTTTGGATAAAAGTGATCTTTGGTTGTGGATACAAACTGAAAGAGCTTTGTGAAAAAATAATGATAATGTTGGCTAGCTTCAGTATTATACACCTGTTGTGACAGAAATACTGGAGAAAAGACAAGGCCTTCCTCTGACCCAAATATCTTAAAATACTACTTTAGAATTGTCATTCAGAGCAAGTATAATGGTTCTGCTGGTGGATAACATCTCAATGAGCACAATTTTTTTTCTTTAATAGACAGTCTACAGAGATGCTCCCTCCATTTAGCAAAACCTTGCTTGAGGAGCTTAATTATAACAGAAAAGTTATGTTATCCTTATATCAAGAAAGAGAGAGGAAGAGAGAGTAATTTGGCAGGCTGAACAGATATTTCAATTCCTTCTTTGTGAATCAGTGGTTATTGTGACTTCTTCAACCCGTATAATCACATCTGAAGTTCTTAATCTGGTCGTCATGGGGAAACTCCACAGAGAAAGGGCATACTTAGGGAGACTTGAAATTATTATGGTTAGAACAATAAATAAGCAATCTTATTTCAAATTCTTGAATTTTATGAGAGCACATGAAGGAGACTATGTTGAGTTGTGTGTGTCTATTCAAAGAAAGTATGCTTTTTCCAGTAACCTTTTGAGAATTTTTAACCAAAATTATACTTCTGTATGTATTAGTGAAATTTATTTTACTGAATGTCATGTATATATATGTATGGCATATATATACACACACATACATACACACATATATATATCTCCCAAGTAAAATTTGAAGGTTTTAGCCAATTATTTAGAAAAACTAAGGTGCCCTGGCTGTGGTAGTTCAGTAGATTGAGCACTGACCTGTGATCCGGGGGTCGCTGATTCTGTTCCCAGTCAGGGTGCATGCCTGGGTGGCAGGCTGGGTCCCCACTTGGGGGTGTGTGAGAGGCAACCACACATTGATGTTCCTCTCCCCCTCTTTCTCCCTTTCTTCCCCTCTCTCTGAAAATAAATAAATAAAATCTTTAAAATAAAAGAAAAACTATGGTCACATATCATTTGTGTCATATGTAATATGTTGTCTCATATGTAATACATTCTCATTTGTCTAATTAATAAAAATTAGTAAAAAAAGTGACATTATTTAATTGTTTATACAAAGCAAGCATTTACATAATAAATTATTTAGTCTTACTTATTTTAAATTTTCAAACAAATATGTCAGCATTTTATAGGTCTTCCCAAATTTATACTCCCTTAATTCTGACATGAAACCACTTTACTCTGCCAGGTTAGATATTGGTATATAATACAAATCAAATTTATGATTAAATATGTAGATTATACTTTGTGCATGCCCAACTAGTCATTATGAACAAGAATTAGAAATGGTAATAAAATAATGTCCTAATTTTAAATTAATAACTATTTCAACTTCAGTGATGGTATTTTTGTATTTTTTTGTTATGGGAAATACATTTTATGAAAATAATAATTAAATATTCCAAAATTAAAACATGACTTACAAGTAAAAATTATATTTACTTTATACAATTGCTTGTTCTATATTTGCAAAGAAAAATTGGTCACTCAGTAAAGAGTTCAATTAGGCCAGGCACTATTATTATGAAATAATTTACTCAAATTAATAAATTTCTTTTAAATGAAATTGTGGGACAAGTTATAATAATTTGTTTATTAATTGTATGAGTAGTCAATTTCCTAATAAAGGTTTAAAACACTAAAATAAAAATTTAGCTAAAAATGTAAAGAATACATTAATTATATACTCTACATAAGTAATTAAAGACAGAATAATATTAACTATTTAATGGTATTTATTGAATCATACAATTAAATTAATTCTGGAAGTCCTTGATATCCTGCAAATCATAAAATTAATGCCATATTTCAAATTGGAAATGTAGTGTTGAATATTTTTTATATACAACTTTGACTATTCTGAGAAGTTAAAAGAAAAGAAATTACAAATTTGTCCAATTGCTTGAGTTCCAAACTAGATTTTTAATAGTGATTTACATATTCTATTTCATTCTGGGATCATATCTGTAAATTAACTAAACGTAGGAATTTCAGGCTTAATGATGTACTTAAGTGAGGGGAAAGGAATAGTCTTTCTATAAGAGGTTTCATAGTCAAATATATGATCACTCAATTTACTGTTGAAAATTTTAAGTACCCCATGATATATAGTTTTTAAAAATTATTTAAAGTCTTATTCACTACTCCATACAGAATTTTACCACAATGTCCAGGCAGTTACTGATGGCATATATTTGTGTTAGTGATGGAATGCTTTGAAATTAATTCCTTA
Source organism: Furipterus horrens (assembly GCF_987537825.1). Taxonomy (NCBI): domain Eukaryota; kingdom Metazoa; phylum Chordata; class Mammalia; order Chiroptera; family Furipteridae; genus Furipterus; species Furipterus horrens. The sequence goes on from NW_028327175.1 coordinate 72,053,978, forward strand.
TTTTGAATTCTAGTACCAAGTATAGTCTTTATCTTATCTTATGTTAACTTATCTAATAATATTTCTTCTTAATATTTATTGCATTCCTCAGACAAATCTGAAGCTTTTTAAAGTGATGGTTTTAATTGTATTAGGAAGATTAATATCTCCCAGGTTAGTTTCACTTTTAACTATTCATTGTATAAGTAATTAAGAAAAACTTTATAACAGGTCATTCACCCTTTGATTTTTATTATATTTTCTGTATATAATTAGAATTAATTTATTTAAATAAGACTACTTATTGAGTTTCAGGTCAAAAGTAGAAAAAGTAACAATAAAATTAAGCATGGATATGTATGTATGTGTATGCACATTCTCTCTGCCCCCCAATTCTTAAAATAAAGACATAAAATATAATATTTCAGTCAAATATACTTTTTTAGGTTGAGGCAAGCATAGATTTTTTTCCCATTCATATCCCTTTATAAACTATGAAATACTAAATTTTAGACTGAGTTTACATAGACACTGGTTTGTTTTGTATGAAAACAAAGAATCACTGCTATTTTGTACGATTCCCATATATTCCAAACTCTATATAGACTTTCATGTTTTTAGAAAAATTCATGAGAACCTGGATATAGAGGAACATATATTATCTTTTATCCTACCAAATGAGAAAACATTTTTGTAACACAATTTTTTAAGTTCAAATTAAAATATATTCTGAAATATGTAGAGGATTAATCATTACATCATTATCTGTATATTTATTAACAATCGTCGTCGTCGGCAGCCGTCCGTCTCGAGAGACGATGGTGTAGCTTCTTAAGAGTCTATCTGCACCGCCGAAAATGGTTGTGCAGTCCGACTCGGGAGTGACACGGTATCTGTCTCCTCCCGTGTTGAATCGACATCTTGCGATGACGCTGGAGTGTCCTCTCCAGTGAAGCTGAAGCTACAGAGCCTGGGCAGGGTGATATGGAGGGTCTGCTGTTGCCCATGCAGCAGACCCCCCCTCTCTTCGCAGCTGAAGGGTCCAAGGGAAAGACGGAGTCGATGCAGCTTGGGTTCAGGTGCGCCGCAGGAGTTGCCGGTGTTGACTACAACGTCAAACCGCCTTAGGGACTCCGGCTCCGGATTTTCTGTCGGGGTTTACTCCCTTAGCCTTTCCCCTGAAGAGGTATGCCGCAAGGCAGCGGAGGTTTTTTTTTTTGGAGTCAGAGTTTTCCTTCTCTGATTAACAATAGTGCTTTTTAATATTTCATATAGTGTGTACTAAGTATAGATGAGCAGATATGTAAAACAAGTCTTGACTTCAAGAAGCTTATTGCCTAAAAGAACAATATGACATATGAAAGAATGCGATGTAGAGTGATATATACTATAATAATAAAATATGGAGACAGAGTATGAGAGTGAAGTTTATGAAGATTACTTGGAGAAGAAAATCTCATAAAAATATTAAATAAACATTAGACATTATTAAGCTTTAAATAGGGACATTGTTAGTCTAGACAAAGGAAATAACATAAATGAAAAGAGCGATAAAGAAGCCTACCACATTTTGAAACAAAAAACTATATTGTTCTAACTCTTTGTGTATCCATGTACGTATATGTGTGTGTATGTGTGTGTGTTTCTCTGTGTATGTAACATAGAGTAAGAGACAGACAGAGACAGACAGCAAGACAGAAAATGACCTAAAGATAAATCTGAATGTTTAAATAAGCAATCAAAACCTAATTATGATAGTTTCTTGATTATTATCCCAAGACAGGTGATCAGAATACACAAAATATATTAAGTGGGAGAATAAAATAATATGGCTATAAAAGAAATATTAAGAGGATCATTTATATTTATTAAATTGCTGTATATATTGGATTTATACTGATTTTTACATATATTATCTTTTTAAAAAATAATGTATAGTTTAAAATATCAGAAATCCTGGATTCCACCGTAGCTCCACAACTCTCTCAGTCTCAAATTGGTCAGTGTGATTTTTAAGAACATAGATCCTGGAGTTAAAAATGCCTATTTGAATCTTCATATTATCATTAACTAGCTATGTGAACTTGAAAAATTGCATTACTGTTCTGTGTCTCAGTTTTCATACCTATAAATAATCCTCACCCAATGAAGATATTGTGATACAGAAAAACCACTTAGCTCGGTTTGTCCCACAGTAGGCACTCAGTAATGATATTGATACTACCTAATTTTTATAATATTTGCAATAACCCTATGCTTAGTCAATATTCTTAAATAAAGAGAAACTCAGAGAAGTTCAATAATTTGCTCAGAGATAGATGGAGTGGGATTAGTTTAATCTATTCCAATCATATTCCAAAATCTGTAATATTTCTTAATACTCAGCTGTCTCTCATAATTAAAAGCACCTTTGGAATATTCTCTGATGGAGAATAAATTTAAGACAGGAAAGACTAAAAGTAAAATGATCAGTTATGATTTCTTTCAGATTTCAAGCAAGAAACAATGAGGGATTAAATTATGATGATAAAAATGGAGATAAGCATATGGGGGAGTTCAAACAGGTTTAGAAACTGAGTGTGCAGTGTTGGTCAAGAAGAGAATGCTTGTCACTTCTTGTGCTCTATGTCAAAATTTATCTTTCCTACAAATTTTAATTTTGTATATTGCTACTTTGCCAAATTCATTTATTGAATCTAGCAGCTTTTTGGTTGAGTCTTTAGGATTTTCTATGTAAAATATCATGTCATCTGCAAATAATGAGTTTTACTTCTTCCTTTCCAATTTTGATGTCTTTTATTTCATCTTCTTGTCTGATTGTTGTGGCTAGAACTTCCAGTACTATGCTGAGTAAGAGAGGTGAAAGTACACATCCCTGTCTTGTTCCCAGTCTTACAGGAAACACGTTTAGTTTTTGTCCATTGAGTACGAGGTTGGGTGTAGGTTTTATATACATGGCCTTTATTGTGTTGAGGTATGATCCCTCTATTCCTACTTTATTGAGAGTTTTTATCATAAATGGGTGCTGGATTTTATCAAATGCTTTTTCTACATCTGCTGATATGATCATATGATTTTTATTACTTATTTTGTTTATATTGTGAATTGCATTTATTGATTTGCAAATATTTTATCAACATTGCATCTCCAGGATAAATCCTACTTTATCATAGTGTATAATCATTTTAGTGTATTGCTGGATTCAATTTGCTAATATTTTGTTGAGGATTTTAGTATCTATGTTCATCAGGGATATTGGCCTACAATTTTCTTTCTTTGTAGTGTTTATTTTTCCCTCACCTGAGTACATGCTAATTGATTTTAGAGAAATAGAAAAGGAGGGATAGAGAGAGAGAAACATCTATGTGAGAGGGAAACATCAATTTATTGCTTCACATGCACACCAACCAGTGACTGAACCCACAACCTAGGCATATGCCCTAATGGGGAATTGAACCTGTGACTTCAGTTTATAGGATGATGTTCAACTGAGTCACACTGGCTAGGGCTGTTGTGTTTTTATCTGGTTTTAGAATTAGAATAATGCTGGACTTGTAAAAAGAGCTTGGGAGTCTTCTGTCTTCTTGAATTTTTTGGAATAGTTTGAGGAGGATAGATGTTAATTCTTCTTTGAATGTTTGTAAAATATGCTTGTGAAACCATGTGGTCAAGGACCTTTGTTTGTTGGGAGGTTTTTAATTACTGCTTCAATTACATTGGTTGTTATCAGTCTGACAGGTTTTCTGACTCTTCCTGATTGAGTTTTCAAAAATTGTATATTTGTAAAAATTTGTCTCTTTTTCCCTGGTTGTCCACCAATAATAAACATCCACAAAAAGAACTAAGAAGACAATCCCATTTAGCATTTCGATAACAAGAAAAAATAAGATACCTAGGAATAAGGTAACTAAAGAGGTATAAGACCTGTACTCAAAAAACTACAGGAAATTGAAGGAAGAAATAAAGGAAGACAAAGATAACTGAAAGCATTTACCATATAAATGGATTAGAGGAAACAACATAATTGAAATGTCCAAACACCTAAAGCAATTTATAGATTCAGGGCAATTCCTATTAAACACGTGTACTTCAGGTCCATCTATAGTGTCACAAAGGGTAAATTTACTTTTTTATGACTGTGTAATATTCCATTGTTTAAATGTCTCTTAGTTGTTTTATCCACTCATCTATCAATGGACACTTGGGCTGCTTCAATATCTTGGCAATTGTAAGTAATGCTGCAATGAGCATAGGGGTGCTTATGTTCTTTCAAATTAGTGTTTTTGATTCCTTCTGATATATTCCCAGAGGTGGGATCGCTCATATGTGAAATTTAATTAAAAACTGATCTAACAAGGAAAATGAAGACAAACTCAAAAATGGACAGCAGATGACAGCTAATGCTGGGGGCAGGTTAGGGGGTTGAGGGATTGAGCAAAAAAGAAAAAGGACTCATGGACATGGACAACAGTGTGGTGATTGCTGAGGGGAGGGAGGTATAAGGAGGCTAAATGGAATGGAAAAAAGCAATAAAAATAAAATAAAATAAAATAAAATTGTTTTGTGTACCCAAAAATGTTTTCAAAAATTGAAAACCAGTGTACCATATGATCCAATAATTACACTTCTGGGTATTTCGTCAGCAGCCGTCCGTCTCGAGAGACGATGGTGTAGCTTCTTAAGAGTCTATCTGCACCGCCGAGAATGGCTGTGCAGTCCGACTCGGGAGTGACACGGTATCTGTCTCCTCCCGTGTTGAATCGACATCTTGCGATGACGCTGGAGTGTCCTCTCCAGTGAAGCTGAAGCTACAGAGCCTGGGCAGGGTGATATGGAGGGTCTGCTGTTGCCCATGCAGCAGACCCCCCCTCTCTTCGCAGCTGAAGGGTCCAAGGGAAAGACGGAGTCAATACAGCTTGGCTTCAGGTGCGCCGCAGGAGTTGCCGGTGTTGACTACAACGTCAAACCGCCTTAGGGACTCCGGCTCCGGATTTTCTGTCGGGGTTTACTCCCTTAGCCTTTCCCCTGAAGAGGTATGCCGCAAGGCAGCGGAGGTTTTTTGGAGTCAGAGTTTTCCTTCTCTGATGTGCCCTGACTGGAAGATCGAACCAGCAACACTTAGCTCGCAGGCCAACGCTCAATCCACTGAGCCAAACCAGCCAGGGCTCTTCTGGGTATTTACATTAGAGAAAACAACAAAAACCCATGTAAATGTTTATAGCAGCTCTACCTATAATCATCAAAACCCAAAAAAACAACCCTATTGTCTTTTGAAAGGTGAATGAATAAATATACTTTGGTGCAATCATACTATACAATACTATTGAACAATAAAAAATGGATTCAATAACATGGATGAGTTTTAAAGATGTTATTCTTAGTGAAGGAAACCAGTTTCAAAAAAAAAATTATATACTATATGATTCCACATACATGACATGTTCAAACAGACAAAACTGCTGCAATGAAGAAGAAATCAGTGTATGCCAGGAGATAGGGTGTTGGGGGTAATGTGATCATAAAGAAAAATCAAAGGGTTCTTTAGATTTAAAAAATTATTTAATATCTTGATTGTGATGATGGTGTACAAATCTATACATGTGTTTAACTCCGCAGAACTGTATACCAAAATAAAGGCAATAAAAACAGCAAATGAAATAGACATTGAAAATAACAAAAGTTTTACTTGTTTCAAAGGGGAAACTGGAAAGAGATTTGAGAATACATAGCAAATACTTAGCTTGAGCATTCAGAAAAGACAGTCTGAGAAGTGTATATACAGGTATCCCACTGTGGAATGTGAGAATTGTGCTAAACAAAAGTGAGAAAGATGTCAGGCAAATGAAAATATATGGGAATTGTGACAGAGTAAAGATTTAGAAATCTCAGAAAAATCAATTGACAGTCTTATGGGAGCACCCTTGTAGGTACCTAACTGCTTTTCTCTTGCTGCTTTTAAGATTCTCTCTTTGTCTTTAACCTTTGGCATTTTAATTACTATGTGTCTTCACACATAACTGTTTGCATTCATCTTGTTTGTGACTCTCTGTTCTTCCTCGACTTGTATGTCTATTTCCTTCACCATGTAAGGGAAGTTTTCTATCATTATTTTTTCAAGTAGGCTTTCAACTTCTTGCTCTCTTTCTTCTCCTTCCAGCTTCCCCATGATGCGAATGTTAGTACACTTAAAGTTTTCCCAGAGACTCTTTATGTTATCCTAATTTTTTTTTTGTTTTATTTTTTCTTCTTGCTTAAGAAACTTTGCAGGCTAGAAGGGACTGGCAAGAAACATTCAAAGTGATGAAAGTAAAACCTACAACAAGATTATTCTACCCAGTAAAGCTATCATTTAAAATTAAAGGACAGATAAAGAGCTTCCAGTAAGAAAGCTACAGGAGTTCATTGCCACCAAACCACTGTTATGTGAAATGTTAAAGGGCCTTCTTTAAGAAGAAGATCAAACATATGAACAATAAAATGCCAATAAATACAGAGCAAAAAATTGATTCTAGAAAACAAAACAAAAAAACAAGCAAGACAAAAACAGAATAATAGATACAGAGAGTGTTTTGATGGTTTCTAGATGGGAGGGTTCAGGCAGTTGTACAAAAATGGTGAAGGGATTAAGTAGTACAAATTGGTTGTAACAGAATAGTCATGGGGATGTAAAGTACAGCACAGGGAACAGATTGGACAAAAAACATATATACATGACCCATGGACAAGGACAATGCTGCGGGAATGGCCTGAGGGAGCTGGAGTGAGGGCGCTAAGAAAAGGAAGGAAAAACTGGGACAACTGTGATAGCATTGTAATAAAATATAATTTAAAAAAATAGAAATCTCAGAGAAAATCATCATATCTGTAATGTAAAGTAGAAGTGATAGAGGGAGTTAATTCTGGAAAGCTGGGAGATGGCAGATCTTCAAAGACCCTATAAACCAAGGAAAGGCATGTGAAACTATTGGTGTGTAAATTTATTTTCTGAAAGGTTAACAAAGTTGGACTACAATATATATTGCTGCATGAAGACATTGCTTAAAGCAGCAATGTCCATTGGACTTAATTTATAAAGTTGTGAAGTACTGCCAAGCTTGTTTTATTCCAGTTTATATGAGAGGATATTGATATATTTTTTATTACCAAACATTGTTACAGTGAGCAACCATGCTCATACCTAAATATTAATCACCAGTATTACATATGCCATACATAATTATGTTCATGAATATGAAAATATGAATACATAAAATACACAAATAAAAATGCTTATCTAATGTGAAACATAGGAAACTGAAATCCTGGGGCTGGAAGGAAGCTTAATGGGCATCACTCCCAAATTAGAATACTGTTTCTCAGTGCTGGTGCATACAATGATTTAGGAGTACACAGATGGATATTTAAATTTTAATAGCTATCAATTTTTAAAATATGTAATAGAAAGATAAGCTATTACTAGCATACAAATGCCTGGATTTCATGAACATGGTTGCTTAGGTTGAAGCCATGTTTTATTTTTGTAAATAAAATAAAAGTTGATTATTTAAAAATATGTGTATTTAATAATAGCAAAAATAACACTGAATAGTTGAAGTTTTATATAGCTAAGGAGGTTGAAAGCTCTCTTTTTGTAAAGTACCTCAAGTGTTTTTCCAGTGTCTAGTACGACATATTCACTGAATAGAGGCAGATTTGTTTCAAGGCAACTCTTTTTTATTCTGAACCTTTCTAGTTAGATAGTGAGAAGGCCCTTCCTGATGCTTAGCCAAAATCTGCCTATTACTTTTAGCCATTAGTCATATATAATTCTTCAGGCAATATAAAAGGAATTGGATTATTTTACTGTGTCCTATAGAAATATGAGCATGAACTGGTTACAGTGTAACTACTTATGATGGTGAAGACACACAAGGAGTGTTACCATCACCACATTCATATATCTGCCTAAAAAGGGAATAAATGTCATTTTGGACTCCAAGTAGAAGTTGTTCTTCCCATTACAAGGAGCCTAGGATAAATAACATTTCTGCCTTTGCCTTCCATCTTCATCTTGTCCAATATCATGGTAATGGAAAGAAAAATAAATCTCCAGGACACAGATTGCTCAGAAAAAGTGTAAAAGGTACAAAGTCATACAAATAAGAAACCATTTCCCCACTCAATAACTGATAATAGCATTACACATCCAAATTCTCATTCTTTAATGTGAATTCATTTATTCCAGGTAATTATTTTTCCTTTCTTATTTAGTAAAGCAACACTCTCTTCCCCGCCAAATTTTTAAATAGGTATACTAGTATATGTTGCCTAGGGAGATTTCAAGTACATACTATGACTATTATTCTGATAGTCAGAATATCTAAAGAAGTAACAAACTTTAGAAATTGGCATTGATATATATATATATATATATATATATATATATATGTATATATATATATATATATATATACACACACACACACACATATACATATATATGACAAATTATACTTCCAGATATCACCTAACAACAAAAGTGATATACCTAACATTCATACTTTCCTCTATTCATCAACATAAAATGTCTGTCATTTTGATCTTGTGAATATCTCCTATCTCTGTCCAGGCTATAATTACCTTTTTTAGCTTATTAAAGCTGATTTCTGTCTGCAGTCTTCTTGCTTATTAACAAGTGTAGTCATGGGAAATAGGAATTGAAAAGATAGCTTTAAATATTCACCAAAGCCATTATTTATTTGGAAAGAAGTTTCCTGCTCTTTTCTGTTACCTCTTTTCTCTATTTCCTATGTGAGATTCTGGATGAATCAGAAGCATCAACTAAAGAAAGAGTGATGAAGAGCCCAGCAAAAAGGCAGAAAATGCTGATGACACTCCTCTCCCTAGTGCTTGTTTCTAGCATCAAGCAAGCTGGAAAGAGATGCTGGCAGAAGGGAAAAATTTTATCTTTAAATAAAGTTATAAGTTTTCACTCTTACAGTTAATGAGGCATTCTAATAACTATAATTTGATTATTTTAGTATTAACTTAATTATAATTTGTATTATTTTTGTAACAAATATTTATCAGTTGAATTAAAATTATACAGATACTAAACATGTTTATCACTGGCCTCATTAGATGGGATAATAAAATTTCAAATTACAAATAGTAAAAATACAGACTGTACTAAATTACTGTCATTTGACTTATTCACTGTTTTACTAGCTGATTCTGACAATAAAGATTTCCATTTATTGTCATGGTTACGGACTATTGAATGAATTCTGCTCATGACCAGTGAAACAATAAAATTCTGTATTACTGTGGCCAAAATTCTGGCTTCACAATTATCTTGCTTGGAAAGAAGAATCCAGACTGGCATTAAATGAACAAGAAGTCAACAATATGTCAAATATCTCAGAATATGTATTTAGTTTTATTTGCACTCTTATAATAGGTATGATTACAGGTTAGGGAATCCTGATATTTTTGTTTAAAAAACTCATATTAATCAAATAATGTTTATTTTTAATTTAGATTAAGGTTTTCATTGACTCTGATAACATTTTAGAAAACCAAACTTGCCTTGTTCTCTATATTTATCAAATTTTTATGTTCCAAATATAAAAGAAAAAAATGAAGATTTACTTAACGGGAAGTACTTCATCCACAGACTAAACCTAATTTAGATATTTATAATTACCAGGAAAAATAGTAAACTATCCAATGTCTGAATAGACATTCTGTGATTTAGTATGTCTAATTATTCTATACTTAGATGGGAGTATTTAGGCCGTTCTGCCATTGAACATTCCTTGAAAATGTCCTAACTCCTAAGTCTCAGTTCCTTCCTTTTTAAAGTGAGGGCATTTATGTTAATGCTAAAAAACATCTATTAGTTATATTATTAATGTGGAGACAATTCAATGTGGTACCTGGTTTAAGAAATTATCTTTGTGTGTGTAATATGCATTTTAACTCCTTATTCCTTTAAACCGTGCTACAGAAAATAAGCTGTATCAAAACCATGCTACTGAGTAAAACTATAATCCGTAAAAAGAGGCTTAGCATGTTTGGGATACACTATATAGGCAACATGGTTCTTTCTCTATGCATTTTTGCCTAATGGCACTACCTTTTTAAACATCAACATAACATTAATCACAGTGTGGGATACAGATTCTAGGGAAAGTCTGCTAGTCCTCTCCCGTGGATTCACATAAAGGATGGTGCTCTCATCCAAGTAATTCTGAAGGTGACAAATATTCCAGATGCTGAATTTATGGGAGTGTTTGCTCCCTGTTTATTAACTCATCCATCTTGTGAGAAATAAAGGGACCAAACAGTGAGACAAGTGGGCTTTTCTTATCCTGTCAACTCAATGATGTTTTAAAGTAATCAATATCTATAATTACTAAAACCTGCCAAAGAAATTTAACCCTCCACTGCCTCATCGTTGCCTACCTAGCTTCTAAAATGACAGTACAAGTAAATTCAAAATTAATTAGAAAGAATACAGCTTCAATAATGACATTGATTTATTTCACCAAATCCATGTTAATGGACCTATAACACATTCTATCTTCCTTAATATTTATTTGTGTAACAGGCATTCTTAATTGGGACCCATGGCAAGAGGAAGTCCTCCTGTGCTTTGAAAGTATTCAGTCTTGATATATAGTTTACTGGAGGTCTTGCAGTCAGGTGATCTCACAATAATAAAGTCTGGCAGACTCAGCAAGGTCTGGCTGATGTCTAACATGAAGTATTCAGTTTTGAGGTCCTAATGGAGAGGGTATTAAAATCACTGTCAAAGAATTAAAAAGCAGAAATGATCTGAGTTTAAGCAGATTTCTAACAAAATTCCAACCCTCAAAGTAGAACAATTTAAATTCATGTTAAGTGAAAAATGAAAATAGTAAATATAAAAGAACAAATCAATTACATAGGAAAAAAGCAATAATAAGGAAAATCACCAGAGACAAAAACTGTTTTTTCAAAAGGTATTTTCAAAATCAATAATTTCTAATAAGACTCATCAGGAAAAAAGACAAAATATATTTTTCAAAGTTAAAAATCAAAAAGAAGACAAAAGTAAAGATTCCGCAGGTACAAAAAGGAAAAAGAAGAGATACTATTAGCAATTTTTCTCAATAAATGTGAAAAGAAATTTAGTGTAAAACAGAACTTAACAAACTGAAATAAGAAATAGAACTTCAAATAACTCAGTAATTAAATAAAATAAGTGCATAAATTTAAAACCCCTCCACTAAGAAACTTCCAATTCTAAATGGCTTTACTGGTACAGTCTGACAAATAAACAAGAAAAAGAAATAACACTAACCCTACAGAAACTCTTTCAAATAACATAAGAGGAAGAATTCTGCTTTATGAGGCCATAAATAAAAATTTGAAAATGTTAATTTAGATATCATTTATAAGCATACATACATAAGTATAGAAACACTTAATATAATGCAAAGAAATCTAATAATATATGAAAATATGTCATGATCAATCAGGTTTTATTTCTAAATTTTATGGTAAATTTAGTATCTGAAAATTAGATAATATAATAAATCACATTGAAAGAATAATAAAACCATATTATCATCTCAGTACATATAGAAAAAGCATTTGACTGTCAGAAACTTTTGTTAAAAAAAATCATCTTGTCAATTTAAGAACAAAAGTGTTATTTTATCACTCATGTATATGGTCCAAGAATATACTCAAGAAAATTGAAAATGTATATCAAGACAAAAACTTGTACACAGTTGTCTAAGCAGCATTATTCCTAATAGCAAAACAGTGAAAACATATGTGCATCAGTGAATAAATAGACAGATTGTGTTTTATTAAATGGAGTACTATTTGACAATAAAAAGAGGTGAAGTATGTCTATCAACCATCTACATGTCCTCTTTGTAGAAGTGTGTATTCAGGTACTATGCCCATTTTATAATTGGAGTTATTTGCCTTCCTTGTTTGAGTTTTATAAGTTCTTTACATATTTTGGAAATTAACCCCTTTCAGATGTACATTGGCAAATATGTCCTCTCATAAAGTGTGTTCCCTTTTCATTTTGTTGCTGATTTCTTTTGCTGTTCAGATGCTTTTCAGATTGATGTAGTTCCATTTATTTATTTTTTTCCCTTTGTTTTCTTTGCTCTTTGAGATATATTGACAAAAATATTGCCACAAGAGATGTCTGGGATTTTACAACCTATGGCCAGTAGACATGTAAAAAAGTGCTCAACGTCATTATAATCAGAGAAATGCAAATTAAAACCAGCAAGTGCTGGAAAAGATGTGGAGAAGAGGGAATCCTACTGCACTGTTGGTGGGAATGCAGACTGCTGCAACCACTGTGAAAAACAGCATGGAGTTTCCTTAAAAAACTAAAAATAGAAATGACCCATGGACATATACAAAAGGGTGGAGATTGACTGTGAAGGGGGGAATAGGGGAGAACAATGAAGGAAAAACTGGACAACTGTAATAGAAAAGCAATAAAAAATGAACACTAAAAAATAATAAAATAAAATAGAACTTCCTTTTGACCCAGCAATCCCACTTCTGAGAATACATCCTAAGAATTTCGAAAAAACAATTCAAAATAGTATATGAAGTCTTAGGTTCATAGCAGTGTCATTTACAATAGCCAAGATCTGGAAATAGCCCAAGTGCTTATTGGTAGATGAGTGAACAGAAAGCTTGGTACATTTATGCAGTGGAATACTACATAGCAGTAAAAAGATGAACTCTTACCTTTTGTAACAGCATGGATGGACCTAGACATTATTATACTTAGTGAAATAAGTCAGTCAGAGAAAGACAAATACCATATGATCTCACTTATATATGGAATCTAATGAACAAAATAAGTTCAAGAACTAAATAAAAATACATGGAACAGTCATGAATACATGAAACAGACTGACATCTGTCAGCAGGGAGAGGGGTTGGGGGACTGAACAAAAGAAGATGAAGAATTTAGCCAAAGAACATATATGCATAACCCAGAGGCACAGACAACGGTGTGGTGAGGGCCAGAGGGAAGGCAATTGAAGACTGGGTGGAGGTGAGCAAAGGGGGTAGGGGGATTTGAGGACATCTGCAATAATGTCAACAATAAAAATAAAGTTAAAAAAAAAAAAGAAGCAATGTACTAACACATAGTACAACATGAATGAGCCCTGAAAACAACCAATAAAAGAAGCAATACACAAAAAAGCCACATGTTGTATAATTCATTTTATATAAAATTTCCAGATGGAAAAAGTACACAGATACAAAAGTCCATTACTGATTGCCAAATACTATGGGTGGGGATTAACTGTTTAAAGGGTATGGTATTCCTTTCGGGGATGATGAAAGCATTCCAACATTATATAGTGGTAATGGATGCATAACTGTGCATATACTAATAACACTTTGAAGTGTGAATTTTGTTATGTGAGTTATATTTCAATAAAGCTGTTATATATTAAAAATTGAATTTATTTGTACTAACAATAAACATGTGGAAGCAAAAATTAAGAACATAATACCACTACAATTTCTTTAAAATAAAATGAAACACATAGGTATTACTTAAAATATGTACCATATATGTTTAACAAAATGCTGAAGAAATAAAATTTAGATATCCTCAAATAAATGAAAAAACCATGTTCATGGATTAGAAGATTCATTATAGTAATATTTCAATTTTTACCAAATTTATCTATCCCTATCAAAACTGCAGCAAGTTTTTTTTGTAGAAACAAATAACCTTTTTATAAGTTATGCATAAAGACACAGACTCTAGAAAAACTAAAATGATTGTGTTAAGCAGAATAGTACCCTCCTACAAAAATGTCCATAACATCATCCCAGAATATGTGTATATGCTGGATTGTATGGCATAAGGGAATTAAAGTTGTACATGGAATGAAGGTTGCTAATTATCTGACTTTGAGATGCAATTACCACATGTTCCAGCAATTGCATACTTAAAATATTTATCTCAGAAAAATGGAAATTTATGTTCACACAAATACTTGTATGCTAGTGTTCATAGAGCTTGACTTGTTATATCCCCAAACTGGAAACCTCCAGGATGTCCTTAAATTGGTCTATAGTTAAACAAACTATGGTAAATGTATACTATAGAATACTGCTCAATAATAAAAAATAACTACATAAATACACTTAGATACACCATATAATACCTTAAACTAATACTCAGGAAATTGTTCTGAGGCAAAAAATAAAAAAGAAGGAGGGGGAGGAAGAGGAGAAAAAAAGAAGAAAGAAAGAAAGAAAGAAAGAAAGAAAGAAAGAAAGAAAGAAAGAAAGAAAGAAAGAAAGAAAGAAAGAAAGAAAGAAAGAAAGAGAAAGAAAGAAAAAGAAAAGAGAGAATCTCATAAAATTACATTTTACATTAAGATTCTATTTCAAATGACAAAATGTTAGATATGAATGACAGATGAGTCTTAGATTAGGAATGGAGGTGAAGCAACTGGAAAAGAGATGCTTATCATTAATGGATGACATGAGGGATTTTTAAGGTTTTTGAACTGTTCAGGACCATGACTACACAAATCATAAATTTCACGTAACTGAATGCATACCTACATACAAACACACACAAAATGAGTAAAATTAAAACTGTGGAACTGTGAATAAGGTAATTGGATTGTATTAATAATTTGGTTGTGATAGTACAGTGTAGTTTTGTTAAATATTACATTGGGTTAAGACCCTCTCTAATAGGTTCGCTTTAATTTAATTAATTTCAACTGGCAAATAAGGTCATATTCTGTGGTACTGGGGGTTAGAATTTCAACATATATTTTAGGGTACACAGTTCAACCCATAAGAGTCTTCTCTCTAGCCCTTCAAAATGTAGGCCCTTTCTACATACATTTCCAAAAATCTTAACCCATTTTATTATAAATCCTAAATCCAAAAATCTCATCTAGGTAGCATTATCTCAAATTTCCAAATACCATTATTTAAGTCACCTAATTCAGTTATGGATAAGAGTTGGATATGGTTTATATGAAGCAAAATTCCTCTATATCTGTGGATCTTTGAAACCAGACAACTTATCTACTCTCTAAATTCAGTGGTGGGATCAGCATAAAGTAAACATTATCATTCTAAAAGAAAGATATTCTAAAAGGAAGAATGGACACAAGGGGCCATGCTTCCTCAGCACATCCAAAATCAACTGGCCAAATTCTATTAGATTCCAAGTTCTAAGACTAATTTTCTGTGAGTTGATGCTCTGTCCCCTAGGCCCATATGGGTAGACCCAACCCCTCAGTCCTGGGCATTGGCCCCAACCTCTGAAAGCCAGGAGATACAGTTGGCCCACGCCTTCATAGTCACTCTTTGCCTGGTAGTCACTCTTCCTTCATTTGGCTGAGTATCTGTCCTTTCTGTCTAGGTTGGCCATGTTTCTGCTAGTATAAAATTCTGAGGAACCTTGTGGGTCTTCATGGCATATCCAGAGGATTCACACCATTAAATAAAAGGGTTCTCCCCAATCCTTCCTGGATAATTCCTGGTGTCTGCTGAAATAATTGATTGGATCCATGAATCACACCCAATCTTTTTAGCATATGGTTTCCCAGACACACCCTTGGCCCTGTGTCCAACGCAAACTATCTAGATGGTGAAACTCTCAAATCATCAAGTGATAGTTCCTCTTTAGTCTAGCAGTTCCTTCTTTAACTTATCTCTTTTCCCTTGTATTTTACCATATGCAGAACAGAAAAACCAAGTTGCACTTTCACAGTTTGCTTGTAAATCTCATCAAAATATCTTTCTTCACTTAAAAGTTTTATTTTTCACCAATGAATATTAGGACACCATTCAGCCAAGTCTCTTCCACTTTATAACAAGAGCAATATTTCCTCCAGTGTTCAATAATGTTTTCCTTATTCCCACCTGAAAAGTTTACCAGAAGCATCTTTAATGTTCATATTTCTAACAGCACTCTGTCAATGGTGATATATGCATTTAAACAATTATATGTATTTTAGAGGTATATGTATAATGTATAAGCTTTCTCTACAGATCTCCTCACTTGCTCTGATCCCTCAGCAGAATTGACATTAAATTGATATTTTTACCAACAGTCTACAAAGCAATTTAAACTTTCTATCATGAACCTAAAATCTCTTCTAGCCTTTGCCTAATATCCAATTCCAAAGCCACTTCTACATTATTAGATATTTGTTACAACAGCACTCCTCTTGTCAGTACCTAAATGGATACTAGTTTCCTAAGGCTGTGGTAACAGCTGATGTCTTAAAACAGAAAAAATAGGTTGTCACACTTCTAATGGTCAAAAGTCCATAGTCAAGGTGTTGGTAGAGTTGGTTGCTTCTATGAGCTTAACTGTAAAATTTTATTCCATATCTCATTCTTAGCTTCTGGTGATAACAGGTAATTCTTGGTGTTCCTTGGCTTGAAGAAGCATTACATTAATCTCTACTCCCATCTTAACATGGCATTCTACTTGTGTCTACACAAATCTTTCTCACTTCAGATGACACCAGTCATATAGGTCAGCACTCCCTTTATCATAACTAATTACATTATTCTGTTTCCAAATAGGGCCACATCTGAAGTACTGGAGGTAAAGACTGCAACATATCTTTTCTTGTAGCTATAATTCAACTCACAGTTGTTGTTGTTTTTTTACAGTCTTGAATAAAGTATACCTGATAAATATTTTCTGAATTAATAACTTTAATTTTAAAATGGAGTTCTACCATCTTTATTAGAAAAGTCATAGCATATACATTCAGTTTGTACTTTCTGATGGGAAATCAATGGATAAGATAGAAATGATGAAAAAGGGAAAAAATGGCTCTATTTTGGAGACTAGTTGAGACTGAGGTAAATAAAGCTAGCAGTGCTGTGCTAAATTGCATATCTCTACTGGTATGTCAGAATCATTGGAAATTTAAATAAATAATTGTAAGTAAGTAAATAAATAAATAAATCACGAGTATGAACACTTCAGAAATCATATGGAAACAATGTAAAACCAGGCAGTACTATCATTTTCATTGACAGAATTCAAAGCATAGATCTGTAAAATATTGCTTATATTGCAATTTTAAAGAAATGTTATTAACATTATAATAGAACAAATTTTATTCATGTATTCTGTGTAAGAGGTAAATAAAAAGTTCTGAAGTATTCCAGCACATACTCTATAAAGGCTTTTGGTTGTTTTGTTTTTTCTTTTCACTATATGAAACACACAGTTGTTTGTATTATCATTATCATTGAAAACCAAGAATATCAATTACATTGTACATGATGTAAGCATCCTTTTACAAATAGATCTGTAGTCATATATTAGTCAAGTAATATTTTATTTGGATAATGTTGTTCTGTGAATGTGTAGAGCAGTTCAGCCTAGAAGGTAACGTAGTAATGTCATTCGTAATCAACTTGGATAAAGCTATTGATCTCTATTTATATCTGTGTCTATATCTATGTTTATACCTATCTTCACCTATCTATATAACAAAAATTTTATTCAAAAGTCATTTAGCTGTAATATTTAGATTAATTGAAGATCAAGATTTTCATCTCTAAGAGACATATTTAAAGTATCAATTTATATGTGAATTTTCCTGTTAGATGCTAAAATTCACTATGTATATACAGATGATAAAAGTAACTGGGCTACAAAATGCATTTGTCATGCTCATTTCTTTTATTCTCTGGACATAGGACAATAACTTGTATTAAATATGGACTTAAAAATGCTTGTTTAGGAATCAAGAAAGTTCTGTTACTTTTATGGTGCTTAATCCCAATGTCTGTTATAAAGAGATTACTCTAATCATCTTTAAAATCAAATAAACCCAAAAGAGGGAAGAAGTGCACTTGCAGAATTTATTGAGTAAAATAAGAATGTTCTATTTGTATCATTCTTTAAAGTTTACAAAAACTAGTTTTTATATGCAAGGTATCATATCAAACTCATAAATTACAGGAGATATGTACACTATAGGAAATCATTCTTATTGCACAGATGACTAACCATGTGCTCAAAATTTCAAAATTCCCCAAGACACATAAACGAAGCAGAGCTAAGACTGTAACCCTGTCTTCTGACTCAAGTACAAGAATTCTGCAGTACAGTTCCCTGTGCAAACTCTATCAGCATTGATGCTCTTAAAAGAAATGTGTCAAAGGTCCTTCTAAGCTCTCCTGAATTAAAGTTCATAAACAATATATAATTTCAAAATAAATTCATTTAATGCTTTTAATTATATAGGTAAAAATAAAAATAAACTAGAATGAAATAATGTGAATTTATTTGAACAAGTCAGATACTTGAATCAATATGTAGACTAACCATGAATGCAGACTGAAAGAAATTTATTAAAGAATCAAAATTTTCTTAAGGGTGAATTATTGTTATCAAAATTCCAAATATGATAAAGTAGAATTTTCTGAGGTATATACACTAGTAATATTTAGGGGAAATTTACTGTATATTCATATTCAGTTATATGACTCTGTAATTTTTAATTGACTTTGCATATACTTGAATGTGGATAGGGAGGATGACTGTTCCTCATAGTGTATGTAACATCTTTGCCTTTGCTTATTACTTGCCAATAGAATACTCAAATATTATGTAGGGCAAACAACACTGTCCCCTGAATTTCACAATGAACACTTCTAGTTCCTGCTATGTCTTCTGTTATGCATTTCTGAACATAGCATGGTGCAATAGACAAAGTGACGGGGAGCTTCAGAAGCTTCACATTTCTTCCAGCAGAGTAGTAAACCCTGTTGGAGCATTCTATATCCTCCCTATATTTGCCCCTCAGAACCAATTTTGAAACAGCCTATGACACTCTGCACTTGCACTCAGGCAGCTTGCTTTTTCATGAGGACAGTGAAGAAAAGATAGAGGTAGATTTTCATATTCTAAATTATACCATCTCACATAAATAAGGAATTAATTGGCTTCACTCTCATTCAATAGTCTTTTATTAAATGTTTCAAATATCAATTATATGAATGCATAAAACAATTAAATAGTTTCAAAAGTGATTTATAATTCAGACAACTAAAAGTGCTCGTCTATTCATAAGTCTCTCCTCAAGGGTCAAAGATGAATGCTTTTATTGTTACGCTATGTAGAAGCTAATTCAAGTCCTATGGTCAGAATTATGGTGACAGGCCAAGATACCACTTGTAGAGAATGCCAACCAAAGCTTCTGTTATTGCATTTGTCAAAATATCCCAGTGGGATGGAAGATTTATTAGAATTTTCTTTCCAGATAAATCCCTGTTGTGAATCAAATTAGTCATTTTGTGTTAAATAGTATTATAAGCAATAATTCTGGAGTTACTTAAAAGAAATTATTAAGACACACATAATATATATCCATAACAAAATCAGAATGTCCAAAAAATTAACTGAATGGAAAATATAATATGTAAGTTGACTTTTCATTGTTTAATATTACTTGACTTTCATGTAATCTTATACTTATTTGACTCAAGAGGTACAAACTTTATCTGTAGTTTGATAATTAGTATCCTTCTTTTTGATCTACCAAAATTGTTAAGAATTTTAATAATAGATTGTGTTTATTGGTGACTGATGGTCATACAGATTCTGAGATGTACTTCAGTATTTTGTATGTGTATCTAAAATCTACATCTAGAGAAGCAGACCAAAAATGTTTAAGCAATGCTAGAAATCCCTATTTGTCATGGGGCCCTTGAGTGTTTTCACAAAGTGTGATGAATGAGGAGGATAAAAAAGAAAGGCCTCGGGTTCTCTAAGGGAGGATCAACTCGGTAGATAAGCGATGGTCCAGATCTCCCTGTGGGCCTTCTCTGAGAGTTATGTTTGGAGCCTCTGTAACTTTTCATGAGAAACTAAACAGGTATCATCTGGCACTTAACCTTCTAATGAAGCACAATATTTGTGCTCTTTGGATTTTTCTATTTCAATTTAATTGAATCACCATGATCCAAATGTGCACAGAAATATGTACAAATATACATTAGCATTTGAAGGTTTGTAAAACTGAAACATTCATATTTAGAGTTGAAAAATTGTTTAACTTGACTAAAAAAGGTTTTAAAATATGCATTTACCATTATGAAAAAGATATTATAACATGGGAATCTATACTGTGGGGCAGTAAAGAACCAATGAAAAATCTCAGAGCTACTTACATTATTTCACTAACAAAAACAGACTTTAAAATATGTTTGGACATTCTATTGACCTCTCACATATTCAAAAGTGACCCTAGAACAAACATATGTTTTCCACCTCCTAACTAAATCTCTTTTACACTCCATTTACTCACTAATCTTAAAAACACACCTTACAAAACTACAATTCATTATATCTGTGATTGCTTAATATGAAGGACATCTGGGAATGGTTCATGTAACATCTGGGACACATCACATCATTAGTAGAAAGAAAATGTTGATGAGTCCCTAAGCATTCAACATGGCTGGACTTCACAGGCCAAAGGACTATTGCAAAGCCGATTTTATAGATGTGTACACACATACACACTAATCAAGGACTTAGAAGATAAGAGAAATAGAAAGAATAAAATAGAGAAAATGAGAAAGAAAATAGTAAAAGTGTATCTCTTAAAATCTTACATAAGATCACATCATTATACTATTTATGGGTTCCCATTATACACAAAATAAAATTCCAGTATCCTTACATAGTAAACATGACGCTACATAACTTGGGTTCTGACTTCCTTTCAGTTCTCATCACCTACTACACTCCCCGTGGTATATGAGAGTACATTAACATTAGCCACCTGCAATTTTTTTTTCTGAATCTATAAAATTTATAGCTCTATCTTGTATTATGATTTTACATTTACTGTTCTCTTTACATAAGTTTCCTGGCCCCAACTTTTCAAATGCTCAGTTTTTTTTTTATTCAGATCTGATTGACTCTTACCTCCTCAGAGATGTCACCTTATCTGAAGTTCTCTATCAGTATATCTAAAGTAGCTGACCCTTTTATCCCTTCTCACCATGTCAACTCTGTTTGATAACTTCATAACACTTAATGCTTTGAACTTTATCGTATTTATTTAATAACTGATCTTTCTGTCTCTTCCACATTAGGTTGTGAGCACCATTATTAGCAAGTAACTTGTTTTCCTTTTCCCTGTTATACCCCCAACTTAAAATATAGTAGGTGCTCCATAAACATGTTTACATAAAGTAATAACAAATATGTACACAGTAGTTATGTATTTTTATTAGAAATTATGATCATGAATTGTTGAGGCTGTGGGCCCACTGTATATTTCCACAAATGCCATTGGTCCAGATTCAGCCATATTCAGTTAGACCTTAGAAGAATTACTCTTAAAGATAGACTGACTGAGGAGTCTACCAGTTCAGTTAGACAGTGCTAAAAAAGATTAATATCTCATCACAGTCTCCACTAAACTTGCCATAGACTTTGGAGCAACCTGACACTAAATGATGATACTGTTGGATTACTGACTTTACTGTCCATGGCATTGCTTAGAATGATTGCTTCATTGCAGCAGCAAGGGAGCAGGTGACAGAAGAAAGAATGATCAGGACTTTTGCCTTATACATTGCTGTCATAGAAGTAAAAAAAGCTTGTCTTTTCTATTAGCCGTAGTTTTTTAGGAAAAATATTCTGAATAAAACTTTCTTCTTTAAGAAATATATACAAAATGTTTTTGCTAAAACAATAGAAACTAAAGGTCTCAACATCATTATTTTGTGATATTACAGTTGGCAAATGCATGGCCTCTGAATGTCTTGAAAATAGGAAAGAAACTAAATGTTTTATAGAATTGAAATGAAATGAAACAGCACAACAGCAGTAGCACAGTCCAGATTTTAGCAAATCAACAGGAACACTTTGAACCACTCTTGTTTTTATTCTCTTTCTCTCCAACAGGAAAATCTGTTTGGAACTTCATTGGACATCTGAGGTCTACTTTCTTCCCCTCCTTGTTACTTTTGAAAGGTATATTTACCCTCAAAAAAAAAAAAAATTCATCAACAGGATCTATTTCAAACCTGACATAGACATAAGTTTGACTAGACCACATGAGCATTTCAAGTACATATGTATCCCACAAGATTGATCTCATTTTGAGCACTTATTTAGACACATAGATGTCAGTACATTAAACCAAATGAACTCAGTAAGTATAATTGCACTTTAAGTTTCTAGACACAGATTGACTTCCAAGAATAAATTCACATATTATGTTCTTGATAATTTGGTCTCCCTCTTATCACACTTAAAAATAAATACAACTTTATGTTTAAAAACTTCCATTTTAGTCAATAAGATTATTATTATATTACCACTTTAATTTTTGACTTGTCATGGAGATAGATGTATCAGATTATCATAGTGTACTGTCATTTACTCTGAACTTGGCTTTAATAAAAAAATTACAAAGTAGTATTTTTCCTAAATAGTTTATTATAGGATAAATGAGACACATTTCTATACTCTCAGTAATTACACTTTCATTTCAAATCAATAAATTGTCATATAGTTTATCATAACATATTTATACATCAATTAATACCCCAGAGTTTAATCAACCTGGGGAACATATAAAATTGTACTTATTGACATTAAAACTGAAAATAGAATCATGGACTTATGGTCACGTCAATAAAATGCAGATACCACTGAGATTATGTCTGATCAATCAACTAGTCATTCTATGCTACTTTATCTGTAACAGTAACTAACAGGATTATTCATTAAATGATTCTAAACTGAATTTTTAAAGATATACTAAAATTCTGGAGTCAGCATTGTTTGCATTAATTCTATTTGTAAGATGCAAAAAGAGAAAAAAACATATTTAATGCCTTATTGCTATTAAATAAAAGGTGTGAATTTGAATCATATTAGGAATGGTTAGATTAATTTGGAGGATAATTAATTAGTGACTTCTACTTCCTACATGATCTTATTTGTTTTCATTCAGTGAATATCTACCCCAAACCCATAAAGCCCCCTTCCTGTTGATTATGTCATTTATACTGTTCTGTGTAATATTATTCTCCTGTGGACAAATATTTCTTTATTTTTGTTTTAAATTTTAGTTTTTTGTATCATCACTCTTATTTTAATATGTACTTAGATTTTGTAATGATTCAATGAGTGATTTAATATATTCTTATTAGCTTGCTCTATAGCAATTTCTCTTCAATCAATGGTGATATGGTGACTAAAAGAGAGACAATATACCTTCTTACATGAAACCTGCATTATAGTGCAAAGAGGCAACAAAAAATAAAAAGAAAAGAAAAGAAGAAGAAATAAGGAAAAGGATAAAATAACAATTGGAGGGAGGGAGAAAAAGGAAAGAGAGCAGTGAAGGAAGAGAGAGAGGGAGGAAAGAAAGGAGGAAAAAAGAAAGAAGGGGAGAGAGAGAAAGAAAAAAAAAGAAAGCAAGAAAGAAGAAAGAAAGAAAGAAAGAAAGAAAGAAAGAAAGAAAGAAAGAAAGAAAGAAAGAAAGAAAGAAAGAAAGAAAGAGAAAGAAAGAAAGAAAATGAAGAAGAAAGAAAGAAAGAAAGAAAGAAAGAGAAAGAAAGAAAGAAAAGAGAGAGAGAAAGAAAAGTATAGAAATGTAGGAAATAATATTGAATGGCCTGGCAGTGTAAGAGTCAAATAGAAAAATAAATTAATCTGAAGACAATGACAGTAAGTGGGTGACAACTTTAATTTGAATAATGTGGTCAAATTTTGTTAAAGATAAAAACATTCTGACACATTTTAAAATGGTAAGGAAAACTTGATTCAAGGTTATTCAATGAACCCAAGGCCTGTGTAGCTCAATTGTTTGGATATCAAAGCAAAAGGTTGTCAGTTCGATTCATGGTCAGGGAAAAGGCCTGAGTTGCAGGTCTGGTCTCCAGGTAGGTGCGTGTAAGAAGCAACAATCAATGTCTCTCTCCAATATCGATGTTACTCTCCCTATTTTTCTCCCTCTATTACCCCCTTTCTAATAATAAATAAGTAAAACATTTTAAGATTATTCAATGAGAATATTGCAATAGAGAAGAGAGATCAGGCTCAACTTGGAATAAAGCAATGATAACTGGGAACTTACAACCAATGAGCAGAATGATGGGGGCAGTGGATAGATAATTACTAAGGGAAAAATTAAAGGTAGGGAAATTTTTTATAAAATACCTGATAAGATTCTTCCTAAAAGCAAGACAAAGTGATCAAATATTATGGGTGGAGGAATCTGTCTAAACTGGCTTAGCAAGATTCTTTCTAAAAACAGGCTAGGCAAGCCAGGCAAGGACTGGGCCCAATGTCAAAAACCAGTTGAGAGGAGGGCTCAGAGGAACCCATCTAAAGTTTAATCAAGGAGAGTCTTTGTCAACTTCTTTTTAGTTCAATTTAAATTAAATTAGTTAATTTAGAGTAAAGTTTAATTTGAGATCTGAATATCAGTATGGACCAGTTAAGCAAATAATAAGAATAAGAACATTTCAGACACAGAGAACTAGAATGCATGTTTCTTAAAAACTAGTTTGGTTTAATGAAGAAACAGAAAGAAACTGTGTAACTGGAGCATAATGATTGAGGCAGACAATGTCTATAAACCAGGACAAATGGTTTGGACAGATTTATTATATGTTTTGGGAGAATCATCAATAGAAGTTACATCAAATACAGAGTTAGGAAAAATTAAAGATCAAGAATACCTTATAGATTGTTTCCTTGAACAAAACTTGGTGGATGATGGTAACATTGACTGAGGTTGGCAGCTATAGAGAATACAGAGGTGTAGAGAAATGTTGGGTTTTATTAAGTTTGAAATGTTATTTTTAATCTTAATGGGCTAGTCAGTTAGGCAATTGGAGATACCAGTATGGAGTTTATGGGTGTGTGCAGGGCTTCAGATATATGTAGAGAATATGCAAACAGATTTTATGTAATGCCTTCAGTTCAAATGATGTCACATAAAGAGAAAAAAAAAGAAGACATATGACAAAGATTCTAGGACAGTCTAAGATTTAGAAGTCAAGGCCAAGAGAGGAGCAGGTGACAAAGAATGAATACGTGTGTACTGTCAGTTAAAGGGAAATCTAGAAGAGAAGAGTAAGTTTTAAAAAGTAACAAGTGATTAATTACATTGATTTTTCCTGAGAGGTTAAATAAGAGAGGTAGTTTTATGGATATTTACTAGAAATACTGCCCTGGGTTTATTGGAATAGAATCCAATTAAAGAATGCAGAGAAAGGCAAAAATATATTCTTTTATGAATCTTGGTTATGGAGTAGAGATCTGGTGTAGTAGCTGGAGGAGGATAAGGATCAATAAAGATAAGTCACGAGGGTCTCTGTCTTAGGGGAAGAAAATATAAAATAGATTAAATCCAATTAAGAATGAAAGGAAGATCGAAAGAGTTTCCTTTTTAGCAAGAGGTAATTCATAGTAAGGAAAAGAAGATAGAAAGGAAGAAAGGAAGAAAGAAAGAATGAAAGAAAGAAAGAAAGAAACAAAGAAAGAAACAAAGAAAGAAAAAGAAAAGGAAAGAAAAGGAAGAAAGAAAGAAAGAAAGAGAAACAAAGAAAAAGGAAGGAAGGAAGGAAGGAAGGAAGGAAGGAAGGAAGGAAGGAAGGAGAGGAAAAGCATTCATGGCAATGATATCTGTTTTTTGGTCTTCAGTAATTAAGGTGTGTTAGGGTTAAGAAAACACCAAGTGCAGAGATTTTGCCTGAGTTCATTTTTACATTTGAGACTCTTGAAAGAAATCATGTTACAGGCTTCCCAAACAAGCCTGAATGATGGGACATCAAAGTAAAAATAGCTGGTTTTAAAAAAAGTTGGTACAGTATTCCCTCACTTATCATGGGTATTACATTCTAGAACCCCCCCCCCCACTGAGAAGTAGGAACCTTATAGTCTGCACTCTTAAACCTACATAACTTTAACAACATATGTGTACAGTACTGCAAAATCCCGCAATATAATAAAAAATCCACGATAAATAATTAAATATAATATTTTTTAAAATCCTGCGATACAGTGAGGTTGCGATAAGTGAACTGCAATATGCATATCATACGAAGCCTGAGAAGTTCTGAGTTTTTCTTTTCCCTTAGTTCCCATGGATCACGAGAAAGACCAGGGAATTTCTGATCATCTCTGTGTGGAGTATAATATTTAGCTGAGAGTCTTTAACCAGGTAACTCGTTGGAAGTGAATTTTCACTATAAGGTACAAAGTGGTGGTATAATGAAGGGAAACAGAGCACGTGAGCTAGCTTGTAACAGTGGGGAATTGTAACCCACCCTCACCATTCTTCTGAAATCACTTCTGTAGATGCTGACTCTTAACTAACATGAAACTTGTAGAGAGACAGCATATTTGTGTAAGTATTCTAGGACCGAACTTCAAAAGATACATTCTCCAGACTTCAGTCATCCTAGCTCTGGGAGATTCGTTGACCTATAACTTTGGATCCAGGTGACGCACACCGGATCACCGTTTGACCAATTTTGAGGTCTTTAGCAGAATGGATTTTGCTAGTCTGCATGAAGAAAAATTTTATCCTCTTCCTCTTGATCTCTTTGTTCTGCTTTCCTTCTCACTCCTTATAAAAACCGCTGCCTGCACTGAAATGCTAAGATGGGCTTTGAAATGAAGCTCCCCACCCCCAATCTTCACTGGTGGCCGACACTTGAATAAACATCTCTCTTTTACTAGTACCTTTCTCATGAATTTGGCTTTTGTTGTGGCAGGCAGCCAAAGATGGGTTCAGTGACCGGCTGGGTACTCTATGACTTTAAGTCAGAACTTAAAGAAGTTCACAGCACCAATAGCAGAGGCTAAAGCACAGCTGGGCCAAAACTTTTCCAGGAGGATACTATACTATGCAGAGAGAGATCTCAGACCATGAGTTTCTTCTGTTTCAACTGTCAGAGCTAGTTTTACCTTAATTATCAGGCAAAAAAGAATAAGAATAAAATAAATAAATAAAAACCTAGGACAAGAGATAATAGGACCTGAAGGTAGCTCAAAATATCAAGTACAAATCAGAAAATCTTTTTTTTTTTTCTCTCAACAAATAGGGGCATAAACTTGAAGAAGAGGAAGAAAAGAAACGGGCTCTTAAAGACTGGATAGTCATCTAAATAAGAAAGAGTTACTTAATGTTCCAAAGAAACATGTGTTATAATAAACAAGGATACACTGAATCAAAATAATTTGATTCCTATCGAAGGTCCCTTATTCTCCATTCTCCAGGATTCTGCTACTGATTTCTTTTCCTTTTTGGTGTTGTATGAAATTCTGTTTTCACTTTTCTGGCACCAGTCTGTAGTAATTCTTTAGGTCTCTGATTTCCATGAAATGTATGGAATTAAAAAGGCACTACATATATATTTTCATCCTAAAGGTCAAGGTGGTTCAGTTTTGTTATCACAGAAATAACGTTTAGGAGCTCAAAATTATTTTGAAATAAAGGAATGGAAATCCTACCAATAGCATATATATGCAAATATGTTTCTTGTGTCATTCTCAGAAGCAAAAGAAATATATGTATCTGGCACAGATGCACAACCTTTCTTTATTTCCTTGGATGAAGAGGTGGGATTTTAGCCTGTCAGTGACATCTGTGATGTGATTATAATAAAATCTGTATGAAATGTGACTGAAACATCTATAACTTTTTTCAATAGCAATTATAAAATTAAATATTTACTATTTTTAGGGTGTCTACTGTAGGGCCACATTAAAAAAGTGCTGCTTTACTTGCCTCAGTGAATTGTTTCTTTACCACATAAATAGCATTCAGTAATAACATTCAGTACACCGGAGACATGTAGATATTTATAAGTTCAGTTCTGTTCATGTCATTCTTTATTTCATAAGTCTGGTGATTATTTCTGCTCTCTAAAAGAGAATCATTTCTTTAACGTGTTATGTAAGAAATTTTACAAACTCCTTCCTACTGTAGCTTTTTTCTCTTTCTATATAACAGCTCTCTATTTCAGCCTAACTACGCTACTGTTTAAAACACATATAATTCATATCCCTGCTCCCATATACTTAACATTATTATATCTTCATATTTTAAAACCCTCCCATGCTTCTCTATTCATTCAAGCTCTTTTGAAAGTTCATTGTTATTTTTCTCCTCCTCCGTGAACCCTTCATTAACCATTCTTAACTTCTGTCGTTTGTTCTTATGTATGGCTTTGTAGCTATTGTTTGTTTGCTTCACTTGGCATATGTTGTAATAAATTTGCTAGTTTATGAATTATTTTGCATATCCATGCTGAAATTGCCCTCCCCTATACACAGCTGCCTACCAGATAGTGAACAATATCATGTTCCTGGGGCAAATAACAATGATTAGTGAGTCCTGCTTTCAGAGATTTGAATGCATACTCCAAAGTAATGAGTATCAGCTATCTGAGAATACTCAGGATAAATTACAGCAGCAGGAGATATAATTTGTCTCAAAAATAAAAAAAAAAATTTTTAAACCCTCTGAAAAATATTTTTCAGAAAATTGTAATGAACTAGAAACAATACCATGTTTATGTAAAATATGAAAGAAAATATCCTATAGTGTAGTCAGCTATTTTATGTAAAGCATTTCATTGACTTGTAGAAATAAAAAATGTGTTACAATATATTTATTTTTCTATGTTTGTTTTAGCTTTTCTGAAAACCTTTTATTCTTTGGCACGTGCTTTAGTAAAATTTTAACAAAATGAAATAGTTATAGATGTATGTTTGGCAGTTTTATTATTTCTAGTCAGTAAAAATGTTCTGATGTTTTATTCAGAAGTTGTGGTTGAGTCTGTTTACGTGTTTATTTCTTTGATTAATAAACTCTGAATTGGGCATTTTGGGTGTAAAAATTATAAAAGATAACATCTGAGATAATATCCTATTTTATTTTTATTAAAGGAAAAGTAATATGCATATGAAATAGTTTGAAAATTAGGGAGGGGAAGATGGCCGCAGAGTAGGGACAGTGTTCTCAGCTCGCTCCTGTTAAGGAGAGACTCCAGGAACGAATGCGGAGAGGAGTGACTGACACCTCCACAAAAGATCTCAAGACAAGGTGGGCAGAGTGACTCTCAATCAACTAACCAGAGAAAAAGATCCACCAAAAAGTAGCTGAAATACAACCAGACAGATAAAAGAAATAACATCAAGGACAACACAGACGGAGATCCAAGAGGGCGGAGGAGTAAGTGGAAGCTACACTAACCCCCTCCCAGGACCAGCCAGTGCTGACTCATCCCCAGTACTGCGGGTAGACCATTCCCTTCCAAGTGGCGTCAGACTAAGGGGAAATAAAAGCCCTGCCTACAGGAATTAAGCTGCCACACCCACGGTCCTTAAGCCTGACAGCTAATTACAGATTGAGTAGATTAACAACTAAAGAAGACAGACAAAGGCAGTAGATCACTGGAAGTCTCCAATAGGCTGCCTAGGGCCAGTCTGGTACATGATCTGATGATACCAGAGGCAGATCCAGGAAGAGCAGATCATTCTAAGAAGCACCAACAAACAATAGGAATCGCAAAAATGGGGAGACAGAGAAACAACCCCCCATCAAAAGGAAAGATAGAATCCACAGAGAGAGTGCTAAATGAAATAGAGGGGAGCAAAATATCAGATACGGGATTCAAAACATGGATTATGGAGAAGCTCAATGAGCTCAGCGGAAACTACAAAAAACTCCAGGGAAACTACAAGGAACTCCAGAAAAACTACAAGGAACTCACAGAGAATTACACGAGCATGAAAAAGGACATAGAAGCTATCAATAAGAGCCATGAGGAAATGAAGAATACGATCTCTGAATTGAAGAACACAGTAGAAGGAATTAAAAGCAGGCTAGAGGAAGCAGAAGATCGGATCAGCGAGCTGGAGGACAACATACACAAAAACTCCCAGACAATGCAACAAAATGAAAAAAGACTGAACAAGACTGAAGAGGTTCTAAGAGAGCTGCAGGACAACATGAAATGTAATAATATCTGTATCATAGGAATTCCAGAAGAGGAAGAAGAAGAGCAAGGGATAGAAAACCTCTTTGAAAAACAAATGACAGAAAACTTCCCTAACATGAGGAGAGAAAGAGTAGTGCACGTCCAGGAAGCACAGAGGGTCCCAATGAAGATGAACCCCAACAGGCCCACTTCAAGACACATCATAATTAAAATGGCAACATTCAAAGACAAAGAGAGAATCCTAAAAGCAGCAAGAGAGAAACAACTAATAACATACAAGGGAGCTCCAATAAGGCTCTCATCAGATTTCTCAGCAGAAACACTACAAGCCAGAAGAGAATGGCAAAAAATATTTCAAGCAATGAAAAACAAAGGCCTACAACCTAGAATACTCTACCCAGCAAAGCTCTCATTCAAAATGGAGGGTGAAATAAGGAGCTTCCAAGAGAAAAGAAGGCTAAAAGAATACATCTCCACCAAAGCAGCAATGCAAGAGATGCTAAAGGGTCTGCTTTAAGAAGATAAAGAAACAGAGAGAGAGAGAGAAGAACACAAGTACAAAAGGGAAAAATGGCAATGAATAAGTACTTATCGGTAATAACCTTAAATGTAAATGGATTAAATGCTCCAATTAAAAGACATAGGGTAGCTGAATGGATTAGAAAGAATGACCCACATATATGCTGTCTACAAGAGACCCACCTTAGAACAAAAGATCTACACAGACTGAAAGTAAAGGGATGGAAAAAAGTATTTCAAGCAAACGGACATGAAAAGAAAGCTGGGGTAGCTATACTTATATCAGAGAAAACAGATTTCACAGCAAAGTCCATAAAAAGAGACAAAGAAGGGCATTTCATAATGCTTAAGGGAAAAATCCATCAAGAAGATATAACCTTTATAAATATATATGCACCCAACTTAGGAGCACCCAAATATATAAGGGAAATTTTGAAAGACTCCAAGAAAGATATAGACAGTAACACACTCATAGTAGGGGACTTTAACACCCCATTGTCAACAATGGACAGATCTTCGAAGCAAAGAAATACCAAAGATATTGAGGCACTGAACAACACTCTAGATCAAATGGACTTAGTCGATATATATAGAAGTTTTCACCCAAAAGAAGCAAAATATACATGCTTCTCAAATGCACATGGAACATTTTCAAAGATAGACCACATGGTAGGACACAAAACAAGCCTCAATAAATTCAAGAAAATTGAAATTCTATCAAGCATCTTCTCAGATCACAATGGCTTAAAATTGGAAATCAACCTCAAGGAAAAAACTCAAAAACATTCAAACTCATGGAGAATGAATAACATGCTATTAAATAATGAATGGGTTAACAATGACATCAAAGAAGAAATCAAAAAGTTTCTGGAAACTAATGATAATGAACACACAAAAACCCAAAACTATGGGATACAGCGAAAGCAGTCCTAAGAGGAAAGTTCATAGCAATACAGGCCTACTTAAAAAAGCTAGAAGAATCTCTAATAAAAAGTTTAACCCTACAGCTACAAGAACTAGAGGAAGAACAACAAGCAAAACCCAGATCAAGTAGAAGGAAGGAAATCATCAAGATCAGAGCACAATTAAATGACATAGAGACTAAACTAACAATTCAAAAGATCAACAAAAGTAGGGGCTGGTTCTTTGAAAAGATAAATAAAATTGACAAGCCTTTAACCAGGCTCATCAAGAAAAAAAGAGAGAGGACCCAAATAAATAAAATCAGAAATGAAAGAGGAGAAATCACAACTGATACAACAGAAATACAAAGGATTATAAGAAATTATTATGAACAACTGTATGGCAAGAAATTTGACAACCTAGAGGAGATGGACAAATTCCTGGAAACCTATAGTCTTCCCAAACTGAATCAAGAAGAAGCAGAAAGTCTAAATAGACCAATAACAGCTAGTGAAAATGAAGCAGTAATCAAAAAACTCCCAGCACACAAAAGCCCTGGACCAGATGGCTTCACAAGTGAATTCTACAAAATATTTAGGAAAGAACTAACTCCTATCCTCCTCAGACTATTCCAAAAGATACAAGAAGAGGGAAGACTCTCAAACTCGTTCTATGAAGCCAGTATAACCCTAATTCCAAAACCAGGTCAAGACACAACAAAGAAAGAAAACTACAGGCCAATATTGCTGATGAACATAGATGCTAAAACCCTCAACAAAATATTGGCAAACCGGATCCAGCAACACATTAGAAAGATCATACACCATGATCAAGTAGGATTCATCCCAGGGATGTAAGGATGGTTTAATATTCACAAATCAATAAACGTAATAAAACACATAAACAAAATGAAAGACAGAAACCACACGATCATATCAATAGATGCAGAAAAAGCATTTGATAAAGTACAACACCCATTTATGATAAAAACTCTCAGCAAAATGGGAATAGAGGGAGCATACCTCAACATAATAAAGGTCATATATGAGAAACCTGAAGCCAACATCATACTCAATGGGCAAAAACTGAGAGCATTCCCCCTGAGATCAGGAACAAGACAAGGATGTCTGCTCTCTCCACCTCTATTCAACATAGTCTTGGAAGTTCTAGCCACAGCAATCAGACAAGAAAGAGAAATAAAAGGCATCCAAATTGGAAAAGAGGAAGTAAAACTGTCATTATTTGCAGATGACATGATAGTGTACATAGAAAACCCTATAGACTCCACCAAAAAAAATTACTCAACCTAATAAGTGAATGTGGCAAAATAGCAGGATACAAAGTCAATATAAAGAAATTGAAGGCATTTTTATACACCAACAATAAAAACTCAGGGATAGAAACTGAAAGAAAAATCCCATTTACCATAGCAAAAGGAAAAATAAAGTACCTAGGAATAAACTTAACCAAGGAGGTAAAAGACCTGTACTCAGAAAACTACATAACACTGAAAAAAGAAATTAAAGAAGATACAAATAAATGGAAGCATATACCATGCTCATGGATGGGAAGAATCAATATCATTAAAATGTCCATACTACCCAAAGCAATTTATAGACTCAATGCAATCCCTATTAAAATACCAGCAACATATTTCACAGACTTAGAACAAATACTTCAAAAATTTATATGGAATCAAAAAAGAGCCCAAATAGCCACAGCAATTTTGAGGAAGAACACAGTAGGAGGAATCACAATACCTGATATCAAACTATACTACAAGGCCATGGTAATCAAAACAGTCTGGTACTGGCATAAAAACAGACATATAGATCAATGGAACAGAATAGAGAGCCCAGAAATAAACCCAGGTTCATATGGTCAACTAATATTTGACAAAGGGAGAAAGAACATCAAATGGAATGTAAAGAGCCTCTTCAACAAATGGTGTTGGGAGAACTGGACAGGGACATGCAAAAAAATGAAACTCGACCACCAACTTACACCATACACTAGAATAAACTCAAAATGGATCAAAGACTTAAATGTAAGCCGTGATACCATAAAAGTCCTAGAGGAAAAAACAAGCAGGAAAATTTCAGATATCCCACGCAGCAACATTTTCACTGATGTATCTCCTAAGGCAAGGGAAATAAAGGAAAGAATAAACAAATGGGACTACATCAAACTAAAAAGTTTCTGCTCAGCTAAAGAAAACATCAGCAAGATGAAAAGGAAACCAACCATATGGGAAAATATATTCGCCAATGACATCTCAGACAAGGGATTGATCTCCAAAATATATAAAGAACTCATACAACTCAACACCAATAAGACAGACAACCCAATTAAAAAATGGGCTAAGGACCTGAACAAACACTTCTCCAAAGAAGACATACAGAGAGCCCATAGACATATGAAAGTATGCTCAACATCACTAGCCATCAGAGAGATGCAAATAAAAACCACAATGAGATACCATCTCACACCAGTCAGAATGGCCATCATCAACAAATCAACAAACAACTTGTGCTGGAGAGGATGCAGAGAAACGGGAACCCTGGTGCATTGCTGGTGGGAATGCAGACTGGTGCAGCCACTATGGAAAACAGTATGGAATTTCCTCAAAAAACTAAAAATGGAACTGCCTTTTGAATCAGCAATTCCATTGCTAGGATTATAGCCGAAAAATCCTGACACACCAATTCAAAAGAACCTATGCACCCCTATGTTCATAGCAGCACTATTTACAATAGCCAAGTGCTGGAAACAACCTAAATGCCCATCTGTAGATGAGTGGATCAAAAAACTGTGGTACATTTACACAGTGGAGTTCTGTGTAGCAGAAAGAAAGAACTTCTACCATTTGCAACAACGTGGATGGAACTAGAGAAAATTATGCTTAGCGAAATAAGCCAGGCAATGAAAGAAAAATTCCTTATGCTGTCACCTATTACAGGAAACTAATGAACAACACAAACAAATGAGCAAAATTGAACCAGAGCTATGTAAACAAGAAGTAGACTAACAGTAACAAGGAGGGAGGTGGGAGGGAGAGAAGGGGGTAAGAAGAGGAAGGGTCAAGTCAAATGCAAGATTACAAAGGGTCTTAATATCTGAGAGGGAGGGATAGTTATTTTTTACAAACCAGGGGTATGGACTTGGCGGGGGGATTGCTGGGGGAGGGAGATGCTGGGTGGAGGGGAGTAAAGGGGAGAAAATTGGAACTATTGTAACAATATAATCAATAAAATACATTAAAAAAATTAACTGGCACCTATAAACATTCAAATACAAGTATTAATTCAGAAAGCCAAGGACTAAAAGAACATTTTAGTAAGTAAAGAAGAATTACTATTCAAAGCAATGAACGGCCAAAAATGCTTTCCCAGATGCTCTGAGTGTTAACTGATTACTCAAAGATACCCCTTACACAGTGATTGCCCTTGGGTAAGTGAGGACTGCCTGTCTCAGGTTTCATTGCTTCCTCCTCTTGCTCTGGGGCAGCCCTGAGCCACTAACTGAATGCAAGGATTTAAAATTATATTCCCTCTTTCTTCAAGGCAGTAGTAACTGTGGCGTAACTTATGCTTCAGCATTTCTCTGTGTCATCAAACTGAAGCTAGTCTCTAAGTGAAAGAGCATTCTTGATTTGCTAATTTTTCTGCCTTTGCTCTCCTTCCCTTATTCCACTTCTAAGAACACTTCCCAGTACAGCACTTGACCAAGAATCCTCATCTCAGACTCTGCTTCTAGGGAAACTTACTGAGGTTACATCTTCAGAACAAATTTAAAAAGGAATTGCTATCCCTATTTTGCAGTAAGCCAGTCAAGATTTCCATACTAATGATCCAAATTATAAGAATTACTTCAATTTTGAATAGATATTTCATAAAGCATTTTTCCTAAGACATTTTATAGCATCTGAATACAAAAGGAAAGGGTAAGTTCTTAAGATTATTAGTTTTGATTAACTTTTAGCATTCAAAGCATAAAGAGGAGCATTATGACCTTCAATTATATAATGAATTATCAGTTCTCTTGAAGTAAACTTTCTCCAGATTCTTTGAATTTTCATTATATAACTGTGTCAGGTTTTTTTTTTTTAATTGGTTATTTGGAGGTAAATAGTGTTAGTGTTATTAATCTTAAAATGTTATTAATCAAAGTATTCCTTTAAAGAAAAAAAATAGATTTAAAGGAACAGAGAAACAAGAATTAAAATTAACAAAAATGAATGTAACTACAGCTGCAACTAGAACTGAAATCATAGTGCTTGTACCCACGGCATGAAAGCTAAAAGTCTTATATCTCAACAAAATGTTTGCTTTTCTTTTTTTTTTTTTGTTCTAATACAATATGATATCAACAGTCTTTGAAAACTAAGCACGTTTTTATTATTAACTTGAAATCTCAGTTCTGAAGGAAACAAAATAATGAGAATTTTACTCACGTGAGAACTACTAAAAGGCTTTATAAATGTCTGTCTAGAATTTTATATTTATGCATCACATTTTATACCCTCCAGAGAAACTTATTTTTCACATATAATGAAATCAAAGATATTTAAATATATATCTATATTATGTACCACCAAAATTAAGCATTAGCTCTAGAAAATAATATTTTATAAATTAAATAATGCTAAATTAAATTGTGTAATATTCCCTTCCTTTGCCAACTAATTAAGGCATTTATTAAACTTGTATAATTTTAAGGTAACAAGGAGAAACTAATGGAGTTCTATTAGATTTTTTCCCATTAAGTTAACATTATAGACTTTTAATGAATGTCTTAATTAGATACTATTATTAACAGGGTTGATACACAAATGAAAGTCAGTCTGAATGCATGCAGTATGCCTCATTAGCACTCACTGCAAGACACTGACCAAAAGTCCTTTTAATTAAAAATATGTATAATCCTCCTATGTATAACAACCCATTTAACAATGTGGATACATTCAGAAATGCACTATTAAATCAACATAGAAATAGCATTTGAACTTAAATTTTATAAATTTACACTCTTTGATGCCTGCTTTTTCTTGTATATGCCAATTTTTCTATCTTATTACCTCATCTGTTTCATAGACAATAGCTAAGTTTATACCCTGCTTTTGCTATAATTCTTACTTTGCCTTAAATATGCTGCAAGTAACATTTTTCACATGCTTCTTTCTTTTATTCGTCAACGTACTTCTGTCTAAGTTTTGTTTAATCATTCCAATAACTATTCTCAGTATGGTCACCTCTGATCTTTGTATTTACACCGGAATCAGCAGACCCTCTTCTTTCCTTCCTTACATGACCTCTCTGTAACCACTTATTCAACCCTTACTATCTAAAATTTTGTTTTCCTTCTGTCCATTTCTGTACTACTACTTTGTTAAAGTCACATCATTTTTTACATCAAGTTAAATAATTGATTTTCCTGCTTTTTTTCTAGGACTAGCACACTGCTACTAATGGTGATTGTTGTAGAAAATGGCTATTTATAAGCCATATCCAATTCAGTTATTGCTCTGCACAAATAATGGGTGATTTCTTTGTTCCTACATGTCATCCTTCAAAACTCAATTCAGATACCACTTCTTCTGGGAAGCCCTTTGCAAAGAAGCATCCTAGCATTTATACTATTTTTCTGTTTGTTATACCACTCAAGACATAGGTGTGTCAAAAAGTTATCAAAATATAGTATAGTCACTGAATTACCTTTCTTTTGCTTCAGTAAAACCTCATTTTCACACTGCTAGAACATGAATTTTAAGATCTTTCATTTACCCAAAGATTTCAGTTTCCCAAAGGTGTCCCTATCCTAATCCCTGGAATTTGTGAATATATATCTTAAATAACAAAAGACAATTACATTTACAACTAGTGTTAAGGTTTCTTATCAGCTGACTTCAAAATAGGGAGATTATCAGAATGAACCTAATCTAACCACAGGAGTTTTGTTTTTGTTTTTGTTTTTGTTTGTTTTTTAACAGAAGAAGGATATCAGAGTGAGTCTTATTAATAGGACATGAAAAGTATTTACTCTGTTCTCCTTTTCTGAGTTTGAAAATGGAGGAGGAGTACCACTACCTGAGAAATATGGTACCTTTTAGAATCTGGGCATGGGCAAATGGAAATAAACAACAGTAGAAGAGACTAAAACTCTAAGAAAATCACAGAGAAATTAGAAAATGGTTTTAGGGGGTATGAGATAAATCCCAAAGATAATGGCATCCCTTAATTTTGCTTATGAATTGACATCAGTTCTGGACTTACAGTAGAGCTATACACATGTGTAAGAGGCATCAAAAATAAAAAGCATAATAAAGCCATTTGGAACTGAAATACCTTACTTCCCTGTGACCGAGTCCCAGACTAACTTTTTTGAGTGGTGCCCATATTGGTTGACCCAAACATTTAGCAAAGCACAGTGGAACTATCACCCAAAGAAGGCAAGATGACTTCTGTGAGTCTTATCCTCAACAACATTTTAGTCTGCCATAATGAGCTATCACAAATTGGGTGGCTTAAACAACAGAAATTTATTTTCTCTTACTTCTGGAAGCTAAAAGTTCAATATCAAAATGCCATCAGGGTTGGTTTCTGGTGAAATCTCTTCCTGGCTTTCAGACATCCACCTTCCTTCTATGTGTTCCCATGGTCTCTTCTCTGTTCTTGTGGGAAAAGAGAGTGTTGCAGTGTCTCTTCCTTTACTTGTAAAGACTCCAGTCCTATTGGATTAGATCCTTACTGTTACTACCTAACAATTTTAATTACCTTCTTAAAGGTCCTATCTCCACAATCCAATCCAAAACACCTAACAAAACAAAGAAAAACAAAAATAACATCTTCTTGAAAATTATAAAAGGACTCAGATAATGAAGAAATAATGCTGAAAATTTATAGGATAAAATCCAAAATTTTTTACAAATAATAATATGGGAAAATCTGGCCAATACTTAAGAGACAGGTCCATCAAAAGTCACTAAAACTTAGACTATATCAGTTCTCTTTAACTTGAAGAACTTTCTTTAGCATTTATCTTGGAGCAGTTCTGCTGGACAATCTGAGATGACTCAGAATGGAAATATTAGAAAAAAAATCTTTAATTCAGCTATCATAATTGTCCCTTTTAAGGTAAAACTGAACAAATTTAGAATGAATTGAGAGTGAAAATTTTCCAATAGGAAAATTAGAAAGTAAAGTAAAAGAGTGATGAAAATATTAGCTGAAAATTACAATATAAAAAAAATTTAAAGTACTCTAATGGGCTCAATATCAGAATGAGATAACACAAGAGTCAGTGAACAGGTGAAATTTCCAATATATTAATAGAAATATACAATTTTTTCCTGGTTTAGATAGTGCCTATTTCCCACCCAAATCCGTCCCCCAAATTTTTGTCCTTCCAAAAACCTTAGAATGTGACCTTATTTAGAAATGGAGTTATTGCAGATGTCATTAGTCGAGATGAGTAATATGGGTCGGGTGACCCTTAATCCAATATGACTATTATACTTATAGGAAGGGGAGGCAGACACACAGGGAAAATACCATGTGATAACAAAGGCAGAGAGTGGAGTGATGCAGCTGCAAAACAAAGAACCATAAGGATTCCTGGCCATCACCAGAAACTATGGAGAAAGAAGGAAGGATGCTTACCTAGTGCCTAATATCCCAGAGAAAGACTGATCCTGATGACATCTTGATTTTAGAATTCTAGCCTCCAAAACCATGAGAGAACAAGTTTCTTTTTTTTTTAATCCACACTTTCTGGTGCTTTGTTACAGAAGCCTAGGAAACTAACACAAATGTGGAGATCCACAATACCTGTAAGATAATATCAAGAGGTCTAGTGTCCTTGTCATTGCAATTCGAGAGAGAGAGTGATAGGGGAGAAGGTTATTGGTACATCAAATGTATTTGAAGAAATAAACTCTGAACATCTTGCAAGTCAGATGAAAAGCGTAAGTTGAATGGTTCAAGAAGCTCAGCAGCCTCCATAGAGAATAAACTTCAAAATGTAAATAAATAAAACAAAAATCCACTGAGGTATATTAAAGTATAAATAAAATTGCAGAAAATAAAATATAAAAATTTAAACAATAAAAGAAAAATGGCACACTCTACATAAAAGAGTAATGATTCAAATGATAGATTTTCCAATAGAAGTCATGGTGGCATAAGACAGTGGAATAATATCTGTAAAGTGCTAGATGTAATGTCAACCCAGATTTTTATATCCAATGTAAATATTTTTTAGATGCAAAGCTAAACAGATAAAGATGAAGAATAACTAAGGTGATTCATCACCAGCATAACAGCTCTAAAATAAATGATAACAGAAGCTGTTAGGTATTTAGGGAAAATGATTCCAAAGGAAAACATGCAACTCCAGGAATGAGAAAATAACAGAAATTGTAAGTTTCTAGATAAATATAACAGTTTATAGCTGACCATTCAAGTTTTCAAAGTGTATATAACTAATAAAAACAAAATAATATTGTGTAGGTGACTTCTCTATGTATGTAGATATTATAATATGACAAAATAGGAGGCACCTATGCTGTTGCCAGGTTCTATGTTTTACTTGTGATTTTATATTAACTCTAAGTTAACTAAAAAATACATGTGTGTGTGTGTATTTTTTCTCCTACAATGCCAAATAGGAAATTAAAATAGGGACATAGTAAAAAAGCCAATAAAGAGGTTAAAATTGGATAGTAAGACATAATTATGTAATAAAAAGAATGAAAGACAGGTTATCAAAAAAGGGAAAAACACAAATATAAAACAAAAATAAGGTGATAGCCCTAAATCTTACCATATTGAAATTATACTACATGGAAAGGTGTAAACAAACCAAAACAGAGACTTTCTAATTGGATTTTTAAAAATTGCACTCAACCATACATTGCCTACAAAAACCCACATTAATTATAATTATATAAATAGGTTAAATATAAATAATAGAAAAGTTATTCCTGGTAAGCGCTGATCAAAAGAATGCAAGACTGACTATATTAATATCACAGTATACTTCAGAACAAAAAATATTACCAGAGCTAAATCAAATAATTTTATAATATTAAAGGGGTTAATTTATCAAGAAAATAAACAATTGTAAATGTATGTGGAACTAGCAGAGCTTCAAAATATGTGAGGAAATAAATTATATGTAAAACTACAAAAAATGCACAAGCATTTTTACTCTCAGATAAAGTTGCAAATATAAAATGAAGATCTATTAAACCCACTTTAACTTACTAAAGTGAAAAATTTATTAATATACCTTAGACAAATTTTAAAATCTAGGACAGATGTTGAAGTACCTGGAATACAAGACTTTCCTGGGAAAATGGAGGTATCATGTATTGGCACCCATCTTATGCCTTATACCTGCACCGTTGGTAACATACATTAGAAAATTTACCTAGTGTCTCATAATGAAAACCTATGGCTCACCTTTGATATGTCTTCATTCACAAGCTTTATCCAACTATAAACAAGTTTCATTAGTTCTAACATCATAATATAATGAAGATATCCAAATGCCTCTCATAACCTCCACAATTCCTCTGGATCCAATTCATTTCTCACTATCACTAACACAGCCTTACAGTTGTTCTACTAGCTTTCACTATTGTAGTTCTTCTTCATTTTATTTTCTCCAGAACAGTCAGACTGATATGTGTAAAATTTAAATTGGATTCTGTTATCCCTAAGCTCAATACTGTTGTAGTTTCTCCAATAAAATAAAAACTCCATGATGCCATCTACATGCTATTGCATGATCTGGCCTCTTTTACTGAATTGGAAAGCCTTCCCATAACTACTTTATGTAAAATAATATTCCTTTCCTCATCTAGTCACTCTTTCTCCTATCCAACATCATTCTTCCTATTTTAAAATAATACAATACATAGTATACCCAATGTATATTATATACATGTAGTTACATGTTTATTATTTCATTGTCTATCTCTTCATGGTAATAGGATATATATCTGCATTGTGCATTTATGTACCCTCCCCACCTAAAAGAATACCTAGACATAGATAAAATAAATGAATATGTTTTCAATAAGTTTATGAGATATAACTGATTACTTACTATGTTCCAAGAACTGTGCTAAGATCCTAACATAAATAACTCTATTTAATTATCACAGGAATGGTCTAAGGTAAACACTGTTTTCTGGGTTTCATATTTAAAAAACTGAGAATTCATTTTTTTAGTATTTTCCTTAAGCTCAGATAGTTTATGACTGAAATAGAATTTAGACTTGATCTTTGTATTGTTCCTGCATCTCAACAACTGCATAACACAAATCTCAGCTATTAAAAATAGAATGTTAGAAAACATGAATTTTTAAGTACATCTATTTTTCTTAAGTTATTTGAAAATAGCATGTCTACTACAGTAGCCAATTGGCGAATTCACACATATTATTGGTTAGGACAAGGTTAAGATCATTCCAGCATAAAATATGACTCACCAATTTTAAGAGTAAGATGACTAGATGTTCAAAGAAACTCCTTCACTATCAAACACTTAAAATTATTTCACAGGAGATTTAAAATTTTTTTTTAATACCTGAATAAAC
Source organism: Furipterus horrens (assembly GCF_987537825.1). NCBI lineage: Eukaryota > Metazoa > Chordata > Mammalia > Chiroptera > Furipteridae > Furipterus > Furipterus horrens. The sequence continues at coordinate 72,096,009 of NW_028327175.1, forward strand.
TGACTAAAGAGTAAGAAAAATCTCTTGTAAACGTAAATACAGAAAGGTAGATGAATACCAAACAGACAGTGCAATGTGGTGTCTACTGATCCTTGGTAACTAAGAGCTTGCTATTTCATCAGAGATGAGAGGTTAACCTGTGATCCATGCTAGATAGGAGGTATGTTTGGATATCTCTCAACAAAGCTGGAATCATCTAAAAATGACACTGTCATTGGTGAACTAGTGAGACATCTACCCTGATGATGAAGCTTTTGGTAAACTCACTTATTTTGTATTTAGCTTTAAAAGTAGAGACTTTGAAAAAACTTTCTGAGAGCTCCCAACCACAAGTAATTCTCACACAGGAATTTACCTATGAGGCCTGAAAAATGAAAGCTGCAAGTGGTTTTGGGTTTGTAATGTAACTAGGAGCCTGATAGGTGCAAAGGCAAACCCTCTCTGGAAAACATATTTAAAGTCTGTAATTTAAAGATTACTCACACACAAAAGTCAATGGTCCATGATGTTTCAGAAAAAGAAAGAAAGAAAGAAAGAAAGAAAGAAAGAAAGAAAGAAAGAAAGAAAGAAAGAAAGAAAGAAAGGAAGGAAGAGAGAGAGAGAGAACGAATAAAGAAAGAAATAAAGGAAGGAAGGAAGGAAGGAAGGAAGGAAGGAAGGAAGGAAGGAAGGAAGGAAGAAAGAAACGAAGGAAGAAAGAAGAAAAGAAGAAGAAAAGAGGAAGAGAGAGATGAAAGGAAGAAAATAATCAAACTTAAAAAATGCAAAATCATGAAATATGGGAATCATTTCTGTCCAAAGAAATTACCCAAATAGAATCATAGTGACTCAAGAAAGCTTGGAGTACTGAAGAAAAGATTTGGTCTCAAGAAGCACAGATTAAGAAGAAATAACTGATTTTAGAGGCACTAGCTAATTCTAGAAGAGTTAAACAGAAGGAATTAGAAAAAGGTAATAATCGATGAGATGTAAGTTGAGTGTTTCTCATAAAAAAATTATTATTAGACTGAGAAATACAAAAACAAAAAACTTAAAACAATTTTCTAATTTTCTTTTTCAAATAAAAGACAGACTTTTTATAAAGCAATGAAAAGTATGATGAATAAGATTTCTCAAAACCAACCAAATAAGATGGAATATAAGACAAACTCTTCAATAGAGAAAGGAAAATATGAATAACAATTATAGTTGAATATAGTTTCCAAGTAAGAATAAAATAAAAGTGAAAAACTTAACAGATCTTTGTATGAAAAATCTCTTGTTAAAAGTTCTTTGAAACTGTATTCAAGAAGAAAGAAAATTATCCCAGAAGGCAGTTTTTAGATAGAAATAGAAATGTGGAACAAAGAAAATAATAAATATGTATGTAAATAGAAAAGTCAAAAAATATATAACTCACAAAACAGAGGGAATCCTGGTTCATGCAAAAATACCATACATCTATACTTAGTTTATTGTAAGATTTGCAACACTAATTCTATAATTACACTATAATAATTCCCATAGGTAGGCTACGTGTGATAAATTAACTTTAGTTACATGACATGTTTGTAAGTGAAGGCAGTCTAATTAGATCAAATTTAATTACGTCTAGAGGGAAAGGGTTGTTATTGATTGGTTTATGAAAGGACAGTAAGATAATTCATTAAAATTGTTTTTTTATTTGCTGAGTTTATGTAGAAAAGGCTAATGTACAACATTTGTTATAATTAAATCTTATTTCTCTGAAGGTGTCAAAAAATATTCCTTCTGTTCCTGTGTTTCCCAACTTAGATATGATTTCCTTACAATGTATTTTCTCTTTCTTTGAGGAAATTTATTAATTATTATGCCCTTATTTTCACCTCAAATCATAATCTGGAGCTGGGTGCACCATATTTACTCTCATAAATTTCAAATCTTAAAGTGAATTTGATGTTAAATACAATGATCAGTTTAAAAGCCCTTCAGTAGGTACAGTAGGGTGATTACTTCTGGCCATGGCTGTCTGCTTTTAACAGACAACATGAGCACTAATAATCCAATATGTGCGCCACACTTATTATTTTATTTTTACAGATGCTTTAAATTGTGATAGATTCTCTTTCCACCTTCAGTGCAGATTTTATGTTATTCAATGTTAACACTATCTGTGAGATAATCTATTGTAGGGTATCCTCATTTACCTTTGGCAATTCTAACCTGGTTTCCATGAGTCACAGAATTTAGGTCCCAATCTATGTCTACTGTGCTTGATTATTCATCATGCACTTCCTTCTCTTTGCTTTCCCACTCTTTTAATATAGAGGACAATAGTAAAAGAGACATAGTAGATGAATACTATGATTTTAAAGTTTGGGGGGAAATAAGTAAACAAAAAGGGTCATCAGAAAATCATCAATGTTTTCTCAACTATTGTGCTACAGATTCTGATATTTTATTTAACTGTTGAGAAAACTATTTAAAATAATGTTTATTCTCAGTACGTGTGAAGATGGAAAGAAGATTTATGAATCAGCTATTAAACTGAGTGGCAAAGCGATATTTGTTACCGTTTGCAATTCAGAGATTCTTTGATTCTATGATAACACCACCTCAGTGTCGAAGTGATTATTAACATGACCTTAGAGAAATGTCCTGTAAGTAAATCTTCCAATATAATTATTGAATGCACAAATTTTCTGTTGAGATCTTTGAACTCTGAAGAAAGGTTTTAAATAATTAACATAACTATAGAATTATGCATCCAGATAAAAGATCCTAAAAATGTGGCTTTTATTTGCAATTTATATTAGGATATTTGTAATTTACATCTGTACAATAATTTTAAGTCAGTGATTAGACTATGGAGCTTAGAAAACTCATTAAGAAAATAAAATATACTATTAACCATGCATACTCTTCCTGCTCTTTTATCAGTTAACCAGCAATTTGGTTTGTGATTCCAATATATTATTTTCTTCATTTATTTCAGCTTCCCCTTGGTAAAATAAAATTTTATGACTACACTGACAGTAAAATAAAAAGTCTCAATATCTGTACATGTGTTAAAATCTGTTACATAATCTTATTTATACTGAAATAAAAATAGAGATGATTACCTAATTATATTACTGAATATGAGGTAGATTTGAAAAAGAGGTCAAATGATTTATGTATGTCATTTGAAGAAATTAAAAGAAATGTTTCCACAGTTTTGGAAAATCTCTTCAATGATTTTTTAAAACGGTCTCTTATTTTGTCTCTCCTGTTCATTGAGTACTAAATTGAACATAACGTATCTGTTGCTATTGACCATATATCTCAAATACACATTTTCATATTTTTACATTTTTCTATTGATATTTCATTTTTATAATTGTTATTGATCCAATGTTCATATGCAAAGATTATTTCATTTAATGGGTGAATTACTAAGTCTCGAAATCTAATTCTTGTTTTTGTATTTTAGATTTTCTATTTATTTCTTTTTCACTGGGTACATATTTTCTACTTCCCTCCCTTCAATGAATCCTCTACCTGCCCAGGAGTATTATACATATTTTGCCTTTTATGCCATATATATTTATCAATGTTAAGATATCTTTCTGGGGACTTCCTGCCAAGATGGAGGCATAGACAGACATGCTGAGTCTCCCTCCACAACTAAGAAGGAATACAACTATCTCAAAACTGGAAACAACCAGAAGTTCCAGAGGGTCAGACTGCATGGAAGTCCAACAAACAGAGATATGGAGAGGAGATGCTCATCCAGACAGGTAGGAGGGGCGGAGCCAGGGCAGGGAGGTGTGGTGGTGGCAGCAGTTGCAGCAGCAACAGACCACCAGAGAGCACAGTTACATGTTTTAGAGGGTTGGGAAGGACATCTGGGGAGCATTCCCAGCTCCTCACCAGACTGCACAGCTCACGGTCCCAGCACCAGGGAAAATCAAGCCTCATTGCTTTTGACTGTGCAGACCAGTGGGGGATGGGGCAGAGGCAGAGACTGCTCATCTCTCAGCAGAGTCCACTTGTTTAAAGGGCCCTCTTAGGCCTAGAAGCACCTGAGGAGCACCCCCAGGTGCAGAGCAGACCCATCAGCTTGCAATACCAATGCTGGGAAAGCAGACCCACATTGCCTTGGACTGTGAGGTCCAGAGGGGGTGGAGACAGAGGAGGAGGCTCCCAGTCTCTCAGAGGACAGTGAACAGAAGGAATCCATTTTGGACCCCCGACCCACAGAAAGTGCCACATCATGGTGAGAAGGGTTGCCTGGTAGTGGCGAGTGCACAGGGCTCCACCCCCTAGAGTGTAGGAGGTATGACAGCCCTGCCCAGGAAGCAACAGTAAACACAAAACTGTCAGGATGGCACATATCATGATAGAGATCCCGGTGACACAGCTGACCAGACAGCAAATATCTAATCTAACAAAGCAGCAGATAGGAAATCTTTCTAAGGCACAGTTCAGAGCTTTGGTTATAAAAATGCTTACAGACCTAACAGCAGATCTTAAACAAGACAGGGAAGGAATGAAGACCAGTCCTGCTAAAATAAACAAAAGCACATATGAAACTAATGGTGAGGGAAAGAAAACCAGGGATTAAATCAACAAATCAGAACATAAGGAAGGAACAGTCAACCAGTGCAGAAAGAGGAAACAAAAAGTGAGGAAAATGAGAAGCTGAGAAACCTATGGGACAACTATAAGCGGGCCAAGGGAGGGAGATGGTACAGGAATTAAGAAGCATAGTAGGAGAGAGTGGAGTAGACAGGAAGATGTTGAGAAGAACTATATGCACAACCAATGGGCATGGACTAAGGGGAGGACAACTGGAGGGAGGGGAGGGTGGCCACTGGGTGGAAGGGAACAAAGGCAAAAGAAATTGGGACAACTGTAACAGCATAATCAATAAAGCATATTTTTTAAAAAAGCTATCTTCCTGATAATTTCAACATTCAGACCATCTCTGATTCTTCTTTGTTTACTCTTTCTTCTCTTGGACATGTTACTTAATTAAATTAATGATATTAATTTCTATAACAGATCATGCCACTTATTGTGGACAAATGTTAGTTTGTGGAGTTGACTTTATCTGTTATTTATTGTACTCTTAGTTTGTTCTCTTTGGTCTCCAGTATCCTTTGGTCTTTTCACACATTGTGGAATCTCTCTCATCCTTGCTTTCTTGCCTCTAATAGGTGATGTTTTATACTTGGTGAAATTTATCAAGAACTCTTAAGTGTATAAAATTTTTCTCTACTTGCAAGCAAACATATTAGCCTGGCACAATTTCATGTGTGCAGGGGATCTCTGGATTAAAGACACTAGACTTTATTACCCACAAGACAGCAGGTAGCATGAGTTTTATGTTTACACTGGTGGCAAAGCCTTTTCCCACTAGGTCCCATGGCAATAATGTGAAAGTGGACCCAGCTGGATGCTACACACACCGTCAGTATGCATCACAACTGAGTAACATTGTATTTAGGAAATTCAAATCTATTTGAAGTCTGTCCAGAAAAAGTACAGCTTCTGTTAATATCACGAAAATGGTTTACATGACATCAGTGTAAGCTGGCAGCCAAGGAGAGTGAACTGGAATACATGTATGTGAACAATGACAACTTCACTGTACCAGTCACGGGGGTGGGGTTAGACACCATTGAGTGAACATGTGTACCGTGCGGCTGTTACATTAAAAATGACTCAGCATACCCTGGCTGGTGTGGCTTAGTGGATGGAGCATTGATTTGAGAACCAAAGAGTCAATGGTTCAATTCCCAGTCAGGGCACATGCCTGGGTTGTGGGCCAGGTTCCCAGATGGGAACGCATGAGAGGCAACAACACATTGATATTTCTCTCCATCTCTTTCTCCCTCCCTTCTTCTCTCTCTAAAAATAAATAAAATAGTAAAATAAAAACTACTCTCTTCAAAAAATGACTCAGCGAGTAGAGTAATGAATCTATATCAAATTTTTCATTTAGGTCGAATATTCCTCTGCAGAAACTATTCAGGATGATTCAGAAGGCCACAGCTATGGGAAACCAGTGATTGGCAGCTTCATCACAACAATGTGCCCACTCATGCATCATATCACATGCAGAGTTTTTTTGGCAAAACATCAAATCATCCAGGTGACTCATCTCCCCTGCAGTCCAGACTTGGCACCCTGTCATTTCTGGTTTTTCCAGAAATTAAAATCACCTTTGAAGGGAAAGAAATTTCAGACCATCAGTGAGATTCAGGAGAATACAACAGAGCCGCTGATGGTGATTGGGAGAACTGTGTGAGGTCCCAATGTGCCTACTTTGAAGGGGACTAGGCATCATTGTCCTATATACAATGTTCCTTGTATCTCATATCTTCTCAATAAATATATCTATTCTTCATATTACATGACTAGATACCTTCTGAACAGACCTTGTATAATAGGATGCAACCAAATCTATAAAATATTTTTCTCAAAAGAAGATTTTATCTTTATTATACTAAAAAGCAGATTATTGACAGCCTTGTTTAGAGGCAGACAGTTATCTCTACCTCCCAAGGCTTTTTGCTAAAAAAAAACCTTGAAAAGATATATCAGGACAAAGGCTCAGATCACGACATATGCAGAAATGCAGGAAACCCATGGATAATTGCCTCTCCACTAGAACGTGAATTATCAGACCTGGATTAGCTCTCTTGATCTGTCTTCAAACTTCATACTTTCACTACGTTGTAGATAGTAAGGACCCCACATATCTCAGACGTTAAGTTTTTTCTGCTCCTTTATTTTGCCATACCTTAACATTTTCATTTGCTCAGGAATGGTCCATAGAAAATACTGACAAGTAGCTATAAACTTGCTCTGTGACTAGGGTAATTTAGCATTCTTTTTATCAAACCAGGCCAAACGTAAATGATTTGGCTGGCTTTGCTGTATGACTAATGATACTTGTTTTCCTAATTTCCTAATATCTAGTCATTCTCTTAAAACTTATACCTATATTTCATTCTATTTAGGATGTGATTGTTGAACAGTTAATTACAATATCATAGTTGATTCCAGAACCTGAATAACAGTTACTTAACCATCTGATGAGACCCATATTCTCCAGAGACCCATTTATTATAGATTCCACCTTGTGCCATTATTCCAACAGCACTGAAAACCGTTGTATCTCAACTCTATCTTGGTAAGTTACTCTGCATTTTAGTTCTTCATATTTTGGTTTTTAGTTTTATCTTCAGCTCTTTAATAAATTCACAATAGCTATGATTTTATAGCATATCTGTCTTGCTCTTTGTGTTAGGTTAAAGACAAGTGTCTCTTACTACTTTCTAGATTCTATTCAAAAGTTGTCAATCTCTTCTCTCTTCCGTTTGACAAATAAATAGGCTAATACAATCAGCACTTATTTCCTGAAACTTCCCCTCTGTTGTCTCCTTAAAATAGAAAGAAAATCCATGGCCATTTTTACTTTTCTTTCTTGTGAATAAGTTTTTTTCAAAAATAATTCTATCCCATGATGAAAGTTATTAATAAGATTGATTGTTCAGATATTTTCCATGCAATGATTTTCCCTTCTTTGGTATTGCTTAAAGAATTGTCTTGATTTCTTAAGTTGTCTCTCTTTTTTGATAAAGAACATATCTAAGTATATTTTATGATAATACTTTTCCTTAGGAGAGTTTCTTTTATTTTCTTTGATCTATTTTTATTTTCTATGTTCATATTTTAATTTTATAACATTTTGTATAAAGGAGGGTTTAATAAACTGGTTTCATTTCTCTATTTGAATCCAGAAATTGCTAATCTATTTTAGAAGATAAGATGTATTATATAATTTGTGTGATTTTACATGTGTGTATATGTATATCAGTCTGTGCATAAAAAGTTAGTGAACATTTGCTAGAAATTAGTAATTTAGTATCATTACACTTTCATGAGACATTACTTTTGCTCACATTTCTTTGGCTAGAGCTAGTCATACGATATTGGTGCAAGGAAGTATAATTTCCTAAAAAGCAAACAATAATTGTTTTGAACAATAATATAATAGACAAGGTAGACAGGTAACAATGCCTGCTATGTCACATGGGACTCTTTATCCTGAATAATATGATAAGTGGGTCTTGATTAATTTTGTCAGATAAAACAGCACACATGTTCAGGTTTTCACAACACTAAAATTGAATAAATCAGAGTCAACGATCAAGTTTTAATTTTTATTTATTATTATTATGATTTTGCTAAAGCAGTTTTAAATAAACATTAGGATAAAAATCTGTGGAGACAGGGTAAAAAATGGTGATGAGATTACAAAGTACTAATTGGTAGTTACAAAATATGCATAGGGATATATGGTAAAGTATGGGGAATAAAGTTAACATTAGTGTAATAACTATCTACGGTGCCAGATGGGCACTTGAATTATCAGAGGCAACACTTTATAACCTATATGGATGACTATTCACAGTGCTATATACCTAAAACTGCACACACACAAAAAATGTTGAATGAAAACTGTAATCAAAAAATAAAATTTAAGGCAAAATCTGCTTCAAAACATAGAGATCAGAATTTGTAGTAAAAACAAATGAAAAAATGGAAAGGAAATATAGACTTTCAGATTTATAACTCAGTATCTATCTCTAACTGTTCTATGTCATCCATTTAACCATCATGAATATACTTCATAGCTTTAGAGAAAAAATTAAATTTTAAGAAGTTCTAATTTTTTAAGCATGAAATCATCCATTTAATTGTCACTATAACCTTAATAAGTTGTTTTTCACATAGGATGTTTAAAAAATATGCTTTTAATTTCACAGATGAAGAAACAGAAGCACACAATATTAAAATGGGTGTTTCAGCTGAGATATTTAACACATATCAAGTGAAATGTAAGATTATTTATTATTGAACAATTTCAAAGTAAAGCCAAGACCCAGTTTGGTGATTGATTCCTATTAAGAAGTATAATAAGAATGTGATTAAAAAATGTTTATTTATAGTGAATTTTATTGACAAAAGCTGCTGAGTTCTACCTCCTCCACATTCTCCCATTCAGAACCCACATCTCACGTGGTATCTAATGAAAAGTTATTTGTGAGAGAGCTCATTCGAGAACTTGATGTGTATTCCTTGTAGGAGGATAGAAAATTGGACTGTGGTTTAACTCCTGGCTGGAAAACCTAAAGATTGAGAGCGGGTCAGTCTTATGTTAATACAAAAGAGAACAGTTATTGACTTGGGAATCAGCCAGGACTGCACAGGTCAAAGTCAAGGACCACTTGAACAGTGATCAGTATGGACTGACTGCCCAAGACAGTTATTTCATTCAGTATTTTTCTGGACTTCATACCTCCCAGAAATCCCATGCGGTCCCATCAAATGGGAAAAGAATCCCTGAAACATTTGTAAGATTTAATCCTTTTTCCCAGGAGAGCCAAACTCTTTTATTTTAAGAAAATAAAAGAAATGACAGAATTTAACTATAGTTAGTTAATCCAAATATTTATTCTATAAAGGTAAGAATTAGTATTATAAAATCATGAAAACTAGCATCCTCTCAACAGATTTTATCCTGTATTTTCAACAATGTATTATGACATAAACCATTTAACCACAAAAAAAAAAAATAAAAGTGAATGTATAGTTTTTAAATTATAATAAATTTATATTAGGTATTGATAAACTTCAGAAAAAGACCAATAATGAAAGCAAAGACAACTCTCCTTTATCTAGAAGGCTTGGATAAAAAATAGTCATATTATTGTGTAATACATATATTTTTTTATTAAAATTCTGAGCAGTAAATAATATTTTTACTAGCAGTTGAAACATATGTGCAAAAAATAACACTTGAAAGAAAATCTCTGTAGAAATAATCTGGGTCATCTAATAACCAAATTTGAAACTCCACAGTAGAAAACATATTCAGTTAAACAAATAAATTGATTCTAAATACTTAGGTATACATTTCTAATTCCTCTGAATTATCCTTTGATAAAACTTATAAATCATGGCCTGGATCACTATTGTAAATTGTCAACTCATCAGCTAGGTGTTGGCAAATGGCAATAATCACATGACAACCAAAATAGGAGACCACATTTTTGAGGTCATGTTTTGTTTGAAGCGCTGAGGATAAATATGGCAATGAAGTGTTTTAGTTTCAGTATATTTATCAATCAAATAATTTGGTATATCAAATAGGTCATTGCTCTGTCAGCACAGCAGAGCGTGATGTGGTTATTTGGCAACTTTTTAATTAACTCAGTCAATGTAGTAAACCAAACCTGATAATTAAAAATATATATATTTAACCACTTTGAATGATAAGATCTGGCTGTCTACATTAGGGATTAATTGAAACCAGCAAAGAACTGCTTGTCAAATGTAGTCACTTAAAATTATTACAACTGATTAACTAGGTCCCTTATTGCTTACATTATAAGACAAGTTAAATTTTAATAGCTATAAGGGGAATGTAAGGCAGATCTTTATAATAAAATGGATTGGCTATTTACTGTCAAATAACAAGTATTCTATTTTATTATAATCAAGTGATTTAAGTGAGAAGTTCTAATTTTTAATAAAATAACTAGATAGTTATGGTGGGCCATAAGAAGATAAAATTATATCTTTGTACATTTCATTATTAAACTTCTTACACCACGTCAAATGTTTTGTGGTTTTACTAAAAAGAATAGTGTATGGTTACTGATTAATTTGTTCAACAGATCATTGGATCTTTAAGTGATTTTTATTATACACTTTTCTCAAACCATTTTTTAAAATTATGAATTTATATGAATTTGTTAAAATTAAATAGCTATGAAGGTAAATACAATCATAATTTTACAAAATGTGACATTTTTTAGATCGTAGTTCCAGTAATGAGGATTCTTTATTCACCTATCATAACCACATTTGGACCGATACATAATTACTTGTGCTCTTATTTATTCTCTAAACCACACAAATTTATGAAGTCTAAAAATATCACTGTTAGGTAATCCTTACAAATAATATGATGAAAGAAAATAGTCCCAGATATTCTAGATAATCTATTTTTAATAATTATGAATTCTATGATTTACATTTTTTTCTGGACCCAATGATATATATCTGAATGGTTATTGCTTTACCCACCCAAAAAATGAAGTATTTGTTTACCTAAAAATAGTGTATTTTAACTTGGTTATTATATATTCTAATTCTACATAAATCAATTCCATGGTTTTTATAATCTGATAAATTTATTGACATCTTTAGCATACTCTTTGAGATAATAACAATAGAACAAGCAATTTCTTATTTATACCTGAAGGCACCTATTGATTTTAATTTATAGTGGAGTAAATTAAGTGTAAATCTGCTAAAACTCAATGTTTTTTCTTATTAAGTTTATGTCTCCAGTTTGTTTCTCTTTTGATATGACATTCCTTATAAAAATGGGCCTGTCACTTGAACAGTTAAGTGCAATCACTGTTGATTTGTAAGCCTGAATGGAGGTAACTCACACATTAATGAGACTCACAGTTTTTAGTTTTACCTAAGTCCTCCAGTTTGTGCTGCAAAACAGGAGAGCTGGCCACACTGGAGACTTTCACATATTCATTGTGTCTCTTACTTTTAAAATTTGCTTATGTATATATTTAAACAAATCTTTATAAACTAACACAATATTAAACTTGACTCTATTATCATATAGTCTTTATTTAATATAAAAATAATCAATTCTTACATTATTACATTACATAATAATGAAGACAGGCACTCTTAGAATTTTAATTTTATCAATTTAATTTTAGAGAAAGGAAATGAAGCTTTACTTCCTCAAACTGTGGAATCTTTGTAAATTCATCTTGCAGTGTAAAGAAATAATTAATCTATTTTAATTATTTCAAATCTTACTGGACACTATAGTCATATTTTTCATACTATCTAACTGTAAAGGAAGGGTTGGCAACAGGGTTGGAGACTTTGCTGTGGTTTCAGGTGCATCTTTGAACATAACCTTTTGTCAATTTTTCTTGTAACATTAACTCCCAAAATGAAAAGAACTTGACCAGATGCAAGATGAATTAAAGTCCCAACAAAGATTATGCATAGGACCAAGCATCTGCACTTCACTATAGGTACCATTGATTATGGAATGAGTATTCTATATGGAAAAGGTGCAACTGCACTGTATAGTGGGAACCAACACATCTCATTAGATGCTGCATGACCAACTAGGGTTGGCAGCTGAAAAAACCCCAAGCTGATGGCTTCACAGACATGAGCTGGTGCACACCTAGTCACCCTTGCTGTTGTGACATGTCCCAGCTGAGTACGGGAGTGAGACAAGGAGTATTGCATGGAAGTCACAAGATACTTATTATGCTTTTAATGTACATGCTCTGACCTGTATTATTGTCTTAATTCTAAGTAAACTTGAGCTAGGTGAAGCCTATTGTGTTTCATGAATTTGTCCATTTAAAATCAAGACTGTTTCTTCAGTTAGACTGGAGGGACATTGCACAAACTAACTCCATTAAAGTAAAAATAATATTATTCTTAAGATATCAAGTTTCTAACTGCATAGGGAAAATGTTCAAGAAAACTAAAGACAGTATAAATTTTAGCATCCAATTGATATCCTAACCTGCTCTACTGTTCTAATGCTCTGGAAATTACATTTTCAGATTATGTTTAATTTGTTTATAGAACTAAATTGATTACTTTTTTGGATGCTATTTCATTCACAAATTTCTCTTTATAGGGTAAATGGTATTTGGGGAATAAATGCATTTCCTAATTTCTAAAAGTGCCTGTTTGCTGAAGATATATAATTCATGTTCTCAAGAGCTTAGCTTCAATGTAATGGCAATTTTTAAATGTGTCTGTGTGTGGATGTGTTTGATTTCTGCTAATATAGCTCACAACCAGAAAACTTAAGTGTCAAATCTATAATATTATAGAAAAATATAGTGCAAACTAACTAAATACATTTTCATGATTCATATCTTAATTGATTTGAAAGAAAATAATTTATATTAGTTTTACCCAATTTGCTTTAGGACAAATTCATTCAGCTCATTACCCTATGCATATTATTACAGGTACCTCAAATAAAAAACAAATTTACTTTAAAATCAATATTCATTAATCCTAGCAAGAATGTGAAAGGTTAAACATTAGCGTTTATCATCAGGTTTTATGATTCAACCTGTTATGCATTTCTTGATATTGATAGAATTCAACAGTTGAGACTTCTATATTTAAGCAAGTATAGGATAACACAGCTGCATATTTAGGTAAAATTCAAAGACAAAAATATAAATATTAGTAAAAGCTTACATTTTTGTCTAGTAGGTATGAGTTATTTTGGAAATATTTCAAACTACCAAAAATAAACAAAAACCTCCATAGCTTCAATACACCATTCTGTATGAAAATCGCCCCATTAACCAAGTTTTATGAAGATGAAGTTCCGTTCTCTATCCCTACAACATAAATTACGGTATATATAGAATCTTTAAAATACCATACTGACTGCTGTGCATACAAACTGTGATCCACACAAGTTACATGGAAATTAGTATTATCTTAGGAAAACCTCTATCATTAAAGAATATGATTATGATTGTTACACACTTGACCTCTATGTGTCTCTTCGGGTTAGTCTCAGAATATATTACTTGCGTGTAGGTATTTGAAGTTTTATAGAAAACAGAATAAAGCAAGACATTTGAAATGTATAATGTAGCATTGCATTTTGGCTCTCTTTTATACATCATCTTTGGCATTTAATTTGCTTATCAGATTGTACTAATCTTAGAGTCTGTACGATATTTTTCCAGAAGGAGTGAGTTATGCAGCTATAATTTTGACAGTAGAGAATTATCTCTAAATAATTAATAGCTTTTTTTTTTACCCCTTTCTTTCTTTATCTGAAAGATTGCTCAAATCATGTTCCCTGAAGATTTTGCTGTCCCATGGAGACAACAATGACAGTTGATGGCTAGATATTTTTAATTAGGAGAAACCCCAAAGTAAAGAGCTTTCCAAAAGGAGTAGCAGTTAGCCCCAGTAAACAATTTGACACCTGTTTTGTTAAATTACAATGAACACCTGCTGTTCACTACTCAGAATGCTTAATGCTCACTAATTTCAAATCAAAACTAAAAGTTAAGACCAGAGACATTAAATTGGTTGAAGATTTAAAATGAAATAAACTAATCTTAACTTACCTTTGTCTTTATTTTATTACATAAGTAACATACAAATATATTCACTTGCCAAAATATTAAAAATTTACATTAAGGTCAAGATTCCATTTGACCACCAAGTTCAATCTCATTTTAAATATTAACTCAAAAGGCAAGAGGCTTAAAATTTGCCATTTGGGTAAAATGATTTATTCCATAGGGAAGTCATGAATAAATTGCTCTCTATCTCCCCAGATATTTATTTCTGGATAGTAATTTATTCCTTTTCTCAATAAATATTTATGTGGCAGAAAGACAATAAGCAAATCCAGTAAAATACATACTAAGTTAGAAAGTGATAAGTACCATAAATATTTGAGAATAAAGAATTAAGAGTTGCCTTGTTGAAAGAGATTTCACTTTAAGCAGGTGGAAAGAAACAGCTTTAATGGAAAGATTTTATTCAAATAAATAATATGATAGAAGTGAGAAAGCCTACTGTGGAAATTTGGGAAGAGAGCATGTCTGGGAGGGGCAAGAGTAAATGTAAAGGCCTTGCAATGGGAGCAATCCTGGCATATTCAAGGAGAAGCAAGAGCGCAAATATGGCTGCCCAGACTGAAGTATTTGGACAGGGATTGGTATGGTTAGCACCATAGTTTGTGGGGTCCAGTGCAAAATGAAAATGTGGGGTCCCTCGTTGAAAAAGAGGGAAAATGTACTGTTAATAATAATTCTATATATAATTTTTCCTTTCTTTCGTGGTCTTGCATTTGATGTGTCATGTTTTATTTTAAATTTGCTTTTTAATAGTTCCCAAATAAATAATAATAAACTTCTAAATTACTATCATGATCTTTACTGATTAACTTTAGGTTGTGCAATAGCAGTTGTAAATACAAATATAAGATTATTTACTCATATGTGGAAACACTGAAATTACACAATTTGCATTTTCAGACAGTGAAAACAGGGCAACGAGCAAACTGAACTGCTTTTATTTCGTTTTACTTCCTGGTATACACAAGTTCTCCCAGTCCTCTCTACTTTTAGCTTATTGTTTAGTAATTATGGACACAAAACCAAGAAACTGTATGTTGCCCTATCTTTTCCATTCTATTTATGTTATTATTTTCAGCATTAAGTGGTTTGCTAATACAGGAGTGTGTACATGAGTACCAGAATTAGGAAGAAAGGAAGATAAGGTTCCTTGATCATTTGTGTTTCTTAGAGCATCACTGACTCTTAGGGATGTCAGCACAGTGCTGTCTGCTCAGTTGTAGATACACATGCTCACTTCCTTCTCACTTTGAATTTTGCTGAAAGTCCATGCACTGTGTAACCACTGGAATTCTGTGTTACAGGTCATTCTTAAAGCAGTTTTTAAACACCATTTCAGGAAGCTCTAGCTATGGAGTAATCTATAAGTGAGGGTACCCAATAAAACACTGAGTATGTCCCTATGTACTTCAGAGTTTAATAAATTATTTTTCCATTTTTCAAAATGTATGTTCTCTCTCTTCATGGGACAAAAACCTACATCAAGAAGGCAGAGAAAGGGATCAACTTAGATAACCACTATTTTACGGTACTCAGAATCCCAGTCCTTCATTGAGTTACAAACCTCTAAGGAGGTTATTAAACCAAGCTTGGACATGGCTTTCTGTCAGTTTCTGAAATGATAACCATTGCTGTTACCATTAGCTAAATTAATTAATCTTTTGTTGTTGCTGCTGTTGTTGTTTCCCGGTCTCTTTTGGAACTCTAGGTTTCTGATGGCTGGTGCAGAAAACATTATTGACTTCAGTCTTAAAGTTATTGGATCTGACTGAATCCCAAAGTTTGCTTCTCGCCATTCTTGAAGATAGCTCTAAAAGCAGAATGTCTCTAAGTTGGGCTTTGAAGATTCAATTAAGAAGATTTCTAGGAACTACCAAAAGTGGGTTTTGGACAATTTAATGTAATCTCTAAAATTGTTGTTTCTTCAAGTTTTATATAATCTTTGCAACCCTGACATCACAGTATTAATGAGTTCCTGACAGGATCTTCCACACAGCCAAAACTCAAGAAGTGCCTACTGTTAATGATTATGGCACGAGGCTCAGTCAAGAAAAGATAATGAATTTAAGTTCAGGTTCTAGAGACTAGTTGGCTAATATGTAATTGTCTCTACAATAATTACTAAGGAGAGGCTTTTATCCTGACAGGAGGCTGGGAACTGTTACCTTCATTGGGCTGGCTCTCCAGCCTTCTTTAATATAACATCTTTTCCTAAACTCACCCAGTTTCTACACACCAACTTTTCCTTGTTTTCTGATCCTTCCAAAAATAAGAGGAATTTTGTTCTAAAACCTTCAATGGCTGTTATAGCCTATAGAATATAAAGTATTCTTCTGATTATAGTTTCAGGTGTTTCTTGGGCAGACTCACATTCTCCTTTTTAGTTTCAGAAACTGTATTACATACTTTCTAGTATTTCCCAAGCATTAAATAATTTTTTTTCTAAGTAAAACCTAAGGTAAGTTTTAAGTTTTACACACATTTATTATTTCCTATGATCCACAGTAGAAGTTATTGCAGTATAACAATGTGTTGAGTTTGCTCTTGTTTTCTTTTATGTTATTTTGTTTCTGATTTGGTTAAGAAAGTGTTAGGCAACAGTATCATTGTGTTAAGGAGCTTTCTCTTTATTATACCATAATAATAGTATTATTATTGTTGCTTTTTTATAAAAGGAGATGGATGTTATTAAGTTAGTAATTTGTTCATGGTATGTGCACATGTGCATATATTTTATAATTCAATATGTAAATTAATAGCATTAATATTAATTATAATTTAATGTTTGAAAAAAGATAAAAACATATTATATACACCATACATAGAAATAGGTATACAGTTATATATAAATAAAAATGTATACTATGCCCTACTATAAGAAAATTTACTGCAAGAGATAAAGTTTTTCTATTCTCAAATAATCAATGAGAATTTTAAATGACAAATTTTTATTATTAATAGGCAATTAAAATACCACTTCATACCTGCATAGGTTTTCATATTTTATAAAAAAGCATTTATCTATAACGGCTTGTTTGTTTCTAGGAACAAATATTAAGCTTCGCTTATTCTATTCTGACAATCAGAGACTGAGTTACTAACAGTGCTAACATTATAAAAAATGCAGACTCTTGACTGCCAGTCCCAAGACCTTCCCAAGTAATTCTCCATGCACAAAAATAATTTACACAAATTTCTAAAGAAATAATTCATTTCCCCTTCATTCTGAAAAAAACATTCATGCTGGGTGGCTGACAGCAGGTGTTAATTCTGCAAATACTAATTTAACATAGCAGGTGTCAAATACACTGCGTATTAACTGCATGGTTGCTACAAAGTGATGACAATCACTAAATGAGCTCTGATCAGGTGGCGACTGGCAGTTGCAAGCCTTCTGCTCAATTTTATTACTCACCTGAGCTTCATCCATTGGGACGACATCCCATGGAAGCTTGCTGCTCAGGAGTTCTTGGAGTAATGAGCATCTACTCCAGGGATATGGACATTTTCTCCATCTCCATCATTTCCTCTTTTCAGTCACATATGATGTGACATATCAGGGTAATTATAAGCATTTTAATTTTTAAAAATGATGAATAATGCTGTAGGAAAATTGTCAGCAGCTGTTTCAAAATTAACTCCTTTCCCAAAATATGGTCAACCACCTGCTCCCATCCCATTCTATTCCTACTATTTATATGTAATCTGAAAAAATATGCATAAATACACACACATTTAACACATCATAATTTATGATATACATTCATGCTAAAGAAATTTAAATTTAGGCCTTGCACATTAATCTGTATTTTGGTGTTGCTAAAATATTTTTTCTAACCTGTTGTGTTGTTTTCAATATGCAACTTTCAGATATTTTCTATAATTCATTATATAGTTCTACATTGGCCAGGTTATTAATATTTCAAGGCAAGTTTATTTAATTTTTTAGCTGTGTTTTCATGAGTAGTTAACTTTCATACTTCCATGTTCAAGCTTTGGTTTGGTTTTGTTTGTTTTTTTTTTCTCATATCTGTGTTGTTAGTAAGTTCACTCTCTTAATATTTTATTTAAACCACATTCACAAGTCTCTCATTTCAAGACCCATCCTCGACTGGTGACTTACTTTTACTTTGTTCTTTTCTTCTCTTTAGGAATGGCTAGAATCTGAGGAGTAGAGACAGCTGCTCTTTGTGGATGGGCATGTTTGAGATGCTACTGAGTTCTGAAGCAAGTCAACAAATTACTGAGATATGGTATTTTCAAGGTACTTCCTTTTAATACAAATACATTTTGTTATTCAGGTGCATTTGACCTAAGCTTAAGTTTCTCCAGTCTTCGAGTATTAAGATGCAGCTGATATAACAATATATGACTTAAATTAATTGAATTTTTGTAAAAATCATGAAGTTCAAATTCTTCGAAATGATTTCCTTGCAGATAAAATCTATGCAAAGCCTGTTAGCTGTCAGCTTTTTACTATTCTTGTTTAGTTGGTTCATAATTGCATTCTGAACCTGAGTGAAAGTTGAATTTGTCAGACTTTTATAAAACAAAGCCCTCAAATGCACAAGCCTTGCCATGAGAATAAAGCCACCTACAGGGATGTTTTATACCAGTTTGATCTAAAAGAAATGAGATGGGGTGCTGAGAGATATGCCACAGAAGGCAAGGGTAAAAGCCAGTGGTATGAATACCAACTTCCAGGGGAGCGAATCCCAATGTTGCCTTTTATATTTCTCTAATCAACCAATATGCAGTTTATGACCTGGTTTGTGACAGCCCATTTGTGATGCTCCTTAGAGAGGTCTTACTTTATGAGAGGAGAGTAGCCCTGATTTCTTTGAAATGGAGATCTGAAAATGTAATGAGGATGTATTCTTCAGATCATAAATGTATTTTATGTAAGATCCTCTTTCATCATGAAGAGCTGATTGTGTGGACAAAAAGACTGCTATGGAACCCTTATTTTAAAGCACTTCTAAACATAGCTACCCTGCCTCCACCCCAAACTGTGAAATGAGATGAATTAGCTAGCTAAGGCTCCTTTAGCAGTGGTTATCACATTTATGGAATCATGGCATTATAACAGGCTTTTTATATCATAAAGGGTAGCTGAACCTTGACTGCAGTGTTGGCAAATGGAAAATGTGGGCCACAAAAAGTCTCTAGATACTCTGACCAACTTAGAAATAAATAGTTAACAAGTATGCTCCCTTTTTGTCTGTATAAATCTAATGATAAGAGCACTTTAGTCCATGAAGTTTAAATTTGTTTGTCATGAAATAAAGATAATGCCATGATGCTGAAGGTCAACTAAGTTTGGCTTTGACCAGTAATTATGATTTCATCAACTTCTATCTTTTATTTTGATAGAAAGTGAGATAATATACCTTTAAAGGAATTTCATGTAAATAATGTGGCATTCAGCAAACTATATTTTCTGAAATTAAATGAGATACTGAACAAATGATACTCTCATGGAAAATGCATACTTCCTTTTAGTATATAAAAATTAAATATTAAATGTGAAAATCACCAAAATTCTGTCTTGTGCATATAGGATCTGAAAACAGCTACTTTGTGAGAAACCACATGATTACTTCTACTGCCTCTAAATTATGATTCAATCTCTTATTTTCAAACAAATGCTTTTATTATCTTTGTCTTATTCCTGATTTTACTTACTTTACACTGCTAAGTCAAATCTTACTTAAATGTCAATCAAATTTTGGGTACTTTCCAAATTCCAGTCATGGCCAATAAAATTTCTACAGATGTAGAATTCAGACCCATAGAAACACACAAAAACACAGGGAGACACACCCAAACCACACTCTTCCCTTGTCAATATGTATACAGACTTAGACACAGGCAGTGCTTTCTCCTACTGTGTAAAGGAAAATCAATAAGCATACCAAAGAAACCTATGAAAACAGTTGACCCCATCATTTATCTGGATCATTTCTCTAACTTCAGAAAGGTAAACAAGCGATTATGTAATACAAGACAGAGTGTTATCTTATTTTTTCCAGTAAATCTTCACAACTTCTTTTCATATTTTTCTTATTTTATCATTCTAAGATAAGGAATTTTGTCTTTGCATCCAATTTAGAACAAATTCTAAAATTACATAGAAGATAATCAGCATGTGTTATGTCGAGTATTATAAGGGTTTGCAATTATTATAATGTTGGTATATTCCTTGCCTATCCCTGAAAAGGATATGACTTAGCTGACATACAGAATAAAGTGATTAAAGGGAAAAACATTTTTAACAGATGATACTTACTTTTACGAGTTAATTGCTTTAATTCTCCATTAATGTAAGTAATCTTCTCCTTAACCTATGCCTTTACTTGTGTGACTGTTGTTTACACATAAGTTTAATAGTCTCCTGCAAGGCTTGTAAAAACATTATCAGTGTCCAATCAATCTGTGTACCCTTGCAGTATTCTCTATAGATCACATATTTTCAATAAATGTTAAATATAGTTTTGAGCTCCATAGAAGACAGGCAGGTAAGAAGTGCTTAGGCTTAGGCTGTTCTCACTATATAAACAAACAAATAAACAAACAAAAAAGCATGAAAGTTTATTTATAAAATAAATGTTTTCCTTGCACTGAATCCTAGAACACCTATGTGAAATGGATGCCCATGTAAGAGGGGATTAATAATTAAATGAACAATATACTTAATTATAATTTGCTAAGATAAAATATAATTTTCAGATAATATTTCTCACAAACATGTCATTATAAAAGTCAAAGACAACTGAAAACTTAACTCAGGTATGCTATTTTGCGAATCAACTCTTGAAAAAAAATAGAACTTTAAGATTATAGAAAGCCTGCCCCTCATAAATGTCAGTCTCTAGAAAAGTTCTGACAAGGGCTCAAAGTCAATGTATGGATCGATTCTCTGATGGGTTCACATAACACAATATTCTATTCTTTTGCTAAATATACATGTTTCAGATATTTGATTCACCGATCTCTTATGCATTTATATTTACAATGAAGATTTGTCAACCACTTAGGCTAAGAAATATGAGCTTATAATGAAATAACTTGTAAAATTCCAAGAGCTATGAGGAAACTCAGGAGCATGCACTTTTATGGAAGATAAGAGTAAAGAATTTCAAGAAGTGAATAATAATACACAATCAAATGTAAGAGCTAATGGGAATAATATGAGTATCCCAATCACCTACCAAAATTCTTTTCCCCAAGGTAGTAAATTTTATTATTTTGGACTCATAGAATCTTTGGAGAACTTAATAATGTGTCATCAACTTATAAAAATATCAAAAGACACAAAAAATGTCATATACCTCTGTATATTACTATTTTCTTGGCTTGTTCTACACTAGCCACAACAGCCTTTTTGCTATTTTCTGAATAACCAGAGAAATTTAGTGTCTTTGCACTGACTATTCCACATACCAGGAATGATGCTTCTGGAGTTATATGTCTACCTCATTCTCTCACTTCCTTCAAATTACTGCTCAAATGTCCCGATCTCATATGGATGGCTCACCCAGTCTATTTAAAACTTTAATCTCTTCACCAGCTCTCACTCTCTAGATATCCTTTATTTTTTCTATATTTTGTAGCACTTTGTAAATGTTACACATTTTCTTTATTTTATATCATTTCATATGAAAATCAGAACCACAAGGTCCAGAGTTGTATATAGTTTTCTGTTAATTTCTGTATCCCTGGTACATAGTGGATAATCCTGAATGAACGGCTTCAAGCAGGCAGTCAATTATTGTGCTAAAAAACATTTTGGAAATCAAATAGTTCTGATGAGTCTTGGTTTTGTTTCTTAGTAAGCCTGTGGGCAAGATGCTTTTTATTTTTGAGCTTGGTTTCTGGTAAGTCAGAGAAGGATAATAAGAAAGTCTACAATTATTTAGAATTAGAAACTGAATGCTGTCCATTTCCACTTAAACCTCCTCTCTCTTCAACCTACTGTAGAAAACTCATCCTTTCCCGACAACCCCTGATTTTTGTGCAGTATAATATGACAGGCACAAAAAGGCAGTATCATTAACACATGAACAGAAAAAAAAAAGAAACTACTTAAAGAGATTAAGCCAATCTAAATTAATAAATTCTGAGGTGGAAAAAAAGATAAAAGAAAATAGAATCAGTAGAGGCTAGATTAAAGGGAGAGAAATTAGGATGTTGTTGGTGATTACAGAATTTCAGAGAAGGTAAGACTGTGAAATTAAAGTACTAAAAAAATGTTGCTAGAGGTTATGAATTGCATTCTTTTTAACGTGTTTTCAATAAGGACTTGCATGATTGTCTTTTTCTTTGTAGCTATTTAAACTGAGTGGTTTGAGTGCTGCCGGGGTAATAACAGAGAGATATTGATTCCAGATTGCATGTGAGGTACACATACAAAACCTATATAAAAGCACAGTGCATAACATGTTCTATTGTTAGTATTCAATAAATTTTGGTTATTAATAGAGTAAAAATACTTATCCATTTCATAGCAAGTAGGGCAATGATTTATTTATTTAACACTTACTTATTAAAGCACCTGAAAACTATACTTGTTGTTAAGAATATAATATAGACAGTTGTGGTTATTATATCCATAACTTTTACTTTCAATGTATATAATTGAGGAGTAATATATTTCAGGACAAACACATGAATAGACTGCCAAATTTTGTTTGTGAATGTGTTGTGAATATGCACATTTTGTTTCCAGAAGGTTGGACCCTCAGAGTAATGTTACCCAAATATCAAAAACCCCCTGCCTCGGTAAGAAGAGTAGCAGTCGTACACAAATCACAGTCAACAGAGAAGTGAATGAATAATAGGTCAGGATATGAGGACCCCAAGAAGCAAAGAACTAAAAATAAACAATGATTGAGCATATTTGTTTGTGAGGTCATTAGTTTTCTTTCTATCTATCTATCTATCATCTATCTATTATTTTATTGTATTTTTTCCATTACCGTATGTCCCCTTATACCCTCCTCCTCCTGGGCAATGATGACACTGTTGTCCATGTCCATGAGTCTTTTTCATTTTTACTCAGTCCCTGACCCCCTAACTACCTCTCCTAGTTAGTTCTCTGTCTATGAGTCTGTCTTTATTTTGCTTGTTAGTTCAGTTTCTTCATTAGATTCCACATATGAGTGAACTGCTTTCCACAGTGATTACACCAATCTGCATTCCCATCAACAGTGCAAAAGGGTCCCCCTTTCTTCAAATCTTTGCCAGCACTTGTTGTTTGTTAATTTATCGATGATAGCCATTCTAGCAGATATGAGACATATCTCATTGTGGTTTAATTTGCATTTCTCTGATGATTACTGACACTGAGCATATTTTCATATGTCTATTGGCCATCTGTTTGTTCTCTTTGGAGGAGTGTCTTTTCAGGTCCTTTGCCCATTTTTTAATTGAGCTGTTTGTTTTGTTGAGTTTTATAAGTTCTTTATAAATTTTGCATATTAATCTTTTTTCAAGTGTAGCACTGAATATGTTCTTCCATTCTGTGAGTTGTCTTTTTATTTTGTTGATGTTTTCCTTTGTTGGTAAAATATTGCTATGAGCTATGTCTGAGTTTTTGCTGCCTATGTTTTCTTCTAGGATTATTATGTTTTAAGGTCTAAACTTTAAGTTTTTAATCCATTTTAGATTTATTTCTGTGTGAGTGTAAGAAGGTGGTTTAGTTTCATTTTTCTGCGTGTATCTTTCCAATTTTTCTAGCACCATTTATTGAATAAACTATCTTTAGCCCATTGTGTGTATTTGCTTATTAAATTTAAATCCTAATTTCTCTCCCTTTACTCTAGCCTCTACTGATTCTAATTTCTTTTATCTTTTTTTCCACCTCAGAATTTACTAATTTAGATTGACTCAATCTCTCTAAGTAGTTTTTTTTTTTCTTTCTCTGTTCATGTGTTAATTGCAAATTAATTGACCACAAAGATGTGGGTTTATTTCTACATTCCCTATTCTGTTCCATTGATCTATGTGTCTGTTTTTATGTCAGTACCAGAGTGTTTCGATTACTATGGACTTATAATAGTTTCATATTAACTAGTGTGATTCCTCCAACTTTGTTCTTCTTTCTCAGGATGACTGTTGCTATGCAGGGTCATGTGTAATTTCATATAAATTTTTGAAATGTTTAATTCTGTAAAATAGATTGTTTGAATCTTGATAGGAATTGCATTGAATCTATAGATTGCTTTGGGTATCATGGGTGTTTTAATTATGGTGTCTTATCTATGAACATGGTATATGCTTACTCTTATTTGTACCTTCTCCAATTACTTTCTTCAGTGTCTTATAATTTTCTGAGTACAGGTCATTTATATCCTTGGTTAGGTTTATTCCTAGGTATTTTATTCTTTTTGAAACCATTGTAAATGGCGTTGTTTTCTTAATTACCATTTTTGTTAGTTCATTATGTGCATATAAAAATGCAGATGATTTCTGGATATTAATTTTGTATCTTGCTACTTTGCTGAATTTATTTAACAGATCTAGAAATTTCTTGTTGGAATCTTTGGGATTTTCTATGTACAGTATAATGTCATCCGTAAATAAAGACAGTTTTACTTCTTCCTTTCTAATTTGGATGCCTTTTAGTTCTTCTTCTTATCTTATTGCTGTGTCTAGGATTTCCAGTACTATGTTAAATAAGAGAGGTGAAAGTGGACATCCCTGTCTTGTTCCTGATCTTAAAGGAAATGCTTGTATTTTTTGCCCATTAAGTATGATGTTGGCAATGGGTTTGTCATATGTGGTCTTTTTTATGTTTAGATGTTCTCTGTATTCCCACTTTGCTAAGAGTTTTCACCATAAATGTGTGTTGGATCTTATTAAATACTTTTTCTGCATCTATTGGTATGACCATATAGTTTTTGTCCTTCATTTTGATTATGTGGTGAATCTCATTAAATTATTTGTGAATGTTGTGCCAACCTTGCATTCCTGGAATAAGTTCCATTTAATCGTGGTATATAATCTTTTTGATACTTTGCTGTATTTGGTTTGCTAATATTTTGTTGAGGATTTTAGCATCTGTGTTCATCAGAAATATTGGCCTATAATTTTATTTTTTGTAGTGTCTTTATCTGGTTTTGGAATTAGGATCATGCTGGCCTCATGAAATGAGCTTTGGAGCTTTCCCTTCTCTATATTTTTTAAAAAAATAGTTAGAGAAAGAGAGCTGTTAGTTCTTCTTGGAATGTATGGTAAATAATAGCCTTGCTGGGTAAAGTAGTCCTGGTTGTAGGTCCTAGCTTTTCATTACCTTGACTATCTCATGCCACTACTTTCTGTCCTGGGATGTTTCTGTTGAGTAATTAGATGCCAGTCTAATTGGTGTTTTCCTTGTAGGTAACTACCTGCTTTCCTCTTGCCACTTTTAGGATTCTTTCCTTGTTTTTAAGCCTTGTCACTTTAATTATGATGTGTCTCAGTGTACGCCTCTTTGGGTCCAACTTGTTTGGGACTCTCTAAGTTTCCTGGACTTGTGTGTCCTTTTTCTTCACCACATTAGGGATATTTCAGTCTTTTTTTTTTTTTTTTTTCAAATAGATTCTCAATTTCTTGCTCACTTTTCTCCTTCTAATATTTCCATGATGTGGATGTTGTTACACTTCATGTTGTCCAAATGTTTCTTAAGCTCTACACATTTTTAATAATTATTTTCTCTTTTTGCTGCTAGGTATTTTTTCTACTTGTCTTCCTAATCACTGATTTGATCCCCTGCTTCATCTAATCTACTATTTATTCTTTCCAGTTTATTATTTATTTCAGATATTGCATTCTTTATTTGACTGGTTCTTTTTATGGTTTTTATGTATTTTTCCATGCTGTTGATTATCCTTATAATCCTTACTCTAAACTATCTCATAAGCTGTTTGCTTCCATTTCATCTAGATCTTCTTCTGGAGAATAATCTTGTTCTTTCATTTGGGGCCTGTTACATTTGGCTGTTTCTTTGTATTTTTTCTATGTATTTGGTAGATCCACAAGACTCTGGTGCACACCTAAGTCAAACCTTGCTTGTGACTGGCCCTGAACAACCTGTTTGGAGCTATCTGTGATTCACAGAATGCAGTTTCCTTTCCTGGGTCAATATGTGTGCAGAAAAAAACAGGCTGTGCACTAAGGTTGGTTTTTACCAGCACCAAGTCCAGGGATGGGTCAGTTGAAGCCTCAGATCTCCCATAAATCTGCCTCTGCCTTTCAGGCTTTCTGTAGGATTAAAGAGCAAAAGTCTTCCAGCCATACTCCTCAGCAACAGGGTTTAAGGACCACAGGGAGGGGTAGAGTAACTCCTGTGGGCAGGGCTATTGCTTTCCCTTAAACAGATACCACTTGAGAGGAGTGCTCTGCCTGAGAAAAATTGCTCCTACAGTATTGAGAATGACTCAGCACAAGGATCCTGGTGACTGTTCCTTCAGTTCTCTCCCTAGAACCACTAGCCCCAGGCCCTCCTCAAGCATTTGTAGTCCACTCTTCCCTTCCTCTGCCAGAGCCCAAAGTGGCTGCAAATGTAATTTTGTGCATTTACCCTTTAAAGGCTCTCTGAGTCTCACCATCTCACCCTGGCAGACAGAAACCCTCTGCTTTTCACAACTGTATGTTATTTATGTTTCCTTCCCAGTTCTGGTGCTGTAGACTCTATCCAGAGCCTACGTTTCTCAGGGGAAACCACCTAGCTGCTGAAATATCCCTCTAGGACTTTAGTTGCTACCCATGGGAGCCCAGCCAGTCCTCTTGAGTTTCTTCTACAATCCCTACCGGTCATCTGTGGTGAGGTGGCTTCTTCTGTCTGTCCATGGCTATAAGATTTCTATCCAGCTAATGTTCAACTGGTTATCAGGATGATTTTTCTATAGTTTAGTTGTAATTCCAGTTTGGTTCTGGGAGCAGATGAGCATAGCTTCCACCACTTCTCTACCATCTTGTGCCTCTCCATTAGTTTTAAATGAGAGGGACTAAGCATTTTAAAAGTTAAAGGTTAGGACCCACCATAGAGGGACAAGAGAGAGAAGTACAGAAAAATATAAGAAAAAAACATGTAATGAATAAAAGCTCCAGAGAAAATAAGAGAAGATGCAACTATAGACTTAAGTGGTTTTAGCTAAAGTAGAGACTGGTATGACATTTTGTAATACATTTTTGAATCTCTGTTGAATTGTTACTTAGGGTATTCAAGATAAACTCAACTCTGTAATTTCAGATACTTTCATCAGAAAATAAAATACATACTCGGAGTCACCAAAAAAAGTAAAAGCAAGCAACAAGACAAAACAAAGTTAAGTTTTTATCAAAAGTGAGTTGATCCCTACATTAATCTCCTGATCAGCAAGGATTTTGACCCTAAAGACTTTACTGGGAGTGGGGCATGGGGGAAATCCAGTGACAGAAGCAAGGAAAATGCAACTGAAAGGAGTTAGGAGGTGTGGGGCCTTAACAGGAAAGGAAAAGTTAGCTCCTGGTATCACCAAGAACTTTGGAGTTCCTGATGTATAATGTGGTCTTGGGAGACTAATGAAAATCTTATTCAGTATGAAAATGCCTGATTGAATGCAGTGTTTATCCATGATCTCTTCACTTGTAGTTCTTATGTGATGGTTTCTCTGGTCAGACAAAAAATGTTTTACTCCATATGACACGTAAAGATCAAAAATAAAATTAATCTCGCAATACACTGCTCAACAGAGAGTGCAGCAGAGAAAGAAGCATTGCCTCCTGGTGACAGGGAAGGATAGGAGAGGCTGCTGACAGTGGCACTCACAGTAAAAATTTCTTGGGGGTTATATTGCAACTTATACTGCCCAAGGAAAGTTTAAAGAGAAAAGAGATATACTGAGTGGGAACATCTACTCGTTCATTTATTGCTTACAGGATAATCTGCAATTGTTTATTAATAAGTAAATTTATTTTTACACTTAAAAAAATAGTTTTCTCAACAGTGCTGACTCCTTCATATGGCCACCCTTAATTTCCTTTCATATTCTTATGGGCTCAGGAAAACAGGTAGCAAAGTTGATTGTTTTGCACAGAAAATACTTTAACAAATTTTTGTTAAAAAGTATTAGATAAAAGTCCTTTAGGTCAGCACCTCCAGACCTAATTTCTTCCTTACTCCTGGAAGGAAACTACTTTCCTTAATTTGCTCTGTATTTTGTTATTTGCATTTGGCTCAATAACTAGCCAAGTCATAAATATTGGATATAATGGGAAAATTTCATCATTACTTTAAATGAAAAAAAAAAAAAAAAAAAAAAAAAAAAAAAGCTACTCTGCAATCATCTATTTATTTAATGTAATAACTTGGGAATTAGTTCCATAGGCCCACTTCCTCATATGAGTGAATTTGCCTTAGTGTGTGTATATGATACCGGTACACAGCCTGGCTAAGCCCCAGAATGAGGGAGGGGTTGCAGGAAACTCCAGAAGTAGCATGGGTGAAGCCAAGGCCAGTGCCTGTAGACGTATTTCCTTACTCCCAAGCTATAACATGGTTAGAAGGGGGCCCCTACATGGAGACTACACAGGTTGGCAAGGGCAATTGAGGGAGGGAAAAGCCCTCTTACCTGCTTCTAGAACATGGTGGCAGAGGGAGGCGCTAACCAGCCTGTCAAGCCCAGAAAATGATAGATTGGCAGGGAAGTTGGACCCTTCTGGAGTGCATAGAATTTTGTGTCAGAAGATTTAAATTGAAGGGAGGGAGGAATATGCTCTTCTTCTTTTCCTTCCTCACCCCATCAGGGGGCAGAGGCACTCGCAGAACAGTGGGCACTGGAAGCCACATGACAAGGTAGCAGACCCCCAGGGCAGGAAGTGGCAGTGGTGAGGGCAACTGGCACTGCACAGTTCTGGTTTGCTGGGTGCACAGATTCACCCATGAGAGATGACAGCCAGCGGGGCGGGGTACAGGTGCTAGGTGGACAGGCAGCGATTGAGAGAAGGGGCAGTGGACAGTTAGTAAGACCTGGCTGCATTCAGCAGAGTGAAGAAAGAAGCATGAGTTCTGACTATGATGGGGAAAGAAGCATAACAACTTGGAGGACAACTCCTCTGCCACCTGTAGTTTCCCAAATGATGGTATTTTTAAATGGGAGAATGAACTCTGGGCAAAACCTCAGATTGGTCTGATAGAGGGTGGCAGTGTTATTTTTCTCCAGGTGTTTTGGAGGGGTTTCTGAAGCCAAAGCCTGCCATTCTTCCAAAACTGTGTAGTTTTGGAATAAACTACCTCATTCCTTCTTAACCAAACTTCTGCCTCTAGAGTTTGCAGATGTGTGGCAGACAGTAGAATCCCATTTCTGTTTGGATATATATGAGATCTCTCTGGAGAAAGTCAAGCCATTGTTAATATAATAAGAATTGTTTGCATGGCATCGATGTAACCTGGCAGCCAAGGATAGTGGACTGGAGTGCACACGCACGAACAATCATGACATCACTCTACTAGCCATTGAGTGAGCACATGTACTGTGTGGCTGTCAGATTCAAAATGACTGAGCCACTACAGAAACGAATCTGCATCAAATTTTGCATTAATCTTGGACATTCCTCCTCAGGAACTATTCTAATGATTTAGAAGGCTGCAGCTATGGGCAACTTGTGATTGGCAGCTTCATCATGGCAATGTGCCTGATCATGCATCATGTTTCATACAGAGTTTTTTGGTGAAATATCAAATCACCCAGATGAGTCAGTCCCCCTAAAGCCCAGATTTGGCACCCTGAAAATTCTGGCTTTTCCCAAAATTAAAACCACCTTTAAAAGGAAAGAGATTTCAGGCTATTGATGAGATTCAGGAAAATACAATGGGGCAGCTGATGGCAACTGAAAAAACTGTCTCAGGTCCCAAAGTACCTATTTTGAAGGGGACTGAGGTGTCATTGTCCTATGTACAATTTTCCTAGTATCTTGTATCTTCTTCAATAAGTATCTCTATTTTTATATTGCATAGATGGATACCTTCTGGACAGACCTTATATACAACTATGCTCTATTTAGTTATCTCCTTGTATGGCTTTTTAAGTTAGTTTGATTATTATTTTTTTGTTTGTTTGTTTTAGATATGAAATAAACATCATTGTACAGGGCTCTTAGGACAAGTTAGAGGTTGTTCTCTTAACCTATTCATGAAATAGAAAGTATTTTCATTTTTAAAAGTGGAATATTTGGACTAACTGAAGAACAGCCATCAGCTGTTCTATGGATCAAACCTTTGGCAAAGCCAAGGGTGATGGCTCACAAGATCAGATATTAACAAGAAAGTGTCAAAGCACTAGAGAAAAATAGGGCACATGCCACAAGGTAACTTCAGCTGACAAACTGATTTGTAGGTGAGTCAGGCACCTTTCTTCAAACTCCTAGTAACTAAAGATGTGTTCACTGAAGTTCATTTGTGCCAGTGAAGCTGGTGGGGGCTTGGTTTGCTGTAGAATTAGTAGAAAAAGAAGGAAGTGGAAAAAATTAGAAGGAAAGTGGTGGCCTAAAGCTGGTATTGCCTGAGACATGTACAACATACTATAGTTTAAGGAAATTGATTAAGGGTTTGATAAAATTATAATAGCCTAATTCTATGCTTTCTAAATAAACTCATTCAAATCCATTTTTCTTTAAAATAATAAAAATTAAACCTCAAATGTAAGTGTATATTTAATAATTTCATAACCATTTGCAGAAATAAACAAGAAAATCAGATTAACAAATTCAAGATCCATTATAGGTCATCTGGCAATGACAGAAATTGAGATAGGGGACTTGTCTTTCCTGTCAGGGGAAAGGATTGGTTCACATTCAATTTGCTCCCAGGAGCTGAAGACCTCCTAGTGTTTGCAAGTGTCAAGCAGGTGACATTTGCTTGGATTCTTCCCAAAATTGGCAACTAGCATCAACCTGTTTAATCCTTGAGCCCAGAGACTGCTTTTACTCTTGTCTCAGAAACAAGTAAAATCAGTGAAGAAGGAGGGTCCCATTGATAGGACACAATCCCATATAAAGTCTCATGTATTCTGTATGTCTCTACAGTAGGTGGTATGTGCCCTTCTACCATTTGCCAACAGTTGACCCTCATGTCTGACACTTACTGTATACCAAATAACCTATACCTGTATTCACAGCCATTTATTTAAGTTGTCTCAGAAATGACTACTGAAACCAGCCTCCCTTTTACTTTCTACTTTTAGACAATACTAATCACTTTTTGCTTTCATACAAATCATTAAATTCTAATTTACATAGGAATATTAAAATATACGTATGATGCACTTTATAATTACTTTTATTTAATATTCTATATTTATCAGTCCATCTATACTTTTTCTCTAAATAAGCCACCTAAAAAACTTGCTACTTATTTTTTATGGGAATATACTTTACTTACACACATTAATTGAGTAAACCAAGAAAGCAAGAAATTGCCACACATTTTAGGAATGAATGTGTGTGTGTGTGGTGAATGATGTGGTGGTCTATTTGCAAAGGCAAGAGCTGTGGCACGCATGAAAAGCTATGGGGAAAAGTTTAGACTACACATATAGTTAAGACTTTACTGTATCTTCCAACTCTTTGATGATTGCTACATTATGTGAAAGCATTGTCTTCTTGAAAATGAACAGCCTTTGAGCCAGTTTATAAATTACATAATTTCAACCCAACACCAATTACGAAGAAAACAGACTACCCTGTCTTTTCTCCCTTGTGCTGCTTTTACTTAAACAGTCATTCAGGTGGAAATATGCCAGTTTTCCTGCCCTGGGGCTTGTTGAATTCACTCACAGATGTCTGGCTCAGATTACAAACATATACAATGGTACCGATGCCAGGCTGAGCCTGGGAATTTCCTTGACATCATAGTGAAGTATAAAAGTTTGAATAAGCACCTGAAACAGGTCTAGGGTGGCCTTTGCTAGTTTTAAAGTAGATCTTCTTACCGTTCTTAAAAGGAAACTTCCTTGAAAGATTTATTCATCCTGTAGCATATTTTGGTGTGGGAAAAATGCCAAAGAGTAGCAAAAGAATGACTGGTAATGGCAAGTGGCAGAACACTCTATTAATCTGACATTGATGGGGAACAATCTGTACACATATGTTAATTTTACAGATAACTGAAGCTTAACTTTTCAAGTAATAAAAGTAACCATTTGAATAGAAATTTTTCTGGTACTTATTACACAGATTAATACATTCTAAAGCACAATGGCTTTAATATGATTTTACCCTCCCATTAAAGCTCAAAGTATCTATGTGAATGTCAACCTATTGTGTAAAATGATAATACCAGATGGGATTAGTGTGGCTTAGAGAGTTGTAGAACAGGTCACATTCAAGCGTTTTTCTGTGTCCTCAACCTGTCATCTCTAACTTTCACTCTTGTCTATGTGCCTAACTGGCAATCTTCAAGCCAAATTTTAATTTATGTTTTCCATTTTTGCTGAATCATTTGAAACTAGATAACTGGAGTTATTAGAAAAAATTAAGTACTAGTTACAAAGATATCTTAACAAAAGTCCACTATTTTTATGAAGGGATATCACCAGTTACTTATTCACTCACAGATTCACATGACACATGGTTATTCAGTTCTTCACACATTTCGTGTGTGGAAGATGCAAAGAGGAAAATGAAATGTGTCCTCAAGAAAGGTAAACCTGGACCCATAAAATTAAACAAAATTAAATATAAAATTTTAATTATTGAGGTTATATTATGGATTGTAAACAAGGAATATTTTTTTCCTATTTAACAGATGAAATAAATAAAACTCAAGTTTTACAAACTTGTCCAAAGTCATAAGTGGTAAAGCTGAGATTTGACTTTGTCTCTCTGAACTAAAAATCTTTGAATTTTCCTTTATACTATGCTCTCTCCCCAAGTGCCATTTTTCTTCCTATTTCTCCTCATCTCCCTTCTGATACACATGAAGAGTGTGAAAAGGGGTGCCAAGGAGATGAGGTAATTTGCAAAAAGCAGCATTGCTTTGAGAGCCTACCTTTGCTTCTTTATCTTATGGTATTATGCTGATTTTCCTCCACGTTCAAAACTAAGCTCTCATTCAATGGCTTTCCCCCTTACCCCACACATCTGGGGTTGTTCATAGCTAAACACTTTATAGAATTAAGGCAGTAAGAAAACTAAAATCTGGATAAGTGAGATGGCATTGTCTTTTGTGGAGCAATCTTCTGCCCAACTGGTTCATTATGTATTAACTTAAAAAAAAACAGAAAATTGGAAAATAAAAAACAAGCGTACATGAGCAATGCAGTGAACAGTAGAAGAGCAGCAGGGTCAATAAATACTGGGTACAACATGGATGCAATCAAGTTTGTAAAGGATGTGGATTGAGCCATATGGATGTTGAGGAGTTAGATCTAAGCATCATGTTTTGTAGAGCTTCCTTGTGGGGAGCCTGTCAGCCCAATAGACACAGGGCGAGGTATCTGAGAGGGTGCAGGACTCCATTGTCAAAAGCAACTCCTATATTTAAAATAAATAGGTTTTGAATCTAAGGACTACAGGAAAAAAATCTAGCAACTGAAATTGATATTTTTAGATAGAAAACATGCTTCTATGTAGTACATTGTATTTCCATTATTTTCCAGGCTCAGTTTGCTTACCTTCCTTTTTACAGTAAATGTGACTTTTCTCTTTAAAACATTAACTATTAATAATGTACACAAATCTAGTTTTATAACATTTCTACATGAAACACATCCAAATCTGAGTTTTTTCTAAATCAATTCAAAACATGCTCTAAAATAATTTATGCTTCAAAATCAAAGCAAATTATCTGGCATATAAACCATTAAGATTTGTCTAATGGTTTTGCATTTAAGATCAGAGCAAGAAATATGTGCAATATTGAGCTCAATATTTGGAGCATTAAGTCTTCTAAACGTTCCCTCATCTCTCTTTATGTCTAGTAGAATAAATGAAAGAAACAGTTCCTCTTGATCTGACATCCAAACCAAATGGATAGGATTCCAGGATAAAAGTCTCCAACCGAGACAACCCTGAAGTAAGTATCTAGAAAACACTGAGAGGTTGCTAAGGTTTGCTTTAAGTCAAGTGATCTTTAGAGTCTTCTCATCTCCTGTCAGATTTAGATGAGACATCAGATATCACCATCATCCTAACCACAGGCTGAACTAGGTGCAATAGCCATGGTTGTTAAGAGTCATTGCGCATTCACAGAAACACACCAAGATTTGATAATTATCTATTGTTCTCTTCCCATTTACTTGAAGGGGAACAAAATGTTCTTTAGAGCAGAGCCAATGAACATTGCTCACAAGAATAATAGAAATGAGATATTAATCAAACATATTCTAATGCCTCTAGTGAAAGAATGATCTGAATAATAAAGTGATTAATAGGAGACAACAAACATTTGAATCCCTGTCAGCTTTTGTATGCAGCATGCTTGAATAATTTAATGAATTAATGTATCCTTCATGAAAGCCTGGAAGCCAGAATTATCTTCGGTAGAGTCACACCTCATTTTCAGGAGTTTCCAAGCTCTGTATTAATTCCTTGAATTGGTATGCAAGCCAGACTTGTTGATTAATGTTCATTGCAGAACTCAAGTTTAGAAACTAAAACATCCCAACACACTGGGCTTTTAGTAAAGCACTAGAGAGACAATGTCATCAGTTTTGATTGAGGTCTTCTTTTATATGTGAGTCAGAGTTGTTGATTTAATGTTCATTGCAGAACTGAAGTTCAAAAACAAAAACATATCACAGCCTTTTAGGGAAGCACTAGACAATGTCAGTTTTGATTGAGTTCTTCTATCAAAGGTAATTTAGCACATGCCAACATACTTAAAAAACAACAACAAAATCTTTGTCACCCAAGCTGTAATGAAATTTTGGAAGAAAAGCTCTTCGAAGAAAACAGGAGATAAAACCAAACAAGTTTATCAGAGAAACGTCAAAGAGGTAACCATGATTGTTAAAGGATGTTCTTCTTATTCTACATAGTCTTTAAGTCAGGCAGAACTTACTTCCAAAAAAGATAACTTAACAATAATGAATCAGGTTGTTCCCTTGCAAGGGACATGCCAGTATTAAAATAGTGTCTGACAGTCAAGTACCAAAAACATGGCAGCACATTAAAAGTGACCATAAAACCAGTAAATGGTCCTAAAGAGACTTTTAGGGAGATAAGCAACCAAATCTGAATTGCTATATTGTTACAGAGTGGAGTCCCCAGGATTCCCAGAGCCTGCAGTTGGGGAATAGGAGAAGGGGACAGCTTGTGAAATGCCTTTGCATGTCTATGACTGGTAGTGAGTGTCTTAGTTATGCAAATGGCTTCGGTTCCTCTAAGGTCCCAAGGAGATGGGAGGGGTTTTGACTATGGAATGGTGAGGAAAGAGCATACAGATCTGTGCAAGTTTCTGTGAATGGTCAGAATTGGTTACCCTGACCCTTGCATCACAGGCTGTGGTCAGGGATTTAAAAATAAGGCAGCAGCCATTTTTGCAGAGAGTAGGGGAACTCCATGAGGCTTGCAAGGAGGTAAAAGAGGAGGTCCATGTGGCTTCGAAAGGGCAGGGAGAGAACCATGAGTGATCTAGTGCAACATGGCACATGTTTTCCTGGACTGTTATATGGAGGTTGATGACATCGTACCCCAGATCCTGAAGGAGAGAGCTGACGGATAAGGAATGGGGAACTTCTGGGAATGTTTTTGGCTTCTAGCCTTTTGGGGAGCAAAGGAAGTGCTGGGTCCAATGGGAGAACAGGGATCTGAGCTGAAGTGCTCATTGCCCTCCCCAGTTTGGAGTATTGTAAATAAAGACTTGTTTTCCTCAACATTAATTGTTGGGTTTTATACCAAGGTGCCACAGGAGAGAACCCCTTTTTGCTCTGTAACAATATGTTAGGACAAGTATTTGGGTAGGGATGGCAAGGGAGTCTAATTGTCTCCTGTGAAGGCCACTTGCTTTGAATGGGACTTATGGGAGGGGTTTAATAATAAAGGAAGGTAGGAATCTAAAAATCCTGGTTCTTTTTGCTTTTTCAGCAGTTCCTATTTTAATAGTTTTCATTACTGCCCTGTATTCTGCTGTTAAGTTTCTCTAACTGTGGTTGTTCAGAAAAGTATCGGAAAGTAGGTTTGAATTCTAGTCTAATCCTTTTCTGCTATAGCCTGCTTCTTCAGAAAAATTAATTTTCTCTCCAGTCACACAGCTTACAAGTGATGATTTTACAGTGATACAGAAAAACACCCTCTGTGGATGAGTGCTATGGAAGGGAAGTGAGACAAAACAAAGAGAAAACCCCTCCCCATAGATTTCACATCCTGTTTCTGAGACCTTTGATACCTTTCAACTACTTTGGAAATTGAAGGTCAGTCTTGGCCGGCTTGTAAGCATCTCTGCCAGCTTTTGGGGAGGGGGAGAATATTGAGATCTTTTAAGGCATCCTTTTTGCTCATGCTCTCTTTACACTAACAGAAAGCTGCCTCCCGCCTTTATTTAAAAAAAAAAAAAAAAAATCCACAACAGTATTTGTTACAGGTCTGTAAAAAAGAGTTTCTTCTTTCAGGAAACACCATCGGTCAGGCTGCAGGTCTACGTCTCCACTACCCATACAGACTGCTAATCTTCCACTCTCCCCTACCAAATAAACTAGCAAACCAACAACAAAAATCCCCCTCCATTACACTTTCTATGATTTGGTAGCACTATCCAAACTCCTTCTTGTGACTGTAAACTTTGATACACTCATATTATTAACACCTGGTTTACGATTTTTCCCTGTAAATCCAATTTGGAGCACCATCTGAGATAATATCTCCATTTTTGTGGGAGCCTGGTTTCATCCTAGTCTACTTCATCCACCCTCTTTTATGATTCCAGCCTGGACCTTGCAAGGTCTAGGAGGTATAAAAGTTCAAGTTTTCCATTGCAGAAATACAGAAGTAAAAAAGGGTCAAAGAAAATAAAGGATTTGAAGGTTAGAGTTAATTTGATAATGTGGAATTTGACAGGAGGAATGACAGTGATGAACCAGGTGCTTGCTGGGTGACAGAATCAGATTAGAACAGGTTGTTAGCCAGTGAGGACTGGAGATACTGAAGAATTAAAGACCGGAGGCAGGAAGAACAACTGTGTGGGAAGAATGGAAAAGACAGGTAATTGTGGTCAGAGATTCAGGGGTAAAAGCAAAATTACAAACAGAAGCAAAAAAAATTTGAATTTGCCTCTTTAATTTAATTGCATCTATTTTTTCAGTGTATTTGCTCTGCCCATAAGAAAGATATAGTCTTGATCTCCCTTTATAATAGTTTTGATTCTACTCTACATTTTTCTCAGAAATAATTTCAATCCAAATAGGCAAGCTCTGCTTTTTTATTATTTCTTCAACATGTTCCTTTTTTGCTGGGATCTCCATCCTGAGCCATACCATGCTCAAGTTTCCTATCATACTTATCAAATTTAAAAAAAAAAAAAAAGGGGGGAAGAAAGCAAGCCATTATGTCTTTTTTCCTCTATCCAAACTCACCAAAAGAGTATGTTCCATATTAACCAAATATTTCTTTTTCCCCAACAGCCACTACAAATGTTCTTCCTTACAGTACCCAATGACCTCCTGTATCATTTTAGTTTATCATTTTTCCTTGTGATTCTCATCCCCATGCTATCTGCTTCAACTCTTCTGAGCATTTCTAGTCAGTCTCCTCTGCTGGTTGACATCACAACTTTAGCAATAACCTCAATACAAAGTAGAATTTACCACACACAGAAATGTAATAATTTTTTTCTTTCTCCTACCTCTTTACTAAACTATGTATACTTTCAAATAATGTCATATTCATTCTTGAAAACCTTTTCAAATTACTCAAGCTGTCTTAAAGCTTAGCCAAAAAAAAAAAAAAATTGTTGGTGAACATTTCATTAACTTCCGATTACTTTTTACTTGATATAATTGCATGACCTGACCCTTTTATACAATAGAAATCAACCATGCACATTCTAAGGAAGAAGTTTCTTATTCTAGATCTGTCATTAATAATTTCTATGAACTAAAAATGTTGAAAATACACAAATCAGAAGTTTAAAAACATAGAAATCATCAAAAATGGAAATTTCCTGAAAAACCATACCCAGGACAAAAAAAAAAAAAAAAAAAAAACAGTGCAAATAGCATTCTCTTTGTACTCCTTTCAAGTCACAGCCCAGTGATTACAAGCCAACAACAACTTGCAGTTCCTTCCAATCACAACCCACTTCCTCCTGCCCAAGGGTAACCACTCATCTGATTTCAAACTTAATACATTAATGTGGTTGCATAAAAAGTTAGGTAGATCATATGAATACATATTAAGTTTTATCTCATGGATAGGAAATAAATTCTCTTTTACAATATTCTAAAACATTCAAAATTGATTCTTTATTAACTTACAGAAAAGTAGAATTTTCACAGAAAAATATGATATTACTATGCAATGAAAATAGGAATTATTTTCCATAATAAAAATAAATATCCTTCTACTTGGAACTTTAAATATATATGAATATATTTTATATTTAAATTTACTCATACATTTATAATAAGTTCTATAATGATAGGACCAATTTCCTTCATATAAATTAAAAAAGAAAAATGTCTTCTAAAAATAACATTAAATTATCATCAGTGGAGAATAGGTGGGTGGAAAGTTGATGAGGAAAAGATATCTAGATAGTTTAAAGGTGTCTTTTCACAAATACTTTATGTATAAGGAAGTATATTACCGCTTTATGTGAACAATCAAATAAATATTTAATAAAGTGATCAAACACAGTATTATCAATATTGGGCCATCACAACATCATAGGCCTCCTGAATATCATATGATAAGGGGGTAAAACAGAACTGTGATATTCCTGCCAAAAATCACTATCTAGATCAGATTAGGAGGAAACATCAGAAAAATAGAAACGGCCTAAAAATAACTGCCCTGTACTGTTCAAAGAGTATACTTGAAAAAACACAAAATAATATCCAATTTTTGGAAACACCAAAAAGTGACTAAAAGTAGATATTTAATATTTTACTTATAGATCATAAGTTAATATTTTTATCTCTAAGTTACATAAATCTTATCTACACACACCTCACTAAATCCAAGGTGTGCAAAGGAAAGTGTAAAGAAAAGCTCTACTTGTAGTAAAGACATTACATTGGAAGTTCTTGGAGAATAAATTGAATTATAATTGAAGAACATATGGTTGTAACTGTTACTGTAGGTAATAAATAGGAATGAGCAACCAGAGGAGAAATAAAACAGGATCCCCACCATTACAATCTAACAAACAACTTTAAAAAGGAGGCTGGAAACAAAGGAATACATGTCTCACTCATTGGCCAAGCAGTCCTGAGCCTGGTCTATAAGATTGCCAGGCATTCTGAACATCACAAGCAAAACTATGATAGCACAGGAGGGCATTCCTTGAAAATCTGTGTGTGTATCATCTCTACTAGCTGGGAAAGAAAGCTTCTGTGATTTCACATTAATACCAAATTCTGGCGAGGGGAGAAAGAGCAGTAACCTAGAAGCCAGCTAAAATATAGAACCTCTGAATCCCAATAGTCATTGCCCTCATTAGCTGAATTCCCACTTGTTGCCTTGGCTCAAGTGTGTAGAACAAACTTATGAACAACTCTATTTCCTCTATACACGGGGCATTCAAACTAGCCAGGTGCCTACTTGCAGCGTTGTGCCCATATGTGTTTCATAAATAAACTTATGCCCTGACTGGTGTGGCTCAGTGAGTTGGGCGTCATCCCACAAACCAAAGGGTCAGAGGTTTGATTCCCAGTCAGGCGTCAGGACGCATGCCTGGGTTGCAGGCCAGGTCCCAGGTTGGGGGCTGCAAGAGACAATCAATTGATATATCTCTTTCACGTTGATGTTTCTCTCCATCTCTCTCTCCATGTCTTCCCCTCGCTCTAAAAATAAATGAATAAAATCTTTAAATAAATAAATAAATAAACTTATTATCTCATTTCCATTATACATGCCTGTCTCTTGTTTGAATTCAGCTCTTGCGAGTGAGGCGAGAACCAAGGAACAAGCTCTGGGGCCTGATAAGGTCTCCTGACTGGGGTCTCTCCCCAGTAACATAAATAATATTTTGAATTGTTCAGGAAACAGTGAGGCATTTGTTATATATAATGAATCAACAGATTTTAAAATACACCTGAATGCATTTTAGTCTTTTTGATTGTCAGATGTTCTTTTATGTTTCTCATTAATATTTGTATTAATATAATTTTACATTCACATGAAGTTATAAGAAATGAAGAACATATGTATACTTTATTCAGTTACTTCCAATGGTAATATTTTGCAAAACTATAGTATAATATTAAAAAGAGGATATTTACCTTGATACAGTCTACCAATCGTATTCACATTTCCCCAGTTCTACTTTCAAGTTTTGTAGACAAGATAACTGAACTGTTCCAATATTACAAGAATTCCTCCTACTGCTCTTTTTAAATCACACCTATACCTCTCCTGCCTGTTCCTTCCCACTGCAATAACTAAACTGTTTTCCTTTTTGAAAGGTTTTTGTTTCAGAAATGTTATATATGTGAAATTATACATTGTATATTCCTTTGAGATTGGTATATTTTACTAAGTGTAATTCCCTAGAGATTCATCCAACTTGTACATATATTTAATTTCTTTTTATCTATGAGTTGTATTGCATGGTGTATGTGCATATACAGATCCACATAACAGTTTGTCTAACGGTTCACTTATTGATGAAAATTTGGGAATATTATAGTGTTTTGGCTATTAAAAATGAAGTCTCCATTGGCATTTGTGTATCCTTTTTTGTGTGAATACAAATTTTATTTCCTTGAGATAAATACCCAAGAGTGCTATATGGTGGTTACATGTTTAGTTCTATAAAAAATGACAAACTGTTTTTCAGAATGGCTATACCATTTAGAGTACCATAAATGATGTATGAGTGATCCAATTTCTCCATGTTATCACCAGCACTTATTGTTATGACTTTTTTTAAAGTTATTTTGGAAAGTATATAATGATATCTCATTGTGGTTTTAATTTTTCTTTCCCCTGTGGCTAATTATACCAAATATCTTCTTCAGTGAAATGTCTACTTAGGCCTTTCATGCACTTCCAAATTAGTTTTTTAAAATTTCACTGTTGAATTTTGAGAATTTTTTTGTGTTATAGATATTAATCCTATGGCATACATGCAGTTCTTAAATATTTCCACCCAGAATGTACCTCATCTTTTTATCTTTACATGGCTTTTAATTCTATCAGCTTTATATTGAAGTATAATTGATACACAAAGAACTAAATATATTGAATGTGTACAATTTACTGAGTCTGGCCATATGTCAACACCTGAGATACTATTATCAGAAACAGTATAATAGTCATATCCAACACCTCCCAAATGTTTATCTTCCTTTTTATGGGAGCGGTTAAGAACACAAATTTTGACATGCACAATACCATATTGTAAACTATGTTGTATAACATATCTCTGAAACTCATTTATTTAGCATAAGTAAAACTTTATATTCATGGAACAACTCCCTGTTTCCTCCACCCTCAACCCCTTGCAACCACTATTATATTGTTTATATGAGTTTGATTAATTTAGATATCTCATATGAGTGGCATCAGTATGTGTCCTTCTGTGATTAACTAATTACACCTAGTATAATGTCATTCAGATTCATCCATTTTGTTTCAAATGGAAAGAAATCCTGCCATTTGAAAATGCCACATTTTCTTTATCCATTTATCTGTTGATGGATACTTGGATAGTTTCTGTATTTTTGCTCTGTGAAAAATACTGCAATAAAAATATGTCATCAGTTTCCGGCCAAGATGGATGCCTAGACTGACATGCCCATCTCCCTCCACAACTAAGAAGGATTACTGTTACAGAACCCCTGGGCTGCTCCAATTGAAAACAAAACCATGGGCTCTTTAGTTAGGGGCCCGATTGCCCGCCGCCAGAATTATAACTCTCAATACCAAAGTTTAGTGAAAAGAAAAAGAATTGTTTACTTAACAGTTTTATAGATTTAGATTATTTGCGGATTTCTGCTGTTAAGTCTTATGTTCTTTAAAACACCCATAAACACATATCCTTGCCTCCCCTCTACCAAACCTGGCCAGTCTTAGGAAGGTCAGAAACACCATTTCCCTACTTTCCAAACACAGTTCAGCTTTACCAGCAGCTGCCAATCACTCAATTCTGATAGGGGAGGTCCTTTCTGTGCTGTGGTGCCCTCCAGCTCTCAATGCAGAACCACCTGGATTCTCAGCCTCCTTGTAAACTGCCTTCTTCCTGCAAACCACATGGATCTCCTCTCCTTCTCAAAATCGCATGGTGAGAGCCTCTTTATAAAGCAGCCTGGAGGCCCCCTCCTGCAAGCCACATGGAGGGAGCCCACGAGAGCAAGAGAGCTAAAATGTCCGCAGCTGCTTATATATCCCTGACCGTGTCCTCTGACACAGTGGGTGTTGCAAACAGTTCTGACCATTCACAGAACCTTACGTAGGCTCTGTCTGCTTTTTCCATATCATCTCCTGGTTCAAGACCCCTCCCATCTACCTGAGGCATTGGAAGCATCCAAGCAATTTTGCATAAGAAAGACACTAGCCACCAGCCTCAGGCATGTGGAGGCGTTCTGAAAGCTGCTTCCTTCTCCCCATCCCTCAGCCACAAACTCTGGGGATTTTTGGACTCCCCTGTTTCTGTAACATTACAACTACTGCAAAACCAGAAATAACAAGAAGTTACAGAAAATAAAGCTACATGGAGTCCAACATATGAAGTTATAAACAAGTGGTGCTCGTCTGAATGGGTAGGAGTGGTGAAGCCACAGAAGAGAGGTCAAGCTGTGCTGCTGGTGGCAGCTGCAGCGACGAGCAGAGGGACTGCAATAAGCACACACACGTGTATTTAAGGTGAGGTGAGCAGCGCCAGGAGAGCACGCTGGCTGTAGTCCAGACCTGTCAGCTCATAATTCCACCGCTGGGGAAGGCAGACCCCCATTGCCTCCAACTGTGAGGCCCAGAGGGCATGGGGCCAGAGGAGGAGGCTCATGGTCTCTCAGTGGAGAGTGAGCGGCAGAAATCCATCTTGGACCCCCGCCCCCACACAAAGCACCACAGCATGGTGAGAAGGGTTGCCCAGTTGTGAGGAGTGCACAGAGCTCCACCCCCTTAGAGTAGGAGGTGTGGCAGCCTTGCCCAAGAAGGCAAGGTAAACAAACCTGTCTGGATGGCAGGAATAATGATAGAGATACCAAACACGCAGCTGACCAGAAAGCAAATACATGAACAGACAAACAGATAATCTTTCTGAGGCTCAGTTCAGAGCTATAGTTATAAGACAGCTTACAGAAATAACAGAGGGACTTAATCAAGACATGGAAGGAATGAAGGCTAGTCCTGCTGAAATGAACAAAAACACATATGAAACAAGTGGTGAGGAAAGGAAAACCAGGGATCAAGTCAACAAATCGGAACATAGGGAAGGAACAAACAGTCAACCAGTGCAGAAAGAGAAAACAAAATGTGAGGAAAATGCGGAGTAGCTCAGAAACCTCTGGGACAACTATAAGAGAGCAAATATCTGAGGTATGGGGTTGCCAGAGGTGAAGAAGAAGAACTAGAAATTGAAAAATTATGTGAAAAAATAATGAAGCAGAACTTCCCTAACTTGGAGAAGGAAATGAACTTACAGGTCCAGGAAGCACAGAGAATTCCAAATAAACTGGACCCAGGAAGAACCACACCAAGACACATTATAATCAAAATGTCAAAAATTAAGGATAAAGAGAGAATTTTAAAATCAGCAAAAGAGAAGAGAATTATGTACAAAGGGGTCTCAATGAGACTATCAGCTGATTTCTCAAAGGAGACTCTTCAGGCAAGAAGGGACTGGCAAGATATATTCAATGTAATGAAAAGCAAAAACCTACAACCACGATTACTCTATCTGTGAAACTGTCATTCAGAATAGAAGGGCAGAGAAAGTGCTTCCAGGACAAAGTAAAACTGAAGGAGTTCATCAGATCCAAACCACTGTTCTATGAAATGTTAAAGGGACTTGTTTAGGAGAAAGAGGATCAAAACTATGAACATTAAAATGAAAACTGTATCACAACAACCAACAACAGAAGCTAGGGAATCGAAACAAAGGCAAACTAAGTAGGCAACGAGAGTGGGAAAAGAATTATAGGTATGGGGAACATATTGGGGGGAGGTAAACAGGGAGGGGGGAGGGGGGAAAGGGAGGGAGCTGGTACAGGAATTAAGAAGCATAGTAGGAGGGAATGGAGTAGACAGGAAGAGGTTGAGAAGAACTATATGCACAACCAATGGGCATGGACTAAAGGGGGGGGCAACTTGAGGGAGGGGTGTCACTGGGTGGAGGGGAGAAGAGGGAAAAGAAATTGGGACAACTCTAACA
This sequence comes from Furipterus horrens, assembly GCF_987537825.1. NCBI lineage: Eukaryota > Metazoa > Chordata > Mammalia > Chiroptera > Furipteridae > Furipterus > Furipterus horrens. The sequence continues at coordinate 72,140,712 of NW_028327175.1, forward strand.
GCATAGTCAATAAAACATATTTAAAAAAGAAAAAAAAGCTCACATAATTCAAGGCCAGTCCTGGCGTACACTGCCATCTGGAAAGAAAAAAAAACATTTTTTTTTTTCATCAAAATCCTTAATTGCTGGACTACACGGTAGGTCTGTTTTTAAATTTTTGAGGAACCTCCATACTGTTTTCTGTGGCTGCTATGATATTTTACATTCCTACCAACAATGTCCAAGGGTTCTCCTTTCTCCACATTTTCAACAACAATTATCTTTTTAATTTTTGAGAATAGACAGTCTAATAGTTGTGAGATGGTATCTCATTGTAGTTTTGATTTGCAGATTCTAATAATTAATGATGTTAAACATATTTTCATACACTTGTTGACCATTTATATGTCTTCTTTGGAGAAATTTTTATTCAAGTCCTTTGATAATTTTTTAATTGGGTTATTTGGATTGCTGTTTGTGTTTTTGCTTGTTCCTTTGCTATTAATCTGTAATATGTTCCCATGGGCCTTTGAAGAGCAAATGCTTTTAATTTTGATAAGATACAGCTTATATGTTTGTCTTTTATTAATTGTATTTTCATGTCAAAACCATGAACTTGACCAATTCTTATTCTGCCCCCCACCAAAAGTTGTACTGCTTTAGTTCTTATCACCATCCCCCAGAGCTTAACATATGTTAATAGAAACCATCATGATCTGCTGTGTCTCTTTAGAGTGTGAAATGGACTGTTGTACTGAATCCTACCAGAAAGGAACAACAAGTTCAAATACAGAGGGAAAGAAAGAGATCACCTGGTGCCCCCTTGATACCCAACAAACATTTTTTTTTATACCAAACAACACCATTAAGTCATTGTTTTGGCTTCATCTAGCTCTAATGTCCTATAACACTTTACTTAGTGCTATGAAGAGAATAATCAGATTTTATTGATAAAAGTTAAGAGACAAAAACAAAGCATTCATTTATTTTGAAATTAAATATAACTATGACAATGTAAAATCTAATCAGAAGATTAATGTATAAATATAATTCCAGTTTGAAATTTAAAGAAAATGATCCATTTTAAGTTATTTTTTTTTAAATAATCTGTAAAGTTTAGGTTGAGGTTCATTTTCTCACCATCATTTTTTGAATAGGCTATCTTTCCTTTGTTGAACTGCTTTACCACCATATCAAAAATCAGTTCGTAATATTTTTGTGATTATATATCTGGTTTCATTGATCTATTGTCTATCACTTCACCAGTAGCAACTCACTTGATACTGTAACTATATAGTAAACCATAATAGTCAGCAGGGTGACTATTCTCACTTCATTCTTTGTCACGATTGTTTTAGTTATTCTACTTTGTGGAATTTTGATATTATCACTAAACCTATAGACCCGTTTGGGAAAAAGTGACATTTGCTATCTTGAGTCTTCTACTCCATCAACATTGTATGCCTCTCTATTAATTTAAGTCTTCTCTAATTTTAAAGATATCTTCCCTATACATAGTTTATTAGGTGTATATTATGTGTTTCATTTTCTATGACATAATTGTGAGAAGTTTTGTATTTTTAATTTTGGTCTTTCATGTTCATTGTTAGTATGTAGAAATGCAACTAATTTTTTTTTTTTTTAATGTGTTGGTTGTCTTTAAGGTCATCTGCAAAAACAGATGGAACCCACAGAATTTGATTCTAATGTTGAGATTCACAATACCACACATTCACCAAGAGGGTATAAAAGGTTTATTACTTATATTATTGAAATCTCTGGGGAAATCAAAGAAAGCCTTTTAAGTAGGTCCATAATGGCTTGAGAGAGTAAGGAAAGAAGACTGGCCTGGATTGATATTACGGTTAGGGGCTGGGCCAAGGTGAATGTTCATGTATAGTGGAATGGGCTTGCTTGGTTTAAATGCCCCACATGCACTAAAGGAAGAACAACCGAGACTTTTATCAGCTTGTCCAGATATGGGTCAGAGGGGAGAAGGAGGAGTGAGGCTTAAAAGCTACCAGAGTCAAACATTAAAAATGGAGTCACACTCCTCATTACAATAATATATCATGCACCTTTGATGTGTTAGCTTTTTAGTTCTATAATTGTTTTTTAGATTCTTCATGTTATTCTACATATATAGGCATGCCGTCTGCAAATAAAGTTTTATTTTTTCCTTTCCATTTTATGTACCTTTATTTATTTATCTTGATTTAGTATAGTGGCTGCATCTTTTAGTGCTATATTGAAAAAGCCTTGCTTCCAATCCTAAGAGGAAAACATTCACTTTGTCACTATTACATATGATAGTAGCTGAGAATTTTAGCAGACTAGAGTAAACGTTTTCTCAAGTGTTTTTTCTGTGTCAGTTAAAATCATCTGATATTCTTCTTTAGCTTGCCAATATTAACTGCCTTTATAAATGTCAAAAATAAAAGATTTCAATTTATTAATAATATTTATTCTTAATCAACTTGTCTCAAAATCATTTTGATTTGTTTTTGCAAATGATAGGGTAAAACAAATGCTTGTTCTTGTTATTATATTGCATGATTTGGCTTTTATCTAACAATATTTCCTTCTTCACTTGAACATAATTATTAAATTTTTCTATATATGCCCTTTATATTCTTGTAGAAATTAGTATAACCTGCTGTATATTGTAAAGGGCATTATCTCTTTGAATTGTTTGATTTTAGCACAGTGAAGTCAAAGACATTTTGTATTTTAGTCTCCTAATAAAATTTGTATTGTTAATAATAATAATGATAGCGATGTTTTCTAAAACTTAAAAATACACAAAACTAATAATAAATTTGTAAATAAATCCAATGACAGCTTTTCCTGACTCTCTTTCATGGTATTTTATATTCATAGAATAGATTGTTTAAAAATATTTTATTTATTTATTTTTAGAGAGAGAGAAAGGGAAAGAGAAAGAGAAGGAGGGAAACATCAACATGTGATTGCTTCTCTCATACCCCCAACTGGGGACCTGGCCCACAACCCAGGCATGTGCATTGACTGGGACTCAAACCCGTGACCCTTTGGTTTGCATGCCAGCATTCAATCCACTGAGCCACACCAGCCAGGACAAAATAGATTTTGTTTCATAGTTCTGTATATTTTACTAATTGGGAGTTAAGTGAGTAATGGCTTACCTAGCTCTTTCACTAGTTATCAGCTGTGTTTCCTCTTCACATACACTTATTCATAAAATTTTTTTTAAAAAAAGAACATAAAACTTTCCTTGGCAACATCTCTCCAAACATTTCTCCCAATTAGGTCTAAGCTGCTCAAGACATTTTGTTTTTCATGGTGCTCTTTTGTTGATAAAAAGAAAGCCTGCTTTTATTCCAGTGTTCTTCTGAGAGGCAGGCAGAAAAGAAAGCATTGCTAGTTGAAAAAGCATTTTCTGACTTAGCTCATTTATGACAAAGGCTAAATCTCAATGGACATGATGTAGATGACAGAGTTGGCATTTAGTGGCAATGACCTACTGTGTGTCAGAGACAGGGAAGATAAACTTCCACTTACTCTAAGGAAGAAAAAGGAAACTAAAATATTGTTCTATGTCTGCACCCCCCCCCATTTCATTCCTATTTACAGATGGTTACATATTATAAATTTTTTCACGGAAATGTCATGTACCATGCCATTAGGTGACAAGTAGTCTCGTAAGTATGAACTAAAAATCCTGGAGTACTTCCATGCTAAACAAAACTTTGTATCAATGACAGCTGTTCAAATGTACTTAAATCTTTCCAGAAAGCAGGGAGATGATAATGTGAAATCATGTAAGTGCTTGGGGATCTCCCAAAGTCATAAATCATAACTGGAAAACAAAATGAGTCCTGGGCATAATTGCAAAATAGAAGAAACTGTATCTCCCCATACTTTTCTTCCATTTCTATCTAAAGTCTAATGATCTAATTGCTCTTTTTAATAGAACAGGGACCCAACTTTAGGACCTTATGAGTATAGGGCTACTGATCAACAAAGCCCTTCTTGTGTTCTATAAAACAATAGTAATTTTCATAATTCAGTCATATTTCTTTAGAGAATATGTAGCTAAAGTGAAAATATACATACACACTAATCACTAAATAAGTATTATAAACCTAGCCATATAAAAGTGCATCTAAAAGTGATGGTGGATAGCTAAATACATTTAAAAATTAAAATGAGCATCTATAAGTTTCCAGGAACTATGAGTTATTACCAATTAGATAGATATGTGTTGAATCTATTTTGAAAACGTGCTATTAAGATAACTAAACTATGTCTATCTATCATCTACCTAATCTATCATCTATCTATCTATCTATCATCATCTATCATCATCTAGCATCTAGCTGAGTCTTCTCTTTTTTCTATCTAAATCATGTAGGAATGTTTCCTTAAGTTGCAACAGAATAGTTGTATCACTTCTCTTAATACATCCAGACAATGAATGCAGAAACAAACAGGCATTGCATTGTGAAAATCACTGCTGTTAATGAGAAAAAAAAAAAAAAAAAAACTGATTCTGACAGCAGGCAGCAGTAATTTTTTAAAAAATAACATAATCATTTCTTCATCTGAGTCAATGCTTAATTCTCTAAAGTTTAACATTTCATAAAAAATTAAAATAGCTAAACTTTGTGTAAAATTTAAGAACATATAGGTAAGTTCTAAATTTACATTATAAATGTACATTCACTACTCAGGTATACAGAAAAGTAACATGAATTTTCCATAACAAATTAAACTTAGCAAAGAACTACCTAATTCTGACCATATCTGAAAATTCTAACTCTTAGCACTTTATTCTCTTTAGAAGTTCCATGAGAATAGGCACTTTGTTATGTTTCTACAAATATCATATATGCTCAATAAATATATGTATAATAAAGTATTATATTTTGTCATTTTATAATAATTTTTACTAGTAGATATGGACTTATTTCTGTTTTAAAACTTAGATTAGATTGAGTATTATTAAGATAACTCAGTCTGGGGTTTCCCCATTTTGATGTAAGATGGTCTCCTGCCAGGCCTCTAAGTTGCAAGGAAGGAACACACCACGCCATCTGATATTAGGTTTTCCCTCAACATGTGTAGAATTTATATTGCCATGGTCTTCAGGCCCCAGATTTAACCTGTACTCTCATTCTTTACTTTACAGCTTATTCTCATTAAATCTGTTCTCCAATAATCTAGACTCTAGAAATATAGAACCTGGATGAATTTTCCAAATTGAGCCTTTGGACATTTAATATATCTATGTTTATATGAAGTGTTAATCTCAAAAGTGTTTTATTTCAAATCAAAGTATCTATTATAAGCTAAAACAACTTTTCATCACTCTATTTGACTTTCTTCACCATATGTTCTATCTCTTACATACCCAACAGGATGAGGAGGATATGATTTACTGAATGGGAAGGAACATTTGGAGAAATAGAAATATTTTCATTTAAAAATATTATTTCACAATAAATTTGATAGAATATTATAACAGTGATCAAAAAGATTCTGAGATATGAACTTTCTAACAACAAAGAGACACAGAGACTATTTAAAAGCAAGTCCACATAGGAAGAGTGAGGTAATACAATTATCTCACTCTTCTTACATCTTATAGAAAATAATGTTTATATAATAATGTGTTCATGGTTTATGAAGATAAAATATTTACTGACCCACCCTTAACAAAGACCTAGTAACAGAGATACCTGGATAATACAACACATTATCATTTTGTTCCTACTCCTCCCAAGCCAATAATTCTTTCCTAAAGAGTAAAAAAAAATAATATTTCAACAAAAATGCACTTCAACTTGCCACTGACCAAGTCATAGTCCATTGAAATGATCAAAATAAAGTTACATGGAAGGAATAAAGCAGTATAAGAAATAGCAAATTATGAAAATACAGTTACTTGCTTGATGTCTATAGACTATTTGCTGTCAATCATACCCTGACAGAGAAAATGTCAAAACCTAAAATATCACTGACTCTTGAAAGTCCTACAGTTCCATGAAAAGTGATTTCTTAAGACAAATTCTGAAGTAGCAGTAAGAAATAGACATGACAAGTATATATTTAGATTGAAGCCTTCTTTTATATACTTCATAATTTTTCTGATTGCTGGATGTGACCAGAAATTTTTGGAATATTATGTCACAGACAACAAAAGAAGATAACCAAAGGAATGCAAGGAGAAGACAAATACAATATATGAAAATATGTGATTTTCTTCTATGTGACTAATCCACTGATTATTAAAGTTCCCTAAGATTTTCAGATCCAAGAGGAATCAATTTTCTCATTTTTCAGGACTTCCTTCATTTAGCAACACTGATTTGCTCTCTATTATAAGGTGTACCTCATTACTTTTCAAATTTGCATAATCACAAAATGCTTGATTAAGGAATGGAAGCTCTGAGTATACTAGATGTGCATGCATGATTAGCTGTAGGAGGGGATCTGTAATTATGTGGTGTATAAATATACATCTATATACTTTAAAGCTTCATAATAAACACAATAAAATTCTTGACATTTATTTTAAAATTCTTCCAGCCATAACTTCAAAACAGGAAAACAGAAATATGTTTAAAAAAACTATAAAAGTCTTGATCCATGCTTCCAAAGAGAAATATTATAATGCGATATAAAATTAATAATCACTATCAAAAATATTGATGTTTTTGCAAAGGTAGATGGAGCGTTTGGTTTCCCAGATATTTTTTGTCCTATAAGAACTAAATATCTCAATTCCTTATGCATGCAGAGAGTACTGTTAGGATGTGGATCTTACTTCTCTGTACTTCACATCTGTTAAACTGAACTCAAAACTGGTATATCTCTTATACACTCCCCTCCTCTATCTCTCCCCATCCTCTTGTATAAATGGACATAAATGCATACCACACCATAACTGCTTCCAAACAGCAGTGTGAACTCCAAACTCTCCAATTGGTAAGTAATAAATTATCAATAGACATGTATGTATAAAACAAGAATGATAAACTATTAACTTTTTATCTATAGTGAGTTTAAAAAGCCATGTAACTAAATTCAAATGTCAACCAAACTTTAAATATCCTAGCAATAATATTACAACAAAATTCAAAATTTATGTTTATGAGTCAAACATTTTTACATGTCCAAGGTACCTAGTATTTTTCTACTTATCTGACTTCAGTCCATAAAAATATTTTATATTTATGAATTTTTCCACAAAATGTGTGGAAACACATATTTTTATTACATGTGGAGAAAGAGAAAAATGACAACTGCAGATAATGAAAGTCCTTCTTTTTCCTAAATGATTCTGAAGCATTTTACCTGTGATTATTTAAAAAAAATACATTTTAAACAAATTTATTATTTTAAGAGCCATGTAAAAATACATTTAACAGTATTATTTCCTATATGTCTTTATATATATTTTGTTTTGAAGAACGAAGTTACTTTTCACATTTAATTAACTCACTTGTTGCCCTCTCTATTACCATGAACCACATATTACTTCGTTTTCAGCAGTGATTTAATAGGAAGTCAGTCTTAAATGTCATCTTCATTTCCTGCCTCACTAAAGTGTTCTTGTAATTTACAAAAGTGATAGTGAATTTCTTGCGAGGTCATCAATGTGATTTTCTGGAATGAATTGAAGCCTATGGTTTATGAAAAGCTTTATGTGCAAAATCTACAACTATAATGAAGGAGGATAATAATAAAACATCACGTTTCCAAATGCAATGCAATCTAGATCTGTAATTTTATACATTACTCTAATGCTTGTCAATTTGAAGAAAAAAGATTGTAAAAAATAAGCAACGAATTAACTTATTTTATTACACCTGTAGTATTCACATTTTTAAATATTAATATTAATAGTGAGAAGAAGAAAAGTTGGAAGAAAAATGATGGAGGAAGTAAGTAAATGTGAAGTTTATCATCAATTATAACAAAAATAAATTTCAAACACAAAAGCTTTGGTTTACTTAGTATACATCATTTTTAAATTATCTGCTATTTTTTGTTGGGCAGTAGGTAAAATCTTTTTTATTAATGAGTTTATTTAAATCTCATGTCATCTACATATAGAACCATTGTGATTCTTGCATTGCAGGTAAGAAAACTAGACTTTGAAACGTTACAATTAGTTAGGTCATTTTATTGAAGAGGTTGAATTAGTACCTATTTCTGTCAGACTTTAACGTTTGTGTTCTTGAACTGTATTTTTTGTATATTCTTGGATTGTGTTAGCTCATAAATTTATTTTAGTAAAAGAAATCACAAATTGTTTATAATGTAAATATCTATTTCATCATCAGATAAAATGTGAGAACATCATCTATGAATTAAGCTATGTTTTTCTTCTTCAAATATCAAGCATGTCTAAAAATAAATTAGAGAAAGTTAAAAGTAGTTAAAATATTAATGCAAATATTTTATCAAATATTGCTTTATATAATATTTTATTTAAATACATATCAGCATTAGAGATTAATTAGAAATCTAAATTAATGTGCTTTTAAAATTTCTTACAAAGTTTTTATCAATAAACCTTAGACCCCTTAGAAGAGTAGTAGATAAAGCAAAAAGCAAAATCATACTTAAAAGGTCTCTACTGATTGGGAGTTAAAATAAAATAATTATTCGAAATAAAAATTGTTACTTATTAGGACCATATGCTGCATACAATATTCCTGTTGATGCCAACAGGAGTTCCAGTGAGGATGTGGGCAACATATGGACCTGGCATTTTGTTAATTAAAAACAATGTTTACTTACACTGACATGTGTTCTGAAGAGGGATTCCTGGAGCATAACATCAAGTTGCTGAGTTCACTGTTTTAGGAGGTCAGCAGTTACACATATAGTTCAGTGTTAGATCTGAAACACAGAAATGCAATTTTAATATTGCTCACCTTGTGACATTACCATATATTCTATTTTTAAGAATAATAAACTGTTTCAGTTGTAACTTTTCACTGAGATAGGTGGAATTAATTTCAAGTAATTTTCCGTATACTTAAAACTAAACACTAAACTATAAAGTTAGAAATGAGGATTGAATATCTATAGGAGATATTTTTATATCTTTTAAAGTATATGTAGGAATCCTTATAGTAGATTTATTGAAAAATATAACCCCTTTCTCCATGTTTCTATTTACAGTTGATTTGACTCCACAACAGTCTATTTCTCTATACAATAATTCAGATGAACTTTTGACTTGCATAGGTCAACAGAGTATAATGAAAGTGATGGCATTCCAGTATCAAAGAGGACATATTGAGAAGATCTAGCTGACTTAGGTGAAACCCCCAAAACAGGAATGAACCTCACAAAGATGAGAAAATCTTCATTGGTAGGTTCCAGATGCATGGGTAAGGAAAAACTAGATAAAATAGATACACCACCCAACAAACCTACAAGCTTCTGAGCAAAATTATAAATGCGTATTGTTTACGCTATTGAATTTTTTGGTTGTATTGATATGCAGCACTACTGTGGCAATATATTCTTACAACATTTCTTTTTTCCCATCAAATAAATGGTGTATCATGTCACTACTTGAATCAGCAGCATCAGTAAAAAAAAAAAAAGTGAATGGTAATATTCAAAGACTAGTCATGTGAAATCCAAAGCAAATATGTATGTCCCATAGTACTTACATGTGATACTATGAAGCTACAAAATTAGTCATTTATAGAGTAAATTTTGTACTCAGATCTAGGTTCCAATCTTAGCATCATTATTTACACGCTGCCTCTATGAGTCCAGGCCAAATGGCCATTCTGCTATCTCCTGACATAAACCCTAATTACAGTTTTTGCTGCTATTCCTGCTACCGCTATCTAAATAAGAAATAAATTGTTTAGTGCAGAGTTTTTTCAAAGAGACACTGATATTTAATGTAATGGTTTTTTATTTTGCCAATATAAAGCCAAAGTTACTATTGTGAACAGGAAAGGCATAAGGCCTGTGTTCTTTTTGATTTAAAAAAAAAAATTGTAGAAATTATATTTATAAAAAGCCTTGTGCTACATACAAATGTGCAATGTCATTACATGTTAGCCTAATTAGAAAAAAAATCTGTATCTCATCTGGCAAAAGAATACACAATATATGAACCAAAAGAAACTGCTTTTGCTCTTATGATAACCCAAACCAATCAATGATAAAACTTTCTATTCTTTGTAAATACATATCATTTATTTGCATTGGAATAGCAAGAGATATCTTAGAAGACTACATGAGTTAGGTATATCACATTGTTTAGGTATTACAGGTGGAAATGATTGTGAATTACTTTAATTTTAATAAGATAAGTTTCAACTGTTAAACATGAAGTGTAACTTTTACTGAAATTCACTGACAGGTAGGTAATCTGTACAAGATTGTGAATTTGTGGATCCAACTGCCTGACATTATCAGGAAAAGAAATGTTGGCTTTTTTTCCTTCAAACTTCAAGTTTCTTGGTGCAAGATTCTCAACGCACTAAAACTTAGGAAGACAAGAATCTGAGACAAAGTTGTATTAGATTCATATGTGCCTATAAAATAAGAAGTCAGCAGAGAATGATAATGAAAGCATAAAAAGACAAAAGGTATCATAATAAATGAAAATTATTTGGAAGTTAAAATACAAAAGATTTGTTGGACTGCTGTTAGGAATCAATGTTTAGCAATTTTTGTCAAATCACAAATTTTCCAGTTATTCTGGACTGAATAAATAACCTATGTGACATGATTCTTTCTCTCTCCCTCCGTCCTGCCCTCCCTCCCTTCCTTCCTCCCTTCCTTTTTCCCTTCTTATTTTCATTTTTCATATTTGTTAATACAAAATTTAGACAAAATGGCGCATGTGCCCATTTTCTGGAGTTTAGATAGGAGGGAGCCATTTTCATCTATACCATGGAGCTAGATCCCCTAAAGGTTCCTTATATCAAAAAAGCTGGAGAACCAAAGAAAAATTCTTCCAGAACAATCCTTAAGACAAATGCATCTCCAACTGACCCTCAATCTTCAGTAGATTACAGCATTTTCTTGGTGTGATGAGTTTCTAGATTTCATGCCCTTGTGGCAATTCAGCACACAGAAAGAAACAGGTCTTCTGGGGGCACCCAAATATAGTCTTAAAAAATTGGAAGAGAATTACTTCTTCAGAAATTTCAACTTAAAACTGCATTTTGAGCATATCTTTTTTGTTGTGACTTTATTAAGAACTACATGGTCTAAACAAATAGAAAAATCTGGCTATTGTTACCTTGTTCTGATTAAAAGTATGTTTGTTTAAGAGTGTAGAATTCATTACTTTCTATTTGTTAATATACAAAACATACATGTACTTCATATTTGATAAATACAGTCTAACCAAATTTTAGTGATATCCTTGTAATAATTGTAATTATTTTTTCCTCTTAATGAATTTAAGTGAAATGTGAAATCTATATTAACACCAAAGTCTATATTATCTAAATGCAGGTTACATATATTGAACATTTTAACTCTCAAGCAGAATAATATAATTCCCATTGAAGTCAAAATAAATGAGTGAATGTGCTCATTTTGTATTTTAGACCTACTTCTTATGTTTTGTAAGAGAAGACTAAGTATATATCTTTCATAATCAATAAAAACCTACCAAAACAATTCGCCGTGGAATCAAAACATCCATTAGTTACTGTCATAGAATTAATAAGGCAGAGGCGTCTATCTCTTCTTTCACATCCCTCCATTTCACTTCAACAAATGCACTAATTCTGACTTAGCCAAAAAAGAAGGGTTCAAACTATAAAAGTCAGTCCAACACTATCAAGTAAATGTACCAAACCATCCATTCAGTGACGTCAAATTCAGTTTCATGTATTCAGCACATTAGTGTTTACTTGAAAAAAGGTGACATATGTATTAGAAAGAGCACAGGTTTATGTGGAAATACTGGTTTCAGTCTCCAAGTTCTGACATTTTTAGCAAGTTCTTCAATTGCTATGAGTCTCAGCTACTTAGGAGAAAATCTCAATTTCATGATGTAAATTTATGAGTATGTGTTGTTTAGTAGCAAAATTAAATAATCCACACAAACAGATTAGCACTCAATACGTAATCAATAAGTGTCAGTTCTCCTTTCCTAGTGGGAAAACTCTTAAGTAGAAATCATAAGAAATCTATCTTTAACAATGCCATTATCTAGAAACAATGGATAATGTGTAAAATCTATGACAAAATTTGATGGCAAAGACATTAGGGAAATGATATACAAATAAGTAACACTATTTGCAGGGCAGCTTAGTAAACCAAGTGACTTCTATTTGGCAGAAGATTCATTAAAAGAGCTACTTCAGAATGGAAGTGTGAATGTAATGGGAGAGGTTGGACCTGAGACCCCTGAAAAGCAAGGGAGTTCCAAGATACAGGGAAACACCCAAATCCAGTACTCAAGGCTGCTCCCCCTTTTGCCAAGAAAAGGCAGTGGGGGCAGGTAGAGATGCAGAGGCTGCAGATTAAAAGCACTGGGCCTTCTCCAAGGCAAGGCGGAGCCAACAGAGAAGGCACACTGCTTAAGGCAATTGCGTAGCAAAGGCAGCTATCAACTGTAAACAAGCCAGCAGCTTAGACCTTGACAAGCAGGAAGCCTGTGCCTTCCCAGCAGGGAGGGGCTGCAGGAGGAGACTGCTCCTCACTCAGCTGGAGGAGGGGCAAAGGTAAATGAGGCCAACAATAGCCCTCATTGATTGGAAAGCTGGACACTACCACCGGCTCCTAGAGTGCATGGAATTCTGGGAGAGAGGGCTTATAAACAGGAGGTGAGGAGAAGCTCACTCTCTTGGCTCCTGGCTGGTGGCTCCTGGCCTGTGCACTCGGGCTTGGGGTTCTTGTTTGTAGGTACTCCTGGATGCTCTGTGTCTCTGTCCCTTGCTCCCTGCAAGGATGTGGGCCCTCGTGGGACCAGAAGGGGCTTAAATCTCACATTGTTGGAAGCCTGGTCCTGGAGGCAGGGTCCCAAGCAAGGAGGTGTGCCTTGCTGGGCTCCAGCCACTGGGACACTATGATCCAATGCAGCAAGGCACATGGGTTCTGGATTGCTACATGGAGACCGAGAGCTTCGCACCCCACATCCTGAGAGAGAGCTGCTGCAAGAAGACGGTGACTGAAACCCAGGAGTGCACATTCCAGAGAGGATGGGGATCTGTTTGCAAGGCCAGCTTAAAGACAGATAAGAAAATAGGGAACCTCTGGGTGTGGTTTTGGCTTGTAATATTTTGGGGAGCAAGAGTAGTTCTCAGTTTCATGGGAGAGAAGGGCTTAGAGCAGGAGTGCTCTCAGCATCCCCCAAATTGGAGTAAACACCTGTTTCCTTCAACATAAATAGTTGAGTCATGTTTATACATGGCAACAAGCAGCTGAACCCCATGCTGTATGGTTACATGAACTCAACAAAGTATCCTGAAATCAGCACTTAAAAAAATTATTTTTCTCATTATATTTTTGTTACATATATACACATATATACAATTTCAGATCTATAACTTATTAAAAACAAAAAATATATGTAAATATTCTTAATATGTTACATAGCTGTAATGATATAGAACTTAGAACAAATTCATTTTATTCCGGAATTTGTAGTTCAATTCAAAGTGTCTTTGCTTTTTATTTTTTAACATTTTATTTTTTTCAATTTTGAAAGTTAAATTCATGAATCATTCAGTTTATACTGAAATAAAATTTTTTTTCTCTTTCCAATTTGGTTAGTCTTCTTTTTGAGATAATATTGGATATTCAGAAGTATGATAAGATATGTAGATGTTAACTAACATTATTTATAAAATAAGCTGATCTTTGTATTACTGTGGATCAGAATAGATGAAAGCATCCTGGACTAGTCAGTTGTATCCATGAGATAAATATCATATTTTATGGATCTTTTTTGTTATACATTCATTTTGTGCTTGGATTCGCAAGCTGCTGGTGATGCTTGTAAGAGGGATTAGAACTGGGAAGTTCCCTGAAATCCTAGCCAAGTCAATCAGAATGAACCCAAGTGGGCAGCAGTTATGGAAAGAATAGCCAGATATTTTGCAGTGTGACCCAGTCTGGAAAATAAAAATTTAGGAAAGCAGATCCAGTAGCAGAAGGAAAAAAAAAGAAAAGAAAATGAAAAAGGAAAATCAAAGTAAAATGGATCACAGAATGTCAGCCTCTCACTAGTACAATTCAGCTAAAACCTCTTCAGTATACTAAATAAAACCAGTGTTATCATATAAGTGCCACAGTTCAGTGTGTGTATGTAGGGGAATCCTCGTATTAAAAAATCAAATGATTTTCTTTGATATTCTTAATAGCATAGATATCGTCCCTTCATAAGCCATGTAAAAAAAGTAGGTGATAGAAAATTAATTTCTTATATATTACCTCTCCCAAATTATGAATAAAAGAATAAAAATTGACTATAAAGAATTTGTTCTATGTTGTAGTTGTAGAGTTCAGGTGGTGTCAGTATAGAATTCTCAGCATACCATTAGCATAATTTTCATTCCCCTGTGGGCTTTCAGATAAAAATAAACTCAAATCAGTTTCTTATCTCTGTTCCCAATAGACGAAAAAGGCAGCTAATCTTTTGGTACAATTAAGTATAGAGAAAAGATCAAGCCTTTTTCTAAAATAACCAGATACTTCCTGCCAGAAAGTTTATCTTTTAAGTTTATCAGGAGTTGACTTAAAGTCTAGCCCCAAATATCAGAATTAGAGAACTCCCTGGGTTGTCTTGGAGGAGATATAAATGGAATAGCCTGACAATACGATAAAGCTGTGAAAAATAGCACTGATTTTACCACAATTATCGTAAATTAAGAAAAATAAATACAATGTGAAAACCTGTGTTAAATAGCATGTGCTTCATGTTCCCACTGAATATCAACCAGGCTCAATCTAGGATTATCCTAATGAATAAGTCAAATCATTCTACAACCCTAGTTCTTAGTCCAATAATTATGGGAGCACTGGCTCCCAGGGTGCAACTCCAGATTTTCTGATTGTAACAAGTTCCCAGGTGATGAAAATGATGATGATGGCTCTGAGTCTACATTTTTAGAGCAACTGTTTTAAACCCAAAATTCTATTGAGTAGGTTCAATTTTTTAAAATTAATTTTTAAGTTCATAGCATGTGTTACTTCCCTCATGTGACAAAAAAAAAAAAGACAATTTTAAGGACAAAAGTAATAATGATAATAAAGTAAGGATACTCTTTAGCTAGAAATCAAAATGAAGTATGT
Organism: Furipterus horrens; assembly: GCF_987537825.1. Lineage (NCBI taxonomy): Eukaryota > Metazoa > Chordata > Mammalia > Chiroptera > Furipteridae > Furipterus > Furipterus horrens. Next base: position 72,155,973 of record NW_028327175.1, read on the forward strand.
TTTTGCATTAACGGTGATAATGCCCTATTATTGGCTTGGCAAAAAAGTTCATTTAGGTTTTTTGTTTTCCATACAATGGTTCTAGTAGTGCTCAGCTGTCTTGAACTTCATTTGAAACAATTTTGTTGGTTTGCATTATGACAGCTGTCATATCAGTGTGCATTTTAAAAAACTTATCAATATCAGTTAGTTTTTGTGCAGCCATTTTAATAATGATGATGGAAGAGAATACTCAATATTTTTGGTGTATTATGTTTTATTATTTCAAGAAAAGTAAAAATGCAACTTAAACACCAAAAAAGATTTGTGCAGTGTATGGAGAAGGTGCTGTGATTGATTGAATGTGTCAGAAATGGTTTATAAAGTTTCTTGGTACTACTGACATTTTGGCCAAATAATTCTTTGCTGTGGGGCTGTCTTATGCATTGGAAGATGTTTAGCAGCACCCCTGAAAGCTGACATACTCAAAATATCCAAATCAATAAAGTGATGGTAAAAATGAAAAATGTCTTTTATTTTATGGAGAAAATGAAATGGGCTTTTTGGCGAACCCAATATTTTAGCAGGTACTACTTTTGGAAGAAAAATAAGAGCTCTAAAGGCAGAGGGATAATATTTTTATTATATAAAAATACACAATATATAGAACTATTGCATAATATATTATTTCTTAGAAATTATATTGCAAGTCACAATTCAAATTAGCTGAAGTGCTTGCTAAAAATCAGGTTTTTGGTGTGCAATTCTAGACATTAATTACATAAGTCACCTCTGGGCTCCAGAAAATATTGTTTTAATATGTAAATAAATGATTCCTGTGTATGTAGGAAGCTAGCAGACTATATTCTGGGATGTATTATCCCCAAATAACTTTGTGAGTTAGATACAAAGAGTCAGGTTATCCTATTTTCATTATGTGAAAATATGGTTGGAGAAATAATGCATTTTTTAATGTCCCAAAAATGATGTCTTAATTTCAGAACTCGAAGTGATGCTTTCAATTTTGCGTTCTATGCTTCTATTCACCATATCACACTCTCTTAAAGACATGAATGACTATAGTAGTCATAATATTCAAGGATATAAATAAATCCAACCAATATTAATACAGTGTTATTTATTTGTTGGTATTTTATCAATACCATTTATTATTTTGGAATTCGAGATGCCAAAGAACTTACAATTAAAGAAGGTGAGAGCATTTTAACATCATAAAGAGTATAACTGATTCTGTTTATACATGTTGAATAAAACCTCACAGGATAACACATGGTTAAGCATAATCTTAAGACTAAAGACCTCACACTAAACTGGCAAGAAATGTGAACTATTTTCTATCTACCATTCTTAGAAAAAAATTTTAACTTATAGAAAATAGGTCTAGTAAAATGCAAGTGGAGGGTCCTGAATTTACTAAATTAATACATATCACCTACATTAAACTATTCTTTTAATCTTACAAAATTTGTAGAGTTTTCATCATTTCTGTACTTATAATTTGAAATATATTTTATCATATAAAATGTTTGGAAAATATAGTCATTTTACTCTACTATAGCATATTATTTCACATAAAATTAATTCCAAATTTTAGTCCATTTGATCTCTTGACTCTCAGAAAAGAGGTTGATCTACATTTAATCTCATTCAGAAATAAACTTTCTATTTTCTTTTCAGCAGCTTAGAGTTTAATATCATGCATATTCACTTGTATACTAAGACTCTGTCAACAATTGAAACTATGAGTGCAAGAGGAACACTTTCCAGCCCTCATGAAGTATATGGGGTGGATCAAAAAGAGCTGGTAAATGATGACTAAACTCTTAGCAAGCTCCCTCTGACCGGCTAATGGAAAAAAGCTGGTGAAAAAGACTTTTCTCTGTTGTCAAGCCAGCATTATGCATTGTGAACACTGTTTCAACTGGACTTCTTAGCAGTTTCATAAAAGAAGGCCATTAGGAATTTTTTTTATGTATGCCTTAGTTTATGTGCTGCTTAATTGCAATGGAACATTAAGAGTTTCCTTCTGGCTTGCTCAGTGATCTCTCTCTCCTTGAATTTCTATTTCCCATATGTGTTTAATATTTCAAACAATCATAGGTATTCACCACATGCAAAAAAATAATTATGTGCAGCTTCCAATCAATATCCATGGTTTGCACATTATGTGTGGATTCTGTGCTTCACAACTCTAACTAGGCAAACTGGATATGCTTTAATCAATTTTGTTGTAACAAACTTTAGATCCCCTTTTTAACATCAGCATAATGAATAAATATTTTCTTTCATCTCATCCTTGTATTTGAGAAAAGTTCATTAAAGTGTTTGCATTTATTTTGTTAAATAGGAACTTTCATCCCACCCTAGCCCTGGTTTTAGTGTCATAAAGTTTCACACATAAGAAAGTATGAACATTTTAAAAGTGTCTAGTTTTTGAACTTTTCAGTTTAAATCCTTTTGTGAGCTAAAAGAATTAAGCGATATAGCGAGTCTGTATAAAAACCTCTATGGAATAAAATGTCTGTTTATAAATCCTCTAGCTTTCTAGTTTATGTGAAGCTCTCAGGCTTCAGTTTCCATTTAGCAGTAACGTCGTTACCTCTTGAGGTAGAATAAATGAAATAAATTACTAGCAAACATTTTCTAGAATAAAGTCATCATTTTGTTTTTGTCATCGTTGTTAGTCACTTGATGATTAAAACGTGTCATTCCTACATTTTATTAGCATTATCTGAATGTCTCTTGCTTTTATGGTCAACATTGAACACCTGTGATTCCCAGTGAATGCAAATTCTGGTTTATATTATCTGCTATAGTCGTATGATTCCCAGACTCTTGCATTGACCTTACTGATAGTTCTCACTTAACAAAGAGCTTAAAAATCACTTGAATACAAACTTACATTCTAACTTTAATTAGGTAAAAAAACAAACAAACTTATAATTACTTTGGCATCGTGGCCTAATTCAACTTCTTAATTTGATATAATTCACAAAGCTGTTGTATATAACAAGAGAATTACCATAATGTATTGATTCTCTTCTTCCTCTACTTTTAGGAATAAAGTGTTAGTACCAAATATCTGTAATAAAAAAATTAAGAATTTTAAAGACAATTTCTACTTTGTTCTAAAATTGAATTCATAGAAGTTCTTTATTTTTGACAATATAGTAATATATACAGTTTATTCACATAAACATATATCAACTAAAGTAAAGGTTAAGGAATAATTATTGCTTATATGTAAATTATTTTTGGCCTCTAAATACTTTTTTTCTTAGTCTGATACATATTTAAAAATAATTTTACAAGTTTCTAGAATTTCATGTGAGTTCATTGTACATGAGAAATAGATTGTCTTTTCAGGTTAATGCATTTTATTTCCTTAGGGTTTGAGAATAAAATCATATCATTCATGCTAGCAGACCTTCAGCTTATGCAATCAATTCAATTTAATAAATAGTTATGTTAGATCATGATACTTAATGATGTAGGAACTCTCAAGGTGCAAAGAGTAGGATGGTAATTTCAAGGAGTTTTATAATCTTGGAAATAATTGGAAATCCCTTGCTCTAATGATAATAATAATGAGCAACAGTTAAAGAATTTTAGTTTCAACAACCTAACAATCACCTGATACATAATCATCCATGCCATGGCTAATATTCAGAAAGTCACTCTGAAAGGGCCTTCACTGAGTTGTAAATAACTAATATAGACTTACACATTTTATTTACTTCATTATAAAACATGGATACAGGAAAATATTATTGCCTTATCTTGAGGCTGTTTCCACTTACCTTGTTTCATACCACATTTTAATACCCCCTGTAACAATTCTTTTAACCATGGGCATACTTGAAGAATAGTATATACCATAATATTGAATAGTTTTAATTTTGAAAGCTAATATGCTTTTTTTTGTGGGGTTAGAAGGGAGCATAAATTATTAGAATTAAAGTTATTTTTTAAAATGTTTTAAATTATTTTAGCCTGAAGCAGTGGTTTTTAAAATGTGATCCACATACAGTCACTACAACTTTGTCAGGAGGTCTTTGACATCAAACTATGTTTTCAACACTACTATGACATTATTTGTCATTTTCAACTTTGCATTGGTGTTATGAAAGTAACACTGTTTAATAGGGTAGAGATTAGTGTAAGGCAAGTGATACATGAACATTGGCTGCAAAATATAAGGGAACATCAAAACACTCAGTAATCAAGACAATATTTTAGTACAGTATCTTGAAATTCACAATTTATGCAAAAAATTCGTGTTGAAAAAGATAAAAATATAAGGAAAGACTAACACTGTGTTTAGCCTTATTGAGTGAGGCCTGAGAAAAATGTTTCAATGTTTTGATATTTTGAAACTACATTAATGTTCTAGAAAAATATTAACCATTAAAATGCATAAAATATTATATAGATATATAAAACATTAAAATATATAAAAACATACATAAAATACATAACCATACACACAATTTTTTTCACTTTTCTTCAGGCTTCAATATGGCTATCACAGCATTGGTGATAAAATTGCTGGGTGTCTTAACATGATTCAAGGCAGTGACATAAAATTGTATTACTAGTTATTGTATGCTTCACTACCAGGTACTGTAAAAAAAATAAGTTCATTTAAAAGTGAATAACATCACAGATGGCCCACAGACATAGGAAAAAATGTCCATCACCTGTCAGAATGGCCATCATTAACAAATCAACAAACAACAAGTGCTGGCAAGGATGTGGAGAAAAAGGAACCCAGTGCACTATTGGTAGGAATGTAAACTGGTGCAGCCACTGTGGAAAACAGTATGGAATTTACTTAAAAAAACTAAAAATGGAACTGCCTTTTGACCCAGTGATTCTGCTGTAAGGAATATAACCTAAGATTCCTCAATCACCAATTCAAAAGAACTTATGCACACCTATGTTCATAGCAGTGCTATTTACAGTAGCCAGGTGCTGGAAACAGCCTAAGTGGCCATCAGTGCATGAGTGGATCAAAAAAAAGTGGTACATTTATACAATGGAATTCTACACAGCAAAAAGAAAGAAGAAATTCTTGCCTTTTGTGACGGCATGGATAGAACTGGAGAGTATTATGCTAAGTGAAATAAGCCAGTCTGTGAAAGACAAATACCATATGATCTCACCTATAAGAGGAATCTAATGAACAAAGTAGAACCATAGGCATGGAAACATGGAACTGACTGAAAGTAACCAGAGGGAAAGGAGGAAGGGACTAGAGAAAGAACATGCATGAATGATCCATGGACATGGACAACAATGTGGGGATTGCCTGTGGGAGGGGGGGTAGGATGGGCAGCAGAGAGAAAAGGGAAAAATTGGGACAGCTGCAATAGAATAACAATAAAAGTGATTTAATTAAAAAATGAATAACCAATGAGGCAGATTAAATCTTGATTCTTGACTACACATGCTTTTAGTATTGTGTGTGACGAACTAGGGAGCATGCATAAAGCACTGCATACCAAAGCATGATTGTTTTTTTCCAGGAGAAAAACACTTTATGACAGAGTTGCAGTATGAATAGGAACTCTTTTCATTAAATATTATTTTTACTCAAAAGGGTGGCTGTTCACAAAACCAGAAATATTCACATTTGAGTATTTTTTAATTGTTTATGCTGTTACAGTTCCTGATTTTCTCCCTTTCCCCCATCTCCACCCAGCTTCACCATGTCCCCACCCAATGCCAATTTCTATATTGTTGTCTGTTTTAATGGGTTATGCATAAATGTTCTTTGGTTAATTCCTTTCACCATCTTTCATCCGGCCTTTTCCCTCCTCTACCCCTCCTTTCCTGCAGCTGTTGGGTATTTGGCAGAGGATTTCTTAAGATGGATGAAGAAGTCAGCCATATCAAGGGGACAAGCAAATGACATTGTTTGTTTCCAATGATATAATTTGAGCCTCCACACAAATATTTAAATTTTTGGAAAATATTTACCTGCCACCATTTTGTAACAAATGATATCAAAGTTCTGTAAATTAATAAGCCAATATTTTCTGAAGGACAAATGGATCATTTGGAATTAAGTATCTATTTAAATGTAAGATTAGGCCAAACCAATTTTAATGTAACTGAGTATGGAAAGTTAATTCATATAGTTTTAGATTCCATATTGTAACGAGCCTTTAAGAAATTACTACTTGGAAAACCTGGGTGCAAGATCAAAGAAGAATTTTATGATTGCCTTAAAAGATTATTAAACACTTTCTTTTTACACTTATATACCTGTGGAAGGCTATATTTTTATCATATACTTCAACCCAAAGAAAATATCACCATAGACTGAATGTACAGTAGAACCAAACAGAATAATCTAGTTGTTCTCTTAAAACTAGGCATGGAAGAGATCTATAAAATCTAAGTTATAACTTATAACTTTTAGAAATATAACTTCTTATAACATACATAATATGTTTATATTAACCTATAATGGTTTATTTTTATATTTAAAGAAATAAAATATTTAAAAATATCTTGTTCTATTTCTTAAATTTCAATTAAATATTATTATCTATCTATGGCATTTAGCAAGATAGAACAGCATAAACAGACACTAGGTATATTTTAAGAAATTAATGTAAGATGTAGGTAGAAAACTTGGTAGGATAAAGTTACAGAGAGATTGTTACAATGTACTAAAAATTGATTTCTTAAATAAAGAAGTGACATATTGAGAAGTTTCAGGAATAACTCTCTTGGCCACTTGAGACACTGGAAAGAAGAAACTGGAAGGAGGTAAACAAATAAATGATGGCAAGACTCTAGGTGAGAGATTAGGTGAGGCTTAGACCACGTCAGTATCAGCAAGGAAAGATGGAAGTACTACATCCAAAGATATTCATGGGATGAAGTCTTCAGGGATGATATAAATAACATGAAATTAATGAAGAAGAGGGGGTTTGGTAAAGAGCTTGATCAACTGGCAAGGTGGAGGTAATATTATTGTTACCTGGTTTGTTTATATTGTCTTTCAGTAGTGATGTGTATGGTATGATCCTAGTTGAAGTAACAAGTGCTCTTCCAGTGGGGGTTACTGACTGAGAAGAATTTTCAAGTTATTTTTCTTTCTTTTTTTTTTTAAGAAAATATGACAGAGAGGTTAATTAAATTAGTTTTTATGCACAACTAGCAAACTATTAAATAAATGATTAAGACTTAAAAAAATTTAGAAAGAATATAAGTGCCCTTGTATGGTTATTTTGGATTCAACTAAGAAACCTCTTGTGGTTGGCTATGATATTCAGTTGCTGCTATTCTTGATTATAATTAAAGATTAGTGTTATTTTGCCTTCACAGTCAGCACTTTAATTTGTTGTAGGTTTGCTTAATTATAAAGTAATGCATATTTCCATTAACAATCTTTTTAGATGCTTAATTTTTTAACAGGCTATTAAGTATATGCATTGTGGTTCAAATATGAATGATTCGCATCTCTATTGCTTAAAAAATACAATTATAATTTTTAAATGTCATGGTTGTATGGTGATACTCCATTGGAAAGTAGCAGCAGATATGACAGAAGGTCCTCTTAAGAAGACTTCATTAAGAACTGCCTGAGACTAACCTAAAAGCAAAAACTCTTTTTTTAAGATCCTAATTATTCTTAAAAAAAGACAAACCATTTCAAACATTCTAATTTAATTTATATGTTTAAATATATACCACACTTCTTTCCAAATAGGCGATGGACAACAGATTATAAATGCACAGTAAAGTTCATGTAATAAAATTTAAACATAATATTAGAATCACAGAAAAAATTATAAGCATACTTAACACATCATTGTATGCGGACATTTTGTGCTGACCGATCATGGAGGGAGCAGGAGATTTTTTGAAATATGCGTGCGAATGTTGTCGTTATGTAAAATCATTATAAATTGAAAACTACTTTCAATTTTCTTTATGAAATTTTGATTTCCTTACCTTAGAATGTATTCTTCACCATTATTATGAAAGGTAAAGGCACTTTATGCACAGCTTGCAAAAAAAATAATTATCCATGTCCCACATACAATTATCATAATTAATGTCAAATTAGGCTTGAAAATGTACCTTGATTTTGAAAAGGATACTAAAAACCATATTTTGTGCAGAAACTGAGTTTTTTTCAATGAGGTTTTTTTTTTTTCCAGTTAGTGCACTTATACAATTTATAGATCTTACAAGCAGTAACATTTTAAATAATGATTTATAGAGTACATACACATTGATTTGCATAACAAGTATGAACATTTAGAAATATAAAAGGAAAAACTCTTTAAAAACTACAAATGTCTTTGAGTGTCATTGCCAAGAAACACCAAATAACTATGGGTTGAGTATCTCATTGTACTTGTAAGAAAAAACATTGAGACATTATAAGTTGGAGGATTTTACTACTTAAAGGATTGAATATGCTAACTTCTTAGTTGAAAATGATATATTTTAGTAATTTTTATTTCCTTTATTAATTGCAAAGTTATACTATATTTTTTCCTGTTTATTTGGGTATTTCAGTAAACTGTCATATGTTTTTCTAGTTTTCTTTTACCTATTTGGGCATTCAATTATTTTTGTACTTAAAGCTATACAATCTCTATATAATATTTTTCTACCATTTTTGTTTTATATATTTTATATGTGATTATAAGTTTTAAATTTTTACTTAAGTCTGTATGTAGAACTGTTACTAAGCAGCAAGTGGGGTTCTACTGCCCACCACCCAATTGGCAAACTCTGGAGGCAGAGGTTTGGTTAAAAAGGAAATGGGTCATTTATCCAAAAATTGCAGTTTGGGAAGAATAACAAGCTTCTGCCTCAGAGCCCATGCTCTCTAAAATATCCGAAGACAAATGACACTGTCACCCTCTGCCAGGCCAGACCCGTCCTAGGCTGTGCCCGGGGTTCCTTCTCCCATTTAAAATAACCTGCTTGGAAAATGCAGGCTGCTGCATTTTATCTTTTGGAGTCCATGCATGCGCCACAGTCCTATTCGCTGTGTACTGTCCTTTCCTGTGCTCCTGCCCGCAGCCCTGGACTTGTACCCCTGCCCTCCAGCCGTCCGCAGCTCACTAGAACATCTGTGCTCAACCAGCCAACAGGACCACTCAGCAGCCACTGCAGCTTCTCACAATAGGAGGGGCCCAGGGTCACTGCCAGACCATGCAGTCTCCAGGGCTCGATGGCCCGCAAACACTCTGGCACCCCCCGTCCCTCCCTTGCCCCCACTCCTCCGACAGGGTGAGCAAGGGAAAGGAAAAAAGGGCAAGTCTCCGGCAGCTCTGCTTAAAAATCCAGCCCCAAAATTACCTGCACGGTGGAAGCATCCAACTTTCCTAGACAATCCCACCTAGACTGGCAGGTCTACCCTTCTTAGTGCCACCATGTCAACCTCCACAGTACGCATGTGCTGTGACCTTTTCAGCCCACACATATTCTGTGCAAGCTTCCTTCTGCTGTGTCACACGCTCTACCGGTTTATTTACCCTTACGCAGAGATATGAAAATTTATCACGGCCCGCCTGTGGTTTCAGCCCCTGCTGCCTCTGGCACTTCCCCACCACTCCCTTCTGAGCCACGGCAGCCTATCGCAGGTGGCTTTGGAGTTCCCTTCCCACTCCCCAGCAATCTCATCAAGTCTCCTTGTAAATGAACTTGTTTAAAGGTTGTGAAAGCTATTGACCTTTATCTTTGAAATTTCTCCCATTGCTGGTATCAGGTGGGTACTAGACTTATTGGGGTGATCATTTCGTAAGTTATATAAATGTCCAGTCACCCTGCTGTACACCTGAAACTTAATATAATATTGTATGTCAACTATAATTGAAAACAAATGTTTAAATTATATAAAAAAATTTCTTCTATGGCCTTTGTGCTTAGAGAGCCTAATTTTACCAATTATCAGTTATATATTTCCTTTTATATTTTTACATTTAAAATTTTTTTATTTTTCCTTTTAGAAAGCTGTGAAGGGAGGAAGAAAGAGAGGGAGCGAAATATCAGTGTGAGAAAGAAACATCAATCGGCTGCCTCTTGCAAATGCCCCAACTAGGGACCGAACCTGCAATCCAGGCATGTGTACTGACTGGGAATTGAACCAGCAAACTTTCGGTTTGTGGGGCAATGCCAAACCAACTGAGACACACTGGCTGGGGCTATTTCCTTATATTTTTATGTAACTACTTATTTCTTCTGAAATAACATGATCCATGCTGACACCAGCAAGGACTTTTCATTCACGTAACTATCAGTGTGCCTGGGAATGGATCAATCCAAACAAACATGAGCATAGGCTGTAACTGGTCCTGAACAACCCTGCTCTGCCACGTGTTCATAAGTCCTTTAGTTGCTGGCTAGGAAAAGGGCCAGGAGGGAGGGCTGCAAGCAGAATCCAGTCTCAGGGAACTCCAGGCAGAATCTATACAACCACTTTCATGAAAAGATTCACATAATTTAATTATATGACAGTCCTGGTGTGCTCTAGCAGATTGTCATCCTTGGCTGAGAGCAGAGGTTCTAAGTGGATTTCTGCTTTGATCAATAATCCATTTATCCATTTTAAAAAATGTTTCAATTACAGTTGACATTCGATATCATATTAGTTTCAAGTCTACAGCATAGTGGTTAGACATTTATACAACTCACCAAGTGATCCCCCTGCTAAGTACCGCACCCACATGACCCAATGCATTGTTATTATAATACTATTAATTGTATTTCCTATGCTGTACTTTCACATCTCCATCTTTTTTTTTTAATTAGTGAAGGAAAAAGACTCTGTTCATTCTACTTTTAGTCGCTGAGGGTTTTGTTGTTGTTTTGCATATGTGTATTTTTTTGTTGTTGCTTTTTTAGTTTTGTTTGCTTGTTTGTTTTCTCTATGCTCAAGCACACTGGTATATTTTGGGGGGATTAACATTACAGAAAACATCCTGTTATAGCAAGATGATGGGCTAACTATCCCACAGTTGTAGACTCTCTATTGTTTCTTACACTGCTTTTAAGAAACAAAATTAGAAAAAATAATAGATAACTCTTAAACTTGTAAACTTTCTTTGTCCTAAAGTTCACCTCAATCCTGCATATACCACTGAAGGAAGAAAGTTTGGGTAATGAGTTAAGTAAAGCAGAAGTTTATTAATCTGTGTCTACCACTTAAATGGGCCATGATTTTGTGTAAGATAGTTAATTTTCTAAGCTTTAGTTTTTATATTTAGAAAATAAGGATAATAATAATTTAGAATGTTGTAAATGTGTGTGTGTATATATACACACTTACATTCTATATTTATTATTATATACTATGTATATTATATAGTTTAAAACTTAGGCTAAATAAAGGATACTTATTAGTTTAAATGATAAACTTTATCTCTTCTAAATTAGGATTATGGTTTAGATTAGCCCTTTAACTTTCAGTTTGGGCCAAAAGGTGGCATGATGACATTAAGTTTACACTTTTTCATAAAAAATATAGTATTGTACCCTGGAACACCTAAATTTAGCCAAAAGTCTAACATCAATGTCTGAAATGATAGATGAAAAAGCCAAATGAGTCACTGTATTCAATGAGCCACATTTCTTTTTAATGTCCTCCATGGCCTTCCCTTAGAATCCTCAAAAAAAAAAAAAAAAAAAAAAAAAAAGGCCTTACTGGGAGAGATTATAGCTTCCCTGAATAAACCTAATTAAAGCAGGGAGGGATGGCTAGCAACAGCTTTATAGAAATCAATGAGCTTTAGGATACTGGTTGCTTCAAAATTCCAGAGCATTTTCCTTAATTCCTTTTGAGAAGAAAGCTTGCTTGGTTACAGCATGACTCACTTTCCTAAAAACAGCATATATTCATGGGTCGTTTTATTTAGAATATCTTTTAGACATTTTAAGCACTGGTATTGAGAACACCTAGTGTGCTAGTTCCCGCTATCAGCTGCAGCAGAAATACCTCTGTCTGCAATGAAAATCCAGATTTTTAGTTAAGTGAAATTCTACTAAAGTCATTGTTACCTATGTCCCCTACACATTAAGGAAGTTCTCTTAATTAGGACTTGATTTACAGTCTTCAAAGTTTGTGTTATAATAGCCCCTTTATACTGTGATACTAAGGTTTGAATATTTAACTACATGTATCCTCAGGAGGAAATCCCACTTTTCTGAGCAAAGGATGTATAGACCCAAATCCCTCATTCCATTAAAGAATTCCTGGGTGTGGTGAAAGATGGTACAGTTGCCCAGGTTGAGCTACATCAGTGCAAAAACAAGAGGAACAAGTGGAACACTGGAGTATATGTTTTGAGAAGATTGGGACTTTACTAGTTTTCAATACTTGCCTAGAGACTTTTCAAAACTCCTGTTTTTTTACATTTGTTTTATATTGGCTCTAATATTCAAACCATATTGTATAGGTTAGGTTTCTGTGCCTATTTCAGTTTGTATTTTTTTAAGATAATTATGTAAACAAATATTTGTCTTTTAAAATGTTAAATTCTTTATTTTCTCTCTGGGATAGTTTTTGGAAGCTGCTTTGCATTAATTTCCCTATGCCATAATTTTTTTATTTTCTTCCTCTATTCCTTGTTGATGAATTGCTGGGGATTTTCTCAAATTTATACATGTATATGAACACTAAGGTTTTAGCAAATGGCAACTGCTTATTAATTTTTATCTCAAAGACATTAATGCAATGTGAACACAATAAAATCCAAAATCAAAACTAAATTGTGTTCCTACTTGCTTAGTAGATATCTGTGGCACACATACAAGTATTCCACTTGCATGTCTAATCTAATTGCACAGAATATGATCATGACACATCTGCCTGTTAGAATGGTCAAAGTGCCTTGATGATTTTATATTTTGCTGTGATCATATAGTCAATTTCAGCAATAGCATGTTTTCAAGATGAAGTTGAGTTGTTTAGGGCATTATGAATTTTAATGGAAAGATCATTTTGAAACTTGAATGATTAACATTCTTGTCATTTTAAAAATTCTGATTAAGAATTACAGGACAGGTGATATAATATCTCAAATTTGCTTCAACATCATGCTGTATGGGGATAAAAAAGAGGGAGATTTAACTATATGTTGATAATTATTAAGTTTAATGATGGAAGATGGGTATCTGAGGATTTTAAATTATTCTAACTTTTATTATGTTTGAATGTTGTTATCATGAAATAAAGAATAAAGCAAAATTTATCCAAATAAAATGACCTTTAAAAATACTTACCATAAGTTAAAGAAAATACAAATAAAATATATCAAGAGCAAAGAAAATATTTGTACACTTTAAATGCATTAGCGAATTCTACATGCTAAATCTACGGGTTGTGTTAGTATTTGAAATAACAAAAAATATTGTAAAAATTAACATTTAAATTACAAAATATGTATGCCATGAAATATAGTAAATCTCTACATTTGTGTGTCTCGAGAAATAGGGAGTGGATAGAGAGGAGGGGTAGATATGAAATTAAAATTAGAATGATAGTGCCACAACTTTGAAAAGTAAAACAAGAAGTTAAGATTTACTGATTTTGAAGTTTGGAAATTTGTATGACCTATTGGGCTTGAAGATAATATCAGCTCAGGGTCTCAGAATAATTAATTATTAACTAGAATTCAATGTAAATATGAGATTCTTAAGTATGTTCTGTCTTCAAGCTTTTATAAGTAGCAATGATATACTATTTGTCTTTGTTAATGTTATATTAAACATTTTACCAGGTATGGTTAAACATCTTTCTGCTCTGACCTATCCTGCATGGAAAAGGGCTTCATTTAAATAAAGAATGAATAGTCTTCTTTTTTTTTTCAAAATCCTACCCAACCTGAAACAGCAGCACTATTATAACCATTGCATTTTTTTTTTCTACCTAGCATTAGATAGTGGTTCTCTCCATTAAATAAATAAGCTATTTGAGCAGTTTTTATTTATTTACTTAGTGTTTTTTAATTTAAATTGTGTGGTTCTCTCCTAGTTGAATATTTTAAAGTAACTTCTAGAGCGTGATCAAAGATCTCCTTAAAAGGGGGGCTGATTTGTTTCAGAAGCTTATTGTTTAATTCTTCTAACAGAATCTCAAGGCTACAGAAAACTATGTGGATTTAAACCATTTTAAATAGCCACCAGAAAAGGATTCAAAGGTTAGAAGGAGGCTGGAGAAGATCTTCCCTGGGGGTGTCTCAACAAACTATTGATTTTCATCTGCCTCAATGATGCACTTCTGCCTCAAGGTAGAGGGCTGGACCCAGTGACTTTGCAAGGTTCACTTCAGCCCCATGGTTGTAAAAATATAGAAAATAGCCTTCAACAAATAGCCTTGATTATACACCCGGTATCTCCCCTTTCTCTCCTGTTTGTTTTTCTAATAAAAACACTAGATTCATATTTGAAATAGAATATCCTTTGGGTCCACACATTTGTACTTTATGTGGTAAAATGGGTAGATTTCTGGGCTTTAAAAACATAAGAATCTAGATTCCTTGACACAAACAATTATTGAAAGACTTACTGAATAAAAGGAATATGTGTGATGCTACAATTCCAAACTACATTCAGATTTAAAACACAGTATTCAAAAAGTTTATAAACTTAGGAGCAAAACTCTTTTTAATGTCATTCTTGATTTGAATGGAAAAATAATATATAATTCTTACAAATAAATTCATCATTAATCTCAAAGTTCATTCAAACAACATTTTTATTTTGTCAAGCTTATCAACAATTGTTTTACCTAATTTTCTTTCTTTCTTTCTTTCTCTTTCTCTTTCTTTTTCTTTCTTTCTTTCTTTCTTTCTTTCTTTCTTTCTTTCTTTCTTTCTTTCTTTCTTTCTTTCTTTCTTTCTTTCTTCCTTTCTTTCTTTCTTTCTTTCTTTCTTCCTTCCTTCCTTCCTTCCTTCCTTCCTTTCTTTCTTTCTTTCTTTCTTTTTTTCTTTTTTTTCTTTCTTTCTTCCAAGTTGTACTGAATAAAATTAGTATACCCACTGAATTACCTTCACTAGTAGATGTTATTAAGGCTCTTATTTCTGAATTCATTTTGAGCCCCTCCTTCATTCCACACAAACTTTCACCTCCAAATTCGTGTAAGTCAACTGGTATGACTTTCATTTTTGATGTTAAAAAGAGCACTTCTTGACACATTTTCTGAAAGTTTAAAATACAATGCTGCTTAAATCTAAAATGGTAAAAACAGCAGGAAGAATTTTTAGTCTATTTGACTAAGAGAAATGTCAGTAGCGAGGCGGATCGGTGATTTGCTCAATTGCAAAGTGAGAATCAAGACAAAACAAAATTTTATATGAAGCCACCCACTGTTCTTTATCTTATTGCTAGTATCCTTTGGTTATCTAGGTTGAATAAAACATTTGTCTCTTAATGCAGAGAACTTAACTGGTTTATTGCATAATTATTGGATTAGGCAGCAATATTTTAAGTGAAAGAAGCTCAAAACTTACAGTGGATGGCCAAATTTAACAGTTCTGTCACTAGTTGGTGCCTTTAACTAACTTTTTAAATTATATTTAGAACTCAGTCATGAATACATGTTATTTGTCACATCCTATGCTAACCCCACCAAGACCAAGTCAAATACCTCAAGGAACTCTGAAGAAGAGATAGTTAGCTTTACACACTATTCTATCATGATATGATAAAAATAATAACACAAACTGGATGAAGGGTGGATCAGAGAGCACTTGAGTTAGGTAATGCTCATTTTCTTTCCTTGAAAATAAAAATAATCAGCTGCTCTAGAAAAAAGAATTTTCAATGAAAATGTACTTATATATTAAACATCATTTCTAACTAAAAAGTACTTCCTATATATTAGAATTTATTAGTGACTCTTTTAGAGTATGGACTATTAACTTTTAAGATAAAAGTATGAATTTGGTTCACCTTACATGAACCTTCACCTATGTTTCTGTAATGTAAAGTTTAAATGGAGGGAGAATCAAGCTATCAAACTGTAATGTTTTTGACCAAAGTCTGGGATAAACAAGCAAGAAAAGGCTTGAAGAAGAAAATTGCAATAAAAATATATATTACATAAAGAGGCTAATATCCCAAAGGGAGAAAATATATTGAAGAATGACAGAAATTCTTGAAGAAATTGTCTTTCTAGATCTGAGAACATCTAGTTCAGAAAATGTCTCATCTGCTAGCTTTAGGCAAGACTAGTTGTGTTATCTTAGATGATGCTGTATTGAAAAGTTGGGTTGTATGTCCCACCTCCATATCACACTTGTATTATTCTTCTGGATGGTGAGGACTGCCTCCAGGAGCAGTGAGAGAGCGGAAGTTAAATTTCTGTCCCTCATTTTAAGTCTACTGTAGGCTCTAGCAGAGCTATCACAGAAGCTTTCGGGAGTCAGGGCAAGGGGACAAAATACATCTAGCAGAGAAGCCAATAAATATTAATTTCTTTTCACTGACATGTAATGGTGAAATTTAAATGCAGACTAAAATTAAAATAACAACTTAGGAATGAAAATAATGTGCACTTTTCAGTGACATTGTGTGAGAGCTTTAACAATAAAAATGCAGCTGAATGTTCACAATATCACACTACTTTCAAAACAGAATTTAACTAATAGAATTTTGTTTTTTCAAAAAACAAAACAAAACAAACAAAAACAATGACTCATACAGCTTGTAAATCTCCAGTGGAAATGATCAACACTCAAGTAAATGGGGGTGGGGGTTGACAATAAAGTGCGAAGGATGATGGCTCTCAGATTCTCACGTGCTCTGTCATTCAGGCAGTTGTGTCAGTACATTAACCTCTCAGGTCACCTGGCTGTCATCAGGAATTAATCAAAGGTCAAAGAGAATACGAATGTTTAAGTCCAAAGGTGGAGCTAACTTATTTCTGGAAAAAGAGCAATTCCCCAAAATTCTGCAGAACCAAACTAGGAGGGTGGAAACAGTATCATATTAGTCTAGTAGGGCGGGAGCACTGTGGCCAGCCAGATCTTCTGAACTCTGAAGTTATTGAGTACCGATGCAAATGATTCATCTCTGGTAACTAATGTATTTTACTGTTGTGCATTAATATAGGTGAGAATAGTCCCTCGTTTAAAGATCTGAACCAGTTTCAAACATAAATATGAAAAAAATTATAAATTGATGTAATAGGTATGCTTGTAACCTTCTCCATGCCCCACTTGAATAATTGCATTTTTTTTTGAAAAAGTAAATATTAAGCAATTCAAAGCATACATAGATATTTTCAGAATAACTGGAATGGGAAACAGTATCAAAAATCACTTGTTGGAAGTTAGGCAATGCTCTTACAAAAGCTTCCTGAGCTCAGCATTGGTTTCATAATAACACACATTTCTAGTGTGAGGAAAAAGAAACAAAGCCCAGGAGCCATATTAAAAGTGATGATCTTATCTAGAAAACACCTTCAAGTAATCTCAAGTTTGACATTCAATCAGTATTTTTTAATCTGCTTTACATATAGCAGGCTCTCACCATTTGTTGGCTTTCAGTAAAAATGTCAACTCTAAACTTCAATATAGGATAGAATCGAAGGGGAAGAATCTTTTGTTTAGGAGTTTTCTTTCTTCAAATTTAAAATGCTATGTTTGGGTTGAACTTTGTATATTGTATCATTATGATATTTTGAGGAATTGAGTATAAAAATGTAGCCAAATGCATGGAGTAAAGGGAAAATAATTGGAGGGAGCAATGAGAAAAATTAGCTTTTTATGTCTCAAGAGGTTTTTATAACTCTCCTAGTTTATGATAATGGGAATTGATTTAAGGACTGTAACTATATTTTTAAACTTTGTATTGAAGTAAAATGTATGTGGAACAAAATGCATATAAGTCCCGATCAAATTTTTGGCAGATCAAATTTACTATTTGTAATCAGCATATAGATTAAGAACCCACCTCAGATTCCCTTACACTCCTTCCTCCCTAGTACCACCAGCCTCGATTTCTAGTGCCACAAATTGGTTTTGCTTGCTTTTGTACGTTGTTTCAATGAAATAATCAATCCTCTTTTGTGGTTGACTTCTTTTGAAATGCATTCATGTTGTTGGTTGTTGTTTTAGATTATTTATTCTGATTGCTGGGTAGTATTCCATTCTGTTTTAGATTAGTTATATTGGCGGTTTCCAGATTTTTCTATTGTGATGAATGTTGTTATGAAGATTCGGATCAATATCTTCTGGTGAATATTTGGGCAGACTTCTGTTAGAAATATACCTGAAAGTTGAATTGCTGTAAGAGGGTAGGTATAAGTTTAAATTTATAAGAAACTTTGAAAAAATTATCCTTACATGGTGCAACTCGTTTCACATCCTTACCAATTAATGCTTGCTGCTTTCCAACTTTATAACTATTTTGTATTTTTGATAGGCACTTTTGTAATTCATAGGGAAGTTGAGCAATTTTTCATAAGCTTATTAGCCATGTTAATTTTACTTTTGTAAATAGGTCAAGATTTTTGTTTAGTTTCTATTCTATTGTCTTGTTCTTAATGATTTTTACGATTTTTTTTCATAAATGGAATTTATATCCTTTGTCAGTTATATAAATTGTGAAAAATGCTCCTTACTCCCGAGTTGCTTTTTCATTTCTACAACTGAGTACTTTGAAGAACAGAAGCTCTTTTGCTTACTAATGTCCAACTTATATATTTCTTTTTTTTTTATAGTTCAGAATTCTATTTTTTTAATTTCTTTTTCATTATTGTTTTTCCATTACAGTTGTCCCATTTTCTCCCCATTGATCCCCACCACCCAGCCCACCCCTTCTCCCACAGTCATATCCCACCCCCATTGTCCATGTCCATGAGTCATTGATACATGTTCTTTAACTAAACCCTTCCATTACTTATCCCCCTTCTCTCCCTTACCCTCACCCCTGATAACTGTTATTCTGTTCTTTGTTCAATTTAGTTCATTTTTGTGTGTTGTTTCTTAATCTCCTGTATTACACAATATCATATGGTATTTTTCTTTCATTGCCTGGCTTATTTCACTAAGCATAATTCTCTCTAGTTCCATCCATGTTGTCGCAAATGGCAGGAGTCCCTTCTTTCTTTCTGCTGCATATTATTCCATTATGTAAATGTACCACAGTTTTTTAATCCACTCATCTACAGATGGGCATTTAGGCTATTTCAGAACTTAGCTATTATAAATAGTGTTGCTATGAACATAGGGGTGCATCTGTTCTTTTGAATTGGGGTTTCAGGATTTTTCAGGTATAATCCTAGCAGTGAAATTGCTGGTTCAAAAGGCAGTTCCACTTTTACTTTTTTGAGGAAATTCCATACTATTTCCCGTAGTGGCTGCACCAGTCTGCATTCCCACCAATGGTGCAGTAGGGTTCCCATTTCTCCACATCCTCACCAGCACTGGTTGTTGATTTGTTGATGATGGTCATCCTGACAGGTATAAAATGGTATCTCATTGTGGTTTTTATTTTCATCTCTCTGATGGTTAGTGATGTTGGGTATTCTTTCATGTATCTATGGACCTTCTATGTATCCTCCTTGGAAAAGTGTTTGTTTAGGTCTTTTGTCTATTTTTTAATTGGACTGTCTGTCTTCTTGGTGTTGAGATGTGCAAGTTCTTTATATATTTTGGAGATCAATCCCTTGTCTGAGATATTATGGGCAAATATGTTTTCCCATATGGTTGGTTTCCTTTTCATCTTGCTAATGTTTTCTTTTGCTGACAGAAACTCTTTAGTTTGATATAGTCCCATTGCGTTATTTTTTCCTTTATTTCCTTGCCTCAGGAGATGTATAGGTGAAAATATTGCTACATGTGATATTTGATATTTTCCTGCCTATGTTTTCCTCTAGTATTTTTATGGTGTCACAGCTTACATTTAAGTTTTTGATCCATCTCGAGTTTATTCTGGTGTGTGGTATAAGTTGGTGGTCTAGTTTCATTTTTTTACATATCCCTGTCCAGTTCTCCCAGCACCATTTGTTGAAGAAGCTCTTCTCACTCCATTTGATGTTCCTTCCCCCTTTGTCAAATATTAGTTGACCATATAGTCCTGGGTTTATTTCTGGGCTCTATTTTGTTCCATTGGTCTATATGTCTGTTCTTATGCCAGTACCAGACTGTTTTGATCACAGTGGCTTTGTAGTATAGTTTGATGTCTGCTATTGTGATTCCTCCTGCTCTGTTCTTCTGTCTCAAGATTCCTTTGGCTATTCAGGGTTTTTTTTGGTTCCGTGTAAATTTTTGAAGTATTTGTTCTAGGTCTGTGAAATATGCCATTGGTATTTTAATAGGGATTGCATTGAATCTGTAAATTGCTTTGAGTAGCATGGACATTTTAATGATGTTGATTCTTCCCATCCATGAGCATGGTGTTTGCTTCCATTTATTTGTATCTTTCTTAATTTATTTCTTCAGTGTTACATAGTTTTCCAAGTGCAGGTCTTTTATCTCTTTGGTTAAGTTTATTCCTAGGTATGTTATTTTTCTTGTTGCTATAGTAAATGAGATTTTTCTTTTAGGTTCTACCTCTGATATTTTGTTGTTGGTGTACAGAAATTATTTATATTTCTGTATATTTACTTTGTACCCTTCTATTTTGCCAAATTTGCTTATTATGTCGAGTCGTTTTTTAGTGGAGTCTATAGAGTTTTCTATGTACACTATCATGTCACCTGCAAATATTGGCAGTTTTACTTCCTCTTTCCCAATTTGGATGCCTTTTATTTCTTTTTCTTGTCTGATTGCTGTGGCTAGGACTTCCAACACCATGTTGAATAGGAGTGGAAAGAGTGGACAGCCTTGTCTAGTTCCTGATATTAGGGGCAATGCTTTCAGTTTTTACCCATTGAGTATGATGTTGGCTTTAGGTTTCTTGCATATAGCCTTACTTATGTTGAGGTATGCTCCCTCTATTCCCATTTTGCTGAGTGTTTTCATCATAAATGGGTGTTGTATTTTATCAAATGCTTTTCTGAATCTATGGATATGATCATGTGATTTTTGTTTTTCATTTTGTTTAAGTGGTGGATTATATTTATTGATTTGCAAATATTAAACCATCTTTGCATCCTTGGGATGAATCCCACTTGATCATGGTGCATGATCTTTTTAATGTGTTGAGGATTTTAGCATCTATGTTCATCAGTGATATTGGCCTGTAGTTTTTTTTTTCTTTGATGTGTCTTGACCTGGTTTTGGAATTAGGGTAATACTGGCTTCATAGAAAGTGTTTGGAAGTCTTCCCTCTTCTTGGATTTTTTGGAATAGTTTGAGAAGTGTAGGAGTAATTTCTTCCCTAAATCTTTTGTAAAATTCACTCGTGAAGCCATCTGGTCCAGGGCTTTTGTGTGCTGGGAGATTTTTGATTATTGTTTCAACTTCATTCTTTCTGCTTCTTCTTGATTCAGTTTTGGAAGATTATGTGTTTCCAGAAATTTGTCCATTTTATCTAGGTTGTCAAATTTCTTGCCATACAGTTGTTTGTAGTAATTTCTTGCAATTGTTTGTATTTCTGTGGTATCAGTCATGAATTCTCCTCTTTCATTTATGACTTTGTTTATTTGGGTCCTCTCTTTTTATTTATTTATTTATTTATTTATTTATTTATTTATTTATTTTTGATGAGCCTGGTTAAAGGCTTGTCAATTTTGTTTATTTATTCAAAGAACCAGCTCCTACTTTTGTTGATCTTTTGAATTGTTTGTTTAGTCTCTATGTCATTCAATTCTGTTCTGATGTTGATGATTTCCTTCCTTCTACTCGCCCTGGGCTTTGTTTGTTGTTGTTGTTCTAATTCTTGTAGCTTTCAGGTTAGACTTTTTTTATTTGAGATTCTTCTATCCTTTTTAGGTAGGCCTGTATTGCTATGAACTTTCCTCTCAGGATTGCTTTTGCTGTGTCCCATAGGTTTAGGGCTGTTGTGTGCTCATTATTACTAGTTTCTAGAAACTTCTTGATTTCTTCTTTGATGTCATTGTTAACCCATTCATTATTTAATATCATGTTATTTATTCTCCATGAGTTTGGATGTCTTTGATTATTTTCCTTGAGGTTGATTTTTAGTTTCAATTGTGGTCTGAAAAGATGCTTGATATAATTTCAATTTTCTTGAATTTATTGAGGCTTGTTTTGTGTCCTATCATGTGGTCTATCATTGAAATGTCCCATGTACATTTGAAAGGAATGTATATTTTGCTTCTTTGGTGTGAAAATTTTCATATATATCAGTTATGTCCATTTGGTTTAGTGTGTTGTTCAATGCCTCAATATTCTTGGTGTTTCTTTGCTTCGAAGACCTGTCTATTATTGACAATGAGGTGTTAAAGTCCTCTACTATGAGTGTGTTGCTGTTGATATCCTTCTTGTAGTCTTATTTTTTTTTTTTTTTTTGCCCAGTACCCCCCTCTCCCCAGCAGTCCCACCTCACTTAGTTCATGTCCATGGGTCATGCATATCAGTTATTTGGCTTCATCCTTTTCTATATTATTAAGTCCCCCCTGTCTATTTTGTACCAACCAATTATGCTTCTTAATCTCTGCACCATTTCCCCATTTCTCCCCCTTCACCTCCCAGCTGGGCCATACTTCTCTTGTCTCCTTATCTTGACAGGCTCCTGTGTTTGTTTGTCTCTGTGTCCTAGGTAGAGCTGTTGCTCCTGTGACATTGTAAGGGGTGGAGCCTTAGATATTCACCAGTACAGGGCAACTCATTTCACCACGTTGTGGTACTGTGTTAGGGGGACGGGTCTGAGAGGGAACAATGCTGTTTTCTCAGCACTTGTCTCTTTTCCAGGCACTTCCCCCACTTTTGTATGGGACTGGCGCCTCTCTAGCTGTTGCCCTGGCTGTCGTTCCCAGAGTGGGTGGGTCTGCGGACATTTTAAAAACCTGGGGACCCTTTAAACAAGTGGACTCTGATGAGAGACTGGCAGTTTCTTTCTCCACCGTAACCCCTACTGGTTTGCACAGTCAGAGACAAGGAGGCTTGATTTTCCCTGGTGCTGGGACCATGAGCAACGTGGTCTGGCTCCCCAGGTGTCCTTCCCCACTTTTTAAAATGTGTGACTGCAATCTCTGCTGGCCTGCCGCTGCCTTCACCGCCACCACCACCACCACGTTCTCTCCACCCAGGCTCCGCCCCTCCTACCTGCCTGGACAAGTACCTCCTCTCCACATCTCTGTTTGTTGGACTTCTATGCAGCCCAATCCTCGGGAACCCCCGGTCATCTCCAGCCTTAGGGTAGTTGTATTCCTTCTTAGTTATGGAGGGAGACCCAGAGTTTCTGTCTAGGCCTCCATCTTATCCAGAAGTCCTAGATTACTTCAATTTTGAAGCCTTGAGTGGATTGCTGGGTAAGAATAGAGGTGTTAAAAAATCACATTCATGTTTCTGGCCAACTTTAGACATGCACTGTATAAGGAAAACTGATGACTTCAGAATTTAGAGATTAATTGTGAAAACCAAAACCTAAAGTCCTGTGGCCAGTTACACATATGGCCTTGAACTTCAAGAGATATCAAAGCTGAAATGTATATTGGAGAACCATCATATTTGGTTTTTAAATTTCATCTCACATTATTTTCTCTATTACTTTTTCTGCCTTCTAAATGATCTTTTTAAGTTTGTATTCCTCATCACTGACTGAGTTTTCTTCCACAGTGTTATATTAAACATGCAATCCATACTATTTTACTAAATTCCCTTTTCATTTTATCCTTATGGTTATCTATCTCTTCACATTACATAGCTTAGATTGTACTGATGCTGTCAAACAGTATTCAAAATTCACTTTCAGTTTCTGTAGTAAAACATTTTGCAGAACTCGGTTCATTCAGTCCCTGTTCAGGATGTTGTTTTTATTCTAGTGTAATATAATCATTTTTTTCCAAGAGCCCTGTGTCACTCTGTCCTCTCACTCATCCTTGATCAAAAAAATTCTCTTAGTTTTGGTTCTCACAGAAGTTAACCCTGAGGAAAAAAATCTAATCCATGTAATTTATTTTGAAGGTATAAAAAACACATTAAAAAAGGAAAAACATAAGAAATGAAAGGTCATAAATAAAAGGTAGATTGTCAAGCCAGCTACCACTGTGAGTAAATCCACGGAAAAGTTCTGGGAACCAGCACACAATACATACCTGAAAATTATTTCACCTATGGGACAATGAAGCTGTGAATGACCTTAACTGAGGTGCAGTCACACTTCTATCCTTCTTGTAATCTTCTAGTATTGTCCTTATGTATTTGGGTGCTCCTATGTTGGGTGCATACATGATGGATTGTTCCCTTAAGTATTATGAAATGTCCTTCTTTGTCTCTTTTATGTCCCTTGCTGTGAAATATGTTTTGTCTGATATAAGTATTAATACCCCAGCTTTTTTGTGTGTGTCTGTTTGGAATATTTTTCTCCATCCCTTCACTTTCAGTCTGTGTAAATCTTTTGTATTGAGGTGTATTTCTTGTAGACAGTATATATGTGGGTCATGTTTTCATATCCATTCCGCTATCTTATGTCTTTTAATTGGAGCATTTAATCCATTTACATTTAAGGTTATCATTGACAGGTATTTATTCATTTCCCTTTGTACCTGTGTTCCTCTTCCTCTCTTTTTTTCTTCTTTTTCTTAAAGCTTTCCCTTTAGAATATCTTGCAATACTGGCATGGTGGAGATGTATTCTTTTAGTCTTCCTTTGTCTGAGAAACTCCTTATTTGACCTTCCATTTTGAATGAGGGCTTTGTTGGGTAGATTAGTCTTGGTTGTAGGCCTTTGTTTTTCATTGCTTGAAATATTTTTGACCATTCCCTTCTGGCTTGTAATGTTTCTGTTGAAAAATCAGTTGATAGCCATATTGGAGCTCCCTTGTATATTATTTGCTGTTTTTCTCTTGCTGCTTTTAGGATTCTCTCTTTGTCTTTGAATGATACCATTTTAATTATGAGGTGCCTTGGAGTGGACCTTTTTGGGTTCATCTTCATTGGGGCCCTCTGTGCTTCCTGGACTTGCATGACTTTTCACTCATCAAGTTATGAAAATTTTCTGTCATTACTTTTCCTATCAGGTTTTCTATCCCTTGCTCCTCCTCTTCTCCTTCTTGTATTCTTATGATTCTAATGTTGTTTACTCCCATGTTGTCCTGAAGTTCTCTTAAACCCTCTTCATTCTTTTTAAATCTTTTTTCATTATGTTGTATTATCTGAGAATTTTTTTCTACATTGTCCTCTAACTCACTGATCTGATCCTCTGCTTCGTTTAGCCTGCTTTTGATTGATTCTACTGTGTTCTTCAGTTCAGAAACTATATTCTTCATTTCTTGGTTCTTATTAATAGTTTCTATGTCCTTTTTTTATGCTGATGTAGTTCTCTGTAAGTTCCTTGTAGCTTCCCTGAAATTGTTTGTAGTTTCCGTGGAGTTCCTTGTAATTTTCTTGGAGTTTGTCATAGTTTTCTTTGAGATTATCAAGTACATAAAGCTTCTTTATCACCATTTTTTTGAATTCCATGTCTGATAGTTAGCTTATATCTATTCCATCTATATCTCTTTCTGGGGATTCCTCTTTTCCTTTCATTGGGAGGTTGTTTCTGTGTCTTCCCATGTTGGATTCTTCTCGTTTGTTTTTGTTTATTAGATTTGTCTGCTTTGATTTCCCACCTTTGTGGTATGAGATTCTTTATAGGAGACCTCAGGGATTCAGTGGTGCAGTCTCGTTGATCTCCTGAGCCTAACGCTCTTGGGATGCCCTTTATACCTTTTTTTTTTTTTTTTTTTTTTTTGCTGTCTGGTTGTATTCCACTCTTTGGTGGATCCTTCCTTCTGGCTAGTTGATTGAGGGTCACTCTTCCCACCTTGCCTTGAGTTCTTTTATGGAGATGCTGTTAAAACATAAACATACAACCCAGGCAAGAAACCCCCACACTAAAAAATATCTCCCACCCACAATCCCACTATCAGCAACAAATGAGCAAGTATTAATATAAATGTAGAGAGGTTAAGACTATAATACTATAGGAGAAATAGATAAGAGTTGTTTTAAATGAAAGAAAGATGATTTTTGAGAAGGAAGATGATAGAATAATAATAGTAGCAAGTATGGTCAAGGCTATGCGAGACAGTAAGTAATATTTACATTGTATGTTAAAAAAGGGAGGGAAGAATGCAGAATAAAGTGAGAAAGTGGAAATGTATAGTATTAGGTTTCAATAGCAGTTATATGCTTTATGTTTAGTGTGAAAGGGAGACTAAACAAATAAGAAAAACAAACAAACTAACAAAAATTAAAGAAGAAGGATAGGAGGGAGAGAAGGTAGGAAACAAATTAAAGAAGGAGTTTTAAAAAAGAAGAAAAATAAAATAAAATAAAAAGGAAGAGAAAGAAAGGGAAGAAAACAAATGGGAAGTGAAAAAATAAAGGGGAAGAAAAAAAAGAAAAAGTAAAAAAGAAAGAAAAAGTTTTCACTCAGTTCAACCTTTGTGCACAGTCTTCTTTTTTCTGGATCCACACGTGACCAAAATTCCATGGGTTTCAAATTTTTTCTGGCTGGCTGGCTGTGAGGAGATCTAGCAGGTTTCTGTGGCTGCTTTTCTCTCACTTGTGGGCCTGCTTCAGCTTTCTGCTGTGAGTCGCACTGAGTTGGGTCTCTTCCCACTTGTCCTTCGGCACCATCCAGCAATCCTCAGGCTTCTCTAGCAACGTTGTTCTGCTGACAAGCCAGTGGCATGTCCCTAGTCCCTGCCCAGCCTTGGGTCCTGTCTTTGCTTCTCCTCTCAAGAAGTCTCTGTGCTCCAAGCCACATCACTGGGCTGCGTCCATCCCTGGCTGGCAGTGTCTCAGTGTTCACCTGTGCGCATTGCTTGCCTGCCTGGGGTCCCCACTGAGTCTGTGTTTCCACCGCAGCTCTCCTGTATGGGCCCGTCTCTGTGGCTTAGTTCTGCTCCTTTCTGTTTAGTGGTGCTGTGATGCACACACCTGGGGCACAGGGTTGCCAGCCCAGGGGGTCCCCACCTAGACTCAGTTCACACAGCTTCCCACAGTCTGGGCTGCTCGCTGTTCTCCCACACCTCCAGCTGTTTCAAGGAAACCTTCCTATTGTCTCCCTCCGGGACTCCGCTGTTTCCAGCACCTATGGCAAGCAGCAGTTTCCAAGCAGATCTCAGCCAATGAACCAGTCTTTAGCTTCCCTTTCGGGGTGTGGTGCGGCAGCGGTGCCAGGCTGGGGGGCCTAACAACTTGGTTGGGGGGCCCAGCGACTCCCCTTGAGAGCATGGGTGAGCTTTCTTCCCTTTTTCACTCTCCTCCCACACTCCCTTCCCTGCTTGCGCTGTCTGAAGTTCGCACTCACTTACTCATCTCCGTGTTTGTACTCCAAGCCTTTCCATGATGGGAGCAAGCTGAGAAGATTGCTGCCTACTCTGCCACCATCTTCGGACTCCTATTTCTTATTTTAAGACTGTAATTTTGAACTTATTTAAGAAACATTTCCCTATTCTAAGGCCATGAAACTGATTTCCCCTAAACATTTTATTGTTTTAATTTTCATACTTAAACCTAAAATTTCATTGAAATACATTTTTAAAAAGGAAAATTCCCCTTCCTTTAGTATCTACTTTATACACACATTCATGTAAGCAAACATTCATTCCCTTAAAAAAACCTTTTCATTGCATATACATTTAATCCTTTTTTAAATAAAATGCACCTCTTCCTTTGACATGGGCATTCTTTTTATAATTGTGCGAGTTACATGAGTCTAGCATCAAAAAGAAAAATAAGCATATCCCACCACAGACCTATTTTTAAAAGTATCAATAAAATATTCAAGGTCTTCTTATTAAATAGCATGTAACACAAAAAACAACCCAACGTAACCACTTAAAGTTCTCTATTTAATTTAAATAAAATTTGTGAAGTTTTAAATAACTTGTTTTCTGTCAATTCAGACATTAGTATACTTCTAAAGATTGAAAATAAAGGAGGTGAGTTTGGGTTAATATAGCAACAGCTTTTTCCCTGAAATAATTTCTACATAATTATATACATGAGGTATGTGTGTATATGTATGTGTATATATGTATACACATTCATATACAAGCACACACAAACATATGTATATGCATATACATAAAGTTTTTTCTATGTACTTTCTCAATAAAAATTTTTAAATCACCAAATCACACTTTTATAATTACTGCCCCATAGGAAGTAAAAAATCAGATAAAGCAATCATAACAGAACTTATTCATATTTATTACTGCACTTCCCATAAAAGAGAAATTAAGAACTAATTTTAGAAACATTCCCTTTTAGTGTCATTAGCTTTAATTTTTTTCCTTTCTTTTTTATGTCAAGAAAATGTCAAGTAGTCCTCAATACATGGTAAAATAGAAATCCTAAACAGTGACCAATAGAAACTGTGGTATAATGCTTAAGTCTTATAAGGAATCTTGATTCTACATTTCCTTGTAGAATAACAGAGAAATAAAGAAAAAGAGAATGAGATATGAAGAACCATAGAGTGAAAGAGTGATTGAGATACATTATGATACACCTTTCATTATTTTTTAAAAAGTGATATCTTGACAAAAAAAATGCATAGTAAGAGAGCAAAAAATAAAAATATTGTTATCTTCTTAGAAATAAATACATATTTAGATATTCATCTTCTACAAAATTCCATGTTAATTTTGAATTTCACATTCCAAAGAAATCATACTGTTTTTTAAAATTATATCATTCATTTATCTGATATCCTATAAGTAATAAAATGGTATCTTACATTAAAAACTACAATTATTAATATGACATCTTTTTTATATTCCTGTATTTTCTCGAGTCTAAAAAAATAACAAAGAGATATTTAGTGAGATCACAGAAGGTAGAATGGTAATTACTTTTAATCTAACTTATTCATTTTCATGATAAAGAAAATCAATGTTAAAAGTAGTTAAGTAATTTGCCCAAGGTAGTCTAGGGCCACAAAATGCCACAATCATCTACCTACCAGATCAACTTGTGGCCCTGGTTTCTATCCTCTGTAAAACCTAACACACTAGACATTTAATCTAAGTTATGACTGTGTTACTCCACATCATGACTAGCATAACACGACATTGAAAAGACAGTATATATTTACATTAATGGCCTAATTTGTGACATTAATGAATATAAATGGATATTCTTGAATTGGAGTTAGCTTTTAGGAGATTAGAAACTTAATTTGTAAAGCCATCTTTAAGGAAAGATATACATAATTAGTCATGTATCTTTGGAACAAATGTGTTTATTTTGAAAGAGAAAATTTAATCACAAGACAAAAAAATTTAAAAGGCCTTTGGTAGCTTCCTATTGCTGCTGTAACAAATTATCACAAATTTGGTGTCTTAAAACAATGCAAATTCATTATCTTACAGTTCTGGAGGCCAGAATTATTGCCAAGGCCTTGATCCCTTTGAAACCTCTGGAGGAAAATCTGCTTCTTTACCTTTTCCAGCTTCTTGAGTTGCATTCCTGTGTTCCTTTTTATGGCCCTTTTCTTCATCCTAAAAGCCAACAACAGAGTAACATGAGTCATCACATTGCCTTCAGTTTTCATTTTAAATCTTACGCTGCCTCTCTCATCTAAGTACATTCATGATTGCATTTAAGTTTCACTTCGTAATCCAGGAAAGCGGCCTGATCGGAAGATCCTTAACTTATTCACATTTTTTTTTTCAGATTTAATGTGTTTTATTGATTAAAATATTACATTTGTGCCAATTTCCCTTCCCTCTGCTCCCCTCCACCCGGTGGCCCCCCTCCCTCCAGTTGTCCCCCCCTTTTAGATTATGTCCATTAGTTGTGCATACAGTTCCTCCCAACCTCTCTCCGTCTATTCCATTCCCTCCTACCATGATCCCCAATTCCTATATCATCTCCCTCCCTCTCCCCACTCCCCCTCCCTGTTGACCTCCCCCCAATACGCTTCCCGTACCCACAGTTCCTTTTCCACTCTCGTTGCCTGTTTAGTTTGCCTTTGTTTCATCTCCCTAGCTTCTGTTTTTTAAACCAGTCCCTTTAACATCTCATATAACAGTGGTTTGGATCTAATGAACTCTTTCAGTTTTATTTTGTCCTGGAAACACTTTCTCTGTCCTTCTATTCTGAATGACAATTTCGCTGGATAGAGTATTCATGGTTGTAGGTTTTGGATTTTCATTACTTTGAATATTTCTTGCCAGTCCCTTCTTGCCTGTAGGGTTTCCCTTGAGAAGTCAGCTGATAGTCTAATTGGGACCCCTTTGTACATAATTCTTTTCTTCTCTCTTGCTGCTCTTAAGATTCTCTCTTTATCTTTAATTTTTGACATTTTGATTATAATGTGTCTTGGAGTGGTTCTCCCTGGGTCCAGTCTCTTGGGAACTCTCCTTGCTTCCTGGACCTGCAAGTCTATTCCCTTCCCCAAGTCTGGGAAGTTCTCCTTTATTATATTTTCACTCAATTTTTCAAGTTCTAGTTCATCTTCCTCATTCTCTGGCAAACCAATGATTCTTATGTTGGGCCTTTTATAGCTGTCCCAGAGGTTTCTGATCCTCTCATTGTTGCTTCCCATTTCCTCTCGCTGCATTGGTTGACTGCTTGTTCCTTCTCCATATTCCAGTTTGTTGAAATGAACTCTGGATTTTTTTTCCTCACCATCTGTCTCGTATGTGGTTTTGTTCCTTTCGTTATGAATGTTTTTCGCTTCTTTCTTATCTTTTTCCTGCTCTTTTGTGAATTCTGTAAGCCACCTGATAACAATGGCCCAGAACTGAGCCTCTGACAGGTTTCTTATCTGTTCATCTGTCAGGTTCTCTATCTGTTGCCTGGTGAGTTGTGTCACCGGGATTTCTATAGTTGTCTGCCTCATTTTGACAGATGCGTTTTGTTTTCTTGGGCCGGCTGTCGGGAGCAGTGCCTGTGTACGCGTCACAAATCAGCGACCGACCGGCGCCTGTCTGCGACCTATTTCGCAGCCCTGTGGTGCTTTCTTTGGGGGCGGGGGTCCAAGATGGATTCACACAGTTATTCAACTAGGAGACCGGGATCCGTCCTCCCGCCCCTCTGGGCCTCACTGTTCAAGGCGATGCGGTGGCTGCTCTCCCCAGCGCTGGGGTCGCGCACTGCCAGGGGCCCGACCGCAGCCGGGATTTCTTGCCGCCCCGCCGAGGTCTCAGGTGCGATCGCAAACAGCGCTGCCCTCTTTAACTCTTACCTGCCCAAATGGCACCGCTGGTTTATAACTTCATATGTTGGGCTTCCGTGTAGTTTTATTTTCTGGAATTTTTAGTTATCCTTTGTTTTGAAGTAGTTGTATTCCTCTCTAGTTGTAGAGGGAGACCTAGCGTGTCCGTCTAAGCCTCCATCTTGGCCGGAAGCCAACTTATTCACATTCTGCAAAGTCTTTTTTAACATATAAGATAATCATCACAAGTCCCAGAAATGTGGACCCAGATATTTTTGAGGCCCATTATTCAGTCTACCACAAGGAGACAAATTAAAATCATCATGAAATATTAATAAGTGTCATAATATTTACATGAATTAGCTTCCTTTTACACTATTAAAATATAGTCCCCTGAATTTTTTGGTATCATACTCTTTGTTTAATTCTTTATATAACAACTCAATCTTTCCTCTTGTATAGTTAATCAAAACATAATTTTATTATGGTTATCCACAGCTGGTGTACCTAAAACATGTGATATCACACACAGACATATGCACTATTTTTAAGTACAGATCCAGGTTTGTGCCTTATGAATGACTGATGTTCCTTCAAAAATCCTATGGAGCATTTATACTTAACATAGCATGCAGAAAGAAATTTCTGTATTTACCAGGTATTGATAAAAAACAAACTTTACATAAT
The DNA here is from genome assembly GCF_987537825.1 of Furipterus horrens. NCBI lineage: Eukaryota > Metazoa > Chordata > Mammalia > Chiroptera > Furipteridae > Furipterus > Furipterus horrens. Next base: position 72,187,865 of record NW_028327175.1, read on the forward strand.
TAATATGGGGAACTGTTTTGCATAGTCAAGTTTCTGGCTCCATTCAGTTCTGCTCTATTACTGCCACACGTCCTGTGCCAGGCATCACACGTCATCACAATTCTACTCAACCCTTTGCAATAGGATGCAATGCTATGTTGTCAACATATGGGTAGCAGTATAAGTATTTCTAGACCTCATTCCTACATTGGACCATTAACAATAACTTAGCCATATATGTTTTTTTAAATGTGAGCCACATACTTATATCTTTTTAAATTCAAAACTAAATAAATTTCAAAATCAACTTTCCCTTGGCTGGATCCTAAAAAATTCATAGCACCCTCAGCACCACCATGACACAAGGGGAAGTAAAAATTAGGGATAAGTCAGAATGGAAAGAAACAGTGGTTTTAAATGGTTATGGTTAAAATAACTTACTTCAATGACGTTTACAAAAACATATGGCCTTGTGAACTCATTGCTAGGGCTTCTTCCTGGGCCTTGGATAAGGACATGATATGAGAAGGCCTGAAGTTCAAGATGTTTGGTGTTATAGAAATTCTGCTTCCATTATCTTGTGGGAACATCTTTCCTCATATTATTAACAACTGATAATAAATACAGCTTAAGGAATATACATAAAAACACTCTTAAACGGTTTGTTTTGAAGTCCTCATTATTTTCTACCAAACTCTGTGAACATCTGCGATCTTATTTATCATTACCACATGTGTGAACTCCACTAATCTCAACTGCTATCTACCTGTTAATTATTTTATGATCCATTCAAGTGCATTTAGCTAGCCTCATTAACTTGAAATAACTAGGAAGAAAGGTCTCCTTGAATTAGTGAGCTATATGAACTATAAACTCTTCCTTTAAGAAATGTGAATTTAGTGACTTTAAGTAACTGCAGTAGCAAAAAGCAGATTAACTAAACACCTTTACATAGAGCTCTTTTTGGAACATTTTATACCAAAGAGATTAGAAATATTTAAAAAGAGCATATTCTTGTGTTTTAGGCATTTACAAGTAAATTAAATTACAGATCATCCTATTTATTCATTAGATGTTTCCTTTCCCCTGAAATGCTTCATATCACTATTGAAACTTGACCAATATGGGCCAGAAAAAAAAATCCATGAACTTGACCAACTTTATTCAAGATTCTCTCCTTCCCAAAGGCCCCTGATTTGGCTTCACAGTTGAACTAATGCAAGCACTGAAACATGGAGAGACCTCCTGAATAGCCCCATCTGAGGATCTGTTGTCCGCAAAGAAAAGCATTCCCTGTTAGTAACTCAATAACACCACTTGCTTTCCCCACTCCATTCACAACCAGTTTTTTTTTTCCAGCTGTATTGTTTTACTGTTTAAATTGTGCAGTTGGAATATTTTCCTTATCACAACAGACTTTTAAAACAAAGTCCCTTCTTTCCTGCCTGCATTTGCTTTATATTTATTTGATGGCTTAATTTTCCCATTAACTTTTTAAAATCCAAGTTATCTGCAGTCCATAAGACCTCAAATTAAATATTGGCCATTCTCAGATTAATGAGATTTTATTTTCCCTCTATCCTAGAACTTTTGCTTACTTATTTTATTGAGGTATGGTCACCATAACATAAAAGTTACTATTTCCCAATTTTAGATGGTGCAGTTAATTGGTTTTTAGAATATTCACAATATTGTACAACTACCAACATTCTCTAATTCCACTGTATTTTCATCTTTCACAAAATAGATAGACCCCATACCCATCAACCAGTCATTCCACGTTAATCCCCTTCTTCCAGCACCTGGATCCATTAGTTTACTTTCTGTGTATATGTAGTTGACTATTCTAAATATTTCATGGAAATGGAATCATGTAATATGCAGCCATTTGTGGCATACTTCTTTTAGTTAGCATAATATTTTCAAGGTTTATCATGGTATAGCATATATCAATATCAGTTATTTTTATGGCTGAATAATATTCTATTTTATAGATATGCCACACTTTCTTTATCCATTCATTGGCTGATAGACATTGAGTTGTTTATACCTTTTAGGTACTGTGAATGTAACTGATAAAAAATTAATGTACAATTTTCAAATCTCTAGGGTTAAAGTGCAGGAGTGAAAATGTTGGGTCACATGACAACTTTATGTTTAACTTTTTAAAGAACAGCCAAACTGTTTTCCACAATCACTGAGCCATCTCCAATTTCTACCATCAAAGTATGAGGATTAAAATTTCTCCACATCTTTGGTAACAAATGACTCTTTTTGTCTTGTCTTTTTATTTTAAAAAATTATTATAGCCATCTTAGTGGGTGTAAAATAGAATTTCATCATGATTTTGATTTGCATGTTCCTCATGAGTAATGATGTTGAACATAATGCCTTTCCATTTATTGGCTACTTCTATATCATCTGTAGAAAAATGTCTATGTCAGCCATTTGCCCATTCTTTAATTGTGTTGTCTGTCTTCTTATTATTCAGTAGAAAGTGTTTTACTACATATTTTGGTTATTAGACCTTATTAGATATATAATGTGCAAATATTTTATCACATTTTATAGTTTGGTTTTATCTTTCTTAATAGTGCACATTGATGTGTATTTTTTAAAAAGTCAAGTTCAATTTATCTTTTCTTGCTGTTGCTGCTATTGGTTGCTTATGCTTTTGCTGTTGTAGGTAAAATCCCACTGGTAAATCCAAAGTTATGAAGATTTACCATATCCAACTTCATACTTTTGCACGTGTAACCACATTTATTTACAATTTTTCTAAGATTCTATGAATGGCCATAGCACCTATGTCAAAAATCAATGCACCAAAAACATATAGGTTTATTTCTAGACTCTCATGTATTTTCTGCTAGTCTATATAACTACGTGTATGCCATTAGATCACATTATTTTGGATAATGCAGATTTGCCGTAGTTGAAATTGAGAAGGGTCAGTCCTTCAACTTTGTTCTTTTACAAGTTTGCTCTAACTATTTTAGGTCTCTTGCAATGCCATACAATTTTAGGATTAGTTTATTCATTTTTTCAAGAAAAGACAGATGGGATTTTGATAGGAATTACATGCAGAGTATTGTAATCTTAAAAAATATTAAATCACCTTGGCCAGTGTGGCTCTGTGGACTGAGCGCTGGCCTGCAAACCAAAGGGTCACTGGTTCGATTTCCAGTCAGGGCACATGCCTGGGTTACAGGCCAGGTCCACAGTTGCATAAAAAGCAACCACACATTGATGTTTCTCTCCCTTTCTGCTTCCTTTCTCCTATCTCTAAAAATAAATAAATAAAATCTTTAAAAAATATATTAAATCTTTGAATACATTTACATGGTAGGTCTTTCTATTTTTTAGCTCACCTTTAATTTCTATCAATAATTGCTTATAGTTTTTAGTGTACAAATTTTATACCTCCTTGATTAAATTTATTTCAAATTAGTTTACTTTTTTACAGTGTTCCCTGAGTGGGGATTGATCCTACAACCCTGGCATATCAGGATGAGACTAACCAACTTAGCCACCCAGCCAGGGCAAGTTTACTCTTTTTTGATACTGTTGTAAGTGGAATTGTTTTCTTAATTTTATTTTCAGTTGTATTTTGTTAGTGTATATTAAAAAACAAACAAACTGATTTTTGTATGTTGATCTTAGACCTGAAACTTTGCTGAATTGATTTGTTGTAATAGGTATACAGATTGGGAGGAAAAAAAAAAAGTCTTTCTTCACAGGTAACCTGATCATCTACATAGAATATCTAATGAAATTGACAAAAAAGTCTGCAAATAGTGATTATAGCAAGGTAGCAGGATATAAAGTGAATATACAAAATCTAATTGCTTTCTTATATACAAGCAATTAAAAAGTAAAATTTGAAATTAACATCAACTAATATAAAATATTTAGGTATAAACTCAACAAAATGTTTATAAGATCTATATGAGGAAAACTAAAAACTAAATACATGGTGAAATATTTCATGTTCATGAATAAGAAGATTCCATATTATCACGATGTTGATTTTCCCAACTTGATCTATAGCTTCAATACAGTCCCTCCAAGTAGCAAAATTTTATTTTTTAGACATCTCTAAATTTATTCTAAAGTTTGTATAAAGAGTCAAAGGCCCAGAAAAGTTAACACAATATTAAAAGAGAGAGAAAAAAAAAACATGTTGGAGGACTGACTCTACTCATACTTGAGACTTATAAATCTATAGTAATCGAGACAGTGTGGTATTGGCAAAAGAAAAGACAAATAGATTAATGGAACAGAATCGGGAGCCAAGAAATAGGCTTCCATAAACATAACAAACTGATCTTTGACCAAAGAGCAAAGGCAATACAATGAAGTAAGGATGGTACTTTCAACAAATGATGCTAAAACAATTGGATATTCATATGCAAAAAATATATCTAGACATAGACTTTATAGCTTTCACAAAAATTCAACTAAAAATGGATAATGAACCTAAATGTAAAATGCAAAACTATAAAACTTCAAAAAATTAACATAGAAGAAAGCCTAGATTGGTCTTGGAATTCTTAAAACTCAACAATATTTCTATTAAAGGTATAAACCAAAGTCCTTAATAGACACATCACCAAAGAAAACATACAGATGGTAAAAAAGCATATGAAAATATGCTCCACATCATATGTCATTATGAGAATACAAATTAAAATGACAGTAAGATACCACTACACATATATTAGAATGGCCAAAATCAGGAATTCTGATAACAGCAAATGTTGGTATGGATGTGGAACAACAGAAACTCCCTTCATTACTGGGTGAAAGTAAAATGTTGCAGCCACTTTGGAAGATAGTTAGACATTTTCTTAAGAACTAAACATACTTCTATGTATTATCCAACAATCATGCTCCTTGGCATTGATTAAAGAAATAAAACACTTATGCCCATATAAGATCCTGTACATAGTTGTTTATAGAAGCTTTATTCATAACTGCCAAAGCTTGAAAACAATCAAGACAACCTTCAGTAGATGAATAAATAAACTTCAGTACATACAGACAGTGGAATATTATTCATTCATTGTCAAAAAAAGTTAAGCTATCAAGCCATGAAAAGACATGGGGGAAACTTAAGTTTATGTTACTAAGTAAAGAAAGCCAATCTAGAAAGGCTAAAAACGATATTATTCTATCTATATGACTTTCTGAACAAGGTTAAATTATAGAGAAAGTAAAAAGATCAGCAGTTTCCAGGGGTTGGGGTGAGGAAGAAGAGATAAATAGGCAGAGCACAGAGGATTTTTAGGGCAGTGAAAATACTATGTATGATATTACAGTAGTCCCTCTCTATACCGCGGTTCACTTATCGTGGCCCTCACTGTATCGTGGGATTTTTAAAAATATTATATTTAATTATTTATCGCAGGTTTTTTGCTATATCGCGGGATTTTGCAGTACTGTATACATATGTTGTTGAAGTTACGTAGGTTTAAGAGTTTAGAATATGTTTAAGAACATTAGTAGTGTTTATAAAAGTGTGGAAAAGGTTAATAAGGGACTGGGAAAGGTTAATAAGGGACTGGGAATGGTTTATAGGTGTGGGAAAGGTTTATAAAACCTTAAAATATATATAAATACCAAAATAAATGTAAATTTCCTACTTTGCAGATTTTCACCTATCACGGTCAGGGGGTGGTCTAGAAAGTAATACTTTCAATAAGTGAGGGAATACGGTATAATGATGAATATATATCATTATGCATTTTTTCCAACCCATGGAATGTATAATACCAGTAGTGAACCTTAAGGTAAACTATGGTCTTTGGGTGATTATGATGTGTTAACATTGGTTTATCCTTGGTAAGAAAAAAGTATCATTGTGGTGTGTGATGCTGGCGATGGAAAAAGGTATCCATATGTGGTGGGAGTAGCAGGTTCCTGGCACAGCAGATATGGCTCTAGTTTTCTTTCAATTTTATTGTAAACTTAAAGCTGCTATAATAATAAACTCAGGTAAAACAAACAAATAAGAGACAGACTATACAAGAAATCTTGAACTACTACAAAAAGCATAATAAACATGCAATTCAAATTTAAAAATAAGAAAAAGTGAAAAGAACAGGGCAATATTTGAAATAATTATGAGTCAGAATTTCTACAACTCAATATCAAGACACTAAGCATTTTTGACACAATAGTATGTTTTACCAGTGATAGTGAATCTTAAAATCCATTTCAAGTAGGTAAAAAGGACAGGCAAGAACATAATGAAAGGCTTTAAAACCATAAAATAAAGTTTCAATTTACAATGGCAAAACTGGGCCAAATCAAAAGCACTTTAATCCAATATCTAACATCTAGTATTTGATTTAAGATTGTATGTTCTAATATCTTTTAGAAAAATTACCATTTTTACTTTATATTAAATATACTATGGGAAAAATAACTTGGAGAAATTCATTGGGAGGCAAAATGATTTTTCTACCATATGAATAGGATATGAATTGTGAAAATTTTCAAAAGAACCAGGACTTCATTTTTTTCATTCTCTGTTTTGAAATTGCAAGGTGGTGAGCTAAAGGGATATTACTGTTTTTGTGCAACCATAGTTGTGCACCTAACTCTTTTTTTCTTTCTATTAATTACTTCAAGTCACGTTTACCTAGTCATGACAAAGATAGCCATGGCGATATTTTATTAGGTGAACTAAGTATAACTTCATGTTAATGCATTAAAAAATTCTCAATTCGTTTCCTAATGAAGAAATATGAGAAATCTATTGACATGATGGATTTATAAGTGTTTAACCCTGTTATCTAACATATATTCTATTATCTATAAAAGTTGACTGATTTTTGTGGCAGTAAAATTTAATATATATTTTACAATTCTTGTTAGACATGTGTGCCTTAATTGTACCCCTATACAGGTAGAATTAAGAAATACTGATGATAAGTCAGAGAAATGACAGCAGGATATATTCCTTTGGTCTCTCCAATTGAAGTTTTAACAATCAGAACAACTATAAATCAACAAAGGTTCCCTGCTCAATGTACAAAATGCCTGAGAGATTCTGCATTGAAACATATAAAGGCGGGAATGTGGGAGTGAACTTGGGAGGCAAGAAGGGAAAAAAGCTGAGACAAGCCAGGGATGCAGTTTTACAGCTAGGAACTTATGGCAGGGCTCAGCCTGGAGAAATCAGATTGTAGCTGGCACTCCCTTCAGCCAGAAGAAGCAAAGAGATTCGGTGGGCATTCCTGCAGGAGCAGGTAGTACGAGCTGCACATGAGCCCAGAAACCTAGGCAAGAACACAGGGCCTTGTGGCCACTCTTGTTGGGTGGTTTTCATTCCGGACAAAGAGAGCCATGGAGCCTGCCCTCCACATAACCTCCCAGAGCTCACCTCTCTTCACACTGGATGTCTGGCAGTAGAGCACATCATTTGCTAGCCTGAAAAATGGTACTACAGAAACACATTTTTCCCCGAATTAAGGGTGCATTTTGTGATTGGTCCTAAGGTTGGGTTGCAGGAAGAACCCTATGAAGGTCTGAGGTCACTATTACACCGAGGGAAAAAAAAAAAAAAAATGAAGCCAGCCAGGTTCCCCCAGTCCACCCAACCCTTACACACCATAACTACACTGATGGCAGTGTCTGGCTGCAAGGGACAGTGCTAGGATTTCATGGGTTTGGAGCCTCATCATCCACTGCATTCCCCTGCAGGGTTGGTGCCCCAGGACTGAGGCAACAAGAGTACAGGAGGGGAAGCCACCTACCCAGGGAACACCACCCCGTGGAATAACAACAACAAAAAAGGTCAAGCGAGCTAAAAACTTGTGATTTAGTGTCACCTACTGGAAAATAATAGAAAGACCTCTTTGTATTAATCTGCTAGAGAAGTACCATCCATACATGGATGCCTAGACAGGAAATAAATCTTTAAATACTATAAATAACCAAGGTAGCAAGACAGCTCAGAAAAAAAAAAAATCCAGAAAACAAACTTGAAAACATTGAAATATGTGCTATAAATGACAATGATTTCAAGATTGCATTTCTGAAAAAACACAAGATGCAAGAAAATACAGAGTAGCTTGTTAATGGGCTAAGAAAACAAATCAATGAACAAAATGAGTACTTTACAAAAGAGACTGAGAAAAGAAAAGAAAAGAAATCCTGGAGATGAAGAACTCAGTAAAAGAGATCAAGAATTAACTAATGAGCATAGGAAATAGAGCTGATCAGATGGACTGAAGAATTAGTGATATCAAAGATAGAAATCTAGAAATGAGGCAGAGGAAAGAAGAGAGAGACTTGAGCATAAACAGAAAATGACAGAACTGTATGAGGACTAGCTGACCCCATCAGACAGAACAATATAAGAACACTAGGCATACCAGAAGAAGAAAAAAGGGAGAAGGGAATGGAGAGCCTATTCAAACAAATAGTTGATGAAAACTTCCCAAACTTATGGAAAGAGCTAGATCCTCAAATCCAGGAAGCAAACTGAACACCTAATTGCTTTAATCCAAAAAGGCCATTTCCAAGGCACATTGTATTAAAACTGTCAAAAATTAATGACAAAAAGTTCTCAAGGCAACCAGGGAAAAGAAGAAGATAAACTATAAAGGAAAGCCCATACTGTTATCACTGGATTTTACTGTAGAAATTTTACAAACTAGAACAGAGTGGACCAAATATTCAAACTACTGACAGAGAGAAAAAGTACAAATCAAGAAAAAATAGTTCCAGGAAAGTTAGCCTTTAGATATGAAGGAAAAATAAAGGCTTTTCCAGACATAAAAAAGCTGAGAGAATTTATCACTAGAATACCTCCATCCAGGAAATGCTAAAGGGGGTTATTCTACCTGAAACAAAGAACAAAAGGTCACAAAACTGAGTAAGATCATGAAGAAACTTACAGCTTAAATAGAAACAATTTGTGACAACAGAAACATAAAAAGGGTGGGGGTAAAGATCTGAATTTGCAAAGAAGGATGGAGAGCAGATGCACTCAAAATAAAAAAGGACTACTGTATATATGAAACATTTTTATATAAACCTAATGATAACCATACACACACACACACACAAAAAAAAACCCACAATATTGAGTCACATAGTTTTAAAAAAGAGTAAATGGAGAAAAGAAGTATGAAATACCACCAAATAAAAACAACAGACAGAAACACAAAGGTAAAGAACCAATGAAGGAACAGAGCTACTAGAAAACAAAGGATAAAAATGGCTGTAGGAGAGCTTCATGCATCATAATTACCCTAAATCTAAACGGACTGAGTTCAACAATAAATAGGCTCAGAGTAGTAGATTGGACCATAATACAAAACCCAACAATATGCTGCCTTCTAGAGACACATCTAAGCTGCAAAGACAAACTTAGACAGACTCAAAGCAAAAAGATGGAAAATTATTCTACAAGCAAATAACATCCACAGAAACGCAGGTGTAGCCATATTTATATCTGACAAAATAATTTTCAAAATAAGAAAGTTAATAGGAGACAAAGATGGACACTTTATAATAATAAAGGAGTCATTACATCAAAAAGAGATAACAATTCTTCATATATATGCACCCAATCAAAGAACAAGAAAATGTATAAAGCAACTACTAACAGAACTAAAGGGAGAAATAGAAAAACCACATTCATATTTGGGGACTTTAATGTTCCATTGACAGCTCTAGATAGATCATCCAAACAGAAAATCAATAAGAAATATTGGCCTTAAATGACACATTAAACCAAATGGACATAATTAACATTTACAGAGACTTTCATCCCAGAAGATCAGATTACACTTTCTTCTCTAGTGTGCACAAGACATGCTCAAGGAAGAAATTCAAGAAGATTTAAATCACACCAAGCATATTTTGTGACCACGATACTTTGAAATTATAAATCAACTACAAAAAGGATGTAAAGAAATCCACTACCTTGTGGAGATTAAACGACATACTACTAAAAAATGACTGGGTCAAAGAAGAAATAATAAAAGAGACCAAATATATAGAAATTGACAAATGGGTATGACAGTATGACACATCAAAACTTCTAGGATGTACAAAAGCAGTAATAAGAGGGAATTTCATATCATTACAGGCCTATATCAGAAAACAAGTGAAACTTGAAGTGAACAACTTAACAGTACATCTAAAAAAATCTACAAAAAGAATAAAAGTAACCCAAGATCAGCAGAATAAAAAGAAATAATAAAACCTAGAGAATAATTAAATGAAATAGGGAACAAAAGGATTATAAAAAAAATTAATACAACAAAGAGCTGGTTCTTTAAAAAGACTGATAAAATTGACAAACTGGCTAGACTCACGGAAGAAAAAAGATAAAAGACTCATAAACAAAATCAGAAATGAAAGAGGAGAAATTACCATAGATATCACAGATATACAAAGATCATACTAGAATGCTATGAAAGACTATATGCCACCAAAATCAACAACCTAGAAGAAATGGATATGTTCCTATAAATGCATAGCCTTTCTTGACTGAATCATTAAGAACTGGAAAATCTAAATAGATTATCAACAGTGAGGAAACTGAAACAACCATCAAAAACCTCCTGCAAATAAAAGACCAGGACTACATGGCTTCACTAGTGAATTCTACCAAACATTCAAAGATGCAATACCTATCCTTCACAAACTCATTCAAAAAACTATAGAGGCAATACTTCCTAATGAATTTTAAGAGGACTCAGCATAACCCTGAAACCAAAATCTGGCAAGGATGGCAGACACACACACACACACACACACACACACACACACACAACTGCACACCAATATCTCTGATGAATACCTAGGTAAAAATCCTAAACAAAACACAAGCTAACTGCATACAACATTAAAAAATAATACATCATAATCACATAGGGTTCATTCCAAGGGCACAAGGATGGTTCAAGATATGCAAATTGATCAATGTAATAAAGCAAAGGATAACAATCACATAATCTTATAAATAGATGAAGAGAAAGCATTTGATAAAATACAATGTCCACTTATGGTTAAAACAGTCAATAAAATAAGTATAGAAGAAAGGACCCATGGAAATGGACAAAAGTATGGTGATTGTGGAGGGGGGCTATAAGGGGACTAAATAGTAATGGGAAAAAAACAATAAAAAATAAATAAATAAAATAAGTATAGAAGGAAACTACTTCAACATAATAAAGGCAATATAAGAAAAACCTCAGCCAACATAATACTAAGTTGTGAAACACTGAAAGCTTTACCTCTAAAATGAGGAAAACTTATTCAATGTAGTTCTGGAAGTCCTAGCCAGAGCAGTTAGGCAAGAAAATAAAATAAAATAAATCCAGATTGGGGGAAAATAAGTAAAAGTGTCATTATTTGTAAATGGCATGATTCTGTATAGATGAGGGGAGACCCCCCCAAAAGTGGAACTTATTTATTAAAAATTGTGTATTTATTTTTACACATTTAAACTTCAGTCGCCTCCAAAGTATTCTCCATTTGATGCAATACACCTATCAAGACATTGTTTCCACAAGTGCAACAGCTCTCCCTAAGACACAGAGACAAACAAACACAGGAGCCTGTCAAGATGAGGAGACAGAGAAGTATGGCCCAAAAGGGGGAACAAAACAAGGTTCCAGTGAGAGAACTAAGAGACAAGGAGATGGCTAACCTAACAGATGAGGAGATAGACATCCTAACAGACACAGAATTCAAAACACTGATGATAAAGATGCTCACAGACTTGACAAATATGCTTGAGTATGGCAAACACATAAGAGAAGAAGCAAAGGCTATGCTAAGTAAAACGAAGGAAAATCCACACAAAAACAATGATGAAGGGAAGGATATTGGGGTTCAAATCAATGATTTGGAACATAAGACAGAAAAAAACGGTCAACCAGTGCGGAATGAGGAAACAAGCATTGAAAAAAAATGAGGAAAACTTCCCAAATTTTGTGAAGGAGATGGATATACAGGTCCGGAAAGCACAGAGGGTCCTGGGCGAGCTGAACACAGAGGGGACCACATCAGGATGCATCATGACTGAGATGTCAAAGGTTGAAGAGAAAGAGAGACTCATAACAGCAGCAAGAGAAAAGCAGAGTTACCTAAAAATGGGTGCCTATAAGACTATCAACTGATTTCTCAAAAGAAACTTTGCAGGCAAGAAGGGACTGGCAAGAAGTATTCAATGTGATGAAAAGCAAGGACCTACAACCAAGATTACTCCATCCAGCAAAGCTATCATTTAGAATGAAAGGACAGATGAAATGCTTTCCAAATAAGGTAAAGCTAAAGGAGTTTATTATCAGCAAGCTATTATTGTATGAAATGCTGAAGGGAGTTATTTAAGAAAAAAAGATCAAAATTATGAACACTAAAATGACAACAAACTCACAACTATCAACTACTGAATCTAAAAAATAAAAACAAAATCCAACTAAGCAAACCAGAATAGGAACAGAATCATAGGTATAGGGATCATTTTTAGGGTTATCAGCTGGGAGGGGGTAGTGGGAGAAATGGGGACATGGTACAGGGATTAAGAAGTGTAATTGGTAGGCACAAAATAGACAGGGGGAAGTTAAGAATAATATAGGAGAGGGCGAAGCTGAAGAACGTATATGCATGACCCATGGACATGAACTAAGGGGGGATGGGATTGCTGGGGAGCAGAAGGGGAAAAATTGGGACTACTGTAACAATGTAATAAAATAAACTTAAAAGAGAAAAAAGTGTTCTTTAGTTCTTTTTTAAGTTTTATGATTTTCTACATATAATCTTTCATATTTTTTGTTGGACTTATTCCTAGGTATCCCATATTTTTTGTTGCTAGTGCTAATGTTACTTTTTTTTTAATTTGAATATTCTGTTAGTAGCTGATGAAGAGAAAGGCAGTTGGCTTGGTATATTGATTTGGTGTTTGGGAACATTGTAAATCTTATTCTAGTTCTAATAATGTGAGTTACTTTAGATCTATGTAGACAGTGTCATCACCTTTGAATGACAGCTTTATTTTCCCCTTTCTAACCCTCATGATTTAAAAAAATAAAATAAAATGTGTTGGTAGGAACTTCAACTGTTGCTAAGGAGAAGTCTTGTCTTTAAAAAAAGAAAAAGAAAAAAAAAGAGACGTTGTTTCCACTGTTCAAAACAATTTTTGAACTGGTTGATTTTGATGCCTTTTAGAGCTTCTGCCATTTATTTGTTTCACTTATTTCACATCAGCAAAACGTTTTGTTTTGAGGATTTTTTTCATCTGGGGAAACAAAAAAAAAGTCACTTTGGGCCAGATGGGGTAAATAGAGAGGGTGAGTCACATAGACCATGCCATATATTTGGTCAAAAACTGCTGAACACTCAGCATGGTGTTGACATGTGTGCTTATAAATCACCCATCATGAAATAGCAAATGCACTGAATGTCTTCCAAAGCCTTTCTGAAGCTGAATGCAGCCTCTCACAACAATGCCAGCTGGTACACTGATACAGATGGGTTCCTAGAACAAACCCCCAGTGGGGAAAGTCTGTATTACAGGGGCCCACCTTCAGAAGATAATTGCATTTTGGTGGGATTCCCCCTTGTTGAAAATCCTGAAGACTTCACTAAAAACCTATTAGAAACAATAAACAAATACAGTAAAATTGCAGGATAAAAAAAATCAATGTGAAAAATTCCACTGCTTTCATATATACTAAAAATGAAGCTTCAGAAAATTAAATGAAATAAATAATTTCTTTTGCAATTGCAATAAAAAGAATGAAATACCTAGGAATAAACAAATGACATGAAGGACCTATATACTGAAATCTACAAAGCATTATTTAAAAAGATTGAAAAAGATGCAATGATATGGAAAGATATTTAAGATATTTGGTGTTCATGGATTGGAAGAATCCACATAGTTAAAATAGTCATATTACCCAACGCAATATACAGGTTTAATGCATTCACCATCAAAATCCCAATGACATAAAAAAAAAATAAATAAATAAAAAGGACAAAAAAATTATCAGGTTAGTATGGAACCACAAAAGACTCCAAATACCCAAGCCAGTCCTGAGAAAAAAGAACAAAGTCAGAAGTACCACTCTATTTGAGTTAAAATTATACTACAGAGTTATGATAATCTAAACAGCATAGTATTGACAGAAAAATACACAGACAATGGAACAAAATTGAGAGCCCCGAAATAAAACCATTTGTATATGGGCACATTTATATGTTTTTGGACAAAGGACCAATACCACACAATAGAAAAAAAGAAAGCTTCTTAATAAATAGTGTTGAGAACTTTGGAAATCCACATGCAAAAGAATAAAACTGGATTACAGTTTGTCTCATGTACCAAATTAATTCAAAATGAATCAGAAACCTACACATAAAATCTAAAACAATAAATTACATAGAAGTTAACATAGGTACTAAATTTATGGACCTTTGTCTTAGAGAACATTTTATAAATTTGACCCCAAAGGGAAGGGAAGAAAAGTTGAAAATAAATCAATGGGTCTATCAAAACAAACAAACAAACAAACCAATTCCTTCTCAGTAAAAAAAATTGCCAACAATACAAAAGGGGAACCAACCAAATGAGATACGATATTTGCAAACAACAGCTCTGACAAAAGGTTGAAATCCAAAATATATAAAGAACTCATACATCTGAACACCAAACAAAAAATCTAATTAAAAATTGGGTGGAGGCCATGGCTGGTATGGCTTAGTTGGCTGGGCATTGTCCTACAAACTGAAAGGTCTCCTGGTTTGATTCTCTGTCAGGGCACAGCCTGGGTTGCTTGTTTGGCACCCAGTCGAGTGTGTGCAAGAGGCAACTGATCAATGCTTTTCACTCACATTAGTATTTCTCACCCTTTCTTTTTTCATCCCTTCCTTTCTCTCTAGACTCAATAACAGAAAACAAATAAGTAATAACTGGACAGAGGACATAAACAGACACCTCTCCCAAGAAGATGCACAAATGTACAACAGATGCATAAAAAGATGTTCAACTTCACTAGCTATTAGGGAAATGCAAATCAAAACTCCAACAGGATATGACCTCACACCTTTTAGAATGGCTATTATCAACAAGATAGGTAATAACAAGTGTTGGAGAGGCCGTGGAGAAAAAGGAATTCTCATTCACAGCCTCTCTATTGGGTGGTTTCTTCAAGTGGAAAACAATGAATACTTTCTGACTAAATCTGTTTTACATTTGTTCAAATGTATCTGAAGTGAATCTTATGTATTGGCACTTTGGTGAAGATTTTATAGTAGAACATTAATTTCCTTGTTGTGATTCTTGATTTTATAGTAAAATTGAACTTGGTGTTTATCCTCATAATAACACAAATATGTTTTCTTATTGTGGTATTCAAGTTTCATGTTAATTCACAAACTATTCATATATATAATATATTTAGAAAAAAATTTTTGATTTATTTATTCTTTTTACCTCACAGTTGTCCCACTTTTTCCTCCATTGCTCCCCTCAACCCTACCATCCCTTCTCCCACAGTCAATCCCTACTCTGTTGCTCATGCCATGGCTCATTTATACTAGTTCCTTGACTAGACACTTCCCTTACTTACCTCCTTTCCCTCCCACCACCCTCCTCCCTGGTCACTGCTAGTCTACTCCTTGTTTACATGACTGGTTCAATTTTGCTCATTTATTGTGCTATTCATTAGTTTACTATATTAGGTGATATAATATGGTATTTATCTTTCATTGCCTGGCTTATTTCACTAAGCATAATTCTAATTCCATCCATGTTGTTGCAAATGGTAGGAGTTCCTTCTTTCTTTCTGCTACATAGTATTCCATTGTGTAAATGTACCACAGTTTTTTGATCCACTCATCTACAGATGGGCACTTAGGCTGTTTCCAGCACTTGGCTATTGTAAATAGTACTGCTATGAACAGGGAGGTGCATAGGTACTTTTGAATTGGTATTTAATTTTTCTTTGAATATAATCTCAGCAGTGGAATCAATGGATCAAAGAACAGTTCCATTTTTCATTTTTTGAGGAAATTTCATACTGTTTTCCACAGTGGCTGCACCAGTCTGTATTTCCCAGTGCACTAGGGTTTCCTGTTTCCACATCCTCACCAGCATTTGTTTGTTGATTTGTTGATGGTGGCCATTCTGACCAGTGTGAAGTGGTACCTCATTGTGGTTTATATTTGCATCTCTCTGATGACTAGTGATGTTGAGCATTCTTTCATATGCCTTTGGACCCTCTGTATGTCCTCTTTGGGGAAATGTTTGTTTAGGTCCTTTGCCCATTATTTATTTGGGTTGTCTGTCTTTTTGGTGTTTAGTTGTATAAGTTCTTTATATATCTTGGAGATCAATCCCCTATCTGAGGTATCATTGACAATTATGTTTTCTCATATGGTTGGCTCCCTTTTCTTCTTGCTGACATTTTCTTTTGCTGAGAAGAAACTACTTAGTTTGATGTAGTCCCAAATGTTATTCTTTCCTTTATTTCCCTTGCTTTAGGAAATATACCAGTGAAAATATTGCTACGTGAAATATCTGAAATTTTCCTGCCTACGTTTTCCTCTAGTACTTTTACGGTGCTATGGTTTACATTTAAGTCTTTTATCCCTCTTGAATTTACTCTGGTGTTCTGTATAAGTTGGTGGTCTAGTTTCTTTCTTTCTTTCTTCTTTTTTTTTTTTTTTTTGCATGTCTCTGTCCAGTTCTCCCAGCACCATTTGTTGAAGAGGCTTTTTTCATTCCATTTGATGTTTCTTTCCCCTTTGTCAAATATTACTTGTCCATATAGACCTGGTTTATTCCTGGGCTCTGTACTCTGTTCCATTGATCATTGTGTCTCTCTTATGACAGTAACAGGACTATTTTGATTACAGTGGCCTTGTAATATAGTTTGACATCAGGTATTGTGATTCCTCCTACTGTGTTCTTCTTCCTCAAGATTGCTGTGGCTATTCAGGCTCTTTTTCAGTTCCATATAAATTTTTGAAGTATTTGTTCTAGGTCTGTGAAATATGTCATTGGTATTCTAATAGGAATTGTGGTGAATCTATAAATTGCTTTGGATAGTATAGACATTTTAATGATGTTGATTCTTCCCATCCATGAACATGGTATATGCTTCCATTTCTTTGTATCTTCCTTAATTTCTTTCTTCAGTGTTATGTAGTTTTCTGAGTACAGGTCCTTTACTTCCGTGGTTAAGTTGATTCCTAAGTAATGTTATTTTTCTTTTTGCTATAGAAAATGGGATTTTTTTCTAATTTCTATCTCTGATATTTTATTGTTGGTTTACCAAAATGCCTTCATTTTTTGGACATTGACTTTGTACCCTGCTATTTTCCCAAATTCACTTATTAGGTCAATTATCTATTTGGTGGAGTTGCTAGGATTTTCTATGTACACTATCATGTCATCTGCAAATAATAACAGTTTTATTTCCTCTTTTCCAATTTATATGCCTTTTATTTCCTTTTCTTATCTGGTTGCTATGACTAGAACTTCCAAGACTATGTTGAATAGGTGTGAAGAGAGTGCACATCCTTTTCCTCTTTTTGACCTTAGGGGGAATGCTTTCAGTTTTTGCCCATCGAGTATGATGTTGGCTTCAGATTTCTCATATATGGTCTTTATTATGTTGAGGTATGCTTCCTCTATTCCCATTTTGCTGAGTGTTTTTATCATAAATGGGTATCGTACTTTATCAACTGCTTTTTCAACATCTATTGATATGATCATGTGATTTTTGTCTTTCATTTTGTTTAGGTGGTATATTATTTATTGACTTGCAAATATTAAACCATCATTGCATTCCTAGGATGAATCCCACTTGATCATGGTGTATGATCTTTTTAATGTGTTGCTGGATCCAGTTTGCCAATATTTTGTTGAGAAGTTTAGCATCAATGTTCACCAGCGATATTGGCCCATAGTTTTCTTTCTTTGTTGTGTCTTGACCTAGTTTTGGAATTAGGGTAATAGTGGCCTCATAGAAAGAGTTTGAGAGTCATCCCTCTTCTTAGATTTTTTGGAATACCTTGAGAAAAATAGGAGTTAGTTCTTCCCTAAATTTTTTGTAAAATTTGCCTGTGAAGCTAACTGGTCCAGGGCTTTTGTGTGCTGAGAGTTTTCTGATTACTGCTTCAATTTTATTAGTTGTTATCAGTCTGTTCAAGCTTTCTGCTTCTTCTTGATTCACATTTGGAAGACTGTATGTTTCCAGGAATTTGTCCATTTCCTCTAGGTTGTCAAATTTCTTGCTGTACGGTTTTCTGTAGTACTTTCTAACCATCCTTTGTATTTCTGTGGTATCAGCTGTGATTTCTCCTCTTTCATTTCTGATATTATTTGTTTTGGTCCTCTCTCTCTCTCTCTCTCTCTCTTTCTTTTTTTTTTTTTTTTTTTTTTTTTTTTTTGATGAGCCTGGTTAAAGGCTTGTCGATTTTGTTTATCTTTTCAAATAAAAGGCTCCTGGTTTTATTGTTCTTTTGAATTCTTTGTTAATTCTCTATGTCATTTAATTCTGCTCTGATCTTGATGATTTCTTTCCTTCTACTCACCCTGGGCTTTGTTTGTCATTGTTGTTTTAGTTCTTTTAGCTGAAGGGTTAGATTTTTAATTTGAGATTCTTCTGTCCTTTTTGGGTAGGCCTGTATTGCTATGAACTTTCCTCTCAGGACTGCTTTTGCTGTATCCCATAGGTTTAGGGCTGTTGTGTGCTCATTATCATTAGTTTCCAGAAACTTCTTGATTTCTTCCTTGATGTCACTGTTAACCCATTCAATATTTAATAGCATGTTATTTATTCTTTATGAGTTTGAATGTTTTTTAGTTTTTTCTTGAGGTTGATTTCCAGTTTCAAACCATTGTGATCTAAGAGGATGCTTGATATAATTTCAATTTTCTTAAAATTGTTGAGGCATTTTGTGTCCTACTATGTGGTGTATCTTTGAAAATGTCCCATGTACACTTGAAAAGAATGTAAGTTTTGTTTCTTTGCAGTGAAACATTCTGTATATATCAGCTAAGTCTATTTGATCTAGAGTGTTGTTCAATGTCTCAATATCCTTGGTGTTTCTTTGCTTCAAATATCTGTCCATTGTTGGCAATGGGGTGTTAAAGTCCCCTATTATTATTGTGTTGCTGACAATATCCTTCCTGTATTCTTCCATGATATTCCTTATATATTTGGGTGTTCCTCTGTTGGGTGCATATATGTTTACCAGGGTTATATCTTCTTGATGGATCATTCCCTTAAATATTATGAAATGCCCTTCTTTGTCTCTTTTTATGGTCTTTGCTGTGAAATCTTGTCCAATATAAGTATTTCTATCCCAGCTTTTTTTCATCTCCATTTGTTTGAAATACTTTTTTCCATCCCTTCACTTTCAGCCTGTGTAGATCTTTTGTTCTGAGTTGGGTCTTTTGCAGACAGCATATATGTGGGTCATGTTTTCATATCCATTCTGCTTCCCTATGTCTATTGATTGGAACATTTAATCCATTTACATTTAAGGTTATTACTGACAGGTATTTATTCATTGTGATTTTTTCCTTTATATCTGGGTTCCTCTCCCTCTCTCTCTTTCTTCTTTTTCTTAAAGCATTCCCTTTAGCATCTCTTGCAATGCTGGTTTGCTGGAAGTGTATATTTTTAGTCTTCCTTTATCTGGGAAACTCCTTATTTCACCTTCCATTTCGAAAGAGAGCATTACCGGGTAGAGTAATCTTGGTTGTAGGCCTTTGCTTTTCACTTCTTTTAATATTTTTTGCCATTCCCTTCTGGCTTGTAGTGATTTTGTTGAGAAAACAACTGAGCCGTATAGGAGCTTCCTTGTATGTTATTTGTTGTTTTTCTCATGTTGCCTTTAGGATTCTCTCTTTGTCTTTGAGGGTTGCCAATTTATTATGATGTGCCTTGGAGTGAACCTCCTTAGGTTAATCTGCGTTGGGACCCTCTGTGCTTCCTGTATTTGTGAGAATTTTGCTCTCCTCATGTTTGGGAAGTTTTCTGTCATTTTTTCAACCTGGTTTTCTACCCATTGCTCCTCTTCTTCCCATATTTCTATGATATGGATATTATTCCATTTCATGTTTCCTGCACCTCTCTTAAATCCTCTTCATTTTTCTCTAGTGTTTTTTCATTTTGTTGCACTGTCTGCGAATTTTTTTCTACGTTGTCCTATAACTCACTTATCCTTTCCTCTGCTTCATTTAACCTGCTTTTGATTCCTTCTACTGTGTTCTTTGTTCAGAAATTGCATTTTTCATTTCCTCCTGGCTCTTATTGATAGTTTCTCTGTCATTTTTAATGGTGGTGTAGTTCTCAGTGAGTTCCTTGTAGCTTCTCTGGAGTTCTTTGTAGTTCCTCTGGAGTTCGTTGTAATTTTCTCTGAGTTTGTTGAGTTCATTGAGCTTCCTTATTACCACTGTTTTGAATTCCAAGTCTGATAGTTTGCTTCTTTCTACTTCATCTACCTGTCCATCTAGGAATGTCTCTTTTCCTTTCGATGGGGTATTGTGCCTTCTTCTCCTCATTTTATGTGGCTCTTCTTGTTTGTTTCTGCTTCTTAGATTGATCTGCTTTAAATCCCCTGCTTTTGCGATGTTACTTTCTGTGGTAGGAGTTCTCTGGGATTCAGTGGTGCAGACTTCTTGATCTCCTAAACTTGATGCTCTTGGTATGCCTTTTATGCCTTTTATTTGGACTGTCTGGTAGAATTTAATTTTGCTTGCTGTTGTATTGCTCTTTGGTGGATGTCCTTCCCTCCAGCTACCTGATTGAGACTCACTCCTCCCACTTCATTTTATAAACAGTTGTGGGGCTGCTGCTAAAATAAAGCCACCTGCCCAGGCAAGAATCCCGCAGCCACAAAGATATCCCCCACACTCAATCACAGTATCAAATGTAAATGAGCCAGAATTAATGAGGCTGTAAAGAGATTAAGACTATTATAAGAAAGGAAAAACAAAGTGAATTGACTAACTAAAATAAAAATGATTTTTGAAAGGGGAGAGGGAGGAGCAAGGCAATGAAAGAAAAAAATTTTATAACATATATTAAAAAGAGAGGGATGAAGAATGAATGAAGAGAGGGGAAATGTGTAGTATTAGGTTTAAACAGAAATTGTAAAATATATATATAGTGTGTGTGAAAGAACCTAAACATACACAGAGAAAATAATAATAATAAGGAAGATGAATAAGAAGAAAAAAATAAGCCCCAAATTAGATAAAAAAATTCACCACAGCAGCAACAGTAAACTATGAGTAAGATTAATGTAGGTGGGATGGATGTAAGAGGTAAAAAAGAAAGAAAGAGAAGCTTAAGAGATGTCTGGAGGGAAGGGAAGTGATTTTGGGATGATAGAGGGAGCAGGAATACTTAGAGAAATGAAAAACAGGCTATGTCAGGGAAAATTTAAAAATTAAAGCGAGAGAAGGAAAGGGCTGGAGGAAGGTACAGATGGATTAGGAGAGGGGAACAATAAGAATTGAGATTTGAAATACCAGAATAGTGAAGATCTATGGATAAAGTTGCAGAAATGTCACAGTTTGGTCAAGGTGGGGATAGAGTAAGAGTATTTTATGACTGGAAAAAAAAAAAGAGGCTGGAGAGGTAAGAAAAAATGAGTGCCAATTAGAAATGAGTGGTAATAAGAGAAAATATCAAATTTAACCAAAGATAAGATGAAATCAAATGGTAAAATTGATTGAGAACAGTGAGGAGAAAAATATGAGATTTAAAATAAACTATAACATAAAGACTACTTACTTATAATGCATAGACTGGGAGGACAAAGAATGACTATTTAAGGATATGTATGAGAAGGTCACAGTAGAATTTGCCGTTGTAATTTCTGTACTTTTTTTTCACTTTCTTCTCTTTATGGAGCCGCCCTATTGACTTCAGCTTGTGTCCAAGTCTGGATCTAGGCAGCCTAATCTCAACTATCCGTGCTCTTCTGCCAGAGTCTGTCTCTTTCGCTGTTTAGTCACTCTGTAATCTGTAGTTAGGTTTAGCACCATTGGATGGGGCAGAGTACTTTCTTCAGGTTGGGGCTACTGTTTCCCCTCTGGCCGTTGCCAGTGGGAGGGGAATGATCTCCCCAAATGGTTTCTCCCACAGCACTTAAGATCTCCAGTCCACCTCTCGCCCCTGCTGGAGCCGGGGGCAAATGTCCATGGGAGCTCCCTCTAGACTCTCCCCGTGCCTCTAGCTGTCCTTCCCCAGTTGGCAAAAACAAACAAAAAGAATAAAAAATTACTTTATGCCTCTTAGAGCCACTAGATCTCCAGTCCACGTCTCACCACTCCACGCACCACCACCCCCCACACCCCCACCCCCCGCAGCCCGGGGCAAGTTTGCAGGAGCACTTCCCCTATGAATCTTGTCTTGTTTTTGGCTGTTCCTCCGTTGGCGAAAACAAACAAACGAACAAAAAAGCACATTGCTTTGGCCTCTTAGAGCCTCAGGGAAGGAGGGGAGCGATCTCGCCAAATGATTTCTTCAGCAGCGCTCGAAGTCCACTTTGCGTCCCTGCCGGAGCCCAGAGCAAGTGCGCATGGGAGCTCCCCTTAAAAATCTCACCACATCTCCAGCTGTTCCTCCCAGGTTGACGAAAACAAACAGCTCACCGTAAAAGCTGTGGATTGGTAGGGCTGTGGCAGTGGCGCTCCACTGTGACTTGAGTTCAGAGCTGGGGATGTGACTGGGCAACCCAGTGGTGACCGTGTAGGGAGGTACTGAAGACTAAGAACCAAGGATGCACAGGGAGGGGCTGCAGGCTCCTAGCCTGGGGTGCAGCGGCCTCCCGGGTGGTGGCACAGGCTGGAGACTGCAGCTCATAGGCCTAGAAGAGCCAGGGCCAGGAGTGAGCAGTGGGCGGCCCAGAAGGGCTGGAGAGGCACAGACTATTCTTTAAGGAAATATATTTCTTACACTTAGCTACATAATGCAATTTGAAAGGTGAAATATTTAGATTGTATCAGACATGATCATGTAATTCTAATTCTAATTATGTAATCATTGTAATTTGATTAGTTGAATTGTAAATTCAACTAACTGTGTATTTCTCTTTAAGTTTATGTAATGACCTTAGTAGCATTTTTAAGAATTGCTTACCTGGGTCACAAATAAGTTACACACATACACGCACACCACATACTCTTGTTTTGCTATGATAGACGTATACAGCTTTAAACAACTGATTTGATTAGATAAAAACCTATTATTGCTACCACATGATTTCATTACTACAGTTCAATGTTCTTTTACATTTATGCAGACCTATCATTTCTTTAGTTAAGATTTAATCACTTCCTGACATGGGAAATCTGATAGATTACTCCTCAAATTGAATCCTCAGTAATGATATTCAGTATAGATTGGACTCTTCTGACAGAAAGACAACTGTATGAATGACTAGCAAAGTATTCTGAGTTACTAAGCATATCTCAGGCCCTTCAACATGTCTATTCAAAATATGTCTGATTTAAGGAAAAACTCTTCATGTACTTTGGAAACCTTAGTCACACTAGTTTGGTTTCTTTGGCTGCAGATTAAATAATAACTTCAATTTTATTTTGCAAATACTGATAGTAAGTATTTACTACATACAATTTACTATAAATTGACCAAAAAGATACATATCAAAATCTGAGATCATTTATTGCATAGTGATTATTTTTGTTTTTCTATATATAAGAAGATCCCTTACGAATGACTGTTACTCACCATTAATATCAAGTACTGTATTCTTTCTATTGCTGTTAAAGTTTTTTGTATGTGTCCATTAATAGAGGCAATTTTTAACATTAGCAAACATGTTATTTGCTTTCCAAAATATTACCTTTGAACAGAAATAATTAATGTTTCATATCTCAAATGAAAATCAAAACAACCTCTTAAATAAAACCAGAACTTTAGGAAACATTTCAATGTTTTAAATTGAATCCTACAATCCCATAGTAACTTAACTGAAAAATACTTTCATCAAATTTATATATCACATATTGTTGACAAAAAATGTATTCAAGTAGTTTACCTGATGAGATGGAAGAATTGTAAACTTGGTATTTTCAGTTTAACAGTGTGTTCTCATACTCATGATGCTATAGCAAATAAAAACAAGGAACTCATGATATGCATCAATGGCGAGAATTGTAATGATAGTTTTAAATGTTAAATTTGAAGATTGAAAACAAATTTTCCACAGAGAATATTACTGAGCATTTGTCAACCATTAAAGTAATGTAAAAAGTATAAATCTGATAGAAAATAACAAGAAGATTAGTATATTATTTTTTTCAAGAGTGATAGGATTATATGTATATGGTAACTGTGCTACACTCTAAGAAGAAAAGTCTCCTCTATTAGAGTCTATATGATATTTTAACCAAAGAAAAGCATGATTAGTTACTTCTGCTCTGAAAATAGGTTTCATAATTATGACATCCTTGGGTATTTATATTGAGTGGATCAAGAAAACATGTAATCACATAACATGTCTTGTGAAATATAGGGTCTCAGTTATAGTAAATAAAGTCAATGATTACTTTTTATTTTATTTTTTAAGAAGAGAGTATTTTTAAAAAGATAATCAAGAGGAGAGGAAGATAAGATATTTTTTATCCAAGAAAACCAAATATATTGACTTCAAATAAATTTCAAATATGATATAATCATTTTTTAATTTAGCATTTCTGTATCATAGTCCATTAAAAAACTACTATGATCTTATTTTTAGTAAACACTAGTATATGTTAACCTCCTATTAGTTTATTATTAATTAATACTATCCCTTAAACCTTCAACCAAATAAATGAAAGAACATCATAGACAAATCTATGATGTCCTCCAAAATTCACTTCAATTAAATGCTTTCTAATATTTATTATTTACATAAACATTTGTTAGTGAGATTAACTAAATAATTATACTATGTAAACTGAGAATTTATTATTCACATATAAATTTGTTGGGGGAATTAAGTGTATAACTATTGTGTTTCACTGGGTGACTACATTTTTTATATTATTTTTTGGATTCTAAAGTAGATTATATACAAATACTACTTATGGAATATCTGGCAAGTAATTTGACCATTCTTATAAATGAGTTTTCTTATCAATAAAATGGAAATAAACATAGTACCACCTCACAAGATTTAAGTAGATCAATACATAAATTGGTAGGTTATTTGTCATTGAAGTGGTAAGAAATTCACATTATAAATTAATTAATATGAGAGAAATCACATTTAATATTTTTCTCTAAAAATTTCCTCGAGTGATATAATAGAGAGATGGGGTCAAATCATGTTCAAAATGAGTGCCCTGGCTTAGTATGGTTTAACATAAAGTAGATCTGAGTAAGCAGGATGTTTAAATTACCTGCATATCTGAAACTTTTCTTAAAAATAATAAAATGAAAACTATTTCAAATGTTTTATTATTTGTGAAGAGATTTTTCTCATCAATTTCCATAGATTGAAGGCAAGATTTATCTTCAACCTCTAAATGAAATAGAAATAATATTTAGGACATGCAAAATAATATGTGATGTCAAATTGATTTTGTTGCTGGACAACTCTTTTTTGAAATTTTCCTTTGCTGGTTATATTTTATTCTTAATTCTTCAGGTGATTTTAGGGTTGTCTTCTTAGGAAAAGTGGCTTTTAGTATTAGTGACAGCTTGCTCGAGATGGAGAGGCAAATTACTGCCCCTTGTTGTTATCTCTTAATTGACCAGTAATAGGGGCTATATATCATCACATTCTAGACACATGGCTTATTCTATGACTGGAACATGGTTAGCAATTGCAGCAGTGCCACTACATAAAAAAATATGTCCAATTAACATTTTCCATTCCATATCAGTCGTAAATCCTCTCTTCAGTCTGAATACCTCTGTTTCAGTCCTACTTAGCAATGTTGGGGGGTAAGAGGTTTGGCCGGAAGAATGACAAAAATAACTGAGAAGCCAGGTCTTTGCTAAGATTAAACCAAACACTTCAAGTCTCAGGGCTGTATAATAATAGTCTTTTAGCCTGTACAATGGCTCAGGTTTATTTCTAGATGTACAAAGCAAATAAAATTACATTGGTTCTCTGATGTCATGAGGCTAAACTTATGGAAATGATAACCTCAGTAAGGCTAACCCTTTTCTTCTGTCATTAGGCAGTCTCATCAGTTTCTGAGACTTCATTCCTTAGGCCCATAAGAATAAGCATTTTTATTAAGAGGACCTTCACTGAGAGCTCTAGGTATAAGGTTTTAAATATCACAACTATGAAACTCTAATCTATCAAAGAAAAAAAAAGACTATAATGACAGACCACTCACACAGAGACCATCAAACCACCACACAGGCATCAGTGTTCTTAACTTTATTTTTCAAATATTCACTTATAATTAACACAAATAATAATATTTAAATTGACAATTACAAACTCACAATGTTTTTTTCTCTACCGATAATGGAATTTCAGCATGGGGAGAGAGTTGATCTGCACAAATAGCTAGTTTTCCTCTTGAATATTCAACTGGAAAAACATTCAACTTCGAAGTGCCCTAAGTGTCTGGCCTCAACTCATGGGATAATGTTAAAGACTATAAAGCAGGCTCACTCAGGAATATGGGATGTTGTTTTCATGTGTGTCAGCATTTGTTGTTAGAAACAATGACATGATATTAGTGAAAAGGAGAGCAAATGTAGTTTTACATGTATGATGACTAAGGTCCAATACAAAAAATTATATATATATTTGATACTTTATGATTCATTAGGTTACTTTTTTTAATTGAGCATTATACATAATTTTGAAGAAAATAATTATTCCATAAAACTTCTTAAAGCATCCTCTCCAACACTTACTCTATTTTTAAAATGTCTAAATAAATTTAATGAACATTTGTTTGCTAGAACATACAGGGTGAAGAGAAAATAAGTTTAAAGTTATGAGTAAGTGTAACACAGTTTATTATTGTATTGTTACTTATTAATTATTGTATTTTTATACAAACAACTGTAAAACTATTTTGCCACACCCTTTATATTGCAATGATATGTTTTTTATTGAGAAAGAGAATAGTAATCTCTGTCATTCAGGAACTCTCCTTAGTAACACCAGCTAGACCTTGGTGTTACTAAGAACCAGCCTGGCAGCCAGGTTTGAGTGTTCTCTTCTTGAACATAAATAATTTCAAAGAACATCAACATCAGACAGTGTTACTCTGACAATGGTGGATCAAAACAAACACAAGCTCACTGCATAATCATGTCTGAAGACAAGCAAGGTAGAAACCCTCTCAAGTCACAACATAATGACATTGCCCACTGCTGCTTATTTATCAATTACACCTTTACCCTCTGTCTATTCTTCAGTCCCAATACATATTTAATTTATTAAATTTAATATTAGACTTATCCCAATTTTGGATAATATACAATCTTGAATAAGTTCCCACTTTTTTAAACCTTCCTGCAAATTATCTAACATGCTCTTAAATAGATGCCTCCTGGTTCCCCAGGGAGTGTCTTTTTTTGTTGCAAGAAATGATAAACCCAACTTGTAAAATATATATGTTCCAGTGGGTCTGGAAGTCATTAATTTATTATTTGGAATTTCATATTTGTAATAGTACATCTATATTCCTCTATTACTTTTATCAGATCAAGTAAACAAACCTATTAATAAAACTATGAAAGACTAAACTCAATAAGACTTCAGTTTTGGGAAGAAACAGTGAAGTTAGGCAATAAATGATCAGATTAACTCAAACTGCTTTTAAAATATGTTTTATATTGGTTCTATATTTCTTGGGTCACAGTGGGTTATGATATAAATGTCATGGTCTGCCAAGAACATTCATTCTCACATATGTACATAGCACAGTGATTATAGGCACATTGTGAACACTATATGAAAAAGGTTTAAAGGAACACTGGAATATTTAAAGTAGAATGATGTGTAAGATTTGCTATCATACTCATTTTGGTGATCTTCACTGCCCTCATTCTATTTATCTAATACAAACTACCAAACACTAAAAAGTCATGGGAAACTATGAAGTTCTAATACAGTTTTTTAATTAAATAACATATAATACAAAGTGGGTAGACACAGAACATGAGTAAATATAAATAAGAATCAATTTCATAAAAAATTAAAAATCAATCTAATGTTTATTGTTACTGAGGAAGAAACATGAAATAACCAAGAGACTGAAGAAAATAGCAAGCTATATTTATTTTACTAATACCATTAATTTTCATTTTGTGGTCTAATACAGAAAAAATAAATATGGGAGAATAAATAATTTTTGTGATTTCTTTTCCAAATTCATGGAGCCATTTTTTAAAAAAAATTGAGCTGAGGATATAGTCATTGATTTTAGAGAGAGAGGAAGAAAGAGAGAGTAAAAGACAAGAAAACATTGCTGGGAGAGAGAGAGACATCAATTGGTTGCCTCCCAAGCATGACCTGACAGGGTCTCAAACCCTCAACCTAGGTATGTGCCTTGACTGAACATCAAACAGTACTATGCTCCAACTAGCTGAGCCATCCAGACAGGGCTGGAACCAAATGTTTTAATACTTAACTCTTTTTAAATTTTACCTTCCAGACTACATTTTAACTTTATCATTTATGAAATACACACGAAAAATATTTGGGCAAGAAACAATCATCACTAAAGAACCCAAAGTAGCTATTTTACAAGAGAATATAAAATCCTCAATAAGCAATCCAATTTTAAAAAAATAATACAGAATTGCTGACAAGGAAATTTAACCTATGAAATTAGTTTGAGTAAGTTGTATTTTTTAAGTGTTTCTGTGATCAGTTTATGTGGCATTTCAATTATAAATGACTGTAATGAATTTCTATGAGTAAAATTGAGTGGGTGGTAAAGAATAACAATTGCTTTGTCTCTCTAGGACTGAGGAAAACTAAACATTGTCTTGTTTTTCTTGGTTCTAATATTTAATATGCTGTTTACAGAAAATAAAAGTAACTCCATTATACATGACATTCCATCCATCATACTGAAAAATTCCACATGTATAAGACATAAAATAAACAAAAAATACAGAAAGATAACTAATAACTTTACAGGGTAATTCATTCACTGGACTTTATTTTTGTTGGACATTTTGTAAAGCCAATAACATTATTGTGTTGCAAGTACTTTGCTATTATTTTTTCTTTGAATAATACTACCAACAATTTTCAGAATATGTTCTTATCAAAACAATCTATTGAAAATTAGATGTTTTTTCAGAGGAAGCTGGGATTTGCAACTTCTATTCTTATCAATGAACAAGAGCCACTAGAAGAGAAATATCTGAAAATGAAATATGAGAAGCTTCAAATAGATGATCTGAATATACTGTATTATTGATTTTTTAGTTTTTTTATTATCATTTTGGTTAGTTTATATGGTATTATGAAACTCTGTTTTTGCTAATAGTATAAAAATTTCACTTCAAGAGCATGATAGAAAGTCAGTAACATTTTAAGACTTTTATCACATTAGTAACTTTCTTATGATATTAGAAATTCAATAAAGGACAGAAAAGTCACTGATCTTATAACAAAATTGTTAATATAATGCAGCACTTACCACCATGACATGAAATATGCATTTTACTCTGATGCTTTCAAGCTTTCAATTTTTCTTTTCTAGTCCATTGAGGGACCTTTCTTTTGGTGTATTTTTAATGATATATATATATACAATAATGTGTAAAAGTTCAAAAATAGTAAAACAGCAAGACATTGATTCTTCTAAAGAGTATAAAAAGGTCATCTAATAACAAATTGTGTCTCTGGGCTCATATAGCAGAGAACTCATGTTGCCTGAGAATACTAAAACACACACACACACACACACACACACACATATATATATATATATATAACTAAAGTTGTAACAAGATCATACTTCAGGATCTTGTATTTACTAATTGAAAATTGAAATAGGAAGTATTTACTAATTGAAACTCAGATGTGGTGGTTTGAAAAATAATTTGAAGCAGAGGTCCCCAATCCCAATCTTTTTGGCACCAGGGCCTGGTTTCATGGAAGATGATTTTTTCATGGACTAGGGAGTAGTGGGGCAGGAGATGGCTTTATAACCTTCCATCAGTTGCAGCTTAATTCTCACTTGCCACTCACTGATAGGATTTTGTGTGAGTCTGCAAGCAATCGATCTATTATGGTGTCTGTGCAGTCAAATCTCTCTGCTAATGATAATCTATTTGCAGTAACTCCCCACTGTTAGCATCACTTCCTCAGCTCCACCACAGGTCATCAGGCATTAGATTCTCATAAGGAACAGTCCCTCACATGTGCGCTTCATAGTAGGGTTTGCGCTTTCATGAGAATCTAATGCCACTGCTGATCCGACAGGAGGCGGAGCTCAAGAGATAATGTGAATGATGAGGAGTGGCTGTAAATACACATGAAGCTTCGCTGTTCACACACCGCTCACTTTCTGCTGTGTGGCCCAGTTCCTAACAGTCCACAGACCAGTACTGGTCCATGGCCCAGGGACTAGGAGCACCTGATTTAAAGGATTAGAAGCTCTGGCTGGGTAGCTCAGTTGGTAGAGCATTTTTTTCTACATGCCAAGGTTGTGAGTCAATCCCCAGTCAAGGCATATACAAGAATCGACTAATGAAAGGAACAAAAATTGATATCTGTCTCCTTCTATTTCTCTCTCCCTTTTCCTGTTTCTTTCCTAAAATAAATAAATAAAAATTTTAAAAAATTAAGTACTAGCAACACATAGTTAATGCTTTGAATGCATACCAAAATTCCTGATACACAAGGATTTGCTTACTAGAAAAAAAAAATGGGTGTACAATATAATATAGAAAACTATATCTGCAGTGAAAATTGAAATTCCATCTGTATTAAACCAATATGTTATTAGGCGTTTTACATATGTGAAAGTACATACAAGTAATGTGAACTATGCCAATAAGCTATTTTTTCATTATATCTTTTCAGTAACCCAAATCCTCAATATACAAACTGTCATATTCATTTATACATTACTTCATTCATCACATATCTATCACACACTTACTGTATTCCTTCAAGCACACTTTTCAACTTGCTTGGTATATAGGTTGAACAAGACATAAAAGAAATGAAATGTGTGAAACATAATAAACTGTTTCAGATAAGTTCTAGAAAATCATTGTACAAAGTACAATATGATGGATAAGTGGTGGGGTTGGTGACGTGGTCAGGAAAGACTTCACTTAAAAGGTGAGGTTTGAGTGAAGGCCTGACAAATGAAGACCAGCCACTTATCAAGTAAAGAAAAGTAATCTAACAGTAAAATAAAACCCTGGAATAATAATAATAATAATTATTATTATTATTATTATTATTATTATTATTATTTTGCTACAAAGATAAAAACTACAATGTTAAAAATATTTCTGGTTTTAAAGTTGGTTGAATCAACATGGATATCAGAGCTTTTTTTTCATGGATCACTTCTCTAATATAATGGTTAATAAAGAAAAAAGTTATTAGTACCTGCAACATAACTACCTGAACAGAGAATGCCAGCAAGAAGCAAGCTGATTAATGTAACAAAACCAGGAATGGAAACAACAGGTGTTGCTGATGTCAAACCAGAGTTGAACAGAGAGAAGAAAAATGGTTAAAGTGATTTTTATAAAGCTATTAGGTACCAAGATTTGGGCTCTGTCCTCCCCAAATCAGGTAAACCCTACTCATGTCAGGAGAAGTTGGGTTCTGGAGATGATGAAACAAAAACAATATGTCTTTGGTGAAACTTAGCATGGCTGAGGAAGAAATAATGAGCTGTACTGAAAAGAATGAACTTAAAGAAATATCTACACAAGGAACAGTGAGAAGAAAATGTGGCAAAGGAGCAATACTTTGAAAATACTAAGGAAGAAAATAATGTTGAGTCAAGTGGTATGCTATCAAAAGTAAGAGGAGAATAAAACAATTGTTAGACTTTAAATATTTAAAACATTTACTCTCATGCTCTTTTTCTCAAGAACTATTGGATGCAATGTTCCCCCCCAAAAGGAGACAATAGCCAAGCAATCAAATAACCAAACAAAAATAGCCACAAGAAAAAATATCAGAAACAACAAAATAAAATATGAGATACAGAATATATGGCACCCAAGTCATGGGTGGAGAAGAAACTTACTAAAAGAGTTCAAATTACAGCAATGAGGTATATACAGATTAAGTTTAATAATATCCAGACAATATTGGTGAAGGATACAAATTCCTACCTGGATGTTTTATAAACAGTGTTTAAAAATTTATGTGATAACTTTATAAGTAATGAAACAAATTCAAAATTTTAGAAAATATGATAGAATTTTCTTTTTCACTAAGAATACTGACAAGATTTCTCAAATGGGCAAATGATAAAATTCATATGGTAATTAGACCATATAAGAATAACTTGAAAACAGTTTTGAAAGAATACTACTGTCAGGACTAATGATACAAATGTTACTCTTATTATAACTACACATTATATTACACAAATTAAAACCAGTGCATGAGTAAACAGCAAATCAATGCAAAGGTAAAGAAAACCCAGAAAAATATCCAGAGACACAGAGAACTTAGTTTATGATATGATATAAAGAAGTTAACATATGATAAAGAAGAAAGAACATATTAAATCAGTGTAGACAAAATAAAGTAAAATAAAATAGAAGACTTGAACAATCCTCTGAAAATATCTTCAGAATTTTGAAATCCACATAGATTAAAATAAACATATTAAACATACAAAATTAACATTTTAACTAAAAGAATGTGTCATAAGACAAATGGTTTTTTTAATGTGTTGAATTCTATAAATAAATAAAATTAACTTATAGGTAAAAGATTTTACATAAAAAATTCAAGCAAACAAAGATATGTAGTTTCATCACTAGTATAATACTAATGAATACAATTTGGCTGTAAAACTTAAAACATGTATAAAACTTAAAAAATTTTTGTATGTAAAATGTTCATACTACTCAAAGCAATCTATAGATTCACCACAATTCATATCAAGATATCATTGATGTATTTCACAGAACTAGAATAAATATTTTAAAAATTTATATGGAAGCACGAAAGCCCCAGAATTAGCCACAGCGATCTTTAGAAAGAAGACCAAAGATGTAGGAATCATGCTACCTAATATCAAACTATTCTAGATGATTATAGTAATCAAAACAGCATGGTGCTGGCATAAAAACAGACACATAGATCAATGGAACAGAATAGAGAGCCCAGAAAGAGACCCACATCTTTAGAGTCAATATTTGACAGAGGAAGCAAGCACATACAGTGGCCTAAAGATAGTTTATTCAATAAATGGAGTTAGGAAAATTGTATTGTGAATATTATAAATATAAGAGTAAAGTATACAACCTTGCAGATAGGTTAGGAATATGGTAAATATACAAATATGTATTAATGTGTTTCAATTTACATTAGACTTTGGTAACTCAAGATTGCATTGTTGTAATCTTTGGACTTTCTGCTAAAGCAAATGGAATGGAATATTCATTTAAAAATTATAATCAATTTAAAAGAAATAACTAAAGCAAAATTAGCATAAACAGAAAGTAAGCAGTAAGATAATAAATTAAAAATTAAGGAGCAAAGAGTCAAACGTACGAACTTCCAGTTATAACTAAATAAGTCATGGAGATATAATATACAGTATGGTGATTAGAGTTAATAATAGTGTATTGGATTATTAAAAATCGCTAAGAGGGTAGATATAAAAATTTCTCATCACAAGAAAAATGTAACTGAATTATAATAGATGTTAATGACACTTATTCTGGTGATCATCATAAAAATATATAGACATATCAAATCACTATGTTGTATACCTGAACCTAATATGTTTCATGTTAATTATACCTTATCTAAAAAAATAAATTTATCAGTAATGAGGTCAAATGTAAATAAAGTATATACTTTAATAAAGGCACTGAAAACAAAAAAAATAAAATTCAAATATATGTATTTTGGAAAACATAGGTAAAATATAAGTATCCAGTATGGTTAACAGTGAAAGAAGAAAAATAAAGATGTGATATCAGTTTTAAGCTATAAATGTTTGAAGTCAATATTCATATTATACAAACAGACTTTAATGTAAGAAACACTATTAGTGATCGAGACATTTCAATATAATAACCATTTGCTGGAAAGATGAAACAACTCTCTAAGGTGATGTCTAAATTATTGTTTAGTGTGAAAATACATGAAGCAAAAAAAAAAAAATTATGGGTAGAAAATAAATGTCCTGTATATCCAAAATCTGTAATGAGATATTAATAAGAATCTATCAGTTTTAACAAAGAAAATGAATTTTAGTAAGACTATAAATTATTTGGAAAACATACAGAACTATTGTGACATATGTGAAATGCTACACCAAAAGCTGCAGGTTACATATTATTTCCAAATTCACGGGGGTTATTTATCAAAAATTGGAATTACTCTGGTTAAAAAATAATTCTGTTTATCATGGACAGGATTAAGTTAAAAATAAAATGAAAAAAATTAGACTATCATTTTTATTTAGGTATATGAGGTCTATCTAGAAAAAGTCCAACCATTGTTAATATAATGAGAATGATTTGCACTATATTGATGTAACCTGGCATCCAAGGAGAGTGGACTGGAATTTGCATGTGTGAACAACAACATCACTGTTCTAGTCAATGGGGGTGATAGATATGGTTGAGTGAGCATAGGTAGTGTGTGACTGTCACATTCTAAGTGACTGAGCAAGTAGAGCAACAAATCTGCTTCAAGTTTTGCATTAAGCTTGAACATTCCTCTGCGAAAACTATTTGGATGATTCAGAAGGCTGCAGCTATGGGCAACTGGTGATTGCAGCTTCATCACAACAACACACCTGCTCATGTATCATGTCTCATGCAGAGTGTTTTTATTAAACATCAAATCACCCAGGTAACTTAGCTAGCCTACCACCCAGATTTGGCACCCTGCAACTTCTGGCTTTCCCAAAACTAAAATCATATTTGAAAGGGAAGATATTTCAGATCATCAATGAGATTCAGGAAAATACAATGGTGCAGCTGATGGCAATTGGGAGAACTGTGAGAGACTCCAAGGTGCCTACTTTGAAGGGGACTGAGGTGTCATTGTCCTATATACAGTGTTTCTTGTATCTTCTTCAATAAATGTCTCTCTTTTTCATAGTACATGACTGGATACTTTATGGTCAGATCTCATAACAAGCTTGGGATTGTGAATCTGAATCTCACAGTAGGAAAACATTTAGAAAAATAACTACTGTCTCCAAATCTGAAAAGACAAGTGAATACAGACATCTTATCTTAACTGGAACAAAGGCTGCTGAAGCTAGGTAACTGTTAGTAATAGTTAAATAGCAATGGATGAATAGTTGGAAATTGAGTACAGGCTAGTTTCATTGTTAAAAACTACTTGAGTCCCAGACACAAACTCTCATCCACTGACTTTTGTTAATTTTACCTCCAGGAGCTCCACCAGGTTCTCTCAATGGAGATCAGAGGAAAATTCCCTTCTGTTTCTGACAGGAAGAAGTAAAAAAGTGGCCATTTTGAAATATGCCCAGAATATTCTATTCTTTATAACAAAGGCTAGCCCTCAGGGAGAATGATTTAACCTGAGCCTCAACCTATCTAAGGGAATGGTGCTGATTAATAAATTCTATCTTCCTCCAGCCTTCTTACCTCATGAAAAAGGAGGACAAAAAAAGTTAAGAAGTGCTTCTGAACATTATAGTCCTGGTACACTGGCCAACTAATGGGAAAAAAAAGTTTTAATAATAAAATTATAGATTATATAAATTATTGTACACCTTAGTACACCTTACAACCACATCAACTGAGCTTCAGTATAATAGTATAACATAGTATAATAGTATAAAGTTAGTGTATTAAAACTGAGAGAACTTCATAGTAAAACTTTATTTAAAAAAGTTTCTAAGGAAACCCT
Source organism: Furipterus horrens (assembly GCF_987537825.1). NCBI lineage: Eukaryota > Metazoa > Chordata > Mammalia > Chiroptera > Furipteridae > Furipterus > Furipterus horrens. The sequence continues at coordinate 72,223,898 of NW_028327175.1, forward strand.
CTAAAACAAGGGAGACAAAAACAAGAATGTTAAAGAAAATCACAGCCTCTTACATTACATTTATAGCAAAAATTAAACACAGTATGATATTTAGCCAAAAAGCAATAAACTTAACACTACATTTATTTTCCTCCTTTCTTATTATGTAATACATCATATTGGGCTTTCAACAACAAAATTACATGACATACTAACAAGAAAAACACAGTCTAAAAAGAAAATGCAAGCATCAAAAATTATATATGACAGACATTTTAGATTATACATTTTATTATATATATTTTATATCTTCACACAAGACAGTTTTCCATTGCTTTTTAGAGAGAGAGGAACAGAGAGAGAGGGGAAGGGAGAGAAATATTGATGTGAGAGAGAAGCATTGATTGGTTGCCTCCTATACCTGGCCCGACCTGGAATCATAAGTGTCAGAGGGTGGAATCCAGCAACCTAGGTATGCACCCTAACTGGGAATGGAACTGCAAACTTCTGGTTAAGAAACAAAGCTCCAACTAATTGAGCCACCCTGGCCAAGGCTAGACAAAAATGTTGAAATAACTATGATGAATTTGCTAATGCCTCTAATGGAAAATATGGGTTGCCTGCAACAACAAGGGGATGCTTTTGATTGACTCATTCATAGACTGAATGTGGTTGAAGGAAAATAATTTATGACCTTGAAGAGATGTGAATAAAAACTTCCCAAATTAAAATGCAAAAGAAAAAAATTTTAAAAATTTGAAAAATATATTGAGTAACTGTGAGACTAATACAAAAGATGAAACAAACAATTAAATACCAGAAGAAATAGAGAGAAAGAAATTGAAAAGTATTTGAAGTAATATGGTGATTTTTTTAAAATTAAAGACAAAGACTAAATCATAAATCCAATAAGAAGAGAGAAACCAGAAGCAGGACAAATATATGTATTTTAAAGCTACATCAAGGTATAACATATATAAACTTAAGAAAATTAAAAAATAAAATTTTTTTAAAGAATCAAAGACAAAAGCACGTTGTCCAGAGAAACAATGACATGACACTTCTCAGAAACAATGTAAGTAAGATGAAGTGGGGCAAAAGGCAAAAAATAAACAAACAAAGGAAAAAGCAATCATGGACATGACAATCATGTGGTGATCACTGAGGGGAGAGTGGGACTAAGGGGACTGAATGGTAATGGGAAAAAATACAACAAAGATTAAGTTTTAGATAGGATCCAAGATGGCAGAGGAGTAAGTGGAAGCTACACTAACCTCCTCCTGGGACCAATCTGAAATTACAACTTAATTGTGGAGAAATAACCAACTGAACACTAGCTGGAGAGAAGCCTTATAACAATGGACAGACAGAAAAGGCCACTTCATCACAGTGTGACTGGTAGGAAGTGTGGAGACACAAGAGGGCTGACTGGGTTCCCATGAGTGGCAGCTGACAGAAAAACATCTCAGCAGCTGGGGATCCCCGCTGAGGAAGGTGGGATCTAAACCTGCAGCTGGGCTTCCCAGCCTACAACAACAGAGCATAAAGCAAAATAGCATTCAGCAGTGAAAAGCTAAAAGTCATGGGGTTTTTTGCTGGCCTGAGAGAAATAGCTGGAGACAAAGAGCTCTTGAAGGGACCACATACAAAAATACATTGGCACCTACTTACCCTGAGCTCCAGCAGAGGGAGGGCACAGTGGACTACAGACACTTGAGGAGAATTTGAGGCGGTGGCTTTGAGGAAAGAACTAAGGGAGCAGCTGACCAACCCCCAGTGCTGACTCATCCCCCATATCGCAAGCAGACCACTCCTCTCCAAGTGGCATCAGCCTGAGGGGAAGCAATAGCCACACCTGCAGGAATTAATGTGCCCTGCCTTTGGTGCGTAAGCCTGATGGCTGATCACAGATTGAATAGATTAACAACTAAAGGAAACAGACAAAAGCAGTAGATCTTTGGTAGTCTCAAACAGGCTACCTAGCCCCAGACTGGGACAAAATATGAAACCATCAGGGGCAGATCCAGGAAATAAAGAAAGTGCACCTCTACAGCAGTATACAATACATGGTGGGAGGAGGGACTTTCAGTCGGCTAGCTGGAGGGAAGTACCCACTAAAGAGCAAAACAACAGCAACAATCAAAATTCAAGAAAAACCAGGCAACCCAAATAAATGGCATACTTGGCATCCCAAAAGCATCAAATTCAGGAGATCAAGGAGAATGCACCACTGAAACCCACAGATTTCCTACCACAAGGTCACAACGCAAATACAGGAAGTTAAAGCAGATCAATCTAAGAAGCAGAGACAAACAAGAAGAGTCACAAAAATGGGGATACAAAGGAACAACCCCCTATCACAATGAAAGGAGGAATCCCCAGAAAGAGTGCTAAATGAAATAGAGGTAAGCAAATTGTCAGACACAGAATTCAAAAAAATGATTATAGGAAGCCCAATGAGTGCAGTGAGCCCAAAGAAAACTACAAAGAACTCCAGAGGAACTATGAAGAACTCCAGGGAAGCTACAAGGAACTTACTGAGAAATGCACCAGTATTAAAAAGGACATAGAAACTGTCAATAAGAGCCAGAAAGAAATGAAGAATACAATTTCAGAATTGAAGAACACGGTAAAAGGAATCAAAATCAGGCTAGATGAAGCAGAAGAGAGGATCAATGAGCTGGTTGACAATGTAGAAAAAAATTGCCAGATAGTGCAACAAAATGAAAAAAGACTTAAAAAGAATGAAGAGGTTTTAAGAGAGCTGCAGGACAACATGAAATGTAACAATATCTTTATCATGGGAATACCAGAAAGAGAAGAAGAGGAGCAAGGTAGAGAAAACCTGTTTGAAAAAGTAATGACAAAAAAATGTCCCTAATGATGAAAGAAAAAGATCACACAAGTCCAGGAAGAACTGAGGTTCCCAATAATGATGAACTCAAACAGGCCCACTCCAAGATGCATCATAATTAAAGTGGCAAAACTCAAAGACAAAGAGAGAATCCTAAGCCTAGCAAGAGAGAAACAGCTAATAATATACAAGGGTGCTCTGATAAGCCTATCATCAGATTTCTCAATGAAAACACTACAAGCCAGAAGAAATGGCAAAAAATATTCCAAGCAATGAAAAACAAAGGCCTACAACCAATAATACTCTACCCAGCAAGGCTCTCATTCAAAATGGAAGGTGAAATAAGGAGTTTCCCAGGCAAAGGAAGGCTAAAAGAATACATCTCCACCAAACCAGCATTGCAAGAGATGATAAAGAGTATGCTTTAAGAAGATGAAGAAACAGAGAGAGACAGAGAGGAACACAGGTACAAAGGGGGAAAATGAAAATGACTAAGTACCTATCAATAATAACCTTAAATGTAAATAGATTAAATGCACTAATGAAAAGACATAGGGCAGCTGAATGGATTAGAAATCATGACTCACATATATGCTTTCTATAAGAGACCCACCTCAGAACAAAAGATGTACACAAACTGAGAGCGAAGGGATGAAACAAAAATTTCAAGCAAATGGACATGAAAAAAAAAGCTAGTGTAACAATATTATATCAGACAAAATAAATTTCACAACAAAGACCATAAAAAGAGACAAAGAAGGACATTTTATAGTACTTAAGGGAAAAATCCATCAAGAATATATAACCCTTGTAAACATATATGCACCCAACATAGGAGCACCCAAATATATAATGAAAATCTACCAAAAAAGGATAGAAGAATCTCAAACAACTTAACCCTACATCTATAAGAACTAGAGGAACAACGACAAAGCCCAGAGCAAGTACAAGGAAGGAAATAATCAAGATCAGAGCAGAATTAAACGACATAGAGACTAAAATAACAATTCAAAGGATCAATAATAACAGGAGATGGGTTTTTGAAAAGATAAATGAAACTGACAAGACTTCAACCAAACTAATCAAGAAGTAAAGAGAGAGGACCCAATTTAAAAAAAACAAACAAGCAAAAAACCAAACAAACAAACAAAACAAACAAACAAACAAAAAAAAAAAACAGAAAATGAAAGGAGAGAAATCACAACCAATACCACAGAAATACATAGTATTGTAAGAAATTACTATATGACTAGAAATTTGATAATCTGTGTGAAATGGCCAAATTTTTGGAAATGTAATCTTCCCAAACAGAATAAAGAAGCAGAAAACCTGAATAAACTGATAACAACTAGTAAAATTGAATCAGTAATCAAAAACCTCCTGGCACACTAAAGCATGGACCAGAGGGTTTCACAGGTGAATTTTACAAAACATTTAGGAAAGAACTAACTCCTATCCTTCTCAAACTATTCCAAACAATCCAAGAGGAAGAAATACTCCCACAGTCTTTCTATGAGTCTAGTATTATCCTGATTGCAAAACCAGATCAAGAAATCAAATGCATTTACATATACCAACAATGAAGTATTAGAGATAGAAACTAGGAAAAAAAATCTCATTTACTATAGCAACAAGAGAAAAGTACTTGGGAACAAACTTAACCAAGGAGGTAAAAGACCTGTACTCAGAAAACTACATAACACTGAAAAAAAGAAGTGAAGGAAGATACAAATAAATGGAATCATATACCATGTTCATGAATGGGAAGAATCAACATCATTAAAATGCCCTTACTATCAAAAGCAATTTATAGGTTCAACACAATTCCTATTAAAATACCAATGACATATTTCACAGACATAGAACAAATCCTTCAAAAATGTATATGGAACCAAAAACAACCCTGAATAGCCTCAGCAATCTTGAGAAAGAACAAAGTAGAAGGAATCACAATACCTGATATCAAACTATATTGCAAGGGCATGGTAATAAAAACTATCTGGTGCTGGCATAAGAACAGACATATAGATCAATGGAACAGAAAAGAGAGCCCAGAAATGAACCCAGGTCTATATGGTCAGTTAATATTTGAAAAAGGGGGACAGAGCATAAAATGGAGTGAAGAGATGCTATTCGACACACAGGAGACTTCCGTTCAAGATGGAGGCCTAGACTGACATGCTCTGTCTTCCTACACAACTAAGAAGAAATACAACTACTGCAAAACCAGAAATAACCAGAAGTTCCAGAAAATAAATGGAAGTCCAACGTATGAAGTTATAAAGAAGTGGTGCTCATCCGGACAGATAGGAGGGGCAATGAAGAGGTGGAAAGGTCAAGCTGTGCTGGCGGCAGCAGCAGCAGTGAATGCAACAGGACGGCTATTAGCACAGACACCCATATTTAAGGGGAGGCAAGGAGTGCCTGGGGGAGCACCCCTGGCTGCAGACCAGACCAGTCAGCTTGCGATTGCAACATAGGGGAAGGCACACCCCCACTGCCTTGGACTGTGAGGCCTGGAGGGGATTGGGACGAAGGAGGAGGCTCCCGGTCTCTCAACAGAGAGTGAACAGCAGGAATCTATATAGCTTAGTCCCCCAACCCAACAGAAAATGCCACTGCATGTTGAAAAGGGTCGCCTATAGCATAGGAGATGTGACAGCCCCACCCAGAAAGCAAAGGTCAACACAAAACTGTCAGGATGGCACAGATCATGATAGAGATTCCAGTGATGTAGCTGACCAGACAGCAAATATCTAATCTAATGAAGCAGCAGATAGGAAATCTTTCTGAGGCACAGTTCAGAGCTTTGCTTATAAGAATGCTTACAAACCTAACAGCAGATCTTAAAGAAGATGGGGAAGGAATGAAGGCTAGTCCTGCTGAGATGAAAAAAAAACACATCAAAACTAGTGAGGGAAAAAAAAACCAGGTATCAAATAAACAAATTGGAACATAAGGAAGGAACAAACAGTCAACCAGTGCAAAAAGAGGAAACAAAAAGTGAGGAAAATGAGGAGAGGTTCATAAACCTATGGGGCAGCTATAAGTAAGCCAACATCTGAATCATAGGGTTGTCAGAAGGTGACGAAGAAGAACTAGAAATTGAAAAATTATGTGAAACTATAATGAAGCAGAACTTCCCTAACTTGGGAAAGGAAATAGACTTACAGGTCCAGGAAACACATTGAGTTCCCAAAAAATTGGACCCATGGAGAACCACACCAAGACACATTATAATCAAAATGTCAAAAATTAAGGATAAAGAGAGAACCTTAAAAGCAGCAAGAGAGAAGAAGAGAATTACATACAAAGGGGTCCCAATAAGACTATCAGCTGATTTCTCAAAAGAAACTGCAGGCAAGAAGGGACTGACAAGAAATATTCAAAGTAACAAAAAGCAAAAACCTATGACCACGATTACTCTATCCAGCAAGGCTGTCATTCAGAATAGAAGGGAATAGAAAGTGCTTCCAGGACAAAGTAAAACTGAAGAAGTTCATCAGATCCAAACTACTATTATATGAAATGTTAAAGGGACTTATTTAGGAGAAAGAGGATCAAAACTATGAACATTAAAATGAAAACTGTATCACAACAACCAACAACAGAAGCTAGGGAACTGAAACAAAAGCAAACTAAGTAAGCAACGATAGTACGAAAAGAATTATAGGTATGGCGAACATTATGGGGGGAGGTCTTCAGGGATGGGGGAAGGGGGAATGGAAGGGAGATGGTACAGGAATTAAGAAGCATAGTAGGAGGGAGTGGAGTAGACAGGAAGATGTTGAGAAGAACTATATGTACAACCAATGGGCATAGACTAAGGGGTGGGCAACTGGAGGGAGGGGGGCCACTGGGTGGAGGGGAACAAAGGGAAAAGAAATTGGGACAACTGTAACAGCATAATTAATAAAGCCTATTAAAAAAAGAGAGCCTATTCAACAAATATTGTTGGGGGAACTGGACAGGGACACGCAAACAAATGAAACTAGACCACAAACTTACATCATACATGAGAATAAACTCAAAATGGATAAAAGACTTAAATGTAAGTTGTAACACCATAAAAGTAATAGAGGAAAACATAGGCAGTATAATCTCAGCTATCCCGTGCAGCAATATTTTTGCTGATTTATCTCCCAGGACAACTGAATTGAGGAAAGAATAAACCAAGAATACATCAAACTAAAGAGTTTCTGCTCAGCTAAAGGAAACATCAGCAAGATGAAAAGGGAACCAACCATATGGAAAAACATATTTGCCAATGATACCTCAGATAAGTGTTTGATATCCAAAATATATAAAGAACTTATACCACTCAACACCAAGAAGACAGAAAATCCAATTAAAAATGGGCAAAGGACCTGAACAGACACTTCTCCATAGAGTACATACAGAGGGCCCATAGGCACTTGAAATAATGCTCAACATCACTAGCCATCAGAGAGAAGCAAATGAAAATCACAGTGAGATACCACTTCACACCAGTCAGAATGGTCATCATTGGAGGCAGCCGTCCGTCTCGAGAGACGATGGTGTAGCTTCTTAAGAGTCTATCTGCACCGCCGAGAATATCTGTGCAGTCCGACTCGGGAGTGACACGGTATCTGTCTCCTCCCGTGTTAAATCGACATCTTGCAATGACGCTGGAGTGTCCTCTCCAGTGAAGCTGAAGCTACAGAGCCTGGGCAGGGTGATATGGAGGGTCTGCTGTTGCCCATGCAGCAGACACCCCTCTCTTCGCAGCTGAAGGGTCCAAGGGAAAGACGGAGTCAATACAGCTTGGCTTCAGGTGCGCCGCAGGAGTTGCCAGTGTTGACTACAACGTCAAACCGCCTTAGGGACTCCGGCTCCGGATTTTCTGTCGGGGTTTACTACCTTAGCCTTTCCCCTGAAGAGGTATGCCACAAGGCAGCGGAGGTTTTTTGGAGTCAGAGTTTTCCTTCTCTGATGTGCCCTGACTGGAAGATCGAACCAGCGACACTTAGCTCGCAGGCCGATGCTCAATCCACTGAGCCAAACCAGGCATTAACAAATCAATAAACAACAAATGTTGGCAAAGATGTGGAGAAAAGGGAATTGCAGTGCACTGTTAGTGGGAATGCAGACTGGTGCATCCACTGTGGAAAACAGTATGGAATTTCCTCAAAAAACTAAAAATGGAACTGCCTTTTAATCCTGTGATCCCACTGCTAGGATTATACCCAAAGAATCCTGAGACACCAATTGAGAAGAACGTATAGACCCCTATGTTCATAGCAGCACTATTTACAATAGCCAACTGCTGGAAACAACCTATGTGCCCATCTATAAATGAGTGGATCAAAAAACTATGGTACATTTACATTATGGAATTCTATGCAGCAGAAAGAAGGAAGGAACTTTTTTCTTTTGTGACAACAGGGACGGAACTGAAGATTATTATGCTTAGTTAAATAAGCCAGTCAGTGAAAGAAAAATATCATATAATCTCACCTAACACAAGAACCTAATAAACAAAACAAACAAATGAGCAAAATAGAACCAGAGGCATGGAAATAAGGAACTGATTGACAGTGACCAGGGGAGTGAGGGGAAGGGGAAATGGGGGAAAGAAGGGGCAAGGTCTTATAAATGACCCATGGACATGGACAAAAGGGTGGGGATTGACTGTAAAAAAAGGGGGGTTGGGCAGAGCAGGGGAGAGCAATGGTGGAGAGATGGGACAACTGTAATGTAACAATAAAGAAAATTGAGAAAAAAAAGATTAAATTTTCAAAAATCAGAAAGAAGACATGTAAATTTGGACCAGGCAATTAGAATGTAGACCATAGAAATAGAGTAAATCTCTCTCTAAAAAAAAAATTTCAAATGTAGAAAAACAATAACACCAATCCAGAGTTCTGTATCTAGTAAAAGTATTGTTCAAAAGGCAAAGAGCAATATCCCCACCTCCCAAAAAAACCCCAAAACTGAAAAAATATATTTTTTGACCAATAAACCTGCTTTACAAGAAATCTCAAAAGAAGGTCTTCAGAGAAAAAGAATTTGATAATAGGTCAGAATCTCAGATTTACATAAAATAAGGAAGAGAACTAGAGATGAAATACCAAAGTAAAATATTTTGTTTTTCTTATTTCTTATCATTAATAGATAACTCATTTTTCAAAACAATAATACCAATAATGTACTCTAAGGTTATAGCTTGCAAGTAAAATGCATAACAGCAATGTTATACCAGAGGGTTGAGTGGAATTAGGGACATTTTGTTATAATGTACCTGAATTATCCATTTAATGGCATAGTGTTTTTTGAAAATGGATTCAGATTATTTGTAAATATATATTACAATTGTGTTTAAATGTATACTACAAGTATATATTACAACTTTAGGGCAATCCTAAAAATATTAAAAGAAATTAATTTATATGCTAAAATAAGAGAATAAAAAAAATTATGTAAAATAAAAAATAGAAAGGCAGGAAAAAAAAGATGGAGGACGAAACTAAGAACAAGTAAAAAAAATAGAACATAATTATGTTGGTAGACATTAATCCAATTATATCAATACTCAACTGAAATGGAAATGATATATATGCACTTATTTAAAAAGAGAGACTAAAATAGTAGATTAAAAAAGACTCACTGTATGTTGTCTATAAGAAATCTTCTTTAAATATAAAGACCCAGATAGGTTACAGTTAAAGGAATAAGGAATCTTATCTGTGCTAACACTAATCCACGGAAAGCTGGAGTAGCTATATTAGTTTTAGACAAACGGACCCCAGAGAAAGAAAAGTTGTCAGGGATCAAGAAAGGCATTAAATAATGATAATACGGTTCTCCAAGAAGATAAAACAATCCTTAACATGAATGTGGCTAACAAGAAAGTATCAAATATTAGAGACAAAACTGATAGAACTACAAGGGGAAATAGATGAATCTACACAAATATAGACAACTGATCTTTGACAAAGGGGCAAAGAGAATTAAATGCAGAAAAGATAGTCTTCAAAAAATGGTGCTAGAAAAAATGGGCAACTGCACATACACACACAAAGAATCTACACATAAATTTTATACCTTTCACAAAAATTAACTCAAAGTGGATCATAGCCCTCAATTAAAAACACAAATCTATAAAATTAGAAGAAAACAGAGAGAAAATCAACCCAATTTGAAAAGACTACATCCTGTATGATTCCAATGATTTGTCATTCTCAAAAAGCAAAGCTATTGAGTTAATACAAAGATCAGTGGATGTCAACAGCTGAGAGGAGGGGAGGAGAAATAAATTGATGAAGTACAGAGAATTTTCAATATGGAGAAATAATTCTGTTTGATACAATAATGGTGGATACATGATATTATGCATTTGTAATAAGACTTAGAACTGTGCAACACCAAGATTTTAACCTAATGTAAAATATGTAACTTAGTTAATAAAACTTAATTTAAACACAAATAAAAAAGTTGTATATTTGGAAATTAAGAAGTAACTCTAGGAGAAACAAGATGGCGGAGGAGTAAGTGGAAACTACACTAACTTCCTCCTAGAACTAGTCTGGATTTACAATGTAATTTTGGAGAAATCATCTGGAATAACGAACCGAACACCAGCTGGAGAGAAGTCTTATAACCACGGAGAGACAGAAAAGGCCGCTACATCACAACGTGACCGGTAGGGAGTGCGGAGACGTGGAAGGGCTGGCTGGGCTCCCACGGGTGGCAGCTGAAGGGGCTGAGAAACAGCTCAGCAGCCGGGGATTCCCCCTGAGAAGGGCAGGGTCTAAACCCCCAGCTGGGCTTCCCAGCCTACAGCGACAGAGTGGAAAGTAAAATAGTATCAGCGGTGAAAAGCGAAAAGCCACAGGCTTTCTTGCTAGCCGGAGAGAAACAGCAGGAGAAAAAGAGCTCTTAAGTGGACCACATACGAAAATATTTTGGCCACCACTTACCCTGGGCTCAAGCAGAGGGAAGGCAGAGAGGACTGGAGACACTTGGGGAGAATTTGGCACGGTGGCTTTGAGGGGAGAACTGGAGGAGCAGCTGACTGGGTCCCAGTGCTGACTCATCCCCAGTACTGCGGGTAGACCATTCCCCTCCAAGTGGCGTCAGCCTGAGGGGAAGCAAAAGCCCGGCCTACAGGAATTAAGCTGCCACACCCACAGTCCTTAAGCCTGACAGCTAATCACAGATTGAATAGATTAACAATCAAAGAAGACAGACAACAGCAGTAGATCCCTGGAAGTCTCCAACAGGCTGCCTAGGGCCAGACTGGTACATGATCTGACGCCACCAGAGGCAGATCCAGGAAGTGCAGATCATTCCAAGAAGCACCAACAAACAATAGGAGTCAAAAAAATGGGGAGACAGAGAAACAACCTCCCATCAAAAGGAAAGGTAGAATCCCCAGAAAGAGTGCTAAATGAAATAGAGGGGAGCGAACTATCAGATATGGAATTCAAAACATGGATTATGGAGAAGCTGAATGAGCTCAGCGGAAACTTCAAAGAACTCCAGAAAAACTACAAGGAACTCACAGAAAATTACGTGAGCATGAAAAAGGACATAGAAGCTATCAATAAGAGCCAGGAGGAAATGAAGAATACGATCTCTGAATTGAAGAACACAGTAGAAGGAATTAAAAGCAGGCTAGAGGAAGCAGAAGATCGGATCAGCGAGCTGGAGGACAACCTACACAAAAACTCCCAGACAATGCAACAAAATGAAAAAAGACTGAACAAGACTGAAGAGGTTCTAAGACAGCTGCAGGACAACATGAAACGTAATAATATCCGTATCATAGGAATTCCAGAAGGAGAAGAAGAAGAGCAAGGGATAGAAAACCTCTTTGAAAAACTAATGACAGAAAACTCCCCTAACATGACGAGAGAAAGAGTCACGCAAGTCCAGGAAGCACAGAGGGTCCCAATGAAGATGAACCCCAACAGGCCCACTTCAAGACACATCATAATTAAAATGCCAACATTCAAAGACAAAGAGAGAATCCTAAAAGCAGCAAGAGAGAAACAACTAATAACATACAAGGGAGCTCCAATAAGGCTATCATCAGATTTCTCAGCAGAAACACTACAAGCCAGAAGGGAATGGCAAAAAATATTCCAAGCAATGAAAAACAAAGGCCTACAACCAAGAATACTCTACCCAGCAAGGCTTTCATTCAAAATGGAAGGTGAAATAAGGAGTTTCCAAGACAAAAGAAGGCTAAAAGAATACATCTCCACCAAACCAGCATTGCAAGAGATGCTAAAGGGTCTGCTTTAAGAAGATGAAGAAACAGAGAGACAGAGAGGAACACGAGTACAAAGGGGGAAAATGACAATGAATAAGTACTGAAAGAAAGAAGGAACTTCTACCATTTGCAACAACATGATTGGAACTAGAGAGAATTATGCTTAGCGAAATAAGCCAGGCAACAAAAGAAAATTACCTTATGCTGTCACCTGTTACAGGAAACTAATGAACAACACAAACAAATGAGCAAAATTGAACCAGAGGTATGTAAACAAGGAATAAACTAACAGTAACAAAGGGGGAGATGGGAGGGAGAGAAGGGGTAAGAAGGGGAAGGGTCTAGTCAAAGAACATGTATGAATGACCCATGGACATGGACAACTGGGTCGGGACTGACTGTGGGGGGGGGCAGGGTGCAGGGAAGCAAGAGGGGGAAAAAAAAGTGAGACAACTGTAGTGGAAAAACAAACAAACAGAAAATTTTTTAGTGGGGGGGAAATAAAAATATAAAGAATAGAAATGCAAGTTCAGTGAATATTAGAAGGACAAGGATTTTCCTTCCGATAAGACAGTCCTACAGATTTAGAGACTTGTATGTGGGTTATGTTACATAAATTAACATGTGTTTTCTGTTTTCAAAGGGCATAAGCCTACAATCTCATTACCTGAGTGATTATCTGTATGCATAGGCCTCACTTAATCCTGTCTGCATTGCTGCCTCCTGAGACTCAATGGTTTGGCTGAACTAAGTGGCTGGGTTGGTGAAGAACGGGGTGGTCTGTGGGCTTCACTTTAAAACTGGTTTCTCTTTTCTATCCTAATGGCTTGGACAGAAAAAGCCCAGAGGCCTGAGATGGGGGAAACCTAAAATATTTCCCTCAGTCCAAAATAGGTATAATGGGCAAAAGGGTTTTGGACAGGTGAGATGTACCTGGCACACCTTCCTCCAAAGAAGCCCTTCTTTTCCCTAATGTGGGACATTGAAAAATTAATACCTGTCTTTTGTCATCTAGTGGTTACGGATTAAATGATGTCCTTTAACCCTGTTGCCCCCAGAATACAACAAGGATGCCAGCCTGTCAAACCAAGCATGCCGTTGTCCAGAGACAGCCAACCAACCTGGAGTCTGCACGATCCTTCCCCTTGTGGGAAGGCCACCCTCCCCTCCACATCCCCACTCTTATTAGGGATTTCTTGACCCACGGGTAGGTAGGACGACGACCATGTCCAGCTTGAAGCAGCTAGAGGAGCTCGAGACCTTCATCCATTGTCCTTTATAAGATTGTAAAGGGTCTTAAGTCTGAGAGGGAGGAATTGTTATTTTTTATTGTTAAAATATTTAACTAATTAATTAATTAATTTTAAAAAAAGAAGAAGAAGAATATATGAAAGGGTGAGGCGGGAGAGCTTGTATGTACGACCCATGGGCATGGACTTGGAGAGGGGATTGTTGGGGAAGGGGGGTGCTGGGCGGAGGGGAGCAAAGGGGAAAAAAAATTGGAACTATTGTAACAATATAATCAATAAAAAATACTTTAAAAAAAAAAAAAAAAAGAAGTAACTCTAAACAACCCATGGTCAAAACATAAATGCAATAAAAAACTAAAAAATAATTTTGACTGAAGAATAATGAAAAGATTACATATAAAAACATATGAAAAGAAACTAAAGCCATGTTCATGAGAAAATGTATTTTGGTACAATTTATTATTTATAAGTTAGACCAAGAACTGCAAATTAAATCTAGACAAACTTAAAAGAAGGCAAGAATAAAGAGGATAGAAAATTAATGAAATGGAAAACAAGCACAACACAGTGCTGGGGACTTTGAAGAGAAAAAAAGGGGCACTGCATCAGACAGCCACATATTAAAATGACATAAAAATGATATAATGAAATTTCTTCAATTCATTTGAATTTTTACTTTAAATGGCTACATTCCTAAATACACATAAATTCCCAAAAATTTCAAAAGAAATAGAAATGTTGATTAATTCTATATCAACAACTGATTCAGTATTTCCCAAAATAAAATGAAAACTGAGATAGCTTCACCATGAATTTCTCAAAAGGAATAAATCAACTTAGTTGACACTTTGATTTTGTACTTCTGGACTCTTGAACTGTGAGAGTTTAAATCCCCTTTTATTAAGCCAACCAATTTGTGTTTTTTTTTTGTTTGTTTGATTGTTTCATTTTGTTTTGTTTTTTTTTACTCCAGCCCTAGAAAACAAATAAACAATGTCTGCAGTTCTTGGAACATTCTTTGTATTTATTTAGGTTGCATTATATAAATGTTTACTTTGTTATATTAGCTGCCTATCTCTACCTATAACTCTCTTTCTCCAGCTCTTTCTGTCTCATCTCTGTATTTCTCTATTTCTCACTTGCCAAGTTTTATATTTTAATAAAAACAATAAAAAATTAAAAAGTTATATTATAAAAACATTAAATGGGAGAAAATTTGGGACAACTGTAATGGAACAATAAAAAATAAATTAAGAATATTAAATAAAATTATGGGAGATTATTATAACCATAATCTCAGTTTGGGCAAGTCTTTTCTAAGAAGAACATAAAATTTTAAAGTTAAAAGATAAATGACTGACAATTTTGGCTATACAATATTTAAAAATTTCCATTTCTCAAAATGTCAGGGAGTCCAAACTCACACAATGAACAGAAGTCCAGTATTATCCTCATCCCAAAACCAGGTCAAGACACAACAGAGAGAGAAAATCATATGCCAATATCCCTGATACATATTGAAGCTACAAACTTCAACAAAATATTAGCAAAGTAGATCCAACAATACATTTAAAAAGCATACTCCATGATCACGTGGGGTTTATCCTAGGGATGGGATGCAAAGATGGTACAATATTCACAAATCAATAAATGTGATACATCACATACAGTGAAGAATAAGAATCACATGATCATATAAATAGATGCAGAAAAACATTTGGTAAAATTCAGAACCCATTTATGATAAAAACTCTCAACAAAATAGGAACAGATGGATCATACTTCAATATAATAAAGGCCATATACAAAAGTATACAGCCAACATCATACTCAGTGGGCAAAAACTAAAAGCTTTTCCCTTAAGATCAGGAACAAGACAGGAATACTTGCTTTCAATACTCTTTTTATTTTTATTTTGGAATTTCTATATGTTTTTATTAATTTATTTATTGTTTTTCTATTATAGTTGTCCCACTTTTCCCCCTAAGCTTCCCCCCAATGCAACCCACCCCTTCTCCCACAGTCAATCCCTACCACATTTTCCATGTCCATGGGTCATTTAGTACTGGAAGTCCTAGCCACAGTGATCAGACAAGAAGAAATAAAATGCATCCCAATTGGAAAGGTGCAAGTTAAACTGTCCTTATTTGCAACTATATAATATTGTACATATAAAACCTTAAATACTCCACCAAAAAACTGCTAGACCTAATAAATGAATCAGGAAAACAAATTTGCAATGTGTATACATGTACTCATACATGCATGCACATACACACACAGACCAACAACTATAGACCCTTTAAAAAATTCAAAGCCTTTATATAAATCAGTGTGGCTAAACCATCCCATTACAAAAATTTTGGCAAATTACTAATAAACAATATTATACAAACTTAGAAATATGTGAAAACATGTTCAACGCAGTTATGAGTAAAACATGCATATCATGAGTATAGAAAAATATCATTTTATACCTGTCAGATTAATGTCTATGCTGTTAAGAGGTGGAGAATTATTTTCACATATTTTGGATTAGAATACTTAAACTTTATGCAGGATAACTTGGTAATGTCCTTCAAAATTAAAATAACACATATTCTTTGAGTCAGCAATTCCACCTCTGTATATGTAGTCTTTATCCATAACCAAGGACTCTGAACTAAACAATATTCTCAGTATTCTTTATTACCTCATCAACATTTTAAGTTTTCATAAAATTTTAAAAAATCACTATATATTTTGAATGATAAAGTTTTAATACCCAAATAAAGGCCCCAGATATTAACTTTAATTTATAGTAATAATTATTTCTTACCACTTGTTAATAAATAATATATGCCTATTAAAATATCCTTAATACCTTTTTTATAAGGTGATGATTTTAGGCTAGTGTTTCTTCTAATGCTCTATAAAATTAAAAAGTGTTTGACAGTAAAATATATTTTTTCTCGGGAAAAATGATATATTTAAAAGAGGATAATTAATAATAGTTAAGTAAAGCTTATAGGTAAGTTGAATTGTCTAAAAGCACAAGTGAAATAAAATCTTACAAGTTGCATCATAAAAACATACCCAGTTACAATTCTCAGAATCAGATAAATCTGAAAACCAGCTCACATCTTACCTATACACAAAAAATTACTATCAAGTACTTTTCTAAAATTTTACAAATGGATTCAACTTAACATACATTATTATTTTCCCAATTGTAGCAATTTACCTAAGAATTTGAAACATACTTTAAGCTGTGTAATGTATTTAAAATATTTTCCATTAAGGGAATGTTTCTGTTATCGTCGTCGGCAGCCGTCCGTCTCGAGAGACGATGGTGTAGCTTCTTAAGAGTCTATCTGCACCGCCGAAAATGGCTGTGCAGTCCGACTCGGGAGTGACACGGTATCTGTCTCCTCCCGTGTTGAATCGACATCTTGCGATGACGCTGGAGTGTCCTCTCCAGTGAAGCTGAAGCTACAGAGCCTGGGCAGGGTGATATGGAGGGTCTGCTGTTGCCCATGCAGCAGACCCCCCCTCTCTTCGCAGCTGAAGGGCCCAAGGGAAAGACGGAGTCAATACAGCTTGGCTTCAGGTGCGCCGCAGGAGTTGCCGGTGTTGACTACAACGTCAAACCGCCTTAGGGACTCCGGCTCCGGATTTTCTGTCGGGGTTTACTCCCTTAGCCTTTCCCCTGAAGAGGTATGCCGCAAGGCAGCGGACGTTTTTTGGAGTCAGAGTTTTCCTTCTCTGATGTGCCCCAACTACTTTATATATATTTTAGTCTAGCCATTGTCACATTGAATTATCACCTTTCTGTTATATTAATGTTTCTGTTATATAACATTAATAATGTACAATTGTTACAGAAACAGGGGAGTCCAAAAATCCCCAGAGTTTGCAGCTGGGGGATGGGGAGAAGGAAGCAGCTTTCAGAACGCCTCCACATGCCTGAGGCTGGTGGCTAGTGTCTTTCTTATGCAAAATTGCTTGGATGCTTCCCAGGCCTCAGGTAGATGGGAGGGGTCTTGAACCAGGAGATGGTATGGAAAAAGCAGACAGAGCCTACATAAGGTTCTGTGAATGGTCAGAACTGTTTGCAACACCCACTGTGTCAGAGGACGCAGTCAGGGATGTATAAGCAGCTTCGGACATTTTAGCTCTCTTGCTCTCGTGGGCTCCCTCCATGTGGCTTGCAGGAGGGGGTCTCCAGGCTGCTTTAAAAAGAGGCTCTCACCATGTGGTTTTGAGAAGGAGAGGAGATCCATGTGGTTTGCAGGAAGAAGGCAGTTTACAAGGAGGCTGAGAATCCAGGCGGTTCTGCATTGAGAGCTGGAGGGCACCACAGCACAAAAGCAACCTCCCCAATCAGAATTGAGTGATTGGCAGCTGCTGGTAAAGCTGAACTGTGTTTGGAAAGTAGGGAAATGGTGTTTCTGACCTTTTTAAGACTGGCCAGGTTTGGTAGGGGGGAAGCAAGGACATATGTTTATGGGTGTTTAAAAGAACATAAGACTTAACAGCAGAAATCAGCAAATAACTAAATCTATATAACTGTTAAATAAACAACTCTTTTTCTTTTCACTAAACTCTGGTATTGAGAGTTATAATTCTGGTGGCGGGCAATTGGGCCAGTAACTAAAGAGCCCGTGGGTTTTTTTCAATTGGAGTAGCCCAGGGGTTCTGTAACACAATGAGTAACATAACCCACAATAATTGCATGTTTTCTTCCAGAGTTCACTAAGAAGTCGTTCATATTTTTGCTATGTAAATATAATTATTGATTAAGTTATAATAAAAATGTATTTAGCTACATTGGAAGTCACTGTAGAAAATTGCATCTTGTTCCCAATGCCTAGAAAGAAGCCTGCTCCTGACCTGGAGTCTCAAAAGAATTATTTTCAACTTGGGTGTAAATTGAACCCGTCTAAGGAGATACTGTCTTTTTTACATTTAATAGTCAGCCTTAATTCCTACCCAGTTAAATAAAAATATCTGGAGAGAGAACCAGGCATCAGCATTATTATTTTAAATGTCCTTTTTGATTCTTATGTGCAATCAAGTTTGAAAGCAATAACTCTAAATAGCACTCCTACTTTATATTAATCCCTATTTGTTTCAAGAAACAATCAATCACCTGAAGATTAGTATTATTTTTATCATCATGCAATTTTCATGAAAATAGAGACTCCTACTATGATGATACAGGATACATTTGTATTATAGGTACAGACCATTGATTATTTGAGTATTTTTTAAAGTCAATTGTACCAGTAAGTCAATAGCTACATTTACACTGATGTATTTCAAAGGAACAAAATTGATTGCAACACTAGTCTCAGTATTGGTAATAGTTAAGACTGAGTTGTCTTTAACTTCAAATATGAAAATTACATACTCGAAATATTTAAAACATGGTCAGAGTTCAGAAGGACCATCTGCATTACAATATCTTTTGTTTTTCATGCTCCAGAATAGCTACTGAATAAACTGAGTCCATCTTTCAATAAGCCGCCTTCTAATGATATCTAGGAAGGAAATAGAATTTACACTTTTCTTATAAACTCAGTTTGTGTGTCCCTACTCTTTTAACACTCAATAAGTCCTTCCTTCTTACTTTTTCTTTGATTTAAAAATAATTATGGCTTTCATTTTCCACTGATATAAAAAATGCTCAGTTGTCGTCCCCAATATCTTCCTATCATGTTGACTTTCCAACTTCTTTAGTCTCCATTCAGTATCTTAAATTCACACTTTCAAGCTTATATGTCATTCCTCTACTTGTGTCTCTTGCCAACTACTACTCTTTCTTTTCTCAATTCTTAAAGCCACAGTAAGCCTGATAAGGATCAGATTAAAACAGAGTTAGAAAAAAAGAGTTCTATTGGTCTTTTTCAACCATAGAGTATAAATGAGTTAGTATAAATTAATTCAGTTTACCATAGTTCATGTTATTCTGGAGCATATGTGATCAGACAGACACTCTTAGCTTTTGTAGTTAGTCTGTGTGTAGAAAATGGAACAAAAAAATGAGGGAAGGAAGGAAGGGAGGGAGGGAAGAGGGAAGAAGGGAGGGAGAAGGAGGTGAAAGAATAATTTTAAATTTTTATTGAATGGAAAACATTTAATAATAAGAAACAGACTTCATTTAAAAATTTGTGATTATAAAAAGACAAGTCTTAGTTTTCAATAGTTAGTATCCTAGAAAATATTTTATATCACCTGTAAACTCTTTTCTATAGTTTCCTTCTAATTTAGCCAATCTCACTGTAACTATAAAACAAGCTTTAAGTTTGCTTGTTTCTTCCTAAAGATAATGAGGAATCTTTGTGGAACAACTGCCACACATCAATAAGTTTTTGATCATCTTTTCAAAATATGAGCATAGGCACTTAGAGGGGAACTCAAATTCCAGGTAATACAACAGAGTAAAATAATTATTATTCTTTGTGGATGCAAATTATGGAGACACTAAACTCAATTTGCTATGTGTCAGGTTTTTGACTTCCATAAACAACAAGTATTACAGGTAGACAAAGCCAAACACTAATTAAAGCAGTAAGAACAGATTTTAATCAGAAATATTTTACTACAATAAGGAAGAGTCCAGCGTGGACTGAATTCAACTTTTATTTGTACAGAGGTGACTGGGGTTTTTTTTAAGGAGGAACGAGGGAATAGGGAAAGATGAGCAGGGCTTAATAGAGTCAAGAAAGTGAAATGTGAACCTCATCTGAGTTTGCTAACTGATGCTTATTAGAGCTAGCTCCTACCCCACCCCCATCCCACCGCGAGACTATGCAATAGGGAATCTATCTTCAGGTGTTGGCTGGTATAAACAGCACATTATTTTTGTAGCCTTGTATTTCCTCAGCAGATGCTTTAAAGGGAACTAGGGTCTGCCTTGAATTGTTAGAAATTGTTTATGTTTGTTCAAGTCCTTGTAGATCAAGGTTGAGGTCTAGTCAATAAAGGACTCAAGAACCTGGAGTTTGGTTAAGAAGATAATCTTTGTCACAAATTAGGGAAAAAACTATCACCCATGGCTGGATCCAGCAGCTCAAATGACTCCATCAATATTCATCTTTCTCTGCTTCACAGCTCTGTTTCCTTCTCTTCTGGTTTCTCTCATAAGAAAAATGACTCCCCTTGGTGATTCCTTTAGCTCCAAGCTTTTCTAGTCACTTCAATCATTCTAATGCAAGAGTTTTTGCTTCTCTCCTAATCACTCAAGCCAAGGTTCCAAGATTTTGGCACTACCTGAATCATGTTACTATCTCTGAGCCAAAGCACTATGAGAGAAGCATGTAATGTTCTTGTTGGCTGGAACTGTATCACATCACTAACCCTGGATCCGGAATTACAATCAGTCTGCCTAAATTCTGTGGGTTGAGAGTAGGTGAGTAGTTGATCACCAAGAAAATATGTTCTATTTTCAAATAAAAGGGGAATGAATGTCCATCATTGTCAACTAACAGAAAATGCTGACTGAAGTAAAAAAGTATAGCTTTTTATTTTTCTGACTCTTACCTATACCTTTCAATAAACAACATGTGTATTGTACAGTGTATAAGGCCATATTAAGGCACTAGTCAGAGGCAGACACTGCTTCATATGTGAGTGGTATAAACCTTTCCAGGGAATTATAACTAGGCTTTCCATATTTGATAAAAATAATTATTCTGATGTTTTTAAAGAACATGAACATAATGAACTTTTTCCTAAGTAGTGTTCTGCAGTTCTGTGATTTATATTGCTTTTCATTCTTAAGCCTAGATTTCAACAACTATTAGTCTATAATCTTAACTAATTGCATTCCTAGACTTGAAAAGAAATATTTATAAATGACTAAGAAATTAAAATCCACATGACATCTGTTGCTCACAGCCAGAGCATTATTCATTCACTTTTTATTCAAAATCATTTACATTTGACGTAAGGACAATTAACTACAGACATCATGAAAGATAATCACATAATTAAATATTCTTCACAGCACCATAACATTTAAAAAAAATATTACCTAGAAAGTCCATTCACATTTGGAGGGCAATTTTAACAAAGTAGTACAAAAAGTCATTTAAATTTTTCCAATGCTTTTTTTCAGTTATGAGAATAAGTGTAAGGTTAGAAGAAAAGTAGTAATTTTTTTTTTAACTTCACCACTAGCCTGTTTAAATCTTATCTCTTATTTTTAGAGGATATTTTTGAAAGAAACATGAATTATTCTTTAAATCCTACTGTTTGAAATAATTGGGACAACACATAAGAGATAGCATAAATTATATTAGTTTAACTTCTATAATATTGGGAAATTTGGTATTCTGCTTGCAGATTGACCTTCCAATCTAGTCTCCAACCTAGCGGTCATGAAAGTCTTTTTGCAATGAAATTTTGAGACTCTTACTCGGGTGATTGTGGAGAGGAAAGGGGAGAAGATAATTCATTTTGGTAGCATCAGTCTGTAAAGAATCAAGAGTACTTGGTTTTATTTTCCACACGGAGTCATAATTGTTTTTCCAGTTTATGCATAAATGCAGTACTTATAAGAAATTTTTAGAGATAGTGACCCATAGTCTATATTGACAACATGACTCTGAATACCAGAATTGTCAAATTAAATCATACTCAGTGTAGTGTTCAGAAGGAAAAGACAGAAGCCCTGTGTGTTTACTTCAATGTCTTTTATCAAGTTTGGCAATTCCAATTAAGTCATTGCTTCTTTCTACTCCAAGTCTTTATTCTTTCCTAATAAAGTTTATTTCTGAGACTTTTAATCATATACCATGTTATTTTTCTTTAGATCGCCTTCAAGATCTCTATATTTTATTTCAACTGTAGAGTGATAAATAAAACATCACATCATAATATAAGCTTAAAGAGTCCCAAACAAAAAACAATAAAAACTTAAAATTATGAGGCAAAGGTGAAATAAAAAAGGTGTAAGTTTGTATAAAATAGGAGCCAGTGACACTCATTCTTGTTTTAGTTAGTCATCTCAAAACAAAGAAAAAAGCTGTACATTTTAACATAAAATACATTATGATGAGTAATTTAAAAAGCACATTTAAAATTATTTTATCTTATTAATAAAAATATTTATGCTTCCTACTTAAAATACTAATAATAATAATATATTTTAAGTGACAGTAATGGAATAAATGTCTCATCATTTGAAACATCCTGATTTTCATTTTTAAAATTATAGTTTACATTCAATACTAATTTGTATTAGTTTCAGGTGTACAGCATAGTGGTTAGATAATCACACACTTTACAAAGTGTTCCTCATGATATTTCCAGTACCTGTGGGGCACCTTAATTAGTTATTATTATATTATTCACTGTTTTGTCTTATGCTCTATTTTATATCCCTATGACTATCTGTAACTACCAATCTGCATTATTCAGTCCCTTCACATTTTCATCCAGTCCCTCCCCTCTGGCAGCTATCAATCTATTCTTTGTGTCTATGAGTTTGTTTTTGGTGTGTGTGTGTGTGTGTGTGTGTGTGTGTGTGTGTGTGTTTCTCTGCTTATGTTGTTCTTTAGAATCCACATAAGCAAAATAGTATTTGCCTTTCTCTGACTGACTTATTTCACTTAGCATAATACCCTCTAGGTTCACCATGTTGTTACAAATCATAAAATTTTGTTTTCTTTTAAAGTCAAGTAATATTCCATTGTGTAAATGTACCACAGTTTTTTTTTTTTATTCACTCATCTATTGGGTTGCTTCCATATCTTGGTATTACAAATAATGCTGCAATGAAATTAAACTCCTAGAAAAATCATAGGCAAGAGAAACAAAATACAAGACAAACAAATGAGAGTACATTAAACTGAGAAGATTTTGTACAGCAAAGGAAACCATCAACAAAATAAAAAACAATCCGCTGAATGGAAAAACATATTCACAAATGAGACACCTGATAAAGGATTAATATCCAAAATTAATATCCTCATACAACTCAACATCCAAAACCAGACATTTCAACTTAAAAATGGACAGAAGAACTAAATAGACACGTCTCCAAAGAGTATATACAGATGGCCAATAGATATATGCAGAGATGCTCGATGTCACTAGTTGTCAGAGAAATGCAAATTAAAACCACAATGAGATATAACCTTATACATGTCAGAATGGCTATTATCAATTAATCAACAAACAACAAGTGTTGTCAAAGATAGGAAGAAAAGGGAACCCTTGTGTCCTGTTGGTGGGAATGCAGATTGGGATGGCCACTGTGGAAAACAATGTGAAGTTACCTCAAAAAATTTAAAATGTATTTTTTTATTTTTGATACAATTTATTATGGTTGCAATCTGAACTTATTTTTACATCTTAATCTTAATAATTATTATAACTAAAATATAGTTACCAAACTTATGTAGAGCAAAATGGAGCAAATTATGAGTTTTGCTCACTGACATTTATAAATATTTTAAAAATCTATCCATTAAGATGGCATAGGATTATTATTTTTGGTTGTGTGTTTTTAACTTTAAACTGGCTAGTAAATTTTTAACACTCTTGAGAACATTAAATTGCTCTTAGAAACTTTTGAAAATTGCTGTTTTAATAAGTGTTAAAACTCTTATTTTGGGATATTGTTATAGAGTTTAGAAATGGGTACCCAATTTTTGAAAGTGCAGATAATGAAATTTTTACATTTAAATACCTGCATTGTTATTTATAAAGTTGTGAACAAATAAGAAGCCCAATTCATGCTGATGGGAATGCACAATGATACAGACAGTTTGGAAGTAGTTTGGCAGTTTCTTACAAAACTAGACATATTCTTACTATATGATCTGCCAATGGCACTACTTATCCAAAGTAGTTGAAAACTAGCGTCCAAATAAAACCAATGCTTATATCAACTTTTTCATAATTGCTAAAACTTGCAAGCATCCAAGATGTACATCAATATGTAAATGGATAAGCACATTATAGTAAATGCAGCAGAATATTATTTGGTGATAAAATAAATGAATTTTAAAACAAAGAAAAGATATGCAGTAACTTTAAAGACATGTTACTAAATGAAAGAAAACAATGTGAAAATGTGTACTATGTAATTTTGAATATAAGAAATTCTGAAAAATATAAAACTACGGAGATGGTAAAAAGCTATGGAGATGGTTGCCAGAGTTTGGGGGGATGTAGGAAGGTATAAATATGTAGAGTATAGGGTATTTTTTACAAGATAATTGTTTTTAAAAGAACCTCTAGGTTTACAACAAAACTGAGAGGTAGGTACAGATATTTCCCATTTACTATCTGTACACATCAATAGCACTAACTAGAATGATCCTTTTTTTTATTTTTAAACAATGATAAACCTGTATGGAGACATCATTATCACCCCAAATCCATAGTTTACCTTAGGGTTCATGATTGAAGGTGTATATTAAATGGGTTGGAATAAATATGTAATGACATATACTAATCATTATAATACCATACAAATAATTTTCACTGCCCTAAAAATTATCTGAGCTCTGCCCAGGCCTGGTTGTCAAATTTGGGGGCATAGAGACATTCATAGCATTTTTTTATTTTTTTATTTTTTATGGAATTTGTAGTGATTCCCCTCTTTGATCTCAGGTACTAGTAATTTGTGTTCTGTCTTTTTTTCTTAAGCTTATTAATTTTATTGATGCTTTCAAAGAACCATCTTTTGGTTTTATTTTCTCTATTGCTTTCTTGTTATTAATTTTATTGATTACTATTCTAATTTTTATCACTTCTCTCATTATGTTTACTTTGAATTTAATTTATTCATGTTTTTTGGTTTCCTAAGGTGGAAACATGGATGACTGATTTTGGGTGGTTCTTGTTTTCTAGTATATGTATGCAATGATATAAATTTCCTTCTGTTTATCAGTTTCACTGCAATCCATAATTTTAATATGTGTTTTCATTTTTACTTCAAAATATTGTTAAATTTATCTTTATTTGTCTTCTTTGCCTTAAGCATTATATAGTAGTGTGCTGTTTAATCATCTGTATTTTAGAATTTTACAGTTTTCCTTTTTAATTAAATTTATTGTGGTAATATTGGCTAATAACATAAATTTCAGTTGTACAACTTTAAAATAGTACATCTGTACACTCTACTGTGTGCTCAGCACTCAAAATTATGTCCCCTTCCATCATCATATATTTGACCCCCTTCAACTTCTGTTATTGATTTCTAGTTTAATTCCATTATAGTCTGAGAGTAGATATTGTACAATTTCTATTCTTTTAAATATGTTTAGGTATATTTTATAGCTCATAATGTGGTCTGTCTTACAAAATGTTCTTTGTAATTTTTTTAAAAATGTGAATTCTTTTGTAGGTGGCTGAAGTAGTCTATAGATGCCAATTCTATCCAACTGATTGATGGTGTTGTTGAGCTCAACTATGACCTTACTGATCTTCACAGGAGAATTTTAAGACAGTCAAGCTATCTGTATGATACTGTAATGATGAATACATGTCATACATTTATCAAAATCCACAGAGTGCAAAACACTAAGAATAAACCTTAATGTAATTATGGGCTTTAGTCAAATTATATTAATCTTTGCTCATCAAATGTACAATAACAAGTATACCACACTAGTGCAAGGTATTAATACGGGAAACAGAATTGCTGTGAGGGTATATATGGGAACTCTCTGCACTTTCTACTGAATTTTTATTAACCCTATAATGAAAGAAAAGTCTAGTAATTAAAAATAGATAAATAAAAAATATAGAAAGAACATAGTTATATGGATTCATATCCCATTAAAGCTCTTTCTTTAGGAAATTGTTAGACTCTGGATATGAATTTTCAATTTGTAAAAGTCTACAGATAATGGCATTTTTCAATGTGAAATACAATGTTTTTAGCAACAGAAGACCTTTAATTTTAGATATATTTCTAAACATGTATTTTTTAATCTTTTTTACCAGTTTCTTTTAAAAATTAATATTTTCTCATTATTTTAAATACTGACCCATAAAATATTTTATTTATTTAAAAATATTTTGTAGCTATTTTACTAGCATATATATTCTATCATAAAAAACATTGATAATTCTGGAACACTTCTCTTTTGGTTCAAGGAAAATTTGTCATCTAACTATAAGTCTGATATCGTTAAATACTTTACTAAATATGTCTTTTTTTCTTGACTAGTCTGAAAGAGACTCAATTTAAGTCTGTTGTCTTAACATCCTGTTCAGTAAGTGCCTTCATTTATACTTAAATTACATCCCATTTGGACAATAAATTATATGGTTACCTTCAGTAAGATCAAATAACATGGTGACATGTGAGATAACACCATTATTAATTATCATTAAGAAAAAGCTTGTGGATGGCTGTGACTTGTGCTTGTTAATGGCCCTGTGGCTGGAAATTCTGTGCCTTAACACAGAATATATATGTTTTTGTCATAAATGAGTTATAACAGGTTTTAATAGAAACCTTGAGAGGAAGTGTGATCTTAAGAAAGGATATCTTTAGTAATTTTTTACCAACATTTCTTACACCTCTTCCCAGCTATTATATGGCTTCTCAGCACATTTCTCATTCTCTTGAAAAAGATTTTATGTGGATCCAAACCTGAGTCTAGGAAACTCTCACAAATAATTATTTGCTATGGTGTGAAATCACTGTGTAACATATATTTATAATAGAAGTAGGGATAAATACACATATTTTCTTAGCTTTCTTCCTATTATAATGCCAAAGAATTGTTGAGAGTTGACTTACTGATTCAAGTGTCCCTAAAATGCTGTAGTCCAAAATTTCTGGGTCACCATCTGAACCACAGTTTTGCTAACACAATGGAACTTCTGTTTTTAGGTGAGTTTTAGGTAAGGATTAATAAGCATGTAAGCAATTAAATGCAACTATCTGACTATAAACTGCCTTGGTATACATGTTTTTTAGAAGTGTTTGCTTTAATGTGGTAAAAGTAATTCTATTTGCATTCATATGTATTGGTTTTTGTTTTTATTTAGCCACAAATTTTAAAGATTGGGAACAATTTTATTTTGCCCTGGCTTTCCTCCATTCCCTGAACTTGTATTTACTTCTTCATAAACACACAGAAAAACTAGCAGGCAAACAATGATCCATCCTCAATTAAATATTAGACTTTTACATCAAAGATAAAGAGGGTCCAGGGAAATTAATCCTTTGCCCTAGGAAGTTTATTAAAAATACTAAATCAGGAGCTGATGGCAGCTTAAATAGCTTGAAGTAATTCTCTAGGGGAAATTTTCTAAAATTCTATCTGTTAGGTAAATTTGGTTCAAGAAGTAGTAAAGATCAAGTAAATAAAAATAGCATAGTTATTAACATTCCTCACATTAAATATCAGTTAAACTAAAGAAAATATTTACACAATAGGCAGTATATGTCAATAAGAATCTACTTAGTACTGAAAGTTTGAATTATGTTTTTAATTTAAGAACTTAAATATCTAAAGTCCCTTCTGAGCAAAAAAATAATAAGTATCTAGAATAAAAAAAATGTTTAGTTAAACCTTTAAATTCATGTATGATCAGAGTGTGTCTCCTAGAAATATCTGTTGCAAAAACTACACAGTTTGTAATGCTTATATGAATAAGACATGGTCTTAGCTTTGGGATTTATTTATTAAGGAGTAATGAGCTGAAAAAATACTCTCATCCATACAGATTGTAATTAATTGAGGTGGGTGGCACAAAGTGTGATATACACAGAAATATGTTATACTCAGCAATATTTAAGCATTTCAAGACTAGTATAAAAAGCGGTTTTAAAACTCTAAGAGGCAATTTCTTTCTGCTCTAATATGTAAAGGTCTTGGAAGCCATCAACTCCGATACTCACAACAAGGATCTAAACAAATTGATAATAAGAAACTTTTGTTAGATCCACCAGACAATTGAGGTCACTTAGCAAACTGCTGCCCTAAAAAACTAGGGACAGAAAAAGACAGTCACATGAGCAAATAACAGATAGAAACATATAAAGTAATTGACAATTGACTCTGTTAAGCGTAGGCTGAATGTGGACTAGCCACTAGAGTTAAAATTCATGGGGTCCAGTCTTAAGGAAGGGTTTTGCACTTTTCATGAGTATTACCTATGAAAGCCATACTAGGTTTTCTTAAGGAAGCTCAGAGAAAAAATCTTCTACTTCCAGTGGCGGAGAAGGGGAGAGAAAATAACATTTTGACATATGCCCACACCATCATTTTCTCCATAATAAATTGTCCTCAAGACAAAATACCAGAGGAAGAGGAATTAGAAACTCTAGCACTCAGTAGCCTTTAGGTCAAACACAGGGAAGGCTAAAAACAAATGCTAAGAAATACTTTTAAAGGTCACAACCCAGGGAAACTGGTATACTCCAAAAATGAACAATTAATCATAAAATTGCAGAATGCTTCTCCTCCCAAATGCCTTACAACAACATCAACAGCTACTATAGTAACAGCAAATTAAAACTGAGAGAGCTTCAAGACAGACTGTAATTAAGGGGGAGTTTCCAGGAAAACCCAAATACAACAGTGGAGACAAAAAAAAAAAAAAAGGGCCTAGAGGAAATGGAAACCTCCGACCCTTTCAGCTACCTCAAACATTAAATGCAGCATGATCTCTAGCCAGATAAACATATTACGTCTCACATAGGCCTATTTACCTCAGTTCTTATTTCCAGATAAGGCATGTTCAGCTTTCAACATAAAATTACAAGATATGGTAAAATGCAAGGAAAAACAAAATCTGAAGAGGTAAAACAAACACCCAGAATCAGATAAGGGAGAGATTGCGCAATTATCAGGTAAGACATTTAAAATTACTATAATGAATATGCTAAGGGATTTAATGAAAAAATATTTAAACATGTAAGAACATATAAATAATATAAGCAAAAAGATGAAAAACCTAGGAAAGGATCAAAAGAAAATGAAAGAAATCAAAGATTAAGTAAAAGAATTAAAGAATGCCTTTGATAGATTCATTAGACTGAATATAGCTGAGAAAAGAATCAGTGAGTTGGAAGATATATGAATAGAAACTTCCTAAACTAAAAAACAAAGAGAAAACTGAATTAAAAAAACAAAACAAAACAGAATTATATGAAAAATTTACACCTACACATATCATAAACTGCAGAAAATGAAAAACAATGAGAAAATAGTAAAAGTCAAAGAAAAAATGTAGTTTCCTTACAGAAGAGCAAAAATAAAAATTATATCAGACTTCCTTTCAAAAATCATACATGCAAAAGAGAGTAGAATAAAAATTTTTAAGTGTTGAAAAAAACACACACAACAAAGACCCAGAATTCTGTGTTCATTCAAATTATTCTAAAAAGCGAAGAACAAATAAGATCATTCTCCTACAAACAAAAACTCAGGGAATTTGCTGCTGGTAGATATGCCTTGCAAGAATTGTAAAAGAAAGTATTTTAATTTTCTTATTCTTAATGTGTCAAAGTAGCAGAAAAATTCTGTTTTAGAAATGAATATTCTCCTTTGAGTCAGGAGGAAAAAAAGTAATAATGTGTGAAGGCAAGGGTAAACTATTATTTACTATAAGTGTGGTAAAATAGGAAGCTTATACCAAATGGTCTCTCTCTGATGAAAGAGAAGAATGATATTGAAATAGATGTCTTGGAAAGACTAGACAATTCTGAAGTACTTCTATAGAAAGATAATCAATATGAAGTAAATAAATGGATTACTAGGTAAAGATTAAGTGCTATAAGGGTTTAAATATCTTATTATTATACTGAATATGTGCCACATGCTTCCATGAGCATTTCCAGCAATATCAGGCTGAACCAAAGCAAGAAAATAAGTAAAGACTTAGATAAAGTATTGATTTAAGAGCCACTGCTTTTATTTGTTTACTTGCTTAAATTTTAATTATCTAAATTTTGGCACTAGCAACTATTTGTTTATGGAAGTTATAAAGAAATCAACACTCCAATCTTTAGTTTTTCCGGATGATGTACAGAAAAACAAGTAGAATGATAATGCATGTAAATTTTGTTTTAAACTTTTAATAGTCTTATTCCACTGAACCTGCAAGAACTGCAAGAGAATATTTCTTCCACCCTAACAATGAGAAAAGGCCAAGTAATCTGCCAAATCATAGCTTTTCTTGATCTATTAGAACTAGGACGTCACAAGGCAACTAAATAAATTGAACTCCCAAAAATGTTAACCCATTCTTAAAGGCAGATATGGAACAGAATGACAATTTTGAAAAGCTGGGACCCCAAACCTGAACCCACGGTGAATTTACAGCCTCTAAAGGATGCTCATAAGAATTGTGACAGCCATTCTCCATGATACAGGATGAAGCAAGTGATTAGCTACTGCTAGGGAAAGACAAAAAAAAAAAAAAAAAAAAAAAAGTCTATTTGCATCAGAAACTTGCTCATTGGAACAAAAATCTTAGGCTACTGGCAACGGATAGCAAGATCTGCAGCTCCCAGGGACCAGGCAAAACCCGTTGTTACTGGGGGTGTTGGTATTAGTAGAAGGAAAATACATTTGCATTCAGGGATAAATAAGAACATTCTCACCAATCAGATGCAAGTAAAGATCCATTGTAGCTGGGGAAAGAATAGAAGTAGAGTTTCTGGATTCAGCAATAAAAATGTAAGATTGCCAATTAAATACTTTTAAATACAAAGCAGATTTTAAAAATATAAGTATATTCTTATACTGCATGGGAAATACTTCCATAGACAGTATATTCCATAGGACATACTTATACTAAAAATGATTTATCAGTTATCTGAAATTCCAATTAAACCGTGAATTCTATATTTTATCTGTCAAACCTAGCTAGAAGCAAAAGATCTCTGCCAATAAGGGAGGAGCAGAAAATCTTCTTGTGCCTACATCCTGCTTGCTCTACAGTTAAAATTCATGCTGTGTCTAACCAGTTTTCAGCAGCTCAACCTATCAGTTTCATTTCTCACCTGAATTATCTGGAAACTCCTGTATCTCTTGTACATGCTTTTTTCCTCGATCATTGACAGTCAATTCTCAACACAGCAGTCAGATGTCGCTATTAAAAGCCAAGTCTCATCATGTTATCCTTAGTTTAAGTTCTCCAACATCTCCCATAGCAAGAAAAGCTCAGAAGAAAAGCCAAAACCTACGAGATCCTGAGAAGTCTAGCTCCTTCACTGAATTCATTTGCCTCACTCCAGCACCAGAACCTCTTGCTGTTTGCTGAAATTGGTAATCATATTTCTATTTTAGGATCTTTGTGCTTTCTTTTCTCTCTTCCTGTGAGGTTTTTCTCCCATTTATCAACTCTTCTCTCTCTGCTTATCCTTTGGATCTTGAGCTTGTTAACTGAGGCCTTCTTTAACTGTGCTTACTAAAATAATAATACCTCACCATCCCCACCCAATACTCTATGTCCATCATGTCTTATTATTAGTCACCTAAAACACCATACATTTAATTGTTTATTTAGCTTAGTCTCTGTCTCCTCTCACTAAACATGAATAGGGAATTCTTGTTTGCTTTATTCACAGCTATGTCCCAGGATTTGGAAGTGTTTCTAGAAACATAATTGATGTTCAATAAAATGAGTTGAATGAATGAGTGAATTAAAACATAAAGCTGAGCAGATGTTGCCATCAAAATGAAAATATGTATTTAGCATACATATTATAATGCTGTTTTAGAGATATTGTCCAAAACACAATATATTTATACATTGTGCTTTCCAGAGTATGACTTTTCTTGACTCTTTAGAGTGCTGCAGTAACCCTTAATCTCACACTATTTCTACATTGATATAAAGTGCTCCCTCAGATAAAACATACCGTAGCCTTTTAATACCAACATTCATCATGTTAAAATATATGCATGGCCTGTAACTTCGATGGAATAGCCCACAACGTGGAATAGGAGTGATCCCGGGGCAGAGCTTAAAATAAGCAAATAGGTCAAGTGCTCGACTTACCTGCAATATTTTTAATTACTTGGCATATCTTTCTAAATGAATGTTCCGGCCCCATCAAACTACTGTGACACTAAACTGAAATGAGAAGAATACCAGGAGCCCTGTGTGTTTCATCTTTTTTAATGCTCTGAGTAAAATGAATCTTTTGATTTTTTTTTTTTCATCCTGAAAGTGTCTCTAAAGAGCCAATGGTTTAAATGCAAAGTTCTTCCCTTAAGGAAAAGGTTCGAAGTGTTCATTTTCCAAGAGTGAAATATTACTTTTTCACATAAAAGTTTTGTCTATTTTATTGCTAGAGTTGAAAAAAGTCTCAGAACTTATTTAATATAGCCCAATTCATCAAACTGATTCTTTCTTGCTCTAGGTTATTTCTCATTGATAGTCGCTTTGGTTGCTAGAAATTTCTAAATTAGTGTTTCATACATCTATGTGGCACATATTATTTAGCTAACTATTACTTTTCATTTATATTCATTATGTGTGTATGTGACTTGATCATTGCTCAGCCTTACAATAACCATAAAGGAGTGATGTATACTGTCATAGATATAGAGGTAAAAGTATATTATTTAAAAATTAGTTCTTACAATAATCTGCTAAAAAGGAACTTCATTATACATAAAATGTCACTGTTTATTTATTAGGTGAGTGTGTTTGTGTTTATTGTAATGCCAGTGAACAACAGCTTTCAGCATGTCTTTGCTTGGTTGTTTATATTTTTAAAGTCTATGTGTGTATTTAAACCTTAAAACATTGTCTTTTATTGTTAAAAGAGAAATGAAGTAATGAGGATGGTAATATCTGCATACTCTAAGAAAAAAAAGTTTATGTCTTATATGAATTAAGTATACAGCCAAATTAATTAAAGTGGGAATTTAGATCCCAGAATGAAAATTTTTGAGCAGGTACAATAATTGCTCTGAATTTCATCCAGTTACAAAATATAAACATTCTCTACTCTTGCATTCATCTCTTTGGGTAAAATAAGCACGAGTCATTTTAGGAAGTGCAGTGTACAGTATTTTCAATTTCTGACGAATTTTTATGTGAATATATATTCCATACATTTTTTTGAGGAAACAGTGGGCGTAACCTCTATCCAATTCACAGGTGAGAATTTATAATCATAAAATGACATACATCATTAAACATATTAATTAATTTATTTATTATTAAAAATAAAGACCACTAAATTTTTAAAATTTGGTTTATTTTCTGTCTCATTCTTTTTTACACTGGAAAATTTAACTCTATATGTGCTCCTATGCAAACATACTATTGTTTACTTTAAAATAGGAGTAATTATGTTTACATATAAATATATTTAAACCCAAAACACCATTTTTAAAGTCCTGGTAGGCAGTCTGAGATGGTTAATTTTGTGTGTCAATTTGGCTAGGCTAAGATACCCACCTGTTTGGGTAAGCACAGGTTTAGATACTGCTGTGAAGGTATGTTTTTAGATGAGATTAACATTTGAGTCAGTAGACATTGAGTAAGTCAGTAGACATTGAGTAAGTAACCTCCATAATCTGCAACCTCGACTAATCAGTTGAAGGTATTAAGAATAAAAGACTAAGGTTCCTCCAGAAGGATTTCTGTCTACAGACTGCCTTCAGACTTCAGCTACAGTGTCAATTCCTTCTTGGTTCTGTCTGCCTTTCTGCCTCATAGTTTGCAGACTTGCCAGACCCCACTGTTGCATAAGCCAATTTTTTAAAGTCTGTCCGTCTGTCTCTCTGTCTCTCACTCTCTCTCTCTCTCCCCCACAGACATAAACACACACACTAACATACTAATGGTTCTGTTTCTCTGGAGAACTTTAATGCACTGTCTTACAATGATCTCTAATGCAAACATTCTTGACTTATTTACAGGCATCATCTCTCCTATACTCTTTCCCTTGACCCTAGTTCCCACTGACCCTTCCCCAAGCCATCACTTTGGCCACAGAAGCTTTTGTGTGAGAGAAATAACACTTGGAAATTTTGCTGGTCCTATAAATTCTGAAGTGGTATAATGGAAGAAATTAGGATGATAATAAAATGAATGATACTCAAACTAGCCCAGAAATAATCAGCCTTGGTGGAGATAAATTCAAGAGCTAATTTTAAGAGAGAACTGCCAATAGATACAATCATTATAAATTTTAAAAATATAACATTTAAAAATCTTTAGGCTTTCAGGGGAAATAATTACAGATTAGTGTAAAATAGATTAGTGTAAGATAGTTCAATCATATTATATTCTTCCTAAATTACAGCTAAATCACCAGTCTTTGATAAAAAGGAGTTTTGATTGTGTAGAAGGGCAATGACTTTGGATTATGAAACACTTTGAAGAAGGTGAGTGAAATGGAATAACTGGGAGAATACAAGGCAGGTGCTTTAGGAAAGAGTAAAACATTTTAGAGAAGAGAAACTAACTGGGTAAAAAAAGTGTACTGAAAGGGAGAACAACAGATACTAATAATAACAGTAAAAATTACAACAAATAATACTGCAACTTTGTTTAATATTTAAATATTTTCAGGAAAAATTAGAAATTTCTGCTCCCCCATTTTGATATTTCATTGTTGATTTATCCTAGGATCAGAATTCAGGCAGCAGAATTAGCATTTCACTTTACTACATTAGAATTTGTAGGCATTTAAGGACTAAACTGAGAACTGAACAAATTTAATAATGTATTCTCAACGATGTACATGTTCTGAGTTATAAATAATTTAAAATTGAAATACAGGAACATAAGGTACTTGTAATTTTTAGGTTTGCTAATTTTATTACATGTGTCAACAGTCATTTTTTAAGATGACACAAGGTTTAAAATATTTTGCCAAAATTTTGTTTATTTCTTTGGACCTGGATTTATATAAGATTGGTGATTTAAATATTTGAACTATAAAAGGCTCTGCCACTATCTTTCAATGGGATTTTAGAACAGAACAATATTGTATCTGTTTTGTGATTTTGAAAGTTTGAGTGTAATGAGGACACATTTTTCAACAAGTTGATTGATATGAGGACTTTTTGAAACATGATGACATCCCTTAAACCATGAATTATATCAACTTAAATCTTTATGAAAAAAGTAAAATTGAATATTTTCAAAACAAGAAAACATCTGGAAAATTTTAAAACAATTTGAATATACATAATAAAATAAATGACTACTGAATATCTATTCAAAAGGAGGGAGGAAACATTCATTAGACTAAATAAGAGAGAGGTAAAATAAAGAAACTTCATTTAAAAGCTAAGATACAATATAAAAAAAAGATTTAGGAGTTAACACGATCTTAAGAAATCATAAAGTTTGTCATGTTCCCCACATTTAGTCCTTTTATTAGCACTGTCTCATTTTTTATGTTACCTAGTAATTTCCTTATTATTAAATTAATATAAGGTTTGTAATCACTATCTAGTTTAGCCTCAACTCAGAAAATAACACCCATGAAACAGACGCAACATGTTAATTATACTTTTGAATACATACTAGCCTGATTGTTTTTTTACGCACTACCTAAAATCATCTTGAATATCTACTATTATATACATGTAGCATATTGTGAGGAACTGTTTTATGTGAATCATGGAAAAGCTCAAGGAGGTTAGCATCAAGACTCTAGAATGTAGAATTTTATTATTTAGCATGGGACATTTGTTTCATATGACAGCCCTAGTCTTTTTAAGTACTTCCTCTTAATTTGAACTAAAATCTGTCTCCAGATTATTGCTGTATGGAAACTAAAGATAGAAATTTGGTTGTATTTACCTTATTTGGAAATTGTATAGGAGTAAAGTGTCCAGGAATTCCTAGGGATTACAATAACCTTCACCGTATAAAAATTATTATTAATTACTATGCGGATGTTAATTTTAGGTAAATTCATATATATATAATTTTGTTTTAGTTTTCTCAGCTCACACACTTAATTATTTAGTCTAGAATTTTTTCAGCATTTATTGCTGAGCGTACCAATTCTTTCCTTCTTAAAATAGAAATCTAATAACACTTGCTCACCTGAAATTTTCTGGGTTGTTCACAATTCTTTGTAATTTCACAAAATTCTCTAGTTTCACCTACTATTTTAATTGATTCTACAATTTCACTTTTAAGTACTCTTGGTATTTTCAGATATAGGGTAAGTAGACTTAATTATTTAAATTGAAGCACTCCTGCCTTACCCTCATCTAACTCTGAGGTTTTGACTCTAGGCTACCAGGAAAACAGAAGAACCATTAGAAAAAATAAAAGCAGAAATCATCTAGAGACAAGTAAAATGGAATCAGTAAAATCAAATGAGTGGATTTGTCTAAATTATTCTGGTTGAGACTACTCATAGGTCTTAGTTAATATTGCATAATATGTATTGATGACCAAGACTTTAAACACATCTCATGCTGCTATGATTCTACATAAACTTTAAGACATAATTATCCTCAATATATCTATATCTATAAATATGTGTGTGTACACTATATATAACTTTCCACAAGTAGAAAAAATACGTGCATATGTATTTCTTTATTTTAATGGGATATTATAACTCCAAGTATGATTTCCTATGTCAAGCAATATACATTTAACAAATTATCAGACATAAAAACTTTATCGAGTGAGATAACAGAAGTCTAGGACAATGTTTGACCAAACCTCACAGTTAAAATGACTGTGGAGTCAATCTGAACTACACTCAAAATTACTTTTATAAAAAAAAGTTACATTAATTTATCTTTAAAAATCTCTGAATTTATATATATTAAAGTTCATATTCTCATTGTATTTTAATAGTTCAGATGACTTTCAGGAAAACACCTAAAGATTTACAAGTTTCCAGTTATTCAACAGTTTTTAGCTTAATATTGTATAAGAATTACAATTACCTGGTATTTTCTCAAACAGAAGAAAACCATTTTTCATGCCCAGTTAATTAGGGTATTGAGAAGTAAAAACTTTCTGCTAATGTCTGCTTTAGAAAGCCTCCTTTTGTGAATTGACTATGTTTACATAGGGGAAAAAATACAAGAGTTATTCTCATCCACCACACAGCTTCACCTATACTAGGTGATTTTAATTTCTCTTACTTTTTAGAGAAAACAGACTTTAGGTGTATACTTTTTGATGGGGCTCATATTACTGGTATACAAAATGCTCACATTTTAAATTTGTTTGCTTTTGATTTCCTTTTTCCAAGTTTTCTTTTTATGTACTTTGAATTCCATTCCTTTTTTATGAACCTACAATTTAATCACTCCTCTTTCTTTAGTTTAATTCACATAATTAAAAACACAAACAAAAAGAAAAATAAAGCAAAAGAAACATTAAAAATACTTTAACTCAACATTTTTATTTTCTTTGTTTAATTCTGTGAAATGCAACACATTAATTCCCCAAAGGCCTAGAGAGTACAGTTGATCAATGATTGGGTTTTCAATGAACAAGTAAGTGTTTTTCCTTAACGCAATATCTTTATTTTAATTATTTCCTACACAAGAATTTAGATAAGTTAAACATACATATATGTCTAAATGGCACATACCAAATAGCTTTACATAATATTGATAAATATATTTATTATTAGAAATTTAAAATAAATGCAAGCAAATGGAAACAAATTTGCTTAAACAATGAAAGAACATTTTACCATTTTACCCTACATCATTTTCTTTTAAGTTAACAATTATGTGAACTTACCAGTGTTTAGTTGTTATGTTCCTCCCTGTTTCTTGCAATAATTGAGAATAGAAAAGAATAAGTTAAATTTAAAATACTACATCCAGATCTCCCAACATTATTTATTGAAGAGCCTATTTTGCTCCATTTTATGTGCCTGCCCCTTTTGTCAAAGGTACATACAAAAAAGAAAAAAGAAAAGGAAATTAGACAACCAACTTACACCACACACCAAAATAAACTCGAGATGGATAAAAGACTTAAATATTAGCCATAACACCATAAAAGTCCTAGAGGAAAACATTGGCCGTAAAATCTCAGGCATCCCACTCAGCAATATTTTTGCCAATATATTTCCTAGGGCAAGGGAAATAAAGAAAAGAATAAACAAATGGGACTACATCAAACTAAAAGACTTCTGCTCAGTTAAAAACAAACAAACAACAAAAAAAAAACCATCAGCAAGATGAAAAGGGAACTAACCATATGGGAAAACATGTTTGCCAATGATACCTCAAACAAGCATTTGATCTTCAAAATATATAAAGAACTCATAGGAATCAACACCGGGAAGACAGACAACTCAATTAAAAATTGGGCCTGCCTTGGTTGCTGTGTCTCTGTGGATTGAGTGCTGGCCTGCAAACCAAAGGGTCACTGGTTCAATTCCCAGTCAGGGTACATGCCTGAGTTGCAGGTCAGGTCCCCTTTTGGGAGGTATACACACATTGATGTTTTTCTCCCTCACTTCCCTTCTCTCTAAAAATAAATAAATAAAAACTTTTGGTTTAAAAAAAAAAAAAAGACAAAGAACCTGAATAGGCACTTCTCCAAAGAGGACATACAGAGGGCTCATAGCCATATAAAAAAATGTTCTACATCACTAGCCATCAGAGAGACGCATATTAAAACCACAATGAGATACCACCTCACACCAGTCAGGATGGCCATCATCAACAAATCAACAAACAACAAGTGCTGGCGAGGATGTGGAGAAACAGGAACCCTACTGCACTGTTGGTGGGAATGCAGACTGGTGCAGCCACTATGGAAAACAGTATGGAATTACCTCAAAAAACTAAAAATGGAATTGCCTTCTGTTGCAGTGATCACACCAATTCAAAAGAACCTATACACCCTTATGTTCATAGCAGCGCTATTTACAATAGCCAAGGGCTGGAAACAGCCTAAGTGCCCAACAGTAAATAAGTGGATCAAAAAACAGTGGTACAATTACACAATGGAGTACTACACAGGAAAAAGAAAGAACTCTTACCCTTCATTACGGTGTGGATGGAAATTATACGTGGAATAAGCCAGATGGCGAAAGACAAATACCATATGATCTCACCTAATACAGAAACCTAATGGACAAAACAAACAAGTGAGCAAAATAAAACCAGGGACATGGAAATGAGGAACAAACTGTCAGTGACTAGAGAGGAAGAGGTTAATGCAGGAAAGAAGAGGAAGGGTCTACTTAAGGAACAAGTATAAAGGACCCATGGACATGAACAAAATGGTGGGGATTGACTGTATGAGCCGGGGTGGGGGGAGTAGGCCAGGAGAAAGCAAATGGGGGAAAATTAGGACAACTGTAATTGAACAACAATACAATTTAAAATAAATTTTAAAAATAATAAATAAAATATTAGTATATCTAGGAGATTTAAAGAAAAATCTCTTTCCTGGTTTAGATTATCAGAAAGTTGAAGATAGGATTCAAATTGCACTTAAAACATTATATAATTTAGCACAGTGTCATATTTCCAATTGTGATATATATAACCGCTGCCTTGCGGCATACCTCTTCAGGGGAAAGGCTAAGGGAGTAAACCCCGACAGAAAATCCGGAGCCGGAGTCCCTAAGGCGGTTTGACGTTGTAGTCAACACCGGCAACTCCTGCGGCGCACCTGAAGCCAAGCTGTATTGACTCCGTCTTTCCCTTGAACCCTTCAGCTGCGAAGAGAGGGGGGGTCTGCTGCATGGGCAACAGCAGACCCTCCATATCACCCTGCCCAGGCTCTGTAGCTTCATCGCAAGATGTCGATTCAACACGGGAGGAGACAGATACCATGTCACTCCTGAGTCGGACTGCACAGCCATTCTCGGCGGTGCAGATAGACTCTTAAGAAGCTACACCATCGTCTCTCGAGACGGATGGCTGCCGACGATATATATAACTCATATATCATTACCACAATATAAAATAACAGATACACAAGAAGTTTAGTTTAAAGTGCTTTGCCACTTTTATATAGCTATATAACCACTATCCAAAGCAAGGTAAAAAATTTCTATTGCTGCAGAAATTTTTCTCATAATTTTTAAAAATATACTAATTTCCTCTCTCTGCCCTCAAATTAAACTTCCTTTTTTCTAATACTATATATGGATTTTAGCTGTCCTTATGCTTTATAAATAGAATTACATATACTTTTTCTGTGTCTAGCTACTTTCACTAAACATAATGTTTGAGAGACATGTTGCTTTTGCATGTATTGGTAGTTCATTCTTTTGTTTATTGCTGAGTGGTATTCCATTGTATGAATATGCCACTATATTTTTATTTATTCTCTTGTTGACAGACTTGTCAGTTGTTTTTAGTTTTGTCTATTATGGATAAGGCTTGTATGACGACTTTTGCATGAGTCTCTTTGTGGACATACATTTTCATTGGGAGTGGTAGTGTTGAATATCTAGTAACATTCCTAAGGCACAGGGTGGATATATGTTTAACTTCATTAGAAGCTTCCAAACACTGTTTTGTTTTGTTTTGTTTTTTCCTTTACTTTTTTTCTTTTCTTTTTCTTTATGGTGTGTGTTTGTGTTCTTCTTTTATGCTCCTACAAACCCCTGTGTCAAGGGCTGACTTTTAATAGATCACAGTGAGAGAGCTGCTCTGCCATGTACCAAACTCCAACTTTAAAGAGGTTGCATAGCCACCATGACTAAAGAGTATTACAAATATATTTTTTTAATTAGCTACTATGTTGATAAAAGATGGTATATTTTTAACAGTTGCACTTGGTTTTTCTTGAAAAGTGATAGTGTTGGTGCCTTTTCATATACAGTATTCACTGAAATTTTTGGCTACATTTAAGTGGGTCATTTGTCTTTTAATTCCTTATTTGTAGGTTTTTCTATATATTCTAAGTACACATTCTTTGTGATAAACATTTTTTTTTGCAATGCATAGCCCAATTATTGTCTTAATAGTGTCTTCTAGAGAGCAGTTTTAATTTTTATAAAGTTCAGTTTATAATTTTTCCTTGTATAGTAAATTTTGCCTCATGTTTGAAAAGCCTTTGCTTATTCTAAGTTCTCATAGTTTTTTTAAATCTATTTTTGTAGATGTTCAGTTTTTATGCTCCATATTAAGTTATAGTTGTCTATGGAATGGGAAACTGATTGAAGTTACCTTTTCCATACAAATATCTAATTTTTACAGAAATTTTGTAAAACTGCTTTCTTTTCTCTATTGGATTGACATGACACTTTGATTGAAAAGCAGCTGGTCATCAAAATAAGATGTAGTTTTAGATTGTTCTGTTAACTGATTGTTTTGTCTGTCCTGATAGAAATAGGAGATTTTGATCACCATAGCTTTACAGTAATTGGGGAAATGAGGAAGTATGTGTCCTCTAACCTTATTCTAATGTTGAAAGACCATTTCCTAAATCATTTATAATTTTTTTGTAAATTTTAGAATTAGCTTTTTTTTTTTTTTCTTAGTATACTCGCTGAAATTTTGGTAGGGATTACTTTGAATCTAAAATTAAAAGAGGGAAAATAACATCTGAAAAATATGGAATCTTCCAATTTTTGAATATGGTATATTTTTAAATTACTTTCTTAGTTTTCTACTTACACTAGTAATGTGTTGAAGAATTTAAACTTATTTGATGCTATTGCATTATTTTTCAGCATCCATGTTTTAAAGTCATTTTATCAAATGTGAGTTTTTTTATTAACATTTACTATTGTCTTTTTGTAACCAAACAACTGGGGTCCCACACTCTGCCACACATTGGCAATAATTCTGGAGACAGAGTTCAGCGTAAAAGAGAATGGTATTTTTATTTACTTACAGATGTACACAGATCCCACCAAGCTAGAGGAGTGAGCAGTTGCTGCCCTCAGCGCTTTTCTGCAGTTTTCCAAGGGGGAGGGGCACAGGGCTTGTGGCTCTGTCTCCACCTCCGGGAACCTGCTTACTGGGATCTCCTGGCACAAATCTCTTCTCGCCACCCTGCCATCCCATTTTTATGGGCCTAACTCCCAGTACCTGAAGTGTTTGGGTCA
Organism: Furipterus horrens; assembly: GCF_987537825.1. NCBI lineage: Eukaryota > Metazoa > Chordata > Mammalia > Chiroptera > Furipteridae > Furipterus > Furipterus horrens. Next base: position 72,266,170 of record NW_028327175.1, read on the forward strand.
GTACGGAAGCACTCAGGGAGGAGCCTGGGGCTTCCAGGCCAAGGTAGAAGTGTAGGAAGCAGATGGGCTGCAGCCACCCCGGCTTCTCGCCTGGGGGGCGGGCGCAAAGCTTGCCAGGTGCATGCCACCCTGAGTACTCCAGCCTGAGCCTCCCGTCCTCTGTTTCCGGAGCTTGCTGTGCTCCAGGCCTGCACTGGCGCGCTCAGGAAGGGGACCTAGGAATGTTCCCAGGCCACCCAGTTCCCAAGGTCCCAGGACTAGATACTCCATTCCCTGTTGTTTGGTAAGGAGGGGAGAATCCAAGAGGGTACAGCATTACCCCCTCTTTTCAAGTCTCCCCCACAATTACCTGTGTGGGAAAAGCAGGTGGGAGGGTTAGAGTTAGGGAATTCAGCGCCTAACCACAGGTGAGAAGGAAACCAAAATCCTCAGGTGCCAAATCAAAGCAAAGTAAAATCAGTTATCCAGAGACATAAGCAAGCATTGGAACCATCAGCTCACTTGAGGCCAGATGCCTCTACCTCCTTCCTGGTTTGGGGTGCCAGCCTTGCACGCCTCTTTTTTTGTTGTTATGCACGTGTCTTCCAGGCAAGAGCACCAAATGCACCTTTCTCCACCTCTCCACCATTTCTGGGATCAAGTTGCCCTGTTACAATTTGATCATCCACTTTCTTACTTCATTTCTAATAAAAAGTTGCCAATATCTATATCTTATTTTCCCTAATATAATTTTTATTTGATACCCTGTGGTATATAATCTTTCTCTTTAGTTATCACTAGTTTGAGTATAATATGCCTATGTCCATATTCTTTGTATTAACCCTGCTTGGAATTCATTGTGTTTATTGGATCTGTTTTCATCTATTGTAAGTTTTGGAGAGTTCTTAGCCATGTTCTTTTCAATATTTTATTCTTCCCCATATTTTTCTTCTCTCCTTCTAGAACTTAAGTTATAGTGTTTTAAACTGTTTGAAAGTATCCCAAGGGATCTTAAACTTTCAGGTTTGCTTTTATATTTTCTCCTTTTTAAAATTTATTATTATTTTTAATCATTTCTATTTCTTGTCTTCAAGGTCACTCATCTTTTTTTTTGGCAAGGACTAAATCTGAGTTTATAACATTATTTCTTCACCTCTGATATATTGTTCATTCCTAGAATTCCATTCAAATAACTTTTATAGTGCCTCTATATCTGCTGAAATTTTGCCTCTCAACACATTTTTTCACTCTTTCAAAAATATAATTTAACTACTTATACAAAATTGTTTGAAAGTCCTTATCTGAGGATTCTAACATTTCAACCATCTCTGAGACTGCTTATGTTGAACATTATTTTTATAAACTGAGATCATAGTTTCTTCATTGTTTTGCATGTGTCATTATATTTTTCTTCTCAGAGTTTTATAAAAAATAATATTGGCGCCTTAAGTAAATAATATTAACACAGGAAAAGGGAAAATCTCTTTCTTGTTACCCCAAAACATTTGGGTTGATTTGATCTGATTTATACTTAACCTGGGTCTGAGATTTGTTGCAGAGCAACAAATATGGTTCAGATTATAGTTGTTTTCAAACATTTTGCATATATAACCAGGACCAGGGATATGAATACTAGAGAGATTTCAAACATCTTGTTTCACAGCTAAATTTCTAGTTTTCAAATCTGTGAAAACTTTCATGCTTCTTTAGAGCTTCACTGCCAGGTTCTGAATTTCTGTAAAAGTTTTTTACCTCTAGTTGCATCCTCTCCTTTCTGTGCCTGAGTAAATTTTTTTTCACTCCAGTCACCTTTTTCTGAGATCCTGTGGGACAGAGCCCTTATGCTATATGAAATTCTCCCCCTCCCTCAGTTTTATTGAGATACAATTAACATATAACATGGCAAGAGTTTAAGGTGTACAACATTTTTTAGAAGCATGTCTCTCAGTTCTTTTATCATCCCCTCAGCTTTTTAGGTGAAAGCTCAAAGTAACCTACATGTTTCATTTTGCTGTCTTATGCTGACTGACTAGAAACCTTATATAAACTTAAGACCTAGAAGAGAGCTATAAATGGATTTCTCCTAGTATTTCACCACCACCACACACAATAAATAACAAGTAAGGAGCACACGTAGATGCAATTTGTTCATTTAACAGCAGTTCTCAACCTGTGGGTTGCAACCCCTTTAGGGGTCAAATGACCCTTTCACAGGGGTTGCCTAAGACCATCAGAAAACACATATATAATTACACATTGTTTTTGTGATTAATCACTATGCTTTAGTTGTGGTTGGGGGTCACCATAAGATGAGGAACTGTATTAAAGGGTCGTGGCATTAGGAAGGTTGAGAACCACTGCTTTATAAGACGTCACACCAGTCCACATATCACATTAAATATTTGTTAAAATCCAACTAACATTTCTTCATCTACCAGGATGGCAACAATTGTGAGTCTGTTCTTTCCTGAGTAGAACCTGTTTCTGTGAAGTATTTTTTTTTACCCTTGTGGATGTGCATCAGCAATTTTATAATGAGTTTTGTGAAACCATAATATTTTAGCTTATTCAGGTTCATTTTGGTTCTTAGTGTGGAAATGACCATTTCATGTGAATTTCTTAAGTTTATCAAAGCTTGTTTATGAAAAAATAAATAATCCCAATGATATTTATTACTATTAATAAAATAAATAAGTAGAATATAATATACAGAAATTATATATGGCTATGTCTTTATCTAAGTGAATAAATGCACAGAAAATATAGTAAGAATGAAAATATGTTAAATGAGAAATCCTCATCTATGACATTTATTCTACTTATTCTCTTGCAGATATCAGTATTTTATGAATAAATATGTTAAAATTTTGATCTGCATGCAATTAAAACATAACCTAAAAATACTGAGATTATATCGGCTAAATATAGAATAGTCACAAATGACATGTATAATTATATGTTATTTGCATTTAATATTTTATTTAAACCTACAAAATTATATGTGATATGTAAAATTGTTATTTCAATTTTATAACTGTGAAAACTGAAACAATTGAAAAGGCAAGATTTAAGCACATCTGATTTTTCTTTTTTTACTGAGCTCTCTTCTCTCTCTCTCTCTATTTCTTTCTTTCTTTCTTTTTATTGCTCACATGAGAACATGCTTATTCATTTTAGAGAGAGGAGAAGGGAGGGAGAGAGAGGAAGAGAAGTATCAAGTGAGAGAGAAACATTGATCTGTTGCCCCTTGTATGTGCCCTGACCAGGGACTGAACCTGCAACCTAGTCACGTGCCCTGACTGGGAATTGAACCTGCAACCTTTCTCTTTATGGGACAACACTTCAACCAACTGAACCACAATGGACAGGAGTATTGAGCGTTTCCTTAAGCAGAATGTAATATTGCCTCCAACTCTAAGAAATTATACTTTAGACTTTCAGCCAAGAGTGAGGTGTAGACAGACACACTGTGTCTCCCTCCACCACTAAGAAAAAATGCAACTACCTCAAAACTAGAAACAACCAGAAGTTCCAGAAAATCATACTGCATGGAAGTCCAACAAACAAAGATATAAATAAGAAATACTCATTCAGACAGGTAGGAGGGGCGGAGCCTGGGCAGAGAAGATTCGGTGTGGTGGTGGCAGCAGCAGCAGACTGGCAGAAAGTGCAGTAACACCTTTTAAAAAGTCAGGAGGGATACCTGGGGAATATTCCCAGCTCCTCACCAGACCTCACAGCTCACGGTCCCAGCACCAGGGAGAATCAAGCCTCATTGTTTCTGACCGTGCAGACCATTGAGGACTGGGGTGGAGGCAGATGTCGCAGGTCTCAGCAGAGTCCGCTTGTTTAAAGGGCCCCCATGGTCCTAGAATGACTACAGACCTACCCACTCTGGGAACAATGGCCAGGGGAACAGCTGGAGAGGCGCCAGTCTAGTGCGGAAGTGGGAGAAGTACCTGGAAAAGGGGCAAGTGTTGGGCAGGAGGCATTGTTCCCTTTTGGACCCCTCCTCCACATCCAGCACCATAACGTGGTGAAACAGGTCACCCTGTTGAATCTATAAGGCTCCGCCCCTTACAACATAATAGGAGCAACAGCTCTCTCTGGGATGTGGAGGCAAACAAACACAAGAGACTGTCAGAATCAGGAGACAGAGAAGTATGGCTCAAAAGGGGAACCAGATCAAGGTTCTAGTGGGAGAACTAAGCGACGAGGATATAGCCACCTAACAGATGAGAAGGTAGACAACTTAACAGATGAGGAGATAGACAACCTAACAGATGCAGAATTCAAAACACTGGTGATAAAGATGCTCACAGGCTTGACAGAATGCTTGAGTATGGCAAACGCATAAGAGAAGAAGTGAAGGCTATGCTAAGTGAAATGAAGGAAAATCCACACAAAACTAATGGTGAAGGGAAGGAAACTGGGGTTCAAATCAATGATTTGGAACATAAGGAAGAAAAAAACAGCCAACCAGCACAGAATGAGGAAGCAGGAATTGAAAAAAATGATGAAAACTTCCCAAATTTTGTGAAGGAGATGGACATACAGGTCTGGGAAGTACAGAGGGTACCACGCAAGCTGGACCCAGAGGGAACCACACCAGGACACATCATGATTGAGATGCTAAAGGTGAAAGGTAAAGAGAGAATCCTGGGCGAAGTAAGAGAGTGGTGGAGAGTTGCCTACAGGGGAGTGCCTATAGGACTATCAGCTGGTTTCTCAGAGGACACTTTGCAGGCAGGAAGGGACTGGCTAACAGTATACAATGTGATGAAAAGCAACCTACAGCCAAGATTACTCTATCCAGCAAAGCTATCATTTGGAATGGAAGGGCAGATGAAGTGCTTCCCAGACAAGCTGAAGCTAACGAAGTTCATCATCACCAAGCCATTATTATTTGAAATGTCAAAGGGACTTACTTAGGAAAAAGATCAAAACTATGAACACTAAAATGGCAACAAACTCACAACTATCAACAACTGAATCTAAAAAATAAAAACAAAATCCAACTAAGCAAACCAGAATAGGAACAGAATCCTAAGTATGGGGATCATTTGGAGGGTTATCAGCTGGGAGGGGCCAGGGGGAGAAATGGGGAAATTGTGCAGGGACTAAGAAGCATAATCGATTGCTACAAAACAGTCAGGGGGATGTTAAGAATAATATAGGAAAGGGTGAAGCCAAAGAACTTATATGCACGACCCATGGACATGAACTGAGGGGGGTGGGATTGCTGGAGGGAAAGGGGTTACTAGGCAGAGTGGAGCAAAGAGAAAAAAAATTGGATCTACCATAACAACCTAATCAATAAAATATACTTAAAGGAAAATAAATAATACTTTAAGGTATGATAAAGATAATTTTAGATATACTTTATAAAATATTATCAAACTGACTTGCCTAAATATAATATAGGCAAAAATAAAATCTTTTCTTTTCTTTTTTAGAAAACCATGTTTTAGATTTAGTTAATTTAGTGGGTCATTCTCATACAGCATAAGTTAGTAAACCTATTTTATTAAATGATAATACATTTATGTCTAGTCTGTTCCACTTTTCCAAAAGTATATCCATATCAAATAATAATATTCAGCCACTGAAGTATATTTCTCCTGCCCAAACACTGAAATCATTGTGAATTAAAATCAGTTTTAAATCCCTTTATATAGTAAATAAAATTGTATGTTTTAAAGATACAGGCAAAGGATAACATTTCTGGGAAACTGTATCTTAGTAATTGTGTGAGTTAAATTTTAACTAGAAAAGTCAGTTGATTCTTATAATGTATTATATTTGTATGTAGGCAAATTATAAAGAAAATAACTTTTAGATTTGAAGCAAAAATAAGTAACTTTTATGAGAAAATGTAATGAGATGGTTATGGGAGGACAATACATAAATCACAAGTATTCTATTTTTAATAAAATGCTATGGTACACAACCAACTTATATATTTCTTTTTTGCAAGTTCATTTAAGTCAGTGTTTCTCAAACTTTGGCAACTGAGGCCAGCATAATGTTCTTCAACATGAAATTAGAGTTCAACTTTATTCGTCGGTCGTCGTAGGTCGTCGGCAGCCGTCCGTCTCGAGAGACGATGGTGTAGCTTCTTAAGAGTCTATCTGCACCGCCGAGAATGGTTGTGCAGTCCGACTCGGGAGTGACACGGTATCTGTCTCCTCCCGTGTTGAATCGACATCTTGCGATGACGCTGGAGTGTCCTCTCCAGTGAAGCTGAAGCTACAGAGCCTGGGCAGGGTGATATGGAGGGTCTGCTGTTGCCCATGCAGCAGACCCCCCCTCTCTTCGCAGCTGAAGGGTCCAAGGGAAAGACGGAGTCAATACAGCTTGGCTTCAGGTGCGCCGCAGGAGTTGCCGGTGTTGACTACAACGTCAAACCGCCTTAGGGACTCCGGCTCCGGATTTTCTGTCGGGGTTTACTCCCTTAGCCTTTCCCCTGAAGAGGTATGCCGCAAGGCAGTGGAGGTTTTTTTGGAGTCAGAGTTTTCCTTCTCTGATGTGCCCTGACTGGAAGATCGAACCAGCGACACTTAGCTCGCAGGCCGACGCTCAATCCACTGAGCCAAACCAGCCAGGGTTTCAACTTTATTATAGGTAAATTTTAGTAATAGAAGAATAGTTTCCACGTACAATAGATAAGATAATTTTTGTTACTATGACAATAATAATAAACAAGTGATATTTTTAGGAGGGATTTATATGGTTTTCCCAATAACAGTAAAAAAGCTTGTTGAGCCTTGGCGATTGACACAGTGAACTTTAGTCCAGATTCTTATCCAGTTAATTTATTTTCTTACTCCATTTACAATTATTTAAAACTCTTAAGATCATCATTACAGGTTGTGGAATGGCAGCAAGTGCTTGGTGGCCTCGCAATATGAATCTGAGTGTTCAGTATAGACTCAGAATATAAGGAGATATTTATACCTGAAAGTCTTTAACAGTTTTATGTAAAATTATAACATTGTGTGTATATCGATTTAAAATTTTAAATGTCAAGTTCTTCAATTTGCATGCCAGAACCTAATGAAGATTTAATCAGTCTTGATTTATATTTAAAATGTGCACAAAGTCTCCTGATTCCTATGGCATATTTAGATTTTTTAAATATACACACTAATGTATGGCCAATATGTTGTCTAAAGAAAGGATGAATCATTTCAAACTACTGCTATTAGTTTATGCTTTAAAATAACTTTTATCATCAATGTTAAAAAGAATAATTTTTATCTTGGAAATTATGGGTTCTTACTATACAAAATATAAGTGTATCCCTGACCACACACTATAACAGGCAACACAAAATAGCTGAAATGGATTTTTTTTTTTTTGTATTTTGAGTGCTATGAATAAATATTTTATGTCTTCCCTCAATACCAAAATGCGTGTGAGCACTTTTCCCTTGGCAGTCAGGGTACTGACTTTGTGCTGTTGATATAACTCTACTATTAAATAAATAATGTTTTCCAGTAGCTCTTTTTTTTTTTCTCTCCTAGCAAACTATGTCATGTTAGTGGGCTAAACAATGCTTCTTTGGTTTTGGGTGCTTGCCTGCCATTAGTGACAAAATTTTATGAATTTGATACTGAAAAATACTTCATGATTATTCAATAAAGCATTCACAAAAACAATAAAAAAATTCAATAATTTTGAACAGTATGATCCCTGTGTTTTGTTCTAAAATGATGTGAAACCCTAATTAGCATTGACAATATTGTGTAATATAGAGATCATTAGGAAATAAATTGTGAATAGATAGCTGGTCCAATGCATACAATATTTAAGATATATAGTGTTTTCTCTTTTTACAATTTTAGAGTTGCTTCTGCAGAAATATTTAATTTACATATCTCCTTAACCAATAATATACATATTTACATACTTTTTTCAGAGTTCATTTTATTATTCGCTTCTATATTTTTCTATACATTATTTCAAAAATGTGATTATTAATATTATCATTTTGGCACATTTTATGCTTTAATAAATAATTTAAAAGTTAATTATTTGTGGATTGGAACTGTGATATATTTTAAAAACCTACACATTTAAGAAATGTGAGTAAACAATTGGTAAATAACATCAACTTAAATGATCTTTTAAATAGGTGCCAACTGGGGCAAATTGACCAATATATAATTTTTATTATCACATAATATTTCTAAAAACAAATAACTAAGTACATAGTATAATTTTTATGAAAATAAATGATTTACCAGTATTTAAAATTAGTAAGAAACATGAAATATATATATTTTCCCCTAACTGCCATATATGTAAGTCAAGGGCTCAGTGATGATTTAGGATAACACATGATTATTATTGTGATTTTAACAGCAAATCACTGCTTAGGTTACCTACCCATTAACACTTTAAGTCAACAACTTGATCCAAACAGCTATTAAATAATTCATTGTGATATATCTCCAGGTTTGATTGCATTCATTTCAAGCAGTTTTGTTTAATATTTTCCAAATTATCTTTTATTTTGTAGCATACTGCCAGTAGTAGTGGAAATTGACAACACACAAAAGTTTATGACACCAGGTTAAGATATATGTTTTATTACATTAAAACGCATCAGGTATACAGAGTAGAAAACTTTAATATAAGTCACATTTTAGAAAATTGTATATAATGTGGAATGACCAATATAGACTGGAAAAGGGTGACCTGAAGAGATGTAAACTTCGTTTTCAATAGGAAGCACTGGACAGTTCTAAAGTCATACATATCTGTGTTTCAATACTATTAAATCTCAATCTTCAGAAGTGTATGCAAAATTGGACAGATAATAAACATTATATATATTTAATAATTTTTAACATTTTAAATATAAAAAACAATTACTAAATATTTATACAAGTAACACCATCATTTTAACTACAGGCAAAATGGATGATTGTCAATCTACATTATTAATTGTTCCAATTCAAGATTATTTATCTCATATTATGTATAAATATAGCATTCACTAATATACTTTTCAGTGTCACTATGTAAAAGAGTAATGATAAAAACATTAATGAGAGAAAATCAATAAAGAAGCCATGCTGTATTTATTCAAATGACACTGGCTATAGGTATATGCTTGCTTTCATTTGCTTTATTTATCTAAAACAGTATACTTAAAGTATTGTTTAAATATAACCATACAGCCAACTTTTATCCAAAAGAATACCCTTCAATTAAAACCCTTTAACATGCACTCTGCACAAAATTTATTTTTTTGAATGATTATATCCATTTGTTCTTAGAGAACGAATGTGTGTTTGGCTCTAACATGCCCGCAACTGAGGATCTGGCCCACAATCCAGGCATGTTCCCTGACTGGGAATTGAACCAGCAACCCTTTGGTTCAGAGGCCAGCAATCAATCCACTGAGCCATGCTACCCAGGGTGTATTCTACATAACATTTATTTTTTAGTTTTGCTATTTAATATTAACTTCTTGTGGGTAATTTGTAAGAACAAATATTTGTATGGTGGTAGGTATTAGGCAACAAACCTTCCATGCATAGACCTTTATTTTTCCTAAAATTCAGTTCAGTACAATACATTCAATTAATAAAATGATCTAATCTCAGTGTTCAGACATTTTCTGCTCTCATGGCCTTTATGGTATTGTAGTTTGCATGGAGCGTACCCTCTTACCTGAACAAATAGAGGGCCAGTCCGCATGTTTAATTCCCAAGAAACGCTACTTAATACATCATGCTGAGTCTAATTTCCATACAGAAAGCTAGCATAAGAAAAATAAAGCCAAGTTCTTCCCATGGCCATGCCTCATAAATGAAATATTATTAAATCCAATAAAAGTGTAACATTTTAAGACTGAAATCTATTATGAAAGCTAAAATGTAGGCTGAAAGTCAGTTATTTTCCTAGAATTCTTTTGTGAAGACACTAAAGAAACCCAGAATCTTATTATTTTCTATAATTCAATAGTCACATGCTCTTGTAAACAGATGTAGTTATATTTAATCATTATTTTGAGTTAAATTTCTCATTTACAGTTTGTATGTTTAACATGTTTGTAGAAATATCTTTTTTATTTTCTTTAAATAACTTATTTGTTTGTATGTTTATTTATTTATTTATTTTTAGAGAGAGGGGAAAGGAGAAAGAGAGGGAGAGAAACATCACTGTGTGGTTGCCTCTCACGCACCCCCAACTGGGGACCTGACGTGCAACCTAGTCATGTGCCCTGACTGGGAATCGAACCAGTGACACTTGGTTCACAGGTCGACGCTCAATTCATTGAGCCACAGCAGCCAGGTTTCTTTTTTCTTGACACTGAACCTCACAGAAAAGCAGACATCCTTATGCCCATTATAAAATATGTAAAATAAAGTATGGATTATTGGGTTAGCTCTATGTACACTATAATCAATTAAATACCAAGCAATAAGCAGTAGTTTTTTTATACATGAGACACACACCTCATACCTATCAGATTGGCTACCATCAATAAATCAACAAAACTGTGTTGGCCAGAATATGTCAAAAAGGAGACTGGGAATGCAGACTGGTGCAGCCACTATGTAAAGGAGTATGGAATTTCTTCAAAAAGTTAAAAATGATACTGCCTTTTGACACTTCTGGAAATATATCTTAAAAATTTCAAAACACAAATCGAAAAGGATATATGCTGCTCATTTCTCTATAAAGCATCAATCCATGTGATATGAAAAAGAGACATTTATTGAAGAACATATAAGATATAAGAAATATTGTACATAGGATAATGACACCTCAGTCCTCTAGGCACCTTGGGACCTCACACAGTTCTGCTAGTGTTTCTTCCACTGTTCAAAACTCTGCAAAATCCTTTTGTTGAAATTGCCACTAGTTGCAATGTTGTATTTTCTTGAATCTCATCAATGATCTGAAATCTCTTCCCTTTCAAAGGGGATTTTAGTTTTGGGAAAAGCCAGAAGTCACAGGGTGCAACACCTGAGCTATAAAGAGGGTAAGTCACCTGGGTGATGTGAAGTTTTTTGAAACAATGCTGCATGAGATGTGATATATGAATGGACATGTTCTCATGATGTAGCTGCCAATCACCAGTTGTCCATAGCTGTGACTGTTTTTTTCATATTGCATCTCTCAACTGACAAATAACATTGCAGTAGTACTCATTAATTGTTCGGCCTGGAGGAGTGTACTCATGATGAACAACACCTTCCCAAACAAAAAATACAGTTAACATGGTCCTGATTATGCTGCCATTTTGCTGCACCTTCCTTGGACATGGAGAACCAGGCGACTTCCATTGGGATGACTTGGTCTATGTTTCTGAATCAGAGGCATACACCTACCATTCATCCCTGGTTGTGACTTTTTTGAGGAAATCTGGTTCATTGGTAGTGGTTTGAATCAAGTTATTAGCAACTGCAGCACAATGTTCCTTCTACTCTAGTAGCAGAAACTGTGAAACAAATTTTGCTACAACAGGTTTCATATCAAAATCTCAGACACAGTAGTTGTTGGAAACCCCAGATCAGCTTCTAGTTCTTGACTGTCAGTCACTGATCTTTGTTGACTGCAGCCCATACACATCGAACATTCTCAGGTGTTCTGCTTGTTGCAGGCCTTCCAGAAAATGGATCACTTTCAACAGATTCTCAACCATCTTTGAAGTGTTTGTGCCACACTTTTATTTGTGCTGAACTCATTGCATCATTCCTGAAAGCCTTCTGAATCATCCAAATGATTTCCACAGAGAAATGTTCAAGCTTAGAGCAAAATTTGATGCAAATTTGTTGCTCTACTCAGTCATTTTGAATGCGATAGCCACACAGTACACATATTCACTCAGTAGTGTCTACTGCCCCCATTGACTAGTACAGTGAAGTTGTAATTGTTCATGCATGTGCATTCCAGACAACTCTCCTTGGCTGCACATATCATTATTGCACAACTATTCTTGTTATATTAACAATGGCTGGACTTTTTCCAAACAGATCTCTATGTACCTCTATATTTATAGTGGTATTATTTACAATAGCCAAGATCTGGAAACAGGCCAAGTGCCCGTCAATAGATGAATGGATAAAAAAGAAGAAGAAGAAAAAAAAAAGATGTGGTACATTTACACAATGGAATATTATGCAGCAGTAAAAAAGAAGGAACTCTTACCCTTTGTGACAGCATAGATGGACCTGGAAAATATCATGCTGATAGAAATAAGCCAGTCATATAAAGACAAATACCATATGATTTCACACATAGGTGAAATCTAATGAACAGAATAAACTCATGAACAAAATAAAATCAGAGGCATGTATACATGGAACAGACTGACAAATATCAGAAGGGAAGGGCATTAGGAAGACTGAAGGAGGTTAGCCTAATAACATAAATGTGTAGCCCATGGACACAGACAACAATGTTTTAAAGGTTGGGTAGATGGGGCTGGGTGAAGGGGGGCAAAGGGGAAAAATGTGGGGCATCTGTAATAGTGTCAATAATAAAATAATGTAGAAATTTTTAAATCTTAATATGTGTAAAAATTAAGTTTACACTTTAATTATAAATTAATGCTATATTAACTAATATCAAAATAAAATATTCATATATAAAAAAATAAAGAAAAGGACATCATGACAGACTTTTTATCTCTGGTTGGTTGAGGGTTGCAGACTACATCTAATTATACATATTGTCCTTATTTTGATTACAAGGTGAATTTGTAGCAAAACAAAATTATATCTATAATCTTTAAAGAGGCAACATTATTAGTTAAACTTGCCCTACCCCACTCTCAATATAAGAAGAAAAGAGGAACTATTTTTCCACCTTTCAACTGTAGTCAGATTCTCTTTGTATGATTTAACCTTATTAGACACCATTTTAAACCATAGATCTCCCCATGTGGACTTGACATTCAAATGACCCTTTGTTACTGTTTTAAATTTAACTATTCCTTTCACATATGTTAGTGTTATATCAGAATGTTGTCTTTGGCCCTTTTTTATGCTATGTTCAATTAGCTCTAAGCAGTTGATTTGCTAGTCATTCTCCCTGGTCTTTAAATGATTCAGTGGAAGATAGTTGGGTTAAGAACATGTGTCTTTTATGACAGCTTCTTCCTCTGTATAGCATCACTGTAAGTGTGTGAGTGTTGTTATCTATTTAAAGCTTATCAAATAGGTCTTTTCTGAAAGATTGCTTTCTACTGCAATTGATGTTTCTCAGAAAGTATATTGAAAGGAACTTTAATGGAATTAGAACATTTAAAGTAAGAATGGCTTTTCTTGCTGTGAAAGGAGATGATCCAGCATTTCCTATATACATTGTTCAAGGATTAATTTTTCTTACAATTTCTACTACCCATTTTTTTTATTGTTATACTTAAAGGGAATCTTTTTGTTATTTCTACTGAACAGGGGAGAGAAATAAAATTATTTGCCAAGCTGAGAAAACTATCTCAGCATTTCAGTTCATAAAGTGCCTTCATTGTCAGAGGATTACAGTAGGGAAGGCAGACAGGCTGAAATTGTAACAAAAATTAAAAACATGTTGTTGTTTGAAGCGCTGTAATGTTAATTTACTACTCAATAAATACAACAAGCTTCCACTGAGGCTTGCAAGCCTAGAGAGGCAACGTGAAGGTCCTATGTGAATAGTTGCTTAACTAGTTAGGAACAGTGGCTGATTAGAGATGAGCAGGTTGATTCTTCTACCACAGTTTTATTCCCTACACCTGTGCCTCTGAGTCCTAATGTTGTCAGTGGTATAAAAACCCAATGATTTACAAGATAACATCTGAATGTATAACATTTTCAAAGTATGATTAGTGCCCATTAAAATGACAAATATATTACAGTTTGACAGATGGACTTTAATAAGCTGGGCTCTCACAGAATTTCTAATGTTTTGCTGTTTCTGGCTACGAATCCATAAATCTCATGGCACACTCCTTTTGTTAGAACTCTCCAGTGGCTTCTGACTGCAACCAGAATAAATATTGTATATAAATTTATATTGTACTGAAAGGCACTATATGTTCTGACTGATACCTACATCTCATCTTTTTTCTCTCTTCTCTCCCACTCAATCATTACATTTTATTCCACTGGCCTTTATTATGTCCCTTAAATATGCTTCTTTTTGGGTTGTCCTTCTACTAGACCTTCCTAAAGCTGGCTTCTTATCTTTCAGGTCTCCAGTGTGGCCTTCTCTGAACACTACAGCTGAAGCAACTCCTCTATGCACCTCTTTCCCCATGCTATTTTTATTACATTGCCCAGCTCATTTATTTTATAGCACATATCAGTATCTAAACCTTTATTTATTGATACATTATTGTCTGTATTCCTCTAATCAGGATATATGCTTAAGACCTATATATATATATACATATATATATATATATATATATGTATATATATATATAGTGGGAGCACAGAAGTTTTTTTTTTTTACATTTGATGGAAATAAAGCTACTATTAAGTAGTTTATTGATTTATGAAATTATGAAGTCTCCTATATTTATGAACATTCCCATCATTAAAATAACTATTAGGGTAGGGGCATAGAGAAAAAAAAATCAACATAAATTTTATAAAACTTATAATGTATAAAAGTACTTCTAATCCCTTAATGAAAGTGCCAAATAATATATTAAAAACATGAGTATAATAATTGTAATTCTTAAATATATTTTTAAATTTCTTTTCTTAAAAATGTGACAAAATGAAATATAGTTTTGTTTGACAAAATTTTTGTAAGAACTAGAGATTTTTTCTCTCAAAAGCAAATGTTTTAAAATTTAAAATAAGTGCTTTCAATGGCATAAAAAAAAAAAAAAAAGACACAGACCATCCTGGAATATGGATAGTTAGGGACAAAAATAACAAATATAAACATATCTGCTAAGAATGCGACAGGCACTCACTGTTTAACACATTCTGTAGATATTAATTAAATTAATAATCACAGCAATTTATGATGTCCATATCGTTTCCCAATTAACAGTCAGGAAAACTGAGACATGCCAACTTTAGAAACATACATTTAAAATGGTTAAGTTTTAGAACTGGTATCTGAAACTAGACAGGCTGGCGTCAGTGGGTAGAAAGCTGATTTGAGAAAATGAAAACAAAGAGAAAGTATTCCCGATTTCCTTTAAGGAGTTAGTATCTTAAAAAACAAATCAGTTCATAGGCATTTAAATCCTAAAATTTCTGCTATATTTTTTAACTCAACAATGCATGGAATAATGTTTATAATCAGGAAAAAAAACAAAACTTAGCTTCTTTTTGAATAGCAAAATTTAAGCTTAAATAAACATATAACAGTCCTATAATGACATATTTGTGAAGGGATAGATTTTCTTTCTATAAGCCCTTTGAGTCTATTTTACTTGTTGCACTGCGATGTTTATTTGGATAAAACTGCTGAATTAGAATCTTACATGAGAAAATTATAGATTGGTACCAATAATTAATAAAATCCTTGATGGGTGATAGGTTTTACCACTTCTAAATAATTCTTCATCAGTTCTATAGCATTATTGTACTCAAATGAATTTTTCCTCTGAATGGTTTCCTTGATATGGATCTGTAAATTTAGTTTAGTGACATAATTTACTTTTTATGTACTCATAAAATATTTTATTTTACAACATGTATTTCTTAATCCATAACTCATATGTCCACATAACCACATAAAACATGGTTGTGTGTATATTTTCTGTTTATTTTGAGCTATAAAAGCTATGAATATGTACTTTAGTGGATAGGGGTATAAACATATCACAAGCAATTCCTTCTTTTCTATAATTTACTAAGCCTTATGTTTATTAAATTTATTTAATGTAAGTCGCTTGATGTCTCCAAATAATTCTTTCCACTTCTCTTAAGAAATTGCCAGAAAACAAGTACAAGAGGACCTCATTCCAAGCTAATTTTATTAAATTGAGCACAAATGCTTATCTTGTAAATAAATAACAGTAACATCATTTCTGCAAAAAAAATTAACAAAAACAAATTACAAAAACTTGTATAAATGTGTAGACATCAAAAAAGGGAAATATAAAAGATTGCCAAAAGTACATCTTTTGTATAGTAATTGCAATATAGTTACAAACATTAAAAGTATCATACATTGTGATCAAGTGGAATTTATTCCAAGGATACAAAGATAATTCAACATTTGCAAATCAGTCAACATGATACACTACATTAACAAGTAGAAAGATAAAATTAATATTATCATCTAAATAGAGGCAGAAAGAACACATGACAAATTTAATATTTATGATAATAACTCTCAATAAAGCTGATACAGAGAAAATATACCTCAACATAATAAAGGTCATATATGACAAGCCTACAGTTAACATAATACTCAACTGTAAAAAGCTGAAAGCTTTTTTGTAAGATCAAGAATGAGACAAATTTGCCCAACTCTCAACATTTGTATTCAACATAGTATTAGAAGTCCTAGTAGGAGTAATTAGGAAAGAAAAATGAAGTCATCTAAATTGAAAAAGCTAATACAAGGGTAGGCAAAAGTAGGTTTACCATTGTAATACCATACAAATAAATAATACAAGAACAAACTCTTTTGCATATTACACCCCACTTTTGCCAACCACTGTATATTGAAGTAAAATTGTCATACTATTTGCAGTGCCATGATATTATATATAGAAAACCCTAAAGACTCTACAAAAAAATATTAAAACTAAATTATAAATTCAGTAAAGTTGGATGATAAAAAAATCAATATACAGAAATTTGTTGCATTTCCATACCCTAATAATGAACTGACAAAAAAAGAAATTTAAAAAAGAAGTCACTTACAATTACACAAAAAGAATAAGATACCTAGAAATAAATTTAACCACAGAGGTCAAAGACACATATATTGAAAACTATAAGACATTACTGAAATAAATAAAAATATTATTTATGCTCTGAATTGGAAGAATTAATATTGTTAAAGTGTCCACACTACCTGTAATAATATACAGATTCAATGCAATCCCTTTCTAAATCCAATTGCATGATACAGAGAAATAGAACAAACAAGCCTGAAATTTATACAGAACCATTAAGAATCCCAATAGCCAAACTAATCTTGAGGGAAAAAGAACCAAACAGATGGCATCTTGTTTTCCGAATTCAAGCTATATTACAGAGCTATAGTAATTAAAACAGTATAGTAATAAGAAAACAAAGACATATAGATCAACGAAACAGAACAGAAAGCCCAGAAGGAGATTCCCACATGCACGATCAATTAATTTATGACAAAGAAGCCAATAATATAAAATAGAGAAGGGACCATCTCTTCTGTAAATGATATTGGCAAAATTAGATGGCCACATGAAAAATAAAATAAAAGTTGACCAATATTTTACACACCTAATAACTCAAAATTAATTACAGTTTTGAATATCAGACCTTAAACCATAAAACTCTGAGAAGAAAACATACAGTGTAAACTCCTTGACATAGGTCTTGGTGATGATTTTTTAAAATATGACACCAAAAGCAAAATAATGAAAGCAAAAATAAACAAATGGGTCTACATTAAACTAAAAAACTCCAGCTCAGCAAAAGAAACCATCAACCATATGTAAAAACAACCTACTGGATGGGAGAAAATATTTATAAATCATGTATCTCATAAGATCATAATAACCAAATTATACTTAAAAACTCATACAAGTCAATAACAAAAGAACAAACAATTTAATTTTAAAAATAGGAAGACTATCTAAATAGGCATTTTTTCCAATGAGGGCATACAGACCCCAATAGGTATATGAAAACATGCTCAACATCAAACCAACATTACCTTTTAGATTCATTATTACTAAACAAGGCAATAAATAACAAATGTTGGCAAGAATGAAGAGAAAGAGGAACACTTGTGCACTGTTGGTAGGAATGCAAATTGCTTCAGCAGCTATGAAAATGGTGTAGAGTTTCCTCAAAAACTTAAAAATGGAACTACCATATGATTCAACAATTCCACTTCTGGGTCTTAATCCAAAGGAAAAAAAATCACTAATTCAAAAAGATATGACAGCTAGTTGGTGGGGGAGGTTAAAGGGTGGAAAGATTGAGCAAAAAAGAAAAAGGACTCATAGATATAAACAACAGTGTGGTGATGGCTGGAGGTGGGGAGGGTTGGAGGAATATAAGGGACCTAAAGGGTAATATAAAAAATACAATAAAGATTAAAAAGAGAAAAGAAAACTCACAGTGCAATAACTCCAAAAAGAAACAAACAACAACAACAACAACAAAAAAAGCTAAAAAGATAATACACACCCTCATATTTATTGCAAGATTATTTGCAATAGTCAAGATATGGAAACAACATAAGTGTGTATAGACTAATAAATAGATAAAGAAACCGTGGTAGATATGTACAATAGAATATTATTGAGTCATAAAAAAGAAAATCTTGTCATCTGTGACCATATAAATGGACCTGGAAGGCATTATGCAAAGTAAAATAAGCGAGACAGAAAAACAAAACATTTATGATCTTTCTTGTATGTGGAACCTAAAAGAATATTATTTTTTAAAAAAGATAATAGATATAGAGAATAGATGGTTGGTTGCCAGAGGTGGGAGGGAAGTTGAGAGGTGGGAGAAGTGGGTGAACTGTTTTGTTTTTTTTTTTTAGTTTAAATAAATTTATATATGTGCATTTTTTTTGAATTACTGCAAAAGACCTATTCAACATGAAGTGTGAACAAATGTATTTTATAGATCACATCTCTAATAAGGTAAGTTGATTTATTTTGAAAATATGAGCTTTAGTCTGTCTTACCTGCTAGATAAGTCAATACAACTTACTTTTCTCTTTTACCCTAGGTGGGAAGAGAGGGTGATAATTGGAAGGCAATACTTTTTTTTGTTTGTTAGTTTGTTTTTGGCTTAATGGGTAATGAAGTCTGAGCATGTAACTTGTTTGGAAAGTGTGCTTCATGTAAGCCCTTTGAGAGAGGGAGGAAAGCATCATAGTGAAGAAGGAAGAGCTGAGCAAGACTGTGTACCCCAAGAAAGCCTATTCTTAGTTTGATCCAAAGAGGGGCGTGCCTTTGAGCAAAAGCCACACTGAGGAATTAATTGCCCTTTATTTTTCTGTAGTAGGAAGCCAAGGCAAACCCACACAAGGCAGCTCACTTAAGCCTGGTTTCTTGACCAGCACCATCAACATCTTGAAAAACTTGTTATAAATGCAAATTCCTATTCCTTACTTCAGATCTTGAAGTGGACTGTGGGTC
The DNA here is from genome assembly GCF_987537825.1 of Furipterus horrens. Classification (NCBI taxonomy): domain Eukaryota; kingdom Metazoa; phylum Chordata; class Mammalia; order Chiroptera; family Furipteridae; genus Furipterus; species Furipterus horrens. Next base: position 72,285,437 of record NW_028327175.1, read on the forward strand.
AGTAATCTCTGCTTTCCCATGCCTCTGAATATTCTTGTGTTTCCTAAATATTAAGAACCATTGGCCTAAAGTAATTTCCTGGATAATTTTTCAGAAAAAGAATTGCTGTTTTGAAGCAGTAGCAGCTAAACTTACAGCAGCTATGGGTATGATTTTTCTTGTTTGGTGAAGAAATATGCATGAAGTACTAAGACTATCCACTAAGCTTTCTTTATACTGGCACCTATTTTATAAATTATAGAGGAAAATGTTGGGGGAAGTATTGATGAAGATAAGACAATGCAGCTTTAGAACATAAGAAGTATATCATCAATAAAAAATATGTCAAGTGTATCACATCTATGTCTGCCACCATTATCTATTATAGTGTTCTCTAAAAAGATTTAAGACATTTAACTGTTGAATTAGTTATTGGAGGAAACATATCAGGCATTCACTGATTGTGATGAAACATTTTGAAATTGAGAAGGATTAAATAATGAAAAACAATGTATTTGATGGCCAGTAAGAAAACTTTTTAAAATTAGTTATTCTTCTGGAAGATTTAACATGTCCCTCAAAACATGTGTTTCCTCTTTCCAAAGGGTCTTCATATAAGTTTTCCTGCTCATCTCAACTATCTACCTTTCCCCACCATACCACTATCATCTGTTAACTCAAGTGGCTATCTAATTCAGATCTCTCTTCAAACAATGTCCCACATGGAAGGCACATCTCACCCTATAAAAATGATGGGTATCTTAATACAGGTGCATATTTCACTATGGATCACTCATCTACTTGCATTTATTTTGGCTAGAATTTTAAATCAATTTGTATAAATATTTTATTAATACCTACATCATCTAGTAGACTCTAAGCTTCAGATTAACAAAAAGTATGAGTCTTTTTGACTCATCATTATATTCCTAGCAAGGTCAGATCCAAATTTGTTTATAATAAATATAAAATTATGAGTAGAAAATAAATGTAAACATTCCAAATTTTAAAAAGGTGACAAATAACAGAGCACCACTAAATGCAGGAAATCTGACCCCATATATTTAAAATAATGTTTATCTGTCACTACCCCCACATGTATCCAGTACCGTCAAATGTGTCCATCTCAAAATAATGCCTATTGCACTGAGTTATTGTGTCATGAATTGTGGGTAGTTGATACAGGTTAGAAGAGAATTTATCTAGGAATTCCTACACAGTGAGTGCTAGCAATAACCCTTATGTGTAAGTGAATGACTTCAATTTTGTCTCAGACTCCAAAGTATCCCTGGCCAATTCAATGCCACTCATCAAGAGAAGCATAATGGGAGGCATAGACTGACATGCTGCGTCTCCCTCCACAACTAAGAAGGAATACAACTACCTCAAAACTAGAAACAACCAGAAGTTTCAGAAAATCAAACTGCATGGAAGTCTAGCAAACAAATATATAAAGAAGAAATACTTATCCACACAGGTAGGAGGGGCAGAGCCAGGGCAGAGAGGACACCATGTGGTGGCGGCAGCAGTGGTGGCAGCAGTGGCAGCAGTGGCAGGCCAGCAGAAAGCTCAGTCACATATTTTAAAAAGTCAGGAGGGACACCTGGGGAGCATTCTCAGCTCCTCACTGTACCTCGAAGCTCATGGCCCCAGCACCTGGGAAAATCAAGCTTCATTGATTCTGACTGTGCAGACCAGTGGGGGTTGGGGTGGAGGCAGAGACTGCCAGTCTCAACACACTCTGCTTGTTTGAAGGGCCCCTACGGTTCTAGAATGTCCGAAGACCCACCCACTCTGGGAATGACAGTGATGGAGGCAGCAGGAGGGGCGCCAGTCTGTTGTGGAGATGGGAGAGGTGCCTAGAGAAGGGGCGAGTGCTGTGGAGGCGGCATTGTACCATCTCTGACCCCTCCCCCACATACAGCAGCACCACAACCTGGTAAAACAGGTCACCCTGTTATGATGAATCCCTACGGCTCCACTCCTTACAATGTAACAGGAGTGAAAGCTCTACCTGGGACATGGAGGCAAACAAACATAGGAGACTGTTAGAATGAGGAGACAGAGAAGTATGGCCCAAAGGGGGAAACAGATCAAGGTTCCAGTGGGAGAACTAAGCGACGAGGGGATAGCCAACCTAACAGAGGAGGAGATAGACAACCTAACAGATGCAGAATTCAAAACACTGGTGATAAAGATGCTCACAGGCTTGATAGATATGCTTGAGTATGGCAAACGCATAAGAGAAGAAGTGAAGGCTATGCTAAGTGAAATGAAGGAAAATCCACACAAAACCAATGATGAAGGGAAGGAAACTGGGGTTCAAATCAATGATTTGGAACATAAGGAAGAAAAAAACAGTCAACCAGTGCAGAATGAGGAAGCAAAAATTTTAAAAAATAAGGAAAACTTCCCAAATTTTGTGAAGGAGGTGGACATACAGGTCCGGGAAGTACAGAGGATCCCATGCAAGCTGGACCCAGAGGGGACCACACCAGGACACATCGTGATTGAGATGCTAAAGGTGAAAGGTAAAGAGAGAGTCCTGGGCAAAGCAAGAGAGTGGTGGAGAGTTGCCTACAGGGGAGTGCCTATAGGACTATCAGCTGGTTTCTCAGAGGACACTTTGCAGGCAGGAAGGGACTGGCTAACAGTATGCAATGTGATGAAAAGCAACCTACAGCCAAGATTAATCTATCCAGCAAAGTTATCATTTGGAATGGAAGGGCAGATGAAGTGCTTCCCAGACAAGCTATAGCTAAAGAAGTTCATCATCACCAAGCCATTATTATTTGAAATGTCAAAGGGACTTACTTAGGAAAAAGATCAAAACTATGAACACTAAAATGGCAACAAACTCACAACTATCAACAACTGAATCTAAAAAATAAAAACAAAATCCAACTAAGCAAACCAGAATAGGAACAGAATCCTAAGTATGGGGATCATTTGGAGGGTTATCAGCTGGGAGGGGCCAGGGGGAGAAATGGGGAAATCGTGCAGGGACTAAGAAGCATAATCGATTGCTACAAAACAGTCAGGGGGATGTTAAGAATAATATAGGAAAGGGTGAAGCCAAAGAACTTATATGCATGACCCATGGACATGAACTAAGGGGGGTGGGATTGCTGGAGGGAAGGGGGTTACTAGGCAGAGGGGAGCAAAGGGGGAAAAATGGAACTACTGTAACAACATAATCAATATACTTGAAAAAAAAAAGCAACATAATGGGCTTAGAAGATCAGAATGGGTAAAACACAGCAGCTTTTACTGAGTGGAAATAAGAATTCAAAGGATATCAGTCTTAATCTTTGCAAATATTTTCTAAATGAAATGACCAGGTGATCTCATTGCAGGACCTTGCACAAGATCTTGGACAGGAGAAGCCCTGTGCAGTTGAGAGACCTGGAGATTTATGCTTCTTTATTACCAAGTTCATGCATAATGCCCACTCCATAGTAGGTTCTCAATAAATATTTGCTAAATAAAAGTCAAATGATAGCAATGTCTTCTTGCCTTATTTCCTTCCTAAAGCAACAATTTAAATAACAGATAGTGTGTTTAGACATGAAAATTGAATTCATACCAATTAATATTTTGTGTACTATTTTATTTCCAGATAGAGGTTTCATATTTTCTAGCAAGTGGTTTTGTAGCCTAATGACTCATGCAAACACAGAGATAATTAAGTTTTTTCTATTAAATATTTATTATTATCCTTTAAAAAGAGTCTAGAGATAAGCATTTTTTTTAAAGTAATGTTTTTGTTTTCCTTTCTTTTTTTAAATTTTTTATTTATTTATTGTTTTTCTATTACAGTTGTTCCACTTTTTCTCCCATTGCTCCCCATCCCACCCAGCTCACCCCTTCTCCCACAGTCAATCTCCACCATGTTGTACATGTCCATGGGTTATTTATACTAGTTCCTTTACTAAACTCTTCCCCTACATACCCCTCTTTTCTCCCTCCCCCCTACCATCTGGTAACTGTTAGTCTGTTCCTCGTTTACATGTCTCTGGTTTAATTTTGCTTCTTTGTTTGTGTTGTTCATTAGATTTTTGTATTAGGTAATATCATATGGTAATTTCCTTTCATTGTCTGGCTTATTTCACTATGCATAATTCTCTCTAGTTCCATCCATGTTACTGCAAATGGCAGGAGTTCCTTTTTTCTTTCTGCTGCATAGTATCCCATGTGTAAATGTACCATAGTTTTTTTATCCACTCATCCACAGATGGGTGCTTAGGCTGTTTACAGCACTTGGCTATTGTAAATAGTGCTGTTATGAACATAGGGGTGTATAGGTTCTTCTGAATTGGTGTTTCAGCATTCTTCAGGTATAATCCCAGCAATGAAATCGCTGGTTCAAAAGGCAGTTCCACTTTTAGTTTTTTGAGGAAATACCATACTGTTTTCCATAGTGGCTGCACCAGTCTGCATTCCCATGAACAGTGCACTAGGGTTCCCTTTTCTCCACATCCTCATCAGCACTTGTTGTTTGTTGATTTGTTGAGATGATGGCAACTCTGGTATAAAGTGGTATTTCATTATGGTTTTTATTTGCATCTCTCTGATGGTTAGTGATGTTGAGCATTCTTTCATATGCCTATGGGCCCTCTGTATGTCCTCTTCAGAGAAGTGTTTGTTCAGGTCCTTTTCCCCTTTTTTAATTGGGTTGTCCATCTTCTTGGTGATGAGATGTATAAGTTCTTTATATATTTTGAAGATCAATCCCTTGTCTGAGGTATCATTGGCAAATATGTTTTCCCATATGAATATCAACAGTAACACATTCAGAGTAGGGAAATTTAACATCACATTGTCAACAATGAACAGATCTTTGAAGCAAAGAAACACCAAGAATATTGAGGCATTGAACAACATTCTAGATCAAATGGACTTAGTTGATATATATAGAACTTTTCATCCCAAAGAAGCAAAATATACATTATTTTCAAGTGCATATGGAACATTTTCAAAGATAGACCACATGGTAGGACACAAAACAAGCTTCACCAAATTCAAGAAAATTGAAATTATATCAAGCATCTTCTCAGATCACAATGGCTTCAAACTAGAAATCAACCTCAAGGAAGCAAGTCAAAGACATTCAAACCCATGGAGAATGAATAACATGCTATTAAATAATGAATGGGTTAACAATGACATCAAGGAAGAAATCAAGAAGTTTCTGGAAATAAGTGATAGTGAACACACAACAGCCCAAAACCTAGGGGATGCAGCAAAAGCAGTCCTGAGAGGAAAGTCATAGCAATACAGGTGTACTTAAAAAAGGATAGAAGAATCTCAAATAAAAAATCTAACCCTACAGCTATAAGAACAACAAGCAAATCCCAGAGCTTGTAGAAGGAAGGAAATCATCAAGACCAGAGCAGAATTAAATGACATAGAGACTAAACAAACAATTCAAAAGAACAATAAAACTAGGAGCTGTTTCTCTGAAAAGATAAATAAAATTGACAAGCCTTTATCCAGGTTCATCAAGAAAAAGAGAGAGGACCCAAACAAACAATCAGAAACAAAAGAGGAGCAATCACAACTGATATCACAGAAATACAAAAGATTGTAAGAATTTACTACAAACAACTATATGGCAAGAAACTTGACAACCTTGATGCAATGGACAAATTTCTAGAAACATATAGTCTTCCAAAACTGAATCAAGAAGAAGCAGAAAGCCTGAATAGACCTATAACAAAGAGTGAAATTGAAGCAGTAATCAAAAAAAAAAAAATCTCAGCACACCAAAGCCCTGGACCAGATAGCTTCACAGGTGAATTTTCAAAACATTTAGGGAAGAACTAATGCCTACCCTTCTCAAACTAATCCAAAAAATCCAAAGAAGAGGGAAGACTCCCAAACTCTTTCTATGAAGCCAGTATTACCCTGATTCCAAAGTCAGGTCAAGACTCAAAAAAGAAAGAAAACTACAGGCCAATATCACTGATGAACATAGACATTAAAATCCTTAACAAAATATTGGCAAACCATTAAAAAGGGCATATACCACAGTCAAGTGGGATTCACCTAAGGTATGCAAGGATGTTTTAATATTCACAAATCAATAAACATAAAATACCACATAAACAAAATAAAAAATAAAAATTACATGACCAATTAATAGATGCTGAAAAAGCATGAGATAAATAACTCTTAAAAATATATTTTATTCTTCCACAAAATTATTCAAGAAATAGATGATGCCTATCTTTGAGAAATAGATAATGATATAATCCATTTTAAAAACAGGATCTTTTGCCTCATAGGGCTTATATTATTATCTCCTAAGAATGTCTTATTCAACACATTTAAGATTCTTACAACTTCCATATGTCAACAACCTGATAACATGCTCCAATATAGTTGCCATTTACAAAAAAACATGAACCCAGCATCTATGTAAGGCATTCTCAGAACTCATATTAAGAAACTTTTGGTTAGACTCTATTTTAAGAGCTTCTAAATAACAAATTAACTTATATTATGTTTCAGAGGAGGAAAATGAATAGACACTTCTCCAAGGAGGACATATAGAGGGCCCATAGACAAATGTAAAAATGTTTAATGTCACTAGCTATCAGAGAGATACAATTTAAAATCATAATGAGATATTACTTCATACCTGACAGAATGGCTATAATTAATCAACAAACAATAGGTGCCTGTGAGAACATGGAGAAAAGGTAACCCTAGGGCACTGTTGGTGGTAATACAGACTGGTGTGTCCACTGTGGAAAACAGTATGGAGTTTTCTCAAAAAATTAAAAATGGAACTACCTTTTGACTCAGCAATTTCACTGCTGGGAATATATCATAAGAGTCCTGAAACACCAATTCAAAATAATGTATGCACCCCTATGTTCATAACAGCATTATTTACAATAGCCAAGAGCTGGAAACAGCCTAAGTGCTCATCTGTAAATGAGTGAATCAAAAAACAGTGGTAAATTTACACGATGGAATACTATGAAGAAGAAAAAAATGGAATTCCTTCTTTTTGCGACAGCATGGATGAAAGTGGAGAATATTATACTAAGTGAAATAAGCCAGTCAGTAGAAGACAAATACCACATGGTATCACTTATAAGAGGAATCTAATGAAAAAAAAATAGCTTTAAGAGGGGAGGAGAGGGGTGGGAACTGATCAAAAGAAGGTGAAGGAAGAGTAAAAGAACATATATGAAGGACCCATGGACATGGACAATGACGTGGGGATTGATTATTGAAGTTGGGGCAAGTGTATTTCTTCTCCTACACAAGTCCCTTTAACATTTCGTATAACAGTGGTTTGTCTCTGATGAACTCCTTCAGTTTTACTTTGTCCTGGAAGCACTTTCTCTGCCCTTCTATTCTGAATGACAGCTTCACTGGATAGAGTAATTGTGGTTGTAGGTTTTTGCTTTTCATTACTTTGAATATTTGTTGCCAGTCCCTTGCCTGCAGAGTTGCTTTTGAGAAATCTGCTGATAGTCTAATTGGGACCCCTTTGTACATAATTCTCTTCTTCTCTCTAGCTGCTTTTAAAATTCTCTCTCTATCCTTAATTTTTGACATTTTGATTATAATGTGTCTTGGTGTGGTTCTCTCTGGGTCCAGTTTTTTTGGAACTCTCTGTGCTTCCTGTAAGTCTATTTCTTTCCCCAAGTTAGGGAAGTTCTGCTTCATTATTTTTTCACATAATTTTTCAATTCTAGTTCTTCTTCTTTACCTTCTGGCAACCCTATGATTCAGATGTTGGCCCGCTTATAGCTGTCCGATAAGTTTCTGAGCCTCTCCTCATTTTTCTCCCTTCTCATTTCCTATTTCTGCACTGGTTGACTATTTGTTCCTTCCCTATATTCCAATTTGTTGATTTGATCCTTCACCACTAGTTTTGTATGTATTTTTGTTCATTTCAGCAGGACTAGCCTTCATTCCTTCCTGTCTTGTTTAAGATCTGCTGTTAGGTTTGTAAGCATTTTTATAACCAAAGCTCTGAACTGTGCCTCAGAAAGATTTCCTATCTGCTGCTTCGTTAGATTAGATATTTGCTCTCTGGTCAGCTGTGTCACTGGGATCTCTATCATGATCTGTGCCATCCTGACAGTTTTGTGTTTACCTTTGCTTCCTGGACGGGGCTGTCACACCTCCTATGCTATAGGGGGAGGAGCCCGGTGTACTCGTCACAACGGGCAACTCTTTTCACCACGCTGTGCTGTGTTCTGTGGGGGTGGGGGTCCAAGATGGATTGCTGCCATTCATTCTCCGCTGAGAGACCAGGAGCCTCCTCCTCCATCTCCACCCCCTCCGGGCATCACAGTCCAAGGCAATGGAGGTCTGCCTTCCCTGGCTTTGGAATTGCAAGCTGATGGATCTGATTTGTTGCTGGGGGTGCTCCCCAGGCATTTCTCGCCTCCCCTTAATATGGGTGTCTGTGCTTACTGCTGTCCTGCCACTGTTGCTGCTGCTGCCGCAGACAGCACAGCTTGTCCTCTCCTCCCTGGCTTCTCCCCCTCTACTCGTCCAGAAGAGTACCTCTTCTTTATAACTTCATACGTTGGATTTTCATTTATTTTATGGAACTTCTGGTTACTTCTGGTTTGTGGTAGTTGTATTCCTTCTTAGTTGTAGAGGGAGATGGAGCATGTCAGTCTGGGCCTCCATCTTGGCCGGAAGTCTCCTGTGTTTGTTTGCTTCCGTATCCCAGACAGAGCTGTCACTCCTATTACATTGTAAGAGGTGGAGCCTTGGGTATTCGTCAGTAACAGGCAACCTCTTTCAGCATATTGTGGCACTGTATGTAGGGGAGGGGTCCAAGAGGGAACAACGCTGCCTGCCCAGCACTCACCACCCCCCTACAGCTACCTTTCCCACCTCTGCACTGGACCAGTGCCCATCTAGCTGCTGCCCCGGCCATTGCCTTCTGAGTGGGTGGGTCTATGGACACTCCAGGTCCATGGGGGCCCCCCAGACAAGAGGACTCCACTGAGAGACTGGCAGCCTCTGCTTCTGTCCCAACCTCCACTAGCCCACACAGTCAGAAGCAATGAAGCCTGACCTTCCCCAGTGCTGGGACAGCGATTCACGCGGTCCAGTGAGGAGCTGGAAATGCTTCCCAGGTGCCCCTCCTGACCTCTTAAAACATGTAACTGTGCCTTCAGGCGGCCAGCTGCGATGGCCACCGCTGCCACCACCACGCCACATCCTCCCTGCCCTGGTTCTGCCCCTCCCACCTGTCTGGATGAGTACTTCCTCCTTACATCTTTGTTTGCTGAACCTCCGATGCATCCGGATACCCTGGAATTTCTGGCTGCCTCCAGCCTCAAGGTAGTTGCATCGCCCCCCCCCCCCCCAGCTGTGGAGGGAGACACAGCATGTCCGCCCACACCTCTATCTTGGCCGAAAGTCACATTATTTCTTTATCACCTTCTCTGGGACTATAAATCAGAAATTTTTATTTTAACACACTACCTAGCTAATTCTTAAACATACTAAACTTTGACAACCTATATGTTTGCATGATGCAGAATCACCACCATTTACTTTTAAAAACTAGATTGTATTCTTGTAAGTCTTATAGTTAACCAATTTTATAATTATATTCTAAACAGTTTAACTAAATTTAATAATTTCCTCATCCATTTATTCTCTCCACAATTATTGAGTGTCCACTATGTGCTAGATACTGTATTGAGCATTGGAAATAAGAGAGTGAGGAAGATAAGGCTACTGTCTTCCTGGAACTTAGAATGTATTTTTAAAACAACATCTATTATAAAATAAATGCAATAGCACAACATGAATAGTTTCTATAAGGATAGGTACTTTGTAAGGATATATAATAAATAATGTGATTTGACCTTGTCAGAGAGGCCACTATAATCTTTCCTGTGAAAATGATGATCAAACTGAACTATAAAGGATGCATAATGACTGAATGTGCCAATAAAAAGCATGAAACTTTAGTAAAAGAAGAAAAAACTCCATTTCGGTTTTCAAATAGAGCAAGAGAAAAAAAATGATATGTATTTAAATTGAAGATGTTGGTAGATGTCAAAATATTCTGGCTCTTTTTATTTTATGCTACTGACTTGAGTTTGTATTCTAAAAGTGATTGGTACCTATTAGAAGGTTACATCATGATAACATGACCAGAGTGCTTACAAAAAGTGTTTGTAGATGAAAAATGGAAAAAGCCTAGAAGAAAGGTATCAGTTATTAATTTCTGTGCAACAACCTCCCCCAAAACTTAATGGCTTAGAACAATCATTATTTATTTAGCCCACTATTCTATAGGTCAACTATCTATACTGGATTCAGATACACATGTTCAAGCATGAGCAGTCATCTGGCAGTCAGCTTGATGGCTTTACTTCCAGAGAGTTGTCTGTTGGCTGGTGCTACAAGATAATTGGGTTACATATCATTTATCATTCAATAGGCGAGCTAAGGCTTGATCATATGGTGTCAATGATGGGGATCTCAAAAAAATAAAGAGAATGCCTGTCTTACTATACAAGAATGCATGTATTGTTTTTCAATAGTCTTTGTGTGACATTTGTTAACATCCCCATAAATAAATCAAATCCATGTCAGAACCCACAGTTAGAATGGAAGAGAACAAAAAAAAATTACATAGTAAGTTGATGTAAATAAGAAAATTGTTGTGGCCATGTTTCTAATCAACCACAGTAGAATATAGTAGACATGGGTTATGAATTGATTACTGAAGTCTAGTTATATGACTTCTGTTGGGGACTGTCCATTACTTAGTCTACTAGATATATTTAGAAGTACAAGTAGACAGAACTTGATGATTGATTTGAATATAAGAAGTGAGAAAGGATGACTGTCAAGGGAAAAATAGCCTGTATTTATCTTTCACATAAGTGGAGACATACTTATATTATTCAATGAGATGAAGAATTTAGAAATCCACGTTTGTGATTGTAAATGCATCTTGAAAAAAGCCATCTTTGAAACTTCCAAGAACACCTATTAAATAAGCCTCTGTAGCTCAGTAAATATATGTCTGGAACTTCTATTAAAGATAAAGCTTTTGATAAATACACTGCACTCTATCAGTAAAAAGAGTGTAAAAAAAAACATTATGTATGACTTACATCACCTCAATTGATAAAATAGCTTGAGAAAATAAGAGTGTCTAGACTTTCATCTTAAGAAATTTAATGAGATATAGGAAAATGAATGCAAAATAAGGACCAAGAATGAGTCACAAAGAAAGCAGAAAATAAAGGAAACAGTTGTGTCTTAGGAACCTCCAGAATTTAATATTCCAGAAGGGGAAGTGATTAACATCCTGAAAATTGCTGAAGAGATAAAATAAATAATAAATAAAAATTTTCTATTGTATTTAAACCTTGGCATCACCTGGCGATTTTAGCACAACTTGCTTTGGGTCAATTTATGGGCCAGAAGTGAGATTAGAGAAGATTAAAAAATACAGTAGTGAAGAAATAAATACAGTAACTTCCAGGAAATTTTGGTGTGTATACACACACACACATAATATGCAAAATGTTAGCTTTTATGATTTTATAGGACAAACATAATGAGGAGAAGGATTGAGGGATGTAGTAAGAATGGCCTGAGAGTGGCTGATAAAGGAAGAAACCTAAAGTAATAAGTAACATATTAATGAAGCATTTACCATTTATAATGGACTTTTTCTAGATACAATTTAATTTCTTCTTCCCCATGACCCTATACAGAGTTAGACTAGTAATATCCACCTTTATTTACATATAAAGAAGCACATTAATTGCTATTGCTTAATACCACAAAGCAGATAAATTTAAAAAGTAACCACAGTTCTTATGGCTAATTATACAGATCTTTTTATTCTATAGTGTTTCCTCCTATGAAACTGTGGCAAACACAAATAATGAATACTGCACAGAATATTGCTATAAGAAAACAGAGGCAAAAAAATGATAGCAGTAGAATGACTATTTGTCTACTAGGACCAGAAGCATAATAGTAAACAGCATGGGCTCTGGAGTCACACTACCTACATTCAAATCTTGACTCTGTCACCTTAAAGCTCTGTAATCTTGGGGAGAACACCGAACTCTTCTCTGTGTCAGTTTCCTCATTTGTAAGTTAGAGATAATAGCTGTGCTCTACTGATGATCAAATCAGTTAATGCAATAACCTGTTATAATATGTTTATCATAATGTCTTTTTACCTAAGAAATTTTTTATTGAAAATAACAGAGAAAAACATTAAAAAAACAAATTATGTTGCTAAAATAGGAAAATCCATTTTTGGTTTGCCATTCTCAAGGAGTTGTAATTTTTGTCACTTTATTAACTTTATGGAGAAATTAGTAAATTAGAGAATATAAAATCTACTCTAAAAATTTAAAATGGACACTATATTCAAAGTTCATAGAAAATAAATAAAAATAAAAGTTTGATAAATGCTTTTAAAAAATCACAAATAAAGAAAGTCAATGGGATAGACAGGTTTAAGTTATTCCTAAGGTGTTACAGATTTGTACAAATAAAATGAGAAGAGAGAACCATTTAGAGAGTTGGTGGTACAACCTCCTTTCCAAAATTCACATAAACTAGATAAATCACAAGGTTTAATACCTAAACACTAAAAATCAGAACACTAACAAATGTGTTAAGATTTAAAAGTAAAGAAATACTTAATTTTCATTTTTTGCTTTGTTTTTGTTTTGTCTTTTTTAACTGTTGTTCTTTTACAGTTGTCCCAGTTCCCTCTTCTGATTGTTGTCCCCGGCGCTACCCACTCCGCATGCGCACAGGCAATCCCCACCCTGCTGTCCATGTCCATGGGTCATTTATACTAGTTCCTTGACTAGAACCTTCCCTTTCTTTACCCACTTATTCCCCTCCCTCTTCCCCTCTGGTAACTGTCAGTCTGTTCTTTGTTTCCATATTTCTGCTTCTATTTTGCTAATTTTTTAATTTTATTCATTAGGTTCTTCTTATAGATGAGATCATACACTATTTCTCTTTCACTCCTGGCCTAATTTTCATTTAATATGAACAAATTATCTACTTTTCCAAGATGTAGTCAACCAATCTCAATGAACATATGTTGAAATATCTCTCTTCTAATTCCAAATCAGTTTGATATTTAACATTATGTTAAATAATTTAAATAATCTGATACTGTCACAATAAGTATAAGAGTTCATTCAGAATGCTGGATTTAAAACAAATATTTTTAGAATAAAATGAGTAATTAGCAATAACTATTCAAGGTGCTAGTTGGGTACTAGAAATAACGAGGACAACATTGTGTACACAGGGGTGGGAAAAAGTAGTTATACAGATATTATTTTATGAAACAGAGTTTATTCTTATATTATTTATTTATTATTTTTCCAAATGAACAACTGTGAAAATATTTTGTCCACTCCTGTATGGCTGTGTGGCCACTCAGCTGTACACCTGAAACCAATACAAAATAATATTGAAAGTAAAGTGTAATTTAAAAAATAATAAATAAAAAAATTTTAAAGAATGGGCAATTAAAGGAAACAGATTTTTAGAAAGAGCTCTATAAAAATATTCCTATATATTATATATATAATCATATATCTTGTATTACATAGGTCTTAATTTAATTATAAATGTCTTAACTCATTTAGACCACATGATTAGTTTGCAGGGATTTGCTTATCCTTTTAAGATGAGAAATTTCAAGTTCTACCAGATTAAAACCTGTTTATATTTACACAGATACAAAGAAGAGTAAAAATTTTTTACCGACATTAATGTGAATTTTTCCATGTTTCTTCTCGCACAATTGTATGATTATACAGGGTGGGGCAAAAGCATGTTTACAGTTGTTCATATGAAAAATAAGACAATAATTAATAAATAATTATATAAGATTAAACCCCATGTTTTGCATACTCATAACTGTAAACCTGCATTTGTCCAACACTGTTTTTTGGTTTGTTTGTGCATTTTGTTTGGTTTCTTCTTCCCATTAATGCATATTACTAAGTCATCATGTTATGGTGGTAGATGGTCCTAGGATGCAGACGTGGCTTCTTCATTTCACCTCTGCCCCATGCCAACAAGGGACATTAGAAGAGAGCTTTACTTCACTTATATGTTAAAAAACAAACAATGCTATCCCTTTCAAAAAACATCACATGCTAAAGTACTCATATTTACTAGTATGTTGATAATTTAGGTCAGTGAATTGGCAAAAAAAGTTAATACAATAATCTAAGGACTAATCTTGCATAGCCATCAACTCTTTCCATTCAGGCCTAAAAAAATGTGTAATAGTGTATAACTAGTTATCTTATTTTAAGTTGTAAATATAAAAACCCCAATTCCCATATAATTATTTTTTAGTAAAATTATTTTTTTTTATTATTCTTTCAATGAAAGGTGAATTAGTTCACAGACTATTTCAAAGGGCCAGATAAACCCTTATAATCTGAAGCAACCACTGTAGAATTACTCATCATCTGAGCAGTAGATAATGAGTTTGAGCTCCACAAGGACACTGCAAATCCAAAGCTGTGAAATTTGATTTCTGGGTAAACCTTTATTTTCCTCAGTGATACACATAATGAAATGAAGTATGCTCACTAAGACATTCTTAATCTTCTGTCCCAACATTTCTATTCATGGTAGTAAACAGGTCAGGCTGCCCACATCCTCTGTACTGGTTTCTAACTCGCTGGATTTTTACATACGATAGAAACTTGCTTACTAGAACCTGACACGGAGGAAAAAGAAAAAGTGTTGAAAAGGAAGAAGATGGCTGCCTTATTCATCTATTAAGAAAAGAGGGCCAGCATTAATCTTAAATGTTATAATTTATAGTCTGTAAAGCAGACATTATTCTTTGATTTTAGACAACCCTGTTTCTATACGTAACAAAACAAATGAAGTAATTACAGAAAAAAAATTTCCTTTCTCAGCTTGTTTTCCCAATGTAGAAAGTTAAACAAACGACCTGTTTCTGAGTCTACCCATATTCTAAAAGAATTTTCTCTCTAAACTTTTCTGTGTTCTGTATTTTTATCTCCCTCACTCCATCTCTGTGTGCCTCTCCTTTTCCTTCTCCCCAGCTCTCTTTTCATAAACCATATCCCAGTTTATTTAAAGATAGAAAAGTGCTTTGAATTTCTTAGAAGAGATATGCACACAAATGAAAACAACAGCAAAAAAAAAAAAAAAAAAGGATGTGTTTCTCCATGAGAGCCCCAATTGTAACATAAGGCATCAGATTTTTATAATGAGCTACAAAATCTTCTCTTATATAACTTTAAGCATTTAATGGAAAGCCACAAGAGCTTGGGAAGAGGTAGGATTTCAGCTGATTGACTATACTTAATGTATTATCCATATAGTAAGGAAAAGAAGTAGGAAAATAAAAAATTCCAGAAAACAATATTTACAGTATTTTTCGCACTATAAGATGCACCTGACCATAAGACACACCTAGGTTAGAGGAGGAAAACAAGAAACAAAATATTCTGAACCAAATGGTGTGCTAAAATATTTAATAAAATATAACAGAATAATATTTCAACCATGTAAAGTGAACAACAGTCAACAGCGGTATTAAGAATTATCATCATTGTCATTAACAAATGAGGAGAGGTTTTAAGGTTTAAGTACCTTTCTAGTTTTCTGGGAACCCTAAGAATTCATAATCACTAGTGTCAGAATTTATGGGGGCTTTTAATAACAGGCATCAAGGGAGTTAAGAGGTATCACTAGTTGTAACAGTCACTGAGAGTATCACTATCCTAGTTACAGGTTCGGGCAGACTATCCCCAGTGCTTGTTATGGCTAATGATACCCCTTAATCCTCTCAGTGCCTGTGTTACTACTAGAATAGTGACCCCATCATTACTCCCTTTCTACACTACAAACTTCAGCATTTATGACTGCTCACCCAGTTACTGCTGGCCTCCTCACGCAGAAATCTGGCGTGCACTGGAAACAGTATGAAGGCAGACCAGACAGCTGTAGCATCTAATGGAGCCAGTAGCCAGCTGAGAACCTGTTAGCTCAGCTCCACCTATCTGTCTCTTGTGATTGACAGAGTTTAAGACACAGTGATTGGTGATTTTTCCTGGCTGGTTTGGCTCAGTGGATTGGGCGTCGGCCTGCGAGCTAAGTGTCGCTGGTTCGATCTTCTAGTCAGGGCACATCAGAGAAGGAAAACTCTGACTCCAAAAACCTCCGCTGCCTTGCGGCATACCTCTTCAGGGGAAAGGCTAAGAGAGTAAACCCCGACAGAAAATCCGGAGCCGGAGTCCCTAAGGCGGTTTGACGTTGTAGTCAATATCGGCAACTCCTGCGGCGCACCTGAAGCCAAGCTGTATTGACTCCGTCTTTCCCTTGGACCCTTCAGCTGCGAAGAGAGGGGGGGTCTGCTGCTTGGGCAACAGCAGACCCTCCATATCACCCTGCCCAGGCTCTGTAGCTTCAGCTTCACTGGAGAGGACACTCCAGCGTCATCGTAAGATGTCGATTCAACACGGGAGGAGACAGATACCGTGTCACTCCCGAGTCGGACTGCACAACCATTCTCGGCGGTGCAGATAGACTCTTAAGAAGCTACACCATTGTCTCTCGAGACGGACGGTTGCCGACGATTGGTGATTGGAGGCAGTTCTACTGACCCAGACCCCACCCAGTGCCAAAGACAATTGGCAATTGCCATTGTGCCTCATACCTGTTATTAGCCTCAGCTGATTCAACAGGTCAGTGGTTGTAGCCAGAGCTGGATTTAAGGGCAGGCACACCGGACACGCACCCTGGACCCTGACTTCTGAAAGGCCCCACAAAACTCCAACTTTATACTTTTTTCTAATGACGACAAGTTTGGTTTCATATGTGCAATTTCAATTATGTACAAGTTTACAATCAGTAGTAAAACCTGATAGTATGTTTATATTCACTTATTTTTATTATTTCATTACTATGCGGCATACTATGTACATAGTATGGCTGCATAGGCCCCGCGTGGCTGCGCTACTGCGCGTCGGAGCAATAGAATTGTATTTGCTACTTTGTACTTACAAAGGTTCTCCTCCAGTGCAGACTTACAATATATGCAAATACGCGGGGATGTGTGTTAGTTTATGGATATGTACTTGTTTCATTTATGGTTTTAAAAATAGTTTTCTGTGTGTATAAATAAATATTCAGGTAAGTTGAAATTATATTAAAATAAAATTAATTCCTATTGTTGAAATTATTTTAAGATAAAATTAATTCCTGTTGTTACATCAGCGCCTGGATTTTCGTAGTTTATGAATAATTTTTAAATTGTAATTAATCATTAATTTATTGCACTATAACGAAAAATCTCTTCTCTAGTATTCTAATCATTCAGACTATTAAATTTTATTTTTTTTCTTTTCATTGGTAGCTAGAAAAATGAAATAACATCAAAACGTTGTGATTATTATGCTATTATTAATTATACATATATTCAAATTTTATTGGAAATAAAACATTAATAGTGCATAATATTTTTTATTTATTTAAAAATATGGTTAACATGTATTTTTATTTTCCCTGTCTCTCTCCTTTTTTTAAGGGGCTCCATATTTCCTTTTGTGCCTGGGGCCTCAACCGACCTTAAACCACCTCTGGTTGTAGCTGGGAGTGTCAGGCAGCTCTCTGCACTCTCCCAGGTCCCAGGTGATTAACAGAGGTGGACAGCAACTGACCAGATGCCCTGAGATTCAGCAGTAAAGTGGGATGCTTAAACCAGGGGTTTCATGTGGGCCCGCTGATTTCTCTTCTAACAGCTGTTACCATTGCTGACAGGTCAGGTAATACATATCATGGTCTGTGATGCAGACCATAGGGGGAAAAGAAAGTGCTTCTTATGGAGCAACAAATATGGTAATTGCTTTCTTTAGTTCATATTTTCCATTTTCTAAAGATAAAAGCACACTAGCAGTTCTCTTTTTCTTCTTTTAGAAAAAAGGCTACATCATCTGGGAACAGAAATTTAAGACATACCACTTACAAGGAAGAACCTAAGATAAATCCTCAGAGTTCTGATGAATGTGTTCCCAAGTGTCATGGAATCGACTTTGTTAGCTGAAAAATTAGCAATTATATTCCCCCTAAACTACTCCTGATGGGGCTTTTGAGTCAAGGAGAGTAGTATTTGTTCTGGGGCCAAGTTTTAAAATTTACCCATATAGGGAAAATTATTTCTTTTTTGTTAAAACACAGAGCAATAAGAAGGCTAACATACAATATTTAATTCACATTGTTATTAGTGTATCATTGATTATCACCAGGGAGATACTTAAAAAATATCTGGAGACATACTCAATTGTCAAAATTAAAGAGAGGTGCTACTTACATCTAGTGTTACTCAGACCAGTGTGGTGGTGTTAAACATACTAAAATGCAGAGGAATGCTCTCCCACAACAAAATTACCTAAGCCAAATTTCAAAAGTACCATGACTCAGAAACAGTGGCTAATAATTTACAGATAACCCAAGTTAGCTAAAGGCTGCATAATTTGCCAAACTTTTTTAGAGTAAAAAGATTATCAGAATGACATAAGAACATGAATATGATTATAAAATAAGGTCCTAACGCTTTCATCATGACATAACCTGGCACTCCTGAAAAGTGAACATGGAAGCTTGACTGTCACCATTAGGGAAAATAGTAATTATAAGGTGTTGAATGCATTGAAATTTTAGAGCCCAAAGAGAATTTGTGTTATCTAATATAACCTCTATATTTTACAGAGAAGCAGAATCAGAGTCGAAAAATTCAATATGTAATATTGCTAAATTACTAAGTGGAAGAGCTATTTTAAATTGCTGCTTCCTATATGTCTCTTCTTGTTACAATTTTGCTGTACCTTCTTGTGGAGTGGAGAAGTGGGCGACTTCCATTGTATTGTCCCTGAAAACTTTAAAATTATCCAAATATCTCCACAGAGGAATCTTCAAGCTTTCTGCAAAATTTGATGCAGATTCATTGCTCTACTCTCTCAGTCATTTTGAATGCAAGGGCCACACAGTACACATACCCACACAACAAAGTCTACCACCCCCACTGACTAGTACAGTGAAGTCTTCATTGTTCACACATGCTCATTCCAGTTCACTCCTTGGCTGCCAGGTTACATAAATGTGCAAACTGTTCTCATTATATTAACAACAGTTGGACTTACTCTGCACAGACCACATATAATCTACATTAAATATCAGTATTTATATCTGGTGAATATGACTCCAGGCATGTTGATTAACCTTTCATATATTAATAAAATATAATCAAGTGTCTGATACTGACATGGGCTTTGAATATTATACAGACTAAATTGGGGTGATAAACTCTGCATACTGGCTTAGTAAACAAATAGGATTTAGGACCTATAAAAAATCTGCAAGAGGGGATTAATGTAAAAATGAATGTAGTGATAATTCTAAAAGCAATAAAATACTCTCAGGATAGGAATGGACCAAAGTTAGTAGATAAAAAAATGGTAGAAAATTAAAATCACAAAACCCCACATATGTACATAGCAAATAAATAAATAAAGATCAGGTCAAATTTTCAGAAAACATTTTTCTTCAGACAGAAAATTCTGATTCTGTAATTTGTACTTGAGCCACAGTGAACAGTTCTGTGAGGCAGAAGTGCCATTTCCTCTTGCCAGTAACAGAGACACAGATTGATTCATAATAACTGTAGTGACTACTACAAGTGATCAGAAAAAGGTAAGCTCAGCGAAGACCAATCACATCCTATGGCAACAACAACAAGAAAATAACAACCACAAATTATTTAGGCAAATACGCATGTGTGTGTGTCTGCTTATATAATATTTATGACCATTTCAAAGACAACAAACCACAAGAGTTTTTGTAGCAAAATAACAACCATTATACATATTAATGCTCCATATGTTTCAAATATCAGTAGAGATATTAATTTTGTGTTTATCAATATCTACATATATTTAAATTTATAAAAGAGCATAATTTTCAGGTAAATTTTTAAGGAAAGAGCAAAAGCTAGATTTGGGGGCAACAACAGAAAGCTGCTAATCTAGAGGAAAAATCTTCTTATACTTCTCATTCTTTCTCATCAAGGAAAAAATTGAAATGTTCAAAAAGTTACCTTATTTGTCAGGACACAGAATAAATATTAAAGCATACTATTAGCTTCTCTATTTGTTCATCAACTGGTACAAGGGGTAAGGAGCAAGATGATCCTCTGAATAAGTTAAAAACATACATACCTATATGTTCTTTAGTTGTGTATACTTCAATGTTTGATATCACATAAACTCATAGAGAATCCAAAAAGAATCCAAAAAATTTAATGATTTCAATAGTACATTTTGCTTTCACTCATCATTGTGAACCTACCATTATCTAAAAGGCTATAGTGAGATCATTGCTTTCAGTGTGATTTAAACATGAATTTGTTAATATAATGCATAAATAAAGTTGACTTGTGTTCCAATACAAAAAAATCAAGTTTAAAAAGGACAAGATTTATGGAAACTGACTTATTTTAGTAAGATAAAATGACACTTTTATGTAATTCCTAATGTTAGGAAGATAAAGTTATATCTAGAGCTTAATATTTATTCCAAGCACTATGCTAAATTATTTACTTGATAACTACTTTATTTAGTTCTCTTTGAGGATAACAATATTGTTGTCATCCACTGTTTTAAGAAAGGAAAACGGAAGCACAGCGAGACTGAATAAATTATCTAAGATAACATGGAAATCACATCCAGATTATATTGTCTTATAAGTTGGACCCTATTTCTTTGTACAAATCTATAGGAATTCTCTCTGACATTTCTGTAGAAACTCTGATCTAGAGGAGATGAAAGTCACACTAAAATTGATTTATGTACTATCATTGAATATTTTTAGTTTCTATTCATACAGAAATTACTGTTCCAGAGAAATAATCATAATTTAGTGATTACAATGTGAAGTGTAAAAGTTAGTCTTTGTTAAACACACAAAAGTTAACCAGAAGGTTATCAGAATGTAAGTTTAAAATATAAAATAAAACCACATTTATTATCTTATCTCAGAAAATTGTGATTTCAGAAAATAAGAGATTAATGTATTGTCTCATCTTTCCAAGTTATTAAGCCACTTTTCATTTTCATTAGTCAATCTTGAATGAGTTTTGTATCCCTCATCTTAAATGTTATAATCTCTGGTATGTAATTTTGTCAAGTAAATGTTAAAACTAAAATAAGATACAGAATAGTATTTTTAGTTAATTCAGTGAATTCTTGTGAGTAAAAATTTAACATTGCTGTGAGTTTATGCACTACTATCCTCACCTAATTCCAGAGAAAAGCTTACAAAAGCTGGGAACTTGTCAGACCCAAAATTTATGTCATTTTTAACCTGAATTCTTCCTCAATAAAATCATGATAGCTGTGAAAATATACCTTTATCCTAATAGTAAACTATCTGGGAAATACAAGCTTTGATGTCATGATTTTTATGTAGGCACAGCTGCAATTTCTGCTATTTATCAAAACTCTATCCTCATTAGAATAACATTAATCACTGGCTAGGGATTGGATTACTGAATTAGAAGTAGAAGCAACATTGTGACATTCAATTGCTAGAATCTTGTGATATATTATCCAGTAAAAATAAAGATTATCTACATATGTACATGTTCACATATACCTCCAAAAATTATACCGAAAGCACACATTTTTATTAAACTTAAAACAACCTTAATTTATACTTCCAGAGAAAGTACTAGATAAATTATGTTATAGCAATATTATGAATCCTGTCTAAGAGTTAGAAGAGTAAGAACAAACTTTCACTGATATAGACAACTCTAAAGCACATAATTTATATGTAAAAGAAACTTGTAGAAATATAAATATAGTGATTACACACACAAATATGAATGCCCTCAGACATATATCAATTGCACACATATAAATATAAAATGCAAAAAAGGTTCTAAGGAAATCTATTCAAATGAAATCTGTAGGTAAATGATGGGACATAGACTAATAAATTTTGGTTTTATTATTATTGTTTGATTGATTATAAGAATATATCTATTGATGCCTTGTATATCTAAAAATAAGTAAAACAATGAATTAAAAGCATAAGCATGGCATAAAGTAAACATTAAGAATTCTCAACGAGGAAGACAAAGGACTTTGCAATAAGTATCCTGAAGTATTCATTGAGTCTCCATATGGTAGATTTCTTGTCTCCATGTTGTTTAGTGTTTTTTCCTGGAGTTTTTTTTTTATTTTCAATTGGGATATTAATAGAAATATTTTAGACATGTTAAGTTAAACTTTTTTAATGTGTTCTCTAGTGAAAAAATGCCTAGATATTGATATTAAAACTTATTGTAAGACAATTTATAGTTTTTAAAATGCTTATACTAAAATGAGGCTTATAACTGGGTACTGGATTGCAATGTAGAATATAATTTGTAAAATTGGCTGTACCAGAAATATCCATTCTTTATATCCCAACTTCAATGCTTTGTAAAATTTTTTCACCCAACCCAGAGTGTGCAAGTTGCCACAATTTATAGTACTTTACTGATGCATTGATTAGAATAGGGTGAAGCTCTGAACATAGATGCATGAATGCACAGAATGGACCATGCTAATCAAGTTTTCATGAGGCAGAATTTGAGGTCATGATAAATTTTATGAATAAGAGTCATTAACACAAAAATATATCATTATACTATAAACAAACCTTTTTTCCCCTTTTCAAATTTCTTTTGATTTTGCAAGATCAATGTTCTTTTGAGGAACCTCTCCAGTCCTCTAATGTAAGCTAAATTCTTTCTTGTGTCAAATTTCTATAAATTAGAATTACCCTAAATTATATATTTTCAATTACAGTTGACATACATTATATTAATTTCAGATATAAAACCCAATAGACATTATATAACTAAGTTTTCACCCTGATAAACCTGGTATCCATCTGACACATACATTGCTGTTACAATATTATTGACTATATGCTGTACTTTACATCCCCATGACTATTCTGTAACTACAAATTTGTACTTCTTAATCCTTCATTTTTCTTACCTATCCCTCCAACCACCTCCCTTCTTAAAGAAGACTTTAACATTTCTTGGAATGATGGTTTGATGGTAATAAACTTTAGCTTTTTCTTGTCTGAAAAACTCTTTTCCCTCTCCCTCCATTCTAAATGATAGCTTTGCTGGGTATAGTAATTCTGGTTGTAGGTCTTTGCTTTTCATCACTTTGAATGTTTCTTGCCAATCCCTTCTGGCTTGCAGGTGTTTTTTTGAGAAATCAGCTGATAGTTTTATAGGAGCTTTCTTGCAGGTAACTTCCTTTCTTTTGTTGCTTTTCAGATTCTGTGTTTTTAACCTTTGACATTTTAATTATGATATATCTTGGTGTGGGCCCCTTTTTGGTTCATCTTGTTGGAAACTCTCTGTGTTTCCTGGACTTGTATGTCAATTCCATTCACCAGGTTAGGGAAGTATTCTATTGTTATTTTTCACATAGGCTTTCAATTTCTTGCTCTCTCTCTTCTCCCTCTGGCACCCCATGATGCGAATGTTGGCATATTGTCCTTATTCTATATTATCTTATTTTTTTTTTATTTTGTGTTCTGGTTGAATATTTTATTTCTCCTTAGTTTCCAATTCTCTAATTTGATTTTCTGCTTCATCTATTTCACTGCTGATTCCCTGTAATGTAGTTCTCATTTCAGTTCATGTATTATTAATTTCTGAATGGTGATTTTTCATGTTTTCTAGTTCCATATTTTTGTTTTCTATCTCCTTGTTGAGGCTTTCACTAATTTCATCTATATTTCCTCTAAGTTCATTGAGAATTTTTATAAATAGTGTTTTGAATTCTGCATCTGGTAGATTGCTTGTCTTTATATCTTTTAAGCTTATTTTCCCCTGGAGTTTTGTTCTGTTCTTTCACTTGGGACATGTTTCTTTGATTCCTCCTTTTGGCATCCTCCTTGTGTTTGTTTATATGTTTTAGGTAGAGCTCATATGTTTCCCGCACATGGTAGAGTAGTCTTATCTCGTAGGTGTTCTCTAAGGTCCAGTGGCACAGACTTCTCTATTGCCAGGGGCAGGCACTCCAGGTATGCACTTCATATGGTCTGTGTACATCCTTCTGTTGTATTTGAGCCTTGATTGCTGTTGGCATGTCAATGAGAGGTTTTAGGAAAGTCTGAAACATAGGAAAAAAGACAGGCCATTGGAATGGAAAAGCCACAGAAAGCAGCTTGGGTGGACCTGCAATTTGGGTGGGGCATGTTCTCAGGAAATTACCAGGATAGGGTAAACAGCTTAGCCAAGTTTATGGAGACTTAGACACTGCACCTGAATGCTGGTCCTGTGTGTGTGGGTGGGGGGGGAAGGCTCAGAAGAGAAACAATGGCATCTCCCAGCACTTCTGTCTGGGAGAAAACTGCCCCCCCCCGATCTCTCCCTGATGCAAGACAATTCAGTTCTTGCTATATGTTGCTGCCCCAGTGCTGAAGCTCAGAGGAAATGAGTCAGAATAAGTTCATGCACAGACCCTCTAAGAGGAACATCTGGGACTCCAGAGGCTTCCATTTTACTCAACCACAATTCCTACAGGTTCCACCCATAACACAGGGGAAATTTTTTTAGTATAATTTCAGTTGAGTTTGATTTTTCAGCTGCTTCAGACTTCAATAGGCATGCTGATTGGAAAACTGCAGTTAGTTTTCTTTTATCACATCAAGTTTTTTCTTTATAGCTTATCTTAATATGACCACTCTAGGTTGGATTGAGCCTGGATCAGGGGAAGAGCTAGCGCTCTTCTATTGGCTGAGAGCAAACATCCCTTGAGTGGGGAGGGGTAGGGGATGACTTTGGAGACCAGTGACAGTTTCATACTTGTCTAAGCTATTCAGTTATACATGAGACAGTGTGGTGAGAGTTTGTGTGCTGTTCTATATAGTGGATTGTTTTCCAAAGTGTAGTCTGAGTTCTCATCTGTATACAAGGAGTTAGCAGAATTTTTTTAATTTATATATATACTTATTTCCTTTCCTTCAGATCATGTCTGCCTCTGCTATTTCTTGTTGTAAGCGCCTAAACAACCCTGATGCCTTTTGTTATATCAGTGGTGGTTTCACCATTCCCAGTAAAAGGACAAACATTAATGCATTTGTCAGGCAAGCCTATTTTGCATACTTTAAAGTAAAACTTGGTGATCAAGAAAAGTCTTGGGACCTCACAAGGTGTTCAAGCAGTGTGTTGAGAGTTTACTGATGTGGACAAAGGGAACACATGATAAATTGCCATTTGCTATACCTATGGTTTGGTGAGGGCCCAGAGATCATTCAAGTGACTGTTACTTTTGTATAGTGAAAACATCAGGATAGAACAAGAAAAATAAAGGTAAAATAAAGTATCCCAGTCTACCATCAGCTATATGCCCAGTGACTCATTCAGCTGAAATCCCAGTGCCACTTTTCATTGAACTATCCCAGTACTTTCGAAGTGGCGGTGGTTGTGTGTATTGCCATAACATACATGGTTTAATGGAGAAATTGGGAATTTCAATCTAGAATGCAACTGAATGGTGACTGTTCATTGATAGCTCAAAGTGAAGCTAGAAGTGTGTCCTCCTCCACAATGGCAATTTATTTGGTGCAGTCCCAATTTGCCATTCAGTTTGCTTTTGTGAAGAATATGAAGACATAAAGAGAGTCATTGATCTGTTGCAATATCACAAGCATAATTGATTCATCTGTGTTGACCTTAAAATGGTCTGCTTCCTTCTTGGTCAGCAACATGGATACACCAAGTATCCCTGTTTTCTGTGTATGTGGGACAGCAGAGCTCATGAGAAGCATTGGGTTAAATCTAATTGGCCTCCAAGATCTGACCTCAAACCTGGTGATCCAAACATTCTACATGAGCCACTTGTTGACAGAAAGAACATTCTATTCCCACCTCTGCACATAAAACTGGGTCTCATGAAGCAATTTGTTAAAGCTTTGCCAACTAAAGGAGACTGTTTCAAGTATCTTATTTTGGCATTTTCTAGCCTGTCATTTGAAAAGAGGAAATACCTTAATATGTACGTTTGGTAGCAGAACTTTACTACTTATACATAATTTGACTTACAGTAACAATATATAGCCTTTATATGACTAAATTAACTCTAAATAAACAGTTATTCAGGTAATTTTTTAAAATTTATTTTCCCTTGTATGTACATTTTGTATAATTTTGGGGACAAAGGGAGGGTACTCTGTACCTTAAAAAGTTGATGTGATAGAGAAAAACTGGGGTTATTTTTGGATTCATATGCCACAAGTTAGTCAAAAAGAAGTGTCAGATATAACTCAACAAAAATTGTGTTCCTCAGTGTAAGATATCCCCCCTGATTTTTATCCATCACACATGGGTGTGGGGCCAGCCCATTCTGTTTCTACGCCTCTTCTACAAGTCTCTGATGTGGCTTCTTTATGTCTTTATTTGTAGGAGTTCTGTTCAGATAGATTTCAGGTTGTTCTGAATTATGGTTTTTCTGTAGTTTAGTTGTACTGTTGTTGTGTTTGTGGGAAGATTGAGTACCGTGTTTACCTATGCTTCAGTCCTGAGGGGAACCTAATCCTGTTTTTTTGTGGTTAATTAGATTTATAACAATTCAAAAGAGGTAGATTGGGAAGGCTATTTTGTGTGTGTGTGTGTGTGTGTGTGTGTGTGTAAGACTACTAAACTATAATTCTTAATTTGCATTTCATTCACATAACTTTTATTATTACGCCCAAATCATGGAATGTATTTTCTTTCTTTTCAATTGTTGCCTCTATCATAATTGGTTCAGAAGAAATTTGAAATATTTTTGTTTTTGTTTAAACTCAAATTGTCTCTCTGTTCAGCATAGTGCTCTTGTACCCCCTCCTTGATATAAAATAATTTGTATTGTTGCATACTGTGTTTCTGTGTCCCAAATATAAAATACCGAATGACAAAAATTAAGAAGAGAAAGTTTTTTGTGTGTAGTGAGCAGCATTCACACAGCCTCTGGATTAATGTTAGCTTTGAAGCTGCCTGATGACCAATACAGGTTTCTCACTATGATACTCATTAGCATCTCTTTATGACTTGTAAGAAATAATTTGCCCAGTATGAAATTTAATTCTAACCAAAAGCTGCCTTGTTCAGTGACAGCTTTTTAACTACAATCAACTCATTTGCTTTTCTTTTGATTGATTGACAAGCAGGGTGCAAAAAGGATGCCCATTTTCTTCCTTTCTTCTGTGTCTTCTTGCTAACCAATTAAGTATAAATAGATTATAGTAACTTGATTTTTTTCATTACCTGGCACTTGGCAATATATATTTTTAGACTGGATTTATAAACCAGATCTGAGTTGTTCTGAAGTATAAGGATGAGATTGTTTCACAGAAGAGGTATGAAGGAAGAGCCTCTATCTGGCTCACTCTCATAAATTAGGACTCTACCAAGATCACACACCTTTCTCTTTTTCTTCTCTCCTCTACATTTTTATCTTTTCTTTTTACGTAAAACAATGTAGACCACTTTTATTCTCCATACCAACCCTGACTTAATGAATGTATTACTTGCGTTTAATATGATATGTACAAGGAAAGTCCAAAAGGGACAAAAAAAAATTCAGATAAAAGCAAAGAATATAGTAGTTGTTGTTAACAGCATTAATATGCAAAAACATCAGTCACACTTAATATATAAACCATATACAGTTTCAGGTTATGCAAAAATACAGTAGCAAGAGTGATAATTGTGATCACCCAACAAGAAAAGTACAGGGACCAGCTTATATTTTAAGGTTGTATGTTGGGCTTAGGGTGATCACACAGTCAGGGGTGGTGCAGGACCCTCTCAGCTTATGTCTCTATAAAAGTATCTAGATTTTTAAAATTTGAAGCAATTTTTTTAAATAACATTGGAATTGGTTAGAATAAATTTGAAAGACCTTCCTTTATAGTCCTAACATTTGCCATGGTCCAGAAATGTGTGCAGCACAAGTACAGTGAATAGAGTTCTCACTTTAACATGTAGTGAAATCTGAAAGAAGATATGATATAATCCATCTCCCTTTTCTGACAGCCAACACTTTCCAGTCTCAGGTGGTGCTGGGAGAAGAAATTTACACTGCTGTCTCTTCAAGCCACTGATATAGGTGCCACATGAATTTTGTAAGACATAACTTGCAGCTAGTCAATCACAAGTTAGGGGGCACAAGGGCAACTGTGAGAGTTGATTGGTTAAGTGTTTATACAATAATACACAGAAGCTCAAAGTTCCTGTGAAGAAATTAATAAAGAAGGAACAAAGTATTGATACATGATATAACATGGACACACCTTAAAACAGAACAAGAAAAGCCAGACACCACAGATAATATTGTAAAATTACATTTATACAACATGTTCAAAAAAGGCAAACCTATAAAAAGAAAGAGTAGATTTAAAGTTTCCCACACCTGAGGTGGAAACAGAGTGGTGGCTTCAATTGGGCATGAGATATGTTTTCAGAGTGATAGAAATATTCCAAAATTAGATTGTTGTGATGATTGTACAACTCTGTATGTAAAATATACCTCAATAATCATGTTTAAAACTAGTCAAAATATTCTTGCTATAATGGTTTTGTCATTTATTGTGTGTGATAATTGTACAATTATTTGTTTATTTTACTACCTAGTAGCTATTTTATTTTATAATAATTTTTAACAGCAATGAGCTACAAAAGGAGGTTGAGCAAGTAAGTGCATGCTTAATAAAAAGTTAATAACTTTATTTGTTATGAAAGTTGAAAATGAAGTGTAACTTGCATTAATATGTGTCAATATTTACTCTCCTCTATGAAAGCTATAGAGATACCACTGGAGATGAGAACTGGAGGGCATGTATCTGCTAGAGACACTAGCCTCTATTACAAAAAATTATAATTATTTTTAAAGAATATGTTTGAAGTGGACATTTTACTATGTAAATCTGCAAGAACTTATACATAGCCTTTGTAAAGCATAATTCTTCTAACTTAATTTCATTTAGTTTTTATTTCATATTTCATATTTCTTGTTTAGAAATGAAGAGTGAAGTACTCTGTGTTAACATGTTGATTCCATTAGTGGTAGAGCTTAACAAACAATTAAATGATGCCACTTTTTCATTGTTGTTGGATCCTGCAAAAAGAAAAGCAGTTAATTTTAAGATAGTATGATATTTTTCACCTTGTTCATGAGACTTAAGTAAGATATTTGGGCGTTTATCCTGTTTAAGGTGAAACATTTAATGTAATTGTAAATGCTGATGTAAATTTAGTTAAAAGTTAAACCTAGGTGATAAATTTGTTTTTAATGTTTATGCAATATAAATTTTGCTGAATCTAACTACTATAGTGAATATAAAGTTATTTTAAAGAAATATTTGAAAGGAAATATGCTAGGAAGAAGTTATTTCCGTTGTATTTACAATTGAAACAAAACAAGTTATAATATTTTACATATTAAAATAAAATGTGAGTCCATAAGTATGTTGAGTTTATTATATATAGGGTTTATAGGCAAATATACATAGAAAAAATAATTTCTATATATGTTAACTATGTGGTAGTCATGTGGTTTATACAGAGTTACAGTAACTAAGCTATGAATTTTTATGACAAATGTGAAGTTGAATATAAAAATAAATATTTTAGTATGGCTGTATGTACTTCCTTTCTTTGTTGTCAATAATCTGACTTCATAAATGTTTGGGCTTTTGAAGATTGGCATTGAAAGATCTGAAAAGAGAAAATGCTTACATTCTTGAGACTAGGAGATCAGATACCACATAGACCAGACATTTTGGAAAATTTCTGGAGGACAGGAAGTAAATAAGAACATTTAGACAGATAAAATGAAACCAAAGAAGCTATCTTATGGAGGACAAAGAGGAAAGTGCAGGTGGAGTGATAGATTAGGTTTCCCAAGAAGGACTTTCAGCTAAATCATTAAATATGTATACAAGGATTAGGAGCAGCTGGTAATAAAAGAAGAATACAGCAGTCCCTCTCTATATCATGGTTCACTTATCGTGGCCTCACTGTATCACAGGATTTTTTAAAGTATTATATTTAATTATTTATATCGGATTTTTCTCTACAAGGTTAATAAGGGACTGGGAATGGTTTGTAAGTGTGTGGGTGGGAAGGGTTTATAAAGCCTTAAAATATATATATATATATATATATATATATATATATATATATATATATATACTAAAATAAATGTAAGGTTCCTACTTCATGGATTTTCACCTATTGTGGGGGGTGGGCATCTAGAATGCAATACTAGAGGGAATATTGTAATGCCACCTGAAGCACCATCTATGGAAAATCTACCTTAGCTATCACCCTGGTATCCATGCATAGTACTGGCAGTCCAATATCTATATTCAAGCATATAACTGAGAACTTTTCTCTAAAAATAAGTAATCTTCCTGAGAGGAAACTGGGGATTCTAATGTGGAAATGACATTCCATATTGGTTCCTCTTTTGTTCTCTTGCACCTGATATGCAAGAAATAGCAATCTCAAGGTGACATTTAAAAAGAAAATGATGCATCCACATATATTGTAAAGAGAAGTAAAGAAAACTGACATCAACTATTGATATTAAAAATTAAATTAAGTTTTAATTCTTAAATATTGTTGGGAAACAAAAATTCGCCAAATATTTGAGGATAAAACAAGCATGAAAGTAAAAGAATACTAGAAAGAGAACAGAAAAAAATGAAGAAGAAAAAATAATGAAAATAAAATTAGAAGAAAATGTCTCAGATCTAAAGGCAGGTAGAGTTTTCAAGTTAAAGTACCTGTCAAGTTATAGCCATAAAATGGAATCATCAGTAATAAAAAGAAAGAGGCTACCAATATAAATAACATAATAAATTAATTTCAGATGCATTATGTTAGGTGAAAGAAAGCAGTCTCTAAAAACCCGCCAACGTATTGTATGATTCAATTTACATATAATTCTGATAATAGTAAATATGTAGGGAAAGGAGAAAGATCAATGGTCTCAAGAGGTTGAAAGTGAGAGGAAGGCATGAATAAAAAAGGACACTAGGAAAAAGATAAAACAGATCAGGGTGTTGTTAGGTACCTTTTTGAAGGCAGACATTAGTTTGTTAAGATAACAAATATTTTCCAATATGTTGGTAATAACAAGTACTCTTTTGTGCTGGGAATTCTGTATCAGTCATTAGGGGCCAGCTAATGATCCACTTTTGGCAAAATAGCCTATGGGATCACCAGACAGAATTAAAATGCTTTGATACCACTTATTAAGTGTGGTTTGACATTAAGCAATGATGTTTTACATATACTATGGACAATCAGGTAGATCTAAGCCAAATTCACTTGATGTTTGAACAACATAAATTTAGGGGAGTTTACCCTCACAGAGCTGTAAAGAACAGAAAATACATTTATAGTATGCATTTGAAAAAAAGAATGTATAAGTGGACTCACTCACTTCAAACCCATTTTGTTCAAGGGTCAAATGTAAACTTAGGCCTGAGTTTATATTTATTGTAAAGTCTGTAAAAGTAAGACAGCTTAAGTCCAGTTATAAAAGCTAAATGCTACAACAGGCCCCTGAATGTCATTTCAATGAAGAAAAAGTATGACATAATATGTAGTTAGATTGCTGGTTTTCTAGATTACTGTGATGTTTGTCTTCTAAAAGGCATCTTAATAGCTGCAAATACTTAGGAAGCTAATTTGTTTATTATAAGAAATTGGTGCCAAAGGGAAGTGTGTGTCATTCAAAGGAAACACAATAGTCACTTAAATTGTTATGTTTTAGCCAAATCACGAGCAAATTGTTGACAGAGGTTTGGTTCATACTAAGGAGTGACTAATGTTGCAAGAAGAAGAAGAAGAAGAAGAAGAAGAAGAAGAAGAAGAAGAAGAAGAAGAAGAAGAAGAAGAAGGAGAAGGAGAGGAAGAAGAAGAATTGAGGTTCTATAAGTAATATAGTTTAAACTAGCCTGAAACCAACAAAAAAGAAAAAGAAAAAGAAAAAGATAGTTATGAAAGTAAGTAACAAAATAGTGAAGCTTAAAGCATGACAATTTGTGGACATGTTCTATGGATTTCAGGTGGAAGCTCCCAGCATCTCATGCAGTCATCTACTTTATTCAAAGTTCTTGAGTGGATTTAGCTCCTTCAGAGATTGTCTTCTTAAAGCAGGGTGGGGGAATACTGTTAGAGCCCTCAGATTGTGATCTCTGTCTAATAAGGACATTTATGAGATATTGATTTGAGAATATTTTATGTTGCCTTAATTGAGATGAATGAATCAAAAGATGAAACCTTAGGTCATACACTGATGTGCTGATTATTCACAGTACCTGATAAGATCTTTATACATCATGTTCAAAAACAGTTTTCTGGTGTTGCTTCCAGAAAATTAGGTCTCCAGGTTCTAGGTTATGCAAACATTATTTAAGATGATGTTGAGGAAATGCTGCTCAAGCTAATGATGATTGGACTGTGTATTATATGAAGTCTCTTGGGATAATAATAATGTCAATTTTAAATAAGTAAGTATATATTATTAGGAGAAACATTCCTCAGCACATTGAACATACAGTTACAAGTTCATATAAAGAGCTACCAAGAAAACCTAAGAGAGTTGACCTTACTGTCATTGGTGTCAATGCATAATCAAACTGTGGAATATTGCTATAGCGATATACTGTTTGGCAATAGGAAGAAATAAACTATAGATACACATAACATAGATGAATCTCAATATAATTATCATGAATGATAAAAAACCGACTAAAGAGAGTAAATATTGTATAATTTAGTTTTTATAAAATTCTAAAAATTGCAACCTAATCTATAGTGGCAGATAGCTGCCAGTGGTTTCCTGGAGATAAAAGTGAAGCATGAAGAAATAGAAGGAAGAGATGACCATAGGAAATTAGAAAACTATTGGAGGTGATGATTATATTCTTTATCCTGACCATCTGGGTGTAAACAATTTCTTTCTAAAAATCGTTTACAATTACAATCTAGAAAATAATATTTAACTGAATGCTATTATAATGGTGGATGTATTTTTAAAGGATTTTACAACAAAAGCTTTATTGAGGTATGATAGTATACATTAAATGGCACATATTTAAAACATGTAATTTGATATGTATGCATATACAAGGAGGAGACCAAAAAACAGACTTTATTTATAAAAAATTGTGTATTTATTCTTGCATGTTTAAACTTCAATCACCTGCACAGTACTCTCCATTTGATGCAACACAACTATTGAGACATTTTTTCCACTCTTCAAAAGCAGAAACAGTTTATGAACTTGTCGATTTTGATGCCTTTTAATGCTTCTGCCATTTTTTGTTTCTCTCCCACATCAGCAAAACATTTCCATTTGAGGACATTTTTCATCCAGGGAAACAAAAAGAAAGTTGTTTGAGAGAGAGTGGGCCACATGTGTCATGCCATTTTTTGGTCAAAAACTGTTGAAAATTCAGCATGATGTGCTCATAAGTCACCCATCATCAAGTGGGTAAATGTGTTGAAAGAGTCTTCAGAAAACATTACTGAAGTCAAATGCAGCCTCTCACAACAATGCCAGCTGGTTCCCTGAAACAGATGGGTTCCTAGAACACTCACCTAGTGGGGGAAACATGTACTACAAGGGGCCTGCCCTCCAGAAGATAATTCTGGTTATTTTTGGGTCCCCCCTTTTATATGCATACATGTTGAGTTTTTGCTGATTGATTTTACAGAGAGTTTTCATAAAGGAGGATACGTTCTAAATTGATGATCTTCTTAAAGTGAGATTAGGAAGTGGGAATTACTAGGAATTGGGCGTTGTCATAAGGTAAGGACATTTAGAAATTGAGTATCTTTAGTAATGAATGAAAATGTGTTTAGGCACCATTGGTAACAAAAAAGTAGTCACTCAATATATGTTGCTAAGACATTTTATAAGTGCTGCAGAAAATTAATTGGGAGACACAATGTTTTCTCTTATCTTTGCAGCTGGCTTTCTCTGTCTCCCCATCCTGATTACAGAAAGCACTGCTTTTCCTCTTTTTAGTCTGAGATGATTTTTTTTTTTCTTTCAACTCTGGATGAGTTTTGTCTTCTTCAAGTGACAATATTACAAATATTCTTTATTAGTTTTGCTTTTTAATTTTTTGAATCAGTATCTAAACAAAGTACCAGAGTTTTAATAATGATTGCAAAAGAGAATGGAGATGATAATGTATGTTATTGTACAGTTAACAGAGATGAGGAGTCAGTTGACAAGGAAGGAAGTACAAGGGCATTAATTTCTTCATCAAGAGACACAAGAAAAAATTTTGAAGTCTATTATTTAAAGTTATAGAGATACTATGAACTGATATAAAGATAATGATATAAATAGTCAAAGGAGAATAGACAATGTATTCTACTTAATATAATCCACAGTCTTAGGTATCTGGAAAAAAAAAGAAATATTTAAAATTTGAATAATTGAGAAATGCAGACATATTATGAAGATAACAACCAGAAAACAGCCAGGAAAAATGCTTCTAAAAACTTTGAAGTGTTTGCTTTTGAAGCCTGAAACTGTGGGTAAGTCTATGTGCCAGGACACTACTGCCTTTCTAAAGTTGTCTATTGCTGTTATTGTGGTGGTGGTTGTTGCTTCCCACTTTTTTTAAGGTAATGTGTGTAAAAGTTTAATAAGACTTTTTAATGGAGAAAATACATTTTTTTGGATTGAAAACATCAATATTATAAGAATTTAACTCTCCCTACACACACACACACACACACACACACACACAACACAACACATAATCTTAGGGGAGTGTGTCTTTTCTAAACAAAATAAAACTCAGGACTAATCTCTTTGTTTATAGATGTGTTTTACAACATCTATAATAAAATTCACTCTGAACAAAGTAAATTAAAACTCAGAAAAAATTGCAAAATTTATGACAGTTATGATTTCCACAAGCCCTTCATATATCATAAAAATAAACTAACGGAGAAAAAACAACTAACAAAAATATACAAACAATATGAATAATATATAGAAAAATGTCTTGGAATACTAATATTTCTTTTATTTTTTACTATAGATCTTCAAAAAGCAACTAATCTAAAATTTTTACAAAGATAAATATTATAATATTAATTTAAATCTTATGATAGAACTGTTACAGAAACAGGGGAGTCCAAAAACAAACCCCAGAGTTTGTGGCTGGGAGATAGGAAAAAGGAAGCAGCTTTAAGGATGCCTTTGCATGCCTGGGGCTAGTGACTGGAAACTTTGTTGCACAAAGATCCGCTTTGAAACTTCCAAGGCTCAGGAAGACGGGAGGGGTCTTGGACTGTGGGATGGTATGGAAGGAGCCTACAGAGCCTGCGTAGGGTTCTGTGAATGGTCAGAACTGCTTGCAATACCCACTGTGTCATGCAGTCAGGGATATATAAGCAGCTGCAGACATTTTAGCTGGGCGCTCCCTCCAGGTGGCTTGGAGGAGCAGGTCTCTCCACGCTGCTTAAGAAGGAGCTCTTGCCACATGGTTTGCAAGAAGAAGGCAGTTTACAAGGAGTCTGAGAATCTAGGCAGTTCTGCATTGAGAGCTGGAGGGCACCACAGCACAGAAAGGACCTCCCCTATCAGAATTGAGTGATTGGCAGCTACTGGTAAAGCTGAACTATGCCTAGGAAGTAGGGAAACAGTGTTTCTGACTTTCCTAAGTCTGGCCAGGTCTGGGAGGGGAGGCAGAACTATGTGCAAATAAACAATTCTTTTTCTTTTCACTAAACTCTGGTATTGAGAGTTATAATTCTGGCGGTGGGCAGTCGGGCCCCTAACTAAACAGCCCGTGGGTTCTGTTTCAATTGGAGCAGCCCAGGGGTTCTGTTACAGAACCAAGACTCAATTTTAAAACTATGTCTGCAATCAGCCCTGGTTACTGTGGCTCAGTGGATTGAGCGTTGGCTTGTGAACCGAGTGTCCTTGGTTTGATTTCCAGTCAGGGCACATTACTAGGTTGCACGTCAGGTCCCCAGTTGGGGGCCCGTGAGAGGCAACCACACAGTGATGTTTCTCTCCCTCTCTTTCTCCTTTCCCCTCTCTCTAAAAATAAACAAACAAATAAATAAAATTTTTTAAAAATAAAAAATAAAACGATGTCTGCAATCATATAGGGTTCATCCTAAATATCATTAGTCTTAGAATACCATGGAAATAGACAATCTCAAACTTTTAAACTAAATTGGTATAAACAGATTTTAAAAATTCTGGCAATATCTATTAACATTTAAATTAAGTTATGGAGATAGAGTTACTCTTCTATGTGTTCACTGACATTAATTAGAGCATTATTTTTTATAGCAAGTAAAAACCAATTTGGGGGACAATTTAATAAATGTTTCTAATGGAAACATTATCTTGTTTTAAAATATGAGGTATATTTATAATATTGATATATGAAACCTTCAAAAATGTTAATGTAAATTGATACAGGAACCTCGGTATCATATATATACACATACTCATTTGCCTGTAGAGACTGAAATGAATTGAAATGATATAAAATAAGCAGTTGGTGCACAAGACTGATGGCTTATATCCTAAGGAAGGCTTATTTTCCATTCTGAATTATTTTGCACTATTTAATTTTTTAAATTTATATATTATTTTGAACCTTAGAGCTGAAATTAAAAAATGGTATGTTTATTGAAATGAAAAGTTTTCAATACCTAAAACAACCATGTTATCATTTAAATTTGAGCCTTTGCCAAAGCTGCATTCTCCAATTCTTCTGTTCCTACTTCTGGGTAACTTCTATTCCCTAATTCATTTTTATAAGTAAAAAAAAAAAAAAAAAAAAAAAAAAAAATCACCATATTCAGAATTTTAACTCAACTAAAGAATGTTTTAAAATATTTATACTTAATAAAGTAGGTAGTCTTTTTAAATAAATTATGAACAAAATGCGGATAAAATCATAATTGGGAAGAGGAAAAAAAAGACAAGACAGAAAAAACGAAATATTTCATTTGTCAAATTCATAATTTTGGCTACTATTTGACTTTGTCCTTATTTGCCACAGTAGGGCTTTAGAATCTTTCAGATTCATAGAGAGCAGTGACATCAGTGTGAAAGTATTCAAGCATATGTCCAATAAGATGTCCCACCAAGTGGTGCAAAATAAGACAACAATCACCTTTGACAACTTTTTTCTAACAATGTTGCAGTGGTCCTATATGGAAAGTAGAGAGCCTGTTTGGTAAGAACCTGGGTTATTTTTAGAAGAAATCTAGATTGTACTAGAAGAAATACACTGTGTAAAGGAGTGGGAAGTAGCCGTTAGTGTGTAATTTTAATGTCTTCAACTATAATTTATGTCACTTCAGCAAGGCCATTATTCCATAATCAAAATTTCTTCCTTTTTGTTTTACAGGAAGATTGAAATTGAAATTAATACCTTAATGTAGAAGCATGATGAACTACCTGTCGGTGAGGTCTGCTTGTACTTTTATAAAGTTCAATATCTAGTTCTTCTTGGGTACTATGACTCATCTTCATTGAAATCATTTGTGGCATTACAGAATAAAAGGATGTACTCTTAGTAGTGTATGAAATTTTTTCTAGGTTCACATAATATCTGATGCAACTTTACAGCCTAAGACAATTTTATGTTCACATTCATATCATTTATTACCCAATAATAAGAAAGCTAAATGAAAAGGAATGGATGTAACAAGCAAGTGAAAGAACAGTTTTGAGGCTTACAGTTTATTACAAACTTGGATACAGGTACTTTGATGCAACAAACCCATATCCCATTTAGAATTATTAAGGTCAGTATTGAATATCTCATCACCACTTACTTAAGATTCTATAGTTGTTCTTCATAGACTTAAATATCAAATTTTTATTATTATTCAATTTAGGTGGCTATGTTGAACTAAATAATGTTTACTTCTGCAATATTTATAGATGCATGCCTCAGTCTTTTCATCAAATAAATGTGACAACAGTGACTTCGGAATGTTTTAGATGGTCTCCTTAATGTAGGGGTATAATAATTTTCTTTATTACATTTTAGCTTGTTAGGAGAAATAAGATGTTTTATGACTGGGAAAAAATCAGGAAAGTAATTTATGTTTCTCTTGTTTCATTAAAAAATAAGTTGGCAACTCCTGCAAACCTATCTCATAAATGACTACATCCACATACATATAAACTGTACATATATATAAATGCTAGCATGCACATGAAGTTTAAAATTGTTAAAAGTTGTTATTAATACTAAGGATAATGTTTTGCAAAAAGTAATTATCTTTCCTTGCCACCCCTCTTTTTTAATTCATTCTCATTACAATTTTATTTTCTAACAATGATTACAACAGCACCCATTTATCCCAACCTTACAGTAGTACTGCTGCTTAATCTTTCATTAATCCTTTTGGCCAGCTGTGGACTATTATTGGTAGATGGGTTTCAAGCTTTGACTTTCAATTTACTACTTTATCCATACCCATACTAGATTAAGTTTCTCAAAGCCAAACTAATATTTTTTTCCTAAGATTTTCTTGAAATGATCATAAAAAGAAAGTACCATGCAAACATTAACATGAAACTGTAACTGGATGTGCCTTCCGTATTGTGCCTTGAGTGCACACCTCTGTTTGCAGCATCTCTGACACAGTTCCTGGCCTCCTCTGTAGGGCTGAGGCCAATTGCTTCAAGCTTCCCACTGAAGTGGTTCATGTATACACTCTCCAGAATTCAAAAGTGAAAGAGATAAAAACACTTGCCCCTCAACTTATTATATTTCTTAAGAGTCATCTGCCATTTGCATCAGAATCTTCCCAGGTGTTGAACCCCAGTCCACACTGAGTAGCTATAGGGACTTGATGATGGGCATTAAGTTCAGCAGTGGTAAAATTTCTTTAAGAACCATAAGTAGCTCCACATAGTGATTAAAAATGTAGTTCCTAACCCCACTTCAGAGATTTCTTGTAACAGAGTGTTTAGAATAATAATGACGAGGATAAAATAATACTGATGGTAATGATAACAACGCTTCTTAATTAATACATTTTATTGTTGAAGATGAGAACACAACTAACATTTCTGAACATTATTATGTTGGTGACACTAGATTTAAAACAAGTTGTTTATGACTAGGTTTAAAACATATTATTTATGACCCTTTTCTGTCCAAATTATGTGAGATCTGCTATTTTCTAGATTGGTAGTGCAAATATCCATAACTTATTATAGTTGAAACTTTAACTCCTTCCAATGGAAGTGTGATCTTGTTCTTCTATCTACTTGGGACAAAGTTAAGAACATCACAATCCAACATGAGTACATTTCCAATGTAAATGTTATTCAGGATCATCCATCACATTCCACAGTGAGTGTCACCCATTTTACAGTGGTTCTTCTGAAATAAGATAAAGTTTGTGATAGTCTTGTGCTGGTATATCAAAAAGTAAGAAAATATTTCCACAAAAAATAAGAGTTTAAAGATTGAAAAAAATTCTAAGAAGCACCAACAAACAATAGGAGTCACAAAAATGGGGAGACAGAGAAACAACACCCCATCGAAAGGAAAGGTAGAGTCCCCAGAAAGAGTGCTCAATGAAATAGAGGGGAGCCAACTATCAGATATGGAATTGAAAGCATAGATTATGGAGAAGCTCAATGAGCTCAGCAGAAACTACAAAGAACTCCAGAAAAACTACAGTGAACTCCAGAAGAACTATAAGGAACTTACTGAGAATTATACCAGCATCAAAAAGGACATGGAAGCTATCAATAAGAGCCAGGAGGAAATGAAGAATATGATCTCTGAATTGAAGAACACAGTAGAAGGAATTAAAAACAGGCTGGAGGAAGCAGAAAATCGGATCAGCGAGCTGGAGGACAACATAGACAAAAACTCACAGACAGTGCAGCAAAATGAAAAAAGGCTGAACAAGACTGAAGAGGCTCTAAGACAGCTGCAGGACAACATGAAACGTAATAATATCCGTATCATAGGAATTCCAGAAGGAGAAGAAGAAGAGCAAGGGATAGAAAACCTCTTTGAAAAACTAATGACAGAAAACTTCCCTCAGATGAAGAGAGAAAGAATCATGCAAGTCCAGGAAGCACAGAGGGTCCCAATGAAGATGAACCCCAACAGGCCCACTTCAAGACACATCATAATTAAAATGCCAACATTCAAAGACAAAGAGAGAATCCTAAAAGCAGCAAGAGAGAAACAACTAATAACATACAAGGGAGCTCCAATAAGGCTATCATCAGATTTCTCAGCAGAAACATTACAAGCCAGAAGGGAATGGCAAAATATATTCCAAGTAATGAAAAACAAAGGTCTACAACCAAGAATACTCTACCCAGCAAGGCTCTCATTCAAAATGGAAGGTGAAATAAGGAGTTTCCAAGACAAAAGAAGGTTAAAAGAATATATCTCCACCAAACCAGTATTGCAAGAGATGCTAAAGGGTCTGCTTTAAGAAGATGAAGAAACAGAGAGAGACAGAGAGGAACACGAGTACAAAGGGGGAAAATGACAATGAATAAGTACTGAAAGAAAGAAGGAACTTCTACGATTTGCAACAACATGATTGGAACTAGAGAGAATTATGCTTAGCGAAATAAGCCAGGCAACAAAAGAAAATTACCTTATGCTATCACCTGTTACAGGAAACTAATGAACAACACAAACAAATGAGCAAAATTGAACCAGAGGTATGTAAATGAGGAATAAACCAACAGTAACAAAGGGGGAGATGGGAGGGAGAGAAGGGGTAAGAAGGGGAAGGGTCTAGTCAAAGAACATGTATAAATGACCCATGGACATGGACAACTGGGTGGGGACTGAATGTGGGAAAAGGGAGGGACAGGGTGCAGAGAAGCAAGAGGGGGAAAAAGTGAGACAACTGTAATGGAAAAACAAACAAACAGAAAAAATTTTAGTGGGGGGAAAAATAAAAATATAAAGAATAGAAATGCAAGTTCAGTGAATATTAGAAGGACAAGGTTTTTCCTTCACAGTGTATATATTTTCTTCCTATCTGATCCCTCCAGAATTTGGCATTCTAAATAAGTAAGTAATGACCTAAGTTTCTTTGCATAAAACTAATAAGACCAGTTGTTAATAACGATTTTTTTGACTAAGACTTTGACTGGAATGTCATGCCTAAAGGAGACATGCTTGGGCTTTGGTTGTTACCAAAAAACCCTGAGCAACTGGGACTGACTTTCAAAGGTAATAAAAGTCCACGAGATAAAAGGCCTGGTACCTTGGATGGATGAGCGGTCCATAGCAATCTTTCCAGGGAAGGAACGAAGGTTGTTTTCCTGAAAGATGGCTAGAAGGGACCATAAGGCACAATGGAAAACCAGAAGGACCTGGAAAAGACAGGTGTTTACAGGCAAGGCTGAATGCCAGGTATGTGGCTCAGCTTCTGTGCCCTGAAGGGCAGACTGAAGGTCACCCTAAATGTTCCTTGCGTAAGTTCCAGCAAAGCAGAACTAAAGATCATAAGTGATCATTTGCTGCTCTTGTTGTGTTTGTGCAAATGAACAGGATAAATTAAAAATGAACTTAATGCAGTCCCTTTAATGACAAGGAGGGTAATCTTAGGGAGAAAAATCAAGATTCAAGGAAGATCACAATGCCCAGTGGTAGACTATAAAGTAGTGCAGCTAACCGTCTTTAAAGTTTCTTTTCATTTAAAATTTGTTTTCATTTGAAAGTTAAACTATGTCTGTGGCATTATCAAAGATGTTTAATTTACAGGCAAGAAGAATGTCAAATGCCTTGCAACTGGATGTCTTTCCGATAAGACAGTCCTACAGATTTAGAGACTTGTATGTGGGTTATGTTACATAAATTAACATGTGTTTTCTGTTTTCAAAGGGCATAAGCCTACGATCTCATTACCTGAGTGATTGTCTGTATGTATAGGCCTCACTTAATCCTGTCTGCATTGCTGCCTCCTGAGACTCAATGGTTTGGCTGAACTAAGTGACTGGGTTGGTGAAGAACGGGGTGGTCTGTGGGCTTCACTTTAAAACTGGTTTCTCTTTTCTATCCTAATGGCTCAGACAGAAAGAGCCCAGAGGCCTGAGAGGGGGGAAGCCTACAATATTTCCCTCAGTCCAAACTAAGTATAATGGGCAAAAGGGTTTTGGACAGGTGAGATGTACCTGGCATACCTTCCTCCAAAGAAGCCCTTCTTTTCCCTAATGTGGGACATTGAAAAATTAATACCTGTCTTTTGTCATCTAGTGGTTACGGATTGAACGATGTCCTTTAACCCTGTTGCCCCCAGAATACAACAAGGATGCCAGCCTGTTAAACCAAGCATGCCGTTGTCCAGAGACAGCCAACCAACCTGGAGTCTGCACGATCCTTCCCCTTGTAGGAAGGCCACCCTCCCCTCCACATCCCCACTCTTATTAGAGATTTCTTGACCCAA
The DNA here is from genome assembly GCF_987537825.1 of Furipterus horrens. Taxonomy (NCBI): domain Eukaryota; kingdom Metazoa; phylum Chordata; class Mammalia; order Chiroptera; family Furipteridae; genus Furipterus; species Furipterus horrens. The sequence goes on from NW_028327175.1 coordinate 72,327,987, forward strand.
GGGTAGGTAGGACGACGACCATGTCCAGCTTGAAGCAGCTAGAGGAGCTCGAGACCTTTGTCCATTGTCCTTTATAAGATTGTAAAGGGTCTTAAGTCTGAGAGGGAGGGATTGTTATTTTTTATTGTTAAAATATTTAACTAATTAATTAATTATTTTTTAAAAAAAGAAGAAGAATATATGAAAGGGTGAGCCATGGGCATGGACTTGGGGAGGGGATTGTCGGGGAAGGGGGGTGCTGGGTGGAGGGGAGCAAAGGGGAAAAAATTGGAACTATTGTAACAATACAATCAATAAAATATACTTAAAAAGGGGGGGGAAGAAAAGAAATAACTGAAATTCCTAAAAATGAACAGTAAAAAAAACAAATAACCATATTGAAAATGACCAAAAGACTTGATTAAACATAAAAAAAATTGAAAATATTAAGAAAAGAAACTTTCCTCATTGTATCAAACAAATAACAAGAAACAGTAGTTGCAGAGATACATTTCTGAAATAGTACACATAGTTTACAGATAGCATAATATGATACTTAGCGTCTTAGTCTAGAACATGTATATTTTGATTAATAGATTTTTTAGTGGTTTGCCTAGTGATAAGTGGCTATATTTTTATTAACATTTGTAAAAATGCAGAGTTCAAGCATCTAGTTTTGCCCAAAGACAGGGAAAGAAAGGTTATTTCTAACATTTCCATTAATTTGTCTCTATGTCTTTTTATCTGTCTATTTATCTATGGTTAATTTTATGTAATTTAATTCTAACACTCAGTCACAAGTAAAATATATAAAAAGGAAATGATAAATTTGAAAAAATAAAATATAATAATAGAGTAAAATATAGGACTTATTATCAAAGTTTTGTTTTAGCCCTAATAAAAGATAACTTTTTTTTTTTAATTCCAGGAGTTCTGAGACAGAACAGTCAGTCACAATCATATATAATATTACAAAGAGTGTCCTGAGTGTAAAATTAGTATGTGATTTGAAAAGTGGATAACTCATTCAAATAGGTATTATTAAAATGTGACCTGTGAAATCCTATCTACTGGGATTCTTCTTTAAAATATATATTTTTTAAATTTTTATTTAATTTATTGGGGTTAATAAAATTATTTAGGTTTCAAGTGTACAATTCTATAATACATAATCTGTATATTTTATTGTGTGTTCACCATCTAAAGTCAATTCACTTTCCATCACCATTTTCTCTCCCCTTTACCTTCTTCTCCCTCCCCCTATTCCCCTTTCCCTCTTGTAATCACCATGCTGTTGTCTGTGACTATGAGGTTTTTTTTCTTAATCCCTTCACCTTTTCATCCAGTCCCCCAACACACCTCCTCTCTGATAGATGTCATTCTTTATGTATGTTTTAAAATATTAACCTGTTAACTCAAACTCAGTAAATGTAGACCAGTCTTTAACCTAGCACATTAATTTTAAGCTACTTAGTGTTTGCCTGAAACAAGAAATGCTTCAATTAAAATAAATCCTGTATTATTACAACTATAAACTTATAATCTCATTTTAATGTGTATACCATATGTCTCTATTGCTTTTCAGTCTTTCTAATATTTTTCCTTAAGTATATCCTTGGTAGCTAATTACAAATTATTAATTTTCAGTGATATATAATGGGAAGACTCATGGGATAAGTCCTAAATTAAATACAAATAAAACTGCCTAATTTTTTGATGTTACTAAGGCCATTGAGACCCATAGGCAATGAGGCTTTAAACTAACTTAACTAAAAGGTATAGATAAATACATACATATAATATATATGATATGTTTGCATATATAAAATCAAAAGAAGAAATTGTAGTTATTCTCAATATGAGATAGTACTATATGAACCTTTTATTTTTCTTACAATATGACAAGGGACCAAAAAAATCCTGGAGTTTATTTATAAAAAATTGTGTATTTATTCTTACATGTTGAAACTTCAGTCACCTTCAAAGTACTCACCATTTGATGCAATGCACTTATAGAGATGTTTTCCCACCGCTCAAAACAGTTTTTGAAGTCATCAACTTTCGTGCATTTTAGTTATTCTGCTGTTTTCTTTTGTTTGTTTGTTTTTTTCACCTTTTCCACATTGACAAGTTTCCCTTTGAGGACTTTTTTCACCCAGGGAAACAAGCAAACAAAGAAAAAGTCAATAGTGGCAAGATCAGGTGAATAGGGAAGATGGGGCACAGAGGTCATGCCATTTTTTGGTCAAAAATTGAACACACAGTGTAGCATGGGCAAGTGCACTTGTAAATCACCCATCATAAAATGGGCAAATGAGTTGAAAGAATCTGAAAACAAATTAACTGAAACAGAGCACAGCCTCTCACAACAATGCCAGCTGGTACACTGATACACTGATACAGATTGGTTTCAAGAACACACACCTAGTGGGGGAAGCCTGTACTGTGAGGCGCCCATCCTTCAGAATATAATTCCATTTTGTGGGGGTCCCCCATCATATATGAATAGGTACTTAACTTCTTTTTATCTTTGGTAAAATAAAAATCTCTCAAAATGACCCCACAAAAACTTCCACTTTTAAAAATGACTTTAAGTATATCGTTTCAGTCTAAGCCTTGTGTACTTGGAAAGTACTATTCAAAAAACTGAATATAGCTGAAGGAAAAGGGACCATTCTTCATCTTCTATTAATTATATATTATATAAGAATATTATATACACTACAGTCACACATTTATGTGAAGTAACAGCATACTTATCTGTCATTATACAATACAACATACTCCATATGATCTCATATTTTTGAAAGCATACTTTCACAAAGTAATTTTAACACTGCTTTTCCACCTTGCAATAGCAAATTTAAATTTTCATAGAGACTATGAAAATTTGAAAACATCATTCAAATAAAAACCCCAAAATATTACTAATTTTTTGTAGTCCTTGAAAAGAAAGATTCATTTGATGTGAACCCTGAGAAGCTATTTATTTATCTGCTGAGACTTACTCCCCATTGTTGACTAAGGGACCAAATTTTATACAAAATAAAATCTTTGTGGTCATTTGCTGACAGGGACTCCCCTTACTGTGTATGCAGGGAAGAATCTTAGACTAAACTCTTGGCTTTTCTCAGGATGTCCTGCTTGTTTACACTGTCTGAGTCAATCAATGAAGGGAAACCCTAGTTTTGTCTTTTTACCAAGAGACTCAAATCTATTCCACCTAGTCGACACAACACAAATTGTATCTTTGGTTTCATCTATACTGGCCAATTAGAATTACACAATTTGGATAACTCGTTTATATAAAATGTACCTAATTGGGAACTAGGTGAGAACTTTCATTATGAAAAGTGACCTCCCTTTTGTCTAGGTGAAACACAATTTAATTTGGTACTGGAATCTGTGTCTGCTGAGCTGCAGCTCCTCTTGTTGAAATAAATGCTTATTATTTTTTATTACAGTTTAAATTTAATTTTGGTTTACATGTTATGGAGCTCAAATGTATATTCCCTCATTTTTCTCATATTATGGGGACATAAAACATAGTGGACTAAAATTAAATAAGTATTAAATAATAATTTTATCTTTATGGTAATTTTTAAAATTATATTATTTTGGCTTCTGAAATAGGATATAAGTACCAATCATAAAATATTGTGATTAAATATCAGATATCAAAAATAGAGAACAGAGTTACATTATATAGAGAATATTTAATAACTATTTTTGGTGGATACAGTAGGAAACAATGTGTCTACTCATTGTTAGCAGTAACTCTGAACTATGTCCTCTTTTTCTTTTTAATAACCATTATAATATTAATAAATTAGCATAGCATATTATCATTCATAACCTAAGATACTGAATTCTTAGCATATCTATCTTATTCCTTTTATTTAAGAGAAGTATAAATTCAGCCTGATCCTCATAAAGCAAGTCATTTGTTTTAATAAATGATCTAGTACAAGTACCCATATGGATTTGAACAACACAATAATAAGAACTCTGTTCCATTAAATTATTCAGAAGATTGTTCTGCTAAATGATATCATCACCCTGACTAAAACTATAGTGACTTGTATAGATTTCAGGAAAAAAATCTGGCTCACAGAAGAATATGGGGCATTTTATACCAACGTGAAAAATACTAGGGTAGTTGGTGATTGCTTTTCTCCCTTTTACACCACAATGTTATAGAAACCATGTTCAGGATAGTACAGTGACAATGAAGGTGTGGATTATCCTTACATAGGGAAATATATCATGTAGTTGAACTATGGTACCATGCTGAGAAGAAAATCAAGACAATAAATGCAAGAAAGCATGTAAACAACAGGGAGTCATGAGTACCATGCCTGTAGGGGATCCAAAGAGGAAATAAAAATAAGTCTATAAAAACAGACATTGGCCAAGCTTTTAATCAGATGCCAGGAGCAAAACTTTGGCAGGAGTGACGAATCTGTGGTCTTTTAATGGCACACAGGGATCTCTGCATTTGATAGGTTAATGTTATATTAACGGGGTGGCAAACACCGAGCATTCATCTTTAACCCTGAAAAATAAATTAGCACATTAAAAAGTGTATTTAATTTATTAGGTAGCTTGTATTTACCCAAATAGGGCAGAAAGATAGTAAATTATAGGGGGAAAAATCAGTATCTAATTACTTTATTTTTAGATAGTTATTTAACTTCTATTTATATTTGGTAATAGGTTAATATCTCAGGCAAAACAAACCTAAAAATTTATGATATTGATTAAAACTGCATTTTTAAGGCTGCATAAAGAAACCTGCATTCTGCAAAGGGCATTTAATGCCAAGTTCAAATTGCATAGCAACTGAAGTATTGAAGAACACTTCCCCAGATAGTACAGGTTAAAACCCTTACTGGATCTCCCACTTTCTTTTTCCTCTAGATCAAAAAGTACAAATTCTCTGTTAAGCTGAGAGAATATGCTGGAAACCTACCCTCAACATAACATTTCAAAATTATTTTCCTCCAGAACCATATATTTGAGGATCTATGATTTCTTCCATAATTATGATATATTGATATACCATGCTTCTCATCTGGTGTGAAGTACCTTTGATCTGCAGTGGGAAGATGAAAACTATATTTTTTATTAAATTCTGTTAGAAAACTATATGACTATAAAATTCAGTGCTTCCTCAAACAATATCAAAGACAATTGTTTAAAGGCAGAGAGGAAAAAAGATCAGTAAAAGATAGTAAAGATTTCACAATAATTCTATATTTTTCTACAGAAAGAATTATGCAGTTCACATCTATGAAGTATGGAGTAGGAGTCTGTAAACTACATAAAATGTAGTTTTAATATTTTTATTGACAAAAATATAATCTTGACCTTTGCTAAATTGCCCATGGAAAAGCCCTAGAAATGTGAAGATCTTGTCATAACCTACATACTTTAACACTTGGAAGAAAAGAGGTCCAGTTAGAGAATTTTATTTATATTTCCAATATCAGCAACACCAATCTACCACTCGTTTTGCAAGATAGGTGAAAAGAGATATGAAAATATCTTTTTCCAGTTTGTCTTCTAACTGACCTATGTGATGGTTGCAGATAATTGAAGAAATTTTGACATTAACTATTCAATTAAACTGTCAGCTGTGTTTGAACATGAAAAAAAATTGAATGTTTAGAAGTCTGGCAAGTGCTGTTTGCCAATTTTAATGATAATTAAACCCAGTAAACTGTGGCCATATTGTTAGTAATACAAGTGTCTGGACATTTTAGTTTAATAGAAGCCCTCTTTGCCGCCCTTCATGTAAGCAATATTCCATTTTATTTGAACAGGACTTGCCGTTCTCTCAGTAGTGTGTACTAACTGATACATAAAGATGCCGACTGCTTAAGGGCAAAAGGCTTCTCTCTAGCAACCCAGAAAAGAAGTTTATGTGCTAAGTTTTTGTACCTTATTTTAAAATTATTTTGTTGTTATTCAATTACAGTTGTCCCATTTTCCCTGTGTAGCTCTCCCTCACCATACCTTCCCACATCCCCCCTCTCCCACAGTCAATCCCCACCTTATCATTCATGTCCATGGGTCATTTATACTAATTCCTTGACTAGACCCTTCTCCTTCTCTCCCCGTATACTGCCTAATTGTTTAATAGTCTTGGAAAGCCATTTAATATTTTATCAAACTATCAAACTCAAATATAAAATGATTGTTTCTATAGTCATATTCACAAATTTATTTCAAATACATATATTTTTTTTATTAGGTGGTGAGCTATTTTAATTATTTCATTTTCCAGTATACTAAGCAAAGACCTGGCATATAATTAGGGCTTAATATACATATGCCCTAAATAAATAAATGATTTCATCTTGTGTGTTTTTTTTTCTTTTAAGGGGGGTAATTTTTTTAAATTTATTTTTCAAATACAGTTGATGTATAATATTATATAAGTTTTATACATACAACATAGTAATTAGGCATTTATACAATGTACGAAGTGATCAACCTGATAAGTCTAGTATCCATCTGGCACCACATATAGTTATTACAATATTAATTATTATATTTTCTATGTTGTTCTTTATATCCCTGTGAGTAGTTTTATAACTGAATTTTGTACTTTTTAATCCCTTTTTTCTATTTCAGCCATCTCCCCCAATCCCTCTCCCATATGACAACCATAAATTTGTTCTCTGTATCTATGTTTGCTTCTGTTTGTATATTTATCTTGTTTTTTAGATTCCATACATAAATGAAATCTTACTATATTTGTTTTTCTCTGTCTGACTTACTTTACTTAGTATAATATTCACTGGATTCATCCTAATGGCAATATTTTAGTTTTTATGGCTGAATAATATTCAATTGTGTATCTTTATCCATTTATTGATGGACACTTAGGTTGCTCCCATATGTTGACTATTATAAATAATATTTCAATGAAAATAGGGAGCATATATCTTTTTGAATCAATGTTTTGGATGTATTCATATGATTTCCCAGAAATGAAATTGCTGGGTCATGGGGTAGTTTTATTTTCAATTTTTTTGAGGAAACTTCATACTGTTTTCCATAGCATCTGCATCAATTTACAATCTCAAAAACAGTACACAAGTGTTCCCTTTTCTTGTATCTTTGCCAACACTTGTTTGTTGATTTGTTGATGATAGCCATTCTGACCAGTGTGAGGTGTTATTTCATTGTGGTTTTGGTTTGCGTTTCTCTCATAATTAGACATTGAACATCTGTCTTTTCATGTCTATTGTTCATCTGTAAATCCTCTTTGGAGAATTGTTAGTTCATGTCCTCTGTTCATTTTTATATCAGATTGGATTTTATTGTTGATGATGTTTAACTGTGTAAGTTCTTTATGTATTTTGGATATTATCCCCTTATCACACTACCTGATATCAAGCTGTATTACAAGGCTGGAACAATAAAATACACACAGTATCAGCATAAAACCAGACAAATAAACCAATGGAAGAAAACACAGAGCCAAAAATAAACCCATATCTACACTGTTAATTAATCTATGACAAAGGAAGCAAGAATATGTAATTGGGTAAAGACTTTTTTCAATAAATGGTGTTGGGAAAACTGGACAGATACATGCAAAAAATGACACTAGACCATTTTGTTATACCATATACAAAAATACTTAAAGTGGATTAAATATTTAAATATAAAACCTAAAACCATAAATGTAGAAGAAAACATAAGCATATTTTTGACATTGGTCTTAGCAATATTTTTTTGAATATGTCTCCTAGGGCAAAGACAATAAAAGCAAAAATAAATGAGACTACATCAAACTAAAAATGGTTTACACTGCAAAGGAAATCACTAACAAAATGAGAATCTAGTTTACTGAATGGCAGAAAATATTTGCAAACGATATACCCAATAAGGGGTCAATCTCCAAAATACCTTGTTATTTTCTGTTGTTCTCTCAATTTCTTTTCTTTGGGTATATATCCAATTGATCCTTCCCCATCTTTATCTATAACATATTCACAGTATTTCCATATTGATCTACTCTTATTCCTTGAATGTTACAAGAATAGATCCTCCATAAGCTCTTTTTCAAGAACTTTGTTTGTAGTCCCACTTACCCTTTAGATCTCAGATCATCAACATATTCTCAGGAAAATTTGCTACACTCAAAATATTACATCATCTCTTTGGCCATATACTCTCATCTGTCTTTTCAGAATGTCTGTCTTATAATTTTAACTTTGTTGGTAGAATTATTTTAAAATATCCCCCCTACTAAATATTGAGCCTATTTTTTACTAATTATCATAACTCTTCCTGAAAAACAGTATATGCTTCAAAATATAATTGTTGAAGGAAGCAGATCGATATAAGCCCAATACAATGTGTCTAGACTCTTAGAAAACTTTTCAATTTATGTAAAGATTGCCCACAAAAATGACTGTCAATAAAGTGCATACCTAGTTTAAAAACTCTGCCATGGCACTCATTATTTGATACATCCATTTTCTTTTGAAGTATTCTTTTTTTCCCCTTGTAATCTGGTTGGTGAACCCCTTATTCTTTGGAAGGAGGCAGTGTTATGTAGAGTGAGTATGATTGCCAAATCTAGCCATGAATCAGAACCACCCAATATTGATTCCATGACTGTTATCACAAAATCTCCTGGAATATGCCAGGGTGTATGTGCATGTGTGTGTGTGTATATATATATATATATACACACACACATATACTTCTGAAGTAATTCTTATGCATTGACACTGTACTCTGAATCAGAATTCTAATATTAGATCCCCTAAGTATCCTTATGAACTAAGAAACCATCATTCTTGATGCCTAATTTCTTTAACTCTAAAGTGTTGAAATTATACAGCATTAACTGTAATTCTACAAAGAAATTTATAGTTCTAAACTTGACACAAAACAGATGGTGTAAAGATTTTAAAAAGCTTTGTAGTATGTGACTTGTGCACAAATCAATAAACTAACAAATGAGTGTCCAGATTATTTTTATTTATTTTGAGAAACATATGTGGCAATATTTATGGTACCATGAGGTCCATTTTCCTATATAAACACAGGCATATAATTGTTAAAACTTGCCTCTACAATGGGTAGGAACATTGCAATTTCTTAAAAGAGTAGTGTTGGGTTCTATGGTACAGATGTATTTTATATAATATTCCAAAGCTTGAAACTTTAATATAAAAGAACATATCACAATTTATAACAAAACTTAATTATAGCAGAATTTAAGTCATTATTTGTTAGATATTAATATGAAATATAATACTAGCTAGCTTTATACTAGCTCTCAAGAGGCGAAGGTACTGACCTGTGCAAATTTTCCACCTATCTGCAGTCATTAGGTGAAAGTAATAAGCACGATTATGCACCAAAGCACATTTTAGAATTAGCAATCAAATATGTGTCACTTGCATTCATAACAGATTTTTAAATGCCTTTAATTCTATTATAAATATAAAGAACATTTCACATTGGCATTAATGTCTCTTTAGGATGTGTAAAGCTGAAACAGAATTTCTGTGACGAGGCAGGTCACAATTTGACTAGATGTGTAAAGCTGATAAAAACTATATTGAAATAGAGTTGACCTGTAGTTCCTCAAACTCAAATGTTCCTACTGAGAAAGTATGAATTCTGGCATTGGGTGGTAATATTCTTTTGACACCAAATAGTTTTAAGGTTAATATATACATACATACATATATATATATGTATGTATGTATGTATATCAATTCTGAGTTTTCCTGAGTTTTCCATCACTTGAAGAGTCAAATGCATTTTTTTGGTTGAAACAATGTTTTATTAATGTAATTTTTCATTTTATTCACTAAAATGATCTTATGTAGTAAAGTTAGTGCTCTCTTAAAATCAAGAGATCATTTATCTTCAGGCATTACACAGTTACTTAAAATAAATTAGCCCTGGCTGGTGTGGCTCAGCGGATGAACCAAAAGGTCATTGGTTCGATTCCTAGTCAGGGCACATGCCTGGACTGTGGGCCAGGTCCCCAGTTGGGGGTGTGCAACAGACAGCCAATTGATGTTTCTCTCCCTCTTTCTCTCCCTCCTTCCCCTCGCTATAAAAATAAATAAATAAACGCTTTAAAATAAATAAATAAATAAATTACACAAAACTTCTTTTGATATTTTCAAAAGAGTAAATTAGTAAATTAAAGCAAGATACCTGGCTAGGTCTTGTAAGAAATTGAATAAATGTGAGTGAGGGAATTTGAAGCAAGAAAAAGGGAAGCTTCCTTCTGTCAAAAACTGTGCAGAGTCTGAAATTTTGCCAGACTTTTAAGCCAGGCAGTTAATCCATGATAGTTAATGAACATTGGCAAAAGACATAAGACACCTGCGTCACAGATAAAGAATTGTTTATTACTCACAGTAATAGCAGTAGACAGAGTTTCAGCATTTCCCTTCACTGTTTTCTCAATCTCTAATTCCCTACGAAAATATAAAGAAGACTAAATAATAACTGAACATGCAATTGAATACAGTGAACAACAAGCATGTCTGTCTTTAGTAAACTATTTTGAGACTGAAATTATGTCTAGTTTCCAAGGATGTAAGCAAACCTGATTTCTGCTCCAAAGGGTGAAAATATTTTGTCTTCCAAGGCTGTTCACTGTACACAAATTCTTAAAATTCTTAAAAAGACATTCCAGAGCACAGCCAGTGCTTCAGCTTACAAGACATGCAGAAATGTGAGACCCATGGAAAACCTTCTCTCAATATCTCTGAAACTACACCTTATATTCTGCAAGCTAGGGCCAATAAAGGTAGATCTGTAGCTCATGATCATTTAGCTGAGAGCAAGAAAATAAGATCTCTGGAAGAAAGAGGAATGATAATTATCCACAGTTCTCAAGATGTTCTTCGTATATAAATTTCTCTTCATGGTTCTCTTTCTATGACTCTCAGTGTAAGCCCACAAGGCTATTTCTGTAGTATATATATACATATATATATTTTTTAAATAATTTATTTATTTATTTGTTTGTTTATTAATTTAGTTGTAGAGAGAGGGGAAAGGAGAAAGAGAGGGAGAGAAACATCACTGTGTGGTTGCCTCTCACTTGAGCCCCCAACTGGGGATCTGACGTGCAGCCTAGTTATGTACCCTGACTGGGAATCGAACCAGCGACACTTGGCTTGCAGGCCGACACTCAATCCACTGAGCCTCAGCATCCAGGGCTATGAATTAAATTCTATTTGCATAAAAATATAAAGACAGTTAACATTCCTAATTTAGGCAGCATATAAAAGAAAATGAATGGTTATTCAGTGGCTTAGTCTCTCAGGTAATTCTTCTATAAAGTCTCTAAATTTGGTAATAAATCAAAAGTTAGCAATCAGATAAGGCAATATTCTGTTCAACAAATAGATATTTCTATCAATTATGTGATTAACCAGATATGGTTGAGAGGTATTTGCAGTAGTTAACAAAGATTTTGTCTATACTCTATTAGTATTATGGGAATAGAATTGGAATGAATATGTTTTGAATTCAGATATATTTGTACTACACATTAAAAATGCTTTCAACAGACTAAAACCAGCCAAATAAAAAAGGCAATTAAGTGTCATTAGATGATTTCATTCAAAGTAGGTCTTTGAAGAATCTCTATCAAGTTACTAGGTTTCACTAAATATTCTGGTGTTTAATGTTTAAATCTTAAATTACCCTATCAGTTGATATGCAGTGGACTTAATAGTGGACAAGTTATATATTTGGCACAATTTTTATATAAAGAGATAAAAATATATAACAGGGGAAGCTTGGACACAAGTAAAAGAAAAGTCTAGCCTAAGTTAGTTAAAAAGCAAGAGAATGTGAAATATCCCAAAAGGTTTATTTAATTCTGTCTCGCTCACATCATAGTTAAACAATGGTTGCAACAGTCCCAAGCATTTCACCTAGACAACACAATATCCAGAGAGAGAAAAGGAACTATTTCCCTGGTAGACTGTCCAGCAGATCTATCATTGTGTATCATTGCCCAAAATTTAGTATATGCCTAACCCTCAATAAATCACTGGAAAAAATAATATTATCATGATAGGCTAAGATTTTTAAGATTTACCCCTCAGCTGAGTGTAGGGTCACTTTGTCTGAGGGATGTAAACTTGAAAAATTGTGATTTTGTTTGCAAAGAAGTGAGGGATGGATGTTGAGAAACCTACATTTTTCTACAGAAAAGAAGCTAGAGATTGAATACAAACCAAAACACAGCAAAAGCAGCCTCCAAAACACACATACACATGCATGCACATGTACACACACATACACACACAGGAACTGCTTAAAATCAATCTCAATTAAAATAAAGCGATGCAACATTCATGAATCCATTTAGGAATCAACAGATATGGAATTGGGTTTCAGTCAGGGTTCTTCAGGGAAGCAGAAGAATAGGATACACAGCACACACAGATTTATTTCAAAAAACTGACTTATATAATAGTGGGGCTGCTGGCAAGCGTGAAGTCTTTAGGACAGTCCTGCAGACTAGAACCTCTCAAGCAGACTGTGCTGCATGCACTCTTAAGAATTTATTCTTCTCTAGGGAAACCTCAGGTTTTTGCTCTAATGGCCTTTGAACTGGGTGAATGAACAGCACCCACATTATTGAGGATAATCTCCTCTCCTTAAAATGAGGGATTATAGATGTTATCAAGAGCTACAGAATACCTCACAGCAATACCTAGATTAGTGTTTGACTGATTAAGTGGGTAGCATAATCTAACCAGGTTGATACAGAAAATTAACTAACTGTCAAAGCTATATTTTAAGAATGGCTTTACTTTGATTCCCAATTGAAGGCAGAATGACAATTAGGCAATATATAAGAAAATGGTATTACGGTAAAAAAATATTTTGGTAAGATATGTACATTTTCTATGGAGAAATTGGTATCAATTAGGTGACAATATTTTTAAACTATTTAAAACAAATACTAGTATGTAAAAGTAATAATTGTATCATACTTAATTTTATATTATTAAATACATGGAGAATTATAAATAAAACATACACATTTCTTTCTCTCATTCCTGAAGAAACCATTATATTTATTTTGATATATCTCATTCATTTTCACATTTTATATATTATGTAACATATAACTGTATAGAATGATAGGATGTACGTTAATTTAACATACTATTTTTGTGTAAATATTTTCTTGCAATATTTTAAAATTAATATTCATGTTAACTTTTCTGAATGCATTCAGGTTGATATCCACTCATTTTAACAGGTAAGCATTATTCCATTGCATGAATCCAGACTTTAGTCACCCGATTCACTTTTTATGAATCTTTTAATTTATTTATTGCCAAAAAGAATTTCAGGTATCCTTTTGCATACGATAAAATTTTTTAGACTTTAGTAAAACTGTGGTTCTCAGACTAGCAGAAATCGGTTAACCTAGGAAACATAAGTTTAAACAAAAATGAAATATGTTTCATAACTAAAGAATTATATTTTCATATTTGAATATGAAGGTTTCCTACCTGTCTATATTATTCCCAGCATTTGTCTTTTTAAGTGATGTGGAAAATACATTTATATTTTAAACACTAATGGTTAGCTGGTTACTCCTATATGGTTTCTAAATATTTTAATGTTTTGCTTTTCACATTTATTTCATTAGTTCATCTAAAATTTGTTTGGGGGTACTGTGTAAAATAAAATCTATTTATTCATATGTGTAACCAAAGGTACCAATAATATTTTTTGACTAGACTAGCTTATCTATTCCTCATAAAAATTACAGAGATACTGCTGTCATACATCAAGTTTTGATATGACTTGAATCTCCTTCTGAGCTCTCAGTTATGTCCAATTTTTAAATTTCTTTATAGATATCATTTGATTGCAATTACTAAACCTTTATACTAAGTCTGAATATCTGGTATAACAGGGAGTCATGCTCTGCGCCCCACACAAAACAATTTTCTTCTTCAAAGTTGTTTGTACTTTTTTATCTATATGAACTTCTTGATCATGTTCTTTCATTCTGGAAAGAATCCTATTGAGTATTTGATTAGAATTGGGGAAATATTGATATTATTAATACATTTAGTATCCTCATATATGTGTGCAGATGTTCTTCCATTTAAAATTTTTTGTTATTTAATACTTATGTACTAAACTAATTTTTGTATTTTTTCCTTAAAGTTATAGCACCTATTGCTATTCTGAACTAATTTATAGTTTTTTTTTAAATTTTATGAAATGAAATAGTCAAACAGTACATTATTGATTTTTCACAGGTATATTTTGACTGTTTTGCATAATATAATATTCAAAAATCATGCAGAACTTTCAGTCTTTTTATCTCTCATACAGCATATTCTGAATTTTCTATGTAAGCATGGTATCTGCAAAGACATGAGGTTGTTGTTCCAATTTCTGAATGCCTCTTTTATGTAATTTCTATTATTGTTTTACTGGCTGAAGTTGATTATAATATCCTGACTTGAAGCAATGATAATTTTTTCCCTGCCTTTAAATGAATGACATTATCATTCATTATGAAGTTTTTTGTGTATTTCACATGAATAATTTTAATAAATGCAGTAAGTTTCTTTAATTTTTATTTTACTAAAACTTGGTGAAAAATATGATTTGAACAAATATTTTGGTTTTCTATATTTATTAACTATTGCTTTGTATCCAGAATACATATGAAGTTAATTATTTTAAAGGTTAACTAGTATCTATATTTTTCTGTTAATAAAAATTACTTGGTATGAGTTTTTTCTCTTACATATAGTTTCATTAATTGGCTAATATTGATTCTGTCTTTTTTATGCTTCTGTTCCTAAACCACTATGCCCTATAATTTCTTTCTTTCTTTCTTTCTTTTTTTTTTTTTTTACTGCACTTGCCAAGGTTCAGGTCTTCACTTTTTCTGTTGTGAAACTATCTGCATAAGAAAGGAATAGTCTTCCTTCAAAGTTTGATAAAATTCTCCCACATAAATCTGAGTATTATAATTTTTATTTTATTTTATCACTATATTTTTTCCTTGATTCCATTTTGGTAATTATTATACTTCTATGAATGTTTCTTTTACAACAACCCCCCCCCACACACACACATACACACACATGTACTGCTTGGAACTTAGTTGTGTATATTATTCTCATCTAATTTAATACCTACTTGTTAGATCAGTTATCTACTTGACTGCTTGGGTTATTATAACAAAATAACTGCCCAGGTTGGTGTAGCTCTGTGCGTTGAGCATCAGCCTGTGAACTGAAAGTTCCCTGGTTTGATTCCCAGTCAGGGCACATGCCTAGGTTATGGGCCAGGTCTCCAGTTGGGGGCTTGTGAGAGGCAACCAGTCGATGTTCCTATTACACACCTATGTTTCTCTCCCTTTCTTTCTCCCTTCCTTCCCTTCTCTCTAAAAAATAAATAAAATATTAAAAAAAAATAACATACACTGGGTGGCTTAAACAACAAAAGTTTATTTCTTAGAATGCTGGAAACTGAAGTCTAAGATCAAGATGCCAGCTGACTAGATTCCTGTGAGTTCTCACTTTCTATTTCTAGCTTGTAGGTGGTTGCCTTCTCAATATGTCCTCACCTGACCATTCTTTCTGGTCACAAACAGGGAAAGACAAATCTCTGTCTTCTTCCTCTTATAAGGCCACTAATCCCATCAAAGGGCTCCACCCATATGACTTAATCTAATCCCAATTATCTCCCAAGTGCCCTACCTATCTCCAAATACTATCACATTGGGGGTTAGTTTCAGTATACAAATATTTGGGAGGGATAAAATGTATACATCTGTATAATGTATTTCATGATGTATGTGTATATCAAATAACCTGATGTATACTTTAACTATCCTCCTGGCTGGTTTGGCTCAGTGGATTGAGTGTCGGCCTGCGAGCTAAGTGTCGCTGGTTCGATCTTCCAGTCAGGGCACACCAGAGGAGGAAAACTCTGACTCCAAAAAACCTCCGCTGCCTTGCGGCATACCTCTTCAGGGGAAAGGCTAAGGAGAAGGGAAACTCTGACTCCAAACCTCCACTGCCTTGCGGCATACCTCCTCAGGGGAAAGGCTAAGGGAGTAAACCCTGACAGAAAATCCGGAGCCGGAGTCCCTAAGGCGGTTTGACGTTGTAGTCAACACCGGCAACTCCTGCGGCGCACCTGAAGCCAAGCTGTATTGACTCTGTCTTTCCCCTTGGATCCTTCAGCTGCGAAGAGAGGGGGGGTCTGCTGCATGGGCAACAGCTGGCCCTCCATATCACCCTGCCCAGGCTTTGTACCTTCACTGGAGAGGACACTCCAGCGTCATCGCAAGATGTTGACTCAACACGGGAGGAGACAGATACTGGTTATAAGCTCATCTGATTGGCGAAGGAAACGAGCGCCAGGGGTCTCCTCTGATGGTGGGAGAGGTCATCGCACCTCACTGGACAGCTACCGCCCGCCTCAAGCTGGGCAGCCCCCAGCCAATTAGGTGCCGTCTCGCCATGGCTCGCCTGCCCCACTGGGTGCGTGGGGATCAGAGAGGCGTCTCTTGAAAAGTGGGCCACAAAACACTCGCACCAGGCAATTCCAAGCAAACAACAAGAAAGAAGCCTCCAGCTCTTCGCCTCGCTAGCTGGAACATCAGGACCATGTGCCCCGGACTTACTGCAGACCTTCCGTGGATCAATGGTGCCAGGAAAACCGCCGTCATCGACAGGGAACTGGCACAACTAAACATCGACATTGCGGCTCTACAGGAGACCCGGTTGGCTGACAACGGAACTATCAGAGAAACCAACTACACCTTCTACTGGCAAGGGAAGTCTCCGGACCAACCAAGACAGCACGGTGTTGGGTTCGCTGTGAAGAACACGCTTGTTAACTCCATAGAGCCACCCACAGGAGGCACAGAGAGATTACTTACCCTCCGATTGTCAACAACTTTCGGCCCAGTCAGCATTCTTAGCGCGTACGCCCCAACCCTCTGCGCCACCACCGAAGAGAAAGAACAGTTCTACCATGCACTGGACGAAGCGTTATCCAAGATCCCCAGAAGTAACGCTCTTTATCTCCTTGGAGACTTCAACGCAAGAGTAGGAGCCGACCACATGGCCTGGCCCACCTGCCTCGGAAACTTTGGGAGAGGAAAGATCAATGAGAATGGTCAGCGACTGCTTGAGCTTTCGTGTCACCATGGCCTGTGCATGACAAACACATTCTTCAAGTGCAAAGAGATCCACCAGGTGTCATGGAGGCACCCCCGCTCCCACCACTGGCACCAGCTTGACCTCGTCATCACCAGAAGAACGGATATTGGCAGCACCCTCCTCACCCGCAGCTACCACAGTGCAGACTGCGACACGGACCATGCCCTTGTGGTAAGCAAGGTGCGCATAACGCCGAAGAGGTTGCACCACTCCAAGATGAAGGGTCGTCCACGCATCAACACCAGTTGTGCCAGCAACCCAGTTAAGACCCAGCAATTCATCAACAGGATGGAAGATGCACTCGGCGAGGGAATGGCGGCAGATGACATTATCGAATCCAATTGGCCACGTCTCCGCGACGCCATATACAACTCCGCCATTATTGCTTACGGGAAGAAAGAGCGGAAGAACGCTGACTGGTACGAGGCTCACTGGGAAGAAATGGAACCCGTGATTGAGGCTAAGAGGAAGGCCCTACTGGCTTACAAGGTCACGCCCACTCCCAGTACACTTCAAGCTCTACGGGCTGCCAGGAACAAAGTCCAGAAGACCGCCCGCCACTGTGCCAATACCTATTGGCTAAACCTGTGCAGAAGCATCCAGGAAGCTGCCGATATAGGCAACGCACGAGGAATGTATGAGGGTATCAAGAAGGCAACAGGCCCAATCTCCTCCAAGATCGCCCCCCTTAAGTCCAAGACAGGTGAGGTCATCACTGACCAGGAACAGCAAATGCGGCGGTGGACCGAGCACTACCTCGAGCTGTATGCAACGAGGAACACCGTAACAGACACTGCTCTTAACGCCATCCCAGACCTACCAGTCATGGAGGAGCTAGACACCCCACCTACTGCAGCAGAGCTCAACAAAGCCATCGACCGCCTTGCTTGCGGGAAAGCACCAGGAAGTGACGGAATCCCTCCAGAAATCCTAAAGAGCGGGAAACCAGTCCTGCTACAGCCGCTCCACCATCTACTCTGTCTCTGCTGGAAGGAGGGTTACATCCCCCAGGATATGAGAGACGCCAACATTATCACCATGTACAGGAACAAAGGAGACCGCAGCGACTGCAACAACTACCGGGGCATCTCTCTCCTCAGCATCATTGGCAAGTATTCGCCCGGGTCGCTCTTGCCCGCCTGCAGACCCTTGCTTCCCGTGTCTACCCAGAGTCCCGGTGTGGCTTCAGAGCTGGCCGATCAACAGTGGACATGATCTTCTCCCTACGCCAGCTGCAGGAGAAGTGTCACGAGCAGCATAAACCACTCTACCTCGCCTTTATCGACCTCACGAAGGTGTTTGATCTGGTCAGTCGAAGCGGACTCTTCAGCTTGCTACGGAAGATTGGCTGTCCACCACATCTGCTTGCTGTGGTCATGTCCTTTCACGACAACATGCACAGCACGGTGTCCTACAACGGCGCAACCTCTGAGGCCTTCCCAGTCAGCAGCGGAGTAAAGCAGGGCTGCGTCCTCGTGCCTACGCTGTTCGGAATCTTCTTCTCCATGCTCCTCCAATACGCCTTTAAGGACTGCAGCGAGGGTGTCTTCATTCACACCAGATCCGATGGCAAGCTCTACAACCTGGCCCATCTACGAGCCAAGACCAAACTCAAAGAGGTGCTCATCCGTGAGATGCTCTTCGCCGACGACGCAGCCTTGACATCACACTCCGAAGAGGGACTCCAGCAGCTAGTCACTTGCCTTTCCCACGCATGCAAGGAGTTCAGACTAGCCATCAGCCTGACGAAGACGAATGTTATAGCTCAAGGCACGGGGACTCCCCCATGCATCACCATCGACGGATACACCCTGGAGGTTGTCAACAATTTCACTTACCTCGGGTCCACCATCTCGAGCTCTCTGTCAGTCAACTTGGAGGTCAATCGGAGAATCGCCAGGGCAGCCACAGTTATGGCCAAACTGAACCGGCGAGTGTGGAACAATTCCAGCCTCACTGAGAAAACCAGACTGCGCATCTACCAAGCCTGCGTACTCAGCACTCTCCTCTATGGCAGCGAGACGTGGACCACCTATGCAAGGCACGAAAGGAAACTCAACAGCTTCCACATGAGGTGCCTGCGACGCGTCCTGCATGTCGCCTGGCAGGATAAGGTCCCCAACATCGAGGTGCTGAAGCGAGCCAACATGAGCAGTTTGCATGCAGTTCTTAGTGAGAGACGCCTCAGGTGGCTCGGCCATGTCAAAAGAATGGATGCAGGCCGTATTCCCAAAGACCTCCTCTACGGCGAGCTAGCAGAAGGCCAGAGGATGACAGGGCGCCCAAAACTGCGGTTCAAAGACATCTGCAAAAAGGACATGACACAATGCTCCATCAATCTCAACACATGGGAAGTTCAAGCAGACGACCGCCTAGCCTGGAGGCTCGCGGTCAGGCAAGGTACGTCACGCGCAGAGGCTGCGCGCAACGAGGAGGCGGTCCAGAAAAGATCGAGGCGGAAGCAGCGTCAACAGCAGCAACAACAGCCATCTGCCTTCACCTGTAACAAGTGCGGCAGGGATTGTCACTCCCGAGTCGGACTGCACAGCCATTCTCGGCGGTGCAGATAGACTCTCAAGAAGCTACGCCATCGTCTCTCGAGACGGACGGCTGCCGATGATGACTTTAACTATCATATAAATATATATGTCAGTTATTTCTCAATAAAGCTGGAAAAGAATAAATATTTTTGGGGAACGCTATTGAGACCTAAATCAAACTGAATTATACTAGAGAAGGAAGTTATGATATTATAGAACACAGTTCAAAAATAATGCAAGTTTTACTCTTTCATTCAGTGCCTAATTATGTTCTCAAGTTCTCAAGTTTTATTTACTTTTTTGATCATGACACTTGCTGGTATAATTGCTACCAGTAATTGGACATCTTTCTTATTTATAATCAGTGGAAGCAAGAAAGGACTATCTCCTCAATCATGCATTTTAAGTTTTTAAAATTTGATTGGGCTAATCCATAAAACAAACAGATTCTAGTATTTAGACAACAGTAGTCCTGAAATGGAACTTGGCTAAAGTTGAGGCTGCCAAAACATTTACTATTCTAGTTTTCACCTTGATTTATATTATCACATCAAAGGCTTTAAAATATACTCATGTCCAGACCCCAACCTTAGAGAACCTGAAATAGAGCCTATGAACTAGAATTTAGGGGATTATATATGCTAATAAGATGGAAATTCTCCTGGAGAATGGAGTAAATGGATTATGCTTTATTGGACTAATTGTGTAAAATGGATATTGGAGTATCAAACATGTGTCCACTACAATACAATTCTTTGTATTAAAGATGTCTTTATTTTATTTGTGAATGAC
The DNA here is from genome assembly GCF_987537825.1 of Furipterus horrens. Classification (NCBI taxonomy): domain Eukaryota; kingdom Metazoa; phylum Chordata; class Mammalia; order Chiroptera; family Furipteridae; genus Furipterus; species Furipterus horrens. The sequence continues at coordinate 72,348,532 of NW_028327175.1, forward strand.
AGAATTCTACATTGATATATGTTTTCCCTGAGCACAAATAAAATAGTACTTCATTACCTTCAGGACACTACTGTTACAAAAAAAGTCTTCTCTCAATCAAATTATTGCTTATTTGTAGATATTCTTTCCCTTCCCTCTGTTATTGTTTTTAGGATATCTTTTTTCTTTCCTTTTGTTTTTCTTGGAGTTCCACTACTGTTTACAGGTTTGAATTCATTTTTATTTATCCTATACACAATGTTTTTTTGTTTTGTTTTTTTACATTCTAAAAACTAACATCTTTTGACGTCTCCTAAAATCTCTCAACAATTATCATTTCACATACCCCTGAGTCCCTAGATATGTGAAAGTAAAGGCAACAATTATTGTTTTGATTTTTTTAAATCAGCTGTATTCAATAAACACTGATGATTGTTGTTTAATACACAATATCTATTGCCTCATTTTGCTTTATTAAAAGTATTCCTATTTTTTTACATGGTAATATTGTGTTTAATTAAAAATGCTCAGCTGCTCTCAGATTACCTTCCTCTAGGGATTTGCCATTTGATGCAGTTTTGGTCAAAGTAAAATGAGTGGATATTGCTGGCTGGGAGTTTCAGAAAAGCATGTTTAAAGAGATAGAGAATTATAGTTAATTATACTGTAATGCATACACAAAACTTGTTAACAAGGCGTATCTCATGTTGTGATACCACAATTAAATAAAAAGGGGGTACATAAGTGGAAATTGTTTTTCTGATGATTTATTTTTCTGTTTTCCCTTTCTATAGGATGTAAAGGAAATGCTATATATAATAGAAGAGAAAGAATAGAAAATAAGAGGAAACCCAAGTCCTAGTAAGGCATCTAGTCAATGGAAGGTATTTTGGTTTTGGTTTTGGTATTGTTGCTGATTTTTAAACTAAGTAAATTATGTAGTTTTGAATAAGAAGCCATTAGTGGAATCCAAATATAACAGTGGCAGATATCCATCATTCTATAAGTGAGAGATGGTAGGAAAAAAATGGATATTATTTTTGAAACAAAAAAGATAAACATAACTTACTTTTGTCTGTTTTCATTCTTATAATCACTGACAATATAACTGTAATTTTCATTTCTATACCTCAATGAAAGGTCAATAATAAACTTTATTTATATTGCATTTACAATTTTAACTACTCCAGAAACATGAAGTGTATTTTATATTTCTCAAATTGTTTAGCTTCCTAAATATTTACATTGTGCACCACTCATTTTGGTTTGGATAATCTAGTGAGTCAGTGATACTCTGTCAGCCTTAGTCTACAATAAGATTAGTTTATATTTTACCAGATTTCATCGTATCATTATGATGTAAATTTAGATAAATTTAAAATTTATCTTTTCATAAGATTCAAATACATACAATTATCTCTTCTTGAGGATCTATGCAAGAAATTTTGTCTAGTTAAGATCCAAGCTTCTGTCCTAAAACTGAAGCCTTAAATCCTGAGGAATTCTTTAATTTGGGGTTGAAAATAGAGATAAAAAGGGCCAAGTATAATGTGAACCATTTCCAAAAACCCAAACCATTCAGTGAACCTATTCACTTAACTTTTTCCTCTCTCTTAATAGTCAAGGCTGTTTAGAGACCAAATTTTGTGGTTTCAGCTGGGTTCAGTGTTTAATTCTCATGATAGTTTATAAGATTGAAAAAAAAAAAAAGGAACTAAACCCTAGAGAAGTTTCCAAACCCACAGAGCTGAGCAAAGGGTAAGAATTTTATTTTGGAGTTTCAGGTTTCCTAAAGTTTTAAATGAAGGAAACCAGAAGGAAAATGCAGTGGACATGACATTTGTGAACAAAAACCAATATAACGTTTGCTTTAACTGATTCAGTGTAGTTGGAGTTACCTTCATCCTTTTTGTAGGAGAGTCTTATTTTCTTCAGCTTTATCTGGTCTCCACAGGTATCAAAGGAAACAATGCCTCATTTAGCCATTCTTACGATTCAGCTTTTTAAAAATAATATCCCCTTAGTTTACTTTCATGTTTACTTATCAAGATTTTTTGAACAGTATTAGTTTTCTAAACTCAAAGTCTATTTTTCCGTTCTATTTCTCTCTCTCTCTCTCTTCCCTTTATATTTAAAATTCCCATGTTAAAAATAATTCTATGAAATCTTATTACCTATTAGTTTTCTGAATAATTAAAACATCTTAAAATATAGTAAGAGGGCATTATAAAATAAAATGTCATAATAATTAGTTAATGTAAATAAAGTGTTAAAAAAAGTTTACTTTGGCACATAAGTTTCACATTTGTTTGTTTTGTAGAAGCTACTGTATGGACTCCATTGTGTTCAACTTATGGGTAGGCTTTATGTCCTTTATTTTAATTAATATTGAGAGTGAAAAAAAGACTGAAAATACACAATAATTATACATATATTATATAACAATTAATATAATAAAGATCCTCAATTCAGTGAAATTATGATGTGTAGATCCTTAATATGACAGAAAAATATATTCTCATTTTAATATAAGTGGGTAAGAAAGGTTACCTATTAATGGTTTTATATAAACTGCATAAAACATTCTTGTAAAGAAAAAGGCTTTTAAAAACTAACTTATTGTAAATTACCGGATTTTTATTTAAATCAACAAATTATTTTTAAAACACCTTTGATTATTATAGCTTCTATTCAAATTCAAGAGAAATAAGTGAATAAGGTATAATAGTCTATATTCTCTGACAACTGACACTCTCTTCCTGTTATTTTTTAACTTTATAGTTGGTTTTGTGTTCTGAACATACTTCATCTCCTCTATAAATATCAACACAGCTGATCACTCAGACAATGACATAATATTAAAATATTTGTCTTTGATAAAATATTTTCAGATTAGCCTGGCATTTAATAGGTACTTAATAAGAATGTTTTAAATATAGATGCCTCCACTCAGATTACATTTGTCAGAAATCTTATATTAAGCCTTGACAAATTAATTTATTATTTAAAAAATGTATTTTTTCTATGTCAGAAATTTCCTATCAACAAAGTCTTTTTTCAAGGTTCTTTGTAGCTCCAAAATAAGGCATTTTTCATTTTCAGTAGGACTTGGTTTATAATATTTATCTTTTTCTGTCACCATTGAGTCTCTGATATAAGAAATAATAGCTATGAATTTCTATGGAAGCTTTATTTGTTGTGCTGGCTTTCAGTGTTAACATTTTCTTCAGAAAAGGTTAGAATTATAAGCCAATACCTCACTTTGTTTTCCCCTCTAGCTGTTAGCAGGAAGTTTAATGTGTCTTTGAGGTCTGTCAAATCAAAACACTAACACCATTTGTTTTTTTATTTTTATTTTTTAGTTTAAAGGTTATCTTGGCTGTTCAAGTCATGTCTTATTATATATTCCTGACTAAAAAAATAAACTAAAGATCATATCAAATGACCTTTTAAACTTTGCAAAATACACAGGTACTTTACACAAAATAAACAATTTCCAAATGCTAGCAATGAAATAACGAATCAAGAAACACATTTCAAAGAAAACTTAGTATATTATATCTTTTATATTTGAGTACAGTATAGTCACTTTCAAAGTTTTGCAGACTGAATTGAGCCTGATTTCTAAATTAGCACAATTAGCATATTTGTTAGTAAAATCCTGTTTATATTTTAAATAATTAAACTTGTATATTATATCAACCTTACATAAATACTAATTATGTAAATATATTAACAAAGTTTCTATGTCCATTTTAAAACACTTGTGAAAGTTAAGAAAACATTAGAAATGTAAACATATTATTATTAAATAAGAGCCACTAAACATTATAAGAGGTACCATGATTATTTTATTGAAGGGAAATTTGTTTTTGAAAATAGATGTAAATAAAACTGCCTCAATTAACTAATGTCCAATTTCTAGTCATTGATCAAGTCAAGGGATAGTGATCAGCTGTTAAATTAATTAGCATTTTTTAATGTGAATTTTTTGGTCTGACTCCAGGCCACAATGTTAAAGCATAGGAATACACATTTTGGCACTTATGTCGTCGTTGGCAGCCGTCCGTCTCGAGAGACGATGGTGTAGCTTCTTAAGAGTCTGTCTGCACCGCCGAGAATGGTTGTGCAGTCCGACTCGGGAGTGACACGGTATCTGTCTCCTCCCGTGTTGAATCGACATCTTGCGATGACGCTGGAGTGTCCTCTCCAGTGAAGCTGAAGCTACAGAGCCTGGGCAGGGTGATATGGAGGGTCTGCTGTTGCCCATGCAGCAGACCCCCCCTCTCTTCACAGCTGAAGGGTCCAAGGGAAAGACGGAGTCAATACAGCTTGGCTTCAGGTGCGCCGCAGGAGTTGCCGGTGTTGACTACAATGTCAAACCGCCTTAGGGACTCCGGCTCCGGATTTTCTGTCGGGGTTTACTACCTTAGCCTTTCCCCTGAAGAGGTATGACACAAGGCAGCGGAGGTTTTTTGGAGTCAGAGTTTTCCTTCTCTGATGTACCCTGACTGGAAGATCGAACCAGTGACACTTAGCTCGCAGGCCGACGCTCAATCCACTGAGCCAAACCAGCCAGGGGGAGGCACTTATGTACATGACTAAGAATTATAGATAGAGAACAGGCTGACAGCTCTGGGGGAATGCTTGGGGGTGCTGGAGAGATGGAACAAAAAAGAAAGAGAACTCATGCACACAGACAACAGTGTGGGGAATGTGTGTGTGGGGGGAAGGGTTAGGTGAAGGTGGAAGAGGGTATAGGGAGGATAACTAACTGGTAATGGGGAAAAAAACAATAAAAAATTAACTATTAACAAAAAGAGGTCTGCTGATAGAGACGTCACCTGTCAAAATCAGCCTGATTGCCATAGCAATTGATCTCTGATCACCTGTACTTTTTATACCTTTACTAAATCCGTAGCTTTGAATTCTTTAAATCCATTTTCCACTAAAAAGTGACACCTAATATTTTAACACTTTTGAAAAGTAGTGTGCTCATTCTGAATGTTTATTTTTAATTTTTTCTTTTTGCTTTGACATAAGTTCAGACACAGAATAGTTGCAAGAAAAATACAAAAATCTTATGTAAAAAATATTCTATACACTTCACCATCAAGATATCTCAAATATCTATATATGTATATATAATGTACATACATGCAATGTATGTATGTATGTGTATGCACATGCATGTGTATATATACATATGTGTATATATTGGTAGTTAATATTTTATCATTTTTATTTTCTACATACTATAGGTGTATATTTACCACCATAACTGTTGGACAATTATTTTCAGACATAATAGCCATTTATCTTAAATGTTTCTATTTGCATTTCTAAGGGTCAAGAACATTCTCTTATAGAACCCATGTAAAATTATTAAAATTCAGGTAATTATTTTGATATAATTCTTTAATTGGCAGACAAAAATAACATTTAATTTCTTTCTCATTTATCTCTTTTATTAAAAAAATAAAATCTCAGGTTGCATATTGAATTGAATTATTATGTTTCTTTAGACTCCTTGTTTCCAAAATAGATTTGCTGTCCTGGACTCTCAGTATTGTTTTTTTAATTGAAGTGTATTTGGCATACAATATTTTATCAATATCAAGTATATATCATAGTAATTTGATATTTAAATAGAATACAAAATGATCAACACAATAAGTCTAGTTACCACCTGTCACCAAAGTTATTACATATTATTCACTATATTCCCTGTGCTGTACATGACATCCCATGACTTACTTATTTTGTAACTGAAATTTTGTACCTCTTAATTCTCTTTATCTGTTTCCCCTGTTCCCAAACCCCTTTCCATTCTGGTAACCACCACTTTATTTCCTGTGCCTATGAGTCTGATTTGGTTTAGTATCATTTGTTCATTTGTGGTGTATTTTAGATTCCATGTCTAAGTGGAAACATACAGTATTTGTCTTTCTCTGTCTGGCTTATTTCACTCACTACAATACTCTCTAGTTTCATCCATGTTGTTGCAAATGGCAAGATTTCATTCTTTTTAGAGCTTAGTAATATTGCATTATATATACTACATCTTCTTTATCCATTCATCTATCCATGAGCATTTAGGTTACTTCTATATCTTAGCAATTGTAAATAATGCTACAATAAACATATGGGTCCATATAGAAAAGGGCTCTCCCCAAATTGAATTTATTTATAAAAGTTTGTGTATTTATTCTTACATGTTTAAATTCAGTCACCTTCAAAGTATTCTTTATTTGATGCAATATACCTATTGAGATGTTTTTTCCACTGCTAAGAACAGTTTTTGAACTTGTCGCTTTTGATGCCTTTTAGTGCTTCTGTCATGTTTTGTTTCACCTCTTCCACATTGGCAAAATGTTTCCCTTTGAGGAATTTTTTCATCCAGGACACACACAAAAAAATGTCATCCAGGATGAGACTGGGTGAATAGGGAGGGTGAGACATGGTGGTCATAATGTTTTTGGTCAAAAACTGCTGAACACGCAGTGTAGTGTGGGCAGGCGCCCTCGTAAATCACCCACCATGAAATGGGCAAACTCATTGAAAGAGTCTTCAAAAAAATTCACTGAAGTTGAATCTATCCTCTCACAACAATACCAGCTGGTACACTGATACAGATGGGCTCCTAGAACACTCACCTAGTGGGGGGAAGCCTGTATTACAAGAGTCCAACCCTCCAGATGGTAATTCTGGTTTTCTGGGTTCCTGCTTGTAAATCTTCAAATTAGTGTTCTGGATTTCTTCAGAGAGATACCCAATAGAGGAATTGCTGGATCATATGGTAGTTGTATATCTAATTTATTAACGAACATTCATACTATTTGACCTAGTGGCTGCACCAATTTACATTCACTTCAACAGTGCATGGAAGAGAGAATTTTCTTTCCTCCACATCCTGACTAATATCTGTTTTTTGGTTTTTATTTGTTTTGTTTTTTTTATAATTCAGGTTTATTATAAAGTAATAATAATAAACTGTATCATCTGGAGATGACACAACAGGACAAAAATATCAGAATCTACATTTCTGTGGTTCTTTTGGTCTTTCTTTTCTTCCCATAGCTTCAAGGTCATAAAATGCCTGCTGCAGCCCCACATATCACTTTCATATTTAAGACATAAAATAATGTGAAATGGAGAAGACTTGCTAGGAATTTCTATACCTTTTAAGAGTAAATTAAAAAGCAGATTTAACATTATTTAAATACTTCCAATGTTTATTGTCTTATTTAATCATATTTTTGGAGTATATCTTTTAGATGTTTTTGTTTTTTGATGATAGCCATTATGATAGGTGTGAGGTAATTCTTTGTTGTGATTTTGATTTGAATTTCCCTGACGATTAATAATATTCAGAATCTTTCCATGTGCCTCTCAGCCATCTGCATGACATTTTTGGAAAAAAAATTATTGAAGCCCTCTGCACATTTAAAAATATTTTATATTAAGTTGTATAAGTTTTTGAATAAATTTCAAATAATAACCCCTTATTGGATTTATGATTTGAAAATATTTTCTCACATTAAGTGGTTTGCCTTTTCATTTTGTTAATGGTTTCCTTCTCTGAGAAAAACCTTTATAGATTTATATATTTAGATTTATTCTTACTTTTATTGTCCTTGCTTGAGAAGAAAAGTCTAAAAAGATATTGCTAAGTCTGATGCCAAAGACCTTCCTGCCTATATTTTCTTCTAGTAATTTTATGGTTTATTCCAGGAGTTTAATGCTTTATTATTTTGCATGTAGCTGTCCAGTTTTCACAGCACCCTCTATTGCAGAGACTGCCTTTCCCCATCGCATGTTCTTGCCTCAGTTGTTGTAGATTAATTGACCATACATATGTGGGTTTATTTCTGAGCTCTATCCTATTCTATTGATCTGTTTGCATGTGTTTGTGCCAGTACCATAATGTTTTGATTACTATAGCTTTGTAGTATAGTTTGAATTCAGGGCACACGATGCCGCCAGCTTTATTATTTCTAAAGGTTACTTTGGCTATTTGGAGTCCTTTGTGATTCCATTCAGATTTTCATTCTTTGTTCTAGTTTAATGAAAAAATGTCATTGGTATTTTGATGGGAACTACACTGAATCTGTATAATACTTTTGGCAGTATGGATATTTTAGTATTATTTCTTCCAATCCATGAGCAAGGTACATTTTCCCAGTTATTTGTTTTGTCTTCAGTTACTTTCATCAATGTCTTATAATTTTCAGTAGTCTTTTATCTTATCGGTTAAATTTATTCCTAGGTATTTTAGTGTGATGCAATTGTAAATGGTATTGTTTTCTTAATTTATTTTCTGGCAGCAACTATTAGGGTAAAGAAATACTGTCAATTTCTGTATATAAATTTTGTTTCCTGCTACTTTATTCAATTCATCTATTCTAATGTTTTGTACAGTCTTTAGAATGTTTTCTATATATAGCATCATGCCATCAGAATAGTGACAGTTTTACTTCTTCTTTTCCAATTTGAATGCTTTTTATTATATTTTATTGCCTAATTGCTGTGGCTATGTTGAATAAAAGTAGTCAGTAGGCATCTTTATTTTGTTTCTCACCCTTGAGTATGATGTTAGCAGTGGGTTTGTCATATATGGACTTTATTATGTGGAGATAAGATCTTCTGTATCAACTTTGGGAAGAATTTCAATCATAAATAAATATTGAACTTTGAGAAGTTTTTTTTGCATCTATTGAACAGATCATATTTTGTTTTGTTAATCTAGTATATCATGTTGATTGATTTGCAGATATTGAACACTCCTTGCATCTATGAAATAAGTCCTACTTGACCATAGTGTATAATGCTTTTATTCTATTGATGAATTCAGTTTGCTATTATTTGGTTGAGAAATATTTTATGTACAGTAGTCCCTCTCTATATCATGGTTGACTTATTGCAACCTCACTGTATCACCAGATTTTTTAAAATATTATATTTAATTCTTTATCACAGATTTTTCGCTATATCGCGGCATTTTGTGGTACTGTATATGTATGCTGTTAAAGTTATGTAGGTTTAAGAGTGTAGAATATGTTTAAGAAAATAAGTAGTGTTTATAAAAGTGTGGAAAAGGTTAATAAGGGAGTGGGAAAGGTTAATAAGAGACTGGGAATGGTTTATAAGTGTGTGGGAAGGGTTTATAAAGCCTTAAAATATATATAAATACTAAAATAAATGTAAGGTTCCTACTTCGTGGATTTTCATCTATTGGGGGGAGGTCTAGAATGCAATAGGGGTGATAAGTGAGGGAATACTGTATTTTCATCAGAAATAATGGCTTGTAATTTTCCCCTTTTGTGGTGTTTTTATCTGGTTTTGAAATCAGGGTAGTGCTGGCCTCATAAAAGTGAGTTTGGAAGTGTTTTTCTTCTCTTCAAGTTTTTAAATAATTTTAGAAGGATAGGTAAAAACTCTTAATTAAATGTTTGACAAAATCTTTGAAGTTGTCTGGTTCTAAACTTTCTTTATAGTTTTTAAATTACTGATTCAATAGTTTTACTTGTAGTTTGTCTATTCAGATTTTTTATTGTTTCCTGACTTAGTCTTGAGAAATTGTTTGTAGAAGTATATCCATTTCACTAGGATTTTTAATTTATTGGCAATAATTGTTCACAGTAGTCTCTTCTGATTTGCTTTATGTATTCCTGTTATATCAGCTGTGACTTCCTTTTAATTTTCTTTTTTGGGGGGGAGGGAGCTCTGTCTCCTTTTTTCTTGATGAGTCTGGTTACAAGTATACCTATTTATTTTTTCAAAGAACTGACTTTTTTTTCATTGATTTAAAAAAAAAATTTGTGTGTGTGTGTGTTTATGTATTGTGTGTCTATTTCATTTACTTTTACTCTGAGCTTTATTATTTCCTTCCTGTTACTAACCAGGGGCTTTGCTGGCTCTTTTTTCCCTAGTTCTTTTAGGTGAAAAATAGATTGTTTATATGAGAGTTTTCTTTTTCTTGAGGTAAGTCTGTATCACTATGAACTTCCCTCTTAGAACTGTTTTTGCTATGTTCCATAGATTTTGGCAAGTTGTGTTACCATTTACAATTGTCTAAATTTATTTTTTATTTCCACTTAGATTTCTTTGTTGACCCAATGGTTGTTTAGTAGCATGTTGTTTACCTCCAGGTATTTTTTTCCCCCATTTTCTTCTTGTAATTGATTTCTAGTTTCATACCACTGTGGTCCAAAATGAAGCCTGATATAGTATCAGTCTTTTTAAATTTACTGAGACTTGTTTTGTGGCCAAATGTGATTTATCCTAGATAATGTTCTATGTGCACGCAAAAAAAAGTGTATGTTCTGCACATTTTGGAAGTAATATTCTGTATATATTAAGTCAATCTAATGGTGGTGAAAGGCCAATGTTTCCTTATTGATTTTCTGTCTGGGTTATGTATCTGTTGATGTAAGTGTGGTATTTAAGTCCCCTACTCTTATCATAATGCTGTCAATTTTTCCCTTTATGTGTCTGTTAATATTTGCTATATATATTTAGGTGCTTTTATGTTGGATGCATAAATATTTATAAATGTTATAACCTCTTCTTAGATTAACCCTTTTATCATTATGCAATATCTTTCTTTGACTTGTAACAATTTTAAGTTTATTTTGTCTAATATAAATATTGCTACCCCAGCTTTCTTTTCATTTCCATTTCCATTAAATGTCTTTCTCCTGTCCCTTCATTTTTAGTCTTTACATCTGAAAGGAGTCTCTTCTGCGCAGCATATAGAATGAGTCTATTTTTTATTATTCATTTGGCTACCCTATGTCATTTGATAAGAGCATTAGTCCATTTACATCTAAAGTAATTTTTGATAACATTCTGCTAATAGTTTTCTGGTTGGTTTTGCAGTTCTCATTTGTTCTTTTCTTAATCTTTGTCTCTTCCCTTGTGATTTGATGGTTTTCTTTGGTGCTATTCTTGGTTACCTTTTCTTGATTTATTTATTTATTTATTTATTTATTTATTTATTTATTTATTTAGTGTGTGTGTGTGTGCTTCTGTGTCTATTGTAGTTTTTGGTTTGTGTTTATCAGGCATTTCATATATGTTTATCTATACATATTACAGCAGTCTATTTTAAGCTGATATTTGCTTAAGTTCAAACATATTCTTAAGCACTGTCTTTTTACACCCCCATGTTTATATTTTTGACATCACATTTTAAACCTTTTTTATATTTTGTATTCCTTACTACTTATTCTAGTTAAAATTGACTTTGTTATTTTTGTCTTTTAACCTCCATACTAGTTTTTTTTTGTGGCTGATCCACTGCCTTTACTCTGTATTTGCCTTTATCAATAAGATATTTTACTTTCAGATATTTTTTTCCAGTTATGACTTTTTATTTTCCACTTATAAAAAGACACTTAAACATTTTTTGTATGGCCAGTTTAGTGGTGATTAACTCCTTTAGTTTTTACTTTTCTGGGGTACTCTTTATGTGTCCTGGTGTGGATAGGCTCTTCTATGAGGTTACTGCAGCAGTACCCTTGAGTTAGAACCAGATAGATCAGGGCCAGAACAAAGATTGCTTCCTTAATCCTCACAGAAATTGATCAGTCCCTCACCTATGCACCTGAAGTGCTGGTTTCTGGAACAGACCCCCTGCCCTACCCTGGGTGAATATATGTTATTTTACCCTTATGTCAGGTGGGTCACACCTCAGTACCGCTATTCATCCTACTCTGCTCCATATTACCCTTTAGCATCTGCCACATGGCAGGGGGGGGGGCTGCCCAAGTTTTCTTGCCACTACACAAGACCCCCCTTTTATGTGAATTCCTTTTGTAAACTCTTGATGCAATGATGGAATCATCAGACCCTTTCTTTGATCTCTCAGCTCCAGGAAACTTTATATAACACCTGTTAAATTCTGAATGATAAACTTGCAGGGTAGAGTAGTCTTAGTTGTAAGTTTTTGCTCTATAACACTTAAAATATATTATGCTATCCAATCATATTTTCAACATTTCTGCTGAAAAATCAGCTGATAATGTTACAGGGTATCTCTTGTATTTGACTGGTTGTTTTTCTCTTGTTGACTTTAAATTTCTCTCTTTATATTCATTTTTGCCATTTGAATTATAATGTAGCTTGGTATGGTTCTCTTTGGGTTCACTTTGTTTGGTACTCTGTGCTTCCTGGATCTGAATGACCACTTCTTTTTCCCAGGTCAGGAAAATTTTCTTCTCTTTTTAATTGAATTCACTGAAGTAGCATTGGTTAATAAGATTATATAGGTTTTAAGTGTACATTTCTATGATGCATAATTAAAATCTTGCATTGTGTGTCCACTGCTCAAAGTCAAAGAATTTTCCATCACCATATATTTGGGTCCCTTTTCTTCTTACTGTCCCCCACCCCTCACCCCTCTTCCATCTGATAACCACCATATTGTTGTCTGTGTCTATGAGTTTCATTATTTTTTCAGATAAGTTTTCTGCCCCTTTCTCTCACTCTTTCCTTTCTGAGACTCCTATAATGAAAATGTTAGTATGCTTGATGTTGTCGCAGGCCTTAGACTACCCGTTTTGTTTAAAATTATTTTTCCTTTTTGCTATTCTGACTAGATGGTTTCCACTGTTTTGAAGTTCTGTAGCCCTCCATTTTTCTCCTGAGTTTGGTGTGCATTCTTATGGTTATTACTTTGAATTCTTTATCAGATAAGTTACCTATCTCCACTTCATTAGTGTCCCCCTCACCCCCACCCCGGGGTTTTATCTTGTTTTTTAGTTTGTACATGTTTCCTTAAATCCAAATTTTGTTGACTTTCTCTTTTTGTTTGCATTAATTAGTCAAAACAGCTCTCTCTTCTGGTCTTGAAGGAGTGGCCTTGCATGGGAACATCTGCTGCATAACTTTGTGTACCAAGTGACTTTGGCAGGCTGGCCAGAGCTGGGGTAGGTGCAAGCCAAGGGAGTTTGGCAGGCCAGCTGGATCCAAGTACCTTTCCTAGTCTTGAAGGATAAGCCTCATGTAGGAGATGTCATATGGGGCCCAGAAGTGCAATCCCCCCAGACCAGCAAAAGTAGGCACTCATGAAATGTCCCTGGTGTAGGCTGCATTCACCTGTTGGCTCCGGAGGGTAGGGGGTCATGTGAGTAGCACAGAGGAGCAGGGTTGCTCACTAACTCCATCTGTGTACACAGCATGTGTATGGTGCAGGGCTGAGGTTTGGGGTTTTTCACCCACAGCTATTAGCAAGTTTGAGAGAGAGAGAAAAAATGAGGTCTTCTAGCAATGCCATCAGCAAGTTATAGAGAACCTATAAGAATTGTGACCACCAGGGCTCCATACACGGATAGAGTCACAGAAGATTTCTGCCCCTCTGGTAAATGCTTCAAGATTAGAAAATGAAACTTAGTCAAACTTAGTCACATACGGTCTAAGGCCTTCTCAAGTTGTTACTTTTTATGGTGGTTCTTGGGTAATTGGTTCTTTGTACTAGCCTTTTAAGAGTGGAATATTTATCACCTACAGTCCTACAATTCTCTTGAATTTATGTTCTGCTGATGTTCAAAGTCAGAGATTTTGAGGGTAAAATGTTCAGGGCTAGACCCAACAGCTGGTGTGCCAACTGTGGGATACAAACTCCTTGATCTTGGTGACAATTTCTATTTATTAACTTTTTTTTTTTTTGTAGATCTCTCCAGATGTGGGTTGCCATGCCAGAGGTAGGGCTTTTGAAAAGAGAATGTCACTGCTTCTCCAACCCATCTTCCAATGGCCCTTTTATTTTTTATGGTAGAGCCAGTGTTTAGCTAGTTCTCAGGTCCTTTTCATTAGGATTTATAATTACTGTGTCTGTAAGAGGAAATGAGTTCAGGATCCTCCTTTGCCACCATCTTGAATTACTCAATACATTGATAATTTTGAAGAGTACATGACATTTATTTGAAAAATGTCCCTCACTTTGGGTTTTACTGTTGTTTTCTTGTGATAAGATTTAGATTATGCAGATTGGAGAAAGAAGTTAAGGAATGATGATGTCATCTATTCAGTTCATACTTTCAGGTAAAATAGGAGGTCAGTTGTTTTCATTATTGGTAATATTAACTCAGATCCTTTGGTTACGGTGATTTTATGCTGTTTCTTCGTTATATATATAAGGTCTGTCCAGAATGTATCCATCCATTACATTTTCATGTAATATGAAAAATAGAGACATTTATTGAAGAAGATATAAAATACAAGAAATATTATATAGAGAACAATGACACTTCAGTCCCCTTCCAAGTAGGCACAATGAGACCTCACACAGTTCTCCTGGTCACCATCACCTCCACCTGTTGTCTATTCCTGAATTTAATTGACAGGCTGAAATCTCTTTCTTTTTGAGGTGATTTTAGTTTTGGAAAAAGCCAGAAGTCACAGGGTTCCAAATCTGGGCTTCAGGGTGATGAGTCACCTGAGTGATTTGATGTCTCACCAAAAAACTCTGCATGATATGAGATGCATGAGCAGGCACATTATCATGATGAAGCTGCCAATTACCAGTTGTCCATAACTGTGGTTGTTTTTGTTATATTACATTTCCCAACCAATGAAGAACATTGAGGTAGTGCTCCTTATTAATTCTTTGACCTGGAGGGGCATACTTATGATGGACAACACCTTCCCAATCAGAAATTACAGTTAACATGGTCTTGATCTTGCTGCAACTTTGCTGCAACTTCTTCGGGCATGGATAACCAGGCAAATTCCATTGGCATGACTGGGCCTTCATTTCTGAATCATAACTATAGACCCACCATTCACCTCTAGTTAAGACCTTCTTGAGGAAATTTGGTTCATTGGTAGTGGTTCAAATGAAGTCATTAGCAACTGCAGCATGATATTCCTTCTGCTCTGATAGTGTTACAGAATGGAGTTCCCAAAATTACCCAGAGCCTACTGTTGAGGGATGGAGGAAAGGGGCAGCTTTCAAGATGTTTTTGCATATCTGTGGCTTGTATCTAGTGTCTTAGTTATGCAAATTGCTTTGGTTCTTCCAAGGACCCAAGGAGATGGGAAGGGTTTTGACCATAGAATGGTGAGGAGAGAGCATACAGGGCCTGTGTAAGGTTCTGTGAATGGTCAGAACAGGTTACCCTGCCCATTGCATCACAGGCCACAGTCAGAGATTTAAAAATAAGGTGGCAGCCATTTGCAAAGGGATAACCATGGGACTTTGAAAGGGAAAGGCAAGAGAGAACCATGCGTGATCCAGTGCAACACAGCACATGTTTTCCTGGGCTGTTAGACAGAGGCTGATGACATTGTATCCCAGATCCTGAAGGAGACAGCTGACAGATAAGAAATGAGGAACTTCTAGGCATGGTTTTGGCTTATAACTTTTTGGGGAGTGAAGGAAGTGCTGAGTCCTGTGGGAGAACAGGATGCTGAGCAAGAATGCTCACAGCCCTCTCCAGGTTGGAATATTGCGAATAAAGACCTGTTTTCCTCAACACTAATTGTTGGACTTTACACAGAGGCACCATGTAAAAGAACCCCCTTTTGCTCAGTAACAGTAGTAGAAGCCACAGAAAAAATTTTGCCATGACATATTTCATGCCAAGATCCTGCATCAAAATCTCAGACACAGTAGGTTTTGGAATCCCTAGAGCAGCTTTTAGTTCTTGCAATGTCAGGCATTGATCTTTATTGATTGCAGCCTGTACATGTTCTACATTCTCAGGTGTTCTGCTTGTTGTAGGCCTTTCAGAATGTAGATCACTTTCAACAGATTCTCGACCATCTTTGAAGTGTTTGTGCCACAGTTTTATTTGTGCTGCATTTATTGCATCATCCATGAAAGCCTTCTGAATCATCTGAAGAGTTTCAAGCTTAATGTAAAATTGGGTACAGATTCATTGCTCTATTTGCTTAGTCATTTTGAATGTGATAGACACACAGTACACATGCTCACTTAATGGTGTCTCCTCCCCCACTGCCTAATACAGTGAAGTCTCATTGTTCACATATATGCATTCCAGTCCACTCCGCTTGGCTGCCAGGTTACATCAATGCCATGCAAACCATTCTTGTTCTCATTATATTAACAATGGTTGGACTTTTCCTGGATGTATCTCTTTTTTTTTCATTGCTTTTTTTTTTTTTTAATTGAGAGAGGGAGGAAAAGAGAGACAAAGAGGAACATTTTTGTGAGAGATACATTGGCCAGCTGCCTTCTCACACACACCCTGACTAGGTATTGGACCCGCAACCTGGATATGTTCTCTGACTAGGAATTGAACATGCAACCCTTTGGTCCACTGGTGATGCTCCAACCAATTGAGCCATTCTGAACAGGGCTTCTTCACTAAATACTTATTATTTTTCCTTTTATAATTAATAAATATTTATGTGAAAGTATTTTTAGATCATATAAATAACCCTCAGCTCTCAAATTTTCACCTATTCATTTTACCTTCTGTTTATCATTCTTGCTTAAACATTTATGATTATAGACATCACAATTTAATCATCATTTCTACATTTACTACTTAATAAGAAAGAGCTTTTCTAATTTTTATTTGTTTGTTCATTTACTTGTTTATTGGTTTACTTTTTAAACATTTACTATTTTGATATATTAATTTATGTTGTGCTTGTGTTTACTTAATTTTTAGAATGGTGATTATATCTCTCTGAAATATGATTTGATTCATTTGTTTTTGTTGAAATTTCATTTTAATTTTTCATCATATCCGTTAATTTTTTAAATATGTGAAGGCTTACTAAAAGATATATTCAGAGAAGTGTCACTTTTCCCTGCTTTTATTTATCTTTATTTAGTTACATAATTGGTGTATAAAAAACTGTATATAATTAAGGTACATAATATAGTGAGTTTGAATATATCTATACACTTGTGTTACTGTTACCATAATAAACATGAGGGTTACCTCCAAAACTGTTCTTTGTGTCTCCCTCTGTGAGTGTGTGTGTGTGTGTGTTGTAAGATCTGAAGTTGTAACACCCATAAAAGAAAATCTTGACCTTGAATTGACAATGGTTTCTTAGATATGTTACTAAAAGCCCAGACAACAAAAGTGAGAATAGATAAGTAGGACTACATTAAACTAAAAGGCTTCTGCACAGCAAAGGAAACAACAGAATGGAAAGGCAATCTATGAATTAAGAGAAAATATTTGCAAGCCATGTATCAGATAAGAGGTTAATATCCAAAATCTACAAGCAACTATTATAACAACAGCTAACTTAAAAAAATCAATAAATAACCTTATTTTTAAGAATGGGCAAAGGACTTGAATACACATTTCTCCAAAGAAGACGGACAATGATCAACAGGTATGTAAAAAGATGGTCAACATCACTACTTATCAGGGAAATGCAAATCAAAGCAATTAGTATATCAACCTCACACTTATTAGGATGACTAGCATAAAAAATAAATAGAAATAAAAGTAAGTATTAATGAAATTGTGGAGAAACTGGATACCCCAATTCTTTCTGTCCTTTTCATTCCATTCTAAATCTGTCTTAAAGATAAACAGTCTCAGTATTCACTAGTTTATGCTTCCTATGTCTCTTTTTGCTCTAGTAAGCAGCACATCTACATGTTTTTTTTAAATTTTACATTGTTTCTCAAACAAAAGTAGAATACTAAATAATACAGAAACTGTTTTGTACTTTGCTTTTTCACTTAAAAAGATATTTTGAAATTACGATGAGCTTATTCATAGAACTTTTGGGGGGAGGTGTTTATATAGCTCTCCTTTGTAAGGATACCCTACAATTTATTCAAGTACTCTCCTATCTATAAACATATTATTTCCAATATTTTTCAATTATAAAAATGTTACATTATTACATAATTTATTTTTTAAATATTTTGATAAGTGTATCAGCAAGATAAATTTCTAGAAGTGAGAGGGATGGATAAAAATGTTAATATATGTGCAATTGTGTGCTTTTTGTGATAAGTATACTGATTTGCATTCCAATCCTCAAAGTATGAACATGTCTCAACACACTGCTTTACCAATACACTCTGTGGTTTAACTTTTTAATTTTACCAAACTGATAGATAAAAAACAGCATTTCTGTGTAGTTTTAATTTGGAATTCTCTATTCTTAGTGAGATTGCACATCTTTTCATAAATAATTTATAGTATAAAAATAATCTGCAAGTGCACACAAAAGCATAATGTTGAATTTCAAAAATCTATTTTTGAACATGAAGAATCAGGCATAAAATAGTATGTTCTGCATTATCTCATTTATATGAATTACAAAATTCGTTAAAACTAATCTACACTATTACAAATCAAAATAGCAGTTACCCTTGTCCGACTGTAGAGATTGTAAGGGGTAATGACAAGGGTTTCTGAGATACTGGTAACATCATGTTTCTTGATCTAAATGCTTGCTTCATAAGCATGTTTAGATTGTGAAAGTTTTGAGCAGTTACAATATTATACGTGCACTTTCTGTACAAGTGTATATAAAAATTTTATTTGTTAAAAACCAGTGGGGTTATATTGACATGACTACTAGAAAAAGAGTTGAATATGTTATCAAATATGGAGGAAGAGAAAATATAGGTCTCTTCTTATTAGAATATAAGCTGCCTTATTATAGTTGACTACTCTTCTAACTTGTTTCTGCTTCACAATATCATAGAAAAATATTGCCTTCTGTGTGATATTCATGGATTTATTAGATTAAAATTCTCTCTGTGGAACTGAGGCATTAAATCTTACATTCTTCTCTGAGCTCAGAAGATGGGGATTGCCCAACACTATTGTCATGAAGTATGGTGAATGCCATTGACAATCTGAAGCTGGATCACTTATGTGGGCAAGTTAATCCAGAGAAGTTACAAACATAAAGTAGACAAACAGGTTGGCTTATTTGTTTGTTTGTTTTGTTTTCTGTTTTTGTTTTTTTTTGTTCCTCCTGGTTGATAAATCCAAAATCCAAATTAATGATTCATTTCAAATTATGTTATTTGGTTAGGAAGGGAATAAAAGTTGGAGACAGATTACCCTCCCCCAACCCTTCACAATAAAACCTAGTTGTTCTGTGAATATGTGTGTGTCATTATTCTGTTTTATGTGAAGATAGATGTAGCTTGTAATTTATGGAGTAATGTGGTATGTATGCAAGAGTATGTGTATCATTGTACTGCTCAAAACAATTATTTCCCAAATGTCTGTCATCTGAGTGCCATCTTCAGGACTTTTGGCGTATCTAAGCACCAGCTCTACTACATTAAAACTGTTATTTCTCTAGCATTTATTTTTAAAGAATTTACTTTAAGTATGATTTAAATATATTTAAATATGTGTGCCATTTAAATGGAAAATATAAATTGCTGTAAGTAGGAGGTGATATAAAATAAATGTGATGAAAAGCACATTATTTAAAGTCTCTGAACAAGAGACTAGGTCTATTTCTAATAAAAAATAAACCAGTGAAGAGTTATGAAACACATAGCTATAAATTGAAATTTTTTCATGAAAATATCTAAAAGGTAATTAAAAATAAAATAAATTGGTTACAATTTAATTCACTTTTATTGAATAATAACCCTGAGCAAAGCATAAAATCTCACTTCTGTTCACTATTGTGAGTCCCACACTATGTTGGAGCTCAACTCTAAAAATGACCCCTAGGATACACATGCGTGGGGCTTTTGCTTACCAGCATGACTTCCAAGCGGCTATTTCATGATAATCTTTAATTTTCATATACATCTGTATAACCTAGTTTTCTGCCTATTGTGGAAACGCTGCCTAGCCTTTCCGGTGAGCTTCATTGAATCCCTGGCTCTCCTAGTCCTAGTTCCCTCTCCTGCTTCTGTGCCCAGTAGCTGCTGCCCAAAGTCCTTAAGCTGAAGGTCAGGCCTGATATCCAACAGCTACTTCTGGAACTGAATTCCCAAAAGACACAAGGAAACCAAAGACAAGTTTCTCAAATGTGTACATAATGCTCATTATGGTGAGATTTTGTTTTGACAGAGTCTGTAGCCTTGAATATTTGTAGGTTTTACTTTTGCTTCTGTCTTCCAAGTCCATTGGCCTTTGAAACAAGCGAATTTTTATGCAAAGTGAAGATGAAAGAAGGGTCATGTGTAAAGTCTTACAATCAAACCGGAGTAACACTAGGTAGCTATGATTTTATGCCTCACTTGGCACTCACTATGGAGAAGATCAAGCTATGCTCCTTTGGTGTGTATTCCCAAGTCTAGCAGGGCCATTAACAATAAGCAGTGAATGCACTATTGTTGCCAGCATTCCTGTCAGCACCACCAAGAAGAATTTAGTCATAGCTAATGATTACTTACGGGGAAAAATGAAAACGGAATTCTCATTCCCAACTTGAAACCACTAAGAGAGTGAAGTGCTAGAAGATCAAGTAACATGCACACTATCTCAGTCTGAATAGTGTCCAAATTTTTTAAAAGTTTGGTCAATTTGAGAATATGCTCAAAAGGAATATCAGTGTGCACCAGTCCTTTATATAACTTAAATGCTTTTGTAGAATAATGATATGTGTTAGGAATGGTTAAGGTATGAAACATGCCTTTTTCCTATAAAATTACCCTCCTCAGTGATTTATTATACCCTGTCCTCCAACTGTAATTGGAGATCTCTTCATAGTATATCCAAAAACTCATAAATGCAAAGCAGGATGGAGTCCACTGAGGAAAAAATATGGTGTTATTCTGGATGTAACACATACAATATGACTAAGTAGGAAAGAAAAATACTTAAAAGTACAGCATGTAATTAATATAGTGTATCCCCAAGGCAATAGTTGCATGAAGCTTATAAGAATCAACATGAAACAGGGCCATTTAAAAGTTGGAGTTGTTAGTAGACTCTGCTATGTATCAGCTTTAGTCATTGTTTTATTTTTCAAAGGAAAATCATTTGTGTTTTCAGAGTATTAAAGTTATTTTTCTTTTTCCCAATAGTTCTATATTTTATTTATTAAATAATATATTCTAAAATAAATTATTACAATGATAAAAATCAAGAAAAACAAAACAATTTTTAAAAGCCCCATAGTATCTCACTATACAGAGGCTCTATCAATTTTCCTGTCTCTCTCTTCATCCATCCATTCCACATTCTCATGCCTTTTCATAGAATTGATATATACATATATATACACACATATATATATATATATATATATATATATATATGTGTGTGTGTGTGTGTGTATATATACACACATATATGTGTGTGTGTGTGTATGATCATATAATTTTTTAGATTTTTTTGACCCTGTAATTTCCCCATACCCAAAAGGTAGCATGTGTTTTCATGTTTTAGGGTAGTTTTATGGTAGAGCTGTATTTTGTTACCAGAAGTCCAAACTGATTGGGAAGAATGAAGATGGAGAAGAGTAGATGCTAATATTTCTGGAGTTGGGAGAGATAGACATTAGTCATACAAGCCAGTGGGGCCTATGATTAACTCTTTGGCAGCCCTCTAACAGGGAGTCAAGATATTTTCTGGGGGCAAGGTTGCTTAATGCCTTGAAGGCCATATCTACATCCTAGGCTTGCATCCCAAGATTATCACTACCCTAATGACACAAAATAACAAATTGAAAAGGAATGTTGAAGCCAGAACATAGGTAGCTCATAGATAAGCATTGCCCATGAGTACAGGTACCTCCCCAAAATTCTGTCACATCACCTGGAAGGAAAAGAACATAGGTAGACACTGAAACGATTTTTTACCATTACCATGAAATGAGAGTTAAGCATTAAAATTAAGCTGAATTACAGAAAATGTAGTAATGCTCTCACTGTGTCAGTATTCCTTGTATACAAGTTTGTGTAGTGGGATTTGTACCCTAAATAGCTTATATCTCTATGTATTTAGTTATTTAGTCAGTGTTTATTAAGCACCCATTAGGCAACTTCTAACTCTTCCCTGGTATTAAAAAAATCAATTTAATAAGCATTATACAAGTATCCTGTTAGGATAAAGAATGCTCATTTATTTGACCTGATGGAGCTTCTAAACTCTTATATTCTTAGGAAATCTCATTATCAGTGTTTTCTTCTACCTCCATCTCCACTGAATTTTCACTTTCTTTCTCATCTTAAAAAAGAAAAGAAAAAGAAAACAACAACAAAACCAGCAACTCCTTCCTTAACCCAATTTCCTCTTTCAGCTACAAGACTAACTTTTCAATTAGTAGCTTTTCAATCATCAGTGACTCCACTTTCACACACCGACTCATTCTTCAACTTATTCTAACATTCTAACATGGCTCTTCTCTCCTTAACACTATCAAAACAGTGTTGTTCTAGCTCGTTAAATCTAGCCAATCCTTGCCTTCATATTTTGTACTTAGTTTTAAATATTGATTACCTTTTGCTCTTTGAGATTTCCTCAACTGGTAAATAGCTTCTCTATCACTAACATTTTATGGGTTTCTCTCCAGTGGTGTGACTGTTATTCTTAGTTTCCGCTGCAGAACTATCCACTACTGATTATGTTGGCACCCTCAAAGAAAGAAAGGTCCTAGGCCTCCTTTTTTTCCCTTTAGTCCCCAACTCTACGTATTTTCAGAAAAATTTCATTCATGTTTATGACTTCAATACTTATTTTAAAATCAGGAGACATATGTTTTTATTCCATAAATTATCAACATGGCCACTTTGGATTTTCAGAACCAAGACCTTCATAACAGCTACACAATTGAATTTTGATCTTTCTTCCTTCATAATCTAAACTAAAACTCTGCCTTCAGCATCTAATCTTTCTGATTGGGCCCATCAACTTTCCAGTCTTTACAGCAAGCTTTGGAATCACTCTTAAAGAACACTTCTTCATGCTTCCCCATATCCAACCCACAATCCTAAACATCTCACATCCTATATAAATCTTGAGTTTGTTTATTTCTTTTCATCTGCCCTGAACTATTTTGATATAAGTCAGTCACTTCTAGTTCATATGACAGCAGTCTCCTAGCTGGTTTTCTACAGTATTTCTCCCCTCTCTTTATTCTGGTCTTTACACTGCACCTGGAGGGACATTTAGAAAAGAAATATCGGATTCTGTTACTACTTACTAAGTTTGTTCACTAGATTTCTGTTGTTTTTGGATTAAAAAAATAGAAAAATTACCTATAATATGGTTTTCTAGGGTTCCATTCTGCTTACCATTTCAGTCTCTTTCTCCTTTCACCCCCTCTGTTTCTCTATATAAGTCATATTTTAATTTCTGGAACAGAATATGTTTTGGTCAATTCTGGGCCTTGTATGTGCTATTCCTTCTCCTAAACTCTCTTTATGTAGTTCACTCATATTTTATTATTTAAATCTTAGCTTACTTTTTCCAAGGGAATTGATCCTGGAAGGAAATAGAGAAGTATCTCTTAACACCATGTCCTTTAACTTTATAGAATGTTCCTGTTTATAGTTATGCATCTAATTGTGACCATTGGGTTAATTTCAACTCCCATTTTACACTATAAATGTCCTGAAATCATGAGCTGTATGTGATATTGTTCAAACATACATGTCCAGTGACCTAAACATTGCATGACCCATAGAAAATGTTCAATTATTATTGAATGAAAAAAATAATAAATAATCCTTGATAATCTGTTCAATTATTTTATAAGAAAATATTATGAATGGATTTTAATATTGTAGGCTATTAATATATTTAAGGCTTTTTTTACAAATTGCAAAATTGCCTTCCTATGAATATTTACTATCCCTCCAGCCAAGTTTGAGAGTTATTTTGTACATTGCAATGACTTTTCTAAAAAATGTTATTACTTGTTTTAAAAAAGTGAAAATCTTTTCAATGAAAAGATTTATTTTTATATCTCTGACTACTCATAATCTTGAATATATTTGTTATAGAATCCCACCTATGCTGTTCTGGCACAGCTGTGGGTTTGATTGCCCATGGCCAAGAAGCATGACTCCTAATGCAAGAGTTTGGTAAAAAAAAAAAAAAAAAAAAAAAAAAAAATTGTTTATTTAAAGTTTATACAGATTTAGAATAATGGCATATTTCCACTGTTAAGTCCCACTCCCTTTAAAATACCCCAAAACACACAATCCTGCCTCCCTTTGTCAAACCCAGACCAGTTTCAGAATACACCAGTCAGAGATACCATCTTTCAGAAAGTACTGAAGTCTGTAGTTCAGCATTCCTGGTCACAGGTCAGCATTCCAGGCATCTCCCACTAATTTTTCTTGGTCAGGTGGCCCTCAGAATTCCCAGCTCCATCATCTCTGCTACAGTGCTCTCCAAGCAGGTTTCCCAGCAGGTCTCCTTTTCTTACTCCAGCTCTTAATACAAAATGCTGTTATACCTCCTTACACACCAGTTCTCATGGTGGACCCTGGAGGGTCCTTCTACACCCTTTCCAATCTCATGGCTGCCTCCTCATAGCTGCTACCTCATGGCTGCCACCCTTATTTTAAATGTTTGGCCTGGGACTTTCTACATGACCTCATAACTGGCCCTTTTTAAAACATGCTACTTTTGCCCCATATCTTTTACTTTCTTTTGGTTGCCATCTTTCATCAGGGTAAGAGTCTCCCATGACACATAGACATCTGGGGTGGACCCCCTCCCCTGGCTATGTCCCAAGGCCCTGAATACTCTTAGAGTCATACAAACCTTTTTGCCCAGAGCAGCAGCACAGCTATCAACTTGCCATTGTAATGCAATGTAAGCCATATATTCTGCTCCCACTTACTCCAGTCAAGGTTTGTGGAGGTTTTCATCCTATATTCTGGGGACCCTTGCTTGCACCCCATTACAGAACGTTTCCTTTTAAAATTGCTTTTCTCATTATTATTTATTTACATATATTTCCATTGTATGATTGCTTCTTTATGATTTGTGATTATTAATGTAAGAGACAGAAACATTAAATGTGATATGAATAAATTTAAAGTGGTTTCCATTCATTTTCTTAAAAAGTCTTGCTTGCAAATAACATGTTTAGTTTAAAATCTACTAAGATATTGTATCTGGTTTTTTCCTTGTATTCATCTATTGGCTCTGTATAAGTGCATGTAATTAATTAATCATTTCTTGTGAAAAAAGGAAGGTTGGAATCAAAAGGCAAAAAGTTGGTAAATATTAAATTATAGTCTTAAAATACAGGACTAAGTCAACTTTTCTTTTTTACTACCTGTTGGTTCTACTAAAAAAAAAAAAAAATTAAAGAAAAAAAACTATCTCTAGAGAAAAGGATTCTGATTCTAAAATCTCACACAGTAGCTTATTTGAGGTTATAACCCTCTTGTAAACTTGTCAACTTCTAGTTTTAACTCTTAGGTCACCTCACAAATGAAAATTTGTTAAAAGGGTTTTTGGATAGCTTGTTCTACTTTTCATGAGTAATGAGGCAAAAATAATTCGTATTTTGACATGTATTGTTCTTTTGTGGTATAGACTAGTGAATACCAAATAATACAAAGACATGAGCTGTTGTTTCACATGAATCAGACTTTGAATTAAAAGAGGAAGGAGTTCTGGTCTGAAAGTTAGGAGAACTGGATTCTTAACATGTCTAATACTAACTGGTCTCAGCTTTTTTTCAGTTTATGGGATCTTCTAATTCATTTGTTTGCTATTCTGAGTCTCAAAATTTTTCTCTCCAAGGCAATTACATGACAGTATTCTCACAATTGTTAGATCAATAGAATCAACTAGGTATTTTTCAAAAATATAAATTCCTGGGGCATACCACAGAAATTTTGAATCAGAATTTTTAGCAAAGAGGTTCCCAAGTATCTCATGCTCAGGGAAATTTGGAAATAACAGCATTTGTTGATCTCTTGGCTTTTGCAAACTCAAATTATTGGTCAGTAGCAGATCCACTGAAATGTTAAGAAGGGTATTTACTTTGGAAATTCCTCAACTGCTAGAATATCAGGCCGATGAGGGAAATAAAAGAATAATCTAAGCAGTCTTCCACCTTTTCCCGCATCTTGACTTTTCATTCTCAGTCTCAGAAGCCTGCTTCCAAAAGCAGTATTCTATGTACTGCTTGGTGGCCTGTTCCAGGAGCCTTCATAAGGAACACAGAAGGTTGACCGAGGGGCTATTTCTGTACCAAATGATAATCCTGATTATATAGGTAGTACTACTAATAATGAAGTATGACCTTTCTACAATGCTTTATAGCTCTACATATTTTTACATGCATAATTTGAACATTGCATCAACCCTGTCTTTCTCTGAGTATGGTTATACTTATTTTCAAATGAAGTCATTAAATTAAAGCTCACAGAGAATGATTCATGCATTAGGGCTCAGGTCTAATTTTCCTGGATCCAAGTCCAATGCTCCTTCTTTCTATCATAAAGTCTCAAATTTTGTGTCTTCAGACAAATTTTATTACCACACCAACTCTCATATCTACATGGCTGAGATCTGAGGGAAGCTCCTGCAATGAGTCCACTCTTCAATTTCCCAAGATATGAGAATAGGGCAAACTGCTGACCTCACCATCCTGGTGATAGCTTATAGACATTTAATTCCAAAACTGGTGCTAAGCAATTTACAAGTACTATCTCATTTAGTTCTCCCATTCATATTATAATATACAGGATATCATTGCTCATATTTTATAGGTGAATAAACTGTCTCAAGCAAGTTGGCTAAGGTCAAAGTGTAACTTCACCTTCTGCCTTGACTTTTGCGGTTGCAGTATTATTTTACTCACAAATTGAACTCTAAATGACTTTCTTCATGAAAGCATTATTTCCCTCTATGTTTCTGATTGTCATTGCCTTAATTACTTATGAATGCTGTTGGTTAAATAAGGTATGATTACAAGCTTTGGGAACCTGTACATCATTTCTAAAATTGTTCCTGTGCATGGAAAAGTCTTCTAAGTTCCTACTTAAAAATTAAAGTGAGGATTGTGTACAATTAGTACTGATTACACTGCTTATTACATGTCCCTTGAATTTGGAAGGGAGTGGAGATCTAACGAGTCTGTGATACTTGGGTACTACCTCTACAAACAGCTTCACTGTATTTGCAAATATTATGATAAAAGGAAAAATAAGTAAAAGGATAAGAGTATAAGTAGGTAGCAAGTCAGAAGAAAATAAAAATATATTTTACATATATATTATATATCATATGTGTTTATATATAATATATATTTAAAACACTGTATTTCACAGGTGAAAAACATATCCTTTAAATGTCAATCAGACACTATTCTTTCTCTACTCAAATCAACAGAACATAGTGGTGATAACACTGTGACATTGTCAAAGAAAGACAAGGCAAAGAAAAAAATATAGAACAGATCCATAGTTTATTTGCAATAGAAACAAAATAAACAAAAAAGCTGAGCAGAGAACTTATTTCTTTTGTTTTTTTTCTCTCTCCTTATACCTGGAACAGTTAGTTTTATATGAATACAATTCCCTGAGAATTAACACTAGTTTTTATCCTACCTGTTGTCACATCTATTTAGTTGTAAAGGGACAGAACCACCTCCATTAGAATAAATTTATTTGAGATTAACATCGTTCACAGAGTAGGTGTTGGGAAGCAGGAGGCATTAAGGAGACACACGTGGCGATGTTGCACTAGAAACTCCTGATTCTAATGCTAAACAATCATTTAAAGACTTTATAAAAGATTGAACTATTAACATGGTCATTTTCTCTAGACAGAATTCTCACCACTGTGTAAGTTAACATTTCATATCTGTTATCTGAAACTGCATATTTTAAATAGTAGGTAAGAAAGATATTGAAATACACCAGGTTTAAAATTGACCAGTCACGTTTTAATTTGTAGTCAGTGCTCTTTTCTGTAGAGTCTGTACAAATCTCCCTTACATCCTCAAGGCCAAAGGAAAGAAAAAGCCCCTCTTTGCTTGCTTAGAACTAGCAGGAGCAGATATAACTGCCTGGAAACTGGGCCTATGTAAGCTCCAGAAGTCCAATAGCCATAAGTCTTGCTGACCTCTGAGGTCTAAAAATGAAAGCCTTTGTACTTCATGTAATGATATGGCTAGCCATGTCCCTAGTAAAGCAGGGCCAGTAGAAGCAACGCAGAATAAAAGAAAGATAATTAGTCATATTTTAGACTTGTCCAGAATTTGCTAATAGAAATCTATTTTGAATTTAGCATACCTGCAAGTTTTATAAATTATGATTTTATATTTTTATTTTATATCAAAATAAAGATGCTTTCCAAATCTATCCCATTTTTTTGGACCTCTAACTGATTTATTAAAACCATTCCAAACACTTCCAAAATTGTAGATGCTTGATATATATGTGTTGAATTAATCAATATTGTCCATTACCAATTTAGAAATAAAATATCTAAAAGGAGTTTTCAGTAATGACTTATGGAGTCTTGGCCCTCTTGTATTCTGCATGCAGGAAGGGGTGATAGCTCCTGTCTTCGGTTCCTTGCCAGTTGCCACGGTGCTGCATGATTAGGTCGTCTCTCTCCCAACTGGCTTGACTACTGAGTGAACGGCAAAGGGAACTCCTGTACTTTAGGAAACACATTGCCATCATATACATGAGGGAGCTTCATTTGGAGATGTTGCTTTCTATCCTTTAACCAGGATGTGCCCTATCTAAGATGGAACCCAAGGGTAAGAATAATTGGATAAACTTCAGACATTTATCTTAGCACTGGATGCCTTGGCCAAAAATTAGTCCCACCTACACATTTTTATAGGTTCTTGAGCTATTGTTAATGATTTGGCCACCTGGTCTGGTCAATAACACCTTTTCTCTTTTGGGAAAAAAAAAATTCCAGGAGCCTCTCACCTCAAATATATCCTAAATATACATGAAAGTCATACATGTTTCTTTGTATATAAATCCACAATACAAAACCCCACAATGATGAGTTCATGAAAAAGGCATTCAATGAATATTTTTCTTCATCTATATCTTCATGTCTATAAGCATAATAGAAAACAATAATGGCTTACTTAAACAAGCCCACATTTAATTAAATGAAACATGGCATGTTTCAGACATCAGTCAAATGTCATGGATTTTAACATTATGTAATAATCTGACTCCATTTTATATTTTTGACTATTGATGGCTTCCAAGCCCCACTATTCCCTCTATCCCTTTTGCTCCACATCTGGATGAACTAAGAAAGTTCAGATATTCTCTCCTTTGCACTACAGTAAATTACAAACCACACAAGACCCAACTCACATGCAGAAGCCCTTACCTTGTCACACCTCCTAGCCACTATAAAACCTAAGCCAGTCTTTTTTCCTGTTCCCTGATGCCATTCTTCAACTTGCTTTGGAGTCTAACCTGATCTCCCCAGTATGCCTCGTTATTATGTGAGCATGATACCTTTTCATACAGTCAGTGGATGCATGGTGTCGTCAGCCTGAACATCTGAACAAATTTTGGGTGAGGGTTCCAGCCTTTCTTTGTGGACTGATTATAACATTCTTGTTTTTTTTTTTGTTTTTTTGTTTTTTTGTATTTTATTGTTATTGTTCTTATTGTGGTAGGAAACATAATATAAAATTTACCATCTTAACCATTTGAAAGTGTATAATTCAGTACTGTCATATGCATATTTTTGTAAAACATATTCAGAACTTTTTTCTTGCAAATCTACCCATTAAACAGCAAATCCCCATTGCCCCTCTTCCTAATCTCTGATAACCACCATTCTATTTATGTTTTCGTAAAGTTATCTACTTTAGGTAATCCATATAAGTAGGATCATATAGCATTTGTCTTTTCATGACAGGCTTATTTCACTTAGCATAAGGTCATCAAGGTTCATTCATGTTGTAACATTTGACTGTTTCTTTCTTTTTACAGGTTGAATAATATTCCATTGTGTGTATATGCCATATTTTCTTTATTAATTCATTCATAAATATATGTTGGGTGGCTTCTACCTCTTGACTATTGTAAATAGCATTGCTATGAACATGAGTATGAAAATATCTCTTTGAGAACCTGCTTTCAATTATTTTGGATATATACTCAGAAATACAATTGCTGAGTCATGTGGTAGTTCTATTTTCAATTTTTTTAGTAATTTCTGTACTTTTTTCCAGCTGTTGCATGCTTCTGCAATATACCAACAGTAAATAGGGGTTCCAATTCCTCTACACTCTCAAAAAGACTTGTTATTTTTTATTTTATTTTTTAATAATAGCCATTCTAATGTGTGTGAAATGATACCTCATTGTGGTTTTAATTTGCATTTCCCTAAATACTAGTAATGTTGAGCATTTTTCATATGTGTATATCATTTTTGTTCTTCCTCCTGTGTTAAATTATTTTTTATTCTGTATTTATTCGGTTTATTTATTTTTATCCTTCTGGAACCACAAACAATGTGCATTTAAAGCCACTGATGGCAATTAGTATGCATCCTCCAGCATTCTCCATGTTAGTCTCATTGCTCATGTAAATACTTTATATCTGTTTTATCTTCCTTAATGTAAAGCTAAATGAAGGGGACACAACTACTACTCATTTGCTACTATACTTGACAGTCTGGGTGGTCTCTAAATAACCATGACTTTTCGATTTAATTGTATGAGTAAAGTAATTTTTGTAGTTGCTTTGCGGTAAAGGCAGTCTTTACAAGGGAATTATTAAAATTGCTTTTAATTCATCATCATAATTTGTTTTTCTTGTGGACATTTCTGTTATTGGTCCCATAAGCAGAAAAAAGACATTGTAATAGTGCTAATTTTAATGTAGCAATCTCTTGAAGAAGTATATTTAGTGATTTGATAATTATTAATAATTTAATGAGAAACTATTATGTCTAAATTGAAATGAAAAATAAAGCTTCGGAAGATAAGTAGCTTGTCCAATAGCACACAGCTAGTACCTAGGAGCAGGTGCTTACACTAGGCAGTCAGAGTCCTATTGTGTTGCCAATGAGGAGAGCAGATGAGCCAGAAGCAATCCATGTTCTCTTTGGAATGAATGTGGGGCTGTGTTATTATTCCAGAGCTGACAGAGGACAAGTGAGTTTAGTGACTTTAAAGAACTTAAGGACCAGAATTATAAGCTCCTCTACAAGCATAACAGAGCAAAGTAAGTTTTAAACATTCTTTTTAAGGCTAAAACTATATGCATGCATTGTGTCTCCATTAACTGAGTCATTCAACAGAAATATATATTAATATTCTCAAAGAGTACCTCTTAAACCATGTAAACAAGACTTTATTTGGTCAATATATGAATTAAAATATTCACTTGCTCCTTTGTTCACAATTAAATGTGATGGTTCTGAGGCAAACATTGGCTGTTTCTACATTTTACCAACATTTTTGTCAATTCAATGATAAAAATATGCTAAATTAATTAGATGCTAGTTCTTCAGGAAAGAGAAGGTGAGGAATTTATGAGGCATAGGTCAGATTTGGCTCATTGTATTATTTCTTCAAGTGGTAGATACTATTAACAACCTCTTTAATTAGTGCATTTTGTCCGTAATGTTGCTATTCACCCAAATTTGTTGACAGACTGAGTTTGAAGCAATGGATATTTGTTAATTCACTGATATATTTATGTATACATCTATGATTTATGAAGTAACTAGTCTCCAAACTAGTTTGAAGTAATATGTAATATTAAAATACATGTAAAACAGGCTAATTAAAATATAAAGTTTGCTCAAAAAACAATTAGAAGGAAGAAGGGCAGGAATATATTACCTCTCTGGAATGAATTAGTTATTGTGATTGAACATGAAATTTCTCTCTCCGTGTCCAGATAGCCAACTTAAAAAAGGAAACATTTGTGTACTAATAAAATCAGTGACTGATTAAAGAAAGCAACAAGCTGTTGCACAATATTTTTTCCTGTCTATGTAACCTAGGGAATTTATCACATAGATTTCTACCTACGAAATGTTACCTTATTTGAATAGTCAAAAAAAAGAGGGTCATAATTTATATGCATTTCCATTCACTCCCTACCATCACACACACACAAGCTCATTTACTCTTCAAATGTGTCTTCACAGTATTTTCTAGAACAATGTTACCACTACCTATTAAGATGTTCAGTTCAAAAACCCATTTCTGATCCCTCTCCTTTTCTCTTCCCTTACATACAATTCCTCAACATATTTTTATTCTATCAGTACTATATCAATGATATGTTCTTTTCCCCCATATTCAGTGCAAATACTGACCCAAATCAATATTATGTCTAGCTAGGTTTTTAGTTTTAGATTGCTAATTAGTCTTCTTCACTCCCACAAAACCCCTGCCACCGTCCACCGTGAGTAAAGTGCAGCAAGAATGAGATTTTAAACTTGAAATCAGGTAATATCATTCCTCTTAAGCCTCTTCACTTGCTTTCTGTTGCAATTGGCATAAAATTCAAGTGTTTTCTATGGTTTATAATAACCTACAAGTAACTGACCTCAACTCCTATCAGTTTCCTCCTGGTGTACTATGTGCCTGTACATTTCTTCAAGTCTATGAACATACCAGTCTCTTTCCTCCCTTGAAGGCATTGTATTTAAATGTCATTCTACCTGAAATATTCTTTCTCCAGACTCTGCAGGACTAGCCATTTCTCTTCATTTAGTTTGAAGTTCAAATTTCAGCTCCTGAAAGAAACTTTTTCTCAATATTCTAACTAATGTGCACCCCACCCTGTTAACCTTATGTGTTTACTTCAAAGCATCAATTGCCACATGAAACAAGATAATTATTGTACATGTTTACACTACACATTTTTCAATAGACTTGCTTGAGAATAAAATATAGTCACTACTAATATTATTGAAGACCATTATTTATTAAGTGCTTACTTTGTGTCAGGTACTTTTTCTAAGCATCTTATTAATCCTTCATAAATTCAGGCAGTTTGACTCCTCCACTGTGGAGTTCAAAATGCCTAGAATGGTGACTGGTACAAGGTAAGAGCAAAATAAAAATTTGTTTAGTTTTGAATAAATAGGATGCATAATATACAAAATTATTGTTTTCCTAGAAATGTGAATGGAAAGCATTTCAGCCACAATATTATAAAATAAAAGATAGAGTTTAAAAATGTTGCAAGTGAGAAAATTACATATAACATAGTCAAAACAGAAAAATAAAACCCACATTTTTCTAAATAGTATGGCTGTAGCTACCATACACTCTCTGTGTTATACTTTGCATGTAAAATGATCATTTCCTTATTGAAAAGTCAGTGCCTGTGAGACAAACAGGTTTCTGAAAAGTACTAGATATCTTACTAGTTCTAAGTGTAAATGCATTATTTATTATAGCTAAATGACAAATTTTTAGCACATAAAATATAAATTTCTTAGAAAGCTATTAAAGTAGCATTTCTGGTATACATGGAGATATTCATTGTCAGTAAAAATCTTATTACTAAACATATGTAAATGTGAACTTTATTATAATGAAATGAGCTAAACAACTAGTATTATGTGCCTCAATAGTATTTATTTTCTTTCATGATTAATCATGACAATTAATTTATTAAAATGTATTTTCCTTTAAATGATATATTAAAATTCTATTTCTATTGGGGGGAGCAATTAGGGAAAAAGTGGGACAACTGTAATAGAAAAACAATAAATAAATAAAAAAGTTATATTTTAAATCATTATAGATCTACAGTCTTTCTGGGAAATTTCAAAACCTGAAAAACTCAAAAATATAAATGTTCTCTTTTTCTTTGTAAATTAGGCAAATTTTATTTTGTTCCAAAATCTCACTTGAACTGACTGGAGTGCTTTGTTGAGATTTGGCATTTCTAGTAATCACACACTTCTGTTTATCAAAATTTGATTCATCTCTTTGTATTTTGTGATATTGAGTTAGATTGAAAATAGAATTGTTGAAATGTGTTTAATATAACCCCATGGGTAATATCAAGAAATAAATATTATAGCAAATTTTATTATCAATATATCAACAAATGATGTTATTGCATAAGTTTCTTAAAAGTATGTTTGTTAGGTACCTTAATGAAGAATGTGATACAGAAAAACCTATATTACTTTAAGTCTTCAATATATAATTTAAAGAAATGGAAACATAACTTGGAGCTTTTACACTAAATCCTGACAGTAGCAACAAGAATTAACAAAAATGGATAGACATTCCTTAGTGAAACAAACACCTAGATAATTATTGGTACTGATAATGTAGATTTGACAGTAAAAAGTAAACTTATACCACTAACTGATATGTTGGTTATAAAGTAAACTAGAATATATCACAAAGAACTAAACATTAAAGATAAGTATAAATAAATTTCAGGAATTCAAGAAGCATCATGTACCTGAAAAACCATGGTAAAAAGTTACTGCAAATCATGAAATAGCTGAAAATTACATTTACAAATCTGATACAATAGTAACTGATAAAGACCATAGTCCTCAGAGGAAACTGAGAGAATAAATGTTAAACATATACCGATGCACTTGTACAATTCCATAGATAATGAAGAAATTAGTTAAATGATGATTATGAAAAGAGCAGTATTCAGGAACACAGCTGGAAAAATACCTAAAGTATGGTGAAAAATTGTGATCAACTAATTGCTTTCTTTGATCACAGTCCATTTATAAATCAGCAGGTTATGGCATTCTACTCAATTAGAGACTTAGATAGAAGATAATTTAATGAGGAAGGCAAAACTGAAATAATTATTTAAAAGCAGCCTATTAAAGTTCTGCCTCATTACTTAGGAATTTTGTTTCTGTTCCATCATCATAGGTTCACCTTCAACCTGAGGACTTGAAGGTGTCAAGAATGGAATGGCCTGTTCTCCAATATTCCCAAACATTCTGACATAGTGGATATTAGTCATATATAGATAGATAAGTATACAGATAGATATAAACATTTTCATTTAATTAAGAAGTATTAGAGTATTTATAGTCTGTATTTATATACTATATCACTTATCACTATATTACTATATAATTTGAATCTAGCTAAACAAATGATTTATGCTTTTACCTAAGCAGTGACTGTTATCCTTTTCCTACTGCTTAGTAAAATGAATACTAGTTATTCATACCCATATTCAACTAATGTCTCTATTCTCTAGATATTATTTAAAAAAAATACATGTCTTCTAGCTCTATACTCTTATATAATTATATACAGAAAATGAAGTGGATTTCAACTAGAAGAAGTATAGGAAAATAGGTAATGTTTTGACACTTCCTTTATATCTACCCACACATAGTTTATTGTTAATTCCTTTCAAATTATCTCCTCAAATGTGACCACTCTTCCATTGCTATCTAATTGGCCCTATTCTAAGTTACTTCTGTC
The DNA here is from genome assembly GCF_987537825.1 of Furipterus horrens. NCBI lineage: Eukaryota > Metazoa > Chordata > Mammalia > Chiroptera > Furipteridae > Furipterus > Furipterus horrens. The sequence goes on from NW_028327175.1 coordinate 72,383,809, forward strand.
TTGACTATGGTCTTTGGTGACCTTCTACCAGCTTTTCTCATATTTGTCTTTGTAATTTTCTTTTTATAGTATATACATAAGGATCTTTTTAAAAGAAAGTGATATTACTATATTACTTTCATTTAAAATATAGTAAATTTCTCATTGTCTTCTGGATAAAGTATAAAATCAATCACACCAATAAGATCATTAATATCAAGTCTATACTTTTATTTCCAGTATATTATTTTGTACTTATTTTCATATATCTCTGTAATTGAATCATACTGGTCTTTTTCTTTACCATCCTTTCCCTATGTTATACTTCTGTTTATTTCACTGAATTTTCAAACACTGCCTTGCCACTCATTGCCTGATTTATTTTCACTCATTTTTCAGATTTCAGGAGAATCTTCCCAGGGCACACTTAATGTCAAGTATCTGCACTTTATCTCTACAAGCAACCCAGGGTTTTCCCATCATATCACTTATCTTGGTGAGAACACTTAATGTAAGATCTACCCTCTTAACAAAATTTTATAGGTACAATCTATTATTGTTGTTTATATTTACAATGTTGAACAGAATATCTCTAGAACCTCATTTAACTGAAACTATGTTTATATATTTGTCCCCCACCCCCGCCAAGCTCATTCCACAATATGATTCAATGGCTTTGATTATTTTAAATACCTCTTTTAAGTGGAATTATGCAATATTTGTCTTTTTGTAACTGACTTATTTCACTTAGTATAATTCCCCCATGGTGCATCCATGTTGTTTCACATTACAGAATTTCTTTCTTTTAAAGACAGAATAATATTCCATATAATATAAAATATGTAATACATTACATTATATATTTCAAATAAAAATGTTAACTGATACCTTTCTTAATATTTTAATATTATATTCATGTTTATTTTTAATTAAAAAATATTTTATCCCAGCATTGCATCTATGTAGTTGCCAATATAAATATGATAATTGCTGTCACACTTCATGTGTCCACAACTGGACCTAGATGTGTACTAATATAGCACAATATGAATTATTTAACACTGAAAAATTATTCTCAGCCAGCTAGTGTAATCATTATAAAAATTGTGCTAACTAATGACTAATTCTGGAAAGTAAATTAGTATATTGGAAAAATATTAAAAAAAAAAAAAACAAGAAAAAAAAAAGCCCTAACATTATTAAGAAAGTTGAAATAATATTTTTATACAATAATAATTTGGTATTTATGTTATGTAAGGTAAGTGCATTAAAAAAGTTAAATAATTGGTCTTTTTTTTTTAATAAGCATTCTGTTACTCAAATTCTTCTCTTAATCTAAAGCAGTGCCTGTACTCAAAGACATAAGCAATGGCATAACTCATTTACCTACTCTTTTGAAGACATAAAGAGATGTTGAGACATGTTACTCTGGGGCTTTACAGGTTTTAGTCACTAAAGCAGTTGAATTGCGCGGTGCCACCCCTGAGCGAAGTGAAAAGGCACTCATGTATTCTTAGACACTGTAGTTTCAGAGGAAGTGAAGTTATGGACATGAGATCCCCCTATGGCCAGAATAAAGAGTGGCTGGAGTGGAATAGTGGAGAGAGTCATCCCTTTAACCACAGGCTATGGTGGGGGGCATAACAAAAGGATGATGATTGGCTTCAGAGGCTATAGGGGGAACATTTTCCTCTAAGAAGAGCCTGTCATCATTTAAGGCAGGGGTTGTGATACAGACTAAATTTTATGCCCCCAAAATTTATGTTGAAACCTATTCCCCACTGTGCCCCCAAACCCATGCCTCTCACTATACACTGTATGTGTATAAGGTAGGCGGGCTAATCCATTTATGGCTTTACACCAAAACAAGTATGGTGTAGCATATGTATTCAAGAAATAAATATTATATAGCTATTATTTAAGTGCAGAATGTGTATAATGAACACTTAAATATGTATTAACTGATTCCTGGCAAGTATTATATCTGGGTATAGTTAGTTGATCAACATTATGGTATGTTTTGAAAAAAAGATGCCTCCTTGTACATGCCTAAATATTTTTATTTTATACCATTCAACTGATGTCTATAATTTTAGTGTTATTTATTCCATTAGTGCAGTGTAGTGTTTCTCAAACATTTGTGCACTTTAGAATTACCTAGGAAGTTTAATTTTAAAAAAAGTTCCTGAATATGAAAAATTATATTTCAGTGGAACCATACTTTAGAAACTTTGATTTAAACAATTACTTTATCAAGAACTACCTTTGATAAAGAGTAAGTATTATGCTGACATAAATATATCAAGACATTACCTGAAAACTGGCCTCAGAATTAGTAAGATTTTATCTGAAAAAAGTAAGATCAGAAAATGTTAAAGCATGGGAAACTGCCAGGCAAACTCAGGACAAGGTGGTTCTGAGTTTTGAAGAAATAGATAGCATTGGATGTCCAAGGTAGAGGCTACCAGACCCAAGTCAAGGATGACAGTAAAGTCACAATTAAAACAAATCAGAATTTTACTTTTCTTTTATTTCTGTAATTATCTTGTTAAATGATGAGATAGTATTTGCTAGTAAATGGAGCATATTCTATATTTTGTCAAGCTTTTCTGCAAGGGCTATGCTACTTCATAAACAATATGGTATTTATCCTCCTCATATGTTTCAAATCTGTGGGATAGCATGAGTTCAGGAGCAATTTATCATGCACATCTGTAGTAGTACTGCAATTTAAAATAAGCAGCTTACATTATTGATGAAAAAATTCTTGACTGTTAAAAATTTATTTGCTTTAAAAATACCTTTTATCATGAAATTAAATATAGACTGAATTTTATTATTTTTCTTGATTTAAGGCATTTATATTTTGTAGCAGAGTAAAATGGTGTAGAATAAAAGATATTAACTAGATATTGGGAGAAGAGACAAACAAGTAACAATAACAAAAGCAAGAAAAAATAGTAATATATTGATTCTTTAATGCCTAACATGATCAGCTTTAAATCCAATTACATAGTAAATAAAAAGAATAGCATTCAGTATAACTCAGTTCTGAGACAAAATGGACAAGAAAATGAACAACCCTAAAAAATAAAAGCAGAACAGATGCCGTTGTTGTCAATATGGTCAGGCTGCTGGCTTCTTCCCCTAGTCCAACCTTAGAAATGCCACAAAAGAAAAATGATTTTGAATGGATCAGAAGAATCAAAATAAATACTACAAGAACTCTTGGGGGAGGAAGAGGACAGGCTGGGTTATAGGAGGGTAAAAAGCCATTGCCATAGAACTGTCTATGAAAAGGCTTTTGAGTTGAGGACTTGATCTTTGCCATGTTGATGTTGATGGATTGCATGATATAGTTAAACAGCAGATTTATCCCAGTACCAAGGGGTGAAAAGACAGATAACATCAGGGCTGCCACAGATTTCATCTGAGGAATTAATTGGACCCCACAGAAGCATAATTTGAGTCTGCCCCAGGAGCATCCTGATTTCTCCCTCTTCTAAGCCTTACAAGCTCAAAGCAATGGGCAACTGAAGAAAGGAAGAGGATCTCAAAGAAGAGGGCTGATTTCAATCTCTCCATCTTTTGGTTTTAGGCATATGTATTATAAACAAAATTTACCTGAGATAGTGTTGTCCAACCTGACATTTCATTATTTTGGTATCTACAGGCCCTGAGGGCAGAGCAACTAACTGATTTTGTTCTATAGTGTCTTTTCATAATTATGTTTTATTGATTATGTTTTTACAGTTGTCCTGACTTCTCCCCCTTACCCCCCACCCACCCAGAACCCCCGACTCCCTTAGGCAATCTACATACCTTTGTTCATGTCTATGGGTCATGTGTATAGGTTCTTTGGCTACTCGGTTTCCTATACTGTATTTACATCCCTGTGGCTATTCTGTAACTACCTATTTGTACTTCTTAATCCTCTCACCTCTTCACCCATTCCCCTAAACCCTCTGCCATCTGGCAACCATCAAAATACTCTCTATATTCATGATTCTGTCTCTGTTCTTCTTGTTTGCTTAGTTTGTCTTTTAAATTCAATTGTTGATAGATTTGTATTTTTTTTGCACTTTACTGTTCATAGATTTGATCTTCCTTTTCTTAAATAAGCAAGTCTCTTTAACATTTCACATAATAATGGCTTGGTGATGATAAACTCCTTTAGTTTTTTCTTGTCTGGGAAGCCCTTTATGTGCCCTTCAATTCTAAATAATAGCATTGCTGAGTAGAGCAATCTTGGCTGTAGGTCCCTATTTTTATCACTTTGAATATTTTTTTGCCAATACTTTCTAGCCTGCAGGTAACTAACTTCTTTTCTCTTGCTGCTTTTAAGATTCTCTCTTTATCTTTAAACTCTGGAATTTTAATTATGATGTGTCTTTGAGTGCGCCTCTTTGCATCTATCTCTGTGCTTTCTGGATTTGCATGTCTATTTCCTTCACCAAATTAGGGAAGCTCTTGTTCATTATTTTTTCATATAGATTTCAAATTTCTTGATCTTTCTCTTTTCCTTCTGGCACCCTTATGATGCAAATTTTGGACCTCTTGAAGTTATCCCAGAGGCTGCTTATACTCTACTAATCTTTTTTGGAGGGGAGGATTCTTTTTCTCCTTGTTCTGATTGGTTGTTTTTTTCTTCCTTATGTGCCAAATCATTGATTTGATTCTCAGCTTCATCCACTTTCCTATTGTTTTCCTATAAATTGTTCTTTATTTCAATTAGTATATCCTTTGTTTCTGATTCATTCTTTTTTTTTTTTCAGATTTAATATGTTTTATTGATTAAAATATTACATTTGTGCCACTTTCCCTTCCCTCTGCTCCCCTCCACCCAGTGGCCCCCTCCCTCCAGTTGTCCCCCCCTTTTAGATTATGTCCATTAGTTGTGCATACAGTTCCTCCCAACCTCTCTCCGTCTATTCCATTCCCTCCTACCATGATCCCCAATTCCTATATCATCTCCCTCCCTCTCCCCACTCCCCCTCCCTGTTGACCTCCCCCACTATGCTTCCCTTACCCACAGTTCCTTTTCCACTCTCGTTGCCTGTTTCGTTTGCCTTTGTTTCATCTCCCTAGCTTCTGTTTTTTAAACCAGTCCCTTTAACTTCTCATATAACAGTGGTTTGGATCTAATGAACTCTTTCAGTTTTATTTTGTCCTGGAAACACTTTCTCTGTCCTTCTATTCTGAATGACAATTTCGCTGGATAGAGTATTCGTGGTTGTAGGTTTTGGATTTTCATTACTTTGAATATTTCTTGCCAGTCCCTTCTTGCTTGTAGGGTTTCCCTTGAGAAGTCAGCTGATAGTCTAATTGGGACCCCTTTGTACATAATTCTTTTCTTCTCTCTTGCTGCTTTTAAGATTCTCTCTTTATCTTTAATTTTTGACATTTTGATTATAATGTGTCTTGGAGTGGTTCTCCCTGGGTCCATTCTCTTGGGAACTCTCCTTGCTTCCTGGACCTGCAAGTCTATTCCCTTCCCCAAGTCTGGGAAGTTCTCCTTTATTATATTTTCACTCAATTTTTCAAGTTCTAGTTCATCTTCCTCATTCTCTGGCAAACCAATGATTCTTATGTTGGGCCTTTTATAGCTGTCCCAGAGGTTTCTGATCCTCTCATTGTTGCTTCCTATTTCCTCTCGCTGCATTGGTTGGCTGCTTGTTCCTTCTCCATATTCCAGTTTGTTGAAATGAACTCTGGATTCCTCACCATCTGTCTCGTATGTGGTTTTGTTCCTTTCGTTATGAAAGTTTTTCGCTTCTTTCATATCTTTTTCCTGCTCTTTTGTGAATTCTGTAAGCCACCTGATAACAATGGCCCAGAACTGAGCCTCTGACAGGTTTCTTATCTGTTCATCTGTCAGGTTCTCTATCTGCTGCCTGGTGAGCTGCACCACCGGGATCTCTATATTTGTCTGCCACATTTTGACAGATGCGTTTTGTTTTCCTGGGCTGGCTGTCGGGGGCGGTGCCTGTGTAAGCGTCACAAATCAGCGACCTGCCGGCGCCTGCCTGTCCGCGACCTATTTCGCAGCCCTGTGGTGCTTTCTGTGGGGGCGGGGGTCCAAGATGGATTCACACAGTTATTCAGCTAGGAGACCGGGATCCGTCCTCCCGCCCCCCTGGGCCTCACTGTTCAAGGCGATGCTGCGGCTGCTCCCCAGCGCCGGAGTCGGCACGCCAGGGGCTTGATTGCCTCCGGAATTTTTCGCCGCCCCGCCCGCCGCTCCGCAAACAGCTTTGCCTTCTTTAACTCTTACCTGCCCAAATGGCACCGCTGGTTTATAACTTCATATGTTGGGCTTCCGTGTAGCTTTATTTTCTGGAATTTCTAGTTATCCTTTGTTTTGAAGTAGTTGTATTCCTCTCTGGTTGTAGAGGGAGACCTAGCGTGTCCGTCTAAGCCTCCATCTTGGCCGGAAGTCCCACGATTCATTCTTTTTTATGCTGCTGAGTTCCTCATTAAGTTCATTGAATACGCTTATATTCAGTGTTTTGAACACTGCATCTGACAGATTTCTTACCTCCATTCTATTTAGCTCTTTTTTTTGGAGTCTTGATCTGTTCTTTCATTTGGACCATATTTCTTTGTCTCCTCATTTTGGCAGCCTTTCTGTATTTGTTTCAATGTATTAGGGAGAGCTGCTTTGACTCCATGTCTTGGTAGTGTGTCCTAATTTAGTAGGTGTCCTATAGGGTTTGGTGGCACAGCCTCCTCATCTCCCAAGCTGGGCACTTGAGGTGTGCCCTTCATATGGGCACAGTATACCTTCCTCTTGTATTTGAGCCTTGGTTGCTATTGGCAGGTCAATGAGAGGGATTTACCTAGGCCAGTCAACTGCAAAGTTTGGCTATGACCACTTACCACCAACCTCCACCCTATGTGGAGGATCACCTGTTTGGGAGCAGGTTGGTGGTACTGAGACACAGTCTGTAGCTGTCCAATAAGTACATTGGCCCTGGGGTTTCTTGGGTGGTGCAGGCCAAGGTCAGCCTCCACCTTCGTTTTTCCCAGGGCCACGCTGCATAAGTTATAAAGCAAGCTGAGATGGCTGCTACTTATATTGGGCTTGGAGTTTCTTAGGTGAAGCTAAGCTGTGAAATTAGGCTGGCTGCTGCTAGTGCCAGGCCCGGGGCTCACTGAGGCCAGTTGTTGCTAGTTTGGTAGGATTTAGAAAGTTGTATAGCAGAGTCAAGACCAGTCACTCATATGGAAAAGAAGTTTGGGTGGACCAGTAAGTTAGGTGGGGCAGAGTCTCTGGGGATTTCCAAGGTGGATTAAACAGTGTTTTCCAGGTTAATGGAGTTTCAGATATGGCACCAACTTGCTGGCTGTGTGGCTTTGTTGGGGCAGAGTTTAGAAAAGAATAATGAGCTCTGTTCATCTTGATGCCAGACACTTTAGTTTCTCCCAGTATGTTACTGGGGCCTTTCAAGCTGCTACTCCAGTGCTGGAGCTCAGAAAGAGTGAGTGTGAGTATGTGAGTCCATGTGTAGGTTCTTTAAGAGGAAATGCTTGGGGCTTCAGCAGTTTCTTTCACCAACTCAGTCCCCACTGATTTTTGCAGCCAGAGGTTATGGGGACTTATCTTCTTGGCACTGGAACCCTGGATTGGGGGGCTTAGTGTGGGGCTGGGACTCCTCACCCCTGAGATATTCTTCGAGAATTTTTATCCACCACACATGGCGTGGGTCCAGCCTGTTCTGTATTTATGCCCCTCCTACCAGTCTGGATGGATGTGGGTTCTTTGATTCCATGGTTGTCAGACTTCTATGCAACTCAATTTCTGAGTAATGGTTGTTCTATATTGTAGTTGTAATTTTTATGTGGTTGTGCAAAGAAGTGAGCCATGTCTGCCTATGCTACCATCTTGATTGGATGTCTTATAGTATCTTTTAAGAATGTATAGTAAACACGTTGGAAGACAGAGAATGTGTTTAGCTTTGGATCAAAGATAGGAATGCTTACAGCTCATTGTAACAATATCCCAATTTTTTAGCTGAGGTGTCCTCTCTTGTTGTTATATACTGTGTATTAAGTATTAATTTACTCTCATCACTTTACTCTCATCTTTCTGTGGGATCTAAGACTCAAGGTTTCAGCAAAAGTGCTGCTTCTCTGGCTACTGCTATGGTTATGTGAATAATAATGTCCTTTTCTAACACAGGAAGTTTTGTTTTTGTTGTTTGTTTGTTTTTGTAGCATCTATGAAATTGTGGCAGAGAAACATATTACCTTTAAGTGGGACAGAATCTCAGATAATTTACACTCTTTGACAGTTGATAAGGGTCACATTGTAAAGTGACAAGACTTTATGAAAGAGGAAGGATGACCACCTACTGGACCAATTATGGGATTTGAGGAAAGTCCACAGGATTTGTAGCAAACATTTTGAACCAAGGTTATAGGAAACCAGGTAATAAATGTTCCTCCATTTATTGGCTATTCATGAGTCAAAATTAGGAATGTGGTTAAAGGCTAAGTAGCTGAAAGTAGTTTCAAAGATAGTTCCATGGACAGTTACCTGAGTGTTGCTAACTCACTGCCCAGCAGATGAGTTATCTGGTGGTTACCCTCAAGCCCATTGAATTATAACAACCAGAACAAATATATTTCATTAGCAGCAGAAGGGTCTATCATTTTTTTAGATAAAAGTTATAGAGATGTCTTTCTACACTGACTATGAAAATAGCGAAACTTACCACCTCTATGGATAGAAGTAGGTAAAGCTTTAGAACAATGCCTGATTTTCTTGCAGGAGGTGGGGGCAGGGCATTTATTACTTAGTAATGAAGAATGACAAAAGCTGTGTGGTTTTAAGGATGAACCCATTACTCCCATGCCTGACCCCCTGCAGTTTATTATGTCAAACTGAGATCCACTTGGAGATACAGTAAAAAGACTAATTCTATTAGGGAGGTTTCCTTCTGACATACAATTTTCTGTTGGAAACCATATATGAAGTATTGACTATATTTGGGATACTACTGCACTGGATCTGGTTTACAATGCCGATGAAGTCTATCCAAGAGAGAATGAAAAATTGGGCAAAAGAAATCCAATTAAATTCTTGTGGTCATCTCTCCCACCTTGGGAACTCCCTTAGCCTTTACTGATACTGGATAAGAACCTAGATCTTATTTTTAGTAAGACAGCTTCAGATTCCCCAGATTCATGTAGACTTCATAAAAAGGAAAAACAAAACAAAAAAACACTGTGGTTCAAACCCAAATCAGCCAAGGAGTATAAACACCATGGGCATAGCTGGAAAGCAATGAGGCTGTGGCTGTAAAATCTAGGTGTTACTGTCAGTATTTAACAAGTTATTAATAAAAGAAAGGGGAGTAAATGGACCTGACATTGAGTTTAACAAACTGCAGTGCATAACCCTGCTTGTTTAGCCAGGAAGCTACAGCTTCACACCCCAAGAGATTAAAGTACTGCTCCACCAAGGTAACTAACACTCTCCCTTTCCCACTCCTAGATTGGGTGGGGGGAGGGGGGCAGAGGAAGTTCCGGAATAGAGCTCAGTTACTCTAACTAGGGGGAAATTAATTGACTGGTCATTTTGAAAAAAATGCCTTGTCTTTTCTAAGCCTGAGGTATGTAATCCCAGGGAGAAAAAGAAAGTTTTTCTCTCTCTCTCTCTCTCTCTCTCTCTCTTCGTTCATCCTCTCTCAATAGCCAAGTGGCCTTTGCAGCTGTGTGGGCCATGGTCACACCGACTGCACATGTAGGTTCCAGTACAGACACTTAATACTGCAACATGGCAATACACTGCAGCTGGAAACATGAGCTAAACTAGCCAGATGCTGGACTGAACTATACAGTACTATAATATGGAGCAGAAACAGTGTTGGACCTTTTCCATGGTGAAAAATGAATGGAGATGGACTATTGGGAAGTCAGGAGGGAAACCCTTTTAATTTTATATCATCAATAAAGTTTATCATGGAACCCCATACTCCCATGAAGTTCTCATGGAATTATTTTCCTCGGGATGCTGCAAGAACTCATCTTCCACCTATAATACAAGTATATTCAAAGCTGAAATAGGTGGTGTTATTAATGAAGATGCTGCCAATGTAGGGTTTGGTGTACACAGAAAAAAAAGAAGTTTCATTTGATGGAGCTAGTTGCTGCTGCCACACTGCTTGAAACCAAAGGAAAATGTGTATTGCTTACTACAATGGAACTTCTTTTACTCTTCATGCCCCTGATCATGCCCACTCTCCTTACCCCAAATTCAGCTGCTATAAAGACATGTTAAATAGGAATGGGGCTGATGTCTTTCTGTTACCAGTAATTACTGAAGGCTATCTGCACTCATCCAATTAGGATGAAAAAACTCAGGGGGAGAAGGAACTCAAACTTTTATGGATCTGTTGGCATATGCACCCAAGTTACTGTCCTACCTGGGCTAAAGGGACACCCAAATTCAACTGAAGTTATTTAAAAAAATATTTATTGTTAGAAAAAAAAGAGATACTACTAGTGGGTTTGACTCTTTGGGCCAGATGAATGTGTTGTTTCTGTGGCCTCTACTATTGAATTTTAAATTGTTATTGATATTTTATATGTTTTTACTTCTCTACCTCGTGAATGCAGAAGGGAATCTTCTGATCAAAAAAGCTACTGAAGAAACGTGTAATTTGGGGAACCAACAACCCTAATAACCCCTTTGAACTAGAAGTATTCCTAACCGAGAATTTGAATGATTGGAACTTATGACAAAGAAAGGAAGCCTCCTCTACCTAGAGGTGCCCCTTAGGGTTTAGGACTTGGGCCTCTTAAGTCCCGCTATCAAGTACACCACTAGGAAAGCAGCTATTATCTTGCAATTGGCTTCTTGTTGAAACTGCATGGGTAAGCCCTGGAAGCCTTGTGATACTGGGGACAGCTTTTTCCCATTCTAGGATAAATCAACTTAGACTCAACGCTGGAAAGAATTCTTACACTTTGGGTTTCTCTTTAGCAATGTAACACACTATGTATGTGTATGTATCAAATGGCTCTGCTCAAGTTTAGACTGGGAAATCTAGTACTCAAATCCAAAATAAATTATTATTTTCTTCTTGCTTGCCACATAACAGGTTTAGAAAGGAAGTCATTCTTCTAGAAAAAGAAAGCAAAATTATTATAAATATTTGCTTTTATTTTTATCCAATGAAATGGGGGAGAATTAGATTATACGAGATTAACATAAGGATAACTGACCTGATCGGCATGGCTTAGTTGGTTGGGCATGGTCCTGCAGAATGAAAGGTCACCGGTTTGGTTCCCAGTCAGGGCACATGCCTGGGTTGTGGGCTCAGTTCCAGGTTGGGCATAAGCAGGAGGCAACTGATCAATGCTTTTCTCTCACATCAATCTTTCTCTCCCTCTTTCTCCTTCCCTTTTCCTTTCTTTAAGAAAATAAATAAGTAAAAAATATATATACCATAAGGATAACCAAAGTAAGAGACACAAAATCAACTAATATAATTAAAGTAATGTCAATTACTATGACCTTGATACTTAAGTTGTGGCCTGAGTACTAGGAGTATCTTCATAACCCCCAAATTTGCTAGAAATTCTTAATCTCTGCTCCCACTCTAGTCATAGTAAATAAAAATCTACATTTTGAGAAGACTCTAAGGTTAATTATGTTAACATTATTAATCTTGGAGAAGCAGTGGCATATGGGACAATAGGCATCTACAATAGGAACTACAGTGAATAGGAGAAAGAATAACCCATTTGAAGCACAACTTTCATCAGTTTAGGTCGAAAATTTTACAGATTATATAACTTTTATTATTTTTTTTATTTTTATAAGATTATTTATTTATTTATTTATTTATTTATTTTAGAGGGTAAGGGAGGGAGAAAGAAAGGGAAAGAAACATGGATGTGTGGTTGCCTCTCAGGCACCACCAACTGGGGACCTGGCCAGTAACCCAGGCATGTGCCTTGACCAGGAATCAAACCAGCAACCTTTCAGTTCTCAGGCTGGCACTCAATCTAGTGAGCCATACCAGCCAGGGAAGATTATATAACTTTCAAAGAGAAACTTGTAAAACAAAATTTTAAATATTTATGTTTTTAATAATTAAAAAATATATTAATTACTTTCTGTAACCCTAAATACATGTTTAATCATCAAAATCTGGTGGAACCTGTTTTCACATTTTCCTCTAGGTTTTTCATATTTTATCTAACTCTGTGGAAGCAGATACAATTCCCCTGAGTCATGACACATGACACCTTTAGGCCAGAGGGGAGAGGAAAGCACCAAAAATTATTCTATTATTACAACATAGATGCAGAAATTAGATAGTAAAAGACTGTTGGCTTTGAACTCATATAGCCTTAACTGAGTTTTTGCTTTAACATTTCTAAGCTGTGTTGCTTTTGGCAAGTTATTTTATTTAAATTTTCTGTTTATTCCATAAGCAAAATGAGGAAAATAATTTCTGCAGTATAGGATTGCTGGGAGAATTAAATGATATAATACCAGTAAAGAGCTTACCATAATGTCCATCATGGAATCAACTAATAGTATCACCATTCCCTCTATCTAATGCAATAAGTCCCAACCCTTTCTGTACATTAGATTCACCTTGGGTGCTATTAAAAAATTACCAACCTGAATCGCATTCCAAACAATTATAATAGACTCTCCATGGGTGCAGCATGGCTTGGGTATTTAAAAAGCCAAGATTTTCTAATGTGCAGCCAAATTTAACTACTAGTTATCTCATGCAATGCAGCATGTGGGTAAATAGTTGACTTATGACAAAAAGGAGTGACTTCTCTGAGCCAGAGTGCCTTGTTAGTTTCTACATCAATCTTTTAAATTTCCATGCAAAAAACACATTATATTTTATTTCTGCATTTATCTTGAAGTCCATTCAAATAAAAACCTTTTTATATTTCTTTCTTCCTGTATCACAAATAGTTTCTCAGTTCATACATAGGATTTTCTCATTTGTTCTTTAAATCAGTAATCCCAGTACATGGAATTACTGTTACCGGACAGGGGCCTGGCCCTCAGTGGATCTGCCTAGGGACAGTTGTAGTGTGTGGGTTCTTGATGTCATGAAGGAACTATTGCATAACACAAGTCCCACTGAGTGTGAGGATAGGTTCATTAAATCTGGGGACAATAAAACAAGGAGGGGCTTGGCATAGAAGAAGCAATAGATGAGTCTAGGCTGGGCTGTCTAAGCTCACTGGGAAGTCAGAGAAAAGGAGGCTTTGGTGACAGTTCAGTGAATTAGCCTATGACAAGCTGTTAGCTGCCTATTGCCTTAAAGTCAAGCAGACACTGTTCCTGTGAAGGAAGAAGTGGAGGAAGAAGAAGGGAAAGGAACCAGTGCAGGCTGCTCCCCAGGCGGAGAGCACACTCTCTGAGTCTTTGTCTTGAGGCTTTTTGTCTCTTCCTTGCAAGTGAGAATGTTAGGGGAGGCCTGGGGCGGGGGGTGGGGGGAGGTTCAGGAGAATATTCATCAGTTCTCTGGTGTGCCCTTCCATGGTTATGATCTCCAGTGACTGCTCAATAGCAGGACAAGGGGTCTATAGTCATTGCTGTTGGATCTGATGTCACCCATCTGGTTTTGCTGCTCTTTCCGGGCCTGGAGCAGAAACACAACTGAGGTTCAGCTGTTATCTCTAGGGCGGTGACCTGTATCTGGCTGTGAATTGCGTGGCTGTTGTGTTCAGCTGTCTGTCTCAGTTTCCCAAAAGTTTTCCTAGCTTCTCAAAACTTTTTCCTAGCTTCTCACTACCCTGTCTCATTACTACTAATATTTTAGTCTCTATGGAAGATGATGTGCAGGAGTAATCAAATTTCTCCTCCAAGCTTGGGAGCTGACTTCCTGAAATTGAATAGATTTTGTGTGTTTTTCTCAGTTTGAGCTTGTGATTTGACCCTTCTTGATATGTCAGTTTTATCAGCAGAACTTCAAATTTGCATAGTCCGTTGCAAGCCCTCCACAGTTAATTACTCTTATAAACTACTCAGGGATAACTTAAAAAACAACAACTATAAATTTTCTTGAAATAATAAATTAACAAAATTATGAGATATTCTAAAAATTTTAAATGAAACAAAGCTGTTTTATTCATTAGGAAGATCTAAATAGCAGTTAATAACAGTATTACTCCTATGTTTTATAATTACTCAGTATTGATAAGGGCTATATGGAATGCTGTACTTAATAATAAATTCCAACAACCCAATTAAAAAATGGGCAAGGGACCTGAACAAACACTTCTCCAAAGAGGACATACAGAAGGTCCATAGACACATGAAAAAATGCTCAACATCATTAGCCATCAGGGAGATGCAAATAAAAACCACAATGAGATACCATTTTACACCAGTCAGAATGGCCATCATCAACAAATCAAAGAGCAACAAGTGCTGGCGAGGATGCGGAGAAACGGGAACCCTAGTGCACTGTTGGTGGGAATGCAGACTGGTGCAGCCACTATGGAGAACAGTATGGAATTACCTCAAAAGATTAAAAATGGAACTGCCTTTTGAACCAGCGACTCCACTACTAGGATTATACCCGAAGAATCTTGAAACACCAATTCAAAAGAACTTATGCACTCCTATGTTCATTGCAGCACTGTTTACAATAGCTAAGTGCTGGAAACAATCTAAGTGCCCATCTGTAGATGAGTGGATCAAAAAACTGTGATACATTTACACAATGGAATACTATGTAGCAGAAAGAAAGAAGGAACTCCTGCCATTTGCAACAACATGGATGGAACTAGAGAGAATTATGCTTAGTGAAATAAGTCAGACAAAGAAAGAAAAATACCATATGATATCACCTAATACAGGAAACTAAAGAACAACACAAACAAAGGAACTAAATAGAACAAAGAGCAGAATAGCAGTCAATAGGGGGGAGGGGAGAGGGAGAGAAGGGGGATAAGTAAGGGAAGGGTTTAATTAAAGAGCCTGTATAAAAGACTCATGGACACGGACAACGGGGAGGGATATGATTGCGGGAGAGGGGGTGGGTTGGGTGGGGGAGAGAAATTAGGGGAAAAGGGGACAACCGTAATTGAAAAACCAAAATTAAAAAAAAACAAAAAACAAAATAAATAAATAAATAAATAAATAAATAAATAAATAAAAATAATAAATTCCATTTGAGAAATTTAAAGTTAAGACTGTTAGAAAATAAAATGTTAAGAGGTCTTAGAATCAAGGGTCGAAAGCACATAGTTAAAGAAGAGTGTGCCAGGAGGAGCTAAGTGTTCTAGATTCTATCTGCACCCTTAGGTACAGGCCACAAGAGCACACACAGAGGAAGATAATGGGGAGGCGATTGGACTTGGACACCATTTATGTTAAAAAAAAAATTTTTTTTTTACCATTTTGTTTCTTCTGTTACCAAAAGATATGATTAAACAACTTGTATTAAAAAAAATGTCCTCTTCCTTGAGTTCAAAACCATTAAAATAGCTGACCATAATTACTCAAGCAATAATTAGAGGGAAACTGAAGAACATCCAGGCAGAGCAGGTCAGACACAAGCAATGAATCATGTTAACCACAAACCCCAAAATGCCAAGTCTTTGATGAAGTTTCCAGATAAAGATAATTAGCAACATTTCCTTTTGTTTGACTTTTCCTACAGAAAAGAACTTATTTTCATATCACTTACTTTCTTTGGGGAAAGTAATTTGCAATCTCTTAGCAAAATTTGTAATACTTATTTTTCTCTTGATATATTTCCTTTACTGAATTCAAATATTGCATTATTCTAGTATTTTTTATGGGGTTCTACAATTTGGGATCTCAAAGCACCAACTGCTATTAAATGTTTATTCAGATTATGTCACTATAGATTGCATTTGTTGGATCTGTATGCTGGTGCATAAAAAAAAAAAAAAGTTATCCTTGTTCCTCACTTAATTCTGACTCTTTACCTACACTCACTTTTCTAAAGCAGCTGACCACTTCTTATCCCCGACACCTTCATACTGATTTATTCAGCCTAACTCCCAAAACTTCTGACCCATTGTTGAACTGTCATATATCAACTTTGCTTGATTCTCTAGACTTTTATAGCTAGAACTATAATCATTTATAATTTTGACCCTCAGCAGCAAAAGTAGCTCTATACTTGACCATAACGTGATTCTAATACCCTAGCTTTGAATAAAAGAACTAATCTAGCTTACCTTTCTGTTTATAGTTATCCAAGATAAGGGTTCATATATGAGTAAGTTAAGCTCTACTAATTAAGCGTATCTTTTAGTCTCCACATTCCAACCTTCGTCATGAACACTTATGGTATCAGAAAAGACATGATATCTGAGTTCAAGAATGAAAAATATCTCTTTAATTCATATCTGTGGAATTATAGAGCAATTTTTATCTCAATTTATTGGTATCATTTATTCATGAACACTGAGACTGAATGAGAACAATATAGTCTCCAACCTCTAAATATCATTTAAATCCTTTATATGCATGGATGATATAAATCTTCCTGAATCACAAACCTGATTTTTCCTAATTTAAGTCCAGTTAACTTCAGTGATTCTCATTGCCTCTCAGAGAGCTGTTTGTTCCTTTAGTTGATATTCATATCTCGTTACTTCTAAATATTTCTTTACACTCACCATATGTCTATGAGTCTTCTGTATATACCTTATCCTCCAGACTGTCCTCCCCATCCTAACAGACATCCTGTCTTCACTCAATATATTTTTAAGACAACTTAAGAGCAAGTTTATTAAATTTTCTTTATTTTCTTTTATACAGATTTGTACTCTAATGGATATTACTTTAGGAAGGAAGATGCTGAGTCTCAATACTCATTAAGTAAAATCTTAGAGATTTTTTACAGTATGTGAGTGCTCTCCTTTAGACACACACATGTGTGTATGTATAAACAGGGATAATAGTCAAAATAACTTAATGACTAGGAAGGTTTAAGCACAAAGCAAGCAGAATGAATACAAGACAGATCAGAAGTGATAAGTTTCTATTACACTGCACAGGAGCATGCTGGCTGAACATCAAGTATGCGTGTCTGTGTGCCTATTTTCTGATACAGTGCCAGGTTTGTAGTTCTCTTTATAGAACTTTTAATCTCCTTTTCAACTTAGAGCAATTCTCTATGAGTTCTTAGATGCTAAGATGTCAAAAATGTATTTTCATATAGTTAACCAAAAATCAACTTTGGATTTCATAATATTCTCTTGTCCTTGATGGAAAACATTTGACCTAGGGATAATACACTTAATTTAAATTTAAGTAAAGATCATTTATTTTTTTAACAATCTGTAGACATAAACCTCCTTTTGAAAGGCATGTTTATTTTATGTTTGTTCCCTTACTCAACTATTTACCTTAAAAAAGTCTGTGAAAATATAATTTCTTAAAATTGAAGTTAAAACTAAAGTTATCACTGTTTTAAATATCTGAAATGCTATGAAATACTTTTCTCAGTTAATTGAACTACTGTTTAATCTTTTTTAATTTAGGTAGTCATTTCACTGATCAAACATTAATACATAAGGATTCAATTCAAAGTAAATTGCTACAAATTTTACAAGGCTGTGTAAGGCTGACACAAAAGCAAACTTTGATTCAAATGTGAATTATATAATTTATTAAAGTTATACTGCAAGAAAAAATGAAGGAGCAAATAAAATATACCTTCTGACATAGCTTAAAACCACCAACATTCTTTTTAGCATCCCTACTAGTCTTATTAATTTCAGGTGACAAATCTTTAATAAAACAGTGTAGTAGGTGGATTTTTTTCTGACATATCTAGGTTTATTTAAAAAAAAAAAATAACATAGGTTACCAATGAAGAAAACCTAAATACTATGGTAGCCTAGTGGAAAAGAAAATGTTGACAAATGGAACCTGGTACAATATTTGAATCAAACTTCATATTCTGTTAAAGTAAGCATTTAGATTTACCCACTGATTAGTGACCATTGAAAGTCATAACAATTTTCAAGTAATATAAACTAAAAGATAATGCACACTAAATATATTCTTGAAGTATTTACACAATCTTAAGAAAAGAAGAGGCTTCAGCTGGAGAATTAAAATGAGTTTTGCTGCTTAAGATGATGTTTTTTCTAATTATCTAGAAATAATGTTCTTTAATCATTCTAGGGAATTTTTATTTGACACTGAAGAGGAAAATTAATTTTATTTATATATACATTTTATATTTTTCCTGGTTATAAGCTGTTTCTATATGAAGCCACAATAAATATTTTATAGAAAAAATAAAAGAGAAATATAGAAAAGCCCTATCAAAATTTTTGATCTAAGAAAAATATATATGCCCTGACCTGTGTGGCTCATTTGGATGGGCTTCATTCTGCAAAGTGACAGGTCACCAGTTTGATTCCTGGTCATGGCATATGCCTATGTTGTGGGTCCAGCCTCTGGGCAGGGCACGTATGAGCGGCAACTGATCAATATTTCTCTCTCACATCAGTGTGTTTCTCTCTCTTTTTCTCCCTCCTTTCCCTTCTCTCTAAAATAAACAAATAAATAAATAATTTTAAAAAAATTTAAAGAAAGATATAAATAATAATTGGGATTTTATATTCCTAAAAAGGATTTGAATTATTTGGAATCAACAAATGGCTTTGGTTTACAATTAGCATGTATTTCCAAGAGATATATTATTTTAATTATGCATTATATTTATTATATTCACATTCTATATAAGTGAATTCCCTTGATTTACATTTAATATACTTATTATTGAAAAATTGCATGAATCAAAGACTAATAATATTTTATTTCTTGTGAAATGTGCTTTATTAATTTTAATTATTTTGTGTGCATAATTTTGTGAGCTTTCCTCAAACAATTGAATCAAGACACATGCTGTCTTACTTTAAAGCTACTATACTAAATACTTTTTGTGGTGGTAAAATGTAAAACAAATTGTAGATTTATGAATAATTATTCATAGTAACAGTTATAACTAAGAATAATTATTAGACAATATTAAAAGAAAAATGCCATAAAGCAGAAATCTGTTAACAAAAATAATTAAGGAATAATAAAAAATATATTGGCTGCTAAAAACCAATAATAAGTTGAACTTTTTCTAGCTGTACCAAGATATGTAAATGTATATGAGAAAATGCTTATTAGAATTTTATTTGTCATTCTGTTTTTCTAGATATTAATTGAGACTGTTTTAATGTATATAAAGTAGAATTCTTTCATTAGGTTTTTATGTCATTAAGACACAGAAGTAATGGATGAATAAATAACCTATCAAACTAATGTTAAAAACATCTATATGATCTAAATTAAATTTAGAGAATTTTTAAAATATGTTTTATTGATTATGCTGTTACATTTGTCCCAATTTCTTTTCCCTCTGCTCCCCTCCACCCAGTGACCCCCCTCCCTTCTGTTGTCCCCCCCTTTTAGTCCATGTCCATTGGTTGTGCATATAGTTCTTCTCAACATCTTCCTGTCTACTCCATTCCTTCCTGCTATGCTTAATTCTTGCATCATCTCTCTCCCTTTTCCCCCTTCCCCCTGTCTGCTGACCTCCCCCCAATATGTTCCCCATACCTATAATTCTTTTTCTACTCTCGTTGCCTACGTAGTTTGCCTCTATTTCAATTCCCTGGCTTCTGTTGTTGGTTGTCGTGATACAGTTTTCATTTTAATGTTCATAGTTTTGATCCTCCTTCTTCTAAACAAGTCCCTTTAACATCTCATATAACTGTGGTTTGGATCTAATGAACTCTTTCAGTTTTACTTTGTCCTGGAAGCACTTTCTCTGTCCTTCTATTCTGAATGACAATTTCGCTGGATAGAGTATTCATGGCTGTAGGTTTTTGATTTTCATAACTTTGAATATTTCTTGCCAGTTCCTTCTTGCCTGTAGGGTCTCCTTTGAGAAATCAGCTGATAGTCTAATTAGGACCCCTTTGTATATAATTATTTTCTTCTCTCTTGCTGCTTTTAAGATTCTCTCTTTATCTTTAATTTTTGACAATTTGATTATAATGTATCTTGGAGTGGTTCTCCCTGGGTCCAGTTTATCTGGAACTCTCTGTGCTTCCTGGACCTGTAAGTCTGTTTCCTTCCCCAAGTTCGGGAAGTTCTGCTTCATTATATTTTCACATATTTTTTCAATTTCTAATTCTTCTTTTTCACCTTATGGCAATCCTATAATGCGAATGTTTGTTTGCTTATAGCTGTCCCAGAGGTTTCTGAGCCTCTCCTCATATTTCTCACTTTTTGTCTCCTCTTTCTGCACTGGTTGACTGTTTGTTCCTTCCCTACGTTCCGATTTGTTGATTTGATCTTTGGTTTTCATTTCCTCACCACCTCTCTCGTGTGTGTTTTCATTCCTTTCAGCAGGGCTAGCCTTCATTTCTTCCCCATCGTGTTCAATATCTTTTGTTAATTCTGTAAGCTGCCTTATGACTATAGCTCTGAACTGAGCCTCAGAAAATTTTTCTATTTGTTCATCAGTTAATTCCTTTATCTGCTTTTTGGTTAGCTTCATGACTGATATTTCAATCATGATTTCTGCCATCCTGATTGTTTTTGTTTACCTTTCCTTCTTGGGCAGGGCTGTCACACCTCCTACGCTATTGGGGGCAGTGCCCTGGGGGATGTTTTTCACCACACTGTGGCGCTTTGTGTAGAGGCGGGGATCCAAGATGGATTCCTGCCACCGCTCTCCTCTGAGAGACCAGGAGCCTCATGCCCTCTGGGCCTCACAGTCCAAGGCAATGGGGGTCTGCCTTCCCCAGCATTATAATCATGAACTGACGGGTCTCAACTGCTGCAGGGACTGCTCCCCTGGGGTTTCTCGCAGTCCCGCCACTATCCCCACTGCTACCGCGGAAAGCACAGTCTGACCTTTCTGTCCCGGTTTCCCCCTCCTACATGTCTGGACTAGCACCAATGGTTTATAACTTCATACGTTGCACTTCCATGTAGTTTTATTTTCTGGAATTTCTGGTTATTTGGGGTTTTGAGGTAGTTGTAGTCCTTCTTAGTTGTGGAGGGAGACAGAGAGTGTCAGTCTAAGCCTCCATCTTTGCTGAAAGTCCTAAATTTAGACAGTTTTTACATTGATTTTCCTATATGATAAACAATTCAAAAATTTACACTTTCTATAAGTAATCTCTATTTTCAGCTCCAAACAGCTAAAAGAGGAGAGAAATTTAGATCTAAATTCTATATCTAGTTGGCATTTATAAACTTCTAAATATAAAATGAAGATTTTAACATAATTAATACACAAAAATATTTTTAAGTCATTCGTGAACTTTTATTAGGGTGATTTTTAATAGAGTTAATAGTAAAGGAGTTCAAACCAGGACACCCAAATAGCAATGAATGAGTACTTTGTAAAAGTTAATTGTAATAATATTCATTGAGCACTAACAAATATGTCTAAAACCATAATCCACAGGTACTATTATCTCCATTTTACATATTGGAAAATGAGATATAAGCAGTCTAAGCAGCTTGATCAAAGTGAAAGAAAGAAAGGAAGAAAGAAAGAAAAGAAAAGAAAAAAAGAAAAGGAAGGAAGGAAAGAAGAAAAGAAAGAAAGAAAGAAAGAAAGAAAGAAAGAAAGAAAGAAAGAAAGAAAGAAAGAAAGAAAGAAAGAAAGAAAGAAAGAATGAAAGAAAGAAAGAAAGAAAGAAAGAAAGGAAGGAAGGAAGAAAGGAAGGAAGGAAGGAAGAAAGGAAGGAAGGAAGAAAGGAAGGAAGGAAGAAAGAAAAATAAATAAATAAAAAAGAGAGAGAGAAAGACAAAGAAAAACAGGGAGACCAAAACTGCTGTCCATTGTGTTAGTCATCAGCTCCAGAGTTGTTTGTATAGTCTGGGATAGAGGAATACATGTCCCATTGTTTCTAAGGGATGGTGTATTTACTACCTTCATATCCACACTCCATATCCTTTAACAGAGTCATGGAACTGCCTTGGGCACTCTGGCATGAATAAAGTATTATCCTTTTTCTTGATTAGCTAATACAATAGCCTTCTTGTGAAGACACTATATTGTATTGTTTAATTTGTATATGTATAGAAATAGGAAGTGTTCAACTCATGATGCCTTCCACAGTCTCAGCCAAAAGACAGCTTTAAGGCTGCTTTAGATGGTGAGTAGGTATTTCATTTGAAGAGCTGAGAGACTGAAGAAATGAGAAAAATTTTGGGATCTAGACGTTTAGATAGGAAATAGACTGTAAAAGTCTTTGCAATATGAAATAATATATTGTTTATATAATGGTGACTAAGTTTGGATTTTTGCCAAAAAAGTTGAGGAGACATTAAAGTACTAAAGCAACAGCGTAATCTGTTGAAATCTATACTGTCAACATAACTTAGGAGCTGAGTAGAAGGTATAGATAGAAATGAGGATCAACCAGAGTTAAAACAATCAAGAGACTGTTGCAGAGGTTCAGAACAGGAATAATGAGGGCTTAATTGGGTAAGATAGAGTTAGGATGAATTAAAAGGAAATATTATAAGCAATATAAATGAGTTAACATTAAGACAGCTTTATGAATCACTAACTGGCAGAGAAGAGAGAAAATCTGAACAGGAGCTGATTTAAGTTCTATGATTATTGGTACTAAATGTATTGGAACCAAATGATTATTGCAACTTAAATAATTACTGGAACAAAAAGTGGTTATAATTAAGAAGGAGAAGAAAGCACCTGGGGAAAATGAATTTCTAGGTAGTAATTATAGAAGCCCAATGTTTTATTTTCTAGAAAAATAAAAAGTGTACACACATCACACACATACACACACACACGTATACAGGGGTGGGCAAAAGTATGTCAACAGTTTTTCATATGGAAAATAATACAATAATTAATAAGTAAAACAAAAACTTTTGTGTTTCATGTACTCACAACTGTAAATCAACTTTTGCTGACCCCTGTATATATCTTTCCTAAATAAGATAAATACATATATATGTACATATGTGTATTTAAAAATATATTCACAATATAGTTATAATCCAGTAAATATAAAAGAAAAAAGAAAGATAAATAAATGTAAAATCTAGGCCCAAATTGGCACTTAGGTCAAGCATTCATTTTGTTCACTCATTTATTAATCAATTTCATGAACCTCTTTGAATCAGAAGTCTTTAGTGTTTCATTTCCTGTACAGTGAAAAAATAATTTTGCTCTAGATGGATTCAAACTTTCTTGAGTAACAAAGCTTTGGAAAGGAATGCATTTCTAGGTTTGCTGTAGCTATGGTACACATTCTCTGCTTGCCCCCCTGCTTTGTCAAAGCATCATACCTGAGTAGGCAACTCATAATTTTTTGATTAATTATTTAATTAACCAAATATAACAGGTAATATGTAGGAAAAAAGTCTAATCTGATGCTATGGCATTTTGTCATAAGGAAAGACTGGTTTCCTTATGACTGAAGTACTAATAAGAATTGTGTAGTTTCTTTTTATTTTGTCCTGTCCTTGAAGGTTTCCCTCATTCTGACTGTTGCCCAACACCTTAACCTACATAGTTTCATTTACTGACTAGTAAATGTAGGAGACTTGTCTAAGATTTTATTTGTTTTTTTTTTGTTTTTTTGTCTTTACCTGCTGCTTTTTTGTTATTAATAAATCCTGTGTGAGGAAAGAACTTCAGATACCACTATTTTTCAAGCATGTTGAATCAGTTTGGGCTTGGCTCAAGGCTACACTGCAGTATTGTGTTAGAGTATAGAAGCAAATTTCCCAGACCTCTGAATAAATAGAATATAAAATAAGATCAGAGATAGTAGTTATTTAGTAGTTGTAAGAGAGTGCTCTCTTTATTAACTACTCTTTTAATTTATTTTTGTATCATAATTTTAAAGAGGAACCTTAACTTTCTATATCAGAACTGAGTCATTTCTACCAACACACTACATTGACCAATAAATTAAGAAATAAAGTTATGTCAGCAATAGAAATTGAAAAATTCAAACAATTAGCTGGAGCGTACAGCCACTAGAAGGAAAAAAATACCTATGGTCATATAAAAGAAGATGCATTATTGTCCTGACTCATCTTTAAAAAAAATGTTTCCGAAACCAAGTTTGAAAAAATAAAGTATTTTGGCAATATTTTAATAAAAAATTTGTGAAAAAGAAAAAGGAAAACTAAAAGTAAAGAAAAAAAAGTGCAATGAAAAAGGAAAAAAGGAAGAAGGAAGGAGTAAATTGCTATATAACAACTACAGTTTTTAGCTAAAATATAATTTAAGTCACAGGTAAAATATCTCACAGACAAATAAAATTTTTCTATCTTTTATGTATTGAATTTGACTTTCTTGTTGAACAAACACTCTGGATGTTGTTTCCTTGCATTGATATATGAGCACTATATATTACCTAACCATTGCATTATCAATAATCCAGTAATAATCTAGGTTAATAAGTGGCAAATAAGGCCTGTTTTTTGTTTTTGTAAATATAGTACAATTTTATCAAAGCCAGCTACACTCATTTGCTTACATATTATGTATGGCTACTTTTTCACTACAATGGCAGAATTGAAGTATTATAATAGATATGCATAGCTCACAAAAGCTAATATATTTACTATCTGGCCCTTTATGGAAAATATTTGCTGACCTCTGATCTAGTTAATAATAGTATGTGTTGTCTTATGTAACTTCAATACATATATGTTTAAATTTATAATGTGATTATTACACAAGGGTTGATGTGTTGACCACCATGCAGCTGAAAATCCATGTTAACTCAAAAAGAGTGCAAGTATATGTATTTTAAAAATCCACATATAAGTGGACCTGTGTATTTCAAACCTATGTTGTACAAGAGTCAACTGTGTGTGTGTGTGTATGTATATATAGAGTATGTATATATAGTGTAATAATATATATACACTATGTAATAAAATAAGATAATATAATCCTCTGATTTGTCTCTTCTTATATAATTTAAAGCATATAACCATGTTTTTATAGTTTCATCAATAAATTCATTTACAGAGCCATATTTTATCTTTTTATTCCTAGTATGCATTGCGCCTAACACAATTCTTTTATTGCTTCAAACTACTAGAATATCAAAACTGATTCATGGTTAGAGATCTTTGGGAAACAATGATCTATATTTGTCTGCCTACATGCCAGATTCATTGACTAAATGATTCACTAATCCTTACTAGAAATAAATAGTGCATCACAGGCTAAAAACTACCTTGAGAAAATTTACTATATTCTGAGAGAAGTATTCTTTTAGGTAATTTCAGTCTCAACTTTACTTCCTTCCAGTGCTAATCTTTTTTAAGATTGTAGTATAGTTACTATGCAAAAATCACTGAAGACATATTTGAAGAAGCAAAATACATCGTATGAGTTTTTAAATAGATATCTTGGTTTGTATCCTATAATAGTTCAGAAATGGGATTCTACTGAAAAACAGTGAAGCAAAACTCAATATTAAAATTACATTTATGGGCAATTGACTTTTTGAATATTTTTATGTGTTCTTTGCATGCCTTATGATTTAATAATATTTATTCAGTACTTAGTAACAGCATGGTACTCTACAAATGGGGAGTTAACTACTTCTTTAGAAAAAAAACTTTCTACTGACATCTGTGATTTACCAACTATTGCTCTCTACTTATAAAAGCCAAAACCTTTCTAGACACTTGCCTAAGTCTTCAGGCCATCAGATTAAGATGACAAGGGTTTGCTTCCCTAATAAAGAAATGTTAAACACTAAAGTACTAAAGAATCAGTAAAGAAAATCTTTGGTTGGAAAACAAATTAAATATAAGAAAACATATTATTGAATTCTTGCAATTATAGCATTTAAAAACATATTTATATATAATATTACCTGAAATGTCTCAAATTAATAAGTATAATTATTTAAATTTATGGAAAAAGTGAAGTGAACTTGAAGTGCAGCTTTTAGTTATTTTATCTATTAGGAGCTCACCTGGTCTTGGTTGTGCTTCTTTGAATACAGTATTTACATTTCCTCACTTTCAAGTTTCAGAACTAGTAAAGGTGTTTAGCACATAAAAAAAAAGAAAAAAAAATCTCCCAGGAAGCATTTGATAACTATCAACTATTATCTCCCATCTCTACAAAATACCCAGGCATGTCTTTAGCCAGGTACAGTTTTCCTTTGTTCTCTGGATGTTTGTACATTTGATAATTTTGTGGGGACATATAGGAGGAACTAAACTGATTAATTAATTGGTAAACAATGAAAACTATATCTACTTTCCTAGAAAAGATTGTCAGTGCCACCAACAGAAGCCATTTCTGCCGCATGCCTATATCTCTATGAGCTATTACAACACAAATTTGAATTACTGAAGTTTGTTTGGAATCATAATTGCCAGTGACCCTGCTTTGTGCTCAGTGAGGACAGTGATATGCTTAGAATTTTTTGTCAGTGTGCAGTGTAACTTAATGACAAGTTTCTATCTAGCAAACCACTGTTACTCTACAGTGCTACATAAACATCAATGTATACTGCTCCAATTCACACAAATTTAATTATTATTTTTTAACCTCTGAGGAAATACTATGTGCTAAGAAATATTCAGGGTATTTGGGATACATCAACATTTAATGTAAAAACAGTTCCTTCTCTCAATAACCTTCCAAAACAATACATGAGATAAAAAAATAGACAAAAAATAATGTAGTATAGAATAATGTAATAAAATATAGCATACTAAGATATTACAACTATTTTAAAAATTAAAATAGTATAGTATAATATAATGAAATTAAAATAAAATTTAAAAAAAGACAAAAACGACTAGGGCCCTGACCAGTGTGGCTCAATTGGTTGAGCAGCATCCTGTAAAGGAAAGGGTCGCTGGTTCATTCCAGGTCAGGGCACATGCCTGGGTTGTAGCCCAATCCCCAGCTGGGGAGTGTGTGAAAGGCAACCAATCATCAATGTTTCTCTCACACATCAATGTTTCTCTCCCTCTCTTTTCCCCTCCCTTTCCCTCTCTCTAAAAATAAATAAATAAAATGTCCTTTAAAAGAAGACTAGGGTGCAAAGATAATCACTGCTTTTGCAACATACAATTTGAAGAACAGCACAAAAATGTCCAAATGTAATGATTAACCTCACCGATTTATAGTCTTCTCAACAGTGGGGAGAAAAAATTGCTGGGTTGTATCTCACTTCCACGTATGCTGGAGTGCCCGGGAGGAAATGGCACTGACATAATGAAATGCTGCTTTGCGTGTGGGATGAGTAATTTTTGACCTATCCTTGGAGCTCTGGATGAAGTATAGCATTCTTGTCCAGCTCCGAGAAAAGAATTTAGGAATGGGGTGGGATTTAGAGCAGAATTTATTTTATAGGTACCACAGAAATTCATTAAAAGAAAAGAGCAGTGTGATATCTCTCCAGAAAGTATGTTTTCTTCTAGTATTCAAGTGAGAGAGGAGCCAGAAATCTCCCTTGGTCACAGCTGAGGGATAAGTTATCTGCAAGATGTGAGTGACAAGTGTCAGGTTCTTAGATGCTTGTGCTTTTATTAGAAAGTTATACGGGCAGATGCTGTTGGGGAAAGGGATATAATCCGATAATTTGGAGTGATTTGGAGGGTTTAATTGGGAAAAATATAAACCTGGGTAGAGGCAAGAAAAATGGACATCTTGGAACTATCTGCCTGAGACACAGTGAATTCCTCAGTCAGCCCTGAAATAGTTTTCCAGGGTTACCAATGGCCTGGGAATCATGACGCCTGGAAGGCCTGTGTACAGGGAAGAGAACAGCTGTAAAGGGGCAAAAACTTAGTGTCATGATAGCATCTGGCACCTGCCCCTCCACATGCACTGTACTTCTACCATCAGTACAACCTTGGAAGTCACTGCTGGGATGCAAAGTCTTAATTTCCCAATCAAGTCATAAAAGTGGTAAATATTTCCTATTTCTGTGCATCACATTTGAGCTGCCCATGTCATATGCTACTCTGCAGCCAGCATCCTCTTGGTTGTTACAGGAGGTAAATGTTCCTGATTCTACAATTTTTATTGGATTCAGTAACTGGGGATTTTAAGAAAAAAATGAAAATTATGGTAATAATTGGGGAAAAGAAAATGGACTATTGCTGCATGTATCATCTATCTATCTATCATCATCTTCTATCTATCATCTATCCATCCATCATCTCTACCTATCACATATCTATCTAAATGATATGTATTTGGAGGTTGTAGTAACTTTGAAATTATAATGCTAACTACAAATTAAATAGGTAGTCATGTAGCACCATCACCATCAACCCACTTAAAAGTATCCAAATGAATGTCTATACAAATAGAAATGTATCCAAATGGACCTCCTTCTCTGTTACTTTGAACTGGAAAGACCATTGGCAAATTGGCTCTTTTTATATACACACACACACACACACACACATTTTAACCAATAAATATATGTATATATTGAGCATCTATATAGTGATTGAATAAGAGATATAAACTTTATAATTTCATAGACTTAGCAGAAAGTTGAAGTGATGAAACAGGAGGGTCTGAGGAACTAGTTCAAATTGGATGGTCAGCAAAATGTCCTGAGAAAATTATATGTGAGTTTAGGTTAGAATAAGAGCTCCGCAGAATGAACTCTCCATAGAAAGATCACAGGAAGGAAAATTCAACTAATCTGGAATACCCGGTACAAAAGCCTTAAGATTGGATCGACTTAAGGTTGGTATTTGAG
Source organism: Furipterus horrens (assembly GCF_987537825.1). NCBI lineage: Eukaryota > Metazoa > Chordata > Mammalia > Chiroptera > Furipteridae > Furipterus > Furipterus horrens. The sequence goes on from NW_028327175.1 coordinate 72,412,540, forward strand.
AAGTACACAAAATCCCATGGGTCATCACTAACAGAGAGAGACAGTAGCACAAGATGAGATTGGAGAGAGCAGGACCTGTAGACAGAAAAGCTGTGCAGTATAGCATGTCACTGGAGGCTTACAGTAGGGGAAGGGCATAATCTGGTTTTAAATAGAGCAGTCTAGTTGTTTTGTGGGCAAGGCACAGTTAGGGATTGAGTAGAAGTATAGAGGCCAACTAGACGAGTAATTTTAGAACTCCAGTATAGAGAATATGCCTCGGGGTTAGCGAATAACAGCTTCTTTTTCATGGCACCTGGTTTTATTGAGTTACTAGGCACTTCCCCCACCATGCATATATTAATGTTTTTATTTATTTATTTTACCTTGTTTTTTATTTTTATTTTTAAAATTATTTTTATTGTTTTTCTATTATAGTTGTCCCATTTTCCCCCATTGCTCTCCCTTGCCTTGCCCACCCCCCTCTCCCACAGGCAATCCCCACCCTGTTGTCCATGTCCATGGCTCATGTATACTAGTTCCTTGATTAGACCCTTCCCTTTCTTTCCTCCATTTTCCTCCTCATTTTAAATGCCCTTCCTTACTTATTGAACATTATATTTAATCTTTTGAGATGAATTTTGTTCTTTCCTGAGAACCCATATTTTTTATACTATGTATAATAGTCCCAGAAAGTTAACTTGACTATTCAGTAACTTTTCTACCAGCTATTTATTTCCAATATCATCCTTAATAAGTGAATATTGAGTGAATCCTGAATGAATGTGTGAATGAACCAGAGATGTGATGAAACATCTACATCTTGTTTACAGCTTTCAGATTCTAGTTCTAACTATCAAGGCCCCTAACAATGTGTTCCTACTTCTTCCAGCTGCATCAGTCATCTGCCCATGAATGATCAGGACTGGTTTTACCAGCGACTTTGGGGGGTGATTTATTTCACTGAATGCTTCATTTCACTCCTCATGCTTTGTAGGTGCTCTGAAATAAACTGCTTTTTCATTTGTTGATTCCAACCCTGCTTCTGGTTGCTAATATATTTGCTAATAACTTACTTAATAAGCTGTCTACTTCTCCCCTAGGCATACTCAAATAGGTTAATTAATCTTCATATTTGTTTTTTGCTACAAGTACTTAATTTTTATCATAAACAGCAAAATTTGCCTCATGCATCCACTCATATTCAGCATATATTTCAGACAAACAATTCCAATGTTACATGTTCATTTGCTTACTTATTTTTTTCATACTGACCCTCTAACTAGTTCATGACCTTTTAATATATTTAATTAAAATTAAATAGTTTAGAATAAATTGGTCCTCAGAAAATACCTAATCTAATTATTTTTAAGCTTTTTAACAGTGAGTCTTTTGTACAAATGAAACTTTAGGCATATAAATAATAGAAAAGCTGTTGTTATTGTTCTTTTTAAATACTAAGGGAGGGTGAATCTTTGTATTTGACGCAATTTCCTACAAAGCTGCTCCTGAGATGGTTGGAGTAATCCATAACCCTAAAATGAATCCAGATTGCAAAGAATTTATCATATACATCTTCTTGTTTTACAGATGAGAACCTAGAGGTCCAGAGAAAATGATCCAAGGCAAGAGAGCTATCTAGAAAGACAAATTGTGGTGGCTTCTAAGTGCCTCACACACAAGGCAGCAGTGTGAAGAAACAGGAGGAAATTTTGATGTCAGAAAGACTTGGGGTTGAATATTGTCTTATATCTCTTATTATTGTGTAATCATATGAAATTTATGTACTGTCTCTGAAAACACATATTTTTTGGGGGGGGCAGGTGGTAATTACATGCAAATTAAATTATAAAGTATAAATGTTCCCCATATTTAATACTTTCAAACATTCTATAGTTCATATAAATAATACATTCCATTATATAGATAAAAAATTAAAACTTGGGTTTCAATATGGCCAGTATATGAGTGGCTGATCTACACATTGAACACATACAAATATATAGCTGAAATGAAGTCCCACAGTCCCCACTGGCTACAAACTTTAATTTAAAAGGATTTTAAAAGGTCAAGAATTAACAATATTATATTTACTTGGTGTTTTGTATTATACTTCCAAAAACCAATCTTATTTACAGTCCACATGAACCCTATAAAGTAAATTTTATTACCTTTGTTTTACAGAGAAGAAAACTGAAAGTAAGGGGCCTTAAATAAATTGGCAATGTCGCACAACTAGAAAACCAGAAAACTGGATTTCATCTTGAATTTTTGGGTACTATTTGAAATTTCTCACTCAAATCTACAATACCATTAAAGCCAGATTGAATATTTTGTTAGTTGGGACAGTGAAAAAAAGATACTGATACTTGATTCCTATCTTTTCCTGTCCACTTACTTTTGTTAAATCTCAAAACTATTCTATAAAAGACCTGGAAATAACTTAAGAAGAGGGCAGAGGAAGTTATTTGGGGTATTTAGGGAAACAAGCAAGGCTTCTTTTCTTTCTCTCCTGAACCCCTTGGTGGTTACATAAGGTCGAGATGGCATAATTACTGAGATGCTCATCAAATTTTGATATGTATCCCATGTGTCTCATCTGTGAATCCGGCATCTTGGAACACACATCAGGCCAAGGAGCCTGCTGGCACTTAAGACTCATTACAGTACTTAGAGAAAAAATCTCCGGCAGGCCGCAACATAAACACAGCTCATGGAAATTACTCAAGAAAACTTCCTCCAGGCTACTCTTTCAGCCACAAGACAATATAATACCAGTGCTCATCTAGACCTGCTGGAAGTCAAATGACTTCTGAGTAGCTTCCAACATTCTCATTCCTAAATTATGAATATGTCTTCCAACCACAGAAGCCTTAGTATATATTTCCTAGTAGTTAAAAAATTCACACATCTATGGGGAATGAACTACATTTCCCATTTCCCTATATCTTCTTACTTTAGTAATTACATGTCAGGCCCAATGAGAAAATGCCTCATCATCACTTTTCTTTTATCCATTACTATAAAATCTATTAAAGAGATTCACAATTATCTCAAACGTTTTCAATATTTTTTTCTTTTTCTCTGGATATAATAGAAATGTAATTTTATTGTGGAATATTTTAGAATATAAAACACATTAAAATCCTACTGAAAGTACTCCTATGTTAATGTATTTTCTTTTGTTACTAGTCTATGAACTTACAAAACTGATATGGGCCTAAAGATATGTATGTGTATGAACCAGTATTAATATACTATATATAGTTTTTGCCTTTATTCTTCTGTTATATTATGACCATGCTCTTTAGTTGTTAAATCCCAATATGATTTCATTGGTTACATAATATTCCATTTCACAATTATTTTAAATAATATTTATGCACTTTTCCAATTTCTGCAATTAGATTCTTTCCAAATGTTTATAAGTAATGCTGATATTAATTTACTTGATTAAATAAGCTTTGATTATGTCTCCAACTGATTACTTAGGATGGAGTTATAAAAGCAAATAAAGGGCTCATAGGGTATTACTCCATTCTGTCTCTTGAAATATTTTGGCACAAAAGCTTCCTGGAAGGATATAAAACTTTATGCACAAACATGGCACATTTTTCTTCTTAATATAATAATAACAATATTTAACTTTTGTAGAAAGTTTATAAATTATGAAAAATAGGGAAACATTAAAACTATAGTTATACTTCAGAAATTACCATGAAGCCATATCTTTACATGCAGATACATGGTAGATGGATAGCTAAATGATAGAGATAAGTAATTAGATAGCCACAGAGAAAAAAATAAACACACAATCAGATCTTACTGGAGAGATGAATTCCTAATTCTTTCATTTCATGGTATAACATGCTCATTTTCTTTATTGGTTTGTAAATACTTTTACATATGAAGAGCACAGAGTTGTTACATATATTCCAGGTTGAGCATTCTAAATATTTAGCAATAATCTAAATATTCTAAATATTTACCAATATTTCAGTTCATTTTATAGTTTCATGTTTAAATTAAACCTTTGTTCAATATTTAATTCATGTATTATGGAGATGTAAACTAATTTTTTTATGATTCAATTAACATTTCTTCTACTCTATATACAAATAGTCAATGTATACTTATGCTATGTTTATATACATAAAGAACTGTTTTAATGTTTTTTACTCTGTTTCATAGAACTGTTTATAATTTATTTATTTTTATTGAACTACTACTTCTGATCAGACAGAATGAGTTACTGTAAGTTTATTTAAAGATGCCATATCTAAACTTGTAGTATGTGTGTGTGTGTGTTTGTATAGCTATATACATATATCTCTGTGTATGTATATATATATACACATATATATATGTATACACACACACACACACACACACATATATACATATTTAGAGAAATTCTGCCTCTTACACTGCAACATTAGAGCCTGAAGTTTTCCCTAAAGAACTGTGGTAAAGAGGACAGAACAAAGAAAAATGAAAACATCATGCAAACTCATCAGAAAATTTAACTTCCAATGAATCAGATTTTTACAGTAAGTATATATTCTCCCTCATTCTTTTTTGGATCAAAAAATTATGTTTTATTTATTTTATAACTGTTAACTCTTCATCAAGTTTAGAGACACTTAAAAACAAGATCTGTGTTTTATAATTTTTACATCCTCAGGGATCTGGAACAGTGTTCTGTACATAATAGATTTTTAAGAAAAATTCATATTGATTACCATGATGATACACATGGCTATTTTTCTGTATTACTAATTTATCCATTAGCAGAAAACGAAAGGAGGAAAGCTGCACTTTTGCCTAGCCATACTGCTCATGCTTTACAGATTTCAGTCACCATTCCTCTCAACCCCTACCTTTCTGTACTATCTAACTCAAGAAACACACAGTTACGGAGCATCTGTGTACACTATGCTGCATGACCTTTATACACAGGCATAGCATTTCTTAGACTTATTTCAAAAACTTAGCATAGAAAACTGCAATAACCCTGGTGTTGTATGAAGAGAATAAAGACTATTTTATAGATTTGGTTATTTGTTTTAAAGAAAATGTATTATTAAAACACTTTGTCTGAACTATAGATGAAACTATAATAGAAAGATATTTTTATATATTGTATTCCAAGATAGCAAAAGGCAAGTGATACAACAATAGCGAAAAAAATACTAAGACTTAAAATCAAAAGTACATTAAAAAACAAGACAATAGAGGATCCAAGATGGTGGAGGAGTAAATGGAAGCTACACTAACCTCCTCCCAGGACCAGTCTGGGTTTACAACTTAATTTTGGAGAAATCATCTGGAACAACCAACGAACACTAGCTGGAAAGAAGTCTTATAACCACGGAGAGACAGAAAAGTCCGCTACATCACAACGTGACCGGTAGGGAGTGCGGAGACGCGGAAGGGCTGGCTGGGCTCACATGGGTGGCAGCTGAAGGGACTGAGAAACAGCTCAGCAGCCGGGGATTCCCCCTGAGAAGGGCAGGGTCTAAACCCCCAGCTGGGCTTCCCAGCCTACAGCAACAGAGTGGAAAGTAAAACAGTATCAGCTGTGAAAAGCGAAAAGCCACAGGGTTTCTTGCTAGCCGGAGAGAAACAGCAGGAGAAAAAGAGCTCTTAAGTGGATCACATACGAAAATATTTTGGCCACCACTTACCCTGGGCTCAAGCAGAGGGAAGGCAGAGAGGACTGGAGACACTTGGGGAGAGTTTGGCATGGTGGCTTTGAGGGAAGAACTGGAGGAGCAGCCGACTGGGTCCCAGTGCTGACTCATCCCCAGTACTGCGGGTAGACCATTTCCCTCCAAGTGGCGTCAGCCTGAGGGGAAGCAAAAGCCCTGCCGACGGGAATTAAGCTGCCACACCCATAGTCCTTAAGCCTGACAGCTAATCACAGATTGAGCAGATTAACAATCAAAGAAGACAGACAACAGCAGTAGATCCCTGGAAGTCTCCAACAGGCTGCCTAGGGCCAGACTGGTACATGATCTGACGCCACCAGAGGCAGATCCAGGAAGTGCAGATCATTCTAGGAAGCACCAACAAACAATAGGAGTCAAAAAAATGGGGAGACAGAGAAACAACCTCCCATGAAAAGGAAAGGTAGAATCCCCAGAAAGAGTGCTAAATGAAATAGAGGGGAGAGAACTATCAGATATGGAATTCAAAACATGGATTATGGAGAAGCTGAATGAGCTCAGCGGAAACTTCAAAGAACTCCAGAAAAACTACAAGGAACTCACAGAAAATTACGTGAGCATGAAAAAGGACATAGAAGCTATCAATAAGAGCCAGGAGGAAATGAAGAATACGATCTCTGAATTGAAGAACACAGTAGAAGGAATTAAAAGCAGGCTAGAGGAAGCAGAAGATCGGATCAGCGAGCTGGAGGACAACCTACACAAAAACTCCCAGACAATGCAACAAAATGAAAAAAGACTGAACAAGACTGAAGAGGTTCTAAGACAGCTGCAGGACAACATGAAACGTAATAATATCCGTATCATAGGAATTCCAGAAGGAGAAGAATAAGAGCAAGGGATAGAAAACCTCTTTGAAAAACTAATGACAGAAAACTTCCCTAACATGACGAGAGAAAGAGTCACGCAAGTCCAGGAAGCACAGAGGGTCCCAATGAAGATGAACCCCAACAGGCCCACCTCAAGACACATCATAATTAAAATGGCAACATTCAAAGACAAAGAGAGGATCCTAAAAGCAGCAAGAGAAAAACAACTAATAACATACAAGGGTACTCCAATAAGGCTATCATCAGATCTCTCAGCAGAAACACTACAAGCCAGAAGGGAATGGCAAAAAATATTCCAAGCAATGAAAAACAAAGGTCTACAACCTAGAATACTATACCCAGCAAAACTCTCATTCAAAATGGAGGGTGAAATAAGGAGCTTCCAAGACAAAAGAAGGCTAAAAGAATACATCTCCACCAAACCAGCAATGCAAGAGATGCTAAAGGGTCTGCTCTAAGAAGATAAAGAAACAGAGAGAGACAGAGAAGAACACAAGTACAAAGGGGAAAAATGACAGTGAATAAGTACTTATCGGTAATAACCTTAAATGTAAATGCATTAAATGCTCCAATTAAAAGACATAGGGTAGCTGAATGGATTAGAAAGAATGACCCACATATATGCTGTCTACAAGAGACCCACCTTAGAACAAAAGATCTACACAGACTGAAAGTAAAGGGATGGAAAAAAGTATTTCAAGCAAATGGGCATGGGAATGACTGGGAATGACTTTCAAAGGTAATAAAAGCCCGCGAAATAAAAGGCCTGCTGCCATGGTTGGTTGTGCGGTCCACAGCAATCTCTCCAGGGAAAGAATGAAGGTTGTTTTCCTGAAAGATGGCTAGAAGGGACCTTAAGGCACAATGAAAAACCAGAAAGACTTGGAAAGGACAGGTGTGTACAGGCAAGGATGAATGCCAGGTATGTGGCCCAGCTTCTGTGCCCTGAAGAGCAGACTGAGGGCCACCCTAAATGTTCCTTGGGTAAGTTCCAGCAAAACAGAACTAAAGATCATAAGTGATCATTTGCTGCTCTTGTTATGTTTATGCAAACGAACAGGATAAATTAAAAATGGACTTAATGTAGCCCCTTTAAAGACAAGGAGAGTAATCTTAGGGAGAAAAATCATTATTCAAGGAAAATCACAATGATCAGTGGCAGACTGTAAAGTAGGGCAGCTAACCGTCTTAAAAGTTTCTTCTCACTTAAAAAATGGTTTCACTTGAAAATTAAACCATATCTGTGATATCACCAAAGAGATTCAAGTTGCAGGCAAGTAGAATGTCAAGTGCCTTGCAACTGGATGTCTTCCCAATAAGACAGTCTTACAGATTTAGAGACTTGTTTGTTGGCTATGTTACATAAATTAACATGTGTTTTCTGTTTTCAAAGGGCATAAGCCTATGACCGCATTACCTCAGTGATTGTCTGTACGCAAAAGGCTCACTTAATCCTCTCTGCAGCGCTGCCTCCTGAGACTCAACGGTTTGGCTGAACTAAATGGCTGGGTTGATGAAGAATAGGGTGGTCTGTGGGCTTCACTTTAAAACTGAATTCTCTTTTCTATCCTAATGGCTTGGACAGAAAGGGCCCAGAGGTCTGAGAAGGGGGAAACATAAACTATTTCCCTCAGCCCAAACTAAATATAATGGGCAAAAGGGTTTTGGACAGGCGAGATGTGCCTAGCACACCTTCCTCCAAAGAAGCCCCCCCCCCTTTTTTTTTCTCCTAATGTGGAACATTGAAAAATTAATCCCTGCCTTTTGTCACCTAGTAGTTATGGATTGAATGATGCTTTTTAACCCTTTTTGCCAAATCTGTTCCCCCCAGAACACAACAAGGATGCCAACCCGCTAAACCAAGCACGCCGTTGTCCGGAGACAGCCAACTGACCTGGAGTCTGCACAATCCTTCCCCATGTGGGAAGGCCACCCTCCCCTCCACACCCCCACTATTATTAGGGATTTCTGGACCCAAGGGTAGGTAGGACGACGACCATGTCCAGCTTGAAGCAGCTAGAGGAGCTTGAGACCTTCGCCCATTGTCCTTTACAAGATTACAAAGGGTCTTAATATCTGAGAGGGAGGGATAGTTATTTTTTACGAACCATGGGTACGGACTTGGGGGGGGATGCTGGGGGAGGGAGATACTGGGTGGAGGGGAGTAAAGGGGAAAAAATTGGAACTACTGTAACAACATAATCAATAAAATATACTTAAAAAAAAAAAAAAAAAACAAGACAATAATTTAAATACTATAAGGACAGATTCTGTTTTCAGCATGTGTATAGTATAGAGCAGTGATTTTCAACAGGCTGTGCCACAAGAATTTGTAAAACATGCAATACCTGACTATTTAGCCAGGGGCACGGACCTCTTTTCCTGTAGATCATCAAATAAAGAAAAGACAACAGACAGCACAACGATAACCATCTGGTGTGAATGAATCAAAATTATACCTAGTTTTGTCAGATCGGCAAAAATACATATTTTTGTATTTGTGGTGATTAATTTATGTGTGCCATATGATGAAAAAAGTTTTAAAAGAATTAGAAAATAAATTTTAGAAGTTACGTCAAAAATAGAAGTCTTAACAGAGCACAGACCCTTGCTCTAAAAATCATCTTTAAAGGATGTTGGAAAAAAAAAAAAAAACGTGGGGGGATTAATGAAAACAAAATCTAAAAATACAATGCAAAAAAAAAATTATGCTTAGCATTGAGTAAGCTCTAATACCAAGGAGGAAGAAAATAAATGAGTAAGCTAAAATATCTTAAACTAAAGCATCTACAAATCTTTATTTCCCTTTGCCATGTGAGTAGTATATTGATACACGATCATATAATAACAACTGAAGTTCACTCATGATCCCTTTCAGGTGCTGAAAATTTTCATGCAAATACTAATAAAATCTGTATTAATGTATAAGCAATTTTCAACTGAGAGCTTCCATATAGCCAACATAGAAATAGACAGTAGTGTTTGGTTGTAGGGTATGTTTTAATAGTGTTAAATAGATTAATTTTCATGTACCTTTCTTCTTAAATGACATCAAAAACAAACATATCCTAGAAAATAAATTATAACTTTTTTTAACTTCAGGTTTGCTTTAATTAAATAAATGTTATTTTTTAAATGAATTTATAATAAAGTTATTATGTAAATAAAACACAATTAATGTTATCAAAATCTACTTTGAAGAACTATTCTGTTCTTGTAGTCTGAAGATCATCGTTGTGAAGAAAGTGTGTGGAATATTACTGGAAGTGTGGTACACACGCAATCAACAATACATTCAGGTTTTTGCATTACTATTAGAAACTATGTAAATGTATGTTATTCTAAAAACAATTTATTGTTATCATATGTGGATGCCAACTATTTCCTCTAACTCATTAAAAAATGAATGTAGAGACCAATCACGAAGAATCAAGATTTTATAAATCTGTCTGTTATTACTGCATAAGGGCTGTGTTGGACACATTAGTTACTCCAGGATATCTCTCAAAGTGCTGCCACCATTTAAACTACTACAGCTTGAATACTTATCATCATCATTTCTCTCTTACACAATTTTTCTCCATCCCTCATTATTTCTGAGTAAATTTTAGAACTGCGATCTAATTGTGCAATTGCTCTGCTAGAAATCTCTATATGGATTAATACTGCCTTCAGGATAGAGTTTAAATTTAGTACCGTATTTTACTAGATCTTCTGTCATCTTGTTCTTGATTTTCATTCCATTCTTACCATGTATCTTGTGATGCAACTATATTTCAGAAAGTATGGTTCAGCAAATAGCCCATGTGTTCCCACAGTACTGTGCCTTTGCAAATACTGCTTGTATGCCCAGACCACTAATTCCCACATTATCTATCAATTTGATCTACTGTTATTCAAATTCAAGTTCACATCACCTTCTCCTTCAAGCATTTTATGACACTTAGTCCTCCCCTGTCCTCATATACACCTAACCCGTACTCTTTCCTTTGTACTTCAGTAATAACATCTGCTATTAAAGTTATTTCATTTATTTTCTGACTTCAAAGGTAATTTGCTTGCTTATATTCCATCCTTTGAGAACTTTCTAAAAGCTCTGAGTCCCAGTTTTCACATATGCTAAATAGAACAAATCATATGGTAATGAAGTAAAATGAGACATGCGAAGAAGATTCTTCATAAATGAGTGATAACCTCTTGTTACTTATTTTTTCATTCCAACCCAAATCAGAGTTCTTTAGAAGTTTAAACTGTCTACATGTTTTTAAGACTTAGAAAAGTCACTGACAGGAAATTTAAGTAATATCAATGAGGAAAAAGTGGAAAAGGATTCAAGAAGAGAAGAAGAAAAGGAATAACAAAATATGCTAGAAAAAGAATTAGAGTTTGGGACAGAGTAGGGAGGTGAAGATTAGCCCCAACTCACATGCAAAGAGCAGCATTCTCAGACCTCACAATGCACTTTTTTTTTTTTTTTTTTAGCTAGAGACATGTTGTCATTGACATGAAGGGAACAAATGTTCTCTTAATGTCTCTCAGCATGCTGTAGCAATTTTTCACTCTTTGAAAGAGTGTTTTCTCAGAAGTTTGAGGTTTTGAGAGGTAAGTCACTGTGCTCTGACTCAGGCATTTTTTACTTCATGAAGCTGAAATTGATATACAATCTATATGAGTATTTATTACTTCACCTATTGTCTAGACTTAGGTGATAATTCTTTTATTTTGTTATAACACTGTTTTTACAACTATCTTACCCAATGTAGGATGGCTATATAATGTTGGTTCTTGTATTTAGTGGCATTATACTTCTCACTTCTTTCTAATTCACTTCTGAACTTTTTAAAAATTAATTTTGTAATTATTTTCTATAGGGGAGAATAAGTACAGCTTAATTACCATTTTCACTTTTTAATATATGCATGGGTAAGAACAACTTTAAATTAAATATATGTTCACATTTTTCCCTAATGCAATGCCCTATCTGTAAATTGAATCACCACAAAAAGATACATCATCATCATCATAATAATAATAATAAACTCAGCACATTTATTTTGCAAAGCACATACTAAAAACAAAATAAAAGAAAACCCTGGATTTCTTAATAAGACAATAGAAAGGTTGCAATTCAACAAAGATATCTTTAAGTGTCACAGAAGAAACTTCATACTGCAAACCTCAGCATATGCCACATATTGACACAATTGGTTGAATTCATAAACACAGATCACTTCTCCCCAAAGCTCTCAATAAGTCTTATTATGATCATTGCTCCTTCCTTCTGTTATTACATTATATCCGACCTAAGAGAAAGCAATGACATGCAGCCTACTCATTAACCTAAGTAACAAGAATCTGAGCTTTACTCAAATGCAGAAACAGATTATTCCTTCAGAAAGCCTGGGTAATTTTAATTACACATGTCTTACATATGTATCATATTTAATATTTGTTCCCTTTTCAAATAAGTCTAGAATAATGGCTATGTTAATGGCGTTAAGATAGACCTAAATGTGAGGCCTGCTTGTGGGACTTTCAACAAGTTACTAAACCATTCTTTCCCTTCGTGTCCCTATTTGTAAACTTGAGAAAAACCTAGTTCCTAACTTACAGGTTTACTGTGAGGATTAGGATAGGACAATAAATATGAAATTTTTTCAGAGTCTGAACATAGGTAAACCAATCTCAGCTCATTTTTCATCATTTTAATTCTGATTTGTATACTACATTATAATGAACAGATCAACTTTATATGTATAATACATCATAAGTTTAAAAATCATAAGTGGTTTTGAAATAAAACTTCCATTAACAGCTTCATTTAAATGAAAACTATGAGTTCCATTTAATGTGTGAGTCTGTAGAGGCAGGAGCTGCAATAATGTGGGGATGGTGCCGCTCATTGGTTATACCTGCTGTAATATCTGAAAACAGAAGAGCTCCTGGGCTCAGATAGGTACTGAGTTTTCATTTCCTCTTTTTATAAGGACATCATTCCTATTTGATTAGACTTTCTCCCTTGTGGCCTTATTTAATCTTAATTAATCTCCTTAAAGGCACTATCTCTAAGTACTGTCACATTGGGGATTATAGCTTCCATGTGTGAGTTTTGGGAGGATACAGTTGAGTCCATAACATCTACACAAAATGTTATTTGTTTATAACAACCAAATATGACATACTTTCTTCAAAACTGCTATAGTACCATGCATATAACACATGGTCCAATTACATTTATACTGCTTTTTTTGTTTGTATGTGTATCCTGGTAGATTTTAAGACTAATGAAGGAAATACTACTGACATTTGTATCTCTGTCTTCTCCAGAGTTTAGTAAGACTCAAATATTAAGTAAGTACAGTATTTTACTATCAAAATCTACTTTCAGAAGTTTTAATTTTAAGAAAGAAACAGACATACCACTGAGGGTAAAATCCAGAATCAGAAGACACTCCATCACCTGAAAATGCTAAATATAAAAATTTCTGTGAAGTCATTAATCTGTCTGTTGTGCCTTGTCCTCATGTCTATTCATTTAGACTTTTAATTGACCTTATTGGTACTCCCATATAGTAAAATTGGCCTCTTGAGTGTATCATTTCCAAGAAAATGTATGCATTACTAATTACAAAAGGAGATAATAGAAGAATTTTACAAGAATATCCAGAAAAATTAGAGTATAAACCAATGGGGGATTTGCAAAATAAAGTACTCATTAAGTGACACCATTATGGCAGGACATATTAGCTGGATATGAGATGATAGGTGGTGTGTGTGAACTTCTTGGATGGGCTGAAAATTGCCAGTGATGCCACAACTGTGAGTCAAGATGGAGACATTTGTGGAAGAACAAGCCTTCCCAAATGGAACATCTGCAAAATTTATTGGAACCCATAAGAAGCTATGAGAACTATTACTATAGGTTGACCTCTGATGAGATAAAACTAAGGGTCTTAAGTTGGTAACATTATTAAATGATAATTATTGAAAGAGATAACTTGGGACCAATAGTTGTACCTTAAATATTAGGAGTTTACTTCTCAGTATCATCAAGAGAAAGAGATTTTAATAAGACATTCTGAGAGAACTATGACTTAAGAAAGAAGAATAAATCTAAATATATATAAATCACTGGAGTAATTTACTTACAACTTTCTTTTCTCTAAAGATTTGTAAATTTTTACACGGCAGAGAAAACTAGAGTGAAAATAATATGTCTCACAGAAAGTTATGTTTGAAAATACTATGTATAAAAAAATTCAATTATCGTTCATCTCTGAAGATTAATTAAATAGTTGCTAACCAAAAATAACAGTTGCAGGAAATCTACAGTTGAGAATGCCTTGATGATTACCCAAAATGCTAAAAGATAATGCAGTAGATTGTCTCTAAATGGTAAGAATAACTAGTGTGATGCTGGTTTATAACAGGGCATGAACTGTACATCAAACTAAAGTGGATGAAACAAATATGTATTAAAGGTAATTAAAGCTCTAGTCAGAACGCATAATGAGAAAATGCCTAGATTTTAATTGTATTGTTTCAGGAAAATTTTATTTCAAGTATCTAAAAAAATTGCATGTTGTATCAAAGTAAAGGTCCATTAAGGATGATGATTAATAGAAATAATTTTAACCTCATAATATGTCAGAAAGACCACTCTTCATCCTCATTCTTGTCAAACGTTTTTTAATGGATGACTTGGATGAAGACCCAGAAACTACACTTAAAAAAACATTAGACTATGCTAGAGGAATGACTAACCACCACATTGTATGAGGCAATACATTTTAAAAAGTGCAATAGTATTCCCTGACATTAGGGCAATGTGACAAATTGCATTCATATTAAAAAAGAGAAACAATTGCAAATAAAGTGTCTGTGTAGTGAGGGTTGGGAGTTGGGAGTTGGAGAGGATGGTGATCTAGTTGAATAATAATTCAGAAAAAATGAAACAAAATAAACCATAAGTGTATTTTAAGGATCAAGAAAATAAGACAATTTAAATAACAACAAAAAGCACGGCTTTTGGTGGAACAATGATATTCCAAAGACTGAAAGCTAACAGCTTTCCCTGAGATACAAGAGTGTTCTCCAGGTAAAGTTTTAAGATCATCTTGAAAATTGAGTGTGTATCCAATACATGATGATCAACATATATGATGGTCCTGGAAAGCATGTCAAAAGAGAAAAGATAATATTAAAGGTAACAGAATGTTGAGTCTAAGGTAAGAAAAAAATTGTAGCAGCTATAATAGTCTTAGAGCTACAGAGCCAATGAGGATATATTAAAAAGATGCAGATTTCTCACCATCCAGGAGAATATTTTTAGAAAGTTTATTCAACAATGGAATGACCTGATTCAAATTGCACCAAGTTTCTTGTCACTTGTATTATTTGAATAATGGATGACCACTTGTCAGAAACACTGACATTGATCATTCCTGCTTTACGTGGATGGTTAGCAAGGTTATGTCTTAGTTCAGTTCCAACTCAAAATCTCTATGATTATTTCAAGTGAATATGAAGATTTTTTAAATTTGATGGGCTCACACTGACATGTATAAGTATCACAGATAATGAATACCTGCTGACCGGCTGTGGCCAAGAATGGACTCTTCTATCATTGGATGATGTATAATAACTCTTTAAAGACTTATTTGAGGATCTGACAGTGTTTTTTTTTCCTCAGAGCAGTAATTCTTAAGTTAATGAGATATAGCTAATAGGCTTATTTTGAGATGAATATATATTGGTATATTCTGGGAGTAATGTAATAAACTATAGTATTTATTGTCACCAGAATCAATGGTGCCAATAATAAGAACTTGCCCTTCTCATTCTACCCTTATCACAGATATCTTGCTCTATTTCATATTTGTATATGAACAAAATAATAGTGATTCACGTGTACAAGCAGGTGTGAAATATATCAAGCAATTCCATAAATCTAAGTCACATTTTTCTACATGACAAATAACCATTATCAATCTCATGCTAAGTGGGTGTTTAAATTTTTAGAAATCAAAACAACTGAGAAATAAAATCAATCATCATAAAAATCAAAGCAAAAGTTCATCAGTCATGAGATGTCAGAAGGTCCCACATTTCCATAATTTGATTCAATATGAAATAATCTGAGACAGTGAAAATAAGTTATAAGCTACATGAATGTCACCTTTACTTCCCTCATGTTTTTAACCTGGAAAAATTCAAAATCACAGACTCCACTCAGACATTTTACCTAAAGCAACCAGTCTATCCTGCATCACTAGGTGGACTGAAAAAGGGGAAAAAATGTCTAAGGAAAATATTGTAAGGATCCAATTAATCCAATGACCATGTAATATAAAATGAATACTTCTTGTTTGAAAATGACTCATAAACCGTATGTGAATGAACTTATCTTTATCTTTTTCTTTCTTTCTCTCAGATTTTGTATATAAACCTTGGGAACACATCTGTAAATTGTTTCACTAAAATTATAGTTCAGTAATTATTTACTCCCACCTTGGAATTTTATTCTGTATACTCTGTCTCCTTCATCTACTTCTTGCCAAATCATGAATGAACAATTTTTACAGATTTAGGATCTCTGTGTGAAGTTACTCTTTCTGTGGCTTACATTTCAGCTGTTGGCAATTGAGGACCAGAGACAGCTCAATCTGACGCCAATTTTGGCAGCACTGAATTTAAGCAGTTTTCCAAAATATTTGACTCCAATAGTCTTTTTCCTTTTTATTTGCATCTTGAGAAAACAAAATTACAGGCAGCAGCAAAAGCAAAAGAGAATTTAACTTTTCCTTTACTTGAGTCTTCATCTACATTTGCCAACAGCAGGAATTAATTGCATCTCAAACCATACTTCATAGCTCCATCTTTTTATATGGATCTCTCATTAAAATAACACTAAATTATTGCTAGACCACAATAACCTTCTGCTCTTAGTGCTTGATCTGCAGGGAATGCAAATAGAACTGCTTTGGATTGGCACAAAATGTACTATTTGAAACACTGCCCAATAACCAGAGTCAGAGGTACTAAAGCAGATGATGTGTAAGCAGGTGCTTTTCAAGCCTCAGTGACGGCATTAGTCGCTCTGGTTGGAACCAATCTTTGTTCTGCCAGTCCCCCACAGTGCACAGTGAAGCATATTCTTTTGCTTTCCAACACCAATGTGCTGTGGAGGGATGTTTTATATTTTATAAACTGGGCTAAGTTTGAGAGTCCTTACCCAGCTTTATACAAACTGCTGAACACTAGTTCTGGTGCCCAGCCCATGCCCATGCAGTTTGAGAAGTTGACTGTAATAGCATACCAATTATGCTGCTTGGAAAATATAGCTCATGGAAGTTGTATTAACTTTCAATAACTGATGTAACTGATTACCACAATTTTAGTAACTTAAAATCATAAAATTTATTATCTTATAGTTCTGTAGGTTAGAAGTCTGACATATTTTTACTGCATTGGTAAGGTTGTGTTCACCTTTGGAGGCTCTAAGAGAGAATCCCTTTCTTCAACCTTCCCATCTGTCAGCGGTGACCCACATTTTTGACTCCTGGTCCTCTTTCTCCATCTTCAAAGCCAACAACTTCCAGACAAGTGCTTTTCACATTATATCACTCTGATATCTCTTCTGTTCTCACATCTCCTTCCCTGATCTTCTGCCTTTCCTTCACAGTTTTAAGAACATTTAAGATTGCTTGTAACTCACCCAGACAATCCAGGATAATCACCCTATCTGGAAATTAGCAACCTTCCTTAGTTACATCCAGAAAATTAACTTCCCTTATGACGTGTTGCCCCATAGCCACAAGTCTCAGAGATCAGGACATGGACAACTTTGGAGGGCCATTATTCTGCCTATAACAGCTATGGTTATCAATATGTTTCCTCTATCTTTGGGAGAATTGCTTTATCTCTGATGATGATCTTAATTACTTATTTTTTTACAAAATAATTTAATGCATAATAAAATAATAATATAGCATTTATTTATTTAATATTTCTAGGTGGCAGTACTACCAAGAAGATAGTCTAGTCTCCTTTTGGCTAATGTATTTTATGGGAGCAGAAGGAAAACAAAGAGTTTATAAACTATGGTACAACCTCTTCTTTAACCAATATTATTTTGAGCTTTTAATTCTCAGGTAATAGAATGGAGATTTTCAAATTATTATACTGTAATTCTAATAAACTGTAATAGAGTTTCTGGGAATAGCAAAAAATGTCTTAGAAAATGAAAACTCTTGTGATTTTCAAAACAGTGTTGAATTAAAGTATACTATATACAAATAAAGTATTTAGAAATCATGCCCATTTTCAGGAAGCCTCTTTATTCTCATTCATTTTATTTTATTTTATTTTTTTACCAAGAAAGACTCATTCCTTAGTTGCAGGTGAATATATATTAAGGATAACTTTTTTCCATACTTACTATTAGTAATTAAGAATCAATTTAAAACATTAGATGTTTTATAAAAGAAAAAAAAAACTGAGTTTTTATTCTGAATATTAGGTATGTAAAAACTATTATAAAAATATGTTTTTTTTTCATGAAACTCTTTGCCCTGAATATGAGAGTGATAATTTCTATAATTTTAGCATTAGTACTGGAAGAAAATGTGTGATATTTGTTTTGAATATTTAAGGCTAAAAATGTGTTTTTTTCTCTCATAATTCAGATAAATTCTATTTTGTGAAATGAAGCACTAAACAATATGTACATCTCCATAATTTTAAAAAGTTTTAAGACCAATGACCATGCTGATATGAGGTTCATTTTCTTTACAACCCATAAACATAATGCTAATATATGAATTCTTAAGTTATATAATATAAAAGACAGAATATATATAGAGAGAGAGAGAGAGACAGACGCAGAGAGACAGAGAGATAAAATTGCATTTCCTTGGTGACTATTGAATAGATCTTTAGATATTTTTGTGCCATTTGACATCTTCTGTTTAAAGTGATTATATAAATATTTTGTTATTTATTATTCTCTTAGTGGATTCTCAAGAGTTTAGGACATAGATAATGGAATGAAAAAAGCCAGTCAGAGGAAGACAAATGTCATATGATCTCGCTTATATGTGGAATCTAATGAATGAAATAAACTGATAAACAAAATAGAAATAGAGGCATGGACACATGTAGCAGACTGACAACTGTCAGAGGAAGGGGGTGAGGTGCTGGATGAAAGAGAAGAGTTTAGCCAAAGAACATATATGCATAACCCATAGACATAGACAACGACAGTGTGGTGTGGCCTAAGGGAAAGTGGGGGTGGGCAAATGACGGGGCCAGCGAGTCAGGCAAAGGGTGGAAAAATGGGGACATCTGTAATAGTGTCAACAATAAAAATAAAGAAAAATGTGTTATTAATATAACTTATTGCTTTTATTACTTTCAGAATAATTTTAGAATCTTAGAACACTTTAAGTCCAATTACTTTCTTCTGTCTTTCTATTATTATATTTATGTCATTCATTTTAAATTTAACGAATTTCAAAAGTAAGTTCTAAGATCATGTAGATATCTCTCTTCTGAGTTGCTACAGAACAGTCTGCATTCTTCAGCTATAGCTTTTCCACACTTCTTGATGTTCCTAAATTATACATTTATCTTTCTCACTCAATTAAAGAGGAATATGGTACCATAATAATTAAGGTTGCTACTTTAACTCCAGCTTGCCAAGTTCAAATCTGGGTTTTCCATTTACTAATTTGTTGACTTTAAACACGTTATTAGCCTCAGTTTTCAGACCTGTAAAAATGGGAACTGTTAGGTGTTACCTCACAGGTCTATTATGACTATTAAGGGAATTAATGTACTGAAAGCCCTTAAGGCTATGTATAAAAAATCTCAATAGACATTACTTGTTTTATTATCTATATCTTGTGGTAGTTATCTGTTCAGGTTAGAATCTATTATGTTAATTAACATCATTGCAAGTCAATAAAACATATTTTTCTAGTATAATACTTGTGTATATTTTTCTTTTCAGCCTTTTCTTATTTTAAAATGTATTTATTTATAAATTTTAAAATAAAAAACCCATTACGACTTTATTACCTGGTTATAACCTATTATATTCAAGTTCAAATTACTGAATCTTAAAAAGTTTTGCCCTTTTCTCTCTATTAACATTTCCAAGTACACAAAGGATATGAACTCATTTTATTTCTCTGGTTTTATTTCTCTGAATGTGGTCTTTGGGAATCTACTTTGCCACTGAGCATGAAACATTTCAGAGAGTTCTTCTGTACTTTCTATTATCAGAATGATCGTTTGCTTTATTTCATCAACCTGCTTCTCCAGCCAGATCCTGATAGCCTCATTTAAAAATACTGAATACATAGTTTACCAGATATAAAAGACAAATTTGCCTTAAAATATTATAGATCCTGAGAAGATAGAAGACAATTGTAATTGGGATCTTAGACACAACTGATCAACTAGATTATCTAGAGTTAAATCTGAGTCAGGAAGTCAAGAAAAGATGAACATCAGGATGACTAATATGAATTATGTCTGAAATTTGGAATGATAAAGATGGGATAAGATTTAGAAGGTTGGACATGAGAATTATTTTCTCTCATAAATTGAGTGTCAATATTTTTATATAATTATTTTATTCAGAAAATGTAGAAGACTTCTGGATCTGATGTTTGAAGAAGATTTGTATGTCCCAAAAAATCTCAGTGTTAGTGGAATAAGTAGAGCTAACTTAACTTCATCAAATAAAGTAGATAAAATAAATTTAATGCCAAACAATTAAGTACTTGTGATTGTATTATGAGGTTCTCATAGTAGACAATGACCAAGCCCAGACTTTTAAAAGAATCATAGAAAAGAGCTTTTGCAATTTACATTTTCATTTCTTCCCAAATACATTGATAAAAATATACCATATTTTTCGCTGCATAACATGCACTTTTTTCCCCCCAAAAAGTGTGAGGAAATGTCTGTGCATCTTATGGAGCAAATATTGCATCACAGACTATGATGTGTATTACCTGACCTGTCAGCGGTGGTGACAGCTGTTAGAAGAGTAAGTGGTGGGCCCACGCGAAGCCTCTGGGGACACTGACTGCTGAATCTCAGGGCGTCTGGTCAGTTACTGTCCACCTCTGTCCATCACCCAGGACATGGGAGAGTGCAGAGAGCCACCTGACACTCCAGCTACAACCTCTGACCTGTGGAATCAGCTGAGGCTAATAAAGGGTATGAGGCACAGTGCCAATTGCCAATTGTCTTTGACGCTGGGTGGGGTCTGTGTCAGTAGAACCGCCTCCATTCACTAATCACTGTGTCTTAAGCTCTGTCAATCACGTGAGCCAGATGGGTGGAGCTGAAGTAACATGTTCTCAGCTGGCTACTGGCTTCATTAGATGCTACAGCTGTCTCGTCTACCTCCATACTGTTTCCAGTGCACACCAGATTTCTATGTGAGGAGGCCAGCAGTAACTGGGTGAGCAGCCATAAATGCTGAAGTTTGTAGTATAGAAAGGGAGTTATGGTGAGGTCACTATATATGCAAAAAATATGGTAGCTTCCTTGTAAATGACAATTTTATAGTTGCCAGTTTACTTAGTTGCCTGAAAGCTACTTGCTTGTTTGCCCTGAGAAGACTAATAATAAAACTCATTAGTTTTGCAAGAATCAGTTGAACATAATATAGTTGCTGATTAAAAATAGTACCTCTTTTGCAAAAGATTACCTGAAAACAGAAAATTATACTTCTGTCATGTTTCAGTGATTATGTAACTAGAATTAATTGTCCTCTCATTTCAATAGAAATGAATGGTTATTCTTTCCCATAAGAAATCATATAATATTAAGTATATTGGTAAAAAGAACTGGTATAGTGCTTTAAGATAGTACTGACAGGAAATTTTAACTTATAATTTTGTGCACCAAATGTAGCTATATGTTATTGAAGCTAACTTTACAATTAGCACAGCAAAAATCACAATTAAATATAGCCCTCTTCAGAGATATTAACATAGATAAATGCATACTTCATTGAAGTGATTATGCTTAAAATATTAAAAACTTTTTTACTTTAATTTTATAAGCAATTTTAAAAACATTCATTACCAGCAATAAAAAAAAATAATGTATAAGAACACATTTTTTACCAAAAACTGATCATGATGAAAACAAAATACTCCTGCCCTACTCCAGATTATATCTGCATCAGGATCATAACCTCAACACAAAGTTTAATGGAGTTTTTTTTTTGGATATGTTTGCTTCAATTATTAACAGCTATAATGACTAAAGTTCATCAATTTTTGTAAATATTCTTGGAGGCCAACTAAAACTCAGGCTGTCCTGAGGTCTGCACTAGTTTCCAGATGGACTTACAATGGGAATCTTTTAGTCTGTCTCAAAAAAAAAAAAAGTATTGTTTTAAAGGCCTGAGTTCTTTAGTACTGTTGTACACTTGTAAAACATGTGCACAGGGCAATTACTTCTTGACTATGGCGGTAATTAATATGTAACTATTTTAGAAATATTAGACAAATTCTAAAAGTTTTGCTAATGTCATTTGCCTGCGTTAGAAATGTTGAAAAAATACACTGGATGAAAACTTTTAATTAAGAAATTTGTGACGGCAAATGTTACTTGCAATCAGTTTTATGACAATTTTTTTTGTATTTTTAACCACAATTTTAATATATGTGTATATGTGTCTATATACAGAGAGAGATACTTAACTTCATCAAATAAATGACATAAAATAAATTACTTAATGTCAACCAATTAAGTATTTGTGATTGTAGTATAAGGGTCTTGGAGTAGGCAATGATCAAGCCTACTTTTAAAATATGTTTGTATATGATTAAATTCTATTTTGAATACTTGCTTCTAAATAAAATAGAATGTCAGTTTTAGGCTTAGTTTGGTGAAGAATTAGATACACCAGAGTCACAACCACAGATTTATTATTTAGTGAGAGTCCTTCAGCATGGAAATTACTAAAATAAACTTTTCTAACCACTATGGTGAGTGGTTTATTCACAGTGGTAATGAAACTATTTGGGCCATTTAAAGAATCAAATTATGTAGTTTCATTACTGCCTTTGCATCACATCACTGTTTATTAAACATTTACATTATGTATTTTTTACTTATTCCTTTTCCCCACTTCTTCCCTACCCAACCTAAATATATGTATACATGGTTAAATGCTCACCATAATCAAATTAATTAACATATCCATTGTCTCACATAATTAATTTTTGTGTGTGTGTGTGGTGAGAACACAAGTTCTCCTGTCTTGCCAAATTTCAAGTTTACAGTAAAGTATTATTACCTATAATCATTAAACTATACACTAGATCCTCAGAAATGACTCATTTTTAACTGAAATTTTGGACCCTTTGGTCAATATTTTTCTATTTTCTTCATGCTCAGGCCCTAGCAGCCATCATTCTTCTCTCTGGTTCTATGAGTTTAACTTCCTTAGATTTCACTCTAATCAATCATAGAGTATATGTTTCTGTGTCTAATTTATTTTACTAAGTATAATATCCTCCAAGTTTATCCATGTTATCAAAAATGGCAGAATTTCCCTATTTTTATGGCTAAAAATATCCTATTGTTTTTAAATACCATATTTCTATCTATTCATTCATCAATGAACACTTAGTTTGTTTCCACATCTTAGCTATTGAGTGATGTTGAAATGAGCATGAGACAGATATCTTTTTGAGAAAGTGATTTAATTTTCTTTAGATATATAGCCATAAATTGAATTGCTGGATCATATGTTAGTTTTATTTTTTTTTAATCTTTAGAGGAACCTTCATATTGTTTTCTCTAATGGCTGCACCAATTTACTTTGGATTCACCATGATTTTATATTCTGATATAGAAAAGAAAATGGAACAAAATGTATGATCTATATTAAATAGATAATACAACCATAATAGAAAATACAAATGCATTAGTTGTTCCAGTGTGAATATATATATATATATATATATATATATATATATATATATATGTGAGTGTTTGTGTGTGTGTAATATATACACATATGTTTGTGTGTATACATATATTCATATAAATTAAATTTTGGAGATGTTGAGTCTATTTTTGATATTTTTGTGATAACTATATTATTCAAAGAAATATACAGCATATGACTTAGATAACTAAATATACGAATAAACAAATAAAATATTAATGCCAAAATATGAGTGTGTGTGTGTCCTCATACCCTTATAATAAAGGAAACAATATTCTCTTGTTCAGTATCTTGTAGGAAAGAGAATTCGGGTCTTTTTGCTTCTTGCCATTTCTGTTCCAAGGCAATAGTATTTCTATCCTGTGATTATTTTGTCTCATATATTTCTGTTCTTCCATAGATAGAAGAAAGTTATTCACATGGGAAGGGATTACAATGTGTCAGGTCAATGTCTTTACTCTGCTCAGATTACACCACTAAATCACTGCTGATCCTGCCAAAATAAGAAACTTAGTACATTGATTTATAATATGAATGGCCTCTGTCTATTGGTATAAACACACAAAGCAGAGAATCTTTCAGGACTTTGTAATAAAAAGTCTTCAATGTGAGAAAAATGACCTACAAAAGATGAGTAAATCTACCCTTTTCTTCACTTCAATGATGTCTGTTCTGTGTGCAGAAAAATGATTTCTGGTCAAAAAATATAAAACTGTCCATCTCCAGTTGCCTCAAAACTCTTAACAGTGTCAGGGGCCCTGAATGAATTAAGCTTTGTACATCACCTTATAAAAAGAGCTGTTTCAAAATAAATACTACACAATTTAACCAGGGGTGAATGTAAGCATGTGTGTATGCCTACACCCTTAGATAACTTTCTCTAGGACAACTTTTCTTCTCAGGCAAATTTTGTATCTTGTCACTTTCCCACTTTACAAGAAAGATTATAAAAATCATTTTTATTTTTCATTTATAATTATTATTAAAATTATTCCAATAGTAACCTTTGATTTCCAAATTTTTTTCTTCTACTTTTCAATATTACAACCTAAATTAGCCTAAGCTTTCCTCTAATTCACTAAACATTTCTTAAAAGGCAGCATCCTTTGTGACCCCACTGATGGAAAAATCAAAGCAAACTCTGTAACTTTATAATTGAGCTGCCACCTGTGCAACCTTGGCTCTTCTGCCGAAAAGCAACATGAAAGGCAGCAAGTCCTGTTTTAGTGGCTACAGTAAAATCAAGGTGATCAAGAGAACATGGGTAATTTTCTTAGGTTTGCCGTATTTGATTTTTTATTTCCCCCTAAAGAAATCTGTAAATATAGAATAGGGTGGCAAAATGATTTCTTAGAGTAACTGTTTAAAATGTATGTAAATAAATATGGAAAATTTTCAGAGAAAAAAAAAAACAGATTTTTGACTGCATTTATCTGACAAGGTGATGCATCTTTTTGAAGTTTTGTCTTCCATCACATCATGATGGCCTGTCACTCATGTGGCAAGGGGTTTAAGATGAATGGAGTCAAGGAGAAAGGTCAAATAAAATGCACTGTCAGACTCTGGCATGACACAATCCATCAAATGAAAGATCAAAACCTCTTTAGCCTAAAAGTATTCAATTACAAATTGTCAAATGTTCATGATAATCTAAACTTCTCAGATAAACATAAAGTGAACATTGGTCAAAAATGGAAAATGGTGATAATTTAGTGAAATCAAAAGTAAACAACAAATATTTCACTTCTAAGCATTTCTCTTTTCTTTAAATGGACATTATACTAAATTACATCTTCAGAATTTGGTTTTAGTTTTGTGTTTAATTTTACTTAGATTATAATTTAATGAATGCTTCTGTGTTAAGAAATTACTTTAAATGGTCTTGTTAGAAAGCACCGAATCAAATTCAGCAATTTCAGCAATGAACTTACATGCAAAACTGTGAATATGTAGAGTTTAATATTTCACTATCTCAGCTCAAAATTGGAGAAAACAAACTGTAATAGAACAAATAATAAAGTGTTGGGGAGAACAGCAAGGAAGACATAAATATGGATATTCTCAGGGGAAAAGCAGTGGGAAAAAATGATATGGATGACCAGAGGAAAATGTGATTGTAGTCAAATAGCTAGTTTGAATTATTACAAAAGCTTAAGTGGCAAAATTACATGTTAAATTTGTTTTCAATTTTCTTTCACTTTTTAACTACACAACTTGAAGTTGAAATTCATATAAACCTCAAAAGAAATAGCTATCATTAACAAACTCCAAGCAGTTAACAATCACAACATAATAACACCTTGTTAAAATGTCACATAATGCATGACTTTTGGAACTAATGCCAATAAGAACTCATGGGAAAAAAGATCAATTAGCAGGAAACAAATAATCATTTATGAGAAAATTAAAAAGTCCATTGTGCATAGAATATTTCTTATTCTTTATCTTGGGGAAGGAATAGTCTCAATGATTCCAAGGAACTGTATTCTAATTTTCTAATTAATTTGTTCTTTTTTTGTATGTTTTACTGATTGTGCTGTTACAGTTATCACAATTTCTTTTCCCTTTGCTCCCCTCCACCCAGC
Source organism: Furipterus horrens (assembly GCF_987537825.1). Classification (NCBI taxonomy): domain Eukaryota; kingdom Metazoa; phylum Chordata; class Mammalia; order Chiroptera; family Furipteridae; genus Furipterus; species Furipterus horrens. The sequence goes on from NW_028327175.1 coordinate 72,438,650, forward strand.
ACCCCCCTCCCTCCAACAGTCCCTGACCCTTAGTCCATGCCCATGGGTTGTGCATTAAAGTTCTTCTCAACACCCCCCTGTCCATTTCCCACCCTTCTGCTATGCTTCTTAATTACTGCACAATTTCCCTCCCTCTCCGCCTTCCCCTCCCATGTGACCTCTCCCCACATGCTCCCTATAATTCTGTTCCCACTCTAGTTGTCTGCTTAATTTACCTTTGTTTCCATTCCTAGCTTCTGTTGTTGATAGTTGTGATACTGTTTTCATTTTCATGTTCATAGTTTTTATCTCCTTTTCCTTAAATAAGTCCCTTTAACATTTCATATAATAATGGCTTGGTGGATGATGAACTCCTTCAGCATTACTTTGTATGAGAAGCACTTACTCTGTCCTTCCATTCTGAATGATAGCTTTGCTGGATAGAGTAATCTTGGTTGTAGGTTTTTGCTTTTCATCACTTTGAATATTTCCTGCCAGTCCCTTCTTGCCTGCAAAGTTTCTTTTGAGAAATCAGCTGACAGTCTTCTATGTACCCCTTTGTAGGTAATTCTCCTCTTCTTTCTTGCTGCTTTTAAGTTTCTCTCTTTATCCTTAGCCTTTGGCATTTCGATTATGATGTGTCTTGATGTGGTCCTCCCTGGGTCTAGTTTGTTTGAGATTCTCTGTGCTTCCTGGGCCTGTATGTCCATTCCTTTCCCAAATTAGGGAAGTTATCCTTCATTATTTTTCACATAATTTTTCAATTTCTTGCTCTCCATCTTCACCTTCTGGAAACCCTATGATTTGTATCTTGGAACATTTATAGCTGTACCAGAGGTTTCTAAGCCTCTCCTCATTTTTAAAAATACTCATTTCCTCCTCTGTACTAGTTGACTGTTTCTTCATTATGTTTCAATTTGTTGATTTGAATACTGGTTTCCTTTTCTTCCCCACTTGTTTCCTATGGATTTTCCTTCACTTCAGCCAGGATAGTATTCATTCGTTCCCATCCTGTTTAATCTTTGCTGTCAAGTCTGTGAGCATCCTAATCTCTAATGCCTTAAACTGTGCATCTGTTAAGTTCTCTATCTGCTCGTCCATTAGGCATGCTATCTGCTCGTTGCTTAGTTGTGTCACTGGGACCTTGACCTGCCCCCACTTCTGAGTCACACTTTTCTGTCTCCTCATCTTTCTGTGTCTGCCTCTGTGATTTGGGCAAGGGCTGTAGCATCTCTTATGTTAAATGGGGCAGAGCTTTCGGTATTCATTAGTGCTGGTGACTGGTTCACCGTGTTTTAGTGCTGTATGTGTGGGAGTGGTCTGAGAGGGAAAAGTGCCAGTTGCCTCTGCTTTTCCAAGCATTTCTTCCCCTGCCTGTACTAAGCAAGCTGCCTCCTTTTCGAGACTGGCAGCTTCTTCTTCTGCCCCAGCCCCCACTTGCTTTCACAGTCATAAGCAATGGGGCTCTATTTTCCCAGGCTCTGGAACTGCAAGCTGCATGGTTCAGTTTGGGGCCGGGATCATTTTGGGGGTTTAAACGGTATGACTGTGTTTTTTTGTCAGGGCTGCTGCTAGCCGCACCGGCCTGCCGCTCTCCCCCGAGGGGTGCTGCCTCTAGCTGTGCGGCCACCAAGCACCGCCCCCGCAGCACTGCTCCACTCCTCTTTCTCTCAGTCCTGGCTCCACCCCTCCTACCTTTCTGGTTGATTATTTTTCCTTCATTTCTTGCTAAACTTCCCTGTAGTTTTGATTTTATGAATTTTCTGGGATTTTTAGTTTTGAAGTGGTTGTAAATTTCTTCTTAGTTGTGAGGAGAAGCAGCGCATGTATTTATGCCTCCATCTTGGCTGGAAGTCCTAATTTGTTCTTTACAAATTAAAATAATCACTTAAATTTTAACTTTATTCTGACAAATTTTTTTCTCGTGGCTAAATTAATTGTCTTCTTTCTTGATTATTGAATTTAAACATAATTCAATACAGTCTAAGTGATCTTAACAGTATTTAAAGTATAAATATCTTTATATTTTTAATTTAAACTAGTTAACTCCATGAACAAATGAGGATGGTTTTTTAAGAGCAATTATTCATATTTTGAAATGATTCATTACAAATATAATTTAATGATAGATATTTTCATTCCTTTTCTTGTACTATAGAAAATTTTGCATTTACATTGGGCATTTCTATATGCATAAACATGAGGAGAATCTGTGTATGAATATGATTTATATATCCTTTACAGTGACTTCCCAATATTGTATTGTATATAATTCAATTCATCTCTTACTTCCTAGTCAACATCTGAGTAAAATTTTAGATCATACCATGAAAAATAGAAACTCAATATTACTCTTAATTTTGTAAAGACCTTATATCATACCCAAGAATTGAGATATTTTAATAAATGTCTACTACTCCAACTTTATGATGTGATTTTTTTTTTTTGAGATGAGAGCAATTACTTAAGAAATGAGGTAGAAAGCTACTACTAGTGGAATGTGACAATAATTTTCTAAATAAAATAAATGTTAAAAGATTATTCAAAACCTTTATATGGTGTGTTTTTGTTTTCAAAGCTCATGTACTTATCAGATTATATCCAATCATTTCTTGGATACACTTTAATAATGATAGTTCTAAGACACAAAAAAATAGATCACAAATAAAATTTCCAGAAACATTACATTATTGAGAATCTGCCATTATTGTGTCACTGCACAGAAACTTCATTTTTTAAAGACCTTTCCTCTTTTCTTTTGTTTCAAACTAGCCTCATCCAATACCCTGACTCACCCACCTACACCTCCCTTACACATGTTCTTCCTTAATCATTAAGCCCAAAGGACGATGAGGTTTCAGTCAGCTACATCGAATAATCATAGAAAGAAAGCCTTGGTTTTGTTTATCACAGAGACAGTTTTAGTTAAATGAAACATAACATCTAGGCCTCAGCTGTGTTGCTGCTCTAGACACAGAAAAGCAGAACAACCCCATTGACCACACCACGGTCAAACCATAAAGAGATACCATGGCTGAAATCAGGACCAGATGCAATTTTTAACTACCCCCTACCCTAGGGCTGAACAATCAGCAGAGACCAGGACTCTAACTCCAATATAATTTTTACCTTGTATAACCCATCCCTTAAAAGCCATTGAGGAGCCATGTCTTTGAGTAGAAGCTCACCTATGACTCAGGGCATAACACCATTTCTTTAATTAATAAACATTTGATTTCTTTTCTTATTTTATTGGATTTGGTTCCCACTTCTTTCAAGCTAGGTGATTTTTAAATATATTTTATTGATTATGTTATTACAATTGTCCCCATTTTTACCACTTTGCCCCCATGACTTGGTAACCCTTCCTTCCAGCAGTCCCCACCTTGTTCATGTCCATGGGTTGTGCATACAAGGTCTTTGGCTTCTCCATTTCCTTTCCTATTCTTAATATCCCCTTGTCTATTTTCTTCCTACCAATTATGCTTCTTGATCCCTGTACCTTTTTTCCCATTCTCCTCCTTCCCTCTTCCAGCTGAAAACCCTCCAAATGATCACCATATCTATGATTCTGTTACTGTTCTGGTTATTTGCTTAGTTTGTTTTTTTTAGATTCAGTTGTTGGTAGCTGTGAATTTGTTACCATTTTAATGTTTATTATTTTTATCTTTTTCTTTTTCTTACATAAGTTTCTTTAACATTCTGTATAATAAGGGCTTGGTGATAATGAACTCCTTTAGCTTTACCTTGCCTGGGAAGCACTTTATCTGCCCTTCCATTCTAAATTATAGCTTTGTTAGATAGTGTAATCTAGGTTATAGGTCCCTGCTTTTTATCATTTTGAATATTTCTTGCCTGCAAAGTTTTTTTTTTTTTAAAGAAATCAGCTGACAGTCTTATGAAAGCTCCTTTATAGATAATTCTCTTCTTTTCTCTTGCTGTTTTTAAGATTCTCCCTTTATCTTTAACCTTTAGAATTTTAATTATGCTGTGTCTTGATGTGGTCCTCTTTGGGTCCAACTTGTTTGGGACTCTGTGCTTCCTGGACTTGTATGTCTATTTATTTCACCAAATTAAGGAAGTTTTGTTTCATTATTTTTTTCCAAATAAGTTTTCAATTTCTTGCTCTTCATTTTCTCTTTCTGGCACCCCTATGATTTAGAAGAGGGTCTTTATACTATTCTCATTATTTTCGAGTTTCTTTTTCCTCTTGTTGTTCTGGTTGAATACCTCTTTCTTTCTTATGTTCCAAATTGTTGATTTGAATACCAGTTTCCTCCTCTTCACTGATGGTTCCCTGTAGATTTTTCTTTGTTGCACTTAGACTTCACTTTTTACTTTATGTTGTTGCCATAATGAATGAGTTCTTTGAGCATCCTGATCACTAATGTTTTGAACTCTGCGTCTGATATGTGATTACCCCTGTTTTGTTTATCTCTTTTTCTGGGTTTTATTCTGTTCTTTCACTTGGGCTATATTTCTTTGTCTTCTCAATTTGGCATCCACCCTGTGTTTGTTTCTGTGTATTAGGTAGAGTTTCTTTGTCTTCCTTTCTTAGTAGCATGGCCTATTGTAGAAAAAGCACCTGTAAATTGTGTGGATAGAGCCTTAGGTAATCACCAGGATGGGGTAACCTGCTTCACCACTTTGTGGCTCTGAGTCAGGGGAGGGCTTGGAGAGGAGACAATAATGCCTCCTGGCTTCTAGAGGTTTGCCTGGCACTTGCCTGGTTTCCAGTCACTTCACCCATTCCCTATATGCCACTGGTATCCTTCCAACTCTTATCCTGGTGGTGAATCCCAGAATAGGTTGATTTGTAATGGTCTAAGTCTGTGCAGGCACTTTAAGCTGAGTCTCCTGAAAATCCAGTAGTTTATTTTGCCATGCCAACCCCACTGATTTTTGCAGCTAGTGGTGATTTATCTTCCCAGTGCAAGCACCCTGGGCTGTGTGGATCTGGCCTGAGGCTGGGATCACTTGCTCCCAATGTATCTCTCCTGATTTTTATTCACAATATATGAATGCAGGATTGTCCATTCTGCCACCACTGCCACCTCTCTGCACCACACAGTATCTTTGCACCTCTTTACCCTTCTCCATGATTTAGTCCCTTCTACCTGTCTGGATGAATGTGGCTTCTTTAAATCTTTGGTTGTCAAACTTCCATACAGTTTGATTTTCTTATTGTTCTAGGTGTTATTTGTTGTATATCTAGTTGTAATTCTTCCTATGGTTGCAAACTTTCATTTTCTTAACTGTAAATTCATGTTCACATTGTTTTGGGTTTGATATGTGCATGGAAGGAACCCCTTTCATTTGTTAACAATTGGAGAAAAATCTTTATAAGGTTATTTGAAAAAAGTATAACATTTTGTCATTTACCTTGCAAGCTACTGCCCCCATACAGTACTGAGTAGATTATTTTAGTGAGATCTAGCAATACTGAAACACTTCAATATGTAAGATTTTTAATGAGTTGATCAAAGAGTGTTGATCAAACACACTACCTGTCAAAAAGTACTAATTATCATGAAACTATTTCTGCAGCTGTCTGGAGAAAGCTAGCATCTTTGGGTGACAAAAATTAAACTGCTCAAGTGTACATCAGAAACAATAAGCTGCTTAGTTGTGACAAAATTGTTACTGCATTAAAGTCACTAGGTCAGGTAAGTGATGTCTCTCTAAACTGATTGTCATTTAGGAATTCTACAGTTTAAGCAGACAACCAAGTTATACAGAAGTTGATCTCAGTGACACTTATTTCAAATCAGATGGAAAACAGGAAGACAAGGGAGCTACCTATCACATCAAAACATACCTGGACATATTGGCAAAGGAAGGGGTTTCAGCCCCAGAAACAGAAAAATAAAAAATAAAAATCACATGTAATGATTTCATTACAAGGGCTTGCTGTTGCTTTAAACCAGATACCTATATAATCCTATTAACTAATGTCATCCAAATAGATAGAATAAAAGTTTAAAAAATTAAAAATTAAAATTAAATAAATACATAAATAAAACCAAGGGAAAAATTTAAAAAATAAAATAAAATTAAGGCAGATTTTATAGGACGAACTTTATAGAAGTGATAGTGCTTTAAATCCAAGATAACCACTTTGTTCTGAGGCTAAGCATCTTATTACAACGTCAACAATATTTCCAGGGAAAAATACAATCTGAACATATATAGATAGTACAAAAATATTTTTTAAAATAAAATTCTTAACAAATAATCCATTATTTCAAATAAGATCATGGAAAATCAATAGATTAAAAAACACACACTGTAAAATGATTCCCTTTGAAAATACTTTTCAAATATTATTGGAATTTTCACTTTTTTCCTGTTTTATTGAGATATAATGAGATCTGTTCAGAAAAGTCCCGCCGTGGTTAATATAATGAGTATGGTTTGCACAACATTGATGAAACCTGACAACCAAGAAGAGTAGATGGGAGTGTGCATATATGAACAATGATGACCTCACAGTGGGGGCAGTAGATTCCATTGAGTGAGCATGTGTACTGTGTGGCCATCACATTCAAAATGACTGAGTGAGTAGAACAACCAATCAAATTTTTATTAACCTTGGACATTCTTCCACAGAAGGCTTTTTGGGGATGAAGCAATGAGTGCAGCAGCAATAAAAGTGTTTCGCAAATACTTCAAAGATGGTCAAGAATCTGTTGGAAGTGATCCATATCATGGAAGGCCTAAACAAGCAGAACACTTAAGAATGTTGAACACATACAGGCTGCAATCCACAAAGATTGGTGACTAACAGTGTGAGAAGAAGCTGATCTGGGGATTTCAAAAACTACTGTGTTCAAGATTTTGACACAGGATTTTGGCATAAAATATGTTGTGGAAAAATTCATCCCATGGCTTCTGCTACCATAACAGAAGGTATATGGTGCTGCAGTTGTTAAAGACCTGATTGAAACCACTATCAATGAACAAGATTTCCTCAAATGTCATAATGGGTGATGAATCCTGGGTCTATGGCTATGATCCAGAAATGAAGATTCTGTCATCTCAATGGAAGTCACCTGGTTCTCCATGCCCAGGGAAGGTTGGCAAAATCGCACTAAGATCAAGACCATGTTAACTGTGTTTATTGATTAAGAAGGTGTTGTCCATCCCAAGTATACCCCTCCAAGCCAAACAATTAATAAGGAGTATTACCTCAATATCCTTTGTCATTTTAGAAATAAAATATGATGAAAATTATCACAGTTATGAGCAGCTGGTGATTGACAACTTCATCATGACAACTTTCCTGCTCATGCATCACTTATTGTGCAGAGTTTTTTGGCAAAACATGAAATCACTCAGGTGACCCAGCTCCCCTACAACCCAGATTTGGTGCCCTGAAAATTCTGGATTTTCCCAAAACTAAAATCACCTTTGAAAAGGATTCAATTCCTCTAAGCAGTTTCTAATGGCATTATGTTTTTAGTGTTGAGTTGTACATATAATTTTTATATTTTGGTTATTAAGCCCTTACCAGATACATGACTTGTGAATGTTTGTTCCCATCAAATGTTTTGTTGATTTTATAAAACCTACATGGTTTCTTCCAAGACACAGTTAATGGGCTAATGTATTTCTTTAAGAGAAATATACACCTTACCATCTCACATGATTATGTAGCAAAGTATGCTACTTTAGATGGAACATAGACAAGTTAGCAAATAATTATGACATGGCAAGAAAAACACAGCGAAGTGCTATTTTGTGAAAGAAGTTTAATTTTCAATGTAGAATGTAACTTTTTAATTAGATAATCATATTTAAATATTATGTGTTAGGGACTGAAGTTCATGTATAAAAATAACTCCCTCACTTCAAAAAAAAGTTATTTGGGATCATCACTGTGATTTATTCCTCTATTGTTATTCTTCAGGCTTCCAACTATACATTTTCTTATTAAGAATCAAAGAGATCTTTAGCTCTAAGACAGAAAACAGTTTGAAATGTGAATAAGTTTTACAGGATATTAATCATAATTAATAATTATATCTTAGTATATTGAGTTTGAGGTTTAAGATAGCTATGTAGGTCCCTTTTTTTACAATATTAGCAGGTTATAAAATCAGTCATCTCCTTGATATATGAAAATATCTTCATGCTCAGTGATAGTTGATGTTAAGCTGGACATAAAACCCAAAGGATTATCTTTACAAGGTCAGTGATCAATGACTATATCAAAGACAAATAGTTAATTTGTATGAGCATAAATTCCAGTGGCATTTTTTTAAAGTTATTTTTATATGTGGTGAAAAAGCTGAAATGCAGGTTTCTTTTTTTGTTTGTTTTTTTAACATTACACACTTTTAGGCAAGTAGCTGCTTTTATTCTTGTCTGACCATGCCTGGGTATTCCAGAAATTAATGAGAGACTTTGAGATAAATTTTCTGTCTTTCATGACATATCAGCACAATTTTTTAAAAACAAATTTAGTGACATATGCCAAAATTATGTGAGATTATGACAAAAATGCACATTGTTTGATCATCAAATTAAAGATAAAAGATCTAAGCCAAGTTGCTGAGAGTGACCCTATCTTAGTCTTTTTAGGCTCTATACCAATATACCTTAGTCACTTAAACAACAAACATTTGTTTCCCACATTTCGCAAGGCTGGGAAATACAAGTGTAAGACACCTGCAGATTTAGTCTGTGGTAAGATCCAACTTCCTGGTCCATAGACAATCACTTTTTCATTGTGCCCTCACATGGTGAAAGAGATAAAGGAGGTCTTAAGGGTCTCTTTTATGTGGTCACTAATCCTGTTCGTAATGGCTCTACTCTCATGATCTAATCACCTTTCAAAGAGCCTGAACTACTAATACCATTGAATTTGGGTTTGCATTTCAACATGAATTTTTGGGGAAACACAAATACTTAGTTTTTAACAAGACTAATGTTCTGAAAGGTCAGAACAATTAATACAAAATTAGAGAAATTGGCTTGAAAAGTATCTAGAATGAAATACAAGGCTGGCAATATTTATTATTTGAGGCAATGCAATAAAATATCTTCTTTGCGAAGAAAGGTGAAAAGCCTTTTGCATCCATGTGGAAAAGAAAGCTTTGCTGAAGGAAACTTATTTAGTTGACAATATATGGACATTATCTAAACATGGAAAAAATTTGTGTGTTAAGCATTAGGCTAAACCAAAGGAGATGTTAAAAGTAAATACAGCATTGTTCTTTAAGTGGGACTAATAATTTTTACTCAACTCATTTTGTACAGTTGTGTGTTGTGTCTGGAGTTAAGTGACTCTTAAGAAGTCATACACCTTTAGGATGAGAAGACAGATGTAAAAATTAAATTCTATGTTCAATCCCTGTTCTATCACTAAAAGAGGGAAACATGTTTAGAATAATTCTCCTAAAAAACTGCATAAATTTGCTTAAAGACCAAGAAAAAATATTTCTGTTTACAATATATTTTTACTGTACAATAGACAGCTGAAAACTTCTTGTATGAAAATTTAAGATGAAAGAAATAGAAATTCCACTTAGCATTATTTCAATTCAGAGTGCTGAATTATGACCACAAATTTTATCCAAAAACAAATTCAGTCACAGATGCTTTCTTTAGAGAATTCTATTAAATAGCTATTATGAAATAATAATGCTGCCCTTATCCAGATTCTTTCAGAAACTGGAAGAATAGAGAATTATTCACATTTATTTTATGAGATTACCTAAACCTTGAAACCAAAACCCTCCAAATACATTACAAGAGAAGATAATGAGTAACTAATATTTATCAGGAACATAGACACAAAAATGCTTAACAAAATATTATCAAATTGTGTCCAGGATTACATAAAAATGGTATAACCATATGAACAAGTGGATATTATTTAAGAAATATAATTATCAAATTAACATTTATTAGTTTATTAATGCAAATCACTCTCCTGGAAGAATAAAGAAAAAATAAAATGATAAATTGAATAAATGTATAAATAGCATTTTTGGCAAAATTGAAACCCACTTATGATTTTTAAAAATAATCCTCTCAAAACTCAAAGAATAGAATAGAATTTCCTCAATTTGTCAAGTTCATTAATAAAAATTTATTGCTGACATTACATTTAGTGATGAAATATCAAGCATTTTGCCTCTAAGGTCACAAAAGGCAAGAATGCTCACTCCTAGTACTTCTACTTGCAATTGTATTAGAATTCCAGTACATTTAATAAAGAAAGAAAAAGACATTAAAAGGAAACCAGAATATGACTACCATTACATGACAGTACTGTCTACCTATAAAATTCTGTGAAATATGCAAAATATGTTTATAAAGTGAATTTAACAATGTCCAGGACATAAGTATAGAAAAAAGAATCAATTACATTTTGTAAACTAGCAAAACTTTAGAGGATGAAAAATTTAAAAATCTCCTTTAGATATCATCAAAAAATCAGGAATAAATCTAATAAGTAATTATAAAGCTTTCTGAAAATAATAAATCTTGTTAGTGAGACTGTTGTTTTTTAAGTGGAAGTATATAATTTTACACATAAAAGTCATTATTATATGTCAATAGTCCACAAGTAGGTCTATAGATTTACCTCAGTTTTGATAAAAATTCAAAGAGAATGTTTGCAAGTTGAAATTAATACATTGATTCTAAAATTTATATAAACCATAAATATAATTGAATAAACAAAAAAAATTCAAAATGAAGAGAAGGTTTTGATCTTGGGTGGACAAATCTTTGTCTTATAGAGGACATAAAAACACTAACTGTAAAAAAAAGAAATAAAATAAATTTCAACAAAAACAAACTTCTACTCCTCAGAAATATTGTTAAATGTGTAAAAATAATCATCAGAGCCACATCAGAATGAAGTTGGAGCAGCTATACCAGAGGAATTGCCTTGCATGTCTTGTGCCTTAAATCTTTGGAATGAAAAAACAAGGCAAAATAACCTTTGGACTGGGCCTAAAGCAAATTTGTGTTCCAAATAACTGATTGCAAATATAACAGGAAGCAGAAAGTACAACTACTAGACCGATGGCAATTGGACTAAAAATTTAAAACATTCCTTAGACTTAATGTCACTATGTTATGTTATTTTCACCAGTGTCTTCTTTCTATTGATGTGATTGTACCCTATCCTTTTCTCATAAGTATCTCTTGCCTTTGTCTCCTTATGAGAACATTATTTGGGCTTCTGCATGAGTCAAAGCTATTTTGTTATCTGAAATAAATGCTTGTTGTCTCTCACTTTGAAAGGCTTTTTATTCTTAGGTTAATAAGTAAATAAGCAAGCCATCTGAAAAAAATAATATCAATAATATATCTGATAAAGAACTTGTATCCAAATATATAAATCATTCCTATACTTAAATAGTAAAAAAGACAACCTACTCAAATATAGGGCAAAAAAATTGAATAGTCACTTCACATAAAATATGTTCAAAATCATTCACCAAGTTAATGAAAACTGATCTCATAATATGTATCAATTTATCCCACGAGAATGTCTAAAATCACAAAAATTGACAACACTAAATATTGATGAGGAAGTGGAATAGTTAGAATTGTAATTCATTGTTGATGAGAATGTAAAATAGTGTAATGACCTTAGAATATTTGTTGGGTGTTTTTCTAAAAACTTAAATATATGCATATACCTACCCTATGATCCAGCAGCTCTGCTTCTGGTTACTTACCCATGAGAAATATAAACATATATATGTGGATATGTGTATATACACACACACACACACACACACACACACACATACACACACACACATACACACACACACACACATACACACACACATACACACACACATACACACACACTCACACACACACACACACAAATGGTTTTTTAAAGAATATTTATAGCAGTTGTATCTACAATATCCAATCACTTGACACACAATGTCTTTCAATTGAAAAATGGATTATCTGGTATATTCACACAATAGAATAATATTCAGCAATAAAAATAATGAACTTATATACACAATATAGATGAGTCTATAAAACTGCATGGTTAGAAAAAGAGAAAACACGTATACTTTTTTGTATGAGCTTCAAACCAGGGAACTGATCTATAGTATTCAAAATCTTCTGGTTGCCTATGGGGGTCAGGGTTGACAGGAAATAAGTATAAGAGAACATTCTGTGGTAATGGTGATGTTTGATATCTTGATTAAAGTGTTGGTTACATGGGCATATTAAATTGTAAAAATTAATTTTGTTCTGCAGGAAATATATTCCAAGACACCCAGTGTATACTTGAAACTTTGAATTGTACTGAATCCTAAATATACCACTTTATTTTTTTTTATACATGCATAACTTTTCACTTAAAGAAAGCACCTTATGGCTTCTTTTTGGCATATCTGAAGTGTCCACATCACTATTCTAGCATTTTGGGGACATTAAGTAAAATAAATATTACTTGAACACAAGCGCTGTGACAATGCAACAGTTGATCTGAAAACCGAGACAGCCACTACTTGACTACCCAGTGGTAGTGTATACAGTGTAGATAGCCTGAACAAAGAAATGATTCAAGTCCCAAGAGGAATGGCTTGAGATTTTATCACACTACTCAGAACAGCCCATAATATAAAACATAAATTGTTTATTTCTGAAATTTTTCATTTAAAAATTTTGAATCAAGATTGACAAACCATGGAATGTAAATCCGTGAATAAGGAGGGACTACTATTGTATGTGCATGAGCATGGATGCATTTAACATTTCATCATTTTTACCTCAGTAAAAAAATAAATAAATAAAAGTCTTGTTAATACAGCCTTGGATGCTAAATAACTGGAAAGTATCACATACACTGGTTAAATTCAACATACACAAACCTTACAATGATGTCTGCAATACTTTAAAATCATTATGTAACCTATTTATTTTTCTTGGAATATTTCTGACTCTCATCAAATCTGTATTCCTATGAGTGAAAAAATAGAAAAAAATACTTAATACAGCTTCAACCATCATAAATGAAGAGTACCTCTATGGACAATATTGCTGTTGTTTTTCTTGGAGGAATATTAAGGAAGGTGACAAGTACCCCATTTTAAAACATATGAGAAAAATATATAAACCACATAGAGGAGACTTGCATAAAATTAGAATAATTTTCTGATACTACATTTGGTGCAACCTAAGCAAATTTCCAAAATAATTTGAGGATACTGTTTCTGAAAATCCTAACAAAGAAAGTACTATTTCATATATTTAATATGCAATTGTACATAGAGATTCTGTAATTTCTCAATATCTCTTCCAGTTCTGTGTATGTGCTTACCTAGAGATAAATAAATGTAAAAACAAAAAGAATTAAAGCACTTTGTGACTCCACAGCTTCTAAGCATATTTCATGCAGTAGAAATAAGACAACTGAATTTTATGCCTGTGAAAAGGTAGGTTATGTGTCCCTTAAGTCCAAAGTGACATAGTATAAATAAATTGCTCAATTTTTACAAATATATCAACTAAAAGAGCGCTAGGGGTTACAGAATGGAAAGGCATATTCTTTGTAAATGTCAAAATATATAAATATTCATAGTACAGACATTATGGCCTACTTTTTAACACACTGCCTACTTTATACCACTGGGGTGAAGAACTTATAAGAGCAGTTGTTCATATAACCATGATATCCAAGTAGTAATGGAGGAAACATCTCTAAGATAAAAATGAGCACAAACATAGATACTTGTAGAGAAGGCCAATTGTTTTCTAAATGTTTTTGGTGCTCAAATTTATAAAAGTTGTTTGTTTGACATCTAAAATATTATCTCAAAAAATGATGAATAAAATCCCCATAAGAGCCTTAAAGTTATGTTTTATTATTGAGTAGAAAGAGCAAAGCAAAGCAACTGCAAAAAAGTCACTATAGTACTATAAACCTCTATTACCTTAGAAAATCATATTGTACAGAAAAAAAAGGTATTTTTTGCCTCAAATTAACATAAAAATATCCTATAATGAAAATAATGAGTAATATTTGATAGAAATAACTTTTCTGAAAACTGGAGGACAGGCAACATTGGTACAATATAATATTGCCATTAACTGAAATCTTTTCTAGTACAGCTAGGTGTTCACAATGCTGCCAACTGCAATTTTCAAGTGTTGGTGCATGCATGTGTGTGCACACCCTTCCTAGATGGCCCCTCTGAGCATGTCATCTTCAGGACATTGCCAAGAAAAGTATATACTCATATGAAATTACAAAATAGTATAAATATTAACAATAAAATATTAACATCATAAACTAACTAATATGAAGATGGGGTAAGTTAGAAACTAAAGAGACATTTGAGAGAGAAATTCTCTGTAGAAATATTTGTCTGATTAATAATATATCTCTGAGTTTTATGTTATTTAACCCATTGAATTTCAAAAATACTAATAATTATTAACATATTAAATTTATTTTTCTCTAATCATGGGTTATAATTTTATCACTCTTTTAAAATTTAATTTCTTAAAACTTAAACTTTAGGAAAGATATGTGCAATATTACTAGAGTCATACATGTTCTAGGTTAATGACTATGTGGAGTAATTTTCAAAATTGAATACCATTGATTGTTTAGCTTGCACCTTTCAATAAAACAGATGTTAAAGTTTCCTGGCAGCATTATAAAATCAAGAAAGAGTTGGCTCAATGTGAAGTTATATACTAAGATATCACTTATGCCTGATCTTTATCTGATTGAAGCATTCTCTTTTAGTCTCAAGTGTTCACCAGCCAGCCTCTCCTTGAATATATCCAATAGGTACAGATTAAATATAAGTTTTCCTACTTAATATCTATTTTATTAAGAAATACGTTTTTAAAAAATATGTACACTACTACCAAAATAAACACTTGCCAAAGGGATAGTATTACAGTTGAGTTTCAGTTTCAATTTTATATTTTTATTGAGTTTAAAAATACCATTATTTAGGAAAGAAACATTGAGTTAATATATAAGTCCTTCATCATATATGCTTTTTCACAAGACTGAATCTGTTTTTTCCTTTATAAGCTTTTAATTTTACGCAGCAACATTTATAGATACTCCAATTAAAAAATATAAACTATTGTATTTATATTAAGCTTTGTATATTAACTCTGATAAATGTCATTTAATTAAATCAAAACTATTTCCCTTTGCATCACTATTTTGTGAGTAAACTTCATAAAGTCTAACATCACTTTTTTAATCTACAAAAAAATGGATATCTGTTCTGAAACTATATCATATAATCCAATGATTTAGATTAGTATTGAATGTTTAATTTTGTTTAAAAAATGTTTGATTTCAAGATATCATGCAACGATAAAAATAACACATCCCCAAATTATTTTAAATAAAAATGGCATTGAATTCAATCCACTAGATTTTAGTAAAAAACAATTCTATATGGATCACTATTTTTTCTACATATCTTGCGAACAGAGGTACAGACTGATTTTATTCTGGACAATCTTTTCAAGGCTGGTTTACAACAAACAACCTCAAAAATAGAGATAGAGTCTCTCTGGAGCAAAAGGAAGACATAATTCGTCTCCATTATTAAAGTTAGTCTCCCTAAACTCATAGCTTCTCCCTGTAATGCAAAACCATTAACATGCAGTCAGTATTCTGAGCCCGTGTACATCATCCCATGAAACTTATAGGTAAATGGAATTGGTCCAAAATGCGCAAGTGCTCACAATGCTTTTTGTGATATGAATAATAGCCCTTTCTTCATAATAGTTTCAACATCCACAGTTCTTGAAATTTGGCAATGAGAATGTAATGTTGACAGAAATGGCTTTCTAAAAGAGGAAGGATGGAAATCTCTTTTGGGCTTGAATAGAAAATGCAAGATGACTCCCTGGAATGTGGTAAGTAAGGTATGTTCTTGCCCTAATAGCGGGCAATGTGAAGGGAGTGTATCCCAATGCCCCTGTCTATGAATAAACAGAAGAAATAATATTTAGAGGCTGAGCAATGAAATATAGCATTAGACAAGCTACACAAATGGTGCCTTGTTTGTGTTTACTCTCCTCTGATGGGAGAGGAAGAGTCAAGGAGAGAATATTATGACAATGAGAATGCAAGCTCCATGATCGTAGCTAAAGGGCCTTGGCTCCATGGAGACCAAACCAAGATATGCTAAAGCTGAAACAAATATTGTCTCCAGTGAGGAACTTGCTCTTCCTTATAAAGCTTTGGGTGGACAGAAAACATTAGGAAAATATTTTGGTTGAGCCATGAACAATATGACTTGAAAATAAAAGCAAATTCAAAGCCATATTTAATAACTCATAGTCTGTTTTTCTGCCAACACCATGCTGTTTTGATTATTGTCACTTTGTAGTATAATTTGAAGTCAGGGAATGTGATACCTCTGGTTTTGTTCTTTTTTCTCTCAGGATTTTATTGGCTATTCAAAGTCTTTCAGGGTTCCATACAAATCTGATGATTCTTTTCTTCTATTTCTTTAAAAATATCATTGGGATTGCATTAACTCTGTATACCACTTTGGGTAATATGGACGTTTTAACTATGTTGATTCTTCCAATTCATGAACACAAAATATCTTTCCATTTCATTGTGTCTTTTTCATCTCTTTTAATAATGCTTTATAGTTTTCAGTATATAGGTCCTTCATCTCCTTTGTTAAGTTTATTCCTAGGTATTTAATTCCTTTTGTTGCAATTGCAAAAAAGATTATTTTATGTATTTATATTTCTAAAATTACATTATTAGTATATAGGAATACAGTAGATTTTTGTACATGATTTTGTATCCTGAAACTTAACTCTATTTTTTTAATGTTTCTTATAGTTTTGTTGGTGGAGTCTTTAGGGTTTTCTAAATAAATAATCATGTCATCTTCAAACAGTGACCCTTTTACTTCTTTATTCCCAATTAGTATGCCTTTTCTTTCTTTCTCTTGTCTGATTGATCTGGCTAGGACTTTCAGCACTATGTTGAGTAAGAATAGTGAGAGTGAGCATCCTAGTCTTGTTCCTGACCTTAGGGGAAAATTTTTCAGTTTTCACCACTGAGTATGATATTAGCTGAAGGTTTGTCACATATGGCCTTTATTGTGTTGAGGTACTTTCCTTTTATACACATTTTATTTAGTGTTTTAATTATAATTAATGTATCTTATCAAATATTTTTCTGTATCTGTTGATAAGATCATATGATTTTATCCTTTCTTTTGTTAATGTGGTGTATTACATTGATTGACCTGCATGTGTCAAACCATCCTTGTACCCCTGGAATGGACCCTACTTGACTGTGCTGTCTTGCATCTTTAATGTATTGTTGTTATAATTTGCTAGTATTTTGTTTAAGTTTTTGCATCTATATTTATCAGAGATATCAGTCTGTAGTTACATTTGTGTGTGTGTGTGTGTGTGTGTGTGTGTGTGTTATCTTTGCCAGGTTATGGTATCAGGGTTATATCAGTATCATAAAATGTGTTTGGAAGTGTTATCTCTTCTTCAGTTTTTTAGAAGAGTTCAAGAAGTTATCTACCGCCCAAATTTGAAAACATTTACTTGACAAGATATATGCATGCCCATGTTCAGTGCAGTATTATTCACAGTGGTCAAGATGTAGGAACAACCAAAGTATTTTTCAATCAATAATTGGATAAAGATGTTGTACATACAATGGAATACTACTCAGCAGTAAGAAAGATGAAATACTGCCATTTGAAACAACATGGATGGACCTTAAAATTTTCATACTAAGTGAAATAAGGCATACTGAAAAAGTTAAGAACCATGATTTCACTGATATGTAGAATATAAAAGGGAAAGTAAAAAATGAACAAACAAGAAAAACACACAAAAAGTCACAGACACAGAAAACAATATGGTTGTTACCAGAAGGCAGGAGGGTAGAAATGGGGAGGAAAGGGGGGCAAAGTATATGGTGATGAATGATTATTTGACTTTGGGTGGTGGGCACACAATGCAATAAACAGATCATGTATCATGGAAAGATATACTTGAAACCTATAAAATCATATTAACCAATTTCACCCAATACACTTTATTAAAAATAACTCATAGTAACTCTCTTCCTCTGTTACCTCTATTTTCATTCTCCCCCTCAACCTAACTCAGCTAAAAACTAAAATGGCAGATTAAAGCATATCCCTTCAGGGCTACCAACTCTGGAAACAAATCATGGCTTCTCATTGAACTATCTGAATTACCATTGTGGGTTGAATGGTAGCCCAAAAAGGATGTTCAAGCACTAATTCCTGGTATCTATAAATTTTATTTTATTTGTAAGTTACCTGGTAGATGTAAGTAAACTAATTTTCTGGAGATAAGATCATCCTAGATTTAGGTTGGGCTCAAAATCTAATAACTTGTGTCTTTATTAGACAAAGAAAAGGGAGATTTGAGATAAGCCAAAATATGAGAATTAAAGAGGAAGGTCATGTTAAGAATCAAGAAGAGATTCAGAGGGAAGAAGATGGCAGCTCAATAGGTAGCAGTGTTGTCTGCTTGCTCCCATCGTGGAAAAAGGAAAAAAAATTGGAGTTCAAAAATGGAGAGGAGTGAGTGAGGGAGTGTGGATTTCAGATAGCACAAACAGGGAAGGGAGTGTGGGAGCGGTATGAAAGAGAGCAGAAAACTCACCTGCATTCTCAAAAGGAGTCACTGGGCTCCCGAACCTGGTTACACTGCGGCACCTCACCACAAGGGAGCAGCTGCAGACTGGCTCATTAGCCGGGATCTGCTTAGAAACTGCCCCCTGCCATAGGCGCTGGGACCAGCAAAGTCCCGGAGGGAGTCAATGAGAAGATTTCCTTGAAACAGACAGAGGTATGGAAAGACAGCGAACAGCCAAGACTGCGGGAAACTATGAACTGAGTCTAGATGGGGACTCCCTGGGCTGGCAACCCTGGGATGGCAACCCTGCACCCAGCTGCATGCATCACAGCTCCACCCAAGAAAAAAGCAAAACTGAGCCAGAGAAAGGGGCCCATACAGGAAAGCTGCAGCAGAAACGCAGACTCAGTAGGGACCCAAGGCAGGCAAGCAGTACGCACAGGTGAACATTAAGACTAAGATGCTGCCAGCAAGGGACAGACACAGCCCGGTGCTCAAGCTTGGAGCACAGAGACCTTTTGGGAGGAAGAGCGAAGACAGGACCCAAGGCTGGGCAAGAATTAGGGACATGTGCACTGGCTTACCAGCAGAACAATGTTGCTAGACAAGCCTCAGGATTGCTGGAGGGTGCCTCAGGACAAGTGGGGAGAGATCTACTTCAGTGCAGCTCACAGGAGAAAGCTGCAGCAGGCCCACGAGTGAGAGAAAAGCAACCACAGAAACCAGCTAGGTCTCCTCACAAACAGCCAGCCAGAAAAGAATATTTGAAACCCATGGAATTTTGACCAGAGGTGGATCCAGAATAAGGAGAACAGAACCCAAAGGTTGTACTAGAGTAAAAATCTTTCTTTAATCTGTCTCCTACCCTCTCTCCCTTTTATTCTTCTTTAATTTTGTTTGTTTGTCTGTTTATTCTCCCTCTCGCACTAAATATATAGCATGTAACTGCTATATAAACCTAATACTGTACAATGCCACTTTCTCACTTCATTCTGCACTCTGCTCTCCCTATTTCAACATATAAAGTAAATGCTACTTACTGTCTCACTCAACCTTGACCCTACTTGCTACTATTATTATTCTATCATCTTCCCTCTCAAAAATCATCTCTATCAGTTAAACCAACTCTTAACAGTTCTGCATATAGTATAATAGTCTTAACCTCTTTACATCTATATTAATAGTGACTCATTTGCTACTGATAGTGTGATTGTGGGTGGGGGATATTTGTGAGGGTGTGGGTTTCTTGCCTGGGTTGTGTGTTTATGTTTTAACAACATTTTGACAAAAGAACTCAAGAAAAGGTGGGCAGAGTGACTCTCAATCAACTAGCCAGTGGAAAGTTTCCACCAGAGAATAAATGAAGTATAACCAGACAGCTTAAACAAACAATACAAAGGGCATCCCAAGAGCATCAAGTTCAGGAGATCAAAGAGACTGCACCACTGAATCCTCAAGGTCTCCTATACAGAATCCCATACCACGAAAGTGGGAAATTAAAGCAGACAAATCCAAGAAACAAAAACATAAGAAGCATACAACAGACACAGAAACAACCTCCCAATGAAAGAAAAATAGGAATCCCCAGAAAGAGAGCTAAATGAAACAGAAGCAAGCAATCTATTGGACATAGAATGCAAAAGAATGGTTATAAAGAAGCTCAATAAACTTGAAAAACTCAGAGAAAACTATAATGAATTCCAGGTGAACTACAAACAACTCCAAGAAAAATATAAAGAACTCCAGGGAAGCTACAAGGAACGTATGGAGAACTACACCAGCTTAAAAAAGGACATAGAAACTATCAATAAGAACCAAGAAGAAATGAATAATACAGTTTCTGAACTGATGAACACAAGAAAATCAATCATAAGCAGGCTAAACAAAGAAGAGGGTTGGATCAGTGAGTTAGAAGACAATGTAGAAAAAAATTCTCAGACAATACAGAAAGATGAAAAATATTTTAAAAGAATTAAGGGGGTTTAAGAGAATTGCAGGACAACATGAAATGAAACAACATTAGAATCATAGAGATACAAGTAGGAGAAAAAGAGGAGCATAGGATAGAAACCCTGATTGAAAAAGTAATAACAGAAAATTTTCCTAACTTGATGAGAGAAAAAGTCATGCAAGTCCAGGAAGCACAGAGAGTCCCAGTGAAGGTGAACCCAAAAAGGCTCACTCCAAGGCACATCATAATTAAAATGGCAACATTCAAAGACAAAGAAAGAATCCTAAAGCAGCAAGAGAAAAACAACAAATAACATACAAGGGAGCTCTAATAAGGCTATCAACTAATTTCTCAACAGAAACACTACAAGCCAGAAGGGAATGGCAAAAAGTATTTCAAGCAATAAAAACAAAGGCCAACAACCAAGAATACTCTATCCAGCAAGGCTCTCATTCAAAATGGAAGGTGAAATAAGAAGTTTTCCAGACAAAGGAAGACTAAAGAATACATCTCCACCAAATCAACATTGCAAGACATGTTAAAGGGAATGCTTTAAGAAAAAGAGAGAGGAAGAGGAAAACAAGTACAAAAGGAAATGAATAAGTACCTTTCAATAATGACCTTAAATGTAAAAGGGTTAAATGCTCCAATCAAAAGACATAAGGTAGCAGAATGAATACAAAAACATGACCCACATATATGCTGTCTACAAGAGACACACTTCAAAACAAACGATTTACACAGACTGAAAGTGAAGGGATGGCAAAAAAGTATTCCAGGCAAATGGACATGAGAAAAAAGCTGGGGTATTAATACTTATATCAGACAAAACAGATTTTACAGCAGAGGCCATAAAAAGAGACAAAGAAAGACATTTCATAATACTTAAGGGAACAATCCATCAAGAAGATATAACCCTGATAAACATATATGCACCCAACATAGGATTACCCAAATATGAAAGGAAAATACAGGAACACTACAAAAAGGATATCAACAGCAACACACTCATAGTAGGGGACTTTAACACTCCATTATCAATAATAGACAGATCTTCAAAGCAAAGAAACACCAAGGATATTGAAGCATTGAACAACACACTAAACCAAATGGACTTAATTGACATATATAGAACTTTTCACCCCAAAGAAGAAAAATATACATTCTTTTCAAATGTACATGGGACATTTTCAAAGATAGACCACATGGTAGGACACAAAACAAGCCTCAACATATTAAAAAAAAAAATAAAATTATATCAAGCATCTTTTCAAACCACAATGCCTTAAAACTAGAAATCAATCTCAAGGAAAAAAGTCAAAGACATTCAAACTCAAGGAGAATGAATAACATGCTATTAAATAATGAATGGGTTAACAATGACATCAAGGAAGAAATAAAAAAGTTTCTAGAAACTAATAATAATGAACACACAACAACCCCAAAACTGTGGGACACAGCAAAAGCAGTCTTGAGAGGAAAGTTCATAGCAATACAGGTCTGTCTGAAAAGGATAGAAGAATCTCAAATTAAAAAATCTAACCCTACAGCTACAAGAACAAGAAGAACAACAACAAAGTAAGCCCCGGGCGAGTAGAAGGAAGAAAATTATCAAGATCAGAACAGAGTTAAATGACATAAAGACTAACAAAAAATTCAAAAGATCAACAAAAGTAGAAGCTGGTTCTTTGAAAAGATAAACAAAATCGACAAGCCTTTAGCTAGGCTCATCAAGAAAAAAAAGAGAGAAGACCCAAATAAACAAAATCAGAAATGAAAGAGGAGAAAAGATTGTAACAAATTACTACAAACAACTGTACGGCAAGAAATTTGACAACCTAGATGAAATGGACAAATTTCTAGAAACATATAAACTTCCAAAACTGAAGAAGAAGTAGAAAGCCTGAACAGACCAATAACAAAGACTGAAATTGAAGTAGTAATCGAAAAATTCCCAGCACAAAAAAGCCCTGGACCTGATGGCTTCACAGGCGAATTTTACAAAACATTTAGGGAAGAACTAATGCCTACCCTCCTCAAACTTTTCCAAAAATCCAAGAAGTAAGAAAACTCCCAAACTCTTTCTATGAAGCCAATATTACCCTAATTCCAAAACCAGGTCAAGACACAACAACAACAACAACAAAAAGAAAACAACAGGCCAATATTACTGATGAACATAGATGCTAAAATCCTCAACAAAGATATTGGCAAATAGGATCCAGCAACAACATTAAAAAGATCATACACCATGATCAAGTGGGATTCAACCCAGGAATGCAAGGATGGTTCAATATTTGCAAATCAATAAATGTAATACACCACATAAACAAACTGAAGGACAAAAACCACCTGATCATAACCATAGATGCTGAAAAGCATTCCATAAAGTATAACACTCATTTATGATGAAAACTCTCAGCACAATGGGAATAAAGGGAGCATACCTCAACATAATAAAGGCTATATATGAGAAACCCAAAGCCAACATCATACTCAATGGACAAAAACTGAAATCATTTCCCCTGAGATAAGGAACAAGACAAGGATGTCCATTCTCTCCACTCCTATTCAACATAGTGTTGGAGGTTCTAACCACAGCAATCAAAAAAGAAAAAGAAATAAAAGGCATCCAAATTGGAAAAGAGGAAATAAAACTGTCATTATTTGCAGGTGACATGATCATGTACATAGAAAACCCTATAGATTCAATTAATAAACTACTTGACATAATAAGTGAATTTGGAAAAATAGCAGGGTACAAAGTCAATATTAAGAAATTGAAGGCATTTCTGTACACCAACAATAAAATGTCAGAGATAGAAATTTTAAAAAAAGTCCCATTTACTATAGCAACAAGAAAAATAAAGTACCTAGGAATAAACTTAACCAAAGAGAAAAAAGACTTATACTCAGAAAACTACATATTTCTGAAGAAATAAATTAAGGAAGATACAAATAAATGGAAGCAAATACAATGTTCATGGATGGGGAAAATCAACATCATTAAACTGTCCATACTACCCAAAAGAATTTACAGGTTCAATGCAATCCCTATTAAAATATCAGTGACATATTTCACAGACCTAGAAAAATACTTCAAAATTTTATATGGAACCAAAAAAGGGCCTGAATAGCCACAGCAATCTTGAGACAGAAGAACACAGCAGGAGGAATCACAATACCTGACATTCAACTATACTACAAAGTCATTGTGATCAAGACAGCCTGGTACTGGCATAAGAACAGACATATAGATCAATGAAACAGAATAGAAAGACCTGAAATAAAACCAGGTCTATATGGTCAACTAATATTTGACAAAGGGGGAAGGAACATAAAATGAAGTGAGAAGAGCCTCTTCAACAAACGGTGCTGGAAGAACTAGACAGGGACGTGCAAAAAAAATGAAACTAGACAACCAACTTACACCACACACGAGAATAAACTCAAGATGGATCAAAGACTTAAATGTAAGCTGTGACACCATAAAAATCCTAGAGGAAAACATAGGCAGGAAAATTTCAGATATCCCACGTAGCAATATTTTCACTGATACATTTCCTAAGGCAAGGGGGATAAAAGAAAGAATAAACAAATGGGACTACATCAAACTAAAAAGTTTCTGCTCAGCAAAAGAAAACATCAGCAAGATGGAAAGGGCCCTGGCTGCTGTGGCTCAGTGGATTGAGTGTCGGCCTGTGAGCCAAGTGTCGTTGGTTCGATTTCCAGTCAAGGCACATGAATACATTGCATGTCAGGTCCCCAGTTGGAGGCGCAAGTGAGAGGCAACCACACAGTGATGTTTCTCTCCCTCTCTTTCTTCTTTCCCCTCTCTCTAAAAATAAATAAATAAATAAACAAACAAATAAATAAATTATTATTTTTTTAAAGATGAAAAGGGAACCAACCATATAGGAAAATATATTTGCCAATGGTACCTCAGACAAGGGATTGATCTCTAAAATATATAAAGAACTTACACATCTCAACACCAAGAAGACAAACAGCCCAATTAAAAAATAGGCAAAGGACCTGAACAAACACTTCTCTAAGGAGGATATACAGAGGGTCCATAGACATATGAAAGAATGCTCAACAGCACTAGCCATCAGAGAGATGCAAATTAAAACCACAATGAGATACCACTTTACCCCAGTTAGAATGTCCATCATCAACAAAACAACAAACAACCAGTGCTGGCGAGGATGTGGAGAAACGGGAACCTACTGCACTGTTGTTGGGAATGCAGACTGGTGCAGCCACTATGGAAAACAGTATGGAATTACCTCAAAAAACTAGAAATGGAACTGCCTTTTGAACCAGCAATTCCACTGCTAGGACTATACCTGAAGAATTCTGAAACCCCAATTCAAAAGAACCTATACACCCCTATGTTCATAGCAGTGCTGTTTACAATAGCCAAGTGCTGTAAACAACCTAAGTGCCCATCTGTAGATGAGTGGATTATAAAACTGTGTTACATTTACACAATGGAATATTATGCAGCAGAAAGAAAAAAGGAACTTCTGCCATTTGCTACAACATGGATGGAACTAGAGAGAATTATGCTTAATGAAATAAGCTAGGCAAGGAAAGAAAAATACCATATGATATCACCTAATTCAGGAGACTAATGAACAATACAAACAAATGAACAAAATTGAACAAGGAATAGAAAAAGAGTTAAGGGGGGGAGAGAAGGGGTAACTAGGGGAAGAGTCTATTAAAGGAACTAGTATAAATAACCCATGGACATGGATAATGGGTGAGGAATGACTGTAGGAGAAGCGGTGGGCTGGGTCGGGGTGAGAAGTGGGGGAAAAAAAGGGACAACTGAATAGAACAACAATAAAATTAAATTAAAACCTTAAAAAAAAAAGAAGAGATTGAAGTGATATATTTATAAGCCAAGGAGCACTAGGGATAGCCTGCCTGCAGCCATTAAAAACTAATAAGACATGGAAAATATTTTCTTGCACAGTTTCTCGAAGAATCCAATTCTATAATATCTTGACTTTGGACTTCTGGCCTCTATATCTGTGGGAAAATAAATGTCTGTGTTTTAAGCCATAAAGTTGTGGCAATTTGTTACATCAGTCCTTGAAAACTACCATTCATGTTTTGTTGCTTACAATAAGGGTCTATTCTCTCTGATGAGAATGACAAACCTAAGTGCTGATTAAACCTGAAATATCTAGATTGCACTAACCACTGCTTCCTGCCAGGATCTATCATGATTCTGATGTAGTAATACATTCATCAACACAGACTGGAACTAAATGTCTACAATTTTCCAGGTTACTGTGCTGAGGTTCCAGTTCAATCCACTGATGCTATCCATACCGCCAAAGATCTTAAAATTAATCTACAGAGAGCTCTTGACTTTCAAGATCATTTGCAGTATAAAAATGAATTGCATTTCAAACACCACTCAACAATTGGCTGGTAGACTTTCAACAAACTTTTCATTGTCCCTAAGACACAGAGGCATCTGGTATCATTGGGTATTAGAATAATCTCAAATATTACTAAAAAAGACTCTTCGTCTTTCTTCTCTGCCTGATCTAAATACCTTAGTAATACACTTTGGTCATATAAATACATCTGTCCCCAGAAAGGGTTCATCTCTCATTTCTTGCAATAATCAGAGGACAATGAAAGAGGTAATGGGTTGAGTACATTGTTTGCCAAGTTCCCCCACAGAGACTCAAGTAAGATATTGTAATAAGTCTTTGTCAATTTTATGAAATTCCCTTTTTTGTCTCTTGCCCCCTAACTCTTCTGGATGAAAGTCCTGGGTACAAAGAGGGTATGATTAGAATAAAAATTGTATTATAGCTTCTGGAAGGAGAAACACCAATTATGCAGAAGTAGGGGAAATAATCTCCCCACCACTTTTACAGGGAACATATCAGGCCCTGATAGTATGGGGACAGAATAACAAATGACCTTTTGTTTTAAGAGCCAACCCTGGATTTTTTCTCCTAGCATCATTTCTGCAGAATTATAAATTGGCTTCTATCATCTCAGCCCTCTCCCACTGGTGTTATCACTGACCTCTCTCCTAGAGTAGAATGGGCTCTGAGACTAGCAGCTAAGCCATGGTATATGGGGAAAAAAAATGATGGATTATGTCTCCCTTGAATAGGTTACATAATATGACAGTGGTAATGAGCTATCACTCCTATGATTGCTACTAGATATATTATGACTATTTTGCAAGCATAATGAGACCAAATTTTTTCTTGGCTTAAAGGAGTTAGCTGCTATGTGAGAAAACCCATAGAGGCAGCCTTATGGTAAGAAACTGCCCTAGTCAATAGCCATCAAGAACAAACAAACAAACAAACCAGGACCTAATTTGTACTGCCATAAATAAATGAATTCTGCTAACAAAATATATTGACTTGGTATGTTTTTCCAGTTATGCCTCTGATGTTACCACTGACCCAAACAGCACTTACCTTGCAGATTATCAAGTCTTTGAAGTAGAGAACTCAAATAAGTCATATCCAGACTTCTCATATAGAGGAAGTATAATAAAGAGTGGGTTGTGTTTGTCTGCCTCCAACTATCCATGCTGTTGCAAAAGGTAAGATTTCCTCCTTTTTATTTACTGCTGCACAATATCCTATTGTGAAAATGTACAAGTTTTTTACCCACTCATTTACTCATGGCCACTTGAGCTGTTTCCTGTTCTTGGCTATTGGAAATAATACTACTATAAACATAGGGGTGCATATATTCTTTTAAATTGGTGGTTTGGGATCCTTAGGATATATTCCCAACAGTGGGATCAAATGGCTATTCCACTGTAAATTTTTTGAGGGAACTCCATACTGTTTTTCAAAGTGGCTGCATTTGTCTGCATTCCTACTGACAATGGAGACATCTGTAATAGTGTCAACAATAAATTAATTTAAAAATAGAAAAATAAAAGGATTAGCTATGACCTCCCTTGATCTTCATACTAAATGATTTCAAGGAATCCCTGAGAGATTAATAAGAAACTAGTAAATGCCTTTTATAAATTAAATTTTTTAAGTTAAAAAAAGAGTGTATTGTGTTAAGATTCTTGCTTATTCTGTGGTGATTTGCTATGCTGTAAAAGAAAAGTAATATAGCAAGGCTTAATCATCCATCGGATCTTATTCAATCCATGGCAAATACCACCTGACTGTTGGAACAAACAAAGAACAATTGTACCAACTTCCCTTTGGTATTCCATCAAGAACAAAAAAGTTGACTCAATTATATATACTGAACTGAGACTATGAAGACTTACCAACAGGAAGGAAGAGGTATCATCAACAATGGAGGCATTGGAGGCACCAGTAACATATAACCTCTTCCTAATATAGGTCCTATTTTCAGGAGTCCAACAATTCTAAATAATACCTACTTTCCAGGGGTACAATGCATATTCCTGGGACTGTACTTATTGTCTGGAAGCCAGGCATTAACTTGCCTCCCTCACAACAACAATTATGTGTACATTTATCGTGGCCATAACAGACCTGCAATTGTTTAAGGAAACACCATCTGTGGAGACAAACAATCTACTAGACATAGAGTTTAAAACACTGCTTGTAAGAATGCTCAAGGAACTTAATGAGGACTTCAACAGAATAAAAAAAGACCGATCAGAAATGAAAGAACCATCATCTGTAGCTTATGTACACTTCAGACAGCTGTAAAGATTTCTTTTAAATTTGGTAATTCTTGGTCAGTTAGTGAAATTTCTGGGGGGGAGGGGGCTGACTTGTTATCCATATAAACAGTGCAGGCAATTGTCTCTACAAATGGAGTTACACAATTAGAAAAGGGGTCCATAATTTTAACTAAAGAGATAAATGCTGCCACCTCAGCCTGGGAGGTATTCATCTCAGACTCAGATCACTAACTAGGGCAGTTCCAGATAATAGAATTGTCTTTGCATCCTTTGTGGACCAACTGAAGTCTGTGCAGTTACTAATACATCATACTGTAGCCAAATGAATGTCTTTGCCAAGAGGAAAGATCAATACAGACATTCCAATTACATGGATAAAGCCACCTGTATTTTAAGTTAGACCCTGATGGTTTATGCAATTTTTGACAGTTTCAATAGGGGACACTTCTTGGCATGGTTGAAAAAATTAAATGCTTGTTAGTCCCATTCTGCAGCTTGAAGTCCCATTGGTATAGACTTATTTAAATGCTGAATGAGACTGTTGAATTAGACTGTTGAATGAATTTGGTCCCAGTCTCTGCGTATCAGGTTAATTAGAGTGCCTGACATAGTGGTGGGTCATGGAAATGTTCTAGTCCCATGATGGCAGAGAAACTAGGGGTGAATATTCTTGGGAAACAATCACAACAGATTTTTCACATTTCTGCACATCCAGAAAATAGAAGCATGTGCAGAGGTACTTGAATAGCAAACAATTTCGGAAGACAAAGAGTTCATCTTCTTTCAGAGCAAACAGGCATGCTTATTGCTCATTATAAAATATTTAGATTTCCTAAGTTCAAGGCTTCTATCCTATAATGTAATAAGTGCAGGCATATACCAAGGCCCCAATGCACAGCCTCGTAGGACTTGAGTACAAATATAATGTTCACGCTACTTGCTGTGACATGAAGAACAAATTATTTGCTCTCATCTAGGAGTCTTGTGTCTTCTGAGAGCATACTTCAAAATCTGGTGTGCTAAAAACTTAACTTTGAAGTAGGACAATATCTTAAAACTTCTATTATTCTTAACAGATTTTCAAAATACTACATTTGTTACAGGACTTAAGAATGCTCATATTCAGGGAAGAATGTTAATATTCAATTTTTAAATCAGTTATCTTTACTAAAGAAATAGAAAGTTATATTGTTTGCATTAGTATTAGAATTAAAATTACATTTTCCAGCTGACTGTGTACTAACCACTGTTTGAGATTTTTTTCTCAATGATAGAATTTATTCAACTATAAATTCTACAACTAACAACTGTCCATTAATTTCTTCATTTTCTTTTTCATTTAAAAATTATTTCAAACTATTATCTGATCATCAGGAAAAAATTTAAAAACTGTTTATAGTATACAAATTAAAGAGTAAAATATTTCTTTGAATACTATACTTTAGGAGATAATTAAGATGAACAATTGTGAGAATAGGTGTAAACATTTGTCTTTAGTTAGGAGATCATAAAATTCATACCATTTTCAACTTATTTTTTTCCTATAATACAATTGATCTATCAGTACTTTTATATCATTCTTTTTATCAACAGCACAACATTCTGGTGTATAGCTATATCAAATGTATTTCATCATTCTCTTATGTTGAATAATTTGGTAGCCACAAGGTACTTTTTTATTTTTTTGCTAATAAAAACAATACAGAAATGAACATTCTCATTCTTTATAAGCCTAGGATTAATTTCTAACATTGAAATTTCAGGATCAACACACATTTTTTTTTCTCTAATTTTCTTTTAAAATTTATGTTAACTTATTTCACATATAAAAGTGTTCCTTCCTTAACTTTAAAAAATCAATAGCTGTAATTAATGTATGTTTCTGTCATAAAGAAATGAACTGAGACATGGAAATGCACCAGAACTTGTAAAAATGTACTAAAAATTGAACTAAGTAATAAAATATTTTTAGAATTAGAAACAATAAACTAATTTTAATTAATATAATGAAGAGATCTACCATAAACATGGATAAGATGACATAATTTATCAAAATAGTAATTGTTTTCTAAACTCATCTATAAATCCAATGCACTTTCAATCAAAAGAAACTATCAAACAAATCAAAGCAAAAATGGCTATTGCACACAATCTCCTTTTATAAAGTGTTTTTAATGAACAAAAATAAACTAACAGGCAAAATAGAACCAGGAGCATGGAAACACGAAACAGACTGGCAGTGACCAGAGGGCCGGGGGATGGTGGAAAGAAGGGGAAGGGACTAGACAAAGAACATGTATGAATGACCCATGACATGGACAATAGTGTGGGGATTGATTGTGGGAAAAAGGCAGATGGGCTGGGCAGAGGAGGGCAAAGGAGGGGAAATTGCGACAACTGTAATAGAATAACAATAAAAAAGGAAAAAGAAAAACTGCTGAGGCATTTTCACATTCAGTATTATAAAAACTATTTTATTATTGAAAAAATAAAGTGAATACAAAGTATTTTTAATTGTGTTAGAAGGTGATATAGAAATACATGCAGTCTTATGTTGTTCTCATATTCTTATTATAATGTGATAAGGACAACAATAACACTGTATGCATTTTTGTAGTTGACATTGTTCTGCTCTACTTTGTGCCCTAAACTCAGAAGGTAAAGGAACCACTCTTTACTGAAGACTTTCAATGAGTCATACCCTTTGTGTCTGCTTTATAAATATTATATTGCACCATCAATAGATTAAATGAACTTCCTGAGCTAACCACATTCAAGATTCTAGCTACTTTCCATTGCTATCCTTTAGGTATTGGCTTGGAGTGGGAAAAGTGCAGAGCTGGATGCAGGTGAGAAAAGGAAGAAAAAGTAGGAAGAATTGTAACAACATAAACAATAAACAATTTTTAAAGAGTCCAAAATCTACTATTGGTTCTTTAGAATAACTTTTTCCCTGAAATCCTGATCCAATTCCTCTTTTTATACCAAATACTGACTTAATATCTTATTCATTATTTTTACTTGATAATACTAATTGAATGCTTTTACAGCTGGCTGGTTATTTCAATGAACCAATTACTATGATTTTTAAAAATCTTGTGCTACATGCAGTTACACTTTAGACCAGATTTTCATGCCTAAAATCATCCTTTTGAGATCTTCACTAATTATGAGACCAAGTTATGTTTGATTTATCAAGTATTGTTTGTTTAATGTATCTAGGATATTGATATAGATGAATTTAATGACCCAATGATACTTACTTTGTGTCATATAACAATAATCTAAGGAATAATCTAATTTTTCTCAAAATGATACATTCTAATAAGCACATTGATAGAATCTTAAGTATAACCTATGTAAATGTTAACTTTTTAATGTGAGCCAAATCTTTTACTAATATAGGAATTGATTAGTTGACTTTTTTAAAGTACCAGATGAAGATAGTTTTTGAAGTACATTGATATTTTACATTCACTTTTAAGACTTACAGCTAATAGGGAAATTCATTTACATGTGAATGTATCTCCTAGTTGATAAACAAAAACTTAAATGAAAGATGCCTCTTTTTAATTCAATTTGTATTTCCATTTCCCATCTAGTGTTGATAGAACTGGTATCTTATTGCTTTTTTTCACCTCTCATTACCTATATCAGTCTATGCCAATACTATATATCACATATCACAAGGAAGTAATTCAATAATAAAACAAAAAGTATTCTATTTGTATTGGCATCATACATCCACTCTGAATTGAAATCCTGTCTGATCAATATTCAAGAAAAAACATGAAGAGGAAAATGAGCAGGCCTCCATCAATATTGTCTTTTGAAATGATTCAGAAATGTAGTATTATTTGTTCTGAGTGGATTCCAACTATATTAAACAACAGGTATTTCTAGGAACTCTTTCACTATAGCAATCTTAATCCTCATATCTAAATGCATTCAGAGTTACACAAGACATACTTACTACCTGCCTCTGTTGACCAAAGTTGTGTTTACTAATTAAATTATATCACCTAGATATTGTATTGGCCAAAAAATCCTTTTTATTTTTCTTTTTGTACGATGGCTCTAGTAGTCTAGTGGTGCTTAGTTGTCTTTCACTTTATTTAAAACAATTTCATTAGATAGTATTGTGATGGCTGTCATATCAGCATGCATTAAAAAAACTTATCAAAATTGGTGTATCTTTTTGTGTAGTTATTTTAATATTGAAGATGTAAGAAAATAAGCAACATTTTGGCATAATATGCTTTATTATTTCAAGAAAGGTAAAAATACAACTGAAATGCAAAAAAAAAATATATATATATATATGCCGTGCATGGAGAAGGTGCTATGACTAGTTGAATATGTCTAAAGAGGTTTGCAAAGTTTCATGCTGAAGATTTCTCGCTGAACAATGCTCCACAGTCAGGTAGACTAACTGAAGTTGATAGTGATAAAATTTACAATTGTCAAGATATGAGAGCAACCCAAGTGTCCATCAGTAGATGAGTGGATAAAACAACTATGGGATATTCACATAATGGAATACTACTCAGCCATAAAAAAGAAGAAAGATTTACCCTTTGTGATAGTATGGATGGACAGAGAGAACATTATGCTAAGTGAAATAAGCTAGTTAGAGTAATACAAATACCATATGATTTCACTCATATGTGGAATCTAATGAACAAACTGAACTTACAAGCAAAATAGAGACAGACTCATAGATAGAGAGCAGGATGACAGCTCAGTGGGGGGGATAGTATTAGAGGGATTGAGCAAAAAGGAGAAAAAAACTCATGGACATGGACATGATTGTAGGTGGGAGAACTATAATGGAACTAAATGGTAATGGAAAAAACATATAAATAAAAAAAGACAGTTATTGAGAACAATCAATATTACATCACATGGGAGATAACTGACATACTCAAAATATCTAAATGAAACACTGAAAATCATTTACACAAGTTTGGTTATATTAACTGCTTTGATGTTTGGGTTCCACATAAATTAAGGGAAAAAATCCTTGACTGTATTTCTGCATGTGATTCTCTACCTACACCTAATGACAATGTTCTATTTTTAAAACAAATTGTGACAGGCGATGAAAAGTGGATACTTTACAATAATGTGGAATGGAAGAGATCATGGGGAAAGGAAAATGAACCACTGCCAACCACACCAAAGGCCGGTAGGTCTTCACCCAATGAAGGTGTTGTGTATATATATATGGTGGAATTGGAAGGGAGTCTTCTATTGTGAGATCTTTCCAGAAAACCAAATGAATAATTCTGTCAAGTACTGCTCCCAGTTAGACCAACTGAAAGTGGCACTCAATGAAAAGCATCCAACGTTAGTCAACAGAAACACATAATTCTCCATCAGGGTAATGCAAGACCACATGTTTCTTTGATGACCAGGCAAAAACTGTTATAGCTTAGCTGGGAAGTTCTGCTTCAGCCACCATGTTTACCAGACATTGCACCTTTGGATTTCCATTTATTTTTGGTCTTTACAAAATTCTCTTAATGAAAAATTTCTATAACCTGGAAGACTTCAAAAGGCCCCTGGAATAGTTCTTTGCTCAAAAAGATAAAAAAATTTTTAGAACATGAAATTATGAAGTTGCCTGAAAGATGACAGAAGGCAGTGGAACAAAATAGTGATTATATTTTTCAATGAACTTATTGATGAAAATAAAAAAATGTCTTTTATTTTTACTTAAAACTGAATGAACATACAATAACTACAAGTAGAACTAACATTAAAGGTACTTTTTCTTCAGTATATTTAACATTGACATCAGGCCATTTTTTCAAATATATGCAACATAAGATTAGTATTAAAAATGAAAATAAATGTCAGTGACTGAATATATAAACAGCATGAAATTCTCTAACTTTGGAAAAGTAATTAAGATGCTTTTGGCACTTTTGTGTAATATATAGTTGTTTTATTTGGGCAAAAGCTTAAGTTGAAATTAGCTTTTCTAGGCAGTCTGACCTTAATTAT
Organism: Furipterus horrens; assembly: GCF_987537825.1. Taxonomy (NCBI): domain Eukaryota; kingdom Metazoa; phylum Chordata; class Mammalia; order Chiroptera; family Furipteridae; genus Furipterus; species Furipterus horrens. The sequence continues at coordinate 72,472,900 of NW_028327175.1, forward strand.
AATTTGTCTAAAACTTATTTATTTGATACAACCTACGTTTTAGATAATTATGTTTTTGTTTTGTTTGATTTTGCTTTTGCATTCACACAGGATCATAATTTCTTCCAGGAGAAACTGATAAAAGGAAACTACATCTCAGAGTAATGTCAAAATGTGTTCATTTGTTGTTTTTTTTTTTAACAAGAATGGATTATTTCATTAGTATTCAACGAAAATTCATCATTTTTACCTCTCTTCCATGTTATTTTAAAAAAAGAGTGAATTAAGATTCATCTTAAATTAATGATTCAAATAAAATTCTTTGATATTTTTTTTAAATATATTTTATTGATTATGCTGTTACAGTAGTTCCAATTTTTTCCCCTTTACTCCCCTCCACCCAGTATCTCCCTCCCCCAGCATCCCGCCCCAAGTCCATACCCATGGTTCGTAAAAAATAACTATCCCTCCCTCTCAGATATTAAGACCCTTTGTAATCTTGTAAAGGACAATGGGCGAAGGTCTCAAGCTCCTCTAGCTGCTTCAAGCTGGACATGGTCGTCGTCCTACCTACCCTTGGGTCCAGAAATCCCTAATAAGAGTGGGGGTGTGGAGGGGAGGGTGGCCTTCCCACATGGGGAAGGATCATGCAGACTCCAGGTCAGTTGGCTGTCTCCGGACAACGGCGTGCTTGGTTTAGCAGGCTGGCATCCTTGTTGTGTTCTGGGGGCAACAGATTTGGCAAAAAGGGTTAAAAAGCATCATTCAATCCATAACTACTAGGTGGCAAAAGGCAGGGATTAATTTTTCAATGTTCCACATTAGGAGAAAAAAAAGGGCTTCTTTGGAGGAAGGTGTGCTAGGCACATCTCTCCTGTCCAAAACCCTTTTGCCCATTTTATTTAGTTTGGGCTGAGGGAAATAGTTTATGTTTCCCCCCTCTCAGACCTCTGGGCCCTTTCTGTCCAAGCCATTAGGATAGAAAAGAGAATTCAGTTTTAAAGTGAAGCCCACAGACCACCCCATTCTTCACCAACTCAGCCATTTAGTTCAGCCAAACTGTTGAGTCTCCAGAGGCAGCGCTGCAGAGAGGATTAAGTGAGGCTTATGCGTACAGACAATCACTCAGGTAATGCGGTCATAGGCTTATGCCCTCTGGTTCAATTTTGCTCATTTGTTTGTGTTGTTCATTAGTTTCCTGTAATAGGTGACAGCATAACGTATTTTTCTTTCGTTGCCTGGCTTATTTCGCTAAGCATAATTCTCTCTAGTTCCATCCATGTTGTTGCAAATGGTAGAAGTTCCTTCTTTCTTTCTGCTACATAGAACTCCATTGTGTAAATGTACCACAGTTTTTTGATCCACTCATCTACAGATGGGCATTTAGGTTGTTTCCAGCACTTGGCTATTGTAAATAGTGCTGCTATGAACATTGGAGTGCATAGGTTCTTTTGAATTGGTGTTTCAGGATTTTTCGGATATAATCCCAGTAATGGAATTGCTGGTTCAAAAGGCAGTTCCATTTTTAGTTTTTTGAGGAAATTCCAAACTGTTTTCCATAGTGGCTGCACCAGTCTGCATTCCCACCAGCAATGCACCAGGGTTCCCATTTCTCCGCATCCTCTCCAGCACAAGTTGTTTGTTGATTTGTTGATTATGGCCATTCTGACTGGTGTGAGGTGGTATCTCATTGTGGTTTTTATTTGCATCTCTCTGATGGCTAGTGATGTTGAGCATATTTTCATATGTCTATGGGCCCTCTGTATGTCTTCTTTGGAGAAGTGTTTGTTCAGGTCCTTTGCCCATTTTTAATTGGGTTGTCTGTCTTCTTGGTGTTGAGTCATATGAGTTCTTTATATATTTTGGAGATCAATCCCTTGTCTGAGATGTCATTGGCGAATATATTTTCCCATATGGTTGGTTTCCTTTGCATCTTGCTGATGTTTTCTTTAGCTGAGCAGAAACTTTTTAGTTTGATGTAGTCCCATTTGTTTATTCTTTCCTTTATTTCCCTTGCCTTAGGAGATATATCAGTGAAAATGTTGCTACGTGGGATATCTGAAATTTTCCTGCCTATTTTTTCCTCTAGGACTTTTATGGTATCACGGCTTACATTTAAGTCTTTGATCCATTTTGAGTTTATTCTGGTGTATGGTGTAAGTTGGTGGTCTAGTTTCATTTTTTTGCATGTCCCTGTCCAGTTCTCCCAACACCATTTGTTGAAGAGGCTCTTTTCACTCCATTTGATGTTCTTTCCCCCTTTGTCAAATATTAGTTGACCATATGAACCTGGGTTTATTTCTGGGCTCTCTATTCTGTTCCATTGATCTATATGTCTGTTTTTATGCCAGTACCAGACTGTTTTGATTACCGTGGCCTTGTAGTATAGTTTGATATCAGGTATTGTGATTCCTCCTACTGTGTTCTTCTTCCTCAAAATTGCTGTGGCTATTCGGGCTCTTTTTTGGTTCCATATAAATTTTTGAAGTATTTGTTCTAGGTCTGTGAAATATGTTGCTGGTATTTTAATAGGGATTGCATTGAATCTATAAATTGCTTTGGGTAGTATGGACATTTTAATGATGTTGATTCTTCCCATCCATGAGCATGGTATATGCTTCCATTTATTTGTATCTTCTTTAATTTCTTTCTTCAATGTTATGTAGTTTTCTGAGTACAGGTCTTTTACCTCCTTGGTTAAGTTTATTCCTAGGTATTTTATTTTTCTTGTTGCTATGGTAAATTGAATTTTTCTTTCAGTTTCTATCTCTGAGTTTTTATTGTTGGTGTATAAAAATGCCTTTGATTTCTTAATATTGACTTTGTATCCTGTTATTTTGCCGAATTCACTTATTAGGTCGAGTAGTTTTTTTGTGGAGTCTATAGGGTTTTCTATGTACACTATCATGTCATCTGCAAATAATGACAGTTTTACTTCCTCTTTTCCAATTTGGATGCCTTTTATTTCTCTTTCTTGTCTGATTGCGGTGGCTAGAACTTCCAAGACTATGTTGAATAGGAGTGGGGAGAGCGGACATCCTTGTCTTGTTCCTGATCTCAGGGGGAATGCTCTCAGTTTTTGCCCATTGAGTATGATGTTGGCTTCAGGTTTCTCATATATGGCCTTTATTATGTTGAGGTATGCTCCCTCTATTCCCATTTTGCTGAGAGTTTTTATCATAAATGGGTGTTGTACTTTATCAAATGCTTTTTCTGCATCTATTGATATTATCATGTGGTTTTTGTCTTTCATTTTGTTTATGTGGTGTATTACGTTTATTGATTTACGAATGTTAAACCATCCTTGCATCCCTGGGATGAATCCTACTTGATCGTGGTGTATGATCTTTCTAATGTGTTGCTGGATCCGGTTTGCCAATATTTTGTTGAGGATTTTAGCATCTATGTTCATCAGCGATATTGGCCTGTAGTTTTCTTTCTTTGTTGTGTCTTGACCTGGTTTTGGAATTAGGGTTATACTGGCTTCATAGAATGAGTTTGGCAGTCTTCCCTCTTCTTGTATCTTTTGGAATAGTCTGAGAAGGATAGGAGTTAGTTCTTTCCTAAATGTTTTGTAGAATTCACTTGTGAAGCCATCCGGTCCAGGGCTTTTGTGTGCTGGGAGTTTTTTGATTACTGCTTCAATTTCACTAGCTGTTATTGGTCTATTCAGACTTTCTGCTTCTTCTTGATTCAGTTTGGGAAGACTATAGGTTTCCAGGAATCTGTCCATTTCCTCTAGGTTGTCAAATTTCTTGCCATACAGTTGTTCATAATAATTTCTTATAATCCTTTGTATTTCTGTGGTATCAGTTGTGATTTCTCCTCTTTCATTTCTGATTTTATTTATTTGGGTCCTCTCTCTTTTTTTCTTGATGAGCCTGCTTAAAGGCTTGTCAATTTTGTTTATTTTTTCAAAGAACCAGCTCCTACTTTTGTTGATCTTTTGAATTGTTAGTTTAGACTCTATGTCATTTAATTCTGCTCTGATCTTGATGATTTCCTTCCTTCTACTTGATCTGGGCTTTGCTTGTTGTTCTTCCTCTAGATCTTGTAGCTGTAGGGTTAAATTTTTTATTAGATATTCCTCTAGCTTTTTTAGGTAGGCCTGTATTGCTATGAACTTTCCTCTTAGGACTGCTTTCGCTGTATCCCATAGGTTTTGGGTTGTTGTGTGTTCATTATCATTAGTTTCAGAAACTTTTTGATTTCTTCCTTGATGTCATTGTTAACCCATTCATTATTTAATAGCATGTTATTCATTCTCCATGAGTTTGAATGTTTTTGAGTTTTTTCCTTGAGGTTGATTTCCAATTTTAAGGCATTGTGATCTGAGAAGATGCTTGATATAATTTCAATTTTCTTGAATTTGTTAAGGCTTGTTTTGTGTCCTACCATGTGGTCTATCTTTGAAAATGTTCCATGTGCACTTGAGAAGTATGTATATTTTGCTTCTTTGGGGTGAAAACTTCTATATATATTGACTAAGTCCATTTGATCTAGAGTGTTGTTCAGTGCCTCCATATCTTTGGTGTTTCTTTGCTTCGAAGATCTGTCCATTGTTGACAATGGGGTGTTAAAGTCCCCTACTATGAGTGTGTTGTTGTCTATATCTTTCTTGGAGTCTTTCAAAAGTTTCCTTACATATTTGGGTGCTCCTAAGTTTGGTGCATATATATTTATAAGGGTTATATCTTCTTGATGGATTTTTCCCTTAAGTATTATGAAATGCCCTTCTTTGTCTCTTTTTATGGACTTTGCTGTGAAATCTTTTTTGTCTGATATAAGTATTGCTACCCCGGCTTTTTTTTCATGTCCATTTGCTTGGAATACATTTTTCCATCCCTTTACTTTCAGTCTGTGTAGATCTTTTGTTCTAAGGTGGGTCTCTTGTAGACAGCATATATGTGGGTCATTCTTTCTAATCCATTCAGCTACCCTATGTCTTTTAATTGGAGCATTTAATCCATTTACATTTAAGGTTATTACCGATAAGTACTTATTCATTGTCATTTTTCCCCTTTGTACTCGTGTTCTTCTCTGTCTCTCTCTGTTTCTTTATCTTCTTAGAGCAGACCTTTTAGCATCTCTTGCATTGCTGGTTTGGTGGAGATGTATTCTTTTAGCCTTCTTTTGTCTTGGAAGCTCCTTATTTCACCCTCCATTTTGAATGAGAGCTTTGCTGGGTATAGTATTCTAGGTTGTAGGCCTTTGTTTTTCATTGCTTGGAATACTTTTTGCCATTCCCTTCTGGCTTGTAGTGTTTCTGCTGAGAAATCTGATGATAGCCTTATTGGAGTACCCTTGTATGTTATTAGTTGTTTTTCTCTTGCTGCTTTTAGGATCCTCTCTTTGTCTTTGAATGTTGCCATTTTAATTATGATGTGTCTTGAGGTGGGCCTGTTGGGGTTCATCTTCATTGGGACCCTCTGTGCTTCCTGGACTTGCGTGACTCTTTCTCTCGTCATGTTAGGAAAGTTTTCTGTCATTAGTTTTTCAAAGAGGTTTTCTATCCCTTGCTCTTCTTCTTCTCCTTCTGGAATTCCTATGATACGGATATTATTACGTTTCATGTTGTCCTGCAGCTGTCTTAGAACCTCTTCAGTCTTGTTCAGTCTTTTTTCATTTTGTTGCATTGTCTGGGAGTTTTTGTGTTGGTTGTCCTCCAGCTCGCTGATCCAATCTTCTGCTTCCTCTAGCCTGCTTTTAATTCCTTCTACTGTGTTCTTCAATTCAGAGATCGTATTTTTCATTTCCTCCTGACTCTTATTGATAGCTTCTATGTCCTTTTTCATGCTCACGTAATTTTCTGTGAGTTCCTTGTAGTTTTTCTGGAGTTCTTTGAAGTTTCCGCTGAGCTCATTCAGCTTCTCCATAATCCATGTTTTGAATTCCATATCTGATAGTTCTCTCCCCTCTATTTCATTTAGCACTCTTTCTGGGGATTCTACCTTTCCTTTTGATGGGAGGTTGTTTCTCTGTCTCCCCATTTTTTTGACTCCTATTGTTTGTTGGTGCTTCTTGGAATGATCTGCACTTCCTGGATCTGCCTCTGGTGGCGTCAGATCATGTACCAGTCTGGCCCTAGGCAGCCTGTTGGAGACTTCCAGGGATCTACTGCTGTTGTCTGTCTTCTTTGATTGTTAATCTATTCAATCTGTGATTAGCTGTCAGGCTTAAGAACTGTGGGTGTGGCAGCTTAATTCCTGTAGGCAGGGCTTTTGCTTCCCCTCAGGCTGACGCCACTTGGAGGGAATGGTCTACCGGCAGTACTGGGGATGAGTCAGCACTGGGACCCAGTCAGCTGCTCCTCCAGTTCTCCCCTCAAAGCCACCGTGCCAAATTCTCCCCAAGTGTCTCCAGTCCTCTCTGCCTTCCCTCTGCTTGAGCCCAGGGTAAGTGGTGGCCAAAATATTTTCGTATGTGATCCACTTAAGAGCTCTTTTTCTCCTGCTGTTTCTCTCCAGCTAGCAAGAAAGCCTGTGGCTTTTCACTTTTCACAGCTGATACTATTTTACTTTCCACTCTGTCGCTGTAGGCTGGGAAGCCCAGCTGGGGGTTTAGACCCTGCCCTTCTCAGGGGGAATCCCCGGCTGCTGAGCTGTTTCTCAGTCCCTTCAGCAGCCACCCGTGTGAGCCCAGCCAGCCCTTCCGCGTCTCCGCACTCCCTACCGGTCACGTTGTGATGTAGCGGCCTTTTCTGTCTCTCCGTGGTTATAAGACTTCTTTCCAGCTAGTGTTCCGTTGGTTATTCCAGATGATTTCTCCAAAATTAAGTTGTAAATCCAGACTGGTCCTGGGAGGAGGTTAGTGTAGCTTCCACTTACTCCTCCGCCATCTTCCAGATCTTTTTGATATTTTTAAGTGTCTGATATTTGTGCATAATGAGAATCTGTGTGCCTAACACAAGCATTCCTAGGCTAAAAAATATTTTTATTTATATTTGAAAAATATTGATGTGTCTATTGGAAGACGGGAAAATAATACCTTTGCCTCAAAACCAGAGGTGTAGGGGACATCACTTCACTGAATACAATGTCTTTGCAATTAAAAGTAAACAGAGATAGGGAACATTAAAAAATGAGCAAGTCATAGAGACTAAGTCAAGAAAATTTTAAGGAATCTTAAGGAATATAAAAAGGTACATTAATATCATGGCAATATTTAGGGAATAAATTTATTTTCATAAATATCTTCTACCTTTGTACATAAACCTATATATATAAAGCACAAAGTTAAGTGTTAAGGTATATACAATATATTGTTTTTCAGCTTTGTTGAGAGTGCACAAGGGTTTCCTTTTCCCCACATTTTTGCTATCACTTGTGATATCCTATCTTTGTGATGATAGTTAATCTAACAAACGTGATGTGATATTTTATTATGATTTTGAGTTGCATTTGTTTGGTTATTAATGATGTTGGGTATCTTTTCATGTACCTCTATCATTAGTATGTCTTTTTTTGAATAATGTTTATTTGCATCAGTGGCTCACTTTTTAATTATATTTAATTATATTATTTGTTTTTGTTTTCTTTTGAGTTGTATGAGTTCCTTACATATTTTGGTATTTCCTAAATTGGATAGATTGTTTGCAAGCAATTTCTTTCATTCTGTAGTTTGCCTTTTCACTTTATTGCTTGTTTCTTTAATGTGCCATGTGTTAGTTTGATTTAAGTTATTTATTTTTTTCCCCTTTGGTGCTTGTGGTTTTCATCTCATATCCAAATATATACATATATTTCCAAAACCATTACTGAGTTTTTTCTCTACACATTCCTTGAGGAGTTTTGCACTTTCAGGCCTTATATTTAAGTCTTTATTTTATTTCAATTTAATTATCATGAGTGGTATAGGATAAGGGTCCAATTTCATTCTTTGGCATATTTTATCTAGTTTTTCCATCACCATTTATTGAAGACACTAAACTTTTTGATTATTTTTTGCCTCCTTGTCAGACATTAGTTGACCATTAATGTAGAGGTTTATTTCTGGCCTCTTCATTTTGTCCCATTTTTCTATGTGTCCACTTTTATGTCAGTACCATACTGTTTTATTTTTAGTTGCCATCCTAAACACACATTATTAAGAGTTAGCAAGAAACTGAAAGTGGAAAGAGGTCTCCCCTCAATGTCCTTTTCTTTTAAACAGCTTTATTTGAAGTATAATAGACATCATAAAATTTAAATTTTTAAAGTATACAGTTAAGTTCTGACAGATATAGAAGTCTGTCCAGAAAGTATCCATGGGGTGGAGATATAAAGAGACTAAATGATAATGAAAAAAAAAAAAAAAAAAAATATATATATATATATATATATATATATATATATATATATAGAGAGAGAGAGAGAGAGAGAGAGAGAGAGAGAGAGAGAGAGAGAGAGAGAGATACAAAAAAGATTAAGCTAAAAAAAGAAAAATAACGACATTTTTGAAGAAGATACAAAATACAAGAAATGTTGTACATAGGAAAATGATGTCTCAGTCCCATTCAAAATAGGCACCTTGGGACCTCACACAATTCTCCCAGCACCTCTTCTATTGTTCAAAATACTCTGCAAAATCCTTTCTTGGAATCATCATCAGCTGCTTAATTATATTTTTCTGAATCTCATCAATGGTCTGAAATCTCCCTCCTTTCAAAGGTGATTTTAGTTTTGAGGAAATTCAGAAATCAGAGGGCACCAAATATGGGTTGAAAGTAGACTGAGTCACCTGTGTGATTTGATGTTTTGCCAAAAATCTCTGCATTAGATGTGATGTAGAGCCGGTGCTTTGTCCCAATGAAGCTGCTAATCACCAGTTGTCCATAGCTGAAGCCTTCTGAATCACCCCAATAGTTTCCACAAAATAACGTTCAAGTTTAATGCAAAATTTGATGCGGATTTATTGTTCTACTTACTCATTTTGAATGCAATAGCCACACAGTGCATATGCTTACTCAATGGTATTTACCACCCTCGCTGACTAGTACAGTGAAATCAACATTGTTCACACATATGCATTCCAGTCCACTTTCCTTGACTGCCAGGTTACACTGATATTGAGCAAACCATTGTCTTTATATTAACAGTTGACGGGTTTTTTTCCAGACAGACCTCATACACATCCATGAAATCATCGCTGCAATCAAGGCAATGAACATATCCATCACTAACAAAAGTCTATTTATGCCTATCTGTAATTCCTCCTCCCAATATTTTGCACTCCCACCCCAGGCAACCATTGATCTGTCATATGAAAAAAATTTTCATCATATAGAGATTCTTATAAATGGAACATACAGTTTTTGTCTAGCTTCTTTTAGTCAGCATAGTTATTTTGATTGTTATCCATATTATAACTCATATTCTAGCTTTATGTCTTTTTATTGCTGAGTAATAGTGATACTCACACTAAATTTTGAGGATCAAAAGTCTGGCCTCGGACAGTGACCACGTGAGAGTATTACAGGTTTCCAGGGATGAGACAAGTTGATTGGTTTGGAGAGCATATGCTCCAGACTTTGTTCTCATCAAAAACCTGGCCATGTACAACAATAACCAGTCTTCCAAGTCCAGAGAGTTTATGCAAGGGTGCTTAGACATGTGCCCAGGACTATTCCCAGAACAATGTATATTGGACTTATGACAATAAAACTAATTTTGCACTTTACCTTCAAAGCAGAGGGGTGCTTTACACATTTTGTATCTTGGCTAGGGGAACATCTAGGACTCGGCCTCTAAAAAGCCATTGCAAAAGAAAGGACAGCATGGATGGAATTGGAGACTATTATGCTAAGTGAAATAAACCAGTTGGTGAAAAACAAATACCATATGACCTCACTTATAATTGGAATCTAAAGAGCAAAATAAACTAACAAGAAAAATAGAGCCAGACACATGGAAACATGGAACAGACTGATAGCTGTGGGAGGGGAGGAGAGAGGGGGAATGGTGGAAGGAAGGGAGAAGAATTAGTCCAAGACTCACAGAAATGGACAACGGAGAAGCGACTGACTATGAGAGACAGGGGTGGGCTGGGTTGAGGGGGGCAAAAAGGAAAATATTGGGGATAACTATAATAGAATAAACAATAAAAAATAAGATGAAAAAACATAAAGATTTTTTTAAAGGCTTGTGCAAAGATGTGAAGAAAGGGATTGTTGTCTCACTTGAAAACCATCTTCTTCAACACTCATTTAAAGTTTTTAAAGTGAATTTATTAGAAGACTTTAATGAATAGTTCAAACATTGAAGTAACTTCCATCTATGCTTAATCCAAAGTTCAAATGTGAAACTAGATCACATTTTTTATTTCTACATCTATTGACCCCAAAATTTAAAAACATGTATACAAGGCCATGAATTCATAGAATAATATTACTGTTCTTGTTTTATTGTGTGTCCCTTCACCCAATACTCTAAATTATCCAAGAAAATGGAATGAGCCTTAATTTAACTATAAGTAGCAAAAGAAGGAGAGGGGAACATAATACTATAATAAAGATAAATGTAATAGTAGCAAAATAATAAAATTATAATCCCATTTATTTTGATAATTTTATTTATAAAGCAAGCAGAAAATGTGTATATTAGCAGTCTTTTTATTTTAAGTAATAGAAAATCCACCTCATTCAAAGTTTTTAAATAAGAGGAATCTGGAAGTCACTTTACTGAGCAATGTATGGGTTGCACAACAATACAACCAGGACACAGTTCACTCTCAGCTCTTTTTCCTTAACACTGCCTCCATTCCATAATGGTCTTGCTCTCTGTATTCCCAAGGTGGCTGCTAGCATCCTTTACTAAATCCTCCCATGTACCTATGCAGCAGGAAAGTGAGAGTCTGCTTCCCCAGCACCCAAATAAAAGCCATGTGATTGAGATGGATCAGCTCTTCCTACCCTGACTTTTTCATATATACTTACCCGGAAAGATCATCATGTCCAGGAAAATGGACGGTGTTAATTGGATTTAGCCAATCCTAGTGCATTACTAACAATAGAGGTGGGATAGTCCATCCCTCACAAACATTATAGGTGGGAAATTAAGGCACTCTTAGGAAGAGGGAGAGGAGAAATATGAAACTATGCCAACAAACTAATGTTCAAACTATTAACATTTGAGCATGGATACTAATCTTAATCAAAGTAATCCCACCTTTATTTTTTTTTTCAAGGAAATTTTATTGTATTTTTTTTCATTACCATTTAGTCCCCTTATACTTCTCTCCCCTCTGCAATCACCTCATGTCCATGAGTCCTTTTCTTTTTGCTCAATCCTTCCACCCCCTAACCTCTCCCCACTCTTAGCTCTCATCCTGCTCTCTATAAGTCTGTCTCCATTTTGTTTGTTCGTTCAGTTTAAGAAAAATTATTTTAATAAGTTTTTTTGGAAGAGAGTCCAAGTTTTCATTCTCATCTCAAAATTGTAAATTGGAGCATAGAAAATCAGTCACTGCTAACTTCAATTTTCTTTCCTGGGTAGAGATCTCGCTTTTTATTATTTACCAAACTAACTGAGCAGTACCACTCATCCATAGTTCGTAGTTATATTATATTTTACTTAAAAATAATTTCAACTGCAGAATATAATCTACAGTGGCTTTAAAAACATACCTAAATTATTTTTACATAATCTCTAGTCTGAAGGTAGACAGTATTGTGAAGTTAGCAAGCGGATGGTGAGGTTTTTAGTGGAATCAGAGCTGTGACATCTGTGATTCCCTATTCCCTTATCTGGTAGTTACCAGGAAGTACAATAGTTATATGACTCCAACACCTTGCTGGCATTCAGTTCAGAAAAAGAGGAGTATCAGAGTCTGAATAATTAAAACATTTTGAAAACTGTTTTTCTGTGTCTGTCTATCTGTCTGTCTCTCTCTCCATATAATTTTAAAAGGAAATACTGGTTTGGTTTCTAAGTTCGATATATTGTAATGAGAAGGGAGTCTATAAAAATAGCAGAGAAGCAAAAATATATAAGCAAAATATGTCAATAAAATTTTGTAGGTGTGGATATATTCTAAAAATATGGAAATGCAGAATTTAGTGGCTACGAGCTTGGTTTATACTCAACAGACCCACCAGGTTTATTTATATTAGCTGTGCAAACTTAAATAGATTACTTAATCTCAGGTCATTTTCATCCTGGGTTCATTGACAATAACTATTTCTGCCTCATAGTGTTGTTGTGAGAAATGAATAGGATCATATCTATAAAACACCAATCCCAGTGCGAGCACTTAAGAAGTAACTAGTATTATAAGATGGTTTCATCATTTATCTCATACAAGCATGAAAAAAGTATAGCAGAAATACACAAATCCTGAAAAAAGCTAAATATAAGCACATAACAAGATTATATCTACTATTAGTTTCGAGTTTTACAGGAAAATCAGAATGCATCAGTATAAAATTAGTAAATTGCATAAATTTTTAAAATATCATCATTAAGGGGAAATAAGTTCTAAGAAATATTATGTGCATATGACTTTATAAATGAAACTCAAACTAAGGAAAAGTTTGTGTAAAGGAAAGCATTGATTCTTCATTAAAAGAATAAAAGCAAGAGAAATAAACTGCATTAAGTTTGCAAAAGGTTGCTTTGAAGTGTTTACATGTGAGATGTGCCAAAAGGTAGTGTGGGTCCTGCTTTGACATTAAGAGGAACCTGGAACATGTAGTTCCCTTGGGGTAAAGTTTAAAGAATTGCAAATGTAACAGATTATATCAATGGTGTTTCACCATTATCCACTCATTCACTCACTTATACTTCAGAGTGTGGATTTATTTACAAAGAGAGAACAGTATGTACTATTTAAGAAGAGACAAAATAACATAGTATACTTGAGAAATTGAAAAGACAACAAGGCTAAAACATAGAGAATGAGGTTATTTATAAAGGTATAGTGTAAGTTATGCTACAGATTTTGGTTTTATTACCAAATGGTATATAGTATCCTGGTACCCAGAAAACATGGGGAAATAACCACATTACCTCAGTATGTGTTAATAAGATAACAAGAGGGAGGTATGACTGCCTAATTGCTGTGGGCCTTCTTTTTTTTTTTTTTTAATCAGTTTCAGACTTATATAACTTTTAAATTACAAGGAGGCAGGAATTTGGTTGCCGAGCAAGTGATTCACTTCTACCTGTATTATAATCTTGGAGCAGGAGGAATAGCAGAGGAGGATCTTCATGGAAGACTGAATATATTAGATACTGTCACACACTCGAAAGGACTTTGAGATAAACCATCTCCAACATTTTTAGTTATGAATACTCTATATTTACTGGTTTCTTCCTTTACTTATTATATAAATTTATTTCTGAGTCAGATTTACTTCCTCTATTAAATTACAATATATACTATAAGAAATAAGCTCTTTAAGGATTATCAATTCTTTGCACAGTACCAAAGATCAGCTAGGATGTCGAGCAAATAAGACAGTTATACACTGCTGTGGGGAATGTTTGTACACCCACTTTAGAAAATAATTTATCTGTGATAATACTATGAAAATACCAAAATGATGATAAATACAAAATTTAGGTTATTAGTTACCTACAAAGTGATTCTGTGATGGTCACCCTTTGAAGCTTCAAAAACAAGGCTATATTATTTAATTTATTAATTGTTTCTCAGGCATTTGCTTTATTATTATTCAATATCATGTGCATGTATTTCATAATAAAACAGAAAAAAAGTACTTTTAAAAATAATCATTCCAAGCTAAAATTGTTTACTTGAATTTTATATAAATATATCTAACAAAGGTACCTCCAAGCAGTGCTTTTTTATGGTTTCTGGTAAATTTTTAATTAAAAAAAAAAAAAACAGTCAGAACATTGGAATAAGTATAAATTCACTTTCTATATAAAGATGCAAACATTTTCTTATGTAAATGAGGAAAAATTATAACAAAGGTGCCCTAAGTATACACGTTCTTATATCTATACCAAAAACTTGCTTTTTTCTGATTCTTCAGAGGTATCTATTTCCAGTGGCTAAGTTGTGTGAATTTAAAATTTGGGAGAAAATTAAGAGGCATATTAAGAGGAAAAAAATTTCCCTCTCCTCTGACTTTTATATAGAACACTAATGCTAGATTAAATGATTAACTGTACCTGAATTTTTTTGGGTTGGCCAAAGAGATCATTTGTTTTTTTTTTCTGTAAAATGGCTCTAGAAGCACTTAGTTGTCTTTAACTGTATTCAAAATAATTTTGTTAGATTGTATTATGACAGCTGCCATATCAGTATGCATTGTGAAAAATATATATGTATATCAAAATTGGTGAATTTTTGTGTAGCTGTCTGTTCTAATATTGAAGACAGAAAAATAAGCAACATTTTCAGCATATTATGCTTTATTATTTCAAGAAAGGTAAAGACACAACTGAAATGCAAAAAAAAAAAAATAATAAGATTTGTGCAGTGTATGGAGAAGGTGCTGTGACTGATCAAACGTGTCAGAAGTGGTTTGTGAAGTTTAGTGCTGGAGATTTCTTGCTGGAGGATACTCCAAGGTCAGATAGACTAGCTGAAGTTGATAGCAATCAAATCAAGACATTAATTGAGAACAATCAGTATTATACCATGCAGGAGAAGGCTTACATACTCAAAATATCCAAGTCAATAAAGTTATGGTGAAAATGATAAATGTGTCTTTTGTTTTGTGAAAAAAAAGCAAAAACACGTGAACTTTTTGACCAATCCAATAGAATCCCCTGGGGGAAAAATTAAGTTCCAATGACAGGGGCCCCATCTTCAGAGACTGAGATGTAACTGGGTGGAGCTGAAGCATCTGTATTTTCTGAAAGATATCCCAGATGATTTTAATGCACTATCACTGTGGTTCTTCAACTTTGATCACCATACCAGCAGCAGCAGCAGCATCACCTGTGAACTTTTCAGACATTCTACAGCTTCGCTCCAGACTTGCTGAATCAGAAATTCTGGTATTGGAGTCCATCCAGCAGGCTGTGTTTGAACAAGCTCTCCGAGCGACTTTGGTGCTCCCTGAAGTTTGCGAATCACGACGTCATGCTATAAGGTACCTCTTTCAAGCTTTTCTTCCCTAATTCACTGTAAGAAGGGGAGGAATATCTTACCAGAATGGAAAATTTGAGAAAAGGAACTGAGCCATCTAAGCTCATCTAATTCGGATTTATCTTTCTGGTGGCTGGCCTATTCACAGGCGTTTCATTTGGGCTTCTCTTTGGCTATTCAATACATTCAGTATGGCAAGCTCTGTTGCCTTCAGTGCAATTTCTAGCTGTTGCAGTGTCTGGCAGCCAGCATAAATCTCACTTTGGGGTGAAATATTAGCAAGCGTCTTTGGCGACAGATCTAAAATTTTCTAATTTGTGTTATCAAATTTATCAGTATTTTCATTGTTATATACCTGCCTCTGTCTTAATTATAAATAGATTCCAATATAAGGGGAATGAGAAGAGTGGATTACATTTATTGCCTCCTATGAGTCATGTCAAATAGAGAGTCCTTTGCCAAATAGTAGGAGGAGGCACACTTGAGGCGAGGGATAGGATTGAAACCATTTGGGTAGAGTTACGTGTTAGAGGTTGGAAAAGGGTTCTAATTGAGCCAATGTGGTAGAGAACCTAGGTGGCGGGAGAACAGAAGAACAAATCTGGGTCCAAAGAAGGTGCTGGAAAATGTAAGCAGCTGGTTTTGAGACTAATTTCATGTGAGCAACATATAGATTTTGAAGGTCATAGACTTGTTTAGTAATTTCTTTTAGTCAATGAGGACAGAGGACTTTTTAATATCTGGTTGGAAATCCAGGTTGGGTGTTTCCTGTGTGATCATTTCCTAACCAGGCAGGCAAAGCTCGCACTATTTCCCCCTTGCATTAATACTATGTCTTAATGAATATATTGTGAATATTTTAATATGCATTTCCTTAAGGACTAATATGGTTAAGATTTAGTCATTTAGTCATTTTTATTTTATGAGGAAGGTCACTTTGTCCAGTTTTCTATTGTCTCATCTACTACTTCATGATGTTTAATTTCATTAAAGTATACGGATATTTTTTATAAAACAAAATAACACAAAAATCAATATTCTTAATACTGTTTCCCATTCTTATTACTATTTTGATATACATTTCCCATACTCTTTTTTATGTATATAAGTGTATTCATAGAAACACATAGTTTCATTTTAACTTTGTGGTTTCACACAGATTGTGTCATTCTTTTTGTGCTGTTATAGAACTTGCCTCTTTCCACTTGAAAATATGCCTTTATATTTTCATATTAGTGCATGTAGATATATAATTTCATTACTATATAATATTCTAGTGCAGAGTGCTATTTTAGGAACTTGTAGGTTTTAAAATATTTTGTTATTATAAGCAATACATGTCTCCTTGTCCACCCCACTTAACAAGCTAGAATATAAGGGCTCATGTCTGTTCTATTCATCTGATACCCCTGGGGCCTGGAACGGTCCTTGGTACACCATTGAAACTAGATGACTATTACCTAACTAACTGGTAAGTGGCTATACATACCAGTGGCCTCTCCTACTTGGAGAGACTTAAATTATAGGTTTAATTCTTCAGGATTCTATTAAGTCTGACTGTCTAGGCAGCAGACCAAGAGGTCCGTATAGTATTCCACAGCTACCCAAAGTAATTTTTCTTCAGACATAATTATGAGAACTATTATTTTTTACAGCAGTGATTCTCAAATTATCAATGCAGGACCAGCAACAAGAACACCTCCAGGGAACTTGTTAAGGATGCAGATTCTCTTGCTCCAACCCAGATCTACTGAATCAAAACTCTGGAGCTGGAACCAAGCAATCTCGTTTAACAAGCCTCCGTGTAATGCAAATTTCTGAGAATCACTGCTTTAAGGGATAGCTGGTCTTTTATTGAAGATAGCTGTTTTTAACTAGCTATCAGTAGTAATAAAAATTAGCAATATTTTTTCACTAGGTTAAACACTGAAACATGAAATAAATTGTTGTTCATAACCTACTAAATTATGCCAGTTGAAAAAGATAGAGAACTTAGACTGGATTTTATGTGAAGCCTACAAAAAACAACCACGCTAATTTAAATCACTCCTTAACAAGTGCTAGAAATTAATACTGTTCACACATATATAAAAAAAATCATGTTTTTTTCCTTACAATTTTAGTTCCTTTTAAAAATGTGTGTGCTTAGTTTATGGGGGAATATGTAGTAAAAATTGTATAACATACATGGAAGTAATTTTTTATTAAGAGGTTTGGTTTCCAGTACAGATAACATCATAATATTTTATAAGTGGGTTGTTTTATTGCCTCCTTAGTTCCTTTTCATCAATACATTTATAAAAATGGTGGAAGATATTAACACGTCTAAGGGTTTGTTTTTTTCCATATTTTCTTTCTACTCAGAGACTACTTCAGCATGTTACAATGCAATTTCTCTCTCTAAAAGATGCCTATAATTCATTTCTCTTTATAAACTGAATTAAATGCTGAGAGTGTTATAGAGAGCCTCAGCTCAGGATTTTAACACTAGACTGAGAGGGTTGCTAAGGATAGTGGAATGCTAGTTCTAGAAGCCTAATTGACTAGCTTGCTCTGTAATAATAATTACAGCCTTTCTTAATCGAGGCCTGTGAGATTTGCCAGAGAGTTAATTCCTTTTTTTAATGGTTTAATAAAAGGTCAAACTCTTTCAAAATGAGAACTTATCCCTTTTCTTTATTGCTACCTGCCCTATGTAAACCCACTGGTACGCTATGAATTATTACTTGATTGCAATTCAGGCAAGGATATGTAAGAAATATCATGAAAAATATTTCAATTAATGAAACTTCTCTTGATCTCTCCTAAAAATAAATACTCAACAATTTCTGTCACTTTGAAGAAATGAAATATTTTTTAAAAGGAAAAATGTTGCTTTAAAATGGTCAGTTAGAATTTGTCTTTATAATAAATGAAAACATATTTTTCTAGTAGCCAGAACAATTTTACCAGTTTACTTAAAGTCGCTGTTTTACTTGAGGCATTGCCAACTTAAATATCTTAAAGATTTTACTCAATTACCCCAAGTGAAGAAAAGCACATTCAACATTTGCAAATAATCACTTATGGTATGTTTTTATTTTAAAGTATTTTAAGTTATTTTAATTAAGAACTTATGATAGACATAAAGGAAAAAAATTAATAAAAATGTTAGGAAATTTTCTCATCTACATTTCTTATAGAACATTTTATTTCAGAACATAGATCTACATGTATTTTACATAAATTTTAATTTAACAAATACTATTTAGCCATACTTATGTTTAAAATATAGTGAAATAATTTAAATGGTTTCTAGTCTAAGCACTTTAGTAACTATTATTTAAGACACTTGAATTTTACTCACTAATATGTTTAAGAGCTTTGTCCAAGTAAAAAAGAGACTTACAGATTTACACACAAAACTCACCCTTTGGAAGCTTCTAGTAATATGAAAACTAAGCTTTTGTGGATTTCTCTCCCCTTCTTTCCACCTCACATCAGCACCCATATAAATTTTTGTTTATGCTCTTATAGTTGTCCCATTTTTTACCTTTTGCCCCCTTCCACTCAGCCCATCCCCTGGGTACTTCATATAGGTTCTTTGACTAATCGCTTCACTTTCTTGCAGTCAGTCCTGCTTCTCTCTCCCCTCTGGTTGCTGTCAATCTGTTCCATGCTTCCATGCCTCTGGTTCTATTTTTCTCATTAGTTTATTTTGTTCATTAGATTCTCCTTGTATGTGAAGTCATATGGTATTTGTCTTTCACCACCTGGCTTATTTCACCAAGCATAATACTCTCCAGTTCCATCCATGTTGTCACCAAACATAGGAATTCCTTCTTTCTTAGCTGCCCATATAAAATTTAAAATAATAATAATAATAATAATAATAATAATAATTGGATTTGACAATACACAAGTAAGTAATGAGAAATTAAAAGCAGAGAATTAAGTAAAAATGGAGATAGGGGTACCCGTGTGTATTATAGTTTCAGATCTATTTCCTGATTGCTGAGGCAGGGTTCTGACAAGTATAGTACAATGGATGACACAGCCTTGGTGGGTGGGTAATAAGGAGTTTGGAATTATCTCAACTACATGAAGCTCAAAACAAAATGGATGCTTGATAAAGCTATTGGAAAGGGGGACATTAAAGCCATTTTAGAAGATCTGAAATCTCATTCCTGGGCCATTTTTCCTTGTGGGTTATAAATATCTGAAAAGTGAGAAAACACAAAATCAAAAAATAAACATAAAGAATTGAACAGTTTCATAGAGACCTATAGGGTCCACACAAAAAAAAACCATCAGAAATCCTTTTGCATCAAGACTAAGTCGTCGGCAGCCGTCTGTCTCGAGAGACGATGGTGTAGCTTCTTAAGAGTCTATCTGCACCGCCGAGAATGGCTGTGCAGTCCGACTCGGGAGTGACATGGTATCTGTCTCCTCCCGTGTTGAATCGACATCTTGCGATGACGCTGGAGTGTCCTCTCCAGTGAAGCTGAAGCTACAGAGCCTGGGCAGGGTGATATGGAGGGTCTTCTGTTGCCCATGCAGCAGACCCCCCCTCTCTTCGCAGCTGAAGGGTCCAAGGGAAAGACGGAGTCAATACAGCTTGGCTTCAGGTGCACCGCAGGAGTTGCCGGTGTTGACTACAACGTCAAACCGCCTTAGGGACTCCGGCTCCGGATTTTCTGTCGGGGTTTACTCCTTTAGCCTTTCCCCTGAAGAGGTATGTCGCAAGGCAGTGGAGGTTTTTTGGAGTTAGAGTTTTCCTTCTCTGATGTGCCCTGACTGGAAGATCGAACCAGCGACACTTAGCTCGCAGGCCGATGCTCAATCCACTGAGCCAAACCAGCCAGGATAATCAAGACTAAGTAGGTATATGGAATTCCCAAAGACAAAAGAAGCACCACTAAAAATGGCATTGCAATTAAAAATATATAAAATAAACAAGGGTAAAATCCTCTTTGAGAGTTCAAATAACCAACAAACTCAAAGATCCTCAAAAAAAGAAAACAGTAATCTGAAATAAGTATGTAAAAAATGATTAAATACATAGAAGATGAGTTAGGGATTCATAATATAAACACAAATAAATGGAAATATTTGGAAAACATGAAGTGGAACTCCTAAAAATCAACATAACCATTCAAATTAATAACTAATATTAAACACCAGATTAGGTTATTAGAAGGTTAAAGTCTAGAAGGTAGACTTAAGTAAAACTCAAAAAACAAACAGAATTAAAGGGATAAAATATGAAAGATAGATTAAAGTGTGTTTATAGGAAATGAGAAGGGTTGTTGTACATCTAGTAAGAGTTATAAGAAAAGAAAATAGTGAGGGAAATAATACACAATTAGATGTGGCTGAAATATTGCTGGGTTGAACAAAGACATGAGTCTTTAGATAAGAATACAATGGATCTCCAACTAGCCATGAAATGACAGTGTAAAATACAAAAAGAAAATCCAAAAATTATCAGGAAATAAACCCCTGCAATTGCAAAAACAATGAGACTGACACTAGAGTTTTCATTAGCAGTAATAAATTCTAGAAAACATGGGATAATATCTTCAGGATGCTGAAGGGGGGAAAAAAAACCTTAGATTTCATTTTGTAGTTAAATATTTATCCAAAACTAAAACATTGCTTATATATTACATAAGGGGTATCGTCTATTTGCAAAAATAGGCCTAAGGAAAATACCTATTTCTTTAAAGTGTGTATTGAATTTCACCTGTCATTGTTCAAGCTTAATGGGAAAAAATTACACTTGAATTCTAAGTAAATGACTAGATTATACAAATAAAATGAATGAAATATATATTTTATTTGAAGTGTTATAATTATTTATATAAATTTCCAGAATTTAAAAAATGTATTAGGCTATAGAGTTTGACCACTGTTTTGTATGTACACTCAACATGTACAATTAAAAGTAGAGTTGCACACTAGTCATAAGCAAACAAGAAACCAGTTTAAAGCATTCTCTTGGCACTGACAATTAAACTATAAGATTCTTGGACTTAATAAGAATGAGTAAGGATTTTATGGAAAAATTCTAAAAATTTATTGACAAGACCCTTTCTCTCTTTAATTTTTATATTTTTCAAACTCAAACATATAAAATACCCATTGTAAAAGATCAACTCATTTAAAAGATTGATTTCTAAACACAAAAAATTATAGTTCCCACAGCATCCACCATTCTCAACCCTAATAATTATTTGGGTGTGTTCTCTCATAAAGCCAAAATAATAAACAATACTCTTCATGGTTTCCCAGCTATGTAACCACACTGTTCTAAACATTTTATCATTAAAAGAAATTATCTTAAAAACTTAAAAATTATTAAAAGAGCAGTCAACATGCCATGTTCATGGTTGGGAGAAAAAGCTATATAGTCAATAGCTTATTTCCATACATATCGTCGGCAGCCGTCCGTCTCGAGAGACGATGGTGTAGCTTCTTAAGAGTCTATCTGCACCGCCGAGAATGGTTGTGCAGTCCGACTCGGGAGTGACACGGTATCTGTCTCCTCCCGTGTTGAATCGACATCTTGTGATGACGCTGGAGTGTCCTCTCCAGTGAAGCTGAAGCTACAGAGCCTGGGCAAGGTGATATGGAGGGTCTTCTGTTGCCCATGCAGCAGACCCCCCCTCTCTTCGCAGCTGAAGGGTCCAAGGGAAAGACGGAGTCAATACAGCTTGGCTTCAGGTGCGCCGCAGGAGTTGCCGGTGTTGACTACAACGTCAAACCGCCTTAGGGACTCCGGCTCTGGATTTTCTGCCGGGGTTTACTCCCTTAGCCTTTCCCCTGAAGAGGTATGCCGCAAGGCAGCAGAGGTTTTTTGGAGTCAGAGTTTTCCTTCTCTGATGTGCCCTGACTGGAAGATCGAACCAGCGACACTTAGCTCGCAGGCCGACGCTCAATCCACTGAGCCAAACCAGCCAGGGTTCCATACATATATGACAGAACATATATGTACATGTGTGTGTGTGTGTGTTCATACAGGGGTAGGCAATATTAGATTTGCAGTGTGTCTGCATGGAAAAAGACATTTAGGTTATGATTATTACAGTAGCTTTATTAATTCAACAGAATGTCACAGTGGCACGAGTTGGTACCTAAGTGCACTATGCCATTGTGACATCTTGTTAAGTTAATAAAGGTATTATGGTATCATAACTTTCATGTCTTTTTCCATATGAACAACTTTAAACCTACTTTTGCCCACCCCTGTATATAATGTTTTGAATTAAAATTGTGATACTTTTTGATACTTGGCAACAAGTTCAGAAAAATAAAAATAATATAGAGAAGCAAATAGCTAATAAATGTATGAAGATGCTATAGTAGAAATTAGAAATATATACTCATAAGAATATATAAAATATTAAGCCATATTTTACAGCCATAGAAACTAAAGGCTGTATGTTGATACATGTAGAGTATACAAATAGTATAGAGAATCCCTGAATTAACCAAAATAGTTTTAAAAACCTAGTACATACTAGCAGTGGTTTGAAGAATATTGACTGTTCAATTATTTATTTAATCTTCAAATTTTTTTCCAAATACATATTTAAAAGGTTAAAGTTACACAGTTGCTACCAGTATGGGAAGAAATTATATAAAACACATTTACTTTTTTAGTTAAAAATTAAATATTAATACTTTAAAATTAAAATATAGAATAAAATATTAAATAAGCACAAGCTGCTTAAATGTTGCAAAAAGCACAAGCCATAGAATAAGTATATCTTGATAAATTTAAAAAATTAATAAATAACATACTGATAAATACATAATCTGATAAATCAATAAATTCAATATATGCATTTCTTAAAACCATAAAGATAATTAAATGAAAATATTAGGGATGATATTTGTAAATCAAACAAAGAAACAGTTTGAAGTTTCAATACTATAGACAAAAACAATAAAATTTAAAAAAGAAAGTAAAATGAAATAAAATGGGCTCTCTCTATATATTTATATGCACAATTTATTTTTAAGTGTATTTATATTTATTTAAATAGCAGTTGTTTAAAACATTTTAAACAATCAGCAAAATGGGTTTGAAAGTGTTTTAGAATTCTAATGCATTAGCAATTGAACAAAGAGAGACAGACTTACTTAGAAAACAAATGACTGTGGCATTTTCAGTTTATATACTTACAAAGTAGCAAAGCAATAAAAAACTTCTGACAAATATATAAAATTTTGTTTTATCAAAATTGGAAGATAAAGCACTTTATTTGTTATTTGGGGTAATAGTTATTACTCCAAATAACAAAAATACTTTTTTTATTTTTTTGCCTAGTTCATTGCTTTCATTATATGTCAATATATAACACATGCATTCACAACTTGCAACTTCTTTTTATTTTCGCACATAATTTGACCCTACAAGTAGGGATGACTTAATTGAGGATATAAAAATTAAGGAAAACCTCAGTTGGATTGCATGATGACATAGTTCAGAATTAAGATTTGAATTCTCTTGATAACAGGGTAGGATCAAGGCATCTTGAGCAGGATTTCCCTGAAAAGTCATCAAATTCAGGGTTTCAGCTCCTCAAGTCTCAATAGAAAGGATCGAACTCCAAGCTCGCTCACTGTGCTGTTGGCAGGCTTCAAGTCCTCACTGTCTGCTGGCTAGAGACATCATTTCCTCACTTTGTGTGCCTGTCTGGATGAGTATTTCTTCTTTGTATCTTTGTTTGCTGGACTTCCATGTAGTTTGATTTTCTGGAACTTCTGGTTGTTTCTAGTTTTGAAGTAGTTGTATTCCTTCTTAGTAGTGGAGGGAGATGCAGCATGTCTGTCTATGCCTCCATCTTGGCTGGAAGTGTATATGTGTACAATTTAAAGAACAATTGAAACGTGATTAAATATATGAAATGTTGTTCAACTTCATTTGTAATTTGGGTAATATGTGTTTAAGCAACAAGATAGTATTAAAAATCTATCAAACTGACAATATTGGCCTATAAATTATATCCTTTGTTTAAATTTTAATATATACAAAATAAATGAACACATATATATGTAGTAAAGTATAAAACTGATATCAAGAACAGTAAGGGACCTGAGATTTTACTCTTCTTGCAGCTAACAATTTATCATGTTCCAGTTTCATGGATGCTAGTCAAAAATATAAAACTTAGGGTCAGAGATTTTATTACTAATGACACAGTAGGGAGCTTGAAATATATATCTGGCCTCAACACTTCCTATAGAGATGAATGCTATTCATTAATAATATAACATTTATTTCCTAATATAACATTTTGAAAAACCAAAATTTTAGGGAGAACATATTAGAGATTGCCATGGCTTAAGACTAGGGGAAGGTGGTGTTTGAGTAAAGTTAGCGTGGTCGTAAGAGGGCAAGCAATCCTTGTGACAATGGAACTATAAATACCTTGAATGTAGTTCTGGATACACAGACTTACACATGTGATAAAGTTGTAGAAAGCTAATTAAACACACAAATTGACAAAAAGAAATGCCTACCTGTAAAACTCATGAATTCTAAATAAAATTTGAGGAAATTTCATACTGTTCACCACAGTGGCTGCACCAGTCTGCAGTGATCCCACTGATGGAATTATACCATAAGAATCCTGAAAACCAATTCAAAAGAACCTATGCGCCCCTATGTTCATAGTACCACTATTTATAATAGCTAAGTGCTGGAAACAGTCTAAGTGCTTATCAGTAAAGGGTTACAAACATGTTCCAATCCAAAAAAACTGTGGAACATTTACACAATGGAATACTACACAGCAAAAGAAAAGAAGGAATTCCTACCCTTTGTTTCAGCATGGATGGAACTGGAGAATATTATGCTAAGTAAAAGAAATCAGGCAGTGGAAGACAAATACTATATGCTCTCACCTTTAGGTGGAACCTAATGAACAAAACAAACAAATGAACTAATAAAACCAGTGACATGGAAATAAGAAACAAACTGACAACAACCAGAGGGGAGGGGGGAAGAGGAAAATGGGAAAGAAGAGGGAGGGTCTAATCAAGGCACAAGTATAAAGGACTCATGGACATGCATAACAGGGTGGGATTGACTGTGGGAATGGGGGGCAGGGCAGGGGAGAACAATGGAAGAAAATTGGAACAACTGTAATTGAACAACAATAAAATTTTAAAAATGAGAAAAATAAATAAAATTTGTGGATTATGTAGTATGAATATCATGGTTGTGATATTATACTGTAGTTTTACATTACCATTGATGAGAAACTAGGTTAATTATATGCAGTATCTTCCTACAGTATTTCTTAAAAGTGTATGTGTATTTACTATCATTTAAAAAACATCAATTAAAAAATTTATATGAATAATTGTATGTATAGAACCCTTTCCACAACTGAAAGTTGAGAACTCATCCCTTGGGTTCTGTAGACATTTTGTAATCTAGGAATGCCCCTATACTCTAATTTATCTATTTCATTCAAAAACCTACTGACATCACATTGTTCTATCAGCTTTTTGTTCAAGTATTACCACTATATCTTTTATCTCTTTTATACTCACACTCTACTGAATTTCTCATTTTTTTAAAATTATCACATACTTCATTTTTAACTACCTAATAATACATGGATACTGATTTCAATTACTGTTTTCAAATGTACCAAACTCCTTCTCAATGCATTCTCCACATACTAAATTTTTATTAAATGGTCAAACACCATGTTTCCAATTTCAAAAAGTCCTTATCCATGGCCTTTTATCACTCTTAATTAATGAAGCTAAATGAAATCTTTATGACAGCTTACAGATTGGATAAAAAATATTCACATCTCTACTTATACCATAAAGTCATGATTATTAAACTTAATTGCACCCTAAAATGAATTCTGAAAATCCACTCAATTTATCTAATTAGCTTTCTCTTTATTTTTCTAAAAATATATTAGATGTTCTCTTCCATAGATTCTCAAACATTATACTTCCAATATACTTAATTAATTGACCTCATTCCTTGAAAACATAAAAGATATTATACAGGAACTAAATTATCTTCTTTCTACAGCACCTACAAATTAAACTGCATTTGAAGTTCTCCTTTCCTTCTACCCATCTAATACAATTGTACAGTCCCTTCCTCTTTTCATAAGCAAATCTTCACACTTAGGGTCTGTCTTCTTTTAATTGATTATTCAGCATCATGAAGAAGGTCTGACCACTCATTTAATTTTTCCAACTAGTTTTCATAACTCTACACTATTCCTTCTTGTATTCCTTCTACTCTTTCTCTCATAGTATTTCAGTAATTTTACTGTCTTCAAATACTATTATCAGTGCTTACTATGATAGAATACTTCAAGGCTTGAGTCTATGTGATTTTTTTTAAAGCTAATACTCTTTCCTAAAATGCCCTAAATTAGCAACTATATGCCAAACACTTCCAACTGTGTATCTGTAACTAAGTCTCAACTAACTCCCTATGTAGAATCTCCTCTTGAGTTTAAAACTCAGTATGTCTGAAACTGATATCATCATTCCTGTCTTAGCAAATAGCACACCAACTCCTTATTCAGGGAAGTCTCCCACACACACATTTCCAGATCCAATCAAATCAATCTCCCCGATGTATTTAAATAATCACTGCATCAGTGTATCCTATTGGTACTAATTCCAAAAGATGTGCAAATTTCTTATCTTCAGTGCTACTAATCAATTTTAAGAAGTTGTCATAACTTACCTATACTGCTTAAAAGGTTCCAACTCATTTCCCTTATTTAATTAGTCCTTGCTTATATTACTCTACACTTCGCCATTTTCTCATTTTCTACTGCTTGGCCAGAGTGATCTTTTAAAAAAACATATCAAATATTACATCTCTGTTAAAACCTTCCCTTCCTAGACTAAACTTAAGACTCCTGGGGTCATGGGCTATAAGGACTTACCTGATATATCTAAGGAATTAGAGATCATTTGGCTTCTGCTTCTTAATTCCCATTTTTATGTCTCTATGCTTCTTATTCACTTAACTACAGACACGTTGGCCTTCTTTTTATACAAGAATAATCCACAAACCTATATATTTGATATTCCAAATTTCTGGAAAATTCTCCATAAATTATTAACACTTCATGATTTTGGAATTTGAATCTCAGATCAGCAGTCATCTCTTCAAAAGTCTTTTTCTGGTTTTACCACATAAACTACCCTCACACAAAGATGCTACAATTCATTTGCATTATATATATAATTTGTAGGAAATAGTATTGACTACTTTGATTACTGACTTTTGGAGCATTAGACTGTGAGCTTTCTGAGGATGGACATTATTTATCTAACTTTCAAGTAATCAAAATAGGATTTGGAACAAAAGCAGTCAATAACTATTTTAAATGTATACTAATATTAATAACTTTCTCCCCTTACATTATTGCCACTTTTTATTCTCCATTTTAATAGTAGAAAGATATAAAGACTGTCTCTATATATCCTCTTGGACCTTCTAATCAACGACTGACATATAATAGTAATTTAAAAAACAAGTTGGATAAGACAACTCATTGCCTGAATATTTTCCTTGGCTTCTGATTACTGTTAGGATAAAGAGCAACAACTGTTGTCTTTGCGACAAGATTTTGAAAAGTTTGGATTTTGCCTTTATTCTAATTTCTCTTCAACCTTCCTATTATGTTTATTTTAAAACCAGCTGAATTTTGTTTTTATTTTAAATTTTCCTAAATTGATTAGCCTTATAAAAGTGCAACTTATTTTTATATTAGAGAAGTGATAAAAATAAAGTATAGCATAATAATTTAAAAATAAGATGAAAAATTAAAATGAGTGCAGCCCTACTAACATTTTAAAGCATTTACAGTACTTTGGAAATTGAACATGCTTTTCAAAATATCCTCACTATTTCAAATCTTGAAATGTGCTAAAATACACACTGATAGAGTTGCCTCGCAGGATGTTGTTTTCATAACTTTTAACTAAAAGAAGAGTTGTAAAGGAACTTTTCTTAAGATACTACCTTATCAATCTACATTATGTTTTTTGTGTGTAGTCCATAGTTCTATAACATGGTGTAAAATTATTAGTTCTTAATAAAATCAAAATGATATAATTTCAGCATTATGCTAAAAATTGACATGTATCATCAATGGACTGATTTTATATTGTAACAATAGCTTTTTAGCTAATTTAATGCAGTGATTACCTTAATTTTAATAATGTGATAAATGTAAGAAATTTATCATTTAAACATTAGAGTCTTTTTTAAAATGTTGTAGTTAAATCAGTTGAATACTGGAAATGGTTTTAGTAAAGAGATTCCAGGATAACTTACAAAATTTGATATAATATAACTGACATGCACCATGTTACTTATTTTCCCCTTGGATCTAGATGAGTAATATATGTTGCATTTCCTGAGGTCAATATTATGAAGAAAACATTTCAATGAAAAAATGCATCCTAAAGGGACTTAATTTCCAGACTCAAGTTGATGAAGATGTAAAAAATATATTTTGGAATTCAGATAGAAAGTAATACATTGTTGGAATGCTGTTTGCAAATGAGTTGATTAGCTATAGCTACACAAATATTTGCATAACAGAGAAGACAAACAACTTGGTAAGAGTGAATGAATAGGGAAGCAAAGTTTCAGCTGGTGTGTCTTAGATATGAGGGAGATATTCCAACACACGAGGAAGAACTATATATAAACTCATGGCACTTCAACATCAAAATGAGATATGCTCAGGCCCTAGGTCATAGGGGTCTCACAAAGTATTATTTTACATTCCCTCATCCTTTACAAGGAAAAGTTTTGGAAAATATACTTTTTGTATTTCTTGTTTTGTGTTTTTTAAAGATAAATGGTTCCATGTCAGGCAAGAAACCAATTAATGGAAATAGAAAAAAAGGACACCAGTTCCAGATTTCCCCCCAGTACTACAGAAACTATAATTAAAAACCTAATTTCAAAGCTTCAAGTGTTTTTTCTTTCCTCTAAAATACAAATTTATATATATATATATATATATATATATATATATATATATATATATATACAGACACACACACACACACATATTCAAATAAGATAGTAATAATAGTATGCTGCATGCAGAAATGGGCAAAAGAAGCTTACATTTGTGAGTAAGCAAAACATAGAGTTTATTCTTATTTGTTTATTTTACAACTATAAACCTACTTTTGCCAACACCTGAAATTTTTTAAGTGCTTTCTCTGCATTAAGGTTGATTCTAAGCCAGTTCCATGTATGTATTTATTTAATTCTTGCAGCACTGTTAAATTGGTACCATCAATATCTCCATCTACAAAGAGAACACTGAAGTACAGTAATTTGTATATGGTCACACAGCTGGTAAGTGATTGACACAAGTCACACTAGATACTCTAAAAAGAGATGCAAAAGTCACATTTATGAAGCTATTGTTATGAAGCTTATGAAAAAGTCAAATCATTTCACTTCTCTTAAAGTCTCTAGGCAAATCTCTCTGTCATTTGGATTCTCTGAGTCTAGAATCCCTGTCCCAAAATGAAGCAGTTTTACAATTCCATGATTATATTTTAAAAGAACTATATCATCCTGAAATTCTAAGCCAAATTATTTTGAAATCATGTGTGTTTTTGCTGAATGCATATCACATGGAGACTGGAAATGTTCTTATAAAGTGTTATAAAATTTTTCAACCCAATCCTCATCTACCACAGTGAAGGTTTTGAAAGTCTAGGAAATGAAGCTGCCACAGTGTTTTAGTTGACTTAACATATTTGCTCTTCAAAATATCAGTGTTGCTTCATTTTTACCTGTTAAAAATTGAATTTGCACATTATTTTGAATAGGTTTTGAAGTTACTTTCTCCACCAAATAAACTAAAGTGAACTGACAGGAGTTATAAGCATTATGCCCTTTCAAATTCTATTCCTTTATAGTCTCAGAATCATGTTTCTAACATGAAGAAATGAGTCTATCAGGGCAGGTTCTATTTTATTATACCATGTTAAATAATCCCAAGTAGGCTAATTTGCATAGTCATGCCTCTTCTGCTGTAAAATAAATATCTAATGAGAAATGTGCAAAGTACAAAGCTTTCTTCTTAGGAGAGGGCAGCATCTAATTAATTTAGTTCCTAGAAAAACTATAATTATCCACTTATGCAAAAGCCATTTTGCTGGAGGTAGCCATTGTTTTTAATGTTTTAGAATCCACAGAGTGTTTCTGAAACTAAAGTCACTTTTTAAAAAATTACGTTAAAACCAAGAAGTGATGGTAAGCAGATTAGGAGTCTA
Source organism: Furipterus horrens (assembly GCF_987537825.1). Taxonomy (NCBI): domain Eukaryota; kingdom Metazoa; phylum Chordata; class Mammalia; order Chiroptera; family Furipteridae; genus Furipterus; species Furipterus horrens. Next base: position 72,503,218 of record NW_028327175.1, read on the forward strand.
ATTCAGTTTAAAACTATTATCACTGAGAGATAGAGCCTTATTTGTACTTATTTCCATTAAATTCTAAATTAGGCAATAAATGAAGAATGGTTCATAATATAATAGGTATAAGAAGCTCAATATATTAGCTCTATCCAGAAGGTATCCAGCCATGTAATAAGAAAAATATAGACATTTACTGAAGAAGATACAAGATACAAGAAACATTGTACATAGGACAATGACACTTTAGTCCCTTTCAAAGTAGGTACCTTGGGACCTCATGCAGTTCTCCCAGTCACTATCAGCTGCCCACTCATATTTTCCTGAATCTCATCATGGTCTGAAATCTCTTCCTTTTCAAAGATGACTTTAGTTTTGGGAAAAGCCTGAAGTCATAGAATGCCAAATCTGGTCTGTAGCAGGGCTGAGTCACCTGGGTGATTTTGATTTGATGTTTCACCAAAAATCTCTGCACAAGGTGTGAAGCATGAGCCAGCACATTGTCATGATGAAGCTGAGAGTCACCAGTTGCCCATAGCTGTGGCCTTCTGAATCATCCAAATGTTTCCATGGAGGAATATTCAAGCTTAATGCAAAATTTGATGCAGACTCATTGCTCTATCCACTTAGTCACTTTGACTGTGATGGCCACATAGTACACATGCTCACTCAAAGGTGTCTACTGCCCCCACTGACTAGTACAGTGAAGTCATCATTGTTTATGCAGGTGCATTCCAGTCCACTCTCCTTAGCTACCAGGTTATACTGATGTCACTCAAACCTTTCTCATTATATTAACAATGGCTGGACTCTTTCTGGACAGACCTCGTATTTTAACTGACATCTGTTTTAAGTATGAGACTCCGGTAAAGAGATAGTCATAATGAACCAGGCATAATGAACTCTCTCTGCGTCTCTCTCTCTCTGTCTCTCATACTTGAAACATAATAATTAGCAGCTGCCTGGCTGGGATCCTCTAGAAAGGAAAATGCAAGGAACGGAATCCTGCTTTCATTCTTCACTTGTGTCTGACAATTAAAGTAATATGCTTTTATCTTTGTAAACATAATCAAAAGCAGGCCTGGCAAAGTCATCAAGGCACCAAAATAAAAGTGAAAGGTTCTGTCCTGAGAAAGCAATTGTGAGGGAGATATAAGTCTGTTGCATAAATTGAGAGATCCCCTTTCATATTGTTTTACTAAATAGGCCTATTACTAAATTAAACAGAAAATCTGATGTAGCCTCTTCCTGTTTGTTTAACGTGCTCATCATTTTTCTTATCACATAAAAATCCCATAAAATATTTAGCAGTTTATAGAACTGTAAGTTCCCCCTGAGTTATTGCCAGTTTTTCTTCTCAGACTTAAGAATAGAAAGATTTGAAGACATGTTTTCTTTCAAGAAATTCCAAGCCTAACTGCTTAATCAAAAACAGTTTAGAAATTAAAAAATGGGTATGACTTAACACATTATAGCATGCTGTCAAAGAGACAGGGGTGCAAATTTTCCATGACCATTCTTGTGACTGTTTTTAAGAAAGGAAGAGGCTCTGAATCCAAATACACATGGATATTTTCTTTGACTTCTTGTTCTCATTTTTCTTAATGTTATGGAAATAAGTTCTGTTCATTTGCATGTTTAATAACAAAAATTTTTTTCTCACAAGAAAGGGGAAATTACTACATACAAATTATTTTAAAAGAGTCTTTGGCACCTTTTAGAATAATTGTTATATATTTATTTATGTTAAAAATATGCTTTGATAAAAACAGGGATATCACTGTAATCTCCATGATTCATCTGTGATCTATTGTTTATTCTCAATTAAATGTGTCTAGCATTAAATAGATGGTACATATGGTTTGGGGCCCTGAAAAGGAGTTGCCAATCTTCCTCAACCATTTACACTTTATTTTTTCCAAAAACAATGAGTATTTTCTTAGAGAACAGGTAAATAATTTTTTTTACATACAAACTACTATTACTAAAGTAATAGTTGAAATCATTGGTATATATTTTTAGGCTACTAATTAATGCAGCATTTCTCAAAATCTTGGCATTTGTAGACTGTTGAACAGACTTAGAAAACACATGGACCATAACATTTAGTTAAATTAAGAAAAAGTGATTTATTATAATGGAACACAAAACATTATAAAATTATTAGTATTAATAGTTTCATATCAATAATAGTAATAATGTCATTTTCATGTTATGATAATGCATTGAGCTCTAATTTAATTATAAATAGCTATAGTTGTAGGGAAGTTTCCATATCCAGATAGTTCATTGCCTTACAATACCCTAAATGACAATCACTTCTCTTACATTTTACTTGAAATGGATACAGATATCTAGTGTCTCTGTCAAATAGTTATATACATTGGGTTAAAATGTGGATGGGGGTATTATGGAGATATTTCTCCTTTAGGGAAACTTTCAGCACTTGGTCAGAAAAGGTGATGTCCAAGGATTGTCTTAAATTTCTGGTTTGCCAACTTGTATCAGTAATGGTGTTTTTTACTAAAATAGGGCACAAAATGTTGAGAACAGGTCTTGTTCTTCTTGACAAACTCCATGTGAATTGAAATTTATATGCAAACTTATTTATGTATTCATTCAATGGGTACATATTAGAAAATCATTAAAAAGTCTTTTCTCTTACCTCCTGGCTGCCCCTTCTAAACTGGTCTTGTGGTATATTCTTTATTCACTGTCTGTTTGCACTTTATGTGTAATCACATTTAGTTCCATGGCTTGAAATATTATTTAGTATTTAACCAAATTTAGATTTCTAATTTCAGCCTCATTCTTGAGCTCTAAATAGATATGCACGGTTACATATTCAACAATTCACTTTGCAAGTTTACTAGGTGTTCCAAACTTAGTATTTTTAATACAAAAACTGTGGAAACTTTCCCCAATTATGCTTTTATTCCCATCTCAAGAAATTGTACAGTAATTCACCTGATTGCTTTTTAAAAATCTGTATAGTCATCTTTGCCTCCTCTCTTTCAATCAGAGCACACTCCTAATACAGTAGTGCTATGTATTCTGCTATTAAAATGTGTATATCCTAAATACATCCACCATTTCACCTCCTTCATTGCTCCAACCTATTTCATATATGTATCTTCTGTTGGATTATTACATACCCTCCTAACTCGTTCCACTGTTTTTACTCTTATGTTCCTATAATCCTTTATCTATAAACAATCAAAGAGACTGCTTTAAAAAATATCAGCAAGAAATTGCTGTTCTATAGTCTCAACCAATGAGGGTTTCATGCTGTGCTGAGTTAAAACACTGGCCTTAAAAAAAATTGTACATGATTTTTATCATCGTCTACCATCCTTTTCTCTTCCTCTATGACCTAAACTCCTACCATGTCCTTTCTTAGTTTTTCCTCTGCCTGAGACATTCTTCCTTGCTGTCTTTTCACTATAGTGTCAGTCTTCCCAATTTTTTCCTTAATAGTAGCCCACAGAAGTAAATAGTATCACTACTTACTCTTTTGCCATACATCTTGCTATAATTTTTTCAAAACATATACTGCTACCTGAAATTTCATGTTATATTTACACGTTTACTTGAAATTGCATGTTCTCCTTTTCAGAATGTAAGGTCTATTAAGTTGATATTTTTTAAAAAGTGTGTTCACCTATGTGTTCTTGGTGCCTAGAGCAATGCCTGCACATACCTGACCCTCAAAAAATACCTACTAGATAAATGAAAAAAAAAAATGGGTTAAGCAGAACAAAACAGTAGTATAAGCATTTAGTTTGAAACTATTACTCTGTACTGTGAAGGTTCTTTGGCAGGGCAAGAATGTCTATGAGGACAGTTAAATAGGTACTACAGAAAACCTGGCAGGAGAATTTCATAGCTTGAACTGTGAAGGAGGAAACAGAATTGAAGGAAAACATAAATGTGAGAGCTGTTTATGAGGTAAATTACAGAGCACAGTGATAAATTAGATATTGGGATATGAAAGAAGAAACATATGGAATACCTCTTAGATTCTTTACTATCATAATATCACAGATAGTAGTTCCTGTTGCTGTCATAAGGAATAAAGAAAAATGACTGTATTGGGGAGAGGGTAGCCATGGGTTTATTTTGAGATATGATGATTTGTCACACACAAAATCTAAGAGGCTATTGGATATATAGTTCTGGAACAGAATTTGATGTCTGGGCTAGGGATACTTTATAGTCATCTGTATATAAGTAACAGCTGAGGTTAAGAGCTTGAATGCTATACCTTAGAGAGTCCAAGTAGAATTAAAGGGATAATAATTTAAGACAAATCTTGATGAACTAAAAAATATAACAGATGAATGGAGAGTAATACATTTGTTAGCAAAAAAGCTAGGGCATAGCAAAAGGTAAAAATAGAAAATGAGGATAATGGTATATCATGGAAGCCAATTTTTAATAAAGTAATTTCAAAAAGGATATAATGATTAACAGTAGTGAATAGCAGTGAGACTTCTGTTCTAAGGAATAGCAGGTTAGTTGATGTTCCCTCTAAAATGGGAGAAAATTGCTAAATTAAAAAATCAAAACTATTAAAATACAATAATATAGTAAGAAATTTGAGGTGAAGAGATATTCAGAGAAGAATAAGTGTTATTTAAGGAGGTAAAAATAATGGCTGAGTATTTTCAAATGCTATTGAGAACTCAAATAAGTGCTTGAAAAGTCCTGATGGGTTTAGAGGAATGCATTTTATTGGTTTCCTTATACGAATTGTTTCAGAAGTAATAATGTGCCTGAAGTCAAATTGAAATACTGGATAAATAAGGTCAGCTGAATAAATGAAGATAGTGAATATTACCATCTCTTTGCAGATGTTTAGCAAGGAAATGCCAAATAATTGACTAATAAGAAAATAGCTATCAACTGATGTGAGGTGGTAGGGTTTTCTTATTTTTCTAATGGAAAAACACTGGGGATGCTGATAAGTTCTACCTATATATTTAAACACTTCTGTGCTACTCATACAGCTATGTCATTTTTTATTCTCTTCCTATCTACTGCATAGATTATACAATGAAGAACCTCTTCCTTAAAATGCAGATAATTTCGTTAACAAATAAAACACTTCTTCAAGTATTGATATGTATGTAGATATATGTGCATGTGTGTGTATATATATATAATATGTAGATGTGCTTTTGTGCATTCATACACATGTAAACAATGCATACTTCAGTAATATCAATCATCTAAGAGTAAAGAAAATAAATGTTTGTATAATAGTAAATTTTTTTCACATATATCATTGATTTGACATTGTCAACATAAAATGTATAAAAAGAATGTTTTGCAATAGCTACTTCTGTATTTTTAACTATCGTATTTGTAACTATAGTATTTGTAACTAATTCAGAATTGGCTTTATATATTTCTCAACAAAAAATGTGACTTTTCAACCTCTTTTTCCTCCAAGGAATAAAAATGTTTATGAAGCCTCTGTAATTTTGTTCTCTTTCTCACATGTAATGACCAATTAATCATTTTTTGTTCAATAAAAAGTAGTATAATTAGCCCTGGCCAGGTGGCTCAGTTGGTTGTTGCATCATCCTATGCACCAAAAGGTTGGGGGTTTGATCCTCAGTCAGGATGCCTACAAGAGGCAACTGTTCAATGTTTCTCATGTTGATATTCTCTTTCTCTATCCATTCCTCTCTCTCTAAAATTAATTTTTTTAAGTAGCAGGATCACATAATTAATATCACTAATAAAATTTAGAATATCATAAACATGTAAAATGTATAAGACCTCCTTATTCACACAGTATATGAGGGGGACTCAGAAATGGGATTTATTTATTTAAAAAATTGTGTATTTATTCTTACATTTTAAATTTCAGTTACCTTCAAAGTGCTCTCTATTTGATGCAATATTCCTATTGAGACTTTTTTCCACTGCTCAAAACAGTTTTGAACTCATCAATTTTTATGTCTTTTAGTGTTTCTGTCATTTTGTTTTGTTTTGTCTGTTTGTATGGTTCATCTCTTCCACATTGGCAAAATGGTTCCCTTTGAGGACATTTTTCATCCAGGAAGACAAATAAAAGTTGCACAGGCTGAGATCAGGTGAATAGGGAGAATGAGGCATGGGAGTCATACTGTTTTTGATCAAAAACTGCTGAACACTCAGTGCAGTGTGGATAGGCGTGCTTGTAAGTCACCCATGATGAAATGGGCAAACACATTAAGAGAATCTTCAAAAAAAAATTCCCTGAAGCCAGATGCAGCTTCTCACAATAATGCCAGCTAGTACACTGATGCAGATGGGTTCCTAGAACACTCACTTAGTGGGGGATGCCTGTACTACAAGGGTCCACCCTCCAAAAGATAATTCCATTTTTTGTGTTCTTCCTCAATACATGCCATCTACACACTAAAAACTTTTCTTTGATGTTTGTTGTGTAATATCAGCTTTATTCCAGAGAAGTCATTTGAACTTAATAGAAAATTATAAAAACCTCTAGTGGTTTTGTTATACTTTGGGAAACATTTTTAAGACATAATGAAATTATCCAATAGAATCAAATTTTTAAATATTCAGCCTTGGGGATCCAAGGTGGCAGAGGAGTAAGTGGAAGTTACACTAACCTTCTCCCAGGACCGATTTGGAATTACAACTAAATTACAAAGAAATTATTCAGAATAACCAATTGAACACTAGCTGGAGAGAAGCCTTATACATAATGACTGACAGACAGAAGTAACCATGTCATCACAATGTAACTGGTAGGGAGTGTAGAGGAGAAATGAGAGAGGTGGCTGGGCTTCCACAGGTCGCAGCTGAAATACAGGAAAGATATTTCAACTGCAACAGATTCCCCATGAAAAGTGTGGGGTCTAAACCCTAAGATGGTCTCCCCAGCTTATAGCACCAGAGCTAAAAAGAACCCAGATAACATCCAGCTGTGAAAAGCAGCAGGGTTTCTATCTGCCAGGGAGAGATGGCTGGATGCACAGAGAGACTCTTAAATGGCCAAAGCATGAAATTTTAATTATAGCCACTTACCCTGGGTGCTGGCAAAAGGAAAGCAGAGAGACCTAGAGAAGCTTGAGGAGAGTCTGGAGTTGGTGGCTCTGGAGAGAAAAATTAAGGAACAGCCACCAGAATCCCTGTGCTGACTCATCCCCCTTATTACAGGAGGCATCACTCTCAGGCAGAGCAACCCTCTGTGAATGGCATCAGCTTGAGGATAAGCAATACCCCCACCCACAGGAATTACTTTGCCCCACCCTGGAATGCTTAACCCAGGCTGCTGAATACAGCTTGATTAGATTAACAACTGATCAGTTTGTTGACTGATTAGTTTAACATCTTAAGGCAGAAAATACAAAGCAGACAAAATGGGAAGGCAAAGAAACAGACCCCAAATGAGAGAACAAGTGAAATTTCAAGAAGAACTAGATGAAATGGAGGCAAGCAATTTATCAGATAGAGAGATTAGAGTAATGATTACAGTAGTTCCTCTCTATATCGAAGTTCACTTAATCATGGTCTCACTGTATTGCGGGAATTTTTTTAAATATTTAATTATTCATCATGGATTTTTTGCTATATCATGGGATTTTGCAGTACTGTATACATATGTTGTTAAAGTTACTTAGGTTTAAGAGTGTAGAATATGTTTAAGGACATAAGTAGTATTTATAAAAGTGTAGAAAAGGTTAATAAGTGAGTGGTAAAGGTGAATAAGGGACTGGGAATGGTTTATAAGTATGTGGGAAGGGTTTATAAAGCCTTAATATATATATAAATACTAAAATAAATGTAAGGTTCCTACTTTGGGGATTCTTACCTATCACGGGGATGGGGGGGGTCTAGAACATAATACCCATGATAAGAGAGGGAATACTGTATAAAGATAATCAGTGTCATAAAAAAAAAGGCATAGAAACACTAAAAAAGGACCAAACATAAATAAAGAATGCAATATCTGAAATAAATAATACATTGGAAGAAATAAGCAGTAGGTTAGATGAAGCAGAGTATAGAATCAGTGTTTTGGAAGATAAGGTAGAAAAAAAGACAAATACCCAGGCAGAGCAGCAAAAGGAAAAGAGAATTTTAAAAAATAAGAGCTTAAGAAACATTTGGACAATATGAAGCATAACAAGATCCACATCATGGGAATATCAGAGGGAGAAGAGAGTGAGCAAAGGATCAAGGACCTATTTGAAAAAATAATGACTGAAAAATTCCCTAATTTGATGAAGGAAAATTTCACGATGTCTAGGAAGCTCAGAGTCCCAAAGAAGTTAGACCCAAAGAGGCCTGCACTGAGTCACACCATAATTAAAATGACAAGGTTTAAAGATGAGGAATGATTCCTAGAAGCCTCAAAAGAAAAGCAGGTAGTTACCTACCAGGGAACATCAATTAGACTGGCATCTGATTATTCAACAGAAACACTTTACGTCAGGACGGAGTGGTATAAAATATTCAAGGTGATAAAATGCTAGGACCTACAACCAAGGCTACTTTTCCTACCAAGACTATCATTTAAAGCAAAGGAGAAATAAGGAGCTTCCCAGACAAGCAAAAGCCTTAGGAGTTTGTTAATACTAAACCAATATTGCAATAAATGTTAAAGGACTTGCCTTAAGAAGTAGAAAAAGAGAAAGAAAGAAAGAAAGAAAGAAAGAAAGAAAGAAAGAAAGAAAGAAAGAAAGAAAGAAAGAAAAAGAAAGAAAGAAAAAACAGAGAGGAACAATAATATGGCACTACATATATATCAATAATCACCGTAAATGGTTTAAATGCTCTGACCAAAAGACAGAGGGTAGCTGAATGGATAATAAAACAAGACCCGTATATATGCTATCTTGAAGAGACCCACAGCAGATCAAAAGTTACACACCGACTAAAGGTAAAGGGATGGAAAAATATATTTTATACAAATGGAAAAGAAAAAAAACTGGGGTAGCAGTACTTATATCTGACAAAATATATTTTTAAACTGAAGCTATAATAAGAGACAGAAAAAAAAAAACACTATATAATGATAAAGGGAACAATCCAACAAGAGGATATAACCCTAGTAAACATTTATACACCCAACATGTAAAGCAAATCTTGATGGACATACAGGGAGAGATCGTTAGATATACAGTCATAGTTGGAGATTTTAATGCCCCATTGACTTCAATGGTTAGATCTTCCAGACAGAAAATTAACGAGACAGCAGCCTTAACTGATACACTATATCAAATTGATTTAATTGATATCTTCAGTGCATTTCACCCCAATGCAGCAGAATATACATACTCTTCAAGTGCACATGGAATATTTTCTAGGATAGACCTCATATAAGACATAAAACAACTCTCAATAAATTTAAGAAGATTTAAATCATATCAAGCATCTTCTCTGAACTTGATGCTATGAAACCAGAAATCAATTATAAGAATAATACTGAAAAACATGCAAAGAAAGTGAAGCTAAAAAACATGTTATTAAACAATGAATGAATGGATTAACAATGAGATCAAGGAAAAAAATCAAAAGATAACCTTGAAACAAATGGAAATGAGGACAGAACAATCCAAGATCTACGGGACACTAATAAAGCAATTCTAAGAGGTAAATTCTTAAAATTACAGGTCTATGTCAATAAAATTAAAAAAAGAAAAAGCTCAAATAAAGGATTTAACATCACACTGAAGAAACCTAAAAAAGTAAAACAAATCCAAAAGTGAGTAGAAGGAAGGAAATAATAAAGATTAGATAAGAAATAAATGAAACAGAGACTAAAATAGTGGTACAAGAGATCAATGACAAAAGCTGGTTCTTTTGAAAAAATAAATAAGATTGACAAAATTTTAACCAGACTCGGGAAGAAAAAAGAAAAAGGACCCAAACTGAAAAAGTGAGAAATGAAAGAGGAGAAATAATAGCTAACACCAAAAATACACAAAGGATTCTAAGAAAATATAATGAACAACTTTACACCAACAAACTGAATGAAGCGGATAAATTCCTAGAAACATGCAATCTTCCAAAATAAATAAAGAATAATCATATAATCTGAATAGATAGATCACACCTAATGGAATGGAAGCAGTAATAAAAAATAAAATTAAATAATAAAAATAAAAAAACTTCAACAAATAAAAGCCCTCAACCAAATAACTTCACAGGTGAATTTTTCCAAACATTCTGAGAAGAACTAACATCTCTTCTTCTCAAACTATTTATAAAATTTAAGAAGAGGGAAGGCTCCCAAACTCACTTTATGAGGCCACCATTATCCTAATTCCAAAACCAGATAAAGGCATTACAAAGAAAGAAAATTACAGGCCAATATTCCTGATTAACATAGATGCTAAAATCTTGAACTAAATAATAGCAAACCAAATGCAGCAGTGTATCATAAAGATGATACACCATGGTCACATGGAATTTTTTCCATTAATGCAAGGTTGGTATAATATTCTCAATTAATAAATGTGATTCATCATATAAACAAAATGAAGGATAAAAATAACATGATTATATTGATAGATGCAGAAAAAGCTTTTGGTAAAATCTAGCACCTGTTTATGATCAAAATTCTCATTAAAGTGGGAATAAAGGGAACATACCTAAACATAATAAAGGCAATATATAAAAAATATACTGCCAGCATCATACTCAACAGGCAAAAACAACAAATGTTTCCCTTAAGATCAGGAATAAGACAGGGATCTCTGCTTTCACATCTCTTACTCAACATAGTACTGGAAGTCCTAGACATAACAATCAGACAAGAGAAAGAAATAAAAGGCAATCAAATTGGAAAGGAAGAAGTAAAACTGTCATTATTTGCAGATGATATGACTGTACATAGAGAACCCCAAAGATTCCACAAAGAAAATACTAGATCTGATCAATGAATTCAGCAAAGTAGCAAGATAAAAAATTGATATCCAGAAATCAGTTGCACTTATATATGCCCATAATGAACTAACAGAAGGGGAAATTAAGAAAACAATCCAATAAAAAATTGATTCAAAATGAACAAAATACCTAGAAAGAAGCCTATCCAATGATGTAAATACCTGTATTTGGAAAATTATAAGACACTGAAGGATGAAACTGAAGAAGATATAAATAAGTGGAAGCACATAATGTGTTCATGGAAAAGAAGAATTAACATTATTAAAATGTCCATACTACCCAAACCAGTCTATAGATTTAGTGCAATTCCTATTAAGAGTCCAATGATATATTTCACAGAACTAGAACAAATATTTCAAAAATGTATATGGAACTACAAAAGGCCCCACATAGCCACAGCAATCCTGGAAAAGACGAATATAGTTTGAGGAATCATGCTACCTAATGTGAAACTACACTACGATGCCTTAGTAATCAAAACAGCCAGGTACTGGAATAAAACAGACACATAGATCAATGGAACAGAGGAGAAAGCCCAGAAATAAACCTACACCTTTTTAGTCAATTAATATTCAACAGAGGAAGCAAACAAATACAGTGGGCTAAAGATAGTTTATTCAATAAATGGTGTTAGGAAAATCAAAGAAATATATTCACAATAATGAAACTAGACAACCTTCTTACATCACACACAAGAATAAATTCAAAATGGATGAATGACTTAAACTCTAGACCATAATGCATTAAAAACCCTACAAGAAAACATAGGCAGCAAAATCTCAGACACTACTTGTAGCTGTATTTCATCTGATATATTTCCTTAGGCAAGGGAAACAAACAAACAAAAAAGTGGGACTACCTAAAACTAATAAAGTTTTTGCACAGCAAAGAAAATAATCAACAAAAGAAAAAGACAGGACTTCCAGCCAAGATGGAGGCCTAGAAAGACATGTTTCATATCCTTCCACAACTAAGAAGGAATACAACTACCTCAAAACTACAGACAACCAGAAGTTCCAGAAAATCAAGCTGCATGGAAGTCCAATAAAGATATAAAGAAGAAACACTTATCCAGACAGGTAAGAGGGGTGGAGCGTGGGCGGAGAAGATGCGGCATGGTGGTGGCAGCAGTGGTGGCTGTGGGAGGCTGGTGGAAAGTGCAGTCACATGTTTTAAAAAGTCAGGAGGGACACCTGGGGAGCGCTCCCAGCACCAGACCAGACCACACAGCTCATGGTCCCAGCACCAGGGAAAATAAAGCCTCATTGCTTCTGACTGTGCAAAACAGTGGGAGTTGGGGCAGAGGAAGCAACTGCTAGTCTCTCATTGGAGTCCACTTGTTTAAAGGGCCCCCATAGTCCTAGAACATCCGCAGACCCACCCACTTTGGGAACAACAGGCAGGGAAATAGCTAGAGGGGTGCCAGTCCCATATGGAAGTGAAAGAAATGCTTGGAAAAGGGGCAAGTGCTGAGCAAGTGGCATTGTTTTCTCACAGATCCCTCCTACACATACAGTGCTACAATGTGGTGAAACGGGTCACCCTGTACTGATGAATACTTAAGGCTCTGATCCTTACAATGTAACAGGTGCAACAGCTCTACCTAAGTCACAGAGGCAAACACACACAGGAGACTGTCAGGGTGAGGAGAGAGAAGTAGGTCACAAAAGGGGGAACAGATCAAGGTTCCAGTGGGAGAACTAAGCGACAAGGAGATAGCCAACCTCACAGATGAGTAGATAGTCAGCCTAACAGATGTAGAGTTCAAAACACTGGTGATAAAGATGCTCACAGGCTTGACAAATATGTTTAAATATGTCAAACACATATGAGAAGAAGTGAGGTTATGCTAAATGAAACTAAGGAAAATCCACACAAAACCAATGGTGAAGGGAAGGAAACCAGGGACTAAATCAATGATTTGGAACATAAGGAAGAAATAGACAGCCAAACAGTACAGAATGAGGAAACAAGAATGGAAAAAAAATGAGGAGAGGCTCTGGAAGCTCTGGGACAACTTTAAACGTGCCAACACCCAAACCATAGGGGTGCCAGAAGGAGAAGAGGAAGAGCAAGAAATTGAAAGCTTATGTGAGAAAATAATGAAGGAAAACTCCCCAAATTTGGGAAAGGAAACAGACATGCAAGTCCAGGAAGCACAGAGTGTCCCAAACAAGATAGACCCAAAAAGGACCACACCAAGACACATCATAATTAAAATGCCAAAGGTTAAAGATAAAGAGAAAAATCTTACAAGCAGCAGGAGAAAAGCAGTTACCCACAAAGAGGTGCCTATAGACTATCAACTGATTTCTCAAAAGAAACTTTGTAGGCAAGAAGGGATGGGCAAGAAGTATTCAATGTAATGAAAAGCAAGGACTTACAACCAAGATTATTGTGTCCAGCAAAGCTATCATTTAGAATGGAAGGGCAGATAAAGTGCTTCCCAGACAAGGTAAAGCTAAAGGAGTTCATCATCACCAAGCCATTGTTATATGAAATGTCAAAGGGACTTACTTAAGAAATGGGGAAATGATACAGGGATTAAGAATCATAATTGGCTGGTACAACATAGACAGGAGAAAGTTAAGAATAATATAGGAAAGAGTGAAGCCAAAAAAACTTATATGTATGATCCAGGGACATGAACTAAGTGGAGTGGGATTGCTGGAGGGAATTGGGGTACTGGGCAGGGGGGAGCAAAGGAAAAAAAATTAGGACTTCTGTAACAACATAACCAATACAATATACTTAAAAACAAACAAACAAACAATAGCAGCAACAACAACAACAACAAAACAGAAGAAGACAACCTACAGACTAGGAGAACATATTCATCAATGTGTCTGAGAGGGAGTTAATGTCCAAAACTTGTAAAGTACTTATAAAACTTAACACCAAAAAAAGCAAACAACCCAATTAAAATTGGCAAAGACCTGAAGAGGCACTTATCCAAAGGGGACATACAAATGGCCAATAAACATATAAAAATATTTTCAACACCACTAATTATCAGGGAAATGCAAATTAAAACCACAATGAGATACCATGTCACACCTGCCAGAATGGCTATCATTAATAAATCAACAAACAAGTTCTATGGAGGTTGTGGAGAAAGGGATCCCCTTTGCATTGTTGGTGGGAATGCAGATTGGTGCAACCACTTTGGAAGCAGTATGGAGTTACCTCAAAAAATTTAAAATGGATCTGCCTTTTGACCCAGTGACCCCACTTCTGGGAATATATCTGAAGGAACCCAAAACACTAATTCAAAAGAACATAAGCACCCCTATATTCATTGCAGTGTTATTTACAATTGCCAAGATATGGCAGCAGCCCAAGTGTCCATAAAAAAGAAGAAAATTTTACCCTTTGCAACAGTGTGGATGGACCTGGAGAACATTATGCTAAGTAAAATAATCCAGTCAAAGAAAGACAAATATCATATGAATGCTCTCATATGTAGACTCTAATGAACAAACTGAACTAATAATCAAAACAGAGACAGACTCATAGATGGAGAGCAGATGACAGCTAGTGAGGGGGGGCAGGTTAGAGGGCAGGGTGACTGAGCAAAAAGGGAAAAGGACTCATGAACATGGACAACAGTGTGGTGATTGCTGATGGAAGTGGGTATAAGGGGATAAACGGTAATGGAAAAAAATACAATCAGATTAAATTTCAAAAATAGAAATAGATAAAATATTTAGCCTTAAGTTTTCTGTTAAAAATTATATTTAATAGCTGCTTCTATGATATTGGAATTTTCCCAGCACATGGTCTGTCCATTCCATATACGTACTCAGTTTCTACAATTATTCTGAATTTATTTTCCATATTGTGTTGTCCCCACAACTTTTAAATAAACCAGTTTGAGACTTTGATTTGTGTTTGAAATAAGAATGATATATAATAAATTCTTAAACATAAACAACAAAAAGTAAATGATGTGAAACACTCTGACCAAAATCATGGAGCCCTGTGTAAAATAACCTCAACAATGTGATCCTGTAGTTAGTTCATGAAAAAACTTTAAGAATTTACAGATTGTTAAGAATATGACAAGGTGGAATCAAAACCTCAAGAATTACATATTTCACATTTTAAATTTGGGAAACATATATAAAATTTTTTCTTCCCTCTCTCCTTCACTCCACTACACACAGAAGCAGCTTCATCTGCAGAAAGTGTGATAGACCAGACAGAATTGCAATGGTCTATTTACCACGGTTTACAAACACTGCACTAATGACTCCTTTCTTATCACTCTTCACCTATTAAGATGTGTAATAAACATCTTTTAAAGTTTTACATTAGTGTGGCTTAAATACATCTTTTATCTGCTGTAATGATTTTCTAATGAATGTATATGCCTCAATGTCTTCTAAGTATTGATTAGTGTAAGTGGGCTAATTTTAATTCCTAGCAATTTCCATTTGTCAACAAGATCTTTATCAGTTTCCTACTGTATGCCTAGCCTCATTAAGAACAACAACAACAAAATGATTGAGATATATAAAACTGTTAATTTGTTTCTAGATGAACAGAAGAAAAAGGTAATGATTAAATATAAAATTTAATATATCTAATGATTAACTGTTACTTTTAATTCTGAATTCCTTTTATTTAAAATAAAATAGCATTTTCAATAAGAATATAGAGCATTAAAATAATTTTGGAAAAGCTAAAATATCAATAATAGTGATTCTAACACTATTGCTAAATTACCTTCCCAAAGTGATAAACGATGTGAATTTGTTTTAAATTTAATCATATATATTCAAGACAATACATTTAATACTATTTACCACATTTCAATACAATTCACATTCCAAACAATTTTTCTGACCCTCAAATGAATATTTTTGTCTTTCTATATCTCTTTAATCTTACGTAAAATGTTATAGATACCATTGTTTTAAAAGTCAAATTCTTTGCTTTTGCATAAACATATTTATTTCTCCTTCATATCTGTTATTCTAATATCTCCATAACAGTCCCTATTAGTGATATATCATAACACTTAAAAACCTCCTTAGACATATGATTTTCAATTCTATGATTTTATAGATAAAATCTGAACAAACAACTAAGCATAGATAATCATTTCCTTAAATCCAATTTCCAGATATTGTGATTATATATTTTGTTTTAGGGTCATATACCATATTGTTTTTAGAGGTTCTTACCAATACATAACACCAGGTTTCTTACATAGAGAAAGACTTGGAAAAATTATTTTCTTACACTGACATTATCTTGGGATAATAACTCCAAAATAAATCCTGTGTGATATTTAAGTTACTGTTAAAATTTATTGGTCATTTCTTTTTTTTTTTTTTTTTTTTTTTTTTTTAGTTAGGCCATCTGAGCTTTTAATTCTATATCTTATATTTTACACCTTTAAAAACTTACTTGGAATCAAATTTATTTTCTAAGTGCATCAGTGTGGAAAGGGTTTCTCAGAACAGATCAAATTTTTAATTACTAGTATTGGTTTACTCTACACTTCCCAGAATGAGTAATTTTTTTTTTCAGATTTAATGTGTTTTATTGATTAAAATATTACATTTGTGCCAATTTCCCTTCCCTCTGCTCCCCTCCACCTGGTGGCCCCCCTCCCTCCAGTTGTCCCCCCCTTTTAGATTATGTCCATTAGTTGTGCATACAGTTCCTCCCAACCTCTCTCCGTCTATTCCATTCCCTCCTACCTTGATCCCCAATTCCTATATCATCTCCCTCCCTTTCCCCATTCCCCCTCCCTATTGACCTCCTCCCAATATGCTTCCCGTACCCACAGTTCCTTTTCCACTCTCGTTGCCTGTTTAGTTTGCCTTTGTTTCATCTCCTTAGCTTCTGTTTTTTAAACCAGTCCCTTTAACATCTCATATAACAGTGGTTTGGATCTAATGAACTCTTTCAGTTTTATTTTGTCCTGGAAACACTTTCTCTGTCCTTCTATTCTGAATGACAATTTCGCTGGATAGAGTATTCGTGGTTGTAGGTTTTGGATTTTCATTACTTTGAATATTTCTTGCCAGTCCCTTCTTGCCTGTAGGGTCTCCCTTGAGAAGTCTGCTGATAGTCTAATTGGGACCCCTTTGTACATAATTCTTTTCTTCTCTCTTGCTGCTTTTAAGATTCTCTCTTTATCTTTAATTTTTGACATTTTGATTATAATGTGTCTTGGAGTGGTTCTCCCTGGGTCCAGTCTCTTGGGAACTCTCCTTGCTTCCTGGACCTGCAAGTCTATTCCCTTCCCCAAGTCTGGGAAGTTCTCCTTTATTATATTTTCACTCAATTTTTCAAGTTCTAGTTCATCTTCCTCATTCTCTGGCAAACCAATGATTCTTATGTTGGGCCTTTTATAGCTGTCCCAGAAGTTTCTGATCCTCTCATTGTTGCTTCCCATTTCCTCTCGCTGCATTGGTTGACTGCTTGTTCCTTCTCCATATTCCAGTTTGTTGAAATGAACTCTGGATTTTTGTTCCTCACCATCTGTCTCGTATGCGGTTTTGTTCCTTTCGTTATGAAAGTTTTTCGCTTCTTTCTTATCTTTTTCCTGCTCTTTTGTGAATTCTGTAAGCCACCTGATAACAATGGCCCAGAACTGAGCCTCTGACAGGTTTCTTATCTGTTCATCTGTCAGGTTCTCTATCTGCTGCCTGGTGAGCTGTGTCACCGGTATTTCTAAAGTTGTCTGCCTCATTTTGACAGATGCGTTTTGTTTTCTTGGGCCGGCTGTCGGGGGCAGTGCCTGTGTACTCGTAATGACCCAGCGACCGGCGCCGTTTGGCGTCACAAGTCAGCGACCGGCGCCTGTCTGCGACCTATTTCGCAGCCCTGTGGTGCTTTCTTTCTTTGGGGGCGGGGGTCCAAGATGGATTCACACAGTTATTCAGCTAGGAGACTGGGATCCGTCCTCCCGCCCCCCTGGGCCTCACTGTTCAAGCCGATGCGGTGGTCGCTCTCCCCAGCGCTGGGTCGCGCACTGCCAGGGGCTTGACTGCCGCCGGGATTTTTAGCCGCCCTGCTGCTCCGCAAACAGCTTTGCCCTCTTTAACTCTTACCTGCCCGAATGGCACCGCTGGTTTATAACTTCATATGTTGGGCTTCCGTGTAGTTTTATTTTCTGGAATTTCTAGTTATCCTTTGTTTTGAAGTAGTTGTATTCCTCTCTAGTTGTAGAGGGAGACTTAGCGTGTCCGTCTAAGCCTCCATCTTGGCCGGAAGTCTATTGGTCATTTCTTACAACCTAAAGTCTGTCCAGAATATTTTCTTTCCCTCATCTTTGCATGTTAGTATGAATTAATGTTTTATTGATATCTTGATGATACAGGAATACTAACTCACTTGTTATTCTGAGAAGTTAAATAAAACATGCTTGAGTGTAAAATTCTTCTAAAAGTAAAATTTGATGTGTGAAATCTAATGAACAAACTGAACTAACAAGCAAAATAGAAACAAACACAGATAGAGAGCAGGATGACAGCTATTTAGGGGAGAGGTTGAGGGTGGGCAGATCAAGAAAAAGGGAAAAGGACTCATGGATATGGATGACAGTGTGGTTATTACAGGGAATAAGGGTGATTAAGGGAGTTAAATGGGAAAGAAAAAATACAATAAAATTTTAAAAATAAAAATAAAATGTATAGCTGATTATAAAACAAAAATGTTTCTACATAATATCCTTGAAGAATAAGTATTAAGTATCATTACTCTAAAGAAGAGCTGAACACAAGTAAATATACTACCTTGCTCTTTTGAATATTAATACCACTACCTGTAAAAGTTAATTCATGTTTTGAAGTCGTATTGTCATGTGAGTCTTTGAAAACTGGTACTTTATATTTCAAAGCTCTCAAACTAATAATGAATACCATAAAATATTAAATAAGTGTCCCTTACTAATTTTTATTCACAGCAATGAATTTAAGCCTTTTAAGAAACTAATTTCCCCCCTTTTTTGGATAAAGAAAAATATGTAGAGGACTGTGCTATGGCAAGTCATCTAGAAATTAAACTGTATATTGAAATATACATATGAATACATTGGACAAAGGAAGGCTACACATATTTGAAACTAACAAGTAATTGAAACAGTGTATATTAAATGGCATAGGCTCCAACATGGACCTAGCTTACAGGGAAATTCTTAACTAGTTTTATTCAATTTCTCCATGGAAGAAATTGGGAAATGTTTCTTCCATGTCCTACATCAATACAGAATATTCAAAATCACCTACTCATTTTTATATGGTTTGGTGGCTCCAGCTACTAGATGGCAAGTGTTCCAGAGGCTGTGAATAGACAGGAAACCAGAATCAGTCACATTCTGAAACTTCTGTTCTTTTACATGCAAAATGACTCTTGCTTCTCAACTCCTTCCTTTCATTCTACATCTCCCCTTGCCACCAGTTCCCTCCCCCTCACCACACTATATTCTTCCAGATAGAAGAAAATAATAATGGTTAAATACTGTAGTATTTAATCTATTTAATGGGTAAATATTATATTTAATTTAGAAGTCCTTTTATCTTTGGATGGAGAAAAATTGCTCTCCAAGTACGCTTTAGAATGTCATTTTTTCATTTAGGCCAATGCTTTCTCTAAGTATTTAATTTTTGTTTTTATATATGATGAGAAAGAGAAAACAGCTTAAAATTCCAATGAAATGCTGGAAAGTATAAAGGGAAATACAGGAAACACACAGGTTAATATTTCTAGATTTAACCTTGCTTACAAGATAGTTCCAAGTCCTGCTTTCCCTTTGTAATATTTTGAAGCTCTGGGTAATGTAAATAATATAAGTAATATTTAAATAACACATAGGCAAGAGGTGAATCTAGTTTTCGTTGTTTCTTTTATATTTCCATTTAGTGAAATCTTGGTCATTAAGTAGTCCGATTATCAGTAGGACATACACAGTTACTAATGCTCAAGCTAACATCTGTAAATTCTATTATGTTTTATATTATCCAAGAAAATCTCAGAGTAGTTTAACATCCATCTTAAACAAATAGCTAAAAGTCCTTCAATTTGAAATGCTCATTTTAAATACCAGATATAAAACTGTGGACTTTAATTTAGTTATAATATACTCATGATTAAAATAAGTTTGAAACTTTTCTGCTTCTAATTTTTTTAAAGAAATCATTTATATCTTTCATGAAAAACATAGCCTCTCCCAAATCTGACATACATAAAATCTCAGACTTGCTTGTGAAATAAATTTCGCACATCCTATACTTCATTTTTTTAAAGAAAAACATTTCTTTTCAGTTGGATCATTTGGTAATTTACAAATGGATTCTTAGACTCAGTTGTGACATAGTTTTATTGGTTTTATTTATGACATTAATTATATTCTTATAATCCATTGCATAATATGTTGAGTTTCTAAAACAGTGCCCTAAGAATCTATACTTTTACACATGAGCATGCAAGCAAAGTATAGGAGAAAATTAAGTGCCATTTTCAAGGCTTATTGAAAAATCCCTCAATTAACCTTTCACATTGTCTATTTTTCTTTCATAACTATGAAGCTTGTAAAAATTCTTATGTACTCTAGTAGGTAATGCATATGTAAAAGAAATACAAGAAAGCATCAACAATTAAATCCTACCTCACTACCTTTTTCATGCATTACTTTCACAATTCTCATGTCCACAGAGCAATTCTCTATACTACCACAGGAAGACACCTACCTTTCTCATAAGTCTCATAACACTTGTCATACTATCTTGCCATTTTAATCTACTCTGTTTTTCTTTTAACTGATTGTAACCCTCTAACAAAATGAACTCCTTCGTGACCAGAACCCTGTCTTCCTGTCTGTGTCTCCCGAGAACTAATATCTCACAAATAATTTATAATTTTTATAAATTTTTGAAAAGCCTAATTTATCTTTTTATAAATCTATTTTCTCCCCAAATAGCTTTCATTGGGATATATATTCTAAATAGTATATTCTTTGATTAGCAAAGCAGAGGCCTGTAATTTGAACCCTAATTTTTTCATTTCATATTTGTTGACAATGATAATTCATTTGATTGCACCAAGCTATTTTTGCTTCTTTTGGTTCAAATATATTTTAATGTTACAAATTATTGATTAATAGAAACAAAATCAATATGAAAAAATGAGAGTATATCATAAACTAAATTTAAAATAATTCTTGAAAATACTTATTTTACCTTATATGAAAGACGTCAGGATTAGTTGTCCAACCTTCATATAATATCCCAAAGCATAGCTTTATTTTAAAACAATTTCTAGCTATATTTATACCTATGAAAACTTAGATTTAATTCATGTACTATAAAATAAAAATGCATTGACAAAATTCTATATAACAACTATAATGTCTATCAGTAGAGGTATATTTCTTTCTAAGTAATTAAAATGGTTCTTATTAAATGTAAAACATAAAAATTTGCCCTTCCTTTCTTTAAAGTTTAATTTTTGTTTTCATGAACCACAGGACAAACTACTAAAGCCAGCATATAACAATATATTACAAACAAAAGCACCTGTTTATCAACTGGCTTCCTATACTTCAGTATTAATTATTGCACAGCACCCAAAGGCAAAATACATGATAATTTGGAATTCTTTTTAACTATATGTTATTAATAATACCTCATCATCTAGATAAACATCTATTGCAACTAAGATATTTTTAAATAAATAAAATAGAAACTCAAGTAATATTCTTATATTTCATTTAGATATTCAGAATTTTAAAATGAAAATTCTTTCAGTAGAAATTTGTCTTTATTTTTTGTAACTTACTATGTTTCATACAATTTCCTGTGTTTGAATCTGAGCCTTACTGTTTAGAAGAGGTAGAACCTTGGGAATATTTTTAACCTTTCTAAGCCTTAGTCACTTTATTTGTAAAATTATATCATATGATATCTTGGAGAATTAAAAAATATTTTATAGGTATAAAATGCCTGACAAATTGTAAAAGCTTTATAAATGTTATTTTTAGCATATGGACTTAATTTTAGTGGTATGCTGATTTCTTTTATAATTCCCTGCTGAAAACATATTGAAATAAATACCTTCCCAAGAACACTTACTCTTTCCTCCTTTGGGAGCATCCAGCTTTTTATGAGGTAGAATTTTCTGTTCTTGGAGAAGTTCAAGCAGTACCTGAGTGTCAGTCAATGCAGTTATCACAGACGTATTATAGTTAGTGCCTTCAAGATATTACACCCTCATAAGCCCAAAGACTATATTTTGATAAAAATTTTCACATTAAAATTATTATGCTTTAATTCATTTGGAAGCAGGAGGTTAAGTAATATTTAAATTATAGTCTATATTTCCTTCTCAGAGAGTTCAAAAATTTTAATGGATATTTTAATTAATAAGTTTTTCATAGACTCTAAGAATAATAGAAAAATGCTATTTGGGTTACTTCTTACCCAATCACGACTTTATCACCTGTCACCTCACCATGGTCCTTTTGGAAGCACTGGCTCAGAAGGAGGAATAGGCACTCAGGTCTCTTATTTTTCTAGCTAACCACTGACTCTTGGAGTCATTCTTTCTTTTCTGTGCATTCTAGCAGTAGAATGCTGGAAAATATTGTTTGTATAAATGTCAGTAAAGTGAAATTGAGTCTCTACAAATAATCATATAAAAGCTCTGTAGCATTTTATTTCTATAACTATGATTTTTACAAACATCAATATCAGAGAAAGGCATTTGGGGAATTTTTTTAAAGGAACACTTTTTAAAAATCAGTTAAAAATTAACAATCTCTACCAAACTAAAAGTTATTATAGTAAATAGTTTAAAATATGAACTTATACCTTACATTAGACCACAGTAAAGAAATGTGGACTACCAGTAGTTTGAAATTAGATAGTTCCACTTGATCAAAAGACAGACTATGAGACAAATAAATAGAATTACACAGTGTGCATAAATAGGAGTTGCATGGTCCAACCAAATAAAAGTTGTTTTATGCTCATGAGGCAGGAAGCAGGGGACAGGGGATGCTTGTTAAATATTTTTGCAGACTCACACATCTGCATAATGATTGTAGTTGATAGCATTACCTAACACAAAGGCATGGAGATAGCTATGCTACTTAGATTGCCAGAGGAAGTATAAAAGTACAAAAGAAGCTGAAGCCCGCCTGTGCTTTCCATATGTATACAATAAAGCAGTAGGAGTTCAAAGTACTGTCAGCAAAATGTTGAGCCATAGGCCTATTCCCAAATATAAGACATAGTAAAATATTTTTAAAATGTGTTGGCCTATTAGGCGAAACTAGTTCAACCCTCTTATTTTAAATCTGTCATGTTCATATGATAAGGGAACGTATGATATTACTCCATACCTGGTCTTTGACTTTATTTCTGAGATATCTCTTGCTAGCTTAGCTTTAGGTACATCTTCCAGGAAAAAAGTCACATAATTGTTGAGTGCTTACAATGAATTGGAACAAGTGGCAAAGAAGTGAACACAAAAATCAGTGTACCAGCTCTTGAGGAGCTTAGTAATAGAGAAACACAGCTACCACAAAATAAACATACCCACTGTATATACTCATTTCAGAAATGTTAATAAAATTTAGTTAATTTTTAAATCATATTTACAAAATATATTTATTTAATTGATCTCACTGCTATGTTTACATAATCGATTGTGCCAATCTGCGGATCCTTGGCTGGTAGACTCCTCCCACCCTTGCTCCTACCTTTCCCCTTTTCTTTTTTTCTTACAAATTAATTCAAACTCAGTACATATACATCTAGTTAATTTCAATGTTTTCATCATATTTTATTTATCTAAAATAATCAACTTAATTTTCCTAAATATAAATAAATAAATATTTATGACATTTGTACTATTTCTAGTAATGTCCCATACATAAGGTCTGTCTGAAAAAAGTCCATCCATTGTTAATATAACAGTGATTTGTATGACATTGATGTAACATGGCAGCCAAGAAGATGGACTGGAATGCACATGGATAAACAATGACGACTTCACTGTACTAGTCAGTGGGGGCAGTAGACACCACTGAGTGAGCATGTGTACTGTGTGACCATAGCATTCAAAATGACTGAGCAAGTAGAACAATGTATCTGCATAAATTTTTCATTAAGTTTGAACATTCCTCCATGGAAACTATTTGGATGATTCAAAAGGTCACAGCTATGGGCAACTGGTGATTGGCAGCTTCATCACAACAACATGCCTGCTCATGTATCAGGTCTCTTGCAGAGTGTTTTGGCAAAACATCACATCAGCCCTATTATCAGCCCCTCTACAGTCCAGATTTGGCACCCTGTAACTTTCTGGCTTTTCCAAAAACTAAAATAACCTTTGAAAGGAAGACATTTCAGACCATCAGTGAGAATCAGGAAAATGGGGCAGCTGATAGCAATTAGGAGAACTGTGTGCGGTCCCAAGGTGCCTGCTTTGAAGGAAACAGGCATCATTGTTCTGTGTGCAATGTTTCTTGTATCTTGTATCTTCTTCAATAAATGTCTCTGTTTTCTATATTACATGGCTGGATACCTTCTGGACAGAGCTTGTATGTTGTGTGTGTGAATTCTAGTGTGTTGTATTAGTATCTTCACAGGATAAATTTCTAGAAATAAAATTGCTGGTTCAAAAGTACACTGATTTTAATTCTAAATTGGGTTGTTCTGTTAAAATGCCTCACCCTGAAAAAAAATGTTATGCAATTTACACACTTTTATTATGAGACTGTAACTATTTCTTCATTAATCAGTTTATTCAACAAATAGTTTTTGTATACTGATGATATGCCAAACACAACTGTACCTAATGGGGCATTACAGTGAATCATCCAAGAAAAGCTGTTTCCATACCAGAGCTTATATTCTAACAAATAATTAGTGAAGCTTGTCCCACAATACTTGATTTTATGATAGCCTTCTGGCCTGAAGAAAAAAAAATAGATTGGATTTTGAGGAAAAAGTCCCCTGAGCTTTGCCATCATGTTCAAATAGATACTATATTCTGGTGAGAACTGAAAATACACAAGATTTATTTATGAGTAAGGAGTCTATTTAATTACTGGAAGTCATTATAATTATCTCACACATCTTATTTTTGCATAACATCCAGAGGTCAGTGAGAAAATTATACTCTGCTTTAGAGACACAATTTGGCATTGTAGCAGCAGAATGCAATTCTAGATTATTGTACCCTTAAAAATCCTCTAATGATAATTCCATTTGCTTTTTTCTCTTCACATTACACAGTATGATTTTATATTGTTATTTTAATCATTAGTCCTGCATTTTACAATAATTCCACATTCTATAAAATCTTATAAAGATAAATTTGAGGAATTCATTTAAAAATTTTATACTAATTTATGAATTAGCAATCCATGCACATGGTTATAAAATATGTTACATAAAAGATACATACACTAAATTAAATGTTCTTTCCACCCCAGACCCATACCTATTCTGGTTGCTGCCCTCACTGTATTTCTTATGCGTACTTCAAAAAATATTCTAAGCATATGATACCTAAATATAAGTATACAAATTAATTTATCAGCCTAACCAAGACACTTTTGAGTGTGAAAGGGTATGCAAGTACTTATGCCAGGACAACAGGGGAAGATCACAAATATAGAGAGCAACCTAAAATAAGTGGTCACTTTAACTATACATTATATGTATTTTGGTAAAAGTATATTTTAATTTGATATATATGGCATCATAGTGTACACTCTTCATCTTCTTTTATCACAAAACAATACATTTTGGGTCTCTTTTCAGATAATCTATAAACTTACTAATTCTTTATAATTTTTACATGAATACATCATTGTCTCCCTGTTGACATTTAAATTATTTCCATTTTTTTACTATTGCAAAAAATAATGTGTTGAACATTTTTATATATAGACCATTTTGCTTATATGTAAATATATTTGTATGATAAATTTTTTGGAGTTAGAATTGTTGGATTAAAGCTATTGTGTGTATGTTGCTTTAAAAATTTTTATGGACATTGCCTAAGCTTCATCTTAAAAAGTTCTAACAGCAATGTATGAATTTGCCTGTCTACTCGAATGCTTGCCAGTGCATGGACTATCACAGTTTGATATATGTGTTAAATAGTCTAATACTGGAAAAATGTATTTTGTTAATTTTTATTTTGGGGCAGCTTTCATTTAAGAACTATTTTAAATTCTTTTTTCCCATTTTAAATGAAATTGTTGACTTTTACCTTATTGACTTATAGGTGATAAGCTACCTCGTCGTCGTCCTCGTCGGCAGCCGTCCGTCTCGAGAGACGATGGTGTAGCTTCTTAAGAGTCTATCTGCACCGCCGAAAATGGTTGTGCAGTCCGACTCGGGAGTGACATGGTATCTGTCTCCTCCCGTGTTGAATCAAGTGCGATGACGCTGAAGCTACAGAGCCTGGGCAGGGTAATATGGAGGGTCTGCTGTTGCCCATGCAGCAGACCCCCCCTCTCTTCGCAGCTGAAGGGTCCAAGGGAAAGACGGAGTCAATACAGCTTGGCTTCAGGTGCGCCGCAGGAGTTGCCGGTGTTGACTACAACGTCAAACCGCCTTAGGGACTCTGGCTCCAGATTTTCTGTCGGGGTTTACTCCCTTAGCCTTTCCCCTGAAGAGGTATGCCGCAAGGCAGCGGAGGTTTTTTGGAGTCAGAGTTTTCCTTCTCTGATGTGCCCTGACTGGAAGATTGAACCAGCGACACTTAGCTCGCAGGCCGACGCTCAATCCACTGAACTAAACCAGCCAGGGCCCGATAAGCTACCAGACCTTTTGCATTGATATGAATTTTCATCTATTCAGACAAATGAATGGAAAAATTGATACCTGCATTTCAAATGCATCTTTATTTTGGCAATCTTGACTTTTTTATAAAAAAAAAATTTGGTTCCCTAAAAGGTTTTGTTCCTGAAGTCATGTGAGGACTCATGTAGACATTGTAGACAAAATACCTTTTTTTATGGAACTTTTCTGAAATATGATGTTCTATTATGAATGACTAGATATCTTCATGTCTTTCATCCATGCATCTATCAACCGTTTACATAGTAAGAGCTTTGTAGCAGACTGTACCATGTGTTATAAGTAAAATTATGGGAAGATGACCCTCAGGTGTTTCTTAGTGAGCTGCTTATAAGTTACTCTTTGGAATACAGTACACAACCTCAAGATCTTAGTAGCTTGAAACAAGCTACTAAGAAATACAAAATGTATTTCTTGCTCATGTTATGTAAAAGCAGCAGCAGCTGCACTTCAGCTGTGTCTCCACCCTGGTAGTCTTCAAAGGGTCTTTTTAATTCCTGCAACCAGGCAACAGCCTATATTTGGAGTATGCAGTTCTCATGGCAGAAGGGGAAACAAAATATTGAACAATATTGTCATTCTTAAAGGTTTTTTTTCTCAGTTTGGTATACTGATTAATTCTTCACATATCATTATTGGCCAGAACAAGTTACACTGTAAAACCAGAAGTCAATGGGGTGAGGGAATATGCTTCTCCCATATATAGGTATTATACTTCACATGGCAATGGATGAATATTTAATCTTACAAAATGTACAGCAAACAATTGAAAAGGAAATTGTACATTAATTTACTACCTTCTTCAGAGGTAGGACATAGAAAATAAAAAAAGATAAAAGCCAAAAAAAAAGAAAAAGAAATTGTAATCTAATGTAGATATTACTTTTGGCCACAAGTGTCCACTTTGTATTCTAGTACAGTAAAATATCCTCATCTGCTTCCTAAGGAGATGCCAAAAAGTCCTATCAAATCATATTATAAGGCTCAAAGTCCATGATCTTGATGCATATTTTGCTTGTTCCAGATGTGAGCCACTTTTTTTATGCTTAATAAATGTAGTTTTATTGTGATATAAATGCGTGACTTTAGATCTAAACAAATGTTTCAGTACAGTACAGTATTGTTAATAAAGTATAAGCACAGTATAAAACAATGTTGTACAGGAGATCTCTAGAACTTTTTTGTTGCATGACTGAATCTTTATAACCATTAAGCAGCAACTCCCTACTCTTCCCTCCCTACAGTTCCTGGCAAACAGCAATCTATTTCCTCCTTTGATTTATTCAACTACTTTAGATACCTCGTGTAAGTGCAATCATATAGTATTTGTCACATGACTGGCTTATTTTACTTAGCACAAAGTTTTCAAGGTTCATCCATGTTTTAGCATACAGGATTTCCTTCTTTTAATGCCTGATTAATATTTCATTGTATACAACACATTTTCTTTATTCATTCACCCATTAATGATTATTAGGTTGTTTTAAACCCTAGACTTCTAATAAACATGAAAGTGTAAGTATCTCTTCAAGATCTTGATTTAAATTATCCTGAAGTAAATACCTAGAAATGGATTGCTGAATCATATCTTAATTTTTAATTATTGTTAATGTAAGAAACCTCCATCCTTTTTTTCTATTTCAAATATGTTTTTTTATTATTTTTTAATTACAGTTTACATTCAATTTTATTTTGTATTCATTTCAGGTGCCCAGAATAGTGGTTAGACAATCATGTACTTCACAAAGTTTTCCCCCTGTTATTTCCAGTACCCACATGGCACTATATATAGTTATTACAATATTACTCACCTTATTTCCTATGCTGTACTTTACATCCTCATGACTATTTTGTAACTGTGAATAGGTACTTCTCTATTCCATCACTTTTTCGACCCAGAACCCCATACCCCTCCTTTCTGGCAACCATCAGTCTGTCCTCTTGTTCTATGACTCTGTTTCTGTTGTGTTTGTTCATCTATATTGTTCTTTAGAATCTACATATAAGTAAAATAACATTTGTCTTACTCTGACTGACATTTCATTTAGCATAATACCCTCTAGGTTCACCTGTGCTGCTGCAAATGGTGAGATTTCATTCTTTTTTTTATGGCTGAGTAGTATTCCATTGTTTATATATAGTAGGACTCTTCTATCCACTTGTTTGTTGATGGGCACTTAGTTTGCTTCCATATCGTGGCTATTTTAAATAACACTCCAATGAACATAGAGGTGCATACATTTTTAAAAATTAGTGTTGTGGGTTTCTTCATATATAAGCCAGAAGTGGAATCAGTGGATTATAAAGCAGTGCTATTTTAAAAATTTTGAGGAACTTCTGCACTTTTTTCCCTTAGTGACTCTACCAGTCTCATCCCCAGACTACATGAGGTTTCTCTTTTGCCCACATCCCCACCAACACTTGTTTGTTGACTTACTGGTGGCATTCTGACAGGTATAGAGTGGTATGTCATTGTGGTTTTAATTTGCATTTCTCTGACGAATAGTGACATTAAGCATCTTTTCATATGTCTATTGGCCATCTGTTTGTTCTCTTTGGAGAAATATCTATTCATGCCCTTTGTCAATTTTTAATTGAATCATTTGTTTTGTTCAGTGTTGAATTGTTTGAGTTCTTTATAAATTTTGAATATCAAACCCTTATTAGCTATATCATTGTTGAATATCTTCTCCAATTCAGTAGGTTGTCTTTTTGTTTTATTGTTGTTTTCCTTTGCTGTGCAAGAAACTTTTCAATTCATTGTAGTCCCATTTATTCATTTTCCTTTTTTTTTCTTGCTTAAGGATATATATCAGAAAAAATATTTCTGAGAAAAGTGTTCAAGATTTTATAGCCTGTGTTTTCTTCTAAGATTTTTATAGTTTCAAGTATTACATTTAAATATTTAATTCATTTTAAAGTTATTCTTGTGTATGGTGTAAAAAGGTGGTCTACTTTCATTTTTCCATGTATCTGTCCAATTTTGCCAGCACTATTTATTGACTAGACTGTTTTTACCCCATTATATGTTTTCGCCTCCTTTGTCAAATATTAATTAACTGCATATGCATGGGTTTATTCTTGACTCTCTATTCTGTTGCATTGGTCTATATGTCTATTTTTCTCCAGTACTATGCTGTTTTGCTAACCTTGTATACAGTTTGATATTAGCATGATACTCTAAATTTGTTCTTCTTTCTCAAGATTGCTATGGCTATTAGCATTATTTTTGTGATTCCATATAAAATTTTGGATTGTTTGTTTTTGTTCTATGAAATATGTCATTGATATTTTGATAGGAATTGTGTTGACTATAATTATTTGGGTATGATGTTAATTATTCTATTACTGAGCAAAGGATATAGCTTTTATTTGTGTATTCTTCAGTTTCTTTAGCATCTTATTATTTCTCAAGTACAAGTCTTTTACCTTTTAGCTACATTTATTCCTAGGTACTTTTTAACGCAATTGTAAATTGGATTGTCTTCCTAGGTTTTTTTTTTTTTTCTTTCTGATAGTCCATTACACAGGAGAATGATTTTAAAAATAATTCCTGTTGAGTTAAATTTTTCAGCTATTTTAGACTTAAATAGGCATGCTGATTGAAAAACTGCAGTTAGTTTTCTTCTATCACATCAAGTTTTTCTGTACAGTTTATCTTAATGTGACCACTCTAAGCTGTAATAAGCCTGGATCGAAGGAAGCACTAGTGCTCTCCTATTAGCTGAAATCAAACCTCTCTCAAGTGGGGAGGGGTAGGCGACAACCTTGGAGACCAGTGACAGGTTCATACTTGTCTAGGCTATTCAGTTGCACATGAGACAGTGTGATGAGAGGTTATGTGCTGCTCTATATAGTGAATCGTATTCTGAAGTGTAGTCTGAGTTCTTGTCTGTATACAAGGAGTTAGCAGAATTTATTTTGTTATTTACATACATACTTATTTCCTTTCCTTCACATCATGTCTGCCTCTGCTATTTCTCATTGTAAGTGCCTAAACAACCCTGATTCATTTTGTTATATCCATGGCAGTTTCACCATCCCCAAAGGACAAACATCAGTGCATTTGTCATGCAAGCCTGTTTTGCATATTTTAAAGTAAAACTTGGAGATCAAGATAAGTCTTGGGCTCCTCACAAGGTGTGCAAGCAGTGTGTCAAGAGTTTATGGATGTGGACGAAGGGAACACTTGATAAATTGCCATTCGGTATACCTATGGTTTGGCAAGAGGACAGAGATCATTCAAATGAGTGTTACTTTTGTATAGTGAAAACATCAGGATATAACAAGAAAAATCTATGTAAAATAGAGTATCCTAGTCTACCATCAGCTATACGCCCAGTGCCTCATTCAGCTGAAATCCCAGTGCCAGTTTTCATTGAACTACCCTCTTTCGAAAAACAGGATTATGGTGAAGAACTAAGTGACAGCAACAATGAAGATTTTGAAATTAACAATGACTCAGTTCATAAGGGATTTGATCAGCATGAGTTGAATGATTTGGCATAAGATTTAGGACTATTCAAAAAGACGTCAGAATTCCTAGCATCAAGACTGCATGAGACTAACTTGCTTGAGAAAGGAGCGAAGGCATCCTACTTTTGATAAGAGAAAGTGCACCTCTGCAGTACTTTAGAAGTGATGGTGGCTTTGTGTATTGCCATAACATACATGGTTTAATGGAGTAATTGGGAATACCAATCTAGAACGCAACTGAATGGCGACTGTTCATCGATAGCTCAAAGCGGAGCTTGAAGTGTGTCCTCCTTCACAATGGCAGTTTATTTAGTGCAGTCCCAATTGGCCATTCAGTTTGTTTTCATGAAGAATATGAAGATATAAAGAGAGTCATTGATCTGTTGCAATATCACAAGCATAATTGAATCATCTGTGTTGACCTTCAAATGGTCCTCTTCCTTCTTGATCAGCAATGCAGATACACTAAGTATGCCTGTTTTCTGTGTATGTGGGACAGCAGAGCTCATGAGAAGCATTGGGTGAAATTGAATTGGTTTCCAAGATCTGACCTCAAACCTAGTGATCCAAACATTCTACATGAGCCACTTGTTGACAGAAATAACACTCTATTCCCACCTCTGCACATAAAACTGGGCATCATGAAGCAATTTATTAAAGCTTTGCCAACTGAAGGGGACTGTTCCAAGTCTCTCATTTTGGAATTTCCTAGCCTGTCATTTGAAAAGTTAAACTACCTTAATATCAATGTTTTGTAGCAGAACTTTACTACTTGTACACAATTTGACTTACAGTAACAATATATAGCCTTTATTTGAATAAAGTAACTCTAAATAAACAGTCTATTCAGGTAATTTTTTCTTTATTTTTCTTTGTATGTGTATTTTGTATAATTTTCAGGACAAAGGGATGGTATCCTGTACCTTAAAAAGTTGACGTGATAGAGAAAAATTGTAGTCAATTTTGGATTCAGATGCCAAAAGTTAGTCAAAAACAAGTATCAGATCAAACTCAACAAAAATTGTACCCCCCAGTGTTATTGGTGTATTAAAATGCAATCATTTTTGCCTTGGCCAGTGTAGTTCAGTTGGGGAGGGAGGTGCATTGTATCATAGACTGAAAACTCATGGGTTTTATTCCCAGTCAGGGCACATACCCCAGTTGTGGGTTCAATCCCTAGTTTTGGTGTATATGAGAAGGCAACCAATCAATGTTTCTCTCTCACATCAATGTTTCTCTCTCTATGTCTACCTTCCTCTTTCTCTAAAAGCAATGAAAAAATATCCTTGGTGAGGATAAATTATTGTTTAAATGCAAACAATCTGAAATTTATTTTGTGTCCTAGAACTTGTAGTACTTTTTGGTGGAATCTTTAGGGTTCTTTATATACTGTATAATGTCATCTGCAAAGAATGACTGTTTTACTTCTTCTTTCCAATATGGATGCCTTTTATTTCTTCTTGTCTGATTGCTGTGGCTAGGACTTTGAGTACAATGTTGAATGGAGTGATGAATGTGGGTATCATGTCTTGTTGCTGATCTTAAGAGAAATACTTTTTGTTTTCCCCATTGAGTATAATGATAGCTGTGAGTTTGTAATATATGGCTCTTATTATGTTGAGATATGTTCTCTCCATTCCCATTTGCTGAGAGTTTTTATTATAAATTGGTGCGGAACTTTGTCAAATGCTTTTTATGCATCTATTAATTTGATCATATTTTTATTCTTAATGTTGTTTATGTGGTGTATTGGGATGTGAATCTTTTTGATATAGAGATCTCAGGTTGAAAAAGTCAGGTTATCTGCACACACATGCCTCCAACATATACACACCCTACAATGTGGAATAAGAACCAATTAATCCATTGGAGGGACTAATTCTCCTTTAGATAGAAAAAAAAAATGGAGACAAAAAGTGTTACTGTTCCATAAGACTGCTGATAATAAATTTGGATGGTAAATAATATTATTTAATTAACTCAACTTTTCTACTCCCTGGTGATATCCCCAAAGTTTTTGTTCTCCTTTGCTCTTAGTTTGTCTTTGGAGAGGTCCTTTCTTCTCCACTATTCTCTTGAACTACATCTGAAGACAGCCTTGCAGAATATGCTCACTTTAGTTTACCACTGGAATGTAGGGAACTAGGTACTCAAATATAATTTGAAAATTTGTAGTCTGTCTTTTTTGATATACAGTGCAGTGGCTCTTTAATGACTAAGTTTATTTTTTTAAACTTATTTTCAGTCCACATGACAATAGTCAAACCTACAATTATTTTAAAGATCTCTCTCTCTCTCTTTTGCTTTCCCTCTCCCCCTCCCCTATGTATATACATTTGTGAAGCTAGACATTCTGTCAAAGCTAAAACACTATCCTTCTAATTCCCAAATAGTAGATAATTTGTTCTTTGAATGAGTGATAGGGAAATCATGGGGTGGTTGAAATTAGAATTTGTAAGTGATATAGTTTTTTCAAATAACACATGATTGTTAACTCACTCACTATACATCCAATTATAATCAGAGACCCAGAGTTGGCCTTTGGAAACCATTGTGAATTCTAAGTGTTAGAATGGCAATGAGAAGAAGAAACTAGTATGTAGCAGCAATTCAAAAAGGTCTCAGGAAATATTGTTAGGAATTCATCATTTTAAAAAGTTTTAACTGTCTTTGTTTTTTTGTATATTCTAGTAATTAGAGGATGAGTATTTGTTAGATGCTCTTGTAACATCCGTTCTTAGGCATGTAGGCACCCGTTGTTAACTGACTCCTCCAAAGTGGAAAACAAAAATGAAAAAACAAAGAAACAAACAACACAGAGGAAATAAATCCACAGCTAAGGATTTTTCTTTTTGTAAGTTTTAGCTAGCAAAAGAAGAATTTTTAAGGGGATAATGTAATATATCAGTGCCTATTATATTGAACAATTGAGAAAATATTGTCTTATATTATAATAAGATAAAATTATTTAGGTATTTTTATGACATTTATTTTCCTCATCACCACTAAAAGCACTACACATTTTTTTGTCTCTTTCCTTTGTCAATATTTATTGAGTGTTTTGCTCTTTGGCAAGAATGCTATTTACTTGAAATGAGGAATGCAAGATGCAAAACTCCTCACACATTCTGGAGTAAAAGAAGAGTGACTAAACAAACAGGACTTAAACAACAGGGTGCACATTAATCAGGAACATGCTCAGGGCTAACAGACAAGAAGATGCTCCTGAGGAATACGGGAATAATTTACAGAGGAGGTGCCTAAGAGAGTCTTCAAAAATAAAGGATAAGCAGTTAGGTACTGTGGGTGATGATGACACCAATGCAAGCACAATGAGCATGAAAAGATAAGGACACAGCAAACACACTGGCATTCCTAAAGCCAAATTTTCTAGAAGGAAGATCTGAGTCCCAGACTGGTCAGCCTTGTAGAAAAGAATAATTGCACACACACACACACACACACACACACAATTTTTTGTTTAAGTGTGGTATGATTGGGTGAGGGATTTAAAACAATAAACCTGGTAAGACTAGAAAATGAATTGGCATGATTGGTGCCAGCATCGGGGAGACCAGGCTATTGCAGGGGTCAGACAAAGAAAGGACTGGACACTAAGTTATGGCTACTTTCTTTTAAGTATTATTTGTTTGAAATATTTTAAGCATTTTTAATAAAATAATTATTTCTCCCAATTTCACTAACTATCCATTTCTACCATGTTTCTGAATTAACAAAGCTCAAGTGTCAATGTTGTTTTTGTTTGAATTATGCCACAGGGTGAGGCAAGAGGAGATTTACAGTTGTGAGAATAGGAAACACAAGAGTTTATTCTTGCATTATTATTTATTAATTATTGTATTATTTTTCAGAAAAACCGTGAACCTGCTTTTCCCCACCCTGTATAAGTATGTTAATAGAGTATAATGATAGATACAAATGCACAACACCTTTAATTCATATGAAGAGAATAGACAAATGTTTGGAGTACTTCATGTAAAATATTAAAGCCCAACAAGCAAATGGTTACCATTTTTAATTCAGATAGCCATTTCTATTTAAAAAGGACACAATAAGATGAAGGAAAATTTATTAAAAACATCCATTTAAGCAGAGACCTAATCCAGTGATTTTACTGTCTTAATAAATATAACCTCACATAAGGGCTCTCACTATATGCTGTACTAGGCAGAAATTTTGACTGAGCCAAATTAATTTGCAATAAATCTGCCAGAATCCACTCAAAATATTCTCCTAATTAATCAGAGTAGGAATAAATGAATTGAAAAATGTTATTATCTCATGAAAGAAATCTTATTAATTTCTAGGGTTACTTAACTAATTTGTCTGTCTGTATCCTGGCATACCTATCAGTCTTTGCCTTTCAAGTCAGTTAAAAATGTTCTGACAGCTGAGATGAACAGATTGTAAAACACTTTCTGGAAACACAAAATAACTGTGATTCTTAGTTGGCCTATATTTATTTGTTAAGGCACACGATCCTCATAATATAGTTCATCCCTCTATTTATACACTAAAATAGTTACCTATGTAGTTCTTTAATCTTAAATTATTTCTGTCCTTTTAGAATACTTTCATTTATTTTTTACTCCTTGGCTTTTCTTCATAATAATTCCTTTTAATTTCTTCCTCAGCAATTTCCAGAGGATGTTCCCAGAACACTTTCACCAATATTTTAAATGTCCTTTACATGTAGCAGTTAAACCTCGTTAAGTCATAACAATCTAAATCTTAACAGCAATAATGAGTATTTCATGAAACTAAAGACAACCTTCCATTAACAGATATACAAATTGGCATTATTTCTTTCCTAGGCAGAGGAAGTACACTCTGCCCTTTGGTGAGAAGTTGACCTTAATAATTGTGCTTTTATTGCTTTATTCTGTGCTTGTCAGGGCTTAGATATCATGCTTTTTTTTTCAATCTCTGAAGGAAAAATATCTTTTAAATCCCCATGAGTTTTCTAAAGCGTAAAGTGTGGAGAAGGTAGAAGAGATATGTCTACAGCGGAGAAACACAGCAAACACTGCCTCCACTAGGTGATCAAGGTTAACATATTCAGTGCTAACTTATTTTGTGCACATCTTTGAAACTATGTGGTGAGGGTGGCACTTCACCCTTATATTCTTCTCCTGAAAATCTAATCACATCAGTTTAACCATGGGCAGGAAATAAAGACACAAACAAACAGAAAACCTCAGGCTAACTCAAACTGAGAGGCATTCTACAAAAAAAATCTGACCAATTATTCCTTAAATATGTGAAGATCATCATGAACAAAGGATATTTGAGAAACTGCCCCAGAATGGAGGATGCTAAACCAACATAATGATTAAATGTAATGTAGAATCCTAGATGAGATCTTGGGACAGTAAAAGAGCATTACAGAAAACCTAGGGAAATCAAAATAACATGGAGTTTAGTTAAAGGCAATGTTACCAAAAAAAAAGCTCAATTGCTTATGAAATTTTGATAAACAAAAGAGAATAGCTAAAAAGTTTATACATAATTAAAGACTGAATCTTGCATGAAGTAAAGATGTAGCAATTAAAATGGCAAAGTTTAGTGGTGCTCACTGAATGTTTCTGCTTCCCAGCCTTTCAGACACTTTACACTTTCTTACACCTTTTCACTTCAGGAGGACAATTGAGGATTTCTGGACAACAAATTTTAGGTGTAGATGATTTGTAACACTTCTTGGTCAAATATTTAATTGGTGTATAAATTGCCAGAGTTTTATTTTTTCTCTGACAAAGTGGCAAACAATCTGCCAAAGTGTGATTCTGAAGTTCCAATGAATAGAGTTGCTCTGTTGATTATGATGTGTTTCTGCATGATAAACAACCAGAAAATAAAAAGTAAACACACACACATACACAAAACAAATTTCTGGTCATAAGTCACTGAGAATTTAGAGTTGCTGGTTACCAGATCATAATTTATGCTTATTGAGTGACAATGCAATTTTTTTAAAATGAGGAAATACTATATAATTCTAGTCTCACAGAGTTCCCTATTTTAACTAGATTCATTGAACAAGCTAAATAATACTTCCTTCAAAGTGAACTATAAGGAAAAAATAATCACTTGTTTAAAGCATAAAAAGTACAATTTAATTTTCAAACATTAGAGATAATATTCCAGCTACAACATTATCAGAAGCTATGCAGAGACCAACATTGATTTAACACCAATATTTCTTCAAATAATAGCATTTAATTTTTTTTAACAGCTAGGACTCATGTATATGCAATAAGTATCAAATTAGCATTTATTTTGAAGAACTATTTAGTAAATTATTCTCTTCTACCAAAATCTCTCTTGCCTTATCTTTATCCATTGTGGGATCCAGATGAGTAACCCCAAGACATGCTTTTCTGATATGAAGATTGTTTTGAGGTAAAGAAAACTTTAGCTACAGGCTCAGGAGAAACTTTTGCACCCCACTCTTAACTGCCTAGAAAAAATGGAATTAGAGGCCTTGTCCATAAGAAATTATTAGTAATAACCTTTTTGACCCATCTACATGGCAGGGAAAACTTTTATTTACTAAACACCTGGTCTTCTTATCATCCTGTGATGACTCTAGGAAGCCCCCAAGGCACATTACTTTATCCCTGGCTCAGAATGCCTTATATACCTCAATCCCCCCGCTGTATCTGAATCTCTCCTGCATGTGGGATCTCTGACTCTCATGTATGTGGGGTTCCCATACATATAAAGGTATTAAAGGTGGTTATTTTATCTTGCTAACATGTGTTTTGTCTATTGGATTAGACTAGCCAGAAAAACATTGAGGATAGAAGAAATTTTACTCCTCCTCCAAACCATCCATACTATTTACCCCTTTTGAGATTTTTTTGGCAGTCTACATCTTACACCTCTTTAAAGAGAAAGACACCTATCATCTTGTTTTTGTTGTTCACAGATAGGCCAATTCTCTGAACTCCTATAATGCAGGGTGTATTAGAAAGTTAATTTATACTCTCTAATATTTTATTATAATCTGTAATTTCTATGACAATCTTATCATTTAAGCACATTAAATAATAAGACCAGAGACTTAGGAAATATGTTTCATAGTTTATTTTTTCCAACTACTTCAGATGGTCCTGGGTACTGGCCTAATATTCAATAAAACTTTTTGTTTTTTAACTAGAAGAGTCAAGTCTAACTTGAATACACATTTCCCATGGATATTTTATGAACTGATTTCATTTACTAGATAAGTATCTTACTCTACACAATATTTTCAGTATTTTTACCTATAAATTTATAGAATATCAGTTCAAATATGTTAACAAACTCTGAGATCAATTAGTTTTATTTACCTAGATATTATATTTCCTTTCTTTTATATTCAAGCATATTTGCTAAGCCTTTATTAAATACTTTGAATTTTATAGAAGCCCTAATTACTAAATATGGGGATGTATATGAGTCTAACAAAAAGCAGAATAAGCCAGCAAACTATTTATATGAGTAAGTTGATTTTATTTGAAAGACACATTTAACTTGATCATATGTTTTATCAACTACTCTTTATAAAAATAAAAATAATAAATTTAGGCATTGCAGAAAAGAAGAAATAGCAATCTATCAAAGACATATGGAAAATATTTCAATTTATTTTTTATCAGAGAAAAGCAAATTAAAACCACAGTTAGATTCAATTAAAAACCCACCAGATTCATAAACATTTAAATATATCTGAACATATCTGAAAATGCTAAGGGTGTATGAAAATGTGGATGTTATGGGTACAAATTATACACACACACACACACACACACACACACATATATATATATGTGTGTGTGTATATATCGTCGGCAGCCATCCATCTCGAGAGATGATGGTATAGCTTCTTAAGAGTCTATCTGCACCGCCGAGAATGGCTGTGCAGTCCGACTCGAGAGTGACACGGTATCTGTCTCCTCCCGTGTTGAATCGACATCTTGCGATGACGCTGGAGTGTCCTCTCCAGTGAAGCTGAAGCTACAGTGCCTGGGCAGGGTGATATGGAGGGTCTGCTGTTGCCCATGCAGCAGACCCCCCCTCTCTTCGCAGCTGAAGGGTCCAAGGGAAAGACGGAGTCAATACAGCTTGGCTTCAGGTGCGCCGCAGGAGTTGCCGGTGTTGACTACAACGTCAAACCGCCTTAGGGACTCCGGCTCCGGATTTTCTGTCAGGGTTTACTCCCTTAGCCTTTCCCCTGAAGAGGTATGCCGCAAGGCAGCGGAGGTTTTTTGGAATCAGAGTTTTCCTTCTCTGATGTGCCCTGACTGGAAGATCGAACCAGCGACACTTAGCTCGCAGGCCGACGCTCAATCCACTGAGCCAAGCCAGCCAGGGTCAGTGACTGAGCACTAGCCTATGAACCAAAAGGTCATGGGTTTGATTCCCTGCCAAGGCACATGCCTGGGTTGTGGGCCAGTTCCCCAGTTGTGTATATATATATGTATATATATACATATATATATATATATATACATATATATATATAGTTGCATCCTGCCAATATTCAAATCTCAGAGAAAGAAAAACAATAAAATATGTGTGTGTGTATGAGTGTGTGTAGAGTCTGTCCAGAAAAAATCCAACCGTTGTTAATACAACGAGAATGGCTTGCATGACATGGATGTAACCTGGCAGCCACGGAGAGTAGATCAGAATGCGCATGTGTAAATAATGACAACTTCACAGTCTAGTCAATGGAGGCAGTAGACCCCACTGAGTGGGCAAGTGTACTGTGTGGCCATCGCATTCAAAATGTTGAGTGAGTAGAGCAACACATCTGCATCAAATTTTGTATGAAGCTTGAACATTCTTCTGTGGAGGTGATTCGACCCCCTACAGCCCAGATTTGGCACCCTGCAACTTCTGACTTTCCCTAAAATAAAAATTGCCTTTGAAGGGAAAGAGATTTCAAACTGTCAATTAAATTCAGGAAAATACAATGGGATATCTGATGGCATTTGGGGGAAGTGTGTGAGGTCCTAAGGTGCATACTTTGAAGGGGACTGGGGTGTCATTGTACAATATACATGTTTCTTGTATCTGGTATCTTCTTCAATAAATGACTCTACTTTTCATATTACATGGTTGGATAACTTCTGGACAAACAACACATACACACACATATATCTCCTATTGTTTTGTTTCTCTGGAGAAAACTAACACAGGTAGTATACAACAACATGAAATAAGCTCACAATATGTAGCATAGAAAGCAAGACACAAATTCACACAGTATGGTTCATTTATATACAATCTAAAAACAGGCTTACTAAAACAATACTGTTAATAAATGTATAATAATATTTCCAGCCAAGATGGAGGCTTAGACTGACACGCTCAGTCTCCCTCTACAACTAAGAAGGAATACAACTACCTCAAAACAAAAGATAACTAGAAATCCCAGAAAATAAAATTACATGGAAGCCCAATGTATGAAGTTATAAACCAGCAGTGCTCCAGTGCTTGTCTGGATGGGCAGGAGGGGCGAGATCAGAATCAGGATGGAAGGGTCAGGCTGAGCTGCCCACGGTAGATTCAGGAATAGCAGCAGGACTGCGAGAAATGCCAGGGGAGCAATCACGGCTGCAGGTGAAACCTGGCAGCTCGCAATTCCAATTCTGGGGAAGGCAGACTCCCCATTGCCTTGAACGGTGAGGCTGTGGGGAAGGAGCCTCCCGGTCTCTCTGTGGAGAGTAATGGCAGGAATCCATCTTGGACCCCCACCCCCACACAAAGCGCTGAAGAACGGCGAAAAAGGTTGCAAATCGCTGCCAGCCACAGATCGTCACAAGCCACCGATCGCTTCTAGTCGCCTGGTAGGGATGAGTGCATGTGGCTCCGCCCCCTATAGCCTGCCCAGGAAGAAAGCTAAACACAAATCTGTTAGAATGAAGCAGACAATGATTGAAATCCCGGTGATGCAGCTCACAAGAAAGCAAATATGTGAATACATATGTGTTACAGACATAACAATGGGACTTAGTCAAGATGGGCAAGGAATGAAGGCTAGTACTTCTGAAATAAACAAAAATACATATGAGACAAGTGGTGAGGAAAGAAAAAACAGGGATCAAATCAACAAATTGGAACATAGGGAAGGAACAAATAGTCAACCAGTGCAGAAAGAGGAAACAAAAAGTGAGGAATATGAGAGGATCAAAAACCTCTGTGAGAGCTATAAGCTTCAAAAGAACATTCAAATTATAGGATTGCCAGAAGGTGAAGAAGAACTATAAATTGAAAAATTATGTGAAAAATAATGAAGCAGAACTTCCCAAACTTGGAGAAGGAAATAGACTTGCAGGACCAGGAAGCACATAGAGTTCCAGAAAAACTAGACCCAGGGAGAACCACTCCAAGACACATTATAATCAAAATGTCAATAATTAAAGATAAAGAGAGAATCTTAAAAGCAGCAAGAAGAAGAAGAAAAGAATCATGTACAACAGGTTCTGAATTAGACTATCAGCTGACTTCTCATGGGAGACCCTGAAGGCAAGAAGAGACTGGCAAGAAATATTCAAAGTAATGAAAATCAAAAACCTACAGCCACAATTACTCTATCCAGCGAAGCTGTCACTCAGAATAGAAGGGCAGAGAAAGTGCTTCCAGGACAAACTAAAACTGAAGGAGTTCTTTAGATCCAAACCACTATTATATGAGATGTTAAAGGGACTGGTTTAGAAGAAGGAAGATCAAAACTATGAACATTAAAGTGAAAACTGTATCACAACAATCAACAACAGAAGCTAGGGAATCGAAAAAAAAGCAAACTAAGTAAGCAATGAGAGGGGAAAAAGAATTATAGGTGTGGAGATCATATTGCGGGGAGGTCAACAGGGAGGGGGAAGGGGGAAAAGGCAGGAGATGAT
Organism: Furipterus horrens; assembly: GCF_987537825.1. Taxonomy (NCBI): domain Eukaryota; kingdom Metazoa; phylum Chordata; class Mammalia; order Chiroptera; family Furipteridae; genus Furipterus; species Furipterus horrens. The sequence goes on from NW_028327175.1 coordinate 72,545,336, forward strand.
GCAGGAATTAAGAAGCATAGTAGGAGGAAATGGAGTACAGGAAAATGTTGAGAAGAACTATATGCACAACCAATGGGCATGGACTGGGGGGACAACTGGAGGGAGGGGGTTGCAGTGTGGAGGGGAGCAGAGGGAAAAGAAATTGGGACAACTGTAACAGCATAGTCAATAAAATATATTTTTTAAAAAAGAGAGCACATACACAAAAAAATCTTGGATATTGGTCATAGTAGTATTTTGTCTGATATATCTCCCCAAGCAAGGGAAACAAAAGAAAAACATAAACAAGTGGGACTACATCAAACCAAATATGTTTTGAAAAGCAAAGAAGACCATCAATAAAATAGAAAGACAGCCCACAGAACAGAAGACAATATTTACCAATACATCTGAAAAGGGGTTAATATCCAAAATTTTTAAAGAACTCTCAAAACTCAATACCAAAATAAATAAGTAAATAAATAACCCAATTTAAAATGGCTAAGGTACATGAATATAGTCACTTCTTTAAATAGGACATACAGATGGCCAATAGACATATTAAAAGATGCTCAATGTCACTAATCATCAGAGATATGTAAATTTAAACCACAATGAGATATTACCTTACACCTGTCAGAATGGTTATCAAAATAAGTCAAGAAACAAGAAGAATTGGTGAGGATGTGGAGAAAAGGGAACCCTTTTACATTGTTGTTGGGAATAATGCAGACTGGTGCACCCACTGTTGAAAGCAGTATGGAGATACCTCAAAAAATTAAAAATGGATGTGCCTTTTGACTCGGCGATCTCACTTCTGGAAATATATCTGAAAGAACTCAAAACACAAAATCAAAAGAATAGAGTCACCTGTATATTTATTGCAATGTTATTTACAATTGCCAATATATGGAAATAGCCCTAGTGTCCATCAGTAGATGGGTGGATAAAACAATTATGGGATTTTTACACAAGGTAATATTACTTGGCTGTGAAAAAAAAAAAAGAAAATTTTACCCGTTGTGATAACATGGATGGGCCTGGAGAACATTATGCTAAGTGAAATAAACCAGTCAAAGAAAGACAAATACCATATCATTTCACCTAAATGTGGAATCCAATAAACAAACTGAATTAATTAGCAAAGTAGAGACATACTCAGAGAGCAGGATGACACTATTGGGGGTGGGGGTGGGTGGGAGGTTAGGTGGTGGAGGGATTGAGCAAAAAGGGAAAAGGACTCATAGACATAAACAACAATGTGATGATCACAGGGGAGAGGGTGGTATAAAGTGATGAAACTGTAATGAAAAAATACAACATTTTTCTTTTAAAGAAATGGCTATGCAGTAGAAAATTTACAAGATGCATTGGCTTTAGTAAGTGAAAAAGGAAAATATGCTTCAAATGACACTTTAAGTTTTACTTATTTTTTAAAATTTGTATCTTAATTTAGAACTAAACTTTTCCTGGATTCTTAAAGAAGCTTTTGGGAGTTAAGTACTGAGTACCTGTGGAACAACACCTATGTAACTAAAACAAGGAAATTACCTGTAATTTCAACTCCAAAAATTATTGTAAATATATAACCCTTTAGAGCTAGTACAAAATGAGTATTTGAATTCTTCTACAATGTCTATTTTTTTAATAGAGAGCATAACCTTTGAAGATTCTCTCTTTATCTTTAACCTTTGGCATTTTAATTATGATGTATCTTGGCGTGGTCCTCTTTGGGTCCAACTTGTTTGGGACTCTCTGTGCTTTCTGAATTTGTATATCTATTTCCTTTGTCAAGTTATAGAAATTTTTCTTCATTATTTTTCAAAGAAGTTTTTATTTTCTTGCTTTCCCCCTTCTCCTTCTGGCACCCCTATAATTCAGATACTGGTATGTTTAAAGTTGTCCCTGAGTTTTCTAAGCCTCTCCTTCTTTTTTTAAATTCTTGTTCCTTCATTCTGTACTGACTGACTGTTTATTTCTTCCTTGTGTTCCGGCACATTGATTTGAACCCCAGCTTCCTTCCCTTCACTGTGGGTTTTGTGTGGATTAGTCTTTACTTCACTTAGTGTAGCCTCCACTTCTTGCCTGATGCATTTCCCATACTGAATCATTTCTTTGAACATCATTATCAGCTGTGTTTTGAACTCCGTGTCTGTTAAGTTGGCTATCTCCTTGTCATTTAATTCTCCCTCTGGAGCCTTGATATGCTCCCTCTTTTAGGCCATACTTCCCTGTCTCCTCTACTTGACAGCCTCCTGTGTTTGCCTCTGTGTCTTAGGCAGAGCTGTTTCACTTGTTACATTGAAAGGGGTGGAGCCTTAGGCTGGGAAACCAGTGCTGGGCAACCAGTTTCACAGCCTTGTGGCACTGTAAATTGGGGAGGAACCAGAGAGGGAATAATGCCCCTTGATCTGCACTCACCCCTTTTCCAATCACTTCACTTGCTTCCTGTATGTGACTGGCACCTCTCCAGCTGTTGCCCTGGTGAAGGTTCCCAGGGTGGGTGGGTATGCAATGTTCTAGGACCATGGGGGCCCTCTAAACAGACTTTCCTGAGAGACATGCTGTTTCTTCCACCACCCCAACACACACTGATTTTCACATCCAGGATCAATGAGACTTTATTTCTCCAGAACTAGAAACATGAGCTGCATGGTCTGTCATGAAGCTGGGATCATTCCCCATGTGTCCCTCCCAGATTTTAAAATGTGTGACTGTTCCTTCTTCTGCTCAGCCACAGCCACTGCCTTGCCACCTCTACTGCTGCCACACCACATTCTTTCCACCCTGGCCCCTTGTATCTGCCCTCCTACCCATCTGGATGAGTATAGCTTCTTTAAATCTTTGTTGAATTTCTATGAAGTTCAATTTTCTGACAAATCTGGTTGGTTTTTTTGTTTTTTGTTTTTTGCTTTGAGGTTTATATCATCCATCTTATGCTTGTGCAAGGAGGTGCAGCATGTCTACCTATGCCTTAATCTTGGTCAGAAGTCTCATATTTAGGCCTTTAATCCATTTTGTATTTATTCTTGTGTGTGCCATAAGAAGGTGTTCTAGTTTCATTCTTCTGCATGTATCAGTCCACTTTTTCCAACACCAATTATTGAGTAAACTATCTTAAGCCCATTGTATGTACTTGCTACTTCTGTTGACTATTAATTGACTCTAAAGGTGTAAGTTTATTTTGGGGATTTCTATCCTGATCCATTGATCTATGTGTCTGGTTTTATGCCAGTACCATGCTGTTTCAATTACTATGGTTAATCATATTTATCAATTTGCAAATGTTGTACCAATCTTACATTTCTGGAATAAATCCCACTTGTATATGGTGTATAATCTTTTTGATGCATTGCTGTATTCAGTTTGTTAATATTCGGTTGAGCATTTTAACATCTATGTTCATCACGACTATTGGCTGGTAATTTTCTTTTTTTGGTAGCATCTTTATCTGGTTTGGGAATTAGGATAATGCTGACTTCATAAAATGAGCTTGGCAGTTTTTCTTCTTCTTGAATATTTTTGAAGTAGTTTGAGAAGGAGAGGTGTTATTTCTTCCAGGATTGTTTAGTAAAATTCATCTGTGAAGCCATTTGGTCCAAGGCTTTTGTTTGCTGGAAGTTTTTTATTTCTGATTCAGTTTTGCTACATGTAATCTGTCTATTTAGACTCTGATTCTTCTTGATTTAGTTTTGGAAGTTTGTATGTTTATGGGAATTTATCTATTTCATTCACTTTGTTCAGTTTGGTAGCATTGACTTGTTCATACTTTTTTACAAAACTTTTTAAAATTTCTTTGGTGTCAGTTGTTATTTCTTGTCTTTAATTTCTGATTTTGTTTATTTGGGTCTCTCTTTTTTTCTTGATGAGCCTGGATAAAGGTTTGTCAATCTTGTTTATATTTTCAAAGAATAAGCTCTTGGGTTCATTGATCTTTGTTATCATCTTTTTAGACTTATTTTTTTTGTTTCTGCCCTGATGTTTATTATTTCCTTCCTTCTACTCACTTTCAGCTTTTTTTGTTCCTTTGCAAATTTCTTTAAGTGTAAAGTTAGATTGTTTATTTCACCTTTTAAAAAAAGATAGTCCCTCTTCCGGCCAAGATGGAGGCTTAGACGGACACGCTAGGTCTCCCTCTACAACTAGAGAGGAATACAACTACTTCAAAACAAAGGATAACTAGAAATTCCAGAAAATAAAACTACACGGAAGCCCAACATATGAAGTTATAAACCAGCGGTGCCATTTGGGCAGGTAAGAGTTAAAGAGGGCAGTGCTGTTTGCGGTCGCACCTGAGACAGCGGCGGGCGGCGAAAAATCCCGGCGGCAGTCAAGCCCCTGGCAGTGCGCGACACCAGCACTGGGGAAAGCAGCCACCGCATCGCCTTGAACAGTGAGGCCCAGGGGGGCGGGAGGACGGATCCCGGTCTCCTAGCTGAATAACTGTGTGAATCCATCTTGGACCCCCGCCCCCAAAGAAAGCACCACAGGGCTGCGAAATAGGTCGCAGACAGGTGCCGGTCGCTGATTTGTGATGAGTACGCAGGCACTGCCCCCTGTCCCCTATAGCCAGCCCAAGAAAACAAAACGCATCTGTCAAAATGAGGCAGACAACTATAGAAATCCCGGTGACACAACTCACCAGGCAACAGATAGAGAACCTGACAGATGAACAGATAAGAAACCTGTCAGAGGCTCTGTTCTGGGCCATTGTTATCAGGTGGCTTACAGAATTCACAAAAGAGCAGGAAAAAGATAAGAAAGAAGCGAAAAACATTCATAACGAAAGGAACAAAACCACATACGAGACAGATGGTGAGGAAAAAAAATCCAGAGTTCATTTCAACAAACTGGAATATGGAGAAGGAACAAGCAGTCAACCAATGCAGCAAGAGGAAATGGGAAGCAACAATGAGAGGATCAGAAACTTCTGGGACAGCTATAAAAGGCCCAACATAAGAATCATTGGTTTGCCAGAGAGTGAGGAAGATGAACTAGAACTTGAAAAATTGAGTGAAAATATAATAAAGGAGAACTTCCCAGACTTGGGGAAGGGAATAGACTTGCAGGTCCAGGAAGCAAGGAGAGTTCCCAAGAGATTGGACCCAGGGAGAACCACTCCAAGACACATTATAATCAAAATGTCAAAAATTAAAGATAAAGAGAGAATCTTAAAAGCAGCAAGAGAGAAGAAAAGAATTATGTACAAAGGGGTCCCAATTAGACTATCAGCTGACTTCTCAAGGGAGACCCTACAGGCAAGAAGGGACTGGCAAGAAATATTCAAAGTAATGAAAATCCAAAACCTACAACCACGAATACTCTATCCAGCGAAATTGTCATTCAGAATAGAAGGACAGAGAAAGTGTTTCCAGGACAAAATAAAACTGAAAGAGTTCATTAGATCCAAACCACTGTTATATGAGATGTTAAAGGGACTGGTTTAAAAAACAGAAGCTAGGGAGATGAAACAAAGGCAAACTAAACAGGCAACGAGAGTGGAAAAGGAACTGTGGGTACGGGAAGCATATTGGGGGGAGGTCAACAGGGAGGGGGAGTGGGGAGAGGGAGGGAGATGATATAGGAATTGGGGATCATGGTAGGAGGGAATGGAATAGACGGAGAGAGGTTGGGAGGAACTGTATGCACAACTAATGGACATAATCTAAAAGGGGGGGGACAACTGGAGGGAGGGGGGCCACCGGGTGGAGGGGAGCAGAGGGAAGGGAAATTGGCACAAATGTAATATTTTAATCAATAAAACACATTAAAAAAAAATAGATAGTCCTATAGGCTATGAATTGCCCTCTTGGATTTATTTTCCCAGTATCCCAGAGATTTTAACTTGTTGAGTCCACATTTTCATTTGTTTCAAGGCATCTTTTGATTTTTTTCTTGGTCTTGTGTTTGACCCATTTACTGTTTAATAACATTATTTTTAGCACTCATGTCTTTGTGCATTTTTCTCTGTTCTTCAAATGATCAGTTTCTAACTTCATAGCATTGTAGCTGGAGAGAGTGCTGGATGTAATTTCAATCTTCTTAAATTTATTGGGACTTGTTTTGTGTCCTAGTGTGTAGTCTATTCTAGAAAATGTTTATATGCTCCTGAAAAGTATGTATATTCTACTTTTTGTGGGTCAAATACTCTGCAGATATCAATTGAATCTCTTTGATCTAGTGTGTCATTTAAGTTTGCGACTCCTTGTTGATATTCTGTCTAGAAAATATATCCATTGAAGTCAATGGGGTGTTAAAATCCCCTACTGTGACTATATTTCTGTTGATCTCTCTTTTTTTATCTGTCAAGATTTGCTTTACATATTTAGGTGCTCCTGTGTTGGGTGTATGAATGTTTACTAGGGTTATATCCTCTTCATTTCTCTTTAAATTTTAAATGATAGCCTTTCTGGGTAAAGTAGTCTTGGTTGTACATCCTTGCTTTTCATCACTTTGAATATTTCCTGCCAATCTCTTCTGGCCTGAAATGATTCTTTTGAGTAATAAGATGACAGTCTAATTGGAGCTCCTTTGTAGATAACTACCTTCTTTTCCCTTGTGGCTTTTAGACTTCTCTCCTTGTCTTTAAGCATTGCTATTTTACTTGCAGAGTTTCTTGATATAGGTCTCTTTGGATCCATTTTGTTTTTGACTCTCTGCACTTCATGGACTTCTGTGTATTTTCTTTCACCAGAGTAGTGTAGTTTTCAGTCACTATTTTTTCAAATAGGTTCTCTATCTCTTGCTAACTCTCTTCTTGTCTTTGTATTTCCATGATGCAGATATTATATTATACTTTATGCTGTCCCCAAAGTGCCTTAAGCTCTCCTCATTTTTTAAAATTATTATTTTTTGTTACTCTACTTCAATGTTGTTCTTTTTTCTATATTGTCTTTTAAATTTCTGATTTAATCCTCTGCTTCATCTAACCTACCTTTGTTTTTTCTTCCAGTGTGTTATTTAATATAGTTCTTCCTTTATTTCTAGTGGTCTTTTTTGTTTCTATGTCTTTGTTCATGCTGTTGAGTATCCTTATAATCATTACTCTAAACTCTATATCTGATAAATTGCTTGCCTCCCTTTCATTTAGTTCTACTTCTGAAGGATCCTCTTTTTCTTTCATTTGAGTCCTGTTTCTTTATCTTCCCATATTAGCTGACTCTTTATGTTTTTTTTTCTATGTATTTGCTAGATCTGCAAAGAATCTGATGCTACCCTCTATCAGATGCTGCCTGTGACTGGCCCTAAGCAACCTGTTTAGAGCTATCAGCTCTCTACAGCTTGTGGCTGCTTCTGCTGAGCTTGGTTGCATGCAGAGAGAGCCAGAGTGTGCATCAAGTCCAGCTATACCAGTACTAGGCCTGAGGGACAGTCAGCTAATGTCTCAGAGCACCCAGAGAGCCACCTTAGTTATTAAACTTAATCACTGAGAGAATTTCCAGCTGTACTCCTCTGCAGCCTTATTTAAATTTCACAGTGTGGGGCAGATTAATTCCTGTGGGTGGAGCTATTGCTTCCTCTCTGGCTGATGGCACTTGGAGGGGAGTGCTCTGCCTAAGAAAGACTGCTTCTGTAGTATGAGGAATGAATGACTCAGTAGCACAAGGATCCTGGCAGCTCTCTCAGTTCTCTCTCCAGAGCCACCAACCCCAGACTCTCCTAGATGTCTCTAGTCCTCACTGCCCTCCCCCTACCAGAGTCCAGCTAAGTGGCTGCTAACAGAATTTTGTATGTTGCCTGTAAGAGGGTCTCTGTGTCTCTAACTGTGTCTCACTGGCAGTTAGACACCTCATTACTTTTCACAGCTGGATGTTATCTGTGTTTTTTTTCCTGGTTCAGATGCTGTAGGCTGGAGGGCCCAGCTTGGAGTTTAGACCCTACACTTCTCAGGGGGAACATCCCCTGGCTGCTGAAGAACCCCTCTGGAACTTCAGCTGCCGCATGTGGGAGCCCCGTCAGCCCTCTTGTACCTCTGCACTCCCTACCAGTCACACTGTGGTGAAGCAGTTTCTTCCATCTTTCCTTGGTTATAATTCTTCTCTCTAGCTAGTGTTTAGTTGGTTATTCAGGATGATTGCTCTACAGTTTGGTTGTAGTCCCACTTTAGTCCTGGGAGGTTATTGCAGCTTTCATTTACTCCTCTGCCATCTTGGATCTACCCCATAACCATTTCTAAAGGAAGAAGGCATTATACATTTGCCCTTTGCAATGTATAAACTGAAAAAAAAAGTTTATCTGGTATGTAGCACATATAATCCACTTATTATGTGTGCTTTCAACAAATAATGTAATTAGGGTATATAGGTGTGATGGGTTTTTTTCATCAGTTAACACTATATTGGTCCTGTTGGTCAGGAAATGTTCTAATACACACAACACATACAGTTAGATAGTATTAAATTATGGCCAAAACAATAATTTAAATAACCCTCCAAAAGACAAGAGTAAGTGTATGAATATATAAAATATTATATATATCCACTCAATTATATGAATGAGCTCACAAGAAAGTAAAATAATAATAATAATCCTAAGGGGCCGAAAAGGAAAAAGAAGCCAAAAGCCAAAATTGTTACTTGGAAGTATGTGTGGATAATCTGTGAATCTTCTCCAACCTTTCTGTTCAGGAATAGAATTTTAATGGCTGCATGGTTACAGGAACTGAGGACTTGCTGGTCCATGAAAATAGAAAGTCAGAACTGAAATGCCTGAATAATGCTAGCAGTAAAATATCCAATCCCAGTAGAGGAATATAACAACAACAACAACAACAACAACAACAACAACAACAACAACAAAAATGGTATACTTATCCAGAGCTCCTATTGGAAAATGCCCACAAAATGATAGCTAAAGACCTGCTTTTTTGAGTTTATAGTTTTGATAATCCTTATGTGTTACTAACTGAAAAAATAATGTTCAAATGAGTTTACAGAACACTCATCATAAGAACAGTGGTCTTCTTTATATATAAAAAGATAATATCTAAACATAACAATACAGAGAAAATATGGTGATAAGTATATATCTATATAAATAAATAATATAATGTAATAGACAGATAGTAACTGTGTGATTTGTTAAATAATATTTTCTATGTTTATGCATTGTACTACTTAGATAGTTGTGCTCATGTCTTTTCTTTCTTTTTTTTTAAGGATGAAAGAGAATCAGTCATTTTTTATTATAAAATAATTTTATAACATCTTGTCTTATTTTTGTAAAAAATGTTCTAACTCAACTGATCACTCAGTTTATAAAGGAGAAAATGAGTTTTTACTTTCTGAATTATTTTTCCAATTTTTCTTTATTCTGCAGTTTATCTGCTGGTAGGTTTGACACATGAATATAGAGATGGCTCCAAACCACTCTAAATATAAATCAAACTTACCCCCAACAGCCTTCATTGTGGATATTAAAATATTGTTTCATTATATAAAGGTAATTTTAAAATTAAAGTTGTCAACCCATCTATATGTACATCAGTTATATTTTTTGAGACTCATTGCTCACTTCTTTGAAATTATTTTGAGTGCTATATATGGAATATCTAGGTAAAAACTGAATTACTAATACTGACACAATGATAATATTAGTTTTAAAAATATTTTCTCATCCTTTGCCCTTTGTTAGGTTTGTGCCAGAAGAGGGGAGGAGTTGGGTGGAGTTCAATGCTTTTATTGAAGGATATTCAAGTAGGCAGGCTGAGTTCCAGAGGACTGAAGCCCTAAGGGAAGGGATGGAGGGATTTTTAAGGGTGTGGAACAGACTCTCAGGGGGATGGGTCACCCTGCTGGGTAGCTCCAGAGTCCAGGGTATAGGTGTTTGCAAAAGAACAATGCCATCTGATTAGGGATGGCTGTCAGGAGACTTATGGTCCTTGTTTCTGGAAAATGATTAAGGGAGAGAAAAAGGGTCAATGGGGGTATAACTAGTCCTTAGCAGGATGCTGGCGGCTATGCTTTAGTTGTCTCTGTTAATAGAAAACCTTGTGATTGGGTACATGGCCTATGATGCAGACCCTCTGTTTCAGCCCAGGCATTGGCTCAGGTCCTATGAGACTGCAGGCCACACAGTTCCTGAGAACACAATGACCACTGCCCTTAGCCTGTTTTGCAAGGCCTGACACAGGTGGCAGGTCAGAAGGGCAGGCAACATGTTGGTCTCTAGCCCTAACACCCTCTATTTATTGCATGAGATTTTTATTCATGTAAAATAAACTAAATAGTATAATTTTAAATAATCTGTTTCAGTTTCACACATAGGAAGTCAGTTATGACATATTAACAATTATAAAAGTACTATTTTTGTTTGTTTTTTTAACTTTTTTGAAAAATGACCAAATTCAGAAAACAACAGCAACAAAAAATATATAGCCAGTATAATAATCACCTGTATCCACATGTTCAAAATAGGTTTATCTATGTTGCTGGCTACAAATATATACAGACTCAAGTTGCCTGCAGCAAAACTCTAAATCTTGCTCTGAAATCAGTAATAGGGAACTAATGTTGAATTTGGTCTGTTAAGTTAATTGAACAAGGATACTGTTAGACTGAGGTGGCTCTAACACATGATGGAACTATATAAGCAAATCTAAGCCTACAAATACCTCAAGGTTAGAAAATCAAAATGCTAAGGCCAACCAATCACAAACAGCCAACTAGGCTTTGAACTATAATCAATCTATAATTTCCTTAGATGGCTTCTGCCTTTGTAACAGTCTTTCCCCCAGCTCCTGCAAATGGAGTGCTCCTAACCACTTCCGGCTTGGTGTTGCTCCAAGCAAATTGATTGTTGCACGAATTAACTATTAAAATATTTAATATGCCTTAGTTAATCTTTTTACAGTTTTAGTATCAGAAGAGAGATCCGAAGGAGGCCCCTGAGGGCCCCCAGGAACAACAAGCAACCAAGCTTACGCACCAGTTGAGCACATGAGTTCTGCTTCCTCACTGCCTCTGGGGGTGGTGGGTGAGTCCTCCCTCTTGGACCTTAGCGCTGCGCTCTGCAGCTTTAGCATTAACCGCTTTCAGACTTGATTTGAGCATTTCTTTTTCCAGACAGGGTCCGGAAACCACTGGAAAGTCAGACTGGGTTTGATTTTAGAAACTGGACCGATTGTGGGGTCAGACCGGGTCCTACATAAACTGGACTAATTTCAGTGTGAGGCCTCAGGTGAATAAAATTTTGTATTAAGTCTGAACTAGTAGGTTAACGTTACCGACGATAATTTTTAATTACAGTGCCCCTAGTGGAGACATTTTAACCATTTTGGGTGAGCTTATCCATTTATGAGGTGCCCTAGAGAAAAGGGAGTCTCATTCAAGTACTTGATGTAAAGGGTTGAGGGAAACATATTTTTCCTTCTGGCGGTTTCTGGTGACTAAGGTGAGATCCTCTGGGACACCCCACTCCTCTGGAGCCTGTAGATGGGAACCTGGCAAAACTGGCAGAAACTAGCACAGGGTGAATATTTTTACAAAAATCATCTCTCCCAGATCTTTGTGATGCCTGGTCCAGAGAGAAAGCTAAAATTTTATGTTTTCTTTTTTTATTCCAAATCGAGATGGGCTGGGGGAAAAATCATTTGTTATTGATCCTTTCTCTCCCAGGGACAGCTAGCCTACTTTGTTTGTCTCCTTTTGTGTTCTGAGAACTTGGCTTGGCAACTGTTAGGTCAGGGTTCCCCAAAATATAGCCATATCGAAATGTGGGTTGTACTCCATTTGCAGCTAGGGTCCATGACTGTTGTCAGCTCTCAGGGAAATTGTCTTTTGTTTGATTATCTTTGGGAGGTGCTCTGCACAAGCTTATAACAGGCACTGTTTATTGTCACTTTTGTTAAAACCGTATCTCAGAGCGTAAGTTGGTGTTGATTGCATTTCTACTAATTATCTTACATTAAATACATTCTTTAATGATTTTCAGGCGTCTTCTAAACAGATTGTCCTTGAACAGTTTTCACTTTTCTTTCCCTCTGCTGTTAGAATGTTTAAATAAGTTGGCACCAATTTGTTAGGCTATAAAACTGGATACTTTGCTGGACCCCATTTTATATGAGCATAAAACTTCAGCACACTTGTCCCTAGTGTTTCCCTGCGGATTGGAAGCAGCCTTTCTCACCGTTTTATTGCTTCATTCATCAGTGTTTTACTTGCAAATTGAAGTTCCTTTCGGTGGATATCTTTTTCTATGCTAATAAGCTACCAGCCAGTCCTGCCCAAGAATTGTGTAGCCCTTCAGAGTTAATCTCAGAAGCAAAGTAATTCAATTCCCAGCAATTCCCTGGAAAAGATAAGTACAGGCCAAAATTAGTGCAGACATAAAAGCAAGCATTAAATATTTCTTCTGAAGTAGCCACTCACATATTTATCTCTGCCCTTAAACCTTAATTACAAAGAATGTTAGAAATAATGGCAATACCATTTTGTACTTGTTACTGTAAGCACAGTGTACAAGTTGTGAAGGCAAAGCTGTAATAACCCAAGTTGGTTTTTTACGTTATAGATGAGGTAATTGCCTACCTCCTCAATGTAATTATTTACATTTTCTAATTTTTGCCATAAAAGCAAATACAGAATCTCACCAAAATCCACAATTTTGATTTTAAAAAAATGAGCCCATTCTCTCTGCTTTTACCTCCATATCAATTTTTCATGACTGAATTTGACATTATATCTTCCTCTAGCTTAATTTCCTCTTGTACATTAAATGAAAAATAGGGCTATTGAGACACAAGAAATATGATACCCCTTGCAAGTTTCATAGAATAAGTAGAGACATTTTGCCCTTTGCTCAGATAGTGTCATAACATTGCAGAAGAATTAAATATAAAGACCATTGCTTCTATGTCACCTTTTATTATTATTACTTTAAAATGGTTTTTAAAGGAAAAATTTCATTAAGTGATCTCCATTTTCTTTGTACTGTGAAGGTTTTATTTCAAGTGAATTAAAATCCAATTAATTTTCTTTAAGAACATAGGGAATTATTTTTCAAATGATAAAAAATAATTCTCACCTATCAAAAAAGTCACAATTTTCCTATGACAAAACTATTCATTAGAACTCTGGCTGGAATGATCAGCTGGTTGGAGAGTAGTCCCCTGCTGCAAACAATTGTGGGTTCATTTCCCAGTCAGGGCACATATCTAGTTTGTAGTTTCAATCCTGCCCTGGCTGGTTTAGTTCAGTGGATTGAGCGTCGGCCTGCGAGCTAAGTGTCACTGGTTCGATCTTCCACTCAGGGTACATCAGAGAAGGAAAACTCTGACTCCAAAAAACCTCCGCTGCCTTGCGGCATACCTCTTCAGGGGAAAGGCTAAGGGAGTAAACCCCGACAGAAAATCCGGAGCCGGAGTCCCTAAGGCGGTTTGACGTTGTAGTCAACACCGGCAACTCCTGCGGCGCACCTGAAGCCAAGCTGTATTGACTCCGTCTTTCCCTTGGACCCTTCAGCTGCGAAGAGAGGGGGGGGGGTCTGCTGCATGGGCAACAGCAGACCCTCCATATCACCCTGCCCAGGCTCTGTAGCTTCAGCTTCACTGGAGAGGACACTCCAGCGTCATCGCAAGATGTCGATTCAACACGGGAGGAGACAGATACCATGTCACTCCCGAGTCGGACTGCACAGCCATTCTCGGCGGTGCAGATAGACTCTTAAGAAGCTACACCATCGTCTCTCGAGACGGACGGCTGCCGACGACGACGACGAGTTTCAATCCCCAGTCCAGGCATCTATGAGAGGCAACCAATCCATGTTTCTCTATCATATCGATGTTTCTCTCTTCCTTTCTCCCTCCTCTTCTCTCCCTTTCCTTTCCCTTCACTTCTCTTTCCCTCTCCCTCTCTTCCTTCATTCCACGCTCTCTAAAATCAATTAACATATCCTCGGATGAGGATTAAAAAATATTTATAAGAATAAAGTTCTATTAAGTAAAATAGTTTAGTATTAAACTACAGCTTAACAAAAGAACAGATTATCACCCTTTGACTTTTTGGTCTAAACATGTGGTGTTTACAAAGGAATATATTGTTCTAACTATGCCTCACTCCCAAATTTCCAAAATTAACAGTGATTGCTGTTAATGGCATAAAAAGTATGTACTATCCCAACACACAAAAAAATGGCATAAGAAAGAAAAATACCATATGATATCACCTAATACAGGAAACTAAAGAACAACACAAACAAAGGAACTAAATAGAACAAAGAGCAAAATAGCATTCAATAGGGGGGAGGGGAGAGGGAGAGAAGGGGGATAAGTAAGGGAAGGGATTAGTCAAAGAACCCGTATAAAAGACTCATGGACATGGACAACGGGGAGGGATATGATTGCGGGAGAGGGGGTGGGTTGGGTGGGGGAGAGAAATTAGGGGAAAAGGGGACAACTGTAATTGAAAAACCAAAAAAAAAAAAAAAAGTGGCATAAAAATTATTGCCATCTTCTTTGATCTATTAAATTACCATTTCATTATGTGGTTTTCAATATAGATTTGTACACTGTTGCCTGTACAAATAAGACATCATAAATCTGTCATGAACACACTGCTCACTTGTTTTTCTGTTCTTTAACAATACCATATTACTCAAATAATTATATCACATTATGACATCTCCTACTATATATGAAGGGCATTTTTATAACTAGTAGTATTATTTAAGTTAGATTCCATATTTCTTTAAATTAAGGTTTGCTATTTGACTATAATAAAAAATGGTAATAATTTTTTTCAGAATATTAATATTTTTTAAAAGTTTTACTATGGAAAGTTTAAAATAAACTCAAAAGTAGGAAAAATAATAAAATCCATGTACCCACGACCTACTACATTATTTTCCCAGTGCTGCTCTAAAAAAAATAAAATAAAAAAATAAGGCAAATCTGGTGATTTACAATAGCACAGTTTTTAGTGTTTTAGTTCTAGAGGTCAGAAGACAGAAACGAATCTCACTAGGCTAAAAATAAGGGTTATAATCCATTCTTAGAGACTCTAAAAGAGAACCGCTTGTCTTTCAAGCTTCTAGAACCTGCCAACAATCTTATTGTTCCATTCCTCTAGTTTTAAATCCATCAGTATCAGGTCAAGTCCTTTTTATGTTGCCATCTGCCTGGTTCTTCCTCTTCTGCCTATCTTTTCCACTTTTAAGGAAAATGATTTATGATTACAGTAAGTCCTCACTCAATGTGCTCCCTACGTTCTGCAACTTTAAGTGAAACAATGTATAAAGAAACCAGATTTACCACAGGTTAATTGACATTAACAAGAAATAAGTCCCGCTAGTACCTCCTCAAGGTTATATTGGAAGTACAATATTGATTGACTCCCCTAATTCTTGCCTGCTTTCCCCCCCACCCACTAGCATTGCAGGATCTTCCAAGATTATTTTCCATCTCAAGGTCAGTTGATGAACAAATGTCCATCTGACATAAAAGAAGATAATCACAAATTTCCAAGATTAATACCTGGACTTCTTTATATTGGTGGTGATAGTTCATTTGTCTGCCTCCTATACCTACTGCAGTTATCGACATTTTGCCAATATTTAATCTGTCCTCATTCCCCTACAACACATATTCACAGACTTTGTTTTGGGTATGTGTTTGTTTGCTTTGGCTTTCTTTTTAAGCAAATCTCAGACTTCACACCACTCCACCAATAATGTTTCTGTGTGTACATAACCAAAACAAAATAATACCTTTCTATAATATCATCTAATCTGTAGTCTATTGCTAATGTTTCTTGTTTACTTCAAAAATACCTTCTATGATTGATGAATAAATCAGCTCAAAATAAGTTTTGGTTTTATCTCTTAAATCTCCTTTATAACTATTTCCCATTAATGTTTCTTTTCATGTTATTTGATAGTTGATGCTACATAATTGTGTACTCCTTAGAATTGTCCAAACTCTGGATTTGGCTAATTACAACTTCATAGCATAATTTAACATGAACCTTTGTCCTCTATATTGCCTTTAATCTGGCAGTTTGGTTTTGTTGTTGTTTTGTTTTGTTTTTCCCCAAGAATATTTTGTAGTGTGAGTAATTTATATTCTTATGACATTGGGTAATACGTGATGTGTAGTCATCTCAATTGTAGTGATTTTTAAGATTGATTATTACATTTGGTTTTCAACCTGATCTCTTATAAAGTATCTCATCAGCCATTAACCTGATAAATTCAGCAGCATTTGATAATAGTTGCTTAGATATTTTAAAACTATGTTTCAGGATCTTTCTCTGTCATCATATTTAACATTATTCAATGTTCTGTGAAAATTAACTTACTCCTATTTTCTAGGGATTTAACTGGTGGGAAAAGGAGGTACATTATCTGTATACAGAACTGTAAGGGAATCTTAAATCATGTCTCCTTTATCTTCCTTCTTGATTTCCAGTCTCTTTTCCATCCCAATTTTAAGGTATTTTCAAAGAGGATACAACAAAATGATTGATAATCTTTACAGAGATAATATTACTGATAAAAGCACAGAAAGTGTCAGAATTCCTATGTTGTATGCAATGGGAAGTATAGTTTTTTGTTTGTTTGTTTTTTAAATTATATATTTGTTTATTTATCTATTTATTTTTAGAGAAAGGGGAAAGGAGAAAGAGAGGGAGTGAAACATCACTGTATGGTTGCCTCTCGCTCCTGCCCCCAACTGGGGACCTGATGTGCAACCTAGTTATGTGCCCTGACTGGGAATCGAACCAGTGACACTTGGTTTGCAGGCCGATGCTCAATCCACTGAGCCACACCGTCCAGGGCTCAGGAAGTATAGTTAATTTTGTGTTTCTACATAAATGAGATTCCTTGGAAAAATATTACCTTTATTTGTACCATGTTACTTTGTTTCTTTCTATGATACCCTTATTTTTATTTAGGAAAACCTTGGATAATTATATATTTTTTCCTGTCTAAAATAAGTTAAGGTCTTTTATTATATAGAAGGAAGTTCTGGCTCCATTCTAACTGTCTAATTAAAATAAATACCATACATGAAATTGCATGATTAGAACACATACTTAAGTAAAAGTTAAGATGTATTAGTAATTGACATCTATAATGTCTATGTTTATGCTTTCCTTTTAGTAACAAATATGACTTCATAAATCATTTTTATAAATATATAGGGGTTTTAAAAGTCTTATTTGATGTGCATGTTCACTTGTCAGAGTTAAGCATTTGTGACTGATTCTTATAAATCTTTCAAGTGCTCATGCTTAATGTTTAGTGTATTTCCTATTTGATCATATATCACACCATTCAGAAATATTTTAGAAGTCATATGCCCTTCTACACAAATATGAAATATCTCAAAGATCCTCTTTATCACAACTCATTTAAATATCTATGATATATATATTTGTCTCATGATGTCGGCTTTTTAAAAACATTAGCAAGCATTCATTTCTACTGATTTAAAAATTCCCTAACAGCTTTCACACCACTGTGTTTTGTTTGTTTTTTTGAAGAATATTAGTCAGTGTCTAGATCATAATGCAGAAGAAAGCTTGAGTTATTAAAAATAAAAATATTCCATGTAAATCCATTGATTAATATTTTAAATCCAATGTTTTAACATGTGTATGGTTAAATTTAAAAAAAAATTAGTATCTCTCTTTACATGCCCCCCTACAACCATATACTATGTTAATACATTCTAAAGAATGAGTAGATCTAGGATACATAGAATATTTAAAACCCACCTGAGAAGGCTCAGTATATATTCTGTAACTCCATTAATTATTCATTGTCACCACATTAAATTACTCCCAGAGCATATTCTCTAATTATTTGCATGCACTTAAAGTTAAGCTGGACTATGCTTAGAAAACCAGTTATAATACTATTGTTTTGTAACATATTGTTTGAACTTCAGAACAAATTCTTCTTGATCCTATCCCATTTTTTTAACTCCACTTACCACCATTTACAATTATCTTTCACCTTTTTGTTTGTTTGATCTTTGAAGTAGTAATTTAGTATTTTATTAGCTGTATTCTCCACTCCCAAATGCTACCACATCCCCACAGCCACCTGCCTGCCTAAAAATATTTTCATGTAAATAGTTTTGTCCATTTAATTTATTACTGTATCACCCAGCCCTTAAAACAGTGCTTAGCACAGAAGACACAGTAAGTAAGCATTTCCTCATAGCTCAGTCATTGAAATGTCTTCATATTTACTTTAAAAAAATTTGTCTTTAGTGTTGGATGCCCTCTTTTAGATGTAGTGTATCTGATTCTCCTCAACATTGAATTATCATCCAATTGTCATTATCAGTATCCATATTTTTCTGTTTGTTCTTTCCAGACAATGGTTTCTGAGCACACTAGTTAGTCAAGACCATTTTCAGGATAACTTCTCACCCCAGTTGAAACATGTTGACCTAATAAATAATCCCAGGTATGCCTTACAATTTGTTCTTCAGAAATTGCAGGTGTCAACTCTGTTAAAATGAGAAATTGAATGTCTTTTGTTGCTCAGTCCTTTATTTTACTTCTTGAGTCTGTCAAATATTATTAAACTCACATTAGATAGTATTTTAGTACATATACATGGATAAGTATCTAAACAAAGAGTGTTCATTATACTCATTATAATAACCTTGTCCCTTATCCTATTTTATTTTGAATTCATTATCCTTATAATGAATAATATTTGATTTTCAGTTTTATTTAAATTAAATAATGTATATTGCTACTCATTTTTAAAGTCTGGGACTACAGTAGAATTAATTTATGAATGGTTTTAATTGCTGTTCCTTTTTCAAATCTGTGATGAGTTTATATATATATGTATATACATATATATGTGTGTGTGTATATATATATTTATTTATTTACATTTATATATTTAAAAGTGTCTTCCTCTATGGTTCTCTGAAATTATAACTATTTTGAAAACCACGTGATCACTGATGACATCTTATGTTGAGCAACATATTGCTAATATTCAACTGGGTTTGATATACAAGAATGTCAAATCCGAGAGGTTACATCACACTAAAGATGACTTTAAGTGGGAATAGAAGTCAAAATAATAACAAAAAAGAATGTAGAAGACTATATAGCAGTAAAACTTGTAAGTAAAAGCAATCTATATCTCTAGTTGATGAATTTTATACCCTCTTTTATCTTTCTATTTTACAGAATTATAAATTTCTGAATGATTTTATTTAGCCAAAGGTTGTGCCTAGTCTTCAAAATAGATTCTAACTTTTTCCTTACCCTAATTATTCTTTATTTCTCTGGAGAAAAAAAGATCATATTTCAATAAAATATGATCTTGTCATATTTTGTGGACAAATTAACTTACTAGTAAGTACAATAAGAGAGATTCTATAGGTAATAAATGTCACTTTCAGAAAATTTATTTTTACATATTTGAAAGAGATATACTATATTTATAAATGGAAAGAAGAAAAATATAAAGCTGCTTTCTTTTTCTCTACAGATTACAAATATGACTTTCCAATGAAGTACCAAAGAGGTTGTTATTATAACTTGTTATTATAACTTGTCAAAATTATACTAGATTTCATCTGATAGGAGAAAGAGTTAGTTTAGCTATAACTATTTAGGAAAAAATAGTAATAATATAAAACATTTTTCTATAAAAAATAATAGTACATATTTTATAAAGTTATAAAAATTGTATTTTCAAAAATACCTATCAGGTCAGTGGAACATAATATATATCTAAGAAACTAATTTTAATATAATCCAAAACTTTAAAAATATGTATGAAAAATGTACAGAAAAAGTCCAGCCATTGTTAATATAATGAGAACAGTTTTTGACACATCAATGTAACCTGGCAGCCAAGGAGAGTGGACTGGAATGTACCTGTATATGCGTGAACAGTGACAACTTCACTGTACTACTAGTCAGTGGGGGTGGTAGACGCCGTTGAGTGAGCATGGGTACTCTGTGGCCATCACATTAAAAATGACTGAGTGAGTAGAGCAATGAGTCAGCATCAAATTTTGCATTAAGGTTATACATTCCTCTGCAGAAACTATTCTGATGATTCAGAAGGCTTTTGGGGATGATGCAATGAGTGCAGTGCAAATGAAAGTGTGCCACAAATGCTTCAAAGATGGTCAAGAATCTGTTGAAAGTGATCCGTGTTCTGGAAGGTCTGCAACAAGGAGAATACTTGAGAATGTTGAACGTGTGTGAGCTGCTACCAACAAAGATCAGTGACTGATAGTTAAGACCTTGAAAGTGATCTGGGGATTCCAAAAACTCCTGTGTCTAAGCTTTTAACACAGGATCTTGGCATGAAATATGTAGCAAAATTTGTTCCCCAGCTAATGCTACCAGAGCTGTAGGAACATCGTGCTGCAGTTGCTAATGGCTTGATTCAAACCACTACCAATGAACCAGCTTTCCTCAAGAAGGTCATAACCAGAGATGAATGATGGGTGAATGGCTATGATTCAGAAACAAAGACACAGTCATCTCAATGAAAGACGCCTGTTCTCCATACCCGAAGAAGGTGCAGCAAAGTGGAAGCATGATCAAAACCATGTTAACTGTTTTTTTTTTTTTTTTTATTGGGAAGGTTTTGTCCATCACAAGTATGCCCATCCAGGCTAAACAATTAATAAGGAGTACTACCACAATGTTCTTTGTCAGCTGAGAGATGCAGTATGACAATAATGGCCATAGCTGTGGGCAACTGGTAATTAGCAGCTTCAGCATGACAATGTACCTACCTGCCTATGCATAATGTCTCATGCAGAGATTTTTGGCAAAACATCAAATCGCCAAGGTCACCTGGGTGACTCAGCCCCCTACAGCCCAGATTTGGTGCCCTGTGACTTCTGGCTTTTTTCAAAAATAAAATCATATTTGAAAGGGAAGAGATTTCAGACCATAGATGAGATTCAGGAAAATACAGTGGTGCAGCTGATGGTGATTCCAACAAAGGATTTTGCAGATGGCCATTACTCCCATGTCCTAATCATGCAGAGTGACAGAAAGCTGACTAACAGAGGAGGATTTAAGTGTGGGCGCACTGGGCACATGCCCTGGGCCCTGACTTCTGAAGGGGCCCACAAATCCCTAACTTTACACTGTTATGTTCAACTGTTAGTTCAAAACTTTGTGATTATTATTATGCTATTATTAATTATATTATACATTTATTATATTCAAATTTTATTGGAAATAAAACATTAATAATATATATTTTTATTTATTTTAAAATATGGTTAACATGTATTTTTAATTTGCCTGTCTCTTTTTTTAAAGGGGCCCAATGTTTTCTTTTCCACCTGGGGCCTCAACTGTCCTTAATCCGCCTCTTATGACTGATAGTAAAATTCTATTTTTACCTTAATACAGTGTATAACATTTATTGAATATATTTCATGTGCCATATGCAAATCTATGTACTGGAGATTGAGAAATAATTGAACCTCAAAAATCTTGCCCCCTTAGAACACATAATTTAGCCCCCCTCATTTTGCTCTCATTTCTTTATATTTTTCATTGCATTCATTCATTTTATCCTATTCTCTTATTTTTTATTATAAAAAATAAATAAATGGCTTGTTAGGTCCCACTAATTGTGTCAAGGCTCAATAATGCATTTGGACGCACACTTTGCAAAACAATTCCATATAAGAATTATATCCATTTAACAGGGCTATTAAAGTATCCTAGAATTTAAATTTTTTCTAACTTATGCCTCACCATTGGTGTATGTCACCAGCCTTTTCACTAAGCTGCTTTGAGAAAGAACTCTCTGAATCTACATTTATATAACCTCTTTTTGATCTAAATGGAGAATCTTATATTTATTTCTGTCAAATTCTTCTTTATTGGTGTCAGTCCTTCTTCATTCAAGCCTATCAAGATTTCTGAACTCTGCCACTGCCATGAAATATATTAGATAATCCTCCTAAATCCATCATCCACAAATATGAAAAGGGTGGCTATGTCATGATCCAAGTCACTGATTAAAATGTGGCATATTTTTATAGTTCTCTAGACTCTCCTTTTTGTCATTTGTCCAATTTTATAATTACATTTACATGTCAAAACATGAATCTCCCTTAAATTTTTTATGACTCAGTCTGTATTTTCCTATTATACTAAAAAAGCTTAACAGACGATCTAATATGTGCTGAATTTTTAATTTTTATATTCCCTTGAGATAACAATAACCCATTTAGAAATATATAGTTAAGTTTCTGTTCATCCTAGCTCCAAGTAGTTGCAACTGAAATGATATTCTGATGTCACAGTATACTAGAAGTCATTCTTAGAACTAGAAGTTGGTCTGGAGCTAGTAATTTTTCTGATGCATGTCCTTTCAGTACTAAGCAGTGTTCTTGGTGGTCACATAATCATTCTGCTATTCATCCTCAACTTATCAGTAATTCCCAACTGATATTGTTTCTCTGTTAGTCACAGGACCTTAGTGTCTATGGCAACTCTTGAGTAGACCTGAAGTCTTGTTACCTGGGGTAGATACTCTTCATCTAACTTAAAAACATCCATTTTCTGGCCAAACATGTTACTTTGGGTCTCATTTACATTCACCTCATAGAATACTATTAATAAGATATCATTAGCAGGATGTTATTAACAAGCTGTTTTCCTTAAATAAGAGCACATGGCAAGGTATTAACCAGTGATTCATTTGAATCCTTACTCTGTTTTTGAATTGACTGCATTAATTTTGGCAAGATCTCAAAACTTTCTAAGTCTCTATTAACTTCTTCTATAACCCAGAGTTAGAAATATATACCTCATCTACCTCACAAGGCTCATGTAAGAATGGATATTATGCTGTAAGGAATACAATCTAAGTGTTCACTATATAATCAGTATAACTAATAATTAGTATATTAGTAACATCCGTTAAAATGAGTCACTGCTTCTTCTATAGAAACTGCATATTCATAATCCCAATGGAAAGCCATCTTCATGTCTGTATCATTAGCATATTATAGTGATGCCACTTCTTTTTATCTCTACAAAAGATGCCCTCATTTCTCAATGTTGTCGATTTTTCTTCCTCTATTTTGTTAGAGTGTAAAGTATATGAGCATTTTATTTTTTATAGACATTTATATGTAAGACCTTACAACTACCAGCCATAGCTCCACAGTTGTTGGGCAGCTCATTTCATCTCTCTGAGCATTATCTCCCTCATTTTTAAAACAAGAAGCTAACATTTTATTTGAAGCAGTGTTTTAACTATTGGAGGTAATGTAGATAAAGTGCTTAACACAATTTTTGGCACACATTGAGTGCTCAGTATATGAAAGCTGTTATTTCTAGATTGTTTTCCTATTCATTTAAATAATATGATCCATAATAAATAAGAAAGAGAAAGGAGATCTTCATATATTACCTTTTTTCCCACAGGTACATTTCTTGTCCTTTCACAAAATTGCAATTAACTTTCAAATCCTTTGCCTATTGTCTCTTTTAGCAACTAACTAATAAATCTAGAAGAACATCCACATTTCTAGTGGTGGTAAAGTTGCAGAATAAATACTTCTGGCATAGTAGTGAAGAAGGCATTTTAACATAGAAAGTGAAGGAGTTAGTAATTAATACCATAGCCTTTTAAATCAGGCAAATAGAAATGGGTTTGAATGTAATCCAGAAATCTACTTGCTAAGTCATAGGTAAAAGTTACTTAGCCTTTCTTCCTAGTTCCTCTTATATAAAATGGGCATAAGAATAGTATTTCTTCATTCAGTATAAAATGACTTAGTATAAGTCATTATTAAATATTTCTTAGTATAAATAAGAAATATTTACAAGTTTAATACTCAATTAAAAAAGTAAAAAATATATAATAAAGCAAAAGTTTAATATTTAGTACATTGTATCGTAGCTAGCAAATAATTGTTAAATAGAATCTCATTGCTATTTCTTTCTACTGCTCCAGTTAAGACCTACTTTTGCTTCCTAATATTTTTAGTTGATAATAATGATCAAAACTAGTTTCCCTTTAGAATGTGAATTTTAGCTATATATTTATTCCTCAATATTTTCAAATAAGACTGTGCAGATGTCCCAAGTGTTCCTTATAAACTAACCATCTAAAATTTCATAGCTTGCAAATATGTCAAGTTTATTTACATGAAAAATTTATATACTCACATAGAAAAATAAGTCATAATCCCAAAAATTGCCTAATGTCTGTCAGCAGTTTTAGACATGAAAGGCTGCCTTTGTTGCTATCTTAGTTGCATATCACCATATGGTCTTACATTTTGTATCCTAACAGCTATGTCAGAAAATATGTGGAAGAAGGTAAACAATTTCAGGTACTTCCCTGATACAATTTTGGTATGTAAGGAATTCCCAAGTTCTCTGGCTGGGAAGACAAATCTTAGAATTCTGATATTCTTGGTTCAGCTGAATAATACTATGTGTTGAAAAAAATCTCCTAGATATATTATCTTTCCACCTGGAGTAGGCATCTCTAAAGGGGAGAATGTATTTTCTAGTCTATTTAAACCTATTTTATTACCCTTGAAGGTCTTCACAGAGAACAAGATTAACATATTTGAACAATTGGAAAACTGGCCTAAAAATAAATGCCCATCTACAAAATGAGCACTCATTATATACATTTTTTGTGTTTCACAAATTGTCCTAAGACTAAGGATACAATAATAACTAGAATGTTAGCCCTGCCTTTCAGGGGGTCTCTTGGTCAGGGGAATGAATAGGCATATATATAAATGAGCAAAATGCAATGTCTATTATGCAAGAGGTAGGAAAATCTATTGAAAGATAGAAAAAAACTCTTTTTATATCTATTTAAGGCTTTATAAATAAGTCACCACCTGAGCTGTGAGAAGTTTAGTATGTGTTTCAGAGATAAGGCTCTCAAGAGTTGAATTAGGAGAAATAACAGGTAAAGAATCTCAAGTGAGAGAGAAAGAGAAGGGGAGGCAAGGATCAGAAGAGGAAGAAAAAGGAAACAAGAGAAGGGGACAATTGGGAAGTGAAGGGAAGAGAAGATAAATACAAAGAATTATCAAATAGTACATCTTGGACATTGAACATCTTATTGCTACTAACAAGATATTGATGAGATTCTAGTGGTATCAGATTAATGGTATAAATAACCATGCCCTAAATTCATAAATCAATATTTTGGTTATCACATATTCATTTCAAAATGCTCATTTTTTAAATACAAGAAAAGATATATGGTAATTATATTTCCAAGATTAATCCTTAGGTAAAATTTTAAAAATTCTGTCCCCAACCCCTATTATAAATGGAAAGAACGTGTTAAAACAAAATTAAAGTTGTCTTATGTAAGTTAAGTTTCTAAAACTCTTCTGTGCTTTAGAGATTTTTTATCATGTTTCTAGCTGATGACAGAATCTATCTTTTGACAATTTATTTGTGTGATTTAGATAAGCTCATACTGATGTAGATTATCTCATAAACTGTACATCAACCACACTTGTCAGACTGAGTTAGAAATCTAGAGAGGAAAAATTTTACTATAATTTTTACTACTTCTAAATTTATTTCTAATAGGTAACATATATTTATTCAATTTAGTACTGGTATTTTTACTTATTTAATAAAAAGATTGTTAATTATTTGAACATAAAAGTTTAAATCTAAGTCCAAATTCAATATTTGATTGGTAACAATGTTAATGTGCTTTTATCAATGCAGCTGAAAAAAAATTATGTCATTTGCAAGTAATTACTTTATGAAGTATTACTGAATCTTTAAAGTTAATAAATATAAAATATAATAATACATTTACTATAAAGTCCTATCTAATCAGAAAATAATTAATTTACAGAAGTAGGTTAAATGTAAGGCATTATGTCTGAATGGTCCAGCTGGTTATTTCCATTCTATAATTCACCTTGAACTCTAAATTAACTACAACATAAAACACAGTTTATAGATTATCAATAATATTTTGAATTACATCTAAAGCACAAGAATGTCTTTATGATCACTTTTCTATATTATCCTAATTGACTAGCAGTTTCTCATAGGTTCTAGCTAATTGGTATTGAAATAAATCATAAGCCTATTTTATTCTAATGTGGAAGATCAGTGTGAATCCAGTAGTAATGCATTATTCTATTTTCTGCCATAGATTTTACAGATTCTTCTTCTTCCTAGAGTCAGCATACTATAAACTCAAATATGGCAATGGCTTAATAATATTATATTATAATTGTGATGATTGAAAGGTTTTTCCTCAAGCTTATGCACACTGATCATGACAAATGGTAAGCAAGCATTTATAGACTGATGGAAAGTTTAAATTTAAATGTATAAATAATTATTGTTTTAGCTATTTTGACTTGTTGAATAAAAGCAAGCACATTATTGGTATTTTAAGAAGAAAAATAAGCTTTACAAATCCCAGGCATAAACTGACAGTTTCTGGGTAAGGATGGCAGGCTAAGAGGAAGGTGTTGGATTCATCAAAGTATTAAGTACCAGGTGGCCCAACAATGGAAAATCAGTTTACATGCTATAGAAAGATGCTAGATTGGGTTTACCAAGACTGACTTCTAATAAACCCTGCCCAGTTTACTAGTAATGTAAAGGGCATATTTCTGATTCCTATAACTGAATGAACAATATATAGTTTCTGGAGAGAACAAAATGCATATGCAGAAAAAATAATGCACATTTAATAAATTAAATTAAAAGATATAGTATAAATTTGTTAAGAGGATTTCCCATGGAGAGGTATAAATTATAATAAGGTACAGTGATAGGGAATTAATTAATTATAAATATATATTCTCTCTAATGAATTGCATGATGTCAAAATTTAAAGAAAAATTTCTTACCCAAAATTACCCAAAGAAAATCATGAAACCTAAGTCCAATAAAATTAACAATGCTCTATTATTACCTAGCCATATAAAGAAGTTCACCAGTTCAATTCAATTTTTGGTTTGGTTTGTGGGATCATGCCCAACCCACTGAGCCACACTAGTCAGGGCCCAAAACTGTTTCTTAATAGGGCAGGCAATTTTAGCCACGATTCCTTACACTGAATATCTTTTTATAAGATTTTAATTGCAGTTGAAGAAAATGAATCTATTTCATTATTCTCAATCCTTACAAGCCATACAGTTTGACCATCATCTTACAGTTGAGTGTGATTCTTTTGTTTAAAGAAACAGTTAAAAAAAAGTGATCCTTAAAGAAAGTAGCTTATCTTTATTGACTACTTGCCAATATTTTAAAAATATTTTTTTCTTAAAAAATCTTCCCAACAACCTGGTGATGTAGCCACATACATTATGATCCATTTTAAAAAGGAAGAAACAGAAAGAGAGCTTTACATGGCACTTGGTTTAATAGCTCTTATCTTTGATATTAAATCTCGTCTTTCTTTGAGAAATAAGAAGCTTTTTGAAGATATGATTGATCCAAGCAGAAGGAGAGAGGTATTTTCCAAAAAGTTGCTTTGTAATTTTAGGCAATTTAGGAGTGTATTGATACTCATAGGTTCCAAGTTATAGACTTATATAGTGCATTTAGATTGCCCCATGCAGGCTCTGTAGAGGATCTCTGGGAATATGGAGACAGTTTGCCAAGAGCAAATGAACAAGATAGTGCCAGTCTTATTCCCTTATGTAATGTGAGAACTAAACAAGGTTTTTCATAGTTGATATGTACTTTGGAACCTGGAGACTAATTTTTGGAATGCAGTGGCATAGTGGTTAAGAATTTTAGGCTTTGAACTCAGAAAAACCTAGGCTGGAGGCTTAAGGGCCATCTAGAAGAGTTTCTGATTACGGAACCGTTATTGATTGTATAACAAATGATAATGATAATAAGTAGTATTTACTATCTCAAGCTGACCCTGGCTGGTTTGGCTCAGTGGATTGAGCGTCGGCCTGCGAGCTAAGTGTCACTGGTTTGATCTTCCAGTCAGGGCACAGCAACTTTGAGAACTAAAGCTAAAAATCTTTCTGGTTACATGGGGGCATTTTGATAAGAGATCTAAGCACCACGGTTCTACTTCAAAATTTAAACTAAAACTTGCACATTTTTGCCCTTACCTACACTGTCAAGAGTGGATGCTAATGTGGTGATTAAGACTGCAGGTTTATTGTCACTGCTTAGGTTCAAGTCAAGCTTTCTCATGTACCAGCTGTGTGAATTTGGACAAGATGTGCCACTTTCCCTATCAGTTAATAATTCTAAAATCTACCTTAAATGTTTCTTAGTAAAATTAATTATGAGCCACATAATAATTTTTGCCTCATACATAACTCAAATTTACTTTCCATTTTTAATTGTGGTAAAGTACACATAACATAAAATTTATTCTCCTGAGCATTTTTAAGTATATAGGTCACAAGTATCAAGTATGTTTATATTCTTGTTCAACCAACACCATCATCAATATTTAGAATTCTTTTCATTTTACAAAACAAACTCTGTACCGATTAAACAATAATTCCCCAGTTCTCCCTCCCCCCAGCCTCAGCCATTCCCCATTCTACTTTATGTCTCCATGGTTTGGACTAATCTGAGTCCTTTATATCAGTGGCATAACAGTATTTTTGTGTGTGTTTTTGCAGATGTGTTAGTTCACTTAGTTTCACATCCTCAAGTTCAACCATGTTGTAATATATGTCAGAATTTCCTTCCTTTTTAAGATTGAATGATATTCTATTTTGTATATGTATGACACATTTTGCTTATTTACTCATCCCACTGACAGTCACTTCTATGTTTTAGCTATTGTGAATAATACTACTATGGATGTGGAATACTTATTTGAATACTTATGAGCATAAACCTAGGAGCAATATTGTTTTCCACACAGTGTTACTATTTTACATTATCATAAATTATGTATGGTTTAAATTTCTGCACATTCCTAACAGCATTTATTTATTTATTTTTTAAGGTAACCATTCTAATGGGTGTGAGATGGTATCCTATTGTAGTTTTGATTTGCGTTTTCCATATGATTAGTGATGTTGAACATCTTTTAATGTACTCATTGATCATTTATATATATATATTTTAATTATTAAGTATATTTTATTGATGATGCAATTAAAGTTGTCCCAAGTTATTTCCCTTCACCCCTCTCTGTCTGGTACCCACTTTCCCTACAGCAACATTCCCTCCCCCCACCACAACCTTAGTTCATCTCCATGCGTTGTGCATATAAGTTCTTTGGCTTCACCCTTTCCTATACTATTCTTAAAATTCCCTGTCCATTTTGTTCCTACCAGTTATGCTCCTTGATCCATGCACTGTTTTCCCCTCTCTCCTCCTTCCTCCCCCTCCCAGCTGAAAACCCTCCAAATGATCCCCATACCTATGATTCTGTTCCTGTTCTTGTTGTTTGCTTAGTTTTTTGTTTTTTTTTTTTTTAGATTCAGTTGTTGATAGTTGTGAGTTTGTTGTCATGTTACTGTTCATAGTTTTAATCTTCTTCTTTTTCTTTTTCTTAAAGGAAAGCATCTCTAGAGTGATACAGTTCATATAATAATGGCTTGGTGATGGTGAACTCCTTTAGCTTTACCTTGTCTGGGAAGCACTTTATCTGTCCTTCCATTCTAAATGATAGCTTTGCTGGATAGAGTAGTTTAGGTTGCAGGTCCTTGCTTTTCATGACTTTGAATACTTCTTGCCAACCCCTTCTTGCCTGCAAAGTTTCTTTTGAGAAACCAGCTGATAGTCTTATGGGAACTCGTTTGTAGGTAACTCTCTTTTTTTTCTTCCTCTGCTTTTAATATTCTCTCTTTATCTTTAACCTTTGACATTTTAATTATGGTGAGTCTTTGTGTGGTCCTCTTTGGGTCCAATTTGGGACTCTTCTGTACTTCTTGGACTTATATGTCTATTTCCTTCACCAAATTAGGAAAGTTTTCTTTTATTATTTTTTTCAAATAGCTTTTCAGTTTCTTGCTCTTCCTCTTCTCCTTCTTGTTCCCATATGATTCAGATGTTGGTACATTTAAAGTTGTCCCAGAGGTTTCTAATCCTCTCCTTTTTTTTTTTTTTTTCAATTATTGTTTCTTCTTTCTGTTCTGGGTGAATGTTTATTTCTTCCTATTTTTCCAACTGTCTTTTCAAGTCCTTTGAATCAGGTTGTTTGCTTTTGGTGTTAAAATTTTAAATTTAGACATTAATCCCTTATTAGATATATGATATGCAAATATTTTCTCCCATTCTCTGTGTTGCTTTTTTACTCTGTTGATAGCATCTTTTGATGCACAAAATATTTAATTTTCATGAAGTCTAATTTGTCTGCATTTTCTATTGTTCCCTGTGCCTTTGGTGTCATATCCAAGAAACGTTGCCAAATACAATGTTATGAAGTGTTGTCCTATGTTTTCTACTAAGAGTTATAAAATGACAGGTATTACATTTAGATCTTTGATACATATTGAGCTAATTTTTATGAATTGAGTAAGAGTCCAAGTTCTTTCTATTTACATGTGCCTATCCAGTTTTTCCAGCATATATTGTTAAAAAGACCAACTTCCCCCATTGGATGCTGTTTTCACCCTAGTTGAAAATCATTCAACCATATATACAAGGGTCTTTTTCTGGATTCTCCATTCTATTCCATTGTTTTAGATGTTTGTCTTTTTTCCCAATAACACACTGTTTTAAATACTGTAGCATTATACTAAGCTTCTAAAATTAGGAAGGAGTCCTCCAGCTTTGACCTCTTAAGAATTGTTTTGGCTATTTTGGGTTCCTTGAGAGTCCATATAAATTTTAGGGAGGATTTTTCTTTTTCCGTAAAAAAATAAAATTTTGATAGAGATTGCATTAATTCTGTACATCACTTTTGGAAAAACTTAACAATATGAAGTCTTTAACCCATGAACAGAGTATGTCTTTCCCTTTATTTATATTTTTAATTGTTTTGAGGAGTGTTTTATTGTTTTTATTGCACAAGTCCACATCTTCTTACAGAACTTAACTCCTAAATATTTATTCTTTTTAATACTATTAAGTGTAATCATTTTCTTATTTTCTTTTTAAGATAGTTCTTTGTTAGTGTGTAGAAATGTAACTGATTTTTGAATCCTACTTTGTATCCTTCTACTTTGCTGAATTTGTTTATTAGTTCTAATAGTGATTGGTTTTGTTTTTGTTTTTGACAGAATCCTTAGAGTTTTCCACATTCAAGATTATGTCATCTGTGAATAGAGATCATTTTATTTCCTTCTGATTTGGATGCCTTTTATTTATTTCTTTTGCCTACTTACCCTGACTTGAACTTCTAGTTACATGTGGAACAGAGTAGTGACAGTGGGCATCCTTGCTTCATTCATGATTGTAAGGGAAATATGGAGTATAAATATTGCTGTGTGTTTTTTATATGTGTCTTTTATTTTGTTAACTTTGTTTCAGCTTGTTGAGTGTTTTTATCATGAAAAGGTGTTAAATTTTGTCAAATATCTTTCTGTATAAATTGAGACAATAGTGTGTTTTTTATCCTTCATTTTGTCCAGATGATGCTGTTTTATTATTTAATTTTCATAGATCAAAGGCTCTTTGCATTCCAGGGGGAAAACATCCCACTTGATTGTAGTGTATAATTCTTTTTATATGCTGTTAATTCAGTTTACCAGTATTTTGTCTAGGATTTTTGCATCAATATTTTCCCTTTTGTAGTTTACTTATCTGGCTTTCACATCCAGATAACGCTGGCCTCATAGAATAAGTTAGGGAGAGTTCCCTCCTCTTCAATTTTATGAAAAAGTTTGAGAAGGATTAGTGTCAGTTCTTTTTTAAATGTTTGGTAGAATTCACCAGTGAAACCACCATGTGTAGGGCTTTTCATTGTCACATTTTGGATTACTAATTCATTCTTTTTACTAACTATGGGTCTATTCAGATTTTCTCTCTGTGTGTTGTTTGTACTTAAAATATTAATCCGATTCAAACAGCCAGAGATGAAACAAAAGGTTGCTGTACCACTTTGAGATCTTCTGCTATGAGTATTCATGTACATATTTTCAGATTTCACATGTAAATTCTTAGCTCCTTAAACAATCAAAATTAAATATGATCTGTAAACTTAGAAAATAAAATGTTATACATGGCCATATTTGTTAGAATATCTAACTTAAATCTAAGCATCAAGACATTTTTATTTTAATTGTTTAGTTGAGGCTTCTCTAAGGAACTTGCCTGCCTTCTATACATAGAATATAGTAAACGCAATTAAATTTTCCTTTAATATCTAGGACATTATTATTAAATCAGTTTTTATATTGTATTTTATAGCAGAAATGTCTCCAAGACACACTAAAATATCCAGGGTTCTTGGCATGATATTTTCCATGTTTATTCTTCTTTTAGTCCTCCTTTCCCTTGCTACATCACTATAACCTTCCTCTTGTAAAGACATCAATGTAGAAATCCTTCAACATCTTTTCAAGTTTGCTGCTTCCCAATATCATGTGCTTCAAAACAAAATAATGAAGCACAGCTAAGTTTTATGTAATATAAGCATAGCTGAGATCTGGCAAAAGAGAAGGGGAGTTTCCCAAAGAATAACAGGCACAAGCTAATATATTGACTTTGATTTGTAGTTATCCAGTCAGAGACCTACACATGCTCTTCAGATGCGCAGGTAGCTGATTTATTTACCTAAAAATTTAACTGAATGCCTTATACTTTATTATGTGTAAATTCCAAGGAAAGCAAGACTGAGGAAAAAGGGAAAGTGAGGATTAGAAGGTATATCTTCATAGAGACCCTATGACAAATATGTCTGAAAAGAATCTCTCTAGGAAAACGATGGGAGAAAAATTTACTCATTAATTTCCATGTTCCATTGATCAACATTTGCCACACAAGGGTAAATTTCCTTACACATGCCGGTGTGCTATCTATATTCTCAGAGTTGTTACCGGAAACCTCAGGTTTCAAGACAGCAATGACAACACCCAAGTATAACCCACAGGGTAGTACAGGACGAGCCTTCAAGTGGGTGTGAACTGTCTCTCTTCCCTACTAGTCCTGGCAAGCTAAGGAACTGTGTAAGCTCACAGCAGGCCTCTCATGCTCTCCCAGCTCCTCTGGAATAGAGACTCTTGGGAAGGAGGCCAAAAGGTCAACAAGACATGAGGTAGGTTACTATTGGACTGTCTCTCTGAGAGATTTGGGGGTCTGAAAGCAGCTACTATGGAGGTCCAAAAACAGCCAAATTTGCTAAGGGTCACAAAATATTAGCCCCTCTGAAAAGTAGATACTGCATTCTACCAGCCTGCTTCGAATGATGGCAGAAGCCTTCTTTAGGCCTATAGAAATGGTCCTGGTGCTATGGTAATGTTTCTCAAGGATCAGCGTAGCATCCAGTAGAAACTGATGACTGAAAGATCCATGCAGCACATAATATAGTTTCAAAATTTAGGTTCGTATTAGGTGAGGGAACAGCCAAACAAGTAACACAAACTGTATCCTTATCCATCTCATTTGATGAGCAGTACAAATATTGAGTATAGTTTTTACTTTTAAAACATATGAACTGCTTTCCACAAGTGTGATATTTAGTATTTATAGATTATTTGGCACAGCATGTGTAGAATCAGAGGGAAAGTAGACAATGGAATTTCTTTATATTACTTTTTACAATGCTTTGGGAGGATTTTATTCAATACTTATATCCAGATCCTGAATTATTAGTTACAAGCTCTGATTGTAAAACCATGAACTTGAAGTTATTTATAGATTTTTCTTATACATCTATAAAATTATGTTGAAATAACAAGATGAGGTGACATTTTAAATGTGCATCATGTTTATGATGCTCTGTGATTTTGATAATTCTGCTTAAAACTAGAAGTTTTGCGGGTCTAAAAATAATTCTTAAAAAAGTTGAAATACAATGAATTTTTAAGCAAATGCACACAAACACAGAAATTTTTAATCATTTTCACAGCACTCTGTAAGCCCAATGATGGTATAAATAATGACATAATTTAATTTTTATGTGTTTCTTTCAAGTACTACGCATAAACAAAGTCTTCTTATAAAAATGCTGTTAAAATCTGGAAACTTCCTTTAAAAAAAGAAAAAAAAATTCTGCCTTTCCATTTACTTCCTAGTTAATGTTACTTGTTTTAAAGTTGTTAAAAAAATGTTGCTTTGAAAAAAAAAGCAATGTATTCATATGGGCGTTATCTCTCTGCATTCCTGTGTCTTTCAAACAAGGAGCATGACAGGGTTTCAATAATCCTAACTTCTGAGCATCCGGAGAAAACTGTTTGTTCCAAATCCATACAAATGCTGAATCACACCATCTGAGGAAAGTGAGGGTGATCTTGCTATGGAAATTCAGTGAGCATTAATCTGAACATTGACTAAGGATTAAGCAATTGGTGAGAAAATGGAGATCCCCTTGTACCCACCAGTCCTTAAAACTGCTAATTTACTTCATGAAGCTAATTAAATGAAGTTAGCTTCATAATGGCAATGTACGATGCCTGTGTAGAAAGGCTGTTAACATAATTATATCTCTAACACAGGGGGCAAGGCAGATTACAATTATTAGAGAGCCATGGGATACAGACTACCATGAGTGTTACAACATTAGGAAGTAGATTTACAAATCTAAATTTCCCAAATGCAATGTTCATTTCGTTTTTAAGTTTCTATTTACTAGGTGACATCTAATAGAAATATTTGAAAGTTATTCTTCTCTAAGTGATCAATTTTGAAATTTAGAGGAGAGTCAGAGAGTGTGTATTTATGTGTAAGTTGGTAAAATATATTTTGGTGTGCAATTTCCTGCCTTGCCAAAATATTACCTCTTTTGAAAGATACATGAAGTGACAGTTATATATCCAACCATAAATAAAAAGTGGCTTATAAGAAGGAAAGTAACTTAATATGCAATATTGAATCCCACTTTTTACATACTTTCTACCTCTTATCTTCTACCATGGCAATATATTATTAAATATCAGCCAAAGAACATCAGACAGAAAAAGGACAAATTCTCAAAGGTAATGCTATTTTCAAAGTCCGTTTGCCTTATGGAATATTATTGACCTTCTGTAATGCCTAACTTTAACATTTCACAGGAATAAGAAGTTACCATAACAAATCTGCCCATTATCAAAATCCCTGTTTATTTTTAATGGTTAGTTTTAAGAGGCAGTATGCAACTTATAAAACAAACAGAAGTAGCAATAGTTTTAATTTAAATAAAGGTAAATTTTCTAGAATGAATATGAACAGATAAAGATATGTAGTATTCAAACACTGACAAGAAGAAAAAATTAATATACCTAAATCCGGTTAGTCTCATACAGTATAACACATATTTTAAATATTACTACTCTTGAATTCTGTTTAATGTGGCTTTTTGAAATTTTTAAACTGTTATGGCACTTATGCAGAATATCAGAATATCATAGAAAGTTTTAAGAGTAATTGATTAAGCAGATGATTAAGGATGAAGGCTAGCAAAACTGCTTCTTTCCACTGGAATGAGCAATAAAATAAACTGGATATTTATTGAAAGGAGAAGAACTAATTTTTGTTTATTCCCTACTATATTTCTAGAATTTTACATGTGTTGTCTTATTTCATTTTGAAAACAACTATACAAGGCAAGCACTGTTATTATTGTCTTGCTTTTATTAATAAGGAGTTAGAGATTCTGAAATATTAAATTACTGAGGTTGTCTACCTAACTTCTTTAGTTATTTGTATACCGTAAGCATGCAACCCTGCTATCTAGTACACAAGGAAGCCAATGAGGCCTAAGAATTTACTTGTACAATACAGTGTTGGGGGAGAGCAGGTTTATAGCTGTATGAAAATAATACAATAATTAATAAATAATAATACAGGAATAAACTTTGTTTCACATACTCACAACTGAAAACCTACTTCTGCCCCACAATGTGTAATGTTTGTTGTGTGTGTATTTTTGTTGACAATATTTATGTTGTAGATAATGATACCGTGAATACCCATGCATCCATCAGCCAGAATATTTAAAGGTTGAAAATTTTATATTTGCTTTATGCATATATTTATACATAAAATAAAAATTACAGATATATTTTTGCTTTCCTTCTGAATTCCATTATCTTCATTATCTCTAAAGTAATCATATTTATGAATTTAACATAAATCATCATTATATTTTAATATCAGATACATACCAATAGTTAGAAACATATATTTTGTATAAATGATTTTATACTGAACCTATGCAAATCTTTTTTCTTAACATTAAGCTTTTCCGTACCTTATTATGTTAGAGAATACAGACTTAATTAACCAATAAGGTAAATAGATTAATTTGTACAATCTTATTTATAAGTAAATAAGATAAAATAAGTAAAGTATATTTTCAATCAGTTGGGATATATGTCATTCTCAAACATTCATTTTAAATGATAAAATAAGAGACATGTACTACTGTTGGGGTGTGGGACATTGATGAGAGAAGCACAAATTGAGAAAAGCAAAGTACAAAGTGGGGATTGTTTGAAAGAAGTTGATTGAATTAGTTAAAGAACATATATGAAGGATCCAGGAACATAGACTATGGTGTGTGGATTGACTATGAAAGTAGGTGGCAAGCTGGGTGGAAGGGACAAAGGGGGGAAATTGGGACAACTATAATAGTATAAACATTATAACATTAAAAAATAAAAAGGCAAAAAAATTGAAAATCAAAGTATAATTTTTGCTTTAAATTTTGAGAACAATTTGTATAGAAGGTACAAACTGATAACATATACACCAGTGAAAATTTGCTATTTCATTTTCTGTCCTTCTCAATCATTCAGTCCCCTTATTTTGGCTGCGAATGTGTTCGGCATTTCTATATATGGGTGACTGTATATGCATGTGTGTGTGTACATGCACGTATACATAGATGTATGTATTATGTGCATTCTTTTGGAGAGAGATTATATAAATATAAATATAGGAAGGGAATAGTATATAAAGATAATATATAGTAATATATTATTTATGTATTTTTAACTTGTTATGATAATCCCTTTACATTTTTTCTCATTATTTTAATGCTCTATTTATGATTATTTAACATAATTTTATTCACCTATCTACTGAGTTTTATATTTTAATGTGTGTCAATCAAGATGATGCAGCTTGTGGGTAAAAGAAAGCTAGAATACAATACCTTCAATAATAAAAATTTAGATGGCATAGCCTCTAGAATAATTTATTATGCAGTTCAGTTCATGTCTTCAGTATCAAATTTCTTCCTATTTCTTTGCTTTGCCATTTCCTCTGCATTTGTAAGTCCCCTGCTAACTTAATATATAATAATATATAATGTATAGTAATATATAATATATACTAATATATTATAATATGACATATTATTGTGTTATATAAAATGTGATATATAAAGAAAATATTTTATAGCTATATAGACAGAATATCCATATACACATAAATCAGTTGAAGAAGCTAATTTTTTGGGGGGGGGCATAGAATATTTTTTAATTTTATCTTCCTGAGTCAAACTGTGCTATATTCCTATTCTAGAACTAAATCATCAGCTATGTAGTGGAATTTTTCTTGTATTAATCAGACTTATTCTTGACAGTTGGTTTGAATTAGCATCCTATGAAGCAGTTAACTAAGTAGAATAATAGTGAATAATTGAAAAAATAATAGAATTTCTTGAAAGAAATGTGGGGAAATAATGCTGACACGTAAAATAAGTACTGGCATGACATTGTCATTGTTTTTATTTTAGAAATATTGTTTGATTTATTTTTAAATTATTTAAAAAATAGGTTTATATTTCTTTATCTTTCATTTTATTTTTCTCTTTAATTTTCTAATATGCTGATTTCATAGTTTTCTTCATATTTTTAAAATATTTTTTCTTCAGTGGGTTTTTTATGTTTATTCTTATTCATGATTTTCCCACCTTATTTTTTTACAGTTTTTAATTTTGCACTTATTCCGTGCAGGTTTAATTTCCCTTTAGTTCAAGAAATTCTAGGCATAAAAGAGATGTAACAAGTGATTTATATAATTCAGGGCTATAATTTAGTTAATTCAGGTTAGAGGTTTGGGGGTACTAATTCCTTATAGTTTATTCTTATCCTCTCAAGAACTCAGTCAAGGGTAGGCATCTGTTCAACTTTTTTACTTAGTGAACAATGTGCCTCTAATCTCCATTTCTTATATGAACCATGTCAAAGACAAAGCTGGACACTAGTGAAAGTAGCAAGGTCAAATTTAATTCGGTAATAACTTATTGCAATTGGTAAGAGGGTCCCCTATGTACTGAATTCAACTTTTTGGGGCAGAGGCAGCTGGGTATTTAAAAGAGATAATGAGGAATTATGAAGTGGGGAGCTGCAGCAGCTTGAGCAGAGTCCAGGAAGTAGAAATTTACACAAAGCAGGAAAAGTGTTGGCTCCATGTGCTAGGCCACCTGGTTTTTCTAATTGGGGAAAATGGAACTTAGGTGCTCTACCCTCCACAAAGGGGGACAGGAACCCTAGTTCAAATGCTGCCTGGGTCAAACAGCAAATTCTTTAGGGAGCCTTGAGGTTTCTCAAAGCATTTTAAGGGGAGCTGGGTTCATCCTAGGGATGTCCTTGTGCTGTTAGAAACTGTTAGTGTTTTTCAAGTCTCGTGTGTGTGTGTGTGTGTGTGTGTGTAGAGGAGGGGAGTGAGGTGGACGAAATCATTTGTGCTGCTTTTCTGCAGTAGGTTAACAAGTAAAGCTTGAGTCATAGTGAAAAAGAAGGCTCAGAGGAACCTGACTATAGCTTGGTAAGAAAGAGTCCTTTTCAACTGTCACTAGGTGTTTGAGCAATTCTATTTTGCACAGCCAAATCCACATTTCTCTTCTCAAAATTGGAGACACTCAACTGCAAGATCAAATTTTGGGCAAGTTATCCCTAGTGAGTTGCTACACATTTAGCTTAAATGTATGTCTTCCTCTTGCTTGTATTTTTTTCTTTCTTTCTGGCTCATGGTGTTTTTCATTCTTTATTTGAAAGATTCCCACTGTGTTTTTTAAATTTTATCATATTTAACCTTTCTTTTAAATTTTTTATTGAATTTATCAGGGTGACATTGGTTAATAAAATTATATATTTCAAGTGTACAATTTTATAATATATTATCTGTATATTGCATTGTATGTTCAGTATTCAAAGTCAAGATTCTTTCCATCATTATTTATTCTCCCTTTATCCCCTTCTACCTCCCTTTACCACATCCCTGTGGTCATCACCATACTGTTGTCTTGTCTCTGAGTTTGATTTTTTTTTTTTTTTTGCTTAATCCCTTCACATTTTCACCCAGTCCCCCCAACCAGTCTCCCTTATGACAGCTGTCAGTCTGGTTTTTTTTTTTTTTTTGTATCTATTAGTCTGTTTCTATTTTGTTAGTTAATTTTGTTCACTAGATTCCACATATAAGTGAAATCATATGGTATTTGTCTTTCTCTGACTGGCTTATTTCACTAAGCAGAATGCTCTCCAGGTCCATCCATGCTGTCACAAATGGTAAGATTTTTTTTTTAATTTCTTTGTTTGTTTATTTATAGATTTTCTTATTTTTTTATAGTTTTGTAAAATTCCATTGTGTAAATCATTGTGTAAATGTACCAGAACTTTTTTATCCACTCATCTACTGATAGGTACTTGGAGATTATAAAGGAAAATCCACTTAGCGAAATAAATCAAAATAAAGATAATTTGGAAAATAATATATTGTCAGGGGAATGATAGAAAAATTATGAAAAAAATTATGTTACCAATCAAACATTTTTCCAACTCAAATATTTACCAATAATTTCCATAATTAATGAACAAACAATATGATTATTATTTAATTCAAAAATACTTATTAAAACACTACTTTATTTTCAAAAGCTTAATCAGTGTCAAAAATACAAAAATTGGAGCTGATTGGAGATAAACAGCCTAAGTTCAGCTCTGTGCCCTAATATGGTAGAATCATAAAAGTTATTTCTATTAGTTCCATGAGTATTTTTGAACTCCTATGCAAATAATGGAGGAAGTAGTAGACAGACATAGAGCCATACATTTATGTGAGAGTACAAAAGCCAAATTATTAACCAATAATTCTATGAAGTAATTCTGAAGTAGTTGGGGTGTAACTAAAATATTTTTCTACAGTATATTTTATTTGGCCAATCAAATTATATATATATATATGTGTGTGTGTGTGTGTGTGTGTGTGTGTGTGTGTGTGTGTGCGTGTGTGTGTGTGTTTGTTCATTCTATTCTTTATGGTTTAGAAAGTATCTAAACTGCATTGGAAGAATCTGAAATTTAAGAATTGAAACTCTAAAGGCTTTGAACTTCTGTCATCTATGTGGTTTAATTATTTCATTCTTGATTTTATGTTATATTCACACACATACACACACACACACACACATATTCATACCACTCTTTAAATAATGGAATTATGATTTTCATGGAGTATTATATGCTCTCTGAAAATTGTGTTTATTTCCATAGTACATATGATCACGACTGAGGCAGAGGCAAATTCTTTTTATCAAAAATGATACCTGTGGTGATTTTCTACATTTTCCCCTGGATCCCCATCCTAAAAATTACTTGCATAAAGTTAATTCCTGTGATTGGAATCAAAATTAGTTAATCAAATAGGCATGCCTGTAAATCAAGTGTTTTCTTGTGAGCTATCTGAGACAGTACCATGGCATTGTTGGGGAAAAAAATAAACCTGGAATACAAAGAATGTATAATACACATTCACTTAAAATTGACTTCTATTTGAAAAAAATAATGTAGAAGCACTTTTAGATACTATGCCTTAGGTAGAATAAAATAATCTCTCATAAAAATCATTATGTGTTCAGTATTACACTAAAAAGCAACATATATAGATTGATGCAAAATATGGTCCATCTGCTTAGTGGATTAAAATCCACTTGGGAGACTGGTGATTTAGCTAAACCATATCATATATATGCCGAATTCCAAATCAGCCTTTTAAATAAAAAGAGAGGTAACAGAACAGAAACAAAATGATTGCCAGGCTCAAGATGTTGTCAGGAAGTTGTCAAAGAGCAATTGGACTTTAGACTGGAACTCAATGGGAGAAAGGTAGGTTTTGGATCAAAGAACATAAATACACATGGGAGTCAGTATACGACTCAAGTGGAAGCAATATCCTTGAGTGGGTGTAGTACAGTGCATATGTCCTACCAGGGTGATAGCCATGCAGCTTGAATAGATGCTGCACTAGTCAGCCCAGTTAATAGCAGTTATCTCCATTTTTGTGAGAATCAGAAAATGTTTTATATTAAATATCTAGAATTTTAAAGATTAGTAACAAATAATACATTTTAAAATATATTGGGCAGGACAAATAAAAAGAATTCTACAGTATGAAATTCACCATTGCTGATAATAAAACATCTGATTTAAAGAGCTATTCAGAGCAGAGTAGAAATTGCTGTTTCAAATACTATGCTCAGATAGCAGAAATATTGTAACTTAGAGAGCATATTTGGAGAAAAAAAAAGTACACCAGTTTGGCTCAGTAGCTGCTTTTATGAGAATAAAAAGTGTTTTATATTTAATCATTTGGGGGCTATAATGTCAACTTTTCATTCATTTTTTAGGGCAAAGAGAACTGATAAAGGTGGGAGTGGCTAAGAACCAAATAATCAACTAAAAGGAAAATATTAATATCATGAAACAATATGGAATCATTAAAATACTATTATAAAGGAAATATGTTATATGTAACATATCTTTAAAAGATTTTAAAGATTGGTATTTATTAACTATTTTTTCAGAAGAAAATATTTCCTAATTTTAAAATAAGTATAAAATGACCAACATAATTGTAAAATTGGTATGTGTTCTGTTATGTATAAACATTTAGTTTTAAAAATTAAACATGTTTTTTGCCTTTATTCTACATGAAACCCATTGGTCAATACTATGTTGGATGAAAAAAAATGTCTAATTAAACCTTCCAGAAGGATTGCATGACCTCTGCTCTTACCTGTGTTTCATGGTGATGGATGAGCTTATCCATCACCTCACTTATACCATCATCGTTTTTGTAATGAAGACTTCTTTGGTCTGCAAGTTTATTTTTTGCAGACAAACTTACTTTTTTAAACTGCAATGTTTTCTAATCAGAGAATTATTTTAACTTAGAAAATCTTATAGAGTTACACAATTCCAGTCAGCAACTGGCTGAACAATAAAAAATTTACTCATACCCCAAAGAATAACCAAAAATATTGATTTAGAATAAAGTTGTTCATTATCTTGTGTTTGCATTTGTTAAGCATGAGTTGCTTATAGTATTTGTTACCCAAATATATTTATAATAGTATGGATTAATATAAGGGCAAGTAGGTCACATTTGATTCTTTAGAAAACCTTCTGATCAAAATATCTTCACCTTTAAGAATGTGATTAAAAGTTTAACTTCGTTTTTATTAGAGATTTTTGTATATAAATTTGTCATATCTCTGAATTTAAGTGTGG
Organism: Furipterus horrens; assembly: GCF_987537825.1. Classification (NCBI taxonomy): domain Eukaryota; kingdom Metazoa; phylum Chordata; class Mammalia; order Chiroptera; family Furipteridae; genus Furipterus; species Furipterus horrens. The sequence continues at coordinate 72,587,832 of NW_028327175.1, forward strand.
TTACATTAAGATTAAGAGTTTACCTGCTAATCTACCATACATATCTTACTGTTTAATGTTTAAATTAACTTTATAGGGTTGTCTGAAGTTTGATTTATAGGATAATATAAATAAAGGCCTCATTAGAATATAGTGGGGAGGATATTCTTCCAAAAAGAAACAAAAAAACAAACAAACAAAATAATAGATCTACCACATTACCAAGCAATCCCACTTCTGGACATGTATCTGAAGAAAACAAAGACACTAATTCAAAAAGATATGTGCCCCCCATGTTTATTGCAGCATAATTTACAATATCAAAGATATGGAAGCAACCTAGGTGTCCATCGACAGATGAATTGATAAAAAGATATAGTGTATATATACAATAAAATATTATTCAGCAATAACAATGAATGAAATATGCCATTTGCAACAACGTGAATGAACCTAAAGCGTATTATGCTAAGTGAAATGTCAGACAAAAAAGACATATACTTTATTCTTTCATTATATGCGAGATATAAAAAACAAGCAAACAAGTTAATGAGAAAACACACAAAACAAAAAAAGACTCATACAGATACCAAACTGATGATTGCCAGAAGGAAGAGGGGTGGGGGATGGGTGAAAAAAAGATGAAAGGGAATGTAGTCAATAATACTGTGATGTTTACATGATGACAGATGATTACAAGGCTTAGTGAGGTAATCATATTGTAAGGTATATAATGTTAAGTCACTATATTGTATGCCTGAAACAAATATAATATTGTAAACCAACTACACTTCAATTTTCAAAAAGAATTAACTGTCAGGGAAATTATTGAAAACTTTTTAGCAGTGAAGTAAAAATAAGTAAAAGGGAGATGCTGGTGAGAAACACAGAAGTAAAGACTGACAAGATTATACTGTCACAATTTTCATGATTAAACTTGTGAAAACTTTTATAACTAAAATGATGAATAAATTTACTGAAACTATATAGATATAAGTATAGTTTCATGGATATGTTATTTTGGAGGTGAATTGAAAAAAATCTCAATGGAAAAATAATTAAGGATCAGGTGTACAGATGGAACTTGATTATTTTTATCTAGAATGGTCTCCACATTAGCAGAATATTGTCAAAATCCTTATAATTTTAGTGGCTTAGTTACTTAATGAAGATGTTGTAACCATGGAAGAAATATTAGCCAAAAACAACAACAACAAAAAACAAAACAAAACAAAAAAAACCCTTAGATTTGAGAAAAAGAAAGACTTTTGATTTATCCAGAAACAAACAAAAGTTTCTCAAAGTTTGAAAATAATTTAAAATTGCCTGTTGAGTGAATGGAAATAACATAAGAGAAAATTTACCAGCACACGTGAAAATATTTCCAGTGTTCTGAGTACAATCCACACAGAATTTATGAGGTACTTACTGGGATTCAAAACTATTGCCTAACAAGAGATTTGACCTTCCTCCCACTGTGAGTTACACATGATCAAAAACTGGTAACTTATATTAATGCAACATTGATTTATGTGGCTCAATTTCAGTACATTGTATTAGCTTATGAAAAGAATAAAATGTTTTGTGTGAGAAAATCAGAAAGCAATATTTTTTTCTCAGAGTAACACAGGCTCAAATTTTTAGAAATGGTTTTTGCTATTGGCACACTGAATATTTCCATGTCCCCAAAGATAAGCAGTTTCATTGAAAAGAGAGAAGATGTCCAGGTGCAGAAATTTAATAGCACTACTCAACCAAACTTTGATAGCAACTCTTCACGAAAAGAGGAGAAACTACTTGGAAAATAGAGACTGCTTAAAATGAGTTTCCATCAGGAAAATTCATTGAAATTTTGAATAATAATTTTTGTTGGCTCACAAAGCAACTCTTATTAATACTATCAGTTATATACTAACATTGTTTATTTTTAAGGTAATAACAAAGAAAATATCCCTGTGTGAATATAGCTGAGAAATTTAATAGCGACAAGTAATCATTAAGGCATTGTATATATTGAAATTACAGCTAGAAGCAGTATAATTCTGAAAGACCAACAGTTTCCAATTCCTTATCTTACAGCTCTTGGTGTCCCAATGCCTTTGCTTAAAAAGTTACTATGTTGTCAAAGGCATACTTTGAGATCTATATTTTTCTCACAAGTTTTAACTTTCTAAAAAATAGTACAAGATTACTAATTAACATTTGAGGAATATTTTATAATTAAACTCTGACATAATGCATAGTCATGGATCTCTGTGTCTCATTGCTAAAATACTGACAAACTGGTAGACTTCTTTTTATTTTTTACTTCATTAGCATTAAGAATCATTTAATTATTTAAAGTTTTGAACCTGACCTGTAAAAGGGGGCAAAATCAGTATATGTGTGTTATCTGCAGGACACAATTATAGTTGTTTATTTTTGGTTTATGGCAATGCCAAAGTATTTAAAATATAAAATGTTAAAATGGAAGTTTTAAGTTGTTAAAATACATTACATTCAATTTTAATATAAATTGAAGCTTTGAGAAACCTCATATTTTTTTTCAACAGTGACATAGGAATAGATACATGAGAAATATATCTGCCAGTTTTCAAAGCTGTATTCAATATACTAACCTATGACTAGGATAGGATATTTAGAATGGGTAAAATAATTTTTTAAGGAAGTATTCGCTAATATATTTATAATAGTTGAGTTTATCAGGAAGAGTGGAAGATAGTGAACTTAAACTAAAGAAGACAGGGGTTTGAGAACAAAAACAGCATGTGCAACATTAGAAAAGTGCTTGAGTAAATAAATATCTGCCTTTATGCTTACTGTTCTGAGTCTGAAGAATGGGACTACAGAAGAAATTGCAAGAATGTTTAACGGACTAAATATCTGTGGCATCTTGGGATCACAGTATGACTTTGAGATCATCAAAACAAAAATCTTCATTGCTGAACCAGACGCTGGTAGCATGCTTGGTGATGGCAGAGTAAGACCAACCAAGTAAAGGCATTGAAAGACACAAAAGAGACAAGGAGACAACAGTGACAATAATTGCAATGAAGAGGTAAATTTATAAAATCTCCCACTTCATACATATTAGAATGGCCAAAACCCAGTACCAAATGCTAGTGAGAAGTTAGAGCAACAGGAACTCAGCTTCATTGCTGGGAGGAATGCAAATGAGACAGACATTCTGGAAAACAGTTTGGCAATAAAAAATTAAAAACAAACAAACAAACAAACATATTCTTACCATAGGATCCAGTAATCATGCTTCTTGGTATTCACCCAAAGATGTTGAAAATTTATGCTCACACAAAAACCCAATCACAGATGTTTACACAGCTTTATTTATTGCCAAAGCTTGGAAGTAACCAAGATGACCTCCACTTGGTGATGGATAAAGAAACTGTGATACATTCAGGCAATGGGATGTTATTCATTGGTAAAAAATAATGACCTATCAAGTCATGAAAAGACATAGAGGAAACTTAAATGAATATTACTATATGGTATCCTGGAAAAGGTAAAATTATGGAAATAGTAAAAAGATCAGTTGTTGCCACTGGTTTATGAAAAGGCTGCCGAGTGCAGAGAATTTTTAGGGCAGTGTAAATACTCTGATGATATAATAATGAATGTATGTCATTATGCATTAATCTAAATGCACATAATGTACAACAGCAAGAGTGAATTGTAATGTAAATTTTAGTCTTTTGGTTATTATGATATGTCAATATAGGTTCATCCTTGCTAAAAAAAAAAAAAAAAAAAGCCTGGCATTTGGGAGTGATATTAATAGTGGGGGAGACTCTACATGTGTCTGGTCAAAGGGTATATGGGAATTCTACATCTTCCTCTCAATTTTGTTGTAAACCTAAAAATCTAAAAAAAATCAAGTCTCAAAATGCAAATAAACATAAAATAATCTTGTCTTCTGAATAAAAAATGAATTACAGTGGGAGAAAATTTTGATGAAGAATAGCAGTCCTTTATTTAGTAATGCATATAATTTACTATAATGTACAAATTCTGTATCTGGCTAACTTTTAAAGTAGACTTGTATATAGATCTATGAATAAGTATAGATATAAATATGGACTTAATCATTCTCCAAAAAGACAATATGAAGTTCCATTTATGTATATAACATGGTATGCTACTTACTGAAACACAGGTTATTATAAATTTTTTAAATGCATTTTAGTTCCTATGGAGCATTTCTCTTTTTTAAGTGCTATAACACAAATGCTATGTTTTCTTATATGGTTGCTATAGAAACTCTGTGTTCCTGAGTAGTAAGTTAGAAAAGTCATAAAAGTCTTTCAAACACACAGATTAGAAACCTTGTTTGTTGGTATAGGTATTTACAAAGCATTCCTGAAAAGCAATTGAATGACTCTAATCAAGTAAGTAATATTTTTAAGTATATTTTATTGATTATGTTGTTACAGTAGTCCCAATTTATTTTCCCTTTGCTCCACTCTTCACAGTACTCCCTTTCCCTCCAACAATCCCACCCCCCTTAGTTCATGTCCATGGGTTGTGCATATAAGTTCTTTGCCTTGCCTATGTTATTCTTCATTTCCCTCTATTTTGTACCAGCCAGTTATGCTTCTTAATCCCTACACAATTTCCCCATTTTCCCCCTCCAAGCTGATAACCCTCCAAATAACCCCCCTACCTATGATTGTTTCTATTCTGATTTGCTTAGTTGGATTTTGTTTTTATTTTTTAGATTCTGAGGTTGATAGTTGGGAGTTTGTTGTCATTTTAGTGTTCATAGTTTTGATCTTTTTCTTAAGTAAGTCCCTTTAGCATTTCATATAATAATGACTTGGTGATGATGAACTCTTTTAACATTACCTTGTCTGGGAAGCACTTCATCAACCCTTCCATTCTAAATGATAGCTTTGCTGGATAGAGTAGTCTTGGTTGTAGGTCCTTGCCAGTACCTTCTTGCCTGCAAAGTTTCTTTTGAGAAATAAGCTGACAATCTTATAGACACTCCTTTGTATGTAACTCTCTGCTTTTTTCTTGCTGCTTTTAAGATTCTCTCTTTATCTTTCACCTTTCGCATTTTAATTACGAAGTGTTTTGGTGTGGTTCTCTTTGGGTCTAGCTTGTTTGGGACTCTCTGTGCTTTCTGGACTTGTATGTCTATTTCCTTCCCAAATTTGAAAAGTTTTCCTTCATTATTTTTTCACATAAGCTTTCAATTTCTTGGTCTTCCTCTTCTTCTGGCACCCCTATGATTCAGATGTTGGCATGCTTAAAGTTGTCCCAGAGGTTCCTAAGCCTCTCCTCATTTTTTTCAATTCATGTTTTCTCCTTCTGTACTGGTTTACTGTTTATTTCTTCCTTATGTTCCAAATCATTTATTTGGACCCCAGTTTCCTTCCCTTCACCATTGGTTTTGTGTGGATTTTCCTTTGTTTAATTTAGCATAGCCTTCACTTCTTCCCTTATGTGTTTGCCATATTCAAGCATAGCTGTCAAGCCTGTGAGCATCTTTATCATCAGTGTTAGGTTAGCTATCTCCTTGTCACTTAGTTCTTCCACTGGAACCTTAATCTCTTCCCTCTTTTGGACCATACTTCTCCTTCTCCTTGTCTTGCCAGGCTCCTGTATTTGTCTCTGCGTATTACATAAAGCTGTCACTCCTGTTACATCGTAAGGGGCAGAACATATTTCACCATGTTGTGGTGCTGTGGGGGGGGGGGGGGAGTCCAAGAGGGAATAATTCCACCTGCTCAGCACTCGCCCCTCTCCCAGGCACCTCTGCCACCTCCTTATGGGACTGGTGCCCCTCTAGCTGTTGCCCTGGCCATTGTTCCCAGAGTGGGTGGGTCTACAGACATTCTAGGACTTTGGGGGCCCTTCAAACAAGCAGACTCTGCTGAGAGACTGGCAGTTTCTTCCTCCACCCCACCTCCCACTGGTTTTCACAATCAAGCAAGGAGGCTCTATTTTCACCAGTGCTGGGACCATGAGCTGCATGGCCTGGTCTGGGGCTGGGAACACTCCCCGGGTGTCTCTCCTGACTTTTTAAAATGTGTGATTGCATTTTTCACCAGCCTGCCACTGCCACTGCCACATCTGCTGCCACATCTGCTGCCACCACCACACTGCATCCTCTCTGCCCCTGCTCCGCAACTCCTACCTGTCTGGATGAGTATTTCTTCTTTATATCTTTGTTTGTTGGATTTCTATGCAGCTCTATTTTCCAGAACTTCTCATTGTTTCTAGTTTTGGGGTAGTTGTATTCCTTCTTAGTTGTGGAGGGAGATGCAGTGTGTCTGTCTACATCTCAATCTTGGCCGGAAGTCTCAGTAATATCTCTATTGCTACCATTATTCTTATACATTTACTTACCCAGAGTTAATAAGGAGACTGATGAGTGGCTAATGGATGTGGAAAACAATCCTATATAGATAAATTCTGGAGTTTAAAAATACACACACAGACATATAGATGAATGTTTATATATAATATATAAACACATATATAATATATATGTGTTTATAATATATATACACATATATAATATATGTGTATCAGAGAAGAAAACTCTGACTCCAAAAAACCTCCGCTGCCTTGCGGCATACCTCTTCAGGGGAAAGGCTAAGGGAGTAAACCCCGACAGAAAATCCGGAGCCGGAGTCCCTAAGGCGGTTTGACGTTGTAGTCAACACCGGCAACTCCTGCGGCGCACCTGAAGCCAAGCTGTATTGACTCCGTCTTTCCCTTGGACCCTTCAGCTGCGAAGAGAGGGGGGGTCTGCTGCATGGGCAACAGCAGACCCTCCATATCACCCTGCCCAGGCTCTGTAGCTTCAGCTTCACTGGAGAGGACACTCCAGCGTCATCGCAAGATGTCGATTCAACACGGGAGGAGACAGATACCGTGTCACTCCCGAGTTGGACTGCACAGCCATTCTCGGCGGTGCAGATAGACTCTTAAGAAGCTACACCATCGTCTCTCGAGACGGACGGCTGCCGACGCCGACGAATATATGTGTATATGTGTTTTATGTACATGCACACATGTATATGTATTTAAAAGGTTTAATTATATGTCAAAATTGTAATTAATAGTGACATAAAAATTTGCTACAAAGTATATTTATGAAAGTGAGAGAAAAATCCCCACTGTAACTCAAGCTCATTATTGAACTATTGCTTAAAATAAATACTGGTAATGTTAAAATAGCTTCTTTCTTATTGTAGTTCTATTCTTTTTAATTTATTTTCCTATAAATAAGAATGAATATATAAGGTATCAAGATATGTGAATTTTATCTGTACAGCTGACAAATGTAAGATTATAATGGTTGCAGCATTCTATTATCCATCAAATTCCCTACTCCTTAGAAGTTAGTAGCTCTCTTTTAAATGCTGATTTATAATTCAAAACACAAAGAGCAGACCTACACTGCCTTAGTAAAAGGCAGGTAACATAACATAATTACCTACTGAAGTCAATTACTGTTTTATGGCTCAGATGGAGAAAAGGGAACTCTAATGCCTTTACATCAGGTTCGCCCAACACCCCTAAGAGCTAAAACGGCCAATAATGTGTAAGAGCTGTAAGGTAAGGAACAATTTTAAAACATTACTGATGTTTCTATAAAAAACAAAAACCTAAAAATTGTTTATTAAAACTGAGAAATTAAAATGGTACACAGGCAAATATAGATTTGTTTATTAAATACCTATTAGTCATAAGGAAACGTCAATAGTCACAATACTATTAGCTTACCAGATCTCAGAGTACCTAAATACTGAGGCAGACATGGAATCCTGTGTCAATTATCTGAAAGTAGCTTGATGGTAGAGCTGTCTTATCTGCAGCTTTGTATGCAGCATTAAGCACAGTGCCTGGTATCTAATAGCTGTTGAATAAATGTCTGTGAAAATTTAAAGAAAATAGATTTTAATTTGGGTTTCAGGAATATAATTAAACTTTCAGTTCTCTTTTCTGGAGATGCTTAGATGAGGGGCTAAAACACTCATTTGTTCTGACTTTAATGTCTCAGTGTGTTGGTCATCAGTAAATAGTGTGGCACATTTATAATAAATTATATTTCTTCCTTTTTAACTCTAATATTAAAATAGAATTAAACTGTTTTCTATTGCTAGACAAAGTATAAGTGCTACCTTTTTCTAGAGGATAACTCTGCTTATGACATAATACTAATACCAATACCCTAAAAAGCAAGTGAGCTAAGAGAATATGGTCATCTCCCTGGAAAAAGAGAGTGATCAGACAAGTCTGTGAGATTCTCTTAACATCATATCTGGCAAAGTATGGTCCATGAATCAGAAGTTTCAAAATGACCTGAGGCATTTAGAAAAAAAATCAGTTTCATAGACTGAAGTCAGACCTACTGAATCAGTATCTCTGGGGAAGGTGAGGCTATGTTTTTAAAAGACCCCAGGGAATCATTATGTGCATTCAAGCTAGAAAAGCACTGATCTTCCAAATAGGCATTAACCCAACCAAAGGCATGGATTTGATTTTTACATCCCATCTCTCATTAGTTTTGCTGAATGACATATTTATTACCAGCTGTTTTGTCAATGTGCCATTGAGTGGAAACAATTAAAAATCACCATCAAATACCTGCATTAAAAAATTAAATATTTGATTTATTGCCATGGGTCAGTAAGATCATTTCAACATGTACTGGATCTAGAAAATCACTGACTGAAAAAGTTTACTTTACTTCCTGAGAAGGGTATCTGATAACGCTAGAATGAATATGTCTTTATCTTAGATTCTCAGAAGTCCTTTATGTTATATCATCATTTTCATAATGTGTTAGCATTTTAGGAACAGTTTAAACTTATTCACTAAAAACTTACACATATAATAATAAAATAAAATTTTAAAATAAATCTGTCCCCTATTGAGTGCTCACTATATGCTAGACACTGTTCATAGGCCCCAATCCTTACTGGGATACATTCAGGGCATACATGTGGGAGGCAACTGATCCATGTTTCTCTATCAAATCAATAAAACATATCCTTATGTGAGGATTTAAAAAAATATATCTCAATGTCTGCCAAAATGTGTGCTGTAAAATATTATTCCTGCAAGATTCTTCGTGAAGAAAGCAGTTCAGTAGTCACTATGATTGCAATGTGGTATATCAAACTGTCCTTTTGCAAATTCAAAGTAGATATGATAATATTAAGGACTCTAAGATGTTCTACAATAAAAATATTAGTATAAATTGTCCACCAAATATGTTTTATCATAATATTTCACTGTATAGTTATAATAGATTCTGATGTCACAGAGCTGATGCTCTATACAATTTATTTTGAGAAGTACTATTTTTTCAGACCTCAATGTTTGAGTCCATGGGCCTGTATGCACTGGCTGAAAGCAATGCATGAGCAAGAGTTTGCAGCATAGAAAGAAAATAGCATAATATTGAATTGGCCTATCTGGAATGCGTGGAACTAGTGCTCTGAAAGACCCCAATCCTCAGTGGTGTGTAGGTTACAGATTATTTGGGACAAAATCAAGACATTGTAGGTTAGGGGTTCGGGGTTATGGTGGGAGCTGATTGGTTAAGATGAGGTAAGGATAATAATCACCTCTTTAGATCTAGATGATAGCTCTGGGGTCTGCACTGGCAACCCTCTGTCTGATTTCATGAAATGGTAAGCAGGGGTATTCCACCTTAGGGCTTAGGAGCTGAAATATAAGTTGGGACTCAGGTCAAGAGGTATCTTTAGCTTGCCAGAGGTCTAGACTTTTTTGACCTCAGGGGTTACTGGTTATTCAGGGGAAAGATGAGGTCTATGGAGGGTATAAAGAGAAAAAGAAAAAATGATTTCTAAAGCTATAGTCACAGATTAAATAAAAATTGTGAAGACCCTCTGTCTCACTATTATGTAGTAAAATGTTTTTGAAAATAATAGTTATATAGGATTCAACTCTTTCCTGCTCTTGAATCTAGAAGACTGTGTGTGTGTGTGTGTGTGTGTGTGTATATATATATATATATATATATATATATATATATATATATACACTTTGTACTATTAGTTAAAATATTACATTATATTCCAGTTTGAAATCTTATAACCTATTTCATATATCACATTCCACTTTGGATGTAAATTTTTTGTCAAAACTCACTGGAACTATCTAAGGTAAATTATTTTTATATCAAAGTGATAGATCCTTGGAGATATTTTCTCAAGTTCAAGTTATAATTAAATGTTTATAAATTAGAAAAAGAAATAGAGAGAGGTTGCTGAAATTACATTGATGGTAATTTAATATTATCTCAAGATTTTGTTTGTGTTTGAAGTAAACACAACTTAAAATATAGTTTGAAATAAAAAATGCAAAATCACAACATTTAGGCAGCATATTAGTAGCATAACGGCATTTTTTAAATATAAGATTTTGCTCAAGCATTATTGTTTTTATTTCTCTATCTTTTCTTTCTCTGATATTACAAACTAACCATTATCAGAGTTTTCAACGAATGAAAGTTAAAGTGACATCAACATATCTGTTTTTATGATATTTACTATTATCAGTGGACTTTCTTTTGTTTATTTAATGTATAATTAGTATACAATATTATATTAGTTATATTAGGTACAGGTGTACAATAGAGTGATTCAATGTTTTTATTCCTTACAGTGTGATCATCCACTCATTTTAGTAATCATTTGTCAACTTCAAACTTATGACAATATTATTGACTATATTTCCCTTCTTCTTTTTCAAACATTCCTCTCATTTTCTCCATTCCCCTCTCCTCTGACAATCATTTATTTTGAATTAGACATTAAAATCTTGTCATAAAGACACATTATTATTTTGCTTTAGTCCTAAAATGATTTATCTCTTTTTTAAACTGTGATATGTGAAGAATTTACTTTTGTGTTTTTAGTTCCATACATATTTCTGTTCTACAGTTTTATCTTTTCATGTCTTTCTTTGGTTAAAATATATTTGAATATTAAAAAAATAAATAAAATATTTTTCTAATAGAAACATTATATTCATAGAAGTTTCATGGCAAGTAATTTTAAGATATCCCTATAACTCTAAATTCTGAATAAAGGTTGGACAGAAAGATTATTGAGACAAAGAGAGAAAATAAGAGAAGGCATTTAATTAAAAACAATGAATCCAATTCATTATATTTTTCAATGAGAATTTTATAACTTTTTTATCATATTGCAAAATAAGATGACTAAAATGAGTTCTGCAAAAATATACAAATATCTGAAATCAGGAGAAATACAAGGTATCTATCACTACTTTAAAAGCTGGTATGTTTAAATTCTCTATTAACTCTTTAAAACCATATTAAGATCATTAACAAGTGTAATAGATATTTTTTCAGAAATCTAAAAATTCTTTATCAATACTGCATTGAAAATTAAACAGTACTTTCTTTAATTTCATAGTTGAATAATGCCTCTTTGTTGAATGCAATAATAGTGAGACTCTCCATCAGTTATTTTCATTGATTATTATGACTTTGGATGTTTATAAAATTTTATCTGATGATACATGTTGATAACCTTTAAAAGTCTCACTATTAATATATACTTACAATGGAAAAGAGACAAATGTAGCCAGGATGTCTGCAGAAGTTTCTTTTATTTTACACAAACATTGATTCACCAGGTTGAATCTAAACATAGCAAAATGGTTAATCTCTCAAAATTATTAATCTTGCAAAATACTAGTATTACCTTCATTGTTAAACTAGGTTAGAAAATGAAACTATGTGATAGACTGATGGCTTTTGTTTCAAAAGACTCCTTCATTAGAGTAGTTGCTTAACGTTTTTTTTGTTTTGTAATTTGTCCTGTGGTAACCTTTACAACACCAAATTCTATATTTCATGTAAGAAATAATCTGTACCTAAATGGTGTTTGTATTTTCTTGATATACAGGTAAATTATGTAAGTACAATGTATGATATTTTTAGCTTACTTAAAACATTTAATTAAAGAAAATATAGATAAATCAATACATAAAAGCACTAATGCTTATAAAATTATTAGTAGGACTATTATAAAAGTCTCTACTTTATTCCATTGTTAATATTTGATAATCAAAATTGAAAATGAACCAATCCACAAAAACACATAAAACAACAAAAAGAAAATAAGACTAAGCCTTCCTTTTTTATATTTATATAGAGAAATTTTTTAAAAGCAGGACAAAAACTAAGGAGACTTAAAGGAAAAGACTAATTAATTTGATGACATAAAGTCATACAAATTCAACCTTTATCTGCCAAATCAATACCAAAACACAAAGAAAAATAATAAATTGAAAAAAAAGAAAACACCCAAACCTTCAAAAGATGACTGATTTTTTTCACATAAAGATCTCTTGAAAGTCAATAAGAAAAATAAAAATAAAACAAAAATTGCATACATTTGAAATATTAATTGGTAATATCAAATTATTAACTTTTGCAATAGCATATAAGATTTTCTGCATCCCTACATTCTTGCTTAATTCTACTATTATATTTAATGTGCATCTCTAATTTGATTATTTCTTATTTTATTTTATTTTCTCTTTTATTTTTTGGTTTTTTAATTACAGTTGACCCATATTTTCCCCCATTGTTCCCCCCCACCTAGCCCACCCCTTCTCCCACAATCATATCCCTCCTCGTTGTTATTTCTTATTTTATATGTGATTAATTATGAAAGAGGCATGCTTTTAGATGTTAAAAGTTCTTTTTTAATTAGTTACTTGCCTATTCATATAGTTATGCAAAAATATACAGACAAACACACACATAAATACACACAGAATATGTATAACTATAGGAAGTGGAACTCCCATGAGACTCCTTTTTCACTGATTTTTCCTTTTGTACTCTTAATTTTTAACAGAATGTTTTATTTTATAATAATATAAATTTTGAAAATATCCAATGTATATATAATCTATTGTCACTATAACACTCTTGCTCTAGTATAAAGAGAAAAGACATTTTTATAAAAGCCTGGTAAACATGTTTTCACTTATAATTAAGTGGTTTATGGAATTGTGTTGTTGTATCCAAGTGATTTGAAAAGTTATCACATAAAAGTATAATGTCAAAAATTCTAAAATGAACTTTAGCACTCTCTTTACCAGGTATGGAAAAATACTGCATATCAGAAATTCAAGTTGAATGGTTTTAAACTCCATTTTGTACTTAAGTACAGACTCATTATTTACTGTTATCACCTTTTATTTAATTATTGTTATGATGGAATACAGATATTCTTTTGCTATATTAAAACTCCCTGTAGGAAAAAATAGTTTTAAAAAATAATCTTTCAACCATTTCATGTGTATTCTCTCTTCAGTTGCAATAGTAAAAACTTTCTTTCGATGACCAGTTATTTATTTTTTAAAGTTACCAAAATTCATGAAGCATTTAATCCAAATTATAAAGTTCCTAACAATGGCACAGAATTATACCATGTCCACCCCTGTTTCTTATGTGCATGCATTTAGTTCCTTTACATCAAGTTAAACTTTGATAGATTCCTGTTGTGTTTTTGATGGTTCAACCACTGACTCCTTCAGACATCACAAATATTCTCTTATAGAACATTGCTGACTAAAGTTAGGGAGCTAGAGTCAGCAAGTCTGCACACAAATCCATACTAACTTTTGGAAGAAACTAGGGTTCCACTATGGACAATTAGTAAGGAGAACAGCCCATGACAATCTCTCACAGACCATGCCGTATGACCCGTCCAGCTCGCTGAGTGCTAGCTAGACTGCAGCACCGGTGCCTTGATCATTGCCTGATGCGCTGCAGTAGATGACAACAGCACAAGCAGCAACAGGAGCAGCCACTGCCATAAGGGTAGTTCAAGTCCTGTTCCTCTTTCCAAAATTTAGCCAATTATGAAATTATTCAAAAAGATGTAGATAAAAGATAAGCATAATTTACTTTCCTTTTAGGGACTCCCTTTAATTCAACACCAATTCCATGCCTTTACCTGGCTATCAATGATGCAGGGTCAGTAAGAGAAAGGAATTAAATTCCTTTTTTTTTTTTTTTTGATTCCAGGAGGAAAATACAGTTAATTCACTAAAATTGTGATGCTTATTATCAAGTTATTGTGTGCTCATTGGAAAGCTATGTGGTCTGTCATAAATTCTGAATTTATTATTATGCCATAAAGAGGAGGATCCAAAGACATACTTGGATTAAGATGAATGTCTATGCTTAATTTTGATTTTAATAAATTTCTCTGACTGAATAAAGTGGTAAATGTAGGTTTTATGCCTCAAAAAGTTATGGTAATTATTATAACGTGTACAAGTGATAAGCTAAGCCTAAAGTTTTCTTTCTGATCCTTAGCCATGTTTCAGTCTTCCAAGAGTTATTTTAAAAAGCAGCCTATAGCTTTACAGTTTGATCCAATTTTCCTAGAACTGTGAAGTCCCAGTTATCTGCAGAGTAGGTGTTTGCTTAATTATTGTATATTGTCATTAGAGAGTCATTTCAAATTTGTAAAGAACAAGAATTATATGTTCTCTACAAAGAGGGATATTTAAAAGATAAGGACATGAGGTAAATTATTCTTGGTAAAGAAGTTAAGGGCACATAAAAAAGACATTGGCAAGTGCATTCAGAGTAGCCAAAATAACACAGATATTTATTATTTTGTTAAATTTGCAAAACAAAATCATTTATACTGATTGCTATCTTTAGTCATTTTTTTCTAATTTATTTATTTATTTATTTATTTATTTATTTATTTGGACATCACTGCCTACTGAAGTTAGCACAGTGGAAAATGATGATAAATAATAAATGCCTTAGTACCTGTACAAAATTGTTCCACAACATAAATAAATAAATAAAGACACGCAGGACAACATATCTGATCAGAGTTTTTCAAATAGGCACTGTTTGCTTTCATTTGTGCCTTTTGCTGCCCTTTTCACTACTTAAGTAATAAAAGTGAGCTCACAATTTTGGGAGGTGAGGGGAAAATGCAGCCTCTGTCCCTTTGATTCACTCATTATGTGTGTGTTTCTGTGTGTTCATTACACAGAAAGCTGAAAGTGAGATAAATTTTTGAATATTGAATGGTATATTTGTTTACGTTCAGTTTACTACTAGGATATCTTTTCATACATACCTAAGTGCTTCCATGACTAGCAGAAACAATATTTCTTTTCATGTCCCTGTTTTTCATTATTGGAGAAAAGTCCACTGATGAATTTCCCGATATTATCTTATTTCTCACTGCATACCTTTGGGAAATCACAAGATTCATTTCCAACACATGAGAAATAGGTGAGAGCTCATTTTTAAAGCAAAATTAAATATCACCCTCCAGAATTCTGTAATACTTTTTTTTTCTGATTCATGTTTATATACATTTATACTCAAAGGAGCACTACATCTAAAAATAAACAAATAAGCTTACAATGAGAGTCTGTAAACACAGAGACCGATGGATGTATATGCATGAACTCAGGAATTATGGCTTAGCTTTTGCAGAGGCATAAAAAATCATATAAACTTTGAAGATGGAGTTTACAATCCATTTAGAAGAGCAACAATTCCATGTGTAGTGTACTGCTCATTGAGATAAGAGCTATGCAGTATGAATGAGAATACTTTTCTGTCTAATTCTCCAACTTTTTCAGTGGGAAGTCAGAGAGGCTGACAAATTATCCTCTCAGGTTTTTCTACCATATTTTCTACCATATTACATTTGAATGAGGAGTGTATTGTACTACTTTTCTAAGCTCCAAGGGAAAGACACTTGATAAGACTAAAAATGAAATCAGTAAATCACACAGGATAAGAAACCAAATAGACAATTAGCCATTATTATATCTAAAGATGGTGTTATACAGTAATACATAGTTGTGCTCAATATCAGTTTTGTAGAAGGAATTTGATATTTCAGTTTTGTTATGTTATGTCTAATAGCAACATGGGCCATGGATTTACTGTACTCCTAAGTAGTTTGCTTGAGAAATATATAAGAATGAGCCCTAATAAGACTGTGCAACACATCAAAAAACTCCCCAAGATGGTTTTATATCCCAAGGTCCAAATGGATATAGGAAAGTAAAAGGATATTTCCCTGAATACCTGGAAGTGCATAGAGCTTGTAATTTTTTAACTTTGAAATTGAGAATTATGCATATGTCCTTTCCCCATGCATTTCTAATATTCTTAAAATGGCATAGTTTTCACTATTTGCAAAGTTTTAAATTCTTGGCTCTCTAGCAAAAGTTTCATGTGGAGGAACTCTACTCTTCTGCAAGTAAAATATTTCTTGGATTTTTATAATGTAGAGTATTGCAGCTCTATAGAAACCCTAAGATTTCTACCATGTTTGTTTATATTTTTAACTTTTAGTTTCATTATGAACTTTGAGTATATTATGCAAGATTATTTAAAATAAGTAAAGAAAAGAGAACTAATTAATAAATTGTTGGGGGAAACTCTCTAGAAAAATAATACCAAAACAATAAATTACAAATGAATAAAATAGTTAAAAAGGAAAATAAAAAGCCAACAGAATAAGCGTTAGAGAAAAGTATATGGATATTGCCTATGATCATGGATTCAGTAGGGTATAAATATAAAAAAAATATAGCAAAAATGTAAAAGCTTGATAAATGTGATTATATGACAAGTAAAGACAACTCTGTGGAAATAAATAAGCACACAATGAGAAAGTTAAAATGTAACTGGCATCAATAAAGTTACTTCAGAAAGGTAAATGCTAATGCCATCAATGTATATATTTTTAAAAACCTCCTAACAACGGTGAGAAAGAGATTAAGATCTAATTAGAAAAATAGGCAATGAGCATGAAGACAAAAAATATGAATCACCAATAAACAAATGAAAGTACAATCAAAGTCGCTTATAATCAAATAAGAACAAGACTATTTTGTTGTCAGGTTGTCAATGATCAAAGTTTGATAATCACTTAATATTAGTAACAGTTTAGAAAGGGAATCATCACACTCTCAGAACCATTAAGTGTCTAATTTGATATTACCTTATAAATGCTGAATCTCTTATTGAGTAGTTATGATTCTCTAAATGTATCCTAAAATTATTACAGGAAAAAAAAGTGTTAAAAATACACTTACAAAGATTTTCACTGAAAAGTTTATAACATTTATGTGTATCAATAAAATTGTGGTTTAATAAACCACACTATGTCCATAAACTGTTTTATGCCACTGTTCAAAAGTGTTAGATGGATGTGTATATTCCGAAATGAAAAGAGGTGTGAAATGTATTGCCTAGAAATGAGATCAAGTTGTAGAAAAGTTTAAAAATTGGAGTAGATAATAACATTTTGTTAAGAATATGGGCTCCAAAATGAGAAAATAAGGTTTTAAATCAAACTCTGTCATTTGATGTAAAATATTGAGCAAGACCTAGTCTTTTGTGATTTATAGTTTCTTTGTTATAATGAAAATAATAACTCTAAAGATTTTTAGTAAAAAATAAATGTGAATAAGTATGAAAATACATATCTTCTTTCTTGGTCCTATTCAATAAATATTAGGTAGTGGTATTATTATCACAATATGTAACTCATATACACAAAATATACTAATAAGAGCATTTCCTGGAATATATGTTAGGGTGAGAATAGGGATAGAGAAAGAAGAGGATGGAAATATTTTATTTTTCCTATTTTTATATTCTATGAATTTTTATAATGAATATGTGGTCCTCTAATAATGAATCATAAGCACTTTTATTTAAAATGTTTCATTTTTCTCAAAACATTTATTCAGGACCTAATATGGACAAGGAGTCATTCTGAAAAATGTAGTGCATAAAAGTACATAATCCTCTATATTCAATTTACTTAAAACATTAAAATTAGGAAAAATAATAAGTATGGAGGGTACCATATTTGCATTTAATCTAAGTTAAGGGGAACTGATGCTTTATATATTTATGCGTAAGAAACTAAATGACTGAAAATTTCCCACTGTGACTTTCCCATGTTATTAACCCCAAAACTGTTCTTCCCACCCCTCATGTTGACCCTCGTGTGATTTAGCACCTAACTTTTATTCTACCACTTTTGCTAAATCAAAATCACCTAGCCATCGGCTAACTTCAAGAACAATCTCTCCTTCCAAGAAATATTTATAACTAACATATCAGAAAACTTACTTCATATTACTTCCTCTGAAAAAAGTCTGAGGAAACTCTGCTTGCCTTCCTGAAGATAAAACACTCTTTGAAAGCTGAACCTATTATTACATTTTTGAGTAAAGGCTGTAGTTAATGGTGTTCAGATTACTTTTCTTCTACCATTTTTTGTGCTGCTACTCAGATCAAACTCTGTCCAGGTCACTTCCCTGGATAGATCACAACAGGACCCCCTCTATGCCTGCCTCATCCAAATCCCAGGGCCTAGACAGTTGAGCAAATCCTACTTATGATTAGCACACCTATTCTTTGCTTCAAGTGGTACCTAAGCTTTCACACTTTCTCTTTCCTGACCTTGACAAAGCCTCTTGATTAGAATGTGTTTGATTACCTAAGGCACTCAAAAATGAGGTCAAGTATAATGCCAAGATTCTTGTCTATTTGCTTGTTGTTCATTATCATATGTGTATGGTTTCTCAATATTTCAATGAAGCTCTGATTTGTTTATCTTCTTACATATACAAATGTTATGATAGGAATATAATTAAATAATTGAAACTCTAGAAGGATTTGTCCAAAGACAAGAAATGAATTCATTGGTTATTCTGCAGAACTTTGAACAGACTAACACAATTTAGCCAAGAGCTTTCCCTAAAGGGTTTTCTATTTAAAAAATTATCTGTCAAAAATCTGGCCCTAGCTCTCAGAATTTGGTGTCAATACCATTTGGCAGTCAAAAGTCTCAGAACTGCTTGCAGAAATGGCTGATTTTAGGCTGGGAACGAAAATTTACAAGATGAGCCTGGAACATCTTATATTGCCAGAAAATAAGAAGGTGATTAAAAACACACAGATACAAACATTGATAAGAGAACTAAAGGAGTTCTCAATGGCTAAAACTAGAATAATTTGACCAATGACATAAGTATTGCATTACACGCATAGTATAAAATAAATACCTATGGGTCTATACTTATATGAATGAATGAATGAATAAATTAATTAATTAATACTTTGGGGAGGAGAGACAAATCTGTAGAAAAAACTTCCAAAAATTTAGGTATAACTTGGCCTTTAGAAGGGTGAATATCAGTCACCATTCTTTAAGTGCGGGCTGTGCATAGTGACCTCCTTTCAAAGGGTATAGTATGGAAAGGGGAAAGGTAGGGTTACTTTACAGTGGATAAACATGACAAAGGACTACAGCCACAGGATTAAGATTAATATCAGTAGTGATAAACCTGCTGATAATACTTGCCTCTAATAAGATGTGATGAAAATTGTTCTTTTTATATATGGAGTTACTCCACCCAACCTGCCAAACCCACAACTCTTAACCTCAGTCTAGTCATTAGGAAAACATCAGGAACATTTCAACAGAGGAGCATTTTATAACATCCTTGACCAGTAAACTTCAAAACTGTCAAGCTCCTAAAAAAAGAGGAAAGCACAAAAAATTGTCACCACAAAGTGGAAATAAAGAGAAATGGAGGACCCTGGATGTGACTCAAGAACAGGAATAATATATTATGTAAAAATTAAGACAATATAAATGAAGTATGAACCTTTGTTAATAGTAATGTGTCCATTTGATTCATTAATTGTTATTAACAATTAACATATACTAATTCAGATGATAATAATAGAGGAACTGAGTGAAACTATATGGAAAATCTCTATTGTGTTCTCATTTTTTTGTAAGTGAAAGCTGTTCTAAAATATCAAACATAGTTTTAAAATCCCAGTCTTATAAATTGAAAAAATCATCCTCAACTTTCTAGACTTTATCACTACCACCTTCATAGAAAATTCTTCTCTATTAGGGAGAAGACATTACAACCATTCTAGCTATTCTATTCATCTTTTTTCTTGTTAAAAGTCTTAAACCTGAGGTCATAGATATAGCTGGAAAACAAAAGATTAGAAAGAAAACAGCAGCATCCAAGAATTACAAGTGCTTGCTAAGCACTTTGTACAAAAACTTGGTGTATGTATTTTGAAAGGGGGGTGTTACAGGTGTATATAAAAAGTTAATGTGTATTTCAATTTTTTACTTAAAAAGTATAAACAAATATCAAAATAGTTAATTTGAGATTTTTAGGGCTGAAACATATGGACGTGTGCACTTATTTTGAAATGCATAAAAATAAGAGTTTCACGGAGGCATAGCAGGATGCATGAAATAATAGGTACAGAAGCAAACAGAGCAGAATATTTGTTGCACAAGCTAAGTATTGGTTACAAAGGTGCTCAATGGATGCTTGACTTTTTGCTTGAGAAGTTTTATTGAAAACATTAGGGGGAATGACACACACAGAAGTTCAAAATCAAAATAACTCTGTATCAACTAAAGAAACCATAAATAAAAACCTCACTACATAGAAAACTTCAAATCTAGATGCCTTTCTATTGTATTCTTATAGACAGATATAAAATAATACCCCCAAACTTAAACAAGCTTTTTATTAAATAGAAATAGCAAGCAAATCTTCCCAGAATATTCTTGGTACCTAAAACTGACAACATTGAGATAATTTAAAAGGACATTACAATGAAAGAAAGTCGCAATTATTCTATAGAAAATGTTAGCTAATCAAGTCCAGCAGTGAATTGAAGATTACAAGCAAGAGATTTTATTGTAGTAATGCAGTACTGATTTAATATTGAAAATCAATCAAATAAATTATCCCATTACAAAATAAAGGAGAAAAACAAGAGTGGGATCATTTCAATAGGTGCTGAAAAGGTTTTTGAAGATTTTCAATATCCATTCACGTTAAGAATCTATAGTAGTAAACTTGAATAAACACTTCAAAAATGTGCATATCTAAATTTCAGTAAACATAGTGCAAGATGCTCAATTTTATTAGTCATCAGGCAAATATAAATTAAAATTTTAACATGACAGTATTCAACCTTCAGTTGAAATCACTTATCCCAAGAATCAGGAATAATGTAAACTGAATGAAAAATACAATAGATGCCAACACTGAGACAAAGGAGTGTTAGGATTATCTGAGAAAAACTTCAAAAGCAGCCATAATTAAAAACTGAAAGCAGCAATCACACAGCCCTTTGAAAAACAATATTTTTAATCTCATGTAAGAAATAGAACATACAATGTAAAAGAAAATTAAAATGTTAGAACTAAAGATGCAATAATCAAAATTTAAAAAGCTATGAAGCAGCACACTGGAAGGCACAGAGGAAGGGATGAGGAAACATGAAACTAGAATAGATAAGGGAGGTAAGGTACTTTACAACCATAAGGTACTTTACTTGAACTGGTAAAATATTTCCATCTGTAGAATGTAACATTATGTATATATAATGCAATTCTTGGAGTAAATGAGTAATAGTTATTTAAAGAGATATACTAAAAAACTAAAAAACCAGCCCTGGCTGGTTTAGCTCAGTGGATTGAGCGTCGGCCTGCGAGCTAAGTGTCGCTGGTTCGATCTTCCAGTCAGGGTACATCAGAGAAGGAAAACTCTGACTCCAAAAAACCTCCGCTGCCTTGCGGCATACCTCTTCAGGGGAAAGGCTAAGGGAGTAAACCCCAACAGAAAATCCGGAGCCGGAGTCCCTAAGGCGGTTCGACGTTGTAGTCAACACCGGCAACTCCTGCGGCGCACCTGAAGCCAAGCTGTATTGACTCCGTCTTTCCCTTGGATCCTTCAGCTGCGAAGAGAGGGGGGGTCTGCTGCATGGGCAACAGCTGGCCCTCCATATCACCCTGCCCAGGCTCTGTAGCTTCAGCGTCATCGCAAGATGTCGATTCAACACGGGAGGAGACAGATACCATGTCACTCCCGAGTCGGACTGCACAGCCATTCTCGGCCATGCAGATAGACTCTTAAGAAGCTACACCATCGTCTCTCGAGACGGACGGCTGCCGACGACTAAAAAACACTAGAGATAACTCAAAATGGAATCTAAAAGATATTCAAATAATCCACAGCATGCAAGGAAGAAAAAAAAAAAAGAAGTAACAGAAGGAACAAATAATAATGAAATATTTGTAAACCAAAAAAATATTCAATGTAGACTTAAGCCCTAGAATGTCAATAATTACAATAAATGTAAATAGACTAAGTATACCAATTAAATGAGATATATAGCACAATAAAAAACATGACTCAGGTATATGTTGTCTTTTGAAATTCATTTAAAATATAACAATATAGACAAGTTGAAAGTACAAGAATATCAAAATTTATATTATGCAAACATTAATAAAAGCAGGCATGGCTATATTGATATCAGATTTAGTTGACTTTTGAGCATAGAAAATTACCAGAGTCCAAGAGGAACATGATATTAATAATAAAAGGGTCAATACACCAAGAAAACTTAGCAATATTAATTGTGTATGAACCAAACAAAAGAATTTCAAAATGTGTGACATAAAAACTAAGAATGAAAAGCAAAATTGGCAAAATCCCAATAATAATTGGAGACTTTAACACCCTCTCGAAATAACTAATAGAATAATAAGACAGTAACTCAGCAAGAACATTGAAGAACTTTAGAAAGCCATCAACCAACAGAACTAATCAACACTTTTATTAACAACACATCATCATTCAAGAGGAGCAGAATACATAGTTTTAAGCACTCCGGAACATATACAATACTGAAATAGGTAATATTCTAGGATATTAAACAAATATCATAAAATATAAAAGAATTGAAATTGAAACCAGAAAAGCCAAGTGTTCATGTTGCCTACCACTACCAGAACCCATAAGCAGAGACAGAGGTTGAATCTTTATGGGTGCTTTATTCAGAAATGGCCAGCAATCTGAGAAAAATGTTGAGTTATGTCCCTTACAGACCATCTTCCATTTCCTTTTAAGCCAGCTTATTTTATTAGGAGGAAAAAGTATAGGGGAGGGATTTGAAATTCAGGAAACAAGTTATTAGATAAGAGCTGTAGTCTGGCAGTTTTCCTAACATCCTTTCATCTGCTGACCAGTGATTTTTCATCTGGGTCCTGTATCTTGTGTCCTGGGTGATATTCTTTATCTGTATCCTGTGTGGTGGGATGTCTCTCCCTGGAACACAATGACTCAGATACCATTTTGATTGCTTATGGTCTCTTCTGGAGCATAAAGGTTGAATTGCTTGTGGTGTTCTGGAGTCAGGGTGGGCCATACATTCAGTTCCTAAAACGATAGCTTTTTACATGCATTAACTACTAAGCTTATTAACTATTACCTAAAACTAAAATTTTCCAACTTTTGAATTCCCCCATCAAAATCATACACAGTGTGTTCTACCACCACAACCAAATCAAACTCAAAATCAGTAACAGAAAGATAACTAGATCATCAAACACTTAAAAATTAAAAAACAAACTATTAATTCATATTTCGGGTGATCTTTGAGTCAAAGAGGAAATCTCAAAGGAAATGTATAAATGCTATGAAATAAATGAAATATAATACAGCATATCATAATTTTTAAAACACAACTAAAGTAGTGTTAAGAGAGAAATTTATAGCATTAAATGCATACATTAAGAAATAGAAAATTTTTCAAATCAGTAATCTGAACTTTCACCTCAAGACAAGAAAAGAAAAGTAACCAGAGAAAGTATAGGAAGAATATAATAATAAGAGCAGAAGTTAATAAAATTGAAAACAGGAACACAATAGAAGAAATCATTGAAACAAAGACCTCATTATTTGAAAATATTGATAAAATTGACAAACCTCTGGCAAGGCTGACAAAATAAAAGACCACAAATTACCAATATCAGGAATGAATCAAGATATCCCTGAATATCCTCAGATATCAACAGAATAATAAAAGAATACTAAAAACAATATTACAGATAAGTTTGGCATCTTAGATGAAATGGGTCAGTTCCTCAAAGCATATGTTTTGTAACTTTAAAAAAGTACTTTTATTGTATAATAAAGAGTTTATTGCCAGTCAGATGTTACCTGGATTTTATATGCTGAAAGTATTCATTTTACATTAAAGCAAATGACATAGAAATAAATAACACAGCTATGTATGCTCTTGAAAGTTATGAAAGTATTAAGGGCATACTTTTATAAGACCCAGATGTGCATTAAAATGGCTTCACATCATTTCATGCTTCTGAAATCTATTTCTAGTATAAATAAATCTGCCGAATATCCAGATAGAGTTCATGTCAACAGTACTGAAGAATTATGAAAAAATGAATTCCAGAACATCTGCTGATCAAGTACATAGAGCTTATGACTGGCTCTGTACAGACTATAGAAGTTATCAGGGTTTTGTTTTTTGTTTTTGGAAATTTACTAATACCAAAAATAAATAAATAAACACTCATTAACATGAAGCACTGCACTGAGGGAGTGCGCCATTCAAAGTTAACTAGAGTGGGCGAAAGAGCTATGATTGTGAAAGACATTATATATCACCAAGTAATTCAATATTATTACATATAATGAAAAATTAAAATGATTTCACATATTTAAGTTCTAGGCAGTTTTCTTAGTATACTATGTTATTTTCAGCTCTTTTTTTAACTCTATTTTTATTGTTGACACTATTACAAATGTCCCCGTTTTTTCCCACTTTGCCCACTTCCACCCAGCCCCCACATCCACCTTCCCTCTGGCCATTACAACACTGTTGTCTGTGTCTTTTCATAAATTGTAGTTTAAATGAACAGGAGTTGACCTTACTATGTTGTATCACTAATTAGTTAACATACCTCCAGCAATATTTTATCATGAACCCACTACTGAGATTGTCTTAGATACCTAGTTACCACATTTTTCTTTTTTGCAAGGTGACTTTGTAAAAAAATTCTATTCCTGGAAGAATTATTTATGAATATACCTCAATAACACAAGCTCTTCTTCTTAATTAAAAAGGGTGACACTAAGATTCTTTAAATAAAAGAAAATCATTTCTAAATTCCAGTGTCTTTGGAATTTATGAACAAAATCTCAATGACTAGATAAAAAAAAACATTTATTTGAAGAATATAAAGATTATTAATATAAATAAGAGCTGAATAATAAAGCTGGAAAATACATGTCTCTTCCAGGGACCATTCAAGATTTTGATTAAGACACTGAACTTGGAATAAAAACATCTAAAATTATTTTCATCTTTGTATTTCATTCTTACTAGAAAGTACTAGGAGAAAAAAATATAATGTGTTTAGATGTCACCCATCTAAACTTTCACTAGAAAGAAAGAAAGAAAGAAAAAAAAGAAAGAAAGAAGAAAATATTCTGATTGAAAAACCCACTATAGCCTTATACAGTGGAGGTAGAAGCAATTATAGAAAAAGAAACAGATAATTTGGATCAAACCAGGGAAAATGGATGCAAGATAGCTAAAATGTAAAAAAACATTTAAGAAAGTAACCAATAAAGTAAAATTTGTGAACACGTAGGTCAATTAAGATATCTCCACACCACTAAATAAAATGCTTAATGATGTTTAACAGTAAATTCAAATTTTAGCCCAACTGTTGTTTAATCATGAGGGAAACAAATAAGTTTGTATCTTATGCCTATAGTCATTTACTTCCTGGAGTTTCTGGTGCATTAGAGTGGTCTGATGGGAGGGGTGAACTATGCAGAGAAGACAAAATGTTTGTAAATGTTATCCTTCCCAACAAATAAACAATAATAATACTGAAACACTTACGCAGCTTCTGAGGAGTATTCTCAGGAAAACCCTTTTCCTAGTTCACCATTACTGGCATTTTAGAATTTTTAACATGACATAATATCAAAGTGTGAAAGGACTACTTAACTTACTCTTAAAGTATTCCAAATGACCTGCATACACCAGTACATTTAATACCCAAGTTAAAAAAAATAGTACAAAATGATATCTTCGCAGACAAATTCTTAGCCTACAATCCTAGGATTCCTCAAGGTTCGAAATCAACTCAAGAGATCCAAATATTTTTTAAGTATACATTTTGTATCTTAGCTTTCTTCTAGAAGCAATGACTGAGATATTTCAACTCTTACAAAAAACAAAAACAAGAAACCTTGGTTCTTATGTTATGCTAACCAGTTTAAGCCTAATTTCTGGACTATCATGCTGTTATTAACATCTAAGTTTGTGCCTTTACACAGTGATCAACAAATGCTAATTTGTTCTTGTTAATTCTTACCTTGTCATATTAAGAACCATGTTGTCTACAATTTGTTTGATGTATCAAAGAATCAGTGGCTTACTAGACAAGACTGGTATCATTTTCAGGATGGAAGTGATAGAAAGACTGATGAAAGCAAGATGTTTCACATCTGATTCTATAGTTCTGATTTTATATGTGATGTCTGACAACTTTGAAACATCGAGGATACTCCATGTCAAACAAAGCCAAGCCCTCTGGTCAAAGGCAAACTCCTACAGGCACTAATAATCCTGGGGAAATATATGATTCTTCAGAATCAACAGAGGCTCTCTTTCACCAAAACTCCTTGTTCTGAGGAGTATCCTTACTGGAACAATAAGATTGAGATTCAGAACAGTTTGAATGTTATTGGACCCTCTCTGACAGTAAGATAATTTCAAAGAGGTTTACTGTTAGAAAAAAATCTCCCAAACCCCCATCACACTTATATTTTCACACCCCAGAACTTCAACCTAAGGTAACAGGCAATCTGAATTGATCTAGCCTCAAAATCAGGACTGGAATATTTATGGGAGATGCATGATTCTGGCTGGATATTAGACTCAACCTGAATGTCCTTTCTGATCAGCCATTCTGAAACAGCAGGCATGCATGATGAACAACAGCTGAGTATGTCACTAGAAGCCCATGTGTATGGCAGTGTGATGCCATGCTATTCAAGTGTGGCCCATGGATTAGCAACTTGGACTCTTAGATAAGGCCCTGAATCAAACTAACACCTTCTCAGAGAAATAGTTTGCAAATATTTTTCCTGTTCCTTATGTTTTTTTCTATTATTATTATTTTGATTGTTTCTTTTGCTGTGTAGAAGCTTTCTAGTTTGATATAGTCCCACTTGTTTATTTTTTATTTTGTTGCTTGTGCTTTAGGTGTTGTATCCAAAACATTATTGCCAAGATTCACGTAAAGGAACTCTCTTTCTAGGTGTTTTATGGTTTCCTGTTTTATATTTAAGTCTTTAATGTCTTTAGAGTTGATTTCTATGAGTGATGTGAAAATAGGAGTCCAGTTTTGTTTTCTTTTACATGTGAATATCCAATATTTTTCAGAAATTTCAGAAATGTTGATTCCTTTATCAATAAATGTTTATCTCTCTTATAAAATGAGTATTTTATTTTATTTTTTTTTTAATCTTCAGCAGAGGACATGCTTATTGATTTTAGAGAGAGGTAAGGGAGGAGAGAGGGAGAGGAACATTGATGTGAGAGAAAAGTACCAATTGGTTATCTTCTCTATGCAGCCTGACCCAGGGACAAGATTGAACCCACAACCTAGGCATGTGCCCTGAACAGCAATCAAACCTGCAACCTTTAGGTTTACAGGATGATGCTCCAACTAACTGAGCCACACCAGCCAGGGCTAAAACGAGTATTTTAAATTAGAATTGATATTAGAAATTTGTACACAAAAGGTAATTAACTCAATGTTAGCTCAGAAAATCTTTAGCATGGTTTTTAACTTGCATGTATGTAGCACACACAAAAACATTAATTTTTATATTTTTTTGAAAAAAAATAAGTAGACTCAATGAACTTTCAAATCTGAAAGTTGGCAGAGTCCCTTCTACATGACTCTGTTAGGCACC
Organism: Furipterus horrens; assembly: GCF_987537825.1. Lineage (NCBI taxonomy): Eukaryota > Metazoa > Chordata > Mammalia > Chiroptera > Furipteridae > Furipterus > Furipterus horrens. The sequence continues at coordinate 72,615,732 of NW_028327175.1, forward strand.
CAAGGATTTGCTGCTGTGTATATTGTCTGTTTCAGCCATTAACAAATAAGGCAGACCTGTGGCTTAGTCCTTAGTTGAGAGGGGCAGGAAAACAGGAATATGAGTAATCAAATCAGTCCTGTTTTCAGTAAATTTGATTCCTCCATTTAAATATACATTTGGGTTGTCTCACTGACTATGCAACAAGTAGCTCCTTTAGTTTGCTTTGAAAATTATAGAAGATGTCTGCTAAATACAGCTCTCTAAGTGAAATAGGCATAATTGGTATAGCCTTGCTTTGCTACAGCATAACTATTGTAGTCAGAAATGCCCCCTTTTTGGGCATCGTTCATTTATTCATTAATTCATTATATATTGAGCACCTGAGCACTGAAGATTTATAGGCGATAAGCAAACTATACCCTGGGGATTTATATAATAAATGACACGCATTGTTTTGTCCTTGGAGGTTTTCTATCTATGATGAAAATTGGGATGTCATCATCAGCTAAGAATATTGAAGACAGCCTATAAAAAAATAAGGAAAGCAATGATAATTATCAGTAATTTTATTATAGGGACTACATTGATAAGCTAATATGAGAGCAATACTACATATGTTACCTCATTTAATAAATATTAATGAATGTAAAGTTTTTAGCAAAGAATCTTATCCAAAGCAAATATTGAATGTATGGTTGCAATTGTAATTCTTAATATCAAGTACTATTAATGTTATTCTTCCTATTTTAGAGTGAAATGGTTCTTATATTAAAATGTTAGGTACAGAAACATATGATAAGAGTCTCTAGTTCTATTTGAATAAAATTAACCAGGCTCCGAGTTTTATAATGAATATACTAATTGACTATGGATATAGTATATGGATTGTATTATTCACAATCTTACTTGAGTTTGGAATTCTCTTTTGTTTCCTACTGATTTGGTTATTTCTGCCTAGTATATTATAAGGTCATCTTAAGGGGTATGTCTACAATTAGATATTTAAGAGTTCTAAGAAGGAAGGGTATACAAGCCTCATTATCTCAGTGTGGGATTAAATGAGAGTGAAAATAAAGTTTCAGATGTTCTGCTATAAATTGAGTCATAAAGACTAATGTAAATTTGTTCCAAGACAGATAGTACTTTAAAAGAAAAGGCATTGTTTGACTTCTAAAGTGGGGACATGGCCATCTCATTTCTAGGTTTCTCAGCATATGCAAATGGAGGCTATTCTTGATAAGGTAGCTAGTGGCTTGATTTAGCCCTGTGGCCACATGAAGGAGAAGAATCATTAGACTGCTGCTATTATCGAGAACTGTGCTCACAATATAGTAGCCACGAGGCATGGTGTCTATTATGCACCTGAAGTGTGACTGGTTCAAGCTGAGATGACCTGTAAGTGTAAAATACATAACAGATTTAGAAGCATTAGTGTAAAAAAAGAATGTAAGGTACTCATTAATAATATTTATATTTATGTGTTAAAATAATATTTTAGATATTAACTTAATTCAAACATATTAATAAAATTAGTTTCACTGTTTTTACTTGTTTAAATTTTATTATAAAATTTAAATTTACTAATGTGGCATGAATAATATTTCTCTTGGACAACACTGGTATAAAATGCCATGGGGCATTTTAACCATGTTGTAAGAAGATAATAGCTAAGATGATCAGAAGCCACCTGAGGGAAGGACTGCACACCCCAAACCAGGCTAGACCACCCAGAGATGAAGAACCATTTCCCTGGAATATGGAGGATGGTTCATTCCAGAACAGGGAGGCTTCACTGGAATCACAATCTTTCCCACAGCAGCTCACTAGCCTGGAGTGGCCCACAGAATAAAAATCACCATCTTCCTCCTCCACTTCATTATCATTATTACCCAATGATATCTCCAACGTAACATGAAGAATACTCCTGGAATAGTAAGATCAAATACTTATCCTTTGCCGCGCGCGCGCGCGCGTGTGTGTGTGTGTGTGTGTGTGTATCTGACTATCCATTTTATATATCTTACCCATATGGCTCTTAATTTGGTATCTTGTCATTGTTTAACTGGGTGTTTATTATGGATTTTTTAAAAAAGATTTTTGTATAAGAGTTCTAACCAGGTGAAGTACAGCATTAACGCCCACCCATGGCACTTCACACTACAGGAATATTCAAATATCTTGGTTAAATATATAAAAGAAATAAAATTAGTATTTTTCTTTTCTTATAAACTTAGCTTACTAATAACAATATCTAATCTATTACTCCTAGAGAAAAATATGACAGGAAAGAAAATATATAATAATACAAAGGATTTATATAGATAGGTAGAGCAAATAATTTGTTTATATATATATAGTAAATAATGCATATGATAATATATCATCCTTATCAGCTTTTAATAAAATAAATAGCCATGTTTTCAGATCAATCAGCCCACCCTATACACTGGTACTTAGTGTTTATTAATATCACCAGCAAAAAAATTACTGAGACCATTAGATCCCATCAAGACTGCTATCATTTACTGAAAGCTCTAGATAGAAATTTAAGGAGGAAAGAGGAGAGGAGCGCAGCCCAATTAGGAGAGCTCAGGATTAACTTGCTGTAAGAAGTATGGTTTTTTAGCTGCTTGACATTAAGTTCTTTCCATAATGAAGCTACATCTGCCACCACTTATCTTCACTGAATAATGGTTTCTGTGAGCAAGGCAGATATCAGACCACAACATTTTCAAAGTAAAAAATTGTTATTTTGTTTTTTATCTTTTCTCTATAAATTATTTCCTATATGTTATCTTCCTATGTCTTCTGATTCCCATTTATTACCAAAATAATATATATTGTGGCTCCTTTATAATAAAGTATCTTTGGTGTCTCTTTCTCACACACAAAAATGCTGAAGTAGATAAATACTTCATGATGTGGTAAAAAACTGCATCTTCAATACTGTTCAGCTTGTGTTCATAGTTTTGCACATGGTTATTTATGGTTACTTTACATGTGGTTTATAAGAAATCTCTGTATTTCTAGAAAAAAAAGTCAGCCTGATAGTGGTATAGTTAATAAATTCACTCAACCATTTAGTTTGTATTCAAATAGCAATTAAAGTATTTAGACCTATTCAGAAGTCAAAACTTCTGTGACTAGATATAGTTCTCTGCTTCCCCAATATTTCCTGTGTAGGCCATTGGGACAAATAAGAGGGGTGAGAAGGTTTTGTTTTCAATCAATTTTGAGATAGAAACCAAATAGCTTATATCTCTCTTACTTTTGGGGATAATCCTTTTATTCAATGTCTAATAAAATAAGTATCAGATCCATATCTCAAAAACTTCAGAAGTATTTTTAGGAATAAGGTTTCCTCCCTCAACCAATATCTAGAATTGGCTGAGAAATATTTGTATGTCTCTTAAACATATCATGGTGGGTCCTTATTACTTCAAAATTGTATCTGGGCCTTGACTGTCTTCAATATCTCATTATAATAATTAAGAGTTGATTCCTTTGTTTTATGATGCTGTTGAATAATATTCTTTCCTTCAGAGCACTCTCTCAATTAGGAGTGATATACTAGGAGAATTATTTGATTATTGTCAGTCTTCCTTATTTGACCATAAATGTCATGAAAATAGGAACCATGTCCATTTGCATTAAATTTTATACTCTCAGTTTCTAACACAGTGCTTAGGTATTCAATGAATATTTGAGCAATAAAAGAATGAATGCTCATAACTGCTTCTCACTGAGTTGACAGAGGTTTGTCCTTAATTTCTAAAAGCTTATTACAGGACAGGATAAACAAACTTTAGAAGTAACAATAGAAGAAAATATAGAGTTCCTTATCACTGCAAATTAGAACTCACTGCTCAACAGGTTTTATTGGTCAGGACTGCTCAAGTCTCCCCCGTGAAATGTTAAGATATCTCATTACTTTATGAGCTTAATCCAAACCCCAGACCCAGGGACAGGGCTTGTGTCTTCCCCAGTTTTAATGCCACAAAAATATTTCACAGTGATTCTCATCAGCACTCAGTAACAATCAGCACTCAAGATTAAGGTAATATAATCATAACAGTGAGAAATATAAGGGAGATAAATGGTCATGGAAAGAATACTATAAAATTATATACACACATATATGTGTATGTGTGTGTGTGTATATATATGTATATATATATATATATATATATACATATATATATATATATATATATATGTCTGCTACCTCTCTCCACCCCTCTTCTCCTCTGGTAATAACCATGCTGATGTCTGTGTCTATGAGGTGTTTTTTCAAATACCTTTACTTTTTTCACCCAGTTCCCAAACCCTCTCCCCTCTGACAGCTGTCAGTCTTATGAGGCATACTTGAATTGATCATAATTCTATTTTTTTAATTTGAAAATTATTTTAAATGGCATTTTTAAACTATATTAATGTTTTTATACTGGCATTAAAATATATAAAATAACAAACACAAATATTTACTCAGGATATATAATTGTTATATATATATATATATATATATCATATATATGTATATATGATACTTTTTAAGAGAAGGAAATCTAATTAATGGGGATAATAATATTGAAAACAATAACAGATTCAAGACATTTTAAAGTTGCTTTCTGTATTGCAATTTATTCTTACTTAACAAACACCTACATTTGAATAATATACATAAATTTTTCCTCCTAAGGGCATGGTTGATAAAAATGAAAATAAATTATCTTTAATAACAAGATTACATAATGTGAAAGAAAGTAAACTTTTTACCCAATCATACTTCTCTAAGTAGTAGATGTAATCATGTTTTTTAAATGTTTTCTTTCCATGACTCCAGGTGTGATGGAATGAGAGAACTAATTATTTGATACTCTGATTTGATGTCAAAGCAAACAGTTTAAACTATTATTAGTTTCTCTCTTTTTGTTTTACAAAATATACATTTTCAATTAAAATTCATGTTTTCTAAAATTAAGAATAACTTCATTTGTATTAAAAATATTAAGACCAAAATATAACTTTCCAATAAACTCATTTTCAAGACCTTTTCTTATTATATTTATTACATTAACCACAATACATGGCATGATGTAATGAAGTACATTCTGAAGGTGAGTTGATGACTTTTACATGATCTTGCTCCAGTTCCAAAAAGAATAATAATAAAGCCCTACAGGGCATTTTCTCACATAGCTAAAAGATATAATGGAAAGCAAAGTACAAAAGGAAATGTGCTACATCAGACTAAATGGCTTACAGTTACACTAAGTCAGAACCCCAGGTTGCTGCCTTCATAGGTGGCCAACATTCAATAAAAAATGGCTACATGAGCTGATAACAGAATTACAGAGCTTTTAAATGACTTTGTCTTATGAATCTTATGATCTGAGAAGCATTCACCTTACATCAGAAGCAACTTTGGATAGAATGGAGTCCAGCAAATCCTAAAAAGTCATAAATGATTCATTTAAATGACACACAAATAGCAGAGGAAGAAAAGAAATTATGAGTTGAATTAATTTTCACCTTCATAGGTTGTTCTGTAATAGATAATACAATTTAATGTTCATCTGTAAGGGAACAACAAAAAATAGCTTAACCACATTCAAGAAATAAAGCATCAAGTAAAGAACATAGGAACAAAAATACACAAATATTACAACTGAAGGAGATATTGCCAACTGTGACTATTTAGAAAATTATTTTTCTGAATGGAGATGTCTAAAGAGAAAGCCTAAGAACTAGTTACAAACATACAGATTTTTGAAATAGAGCATGTGCTATTTCAGGGCATTTCTGCAGGAATCAATGGCTGCTGGGCACAACTATTAGCATTATTTTCTAAAGGGTAAAAAATCAGCAGATCTGAGTGCAAGACAGCTTTATTGTTCAACAGGGTAGCTCTTGGGTCCCTTTATCATGTGATTAACAAATCAACAAACAAGTGCTGACGAGGATGTGGAGAAAAGGGAACCTTAGTGCACTGTTGGTGGGAATGCAGACTGGTGCAGCCACTGTAGAAAACAGTATGGAATTTACTTAAAAAACTAAAAATGGAACTGCTGTTAGATCCAGCAATTCTGCTCTTAGAAATATACCCTAAGAATCCTGAATCACAAATTCAAATGAACTTAGGCACCCCTATGTTCATAGCAGTGCTATTTACAATAGCCAAGTTCTGGAAACAACCTAAGTGCCCATCAGTGGATGAGAGGATCACAAAAAAGTGGTACATTTACACAATGGAGTACTATGCAGCAGAAAGAAAGAAGGAATTCCTACCTTTTGTGACAGCATGGATGGAACTGGAGAGTATAAGCCAGGTGGCAAAAGACAAATATCATGTGATCTCACCTAATACAGGAACCTAATGAACAAAACAAATGAATGAGCAAAATAGAATCAGAGACGTGAAAACAAGGAAAAGACTGACAGAGACCAGAGGGGAGGGGAGGAAGAAAGTGGGGGGAAAGAAGGGGAAGGGTCTAGTCAAGGAACATGTATAAATGACCCATGGACATGGACAACAGGGTGGGGATTGGGTGGGGCAGGAGAGAGTAACAGGAGAAAAATGGGACAACTGTAAAGAACAATGAAAGAAATTTTTAAAAAAGGAAAAAAAACGATGAGTGAACAAGCGTAGAAGCCTTAGGTAATTAGGAGCATTGGTCCAAACATCAAGTAACCTGGGCTCATTCAGCCCTTGGGATATTTACACAATATTCTCTCACATGAGTAACAAATCCTCTCTAATTCCTCCTGTATTTTTTAACTGATTAACTAACAGACAAGATTAATTTTATACTAGGGTACATACACACTTAATGCACTTGAATTCTTAAAAACAAACTGTAGGCTGTATTCAACTTTGACTCCCATATCTCATTAATTATTTTTGTCATATATATTTTTAAGATTTTGAGGGATGTCAGTGTATTAAAAACTTTATTATATTCAAGTAAATAATTTAATATCAGTATCTAATATTGTAAGTAAAATTCATAGAGTTTATAAAATTGTAATTTAAAAATGACTTAACAACTAATGATATCATGTAGACATCATCTTGAAAAATCTCTTCTTTGATAAAAAGGCATGGTTAATAATCTTTTTTAAGTTGTATGTCAAGATTCAGAATTTTATTAATTTGATTAGTAAACTTTTTCCTGTTTTAAAATTCTGATTAAATATGGATACATTTATTCAAGCAATACTGGTGTGTTAGCTTTACTCTTAAATCACCAATAACTTACAGTCATTTTATATTTAAAGAAATTTTACGTGTGGTTTGTGGTAGTGATAAAATTGACTTTCATGGGTACCAAATACTTTGCCAAACCTCAGCTGATAGAAAAGAAAGGCAGATGTTTATACTTCTTGTCATTATATCACATTACTACCATTCCTTTATCTTCTATCTTTAGGGAAATTTCAGGAATTTTTACCCAGTGAAATTTGCCTGCTTATTTATGTTTTCTTGGAAGAAAGTTAAATCCGTATTTAACAAGTAATAGCATATGAGGCCTGTTGAGAAGGTATCCAGCTATGTAATATGAAAAATGGAGACATTTATTGAAGAAGTTACAAGATACAAGAAACAGTGTACATAGGACTACGACACCTCAACGACTTCAAAGTAGGCACCTCAGGACCTCACACAGTTCTCCCACTCACCATCAGCTACCCCATTGCATTTTCCTGAGTCTCATTGATGGTCTGAAATCTCTTCCCTTTCAAAGGTGATTTTAGTTTTGGGGAAAGCCAGAAGTCACAGGGCACAAAATTTGGGCTGTAGTGGGACTGAGTCACCTGGGTGATTTGACATTTCACCAGAAAATTGTACATGAGATGTGATGCATGAGCAGGTATGTTGTCGTGATAAAGCTACCAGTCACCAGTTGCCAATAGCTGTGCCCTTCTGAACCATCCAAATAGTTTCCATAGAGGAATGTCCAAGCTTAATGCAAAATCTGATGCAGATTTGTTTCTCTACTCACTCACTCATTTGGAATGTGACAGCCACACAGTACACATGCTCACGCAATGCTTTTACCGCTGCCACTGACTAATACAATGAAGCTGTCACTGTTCATGCATGTGCATCCCAGTCCACTCTCCTTGCCTACCAGGTTTCACAGCTGTCACACAAACTGTTCTTGTTATATCAACAATGGCTGGACTTTCTACAGATAGACCTCTCATATATTGAATTAGAAAAACTCAAAATAGTTCAGTTGTGATATAACCTTTAATAGGCTCAGTTCTTGATTTAAAAACATGAATTATGTGGCAAAGCAAATGCCTCTAGTGTACATTTTAAGACATCTGTGAAAACTCATAAAAAAAATGTTAAGAATAATACAACACATCCATTCTCTATATCTCTTTAACTGGTAATTCCACTAGGCAATCTAATATTTCTATGTGAGATAATGTTTAAATTTCAATGATATATTAAATAACCATGCAAGAACCATACCTAATAGATTTTTCCTCAATCACAAATCATATTTTATCTAAGTTGCTTATTAATGATCTTTATAATCAAAAGGAGTTTGATAAAATATAAAAGCCTATACACTGGTGCATTACAACAAAGGTCAATTTAGTTTTAGTGTAAGTATGCATAGAGGATATGGTCTCTGTGGCTCTGCTGTACAATGAATTTCTTGTATACTTTTGTTATTTATTGAAATTACAATTAGTGAACTATATTAAAATGTATGTTAATTAGTTTTATTGAGTATAGCATGCATATAGAAAACTTTAACAAACTGAATGTTACCAGAAAACTAAAATGTCTCCTAAGATCTCTCCTACACCAATACTTCTCAAATTCAACACTATCCTGACTTCTATGGCTGTATATTAGTTTTAGGCAGTTTTGAATTAATATATATTTTGTAGGAATTTTCAAATGTATGCTTTATATATACCATATAAATGATGTTTGTGAGTATACATGTTGTTGCATGTAACCGTTTATTCATTTTTATTGCTATGTAACATCAGGGGACTATTTCCGTTCCTAATGATCTCAATATCATCCCTAATTTATACAATTGTATGTACTAACACAGAGGAGAAGTTAAAATTTTTCTCCTTCTATTATATAAGCCACAATTGAGAACTGAATCTCTTGACTGTTAAAAATAACTTATTTTTTACATAAGGTTTAAAAAAAGACATATCCAGCTTCAATGTTCTTTTCTTCATTTGACAAATCCTGGTCACAAATCACTGTCAATAGCATGCCTATTATAGGTGACACCTGAGTAAAGTAAAAATCATGAAATGAGAGATGTAACAATAATGGCCAAAAAAGAAAATACAGACAGTAAAGGTTTTAGTTTACTGAACTTCATATATATGATAATGTCAGTAAAATATTTAAAAATACATATGTGGAATTACTATGATGGTACAAAAATGATATAATGTAATGGATTAGTATTTTTAATTTATATTATTGTTTCTTTTAAAGAATGGGAAAATATTTTACACAGATGTTGGTCTACGGCTATAAAAAGTCATTATAACTTTAAATTTTCTTTTTATGAGACAATCTATAAATTTGTCAATGAGTTCATCAAAATCAGTTTTTCTAAAACATTTATGGTCAATAGACATATACACAGATTTATATGTCTATCTCTCGAATTGTAACACTATCTTTGCTTGTGGTTGGTTGACACTTTTTATTAACTTCAACTTTAAAAAATTAAGTGATATAACTGATATACACAGTTTAAAAAATTTAAATATAAATGAAAGTTTCATGGAATGATAAAAATTTTATTTTACAATAAATTCAAAAAAATGCAATACTGACCTATGTCTTTGTTTATTTAGGATCAGTTCTAGCAGTTCCCAATATTTTTAAAAAATAATTTATTTATTTGTTCATTTGCTTATTTTATTTTTAGAGAGAGGGGAAAGGAGAGAGGGAGAGAAACATCACTGTGTGGTTGCCTCTCACTCGCGTCCCCAACTGGGGACCTGACGTGCAACCTAGTCATGTGCCCTGACTGGGAATCAAACCAGTGACACGTGGTTCGCAAACTGACGCTCAATCCACTGAGCCACAGCAGCCAGGAGTTCCCAATATTTTAAATGCAGATAAAAGTACAGGTGATCAATTCAGATTTTGCTTTTTCATTTTACAGTCATTAAACTGTCATTGTCTATTTCTACTCTGCTGTTTAAATGGAGCTATTGAACATGCTTGGAGAGAGCTCAAATGATTCCAAATATTTATGAATTGATTCTTAAAACAACTGCATGTATCAAGCCCAGTTGTATAAGTGAGAATTAAGTTCCATATAGAATGCAATGTTAACTAAAGGATAAATAATAAAAATGTGCTAATTTGAAGCTTACATATACATTATTAAAATTCAACAGTAAATGTAGCAATTGTTTAGAATTTAGAACAATACAGATTTTGTTCTGGAAGGAAAGTTTTATCACTGGTTGGAGGCATAGTGTTAATAAAAAGCAGACCAACTTTAGTAATTTTATTATTGTTTTAAATTCTCTATAGACATTGCACCTTGTGAATGGACTACATGCAGATGAATTGCTCTCACTGACTTATTTTTGACTTGCCTCTACCAATCACTGTGAGTGTTCTAAAATTAAGAATAACTCAAATGTTAAACTTGCTTTCTTTTTCTTTTTTACTTTAAATAACTTTTTTTCAATTACAGTTGACATACAATATTATATTACTTTCAGGCATATAACCCAGTGTTTGGATACTTTATAGCATACAAGAGATCACTACAATAAATCTAGGAAACTTCTGACACCATACATAGTTATTACATTGTTATTGACTATATTTTCTATGCTGTACTTTAGATCTCTGTGACTGTTGTATAACTACCAATTTGTATTTCTTAATATAGTCACCATTTTCACCCCTTACCTCAACCCTCCTCCCATCTTTCACCCAGTCCTCAGACCTCTCTCCATCTTGCAATTATCACTTCTCTCTGTGTGTTTATGAGTCTGTTTCAGTTTTATCTGTTTATTTTGTTCTTTAGAGTTTACATATAAGTAAAATAATATAGTGTTTATCTTTCTCTGACTGATTTATTTCACTGAGAATAATACCCCTAAATCTACCAATGCTGTTGCCTGTGGTAAGGTTTTGTTATTTTTCATGGCCAAATAATATTCCATTATATATGTACCACTGCATTTTTATCCACTAAATCTATTGATAGGCACTTGGGATGTTTTTATAGTTTGACTACATCTTTAATTAATTTCTAATTGACTTTAATATTTAGTCTCAGTGCAGTTTAAGAAGAACATCTCTATTTGACTTGTAAAGCATTAAATTTTACTTCTTGAAAATCTTATTGACAGCATTAAATGGTATTCGGGGAACAAATGTGAAGTGTTTAGGTCAGGGAGATTTATCACAAGATTCTCACTTTTTGTATTTATAAAATTTATTGTGGATTTACAGCTTTTAATGTTTATCGTAGCAAGTATCATAATGTGATCATTTTCCTCACTCGGTATCTTCAACAAGGATCCCAGTATTAACAAAAATAATCTTTCTTTACATTTCCATGTACTTTATATCTTCACACATGATAGCACATTTTTAAATAGATATACATAGAACACAAACCCACATACAGTTTCTTATTGTCACAGTTCAGATATTGTTTTTATTTCCACTTTTCAACTGAGGAAACCGATTCAGACAACTTTAACAATTTGTCTAAGCTCATGTCTTAATTCATTCAACAAATGTTTATTTAGTACTTATTCCATGCCAAGGTCTGTGAGAGGAAATGAAAATAAAACAAGGTCCATGGACAATTATTCCCCTTCAAAAAGTTGGAATAAATATAAAGGCTAAGCTTGAACTATACCCAAGATTTCAAGCTCTTCTCCGTTACCCTTTCCTCTCCACAATCCCTCTGTGGACCTGAATGAGCAAAGGCATAGGTGTTGGGAAATATTGGCAAGAATGTGTTTGAAGTAAAGAATACTGTTAAGATTACATGTGTTATATTTTAACAGTGTCATTTCTCTGCCTTCCTGATGTTAGGCTCTTGACACCCAGGCGAATACAATTCATTTTACCTTCTTATGGGACAACGTGAAAGAGCAATGAGCAAAGCAAGATATACCCTTTCAAATACAGAGTATCAGAATACATTCTAAAGTATGTTAAGAACTGTGTCTTTACACTTTCTGACAAAAATCCAAAATAAAAGAGAAAATTCTTTTTAATGACTGTAACTACATTGATTTTTTTAAATCATTATTTTTATGGAAGATGTAAAGATCTTTTTTAAGACAAGTATTTTCACTGTGAGATGATAACATTTGTATTCTACTAGGCTTCTACAGGGGAAAAAAAAGCAGAGAACAGTATTATGTTACTTATCGTGTAAAAACAATAAAGTTGTTCTATAATGAAGTGAAAAAGAAAGAAAATGGATACAATATCATTATACTATAAACCATTAAGAGTAAGTGGAAAGTAAGTTGGTTTTGCTTGCTTGCCCAAATTTCTTTCAAAGCAATTGCATAAGTAGTTGTTTATACTGTCAAGACTTTTGTTGAAGAAAAATTTCGTGGTCCTAAGGTGACATTGCTTAAAAATGTAAGAAAAGAAAAATGTATTAGAAAAAAATAAAGAATAAAACTAAACTAGGTGCCACCGTTTACCAAAATTTCTCTATTAACAGATTATGAGGTGGATGACTAAAACCCTTTCCATATGTTTTTCCTTTCAGATTCTTCACATTTTCTGGAAAACATACATGTCTTCTGATTTTATTATTTATATACTTCTCTTAGTGACATAAAAGATGTGTGGTTTTCAGTCTGAATTGTGTCTATCCTCACACCCTCAGTCTGCATAAGAGTAATATAGGGGTCTCACAAGAACTGTTACATTATTTTTACAAAGCCTATGAGATCTTCCTAACCATGGAATCTCACCTATTGACTAATTAGTTAAAATTACGTTGAAACCTTCTCAGAAATATTTGGAGGATGGTGTATTTGGCAGTCAGTAAAATTTGGAATGGGATCTTGGCTTTACTGCTTTCTAAAAGTGCAACAACAATATAGAATACAAGATCTGTTCCTGATGGTTATTATGGGTTCTTGTTTTTGAAACTCTAAGGTTTTCTCTATAAATTGTCTGGTACCTACTGAATACTTGAATGCTAATATTTATTATTGTTATCAATATTAATAACAATAATCAAATAATGGATGTGAAATATTGTTCACAAGGTTATTCATATGCAACCTAGAGTTATTATTATCACTAATTTTAAAATATGTAATGAAACATAATTTTATCAATAATTCACACATAATACTCAGTTCTTAGCACAGCAGCATCTTCAAATTAGAACACATATTCAAGTGCCAAGTCAACATGGTTTTTCAGATTCTCTAAATTCGCATGTTTGTCATATTTGACTATATATAGCAAGTGTAAGAAGGAGTAACATTGAAAAAATTAAATATAATTGTATATTAATTTCCTGTTTTATACCCCTAGCACCTCTACTGTTATAACAATGACTGAATGAATATTCAATTGAGTTGTTTTTAATTTATTTTTAATTCTAGTTGACATATATTATATTAGTTTCAAGTGTCTAATGTAGTGATTATACATTTATATAACTTATGAAGTGATGACCCTAGTAAGTCTAGTAACCGTCTGACATGATACATAGTTATTACAACATTTTTGAAGCATGAATGGAACTAGAGGGTATTAGGCTAAAGGAAATAAGTCACAGAAGGACAAATACACATTATTGCACATTTTGTTGAAGCTACTGAACAAAATAAGCAAACATAATAGAAACAAACTCATAGAGAACAAACTGATGGTTGTCAGATGAGAGGGGAGTAGGGGGATAGTCAAAAAAGGTAAAAGGGATTAAAGAGTTAAAATTGCCAGTAATAAAAATAGTCATTGAGATGTAAAGTACAGCATAGGGAACATGTTGTTTGTTTCTTTGCTTTTAACTTAGTAACAGTTATTTTTATTAAGAACAGCATCTTTTAACTATAGGTTGTCTAGCTTCAAAGCATTCTCAGTTTCTCAGCTTTACAAGAGCGAGGATTAACTGTAAAGTAGCCCTGTATTTAACATAGTCATGCCCTAGAAATCCTTGGTTCTGCAAGGCATTTGTTGAAATCAAGATTCACTTTTTAAATCTATGCAGAGAAGGAACTCTATCGATTCAGCTTCTAACAAGTGGGAAGCATAATGATTAGTGAGAAAGAACAAAATACTGCCATGTTCAAAGAGCAAGAGAGCAGAAGCTAGAGGGTGAGAGCTAGAAAGCCAGAGGACAATAGAGAGGAGAGCTCACATGGATAGCTCTGCTGAATGACTCAAATTTCACTAAGACCTACATCAAATAAAACAAAGAACTCCTGCTTCAGCAATTCTGATAAAACTCTTCATGACTATATTATATGTGAAGTGTGTTATATACTACTTTTCCATGTGACAATGCATGGTCTCTCAAAAAATTATTCTGTCTTTTATTATATTACCTTATAGACATTTTATTTAAAATATTTTCCTGAAAAGATAATACTCCACGAAACTATCATAAAATCTTTACATGATTTTACATAGCCCATCTCCCAGTGAGAAATTTTTCTTTCTTTCTTATTTTGAGTATATCTATTTTCAAAGTTAGTTTGATTATGTTTTAGAAATAATTACTTGGACAATTCTCTTGTGAATAGCGTATTGAAGTAGAATTGACAAGAAATCTCACAAATTAAATCATCAATATTAAATAAAGCAATAATGAAGGTGTTATTTGTTCATGTATAATTTCTCTATTTGTGGGAATATTTGCTGCATAAAAAGGATATTTCACTTAATGTTGTTATTTTTCTTACACACTAAATGTATAAGAAGAGGAAATAACATAGGACCTATGAAAAAGCAAGATAATCATTTGATCACAGTAAAATACCAGCAATTTATGTCTGAATAGGAATGACACATACAAAGTCATTAACAAGGCACTATAGGCAATTGATCTATTAAAGCCTGAAAATGAACAGGATGGGAACATGACAGTAAATGCAATATGAGCAGAGTATTACAAGCCCAGTTAAATATTTGGAGAGTGACTAGACATATTTTAGCCACTGACTTTTAAGTTTTTAAAGCTTGTGCTAAAATGGGAAATTTATAGGTGCTAAGAGACTTCACATTGTAAAGTAACCATAAACATTTGGGCCTATCCATCTTCACCCAGGGATTATAGAATATAAAATTGGTCCTGAAGCAGTTAACACACAGCCACTCTGCAACAGAACAAGAAAGGGAATGTGTTTTTAGACCTGTCCCTTACAAAGGTAGTGCTTGTGGGGAGAGGTTGTCAAGCGAAGAGGGAGAAGAGGAATCTAGTATTTCATTTCCTTGCCTGGTTGATATCTACTTAAGTTGCTCACCTGCTGATCTGTCCCCATTTTATATCAGAGCAGAGGGCAATGGCAGCGTTAAGAGCAGAACAAGGTGCATATGGGTTTACTGTAGGTCAAATCAGCACCTGAAAAGTAGTTGTGCTTAAACAACCCTGCCTGTGCTTCATACAAGGGAAATGTTTGCCGGGCAAGGAATTTTTGACAGCACGTGCTATAGGGGAAGAGCTAAAGAAGAGTAAATGAGGATTGTGTCAAAGCAGGATATCTTGGATGGGATATTCTGTGATAAAGGGGTGGGCAGAGGTCTCGTAAACTACAGAGACTCAGACACCCAGTGGAAATATTAGAAAATAAATTAAAACTGTCAATATCATTCACATAAGCAGCTACAAGTTGGAAAGAGAAATAAAAAAGTAACTGGTTTGAGTGACACATTTCCCGTTTCCACCCAGCAAGAAGGAAAAGTAAGGGCTTGAGGAGGGAGGGAGTCTCATTCTTCAATAATGTTTAATAAATAATGTTCTACGTGAAGGTTATGAACTACTCACAAGGAAGAGTAATTCTCAAAATTCTGCAAATGTCTCTGACTGTAAATAGTAGTCAGTCGTAGGTATGTCTGTTTGTTTGGTTCCTGTAATGTTCCCATAATCCTTTCCAGAAGCTCTTATGAAAACTTATAACCTGGGCCCTGGCCACTGTGGCTCTGTTGGTTGGAGCATGGTCCTGTAAACCAAAAGGTCATAGGTTCAATTCCTGGTCAGGTCAGGGCACATGCCTAGGTGTGTGTTTTTCCCCAGCCAGGGCGCAAACAAGAAGGCATCCAATCAATGTTTCTCTCTCATATCAATATTTCTCTTCCTCTGTCTCTCCCTCCTTTCCCCTTTCTCTCTTAAAATCAATAATCATGTCCTTGAGTGAGCATTAAAAAAAAACATATAGCCTGGGAAATTTTGTGTAAATTTCCTGTGTACGTGTAGTAAAATTTGATTTTATTCTGTTAAAAACAAACAAAACTTATAGCTTTATCTATTTTAAGGAGAAAGCAGCACTCCTGAGACCCATGATAGTAACAAAAGAGGTCCAAGGGAATGTCACTGGACTTTGTCCATGACTTAATTCATATAAAAGTTCAGCATGGAAACAGTGTATTTGTTCATAGGACACAGACATGTATAATATTTATACTGCAATCCTTAGACACAAGAATAT
Organism: Furipterus horrens; assembly: GCF_987537825.1. Lineage (NCBI taxonomy): Eukaryota > Metazoa > Chordata > Mammalia > Chiroptera > Furipteridae > Furipterus > Furipterus horrens. The sequence continues at coordinate 72,632,385 of NW_028327175.1, forward strand.
TTCAAATCTCAGAAGATACAACAGAGAATAGCAATGCCTAAGCAGAGGTATGTGATGTAAGTCATTGGAAGGAAGTTGGTAGTAATTTGACTTAGCCATTAATTATTTGAAATTATATGAAAAATTATTTCCATTAATATATTTAAATAGTCATGAAATTTTACCTATCACTGAATTGATATAGCTATCATTTTGATTGTTCAGTCTTACTCTAAATTTAATCTACTTAATTCCATGAATGTTACAAATATCTGTAGTCATAAAATACTCTTTTGAATAATATTTTGATAATTACTTTAATAATATTTTATCCAAATTTGTGTTAGCACCCTTTTTGTTTGTGATCTATATTCTGTCTAATTATAAATTCTGCAAAGAGGTTTTAGGCAGAGGAGGGAACAACTCTTACTAGGTTAGGTAATTTAATAAAATTTTATCTTTTTTGTGTGTGAGAAAATATAGTAATCCAAAAATAAAAAGAAAGAATGGAGTTAAGTGATAGTCATTCAATGCTGATATTAAACATCCAATATGCCTATCACAATTATTTAATCATGGTCTTTTTAAAAAAGTTAAATATACAAAGCTTCTGTTTCAAGGCATCATGGGCAGGGAGAAAATAATTAAAGATAAGCCAAGGAGAAACCCAGAGTGAAATAATTAGATTTGTTGAAGAGCCTACTAAAGAGATTGGTATAATGTATTACATATTTCAGTGAAAAAGTACAAAAACTTTACAAGTTAAATTATTTATTTGAACACTTGAAACATCCTAACATACAGTTCATTTCACTTGTTCATCATTGAACTGTGTTTCAAAGTTTATTAAATTTCCCTTTAATTGTAATTATGAAAGAACCAGACAGAACACATAATTTAAACAGTGCTCAGCAGTAAGTTCTTCTGTGGTCTGGTGTAGTAAATATAGAATGAGGTGGCATGCTGTTTAGGAAGACACATTTTGGAACCAGATGGACATGGGCTCAAATCCAATCCTCCTGCTCAATAGCTTACTGAGAAAGTGACTCAAACTTGCCAATCCTTCGGTTTTTTGTTTTTTGTTTTTCATCTGTGAAGTAGAGATGAGGATGTTACCAACCTGAGAGAGAACATCACTTCTAAAAAGATAATACAAGTAAAGCCACTAGTTCAAACAACATCTGGCACAATTAGTAAATGTTAGCTTTTTTGATATCTATTATTTATACAAACAATCAACATTTCTTCCTTTCTCCCTCCCATATTAACTAATGCAATGATAAAGCTGTAAATATATCTTATTCTTCACATTTTTGTTGATCAGTCAAATGTCTCTTTCCCAGTAATAAATAAATGGAAGAAATACTTGCATAACTCTAGCTGTGTGTATATACAATCGTTCCTAAGTTGCTGTAAAGTTTCTGAATAGAAAACAAGAGCATGATTGTTAAGAATAAGAAAATCAAGATAAATGAAATGAACTATGAGTTGTGTGTTGTAGCTGGAATTTCATAGACCAAAGGGATTTCGTAAAGGAGAAGAGTGATGCTTGGACTATTTTATATAACTGTCTTTTCCTGATAAGCAGTGTGCCAGAGAATGAGTCCCAGATTTAATCCTCTCTTGACAAAGGGAAGGAATAAATTCCAGTTTACATGTTATAACAGAATGTATGTGAAGAAAGGCCAGATGATAGCAAATAGAGTATTTTTCCCCTCTTCATTTATTACTGCAGGCTGTATCTACATTCATTTTTCTGTTTTTAAGGGCTGATGTATGCACTAGAGATGTAGTCTCAATGTTTCAACTCAGAAAAGCTGACATTGTTAGTGTTGGGCATTGCCACTTCAACATTTCATTTGGATTCAAGATAATGTTTTATGTGAAGGTTATGTAAATGAAACTTCACAACAAAATAGGAAATTAGAGTTTCTCTAGGGAAAAAAAATAGCTTATTCAAATAAAGTTCATAATGGACCCTTGGAAAAGATTCAAATAAAAAATTTTGTTGAAAATAGCTACCATATTTTAAAATTAACCATCTTTTCTCATTCAAATTCTCCATTTGGTATGTAACATATATTATATGATGAACATTTAAAGTTAGCTCAATTGTGTAAAACTGTGGTGAATACATACATATTTAACATTTATAAAATATCCATATTTGTTTAATTTAACATCAGATGCCAAAATACTTGTGATGCAAAGCATTGACCCCTACTTCCTTAATTCAAAAAAAGTTTGTTTAAGTGAAATGAACTAAAAAGGTACTGGAAATGCAGATGGTGATTGCTAAGGGTTCCTGAAGCTGTTCTCCATGGAATTAAAAAGGCAAAGAATATTGATAAAACAAGAAAGAGAATAAAAGAGAGGAAATATCAAAGAACAGAGGTAGACAGTTATGTGGGATTCTGCAGAGGATATGTGAAAATACAAGCACAGTGGAGCAATAAAAAATAAAAATTAATACCATGCCTAGAGTATTTTTCAAAGAAAATGGATTTTTATAAATGAGTTCATCTCTCAGTAGCAGGTCAAGCTAATATATACAACATTGTGGGTTATTATAAATACTTTAAGAAATGAAAATATTTTAAATTATTCTCTATATGATGTTAAAGTATATATTTTCAGTGTCGTTTCTGGGTTAAACACATAAAACCACATCACCCTCCTTCAAGTTTCTACTTGATTCAACTCTTGGAAAATGTATCAGACTAAATCCACCTGGATCCATTTCATTCACTTCAGATATTCTTGCAACTATGTGTTTCTTGATATGTCAGTAGAAAGATATGAATATTTCTAACATTTATGTTTAAAAAGATATTTGTGCTAGAAGTAATTTCTGTATTACATTGCCTTTATGGACCAAAAATATATCTACCACTTAATTTTTAACTCTGTGGTAATTTAGTATTGAGCACTTAGTGGACTCTTAAGATGTATTTTGCTGTTTTTGAAAGTGATGTAATGTTTAAAGAGAATTAAAATTTATAAAAGTATTAGGAAGAAAGATTTATTTTAGAATCATCATTCATAATCAGATAAAAAAGAAGTCTCAAATGTAGATGATTGATATAAATATTATACAATAAATACTTTTCTGTGCCACACAGAAGTGCAGGTAAAAGTAATTGTTGAGATCCACCCCCCAAAAAATCTTACATTTCTTCTACCAGTATTATTTACAGATTTGTTCAACAAACATTTATTGAGCACCTGGCTTCACTTGGGACACACTGAGGGATAAATAAAGTTTTCTGTCCCAGTGGGACTTCCAATTCAATAAGGTCAAAAAAGTTATAAGTAAATAATGACAAGAATTCAACCAAAAGCATAAATATTTCCAGAGTGCTATGGGAACACAGCAGAGAAACACTAAGTTATGCCTGTTTGTTATTTATAGAAATTTTTAGAGTGTCAAATATGTTCAAAGGGTTTTGGATAGAAAGTGAGGGTTCAATAATGAATGGCTTTATGGGTTTTTTTTTCTGGTGAATGATAATAGCCAGTAAATAATGTGTGCATGATGAAAGAAGTATAGTATAGTAAGAGCAAAGACAGCTTGCCTAGTCCCAAAATATGTTTCTTTTATTTTCTATTTATTGAAAATGGGATAATTAACATCCCAATACCTCAGTTTCCTCACTTCTAAAGTGGGGAAATACCACGTTTACCTTACGGCATTATTATGAAGGCTAAATACTAAATATATTAATATGCAAAGCACTTACAAGAGTATATGGCACATGTTAAATACTACATATTTTTGATATTGTTATGATGTTATAAGACCACATAAAAGGGATCAAATCAAAACTCTGATTATGCTCAGGCAGACCTCTGGGAAGAAGTATCTATGGTGAAAATAAAAATGTCCTAGAGGAAAGCTATTGAAAGGTATAAAGGTGAAAAGGAGAGAGGAGTGGAAAAATCAGATTGAAGAGTGTACACAGAAGTGGAGGAGGGGAAATGATCATCACATTTGGGATAACTAAACTACTTTGATGTTGCTGGAGGGAGGATGATACAGACACTGGAGAAATCTAAAATTTGGAGAGAATTAAGATCGAGGCATGAAGTATCTGAAAGAACTGGTATCAAATTATAAGAATTAGCAGTAATTCAATGGATAAAGACAGCTAGCTAGGAAGGATAGTCTCAGAAGAGAGAGCAGTGAGAAGAGAGAAAGGAACTGTACATTGCAATGTTCTCCAGGAGCTCCACATGTTTTGGTTTTATGTACACATAAAGTGTGAGAAAAGGAGTAAATGAGGCTGTATAGTTATATTAGAACCAGGTTTCAGATAAAGACTAGAGCAAGTGGTACTCTTCATTGCCATAAAATACCTCTTGTGAATTCTCCATGAGTAATAGGGAACACTGAAGGATTATACAATAAATGATGGAGAACAACTAAAGGATTTAAGTAGTAAATGTTGTAGATAGTTTTGTTTCCACGTGAGGGATGGATTTAAGCAGGGTGACCATTCTTATTAGGGTGCTATTGAAACAGTACAGAAAAGAGATTTAAAGTGGGCACAGTACATATCAATATGTACTAAATATTTAAGAAATATTTAGGATTAATGTAGTCAGGTGCCGTATAATGACCTTTCAATCAATAACTGACCACATATACAATAGCGATCCTATAAGATTATAACAAAGCTGAAAAAATTATATTGCCTAGTGATGTTCTAGACTTCCTAATGTCATACTACAGCGCATTCATTTCTCCTGTGTTTGCAGCAATGATGATGTAAACAAACCTATTGTTCTGCCAGTTGCATAAGAGTATAAGGCACTGCACATAATGGCATGTACATAAACAACTAAATTACTGATTTATGTATCTTCTATACTATACTGTTACATTACTTTAGAATATATTCTTGTTATTTATAAACAAAGAAAACTTGCTGTAAAACAGTATATCATGTTATACTGGCTTCATCCTCACACATCTCACGTTTATTGCATCCCTTGATTGTATAATTTTCTTTTGTGCTTAATTTAATTTCATGTTGCTTTATACAGTAACATGCTGTTCAGGCTTGTAGCCTAAAAACAATAGGCTCTACATATAGGCTATATGTGTAGTAGGTTGTATCATATAGTTTTGGGGAAGTGTCCTCTGTGATGTTTGCACAATGACAGAATCACCTAACAATGCATTTCTCAGAATGTATCCCAGTTCTTAAGTGATATATGACTATAATTGATGATAGCATGTGGGTTGCACTGCAGTGAGGTAACCAATATGTGTTCCAGTTTTCTTTTGGGGAGTGAACATGAGAATGTAGACGGAAATAATAAAAATATCTTAGATTAATTTTGGACATGATCAATTTGGTAGTAGAAAATTTAAATAATGTGTTATGCATATAGGTGTCATATAAGCCATCAGGAAAGACATCAGAATGGAATGTCAGTATTTAATCATATACATTATTTTTGGAAACCATGACAGTGGCTGTGATCACATTTGGCAAGTATTCAGAGGAAATAAATACCAATAAACCAAATTCTAAATTTGGGGGAATACTGATATGCCAAAGATGGACCTACGAAGAAAGCCCTCAACAAATATTTCCAGAAATATCCAGAGACTTGACAGGTAATCTTTATATGGAGTCCACGATACTTTTAAGTATAGTTATGACAGTTAAAAAACTGAGAAAAGGTCTTTTTATTATAAGACACCTGGCTGTTTTTATTAGGCTAAAGAGAAAAAGTAAGTAGAGAAATGGAGCTTTTAATGATGGGAACAGAGGAAGAGAAGGATAATGATGAGGAGAGATAAAAGTGGACAGTCATGGCTGGGTGGTTCATTTGACTGGAGCATCCTCATGTACCCTAAAGGTTATGGGTTTGAGCCCTGGTCAGGCCATGTACAGGAGGCAGCCAATTAATGTTTCTTTCTCACATCCATGTTTCTCTCTCTTTCCCTCACCCTCTCTCTAAAATCAATAAACATATCCTCAGGTGAGGATTTAAAAGAGAAAAAAAGAAAGATGAGAGTGGAGAGAACAGAATCATGAACTAGTATGGAAGATTTGGCTTTGAAAAAGGAAGAGAAATATTTTTTTTAATGCTAAAAGATGAGTAGATATGGAGAGAAAGTGGATGGGTTCACAGGGACAGACATACCTGGTGTGTTGTCTTTTCCCTTCTCCATTTTTGCCTGCCTTGAATATTAATACAAAACTGGAGATGGAGCTGCTCTTAATGGCCATGAGCATAGTCCAAGAGAAATACCAGAATGTTCATGATGATTTCAGTGACCTATAGAACCAATTCCAACAAGCTCCTCCTCCAAGGGCACAATAATTTAATTTTTTAAGTTTTAATTTATGCCATTTTATATTGTTTTTCTTACTTACAGTTACATTCATAATGCTACATTTAAAAAACGTCTGAAAGATAGGATAAGGGAAGAACTTTTATTGTAAAAATGAAAGTCTTTTTATGGCAATAATATTTTAGCTAGTATTCCATAGGAGCACAGAGAGTAATTTGGGTTTGGGCTGGGTTCTTAATAATTATGAAAAAGGTTAGGAGTGTAAGAATTTTGAAGTGATGAGTCATGCTTGGTCCAAGGTCCAGAATGAAGCTGTGGGAATAAGTGACGAAGTATAGAATAAGGTGAAGATCACTTGGTACTGAAAAGGCCAAGCTATGAAGATAAATAGTTGGCTGAGTTAGTAGGTGAATGTGAACCCTGAACTTACCAAGTCCAACATCATCTGTTGGAGTTTGGGAGCATACTGCAAACTAGGTGTGTTTTCAACAGATAATGTATTTTACTTCATGAATTTAGAAACCATTTTTAGGTGGATAACACCTGCAACCTTATATCCAGTGTTCCCTGTGCTTATTTGTCTTCAGTTTTCCAGAGTCATATATTAAGCTGCCTCATCAATGTCTCCATTAATTTACATTCAGAAGTTAACATGTCCAAAATAGATGGTTGGTTTATTTTCCCAAACCTGCTCTACTCTCAGTCCTTCCCATTCCGAAGAAAAGCATACAAATTGCCAATATTTTTGAGTCAAAAACCTTCTCTTTCTAGGTAGAATCCATTAGCTTAGCTTGTACCTTCAAAAACACGTCTCATATCTGTCCTCTTCCTTACAGCTCCTCTGTTGCAAACCAAATCCAAGTAATCATCAATTTTGTGGTTATTGCTACAACTAGTAAATATCTCCCTGTCTCTACTCTAGAGTCCCTATATGTTATTCATAATGAGGAAACCAGAATTGTATAGCTAGTTTTCATATCATATGACTAACCTCTCTAAAACTGTCTAATGCATTCTTCATACAAATGGAAAGAAAACTAAATTAACACCCTAGATTACATATTCATATCTTATCTGACCCTCTCTTTTTCCTCCACAATCCATATTCCACATTTTCTCTCTTATTTTCTAAGCCATAGCCCTATGTACCTGCTTTATGTTCCTTGAACTATTGGTCTTCACAAGGCTCACTCCATGACATTGACATCTCAGACTAAATGGCATCTCTTTATTGTTGCCTTCTCTGAGCATACAATCTTAAGTAGTCATCTTATCAAACTTATTAATTCTCATTTTCATTAACAGTATAGTGCCTGTTATTATCTGATATTTTTCAGCTTTTTAAAAAAATTTATTCAATATATTTTCCTCTTGTTTGTCCAAGTGTTAATAGCTCCACAATAGAAGAGGATTTGAGTCATGGATTCTGCTGTATCCCCATTGCCTACAACTCTCTAAGGCACTCATTATTTACCAAATCCTGCTGAACTAACAGATTTATGTTTATTCTAGATTAGGGTTCTAGTAGGAATTGTTGAAAATTATGGAAAACTGATAACCAGGGAATGGAATTCAAAACAGAATATCTGATTGAACAATGTATGGGAGAGTTATATAGAGAAGTGGTTGGCTCATATCACATCTTTACAGAAAACCATTAATAAATTACTAGATAATAATTCAACTTAGCTTATCTAAATAAATTTTGTTACCCAAAATAGAAGAAAACTTAAAAATATTCTAATGAAGAGAGTGTATTAAACAAATATGCTCAGGCAAAGGAAGTCCACATCAAATAGGATATCATAAAGAGCATAAAACAATTTGATACCTCACATGTTGGCTGAGTCCCTACTGGTTCTATGCAGATTCTCAGTGAAGAATATGAAAGCTTTTTTTTTTTTTTCTTTTTTTTGAAAGTTATCTCTGGCATAGAATTCCTTTTTTTTTTTTTTTTTTAATTTACCAGGGCAGCAACTATAAAAATTAAAAATGACAACTTAACATAAATAAAAAGTACAGTTCGTGTTATTTTGGATTATAAACATGGAAAACTGAAGCAATGATTGTGAGAAAATCTAAATATTAAAACAATTTATGTTAAAGTTTCAAAAATATTGGCGCATAGGTACATTTAATGAACAACTATTTTTGTTATAATTTAATACTTAACAGTATTTAAATAGTATTTACAAGAAGTTTTATTACCTGAAAAATTGCTTATACTATAATATGAAGCTGTGAAAAGTAGAATATAAAGTAGAAAACACAACATATAATATAATTTGCAAATACAGGGGAAAAACATTAATGTATCAAAATTTTAGCAATGGCTATATGTAGGTAGTGAAATTATGGATAGCTGTAATTTTTTTCTTTAAACTTTGCCATATTATCCAAATAAACATGTTATATTTAAAACGAGACATACTAAGTGTTTAATAATGAAAATTCCCTTGTAAATAAGTAAATGAATCATAACATTAGACAAATGAGAAACACTCCACTACTTGCTACAGTATAATTCTCCAGAGATTTGTGGTATACTTTTCAGAGCTTTCATATTTTTAAGGGCAACGGTTGTAGAGAAATAACTAATTTTTCCATCCCCAAAGCACTCTAACTCAGATCTTAATTCATTGACAATTTGGTCAGATCATTTATTATATCAGTTAGCTGGCCAGAGGATTCCTTTCGCCAAGGAATTTTGGCAGGCCAACTGGCCCAATGAACAACATACTGCATTCTGTCTTGAAAAGATGGAAACCACCTTGTTTTTCTGTAGCCAAATGTGAGGTCTTAGAAAAAAAACTCAGTGACAAAATTAGTTAACTGTAAGATTTTCTACTTATGACAAGTAATTATTTTTTGCTCTTTTATTCTGCTTCAGCTTTGATAAATATGAGAAAGACAAAGAAAGTTGTCCTGGATTTTATCCAACCACAATTTTGGATAGAGAATGCACACTGATTAAAACATTTCAATAGATACATTCATCTTTCCTTTGCTAACCAGCTTCAGAGATAAATATGTAATTACTACCTTAAGCTCAGATTTTGCATGGCACTGTACATTTTAGACATGTTTTCAATTGTACTCAATGTGTCTGTGTATACACAGTAAAATACATATTATTTTTAAAAATTCAAACTGCTTAATGTAAGCCCCAGGCATGTGTTAAACAAGTCAAAACTCTATCAAATGTGAAAAATAATTCTTCTACCAATGTGAAATAGTTTATATTTTACTTGACTAAGACTGCTTGTGTTATGCCCAAGTATTCAAGATGTACATTTCATACTGTAAACCTGAGATTAAAAATAAACATAAGAGCATAATCTCTTAACACTACCCAAATATTTTCTCCCTTACAATGACCAAAGCCAAATAAAAAATTTACATTTTAAAATGTATAGATTATTTGTTACTTTCAATAAGAGAATTTTATTTTCAATTACTAGAGAGCGTATTAGTGCTTTCAATCAATACATTACATGGTTAGAAAACTTTTCAGCTTATTCAAAATAAATTTTGTGTTTCTACTCATCATTTGCTTTTTTCCAGCTGAAATAAGCAACTTGTTAATTCTTTTTAGGCTTTCACTTCAAATTATGCATTTCTCAAATTAAAAGCCAAAAGGGAAGACTGGGCATCAGTATTTCATTCTGTCCTAAACATTCTACTTTAACTATATCCAGGTTTGTGTACTCGTAGAATAATCTTAAGGAATTGATGTAGAAATGTTTTATTAAATAAAATATATATTCCTAGCCTCTTCTTTATCTATCACATATATACCCACTTCAGAGCTGACGTGGCCTGATGCTTTCAAGTAGCTTCTGACTTCCCAGAACTAGTATTTTCCAGCTTACCCCATGGTGTTCTCTCCATAGGTAAAGCTTTAATGACATACAACTATGGCAGAGAGAGGGAAGGCATGAGGGCTCACCGTGCACTAAATGATACGTTTTTTTTACTGAAATTTATATTTACTTCATCTGCTTATAGAAATACTCCTTGTATTCTCCCAGGCAGATAAATGAAAATCAAAAGATATTCTTGTAATAATGCAAGGATATTTTTCCTCACCAAAACAAAGGAAAATATACATTTTGCTCAGAAATTGTTGAAATAATGTCTCTGTTGTTTTGGACTAATCCATATAATTTCCACAGCAGAAATAATAGTATCAAGAGAAGAAAGAAAACATTTGGAAAATAAATGTGGTGACACTGATCCAGAATCAGATTTATGGTATTACTTGAAAGACATGATGGTCTATAACCATCAGTTGCTCAATTATTGGGTAAATCCTGTCATGAGAAGCAGTGTTTAAGTGTTTACAATGAGGGTCAGCAAACAATGGTCAATGGAAGCAAATGGCTAAAATGAAACTCAGCCTGCCTTATGTTTATGAATAGCCTATAAGCAAAGAATAGTTTTCACATTTTTAAAGGTTTTAAAAACTCAAAAGCAGGATAATATTTCATGACACATGAGAATTTCATGAAATTCAAATTTCAGTGTCTAAAAATAATGTTTTATTGAAGAATAGCTATACTCATTCATTTGTGTATTGTCTATGGCTTCTTTCACACTATAATAGTAGCACTACTGAGTAGTTGTGACAGAGCTGGTATGGCCCACAAAGCCTAAAATATTTATATTCTGTCCTTTACAGAAAAGTTTGCCAACACCTGGCTTAGAGCATACTTCTTTCATTACTCATATCTTCACTCCATTACCTGGAGAGATTAAGGCAACCTGCACAAATCCCTCAATGGCACACTAGCTTCAGAACAAAAATGACTCTGGATAATTTTTGGAGCTACTGTGGCCCTGAAGAAATAAATCTCCCCCTGAATATATCTTGGATCCTTATAATCCTCAGACTGATGGGGAATTGTTAACATACGAATAAGTTTTAAAGTTTTGAAGAAATATAGAAAGTAATAAAACTTCAAGGATATTCTTCTGACTACATGCATTGTTAAGTGTGAATATTAGCAAAGACAAAAAAAGACTCGTGGATGTAGGTAACAATATGGTGATTACCAGAGGGACAGGGAGTGGGGGAGGTAGAAGAGGGTAAAGAGAAAGATAAATGGTGATAGAAGGAGACTTGACTTGGGAAGGTGAACACACAATACAATATACAGATGATGTAGTATTGTTGAACTGTACACCTGAAACCTATATAATTTTATTAACCGAAGTCACCTCAGTAGATTCAATAAAATAAATTTTAAAATAAAAAGTAAGATAAAAATGCCTGCAGAATATATACACACTTTAAAATAATATATTTTTAAAAATAGATACATTTTTAAATTTTTTAAGGCCCGTATTAAAAGTATAATTAACACAAATTTGATAGGTCTGTATTGTCAAAAAATGAACTAAAAGCATGTCTACCCTACTTTCCATTTCAACTTCAGATTCTTCTTTTCCAAGATCAAACATTTTCATCAAATATAAACTAATCCGATTTCTTATTGATTAATTATCATTTTGTCAGGTGGTAACTGCAAACTAACATTATCATTTGATATTATAATGACCAAGTTAGCAATAACTAGAAGCATTCATTCTAGTGCGTATAGTGTATACTACCTATTTTTCCACATGTTCAACCATTATAAAACATAGCACTGGTACCAATTTGGACAAGTAAATCACTGCATTGACCATAGAGGCTAGGAACATGCCTACAGTTATGTACTAAACTTTTAAATCACTAAACAAATATTTATTAAGCCTCTTCTAAGTGCCTGGCACCATTTTAGGCAATGAAGATTAAGTAGTGAAGAAACTACATATGTTTTATTTCTTCCTTTGTTTATTGCGTGTTTCTTTGAAGAGACATAAATAAGGAAAATAGAGTATGTATCAGATGTGGAAAGTGTCATGAAGGAAAATAAAATGAGCAATGGGAAAATAAAGGGCCAGCTCTGGATGCCAGTTTGAAGTGACATAGTCAAAATGTTCTGATTAAAAAGGCAATTTTTAAGGAAAACTGAGGACAGTGAGGGGATGAGAAATAGGCAGGTGAGATAGGCCTCTGAAGAACTCAGTAAGTACCATGACAGAGTCAGAAATCACATATACCCGAGGCCATGGAAAACCATACCCTCTTCTCCACTTCTCTCTCCCTGAGCTTGAATCTGATGACGTGAGAACCAAGCAGTGACAGAGCAGTAAGAAAGAGGTACTCTGAGAAAAACAAGAAGAGAGGAAAGCACCTTCCGCACCATGGCCCTGCCTGTGACAAGGGGAGAGGACCAAATGTTAAAGAAAGTTCACACTTTTGATTTTTTACTAGGAGTATAAAATTTGAATCACAAGATTGAGACCCTGTTTACAATTTAAAGTCAATGAAAGTCTTTTACCATCAAAGAATGACTCAGGCAGAGTTCCAGATTTAAGGAAAAAGGGAGCGTCTAAATTTCCCACACCAAGTGCATTTTAATGTTACATGGGAGATGATGTAAAGTCATGTTTTTATTGTATTTCACAAGAGAGAATTGTTTATATATCAGATATATACAGAGAGAGAGAGAGAGAAAGATTAATCAGTTCACTTTGTCAACTGATTGACTTGTGTACTTTCAGTATATATGATATACTCAAATAAAATGCTTATTAAAAATGTAAAAACAGTTAACTACCATTTCTGCTAATTTAGCTCACTTGAGAATCCTGGGATAGTCAGTGAACAGTAGTTTAAAGGTTAAGGTTTTAGAAAGAATGATTTTATTATCACTCAGGTTTATTCCATAGTGGATAAATACTGGTGTATAGAAGAATTTCCTGGCACTAGATACAATTCACGTAGAGAGTGAGAAGCAGGTAAACATATTTAGAACAGATTATGCTTCAAATATTACCTACAGACATAAGATCATGTGATATTTAGAAAACCAGCCAGAAAGTGAATTATCTCTGAAAGCACAATTCTCTAGTGAGCCCAGCTCCCTGAGAGATAGAAATAGTCACTTGAGTCAAAGCAGTCTCTGCAGACACTTTGCCTAGGGTAGGCCTACAATCCCTTTTAGCTGGATGTCAACTTAGGTGTCATATCTTTTTAGATTTTTTTCAATATAATTGACTGAAAATCTATTCCAGATGTGGTGGAATACTGTTTTTCATAATCACTGCTAGTAATATTTGCTCATTTATGGAACATCACATAATCTTTATGTTACTGGCCTGATATTCTATTATTAATACATCATCCCAGTGGTAGAACTCAGCTCCTGTCCCCTGAGTTTCAGTCTAACGTCACTCACACAAGTGTTAACATATATAATCTGTGTTCTAGTGTGACAGAGGGCTTTTACATGGCCATGTGTCTCTACTCCTTCCCTACCCTAAGATCTGTTCCTCTCCCTTCAGTTTTTCTTTATTACTCTAATATAATTTCTAGAGCTATTTTACCTTATTCAAAAACTCATTAATATCTCTGCCAAAACAAAAGAACCAGCTACTTCAAAGCTCACTAATTAACACAATAGAACCAGATGTCTCATATCTGACCAACAGTTTTCAGGAATGGACAAAGCAACGTAAGTCAATTTTCCTTTTAACATAAATTAGGCAAACCTTTACAAAGGCTTGTTGGCTACAGCAGTTCTGTGTAAAATGAGAAAATAAAACTTTTCTTATTTTTCCTAATTTCTTTACTACTTTTTGGCTCTATACCTTTAGCTATATCCCACCTGTATTCGATCTTCCTTGTTAATTCCTTCCTTTATTTTTGTTTCCTTTTCCCTATCCATGTTCTTGCATCAATCTTTCTTTATTGTTTTTTATTATGCCTTTCTCTTGTACTCCATCTTCATTTCCTTATACGCCAAGACTAAAGAATTTGATTTGAACCTAAGTCGTTCTTACTTCAGTGATCATTTTCTCTCTACTTTATGAAGCTGTCTATATAGCTGCACTAGCATGATCTACCTTTTTTTAAAAGTTTTCTGTGATGTTCTAAAGTGCTTAAAGTTATCAAATAGCAGAGTAAATCATTTTACATAAGATGCTAATCATATTTAATTAGAATGCAATAATATGGCAATGCTAAGCCTCAGTACTATTTCTGTTTATGTTAGTTTGCCAGTTTTAGATTTCATTTCAATTAAAATATATGCAGATGTAGAAAATTTTTGTTTATATTTTGACTTCTATAGTCAATATAAAAGAGCACTACTATTTGATTTACATATATTTAAATATATACTAACAAGTTTATATTATGTCACATCGTATTACACATTCATTTAGCACATATACCTATGTACCTACATTATGTTCTGTACTTATTCCAGGGAGTAAAGAGAGATACAGTAATACGATGAGAAGTGCTTTGGAATAATGGAGAGAGAACAACTAGCATACATCATTGTAATAATAATGACACAAGGACAATAATTACCATGTAGGTGACTTTGCATAAAGTAGTATCCCATTAAGTTTCTGTTTTACAGATAAGAAAAAATAGTTTTATCAGTTTAAATAATTCTAGATTTGTGTCTAGATCAATGTGCTGAAAATGTCATTTAAAGGCAAGATTTGAACACTTGCCTGTCTTATTGCAAATCCCATTCACTGTATTATATTGCTTCCATTTATAAGGTCATCATTCTATAAAATCCACAAACATATATGCTCATCATGGTGAGAATAAGTCATATTAATCCAACAAAAGCAATTCTAAAAGAAATTTCATGGGAAAAATATATTTTATTGCTTCATTTAAAATGTATGTTTTTTCTCACTGTATACAATGCAATGTGATCAGTGACAACTTGTGCTTACAGTGCCAATTAAGATTTCAAACAAATTATTTCCTTTGAAATGTGTTCAATGCATATTTAGATAATATAGCAAGAAAGAAAAGGATGAAAATATTCCTGAACTGTGTACACACAAACATGTCATGTAGTAGAAGTAACAAACACGTACATAAAGTTATTCTAAATTATTTACTTTCAGATCCTACTGTCATGCTTATAAATTCTCTTAAGACTTATTTTAAAAGTTATAGGAATCTTATTTATTTGTTAGTAAATTTTGTAATATTTTATATTTTTCCAAATGCATTGAGTTAACACATTAAATGAGAACTTACCCATTTCCTACTCTTGTACCTCCTCAGAGAACATTTCAAGCTTCTGGATTTAACTGAGTTTACTTAAGATTCATTATACAGCTCCCCTTTCTTCACAACTTTCTCCCACAAAAGATTATCTATACAACTAGAAGGAAAAAGTACTTTGCCTGTTGGTTTAAATCATCTGGAACAATCATGGGGAAAAAAATTGTGATAGAGTTGTACATTGAACACTTAATAATACCAACAACAAGGATAAAAATCATTACTTTTATTAAATTATGTACTATATGTCAGAGAATGTGAAGCACTTTACATAATTAACTGAGAACATTAATCATGTACAACATAATCTCCATTTCATAGACAAAAAAGCAGAGTCCTTATTTAAAGTGATTAGGCCAAGGTCACACAAAGAGCACATGGAATTTTCAACATTCTAATCAGGGTTTCTCTGAATCTAAGGCACTTTCTAATTATTATGTGTAAGTAGTTTCCCTGCCAACGAGTGATAAATCAGAGCAGATAGTTCAAACAAATGCTACCTGTACTATAATCATGTATTGAGTGTTCTACTCATACTCTAAGCACTCTAAGCATGTAATCAGATTTATGACAAACCCATGTTTTCTCTTGTTGGCTGAAGCTTCATAATTGTGTCATCAGTTGATTTTTCTCAATGATAATATTAAATTTAGACACATTTTAACATATTAACTTGTAGTCAGATTGTTCTGGATGTGATTTTATTTCTTATAAATTCTATGTTTTGGGATGAATTGCAAAATTATGTTGCCTAATATGTGAAGCTTATCTTTTTTATCCAGCATCTGGATAGGAAAAAAAGAACTGTTATAGTAAAAGGAGAACCAACCTAGAGTTCGGCTTGCTGAGTTCTTATCTTGATTTTGTCACAGAGAAGTGATATAGGTCTGTCTTCTGGACCTAAGTTTTCTCTTATTTGAAAATATAATGACTTGGAATTAATTTTTTTATATTACCCAGTTATAATGGAGGACAAAAAGCCTTCCATGTAGTTGGAATATGTGTGTGTATATATATTTACTTATACAAATAAAATTAATTATTAATACAAACAAAATAAACCAATGGATAAATATAAGTGACAACACTGTTGTGTGGTCTCTAAGATTTTGTTTTGTTTTGTTTGTCCTTGTTTTTGTAATTAGGATACGAAAAAGAACTATCTCAGTTCTCAACCACATACAAGGGCAAATGAAAGTAAATCTTACAGAACCCACATCTGAGAAAGGAAGTCTACTTATTACAGCTCTATAAGGCAAACAAGAACCATCTGCCAACTATCAGTGAACCCTCAAAGACTAAGAATCTCCTCTAAGAATGAAAGAGGTAGAAAGATGGCAGTGACTTTTTTGTTCCATGGTCAATTGATATCAGAATCCAATTTCAGATGCTATAGAGTAGGTCTTTAAGGACCTAAACTCTAGTACCAGATTGCTTGGGTTGAAATGCTGGGCACACACTGTCTATATGAACTTTGTTTATTGTTCATATGCTTCATTTTTCTCATCTTTGTATGTTAATGTTCCTACCTCATAGAATTGCTGTTAAGATAATCTTAGTTAATATAGGCAAAAAATTCAAGAAGTACTTGACCTATATTAATTATTCATTAAATATAATTTATATTGTTCATAGGTATAAGCTACAAGCTATATTTGGTTACCTAAGTATCAGGGCATTCATTCTTTTTTGTAGAACATTTCTGCCTCCTGTCCATTCTCTATAACGCTATATCAGAATTAGGGTCTTATTTTTAATTGTCATAATCACACCTTGAGCTAACACATCAGAATGCAATCAATTTCTTGTTTCTAAAATTATATTACTGAAACAAATGTTAATAACAAAGAACCTGCTGACTATTTTATAGTCTTACCTACTTTCTCTATTCAAGCACTGCCTTAGAAGTCTATTCTTATCAGTTCTCTTTTACTCAAGATAAAATGTTCATAGTGATATCTTCCACCCAAATAAAAGTGTATAACATATTTACACAGATGATAAGGCAATCTGGAATGACTAGAATTATCAAATTTGGATCAAATTACCTCTAAAAGTTTTGATAGAGAGCATGAACTTTGAGAAAACAAAGGAATGATAAAAATAAGTGGAGAAAAGTATTTCAGAGCTAGGTTTGACAAAAGACTTAAAATTAAGAGTGAATTTGTTGAATAGTATATGGAACCAAGGTAAACAAGACAACCTTCTAAATATATATATGTATATGTATACTTATAAATATTTATATTTATAAATATTTATATTTATTATATATAAACAATTTTTTAGTATATTTAATTTCTGGAAACCTATTCCCTTCCATTACTTGAAGCAAAACTCTAATCTACACAAATCTTTTATTAATTTCAAATACATTAAATCTATAAAGTATATCACATAAATGATAAATGAACTGGTAGTACATAAAGAATGGGCAAGCAGAAGGTAAGTTAGTAAAAAGCTGCTATATAAATGTAACTACAAATTATTGAAGTCTTTCTAACTTGAAACAAAATCAAATCTTTTTAGTCAATAATTTCTGAGTGACCTGCTACTCAAGAAAAAAAACCAACTTGGATCTATCAATGAAAAAGGCAGTGTAAAACTAGGCCTCTTCTCGAAAGTGAAAATGAAAACTGAGAAATACCAAACCAGGAAGCTCTCCTCAACACCCCGTTTCAAAGTCTAAAGGAGAGAAAACCTTTTTGGAAAGCTTTTGAGATATAATTACTTAAACTTTGTTTATAGTGGCACAATCAAGTCTTTTCTGTTCTTACCCTGCCAAAAAAGTAAAACCCTAATGGATTAGGAACATCAACAACTGAAATACAGAAAACCTGAAAGTAGGAGGATGCCAAGAAGTATGAATGTTTCTATTCCCTCCTTTGTGTTAGCAGCTAGACTCTGCATTACTTTTTTTTATAAGTGTATATTATTATTATGTTGTTACAATAGTTCCAATTTTTCCCCTTTGCTCCCCTCCACCCAGCACCGCCCCTCTCCCAACAATTCCCCCTCCACAAGTCCATGCCTATGGGTTGTACAGACAAGCTCACCTGCTTCACCTTTCATATATTCTTCTTCTTCTTTTTTAAAATAATTAATTAATTTATTATTTTAACAATAAAAATTAACAATTCCTCCCTCTCAGACTTAAGACCCTTTATAATCTTATAAAGGACAATAGGCAAAGGTCTCGAGCTCCTTTAGCTGCTTCAAGCTGGACATGGTCATCGTCCTACCTACCCTTGGGTCCAGAAATCCCTAATAAGAGTGGGCGTGTGGAGAGGGGGGCGGCCTCACCACATGGGGAAGGATCCTGCAGACTCCAGGTCGGTTGGCTGTCCCTGAACAATGGCATGCTTGATTTAACAGGCTGGCATCCTTGTTGTATTCTGGAGGCAACAGATTTGGAAATAGGGTTAATAGACATCATTCAATCCATAACCACTAGATGACAAGACAGATATTAAGTTTTCAATGTTCCACATTAGGGAAAAGAAGGGCTTCTTTGGAGGAAGATGTGCCAGGTACATCTCACCTGTCCAAAACCCTTTTGCCCATTATACTTAGTTTTGGCTGAGGGAAATAGTTTAGGTTTCCCCTCTCTCAGACCTCTGGGCTCTTTCTGTCCAAGCCATTAGGATAGAAAAGAGAAACCAGTTTTAAAGTGAAGCCCACAGACCACCCCATTCTTCACCAACCCAGCCACTTAGTTCAGCCAAACCATTGAGTCTCAGGAGGCAGTGATACAGACAGGGTTAAGTGAGGCCTATACCTACAGACAATCACTCAGGTAATGAGATCATAGGATTATGCCCTTTGAAAACAGAAAACACATGTTAATTTATGTAGCATAACCCAAAAACAAGTCTCTAAATCTGTAGGACTATCTTATCGGAAAGACATCCAGTTGCAAGGCGTTTGACATTCTTCTTGCCTGTAAATTAAACACTTTTGATAATACCACAGACCTAGTTTAACTTTCATATCAAAACAAACTTTAAATGAAGATAAACTTTAAAGACGGTTAGCTGCACTACATTATAGTCTACCACTGAGCATTGTGATTTTCCTTGAATCACAATTTTTCTCCCTAAGATTACCCTCCTTGTTATTAAAGGGACTGCATTAAGTCCATTTTTAATTTACCCTGTTCATTTGTATAAACAAAACAAGAGCAGAAAATGATCACTAATGATCTTCAGTTATGCTTTGCAGGAACTTACACAAGGAACATTTAGGGTGACCTTCAGTCTGCCCTTCAGGGCACAGAAGCAGAACCACATACCTGGCATTCAGCCTTGCCTGTAAACACCTATCTTTTCCAAGTCCTTCTGGTTTTCCATTGTGCCTTAAAGTCCCTTCTAGTCATCTTTCAGGAAAACAACTTTCATTCCTTCCCTGGAAAGATTGCCATGGACTGCACATCCAACCAAGGTACAAGGCCTTTTATCTCATGGGCTTTTATTACCTTCGAAAGTCAATCCCAGTTCCTCAGTGCTTTTTGGTAACAACAAGAGTCCAAGCATGTCTCCTTTAGGCATGACATTCCAATCAAAGTCTTAGTCAAAATAAAACCTCTATTAACAACTGGTATTATTAGTTTTATGCAAAGAAACTTATGTGATTACTTGTTTAGAATGCCCAATTGGAGGGATCAGATAGGGAGAAAAATATACAGTGTGAAGGAAAATCCTTGTCCTTCTAATATTGACTGAACTTGCATTTCCATTGTTTATATTTTTATTTTTCCCCCATTAAAATTTTTGTTTGTTTGTTTGTTTTTCCATTACAGTTGTCCCACTTTTCCCCCCTCTTGCTTCCATGCACCCTGCTCCCCCTTCTCCCACATTCAGTCCCCACCGAGTTGTCCATGTTTATGGGTCATATATACATGTTCTTTGACTAGACCCTTCCCCTTCTTACCCCCTTATCTCCCTCCCACCTCCCCCTTTGTTAGTGTTAGTTTATTCCTTGTTTACATACCTCTGGTTCAATTTTGCTCATTTGTTTGTGTTGTTCATTAGTTTCCCGTAATAGGTGACAGCATAAAATATTTTTCTTTCGTTGCCTGGCTTATTTCGCTAAGCATAATTCTCTCTAGTTCCATCCATGTTGTTGCAAATGGTAGAAGTTCCTTCTTTCTTTCAGTACTTATTCATTGTCACTTTCCCCCTTTGTACTTGTGTTCCTCTCTGTCTCTCTCTCTGCTTCTTCATCTTATTAAAGCAGACCCTTTAGCATCTCTTGCAATGCTCGTTTGGTGGAGATGTATTCTTTTATCCTTCTTTTCTCTTGGAAATTCCTTATTTCACCTTCCATTTTGAATGAGAGTCTTGCTGGGTAGAGTATTCTTGGTTGTAGGCATTTGTTTTTCATTGCTTGGAATATTTTTTGTCATTCCCTTCTGGCTTGTAGTGTTTCTGCTGAGAAATCTGATGAGAGCCTTATTGGAGCTCCCTTGTATGTTATTAGTTGTTTCTCTCTTGCTGTTTTTAGGATTCTCTCTTTGTCTTTGAATGTTGCCATTTTAATTATGATGTGTCTTGAAGTGGGCCTGTTCAGGTTCATCTTCATTGGGACCCTTTGTGTTTCCTGGACTTGCGTGACTCTGTCTCTCCTCATGTAAGGGAAGTTTTCTGTCATTAGTTTTTCAAAGAGGTTTTCTATCCCTTGCTCTTCTTCTTCTCCTTCTGGAATTCCTATGATATGGATATTATTACATTTCATGTTGTCCTGCAGCTGCCTTAGAGCCTCTTCAGTCTTGTTCAGTCTTTTTCCATTTTGTTGCACTGTCTGGGAGTTTTTGTCTACATTGTCTTCCAGCTCGCTGATCTGATCTTCTGCTTCTTCTAGCCTGCTTTTAATTCCTTCTATTGTGTTCTTCAATTCAGAGATCGTATTCTTCATTTCCTCCTGGCTCTTATTGATAGCTTCTATGTCCTTTTTCATGCTGGTGTAATTCTCAGTAAGTTCCTTGTAGTTTTTCTGGAGTTCCTTGTAGTTTCCCTGGAGTTTTTTGTAGTTTCCACTGAGCTCATTGAGCTTTTCCATAATCCATGCTTTCAATTCCATATCTGATCGTTGGTTCCCCTCTATTTCATTTAGCACTCTTTCTGGGAATTCTACCTTTCCTTTCGATGGGGGGTTGTTTTTTTGTCTCCCCATTTTTGTGACCCCTATTGTTCGTTGGTGCTTCTTAGAATGATCTGCACTTCCTGGATCTGCCTCTAGTGGCATCAGATCCTGTACCAGTCTGGGCCTAGGCAGCCCTTAGAGACTTCCATGTATCTACTGCCTTTGTCTGACTTCTTTAGTTGTTTTTTTTTTTTTCCAGATTTAATGTGTTTTATTGATTAAAATATTACATTTGTGCCAATTTCCCTTCCCTCTGCTCCCCTCCACCCGGTGGCCCCCCTCCCTCCAGTTGTCCCCCCCTTTTAGATTATGTCCATTAGTTGTGCATACAGTTCCTCCCAACCTCTCTCCGTCTATTCCATTCCCTCCTACCTTGATCCCCAATTCCTATATCATCTCCCTCCCTTTCCCCATTCCCCCTCCCTGTTGACCTCCCCCCAATATGCTTCCCGTACCCACAGTTCCTTTTCCACTCTCGTTGCCTATTTAGTTTGCCTTTGTTTCATCTCCCTAGCTTCTGTTTTTTTTTTAAACCAGTCCCTTTAACATCTCATATAACAGTGGTTTGGATCTAATGAACTCTTTCAGTTTTATTTTGTCCTGGAAACACTTTCTACGTCCTTCTATTCTGAATGACAATTTCGCTGGATAGAGTATTCGTGGTTGTAGGTTTTGGATTTTCATTACTTTGAATATTTCTTGCCAGTCCCTTCTTGCTTGTAGGGTTTCCCTTGAGAAGTCTGCTGATAGTCTAATTGGGACCCCTTTGTACATAATTCTTTTCTTCTCTCTTGCTGCTTTTAAGATTCTCTCTTTATCTTTAATTTTTGACATTTTGATTATAATGTGTCTTGGAGTGGTTCTCCCTGGGTCCAGTCTCTTGGGAACTCTCCTTGCTTCCTGGACCTGCAAGTCTATTCCCTTCCCCAAGTCTGGGAAGTTCTCCTTTATTATATTTTCACTCAATTTTTCAAGTTCTAGTTCATCTTCCTCATTCTCTGGCAAACCAATGATTCTTATGTTGGGCCTTTTATAGCTGTCCCAGAGGTTTCTGATCCTCTCATTGTTGCTTCCCATTTCCTCTCGCTGCATTGGTTGACTGCTTGTTCCTTCTCCATATTCCAGTTTGTTGAAATGAACTCTGGATTTTTTCTCACCTTCTATCTCGTATGCGGTTTTGTTCCTTTCGTTATGAAATTTTTTCGCTTCTTTCTTATCTTTTTCCTGCTCTTTTGTGAATTCTGTAAGCCACCTGATAACAATGGCCCAGAACTGAGCCTCTGACAGGTTTCTTATCTGTTCATCTGTCAGGTTCTCTATCTGCTGTCTGGTGAGTTGTGTCACTGGGATTTCTATAGTTGTCTGCCTCATTTTGACAGATGCGTTTTGTTTTCTTGGGCCGGCTGTCCCGGGCAGTGCCTGTGTACTTGTAATGACCCAGCGACCGGCGCCGTTTGGCGTCACAAATCAGCGACCGGCGCCTGCCTGTCCGCGACCTATTTCGCAGCCCTGTGGTGCTTTCTTTGGGGGCGGGGGTCCAAGATGGATTCACACAGTTATTCAGCTAGGAGACCGGGATCCGTCCTCCCATCCCCCTGGGCCTCACTGTTCAAGGCGATGCGGCCGCCGCTCTCCCCAGCGCCGGAGTCGCGCACCGCCAGGGGCTTGCGCAGCCGGGATTCCTCGCCGGAGTCGCGCACCGCCAGGGGCTTGCGTAGCCGGGATTCCTCGCCACCCGCTGCTCCGGGTGCGACCACAAACAGCACTGCCCTCTTTAACTCTTACCTGCCCAAATGGCACCGCTGGTTTATAACTTCATATGTTGGACTTCCGTGTAGTTTTATTTTCTGGAATTTCTAGTTATCCTTTGTTTTGAAGTAGTTGTATTCCTCTCTAGTTGTAGAGGGAGACCTAGCGTGTCCGTCTAAGCCTCCATCTTGGCCGGAAGTCTCTTTAGTTGTTAATCTATCCAAACTGTGATTAGCTGTCAGGCTTAAGGACCATGGGTGTGGCAGCTTAGTTCCTGTAGGCAGGGCTTTTGCTTCCCCTCAGGCTGACGCCACCTGGGGGGCAGGAGAGGAATGGTCTGCCTGCAGTACTGGGGATGAGTCAGCACTGGGACCCGGTCGGCTGCTTCCCCAGTTCTCCCCTCAAAGCCACCACACCAAACTCTCCCCAAGCATCTCTAGTCCTCTCTGCCTTCCCTCCACTCGAGCCCAGGGTAAGTGGGGGCCAAAATATTTTCATATGTGATCCGCTTAAGAGCTCTTTTTCTCCAGCTGTTTCTCTCCGGCTAGCAAGAAACCCTGTGGATTTTCGCTTTTCACAGCTGGATACTATTTTACTTTCCACTCTGTTGCTGTAGGCTAGGAAGCTCAGCTGGGGGTTTAGACCCTGCCCTTCTCAGGGGGAACCCCCGGCTGCTGAGCTGTTTCTCAGTCCCTTCAGCTGCCACTCGTGTGAGCCCAGTCAGCCCTTCTGTGTCTCTGCACTCCCTACCGGTCACGTTGTGATGTAATGGCCTTTTCTGTCTCTCCGGGGTTATAAGACTTCTCTCCAGCTAGTGTTCGGTTGGTTATTCAAGAAGATTTCTCCAAAATTAAGTTGTAAATCTAGACTAGTTCTAGGAGGAGGTTAGTGTAGCTTCCTCTTACTCTTCTGCCATCTTGTTTTCCTCTACATTACTTTTTTTTCAACTTTACCCATACTGCCCCTTTTTAAACATCACTTTTTTCAATTGCTTTCAACTTTCCACTTTGCATTGAATTAATAATATTATTGAATATTCTGTCAGGGGATTCTTGTATTTTTTTTTTAATTCCATCACTACCTCGTTTTCTTAATATATGTAATATTTAACATATTTACTAACAGACTTTATAGTCTTCCCCACAAAGGAGTTTTTTGCAGTCAATTCAGTTAAATATAATTAGATTTATAATTGTGCTTGACCTGCAAACATGAACTGAGATATTTTACAACTTATTTTAAATATAAAATGCTATAATTTTGAATTTCCCTATTACATTTCCATGAAAAAAAATTGTTCTTTCTCATTAACAAATTATTTTAAAATAAAAATAAGTACATGGTTTTGCACTGATGCTGTTTTATATTTCTTCTTGTGTGTGTTCCTACTATTAACAAATAATTACATATGCCAGTGATTTGCCATAAACTGATGTACATATAGGGAACTCTGAAAAATGGTGCTGGAAGACTCCAGATTTATGAAGCTCAGATGCTTTAATGACCATGACTATTTTGTCAAACCTCTTGTATTTGTCTCTGAGCCTCTTTCTGCAAATTGCAGTCATCTTTTTCAGCCCCACGTGGTTATCCCATTCTGCACTATCCTCATTTCTAACCAACATGCAATCACACTCTTTTTCCATGAATATGTGCATCTTACCCTCCTTCTTTCCTTCCTGACCAGGATAAGAGTTCTGACTCCATGTGTTTTTTATCTTTTGCTTTTATCTTGGTTTCAGCTCCCCTCCCTCAACTCTGTTCCCTGTAGGTCGGGCTACCCTGCTTTTCCAATTAAAAAAATTTTAAATGCCACAGAGAAATTCAAACCTTACCACTTAAAATATATATATATATATATATATATATATACATATATATATATATATATTCTATTGTTGCATTTTATATTTGTGTTTAGTACCAAACATAAACTACCTTGTCATAATGCAGGATATGACCACCTTGCCTAGGAAAGAATTTTGATTTTTATAATCTGGCATTAATAAACATGGTGACCACATATTATTTATCAAGATAGCATATTATTTGGTAATGGTAGTTGATCTAGAAGCAAATCATCACAGCTTAAAAGAAGAAAGCTAATGCTGCTTAAACAACTGTTTCTTAAATTTTGTGTATACATAAACTAATTTTAGGACTGATAGCATGGCAAAAATGGTGGTGCTATTAAGCATTGACATTCTTGAGTACCAAATAGAATTTACGCCATGTTCTCATGAAGTCAGCTTTATTATAAATCAGTAATGGAGCTCTGAACTAGCTATACAATAATTTTTAATGTCAAAGTAATTCTGACTTTAATTAAAACTACATTAAGGTTAACATAAATAATATAATTCATCTCCAATCTCACTGATAGCTAAAGAAAAAAAAAGATTTTGATATATTTATTTCAAATGTGTTTGTAATATTCTTTATTTTACAAATTAATATATTTGGCCATAATAAATTTAGAAAATACAGAGAAGTTATAAATGGACATAGATTTCCCATAACCCTTATATATACTAATAATGCTGAGAATAACTGGATATATCCTTCCGAGAATGATATGGATAGGGGTAATTTATACCTAATAGTAAAACATAGAAGAAACATGCGTTATGTACTATGTAGCCTATTTTCCCTTCTTAAAAATAACTACTGAACCTCTTTGCCATTTTGTTATTCTGCACTATGCTAAGTACAGCCTCACAATCTCCCAATCATTCTGCACATTTTCCTTATTAGTACTTCCTGGATATAAGACAACTTGTAATAGTATTATTTAATTATTTTTTAAGTTATATGTCTTCTATTTAAAATTTTTTTAATTCAGTTTTAACCTGATGTGAAACATTTACTTAGCTTTAACTGTGGACAATTTATTTCAGTTTTCACTAACAGTTTTTTCTAAGGTTTCTCTTCAGAAATACTAATTTACTTCATTTTCCATTAGTTGATATAATTATTTCAAAATTAATAATGTTTATGAACATCTGCATATTTGATTATATACTTTGTTGTCTCTCTAAAAAAAAAACGTTAGTTGAATATAAAAATATTGAGTACAAGCTTTTATATCCCAAAGCTTTAATCTATTACAATTCTGGTAGCTCCTTTTATAAAAAGATCAACAAGTCTTTTCAACTTGGATACTTTTTGTAATGTTTTCCCTTTGTGTGTATATCACCTGTTAAATCTAATGAAATGTAAAATTTTTAATCTAAAGATAAAAAATTATTTTTTCATGTGTAGAAAATTTCTTATATCTTTGATTAATTTTCTTAAAAATAATTTGTTTGACTTCTTTCTATCCTAAATGTTACTTTAGATCATTGTCATAGATATAATATTTCTATGTGACTTCATTAAACTGTTCCTGGCTTGTTTTACAAAATGTCTTCAAAACTCTGTTTTCTTATTTATTAACAGTTAAATAAAATAAGATCTATTCAGGTTTAATATTTGCTAATCTATGTATACAGAAGTAGGAAGATTCCACTGTATCTCATGTTTTAACCTAGAGGTCAGCAAACTTTTTCTACAAGGAGCCCAACAGTGAATATTTGAGGCTTTACATGCCATACCATCTCTATGACACCTGCTCAACTCTATCACTGAATCCAAAGACAATATGTAAACAGATGTACTAGGCTGTGTTCCAATGAATACGTATTTACAAACAAACAAACAACAAAAAAGAAAAAACAGAGGAGCCAATCTTGGCCTGCAAGACATTGTTTCCCAACCCCTTCTCTAATATATAAGATGTTAGGGGCTCTCTTATATATAACTAAGGACAAGCTGATGTGCATAGATTCTAATACAGTGACCTCATTATAACAAACAATAATTACCTAGTGCAGCACTTCTCTGTTAACCCAGGAAGCTCTTCTACTTACAATGCATTTTTCTGATATTTGTACTTATATGTGTTGGGAAAACTTAATACCCTGGAATACTCTGCTATCATAGATCTTCAGCCTATCTACCTGTCCTGCCTATAATATTGTACTTCTGGGGACCATTTATCCAAAATGCAAAAGCACAAAACTGGATAATTTTCTGGTTACCATCTCTATTAATTACATATTGCTGCATAACAAATTACACTGGGGAACACAATTCTTGCTGAGTTAGATCTGACACTTGTTTTTGACTAACTTTTAACATCTGAATCCAAAAATTAGTTTTTCTCTATCACATCAACTTTTTAAGGTACAGAATACCCTGCCATTGTCCCAAAAATCATACAAAGTGTACATACAAAGGAAAATAAAGAAAAATTACCTGAATATACTGTTTATTTAGACTTATTTTATTCATATAAAGGCTATATATTGTTAATGTAAGTCAAATTGTGTACCAGTAGTAAAGTTCTGCTACCAAACATACATATTAAGTCATCTTCTCTTTTCAAAAGACAGGCTAGGAAATGCCAAAATGAGAGACTTGAAACAGTCTCCTTCAGTTGGCAAAGCTTTAAGAAATTATTTCATGAGACCAAGTTTTATGTGAAGAGGTGGGAATAGAATGTTCTTTCTGTAACAAGTGGCTCATGTAGAATGTTTGGATCTCCAGGTTTGAGGTCAGGTCTTGGAGGCCAATTTGACTTGACCCAATGTTTCTCATGATCTCTGCTGTCCCACGTACACAGAAAACAGGGATACTTGGTGTATCCACATTGCTGACCAAGATGGAAGCAGACCATTTTAAGGTCAACACAGATGATCCAATTGTGCTTGTGATATTGAAACAGATCAATGACTCCTTTTATGTCTTCATATTCTTCATGAAAACAAACTGAATTCCCAATTGAGACTGCACCAAATAAATTGCCATTGTGAAGGAGGACATACTTCGAGCTCTGCTTTGAGCTATTGATCAACAGTCACCATTCAATTGCATTCTAGATTAAAATTCCAAATTCCTCCATTAAATCATATATGTTATGGCAATACACAAAGCCACCATCACTTCAAAAATGCTACAGAAATGCACTTTCTCTTGATCAAAAGTAGGATGCCTTTGCTCCTTTTTCAATCAAGTTTTTCTCATGCAGTCTTGATTCTAGGAGTTCTGAGGTCTTTTTGGATAGTCCCAAAATCTCATGCCAAGTCATTCAACTCATGCTGATCAAATCCCTTACAAACTGAGTCATCTTCAATTTCAAACTCTTCATCATTGCTCTCACTTAGTTCTTCACCATACTCCTGTTTATCAGAAAAGGGCAGTTCAATGAAAACTGGCACTGGGATTTCAGCTGAATGAGGCACTGGGCATATAGCTGATGGTAGACTAGGATACTCTATTTTACATTTATTGTTTTGTTATATCCTGACATTTTTGCTATACAAAAGTGACAGTCACTTGAATGATCTCTGGCCTCTCGCCAAACCATAGGTATATCAAATGGCAGTTTATCACGTGTTGCCTTCATCCACATTCATAAACTCTCAAAACACTGCTTGCACACCTTGTGAGGGGCCCAAGACTTATCTTGATCTCCAACTTTTACTTTAAAATATGCAAAATAAGCTTGCCTCACCTATGAGCTGATGTTTGTCCTTTGACTGGGAATGGTGAAACTGCCACAGATATAACAAAATGAATCAGAGTTGTTAAAGCACTTACAATTAGAAATAGCAGAGACAGACATGATCTGAAGGAAAGGAAATAAGTATGTAAATAAAAAATAAATTCTGCTAACTCCTTGTATACAGACAAGAACTCAAACTACACTTTGGAATATGATTCACTATATAGAGCAGCACAGACAAAGGCAGTAGATCTCTGGTGGTCTCCAACAGGCTGCCTATGCCCAGACTGGTACACAATCTGATGCCATCAGGGGCAGATCCAGGAAGTGCAGATCAATTTAAAAAGCAGCAACAAACAAGACAAGTCACAAAAATGGGGAGATGGAGAAACAAGACCCCATCAAAAGGAAAGGAGAAATTCCAGAATCAGTGCTAAATGAAATAGAGGAAAGCAAACTATAAGACATGGAATGCAAAACACAAATTATAGGAAAGCTCAGCGAGCTCAGCGAGCTCAAAGAAAACTACAAAGAACTCCATGGAAGCTACAAGGAACTTGCTGAGAATTACACCAGCATGAAAAAGGATATAGCTGCAATCAATAAGAGCCAGGAGAAAATGAAGAATACAATTTCTAAACAAAGAACACAGTAGAAGGAATTAAAACAGACTAGAGGAAGCAGAAAATCAGATCAGCAAGCTGGAGGACAACGTAGAAAAAAATTCCCAGACAGGCAACAAAACAAAAACAGACTGAAAAAGAATGAAGAGGTTTTTAAGACCGCTGCAGGTCAACATAAAACGCAGTAATATCCATATCATAGGAATACCAGAAGGAGAAGAAGAGGAGCAAGGGATAGAAAACCTGTTTGAAAGTGATGACAGAAAACTTCCCTAACTTGTTTTGTCACATTCTTTTGCTTAGAACCAGCATAAACACCAGGAGGCAGGAACAATAGGGGCCACCATAGAATGTTATCTGTAACACCATTAACTCTAAGCCTCTAATTTAGGAAATGAAGAACAATAAATGTACAAAATGTTTTCTATCTTTTGAATTTAGTTCATTTTATGGAAAACCTATAATTGTAGGTTTTAAAGTTTAAATCCTCTGATTTAGAAAATAGGCCGTTTATCAGCAGTCACTTAGGCTTTCATAAAATTTTGTCTTTTCTAATCTTCAAAATTGTTAGTGGTGGAAGTTTAAAAGTTTGTCAGACAGTTTTTAGCCAGGTGACTTTTTAAAAAATAAGGTCCATATAACTCTGAGGCATTGTTATTTATTTTATTTTTATTAATTTATTTTAAATTATAATTGAAAAACAGTATTATATTAGTTTCTGGTGTACAACATAATGATTCAACATTAATATACCTTACAAAGTGATCACCACAATAAGTCTAGTACCTGTCTGACACTGTACATAGTTACTATGATGTTATTGAGTCTATTCTCTATGCTGGGCCTTACATCCCTATGACTTATTTTATAACTGGAAGTTTGCACTTCTTAATCCAGGTGACATTGTAAAGCAGAGATATCCAGGACTAGTCAATACATGACACCTGCAAATTCAGATATATAACTTTCCCATTATCCTCTCTTCTACATTTATAGAAGAAGTTTGAGATGGTTTGAGATTATTATTATAATAATCTTTAGACCCAAATAATGTAAATTATGTTAACATATACCTTATTATTATTGAACCAGTCTACTCCTGAAATAAACCCCACTACATTATATAATGAAGTTTTCCTGGGTTTCTGCTACTATTTCAACATTATTTAATCAAGATCAATATTTATTTTTACAGTTTTATTGACATAATTGACCATTCAGATTTATATATATTTAAGATTTACAACTTGATGATTTAATATACATTGCAAATTAATCACCACACTCAAGCAAATTAACATATTCTTAACCTCAAACAGTTATCATCTTTTTATGTCTGTGCGATGAGAACACTTAAGATCTAATCTCTCAGCAAATTTCCAGTATGCAATACAATATGATTAATTATAGTTACAGTGTTGTACATTAGATCTCTAGAAGTTATTCCCCTTGAGTAATTGAATTTTGTTCCACTTGACCAACCTCTCATTTGCCCGTTTATCCAGCCCTGGCAACCATCATTCTACTCTCTGCTTTTATGAGATTGTCTATATCCGAATTTACATGTTAGTGAGATCATACAGTATTTGTTTTTCTATTCTTGACTTATTTCACTTAGCACAATGTTCTGCAGTTTTATCCACCTTGTTGCAAGCGGCAGAATTTCCTTCTTTTTAAAGATGAATAATATTATACTGTATATATAACTATGTTTCTCCATTCATTCATCAGCATTTATTTCCACATTATTCATATACTTATCTCTTTTAAATTTTTCCTATTAAAATAAAAATTTTTATCAAATTTATTCCTGAAAGTTCAGAAGAATTCAGAAATTTTCTTTATTTTTTATGTTCTAAATGTCCTTTTATGTTATTGAAATACTTTACAGTATTTTTCTCTTTTGTGTGTGTGAAACCAGGTGAGGTTTGAGCTTTTTGGAAAAGAAATAATTATTGCTTCTATCTCTGTCTCTGTCTCTCTCATATATATATATAATAGTTTTCAAGTTTGTTGTTAAGGGGCTCCATATTTTTTAATATAGCAATAGGTTGCTATAAAACTTATATTTCTTTATAATATAACATAGGCCCCCATAGAACCTGATCTCATTAAAGAGGGCTTTTCCCTAATCATGCTTCTCTGGTTTCTTAGACTGTTGGATCTAGTGATGATAGCACTTGCCTTCATGAGTGATGTAGTCATATTTGGAGGTGTATTTTACTGCCAGTTTCTGACACCTACCATCTATACAACATGTTTCTAGAGATGGTAAAGGGCTGTCATGTAAATTTTGTTTAAAGCAGTTCTCTGTCAAGGTGGATCTCCCTTCAGAGAGTAAATATTTGCTGAAAGTTTCTGAGCTCTACCATTACAAGGCCCCCTCCACACATCATATTCTTTCTCACAGAACCATTATGACTTGAACAAGCTTCCTAAAGGGATCTTTTGGTCTCAGATGCTTTTGGTATTACTTAGTGGTAGTTGGAGTTTTGAGTTTCGTCTGACTTCTCACTGTACTGAAAATGTGCTCAATGTTTGTTTCTTTTTACAAAATTATTTTAGAGCTGTTTTAGATTCACAGAAAAATTGACAGGAAAATTTGGAAATTTCCCACACACCCCTGTCTCAAACATTCCTAGCCTTCTCCATTACCAACACCTCAAAAATCATTATAAATTTGTTACATTTGATGAACCTACACTGACTCTTCGTTATCACCCAAAGCACGTAGTTTACATAAAGGTTCATTCTTGGTATTATGCATTTGATGGGTTTACAAAAATGTACAATGACTTGTATTCATCATTATAGTATCACATGGAATATTATTAGTGTCCTAAAAATCCCTGTGCCCAATCTATTTAGCCCTCCCTTTCCTCCCCAATCATTGGAAAACACTAATCATTTTACTGCCCGTGTAGTATTATTGCCTTTTTCAAAGTGTACTATAGCTGGAATCATAGAGTACATAGCCTTCTCAGATTATCTTCTTTCACTATTATAATATACATTTACAGTTCCATCATGTCTTTTTATGGGTTGATAGTTCATTTGTTTTTAGTGCTGAAAAATATTCCATTGTCTGATTATACCATATCTGTTTTTCTACTAAAGGATATTTTCATTGCTTCCAAGTTTTGACAGTTATGTATAAAGCTGATATAAATATACAAGTGCAGGGTTTTTTGTGAATGTAAATTTTTCAACTCCTTTGGGAAATACCAAGACACATAACTGCTGGATCATATGGTAAGAGTTATGTTTAATCATTTATATAGATTATGCTATTGCAGTTGTCCCAATTTTCCTGCTTTGCCTTCTCTACCCAGTAACCCTTATTCTTTCTGACAAACCACCACCCCACTTAGTTCATGTCCATGGGTCATGCATATAAATTTTTTGGCCACTCCATTTCTTATACCATTCTTAATATCCTGTTGTCTATTCTGAACCTACCAATTGGTACTTTTTAATCCCTGTCCTGCCCCCATCCCATTCTCCCCCTTCCCCATTCCAACTCAAATGATATACATATCTATGATTCAGTTACTGTTCTGCTTTTTGCTTAGTTTGTTTTTTATATTCAATTTTTGTTAATTGTGAATTTATTGCTATTTTAATGTTCATAGTTTTGATCTTCTTCTTTTTATAAATAAGTCTCTTTAACATTTCATATAATAATGGTTTAGTGATGATGAACTCCTTTGACTTTGCCTTGTCTGAGAAACACTTTATCTGCCCTTTCATTCTAAATGATAACTTTGCTGGATAGTATAATGTAGGTTGTAGGTCCTTGCTTTTCATTAGTTTAAATACTTCTTGCCAGTCCCTTATTGCCTGCAAAGCTTCTTTTAAGAAATCAGCTGACAGTTTTATGGGAAGTCTTTTGTAGGTAACTATCTTCTTTTGTCTTGCTGCTTTTAAGGTTCTTTCTTAATCCTTAACTTTTGGCATTTAAATTACAATGTGTTTTGCTGTGGTCTTCTTTGTGTCCATTTTGTTTGGAACTCTGTGCTTCCTAGACTAGTATGTCCATTTCCTTCACCAAATTAGGGAAGTTTTCTTTCATAATTTTTTTTCAAATAAGTTTTCAATTTCTTGCTCTTTCTCTTCTCCTTCTGGTACCCTTTATGATTCAAATGTTGGTATGTTTGAAGTTGTCCCAGAGGCTCCTTAGCCTATCCTCATTTTTTAGAAATTGTTTTTCTTCTTTCTGTTCTGATAAAATGTTTTTTTTTTTTCTTCCTTATGTTCCAAATCATTGATCTGATTCTTGGCTTCACTCACTCCACTGTTGATTCCCTGTAAAATATTCTTTATTTCACATAGTGTAAACTTCATTTCTGTGTTGGTCTTTTTTATGTTGTTGAAGTACCCAATGAGTTCCTTGAACATCTTAATAACGTGTTCTTTGAACTCTGCATCTGAGAGATTGCTTATCTCCACTTTGTTTAATTCTTTTTCTGGCGTTTTGTTCTGTTCTTTTACTTGAGCCATATTTCTTTGTTTCCTCATTTTGGCAGCCTCCCTGTGTTTGTTTCTGTGTATTAGGTAGAGCTACTTTGACTCCCTGTCTTAGTAGCATGGCCTATTGTAGAAAAGTGTACTGGTAAGTTGGATGGGCTGGAGTGTTGTATAACTGCCAGGGTGGGGCAACCTGTGTGAACCAGTTTGATGGTCTCTCAGATATGGTGTCTCCTTTGTGGCACTGTGATGGGGAGGGCTCAGAAAATGGACTAAGGCTGCTCCCTGGCCTTTTCCAGGGAGAGAGCTGTCCCCCAGCTCTTACCCTCATGCCAGGCACTTCAATTTCTCCTTGTATGCCACTGCTTCCCACTCCAGCTACTGCCCCAGTGCAGTACTGGAGATCAGAGGGAGTGAGTCTGTTTAAGTCTTAAGTCCATTTCAGGCCCTTTACGAGGAGTCATCTCAGAATTTCACATTTTTTTCTGCTGCCCCAGTTTCACTGGTTTTCCCAGTCAGAAGTTATGGAGAGTTATCTTCCTGGCACTGGAACCCTGGGCTATGTGGTCTGGTGTGTGACTGGGATTTCTTGCTCCCAAGATATCTCCCCTGATTTTTATCCACTGTATATAGGGGTGGAACCACCTGTTCTGAATCTCCATATCTCCACATCTCTGCATCTCAGTATCTCCATGTCTCTGCATCTCTGCCTCTCCTATGCATCTGGATGAATGTGACTTCTTTAATTCCTTGGTTAGTGGTCTTCCATACAGCTCAATTTTCTGATGATTTTGGGTGATGTCTGTTTTGTATTTTACTTTCAATTATTGCTATGGTTGTGTGAGGAGGCAAGTCGTGGTCACCTACACCTCCATCTTGACCAAAAGTTCCTAATTGCTGGGTTTATTTGGTATTCTTCTGATTGCTTTTCATGAACGACTTTAGAACTCAGTATCACCATTTATCTTCCTAAACAGAACCAAATTCATGCTTAAGTTTTCTTAAATGAAATATCTCAAAATCAAAAAACTGATGGAATCTAATCAAGAAAAAATGAATGGGAAAATTTGACTGGATTTATAAAAATGCTATCTTAAATTTTCTGAGCAT
Organism: Furipterus horrens; assembly: GCF_987537825.1. Taxonomy (NCBI): domain Eukaryota; kingdom Metazoa; phylum Chordata; class Mammalia; order Chiroptera; family Furipteridae; genus Furipterus; species Furipterus horrens. The sequence continues at coordinate 72,667,460 of NW_028327175.1, forward strand.
ATATTGCATATATTAAAAAGAATATTCTTCATTTCCACAATAACGTGATCTTCCTAACTTCCTTCAAACACAAAATCCTTGCCTTTATGTTGCATTTTTGGTTGTCCAAGAAGAAGAAAAGTAACAGAGAAAACACAGAGGCATGTGTGAACTAAGACTCAACCTCATGCCTGGGAATCATTCATTACACATTGACAAGAAGTGTGCCAAACTAGAGAGTGTGCAGCACTACTCGGCTTGCATCCAATGTGACAGCTATTTAGATTGTTCAAGAAAACCCAGAAATTTGGATTTGTATATGAAATCTCCTGCATTTTAATTGGTGGCATATTTTAAAAACCATATTCAAGTCAAACAAACATTGTGAGCTGTGTCTGAGCAGCAGACTTTCAGCATATGAAGTCTCTCTGAACTCTTAAACTTCAGTGTTATTGTTATATTTTACATCATCTCAATTTCTCTGTGTCTGAAAATGGGCACATGATGGCATATTTCACTTTTGACTTGTAACTCTAAATATCTCACTGGAAAGTGTAGACTTAATTTTATTTTTAATTGATGGAGAGCAAATCTACTTCTCTGTCAGTAAAACCTCACAATCATTTCTCATTTAAACACTTGTTCCTTCAATTATATTTTGTCTATTTCATGCTTTTGGTTTATTTTAACCTTGATAAATTGAACAGTTTTACTTTTTCTCTCAGACTTTCTATGCCTTATGCTGTTTTTACAACATCAATATACAGAATGGATTAATGATTTTACAGGGAAGATAGAGACATCTATTTATAGAGTCCTCATAGGTATCACAGGCTGTATACTGCTCTAGATTACTATAAGAGAAAATACCCCCTTTCCCCCAAATTAAAAAATGGCATGTCAGTGAAGAATGATGTAGAATTAGATTATATTACTTTAAACAAAATATTTTAACCCATAAGATGTATGTGTTTAAAATGCATTTAAGCTAAATAAAGAAGTTAGACAGTTCAGTAAAAAATAAAAAAAAATTCTTAAGTTTTCTTTCTTTCTTCTTTTTTTTTTTTTTTTGGAGGGGGTGGTTTCTTCTCTTCTAAATACGCCTTTAATAAACTTTTGACATACAGTACTAATGTCCAGTATAACCATACTGATGTCCATTCATTAATTCTAGCCTCATGCTAACATACTCACCAACCTGGTGAAAATGGGTTCACATGATTTTGTGTAAAGTCTCCTGTCCTGTATCTCTATATATACTTTCTAAATTACAACTTAATTCACTGAGTATTCATACTTCAGAAGCTGGCAGAGTAAGCAGCATGATAAGTTTTGCATTTTGAAACACACTCACAATTCAATAGCATCTGTTTAAAAATTTTTAGACTGCATGTCATTTCACCTAGGGAAACAGTTTCTAGATTATACCAGAGATTTTCTCCCTTATTTGAGAAATTACAGCACTACTTTTTCAGAATATAAGATTAGAACTTACTTTATATCAACCGTAAAAAAATAAAGCATACTAAATAAGAAAGACCTTTCAGCATTAAAAAAAAGTTAGATATTTATTGCTTCACACCCTATACATTATATTTTAAATGATGCATGCTAGATAAAAATGTCTGTATTAAACTTTTAATTTTGAAAAATGAAAGTATTCATATACACTTACACATGTATACAAATATGTATTATATATGTAATGTTTATATATGTAATAACTATTTCTTAATGATAGAAAAAATAAGGTTTCTTTTGGAGTGGAATTGAAGGATTGGAATGATAAGTTTATGTGATAATGAAATAGTGATAGTATTAGTAGTGGTGGTTACAAAAACATGTATGCAAAGAAAGAAAAATACCATATGATATCACCTAATACAGGAAACTAAAGAACAACACAAACAAAGGAACTAAATAGAACAAAGAGCAGAATAGTAGTCAATAGGGGGGAGGAGGGAGGGAGAGAAGGGGGATAAGTAAGGGAAGGGTTTAGTCAAAGAACCCGTATAAATGACTCATGGACATGGACAACGGGGAGGGATATGATTGTGGGAGAGGGGGTGGGGGAGAGAAATTAGGGGAGAAGGGCACAACTGTAATTGAAAAACAAAAAAATAAATAAATAAATAAAAATAAATGTAAATGCAGCTTAGGCACACAAAAACAAACAAACAAAAAAAACCATGTATGCTTCCAGAAGTTCTTCTCACTTTACATAGAATATTTATTAAATATAAATTAAAATGACCACAAAGTCTTAGTATCATCTCTTTTTTCATATCATGAAACTGACTTACATAGATATTTAAAAATGTGTCTAAGATCATGGAACTAGTTACCTATTAATCTAGATCTAGCCCAGCCTGTCTGACTCCTGTACTCTTAATCATCGCACTGCACTCTGTATGTATGTAGCCTTTCTGCATTCAAGTATCTTAAAATCAAAGTTGTTAATGAACATAGTTTAAAGGGTCAAACACGTCCATAAAGATTATTCTGAAAAACCCTTTTCACCAATACTTCCCCCCCCCAGAGATACCTGCTTTCAGTTTTGCCCTAATATTTAAAATGTGTCAGCAAATATATACATAATATTATAGGTACATCCTAATTTTAGGTATCTTCTATTAATGTCTCAAGAAGAAAGATGTGATTTACACTTTATTACCCTCTTCTCTTTCCCTCTGTCATCCCCAACAAGTAAGCACACTTTTGTTACATCCCATAATGCAGTTACATAAAAATGTGGGTGGGAACATTATCCAGTGTTTAAAATTATGACTATATGTATACTATTCATTACTGAGCCATGAGCATAATATAATTATTATTTTTTCTTAATATCTTATTTTCCTCAGAGTATGAGGGTATCAAGAAGGCAACAGGCCCAATCCCCTCCAAGATCGCCCCCCTTAAGTCCAAGACAGGTGAGGTCATCACTGACCAGGAACAGCAAATGCGGCGGTGGACCGAGCACTACCTCGAGCTGTACGCAACGAAGAACACCGTAACAGACACTGCTCTTAAAGCCATCCCAGACCTACCAGTCATGGAGGAGCTAGACACCCCACCTACTGCGGCAGAGCTCGGCAAAGCCATCGACCGCCTCGCTTGCGGGAAAGCACCAGGAAGCGACGGAATCCCTCCAGAAATCCTAAAGAGCGGGAAACCAGTCCTGCTACAGCCGCTCCACCATCTACTCTGTCTCTGCTGGAAGGAGGGTTACATCCCCCAGGATATGAGAGACGCCAACATTATCACCATGTACAAGAACAAAGGAGACCGCAGCGACTGCAACAACTACCGGGGCATCTCTCTCCTCAGCGTCGTCGGCAAAGTATTCGCCCAGGTCGCTCTTGCCCGCCTGCAGACCCTTGCTTCCCGCGTCTACCCAGAGTCCCAGTGTGGCTTCAGAGCTGGCCGATCAACAGTGGACATGATCTTCTCCCTACGCCAGCTGCAGGAGAAGTGTCACGAGCAGCATAAACCACTCTACCTCGCCTTTATCGACCTCACGAAGGCGTTTGATCTGGTCAGTCGAAGCGGACTCTTCAGCTTGCTACGGAAGATTGGCTGTCCACCACATCTGCTTGCTGTGGTCATGTCCTTTCACGACAACATGCACAGCACGGTGTCCTACAACGGCGCAACCTCTGAGGCCTTCCCAGTCAGCAGCGGAGTAAAGCAGGGCTGCGTCCTCGCGCCTACGCTGTTCGGAATCTTCTTCTCCATGCTCCTCCAATACGCCTTTAAGGACTGCAGCGAGGGTGTCTTCATTCACACCAGATCCGATGGCAAGCTCTACAACCTGGCCCGTCTACGAGCCAAGACCAAAGTCAAAGAGGTGCTCATCTGTGAGATGCTCTTCGCCGACGACGCAGCTTTGACATCACACTCCGAAGAGGGACTCCAGCAGCTAGTCACTTGCCTTTCCCACGCATGCAAGGAGTTCGGACTAGCCATCAGCCTGACGAAGACGAATGTTATGGCTCAAGGCACAGGGACTCCCCCATGCATCACCATCGACCGATACACCCTGGAGGTTGTCAACGACTTCACTTACCTCGGGTCCACCATCTCGAGCTCTCTGTCAGTCGACTTGGAGGTCAACCGGAGAATCGCCAGGGCAGCCACAGTTATGGCCAGACTGAACCGGCGAGCGTGGAACAATTCCAGCCTCACTGAGAAAACCAGACTGCGCATCTACCAAGCCTGCGTACTCAGCACTCTCCTCTATGGCAGCGAGACGTGGACCACCTACGCAAGGCACGAAAGGAAACTCAACAGCTTCCACATGAGGTGCCTGCGACGTGTCCTGCATGTCGCCTGGCAGGATAAGGTCCCCAACACCGAGGTGCTGAAGCGAGCCAATATGAGCAGTTTGCATGCAGTTCTTAGTGAGAGATGCCTCAGGTGGCTCGGCCATGTCAAAAGAATGGATGCAGGCCGTATCCCCAAAGACCTCCTCTACGGCGAGCTAGCAGAAGGCAAGAGGATGACAGGGCACCCAAAACTGCGGTTCAAAGACATCTGCAAAAAGGACATGACACAATGCTCCATCAATCTCAACACATGGGAAGTTCAAGCAGACGACCGCCTAGCCTGGAGGCTCGCGGTCAGGCAAGGTACGTCATGGGCAGAGGCTGCGCCCAACGAGGAGGCGGTCCAGAAAAGATCGAGGCGGAAGCAGCGTCAACAGCAGCAACAACGGCCATCTGCCTTCACCTGTACCAAGTGCGGCAGGGATTGTCACTCCCGAATCGGACTGCACAGCCATTCTCGGCGGTGCAGATAGACTCTCAAGAAGCTACGCCATCGTCTCTTGAGACGGACGGCTGCCGACGACGACGAAATTTTACTTTGTTTTATCTTGCTGTTTCAAGATAAAACTTTGAATATTTTTCTACTTACATAGCTTCAAACATCCAACAAACTGTCCAACTCTTCTTGAAATAACATCCAGATTCAGCAGGTGTACTATCAACTGGATCTTCCCAAAGAATCTCTATTGGCTCTTCTCACCTCCAATGTGGACTTTGACCGCTACTTTTATAGCATAATTATGTAGATTTCTTGCTTCAGTATAATCCTGGATTCTCTCATTGCTTCTCTGCCATATTTAGATTCCTTTATTCCTGGATTCCTTCACATATATTTTCCCTTTTTAATATTTTTGTTTGTTTGTTTAATTTGTCATTATGGTTGAGGATCTCACTAGTCTTAACTACCTGTCTGAATTTGTCTTTACCCTTATCTTTGTTTTACTGTTTAACTAGATACAGAATTCTAGATTGGAAATCATTTTTGTTCAATAATTTGATGGTACTGCTCTTTTGCCTTTAAGCTTCGTGTGCTGAATTTTAAATAGCAAAAGTTATTGTTTTCCTTGAGTCTTTGGTTAAGACAAGGTTTTTTCCCTGGGGAAGTTTGTAAGGCTTTCTTGTGTGTTCATAATTTGAAATTCAGTGATGATATATCACATTGTGAATCTCTTTGCATCCATAGTTCTACATACTTAGTAAATGCTTCTGATTGGAAAACTTATGATTCTTAGCTCTGGGAATTATTATTGAATAATTTTATTATGTTTCTCTTCATTTTTTTCCAAATTTTTTCTACTGCTAGGATGTTGATCATCTAGACTAGCATTTTATTTACTTTCCCTTTCATTACTATATTTTATTCTATTTTATTTTGCTCTTGTTTGGAGGAACAAAACCTTTCCAAAAACATATGTTGCATTTTTAAATTCTGGTTTCATATTGTTAATCTGGAAGAATTTTGTTTTAGTTTCTGTTTTTTCTTTATTAAAAATATAGCATCCTCTTTTTGTTTATAGAGTTAAAACTTCCTTATGTTTCAGAGAAAATTAATAGTATTGTATTTTTAGAGTTAGTCAATTTCAGTGGCTGTAAGTACTTTCACAATGGCAGATTCCAAGTACCAAAACGTGGCTACTGCATGCAGAGTAGGGAGAATATACTAAAAATTGTCTCTCACCCCAAAATCAGTAGATCCCATAATACTGCTGAGTAACAGTTCATTGCTTGAACTAATGATAGTACTTCAAATTACTTCTTTGTAAAATTTGTTTGGTCTTTGCTTTCCTTAAATAATATTGTGATCCTTTCATAACATCTCATCTTTAAGAGTGAGATGCTATAAAATCTACTGGAAGTTCTTAGCATGTGGGTGGGGCTTATCAACTAGATTTCATTGTAAAGTACGTAGCTGGAAATAACCAATGGTGATGTCTCTAGTATTTTCTCTAAAGAAGGATCTTCTAGTGTCTTGCCTAGAGAATAAAGGCCTAGCTTGTAATGCTTTTCAAACAGAGAGGGGAAGGACTGGTATTCGTACTAGAACATATTTGCTTATTTAATCCCACTGTTTTCTGATGAGTACCCACTTACTCAAATATACATGGTCATCCTGGTATTGGTACCCCTTTTATCCTCTTCAGAAAAATGTCTCCTTGCACTTTGTATTATTCAAAATTTGCATCATGAAAGCCCAAGTACTTTGTGTGGCAATTGGCACTTAAAGGTAGTTTTTATTTTTTTTTTAAGTATATTATTTTGACATGAAAGTTAAAAAATAGAAAAAGGAAATATTTTCATGATTATTCTTATCTCAACAAATTCTTATACTACTAAGGCATTCATTAGGAAATATTTTTTTTTTCACATTTGGATTATGAATTGAAAGAAAGAAGTTAAAGTTTTGGTCCAGAGCCACCAGACTTTAATTCAAGCCAAGGCAGCAGGAGTTTTCACAGCAGCTTTAAACCTTAATTAGCCTTCAAGGCAATGACCTCTAGGCAATGAGAATTAAAGCCTCTACATCTCTGTGTAATGTAGTAATTTTTTAAAGTTATTGTCATTTATGACTTGCTAAATTCCCAGGATCTTATTAAATATATTGGGGCTTTAGTTTTGTACTATTTTTTTTCTACCATTACTTGAGTTACATACTTTATTTTGTTTAATAATAAAACCACAGACATTGAACTATAATTGAATAATGATATATGACCCCTTTTAAACTAGCATTACTCTAACTATATATTGCGTTTTCTGAGAAATTATATTTATATATTCTTGAGAACACAAAAAAACTATAAATTTTTTTCTGTTATTAGTATTTATAGGTATATTTTATGAATTACATTGTTACAATAGTTCCAATTTTTCCCCTTTGCTCCCCTCTGCCGAGCAACCCCCTTCCCCATGAATCCCACCCTCCCCAGTTCACATCCATGGGTTGTGCATACAAATTCCCTGGCTTCACACTTTCCTATATTATTCTTTTTTAAAATTAATTAATTAATTAATTAATTTTTAATAACAAAAAAATAAAAATTCCCCTCTCTAAGACTTAAGACCCTTTATAATCTTATAAAAGACAATAGGTGAAGGTATCGTGCTCCTCTAGCTGCTTCAAGCTGAACATGGTCATCGCCCTATCTATACTTGGGTCCAGAAATCCTTAATAAGAGTGGGAGTGTAGAGGGGAGGGTGGCCTTCCCACATGGGGAAGTGTTTTGCAGACTCCAGGTCAGTTGGCTGTTCTCGGATAATGGCATGCTTGATTTAACTGGCTGGCATTCTTGTTGTATTCTGGAGGCAACAGATTTGGCAATAGGGCTAAAAGACATCATTCAATCCATAACCACTAGATGACAAAAGGCAGGGATTAATTTTTCAATGTCCCACATTAGGGGAAAAAAGGCTTCTTTGGACAAAGGTGTGCAAGGCATTTCACACCTGTCCAAACCATTTTGCTCACTATACTTAGGTTGGGCTGAGGAAAATATTTTAGGTTTCCCCTCTCTCAGACCTCTGGGCCCTTTCAGTCCAAGTCATTAGGATAGAAAAGAGAAACCCATTTTAAAGTGAAGCCCACAGACCACTCCATGCTTCACCAACCCAGCCATTTAGTTCAGTCAAACCATTGGGTCTCAGGAGGCAGCGCTGCAAACAGGATTAAGTGAGGCCTATAAATATAGACTATCACTCAGGTAATGAGATCATAGGATTATGCCTTTTGAAAACAGAAAACACATGCTTATTTATGTAACATAACCCACAAACCAGTCTCTAAATCTGTAGGACTCTTATTGGAAAGACATCCAGTTGCAAGGCATTTGACATTCTTCTTGCCTGTAAATTAAGCATCTTTGATGATGTCACAGGCTTAGTTTAACTTTCAAATGAAAACAAACTTTAAATGAGAATAAACTTTAAAGACAGCTGCACTAGTTTATAGTCTACCACTGAGCGTTGTGATTTTCCTTGAATTGCAATTTTTTTTCTTAAGATTACCTTCCTTGTCATTAAAGGGACAGCATTAAGTCCAGTTTTAATTTATCCTGTTAATTTGCATAAACACAACAAAAGCAACAAATGATCACATATGATCTTCACATCTGCTTTGCTGGAACTTATGCAAGGAACCTTTAGGGTGACCTTCAGTCTGCCCTTCAGGACACAGGAGCTGAGCCACATACCTGCCATTCAGCCTTGCCTGTAAACACCTGTCTTTTCCAAGTCCTTCTGGTTTTCCATTGTGCCTTAAGGTCCATTCTAGCCATCTTTCAGGAAAACAACCTTCATTCCATCCCTGGAAAGATTGCCATGGACCATGCATCCATCCAAGGTACCAGGCCTTTTTTCTCATGGGCTTTTATTACCTTTGAAAGTCAATCGTAGTTCCTCAGGGCTTTTTGGTAACAACCAGAGCTGAAGCATGTCTCCTTTAGGCATGACGTTCCAGTTAAAGTAATGGTCAACAAAAACCTCCATTAACAACTGGTCTTATTAGTTTTATGCAAAGAAACTTATGTCACTACTTACTTGTTTAGAATGCCAAATTCTGGAGGAATCAAGTGGGAGAAAAATATACAATGTGAAGGAAAATCCTTCTCCTTCTAATAGTCACTAAAATTGCATTTCCATACTTAATGTTTTCTTTTGTTCAGTTTCCTACATGTGAGGGTTTGGGGGGACAGTTGCTGTCTTATTTATGAATTTATTTGACTTTTGTTTTTTCCCCCACTAAAAATTTTTGTTTCCTTGTTTTTCTATTACAGTTGTCCGAGTTTTTTTTTCCCATTGCTTCCCTGCACCCTGCCCACCCCTTCTCCCACAGCAATCCCCACCCAGTTGTCCATGTCCATGGGTCATTTATTCATGTTCTTTGACTAGACCCTTCCCCTTCTTACCCCCTTCTCTCCCTCCTGCCTCCCCCTTTGTTAGTGTTAGTTTATTCCTTGTTTACATACCTCTGGTTCAATTTTGCTCATTTGTTTGTGTTGTTCATTAGTTTCCCATAATAGGTGATAGCATAAAGTATTTTTCTTTCATTGCCTGGCTTATTTCGCTAAGCATAATTCTCTCTAGTTCTGATATTAATATTTTAATGTTTTGGTTTACTATACTTTCTTTATATCTCAAGTTACTTTCCTATATAGATATCATTAATGATGACCAATGAATAAAAAATGAAAGGTTGTATTTATAATAAAGTATTTAATAAAATTATTTAATGTATAGAAAAATTTAATGACACAACAACTTTTGTCTGACATTACAAGCACTTTGGCAAAATCAATAATTTTACATTAATGAGAAAAGGTTAAAGGACTTTTTGACACAAGGAAGATTTATTATTGACACTGGAATTTGTCTCTTGTGGAAAATTTACACAAAGTTTAATGAGAATTATTTTTAACCCACAACTCTGTTACTAAACCCTCATTGAATTATAGAAATTTATCACAAGATTATTGTGAAAAATATTTCTTCATTCAAAGTGATATTAGCTCTATTGAATAAATTATTATTATTTATGCATATCATATTCTGAATTAGAAAATATGTAGATATTATTTTAATTTTTTTATATTTTTCCATTTTATCCTCCTTATACCCCCGCAGCAATTTACCTTTAAAGCACAAATCTTAATAATAATTTGTGCGTAGGCTAATATGTTCTCCTTTAGAGTATAAAAGCATATTTTTAGTTCATCTCTTCACTTAAATATCAATTAAAGAAAGCAAATATTACATTCGGTATTGCTTTATTTCTTGAGAAAAGTTGAGTTAATCAAAAGTGTTGACTCAGGTTGTCATTTCAATATGAAATTAAGACTTCTAAAATGCAAAGATAATTAATTTTAGTGATCCATCAGGACCCAAAAGCAAAGTGTAAGTTGTGATAAAGTAAAAACAAATTAGATGTTATTTAATGTAAATACAGAAATAAATTTGATTTTATTATTTTTGATTTGTTATATTTGGTGTTTAATTAAGAAATGCATTTTTAAATAAGATCTGTAATTTATTTACATCAATGATTTTAAATGAAAATAATGTAAATAATTTACACAAGAAAAAATAATTTATGAACATCTGGTAATGTTTATATACCATTTCAAAATTAACAAATAATAAAAATAAAATCAAAATAGTGCTATAATTCTGTTAGGAAAACACTACTGCTAATATAATCCTGTTGGAAAATAATATGGCAATAAATTTTAAAAACCATACTTTTATACTTTTCAAAAATGTTATCTGTATCCAAATAATTAAGCCTAAATAAGTAATTCAAGCAAAAACAAAAATAGGCTCTGAAATTTTCTTAATGGTTTACATACATAACAATTTCAAAATGGCCTAAAAATCTGTCTATACAAGAGTAGGATATAACTTAAGTAATTATGGCATATGTACTCAATGGAATTTTATGATGTCATTTAAATGATAATGCAGATATTGTATAAAAACTTGGGTTTATGAACTAATAATAAATGAAAAGTGGCACACACCAAAGCTCACATACAATTAATAAAACTGCCAACATACTATGCTCATGCACACAAATGAGAAGTAGTACATAAACACAAAGATTTATCAGTAAGGTCAAAACACAAAGACTTATCAGTATGATCATGAGACCAGAAATAGTTCTAAAATGTATTTTATTTCATAAAAAAAGAAAAATAAAACAAAAAAGAAACTATTCTTTATTCTAAAATCTCCCTTTTAAATTACTGAATATATCATTTGAAGTTGAGTATAAACTAATATTACTCTTTTTTATAGTAGAAATTAATTATTTTAATCATTCACACTTATTGAATAGATTAAATATCAAACCTTGGTACAGTTACAGAATCCCATAACCCACAGGTTTTAGTTTTAGTATTGTATTGCTGAGTGATTGTGAATAAAATGTTATCTTTATTAACCCCTAGAAGTGATAAAATACAGTTTTAGTAATTGAGCTGAGCATTCTTAATGACTCCTCCTACTTTCAAATCTTTTTGCATTTTCTCAGTGAAACATTTTGTTTCCTCAAATGCAAGTGTCAACAGAGTAAATAGAAGTGGTCTTGTGCCTACTGTAACTGTATTAACGTCCATAATAGCAATAAATCCCACTACTTGATATTTTTAAAAGTCTATTTTTATCAATGTATAATCATTTCATTCATTTTTAGTAATATTAGATATGATGTAGTGAAATTATTCTCTGAACTGAAAACCAGTGCACTAAAAAAAAAAGGTATTTTTCTTTAATATGTAATTTATTATTCATAAATATTTTACTATAATAAACATAATTCTGTTACTTAAGCTTTTAAGTAATTGTCATTGCTATATACAAATTTATAAATTAGAAATATTCCATAAAATTGAAGCATGTAGTTGAATTATACCTATCATTATTATTATATTTCCACCTTAAAATACAGTGTCACACAATTTTTTACACAGTGATTAAGTCACCAGAATAGTATTTTGTAACACTAGATTTAAAAATCACATTAATTGAGCACTTACTGTGTGCAAGTAGTCTACAACAATTTTTTCTTTTATCTTAATCATAACAATATTTACACATTTTTAAAATAAGGAAGTTGTACAAATGTGCATAGTGGGTAGATGGTAAAACCAGACTTAAATCCTATGTAGATATAATTTAGAGCTTATGTGATTGGTCCCGTAGAGCTATCATAAAATTATAAAGGTACTTGTTACATCATTAAGAGCTAACTTAACAGTAATATATTAATATGTTAATTTGCATAGATGTATGTATATGTATGCATGTATGGATGTCTATGTATATGTGTGTGTGTATAGATACATATGCTTTTGTATTCCTAATTCTATGTGTCTTTTCTATGTGTATAACTATTCATGCCTATATAAAAATATATAAATACAAAATATATAAACATATATGTGCACATAATAGGGAATAATTTTTTAAAAGATAGTTCAAATAGCATGTGTCAAATTGATCACCATGCAATACTTCAAGGTTTGTGTTCTAAAAAATGCAAGACACGGTGTCTTAGACACAGTGGTGTTAGTGTCACTGTGCCTTTTCAAACAAAAATTAAGGGGAAAAGCAAGTAAAACATGTGTACTCAAGCATGATTAAACTTAAGTCTACACAGAGCCCTCAGTTTGAGAATATAGATCAACTTTCATTTGCATAAGTAGGTTCATAGTAATCAGAGAACTAAATGCAAACAGTAGTAAAGTCTGTAGTTGGTTCTGTGATAAATAGGAGAGAAATGGTTTAATAGCAAAAGCCATAATTATCCCCAGCTCTCAGTTTACAATTAGTTTTCTTTGACAGTTATAGTCATAAATGCCAGCTTTAATCATGTGTTCAGGTTGAATTAGGCTCTGCCAATGCTGGAAGAGATCTAATCCGCTTTCTTTCCTACTCATAATGAAATAATAATGCAAATGCACTACATTGATGGGACGACCCATGTGAAATTATTATAGGCTTGGAGAAGTCTCTTGAAAGGGATAAATTCTTTCTGGGTACAGACTTGAGGTAATTCAAACCAGACAAGGAAAAAAATGGAGCTGTCATCAGAGGCCAGGATGTGGAATGGATTTAATTTGTATGAATAGGCTTTTTAATAAGTATAACAGGACTAAGCTCCAGCTTTAGTTGGGGAGTATTACTGCTGTCAGTTTCCAAATCTGGATGCACTAACTTTATTTGGGAGGGTAAAGACCCATTCCAAAACTCATTTCTTGTAACAGCACAGGTCACTGTAACACACTACACAGCAGCCATGGTGAACAGTTCTGACTGTGGGAGTTAAGTCAATAAGACAAACCACTTTCATTAATTGGCCAGTGTCAAATGCAGTTGATATTCCCAACTCCAGTTTGAAATGTATTTTAAGCTACAGAAGACATGTCAATGAAATAGAATTAATGCCCTGCTTTTTATTTTGGTAAGAAGTATGCTAAGTTAATATCCTCTAAAGGTAAATGATTATTTTTCTAAACCAGTAGAAGCAGCACAGGACAAAAAACACAATCTTCCAACATATCAACACACAAGGAACCAAAGTTTGACCACTGTAAGTATTTTAGGCTGCTAAAATGCCATGTTATTTGGTTTATATATGTATATATTTATTTCCTCCTGAAGCTGTATGACACATTCAACCTCAAGTACTTTAAACTGCCAGTATAAGTGAAATAGAATTATGGAAAAATTAGTTTATTGGTGCAATAACATTTATTTCTTTGTACAATATCTAGTGAAAGGATTAAGGAGTGATGAGAGTCCAATGCAGCAAAGAAAATAAAATTAAAAAAAAAAACAAATTCAGATATTTTAAGTCAAAAATATTAATTTTCCTCAATTTATTATTTAGATCCATTTAATACATTGTTTTGCCTTACCCTGAAATAATTTTTTTTAATTTTAAGAACTTATTTTTCCTCATATTAAAATATTTTAATTTTAATAAATAAAGGTCCAAATACACTGTTACATCTGAAATTATCACAACAAAATTATTGATCTGGTTTTACATATGTACAGTGTATTATGTAATTTTACGTAGTTAAAAGTATCATTTATTTTTATAACAGAGACCACTGTTATTTCTTAAATGCTAACAATAAGGTCACTAAGTAGGTAATCAGAGAATAAACTATAGACAGGTTCGATATTTCTTCAGAAACCATTTTGAGTATGAGAGGTATACCGGAAGAACTCATTTCTACTGCTTTTCAGTTTGCTCTCCTCATATGGACTTCTTTGTTATGAGTTGGCATTTAATGCTTTTCCACTCAACAAACCTCCAAGTCCTGTCATGTAATCTACCACGCTCAAAGAGCACATCCTGGCAGTGACAGTTGTGCTGTTCACATTATAATTAAAACTGTAGCACTGCAAGTAGTTACTGCATCATAAAGCAAATCTGTGTTGTTACAGGGGCTCTCCGAACAGTGGCTTACCTTATGAATTAAATAATATGGAACACATTGGAAAACTGTGGGAGAAAGTAAAAAGTGAATGAGAGGGCTTTTGTGCACACAAACCCTGGATGTTTTTCACTCAAAAATATCTGAGTTTGATGACAAATAAGTTATATATTACAGGGTGAAAAGTACAGTAAATGTCCATCTGATAGGTTAAATGCTACTAGAAAAAATCAGTAGCAATGTAGAAGTTTGATAATTTTTTCATACAGTAAAAATAATTAAAATATTGTTTCATGAGTAACAAAAATAATTAGGTTAAAACTTAAATAATTCAATGTTATGTATTCCAGTGGAACTAGTGGGAATAAAAAGCTGAATTATTTAATTAATACTGCAAAAGCAACAGCAAATGTATGCTAAAAATATATACCTCAGGAGTACTATGACAACCACTAATTAACATGGAGATATCACATAATTTTTTTATGTCCTGTATAAATAGTCAGTAGTTGCATTAAAATATTCCAGTTCTACTGAAAAGCAAATCAGTATTACTGGATTTCCACAAGTATTACTTTATAATAATTAAAGTTTCATGCATAGGTTAAGTAGTATGCATTTTAGTTTAATTAATTCTTTAAAAATAAGCACTTAACTGTGCAGAAGCTTTTGAATTTGATGTCATCCCATTTGTTTATTTTTTCCTTTGTTTCCTTTGCCCTAGGAGATATTTCAGCAAACATATTGCTACACAAGATATCTGAAATTTTACTGTCTATGTTTTCTGCTATGATTTTTATTAATTTTGAGTTTATTCTAGTGTATGGTATAAGTTGGTTGTCTAGTTTCATTTTTTTGTTGTACCAGTCCAGTTCACCCAACACCACTTATTAAAGAGGAAGTCTTTATTTCATTGTATGCTTTTGCTTCCTTCCTCTGTCAAATATTAATTGACCATAAAGGTGCAGATTTATTTCTAGGCTCTCTGTTATGTTCCACTGATCTATGTATCTATTCTTATGCCACTACCAAGCTGTTTTGATTACAGTGGCATTATAGCATAGCTTGGTATCAGATATTGTGATCCCTCCTACTTTGTTCTTCTTAAGATTGCTGAGGCTAGTCAAGTCTTTTTTATTTCATATAAATGTTTTAAATATTTGTTCTAGACATGTGAAATTTTAATGGCATATTTTAATGAGAATTGCATTGACTCTGTAGACACCATCAGCAAAATGAAAAGGGGATCCACTGTATGTGAGAACATATTTGTCAATGATATATCTGATAAAGGTTTAATTTCCAAAATACATAAGGAACTTATATGTCTCAACACCAGGAAGACACCCAATACAATTGATAAAATGGGCAAAGTACCTAAAAAAACCCTTCTCCAAGGAGGGCATACAGATGACCCACAGACGTATGAAAAAATGCTCAACATCACATCATCAAAGAAATGCAAATTAAAACCACAATGAGTTATCACCTCCCACCTGCAAACAATGACTAACATCAATAAATTAACAAACAAGTGCTGGAGAGGATGTGGAGTAATGGGAACCCTAGTGCACTGTTGGTGGTAGTGCAGACGGATGCAGCCTCTCTGGAAAACAGTATGGAGTTTTCTCAAAAAATTAAATTTAGAACTGCCTTTGACCCAGTGGTTTTGCTTCTGTGGAATATATCCTGAGAATCCCAAAACACCAATTCAAAAGAATATATGCACCCCTGTATTCATAGCAACGCTATTTACAGTAGTCCAGATCTGGTAAAAGCTTAAGTGTTCATCAGTAAATGAGTGGATAAGAAAACTGTGGTACACTTACCAAATGGAATACTACACAGCACTAAAAAAGAAGGAACTCTTACCTTTTGCAACAGCATGAATGGGTCTGGAGACCATCATGCTAAGTGAAATAAGCCAACTAGTGACAGACAAATACTATATGATCTCACTTGTATGTGGAAACTAATGAACAAAATAAACTAATAAGCAAAATAGAATCAGAGGCGTATAAACATGGATGGACTGAAAGCTGAAAGAGGGGAGGGGGCAGGTAGGGACTGGTTGAAAGAAAGTGAAGGGATTAGACAAAAAGACATAGAAATGGCCCATGGACATAGACAACAGTATGGGAATGGTCTGAGGAGTGGGGGCAACTGGGTGGAGGGAGGCAAAGGGGGAAAACTTGGGACAACTCTAATAGCATAACCAATAAAATATAAATTAAAAAATAAGCAATTAATAAAATAAAAAATAAGCACTTAAGAAATAGGAGCTGTTGTTATTATTATTATTATTATTATTATTATTATTTCTATTATACCCTGGCTGGTTTGGCTCAGTGGATTGAGCGTCGGCCTGCGAGCTAAGTGTTGCTGGTTCAATCTTCCAGTCAGGGCACATCAGAGAAGGAAAACTCTGATTCCAAAAAACCTCCGCTGCCTTGCGGCATACCTCTTCAGGGGAAAGGCTAAGGGAGTAAACCCCAACAGAAAATCCGGAGCCGGAGTCCCTAAGGCGGTTTGACGTTGTAGTCAACACCGGCAACTCCTGCGGTGCACCTGAAGCCAAGCTGTATTGACTCCGTCTTTCCCTTGGATCCTTCAGCTGCGAAGAGAGGGGGGGTCTGCTGCATGGGCAACAGCAGACCCTCCATATCACCCTGCCCAGGCTCTGTAGCTTCTCGCAAGATGTCGATTCAACACGGGAGGAGACAGATACTGTGTCACTCCTGAGTCGGACTGCACAGCCATTCTCGGCGGTGCAGATAGACTCTTAAGAAGCTACACCATCGTCTCTCGAGACGGACGGCTGCCGACGACTGATTTCTATTAGCTAAGTTGGGTCACTTATATAGTAGTATCAATATTTGAGGCTCAAGTATACAAAATAAATAGTTATCCACTTTATTAAATTATGCATAAAGATTTGTAAGACTAACATATTACAGTAATAAAAACTTGCATGGTGTTAGGTTATTTTGAAGAAAGAATGAGATTTACTTCGTATTTGATATAATAGTTTCAAAGTCTTATAAGTGGCAATGTATTTCCAGTCATAATGTATTTTAATAATAAAACGAGAATTATTTTAATGCTTTTCCAATATCTACATCTTCAATGCATCATTTTTTAAAATCTTATGATATTATATTTTATTGCCATCATCTGAGTATTTACAAATAAATATTTCATTTATATTACTTATAATTAAAATAATATAAAATTTATAAAACTATAAAAATAAATAAATTTGAAATTCTCATCCATTAAAATATCTTTTAAAATTCAACAAATATTTTTTGAGCTTCTCCTTCCTGGAACCAAGAAATGCTCTAGATTATGTTAACATAGTGATGAATAAGACAAATATCAGTGTCACCAGGGTCAGGGGTTGTAAGTAAAAACATTCACTGTGGTGATTTTTATATTATCAGAATATTTATTTGTTTTGATGTCTGCAGCAATATCATAAAGCTAGCATGTTTCATACCTCCAGAATAAGCAGACCTTGGTTCAAATCTGTAGCACTCTTAGTAGCATTATGAATATGTTAATAGACAGTACATCTGTGTAAATGTGTAGCATGGCCTAAATTTATACTAAATATTGGCTCTCTCCTTAGAAGGATTTATTGAGGGGTGGGGGGGAAGGAGTGTCTAAACAAAAGCCAATGTCAGTGTGCTTCTTATAAATACTTTATAGCTATGTGATAATTTTTCACCTGGTAGTTAGTTGTTACATTGTTAAATGAAAATAAACTTGGTAAATAAGAACAAATATACTGTTTTATTTTATTTTATTTTAGCCTTTTGTTTTAGTGTTCTGTGAAAGTATTTTTTGGATTCTCATATAATATGTCCTTCAGGTTAAAATAATAATTAATTTCAATCCATTTTCATATCAAATATATAAAATGACAACATTCAAAATACATTCTCCTAACTGGTAATGGTTAATTCTAATTCAAATAAGAGAGGCCAAACTACTAGATGCCAAATGTGCTCTTAATATAGCCTGTTTGAAAGGAAATGAAAGCCGTACCTAGCCAAGAGATTTTTCTCCTTTGTATGCTAATTTGATTCACACCTGCCACCACTTCAAAAATGGTAATACTGGAACACTGCTTCTTAGACTGTGGTGGTTCATTAGCCAACTTCCTACATATTCTCTGTCAATCACAGTAATGGTGGCCGTTGGGAAAATGTTGTTGCATATGAAAAATTATTTGTAGAGAAAAAGCTATTGAGGAATTGGTCCTATTAAACTAAACCTACAAAAGTGGCTTCCTCACCCTCCATTTTAGATACTGGAGCAGGATGAAAAATACTTGAAAACAGTTTAGAAGTGCTATTTACTAACACCTAGGGTTTTCTATATTTATTGTTATGAATAAAAACCTCACTGTTGGTAATAGTTATATGTCTGGGCAAAAGTATTCTTACATAACCACAGGAAAATAATGATTAGCATATAATACTTAAATTTAGATAGTTTTGAAATTAATATATTAATCTATTTTTTTTATGACAGAAAAGGGTACAATGACAATTGTACTTTAATTTTTAACTAAACACATCTTGCTTAGAAACCTAATGAAGAAATGGAACAATAATCTGGCCAACTCAAGGAAATGAAGTATATTAATATTACATAGTGCATGTGAATGTTTCTTTAACCTGACATGTATACTTTTTTTTGCATTTGTTAACTGAACTTATATGAACCAATTAGGCACAACTAATTTATAAGAATTCCAGTAAAGATACTATGATCAGTTCTCACAACTGATGTCACAGCTAAAGAGAAATATATGACAATTTTGACCTTACATCCATACCAATCAATTTTAATATGTTTGAATTCCACCATTAAATAAAGTGGCATAATCCTACTAAACGTTTCAGATTTTAAAATTTTAGACATGTTGATATTTTTATCAAGCTTTATGATATTTTCAAAATATTAACACTAGTACTTTATGGAGTAATTGTTATTAAAAATATTAACATATTTTTATTCAGGTACTTTTTTCATCACTTAGTCTCATCTGAAAACTGGCCTATTATTCCAGAACTTTGAATTTTAGTATTATGAAAAGATTATGTATCAAATATATTTTTCTTTAGTTGTTACATGGCTTACTTTTAACATTTTCTTTTTTGTTGTAGTTTATGCACAGACATTACAAAATGGAAATAACTTCTGAAAACTGATGTTTTCACTTCTTCTGTGGGGGGAAGCATATAAGGGTACAAGACTTCCTAAATAGAATTGTACCTCCTGATTATTCATTAAGTGGTCATAAACTTACTTAAGTTGCAGTTTTCCCATTCCTTATAGTGCTTCATTAACTACTTCAACCCACTCCAGTAAAGGAAGTGCTTCAAGTACTCCACTTTAATTGCTTGCGCCTGAGTCACCAATTACTTCTATAAGATTAAATCTACTACCATGTTTGGAATCTCTGTTTTACTTGATACTATTGATCATTCAACCAAAACAGTCCCAAATCCTCCCTGTGCACCCACACACTCAGTTTTCTACAACAGTGAATATTCTTTCTTTGCCAGATTTTTGGTTTCTTCTAACACCTAAATCTTCGTAATTCTCAGAATTGTTCTAAGCCCTCTTATCTCACTCTACACACCTTCCTAAATGATGTTATATATTCCTATGTTTCAACACAACTCCTACACATAAAGAGCAAACATGTTCATGATTGTTACATATGTTTATCCAAATACTATCCAGGTTTCTTCACTAGGATGTCTTAACAGCACCTCAAATACTGTGCGAATGTGACCAAAGTCATACTGAATTTATATTGCTGCCTCGCCTTCCAAAACAAAGCTGTTTCTCTTTCAGTGCTTCATATTTTATAAATGACACAATCTGCTCCCATGTTCAAGCCATAAACAAGAAACTCATCTTGGATTCCACCATCCAATCAGCAAATCCTTGTCATTCTCTGTAAGTGCCTCTTAAAGACATAGCCATTGCCACCCACCAACATCCATGTTCTCTCTCTGAAACAATGAAAATACTTCCTCAGTGAACTTCCTGCACGGATTAAGGTGAACCATATGAAATTGCTAACATTTAACCCTTTTTGGTGTCAATTTCACATGGTTAGACTTATACTAATTCTCTCAAATTTATTTTATGTATATCTTCTAGAGCACTCTTTTAAAAATACCAAAACACGAGTGTTCAATGTAAGTAAATGTATGAAGCTATACTTTTAAATTTTAAGCCACCAACAATGTTTGCTAGAGTTTATTTCAAATATTTGGATGAAAATTTCTGTTATAAACAGCATACACTTCTTTGTGTATAGGTCGAATTAGTTTCTCAACAAATATTTTAAATTAGAACTGTTGGATGTCTATCATTTTGAATCACTGGAAGACATCCCTAACCTCTATTATGAAAGTATTTAATTTTTTCATTGAACTCTAACAAAACCAGAACAGAATTCAGGAGAGTACAATTCAAAAAATTCTGGAAAATGTTACTTTCTTAAAACTTGCCCAAAAGAGTCTATATACCTAAATGATATCTAGTGAAGATTATTTTAGATAAAACTGTTTATTCAATGCAAATCAGTTACTTAAAAGTGTCTTGGAAATTTACTAAACTTTAAGGATTTATTTATTTGATTATAAGATATATATAAGAAAAAATCCCCTTTTTAAATATTTTGGAAGTTATAGATTTGTTTTTCCAGTGTGCCCTGCCATTGCAGTTTCCTACAATGCCATTTTAATTCAGCTAAACATCTAGCTGAAAATTAAAACAAAAATAAGTAATATGACTTGCTAAATAAGAATTAGATATTGGAATCTTGATATATATGTTACTTCATTTTTCCATCTAAATATATTATAAGAAATAATAGCTATTAAAGTCCAGTGAAATGAAATGAAAAAAAAGTAGGTGTACAAAATTACTTGAAAGAAAAAGAATGCCAGATAATTACATGTATGTGAAAAACTTTAAATCAAATGGTTTGATATTGAGCAGTAGTTACCAGTACATTTTTAAAAATTAAAAACAAAAGTGAGGCAAAATAAATTAGATATTCTATCCACCAGTTTGGGGTATACTACTATATAATCATTTCTAGTATTTTAAAATGTGTGATATTGAATATAATAAGTATCACACTTACTCTTTTGATAATTAGGTTTAATTTTAGTCTATTGCTTCTGTTAAAGGTTGAATGTTCAGCCATTTTTAAGTGGAATTTTTTATTTATTCTGTAATACACATTTTAAATTATAAACCACAAGTTCACTTGCAAGTAAACTTATCTGTATGTATTCTTAAAACGGTATTAAATCTAATTGTGCTAGATCTTGTACATGTGTTATCAAAGTACTTAAACAACAATCCATATTATCATCACCACTTTTCAAAAAAAGGAATCTACTCTTTCATGAGTTTATCAGGTATTACAGCTTTTTCCCTGAGGTCGTTCTCCAGTCCAGGTATGGTGGAATAGAGCCAAAGGATAAAGCATCAAATTCCCTAGTTGGAGAAGACAAAGGCTGAGTTCAGGGCTCCCAACCATTAGAAACTAAGGGATAATCCCAGAATGGTGCAAATCACAGCAAAGGAGTCTTAAAAAACTGTAAAAAAAATTTCATCTACTTGATGGCTAACTCTTTGCTATACATATACCAGGTAAATCTCAGGGAAACAGCTGAGAACACAAAAAGAAGCTAAACAAATGAACAAAAATCTGAATAGCTATGGAATACTTGGGGGTAGACTGTGGAGTTAAAGCTTTGTCAAAGTGTATGTACCTTAGTCAACACCCTAGACCACTGGTTAAAAGCCCCAAAAGCCATATCTTTGCAGTAAGAACTTTACCCAAGAAATAAGGATGATGCTTATGAATCAAAACCACATCCAATAAAGAACAAACTGAGTAAACCAACCTTAACAAAGCCTTAAATCAAACCTTAACAAAAGCAACTTACATCAACAAAATACTAAAGGTCTATAGAATAAAAATTTACCCTTTTGGAAGAAGAAAAGATCATCCAGCACTTTCATAAGCACATTAAACAATATGTAACATACATTCAAAATTCATGAAGAATACTAAAAAGAGATTGAAATGACCGAAAATTATTATAAAACAAGGACAATAGATGAGGAACCACAAATAATTCTAATAAATTCTAAAACCAAGACTTCACAGAAATTATATGTTAATCCTTGTAAGAGTAAAACTCATCATTCTTTAAAAGAAACCAACAGAATCTAAACTTTTAACGATGTAAAATCTACAAGGCCAGCATATAATAAAAAACTGATAATCATATCCAAAAGTGAATGTTGTGATCTGTTGCTAGAAGAAAAAGGAAATCAGGAGAAATGTAGTAATGTTATTGAAATTAGCAAACAAGTAAGTTAAAAAAGCTATTATAGGCAAGTTTAAAGCTTTGAAGTAAAAATATAAAAGCATTAACAGGTAAGTAGAAGAAAATAACAACAACAAAATAATTCTCTTTTCAACTATAATGGAGTACATGTTTATTAGAGTAGCTCTTTTGCCTTACACAATGAGAAAGTGACAGACATTGGAAAATAGACCAGGGCTGTAATCCTGAAAGGAGAAAAACAGACAAGATGCATTTTATAATTAACTTAGCTTTTGAATGTCTACAAGCACTTTTCTGGACTTTAGTATAATGAAGGGGCAAACCAATTCAAAGAAAAAGTCTCTCTGAATTGACAAGATAAAGATCAGAGTTCATAGATATAGAGGTAGCTGGAATAGATGGGGCAGAGTACCATGCTGGAGGCTGTTATGAAAAGAAAAAAAAAAAAAATTCCAGAAATCGATGTGGACTCCCTTCAGTCTTCAGCTAAAGATCACTTGGCTATGCATCTATATAGCCTGACACTCCGCAAGACTGGTCAATGAAAAGCTAACTTGGATCTATAAGCTAAACAACCAAAACTTATTCAGTGTAGAAATGTGTTTGAATTCAGACAACGAAGATTTATGCAGAGGCTATTGAATATTTAAGTAAAGACACCAGAAATGGTCTACACATGTTTTGAGTAGTGATAAACAATTCCTAGAAAAACATTAGTATAGACCCATTCTGAAAATGATTATGACAAGCTTTCAAAGGATCAAGCAATTCACAAATAGTTTAACTTCCTGCCAGGAAAAATCACTACTTGTAAAAGGAAGCAACAAATTTCAGACATACTATTCACAGAGAAAGTTCTCTCAATACTTCTACTGTGCTTGAGTAATAAATACACAATTCACAAGTTAGTACATAATTATTGCTAAAAAAAAAAGTTGCAATAAAATTTTCTAAAAAATTCACAAATCAATTCTTAGATTCAGAAATATAGTAGAATTCTGAAGTTTAGATCAAACTTTGTAATGGAGTTATAATATAAAAATACAATATATTTTAAATTATATTAAATAAGTCACCAACTTATAGTGCAGATTTTAACATCTCTGACATATATATATATATTTATACAATGAAGAGGCATTATCACATGTTTTAGACATACATATATATGTGAATTTTTTAATATTACAAAATATTATTTCACTACTCTAAAAATTTAGGTAGTTTCCTCTTTTATATTCTAAAAAATGTTTATATAGATGTACTACTTAACTATATCTTCATTCATTCAATTATTTTTTGTGTATTTACTGGACGTTCTTTGAGTACTTATTACATGTCAGATTCTATTAGGTTAAATATAAAGGAAATTTTTTTATAAAGTTTAGTAGGAAAAAGTAAGAACTAATAATGAAAATGTACTGCTGTTTCAATGTATACCACCTAGAAAAATGAATGTCAACAAAGCAAACTTATGAGGACCTTTGGGCAGCGGAATATTAATGACATTTTTAAGTGAGATGCAAAATTTCTAATTGTACATAGAAGTGTACCTGGATTTGTTTTTTCTTACTTCAGGATTTTAGGGTATAAGAGAACTTTCAAAATTCTTGGGAAAATGGTGGTATTAGCACATTTTACAAAAATACCACCATCAAATATACATTTAAATGGGGAAAATAAACAATGGAAAAGAAATGAAGAGTTACCAAAAAAAATTTTTTCCCCTAATGTTACCTGGCAATTTAGATAATATTGAAAGAAAACAAAATAAGCTAAAATAAAATTTTCTGGACCCAGGACATAATGATCCATCAAGAGTCTGTGCATTTCCATTAGACCTTATTAGTAGATATCAGAAAAGAGAGAACTGAAGAAGTGGATAGGCTACAGTAGTCCTTTTAGAACCTACTTTACCTTGCTGATAGACAGTAGTTTTAGAACTGAAGTAGAATAAGGAAGGCTAAGTACTAGCATAATTGCAATTATTTTCCCAGTCTAAAATCCCACAAGGACAAGTAAAGTATATGAGCAAGCTTAGGGCTTCATAAGCAGTATAAACATAAAAATGCATAAATCCAATGAGTAGAGGATTTTTATTCCAAGTAAAATATCACCAAAGTGAAAATTTTTACCTAAATTTTGGCAAAATCAATTCTGGAAACAAACCAGTTAGAGATAATCTCTCAATTTTATGTATGTGGTCCCAGGCACAGAGTTTTCATCAATTCCAGTGATAAATGACAGGGATAATGTTATGAAAATGTAGTTCCCTATGTCTAGGTTCTGCTATCACAGTCAGGAAACTGAATAGATAAAGTGATAATTCAGGAGAGTGAAAAGGAATAACAGCAAGTAGATTAATTTATTCAATGACTTGGGAAGATTCGATGCTGTAACACTTTTACGTTGGTTAAATGAGAAGTTTAAAAAAAAAAACATTTCAACCTATAAATATAATCACTAAAATAAATTAAAGTTAATGTAGCCAAATATAGTAGCCACTAACCACATATGGCCATTGAACATGTATAATATGGAAAATAAATTTTTAAAAATATTATTCATTGCTAGGTAGAGCAATCTTTGTGGTAAGTCCCTGCTTTTTATCACTTTGAATATTTCTTGCCAATCCCTTCTAGCCTGCAAAGTTTCTTTTGAGAAATCAGCTTATAGGCTTATGGGAATTCCCCTGAAGGTAACTAACTACTTTTCTCTTGCTGCTTTTTAGATTCTCTCTTTAACCTTAAGAATTTTAATTATGATGTGTCTTGGAGTGGGGCTCTTTGCATCCATCTTATTTGGGACTCTGTGCTTCCTGGACTTGCATGTCTATTTCCTTCACCAAATTAGGGAAGTTTACTTTCATTATTTTTTCAGATAGATTTCCAATTTCTTCCTCTTTCTTTTCTCCTTCTGGCACCCATATGATGCAAATGTTGGACTGCTTAAAGTTTTCCCAGAGGCTGCTAATTCTATCCACATTTTTCCTGGATTCATTTTTCTTATTGTTGTTCTGATTGGTTGTTTCTTCTTCCTTATGTTCCAAGGCATTGATTTGATTTTTGGCTTTAATTTAGGATCAAAGGGCAGACAAAGAGCTTCCCAGACAAGAAAAAAAAAGAGTTCATCACCAACAAGCCATTATTATATGAAATTTTAAAGGGACTTTTTTTAAGAAAAAGATCAAAACTATGTACAGTAAAATGGCAATACATGCATATCTATCAACAATTGAATCTAAAAAATAAACTAAACAGACAAGAAAAACAGAGACAGAATCATGGATACAAAGAGTGTTTTGATGGTTGCCAGATGGGAGGGGGGTATGGGAGATTGAGAGAAGAGGTAAGGTGATTAAGAAGTACAAATAGGTAGTTACAGAATAGCCATGGGTATGTAAAGTACAGTACAGGAAACGGAGTAACCAAAGAACATATATGCATGACCCATGGACATGAAAAATGGTGTGGGAATTTCCTGAGGAAATAGAGGTGCTGGGTGTATGAGGGCAAAGGGGGAAAATTAGGACAACTGTAATAGCAAAATCAATGAATTATGATTAAAAACTGAAAATAATAATAAAATGAAGGTAAAAAATAAAAAAATATTATTCAACTTTAGCTTAAATTTAAATAGCTACATGTGACTAATAGGGACTATGTAGGACAGTGCATGCTTGCTTTCTAATGACAAAAACACACACACACAAGAAATATATAAACAATTACACACTTTCTAAAATTGTGATGAGTGCCATAAGTAAAATAAATAAGGTAATGTTTTATCATGTAACATAATGAATGTGTGTTGCCAGGTACTCTGGATGGGTGACAAAAAAAGCTGGATTTTTGTATCAGTCTAAAAGACTAACTAAATAATAGACATTGATTTTCCTATCTCTTAGCTCAGTACTAGATGATGCTCCATGCTTAGGTTTATTCGATCCTTCTGTCATGGCCCAAGTGTTGCTGATCCTCTCCTGCTTGGCCTGCGCTTATTATTTACAAGTGACATCTGCAACTGAGTGGGTGGCTTTAATGTACTAAGACCCTTATAATTATCCATAATATATTCATTCTTTTACCATCTACAGCTTTTGAGTTTGTTCTTATAGTTTTGAATATAGTCTTTCTAAGAAGTATGTAATTTTCTAAGTTATGCTGGCTGTCAATTCTAGGTTTCAGTTTTCCTAGATTTGTCCAAAGTTGACTGTCTCCTTTCTCTGCTCTCACTGATGGTGCTATCTTCAATGATAAAAAAATAAATAAAAGGGAGAGTACATTAGTCCTTAAAAATAATTATCTGATTAATTTAAATAAAAGGAAATATTCTTTTTTTTTTTTTTACAAAAACTATAGAGAATCATTAAATGTCTAACTTCTTGATTTCATATGCAAAGAAATATTCATATGTGATGATATCCAACACCTGTAGGCTACTTGGTATTAATCAGGGAAGTATTCCCAAAGAAGTACAGATCACAGTAAACTGGATTCTCATTCAACTTAAAGGTATTGTAAAAAAATTTTTCAAAGGGCATTGTTAGGCTTAGATTTGAGAGGGATATAATAAGTATGTGGTATGAAAAGGAAAGTAAAAAATAAGGTAAAAATTAGGGAAGTGATAGTAGATTGATATAACTTGTAGATATAATAAAATTAAAACATTTGTACCATGGCTGTAATTATAAAGATAATGTGATACTTCATAAAACATCTGCCTGCAAGTGAAACATAAACTTAATAGTCTTATAAGAGAAAAATTCTATAATAAATTAATGTGATAATGGTTTATTAATTCTTTTGGGAACAATAGCTAATATTTTACTCTGAATAAAATTGTACACTGAATTCAGAAGAAATATGCTATTTTACACTAATAAAATCTATGATAGCAAGAACATTTTGTTATTGATTTTACAGTTTATGTATCTATTAACAAGCCTAATGTTGACAGTTTTTTAATTTGGAAATTCTCTCATAAAATACAAATCTGTAAATATTTTTAAAAGACACAAAAAGAAGCAATTTTATTTGTTGAAGCTAAAATAGAATTTACTGTTCCTATATTGATAAAATTGCTTAGCCGATAATTCTATTAAGTGATTATGTTCCAGTAAAGGGCAAAATTGAATCATGGCACATCACAGATAAGTATCAAGCTTATAATCAAGAGTTAAAGCAATTGAATTGTTCTGCTAATCTCTTATTCTGTAGGTTGGGGATTAACTTTGGAAGTAGTTCTTTAATAATGAATCAACACAGCTGCATTCTTTTACAGTCTAGAGACTGAAGATATAACAGCCCCCCACACACAAAACCCATCAATTGTTTTTAGTATCAGTATCTTTATTTGTTTTAGCATTTTATTGAATTTTCAAAGAATAATTACATAACAAAGGATCACAGCAAGCAAATCCCACATTGCCATTTAGCTACAATACATAGTCAATTACAAATAATCAACATACTCCTTTCTAAGTGATTGAATTATTTATTAAAATCATAAAGCCCTTTGTTAAGCATGGAAGGAAGGAGTAGCAGGCAACTTTGTCCACGCAAACAAGAAGAAAAATGCCAGGGGTATTTACTTTATAATGAGACTTTTCCAATAAAATACTTTGTTATTTAGTTATTTTAGTTATATATTTATATTTAATTATTTGGTTAATACATTATTAGTGGCTCACAGACTACCAAATAAACAAAGAGCATATGAGAAACAAAGTAACATATTCTTCTCTTAAAATATAACTTCTTATTTCCAAGAAATGCCACCTCAGCAAATTGTTACTGGCAAAAATTTTATTTACATACTTTATAAAATTCTCTGGTCTAAAGTTTATCATTGTACTTTTTTCCTTTTGCAGGGACTGTGGATTGAAATAGGTAAATATCTAAATTTAATAAATATTTGAGCTTCCAGAATTCTTAAGTAGACATAAAGGAAATCTTAAAGTTCTAGTATGCATCATTTTGAATATTATAAGGAAAAATAGCAGTGTCAATTCACATAAAAAGTGAGTTTTATATTATTCTGTGGGGGAGGATGATGACAATTAGTAATCAATATCAAACATCCACAGGCATTCAACACTGTATTCACCCCTTGAAGGCTGAGGATAGCTCAAATTTTAACAGTGCTACTATGTAGGGCCAGGCAGCCCTTGATTGTGCTAGCATTCAGAGTGGGGACAAAAGTTGTACTTGTATTATCTCGCATTTAATTAGAAAGTTGTGATACATATAGAAATTCAGACTGAATAGTATCTATGCTAAAAGACTTGACAAAACTCTACTGTAATTTGGTATAAATTAATGATTAGTGAAAAATTCTGGTAAATATTATTTATCAGTATTCAATATTAATAAATGGCTGTTTGATGCTCATTGCAAATTTATTTTCTCAGGTAGATAAATGTGAAGGAAATATTTTCTTGTCCTAAACACTTTCAGATTAAGGAAGGAAAAAGGCTATTTTTACTGATTTGAGGAAGAAATTTTTGTTTTAGTTTTTTTTTTTTCTTAGTTTTTCAATAAAGTTATTGTTTAGGGGTATAAAATTGAAAATACTGTTTTTAATCAATGCACAATATTGTTAAATGATTTTCCTTTTTATGTTTTAATTATACAGATTTTCAAATAGGAATGTTTATTGGTTTCATTAGAAATAAAATGTTAAGGGTTAAATTTTAATTACATTACCTTAGCAAAGTATGTGTATGGGTATTAAGTCCTCCAGTTATAATAGCGTCACTCTCGAATTGGTATCTACTCATGTATATCCCTTTAAGTAGAGTGTTGGGTGATATTCTTCATGGTATTTCTAACTGTTTTGTGATTATTTTTGTCCTTGACTACTATGTTTGCTCTATAAACATCCTTGGAAGATAGAGCTAGTGTCTTCCTCCTGGACAAAAGACACATTTGTTGTCAAAAATAAAGATATTGTCTCCCTCTGGGGCAAAAGTTGGGTAGGTTTACTAGCAGCTCCCTAATAAGATCGAGTAGTTTCTAAATTTGAGGTTCCTCAGGTGTGACACAGAGCCTCTGGATACACATCATCTGTCTGGGCCAACCTCTGCATATTCCCCAAGAGACTTGGGGTGCAGGGGGAGGACCAAAAAGAGCCAATGTAAAGTTGAAGCCCATGTTCCTGTGACAAGAATAATAAAACCATTTATCTCTGATCCAGGAGTCTATGTCATTTGCCATCGTCTATAAAATGTGGCAGGCTACCTAGTTAGCTTGTGGGCAGGATAAAACCTTCAACTCCATGCAGTTTTTGACAGACAAGTGTATTACTTATCTATTCCTGTATAAGAATTGCCCCCCAAATCTTAATGATTTAAAATGTAAACAATTTATTATCTCTAATAATTTCTTTAAGTCAAATTGGTTGGGCAGTTCTGGCATAAGTCTTCATATAAAGTTAAAGTCAACCTGTAAAATAGGATGGCAGTCATCGGAAGGCTTCAGTATGGTTGCAAATTGGCTTGCTAGTTGGCTTACTCTTATGACTGACAGTTGGTTTAATCGTGGGACCTCAGTTCATTCCTACATGAGCATCTCCACATGGCACTAAAGGGTCCCCAAGACATGGTGTCTGGCTTCTCCCAGAAGAAAAAGCCAAGAGATGAAGGTGTTTGTCATATATTTATAGTTCTGGTCACACACTGAAGCCCTGTTCAGTCTAGAAAGAATTAAACAAACGAATGAATGCTGGAAGACAAGAATTTGGGGGCAGGCTATTTTGTAGGCTTCCTGTCATAGGAGATATCACTAAGATTATTTGTTCCTGGAGGGAGACCTTAGAAATTTTTGTAGGTATTTATAATCCAAGAACAATTAATGCTATAAATTTAGCTTTATGTTTTTCTTTGTTGTGGTTTTATTGTTTCCTTTGATGCAAGAAGATCCTGAAAGTGAAACTCAGAAATAGTTTTGAATCCAGGTATCAAAGGATGATGCCAGAACTAAAAGTAAGGCAAGAGTATTAACTAGACATAAATAGCTAAATATAACTAGGTAAAATTAGATAATTTAATAATAAAATGATAAATCAATTATACAAACAGCCAAATTATCTACAAAATTAAATATAACAATATTAAGTCAGGCTTCTCAATTTTAGTCAAAAATTCTAGGAAAGAGTAGGTAAATATTTGTAAAGTTCTAAGGATTAAGGGTTGTATGCACTGTCAAGCAAATGTAAGAGCCAAGTTAAAGATATTTTAAACAGTCACATCACAAAACATTATTTTGTATTTATGAAAAAGCTTCAATATTAGGTAACCTTCCAAATAAAAAAAAAATTAGAATAAAAGACTTAAGTTTGGGTAGCATAGTTGCATACTTTGTCCACAACAGTTAGAAAGATAAATCAAATAAAGAATATGGAGGGTATAATCAAGTATAAAGAACAAAAGCAAAATTAAAAAATGATTATTAAGATGCCAAAGATATAAATAATTAGAAAAAAATGGGTTAGGTTTAATTACATTATTAAAGGATAAAATATACTCCAATTGGGTATTTAAAAAATACCCAAGTGAAGTACAAATCTTAAAATATAGTATCTCCTACAATAGCAATCCTAAAATGTCAACATTTATTAAATAAAAGTTAACCTGAAAAAACCCTATGGCCCAGTGTCTATGTTACTTTTAATAATGTCATAAACAAGAAGAAAATTGTGATAAGTTTTATAAGACATTTGGTAGACTGAATGTATCATTTTAACAGAAATCACCACATTAAATCAAAGGAGATTGTGACTAAACTTTTTGGTTATTGACCAATTAGCCTCTATTGACACATTGAACAATATTTGAGGATACACCTTTTTCTCATGCTCAATGAGTATATGTCTGAAGAACTGTTTGATTTGTGCTTAAGTTCCCAGAAAAATTCTGCTCCCTGGCTACCATGATTGTATTGGAGGTTAGCATATGATCCACATAGAGCCAATGATAGTTAGGACCAGGAATTTTATTAAAACACTTATGAAAATATATACCCTATTTCTTGCTGTCCATGGATTTGTGTTGTATGAAGCCTGCTTGGTGGACATTCTTTATGCCACCACACAGGACAATTTCTTTGGAAATGCAGCTGGTCAGGAAATCTGGAGTGGAAATAGGGACTTCTGTCATTTTTTAACCATATGGATGGATGGCTAATATCTCGTGGTGACAAAAATGAAATCTACCTCTAAAATTTGTATTGACTATTTAAAGTTTTATTGTTTAAACTAGATTACCAGTTTATTATAAAAGGATACAACTCAGGAACAGCCCAGGAAAGAGGCGCACGGGGCAAGGATTACAGCCAGGGTCCCCGAGCTTCCGCACCCTCTTGGGGCATGCTACCTTCCCAGTGCCTCCGTGTGCTCACCCAGCTGGAAGCTCCCTCTAAACTTGGAGTTGTAGAACTTAATTAATATTGTATTTTGTCTTTTTTTTCCACTTGTCTGTTTGAATAGGATGTTTAGTATATAAATTATAATCAAAGGAGTCATAGCTACTATAATGAGGTAGAAGAAAAGGTGAATGGAAATTGCCCTGGCATCAAGTTACATATTGTAAGGCAAACTCATTGAATTTAATAAGCCAGAGTCACTATAGGACTTTCAGCTCCCACTAGGGAGTAGAAAGATAGTAACTGCTTTACACAAGCAACAATTCATAATTTCATAACCTATTACATAGGGCAACTAATTAGCCTGAACTATGAGAAAAGACATACACCTATCCAAGGTGAGCTGGGGCGTGGGCCCTGGCTTAATAGGGTGAGAAAAAAGCCCAGAAGAATTCAGCTAAAACTTTTAACAAATTGCTGAAGGCCAATTGTGGTCTAGCTGGACAGTAAAAGCTCCCAAGAATGCAAGCTGTGCTTACTTGAGGCTATTTTCCTTAGAATCTCACTGAGTGCACAGCAGAAAGATAGAATGCAGGGCAAGGAACCAGAAAATGCATTCATCATGGTGAAGGTCTGGGGGAGAAAACATTTATTACTGTGGAAAAGGCTCCAGGAAACACCTGGATCCTTACCCCAAACAGAACTAAACAACTGGAAAAAGTCCATATTATTCTGCCATTCCAAGATCATAGGGGATGGGGGAAATGTCTATCTTTGGGTCAAGAGTAGGACAATGATCCTAGGCCCCGACCATTAAAAGTGTCTTACTTAAGGAGGAGGGCCAGGGTCACTGCAATCACTCTGTGATATAGAGCCAGTCTAAGATAGAGGATGAAGCAGGACAGTGAGGAGTACCACCCACTATGCAGGGCCATCAGGCATCAAATAACAGCAGTAAGAGTAAGTTTGGGGAAGAGTTAAAATATGGAAAGACCATATCTGAAATGCAGGCTCACAGAAAAAGGGAGAAACTGATGACAGAATAAGGAGGGAAGGAAAAAGGAAAAGAGAAAGGAAAGAAAGAGAGAAGGAAAGTATGAAGAGAAATAGCAGTTAGACATTTACAAAACAAATTATATTTGTACAGTTTACTGTTTATTTCTGATTCCCCATTGTCTATACTTATCGTATTGAATGTTTCTGTGCTCCTGATTTTGGCAGTACCATAAAGTTGAGCATACATTACTCTGGTCCACTTCTGGGCTGAAATCTTTTTATTATTATTATCCTTCCAGTAAATTCTTTTAAAAAAAATATTCACCAGAGGGTATGTTTATTGATTTTTTTTCAATTTTTTAAATTGTTGTTCTATTACAATTGTCCTGTTTTTTTCTGTTGCTCTACAAAACAAAGTATTGTACAGTTCTTTATTACTGAATGTTTACACTATCTTGACATATATTTGATATGAGAAACTGAAATACAATATTTCTATTTAAAAGAATAAGGTTCATCTATGTATTGAATATATATAACTAGAAACATCTGGATTGTATTTATGAGTGAAGGAGCTGAGTATACAATAGTATTATAGTATTAGTGCACAAAATATTAATAATGACAGAGAGAGAGAAGTCAGGATAAATAGAAATGTTCTGTTTTCTATGAGGGAAAGATGTTTTCTGATAAACAGTGAGGTAAAGCTGCAAATTGCTTGCCTTATACAGTTTCATGGCTTGGATTAGAGCAAGTACTTAGTAATATTATTTAATCTGCTAAATCTGTTTTCTAAGTTTCTCATAAAATATCATGGGAGACTAAATAAATAATAAACAACAGCTGTATGTTTTACATTTTGTCCACAACATTAACTTTACAAACACAGACTTTATTTTCATGTTTTTCTATATAATGATTTATGAAATCTCTTTACATTTTAAAATAGGCTCTTGATACTTCCCCTACATATCTGTAGAGGAAAAACTGCAAGTTTGAAAGAATTATTATAGTTCGAGTCTCTTAAATTAAAAGAAATAATCAATTACCAATTTTCAAGCTAAATTACTTAGTAAATATAAATTTCTAAACATTTACTTTAGAGACAAAGCAAATGCATAAAATAATATGTATACTTTAACTCAGGAAAAAAGCTGTTATTCTATATCACAAAAGTGCATAAGGCAACACAATAATAAATGCAAAAAAAAAGAATGGTTGTTGAGCTGTTTGTTTTTTAAATTCAAGGGGAATCTTATTGAAAATATTGAGAAATTCAATTGATGCATCTTTAAATGTTTAGTGTCTATATATTAAAATATTTAATGTATTCCAAAAGAATAACATTTGTTATATTATGCTGAGATTTAATACCATATTGGAGTGTAACACTCATTTGGAAGTGCTCAAATTTATTTTTTACTATCTTAAAATAACCTTTATAATGTTATTGTTTATTTTTTCCAGTGATTGATATCAATTTATTTACTTATTTGAATACTTACTTCACATGAGGCACTCATATATATATACCTAAAGATGGCCAAGCAAAAACATTCTTTCTTGCTCAACTATAAAAGCTTCCCAGAGAAGTAGATCTAATTGGAAAACATTCTCTAATAGAAAGCTGAACAAGATCAAATTTCTTTACTCAATGCACAAAGCTAAATTGAAAGCCTGGCTTGTCAGCAAGTGTTCAATACAATGAAATTCATGTTTACCTGTTGTAGCCTAATTGGTAATTCCAATATAATTCAACTGGAAGATATTCCACACCTAATCCAATAGCAGCATTTCATTAAAATTTGGTACTCCATATTTTCATTAAATATTCATCATTCTGAGTGTAAACTTCTATAGAATACTCTCTTCTTATAAAGGAAAATAGAAAGAACTTTAGATTTAAAAATAGAAATCTTACCTAGGTGAGAAAAAAACTATTAGCTGTAAATAAAATAAAATAGGTTTTACTACCAAATAATGAAATACCACCATTAAAATCTACAAAACATAAGAAGGATAATAAAAAAGAATTACTCATAAAGAGAATCTTCATCAGCATTAGAGTAAATAGCAACTAAGGAAATTTCAGCTTAACATCACAGTGATAGAAAAAAAGAATGCTACAGTGAAGACCTCCTCTCACACAGGTCATATAAAAGTGAAAATAACATTGTGGATTGTTGTTGTATTGAAGCCTCTGCCAGGACTTCTAGAATGTAGAAAGGAGTCCATGGTTTTTGCAGCACCTGCTTACCAACTAGTCAGATCATTATCCAGCCCAGCATCAGAGGGTGAATTTGATTTACACTGAGGCCAAATGAAAACACAAGATTATAACACTGGGGAACACAATTTCCATTTATTAGATCTGACACTTGTTTTTGACTAACTTTTGGCATCTGAATCCAAAAATGACCCCCAGTCAATTTTTTAAGGTACTGCAGAAATGCACTTTCTCTTGATCAAAAGTAGGAAACCTTCGCTCCTTTTTCAAACAAGTTTTTCTCGTGCAGTCTTGATGCTAGGAGTTCTGAAGCCTTTTTGAATAGCCCCAAATCTCATGCCAAATCATCCAACTTATGCTGATCAAATCCCTTACTAAGTGAGTCATCTTCAATTTCAAAATATTCATTGATGCTGTCACTTAGTTCTTCATCATACTCCTGTTTTTTGAAAGAGGGTAGTTCATTGAAAACTGTCACTGGAATTTCAGCTGAATGAGGCACTGGGCATATAGCTGATGGTAGACTCGGATACTCTATTTTACATTTATTTGTCTTGTTATATCCTGACGTTTTCACTATACAAAAGTAACAAGTCACTTGAATGATCTCTGGGCCCTCACCAAAACATAGGTATAGCAAATGGCAATTTATCACGTGTTCCCTTTGTCCACATCCATAAACTGTCGACACACTGCTTGCACACCTTGTGAGGGGCCCAAGACTTATCTTGATCTCCAAGTTTTACTTTAAATGGTTATGCAATTAAAACTTGAAGTACTTATTTTTCTTTTTCCTGTTGGTTCTTTTTACTCAATAATTTCATGTTGCCCATATTTTTATTAGATGCTTTTATATATTTACATTGGTTACTTTAAAGTAACTTTCTGAAGTTTTAATGTCTGGGTCTCTCTAAATGTGATTCTTTTGAATTCTTTATTTTTTGACACTGGTGTGCGTGTGTGTGTGCATGTGTGTGTGTTAAACTTGATTGAATATTGACATTATATGTGGAAGAAAGACCAGACTCAATACTATTTATGCCTAGAAGCAGGCAGCCATATTATATATTCTCAGGCCATTATTAGGGTAGAGTGAGTCAAATCTGCTGTTTTGGGGCTTGTAGGTTGTTTTATTTGTGGGTTATTTATTAATAATGGAATATTTATTAAGTTAATCTACATCATATGTCCTTTTTGAAAACTTTTATCAAAAACTGAAAAAAGTGTGTTCTAAAATCTTTAGCTATGGTTATAGCTTTGAATGTTCTCATTATAGATTTCCACTTTGGCATTTCTATCCTTTCCATTAACCCACCACAAGCTCCAGTTTCTTCAGGGAAGGCCTGATGTTACCTTGTGCTGAGAATGTGACTTGGAGTTCTGGAGAGTTTTTCCCATTGTTCCTGCTCCACCTTCAGCCTTTAACAATCCCTGCACACATGGGTGTCCCTGAGGGGATTCCCTCACCACATTCTTAACCCCACCCCAAGTGGTAGACTGCTGTTCCGGTTGGCGGCAGAACAGGGGCTTCTGTCTGGTACAGCTTTAGTCTTCTTAAGAGATATGTGCACCTAAGTGCTCAGTTTCTCAGTGCTCCTACTCTCCCCTCAATGGCCGTTAATTTTTGCTTCGTGTCTGTAGTGTTCTTGGGCAGTTTCCTGACCTTCTCTGAGAAAGAACAGGCTCTCCTTATCAGTAAAGCTGGTTCCTTGATCCTCCTCAGTAGAGGATTTTTGCTTTTACCCCTCCCCCCGAAAGCAATGAGCGCTGATCTTGACCCTGGAGGTGACAGTATTTGCTGTTCATCTAGCAATGACTTGAAGATATTGCTTCATATTGGAGTAGGTCTCAGGAAGCAGGTGATGATCAATGCCTGTCCCTCACTACCAGCTGATCACTTCCTGCCCATTGTGTTCCCAAGGGGAACCCTTACCAGCTTCCTGCCCTGCCTCCGGTCTTTCTTAGGAGTACCTGACAGATCAGAGAGATGGCAAAAGCAGTTTGTGAGTCCTGGGGCTTGACTCATTTTATCAAAGGAGCATAAAGTATTTTTATATCTTCCCTAACTGCTAGCATAGAATATTTATTGGGATAATTATCATAAAATTATGAGACTAGAGTATTCTCTTAAAAGATTGAATATTATTTTGAGTAATGCCCACTTCTATATTTCTATGCTGTGTATTGTATTTATTTTATTTCTTATTTCTGGACTTGATTAGTAATAAATTTCTCTTTTTTTTTTTTTGAATTTTTGAAAGAACTAGGTTTGTTAATTATACTACTGTTTTTCTTTTTCAATGTATTTTTTATCCTTATATTTATTGATAATACTTCCTGTTTTGTTAGGCATATTTGTAGTCATTTTCTTAGCTTGTTTTGTATTTATTTTAATAGCTTATTTTTATAAATAATAATTAAATTTATTACATATGATTAAATAATATAATAAATATTGATTTTAATTCAAATATTTTATTTGTCATATTTTATAAATTTTTACTTACAGCACTTCAGTGATATTTAGTTCTAATTAAAAATATAATTTTTAAACTTTCTTCTGTTGTCTAAGGGTTAAAGTATTTTAGCTTCAGATAGTTTTGTGCATTGTTTTACCCTTGATTTCTAATTTCATTACATGCTGAAGATATAAAATATTCTATATACCTTTCCTATCTGAAATTTGTTGAGTTTTTTTAAAGGCTTGGCATGACTTCAGTATTTTTAAATACCCATTGATTTACTAAGTCTGCTGTTTTGGGGCTTGTAGGTTGTTTTATTTGTGGGTTATTTATTAATAATAGAATATTTATTAAGTTAATCTACATCATATGTCCTTTTTGAAAACTTTTATCAAAAACTGAAAAAAGTGTGTTCTAAAATCTTTAGCTATGGTTATAGCTTTGAATGTTCTCATTATAGAATTTTTCAGCAATTTTTTTATATCACTAATTATTACTGCTTCTAGGATCTTGTTTCATAAGACATGACACCATATAAGTAGACACAGTATGGAAACACAAATAGATTTACTCATATAGATGCTGTGCCAGTAATAGGAGATAGAAAACATCCATGGATCCCAAAGATCCAAACCATCACCTTTGAATCTCATCCTTTTGTTTATGATGAAAACTGATGGAAAACAATTATAGAACCTACACTCAAAATATCAGACCAAGCCCTGAAAGACCCAATAACCAAGTACCTAGAAGTGCTCATGAACAGTTCAATTTTTACTGCGTTCTCAGTTCTACTTGTTGGATTTCAACTGTTATCTTGGTTCAATATTTTGTAATGTAATCACTCTAAATTCCCCTTCTCATCTTCCAAGTTTCTGCACAATGCCTTGCTGACCCTGTGCACATCTGAATTCCGTATGTAGCACACTTCACTTTATTTATACTGATTTCCTATTGCTATGTAACAAATTATCACAAGCTTAGTGACTTAAAAGCAGACCTATTTATTAGATCGCAAATGTGTATATCAGAAGTCCAGGCATGTTTGGGTTAAGTTCTCTGCGCAGGGTTTTATAAGCTGAAATCAGGTGTTAGCAGGGCTGTGTTCCTTTCTGAAAGCTCAAGAATTGCTTCCACACTCATTTGGGTTATTGGCTTGAAGTTTGAGGACTGAAGCCCCTGATTCTTTATTGGCTGCCAGCCAAGGCCTAAGCATCAATCCTAGTCGCCTCCCATGTTCCTTCCCACATGGCCGCAGCAATGGGGAACCTTGCTGATGCCATATCCTTCTCATGCTTTGAATCTCTCTCCCCAGAAAAAGCCCCGTTCTGTTTTAAGGGCCTGTCTGATTAGGTCAGAGTCATGCAAGATAATATCGCTATCTTAAAATCAACTGATTTGGGTTCACAATTATTTCTTTACTTTTGTTGAGTAATATAACATAATCATGGAAGTGATACAGTGATACAATTTTGTCATCAGATACAGATTTTATCACACTCAAGTGGTGGAAACTACATAAGGTCAGAGGTCATTGGGGATCATCTCGGAATTTAGTCTACCACACTATCTAACAAAAATTTTTATCTTTCCTTTTGATTAAGCCTACCCAAAAATAAATAGCATGTTTTATCAGTGTGAAATTATGTTCCTTTTGCCACTGAAAAC
The DNA here is from genome assembly GCF_987537825.1 of Furipterus horrens. Classification (NCBI taxonomy): domain Eukaryota; kingdom Metazoa; phylum Chordata; class Mammalia; order Chiroptera; family Furipteridae; genus Furipterus; species Furipterus horrens. Next base: position 72,706,822 of record NW_028327175.1, read on the forward strand.
AAACTTTAGACTAATATCATCCCTGTTTTTTTTCTGGACATAGCCCTTTTTGTTTGCATATATCTGGCACACAGTGACTGATTCTGTTATTTTTTGCTTGTCATTTGGTTTCAGATTTAGTTCTTCTAAATAACATATAGATTGGCTTTGTTTTGTCCCATCTTAGAGTTTTTATAATTTCTTTGATTCTTTCCTGTAGCTTTTTAAAAATATATTTGTTTTATTTATTGATATTTATTTTATTATTATTTGTTATTAATACATATATTTGAATCTCTATTTTGTTTCAACATAAAGGAAATAAAAACTTTTAAGACCATTTTTTCACACTCTTCCCTACCCCGCTCTGTAAACAGACACACACACACACATACACATGCACTCAACAATGCCCTTAGTATTTCTGGAATTATCTGAACTTCTAGCTAAGAGTTTTTCATTTTTCAACTACAGAATTCTTTACATTGATTTGTTACATAGTTATTTGTAATTTTGAAATCCCATAGCATACATATGGAACTTTGTCTCTCCGAAACAATATTGTTAGTGTTCTATTCAGTGTGAATTTTAATTTGATTATTAAATTGTAGATTAGCTGAAAATCTTTAATCTCTTCTTATGTTTTCTTGTTTTATTTTATTTTGTTTTTTTTTAATATGCTTTATTGATTATGCTGTTACAGTTGTCCCAAATTCTTTTCCCTTTGTTCCCCTCCACCCAGTGAACCCCTCTCTCGAGTTTCCCCCCACTTAGTCCATGCCATTGATGGTGCATATAGTTCTTCTCAACATCTTCCTGTCTATTCCACTCCCTCCTACTATGCTTCTTAATTCCTGTACCATCTCTCTCCCTTTCCCTCCTTCCCCTTCCCTGCTGACCTCCCCCAATAATGTTCCCCATACCTATAATTTTTTTTCCCATTCTCATTGCCTACTTAGTTTACCTTTGTTTTGGTTCCCTAGCTTCTGTTGTAAGTTGTTGTGATACAGTTTTCATTTTAATGTTCATAGTTTTGGTCCTCCTTCTTCTAAACAGGTCCCTTTAACATTTCATATAACAGTGGTTTGTCTCTAATGAACTCCTTCAGTTTTACTTTGTCCTAAAAGCACTTTCTCTGCCCTTCTATTCTGAATGACAGCTTCACTGGATAGAGTAATTGTGGTTGTAGGTTTTTGCTTTTCATTGCTTTGAATATTTCTTGCCAGTCCCTTCTTGGCCGCAGAGTTTCTTTTGAGAAATCAGTTGGTAGTCTTATTAGGACCCCTTTGTACATAAGTCTCTCCTTCTCTCTTGCTGCTTTTAAGATTCTTTATCCTCAATTTTTGACATTTTGATTATAATGTGTCTTTGTGTGGTTCTCCCTGGGTCCAGTTTATCTGGAACTCTCTGTGTTTCCTGGACCTTTAAATCTATTTCCTTCCCCAAGTTCGGGAAGTTCTGCTTCATTATCTTTTCACATAATTTTTCAATTTCTAGTTCTTCTTCTTCACCTTCTGGCAACCCTGATTCAGATGTTGGCCTGCTTATAGCTGTCCCATAGGTTTCTGAGCCTCTCCTCATTTTCCTCACTTTTTGTTTCCTCTTTCTGTACTGGTTGACTGTTCCTTCCCTATGTTCCAATTTGTTGATTTGATCCCCGGTTTTCTTGCTCTCACCACTAGTTTTGCATGTTTTTGTTCATTTCAGCAGGACTAGCCTTCATTCCTTCCCTGCCTTATTTAAGATTTCCTCTTAGGTTTGTAAGCATTTTTATAACCAAAGCTCTGAACTGTGCTTCAGAAAGATTTTCTATCTGCTGAGCCATTAGATTAGATATTTGCTGTCTGGTCAGCTGCATCACTGGGATCTCTATCATGATCTGTGCCATCCTGATAGTTTTGTGTTTACCTTTGCTTCCTGGGTGGGGATGCCTCCTACACTATAGGGGGTGGAGCCCCATGCAGTCGTCACTACCAGGTGACCCTTCTCACCATGCTGTGGCATTTTCTGTGGGGGTGGGTGTCCAAGATGGATTCCTGCCATTCACTCTCCACTAAGAGACCTGGAGTGTCCTCCTCCATCCCCACCCCCTCCAGGCCTCACAGTCCAAGACAAGGGGGTCTGTCTTCCCCTTTATTGGAATCATAAGCTGACGGATCTAGTCTCCAGCCAGGGGTGCTCCCTAGGCACTTCTCGCCTCTGGGTGTCTGTGCTTACCACTGTCCCACTGCCATCGCCATAGCTGCTGCCGCCAGCACAGCTTGACCTCTCCACCCCAGCTTCGCCCCTCCTACCCATCCGGATGAGCACCACTTCTTTATAACTTCATACATTGGACTTCCATTTATTTTCTGGAACTTCTGGTTACTGCTGGTTTTGCGGTACTTGTATTCCTTCTTAATTGTGGAGGGAGATGGAGTGTGTCAGTCTAGGCTTCCATCTTGGCCAGAAGTCTCCTATGGTCTTTTAATGGCCCCCTTACAGTTTTCATTTTTGTTTCTTAGATGTAAATAGTTTTCCTTTTGTTGTTGTTGTTAAAATACGTTTTCTTGGATGATAAAATGGACCCGAAAGAATTTTAAAATTATAAATTTTCACTGTATCGTGTATGGTATGTTTTTACTGGTCCCATTTTCTAAACAAGCAAGGTTTCCAGAGATATTTTCTAATGAAAAATGACATTCTGAATATGCCTCAATTTCCTCACTCATCAGTCTAATAAAACCTAATCTCCTGCTGAACTTTGAATCTCAAAGGAAGTTTACTTTCATATCCCAAGGTGTGGCTCCATTTTTAGCATGGATCCAATGTAGCTCAGCTGTCCTTATGAGATGCAGTTCCTGCAACCACCTCCCCAACCTAGTGTCTCTAACCCAGTAAAACACAGCAACAACAAATTATGTTTCCCAGATACATTGCCTCCAAGTGTTTACCCCTCTTTTGCTCTTAGAAAATTCTTTGTTACTGAAAATGGAAAATAATTAATTTTTGTTGCTAGTGTATGACAACTTTCTCTGTTTCTATTTTTGGAAGTTTCAAAGTCCCATGAGATATAGAAAGCCATTGATTAAGATCAATTTTCCAGGCACCTCAAGAGTAGCCCTGGCAGCTAAGTTTGTGTTATGAAAAAACAGAAAATAAAAGAAAGAAAACTAGGTTTTTAAAGCAAGAGGCAGACACTTGACAATGGTGATAAAATAACGAGGCTACTGTCTTTCATGAGTCAAAAACCCAGGTATCATAAGGCAAAATCTACTTCACTTAAATTTACTTGTTTATTGATATGTTTGTTTTATAGCAAATAGTACCATTGAATTTATAATTGTAACTAACTCCTTTCATAATTTAATAGTAATTTAGCTAAATTATGTATGTTCAAGTAGTTTGTTTTCATTTGTTTTTCTCATATGGATTTTAGTGATACACTGAAGAAAGAAAACACTGTTATTCAGTATGAATTTTAAGCCAGAGTAGACTAAATTTGATTTTAAAAGTCAAAAGTATAATTCCATAATAAGAGTATTGTTACAAGAGTCAGAGTGAAAAAATGAATCTTCACTGGAAAAATAAAATTGTTTTTACATTTATTTTGGAGAGTGGAACACTATGCACATTATCATAATGAACTGACATTATATCCAAGCATTGTTTCAAGTGGATATATCAATACATATTTTTAAATGTCTAACATGATAGGGAGCCCTGGCTGGTTTAGCTCAGTGGATTGAGCGTCGGCCTGCGAGCTAAGTGTCGCTGGTTCGATCTTCCAGTCAGGGCACATCAGAGAAGGAAAACTCTGACTCCAAAAAACCTCCGCTGCCTTGCGGCATACCTCTTCAGGGGAAAGGCTAAGGGAGTAAACCCCGACAGAAAATCCGGAGCCGGAGTCCCTAAGGCGGTTTGACGTTGTAGTCAACACCGGCAACTCCTGCGGCGCACCTGAAGCCAAGCTGTATTGACTCCGTCTTTCCCTTGAACCCTTCAGCTGCGAAGAGAGGGGGGGTCTGCTGCATGGGCAACAGCAGACCCTCCATATCACCCTGCCCAGGCTCTGTAGCTTCAGCGTCATCACAAGATGTCGATTCAACACGGGAGGAGACAGATACCATGTCACTCCCGAGTCGGACTGCACAGCCATTCTCGGCGGTGCAGAGACTCTTAAGAAGCTACACCATCGTCTCTCGAGACGGACGGCTGCCGACGACGAACATGATAGGGAGACTGGAAAAAGATTTGGCAATCATAACCTTAAGGAATTCATATCTTTGCAAAAACAGAGCTGGCACACCCTGGAACACAAACCCTACACACAAATTAGCCACTTAGGTAGGTCAGACAATAAATACCAAAGAATTTAAAAAGTGGATAAAATCGATAAGGAGAACTGCTACTGAATGAAGTAGTCAGGAAATGAGGAACAAATTCAGTTTGTGTGAGAAGTTTAGTTCCACCCTGCCCACAAGGAATATATATTATATAATATATAAAAATATATATATAACCATATAATGTATATACTTATATAATATATATTAAAGTTATTATGTAGTATTTGAATCTATATGTTTATTTTATCACCTAAAGTAACATGAAAAATTAATTTCAATAACAGTTAAAAAACATAAGTATTGAAATTTAAATTAGTTAAAGTGTAGAAGGATTGAGCAAAAAAGAAAAAGGACTCATGGGCAATGACAACAGTGTGGTGATTGCAGGAGGGAGAGGATATATGGGTTTAAATGGTAATGAAAAAATACAATAAAATTTTTAATTAAATTAGTTTTTGAGCCATAGGTATCCTAGTTGATATGAACAAATTCAGGAATGGTTATCACAAAAAATAATTTAACACCCATATTCATTTGCTTCATATGGTTATGTATAAAATATATTTCATAGTCTTCAGCCCTTCTTTTAAGATAGGCTACAGTTCATTTGACAGAATTTCTGCTGGATGACTTCCCTAACTGGTTTTCCTCTTAAAATGACTGTGTTTAACACATATTTTTCTATTTCAAAAGTAAACATGTAGAAAAGCTTCAAAGAAAACTAAAATGTCCTAAAATTCTCACATTCAAAGATTATTGTATTTAATTTGATTTACTTATCCTGCATAATTATCTTTCCTGATTGTCCCATTTATTTAAATAAAGATTTGTAAAGTAAAATATTAGTATCACTTAGATTTTAATTTCTTAATGCATATCTCCTTTAAATGATATCAGTTGTCATTTGGGGTATTCATCTTGTGAATATATCCATCTTGCAAATAAAATAACTGCAGAAAACAATTGCAGAACACACATTTAACAAATTAAAAGAAACACTAAAAATATTTAAATTGATTTTTCCTTTGTAATGCTTCACTGACCACAAGGCTATTTGACTTTTTCAATGTGTATAAAGAAATTTAGAAATTATTATAATATTATAGTTTTATTTATATAAACTTTATCAGGAATTTTTCTTCTTATTAAAGCAACTATTCCCTCTCCCACTCAGTTTCATCTCCTTAATACAGCCTCTGAAGACTCTTTAGTTAATGTGCATTTGAAGTATCATTCTACTCACAATGAACTGTGCTGAAAAGTACCATCAAGCCTTTAGCATTGAAAGAAATCAATCTAGTGATGGTAAATGGTCTGTGGTCTCACAGGGATAGACTCATCTGTTGAAACTTTAAAGCCATACAAATCAAATATCCTTTCCTTTTGTAGAGTGCTTTATATGGAATTAATGTATTTTAACCCACATGACACTAGCATTTTCTATTTTTGTAAAATGTACAGGAAACTCATATCTTAAAGGTGCTGTGAAGTTAACCTTTTCAATTCAGTTCAGCTTTTCTCACTGATCATGATGGTCAACTGCTCAGACACTGATCAGTGACCAAACAGTGATCTAATTTGTTTTGTTGCTTTGTTATGTGCAACAGCCATAATTAACTAGATATATGCCAGTAATTTTCAAAATCTTAATAACAGATTTCATAGACTACTAAATATAGCATTGGAAACTGCCTGCAATGCTTTCAAAAATAGCTGAATCATGTCTAAACCTTCCTTATGCCATCTACAATGAATTAAAACCATACAATTATATAAATTATATGTTTGAGCTTAGAAGGACACAGAAGTTATTTTATTAAAACAACTTTTGTGTTTTAAAACTGTTATCATAAAAGAGCTATAACCTCCCCAGTTTGCAGCAGTCTAAACTCATGTGAATTTTTTCACTAACTCCTTATGAAAAAAAAAAAATTTAATGGAAATTTTAAGACAGAATTACCAAAGTAAATTCATAGATTTAGAAATGTATTAGATGCAATAATATGGATTGATTTTAGCAATTATATAAGGTTTATATATTTGAAACCATATTTAATCACTAACTTTATCATTGTAATACAAGGTTAATGACTTTAGAGCATGATACCATAATACAACAGAGGACCAGCAACACCTGAGAAGATTTTCATGTGCCTAGAAAATAAGTAAAACCCAAACACATGACAAAAAGCTAAGTTGTACTGAGAATGAACTTATCCCAAAGAGAGAACTTTTTACCAAGTTAACTATGGCAGATGAATTATCATACAAAGAATAGTTATGTAATCTCCACCCCTAGATATCAACTATATGATTTTATAGTTTCTCCCATGACACACTACTTTTCAAAGAAGTTATTTTTAACTTACCAATTATGATACACCTTGTCTTTAAGTGTTCCCTAAAAGATAAGTAATATTTGGGTTAGCATTGTTGATAAATTTCCTAGGAAATAATATATTATAGTATTGCATAGATATGTATTAAGACATTTTTCCATACAATTCAGAATTCACACACATACATGCAGCTCCCTTTGCAATATGTTAGCTAATGTTTTAGGCTTTTTGTTGTTGCTTTTTTGTTTTTTTTCTAAGTTAGTTTTTAAGATTTTTTAAAGAGTGATAGTCCCCCTTTAGGAAACACTAGTAACTAGGAAAGTAGAGTTCTAGAACTCCACAATAGGCAAAAACAAAACAAAACAAAACAAAAAGCCTCAGATATAAATCATGCAACTGTGCTCTTCTCCTCCTCACATTGCTTGCCTGAAAGCTACCATTTTCCCTAGAACATCACTAGCAGTAAAATCCTTGAATTTTTACCTTACACCTTATTTTTATTTTGCCCTAATATAATTCAAGGCTATGTTCACCACTGACAGCTAACCTGATTTTATCCTGGTTAATGTTATACTGGAAGGAGTTTATGTTGAATGAATAAGGAAGAATGACTGAACTCATTGGGTTTCTAACTTATACATCTAACAGAATCAATCAATTAATTATGGAACACTTTGACAATTAATATTAGTTTGTTACATTATTCTAATGTATTAGTATAACCATCCCCTTCCAAATATGATAGTAGAAATAGATAGGTAGATAGATGATGATGGTAGATAGATAAATAGATGATAGATAGATGATAAGAAGCTTGAAGTAAAAAATAAATGAAATTATAAACTAGTTATAAAGGAGAATATCTGCCTATCAGTAATGAGAACACATGGTGATATCTAAATGTAATAAATAGCATGCTTTATATTATGTAAATCATAAAGTATTTCAGAGTAAGGGAGCAGTTGTCCAGAACTAAAGTATTATGAAGCTATATTATTTTATATTAGATTTCTTTTTCATTTTAATATAAATCAAAAGCATGTATTGTATAGGCACTTTTATTAAATATGTTTTATTATTATTCTATTACAGTTGTCCCAATTTCCCTCCCTTTGCCTTTCTCTGCCCATCCCACCCCCACTCTTACAGTAAATTTCTACACTGTTGCCTATGTTCATGGGTCATTCATACATCTTCTTTGTCTAGTCCCTTCCACCATTATCTCCCCACCTCCCCCCATCTGGTCACTTTCAGTCTGTTCCATGTTTCTATGCCTGTGGTTCTGTTTTGTTTGTTACTTTATTTTGTTCATTAGATTCCTCTTATAATGAGATCATATGGCATTTATCTTTTGCCGCCTGGCTTATTTCACTAAGCATAATAAATATTCTTCAATTCCATCCATGCTGTCACCAAAGGTATGAGTTCCTTCTTTCTTTCTGCTGTGTAGCATTCCATTGTGTAAATGTACTACAGTTTTTTGATCCACTCATCGACAGATGGGCACTTAGGCTGTTTCTAGCACTTGGCTATTGTAAATAACACTGCTATGAACATAGAGGTGCACAGGTTGTTCTGAATTAGTGTTTCAGGATTCTTAGGATATATTCCCAGCAGTGGAATCACTGGGTCAAAAGGCAGTTCCATTTTTAGTTTTTTAAGGAAATTCCATACTGTCTTCCAGTCTGCATTTCCATTAACAGTGCACTAGGGTTCCCTTTTCTCCACATCCTCACCAGCACTTGTTTGTTGACTTGTTAATGATGGTCATTCTGACCAATGTGAGGTGGTATCTCATTGTGATTTTAATTTGCATCTCTCTGGTGGCTAATGATGTTGAGCATCTTTTCATATGTCCATGGGCCATCTGCATGTTCTCCTTGGAAAAATATCTATTCAGACCCTTTGCCCATTTTTTAATTGGAGTGTTTGTCTTCCTGTTGTTGAGTCATGTGAGTTCTTTATATATTTTGGAGATCAAACCCTTTTCCCATATGATTGGATTCCTTTTCATTTTAATGACAGTTTCTTTAGCTGTGCAGAAGCTTTTTAGTTTGATGTAGTTCCATTTGTTTATTCTTCCCTTTATTTCTCTTGCCTGGGAGACATATTGGCAAAAATATTGCTACATGTGCTAGATGAAATTTTCTTGCCAGTGTTTTCCTCTAGGACTTATGTTGTCAATACATATTTAAATCTTTTATCCATTTTGAGTTTATTCTGGTGTATGGTGCAAGTTGGTGGTCCAGTTTAATTTTTCTGCATGTACCCGTTCAGTTCTCTCAAAACCATTTATTGAAGACAATGTCTTTACTGTGTTTATGGCCCTTTTTAAACATATTAATTGATCGTAGACACTTGGGTTTATTTATTTGTTCTCTGTTCTGCTCCATTGATCTATATGTCTGTTCTTATGCTAGTGCCAGACTGTTTTGGTTATAGTGTCCTTGTAGTATAGTTTGACATTAGGTATTTTGATCCCTCCTACTTTGTTCTTCTTCCTCAAGATTAATGAGGTTATTCAGGGTCATTTTTGGTTCCATTTAAATTTTTGAAATATTTGTTCTAGATCTGTGGAATATGCCATTGGTATTTTAATAGGAATTGTGTTGGATCTATATATTGCTTTGGGTAGTATGGACATGTTAATGATGTAATTATTCCAATCCATGAAATGAGTATGTCCTTCCATTTATTTGTATCTCCCTTACTTTCTTTCTTCAGTGTTCTATAGTTTTCTGAGTACAGATCATTTACCTCCTTGGTTAAATTTATTCCTAGGTACTTTTTTTTTCTTGTTGCTATAGTAAATAGAATTTTTATAGGGCATTTTTAAAAAGTTTGGGTAATAAAAGTAGTGATTTAAAAACATTAGACATTATTGCTAGCTGTGCCTGTGGCTCATGTGCATCTTTAATACCAGCATGCTAACCAATCACAACCCTAACTCTGCGAAGCTCCTAAGATTGTATATAATGAATAACAGATTATAACTTGTGTGTTTATGCATGCTTCTAGATTCTTTTTGAAACCTTTCTTTAAAACATATAAATTACCTTTGGAATCTCTCTGTTTGACAGCTATCACCATTTCTACATAGCAATGCAACAGTATCACATACTATGTATTTGTCAAAACTAAGACAAGCTGCTCAACAAAATCACACAATAATGACAGTGGGAGAGTTTGTATCTTTCTTCCTATGCACTAACCATTAAAATGACCAGGTTCAAAAGGAAATATGTCTTGCTCTCAAATTAACTTGCTCATATTTCCAATTGTTTTTATTTTAAAGATGTTTTAATACTCAGACGTACAAGGAAACAAAAAAGGCCCACAATCTTCTGTCAATATTATCCCTACTGACATGAAATAAGTATAAAATTTACTTTGAAATAATAAATGCTTGAATAAAAATCAAACAATTAATTTGACAAATATCCACTTATTGGAGCTATGGCTATGAATACCTATAATTGCCAGAAAATATTTTAGGTGTTGAAAATACAGCAATTAATACATTAGACAAAGTCCTTTTTCTCATAGCACAGATATTGTAGTGCCAGAAAAGTAAAATAAACAAATTAACATAACACAATTTTTACTAATATATAGTATAAGATGCAAAGAAAAGCTCAGTGAGTAGATAGAGAAAATGAGGAAACAGAGCTTTTATAAAGGGTTACAAGAAAGGGACTTTCAGATGAGCTAAGATTTGAGCAGAGACCTTAAAGAAGTGAAGAATGGAGACTAAGGAAGTAATGGTAGGAAGAAACAGAGGAAGAACCACAAGCAAAAATCCCCTGATCCAGGAGCAATCCTGGAGAGTTATCTTTAATTTATATACTTAAATTTTAACATGTGAACATGAATCTCTCTCTCTTTTTAACCTTCTAAGTTTAAGCATGCAGCATTATTTTTGTAAAAATAGCAGATGGGAAGTTACCACGCAAAAGAGAAAATTTGTCATGAATCTGATAGCCTTGGAATTATAGAGGAAGAAATTCTCTAAGCAAAAGAGCAATGCTTAATTTTATACAAAGATCCAGTGAAATAAAATACATTTTAAAGCACTATACTATATAGAAATATTAATTTTCCAATTAAATTACTTCCAGTGGAATTGTCATAAAGGAAGAAAGTGCAAAGAAAAACTTTCATATTTATTAGGAATGTTTATTAGGATGTATAAAATGTTAATGTGTTTGAATCCACTAATTCTTTTTCTAGGATACTGGACTAAAAATATAATGAATAAAACAGTAAATGCTTTATGACAAGCATTATTTTTCATGGTTAAAAATATTAACAATGTCTATGACCAATATAAGGCAAATGGATAAAGTAAATTATATCGAAGCCATGTTTGCAATTATTATGCTGCCTTTAGGTATGACATATCCAATACTCTAATTACCCTTAATTAACCACACCATAGTTCTAATATTAAGTAATATAAATATTTTGCAACTAGTATGTAATATATATTTTCTACTGCTTAATAAAAATGTCTAGCTAATCCAAAACTTCTTTAATACACCAAATATTTATAACCAAAATACTCAGAGCTTTTACAAATTATAAAAAAAGAATAAATGTAATAAAATAAATGGAAAGGTATAAAAATAATTTCTAAGTACTACTGCATATGAAAAGTAAGCAAAAAACCTTGCTTTCTTTAAGGTTTAGGATGAAAGTACAGAAAATATAATATATTCTTTTTCATTAGATTCTGAAAAATTTAATAGTGCTGGTAGGGGTGCATAAACCAGGATTTTCTCATACATTATTGAAAGAAATGGAAAAAAAATCAGGAAATATTTAGTAACATATTTTTAATACACTTACACTATTACATAGCCACCTCCTATGGAAAGAACTGTACTATCAGTATGTCTGAGCAATGATATTTATTGTAATATTGTCTGATCTTAAGTCAGAGAATGATAAGATTCGATAAGTACATACATACATAATATGCAATATTCTTCAATACTGAAAAATAATAAGCTGTACAATACAGATGGAGATATGTGATATGTTTTACAAGAAAAAGAAAATTGTAGAAAAATATAATTTCCTTATCTGTAACATTAAAATAGTTTATTTATTGTTTGTTTGTCTATTACAGTTATCCCACTTTTTCCCCCATTGCCTCCCCCCCAAGCCCACCCCTTCTCCCACAGTCAATGCCCACCCCATTGTCCATGTCCATGGGTCATTTATACTAGTTCCTTGACTAGACCCTTCTCTAATTTACCGCTTCCCTCCATCCTCCCTCCTCCTTCCCGCCTCCTCTCTGGTAACTATTAGTCTGCTCTTTGTTTACATGGCTCTGGTTTAATGTTCCTCTTTTGTATGTGTTGTTCATTAGTTTCTTATATTAGGTGGTATCATATGGTATTTGTATTTAATTGCCTGGCTTATTTTGCTAAGCATAATTCTCTCTAGTTCCATCCATGTTGTTGCAAATGGTAGGAGTTCCTTCTTTCTTTCTGCTGTGTAGTATTCCATTGTGTAAATGTACCACAGTTTTTTTTGATCCACTCATCTACAGATGGTCACTTAGGCTGTTTCCAGCATTTGGCTATTGTAAATAGCACTGCTATGAACATAGGGGTACATAAGTTCTTTTGAATTTGGGTTTCAGGATTCCTTGAGTATAATCCTAATAGTGGAATTTCTGGGGCAAAAAGCAGTTCCATTTTTAGTTTTTTGAGGAAATTCCATACTGTTTTCCATAGTGGCTGCACCAGTCTGTATTCCCATCAATAGTGCACTGGGGTTCCCTTTCCTCTGCATCCTCACTAGCACTTGTTATTTGATGATTTGTTGATGATGGTAATTCTGACTGGTATGAAGTGGTATCTCATTGTGGTTTTTATTTGCATCTCTCTGATGGCTAGTGATATTGAGCATTCTTTCATATGACAATGGACCCTCTGTATGTCCTCTTTGGAGAAGTGTTTGTTCAGATTCTTTGCCCACTCTTTAATTGGGTTGTCTGTCTTCTTGCTGTTGAGTCATATAAGTTCTTTATATATTTTGAAGATTAATCCCTTGTCTAAGATATCATTGGCAAATATGGTTGGTTCCTTTTTCAGTTTCCTGGTGTTTTTTCTTTTTGGTTTTTTTTTTTTTTTTTTTTTTTTTTTTTTGCTGAGCAGAAACTCTTTAGTTTGATGTAGTCCCATTTGTTTATTCTTTCCTTTATTTCCCTTACCTTAGGAGATCTATTGATGAAAATATTGGCATGTGAGACATATGAAATTTTCCTGCCTATGTTTTCCTCTAGGACTTTTATGGTGCCATGGCTTACATTTAAGTCTTTGATCCATCTTGAATTTATTCTGGTGTAAGGTATAAGTTGGTGGCCTAGATTCATTTTTTTTTTTCTTTTTGCATGTCCCTGTCCAGTTTTCCCAGCATCATTTGTTGAAGAGGCTCTTCTCATTCCATCTTATATTCCTTACCCCTTTGTCAAATGTTAGTTGACTACATAGACCTGGGTTTATTTCTGGGCTCTCTATTCTGTTCCTTTGATCTGTATGTCTATTCTTATGCCAGTACCAGACTGTTTTGATTACAGTGGCTTTGTAGTATAGTTTGACGTCAGGTATTGTGATTCCTCCTGCTGTGTTCTTCCTCCACAAGATTGCTGTGGCTATTCTTGGTCTTTTTGGTTCCATATAAATTTTTGAAGTATTTGCTCTCAGTCTATGAAATATGTTACTTGTATTTTAATAGGGATTTCTTTGAATCTATAAATTGTCTTGGGTACTATGAACATGTTATTGATTTTGATTCTTCCCATCCATGAACATGTTATATGCTTCCATTTACATGTATCTTCCTTAATTTCTTTCTCCAGTGTTATATAGTTTTCTGAGTACAAGTCTGGTAACTCCTTGGTAAAGTCTATTCCTAGGTACTTTATTTTTCTTGTTGCTATAGTAAATGGGATTCTTTTTCTAGTTTCTATCTAATATTTGTATTGTTGGTATACAGAAATGCCTTTGATTTATGAATATTGACTTTGTACCCTGTTATTTTGCTAAATTCACTTATTAGATTGAGTAGTTTTTTCATGGACTCTAAAAAGGTTTTCTATGTACACTATCATGTCATCTGCAAATAATGACAGTTTTACTTCCTCCTTTCCAATGTGAATGCCTTTTATTTCTTTTTCTTGTCTGAATGTTGTGGCTAGAACTTCCAAGACTATGTTGAATAGGAGTGAAGAGAGTGGACATCCTTATCTTGTTCCTGATCTGAAGGTGAATGCTTTCAGATTTTGTCCATTGAGTATGATGTTGGCTTCAGGTTTCACATATACAGTCTTTAATATGTTGAGGTATGCTCTCTCTGTTCCATTTTGCTGAGTGTTTTCATCATAAATGGGTGTTGTACTTTATCAAATCCTTTTTCAGCATCTATTGATATGATCATGTGGTTTTTTGCCTTTCATTTGGTTTATGTGTTTTATTACATTTATTGATTTGTGAATATTAAACCATCCTTGTATCCCTGGGATGAATAACACTCGATTGTGGTATATGATCTTTTTAATGTTTTGCTGAATCCGGTTTGCCAATATTTTGTTGAAGATTTTAGCATTTATGTTCATCAGCGATATTGGCCTGTAGTTTTCTGTCTTCTTGTGCCTTGACCTGCTTTTGGAATTAGGGTAATACTGGCTTCATAGAAAGAGTCTGGGAGTCTTCTCTCATCTTGGATTTTTTTGGAATAGTTTGAGAAGGGTAGTTCTTCCCTAAATGTTTTGTAAAATTTACCTATGAAGCCATCCAGTCCAGGGTTTTTGTGTGCAGGGAGCTTTTTAAATACTGCTTCAATTTCATTTGTTGTTAATGGTGTATTCAGACTTTTTGCTTCTTCTTGATTCAGTTTTGTAAGACTATGTGTTTCCAGAAATCTGCCCATTTCATCTACATTGTCAGATTTCTTGCTGTACAGCTGTTTGTAGTAATTTTGTACAATCCTTTGTATTTCTGTGGTATTGTTTGTGATTTCTCCTCTTTCATTTCTGATTTTGTTTATCTGGGTCCTCTTTTTTTCTTGATGATCCTGACTAAAGGCTTGTCAATTTCACTTATCTTTTCAAATAACCAGCTTCTGGTTTTATTCATCTTTTGAATTGTTTGTCTAGTCTCTATGTCATTTAATTCTTCTCTGATCTTGATGATTTCCTTCATTTTACTCACTCTGGGCTTTGTTTGTTGTTGTTCCTTTAGTTCTTTTATCTATAATGTTAATTTTTTTTTATTTGAGATTCTGCTATTCTTTTAAGTTAGACCTATATTGCTATGAACTTTCCTCTCAAGACTGCTTTCGCTGTGTCCCATAGGTTTTGGGTTGCTGTGTGTTCATTATCATTTATTTCCAGAAACTTTTTTGATTTCTTCCTTGATGTCATTGTTAACCCATTCATTATTTAATAGTATTTTATTTATTCTCCATGAGTTTGAATGTCTTTAAGCTTTCTCCTTGAAGTTGATTTCCAGTTTCAGGCCATTGTGATCTCAGAAAATGCTTGATATCATTTCAATTTTCTTGAATTTGTTGAGGCTTGTTTTATGTTCTATAATGTGTTCTATCTTTGAAAATATTCCATGTGCACTTGAAAAGAATGTATATTTTCAAGTGCACATGGATCCAGAGTAGTGTTCAATGCTTCAATATCCTTTGTGTTTCTTTGTTTCAAAGATCTGTCCATTATCAACAGTGGGCTGTTAAAGTCCCCTACTATGAGTGTGTTGCTGTCAATATGCTTCTTATAGTCTTCCAAGATTTTCTTCATATATTTGGGTGCTCCTACATTGAGTGTATATATGTTTATCAGAGTTATATCTTCTCGATGGATTGTTCCCTTAAGTATTATAAAATGTCTGTCTTTGTCTCTTTTTTATGGCCTTTGCTGTGACATCTGTTTAGTCTGATATAAGTATTGCTACCCCAGCTTTCCTTTTCATGTCCATTTGCTTGGAATAACTTTTTCCATCCCTTCACTTTCAGTCTGCGTAGATCTTTTATTTTGAGGTAGGTCTCTTGGAGACAGCATATATGTGGGTCATGTTTTTCTATCCATTCCACTACCTTATGTTTTTTGATTGAAGCATTTAATCCATTCACATTTAAGGTTATTATTGACATGTATTTATTCATTTCCCTTTCTACCTGTGTTCCTCTCCCTTCGCTTTTTCTTTTTCTTCTTCAAGCAGGCCCTTTAGCATCTCTTGCAATGTTGGTTTGGTGAAGATGTATTCTTTTAGTCTTCCCTTGACTGGGAAACTCCTTATTTCACCTTCCATTTTGAAAGAGAGCCTTGCTGGGTAAGTAGTCTTGGTTGTAGGCCTTTGATTTTTATTGCTTGAAATATTTTTTGCCATTCCCTTCTGGCTTGTAATGTTTCTGTTGAGAAATCAGCTGATAGCCTTATAAGAGCTCTGTTGTATGTTATTTGCTGTTTTTTTCTTGCTGCCTTTAGGATTCTCTCTTTGTCTTTGAATGTTGCCAGTTTAATTATGATGTGCCTGAGAGTGGGCCTCCTTGGGTTCATCTTCATTGGGACCCTCTGTGCTTCCTGTATTTGTGAGACTTTTTCTCTCCTCATGTTTGGGCAGTTTTCTGTCATTACTTTTTCAATCAGGTTTTCATTCTTTTGCTTCTCTTCTTCTCCTTCTAGTATCTCTATGATACAGATATTATTGTGTTTTATGTTGTCCTTCAGCTCTCTTAAACCCTCCTTATTCTTTTTTAGTCTTTTTAAATTTTGTTGCACTGTCTGGGAATTTTTTTCTACATTGTCCTCTAGCTCACTGATTTGATCCTCTGCTTCATTTATCATTCTTTTGATTGCTTCTACTGTGTTCTTCATTTCAGAAATTGTATTCTTCATTTCTTCCTGGCTCTTATTGATCATTTCTATCTTCTTTTCCATGCTGGTTAAGTCTCAGTAAGTTCCTTGTTGCTTCCCTGGAGTTCTTTGTAGTTCTCCTGGAGTTTGTTGTAGTTTTCTTTGATTTTGTTGAGTTCATTGAGGTTCCTCATTACCATTATTTTGAATTCCATGTCTGATAGTTTGTTTGCCTCTATTTCATCTATCCCTTCTTCTGGGAATTCCTCCTTTCTTTTGGTGGGGTGTTGTTTCTCCTCTCCATTTTAGGTGGCTCTTCTTGTTTGTTTCTGTTCTTAGATTGACTAGCTTTTATTTCCTGCCTTTATGGTGTGACCTTCTTGTATACAGTTGTTGAGTTGCTGCCTCTGGCCTATGCCACTTGGAGGGGAGTAGTCTGCTTAAGAGATTTCTCCCAAAGCACCAGGGATGATACGGCACTGTGATCTAGTCCACTGCTCTACCAGCTGTTTCTCCAGAGCCAGCACCCAAAACCTTTACAAAGGGCCTCTAGTTCGCTTCACCTTCTTTTGGTCTCAGCCAGGGGCGAGTGCACTCACTCATGCAGGCCAGGGGTGGGTGCACTGGGCAGGGGTGGTGGGGGCCAGGTAGACTGCGGTTGCTTCTGTGCACCATCCAGAGTGGGCCGCGGACAGGTCGTTTGCATGCCCCATTAAAAATATTTTTAATGGAGATGTAACATTTACCAGATTTCTTCTCTATAAGAAGAAAATAGATAGGGTACAAAAAGATAAAGAAATGTAAATCAAAATGTACTAATATACATCACATTAATTTTAATTGGATATATAAAATGTGAACTTATAATAATAGTATTTTAAATGTGAAAAATTAAATATGCACATGGACAATGTAACAAGCATATAATAAAATATTAATAAAATGGGACTCCAGGGAAAATTTGTTCTTGAGTTGTTAATGTAAATGTAAACAAATTACATTTCAATTAAATAATCATAACAAAAGAAAGAAGAAGGAGAAAGTGTCTGGTTATTAGAAATTCTGTACTTTTCTTTTTTATGTAATTTATATTGTGGATAGTTTTAATTTTTTATATAGTTATACTTCAAGAATTTTATAATCAGAAAGCTAAGATTTACAACTTTAAATTATTGTTTTATAATTATAAGATACAAACTTTATTTATTATGTTGAAAATTGGGAATAAGGCAAAAATAGTGATGTCAAGAGACTCCAGAGAGACAGTTTCCCAAAGAGATCTCACAGCTATGAAGAAAAGAATCCTGATTGAGTACTTAAAAATTATCCCATTTGGGTTGCATATGAAAAAATGTGAAAAAAAGAGTTGTATTCAAGCATTGAGTTTTTAAACACTAATAAATACCATCCCTATACAATGGAAAGAGGATCAATTGTTATAACTCTCTCTTCCTGTCCTTTTCTAAGAACCAGATAAGGGAACATATGAATGAGCTCCCAAAATCAGGCAAGATTACCTACATTTACATTCCATAAACTTAAACTATAAAACTAAAATAAAGAGTGACAAAGATAACAGAACAAGTTTCTGTCAATTGAGTAGAGAAATCTCAGTAATTCAGTCAGAACTCCACTTGCAAACAATAATTGAATTTTCCCAATGGCACAGTCTAGAGGATAGATGCAGACCATATGACTTCAATTCTTTGTTTTTTGGTTGTTTTTGTTTTTTTCGTCAAAAAAGGAAAGTGCTCAAAAACAGATTCAATAGGCCAACATTTTTGCTGAGAGTTAGAAAATCCTTCTTCTCAACATGCAGAGTTATATAAACTCAGAGAAAGCAACTAATATTATTGAAAAACAAGAGCAAAACTTGGGATGATTAAATCAAGTAATAAGCCACAAATATAATTTCCCAAAGCAGAAATGTTAACTATAGACAATTATAACACAACTCAGGGCAATGTCCCAGTTTGTTCACAAATTCCAGGAGCCCTCATTCCTTAAAGAACAGTTGTTGATCTATCTTAACCACAAGCACTACAATCCTTGTTGGTGTAATTCATAGACAGGTGGCTAGAGAATCTTTATACTACATAAAGAGATTAAAATTGAGAATCACTAAATATTTGAATCAAAACGATATTAAATACTAGATATTTTTAAACCAAGACCAAAAAGATCATAGTTAACAGTGCAAACAGAAGAGAACTCTAAAGGCACTACAATTAATACCTCAGAATGATGAGAATATTTCTTTATGAAAAAATCATAGTTGTTACATAAAAGAAGCAATTCAGAAACAAAGCACCAAAACAAAATTATATGCATGATTGAACCATCTCCCCAGTCTTTCCCTTTTCAGTTAAGACCCCCACCATCTACCCAGAAGCTCATCATAAATCCTAGAAATTAGGGTTTTTTTTAACCTTACAGTCCATATTCAGTCCTTCAGAAAAGAATAATCTCTGATGAGAGAAAACATATTAATATCCAGTTATTTATCATTATCTCCAATGTTAGCACAATAGTCCAAGACATCACCTCCTACCTTGAATACTACAAGAGCCTACCAATATACTTCCTATTTCCACACATGGCCATTGCAGTAAGCTTTTAACACAGCAGTAAAAGTGATTGTTTTCCAAAGAATACATCAAATCATAATACTCCCCAGTCTTTTACACTCCAACTTTGTCCCATGTTCTTTATTAGTGTGGAGTCTATACAATATAGTTCTTTTTTTAATATGCTTTATTGTTTATGCTATTACAGTTATCCCAATTTCTTTTCCCTTTGTTCCCCTCCACTCAGTGACTCCCCTCCCTCAAGTTGTCCCCCCCATTAGTGCATGTCCATTGGTTGTGTATATAGTTCCTCTCAACATCTTCCTATATACTCCACTCCCTCCTACTATGTTTCTTAATTCCTGTACCATCTCTCTCCCTTTCCCCACTGCCCCCTCCCCACTGACCTCCCCCAATAATGTTCCCCATATCTATAATTCTTTTCCCACTCTTGTTGCCTACTTAGTCT
Source organism: Furipterus horrens (assembly GCF_987537825.1). Lineage (NCBI taxonomy): Eukaryota > Metazoa > Chordata > Mammalia > Chiroptera > Furipteridae > Furipterus > Furipterus horrens. The sequence continues at coordinate 72,726,378 of NW_028327175.1, forward strand.
TCCCTTGTTTCAATTCCCTAGCTTCTGTTGTTTGTTGTTGTGATACAGTTTTCATTTTAATATTCATAGTTTTGATCCTCCTTCTTCCAAACGAGTCCCTTTAACATTTCATATAACAGTGGTTTGTATCTGATGAACTCCTTCAGTTTACTTTGTCCTGGAAGCACTTTCTCTGCCCTTCTATTCTGAATGACAGCTTCGCTGGATAGAGTAATTGTGGTTGTAGGTTTTTGATTTTCATTACTTTGAATATTTCTTGCCAGCCCCTTCTTGGTTGTAGAGTTTCTTTTGAGAAATCAGCTGAGAGTCTTATTGGGACCCCTTTGGATGTAATTCTCTTCTTCTCTCTTGCTGTTTTTAAGATTCTCTCTTTATCCTTAACCTTTGCCATTTTGATTATAATGTGTCTTGGTGTGGTTCTCCCTGGGTCCAGTTTTTTTTTTTTTTTTTTTTTTTTTTGAACTCTCTGTGCTTCCTGGACCTGTAAATCTATTTCCTTCCCCAAGTTAGGGAGGTTCTGATTCATTATCTTTTCACACAGTTTTTCAATTTCTAGTTTTTCTTCTTCACCTTCTGGCAACCCTATGATTCGGGTGTTGGCCCATTTATAGCTGTCCGATAAGTTTCTGAGTCTCTCTTCATTTTCCACACTTCTTGTTCCCTCTTTCTTCACCGGTTAACTGTTTGTTCCTTCCCTATGTTCCGATTTGTTTATTTGATCCCTGGTTTTCTTGCCCTCACCACTAGTTTCATATGTGTTTTTGTTCATTTCAGCAGGACTAGCCTTCATTCCTTCCCTGTCTTGTTTAAGATCTACTGTTAGGTCTGTAAGCATTTTTATAACCAAAGCTCTGAACTGAACCTCAGAAAGATTTCCTATCTGCTGCTTTGTTAAATTAGATATTTACTGTCTGGTCAGCTGCATCACTGGGATCTCTATCATGATCTGTGCCATCCTGACAGTTTTGTGTTTATCTTTGCTTCCTGGGAAGTGCTGTCACACCTCCTGTGCTAAAGTCGGCAGAGCCCTGTGCACTCATCACAGACAGGCGACCCATCTCACCACGCTGTGGTGTTTTCTGTGGGGGTGGAGGTCCAAGAGGGATTCCTGCAGTTTACTTTCCACTGAGACTGGGAGCCTTCTCCTCTGTCCCCGCCTCCTCCTCTGTCCCCACCTCCTCTGAGCCTCACAGTCCATGGCAACGGAGGTCTGCCTTCCCCCGCTTTGGAATTGCAAGCTGACAGGTCTGGTCTGCAGCCCGGGGTGCTCCCCAGGTGCTTCTCACCTCCCCCTAATACGGGTGTCTGTGCTTACTGCTGTCCTGCCTCCATCACTGCTGCTGCTGCCACCGACAGCACAGTTTGACCTCTCCTCCCCAACTTTGCCCCTCCTACCTGTCCAGATAACCACCACTTTTTTATAACTTCATATGTTGGACTTCCATTTATTTTCTGGACTTCTGGTTATTTCTGGTTTTGTGGTAGTTGTGTTCCTTCTTAGTTGTGGAGGAAAATGGAGTGTGGGAGTCTAGGCCTCCATCTTGGACAGAAGTCTCCTGTGTTTGTTTGCTTCCATGTCCCAGGGAGAACTGTCGGTCCTACTACATTGTAAGGGGTGGAGCCTTGGGAACGGGCGACCTGTTTCAACACGTTGTGGCACTGTATGTGGGGGAGGGTTCTGAGAAGGAACAATGCCACTTGCCCAGCACTCACCCCATTTCCAGGCACTTCTCCCACTTCCGCACTGGACTGGCACCCATCTAGCTGCTCCCCTGGCTGTCGTTCCAAGACTGGGTGAGTCTGTGGATATTCTAGGTCCGTGGGGGCCCTTTAAACAAGCGGACTCTGCTGAGAGACCAGCAATTTCTGCCTCTGTCCCAACCCTCACTTGTTTGCACAGTCAAAAGCAATGAGGTTTGATTTTCTCTGGTGCTGGGACAGTGAGCTGTATGGTCTGGTGAGGGGCTGGTAACACTCTCCAGGTGTCCCTCCTGACTTTTTAAAATGTGTAACTGAGCTTTCCACCAGCCTGCTGCTGCCACCACTGCTGCCACCAGCACAACACACTGCGTCCTCTCTGCCCCGGCTCCACCCCTCCTGCCTGTCTGGATGAGTATTTCTTCTTTATGTCTTTGCTTGCTGGACTTCCATGTAGTTTGATTTTCTGGAACTTCTGGTTGTTTCTAGTTTTGAGGTAGTTGTATTCCTTTTTAGTTGTGGAGGGAGTTGCAGCATGTCTATCTACGCCTCCATCTTGGCCGGACGTCCCTACAATATAGTTCTTGTCCGTCCCTTAGATTTTGTCCCCTTTCCTCTTCTCAATATTTGCAGCACATCAGTCACATTGGTCTTCTTTTGAGCCCTTGACTCAAAGCCTTTAAATAATTTCCCTATGACTGTAAAACTTTCCCCCTGAATTTCCATTTGCTCACCTCTTTCATATCACTGAATTGTGCATTTTTCAGTGGACCTGACTGAAAGAGCTAAAACAGCCACCCCTGTCTTAATGCATTGTGACTTCTTTATAGCTCTTATGACTATCAGAAATAAACTTATTTATAGAATTTATGTTTTGTTTTGTTATCATTAGATTTGAAATAACTGTAAATTCCAAAAAAAAAAAAAAAAAAAAGAAAGGAAATTATCTGTATTTCATAACATTGAATCTCTAATCCCTAAAATAGAACCTGATATAAAGTATACAGTTCAGAACTTTTTGATGAATGAAAAAATAATTTTTTGATAAATGTATAGGTGAGAAATAGCAGCTTGTTCAAAAGTGATGTTTTATATTAATTTAAAACATTTACTTGCATTTTATTCAATAATTGTTCACATCTAACTATTTTTCATTGAGAAATTGTTTTTTTTACTAATTTTTTGAATTATTTGATAAGACTTTAAAGGCCAGTGACAAAATATTAATTTTCTAATTAAATTACTTTTTCCTTGTGGGGTAGTCCTTGAAGAGGGATTGAAGATTCATTGGAAACAAAAAGGACTTGCTGAGACCAGAAATGGAAATATGGCAATTTTGATTTTCAAAAAGAAAAAATGTTTATATTTTTAAAATCATAGTTTTTCATCAATATCAAGTAAGAGTTCAGAACTGATAATTAACATAATGTTTTGCAAACGACCAATATTACTATTGGTTAACTAAGAAAAAACCTTGTTAGACTAATTCATTTTCTTCTTTGATGAGCTTACCAAACTGGGAAATCAGAAAAAATGCAGTAGATAAGAAATATCCAGGTATCAGTAAGGTACATAACATCTCTTGTGACATCCTTATGAATAAGATGAAGAGATATGAGTTAAATGATTATACAACTAGTTAAATTTGTATCTGGATGCACAGCTATACCTAGAAGTTTTCAATCAATGAATTTTATTGATATTGAGGAATATTTCCTTTCATCCTGTTCTGGTAAGACAATATCTTACCCAGTGACTTAAATGAGAATCTTTCATGAATATTGGTCAACTCTCTAAATAATATCAAGCTAGGATAGAAGAAAAAATTAAACCTGAATATACAAAAAAAGTTATATATATATCAGAAAAAAAGGCCTACCTGTCTTAGTTTACATGAATAGAAATATAATATCTACAATGAAAGCTGTAATGTTTCTGATCTAATTAAATATCTAAAGACTGTATTCAGTTCTAGGCAGTAAAAGTTAGGAAAAGAAGAAAAACAAAAATTCAACTAATAACAAATACAGCAATGAAAGAAGATCAAGTCACTATTGGGAAATGAAATCATGTTATTTAATGAAAGTCTCTTGGCTAAAGGAGAGGGGATTCAGGAAAGACATCTCGTAGTTGCACTCATTTAAATTTTTTTTTTATTATGTAAAGAGATAAAGACTATTTGAAACATTATAAAGAAAGAAACCAAAGTGGTTTTAAATGAGAAAGATTTCTATTGCATTAGAAGACCAATTTAATGTTCACAATTCCATGAAGATGGAAAAAGTAACTTTGGGATGTGTTCAAATCAGAGACTGTAAGATCCAGACAGCAGAAAATGTTATTTGGGGATGCAGGTAAGTTTAGATGTTGGAACATGCATCTGTTGCAAATTCACTGCTATAATGAACCACATATCAAGTCAATCAAATGGGTCTTTTAAAACATAACGTTTTACACCTACCAATTAAAATTCAAACATTATCAGAAAACAAATTTGCAGTGAAATTTGGTTTGCTTTAAAATAAATTTAAGAGAATTTAAATATTTGTTTTCATTGTGTATCTAGAGTTGAAATCATTGAGTCCAGGAGTCTAGTGTTATGAATAAATTTCCAAAAAAATCTTCAGTTTGGGGTAAGGAAGGGAAAAGGTATGTGCAATGAAAACAAAAGAATGAGAAAGATTATAACATTTGTCCTCCCCACAAAATCCATCTCAGCCACTGGGGTTGTTTATACTCTACTGGAGACATTTTCATGAAAGATATTTTTTTAATTGAGGTTTTTCTTTTTTACATACAGTAAAATATATACTTTCTCTTATCTAGTTCTTTGAATTTTGACAAATAAATGCAACTGCTTATCCACAACCACAATCAAGGTATAGTTTGATAACCCCCAAAATTCCTTTTTTTTCCTTTGTAAACAACCCTTCTCCTTACTCCAGCCCCTGGCAAATATTGATCTATCTCTCTACCTATAGTTTTGCCTTTTCTAGAATGCCATATAAATAGAATCATACAGGATATAGCCACTTCTGTCTGGTTTTGTTATGAAGGTAATTTTAATGATGGAAAGAAACAAAGTGCCTTTTAAAGTCTGGCTTGTTTGAGGTTGCATTGAGATACCATAATTATGGGAAATATAGCACAATGATGAATGGCAAATTGATATAATCAATCAACAGCGGAGACATGAGGGGAAAACAACAATACTGGGATCAGTACTAAACAAATGCAAAACACCTCCTAAGGAGTCTCAACAATATATTATTTTAGGGGGTAAAATCCTGTATTTGTACAGGTAGAAGATAACTCAGTGAAATTCCCATATTAACACTCATGTGACCTCATTTATATCCCTTGGTTGATGAGCCTTGTAAACTTTTAGACTATTAAAGCATGCCAAAAATGGTTAAAATAAATAAGTTTTTAAAACTTACAAACTAAATACTTTTCAACTGGAATGTTGAAAATAATGCTGACAATCAGTGAAAGATATAAATATACTACATTTGTCCCCAAACTCAAGATGAGGGCATTGAAAGAAAGAAAGCAGGAACTATATGTAGCCATGGACCAAATAGAAATAGATTAGTGGAAGGAAGTTGTTAAGTAAATGGTTCTATTCTAAGAAGGTGCCATCAGACTTCTATTTTAACCATGGTCATTGGTCAGGTTCATTCTAGTAGATTTCACAACACTGGATAGATTCAAAGATAATCTGAGATGACATAGTTATTCAGAGTGATGTAAATAGAAATGGTTTACTAAAAAAAAAAGCTTAGTCAAACTTCTAAAATGCTAAACCAGAATTTATTTTTAATATACTCAATAGCAGCATTTTTTTTCTTAAAGAGACACCTTCAAAATTGAGGGTTCTTTGTTTTAATGACAATGACAATGTTGGTTAATAGCATATTTTTGATCAGCTTGAACTTGATGGAGAAGAGGATTAGACTTGTGCCTTAGGATTTCTGGGAAGTAAAGTAAATTCTTCTTTCACACCTTCATGCTCTTTTATCTCAGTCATTATTGTGACACATAAATTCACTAGCTAAAGAACATATTCCAACATGTTGTCAGTGGTGCTCCAACCTCTCCAGAACTCTAGGGGAAATTCCAAAAACTTGGTACCAGTTCACCCAAGGGGAAATCTTGCTCAGAAAAACTGCATCTTACTCAATTTTGTGTTTCTGCTTCCTCTGATTCTTCACAAGAATGGAAATACATGGTATATGATATGCCAATTAACTCATAACCCATCTTGAAAAAGCCATGTATTAACTGACCTAAGATATGCTGTTGTTTAACCAAAAACATTTGTAACGAACTTGGGTAGCCTGCAGTGGTTAGGTGTGAACTTTATTCCCTATCCCAACAAGAAATAGATGTCCTACCATGAGAACAAATATTCAACTTCTTCCTACTAAAGAGAAACATTACAAAAGGTGCATAAAAACAGTTCCACTTTTCTATAGCTTTGAAAATTTTTGTCTCATCAAGAACTACTTTCACAGGGATATTAAATGAAAGATTAAAGATAACACATTCCAAAATAAGGCACAGTGGCTTCATTGTCAGGATAGGTAAAAGGGTGTGCCACTCACTACCAGAGAGAATTTAATTTTTATACAATGGCAGAGAATATAGTACAATATTCTTAAGCAACCTAAGACCATTCACACTAAATACTCAACTTGATAAAAGCATTAAAAACCTCCAACAGCCCTAGCTGGTGTGATTCAGTGGATTGAGTGCAAGCCTGCAAACCAAAGGGTTACTGGTTTCATTCCCAATCAGGGCACATATCTGGATTGCAGGCCATGTCCCCAGTTGGGGACACATGACAGGCAACCACACATTGATGTTTCTCTCCCTCTCTTTCTCCCTCCCTTCCCCTCTCTCTAAAAATAAATTAAAAAAAATTTTTAATAAAATTAGAAAATGGAGATGAAAGAAATCAAACAAAATCTAAATAAGTAAGAGAAATAACAAGTTCATGGGTTGCAATTTTAACATAATAAAATTCTCCCCAAATGGATCTATAGATTTAATGCAATCTCTACCCAAATACCAACAAAGATCTTTTTGTACACAGACATTTCTAAAATTTATGTGGAAAGTTATAGGCTCCAGGATAGCCCTAATTATCTTGAAATAAGAATAAAATGGGAGGAATTACTTCACTTGATAATTAAAATCTACTGTATAGCTACAGTAATCAAGATATTGTGCTTCTGGCAAAGAAAGAAACACATGGATTTACATAATGAAATAAAAATCCAAAAATAACCCAATGCAAATATACTCAACTCATTCTGTAAGAAGGTTTAAAAAGCAATTCAATAAAAGAAAGATCACCTTTTCAACAAATGGTACTGTAGAAGGTGGGCATCCACAGGCCAAAAAAGAAAAGGACCTCATTTAAAGCTCTAAACTTATTTTAAAATAACTCAAAATGAATTATGAACTTAGATGTGAAAAACAAAGTAGAAACTGTTGATAGAAAACATATTCAAGTTTTTTAGGAACATATTTTTAGACTTGACACAAAAAATTACTATTCTTAAAAGAAAAAAATTACAAATTGGATCTAGACAAAATTAAAAATTTTTTGCTCTGCAAAAGCTCATAATTTGAATTCTTCAGTTTTCACCTATGAAAAAGGTGAGTGATGCTTCCTAGATTTCAGTACAAGAAGAGCTTTGGCTAATTTTGCATTAATTTACCTAGATAACAACTGTATGCAAACATGAGGATTCCCCTTTCCCAGAATCAAGCACTATATTTTCATAGGCTATGATTTATCACCTGTACACATTGCTATGATCTTGCTCTTTCTGCATAAAACTGTAGAGAATAGTTTACTCCTTCTTAATAACCTCTCTACGAGTTGTCGGCTCTACTTTCCAGCACAATGGTTATTAGATAAATATGATTAGATTGGATCCCATTACCCATATCTTCCCCCCTCACAAGACAACATATCACAGATATATATTCATACACACCATCTAAATTGTGTTTGAAATCCTTGAATTTTTTAAAAAGCTATTGTTTTCATTTTCCCTCTAGAGTCTCACATTTTTCTGTCTCTTTCCCTTGAGCATAATGGACGCTTTCCCTTACAAACAGACAATAGTATGGGGATTCCTAAGCTAGGCAGGGCAGCTGGGTGGAGGAGGGCCAAGAGAGAGAAAAGGCAGAGACAACTGTAACAGCATAAACAATAAAATATAATTTAAAATAATAATACATTAAAAAAAAAAAAAACAGAGTTTCTGTCTTCCTACTAGTGCCATATCTCTCCATAACAATGCCCCCCTTCAACATATTGAAATCTTTATGCATTAGAGCTGGTCTCTGCTAGATAATACTCCTTAAAATGTGAATAGCTGATATGCCTAAACTTTATTTTATTCCCAAAGGAGGGTTTGTTAATTAAAAAAAGAAAAAGAAGAAACAAATTCAAGGTTGCAAATTTTGTAGAGTAACTGATACTTTCAGATTGGAAAGGTCACTCAATTTACATCGACATCATGTTAAAATCTTTCAAGTTGTCATGTAAACTGGGCTTGAATAACCTTGAATAAAAAGAGAATTCTGTGTCTCAGGACAGAGTATTTCATTTAGACAAGACATGACATTAACAATTAAGATGCAGAGAGAGTAAAACCTGTGTCCCTCTAATTTGCACTCATCAGATACTAGTTTTGCCTCATGGGATCCATTCCTAAAAAGTTTAATTTTTCTTCCACATATTTCAATGTGGTATTAGAAAAAGCTATTATTTTTCATCTCACTTTTCTAGTCATGAGTTTTAAAATGTGCTTCATATTATATGATTCCAGTTCTTTGAAAATTATGGAGACTCTCCTTTTAGCATATTTTAATTAGTTTATACTCTGTTTAGATTATAATATCTATACAACACAATATACAGTTTATGTGTCATTGAGGTCTACACTTGAAACCTATATAACCAATGTCACCTCGATAAATTTAATTAAAAATTAAATTAAATTAAATAAATTAAAAATAAATTATAATATCCAAAAATGAATGCAATACTGCAGGTTGGAATGAAGTGTAGTCCAGCATTATCATTACCCTCATTCTGAAGAACTCTTAAAATGCAGCTTAAAAGTAGTCATAATTTACTTACAGTATTAGACTCAAATTTATATCAAATCTCTTCATTAATTTTTTGACACCCATATTCACTTTACTGACAAATCCTATCAGCTTTCCTCCGAATAAATTCAGAATACACAGTAATTTTTCACTATGGCATAAGGGTAAGAAATGGAATCTCTCATCTTGGTTCAAGCCACCATCATCTGTCATCTAAACCATTGTAACAGTCTCCTAACCAGTCTTCCTTTCAAATCTTGTCCACCTCAGTCTATTTTCCATACAATGCTAAAATGTTTAAGTGCACCTTAAAATTAGATCATGTCCTTTCTCTATCCAAAACTTTTCAATGGTTTTTTATCCCACTTAGAATGTGGATTTGAGTTGTCCATTTCTACTAAAATATAAGCTCCATTAGGGTGGCAATTTTTGTCTCTGTTCACTGCTATATCACCAGACCTTGGAATAGTGCCAGAGGCATTTAATACTTTTTAATAAATAGTAATTAATTGTGACTAAGGTAATAAAATAATTTTTATAATTGCTGCTATACCTAATAACTCTTTCAACTGCTATATTAAAATTGTAGGACATTGTTCAGTTTCTTCTTATGTATAGAATTATACCTTAAAAGAGTCTAAGATAATCAATTTAAAAATTCATTTGGACTAATTAGATAATAAGCCCCTGGAATAATATTTAAAACCCAACACATTTCCTGTATTGTAATAAAAATCAATTATGAAATACTATGGAAGAATACTCCAATTCATAGTACTAATGAAAAATACATTTAATCTAGCAAGAAACTTTTTAAAAAATGTAAAAACTATATCAAGAGAACTACAAATTTATACTTAAGCACAAAAATGGCTTTCATGAGTGAAAAAATATTACATGCTCTGTAGTAAATACTGTAAAGCTGTCAATTTCTGCACAATTAATTTAAAAATAAAATAACACCAATAAGATGCTCAATAGGAATGTTTTGAAAAAATAAAACAAAAAAAATTTGATGAATAAAGCCAAGTAAGACCAGTCTAGGCCTACCAATTAACAATAGACATGTATTGTTTAACCAATAAAAGCACAATTAAATTTGTGTGTGTGTGTGTGTGTGTGTTTAAGAGTGGAATTGCTGAGCTATATCATAATTCCATTTTTTAAATTTTTGATTTATTTATTGTTTTTCTATTACAGTTGTCCTACTTTTCCCCCCATTTCTCCCCCCTCCACCCAACTCACCCCTTCTCCCACAGTCAATCCCTGCCTCATTGTACATGTCCATGGGTCATTTATACTAGTTCCTTTACTAAACCTTTCCCCTACTTACCCTCTTTCCCACCCTCCCACCCTCTCCCCTGGTAACAATTAGTCTATTCCCTGTTTGCATGCCTCTGGTTCAATTCTGCTCATTTGTTTGTGTTGTTCCTTAGCTTCCTGTATTAGGGGATATCGTATGGTATTTGTCTTTCCTTGCCTGGCTTATTTTGTTAAGCATAATTCTCTCTAGTTACATCCATGTTGTTGCAAATGGTAGAAGTTCCTTCTTTCTTTCTGCTACATAGTATTCCATTGTGTAAATGTACCACAGTTTTTTCATCCACTCATCTACAGATGGGCACTTAGGCTGTTTCCAGCACTTTACTATTGTAAACAGCGCTGCTATGAACATAGGGGTGCATAGGGTCTTTTTAATTGGGGTTTTGGGATCCTTCAGGTATAACCCTAGCAATGGAATTGCTGGATCAAGGCAATTTCATTTTTAGGTTTTTGAGAAAATTCCATACTGTCTTCCACAGTGGCTGCACCAGTCTGCATTCCCACCAACAACGCACTAGGGTTCCCTTTTCTACGCATCCTCCCTTGCGCAGGCCTGGTGTGGGCTGACCTGTTGCACACCAGAGTGGGCTCTTCTGTGGACTGACATGGGGCCGGCAGTGGGCCTAAAAATTTTAAATCCTTTTACAGTTAACAATTTTTTAGCCTTTTATTACTCCTAATTCATAATTTTTCAACCAGTAAATGAATTCCTTTCCACTTGCACATAATCAGCAAAATTTTGACAATGCTTTTGAAATGTTTTAATGCCTTAATTAACTAATATTTAACGTGTTGCAGTGCAAAATCACTGACAAAATGTTGATTATGACAGTATTTCATGACTTTATTATAAATTTCTTTAAATTAACACTTATTTTGCTTGCTTCTCAATATTTATAAGAATCAAGTTTAAAACATAGATTTTCCTTTAGATATTCTTAAATTTCCTATACTGCTTTAAAGTACCCTCATTTAGTAAGAATACATGTACTCAATAACTTAATTTTTACATCATACATTTGCTATTTTCCCATATGGTCTGGAAATTTATTGTAAAAAGTTGTCTCAAACTCCTGACTAACATTGAGACATTATTTACTTACCACATTTCTAATCTAATAATATATATATTGTATATGATATTGATGCAGTTAGTCAAAGGTCAATTTTTCCCCATTCACATGGGTTCTAGTTATCACTCATTCATTTTCATGTTAGTCAAAAGCATCCTTTTAACAATATCATCTAAAATCTTTTCATGTATTGACTATAAGCTCACCAATACTTTGTTTTCTGGTCATTTGAATTGGTTTGTTGCCCATCTTCTGGAGCCTCTCCCAGTCTCCATATCTCTTTAAAGCCCTGACAGTGCTTCACTAATCTTATTTTAGTATACTCACAGTGCCCTGAACTATAATTGCCAAGTTTATTTGATTAAGCTTTACTTTAATTATTTCATCTTGGCTTTCATATTTCTCTTTCATGACTTCCTGGATATACACTTTATTTCAAGTTTGTTATGGTTGCACCAATTTGACAGATATTGTAAGAATTAGCATTCCTTTAGTAAGTTCATGTAAAAATTTTTAATGATAATTCTATTTAAAGATTTCTTCCGAGGAATTAGTCAGTTTACCAGAAAAGGAATTACTTGAGCATCTGGGAATGCCAAATTTATAGGATCCAGCTTACTAAAGGAATTTGCCAGGCCTTTATTTTTGCTACACAGGAAACTAAAATAAAATTTCAAATATGGTTTTCCCCTTTATATATTCCTGTCATATCTCCTGCATCGCATTACAATATCTGACCTGTAGTGAGCATACATCTACACAATATGGAAGTGGTATATATTGCACCTTTGATTCCTCAATAATAGAATCCAGCCCCAAATTTAATTAAGGCACTCCGTGTTGTAATAACAAAAGGGAGAAGTAAATCTAATTGAAAAAAAAGATTACTAAAAGTTTAATAAACAAAAAAAATGTGATTAATAGTTGATATTGTATTGAATTAAATTAGCATTTTTCCTTTTCTGTTTTACTTTTTAATGAGAATTTTAAAACCAGACCTATGCACCACATAATAAACAATGCTTCTGGGAGAGTTAATGGTGTGTGTGTGTGTGTGTGAGAGAGAGAGAGAGAAAACAACTTAAAATTATTTATGAAGTAATAAGAAAATGCTCTTCATTTGGAGAAGTAATCAGAAATATACATTTATTCATGTTGATATTCACCATTTTATAATAGACAAAATTGGGATTAACTGGACGCTTAAAAATACAGAATAAAATAAGCTGTTTGCAGGTATATTTTGCAATATTATGCAGACATATATTTATATTTTCACCAAAAATGCACAATTACCTCAAATAAAAGCCAAAGATAAGAAAATGCTAAGTTATATGTACTGTATTACATCAATTATAAAAAAGGAAGATATTGAAGAGTATATGCAAAATTATACAAATAGTTATCGCTCAATTTTAAAATGAAGAGTAATTTTTATTCCTTCGATCTTCTTATTTTTTTCCTAAATTTCAAATGGCTCTTTTCAATAGTTATATATGCATTTTATTTGAAAAACCTTAGGAGAAGAGACCATTAGAAAAGGAATAATGTAATCACAATAATGACAATTCAATACCATATTTAGAAGCATAACTTTTATTTTCAACTAGAAAATCTATCTCTACATATCTCTGTAATTTTATTCCCCCCAAATAATTAAAGCAACGAGATGTCATTCATTCACCCAGTTTGGGTCTCATTTGAACCCTAATCCCAAAAAGAAGCTGTGATTTAACTCCATCATTCCAATAATGAACTGAGAACATGAAAACATAAGATTCATGTGTTTGTTTAAAAAGAACTAATTTATCATGTTTGGCTCCTGCTTTTCAACTTCATCCATGACAGAGAGAAGAGGATGCTAGTAATGACACATCTACTGCACATACGTCAGTGATGGAAAGTGATATGAGAAGTTCAGCATGTGTTCTTCTCTTCAGATTCAATCTTCTGAACCATTTTGCTCTGGACAAGTTATCTTTTAATCATTTAAACCTGATGCTTCAATAGTAAAACCCAGCTCAAAACTTAATTAAGGCATTCCAGGTTCAAATAACTGAATGGAGATGTAGATCCAATAAAAAAGAATGGAGGGATGGAAGAAATTAGGGACAGAAGGACACAAGGAGAGAATGAATTAAGAAAACTTTATGAGGTGATAGCTGACGAAACTAAAATATTTATGGAACAATCCTTATTTTCAGAACGTATTCTTTCCACTTGTATCATCTGCCCTTTCCAAATTTCCCAAACAATAGCCACAAAAACAAAAGTTATAAAAAAAGTGTGTGTGCTTTCCATCTCTGTATGTAATAAACTTGATGCTTGGTAGGAACATAAGTTTTGTAGGAATACTCTCATTTCCTTTAAGATGGTAACTTCTAGCTAGTAGACATCTATCTTCAAATCATTTCCAGTTCCCCATAAACACCTGTGAAATTGACTTTTCCAAATTGCATTGAATATGAAACCCTAACCCATACACTATAAAATTGGGGATGTTATTTATTCTTGTTTTTGTTTTAATGTTACAGAATCCTTCTTTTTTACAGAGTCTGCTGAAAAAAGTCATGTCTTTGTTGATACTCAGTTGTTAAGCCAAGTTGACATGTGCTACTTTTTAACCTTTTAATAAGAGGTCAGTGGCATATCTAATACATGTAATATATTAGCGCTTTCCTGAGATACCCATACTTTCCTCAGAATTTTTCTTACCCCTTTCTACCTTGTTAAGTTTGGATGAACAGTTCAGAAGTCCAAGCCACCCCGAATATTTGGTGATAATAAAGGATTTTAGTAGGTACAGGAGAGTCCCTGAAATAGGTACCTGTTCAACATTTATGTATTAAATATCTATTAAATGAACTGTAAGGTAGTCTTTCCAATTTCTCTTCTAAATATCAGAATTTAGGTGCAGATGCTCACACAGCATCTCTCTACATGAAGTAAGGTAGCTCTCTATTAGCTCCATTAACTGATTTCCAATCTTTCCAGCCATGTTCCATTTCTTCATTTTTAAACAGGAAATTTTAGTTTTTTTAAGATTCTGTTTACTTACTTTTAGAGAGAGGGTAAGAAAGTGAGAAAGAGAGGGAAAGAAACATCATTGATGTGTGATCAGTTGCCTCTCACATGCCCCCAACTTAGGACCTGGGATGCAATACAGGCGTGTGCCCTGACTGGGTATCAAACTAGTGACTTTTCAGCTCCCAGGCCAGTGCTTAATTCACTGAACCACACCAGCCAGGTCCCCATGTCTTGTATAACTTTCTAGGCTAGCTGCTCAGTGATGCCACTGTTTTTGCCTTTTAGTTGCCTTTTCTTACTGTTTCAATTGCACCTTGCTCACCAATCCAAATAATTATTTTTTTTATTTTTACTTATACATGCCAGTAAATATTTGTAGAAATGCTCAAATGATTTAAATAAATTGAGGCACATCAGAGCTTTGTCTCCCTCCTAGCTGCAGGAATGCATATTACTAAAATATAAACTGTAGAGTGATAGTTTTCAAACGACTTGTTTTTATGAGCTTTGCTACTTGTTTTTAAGCAAAGGAGGAAAAAAAGCCTTACCTAAATTTCCTGCGTCATAAGCCTGTTTTTTCTCTCCTTAATTGCACAATACAATGGGATTAGTATATATCTGAAAGGACTAGGAGCAGAGCTGTTATCTCAGCACGTTTCCACTGGCACCTCCCGGCAGGTATCCAATGCTTATTGCAAACAAAGGAAGACTTAAGATTAGCCACTGGCAATTCATTATTAACACTCATATATTCTCCTATTGCAGCTGTGAAGAGCTAAGACAATATATTTAGTATGAGAAAACTATAAATGTTCTAGGAGAATAAAATTAGAGAATACAATAAAAACATAATGAAAACAAGCATAACTATAGGCTTGAGAACACTTATGAAAAAAATTCTTCACACATTTAAAACAAGTTGACATG
Source organism: Furipterus horrens (assembly GCF_987537825.1). Lineage (NCBI taxonomy): Eukaryota > Metazoa > Chordata > Mammalia > Chiroptera > Furipteridae > Furipterus > Furipterus horrens. Next base: position 72,741,560 of record NW_028327175.1, read on the forward strand.
TGGAGTACTCTCCATTGTTAATTTCATAATGGAAAGAATACAAGAATACTTCTATTCAGTTCTCTTTCATTTGGAATTCAAGACAATTTGAGGACAGTGGTTCAATGTTGAAAAAATGTCTTAAAATCCTAAATTATCTAAACAAAAAATAAAATTTGCATTGCTATTTATGAATAGAAAAATTGAAAAACTTAGAAAGACACACATAGTGACACGGTCTTATATTGTGCATTACATTTATAAGATCTATATCCTTCCATTGTATCTCACATAATTTACTCAGATATACTTTTATTTGTATGACTATAAAATTGGTTTATTGAACACTTACTAGGCAATAGACAGTATGCTCACTACCTGATATTCATTATCTCTTGTACTCTTCACAGCAACCCTGTGAACTAAGTATTCTCTTCTCATCATAGATGGCTGATAAACATAGAGTGATTCTTCCAGGGTCACACTGTTGGTTTAATGGAATAAAAAATCATCAGTCTGCCTCTGGGCTACTCTTTTATTTGATTTCCCCATTATTTTATGATCATATAATCAACTACAACCCTGGCTGGTTTGGCTCAGTGGATTGAGCGTCGGCCTGTGAGCTAAGTGTCGCTGGTTCGATCTTCCAGTCAGGGCACATCAGAGAAGGAAAACTCTGACTCCAAAAAACCTCCGCTGCCTTGCGGCATACCTCTTCAGGGGAAAGGCTAAGGGAGTAAACCCCGACAGAAAATCCGGAGCCGGAGTCCCTAAGGCGGTTTGACGTTGTAGTCAATATCGGCAACTCCTGCGGCACACCTGAAGCCAAGCTGTATTGACTTCGTCTTTCCCTTGGGCCCTTCAGCTGCGAAGAGAGGGGGGGTCTGCTGCATGGGCAACAGCAGACCCTCCATATCACCCTGCCCAGACTCTGTAGCTTCAGCTTCACTGGAGAGGACACTCCAGCGTCATCACAAGATGTCGATTCAACACGGGAGGAGACAGATACCGTGTCACTCCCGAGTCGGACTGCACAGCCATTCTTGGCGGTGCAGATAGACTCTTAAGAAGCTACACCATCGTCTCTCGAGACGGACGGCTGCCGACGACGGAATCAACTACATGTTTTATTATTTTACTTGGAATATGGCAAAAAATATCTTAGAAGTTTATCTACATGATAATCACAGAAATAATGATTTTGTTCTACCAGACTCATATCAAATGACCTTAAAAAGCTCCTTGCCTCTTTAGTTTGAGAAAATATTACTGGCATCCCATTTGAGTAGGGGTAAATATCTTTTATTTTTAAAGGCATAAAAAAGTCCTGTTTAATATCTACTTCAAGAATTCCAAGATACTATACTTTATCTTGGAAAAAACTTAGAATTCCAGTATTAATAAATAAGCTGCTAGACACCCTTTCATACAACAACAAAGACAAAAGCTCTGATGGAGTGGAAGTCAGAGCAAGGGAATTACAATGGTGCACACCCACTAGAAGGTTACATAAATGTAGTAATTACCAGGATAAAACTGGGATGGCTAAGTGATCAATCCTATTGCCCCTTTTTTACCCCATGCTTAAAGGATAGTAAGGTTAGTAGTGTCTAAGGAAAGCAAAGCCATCTATATAACTTACATTTGCTTCCTTATCAGTTTTCAGACACTCTTAAATATGATAGAAATTATATCATATTCATAACCTGCTCTTGGAACATAGAAAATACACTACATGTGGAGAGCAAGAGAAACTAAAAGAGGAAGATACCAGTTGATTTAGGACATCGTCGTCGGCAGCCGTCCGTCTCGAGAGACGATGGTGTAGCTTCTTAAGAGTCTATCTGCACCGCCGAGAATGGCTGTGCAGTCCGACTCGGGAGTGACACGGTATCTGTCTCCTCCCGTGTTGAATCGACATCTTGTGATGACGCTGGAGTGTCCTCTCCAGTGAAGCTGAAGCTACAGAGTCTGGGCAGGGTGATATGGAGGGTCTGCTGTTGCCCATGCAGCAGACCCCCCCTCTCTTCGCAGCTGAAGGGCCCAAGGGAAAGACGAAGTCAATACAGCTTGGCTTCAGGTGTGCCGCAGGAGTTGCCGATATTGACTACAACGTCAAACCGCCTTAGGGACTCCGGCTCCGGATTTTCTGTCGGGGTTTACTCCCTTAGCCTTTCCCCTGAAGAGGTATGCCGCAAGGCAGCGGAGGTTTTTTGGAGTCAGAGTTTTCCTTCTCTGATGTGCCCTGACTGGAAGATCGAACCAGCGACACTTAGCTCGCAGGCCGACGCTCAATCCACTGAGCCAAACCAGCCAGGGATTTAGGACATATAAATTATCTATACACATTAATGTATGCATGTACTATACATACAGATATACATTTGTGAATTAGTTATACAACTGTCATTGTAATGATACATAAATCAAAACAATCCTGTCTACAATGTTACCTAGGAGATGATGCTAACTCCTAGCAGTTACTGTATTTGTATCTGAAAAAAGAAAAAAGTGTGCAAATTTGGAATGCAAATAAAACAGTTTGACGATAGCCATCCTCACAAGTAATGCTAAAGTCAAATATGAATCTTATGATATGTTGTATTTTTTTCTCTTCCTTAGCACATTCAAGAAGAAAATATTTAATTGTTAAGTAAGATAGAAATCACTTTTAAAATAATATGGTCCTTTCAGGAACATGATCTATGTTTCTACAATGATTGGGTTGGTAAATCCAAAGGATGTATCAGAGCTAATTCATATTGTTGAGATGAAACTTCAGATTTCTAATGGCAGCATTTAATAACTTCTTGTGCATTTTATTTGAAAAGGAAAGAATTGGCAAAATAGTTTGTTGGAGATACTTAATGAATGTACTAGTTTCCTATGAAACCATACCAAAGTACCACAAACTGGGTACCTTTAGACAACAGAAACTTATCCTTTCATGGTTCTGGATTCAGGAATTCTGAAATCTGAAGGCTGTAAGGAAGAATCCCTCTTGGCCTATTCCAGCTTCTAGCAGTTGTCAGCAGTCCTTGGCTTCCTTGACATATGGCCTCATCCCTCTTCTTTTATTTATGTTTCCACATCAACTTCTCCTCTTCTTTCTGGCAAATATTATTGTGTGTCTCTCACAAAGACATTTATTGAATTTAAGGACTACCAAGGATGATTTCTTTATCTCAATATTCTTAATTTAATTGCATCTGTGAAAACCCTTTTCCAGATAAGGCAAAATTCACAAGTTTTAGGAATTTGATGTGGATATGAGGATATAGCTTTTAGAATACTACTCTTCAACCCCCTATACAAATTTAGAATTTTTTAGGGAGAATGCAGTAATAATATATGGCACATGTGTGTCTGATAAATCCTGAGGAAGAAGACTTTTGGGGGGGGCGGGTAATACTTAATCCTATGGAGTTTTTATTTGGTTTCTGTATATGAAGACTTGACATGTTATGAGAAAGGGAACCAAAACAAAAACAAAAAACTGGAATTATCTTCTTTAGGGCCGGCTCCTTTTAGTACAGGCTTCCCCTGCTAGGTTAGTGTTCTACAAACCCATCTGTATCAGTGTACCAGCTGGCATTGTTGTGAAAGGCTGTATTCAGCTCCGGTGAATTTATTTTGAAGACACATTTAATGAATTTGCCCATTTCATGATGAGTGATTTACCCATACTATGTTGAGTGTTCAGCAGTTTTTGACCAAAAATTACATGATCCCTGTGCCCCATGCTCCCTATTCACCCACTCACTCCAAGAAACATTTTTTGTTTCCCAGGTTAAAAAAAAAAAAAAAGTTCTCAAAGGGAAACAGTTTGTTGATGAGAAATAAGTGGAAAAAAAAAAAAAAAGGCAGAAGCACTAAAAGTCATCGAAATCAACGAGTTCAAAACTGTTCATATCAGTGGGGAAAAGGTCTCACTAGGCAAATATATGTTATTTAGGTATGTATCAGAATGGTTAATTGTTAAGTGTGTGGTTGATTAAAAACCAAATTAATCCCATTTAATTATTTCAGGTTATAGTAGTTCAGTATGTTTTAAATGTAATTCAGCTTTATTTGGAAGCCATACTATAATAAAGTCTCTCATCTGTGATGAATAGAGAAGATTTAATCAAATATTATGGATACATATATATGTGTATATATATATTACATGAATAATAGTATATATTTTATCAATTAATTGAGATATTCTAAAAAAGACTTAAAAGAGTAAACAGATAGATAAGGTTACTGCTAGGATTTTACATATGTCAATAATTTCCATTATTCACAGTTGAAATTAATGGGTCTGGAGTCATTGATAGGCGGTGCACTTTAATTAACAGTTGAGCTTATTAATAGTGCTATTTGGGGGCAAAAGTAACTCTGTGAGTTAAAGAAGAGCCAAGTTTCTGTAAAAGGCCAAATAGCAAATACAGGCTTTATGGACGGGTCTCTGGTGCAACTGCTCGATTTTATCTTTGCAGTGAGAGTACTTATGTTCCAACAAAACAGACTGCAGGCTGGATTTGGTCTACAGATCTTATTTTGTTGACATCTAGGTAATAAAAATTAGTTAAAGACAGATTTGGGCATTGTTAAAGTGTTAAGAAGTCTTGTTTGGGATCGGCCAGATCCTATCTTTTCTTCATTTCTAGTGATAGAGTTGGAACAGGTGTATGAAATCTTAGTTTTATGCTTAGGTCTTATACCTGCTCTGCTGCTCTACCTGTATTCCCACCAAGAAATCCTCCTTTTTTCTTAAGCTAGTCAGATTGATTTTCCTTTCTTTGCAATTAAGTTAGTCTAACCAGACAAGTCTACTTTCAGAGGGAATAATTTAGGGAGGTTTTAAAAAAAAAAAATGTTTTATTGATTATGCTGTTACAGTTGTCCCAATTTCTTTTCCCTTTGTTCCCTTCCACCCAATGACCACCCCTCCCTCCAGTTGTCCACCACCCTAAGTCCATGCCTATTGGTGGTGCACGGAGTTCTTCTCAACATCTTCCTACCTACTCCATTTCCTCCTATCATGCTTCTTAATTCCTGCACCATCTCCCTCTCTTTTCCCTCTTCCCTCTTCTCGCTGACCTCCCCCCAATATGTTCCCCATACCTATAATTCTTTTTCCACTCTTGTTGCCTACTTAGTTTGCCTTTGTTTCAATTCCCTAGCTTCTGTTGTGGTTGCTGTGATACAGTTTTCATTTTAATGTTCATAGTTTTGATCCTCCTTCTTCTAAACAAGTCCCTCTAACATCTCAGTGGTTTGGATTTAATGAACTCCTTCAGTTTTACTTTGTCCTGGAAGCACTCTCTCTGCCCTTTATTCTGAATGACAACTTCGCTGGATAGAGTAATTGTGGTTGTAGGTTTTTGCTTTTCATTACTTTGAATATTTCTTGCCAGTCCCTTCTTGCCTGGAGAGTCTCCTTTGAGAAATCAGCCGAGAGTCTTATTGAGACCCCTTTGTACGTAATTCTTTTCTTCTCTCTTGCTGTTTTTAAGATTCTCTCTTTATCTTTACTTTTGCCATTTTGATTATAATATGCCTTGGTGTTGTTCTCCCTGGGTTCAGTTTTTCGGAACTCTCTGTGTTTCCTGGACCTGTAAGTCTATTTCCTTCCCCAAGTTCGGGAAGTTCTGCTTCATTATTTTTTCACATAATTTTTCAATTTCTAATTCCTCTTCTTCACCTTCTGGCAACCCTATAATTCGTATGTTCATTTGCTTATAGCTGTCCCAGAGGTTTCTGAACCTCTCCTTATGTTCCTCACTTTTTGTCTCCTCTTTCTGCACTGGTTGACTGTTTGTTCCTTCCCTGTGTTCCGGTATGTTGATTTGATCCCTGGTTTTCCTTTCCTCACCACTTGTCTTATATGTGTTTTTATTCATTTCAGCAGGACTAGCCTTCATTCCTTCCCCTTCTTATTCAAGATCTTTTGTTAGTTCTGTAAGCTGCCTTATGACTATAGCTCTGAACTGAGCCTCAGAAAGATTATCTATTTGTTCGTCAGTTAATTCATGTATTTGCTTTCTGGTCAGCTGCGTGATTATTATTTCAATCATGATTCCTGCCATCCTGTTTTTGTTTATCTTTCCTTCCTGGGTGGGGCTGTCACACCTCCTACGCTATCTGGGGCAGAGCCCCGTGCACTTGTCACTACCGGGCTACCCTTCTCTCCACACTGTGGCACTTTGTGTGGGGGCAGGAGTCCAGGATGGAATCCTGCCATTACTCTTCGCTGAGAGACTGGAAGCCTCCTCTTCCATCCCCATGCCCTCTGGGCCTCACAGTCTGAGGCAATGGGAGTCTGCCTTCCCTGGAGTTGGAATCGTGAGCTGACAGGTTTGGTTTGCTGCCAGGGGTGGTCCCCAGGCGCTTCTTTTCTCCCCTTAAATACGGGTGTTTGTGCTTACCAGGTCCCGTCGCTCGTTGCTGCAGCTGCCGCCTCCAGCACAGATTGACCTCTCTGCCCTGGCTTTGCTCCTCTTACCCATCCAGACAAGCACCACTTGTTTATAACTTCATATGTTGGACTTCCATGTAGCTTTATTTTCTGGAACTTCTGGTTATTTCTGGTTTTGCGGTAGTTGTAGTCCTTCTAAGTTGTGGAGGCAGACAGAGCGTGTCAGTCTAGGCCTCCATCTTGGCTGGAAGTCAGAGCAATGTCTTTTATCTCATGAAAGCAAGTTCAAAGCCCTCTAACTATTTATTTTCTCCCCTTTAAAATCAAGACTTTTAGATAATATAACCAAGCTTAGAGGAAATAGGAAAAGGAAAACTTTGCCTTCTCTTTTTTGTCTTTTCTCCTCAAAACTGACTTACCCTTGTTCAAATTAAACAGTTTTTCCATAATTCTCTCATGTTTTTAGTCTATGGGGAGTCTTTAATTAGCCTGTCTTTATTAATGAAGACCATTTCAACTTGTTAATATTTTCAAATATGATATAGGTCCTTAATAAACATTGAAGCACATTAGGTTAGAGAAAATTTTGACAATAAAGTTTATTGCATATTCTGATGGATTCGTCACATTGTTGCTTGCTCTTGAGATGGTATTAAAATGTCTTGTAGTTGACGTATACAGTTATTCTATTCTCATAGTTAAAGCCTTAGGAGTTTTGCTGAAGTCATCTTTAGTTCCAATAAGAGTTGTGTACAAGATGGGAAACAGTTTAATCTCTGAATTTTACTAAGAATCAAATCTGTTTAAACTCTTTCAACAAGTGATAAATCTATATATTTGAAGAAGAGACAGACATATTTATTATAAAATAAACCAGACCATCAGCATCATACTTTTGAGGTTAATCAGTGTAATTAATTTAAGGAGAAATGGAAATTACTAGTTATCGTTGTCCCAGTAGAGAAAATCCTACCATCTGAATTTAAGATTTTAAATAATAAAATATGAATCAAGAGTTATACAAAATTCAATGTCTCTTTTCCATATTTAGACTCAGAGGACATTAATGCACTTTGGAAACCACAATGTTCACCATTTCCTGTTCAATTTATTTTCAGCCACCTGTATTTTCCGAGAATAGTACAACTCTATCCTGGTATATTTTTATTAAATCAGAGGAGGCCTTTCAATGTAAAGGAAAAACAAACTATGTTAAATTAGCATTGTGTACTGATTCTCATTAGTTCAAAATAATTGACTCTGGGATATGAGGTCTGTCCAGCAAAAGTCCAGCCATTGTTAATAAAATGAGAATGGTTTACATCCATGCACCTGGCAGCCAAGGAAATGGACTGGAATGTGCATGTGTGGACAGTGATGAGTCCACTGTATTAGTCATCTGGGGTGGTAGATGCTGTTGAGTGAGCAGGTGTACTGTGTGGCCATCGCATACAAAATGACTGAGTGAGTAGAGCAACAAATCTGCATCAAATTTTGTATGAAGCTTGAATAGTCCATTGCAGAAACTATCTGGGTGATTTAGAAAACTTTTGGGGATGATGCAATGAGAGCAGCACAAATAAGAGTGTGGCACAAATGCTTCAAAGATGGTCATGAATCTGTTGAAAGTGACCCATGTTCTGGAAGGCCTGCAATAAGCAGAACACCTGAACATGTTGAACCTGTATGGGCTGCAATCAACAACGATCAGTGACTGACAGTGTGAGAACTAGAAGCTGATCTGATCATTCCAAAAACTACTGTGTCCAAGATTTTGATGCAGGATCTTGGCATGAAATGTGGCAAAATTTGTTCCGCAGGTTCTGATACCAGAGCAGAGGGAAGATCATGCTTCAGTTGCTAATGACTTGATTCAAACTGCTACCAATATACCAGACTTCCTCAAGGTCATAACCAGAGATAAATGGTGGGTATACAGCTATGACCCAGAAATGAAGGCCTACTTATCTCAATGGAAGTTGCCTGGTTCTCCACACCTGAAGAAGGTGCAGCAAAGTCGCAACAAGATCAAGACCACATTATCTGTGTTTTCTGATTGGGAAGGTGTTGACCCTAATGAGTATGCTCCTCCAGACAAAACAATTAAGAAGGAGCACTACCTCAATGTTCTTCACCGGCTGAGAGATTCAGTATAACAAAAACAACCACAGCCATGGGCAACTGATGATTGGCAGCTTCATCACAACATGCCCACTTAAGCATCACATCTTGGGCAAAATTTTTTTGGCAGAACATCAAATCGCCCAGGTGACTTAGCTACCCTACCACCCAGATTTGGTGCCCTGTGACTTCTGGCTTCTCCCCAAACTAAAATTACCTTTTAAAGGGAAGAGATTCCAGACTGTCAGTGAGATTTAGGGAAATACAACAGGGCAGCTGATGGTAAATAGAATTTTGTGAGTTCCCAAGTTGCTTACTGTGAAGGGAACTGAGACATCATTGCCCTATGTACAGTGTATCTTGTATCTTCTTCAATTAATGTCTCTGTTTTTCATATTACAGAGATGGATACTTTATGTACAGACCTAACAAATTTCTCACTAATCAAAATGACCAGACACTTTAAAAAGCAATAAATTTCTTAATATTATTTATTTATTTATATTTTTTACAGTATTAAAAATATCTCATTTTCCTCCTTTTTTCCTACCTCCCACCACCCTTGCCCCCACTTCCTTCTGCCCATCACCACACTACTGTCTGTGTCTGTGGGTCATGCATGCATGTTCTTTGCCTAATTCCTTCACTTTCTTTCATCCAGTTCCCTTCTCTCTCCTTCCTTCTGACAGCTGTCTGTTCCATGTATCCATGCCTATGTTTCTCTTTTGTTCATGTTTTTGTACATTAGATTTTACATATAAATGAGAATATATGGCTGTCTTTCACTAATTGACTTATTTCCCTGAGTATCATAATCTCCAGGTCAATACATGCTCTAACAAAAGGTAAGAGTTCCTTCTTTTTTATTGCTGCATAGTATTCCATTGTGAAAATGCACAACAGATTTTTGTCCACTCATCTACTGATGGGCACATAGGCTGCTTCTAGATCTTGGCTATTATAAGTAATGCTGCTACAAGAATAGGGGCACATACATTCTTTTGAATTGGTGTTTTGGAATTCTTAGGATTTATTACCAGAAGCATGATTGATAGGTCAATTTTAAATTTTTTTGCGGAAACTCCATACTGTACTTTTTTATATTAAAACATTTGAAAATGCAGTTCAATTTACAGTTTGAACTAGATTTCATTTTCTCACTATTTACAAAGCTACCTCTCTCATTAGTAAAATCATCTTTGATGATGTCTGAAATGTTGAATTAGGAACTCTACAATGATTATTACAGTTGCATAATATGAAACTCCCATTCCAAAGTCAAAAGATACAACTTTTTCTGTACATGAGAAATTATGATTTTTGATAAATTGCTATAGTAGGGTATATTAAATGATGAGAAGGGTGCTTGTTAGGCATTATGACAAATTTCTGGCTCAGTAATGGCAGAACAATATATCATAAGATATTCGTCGTCGGCAGCCGTCCGTCTCGAGAGACGATGGTGTAGCTTCTTAAGAGTCTATCTGCACCGCCGAGAATGGCTGTGCAGTCCGACTCGGGAGTGACACGGTATCTGTCTCCTCCCGTGTTGAATCGACATCTTGCGATGACGCTGGAGTGTCCTCTCCAGTGAAGCTGAAGCTACAGAGCCTGGGCAGGGTGATATGGAGGGTCTGCTGTTGCCCATGCAGCAGACCCCCCCTCTCTTCGCAGCTGAAGGGTCCAAGGGAAAGACGGAGTCAATACAGCTTGGCTTCAGGTGCGCCGCAGGAGTTGCCGGTGTTGACTACAACGTCAAACCGCCTTAGGGACTCCGGCTCCGGATTTTCTGTCGGGGTTTACTCCCTTAGCCTTTCCCCTGAAGAGGTATGGCGCAAGGCAGCGGAGGTTTTTTGGAGTCAGAGTTTTCCTTCTCTGATCATAAGATATTAAAGCCAAAGAATATAACCTAAAATATCTCCCTAAATTGAGTCAATGGGCTCTCCACACAAAGTTGAGGTTCTAAATAGTATACAAGTTTTCTTATAATGCACTCTTTTTCATATGTCTACTCAGTCAAAAGAAGAGTAGTTATTAACCAGAATATTTCATTTGAAAATAATTTAAATGATTATTATGTGTCTATGATTTGAGTTTGGATTTTGTAGTAGACAGTGATATCTTAGAATTGTGTGCTCTCTTTCTTATTCCTCCTCTGTCTCTGTCTTTGTAATCACTCTGTATATACCATTCAAATAAAAACAAATAATGACAATTTTTTAAACTAAAGAGTTACAGACTGAGTTGTTTATATTTATGATACCTCAATTTAAATATATGGACCATCTACCGATTTACAAATTTTCATTGCAATTTTTTTTTGTGTGTGTGTAGTAAATAGATTAATATACAGGAGTAGAAACTCAGGGTCTGGTCCCAGTTAAGATCCCTAACTGTGCATGTAATCTTAAGGAACTCCCATTCAATTATATAAGGGTACTGCTGAGCTCTTAGTTGTTCTTTTTAAATATGGAGAATGCTGTCAAAATATAGTTTAAAAATTACAAAAAAATTGCTCAATTATAAAATATTATTACAGAAAATTTATCCATTTAAAATATCTAAATATATATTATGTTCAATCATATACAACATTTGGTCAAAAATCAATGAATATGAAAGTAATAAATGGAAAAATAGGGCAATCTGAAATTGCAAAAAATCACAGAAATATAAATTTTATTGTTATATTTGGAATGAGGGATAAACCACTGGGTATTTTTATTTTTCTGGCAAATGTATTGAAATGTTAATCTCATGTATACACAGTTTCTGTTTCCATAAAGATAATCATAAGAATTGGTATATTACCTTGCTAGAAATCTGCCTATATGTTGGTGGGATCATTTTTTTAACTGTGTGGGAATTTAAATTGTAGAATCTAACATATAAAGAATATTAATCAATTCCCATAACTTAATTAATTTCTGAAGGTATCAAGTCACATAAAAGCTATGGATAATCAACATGGCTGTATTTCAAGTGAATGTATTTCTTCAATATTTTGTTGTAAACATCTGTATATTATATATTTAGCAGTTTCAAATGACAAAGCAGTGAACTAAGGGGAAAAATGTCATACAGCATTAGCATTTTCTTTTTAATCAAGACTAAATTGTCGGAGTAGCAGAGTCTCATTTCTCTTGTGCTTGATTTCATAGCTATTTTATACTCTTTCTCCAGAAATGTACCCCAAATTAATGAATAAAAATAACTTTTATAGGTTAAAAATGCCTGGTATCTGAAATAAACTTATAGACATTATTATTTTATTGATTTAAAGATATAATATTGTTAAAATGTTTATATTACCCATGCTATCTAAAGATTCAATGCAATCTCTATCAAAATTATAATGGCATTTTTCACAGAAATAGAAAAAATACTGAAATTTGTATGGAACCACAAAAGACCCCAAAAAGCCAGAGCAATCCTGACAAAGAAGAACAAAGCCAAAAATATCATGGTCCCTCATTTCAACCTATTCTACAAAGCTATGGTTATTAACAGTTTGATACTTGCATAAGAATAACACAACATATCGACCAATAGAATAAAATACAGAGACAAGAAATAATTCCCTACATAATATAATCTCTTGCAGAAAAATGACATTGGACCTCTGTCTTACACTACTCATTATAATTAACTTGAAATTAATTAAAGAATTAAACATAAAGCTCAGTACTTTGAAACTACTAGAGGAAAGCAAGGAAGGAGCTCCTTGACATTGGTCTTGGCAATGATTTTTTGGATATGACATCAAAAAACACAAGCAACAAAAACAAAAGTAAGTAAGAATACAACAAACTAAAAAACTTTAGCAGAGAAAACAAAACAATTAAAAAATGAAAAAGCAAACTAAGGAATGAGAGAAAATCTTTGCAAGTTATTATCTGATATGGGGTTAACATATGAAATGTATAAAGAACTCATACAACTCAATAACAACAAAATTGAATATGGACAGAAGGCACTACTGAGTAAATATTTTTTCAAGGAAGACATCCAAACAGACAACACATACATGAAAAGATGCTCCACATCACTAATCATAAAAGAAATGCCAATGCCAATAAAGTCCACAATGAGTCATCACATCACATGTTTTGGAATGGAGTTTATCAAGAAGACAATTATATATTGAATCTAATAAAATAAATAAACAAAACAGGAACAGACTAATAGATACAGAGAACAGACTGACAGCTGTCAGAGGGGATGGAGTGTTGGGGGCTGAGTGAAAAAGATGAATGCATTAAGAAAAAAGCTGCAGACAACAGTATAGGGATTATCAGAGGGAAAGGGGTGTGGGGAGGTAGAAGAAGGTAAAGAAGGGTGGTAAATGGTAATTGAATGAGACTTGACTTTGGGTGTTGAACACATAATACAATATACAGATGATATATGATAGAATTGTACACCTGAAACCCATATAATTTTATTAACAAATATCACCCCAATAAGTTCAACAAAAGTTAAATTTAGAAAAAGACAAGAGATAAAAAGTGTTGGCAAGGGTGTGGAGAAAAGGGTACTCTTGGGCACTGTTAGTAGTAATGTAAATTAGTGAACTTATTATAGTAAACAATATAGAAGTTCTTCAAAAAATTAAAATAGAACTATCATATTATCCAGCATTTCCACCTCTGGGTATATATCCAAAGGAAATGAAAACATAATATGAAAAATACATTACAGCCCCATGTTTCTTGCAACTTTACTCACAATAGCTGAGCTATCAAAACAATCTAGCTGTCCATCAATGAATAAGTGGAAAAAGAAGATGTGAGATACACACACACACACACACACGCACACACACATACTACTCAGACATGAGAAAGAAGGAAACCCTGTCATTTGTGACAGCATGGATTAAACTAGAGAGAATCGAATATGTTCTGGATATCTAACAAAGTGTTATGATTATAGTCAGCAATACTGTATTTATACAAAAAAGTAAAATAATAAATAAATAAGCAAAAATTTGAAATAACCCTTTACATCAGAAAGTGAGCATTCCTCAAGCTCTGAAGGAAACATTGTTTCTATCTTGATTTCTACATTTGGAGATATTGTTCACTCATTTTTGCACCTAAATTAAAGACTGTACAACTATCCATATACAGTATTTCTATACATAAATTCACGGTGTATAACTGGGACTGGTGTGCCTTTTAACCCCATCCAGTTGCTTTTTTCTTCTTCAAATGAAGGGGATAGACTATATATGTCTGAAGGGTGTGTACACAACAAAGAAAGAACTTTTTTCCCCAGACAGTCATTATATGTGGACATGCAAATACACCATGAAGAGGCTGCATTTTAAATCTAAGTTCCCTTCAAAATGATGAATGATAATCATGTTTCTATTTCATGAAATATAGTTTCCAGAAAATCCAGAGTGAAAGAATAATGTCATTAGTATTCACACTTATCGTTGGGGTTAATAATGGAATCTTTAATAGGTTTTCATGTCTTCACTTCTATATACCGTTCTCACAGAGATCAAAAGATCTCATTCACTGAGGAGGAGATATACCCTTTAATAAATGAGTCAACTGTTTCAGGTCAGAATTAATTTCTGGTTCTTGTAAATTCCCTAGGGATTCCTTAGCTATAAACTATTTGTTAGATACAAATTCTTTATTTCAAGCCTCTTTATGCTTCTAAATGAAGGTTATTATATTATTAAACTGCACATGAATAAAATAAAATATTTCCCCAAGACTCCCATTTACAAGGGTGATTCCCTATCATAAAAACAGAACTAGAACTCAGTTTATAAGAGACTAAATAATTTTAAGTGTTTATTGTATATCAGTACTGCCTAATGTACTATATTTCTATCTTTGTCAGATTTAACCCTTTCACATAAAATTAGAGGTGTAAGGTCTGTGCTCATTCCCATTTTACATTATTTTGCAGTTGAGAAAACAGGCATAGGTAGTTTAGATAATTAGCTCAAGGCCTCTCAGATTGTAAGTGATGAAGAAAGAATTAGTATGACAGCATTCTGTCATTAGACCCTGGAATATTAATCTTTTTCTTCTTTCTTACTAAAAATAATAGCAATAATAGTTTTACATCAGTCTCTCAATATTCTAAAAAAACTTCATCAAAACTTTAAAGATTGTTATATTTATTTTTGTTGTACTCAATAAACATAAATACAAAGAATCTGAGGTGTTTTAGATTAAGATGTTAGAGAGACCAGATATTGTAAGGGCAGAAAATGGGGACAGAAATTAATTAATACTTTAAACTGTTTCTATTCTGTTTCTCAAACAAAAGAATAATAGATGTTTTCATATATGCCTCAGTAACATTATATATTACTATAACTCTCAACATACAAAAAAATTATTTGTACCAGCCCAAAAAACATAATATCCTGGAGCTTTCTATTGAGCTTATAAACATTTTTCAATTTTCATATTGCAGTCAATAAACATTTAAAATTTTATAACTAGTTTAGAGTCAAACAACATATAGCAAAAATATGAATTGCACATGCAAAATTAATATAGAATTGAAAATAAAATATTTTCAAATGCTTAATTGAAACATTTTTTCTTTGTTTTTCTACCCAACTCACTGATCATTTTTACATTTTAATGCATGTCAAGTATGAGCTAA
Source organism: Furipterus horrens (assembly GCF_987537825.1). Taxonomy (NCBI): domain Eukaryota; kingdom Metazoa; phylum Chordata; class Mammalia; order Chiroptera; family Furipteridae; genus Furipterus; species Furipterus horrens. The sequence continues at coordinate 72,756,708 of NW_028327175.1, forward strand.
ATTAGATTAATCATTCTACTCTTTTTCCCAAGCAGCAATTTACCTTAATTGCTAAATGTTTTTTCTGTTTTTTTTTCCCTATCTTCAGTTTTAGCCGTGAATGAGAAGCATCACCCCTGTTCAAATCTAGACTTCTCACAATGAGCCAGTTCTTTAATAAGTGACTTTTATAGTAAAATTTTTTCTAATTTTTGATATGAAAACATAGTCATTTAAATTTTAAAAAGATGTCAGGCTATTACATGGATGTAAACAAGTCTGATGAGTAACTTTTAATCATTTCATAGTCCTATAGAGACTTAGTAGGAGAAACAAATTACTTTAACAGCCATCTCAGGAGAATGAGGGTATATTTTTTTGAACAGGATATTTTTAAAACTTTAAGTGGTTAATAACAAATAAGCTATAGTAATCCAAAAATAATCTCATGCAGTTACCTATTAAAGGAGAATATAACATAAACAAGAGACCAGTGAGATATTTGGTGTTTAGTTTGGTGGTGAAAGAAACAGCATGGCCTTTTAATAATGTCTGTAGAGTCACATCACAAAACCTCAGTAGAGTACATATCATAGGGAGAGCATATCGGATATCTAAAGCTATGATCAAGACACTTGATAACTGTAGAGATTGAGCTTTCCTGCATTGATCTAATAAAAGACATCTAACAACTTAAGGGGGAAAAAAAGAGACAAACTAGAAATATTAATAGCTTATTTAGTAAAGACCTAGAAAAACCAAAGTTTGCACCAAAAGTCCAGGTGGGTAAAGACTCTAATAAGACTGGGGTTAATAAAGATTACTATCATCATCATGTCTACTAATGATAAAGCTGCAAAACAGAAAGTAAGCAAAGATTTCTTAGTCCACTAAAGTTGATGTCCCTTCTCTTCCTGAGAGATAAAAATAGAAAATGTTGGCCTCTGTACTGGAAAAGAGACTGAACCATGGAGCAGTACATGAGTGTGAACCCTGGTGATCACCGACTTATGATATTAGGCAAGTATTTTCATTATTCTTGGTATCATCTGCAAAGAGTAGAGGTTAAGAACTTCACTATGTCATTCTTATAGTCCCCTTTAGCTTTAAAACTCAGTGATTCAATACATTGATCAATATTTTTCTTTCAAGAAAGCATAAGTTTGAGAAATGGACTCGCTATTAAATATAAACACATCCTTTGAGGTATATCAAATATAAACATACATAGGGATATATACACATTGATATATAATACAGATAATCATATATAAATATATATATATATGATCCATTGTATTTTCTTTTTATTTAATTATTAAAGGCTAATTGTTAATGCCTCCAATAATTACACAAATTAACTTTAAGTTGAAAATGCCAATTTTTCTACCAATGAATAAATTCTAGGTAGAACTAAAAAATATTCCAAGTAGTTACATGGCATATTTCAAAATCCATGCTAATGATACTGCACCTCACTAAATTACAAATGAAGACAAAAATAACATAATAAATATTTGTATCTATTTCAAGGAGATATAATGTAATGAATTGCATGTCTTGAATTCAGTCTGTTTGACTCAAAGATGAACCAAGCTGATGAAGAATTACAAAGATATCCATCAAATGCCCACCCCATCTTGTTTTTGAATACACTGTGATTTCAGTTTTTTATTTCTCTGTGCCCCTTAGCTATTCTAATCCCAGCAGCAGGAACAGATGATATTTAAGAGCCAGTTTCCTACCATATTCTATAAGAAAACAAAACAAAACAAAAAAAGCTAATGCATCAGTCCTAGATAATGAGTTTGGGGGACAGCTATCTCATAAAAGCTAATGAATTTATCCTGAGAAGTAGTTTGAGAGGTCAGCTTGTCTCTTTCAACTTATAATGTGACTGGCAACTAAACTATCTAAATTGATGACATCTTATCCTATTGCAAATGACCTTGAGACAAGATTAGTCAATTTCTCTTCTTGATAATGTAATATAATAAAAATCTAGCCAAGACTGGAGCAATGCAAATTTACCCTTCTTCAACAAAGACAGGGGTTATTGTCACATGAAAATCAAAATGAAGTAAATTTTGTATAGTGCTTAATTTACTAAGATACCATTTTCACTAAAAATTAGGGTTGATTATAACTAGTACTGTCAGCGATGAAAGCTTTCAGTTTAGTCCATATGCTTTTCATCATCTTCATTGAGTCTAGAGACCATACCCCAATGCTTATCCTTGCCATATCCGCTCCAATGTCTGCTTTACACAAAGTATCAAAATGTCTCAGTGCTGTGCCCCCAAACTGTGCATGCTCCAACTTCTCAAACACTAATGTGAAAGACATGAGAAAGCTATTCAACACTATTATGTTAAAACTAGCAAGCCAATATATTATTCCCACCAGGAAGGTTATTTTATAATAGGCATGTTATAGGTGTCAATTTAAAGAAAAGTATCAATAATATTTTAAACAAAATGTTCTTTCCACTGTATAAAACTTCTTCACTTTCCTGGTAACTGTCATCACTCAGGTTTCAACAAATTCTTAGACAGGTTATTAACTAACTCACTAACTATATACATGTATGAAATATTGCATCCATTCTCACTAGTAGTTATCTAATTTCTCCCACCCATCAATCTCTCATTCCTCCAAATTATGTTATTCCCCATTGACATAGCAACCCTTTAGATTTTCTTATCACTGTCCATTGAAACAAAACAAGGATGATACCACAATATCAATAGTGTCATTTTTTAAGTTCAGGATAGTAACAAAAGGAATACTAAGTATATATTTCATGATTAAAAACAAATGCAAGTATTATTTATTTTGCAGATGGAATAGATGATGATAGATAAGTAGATGATAGATAGGCAGATAGATGATAGATAGATGATGAGAGAAGATAGATAGATAGATAGATAGATAGATAGATAGATAGATAGATAGATACTATAGCTCTATCAATCAGAGACCTCCAGGAACTCATGAAAACTAATGATGAAAAGAAGAAACTGAGAAGAATCATTGTTGGCAAGAGTGGCAGAAGAGGCAGTAACTAGTATATACAACTTCTAGAGGCATCAATCATTACAGTTCAAGAAGAGGCACTAAGAATCCAAAGTTGGTGGTGTTGGGGATGCAAGCTGTAGTATCCATAGCCAAAGATAGTTCCCATGGTAGTGTCATAGAACCAAATCCACAGTGAGGTCTGAAACACTGCTTCTGATGAGTAAACTACCTGACCAGTTTTCAATTTTCTTGAGCTCTCAGAAATTCTGTAAGTGACAAAACCTCCTTTAAAAAATTAAATTTCTATTTATACTACCAATAGTTGGTTTCTGTTGCTTATAAACAGTACTCTAAATAATGTAGCTGCTTAAATTTTGTGCAAATAGATTTTCTTTTGTCATTTTTAAAACAAAGAAGAAATTTAAAATGCCTTGACATAACACTTCATAATACAATATAAAGTGAAATACTTGTCAAAGTTTACTTCCTTTTCCAATTAGATTGAAGATTTAATTCTAATAAAAATAAAAATGGGTGAGTAACTTGAAGTATTAATTTTTCTGTCTTAAATGTGGTTCAAGTTTACTTTCTCACTGAAAAATTAATTTTAAATTTCTAAAATTAATAAACTTTGGTTTTTAGAGCATTTTAAGTTTGTAGCAATATTGAGCAGAAAGAACAGAGATTTCTTATAGAACTTCTGCCCTTATACATACATACATAGCCTCTACCATTATCAATGTCCCCTGCCACAGTGGTACATTTGTCACTATTGATGAAACTACATTGACATACCATCACCCAAAGTCCAGAGTTTATACTAGGATTCCCTATTGCTGTTCTACATTCTGTGGGTTTGGACAAATATATAATGAAATAAATATACATTTGTAACATTATACTGAGTATTTTCACTGCCCTAAAAATCCTCTGTGCTCTGCCTGCTTATCTTTCTCTTCTCTTTAATCCCTCCCTAGCAAGAACTAAATTTTTTATTATATCTAAAATTTTGCCTTTTTTATAATGTCATAAAATTGGAATTATAGAGTATGGAGAGTTTTCAGATTGTCTTCTTTCACTTAGAAATATGCATTTATTAAGATTTGTCTGTGTCTTTTCATTGCTGGATAATATACTATTTTTTGATGTACCACAGTCCATTTATTTATTCATTTACTTAAGGACATCACAGTTGCTTTCATGTGTTTGGTCATTATAAATAAAGCTGTTATATTATCCATGTGCAGGTTTTTTTATGGACTTATATTTTCAACACCTTTGAGAAAATACCAATGAGCACGATTCTTGGATCCTATAGTAAGAGCAGTTTTATTAGAAACTGTCATGTCTATTCCAAAATGGCTATATTATTTAGCATTCCCACCAGCAATGAATGGGAGTTCTTGTTGCTCCATATCCTTGCAAGCATTTGTTATGTTCTAAATTTAACCATTCTGATAGGTATAGCAGTGTCTCATTATTTTAATTTGCAACTCCCTAATGACATATGATGTGGAAAAATCTCATGTACCTATTCTCCATCTGTATATCTTCTTAGATGAAATGTCTGTTCAGGTATTTTGTCCATTTGTTCATTGGGTTGTTTATTTTCATATTGTTGAGTTGTAAGAGCTCTTCGTATATTTTAGATAATAATCTTTTATTAGATAAGTGTTTTGCAAATATCTTCTCTCACTTTATGACTTAACTTCCCTTCCTCTTGACATTTTCTTTAATAGAGCAGAAGAATTTAATTTTAATGAAGTCCATCTTGTCAGTTATTTCTTTAATGGAAATAATTTGATTCTGTGTCTAAAAAGTCATTGCCATATCTAAGGTTACCTATATTTTCTCCTATTTTATCTTAGAGTCTTGTGGTTTTATGTTTTACATTTTGGCCTGTGATCTGTTTTGAGTTCATTTCTATGAAATATATGAGACCTGCATCAAGATTAATTTTTTTTCATATGGGTATTTGATTGTTCAAGCAGCATTTGTTAAAAAGATTATCTTTGCCCCCTTGTATTGACTTTACTCCTTAGTCAAATATCAGTTGACTATATTTATGTGGGTCTAATTCTGGGCTCTCTCTTATGTTCCATTGATCCCATTTTTTCTTTTTTCACCAATATCTCGTTGTCTTGATTAATGTGGCTTTATAGTAAATCTTGAAGTTAGGTAGTGTTGGTGCTCTGACTTTGTTCTTTTTTAATATTTCATGGACTATTCTCAGTGCTTTGCCTCCCTATATTAACTTTAGAATCAGTTTGTCAATAACCACAAAATAATTTTCTGGGATTTTAATTGGGTTTCATTGAACCAATAAATAAAATTAAGAAGAAATAACTTGTTTACAATATTGAATTCTCCTATAAATATAGCTTTGTTTCTTCTTTGATAGCTTTTATCAATTTTTACTTTTCCTCATGTAGAACTTTCACATTTGTTTAGGTTTATAATTAAATTTTTATGGGTGCTAATGTAAATGGTAATGTGACTTTAATTTCAAATTTCAGTTTCCTGTTGCTATTGGATATTTTAGTTTTTTAGAATAGCTAAAATATTCCATGATAATGTGTCATAATATTTTTGGAATCATAACTTTTATAATGAATTTTGTATCCTTACCATAATTTCTCATTCATGCCAATTCAAAGGTATAATATAGTATAACTCCAGGGAAAGAATATAGACTTTTTATTTATGCCTTCAGTGAAAGTGCATAGTATGCCTCCTCTGTGTCCCTGCCCTCAAGATAGGTTTCTGCCTAATTAGGAAGACTGACATAAAAATAGTTCACATGGAGCAATAAGCTGGCAATCATTGTCTAAAGAAAGATAGTGAAAGATGCTTGTTTCAGTTGCATATATGCCCATCATCTTTTTTCCTTTTTATTGAATTTACTGGGATGCCACTGGTTAACAAAATTATACTTATTTCAGGTGCACAGTTCCACAACACATCATCTGTACACTGTACTGTGTGTCTCCACCTCAAGTCAAATCTCTGTCACCATTTATCCCCCCGTACCCTCTTTCACCTCCTCACTTACCCTGGCAATCATCACATTATTGTCCATGTCCATCAGTTTCTTCTCTCTTTTTTTACAAGTTCTTAGTCAAGTCAAAACCAACTGACTTACTATAACATACTCTGCACTATAGAAATTCACAAAATATTTTAATGGACAGAAAAAGGAATTTCAGAAGTAATAATCAAACTTCTTTAATGACATTGTATTGAACATAGCAAAAGATATGTGAATATGGCTGTTAGATGGATGTCTTTTGTGATCATGCTCTCAAGTACATACTTGTAAGAAATGATATGTGGATGCTTATGTTAAAATGTTAGAATTTTTCTTTATTATTTTATTTAACAAAATGGCTTTAAGAAAAATAAAAAATTTACTTCTCAATTAATAGAAGGAATACTTTTATAAATGTATCTTTTATCTGAATGTCCATGCTGATCACAACCCCATTTAAACAAGAAAGCAATAGAATATAGAAGCAAAATCATTAACAGTAAGCTTTTATCCAACAAAAGGATCTTATACTTCTGCCAGTTTCATTCAGTTAACAGGTTCACTGTCTCTGACTGATTGCCAGATGCCTGTGACAGTATTTCTGTGTGTACACATTAAGCAAGATTGTTGTTATGTTTTATTTTTTATTTATGTTAATGAGGCAGAGTCTATATAGTAGAGAGCAGAAATTTTTCCATTATGATAGATAAATAACATCTGTGGAAATTTTAAACATTCAAAATGTGTCTATCTTGAGCAGCATGAGGCACCAAATTTTAATGACAGACATACAAACACATTCATCCAGAACTACCAGACTGGATTTAAAATATGCAATACCCTCTCTGCAGCCATAATTGGTATTGATGTGGGAGATGAAGTATCAGTGTAATATTCCATGATTAGTTGTGCAGATCTGTTCAGTCCCCCTTACAAGCCCAGAGCTTTGAATAGATTCAGTGAGTTAAATCTCAAAAGCCATTCAGATGGAATTCAAGCATTATTCTTTAATCATTATTATAACTGAGGTCTATAGTGGGAGGGGAGGTGGTGGATGAAAGCAATGCTAAACTATTCATACTCTTATTCATGTCTCTAAGTCTTAATTTAAGAATTTTCTCTCCTGACATGGCCCTGGTCTTCTACTCTACTTTGCCCAACAAAGACAGAGCTGTCTCGGGACTAAGATTGTTTTTCTCTTTGCTTGTTATTGATTTAAACTGTAATTTATGTCCTAGACCTTCATTTCAGTCTAGTACTGTAGCATAAGTTGCAATACTTTTATTTTCACTTGAGAAATCCTCTACTATTATTTCTGTTTGTTGATAAGTTATGGGAGAGGAGGGGAGAACAGGAGAAGAAGAGCTGCGAGCTATTCAATGAAATTATTGCTTCAAATTAAAATACCCAATAAAGCCTTTTGCTCCACAACAGAATAACAACACTGGATTTTATATTTTAAAAGATATTCATATTTAATAATAATTTTAAAATAATATATAGTAATGCATTATGTTATAATATTTATTTAATATTTTAAAATAGGTGTATTATGCTTCAATAAAACTACTTTTTCTTAAACAAGAATTTCCCAGTTAGAAATAATTTTACATATCTCATAGAATGTTATTATATAAACTTTAAATAATAAAAAAGAAATTTACCAGCTGAATAAAACATAAGAATGACATCTAAACTCTCCACATGCACCTGTCCTGGTGGAAAAACGCTATTTCACTAGAAACAATGAAGTTTTCTATTATAATAATCAAACAAATTTAATCATTTTTGACTGCTGATTTAAATATTTACAACTAAAATAATTTGTCTCTGAGTTCAATTGTCATTTTGGTCTTCTAAAACGGGGCCAACTTGACAAATAATAATGGTGGTCAACATATGCGTTTTGCTTTACATTTAACATTTCATTTTTCAGGTCACGACAGCTTAAGCGGCACTTCCTTTATACTGGTCTCCCTTTCACCTAGCCTTGTGTTAAGCACTGTGACTATGAATGCCCAGGGAAATATTTAATTCTCCAATCATTTTATTGCAATTAGAGTTGACTGAGTTGTCTCATCCATGAGGCTGTATGCTCTACAAGGACCACAACTATATCTCTCTTATTCAAAAACTTTTTGGAGCACCAAGAAGAGTGCTTGGCACGTGGTAACTTGATAATAAATATTTCTGTTACTATTGCTGGCAGACAAGAGAAAGCAACTTAGAGAAAATAAATGAATAATAGGGTTAGACTGCAGAAAGATCCCAAAAGTCAGAGCCAGAATCAGAATCCACCTAGAACAGATATGCTGCAACTAGAATTTGTGATTTCTAGCTGATTGCTCATCCCCCAACATGGCTTCACTCTGCCTTGTGGACAGAGACAAAAACTACACTTGGCAATTGGCTACAATGCAAGACATTGTGAAATTGCATTGGGTAGTATGAACGTTTTAATAATGTTAATTTTTCTTATCCATGAACATGGTATTTGTTTCCACTTATTTGTATCTTCTTCAGTTTCTTTCTTCAGTGTCTTATAATTTATGGAGTACAGGCCTTTTACATCCTTGGTTAAATTATCCCTATGTATTTTATTCTTTTTGAAGCAATTGTGAATGGGATTATTTACTTAATTTCTCTTTCTTATAGTTCAGTATTGGCATATAAAAATGCAACTAATTTCTGGATATTAATTTTGTATCCTGCTACTTTCCTGAATTCCTTTATCAGTTCTAGTAGTTTCTTGGTGGAATTTTTGGTGTTCCCTGTGTACAGTGCCATGTAATCTGCAAATAAAGATGGTTTTATCTCTTCCTTTTCAATTTAGATGCCTTTTTTTTTCTTGTTTGATTGCTGTGGCGAGTACTTCCAATACTATGTTGACTAGGAGGTGAGAGTGAACATCCCTGTCTTATTTCTGATTTAAGGGGAACACTTATAGTTTTTGCCCATTGAGTATGATGATGGCAATGGGCTCCTCTTAATGGCCTTTATTACACAGGAGAACAATTTTTAACAAAATTCCTGTTGAGTTCAATTTTTCACCTGTTTTAAACTTAAATAGGCATGCTGATTGAAAAACTGCAGTTAATTTTCTTCTATAACCTCAAGTTTTTCCTCTAGTTTATCTAAATGTGGCCACTCTAGGCTGGCTTGAGCCAGGATCAAGGGAAGAACTAATGCTCTCCTATTGGCTGAGAGCAAACCTCCCTCAAGTGGGGAGGGGTGGAGGATGACCTTGGAGACCAGCAACAGGTTCATACTTGTCTAAGCTATTCAGTTACACATGACACACTGTGGTGAAAGGTTGTGTGCTGCTCTATATAGTGAATCATATTCCAAAGTGTAGTCCAAGTTCTTGTCTGTATACAAGGAGTTAGAAGAATTTATTTTTTTATTTACATATGTAATTATTTCCCTTCCTTTAGATCATGTCTGCCTCTGCTATTTCTCATCATAAGTGCCTAAACAACCCTGATTCATTTTATTATATCTGTGGCAGTTTCACCATTCCCAGTCAAAGGACGAACATCAACGCATTTGTCAGGCAAGCCTATTTTGCATATTTAAAGTAAAACTTGGTGATCAAATAAGTCTTGGGCCCCTCACAAGGTGTGCAAGCAATGTGTCAAGAGTTTTCAGATGTGGATGAAGGGAACACATGATAAATTGCCATTTAGTATACCTATGGTTTGGCGAGAGTCCAGAGATCATTTAAGTGACTGTTACTTTTATATAGTGAAAACATCAGGATGTAATAAGAAAAAAAAATGAAAAATACAGTATCCTAGTCTACCATCAGCTATACACCCAGTGCCTCATTCAGCTGAAATCCCAGTGCCAGTTTCATTGAATGACCCTCTTTCAAAAAGCAGGAGTATGGTGAAGAACTAAGTGACTGCAACAATTAAGATTTTGAAATTGAAGATGACTCAGTTCATAAGGGATTTGATCAGCATGAGTTGAATGATTTGGCATGGGATTTGGGACTATCGAAAAAGGCTTCAGAACTCCTAGCATCAAGACTGCAGAAGAAAAACTTGCTTGAAAAAGGAGCAAAGGTATCCTACTTTCAATCAAAAGAAAGTGCATTTCTGCAATACTTTCAAAGTGATGGTGGCTTTGTGTATTGCCCTAACATACGTGGTTTAATGGAGGATTTGGGAATTCCAATCTAGAACACAACTGAATGGTGACTATTCATCAATAGGTCAAAGCGGAGCTTTAATACATCCTCCTCCACAACGGCAACTTATTTGGTGCCGTCCCAATTGGCCATTCAGTTTGTCTTTGTGAAGAATGTGGAGACATAAAGAGAGTCATTAATCTGTTGCAATATCACAAGCACAATTGGATCATCTGTGTTGACCTTAAAATGGTCTGCTTCCTCCTTGGTCAGCAATGCAAATACATCAGGTATCTCTGTTTTCTGTGTATGTTGGACAGCAGAGCTCATGAGGAGCGTTGGGTGGAGTCAAATTGGCATCCAAGATCTGACTTCAAACCTAGTGATCCAAACATTCTACATGAGCCACTTGTTGACAGAAAGAACATTACATTCCCATCTCTGCACATAAAACTGGGTCTCATGAAGCAATTTGTTAAAGCTTTGCCAACTGAAGGAGATTGTTTCAAGTCTCTCATTTTGGCATTTCCTAGCCTGTCATTTCAAAAGATAAAATACCTTAATATGTATGCTTGGTAGCAGAAGTTTACTGCTTGTACACAATTTGACTTACAGTAACAATATATAGCCTTTATATGAATAAAATAACTATAAATAAACAGCATATTCAGGTAATTTTTTTCTTTATTTTCCTTTGTATGTACATTTTGTATGATTTTTGGGACAAAGGGAAGGTATCCTGTACCTTAAAATGTTGATGTGATAGCTAAAAAAATGGGGTCATATTTGGATTTAGATGCCAAAAGTTAGTCAAAAACAATTGTCATATCTAACTCAACAAAAATTTTGTTCCCCAGTGTAATATTTAGTTATGTTCCATCTATAACCACTTTGCTGAGAGTGTTTATAACAAATGGGTGCTGCATTTTATCAAATGCTTCTTCTGCATCTATTGACATGATCATGTGGTTTTTATCCTTCAGTTTGTTTATGTGGTATATCACATTTATTGACATGTGAATACTGTACCAACTTTGCATTCCCAGCATTATCCTAATTCTAAAACTTGATAAAGACATTACAAAAAATTATAGGCCAATATCCTTGATGAACATAGATGCTAAAATTCTCAACAAAATATTAGCAAACTGAATATAGCAATACATCAAAAGGATCATACAGCAGGACCAAGTGGGATTTATTACAGTATGGGTATAGACAACAGTGTAGTGATTGCTAGGGGAGGGAGGCATAAAGAAACTAAATGGTAATGGAAAAATATATTTTTAAAAGTAAAATGAAAATGTATGAGTGCTGAATTCTGTTTTTGCTAGGAATTATATACTAATTGGCTGGCTGCCTTAATGCAGATTCCAGACAAGATTATAATATGATTAATTCAAAACAGTTAACCCATCCTGTTGATATCTACATTCCTGAAACTAAACTAGAATGTTGATTTCATTTTATAACTTGTATTGAGTCTCTGAGATATATATGAATTGAACAAAATGATTATGTATATGTGTGTATAATTTAAGATTTATAATTCTGCTCAGGAATGTCTAATATTATTTTATATATGAGAAAATAGGCTGAGAAAAATATTTTTTCTTCCTAGTTTAAAAATAAAAAAAAGAAAAGGAAGCTCAATCTATGAAATTACCATCTAGTTAATCCAAGTGAGATTATGTCCCTGATTTCAAAGTCGAGTTTCTCCTCTACATTATAAACATAAAGAAATGCAATGATATTCCTATAATTTATTTATGTCCAGAGTTTATTTTAATTCAATTCAATCCTACAAATGCTGGGCATGAGAAAGCAATTCATTCAGAGATGCTTCTCTCAGAGCTTAACGTCTAACTGAGAAAACCTGCACCCAACATGATGTTGCAAGGCCTGATGAAAAGTAATGAAGACATGTGCAAGGTTCTTTCACAGCACAAATGAGAAAAATATTACTTCATATAAAGAAAACTATAAAGTGAATTATTGATTCACAGAATGAGTGGATCTCTAAATGGAAAGTAGAAGGGAGGCTAAAAAATAAATAGACATGAATGTGGAAGAGTAAAACTGATGAAAAGCAGAGTATGAGCAAGCACATATAAGGAACATTTGAGGGAAAGTTATGTTACCTCATTAGCTTAAACTTAAAGTAGAAGATATTCAGTAAATGCAAAAATGCCACCTCCAGCTGGGAAGCCTATGCTTCCTTTCCCTTGTTCACCTGGCAAAACCCTGCTCTAATTCCTCCAGTACAGAATCCTATTCTCTACATCCAGGAAGCAGAGGCAGCAATAAGAGTAGAAACATTAGTTATCTATAACTGCATAACAAATTACCCCAAAATTTCTCAGCTTAAAACCTTTTATCTTAGTTTCTATGGGTCAGGAATCTAGGAGCAGCATTGCTGGGTGGGTTTGCTCAGGTTCTCTCACAAGGTTGGAGTCAAGCTGTTGTTCATGGCTGCAGTCAGCTCAAGGCTTGATCAGGAATGAGAATCCAGTTCCAGACTTGCTTATATTGTCGGCAGGCCCCCATTTCCCACTAACCATTGCCCACAGACCATCATTCCTCACCATGTGGGCTCCCCATATTCTACCTGTGTGCCTTCATGAAATAACAGCTGGCTTCCCACAAAGTGAGTGATCCAAGGGACAGTGAGCACCAGTAAGCAGGAGAGCACCCAAGATAGAAGCCATATTCTTTTATAATCTAAATTTAGAAGTTGCATACCATTTATCACTTCTGCCATATGCTCTTGGTGACCAACCCAATACATTGTAGGAAAGGGCTACACAAGGGTGTGAAACCCAGAAGACAGGCAATGAGCAGCTGTGTTCTTACAGAATGCCAATTGTTATTTTTAAGAAATACAGCCTTCTATCGTAAGACTACTCAGAGGCTGCTGAAGTCCCAAGACAATTTTATTCATCCTCAGTGTTTTATATTAAAATCACATCTACTAAAACATTCTCCTACCTAGTTTCAGGGTGACTTAACAATTATAATCAGTATTGATGAGAAAACTTTCACTAACATTCTTCTATATTAAAAAACTAATAACATCACTGAAAATGTAATTCATTAAGCAAGTCAAGTAACTATATTTTGTTCCTTGTATACAGCATCTTATTGTTCTTGTATTGTTCATTGTCAGGTTTTTGTACGTGTTAACATAATACTTCTTTATATTTACATGTTAGTCCTATTTGGTTCAGCTATAATTTCTGCAAACAGTTTTAAGAGGCCATCCCTTCTTAGGCACCTCTGAGATTACTGCTGCCTAACTTGAGATCTTAATTTGTTCATCATTCTTTCCATAGACTTGAAAACTTAGGGTACTTTCCAAGTGCATTGGGATTCAAATATATAACTTTCTCCTCTTCAGATTTTTTTGTTTGATTTTGTTTTCATCTTCTTTGGGTATTGAATATGATTTACCTCCAAACACTTGTATACACACCTGAAGGCATTCTTGCCCTGGCATTCCCTTCCTGACTTGGCTACTTGTCCATTCATAGCATTATGTTGCTCGTATTTTATAAATTTAAATCCTATCTCTTGCACAGTATCTTCCTAGGCTAATTAGAAGTTAGGTAAATGCTTTTCAAAACCTATTTACAAGCCAAAGTTGCCTATAATGTTTATGAGTAAATAATATTCAAGCTTAAAATGATCATTTTCTAAGTTTATTAAATCAGTTGGTTAGAAGCCAAGACCTGGAGCTAATGAAGTCAGGTTCACAATTATGGGCTTGGAATATGGTGCAGTTCCTTTTTTCTCACAGGCAAGAGTTTTATACCAAGAGTGGGAGGCAAAACCAGGAGGGAGTCATTAGTCATAAGGTTTGTAAAACTATCAAAACTGCTGACACAGACCATTGCCAACATAGAGACTTCCTGCGTCAGAGCACCTGGATTTGAATTCACACTTGCTAATTAGTCATTATATGACCTTGAGTGATTTACTTGTCTTCTCAAGCCTAACTTTCCTGACCTAAATAAGAAACATAATAATAACAGATGATGAACTGATACAGCCAATGTAAGTGAACAAAATATACAGTAAATATAAAAGATGCAGCTTGATAGTTTTAAAATCAATGTCAATCATATGCTAGTATGAACAGTACAGCAGAATGAAATATTAAACAACTATTGACATCAAAATATTTAAGTGTTTTTATCACATGTACTGCCATAGCTTAAATATTCCAAGAAATTAGAGAACATATATTTTGTGTTCATCAATCTGTACTTATCACATTGCCCACTCTCTAGTACATTGAGCTTCATATTAATTATATACATATCAATATATATATGAAGAAACAATTATAATATTTAATTTTTTTGTACCAGTGTATCTAATTTAACATAAGATCTTAGAGAGTCTAGTTACTTTTTAATAAAAACCAAAGGCTAATAGGCATGCATTAAAATACATTTTGGTACTATTAATAATAGCTAAATCTTGGTAACAAGTTAAATGTCCTACAGGAGAAAAATGGTTAAGAAATTGTTTTATATCCATTCAAGAATATAAAATTCAGTAGAATCTTTAAATAATGGTTATGAATACTATATATTGAGTATATTAATTAGGAAAATATGATACAAAATATATTAACAAGCATATAGAAATATTTTAACTAATATATATTACACTGACTTTTTAAACTTAAAGGAAGTACATCTATATTCTAAAACTACTGTATTAAATTAGTAGATTAGAAAAGTTTAATTTTATTTCTAAATTATTGATAAAATTAGGTTAACTTTATGATGAAAATAATAAAATATGAAATGTAATTTAAGAAATGTAAGTTATGGGTTTCTAACTAGTAATTGGATTATGGAACTTAAATATTACAATGGCAGTAACCCATGTTAAACATTTAGATCAGAATTAGTACAGTATGGTTTATAAGGAATTAGAAGATATATATTGGGGCTTTGCTTATGACCCTGACTGGTTTGGCTCAGTGGATTGAGCGTCGGCCTGCGAGCTAAGTGTCGCTGGTTCGATCTTCCAGTCAGGGCACATCAGAGAAGGAAAACTCTGACTCCAAAAAACCTCCGCTGCCTTGCGGCATACCTCTTCAGGGGAAAGGCTAAGGGAGTAAACCCCGACAGAAAATCCGGAGCCGGAGTCCCTAAGGCGGTTTGACGTTGTAGTCAACACCGGCAACTCCTGCGGCGCACCTGAAGCCAAGCTGTATTGACTCCGTCTTTCCCTTGGACCCTTCAGCTGCGAAGAGAGGGGGGGTCTGCTGCATGGGCAACAGCAGACCCTCCATATCACCCTGCCCAGGCTCTGTAGCTTCAGCTTCACTGGAGAGGACACTCCAGCGTCATCACAAGATGTCGATTCAACACAGGAGGAGACAGATACCGTGTCACTCCCGAGTCGGACTGCACAACCATTCTCGGCGGTGCAGATAGACTCTTGAGAAGCTACACCATCGTCTCTCGAGACGGACGGCTGCCGAAGATGATTGGGGCTTTGCTACTGAGTTGGCATTGCCTGCACTCTTGTTTTGAGTAATTACTATAAAAAATAGGTAATGTATGTTAAAACGTATTAGTTTCTTATTGCTGGTCTAAAGTTAATGTCTTAAAAATCACATTAACTTATTCTCTTACAGTTCTGGGATTAAATGTCTGAAATGAGTGTTATGAAACCAAAATCAAAGTACTGGCAGTGCCACATTCCTTCAGGCTCCAGGAGGTAATCCTTTTCCTTGTCCCTTCCACTTTCTAGAGGCCACTGGAGTTTCTTGGCTTGTAGCCTCTTCCCCTGTCTTCA
This sequence comes from Furipterus horrens, assembly GCF_987537825.1. Taxonomy (NCBI): domain Eukaryota; kingdom Metazoa; phylum Chordata; class Mammalia; order Chiroptera; family Furipteridae; genus Furipterus; species Furipterus horrens. The sequence goes on from NW_028327175.1 coordinate 72,772,682, forward strand.
AAGTACAACACTTGAACCTCTACCTCTACCTCTATCATCACATCTCCTTCTTCTGACTCTGACTTGGACCTTCTTACCTCCCTCTTACAAAGACCCCTGTGGCTGGATACATCGGACCCATTAGAAATTACAGGATGATCTTTTCTTCTCAACTTAATCACATCAGTAGAGTTTCTTTTGACAGTAAAATGACACATTTCATGGATCTAGAGATAGGATGTTGATATCTTCAGGGAGCCATTATTCTGTCTACCACAAAACTTTTATTGGGTTTTATATAAAAATTTAAAACTATACATATATTAATAGCATTTTTCAAGTTTATTTTTTAATATAAGATTATACCTATGAAAAAGAATATGATTTGATCTTGACAATAACAGGGATTTTAAAACACATTGCCTCTGGAAAGTCATACTGTTTCTATGTAGGATCTGTTTGAGCATATGTCTGTCTACACGGAATATATTTAATCGTAGGTAATCATCTGAGCATCACAAAACAGCATAAAATCTCTCTCTTAAAGTCAAGTTCCTAATCTATTTTTTAAATCTTACTTCTATTGCTGACACTGTTTAAAAACAATAAGAACAAATCTTTTAACAATTAAGTATTTTTTTAGTAGCTATAGCTAACTTCATGTTTTAATCAGGAATAATGGTGATGGCATTAGCCACTTAGTAGTTATAGTATGTACTGTGATACTTAAAAAGGCATTAGAATATTTCAACTTAATATTTTCACTTAATTTAAGTATTACCTTGAAGTTCATTTGCCATAATACACGCATAATACTTCATAGTCATTTGTACAAATTCATTTAATTGATTCAATTAAAATAATTATAAGCCAATTGATAAAAATGTTTGCACATTAAGATGATGCACCTTAAAAATATGAGCTCCTTAAGATGGAAATTTCAATTCATTATTCTGTAATAGTGATATATCTGTGCTGGGAGATTGAAATTTTTCGTATCAGATTTAGTAATATGCATTAATTATAATTATACTTACGCTGGGAAATCAGACAACTTTTAAAGCTTATCTAATTTTTTAAATTTCAATTAAAGTCATTTCTTAAAAGATGACATTATCATTCAATGATCCTCAGTTATAAACTCCAATTCCTTTGGAAATGACATTATTATTAATGGTGACTCAAAGATCATTAACTGAAAATAAATGGAGGCTTTATCCACACAAATAATTAAAGAACTCTGATAAAAGAAAAATTTACAATAGATTAACAAATATATATTCTTTATAAGAATCTGCACAGATTTCCCACAAAGCCATGAATCTATACAGGCTGCATAATAACATCTCTGATCTTTTAGAGCTACTGTTTCCTGAAGACCATTAAGAGTCTTGGGAGTAGAGGGATGCTTTTTTTTTTTAAGTTACCAAGTAATTCTACATGGTATTCAGGTTGAGGAACCCTGCACTAAGCAAATTATGATGGATGAAAATCTGAAACTGTATTGATTATTCATCTGTATAATCAACACATAAGAATGCATATATCTATAATTAGCTAAAGATGACAGTTTCCAATACTATAATTTTACAGTTTAAATATATAATTATATATAATCAATATACATTAGTTATAATGTTATGATTCAAATATACATATATATGCAGTGTATAGAAAGCTATCTTCTTTCTCATGGTCAATTAATTGCTTATAATTACCACAATTTTACTAAGTAGATTAGCATTTTAGATCTAGGATTATCAAGTCAAATCCAAATCAATTATTGGCAGACATAGTGATTATAATTTTTTAAACTATTTTCTCCATTATAATCACTATTATCTTAATTTCTTTTAAATGATAAATGTATATAAGAAATAGGAATTTAAAGAACTTTTATGTATTTATTTGTATATTGATAAAAGGAGTTCACATTAATTGAATAACAGTTATTATGTACCCATGACTTTTGTAAGTACTGTGGCTAATTTAATCCTCAAAACTATACCTTGAGGGATAATATTATTGTTTTGTGTTTTTTTAAATAAATTTAACTTGAAATAATTAATGTATGGGTATTATCATTGACATAATACAAATAATTTTAGAGAGTTCTCAGTTTACTTCAGAACATACATACAGACAACATATAGTATTTTCTGGGTTTTATTTTGTATAAAAGTTTTCATTTTATATATACATATCTATCTTTTACTTTTTAAAAAATGTCCTTTAGGTTTTCATCTATGTTGTTATAAAAGGGCATTTATTACGTTATTTAATTAGTGCAGAGTAACCCATAGAATAGTTAAACCAAAATTTATTTAGTCTTTCTCATATTGATGACTTTTAAGTTATTACCTTTTTTGCTATAAACCTCCTATTTGTGGAAACAATACTGCAATGAACATTTTCTAGTGGAAATTAGAAATATTTCTAAAAGATAAGTACTAAGAAGTGGAATTCTATGTCACATAATCTGTGTACTTTTGGTGTTAAGAAATAATGATAAATTATTTACAAATGACTTTATCATTTGTGCATGCCAATAATTAATTTATCACAATATTCATTTGGTCATTTCTTTGCCAAATATTATCATTAAACTTTGATTTTTGGTACTCTGATGTATAAAAAATTGTCATCTCACTTCTTATAATCAGTATGCCTTTAATTAGTAGTGAGATTGAACACTCTTTTATATGTTTATTAGCCATTTTAATTTCCTTGTCTGTGAGTTGCCCAGTCATCTCATCTGCCCCTTTTCTGTTGAGTGCTAGTCTTTTCTTAATTTGAAAATTTTGGAAATTTTTATTTATTTATTTATTTGTTTATTTATTTATTTATTTATTCTAGTCAGTCATCTGGCTTCTTAACTTTAGGGTGTTTGTTGTTGTTTTTGAAAAGAACTTTTTAAGTTTGATATATATAGTATCAATTACTATTAGTTTTCCTTAGACCTTTTGTTTGTTTGTTTTTTGTCTTGTTTAAATAAAGTCTTCTTTACACTGAAAGTCATAAATGTACCCATACTGTGCTTTCTAGAATATTATAGCTTTTCTTCTTTATATTTAGGTTTATAATCCATGTGACATTATCCTATGAGTGATATGAGAGAGGGATTGCTTTTTTTAAATGTGGAGGTAATTATACAAATGTCCTCTACTAAGTGGTTTATTTTTTTATTTATTGTTTGCTTGTTTTAGTTATGGTTGACATACAATATTATATTAGTTTTGGGTGTACAACATAGTGATTAGATATTTATATACCTTACAAAGTGATCACCTCAATAAATCTGATACCCATATGATACTATATATGGTTATTACAATATTATATTCCCTAACCTGCAATTTATATCCCATCACTATTTTTTAACTAGCATTTTGTATTTCTCAACATCTTTCACTTTTTTTGCCCATCCTCCCAATCTCCTTCCCACCTAGGTATTATCAGTTTTTTCTCTGTATCAGAGGGTTCACTTCTGTTAGTTTGTTGTTTAGATTCCACATATAAGTGAAATAATATTGTATTTGGCTCTCTATTTGACATATTCCACTTAGCAAAATACTCTCTAGGTCCATTTATGTTGATGCAGTGGCAAGATTTTAATTTTATGGCTGAATAATATTTCATTGTATGTATGTACCACATCTTCTTTATTTATATATCAATGGACACTCAAACTGTTTCCATATATTGGCTATTATAAATAATGCTGTAAATAATATAGGAGTGCATGTATCTTTTCAAATTAACACTTTAGATTTCTTTGAGTAAATACCCAGAAGTGGAACAACTTGGTCATTGAGGGACAGTCCTACTATTTTCCATAGTACCTGCAGTGATTTATAATCCTATCACCAATGTACAAAATTTCCCTTGTATACACATCCTCACCAACTACTTGTAGTTTATTGATTTATTGATAATAGCTTTTCTGACAGGTGTGAGATGATATGTGATTGTGGTTTTCATTTACATTTTCCTAATATTTATTGATGTTGAACATCTATTCATGTTTCTGTTTGCTATCTGTATATCCTCTTTGGAGAAATGTTATTCATGTCTTCTGCCCATTATTTAATCAGATTGGATGTTTTTGGTTGTATGTTTTTTGGTTTTTTTATGTTAAGCTGTATGAATTCTTTATATATTTTGGATATTAACTCCATATCAGATATACCACTTGAAAATATCTTCTCCTATTTAGTAGGTTGCTTTTTTGTTTGTTGCTGGTTTCCTTTGTGGTGCAAAAGCTTTTTAGTTTGATGTAGTCATATATATATATAGCCCTGGCTGGTTTAGCTCAGTGGATTGAGCGTCGGCCTGCGAGCTAAGTGTCGCTGGTTCGATCTTCCAGTCAGGGTACATCAGAGAAGGAAAACTCTGACTCCAAAAAACCTCCGCTGCCTTGCGGCATACCTCTTCAGGGGAAAGGCTAAGGGAGTAAACCCCGACAGAAAATCCGGAGCCGGAGTCCCTAAGGCGGTTTGACGTTGTAGTCAACACCGGCAACTCCTGCGGCGCACCTGAACCCAAGCTGTATTGACTCCGTCTTTCCCTTGGATCCTTCAGCTGCGAAGAGAGGGGGGGTCTGCTGCATGGGCAACAGCAGACCCTCCATATTACCCTGCCCAGGCTCTGTAGCTTCAGCGTCATCGCAAGATGTCGATTCAACACGGGAGGAGACAGATACTACCATGTCACTCCCGAGTCGGACTGCACAGCCATTCTCGGCGGTGCAGATGGACTCTTAAGAAGCTACACCATCGTCTCTCGAGACGGACGGCTGCCGCCGCCGCCGACGACGACGATATATATATATATATATATATCTTTAGTTTTATTTGCATATATTTTGTTACCAGCAAAGTTGAACACTTTTTGTGGCCATATATACATCTTTTTTAATGAAATTTATCATTGTCCAATTTTCTCTTGAGGTTTTAAGTTTTTCTCCATGTATGAGTTTTTTTTTAAGTATTTTAATGTTATTAACCCCTTGTCTATCATATTTATTTGTTATTTTTAATTTTAAAAATCTAGTTAAATCTAAAACTTATCTTTCATTATTTACTCCATAGCTTTTTAAAAAATTTATTGCTTTTCTATTACAGTTGTCCCACTTTTCCCCCATTGCTTCCCCCCAGCCCACCCCTTCTCCCATAATCAATTCCCACACCGTTGTCCATGTCAATGGGTCATTTATACTAGTTCTTTGACTAAACCCTTTCCTTACTTACTCCCCTCCTCCCCACCCACTTGGTAACTGTTAGTCTGCTCCTTGTTTACATGCCTATGGTTCAATTTTGTTCTTTTCTTTGTGTTGTTCATTAGTTTCCTGTATTAGTTTTCTGTTTTAGATGATAACATACAGAGGGTCCATAGACATATGAAAGAATGCTCAACATCACTAGCCATCAGAGAGATGAAAATAAAAACCTCCATAGGCTTTTAAATTCTATTTTTCAATTAAAGTTAGTGTTCAATATTATTTTATATTAATTTTAGGTGAACAATATAGTGGTTAAACAATTAAATAATTTTAAAAGTGATTCCCCAACAATTCAAGTAACCCACTTGACACCATACATAATTATTACAATATTATTGACTGTATTCTCTATGCCAAACTTTACATTTATGTGACTATCTTCTAACTACCTATTTGTACTTCTTAATTCCTTCACCTTTTTAATTTTTATTTATTTATTTATTTTCATTTTAAAGGTAATTTTATTGCTTTCTTTTTTACTCTTTTCCTTTTTTATTGTTGTTCTATTACAGTTGTTCCATCTTCTCACTTTTATTTATTTTTACTTTTGTAGTCTTAGCCCTAGGAGACATACCAAAAAAAATTTTTTTTTCAAAGACCAATACCAAAGAGTTTATTGCCTATGTTTTCTTCTAGGAGTTTTATGGTTTCAAGTCTTACATTTAAGTCTTTAATTCATTTTGAGTTAATTCTTGTATTTAGTATAACAAAGTGAGCTAGGTGTTTGTTTGTTTTTAATGTCCCTGTCTAGTTTTTCCAACACAATTTATTGAAGATATTATCTTTACCCCATTATATAATCTTACCTCCTTTGTCATAGATTAATTACCATATTGGCATCGGTTTATTTCTAGGCACTCTGTTTGAGTGGTTCACTTTTAATCCATCAATATGAAATACTACACTTATGATAAAGCCATGCATGTGGCTCTATATGTGAAACCTCTATCCTCTTCTGTCCATTTAAATATCTATTCCTGTGCTATTACAATTCTTAAAATAATATCTTCAGAACATCTTGACATGTGATAGGATAATTCCCATTGACTCTTTATTTCAAGGGAGTATTGGCTATTGTTTCTTTCTTTCTTTCTTTCTTTCTTTCTTTCTTTCTTTCTTTTTTTTTTCTCTACATAAATTTAAGTTCAGTTTGTCATGTTCCAACCAAAACCTGTTGTATTTCATTTGGAATTTAATTTGATTTATACAGCAATATCTTCTTGATGTATTGAATCTTCTCTTCTAATATATACAGTCTATCTCCCTAATTATGCAGATCTGTTTTATTTTGCCCTTGAATATATTTGTATCGGTTTTGAAAAAAAGATCATGCATCATTTTTAATAAATTATTCCTTATTCCTCCTTTAATTTTAGATGATATACTTGTGGTTTCTGCTGTAGCTCCTTGGTTATAAGGCTTTTCTCCAGCTACCATTCAGTTTGTTGTTTAAGGTTATTTTTCTATAATTTAGTTGTAATTCCAGTTTAGTCCTGGGCAGAAGTTAGTGTAGCTTCCACCTACTCTACCTCCATCTTCAATCTCCTCATATGATTTCACTCATATATGAATCTGATGATGTGAACTAACCAGAAAACAGGGGCAGACTCATTGATAGACAGCAGGTTGATAGCTCTGGGATGGGGGGTGGTTAGGGGGTGGAGGAATTGAGAAAAATGGGAAAGGACTTATGGACATGGGCAACAGTGTGGTGATTGTGAGGCAAGATGGGGTATAAGTAGGACAACTGTTAATGGAAAAAGATAAAATTAAAAAAAATTATTCCTAGGCAGTCTATAATTTGTTGTTAGAAAGAAGGAATATTTTTACTCCAATTAGTAATTGTTATTTGTGGAATATATCTCCTCAGTGAGAAACTAAATTACTTATCTGCTCATTCATTTATATCAAACAGAATATATTAATGAACCAAGTTGTCATTCTCTCCAGTCTTAAAACCCAGAAAACCTTTGTGAGAAATGTAGAACTCAAGTAATATTTATCAGTTAATCCTCTTGAACTCCTAGATGAATGTCCAAAAATAATATCATGTGCAAATATTAACAGTTTCACTTCTTCTTCTTTTTTAATAGTCCTATTTATTTTTGTTGACTTAATATATTGTGTAGAAGTCTCAGAAAACATGATAAAAATTAAATGTTTTGTTGGGACTTTTGTCTTTTCCCAAGTACCAGTGGGAATGCTTTCACTGTAAAATCATTAAACATAATGTTTACTGCAAATTCCTTCCTCTAGCCAAGAAAATTATCTTCCTTCAAATAACTTTAAAACTTTTAGTTTTCTAATAATAAAACTCATTTCATCTATTTTGTACCAGGGCAAACTAGCTCTAGATGTACATATTAATAAAGCACTTGATAGGCTATTTTGGAACCAAAAATAATGATGGTTATAGAAGTTACAAATTATTGTGTACCTAACACGTAGAGGGTAGTGTAAATGTTCATATACATCTACACCTACAGACAATTCAACAATATTAAAATAGTCATTCTTATGGATTAGAGAGATTAAACATCATGCCCAAATTACTCAGCTAAAAATGATAAAGCCAGTTTTCAACTCAGGTCTGAGTGATTGATTACATCTATTTTCACTTCTGCTACCACACCAAACACTATAATCTACATAGAAACTATTTTTACAATCGAGACCAGGGTCTATATAATTATAATGTGAATGAAAGTATTTCATTATTATTTAAATTTTAGTACAACTGTTTTAAAAATGCTGCTAACAACACCATATATGTTAGGATACTTCTGCATCAGCTGAACCTGGCCCTTTATCTTCTTGTTCCTGGATTCTAAATTTCAGAGAGACCTTATAAGAAAATGTGAAAATACTGAAGTAAGTAAGCCACAGGAGCCATGTTGCAGATACTTAGTATAGTTCTCAATTACCTTCTGCCCTGATTACACTGAACATACATTAGTAACTGATAATTAAAACTAAATTTGGTTTATATAATATAGTTAATCCCAATGCTACCATCAGGGGAACAAAAAGGAAAACCTCATATCCATTCAACAGTGACACAATACATAAGGAGTGATACTCTGATATTTTAGAAATAGGATATATTTATGAGCCACAATATCTTGTACAATATTCTGAAGTGCAGCTCTTGTTTTACTTTGTTATATCTCCTAAAATTTCCAGAAAACTTCTGTAATACTTTGCCCTTGAAGCTATCAGATGACTTGTGAACTGAAAATATTTTCTTCCCTAAACTGGTATTTCCTTGCAGATAAAATATGTTGAGTATATTTTTTAAATGCTACTTGAAAGCTGGAAGTGAGAAATTGTGTAAATTCTAACCTTGGAATTTTTCTATACACTTTCCTGACACTGGATAAAGTACTAAATTTATTTCATATAGCATATCCCATCTTGTTTAGTATAATAGTCAGCCAAAATAGTCTTGAGATTAATAATCTTGCATTACAGTGTTAACCAGATAGTATTATAAAAAGGAATACATTAAAATTTCTTGAAAGCTTATCTCAGTTTTATTAAATTTAAAATGCTAAAATAAAATTAAAATTATTTATCTCCTTTAGTTGCATAAGTCATATTTGTACTTACTTTGTAGTCGTTAACTACTTTAGGCATATTTCTAAGCATATTGGAAAAGATGCCTCAGATTTAATTATAAGAGATATGGTAAGGATATATTAGTGGCCAATTTTTAACTCCAACTCAACTGAGTCTTTTTTCTAGATATTAAAAATTACATGTATAAAATTACTAAAGAAGACATATAGAAGTCAGAAAAGTGGTGTTACATATATAGAAAATTAACCACAAATAAGGCTTATAGATTATAATACAAATATATTTTTGTAATTTTATTTATAAAAGTAAATTTAAGACAGTGTTATATACTTGTGCAAATTAGTTAATGATATAATAATAATAAATAACATCAGATTATATATTTTAATAATAAAAGAGAAAGAGAAGAAGAAAAACTAATCTTTCTATAATATTTAATATGAGGTAGGCCTCCTTCTAATCTCTTTACATAAAATAACTCACTTATACATAAAATGTAAGATCATACATTATAAACATATATTATAATAATAATAAAGAAAAGGAGAAAGAAAACTGACCCTTCTACAATACTTAATATGAGGTAGTCTTCATTTTATGCTCTTTATAAGAGCATTAGAGCCAATCAACTGAATTGCAAAAATGTGTAAAATAAGTGTATATTGCCATATGTCACTGAAATTTTGTGTTCTATCAAATAAGCAAGAGCTTATTGATAGAAAACATTGGTGACTTCACAAAAATCATTGATTACATGCTGATGGGTCCATAAATCAGATATTAATGGCTTGAAAGATGAATTAGAAAAACTAAATTGCAATCAGTGGCAAGTTGGTCACTGAAGAACTTTAAGTAATTGAGGTATTAACTTTGAATATTAAATACAAGAAGAAAATGGAGAAAGTGTTCAAGGTTGCATACTCTTATTTTGAATGCATAACTCAGGAAATGGGACTTCTAATATATATTTAGGCATTTAAACCATAGTAATTAATGAAGAAAAATTCAGACTAATGAGCGAACTGATTTTGTTTAGGTCAGTTTTTAACAGTGCTGCGTAAATCATGTTGTATAGAAAAGAATCTTTAGTACGCAGTGTGAAATTATTAGATAAATAAAAATTTTCTTTAGCAAAATAAAATACTGTCAGGACCTTACCTTGGTAATAGCAACTTTGTAAATTGGGAACATCGCCTAAATAAACGAAGCAAAATAATTCACATAAATGCTAAGAAGAACACTAAATGTTGCCAATTTAACAAATTGGTCTATATGCAAATTAGTAGTGTTTTAAATAAAGAAAACACATCAAAGGGCATGCCTGTTCATTTATTTTGACATTTTATAATTTACTCTAATTATTTGTGAAACTATAACCCATTAAGCTGGCCTTTAGTATAGTTTGTGAAAAATGACATTTTAGTCAAAGAAGCACTTACTTTCATTTTCCATAGTACATTCAGGCAAGATACTTAGTGGAGTAATTAATTAAAAACTAAAATGTCAAGTCTTACTCATATCTCTATGTATAAGCTGAAGTTATATACAGGCTAGAAATCAGAGAATACAGAATGGGTTCTTAGTTTAACATGCATTTCCAGAGACAAACCTGTGAAATTAATTATCTGAACTAGGTATGAACTACATACTGTGTTTAATTATTTGTCTTACCTATCAAATATACCTTCATTCAAACTGACATGTATGACTGCCATTTTACCATTTTCTTTCAACTTTGTATGGTATTACATTTCAATGTCCTGTACCTATCTTTTCTGAAGTCACTTTGGTCCTGGAAAACCCCAAAGTATTGATACCGGGATTTTTAGCTCAATATTAGACCGGTCTTGCATTTAATATTATACTTTACAATGATTACTTTAAGAACAAGGAATGGTGAGTTTTCTTAAAATTGAGCTGGTTTCATTTCTGTATGATTTTCTTCATTGAAATAATTCCTACTTTGTCAAGTCTACAAATTTCTAGTTTTCTCAAGGCTCACTGCAAATTATCAAGACCACATACTAGTGCAACTTCACAGTATTTCCTCCGATTTGGTTTTTAAAGTAAACAAAGCCTGCAGCACAGTCTTCTGTTAATGAGAGATGAAGCTGAGTCTTTTCTGATAAATCAAGGGGCTGTGATTATTAAACAAAGATGATGTTATTGATTCAAAGGGTATCCTCTTTAAGTAGTTTTTTCTAATTGTTTGTGTTGACCCATCTACATTTTACACTTTACTTCCCACATAAGCCACACACATTTTATAAAATGTCTATCCAAGCTTTGGAGGTTTATTATAGACATAATATGATATAATACTCATTGGCCAATGAATAGTAGACCCGATGACCTTCACATTGTTAATGACAGACTAGGATAATTGCCTCATTGGCACATTATTTTATTTTTATTTTTTGCCTTTTTTAATTGTTATTTTACAGTTGTCCCAATTTTCCCCGTTGCTCTCCCCTGCCCTGTCCATGCCCCCTCCCACTGTCCCCCCAACCCCTTGCTCCCAGAGTCAATCCCCACCCTGTTGTCCACATCCATGAGCTTTTTATACATGTTCTTTGACTAGACCCTTCTTCTTTCTCTCCTTGTATCCCTGCCTCTGGTCACTGTCGGTCTGTTCCTTAATTCAGTGCCTCTGGTTATATTTTGCTCAATTGTTTGTTTTGTTCATGAGGTTCCTCTTATAAGTGAGATAATATGATATTTGTCTTCTGCCACCTGGCTTATTTCACTTAGCATAATGCTCTCCAGTTCCATCCATACTGTCACAAAAGGTAGGAGTTCTCTGTGCTGCATAGTATTCCATTGTGTAAATGTACCCACTTCTGGATCTGCTTAATTACTGATGGGCACTCAGGCTGTTTCCAGCACTTGGCTATTGTAAATAATACTGCTATGAACATAGTGGTGCATAGGTTCTTTTGAATTGCTATTTCAGGTATGTAGGGTGTAATCCCAGCAGTAGGATTGCTGGGTCAAAAGGCTGGGTCATTTTTAGTTTTAGGAAATTCCATACTCTTTTCCATAGTGGCTGCACCAGTCTGCATTCCCACCAACAGTGCACTAGGGTTCCCTTTTCTCTGCATCCTTGCCAGCACTTGTTGTTTGTTGACATGTTAATGATGGTCTTTCAGACCTGTGTGAGGTAGAATCTCATTGTGGTCCTAATTTGCATCTCTATGATGGCTAGTGATGTTGAGCATTCTTTCATATGCCTATGGGTCCTCTGTATATCCTCCTTGGAGAAGTGTCATTCAAGTCTTTTATCCATTTTTTAATTGGATTGTTTGTCTTCCTGGTGTTGAGTCATATGAGTTCTTTATATATTTTGGAGATCAAACCCTTGTCTGAGGTATCATTGGCAAATATGTTTTCCCAAATAGTTGGTTCCCTTTTCATTTTGATGATGGTTTCTTTAGCTGTGCAGGAGCTTTTTAATTTGATGTAGTCCCATTTGTTTATTCTTTCCTTTATTTCCCCTGCCCTAGAGGATGTATTGGCAAAATATTGCTGTGTGGGATATCTGAAATTTTACCGCCTATTTTTTTCTCTAGGACTTTTATAGTGTCACAGTCTATGTTTAATTCTGTTATCAATTTTGAGTTTATTCTGGTGTATGGTGTAAGTTGGTGGTCTGATTTCATTTTTTTTTGCATGTACCAATCTAGTTTTCTGAACACCATTTGTTGAAAAAGCTATTTTCACTCCATTTTATTCTTCTTTCCCTCTTGTCAAATATTAATTGACCACAGAGACATGGGTTTATTTCCAGATTCTACTCTGTTCCATTGAATTATGTGTCTGTTCTTATGCTAGAACCAGACTGTTTTGATTACAGCGGACTTGTAGTATAGTTTGATATCAGGTATTATGACCCTGCCCACTTTTATTTTCTTTCTAGTTTCCTGAGGCTATTTGGAGTCACTTTTTGTTCCATATAATTTTTTTTTAAATATTGGTTCTAAATCTGTGAAATATGCCATTGGTATTTTAATAAGGATTGCATTGAATCTCTAGATGCTTTGGGTAGTATAGAAATTTAATTATGTAAATTCTTCTAGTCCATGAGCATGGTATATGCTTCCACTTATTTGTATCTTCCTTAATTTCTTTCTTCAGTGTTCTGTAGTTTTCCAAGGACAGGTCTTTTACCTCATTGGTTAAATTTATTCCTAGGTACTTTATTTTTCTTGTTGCTATAGTAAATAGGGTTTTTTTTTTCCCTAGTTTCCATCTCTGATATTTCATTCTTGGTGTACAGAAATGGCTTCAATTTCTGAATATTTACTTTTTACCCTGCTATTTTGCCAAATTCACTTATTAGATCAAATAGTTTTTTTGGTGGAGGACATAAGGTTTTCTATATACACTGTCATGTTATCTGCAAAAAATGACAGTTTTACTTCCTCTTTTCTAATTTGAATACCTTTTATTTCTTTTTCTTGTCTGTTCTCTGTGGCTAGAATTTCAAATATTATGTTGAATAAAAGTGGAGAAACTGGCACCCTTGTGTTTTTCCTTATCTTAAGGGGAAAATATTTTATTTTCGCACGGTGAGTTTGATGTTGGCTCTAGGTTTCCTGTATATGGCCTTTATTATGTTGAGGTATGCTCCCTCTATTTCCACACTGCTGAGTGTTTTTATCATAAATGGGTGCCGTACACATTGATCCTTTGAATTGATCTTTTAGTCTCTATATCATTTAATTCTGCTCTAATCTTGATTATTTCCTTCCTTCAACTTGCTCTGGGCAAGTTGTTGCTCTAGTTCTTATAGATGTATGGCTAGGTTGTTTATCTTTTAGGTCAGCCTGGATTGCTATGGACTTCCCTCTCAGGACTGCCATCGCTGTGTCCCATAGGTTTTGGCCTGTTATGTGTTCACTATCATTTGTTTCCAGAAACTTTGCTTTGTTCCTTTATCTCATTGTTAACCCATTCATTATTTAATAGCATGTTATTCAGTCTCTATAAATTTTAATGTTTTTGAGTTTTTTCCTTGAGGTTGGTTTCTAGTTTCAAGCCACAGTGGTCTGAGAAAATGCTTGATATGATTTTAATTTTCTGGAATTTGTTGAGGTTTGTTTGTGTCCTATCATGTGGTATATCTTTGAGAATGTTCCATGTGCATTTAAAAAGAATGTGTATTTTGCCTCTTTAAGGTGAAATGTTCTTTCTATATATTTATATCAATTAAGTCCATTTGATATAGAGGGTTGATCAATGCCACAATATCCAAGATTTCCCTTATATATTTGGGTACTCCTATGTTGGGTTTATATATGTTTACAAGAATTACATCTTGATGGATTGTTATCTTAAGTATTATGTAGTATCCTTCTTTCTCTATTTTTATGGCCTTCATTTTCAAATCCATTTTGTCTGATATAAGTATTGCTACTCCTGCTTTTTTTTTATGTCTATTTCTTTGGGATATTTTTTTTTTCATCTCTTCACTTTCAGTCTGTGTAGGTCTTTTGTTCTGAGGTGAGTCTCTCGTAGACAGCGTATATGTAGGTCATGTTTTCTTAACCATTCAGCTACCTCATGTTTATTGACTGGAGCATTTAATCCATTTATATTTTAGTTTATTATTGATATGTATTTATCCATTCCCAATTTGTCTCTTTGTACCAGTATTCCTCTCTCTCTCTCTCTCCATCTTCTTAAAACAGTGCCTTTTTAACATCTTTTGTAATGCTGGTTTGGTGGAGATGTATTCTTTTATTCTTTTTTTGTCTGAGCAACTCCTTATTTCACCTTCCATTTAAAATGAGTGTCTTGATGGATACAGTAGTCTTGGTTGTAAGCCTTTGCTTTTTATAACTTGGAATATTTCTTGCCATTCCCTCTGGCTTTTAGTGTTTCTGTTGAGTAATCAATTGATAGCCTTATTGGAGCTCCCTTGTATGTTATTAGCAATTTCTCTCTTGCTGCCTTTAAGATGTTCTCTTCGGCTTTAACTTTTGCCATTTTAATTATGATGTGTCTTGGAGTAGGCCTCTTTGGCTTGATCTTGATCAAGACTCTATGTGCTTCCTGAAGTTGTCTGACATTTTCTCTCACCAAGTTAAGGAAGTTTTCTGTCATTACTTTCTCAAACAGGTTTTTTATTCCTTGCTTCTCTTCTTCTGGTGTCCTTATGATGCAGATATTATTCCATTTCATATTCCCCTGAAGCTACCTTAAACCTTTTTCCTTTTTCTTGAGGTTTTTTTCATTTTATTTCTCTTCTGGGAATTTTTTGCCACTATGTCCTCCAGGTCACTGATTTGATTCTTTGCTTCATCTTACCTGTTTATAATTCCTTCTACTGTGTTTTCTACTTCAGATATTGTACAGTATTTTTCATTTCCTTCTGGCTCATATTGTTAATTTCTGTGTCCCTTTTTATGCTGGTGTAGTTTGCAGTAAGTTCCTTGTAGCTTTCCTGGAATTCTTTGTAATCCTCACCGAGCTCCTTGAGGATCTTTGTAACCATTGTATTGAAGTCAGAGTCTGATAGTTTGCATGTCTCTATTTCATTTAGCACTCTTTCTGTGGACTCCTTTCCTTTCAATTGGTGATTGTTTCTTTATCTTTCCACTTTAGGTGACTCTTTTTGTTTTTGTATATTAGATTGATCTGCTTTGACTCCCTTTTTTAGTGGTATGATCTTCTGTGTTAGAGGACCTCTGGGTCTCAGGGGTGCTGTCTCCTTGATTTCCTGAGCTTGATGTGGTTGGGATATCTTTTATGGCATTTGTGTGGGCTCTCTGGCTGTAATTGGGTTTTGGTTGTTGTTGGATCATTCTTTGGTGTGTCCTTCCCTTTGGCTGGTTGACAAAGAGTCACTCCACCCACCACCTCTTATATGTTGATATACAGGTGCTCCAAGAACAAAAATGAATAGCCCATGAAATAAATCCACGCCTGCACAAATAACCCCCCACCACCACCACCACACTATCCACAACAAATGAGCCAATATTAATAAAAGTTTAAAGGAATTAATATTCTTATAAGAAAGAAAAATGAAGCATGAGATGACTAACTGAAAGAAAAATGATTTTGACAGGTAGAAGGAGGAGCAATTATAAGAGACAAGGTGAAGAGAAAAAGAAAATAAAATTTACATCATAAATAAAAAAGGGTGGGAGGAAGGCAAAATGAATTGAGAAGGGAAACATATACTATTAGATTTAAACATAAGTATACATGTATGTGTGTGTGTGTGTGTGTATGCTTTGGCTGTCTCATTCAGTTGTTAAGCTAGTCAATCTGTAATTAACAGTCAGGCTTAAGAGCCACAAGGGGGAGCAGAGTAATTCCTTTCAGTGGGGCTATTGCTTCCCCTCAGGCTGGTGCCACTTGGATGGGAGTGCTCTACCTGAGCAAAATGGCTCCTACAGTATGGGGAATGACTCAGCACTGCTCCCTCAGTTCTCTCATAAAAGCCACAGTCCTCAAGTATCTCCAGTCCACTCTGCCCTCCCTCTGCTATAGTTCAGGGTAAGTAGCTGCAAAAAATTTTGTGTGTTGGCCTTTTTAGAGGCTTGCCATGTCTTCAGTCATCTCACCCTGGCAGACAGAAACCCTGCCACTTTTCACAGCTGAATGTTATGTTGGTGCCTTTCTGGTTCTGATATTATAAGCTGCAGAACCCGGCCTGGGGTTTTAACCCCACACTTACCATGGAGAACCCCAAGTGGCTGAAATATCCCTCACACACTTCAGTTGCCACCTATGGGAGCCCAACCAGCCCTCTTGCATCTCCTTCACACTCTGCACTGGTCATGCTGTGATGAAGTAGCTTCTTCCGTCTCTCCGTAGTTACATGGCTTCTCTCCAGCCACCACTTAGTTGGTCATTTCAGTTTACCACTCTATAATGCAGCTTCAATTCCAGAGTGGTCCTGGGAGGAGGTCAGCATAGCTCTCACTTACTCCTCCGCCATCTTGGATCCCCAATCATCGGCACTTCAATCCTAGTGTCAACATCAAGAAGAATTTCTGTTTAAGGAAATATAAATTATAAATGAACAACTAAAAGAAGAAACCAGCATTATAAATACTTGTAAGTAAACACTTTTACTTTAAAAAAATGTATTTTAACCTCCTTCAGTGTACATTTTTAAAAATAAATAATATTGACCTACCATGGCAAAAACAGGAGCCCATGAGACTTTCATCACGAGGTTACGGTCCTCTTTAATTGCATGAGTAACATTAACTAATAGGATAGAGAAGTGACAGAAATATCTCATTTACTTGTGCAACGTATACTCATAAATTAATAGAAGTTCTGCTAGGATACCTGTTAGATCAATCATGAAACAATCCCTTGGTAAAATTGTAAAATTTAATTTTACTGAGATCATCTCCAGTTATTTTGGTAAATGCACCATGTACACCTGAAAATAGTTTAAATTTTGTCAATGTGGGGCACATTATATGGCGTTTATGTCTGCTAATTGTTTTAATTATATAAGGAAACATTGTGACAATTAGGTTTGCTTATTAGGTCAGTTTGGTTAATTGTGTTGTTCATACATTCTATACCCTATTTGATTTGTGTTAACTGTAGGTATTATTAACTTTTGACATTTTTGAATAGTAGTTTTATATATTTTTGAATATATATTGATAACATAGAAATTTAGAACAGTCACATTATTAAATGTCACTCTTTTCTCTAACAATGCTCTTGTTTTAAAATTAGTTTTGATATTAATATAGCCACAAATATTTTATTTTGCATTGCATTTGTTTGATTGTACCTTTTATTCACTGCTTTCCATTTCAGTCATTCTATATTCTTGTATTAAGATGTTTCTTTTAGCAGTAGCACATAGTTGAGATGTTTTAAATCTAATCTCTTATTTTTTATGTAAAATATTTTTTCATTTACATTAAGTGTACTTGTACTTCATATCTTCCATCTAATTACTTGTTTTCCACTTGGCTAACCAGATTTATGCTACCATAAAGCAATCTTTTGGATTGATTTGTTTTATTGTTTTGTTGGATTAAGTATTCCATCTTCACTCTATTTGTTAGTTATAATGTCTTCCTCTTCTTTTAATAATTACTACAGATCACAACGTTTATTCTTGAGTCATTTTAATTTAATATCAATTATTACTTTTAACATTTCCTCTCTAAAGCTAGGAACATAAAATACTTGAAATTTGTATAACCTCCCACTGTTCACATTGTTGTTTTGATGCATTGTAACTATATTATTACAACTGCAAAAGTATCATCAGCATTATTCTGTAACAGTTTTTCTAGTTGTCTTTAAGATAAACTTCATAGCAATATACTTTATGCAGTTCAAAAACAGAAACTTTTCTTGTCCTAATTTTCTATTTCTGAGATTACCTCCCCAGCCAAAGGGAAAATTTAAGTTGGTTTGCTTGTGTGTTTGCTTGTTATTGAAAGTTAATTTTTATATTACTTACATTTAATTTTTGAGGATGAATTATTTTAGTTAATTTTTAGAACCACCCAGAATTTGAGCTCTACCTAATCACAGATTTGACTTGTATGTCTATTTTTACAAGCATACTTATAAAATTATCTCACTCTATAAAGAAATGCAACTAGAGGAGTTCCTAAAATTTCAGTTATTCTGTTCAGGTATCAAGTTGTGCTGATTTTTGGACCAGAATATATTTGAGGAACAGAATTTAGAAATAATTTAGCAACACTATTAAGTTTGACTTCAACCTATATGTAAGTCTTAATGTTGGAAATTGATATGTTTTCTGCTTTGGCATTCAGTAATTTAGAGACTTGTTTCATGTTCTATGCACTCAAAGAAACATGTTTAGGCTAACTACAGATTCAGTTCAAAACCTGTCATTGCCTTTGATAGAACTGGGTTAGCTTTTAAAAATTATCAAAATTGAATTTTTTTGCAAAATAGTCCATTACCCAATAATTTACATTGTTTTAGATTACAAAGAGTTTAAGTGTTATACTTTAGCTCCCTAACATTTAAAATAAGTTATGTTTATTTGCCTCTCATTTATTAGTTTCAGACTGAAATATATTTGCATTTTTAAAACTGTGTATAAATCATTAATGTTTCATAGGTAAGAGCAGGAAAGGCAATAAGAAAATGTCTCCTTACAAATTATTTACATTTGAAAAAGGAATATATAGATAAATAAGCAAACCTACTTTTTCAGTATTGCATATAAATTGATATAAATATTAGAGTATGTAAAACAAACACAAACTTTGTGTAATGTCTTCATATGTTACAAAACATATTTGTGTAATACCTTCATGAGTCACAGTAACATGAGTCAAATATCGTCATTTCTTCTCTGATCACCTCATGTATGTTTTTATATTAAAATAATTATTTTAATAATTATGATTTTATCAGACTCAATTTTGAAGAAAATAAATAACCAACCTTTGGTTTCATAATTTTGCTAGATTTAGGAATAAACATGTAACAGAATATCAATATTAAAGTGTTGAATGGATACCTCCAGTTAAAACTATTACAGAAAGTCATGACTGAGTGATCACATAGTAATTTTGTAAGAAATGAGAAAAACCAGTGCCATGACTCTTGAATCCCTTTATGCAGTTTAAAAATATGAAGAGGGCCCTGGCTGGTGGGGCTCAGCGGATTGAGCACTGGTCTGTGAACCAAAAGGTCGCTGATTCAATTCCCAGTCCAGACACATGCCTGGGTTGTGGGCTAGTTACCCCAACTGGGGGCATGCAAGAGGCAACCAGTAGATAGATCTCACACATGGATGCTTCTCTCCCTCTATTTCTCCATCCCCTCCCATCTCTCTAAAAATAACTAAAATCTTTGAAAAAATTTAAAATGTTCAGACCTTTATAAAATATGAAGAAAAAGACAGAGAGAGGGGCTTTTGTGGGAAATGTTAGTGAAGAGATGTATTTTGAGAGATTTCTTTCCACACTACAGACCATTGTTTCACACTTTGGGGAAAAAAGGGAGATATGGCAGATGACCATTAGAATTTACTTCCTGGAACTCCAATATAGAGAGTATAACTGGCCAAGGGACCCAGCTGCTGTTTTGTGGTTTGTATAAAGGCAACACTTTTACTATACTGTTTTCAGTCAATGACAATGCTGCAGGGACACTAATAAAAACCTACTCTCAGGAGACTGCAAAGGGTTCCTGTCATAGACAACAGTGGCTTGAGGACTTTATCACCACTTTGCCAAGTTTCATCTGACTACACAATAGCCTATGACCATTCTACTCAATCTTCTCTCCCACCATCCTTCACTCTGGGCCAGACTAGAATCAAGTCTGAAGCCTCACTCAGAGTTTCTAGTTTTCTATCCACTTTCTCTACATCATTTTCACCTAACAAAATACTATTCTTGGATCTCAGAGAGGATAAAACACAGAAGGCCAATTTCTAACTACAGATTTAGGTATTCAAAGGCATTACTTGGAGGACTAGGCAAAATGTTGCCTGTAATTGAAAGACCTCAAGTATTCGGCTTGGTTCCTATTTATGAAACTAGAGTGGGCTGTGGCCTGTGGTCTCATTTCTAGTAAGATAATATGACGGGAAGGTGAGGTTTTCCTGGCAGAACCAGTAGAGTGTTGCTGCACTGAGGTCTTGTTGCAATGCCAAAATTAGCCAGTTGAAAAGATGAGAGTATGTTTCTCTTGGACCAGGTGTGTAGCACTCTGCAGAGAGCTGGCACAGGATCAACATGGGTCCTGTAAAATAGACCTGCCAAGACAAATTAAAATCTTATCAGAAAGAAGATAGAGCTATACAGTTGATCTCCAAATGCCAGAGAAAGGAACAGGAAAGTGCTTCAAAGGGATAATAGTTTAGCCAGAATCAAAAGAACTGGAATTGGTATTTGTCTTTCTCTGGTGGGCTTATTTCACTTAGCATAATGTTCTCTAGGTCCATCCATACTGTTGCAAAGGGTAAGATTTTCTCTTTTTTACAGCTGAGTAGTATTCTATTATGTATTGTCCCATAGTTGTTTTATCCATTCATCTACTGATAGACATTTGGGATGCTTCCATATCTTGGTGACTGTAAATAACACTGCAAAGAACAGAGGGGTGCTTATGTTCTTTCAAATTAGTGTTTGGGTTTCTTTGGATATATTTCCAAAAGTGGGGTAGTTGCATCAAAAGGCATCAATTTTTAATTTTGTGAGGTTTCTCCATACTGCTTTCCACAGTGACTGCATCAGTCTGTATTCCCATCAACAATGCAAAAGTGTTCCCTTTCTCCACATCGTGTCCAACACTTGTTGTTTGTTGATTTATTGATGATGGCCGTTCTAACAGGTGTGAGATGATATCTCATTGTGGTTTTAATTTGTATTTCTCTCATGATTAGTGACATTGAGCATCTTTTCATATGTCTATTGGCCATCTGCATGCTGTATTTGGAGAACTTTCTATTCAGGTCCTTTGCCCATTTTTTAATTGGTTTGTTTGTTTATTTGGTGTTGAGTTTTGTAAGTTCTTCATAAATTTTTGAGTTAACACCTTATATGATATCACTCATGTGTAGAATCTGATAAACAAACTAAACTAGCAAGCAAAATAGATCCAGACTCATAGAGAACAGGATGAAAGCTAAGGGCAGGGTGGGGAGGGGGTTAGGAGGTGGAGGGATTGAGCAAAAAGGAAAAAGGACTCATGGACATGGACAGCAGTGTGGCGATTGCAACAGATGTTGGGGGTAAGGGGTATAAGGGACTAAATGGTAATTGAAAAATACAATGAAAAAAAAGAACAAAACTGGAACAGTGAGGGGCATGGCAGAAACCCCTGAAGAGGTTGTAGAAGGAGAGTACATCAAATGTTAAAGCAACACTGCCAGCTTAATTACATTTATTTACCTGATGTTCTATTCTCTCTTCTCTCCAGAAACCTGGAGAAAAGACACTAACAAGGAATGGAAGAGACAATGAACAGACATAAAGGTAGAGAACATAGATTGTGGTCCATTTTTCTCACTGGGTGTTTCCAGGCTGAAATAGGAGGGGGAAGGGCAGATTTAGATTTTGTACAAAATCAAGCTTGAAATTATTATTTTAATTGTGGGTCAACAAATGTGATTTGCTAAATTGAATATGTTCAAACTCAAATATTGAAAAAGTATTTGCTAAGCAAAAACAGAAAATCCATGTAGAGCTTTTATAAAGAAGAGAATTCTTTTTCTCGCAATTAAAAAGTTAATGTTCAACCTACTGGTCACACCTATTAATCTTCACAGAAGGTTAGTAAAATAATAATAAACATGTAGTTATTAACAAAATTATTAGTCAACTACTAGTATAAATCCATATTTTGAATCCTGTACAAGTGATTGAGGTAATTTACTAATATTTTTCATATAGCTTAAAAACTGTAAATTCCCTATTGATCATATTATAATGAAAAATTTTGCAATTATCTATATATAGTATATGTAAATAAATTTGTAAGTATATTCAATTTACTATCTTGAATTGCTAGCAAATAAGCATGATCAAAAACATTAAAACTATTTATTATATACTAGTCATATATTTAATTGTCAAAAGAAACTATAACAATAAAAATAAGCCACAATGAGGCCTTTTGAGAAAAGAGGATATTTCTGTGTTGTTTAGCATAAAATGAAATGAAATAATAGAACTGAGATTTTTGTCTTGACTGTTTACCAAAAAAACATGAGTTGTGGGCACTTTGAGCACATCTCTCTTCCTAACAATTACGTATCTATAAGCCAAAATACAGGCAATGAATACAAACTGGATCTTAATGAGCAGCAAGAATCCAAGAGATGAAAAGCGAACAAAAGGCCAAGAGAACCACTAATGGTGTTACAATTGCTACTACGAGTTTTTCTCATTTGGATAACAACAGCATGATTCATGAGCAAGCTAACCAAGTTTCATTTCATTTTTCCATCATCAAATTAAAGCCTTTTGCTAATTTCTACGACCTCAATCTGTTAATTTGTTTTGAATCTTCATTTCCAATTTTTGTCACATCAAGATGCTGAGACTAAAAATGAATCAGACTTCAGCTTCCTTTTTTTTTCTGGAAAGCTAACACCTTCTTGTAATGGATCATTTATTCTTAAAAAATGTTTTATGGCTTTCTAGTCAAACCAAACATCAAAATTATGAAAAAAAACTGTGGTCTTTTCCTTAAATACCTTGGATTTTACAAGGGTGTTGACTCTTCATGTGTACATTTTCTCTTTGCTGGGTTTGTAATTTTGCTTTCTATTAGCATTATAACAGAGCAGTAAGTAAATCAGAACTCAGTTATATTTGAGTATGTCTACTTCTGGAAATAGCTATACTTAAGGAAATTGCATAATTAAAGAAAAATATTTCATTTAAGAAAATCACAGACAAATCAAGATTTCTTTTTAGTTGCCTCACCTATGCAAATACAAATGTCCAGTTTGGACTAATTTGAATCATCTAATTCCAGTTAGCATCCTCTTGATAATAGGCTAACAAAAGATTTCCCTCACCTGAAACTGACTCATTTGTGGGTGGTAGTAAGTTGAGGTAACAGATGGTCATAGGAAATGAAAAGCATTTACTTGATCACCACCCTCAGTCCTAACTGGTCTGAAATTTTAGAATTCAACCCTTCAAGTTCAGATGGTAATCTGAACATTCCTCCCCCTCCTCAAAGCAGTGTCAAAGATCTAAAAGAATAAAATTTGTGACCCCAGATTTTTATGTCCAGATAAGGTACAAGGAACTTTGGGGAAAGCACAAAATACATTTTAAAATTTATGGTGATTGTGCACAAAACACCACTAACATCCTCTACCTGAAAAATTACTTTAAAAAATATTACAGCCCCGGGAGAAATTAGCGCGCGCGCGCGCGCGCACACACACACACACACACACACACAAGAAAAGAACGTAAGAAACTCATTCAAACATAAAACATTATTTTAAAAGCTAGTAAGAATGATGATTAATGAAGCAAAATGTAAGTATTATGAATAGTGAAGTGAAGATTAATTGAAAATAGTAATAATTTAGCTAAAAACACTGAATCAAAATCCTAGAATATACTGGCAAAATTGAAAGACATTTACAGAGTTGCAAACTTAAATTTATTAATTTCTGCACTTATGAGAATTTGATAAGTAAGGCTTTATTTCCATATAAAACTTTTATTTCCTATTTTGGAACCATACATTTAACTTAGGTATTTTGTCTTAACTTTATGTTTACATGGGTGGATTCAGTGCTCATGTATTTAGCTTTTAATTCTAATTGCTCATAATTAATAGGGTGTATTTTATTTTGTTTTTGATTGGTTGGGTTTTAGCTTCAAATAGAATTTTCAAGATTTATTGTTTACATTCCTTTTTATTGCTTTTCCCATGATGTATTGCTTTACATTTACTAGACAATTATACTTGGTTGTACATGAAATTATTTACTCCTCTCTTTTAACTCTATAGATATGACAACCTTAAAATGTGACACATAGGTGTTACCCAGTCTAAGTCAACTTAGTTTTTTTTTTTCTACAGATTACTTATTTCTATTAATAGTGGTTATTCTGTGCAACTTTGCAAAGATATTCTGTGAACATACAAGCATAGCTAGCTAATACTGTTTTTAATTAATACAAATGGGAGCATGCCAAAAAAACACATTTCTGAGCTTTGCTTTCTTAAAAAAAAGAAAAAGTTCTAGTTAGCAATATTTGAGACCTCCTGTTTGTTTACAATTTCATCAACACAGTGCTTTCAAATTGTGTGGCCTTTGGCAATTAACAGTTGGATAATGGAATTTCGTTATAGTTTCTTTTAATTAAATTTATTGGGGTAACATTGGTTAATACAATTATATAGGTTTCGGGTATACAATTCTACAATACATCTTCTTTCTTTTTCTTCCTTTTCTTTTTTTTTTTTTTTGATTTTTCAATTACAGTTGTCCCATTTTTCCCCCATTGCTCCCCCGCACCCAACCCACCCCTTCTCCTACAATCATATCCCTCCCCATTGTCCATGTCCATGAGTCATTTATACATGTTCCTTGACTAGACCCTTCCATTACTTATCCCCCTTTTCTCCCTCCCACCTTCCCTCTATTGACTACTATTTCACTCTTTGTCCTATTTAGTTCGTTTGTTTGTGTTGTTCTTTAGTTTCCTGTATTAGGTGATATCATATGGTATTTTGCTTTCTTTGCCTGGCTTATTTCACTAAACATAATTCTGTCTAGTTCCATCCATGTTGTCGCAAATGGCAGGAGTTCCTTCTTTCTTTCTGCTACATAGTACTCCATTGTGTAAATGTACCACAGTTTTTTGATCCACTCATCTACAGATGGGCACTGAGGATGTTTCCAGTACTTAGCTACTGTAAACAGGGCTGCTATGAACATAGGGGTGCATAAGATTTTTTGAATTAGGGTTTTAGGATTTTTCGGGTATAATCCTAGCGGTGGAATCGCTGGTTCAAAAGGCAGTTTCATCTTTAGTTTTTTGAGGTAATTCCATACTGTTTTCCATAGTGGCTGCACCAGTCTGCATTCCCACCAACAGTGCACTAGGGTTCCCATTTCTTCACATCCTCGCCAGCACTTGTTGTTTGTTGATTTGTTGATGATGGCCATTCTGACTGGTGTAAAGTGGTATCTCATTGTGGTTTTTATTTGCATCTCTCTGATGGCCAATGATGTTGAGCATTTTTTCATGTGCCTATGGACCTTCTGTATGTCCTCTTTGGAGAAGTGTTTGTTCAGGTCCTTTGCCCATTTTTTAATTGGGTTGTTTGTTTTCTTGATGTTGAGTCATATAAGCTCTTTATATATTTTGGAGATCAGTCCCCTGTCTGTGATATCATTGGCAAATATGTTTCCCATATGGTTGGTTTCCTTTTCATCTTGCTGATGTTTTCTTTTGCTGAGCAGAAACTCTTTAGTTTGATGTAGTCCCGTTTGTTTATTTTTTCCTTTATTTCATTTGCCTTATGAAATGTATCCGTGAAGATATTGTTATGTGGGATATCTGAAATTTTCCTGCCTATGCTTTCCTCTGTATATTACATTGATTGTGTCTTTACCATCCCAAGTCAAGTGTCCTTTTATCACCAATTAAACTCCTTTACCCTCTTCTACCTCCTCCCACCACCCCTTCCCTCTGGCAGTCATTATACTGTTGTCTGTGTCATTATAGTTTTAATTTGTATTTTATTTCTCTGATTATGCATGGGGTCAATATTTTGTTATGTTTATTTGTAAATGTCTTCTATGCTGTCTTCTGTGAAATATTTGTCATATTCTTGGCCATTTTCTTGATAGGTTAGTAGTTTCTTTCCTATTAAGTTTACTAATGTTTTATATATTAAGAAAAGGGAGCATTTTTCATAGTAAAAGTTTCAAATAATTTTTCCAAGGATTTAAATTTATCTGCCCACCCAGTTGTCCCAATATCACTTACTGAATAATTCATCTTTCCCTTAATGATTACATTGGCATTTCTGTCATTTATCAAATTCTAATTCATATGGACCCTAATAGCCTGATGAATGTAACTATTTCTGTATTCATGTACCAGTGTTGACTTTTAAAATAATTAATGTATCAAACATTTTTATATCAGTTTGAATTAGGCATCTTTATCTTTTTTTCCAGAATGTTTTAAAAATTTTGTAAATTTTCTATATTCCTTTATAAAGTTCATTATAAATTCATCATTTAAAAGTATATTTTGGTAATTTTATTGAGATTCCATTACATAGATAAATTTAGGGCAAATTGTAAACTTTCCTACATTATCTTCTATTCCAAAAACAAAATATACCTCCATATTTGTTTATTTTTGTGTCCCTCAAAATAATTTTAAAGTTTTATTCACATATACCTCCTTAATTTCATGCAAAATATATTTTAAGTGTGTTATCCTTTTTGCTACTATTACAAATTGGTCTGTCTGACAATTTTTATTGTATTTCTTGTTATATGCTTCACCTTCCAATCTGAAAATATATACTTTACATTATTTTCAAATGTAATAGATAGATGATAAATAGATAGATATTACTTTATCTTTTGATTTTTTAACAATTCCATTTTCCATGTTCTCTTTTTCAGAAATACCAGTTATCTATCTGTTGGTTCTCAATGAATTAGTTTCCAAAGCATATAGCCATTTTCATATCTGTAAACATTTCCACTCTATGAGCAGTAATTTTAATCATCTTCCCTCCTAATTTTGTGCTCCTCTTTCTACTATTGTTTTAAGTATTACAGTTTTTTTCTTAATTTTATTATATAGATCTATAAAATATTTTGATATTTCTCAAGTTGTATCTGTTAATCCATCTGTAATTTAATTACCTTGACTGTGAATTGTGTTTTCTTGTAACTTGGAATTAGGCTTTCCTACGTGTATTAGCCATATGTCTTTCAAAGACATAATATCACACATTTTAGTACAAATTACATAGATCTTATTTGTCTGAATGTTTAAGGGTTTTTTTGTTTTCATTTTTGTCCTGTCATTTCTGCTAGTTTACCTATAAATGCATTCTCTCAAGGGTTTCTATTTTTCCCTAAAACAATTAAGGTAGATTTTCATTGTCCCTCTTTCTGTTTCTTTGAACATTCTTTGGAAGTTCCACTTAAAACATGGAGCTTAGTTATTAATTATTGCCTTTTTGTATCAGTCATTAACCTTTGAGGTATTAAGGAGGAAATTAGAGGCATGGGTTGTCTTAGTCAAGAAATATTGTTTCTATGAGATTCCTATCTCAAGAAGTTGCATTGTCACATTTGTGAGTGTCTCAGTAGACCGGCAGTGACAACTGTCCCAATGACTAGTGACATTTTTAGGTTAATTTAGGTAATTTGATGAGAGGATGAGTTTGTGAGAAATTTTGTGAGCCTCAGACTCTCTGGTGTAAAAAGGCAAGTGCCTTTTTTGCCTCAACTGATCTTCAGTGGCTTCTAGGAAGGTTTTCCTGGTGTCCTTCATGAGACTATCTGAGGCTATGCGAGGATTCCCAACATTTCTTATGATACACAACCCCAGTTCCACTAATTTTGCTCAACTGGTGAATGGGGTGTGTGAAAGATGGTTTTAGCAGAATTTTGTCTACTCATTTCTTCCACATAATATACTCTGTCAAAAAGAGGTTTTGTGAATTTATTTCCTGCATCTACCAGTTTTTTATTGTATTTGCCCAATTTCATTGTATTTGGTCAATACTTAAAATATGTTGTATTAGGTTGAGATTACTCCCAAATTTGATTAATGATATAACATTACATAGAAAAAAAAGAGTAAATGTGTTGATAAGAGAACACATCTTAAATGTAAATATAAACTATGCACTTTGCTTAATTAAAAGTATAATTACTTAATATTGCTTAAAAAATAGAAGAAATTGACAGAAACATTATAATAAGAAGGATGTAATAAGAAATTGTAATTAATTTTAATGTAATTAATTATTGGCTGACCAAAAAGCCAATCACAAGAAAGAATTTAGACCATTTTTTAGCGTTAATAAATACACATCAAACTTTACACACCATAACCTGCAATTGGACTTTATTTAGGAGTGCATGAAATATTTATAAAATTCTAGCATGCTTTGTTACATGCTACCCTTCCTAGATAAATGAATAAATTTTGGAAATTTGAAGCCAATATCTAGAATAGTTTTTGTTTTTGTTGTTTCTAAACCTAGAACAGTTTTTGCTTTTGTTCCTTATTGGGTAAAACAGGGTCATGAAAAAGGACCATATACAATAGACAAATTGGCTCAAATATAGCTCATCAGAGAAGAGTCCTATCTAGATACCATTTTCTATTTTTATATTCAACTTGAATTTCAGTAGATGAGCAAGAATACCAAGAGCATTTGAATCATTTATTACTCTCTTATTTTTCACATAGAATATTTTATTTTAAAATAGATTATTTTGAAAACTATTTTAATATTAACATATAAATTTTAAAAATCTTTTGAAACAACAATATTAATGATACATAATTTCTATTTTCCATTACTTTCTTTTTAATCATTAGAAATTAATTCTAATTTATAATATTTACACATTACTAGTTCATTTATTATGGAAATATTTGTTGAATGTATTTATTACACCAGAAAGTGGTTTTCTTTTACATGCCCTCTTTCATCCCCACAACTCTTCTATCTGGTAGATTCTATCAACACCTTAATTTTAATATCAAGGAATATAAAATATCTTGATATTAGGTGTTGATATAGGCACACCTTGGTAGAGATTGTAGGTTCTGTTTCAGACCACCATGATAAAGCAAAATTCTTGCTAAAATAAGTCACATCATTTTTGATACATAAAAATTATGTTTACACCATATTGAAGTCTATTAAGTGTGGAATAGCATAATGTTGAAAAAAACAATGTACTTACCTTAATTAGAAAATACTTTACTGCTAAAAAATTATACCAATCATCTGAGCCTTCAAAGAGTCATAATCTACTTTGCCAGTGGAGGGTTTTGCCTCTCTCTTAATGGCTGTTAACAGAGGGTGAACAATAAAAATTAAAGTGACTGTTGTAATTTCTTAAAATAATTCTATAGTGAAGTTTTCCACATTGATCAACTCTTGCTTTCACAAGTGATTTCTCTGTAGCATGTCAGGTTATTTTATATAATTTTGCACACAGACTTTCTTTCAAAATTGGAGTCAATCCTCTCAAAACCTGATGTTGATTTTTCAACTAAGTTTATATACTACTCTAAATCCTTTGTTGCCATTTCAACAATTGTCATAGCGTCTTCACCAGGAGTAGATTCCACCTTAAGGAACCACCTTCTTTGCCCATCCATATGAAGCAACTACTCATCTGTTAAAGTTCTATTATGAGATTACAACAATTCAATCACATCTCCATGCTTCAATACTAATTCTAGTTACCTTGCTATTTCTGCCACTAAAGTCTGAATCCCTCAAATTTATCAATGAGGGTTGAAATCAACTTTTTCCAAATTCCTATCAATGTAGATATTTTGACCTCTTCCCATGAGTCGAAGATATTATTAATGGTACCTAGAATAGTGAATCTTTTCTAGAAGTTTTCACTGTACTTTACCCAGATCCATCAGGCAAAGTCACTATCTATAACAGCTATAGCCTTATGAAATGTGTTTCTTAAATGATACAACTTAAAAATCAAAAGTATATCTTGACCTATGGGCTTCAAAATGGCTGTTGTGTTACCAGGCATGAAAACATTAATTTCACTGTACATCTTCATCAGAGCTCTTGGGCGACCAAGTGCATTGTCAATGAGCGGTAATACTTCGAAAGAATTTTATTTTCTAAACAGTTGGTCTAAACAGTAGGCTTATATTACTTAGTAAATTAAGTTGTAAAAAGATATGCTTACCATCCAAGCTTTGTATTCAATGGTTGTCTTTATATGGCACAGGCAGAGTAGATTTAGCGTAATTCCTAAAAGCCCTAGGGTTTTCATAATGGTAAATGAATACTAGCTTCAGTTTAAACTTATCCACTACATTAGCCCCTAACAAGAGAGTCAGCCAGTTCTTTGAAGCTTTTAAGTCAGTCAATGACTTCTCTCTAGTTATGAAAGTTCTAGATATCATCTTCCTCCAATATAAGACTTTTTTATTTACATTAAAAATATGTTGTTTTAGTGTAGCCACCTTCATTGATTATCTCAGCTAGATCTTCTGGGTAACATGCTGCAGCTTCTTTATGCTTCGCCTTGTATTTTTATATCATAAAGACACTTCCTCCCTTAAATCTCATGAACCAACCTCCCTAGCTTCACTTCTACTACAGATTTATCACTCTCCCAACCATTGTAGAATTAAAGTGAGTTAGAGCCTTGTTCTGGGTTAGGCTTCAGCATAAGGTAACATTGTGCTTGGTTTTATCTTCTATCCAGGTCATTAAAACTTTTTCTGTGTCAACAATAAGGCTGCTTTACTTTCTGTTATTTGTGTGTTTGCTGGAGTAGCACTTTTAATTCCATTTAAGAATTTTTCCTTTGCATTCACAGCTTGGCTCACTGGTACAAGAGTCCTAGCTTTCAGTCTATCTCTGTTTTGACATGCCTTCCTAAACTTAATCTCTTTTAGCTTTTGATTTAAAGTGAGAGAACTATGACTCTTCACTTGAACACTTAAAGGCCATTGTAGGGTTGTTAAATTGGCCTGATTTTAATATTTTTGTGTGTCATGGAATGGAGAGGCCTGAGGAGAAGAAGAAAGTTAGAGAAATGACCAGTCAGTGGACACACATGTATTAAGTTTGTCATCTGTATGGGCATGGTTCATGGGACCCCCAAACAATTACAAGATTAAATAATCACAACAAATAAAATAATAATTAAAAAGTTGGTAATATTGCAAGAGTTACCAAAATATGACACAGAGAAACTGAGTAAATACTGTTGGGAGAATGGTGCCTATAAACTTGCTTGACATAAGGTTTATGCAAAATATGCAGTTCCTATGAAATGCAATAAAGCAAAGCACAATAAAACAAAGTATGCCTGTGACTTGATTAATTGGCTACCATGTGTAGAATGTATTTTGGGATCAATTTTACTCTGAAGGCCATGCTTTTAATTTTTATGATCTGCTTTGAAACTATAATTATAAAACTTGATTGTGTCCTTAGTATCAATTAAACATACTAAAATAAACTCAGATGCCTAGGTCACATTTCACACCTAGAGAATTAGAACCTCACAGTATGGGGGACAAAAGTGGGAAGAATATTTTGTCTTTAAAAAAACAACAACAATAAGGTACAAAAGCAAAACACATATGTATTGCTGATCTACTTCCACTGTTGAATTTTTTCCTTTAAAATCTATGCAACTGCCCTAGCCAGTGTGGCTCAGTTGGTTGGAGTGTCGTCCCATAAACTTAAAGGTTGCAGGTTTGCGTCCTGGTCAGGGCACATGCCTCATGCCTAGATTGTGGTCAGTCCTTGGTCAGGCCTGTACAAGAGGCAGCTGATCAGTGTTTCTCTCTCACATTGATGTTTCTTTCTTCCCTTGCCTCTAAAAAAAAATCAATAAGCATGTTTGGGGATTAAAAATATCTTTGCAACCATTTTATTAATGTTTTTATTATAGGAATATATGGAATTTTTAATAATATAATAAATATCATTAATTATTAACCTGTTTATGTCATAGTGTTACTCTCAAAATATTGCAAAATTGTAATATTCAAAGCCCAGAATAATTGCAGTCTTTTTAGTAGATATGATACCTGTATCTGCCATTCTAATGCATTATGTATAAAGTTAAAAATTTGTTAAGATTCAAAGTTTTATTGTAGCCTTTCACCAGCCTCAAACTGTCTTACCACTTCAAAGATCATATTCAGGATAATCTCTTTGCTCCTTTTGCACTTTTCTTAGCACACAAATACTTTGGCACCTTTCCAGATATATCTGCTCATTGATTCCTGTGCAATTTGCTGCAACCAAATTGGGTAGGTTGAGATCTTGTCATATGAGGTTAAGGACTAAAATGCCACCTTCTCACATAATTGCCAAGCTCTGACTGGCTTTTATTCAACTCCTAAATCTCTTGTCAATTTTTGGATCCCTTGCCTCCTCATTTTAGTCACAGCCTTGCCCTGAGATTCCAGGAAAATTTTAACCTTAGAAAGCCAAGACTTGTGGAGATGTCAAGTACCAGCTTCTGTCAGAATCAAGACACACCACGTGCTTATTTCACTCTGGCTCTGAGACATTTCTAATGTGTGGGTGTTAGCCTTTTCCCCAACACTCAGGCTCATCTTCTGTTATTGCTATTACAACTTCCTCCCATTCTGAGCATCCTATATATAGTTAATAATTAAGATCTCTTAAAGCGAAAGAACAAAAATATCACATTTCCTTATGTTTTATGGAGATAAATTGGTTTAATTGCACATTTAAGAATCACAAAACCAGAAAATGGGAATTCACTGGACAAAGAGGGAAAAATGTTTGCCCCTCTCTATCTGCTGATCTTTTTAATAAGATACAATACTTCGAGTTTTCAGGTGACTTCCTTTTCAGTGGATTTGCTGGGGTTGAGTATAATGCTAGTGAGGCCTCTGGGACACTGGCTAGTCTGCTTGGTTCCAACTTCAGCTGCTTGCTAGGGAACTGCCTTGAATTAAATATGTTTTCCAAAAGAAAAAAGAAAAGAAAAACCAGAAAAGCCATTCAGCATTCAAACCTTCACCATATTCCAATAATTTCTAAATACCTGCTGCTCTAAAATTGGGAATCAAAACAGAGGACATGCTCCCACTTGTCTATGGCCCCAAGATTGTTATTTTTCATAAAAGTTTACCTTTTTAAAGTTGCTATATTAAAGGTCAAGACTTTCACATTGATGTTTTTAAAAAATTGCTTACAATGCATTAAATATGTTTGACATTTTATCTCCTCTTTTTCTGAAGGCAAGGTAATTCTAAACAGAATGTAATAACTTTTCTGCAAGCTAATTTTTATTTTTGGCTTATAGCAATAATATTTTAAATTATAATCATATTTATTAAATTGAGCTAAAATTTTGACCTAGTTTTTTTAAGTAGCTTTATATTGTGCCAACAAAGATAATTAAATTATTTGCTAGATTGCCCCAAAATGTTCACTATTAACAGATAAAGCAAATTGTGAAGGGTAGATAATAACTCTTAATCTAATCAACACTATGTATAATTATGTACAAGTTCTAGTCTGCAAAGTTGATGTATTAATTTTTATCTTTCCTACTTAAAGCTAACCTCTAAAATTGAAAAGCACATAGAATATTGCTCACTTTGGATATTGGCCATTTTACAGTCATTCTATCTAATGATGGTACATGTGTAATGCTGTTTGGCAAGGCAAGTTAAGAAATATCACTCAGTTCCATAGATGCTTTTTCATCCTAGACAGTCTTATAGACCTGCCTAAAAAAAGTACACCCAAATGCCGAATTATTTGTCAGAACAAACGAAAATATTGGGAAGTAGTACAAAAATTATTTTCTTAAAAGCTGGATATTTTTTCTATAGGCCTCAGTGAAGGTAAACAATCTTGCAAAGCGTAATTCAATAGTGTTCCTTGTGACAACTCTGATTACTGTGCTTAACATTGAAAATTAAGTTTTGAGGAATGCATGTATAACTCATTAGAATTTTTACTTGTAGAATTTACCATTTTGCTGGTTTCTAAGTGTTATGAACATAAACTTGTTAACAATTTCAGATATTCATCCTACCATATGCTTAACAGAATCTGATTAAAACCAGTGAAAAACCTAATAAAAGGCTTTGTAAAATAGAAATCTAAAGAAAGTCTCTAAAACAAATAAGATATAAGGTTAAATATTGATGGCCACTGAGACAGATACAGAATCAATGAGCTAGTTTAATAGTGGGGGAATCATGGACTTGGGCATTCGGCATACATAAATTCTGGCTTTACAACGTATTTTCTGTGTGGGGTTAGGATGGAGCTTCATCCCTTCTCATCTATAAAATGGGCAAAAAAATTTCTAGTTTGTATTCACTCATCCATTCTATAAAAAGAAACTTAGTTGTTACTATGTAGTATGTGACTAAAAGCATAAGAGCAACTTGCATAATTAGATTTTTTAAATTATCTTGATGACTTAGAAATGCTTGTTTCTGTGACCCAAGTTTCTTGAAGTCTGAATAGTGTTGAAAAAGAATAAAGACTATCTGCTCTTTTTATATATTTTTTCTTTAATTCTTGGGATTTAGACATTGCTCATAGGTGCAATGTGATTATTTCTTACTCTCCTCAATTGCACTATATTAATTTAGAAGTCTACTGAACAGACATGGAACAGAAATGTACTCTATTGTGGCAGCTTCCTAGCAATCAGAACTCTAAGCAGCTGTGTGTCCATCTGTGCATATGTCATTTTTTAAAATGTAACAGAAGCTGGGTCCAATGTTTAGGTGTCATGTCCTTCATCTTCCTATGCCACAATGCCTCTTTGTGGTTCAAAAGAGCAAAGGAACATTTTCTGCTTATTATTATTGTTGATTCATATCTCATTTGCTCTACACTATCGCCAGAGATTTATTTTGCCCCTAACTGTTTTCTTAGGACTCTCCCACCCTGTAAGTAGCTGCATTAGGTTATTTCCTCCCCTTCTGTAATGATTTGCATTTTTACAACTTAAATCTTGGTTTTATCATTTCCTTACCATACTTCTAATGCCTCTAGGCTCTTTATTAAAATTATTTCCCCAGTGTATGCAACATCATCTGAGTTAGTTCCATCCCCAAATAAAAGGGGTTGCATATTATCTTTTCCTAAGCATTCACAAATATGTTGAATATAAATGAAGTTAAAAATTCCAACTTTGAAACATTCTCATTCATTTCTAAGAACCCCAACATATTTGTGTGTTGTTTTTATTTGTTTAAGATTATAAAGCCAATTTGAACATATTTAACAGGCCATATTTAGACTAGTTTGAGTAAGTGACATGAAATGTTATTAAACATCAGGTTAAATGCCTTAAGACATAATAGATTTCCTTTAATTTTCCCTCTCATTTATTTAATATATCCTTTTGTTACTCTTATTATTTCTCTTCCAATAGTATGCATAGGTTTAAAGAAAAACAGCCTAGAAGGTTGGGTTGCTCTTCTGGATAATGATATTGACTCTTAACAATTTTTCATGAAGAGTCTCTGAGAAAATTTTACCCAAACTATATTCAAGAACAATTTATGTGTGGTTCAAAATTCAGTTGTGGCTAGTAAAATAGCTTGTTTTTGATAAATTACAGTTAACTGTCAATATGCCAGAAATAAAAATGCCTTGGTTTAAGTATCTTAAAAATAACCTCTACTTATTAAAAACAATATAAAGTATCTAGGAATAAATTTAACCAAGGAGGTAAAAGACTTATACTCAGAAAACCATAGAACACCCAAGAAAAAAAATGAGAAAGAAACAAGTAAATGGAAGCATATACCGTATTCATGGGTTGGAAGAATTAACATCGATACAATAAAAAATAAAAATAAAATAATAGTTAATGTCATTAAAATGTCCATACTACACAAAGCAATCTATAGATTCAATACAATTCCTATTAAAATACCAATGGTATATTCCAAAAATGTATATGGAACCAAAAAAGACCCTGAATAGCCTCAGCAATCTTGAGGAAGAAGAACAAAGTTATAGCAAACCACATCAAACTATACTATAAGACCTCTGTAACCAAAACAGTTTGGTACTGGCATAAGAACAGAATGGAACAGAATAGAGAGCCCAGAAGCTAGATATTCCTTTTGGCATTTAGTACAAGGTACTTTGTTTTGATTTGGATGTCAATCAATTGGTAACTGAAATATATATTTTTTAAAATTATCAAAATTCCAGACATAAAACTATGTAAAGAAATATTGCTAAGCCACATATCATAACCACATATACTAATTCCAATTTATCTTTTACAAATGAACTTAAAACATAATTAGGCTTATTGAATTGGAAATTTCTTTTCTTTCTAGAGTTTGAAAAACAAATAAATATTTATGTGAATAAAAATAGTTGAGCAATTTGTATAAGGCTTTATAGCAAATCAAAATTTTGTGTCTGCCATCAATAGGATTGCATTTAGATGGAAAGACAAATTATTATTAATCTTATTTTCTAGTTTGGAATTAGAGAATTATATGATATAAGTTACTTAAAGTAACTAGGTAGCAAAAAATTACTTCGTCAAGAACAGAAATATGCTCAGTGTGTTGGGCATTGTCCCACAAGCCAAAGGGTTGCTGATTCAGTTCCTGGTCAGGGCATATGCCTGGGTTGCAGGCCAGGTCCCTGGCTGGGGATGTGTGAGAGTCAATCAATCAGTGTTTCTCTCTCACATCAGAGTTTCTCTCTCTTTCTTTCTCCCTCTCTTCTCCTTTCTCAAAAAAATAAATAAAATATTTTAAAGATCAAAAAAAGAGAAATATGTGAATAATAAATGTTACACCAAACTTCTATTTATATGCTGTTTAAAGTATCTGCATGTGGCACTATAAGTGATATTACATGAGAGATGTCTGAATTATGAATAATTATAAAACTATACCAAGTTCTTGAAGAGATAATTGTGTTACCCATCACACAATTCATAGCTTTAAAGTGTTCTTTACTTCTTATTCAACCAGCCCTGTTTGAAAACAGTCATCTGATTTCTATTTTGGTGAGTATTAACTACGCATTTGTTAGTGTTCTTGATATTGTAATTTTAGCACACTTAGAGAATATGTGTGTGCTGTAAGCACCTAAACTGATATAATAAATCAGGTCCCTTCAGCAATAGAGGTCTAATTGGAACTGTAACCAAAATAACGCAAATCATGTGTGCAAATGTCAATAATGAGACAACTGGGAGAAAGAATACATCACCCATGAGTGTGTGTGAGTGTGTTTGTGTCTGTGTGCATGCATTTGTAAGCTAAAAAAGAACTGCCAAACCCTGTGTCAAAGGATTTCTTCTAAATTAAACAGAGTACAGACATTTCTAATTTTACAACTTGCCTCCTGGTGCTACACAACTAAGCCAAGTCCAGTAAGAAATCACCTTTCACATCTTCCTGTAACACCTTTATTCCCTAGATGAGGTACATTTGGCCTTGAATATTCTTTAAAACAAAAAACAAACAAACAAACAAAAAAAAAAAAAAGAAAGAAAGAAACTCGGCGTCGGCGGCAGCCGTCCGTCTCGAGAGACGATGGTGTAGCTTCTTAAGAGTCTATCTGCACCACCGAGAATGGTTGTGCAGTCCGACTCGGGAGTGACACGGTATCTGTCTCCTCCCATGTTGAATCGACATCTTGCGATGACGTTGGAGTGTCCTCTCCAGTGAAGCTGAAGCTACAGAGCCTGGGCAGGGTGATATGGAGGGTCTGCTGTTGCCCATGCAGCAGACCCCCCCTCTCTTCGCAGCTGAAGGGTTCAAAGGAAAGACGGAGTCAATACAGCTTGGCTTCAGGTGCGCCGCAGGAGTTGCCGGTGTTGACTACAACGTCAAACCGCCTTAGGGACTCCGGCTCCGGATTTTCTGTTGGGGTTTACTCCCTTAGCCTTTCCCCTGAAGAGGTATGCCGCAAGGCAGCGGAGGTTTTTTGGAGTCAGAGTTTTCCTTCTCTGATGTGCCCTGACTGGAAGATCGAACCAGCGACACTTAGCTCGCAGGCCGACGCTCAATCCACTGAGCCAAACCAGCCAGGGTAAGAAAGAAACTACCTAACACAAATAAAAGCATGAGCAGGGATGCATAGCTAGCATTAATCTGAACAGTAAGGGAAAAAAGCTTTTCAAGTTTCTCTCATTTTCATTCATTACAGGAATGGGACTACTTAGCCTGAGTTATCTAGAAGCCACATTCCTGACTTCAGATTAATAACTATCACTTCTCATTACACCCTCTCCAAGCAGGAGTACACCTCTTTCTGTTGCTCTTTCAGGAATTTAGAGATATATTTCTGTCTACTTCTTAATTAAACTTTTTAACAATCTTTGTTTTTATATCTTTATTTTTGAGTATGATAGAGAATTCTCCCTATGACCTATTAGACTATTAATTGTATCATCTTCCATTTCATATATATGTGTATCTACATTTTACTTGCTTTTTAAGTATATTTTATTGATTATGTTGTTACAGTTGTCCCTATTTCTTTTCCCTTTGCTCCCCTCTGCCCAGTACCCCTCTTCCCTCCAGCAATCCCACCACCTCTTAGTTCATGTCCATGGGTTGGGCATATAAATTCTTTGGCTTTACCCTTTCCTATATTATTCTTAACTTCCCCCTATTTTATACCTGCACCATTTTCCCATTTCTTCCCCTTCCCCCTCCAGCTGATAACACTCCAAATGATCCCCATATCTCTGATTCTGTTCCTATTCTGGGTTGCTCAATTGGATTTTGTTTTTATTTTTTAGGTTCACTAGTTGATAGTTGTGAGTTTGCTGTCATTCTAATATTTATAGTTTTGATCTTCTTTTTCTTAAATAAGTCCCTTTAACATTTCCTATAATAGTGGCTTAGTGATGATGAACTCCTTTAGCTTTACCTTGTCTGGGAAGCACTTCATTTGTCCTTCCATTCTAAATGATAGCTTTGCTGGATAGAATAATCTTGGTTGCAGGTCTTTGCTTTTCATCACATTGAATACAGCTTGCCAGTCCCTTCTTGCTTGCAAAGTTTCTTTTTTTTTAAATTTAATTTTATTTTTTGGTTTTTCAATTACAGTTGTCCCATTTTTCCCCCATTGCTCTCCCCCACCCAGCCCACCCCTTCTCCTACAATCATATCCCTCCCCATTGTCCATGTCCATGAGTCATTTATACATGTTGCTTGACTAAACCCTTCCCTTACTTATCCCCCTTCTCTCCCTCCCTCCTCATTCCTATTGACTGCTATTCTGCTCCTTGTACTATTTAGTTTGTTTGTTTATATTGTTCTTTAGTTTCCTGTATTAGGTGATATCATATGGTATTTTGCTTTCTTTGCCTGGCTTATTTCACTAAGCATAATTCTCTCTAGTTCTATCCATATTGTTGCAAATGGCAGAAGTTCCTTCTTTCTCTCTGCTACATAGTATTCCATTGTGTAAATGTACCACAGTTTTTTGATTCACGCATCTACAGATGGGCACTTAGGCTGTTTCCAGCACTTAGCTATTGTAAACAGTGCTGCTATGAACATAGGGGTGCATAAGCTCTTTTAAATTAGGGTTTTAGGATTTTTCGGGTATAATCCTAGCAGTGGAATCGCTGGTTCAAAAGGCAGTTTCATTTTTAGTTTTTTGAGGTAATTCCATACTGTTTTCCATAGTGGCTGCACTAGTCTGCATTCCCACTGACAGTGCAGTAGGGTTCCCCTTTCTCCACATCCTTGCCAGCATTTGTTGTTCATTGATTTGTTGATGATGGCCATTCTGACTGGTGTAAAGTGGTATCTCATTGTGGTTTTTATTTGCATCTCTCTGATGGCTAGTGATGGTGAGCATTTTTTCATGTGTCTATAGACCTTCTGTATATCCTCTTCTGAGAAGTGTTTGTTCAGGTCCTTTGCCCATTTTTAATTGGGTTTGTTTCCTTGAAGTTGAGCCATATAAGCTCTTTATATATTTTGGAGATATCTTGTGATATCATTGGCAAATATGTTTTCCCGTATGGTTGGTTTCCTTTTCATCTTGCTGATGTTTTCTTTTGCTGAGCAGAAACTCTTCAGTTTGATGTAGTCCCATTTGTTTATTCTTTCCTTTATTTCTCTTGCCTTAGGAGATGTATCTGTGAAAATATTGTTAAGTGGGATATCTGAAATTTTCCTGCCTATGTTTTCCTCTAGGACTTTTATGTTGTCATGGCTTACATTTAAGTCTTTGATCCATCTTGAGTTTATTCTTGTATGTGGTGTAAGTTGGTGGTCTAGTTTCATTATTTTTGCACATCCCTGTCCAGTTCTCCTAGCACCATTTGTTAAAGAGGCTCTTCTCATTCCATTTTATGTTCCTTCTTCCTTTATCAAATATTAGTTGACCATGGAGGTCTGGGTTTATTTCTGGGCTCTATATTCTGTTCCACTTATCTATATGTCTGTTCTTCTACCAATGCCAGACTGTTTTGATCACAGTGGCTTTGTAGTATTATTTGATGTCTGGTATTGTGATTCCTCCTGCTGTGTTCTTCTGTCTCAAGATTGCTTTTGCTATTCGAGGTCTTTTTTGGTTCCATATGAATTTTTGGAGTATTTGTTCTAGGTCTGTGAAATATGTCATTGGTATTTTAATAGAGATTGCATTGAATCTGTAAATTGCTTTGGGTAGTATGGCCATTTTGA
Source organism: Furipterus horrens (assembly GCF_987537825.1). Lineage (NCBI taxonomy): Eukaryota > Metazoa > Chordata > Mammalia > Chiroptera > Furipteridae > Furipterus > Furipterus horrens. The sequence goes on from NW_028327175.1 coordinate 72,813,404, forward strand.
TGATGTTGATTCTTCCCATCCAAGAACATGGTATTTGCTTCCATTTATTTGTATCTTCTTGTTGCTATAGTAAATGGCATTTTCTTTTTTGTTTCTGTCTCACATATTTTATTGATGGTGTACAGAAATGCCTTAGGTTTCTGTATATTTATTTTGTACCCTGCTATTTTGCCAAATTCACTTATTACATCAAGTAATCTTTTTGTGGAGTTTATAGGGTTTTCTAGGTATACTATCATGTCATCTGCATATAATGATAGTTTTACTTCTTCATTCCCAATTTGGATGCCTTTTATTTCTTTTTCTTGTCTGATTGCTGTGGCTAGGACTTCCAACACTATGTTGAATAGGAGTGGAGACAGTGGACAGCCTTGTCTTCTTCCTGATTTCAGGGGGAATGCTTTCAGTTTTTGTCCATTGAGTATGATGTTGGCTTCAGGTTTCTCATATATAGCCTTGATTATGTTAAGGTATGCTCTCTCTATTCCCATTTTGCTGAGTGTTTTCATCATAAACGGGTGTTGTACTTTATCAAATGCTATTTCTGCATCTATGGATATGATCATGTGTTTTTTTTGTCTTTCATTTGGTTTACGTGGTGTATTATGTTTATTGATTTGTGGATATTAAACCATCCTTGCATCCCTGGGATGAATCCCACTTGATCATGGTGTATGATCTTTTTGATGTATTGCTAGATCCTCTTTTCCAATATTTTGTTGAGGGTTTTAGCATCTATGTTCATCAGTGATATTGGCCTGTAGTTTTCTTTCTTTGTTGTGTCTTGACCTGGTTTTGGAATTAGGGTAACACTGGCTTCATAGAAAAAGCTTGGGAGTGTTCCCTCTTCTTGGATTTTTTGAAATAGTTTGAGGAGGGTAGGAGTTAGTTCTTCCTTAAATGTTTTGTAAAATTCGCCTGTGAAGCCATCCGGTCCGGGGCTTTTGTGTGCCGGGAGATTTTTGATTACTGTTTCCATTTCCTTCTTTGTTATTGGTCTGTTGAGACTTTCTACTTCTTCTTGATTCAGTTTTGGAAGGTTATATGTTTCTAGAAATTTGTCCATTTCTTCTAGGTTGTAAAATTTCTTGCCATACAGTTGTTTGTAGTAATTTCTTACAATCGTTTATATTTCTATGGTAGCAGTCGTGATTTCTCCTCTTTCATTTCTGATTTTGTTTATTTGGGTCTTCTCTTTTTTTTCTTGATGAGCCTGGCTAAAGGCTAGTCGATTTTGTTTATTTTTTCAAAGAACCAGCTCCTAGTTTCATTGATCTTTTGAATTGTTAGTTTAGTCTCTATGTCATTTAATTCTGCTCTGATCTTGATGATTTCCTTCCTTCTTCTTGCCCTTGGCTTTGTTTGTTTGTTGTTGTTCTAGTTTTTGTAGATTTAGGGTTAGATTTTTTATTTGAAATTTTTCTATACTTTTCAGATATGCCTGTATTGCTATGAACTTCCCTCTTTGGACTGGTTTTGCTGTGCTCCATAGGTTTTGGGCTGTTGTGTGTTCATTGTTATTAGTTTCTAGAAATTTCTTGATTTCTTCTTTGATGTCATTGTTAACTCAGTCATTACTTAATAGCATGTTATTCATTCTCTATGAGTTTGGGTATCTTTAATTTTTTTCTCTGAGGTTGATTTCTAGTTTCAAGGCATTGTGGTCTGAAAAGATGCTTAATATGATTTTAATTTTCTCGTACTTGTTGAGGCTTGTTTTGTGTCCTATCATGTGGTCTATCTTTGAAAATTTCCTATGTGCATTTGAAAAGAATGTATATTTTGCTTCTTTGGGGTGAAAAGTTGTATATATATCAGTTAGGTTCATGTGGTTTAGTGTTTTTTCAATGCCTGTATATCCTTGGTGTTCCTTTGCTTCGAAGATCTGTCTATTGTTGATAATGGAGTGTTAAAGTCCCTTACTATGAGTTTGTTGCTGTTAATATCCTTCTTGTTGTCTTCTAGTATTTTCTTTATGTATTTGGGTGTTCCTATGGTGGGTGTATATATGTTTATCAGTGTTATATCTTCTTGATGGATTGTTCCCTTAAGTATTATAAAATGTCCTTCTTTGTCTCCTTTTATTGCCCTTGCTTTGAAATCCGTTTTGTCTGATATGAGGACTGCTACTCCAGCTTTTTTTTCCTGTCCATTTGCTTGGAATATTTTTTTATATCCCTTTACTTTCAGTTTATGTAAATATTTTGTTTTCAGGTGTGTTTCTTGTAGACAGCAAATATGTGGGTCCTGTTTTCTTATCCATTCCGTTACCCTATGTCTTTTAATTGGAGCACTTAATCCATTTATATTTAAGGTTATTATTGACATGTATTTATTCATTTCCCTTTGTACCTGTGTTCCCCTCTCTCTCTCTTTTTTTCTTTTTCTTTTTCTTAAAACCTTCCCTTTAGCATCTCTTGGAATGCTGGTTTGCTGGAGATGTATTCTTTTAGTCTTCCTTTGTCTGAGAAACTCCTTATTTCACCTTCCATTTTGAATGAGAGCTTTGCTGGGTAGAGTATTCTTGGTTGTAGGCCTTTGTTTTTCATTGCTTGAAATATTTTTGACCATTCCCTTCTGGCTTGCAGTGTTTCTGTTGAGAAATCAGTCAATAGCCTTATCAGAGCTCCCTTGTATGTTATTTGCTGTTTTTCTCTTGCTGTTTTTAGGATTCTCTCTTTGTCTTGGAATGTTGCTATTTTAATTATGGTGTGCCTTGGAGTGGCTTTTTTGGGTTCCTCTTCATTGGGACTCTTTGTGCTTCTTGTACTTGCATAACTTTTTCTCTCATCAGGTTGGGAAAATTTTCTATCAGTACTTCTCCTATCAGCTTTTCTATTCCACGCTTCTCTTCTCCCTCTCTTATTCCGATGATCCTGATATTACCTCTTCTCATGCTATCCTGTAATTCCCTTACATCTTGCTCATATTTTTTCAATCTTTTTTCATTTTGTTGTATTATCTGGGAATTTTTTTCTACATTGTCCTCTAACTTGCTGATCCAATCCTCTGCTTTGTTTAGCCTGCTTTTGATTGATTATACTGTGCTTTTCAGTTCAGAGATTGTATTCTTCATTTCTTCCTGGTTCTTGTTAATAGTTTCTATATCCTTTTTTTATGCTGGTGTAGTTCTCTGTTAGTTCTCTGTCATTTTCTTGGAGCTGTTGGTAACTCCTTGGAGGTTGTCATAGTTGTTTTTGAGGTTGTCTAGTATATTGAGGTTCTTCATCACCATTGTTTTGAATTCCATGTCTGACATTTGGGCTATGTCTATTCCATCTACCTCTCTTTCTGGGGATTCCTCTTTTCTTTTCATTGAGAGGTTGTTTCTGCATCTTACCATGTTGGATTCTTCTTGTTTGTTTTTGTTTTTTGGGTTTGTCTGCTTTGACTTCCCGCCTTTGTGGTATGAGATTCTTTATAGGAGATCTGGGGGTTTTAGTGGTGCAGTCTCTTTGATCTCCTGAGCTTGATGTTCTTGGGGTACCCTTTATGTCATTTGTTTATGTCGTCTCGTTATATTTCAGATGCTCTTTGGTAGGATCTTCCTTCTGGCTAGTTGATTGAGAGTCACTCTGTCCACTTTTGTCTTGAGTTCTTTTGTGGAGATGCTGTTAAAAACATAAACACACAGCCCAGGCAGAAAACCCACACCCTCAAAAATATCCCCCACCTTCTATCCCACTATCGTCAGCCAATGAGCCAGTATTAATATAAATGTAGAGGGATTAGAGCTTTTATACTATAGGAAGAATAGATAAGAGTTGTTTTTAAGGAGGAAAAATATGATTTTTGAGAGAGGGGATGATAGATTAATAATAGTAGCAAGTAGTGTCGAGACTATGCAAGACAGTAGGTAATATTTATATTGTATGTTAATAATAATAAAAGTAAAAGAGTGAAGAATGCAGAATATAGTAAGAAAGTGGAATTATATAGTATTAGATTTATATAGTAGTTATATTCTATTTACTTAGTGTGAAAGGGAGGCTAAACTAGACAGACAAACAAATAAACAAGAATTAAAGAGCAAGGATGAGAAAGAGAGATGGTATGAAACAAATTAAAGAGATAGTTTTTTAAGGATAATTTTTTTTAAAAGTAAAAATTAAAGTTAAAGTTAAATTTAAAATTAAAAATAAATTTTAAAAATTAAAATAAAATAAAATACAAATAAAACTAAAATATATATAAAAATTTAAAAAATATATAAAAGGAAAGTTCTTACTCAGTTCAGCCTTTGTGTGTCATCTTCTTTTTCTGGATCCACAGCTGTTCTAATGAGGCGGGCCAGAAGTTCCTGTTCCTTGCACCAGCGGTGTGCAACCACAGTGGCCAGTGTTCCTTTGGCGCCTGTTGGAGCCAGCCCAGGTGCTTGTGCGCACACAAGGTGGTGGCCTTCACTCTAGCCTAAGGCCTCCAGAGCCATGCTCCAGGAGTTTGTCTCTCACCCCTTGGCATGGGACCCCAGACACTTGTTCAAGGTGAGAGTGAGCATCTGTGAGTCGCTGCCGCCCACTGTTCCTGCAACGTAGCCACCCACCGTTCCCACACCCACCTGGGCAGACACAAGCAGAGCCTGAGCAAGTGGTCTGCACTCCGGCCTGGCACCCACTGGAGCTGGCCAGGGGTATCTGTGCTTGGTCTTCTGCGTGCCCAGCAGGTCCTCCCTGTGCCCATTGGGGCACTGATCTTATGTTTGTTGGGGTGTGTCCAAGGGGCACCTGGATGCACAGCCCCACGCACCTGGGCCAGTGAATGAGGGCACTTCCCTGTGCCCTGTGCACCTGTGCAACCCAAGGGGAGGGTTGTGGAGTGGGCAAGTGCACTTCTGCACTGCACTCCTCAAGAATGTCCTATCACCCCTGACCTTTCCTCTCCTCTCCGCAGTTCACAAGAGAAAAATATAAAGGAAAATCACGTTCTCACATGCACAGCAGTATGCTGTTTCTTGTCTTTCAACGCCAATGTCACCTGGTCCAGTCCTGTCTCTGTCAGTGGGCAGAGATCTGCTCTCCTCCCGATACCTCTCTGGGGAAGCCAAACAGGTCATTCCCAGATGGTTTTCTCTAATCCAGCAGTGCCAAGGCTTGATTCCTGCCAGTGTCCAGCTGCTCACTGAGATGTTCTGTCTGCAATTAGTCCAAACTACAGATGAGTCTTGGGAGCCAGAAAGCACAGCCTCCCCTCAATCCTCTGCCATCTGGCAAAGTTTCTTTTGAGAAATCAGCTGATAGTCTTACAGGCACCCCTATGTAGGTAACTCTGCTTTTCTCCGGCTGCTTTTAAGAATCTCTTTTTATCTTTAACATTTAGCATTTTAATTATGAGGTGTCTTATTGTGGTCCTCTTTGGGTCTAGCTTGTTTTGGACTCTCTGTGCTTTCTGGACTTGTATGTATATTTCCTTTGCCAAATTTTGGAAGTTTTCTTTCATTATTTTTTCACATAAACTTTCCATTTCTTGCTCTTCCTCTTCTCCTTCTGGCACCCCTATGATTCGGATGTTGGCACATTTAAAGTTGTCCCAGATGTTCCTAAGCCTCTCCTCATTTTTTTCAATTCTTGTTTCCTCATTCTGTACTGGTTGACTTTTTTTCTTCCTTATGTTCCAAATTATTCATTTGAACCCCAGTTTCCTTCCCCTAACCATTGGTTTTGTGTGGATCTTCCTTTGTTTCATTTAGCATAGCCTTCACTTCTTCCCTTATAAATTTGCCATACTTAAGCATACCTGTCAAGCCTGTGAGCACCTGTAGCACCAGTGTTTTGAACTCTATGTTTGTTAGGTTGGCTATCTCCTCATCTGTGAAGTTGGCTATCTCCTTGTCACTTAGTTCTATTACTGAAATCTTGATCCATTTCCTCTTTTGGGCCATACTTCTCTGTCTCCTAATCTTGACAGACTCCTGTGTTTGTTTGCCTCTGTGTCTTAGGTAAAGCTGTCATATCTATTACATTGTAAGGGGCGGAACCTTAGGTATTCATCAGTTGGCAACCCATTTCACCATGTTGTGGCGCTGTATGTGGGGGAGGGGTCTGAGAGGGAACAATGCCACTTGTTCAGCACTCACCTCTTTTCCAAGCACTTCTCCCACTTTCCGTATGGGACTGGCACCCCTCTAGCTGTTGCACTGGCCATGGTTTCCAAAGTGGGTGGGTCTGTGGACATTCTAGGTCCGTAGGGGCCCTTTAAACAAGCAGACTCTGCTGAAAGATTGACGGTTTCTTCCTCCACCCCCACCCCAGCTGGTCTGCCCAGTCAGAAGCAATGAGGCTTTATTTTCCTTAGCACTGGAACCATGAGCTGTGCAATCTGGTGTGGTCCTGGGAGAGCTCTCCAGGTGTCCCTCCCTACTTTTTAAAATGTGTGACTGTACTTTCTACCAGCCTGCCACTGCCACCCTACCGCTGCCAGCCCACTGCTTCCTCTCTGCCCTGGCTCCACCCCTCTTACCTGTCTGGTTCATTATTTCTTCTTTATATCTTTATTTTTTGGACTTCCATGTAACTCTATTTTCTGGAACTTATGGTTGTCTCTAGTTTTAAGATAGTTTTATTCCTTCTTAGTTGTGGAGGGAGATGCAGCATGTCTACCTATGCCCCATCTTGGCCAGAAGTCATTTGTCCTTATATTTAATGAAATCATTTTTGTCTCTAAGTTAAAATTCATTTAAATATACTCAGTAAATTTTATTGTGATCTAATTTTGTCCAAATAATTTGGGTAGAAGTGCACTGTAATTTATAGTATTAAGTATTACAGACCATCACCCACAAAGTAGATTGCACCATCTTACTTGGATTTTCTTTAGGAATTTGTACTCTCTAGTTCTGTTGCCACAATATATTTTTCTGGAGTACACACTCGTAGTTTCAATGTAATGTAACATTTATTGATCACCTATTCTGACCATAACACCATGCAAAATAATATAGGTGACATCATATTTAAATGGTGAAGTATAACATCCCCTTATACAAAATGAAATCTCTGTGTTTTTACCCTACTTTCTCGGGATAATTTTTATAATATACCTATATTTTTTGTCCCATATCAGTGAAGGTAATAACAGGAATAGAAGTTGTAGTGTAGTAAAGGTTTTGATTTTTATGAAGTGGTAAAAGCATGTAATAAAGAAAAATTAACAATAGAAAAATTTATAACACCCTCTCAAGATAAATCTTTTTTAAAAAAAATGAGTTTTTTAAACTCTCAATATTAAAGCAAATGTAATTCTCATGTTCAAATATATAAGCATATTTATTTTAAAATGAATCTCAAATAGGTAAAAGTATGTTTGGCCAAGTAGATGCAGGATGAATATCTATTTCTGCTATGTGGCAAGACTTAAGATTCTATATCTCTGTCAATGGTTGCAATTGTATTCCATCTACCTCTCTAATTCATATACCTATTTACTACCAATTTATCTATACATATGGATATTTATGTCAATTTAAGTTAAAAATACTGAGTTTCTTTTTAGAATGCTATCATTTATAATAAGTGTACAATTAACCACAAATAATTTCTTCTGCCATGGTATTTACTCAGGGGCTTATAGACATATAAATTAGACATTTTCTGGTTCAATAAATCACAATAGATATTTAAAAACTGAAAAAGGTCAAAAGTGTTTTTCTGGTATGCATGAGACTTTCTCATTTCTTGGGAGTATTATCTATTATACCTGCCAGGTGATATCTGCCCTTTTGATAGCAGATGTCAATAGAGATACAACTGTGAGAACTCTTAACATTGTGGCATAGGTTTAAAGACCTAGATTTTGGAATCAGACAGACCTGAATTCAAGTCAGAAATTGGCCACCTTACTTATACTGGCAAAATCAAAAAATGCTTGCAGGAACAATCTGTATTTATAAAGAAAACAATTTAACTCTTAAAGAATTAAAAATTCAGCCAGGGCCTAGAAAGATGTTGTTACCTATATTCTCAAGTCTCACAATAGCCATGTAGAGTGCTTATTGGTTTGGAACTCCAGAGTTCTCTCTCTGCCTGAATTCTGTCCCTCAATCCATCAGTCCTGCCTTAAGACTCTTTTCAGTCAAGCCAAGGCACCATCCTCTCTAGGATGTCTAATCCCTTGGATGTAGGGTACCTAAAAGGGTTACTATTCTATTGCTGCTGTGGCCCAAATCTCATAGCCTAACTATAAAGTTTATTTTGCTGCTGCTGCCTTTGTCCTTTGACTCTATCAATAAACAGCAGTTCTTTCAGGGTGTGGGCTGGATGGAAAGCAGAAGCACATTTGGGAACTCAAAATCCTGTGATGATACACTTTGACAGTTTGTAAAATAGTTGCAATAATGTTACTTTTCTGAGGGCTGTTTACAGAGGATCAGTACAAATATTGGGTAAATTATAGTTATCTTTAATTGTTATCACTGCCCCTAAGACTCCAGTAAGTTATAGAGCTCATGTTGCTTTGGTTTTCTCATTCATTCATAATGTCAATAATATATTCTGAAAATTTTAATATCACATTAGCATACAACACACTATATCTATAAATATCCAGACATAAAACAAACACATGTATATACAAAAACACATATGCACATATTTTAAACATGATTATGTTCCTAAATACAAACTAAGAAATAATTCTTTTAACCATACTTACGAGTACACTTTTTCCAAGCAAGGACAGTGCACAGGTAATCTATTTTAATTTCCTACACTGTTCCTCCTCCCCCTGCCCCATCTTTCTTCCCCACACCCTCAGTCTTCTTGTCAAGAATGGTGGAATACACACCCTAATCAAACAAAGTCACTGCAGAGGCAGCAAGATACACTGGGAAGATTAGAGTGGAATAAAAATGACTCCAGAAGAGTTCACTGATAAGAGTAAACTTGAGAACAGACATTTTGGACATGTACAAATGTAAAAGAATTTTATAGGAATGTCTCAAAGCCTGTCACCATTGGTGGGGGGAACCACAATAAAAGAGATAAGGATTCTTTCATTGTTATCTTTACATTTGTATGCATTCCTAGTTCCTGCCTACAGCACAACAAACTGATTAGCTGTTTATTGACAAAATAGTGTGGGACTGGACATATGTTGGCATACATTAAATCACTTATTAATAGGAACTATTATTTAGCGGTCACAAGTGCTTAAAAAGGAAAACCTTTACAGTGTTTATTTCATTATTTGAGCACTATAACAAATGTCGCATTTATAAAATGATATCTGTGTTGTGTTGAAACTGTTGAGACATTTAAATCTACTAATAGACACTATTACTTTTGCCATAAATTAAAAGGGAAAGAGAAAAGTAACTAGTTTTAAGAAAACCATATGCTATTTTTAGTCAGGAACTTAACCAACAAAAATAAGGGTAGGTGTTTAGACTTGTCTTTCATTTCTTAGAAAAGAAATGTATAATGGATTAAATGTAGTTATTTCCATAAGTATCTTTATTCTTTCTTGGAATAAACTACTAGCCTTGCTATATTTTAATAACTTATCATTTACAGTAAAACATAAATTAGGTTAAAAATGGAGTTCCCCTGTTAGTATAACATTTCCTCAGTGAACTGTTCAACATTTTGTATGGACATTATTTATTAGTCTGTTCTGTCTTTAATGCTCTGTCTGCCACATCATAATCTAAGAAATAAATAAAATAATTGAGAAATTTTCAGTCCAAATATTTGTAAAATCAGGATGAAATATTTATTCTTCTCCTATTAGTTACCTCATAATAGTGTTCGGTAAAAGTTTATTACCAAAAGTAAAAGAAAATGATCAACATAATGTCCTGACACAGAGAGGTACTCAAGTAGTATTAGGTTCTTATTACCAGGCTGCTTCTCTACCAAGCCAGGCTGCCCAAATCACATGGGGTAGAGATGACTTGACATGGAGTCAAGTGCTTACAGGATTCTGTATGACCAAGCATCTTTATTTAACCACCATGCTGCTAACCCCATATGAGAAAGGGTTTGGAAAGGTTAATATAAACATTGTCTGCTTCTTTCAAACTGCATCAGAATACCACATCTGGTGGGTCACCTCACTCTGCAGTCAAAACTCAAAGGACATTTGCTCTCTGAATGTCAGGATAATTTTATAAGAACCAGACACCAGGCAACTGATGTGGGGCTCAGAGAAAAACACAGATTGTTACATGTGAACTGTTTGGATTTTTTTTTTTTAAGTCCTGAGTGTGAGGCCAAGACCTACAATAGTAGTCATTGAAGATTCCAGACAAATTACACCCATGCTACAGCTAACATCAAATGGCAGGGAAACTGTGTAGTAATGAGATTTCAGAACACAATGACAACTAATGAGCAAACGTCATGCATTAGTCAATTCAGTCACATCTGGCCAGTTTTGTTATAAGAATAAAGTAAGAATAAAGGACACCAGGGCACAATATGAGACATATAACAACAACAACAGCAACAAAAAACTACTTTCAATGTAGGTTAAAATGTATATTTTATTTATTGATTTAAGTTATGGTTACTCAGGTTGCCTCCTACCCTACCACTTCCCCACTACAAATAATGCTTCAATGAATGTCCTTGAACATTCTAATACACATTCATGAGCTACACACACACACACACATACACGTGTCATGAGGTATGTGTCTAATAAAATTGCCTAAGTAGTGCCAATTGGTGTGATGTGCACCTGTTATAAATATTTTACAATATATGTAATTAAGTAAAATAGTGTTAAATATTTTAAAATTTTTGTTACCCTACCAATTTCTTCCATTATTTATCTGTAGAAACACCATCGCTTATTCAATTAAACATAGAAATCTATCTAATCTTTGTCTTTTACTTGTTTTCCATTGTTATTTCTAATAGTCATCAAATTTTATAGTATCTATGGTATCTTACAATATAGATAGTATTGATGATAACTTCTACTTTTCTCTGTAATCATCCCCACTAATTCATTAGTATTTTTACTAATTCATTAGTCATAATTCCTTTTGCCTTGATTCAACCCTTCATAATCTTTTGATATCTTTATGTCTGCTCTGCTTCCAGTTCAGTAGCATTATACAGGTGTCTCTCTCAAACTGAAATGTAGCTCAAGTTATAATTCTACCCAAACATCCCTGAAGACTTTAAGAAAATCTCACCTCACCCATATACTCATACTAGTTTACAAAAATCTTTCTATAGTATTTTCCATTTTAATGAAGTTATCTGTTAACACCCATTTCTTACAAGTCGCTAATTTCTCAAAGAAGGAGTTATGTTTTACTGGTATTTGTATCCCCAGTCCCTGCAAATGTTAACTGTTCAATAAATGTTTGTTGAATGGGCTTTTATTATTACTCCCTCAGGTTCATATATCCTCTTTGCAAATTATAGTTAATTATCTGGCAAACTAATCCTACATTAAGATGTTAATATAAAATTATACTCCCTTTAATATGTTTAAGAAATAAGCAAACTGCACAACATATTTGTTAAGCATTTATATATGTGTTTGATATAAAAATATTAAAGAAAGACAAGAGAATAATAAACATAAATTTCTGGATATGTGATATTTCTGGGTGAGAAGCCAAAGACAAGATGTGGGGAAAGGCAATGGAAATTTTTAGAAATATTTGAGTTCTTGGAGTGCCTGGTTCATTACAGGTGTTTAGTATATTACTAATAAATATTTGGACAATTACAATAGTGAGTCATTTATGGACCATGATGTCAGTAAGCTGTAAATAAGAAAACATGATTAATGTAATTCTGTATTCCAAAAAAAGAAAGGGAAGAAAAGAAAAATAAAGTGTGTGTGTGTATGTGTTTGAAACAAGTATTTTTTTCTTCAGAGGAACTTGAATTTAATAATTTTATAACAGGAAATTTCTAGAGAAAACAATTTTTTTAATTCAAAAAATATGTAATGTTACCAGAGTTATGTGACTGTGAGCCAAACACTACTGTCCAATCGCTTCACTTAATAAAATATCTGGTTCTAACACTGAGGTATCTTTAATTAGTGAAGTTTATAATTTCATGAACAGACAACCTTGTGTTAGTTTACAGCCAAGAATTTATTTCAACATGCCTCAACTCATATCATCCAGACTTGTCCCTGTACTAGACATACAAGACACAGTCTGCTCTAGAGGTTATGGAAAACATGGATTTAGGACTGTTGGACTCCCTAGAGCAAAAAATCAAAACTTGAAAAAGTCCATGTTTATCAACCATGACAAAAAGTCAAATTATTTACTCCATAGGCAGTAGAAGGGACAGGAACACACATTTTAAAAAATGAGTCCAGGATTTCTTATGATACTGCATGAAATAATCTCAACCAAATCATAATTCTTACTATTTCTTGTTCTCTCCATTTGAAGAAATACACACTTTTACTGATGAAGTTTGCTGAGCCAAGCTAGTATGCCTATTTAAGTTCAATTTTCAAATGCCATCCCAGTGTTTAAGGAGTAGCCTGAGTGCCTTTTTGTTGAAGACTATTTGTTATTTTTCCATTGGTATTAAGCCCCTTCCCATCAACAATCACATTTTATTCTAATTGACATTACAGCTAGTTTTTGTATATCTGTCCACCTTTTATTGAAAGTACATGATAGAGCTTAGAATAAAGTTTATTGACTGAATCATTGAATGTTAAATCAGTTGTGCCCACACATGGCACAGTGGGAAGAGCCTAATACAGGGGAGATAGGAAGCAGCTAGATAGAGTTTGAGAAAAGCCTGAAGTCAGACAGGGTGACAATAAGTTTCTTGGACTGTTGATACAGTTCATGGTTCTGTCTCCTGACCAGTCATCATTATCTAGTGAAATGTATTTATTGAGGAATTTTTAAAAATGAGGAAATATTCAATCATGAGTGGCAACAATGAAAAGTTCACTCTCTACCTGATAACTGAAGACAAGACACTCTCTGGGTCTCAGTTTTATTATGTATAAAATAAAATATTAAATCTTTGTTATCTGTGAAGTTCTCCAGGTAGACATACTATGATTCTATACATAAAGAAATTTGATCTGGGAATAAACAAGAACAAGTCAGTATCTATTTTTTCTGTATACAATATAATTGCATCATCTTCTATAATTTATTTTATTCCAATATTTTCACAAATCAGGAAATGCAGGAGAAACCCATCAACTACCCGCCATTGGCCAATAAAAGAGAATAAAAAAACGGATAAAAGCAACCTATTTAAATGTTAAAGATAAATAGACTAGTTTAATATGTTTTTGTATTATGATATTGAGGGCAGATTAGTGCTACACAAGAACAGATTTTACTACAGGTGCCCATTGAAGAGTATATATAAAATCACCTCTTCTGAACACAAGAAAACTTTTGAAATTCTAAAATGTATGATTATATTGAGACTAATTCTTGACTGGCTTTTGTATTTAGAAGCTTTTCAATATTCTTCATATAGATTTGAAAAAAAAATGCCTTTACAGTAATGGCTTTGTGTTTCCTTTTTTTAAAAAGGAGAAAGAGGACCATTCAGTGCTACTGGCCAAGGTTGTGATGTAGACAAACACACTGCATCTCCCTCCACAACTAAGGAGGAATACAACTACCTCAACATTAGAGATAACCAGAAGTTCCAGAAAATCAAACTGCATGGAATTCCAGCAAACAAAGATATAAAGAAGAAATACTCATCCAGACAGGTAGGAGGGGCAGAGTCAGGGCGAAGAGGACACAATGTGGTGGCAGCATCAGTGGAGGCAGTGGCAGGCCAGCAGAAAGCACAGTCACACATTTTAAAGTCAGGAGGGATACCTGGGGAGCATTCCCAGCTCTGTACCAGACCTCAAAGCTCACTGTACCAGCACCAGGAAAATCAAGCCCATTGTTTCTGACTGTGCAGACCAGTGGGGGTTGGAGTGGAGGCAGAAACTGCTGATCTCAGCAGAATTATCTTGTTTAAAGGGCCCCCATGGACCTAGAACATTCACCGACCCTCCCACTCTGGGAACGCCTGCCAGTGCAGCAGCTAGAGGGGCGCCAATCCAGTGCGGAAGTGGGAAAGGTGTATAGAAATGGGGTGAGTGCTAGGAAGGTGGCATTGTTCCCTCTCAGAGGCCTCTCCCACATACAGCGCCACAACATGGTGAAACAGGTTGTCCTATACTGAAAAATCCCTAAGGCTCTGTCCCTTACAACATAACAGGAGCAACAGCTCTACCTGGGATGCAGAGGCAACAAACACAGGAGGCTGTCAGAATGAGGAGACAGAGAAGCATGACCTAAAAGAGGGAACAGATCAAGGTTCCAGTGGGAGAACTAAGTGATGAGGAGATAGCCAACCTAACAGATGAGGAGAGAGACAACCTAACAGACACAGAACTCAAAACACTGGTTATAAAGATGCTCACAGTCTTGACACATATGCTTGGGCATGGTAAGTGCATAAGAGAAGTGAAGACTATGCTTAGTGAAATGAAGGAAAATCTGCACAAAACCAAAGGTGAAGGAAAGGAAGCCCGGGTCGAATCAATGATTTTGAACATAAGGAAGAAAAAAGTCAACCAGTGCAGAATGAGGAAGCAAGAATTGAAAAAAAATGAGGAAAACTTCCCAAATTTTGTGAAGGAGATGGACATGCAGGTCCTGGAAGCACGGATGGTCCTGGATAAGCTGGATCCAGAGGGGACCACACTAGGACGCATTATGACTGAGGTGCCAAAGGTGAAAGATAAAGACAGAGTCCTGAGGGCAGCAAGAGAGATGCAGAGAGTTGCCTACAGTGTGGGCGCCTATAGGACTATCAGCTGATTTCTCAGATGATACTTTGCAAGCAGGAAAGGACTGGAAAGCAGTATTCAATATGATGAAAAGCAAAAACCTGCAACCAAGATTATTCTATCCAGCAAAGCTATCAGTTGGAATGGAAGGGCAGATGAAGTACTTCCCAGACAAGGTGAAGCTAAAGTAGTTCATCATCATCAAGCCATTATTATATGAAATGTCAAAGGAACTTACTTAAGAAAAAGAAGATCAAAAGTATGAACACTAAAATGACAACAAACTCACAAGTATCAACAAGTGAATCTAAAAAATAAAAACAAAATCCAACTAAGCAAACCAGAATAGGAAGAAATTATAGGTATGGGGATCATTTGGAGGGTTATCAGCTGGGAAGGGGGTGGGGGAGAAGTGGGGAAATGGTGCAGGGACTAAGAAGCATAATCGGTTGGTACAAAATAGACATGGGCGTGTTAAGGATAATAAAGGGAAGGGTGAAGCCAAAGAATTTATATGCACGATCCATGGACATAAACTAAGGGGGTTGGGATTGCTGGAGGGAAGAGGGGTATTGGGCATCGGGGAGCAAAGGGGGAAAAATTGGAACTACTGTAACAACACAATCAATAAAATATATTTTAAAAAGGAAATAAAACTACTTTCAAGAATTGACATCTCTGTTCTCAAATTTTTATGTTAAAATTTTGTATCAAAATTCTATATGATCTAAAAAGCATTGGAAATCAAGACAATACTTAAATATTTAAAAGTTAAGTGTAGTACTATATCATTTCTTCTTTATTAAAAATTCTGTCCTAGGTGACATTAAATCAACCAAGTACTACAATAAGACATAACCTCAAGAACCTTGTTTGTAATTCACACCTCTACTTATTTAATTATCTTCTGAGATGGAAGATAAACTGAAGTGCTTACTATGAATCTAATTCTAAATTGAGATTAAAAAATTATACATGTTTAGTTCTCACATCTAGCACACATATGGAAATAGAAGTCTTATTAAATACAATAGTCAAGGTAGAAGAAAATGCCATTACAGTGAGCCCTTGAAAAAGATCTTGAAAGAAGCCTTATTCTTCTGCCTTAAAAGAGATTTTTCAGCCAAATGCAAAGAAGATAAGAAGACTGAATATCTAACCTACCAAAACAGTTTCTGGAAGCAGGGATGAACTTCTCTGGAGATTTATTAGGGATTATTTCCTGGTTCACAACTTAAATTTCTCTGAAGTGCACTAATCTCCCTTAGGGCACTACTGTAAAAATACCTCTTCATTCATTATGCTTTTCACTGCAATTCCACTTTAAGTATTAATTTTAGAGGAGGTTTTACTTGCAATTAACCATGCGATTATATTGTAATCATATTGAATTCCTTACTCTGAAATGAATTTAGCATAATCTGAACCTAAAGAGGCAATAAAGTTAACACCCACAGAGTTTACCAGGAAGTCAGACATCTAGCACCTTCACTAATTGGAGACAAACACATAAACTGAAATACAGAGTTTTCTGAAATAATAAAAGGAAAATTCAAAACTATACATGTAAAAACATAGATGAGTAGAATCGTATCTGTTTATGAAATCAGCTAAACTATGTATCAGATGAAGTAAAAAATCAACTCAGTTATTCTGAGAATTAATAAGAATGCAAAAAAGGAAGGTTTGTGTGAATTTGGCCCAGTAAAAATATGGGCTTCTGGAGAGGATGCATATGTCTATAAACCCATTGCAAAAGACAACAGCACACTTCATAGGATATTCAATATTCAAAACCTTTGGCATTATTACCCATTAGTTACTTGTGAAATATTTAAAGCATGTGCAACCTAGAATCCTAACCTCTGTTTCTCAATTTCATAGTTAAAAACAAAATCTTGAGTGTCTAGGTACTAAAACAAAGGAGAATTATGGAAGAGAATGTATACCTTTACCTTCACTATTTAATAGATGCCTATGTATGTAATTATACTTGAACACATATACACACACAATAGATATCTATGTATATATTTCTACAAAAAAAGCATATGTAATTCAGAGTTTGATAAATCAAATTTTTATTTTAAAATCTTATGTGGTCTACTTGTAGTGAAGTGCCTGGTGAACAGTATGGGAAACATCAAGAATTATTTTATTTTTTAATCATCACACAAGCCTTATGATGTAGTATCATTCCCATTTTAGAGATGAATAAACTGAAATTCCATAAAATTTTAATAACTTCCACAAATTGAAACAGCTACTAAGTAACAGAGCCAGGACTCAATCCAAGTCTCCTAACTCTGTGTTTCTCTAATACATTATGTTGAAAAGAAATCCATGAATTTTATGGACTATTTTTAGTATAGAAACTATATATACAACTTATAACTACATAAAAATATAATGCATGAATTAAAATCACTTCTTATCCCACCCTTTAGCAAAAGTCTTTATTACTATTTTGAGATAAATATATATATATTTCACTACTGTTCTTTTGGTACTCTATGTTTTTGATGTTCTCTCTATATTTATTTAAAGTTATGATACTTAACTATAATTGATTACCTCTTGTTTTATTTAATATCATGCTGTGAGTAATTTTATAATTTAATGAATGCCTTTCAATATTATATTCTTTCTAAACAAAGGTAGTTTGGATATTTAACTTCAAGTTTTATCATTTATTCCAGATGAACTCTGTGTCTTTGAATCATGTGTTTCCTTAATATAAGTATTAAATGATATTCATATGCATGAGTCACATTTTTTCAGTTCCCTCTTTGGGACACATTTGTAAAAGTGAAATAACTGCATCAAGGAATTTACTTTTATGGCCTTTATATACAGGATGAAGCAAAAGTAGATTTACAGTGTGAGTACACAAAACATAGTTCATTCTATTATTATTTATTAATTATTGTATTATTTTCCATACAAATAATTGTAAACCTACTTTTTCCCCCATCATGTATGTTGTCAAATTCTCTCCAAAAAGTTCTTTCAAGACAGGCATAAGTACCAAGTGTTATAAACATTATTTTTCATGAAATTTATGTTTTAAAAAGTTATGTTATATTCTATTGATTAGAAATCACTAGGAAAAGGTTTTTTAGGTTTTTTTCATGTTTATCTTCCAACTATAATTCTGTTAGAATTGATAATATATAATTTCTTGATGACATACTTGTGGTGACAATTTTTCCCATTACTAATTTCCATGTTTGTTCTCCATTTGAGGATATTATACATTTATTTATTTATTGGAAATACTCTACTTATCTCATGATTTTTATTTTAATAATTCTTGTAATATAAATTTTTAATTTTAATGCAATTAAATCTTAAAGTATTTAATATAAAAATAACTGCTCCCATTGTTTTTACTTAGTTTACTTCTCCAGATATTTATTAAGTAATAATTTATATCTTCTTATATGTTTTACTTTGCTAAGGCATAAACTAGATCTAGCTGAATCTTGTGATTTAGTTAATGCATTAGTTAATTTTCAAAAGAGCCTAATTACCAATATTTTTTAAAAATTATTTTCCTTAATATTCACATATTTTAACTAATCTCATATACTAATTGTTAAAAAACTGAAATATAGAGAAAAATCATAAAGCAAATTTTTTGTTTTATAGTGTCTCATGCCATAAAACATATTCTCCTCAAATAAATGTTTCAAATAAATTTTAATTATGCTTTAAGTATTACCATATAAAATTCCTTTTAAAATGATTTTGAGCTATTGTACTCAAGTTTATAGCCATAGTTATAGCCACTCCTACTCTTCATTCAATTTAGTTAATTGCTTTTTGTGTTCTGCATCAGACATTTGTTGCTTATGGCTTTATGGTTTTTGATTTCTTGATTTTTATTTACCTCTTAATTGTTAATGTCAGGCCAGTTTACTAACTTGGGAAAGGGTTAAAGAATTGTACAATTTCTATTTATTGTGTAATTCTCATGTGAGTAAAAGTCTTATCAGTCTCATTATCTTAGAATAAGATTAATTTTTATTCAAAATTCTAATGGCTTTTGTGACATATTTGGGGAGGAGAAATGCTTCAATATCCTAACTTTTATTACTTTAAAAAAACGAATACAAACTAATTTCTTTGCCTCTGTATATTACTAGTTTTCACGTTTAACATTTCTTCACTTCAGAAATATTTTTTCTTGTACATTTGATTATTTCATCTACGTACAATGAAGTTATTTCCTATTTTACTCCATAGCCCTAAATTATAAACTGGATCTGTAACTTAGACAAAATAATTATTTTTTAACTTGCATTCTTAATTAGTTTCTCAAACTTGTCCTTCCCACTACTGAGTTAATTTATGCTATAACAAGTCTTTATGCACTAATTTACTTATTATATTTTAAACATCCTTTTTTCTTTTCTATTTCTTATTCTAGCCATTTTAGTGTACATTGCTGAAGTTATTAAATACTTTTATTTATATTTTAAAACCTTTTGTCCTATCTCTAATTTCCTTTCTCATGGCATTTTATTTATTTACTGGAGACAGTTTTTTAAATACTCATTACTTGTCCACTTTCTCTTAACTTGCTTTTTGAGTGTTGGCTTCAAAAACCTATCATATGCCATGATTTGTTTAGATTCTGTGTAGCAATCACTAAATTAGGAAAGATATACCAACACATAATGTTTAACATATGGTAAAAAAAAAAAAATCCATCAAAATTCCTCTTTAATTTCAGCTTCTTCCCTAATAAGCAACTTCATTTCTAATACACATGGGAAGATCAAGACTACCATCAGGCATCCTAAATGCAAAGCCTAATAAGTATGGGTCTAGTGTGAGTTCATTTCTGTAAGGTATAACTTTTCTCTGCTCAGGTTCTTTAACTCAAATAGAGACTCCAAAAGAGTATAGTAACTATTAATTTAGGTAATACTTACTACATCTTCCAGTTATCTAGTCATTTTCAACTTGTTTTAGAATACATTTCCTTGGAAAAAATTAACACAATTTAAAATATATATATGTGTGTGTGTGTGTGTGTGTGTGTGTGTGTGTGTGTGTGTGTATTTTTCTAATTTCAATTTTTGGGGAAAACTTAAATGTAAACAAAGTTGAAAATATAATATAATGTGCAAACAAAAGTATATTTTATAACATAATCTCCTCAATGCCAAAATTACTATGTGCAAAAAATAAGTTGAAAACAATTTAAAAAAATAAATATTTACAATAAATATAATGGTTAAGTAAAAATAAACTTATGGAAAAAAATTATTTACGATTTGGAGTTATGCTATGTGCTAGGTTTTCTACTAAATATTTTACTTTAAATACCTGTAAAACATATTTAAATTAAATATATATAACCATTTATTTATTTATTTATTTATTATGCTGTTACAGTTGTCCAATTTCTTTCCCCCCTGCTTCCCCCTCCCTCCAGTTGTCCCCCCCTTAGTCCATGCCCATTGGTTGTGCATATAGTTCTTCTCAACATCTTCCTGTATACTCCACTCCCTCCTACTATGCTTCTTAATTCCTGCATAATCTCCCTCCATTTTCCCCCTTCCCCCTCCCCGCTGACCTCTCCCCAATATGTTCCTCATACCTATAATTCTTTTTCCCCTCTTGTTGCCTACTTAGTTTGTCTTTGTTTCAATTACCTAACTTCTGCTATTGGTTGCTGTGATAGAGTTTTCATTTGAATGTTCATTGTCCTAATCCTCCTTCTTCTAAACAAGTCCCCTTAACATCTCATATAACAGTGGTTTGGACCTAACAAACTCCTTCAGTCTTACTTTGTCCTAGAAACACTTTCTCTGCCCTTCTATCTTGAATAATATCTTCACTGGATAGAGTAATCATGGTTGTAGGTTTTTGCTTTTCATTACTTTGAATATTTCTTGCCAGTCTCTTCTTGCCTGTAAAGTCTCCTTTGAGAAGTCAGCTGATAGTCTAATTGGGACCCCTTTGTACATAATTCTTTTCTTCTCTCTTGCTGCTTTTAAGATTCTCTCTTTATCTTTAATTTTTGACATCATGATTATAATGTGTCTTGGTGTGGTCCTCCCTGGGTCCAGCCTATCCAGAATTCTCTCTGCTTCCTGGACCTGTAAGTTAATTTCCTTCCCCAAGTTAGGGAAGCTCTTCTTCATTATTTTTTTCACATAATTTTTAAATTTCTAGTTCTTCTTCTTCACCCTCTGGCAATCCTAAAATTTGAATATTCATTTGCTTATAGCTGTCCCAGAGGTCTCTGAGCCTCTCCTCGTGTTTCTCACTTTTTGTTTCCTCTTTCTTCACTGATTGACTGTTTGCCCTCTCCCTATGATCCAATTTGTTGATTTGATTCATGGCTTTCCCTTCCTCACCACTTGTCTTGTATGTATTTTTGTTCATTTCAGCAGGACTGGCCTTCATTCCTCCCTGTCTTGATTTAGCCCCGCTGTTAGGTCTGCCTTATGACGATAGCTCTGAACTGAGCCTCAGAAAGATTCGCTATTTTTTCATCGGTCAAGGCTTTTATTTGTTTTTTCGTTAGCTGTGTGATTGGTATTTCAATCATTAATCCTGCCGTTCTGACCATTTTGTTTGTCTTTCCTTCTTGGGCAGGGCGCTAGTCACAACCTGGTTACCTTCTCACCACACTGTGGCACTTTGCATGGGGGTGCGTGTCCAAGATGGATTCCTGCTGTTACTCTCTGCTGGGGAACACGGAGCCGCCTCCCGATGGGGTCTGCCTTCCCCAGCGTTGGAATCGTGAGCTGACTAATCTGGTCTGCAGCCGGGGCCGGAGTTGGCTCCCAGGTGCTTCTCTCCTCCCCCCAAATACGGGTGTCTGCTTACCAGGTCCCACTGTTTGCTGCTGCGGCTGCTGCCTCAAGCACAGTTCAATCTTTCTCAGCCACAGATTTGTACTTCCTACCCATCCGGACGAGCACCATTTGTTTATGACTGCGTACATTGGACTTCCATGTAACTTTATTTTCTGGAACTTCTTATTAGTTTTAGTTTTGTGGTAGTTGTAATCCTTCTTAGCTGTAGAGGGAGACAGAGCATGTCAGGCTATGCCTCCATCTTGGCTGGAAGTTAAAAACCATTTATTTATATACTATGGGGCATAATCCAAATTCGAGGTGGGAAACTTTCGGTACCAACGGCAAGCAGGCAGGACACCACACATGGTGAGTTCCCTAAATTAAATATATTTTAATTTGGTCCCTTTAACAGTCTGTATAGATTTCTGGTCAAGATGGAGGCATAGGGAAACATGCTCTGCCTCCTTGAAAAACCACAAGAAGAATTACATACAACTAACCTCAAAATAAATGGCACCCATAAATGCCAGGAAATTGAACGGTACGACCAAGGATTTAAAGAAGTCACATTCCTGCAGTGGGGTCGGAGGGGCGGGCATGCAGTGTGGTGCAGAGGCAGCAGCAGTGGTGGAATGGGTGGTCCCGCATTCACATGCAGTGGATAAAAATTGGGAAAGATGCCTTGGGAGCAATGATCCCAGCCACAGGCAAGACCACACAAGCCAGGGTCCCACTACAGAGAAGATAAGGCCCCATAATTTCTGACTGTAAAAACCAGTAAGTGTTGGGGAACCAGAAGAAACTGCTAGTTTACCAGGAAAGTCCATTTAAAGGGTCCACATGAACTTAGAATGTACACAAACCACCTATTCTGGCACTCACAAGGCAACAGCTAGAACGGTGCCAGTCACATGCAGGAAGTGGGTGAAGTGATTGGGAACAGGGTGAGTGCTGCACAACTCTCCAGAAGTCAGGCAGCGGCATTGTCACCTCGCCTAACCCTCCCCGCACACAGCCACAAAGGGGTAAGTGGGTTGCCCTGTCATGGTAAATACCTAGGTCTCCACCCCATACAACTTAACATGTGAGTTATGACAGGGAGTCAAAGCAGCTCTACCCAATACACAGAAACAAACACAGGGAGGCTGCCAAATGTTCTTTCAAATTATTGCCTTGAGTTTCTTCAGATATATTCCCGGAAGTGGAATTGAAGAGTAAAAAGGCAGATCCATTTTTAATTTTTTGAGTTATCTTGATACTGTTTTCCACAGTCTTGCACCAATCTGCTCTCCTACCAACAGTATAAAGGGGTTCTTCTTTCTTCACATCCTTTCCAACACTTGTTTATTGATTTATTGATGATAATCATTCTAATAGATGTCAGATCATATCTCATTGTGGCTTTAGTTTGCATTTCTGTGATGATTAATGATGTTGAACATCTTTTCATATGTCTATTGGCCATTTGTATGTCTTCTTTGGAGAAGTGTTTATTCAGGGCCTTTGCCCATTTTTTAATTAGATTGTTTTTTTTGTTTTTTGTTTTTTTGGTGTTGAGTTTTGTAAGTACTTTGTAAATTTTGGATGTTAACCTCTTATCAGATGTATTAGCAGATATGATCTCCCATTCCATGGGTTGTTTTTTTTAATTTTGTTGATGATTTCTTTTGCTTTAAAAAACCTTTTTAGTTTGATGTAGTCTCATTTGTATATTTCTTTCTTGTGTTTCTCTTACCTGGGAAGATATATGAGAAAAAATATATTGCTATGAGCTACGTCTGAGATTATACTGCTGATGTTTCTTCTAGATTTTAATGGTTTCAGATCTAATATTTGTCTTTAATCCATTTTGAATTTATTCTATTTTTTTTTCCTGACGTAAAATGTTAGAAATTGGACTTCCGGCCAAGATGGAGGCTTAGACAGACACGCTAGGTCTCCCTCTACAACTAGAGAGGAATACAACTACTTCAAAACAAAGGATAACTAGAAATTCCAGAAAATAAAACTACACGGAAGTCCAACATATGAAGTTATAAACCAGCGGTGCCATTTGGGCAGGTAAGAGTTAAAGAGGACAGTGCTGTTTGCGGTGGCACCTGGACTGCGTCTTCACAAAGCAAGTCCACCACTTGCTGGGTTTATCGTTCTGAGGGTCAAACACCTTCTCACAAAGTCTCAGGCCCGTTTCCTGCCTCAGCTGCTGTAAATAGGCCCTCATCACCTCATCTTCCTGTTTGTTTGCAGGTTTGGCATAAATGGCATTAAGTGGAAAACCAGGCTCTCCAGGAATCGGAAAATTAGTAATTCCCAGTGTATACATTTCTTTCTCGCCTTGGCTTTTGGAATTGCACTTCTGCAGTTTCTTCAGACACTCAGAAATGTAGAGCGTTATGTATATCAAGGTTCTATCAGCTTCATTCTTAATTTCATAGTTTTTGAAGAAGACATTGGCCTTGAAGTAATAGATGGCTTCATCCACAATATCTGTATCTTTTGTCTCTCTTGGGGCGGGTCCTTTGAACTGACTTCTGATGGGCAACAGGGCCATGTTCCCAATGAGTTTGGTGTCGGGGTCCATGAGAGAGGAGTGGTAAGCTGGCATCTTTGCGAGTCCTTGAATTTATTCTTTTGTGTGATGTAAAAGGGTGGTTTAGTTTCATTTTACTGCACATATTTGTCCAATTTTCCCAATATTATTTTTAAATAAACTATATCTTCAGCCCATTGTATGTGCTTGCTTCCTCTGTTAAATATTAATTGACAATTAAGGTGTGGATTTATTTCTGAGCACTATTCATTGATCTTTTGTTGTGTTTTGTTGGGTTTATAAATGTTTACTATATTTATATCCTGATATTGGATTGTCACCATTATTATAACGTAGTATTCTTCTTTGTCTCTTACTATAGCCTTGGTTTTAAAGTCTATGTGGTTGAATATAAGTTTGCTACCACAGCTTTTTTTCCTTTCCATTTAAATGAAATATACTTTTCCATCCTTTTATTTTTAGTCTGTGTGTATCTTTTGATCTGATGTGGGTCTCTCATAGACAACATATATACAGCTCTTGTTTACTTATCCATTCAGTTACTCTATGTTTTTTGATTGGAGCATTTAAGCCATTTACTTTTAAAGCAATTATTGATAGATACATATTTATTGCCATTTTATTTTTAAATTAACCCCTCTTTATTCTTTTTATTTTTCTTCCTCTTGTCTCCTTCTTAAAGCAAGCCGTTTAACATTTGTTGCAGTACTGGTTTGGTGTTAACAAACTCTTTTAGCTTTTTCTTGTCTGGGAAGCTCTTTATTTCTTTTTCAATTTTAATACTAGCCTTGCTGGGTAAAGTAGCCTTGGTTCTATGTCCTTGCTATTCATCACCTTGAATATTTCATGCCAATCCCCTTGTGGCCTAAAATGTTTCTGTTGAGAAATCAGATGAGAGTCTAATTGGAGCTCCTGTGTATGCAATTAGCTGCTTTTCTCATGTGGTTATTCAGATTCTCTTCTTGTCTTTAAGCCTTGCCATTTTACTTATGATGTGTCTTGGTGTAGACCTCTTTGGGTCCATCTTGTATGGGAGTCTCTGTGCTTCATGGACTCGTATGTCTTTTTCTTCACCAGATTAGGGAAGTTTTCAGTCATTATTTCTTCAAATAGGTTCTCAATCGCTTGCTAACTCTCTTCTCCTGGTATTCCCATGATGAAGATGTTTTCAAGCTTCATGCTATCTCAAAGGTTTCTTAAGCTCACCTCATTTTTAAAATTCTTATTTCGTTTTTGCTGCTCTTCTTGGGTGTTTTTTCCTACCTTATCTTTCAAATCACTAGTTTGTTCCTCTGCTTCATCTAACCTACTGTTTATTCTTCCAGTGTATTATTTATTTCAAATATTGCAATATTTATTTCTAAATGGTCTTTTGTTATGGTCTATGTCTTTATTCATGATATTGAGTACCCTTATAATAATTACCGTAAACTACATCTGATAAATTGCTTGCCTTCATTTCATTTAGTTCTTCTCAATAACTCTCTTGTTTTTTAGTTTGGGGCCTGTTTTTGTCTCCCATTTTGGATGCATCTTTGTTTCTTTTTCTTTTCTTTTTCTTTTTTTAATGTATTAGGTATATTTACACAGATTCTGGTGCAATTCTATGTCAGACACTGCTTCTGACTGGACCTGGGCAAGCTGTTTGGAGCTCCCAGCTATCCACAGCTCATGGTTCTCTCTGCTGGGGTATCTGTGTGCAGAGAGAGCTAGGCTGTGCCCCAGGGCCAGCTTTTCCCAGCTCTGGGCCTGGGGGAGAGTCAGCGAAAATCTTACATCTCCCAGAGATCTGCCTTTGCCTGAAGGCTTTCTGTTAGGCTTTGTCTTCAACGTTGCCTTCAGCTGTACTCCTTTGCACCCCAGCTTAAGCTCCACATGGTAAAGTAGAATAATTCCTGCAAGTTGGGCTATTGCTTCCCCTCTGCTTGTAGGGGAGTGCTCTGTCTGAGATAAATGAATTCATGAGGGTCTTTGTGGCACTCTTCAGTCTGCTCACCATTGCCACCACCCCAGACTCTCCTCACACATCTCTGGTCCACTCTGCCCTCCCTCTGCCAGTGCCCAGAGTAAGTGGCTGCAAACAGAATTTTGTGCTTTGGCCCTTTAAGAGGCTCTCAGCACCTCTCTCTGGCAAATAGAAACCCTGCTGCTTTTCACAACTAAACGTTAATTGAGCTCTTTTCCTAGTTCTAATGCCCTAATCTGGGGAGCCCAGCTTTGGGTTTAAACTCCACACTTCTCAAGGGGAACCCTGGACTGCTGAAGTATCCCTCTGAAATTTAAGCTGCCACCCATGGGAGCCCAGCCAGCCCTCTCACGCTTCCTCCACACTCTCTACAAGTCTCATTGTGGTGAGGTTATAAGACTTTTCTAGATCTAGCTAGTATTCAGTTGGTTATTCAGGATGATTACTGCTGGCTACTGGCTCTGTTAGATGCTATAGCTGTCTCATCTACCTCCATACTGTTTCCAGTACACACCAGATTTCTGTGTGAGGAGGCCAGCAGTAACTGGGGAGGATTTCTGGTGATGCAGATTCCTTGTGAGAAGTGTTGATTTCACTGTTCAGGAAGGATGAGTTTGGATTATCATTTCTTATGCCTAAGGTTAGAAATGGAAAACGGAGAGATAGAGACCATCCTCCAGATCACCAATCATTAAATATTCTTATGGGAATGGTGGTTGGAGGGGGTAGGAATCAAACATGGAAATATAAACCAAAGTCTTGTAAATATATTTGAAAATCAATGAAACATCTTGGTTTACTAGTTCTTAATGAATGCCTTTTGTATTCATGGTGAACACATAACAAATATTTGCTGGCAAATGAATGAGCGGTTGCAGAACCAATGGTACACCTGAGAACACTGTGCTAGGTTTGTTTAGCTTCTGAGAATACGTGTTCTTGAGAGAACACTCACAAATTTAGAGGGTGTACAGGGTGGCATTCCATGCAAATTATTTTAATCTCCATGGATGTGTTTGAGGAGGGAGGAAAGCAGTAGCCGTGGCAGAGCAGTGTAAGGAGCTCTGGGGGGCCCAGGAACCTGATGGCTGTCGCACATGCCAGCTTGCAGAAGTTAGATGTGTGTGATAGTTCAAGGTTAGGTCCATGTCTCATGCTGCCTTAGAGGCCTGGAGGTCTAATCACCCATGATGGCATGAGGGCAGGCCCTAACAGCTATAGGCACACATGGAGCTTCCTAACCTGAGGGCAGATGGACTCATACTTATTGTGTCAAAGCCACTGATAGCCTTGGGCATGTAATTACCCCTAATGAGTCTTTTCTATGAAGTGTCATCTACAAATATAGGGGTAACCCAAGGTCATTGTTGGATTCTTTGCACTAGAATTATCTTAGGTGGTTGTCAGTGTGTATCCTTCCCACCTTTAAGTAGGTGGGACCTGAGTGACCAACCTCCTTACAACCTTCCTCAGAAATGTACAAAACAGTTTGACTCAGTTAAGAGACTAACAATATACCTGGTGGTGGTGAGCCCCCACTGCCTTTGTGAACAAGCCTGTGGGGGTCTACTGCAGCAGCCAATTTGCTTCCTGGGATTTTCTCTGCTTTTTTTAAACCTGGAATATGCCTTAAATGGCTGGAAAACTTCAGAAGGGAGTTAGGAAGCAGATCTGTCTTCATTAATCCAAAAACACTGCCTGTAATGCCACCATTGTGGGTTCAAATATTCCTTTATGACTTCTGACCAGGCTTCTCTAGTCCCTGAAGCAGACACCTTGGGGGTAGGACAATGTCTCATTTACTGAGTTTAGTAAAGCCTGTTTGGGCAATGCTCTTAACTCTAGTTTGAATGACAACAGCCACAACATAACAAAAACTTGTAAATATTCCACCAGTTCCTCCTGGAAGACCCTGAATCCTTGTCAGGCTGAGGAATATACTTCAGGCTCAGTGCTGGCTCTATAGACAGGAAGTACTGCCACCAGACTGAGGGTAGGATACCAGGAACCTCACCAGAAACCTCTGCCACATGGAGGGCACCTTGATTCTGTGAGAGCTGGGGACTTGGTTTCTTGCATGGCATGAATATGGGGTTTGGAGCTGGGCAGATCTGGATTCAAAGGCCTCCACTGCCACTTAAGAGGCAAGTTTCTTAATGTCTCTAAGCTTCGGTTTCCCATCTAAATTAAAGATAGTACTGCCTACCTTATAAGGTTGTTGAGGTGATTAACTGTGCACTACAGAGAGGATGGGGGCAGATGGGCTCCATAGGCATTCCTAACTATGAAGAAAACTCCTGCATTTTTGCAGTGCCTTTGTCTAGGTGTCCAAATGGATTTGCTTGTATGGTCTCCTTGAGCCTCACAGTGATCCTGTGTTAGGGGGCAGTGTGGCTCTGGACACCATTATGCAAAGAGAAAAAGGATGATACTGGGAAACTGATTTTTTCTAATATCACACCATTAGGTGGAACCAGGACTGATTGTTCTGCCCAATACTTTATCCAGAAAACTTTGCCAAGTCATAGTTTGTAAACATTCCTACAGTGTCTGAACAGAAGAAATCCAGGTGAGACACAAAAAAGAAAGCTGTTCTGCCTGAGACTGGCCACCAAGGGCAAGTTACAGAATCTTTCCTGTGGCTGAAGAATTAGGGGATGCTAATCAAGCAAACAGTACTCCTGCTGGAAAAATAGTGCTTCTACCATCACACCATTAATCTAACCAGAATCTGATAATCTGTTTTATTGTTAGAGTAGAGTCATCAGCTATGACTCATTGTTGGGAAAGAACGGCATTATGAAATATAGTGAAGCCATTAAAAACAATGAAGCCAGATCTATCTATATGTACTGAGATACAGAAGTATATCTATAAGATATGGTTTACTAAAAAAGTACAGAGCAATATGTATATGTATTTGTATTTTTGAAACAATAATATTGCAGTTTACATGGCATACATACTTAATAAGATTAGTAAGATTGCACATCAAGCTATGGACTAACTTTGTCCCTGAGACTGTGTATAGAATGAGAAAGAGGTAAAGGGCTTAAAATTTTTTAATACATTTGTCCCATTTACATTTTTTACAATTAAAATATATTGTTCTTTTTAAATTACAAATCTCTAAACATTGGGGGGAAAAAGAAACTCATATCTAGCACCAAACCTAGTATCTATCATATGTTTATATAGATATTTACTGAATAACAACTTCATGAGATCCCTAATAATTTTGTTAATAATAATAAACCTCACATTTAAATTCTGCCCGTCTTCCACCCCGCTTCTGTTCTTAGTTCCCCATCCTTCGCCACCCTCCCAGCCCCTACCCTCTCCCAGCCTCATCCTGGAACTAAGTCTTTGCAAAAGTACAGGATAAATGTCACGGCGGAAAGTGCCTGGCTTGATCTTTCGCGATTTTCCCTAATTGCATAATTGCTTCACATGGTGTCTCCCAGAAGGGGAGAGGGCCTGGAGGTTGAATCAGTCATCAGTGGCCAATGATTTGGTCGATCCTGCCTTTGTAATGAAGCCTCCATCAAACCCAAATGGACTGGATTCCAAGAGCTCTCAGGTTTATTTACTGACTACTCTACTCCTGGGACCTGTGTTCCACAGCCAGCCCTGTTCTAGACCAACAGCCTCTCTAGACTCTAGACCAGCGATTTTCCATCAGTGTGCTACTCTACTCCTGTAAAGGAGGAAAGAGGAAGGACATCTCTAAAATCAGAGAAGGAAAACTCTGACTCCATAAAACCTCCGCTGCCTTGCGGCATACCTCTTCAGGGGAAAGGCTAAGGGAGTAAACCCCGACAGAAAATCCGGAGCCGGAGTCCCTAAGGCGGTTTGACATTGTAGTCAACACCGGCAACTCCTGCGGCGCACCTGAAGCCAAGCTGTATTGACTTTGTCTTTCCCTTGGACCCTTCAGCTGCAAAGAGAGGGGGGGTCTGCTGCATGGGCAACAGCAGACCCTCCATATCACCCTGCCCAGGCTCTGTAGCTTCAGTTTCACTGGAGAGGACACTCCAGCGTCATCGCAAGATGTCGACTCAACACGGGAGGAGACAGATACCGGTTATAAGCTCATCCGATTGGCGAAGGAAACGAGCGCCAGGGGTCTCCTCTGATGGTGGGAGAGGTCATCGCACCTCACTGGACAGCTACCGTCTCGCCATGGCTCGCCTGCCCCACTGGGTGCGTGGGGATCAGAGAGGCGCCTCTCGAAAAGTGGGCCACAAAACACCCGCACCAGTTAATTCCAAGCAAACAACAAGAAAGAAGCCTCCGGCTCTTCGCCTCGCTAGCTGGAACATCAGGACCATGTGCCCCGGACTTACTGCAGACCTTCCGTGGATCAAGGGTGCCAGGAAAACCGCTGTCATCGATAGGGAACTGGCACGACTAAACATCGACATTGCGGCTCTACAGGAGACCCGGTTGGCCGACAATGGAACTATCAGAGAAACCAACTACACCTTCTACTGGCAAGGGAAGTCTCCGGACCAACCAAGACAGCACGGTGTTGGGTTCGCTGTGAAGAACACGCTTGTTAACTCCATAGAGCCACCCACAGGAGGCACAGAGAGATTACTTACCCTCCGATTGTCAACAACTTTCGGCCCAGTCAGCATTCTTAGCGCGTACGCCCCAACCCTCTGCGCCACCACTGAAGAGAAAGAACAGTTCTACCATGCACTGGACGAAGCGTTATCCAAGATCCCCAGAAGTAACGCTCTTTATCTCCTTGGAGACTTCAACGCAAGAGTAGGAGCCGACCACATGGCCTGGCCCACCTGCCTTGGAAACTTTGGGAGAGGAAAGATCAATGAGAATGGTCAGTGACTGCTTGAGCTTTCGTGTCACCACGGCCTGTGCGTGACAAACACATTCTTCAAGTGCAAAGAGATCCACCAGGTGTCATGGAGGCATCCCCGCTCCCGCCACTGGCACCAGCTTGACCTCGTCATCACCAGAAGAACGGATATTGGCAGCACCCTCCTCACCCGCAGCTACCACAGTGCAGACTGCAACACGGACCATGCCCTCGTGGTAAGCAAGGTGCGCATAATGCCGAAGAGGTTGCACCACTCCAAGATGAAGGGTCGCCCACGCATCAACACCAGTTGTGCCAGCAACCCAGTTAAGACCCAGCAATTCATCAACAAGATGGAAGATGCACTCGGCGGGGGAATGGCGGCAGACGACATTATCGAATCCAATTGGTCACGTCTCCGCGACGCCATATACAACTCCGCCATTA
Source organism: Furipterus horrens (assembly GCF_987537825.1). NCBI lineage: Eukaryota > Metazoa > Chordata > Mammalia > Chiroptera > Furipteridae > Furipterus > Furipterus horrens. Next base: position 72,844,762 of record NW_028327175.1, read on the forward strand.
TTGCTTACGGGAAGAAAGAGCGGAAGAACGCTGACTGGTACGAGGCTCACTGGGAAGAAATGGAACCCGTGATCGAGGCTAAGAGGAAGGCCCTACTGGCTTACAAGGTCACGCCCACTCCCAGTACACTTCAAGCTCTACGGGTTGCCAGGAACAAAGTCCAGAAGACCGCCCGCCACTGTGCCAATACCTATTGGCTAAACCTGTGCAGAAGCATTCAGGAAGCCGCCGATATAGGCAACACACGAGGAATGTATGAGGGTATCAAGAAGGCAACAGGCCCAATCCCCTCCAAGATCGCCCCCCTTAAGTCCAAGACAGGTGAGGTCATCACTGACCAGGAACAGCAAATGCGGCGGTGGACCGAGCACTACCTCGAGCTGTACGCAACGAAGAACACCGTAACAGACACTGCTCTTAACGCCATCCCAGACCTACCAGTCATGGAGGAGCTAGACACCCCACCTACTGCGGCAGAGCTCGGCAAAGCCATCGACCGCCTCGCTTGCGGGAAAGCACCAGGAAGCGATGGAATCCCTCCAGAAATCCTAAAGAGCGGGAAACCAGTCCTGCTACAGCCGCTCCACCATCTACTCTGTCTCTGCTGGAAGGAGGGTTACATCCCCCAGGATATGAGAGACGCCAACATTATCACCATGTACAAGAACAAAGGAGACCGCAGCGACTGCAACAACTACCGGGGCATCTCTCTCCTCAGCGTCGTCGGCAAAGTATTCGCCCGGGTCGCTCTTGCCCGCCTGCAGACCCTTGCTTCCCGCATCTACCCAGAGTCCCAGTGTGGCTTCAGAGCTGGCCGATCAACAGTGGACATGATCTTCTCCCTACGCCAGCTGCAGGAGAAGTGTCACGAGCAGCATAAACCACTCTACCTCGCCTTTATCGACCTCACGAAGGCGTTTGATCTGGTCAGTCGAAGCGGACTCTTCAGCTTGCTACGGAAGATTGGCTGTCCACCACATCTGCTTGCTGTGGTCATGTCCTTTCACGACAACATGCACAGCACAGTGTCCTACAACGGCGCAACCTCTGAGGCCTTCCCAGTCAGCAGCGGAGTAAAGCAGGGCTGCGTCCTCGCGCCTACGCTGTTCGGAATCTTCTTCTCCATGCTCCTCCAGTACGCCTTTAAGGACTGCAGCGAGGGTGTCTTCATTCACACCAGATCCGATGGCAAGCTCTATAACCTGGCCCGTCTACGAGCCAAGACCAAAGTCAAAGAGGTGCTCATCCGTGAGATGCTCTTCGCCGACGACGCAGCTTTGACATCACACTCCGAAGAGGGACTCCAGCAGCTAGTCACTTGCCTTTCCCACGCATGCAAGGAGTTCGGACTAGCCATCAGCCTGACGAAGACGAATGTTATGGCTCAAGGCACGGGGACTCCCCCATGCATCACCATCGACGGATACACCCTGGATGTTGTCAACGACTTCACTTACCTCGGGTCCACCATCTCGAGCTCTCTGTCAGTCGACTTGGAGGTCAACCGGAGAATCGCCAGGGCAGCCACAGTTATGGCCAGACTGAACCGGCGAGCGTGGAACAATTCCAGCCTCACTGAGAAAACCAGACTGCGCATCTACCAAGCCTGCGTACTCAGCACTCTCCTCTATGGCAGCGAGACGTGGACCACCTACACAAGGCACGAAAGGAAACTCAACAGCTTCCACATGAGGTGCCTGCGACGCGTCCTGCATGTCGCCTGGCAGGATAAGGTTCCCAACACCGAGGTGCTGAAGCGAGCCAACATGAGCAGTTTGCATGCAGTTCTTAGTGAGAGACGCCTCAGGTGGCTCGGCCATGTCAAAAGAATGGATGCAGGCCGTATTCCCAAAGACCTCCTCTATGGCGAGCTAGCAGAAGGCCAGAGGATGACAGGGCGCTCAAAACTGCGGTTCAAAGACATCTGCAAAAAGGACATGACACAATGCTCCATCAATCTCAACACATGGGAAGTTCAAGCAGACGACCGCCTAGCCTGGAGGCTCGCGGTCAGGCAAGGTACGTCACGCGCAGAGGCTGCGCGCAACGAGGAGGCGGTCCAGGAAAGATCGAGGCGGAAGCAGCGTCAACAGCAGCAACAACGGCCATCTGCCTTCACCTGTAACAAGTGCGGCAGGGATTGTCACTCCCGAGTCGGACTGCACAGCCATTCTCGGCGGTGCAGATAGACTCTCAGGAAGCTACACCATCGTCTCTCGAGACGGACGGCTGCCGACGACGACGATGACGACGACGATTCAGGATGATTTTTCTTTAATTTAGTTTTCATTTGAGTTTGGTCCTGGGAAGACATTAGTGTCGCTTCCACTTACTCTACCATCTTATATCTCCTCATAACATTATTTTTTATACATGAAAAATAATATAAGTTAGGCTCCACTAAGTTTCTGGAATCCAGCAATGTGTTAATATTGAAATGGTACTTTTAGTCATTTTTCTCTGAAAGCCAACTAGATTCATAAAGTTGAATATAAAGTATATTTACCAACCTCCTCAAGAAGTTATATGGATAAGAGTATAATTTGACCTCAAAAAGAAAGCTAAAATAAAAAAGTAACAAGAATCTAGAAACTCTACCATTATTTTCTCTAAGAAAGGTAGCAAATTATGAATCAAAATGGAAAACATGTATCTCAAATTGTCATTGCAAAATCAACCTTGATGAAATTCAAATCTTTAGCTTGTGTCATGAGTTAAATATTTTTACTGTTTTTGCACAATTTTCCAAAAATGGCAGCTTCAAGATAGTGTCTTAAGGCTTTCTCCTATATATTCAGGACACCACTGACTCCACCCCTACCCAGAGAGAAAACCCCTGGCCCTGGAACAAACCCCCTAAGACATCTTGTCTCTGTGTTTCTCAGAAATGTAGATAAATTTTGTCTTTCATCTACCAAAGACTTCATATTCAACAATAAATAAAAGGAAGACAAAGTCAAGTACAGAATCTTTATATGCCTACACTGCTTTCTCATAGTTTCTGGGGTTCTATATGGAGCTCAATGCTTACTTGGAGACAGAAAGTGCATGCAAAAAAAATTGTTCACAAAACTAAGCTCTGGTGCATCACAGTTAGGAAAGAGGGGAACCTATCAGAAGTAGCAGAAGGTTCCTGTTTTCTTTTGCCATTTTTTTTCTACTTCTAAACTTCTTTAATAGAGCCAATTTTGTGATATTTATTTTGTTCATTAAAAAATATTTTATGCTATATTTAAGGTGTAATGTTCTTCTAAATGATCTCCAAAATCTTTCTGATATTGAATATATTGCATTTATGTTTTCAGGTGATTTTATGTCTGTCTGTATCTTTCCAAATGTGCATATGTGTGCACCTCTCTCATCCTCTACCTGTGCCCTTTTCTATCTCTCTCCTTCATGTCTGAAACATTTATAGTTATTAATCAGTTTTTATAGGTATGTACTACTGTGTTCTACATTGTGTTTTTTTACCCAATAATTAAGAAAGATTATAAGACTATTAGTATTAGGTTCATCTTTTGTGGACAAAATTGCACTTTTAAAAATGCAGTCAAGAGTCCTAATTGAAAGACAACTTAAAACAATTTTTCTAAGTACTGTAATTCTTGATGTGTCATTTAACTTTTATGCTGTGTGGTTATGTTCTCTCTTTTTATTTATATGCAATTTCTAGTGAACACTAAGGTCTAATTCCCTTAAAATTTATTTGTAATCTAATGTATAATTTTGTCATATTTTTATAACAATATAATTAAGCTGAGATTTACTTTTCATAGTTTGCTAATAAAATGAAGTGGAATTTAATTTTACAGGAAAATGTTTAGCATCATTGGTTCTACAGTATTCCCTCACTTATCGCAGGTATTACATTCTAGATCGCCCCCCCGCCCCCCCATGGTAGGTGAAAATCTGCAAAGTGGGAACCTTACATTTATTTTAGTATTTATATATATATTTTAAGGCTTTATAAACACTTCCCACACACTTTTAAACCATTCCCAGTCCCTTATTAACCTTTCCTACTCCCTTATTAACCTTTTCCACACTTTTATAAATACTACTTATGTTCTTAAACATATTCTGCACTCTTAAACCTACGTAACTTTAACAACATTCATATACAGTACCGCAAAATCCCACAATATAGAGAAAAATTCACGATAAATAATTAAATATAATAGTTTTAAAAATTCCTTGATACAGTGAGGCCACAATAAGTGAACTGTGATATAGAGAGGGACTACTGTATTTTCCATGATGGCTTATTGTTATTAAATAAATTCTGAACTTGCTCTTTAAGAACAAAACATCTTTCTTAGGTTAAAATTCTCTTTGTTGTACTCACTTTCTATTTATATTTGGTAGACTAAATCTAAGAATGTCTACCTTCTGCTTTTCAATTTTCCACCTGTTGGCCTAATTTCCTATATTGTTTTACTTCATTATATTATCTTTTCTCACATTATTTTTCTAATCAATGTTTTTAAAGCACCTTTCATGTGTCCTGAGACACTCATTTTTACTCCTGCTCAACTTTATTATGGTGGTATTATTTGAAAAACAAATGCTAGTGTTTTTTTTTTAAGTTTTAATAATTAATTTCAGAAGTAAAAGTCAGTTGGGTGAAGCATCAGATGTATTCCCTCCAAAGCCATGAGTGGAATATTTGGAGACATTCTTGTCGCCTCACTCCTGAGTTCTTGGCAGTTTGTAAAATTTTCTTTGTTCTAAAAGTTTTAAGCTTAAACTGAAAACTTGTAAAGTATTAAACAAGAACAAGAAGAGGCCTGAGAGTGTGTGTGTGTATGATTCTACTAAAAGAGATGCTGTTGCCCCTAGATTCATTCTGAGGAAACATCATGGTTAAAATGAAGTTACCCAGCTAATTTATTCAGCTCATCCTCCCCCCAAAAGATATAGGTGACCATTGTTTGGCAGGTGTTTGCCTACATGCTTTATGTTTATGGCCATATTTAATTACTCCAAACATTTTATGACAAAACTATAATTGCCGATTTCTAATGAGGTGTCTGAGTTTTAAAAATACCAAATGGCTAAAAATAATGAGAGATTTGGGATTAAAATGCATGTACCTTTAACATTAAAGCCCAATTTTAATTCGTTACACATTTGGTTTTCTATATTTGCATTAATAATATTTCTGTATCTTGCTCATTGGCTTGTAGATCCTCTTGCATTTAATCATGTGTTTCTGTAGGTTACCTCGATTTAAAATATTTGCTTTTTATTCTCGGTATTATCTTCTATCAATGTTTATTTTGCATTTTTAATTTTATATTATCTTCCCAATATCATGGCATATATTTTTAAAGGCATGTTCTTCTTGTATTTTCTCTTATGTCTACTTTTGAGAAATAGCTCATATTAAAGTCTCATGGTTCCTCTTCTCACTATTCTTTCTAATTTTCTACTACATTTGATAAACATTTTTATTTTGAGATTTTTTTCTTGTTCTCAAACTTAACTTGTATTGTTTTCTTAATCTTTGTTTTATTGTATTACATTTTAGCATTCTTATTTTTATTATAATGCTTTCTAAATATAATGAATATCAGATTACAACAATGAATATCGTGAGTGTTCTGACAATGAAATTTATGCAATTTTTATAACTTGCATAATCACAGGAAGGATCATAAATACAAATTCTGATATATCTATGGTTACTTAGTAAAGAAGGGAACGGACATAAACTAAATCAGTCACTCTCTCAAAGGCACTTTCTTTTCCATCATGTTCCAGATAAAATTCTTTCATGTAGAATTGCTATGTTAAAAATTTTAGTTTTCCCTCAAAATCAATCCTTTTTAATAATAACTTCTTTTGTCCTGATATATACAAAGTAGCAGTATATTGCATCTATTTCAGGTGATTAATTTTTTTTGTACAGAGTCATAGATTATTTTTATTTAAATGGAAACCAAAATTTTAAAAAGGAAGCTAAATCAAAAAAATTAATAATAATAATAATTTAAATGGAGACCATATTGCTTGATGTAAAGGTGAGAATCAATATTAATTAGAGTATAAAGCATATATATATATTATATATATATATATATATATATAGAGAGAGAGAGAGAGAGAGAGAGAGAGAGAGCAAGTGTGTTTTTATTCATGTAAAGACATTTCAGGGATATTTTTTAGTTTAACAAATTATAAGAATTTCAGAATGAGGTTTATATACATTATTTACTCAGGAAAAAATCTATGTTTCATATCAATATCAATTTTTAAATAATAATAATATAAACTGCCAAGGTAAATTGAATCTCTATTTCCCAAAACAATAAGTTTGAGAATTTGTCACAGGAGAATCTTAATGAGTTCTCTTTACAATGATTTCCAGGTGCTTATATTGCATAATGAGTACCTTAAAACAAGAAAAATAGTTTAATATTTCAAAAACTAATTTTAAAAATTTCAAAAGACATAAATATTATTGAAATATATTCTTTCACTTTACTGCAAAGGAAAAATAATCTTAAGAAAGCAAATTGTGAAAATATGTAATTTATCCCTATTTTATAATCACATCAAAATGTTCAGCTTTCCAACTTGGGTTAATTTTTACAGGTCCAATTCCTTATTTTAAAGAAAATATTATAATGTGAAAATTTCTCAAAATGTTTTATTTTTATGTTACTATTTTAACTTTGAATGTATACATGGAAATTTCACCTAAAAGAAAGAGAAACCCCAGAGAAGTGTTAGGCCTGTGAGCTTATAAACCTACTGAACAAAGAGCAGTAAGTTTATGAAAAAGTGACAAAAGAAAAAGGTTGGGGCTATGATTGGGGCAGTAAATTGTGGGAATGTAAATATAGAGAGGGAAACTAATGGAAGTTAAGGGTTATTTCAGTAATGTTTATATATGTCGATTCAAGTCAGTACCATCTCCAATGACAAGTTGTCTTCTCTTCCTGACATGAAAAAGAGGAAAGGGGGAAACTTTCCCATGGGGAAATTTATGCCTCACTTAGTTGGGAAGAGGACAGACTGCTCGTTCTATATTTGTTGTTTCTCAATTGACTTCAGCTCAGAATAATTCATATGCCAAAATGACATATCTTGGGATGGCATATTCTAATCCCTTTTATAAAAAAGTGTGAATGGAACAAAGTAAGGAAGGATAAGAAGGGTAGGACATGAGGTCAGAAAAGCAGATGGTATAAGAACTCCTCAAAGGTCATTGTAAGGATTTTGGCACTTTTTTAAATGTTTTTTTTTATTTTTAAGTTATGATTAATGTACAATATTATATTCATTTCAGGTGTATGACATAGTGATTATACATTTATACACTTACAGAGTGATCACCCCAATAAATCTAGTACCCATTGACACAACACAGGGTTTTTACAATATTATTGACTGTATTTTCACTGCTGTACTTTACATCACCATGACTATTCATTCTGTAACAACAAATTTCAATACTTATTAATACCTTTACCTTTATCATTCATCTCCAACCCCCCTCACACCCAGCAACCATCAAAATGTTCTCTCTATCTATGAATCAGTTTCTCTTTTGCTTGTTCATTTATTTTGGTTTTTAGATGCCACATATAAGTGAAATACCCTCTAGGTCCATCCTTATTGTTGCCGATGGCATGATCACATTCTTTTTTTATGGCTGAGTCATATGCCATTTTATATATGCACTACTCCTTTATCGATCTTCCAGTCAGGGTACATCAGAGAAGGAAAACTCTGACTCCAAAAAACCTCCGCTGCCTTGCGGCATACCTCTTCAGGGGAAAGGCTAAGGGAGTAAACCCCGACAGAAAATCCGGAGCCGGAGTCCCTAAGGCGGTTCGACGTTGTAGTCAACACCGGCAACTCCTGCGGCGCACCTGAAGCCAAGCTGTATTGACTCCGTCTTTCCCTTGGATCCTTCAGCTGCGAAGAGAGGGGGGGTCTGCTGCATGGGCAACAGCTGGCCCTCCATATCACCCTGCCCAGGCTCTGTAGCTTCAGCGTCATCGCAAGATGTCGATTCAACATGGGAGGAGACAGATACCATGTCACTCCCGAGTCGGACTGCACAGCCATTCTCGGCCGTGCAGATAGACTCTTAAGAAGCTACACCATCGTCTCTCGAGACGGACGGCTGCCGACGACGACGACGACTCCTTTATCCATTCATTTATTGATGGCTGCTTCCATATATTAGCTATTGTAAATAATGATGCAATGAGCAAATATCTTTTCAATTAGTGTTTTCAGTTTCTTCAGAGAAATACCCAGAATTGAAATGCTGGGTCCCTCTTTGTCTCTTGTTATAACCTTTCTCTAAAAGTCTACTTTGTCTGGTATAAGTATTGCTATCCCAGTTTTTTTGTATGTCTGTTTCCATTTTTATGAAATGTCTTTTTTTCATTACTTTCAGTCTGTATGTGTCTTTCAACCTGAAGCAAGTCTCTTGTAGACATATAAGGGTCTCATTTTGTCATCTCTTCAGCAACACTGTATGTCTTCTGATTGGAGTATTTAATTCATTTACATTTAAAGTAATTGTTGGCCCTGGCTGAGTAGCTCGATTAGAGCTTTGTCCTGCTATGCCAAGGTTGCAGGTTCAATCACTAGTTAGGACACATACAAGAATCAACCAATGAATGCATAAATAAATGGAACAACAAATTGATGTTTCTCTCTTTATCCCTTCCATTCTTTCTAAAAAAATAAGATCTTTTGCCATCTCTTGTAACACTAGTTTGGTGGTGATGAACTTCTTTACCTTCTTCTTGTCTGGGAAGCTATTTAACTGTTCTGCAATTCTAAATAATAGCCTGTCTGGATAGAGTAGTGTTGGTTGTAAGTGATTGCTTTTCATCCCATTGATTATAACATGCCAATCCCTTCTGGCCTGCAAAATTTTCATTGAGATGTCAGCTGACAGTCTTATAGGAGCTCCCTTATGGATAACTAACTACTTTTCTCTTGCTACTTTTAAGATCCTCTGTTTGTCTTTAACCTTTGACATTTTGATTATAATGTGTCTTGGTGTGGGTCTCTTTGGGTTCAGCTTATTTGGGGCTCTCTACACTTCCTGAACTTGTATGTCTAGTTCCTTCACCAGGTTAGATAAGTTCTTCATTATTATTTTTTTCACATAGGTTTCCTTGCTGTCTCTTCTCCTTCTGGCACCCCTATGGTGTGAATGTTGATATGCTTGAAGTTGTACCAGAGGCTCCTTACACAAACCCCATTTTTCTTTTTTGATTCTTTTCTTTTTGCTGTTCTGATTGGGTGTTTTTGCTTCTTTATACTCCAAATCACTGTTTTGATCTTCTGCTTCATCTACTCCATTGTTGATTTCCTATATATTTTTTTCATTATAATTACTGTATTCTTTATTTCTTACTGATACTTTTTTATGCTTTCTATCTCCATTTTTATGTTTTCTATCTCTTTGTTGAAGTTCTCGCTAAGTTCTTCTACTCTTCCCCTAAGTTAATTGAGTAATCATATAACTAGTGTTTTGAATTCTGCATCTAGTAGATTGCTTGTCTCTGTTTTCTTTAGTTTCTTTTATGGAGTTTTGTTCTGTTCTTTTATTTGGAGCATGTTTTTTTTATCTCGTCATTTGGCAACCTCCTTGTGTTTGTATACATTAGGAAGAGCTGCTAAATCTCCTGGGCTTGGTAGAATAGCTTTATATAGTAGCCTCATCTGTGGGTCCCAGCAGCAGAACCTCCCTGGTCACCTGAGATTGGCACTCAAGTTGCTCCCTCTTGTTATAGATGAGCCTTGGTTGTTGTTGGTACCTCAATGGAAGGGATTTATCCTCAGGTCTTCCAGCTGCAAGGACTTGCCTTGAGCACAGAGCAGGACCAGCTGTGTAGGGACAGAATTCTTTATAGCATGACTTGCTTCAGTGGGGCTCTGGTTCTCAATGAGTCCACTACTAGGATGTGTCACTCAGGAAGTGTTTGGGTGGCACTGTGGCATGATCTGAAGCTGTCCACCAGGAGGTACAGGCCAAGTTTACCTGATACCTGTACCCTGCCTGGGGCTACCCAACATGAGCAACAGAGCTACTTGTGCTGAGTTTGAAGATGCCCAAAAGAGCAAAGTTGTGAACTACGGCCAGCTACTGCTACAGCAGGAGGCATGGGGCATTCTGAGGTGAGATATTGCTTCTTTGGTTTTTGAACCTTTGAGAGAATTTAGGAAAGTCCCCAGCATGAGCCAAAATAAGCCATTTGTGCGGAAAAGCCACTGGAAATAGCTTGGTGGACCCAAACGTTTGGTGGGGTAAGGTCTCAGGTCAAAACAAACTGTGTTAATGAGATTGATAGGTACTAACCTATGTTTCCCACCTGCTGGCTCTGTGAAAGGAGGGCTCAGCAAAGGAACAATGGCCTCTGCCAGAACCTCTGTCTTGGAGAAAGCTACCACTCCAGCCCTCACTCTGAGACCAGATAATTTAGTCTCTCCTCATGTGTCCCTGGTGCCCTACAAGAAAATTCTCCAAGGATAGAGCTCAGAGTAAATGAGTCTAAGTCCATGCACAGGCCCTTTAAAAGAAACACCTAAGACTCTAGTAGCTCTGCCTCTCAGTCACAATCTCCACTGATTTTCACAGCCAGAAGTCATGGGGACTTCTCTTCCACATACTGGATCCCTGAGGGCCTGGGACTGGGATCCCTTGCTCCTTGGGGGGAGGGGGGTGCTCTATAACCAATATATTCTTCCCTTTTTTATTGTTTATTAAAATTGTCCCAATTTTTCCCCTTTGACCCCTTCCACTGAGCCCACCCCTCAGTCCGTCAATTAGTCCTCATTTTGATGTCTATGTCCACGGATTCATACAAGTTCTTTGTCTAACCCCTTCCCCTTCCTTCCACCATTACCATCTTTCTCCTCCCCTCTTACAGCTGTCAATCTATTTCATGTTTCCATTTCTCTGGTTTTATTTTTCTCATTAATTTATTTTGTTCATTAGAATCCAGCTATAAGTGAGATCATATGGTGTTTGTCTTTCACCGATGGGCTCAATTCACTTAGAATAATAGTTTCCAGTTCCATCCATACAGATGGAATTTCCTCAAAAATTAAAAATGCAACTGCCTTCTGACCCAGCAATTCCACTGCTGGAAATATACCCTAAGAATTCTGAAACACCAATTCAAAGGAATTCAAGCACCCCTGTGGTCATGACAGCACTATTTACAATGGCCAAGTGTTGGAGACAGCCTACATGCCAATCAGATGAGTGGGTAAAAAACCATGGTACATTTACACAGTGGAATACTACACAGCAGAAAAATTAAGGAATCCCTTCCAATGTTTAATCACCACACATAAGTGAGAGATCAGACCAGACAGTCTCTATCCTTCCTATCAGTGTCAACATGGCTTCTTCTCTTTATCCTTAGTTATAGATCTTCTATTTAGCTAGTCATCAGGTGATTCTGAATGATGATTATCTCATAGTTTGGTTGTAATTTTGATATGATTGTGAGAATATTTGAGTAACACATTTAGGTTCATTGCCATGTTGACCAGAAGCCCATGGCGGGGTCTTCAAAATATTTTAATGTTTCTAAAATAGACTCTCAAAATCTGTTTTGAGATTTTTTCTTTTTTTATTGTTTTTCAATTAGAGTTGTCCCATTTTTCCTCCATTGCTCCCCTCCATCCAGCCCACTCCTTCTTCCACAGTCATTCCCCACCCTGTTGTCCATGTCCATGAGTCATTTATACATGTTCTTTGACTAGACCCTTCTCCTACTTAAACCCCTTCCCTCCCCCCTAATAACCGTTATTCTGTTCCTTGTTCAATTTTTTTCATTTGTTTGTGTTGTTCATTAGTCTCCTGTATTAGGTGATATCATATGGTATTTTTCTTTCTTATTTCACTAAGCATAATTCTCTCTAGTTCCATCCATGTTGTCACAAATGGCAGCAGTTCCTTCTTTCTCTCTGCTGTGTAGTATTCCATTGTGTAGATGTACCACAGTTTTTTGATCCACTCATCTACAGATGGGCACTGAGGCTGTTTCCAGCACTTGGCTATTGTAAACAGCACTGCTATGAACATAGGGGTGCATAAGTTCTTTTGAATTGGGGCTTCAGGATTCTTCGGGTATAATCCTAGCAGTGGAATCACTGGTGCAAAAGGAAGCTCCATTTTTAGTTTTTTGAGGCAATTTCATACTGTCTTCCATAGTGGCTGCACTAGTCTGCATTCCCACCAATTGTGCACTAGGGTTCCTCTTTCTCCACATCCTCACCAGCACTTGTTGTTCATTGATTTGTTGATGATGGCCATTCTGACAGGTGTAAAGTGGTACCTCATTGTGGTTTTTATTTGCATCTCTCTGATGGCCAGTGATATTGAGCATTCTTTCATGTGTCTATGGACCCTCTGTATATCCTCCTTGGAGAAGTGTTTATTCAGGTCCTTTGCCCATTTTTTAATTGGGCTGTCTGTCTTCTTGGTGTTGAGATGTGTAAGTTCTTTATATATTTTGGAGATCAATTCTTTGTCTGAGGTATCATTGGCAAACATGTTTTCCCATATGGTTGATTTCCTTTTCATCTTGCTGATGTTTTCTTTTGCTGAGCAGAAACTCTTTAGTTTGATGTAGTCCCATTTACTTATTCTTTCCTTTATTTCTCTTGCCTTAGGAGATGTATCAGTGAAAATATTGCTATGTGGGATAACTAAAATTTTCCTGCCTATGTTTTCCTCTAGGATATTCATGGTGTCACATCTTACATTTAAGTCTTTGATCCATCTTGAGTTTATTCTGGTGTGTGGCATAAGTAGGTGGTCTAGTTTCATTTTTTTGCACATCCCTGTCCAGTTCTTCCAGCACCATTTGTTAAAGAGGCTCTTCTCATTCCATTTGATGTTCCTTCTCTCTTTGTGGAATATTAGTTGGCCATAGAGGCCTGGGTTTATTTCTAGGCTCTCTATTCTGTTTCATTGATCTATATGTCTGTTCTTATGCCAGTACCAGACTGTTTTTATCATAGTGGCTTTGTATATAGTTTGATGTCTGGTATCATGATTTCCTCCTGCTGTGTTCTTCCTCCTGAAGATTGCTTTGGCTATTTGGGGTCTTCTTTGGTTCCATGTAAATTTTTGAAGTATTTGTTCTAGTTCTGTGGAATATGTCATTGGTATTTGAATAGGGATTGCATTGAATCTGTAAGTTGTTTTGGGTAATATGGACATTTTAATGATGTTGTTTCTTCCCATCCATGAACATGATATTTGCTCCCATTTATTTGTATCTTCCTTAATTTCTTTCTTCAGTGTTATGTAGTTTTCCAAGTACAGGTATTTTATCTCTTTGGTTAAGTTTATTTTTCTTGTTGCTATAGTAAATGGGATTTTTTTTTTTTTTTAGTTTCTATCTCTGATATTTTATTATTGGTGTACAGAAATACCTTCGACTTCTGTATATTGACTTTGTACCTTTCTATTTTGCCAAATTTGCATATCATGTCGAGTAGTTTTTTAGTGGAGTCTATAGGGTTTTCTATGTACACTATCATGTCATCTGCAATTAATGACAGTTTTACTTCATCTTTTCCAATTTGAATGCCTTTTATTTCTCTTTCTTGTCTGGTTGCTGTGGCTAGAACTCTCAAGACTGTGTTGAATAGGAGTGGAGAGAGTGGACATCCTTGTCTTGTTCCTGATCTCAGGGAGAATTCTTTCAGTTTTGCGAGGCTGGTGGATTCCGCTCTGCTGACCCCCTCGCCCTCGTGGGGCCAGAGAGGGAAAGGGGGTTTGGGCGAGGGGGTGCTGGGAGCCTCCTACTTATTCTACACCTCTCATGTCTCTTCACTGTGCCAGATTAGAGTCAAGCTCAGCAGGGTGTTCTTTCCCTGCTGATTCCAACAAGCCCATTCCCTTGGCTATGGTTTCGCTGGATAGTATAGGGACAGTGGGAATCTTATTCATCCATTCATGCGTGTCACTAATTAGATGATGAGGCATTTAGCTACCTTAAGAGAGTCATAGTTACTCCCGCTGTTTACCCGCGCTTCATTGAATTTCTTCACTTTGACATTCAGAGCACTAGAAAAAAATAACATCGTGATCTTTGCGATACTTTGAGATTTTTAATAAAATTATATTATTTCATAAATTTGTGATAACCTGTACTTATAAGATTAAGTGTATATGTAGCCTGCCTAAGGAGAAGCAAGTTCAGTAACAGAATAATATAAAGTACAATGCTAACACATTTATTTATCTGATTTTTGTTTGGGCATCAGAAACTTTATTAACAGACTATCCATAGGTATTTAACAAAATTTAAAAATAAGAACCTTGTTTAACAGTGTATTTCATTAAAACAACTAGAGGATTTCTTTAAAATACTGATTATAACTTTTCTAATAACAGCAATGTCTTTTTAACATATAAGCTTACATACATGAATTACTAGTACCCTGTAGTTGTTCTAAACTATGTTTCTGGTTTCTCTTAACTAAAAAATCTTTTGGTTGAATTGTTATTCTGGGTCAGTCCAGATATATTGCTGTCATTCTAGATCTACGGTTGTCATTCTAGAGTGCCACTGCCTTGTACAAAGATGTTTGATTTTTATTTCAACTTGCTCATTACTGTGACCCTAAATTTCTCAGTTTTTGCATATTAACTTGGTCAAAATAATCTGTGAAGCATGGTGCCTTATCATTATTATGTTTGGTAAAATGCTAGCAGCTTGTTTTATTATTTAACATAAATGACTATATGCAGCTGCAACTCTCTTCTTTCAAACTCAATTGTTCAACATCTAATGTCTTTTTCTGCTTTTCTCTCTGTCAAGATCAGCATTCTATACAATGAAAGAGGACTCAGTTTCAAGGTATATTGTATTGGAAAATTCATTCCCTTCTTGAAATCAGATCTTAAAATGAACACTGCCGTTGGACATTACCATGAATGTATACTGTATTGGACAGTACCATAGCATTTTCTATGTACCATGCAAACTCCCCCCACCTCCACCCCTGGCTAAAACATCTAAACAGGATTTCTCTTTAGCTAACTCACAGACATGTAATAGCATGTGAGTTATATTTTTATTTACCTAAGGGGTGAATACACATGTCTATTGATTTTTTTTAATACATATCTTCTTTTAATTATTTTAAAACCTGAATTTTGTATTTACAAGGTTTCTTTTACCCAAACAAAATGTTTTGATACAAAAAACTGAATCAATTGTTCATGTGTCTGTGATAGCGTGTAGTAAGGAATAAATGTTGCATTTAATTTTCAAGTTAACACATAATAATCCAGCTTTTTTCTTCATTTCAGGCCTTCAAAAACATCATACATATATGCAGAGCAGTGAAATGTGATTATAGGTAACGTATCTCTACTCAAGCAAATTCTCTATTGGGGCCAGCCAAAGGATATGTTCAGTGACAGGCTTTCCGGTGCCATTTTGTCTCTGATTATCAGCAGACATTTGGGTAATAACTAGTAAATGTCCTACCTCCATTTGGAAGCGGGGTAGAAGGCCACTAGGGACCTTTAATTATCTTTTTTAATGATGATCTTCTTTACTAAAGTTATGTGGCCAAGGAAGAGAGATGACAAACTTGTTTACAACTGAAATATTCTAACCAACAGTAATTAACTATGTGAAACATATGTGCTAAATATGAGTTTTTTAAGGATAAGCTTTCAACTTTAGGAAATGGTAGATATGTCCTCATTTCAAATGTACACATGCAAATTATTATTCCTGTCTGAACTTGACATACCCTGGGATTTTTGTCTGTTTGCTTTAGGAGACTTACCTGAGCTACAAATGTATTGATTTAGAGAAAATGTAAACAGCTTTAATCTTGGTGACAGGAGCTCAAAATTTTCTACTCAAGTCTGTTATTGACTTCTTTTATAGGCATTCATTAATTCTTATTGTGAATGTTTCCTTATCATGAATTGAGGTGAGGAAATATATATAATATTTTATATATAATTATGTGAAATTATTATTTATATATACTTCATAATATTTCATACATATATACATATGAAATTTTATATATGTATATATATATATATATATTTCACAGATACACTGCAAGGAAATGGAAGAATTAAGACAGTATAATAATGTGAGCCATTAGGTGTAGTAATTTTGGAAATACTAAAATTTGAATACTTAGTTTCAAACTTTTATAAATGTTTATTTCTTCATTCAACATATATTTCCAAACTGTGAAAGTCTTGGGGATTTATTAAGTTATTTACAAGTCTCTGAGAAACAAACATGTCATTTTCAAACATCTAACCTGGAATCTTCCAAATATTCTTTTGTGAAGAAAGACAAACTAATCTATAATTCCTCCCAAAGGTATCCTTGGATAGGCAACAGAAAAGCTATATGTAAAACATGGTTCAGTTGAAAGCTAAGTATATTCATGTCCTTATTTGCATAAGTTTTTTCCTGTTCAATGTCATCCAGGAACTACTGAGCTTAAAAGAATAAGCATAACTTCTGGCAACTATGTTTTATAATCTCCCCTTTGCTCTCAACAACATAATCTAAAACAAGGGTTGGCAAAATCTTGGCCATGGGCAAAATTTGACTCACCAGGCCATCCATTTTCATAAGTGAAGAGTTATTGAAACACAGCTGCTCCCACTCATTTATGTATTGTCTATGATAGTTTTTGCACTTCAACTCAGAGTGGTTGTGAGAGACCACAGAGCCCAAAATATTTACTATTGCCCCATACAAATAAAAGATGTTTAGGCCAGATCTAAATCATCATTATCTTCTTTTACAAATATATGAAAGGCAGCATGTTGTAATGGTAAAAAATGTCAAAGCTCTCTTCATGTCTCAAACTGCAATTTCTTCATATACAAAAAGATGATATGTTAGTCTTTTTCTTTCCCTGAATATGGAAGAACTTCAGAATCTGGGAAATTGGTTTGAGCATCTCTTAACTATTGGATATCTAGATGTTTAGTCCCCAATTAGCTCTTTACCAATCCATGAATTTACATAGCTGTGAGTTGAAATAAGATGCTTGTTTCTTTACCACAGACTGCTACATAGGAATCCTGAAGTGGAGTGTATGGAAAAGAAAATGATAGGGCAATAAAGCTCTATCTCATTTGTTAGATCATTTGGGAGAATGGAAAACTTTTGTAACAGTCATATAGTGTCACGCCTCTTCTCAGGACTGTGCATATTAACTCATTTAACTTAAAGCAAAAGTCTTACAATGGCCTAGTAGGTCTAAAAGAATCTGAACTACCCTTTCCTGCATTCCCTCACCTTGTACTGCTCTCACCTTTATTACTCAATGCAGTCACATGTATCCCCTTGCAGCCCCTGAATCACTCAGGATGCTCAAAACATAAGGCTTTCACATGTTGCCTTGCTGTCTCCCTAACATACCTTGGGGGTTTGTTCAAATATCACCTTCTCATAGATGCCTCTCTTGACCATAATTTAAAATTAAAACCCATTTTTCCTAATACACTCTCCAAATCACCCCTTCCCTGTTTTATTTTTCTTTGATAGTACATAGCACCTTCTACAATACTTTATAATTGACTTATTTTATGTTTCCTGTTTGTTGCTCTCTTTTTTTAAAGCTTTAAAGGGGCATAGATGTGTGTGTGTGTGTGTGTGTGTGTGTGTGTGTTTGTGTGTGGTCCTCTAATATTGTCCAAGGATGTAGAAGAGTGCTTGGAACTTAGTAGAAAGGCCTCAAAACTATCTTATGAATGAATGAATGAATGAATGAATGAAGTGAAACCTTAAGATAATAATACTTATAAATGCTTAATCTGTGCTGAGCCCTTTCACATTCCTGAGAATATATATGTAAATAAAGCACAGTACAGTTTTTAACAAATACAGTAAGGATCAAAACAATACCCTAAATAGTCACTAATTTGAATAGGTTTTATAAGTAAATAAGGCAATAAAACCAAAGATTGCCTCTATTAACCTGCTCTAAGCCTTTTCTGTCTTACAGATGCTCATCAACTTCCTCCTCCTTTCATTTCTTCTTCTCTCTTTATAGAGTTGCTTACATTTTCTTTATCATAATTTTATTTTTTCAATTCTTTCACCATAATTTTTACTAACTTCCTTCAGTTACTCACCCATAGAATTTTACTAAAACTGCTTTCTAAGCTTTTTTTAATAATCAAGGAAAATATTGTATGTGAAAAATTTACCACACTGGTAGTCATATTAAAAGAGCTCTATATGAAAAAAAGAAAACAAAAAATAAAAAACTTCTTTGAGACACTCTAAAATTTCAGTTACCAGGAGCCAGCAGAAGACCTAAGACAATTCATTTAAGACATTGTAGGAGTATAATGCAGCCACCTCAATATTGGAGAGAATGTGGTATTGGAATAGGGAAGATACAGATTTTCCAAGGCAGAGAAAGGTAGGTGTAGAACTGGATAGCAAAGATAACTCTGATTGGCCCAGAAATCTGACTAATCTGTGAAAGAAAGATATACTATAGTTTGATAAGCTAAAAGATTTGTATACCACACACTAAAAAGAGTCACCAGAACTTGGATCCTTTGTTCTACAGAAGGAAAAGTCCTGAGCGCAATTTCAAAATATGTTAAATCAGTAGTAAACTAAACCTTAAATGATGCCAAATATATACATTTTACTTTAGCTCAGCCTCCAGCTCTAGCAGCCTGAAAGAAAGTGTCATATATTTTCCAAAGATAAATACTATATAATTCAGTCCCTACTGTTATTGAATACACAATGTCTGGCAAAATATAAAAAATGCAAGTCACATGAAATAACAACAACAACAAAAGGCTTGATGATGTAATTATGGATAATAAATATTAGGTGATAAAGAAACTAAAGTATTGTCTTAGTCCATTTGAGCAGCTTTAACAAAAATACCATAAACAACAGAAATTTGTTTCTCACAGTTCTGGATGTTGGAACATTTAAAATCAGGCTGCCAGTGGATTCAGCATCTGGTGAGGATCCACTTTCTAGTTTATAAATGACACCTTCTAGCTGTCACCTCACAAGAGAAAATGAGGGGGCTAGGGAGCTGTGTGGAATCTCATTTATAATAGCACTAATCCCTTTTATGAGGGCTCCACTTTTATGGCTAATCTCCTTCTCAGTGCTCCACTGCTTAATACCAGTAAGTTTCAATATATGAATTTTAGAGGGACTCAAACCTTCAGACAGTAGCAAGTATCTACTGAAAATGGTGAACAACTCGAATGATAAAATATTCAGAACATATAAAAGAACCAAAAGGAATTGTATAAATTTTAAAAATCAAATATCAAAAATGAATTTATTTTTGGGGTTTTAACAATAGATTGACATAGCACACTAATTAATTAATAGCCTTCAAGACTGATCAGTGGACTATATCCAAAGTAAAAAAGAGAGAGAGTGTTTTAGCAGGAATAGTGCAAAAATACTTCATGCAGAAGTAATTTGATTTTTCACAATATTTTGTAGATAAGACTTGGGGAATAAATCTACTAATAATTTTGGTTTGATTGTTTTAACATGTCCAAGGGTCCATGAGAGATTAGGATTAAATTATTATAGTAGACCAAAATTAATAAAATGTATTAATAGAACTAGAAAAAGAAAAAAGAAAACTAGAACAAGAGAAAAAAAGAATCTCTGATTTTAGAGAAAATATCATCTGGTCTGCATAATTATAATCCTGAAAGGAAAGATGTGGTTCAGTTGGTTGGTTAGGCATTTACCTGTAAACCAAAAGGTCACCAGCTCAATTTCTGGTCAGAGTACATGCCTTGGCTGCAGGCTTGTTCCCCTGTTAAGGGCATGTGAAAGGTAATTGACAGATATTTTTCTTCCTCTCTCTAATTAAATTTTTTTTTAAGTTTAGAAGAAATATGTAAAGATAAAATTACTGTGGGTTTTCAAAATTTAATTGAAAGGCATAAATCTACAAATCCAGAATCCTCATCAAACTCTTAGACAAAATTTTTTAATGTTTTTTTTTTTAATTACTAGGCACATCATAGTCAATCTGCTGAAAACTAAAATAGAAAGCAAGTCTCAGTAGAAGCTAAAGGACAAAAGATTAAATACAGTGGAAGGGAGTCTTTCTAAACAAAAGCATTAGGCAGTTAGAACATTATACAATAGCATGTTTACATTGCTAAAAACATAAAATAAAATAAAATATGAACCTAGGATTGTATGTCTGGTAAAAAATATATTCCCCAAATGAAGGCAAAATAAGGATTCTGTAAAATGATGAAGATAATAATAAAAATATATAATTTGGTCCCAATAGGTTTATACTATACTATAAGTTCTTCAATCTGAAGAAAAATGATGGTAAATGAAATCTTGGATATCTTCTCTTAAGAAAGGACTGAGGATAAATGGAAAGGATAATTATATAAAAATATACTTATGCATTTAAGATAGAAATTTAGATTTTTTAAAAAGGCCATGTAGCAAAGGAAGGGATGTTGTAAAGTCTTTACATTATGAAGTAGTACTATATTAAGAGAAGCTTACCAGCCAAGATGGAGGTGTAGACAGATATGCTGCATCTCCCTCCACAACTAAGAAGGAATACAACTACCTCAAAACTAGAAACAACCAGAAGTTCCAAAAAATCAAACGGCATGGAGGTCCAGCAAACAAAGATATAAGGAAGAAATACTCATTCAGACAGGTAGGAGGAGCGGATCCAGGGTGGAAAGGACATGGTGTGGTGGTGGCAGCAGCGGCAACAGCAGCAGGCTGGCAGGAAGTGCAGTTACACATTTTAAAAAGTCAGGAGGGACACCTGGGGAGCATTCCCAGCTCCTCACCAGACTGCACAGCTCACTGTCCCAGCACCAGTAAAATCAAGTCTCATTGCTTTTGACTGTGAAAACAAGTAGGGGTTGGGATGGAGGCAGAAACTGCCAGTCTCTCAGCAGAGTCCACTTGTTTAAAGAGTCCCCACAGTCCTAGAACATCCGCAGACCCACCCACTCTGGGAACAATAGCCAAGGCAGCAGTAGAGGGGCACCAGTCTGGTGCAGAAGTGGGAGAAGTGCCTGGAAAAGGGGTGAGTGCTGGACAAGCGGCATTGTTCCCTCTCAGACCCCTCCCCCACATCCAGCGCCACAACGTGGTAAAACAGGTCGCCCATTACTGATGAATACCTAAGGCTCTGCCCCTTACAATGAAATAGGAGTGATAGCTCTGCCTGGGATATGGAAGCAGACAAACCCAGGAGACTTCCAGCCAAGATGGAGGCAAGACTGACATGCTCCATATCCCTCCACAACTAAGAAAGAATACAATTACCACAAAACCAGAAATAATCAGAAATTCCAGAAAATAAATGGAAGTCCAATGTATAAAGTTCTAAAGAAGTGGTGTTTGTCTGAACAGGTAGGAGGGGCGAAGCCAGGGAGGAGAGATCAAGCTGTGCTATCCGTGGCATCAGCCAAGATGGCAGCAGGACAGCAATAAACACAGACACTTGTATTTAGGGGAGGCGAGAAGTGTCAGGGGAGCACCCTCAGCTGCAGACCAAACCCATCAGCTTGCCATTCCAAAGCCAGGGAAGGCAGAACTCCATTGTCTAGGACTGTGAGGCCCGGAGACGGTGGGATGGAGGAGGAGGCTCCCGGTCTCTCAGCAGAGAGTGAACAGCAGGAATCCATCTTGGACCCTCATACTCACAGAAAACACCACAATGTGGTGAGATGGGTCATCCGATTGTGACAAGTGCATCGGACTCCATCCCCTATAGCACAGGAGGTGTGACAGCCCTGACCAAGAAGCAAAGGTAAACACAAAATGGTCAGGATGGCACAGATCATGATGGAGATCCTGGTGACGCAGCTGACCAGACAGCAAATATCTAATCTAACGAAGCAGCAGATAGGAAATCTTTCTGAGGCACAGTTCAGAGCTTTGGTTATAAAAAATGCTTACAGACCTAACAGCAGATCTTAAACAAGACAGGGAAGGAATGAGGCTAGTCCTGCTGAAATGAACAAAAATACATACAAAACTAGTGGTGAGGGAAAGAAAACCAGGGATCAAATCAACAAATTGGAACAGAGGGAAGGAACAGTCAACCAGTGCAGAAAGAGGAAACGAGAAGTGAGAAAAATGAGGAGAGGTTCAGAAACTTATGCAACAGCTATAAGCAGGCCAACATCTGAATCATAGGGTTGCCAGAAGGTGAAGAACTAGAAATTAAAAAATTATGTAAAAAAAATAATGAAGCAGAACTTCCCGAACTTGGGGAAGGAAATAGACTTATAGGTGCAGGAAGCAGAGAGAGTTTCAAAAACACTGGACCCAGGGAAAACCACACCAAGACACATTATAATCAAAGTGTCAAAAATTAAGGATAAAAAGAGAATCTTAAAAGGAGCACAAGAGAAGAAGAGAATTACATACAAAGGAGTCCCAATGAGATTATCAGCTGATTTCTCAAAAGAAACTCTGCAGGCAAGAAGGGACTGGCAAGAAAAATTCAAAGTAATGAAAAGCAAAAACCTACAACCATGATTACTCTGTCCAGTGAAGCTGTCATTCAGAATAGAAGGGCAGAGAATGTGCTTCCAGGACAAAGTAAAACTGAAGGAGTTCATCAGATCCAAACCACTGTTATATGAAATGTTAAAGGGACTTGTTTAGGAGAAAGAGGATCAAAACTATGAACACTAAAATGAAAACTGTATCACAACAACCAACAACAGAAGCTAGGGAACTGAAACAAAGGCAAACTAAGTAGGCAACGAGAGTGGGAAAAGAATTATAAGTATGGGGAACATTATGGGGGGAGAAAGCAGGGAAAGGGAGGGAGATGATGCAGTAATTAAGAAGCATAGTAGGAGGGAGTGGAGTAGACAGAAATATGTTAAGAAGAACTATATGCACAACCAATGGGCATGGACTAAGTTGGGGACAACTGGAGGGAGAGATGTCACTGGGTGGAGGGGAAAAAA
This sequence comes from Furipterus horrens, assembly GCF_987537825.1. Taxonomy (NCBI): domain Eukaryota; kingdom Metazoa; phylum Chordata; class Mammalia; order Chiroptera; family Furipteridae; genus Furipterus; species Furipterus horrens. The sequence goes on from NW_028327175.1 coordinate 72,867,749, forward strand.
GGGAAAAGAAATTGGGACAACTGTAACAGCATAATCAATAAAGCATATTTAAAAAATTTCAATTGACATTTTAAAAAAGAGAGAAGCTTAAAACTACATTATTATAGAAACACTAATAATAAAACACAAAGTGGCAGTACTAAAACATCATTACAGAAGATAAAATTGAAAACTAAGAAAATAAGCACTTCACACTAAAGAAGTCAGGGAAGGAAGCACAGATGTAAAAGAACATTTAGGCTAGAAAATGTGATAGAGTAAGCACAAGTCAGAACTTCTCAAACTAGTTAAAAAAAAACACAATACACTTTAAATAAAAAGACAGGGACACACTCAATAAAAGTGTTGAGAAAAAAAGATATACCAACGTTGTTTCATTTCTGACAGAGAAAGAATTTAGAGACTCGTTTCTATTCTTACATTCTTAGAAATAGTTGGATAACCTGAAAATCAATTATTTTCTTGAAGTTATCAAAGTACTGAGGTTGCAGGACAAACCCACTGTAAAATCTGGAGAGTCAGATGCACCTAGGGAAAGAGAGTTATGATTTGCTTACCTGGAACGAAATGTCATAGCCAAAATATAGTAGCTGAAACAGTTACAGGGTAATTTTGACTTAATTACTGGAGGATTAAAATTATACAAAATAAATATCAAGAAGTCCAGACTGACAAATAACTGATTGAATAATGCATGACTCTGAGAGAAGAAACAAATTTTCCTTGTAGGAAATTTCAAATAATTTATATAGATACTCTGCACTAAAGAAGTGGATAATACCTCCCCACTCCCTAAGTGTGGGCTGCACATATAGGACAGATGGGAAGGGTAGAGAAGAGGAACTTTATTATGGAGAAACCTGCATATACCACATCATACAGGTGATGAAGGTCAACATCAATAGTGATAAATTCTATTGGTAGTATATGCTTTTGACATAATAAAAATGACATTTCTTCTGTAGTCCTTCTTCCAAAAAACCACAACCACAGCCTATTCATGAGAAAAACTTCATATAAATCCTAGCTGAGGAACATTCTACAAAATAACTGACCAGTAACTCTCAAAACCATCAGTCATCAAAACAAGAAAAAGCTGAGAAACTGTCATGACCAAGAGGAGCTAAGTAGACATGACCTGAATTTACAGATCAGATGAAAAGACAGTATAGAAAGTTACCACACAACCCTTACCCAGTTTCCTCTGTTATCATATTTTATTAGTATGGTACATCTATTATAAAATTAAAATTTTATTTAAACAAAGCAAACTTAAAAAAAAAGAAGGAAACAGTGGATTTCACAATGTCCTGATCAAGTGCAAGGAGAGATGGATATGAGAGAATAGACTGAATTCATGGGCCAAAAATAAAAAGATAGTGGCTGAGGTGAGTCTAGTAGAAGCATTTTCCTTCAGTTTTCTCAAGCTACAAAATGATGTAAGATCTATGTTTAGTTTTACACTAGAGGTTTTAAGAGTGAAGCAAGTAAAAGAATGGTTAACATTTATGCTGTATATGAATAGTTATCAAATCAAATCAAAGCATTGAGAATTTCTATTCATGATTGATCTAATCTTCATAAAGTTGGTACTCTCCATGGCATGTAGCAAACCAGCAGAAATGCCTGTGACACAGCAGGCAGGCTGCAGAGAAACACCATCGTGTAGGGAGGGTGCTGTTGCAGAACAGAGAGGGACGTGGTGACAAGGGTCATAACCCAACGCTCAGCCTTGGGAGGAGAAAAACCTAAACCTTTGGGCAGATGTTGAAAAGACTCTTTTTCTTAAATAGAACACCTCCTTTGAAATATCCAGGGGACATATTTCTTATACCCTCAGTGGGGTTGCATAAGCAGCCCAGATTAAATTCTATTGCAACAACAAGCAAAACCAAAATGTATAAAAAACAAATTCACTTTTAGTATTTCATTATAATAAAATAGAGTTTAAAAAAAAGACATACCATGAAAGCCCTAAACTCAAGAAAAATGTCATAAAATTATTTTTAAAACCTTTCAAAATAAAAAATATATTAGAAATAGACTATTTCTTAAAATTAAAAAAAAAATCAATTCACCAAAACGTTAAAATTCTAAACTGTATGTCCCCAATAGTTTATAAAATGTATATATTCTAGAAAACAGAACATAATATAGAACTTTAGAATACACATTCCAAGAAATTTGCAAAACTAAAAGACAAAAATACAAATCCATAATAATAATTGCTGATATTGACATCCCTCTTTCTGTACATGGTAGAATATGAAATAAAAAACACATTAATACATTAGTTAAGATAAGGAAGAATTGAATACATTATTTGTAAATTTACACTAAATGTAAATTTATCATATTTTACCTTTCAAGAACACAACATCCAACAAGTAGAAAATGTTTTATTTTCAAATGTAAGTAGAACATTCAAGAGGGCATACCTCAAGCTGGTTTGTGAAACAAGTATCACTAAATATCAAAAGACTGAAATAAAATTGAGTATATTAATTGACTGTAATGAATTTTATTAGAAATTAATAGGAATGTCATACTTTTTAAAACAAATCTCTAAATACTGAGTTTTAACCTTCATTTAAATAGTCATATTGAATATGTCATTTTGGAGTTCACACTTTTGCTGCTCAAAACATAGTTTTGGAGATTTAGCACATTCATAAATATAGCCACATATGTGAGTTTCTCTAAAAATATACCTGGATCATATATTATGTTAATATTCATTTTGAAGTTATCTAAAATGTCCTCTATTCTTTAATACTTTATTTACTAGGTCCCAAATATCTACTCCTGACCAAGATTGCTATCTCCAGACTATTCTGAAGGATGCAAAGTAATTATTTTATTGTGGCACTAATTTGAAATTTTATTATTACTAATATAGTGGCATTTTTCATGTTTTATTGTCCATTCCAATTTTCTTTCCTGTGAATGCTTCCTGTGTATCTCTTCTTGTTTTCTACTTCTGTTGGACCTATATCACTTTTTATTGATCTTTTGGAGTTCCCATTTTTTTTCAAAAAACCCTGATTATATTCTTGGAAATAATTTCTTCTAGTGCGAAACTTATCATTTTTCTTGTTTATGGTGGGTTTTTTTTTTAAACATAAATATTTATTTAAATAAATATTATTTGTATCTGGGCATTTTATTTATTTTCTAAGAAAGCTATTTCTAAACTAAGGTCTTAGTAATATATTTTCTTCTCAAAGTTTTAAGGATTTGCATTGAGCAAGACTAGATCTTTTAGCTTTCTGTTGTTTAAGGAAGGGATCTAAATTCATATTCTTCTTATATGAATATTTGTTTTTGTCACCACTACTTATTAACTAATTCACAATTTTTCATTCATTTTCAATGCTACCTCTAAATATATTATATAAATATATGTGTAAGGTTTTTTTTTTGTATTCTATTCCAGTAATCTATTTATCAACCCCTATTGCTCTCAGTACACATTATATCAATTACTAAGACTGCAAATGAATCTTAATATCTAGTAGGAGATAGCTTTCACACCTTGTTCTTCTTCAAAAATATCTTATGTGATTCTTGTTTCTCAGAGGAATTTTAGGATTAGTTTGGAAGATTCCAAAGAACAATTTCAGTTTGGACTGAAAATCAAATTTATAGATTAAGTTGAGTGAGAATGTGCATTTTCATGATATTATAGATTGGCCTTATCATCTATATCACTTTTGATATTTAGGTGTCCTTATATATTCTTAATTAGTCTGTGACAGTGTATTACATCACTGTTCTTTTTCCTGCATTATTTGTTTTGTTTTGTTTTTAGTTTGTTGTTATTGTGAATCAGAGTATTTTCTATTATATACTTTAAATGAGTTATTAGTTTTGTATAGAAATGCTATTGACTTTTATGTTGACTCATGTTCAAAATCTTGCTAAATTCTATTTTTAATTCTAATGTTTTCTATGTAGAATTGAGGGAGGGTCCAAGGTAGATATTTTGTTTAAAGATACAAACAATTTTGTTGGTTATTTTCTAATTTAAATGCTTTTTACCTGGGATTTATCCAATAATGCACTGAGTTTTCAGTAGAGGGTGTGTCTAAATCATGAGGTTACTGTGCAGTCTTAAACTGTATCTTTCTTGATTACTAGCTCAAGTAAAGAATAAGACCCAACAGTGGTTAAGTTTTAAAAAGAAATCACATTTTTTAAGCAATTTTAAATTCAGACCTTAGTTATCCTTAAACCTTTTTTCAAAATAAGGGGAGAATGCTGAAGATGAGCTTTCTGCATCTCTTTGTTTTCTCCCTAAGGATCTGAGAAAATTGTTAGAGGTGGCCTTGATTCTTTAAAGAGTGATTTTACTCATTTTAATAACCTATATAATTATAAATCATACTATATAGCAAGAGGCAATAAAGGCCCCAAATCTTAATGATATTTCTTTAAATTCACCTATCCTACTTGGTTAGTTTCTTCTCTAGTTACTTGTCCAATTAAAAAATTCTTATTTCCATTTCCACCTTTCCTGAAAATCATAAGATGGGGCAATATTACCAGAGGGTAATATTTTGGTGAATTTAAATAGCATTTCCTCTTCAAATGGGGTGTGACTTCTCCTGTTTGCCATTATCTCTGCTACTGCTTGAGTTTCTTTTATATTGAGACATAGTCACTTCACAATGTTTACCCCATTTTCTCTCTCTCTCTCCCTCTCTTTCTCTCTATCTCTCCCCCTCTCTCTTTTCCTTTCATTATGACAGAGTCAAGAAATAGTTTCTGACATTTGTAGTTATATCTGCTATATGCAGTTGACTGTCCTAACCCTCTTGTAGGATTTTCTTAAATAAATCATTTCTCCTTACCAAAACTTCTCCTTTCTGAACATGGAGAATCCAATTCAGTGGCAGCATGTACCCTTTTTTCATTCCACTGAATTGAGATAGGACATACTCTCCGTATATCCAAAAATACACATTTCCCCAGGTTCTCTCACAGGTTCTCATTTTCTTCTCCTCCTGATTTAATCAGTTTCTCATGTCACTAACCCTTTAGTGAGCTCTGCTCCTGTGCAGCTGACCAGAAATCCTGAATATGCTTTTGTTTCTGTTATTAGTGGTGACCTGACAGATCCAGTATGCTCAAACACAGCTGCAGTTTAACTCTAAGGTCCATAAACTTATGGTCCTACTATTTTGGATCTGAAATTTTCCAGTGTTCATCCAAGTTGTCCCCTAGAATGAGGGTTCACAGGAACCTCAAGTATGAGGTAGCTTTTCTTATGAGGTAATACATTTTGCCTGTTATATATTTCATATAAAGGGATCTCCCACACATAATAGTCACCTTAAATTTAATTTTATCTCTTTATCCCTTTCAAAATGTTCAGTAATCATTCTTGCCACTTATTATTTATTTGCAGAATAGTATCATTTTCTTTGTTGTTCCTTAGAACTTACAAAAATCTTTAGTACCTTTAATCTTGCTTTATAAATCACTCTCTCCACCCTCTTTCTCATAATCTTACCCATTCTCTGAAATTCCTATATGTGTACATGACTCCTAGATACTGAGGTGCCAGTGATGACCCTGATGACCAGCATCATTCTCAACAGCCATTCTAAGAGGGCCCATTTCATCCCAGCTCTGTGATGTGGGGCCCTTTACTTTCTCTTCCAAGTAATGGGATCATCTCTCTTTCATTGTTTCTCAACATTATTTTAAATCATTTTCTAGACAAGTCTCACACTATATAGCTTTCTTTTTTTCCTTTTTTGCTCAATTACACTTTCTGACATTTATAGGTCAGTGGTAAAAATATTTTTAATCTGTCATCTCCTGTCCCCTCACATGCTGAATCAGCCTTATGTGTTCAATGTTATTCACTTACCATAAATGTATTTTCCAGTATCATATGGCCTTCTGTGGACACCAAGCAACTTATTTTCTTAAGTTTTTAACTCAAGATAGCTGCAGTCTCTGGACAAATAATTTTTCCCTAACATCATAAATATTATAAAGAACAATACAAAAGCCTATACTCCTTATTTATATATTCTTGAATATTTGTGTAAGATAATGAAATGGTCAGTTTCAGTTGTGTATCTATTAGAGCTTATTCAAACATTTTAAAACTGAAATACGAGGGGGAAACAAAAAAACCCTGGAATTTATTTATAAAAATTGTGTACTTATTCTTACACGTTTAAGCTTCGATTACCATCAAAGTATTCTCCATTTGATGCAATATACCCATTGAGACATTTTTCCACTGCTTAAAACAATTTTTGAACTAATTGATTTGATGTGTCTTTTTAGTGCTTCTGTCACTTTTTGTTTCATATCTTCCACATTGGCAGAATGTTTCCCTGTAAGGACATTTTTCATTTAGGGAAACAAAAATATTTTGTTGGGGGTGAGATCAGGTGAATAGGGAGGGTTGGGCATGAGGGTCATGCTGTTTTTAGTCAAACACTGCTGAACACTCAGTGTGGTTTTTGCAAGTGCACTAGTAAATTACCCATCATGAAATGGGCAAATGCATTGGAAAAGTCCTCAAAAAAAATTCACTGAATCCAAATGCAGCCTCTCACAACAACACTGGCTGGTACACTGATACAGATGGGTTCCTAGAACACTCACCTAGTAGGTAAAGGCCTGTACTACAAGGAGCCCACCCTCCAGAGGATAATTCCATTGTGGGGGTCCTTTCTCATAAATCACAATTAAATTGAGAATAATTAAATCTTATATGTATCACATTTTGGTATTAAACTTAAATCACATTTTATGTTCTTAAACATTATTCTAATAAACATCTCCTTTTCCATTAAAAATAACCTAAAATATTATATAACATATAATATTATGTTAGGTTAACATACCCTAACATAATCTTTGAGATGTTTCTTTCAATTCTGAAGCATTTAACTCCAAATAAAGCTAAAACAATAATGACTGGTTTGCAATAACTAAATAGATTTTAATTATTTTTTCTATTTAATAACTAAATCAGGCTACTTAGATTAATTTTTCTCTAATGTAAACACTTTTTAACTTATTATCATGATACTTGCTTATATTAAAGGTCTTACTTTTGCCTCTGTGAAATTTTACCATTCTTCAGTTTTTTAGTGTGTAATTTTCCCTTCCTAAGACATAGAAAATACTTTCAAAGAATCCACAAAAATGATATAGTCAATTTTAATAAATCACTGTGTGAGGTTCAAGTTGTTTCATGTAAAATCATGTTAAGAAGAAAGAATTTCTGTGAAGAATTATGATGGTGGTTACATTTGGGTAGAAAGCAGATCTAAAGTTAAAAATGGAAGAGAAAATAAGTCCAATCTCTCTGTTACTTCTTTCTTCCCAAGCTCAATGATGAAGGCCTCTGTCACAAACACAAAAAGTAATTTTGGGGAGCAAGGAGAAAGGACTAAACCAGTGATGTATCTTTTCCTATACGTGTTATTTGCTGTCTCTGGCTATTCCATGTTCTCCCAGACATAAACTTCCTACTTCCTCAACCCCAGTGTGACAGGCCCATTTGTTATCAGTGACCTTAGTGAACATCCAGTGTAGGTCAGAGATTTTCCACTTAAGGGACTATAAATTCTACAGGAGCACCAGATGAACATTTTTCTTTTTTGCCAGGGAATGAAGAAGTGTTTGTTTCTGGGGATCACAACAAAATTAATGAAAAACTATTTTTCTTTTCCCGTAAAAACAACATGAAAAAATTCAAGTCTTATAATTTAATATGATTAATTGCTTATTCTTGCTTGTTATAAATTGATTGGCTACTTAAAAAGTTAACATTATTAATTGGTAAGTAACATTTTTTAGTCAGCTTGGAATTATTTTCATACTCCACTATATTCACTTCTGTGTCTAAGTTCCCTCATCTGAAAATAGGTACAGTTATAATTTCCACACTAATATTGGTTTCAAAATCAAATGAGACAGAGCTTATAAAGTGCTTAACAAAGTGTCTGCAACATCATAATCTGCCAATACATTTAACTCATGTTTTTTGTGATTATCTGAGTTTTTATATATATATCAACAAAGGGCATTTTAGGATTGCACCATTATATGTTAGCTTTGGTTTGCTTTCTAGAAATATTATTTTATATGTAATAGTAATAAATATAAACTAATTACAGGTAAAGATTAGTTACAAATAATAAAACAAGGTAGTCATATATCACAGTTATTAATAATGCAAAATAGAGCTCAGCATGAAAGTATAGGTTTTTCATAAACATTGCAGACTTCCTGAGTCAAAAGGAGTCAAAATAATAGCTACAGGCTATTGTGTAGCTAACTCTGAAATTAAAGACAGAAAGAAGTGTCCACAGTCCTCATTTCAAACATGTTCAAGCAAGGTAGAAACTGAATGAAACTAAAATATTTAATATTTTTTAAAACAGGAAGATGCTAGGAAGTATTACTATAATGTTATGTCAGTATACTGAAATTCTACAAATAGTACCTAATGGCCATTTGCTGATTAAAGATTCATCATCTTGGATTTTAAAAAGTCTGTTAAACTTTGATAATTATGACTTTTTAATGGAAATATCCTTTTTAGTAAAATATTTTAGAACAGTATTACTATTTTAAGGATATAAATATTGCACAGACTATGGGTTTTAGACCAAGACTCTAAAAGAAAGGAAAGAATATCTCAACTTATTAATTTTTAAAGGAAGTAGAGTATAGTTGGGGTCTGGATCAAAAAGACGACATTCTAGCTAATAGTAACATTAACCCATGATCACAAAGAGGGACCTGCCATTTATTATGTTAAATGTATCAATTGATGAAGGCATTGATTATAATGTATATCTCTCTTCAGACAAGTATAACAATAGGAAATGTGATCATGCCATATTTGCAGGGAGAACAACATGTTAGGTTAGGAAAAGAGGTAATCTGAGAGGTAATTTGATTTGGTGAACTCCAAATGACTTTGGAGACTGCACATGAAATTTTGATGAGTGGTCACAGCAAGGTTAGAAAAGCCAAAGTTCAGACTCCATACTTTGGGCTGCTTGTGTTTCTTTGTCTTTTCCTAATGCCAGCAAAAGATGCATTCAGTCTCTGAGAAAGAAAATTCTAAGTGAAGTGAAACTTAATATATTAAACAATGTAATACCACTGTTTCCAAGCTCACATTTGCCAACTTTAACTTGTCATTCTTCAATATGTAGAAAAAAGATATTCATTATCTCTTTGTTCTTTACCAAACAAATTAGAATTACTATGAAGTCTGCAAGTTGAGTAAAAACAAATAATATGAAGTATAGAGATACTACCTTTAAAAAACAAATTAGAAGTTTAAGTGAATAATGACTGGACAACATAATGTAAAGGCAGACAAAGATGAGTCTTTTCAAAACTCTAGTCATAGGAGCTGAGCACTTCAATGATTTGAAAAAAAAGTTCATGATTAAAGAAATAATACATAAAACATAATTTTATGCAATCAAAATTATTCCTGATACCCATATGCTCCCAGGACTAAACCTAAATTTTTTTACATTGGTCTAAATTTCCCTACTTCTTACCAGTTGCCTAATCAAATACTTATTCAAGAAAAACTGTCTAATGCATTTTCCCTGAAAATATCCTTGTGTGTGTCCTGATTTTAGTATTTGTTCACAGTTTATGTTTTTTCTGGAATGCCCCTATTTTTTTTCTGTGCTCAGCTAAAATCTGCCTTTTCTTCACAATGCAGGTCAAGACTCGTTTCATCTTTAAAGTTTCTCCTATCATTTCATTCCATTGATTATATGCCTCTTTTAATGTCTCCCAGCACTTATTAAGATCTCTGTCATTAGCCTGGAACATGCTCCAAGATGGAGACCATGGACAGCTTGTCTTTGGAACCCTGACATTTAGTATCATGCTTTGTTTGTAGATAGACATGTAATAAATATTTTGTAGGCAAGGATGTTGTGGATGAAATGAAATGTAATAAAATTTTATATCTAGATATATATATCAGAGAAGGAAAACTCTGACTCCAAAAAACCTCCGCTGCCTTGCAGCATACCTCTTCAGGGGAAAGGCTAAGGGAGTAAACCCCGACAGAAAATCCGGAGCCGGAGTCCCTAAGGCGGTTTGACGTTGTAGTCAACACCGGCAACTCCTGCGGCGCACCTGAAGCCAAGCTGTATTGACTCCGTCTTTCCCTTGGATCCTTCAGCTGCGAAGAGAGGGGGGGTCTGCTGCATGGGCAACAGCAGACCCTCCATATCACCCTGCCCAGGCTCTGTAGCTTCAGCTTCACTGGAGAGGACACTCCAGCGTCATCGCAAGATGTTGATTCAACACGAGAGGAGACAGATACCATGTCACTCCCGAGTCGAACTGCACAGCCATTCTCGGCAGTGCAGATAGACTCTTAAGAAGCTACACCATCGTCTCTCGAGACGGACGGCTGCCGACGACGAGATATATATAGAACACTCTACAAGGAATTATTCCTTGACAAGCCAAGACAATCCTAGAGTCAACTATATATAGATAGATAATCTTTACATTTCTCTAAATCTTACTGTAAGAAGAGGGCTATATTTCTTTAGAAGATTTTAAGAAAAAAAGAAAATAAATTTGATATATTGACTTATAAAGCCATCTATTCAGAGATCATTATGCACTTGACATCAAGGTAGGTACTTTTTGGGAAGAAGGGAGGGAATCAATGACTATGGATTACTCAACTCTTTTTCTATTCTCTTAAAATGGTTTTGTCCTGATTTACTTTCATCTTACTCCATGTTAATAATTTTACAACTAGAAAATGCGCAGATTAAAGGAACATATTAAATTCTCTGGCAATAATATAGACTGTGTTCTCTAGTGGCTTTGGTTACTTGTAGCAGCTCTAAATGATATGTATATATAATTTTAAGAAGTCTGTTGATTCTTAAAAATAAAATAAAGAGAAAGCCCTGGCTGCTGTGGCTCAATGGATTGAACGTTGGCCTGTGAACCAAGTGTCGCTGGTTCGATTCCCAGTCAGGGCACATGACTAGGTTGCACGCCACGTCCCCGGTTGGGGGCGCGTGAGAGGCAACCACACATTGATGTTTCTCTCCCTTTCTTTCTCCTTTCCCCTCTCTCTAAAAACACAGATAAATAAAAGTAAATAAATAAATAAAATAATATTTTTAAAAAACCTTTAAAAATAAATAATAAAATAGAGAAGAGGTTAAATAATCATATTTATATCATATGTGAAGTGAATAATTTCCCACAAAATTACTTAATTAGTAAATATACTAAACAATAGGCATGTCTTTCTTAAATAAGGATGAGCTGGCAGTAATGAGAAAGAATGGGGTCAATGAATAACAAAAGAAAATATTTTATGGTATTAGATGAAAAGTGTGTGGTTTATGTATTTCTTTTATCCACAGAGGCAAGTGCCATTTTCAGATGACAAAAAGAAACTCATTTTGCCACATGAAATTTTAAACCCTCTCCCATCACTAGAGCAGGGTAATATTGATGCTGCAGCATGAAACACAGCACAGAGATACAAGTGGAGCAGAGAAGGCTAACAGTTCATGTGAACACAAAGAGGACTCCTTTAGTTGCCATAATGGATTCGGTCATATGGCTTTGGAAGTCAAACATCCAAAATAAAAATCAAATTCTGAATTAACATAAGGTGCATTTTATTTGCACAGATTTTTTTTTTTTTAAATACAGTATATAATTAAGCTTTTTGCAACTAAGGTTGTTCATAGAGGACGTGGCACTGAAACAATTCAAAATTCTCATCACAAAAATATCTTTAATATTAAAATGGGTACATTTTTAAAGTATATTTTATTCATTATGCAATTACAATTGTCTCAATATTTTCTCTTTGCCCCCTTCCACCCAGTATCCCTCTTTCCTCCAATAATGCCCCCACTTAGTTTATGTCCATGGGTCATAAGTTCTTTGGCTCCTCCATTTTCTTAATTATTCATAACATCACTCTGTCTAGTTTGTATCCAATTATACTTCTTAATCCGTTTACCTTTGTCCCCATTCTCTCCCTTCCCTCTCCCCACTGATAACTCTACATATAATTTCAATATCTATGATTCTGTTCTGGTTCTAATTATTTGCTTAGTTTGTTTTTCTTTTTTGGATTCAGTTGTTGATACTTGTAAGTTTGTTGTTATTTTACTGTTCATAGTTTTGATCTTTTTCTTTAAAAAGTCCCTTTAACATTTCATATAATAAGAGCTTGGTGATGATAAACTCCTTTAGCTTTACCTTGTCTTCGAAGCACTTTATCTGTCTTTCCATTCTAAATGATAGCTTTGCTGGATAGAGTAATCTTGATTGTAGGTCATTGTTTTACATGATTTTATTTGTCAGTCTGTTCTTGCCTGGAAATATATATTTTTTTTTAGAAATCAGCTGACAGTCTTATGGGAAATCATTTGTAGGTAACTGTCTTCTTTTCTCTTGTTGCTTTTAAGATTTTCTCTTTATCTTTCACCTTTGGCATTTTAATTATGATGTGTCTTGGCATGGTCCTCTTTGGGTCCAACTTGTTTGGGACTCTCTGTGCTTCCTGGAATTGTTTGTCTATTTCCTTTGCCAAATTAGGGAAGTTTTCTTTCATTATTTTTTCAAATAAGTTTTCAATTTCTTGCTCTTCCTTTTCTCCTTCTGGCATCTCTATAATTTTGATGTTGGCACTTTTGGAGATGACCCAGAATCTTCTTATTCTCTCTTAATTTTTTAAAAAAAATTCTTGTTTCTTCATTCTGTACTGGTTGGCTGTTTATTTCTTCTTTATGTTCCAATTCATTGATTTGATTCCCAGCTTCCTCCCCTTCACTATTGACTCCCTGTGGATTTTTCTTTATTTTACTTAGTGTAGCCTTCATCTCTTTTCTTATACATTTGCCATACTCAGTTAGTTCTCTGATCATCCTTATCACCAGTGTTTTGAACTCTGCATCTGATAGGTTGGCTATCTCTGTTTCATTTAGTTCTTTTTCTGGAATTTTGATCTTTTCTTTCACCTGGGCCATATTTCTTTGCCTCCTCAACTTGGCAGCCTTCCTGTGTTTGTTTCTGTTTATTCGGTAGAGCTGCTTTGACTCCCTGTCTTGGTGACTTGTTACAATGTAAGTGGTGAAGCCATAGGTACTCATCAGTGCAAGGTAACCCATTTCATCGCTTTGTGGTGCTATATGGGGGGCAGGAGGCAGAGAGGGAACAATGCCACTTGCCCAGCTCTCAGCCCTTTTCCAGTCACTTCACCCACTTCCTGTATGTAACTGACATCCCTCTAGTTCTTGCCCTGGTGGTGGTTCCCAGAATGGGTGGCTTTGCATATGTTCTAGGACCATGGGGGCCCTCTAATTGGACACTCCTGAGAGGTGGGCAGTTTCTTCTGCCACTCCAACTCCCACAGGTTTTCACAGCCAGAATCTATGAGGTTTTATATCCCCAATGCCAGAACTGAGAGCTGTTTGGTCTGGCCTGGGGCTGGAATTGCTTCCCAGGTGTCCCTCTCAGCTTTTATACACCACACATGAATGTGGGACCACCCATTCTGCTGGCTACTGCCACTGCCTTGCCACTGCCTTGTGCCACACTGCATCCTCTCCACCCTGGACCCCCCAACTCCGCTCCTCCCATCTATCTGGATGAATATTTCTTCATTAAATCTTTGGTTGTCAGACTTCCATACTGTTCCATTTTCTGGCAATTCTGGCTTTTTTTTTTTTCTTTGTTTTGTTTTGTTTTGTTTTGAGGTTAGTTGTGACCTTTCTTATGGTTGTGTGGAGGCAAAGTCTATCTACCTACACCTTCATCTTTAACAGAAGTCCTCCTGGACACATTTTAAATGAATTAAACTTTCTTATTATTCAAACTATAAAATGTTAATAGTATAGTGAATAGGCAAAGCATTTGTCATCAGTGAAGTCACTGTAGCTACATTTAAGCAAAAGGGAGATGTTTATACTGATTGTAAACATCTGTGAATACCTGGAAAGTCAAGAGAATCAGGTTTAGGAGTTATTCAGCCAGGAGTAAAATCCAGATGATACTAGGATAATCCCAGTGTAGCCTACTTCCCCCACATGTGACACTATGCCATGCAGGACAGTGTTTGTTACACTTAGAATACACGACCCATTTCTTTCTTCAGAATACATAGTTTGTGTGCACATGCATGTGTGTAGATATAATTATATCTATATACAACCTATACATATATAAATTATCAAATTCATGTAAGTGTCTTTCAACAGTGTAGTTTTTGGTCATTCTTAATATAGCCTTTGATGTTTTCTTCAAGTTCTGAGTTAAAAGAACACTCCAGATATTAATACATATGTTTAGAGTGGGTAAAATAGAAAATAAGCAAGTTTATTTGTGGTTTATTGCACCCTGTAAGAACCACTTTTGGAATCTTTCAGCATACCCTGCCCTGAAAGTTGGAAAGAGGAGTCAGGAAGGTTGAGGTATGTGGAGCTGGTGCAGGTATACCAGACCTATGGAGTTCCCTTCTTTTCCTTTCTTCTTCTAACTTATACAAAATTGTTTCATTTTGCCATATGTTAAGGGTTAAAAGTGGAAATAATACTGAAGTAAAGATGTAACATCCAAGCAACCACAAAAACTGAACCCTAAAGAAGTAAGGAACCCAAGAGAGCTAATATTTTTAACATTCATGACATGTGGCCCTGAGATTAAAACCTGATTTCTGAGGGGGGAAAAAAGAATTATTTAAATTCTCTTTCAACATAATGTTTTCCTCAAAGTTGAATTTTATTCTATATAAAAAAAGGATTTTTACTTTACACCAAAAAGTGTTTTTTTACAGACTTATTCTTTTGCAATTATTCAAGTACTAGAAATAATAAGTGATGGGATACCTTTTTCCATTCTTATTCCTAGTGATACTCCTTTGTCTCCAGTAATTCATCATTGTCATGCTATAACTCTCTTAAAAGAAAGATGTAAGAGAATTTACTGTGATAACAAATTGCTTTTTATTCTTTTTATTATTGTTTTGTTTTACTTTTATTATCAAAACCTGTTAAAATTTCTTATGTATTTTAAGAAGAAAGATGATTGCAACATTTTTCAGGTGAAGATGGCTAAATTGTATTACAAATACTGAAAATATCTACAGCTTAACATATGCAATCAGCAAATGACATAAGACCTCTTTAGTTTTTCTGGTGACAATATTATATATTGACAGAATTTAAATTTAGACATCCTTCTAGTACATCAAAGAGTAAGGGTGGTCTGCATAACATAATTGTTTAAAAATGTTTTTCAAAGAGTATAGTTTTAGAAAATAGGGATGATTATTTAGATAATAAAAAACAACAAAAGAAATTATAATGAAAGATAGGCATCTATAATTAACTTTTGGGCTCCGTGTGATTTTCCACTCTTGTATGAAAAACATAGAGGCTATTAGAATTACAGATATTGATAATGGAACAAACAACCTCTCTTGCAACTAAAACATTTTATTCACGGATATTGGTAGACTTAAAATAAAAATATCTGGTGAAATCCTCCTGGACTTTCTTGGTCAACAACACTACTCACTAAATAACAAGATAGAATTGGTCCCCAGCTATATCTGACTCATTTCTATTATAAAATATGATGGTTATTACCCAACTGTGCTATTTCATTACAGCACTTCCTCTCCTTGAAAAAAATGTTGCAAAAATACCACAATCATAATGTTCCCTTCTGTTATTTAGGCAGGAGAAGATTAGTTTATTTAATAATTCTTTATCTCAATATTTGGTCTGAGAACTTTTGAAGGAGTCTCTGAGTAACAAAGTCATCTTGTAAACCTCAGAGGTATGGAGGTGTTGACCCTGGGATACTAATTTCTCTTCTTCCAAACTCTGATACAGGGCAACAGTAGTTAACTATAACTACAGAAAAGCAATCAGCCCACAGCCAAATGAAGGTTAATGTGGTACTAGAGAAAAATATTGTACTTTTAGGACAACATAACCCTTTTTACTACAATATTGTCAAAAGTATAGTATGTCTTATTGTTAAAGAAATTAGAAAATTTTGTTCAAGTGATAGCCAGAAATGATGTCAAGCAATAACAAACAATGATCATATTGCATCATAAATATAAATAATAACCAAGTGTAGAACCAACAGGATGAGCTACCAGAAACCACCCACATAAATCAAGGAGGAAGCCATCCCAGTAGATAAGGAGCTAAATTATAAGGGATCTAGCACAAAGCAGCAAGTAGATTTCTAGTGAGATACAAATCACACACACATATTTTTTTTACTATAATATATATATATATAAACATACATAAGAAAAACCTATATGATTGAGTTAAAGGACGTAAAAGAGAATAAGGTAAATTTAGGGTGAAAATCTTGAGCCAGTAAAAGGGGATTAATTCCCTTAAAATATCTAAACACCAGGTTCTAAAACAATTATAATGTAAGAGTAATAATCGTAAGATTTTCTAAATACTAAGTATAAGTAACATAATAATTTATTATCCTTAGTTAAAAAAAAAAAAAGAAAAAATGACGGATGTAAAACAAACAAACAAAAATAATGCCCAGATTCTCATCAGGGATCCAATCTCATATATCTTTAGATAATATTAGTTATTTTTCCTTTGAAATGTTACCTGCCAAAAATTCAGATCCACATCATATGAAAAGCATTCTGTGTTAGCAATTTTCCTTCCAACTGACAGAGAAGTAGCTATTTCTTAGAGGTGTGTAATAGTAAGATACATGCAAGTGCACATGTGCACATGATATGGTTCAACTCAAGATGTCAAAGGGAAAAGAAGGCATTGCTCAGTGGTTACAACCAGAAAAAGAAAATCTGATGACAGCAACCAAAAATGCATCCAGAAAGTAAATGGCTTCCCCATAATATAGTGCTGTGATGAGTTGAACTGAGTCTCTCAAAAAGATATCTTTAAAGTCCTAACCTCTGGTACCTGTGAATTTGACCATATTTGGCAATCAGCTCTTTGTAAATGTAATCAAGTTAAGATGACACCATACACAATTAGGGTGGGCCCTAATCCTATAAGATATCCTATAAGAAAAGAAGAGAAACAGACACACAGGAAGAATGGCACATGACAAAGGAGGCAAGGAATGGAGTGATTAATCTACAGGCCAAGTATTAACCAGGATTGCCAGAAACACCAAAGCTAAGAGAAAGGCATTGAACAGATTCTCCCCTGCTGCCCCCAGAGAGAGCATGGCCTTTCTAATCCTTTGATTTCTGACTTCTAGCCTCCAAAAATGTGACAGAATAAATTTCTGTTGTTTAAAACCACCCAGTTTGTGGTGCTTTATTACAACTGCACTAGGAAACTACTACAGGGGAAACCCCCCAGTAATTCTATCCAAAAATTACCTTTTCTTCAGAAAGGTCAGTATATTTCTGAAAGTTTTTAAAGGAAGTAAAAGAAAATAAAATGAAGCACCTTTTAGTAGCACACACATTGGAAAAAAGCTAACATCTAACATGTCAACTTTGCATATAAGAACAGAAATAGTTGACGAAGAATAAACAGTGATAACCATAAAAGTATTTGTAATTAAAATATTATTAGATATAAATAAGATAATATATGTGTGCCTTATGAAGCATAAAACTATAATAAATATTCTTGAACTATCTTAAAACCCCAAAACCAGTGAATTTACTAATAATTCTCATTGTCATGAGCTCCTTTTCATCCCATGTTAGTGCCTTTCCCTCAACACCCACAACACAGACACACCTGAAAAAACACTGGCCTGATTTTATAATTGTCATTTTCTTATTTTTGTTAACAGTTTTATTGTTTATGTATGTATACCTACAAAAATTTAGTAAGTCCCAACAATAACAATATGAATAAAATATAACTATATGAATTAAAGTGAAACTCAGAGGTGCCTCAGAGAAAGGCATAAGAAGAAGGTAAGACAAAAAAAAAAAAAAATCTGAGCAAGAACTAAGATATTGATATTTGCTGAGAACAATGCCCTATGGAGAAGTTGAAACCAGGCCTATCCTATAGTGATGCCCACAAATAATGTTTAATTTCTATATCTACATAAATTGTACATAGTGCATTTCACATTGTAGGCCACTGAAATTAGGGAAAGATGTAGATGCTCAGGTGCTAGTCATGCAAATATCTGAGGCAAGAGCATTCCAAGTAGAGGGTATAAAATAAAGTTAAAGATTATTTCTGGTATATTCAAGAAAAAACAACATAACAAAGTGGTTAAAGCAGAGCATGCAAAGGAAAGAGTAGTTGGACATAAGGTCAGGGAACATATAGGAAACCTAATTATACAGGACTTTAAAACCCATGTTGAGAACATAATCTTTCACAGGTAAAAAGAGGAGCCATCCTATAGTTGATCTAAGATTTTAAAACTGAACCCTATGCAAACTGTGAAACAAATATCTCTTATATACCCAGAGCTCTGGTGCAGTATTTTGTTTTCATGTTGATTGACCAATGATACATAAACACTTCCATGCATCACTGTTGGCTTTGCAGAAATCTCCAGGAAGAGAGCTATAACACCATCCTTCCATTGGCTTAAGTAAAACATTATCCATAGAGGAAGATAGTACTATATACCTGCTGAGACCACAGTCTCTAGAATCAAGCTGCATGAGTTTGAAACCCTATTCACCATATACTAGTTTCAAAGCTTCAGTTTTCTCAGTTTTAAAATTTCTACTTGCTAGGGAAAGGACAGGTGATGTATATATTAAGTGTAAAATTCTATAAGAAGCATATAGTATTCATGGAACAAAACAAGAAGTCAGTGGTATCCATGATACTATAAGGTAGTTGTAGGAATTTAATGAGATGATCCACGTAAGCACACATAATAACCACTCCATAACATATATATTTGCATATCACTATTATTGCTGTTGGCAAAATCAACTTTCAAAATACATCATTAAATATTATGCAATTTCAGGCAATAATTTAATAGACTCCATTGTATTTAGCATGCAGAATGAAAATGGCAATTATAGCAATTACAATTACCATTTTAATCCAACTCAGTTCAACAAAAGATTAGATACTCATGAACACTAATAATGTTTGCAGAATATTCACGACAAAAGAAATTGCAGGCATTTAGAAACAGTCAGAGAAAGAACATACACAGACCCTTACACAGTTATTAATATCATTCCTTTTAAAATGTATCCTAAGTGTTTCATTTGGTTCAATGAACATTTTCCCTGTAACATACTGTATACATCATATTTATAGATAAAGATTTTTTTTAAGTTTATACAAAAGGAGATAAAGTCTTTTGATCCCCCATCCCAATCATACCCCATGCTCAGGAATCAAGGTAACCCCAATAAAACATCAGCTATAATCATTTGTCAAGTCAACTAACAAATATTTAATCAGTTTCTGAAAAAATACATACCAGGCATTATTTGAGTTTTATCACATTATTGCAAACACAAATAAAGTGTCATTGGGTAAATTACATTTTCAATATGGATAATACTATTTTTCCCTTATAATCAGTTTGCAATGAGCCTCCTATTATTTTATCTTTACCTAGAAGTTCTAGAGATTTTACCTTTTAATTTAAAGTCTAAATTGATTCGATTCTCCTTCCACAACAAATGACTATATTTGGTTCATTTTCAATAAAACTTAATGACTAAATTAAATTAATCAGTTTTCACTAAAGATCAAGGTGACATTTCTCCCATATCTGTCTGGCTCCCAAACTCCTTTCTGCTAACTTGGAATTTTTCCTTCTGTGCAAATTATGCCCTCTAAAACAAGTATGAAAAGGGCCATGTGGGGCAAAATCAAATTTTCACATCCAAAATGTAAGAATATTTTTAAGTTAAAACTTTATAACAAGTGAAGTAGCCATTTAATTAACATTTTAGGCAGGGGTCATTGCTTTTCATTTGGCTGAAATGAATCTAAAAAGAAAACCACAGGAGAAGATACATCAGAACACTGTGCTAACACTTAAAAAGTGGGCATGAGACAGTAACATGAGGTCTATACTGAATCCCACTGAAGGCTGTAATTAGCCTATGTTTTAGTATTTTGTACAATACAATGAAACACTACTTTACCCAATATATCTTAATTAAAAGTGAAAACACAATACAACACAAAGCTACAATCAAAGAGGCGTTATTGGCACTCACATAATACAGAAGATGGGGGAGGATTTTGTTTTCTTTGTTTGGCAAGAAAATGGGAACTAGGCGTTCTATTTTCCACACAGCTCTCAATATAGAAGCATTTGTGTACCAAAAATTGCATTTGCACTGTAAATTATATGGATGAAAGCCACAGAGAGATAGTTTGTTGTTTTATAATTCAATAGTAGTGATGCTTGAATTTCTTTTCTTCTCTTTCACAAAGAAAATAATTATCAAAAGCTTGTTTTTACCATGAGGAGTTAGTTGAATATTCTAATGCATGTATTTTATACCCCTTTTTCACTAAAATGCATTAATTATGCAGTAACATTAAAATATACATACAAAATAATTTTGCTGTCACCTCAATTTTAAATTTTGAAAATCAAAGAAACCAGAGCTGTCCACTGTGGCCTGTTCTTTGTAATTTTCTGATACAAAGGAAGAAAAAAACTGAAGTAAATTCTAGCCTTTAAAAATTACGAAAAAATTCTCTCCCCAGAATCTAGTTATCTCTATACTGAATATAAGCAAGAGAAAATAAGGTGAAATGAAGGTGATTTGAATAGCATCAAAGATCCTCAATGTGACCATTCATACAGAAATTTTAGCTAACTTGAATAAGATAGTAAAATGGTAAAAACGAACAGATTTCTAAATAATTTATATGGAGAAAGACAACCCAATATTTACACTAGAATCAACCATAAGAGAGGCCATAAGGAATGTCTGAATTTTCAACATATTTTACTTTACACCTGATAAGTAAAATGTTATTTCTAGCAAATTCCTTCAAGATTTGTATAACAGCAATGCCTTACTGATTGAGGAGCAAAATGAACAATGCTATATTAGCTGACTACTTTTAAATAGAGCACTGGACAAGTCTCTCTAAATTGCTATAAACCTTAAACAAAACTAGGAGTGTTAGCAAATTTTAACTGCTCTTGAAAAAATGGAAAGAATAAAAAGAATCAGGGAAGTACAACTTATCATTAATATACTCTAGAAGTGCTAATTACAGATGAAGTGAGTTTTCCAAAACCATAAAGGTAGTTCCAAATGGATGCCCAAAACCCAGGACACCTATTTTCCAAGCCCTTTTCTTTAATACAAACTTTACAGATATAAAATGTTTTTCAGTCCATGTCTATAAAAGGTAAACTAAGTTGTCAAAATAATCAGGAATGTGTGAACTAGGATGCAGTGCCTCTCTTGCTCTTGTATATCATCCTTCTAACAATTTTCTCATGTGTTGCTCCATTACATAGTGGAAGAACAGATCCCAAAAGGTACCCAGGAGAACAAAAATAAATAAATAATGCTCTCCGGTGAACAGTTCATAATTTATTTACCTGTGTCTGTTGGAAGAATTATGGAGACTAAGCTAAAACTGAGGACTCTGAGGGCCTATAATAAGATGGGATAAGAAGTTTGGATGGATACTGAAGAATGTAATACTCAAGTTTAATGGATCTGCCTGAATCTAGGTGATATATAGTCTTGGCTTTGGCAAAAATAGATTAAATCATCAAAATGTTGGATCTGACAAATGTAGCTAAAAGAACAGGTTAGATATTCACATATTACAAAATCAGTTTTTACAACATTTAGATTATGATGCAAATACTTAATCAGCAAGTATTGGATATTGGTGATAATTGTATTATAATGTAACACTATGCATTTGTCAATATTTATGCTTTATTATGTTAAAATACAGATTATGAAAACTATTTTCAACCCAAAGTAGCCCTTACTAAAAGTCATTATAATAAATGTGTTGGGTAGAGAAGCAAAAAAAAAAAAAAAATGAGGAGAGAAATTGAAGGCTGAATTCCAAATAAATGGTACATATAAACTACATAAAACCATGAAGTAATCTCCAATGCTACTTACATAAACAAATCCTTCCCCAATTTACAGGATGAAGAAAAAAGGGAATGATGAAAAGGACACAAAGCCACACCTCTCCATTCTGTCTCTCTCCCCTCTGCATTTAACATCTATTAATGAATCCATCAGGAAAAGATCATTTCTAGAGGTAAAAAAGCATAGTCATGTTGCAAAAGTTCACATCTAATGACATGTACAGTTTCCTTACTGATGTTATTAAGAGGCAAAATCTTCATGAAGCAGTCTTAAGTTTGAGTCTGGAGCCAATAATAATCTGTTAGTTTTTTTTTTTTTTTCAGTTAAATGAAGTATCTGCTCTCTGATTTTCCTAAAAGGCAATATATTTGGTTGGCCAAAAAGTTGATTTGGTTTTAAGTAAAAATAAAACACACTTTTGATTTTCATCAATAACTTTATTGAACAACATATTAAACATTCTGTTTCACTACCTTCTGCCATCTTTCAGGCAACTTCATAATTCTATCTTCCCAAAACATTTTATCTTTTTGAGTAAAACTGTTCTAGGTACCTTCTACAGTCTTCAAGGGAACTGAATTTTTTTCTATTAAGAGAATTTTTATAAATGGAAATGCAAGGGAGCAATGTGTGGTGAATACAGTGGATGAAACAGAACTCCACAGCCAAGCTGTAACAGTTTCTGCCTGAACATCAGAGAAACATGTGGTCTTGTGTTATCCTTATGGAAGATTATGCATTTTCTGTTGACTAATTCCAGACACTTTTGGTTGAGTGTTGCTTTCAGCTGGTCTAATTGGGAGCAGTGATTGTTGGAATTAAATATATGGTTTTCCAGGTGGAGCTCATAATAAAGGACTCCCTTTCAATCCCATCATATACCAACATCACCTTCTTGGGATGAAGACAAGCCTTTGGTGTGGTAGGTGGTGATTCATTTTGCTTGCCCCACAATCCCTTCCATTCCACATTATTGTAGAGTATCCACATTTCATTGCTGCCACAAATGTATTTTCATGATACAGTCTTTCCTATAAGTCAGCTGGGCAGCTGCTTGGCTAGATGCCTGCTGAGCAGCCCGGCACCAAGAAATAGACAAGAGTCACACACAGTAACTATGCTATTCACTCAGCTTTTATTGGTGCAGGTTCACTTAAAGTAGAACATCAACATGCATTAATATCCTACTCACACTTTAACAATCTAGGAGAATTATAACACAAAAACACACAACAATCAATAGGGGATAACAAATCCATGTCCCAGAGTCTCAGACTGCAGGTCCAGGATACAGAACAGTGGGCTGAGGAGTTGTTAGCCTCTTGCAAGGAAGAATCTGGAGCCAGGTTGACTGCAGGGCAGGTGAAGTCCTCAGTCCAGCAGGGCAGAGCCTCCAGTGGCCAATGCCAAGGGAGATCAGTATGGCATGGAGCAGCACTCTAGTGTGTGGAGCTCAGCTATCTCAGCACTGGTCTGAAATCTGCCTCAGTTATAATTTGAAAGTAATGTACACTACCCTTCTAGGTCTTCGATAAATGTCTTGGCACCTCTGATACCAGGTTTGGAATTTCTCCAGGAACCTATGAGTGATACATGGCTGTTCTGCTTGGCACCTCTGCTGGCAAGATAGAAATTTCCCCAGGAGCCTATCTATGAGTGGTCCCACTCTGCAGACATGGCTGTTCTGATCACATGGACAGATATCTTAGCTGTGTCTCCTTGCTAGACTTGTCTGTTCTGACCATGTGGATAGATATCTTTTTTTTTTAAGTATATTTTATTGATTATGTTGTTACAGTAGATCCAAAATTTTTCCCCCTTTGCTCCCCTCCACTCAGTAGCCCCCTTCCCTCCAGCAGTCTCACCCCCCCCCCTTAGTTCATGTCCATGGGTCGTGCATATTAAGTTCTTTGGCTTCACCCTTTCCTATATTATTCTTAACATCCTCCTGTCTATTTTGTATCAACTAATTGTGATTCTTAATCCCTACACCATTTCCCAATTTCTCCCCCTCCCTCCTCCCAGCTGATAACTGGGCAAATGATTCCCATACCCATGATTCTGTTCTTATTCTGGTTTGCTTAGTTGGATTTTGTTTTTATTTCTTGGATTCAGTTGTTGATAGTTGTAAGTTTGTTATCATTTTAGTGTTCATAGTTTAGATCTTCTTTTTCTTAACTAAGTCCCTTTGACATTTCATATAATAATGGCTTGGTGATGATGAACTCCTTTATCTTTACCTTGTTTGGGAAGCATTTCATCTGCCCATCCTTTCCAAATGATAGGTTTGCTGGATAGAATAATCCTGGTTGCAGGTTGCCTTTCATCACATTGAATACTGCTTTCCAGTCCTTTCCTGCCTGCAAAGTGTCCTCTGAGAAATCAGCTGATAGTCCTATAGGCATCCTCCTGTAGGCAACTCTCCACCTCTCTCTTGCTGCCCCTAGGACTCTGTCTTTATCCTTCATCTTTGGCATCTCAATCATGATGCATCCTGGAGTGGTCCCCTCTGGGTTCAGCTTGCTTGGGACCCTCTGTGCTTCCCGGACCTGTATGTCCATCTCCTTCACAAAATTTTGGAAGTTTTTCTCATTTTTTTTCAATTCTTGCTTCCTCGTCCTGTACTGGTTGACTGTTTTTTTTCTTCCTTATGTCCCAAATCACTGATTTGAACTCTGGTTTTCTTCCCTTCACCATTGGTTTTGCGTGGATTTTCCTTCGTTTCACTTAGCATAGCCTTCACTTCTTCCTTTATGCATCTGCCATACTCAAGCATATCTGTCAAGACTGTGAGCATCTTTATCACCAGTGTTTTGAATTCTGCGTCTGTTAGGTTGTTTATCTCCTTATCTGTGAGGTTGTCTATCTCCTCATTGCTTAGTTCTCCCACTGGAACCTTGATCTCTTCCCCTTTTGGGGCCATACTTCTCTGTCTCCTCATTCTGATAGGCTCCTGTGTTTGTTTGCCTCCATGTCCCAGGTACAGTTGTTGCTCTTGTTACGTTGTAAGGGGTGGAGCCTTAGAGATTCATCAGTACAGGGTGACATGTTTCACCATGTTGTTGTGTTGTATGTGGGGGAGAGGTCTGAGAGGGAACAATGCCACCTGCCCAGCACTCGCCCCTTTTCAAGGTACCTCTCCCACTTCCGTACCGGGCTGGTGCCCCTCTAGCTGCTGCCCTGACCATAATTCCCAGAGTGGGTGGGCCTGTCAACATTCTGGGACCATGGGGGCCCTTTAAACTAGTGGACTGCTGAGAGACTGGCAGTTTCTTCCTCCGCCCCAACCCACACTGGTCTGCACAGTCAGAAGTAATGAGGCTTGGCTTTCCCCGGTGCTAGGACCATGAGCTGCGAGGTCTGGTGAGGAGCTTGGAATGCTCCCCAGGTGTCCCTCCTGACTTTTTAAAATGTGTGACTGCACTTTCCGCTGGCCTGCCGCTGCCACTGCTGCCACCACCACCACATCATGTCCTCTCTGCCCTGGCTCCACCCCTCCTACCTGTCTGGATGAGTATTTCTTTTTTATATCTTTGTTTGCTGGATTTTCATGCAGTTTGGTTTTCTGGAACTTCTGGTTGTTTCTAGTTTTGAGGTAGTTGTATTTCTTCTTACTTGTGGAGGGAGACGCAGCATGTCTGTCTATGCCTCCATTGGCTGGAAGTCCTTGAGTCCGTGGATAGATATCTTAAATGCATTGCCTTGCCAGATGTGTCTAAAGTAACTTAGGTAGTTTTTCTCTTGAACCAAATTCTCATGGCTGACTGAAAGCCATTTTAGTTGACATGAGTGACTCCACATTGTTTTATAAACTTTATGCTATCTTGATTGAACCAATGACATATTATTGGTCCTGCTTTCCACAATTGTTCGTCACATTTATTTTTAAAAGAGAACATTTTTATTATGATTAAGTAGAGAATCACTTGCAGAAATACAGTCAAGAAGGTTTTTATTGCTTAACTTATGTGGATCTGAAATATCAAAGCAATTAACATAACCAAGGTGGTGCAAATGATTTTCAGTGCTTGATTTGCATATTTTGAGTATGTCTGCTATCTCCCACATGGTATAACATCAATTTTTCTCAATGTCTCTATTTGATTGCTATCAAATTCAACTGGTCTACCGACTGTGGAGCATCATCCAGCCAGAATTCTCCAGCACAAACTTCGCAAACCACTTTTGACACTTTTCATTAGTCACAGCACCTTCTCCATAAACTGCACACATCCTTATATGCATTTCTGCTGTGTTTTTGCGTTTCTTTAAAGAATAAAGCATAATATACTGAAAATGTTGCCTATTTTCTTCCATCTTCAATATTAAAATGGCTACACAAAAATTCACCAATTTTGATGTTATTTTAAAATGCACACTGATATGACAGCTGTCACAATACAATCTAAAAAAAAATTGTTTCAAATTCAGTCAAAGACAGCTAAGCATTACTAGAACCATCTTAAGGAAAAAAACCAAATAGACATTTTGACCAACCCAATATTTAAAGAATTCAGTTGCACAATCTGCAACTGAATGAATTTCATAGCAATATCTATGTGACTCTCTTGAGTCCCTGTTTCCAAATTATCAGATCTCAGAGCTATTGGCCCCTTTCTTGTATATAAAAATATTAAAGGCAGGGATGACATCTTTCTATTTTTTTGTGCCCAAAGCCTGACAAGGTGACAGGTACATGGCAGGTACTTAAAATATATGATGGATGAATATATGTGGAAACATCAGAAATAAATTCTAATGTGATCAGACTTAAGAAGGTTTGATTTTAAAATTCTTTTTATGACACAATTTAAAAACATATACAGTAGTTTCTTTTTTATTATTTAGGTCATATACTTCTTCTCAGTCCAGTTACTATGGTATCTTGGGTTGATTAAGATCAGCAATAATTGGCTGGATTTATTATGAATTTCATGATACCTCCATAATTCTATTTTGAGATTAAAGATCTGGTCTTAATTACACCTATCCTAATGATCTCTTCATTTTAAAACTATATTTGGGTTAATTTGGTAAATAATAACTTTCTTTTTCCAAATTCTAATTCAACGAAATTTCTGCCTTTTTCCTTAGAAACATAGGTAAAATTTGGGTCTCTTTTAGATCCCAAATAGATATTCTGACACATAAGTTAAAATTTTAATAACTAAAATGTTTAAATTCTGGAGAATAACATTCAAAGTGTTCTTGCATTTATATATTTTGCATATAATATTTCTTTAGATAGCTTGATTTTATTTTAATTAAAACTGTTGAGATTTCAAACAGGGCTTTTATGTTTGTGTTTGTTTTAAACTACAGAATTCCCTGTACTCTTAGAAAGTTGTAAGTGAGTGCAGATTGGTGAGCAAATGCAGATGGAACACTGTCTTTAAAAAGCCTCTATGTGGATCTGTCACCCTATGGCTGCTAAAACACTCACATATTGTAGAATCAGTGAGGAAACTAAATGAAATGATAAATAATTATCCTGTCATCTGAGCATAGGTATGCATTTGGAAAGAATATGCTCTCTGTCTCAGACTGGTCAGGCTACCATAACAAAATACCATTGACTGTGTGGTTTCAGAACAGAAATGTATTTTCTTGCATGGAAAGAACAAGATCAGGGTGCCAGCATAGTCAGTTTGTGGTGAGGGCTTTCTCCTTGGTTTGCAAAGAGCCATCATCTCACTGTGTTTTCACATGATAGAGAAAGAAAGAAATCTTCTCTCCCTCTTTTTTTTATAAGGCTACCAATCCTATCTGATGTGAACCCTAGCTTTAAGTACCACCTAAAACTTTAAATATAATCACATAGGGGTGAGGCTTCAGCATGTAAATTTCAGTGAACACAGTTCAGTCCGTAGCATTTTTCCCTTGAACTAATTTCACTTGCAATGACATGTGGGATAAATGAATGAAAACAAGACTAAGAAAAAGGAAAAATCAGAATCCATTTTAGAATAAGTAAAGTCTCTTAAATTGAAATTTTTATGTACCTTCAGCCATTGTTTTTGCAATAATACAGATGTGACAATGGCAGATACTGGGAAAATGAGACCTAGTAGATTTATTTTGTCCCATACAAAATTGTTGAAATAAATCAACAGGCATCTTCTCCAATCTTAAGTTAGTTTTAAATTAGTCTTCAAATTATCCCTTCCAGGAGATTCTGAGTATCTGAAAATTGCCATCATATTTTTCCATTTTAATTTCCTTGTCCTGCATTTAGGTGCACGCCAATCCCTTCCTTCAGCCTGCTGATTGCTGCCCTTAATGCTGCTGCACTGCAGCACTAATGTGATGCTCACTTCAGTGAGAAGCTCTGCATATCCTGCTTTCATTTCCTGTTCTATTTGCTATAAACATAGTTATTTCCATTCTGTTGCTTTCAGTCACATATGGCATTTTGAAACAGTTAAATAAAGAGATTATCAATATTAGATCTATCTCTGCTGTAAAACCTACATTTATAGAGAAATATGATCTATTCAATTTCATTTCTGAAAGCCTAGCATCTGAGTGAATATATTCACACGATTACCCTAAGCATTAGATTTTTACATCTGGATCACTATTTAACTAGAAAAAAATATCAAACATTTATGCAAGCAAGGAGGGAGTTCCCTATTAATTACATGTGCAATGAAACTGAAATGTATAAATGATTCTAAGACCATCAATAAAACTTGACATACAAGCAAAATGACTCCATAGAATCTTCTTTTGGGACAGAGACCATGAGAAGAATATTAATACTTTTCCAATTTGAATATTTTTCAGGAAATCATTTTCTCAATGAATTTTTCAGAAAAACTATTTAATAATACTAAAAAATGTTATATGCTGTTGTTTGCAAAAGTGCAAAATACATATTGATCAAAATTTATTTGAAGAGTTCCTAAAAGAACTTTAATAATATCAATTGCTTTATAAAATATTATAACCAAATCTGACTTACATCCTAAGGAACCATGTACCTAAAACAGTCACTTAACAAATAAAACTTTAAAAAATCATAATTTTAATGACAACAGAAAAGAAACAAGCTCTTTGAGAACTTTATTTCAGTGAAAAGGAATGATGCTTGCATGTCTGAAAAAATACCTAAGAAAAATAAATATGGCTCTTACTTTTTATTATTATCTGAAGAAAATTCTGAAAATTATTTAAGTGAAAAATTAATGCATTTGATTCATCTTTAGTTCTTCAGCTCCTCTTTTAACAACAGTCCAATTTACCATGAAGGGAAAAGGAAGTCATCAAAGGGAGTCACTTTTCTAGCACTTTGACTAACTACTCCATGGTTATTTTGATAGTATGTCCCTTAGCAATGTTTGGGGACTAAGATATATAGATTTTATCATTGAAAACAAAACAGGGTATAATGCCCACCACAGGGGAGATAATTAGAAAAATTATGTATTGGGTTACTGTTGTGAATGATAATCAAGTAGAGCTCTATCATTTGCTTACATTCCCCATTCAGTGCAGCACACATGGTCTTGGACATGAAATGATTAAGCAGTAAACATGCTGAGATGCTGCTGGTGGGTAGAGAGGTGGCAGAGATAGTGAGGCTGGTAGGGAGTTGTTTATTAGCATAGCAAGTATCCTAGTGCTAAGCCAGATTGAAGAATGGTACTCAGAGAAACTAAGAGAAAAAATCATGATGTCACATAGTCATTCCTGGTATTAAACAATAAAAGAGTCAGCCTATATTTTAGAGATAATTTTCTTGCCATTTGGGAGTAATTGATGGATTTGATAGTTAAAGATTGAGCTATGAGGTAAGCATAAACCAGGGGTTACCATAACTAGTAGCCTAGACATGCTCATTTCTAAATGCATGCCCACTCCCCTAATAAATAAGAATATTCTTGACTGGGCTCATGCCACAGTTAAAATATTTTCTAGTAAATTCTTATCAACCACATTTGAGAGTCTGGCACATACAGGTCTAACACATGCAAACATAAACACTTTTTGTAAAACCAGTGCTATCTTCTCTGAAGCAAGAAGAGATGCCTAAGCAAGACATCTAGGAAGAAGAACAATCTATAACACATAATTTAAGAAGGTCCAGAGAAGATCTGACAAAAATAAAACATTTTTCTGGCTATGCACTTAATTGAGCCAAAAATTTATGTTAAAATGCACTATATATTCATAGCACCTTTAAGTGTTGACAAACTTTCTGTCTCATGGATCTGAATTGAAGACACATTTTGAGGAATTTTGTTTTCGTCCAAATGAGCATTCTCTCATAATTTATTCAAGGACTTTCACAGGATTTCTCTGGTATGAGTCTGAGAACAAAATAAAAGAGTGGAAAATCTCACATAGCGTACAACAAGTTAGAAACTTGTTCCAGCGTATTACAAATCATAGGCTAATTATCTGAATATTTTATCTTAACACCAGTAGAGTAATTTGTGCTTTATTTCCTTATTCTATTTTCTAACTCTTTATAGGATGCCTTTTTGATGTGGGTAGACCATAGTCCATACAGTGTCATCTATATGGTGAGTACATTTGGTTCTGACGCTTTTATAGCACACTATCAACTAAGAAACTGACATCTAATAACCTTTTATTCTCGCATATGTGCCTCTTCAGAAACCTCAGGGTCAATATCTTAACTAGTCAGTCATTAAGTTAGGGGAGCATATACACTCTTTATGACCACCAATAATTTTATGTGTAAACATTACAAAAATGTTAGGCCACCTAGCACTTATGCAAATGATCTTTCAATCGATAGTTATGTCACACAAATTCAAGAATATAAAACTTCTCAAAGTAACATGTACTATGGAAACATGTAAAAAACTACTTTCTTTCAAAGAGCAAGTGTGTAGGGTAATTTTGATAAGTGAAAAATGTCTGGTAATTCTGATTTCATAGATCTTTTGGAAAATATGGGTTTCTTATCTCTGCATAAATACATTTCAACTGTGTTAATTGTATATTAGGTACTATATTTCACATTGGATGTTAAAAGAGATAACTCTCTTACATTGTAATTATTCAAGCTATGTTTTAGAAAGCTACTGTTTGTAGCTTTATATATTATATTTATTTAGAATACAGCCATAGCCTATTTTTATAACATGAATTTAAAATCACACAAACAAATGACACTAAAAATGATGTATGTTCTAATTGTATATTTTTAAGTATATTTTATTGATTATATTGTTGCAATAGTTCCAATCTTTTCCCCTTTGCTCCCCTCCACCCAGCACCCCCCCTCCCCAACAATCCCCTCCCCAAGTCCATGCCCATGGCTCACCCTTTCATATATTCTTCTTCTTTTTTTTTTAAATAATTAATTAATTAGTTAAATATTTTAACACTAAAAAATAACAATCCCTCCCTCTCAGACTTAAGTCCCTTCACAATCTTATAAAGGACAATGGACGAAGGTCTCGAGCTCCTCTAGCTGCTTCAAGCTGGACATGGTCATCGTCCTACCTACCCTTGGGTCAAGAAATCCCCAATAAGAGTGGGGGTGTGGAGGGGAGGGTGGCCTTCCCACAAGGGGAAGGATCGTGCAGACTCCAGGTTGGTTGGCTGTCTCTGGACAACGGCATGCTTGGTTTAACAGGCTGGCATCCTTGTTGTATTCTGAGGGCAACAGGGTTAAAGGACATCATTCAATCCGTAGCCACTAGATGACAAAAGACAGGTATTAATTTTTCAATGTCCCACATTAGGGAAAAGAAGGGTTTCTTTGGAGGAAGGTATGCCAGGTACATCTCACCTGTCCAAAACCCTTTTGCCCATTATACTTAGTTTGGACTGAGGGAAATATTTTAGGTTTCCCCCCTCTCAGACTTCTGAGCTCTTTCTGTCCAAGCCATTAGGATAGAAAAGAGAAACCAGTTTTAAAGTGAAGCCCACAGACCACCCCGTTCTTCACCAACCCAGCCACTTAGTTCAGCCAAACCATTGAGTCTCAGGAGGCAGCAATGCAGACAGGATTAAGTGAGGCCTATACATACAGACAATCACTCAGGTAATGAGATCGTAGGCTTATGCCCTTTGAAAACAGAAATCACATGTTAATTTATGTAACATAACCCACACACAAGTTTATAGATCTGTAGGACTGTCTTATTGGAAAGACATCCAGTTGCAAGGCATTTGACATTCTTCTTGCCTGTAAATTAAACATCTTTGATAATGCCACAGACATAGTTTAACTTTCAAATGAAAACAAATTTTAAATGAAAAGAAACTTTAAAGACGGTTAGCTGCACTACTTTATAGTCTACCACTGGGCATTGTGATCTTCCTTGAATCGTGATTTTTCTCGCTAAGATTACCCTCCTTGTCATTAAAGGGACTGCATTAAGTTCATTTTTAATTTATCCTGTTCATTTGCATAAACACAACAAGAGCAGCATATGATCACTTATGATCTTTAGTTCTGATTTGCTGGAACTTACGCAAGGAACATTTAGGGTGACCTTCAGTCTGCCCTTCAGGGCACAGAAGCTGAGCCACATACCTGGCATTCAGCCTTGCCTGTAAACACCTGTCTTTTCCAGGTCCTCCTGGATTTCCATTGTGCCTTAAGGTCCCTTCTAGCCATCTTTCAGGAAAACAACCTTCGTTCCTTCCCTGGAAAGATTGCTATGGACCGCTCATCCATCCAAGGTACCAGGCCTTTTATCTCGTGGGCTTTTATTACGTTTGAAAGTCAGTCCCAGTTGCTCAGGGCTTTTTGGTAACAACCAAAGCCCAAGCATGTCTCCTTTAGGCATGACATTCCAGTCAAAGTCTTAGTCAAAAAATCGTTATTAACAACTGGTCTTATTAGTTTTATGCAAAGAAACTTAGTTCATTACTTACTTCTTTAGAATGCCAAATTCTGGAGGGATCAGATAGGGGGAAAATATATACAGTGTGAAGGAAAATCCTTGTCCTTCTAATATTCACTGAACTTGCATTTCTATTCTTTATATTTTTATTTTTCCCCCCACTAAAAATTTTTCTGTTTGTTTGTTTTTCCATTACAGTTGTCTCACTTTTTTCCCCCTCTTGCTTCTCTGCACCCTGTCCCTCCCTTCTCCCACATTCAGTCCCCACCCAGTTGTCCATGCCCATGGGTCATTTATACATGTTCTTTGACTAGACCCTTCCCCTTCTTACCACTTCTCTCCCTCCCATCTCCCCCTTTGTTACTGTTAGTTTATTCCTCATTTACATACCTCTGGTTCAATTTTGCTCATTTGTTTGTGTTGTTCATTAGTTTCCTGTAACAGGTGATAGCATAAGGTAATTTTCTTTTGTTGCCTGGCTTATTTCACTAAGCATAATTCTCTCTAGTTCCAATCATGTTGTTGCAAATGGTAGAAGTTCCTTCTTTCTTTCAGTACTTATTCATTGTCATTTTCCCCCTTTGTATTCGTGTTCCTCTCTGTCTCTCTCTGTTTCTTCATCTTCTTAAAGCAGACCCTTTAGCATCTCTTGCAATGCTCGTTTGGTGGAGATGTATTCTTTTAACCTTCTTTTGTCTTGGAAACTCCTTATTTCACCTTCCATTTTGAATGAGAGCCTTGCTGGGTAGAGTATTCTTGGTTGTAGGCCTTTGTTTTTCATTACTTGGAATATATTTTGCCATTCCCTTCTGGCTTGTAGTGTTTCTGCTGAGAAATCTGATGATAGCCTTATTGGAGCTCCCTTGTATGTTATTAGTTGTTTCTCTCTTGCTGTTTTTAGGATTCTCTCTTTGTCTTTGAATGTTGGCATTTTAATTATGATGTGTCTTCAAGTGGGCCTGTTGGGGTTCATCTTCTTTGGGACCCTCTGTGCTTCCTGGACTTGCATGATTCTTTCTCTCTTCATGTTAGGGAAGTTTTCTGTCATTAGTTTTTCAAAGAGGTTTTCTATTCCTTGCTCTTCTTCTTCTCCTTCTGGAATTCCTATGATACGGATATTATTACGTTTCATGTTGTCCTGCAGCTGTCTTAGAGCCTCTTCCGTCTTGTTCAGCCTTTTTTCATTTTGTTGCACTGTCTGGGAGTTTTTGTCTACATTGTCCTCCAGCTTGCTGATCTGATTTTCTGCTTCCTCTAGCCTGTTTTTAATTCCTTCTACTGTGTTCTTCAATTCAGAGATCGTATTCTTCATTTCCTCCTGGCTCTTATTGATAGCTTCCATGTCCTTTTTGATGCTGGTATAATTCTCATTAAGTTCCTTATAGTTCTTCTGGAGTTCACTGTAGTTTTCCTGGAGTTCTTTGTAGTTTCCGCTGAGCTCATTGAGCTTCTCCATAATACATGCTTTCAATTCCATATCTGATAGTTGGCTCCCCTCTATTTCATTTAGCACTCTTTCTGGGGACTCTACCTTTCCTTTCGATAGGGGGTTGTTTCTCTGTCTCCCCATTTTTGTGACTCCTATTGTTTGTTGGTACTTCTTAGAATGATCTGCACTTCCTGGATCTGCCCCTGGTGGCGTCAGATCCTGTACCAGTCTGGGCCTAGGCAGCCTGTTGGAGACTTCCAGGGATCTACTGCCTTTGTCTGTCTCCTTTAGTTGATAATCTATTCAATCTCTGATTAGCCGTCAGACTTAAGGACCGTGGGTGTGGCAGCTTAATTCCTGTAGGCAGGGCCTTTGCTTCCCCTCAGGCTGACGCCACTTGGCCGGGAATGGTCTGCCTGCAGTGTGGGGATGAGTCAGCACTGGGACCCGGCCGCCGCTTCCCCAGCTCTCCCCTCAAAGCCACCACACTAAACTCTCCCCAAGCTTTTCCAGTCCTCTCTGCCTTTCCTCCGCTTGTGCCCAGGGTAAGTGGGGGCAGTATATTTTTGTATGTGATCCGCTTACGAGCTCTTTTTCTCCAGCTGTTTCTCTCCGGCTAGCAAGAAACCCTGTGGCTTTTCGCTTTTCTCAGCTGGATACTATTTTACTTTCCACTCTGTTGCTGTAGGCTGGGGAGCCCGGCTGGGGGTTTAGACCCTGCCCTTCTGAGGGGGAATCCCCGGCTGCTGAGCTGTTTCTCAGTCCCTTCAGCTGCCACCCGTGGGAGCCCAGTCAGCCCTTCCGGGTATCCGCACTCCCTACCGGTCACGTTGTGATGTAGCGGCCTTTTCTGTCTCTCCGTGGTTATAAGACTTCTCTCCAGCTGGTGTTCGGTTGGTTATTCCAGATGATTTCTCCAAAATTACGTTGTAAATCCAGATTAGTTCTGGGAGGAAGTTAGTGTAGCTTCCACTTACTCCTCCGCCATCTTGTTTCTCTCCACTCTCTAATTATATTTTTAATGATAAAGGTTTAGTCTCCTATGACCCTTGAACTTTTCTGGCCCAGATTAAAATTTAAGGCCTCCAGTCTGCTCTAATGACCTGGACATGAATGCCTAAGAAATGTTTTGGAAAATATGGTATCACTATGTATCTATCACATTTAATGTCATTATTTTTAAACTATATCACTTTGATACATTTTTGGTTACAAATACATATAGTAGGTGAAGAATGCCTTGCAAAATGACAGTTAATGTTTATTGGTAGGAAAGAGGTTTAGAATGGTCCTGCCTCTACTCAGAGATGACAGGACTCCATCTTCACACTGTGTTCTACAGACTCAGTTATTGATACCTAACATATGTAGTTGTCCCAAATGATAACTCCTTAAAACTTTAGCTCCTTTACTCCTCTGCTTTAAATACCACACTCTGTAAACTGTACAGTAAGAATAAAAATAAAATACAGAATTACCTGACAGGTTAAACTACGGTTCCCCAAAATGTCCTATGGAATTCGTCGTCGTCGTCGGCAGCCGTCCATCTCGAGAGACGATGGTGTAGCTTCTTAAGAGTCTATCTGCACCGCCGAGAATGGCTGTGCAGTCCGACTCGGGAGTGACACGGTATCTGTCTCCTCCCGTGTTGAATCGACATCTTGCGATGACGCTGGAGTGTCCTCTCCAGTGAAGCTGAAGCTACAGAGCCTGGACAGGGTGATATGGAGGGTCTGCTGTTGCCCATGCAGCAGACCCCCCCTCTCTTCGCAGCTGAAGGATCCAAGGGAAAGACGGAGTCAATACAGCTTGGCTTCAGGTGCGCCGCAGGAGTTGCCGGTGTTGACTACAACGTCAAACCGCCTTAGGGACTCCGGCTCCGGATTTTCTGTCGGGGTTTACTCCCTTAGCCTTTCCCCTGAAGAGGTATGCTGCAAGGCAGCGGAGGTTTTTTGGAGTCAGAGTTTTCCTTCTCTGATGTGCCCTGACTGGAAGATCGAACCAGCGACACTTAGCTCGCAGGCCGACGCTCAATCCACTGAGCCAAACCAGCCAGGGTGACTATGGAATTATATGTGATAATAAATACATCTTTGAAAAACTTAAACTTATGTAAATGCTGAATAAGTACACAAGATTATTAAGTAAAGTCTCTTTACAAAATTTTCCCAGCATTTACATCAAATTACTTATTGAATTTTCATTGCAAATACAGTTACCAATATTAGTCCAAGTTCTCCAGAGAATAGAATGAATAGTATGTATATGCATATTAGAGGGAGATTTATTTTTTAGAAATTGATTCACAAAATTATAGGGGCTGGTATTTTTGGAATTTCTTGGAATGTTCAGCAGGCTAGAAATTCTGGCAGGAATTGATGTTTCAGTTTTGAGTCTGAAGACAATCTGAATGCAGAATTTCTTCCTACTCAGAGAACCTCAGTCTTTTGTCTAAGGCCATCAACTGATTAGATGAGGCCCACCACACATTATGGAAGCTAATTCTCTTTATTCAAAGTCTATTGCTTTAAATATTAATCACATCTAAAAATATCTGTACAGCAACACCTGTGGACTGCTGTTTGACCAACCAACTGGGCACCATAACCTAGATAAGTTTACACATAAAATTAACCATCATACTACCTTAGTTGAATCTTTCCTCTTCCTAATAATTACACCAAAATACCAAGGTAAAGGAACAACACCCTGTAACCTCCATTATCAGGAAAATTGAGCTATAATAACTGCATTTTTCATACATGTTAGGGCTGCCAACAGAGCCTAGATGGACAAAAACCATAAAAGAAGACATCAAGACAAGAAGAGAAAGAGTTCAAGATGCAGAGTAGTTTTCTGACAGCCTCAAAAAGGTGAGGGGATTACTCAGAAGTTCAAAAACTACATCTCTTACACAGGAGAGAATATGATCTCTGGACCAGGCTTAATGAAGAGAAACAGAAGATGTGGGATGTTGCGGAAGTAGACAAAGACATACAAAGGAGCCACCTTTATAGGAGGTCGTCTGTCTCTGTAAAGTTTGGAATGTTGCCTTGTTCTTTTCACACCCCACTTCCATAGGAACCATTTATGAATAGCTAGTTTAGGAAAATATTACTTATCCAGTGATAGGTACTAAACAAGAAAAAAAGAGAAAATGATACAGCATCAATACAAAAATACTATAAAAAATGTAGCAAAGGTCACCAAATTAACCAAAAGATTAAAAATACTCAGATTCTTTTATTTTCCACTTTATATATTCTAGGGCTTCCTCTCTATCCCAAGTAAATGTACATATATACAAATCTGGATATAGAAAAAAATTATTTCTTAAACTATTCAAATTAAACACTAATCAAAATTTTAACACTTGTAAAAAACAATGCTTCATATTTGAACATATGGAATATGGATAAGGAGTGTTTAGAGAAAAATGAACAGCCTTAAATGCTTTTATTGGTTAAAAAGAAAGAATAGATTATGTAACCGAGTCAGTTAAAAGTACAGAATAAACAGAAAGCAATCATAAGGAAATATTAATAAAAATATAGAATTTAGTGAGATAAAAATATGCCAACAGCAAAAATAATCAATATATCAAAAAACTGCTTCTTTTAAAAAAAGTAAACATAAAACATACAAATCACTAATTACTCAAGATTAATTGGAAGGAAACATATAATAGGATATTATAGTGAAGAAATAGTTAAATAGAATCAGGCAACTAAGATGTGCTATATTAATTCTATGGAAAAAAATAAAATCTGAATAACATAGATATTTTACCTTTAAAAAATAATTTGTCAAAACTGAATTTGAAAGCCAGAAAATCAAGAAAGGTTAATTCCCATAAAGCAATTGAAAAAAAAAAAAAAAAAAAAAAAACAATGGTCAAAGATTAATCCTCCTAAACAGCAGGAGGAGCAAAGTGCTCCACAGGGAAATTCCAACAAATGTTTAACAATCAGACTATTAAAATGCCATTAAACTTCTCCAAGCATAAAAAAAGAAAGCAAGTTTATAAAAAGAATATGACACTGATATAAAGCCTTGTTAAAACTGTACTTTCAAAACAAAATATTGGTAAGAAAACAAACAATAACCCAATAAATATTTGATGAAAGAATATGATCACCCAGTTCACAAGAAGGCAAATGCTCTTTGAAATATTTTTTAAAAATGCATAAATTTAATGAGAATAACAGAAATGTACATTCATGATAAGGAAATGACGCTTTTTAAATTTTTCAACTTGAAAAGAAGAATAACATTTCATTAGACCCTATTGTGGCTGTGTGGAGGCCAGTGGCATTTATTTCTGGAGTCAGTATACATTTGCAGCTTTCAACATGAACAATTTGATAACACATATGCAAATTATAAATGTATATACATTTTGACCCAGTAATTTCACTTCTATAAAGTTTTTCATGGATATACTTGTGTTTTAAATAATATAAATATGAGGTTATTAATCACAAAAAAAGAGTGTTTTTTTTAAATACCAATGTTCATTAACAGGGAGCTAGCTATTTAAATTACGATGCGCCCCTGTACTGCAATACTATGCAAATGTAAAAAATGAGAAAACACTTAATGTGTACATATGGAAAGACTTATTAAGTGAAAACATCAGAGTCTAGAATAGCCTATATAGAATACAACTTATTGAGAAAATGATAATACATATTCACTTTTCCTTTTTGTGCATAAATTGCTAATGTATGCTCTCCATAGGACAGAGGTGATGGGGAGAAGGGATAAGGATAGACTTTTTTTCTCTTCCACTCCCTCCAAATAATCAAACAAACAAAAAACACATGAGACTAAAAATTCATTGAGAAGTCTGGCCCAGCCAAGCCCCTTTTCTACTTCCTACCACCACCATACATACCCACTTAGGAGTAGAATTACAGAGTAGAGTGATTCAAGTAACCTGTGCTTAGATTTCATGCCTTCCCGCACAGTGAACAAGACTGAAATGTCACCAAGCTGTCCAAAACATTTGCTGGAATTTATTTGCTTGATATATGAAGAATATTTATGGTTTTGGAACCCTGATTAAATTAGTACAAGAGGTATAACTAAGATTAGTGATCACTAAATTTGTAGTATAGATCAACTCCATTGATAGTTAATCAGTACATGCTGTCTGGTCATTAATGGTGGGACCAATCATGGCCTAGTGGAGAGGCCCTAAATCTCTATGGTGAAGGAAGCAACAGCTGTCCTGTACTCTCTACACCAGACCAGCCATCAGCTAAACACCACTAAGTGATCCAGGTCAATATAGTATGAGGCAATAGAATTACCTAGCCAAGCTTGACCCAAATGCCTGACCCCCAACATTTTGAGGCATAATAAAGTGTGTGCTGTTTTAAAACACTAAGTATTTTGTAGCATGTAATAAAGCAACATATAATGGGAATAATACACATAGAAAAAATTAACAAAATAGAAGATATGTTTTTAAATGTTTAAATTGTTTGACCTTCCATCCTTAAGCAAAAAAACATTTCCTAACAAAGGGCAATTTAACTAAGCTCAAATTTCATCTTCCTGTGTTTTGTCACTAGTCAGCCTACACACAGGTTACATCATCTCACATCAGTTAAATGCTGTATTTTCATAATGCAAAGAAAACTAGTGATTTTAACAATTATGAAATTATGTCTCCAGTATTTAAATACTTATTCATATCATGACCATATCAAAGATCCACATGGACATATTTTATTATATATCAACCACCTGAATGGTGATAATAATTTTTTCTATTACTCTAGTGCTTTTTCATTTTCAGCCTATAAGTTCAGCATTCCTAAGACTGATGACTTGGCAGGCCTCTGGCAGCCTGACTAGACCCTTTAATAACTTCTGCTTGCTAAGAACAGCAATGCTGAGATGGGCCTGCCTAGAGAAGGACTGTTTAATATTAGCTTTCCATCTCCATCCAGAGGTGTGACCGAGACTTTGAGCTACATTGCTTTAAGCCTGCTGGCAAGAGAAAACCTGTTTAATTACCTGCCCCAGCTGTACTTACTAAGTGGAAAAATTATTAAATCTGTCTCTCTCTTTCACAGTTTCAGCATACTATTCAAATCTATGCCAAGAGGAAGGAAGAACATAGATTCTGTAGGAATAGGCAGGACTAAAATCCTCATCACAGCAGGTGGCCTAAGAGTACTGTTGCCTAGGGCTCAGCCAACCCTCTGTCCTCTAACATAGAAATGGAGGGTTCTTAGATGCTCTGCCAACTATGTAACTGAATGTAACCTATCATCATTTATCCACATTATTGTCCAGTTCATGTTCAAAGGAAGATCATTCTTGGCCTTTTCTCACTTTACCTGCCAAAGGATAATTTGTGTCCTTCACTCTGAAGTCCAAAGCCATGACAAAACCACAGACTCGTATTGCTCTAGTTCGCAAATTCCCTCCATCTGTTTCTCCAAGTTCATTGCTAGCCTACCATTAATAGCAGAGGGGATGGGCACATACCCTCAGAGAAGATTAAGTGATCCGCCTCCTTATGCAATAGATCCTGCTGTATTGCAAAAAAGTAATGTAAGCCATGGGTCTACTCCATAATATATCCATGTTTGTAATAACAGAAAAATACTGATTACATCATTAATTTTTTTATTAAAATAGAGTCTGTAAGGACATAATGTGTTTATTTTGTAGTTCAATGGCTTCTGCACTCCTGTCAGAGCACCAAAGTTTGGAAAATACAGTCATGCTTTTCTAAAAACAATTGTCATACATGGAAGTTCTTTGTTATCTAATTTCCTAACGTATATCTCTTCTTTGGTGTTACTTATCTATTTTATAAACTCCTGGTGAATTAAATCCCATTCTTGCCTATGATCTTTAATAGAGTATTCATTAAATTCTGCAACCAGAAAGTAAAATAAGTTTTGTATTAACTTCACTTGTATCAATAATTATGTATCTTAACCTAAGTGCCAGTTCAAATAATACAGTTAATCTCTTTTAATATTTAGTAATTAAAATTTATTTTGTTTTAAATTTTTAATCAGGAAGTTAGTGTCTCAATGAGGCAAGTCTTAGGTGAAATGAATTCAGTAGGCTGTGAGAATATGGCAGAGGAGTCCTGTATATATTTCCCTCCTGTCATGTGTACTAGACAGAATTTGGTGTGGTAAGTAGTGTCAAATACAAGCGCAAATCATAAAGATAGAGATTTCATCACTAAGCATTTATGGGGCTAGTAAGGGAAAAACTGTACCTTTTCCTCAGCCCACCAAATCTTAAGGTTGTCAGTATAAATAATACCTTTTCATTTGGGATATCAAAAAACCTGCTTGACCACCCATGCCATCTTAAGTAAGCCACATAGATTATATCAGTATTGAATAAAATGTAATAATTTAATCATGTCTTTATTCTCACTCTTTACAGAGAGGTTTATACCAGTCCTTTTGCCCAGCTATATGAAATGCCACAAAGCTTTTGTATGATTTCAGGGAGCTACATCATGGAATATAAGGAATAGTGTAAAGGAAGAAAAGCACTCAATTTAAAGTCCATTCTGAGTTTGATTCTATCTCTGAAGCTCATTTTTATGTTACCTGAGACTCAGCATTTCACTCATCTTTTTTCTTGTTATTTATTGTATCCTTTTTTTTCTTTTTAAATGAGTCCTGTGATAAAAATGCCTGGGTGTCCTCTTCATAGGATGGCATTTTTCTGTCTGTTGGCCAATCAGAATCTTTGTTTTCATGTTCTTTTAATATGTAAGTGAGATATAACATTATATTAGTTTCAGGTGTACAGTTCTTTTTTAAAAATTATTATTTTTTAAATTTATTTATTTATTTTTATTACAGTTGTCCCACTTTTCCCCCATTGCCCACCCCTTCTCCCACAGTCAATCCCCACCCCACTGTCCATGTCCATGGGTCATCTATACTAGTTCCTTGTCTAGGCCCTTTCCCTTCTTTACAGTATAATTCTTTGATATTTGTATATATTGTAAAATTATCACCACAATAAGTCTACTTAACATCTGTCTCCATACATGGTTACAACATTTTTTTCTTCATGATGATAACTTTTAGCAACTTTCAAATATGCAATA
Organism: Furipterus horrens; assembly: GCF_987537825.1. NCBI lineage: Eukaryota > Metazoa > Chordata > Mammalia > Chiroptera > Furipteridae > Furipterus > Furipterus horrens. The sequence continues at coordinate 72,910,201 of NW_028327175.1, forward strand.
GTACTAACTAGAGTCATCATGATATATATTCATCACATCCCCATCAGTTACTTATTTTATAAATTGAAGTTTGTACCTTTACATTTTACTCTTCTTGATATCATTTCTTCATCTGCAAAATAAAGAGTTTGTACTAGAATGATCATTTGAAAGTTCTTTTCGAAGTTTAAAATTCAAAAAATCACTAAAATTTTATTGTATTCTTTAATGGTTGTGAGGATTAAATTACTGAATTATTTTAATATATGCAGGTTGACCACGGTGCTTGGAACAGGGCAAGTTATTACGAAGTGAGTACTCTGAATGTTTTCCTATGGTCAAGCTTATCCTATCTTATACTACATAACTTCATACCAGAACAGGGTAGCATTACCTTAGGTTTTATTATAAATCACTAATTGTCATAAATATTTGGTTATCCTTTCTCTCTAGGCTTACTGAAGATTACATTTATCAGTCTTCTGTGAAAATTATAAGTTGGGTAGGGATGCATCACTAGTTCTGACCAAAGAAATGTGAGCAGAAGAAAAGTGTCACTTCTTGGCTGATGTGAGGAAAGTCTGTGTACCTTACTGCAGGCTAACCTCCCTCAGCTGCTGGGTCAGGACTTGGTTGATGAAAGTACAAAAGGGTGGCACCTGTTGCAGTAGGATCCCTGAGTGCTTGTGTGGATCAGAGATACCTCACAGTCCACAGAATATGGACCATGAGCAAGAAATAAATTTGCTGTTAGGCCACTGAAAGTTTTGGTTGTTTTGATCAGCATAACAGCCTACCCTGAGTAACATACTCTGTGCTACTAAAATGAATTCACACATCCTGAAGGGTATATTTACCCTGCCTTTCAGTTATTTATTTCTTTCCCCTCAAGCTCATCGTTAAACCACAAGCCAATTTGGTTAATAATTGCCATCTTTTCCTCCTAAATCTCTCCCATGCATGCTCCATCCTGTCCAGTCCCAGTCCGGGCCTTCAGCTGCTCTTACCAGGTTATTACTATAGCCCCCTGACTGGTCTCATGACCTACAGATTACTTCACTCATATCTCTTTACCTTTGATTAAATGTCAAATGCAACTTTGCTTTATCAGTCTCCTTTTAAAAATACTTCAAATGTCAAAAATCAAAGCCTACTGGTGTGACAGACAAATCTTCCATGACTTGAGCTGTTAAGTCATTCCACTTCCTACCCTTCTTTGGTTGTTAAGCTCGCACCTAGTAAATACTGAGCTCCTGTCTAATAAATGCTAATGCACACCTCTCTGACATTGCTCATGCTATTCTATTTACCTACAGTAAACTCCCTCTTCATCTGACTTATTTCTGCTCATTTTTCAAGATTCAGTCATAAACCTCTTCCTTGAAATCCCAGGCTGTATTGTACCTTTCTGTTTGCTACACCTACTCACTGTACACTTCTAAGCTTGTGATCTTATTATAATAAAACTATTTGTGGGTTGTTGTTTTTTTACTACTACATCCAGAGTACCTGAAGGCAACAATATGTGTATCTTCGTATTTCTCACCTGTCTTGACAATGCCTGCCGCTGCTCTGTCAATGTGGGTGGAATATTCCTAGCCACGAGGGTCACTGTTCTTAACACCCAAAACTCTCATGCTTTCCTCTCAGATTCATCCTTTATTTTCCCCTTTTGTCATCCCATTGCCTCTTCACACAACCATCATCTTGAAGGATCTTCTGTTTCAGTTTGCCTACCAAAACAGAAGCCAGGCCATAGGTCAAGTCCCTGGACATGGACTGGACATGACTTGTTCTTGTCATTTCCTTTTTTCAGAGGTAAACTCTGCTTCACATGTACCCTACTAAGAGGAGGGTTCTTATCAGAAACAAATTGATTACTTGTTATTCATGATATAGTCTTCTTTCTGATGTCAGGTTGAGGTAGGATATTAAGAAGCTAGGATAATTTCTTGGCAAATGGAAGATGGAAACTGAGACAGATAGCTGATTCAAACTGGTCCTATCCAGCACCCTGACTCACCTTCCTTCTTCTCCCTTTCACTACCATTCTCATAAGCATTAAGCCCTCAGGACAATGAGGTTCTAATCAGCATCAAATAATCTTAAGAACAAGGACACCATGGGTCTGTTGACCACAGAGACAGAGTTTTGGTCAAACTAGAGAGAATATCTAGGTCTCAATTATCTTTCAGATCCAGGACAAGAAAAGCAGCAAAATCAGATGAAGTGATGCCATGGCTGGCATCAGGACCAGATGTGATGACTAGTGACCCCCTAGCACTGCCCAATCAGTAAGAGACCATGAGTGTGACCCTATATGCTCACATTGATGAATCAGCTTATTAAAGGACACACCTGGAAAGCTGATGAATATTTTATTGGCATCCTTTCATGAGACCTCCCCTAAAATTCCTGCCTTTAGGAAAAAAATAAAAACCCTTAGGACAAAGGACCCTGTGAGCTCTCTCTCTTGTTCTCTTGCTTTATATTTATATAAAGCCACTGTGACTCTTTCTAATAGGCCAAGGCAGCTCTCTAAGCACCTGCTTGAATCTCCTCTTTAACTGTACTTTCACTTTGCATGATATATAAAACTACTGCTTTAGAGTTCTTGGCTCTGAATTCTTTCTTTGCCAAACTCAAGGACCAAAAGCCAACTCTTCTGGTAACTAAGTTACTCCCCTTTTCTTAGAAACTTCTGTCCTACTCTATCTGTTATATTAAACTTCTCATATTTATCTGTAACCCAAGTCAGGCCCAAAGGACCATAGTTTTCTCTTCTGATTTTCAAAGGGACTCACTCCTCTGAAGCAGAAACAACCATTTTTTGATCATCTACTTTTGCTTCTGTACTTTACAAAATACTTTAGCATGTTAAAGCCCGATTTTAAAAGCTCTTTTTTTTGTAGGGAGGAGCAATTAAAGAAAAAATGATAGTTCATATTTGAAATGGCAGGTGACATGTGATACAGTCCAGAATAAAGGGAAAATAGTTTGAAGCGATAAGACACCAGTACATAGAGAAACCTGTATTGTACTTTTTCAAATTAAAGTCTTTTTACTCTGGACATGATCATGATTTCAGTTATTTCACACTAAATTTTTACAAAGGGGAAATGGGAATTGTATCATTGATATAACTTTATCATTAAAATATATTTATAATTAATTTTATAATTATGTTTAATGTCACAGAAATAATACCAATAACAGTCCCCATTGACTCTATTTAAAAGGTCTGGCATGCTCCTAAGGATCACTAAGTGTGTTGTTGGTTAAAATCTTTGTTTTAGAATTCAGCTGGAAAAGCTAATCCATTCCTCAACTGTACTTTATCAGCATCCATACACGAAAGAGGAAGCACAAGTTAACCCCACTGAGCCAGTACCAGAATTTCAAGAGGAGATATAAAAGCCCCAACTTCATGAACGAGTAACCTACAGGTCTGAAAGGGGTCTCACACTTTCTTGAATGCTCTGTTGTCAGCCTCTCAAAACTAAACATTTTTGAAAGAGGGGCCCATGTTTTTATTGTGTGTTTCATCCCACAAATTATGTAGCTGGTCCTGGTACAGCACTAGTTATGAGTTCCTCGTGAAACTTTTCATTAAGGTGACATTGACCATTCCCAAATAGTCATATTCACATGGATATGAATCTGGGATACATGTGGAAAGTGAGAGTTAATTCTTCCTTAATTATACTTTTTGATTTTTCCAAAACACCCAGGAAATATATAAAGCTAGACAAAAGAAAAACATTCATGACCCAGAAAACATAGCTGTGCTTATCAATATAATCTATGCCGAATATTTAGCTTTATGTGTTTCAGAGAGGAGAAATAATTTTCCCTTTACCTTACTAGTTTCTTGGCTAGACACCCTTGTAATAAAAGACAGATCAACAGGCAAAAAAAGAAACAAAAGTTTAATTACACATATAACTTCTGTATAGATAAGAGAGACCCAGGGAAACTGAATAACTCCAGGAAATGGCCCAGGACACCACCTTCCATATCATCTCCTACCTAAAAGGAAAAAACAAAGATGTTGGACAGGAAGGCCAGTCAGGGGAGGTTACCAGGAAAAGCACAGTGAACAAGGGTAAGGTTGGTATGCAGATTTAAACCCAAGTGTTCTTCAATGATAAGAGTTTGAAGGTATTGTGTCATTGTACACACAAATGTAAATTCCTCTTGTAAATGTAAATGTGTCTTACACAAGGATAACTTTTACTAGGCTATCAGAACTCCAGTACCTGCTGTGTTGTAAAAAATAATCAGCCTAAAAATAATCCTTATGCCAAAGAGACATTTTAGGGGCAAGTTTTGCTCCCTTTATGTGCTATTAACAGCTTTGGCTAATAAAAAGATCATTTCTAACTTCAAAGTCTCCTCCTGCTTGGAAAACCTATAGATGAAAAAGTAAACTATTATCTTCACAACGGTTTATGTGCTCCTCTTTGTAATCCAGACTGGAAAAAGTGTGTTAAAACTTTAGTTATCATACCAGTATAAACTTAAATTAAAACTTTTTTTGTTTTTTACATTTCATTAAACATCATCCCAGTTAAGAATAGTTGCATCACGAAGAGCTGTATTTTGTTTACAATTAATTCATTGAGCTTTCCTTTTAGTAGCCTTGATCTGAACAATTTCATTTGTTATTCATGCTGATTTGCATAAATATTCTACAGCCTTTTACTTATTAAAGGACACTTAAAATGAAGGGCAACATTTACTTCCCTCCTCTTCTATATAATTCTTTATTTTATGTTTTATTTGAAGGGGGTTGTTATGATCAGCAGACAGGAGCTAGCGAAAACATAATTTTAAGCCTTGAATAATTACATTTTCAGTGTTTTAATGGTTGCTAGCCTTAATTGATTTGTCTCCAGTGTGAACTGAACTGTTATATCTGAAGAGAAGCTTCCTTTAATCTCTTTTATATTCTGAGGATCTAAGCATAATAAATTGCTTTTAAAAATGATACTACTAACCCATTAATTTATTTAAATAGTCACTTACTTAAAAAGTACTAGTTAGATATCTGCTATGTGCAAAGCTGTCCTTAGGCATCAGAGATATAATGGTTTGGGAAAAAAAGACATTATTCATAACCTAGAACACAAAGTCTAGTGGAAAAGATAGCATTTTAAAAAGTAATCATAAGAGCAAAGGCAAATAGCACCTGTGCCAAATATATGAAAGAGGTAACCAGAGTTAGAAAACATGGAGGAAGTCAAATTGTAATGGGGTACTGAGCAGGGGTCCCTGGAAAATAGCTGAGCATATTCCCCACAAACCTTATTGAGGGAAGGGGAAGTAGCTGATATGGCATTTAAGATACTTTTCAATACAATGGCAAGTAAATAGCTGTGCTGCCACCCCAGGTAAAAGAGATACCTAACCTTAAGAGCATATAGTGACTCCTGACATAGCCAGGGGATGCAGATGTCCCTGTGTCATGGGGAACTCTTGCCCTGACTAAAGATGGCAGCAAAAAGAAGATAAAAGATAGAGGGGAACTGGCAAAAGCAGCACATCATAGGAGGGGCCAGGTATGAGGTCATATAGGAAGTTCTGGGTCAAGCATTTAAAATGAGAATGGGCTGAAAGAGAGAGGGACTTTTCCGCCATGAGGTCTGGTGTGTAAAGAAGCAGCCATGTGGAGGAAAGGATTTAAGAAGAGAGCTGATGGAGTTGTGCAGGAACCTGCCTAACCAAGCACGGATTCACGGGAGACGCTTGGAGTTGAACTGAACTGTGACCAGGAACACCAAGTTACAGACCTCACTTCTCTGAAGGACATATGGAGAAACCACTTTCTCGGGACATGTGCCTCCCTGAACACCACCATGATCCAGTGTAACACAGCACGTTTCCGTGAACCTCTAGGAGGCTGAGGACAGCGTGCCTCGGATCCTGAAGGACAGAGCTGCTGTGAGAGAATAGTGACTCTGAAACCCACAAGGGCACATTCCAGAGGGGATGGGAGACATGTTTTTGCAGGTGGCTTAAGAACAAATAAGGATATGGGGAACTTCTGGGCAAGGTTTTTGGCTTATAGCCTGGTGGGGAGCAAGGGTAGTGCTCAGTCTCATGGGAGGTCAGGGCTCTGAGCAGAAGTGCTCTCAGCCCCCTGAAGTTGGAACCCTGTAAATAAAAGCCTGTTTCTTTCAGCACTAATTGTTGGGTCATGTATTAAGGCACCATGTGGCCAAACCCGTTTGCTCAGCTATAAAATGGGTTCAAAAGTAACAAATATGAGTAAAGAGCTGAAAGTTTAGTGTACAAAGAACAATTGCATTTATTTACATCAGTAATAAACATATAGAATATATTTTAAAAGAATACATCTTCAATTGTAGTTACAACCAAGGATACATCGGACTTCTTTTTTTTTAATGTGCAAGGAACATATGGAAGAATTTATTAGTAAATCTAAAGATCTAAAACAAAACTTTAAAATTTTACATACACTAAAAGCCCAATATCAAAATTATGTCAATTTTCCACACATTATTCTCTAAATTAAATGCAGTTGTCATTAATATTCAAATAGAGGTTTTCAGTGAATTTAATAATAACACAAAAATGCCTATGAAAAAATAAAGAGTCAAGAATGGCAAAAACATTATCAAATAAAACATCTACAAAATATCAAAACATTTTATTCAATAAGTTCTAATATTGATACAGGAATAAGTAAAAACAGGTAGTATTCATGATACAGGACAAATTTGATATTGTAAATCAGTGGTGCAAAGTATGGACAACTTAATAGATGATGCTTAGACATTTGATTAATGATTATAAAAATAAAAATGTCTCCATATAACACAAGCATACATTTTAGGTATAAATACAAGATGAAAGCACAATAAATATGGAAAACTTTACAACTTTTTAGAATATATAAGAGAGTATTATAGTAATCTAGACAAGAAGCAGAAAACTCAATCTATAAAGAAACTGCTAAATTAAGTTATATTAAAATTAAAATTTTGTTTAATAAAGATATAATAAACTAAGTTAAAAGACAGGCAACATATAGAGAGAAGCTATTTAAGAGACATGCAATGACAATATTTTAAAATCTAGAGATAAAACATTTGTATAAATTAATTAGAAAAAAATGAACCAATATAACATTAGATAAAATAGGTGAATAGACAGTACACACACACACACACATGCATACACACACAAAGAAGAAGAAAAAAAAAGGAAGAAGAAGGAGAAGAAGAAGGAAGAGGAAGAGGAGTAGAAGGAAAAAGAAGAAGGAAGAGAAAAAGAAAAGAGAAAGAAAGAAAGAAAGGAAGAAAGAAAGAAAGAAAGAAAAAGACAAGAAGTGAAATTTAGCCAACAAAAATGTGGAAAATACTCAACCTTATTGGTTATCAGGGAAATGGAAATGAAAACACGTAGTAAATGTTGACATGGCTAAGTTTTGGAAAGCAAGTAAAAACTGGGAAATTCTATTTACTGTGGATGAAGGATGAGTTGGTAAGTATATATTAGGTAAACTTTAAGGGGAAATGTTCATTAAACTCTTATAATACAAAAAAAAGGATATAATGGGAGGATGCATAATTAAATTAAGGCATAATCACACAAATATATATAGCATTAAAGTAAATAAACTATGTCAACATGGATAAGTCTACAAAAACATAATATTGCTAAAGTAACAAATTATGTGAGTCAAAAAATCCATTTATATGAACTTAAAAATAGAAAAAGATACACATGAACACACATACACACTCAGTTTCCCCACTATCTGAACTTTCTATTATTTAAGTATATTTTATTGATTATATTGTTACAGTTTCCCAATTTACTTTCCCTTTACTTCCCTCCACCCAGTATTTCCTTCCCTCCTGCAATCCCACCCCTCTTAGGTCATGTCCATAGGTCGTGCATATAAGTTATTTGGTTTCACCATCTTATATTATTCTTAACTTCCCCCTATTTTGTACCCACTAATTATTCTTCTTCATCCCTGTGCCATTCCCCATTTCTTCCCCTCCCCCCTCCCAGCTGATAACCCTCCAAATGATCCCCACACCTATGATTCTGTTCCTATTCTGGTTTGCTTAGTTGGATTTTGTTTTCATTTTTTAGATTCATTTGTTGATAGTTGTGAGTTTGTTATTTTAGTGTTTGTAGTGTTGATCTTCCTTTTCTTAAATAAGCCCCTTTAACATTTCATATAATAATGGCGTGGTGATGATGAACTGCTTTATCTTTACCTTGTCTGGGAAGCACTTTATCTGCCCATCCATTATAAATGATAGCTTTGCTGGATAGAGTAATCTTGATCGTAGGTCTTTGCTTTTCATCACATTGAATACTTCTTGCCAGTCCTTTCTTGTCTGCAAAGTTTCTTTTGAGAACTCAGCTGAAAGTCTTGTGGAGTCTCCCTTGTAAGTAACTAATTGCTTTTCTCTTGCTTTTTTTAAGATTCTTTATCTTTAACCTAGGGCATTTTAATTATGATGTGTTTTGGTGTGGTCCTCTTTCGATCTAGCTTGTTTGGGACTCTCTCTGCTTCTTGGACTTGTATGTCTGTTCCTTCATCAAATTAGGGAAGTTTTCCTTCATTATTTTTTCACATAGGCTTTTGATTTCTTGCCCTTCCTCTTCTCCTTCTGGCACCCCTATCATTTGGATATTGGCATGTTTAAAGTTGTCCCAGAGGTTCTTAAGCCTCTCCTCATTTTTTTCAATTCTTGTTTCCTCATTCTGTACTGGTTGACTGTTTTTTCTTCCTTATGTTCCAAATTGTTTATTTGAACTCCGGTTTCCTTCTCTTCACCATTGGTTTTCTGTGGGTTTTCCTTTGTTTCATTTAGCATAGACTTCATTTCTTCCCTTATGCATTCACCATGCTTAAGCACATCTGCCAAGTCTGTAATCATCTTTAACACAAGTGTTTTGAACTCTGTATCTGTTAGGTTGGCTATCTACTCATCACTTAATTCTCCCACTGGAACCATAATCCATTTCCTCTCTTGGACCATACTTCTCTGTCTCCTCATCTTGACAGGCTCCCTTGTTTGTCTGCCTTTTTGTCTTAGGTAGAGCTATTGCATCTGTTATGTTGTAAGAGGCGAAGCCTTAGCTATTCGTCAATACAGGGAAATCTGTCTCATCACGTTGTGACACTATATGTGGAGGAGTGGTCTGAGAGGGAACAATGCTACTTGCTCAGCACTCATCCCTTTTCCAAGCACTTTGCCTGCTTCCCATTTGGGACTAGTGTCCTTCTAGCTGTTGCCCTGGCCATTGTTCCCAGAGTGGGTGGATTCGTGGGGGCCTTCTGAACATGCAGACTCTGCTGAGAGACTGGCAGCTTCTTCTTCCACTCCAACCCCCACTGGTTTGCAGTCAGAAGCAATGAGGCTTTATTTTCCCTGGTTCTGGAACTGTGAGCTGTGCAGTCAGGTCTGGGGCTGGGAGCACTCCTCAGTGTCCCTCCCAACTTTTTAAAATGTATGACTGCGCTTTCTACAGGCCTGCCACTGCCACTACTGCTGCCACCACACACTGCTTTCTCTCCATCCAGGTCCACCCCTCTTACCTATCTGGATGAGTATTTCTTCTTTATATATTTGTTTGTTGGACTTCCATGCAGCTCGATATCCTGGAACTTCTTGATGTCTCTAGTTTTGAGATAGTTGTATTCCTTCTTAGTCATGCAGGGAGATGCAGCATGGCTATCTAGGCCTCCATCTTAGCTGGAAGTTCCAAACTCTTTCTGTTCAAATATAGAATTTGATGAGCTCAGGTAAATTTTTGTATTAGTCTCTGTCTCAGTTGTCACTATTTCCTACTTCAAACTCTAGAACCAAATAGATTCAGATAATTTGATATTCTTTTGTTCTCTAACCCTCTATTTAAACTCATATTATCCAATTTCAGATAGAGATTGTAATTATATTGAGAGGGAAAGTGTTAGTATGCAATTATTAGTGGAAATGTACCAGATTAAATATAGTGGTTGATTAGAGGTTATGAAGGAAGACAATGAAATAATAGCTACATATGTTACTTGCAATGTTTCTGTAACACATTCAATGTTTAAAAAATTCTGAAATAAATTTGAAAATATATTTAATTTGATAAACAATAGCAATACAATAATATTCCATGTTTTTTTAATGTTTAAAATAATTCAGAATTTGAAAAGTATAAAAAATATCATTAGAATATGAAGTGAGTTAAGAACATTTCAGCCCTGGCTGGTGTGGCTCAGTGGATTGAATGTCAACCTGAGAACCAAAAGGTCACTGGTTCAAATCCCAGTTTGGGCACAAGACTAGGTTGCAGGCCAGGACCCCCAGTTGGGGTGTATGAGAGGCAACAGATCAATCGATGTATCTCTCATGCATTGATATTTTCTCCCTCTCTTTTTCTAAAAATAAATAAATAAATAGATAGATAGATAGATAGATAGATAGATAAATCTTAAAAAAAACTCAGATAGAGTATGCATAGGCAAAGATCGGTGAAAGAATGGAACATGATACATGCAAGAAAGTTCTAGAGTAGAGGGACCAAGAGAGGTGAAGGGGTCACTATGTGGGGTCTCTGGGACCTATTAAGATTTGATGGTTCCATTTGAAGAGCAAAAAAAAGCTAATAGAGAATACTAGATATGTGTGTTAGTGGTATTAGGGTGGTAATAAAATTGACATTTTAAAAAAGATTTAATTTAGTTGCTGTGTGAAAATAAATTGAAGTTGAGCCAGTGGGTATGGGTGGGCATTTGGAAGGTATTGCAGTACTCCAGATGATTAATAAAAATAGTTATTAAGAAATATGACAACTTAGCAGAAAAAAACTGAATAATATATAGATGTCAAGCTTGACAGACTAATGTATTCATTGGAAGATGGAGAAGACTATGTAAAATAAATGGTCTGATCCATACACTTGATCATTCCTTCATCTAAAATTGGAAATTATCACCAAGAATAGCTGCTGGAGCACATTTTCAGTGCCCTTATCTCAAACAAAAAGAAAATAGTATAAGATAGTGCCTCCACGAAGATAATTTAAACCAAAAAAGTGTCAGCTGATAATCATTATAGTTTTATTTAGATTTCCATGTACTCCAAAGTAGTTTTTTTTTTTTAATCTGATTTTTAATGGGTTGGATCTCATCTCTCAGGTTTCAGTTCAAATCACCTTTTGTACACCTAAAACTTATACACTGATGTGTGTCAATTATTTCTCAATAAAACAGGGGAAAAATAGGACTGAAAAAATAAGTACCTTATCTAAAGAGATCTTCTTTGATCATTCCCCACATCAGAATGACTTCATAGCAGTTATTCCTCTATGAAATCATCACATATATTTATCTTGCTGGGCACAGAGTAAGGGCTAAATAAATAATCATTAAATTTCTGAGAATAATTTCATAGACACAAGAGGAGAGAACACAATGGAGAGAAAGCCTTTATTTCTTCATGCCCCTAAATTTTGATTAAAAAGTTTAAAACAAAAAAAGAAAAAAAGGCTAAGCAATGACTTTCAATGTATTTATAGTGTTCCTTCCTCAAAAGCGCTCACAGTCATTTTCAGACTTGTCAGCCTTATTATCCATTACACATCAATGTGTGCATTGACATTCAGTATGGAAGTTCCACATGCATGTAGCCCATCTCATAAATTTTGTTGTCATGTTTACAATTAATAAATATTTACTACCATCATTGTCTACTTCAAATTCTGAGGTGCATATTTAAGGTTCCTCAGGAGACATAAATATTTCATGTTAAGCATTCTATGTGACAAGTACAAAATATAATAACAAAATTCAACAGGTGGAGCACATTTCACATAATCAATCATATACTAAGACAAGTGTTATAGATAAAATGGATGAATTCAACATTTCTGGGTCAAATATAATTACCATCATGCACTTAAATATTTGATAACAGTGAATTGAATAAAAATGTTAGTGTAAACTATATTTAAATTAATATAATGCATGTGAAGAAATTATTGTTATAATGTGTATTGAGAAGTACTTTTTTAAAAAAGTGAAATTGATGAAGTAGTTGTTAGTATAAGCATCCATTCATAAACTCCCTACTGATAAATAAAAGTCCCAAGTTGGCAGATTTCTTGATGTGTCTGTCAGAAGGGACTGTGCTGCAATAAAAAAAACACACAAAAATCTCAGTAGTTTAATATAAGAAATATTTATTCTTCATGCATGCAAAGTTGACTTGAGTTCAGGCCCCTTCCCAGGGCATCTGTCCACTACACAGCAACTCAATGCTTTCATCCTGGAATTCTAAAATCTTAACTTATCGTGTCCACAACCACCACAGGCAAGGAATGAAAGACACTAGCTAGTCACTCACAGGCTTTTAATTTAATTACTCTGGTAGTGGCACACATCATTTTAACACACCTTTTATTGGCCAGAACTAATTACATAGTGCCACCTAACTGCAAGGTGTAGGAAAGTGTAATTTTGTGCACCCAGGGAGAAGTGACAGCAACAGTTAATTTTTAAAAAACTCTAAAACTCTTCATAATTAGCATGATAATATATTACAAATCTATCATAGATTAAGAGAACTAAACTCCCCATCTCAAAATAGATATTCTGTATAATCATAGTTAATTATCATTCAAGGGTTTTCAGAATACAGACCACAAGAAATAGTCATAATATCTAATTTGATGTACGATAGAATTTAGTTGGCAGATGTGAAAATTACTTTTCAAAAGAACATTTGGTCAGCATCAAATTGTAACCAAATAAGCAGGCTTTTACTCTGTGGCATATCTAAATCTGTCTTCCAACAAAAATTTTTAATGTCACCCACTGAGACCAAGAAGAAAATACCAGTAAGATATAGAAAGACAATCAAGAAAAAAGATCTTTTAGTTCAGCGATAGAACTCAAATTGTCATCACATTACTCTGGAACACTAAAGATTAGATATGTCTCTATTTTCAACATTCTTCTCTCTTTCAATAATCAGAAGGTGGTTTATTTTGGAATGCCTGGGAGCTGGAGTGAGGGAAAGGACAAAAACCAATGGAAAGATGGCTATCAGACATTGGCTACAGCAGAGGGGACAAATGAAGGAAGCATTTATCTATCTGCTGACTTCTATCATTGATAAAGTATTGCCCCAGCAGTTGTTAACTCACCCTCATGTCCAAGTGCATAAGGATCAAGCAATTTATGCAGGCTTCCCAGCTGCTTCTTCAGAGAATCCCTATCTAGGTCTCAAGGTGAAAGGTTCAGGGGATGCAAATAAGGCAAAGTAGAGTCAAGTTAACCTGTTCAAAACTTGTCAAAGACTGCACAGAACCAATGTAGTATAGCTGAAATAGAAGGTAAGAGCAAGAAGCACAATACCTGTTCAGAGGCCTAGTACTCTCCAGTGGTTAGGGTGTTCAAAATGTAAATGAATTTTCATTATGTAGTCACCCTATCAATATTTCTTTTTCTTTCTCCAAAGTGGATCAAGCTGTACCCTATATATATCCAGAATTTTATAACAATAATCTAATAAGGAATTAACTAAAATACTACTTTAAGTTAAATAAATGGCAATTATAAGAGATTTCTATAATAACAGTAATTTTGAATTATGTTCTTAGCCTATGGGAAAATTTGTTCCACTAAGTTAGTGGACTTCTTTCCTCTAAAAATAATATTGACTGAGCCATGAAAATTGGTTTATTCTCTCATTTTAATACTTTAGGGAGAGTCTCAAAGCATACAATAAAGGTTTGGCAATTGTATAAAGAGAAATTCGTGGTTTTTAAAATGTTTTTATTTTTTTACCTTTTGACTCCACTTATTTTTTTAATCTCTCACTCCCTGCTTTTGACAACCACCAATTTGTTCTCTGTATCTATGATCTTGGTTTGTTTCATTTTATTTTATTTTGTTTTTTAGATTACACACGCAAGAGGTTTCATGGTATTTTTCTTTCTCTGACTTATTTCACATAGCATAATGCACACAAAGTCCATTCTTGTTAGCACAAATGGCAAAATTTCATTCTTTCTTGAGGCTGAATAATATTTCATTATATATCACAACTTCTTTACCCATTCATCCATTGACGGACACTAAGGTTGTTTCTATATCTTTGCTATTATAAATAGTGCTGCAATGAACTTGACTATGCATATCATATATCTTTTTGAGTTAGTATTTTTATTCTCCAGATAAATAATCAGGAGTTGAATTGCTAGATTATATGCTAGTTGTAACTATAAATTTTGTGGAACCTCCATATTGACTTCCATAATGGTTACACCATGGAAAACTCTGACTCCAAAAAACCTCCGCTGCCTTGCGGCATACCTCTTCAGGGGAAAGGCTAAGGGAGTAAACCCCGACAGAAAATCCGGAGCCGGAGTCCCTAAGGCGGTTTGACGTTGTAGTCAACACCGGCAACTCCTGCGGCGCACCTGAAGCCAAGCTGTATTGACTCCGTCTTTCCCTTGGACCCTTCAGCTGCGAAGAGGGGGGGGGGGGTCTGCTGCATGGGCAACAGCAGACCCTCCATATCACCCTGCCCAGGCTCTGTAGCTTCAGCTTCACTGGAGAGGACACTCCAGTGTCATCGCAAGATGTCAATTCAACACGGGAGGAGACAGATACTGTGTCACTCCGGAGTCGGACTGCACAGCCATTCTCGGCAGTGCAGATAGACTCTTAAGAAGCTACACCATCGTCTCTCGAGACAGACGGCTGCCGCCGCCATTCTAACAGGTGTAAGGTGATATTTCATTGTGGTTTTGATTTGCATTTTGCTGTTGATTAGCGATGTTAAGCGTATTTTTATGTACTGGTGGACCATCTATAAATTGTCTTCAGAAAAATGTCTATTCAGATCTTATACCCATTTTTAAATTGGATTATGTTTTTTGGCTATTGAGTTCAGTGAGTTCTTTATGTATTTTGGATGTTAATCCCTTAATAGGTACATAATTTACAAAATTTTTCTTGAATTTAAGTTTGCTTTTTGTTTTGTGGTTTCCTTTGCTGACAGAAGCTTTTTAGTTTGTTGTAGTCCCACTTGTTTATTATTGCTTTGGTGCTCTTAAAAATCATCACCAGTTCTATGTCCAGGACCTTATCACTTGTATTCTTCCAGGAGTCTTATGATTTCAGGACTTATGTTCAAGTCTAATCTACTTTGAGTTAATTTTTATGTGTGGCTTAAGATAGTCATTCAGTTTCATCCTCTGTATGTCAATTTCATCTTCCTTAACATCATCTCTTTACTCTATGATACTAACTACTAGACATACTTCTATTTTAAATATTACTCTCTCATTTAAAAATATTATTCCTCTTTAAATATGCTCTGAAATTATTGAAAATTGGCAATAATTTTCTTTATCAGAAAAATAAATCCTCATAAAATATTTAACATAACTCTTGAGCAGAAAATGAATTCAAATTGTGAAAATACAAGCAGAAAATAATTAAATATTTTTCATGTATTTAATTTGAATGTTTAAATTTTATTCTAAAATTTACATGCCATTTTAATTATTCCCACTAAGAAATTATAATTTTAGGGCAGAGTAAAATAATAATTTTGCAATTTTTCTTTTTAAATTTCTTTTTATTTTTAAATATTTTTTTCAAAATACTGCCTTTTCTGGACATTTATGCTAATTGAATTTATCTCATTTATATTTTAACATAGAAGGAACTAATACAACTTAATTTGGCCTTTCCATCTTTTCCAAGGTAGTTCTGCCTTATAGTACATTCCCAGTAGACATTATTAAAATAAATATGTTCTCTTAGAAGTAGGTGATTTGAATAATATTATTTAAGGTATACTTACTGTATAAGAAAAAATATAGCAGTTTTAAAAACCTCATAATTCTCAAATGAAGAAGACAAAATACATAGAAAATATAATATACAAAAATAAATAAAATAATATAGTCAATAAAGTTTGATTGATAATAAGTGTACATATACATACTTTAATAGAGAATACAAAACTTCTCAGTTATATTAGTCATTAAAATTTATGACTCATTGATCACAAAGAGAAAACTCACTGAATCCAAAGAATAAAAAACATGTGACCACATTATTAAATCATGATGCAGTATGTTCAAAAGTTAATAATGCAAATATAAGTGAATTATAAGGTAAAACAATAACATTATTTATGCAACTTCATAATAATATAATAAAGGTAATATTTTTATATACCATTTCTAAAAATGATTTTAACATCTTTTTAAAAGAGCATATTAAAATTTTAAAAATGAGAAGACAGCCCTTACTGGTGTGGCTCAATTGGTTGAGCACCATCCAGCAAAGTAAAAGGTCACTGATTTAATTCAGGTCAGGGCACATGCCTAGGTTGTAGGTTCAGTCCTGGATGGAACACCTACAAGAGGGAGTCTATCAATGTTTCTCTCTCACATCAATGTTTCTCTCCCTCTCTCTCCCACCCTTCCCTCTATCTAAAAAATTAATCAATAAATAAATATTTAAAAATGAGAAAATAACTTAAGATTATTAAAGTTATAAAATATTAGTGTCCATAAACTTACATTAATATATTTTATATCTTAATATAATGAATTTTCTGACAATATTAGAATTCCCATAATTACTTCAAAAATCAGAAAATCAAATCAGACCAATGACAATAGGAAAACTAGAAAATCTGAAAAAGAATATTCTTAAAATAGTATCTTGGTCCATACAACTCTGTTGGTGAATTCACACAATATAAAATATTGACTAATTCCCAGTTTTTATAATTTCTTTTAGAATATAGTTGAATTCAATGTTAAATATTTCCCCAATGTTATAGAGTAGACAAAGGTAGCAAAAAGAAAAGCTATGTAGTATAAAACATAAATTACATGTAATAACAATGACATACTACAAACTGAATTCTATAATGTATTAAAAATTAATCTACCACAGCAAAACATAGGTTTTCCCAAAAATGCAAATATATTTTCATGTAAATCATAGAACAAATAGACTCTAGATGAAAAAACTATATGACTATCTCAAAAAAATGCACAAAGATATTTTATGAAGGGATTTTAGCACCACATTGTCAACAATGGATAGATCTTCCAAGCAAAGAATCAACAAGGATATTATGGCATTGCCTAACACTTTATCTAATGGATTTAATTGATATATATATATATATATATATATATATATATATATATACACACACACACACAGAAGCTTTCACCCCAAAGAAGCAAGATATACATTCTTTTCAAATGCACAAGAAACATTCTCAAAGATAGACCACGTGGTAGGACACAAAACGAGCCTCAACAAATTCAAGAAGATTGAAATCATATCAAGAATTTTCTCAGATTTTCTCAGAATGGTTTAAAACTAGAAACTAACTTCAAGGAAAAAACTCAAAAACACGTTATTAAATAATGACTGGGTCAACAATGAGATCAAAGAAGAAATCAAAAAGTATCTGGAGAAACAAATAGAAATGAGCACACAAAAATTCAAAATCTCTGGGACACAGTGAAGGCAGTCCTGAGAGGGAAGTTCATAGCAATATAGGCCTTCCTAAGAATGATAGAAAAATCTCAAATGAACAACTTAACCCTACATCTGTAAGAAATAGAGGAACAACAACAAACAAAGCCCAGAGTGAGTATGAGGAAGGAAATAATCAAGATCAAAGCAGAATTACATGATATAGAGACTAAAAGAATAATTCAAAGGATCAATAAATCCAGGAGCTGGTTCTTTGAAAATACAAGCAAAATTAATGAGTTTTTAACTGGAATCATCAAGAAAAAGAAAGAACCAAAATAAATAAAATTAGAAACAAAAGAGGAGAAATTACAACTGATACCACAGAAATACAGAGGATCGCAAGAAATTGCTACAAACAACTATATGCCAAGAAATTTGACAATGTGGGTGAAATGGACAAATTTCTAGAAACACAATCTTCCAAAACTGAATCAAGAAGAAGCAGAAGCCAGAACAGACTGATAACAAAGAATGAAATTGAAGCAGTAATCAAACAACTCCCAGCACATAAAAACCCTGGACTGACTGCCTCACAGGCGAATTTTATCAATATTCAAAGAACTAACTCCGAACTTTCTGAAACTATTCCAAATAATTCAAGAGGAGGGAAGACCTCCAACCTACTTTTCTGAGGCTAGTACTATCCTAATTCCAAGACCAGGTCGAGGCACAACAGAAATAAAACTACAGGCCAATATCGTTGATGAACATAGATGTTAAAATACTCAACAAAATACTGGAAAACGAGATCCAGCAATACATTGAAAAGATCATACACAACAATCTGGTGGGATTCATTCCAAGGATGCAAGGATTGTAATATATTCACAAATCAATAAATGTAATACACCACATAAACAAAATGAGAGGCAAAAATCACATGATCATATCAATAGATGCTGAAAAAACATTTGATAAAGTACAGCACCCATTCATGATAAAAACACTCAGCAAAGTAGGAATAGAGAGAGCATACCTAAACATATTAAAGGCCACATATGAGAAACTTACAGCCAATGTTATTCTCATTAGACAGAAATCTCAAAGCTTTTCTCCTAAGATCAGGAAAAGGCAAGGGTGTCTGCTTTCACCACTTTTATTCAACATAGTATTGGAAGTTCTAGCCACAATGATCAGACAAGAAAAACATAAAAAACATCCAAATCGGAAAGGAGGAAGTAAAACTGTCATTGTGTGCAGATGACATGATAGTGTACCCTATAGGCTTCACCAAAAAAACTACTCAACCTAATAAGTTAATGTGGCAAAAGAGTGGGATCCAAAGTAAATATTGAGGAATCAAAAGCATTTTTGTACACCAACAATGAAATATCAGAAACAGAAACTAGGGGGGAAATCCCATTTATTATAGCAACAAGAAAAATAAAGTATTTATGAATAAACTTAACCAAAGTGGTAAAAGACCTGTACTTGGAAAACTAGAGAAGAAAGAAATTAAGGAAGATACAAATAAATGGAGACATATACTGTATTCATGGAATAAAGAATTAACATAATTAAAATGTCCAAACTACCCAAAGTGATCTATAGATTCAGTACAACCCCTATTAAAATACCAATGACATATTTCACAGATTTAGATCAAATACTTCAAAAATGTATATGAAACAAAAAACGACCCTGAAAAGACTCAGCAATTTTTAGAAAGAATGAAATAGGAGAGATAACAATACCTAATATCAAACTATACTACAAGGCCACTGCAATCAAAATAGTCTGGTTACTGGCATAAGAACAGACACATAGATCAATGGAACGGAGTAGAGAGGCTATAAATAAACTCAGGTCTCTATGGTCAATTAATATTTGACAAAGGGGGAAGGAGCATAAAATGTAGCAAACCTAGCCTTTTCAAGAAATGGTATTGGGAGATCTGGACAGGTACATGCAAATAATGAAACTAGAACACCAACTTACACACCATACACCAGAATAAACTGAATATGGATAAAAGACTTAAATATAAGTGATGACACCATAAAAGCCCTAGAGAAAAACATAGGCAGTAAAATTACAGTACCCCATACAGCAATATTTTTACTGACACATCTCCTAGAGCAAGGATTAAGGAAAGAGTAAACAAATGGGACTACATCAAATTAAAAAGCTTCTGCATAGCTAAAGAAACCATCATTGAAATGAAAAGGGAAACAACGGTATGTGAAAATATATTTGCCAACAATACCTTGGACAGGGGTTTGTTCTCCATAATATATAAATAACTCATAAGACTCAACACCAGGAAAATGAACAATCCAATTTAAAAAATGGGCAAAAGACCTGAACAAACACTTCTCTAAGGAGCACAGGACGGCCCACAGACATATGAAAGAATGCTCAACATCATTAGCCATCAGAGAAATGCAAATTAAACCACAATGAGATACCACCTCACACAGGTCAGAATGGCCATCATTAATAAATTAACAAATAACAAGTGCTGGTGAGGATGCAGGGAAAAGGGAACCCTAGTGCACTGTTGGTGGGAATGCAAACTGGTGTAGCCACTGTGGAAAACACTATGAAGTTACCTCAAAAAACTAAAAATGAAACTGCCTTTTGAACCAGTGATTCCACTGCTGGGATTATACCCTAAGAATCGTGAAATATCAATTCAAAAGAACCTATGTACCCCTATGTTCATAGCAGTGTTATTTACAATAGCCAAGTGCTGGAAACAGCCTAAGTGCCCATCAGTAGATGAGTAAATCAAAAAACTGTGGTACCTTTACACAATGGAATACTACACAGCATAAAGAATGAAGGAACTCCTACCTCTGGGGATGAATGGATGGAACTGAAGAGTATTATGCTAAGTGAAATAAGCCAGGCAGCAAAAGACAAATACCATATGATCTGACCTATAAGAGGAAACTAATGAACAAAACAAACAAACGAGCAAAACAGAACCAGTGACATGGAAGCAAGGAACAGACTGACAGTGACCAGAGCAGAGGGTGATGGGAAGAAGGGTGTAAAGAAGGGGAAGGGTGTAGTCAAGGAATATTATAAAGGACCCATGGGGATTGACTGTGGGAGCAAGGGTCCGTGGGGCAGGGGAGAGCAAAGGGGGAAAAATTGGGTAACTATACTAGAACAACAATAAAATAAAGTTTTTTAAATTAAAATCAGTATGTGACATGCTACTCAATTTAATTAAGTTAAACCATATGAGTAATAAATAAGTTTGAAAATGCATACATATATACATAAAAAGATATCTTAATAAAATAACAATGGATGATCACTCCTATAGAAATGTTATAGAATATCTACCTTAAATGAGCAAACTACACATTAATGTGAAAACATTAGATGCCTTTTCAATAATATTCTTTTAAGTTTCATAGGAATACCATGTATACTAATTACTTTTTAACTTCATTCTACCCAAAGCAATAAGACAGTAAACATAAATAATTGATGCAAATTTTGTTAACAGAATAATAGAATTGTCATGTTTAAAATTGATGCTCTATTTCAAAAACCTAAGAAAATACACTAAAATACAATTAGATTTAAAAAGAATTTTATTAAGTTAATGGACAGAAAAATTAAGTTTAAAAATCCTAAATACATCTTAAAAATAGCAATAACAATTTACAAACTACATTTAAAAGGTAACTTCAAAGTAGAAATTAAATAAACAAAAATGTGTGAATAATATAGAGAAAGTTATCAAATTTGCTAAGTACTATAAAACCAGATTTGACTTATAAGAAATCCAGAAAGTTCTTGATGATAATAATGAGTGCTATAAATATGGTAATTGTCTCCATTTTAACATAATTCCAGGTAAGCTCCTCATTAAATCAGTTTTGAATTTAATAAAATTACATTTTAAAAAAATACTTATGTAAAACAGAAGAATTTTGAAAAAGAAAGTCATAAAGGGAAATAAGAATCAAATTAAAATCCCATGAGTTCATCTACATATCTCATAAAAAGAATGTTGTTAAAGCTTTTAATTAAAATGGGCCTGGCAAAAAGACCGTTAACATCTAGGTCTTCTCTCAATTCATCTATATTGCAGCAACTTAGTTTACTTCTGGAAAATGTTAAGTTTAATAAAAAGCTGCACGGCTAAAGTAGCCTGAAATGAGGAGACTCAGGCACATAATTTTATTAATGCCTACACAGATTTTAAGAACCTGCCTGCAGAAATGAAAACTTAAAGCAAATATAAAACATAGTTTTAAAATAAAAGAATTTGTATATTTCTTTACCAAGAAAAGGAAGTACTTTTTCTCTTAAAAACAGATTCTCTTTAATGGTTGATCATAAATGTAATATGATTTTAACCATTATATCTTATTTGAAATAAACAACATAAACTTTAATGAAATGTTCATCATTTTAATTATTTTCTTTTATAAAGTCTCTATATTTATTTACAATTAAGCATGAATATAAAAAATTTAAAAAGTTAATTTATGCAGGGAAAAAGAAGATGACATGGACCTTAGTACTCACTCTCCAATAGCCTCTAATATTTCTCCCTTTATCCTAAGAAATTATTATTTCACAGACATAGATTCAAATAAGTATTTAGGTTTATCAAATATATTACTGCAATTTGAAAAAATAGAATGGTACTTAAAGGCTTGTACCAACATAACTGAATTTCCCTGCTGTCCTTTCACAAACCCCAATTCTTAGAGAGCAACCATCTTTAATCTTCTCTATTACTGCTATGTGATACTAAGATGTAGTGAATAAAATATATAAATGCTATTCAAATTTTTGAATTTTGTATATTTCTAACTCTTACAATCTAGTACTTTTTTGTTTTATCTTTAGCTGTTACACTGTTTGCTTCATATATATTTACATTTATTATGTCTTCTTTTTTATTTGTATTTGTAATGTGTGTATTATCCCTCTTAATCCACTTTAGTATTTTGAATTGTAAACCCCAACTTGTTGGAAAATAATTTTTTTTTTTTTTTATCACTGTGTGGTTGCCTCTCACTTGCGCCCCCAACTGGGGACCTGACGTGCAACCTAGTCGTGTGCCCTGACTGGGATTCGAACCAGCGACACTTGGCTCGCAGGCCAACGCTCAATCCACTGAGCCACAGCAGCCAGGGCTCTGGAAAATAATTTTAACATTTTTATTTTCCTTTGGTTTTAGATACCTGGAATTTTTTGTCTATCCTTTTGTTTTCCCCTTCTTTTTCATCTTCTTTGACCCCCTCCTTCTCTTCCTCCTCATTATTATTATTAATGTTATTATTTTAAGTGTATTTCTTGAAAACAGTATATATCTAAGTTTGCTTCCTGTATCTATTTTTAATATAGAGGTTCAGTCTATTGATTTTTAGTGTAGTTAATGCATCTTTAATTTTATTTACTCTATCTTAACTTGTTTATAAATTATTTTTACTTTTTTTTTTTTTGCTCAGCTTATTGTTACCAGCTATTTTATTGATTTTCACCCAGGTTTCTCCCAATTGGTTGAAGATTTTTATTTCTCTTTTTGTAGCTATAATCTCTCTTAATTACTTTCTTAAACAGAGAGATATGATTCTATTCTCATTGATTCAACTATTGTCACCTAGTATTTTCTCACTAAAACCTGTTGCCTCGCTTATCATGATTCTAATTCCATCCTCTTTTGCTTAAATCATTCCTCCCACAGACTGAAACCTTTAAAAAGTTTTTTTTTCTTTTTTTCTCTATTTTTTTTCCTCCCATATCAATGAGACTCATGATAGGTTTTTGCAGGCATACCTAGTTTTATTGCGCTTTGCTTTATTGAGCTTTGCATTTATTGCTATTTTTACTAATTAAAAATTTGTGACAACCCTGTATCTAGCAAATCTATCAGTCATTTTTCCAAAAGCATTTGCTCACTTTGTGTCTCTGTCACATTTTGGAAATTTATGTAACATTTCAAACTTTTTATTACTATTTGACTTCTTATTATGATCTGTGATCAGTGATCTTTTTAAAAAATCTTATTAAATTTATTGAAGTGAAAGAAGTTATTCAAATTACATAGGTTTCAAGTGTACAAGTGTACAATTCTATAATGCATCATATGTATATTTTATTGTGTGTTTACCACCCAAAGTCAAATCTCTTTTGGTCACCATGTATTTGATCTCCTTTACACTTTACGCCCTTCCCTTTGGGAATCACCATACTGTTACCAGTGTTTTTTATGTCACTATTTTAATTGTTTGGGGGCAGCACAAACTGTGCCCTTTTAGATAGTGAAGTAAATGTCTGTATTCTGACTACTCCACTGACCAGCCAATGTCCTGTCTCTATTCCACTCTTTGGGACTCCCTGTTTTCTGAGGCACAAAAACATTGAAGTTAGGCTAATTGATAATCCTACAACAGCTTCTAAGTGTTCTTAGGGAAGAAAGAGGCACACCCCTCTCTCACTTTAAATAAAAAGTTAGGAATGATTAAGCTTAATGAAGAAGACATGTTAAAGCTCAGACAGACTAAAAACTAGGCCTCTTATGCCAAACAGATAAGTTGTGAATGAAAAGAAAAAAATATTGAAGAAAATTAAAAGCCCTGCTGCAGTGAACACAAGAATAATAAGATATTAAATAAAAGGTTTTAGTGGTCTGGATAGAAGATCAAACCAGCCACAACATTCCCTTAAATCAAAGACTAATCCATAGTAAGGCTCTAAACTTCAGAAAAGAAGTTCAAGTTAGAAGAGGTTGGTTCATGTGGCTTAAGGAAGGAAGTCATCTCCATAACATAAAAATGCAAGTGCTGATGTAGAATCCGCAGCAGGTTATCCAGATGACGTAGCTAAGGTAATTAATAAAGGTTGCTTCCCTAAACAACAGATTTTCAATATAGAAAAAATAGCCCTCTATTGGAAGAAGGTGCCGTCTAAGACTTTCATAGCTAGAGCTGGACAAAGCCTGACTTCAAAGCTTCAAAACAGGCTGACTGCCTTGTTAGGAGCTAATGCAGCTGCTAACTTTAAGTAGAAGCTAATATGCATTTACCATTCTGAAAACCCTAGGGCCCTTAAGAATTATGCTAAATCTATTCTGCCTGTGCTCTATAAATGGAACAACAAAGTCTGAATGACAGTACATTTGTTTACATGGTTTTCTGAATATATTAAGCTCACTGTTGAAAACTACTGCTCAGGAAAAAAAAAAAAAAAGATTTCTTTCAAAAAACTACTGGTCATTGGCAATGCAGTCAGTCACCCAAGAGCTCTGATGGAGTTGTACAATGAGATTAATGTTATTTTCATGCCTGATAACACAACATCCATTTTACAGCTCACGGATCAAGGAGTAATTTTGACTTTTAAATCTTATTTGAGAAATACATTTTCTTAAGGCTATAGCAGCCTATAGTGATTCTTCTGATAGATCTGGGCAAAATAAATTGAAAACCTTCAGAAAAGGATTCACCATTCTAGATGCCATTGAGTACATTTATGATTCATGGGAAGAGGTCAAAATATCAACATTAACAGGAGTTTGGAAAAAGTTGATTCCAACCCTCATGGATGAATTTGAAGGGTTCAAGAATTCAGTGGAGGAAATAACTTCAGATATGTTTGCAATAGCAAGAGAACTAGAATCATAAATGAGGCCTGACAATGAGACTGAATTGCTACAATCTCATGACAAAACTTTAACAGATGAGAAATTGTTTCTTATGGATGAGCCAAGAAAGTGGTTTCTTGAGATGGAACTCACTAGTGGTGAAGAGACTGTGAATATTGCTGAAATGACAACAAAGGATTGTGAATATTACACAAACTTAATAGATGAAGAAGTGGCAGGGCTTGAGAAGATTGACTCTGATTTTGAAAAAAGTTCTGCTCTTGGTAAAATGCTGTCAAACAGCCTGGCATGCTACAGAGAAATCATTTGTAAAAGGAAGAGTTGATCAATGCAGCAAACTTCACTGTTGTCTTATTTTAAGAAATTGCCACAGCCACCCCTTCAGTATCCACCCTTCTGATAAGTAAACAGTGACCAACATTAAGGCAAGACCCTACATCAACAAAAAGATTATGACTTGCTGAAGGTTCAGATGATGGTTATTTTTAGCAATAAAGTATTTTTAAATTAAGATATGTACATTTCAGACATAATGCTTTTGCACGCTTAATAGACTACAGTATAGTATACTCATAACTTGTATATGCATTGAGAACCAAAAAAATTGTATGACTTGCTTTTGTGATATTTGATTTATTGAGCTGGTCTGAAACCAAACCCACAATATCCTGGAGATGAGCTTGTATTTCCTTCTTTCCTAACCTTCCACTGGTAGGGTTGATGAGGGTAGTTTGTAGTTAGAGCGCCTCTCACAGAGAATCATTTCTGTTTTAAGTGTTCTTATTTAGCATTTGTGTTACATATTCACAGGCAGTCTGTTCTTAATCATTATATTTCTATCATTGTATTGATATCTATATCTTTATGTCACTATCCATTATACAATAATATTTCTTTTGGGGGATTTCTATTCATTTGCATTTTAGCTAGAATCTTTTCTCTGACCTCAGATGGTTATGACAACCTTAATTGTTCACCATGGGACCTTCTGCATTCTACCCAGGCACATGGGAGGATTTAAAATTTCCTCTTCCTGCAGTTCTGCAGGATCATGACACTGGTGTCATCACTGAGCTGTAAACAAAAGTGGTGTGTGTCATTTGTTTCTGCTCTGAGACACCCAGAGCTCTCTTGTCAAGGACATTGAGTCTCAACAGTAATTATGTATTTGGACTTGACACATATTAATTTTTAAAAATCTCAAATCATGTTTGTAAGGTCCAGAAAATATTGCTTATGGTGCATTTGAATTTTTTTTAAAACAACTGTGTTAATTCACCTTTCCTTCTATCTCCTCAGGCATTCTATTTCATTGGACTTGTATCTAGGTGTTTCAACCTGCTTGTCCTGCTTGGCTTCTCAGATAGGTGGCTGCTTTTCCATGTTAGCTCACTTGAGTGTAGATCTCATTGTAGTAATATCCTAGATGATGTGACTCCTATAGGTGTTGAAAGGTAAAATGTCACTCATTAGCCCTCTCTCAACCCCAAACTACAGGTATCCATTTTCCAGTCTCCACACACTCTCATAGCTTCTTGGGTAGGGGAGGCTCAGCCCACTGATTCAACTGTCTCCCAGTTCTCTAGGAATCTGTGGTATCTGGTACACTAACATAGCTCAACATCCACTTGCCCCTTGGGTCTACAATTGACTTGAGCAAATTTTTTCCTATGATCTGCTACTTTCAGAGTCTCATAACCAAGCAAATATTTTCCTATGATTGCCAACCCTGTTGTCCATATCATTGTTTTGCTCAAACAGAAAGAGAGAAAAAACCCAGTACTAGGACACTGCAAGACCTCAATGAAACCAGAGACTTCATGCATATGGGGGGGGGGGGGGCGCTCAGGAATATGTCAGGAACACAAGTACTTTTAACTGGGCAGTAGTGAGAAAAGAGGGAGGTAAGAAGGAAGCTAGTTCCAGAGATTCAGTTCCAGAATTCTTTCCCCTAATGGCTCTCAACTCTACTAGCTTTTTCTTTTATTATTTATCACCATTTTTCTAAGTAAAACACTTAAAATTTGTAGGCCTTTATCTATTTTTGGCAGAAGCTATTACTTCCTATTTTAGTTGATAAGGCTCAGATTCTCTTATCCCACTGTCACCACTCCTGAATTCATCTGCTATAGCACTGCAATATTGTAATGTACTGTTGGTTAAGCTATTAGTCAATTTTTATATAATTATAATGATTGTTTATTTACTGCTGCATGAAGCAGTTTATGTTTCCTTCTCAGCACAACTCTTGCATAGAACGCATTTCTGCTTTTTAGGTTTTTCTTTGTGTTCTATGTATATATTGTTGATATTTATCCTAATGTTACAGCAAAGATGTCAAAGGCTTAGTGATTTTCCAAAATACCCAAGTTCTTCAGAAAACATGAAGTTCCTCCACGCAGCCCTCTAATTACCTGCTCCCTGTATGAAGAATTACTTCTTTCTGGGCCCAAAACACAGCTGTAACTGTGGAATTTCAATCTCTCACTCCCATGTATTGATTGGGCATCCTTTTATCTGGAGAGCATGTTTTTTTCTGTATGTGTGGGCTTACCAATTATTTTTCTAAGGTAAAATCTACAGAATCTTCCTAAAACTTATTACATAAGAGTTAAATTATTGTGTTTTTACATTTTCGAGATTATGGTATTTTCTTCTCACTACTGATTGACAGTTAGCCTGACTATAGTATTACAACCATTTTTTCTTAGAATTTAGAAGAAATGTCTCAAGGAGTTCCAGGATATGGAGCATTGACAGATGAAGGACATTTTTATCCCCTATCATTTGTAACTCACCAGTTTCTCCCTCATACAACCTTTTGAATCTTTTAGAAATGCCTCCTCTTCAGTCTTAGTGTGTAAAACTTATATAATGATATGCCTTGGGGTGAGTTTGTTTGTTTGTTTGTTTGTTTCATTTTAAGTTAACTACAGTGGAAACTTGATCTGAGGACTGGTGTGTTTCAGATGGAAGGAATTCCTTGTGTTATTCATTTGGTACCATACCTTTATTTTTGTTATTCCCTTCACAATAACCCCTATTATTTGCAAGTAAACTTTCTTTATAAACTTAGTTTTTCACTTTCAAGAATATAAATGGTCAATTTGATGAATGTTAGAGGAGACTTAAGCTCTAGAATTAATAATTCTGATCATGGGAAATGGTTTATTTTAGAAAGTATAAGAATATAATCAAAGCATAATATTGTTAAGCTATTTAAGAAACGTAAGATAATTGTACTAATGCTAATTAATTAACTTCAGAATTTAGATGGAACATAAATAAAAATAAATATATTATGTATACATGTTATCATAATTAGGCCCTAAGGACACATGAAATGGGTAGAATGATTAATGATAACAGGTAGCTGTGACACAATAAGAAATGTATTTTTGTCTCTGCCCCCGTCTTGAAACAATTCTCCTAAAACCCTTGTAATTTCCTGCACAAATAAGGTGTCTCATATAGACATTCTAAATCCCTTGGAATTTTCTGGGTGATAGGATCATCTTTTTTTCTAATGAGACAGATGTAGACTCCTGAACAGAGGTTGGTAACCAGAAGGACCAAGCAGGATTAGAAGCTTGGGACTTTCAGCCACATTCCCAATCCTCAGAAGAAGGGAGAGGCATTGGAAATTGACCATGCCTATATGAAGAAGCCTCCATGTAACAAAAAGAAAGGAAAAAGGAAGAATGAAAATCCTAAACTAGGGGGTACAGAGAGCTTCCACGTTAGTGAGCACTATATATACCCCAAACCCACACAGACAGAAGCTTCCATACCCAGGACTCTTCTGACCCTCACCCTATCTAGCTCTGCATCTGACTGTTCATCTGTATCTTTTATTATATATTTTATAATAAACCAGGATACACAAATAAGTGATTTTTGTGTTTTTGAGCCATTATAGTAAATTATCAAATCTGATAAAGAGGTTTGGCAACCTTCAATTTATAGCCAGTTGATAATTGTACCAATGCTAATTAATTAATTTAGAATTGAGAACCTGAATAACATAAATCAAAATAAATATATTACATACAAGGTCGGTCCAAAAAGTATCTAGTCATAAAATATGAAAAAGAGACATTTATTGAAGAACATACAAGATACAAAAGAAATGTTGTACATAGGACAATGATTCCTCAGTCCCCTTCAAAGTAGGCACCTTAAGACCTCACACAGTTCTCCCACCATCTGTTCCACTATTCAAAACACTCTGCAAAATCCTTTGTTGGAACACTATAAGCTGCCTCATCATATTTTCCTGAATCTCATTGACAGTTTGAAATCTCTTACCTTTCAAAGGTAATTTTAGTTTTGGGAAAATCCAGAAGTCACAGGGCACCAAATCTGGACAGTAGGGGGGCTGAGGCACCTGGGGCATTTGATGTTTTATAAAAAAACTTCACGAGACATGATGCATGAGCGAGTACGTGGTTGTGATGAAGCTGTGAATCACCAGTTGCCCATAGCTGCAGCCATTTTTATCTTATTGCATCTCTCAACTGACAAAAAACATTGAGGTAGTACTCCTTATTAATTGTTTGGCTTGGAGTGGTGCAGTCATGATGGACAGCTCTTTCCCAGTCAAAAAACACAGTTACCATGGTCTTGATCTTGCTGTGACTTTGCCATGCCTTCTTTGGGGTTGGAATACCAGATGACTTCCATTGGGACAACTGGGCATTCATTTCAGGATCATAGCCATAGACTCACCATTCACCTCTTGTTATGACCTTTGAGGAAATCTGGTTCATTGGTAGTGGTTTGAATCAAGTCAACTGCAGCATAATGTTCCTTCTGCTCTGGTGGCAGAAGCCATGGAATTAATTTTGTCACAACATGTTTCATGCCAAGATCCTGCATCAAAATCTCAGACACAGTAGTTTTTGGAATCTCCAGATCAGCTTCTAATTCTTTCCCTGCAAGTCACCAGTCTTTGCTGCTTGCAGGTCACATAGGTTCAACATGTTCAGGTGTTCTGTTTGTTGCAGACCTTCCAGAATGTGGATCACTTTCAACAGATTCCTGACCAACTTTGAAGCATTTGTGACACACTTTTATTTGTGCTGCTTTCATTGTATTGTCCCTGAAAGCGTTCCAAATCATCCAAGTAGTTTCCGTGGAGGAATGTTCAAGCTTAATGCAAAATTTGATGCAGATTTGTTGCTCCACTCACTCAGCCATTTTGCATGTCACAGCCAAACAGTACACATGCTCACTCAACAGTATCTACCATTCCACTGACTAGGACAGTGAAGTCATCATGGTTCACACACATGCATTCTAGTCCACCCTCTTTGGCTGCCAGGTTACATTGATATTGCACAAACTGTTCTTGTTATATTAACAATGACTTGACTTTTTCTGGAAAGATCTTATATACATGTTATAATTAGGCCTCAGGGACAGGTCACAACCTTGTATTTATAACCAGCATATGAGGGTCAGAGACAGTCATATAGGAGTGAAAAGTTAAACTGTGTATTCTGTGCAAACTGGGTAGTTGGTTTCGTTATTGAATTATTGGACACCAGTTGGCAGCAAGAGATGGAGAATCAGTTGATGAGGGAGAAAAATTCACATATTTGGTGTCAGAAGTGCTGTGAGAAAAGGAAAACAAGTTCCCCATTAGTAGCTAATAGGACATTTATTATACTTGATCCTGTGCTAAATTCCTTAAATATATCATTTATTTGAATTTATATAGCCATTTTAAGATGAGAACATTAGAGAAGAAAGAGCATGGAGAACAGTTGCATGTGTACTCTGAATAAGCAGTGCAGCTGGGACTGTCCCCTAGGTCTGATGGCATAAAATATCCATGCCTCTCAGGTTTCTGTATTTGCTGTAGTTCAGTAGTTTCTGTCATCTGGGAATAGATTTATGAATAAAGTAATATTCCCATGTCTACATGACAGAAAGACTGCAGCCTGGTGATATTTTAAGTTTGTTTTAGTTATGAAATGTAGTGTAGAAAGAAGTACACTTTCAAAATGAGACGATTAAAGGAATTAATTTGAAGAACATGGTGAGTCCCAATCAGCCTGAACCTTCAAACAAGAAAGGTGAAAAACTAGCTGTTGTTGTTTTCCCTTCTTACACAGATGATATGTCTCTTTCCTTTTACCTTTCCTCTAGTATTTTCTTGGAGTGCATATTCTATGCATATGAGGAATGTAAAGTGAGTGGGATAAAAAATTCTGCCCCCAGAGAACCTAAAAAGCTATAAACCATCAACTCTCATTATGAGGGTTCAGAGAAGGTAAAGTAGCTCCTGGCTGAGTTAGTTTGAAGAGGTGTGTAGAGCTGGGCATGGTGAAGAGTGAGCAGATCCTCCAGTACAACAGCAGCACACAGAGCAGGAAGGGAGACCAAAGGGAAATTACGATTGAAAAGTAGATTTGGCTTAGACACCCGAAATCCTCTATGAAACGCAAGGAATTTTGGCCTCATTCTATTAGACTTTCACACTTTTTTAAAGTATATTTTATTGATTATGTTGTTACAATAGTTCCAGTTTTTTCCCTTTTGCTCCCCTCGCCCAGTACCCCTCTTCCCCCAGCAATCCCACCCCCCTTAGTTCATGTCCACAGGTCATGAATACAAGTTTTTTGGCTTCAGCCTTTCCTATATTATTCTTAACATCTCCTTGTCTATTTTGTACCAATTATGCTTCTTAATCCCTGCACATTTCCCCATTTCTCTTCCTCTTCCCTCTCCCTGCTGATAACCCTCCAAATGATCCCCATACCTGTGATTCTGTTTCTATTCTGGTTTGCTTAGTTGGATTTTGTATTTATTTTTTAGATTCAGTTGTTGATAGTTGTGAGTTTGTTGTCATTTTAGTGTTGATAGTTTTGATTTTCTTTTTCTTAAATAAGTCCCTCTATAAATAAACTTTATATTTGATGACAATGATTCTCACAGATGAGTGTTATGAGCAAAGTGATAAATCCTTTTTTATTAAGGTATAATTTAACTGACATATCATATTAATTTCAGTTGTAGGACATAATAATTTGATATTTGGATACAATGCAAAAGAATCACCACGATAGTCTCGATTCCATCAATCCCCACACAAAATAGTAGAAAAAAAATTTGTGGTTGGGGCTTTTAAGATTTATTTTCTCATCAACTTTTAAATATGCCACACAGTATTAATGATAATCACCATGTTGTATATTACATCTCTATGACTTATTTATTTTAAAATTGAATGTTTGTACCTTTTGACCCCCTTCACTCGTTTTTCCCCCTTCAGTGCCCCCAATCCCTCACTACCACCAATCTGTTCTCTGTATCTACGATCTTGGGTTTTTGTTTTGTTATATTTATTTGCTTGTTTATGTGTTTTTTATATTCCATATATAAGTGAAATAATAATAGTATTTATCTTTTATTTGTCTGACTTATTTCAAATCGTTCACTCCATGTTGCCACAAATGACAAGATTCTATGCTTTCCTATGGCTGGGTTGGTAGTATTTATTATGTATATGAAATGTGCATCCATTGATGGACATTTAGGTTGCTTCCCTAGCTTTCATATCTTGGCTATTGTAGATAATGCTGCGATAAACATGAGGCAAAAGTCCTTCATTAAACCACTTTTATCAACTAAATACTAAGTTCAGTTATTGCTAATTGCAGGAATCTGTGTGTTGTCAAAATATAACATTTAAATAAAGTACAATCTTTCAAAGATCATAATTTTAAATGTCTGTATCTCATAATTAAATCGAGATCCTTTGAATTACAATGAACAGCAGAGCTGAAAAATGTAATTTAAAACAGTTCTTAAGCTTTAGTATGCATCAGAATTACCAAGAGGGCTTGTTGAAACACAGAATGCTTAGTCTTACCCCTGGTGTTTCTTAGTCACTAATTTGAGAGAGTACCAAAGAATCCCTTTCCTACCAAATTTCTTGATAACACTGATGTGGCTGCCACAGGAACCACCACATTTTGAGAGCCACTGGTTAAAATGTACTTGAATTCTGGAGGTAGGTGTCTTCAATGTTGGTTAAGTCAGCAGCAAAATGGCTTCCTCCATGTCCCATGTGCTTTCCACCTTTCCTTTCTTCCATTTTCATGGCTTTTCCCTCATTGGCCCAGGATGTCTGCTTTAGCTCCATGCATCATGTATTCATGAAGTCATATCCACAGGCAAGCATGGGAATGAGATTTTTTCTCTCTTTATCATCAAAGAAAACCTTTCCTCAAAGCCTCCAACAGGCCTTTCATCTCAGCTCCCATTAGCCAGGATTTGACAAATGTTATTTCCTAGCTTTAAAGGAAACTAGTAAAGGAAGTATCTGGCATTTGGAACCTTAGATTTAAAGACTCATTTTCTCAACCTAAAAGGCAGAAAGGTAAGTAATAATAGCTACCCTCCATGAGGTTACTAAAACCTTGCCTACTTCAAGCCTCCTTCATATTCACCTTAAGAGTATATTCATCTATCAAAAAATAATTACAAAATAAAATTGAAGTTTAAGGTAGTCAGTGCTAAGTTAGCCCATGCCCTAACCTTCAGTATGAAAATCAGTTTCCTTGAAAAACCACAGGACACACTCATAAAAGGGAAAAAATAAAAGTCTTGGTCTAAGTAAATAAATGCTAATTGTGTAAATTAACCTCAAGTCTATGGAATAAAACATCCCTAGTGTCTAAAAACACAAACCTATAGAATATAAGAGGTATTAATGTTATTAAGTGGTTAAACACAACATTTGTTACATTGCTTCACACCTGGAAAAAGGCCTACGACCTTTTATGGGTAATATTTTGCTATATTTAAGATTTCCACTAAATTAAATAAAATGGAGTGTTGCTATCCAAAACTGGCTACATAATTTGCAGGTCCAGTGTGATATAAAAATACAGGTCTCTTGTTCAAAATTTTTTAAGGATTTCAAGATAGTGACAGGCAAGCATTAAATAAAAAATGGAACCGGCCCGAATACAGTGCCCTGTGCCTCTGCACAAGTTATTCGCCTTTGACGTGGTCTTGCTGCTGTCCCCTTCCTTAATTTCTGAAATCCCTTTAAAAATCCCAGGTACTTCTCCTTTTTTTACTTCTTTTTACCAATCAAGTAAGAGTACGAGGGAAGAGTCTTCACTCAGTTCTAAGTCATCCCACTCTCTAGTTAATGAAAGCAAATGCAGGTGACTTCGGCTTAGCTAGCAATATTTTTCTTTCCCCACTGCATATAGATAGATAGATGAATAAATTGCTAGGTGGACAAAGTGACTCAGTAGGTAGAAAGATTTTTGTCGGTTTAAGGTAACATGGTGTATGCAGAAGGTGAAAATTTTGGACCTAGCATCAAAGAAGAAAAAAAAACAACAGGTTTATCTGCATTGGAAATGTGAATATAAACAAGGCTCATCAGTTATTCTGAGAGTTACAGAACAGACTTTTAAAAGTTCAGGCACTCCACCTCCATGTCAAGTTGAATGCAGGAGCAAATTTTATCAGTCTGGTGTCCTTGTAGCATCGAAGGAATATTTGTCTGTGCCCCCACGTAACACGCAGGAACAGGGCATGGTTTCCCTTTGTAGGGAAGATGGAATGCTCGCCTGATAAATCACCTGCCAATGGAATCTATGTGGACAACTAATGCAGCTAAGTTGAGAGCGGAGGAGGGCCTGAAAGAGAGGGCGGTAGGGGAAAAGGGATTTGGCAACGGCACAAATAATGCTATCTTAGTAACTTACCTTTTGCTTTAGGAAAAGAATAGCGCAGTGAGACCTCTGAAATACATTTTCTCTTCTTTCTACCTCTACCTTGAACTAGTTACAGCCCTTGAGGTACCTTTTGTATAAATTATAACTTGCATATGTAATGGGGTTACATGAAATGAGGTAGCTCCTAAATACCACACCAGCTTTCCACTCTCTGTCTGCTTTTGAAGAATGAATGAGACCACTCTATTTTGGTGAATCTGTTACCTTACAGTAACAAAGCATAGACTATACCGCCTGAATAGTTATAATGTTCCTGCAGTGAATTATGATGAAATTAATGAAATAACTTCATTGTTTTTAAAAAATGGAATTCTAATCATTTTAACTAAGTGAATGTTCTTTCATTTCAAATATGGCTAATTATATCTGTTAAAGTTTCTCTGGAAAAGTTGAGTTGTGTGCAGCTCCATATCAGCAGCAGATGAATTAAAGGAGAAATCACTGTGTCTATTATGGAGGAAAGGCAATGCATCCCCAGACAGCCAGTGAAACTGGAGGGGCTGTCAGCTGATCAATCTGACCAGGATTAACATCCACAGACAAGTATGTGGATTTGCTGTTTCAGTCGTGGTGACAAGGGAAAATGAAGCTTAAAAATTAATTGTCTTATAAGAAGAGACAAGAAATATACTATCTTTCTCTACCATGTGAGGATACAGCAAAAAGGCAGCTGAAAGGGGGCCTTCACCAGAGCCAGACATGTTGGCACCCTGATCTGACTTCTAGCCTACAGAATTTTGAGAAATAAATTTCTGTTTTTTAAGCTAAAAAATAAAATTAAAAATAAATATTGATTGTCTCTTCCTGTATAAGCTTGTTACACTATTTTAGAATGGTGGATATATATCAGTGACACCATTTCTAAAACTTATTTTATGTTTGACAGAGTTTTAGGCAATACTAAAATATTCAAGTAGGAATATCCAGGGTATTTAAAGAATGGCCACAATTCTATAGATGTAAAATTTTTTTAAAGTTTTAAGGTAGATGATGATTTAATATATTTTCTTAAGGAAATGTTTCATGTCAGTACATAGACTATTCTTTGGGATTAATGCTTTACCCTGTTATGTGAGGGATGCATGTGCTGTTGAGGCCAATAGGTGATCCTTCATTTGCTATCATGACATTAATACAACTTCTAAGCAGTGACGGTCTGTGAATTTGGGGCATATATTGGAAATTTGGTATGGAAAACCAGATTGATTAGATTGTTGAGTTTAGTTTTTATCCTGTAACCAATAGCATGAGAGGGAGAAGAGTTATGTTTTGTTTATATTGAAAGTGGAGATTTTGGAAGACTTGTCATTCAGCAGTCTGGATAATTTTTTGAAGTGATGTTCAAGAAACATTCATTGAATGAGTGCCACACATAAAAAAATCACATTGTGTAGAAAAAAATTAGTTCTTGTTCTTTGAAAACTTATGATCTAGTTAGCAATAGAAATATAGTAAAAAGTAACCACAACTAAAAGAATGGGAAGTTTATCAACTCTGAAGTTAAACTAAGTTATTCAAGGTGAGAGCCAGTTCTAGACTAAAATTAAATAGCATAAAATATTAAAAATGTGCCAAATTCCTCTTTAGCTGTAGAACACATATCAAAATGAAAGAAATAAGAGGAAAAAATTCTATTTAAAAAAAATAAAAGACCAATATAAACTGTAGATTGGGAAAAACTGTATTATAGGTAAAATATAATTCCATAGGTTTGAGTTACTGACAGAAAGTCAAGTAAACATTAGTTAACCAATGTATAGGATAGTTTCAAAATTTCCAAATCGAAGGCAGAAAAAATAAGCATATTATGGACATTTAAGTCATAAAATAATTTTCAGCCAAATTAAAAATTCTCTAAAGAAATGTACTTACACAGCACTTATAAGAGGTTGTGGCTTATAATGTAAGGTATGATCTTAAGAAAATCATTCCAGGAAAAACAAGATGGCGGAAGAGTAAGTGGAAGCTACACTAACTTCCTCCCAGAACTAGTCTGGATTTACAACGCAATTTTGGAGAAATCATCTGGAATAACCAACCGAACACCAGCTGGAGAGAAGTCTTATAACCACGGAGAGACAGAAAAGGCCGCTACATCACAACGTGACCGGTAGGGAGTGCGGAGACGCGGAAGGGCTGGCTGGGCTCACACGGGTGGCAGCTGAAGGGACTGAGAAACAGCTCAGCAGCCGGGGGTTCCCCCTGAGAAGGGCAGGGTCTAAATCCCCAGCTGAACTTCCCAGTCTACAGCAACAGAGTGGAAAGTAAAATAGTATCCAGCTGAGAAAAGCGAAAAGCCACAGGGTTTCTTGCTAGCCGGAGAGAAACAGCCGGAGAAAAAGAGCTCTTAAGTGGATCACATACAAAGATATTTTGGTCCCCACTTACCCTGGGCTCAAGCGGAGGAAAGGCAGAGAGGACTGGAGATGCTTGGGGAGAGTTTGGTGTGGTGGCTTTGAGGGGAGAGCTGGGGAAGCAGCCGGCCGGGTCCCAGTGCTGACTCATCTCCACACTGCAGGCAGACCATTCCCGGCCAAGTGGCATCAGCCTGAGGGGAAGCAAAGGCCCTGCCTACAGGAATTAAGCTGCCACACCCATAGTCCTTAAGCCTGACGGCTAATCACAGATTGAATAGATTATCAACTAAAGGAGACAGACAAAGGCAGTAGATCCCTGGAAGTCTCCAACAGGCTGCCTAGGCCCAGACTGGTACAAGATCTGACGCCACCAGGGGCAGATCCAGGAAGTGCAGATCATTCTAAGAAGCACCAACAAACAATAAGAGTCACAAAAATGGGGAGACAGAGAAACAACCCCCCATCGAAAGGAAAGGCAGAGTCCCCAGAAAGAGTGCTAAATGAAAGAGAGGGGAGCCAACTATCAGATATGGAATTGAAAGCATGTATTATGGAGAAGCTCAATGAGCTCAGCGGAAACTGCAAAGAACTCCAGAAGAACTATAAGGAACTTACTGAGCACTATACCAGCATCAAAAAGGACATGGAAGCTATCAATAAGAGCCAGGAGGAAATGAAGAATATGATCTCTGAATTGAAGAACACAGTAGAAGGAATTAAAAACAGGCTAGAGGAAGCAGAAAATCGGATCAGCGAGCTGGAGGACAATGTAGACAAAAACTCACAGACAGTGCAACAAAATGAAAAAAGGCTGAACAAGACTGAAGAGGCTCTAAGACAGCTGCAGGACAACATGAAACGTAATAATATCCGTATCATAGGAATTCCAGAAGGAGAAGAAGAAGAGCAAGGGATAGAAAACCTCTTTGAAAAACTAATGACAGAAAACTTCCCTAACATGAAGAGAGAAAGAATCATGCAAGTCCAGGAAGCACAGAGGGTCCCAATGAAGATGAACCCCAACAGGCCCACTTCAAGACACATCATAATTAAAATGCCAACATTCAAAGACAAAGAGAGAATCCTAAAAGCAGCAAGAGAGAAACAACTAATAACATACAAGGGAGCTCCAATAAGGCTATCATCAGATTTCTCAGCAGAAACACTACAAGCCAGAAGGGAATGGCAAAATATATTCCAAGTAATGAAAAACAAAGGCGTACAACCAAGAATACTCTACCCAGCAAGGCTCTCATTCAAAATGGAAGGTGAAATAAGGAGTTTCCAAGACAAAAGAAGGTTAAAAGAATACATCTCCACCAAACCAGTATTGCAAGAGATGCTAAAGGGTCTGCTTTAAGAAGATGAAGAAACAGAGAGAGACAGAGAGGAACACGAGTACAAAGGGGGAAAATGACAATGAATAAATACTGAAAGAAAGAAGGAACTTCTACCATTTGCAACAACATGATTGGAACTAGAGAGAATTATGCTTAGCAAAATAAGCCAGGCAACAAAAGAAAATTACCTTATGCTATCACCTGTTAAAGGAAACTAATGAACAACACAAACAAATGAGCAAAATTGAACCAGAGGTATGTAAACGAGGAATAAACTAACAGTAACAAAGGGGGAGATGGGAGGGAGAGAAGTGGTAAAAAGGGGAAGGGTCTAGTCAAGGAACATGTATAAATGATCCATGGACATGGACAGCTGGGTGGGGACTGAATGTGGGAGAAGGGAGGGAAAGGGTGCAGAGAAGCAAGAGGGGGAAAAAAGTGAGACAACTGTAATGGAAAAACAAACAAACAGAAAAATTTTTAGTGGGGGGAAAAAATAAAAATATAAAGAATAGAAATGCAAGTTCAGTGAATATTAGAAGGACAAGGATTTTCCTTCACACTGTATATACTTTCTCCCTATCTGATCCCTCCAGAATTTGGCATTCTAAAGAAGTAAGTAATGACCTAAGTTTCTTTGCATAAAACTAATAAGACCAGTTGTCAATAGCGATTTTTTGACTAAGACTTTGACTGGAATGTCATGCCTAAAGGAGACATGCTTGGGCTTTGGTTGTTACCAAAAAGCCCTGAGCAACTGGGACTGACTTTCAAAGGTAATAAAAGTCCACGAGATAAAAGGCCTGGTACCTTGGATGGATAAGCGGTCCATAGCAATCTTTCCAGGGAAGGAACGAAGGTTGTTTTCCTGAAAGATTGCTGGAAGGGACCTTAAGGCACAATGGAAAACCAGGAGGACCTGGAAAAGACAGGTGTTTACAGGCAAGGCTGAATGCCAGGTATGTGGCTCAGCTTCTGTGCCCTGAAGGGCAGACTGAAGGTCACCCTAAATGTTCCTTGCGTAAGTTCCAGCAAAGCAAAACTAAAGATCATAAGTGATCATTTGCTGCTCTTGTTGTGTTTATGCAAATGAACAGGATAAATTAAAAATGGACTTAATGCAGTCCCTTTAATGACAAGGAGGGTAATCCTAGGGAGAAAAATCAAGATTCAAGGAAGATCACAATGCCCAGTGGCAGACTATAAAGTAGTGCAGCTAACCGTCTTTAAAGTTTCTTTTCATTTAAAATTTGTTTTCATTTGAAAGTTAAACTATGTCTGTGGCATTATCAAAGATGTTTAATTTACAGGCAAGAAGAATGTCAAATGCCTTGCAACTGGATGTCTTTCCGATAAGACAGTCCTACAGATCTATAAACTTGTGTGTGGGTTATGTTACATAAATTAACATGTGTTTTCTGTTTTCAAAGGGCATAAGCCTACGATCTCATTACCTGAGTGATTGTCTGTACGTATAGGCCTCACTTAATCCTGTCTGCATTGCTGCCTCCAGAGACTCAATGGTTTGGCTGAACTAAGTGGCTGGGTTGGTGAAGAATGGGGTGGTCTGTGGGCTTCACTTTAAAACTGGTTTCTCTTTCCTATCCTAATGGCTTGGATAGAAAGAGCCCAGAGGCCTGAGAGGGGGGAAACCTAAAATATTTCCCTCAGTCCAAACTAAGTATAATGGGCAAAAGGGTTTTGGACAGGTGAGATGTACCTGGAATACCTTCCTCTAAAGAAGCCCTTCTTTTCCCTAATGTGGGACATTGAAAAATTAATACCTGTCTTTTGTCATCTAGTGGTTACGGATTGAATGATGTCCTTTAACCCTGTTGCCCCCAGAATACAACAAGGATGCCAGCCTGTTAAACCAAGCATGCCGTTGTCCAGAGACAGCCAACCAACCTGGAGTCTGCACGATCCTTCCCCTTGTGGGAAGGCCACCCTCCCCTCCACAACCCCACTCTTATTAGGGATTTCTTGACCCAAGGGTAGGTAGGACGACGACCATGCCCAGCTTGAAGCAGCTAGAGGAGCTCGAGACCTTCGTCCATTGTCCTTTATAAGATTGTAAAGGGTCTTAAGTCTGAGAGGGAGGGATTGTTATTTTTTATTGTTCAAATATTTAACTAATTAATTAATTATTTTTTTAAAAAAAGAAGAAGAATATATGAAAGCGTGAGCAAAGGGCATGGACTTGGGGGGGGGAATGTCGGGGAAGGGGGGTGCTGGGCGGAGGGGAGCAAAGGGGAAAAAATTGGAACTATTGTAACAATATAATCAATAAAATATACTTAAAAAAAAAAAAAAAAAAAAAAAAAAGAAAATCATTCCATCTAGAATTTTAGAGATTTTTCTTTATGCTAAACCTATAGATGTCTCTAAACTTTATGAAAGGGCCAATGTGTCTGTTGAGAGAATTGCTTGTTTCTTATTCTTTAGACTTAAATTGGATTTAATCATCACTTCATATATAACACATCCCTTTTCCCTTCATCCCCCCACCACACACACACACACTCTAAATTTAATTAAAATAACTGAAATGAAACTAGAGATAATTTGTTTTTTGAATAGACTGCCACATGCTCCATTTACATAAAACCCATTAGTTTGCATTAAATACAAATTAGTTGCTGATATGAATTAAATCACGTATAAATAGTTCAGAATAGCCGCAGAACCAGGGATTTTAATTAATATAACTGTTAACCAAATTTATCTGTAAGGTAATAAAGACTCTTACCCACTTATTCTTTAGTACAATAGGCCAGGCAACTCAGGCTACCCTAGAACAGGGCATTATTTCTATAGGAACACAAATCCAGGAGGAAGATTGATTAGATTCTCTGAATTCAGAATGTGCAAGTGATCAAAGGATGAAATTATGGCATCCTGTAGGACAAATGCATAATCCCCTCAAATAGTTAACTCATACTTGTACAATCTATTGATCATCTGAAATAGCCAGCTTTTTGTCCACCTTTCCTACTTAGTCATGGCTTAAATCAAAACAAAATTTGTTAAAAGTATGAAATAATTTTCCTCTGTTGCTATTCTTATTTCGACCAATTCATACGTCATTAATCAGTGTTTTGTAGTTAATAACAACTTTCCAGACTAATTAGAATTTAGAGTTTAGCAAAAGTGTCTGTTAGTCCAGACTTTTTATTCCAAGTAACTGAACTCAGAGTGACTCAATACACATAGGTTCATATATATAGGTGCACAAAT
The DNA here is from genome assembly GCF_987537825.1 of Furipterus horrens. Taxonomy (NCBI): domain Eukaryota; kingdom Metazoa; phylum Chordata; class Mammalia; order Chiroptera; family Furipteridae; genus Furipterus; species Furipterus horrens. The sequence continues at coordinate 72,952,035 of NW_028327175.1, forward strand.
TGGAAAACCCGTGTGCTGACTTCAGGCACAGCAAGATCCAAGGTTCTAATTAAGGAAACAGAATGACTATGCCTCTTACCATGTCTGAGAAATGCTTTTATTCTACAGCTTTTATTCTCTGGCAGGCTTTGCTGTCATGGTGGAAAGGTGGCTGCCCATTGGACCAGACTTAATACAAGATCTCAACCACCCCAACTTTCTCCCAATAGTTCTAACAAATGTCCCTCCAGATGAATCTTATTTGCCTCAATTATTTATGCCTCTCCCGATGACAATAACTAGGGAGAAGAGAACAGAATAATCTGATGAATCTAGGTGACATGCTCACCCATGAAGCTGAGGAGAGGGCCAGGCCCAACCAAATACCAAATCAGGAATTAAGAGTAGGGGAGGAATGTTTTGATATAATAGAAGTTTGATTACTTTTGAGGAAAATGAGGGAGGTGTATGACATGGCGAATGCAAAAAGGAATAGGTATCCATTACAGTATTGTAATCCTTGCTTTGATGCTAATACGTCAACCTTTTTCAGTCAACTCATTTAGGCGCTAATTTATCAATCTGTAAAAAATCAAAAGTACACAATCAATATCTACCTGCAAAAATCCCTAATGCAAGCAACCACAGGACTTGTAAATGGCAGCCATGGATATTCAGCAAATAAAGTATCTATTAAAACAAAACAAAACAAACAAAAAATTCTTCATCACCCTTAAATCCTCCTGTTGCACATACAGTGTTAAAATATGAATGTTACATTATGTGGGCATTTTCACTGAAGGTTAGGGAGGATTAATGAGACGGGTTTAATTGACTGTAACAAAAAGTCCTGGTCATTTTTAAAAGAAAAATACCACTTAAGTCATAATATTAAAATTTTGACATTGAAAAAAGAAACAATATATCATAGTAGCTGATGAACCTTAGTAATTGTTTATATTTTCTGTCCACTACAATAACAATATTTCATTTCATTATATCATATTCCCCTCAATCTTAAGTGTTATATAATATGTGATAATTATTGGCATCTGCAGCCTTGGAAAAAAAAATATGTGATAATTATTGACAAAAATAGTCACACTTAACCCTTTAAAAGCATGAATTCCTTTGGTAACTTGATGAAGACAATGAACACCATAGAACTCATCTAAAAATAATTTGAATTAGAAAAATGTTTATAGACTATGAAGGAAACTGATTATATTGAAATACAATTCTCAAGAAATGAAAGTATTACATATTCTGTAATAACACATTAAATAAAAAGCAATGCCATTGGAGTATAATAAATTATATTTTGAGATATTATAACTAATGTGATATGAAAGCAGCTCATATTTCAATGAAATAAAATGTCACAAGATCTACTAATACTTATGTGGTTTGTGGCCTATATTCGCAATCGAATAAAATGTAAATTTTAGTTCAAGGTTACTGAAAATAAAGATATAAATATTCCCATCCTCAAACATGGGTTTCTGCCAAAGGACATTTGGTCATGACTTGAGGGGGAAAATCTGTGCAAATCACTATAATAAGCATGCTATCCATCAGTTCTTGGACCGTTATTGCAATTTTCTTATTCACCTCTAGTTGATTCCTCCCCATATTTTCAAAGTAGCAATTCCAAACATTATTACCCATTTCTGTCCAAACTTTTCTCTGTGTGGTTAACTTCACCTCCTACGTTACTTAGAATGAAAGCAAACTGTCATTAGTTTCCTTCTTGTATATCCTAAAATATTTTGAGTATTTGTTTTCACTCTTTTTCTTAGAAGTCTTACAGATTGCAAGAAACCTGCACTTTCCAGTTTACAGTTAATTGGTGCTTAATGAGAGAAACCAAGGCATATTAAAAAAGAAGAAGAAATTATTCTAGCAGTCTGGTAGCAAGGACTCATCAAGAAAGAAAGACACTATTAAGGATAATACTGGAACTCTAGTGCTCAATTCCTTGCCTGAAAACCCAGTCCTGAATACACAGGCCCTCACTTGCCCCTGTTGAATAAAATGAGAGATGGGCTTGGCTGTGGAGCCGTGACAGTTAATTGATTTAAAGATAGAATGTGAGAAATATGACATAACCCAACTCTGTTAGATGCCATATAAGATGAAAAGGAGAAAATCAGTTGGATGGGGTACAGTAGATCCCAGGAAGGAGATGTGCCTCTACCTTCCTACACCCTGCTTCTGTTAGAGTGTACTGCCATGTGACACAGTATACCTTCCTGCCTGATGTTGTCTTTGAGAAACATTTCTTCCAGAGTCAAGTTGTTTGTTTTTAAAAGCAATATAATGATTTTATTATGAAAGAGAATGGATGTGCTTTACAGCCATTTTCGCTGTCTTTGTATTCACCAAACAAAATACCTAGGAATCTTTGGGGTTTTCTTTCCCCTGCAGGGTCAAAAAGATGATTCCATTCAGAATTATGGTTACCACATGACCACGAGTCCTTTGTTAAGCCAATTTTTGTTTTTGTTTTTTTTTAAATTTTAAACAAAGGAACACTTAAGAAATCTTGATAATTTGTCAAAGTTCTAGGCAAAGCTTAGTTTTACAAGTAAAAGTTTTGCAAATAGACTTAATTGTAGAGAAAAGTTTAACCTGTTTAGGAGACTCATCTTCCCATGTGATACAATTTTTACTCAGGGATTGATTTCTCTTTAGTATTTGGACCTAGTGTGGGGGAAAGACTATATCAAGTCTCTATTTCTGTAGAAACACTGAGTGTGGTCATCATAGAACATGCTTACTTCTTAATTAAAGTTGGTATCACCTGCTTAGACAAGGACTGCATGAGGGTTAGCCTTCAGAAGGTGCTGTCATTGCTCATCACTTCAGAGTCCTACTGTTATGATGACTCAGCTAGTCTGTCTCTGCTGCTACTGCTTCTCTCTCTGACCAAACAGTCTCACCTTCTTTTCTCTGTTTCATTCCTTTTGCTAGCTTGTTTCTCTACCGCCTTTTACTGCCTTTTGTCTCTTAATCACTGGGATTCCTCTGGCTAATGGCTTCTGCATACTGCCTTCCTTCACTGACTCACCACTTATACTTCTATGGCTGCCAGCTGCTGCCTCGATCTTTGTATCTCCTGTTCAAACCTCCCAAAGAAAATGGTGTATTGGGTCAGTCAATTACACTCAATTTAGGGAGTACTTGCTTTGAAGAGCTCTAGGGCCCAGGCATCTCACAATATCTGCCTAAAATGGTTTTAGTGTCAAATTGCTGATCTAATCATCTGTTGTCAGATTAATAGTGTAATGTGGCACAAAGAATACACAGCACAAGAAGCTGCCAGGAGTGGGAAAGGGGGAGACAGGCAGTGGGCATGTATTATTTTCTATAATTTGGGAGACAATATGTGCTTTATGTGGGCCTTATTGGCCCCTTCTAGGGACTCAAATCACTTGTTCTGCTTTTACAGCTCAGTTCTTTCAATATTGATATTGAACCACCCTGCTAAGAATATACAGGAACTTTGGAAAACAATCAGATTAAGTATTAAACTGTCAGTTGGTTCTGATGGTTTACTTGTTTGTGTTTGTTTTTAATCCAGAGCAGTTACTCTTATCTTCCATTTCAGTTCCCTAAACAATTCACCTTAATGCTGGGCTGCTCTGGAGTTAGACTATGTGAAAAGATTGAAACCCATTAAAACCAAAAACAGTCTCTTCACTCTTTATTTTCCAGTGTCTAGTATCATGTCTTACTCAGGGAACATTCACAATAAGCATTCCATGAATGAAAATAAGCCTACGTAAAGTAAATTTAGGATAGAAGTCTGTTGGCAGGAAAATAACAAAGCTAAATACAAATAATTCGATTGGTGGCAGTTTGGGATTATGCATCTAAATAGAATACATCCACTTATTTATATATCATCTATCTTGTCAGTGAGACTTGCAAGTTCACCTGTGCACACGGGCATGTTGTATATATTTTGGAACATATGTCATCAGTCCTCGAACATACACTTTCTCCAACTCTACTTTCCATGAAAAGCACATCAGAAATATATTTGGTATAAAGTGGAAGCATTCTTTTTTAACTGACTGAAATAAGTTGTTCCTGTGGTTAAGGTCCTTGTATTTTTTAGATACAAGGGAGGAACGTTTAATGTGTCTGTGTGTGTGTGTATAAGTGCACATATCAAAAAAGGAAAAGATTGGAAATACTAAGGAACATGAATGTAAGATTGGTCCAGGAAAATAAATTAGTTTATTATCTTTGATGCTTGCACAATGTACTCTATAATGCTAGAATAACACGTTTTCCACTGTGTAAGCACTAGGTAGGAAGGCACTACATCAATACGGAGGTAGATGTAGGCACCAGTGCCTAGAAAAACAAAATCTCTTCACAGTCACCTGACCTTATAAGTCAGAATAAAATCAGCCCAGTTACATAAAACATTGGCAGAGCATGTAACAACTGAAGTGGCACTAATAGTGAAATACAGCAAATGCTCCAAATCTTTTTAATATCAAAAGGAGGTCAAGTTTCCAGATGTTTCCACTGATTCATAAATAATTGACTACTGTTGCAGTTACACTGCATTGTAATGAAGTTAGACCATGTGTTTAATATTTGAGTAGTATAAAATAGTTCAACTGATATTTAAGAAAAACTTATAATTTCCTTAGAAAGCACTTATTAAAAATATCCATAACATCCTTTTAAAAACAAATTTGTCTTTCTAGCCAATGTAGTGTTTAGATAATAAAGAAGTACAAAACTACAAGTCCTTCTTGATCCCAAAGATTGTCTCTGAACACTTAAGTTTATGTCAAAATCTTTATTCTGTTAGCAATACTCAAAATCCACATAGAATATCTCTGCCCTCCCTGAGGCTCACATTTATTTACTGTTTCTTCCCTTTTTTTTAACCTAGTTGTTTTCCAGAGGTCTCTGGAGGCAAGAAACTTTTTTTTTGAATAAACTAACTGCTGTTAACTGCTTTCTTAAATCTGTTTTCTATTGAACAGTCATGCCCTAGCATTTATCTGTCACATCTCTGATCACATCCTTCTCCAGTCAAACCTTAGTTAGCATTTTGGTACTTTCTCTGTAAAGATTCAGGAAAGATGGATAGCAAGTGCCTGGATAGCTATTTTATAATGAGTGGTCAAAAAAGCCTGCATTAACATGGAGACATTGAAGCTGATATCTGCATGATTAGAAGTCATACAGGAGTAAGGAGCAAGCAAGTAGAGAACTCTCAAACAAGAGTAATTTTGGCATGGTCAAGGAACAGATATAAAACCATTGTAGCTAAATAGTGTTGAGAAAATGTGATAGTGGAAGGAAATTGAGACAGGGCATGAGCTTGCCAACCATGAAGAGCTTGGAAAGGGAGGGTAAGGCATTTGAAATGCACTTCACATGTGAAAAATTTTTAAGAAGAAAGGCATGAAATAATTTATATTTTTAAAAGAATATTTGACTGCTGAGTACAGAAAGGATTTTTCATGTAAGATTAGAAGTAGGGGCAACTAGGTAGCAGACTACTGTGAAAATTCAGGTCAGAGATGAAGGTCGCTTGAACTTAAAAGGACATGAAAATAGAAGTAGATGGATTCAGAATCTATACAGAAAAGTAGGATCAACCAGGCTTCCTAATGAACTAGAAATGGGAACAAAAAAAAAAAAAAAGAGAAACCATACATAACAATATGCAATATTTGGCTTAACCAACTGAGAAGATGATGATTCAGTGTTTCAGTTTGAGTTCAAAGGCAGTGAGAAAAAAAAAAAAATGCCCCAGATCAAAGGAGTCAGGCAAGATAAAATTTCCTGTTACTGCAGGGTTGGTCAGCCTTTTTGTTCTACTTAAGGCTTCAACTGATTGGATAGGGCCCACCCACATTAAGGAGGGCAATCAAGCTTTATCCAGTCTACTAATTCAAATGTTAATTTCACCTAGAAATACTGTCATGGACACATCCAGAATAATCTTAGCCAAAAGTCTGGGCATCTTGTGACCAAATCAAGGTGCCACATTAATCAGCACAACTGCTCTCATGTCTTTCATCCTGTTACTATGTATTAAATGCAGATGCCTTTCTTTCTCTTTCTTTCTTTCTTTCTTTCTTTCTTTCTTTCTTTCTTTCTTTCTTTCTTTCTTTCTCTCTTTCTTTCTCTCTTTCTTTCTCTCTTTCTTTCTTTCTTTCTTTCTTTCTTATTCTTTTCTTCTTCACCACCAGATACTTTTTACTGAGTTTTAGAGAGAAAGAAAAAGAGAGAGAAAGAGAAATATTGATGTGAGAGAAATATCAGTTGCCTTTCACATACACCCCAACCAGGAATTGAACCTACATCCGAGGTATGTAGGCTGTACGTTGGAATCAAATGCACAGCCTTTCAGTGCACAGGTTGACAATCCAACCAGTTGAACCACCCTACCAAGGCAACAGATGCTTCTTCCTAAGGGCACACATTCCACAAATGCACTGGGTACCATCCCAGTGTCCTTACTCAAGGACAGCTCTTCTGTATTTAAACAGTCAAAATTTTATCAATCCTCCTCCCAGTTCTGGTTATTTACATGATAGCTATATCCACAGGGGAGGTGAGAATAGCCAGAACTTTGACAACAACGAGATCCAGGTCTGATATGACACCAATACTAGGAAATCTAAAATTCCATCAAGTTCTTCAAATTTGACAGGAGGTTTATGGAGATCAGGCCATTAATGTAGTTTGGATCCACTCTGTTTATAGTAGTTCCTCTCTGTGGATATTTACAGTGGTTTCAATCTGTGATTATTTATTTACAGTGGTTCCACTCTGTGACTATTTACCTGGTCCCTTGAGTATACAATCAAGATAAATATTGTACCTGGGAAGAACTTTCACATTACCTCTCTGGTAAAGGATCATTATGGAGGAAAGGCCAGGTGAGAGCTTCTGAGACATCTTACCGTATCCAGTTTGCCTGAGCTACAATAGTGAATTGGAAACAATAAAGCGTTTCAGGAGGAACAGTGATGCAGACATTAGTGCTGCTAGCAAACCCTTATTAGATTCAAGGGTGACATATCCCATCATCCTATTTAATTTACTTCTCTGCCTCTTAAAACACAAATGGGATATGGCAAAAAACAGTAGTCTAATGTAAACTTCACCAGACAGTACTCCCAAAGACAGCTTCCATGCTACATGTGTTGTGTTCTTACTGGAACAGATCCACAGCCACTGTCTTTTGGTATGTGGCTGCTGACCTGGCGGCAAATGTTTCTTCTTTGTTCCAAAAAAGGGAGAAGACAAAAAGAAATTTGCATTCACACAGAAGTCATAGCAAGGAGCTCAGAATCAATGTATTACCCTAGAGCTATTTTATCTCTCTGGTATTTTTATAGAAATATTGTCACAGGGATAAGATCATCTTGACATTCTATAGAATGTTATAGTCCATTATACTTATGACATCAAATAAATTGAATCTGACAAGAAGGAAGTAGAAAATACTTTATATATCCTAACAAAACACCCCCACAAGGTCCAGGGGCCTGACACATGAAAGAAAATTGTAGGGTCCAGTGTCTAGTGGCATGCTGAAATAGCCTCTCTAAAATAAAAGACAATTGTTTCACTTTGTACCTCTTATTACTGCAAAAGACATAGAATGATTTGGCAGGCTGCTTTGGATTTTGAAAGCTACAAAGATTTCAGGGTGGGGCAAAAGTAGGTTTGCAGTTATGATTACGTGAAACACAGAGTTTCTTCTTGTATTATTTATTAATTACTGTATTATTTTCCATACGAACAACTGTAAACCTACTTTTGCCCAACCCTGTATATTGTAGGACATGACCACTTGGTTTAAGATTCACGTCAGCAAATTACTGTGACTCCTGGAGTCCCTGTGAGAAAGTTGAATCCCAAGTTTGAGTTAATGTTCTAGTGTCAATAAATTCTTCACTGTCCAGCTTTATACACTGTCTATATTCTCTTAGTGAACTGTCATTTCCATTCCTCTAAGTGTTCCCCCAGTCCCTGCTGGTACATATTAGCCAGATGCTAGACTTCCTTAAGCAAATAGGCTTAATACTACAATAGTTGCACTTCTCAGTGTGGCTGTGCTGAGATCTGACCCTAGTTACTGGCCTGTAAACAATGAGATGTAGTAGGGGCAAATTGAGGAGACCAAGCATTATCTTGCAAGGGACCTGCCTCAGCTGAAACTATTGCTTGGCTTCTAGGGGGGAAAGCCTCTGTCTCTGGAAACAAGCAAAAGTATAAGGGCTTGCTTCTGCCAGCCCAGAGGGTTTGTGGGGAACCTAGGGATTCAAGAATCTCAGTCCTGCCTAACCAAATGGCCTCATGGTAAGTTTTAGAATCCCTGTCTCTTCTTATTAGTGATATGATTTTGACATAGAAGACCTGTGTGGGCTGTATATTTAATGTAGTATGCGTTCTGGTTATAGGACAAGAGTTTTTAAAAAGCTGCAGTAGAAGTCCTTGGACTTGCATAGACATTTAGTTTTCATTAGTCTTCTATTTTCTTCTATCATAGATTCCAATGTTGTTGATGAAAGCCAGTCTGTTCCACGTATCTTTCAATTGCCTTTGCCTCATACTAATAAAGAGCCAGTGCCACGGTAAAATGCAGCATCTTCTATTAGATTAGCTAGATTACCCTCTATCTGAACCTTATCTTATTAGCTGCAGATTAAATCCCTAATAATTGTAAAGCTACTACACCCATGACATATCAACTTATGTACCATCAGCAAATGAAACCTTATTGTCAACAGACCCCTGAATTTTATCTTCAAGGGCCATTCCTGATACCATTTTAAATCTGAGATCCTCAGAAAGCAAAACCTGAGCCTTGAACTTTTAAGAGAGTATAGTCCCAGGCAGATTGAGTGAAATAGGTGAGAAATAAGATAAGAAGAAGGAAGTGCTATAAAAATAATGTATTATTTATCTGGCCACTTCATTATATCACATACTGGGATTTCACTGGGACCCTCTTCCAAGAGTCCAGCTAAACAACTGCTTCTCAGTATGACCTATACTCGGAAGGAGAAAGAAAATGAATTAGTCTGCTCCTGTATCCTACACAATGCACAGTCCTCCTGTCTCCCATTAGTTGAATTTACAGGGTTTTAACTCATACACATCTAGCTTATACATGCATGAACACTGAGGGAGCCCTGAAATGTCTCATGCTTTAGTGTGAACCAAGAAACTACAGGCAAAAGGCTAATGGTATGCACCACAGACATGCAGTGAGGCAACCAGGCTCTACCATTATGAAGTTGGTTGAAGCCAACTTATATAGGAGATATATGGAGGATAGACCAAAATCTTGGACTGAAGGACCTATTGACGGCTAACAACAAAGCTAGTCAGTACAGTTTGGATATTATTTATTTGTGTAGATATAGTTTATATATACCTACCCTGATGTTTTCATTTGGATTTTCAACTTGCATATTAGAATTATAAAATAAATAAAAATAAGAATTTATCTTCATATATATGAATATCCTTGCAGTGATACAAAATTTTTCTATTTTAAAATAGATATAAATCTGCCTGTCAGAAAACTAAAGAAAAATAAAGCTTCTGTTTTGCTGTCTGTGGTTACCATTCTCTCTCTCTCTCTCTCTCTCTCTCTCTCTCTCTCTCTCTCTCTCACACACACACACATGCAGATAACTGCTATCTTCACTAATAAATACAAAAGTGTGGGTCTTAAAAAGAAATAAAGCATGGGTCATTTATATTTTTATATAGACCTTACCCTGCATGTCTTCAGTGTTTAGAGAAGAAAATAAAATTCTTTAAGAAGTTTTTAATTGCAGAAGCTATATAGATACAGAGGTATTCAGCTAGATATGCTGAAAGGTATGTGTGAGTGTATGTATGCATGCATGCATATGTGTGTATGGAAAATCTCTTTATTTGACAGACCTTAGTCTCCCACCTCCATGTTTCAAACAACTCTAACAACTCAACTGCAGGTTCACATAGAATCTGATCATCTACAGCAATTATCATAATATCTATAAATACATATAATTATTGATTCTTACATAAATAAAAATTGATGGCATTAAAACTTTCCATACATGTAGAATAAATAATTTCCAAGTTATAACAAATGTTAGGAAGTATATTGTGTCTGTGCATCTATATGTGTTGGATTTGTATTATATTAGATAGTAAAATATTAAGTTTACACTTTTATAACTAAAAAAATATATCAAGAAATGAATAGATAACCTATATGTAGGAAAAAGTTGAAAAAGTTGACTACCAGTTACAAACCAGATAAAGAGTTGAGAGCCATTTTCAATATTTCATAGATTATATTGTTTTAATGTTTAGATTATCTTTTAGATATTTTAAGTCATACACATAAGACCCCTGGGGACATATTGAGAATTAAAGAAAAGCTTTATTAAAAACTCCTAATAAAATAGAATTCTGTCCCAAGAGCTATAAAGATAATGTGATGATGATGAAGAAATGAAAGTGAGCAAGTATAAAGATGAACATAATCTTGTTGGTGTCCTAAATTCAATCTGGGGAATTAGCAAAGTCTACACTATTATGTTCAATACATTTAGGACACACATGAGTTTGACCATAAAATTTCAAATGATTAGGTTTAAGGATTCCTAGTTACTAGTTATAGGAAAATTTCAAGCAAATAAAATGAGATCAGATTATAAATGGTATTTGTCAACAGAGCTAATTTAACCTGAAAATGCAAATAATTTCAAGTTCAATTTAAAATAAAACATATTTATGACTTGGGAAAAAGTTGTATAAGCATTGATATTCTCAAGGTGATAAAAAAAACAAACCTTTCTACATGCTCCTTGGTGCAGCCATCAAGTCACACTGTAACTGTGGGAGAAATTTGCCATTTATTTTTGTCTGGTTAAATATGGACATGAAACAATGTTCTATATTCTTGTATTTTCCAAGATTTATAGAACAATGAAGAACACTTTACTTATAGAAAATTTTAGTAACATGTGTTTACAGGTGCCCAAGGTAATATTTTATTGTTACATGCTCTTAGATGTACCAAAATCTGTAACAGGTAGATAATATGCTCTGTTTAATAAAATCTGTATGCATTCATCAACAACAAATCTTAACACAAGGAAAACATTGTGATGTTAATGCTAAATGACTTTATATAGTTTTTCTATAGAAAAAAAGTATATTTTTGTATAATCACTGCTAATTATAATTAAATATTTATTCTTCTTTAAAAATCTTATGAAACATATATTTGGCTGATTATAGCTGGTGGACAAAGTAACCATCATATAATTAATTTATACTATATCTTGTATTGATACGCCTTCAATCATTTGAGTTCTGTCCCATTCAATATTTCCTATGAGGTTTCCTGCCAACTCACTCTCAACAGAAACTCTTCAAGCATCAGTGTTTCTAACAACTACAGTTCATATTTTTATGATGCATTAAGTATTTAAATAGGCTTACATAAACGTATCTTGTGAATTAGTTAACATGAGTGAAGAAGTTTATTATTTTTGTTTTCTTTACAATTATTGTTAATGAATTATTTTTCAGGAAGTATCAAAAGCTAAAAAGGTAACATTTATAGTCTCTTTAGCCCACATTATTTTTAACCAGTCATAATTATGTACAGTATATTATTTTAATATATTTACAGATAACTAAAAAGTCGTCGTCGGCAGCCATCCGTCTCGAGAGACGATGGTGTAGCTTCTTAAGAGTCTATCTGCACCACCGAGAATGGCTGTGCAGTCCGACTCGGGAGTGACACGGTATCTGTCTCCTCCCGTGATGAATCGACATCTTGCGATGACGCTGAAGCTACAGAGCCTGGGCAGGGTAATATGGAGGGTCTGCTGTTGCCCATGCAGCAGACCCCCCCTCTCTTCGCAGCTGAAGGGTCCAAGGGAAAGACGGAGTCGATACAGCTTGGCTTCAGGTGCGCCGCAGGAGTTGCCGGTGTTGACTACAACGTCAAACCGCCTTAGGGACTCCGGCTCCGGATTTTCTGTCGGGGTTTACTCCCTTAGCCTTTCCCCTGAAGAGGTATGCCGCAAGGCAGCGGAGGTTTTTTGGAGTCAGAGTTTTCCTTCTCTGATGTACCCTGACTGGAAGATCGAACCAGCGACACTTAGCTCGCAGGCCGACGCTCAATCCACTGAGCTAAACCAGCCAGGGCCTTAACTAAAAAGTACAACACGATTAAATGATCCACATAACAGATTAGCGATTTAAGCCCATCTTTGGCTGGAGATGGTGTTAAGTAGTCTTTCTCCCAGGTGTTGGGGAATATTGCCTCCTGATTCATGTGGTGATTCCTCCCATTGTTGCAGCAACTCTCTCCCATCAAATATCAATGTTATGGGAACCTATAATTTCCTCTCAGTTCTATATTTTTAGATAAATGAAAGTCTACAAAATTCTTCTTTGAAGGGGAATATGAAAACCCCTTCAACAAGTTAAAGCAAAAGCTGAGAGTTTATTACAACCTGGAAAGTCAGAGCCAAGTGTTTAATTACTGCTACTACCAGCTACTAATCATTGATGTCAGCATTTAGAAAGGGCCCATCCTTGAAAAGAAGCTTACCAACCTTTAATATTTTTATTACACCCAAATCTCCTTGCCTCTTGTCATTAACTCAATAGATTCTACATTTTTAACTGAGTGTGTCATAAAGCTTTGTTGCTAAATTATTGCATGATATAGTTGGGCACCAGTAATAATGCACATTACTAGAAACTGGGATGAAAGGACCCATAGTCCTTTGGGTTTTCCTTTCTCTTTTCTTTCCTTATTTTTTATTTGTGTAATATTCCAACAACCCAGAACCACAGAGACGCAACTGTATCTAAATAATTCTTCTCCATATTTCCTATACAACATATTTTGCGCCAAGTCCCAGAAGGTTTCAGTTCATTTTTATAAAGTGACTTTTGAGTAGATGGGACATTAAAAAGGAGAGGTGTTCAAGTGAAGGAAATAATAGGGAAAACACATCAGACATATTTTGATCTTACTTTGACCTTCTCTCCATCAAATTTTGTGATTCCTTGCAGGAATTCTAATTCAGTTAGCCTGTCATCACTCACTATTAAATACATTATCTGCAAACCATATTGCTATAGACACTGGAACACTGCCCATTCCCTGTGGTTCCTCTTCCAAAAGAAAAAAAATCCTATTTCCCACTCTGGGAGTTGCAATAATTTATTCTACACAGACTCTAATTCCTCTTCTTAAGGAACATTTTTGAGGCACATACAAAAAAAATTCAATGATTAGCAGAAGAACCAGAAGTAGCACAGGAAAAACCCAGCACTTATATAATAGATGTTCACTTTCTTGTGAAATTTTTCCACTCCAAGTTACTTCATTATTTCTAGTATTTATTCCTCTCTGAGACCTGGATGAAATTTCCTCCCCCAAGAACCCTCTTTCTACATGATAATTCCACCTCAGGAATTGAACTTAGACCCTTCCCCTCCTTCCTATTGTGTTTCCAGCTTTTCAATACAATGGTGATAACTTTTTATTCTTCTTATTAGAGTTCAGCAGTTTTCCTCCCTACTTATGTACATATTTTTAAAGTAATTTTTATTTAATTAATATTAATTCAAGTAGAAAGCTTACTAAGAGGACATGGGTCCATTCTCTATTACTTAATGATAGAAAGAATGAGAAGAGCCTTCACTATGGACCAAGCACCAAATTAGGCATTTTCACAGAAAGTAACTCATATAATCCTAATATCACAAATATACAAGCAGACATCATTATACATGTGTTGTAATTTCAGAGTACTTTGCCCAGGATCAGAGTAATAAACGGGTAGACTGAACATTTAAGCCCCGTGTCCCAATTAAACCCCATGCTCTAAATTGCAATAACCTGAGTTCTTAGTCCCCAAAGTAGTTCCAATCAGGTAATGTTTATTTATTGCATTCCCGAGACTTTCATTGAGTCCATATCGAAAGCTTCTCCTACCAATAAGAACCTCAGAATGCCATAGTTTAATGTCTATAGGATTTAAAGTAATAGTAAGTTTGGCACCACACGTTGAGTTACTTCATTCCTACATTAGCATTATCAAAGTATCCTTATGAGCAAATCTGGCTCCATAAAAATGACATTGTAGTTTCACTTGCTTGGTTGTTGAACAGCAGTTACAGAGTAATTAGTGCCACTTAATGGAAAGCATTACTGAAGTGCATATCGTTATTAATCATACTCCAATATAAAGCTGGCTACAGTCATAATGAGTGCAATTATGGGCTGATGAACTGTTAAACCTGAAAACTGACCCTTACCAAGTTTTCTTTCTTCTGAAAGTAATAAAACTCAAAGGGCTGAAAATTACTTTATTTCTCTAGGCCTTCTTTCCACAAAAACAACCTGGGAGATATTTCACATGCTCCATGTTTTATAATTTCATGCACTCTGAAGCTTGTAAAGTGATGTGAGGATTGGAAAATATGACCGTAAAGATAGGGTCAACTCTAATCTGAACCTGACAAGATTTGATCCAGCCCAGACTCGTTACCTGCCAGACAGTGTGGAATTTTATCCAGCTACTTTGCAGAGTTTCACACACACTGAAATCACACATTAAAAAAATGTCCATGGAGCCTGAATTAGCCAACAGGCAAATTCAAGTTCAGGATAAAATGCTTGTTTCCTTAATATTATGTGACTAAATCCCTACAGACTTTTTATGAGATGAGAGTTCCAAGTTGGTCTTCTCAAATACTTGCAATGGCTCTTTGACAAACATTAAAGAGCATCTGCATTTCTTAGTATTAGAAAGCCTGTTTGGAGTTTATATAATACTTGACATGTTTAATGCATGGTTTATTACCTTGCCTTATATTAGCTCCACAAATCTTTCTACTTAAGCTCCGTTAAAAATGAAATAGCCTTGCTTTCTCCCAGTAATGATTAGAATGTCTTCTCACTCTTAAGACTTCCTAAGCATTTTTTTGCAGATACATGATCTAGCTGTCTCATATCATTTGATCATTGAAGAGGAAAAGTTCCTGCTCTATGGGCTTGCATTTTATGTACGCTGTCACAATTGGAAATTTAATCGAGTTAATAAATGCCATAAAGAGAATTGGAACAAATTGGCTAAATTTGTTAAATCAGGCTATGTCCAGTAATTGACAGATGTGGACTGGATTTGAAGCACGTGAAAATCACAGAAAGAAAATGAACAAAGAGAAAAGAGAATTAAAGCCTTAACATAATTGCAGAGTCTATTGAAGATGGGGATGAAAACAATTCCCTAAAAGAAAAGCAGAAGTATAGAGTACAAGGCTTGAGGGTTCTGTTGTTACTCCCACTGATAGCTCAAGAATTAAGCCAACCTTTTTAACATGCACTTATATAGCCTTGGCACCAAACTCAAGTTCCAGTTCTCTCTCCCACATCAATGTAGATGCACATTACTGGACTGATAAATATGCCTCATGTTATGCTTTCCTTGTCTCATTATCACATATTATTATATATGTCTTTTCAGCAACATTCTTAAATTCAGTGCATACTTGTGATCTTGGAGATTCTGCAAGGGAGGGAAGGATGGTGGTTTGGAAAGAAAAGTGCAGAACCACCAGGAGGGAGAATTCAGCTCAATTCCCCTGATTCAATCTCCTTTTAACAACTCTCACTATGCTTAAGCATAATCAATAATTCCAAATGCATTCACCAATAATTTTCTCTATCCAGTCAGTGCAAATGGGCACCATTTCCTTTCTGAATAACGAAATAGATAAGCCTTTTAAAGGCAAAATGTTAGCTAAATTACTACTGTCACAATGTAATTAGTTTTCTATCATGTTTCAAAATATGATGTTTTCCACTTTATGTATTTAGTTTGACTCCGAAGTTATTTTTGGACAAAAGCCTTCCACTTATTTAAGGAACATTCATTTCATACACTCAACACTCATATATAAGTAATGGACTTAGGAGAACATATTTTAAAAATAAGAAGAGTTATAATAGTTTTATATCTGCCCTTTGAGCCATCAAAAGCTCTAAAAACTATCTATATTTTCTTTATTATCAACTCTCAAGCAATTAAAAAAGTACAACTTTTCATTGTGCATTTACTATTTTTATGCATTTTAAACAATTTAATAATTTTTTATTAATAAGTTTTTCATCTCTACTAAAGGTTATGTAATAATCACTTCATTCAAAAGTATCAAGTTGTCTGCAAAATCCAACACTAATCTTCCCTTTGTTGCTTACCTCAATAAGGCTTTACTTATTCCAACACTAGAATGTCCTCAAAGCACTCAATGGAAGATCTATGTAGCTTGGGGTTTTTTTATCCTGACACATTGTGCCAAATAAATACATTTTACTAATGGAAATATTGTTTTCACATAGGTAGTTAATATTTTTTATTATCCCTGACAAACACAAACTTATGTTCAATATACCAAAAATTTTGCTGGCTGGGTGGAGTAACCTGCCCCTTCATTACGTTAGAGATACAGCAATATGAAACTGTTACAGATTAGACAGAAAAATCAGGTTGCCTAAGATGAAAATAAAGCAAAAAATAACAGTTCAGTTGATATGGTTCTGTTTGAGGATTCAAGTCAGTGACAATGATTATACCTCATACAGCAACTTTACCTTTACATAGTTAACTTATTATTTTCCCAATTTTTAATTAACTGTTGTAGCCTCCCAAGTTTGAGGCTTGTCAAGTGAACATAAGATGAACAACTTCTACAGTACTTTTTTAAAAGTACTTTCCTAACTATAAAAATGGAAGGAAAGTGGTAGAAATGTATCAAAGGGAAGGTGAGAGTGAACATTCACCCAATTTTATGTATCCTCCCCAAACAAGTATACATACTAAGAGAAAATAGATTACTATACTTCATTGCAGGAGGCAAATCCAAGACAGCTCATTCATTTTCCTTCCCCAAAAAGGCCCTTTTCTTTGCTAAGACTGATAAAAAGGAAGGTGTGAACTGAGCTTATGACCTCTCTAACTGGATTAAGAACTCAGCACATGTTATTAAGATAAACTATAAGGTAAGGTAAGAGATTCGTGTGTATACTAAAAGGATTAACCATTTCACCTACTCCTGAAACTAAAAGTTATGTACATGTATGGGCATGTCTTTGTGTATGTGTGTATGTTGTATTCACTTCCCAATCTGGAAATATATAGCACATTTAACTACTGCAATAACTTATATCATATTCTACTGCAGGGCTAAGGTGTGGCTCTAAATCAGGAATTTGAGAAAATGCATCAGAAACTATTTGAAATGCAGGCCTTCCAAAAAGCAATGGCTCAGAACAGAGCCATTATAATGGTCCTTATTGAGGATTACAATATTGTAAACACTTCTTTTTTCTTCAGAATAGGATATGCTAGGTACTTGTAGATCAAATTAAGCCTACCAGTTCAGGGCCCAAACAGTTGTTAGAGTTTATTACATTTTCTAATATGACCTTAACTGAACTGTTATAACTAGAAAATATCTCAAAAGTTATAATCCAACTTTGTGCCAAAGAAAATAAAGAGAGAGAGAAGTCACAGGTCATATCCTGTCTGTTCCCAATTATAGCCAGAATAGGGACTGGAAACCAAGTCTTACTGTGATTCCTTCACAGTATTTTCTACCATTTTGGAAAATTATCATTTGTATTACCCATAGCTCTTTGCCTTTAAAAGGTTCTTTGTGAAGTACCTTTAAGCAAACAAATTTATTTGCTTCATTTAAAATACAGTTTGATATATACAAATTCTAACAAGAGCTATGTGATCTGAGCAGTGTGGTCAAAGGTTGGGGATTGGAAGAATCAAGATTTACCCTTGCTTTGCCAGTGAACGGTTTGCTCTTGGTTGCCAATGTATCTTGGCCTCAGTCTCCTTGGATGCAAAATTAGGGATCTTTCTTAAATTACATTCATAGCCATTCCAGAATGATTGATGTCATTGTTTATCTATCCTTTTCAAATTCACTACCTGTTAAAAGATAAAACCCTAACTAAAACTAAAAGGCCCAATCAAAATGTAAAAGTGTATTTGTGAAACTTACATTGAGAAATTTTACATAAAGACCACTATTATTCTAATAATATGATTGTATATATTTGTAGTCAAACATAATTTTTAGAGCTATAAAATTTATCTTTTTCAAGAACTTGATGATATTGCTATGAATCATGTGGGCCTTTCTCTCTAATATAATATTCATAGACATTCAGGAAAAAATATTGTTAAATGTTCAGTCTTTATACCTTCAAAAGAAGGCAAACGCATACTTAAAAATTGCAAAAATATCCTCTTAAATATAAGGTTGCAATGCAACAATCCCAACTTCTAAAAATGCCTTGAGAATCTTTAAAATATTTTAGATTGTTCACAGTTCAAGCCCTAACTCATTAGGCTTACAATACCATCTAAGTTTTCTGTTTTCATGAAGATCTTATTAAATAATTATTTTCAAATGTCCTAGAAGGGAATACTTTTTAAAATAATTTAAATTTATTTTGTTTGTTTCTTTTGTTTTCTCACATTTGTATGTTTGGGTTTTTTTACTGTTTATTTATTTATTTATTGCTACTATTAATTGTAGGCATTTTGTGTAAGATTTATACCGGTCACGTTTCTGTATCATTTAATTTATATAAAATGATCACGATTCTTCTCTGTGTTTTATGAAGAAGCCACAAGCATGACTTCATTCTTTTAGTTTCAAAATATTGAATAATTTTCTGAAATAATTATAAAAAATATTTCTGAAAGATAATGTTGCAGGTTTCTTTAATCAATGTAAGCCCTGTTGAGTTGTAAATACACCAATGCTGAGAATCAGATTAAAACATTTGTTTTTCAAATATGTTTCAAAATTTCATTGTTCCAATCAATTCAGGATATTGTTGCCATTTTATATAACCCAAATTCTTTTGAACTATGCTTTTAAAACTATTTTTAACTATTACACTGCCAACTAAGAATATTTTGTCCATTTTCACTGTAGTAGGTTTTAATTTGGGAATATTGTATTCAATTATCATATATAAAAAAATTACTTTACATATAGAATATTTTTTTTCAAGTTAGGTATGCCTTCCATGATCACAGTAATTTTAATGCAGATAAAAGTAAAATGGCTACTTTGTCATTTTACTTTTTCTAAAACATAAAGAAATGTAAACTTTTTTACATTTTCTTGTGTCATGTGACTATCAATCTGCTTCAGGAAAAAGTTCATGTTAAAAATCATTTCTATCTTTAATCAGAGAGTGGCACTGTGCTTTAATTATGCTGCATTATGGGATTTGGTACTTAGAAAGACTCCCATCTCATTGATTTGAGTCACACAAGTTGATGCAATTCAGCTCATTTTATGTCAGTTCACATTAAAATGCAAAACCTCTATTATTAGAGCTTTTTATATCAAACTCTGCCAATCATGCTCATATGTATAACTGAAAATGATAAATTTAAGGATTTAAAAATTAATTATTTTTATTTTTATCAAAAAAGTATATTATTGTTTGTATTTCTTTATATTTACAGAAAATCTTCAAAAGAATATTTAAAAATATATATAAAAACAAAAATGTCTACACAATTTTATTATTTACTATTTCTGATATAATTATGTCAATGAAGGTAGAATTTCAAAATAACTCTATGACATTTTTATCAGTTGGCAATCACTGGTATTTACTAAGTACCTACTATGCTTCCAGCATAATAATTAGGGCTAATAATTAATGGTTAATTAAGAATCTAATCTTCATCTTTATAGGATTGCAGAAGTTAGTTTTACAAACTGGAGATTATAATCACTTTTATTTACCCCAAATTAGGTTATTTTAGACTGGTTAAACTGGTAGAAATATGCCTTTCACATAAAGCAACAAGAAACAAAATGGCAGAAGAAAGGAAACGTAACAATCAGTAGGTAGAAGCTTCCTATTAATTTTATAGCAAACAAATACTACATTGATTTATCAGAGAAAATAAATCTATAATGGGAAGAAAACCCTGAGTTCAAAAAAAAAAAATCCAAAACTAAATAAATCCAGTGAAGCATTCCTTGATTACCTAACAGAGTTTCTACTGAACCAGTCATACTGCATGAACAGCAATGCCCTAGCAAGCCCCGCTCTGTTATATTTTACCATAATAAGTGCAACATATCTTAGACATTCTGAAATAAGCATAAACACCATTGTGTTTATTTCACTTTCAGAGGTTTTCAAACCAAGAATTATCATTTTCATTTTGCCTGTTTTATCAATCAACCTCTATGTTAAATTCAATTATTTTTTAAAAATTACATTAATAACAGCATGACCTGAGAAGCCAATTTGTGTCCCCAGAACAGAGCAAGATATTGTAAACATAATCAGCTGAAGAAGGAAGAAACATATTGTGAAATGTCTTTTCAGAAACTTGTTTTGAGACTTATTCTATTTACTATATAAAACCCTTCAGTACAGAAGATATTACTAAGCTAAATTTTCAGGCCTATTTAAAGGCTGCCAAAAATGCAAAAATGTTAACATCTAGAGTTATAATATGTTTTATATCACATCACACTTGGATAAGTTTGGGGGGGCAGCCTTCCTGACTCTTTCTTTCATATGTCATCCTACTGTCCTTTGCCATTTTGGCATTTATTGAGTCATTGGTTACTTGTGTACCAAGGTATAGAGATGACATTCAAATGCTTTTGTGTGGATTGGCTAAAGGAGAAAGAGATAAATGAATTTTAAATTGGACTGGGGACTCTAATATACATTTTTTTTCTTTTCTTTTAGTTTATACCACTGTTGCTCAAGTTGAGTGTTGTGATTCTGTAAAAAAAAGAAACCTGATCATTAACACCTTTCTTATTCTGCCAATTACTTTTCTAATGTACAGTTGTAATTAAACCCATTTTGTGATTCATGTCAACCTTCCCATACAGCAATCAATACTAAATTGTAACAAAAGGGAAAGTGATGATCTTTGTTGTTAGTAGATGTTTGTCTGTACTTGTACAAATAAGATTAGAAACAGCATGTAGAGTGAGCTGTAAGTACATGACATTTTCCCAATACTGTTTTTCACTATTTTGAAGTGTGCATGAAACTCCTGCCAATCATAAGCCCTCTTGGCTTCTCCCAATGTCACTGTACCCAATGTCACTGAAGATCAGCTTTGGTTCATCCTCAGCTCTCTGACACAAAGCAAGGATGCCTGGGCACCTCACCATTCTCACCACTAAAAAGAATATAGCTTTCTGGGAACAAAATAACCTATTTTTTAATATGAGTATTTAAGATTAGCCTGAATTTTCAGACATAAATATGATTTGTTTAAAATCGCAACACAAGACACACTACCAACTTGCTTAAAGCTTGAATTTAGAGATCAATTAAGATAAAAAGATGTGCCCTGGCTGGTGTGGCTCAGTGGATTGAGTGTCAGCCTGTGAACCAAAAGATTGTCAGTTCGATTCCCAGTCAAGGCATATGCCTGGGTTCCAGGACAGGTCCCCCATTGGGGGTGCACAAGAGGCAGCTGATCAATGTATCTCTTGCACATCAATGTTTCTCTCCCTCCCTTTCTCCCTCCTTTCCCCTCTCTAAAAATAAATTTAAAAAATATTTTTAAAAGATACAAAGATATTTATAAAATAAAATTTCATCATGTAATGCACTGAAAAATATCTTTTCCCTCTCTACTATATTTTTGTTTTATGAAGACATTTCATGTCACCAAGTATTTATGTTATTTGGGAAAAAAGTAGTATTCACTGAAGGTACTCAAATGTCTCAAATTTTCAGAGGATAAAATGGCTGGTAGTGTACTCAAGATAAATTTATTTTCCTTAACATTAAAAAAAGTGGAAAATACAACAAAGCAGCTTCACTCTTCAAGTAACAGCTGTGATAAAGTAGCAACTATAGTTAGAACATAATACACAAGATCAGTATTTACATTACAATTATATCAGAATGCATAGCTTATAATTCAAAAACCTCTTACTATCTATATTATGTTATCTTGGGTTAAAGCATTAATGTCAGCTCCCTCTACTTTCCATTTCATTGCTTTTGTTGGTTTTCATAAGACTAACTCTTACAGGTAGGAATACTTACATCTTGAATTACAAGGATTTATGCTCTTTACTCAGTGCCTGAGGTCTATATTCATCAATGTTAAAAGATGTAGATATGTATGTACATAAATCTCTACGGATCAAGATAAGAACATCCACCCAAAAGGGACTCTAATGTATTCTCTATATTTACTATTTAAGTCTTTGTTACCATGGCTGTGTGATTTGAGTTCATATGCGTACAAATTAGAAAGGTAAAATACTGGATATCATACTTCTTTCATTGCTCTTGAAATTAGAAAAAAGAAAAAAATAAATATGAAACCCGTACCTAGACAAATGTTTTCATATTTTCTTTTTATCTGTATGCTGCCTTTTAATTAAAGACACCATTGAATCATACACATGGCAAGAATTGCAATTCTACCTTCACAGAACTACCTGGCAGAGGAAATAATGGAGCAACACATGCAGCAATTCGCAGTTTGTTACTCAGGGAACAATGTTGCTGAACCTAAAACTTGCCCAGTAGTTTTTCAACTAGGAGCAGCATGTTTTTCTCATTTAAAAAAATAATAGAAAACAATTTCTGAACAATTTCTGTAAGTGGGACTAAAAAAGTCCACAATACCTTTTATTTTGCTGCATTTTTCATGCTAGAAAAATATAATTTTATATTCAAGCTGAAACAGTAGTCACTTTTTCTCCTTTTAGTCTTTACAGACTTTAAGTATTTTAATAATAATTTTAAGACATGATTGTCTCCCACAGAGCATAAACTGGTTTTAATGAACATCACACATTTATGGGCAACTTCCATGTCCTTGTGTTTTCAGATATACAAAATAATTTGAACTGTCCGTTCTTTATTCACAAGATTTCTAGATAAATACAGAATTGTAGGTTAGTGAATTTCAGGTAAATAATGGATAACTTTTTAGTATAAGTAAGTTTAATTTAATAATTGATTCATGTGTATACTGAAAAAAATTATTTGAAATTCAAATTTAACTTGGTGTTCTGTGATTTTATTTGCTAAACCTGTCAAGTTTCTTTAATCACCTATAATTCTTGACATGAAGGAAGATTTTGTGGTGTTATCATATAGTTTATTTTGATTTAGTTTGATTTTGTAAATTTCTGTTCAGTGCTATTCAATGCAAGTTTAATATTGTCATGCAAAATTGAAAAACTAAAGGACAAACCTGTTTAAATTATCAGAAACTTTTGGTTATCTGAAACAAGGGCAGTGTTTAAAATAATGTCACTTTTCCGCTTGAAAAGAGATAGTACCACATGGGAGAATGGAGAGCTCAGGGGACCGATAATGAGATACAAGCCTTTCATTGGTTTGAATATAGCCCTAGGTGGTAACTACTAAAACTTTTTGCCATCTGGTACCTGATCAGTAGCTGATGTGAAGCTGTTGATTTCATTCTAAAAAATCAAGGCAAATAGCAAGTGTTCAAAAAAGATGAGTAGTTTTACTATCCACCACACCTCTATAACCTTGACCAAATTATTTCACTTCTCTCTCAATTTTTCTATCACTGCAAAAGAAAATATGACACCAGACATCTATCTGTCCTTGAATTAAAATGTCATCTGGTAAGAAAATTTAAAGATAAAGCACACTTTAGATATTAATTCTTTTATTTCAATTGGGAAATAGCTACAATTTTATAATTTGTATTAAATAGGAAGAGTCCATCTTAATATTTTAAAAGAAGTAACCATTAAGATTTTTCAAGAATCTATAATACCCTCCCCAAAGCTGAATGATAGAAATTATTCAACTTGTTATTAAACAAGCTACTATATGAGAGATTTGGGCGTATTTATGCCAGTGGGGTCCAAGACCCCTACCTTCTTCTCATTTATATTCCAGTTCCCTCTCCTATTCCCTGTCCTCAGAGCTCCTGCATTCCAGTTATGTTGAAAAGAGGTTCACTGGGTTTATAGAAGAAGACCTGAGTTTAAAAACGAGGCCTGCTATTCCAAGCTGGGCAAACTTGAGAAAGCAATTCAAACTTCCCAAATCTCTAAAATAAATTGTATATTATTGAGTCTATTTGTGGCAAAGATAGCTTTTTCTCATCCAAATATTAAAAAGGAAGTCAGCTCCATGCCTATCTTTTAAGGAGGTTGATTTGGCTGGCGATATATGACAAAACCCTTAAAATTTCACTTGCTACCTTGGGCTGGGTGATGGAGAGAAAAAACACAAAGGCAGAAAAGATACAGAGGCCTAACAACCCTGGTGTGTTTGGGTGCTACGGGCAGTTCAGAATCAATAGGGTTTGAAATACGCAGTCAGGAATTAAACTGGAAAGAGTGTCATGGACCAGCTCAAGGACATCATTAATTGTGTATCATACTAGGGATTTGTACTCTACTTTGTAGAAAATGACAAAGCCTTTAAACAATACAGTAACATGTCCAAATATGTGTCTTAGCAACTGTCCCAATTGAGGCAGTTAGATTAGTTTGGACCAAGAACAGAGGAATAGGAACTTGGAAAATTATGGCAATAAATTAGGACAAAATAGATAAAACCTTGAATTAGAGAAATAATGAAGATAAAGGGGAGAGTTGAATATGAGAGCTGTTAATAAGACAGACTGCTAGATAGTGATAAGTTGGAGGTATGAAGTAAGAGAAAGGGATGGCCCCTGGGTTTGTACCTTGGGTGATTATGTAGACTATGGTGTCGTTAATGAAGTTTGAGAGTTCAGAAACAGGCATAAATTTGTGGAAGAAAAACAATGTGTTAGTTTTCAGTCTGTTGAGGTTGCCACCTTGTGGGTCCACCAAGGTGAGTTACCTAGTAGTCAGGAATGCTTAAGGTGTATAATGTTAATGTTGAAATAATTTCTATAAGGATAAACTCCTCCCAAATTTTCTGAGGGGTCAGGTAGCATCTGCAAGAGAAAGCAACCATTGACTAAAACCAAAATTTCAGCACACCAGATTGGGCCAGGGATTTAATCTCTTATTGAATCTTTTTACTTCTTGCTTGCTAAATTACAATTAACATGAACCAAAAATGTGGGGAGGCCACCCAGTTCTTCAGCCTTATGGTAAACGTCTGTCACCATTCTTCCATTCTCCACCTCCACTGCTGAGGGAGGGAAAGAAACCTGAGAGAGGGGGGAGAAACTAGGGAGAGGGAGAAGGAGAGGGAGAGGGAGGGAGAAAAAGAGGGAGGGAGAGACCAAGAGAAAGAGAAGGTATATAGATAGATGATAGATGATAGGCAATAAATAGATGATAGATTAGGAAGATTCGATAGATGATAGACAGATAGATAATAGATAATAGGTATTGGGGCCCCAATTGCAGTTATTGCTTTGTTTGTGTTCTATTTAGGTGGAGAACGAAGATTTTTCTACTTTTAATTGGCTCATATCCCAGAGTTCTCAATTTCCTTAATAAGATTCCCACCACCAAATCATTCCCACAGTCAGGAAGCTGTTCTTGATCATCAGGCCATGTTTATTTTATCCCTGATATTAACTCCAACCCTCACCTAAATAATTCTGCTAGAATATTCATGTTAGATAGACAGCTTAGTCTGTTTTCATGTTTCTCATTCCTTGTGTCTTACAAGGTTTTCTGTATAAATTCATCATCTATTTCTTTAATCAGTTTTAGTTGCACATCTCTAGACTAATTTATCTGTATCTTTTGGATCCTGGGTGGCCAAAAGAATGAAACTTTTCTCATTGGGATCACAAGGAGAGGAAATATGACCTTTCCTCCCATTGGCATTGGTTTAGTCACTTCATGGAAGCTTTCAAGTTTATTTAAGATAACAAAATGGGCACTGTATCTAAATATGTGATATTAGATTTGATTTGTCCTTATCGTTTTTTTTTTTTTTGCTGTCATCTGATAGGTTGCATCTATACCAGATAAATATATATAAATATTATGTATTTTTAGCTTTGATTTTACTCCAGTTTTACTTATCTACATTATAATCAGTGATAAGTTAATAGAAAAAGTCATTCATTTTTTTCCTCTCTTCTAGTGCTCATCAGGAAAGAATGATGCCTCTTCCCCATCTAACAAATGATATCAGAGCATCTGCCTGCCTGCCTGCCTATTGGCACATTAAATTATGCTCTGCCAGTTCCAGGTTTCATATAATCTCTCTTCGCCTTATCCTGACAGCATGACCCAATACCCAATTAGATGATAGTTTTTATCTAATTGAGAAAGAGAACTAGATGTTTAAAATATCACAATTCTAAAAGTAACTTTAATTCAACCAGAGGTTACCTACATGCATATAATTTAAAACATTACTGAAGAGGCTTGATATGGAGAACCTCACTAAGAAGGGTATCAGAGCTTGAAAAGTCAGTATCTATCATATCATTTCTCTTTAGGCATGAACTCTTAGCAAAGTTTGTTTGCTGAATATCTATAAGGCATATGCAAAGTAATGATGAAAGTAATTAATAGCTAATACAGATAGTATGTTTATGTGTCAGGCATTTCACACATTTTCACAATAGGCATTATCAGTATCCCATTGGACATATGAGAAAACTGAGGCACAGAAAGATTTAATAACCTAGCCCAGATTACATTGCTAGTGGTGGAGCTATAAATCAAATATACAGTCTGACTCCAGAGTTCATACCCTTAACCACTGTGCTATAAATACCTAAAGACTAATATTAATAATATTATTAATATTAATATCTCACTCTTTTGTGACTTACTTTTTTAATGCGGTCATATAGATGATAAGGAACCAACTTGAGATGAATATGAATCTCAACCTAGGTGGTAAGAAAGAAAAACAGGGGCACGGGGACAATTTACCATAAAAAGCACTGAGCACTCATTTTGGAAATATTAAACACCATCTGTCTCCCAACAATTAATTAGTAATTTTGTTTATATAAATGCTGTATTTTTTTGTTTTCAACATATACATCTTTGTACTGCTAATAATATAATTCTCTTATTTATGATGTTTTTAGGTCAATTATATGTGTTAGTTTCTGTTGCTTGCAACACCTCCCAGTTTAACACAAGCTGTAAAGTTCCCCAATGTGCTATTCACAGATTCTTTCTGAATCATTAATAAATGATAAATGTTAAAAATGATCAACAGTAACACCACCCTCTGTTGCCCCCCATAAACACCTCCTACAGTTTTGCTTCATTGCCACTTTATTCATATGCTTTATTTATGGTTTTGAATCCATATGACTGTTTCACATCTACTCTAAATTTAACAAATAACACTTTTAAAGTATGGCATCAATTTTTTTCCTATAATCAAAACATTAAGTATCGGTAGCATTTACTTTAGCTTATACTTATTGATATATCCTTTAACTTGGAAGAGAAAAACATGAAAAACTGTTTGCTCACTTATTCAAAATATTCACTGAGTTCCTACTGCTTTGGCTGAAGCATAGCACTAGGGGTTAATAAAAACAATATCCTTATGGTAGCATGAAAAGTATTGTAATATTTTATATTCATGTTTAACTAATAGGGTAATATATCCCCCAAAATGCTGACCACCACACAGACTTAAAATTAGTCATGTATATGGACAGGAAATAAATAGACTTAACACCAGCACTTAAAAGTATAAAATAGGAAAAGCCACTATCATAAGTATTTGATACTTAAAATACTAACAATATATAAATAAGAGGGGAATAGCAAAAATATGAGAATTACATGTGACTAAAGTAAACATGATAATAAAAATGCTATTGCAAGTCTAGCTACCTTAAATACCAACAGAAATTTTCACATCTAATATTTTTCCTATATTATTGAAGTTATTAATCCATATGGGTTGTGTCATGTCAATAGTTTTTAAGGCTCTACAGTACGTTCTCTTTGAATATACTTTTTAGTAGGTCCTTATTGCTTTCCTTTTCCACTATTGGTTTCATTAAAACAAATTATTTGATGATATTTTGGGAAAATAATACTTTGCATAGATGATAAATAGGGATAATTAACTGAAATCAAACATATTTAAATCTCAATTCCAGCAAAATTTCCGTGTATCAAAGCCATTATGATAATTACACTAAATAAGGATGCCTACACTTCCTAGATTTTTATAAAGGGATATTGTATAATTTAGAGGTTAAAAGTCAGTAAGCTAAGCAATCATGGGAATTAAATCTCAGAATTAATTGCCACTGTTCAATATTGTCATAATACCCTATGTCTCTCCTTTGCAAAACATTTCACTATCATAGTGAATATTATTTTTAAGTTATTTGGTTAATGTCTGCTTACATTAAGGAAAGTACAGGACATTTTAAAGCTGCCCCATTTGCTCAGAAACCCAAGATCTAAATAGACTGTTAAAATTGCAATGTCCATCAATGGCATTGACACTTTTTTTAGTGTGGTAAAAAAAAAAAAAAAGACTTCTCCTTACCACCTTTACACATTTGTTCAGAGACTAAAGTCTTCACATATCAAATTAAGCAAGTATAGATTTAAAAAAAAAAAAAAAAGCAATGTTACTTTCCCTCCACCCTGGAGGATCTTCCAAACAACACTCCGCAGGTGCAGTCAGAGGCCAAGACAGCTAGTTTTCACACAGTCTACAGAGGTCAAGCAGCAGGGCAAAAAGAAAGTGTCCCTCCATTTAACAGAGTCACAATGGAAAAAATGCCACCTAGCAGTTGGGAGTTGGAGCTGGGTATATTTGTCTGTCTTTCAGTTGAAGATACTAAAACAAGGATTTGACCAAATAAACAGCATTTAGTTCCTGACAGGGAGCAAATAGTTGACCTGTAGAGTTTTCTCTTTATTTCAGAGTGAGAAAGCAAAAAATATGATTGAATAAACTAATATATGTTTTATCATATATATAATAATAATATAGAAATGTTACAATCTGATTATGAGGATTATAATAAATGAATAAAATTAATAGTAAAACTAAGTACAAACTAGGAAAACAATTATAACATAAAAATAACTACAATATATAATATATAATATTACCCCCAAAAAGTCAAAGGAAAAAAATACTACACAAAAAAAGAAATATGAATAGTGAAAACAGTGTATAAATATTTAACAGCAATATAAAAAACAATGAGTTAGGATGTTTTCATCTTTCAAACCCTCATACTGATAAAATGAGAGTTAGAATCACTCGTACTCCGATGGTGGGAGAGTTTATTAAAACAACATTTCTGGAGAGCAATTTGAGGTTATGTATTAAGTCATTAAAAAAGGTAGGGGGGTATCAAATCTAACACAACAGTTTCTAATTATAGCAGTGTCTGGTACATAATATGAACTCATTAATGAGTGAATATGTTATTTCTTAAAAGAATTATTATAGTGTTAAGATTCACTATAACAAAATTCCTCAAATAATTAAACAACCACATAAAATTCATATTCACAATCTACCACTTCATTGGGAAACCAGAAAATAATACATCAATAGCTACGAAATTACCTGGCCACTGAGAGCACTGAGAGTGAAAATTTATCCAAATATCATGACAATATAGCTACATCACAACTAAATTGTTCTTCTAGAAATTATTTTCAGCTTTATTTATTGAAAGTAAAGTTGAATCTTTTAAGAATTGCATCTACTTTTAAAGTATCCTTTTTAAAAAAGTTTTATTGTACCTTTTTCCATTACCATTTAGTTGCCTACACCCCCCTCCCCCCTAGCTATCCCCACACTGTTGTCCATGTGTACGAGTCCTTTTTTCATTTTGCTCAGTCCCTCCACCCCCAACCCCTCCCACCTTAGCTCTCATTCTGCTCTCTATGAGTCTGTCTCTGTTTTGCTTGTTAATTCAGTTTGTTCATTAGATACCACCTATGAGTGAAATCATGTGGTATTTGTCTTTCTATGACTGGCTTATTTCACTTAGCACAACATTCTCCAAGCCCACTTATTCTGTTATAAAGGGTAATTTTTTTTCTTTTTTATGGCCAAGTGGTATTCCACCATGTAAATGTCCCATACCTGTTCTATCCACTCATCTACTGATGAATCATCCTTTTTTGATCCACCTGTTCCAACTATAGAAAATTAATCCATTGTAACTGTTTTCTTTCTGTGGGGCAGAATTAACAGTATTTTAAGTGACATAGTTCTTCAGTTTATATATTCACAAAAATATGTTCAAGTACATTTTTCTCAAGAATAGACACCTTAAATCTGTACTATATTAAGTTTAAATATCATTTAGGAGGATGAGAATATTTCATGATTAATTTTATTATACTAGTCATAAGTTCAAACTGCTGTTAGAAATAGTACTCTAAAATACATCATCATATTTTAGGAAAAATTCTTCTGAATGTGATTGAATGTTATTTACTGTGAGTTGTAACTGTGGAAGTTTCTTTTGGTAACAACTTCAGAATTAGTTTTCTTAAGTGAATGAGGAACCCTACTTTACCTTTCTGAAGGAAATTATTATAGAAATAAAAAATCAAATTAATGCTAAAAGGCATGAACGAAGACATTTGGTTAATTTGAGGAGGCCATGGATTTTCAGTATAAAATATTTTGCCTGCCCATTAGACCAAGTTTTATTTTATCTAGGTTTCTTTGATTGAATGGCAGCAGATAGTATTCAGATTGGTTTCTAGACAGTTTTATTATCATTCCTCAGACTATTAGGTAATATATTAGATATATTCTTTGGAATTTTGAATAACATATTAAATTGTAGAATGAAACGCAGTACAAGCAGTGATAATTTTCTTTCATATTCTTTGAGATATATGGCATTTAATTTTTTGCCTTTTATCCTGATGAATCCTTAGAAAATGAACATGCTGTTTATAAAAGACATGTAGAAAGCACTTCTTGGGAAGATAGCTTACAGTCAATTTGCAAATATCAGGCACAAAAGAGGACCAATAGTTACGTGTAAGTGGTCAAAGTAGTAAAATGAATGTGTGTGAGATTTTTGATCACCGCTTCTCCAATTTTAGAGTACATGAGAACCTCCAGAAATCTTACTAAAATTCAGAGGTTGATTCAATAGGTCTAGGATAGGCCCAAGAGTTTCCTTTTCTAACAAGCTCTCAGGTGATGCTAATGCTCTTGGCCTATAGTCCATACTTTGAGAATGTCCATTATAGTAGCACCCACTTACTAAAATCCAACTATGTATGAGCACTATTCAGACTACAGAATAAACATGGCTAAAGACTCTCTTCTGCATCATTGAAATGAAGAGATGGTTTCTAGCTCAGCGCAAAAGTCTCCCCAAGCCCCAAACAATCCTGGAGATCCTCTCCGTGAATCTTCCTGCAGACTTTTTGGCACACTGAAGCTCATGAAGCCTCTCTTCCAGCCTGAATGCATGAACTGTGCCGCCAAGTTCACTATCAATAAACACATACTCAATAACCCCTAACTGCAGGAAATAGTAGCAAGAACAAAACAGAGAAGGAGCATGAAGAGGCCCTTGACCTTGGTTTCAAAAGATCCAGTTGCAGACATAGGAAATGCACAAAAGAATATAGCTGTAACATGAGATTTCTCATGCTCTGGGTCAGCTGAAGTGGCATACAGAACTTAAAGGCAAAGGAGAAAATGGTAACTAAGGAAAATTATCCCAGTAAGGATGGAGAGACACAGGAGGTGACTGGATGCAGATCTTAAAGAAAGCATGAGAACTCACCAAATAATGTATCTCTTTATAACATAGGTTAGTACAGTTTTACAAATACATACACCTTTCCACAGATTCTGTTTAAATATCTTAAATATACTATTCAGTCTATAACATGGCAGTTGTAAAAGAAGAGAACAGATAGACTTCTTATTAAACAGGCACTTGAAACTTATCAGACTTTTTCACTGTGACAAGAGAGTTTCCTTGGAGCATATTAGATTTTCCTTTACAAGGGAAGAGACAGTATGCAAGGTAGACACAGACATAACAATCAATCAATTTGCTGAAAGAGACCAAGATATGGACCAGAGTGATCTGATAGGAGTTCTCGGACAGTAAAGTCCCGAAAGATACAAAAAGCAAAACCCACTCAGAGGAAACTTGGAGCTGGTCTGGAGACCTGGGCTCCTCAGGCAACGTGTTGGTTATTTTGTGTGGCTCATGATGGAATTCTTATAGATCTAGACACCCTGAAATAATGATATTGCTTAAGGGATAAATGGCTGAATTAAAATATAAAATAAAAGGAGCCATAATCCTGTCATCAGAGTGAGGCATCACTGTGCCTGAGCAGGAGCAGAGGGAAGCCATTGTTTCTGGAACTCTGTAGGACCATTTTCTACACATTATGTGCCAGCAGAAAGCAATTGCTATCATTGCTCTTGTTCTTACCATAATTGTTATTAAAAGCAATGTTTTACCCACACACTCCTACTTAAATATGCTTCTGAAGTTCTTGAACAAATCAAAAGTTCAAGGGAAGACATTAAAATAAAGATAATTGAACTTCCTGCTGCTAGAGCATGTATAATTAATTAGAAAATGAAAAAGATAACATTGTAATTACATAAGTTTATATAAATTACAATTCATTCTTCCACAAATATATATTAGGGGCAGACTCAGTACCAAGTACAAAGATTAAGAAGAGAACAAGAGAGACAAAGACCGTATTCTTATAAATTTTACTGTCTTGAGAGCCAGTCCATAAGGCTGATCCCAAAAGAGTACCTAAACATTTACGGCCACCTGGGCTGAACAGCTGCCAAATTTAAGCTGACATGCTCACCTTCTATTGCCACGTAGAACACTGGAGCCCTCAAGCATGTTATAAGTTTTATCTATTTAGGTAAATGAAATCTACTAATCCTGCAAAAGGAGATTTAGGAGAAAATAGACCCACAATCACTGCAAGAGGGAAAAAGCTGGGAGAGGGAGGCTGTTAAGGTAGTCACATGGCAAGCCATCTTTAAACTACATGCAATATATATATAATCCATTTTAAAGAATCAACTAAAATCAGCATTTGTCATTTATGAAAACACCAGAGGACAAAGTACACATGGAGAAACCAATTTGCCTTAAAGCATGTTTTGTCCTCACACAACTTTAGTCAATGAAATAAACTATGCATAATAATTTTTTTCATATTTACAAATATTTTCTTTCTAAGGCTGCTGCCATCAAATGATATCAAGTGATTCATGAACTCAAAGGCAGGTTTCAAAGACTTGTGGAACATTGACCACTGAAGCACTTAAAGATTGGCAGATGCTCAAAACTAATAGTACACTTCAAGTTACAATTGAACAAGTTTAAAACTAAATGAGCACAAATTATCTTCTGGGGGTTGTGTCTCAAAAAACAGTTTAAGGCATGTAATTTTTCATTTTCTGTATCTGGTTTATATTTTTAAAGTGTATCAAGTAGCAGCAGATAAGGAGACATGACATTTTCTTCAGTTAAAATATTTGTTACATGCTGAAGTTCCACTCAACCTAAATCACTTTCATAAAGGTGTGTACTTACAGATGGATATTATACTATGTTCAAACTCAAGTTTTTGTCATTACTGTTAAGCAGCATAAGCCATTCTTCAAAAAATCTAATACACAATTCAGGGACAGAGGTGCAAGTGCATATGGAGGGTGGCGAAAAGATGGAGAGAAAAAAGCTAAGGAAACCACAGCAGAATTCCCAGCCTCATATACTTATTTGCAAGTTACATGAAATGTCATTTATCAGCAACCTTAATAATGAGACTGACTATGATAAGAATTCATTTCCATTGCCAGTAACCCCAACTAATATACCAGCTAGAGCCAACACTCGTTTTATTAAGTGACACATTCTAATCATCACCTCGCAAAAGACTTGCAAAATGTAGATACAAGCTTAAGTGTCTCTTCTTGGCCTCCATTTGCATTATATTCCATTTACACTGAGATGTAAACTCAGCATCAGTACACCATCTGTTATTTGCTTATTGATTCTAAAGCCTGCATATTCTGCATAGGCACAATGGTCAATAGGAAGCAATCCAATTGATGAATAATGAATTCAGTTTTTGTAGATTGACTCTAATTTACACGGTCTTGTGAAAATCTATGTTGTTGGTAGCCCCAGTATCCCAGTGTTCCATCAGCTCCCTTGCACAGTCACAAGCTTCACTGGCATCCAGTACTATAACCTGTCTACACTGCCTAAGTTCTTCTACAATAACCAAGAGAATAATATATGTATTAGTTAAGAGCATACATTTTCCAGCCAA
The DNA here is from genome assembly GCF_987537825.1 of Furipterus horrens. Taxonomy (NCBI): domain Eukaryota; kingdom Metazoa; phylum Chordata; class Mammalia; order Chiroptera; family Furipteridae; genus Furipterus; species Furipterus horrens. The sequence goes on from NW_028327175.1 coordinate 72,986,370, forward strand.
AAGTAACACAGTTCAAATTTTGCCTAAGCAATATTGTATGGCATGCAATAAGTCAGTTAACTTATGTATGCCTCAATATCTCATCTATACAAAATGAATAATTATGTCCCAGAGAGTTGAGATGAGATTTATATGAGATAACATATGTGAATTGCTTAGCATAGTGCTTTCTACATAGTGGATACTTGAGACATGATATGAGCTTTTATCATTATAGCTTGTACTAAGCAGCTCAGTGACACTAATAAAACTGATTTCTTAACACTCTCTTTAACTTTCATTCTGACCTAATTTTTATGCCATTGTCTTCAATATTCTGTTCCCTGTTGACACACACACACAAAAAAAGAAGAAGAAATTGTACCTGTTGATGAGAGAATATACCAAAGTATGATGGCAATTTAGGAGTTGGTACCAAAAATCTTTAAAAATGTACATAACTTTGGGTAGAGCAATTTCATTGTGAGGAAATAACCATGGAGGTCTATAAAGGTTTTCTGTAGGAATGTTTATTTAAGCATGTTTATAATAGTAAAGCTTTGGAAAACAACTAATGTCTGATATTATATGCTACATTAAATAAATATGGAGCATATACAGTAGCATATTCTTCAGCCATTAAAATGATACAGAGAGGAATATTTAATAACATGGAAAGATGATAAATAAAATAAATAAATAACAAAACAGGACATATACCATGATCCCAATTTTGTAAAACAAAATAATAACATATTACAACTATATTTAGCACAAGACAGGATTTATCTGGTTGAAGGATATTTTTGAAATCCTAAATGTTTTTTCTCTATTTTGTAAGTTCCTTGTCCATGGAACCTAGCAGAGAGATTTTAAGGCAGGCCAATAAAAGAAGGATATTGGTTTATTCAGCTTTCCAAACTGTATTACCTCAAACCTTCAGCAACAGCTCTGAATCTAGTTCATTACTGATAAATGTAGATGAATTCTATTGTCACATTATGCTCTATATTAAATAGATTTTCTGGGAAAATTTAGTAAATGCTTTTCTCTCATGAAAAAACCTTCTAGATGTCTTTAACTTAACACATTTGTTCTAACCGCTACTTTAAACTCATTTAAATTTAGACACTCCTGCTATATTATTTAATCTAAGTTAAATGTTAACATAAGTAGAATATTTGAGAAATGTGATAAGATCAGATGTAAGTCATGTGTATCACCTTAACAGTTTCTCATTTTGGAAGTTTTTACATCACATCAAACACTGTCTTTCCTTGTGGTGTCTTGGAATAGATAATTTATCGGCAAAATCCTATTTCATGAGGGACGTGACCATCACTTCTAGATGTCACTTTTTTACTAGATTCCATGTCACCTTTCCCCTTCCTTGAATGTCTCTAATTGAGGTACAATCCCATGGAGGAGAGTGGGATTAAGGTTTTGGAGTTCATAACCACTTAAAAAGGCTTACTATCAATATCTCATATGTATCCACACATACATGCACACACACCATAAATAAGTGTATGTATATTTAAAAACTTTTAACATTCTTCATAATGATGACTCCTTTAATGCTTCACTTAAAGTTAGATTTTAAATAAATTTTACTTCTTTTATTTCTTTTTTTTATTTGTACTAGACTTGCTTAAAATGCTAAATGTTTGCTTAGCCTACCCATTGTATAAATCTAGCACCAAGCAACCTGAATAATAAATAATGAACATATTAGGTTGGTCAAAAACTTTGTGGGTTTTTTTTTTTTTCTGTAGAGTAAAAGACACATTCTTCATTTTCACTAATAACTATTGATTTGGATGTTTTTAGCATGTCTGCTCTCTCTCTTACAGTATAACACTGTTTGTTCTCAATTAATGTTTTGATTTGGTCACTCTCAACTTCAACTGATCTACCCAACTTTATAGCATCATCCAGTGAGAAATCTCCAACAAAAAACTTTGCAAACCACTTTTGATACATTCATCAGTCACAGCACCTTCTTCATACACTGCACAATTCTTTGTGTGTGTGTGTTTTGGTTGCACTTTTACCTTTCTTAAAATAATAAAGAATAATGTACAGAAAGTGTTGCATATTTTCTTCCATTCTCAATATTAAAAGGGCTACACAAAAATTCACCATTTTTAACATCTTTTTTTAATGCACACCGATATGATAGCTGTCACAATACAATTTAACAAAATTATTTTGAATGAAGTTAAAGACAGCTAAGTGCTATTAGAACCATCTTATAGAAAACAAACAAACAAACTTTTTGCCAACCCAATATAATCATAATTATTGATGAGTAGGTATTTTGAGAACGGTTAAGAGGAGAAATCCCCCATCTCATGACATGCTGTTCAGGCTGTCATTTATCTAAATGTTTAAGTGTGAAATGAACTGTGAATAAAAACACGGTCACCCAGAAAGGAAAAAAACTAAAGCCATGTCCTCTTTTCCTTTGGAAAGTCAGCATTCACTTAGCACTGGAAGGACAGTAACTTCTATGTCAGCCAGCACCCGAGGTGTTCTTTGAGGCTTTCATGTGCATTTATCACTTCAAGCCTAGAGGCCTTTGAGGTTACCTTGTTTTTTTGTCAATTTTTTTAGTAATGCTAGTGAGGGGTAATACAGTGTTCCATAGTGCTAAGATTTCCTTCTTTGGAACCCATACACCTAGCTTTGAATCCCAGTCTCAAAACTTACTGGCTGTGGGACCTCTTTGTGCTTCCAAGTCTTCATTTTTAACATTGGACTGATAATAGCATTTCATAGGTTGTGAAAGCACAAAACATTTAAGCATTGCCAAAAGCATAGCAAACACATAGAATAAATGGGTGATATTGGCGTGAACAAAGGGGGAGTGGTAAGAATTTAGGCCTTTGACATAGGTAAGGGCCAGGTCACGTAGGGCTGTGCTATGGAGTTTGGATTTTTCTAAGTATGATGTAAATCCATTGCACATCCATTGCAGATTGTGGGTTAAATTAGATTATATGTGCAAGGAATCTATTATAATGCCTAACACAGCAGAGGTATATAATCTTAATTATATAGTTTACACTCAACATATAAAATGAATATATATTATTTTATGGAATGACTGATTGATTTTCTAACAACTGTGAGACATGGAGTAGTCATTTATCTGAAGATTCAGAGATTGGATTCAAGAAAACTGCCTATTTACCTAAGGGTTTTGCCAGTTCTAGTACAAGCCAAAGTAAATTCCATAATGTGAATGTCTGCTCTCTCAATATGAACAGCTCTACAGGATTACAGAAAAAGTGTTCTCCCTAGTCAATCTTTAGCACAAAGAGCCTTGGGGATAGACTGGAGTTACTACTTCTGCAAAGTTAAGTCGCATTCCGATTTAACATAAATGTGCCTTATTAAAAAGCAAAAGAATGGCTATTTAGAGTTATGCCAGCTCCTAATTAAAAAGAAATTGCGAGCCCAGGGCAAAGTGAACCTGCTGCACTCCAAGTCTCACAGAAGCAAGCTACCCTGAGAGAGCTGCAGGGCTCCGGGGCACGGCGCTGCTCCGCACGCGGGAGGAGCAGTCGCGAAGCTGGGGACTGTGGGAAGGGAATGGGCCCACATGGATAGTAGGCACAGCCTCTTATTCCTTACAAAACCAAACTTGTGAAATTCAGAAATAAAAGGCAGCTCTGCGTCTCAGTACTTAAAAAAAATACACATAAGGCATTTTAATAAAAAAATATATATGGGGTCTATCTAGAACATAAAATAGAATTCTAGAGAATTTTATCTCAGAGGTTACAGAAGATTTTAGCCTCAGGAACAATGTGACAAGTAAAATTTAGCACTGTATTAATATGTGAATCGAGATTATGGATTCCCAATAGCTAGCAAAGTGTAAGTACAATTGATTCCTGTTAATCTAAAGAGTAAACTTCAGTGTTAGAGAAATGTAAGCATTACAGATATTCAACAGACAAACATAAATGTAATATTACACAGATGAGAGGATGTAGGTACTATATTTATCAGTATGACATACATCATATTTTGTTAAGTATAAAAACAGGTTACAGATCAACATGTATTTCATAATGCCATTTTTATAAAATATGACTCATAAAGATTTGCATGGGAGAAAGTCTGGAAGGCTATCCCTTAAATTATGAATTGTTCTTATCTCTTAGAAATGTCATATCTATGTGGTTTTTTTTTTTTATTTTTTATGTTGTATGTTATTTTGTAATAATATCCACAAATATTTACATGATGTGGTTAAGACCACAAAACTTTACATAAGACTAGCCTAAACTATCAAAAAGTTTTGGAAACTTGAATTCCCAGAACAAATAGACAGGTCAATAGATTGAAATGCCTAATTGTTGCAGTATAAAAATATCTTCAGAATCCATTTAAGACCACACAGAATGCAGATTCCTCTGTTTCATTTTCCTGTGATTTGGGCCCATCACTGAACTGGAGAAGACTTGCTGTGGGGAAGGGAGTAGCTGGCTGGCTGGCTGGACAGCATGCGCATCTGACCGTCATGAGGAGAATGCTGTTACTGGCAATGCCAGGAAACACACCATGTGCACGCTCGGGCAAAAAACCTGGATCAAGGCCAGCAAGTTCTTCTTCTCCTAATATCTGGTGAATGCTAAATTAATACTTGCTGAATGACTGACTATTTAACCAAGATGTAATTGGAGAAACCTTAGACACTGAAACAGATGAACCTCTTTTCCATGTGCCTTAGAGAGATCTGTGATTTCACAGGCACCTGCTCATGCGAGACATAACCACATGCCTTGCATCCCTGTATATACACAACTCTGAATGGCTTAAGTCAGTCTGGTATCAATGAGACACTGTAAAGTGATGTTCACATCTTTTAGAACCTCACATCTGAGTACTGCTTACATACACAAGCTGTGTTAATCCAAAATTCATGTGCACATTGTTCAAACAGCCATTTCCCCACAAAACAGACTCCTATTGCAGCACAGTATGCAACCTCCTTTCAGGATTTCAGGAAAGATATTCTAAATGGGTGGCAGTATTTTGGCATTATGGCATGCCTCCTAGACAGTCAACTTTGCTTTTTAATTACATAAATTTCTTGCCTTTTAAATATAAAAAATATGAAATTAAAGTGCTTATTTAAAAATAAATAGAGCAATACTGAAACAGATAAAGAAAAGAGTAGTATGTCCCCTTATTTAGCCAGGACCACCACTGTCCTGTAAAAGGTGGCTTTGTGTGAATTTAAAATAGGTGCTCTTTTCTCAAGATAAAAAACAAAGATTAAAATTAGTACTTTCTCATACAACTTTAATAACATAGATGTTTTGGTGATGCTGGAGTGTGGTTTGTACAAGGAGCATGTAGGCCAACATCTATATGTCAGTGACACATGTTTTGTGTGTTCTGTAGGGTATACACATAAACACATGTGCTGGCTGGGCTCTCCTTTACTACTCCAACACTCAACCATGAAGCTTGGAATCACCATACCTGTATTCTACACAGTTGCCCACACACTCTTCTTAAGTTAAATTATGCATTCATGTGATCCATAGCCTCATAAATATGGTTCCCTTGACAACTACACAACTTGAACAAATGCATGCATTGACACTAGACCCTCCAGTCCTTCTCCACTCCCCACCAACCCCAATTCCATTTGTCAGGAATAACAACACTCTACATGTGTTGGAAATCATTTTATTTATCCTCACCAGAGGACAAACCAGGGGTCGCCTGTGCCCGTGCCTGGACAAGGGAGCAACCTGCAACCTAAGTATGTACCCTGACCAGGAATTGAATCTGCAACCAGTGACAGGATAACACTCCAACCAACTGAATCACACTGGCCAGGGCTGAAAATTATTTTTAATTTTGAAATTAATGAGAAAACCCATCAGAGACTCTCATTTGCATATGTAAAGTTACATTGGATCCACATTAAGGAAAAATATATTTTTTACCATAATCTCAGAAAGTTGAAATGCCACAATGCAGTTTCAAGTGGCAGATGTTAATACAGCTTGTTCTTTCCCCACCTATACTTGAAAATGTTCTTGCAAACTCAAGGGAAACTTTTCCATTCTATATTCAAACGGCAATAGGGAAATTTTGTAATACATATCTGTATCAAATTTGGTGTGAAAAATGTGTTTTGTGGAACTTGTGAAAACTCACATTTGAGGCATCTTTTTAAACAGGACCATGTGGAGCACATTTTATACCCACCAGGTTCTTATACTTCATCCCTCTAAATGACAGCATATGTATTTCAGATCAAATTAAATAAAATGCTTAAGGTCTTCTTTCCATGCACTCTAAGATGCTATTTTTGAATACAAGAGCTTAACATTACATTGCCTCTCTGTATGACTAAAATGAACTGTGTGAATAAAACAGATAAATGTTTTGTTTTACCACTCATCCACTAAAACAGAACTACTTTTAGATATATTTTACAAATGTAAAGAATTGCTGAAGTAAAATCTCTATAAAATTTGCCTCTATATGTACTACTATGTATCAAAGTTTTTTTTAAAAATTCTTTTTTGTATCAGTTTCCTTGTTTTTATGAAATAATCTAATTATCATCAACAGAAAAAATTGGGTTAAAACTGATTGCAATAATATAACAAAGAAAATTCACATGAAGTTCATTTAAAAGAAAAAAAATTAGGAGGATTTTTTTCTAGGCACCTGTTCAGGACAAGATTGATTATAGATCAAATTTTGAAGGAGCTCCTTTTTCCCTCTGGCCTCCTCGCTAACTGCCCACATCATGCCCTTTATGATTTTTCTTTCTCTACCCATCCTGTTTCTTTAACCCTTTTGCTCATATCCACTCCCCCCTCCCTACTTTTCCTCAGACTTTGCTCCCTCCTTATTTACTGAGGACCCTGATTTATATCAGCTAATTTCGTACACAAATTCAGATTGAGGCAGCCCTAATGAAAATGCCAAAATGTGTCACTGTTCCAATGTTAATTAAATTAAACATTTAATTACATTTATCAGTGGCAAAATTGGTTGTCACTGGAAAGGCAATAATGGTAGAAATTTGGAGTCTTCCAGAAATCTAAGAGGAGAGTGATTTAGGGATTAAAGACTCTTCAACCTCTTCAGTTTACAGAATGCAGACCCATGTGCAATTCGTGCCCTTCTTCATGGACACATCCATATTTCTGGTTCAGGAAAGGCACTGTTACCTAACAATCCCAGTCAGTGATTAATCTTCATATTGAGAATGAAACTGGCAAATTTCTATGAACTAGAAATTGGTCCTGCAGATATAGCTAGTAAAAGAAGGCTGATTTTCGTAGGAGACATTCTGCACTGATGAACCCACTTTTTACAAACACACACCAGACACACCATTGTGGTTAATAATTAAAATAGATTGGATTCCTTTTCTGACTCTAATCCTAATTCATAGAAATTTGGCAACACCAGTCAGAGTGCTGGAGGAGCAATTTATTAAATGACGCCCCAGTGGCCTGGAAGCAGAAATGGTTAGGTATTTCCCACTTAGTACCTCTTGTTAAATAGAAATGATGGAAATACCAGTTACTCTTGGAATCATAATATCAGTATTTCCTATTTTACTTCACTTATTATTTGAAACTTTGACCAAATCTTAGAGCTAGTGATGTCGTTAAGTTTGAAATTCAAAAATTAAAATACCAGACTCTGTATATCCAGATTCTTAGAAGAAAGCTTATTCTTTATTTACCTTTATGTTTATGTCTGTGAGCCGCACATTATTCAGTCAATGCAAGGAGTAGAATTCAAGGAAGTAAAATCCAGCTGTCAAATAATCATTCCAGGTTTTAAAAGAGCATAAAGGGGATCCAATTTTTAGCTTACAAAAAAACACTTTGTTAAATATATTTTTCCAAGACTCATTTCTTTTTTAGACCACAGTCACTTCAGAACACATCACCCTACAAACCCCCAGGTTGTTGTTTTTGTTTTTTTCTTTTTAATACATTTTCTATTCTTCTCTGTCACAGTTCCCCCTCTCCCTGTTTTCTATTGTATTAACTTCCTCTGCCCAGCTTAGTGACCCAATTTCCAAGCCACATTTCTGCCCTGGTTTCAAGCTACCCCTACCATTCCTTGTGTATAAAAATATATTTAGAAACAAAATATATTCAGTACACACAGATATAAGCATATATATAAATGCACAAATCCAATGCAATCAACAAGACACAATATCTCAGGGCACAAATTCAAATCAAGCTCTGTCCTTAAACTTGCTCATTATACACCAGCCATTTGGTCCTAAGTAAGTCATCAGACTTTTATTACTATTTTCATTTACATGGCACTTTTCACTTTTCCAAGTACCTTCTCCTTTATCATTTAGGAATACTGTGAGGAGGAAAAGCAGACTTTCTTACCCTGTGAGAATCTAGGCAGCACTTTCATGAAGAAGTCCTATGACACTTAAGCAGACTCAAACATTACCAAGGAATTCATATTTTTTACCCAATGGAACTGTTTCTTTCAGCTGAACTCTTATGTGGAAGTCACTTTTGTTACTTTTTCTGCAAGTCTAATTATATCCCACCCATCAACAAGAAAAGGTCATGTAAGAATAGAGCAAAAACGTACAAAAGCCAATCCTGATAAAAAATGTAATTGTTGTTATTGGAAAGAAACATAAACTACTCAGAAATACCATTGATGTAAATCATGCACCAAGAGTGAAATTTAAAGAAATACATAAGAAAATTCCAAATATTTTATAATTAATACAGCAGGGCCAAATTATACAACACATCAAAGGCATTATCAGTAGCAGAACTACCCAAGAATCAAAACAAGGGCTAGGCTATTGGAGAGACAACATTTGACTAAGGCACACATGGTTACAGGTTTTCCACCAATCCTTAATGGAGAAAGCATAGACAATACTATCAGAACTTGAGAGTATGTTAATTTTATAAACAAACAACTCTACAGTAACTAGCATTACTCTATTCTTTTTTTCTGTAGTGTGGTCTCAGCCATTCTATTTAATGCTTCTCTTATCATAGAGCCCCAACCTAATGAATCCTTTAAGTTGCATTTGCAGATATATCTCTAAATGAGATAAACTACTAATTAACTATTCTTTTATTTATACTGAACAAGCCAAAAAAGCATCACCCCTTAAATAATATTGTTTTCATTATTATTATTATTATTATTCCTATTTGAGTTTACTGCATGTGGCAGAGTAGTGACCAGAAAATGAATTCATTCAACAAACACTTAACAAAAACTATTTTTGAGGCTTTATGCTATGTTCCAGGAATACAGACCAAAGCCCCTGAAGAGCTCATTGGGTTTAGGGACAGACATGTACACAACTAATTTGTAACTCAACATTCTAAATGCTAGTACTGAAGTCTAATAACAATGTCACAGAGTGAATAGAGTTGAGGGAGACAAAGAGAGGTGGGAAGTTATGAAATTCTTTAAAAAGAAAGAATATTACCCTGTTTTATTTTAATCGCAACACTTAACAATATACTTAATTGTTTTGTTCATGTTTTAAAGATAATATGTAATCTGGTTCCCACTCTTAGATTTTAAGATCCACAAGACAGAGAACTTTTTCTGATCGTAGTGTCCTCAGTGTATAAAACAATGCCTAACACATAGTAGGAGCTTCTTTATACACTGAACTGTGTCCACCCCCAAAAACATACCTGTGGAGCTCTAACCCCCAATATCTCAGGTAGGACATTTTTGGAGAAAGGATCATTATAGAGGTAATCAAATTAAAATGAGGTGATTAGGGTGAGCTTAATGGCAATCCAATTGTTTAATCCAATATGACTAGTGTCCTCATAAAAAGAGGGTATTTGGACACAGAAACAGATGCACATTGAGAGAAGATAATATGAGGACACACGGGGAGAAGAAGCCATCACAATTCTCAAAAGAAGCCAACTCTGCTGGCACCTTGATTTCATACTTGTAGTCTCCAGAGCAGCGAGACAATAAGTTTCTGTTGTTTTAGCCAATCAGTTTGTGATACTGTTATGACAGAGCCAGAAAATAAATCCAGAGCTCAAGGTGTGTTTGTGAAATGAAGAAAATACTAAGATGAACTAAACTAGAGCAAGTAGAGAAGATGGTAGAGACAAAATGTAGTTCTGAATGGACTTTGTGATGATTGGGTCTTGGAAGTAAGGGAGAATGTTTAATCAAGTATAGTTTAGTAATACTAATTCCTACCAGAAAGATTAAGAATACAAAAAGAAGGACTTCTGGCCAAGATGGAGGTATAGACAGACATGCTGCATCTCCCTCCACAACTAAGAAGGAATACAACTACCTCAAAACTAAAAACAACCAGAAGTTCCAGAAAATCAAATTGCATGGAAGTCCAGCAAACAAAGACATAAAGAAGAAATATTCATCCAGACATGTAGGAGGGGCAAAACCAAGGCAGAGAGGACACAGTGTGGTGGCGGTGGTGGCAGCTGCAGGCTGGCAGAAAGTGCAGTCATATGTTTTAAAAAGTCAGGAGGGACACCTGGGGAGCATTCCCAGCTCCTCACTGGACCTGGAAGCCCATGGTCCCAGCACCAGGCAAAATCAAGCCTCATTGCTTCTGACTGTGCAGACTAGTGGGGGTTGGGGTGGAGGCAGAAACTTCCGGTCTCAGCAGAGTCTGCTTGTTTAAAGGGCCCCCACGGTCCTAGAGCATCCACAGACCCTCCCACTCTGGGAATGATGGCCAGGGCAACAGCTAGAGGAACACCAGTCTGATGCAGAAGTGGGAGAGGTGCCTAGAAAAGGGGCGAGTGCTGAGAAGGTGGCATTGTTCCCTCTCAGACCCCTCCCCCACATACAACACAACAACATGGTGAAACAGGTCGCCGTGTGCTGACGAATTCCTAAGGCTCCACCCCTTACACTGTAACAGGAGCAACAGCTCTACCTGAGACTCGGAGACAAACGCAGGAGCCTGTCAGAATGAGGAGACAGAGAAGTATGGCCCAAAAGGGGAAACGGATCAAGGTTCCAGTGGGAGAATTAAGCGACGAGGAGATAGACAACCTAACAGATACAGAATTCAAAACTCTGGTGATAAAGATGCTCACAGGTTTGACAGATATGCTTGAGTATGCAAACGCATAAGAGAAGAACTGAAGGCTATGCTAAGTGAAATGAAGAAAAATCCACACAAAACCAATGGTGAAGGGAAGGAAACCAGGTTTCAAATCAATGATTTGGAACATAAGGAAGAAAAAAACAGTCAACCATTGTAAAACGAGGAAGCAAGAATTGGAAAAAATGAGAAAAACTTCCCAAATTTTGTGAAGGAGATGGACAATACAGGTCTGGGAAGCACAGAGGGTCCCGGGCAAGCTGGACCCAGAGGGTACAACACCAGGACGCATCATGACTGAGATGCCGAACGTGAAAGATAAAGTCAGAGTCCCGGGGGCAGCAAGAGAGAGGCAGAGAGTTGCCTACGGGGGTGCACCTATAGGACTATCAGCTGATTTCTCAAAGGACACTTTGCAGGCAGGAAGGTACTGGCAAGCAGTATTCAAAGTGATGAAAGGCAACCTACAACCAAGATTACTCTATCCAGCAAAGCTGTCATTTAGAATGAAAGGGAAGATGAAGTGCTTCCCAGACAAGGTGAAGCTAAAGGAGTTCATCATCACCAAGCCATTATTATATCAAATGTCAAAGGGACTTAATAAAAAGAAGATCAAAACTATAACACTAAAATGACAACAAACTCACAAATATCAACCGCTGAATCTAAAAATAAAAACAAAATCCAACTAAGCAACCAGAATAGGAACAGAATCATAGGTATGGGGGTCATTTGGAGGGTTATCAACTGGGAGGTGGGAGGGGGATAAATGGGGATATGGTGCAGGGGTTAAGAAGCATAATTGGTTGGTACAAAATAGACAGGGGGATGTTAAGAATAATTTAGGAAAGGGTGAAGCCAAAGAACTTGTATGCACAACCCGTGGACATGAACTAAGGTGGGTGGGATTGCTGGAGGAAATGGGCATACTGGGTTGAGGGGAGCAAAGGGGGAAAAAATTGGAACTACTGTAACAACATAATCAATAAAATATACTTAAAAATACAAAAGAAAAAAGTTTTAATTATCTATGTGCATGTTTGGATACGTTTGTGGAAAGTAGAGAGTTTCAGTGTAGGCGAGTTTAACTACAGATAAGCATCTGCACTATATTCATATGATTCACCACGCAATCAAGAATATGGGCCTGAAATCAGGAAGACGGTGAATGTACATGTAGGGTTCCTCTGAATTGTAAATCGTGTTTGACGTCATTAGTGCAAAGGGGAGTTACTAAGAAGAACATACAAATTGTGAATAGAAGTAGATCAAAGGTGTGTCTTTCCGGGAACAAAACTCATCATTGATGTACAAGGAATAGGAATTGGATTAATCAAAGAACAGAAGGAAGAGTAGGGAAACGAGGAGCAAATGATTCTGTAAGATTCAAGTTAAAAGGGATTTTCAAGAAGTTAGGATAATCAATTGTACCCAACCCTGAAGCTGGGCTATGAAGGATTAGGACTGAAATATTGCTTTAGATCAGATTGTTTGTAGAGTGTTTGAGTCAGAAACCAGCATTGGATGACTGAGGAGTGAACAGGTTTCAGGAAAGAGAAACCACATTTCTAAAATAATGTTCTGAGGGTTCTAAATGCATTGACTAGTAATGTCCAGGGCCAATCCAGCAAAGAGGTCGTCGTCGGCAGCCGTCCGTCTCGAGAGACGATGGTGTAGCTTCTTAAGTGTCTATCTGCACCGCCGAGAATGGCTGTGCAGTCCGACTCGGGAGTGACACGGTATCTGTCTCCTCCCCTGTTGAATCGACATCTTGTGATGACGCTGGAGTGTCCCCTCCAGTGAAGCTGAAGCTACAGAGCCTGGGCAGGGTGATATGGAGGGTCTGCTGTTGCCCATGCAGCAGACCCCCCCTCTCTTCGCAGCTGAAGGATCCAAGGGAAAGACGGAGCCAATACAGCTTGGTTTCAGGTGCGCCGCAGGAGTTGCCGGTGTTGACTACAACGTCAAACCGCCTTAGGGACTCCGGCTCCGGATTTTCTGTCGGGGTTTACTCCCTTAGCCTTTCCCCTGAAGAGGTATGCCGCAAGGCAGCGGAGGTTTTTTGGAATCAGAGTTTTCCTTCTCTGATGTGCCCTGACTGGAAAATCGAACCAGCGACACTTAGCTCGCAGGCCGACGCTCAATCCACTGAGCCAAACCAGCCAGGTATCCAGCAAAGAACCTAAATATAAACAAGCAAAACTTAGCATAGTGTCCAATCCGGGGGATCCTCCAGAATTTATGAACAATCCCCAAATGCTTAAAACATACATTGCTCAAGAAAATGTTTCATTATTTTAATTCAATATGTGAAATGGTTGTGTTCCTGGAATTGAAAATGTGATTGTCAGCCGTATATACATTTTGCTAATATTTAAATGAGAAATTTTATTTCTTAACATGTAGAGTCTGTTTATCAGGAAATCTTTCAAAATATAATAACTTTTGAGCAGGGCATTTAAAAGATATAATTTAAAAAGATCCTTGATATTAAAAGAGTTTGCAACATTTTTGACTCACATCAGGAAAAATGATCTATTATCAATAAATTTCCAATAATGATGTTAGACAGTATGCTCCATGAAAGCAGCAACTTCATTTGCTTAGCATGTCATTATATTTTCGTAACTTAACAAAGAACCAGATTCAAAATGTGTATGAAACAAATATATGGTTAATATTGACAGTGCTTAGCTCAACTACAATATTCCTTCATATGTACCTTCTCATGGGCCTAAATATATCTAAATTCTTTTGTTTTGGAAAGAGTGAGACCATCAACTGATTTGTATTATATTAAAATTAATGTGTGTCCAGACTTATCTACTAAAACATCAGAAAATATAAATGAGTATTTGTAGAAATTTTATTGGCATCACATTCCAGATAAAATTTGTTAAAGCAGAACAATGTGAATCTAATTCCATTTTTAAACTTCAAGTTTCAATAAACAACATTAAATGTTACTTCAACAACATCATTCTCAGCACAGTATGACTTCTGATAGCACTGGAGAAAGATAAGCAAATTTCGGGGCAGAGCAGGTTTGTTTTTATTTTAAGCTTCATATAAAATCATTTCACTCAATACAGTTAAGATGAAGTTGGTCATTTCAACTGCTAGCTTTTTCTTCAGCTCCAAGCTTAGTAGAAGACCTTTAACCTCCAACACCATTGATGAGAGAATGTCATTTCTACAAAGATTAATTGCACAAAGAAAGAATCTTCTAAACATAAATATGAAACAACATGATAAAGACAGATTTTAATTTGTAAAAAAGTCCAAATTTCATTATGTACATCTCTGAAATTTCTTCAAAATTACGGACTGGGAAACAGTCCGTTTTTACTTATACGTAACAGCAAGGATAAAAAAAACTAGGTAGGGGATAAAAACATCATTATAAACTTTATTTCAGTTCCTCACCAGATAGAAGCAGAAATGTACCAGGACAATGAGAATTGCTTATAAAAGAAGGATATGTTACAATTTAATGCTCTAAATGGATCGTGGGTATTCTTAAACTTTTTTTAATGCTTTATTTTAAAATAAACAAATAATACCACCCCATAAATATAAAAACAGTGCAAAACTCCTATTCAGTATAGAAGAAATATGGGGAGATATATTACAAACTAAGCAAATTTATTTACTCCTTCATTAAACTTTTTTTAAATAGAGAGGTATGAAATAATTCTCCTTTATTCATCCACATCTTCACACTGACTCATACTTTGTCTTTCCTGTGACATAAGCTAGTATTACAGTATTTTCATGAATGGATGCATTAATAGTAATGTGGCCATTTATATTCAGACTTCAGCAAACCTCACCTTGAGGGACCCTTTGTCTCACTGACTTGATTCATTATTAGTCTAAGTAACAGAATTCCAGTTTCTCTATATCAGTGTCCTATTTAGTTCTAATTTGTAACATCATAACCTTTGCTTAACCTCTCATTCAGGGAAGTCTTACAGTTCCTCCTCTAGATGGGAAAAATGCATAAATATTTAAATCTTAATTCAGAGAGTAAGAATGATGTCAAAATGTCCCTTAGAGCCAAAATTTCAGTGGTTAAGGAATAGTAGCATTATGATATGACCAAAAAATCTAAAAGGTATCAATTTTTTTCCTCTACCTTAAATACTGTTTTCTCATGAAAGATTTTTAAAATACCTTGATGGTCTGAGGTTTTTCTCTATAGTCCTTCCATTTTAAAGACAAATGGGAAATTGTCAAACAACTCAGAAAATTTTGCAAATAATTATGGCAATGCCAGTCAAGCAAGTTGCATTTTATTAATCTTCAAAATCTGGCTTTGATAAGTCAAAAACTTCAACCTGCTTATCTTATACATCACACCCACAAAATCACTGAACTAATCATAGCTTATGAAACCATGTTGTCAAAATAAAAAATTTTATAAAGGTGTATAAACTTGAAATTAGATTCATTTCAGCAGTCATTTAAAGTAAGTTAAGTACAGAATTTGAGATGCTTCCATTATTAGGTAGATATCTTATTTTAGAAGAATAATATGAAAATTCTTGACAAGCCATAAGATCAAATTTAAAAGTACTCTATATGAGAATTTTAGATTTAGCAAGATTGCATACTCAAAAATAAATTGACATACCACCTGACCATCCATTCCAATAAAAATTATATTGAACTCACTGATTCTCATCTTCTAATCTAACAATTCCTAGAGAAAAAGCCTTTTGATTCAAAATACATAGAGATAAATATTGCTACTGCTTTAGCTTTAAAGGGTTATTTCTCTTCATGTTTTCTTCAGGGTCCTGGATTCTTACTGAACTAATCATGATTATCAGGCCTGAGGACTTGAGGTTTCTGTACTGCATGTTCACTCTTTAGCCCATGTTCATTGGCCCTTTAAGATTGCTAAACTGATGTGTCACTCAAAGAGTTGATTGACAAACAGCATCAATTTCCAAATAAAGTAAAACATTACAACAATGAACAATACAAGATACCACAGAAATTCAATCTAAACTAAGCAGCATAAACCCTACACACAGGCCAAAGCTTATCTTCCCAAATATTTACGGTGGCTGATAACCCTAACGGAAATGCCTTCAAGTGCACACCCTAAAAGGAGGGAAAAAGTTTGAAGACAATGTGCTCAGGAAAATTTCTTACTTCTGGAATAAAGACTGATAAGAGAGGTTCAAGTGGCATAAGAAAATGATAAGTAAGTATCATGTGGTACAGAATTGTTGCAAAAGTAACATGAAAGTACCCTGAGGATTTCATCAGGATACAAATGTAACAGCGAAGTTTAAAGGGATATTAGCCCAGAATCGCTGATTAACATTCAATCAAATGGCTTAGAGAAAACTGGAATTAAACAAACGTGATCACGTAAAATACACAGTGACAGTTACAGAACAGGAACATACGTGAGAAAGACACATGCTATGTCATTAATGCAGTATTGCTCTTGGTGCTGTACCTATTTTTAAAACGAAGGAATGTAAACTCACACATGTTCAAGAACACAGAATTATTAGTTGCTAAACCAGCTCCAGGATTTTTGACAGTAAGTTCACCTTTATTCCCACCTGACCACTTTTGAAAAACTTTTGAAAATATTTGGAAGGCCACCATAGGATTACTAATGTTTTATTTTGCCAAGCACATTAAAACAACAAAAAAAGAAGCCTACCTAACAATAATCAATACACAAAAGACAGGATATTTTACTCTTTAAATTAAAAAAAAAAAAAAAACAAAAACTTTGTTAATAGAAGTTGACTGTTCCCTTTTTCTCTTTAAACTTAACCACACAATGACAAAAAATCTACATCAGAATGGAATGGAGACACATTTAGGAACCCTGCTCCCTGCCACAGTTGCCTCCCGGTATTAGCCCAGATTCTGTGCGAGAATTTTACTTTAGTTGAATCACCTGCAGGTAAATTTTTGAACCTCCTCAAAAATACATGCAACATATATCTTTCACTCTAAGGCACATTTAACATATTAATTGTTCAAAATTGTGATGTAAATAAAAATTTCAATATACATATTTGACACTTTTTCTTGATAAAAGCTATATTTAATTCAGCAATGCATTTTATAATTATTGATATTACAGTCTTGAACAAAAACTATCTTTTGAATGAACTGATATACATTCAGCCAAAAAATATATAAAATACATTTAACATCCCCAAACTCCATTATCCAGTGACAGGAAAAGAGAAGCTACTCAATAACTGTCTATAACTTGGAAGTGAAATAGAGAGACAAATCTCCGTGCTCTCAAGATATCTTTGCAGGATTCTAATTTGATAACCAACATCCTCTAAGAAATTGACGGGTAACAAAAAGCAGTTTGGAGTTGAGGTTTAATTTATTTATTTTTGCCTATAAATAATGCTTTTTTTTATCTAGGGTATCAGGAAATGATGTGTTTTAGTTAATCAAATATTCTGGTTAATAGATTATTATTCTACTTAATTCCATGCGTATATCACTGATTATGAATAAATTAAACCACAATAAAAAATACTTATCAGAGAAATTAGACAAGGTAAACCATTATCTTTTCTTTGATCACTCCAAATGTACTTTAAAGCCTCATGTTCACCATTATGAAAAAACAAGTACTGTAATGGAGAGGTGGGCCAGGTATAATAGAGCTCATTGCTTAACAGGAAATCAAATATTTTCTCACAGTTCATGTCCTTAAATAAACTAATTTAATGCCCTTTAGTAAGCTAATCCAAAATAACATTGTAACCATTAAAAAAATCTCAAAAATGTATTTTCCTTTTTTAAAATTTTTAATATGCTTTATTGTTTATGCTATTATAGTTGTCCCAATTTCTTTCCCCTAGTTCCCCTCTACCCAGTGACCCCCATCCCTCCAGTTGTCCCCCTCCTTAGTCCATGCCCATTGGTTGTGCATATAGGTCTTGTCAACATCTTCTTATATACTCCACTCCCTCCTACTATGCTTCTTAATTCCTATACCATCTCCCTCCCTTTCCCCATTCCCCCTTCCCACTGACGCCCCCCAAAAATGTCCCTTAAACTTATAATTCTTTTCCCACTCTTGTTGCCTACTTTGTCTGCCTTTGTTTCAATTTTCTAGCTTCTGTTGTTGGTTGTTGTGATACAGTTTTCATTTTAATGTTCCTAGTTTTGATCCTCCTTCTCCTAAACAAGTCCCTTTAACATTTCATATAACAGTGGTTTGGATCTGATGAACTCCTTCAGTTTTACTTTGTCCTGGAAGCACTTTCTCTGCCCTTCTATTCTGAATGACAGCTTCGCTGGATAGAGTAACCGTGGTTGTAGGTTTTTTCTTTTCATTACTCTGAATATTTCTTGCCAGTCCCTTCTTGCCTGCAGAGTTTCTCCTGAGAAATCAGCTTATAATCTTATTGGGACCCCTTTGTATGTAATTCTCTTCTTCTCTCTTGTTGCTTTTAAGATTCTCTCTTTATCCTTATTTTTTGACATTTTGATTATGTGTCTTGGTGTGGTTCTCCCTGGGTCCAGTTTCTTTTGGCACTCTCTGTGCTTCTTGGACCTGTAAGTCTATTTCCTTCCCCAAGTTAGGGAAGTTCTGCTTCATTATTTTTTCACATATTTTTTTTTCCATTTCTAGTTCTTCTTCTTCACCTTCTGGCAGTCCTATGATTTGGATGTTGGCCCGCTTATGGCTGTCCGATAAGTTCTTGAGCCTCTCCTCATTTTCCTCACTTCTCATTTCCTCTTTATGCACTGGTTGGCTGTTTGTTCCTTCCCTATGTTCTGCTTTGTTGATTTGATCCCTGGTTTTCTTGCCCTCACCACTAGTTTCGTGTGTGTTTTTGTTCATTTCAGCAGAACTAGACTTCATTCCTTCCTCGCCTTGTTTAAGATCTGCTGTTAGGTCTGTAAGCATTTTTATAACCAATGCTCTGAACTGAGCCTCAGAAAGATTATCTATCTGCTGGTCTGTAAGATTAGATATTTGCTGTCTGGTCAGCTGTGTCACTGGGATCTCTATCATGACCTGTACCATCCTGACCATTGTGTGTTTACCTTTACTTCCTGGGCAGGGCTGTCACACCTCCGATGCTATAGGGGGTGGAACCCCGTGCACTCGTCACAACCGGCAGCCCATCTGATCACGCTGTGGCGTTTTCTGCAGGGGTGGGGGTCCAAGATGGATTCCTGCTGTTCACTCTCGACTAAGAGACCAGAGCCTCCTCCTCTGTCGCCACCCTCTCTGGGCCTCACAGTCCAAGGCAACAGAGGTCTGCCTTCCCCGGCTTTGGAATCGCAAGCTGACGGGTCAGGTCTGCAGCTGAGGGTGCTCCCCAGGCACTTCTCATCTTCCCCTAAATACAGGTATCTGTGTTTACTGCTGTCCTGCCTCCATCACTGCTGCTGCTGCAGACAGCACAGCTTGACCTCTCTGCCCTGGCTTGGCCCCTCCTACCTGTCTGGATGAGCACCACTTCTTTATATCTTCATATATTGGACTTCCATTTATTTTCTGGAACTTCTTGTTATTTCTGGCTTTGCAGTAGTTGTATTCCTTCTTAGTTGTGGAGGGAGGTGGAGCATGTCAGTCTAGGCCTCCATCTTGGTTGGAAGTCCTCTGTGTTTGCTTGCTTCTGTGTCCCAGGGAGAGCTGTCGCTCCTATATCATTGTAAGGGGTGGAGCCTTAGGTATTTGTCAGTAACAGGTGACCTGTTTCAACACATTGTGGTGCTGTATGCGGGGGAGGGGTCTGAGAAGGAACAATGCCTCTTGCCCAGCACTCATCCCTTTTCCAGGCACTTCTCCCACTTCCGCACCAGATTGTCACCCCTCTACTGCTGCCCTGGCTGTCTTTCCCAGAGTGGGTGGGCCTGTGGATGTTCTAGGTCTCTGGGGGTCCTTTAAACAAGTAGACTCTGCTGAGAGACCGGCAGTCTCTGCCTCTGTCCCAACCCCCACTGGTTTGCACAGTCAGAAACAATGAGGCTTGATTTTCCCTGGTGCTGGGACAGTGTGCTGCACGCTCTGGTGAGGAGCTGGGAAAGCTCCCAGGTGTCCCTCCTGACTTTTTAAAATGTGTAACTGTACTTTCTGCTGGCCTGCTGCTGTTGCCGCTGCTGCCACCATCGCACCATGTCATCTCTGCCCTGGCTCCGCCCCTTCTACCTATCTAGATGAGTATTTCTTCCTTATATCTTTGTTTGCTGGACTTCCATGCACTTTGATTTTCTGGAACTTCTGGTTGTTTCTAGTTTTGAGGTAGTTGTATTCCTTCTCAGTTGTGGAGGGAAATGCAGCATGTTTGTCTACTTCTTGGCTGAAGTCTGTATTTTCTTTTAATATTTCTTTCTTCTCTACATGCTTTGAAGACACAATGATATATTTTATCCTATTTTTTTACTGAATATTTTATCCTAAGTATTTTTCTTGTTTATTGGCAAAGTCTTTATAATTGTGACTTTAAATGACTGAATAATATTCTCTCGTTGATTTACCGTAATTTAGTCAAATTTTTCTGAGATAAAAATTTTACTTTGCTACATATTTTTTCAAAGTACTTCTCATTATCTGTTTGCTTAATGAATTATTTCTGTCTTTCTAATAGAATAAAGTTCCTATAAGAACAGGAATTAAGGGTCTCTTGTTCATCATAGAATCCCCAACATGTAGCACAACACCAAAATATATTTGAGCTCATAAACATTTGTTAAGTACATGCTTAGAAATAGTTTCCCCAAATATGACCTTAGTTGGGCTTTGCTGTTTTTACCTCCAGTATGAAGTGCATTCCGGTTACAAAGTCCATGTAGGAATTTAGAAAACTTGAGTTGTTCTTATAAGGATGCTTGGAAAACTCAAAGATCATAATGAAAATAAAATGAGAGACAGATGAGATTGAGAATTGTCAAACAAGATGAATATATTTTTTAAAATACAAAACAAAAAACAAAAAAATACTTGAGAACTTGGGGGAAGTGATAGGGAACTAAATATAGGGGAACCAAGAGGATCATAGAATGGGGTCAGTGAAAATGACATATTTAAAGGGAGATTTCTGGGTAGAACTGAAAAGTCTAGGAAGAAAAATGGGGAACTAATATCAAGAATAGAAAATTTTCAGTAAATTAGCTTCTATGAAGCCCCAAACCAAGCTAATTATCAAAATCCCCTAGAAACCATTTTTTATTCTTTTTAATAAAAATTTCCCAGCATTGGCCCTGGAAATTCTAATTCAGCATGCCTGGGTTTTGACCTACTAATTCGTGTTTTGAACATTTTTCCTGGTTATAAACTAAATTATATATAATCTATTATAAGACATGAAGATTGTTAATAAAAAAAATGAATGCTAATATTTTATGGTTTAGTAATATTATCCCTAGATTTTTAAAGGTTAATAAATATTTGGGAGTTCTCAGAAAAATATATTTACTTCTATATCTAATTTCTTGAAAGACTCCTAGATCTTTTATTCAAAATATATTATATATCAACTGTTAGTGACCAAATAAATGATGCGAAACAAAAAAAGGTAGTCTCTTCTTCAGCATGTGTTTTCTGAGCTCTAAGTTGAATACGACCAAGTGTATTCTATTTAATTGACAGAAGAACTATAATGTTATCATAGTTCACCATCAAATTTGTATACACTTCTTACCTTATACATGCAGCTTTTATTAAAGTCAATGGAAATCACACCAATGATGCCTTGGGAAATCTGAAAACACTAGTCAAGGTGCCCCAGTGTTTAGTTGTTATTATTTTATTATGTTTTCAAATTTAAATTATCCAAATTACTTATGATGAAATCCAAATTTTTGCCCACTTTGAAGTTGTTGTTAGTGATAGATTGCTTTTTATTTATCTCCTCTAAAAATATCTAGTTGATGGGATGTGATGTTCTAGCACTAAAATTTCCTAGAAAAGGCCCCTTTCATAAGATTTGCAGTTCCGGTT
Source organism: Furipterus horrens (assembly GCF_987537825.1). Taxonomy (NCBI): domain Eukaryota; kingdom Metazoa; phylum Chordata; class Mammalia; order Chiroptera; family Furipteridae; genus Furipterus; species Furipterus horrens. Next base: position 73,008,434 of record NW_028327175.1, read on the forward strand.
TGTAGATCTATATATTTGGCTTTGCCCTGAGTATACAGGCCCCCAACCCCTTAGAACCCTACAATTTTTAAAATGGGAATCAGGCTTACATTAAGAATTGGAATTTGGAATTATGCTAAAGTATATGCTCAGAATTAATACTAAAAGTTCAGCTGCATTTAAGGAAATATATAAACTCCAAGATATAAACTATCCTTAGTGATTGATGGTCAGTCTCAGATTTTGAAATGTCTTTTCATAAAGACTTTAGGTGGACTTCCGGCCAAGATGGAGGCTTAGACGGACACGCTAGGTCTCCCTCTACAACTAGAGAGGAATACAACTACTTCAAAACAAAGGATAACTAGAAATTCCAGAAAATAAAACTACATGGAAGCCCAACATATGAAGTTATAAACCAGCGGTGCCATTTGGGCAGGTAAGAGTTAAAGAGGGCAGTGCTGTTTGCGGTTGCACCTGAGACAGCGGCGGGGCGGCGAGAAATCCCGGCTGCAGTCAAGCCCCTGGCAGTGCGCGACCCCAGCGCTGGGGAAAGCAGCCACCGCATCGCCTTGAACAGTGAGGCCCAGGGGGGCGGGAGGACGGATCCCGGTCTCCTAGCTGAATAACTGTGTGAATCCATCTTGGACCCCCGCCCCCAAAGAAAGCACCACAGGGCTGCGAAATAGGTCGCAGACAGGCGCCGGTCGCTGAATTGTGATGCGTACACAGACACTGCCCCCTACAGCCGGCCCAAGAAAACAAAACGCATCTGTCAAAATGAGGCAGACAACTATAGAAATCCCGGTAGCACAGCTCACCAGGCAACAGATAGAGAACCTGACAGATGAACAGATAAGAAACCTGTCAGAGGCTCAGTTCTGGGCCATTGTTATCAGGTGGCTTACAGAATTCACAAAAGAGCAGGAGAAAGATAAGAAAGAAGCGAAAAACATTCATAACGAAAGGAACAAAACCACATACGAGACAGATGGTGAGGAAAAAAAATCCAGAGTTCATTTCAACAAACTGGAATATGGAGAAGGAACAAGCAGTCAACCAATGCAGAGAGAGGAAAAGGGAAGCAACAATGAGAGGATCAGAAACCTCTGGGACAGCTATAAAAGGCCCAAAATAAGAATCATTGGTTTGCCAGAGAGCGAGGAAGATGAACTAGAACTTGAAAAATTGAGTGAAAATATAATAAAGGAGAACTTCCCAGACTTGGGGAAGGGAATAGACTTGCAGGTCCAAGAAGCAAGGAGAGTTCCCAAGAGACTGGACCCAGGGAGAACCACTCCAAGACACATTATAATCAAAATGTCAAAAATTAAAGATAAAGAGAGAATCTTAAAAGCAGCAAGAGAGAAGAAAAGAATTATGTACAAAGGGGTCCCAATTAGACTATCAGCTGACTTCTCAAGGGAGACCGTACAGGCAAGAAGGGACTGGCAAGAAATATTCAAAGTAATGAAAATCCAAAACCTACAACCACGAATACTCTATCCAGCGAAATTGTCATTCAGAATAGAAGGACAGAGAAAGTGTTTCCAGGACAAAATAAAACTGAAAGAGTTCATTAGATCCAAACCACTGTTATATGAGAAGTTAAAGGGACTGGTTTAAAAAACAGAAGCTAGGGAGATGAAACAAAGGCAAACTAAACAGGCAACGAGAGTGGAAAAGGAACTGTGGGTACGGGAAGCATATTGGGGGGAGGTCAACAGGGAGGGGGAGTGGGGAGAGGGCGGGAGATGATATAGGAATTGGGGATCATGGTAGGAGGGAATGGAATAGACGGAGAGAGGTTGGGAGGAACTGTATGCACAACTAATGGACATAATCTAAAAGGGGGGGACAACTGGAGGGAGGGGGGCCACCAGGTGGAGGGGAGCAGAGGGAAGGGAAATTGGCACAAATGTAATATTTTAATCAATAAAACACACTAAATCTGAAAAAAAAAAAAAGACTTTAGGTAACATTCATTGAATGAGTAAGAGTATATTTAGTACTACAGAGAACAAAAATATAAGAACTTATAAATTCTCTCTCAAAGCCAGAAAATTCATCTTCTATATTTCTCTTCTTCATTCTTTTTTTTTTTTTTTTTTTGCAGAGTGACCGTAGAGGGGACATTATATCTGAGTCTCAATTGCCTCATATGTAAAATGGGTGTTATTTTATCTGTTCTACCTAGGTTATGCCAATATAATGAAAGTCAAATGAACCAGAGCGAATGGAAGTATAACAAAAATGTAAGGATTTGTGCAAATTTAAGAAATTGTTATTATGTCCTATGAAGGCAATATAAGTGTCTGGAGTTTTAAGAAATTTTTCAATATATTTTCACAGAAGGTTTTATAGTAGGCAGTTTTTCAAGAGATTCTGAGATAGATTAAGACTAGTAATGAAGTGTTTGCATTAAACATGTGTAGTTCATTAAGTTATTCCACATAGTACCTTAATCATTAGTATCTTAAATGTAGCAAGGCAGATTGTGAACCAGTGATGACAGACATAAATCTACTACAAAGACAGGGTTACTTTCCATGGAGTAAATATTCAGCTTACTCTTAATTATAACTACAGAACACCTCTATTTATTTGCTTTTTTTAACCAATATTTCTGATCAAATTTGAAATATTAAGGAGTTTTCTTATAACCATAGTTTGATTTTTTTTTTAAATAGAAACACATGGTGCAAATTGACTGTTAAACATTCACATCTAGTTCATTTAGCACAGAGCACTGAATAACTGTCTTGGCAATAATGAATTAGCTCTCCAGATTAAATCAAACTAATTATATTCTGGTTACTTGACTGTGAAGTCATATGACACCACTTCTAATTTGTTTATGCCATATTACTCATTGGATAAGAGAAGACCTACACATACAGTGCTCAGTGGAGAAGATCTCTACCATTATACACACATTAACAAATTCATGATTCAAAGATTTGCTCCTGATGGTTTTATTCCCTCTGTGAGCAAAGTTTGATTTGAGATGCTTATACCAGTGATGTTTCTTAACTGCATAATTTCAAATATTACTATGTGCAAAATTGTAGTAGTTTGTATGCTATAAACTTAACTTAAACCTTGTCAATACTGTTTTCAACTCATCTAAAAAGAAGAAGAGAAAGAGGAGGAAAGTGAATTTATCATAGTTAACACATGGCATGAACACCTGCTCAAAATAAGCCAGTCAAAATTACTTTAAATCTATCAGGAACAAGTAGAATACGAATGGCCCAAGAGAAAGCCAGGCAGATGAAGAGACTGCTGTAAGAATCTTACTGAAATTGTTTGTTTGTTTGTTTGTTTTTTATCATCAGTCAGCCACAGGTTTTTCCTCTTTAAATCCCAGGTTCAGGCAGACACAATCACAATGACATTTCACTTGCCTCTTCACTCCTTGGACTGGCTACTGCAACCAGACAAAATTGTTGTGTGGGTTTTCCCCCCAGTATTCTCTCATTTACGTTTCTTCTCAATTTGACTTTTGCCCCCTTTAGAACATAAATACTATAATCTTCTGAAATTTTAGGTGGATATTCTGGAATAATAGGTGGATATTTCCACCTATTCATCATTTTTCACAAAGAAATAAGACTGCCCTATCAGAAAGTGACAGATTCTAATAATAAATGGATAGCTTTAGCAAGCAAATCTTGTGAACTTGGTCTCTTCATAGCACTTATTTCACTCTCCTATGACTTCTAAAAGCTACTTGAAAGCAAAATAGAAGACTTTCAAATTAGCCACATAAGGTTTCAAACTCTATCAATGCCACTTACTAAGTATTGTGACCTTGGATAATTTGCTTAACTATTCTGAATCTTGGTTTAGTCATCTGTAAAATAGAGATAACATCTACCTCACTGGATAGCAGTGAGAACTAAAAGTGATGATATCTGTTAAAAAATTAACATAGTATATGACACATAATATGTACTCTTTAGGTTGTTGCCCTTGAATTTGAAGTTAACATTCCTCTTTCACTTAATCGGATTGTTCCAGTTCTTTCCAATTAAGAACTGTAAAACATTCTTTATAAACATACTTCACACTTTTTGCTCAAAAACTACTTCATATGTATTAGTCAGGTTCTGGTGTATAATAAATTATCCTAAAATGTGGTTATTTAAAACAATGATGGATAATTATTTCTTTGTATTCCCATGCTTTCTGAGTTGGCCAGGCTGGTCTCATCATCTTGCCTCCAATATCTTTTTTTTTTTTTTTTTTTTTTTTAATTGCTATTGTCTTTTATTTTATTTTATTTTTTTTTTTATTTTGGTTTTTCAATTACAGTTGTCCCCTTTTCCCCCAATTTTTGCCTCCTATATCTTAAGGTTGTCTCACTGACATATTTGGAGCCTCACCTGGAATTGTTGTGATGGCTTGGTTAGCACAGTTGGATGCCATTCTTTTCCCATGGCCTTATCTTCTAGTATGCCAGCCCAAGTTTCTTTACATAGTGGTGGGAAGGTTCCTATCAGCAAAGGAGGAGAAGCTCCAATGCTTAAGTCACTACTTATTCACTGAATGATCTTGAACACACTATTCATCCTCTATATAAATTAATTTTCCTTTCATATCGTGTATATCAATAATATAAGGTTATTGACAGAGTTAAATAAGGCAACGTGTATAGTTGATCAGTTCAGCACTTGGCAATTAACACAATAAATGTTAGTTTCCTTCTATCATCAGCTACCATTTGAGTTTTTTTTTTGGGGGGGGGCTTTTTTGCTGTTACCACCAACATAATCACCACGCCCCCCATTATTTCACAAAAAACGCCCAAGAAATCAGAAATTTCCCTACATAAGAATTAAATATTGCTACACTTATTATAATATTAGATTACTATGTATATCTAGAACCATGAAATCTACATTTTCATACTAAGAAAAAATATCTATCAGAACTACTTCTATTTAGTTAATATTAAAATTTCCTCTAATTATCAATTATACTAAAGGTAGGTAGGGGTTTCATAGGTAAAAATGAAAGGTTTGGGGTGCACATTTAAAGGTGTCTAGTTTTCCTAGTGTCTTAAAATAGATTTTTAAAACAAACTAGTAAACTATGAAGATTATGTCCAAAAAATTGAGAAAATTTTCTTTTATTAGTTTTTATTATTGTTTTTTTAAAAATACATAAAAATACCTATTTTAGAACATGCATGATTTGTTTAAAAATATAGAAATTTATTTACAAGTAACAAGATTATTGGGGTATTTTCTGTAGACAGTACTTCAGGATTATACAGATTAATAGCAAAGAAAATAAATGTACAAAGGAGTAAGGCTAATTTTAAGAGTATTTAATTTATTAATAATGAAAAAAAGAGGTCACTTTTTTTCAATTTTTTAAAGTGCATACACACTTTGACCATTATCAGGGTATAAAGTAAAAGTAGGTTTACAGTTGAGTATGTGAAACAGAGTTTGTTCTGGTGTTATTATTTATTAATTATTGTATTATTTTCCATACAAACAACTGTACTTACTTTTTTCCCACCCTGTATATCAGTAATGAGGCAAACATTAATGTGTTAAACTGTTTTATGTCTAAAAACAGAGTTAATCTCTTCAAAAGAACACATGTCTTAGCCTCTACTGAGAAGAAAATTCAGCCTTTTTTCTTGTTAAACTAGAGAGGTCTTTCTTTTCTTCCCATCCTCCTTCCCTACCCCACTTACCCTCAAATGAGGAAAAACTAATCTGGTTGGTGACATCCAGAACACTGTTTCACTGCATTTACTGATAGAAATCAGCAGGTTTCTTAAGAGTAAAGTTGGTAACCAGAGCCAGATCCTTTCAATGTCTTGCCATCTTGTCTTGGCCTCTTTCTCACATGAAGACTTTGTCCCTTGGGAGTTGTCATTGATATGGACTAAGCAGCTAAGTGAGAAGTTGCACAAGTCTGAGGTTATAAGAGGAAGACTGTTGGGCCATGGACCTGAGGCAGGTACTCTGACAAGCTGACCAGAGGGCTCAGCTCATGCCATTTCATCTGTCCTACTTCCTTGTGTACATAGCTTCTTCAACAACTTGGTAAAAAAGAAAATGATTGACAAGGTCTTACTCAGAAATACTCTGTTCCCTGACTAGAGTGTAACACCAAGTGCCAACACAATCTTTCTGGTATTTATCTATATGTAATGTAGACTTTAATTAAAAACAGTGATTTACAAAGAAGCCAATCTGAGAAGGCTACATTCTGCATGATTCCAACTATACAACATTGTGGAGAAGACAAAACTATGGAGACATTAAAAGTATCAGAGGCTGTCAGGCATTGAGGGTGGGAGGGATGAGTAGGCAGAGCACAGAGCTTTTTTAGGGCAGTGGAAATACTATGTATGATACTATATTGATGGATACATGTTACATTTGTCCAAACACACAGAAGGTACACCAAGAGTGAACCTTAATGTAAACTATGGACTCTGGGCGATTATGATGTGTCAATGTAGATTAATTGATTTTAACAACTGTACCACTACAGTGGGAGATTTTGATAATGGAGGAGGCTATGCATGGGAGAAGGGGGCAACAGGGGATATGTAGAAAATCTCTGTACCTTTTGTTAAATATTTCTATGAACCTAAAACCACTCTAAATACATAAGGCCTTACAAAAACAAAACAAACAACAAAAAACCTGGTATGTCCCATCCCTAATCAGCTCAAAAAACAAACAAACAACAACAAAAACACAGTGACTTGTTAAAAGATGATCAGAATATCTAAATGAAAAATATTTATTTTAATTCTTCTGGAACTCCACCCCATACCAAATGAAAAGAAACTTCAAGTAGATGAGAATCAAAAGAACATATATAGATAACAACACCTGTCCTACTGAAATATTGAGAGTTGACAAACCTGTAATGCACTAAAGCATCACAAATATCTGACATCAAAAATGTATATAAATACATAGTTATAATATGAGTAATGGTAAAGAAAGTTGGGTAAGATATAGAAGAGGAAAAAAGGCTATTGCCTACTAGGAAGACCTTGGCTAAATTCTCTTAAGAGATTTCCTTCACTGTGAGAAACAAAATCTTAGATCACTAGTGAGGTTTTAGTCCTGTACAAAAATAAATGACGTGACTTTCTCTGTTCCACAGCTGCAGAAGGATTGTCAGGAGTATGCTTTATGCTGACTAAAGTTAAAAAAAAAAATAGTCACTTTAAATTTAGATGTTTCTACATGTGATGACCACATGTGTTTTGGAGTATTTATTAATCAAACGTAAATAAGTGAATAAGATCATACTGTTCACTAGCTACTTGGCTTTGATGAATTGTCATCACTTACTTCTGTTCTCTATAAATAGATTAGGCACAATGACTTCAATTCAGTGAATAGTTATTCCACATCCACTGTATACAAGGCATGGTAGTGTATCTATTTGCATGGCAATGGGACATATAAAGGTGAAAGAGATCAGTGACTGCCTTTGGGAAGATCATATACTAGTCTAGAAGGCTGGTGAGTAAATAGAGTCATTTTAAACATAACTAAAGAGAAAGAAAAATTCAGATGTTTAGAACACCATCTGCCTGTGTGCCTTTAATCTGGGCTGCAAACTTTAGTAATTGGTATTCATGAGGTCATTCTCAGAGTTCTTTGTTCTGCACAAAGAAAAGCATGATATCAACTTTAATAAGTATGGCTCTGGTTATTTGTGTGAACAATAAGGATGTTGATTCATATATAACTATTCTGATTTTCATAATTTGCTTGGGCCAAATACAGTCTGTTATTACTTTTAATGCAGAATCTTTCCAAGAGTTTTTGTTTTGTTTTGTTTTGTTTTGTTTTTGTCTGTGCTCTGTTCTTAGAGTCACAATCAGCACTATGATCACCTTATTAGTTCTTTCTGCTTTTCAGTCATTTCTTCCCATTTCTTGAAATTTTTTAACCTTTACATTTTCTGCAATATGAAAACTTTCCTTTCCAAATTTGGCCTATTGAAATGTTCCAGAGACCTGCATCAAAATAATAATAACAACAATTAAGGTCCATTAAAATAACAGCACTTAAATTGTATGGTCTTTCAAAATTTCTAATATCCCAAACTTGTTCAAAAGTTATTCTAAAAATTCAGCTCAAAAGTGTAACAAGGTAAACTAATCTAACCAGGAAGTACCCAGGAAGGCATTCTGTAAGTCTGACAACCAACCATTAAAGAGAGTGATTCAGAATTGCAAGAGGAAGAGTGAGTGATCACACATGACTACAGGATTTGCATTTGTCATTCTAAAATGCCTCATCTTCATGCTTCTTTCAAAGGAATGTTAAAAAATAAATAAATTTACCAGCAGCACATAAGGCAAGCTTCTTTCTTCTTGGGAGGGTGATAACTAGCTCAGAGCAATCAATCAATCAATCAATCAATCAATCAATAAGAGAAAGGGAAGAAATGATCACTGATATTCTATGAAGGGAATGTCATCATACACAAGGAGAATATAAGCAAATTTTACAATTTAATAGACAAGCTACTCAAGCCTTTCACTGAAACATATGTTATTACCTGGGAGACAAAAGGAGTGTCTTGCCTGAGTTTTCTCTCTTTGCTTTCATGGATTCTAACAGAGATTATTCTAGACTGGCAAATACTCTGTAAACAATAGTTTTATCACTGTGAACAACCTATCATTATAATAACTGAAGAAAAATAATACAAAATGATCTGATAAGACAAAATTATATATACAACAAAGTAGGCATGTCTAAGTTTCATTTCAGTATAAATCACATGATTTACTTGAATTTTTTATAACCTCTCTGCAACTTATTTTCTTATCTTTAGCTAAAAAACTGGCAAGGCTCTTGCTTAACTGATTGATTGCTTTGAAGCAGATTGTGAGCTAAATTTCTAGAAGTAATTTTGTGGGGCTATTTTTTTTTTCTTTTTAGAAAGAAGAAAAATTATTTACTATTGAACCAGCTGGGCTCTTAGGACAGCTTTCTGGGCTAAGAATAAGGAAGTTCCCTCTGGCTAAAAGTGAGAATCTCTTTTTCTTTTGTCTACGGAAACCAGTGCGATTAACCTCGGGCATTTCATAAGGGTAATAATTGACACCCAAATTTTTGTTTGTTCGGAGACGGGGGTGGGGTGGGGGGGTGGGGTGGGGGGGCGGTCACATTTCAGTACCCTTTCTCTGGCATTGCTAATATTTTAAATATATATACATTAGGTGTTTTGAAAATAAAAGATCAAGGAAATAAAAATATGTAGCATAGAACTGAAGCTTGCCTTAGGTTCAACTCAAGTTCCATGGGCAGTTACATCTTTGACTCCATCATAAAGTGGTAATGAAAAAAAATTACGGAAATACTTTTAAAGCAATACTATTAATTAAGACAGTTTAAAAAAAGAGTGGAAGCAATTTTCATCTCCAATCAGAGGAAGCTTGTCAATGACTTTAATAATCAGATTACCAAATATCTTGATGAAGATCAGCAGGAACAGAAACCTACATTTTCCTTAGCTGATGAAGAAAACACTGTGTCTTTTAGCTAGACATGCTTCCTACACACTTCCTCTGTTGTGTTGCAAATATAGATATCTACAAGTAATGGAAATATAGCTTTAAAAAACAATCCTATAAAATACTAAAGAAAAACTAAACCATGGGAAATCACTGACTGCTCATGAATATGCCTGAACCAATACAAGCTACAAAAAAGTAAAGCCTAAATATGATCCACACATCATTTGGATATTCTCCTGCCTGACGTTTTTCCTCAATCCTTCCTTGGAGAAAAAGACAGCTGCCTATTTATTCCACTGTCTACAAAAAAAATGATACCCATTTACACTAAAATTTTCACTAAATGCAGTTTACACTAAATAATGTCAAGGAAAAGAATTAGCAAGAGAGACTTTTAAGACACCTACAGGGAACGGTTTACTTAGGAAAGGAGTATCTGAGATCTAGGCCACTAATAATGAAAGTAATTAAAGTAGCACTTAAGTTGCTGAGTATCACAACAAAGTAAAACTGTAGACAGGTTTAAAGTTTAGAAAGCTTTTGATACCAATTAAAGGTTGACAATTTTCATTGTTGTTGTTTTCTTAATTTTCTTCTTTTCTTCTTAATTGAACTAAGCTTTTCTGTTTGGCATTTATCCTAAGATAAGTTTACACTCATCTCAGTACAATTAAGTCAATAAATCTTGTTAGTCCTTAGACATCTTTACGAATGAACTGTGGACCAAAAACATGTATTTCAAGGATTTGCTTGCCACAGTAAATCTCACAGTCAAAAATTCTCCTGAAGAGTTGTTTGTGTCAACATACACTTTTTAACATGTTAAAATGAAATTGTAAGTTTATAAACAGAAGAAATACCTTGAAGTCGCTAAATGTGCAATGAACTTAATGAGATTAGAACAATGACTGTTTTGCCAGAAAACAAAGAGAATCCAGCGAGGCAGAAAATTTGGTCTCCTGCATACAGGAGATCCTAAGTGCACACAATGATTACAGCATAACTTGCAGAAGTCAGATGTGCACCCTGCAGGGCAGACATTTTCTTTAGGTTTGCTTCTGAAAGAGAAAGAGAAAGTATACTCCATTGCTTTTTAGAATAACAATCTTTCACATTTCCAGACAAATTATCTTCATTGTCTCGTTATCCATAAATAACAAAGATAAATAGGATCTTCTAGAACCTGCTGGACCCCTTAAAGTTACTCAAATAGCACCAAGAGCAGGGGTTGCCATGTTTCCTAGCATCTCCACCACCATCTGAATGAATATGTGTAAGATATCCAAATTTGGGGCCGATCCCTACCTCCTGAATCAGAAATTCTGAGGTTGGGACCTAGAAACCTGCATTTCAACAAGCCCTTCACGGGATTCTAATGCTGTTGAAGTCTGAGATCCACTGAATAAAAAGTAGTTTCACATCAAAAAGCAAACGCACATTGCGGTAATATGACCAGCTGAGTCAAGGCTGAGTCAGGTAAGATTCAGTTATTCCTCCAGTAATTGTCAGCTGTGGCTTACCTTTGCTATTAATGATTATAAGATATTTTGGTTTACGTGCAAATTCATACCCCACACATTTTATTTACTTTTGGTCCTAATTAGCTTTTAGGATCTTCTGTCACTTATGAATGAAACATAATTTAAAAGAGCTTAAAGGAAAAATTTTCATTCATAAATGGTGCCTATCCCACCTAAGCTTTTTATAGTTTTCTTTTAGATAAAGAATCTCAGACATAATTGTGTTATTTCATTTAAATTAATTTGCATGCACTGACCATTCTAAGTAAGAAAGTTATATCGATTTTACCCAAAATCAAAGGCCAGATCCAACAAATATAGCATTTCTGGCTTTAAAGTTATTCCTCAGCTGGAATAGAATGATTATTGTTTAGTTTTTACAGATATCACTCCAATAAAACAAGAAGCTACATCTTGAGCAACATTATAAAGAAATTTTATGATTTCTAGGTGAGTTTTTCTTTAGAATATTTCCATAATCTTTAAATTCAGAAACTACTTCAGAAAAACATATACAACGAAAGTTGTAGAACACTCAGTATATTTATAGATGTGACTTAGAGTCCCTAAATGTGCATCAAAATTAAGGTGTGAAGAATTATTGTAGGACAATGGCTCTCAAAATATCATCCTCAGGTCAACAGCATCAGCATTTTCATGGAAGTTGTTAAAAATGGAAAATTTCCACCCCACCCTTAGCATATCAAACATGCAGGGGTGGGGCCCAGCACTCGGGGTTATGTTCCAACAATTTTTCCAGAAAATTCTGTGCTCACTAGAGCTTGAGAACCACTATTCCAGTGACGTGACTACCATGCCTTTGTCTTCTAAGACAAAATGCAATTTTATTATGAATTATGATAGTTTTTTTTCTTAAGTAAAATGCTGAATTTATGGATATATTCAGATTACATTTATTAACTATGCACTTGGTGCAAAGAACTATGCTAGACACCAAAGTAGAGTGATGAAGAAAATAGCCATCATCTCTGCCCTCACTGGTGGAAGAGAAAAACATGGGCAATAAAGCAAATAAATCCTAAATAAGGAGGAGGACCATGAAGCATGTGAATAGGGTACAGTCTCAAATAAAACAGTGTGAGAAGAGGAAACTTACTTTAGATAAGGTGATCTGTTTATATGAGGAGGTGACATTTGGGAGGAAGGAACAGCAAAAGTGAACGCCACACCTCAGGCCAGAACACTGTGGGTTGCAGGATATGAAGGAAGCTAAGTATATGACTGTCCTCAGGCAAGTAGGAGGGACAGTGACAAGAAATGAATTTGAAGACTCTTTAAACATAAGGGTCTAATTTTACTCAATTTGCAATTGTTAACTTTTGGAGGACTTTATTGGGTGAACATCAACAGATTTCTTTTTTCAAAGATCACTTTGTTTTGCTAAAGGAGGAATGAACCCAAAGATAGACACATGTGAAGGTGAATCAACCCAAGAAGAAGTTGCTGCAATAAAAGGAAATAGAGGTCATAGCTAAGATGGAGAAAAGGCAAAGAAGTGGGTAAACTTGAAAGTGTAGCCCATATGAAGAATAGCTAATTCCATGTCATATTAGAGTTTCTCGATACCAGAAAGACATTTTCCTGTTATCCTTCTTTTCTTTTACTCCATCATCAAGTATTAAAATTCCACATTTAAAAAGATATTCTTGAAAGAGTCCAGTTCTAATCCCGGGCACTGCCATCTTTTCCATGGATTATTACAATGGCATTCTAACAGCACCCCCCCACACACACACACCTTTTCCATTTTTGTTGCCTATGTTCCATTCTCTACCAAAAAGCCAAAATGATCTTTTTCAATAAAAAAATTATATCATGCCACTGCCTTGCATGAAAAGTCCCTGTAATTTCTAAATCCAGTTTGAACCAAAACTAGGTTTCTCTGTTTTACAAAGTCCTATATAATCTAGCCCCTTTCTGTCCCTCTGACCCACCCCCTCAGGTTCACTGCACTGCTCATGTCTTAACCACTGCACTCTAGACTGGTGCAATCCAATACTGTACCCACTAGCCACATATGGCTATTTCAAGTTCAGTTTAAATTCATTAAACCTAAATAAAATATAAAACTCATTTACTCTAGTTACATTCCAAATATCTGAAGGCTGTGGTGGTTAGTGGCTACCATATTGGAAAGCTCAGAGATTTCTATAATCACAGATAGCTCTACTGGACGGTGATACACGAAACAAACTAGTTTTCTGCCTGCTTCTTGAATATGCCAGGTTTGTTCCCACTGCAGTCTTTGTCCTTGCTCCTCCTTCTCCATGGATTGCTCTATAAGATGTTTTTTCTATTTATACATGTGTAAATATTGTTTCTATGGACTGAACATTTATATCTCCCACCATTCTTATGTTGAAGCCCTAATTCCCAATGTGTTAGCATTTGGAGCTGGGACCTTTGGAGATAATTAGCTCATGAGGATGGAATCCCTTCATAAAGGGATCAGGGCCTGTTAAAAAAGAGAGATCAGAAAGATGATCTCTTTCCCAACCGTGTGAAGATACAGCAAGACAGCAAGCACCACCTGCAAACCAGGAAGAGTGTCCTCTCCAGACACTTAACATGCAGATGCCTTGATCTTGGACTTCCTAACATCAAGAACTATGAGAAATACATGTTTATTGTTTAAGCAATTCAGTCTACAGCCACTACCCAGGCACTCCCTTTATATGATCCAGTCTAAATTTCTGCATAGCATTCATGGCAATGTCATATTTCTCTTGATCATTGTTTGTTTATTAGTTGTTTTTCTCTCCCACCAGGATTTAAAGTTCCTGATCCTGAGACTTCATCTGTCTTGTATTCAAGTTAGACTAGTGTCTGGCAAGTAATAGGCACTCAATAAACTCATTGAAGGAAGTTAGACTAGTGTCTGTAAAGTAATAGGCACTCAATAAATACTTTTGGAAGGAAGAGAGGTGGGGTGGGGGTGGGAATATGTTGCTATTTAAACTACATATTGATTCTAAATATATTAATATTTAGAAGAAAACATCTCACAGAAATTTTAAAAAAAAAGCCTAATATATACACAATAATGAATTCAGTACATTCATTTTGAACTAAATTTGAAGTTCAGTGCTTACATTGCAACCCTACTTCTATCTCAGACATACACTTTGCTTCTAAGAGCCAGCATCTTATTTATAAATAAAGAAAATTTAGACTGCAATTAAAAGATACCTTACAGTTCAAATTATATGTTCTTATGAAGATACTGAAACAAAGAAAAATATGCAATTTTTTAACATACCTAGAAAATACCTGTCCATGTACCCTTTCTTGTACTGTAATGTCCTGTGAATATTTTAACTGGATTCTAAATTATTTTCATATCACATAGATTTAAGCTGTCTAAATGTTCATAAAGTAAAATTCTAACAAGGAAATTAGTCACATAATATTAGAGAAAGTTTTGCTGTAAAGAAACTAAGTTCATCATTAAATTTGAATTTAGGTACACATCTGCATAAGGATATCAAATTAACCACAACCTAATTGACTGTTTAAGCAATTGATCAGATCAAATGGAAACAGTCAAGACCCTCACATCACTGTTTTAGGCATGTCACATCATAAAGATACAGCAAAAAAGCCGGGTGAAAACAACCCTATTCTAAGAATGAAAGCCACATCCTTATTTGGCAATTTCATGTCACAAAACTGAAAAAGGGTCCACACTTGGTTAGACTTCATGCAGTTCATTCACATGAAGATTTTCTTAAACAGTTGTAGCGAGGGATTTATCATATTCATTTTTGTATCATCCCCAGCACCTAAAAATTACATTGAATATTTGAAAAACTATAAATATTTAATCAATATTACAAGAGAAACAAAGTAAAATAACATATAATTGCCTTTTCAGATGAAGTTATATTACTTGATGAAACTTCCATCCATTTATAAAGCTCTTAATTTTTCATATCCCTCATAAGCGCTCATGAAGGAAGCTCAGAATATTTCCACAATGAAATGTGGGTGGCATCCTCCAGTGCAGTGTTGTCAAATGAAAATATAGTGATGAGATAAAAATTATCTTCATATACAAACTGCTGAATAAGAACAAGCTTCAAAGACACGGAAAGGTTCACACTGCTAAAGATAGCTTATTACTAGAGCATTGTAATACTTGAAATTTACTGCTTATTAAAATGCAAGAGGCCATTACTTCCCCCAGGAACAAATTTTGTGAACAGAGATGAACCTAGGAAGCTTTTAGCCCATTTCCTGAATCATAAACAAAGAGCTCCATACACAGCAACTCTATGAGATGTAAAGAGGAGTATATTATATGATACTTATTGAATTTACTCAAAGCCTCAGCAAAGCTCCCTTCAGAAGTGATATAAATCAAAGCTAACTGCTTCCATAGAAAAGCAATCAAGTTTTTAAGAGAATATCTTTGTTCTTGAGGTTGCACAGTAAGATTTAGACGCTTCCATTAGGACTTTGCTATGGAGCATACTTATGTAATTATAAAAACTCAGCCTGGAAAAACACCAGGACAGATTCTCAAGGGAATTACATCTCTTAGTTTCCAGTTTTAGATACTTCATAGAATTATTTCCCCATATACTTTCTGAAAACACACACACACTTCACTTGAATATTGCAAATTAGTACATTAAATATGGTGAGCTCTAGAATTGTTTTTCATTTTAGTATTATCTGCTTTTAAATGATTGCATTTTATGTGTTTCTAGAAAAAATAAACATAATGAAAAACATTAAACCAAGCAAAAATATAACTTTAGGAACTATAAGTATTTAAAAATGTGAAATTACTCCCTCTCCAGAACTTCTTATATTAATCAGGATGAGGTTCCACAGACTTACTGAGAGATATCTTTAAAATAAGGCAAAACAATAGTGACTTCCTGGCTAAAAATAATTTGCTGCAAGATGTAAAAGTCCTCAGGGCATCTGGAAGAAGGCTTTCACTTTCCTTTCTATCGCTGCTTCTGGTCAAATACCTGACAACACTCTAGATTTTAAAAATCATGCAAATCTTGCGCTTATTCGAAGATGACTTTTGCCACTTAGAATACTAACAATTTTCTAGAACTGCAAATTAAAAGAACCAGCTTTTACTTTTTGCTTACGTTAAGCATGTAGGCAAATCAAAATACCTTCCAAAGTTTGTCTTTTTCAAAAAATATACCTGCAAAATCTGATACAAATTAACCCCTTTAAGAAGTCTTCAAAAATGAATTATCATTTAGTTGAAAAGCATTTTTTGGCTAGTACTTTTGTGACTGTGACTGTGCTAGATGGTAGAATATGCAAAATAGCCACAAAGGATAGTTCATGGATCAAGGAGCCTGTAGTTCAGTGGACTAAAAGGGAATATAAAATATGAGAATAATATAAAATAATAAATGTGTTATAGGTGTCTAAGAATTCAAAGACATGGAAAAATCAAAACAACTTACAGAGTTAGAGAATTTTGTGAAGAAAGTTTATCTCAGCTTGTGCAGAGCAATTTAGACTTGATGTGATAAATTTCTAAGAGTAAATTATAGGTGTTTTGAGCAGGGGAGTGACAGGTAAAATCAACACTGGAGTAAATTTTATGTGGTATCAATATATAAGATATCTACAAGAGTGTATGCTAACCAGAAGCCCAACATAATACCTATGGGATAATATGGCAAAAGCCAGGCCTATGATGTTGGCTATGGGGAGATAAAATTGACATTTCTAAGAAAAAATTGATAGGTTTTTATAACTTAGTGGAATTAGTAGAAATGGGTTATTATTTAGAATATAGAGTAAATGAGTTAACAACCAGGCACCCATAAAATATAATTATCACCATCTTAGTTTGTGTTCTGAAAGTACAACCTGAGACAAGGGCATATATGTAACTCATTTATTTGGGAGAAATTCCACAGAAGGAAAAGTGAGAAAGTAGTGATAAAAGTAGGAAAAGGAAAAAAGCCAGGAAAGGGTGACTTTAATGGGCCAGTTAGCAATGTAGACAAATAGAGGACTTAGTCCCATTGTGGACCTTCAAAGACGCTGTGACTAGCATGTTTCATAATCTTCCCACCAAAAGCAGGAGAGGCTAGTGAATGCAGCCACTAACTTCTATACCATTGGTTGAGGGTTGCTCTCCATGGCATCATCCTCTCTGTACTTCTGAGCTGGGCCTCCCTAGGAGCAGCCTCTTCTGCTTTGGAGAAAGCAAAGCAGACCGACTCAACATGCAGTCTTGAAGTGCAACACTAGCAATGGCACTTTATAACCACAGCTGCACTGGAATCATACAATTATTTGTATGTGAATTATACTTTAATAAAGCTTAATATGCTAAATACCAATAGTTTCAGAGTATTTACCTGAGGACTCATCATCTTGTTATCCTACCTTTATTTTTACCTGCTCATTTTTGTCTATTCAATATGTCATGTTTTTAATTACTTACCTGAAATCAAATAATTTAATATGTGTAACTTCAAAAGTTGTTTTTTTTGTTTGTTTGTTTGTTTGTTTGTTTTGATTTTTGTTTTTTGTTTTGCCCTGGCCAGGTGGCTCAGAGGGTTGGACTATCATCCTATACACCCAAAGTTTGCAGGTTTGATTCCTGTCAGGGTACATACCTGGGTAGGGAATTCAATGTCCAGTCAGGGAGCAAATGGGAGGCAACCAATCAATGCTTCTCTCTCACGTCGATGTCTTTCTCTTTTCATTCCTCTTTCTCTAAAATCAATAAACATATCCTCAGTGAGGATTTTTTTTAACTGTACTTTTTATGCATAAAATTAAGTGGAGATCTTTCAATGCCAAGGACAATATTTAACTATTATTATTTAAAATGAAAAATGCCCCAAAATTACTTTACCTGAATTAAAGCTTGTAATTGTACAAAATGTTCAAAGCAGTCTCAAGCTCTTTCAAAATATAAGCTAGTCTCATCATATCTCCTCTTTCTTAATTTCTTGATTTTAGAGAAAGAGAGGAAGAGAGGGAGGGTGGGAGTTGGGGAGGAAGGGAGAGACACAAAACGTCACACTGTGAGTAGCTTCAGTAATCACACATGCAATCACACACCCCAAAAAGTGTACCACATGGAAAGAAGATGTAGAGACAGGTGGAGCTTACTGAGTAACTGAAGTTCTAGAACCAAAGGTCATTGAGTAGGAATTCAGTATTCTCTTCTGTGAGACTTTGAATAAGTCACTTCCTTTAAACTTTCACAGTTCTTACCTAACACATATCATTGTTATGAGGACTCAGTGACTTAATGTATGTAAAATAATTATTCCAGTAGGAAAAAAAGGCACCCCAAAATATCAAGTCTCAGAAATATTTTTAATTGGAATCCCTAGGAAATTTGTAAAAAATAAAATGGTCAAATCAGTAATAATTATCATACAGAAAACAAAAAACTGAAATCAGCATTTTGGTATGCATTTTTATTCTAATGACAGGATTGCCGATGGCTCTAACTGAGGTACTTATCAAGCTCTGAAATAATACTAGCAAGGGATGTGCCTAATAGCTGAATACCACCTCATCCAATTAAATTCCTCACTTTCATCAAAATGTAGTAAAGAATCACTCCACAGTCGTTCCTCCCTGACCTCTGGCAAATGTTCTGGTTTCTCTACAGCATGCTACAGGCAGTGCAGCTGTGTTCTTTCCAGGAGGGTGAGCTGCTATCAGCACTAACCAGAATACCAGTTGCTCTGTAAATACATGCATTCCTCCTGCCATGAGTTCCCTGACTTTCAAACTTGAAAGTGGAATGCCGTTCACTCCAAATGGATGTCATCAATACCATCATGCACACTTACCTACAGCAGATAGTATTAAGGAAATAGTTTTTAAAGGTAGTTAAAGATCAACTAGAAAGCAATCTGATTGCATGACCATTGCATGGTCAATGTCCACCTCCTCCTTTATACATTGTAAGTCTCAAAGTCGGTAGTTTCTATAGAGGTAGTACAATAATTCAGGAATCCCAGAGAAATGTTTATAGACATATAAAAATTATATTCAGAACATAGATCTATACAATTTTATGTTCAGAAATTACCTAATGACATCCAGATGTTTCATTATACAATGGGGAAGCAGCAATCCAAACACATTAAATTATTTGCCCATATTCACACACAGGTCCCAGAACCACATAAACCATACAGACCTCATTTTCTTTCTTCCTTTGCCCTCCAAAGCTTCATGTCCCAAGTTGAATTCTAAATTTCTATAGGGCACTGAATAGGTGTGAAGCTATATTGAACGAGACAAAACAAAAAAGCAATAACAACATCAACTACTAAATCATGGGTTTCAAGTAATGATTAAGCTATAAATATTAACAGAAAAAGAAATATTTCTCATATTAATTCTACAAGATCTTATTGCATAACTATTATATCAGGTGCTGTAAGATATAGTAGTGAATAAGAAAGTTAAATTCTTTAAAATCTGTTTTAATACTTTTATTTATGTAACCATATACAAGCCCATTCTTACAAATGAGGACAGGAATGACAATGTTCACTTAATTTCAGATGGAATGCTCCAATTTGCCTGCTACTTTGGCTTTTCCAGGCAAACCTGTACAGTCACATGATAGAGAAAATTTGATAAAATGATCTTGACAATTTGGTCAAAACTTAAAGTGTCAGTTATCCTAAATTTGTTTTATATTGATTGTATAGAGCTACACTAAGTTCCATAATGTTTGAATTTATGGTCATTTATAAGTAATATTTTTTAAAGTACACATTAAGTTATTTTTAAGATTATTTCTAAATTTAAAACCCTGTACAAATAGAAAAAAAATTTTTGACAAAATTAAATCTAAAATGAAACTTACCTAACAGTAGTTCTAAATAATATGTACTATTTTTTAAATTATATTTTATTGATTATGCTATTACAGTTGTCCCAATTTTCCCCTTTGCCCTACTCCAACCAGCCTCTGCCCACACCCTCTGGCAATCCCGATCCTGTTATCCATACATATATGTTTTCTGGTTGCTCTATTTTTTTAATGTTGTACCTTGTATCCCCATGACTGTTCTGAAACTACCAATTTGTACTTCTTTTTTTAAAAAATTAATTAATTATTTTTTGTTTATTTTGGGGGGGACTCCCACTCTGTAATAATTCCCTCCTCTCAGACTTAGACTCTTTATAATCTTATAAAGGACAATGGGCGAAGGTCTCATGCTCCTCTAGCTGCTGCAAGCTGGACATGGTCATCGTCCTACCTACCCTTGGGTCCGGGAATCCCTAATAAGAGTAGGGGTGTGGAGGGGAGGGTGGGCTTCCCACATGGGGAAGGATCATGCAGACTCCAGGTCAGTTGGCTGTCCCCGGACAATGGCATGCTTGATTTAACAGGCTGGCATCCCTGTGGTATTCTGGAGGCAACAGATTTGGCGACAGGGTTAAAAGGCACCATTCAATCCATAACCACTGGATGACAAAAGGCAGGGATTAATTTTTCAATGTCCCACATTAGGGAAAAAAAAGCTTCCTCCAATTTGTACTTCTTAATGCTTCACCTTTTTTGCCCAACCCTGCATGCTCCTCCCGTCTGGAAACCTCAAAATATTCTCTGTATCTATGGTTCTGTTTTTATTCTGCTTGTTTATTTTGTTTTTTAGATTCAATTGTGGATAGGTATATATTTGTTGCCATTTTATTGTTCGTATTTTTTATTTTCTTCTTCTTCAAGAAGACTTTAACATTCCATATAATGCTGGTTTTGGTGGTGATATATTCCTTTAGTTTTTCCTTGTCTGGGAAGCTATTTAATTATCCTTTGATTTTAAATGATAGCTTTGTTGGATAGAGTAATCATGGTTGTAGGTCCTTGCTTTTCATTACTTTGAATACTTCTTGCCACTCCATTCTAGCCTGCAAACTTTCTTTTGATAAATCAGCTGACAGTCTTCTGAGGGCTCCCTTATAGGTAACTAATTGCTTTTCTCTTGATGCTTTTAAGATTATCTCTTTGTCTTTAACCTTTAGCATTTTAATTATGATGTGTCTTGCGGTGAACCTCTTTGGGTTCATCTTGTTTGGGAATCTCTGCTTCCTGGACTCTCTATTTCCTTCACTAATTTAGGGAAGTTTTCCATCATTTTTTTTTCCCAATAGGTTTCCAATTTCTGTTCTCTCTCTTCTTCCTCTGGCACCCCCACGTTGTGAGTGTTAGTATGCTTGAATTTATCTGACAGGCTCCTTATACTATCCTTATTTTTTTTGTATTCTTTTTTTGTTGTTGTTCTTATGATTGGTTGTTTTTTTCTTCCTTATATTCCAAATCACTGATTTGGCTCTTGGTTTTATCCATTCTACTGTTGATTCCCTGTAATTGTTCTTCATTCAGTTAGTGCTTCCTTTATTTGTAACTAGTTCTTTTTTATGGTTCCATGTCCTTTTTATGATGTTAAATTTCTCTTTGAGTTCATCTGTTCCTCCTCTAAATTCATTGAGCATTCTTATAACCGGTGTTCTGAACTCTGCATCTATTAGCTTGCTCGTCACCATTTTGTTTAATTCTTTTTCTGGAGTTTTCTTCTTTATTTCATTTAGGTCATGTTTCTTTGTCTCTTCCTTTTGGCGGGCTACCTGTTTTTTGTTTCTGTGTATTGGGTAGAGCTGCTACATCTCCCAAACTTTAGAAGAAAACATCTCACAGAAATAAAAAAACAGGGTCTTATAGGGTCCAGTGGCACAACCTCCCCTATTACCCAAGTTAGGTACTTGTGGTGAGCCCACTGTGTGGTCTGTGTCACCCTCCTGTTGTAGTTGAGACTTAATTGCTGTTGGTACATCCAAGGTCAACCATAACATGTATTCTGTCTGGGGTCACA
The DNA here is from genome assembly GCF_987537825.1 of Furipterus horrens. Classification (NCBI taxonomy): domain Eukaryota; kingdom Metazoa; phylum Chordata; class Mammalia; order Chiroptera; family Furipteridae; genus Furipterus; species Furipterus horrens. The sequence continues at coordinate 73,030,330 of NW_028327175.1, forward strand.
CAGCATAAGCTAAAAAGTGATCAACAGATGGCTGCTACTTGTGCTGGACTTGAAGGTGCCCAGCAAGCTGTGAACCAAAGCTGACTGCTGCTAATGCGGGGTCTGGGGCAACTTAGCTAGAGTTATGGGGCTTGCTGAAATCACATGCTGCTTGTTTGAGAGAACTTAGGAAAATCTGAAGCATGGGCCAAGATAAGCCACTCATATGGAAAAGACACTGGAAACAGCTTGGGTTGGCCCAAAAGCTGGGTAAGGCAGGGCCTCGGGGGATCTCCAGGGCAGGGCAAACCTTGAGAGCTAGGTTGTTAGAGTCGCCGATGTGGCGTCTGCCTGCTGGCTCTGTGGTTTTCTAGGGGAAAGGTTCAGAAAAGGATCAGTGGCCTCTGTTAACACTACTGCCTGGGAGAAAGCTGCTTCCCAGCTCTTGCCTTGATGCCAGGCAATTCAGTTTCCTGTATGTTTCTGGTGCCTTTCAATCTGCTGTCCCTGTGCTGGAGCTCAGAGGGAGTGAGGCTGTGTAAGTCTGTTTGTGAGGCATTTAAGATGAATTTCCAGGGTTTCCAAAAGTTTCTGTCTTTAAAAGCTCAATCCACCTGGTTTTTACAGCTAGAAGCTATGGTGACTTCTCTGCTTGACATTGGAAGCCTGGGGTGGGGGTGGAGAGCTACTGTGGGCCTGGATTCTTCATTCCTGAGATATCCCTCCCAATTTTTATCTGCCATACATAGACCAGCCCATTCCATGTCTCTGCCCCTCCTACAAGTCTCAATGTAGTTTGCTCTTTAATTCCGTAGTTGCAGGACTTTCATTCAGCTCTATGTCTGAGGGTTCAGAATGATGCTTATTCTATAGTTTAGTTGTAATTTCGATGTGGTTGTGTGAGAAGGCAAGCTATGTTTCCCTACACTGCCATCTTGACCAGAAGTTGCCTGCAGTATCTGGTTTTTAACTTTCAATCAATTATCAGTATTTAAGTGAGCTCTTTTTCATTAGCCAGTCTTTTTTCCAGATTATATGTGGAAGTTGTAGTAAGTTATTATATGAATTGCATTTTCTTTGGGGCAAGAAAAATTAATAAAAACATTCATTAAATACAGCAGGAAAAAACTATGCTAAGTTTGACTTTTCTGACCAATTTATTTTAATATGGCAACAGTGTAGGACTCTTTCATGATAGTAGAAGGAACAGTATTTTGCTTCTTTTTTTTATTCATGAGCATATTGCCCTTTTTACATAATTGACAAGTGGTTTCTAAAATGTATATGGAAATGGAAAGGACCTAGAGTAAAAATAATCAATCTTGGAAAAGAAAAAACAAATTGAAGGATTTACACACCCTTATTTTAACACTTATTAAAACAAAGCTATAGTAATCAAATAAATGTGGTATTGGCCTAAGGATAGATAGACAAACAGATAAAAGAAACCAAATACAAATTTCAGAAATAAACCTACACTTAAAAACTACTTGATTTTTGACAAATCAATTTGATGGCGAAGAAAATGTTTTTGACAAACAGTGCCGGGAAAAAAGTGAAATGACCCCATCTCACTCAATTTATTGCTTCAAGAAAAAGTATTGACATAAATATAGAAATAAAACTCTAATATGTTAGGAGGGAAACAAAAGAAAATATCTTCATAACCTTGTCTATGCATAGTTGTCTTTTTTTTTTTGTACAAAATACAGAAAATACACACCATGAAGGCAAATAATTCATGAAAGTGACAGCACCAGCATTTCAAACCTGTGCTCATCAAAGTAAATGGCAAGTCATGGTTTAAGAAAAGTATTTTTAAAATATGTATTTGGAAAAGAACAGTTACCAGAATATATAAAGAATTCAAACAACTTAGTAATAATTAAAGACAAAAACTTTTAATTGGACAAAAGATTTAAACAGACACTTTATGGAGGGAGATATCCAATAATCACACAAAAAATTCTCACCATTTTTACACATCATGGAAATGCACATTCAAACCACAGTAAGAGATATATACTCACTATTAAAATATTGAGAATGTCAAATTTTTGCAAAGCTGAAGAGGAAATCAAGCTCATACATTGCTGATAGACATGAAATATAGTATAACTATAAAAAAAACTATTTGAAAGTTTCTTATAAAATTAAACATGCACCTATCTTATGATCCAGTGATTTTACTCTGATCAGTTTACCTACCCCAGAGGAATAAAACTAGCATCTCCAACCAATAAGACAAGTAAAAAAAGAAATGGCCATTCCAGTTTTATTCCTAGGAGCAATTTTTTTTAATGTCCACCAGAATTGTGGTGTATTCCAACAGTGGACTACTATCAGCAATAAAAATGTACAAGTTGATGCTCACAACCACATGAATGAATCCAGGTACAAAAAAAAAGTGAGCACCATATGATTTCATTCATGTAGTTTTTAGAACAGCTAACCAAACTATAATGATAAAAATCAAAACATCCATTGCCATTTTGAGCTGGGGAGGGAGATTGAATAGGAAGGAGTTTTTTAAAGAAAAAATTTTGTGTGATAGAAATAATCTGTACCTTGATAGAGATGTGGCTTACATGGATGTCTTCATTTGCCAAAACTTATTGTATTGTACAAATTTATTGTACACTTAAGATCTGTACATTTTTCTTCACGTCAAATGTGTCCCTATAAGATAAAAGGGAAAAGTAAACTCTGACAAATATTAGACATCTAATTTTAATAGCTCACATCTTCTAAGAATATATTAAACAAACAAAAGAGAACAGTAAATTATTATGTCCCTCTCCATTATAAAATATATTTTATCCTTCATTGTCATTTAATGATCTGCCTCTCAACCTGAAAATTGAGAAAATCTCCAAATTTTCTTAGTATATATATTTAATAAAACAAACCTGGCTTATCAGGTGAAACATATTTGAATTTGTTTCACACCAAAAATAGACTACTTTTCACATTATGTTCTAATGTAAACAAAAGTTATTTAAATTTGATACCAAGAAAATAGATTTTAATCATTTAAAATATGATGTATACTTCTGAAATTCTTTAGTTATCTGTTTACTAAAGATACTTTAAATATTGACTATATTTACTTAACATCCTTTGTTTTCCAAATACTTCTTTGTATCATTATTTGCAAAAATTTAGTAAATTGTGATTTTAAGTTTAACCATCTTTGGGTACACAGACATGATTTAGGTAGCCTTTGATGATGGTTCCCTCTGATTGTCTATTCAAAAAAGCTAATTTCAACCTCCTATTTTATAGGCTTTCATTCCTAAAGTCAGAAACCATTTACTCATTCAATGCTACTTTATTTCTATTCCATATTCCAAGGTGTCTGAGGCTGGTGATGAGACCTTTTAATATAGAACTCAGATTTCTTTGTCTGTATAACAGGTATAAATTAGGACATTCATCTAAAAAAAGCAAAGTACTTGAATAGTGCAATCTCTGATAAAGAATGGGCAAAAATGGTACTTGAGCCATCTGAATTAGAGCATTAGTTCTTGTCCTTTAGAAGGAAAAAAATCAGAAGAACATTAGACTGCACTAAATTGAACAGAAAAACCAATAGTGAAGAATAAACTGGAAGGTGCTCAAATCAGGAGGGAGAAGGTAAATGCTGAGAATATAACAAGCTTCAAAGGTAGGCCCAGGATCTGAATCACATGACATACTCTCTGCAGTAGTGCCCAATCTAAGCTTTACAGTTCCTCAGGATAGAAAAACAGTGTTCCCAGTTCAGGTTGCAGATACCCAAGAGAAGATGTTCATATCAGATGTTAAAGTGGGTGTTAGGGCCAAGACCTTAAGCAAAATGAAGTAAAAAGTGAGAAACTTACCTGAGTATATCAGGTCTTAAAAAAAAAAAAAAAGTTTGTATGAACTAGCCATAAATTCAGGCAAAGGAATATTTTCGGTTTATGATTTTTAAAAAATAGCTGTCAGTTTTTCCTCTGTGAAATACGACAGATTAGAGGATTTGTGAGTCCCTTTTAATTACTAGAATCTAGGTTTATTGCCTCAATTATCAATATTTCAAGGAAAGCTGTTTGGGGCTTGGCATAATTATATAATTTTCATCATTTCTCATTTAACTTTGCATGTGTGGACATAATCTTAATGGTAATTTGTATTCCATTTGAGAACTCTATTAGTTTGGTGGAAATATCCCCAATAAATACTGTCTGTGGAAACCTAAAGCCATAATAGATTTACAGGGTTGTACTAGCATAAAAATAGAGGTTTGCAATCCTATATATTTTCTGTGTAATCAAGAGTTAAGGGCTTTGGTGCCAAGATCTTGAATTTAAAGTTCAAATATTCCTCACTTTCTAAAATTCCATTCAAACCAAGGTTTTGAACATCAAGTAGCTTGGTTAAATAAACAAAAGAAACTTTCCATTTCTGGATGAAATTAAGCCTTAATTCAGAGAATTATGTACCTCAAATCCAAAACTAACATAGATACATAAATATTATGATTACATATTTAATAAAAATAGTTTTATAGTCAGGATAATGTAAATCCAGATTAAATATAGTAAATACATAAAGCCAAGAAAGGACACCTTAAATCTTATTTTAACCAAATAAAAAGTAATCAGTACTTTTAAATATATTTCTTTTTTAAAAACAGAAAATCAAATTATAATGAGTTTCCTAATAAGATGGCTATGTAATTACAAGTAGTTCAGAGAGATGCTAGAGGTAATTTTCAATTACCAAAGGAAACTTCCTAAAGGCAGGGATCCAGCCTTATCTCTCTCTATCTCCCACAGCACCTTTTCTCACAGGAACTGCTCAATATATGTTATCTGAATAGGAGAGGGAGCAATTCCTACCACCAAGAAGGACCCTTGGCAGATTATTCAAACATACTCTCCAAAGAAAAACTGAATACGATTTGGAATCCCAGGTCCTCCCCAGACTTTCCAAATTAGAATTTTCAGAGGAGCCAGGAACTCTATTTAACAAGCACCCTATGTGATTTTTATGATTAAGCAACTTGAACAATAGTAGTGTGTGATTAAACTGAGAGAATCACAACAAGATTTCAACTTAACATTTTAAAGTCACCCAAATTTGGCCCTAGCCTAAGTTTCCAAAATTATCTCTCTTAATTCTCAATCTAAATCATTTTGCAGCAGTGTGGCTGGTCTACTCACAGAAAGCACAGTGGGTGGAAAGAGTATGATATTACCATAAATATACCTGAACCTGAATCCTGCTTTATACCAGTAATAGTCTTTGTGATTTTGGCATTATTGGGAACCTAGCCTATTCCTACACACAAGGGTTTGGCTATATTAATGGCTAGGACATGCACTCGATGTTTTAACTAGGGGAAAATGTCTTGGCTCTTGTGGCAGAGAACAACCAATCTAGACTTGCCCTATTGCCTGAAATCAAGCTAACTGCTGACTCCCCTCCACCTTGTTTCCTCCTTTTGCTGGGAGGCATGATTATATTGCATACTTTAATTGGTCAATGTTTATTTTGACACTGTTCATAGTAAATGACAAAGTTCTAGTTTTGCTGAAATTATAAATGTGACTCATATAAAGGACATCAATGGTATCACCTAATTCTACAGATATATGTTACCTCAGACCTACAGCACCAATTTCTAATTTCCTACGCCTGGCGCCATTCAGATGCTTGGATGCCAGAGTTAGGATGACCATGGAGTTGTGACACTAGAAGCATTAACTGCTGCAAGAAATCCCCCAATCCTCAAGGCCATATAATGAATACATGTCTCCTGTACTATTTCATAGTTTAAATTATGTGCCCCCTTATTTAAGTGTCATGAAATTGAAATTACTGCCCTTTGCCATAAACAGTAAAACTCAATCTAGATGACTCTGAAGAAGAAATTCAGTGCTAAATAAAATCAGTGCCTAATCACATACCAACAGGGCAAGCCATTTATTTGAACAGATAACCATTTATAAGTCATAAGCAGGTATGCTTGGGCAAGAAAGTGATCAAACCTCCCTGAGAGCCAGTAAAATAGGAATAATAATGCTAATGTGGTTGTTTATTTAAATAAAGTGCCTGGTGTAGACATTGGCACATAATAGGAAATCTGTAATTGTTAGGGTTTTTTTTTTTTCTGCTTTCCTTACCATTTCCTGAATATGTTCTTCCCATTTCCTCTGTTTGAAGATTTGCTCATACTAAGCCCATATCCTGTCTCACCTCCATCAACTCTTCATATCAGCTAAGCCTTCAAGAACTTATTCAATCCTGTAGCACCATCCCCCTGCCTTTGTTCATTCACTCTGAGCCACAAGTTCTTTGATATTCTAGAATTCATACAATGTTGTTAGATTTTAACCAAATATTGATATAAATTTGTAAGATATTACATGTATATGTTTATTCTACTGAATGAACTTGAAAGGGAAAAACTGTACCATATGCCTCTATATAGCTCCCAAATGCGAGTGCTGTGAGCTGTACATAGTAGGAAAAGTAAACGAGAAGTAAACACTCTTACCCTCCCATTCTTACTAGGACTGGAAATGTGAATGTACTAAAGAGACCTCTAAATTCGCTGGCACCATTGTCTACATTGAAAACATTGCAGTGTACTTTTAAAAATTAGCACTAGACTACTGGTGGGAGTAGAAGTTGATACACCATTCCAGTACAGAAATGAAATACATGGCAAAAGTCTTATATATGCACATCTCCATTTTGAGAAATTTGCCCTAAAGCAAGAGTAAATGCTGTGTTTAAAAACAGTGTTCACAACAATTTTGTTAAAATGGGGAAAATATGGAAACAGTCTAAAATATCCTCAGTATGGAATTGGTTAAATGAAATGCCATGCCTCCATTTAAAATGATGTAATAGAAGAAATAGTTAATGATATAAAAATATTTATGGTATCTTATTATTAAGAAACAGGTCATATACAACTATTAGATGATGTTCTAATTTCTTGCAAAAATATAAAAATGGATAAAATGACTATGTGAAGATGACAACCACTTGTTTCAAGAATTACAGAAGAAAAATTTCTTCTTTGTGATATTTTATATACTCCAGATTCTGTAAATTGTTATTTATTATGTTGACACTATTATATCTCAAAAGTAAATTTAATTGAAGAAACTACTTTTGTATGTGAACTGTAGAAGTGAAAACTTTCCATATTTCCAGTTTCATAGCTCTATAGTTAACAATACTACTAGGCATAATCAAAATGGTGAAATAAAATTGATGCACTAAGATATTGAATTCATTTAAATGTAATTTTTTTAGTGCTTAAATAATGGCAATAATCCCCTTTAGTTATATTTAACATATAACTAGAAAAAGAGACAGAAAAAAAAAGGAGAAAGAAAATTAAATTGAAATCAAGAAATAGAGAGAGAGGAGCCAAAAGAAGAGCATAGTATTCTTCCATCTAAACTTTTACTTGGGAAATTAAAGACTGAAGATTCCCACATGAGAATTGATTTAAGATAGTAGAAAGTCACAGTATTCGATTGATAGTCATCCATTTTCCCATGTTTTGCTGACACTTTATAAGCTAGATAGATAAAAAGCCAAAACAAATAAGATGAGGCAGATTAAGAGACAATATAAAAAATGTAGTTTATGTTAATATTTTACATGAATTAAGCTTATTAACACTTTAATAAAACAAAAAGGAATAACACCTATAAAAATATGTGTGTGTTTTTTCCTAATACCTAATTGTGTGTTGCATACTTGATAGATGTTCAAAGTTAACTCTGAACACACAATATCTCCTTTTTTGTAGGGGAAAACAATTCAGGCAAGTTTACCAAAACACATAGACAGGTAGAAGAAGCTACACTCATGGCAGGGAAAAGCAAAACACAACACTGTGCAACTTTGTATTGATGTACAAGGATCCAAATACAGAAGATCAAACCAATAGAAAACTGACTACGAAAATCTGGTCATTGGGTTTCAGCAATGAGGAAGGAAACTTGAACAGAGAACCGCAAGCCTATTCTTCTGAGAAAACCCAAACTCCATCCAGATTTTGCTGGATGACTGAACTGGCATGGAGTTCTATGAATATCTAGAAGGTCCTTCTAACAAGATGCTGGAGGATGCCAAAGTGATCCAAGAAGAATCCGGACATTCTCCTTTGAGGCATTTACCAAGCAGGGATGCACTGTTTCAAAATCAAGAATGAATAAACAGAAATGAAGTCCACACACAACTGAGTGAACATTTATATAACAAACAATAAATGAGAAAACTATAGCACTAAAAAGAAAGAGAATCTGCTTTTGGGAAATATTTACTAAGGCAGCAAATTTCAGATAGCATCTGTTCATGCTGTCTTTTAAATTCAAGAAAATATTTGCTCTTTGAAATAAAGATGATCTTAAAATATAAAAAGAAAACTAGCTGTAGGGCCAGGAAAATTTTTTGGAAAAAAAAAAAATGAATGAAATGTGGCAAGACTGTAGACAATTAATGATGCCAGAGCAGAATTAAAAATAGCAAAATATATTGAAAGAGGAAACATAATACTAAGTTAAAAGAAAAACTAAAGAATATAAGAGAAACCAGATTAACTTATCAGTTACATTCTACATGCCAGATAGTATATTATATGATTTCCCTGCATTAATTATGTTGTTAATTTTTCAAACAACTTTACAAGAGAAGTGCTATAATTATATTTAATAATAATAGAAAACACAAAACTTTGGAAAAAACAACACCAGATCATATGATAGGCTAAATATGTAGAAATATTTCTACTAAATATATTAAATTGCTTAATAAAATACTTGTGAAAGAGGATCTCCTAATCAGCAGCTCCTGAAGTGTGGACTCTAAAAGTGTTTATGGAATCCAAGATGGCAGCAGAGTAGGTGGATGTTACACTCACCTCCTCCCAAGACCAAAGTGGAATTACAACTAAAGTATAAAACAAACAACCTAAATATCCAACTAAAGACTAGCTGAAGAGAAGCTTTATAACCAAGGATTTACAGAAGAAAGCATAGCCAGAATCGTAGGAAGGGTGGAATTGGGAAAAGGACTAGCCCACTTCCACAGGTGGTAGCTAAGTTGTGGAGGGATATCTCAGCTGTAGAGGATCCCCCTGAGAAGCATGAGGTCTCAGACCCAAGCCAGGCTCCCCAGTCCAGAGCACCAGAAACAGAAAGAGGTGCCCGCATAACCTCTGGCTGTGAAAACCAGTGGAAATGCTGTCTGCCAGGGAGAGATGATAGTCTGCTGGAGACACAGGTGCCCTCTTAAAAAGTCAATTTCCAAAATCTTATTCATGGCCACATACCCTGGGCTCCCAGAGAGGTTAGAGAAGATTAGAGTCATGTGAGGAGAGACCGGGGTTTGTGGCTCTGGGGAGAGAGCTGAAGGGACAGCTGCCAGGATCCCTGTGCTGAGTCACTCTCCCACACTGCAGATGCTGTCCTCTGCATATGGCATCAACCTGGAGAAAAGCAATAGCCTGACCCTCTAGACTCCCTCTTGCCTCACCATGTAGAGCTTGTGCCCTGCTGAGAAGTCAGCTGCTTGGGCCAGGGTGTAGAGGTCAGGGTAGACTCAGGTGGTGTCAGTAACTGAATTGTGTGGCTTTTGGGTTGGGGTCATTTCCACCACTGTCCTGTGAAACTGACTGGTGCCTTTCCCTCAGAGAACATCCAGTTGTCCCACCATCCTGACTCCTGGTGTTTCTGCCCTGATAAGATCTGGACAGAAACTGAGATTGACTGAGGTGTGTGACTCTCAGGTGCGGACCACTCTCCCACCTTCCTCCAGCCCTGACTGGCACTAACCCCTCACAGTAGATCCACTAGGCCCAGCCTCCTGATTCCCAGCAGCCCTACCCTGCTGAGATCAGGCTCCTGGAAGAATCTGGGATAGAGTGAGTTGAATGGTCTTACAATTGGGGCCACTTTTTTCTTGCAGGCCTGACCAGTGCAGAGCCTTTCCTTCACATGGCTGAAAATTGTCTGTTTGAGCCTTATAAATTCTGCTGGACTTCCCCTGATGACTCCCTGACACCCCAACCCACCATAAATGTGTGTGAGCCCACAGCAGGTGACAGCTAGATGCGCTGAGTGGCCTCAGATCCTTACTGGCACCAGGTTTGAATCTGTATCAGTCTGATAAACATCACTCATCCCTACCTGATGATTCGCTGAGAACTTACCTCATGCAATTCAGGTGCCACCAGAGGCTTTTTCAGTGACTGATAAAGATAGCTGGCAGGTGAAGGCAGGCAGAGGTGGATCTCTGGGTTCCTTGAGACTTTTGTTAAGCTATACCCAAGGCTAGTGCCAGTAAAAGCCAGACTTGGCACACAACTTGGTCCTTCTCACTCACACCCAGGCCCATCAGAAGCAGCCACAATGTGGTTAACTTTGTAGCTCCAAACAGGTTGTCCAGAGCCAGCCACAGGCAGCATCTGACAGTGGCCTTCACCAAAGTCCCTCCCAAGAGGCCCCAGAACCAACACACCAAATGGCCAACCTCAGATATCATCAAAGCAGCCAGACTCATTCAAAAATTTTTGAAAAAAAAAAATACTTCTTAATATGTTCCAGCCCTGATATCAAAAGCTAATACATTAGAGGAAGAGAAAGTCAAATGCTCAACTATTTTTTAGAAAATAAAATCCAGAAATATTTAGATGATATATTAAGACCAATGAGATTTAGCCACGGAATGTAAGGTTGGTTCAACATTTTAAAATCAATATAATTCTCTATTATTTAAAAAATAATATAGAAAAACAATGATACTATCATCTCTACAGAAGCAGAAAAAACTTTGACAAATTTAACACCTATTTGCTATAGTTTGCTTCATATTAGATGTCTATATCATAAATATTTCCCTCTTACATTTGGAAACAAAACAAAGATACTTTCCCCACATCTTTTTAACATTGTAGAAGAGGTCATACTCACTGTAATAAGGCAATAAGAAATAAAAGGCATAAAAAATATTAGAAAGGAAAAATTAAGGCTGTCTTTCTTTGCAGACAACATGCCCACATTTTTAATAATACATAGGTACTTTTCAGGTTGTTACTGACATGTCAGCATAGCCTAGAATATTATAACTAATACATGATATAAAGATACTGTTTGGAAATATGGAAACAACTATGAAAAACTAACAAAATTGTCAAAATGATTTGGTTTGAAGTTGGAATTTGTAGATTAAATGTCATTATGTATCTGTTGATTATAAACCTTTTTTGGGGGGTAGGGAGAGAAAATCTTCAGAGTTACTTATATTTTTAACTCTTCCTGGGAGCAGGGCACTGGCTAATAGTTGGTTCCAAACTATTTTAAAAGATGTTTGTATAACAAATAGCCTTGGAACATAAAGACAGTAACTCTCTATAAAGGGCAGGATGGTTAATGTCTGGGAAAATATAACATCTTCCACAGCAAGGGGCAGGCCCACTTACTATTCTATGTAAAACACACATTCCCTGAGCTCAGATTTTTTTTTTTTTTCTGTAAGTAACCTACTACATATATAGGCATCATCTCCTTGTCTGAGTGTTGCCTTGTGGGGATTGAGGATCACATTCTTGCACAAAAATTCTAGGTACCCTGCTACTCTTATTTCTATGAGTACTGTACTGTTCTTCATATCTGCTCTGAGTTCTTCTGCCACACCTATGAAACTATGGTGGGCTAACTTATTAGCTTGTAAATAGGTAAAATATAAGGCTTATCATATTTGTTTATAGTCTTAAAATATTTATGAATATTTATACATTTTAAGCCCAAAAGGTAAAAAGTCAAAAGGTAAAATGTATTTATTTCAGTTTTGAAAGGGAGAATTCCTATGAATAAAAAACAAAGAAAAAACAAAATTAAAAATAGATTGATTTGATTGATATTCTTAATTAATCTACATTATCAAGCTCAACCTACAAAATGGAGAAATTTGAGGCTATAGGAGAGAAAAGGTTTTCCTCAACTCTCTAGGGTCCCTGGCTCAGGTTAATAAATTAAACTAACAAAGAAATATTAAGAGGAGAAAAACATACAAATGTTTTCTCTAGGTTTCATATGACAAAGGAGCTTTCATTAAAAAATGAAGACTCAAAGAAACAGTTACACCTGAGTATTTTGTGCCAAGTTTGATGAAGAATGGGCAGTCATGTAGAAATATGATAGCTTAAGGAGTCTGAGATATATGAAATAAACTGGAGGAAATGGCCTGTTTATTAAGATTCTTCATGGCATCCTTTTGTCTTCAGAGATGAAGATGCTCCTTTCCTTTGACTACTGAGAGGGCATCTCTCACCTGAGGGATTTATAGCCTGCTTCAGGGGAGAAGATTTGGAGAAAAGTCAGAGAGACTTTCCTATTTCTGATGTTTTCTCAAACTTCTTCAGTTTAAAATATTCAATATGCCAATTAGTAAGGGATTAACTTAAGTTAGTTGTATGTATTCTATATCTTTGGTTAGAAAATCATAAAGGAAAGAAAAAGAATCAATTTTGCTAAGGTAGCAGAAAAATAGTCCCTCATATTGGAGGTAAAACTAAGAATACTTATCAAAAACATTTTAAATATTTTTACCTTTGACTCAATGATTTCAATTACAGAAATCATTTTAAAGAATAAGCACAGGCTTCTGAACAAGATGGAGGGGTAGGTAGACACACTTCACCTCCTAGCACAACCACAGAGAGAATTACAACTATTTCTCAAAGCAAATAACAACCAGAACCATCAGAAAAAATGGAGCTGCATTGAAGTCTGACAACCAAGGATCATTCATCCAGACAGGGAGGAGGGGCAGAGTTGCAGAGGTGGGTGGAGAGGCACAGAGACACAGTGTGACACACAGAGGTGGCAGCAGCAGAGGAAGAATGGGTAGTCCCACATTCACATGTGGTGGATAAAAATTGGGAGGAGTACTTTGGTAGTGAGGGATCCTAGCCCCAGGCCAGGCCACAGCCCAGAGGTCCAGCACCAAGAAGATAAATCCCCATAATTTCTGGCTGTAAAAACCAGTGGAGGTCGAGGCAACAGAATAAACTGCTGGATTTTCAAGAGAGTTTCTTTAAAGAACCTGCACAGACTTAAATGTACACAAACCCACCTACTCTGGGAATCACCACCAGGGCAACAGCTGAAACGGTGACAGTTGCATATGAGATGTGAGTGAAGTGACTGGAAATGGGGCAAATGCTAGGAAAACCTCCAGAAGCTAGGCAGTGGTACTGTCTCCTCTCTGATCCCTCCTCCCACACAAAGCCACAAAGTGGTGAAGCAGGTTGCCCTACCCTGGTGCTTACCTAAGACTCCATCCCACAGAGTTTATAGGTGCTTTTTACAGGGAATCAAAGCAGTTCTACCTAATACACAGAAACAAACAAAGGGAGGCTGCTGAATTGAGGAGACAAAGAAATATGACCCAAGTGAAAGAACAGAACAAAGCCTCAGAATAAGAACTAAATGAAATGGAGATAAGCAAATTATCAGATGCAGAGTTCAAAACACAGATGATCAAGATACCCAAAGAACTCTTCGAGTAGGGAAAAACATAAGGGAAGAAATGAAGTTTACACTAAGGGAAATAAAGAGAAATCTACAGGGAACCAACAGTGGAGAGAATTACACTGAGAATCAAATGAACAATTTGAAACCCAAGGAAGTAAAAAGCATTCAATCAGAACAGCAGGGTGAAAAAAGAATTCAATAAAATAAGGATAGAATAAGGAGCCTCTGGGACAACTTTCAATGTACCAACATCAAAATCATAGGGCTGCCAGAATGAGGAGTGGTAGAGCAAGAAAGTGAAACCTTATTTGAAAAAATAATAAAAGGAAACTACCCTAATTTGGTGAAGGAAATAGACATACAAGTCCAGAAAGCACAGGGTCCCAAACAATTTGGGCCCAAAGAGAACCACACTGAGACACATCATAATTAAATGCCAAAGGTTAAAGATAAAGAGAGAATCTTAAAAGCAGCAAGAGAAAAGAAGACAGCTACCTACAAAGGAGTTTCCATAAGACTATCAGCTGATTTCTCAAAAGAAATTTTGCAGGCAAGAAGGGACTGGCAAGAAGTATTCAAAGTGATGAAAAGCAAGGACCTACAACCTATATTATGTTGTCCAGCAAAGCTATCATTTAGAATGAAAGGACAGATAAAGTGCTTCCCAGACAAGGTAAAGCTAAAGGAGTTCATCGTCACCAAGCCCTTAATATATGAAATGTTAAAGGAACTTATTTAAGAAAAAGAAGAAGATCAAAACTATGAACATTAAAAGGACAACAAATTCACAACTATCAACAACTGAATCTAAAAAAACAAACTAATCAAACAACCAGAACAAGAACAGAAATATAGATATGGAGATCATTTGGAGGATTATCAGCTGGGAAGTGGAAGGAGGAGAATGGGGGGAAAGGTGCAGGAATTAAGAAGCATAATTGGTAGATACAAAATAGGAGGATGTCAAGAATAGTATAGGAAATGGAGTAGCCAAAGAACTTATCTGCACAACCCATGGACGTGAACTAAGGCATGGGGAGGTGGGTTGCTGGAGGGAGGGGTTTTTCCAGGCAAAGGGGGTACAAAGGGGAAAAATGAGGACAACTGTAATAATATCATCAAAATATATATTTTTAAAAAGAATGAGCACAAATTTCTCTGCAAAGATCTAGTTATTAAAAGGGTTAATTTTAGAAATACAAATTTTTAAGCATCCTTAATGTTCAACAATAGGAAATTTGTTAAAGAATAGGTGGTAACCACACAACTGTTTACTCTCTCTCCATTAAGAATCATTCTATAAATTAATATTTTTAAAACAAACATACAGAAATAAAAAAGAATTTTAAAAACCAGTATATACAGACTAATTTCATTTTCATGCAAAATTATATTGCAACAAGTTTAATATAAATTATTTTTATATGCTAAGAATTTTATTCTCTTTTTTTACTTATATGTACTTCTTGCTTTATCCAAAAATCAGTGTCTATTGTTTTTATTATAAAAAATATTTTATATTTTAAAAACAAAGTATAAACATGTGAATTCCTTTGGGAATATATCTTAAAAAGTCAATGAGTTGTGCACTCTTATTAAGTGTATAAAGAATCATGAACATTTTATCTATCTGACAATAGAAGTCTGATTAAATTATATAACAATTTAATAATCAAATCCTAAATAGACATTAGCTACAGTAGAAAAATATCATTATGTAAGAAACTGTTAAGGACATAAGTAAAAGAAAATTATAAAATAGTGTAATAAACTATTTTTCATGTACAACAGAAAATGCTAAAATTGAATTTATTGAATATGCATAGTAGTTTTCTGTGCGTACCAGATTATAAGTAATTTTAGATTTATTTTCTTTCATTTTTAAGTTTACAGATTTTCTGCAATGATCATACATTGCTTCATATTATACCAACAAAACTATTAAGAAGTCTAGAACCAAGAGAATAAATGTGGGGAAGCCAAGTAAGTAATATATAGTGGGGAATATTAAGGAGAATTTATAAGTTTGGTAATCCTTTGGACCAAGGTGACGGAGGGGGAAAATGGAGAAACTGGCTTGAATAAACATTATCATTATATTTTTACTGAGGAGATTCAGACAAAATCGCAGATTTTAAAGACAGGATAAACAATTGGGTTTTTGTTTTGTTTTGTATTTTTTTAGTGTTTTAAACATCTAGGTGGATGTGATCAATAGGCAGGAAAATTAGTACAGAGTGCAGGTGTTAAGTCTGAATTTTTTATTTGAAAACCAGCAATATATTGGGGAGAGATAAAATCACTGAATGCATGAAATTACCTAGGGATAAGGTAAAGTAAGAAAATAAGAGAGCATAGAAGATAACATCAGAGAACACCAAGAGTTTCCAGGTAGGCTTCCACTGATGTGGTAGATATTACTGCATATTAGTTAGGAAGGTGAACTTTGGAATCAGACAGACCTCGATGCAAGTCTGTCACTTACCATCTATCTCGGCCTTTGTTAAATTATTCAAGCACTCTATGATAAGTTTACTCATTTTTTAAGTAATAATAGTAATACCTGCCTCATAAGATTCTTGAGTACCTTTAATTGGCAGGAATTGCTCAATATATAATAGCCAATATTAGTAGTAATAATTGTTCTTTTAGTGGTAGTAAATGTAAAAGTAAAGAATAATAAACATCTATCAGAAAAAAAAAAAAAGGTAAAACGTAATGTCTCGAATGGCAAATAAGGGAATTTCAAGTCCATGACAGTGTTCGACAGAGTTTAATCTAAAGAAGTTGCAAACTGAATCCAATGGCCTTAGTATTTGTGAAGTTTGTGATGTTTGCCATAATAATGATATCAGACTTGCAGTCATATTTTTCTATTAAAGAAAAGCATTCTCAACAATTAGAGTTACTAATACTTCATATTGTGATTTATTTATTCATAAAGAAATAAAAGGAAATTTTATCAAAATACAATTTATGAATATATTAAAATAAAATTTGCCACTGAGCAACTATGAAAAAGTTAGGGTTGCCTTCGGTGTGTCATTCTGTTTCCTTTCCATTTAACATCATCAGCTAGATCTCTTTCCCAATATGGCTTGACAATGGTTCCCGAAAATCTTCAGAATTTTCAGCCAGAAACAAATTTGTTGTACAAAGACTTCTCTTAAAAATATTGATGTTGCTTCTGCTATATCAGTATCTCAGAAAAACTCATCATGAGAAAGTAAAAGATGGGAAGAAATGTCTCTGCAGAAAACTTCTTTCTCTGGGTGTTTTAATTTTTATTTTATCTTTTAAGGTAACATAGTTGGAAGCACTTTGTATCAAAAAGGGATTGAGTGAAACACATCACAAAGCCAGAGAATAAACTGAAATAGTTAATGTAGGATAGGAAAGTCCAAGGACTAAACCTAGATAAGCAAGAGAAAAGAGAAAAAAGGATATTTGGGAACATCGAGGTTCAAAACCTGGAGCTGCTGCTCAGAGGCCCCAGATCCTACGCAGCAACAGCAAGTTCCTGAGCGAGGAGCCTACTGAGGGGTGAACCAGGAAATGCCGTGTAGTTGACTGGGAGCGAGGAAGCTTTGCTTTGCGAGTATCTTCAAAGTGAGAGAAAGGTCACTTCATGTGAGATGGGTTTTCCAAAGCTCTCATAGCTGTAGTCCCTGCATTTTTCTGTGCTTCTTTGTCATTGGGGTTAGAGAGGCCTAGAAACTGATAGCAGGAAAGCCAGACCAAAAAGGCACACAAAAGTCCATTGTCGAAAGTATCATTTTCAAGCTAAGGGTGAATATAATACATTCATAGAAAGGGAATACCAGCCTAAACATAATGGAAATGGTTATTTCACATTTAAGCCCCTGAGAGGGTGTGAAAAGTTAATCCATACACAATTTGCTTTTATCCCACACATTCCTAATTAAAGAAACGAAGATCCTATTCTTAAAAAAAAAAAAAAAAAAAATTGTCCCATTTAGAGACTGTATCTGAAAAACGACAGTTGTTTATATTAAAATCAATAAAAAAATTCCGAGATCTATATGGCTGACTATGAGTGTTCTTTGTCTAACTCCAGATAAAGCAGTAGAAAGACAGAGTCTCAGGTATTTGAACTGAAGACAACTCTAAAACCAAAATAAAGAAATGGCTTGGGGATGAGGGTGGGTTGGAATATTATTCTGACTCCCCACATGTTTGGTTATGAATAAATAAATCTTGTTTATTTTCTGCAGAAAACTTGGCATTCATAGCAATTCTCTAACATTATACTTTTTTACATTGATTTTAATCTGTATTTTCTATTCAAGTATATTTCTAACAATTTAATTTTATGAGGCATTATGAGGAACAACACCCACCTTTTATTATAAGACTATCCCCACAACACTATTAGGAACTAACATAAATAATATGTAGCAACAATTGTGTTTTGGCACAATGAACCTCTATTACAATTGATGCAAGACTTTTATCCACCTATAAATGTCTCCTTTTACATTTTTTTCTTTTTTGCTGTCACTATATCTAAAATTAATTTTTGAAATATATTTTATGCATTACAATAGTTTTTGAGTTTTTTATTTATTGATTTTTTAGTTTATGTATTTTCTTTCTTATTTCATTCATTCATTCATTTTTTTTTGGTGGAAAGAGTCATCCTTAAAGAACATTTTCTGATATGTCCTTTCTTATACAGTGTTCTATTTTTTCCTAAAAGTAACCCTTTCATTGTGTTAATAAATAAAAATTCAAAGAGCTTTATTCAAGGGTTTTAGACATATTAAAAATCTGTCCTATTGTAATAGGAAACCTTGGAGACTCATTGAAATAGCAGCAAAGGCACAAGTTTCTTTTTATTATGAAAGATGTTTATGTGAAGAACAAAATAGACAAGAGAAAGTAACTGCTTCAGAATACTTGATGGGCACTTTAATCTTCTATTAATATGCAAATTTTGTTCTTTAGAACCCCAGTAAGAGATTTTTTTCCCCAAATCAGGCTATTTAAAAGTAGTCCTATTCTCCCAAAGGTCCTTCTTGCAAGAGTCTAAGTGAAAAAGTATTTTTTATGATAATTCCCAAGATGCTCTTGTATGCATCATTTTCTTTTGAAATTATATGGAGTTTACTGAACCACATTTGTAAAACATTCCACAGTTGATTTCATTCTAAAGATCTCCTTTAATATAACTGATTCCCTTGTTGATCTGTGTCATAGAGAATGTTAAAGAAAAACAGTTTTAACAACATGGGAGAAATAAGAAAAGGCTGTGGACAAGAAATGAAGATACAAGCTTGTGAACAGGAGAAGGACAATTTTTGTTGTGTAATTAACCTCATCAAGAATCTGAGCTTACTGGAAACTTCTGCATTAATGTTACAGTTGTAAAGTCGTCGTCGGCAGCCGTCCGTCTCGAGAGACAATGGTGTAGCTTCTTAAGAGTCTATCTGCACCGCTGAGAATGGCTGTGCAGTCCGACTCGGGAGTGACATGGTATCTGTCTCCTCCCGTGTTGAATCGACATCATGTGATGACGCTGAAGCTACAGAGCCTGGGCAGGGTAATATGGAGGGTCTGCTGTTGCCCATGCAGCAGACCCCCCCTCTCCTCGCAGCTGAAGGGTCCAAGGGAAAGACGGAGTCGATACAGCTTGGGTTCAGGTGCGCCGCAGGAGTTGCCGGTGTTGACTACAACGTCAAACCGCCTTAGGGACTCCGGCTCCGGATTTTCTGTCGGGGTTTACTCCCTTAGCCTTTCCCCTGAAGAGGTATGCCGCAAGGCAGCGGAGGTTTTTTGGGGTCAGAGTTTTCCTTCTCTGAGTTGTAAAGTACCTCTTTATAAACATGAATATTAAGAATAATCACCAAGGTACATGGCCACAGTCTTTGACTTCTTTGCAGGAATTTTTTCTTCACAAAACATTTATTTTTCAGTAACTTGCCTTTTCAAAATGGCTATAATTATAACAACAATGCAATTACAATTTCCTATTGGAGTAGACATTGGGATGAACAATAAAATTATTTTTATATACTCTGTTAAAAAAATTTTAGTTGAGTAAATTTGAAGATCTAATTGGCTTCATTCAAGAATTCATAGATCAGGCAGTGTCCCATTTGCAACTGGAAGGAAACTCCAAAGAGCTACAGAAAAGGAAAGATTTTTTAAAAGCAGAAAGTGGGTAGAATAAGGAAATCATAAACAAAAGGAAGGATTAGTTCAGGCAATATCACCTTCCTTCGAGGGATTAAAGAGCCTATCAAATGGAATACTTTACTAAGAATGCTGGCCAAGGAATTCCAGATAGATTGGGGAAGATTACATTCCTGGGAGAGGCTGAAACAGCAGTTAGGTTAGGTGTTAAGTCTCAGTTTGCTGATGTGAGGCTTAGCACAAGTGGTTCCATTTTGGGCCTATTGTCTCATTTTTAATAAGTCATATTGTTCTCCACACACCAACCACTTCAGCTACATAGTTTATATTAAAAAGAATAAACCATTTTACATTTCTTTTTCTTGCCTTGTCATATTGATGGAAGAAGAATTCTTCACATTTTACCAATATGGTGTCCAGACTATGATTTAACTATTTTTTCCAGGGAATAGGTATTTATTATTTGTTTACCTTGTTATAGATATAAAAATAATATCTGGGAAAATTTTTGAGTGAATAAAATTTATTCTGAACTAGTAAGACTATTATAATTTTTTACAAGTTTTTGCATTAAGAAAAGTTGTGATCCCTTACCCACCCCATAATCTACCCTTACTTCAGAAATATTGACTCTATATATTTCTTCTGGCAGAAAAAAAAAAAAAAAAAAAAACCCTCTTTAGAGCAACTTATGTTCAGGCATAAAATTCAATCTCACCATTACTTTTCAAAGAAAATTTTATACATAAACAGTATCTGTTACTTTTTTCACCCAACCCTTGGATATAATAGCAAGTTCTAAATGTCATTTGTTATCCTAAAAATTAAAACCACACTGAAAGAAAAGTTTTACTAACACGGATGAGAAAGGGGCATGCTTTCTCCTGACTCTATGCCTTTTCAAATTAATTTTCGGTTGGCTAAAGTCTTTCTCCATCTCTTCCACCTGGCAAAATTCTTCAAGGTCCAAGCCAAACACTTTCTCTCCAGTATCCTTCCACTATAACCAGGTAAAGTGGGTTATTTCATCTCTTAAAATTAAAATAACAAAAAGCAACAACAACGACAAACTACTATGTCTCTTACATACCTCACCCAGCAGTTAACACACAGATTTGAAATTATTTTGTTTACATGCCAGGTGCCTCTAACAAAAGTCTAGACATCTGTCTTTTTAAAATCTTTTAAAAATTTTCAGAACATAGTGAAGATTCAATCGTTTACCTACCTAGCCACATATATGTGCTTAAATACTAAAATGAAGATGTATGTATGGGTAAAGTTTTAGGGATGAGAGTTTACTCTGGTCACTATGATGTTTCCAGACTAAGTTAATCAAAAATCAAAAGAACTAGAGATGTTATTTTAAAATAAAAAGCCCACTTTTACATTATAAACAATAAGTAGAGTTTTAGAGGTGTTACAGGTTACGTAGTGTTATGTTGGTTAGAGAGAGAGAAAATATCCTTACAGCGTTAAAATCTATAAAAACTTCTTCAAAAGTTTCCAGTTGAGATCTGGAGAACTATCCTGATCACCCCACCTCTACCAAAATCTCAGTCCTTAACAATAACAATTGTGGTGTATTGATAACCAATACTTTAAATCTCTCTGCAGATTTAACAAACAGTACCAACTGCTTTGAGATTTAGATGCAGTGAAAAGCATGCAATTTTACCAAGCAATAGAAACTAACAATAGTCACAACAAAAATCAATGGAGTGGGTTTGAGGATTGGTTTAAAAAGGACATAGCTGACTGAATTATTACCACTTGGTGCATTAGGGATAATAGCTGTTCAGACCCTGGATTATAGATACCAGCTCAGCAGAATCTAATCTTGCCCAGAGAGAAATATTTATATTCAGTATGTAAGTTTTTTCAAAGGCATAAAGAGTCCACAATATACATTTGGAGGGAATTTGTTCTGTGGATAAGAGTAAAAAACATTATCTCAATTTTTAAGTGGATTACCCATGGGCATTAGGAACTAAGCTAGTGAGGCTACTTGCTAATGCCCTGATCAGAATTTTGTCATTATAACTGTGTTCCCCGAGATAAATCAGAATAAAGAATTTAATACATTGTTCAGGAAAACATCCCTGAGAAAGCCTCTACTGGCAGATAGAACTTACTAGGGTTAAGGGATATGTCTAATGTGTTTAGCATCAATTAATACTGGATGTTGTTATTGTCTTTGAAGTTGAAGTAGTTGGCCTTATGTCAACTCTTAGTATGCAAAATTAAGAATTTGTCATATTTAAGTTTTCCAACCATGACTAAATAAATGTAATCCTGCAAGATACATGTTTCCACTATTGAACATTCTAAGAAAATCCATAGGCCAGCAGACTAAGTGATATTTTTCAATGGTCTTTTTCCAATGAAACAAATAGCTTTTGCTTTATGCACTAAAACCACTATAGGAAATAAAAGCTAGAGATAATGTGGTAAATTCTTCTTTTGGAGAAATATGAACTAAAACATAAAAATAATCAATAACCATCCATGGCCAGATGGCTCAGTTGGTTGGAGCATTGGCCCATACACCAAAAATGTATAGGTTCAGGTCCTGACCAGGGCACTTACCTAGGTTGTAGGTTCAGTCTCTGGTCAGCACATGTATGGGAGGCAACTAATCGATGTTCTCTCTCACATCTCTCTCTCTCTCTCTCTCTCTCTCTCTCTCTCTCTCTCTCTCTCTCTCTCTCTGAAATCAATAATAAAATATTCTTGGGTAAGGATTAAAAACTAATAATAATCCATGACCACAGTTTGACATTATTTCTATTGTCTTTACCATTAGATATGTCATTTGTACTATGTGCTCATTTCCACTGAAGCTTAAGTTTAGAAGAATATGCTTAAACCTGTGATCTGAGAGAAAAGGTAATTTTAAAGACAGATTTATAAGGTGAACTTTGTATATTACCAGAGTGCAAATAAACTCATAAAGAGAAGCCCTGTTAGAAATAAGAATTAACCCTAAAATGCAACAAATGACATGACACAATGTCTTGTTTTAATAACATCAAGCATAATATTTTTACAGATTAGTAAAAGTATAACCAGGACTTTGTTGAAGATATTGAGTTAATGCCGTCATGTGTACCATAAGGAAAATTCCTAGTAAATGAGAAATTCTTCAGATAGTTTGTCATGTTCTTACTAGAGAATTAAATTGCTATTTGTGCTTAGCAAAGTTCAGCAGGGCAGTTACAGGGTCAAATTTGCCATGACCTTTGAACCTAATTAGTATGAATTCAAAGGTTATTCTCTGGAACTCTAAGGAAGTTGCTGACTTGTCTCCATTTCTCCTTTCTGACACTCTTTCCTATAAGCTAGGATATTTTATAAGACTATTTTTTTCCATTTCCACCATTTAAATCTAGTTGTAAAACTATACTTGTAATACTAATACAAATACAATCTATTTTTTAACCCAAAACTGAAATAAATCTGATTCATGAAAAAACTAACAGAATATTTTTGAGATGGTGTACACAATTTGGGAACTCTTTCTGCTTAAGGACAGTAATTTATCTTCCCACAGGTGACTGCTAACTCTTCACAGAGGCCTAACTATTGGTTAATGGTATTACTATCAGACTACCCCATTAGTTCATCAAAAGGACTGTTGAGATGATTGCTTAGAATTCTAGGGTCAGGGATGTAAACATCTTGTTTTAATTCAACTGGAAAGATAGCATCTTTTAAACAAATGAGACTCTTCATCCATTTGGCTCTTTGAAAGCTATTTCATGTGTAACATAGCAAAAGCAGGACTCTTTATTCCACTCTATCCACATCCATATCAAACGACTCCTTCAATCTTCCCCATTTCGATATGTAATATCCTATCAGCTGTTCAAGATGAAATCCATGAATTATTCTTGATTCTTCATTCTGAGTTCTCACATTCAGCCTAGTAACACTGTTAGTACCATCACTAAAATATATCTTGAACCCACCTATTCATCTTCATGGTCATTACCTATTATTTATACCCCATTACTATAATAGTCTCCTACATTCCCTACTTCTTCCCCTGCCCTGCTTCCAATATGTTGTTTATACACTGTTGATTGTGATTCAAAATGCCATTCTTCTAATTTTACTTGCTTCCATCAACTCTTCTGTAACCTCTCATTGGACCAGAATAAAATGAAAACTCCTTATATTCATGCAACATAAAGTGTGCTGCCAGTCTGTGACCTGAAAAGTACAAAAATTAAACTAAAGATTTAGAGATGTTTATACCCATTTGAAAGTGCTTTGACATATATATTTATATGATCAGTGACCTTGTTTTGTTGTGAAGATATAGATAGACCAGTTTGTGTAGCAGAAATCACATAGTGAGTTGTATGTGACTCAGTATGCATATGAGTTTTACACAATAGAACCCTGTGAATTATACACTCCTTCACTACAGATAGTTTGAAAAGCATCTGCTGTGCATATCTATTACCAGCCTCCTCTCCAACCCTCCTCAAGTCACCGGCCTCCTCACTTTCTGTAACACAGGAATCTTCTGAATGACTTTTCTTTCTTCAGCCCTTTGTACCTGCTGTTCCTTATTCCTGTAACAACCTACACCTTACCTCATTTCCTGGTTTGCTCTATGCTTATGTCTAAGAGTTGGATTTGAACATTCATGTCGGAAAAATTCTACATGCTTCTCTCCCCCCAAATGTTCTTTTTCTCATTTTCTCTCTTGTTTATTGAAGAACTGCCTATTTCTTTTCATTTGCTTTCAATGTTTTTATTTCTTGCTTTTTGCTAATACCCCCTTTTCCTTAGCAGCTGTCTTTGGGACATGCACTTAAAGCAGCTTTTCCCCTGCTTTCGGTCTTTGGACTGACATGTGCCCATTTCATTCTTTCAGCACTCTGAAATATAGTAGCAAAAAAGCATATTTCCTTTTAGCTTTTCCAAAGATCAGCTCATTTCAGATAGCAAATCATGTGCTCTCCTAAGTTTGCCTTTGTTGCCCTACTGGCCTGAAGAGGGAAGTGTTAAGGGTATCAAGTTCAGAGTTTTTTTTTTGGGGGGGGGGTGGGAAGCAAAGGTTGTTGTAGCATGGTGGGGGGTTATAAAGAGAAAACTAATAAGAAAAATGAATAGCTGCAGACAAAGCTACATATTTCATCATTTAAGGACATGAAAAGCTAAATACATTCCCTTATTTCTTTATTGTTTAAAAAATTTTATAGTAGATTTGTAGAATCCAGTATGGACCATGGACCTCTGATTTTGATATGGTGGGTATTCTGCAGAACCAATGTAACTAAGGTAGAAAATAAAATTCAGCCTTGGGTAAAATCCATGTGAAAAGAATTTGTTGTCAAAGGAGTTGCAATGAAATATTATGGTTGGATATATGTATTATTAATTGGTCTAAAGTAGTGGTTTTTCTCAGTTAAATCCACTACTTCAAGACTACTTTAAGCATTAATAATCTCAAATACATTTATACATAGGTGGAGATAATTTAAACGTCTCATTTTTTCTATTTTAGGTGCTATAATTCTCAGGGACTATAAGAAAATGTAGGAAATTCTAAACATATCTATAGTTCAATAGAAAAGAAAATGTTGTAATTCTTTAATTTTAAAAAATAATTCCACAGGGAAAAAGGATAGGGTGTGTCCATAGCATTCAAGTTGTTGATTGCTAGACTTAGCAGTATTAGAAAAAACAAGGGTAAATAATATGTTTGAACAATGCTTTAATAACAATACCATCATTTATATTCTATCAACAAAACCCTTTAAGAAATGACATGGAAGAGAATAAGATGGCAGAGGAATGAGGGGAGGCTGTGCTTTCTTGCTCCTGAGACCTGTCTGTAGTTTGGACTAATTGCAGACAGAACATCTCAGTTAACATCTGAATACTGGCAGGAGTTGAGTGTTGGCACTGCTGGATCAGAGAAGACTGTCTGGGAGCGACCTGTTTAGTGAGGAGAGCGGAGGAGAAAGGGACAAGATGGGATTTCTGACTAGGTTGGCTTCCTGAGCTGTGGATGGCAGTACACAAAGACTTTTTAGTAACCCCAGGTTTCCCCAGAGAGGAACTGGGAGGAGAGTGGGGCTCTGCCCGCTGGCAGAACCAGTAGTGGGCCAAGTGGCACCTGGCACTGAAAGACAAGAAACAGCGTACTGCTGTGTATGTATGAATGTGTTTTTCCTTTTCCTTTTTCTCTTTTGTTTTTTGTGGAGAGGGGAGGAGAGGCTAGGGATGGGACAAGATTTTGAGGCGTGCAGGCGCAGAAGCGCACTCGGCCACTCCCCAACCCTCCGCCTGGGTTATGCAAGCATGCACAGGGAGGTGCCCCGTCCACCTGCCCACGTGCGCAACCAACTCACTGGCTGCTGCGCCCAGGTGCCCCTCAGGCCCGCCCCAACAGGCACAAAAATCAACGTGCCGGCCGCCAGGCACAGACACCCACCTCCGACGCACTCAGGTGCCTCCGGACCCAAACTAACAGGCACAAAATCAACTCGCCAGGTGCGTCCTAGCGGGCGTGAGGCTAGCACACAGGCTCCTGTGCATGAGCACCCCCTCCCCGCCCTGATAGGCGCCAAAGGAAAGCACTGGCTGCCGCACCCAGGCACCACCCTGGCTCGCCCCAGCAGGCGCAAGACCAGCAGGCTGGCCAACATGCACAGGTGCCCGTGGCCCCACCCCAACGGGCAACGGGCGCAAAACCAACTCGCTGGCCACCGAGCATGGGTGCCACCCGGTCACCCCACAGCAAGCATGAGGCTAATGCGCCTAATGCTGTGCTCAGGCGTACACTGCCGCCCTGTGCCCAGGCACCCCTGGCCCGCCCCAATAGGCACCAAAGCAATGTGCTGGCCGCTGCACCCAGGTGCCACCCGGGCATGCCCCAATGAGCAGAAGACCAGCAGGCTAGCTGCCGCACATAGGCACCTGCCGCCACCACACATGGGTGCCCGTGGCCCTGCCCCAACGGACACAAAACCAACTCACCAGCCACTGCACGTGGGCACAGAACCAGCACACCGGCCAGGGTGCACAGGCGCCACCCAGGCCCACCCCAACAGGCATGAAACAAAGATGCCAGCCACCCCAATAGACCTACAACAAACCCACCCACTGGCAAGTAGAGGCCTCCCCCTCCATGGGAATAGGAGAGCAACCAGTCTGCCTTGGACCTGCTCACCCCTGGCCTTCACAAGGGAATGCACTGGCCTCTGACTGAGGACAAAGGACAGAGAAATGAACTAGAGGTACTCTGTAATAAGTTTTGGGTGCTGTCTCTTGAGAAAGAGCTAGGAGAGCAGCAGACTAGGTCCCAGTGCAGCAGCATCCCAATTGCTACGGGAGAAATCACTTAAGCAGACTGCTTCCCTCCAAGTGACGTCAACTGGATACAGCAGCTCACCCACTGTATACAAGAAGGTCACACCATAAAGGCAGAAAATAAAAGCAGATCAATCTAAGAAGCAGAAACAAGACCAGTGCCCAAATTGGGGAGGTGGAATAATACCCCACCAAACAGCAACAACACTCCACCAAAAAGATGGGAGGAATTCCCAGAAGGAGGGATAGATGATAGAGAAGCAAGCAAGCTATCAAACGTGGAATTCAAAACAATAGTAATGAGGAAACTCAATGAACTCAATAGATTCAAAGAAAACTATAAAAAACTCCAGGGGAACTATAAAGAACTCCAGGGAAGCTATAAGGAACTTAATGCGAACTACACCAGCATAAAAAAGGACATAGAAACTATCAGAAAAAAACAGCAAGAAATGAAGAATACAATTTCTGAACTGAAGAACACAGTAGAATCAATCAAAAGCAGGCTAAATGAAGCAGAGGATCAGATCAGTGAGTTAGAAGACAACAAAGAAAAAAATTCCCAAACAGTGCAACAAAATGAAAAAAAGACTTTAAAAGAGTGAAGAGGGTTTAAGAGAACTGCAGGCCAATATGAAATGAAACAACATTAGAATCATAGGGATACAAGAAGGAGAAGAAGAAGAGCAAGGGATAGAAAATGATATTGAAAAACTAATGACAGAAAATTTTCCTAACTTGATGAGAGAAAAAGTGATGCAAGTCCAGGAAGCACAGAGGGTTCCAATGAAGATGAACCCCAACAGGCCTTCTCCCAGTCACATCATAATTAAAATGGCAACATTCAAAGACAGAGAGAATCCTAAAAGCAGCAAAAGAAAAACAGCAAATAACATACAAGGGAGCTCCAATAAGACTATCAACTGATTTCTCAACAGAAACACTACAAGCCAGAAGAGAATGGCAAAAAATTTTTCAAAAAAAGGAAAACAAAGGCCTACAACCAAGACTAATCTACCCAGCAAGGCTCTCTTTCAAAATAGAAGGTGAAATAAGGAGTTACTCGGACAAAGAAAGAATAAAAGATGACATCTTCACCAAACCAGCATTGCAAGAGATGCTAAAAGCAATGCTGTAAGAAAAAGAAGAAAAAGAGAAAGGGAGAGGAACACAGGAACAAAGGGAAATGAATAAATACCTGTCAATAATAACCTTAAATGTAAATGGATTAAATGCTCCAATCAAAAAACATAGGGTAGTGGAACAGATATGAAAACATGACCCACATATATGCTGTCTACAAGAGACACGCCTCAAAACAAAAGATCTACACAGACTGAAAGTGAAGGGATGGAAAAATGTATTCCAAGCAAATGAACATTAAAAAAAAGCTGGGGTAGCAATACTTATATCAGACCAAAGAGATTTCACAGCAAAGGCCATAAAAAGAGATGAAGAAGGACATTTCATAATACTTAAGGGAATAATATATCAAGAAGATATAACCCTGGTTAACATATATGCACCTAACATAGGTGCACCAAAATATATAAGAAAAATATTGGAAGACTACAAAAAATATGTCAACAGCAGCACACTCATAATAGAGGACTTTAATACCCCATTGTGAACAATGGACTGATCTTCAAAGCAAAGAAA
Organism: Furipterus horrens; assembly: GCF_987537825.1. Classification (NCBI taxonomy): domain Eukaryota; kingdom Metazoa; phylum Chordata; class Mammalia; order Chiroptera; family Furipteridae; genus Furipterus; species Furipterus horrens. The sequence continues at coordinate 73,058,985 of NW_028327175.1, forward strand.
CACCAAGGATATACAGGCATTGAAAAACACTCTAGACAAAATGGATTTAATTCATATATATAGAACTTTTCACCCCAAAGAAGCAAAACATACATTCTTTTCAAATGAACATAGGACATTTTCAAAGATAGACCATATGGTAGGATACAAAACAAGCCTCAACAAATTCAAGAAAATTGAAATTATATCAAGCATCTTCTCAGATCACAATGCCTTGAAACTAGAAATCAACCTCAAGGAAAAAACTCAGAAACATTCAAAATCATGGAGAATGAATAACATGCTATTAAATAATGAATGGGTTAACAATGACATCAAGGAAGAAATCAAGAAGTTTCTGGAAACAAATGATAATGAACACACAACAGCCCAAAACCTATGGGACACAGCAGAAGTAGTACGGAGAGGGAAGTTCATAACAATACAAGCCTACCTAAAAATGATAGAAGATTCTCAATTAAAAAGTATAACACTATAGCTACAAGAACTAGTACAACAACAAAGCCCAGAGTGAGTAGAAGAAAAAAAATCATCAAGATCAGAGCAGAATTAAATGACATAGAGACTAAACTAACAATTCAAAAGATCAACAAAATAAGAGCTGGTTCTTTGAAAAGATAAACAAAATCAACAAGCCTTTAGCCAGGCTCATCAAGAAAAAAAAGAGAGAGGACCCAAATAAACAAAATCAGAAATGAAAGAAGAGAAATAATGACCAATATCACAGAAATACAAAGGACTGTAAAAAATTACTAGAAACAACTATATGGCAAGAAACTTGACAACCTAGATGAATGAAATGGACAGATTTCTAGAAACATATAATCTTCCAAAACTAAAACAAGAAGATTCAGAAGGCCTTAACAGACCAATAACAAAGAGTGAAATTGAAACAGTAATCAAAAAACTCCTGGCACACAAAAGCCCTGGACCAAATGGCTTCACAGGTGAATTTTACAAAACATTTAGGGAAGAACTAACTCCTACCCTTCTCAAACTATTCCAAAAAATCCAAGAAGAGGGAAGACTCCCAAACTCTTTCTATGAAGCCAGTATTGCCCTAATTCCAAAACCAGGTCAAGACACAACAAAAAAAGAAAACTACAGGCCAATATCACTGATGAATATAGATGCTAAAATCCTCAACAAAATATTGGCAAACTGAATCCAGCAACACATTAAAAGGATCATACATCATGATTAAGTGGGATTCATCCCAGGGACGCAAGGATGGTTTAATATTTGCAAATTGATAAATGTAATACACCATATAAGCAAAACGAAAGACAAAAACCACATGATCATACCAACAGATGCTGAAAAGGCATTTGTTAAAGTACAACACTCATTTATGATGAAAACACTCAGCAAAATGGGAATAAAGGGAGCATTCCTTAACATAATTAAGGCTATATATGAGAAACTGGAAGCCAACATCATACTCAATGGACAAAAACTGAAAGCATTCCCCCTGAAATCAGGAACAAGACAAAGCTGTCCACTCTCTCCACTCCTATTCAACATAGTGTTGGAAGTCCTAGCCACAGCAATCAGACAAGAAAAAGAAATAAAAGGCATCCAAATTGGGAAAGAAGTAAAACTATTATTATATGCAGAAATTAAGGAAGATATAAATAAACGAAAGCACATACCATGTTCATGGATGGGAAGAATCAACATCATTAAAATGTCCATACTACCAAAAGCAATTTATAGATTCAATGCAATCCCTATTAAAATACCAATGACGTATTTCACAGACCTAGAACAAATACTCCAAAAATTCATATGGAACCAAAAAGATCCCAAATAGCCACAGCAATCTTGAGACAGAAGAATGCAAAAGGAGGAATCAAAATACCCGACATCACACTCTACTACAAAGCCACTATAATCAAAACAGTCTGGTACTGGCATAAGAACAGACATATAGATCAATGGAACAGAATAGAGAGCCTAGAAATAAACCCAGGCCTCTATGGCCAACTAATATTCCACAAAGAGGGAAAGAACATCAAATGGAGTGAGAAGAGTCTCTTTAACAAATGGTGCTGGGAGAACTGGACAGGGACGTGCAAAAAAATGAAACTAGACCACCTTCTTATGCCACACACCAGAATAAACTCAAGATGGATCAAAGACTTAAATGTAAGATGTGACACCATGAATATCCTAGAGGAAAACATAGGCAGGAAAATTTCAGATATCCCATGTAACAATATTTTCACTGATACATCTCCTAAGGCAAGGGAAATAAAGGAAAAAATAAACAAATGGGACTATATCAAACTAAAGAGGTTCTGCTCAACAAAAGAAAACATCAGCAATATGAAAAAGGGAACCAACAATATGGAAAAGCATATTTGCCAATGATACATAAGATAAGGGATTTATCTCCAAACTATATAAAGAACTTACAAATCTCAACACAAAGAAAACAGACAGCCCAATTAAAAAATGGGCAAAGGACCTGAACAGACACTTCTCGAAGGAGGATATACAGAGGGTCCATAGGCATATGAAAGAATGCTCAACATCACTGGCCATCTTAGAGATGCAAATATAAACCACGATGAGTTACCACTTTACACCAATCAGAATGGCCATTATCAACAAATCAACAAACAACAAGTGCTGGCGAGGATGTGGAGAAATGGGAACCCTAGTGCACTCTTGGTGGGAATGCAGACTGGTGCAGCCACTATGAAAAACAGTATGGAATTACCTCAAAAAACTAAAAATGGAATTGCCTTTTGAACCAGTGATTCCACTGCTAGGATTATACCTGAAGAATCCTGAAACACCAATGCAAAAGAACCTATGCACCCCTATGTTCATAGCAGCGCCTTTTACAATAGCCAAGTGCTGGAAACAGCCTAAGTGCCCATCTGTAGATGAGTGGATCAAAAAACTGTGGTACATTTACACAATGGAATACTATGCAGCAGAAGGAAAGAAGGAACTCCTGCCATTTGTGACAACATGGATGGAACTAGAGAGAATTATGCTTAGCAAAATAAGCCAGGCAATGAAAGAAAATACCATATGATATCACCTAATACAGGAAACTAAAGAACAACACAAACAAATGAACAAAGTTGAACAAGGAACAGAGTAACAGTTCTTAGGGGAGACGGGGGAGGGAAGGAAGGGGGTAAGTAGGGGAAGGGTTTAGCAAAGGAACTAATATAAGTAACCCATGAACATGGACAACAGGGTCGGGATCGACTGTGGGAGAAGGGGTGGGCTGGGTGGGGGGTAGCAATGATGGAAAAACTGGGACAATTGTAACAGAAAAACAATAAAAATAACATAAAAATAAATTTAAAAAGAAATGACATGTATCTCCAGTCAGAGGGAATGGGAATCAGAAAAATATAATAATAATATTTGCCCCAGTTCTTGTATCCCAGGGTCAGTTTGTTGCTGCGGTCGAAGGAAGAGTTGTGGAACACTTGTCGCATCTTACCCCAGACTATGAAAACTTTTTGTTAACTGTACTGCTCTCTCCTTTGTGTTACCCCTGAGTCCTGACATCCATTTCCTGGACCACTGCAATAGTCTCCCTGCTTCCAAATGTTTCTCTCTCTAATCCACTATTCTACTGCATCACAATTACCTATGAATATATAAATTGAACCTGTGTAAATCTTTCAGTACTTTCCCATTGTTCTTCATCCTTTCTTTGGCCTTAGGAAGGACATAATATGCATAGTCTGACCCAGCCTACCTCTCAACTTCATTACATCTCATTCATCTCTGGTTCTTTCTTCATGTACCTTTTGTTGTTGGAGGGGTGGGGGTCTTCAAAAAGGAAAAGGAGAATTATTAAGTAGGAGAGCACATGGGGGAGTGTTGGGGAGAAGCATTTGAACAAAGTCCTGTGTCCCATTTGTTTCCCAGATGATAGGTTTGCTAAGTACTAGGCCATGTCTATTTTCTCTGTCATTGAACACTTAGAGCCTAACACAGTGCCTGACACAAAAGAAATATGTATTCATGAATGAACCAGTGAATTTGTTCTAAATTTTCACAAGCTAGTAAAATGGAGAATCTGGCTCATTCTTTTTTTTTTTTTTTAAGTATATTTTATTGATTATATTGTTACAATAGTTCCAATTTTTTCCCCTTTGCTCCCCTCCACCCAGCACCCCACTTCTCCAACAATCCCCTCCCCAAGTCCATGCCCATGGGTTGTACATACAAGCTCTCCTGCCTCACCCTTTCATATATTATTCTTCTTTTTTTAAAAATAATTAATAAGTTAAATATTTTAACAAAAAATAACAATCCCTCCCTCTCAGACTTAAGACCCTTTACAATCTTATAAAGGACAATGGACGAAGGTCTCGAGCTCCTCTAGCTGCTTCAAGCTGGACATGGTCATCGTCCTACCTACCCTTGGGTCAAGAAATCCCAAATAAGAGTGGGGGTGTGGAGGGGAGGGTGGCCTTCCCACAAGGGGAAGGATCGTGCAGACTCCAGGTTGGTTGGCTGTCTCTGGACAACAGCATGCTTGGTTTAACAGGCTGGCATCCTTGTTGTATTCTGGGGGCAACAGGGTTAAAGGACATCATTCAATCCGTAGCCACTAGATGACAAAAGACAGGTATTAATTTTTCAATGTCCCACATTAGGGAAAAGAAGGGCTTCTTTGGAGGAAGGTATGCCAGGTACATCTCACCTGTCCAAAACCCTTTTGCCCATTATACTTAGTTTGGACTGAGGGAAATATTTTAGGTTTCCCCCCTCTCAGGCCTCTGGGCTTTTTCTGTCCAAGCCATTAGGATAGAAAAGAGAAACCAATTTTAAAGTGAAGCCCACAGACCACCCCATTCTTCACCAGCCCAGCTACTTAGTTCAGCCAAACCATTGAGTCTCAGGAGGCAGCAATGCAGACAGGATTAAGTGAGGCCTATACGTACAGACAATCACTCAGGTAATGAGATCGTAGGCTTATGCCCTTTGAAAACAGAAAACACATGTTAATTTCTGTAACATAACCCACATACAAGTCTCTAAATCTGTAGGACTGTCTTATCGGAAAGACATCCAGTTGCAAGGCATTTGACATTCTTCTTGCCTGTAAATTAAACATCTTTGATAATGCCACAGACATAGTTTAACTTTCAAATGAAAACAAATTTTAAGTGAAAAGAATCTTTAAAGATGGTTAGCTGCACTACTTCATAGTCTACCACTGGGCATTGTGATCTTCCTTGAATCTTGATTTTTCTCCCTAAGATTACCCTCCTTGTCATTAAAGGGACTGCATTAAGTTCATTTTTAATTTATCCTGTTCATTTGCCTAAACACAACAAGAGCAGCAAATGATCACTTATGATCTTTAGTTCTACTTTTTTTTCCTTTTTAACCTTCACCTGAGGATATATTTGTTGCTTCCAGAGAGAGGCAGAGAGGAAGTAGGGGTGGGTGGGCATGGAGAGAGAGGAAGAGAAAGAGACAGCAATGTGAGAGAACCTGCAACTCAGGTGTGTGCCCTGACTGGGGATCAAACCCATCACCTTTTGGTTTATGGGATAATGACACTCCAACCAACTGGGTCACACTTGCCAGGGCTGGCTTATTCTTTTGTAATTATAATTTTAAATGCTCTGTTTATTGAATAACCAATATGATATCATTTGTAAAAATCTCAAAAGATTCAAAAGAAGAAGTATAAGGTGATGAAAAATCAATATTACTCTCACCTCCCAAAGAACAAATATGACTAACAGTTGGTATATATTCTTTGGAAACTGCACTGGTCAAAGTTTTTTCTCTGCCCCCTTTCCCCTATTTTTAAAAATCATGCAATATGCAATTATGTGTTCTTCCCATTTCTTGCAACAACATAACATATATATTTTCAATATGGCTCACCTTTATTAAAAATCACTTTTATTACCTAAATAATATTTTCAGATCACTCACTTTAGCTCCAAATAATTTGGAGAAATTCATGAACCCTTCCCCCTAATGCCTCCTTCACTCCCTCCACTGCCAGACCTGCTGCTACTGCCAAGACCACAGGGTCTGACCATGGAGGATAGAAAGGGATTTTCCTAATTTTTGATACACTCATTATTTTTTTAGAAGGAAATGCCTTGGTTGACCTGAACAACACAGTTTTGGGGAATTATCTATATCTCTAGAATGTATGTCACCCTCTTCTCCCTGACATGGAAGAAACTTTCTGACTTCATTGGACTCTCTTAACATGCAATGCTCTTTTGCTAGAAAAAGAAACCATGGATGAAGGCAGGTTTTCTTCCTTCTGTCTCTATCTTCCTGCCTCAAAATAAGGAGTTACTAAAATACCAGGCCGAACTGTCTCTGTCCTCAGGTGATCATGTCAAATCATCAGGAAAAGATACATAAAGCACTTAGATATTAGAATTTAGATTAAAAAATCCAAAAGGGTACTGCTTACTTTTATTTATACTTTAAATATGAAAACTTTAGGAATATTTACTTAATGTTAAGAAAAATTGCTTACAAAAACATGAAGTTAAAAGTAAGAAATACTATTCTTTTTTCAGTAACATGTTGTATTTAAACGCACAGTGTATGAACATAGATTGCCTGAGTTTAAATCCTGTCCCTACAATTCACTAGCCTTATAACCTTGGGCAAATTATTGAACTGCTCTGTGCTTCAGTTCTCTTTTCTTCATTTTTATCAAAATGAAATTCATACAGCATACAACTAACCATTGCAAAACGTACAGTTTAGTGGCATTTAGTGCCTTCACAATGCTCTGCAACCATCACCTCTTTCTAGTTTCAAAACTTTTTCATTACCTTAGCAAAACACTGCACACCCATAAAGTTGTTATTCCCTATTTACCCCTACCATCATCTCCTAACAATCACTAATTTGCTTTCTGATTCTTTTTCTTTGTTCAGTGTATATCATGTAAAAGGAATCCTATAATATTTTTTTTTGGCCTAGCTTCTTTCACTTAGCATAATTTTCCAGGTTCACCACATTGTATCATATACCAGTGCTTTCATTCCCTTTTATGGCCAAATAATATTTCATTGTATTGATACAATAAAATGTGTTTATCCATTCATCCATTGATGGACATTTGGGTTAATCCAGCAATTTTCAATAGGTGTGCCCCAAGAATTTTTAAAGCTTGGAATACCATACTATTTGAATGTCCTGTCTTGAATCATAAATATATAGGTCATGTTATAGAGTTGCATCTTATTGCTCAGGTTGCATAATAAGGTTGCATCTATCTGATTGGTTAACTCTTGGTACCAGAAATCCTTATATACAAGTATAGGCACCTGATTTTTTTTTTTTTTTCCTGCGTGTGAGTACCTTTGTTAAAGCTAAGACAGTGAAACAAGGAAGGACGAGGATAGAAGTGACAGAAGAACATCTAGGTGGGGCTGCTTTGGCTCTACAGAAATGTTATAGGAAAGAGTGAGTCTAGGCAAGGCTGCTTTGGCTCACTGGGAAGTCAGAGAAAAGGATTCTTGGATTTAGGCTCTGGGGTTAGCCTAGGATGGGCAGATGCTGCCCATTTCTCCCTTAGAGTTTAAGAGATGCACGCCTATGATGGATGGAAGCTGGAGGCGTGCTCCCAAGAGGAAGAGCGCCTACACTTTCATTGTTAATGTGAATAAATGCTTTCAAGTACAAATGTAAACGGTAAGAGTGAATTCAGATAGTTAATATGAGTTTGGGCTGATGAACTTTGAAATAAAACTAGTGTTTTGGGCTGTTAGAACTAGAATATGTGTGAAAAACGAATCCATTTTTTTCTTTTGCAGTGCATTTCTTTCTATGCTTTCCCATTGGATTCTCCAGGGATTACCTCTGCTAAGTCCCCTTTCATTTCAAGTCCTCCTTCTGGTTTTTCACTTTAATCTCCTTTCTCTACCTCACCTCCAGCTTCTTGGGACTTATCATCAGTTTTTAGATTTACTCATCTCTTCTTTATTGACGAATGACACGCACTTTGTGATAAAGAGATAGTGGAAAAACTATCTCAACTTAAGATCTGGTAAACTGGTATCATGAGAACCATCTTCCTCTTCCTCTGTCCATATAATTCTCATTTTCTTCCTCATAGCTATAGTCTTCCTTCGTTTCTTTGTACTCCATATACTCATATTCCTTGTCCTCTGGCTTCTTCTCCCTCCTCCTCTACATCCCTTTCCTTCCCTTCAACTTCCTCTTCCTCTTCTTCCCCCTCCTCCTCTCCTCCTGCTCCACCTCTACCGGCTTCACATTGCAGTTCTCCACTATGGGCTGGGTGACCATCCCCTCCTCTTCCCAAATGCCTTGCACGATTTCCTGTGTCCCTCACGACTATGGCCCACAATTTTGCAGACACCCTACCAACCTGGATGTAGACAGGGTCACAGCCTACTTTACCACCTACTCCTTTCTGGGGACCTGAAATTGAGCCATGGTGCTCTGTGGCAACATGGCAGGAGAGACACACCAAATGCTCAACTGGAGAAGAGACCTGAGATCGGGAGTTTAATCCTACATCTCATGGCCTAAGATATGAGGAGTCTAATCACTGATCTCTTTAGCTTCCTCCAAGAATTTAGGTCACAACAAATACCTACTTATCCTCATGCCACCTAGAGCACCTTCACATCTTGCCCCAACCCAGCAAACTCCAGATGACAGACCAGAAAAAATGGGTTAACTCTTAACAAATAAGGCTTCAGTATACTACTACATGTTTGAACTTAAGAAATAATGAATTGTGTTAATAATGCAAGTTAATCTTAAAGTGCAGGGTGCATATGTCTATGTCATTTTTCACAGCAAAACAAATAAAAAGATAGGAAATATTTTTTCAGAATTGAAAACAATTTTTCCATGAACCAAAGGATTCACTAATGTTATACAATGAGTGAAAATGGGTGAAATTACAACATATATCTTTGTTGTTTCACTTTACTACATGCTAAAGGAAAAACACCCAACTTCATAAAAGAATAGGGAATTACATAAGCACGTATCAGCACATTTTACTAAAAACATATCAACAAAAATGCTCATCATGACTCCATAGGGAAATGCTACTAAAACAACAGGAAGAAAGCATGAAAAACTTACCAAAAGAGCTAAAATTCAAAACAATTAAACAAATCAAGACTTTCCTCAGATGTTAAGAAATGGAACCCTCATATGCTGCTGCTAAAAATGCAAAACAGTACAATTAGTTCACATGACAATATGTGAGTATCTCCAAAACTTAAACATTAACCTACCCTGTGACTCAGCTGCTGAATTCTAACTTACTGCCACAAGAAAATGAACATAGCTGGAAATAACACATGTCCATAAACAAAGGAATGAAGAACTAATAGCAGTATGGGGGAACACTGGCGGTACCCCGCCATCAGCACAATAAAACGGCCGTCATAGAGCCACACTGCACCAGTAGTCCAAAGCCATTTTTTTCAAGAAGGATCATTGCACTGGCCCTAAACAGGTTTGTACTGGCATCAGTTCAACTAGTGTTGAAAACTGCAAGTGAGGCCTGATAGCCACCAGGTAGGAGAGCGAAAGAAAACAATGCTGCCCTGGCCTCATCTGTGTATGTGTGATCCACAGGAGCATGAGGTGGCCTTGTACTAAGTCTTAGGTGCAGATATCAGATGAGAAGGGTCTCGTGTCTTCTTTAGGCAATAGCCTAGTCACTACACCAAACCTTAGTCTTCTGCTGAATTAAACTTAGATGGAGAAAACAGATATACTATTTTTACTTCAGACTGAACCCAGATGTGTAAATTGAGGAAACAAAAAGTTGATATGCTTTAATAACCCATATTTTAAATAAAGTTTACAGAATAAATTTTATACCCCTTGACTGTTGGTCCAGAAAATAAATAGATGTCACTTAATTATTAGGCCTGGCTTTCTATGGTATCAAATACTCTGTTTTCCATTGCAATCAACAGAAAAGGCCAAAGTGCTATTCTGTGCTGCATATAAAAACAATTCAATGGCAGCATTTTCTTCTGTTTTTCTACAGCATATTTTGAAATATAAGGTATCCAAAATAATTTCTATCAATATCACTTGGGATTACTTTATATAAAAGTTTCTACATGCTGTCCTTTGCAATTTTTTCTATCCATAAATATATTTCTACTGGACCTTAAATACTATGACTGTTTTATTCTTTATTGTGACTATTATGAATAAAGGGTATAAAAGAAACCACAAGGTTACTGGAATGTTTTCATAATATTAAAGAGTTATGTCAGTAATATAATCCCTAAAGGAAAACAGATTTCTTAAAAGAAAGCAAGACCAAGTAAAGTGGAGGACTACTTTCAAATCAGACAAAATATCTTCTCTCTCATTTATTTTAATTAAAATAAATAAAAACGAATTGGGGTTACAGAAATCATACCGTACTTCCTACACCATCCTTTAGGTAAATCTACTATATAACATCAGGAAAAATTGAACACTCCTAAATTTTATGACATGATCTCATACCCTAGCAGTACAAAAAAGCATTAAATGGCAAGGAATTTCTCTGTCCTGTGGTACCACTATATACTATTACAAGGAACGATGTAACAATTCAAAAGCATGTTACATTAGAGAGGTTCAATGATTTTACCATACCAAAATGCCTGAAAAAAGAATTTGCTGTTATAGCATGTAACACTAGATACATTGAAGAAAAAGTGTCATTTCAGTATAAATCTAATACTTGTCAAAATCCAAATACTTCTAACTCCATGAGAGGCAAAAATAAGTTTTTTAGTTTTGTCTAAATTAAATGTATGTGAAATGTAATTAACATGATAGATATATATATATACATATATATATATATATATAATCAAAGAATTTTGAAAAATGTTTTGTTCTGATAGATGGATTTAAAAGTAAGTGCTAGTACATACCTGCCTCAGGTCAACTTCAGGGGACCCAAGAAGCACACATATTCTTTCCCATAGCCCCAGTTACCATTTTCCACAGTGAGGCCAGAACAGAATTTTTTAAGCATGATTGAGTTTGTATTATGCCCTACCTTAAAATACCAAAATGGCTTTCCATCTCACTGATCATAAAGACCGTTTGTTTTTTTTGTTTGCTTTTTTCCTAATTAAGACCAATTTACCTGACTCCTGCCTACCACTCTGAATTCATCTTTTACCACTTGTCCCTTTATCACTATGCTGTAGGAACACTAGACTTTCTAATCTTGAACATGACTGGATTTTGCACAGCTAAAGCACAATGATAAAAACCACCCAGTCACCCTGATTTTCTTCCTAGACATATCATCAGCTGAAAATTCATAATCTCTCCCTTCCTAAACTAGATTTTAACAATAGTGATTTTACCTGTCTTCCTTAACTCCTGATACATAGTAGGTTCTTGATTAATAATTGTGCTATAAATAACCTATACAATGACAAATAAACTTGTATTAACTTTTTAAGAAAATACTTCCAGTAAAGATTTACCCAAGTATGGAATGGAATAACCATGATTAAAAATTAAAAGAAAGAAAGAGAACTAAGGAAATTCTCTGATTAATACTGAGAGATGGTCTTTTATATTACCAATGCCCTTAACTAGGAAAAGTTACTTGGATATAAGCCTAGAAAGAAACGAGGCCCAGGCCATGACAGGAATATGTCTAGAAAACAGAAAGCTTTTTATTGCTAATCATACTTTAGGATCCAATGGACATGAGGTGAGAAGTGGAAATGTTTCCATAAGCTAGTATTTCCCTGGATATGGAAATAATGCAACATGCTACTCTTAAAATTAGTACTAAGAAATAACACAATGATACTGCACATATAATTGTACATGTCCTTATATATGAATTATAAATTATGACCTTGAACAAGTTAATCTGTAACTGTTTTCTCATCAGCAAAATAGAGATAATAATACTGACTTCATAAGGTTGTCTCAAATATTAAATAAGTTCATATGTATATAACACCTAGAATAAAGTGTGGCATAAAATAAGTGATAAAGATAAAAAAACTACATAAATCAGTTTTGAAAATTGTGTAATATATGTCCATTCCCATTAGATATAGCTTTTTTAAAATCATATATACCAATAGAAAATATTTGGTAAATGCTTAATGCCTAAATAGTCATATTTATATTAACTTAGAAAAAGAATCATGAAAACTTAAGAGAAAATGTCTGAAAAGGAACCCAAAACACTAATTTGAAAGGACATAAGCACCTCTATGTTTATTATAGCGTTATTTAATATCACCAAGATATGGAAGCAGCCCAACAAGTGTCTATCAACAGATGAGTGAATAAAACAACTATGGGACCTTTACACAATACTACTCAGCTGTAAAAACAAAGAAAAATTTACCCTTGTGACAGCATGGATGGACCTGGAGAACATTGTGCTAAGTGAAATAAGCCAGTCAGAGAAAGACAAATACTATATGATTTCACTCATATGTAGAATCTAATGAACAGACTGAACTAACAAGGAAAATGGAGACAGATTCATAGATGGGGAGCAGGATGACAGCTAGTGGCAGGAAGGAGGGTGAGGGGATAGAGTGATTGAGAAAAAAGGAAAAAGGACTCATAGACATGGACAACAGTGGGGGAATTGCTGGGGGAAAGAGGGTATAATGGGACTAAATGGTAATAAAAAGAATACAATAGAGATTAAATTTTTTAAAAAAGGAAAAAAAGAAGCAAATATACATAGGTTAATCTACTACTGATAAAATTATATTCATTTATAAAATTAAGGTAATTCATCCTCAAGGGAAAAAACACTAATAGCATTAGTAGAATGCTTAACAGCTGACAAGTATTTTCTCATACATTATATCATTTAAGCTTTATAATTATACCTATGATAACTAAAATTTAAAGTGATTACAGTATTTCTTTTTTTAATTGGTGAAAATAAAAAAATGTGCCTTTTATTTTACAGAAAAAAACTAAACGGTTTTTTTAGCCAACTCAATATTGCGACAGAAACCTTTTCAGTACAATTTTTTATTTATTTATTTTTTTGGTCTAAATTTGTGACTATTTGTGAGGATAAATTCACAGAAGTAGAACTATAGGATCAAAAAGTTGAACATTTTCAAGGTTCTTTTTTTATTATATTTTATTGATTATGTTATTATTGTCATCCTGATTTTTCCCCATTTGCCCCCATCCACCCACTCCCTCAGGCAATCCCCACACCATTGCTCATGTCCATGGGTCTTGTGTATAAGTTTTTTGGCTAATCCATTTCCTATACTATACTTCCCCATGGCTATTCTGTAACCAACTATTTATACTTTTTAAATTCCTCACATCTTCACCCATTCCACCACAACCTTCTCCCATCTAATAACCATCAAAATGCTCTCTGTATCCATGATTCATTCTGTCTCTGTTCTTCTTATTTGCTTAGTCTGTTTTTTAGATTCAGTTGTTGAAAGATATGTATTTTTTGCCATTTTACTGTTTATAATTTTGATCTTTTTCTTAAATAAGTCCCTTTAGCATTTTATATAATAATGGTTCGGTGATGATGAATTCATTTAGTATTTTTCTTGTGTGGGAAGTTCTTCATCTGCCCTTCGATTCTAAATGGTAGCTTTGCTGAGTAAAGCAATCTTGGCAGGCTTTTCATGACTGAATATTTCTTACCAATCCCTTCTAGCATACAAAGTTTCTTTTGAGAAATCAGCTGACAGTCTTATGGGAACTCCCCTTTAGGTAACTGACTTCTTTTCTCTTGATGCTTTTGAGATTCTCTTTATCCTTAACCTTTGGCATTTTAATTATGATGTGTCTTGGAGTGGGCCTCTTTGCATTCATCTTGTTTGGGACTCTCTGTGCTTCCTGGACTTACATGTCTATTTCCTTCACCAAATTAGGGAAGTTTTCTTTTATTATTTTTTTCAAATACATTTCCAGTTTCTTGCTCTTTCTCTTATCCTTCTGGCACCCCTATGATGCAAATGTTGGACCTCTTGAAGTTGTCCCAGAGGCTTCTTACACTATCCTCATTTTTTTTAGATTTTTTTCTTCATGTTGTCCTGATTGGTTGTTTTTTGCTTCTCTATGTTTTATATTATTGATTTGATTCTCAGCTTCACCCACTCTACTGCTGTTGCCCTGTAAATTATTCTTTATTTCAATTAGTGTATCCTTAGTTTCTGACTGGATCTTTTTTTTTTTTTTGCTGTTGAGGTCCCCCTTAGGTTTCTTGAGCATCCTCATAACCAGTGTTTTGAATGCTGCACCTGATATATTGCTTATATCCATTTCATTTAGCTCTTTTTCTGGAGTTTTGGTCTGTTTTTTCCAATTGGGCCATGTTTTTTGTTGTTGTTTGTTTGTTTGTTTTGTCTCCTCATTTTGGCAGCCTCCCTGTGTTTGTTTCTATATATTACATAGAGCTGCTTTGTCTTTGTGTCTTGGTAGTGTGGCCTAATACAGTAGGTGTCCTATAGGTTGCATTGGCACAGCCTCCCCTATCACTCAAGTTGAGTACTTGGGGTTTGCCCTTCATGTGAGCTGAGTATGCCCTCCTCTTATAGTTGAGCCTTGATTGCTGTTGGCATCAATGGAAGGGATTTACTCAGGCCATTCAGCAGTAAGGATTGGCTGTGACCACTTACCACCAACTTCCAACATATGGTGTTCCAACATAGCTGGTAGCTATCCACTGGGTGCCTTGGCCCTGGAGTTTTTCAGGTGGTGCAGGCCAAGGTCAGCTTCCAACTGTGTTTTTCCCAGGACCACGCTTCCTGAGCTATAAAACAATATGAGATGGTTGCTGCTTGTGCAGGGCTTAGAGATTCCCAGGTGAAACCAAGCTTTGAATCTATGCTGGCTGCTGCTAGTGCTGGGCCTGGGGCTCACCGAAGCCAGTTGTTCCTTGTTTGATAAGATTTAGGAAGTTGTGAAGCATGAGCCAAAACCAGCCATTCATATGGAAAAGCTGCTTAGGCGGGGAAGAGTCTCTGGGGGGTCTCCAAGGTGGGTCAAACAATGTTAGCCAGGTTGATGGAGTCTGAGATATGGCACCAGCTTGCCAGCTCTTTTGGGGGAGGATTTAGAAAGGAATAATGACCTCTGCTTGTCTTGATGTCAGACCCTTCAGTGTCTCCCTGTATACCACTAGTCCTTTTAGCAGCTACCCAAGTGCAGGAGCTCAGAAAGAGTGAGTGTGAGTAGGTGAGCCTGTGTATGGGTTCTTTAAGAGGAACTGCTTGGGGCTCCAAGAGTGTCTTCCACCAACTCAATCCCCACTGGTTTTTGAAGCCAGAAGTTGTTGGGACTTATCCTCCTGGCACTGGAACACTGGGCTGGGGGAGGCTATTGTGAAGCTAGGATTCTTTGTTCCCAAGATCTCTCTCCCAAATTTTTATCCACTGCACATGGGTATGGGACCAACTTTTTCTGCATCTGCGCCCCTCCTAGCAATCTAAATGGATGTTTCTTTAGTTCTGTAGTGGTCAGGCTTCCATTCAATTCAATTTATGATAATTTTGAGTGATAGTTTTTCTAGATTTTAGTTGTAATTCTGATGTGATTGTGAGAAGAGGGGAGCCATGTCTTCTATGCCGCCATTCTGACTGGAAGTCAAGTATTTTGTCATGGTCACATTTTTAATAAATCTCAATACCATTCCAATTTGTAGCCAGGTGTTTGTTTGTTTTTTATAATATTTTATATCTCCCTCCAATTCACTGAAGAAAATGTATAAAAATTATAGTTGAATAACTATTGAGCACCTACTATACACCAGGCGTTATTCTATGTAGAAGAAATGCAGATGTTATTTTTTTTAAGAGTTGAATTCCCTGTCCTAGTATAGCTTATATTCTATACAATCTGGGAAGGAAACAAATACTAAAAAGACAAGTAAAATGTGAAGTCCTTAGATGGTGGTAAATTCTACACAGAGTCAAATAAAGCAGAAGAGGAAGCTAAGATGTGCCAGGGAACTAAGGATGTTGCAACTTTAATAAGGTGCTCAATAGAGTGTTTAAGGAAAGCCTCAGTGAGAATGCTGCATATTTAAACTAGTCTTGTGAGCTACTGTGGATATCTTGAGGAAGCTCATTCCAGGCTAAGAGTAAATCCACATTGAAGAGTGTCTGGCATTTTTAAGGAACACGAGTGGACGGAAGCCAAAGAAGTAAAGGTGAAATAAGAGATAAAATCACAAAGGTAATGGGAAACCAGATAGTTGATGATCTTGTAGATTATTGTAAAATCTTTGTTTACTTTCCAAGTGAGCTGGAATCGAATATAGAATTTTATACAGAAGAGTTGCATGATTGTTCACAAAGACGACAACATAATGACTCCTGTTGCTGAATTGATTGGAGTGGAGGGAACTGGGGATAGAACCAAGGCAAAAGCAGAGAAATCAACGTTAGAAGACAATTGCAGTAAACCACAAGAATGATGACAGTGGTTGGGTCCAGGAGATTAGCAGAGAAGATGTAGAGAATACTTTCATTCTGAGTATATTTAAAAGGTAAAGTCAATAGAATTTGATGATAGATGGGATATGAGGTAAGAAAGACAGAAAGAAATCAAAGATGATTTGAAAACCTTAGACCTGAAAACCTAGAAGAATGGAGTTGCCATTAACTAAATTGGGGCAGCCTACTGGGAGAAATAAGTTTGACTGGAGGTATGGAAGAGATAAGGTATTTTACTTCATGTATGTAAAGTTTGAAATTTCTATTAGATATTCAAGGGAAGATGGCAGTCTGATATCTAATCTACAGTTCAGGAATAATATCTAATCTAGAGTTCAAGTTAAAATGATTTTATGTCTATATAATGTAGTATATGTAGTATATATTACATTTATATAGATAAGTTACTTGTGACAGACTAGAAAAGAGCAAAGGAAATGAGAAGAGAGACTGGAAGAGGACCGGGGTCAAAGGGAAGAGAAGGAATCAATAAATTACTTCACCATTGCTGTAAGCGAAAGTTACTTTAGAGAAGAGTGAGTAATCATTAAGTCAAGTTTATACAATGAGATATTTGTGGTTTCTTAAAGAACATTAGAGAAATGTCAATCAATCCTAAACCCCACATTCTCCCCATTTATCTAGGGTTCACAGGCAACATGGCAAAAGGATCAATTTAATAATGGGTAACATTTATGGAAAAGATTAGAATAATTATATTGACACAGCCTTATGCCTAAATAACTTAAAATCTTCCTTCATGTCATATTGAATGCAAGTAAGTGGGGGCTTTGATCAATTGCAGTCAATGGTGTGGCCAGGAGATAATACTTACGAGTACATGAAAATAGTGAAAAGTAGAACTTTTCTCTCTTCCTAGTAGATCTAACCATAGTGTTCTATTTGGAAAGAATCAGTGTTAAAGATTTTCTTAATCCAAAGAATGAAGCCTAAATTTTTTCCAAATATGATTGTGTATAACTATAAATTTATTTTGCTCATTTTCAAGAAGAATCAGAAGTAGGACATCAAGAAACTGGCCTCAGATTTTTTTTTTTTAAATAATCATCACTATTATAATCTATATGCCTGCTACTTGACAAAATCTCCACTCAACCCTCTTTAAAAATATTGTTTTTATTTATAAAATGATCTGATTTTAATTAAAACATAATTCTAATGAGATTGGATGACTTGTGTTCCTTCTTTCTAAATTAAATTGGCTTTAAATGTGAAGGCTTATATTTTAAGGGTTACTGTAATACTCACGAAAGTTGTATGGTAATGGTACTGACTGAGGAAGGAGAAAATTTAGGTGAAAGAATAGCTCTGCCAGAGGACAAATGTAAAGATTTTATTTAAGAAAGTAAGAAGTATTCCTTCAAATGTTTTTTCATACTACAGTATTTTTTTCTTTTAACCTGATTTCTTTTTAATCATTCAAGACTAATAAAAACAGAAGAAGAACAGATACAGCCACAGAAATACATGCTGAATGTTTTATAGTGATTCATTCTTTAAGCATAGTCACAAATGTATTTTTGTGTTATTTATATCAATGGTGATTAATTTATAAAGCGAATGCTCTGCTCTGTCACCTACACAGACAGAAACAAGCCAAAAAGTAAAGATTTTCTCTCCATGAAATTGCCAGTTAAGCATGCATGAATGGGTCCTGAATGCTGCCATGGACAAAACCTAATATTAACAAAACAAGGCGACTCTCTTCAAGTTCAAATTGCTACAACAATTTCGCATATAACAAAATTCAAAAACTTAAAGATAACTGGGAATAAAATGGTCCTCTAAAATAAGGAATTTTATGGCTCTGGCTGGTGTGGTTCAGTGGATTGAGTGCCGGCCTGCAGACCAAAGGGTCACCGATTTGATACCTTGCCGGGTCACATGTCTGGGTTGTGGGCTGGGTTCCCAGTTCCCCAACTGCACAAGAGGCAACCTCTCTTTCTCCCTCCCTCCCTCTCTCTCTAAAAATAAATAAATAAAATCTTTAAAAAATAAAAATAAAAAATAAGGAATTTTCTGAGGTTTCAACTTATTCCTATATTCAATCTTCTCAGGCATATATTGTTTTCTGAAAACAAAATCATAGGTTCTGTCATTTTGCCTTGTTCCACAATGTAACAAACAATCAAGGAGATAAAAATAAAATATAAAGTTTCCAGAAATTTATCAAAACCAAAAAATAAAATCTTATTTCAGTACAAAAGGGGGAAGGAATGGAGTACCCATTTTTGTTTTCCTAAATCAACATGGGCACATTTACCTTATAAAGGACAGTACTCAAGGAGAAGAATACCATTCATTTCTCCTAAGTTACACAAGGGGTCAATGGCAGGTGTTAAGCATGAGATAGAAATAAAAAATATTCAAAGCAATAACAGACACATGAAACACATCCCAAAGGGAAACAGGAGAGCCACAGGAAAGAAATAAAGTGAAGTGAATACAACCTCACAACTAGTGCAAATCCCTCAGGAATGCTCCTAATATGAACCGTTAAACCATGTGTTTAACATTTGATAAATCTAAGTTCTTATTTGTCAGATGAAGAAGCTCTAGGCACAGTAAGCATTAACCTGAACCATAAAGACATTGTGTTGGTCAGTCTTTTTGTTCATTGCAAAATGACTTTGCAGAGATGTATATCTGGATCTTGATTCTATGTTTCATTCTTATGAGTTAAATAAATAGAAGTCCTTCATGTCTGAATATTAAGTTCATTCTTTTAAAAGATGGTTACTGAAATATTTCATGGCCATGTCTACATAATGGAAACACCAGAAACAATCTCCTCCTTGCTTTGCTCCACAGTTTTGTTTTGTTTTGTTTTGTTTTTGTTAATCAACATGGCATTTCTGAAAAGGTTTGATGAGAAAACAAACTTCTCTAGTATCCTCACAGCAGTTATGTTGCCAGGCACATGCCTTATCACCACTGTTAAAAAGAAAAATTGATAGATGGATAGTAGGAATATAATATGATAAAAAGATATAGGCTTAGAACTTGGGCAAGTCATATTCTTCCACTATATTTCAACTCTTCAATTACAAAATAAAATTATTGATTAAATAATTTTTAAGGCCCACCCATCTCTAACATTCGATATTTCTAAATTATTCCAAGCTACTATTAAGCACAAAGATAATCAGCTGAGACTGTAAACCCCAGTATGTTTGGTTTGTTTATCATCCATCTTTTCCCAAGCACTTATTGTGTGACAGGTACTGTGGCAAATACTTAACAAAATATTTATTCATTTAATCCTCACAAATCTATGAGACAATGATATCATTCTTCCCAGCATTTTATAAATGAGGAAACTTAGAAAAGTTAAACAGTTTGTCACAAACTATATACTGAATCCAGTAAAATAATATATAATAACTATTTTCTACTGCCTCCAGTCAGATGGGGGGCAAAAGAACAGAAATCAATAATTCCAAAGCTGAGAAAACTCAACCAACTTCTTTGAAATAGCCCAATTAGGAATAAAATGATTAAGCATCTTATTTGGAAATCAAAAAAGCAAAATTGATTCCACAAAATCAGGACATACTGACATGTATTAATTCCCTTTTTGAATATCGTTCATCGGCCTAATCAGTGTTTCTATATCCAAGCCCTCTCTTTCATAGCATTTAGACTTATACTCTTACTATAATTCTGTCATTGTGTAAAATGACAGTTCAACATAAAAATGTATAACAACTGGAACAAAACTACCCATGGCATGAATACCCTGAGTCTTATTCTGCCTCAGTATTTTTCCAGGATGCTCCAGATTCTAGGACTGTTCTAGATGAGGGTGCTCTGCTTCCCAGAGCCATTTTCAACCCAGAAGACTTACCTGCACCAAAGTTCATTTTTATTTTTAAGGATGAATCTAGAATTTAATTTCAAAGAACTTTCTATTTAAAATGTTAATTTAAATAGAATTAATTATGATAAAAATTTCACAAACTGCATTCAGGAGATCAGGAACAGGAGCACACTTGAGAAATTTAGTGGAAAAGCAATTACTTTACTCAAGGAACAAATTATGTAAACCTTCCCTTCGTGAAACAGTCTTAGATTATAATCTAGAATCCAAAGAACCATGACAGTGCTTTCTGGAGACTTTTAAAGTTAGTATCCCTTTCCTTTAAAATACTTCAGTGGGCTCTACAAAGTAGTAAGACAAGATGTTTGTACAGTGATTTATATGGTATTTTGCATCTTAACAGCTGGACTCTATGTTTGTAGTATTGCCATGTGGCACACTGTTCAAAGCAATGGAGTTTTAGAAGTCCTGAAAACAGGATGTTCGCTTAAGGAATATATAGGACATGTTACAAATTTAAAATATGAAAAGGAAAGGAATTCAGTTGCAAAGAACATGAAACCTGAATCCACAAGCTTTTCCAATGTTTTTTAATGCAGTCAAAGACTCATGAGAAATGTT
This sequence comes from Furipterus horrens, assembly GCF_987537825.1. NCBI lineage: Eukaryota > Metazoa > Chordata > Mammalia > Chiroptera > Furipteridae > Furipterus > Furipterus horrens. Next base: position 73,079,898 of record NW_028327175.1, read on the forward strand.
CATTCTTCCAACTGTCAGCAGACACATGTATGAAGCTTAACTGGCTTCATAACAACACCCACAGGGCTTTTTCTTTTGGTTTAGCTTCATTTTCCAACAGGTTTTAAGAATCAGTAATGTTTTTAAGCAGCCATTTTTTTGCAACAAATCTCTTATTTTTAAAAAAACAGGATATATATTTTAGTTTAACACATGGACTCTTCAAGATATTCTGAATGTCTAATTTATCTATATGTATTCTTCCAATTTGTACAAAAAAATTATAACATAGTTGAACAGATTAATATAGGTGCAAAAGTATGTTTTGATTTCAAGGAATAATCTTTTTATTTATTGAAACAAGAACCAAATATATTTCATACCATAAACTACTAAAGTTATTAATTATAGTAATAAAATTGTAATTGACACTAAAGAATAAATAATGTCTTTGACTGTTATTTAACTAAAAGAAGTAACTTCTAGAATTAAAAATAGAAAAAAGCTTAGCCTCAAATGAGGACATTTCTTAATATTAAAACTGTGTACAGAGCAAACTATGTAAATGCAAAATTAAAAATTAAACTGCTTTCAGCTTTTGGATTTAAAAATCCCAAAAGATCAAAAAATATTAGTATTAATATTCAAGTTTAATTACTTGCTTTAATCATGTTTAATCATTTGTACCATGAACTATAAAACAAGAAATCCAATTTTTTTGGATCATTATGTTAGAAATAACTGAATATGTGATATAAATAACCCATCCAGACATTTTTATCTACATTCTTTTAAAGATTCAACAGTATATATAGAAGGCATAAAATGGCTAAAGAAGATAGCTCAAACTATGTATTATTATTTAAAAGTAGACATATGGCTGACTTGATCTGAGAATTGTGTCAACTTCAACTTCTTTCAGAACTGATTACCAATTGTGATACAAGTTAATGGATAAAAATAGTACCAGAATTATTTATTTAAATACTCAATTTATGATTTATGTCACAGAATTTGCACATGTTGAAAGAAAAATCAAAATATAAAGAGCAATGACCATTATATATAATATAATTTAAGTAATATACCAAATCTAAAAAGATTCCAACAATAAACACTTTCACACTTTTTGCTAAATAGTTCTTCAACATCATGCCAATGGTCATAGCTGACAGTGCTGTAATCCCATGCTGTGTCCTGCTTTTTATCTTCTCTGCAATCATCCTGTAGAATGAAACAAACATAATAACAGAAACATTTTATATAATGTTTACATATATTAAGGGAAAGTGATTATAGATATAATGGGAGAGAAGGAGTATTCCTTTCACAGTATTTAAAATCTGACACAATTTTGTTTCAAATTAATCACAATTTATGTATTCATTCATTCTTTCATTCAACAAATAATCATTGAATGCCTCTTATGTGCCATGTACTATTCTAGGTACTATGGATGGAACAGTGAGTTTTATGAATAATAACTCTGCCCTTATAACCCTGCATTGTAGTGTGGAAATCAATAAGCAAATATATATAACATCAGTTCAGGTAATTTTAAGAGTTCTAAAGACATTAAAACTAAGAAATGTGATATAGAAAGATTTAAATTATGCCAGTTAAGTCAACAAGAAAGACATCTGTGGAAAGGTTATACTTGAGCTTAAACCTGGATGATGAGACGATAAAATCATGTAAATATTTTGGTAAATCAATCTACGTATCAGGGACAGCAAATATTCATTTGGCCAAAAAGTCAGTTATTCATTTTTTTTCTGTACAATGGCTCTAGTAGTGCTTAGTTGTCTTTAACTTCATTGAAAACAATTTTGTTAGATTTTATTTTAACAGCTGTCATATCAGCGAGCACTTAAAAGACATAAAAATTGGTGAATTTTTGTGTAGCCATTCATTGAAGATGGAAGAAAATGCAAACATTTTTTGCATATTATGCTTTATTATTTCAAGAAAAGTAAAAACCTACCTGAAATGCAAAAAGAAAGATTTGTGCAGTGTATGGAGAAGGTGTTGTAATTGATTGAATATGTCAAAAGTGATTTGCAAAGTTTCTTGGTACTATTGATATTTTGGCCAAATAATTCTTTGCTGAGGGGCTGCCTTATACATTGGAAGATGTTTAGCAGCACCCCTGGCCTCTATCTGCTAGAAGCCAATAGCTGGAGATAGCCAGCATACTCACAATATCCAAATCAATAAAGTTTTTGGTGAAAATGAAAGATGTGTCTTTTATTTTACAGAAAAAACATAATGGATTTTTTGGCCAACCCAATAAAAAGGCCCTTTGCATGGTGAACATATGTTTAAGAAATAGAAATACGGTAATGTTTGCTGGAGCATAGTATGTAAGGCAGAAAGAATGAGGTTGCATTATCAAGTCAGAGAAGTAGGCATGTTCTATTTATGGCTAGATATTCTATCTGAATGGTGCTTCCTAAAGTATTAAAGAAGACATTACGCACAATAGTGTAGGGCAGAGTGGAAACAATAAGTCTCACCTTGAAGAGAAAGCAGGAAATTCAGATTTAGTTTTTATTAAGCTCTCCTCCAACACCCCTGGAGTGCAAACCTCATGAGTTTTTATACCAGTCTAAGCATCAGGAAGACCCCAAGATCTCTTGGGTATCTACTCATACTCTTTACCTCTGATAAGCAGTGTCCCGGTGTATCTTTACAATTGGTGACTCAAGAGTTTCTTTCTGTGCTGCACTTAGGAGCAGGAATTGTTCATATGCTGGAGACCCATACGCCTATAACCCAGCCTCCTGGGTGTTTCTTTCTGAGCACTACCAAGTTTTCATGTGCTACCATGAATCCGATTACAGACTATTATACTCCCTCCACTCTGAAGGTATGCTAATGTCTTCTATTTGTTTATCCTTGCCAGTGAACTAACAATGAAGGTTCCATTTTTTATATTTGTTTATTTTAGTTTCTAATCATTACTCAAACCAGAAGTTTCTGATACAGCATCAGATGACATCTTAAATATAAATATATTTTTCAAATCAAATGTGAATATATACAAAATCTCAGAACATACAAATATAGGTTATATGTAAAGTGATACTTAAATAAAATACATTTGAGGTTTATGGTAAATCCAATGAAGTTTTAAATTGTACCTAGATGTAACTTATTATAATTTTTAAGTGGACTTTCAAATTATAGAAGACATACAGTATATTCATGTAGAAAATTAAGAAAGTACAGAAAAAATAAGAAAATAAATCAAAGTGAATTCCAACAGATAGAGATGAGCATTCATGACTATATTTGATAATTCTTTGCTGACTTTTGTCATCTACATATTAGTAAATGAAGACCAGAAATGTTTAGCCTATTAATTGCTTTAAATGTACCATCATTACAAAAAGCAATTCCAACTAATTAAAAATTCTTCAAAACCTCTATTTTAATATATACAGAATATCCCCTTGGATGATTGTACCATAAATTATACAAATCTCCCACTTAAGCATAAAATTAATTTCCTTTTTTTCTATTATAAAAATAATGCACTAAAAATAAGTAGCTTGAATTTTTTTTGTATTACTTCATAGGAAATTTTAGAGGTGGAATTTCTAGATATTTACTTTTTTCCCTTTCTCAATATGTGTTACTGAATAGCAATCTGTAAGTGTTATCTAATTTGGATTTGCTTACTCAAAGGCTGAAACTATTTTCATATATTTCTAGACTGGAAAGGGCACCCTTTTGCCCTTCCTGTTATCTTCCAAACTAGAACATTTATGTGACATCTGGGTCAGCTGAGAAATGGCTGTGACTATAGCCCCCTACTAAGGACAATACAGATAAAATATAAAATGGAACTGGAATATTGATAATATGAGGGATCCACAATACCAATATTGGACTTTTATTCCTGTTTATCTTTTTCTAGGAGAAAACTAATTTAAAAAATCTACTTTGTTCAAGTTTGATCCCAGTTATTCACAGCTGGGCACAACTTCTAATTTATACAACTTGAAAGGTTGAAAATAGTATACTTATTTTTAGAATGATACAAAACAGTACCATTTATATTAATTATTTTATAAAGGCACATAGATTTCCTTCTCTTTCACAGTTGACTAATATTCCATTGCATAAATGTACCAAAGCTTTTTTATCTACTCATTTACTGACGGTCACTTGTGCTGCTTCTGACTCTTGGCTATTGTAAATAATACTGCAATGAACATAGAGGTGCATATATTCTTTCAAATTAGTGTTCCAGCTTTCTTTGGATATATTCCCAGAAGTAGAATTAATGGATAATAAGGCAGTTTCATTTTTAATTTCTTAAGGAAACTCCATACTGCTTTTCACAGTGGCTGGATCAATCTGTATCACCACCAACAGTGCACGAGTATTCTTTTTTCTCCACACCCTTGTCAATACTTGTTGTTTATTGATTTATTAATAATAACCATTTTAAAGATGTGAGATAATATCTCATTGTGCTTTTAATTTGCTTCACTCTTATAGTTAGTGACATTGAACATCCTTTCATATATCTATTGACCATCTTTGGGAAAGTACCTACTCATGTCCTTTGCCCATTTTTAACTGGATTGTTTTATGGGGGAAGGGGGAGTAGGGTGTTGAGTTTTATCAATTCTTTATAGATTTTAGATATTAACCCCTTATCAAATGTATCATTGGCAAATATGTTCCCCCATTCAATGGGTCATCTTATTATTATGTTGATGGTTTCCTTTGCTGTGCAGAAATTTATTAGTATAATATAGTCCCATTTGTTTATTTTTTCTTTTTTTCCCCTTGCCCAAGGAGCTATATCAGAAAAACTATTGCTACAAGAAATGTCCAAGATTTTACTGCCTATGTTTTCTTCTAGGATTTTTATAGTTTTGAATCTAACATTTAAGTCTTTAATCCATTTTGAGTTTATTCTTGTGTGTGGTAAGAAGGTAATCTAGTTTTATTTTTTTGCACTTCTGTCCAATATTTTCAACACGATTTATTGACTATAGTATTACCTTTACCCCATTGTATATATTTGTCTCCTTTATCAACTATTTATTGACTATAAATTCATAGGTTTATTTCTGGGCTCTCAATTCTGTTCCATTGATCTATATGTCTGTTTTTATGCCACGAGCATGTTACTTTAATTAATGTGGCCTTGTAATATGGTGTGATATCAGGTAGCATGATTCCTCCAACTTTGTTCTTCTTACTCAAGATTGCTGTGGCTATTTGGGTCTTTTGTGGTTCCATATAAATTTTTGAAATATTTGTTCTAGTTTTGTGAAATACACCATTGGTACCTTGATGCATATTGCATTGATCTATAGATTACATTGGGTGGTATGGACATTTTAATTACGTTAATTCTTTTACCTATTCCAACAGTATAGGTGGACCTGGAGAGAATTATGCTAAATGAAATAAGCCAGTTTGTCCTTCCCCCTTCCCTCTGACAGCTGTCAGTCTGTTCCATGTTTCCATGTCTCTCTTTTTATTTTATTTTTAAATTTATTTTGTTCATTAGAGTGCACATATAAGTGAGATTGTATGGTATTTGTCTTTCTCTGACTGGCTTATATCATGTAGCATAATAATCCCAAGTCCATTCACGCTGTTGCAAAAGGTAAGACTTCCTTCTTTGTTATGGCTGTATAGTATTCCATTGTGTAAATGTACCACAGCTTTTTATCCACTCATCTACTGATGGACACTTGGGCTATTTCCAGATCTTGACTGTTGTAAATAATGCTACTATGAACATAGGGGTGCATATATTCTCTCAAATTGGTGTTTCAGGTTTCTTAGGATATATTCCCAGAAGTGGGATGACTAGATCAAAAAGCAGTTCTCTTTTTAATTTTTTGAGAAAACTCCATACTGTTTTCCACAGTGGCTGCACCAGTCTGCATTCCCACCAACAGTGCACTAGGTTTCCCTCTTCGGCGTATCCTTGCCAGTACTTTTTGTTTGTTGTTTTATTGATAGTAAACATTATGGCAAGTGAGAGGTGATATCTCATTGTGGTTTTAATTTGCATCTTTCTGATGGCTAGTGATGTTGAACATTCTTTCATGTCTATGGGCCATCTGTATGTCCTCTTTGGAGAAGTGTCTATTCACATCCTTTGCCCATTTTTTAATTAGATTGTTTGTCCTCATGGTGTTGAGTTGTGTAATATTTTTACTCTTAATTTTGATTCACCTCCAAGTACTCCTTTATAAATTTATTTTAGGTTATATTTGTATTTGTCACAAATTCATTATTCTCTTCATTGAGGTATATATACCAATCCATTCTGTAGTCCCCAGAGATTTAAAAAATGGGAATTTGTGGTCAATAACAACTACTGATCACAAGACTGATTATACTTACTGTACTTTTTTGAATCTACATTACTTTATTTCCTAAAATTTCACAACCAAAACTATGGTCTAATAAAAATGAAGGATTATATAATTAACTAGTAAATGTACTAGGAACTAGAAAAATGTAAATATAAATATCAACTCTAATTTAAATCATCTAGATTGGCTTGGCCGGATGTCTGAACTTCCATGTGTTACTGCCTGGATTTATGGCTCTCGCTGTGTGACATGATGTACACATTTTCATAAAGGACCACAGACTTTTACAGAGCAGGAAAATGACTCTTCTGAAAGAAAACTAAAGGTGCTTGTTTTATAAAAATAAATGTTGGGCCAAATGTTCATCCTTTATTATTCTCCCATAGGAGTTTTACAGGATGAGAATCTGGCATTTATTAGCAGGTCATTTAGGGGTTGGTGGCTGTGGGAACCCAGACTCTTTGTCTGCATTTTATCTTCACCATATGATTTTGATATGAGTATTTAAGTCTCATAAAGTATAATATGTCATGAATATTTAATAATTTGATTTTTAAAATAGGACAAATTAAATCACCTGTCTTTTACAATGTTATACTATCAATAAAAGCCCATTTAATTCTTCATTAGGCATTTTAAAAATATTTTTTGGTTTGAGCTCTCACATATGTGTGTGCACGTGCACATGTGTGTATGTCTGTATAGCAGTATATTATGAATGAATTAAACTACTGAATATGATTTTAACCTGTGTCTCCTTAGTTGGATGTTTGCATATACAAGTAATTTAAATCCCATGTAAAATTTTTAAATGACTTTATAATAAATGATATAATGTAGATATAAAATGTATTTGTTAATTGCTAACTAATCAGATATATCTACTCTAAAATATTGTCACTAAATTAAGAAGTTCAGCCATGTCTATCACAATAAAATGGAAAGAGATGTCTATTGTTGGAATAATTTATCAAAGGTATTTATAATGAGTCTATTTGAACTTTGTGCTGTATTCAAGGCAACCTGAGAAGGTGTGATTCCTGACATCTGACAGCTTTAGCCAAAAATATCTCAGAGGTAGAGGAAATGTTAAGGCAATCTTGAAGTAAACATGAAAGGGCGTCTTGATAAGAACACAGGGCTTGCTTGGTATCAGAAGAGGAGCTTCTGAGTTCTGGTTTTTGCTACATATTGTGCAAGTCACAAACTCTCTCGGTCACAATTTCTTCTTTTAAATGGTTCTTGGAATAATGCGTATAACATATGTCTGTAAATCTGCTTCTTGGCTCCCTGTTCCTAGTGCCCCAGGCACTCTGACCTCTTTGCTGTTCTTCAGAAACACCAAGCACCTCCACCACAGGGCCTTTGGAAAGGTTCTTCCCACTTCCTGGAAACACCCTTTTCCCCCATCTCCATATGGACAGCTGCTTATCTTCCTTCAAGTTTAGCTTAAAGTTCCCCCAAGCCCATGTCCCATCTTCATGGAAAACTAAAAAAGCAGGTAGCCAGTGTTTTCACTTTTCCTATGGGAGACTGGCTCTGCCTCCATTCAAGATCCAAAAGGTACAGAATTCCTTTGAGCAGACAAAATATTCCACTCTAGGCTTTAAGACACCACAAAATCTTTAAATAATTACCACTCCACATGAGGGGTAAACTCAGAAACTTCTAAGAAATGACTAATAGCTACCCATCTAGAGAAGAGGTTTTCAACCTTTTTCCTCTCATGGAAGACATAAACTAATTATTAAAATTCTGTAGCACACCAATAAATATATTTTTTGCCAATCTAACAAAAACAGGTACAATTTGTCATTTTTTATTTGATAATCTAAGGTAAAAGAGTCAGTGCCCCTGATTAAACAGTCAGGTATTGCATGTTTCACAAATTCTTGTGGAACATGAGTTAAAAATCACTTACCTGGCAACATCCAAATAATAATAGACTGGACCCATTTAAATTATTCTCTTGAGTAAATTAGTTACTTTGTGAGTCTATGTTAGGCAATATTTTAATTTGTTTGGATAATAACAGGAAAAACTTATGGGTATGCATCACATGTTAAACAGTTTGCTTTATATATGAAGGGGTGTAACCATGCAGCATGAGGTTTGGCTGCTTGTCATCCTAATTCATGACCCAAAGATTTGTGTTGAAGAAAACAATTTTTTGTTAACAAAGTTCCAATTTAGGGTGGAGGGCCATGAGCACTCCTGCTCTGAATCCTTCTCTCCTACAAGATGCAGAACTGCTCTTGCTCCCCAAAAGATTACAAGCCAAAACCACATCCAGTAGTTCCCCATTTCTTCTTCTGTCCTCCCAGGAATGTGCATTCGTGGGTTTCAGTCACCGTCTTCTGGCAGCAGCTCTCTCTCAGGATGTGAGATGTGTTGCTCTCAGTCTCCATGTAGCAGCCCAGGACCCATGTGCCTTGCTGCACTGGGTCATAGTGTCCCAGAGGCTGGAGCCAAGCAAGGCACTGCCCCAGTGTAGGACCCTGACTCCAGGCGTGGGCTTCTAACCATGCAGGGCCTAAACCCCTGGTGGGCCTGGTATCTACCAGTCCCACAAGTGCGCCCATCTGTTCAGGGAGTGAGGGCTAGAGACCCAGGATATCTAAGCTCACTTTTGACCAAAAGTCCCAAGTCTAAGCACCATGAGCCAAGAGAGAGCCAAGAGCCTTCACTGACTGCCAAAAACCAGAGAGAGCTTCTCCCCACCTCCTGTTTTAAAATCCTGTCTGTGGGAGGAGAAGATGGCGAAGGAGTGAGGGGAGGGTGTGCTTTCTGGCTCCCAAGACTTGTCTGTAGTTTGGACTAATTGCAGACAGAACATCTCAGTGAGCAGCTGGACACTGACAGGAGTCAGGCATTGGTCTTGCTGGATTAGAGAAAAACCATCTGGGAACAACTTGTTTAGTGAGGACAGCGGAGGAAAAAGGGACAAAACAGGATTCCTGACTGGGGTGGCTGCCCGAGCTGTGGCTGGAAGTACACAAAGGCTTTTTGGTGACCATAGGCTTCCCCAGAAGGGAGTCAGGAGGAAAGCAGATCTCTGCCCGCTGGCAGAGCCAGGACTGGGCCAGGTGGCATCTGGCACTGAAAGACAAGAAACAGCGAACTACTGTGCATGTAAGACATGTGATTTTCCTTTATATTTTTCTCTTGTGAACTGCAGGGAGAGGGGGAAAGTTTGGGGGTGATAGGACATTCTTGAGGAGCACAGGCACAGAAGTGCACTTGCCCACTCCCCAACCAGCCCCTTGGGTCACGCGTGTGCGCATAGGGAAGTGCTCTCATCCACTGGCCCAGGTGCACGGGGTCGTGAATCCAAGTGCCCCTCGGACACACCCCAACAGACATAAGATCAGTGCCCCAACGGGCACAGGGAGGGCCCACTGGACACACAGAAGACCATGCGCAGACACCCCTGGCCAGCCCCAGTGGGCGCCAGGCCAGAGCGCAGACCACTTGCTCAGGCTCTGCTCATGCCCACCCAGGCGGGTGCAGGAACGGCGGGCGGCAGAGACTCACAGACGCTCACTTCCACCATGCACAAGTGTTCAGGGCCCCGCCCCAAGGGGAGAGAAGAGACCAACTCCAAGGGTGCGGCTCGGCAGGCCTGAGGCTAACACGAAGGCCACCTTGCACATGCGCATGCGCACAAGCACCCCAGCCAGCTCCAACAGGCACCAGAACACTGGCCACCGCGGGTGCACACTGCTGCTGCAAGGAACAGGAACCTCTGGCCCGCTTCATTAGACCAGCTGTGGATACAGAAAAAGAAGACAACACACAAAGGCTGAACTGAGTAAAAACTTTCCTTTTCTAATTTTTAAAAAGTTTTATTTACATTTTAGTTTTTTATTTGTATTTTATTTTAATTTTTTAAATTTCTTATTTTTAATTTTAATTTTAATTTTTACTTTTTTAAAAATTTTTTTGTCCTTAAAAAACTATATCTTTAATTTGTTTTATACCATCTCTCCTTTTCCTCCTTCCTCTTTAATTCTTGTTTATTTGTTTGTCTAGTTTAACCTCACTTTCACACTAAATAAATAGAATATTACTACTATACAAATCTAATATTATAAAACTCCACTTTTTTACTATATTCTACATTCTTCCCTCTTTTTCTTTTATTATTATTAACATACAATGTAAATATTACCTACTGTCTTGCATAGTCTCGACACTACTTGCTACTATTATTAATCTATCATCCCCTCTCTCAAAAATCATATTTTTCCTTTTTAAAAATAACATTTATCTATTCTTCCTGTAGTATAAAATCCATAACCTCTCTACATTTATATTAATACTGGCTCATTGGCTGACGATAGTGGGATAGAGGGTGGGGGATATTTTTGAGGATATGGGTTTCCTTCCTGGGCTGTGTGTTTATGTTTTTAACAGCGTCTCCACAAAAGAACTCAAGACAAAGTGGACAGAGTGACTCTCAATCAACTAGCCAGAGGGAAGATCCCACCAAAGAGCATCTGAAATATAACCACACAGCATAAGCAAACAACATAAAGGGTACCCCAAGAACATCAGGATCAGAAGATCAAAGAGACTGCACCACTGAAACCCCCAGATCTCCTATAAAGAATCTCATACCACAAAGGTGGGAAGTAAAAGCAGACAAACCCAAAAAACAAAAACAAACAAGAAGAATCCAACATGGTAAGACGCAGAAACAACCTCTCAATGAAAAGAAAAGAGGAACCCCAGAAAGAGAGGTAGATGGAAGAGACATAGCCCAAATGTCAGACATGGAATTCAAAACAATGATGGTAAAGAAGCTCAATATACTCAACAACCTCAAAAACAGCTACGACAACCTTCAAAGAAGTTACCAACAGCTCCAAGAAATTACAGGGAACTTACGGAGAATAACACCAGCATAAAAAAGGACATAGAAACTATTAACAAGAACCAGGAAGAAATGAAGAATGCAACCTCTGAACTGAAAAACACAGTAGAATCAATCAAAAGCAGGCTAAACAAAGCAGAGTATCAGATCAGTGGGTTAGAGGACAATATAAAATAAAATTCCCAGACAATACAACAAAATGAAAAAAGATTGAAAAAGTACGAAGAAGTTGTAAGGGAATTACAGGATAGCATGAGGGAAAACAACATCTGAGTCATCAGAATTAAAAGAGGGAGAAGAAGAGGAATGAGGAATAGAAAAGCTGATAGGAGAAATAATAACAGAAAATTTTCCCAACCTGATGAGAAAAAGTTATGCAAGTTCAGGAAGCACAGAGAGTTTCAATAAACAGGAACCCAAAAAAACCCACTCCAAAGCATGTCATAATTAAAATGGCAACATTCCAAGAAAAAGAGAGAATCCTAAAAGCAACAAGAGAAAAACAGCAAATAACATACAAGGGAGCTCCGATAAGGCTATCGACCGATTTCTCAACAGAAACACTACAAGCCAGAAGGGAATGGTCAAAAATATTTCAAGCAATGAAAAACAAAGGCCTACAACCAAGAATACTCTACCCAGCAAGGCTCTCATTCAAAATGGAAGGTGAAATAAGGAGTTTCTCAGACAAAGGAAGACTAAAAGAATACATCTCCACCAAACCAGCATTGCAAGAGATGCTAAAGGGAATATTTTAAGAAAAAGAAGAAAAAAAGAGGAGAGAAACACAGGTACAAAGGGAAATGAATAAATGCATGTCAATAATAACCTTAAATGTAAATGGATTAAATGTTCCAATTAAAAGACATAGGGTAACGGAATGGTTAAGAAAACAGGACCCACATATTTGCTGCCTACAAAAAACACACCTCAAAACAAAAGATTTACACAGACTGAAAGTAAGGGAATACAAAAATGTATTCCAAGCAAACGGACATGAAACAAAAGCTGGGGTAGCAGTACTCATATAAGACAAAACGGATTTCAAAGCAAGGGCAGTAAAAAAGAGACAAAGAAGGACATTTAATAATACTTAAGGGAACAATCCATCAAGATAAAATACTGAAAAACATATATGCACCCAACATAGGAGCACCAAAATACATAAAGAAAATACCAGAAGACCACAAGAAAGATACTAACAGCAACACACTCATAGTAGGGGACTTTAACACTCCATTGTCAAGGGGGATATCAAAGATGAAAGAGGAGTAAGTGGAAGCTACACTAACGTCCTCCCAGGACCAGTCTGGATTTACAACTTAATTTTGGAGAAATCAGCTGGAATAACCATCCAAACACTAGCTGGAGAGAAGTCTTATGACCATGGAGAGACAGAAAAGGCCACTACATCACAATGTGACCGGTAGGGAGTGCGAAGATGCGGAAGGGCTGACTGGGCTCCCACGGGTGGCAGCTGAAGGGACTGAGAAACAGCTCAGCAGCTGGGGGTTCCCCCTAAGAAGGGCAGGGTCTAAACCCCCAGCTGGGCTTCCCAGCATACAGCAACAGAGTAGAAGGTAAAATAGTATCCAACTGTGAAAAAGTGAAAAGTCACAGGGTTTCTTGCTAGCTAGAGAGAAACAGCAGGAGAAAAAGAGCTCTTAAGTGGGCCACATGTGAAAATATTTTGGTCCCCACTTACCCTAGGCTCAAGCAGAGGGAAGGCATAGAAAACTGGAGACACTTAGGGAGAGTTTGGCGCGGTGGCTTAGAGGGGACAACTGGGGGAGCTGCTGACCGGGTCCCAGTACTGACTCATCCCCAGTACTGCAGGCAGACCATTCCCCACCAAGTGGCGTCAGCCTGAGGGGAAGCAAAAACCCTGCCTACAAGAATTAAGCTGCCACACCCATGGTCCTTAAGCCAGACGGCTAACCACAGATTGAATAGATTAACAACTAAAGAACACAGACAAAGGCAGTAGATCCCTGGAAGTCTCCAACAGGCTGCCTAGGACCAGACTGGTACAGGATCTGACACCACCAGGGGCAGATCCAGGAAGTTCAGATCATTCTAAGAAGCAGCAACAAACAATAGGAGTCACAAAAATGGGGAGACAGAGAAACAACCCCCCATTGAAAGGAAAGATAGAATCCCTAGAAAGACTGCTAAATGAAATAGAGGGGAGCAAACTATCAAATATGGAATTCAAAACATGGATTATGAAGAAGCTCAATGAGCTCAGCAGAAACTACAAGGACCTCCAGAAAAACTACAAGGAACTTACTGAGAATTACACCAGCATGAAAAAGGACATAGAACCTACCAATAACAGCCAGGAAGAAATGAAGAATACGATCTCTGAATTGAAGAACACAGTAGAAGAAATTAAAAGCAGGCTAGAGGAAGCAGAAGATCAAATCAGCGAGCTGGAGGACAATATAGACAAAAACTCCCAGACAGTTCAACAAAATGAAAAAAGGCTGAACAAGACTGAAGAGGTTCTAAGACAGCTGCAGGACAACATGAAACGTAATAATATCCATATCATAGGAATTCCAGAAGGAGAAGAAGAAGAGCAAGGGATAGAAAACCTCTTTGAAAAACTAATGACAGAAAACTTCCCTAACATGAGGAGAGAAAGAGTCATGCAAGTCCAGGAAGCACAGAGGTTCGCAATGAAGATGAACCCCACAGGCCCACTCCAAGGCACATCGTAATTAAAAAATGGTATCATTCAAAGACAAAGAGAGAATCCTAAAAGCAGCAAGAGAGAAACAACTAATAACATACAAGGGAGCTCCAATACGGCTATCATCAGATTTCTCAGCAGAAACACTACAAACCAGAAAGGAATGGCAAAATATATTCCAAGCAATGAAAAACAAAGACCTACAACCAAGAATACTCTACCCGGCAAGGCTCTCATTCAAAATGGAAGGTGAAATAAGGAGTTTCCAAGAGAAAAGAAGGCTAAAAGAATACATCTCCACCAAACCAGCATTGCAAGAGATGCTAAAGGGTCTGCTTTAAGAAGATGAAAAAACAGCGAGAGACAGAGAGAAACATGAGTACAAAGGGGGAAAATGACAATGAATAAGTACTTATCGGTAATAACCCTAAATGTAAATGGATTAAATGCTCCAATAAAAAGACATAGGGTAGCTCAATGGACTATGTAGCTGAAAGAAAGAAGGAACTTCTACCATTTGCAATAACATGAATGGAACTAGAGAGAATTATGCTTAGCGAAATAAGCCAGGCGATGAAAGAAAAATACCTTATGCTGTCACCTATTACAGGAAACTAATGAACAACACAAACAAATGAGCAAAATTGAACCAGAGGTATGTAAACAAGGAGTAGACTAACAGTAACAAGGGGGGTGGGGGGAGGGAGAGAAGGGGGTAAGAAGGGGAAGGGTCTATTCAAAGAAAATGAATAAATGACCCATGGACATGAACAACTGAGTGGGGACTGAATATGGGAGAAAGGAGGGACAGGGTGCAGGGATGCAAGAGGGGGAAAAAAGTGGGACAACTGTAATGGAAAAACAAACAAAAAAATTTTTAGTGGGGAAAAATGAAAATATGGAGAATGGAAATGCCAGTTCAGTGAATATTAGAAGGACAAGGATTTTCCTTCACACTGTATATTTTCCTCCCTATCTGATCCCTCCAGAGTTTGGCATTCAAAAGAAGTAAGTAGTGACATAAGTATTTTTGCATAAAACTAATAAGACCAGTTGTTAATAGAGGTTTTTTTGACCAAGACGTTGACTGGAATGTCATGCCTAAAGGAGACATGCTTGGGTTCTGGTTGGTACCAAAAAGCCCTGAAGAACTGGGAATGACTTTTGAAGGTAATAAAAGCCCACAAGATAAAAGGCCTGGTACCGTGGTTGGTTGTGCGGTCCACAGCAATCTTTCCAGGGAAGGAATGAAGGTTGTTTTCCTGAAACATGGCTAGAAGGGACCTTGAAGCACAAAGGAAAACCAGAAGGACTTGGAAAAGACAGGTGTGTACAGGCAAGGATGAATGCCAGGTATGTGGCTCAGCTTTTGTCCCCTCAAGAGCAGACTGAAGGTCACCCTAAATGTTCCTTGTGTAAGTTCCTGCAAAGCAGAACTAAAGATCATAAGTGATCATTTTCTGCTCTTGTTGTGTTTATGCAAATGAACAGGATAAATTAAAACTGGACTTAATGCAGTCCCTTTAATGACAAGGAGGGTAATCTTAGGGAGAAAAGTCGTTATTCAAAGAAAATCACAATGATCAGTGGCAGACTATAAAGTAGTGCAGCTACCCATTTTTAAAGTTTCTTTTCATTTAAAATATGTTTTCCTTTGAAAGTTAAACTATGTCTATGGTATCAAAGATGTTTAATTTACAGGCAAGAAGAATGTCAGATGCCTTACAGCTGGATGTCTTTCCAATAAGACAGTCTTACAAATTCAGAGACTTGTTTGTGGGTTATGTTACAGAAATTAACATGTGTTTTCTGTTTTCAAAGGGCGTAAGTCTATGATCTTGTTATCTGAGTGATTATCTGTAGGTATAGACCTCATTTAATCCTGTCTGCAGTGCTGCCTCCTGAGACTCAACGGTTTGACTGAATTAAGTGACTGGGTTGGTGAAGTATGGGGTGGTCTGTGGGCTTAACTTTACAAAACTGGTTTCTCTTTTTTACCATAATGGCTTGGACAGAAAGGGCCCAGAAGTCTGAGAGGGGGAAAACCTACAATATTTCCCTTAGCCCTAACTAAGTATAATGGGCAAAAGGGTTTTGGACAGGTGAGATGTGCCTGGCACACCTTACTCCAAAGAAGCCCTTATTTTTCCCTAATGTGAGACATTAAAAAATTAATCCCTGCCTTCTGATATCTAGTGGTTATGGATTCAATGATGTCTTTTAACCCTTTTTGCCAAATCTGTTGCCCCCACAACACAACAAGAATGCCAGTCTCTTAAACCAAGAACGCTGTTGTCTGGGGACAGCCAACTGACCTGCAGTCTGCACGATCCTTCCCCATGTGAGAAGGCCACCATCCCCTCCACACTCCCACTCTTATTAGGGATTTCTGGACCCAAGGGTAGGTAGGACGATGACCATGTCCAGCTTGAAGCAGCTAGAGGAGATCGAGACCTTGACCCATTGTCCTTTATAAGACTATAAAAGGTCTCAAGTCTGAGAGGGAGGGATTGTTATTTTTTATTGTTAAAATAATTAACTAATCATTTGTTTTTAAAAAAAGAAGAACGAGAATATATGAAAGGGCGAAGTGGCAAAGCTTATATGTACAACCCATTGACATGGACTTGGGGGGGAGTTGCTGGGGGAGAGGTGGTGCTGGGTGGAGGGGAGCAAAAGGGAAATAATTGGAACTATTGTAACAATATAATCAATAAAATATACTTAAAAAAAAAACTCTCCTTTACCAACAATAGACAAATCTTTGAAGCAGAGAAACACCAAGGATATACAGGTATTGAACAACACACTAAACCACATGGACTTAACTGATATATATAGAACCTTTTGCCCCAAAGAAGCAAAATATATATCCTTTTTAAATGCACATGGGAAATTTTCAAAGATAGACCACATCATAAGACACAAAAGAAGCCTCAACAAATTCAAAAAAATTGAAATCATATCAAGCATCTTTTCAAACCACAATGCCTTGAAATTAAAACTCAACCTCAGAAAAAAAAAAAATCAAAGACATCCAAACTCATGGAGAATGAATAACATGATATTAAATAATGAATGGGTTAACAATGACATCAAAGAAGAAATCAAGAAATTTCTGGAAACTAATAATAAACACACAACAGCCCAAAACCTATGGGACACAGCAAAAGCAGTCCTAAGAGGGAAGTTCATAGCAATATAGGCATATCTGAGAAGGATAGAATAATCTCAAATAAAAAATCTAACCCTAAATCTACAAGAACTAGAACAACAACAACAAACAAAGCGTAGGGCGAGAAGAAGGAAGAAAATCATCAAGATCAGGGCAGAATTAAATGACATAGAGACTAAACTAACAATTCAAAAGATCAATGAAAGTAGGAGCTGGTTCTTTGAAAAAATAAACAAAATCGACAAACCTTTAGCCAGGCTCATCAAGAAAAGGAGAGAGAGGACCCAAATGAACAAAATCAGAAACAAAAGAGGAGAAATCACGACTGATACCACAGAAATACAAAGGCTTGTAGAAATTACTACAAGCAACTGTATGGCAAGAAATTCTACAACCTAGAAGAAATGGACAAATTTCTAGAAACATATAACCTTCCAAAACTGAATCAAGAAGAAGTAGAAAGTCTCAACAGACCAATAACAAAGAAGGAAATTGAAACAGTAATAAAAAATCTGCATACACACAAAAGCCCTGGACCGGATGTCTTCACAGGAGAAATTTACAAAACATTTAGGTAAAAACTAACTCCTGCCCTCCTCAAACTATTCCAAAAAATCCAAGAAGAGAAAATCCAAAACTCTTTCTATGTAGCCAGTATTACCCTAATTCTAAAACCAGATCAAGACACAACAAAGAAAGAAAACTACAGGCCAATATCGCTGATGAACATAGATGCTAAAATCCTCAATAAAATATTGACAAACAGGATCCAGCAATACATCAAAAAGATCATACACCACGATCAAGTGGGATTCATCCCAGGGATGCAAGGATGGTTTAATATCCACAAATCAATAAATATAACACATCACCTAAACAAATTGAAAGACAAAAACCGCATGATCATATCAATAGATGCAGAAAAGGCATTTGATAAAATACAACACCCATTTATGATGAAAACACTCAGCAAAATGGGAATAGAGGGAGCATACCTTAACATAATTAAGGCTATATATGAGAAATTGGAAGCCAACATCATACTCAATGGACAAAAATTGAAAGCATTCCCCCTGAAATCGGGAACAAGACAAGGCTGTCCACTCTCTCCACTCCTATTCAACATAGTGTTGGAAGTCTTGACCACAGCAATTAGACAAGAAAAAGAAATAAAAGGCATCCAAATTGGGAAGGAAGAAGTAAAACTATCATTATATGCAGATGTCATGATAGTATACCTAGAAAACCCTATAAACTCCACTAAAAGACTACTCGATATAATAAGTGAATTTGGCAAAATAGCAGGGTACAAAATAAATATACAGAAATCTAAGGCATTTCTGTACACCAACAATAAAATATCAGAGACAGAGACAAAAACGAAAATACCATTTACTATAGCAACAAGAAAAATAAAGTACCTAGGAATAAACTTAACCAAAGAGATAAAAGACCTGTACTCTGAAAATTATGTAACATTGAAGAAAGAAATATAAATAGAAGCAAATACCATGTTCTTGGATGGGAAGAATCAACATCATCAAAATGGCCATACTACCCAAAGCAATTTACAGATTCAGTGCAATCCCTATTAAAATACCAATGACATATTTCACAGACCTAGAAAAAATACTCCAAAAATTCATATGGAATCAAAAAAGACCCCGAATAGCAAAAGCAATCTTGAGACAGAAGAACACAGCAGGAGGAATCACAATACCAGACATCAAATAATACTACAAAGCCACTGTGATCAAAACAGTCTGGTACTGGCATAAGAACAGACATATAGATCAATGGAACAGAATAGAGAGTCCAGAAATAAATCCAGGACTATACAGTCAACTAATATTTGATAAAGGAGAAAGGAACATAAAATTGAGTGAGAAGAGCCTCTTTAACAAATGGTGCTGGGAGAACTGGACAGGAACGTGCAAAAAAAATGAAACTAGACCACCAACTTACACCACACATGAGAATAAACTCAAGATGATCAAAGACTTAAATGTAAGGCATGACACCATAAAAGTCCTAGAGCAAAACATAGGCAGGAAAATTTCAGATAGTCCATGTAACAATATATTCACTGATACATCTCCTAAGGCAAGGGAAATAAAAGAAAAAATAAACAAATGGGACTACATCAAACTAAAGAGTTTCTGCTCAGCAAAAGAAAACATCAGCAAGATGAAAAGGAAACCAACCACATGGGAAAACATATTTGCTAATGATATCACAGACAGGGGACTGATCTCCAAAATATATAAAGAGCTTATACAACTCAACATCAAGAAAACAGACCACCCAATTTAAAAATGGGCAAAGGACCTGAACAAACACTTCTCCAAAGAGGACATACAGAAGGTCCATAGACACATGAAAAAATGCTCAACATCACTGGCCATCTTAGAGATCAAATAAAAACCACAATGAGATACCACTTTACACCAGTCAGAATGGCCATCATCAACACATCAATGAACAGTAAGTGCTGGTGAGGATGTGGAGAAATGGGAACTCTACTGCACTGTTGGTGGGAATGCAGACTGGTGCAGCCACTATGGAAAACAGTATGGAATTACCTCAAAAAACTAAAAGTGGAACTGCCTTTTGAACCAGCAATTCTACTGCTAGGATTATACCTGAAAAATCCTAAAACCTTAATTCAAAAGAACTTATGCACCCCTATGTTCATAGCAGCACTGTTTACAATAGCTAAGTGCTGGAAACAGCCTAAGTGCCCATCTGTAGATGAGTGGGTCACAAAACTATGGTACATTTACACAATGGAATACTATGCAGCAGAGAGAAAGAAGGAACTCCTACCATTTGCAACAACATGGATGATACTAGAGAGAATTATTCTTAGTGAAATAAGCCAGGCAAAGAAAGAAAAATACCGTATGATATCACCTAATACAGGAAACTAAAGAACAACATAAACAAATGAACTAAATAGGACAAGGAGCAGAAAAACAGTCAATAGGGGAGAGGGGTGGGGAGAAGGGGGATAAGTAAGGGAAGGGTTTAGTCAAGGAATGTGTATAAATGACTCATGGACGTGGAGAATGGGGACGGATATGATTGTGGGAGAAGGGGTGGGTTGGGTGGGGTGGAGCAATGGGGGAAAAATGGGACAACTGTAATTGAAAAACCAAAAAATAAAATTAAAAAATAATAAATAAAATAAAAGTTTGTCTGTGAAATTCCCTGCACTCCAGAAGCCAGTGGAAGTGTCCAGTTTTTTAACCAATGGCTATATTTATCTTCATCCCTTCCCCACCCCCGGCATGGGCAGAAGTCTCCAGTCACCCTGAGTGGGGCGTCCAGCCCTGACAGCTCACACAAGTACTGTGTAGCCTGTGTCACCGGCTAGTAGCCCCAAGACTGTGGGCTATTAAGCCTAGCCTTTTGCATCTGGCAATTCCCCTTTTTCAGGTAACCCCACCTTTGCAGAAAGGAGGTGGCTTTAATCTGCCACTCAGCACCCTTCATGCTACCTCCTGCTCTTCCTGGCAAGAGGGGGAGCAGTCTTCTTCTGATTTGGGGATCCCCTGCCCAAATTGGCATCCCTTGCTTTCCATTGATTTTTGTTCTGACCTATCCACTTACCAGGGACCCCCCAAAAAACGGGAATTAACTTCCAGAGGATGGACCCCTTGTAGTATAGGCTTTCCTTGCTAGGTGAGTGTTCTGGGAACCCATCTCTATCATTGGACCAGTTGGCGTTGTTGTGAGAGGCTGCATTTGGCTTCAGTTAGTGTTTTTTTAAAGACTATTTCAACAAGTTTGCCCATTTTACAATGGGTAATTTACCAGCACACCCGCCCACACCACACTGTTTGGTAGCATTTGACTAAAAATTATATGACCCCGACTTCCGGCCAAGATGGAGGCTTAGACGGACACGCTAGGTCTCCCTCTACAACTAGAGAGGAATACAACTACTTCAAAACAAAGGATAACTAGAAGTTCCAGAAAATAAAACTACACGGAAGCCCAACATATGAAGTTATAAACCAGCGGTGCCATTTGGGCAGGTAAGAGTTAAAGAAGGCAAAGCTGTTTGCGGAGCGGCGGGCGGGGCGGCGAAAAATCCCGGAGGCAATCAAGCCCCTGGCGTGCGCGACTCCAATCAAGCCCCTGGCGTGTGCGACTCCGGGCGCTTGGGAGAGCAGCCGCAGCATCGCCTTGAACAGTGAGGCCCAGGGGGGCGGGAGGACGGATCCCGGTCTCCTAGCTGAATAACTGTGTGAATCCATCTTGGACCCCCGCCCCCAAAGAAAGCACCACAGGGCTGCGAAATAGGTCGCGGACAGGCGCCGGTCGCTGAATTGTGACGCGTACACAGGCACTGCCCCCTACAGCCGGCCAGAGAAAACAAAACGCATCTGTCAAAATGAGGCAGACAACTATAGAAATCCCGGTGGCACAGCTCACCAGGCAACAGATAGAGAACCTGACAGATGAACAGATAAGAAACCTGTCAGAGGCTCAGTTCTGGGCCATTGTTATCAGGTGGCTTACAGAATTCACAAAAGAGCAGGAAAAAGATAAGAAAGAAGCGAAAAACATTCATAACGAAAGGAACAAAACCACATACGAGACAGATGGTGAGGAAAAAAAATCCAGAGTTCATTTCAACAAACTGGAATATGGAGAAGGAACAAGCAGTCAACCAACGCAGAGAGAGGAAATGGGAAGCAACAATGAGAGGATCAGAAACCTCTGGGACAGCTATAAAAGGCCCAACATAAGAATCATTGGTTTGCCAGAGAGTGAGGAAGATGAACTAGAACTTGAAAAATTGAGTGAAAATATAATAAAGGAGAACTTCCCAGACTTGGGGAAGGGAATAGACTTGCAGGTCCAGGAAGCAAGGAGAGTTCCCAAGAGACTGGACCCAGGGAGAACCACTCCAAGACACATTATAATCAAAATGTCAAAAATTAAAGATAAAGAGAGAATCTTAAAAGCAGCAAGAGAGAAGAAAAGAATTATGTACAAAGGGGTCCCAATTAGACTATCAGCTGACTTCTCAAGGGAGACCCTACAGGCAAGAAGGGACTGGCAAGAAATATTCAAAGTAATGAAAATCCAAAACCTACAACCACGAATACTCTATCCAGCAAAATTGTCATTCAGAATAGAAGGACAGAGAAAGTGTTTCCAGGACAAAATAAAACTGAAAGAGTTCATTAGATCCAAACCACTGTTATATGAGATGTTAAAGGGACTGGTTTAAAAAACAGAAGCTAGGGAGATGAAACAAAGGCAAACTAAACAGGCAACGAGAGTGGAAAAGGAACTGTGGGTACGGGAAGCATATTGGGGGGAGGTCAACAGGGAGGGGGAGTGGGGAGAGGGCGGGAGATGATATAGGAATTGGGGATCATGGTAGGAGGGAATGGAATAGACGGAGAGAGGTTGGGAGGAACTGTATGCACAACTAATGGACATAATCTAAAAGGGGGGGACAACTGGAGGGAGGGGGGCCACCAGGTGGAGGGGAGCAGAGGGAAGGGAAATTGGCACAAATGTAATATTTTAATCAATAAAACACATTAAATCTGAAGAAAATAAAATAAATAAAAATAAAAATTATATGACCCCAGTGCCCCATCCTCCCTAGTCACCCAATCTCACCCAAGTGACTTTTTTGTTTGTTTGTTTCCCTGTATGAAAGAAGTCCTCAAAGGAAAACATTTTGCCATTGTGAAAGGGATAAAACAAAAAGATGGCAGAAACACTAAAAGGCATCAAAACTGATGAGTTCAAAAACTGTTCTGAGCAGTGGAAAAACATCTCCATAGGGTATTGCATCAAATGGAGAGTAAGGTGACTGAAGTTTAAACATGTAAAAGTAAATACACAGTTTTTTAATAAATAAATTCTGGGTTTTTTTGTGTCCCCCTCATATATTACTTCTATTCTTTACACGACCCTTCTGGTTATATTGTCTCTAATTTATAAATGAGAAAACTGAGGTTCAAACAGATAAAAATAACTGTCACATGGAATTGTAGTTTCTGTTCTGCAATTAGTCACTTGTCTGGTACTTACCATGTATTATCAAGTGCAAGCATATTTTTCTCCTTCCTCACTAAATTTTCCCCATATTCATCATATCAATGGGTACATAAAAAATATAAAGACCAGAAAAGAGAAAAATGAAAGACAATTATTTGGTAAGATCAAATTTGATTAGAGCACTATGTTAATATTTGGTTTCTTCATTTTCTTGCCTTTTTTTCTCATTTTTATTCCAATTTTTTTATCTTTTTTAAGTATATTTTATTGATTATATTGTTACAATAGTTCCAATTTTTTCCCCTTTGCTTCTCTCCCCCAGCAACACCCCCCCCAAGTCCATGCCCATGGGTCATACACACAAGCTCTCCCGCTTCACCCTTTCATATATTCTTCTTCTTTTTTAATAATTAATTTATTATTTTAACAATAAAAAATAACCATCCCTCCCTCTCAGACTTAAGACCCTTTATAATCTTATAAAGGACAATGGGCGAAGGTCTCGAGCTCCTCTAGCTGCTTCAAGCTGGACATGGTCATCGTCCTACCTACCCTTGGGTCCAGAAATCCCTAATAAGAGTGAGGGTGTGGAGAGGATGGTGGCCTTCCCACATGGGGAAGGATCGTGCAGACTGCCGGTCAGTTGGCTGTCCCCGGACAATAGCATGCTTGATTTAACAGGCTGGCATCCTTGTTGTGTTGTGGGGGCGACAGATTTGGCAAAAAGGCTTAAAAGACATCATTCAATCCATAACTACTAGATGACAAAAGGCAGGGATTAATTTTTCAATGTTCCGCATTAGGGAAAAAAACAAAGAAAGGAAAAAAAGAAAAAGAATAAAAGGGCTTCTTTGGAGTAAGGTGTGCCAGGCACATCTCACCTGTTCAAAATTCTTTTACCCATTATACTTAGTTCGGACTGAGGGAACTACATTAGGTTTCCCCCCTCTCAGACCTCTGGGCCCTTTCTGTCCAAGCCATTAGGATAGAAAAGAGAAACCAGTTTTCTAAAGTGAAGCCCACAGACCACCCCATACTTCACCAACCTTTATTCCAACTTTTAAACTTATTCCGATTTTATACTTCATTGCCTTGAATCCTTTAAGTAAGAAATTCATTTCAATAAACTATTTGGTTACTAAACTATAAACTATGCAAAACATTAAATCAAATTTTATTAAAAAATGTAAGTACTGGTTTCTTATTTCTATAAGTATAAAATATAACATATTTAAAAATATTTGTATATTCTGGCAGGTATGTGGTAGCATAGGAGGACTGCTTTGGGAGTCAATATGACTGATTCAAAATCAAGTGCCAAAAAATATTTTCTTCTGTATAAAAAATGAAACAATGCTGACTTTGTAGTGTTGCTGCAAGTATTTCATGAGACCATATATATAATACCTAGGCACTCAGTCATGTGTGGCAATGATGACATGTCCAAAATCCTTGAACAATAATTAAGAAACAAAACTTCAAATGCTTCTGTGCCTTTCATGTTCCATAGAACTACTCTGTTAAAGTAGAGCAGCCTGACCCATCTGTTGTTTTTGTTTATACCCAGAATCCTTTGCCCCTTCTTGGGCAATTAGCATCCTAATGTTCTTAAGGAACCACTCCCAGTCCATGCTGCTTAGATAGGAATATCTACTTCTTCTAGCTTCAGAAGAAGGCAAATGGCCCCAAATGATGCAATAAAAATCACAGGAGTGATTTAAGAATGACCATGTGACCCAAGCAGGATTAGTGACTGAAAACTCAATACTTCTGCTACAACTAATAAGAAAGAAATACTATTTCCATTGAATTGTTAAACTGCTAAGATGTAAATCTGGAGCCATCATGAGCAACCATGAAAGGAGAACTTATCTTAGAATGAAACTAGCAGCAGTAAAGGTGATGGAAAGAAACTGATATTTGCTGACATCTTTTAAGTTTCAGGATCCAATTGTGCCTGAAGACAAGCTATCCCTCACCTTTTCAATTATATGGGTGAATATATGTAGTTGACTTTAAAGATGATCCTCAAAAATCCAATTTTAGCAATCTAACTTTAGGAAGTTAGTAATAATCCAACTTTCTAGTATTCTAGCTTTTGTTTTATTCCCTCCCCGTGACTGTGGGCTAATAACTTGCTTCTAAAAGGCTAAGGGAGTAATCCCCGACAGAAAATCCGGAGCCGGAGTCCCTAAGGCGGTTCGACGTTGTAGTCAACACCGGCAACTCCTGCGGCGCACCTGAAACCAAGCTGTATTGACTCCGTCTTTCCCTTGGACCCTTCAGCTGCGAAGAGAGGGGGGGTCTGCTGCATGGGCAACAGCAGACCCCCCATATCACCCTGCCCAGGCTCTGTAGCTTCAGCTTCACTGGAGAGGACACTCCAGCGTCATCGCAAGATTTCGATTCAACACGGGAGGAGACAGATACCGTGTCACTCCCGAGTCGGACTGCACAACCATTCTCGGCGGTGCAGATAGACTCTTAAGAAGCTACACCATCGTCTCTCGAGATGGACGGCTGCCGACGACGACGACGAATGAACAGAATAAAAAGCCAAGGATTGAGTGTCAATTCTATGATCAGTTAAGAAAAGACTGACTTTTGTCTTAACGGAATACTTTGCATATTGCCATCTAAGCTTGTACACTTCAAGAAGCAAGC
Organism: Furipterus horrens; assembly: GCF_987537825.1. Lineage (NCBI taxonomy): Eukaryota > Metazoa > Chordata > Mammalia > Chiroptera > Furipteridae > Furipterus > Furipterus horrens. Next base: position 73,105,673 of record NW_028327175.1, read on the forward strand.
TATCATGTGGGTGACGTCAAGCATTGAGCAACTAGAGCAATCTCTGTGCAACAGTAAGAGAGGAGTTGAGGCGTTCAGTCCAAGGAGCTGAACGCTGCTGCAATCAGCCTCTGAGTGATGTTGGAATGCGGCCTCTGCAGCCTTGCGCTTCCACAGACATAAAGTCTTTAATCTAGTTCCCTTTATCTGGTATTGACCCTGAGGCCAGCCTCCACGTACTGAGACTCTGAGTGGGGCTACGGGTAAAGGGGTAGCTTCCGCGAGGATTGGACTTTGCTAGAAGGTACTGACAAGTTCGGGATAAGAGGCCTCTGGCAACTAGGGCACCCAGGTGTTTCTCATGGCGGGATTCCCCTGCCCGCTCCCGCCAGACTGCCGAGATCCCGCAAGATCGGGCTTCCTCGGGAAGAGTGTCTGCAGCAGCGTCTCCAGCCTGTTCCTGCCTTCCTCTTTGCTGGCTCTTGACGCTTAGCTCATTCCAGTTCGTCCTCTTCCTGGCCCTCCATCTGTACCCAGACTTATTCTCTGTGTGTCTCCCCTCTCCTCCCCATAAATCCCTCACCCTTCTAACGTTCCGAAGAACAAGACCATGAAGGACAACAAGCAGGTAAGCTGGGCCCATATTGCCGACACACAGACTATGAGAGTGTTGTTGTAAAAAAGTATGTTTGGGGGCAATATACTACATAGCAATAGATAAATAACTAATACAATTCATTTAAGTCACTCGGAATAGGACTTCTGTCTCTAGCATTTAAAAGATTCTGGACAGTTAACCTTGGGAATACTTTTCCATGGATAAAAAAAAGGAGCAGCATTAAGCAAGATGAACTTTGAGTAACACACCCAGTGACCTTTTAACTGTCTAAATAAGTGACACAGCATGAATTCTTAGCCTCATTTTTCACTTTAACCACAAAGGAGATAATCTTTAAAGACAAACACCTTTTAAAAGTTTAGGAATAGCTTGCATTTACTCAACAGTTAAGTACTTTAAAAACTTTCTGGAAAAACGTAGGAATTAACAATGATGAGAAATTCTCTCAGAATTTAAATAAAAAAAAAATTTCCCCCTAAGGAAAGAGTGAGTAGTAGAAAGACTGAACAGGTTTTAGAGATAGAAAATGCAAATGCAGGTTTCGAGATTTTTTTTTCCTTACAGAATCAGAAAATCACTACATAATAGTGAAAATAACTTGTTTGATACTGAGGATATTTTGATGTAGAAAACATTTATCAAGACATAATGACAATGTAGAAATTGCACCTCTGCTGAAACATGTATATGAAGCAAATATTTAAATATAAGCAAACTATAAGTGGTATTTCAAGTCCTTACCACCAAAAGGGAGCTTAGAAATGTTTTAATTCAATCTAATTTGTTTTATAGATGAGGAAACTGAGTCCCAGAATAGTTATATTACTTTCTAAAGATCAAAGATCAAGCGATTAGAACAAGCATTGCATTTACACCTTTGAACTCCAAGTCCATTTCTTTCAGAAGTAATTACAGTTACAGCCGTATTTTGCAGGTATTTATAATTGACAGTGCCTTAGGAGAACTGAACGTGAGGACCACAGAACTCCCAATATTTTCCCAACACATTATCAGCCTTGTCATAAAAAAAAACTGCTTTAAAAATTAATCCCAAGAAGGAACCCTGAACTGATAGTTCATCTTACCCTAACCTGCCACCAGACCAGCCCCATCACCTAGCTATGATTCAGTTTGAAAGCCCCAATAACACAATAACAGGTGTTTATAACTGGCCCATTATGACAGGTTGGATCAATTATGACTTGTCAGAGCCCATGCTATACTGATTATGAGAAAAAATATTTTGAATATCACCTTTGACTCACTCCATCCCTGCATGTCTCAGTCATCATAAGAAGAGGACCTAAACCTAAGACATTCCCTTATGCCTCATATTTTCCTCTTTCTAAGCCTCTGGATAGTTCCTGGTCTGGCACAATTTCTTAATCATCCATGATTGATCCACTAAAAACCAATTCATTTTTTTATACCTACTCAAAAAATAAAATTATGTAGCTACTCTAAAGCATTTACCATCAGATTATAGCTTTCTCCTCCATCCCACCTCACTCTTTCCTCTTGTCCTTATCTCCATGCTAAAACAGCCTAAAATCCAGTGGTTCATCACTTTAATTATAATCTCTTCCCTGCATATAGCTTCTACTCCTTTCTCCTCCATTTTACATATATGACAATAAATAATTCTAGGAGAACTCATCTCACCATTTACTCTTCATTTACCCAAGCAGTTGAACATAACTGGAAAAAAATCATAAACATACTATGCTGACTGATTGTACTTTACATTTATGACCACGAATTTCAAAAAAAACTCTCAAATATTGCATTTGCCTGGTCAATTCATTATCTTATCCTCCAAGGTGTTTATAAACGTACAGAAGCTGTATGTCATATATTTTCATTACCAAATTTACTAATATATAAGTATCTGTACCCAAGCAATGTGGTTCCCTCCTTTTCCAATGGATGAATTGCCCATTCTCTAACCTAAGTGCAATCCCTGCATTTGCTCATTTGAGCCCATTCTCTCTCCTTTATTGAAAAATTGTGTTCTTCTTAGCCCCTCATCCTCCATCTCTCATTACTATTTTCCTTTCATTTTCCTGAATCATTCTCATTTGCATGTCAGGAAGCTGAAATATTTACATCTTGAAAAAAAAAAAAAAAAGAGCCTGACTTCATAGCCTAGGCACCATTTATCAGTCACTTTTATTGCAAAACTCCTTGAAAGACTTATGTCTATTCTCTTTCTCAACTTCCTTACTTTACTTCACAAGTACCTTGATCCCCAAAACTGTTCTCAAGCTGCATTCATCAACGTGACTGTTTCTTTTTTTTTATAATTTATTTGTTTGTTTGTTTATTTATTTATTTATTTTTAGAGAGAGGGGAAAGAAGAAAGAGAGAGAAATATCACTGCTTGGTTGCCTCTCACTCACGCCCTCAACTGGTGACCTGATGTGCAACCTAGTCATGTGCCCTGACTGGGAACGAACAAGCGACACTTGGCTCACAGGTCGACACTCAATCCATTGAGCCACAACAGCCAGGGTTTACTATGTTTCTTTATATTGCCTAATCCAGCAGTCAGGTCTGTCCTCATTTTAAACCCTACCAGTATTTGACATTGTCGTTTACCCTCTCCTTCTGGAAGCAGTTTCTTTAAGGAGCTTCCAAGACAACACAATTTCTTGATTTTTCTTCTACTCCAAGACCAACTTCTTTTGTGTTTCATTTGCCTCATCCCTTTCCTCTTTTTATTATCTAAATGTTAGAGTATTTCAGAGTCTCTTCCTATTTTTTTCTCTCCTCAACACTCACTTCACAAAAGATCTCGACTAATCCCAAATCTTCAAATGATATCTATAGCTGGACAGCTCTCAAAAATATATTTCCAGCCTTCACTCTCCTCTAAACTCCAGATAAGATGTTCAGCTGATTTCTATTCTTCATTTCACACCCTAAATTTAACATCCAACCAACTCTTAATTTCCTCCAACCCATGTTCTTTTCTTTTTTCTTTTTTTATTTTACTGTTTTTCAACTACAGTTGTCCCATTTTCCCCCATTGCTCTCCCTTGCCCCACTCTTCCACCCCTGCTCCCACAATTAATCCTTATTTTGTTGTCCATGTCCACTATACTTGTTCCTCGACAAAACCCTTCCCCTTCTTTCCCAGTTATCCCCCTGGCCCCACTCTTTAGGTCACTGTCAGTTTGTTCCTTATTTTCATGTCTCTGGTTCTATTTTGCTCCTTTGTTTGCTTTGTTCATTAGTTTCCACTTCTAGGTGAGATCATATGGTATTTGTCTTTCACTGACGGGTTTATTTCAGTAAGCATAATACTCTCCAGTTCCATCCATGCTGTCCCAAAAGGTAGGAGTTCCTTCTTTCTCTCTGCTGTGTAATATTCTAATGTGTAAAAGTACTGCAGTTTTTGATCCACTCATTTACAAATGGGCACTTAGGCTGTTTCCAGCACTTGGCTATTGTAAATAGCACTGCTATGAACATTGGGGTGCCTAGGATATTTTGTATTGATGTTTCAGGATGCTTAGGATATACTAGCAGTGGGATTGCTGGGCCACAAGGCAGTTTTATTTTCAATTCTTTGAATAAATTCCATACTGTTTTCCACTGTGGCTGCACCAGTCTGAATTCCCACCAACAATTCACTGGGATTCCCATTTCTCCACATCCTTGCCAGCACTTGTTTGTTGATTTGTTAATGATGGCCATTCTGACCAGTGTGAGGTGGTATCTCATTGTGGTTTTAATTTGCATCTCTCTGATGGCTAGTAATGTTGAGCATCCTTTCATATGTCTATGGACCCTCTGTATGTCCTTGGAGAAGTGTCTGGTCAGGTCCTCTGCCCACTTTTTTCTTCCTGGTGTGGAGTCATATGAGTTTTTTATCCATTTTGATTTTATTCTAGTGTATGGTGTGAGTTAGTGGTCTAGTTCCATTTTGAGAGATCTGGACAGGTGCATGCAAAAAAATGAAACTAGACCACAAACCCATGTTCTTTTCCATCATGCTAAATAGCATTACAACTATGTAGGCGGTTGTGAGATGTTCAAATTTTGTAAATTTGTATAAATTAGGGGTACACTTGAACCAGCTATTGTATGGTGCTTAATCTAAAAACACACATTGTTAAGGGGAGAAGGGTGTGGGAAAGCAATTTAATAGCCAAGAATAGCCAAAAATTGATTCAGTTTTTACTAGATACTTTGGCTTCCATCTATAATATGGCAATATGGATAGAATTATTCTCCCACAAAGAGCTGTAATAAATAGCAGTTTCAAGGCATTGGAGATAAATATTGTCAAGTCTTGAGGGGCTAAAATTCTAGATAGAAGGGAAATGCATTGACATGAGCTCAGATTCCTTACAGTCATTTCTCTCCAGGCATTTGGTGAATCAAAGTATAGGGCATAGAAGTCAAACAGGAAGATGATGACATACTCACTTTTTAGGGAAACAAAAAAATCAGAATTCAGGGCTATCAAGAGAGCATTATTCAATAAGCCAATGTTCTAGAAAAGAAGTGAGGTCAAAAGAAGTAAAACTGAATTTCTATATTAAATTTTCCCTCAAATCACTTGACAGATCCTAACTTGTAAATCTGCATATAAGGTCAACAAACCAAACAACATGTGGCTAATTATAGGTTAAAAATATAAACCGTAATCTTGCAGTTTGACAAAGCTGGGGAGGCAAAAATTGTAGTTCAATGCTAGTCAAGATGGAAGGGCTCTTGTAATCTCTTTAAGATTTCCATTGAGACTCTGAAGGACTGAGCACTACCAGTAAAGGAAAATCAAAAATAGACAAGTCCCCAAATCCAGCTGCATCTGAACCAATGTGATACACCCATACTATATCTGTCTGCCAGAAAAAATCAGGTTCTCTTGGAGGAAGAGATCATCGAAGAGCCTCCATGACTTGTGTTAGACAATATCTCGCAATCAATAAAGAAATTATCAGGAAAGCCAGAAAATAAGAAATGAGAGGACTGAAAACCAGAAGGAAAATTAACAGAGAGATGATCTAGGTATTAGAATTATTAGATAAAAACTTTTAAACAACCATGATTATTATGCTAAAACAAAATAGACAAAAATAAGGACAATTTCAGGAGAACCTAAGTTTATACAAGAAAATCAACTGGACATTCTAGAAATGAAAAATATAGTAACTGAAATTAATAGATAAGTTGATAGCAGAGAAGATACAACAGAAATAGAGTTCTTAAACTAGGAGATATAGGGACATCCACATTGAAAGGCAGATAGGAAAAATATGGAAAATATAGAAAGGTTCAAAGGGATGTCCTTTAAATAATGAAAAACTCTAACATGCATGCATTTGGTGACCAGAAGAAGAGAAAGAGAATGGATTGAATGAAATATTTGAAGAGATATCAGTGGTATCAAGCAACAAATTCAAGAAACTCTGCTAACCACAAGTAGGATAAACTACCTCTAGGCATATAATAATAAAATTGCTGAAGAACAAAGGCAAAGGGAAACTCTTAAAAGAAGCTGGAGAAGGAGAGCATTACCTTAAAAGCAGGAAACTATGAAAAGCAGAAGACAATGGAAAACCATATTTAAGATAGTAAAAGAAAAGTAACTTCTAAGTTGAACATTTTACTCAGAGAACATGAGTTTCAGAAATAAAGCTAAACTGTCGGTTGGTAAGTAAATTGTTACAGACAATTTGGAAAATAATATGGAGGTTGCTCAAAAAATTAAAAATGGAACTGCCACATGATGCAGCAATTTCTCTTCTGGGTATTTATCCTAAGGAATTGAGATTAGAATATCAAATAGATATGTGCACTGTTATGTTCATTATAGCATTATTCACAGTATCCAATATATGGAAATAACTTGAATGCCCACTGATTAATGAATGAATAAAGAAAATGTGGTATATACATTCAATGGAATATTATTTAGCCTTAAAAAAGAAGAAAATCCTCCTATCTTCACCAGCATGGATGGACCTGGAGAACATTATATTAAATGAAATAAGCCAGACAAAAAGACAAATATTGTATGATCTCATTTATACATTGAATCTTAATAGCCAAACTTATAAAAGCAGAGAGTACAATGGTGATTGCTAGAAACTGGGGGAGGAGATACAGGGGAGGTGATGGTCAAAGGATTCAAAGTTTCAGCTATATAAGATAAATAAATTCTGGAGATCTATTTAGCATAGTGCCTATAGCTAATAATGCTGTATTATATACTAAAAGTTTATTAAGCAGGTAGATCTTGTGTTTTTACAACAAAAAATAATTATTATAAGTATAATAAAAAGGGTGGGAGGAAAGTTTAAGAGGTGATAAATAAGTTTATGGTCTTCATGACAATTATGGTTTCATGGGTGTAAACTTCTCCCCAAATTCATTTAATGAATTCATGTTTATTAAATATGAACAGTTTTTACATGTCAATTATACTTCAATTAAATGGCTTATTTTTAAAGATTAAAACAAAAGAAAGATAATTTAAGTCATTTTCTGAAAAAAGAAAGCTTAGAAAATTAACAGTAAGAGACTTGGTTGAAAGAGATACTAAAGGGAGTCCTTGAGGATCTAAGAAAATGACAGCAAACTGAATCACAGGTAAACAAGAAGGAAGGAAGATAATCAAAAAGGGTAAATGGAATAAGGAAAAAAAAAAACTTGATTAAACCAAAAGAAGATAAGAAAGGAGAGGAAATGGAACAAAAGAGGATGAGATATATATTTAGATGGTAGATTTCAATTCAATTTTTTCCTGGAATCTCTTGAAAAATGCCAAGTAATTTCCAATTTATAACAAGTAAACTCTCTTTTGTCCTCTTTTCACATCAGTCTCTCTATCTCCCAAATGGCCTACCTGGCCCAAAGACTTTCTTCTCTCCTTCAACTCACGAACCATTTCTCTAACAACTTTACCTCTCAAGTTTTTAATCATTAAATAATACAGGGTGAGGCAAAAGTAGGTTTACAGTTTTTATATAGAAAATAATACAAGCAAAACTGTTTCATGTACTCACAACTGTAAACCTTCTTTTTCCCCACCCTAGACATGAACAGATGTAATCAAAATTAAAACACCATACTTGCAGAAGTACAGAAGGAAAAAGAAAAAATGTTCCCAACTCCCCTCTTCATTGCCTCCCTACCCTTTTACCTCTCTTCCCTCCATGACATAGATTACCTATCACATTCTTGCTTTCCTTAGGAAAAGACACCTACCTCCTATCTGTGCTCAGATTCTGGTCAACAAAGGAAACTCTCAACCTGCACCCACAAGTAAATCTTCCTTCTTTTTTACATGTGTGTCAGGGGGAGGAGGCATGGGAGGTGCGGGGCAGGGCATGAGGGGAAGAGTTGCCTCAAATATTTATAAACTCTTATTTATACCTGTCCTATTTACATCTTCTTCCTCATTCCTCTTCCTCAAAGTCCATTTCTACATTTCCAGTACCATTAAATTAAGCAATATAAGCAGCAGCCTATAGCAAATTCATTGACTTTCACAATTTAAAACAAAAGAGAGTCCCTTTATGTATGTTTTTAGAAAGTGGAAAAAGTAACTAGAAAGTTATTGAAAATCATTTTTATGTTGTTTGGTCTCCAAAAAGCACTACTTTCAAATCAAAGTCCTGGGTGGGACTCAGAGCTGTGTGTTTACTACTGTATGACCTTGGGCAAAGTGAGGGCACACTTCTGAACCCCCTTTTCCTTGTCTTTAAAATGGAGACAATAAAACAATTGAAGTGAGGATTACAAAAAAAGATTTATAAAAGACTGTGCCTAAATTGTAATATGTGTCCAAAAAAATGTTAGCTTTTCCCCCGGCATATAGGTTGGTCAGTGTTTATTTTCTTAACTGAACTAAGTGGATATGATTTTCAAAATTCATTTGTGAGGTCCAGGCTAGCAAAGCTCACATGATCCTCTGCTTCTCCTCCATCTGTCTGCCAACTGACATTCTTTGTTGCTAATCTAAGACCAAGCCATATGTTCTCCGTATGGGAGACTCTTTCCTGCCCAGGTGGGGAAGCAGACACAATGATCTAATAAGTCTTTGCTGTCTCACTAGGGCAAGTCTTGGGAAAACTTCCAAACATTGAGAGGTTCTGATGAGACACCACAAGCTTGGGTGACTATGTTGTTCATCAAAAAAAATTTTTTTTACTTTCCTTTTTCCTCCCAAGATCCCCAAACCATGTTTCAGTCCTGTCATTACCTGTTTCCTTGTCTCTGTTTAGTCTAGCAGACGGGTCGAGACTCTGAAAAGGATTTCAACATGGGCTGTCTGTGTGGTGTCAAGGATGGTATAGATGAAAAGTGTATATTAAGAGCTGCAGGACTGAGTTAAGAGTCAGGCTCTGATCTACAAATCCCAAACCTGTAGCATCTCAGCCAAAGGAAATGTGCCCCTTTCAAAGAGAAGTGAAACGTAATTTTATAGGCTGTGCTACTGGGTGGTTAGAGTTTAATGTCGCCATGCTAGACCAGAAGTAAAATGTGTAAGCAGAAGCTAAAAAAGGGGGAGACAGGGGGCAGTAGTGGAAAGTAAAGAAGGAACTGCAGAAGGAAAACAAAATTATATTCAGAATTGCATAAAAAAAGGAGGAAACAGCAAACTGAAAAGTAAGTACCGGTATTTACCTTTTAATAATGCTCTCTCTAGATCAGTGAGGCATAAGTAAACAGGACGTATAACCCGAAATGCTGATATGATAGTGGCAGATTAGGAGAGAAATCTCTGACACACTTGTGGTATTTTAACAATTATAGGAAACAAAATGAGGCTTTCACTTTCTATTTCCTTATTACACTCATTTTTAAATATTGAAAACTCAAGTTTACATAGTTAATTTAATTAATATCTAAATTCAGCAAAATTTGGGACATATTAACCATCAAAATCAACCGACTTCTCATTCTATCTAGTTGACTTCTACTTTCCACATTTTTAATTTGCATGGTTGTAGCCCACACTTATGACCTAGGTAAACTACTTAAGATCACTGAGCCTCAATTTCCACATCCACAACATAGCAATTAAAATCTCTGCCAGTTAATTGTCTCACAGGGAGTGTAATAGTAAAGGCATTTTTACAAAGTATTTTTTTACCACTTATGAAGAATTATATAAAGGCATTTATTATCATACAGAACAAGCAGGGATTTGTATATTCATTTAATTGCCCCCTTGCAAAGGGTGTGACAGGTATGACCTCAAACCATGTGACCTAGCTATGGATATGCGCCATGGTTTGGATCTCTGTGCTATGTGCTAACTGGTCAATACACCATCATTAATTATATTCCTCAGAGAAACGTTTTCTTCAGATAAAACTGAAAATCAGGGTAAGATTTGCAAGGGGAAGACGCTATAGCTTGCCAAAAGCTTTACCTTTCTGCATGCATGAACCTGTCTGAGGAAGCTTCCCTTTATTATTCCCAGCTCTTTCCACCATACACTAGCTTGCATTTTGCTACCACTTCAAAGAAATATGCGATTAACAAGAGCACATAATTAGTGTTTATGCTATTCTTGCCCATCTTGATGCTTCTCACAGGTAGAGACAAGCAGTACATGTTTTAAACTTGCATCTAGGAAGTGTGCCATGGATCTTAATACTTTTTATTTACACGTCTCCAAAAAGAAAAATCAACAGAAAGGTGTCTGCAGCGTATTCACCGACTTATGCCTCTAAATTTATCTGAGGCTCTGTTTTTTAAACATTTATACGACTATTCACTAATATAGTAATAAAAATTACTTCTGCATTAGGTAGGGAGCTCACTGTATTTACCATATACATGAACTTGCTTAGTTCTACCCAGCAGGTCTCTACAAGGATTAAAAGAAAAAAATTAGAGAGATCTGATATTATATTAAAGGACTTCATTCCTTTCCCAAATTAGTTCTCCTTCTGAAAGATAATGCTGGATAGTTATCCATGTAATACTTTCATTATAACAGAATGGAGAAGAATTGCATTAGCCTCAAAAGAGATATGAACTGGAAAGGTCATTTTTGTAATAATGGAATTCATCAAGGAGACTGAACAGACACTAGAAAAGATTCACAGAAAATGTCATTTTTCCTCCCTGTCTGATTTTTTTCTGATTATCAAAAGACCTATTTATTTTACATATATTTAATTCACCTGGAACCATGCTTTTAGTTTATCATTGGTCTCCCTAAAAAGATATTATGCATCCTGTTCTAACTACAAATTACCCTGGGTCATCAAGAGGACCTGAATATTTAACATGTAGCAAAGAGAGTTCTCCATCATGTTTGATTTCTAGCCATTTATATTCCAAAAATAGCCTTTCTTTTCCAGACATAAAAGTAGTACTTTGTGGGGAGGTCCCAATCTCTAGGGTTTTAAAGTTACCTCAAATATTTCAGGTCCTACACTTAAGATTAGTCTTAAACCTTGGGGCCATCATGCCACTTTCAACTTATGGAATTTCAAATATAATAAAAAATAATTTAAATATGTCTTGAAGAGCTTTCATGGAGCTCTTATAAATTACTTGTCAGAAATACAGGTCTTCATAGTTATTGGCAAAGCTCAATTAAGTTTTACTAAAAACTAAACAATTTATAAATACTTGAGATAGATTCTCCATTCTTGTTCATGTTTCCAACTTTCAAAGTCCCTCAGTTCCAAACTTTGTTAAACCTACCTGCCTATATAACCTTAAATTTTTTTTTAAACTTCTCCAACTCTCAGTTTCTTCACCTCTAAAATGAGTGGGATAATTCCTGCCCTCCTGTCTCAGAAATTTGAAGGGAATTACATGAGATTATGTGTGTAAAATGTAATGGTAACATATAGCTGTCACTTACAAAGTGTTATTCTTATTTTGCTTTTTTCTTTCTTTCTTTCTTTCTTTCTTTCTTTCTTTCTTTCTTTCTTTCTTTCTTTCTTTCTTTCTTCTTTCTTCTTTTCTTTCTTTTTCTTTCTTTTCTTTCTTCCTTCCTTCCTTCCTTCCTTCCTTCCTTCCTTCCTTTCTTTCTTTCTTTCATCAGAACCCCACCCACCTCATCCCCCAAACCATCACATTTCAATAAAACAAACTATGAGATATCAGTCCTTCCCATTACCATGCTTTCAGGTCAAGGGAAAAATTTTTCTTGGCACTTTGGGAAAAAAATTTCTGTAGACATTTTCTGCTGTGGATCAGATGAACCTGTTATGCCCTGCAATTGCCAGCCTGATTTAGAACCTTTGTAATGTCAAAGCAGTGCCAGAGATATCTACATACTGAGTCAGGGTAGGTTCATAGGCGAGGTGAGGGGAAAGGAGAAATGCCAATGAACACATACCTCTGTCAGCTATCCACTTCCCAGTCATCATCAACTCTCAAAGACCGTTTCTAGCCACATTCTAGAAATACCTAACATGCTGCACAGAACGTTGCCCTGCCACTATTGCTTGATTGCCTCTGCTTAGTATCAACTGGAGTGTACTACTTTCTGCCTACCGACCAACAAAAGAAAACAGCTTCATATATTACATAGTTTCATTAGGAAGTCATTTGTTTTCAGCTTCAAAAATTATTTGCCCATAGTAATAATCAAGGAAGTAATGCTTTGGTCTCCACACAGGCCTAAAAAGTCCATGTTTACCTGAATGACTGTGCATAATAAAAATTAGAGCAAATAGGGTAAGCATTTAACACAAAATTGGATGAAACAAAAATAATTATGTCCTAGATCTTGAGGGAAATGAATAGATTGAGAGGTTTTTTTTTTTTTTTTTTCTTTATTTGAAAGAAATCTCAAGATAGGTTTCAGGACTTTCAAGATTTTATACATCAATTCTAATTTTTTCCTCAAATGGAGGATATTTCCTTGATGATGGTAAATCCACTCACCTTTAGCTTTGATTAAAGTCATTTGAGGGCTCACAATTGAGACACATAGCAAAGAAAGCAGAGAGCAAAGGATGGAAATTTTCCTGAAGAAAGTAGGCAAGACTTACAAAACAAGGGAAAAGATGAATTAAAATGAATATATGGCTGTATGAGATGAAAAATGCCTAAAGTGGTGTTGACTGTGATCTGAAATGGATAAAAGAAGAACTATATCAGAATAACCATGAATTAGCCAAGATTGATTCAAATCATTCCATATACCTGCTACAAGCAAACAGTATCCTCTAAAGAAAATTTCTTTTGGAAGTCAGAAGCAGTCTGAGGATGAAAGGGTCAGTCTTTAAAGGGCAGAGGAGAAGGTCTTAACAGCAAATGGAGTCCAAGTGCAGGATGTCTACAAGCCAGGTGCTCATTATTCAGTGAGTGCCTGCACTTTAAAAAATAACATCTATGTGGGACACTTGAAAAGCTGAGTGCCCATAAATATATGTATATTAAAATAGATGTTGAAAAGTTAGGATGCTCCCACACATTTGATAAATGTTTTACACAAAAGGAAAAGTAAGTATGCAGAAAGAGCTCAGTAGAAGAAAGTTCAAATGTATTAACCATTAGGCCAATATAGCATCTGGCATTGTCGGTTGTCATGAAATGTCTTGATATATTTCAGTAGTTAATAAAAGGACATTACCATGTGATAAGTGATGATTTTATACCACTGTCTGACTAGCCTACAAGTTGCTGAAACAGCAAATCATTTTACAAGCACTCCAACAAGCAAGCACAAGAAGAATAGTTTTCAGTGTGGAGATTTTAAGATACAGACTACGTCGCATCCTGCTGGCCTTAACATGATTTCCTATCAAGAGGACGGTAGCTGAAACACTGTGGGGCCTTCAGGATTTGGCAAATGTGATAAGAAAGTCAGGGTCCACTAACAAAGAGAGAGGAAACAAAGGAGATGGTATAACATAGATCTACCTTTAGTAGGAGCAGAGCCAGCATTGAATGCCGGAACAGTTCCCTGTTGACTGTGTCATTTTATTTGCATGTTTGACAAGGTTGATATTTAACAGTCTGCATATTATTCATCAACTATTACATTTAGCAGTAAAAAGCAGTATTTGAGAATCACATTTCAAATATTACTAAATATTAATAAAATTATTAATGTGGCTGATAATTTATATTCACCACATTGCACTGTCACTATTTTGTAAGCAAACTTAGTATTTCTTTATGAAGAAAATAAGAATTATGTTTAACAATTAAATTCAACCCAGTGTTTATTTACAAAATTAACATTCCAGCTAATAGGATTTCAGTAGACACACAAAACTCTTCACAGGGCAGGTGGAAGGATGCTTTCCAATACTTGGCCCTACAAGCAAATGTAATTATTATTATTAGTAGTATAAATAAGGAATTTACTAGTTATTGTGCTTTTAGTAAATCTTGTCCTGTAGGAAAACAAACAAACAAGAAAAGTACATGCTAAAGTAATGTGTAATTATTGCTATCATTAATAGCAATTAATATTAAACTTAGTAAAAAAATAATTTATCTGGTTTCTACTATGATGTGCTATACATGGGACCTTATTCTGTAATTTTTTTTTTTTTTTTTTTTGCTCATAACCACCCTTTGCAAAAGGTACTATCACATTTTTACCAACGAGGGAACTAAAATGCAGAGACAGTAAGTAACTGACCTAATGTTGCTTAACCAAAGTGGAGTTTCAAATCCAGATCTGCCTGAATTCAAAAGTTGAGCTTTTTTTCTTGTACTGTAGACATACATAGATAGATAGGATTGCCTTTGGAGTGGAGTTTAATGTACTTAGCTCATAAAAACTATAAAAGTAGAAAACTATTTATTTATTCTGACTATAAAAATAATCAATTTTAAGCAGACAGAGAGCAGACTCCCTCTAAGATGAATAGACACAGCCTGGAGTAACTGCTGCTTCTGCTTAGCTGACCTCGTATCCCTGGTGCTACCGTTCCTCAAGGACCATGCAGTCTGCGGAGCTAGAAAAATGAGGGTGTAATTCCTGACTGTACCACTTTTCTGGGTTTCTGGGACTACACTATTTAACATCTCTGAATTCTGACATTTTCATCAAAATACAAGGAAAATTAGCACCATCTTTCATAGGTGCCATGATTAGGGACATGCATGAAGCAACAGTAGGTGGGACAAATCAGGAGAATAATAAACTAGGGCTTCTATTATTCTTTCTAAGGCTGCAACTCCTGTCAAGGCTGAGGACCAAGGGTGGAGGTAAACCTGAGTTTGAAATGTCCACGCTATTTAAAGTATCCTCTGTTAGAGCTCATTCAGAAAGAAAAGGAGAAAGGACTTATGCCTAAGATATGACTCCTGTTCTGGCAAACAAGACAGGTTGGCCAGCTCTTTAATCCAGAGAAAAGTTGTCAATTTGATCTGTCAGTTTGTGCCACCCATATATTAACTGGCTTTGTCATGTGACTCTGGTTGTTTTCTTTCTGAACTGGGTTTTGAGGGAGACCCTAGGCAGACAGGCAGACCTGTAGACTCCTTATACATAAGCAAGTTCATCACTAGACTAGTCCATTCTTGGTACTTTAATTTTTTAAATAATATAAACTTAATGTGCATGGACTATTTCTGTCTTGTGTAAAACTGTATCTTCATGAAACTCAGAAAAAAATATCCTTATTTGAATCTTCTAAAATGTAAATAGTATTATTTCCAAACCACAAGTTTTTCAATTAATTTTTCAGGTAACATTTTCCATGGTCACACAAGAAACCAGACAATAAGAAGATCAGAATCGCTTTACTCACATTTACTTTACAACTTCCCTGAAACTCATCATTTTCAAAAAGGGTTAACAGTTACATAAATACTGAGTGTGATTTAACACCGCAATTGGTACTCCTGGTTTTATTATCAGAATGAATTCAGCCTCAGGTTTATCCTACAACCAAGCCATTTTGAAAACCTAGGGAAAAGTTCATAAATAAGTATCAAGATGATTAAAAAAAAAAATCCATCTCAACATATGAAGCCCATGTCATATTTAAAAGAGATCGGGGTCTCTTGCGAAAGCCTAAGTGAGTATAAGTGAACAACAGGTACTCTGTGGAATACATAGAACATGTTATCAGATGAAGGTGAATGGAATTCTGGTGTTAGATCTGTCTTCATTCAGACTATTGAGAAAATCCCCAAATCTCTAAGTACCTTAGATTTCCTTAATTTTAAGAAGAGTTGGGAGACTGCTCTCTGCCCTAACACTGCTGGAAGCTTCTTCAAACCATTCTCATTTAACAAATGAGAAACTAAGATGCAGAAATTTTGAATAAATTAAGCTAAAATAAAGACAGTAAGCCCTCCCTATTTCCCTAGCAGTTTGTTTTAGAGAGAAGCAGTAAGTGTACACAAAACCTCTTGGAAAAGTTAAAAGATGTATTAATAAGCATAAATTTGCTTCTATTAAGAAGGGAAATGATCTTGAATCATAGAAGGGAGGTTTTAAGATATATTTTTTAAAATGATGCTGAAATATGCTTTGAGGAAAAGATGTGGGAATTTCTAAAAAGAAAATTATTGAAAGCCCTTTCTTAGTGTGGTTTAACTGTTAGTTGAAGACAAGTTGAACTTGTGACTTTCTGAAATTCCTCTGAGCCTAGAGTCTTTGAAATTTAACCTGGAGCCTTCAGACCACACAAATCTTTTCTTCATTTATTGATTCACTTGGAAAACATTTGCTGAGCGTCTACTATATGCTATGCACTGTGGAAAACACTAGGGCATACAAATGATCAACACAATGCAATGAGACAGGACACCTGACCTGCAGATGCTCCCATAGAGAATGAGATTGCCCCATGAGGACAGGGCAGAAGTGAAATGGTAAAGTAGGTACATTTGTCTTCATTGTGTTTTCACCCTTCTGTTTAGCAGCTCCCCAATTCCAGCCTTCTTTGTTGTCCTTCTTAGTCCCTCATTCAGGTCTGGCCTGTCTTGCAGAGTGCTTTCCTCCATTCAATCTTCCTTTCTTCCCACCTCCCCCTCCTCAGGATAAAGGTGTCAGGTGGGAGGACATTGAGTCTTATTAAATACATTTTTTAGCAAATATGTATTTTATAACTATTCCATTAGAGAAAAGGAGATTATACTTTAAAAGATGATATTTATTACTACAACTTAATTATTCTTTAGGATACCGTATAGAAAATAAGGCAAAATGAAGAAGATATATTTGGTCCAGATGTGAAAGATAGTTGATGAGAGGTGTAATCCTTGGTACTCTTTAAATCACACCACTATAAAGTGTGCTCTTCTAAAGTCAGTCCTTTGTCCATTGCCCTTTTTCTCAGGGCACCAAAAGTAATGCCCCATAGCTGAGCTCCTATAGGTAAGCTGTCTAGGTATCTCATACCAGTCACATACATCATCCCAAATGACTGTCTATATTTTTTTAGGCTATGTAAATTTCTGTTTCAGTGTAAGCATTTTACTTCTATCAGGGATCCTAAAAATGTATGCTTCTATGATTTAACTTGAAGTTCTCTCAGGGGAAACAAAATATATGGAGCAATAAAAAAAGTGTTTGTGAAGTTCTGTTCGCCCCTTGCCTCTTCAACTATCACCCAATTCAAACTACACATAGCTGTAGTTCAGGTCTATACCATTTGAATAACAAGTTAAAAAGGCAATCAGACATCTGGATGTTTCCAAGCATCCAAGTGTTTGGCATTATGTCGACAAATATATGGATGGCAGCCAGTTTGTTAAAATGCTGGAGATAGTTTATGAAGACTCCTTCTTATTACCCAAAATATCCCACAAAGGGCAAAATATCTTCACCCCAGTTTTCCTGTGGAGACTACGTAAAAAGTGATTTTGAGGAAAGATAAAGGAGGCTTGTCTTCCTGGGTAGTATCAGATATTGGCCCAGAATTAATGCTTTTGGCTAGTCTGATAGGTAAAATTATCTACCTCTAAATTTCAGTGTCTGGCATTTCTCCATTGTAGCTGACCTCATGATACTCTATTCCCTGAAAAGCATTTCTTTCCTGCCTCAGCTTTCCCCATTAACCAGGTTAGGACCGGTTCTGCAAACATAAGTTTCTTTAAAGCAAAGACAAATATAAAGCTTTAGTTCACTCACATTAATTTTTAAAAATTTCTACATTTGGATGAAATTAACCCTATTTGCAACATAAAACTGACAAGTCCATACAGACTTTTAACACTCCATTAATCTTACTTTGTTACACTGGGGCATACACCAGCCAAAAACTGGAAATTTGATTAGCTGGTTCCATACATTAGCTATTTCACTGGTATGGCATTTTAAAATATTTTCCAGATATACAATACAAAGCCATGTTAGTTTTTTCAAGGTCTATATGGGCTTAGCAAAAAACATACCAAACAACCTCCGTCTAAAACAGTTCTACTCTAGCTACCAAAAAACTGATTTTTCTCGTAGGGATTTTATTTTACTGATAAATAATAATATTGAAGAGAACTATGTAGGCTAAACTTTGATTTGTATAACCTTTCAGCTCAGGACATTTTTTCCTTAATACTCTAGATTTATCAGAACCTAGTAAATTTTTTCCCAGTAGCAATTTGATAATTTTCAATTTTATACAATGCTCTGGGGTTTTCAGAAAATCATTCTAATGGACACGAATCCAATTGGAGTAATTTTGAAATGGATAGTCAATTTATTGGATTAGCTGATAAGGCAGTGAAAATCTCTTCTAATCAGATGGATATCTTTAATGAATCAAAAAAGGCTTTTTTTCATCCACTTCTAACTCATTAAAGCCTTTGTAAATCTCATGGAATGACTTAATGGTACATTTTATGTTCCTTTCTTCTTTTGTGATTTTTAAACAGCTTAGCAAATTGTTCATAGAGAAAACTGTGTATCACAGCATAAATGCTTCATTGCAGAAGCTAATGCAGCCCCTTTGCTCACAAGGAGCTGGCCAACCAAGCTGAAATCAGGAGGACACCAAAACTAATCTATTTTAGATTCTCTGAGACCAGAAAAATAAGTTGTAATGCACAAGGGCATTTTCTCCTGGAGGTTTCACCTGAGATTTCCATCTCTTCTCTCATCTCCACATTAAGCAAAAAGAATAGAAGCGTGGCCTGAGGCAAAGCAAGGCCTTTTCCTCTAAACTCCTGAATAGTGTCACAGTTGGTGAAAGCAGCTGATTTAAAAGAGTGACTTACAACAGATATATTCACCAGAGGATTATTTCAGCTTCTCTGCAAAATGACTAGACAGTTAAAGGCATATACCCTTTTTTACTGTCCTGTTCTTTAACTGATATTCATTTGCTAAGCACTTCTGCAGTAATAAGTGTTAGCACTAATAAAACCAACACTCATTTTCATTTTGTTGCAATTGAAATTCCTATCCACTACCTTTTTTTATCCTGTGGAAACCTGAAATTTATCCTTGCTGTCACTGAGAAATTGCTATGGCCTAAGTAGCTCATACCTCAGAACGCAACCTCAGTATTCTGAACAGGTATTTATAGTCACTTCAAATGGGAACAGGAGACAAAGGCAAATTTAATTGCTTTTCTTGGGTGCTGGGTCACTTACCATAACATACAGGCTACCAAGGCCCCTGTGAGCCTCTCATCTCACCTATTAGCATCTCATCCAGCTCCTACTTAATGACGAAGTCACCAAATACCAGACGAAAGCTGATGACTATTTTTAATCACAAAGGTGTACAGCTATTCTCCTGTAATACAAAAACATCCATCAATCATGACATTTTGAACATGTCATTCTAAAATTCAGAAAGTTTTAAGGTTAGCTCCTTTTAAGTATAAAATTCTTTTCTTAGAGCTTGCATTTCAGAAAATGCATTTAATCATGCCAGAAAGCAAAGCTTTTAAATTTGCAAATGCCTGTGAAAGTTGGCTGTGTGCATTTTTATAAGTATATCACAAATTTATAGGACTCTTTTATATATTGTTTTTCTCAGTCTGTACTTAGCCAAAATCATTGTATTTTATTAATAACCACTTTGTTACATTATTTGCATTTTTAAATATAGGTTTTAGGATTAAGTTTTAACCTGTTTCCTTAGTTCACACATCTCATGTCTTCCTTTAAAGGAGCTACATGAACTTTAGTTGAGGAGTTTCACGTATTCTCCTCATCTCAAGCGCAGTCTGTAGGGAATAATTTCCTGTGAGAAGAAACTGTAGGAGTATCTCCGTTGTTCTATGGAAAAGTAAGAACAGCTGCAAAATTTTTAAGAATAACCTATACAGAAAACTGTCAAACTAGGGAGGGGCATTCCTACTTTTCCCTTAACTAAACACAGCCATCTCTTTTAGGCACTTACTAAAAGGGCATCTGTTAACCAAGCTGATGTCTCAGAACAGGCCAGATATCACTATACAGAAACTCAATAGTATTTTTCTCAGCACTGTGGAAGATACTGTTAAATATCATTTATCATGTCTAGGTTAAAATGATTAATGAAGTGTATATTTCCTTTTTCTTCTTCTTCTTCTTCTCTTTCTCTCTCTCTCTCTTTATATCAGCAATAGCATACCAAAGTTATACCTTCTCAGTTTCTTGTATGTGGCAATATTATATGAAAAGGCATGCTTATGCTACTATATTGAATGACTGGGAAAAAATGGAAAATATGTAATATTAAGATTATTTTATGTAAAAAGGCATAATAATTATATATACACATGTGACTTCTGATTTTTTTCTCATTTGATGGTTATTCATACTAAAATCAAAAGGGTAATTTATGAAATATATAGATAAATCATTTTGTAAGATAACTTTGTTTGGTTCTTTTGTTTCTAATATTGAAACATGTGAGGGGCCTTGTTTGTTAAGCAAAATTTGCTCCCTCCTTAGTAAATTGTTACATAGCACCTGGATTATACCCCTGGGAATTCCTAAACTGTACTTAGGATTTCAAGTACTCTATTAGGAGTACATCTGTAAATAGTACAATACATGAGCTTACAAATATAGCCATATTGGTATCTCAAATAATCGCCCCAGAACTTTTATTGAATCATTTTGAAATCAGGCAGCACATAAGGAGAAAGGTGTAAAAATTAAATACAAATGGAGATGAGATCATTACCTATACACCAAATTTTTATTCTTTTGGGGTTTTTTTGTAGTGTTATATTGTCATTGCCTTCTGAAAGATTAAAAAAACAGATGATTCTAAACATTGTGCTATGTTTTTGATAGTGTTGCCAGAGCCCAGGTATGAATTTCATTCTACATAGTACAAAATGCTGTATATTTTCCCTGATATACAAGTATCGTAAGAATGAAAAAAAATGTGATTATAATGGTAATATTCAAAGGTCTTACAGATTTCTTTTCTTGAACAAAAATTAAAATGTTGGGGAATAATCTCAAAGAGTGCATATATTGACTAATTTAGCTCATTCTATATCAATCCTCTTCTCTGTGTCTTTAACTTCAATGAATGTAATTGGATTATTATTTGTTTCTGAAACTCAACCATGCTGAAAGAAGGTTATTAAATACATAAAGGAGATGCTATATACATCATTAAGTGTTGGTCAACTGGTATGTTATAATGTAGGATAGAAACAATTGAAACAATATATAAAAATAATGAAAAAAAGTTTGAAAGAATAACATACAAAGTTTAAATGTGAATTGCACCTACCAAAGAGATTCAGTTAGGGAGCTGTTTGTAGTAGAATCACATTATGTTAAAGGAGAGGCCAAATTTTCCCCCACCTTATTTTAGGGCAATGTCTAAGAAAGTGGAGCGTTAATTGGATTTTGTGGCTTTTTTTGTTTTCCCAGAGATATGGTCTCTTGAACACATAAAACTGCCCTATAAACCCAATCACTGAAAGGGTTCTATTGGTCTTCCCAGGACTTAAATTAAACATTGTCAATAAATCATCCCATAGGAAGAGTGATTAATACTTTCAGCCATCTAATGGTACTACTTTGTGCACATTATAACACTGGATTAAATTTAGAAACCATGTATCTATCAATGCCTTTTTTTCATAGCATTTAGTTTATGACAAATAGAAGGCACTCAAACATTTTTTTAAATTCTTGCTGTTCACCATCTAGGAGTGCTTTAGACCCAAGAGAAAAAGGCTGAGTAGAATCTAGATAAGCATTCCATGATGTGATCACAAATTCAAAGCCAATGTGAAAAGTTTGGCAAAAAGAACCCCAGAAAGGAATAATTTTTGATAGCAAAAAAACCCAAAAACTGTGAAGTCAATATATCAAAGTGGAAAACATTGCAAAAATAGAGTTAGGAAAAATCTCTTCCACTCAATTAAAAGTACATTTAAAAGTTTAAGTGGTGTTGTTGAAATTCCAAAATAGCATGTCTAAATTAAACTTGAAATATTTGAGACCAAGTACTAGTAATTTAAAATGGTACCTGTACTGATAATTATTTATATAAAATACCGAATATTGAAGGAGAAATAAAAGGATGATGAGAGGCAGGACAAGAAAAAAAAGTAGAAGAAATTAGTTATATATCATTTTCTCAGTAAAATTGTTTAATAAGAGGACTCAGTTATTTTATATTAAAAAATTGATGTTTTTGCTTCAAAATTTTTATAATTGATTTCCTTATATCAATCTGGTAATTGAATAAATGTACTAATGTAAGAAATAGTCTCGTTTTCATGTTAAAAGACAAGGTAGATAAGAGTTGAAGCAAAGAAAAAAATAATTGAGTAATATCTGACATGTTATCTCTTTATCCAATATAGATAAATGTAGTACACCTAAAACTATTTGCAATTATAAATAGATTTGGAAAAGATTATAAGTAGAATTCACTAGGAAGAGCTACATCGATCCTCTAGAAACTACTTTTAGCAAATATCTTAGGGTTAAGTCAGATGGAGGGATACAAACAAGAGCAGCATCCAGTGGTGTAGAAATTGACTGTTCTCATTGAAAAGAGCTGCATGAAGGGAACTAGACACTGACAAATCATGATAATATTTTTAATTTCATATTCTTAGCAAAAATTAAAGTTTCATTTGTAACCTCGAAAGCTATACAGTTAGATGAGTATCTACAGACTTGGGAAAGAAAGCCATATAAGTTTGAGGTATTTTAAAGAAACTGTCAAAAGGTTAATCCAATTTCATATGAAAGCATTCCCTCAGTCTCCAAAGTAAAGTTTGAAACATATAATCTAGTCTCCTGTGTTTGTTAATTCTTTGCACCTATGATTAGTTCTTGTTTATGTAAGCAAATAAAAATATTTAATATAGGTAAAATGTTCTCTGAGTTTTTTTCCCTTTTAAAAAATATCAGTATCCCAACAAAATTTACTCAGCTTTTTAAAGAGCTGATCATCTCTCAATAGGAGATGATGATGATGATGATGATGATGATGATGATGATGATGATGATAATGATGATGACAATCACAATGGTGGTGGTTACTGGTGGTAGTGATGTAGATTAGGTTAGATTCCCTGGTTGGAACAATTGGATTTAACACAAGCTCAAATAAAATAAAAGTTAACAGGTTGCAGTGGTCAAATGAACAAAGCTTACTTTGAGATTTGGATCAGTATCTGAGCCTAGTAACTAGGTCTCTTAATTGAATATTAAGGACTATCACTCAAGCACGAGGAAAACAGTGATGATTATGTAATGGCTTTCTATTCAGATTATACTTGTCTAGCATATGGACTATTTCACATCACACTTCACAAGTTTTGATACTTTTGACATATTAATCTAAAGTAGATACTGTTTAAAATCCTGTGATCACTAAAGTGCTCTAAAATATGAGCTATTTAAATATGTATTTCCTGGCAATTAATGCCTACTGATGACAGTGACCAAATGTTTCATTACAGATGGTTAATGAAAAGAAATCATGTCTGAAGAGGAACATAAGAGAATTAACCTGGACATTTTTCCCCCTGTAACATTTCACATTGCCTCAGAATAAACAGTTTTAACACAGTAGTTCTTTAATCTTCTTTAAAAGCATGATGATGAGAAATTTCCTACATAAAATATTGGATCCTGAATATGGTTATTAATCAAATTCAACTTCCAATTCAGGAATTGCATGAGATGTTGTCAAATTTACAGAGAAAAGTTCAAATTAGTTTATATAGTATAGGTAAATTATTTTCCCATCTGACTATATGATTCTTTAAACTCAAACATTGATTTTGAAGCTTAACAGAAAGCAGAACATCGGATCACAAAAGGGAGAGGAAATATAAAGTCACTGAGTTAATGTTGTGTCTGCTTTAATTAACTACTCAATAAAAAATGTTTAAGCAGGTTACAAACACAACATGCACATATAGCAGGATTACAACTATGTAGACAAAAAAAAATATTTTAACCTTAGAAAAAAATAAGATTATAAGAAAATATACCAAATTATTAACTATATGTTTGGATAGTGACACTGTCAGTAATATTTTGCTTTAGTTGCTGAGTAAATAGGAATTATTTTAAAGAAAAAGTACATTATAAGTATTTTAATTAAGACATTTCTTCTTACATAAGAAATCATTTCAATTTTTACTGATACTCTTTAAGAAGTGTGACAATTACCTTCAGCTGCTGTTTTGTTTTAATGGATGTTTCTGAAGAAAAACATGCAAGTGTTTGTAACAAGTGCAGCTTAGTAGGGACAATAATTCCTCATGTACACTCCTTTACTTTAGGAGTCCTAAGGTTCAAGTCACAAATTAAATGGCTTCCAGAAACATATTTAATATACACAAGATTAATTCTGTTCTATTCTACTTCTTCAAGTATGTTATCTCTTCAGTGGTAAATGTTGGCTTCTTTTCAGTAAACAGTGCATTTGGCAAGAACTGAAGCATTTTCTCTGCTATGCAAGTGGTGATTAATGATTCAGTGCTCAACAGCATCATGATTTTCACTGAATCCTTGCTTTAAAAAATATTGTTTATATTTCCCTTTTGCAAATTCATATATGTAAAAGGAAGAGCAAGATACGGCTAAGCTCACATGGCATAGAGATAGAGACTGCATTTAAATATAAGTATTTCATCATTCTGAATTAATACTGCTACCCCCATTCTCTCTAAATTTATGGGAAGTAGAATATTATATGAATATATTATGATGCATGGAACCTCTTTAAGAGGCTAAGAAAAATAAGAATAGTCCTTCCTTTAATATAAATAATGCTTATATACATACTCATAGAAGCAATAATTTTCTGTTATACCAACACATTCTGAGAATATACAAGAGCATTTACAAATAATAACAGTAGTGGTTATCATTTATTGAGTGCTTTTGAAGTACCAGACACTATGCCAGGTGATTATAGATACAGTTTATTGAGGCCTTACTACATCTCTAACAGTAAAAGTCGCTGTTAGAGATGTAGTACAATGTGCCCACTTCACAGATAAAGAAACTGAGACTGCAGAACAGTAAATAACTTACCAAGCATCACAGCTCATGAGGAGTGGCATGATGATTTTGAACACATCTTGCCAGATTTCAGAATTCTGCTGCACTCTGGTGCTGCCTTCATATTGCTTGCAGGGGCCTGGATTGAGTGGTGGGCCTAAGTTATAGCCTTAAACAACCTCATCATCATAAATGAGGTGTTCATTTGCTCTATAGTCCAGCAAAGCTGAAGAGGAAAAAGAAAATCTTCCCTGACTACAAGAAAAGTGCATGCTCATCAGCGAGGAAACGTTGAATAAAACGGGATGTACTACGCAGGTTTGGCTTAAAGGGATTTTCTCAAAATATTTTTAAGAGGGAAAAAAAAGTTTCTTCCCTCAGCTTCAAATCTAGGGAAAAGTTATGAGAACAATCCACTTGAACCCTCTCTCTGTGTTCAGAATTGCTTTTAGGAAATAGCTTAAGCTGCTGTTGCTTAATTATTTCTGCCTCCTTAACATTTTAAAAATTTGAACCTTAAAAAAATAGTATTAGAGGGGAAAATCAAAAGATAAATATTTCTTATGTGTATATATATATATATGGCTATATATATATATATATATTTGTGTGTGTGTTTTTTAATTTGTTAGTTAATAGATTGATTGGTTTAGTTCTTTGTTGTTTAGTTTGTCAGGTTAAGTTGGTTTTTTTTAAAGACTTTAACCTAGTCTACATTTTCTCTTTTCTTTATTATCATTTTTTAAAATTACCATTCTATTACAGTCATCCCATTTTCCCCCCATTGCTCTCCCCTGCCCCTCCTGCCTCCCACTTCTCCCACAGTCAATCCCCACCCTGTTGTCCATGTCCATGGGTCATTTATACTCATTGCTTGACTAGACCCTTCCCCTTCTTTCCCCCTTTGTCTCTCCCCCACCCCCCCGGTCACTGTCAGTCTTTTCCTTGTTTCCATGCCTCTGGTTCTATTTAGCTCATTTATTTATTTTTTGTTTGTTTGTTTTGTTCACTAGGTTCCTGTATTAGGTGAGATCATATGATATTTGTCTTTTACTGCCTGGCTTAGTTCACTAAACATAATACTCTCCAGTTCCATCCTTGCTGTCACAAAAGGTAGGAGTTCCTTCTTTCTTTCTGCTGCATAGTATTTCATTGTATAAATGTACTACAATTTTTTGATCTATTCATCCATTGATGGGCACTTCCATTGATAGGCTGTTTCCAGCATTTGGCTATTGTAAATAGCACTACTATGAACATAAGGGTGCATAGGTTCTTCTGAATTGGTGTTTCAGAATTCTTTGGTTACAATTCCAGCAGTGGAATTGCTGAATCAAAAGGCAGTTCCATTTTTAGTTTTCTGAGGAAATTTCATACTGTTTTCTATAGTGTTTGCACCAGTCTACATTCCCACCAACAGTGCACTAGGGTTCCCATTTCTCCACATCCTCATCAGCATTTGTTGTTTGTTGATTTGTTAATGATGGCCATTCTGACCAGTACGAGGTGGTATCTCATTGTGCTTTTAATTTGCATCTCTCTGATGACTAGTGATGTTGAGCATTCTTTAATATGCCTACGGGCCCTCTGTATGTCCTCCTTGGAAAAGTGTCTGTTCAGGTCCTTTGCCCATTTTTTATTTGGATTGTCTGTCTCCTTGGTGGTGAGTCATATAAATTCTTTATATATTTTATAGATCAAACACTTGTCCAAGGTATCATTGGAAAATATGTTTTCCCATATGGTTGGTTCTCTTCTCATTTTAATGATGTTTTATTTAGCTGAGCAGAAATTTTTCAGCAATATTTTTGTTGCTATATCTCCTAGGACAGGGAAATAAAGGAAAGAATTAAAAAATGGGACTACATCAAACTAAAAAGTTTCTGCTTAGCTGAATATTTTTATTATATTTGAGAGCCAGAAAGGAATTCAAATGTTAAAGGGACTTATTTAAGAAAAAGATGAAAGCTATAAACATTAAAATGACAACCAAGTCACAACTATCAACAACTGAATCTAAAACTTAAAAACAAAATCCAACTATGCAAACTAGAATAGAAACAGAATCAAAGGTATGGGGATTATTTGGAGGGTTATCAGCTGGGAGGGGGAAGGGGGAGAACTGAGGAAATGGTGCACGGACTAAAAAGCATAACTGGTTGGTACAAAATAGACAGGGGAAAGTTAAGAATAATGTAGGAAAGGGTGAAGCCAAATAACTTATATTCATGAGTCATGGACATGAACTAGGGCAGTGAGATTGCTGGAGGGAAGGGGGATACTGGGTGGAGGGGAGCAAAGGGAAAAAAATAGGAACTATTGTAACAACATAATCAATAAAATATACTTAAAAAATAATTGTTAGAAAAAAAATGTGTTCTTCAGGTGTGTTGGGCAAAAAATAAAAGATTAGTGCTGCAGGCACTAATACCCCTAACCAAACTCACCGAGAATTATTGTCTGATTTAAAGGACTATAGAGTCCCAGAAATCATATGGCTTGCTTTCCCTGCCTATATTCATATACCCTTATTTTTTAAATGTTTATGAAATTTTACTAACCAGACCTTCTGAAATAAACTAACTTGAAAACAATTCTATATATGCAACCCAAGCAAAAATATACCCTTTAAAATATACATAATAGATTTTATAAGGTTTCTTAAATGAAAGTTAAAGATAGCAGTGACCCAAGAATTCAATAAAGAAATAGTATTGTAGGATCAATACAACCTACATATTGTTCTGAGTCTAATAATATCATATAGAACTATTCTGGATTTTATTTTTAACTGATACACATGAGAAAATGCTTTGTTAATTAAGAAAAGAAATCTTTGAATACAACTAGCATTGACTTTTCAATTTTTGGCCTTATCTTGCTCTTTTGTGTATGCTCGGAATAGTGACAGCATTTTCACAATGTTCCAAAAGCATTTAGCTTACAAAGTGGAATTATTGTGATACACTACACTTAATGCACTTCTTCATAGCATCTTACTTCATAAAATTCAATTGGATTTTATGCCTTGCATAGGAGGCCCTTCTTCCACAGTGAAGTCAGAGTTGTTATTAATAAGCTGGCCACATATCATCAAATGCACTAGAACCTTTCTACTGTATTTGTTATTGTACAGAACGCAGTGGAAGGTACTCCACCACACTTCAAGTATCACTTTCTCTAGCACATCTATTGTAGAAATGTTTTATAGGAAGCTATTAATATTACAAAGGTAGACAAGAATGTCTTGAAGTTCTTCAGAAAGCAGATTTACTGAAGTAACAAAAAAGCTTCCCTAATACAAATATATACATAAAGTGTACATAGCACAGTTTTTAGCCCGTGGTAGGCATTCAACAGATATTTGTTAAATGAATGAAGGCATTTCTCTAATGAGTACAATGATGACACAGGGTAAGACACTAACATACACAAGCAAAAGATACAGGTTCCAATGATATAGATAAGGAAATAATACTGGAGTTTCATACAGACAAACAAGTCAGAGCTGGGGACCATATTTCAAATTGGAGGAACAGTTTCATGCCCTTCGGCAACCCAGGTCCCAATGAGATTTCAGATTAAAATTACATCTGGTTCTTCTGAAAAGCTGGTTTCCTTCCATTCTCCGGAGGCCTTATAACTTCCTGATTTCTTTTCACTCTTGGAGAGATTCAGAATATGTGTCAGGCTTCTCACCAAATGCCAAGTGACTGGTAACCATGCCTGACCATACATAAAATAAAATAAAAGTATCCAGGGAAATACTCTGCAATTTATAATCTCCCATTTTTTAATTTTTTTAAATTATATTTTATTGATTATGCTATTACAGTTGGTCCTGATTTTTCCCCCTTTGCTACCCTCCACCAAGCAACCCTCACATCCTCAGGCAATCCACCCATCATTGTTCATCTCCATGGGTCATGTGTATAAGTTCTTTGGATATTCCATTTCCTATATTATAATTTACATCCCCATGGCTATTCTGTAACTATCTATTTGTACTTCTTTTTCTTTAAGTCGTCGTCGGCAGCCGTCCGTCTCGAGAGACGATGGTGTAGCTTCTTAAGAGTCTATCTGCACCGCCGAGAATGGCTGTGCAGTCCGACTCGGGAGTGACATGGTATCTGTCTCCTCCCGTGTTGAATCGACATCTTGTGATGACGCTGAAGCTACAGAGCCTGGGCAGGGTGATATGGAGGGTCTGCTGTTGCCCATGCAGCAGACCCCCCCTCTCTTCGCAGCTGAAGGGTCCAAGGGAAAGACGGAGTCAATACAGCTTGGCTTCAGGTGCGCCGCAGGAGTTGCCGGTGTTGACTACAACGTCAAACCGCCTTAGGGACTCCGGCTCCGGATTTTCTGTCAGGGTTTACTCCCTTAGCCTTTCCCCTGAAGAGGTATGCCGCAAGGCAGCGGAGGTTTTTTTGGAGTCAGAGTTTTCCTTCTCTGATGTACCCTGACTGGAAGATCGAACCAGCGACACTTAGCTCGCAGGCCGACGCTCAATCCACTGAGCTAAACCAGCCAGGGCCATTTTATTGATTATGTTGTTACAGTTATCACAATTTTTTCCCCTTTGCTCTCCTCTGCCAAGTACCCTCCTTCCCTCCAGCAATCCCTCCCCTCTTAGTTCATGTTCATGGGTTGTGCATATAAGTTCTTTGGCTTCACCCTTTCCTATATTATTCATAACTTCCCTATGTCTATTTTGTACTGAGCAATTATGCTTCTTAATCACTGCACCATTTCCCCATTTCTTCCCCTTCCCCCTCCCAAATGATCCCCGTACCTTTGATTCTGTTTCTATTCTGGTTTGCTTAGTTAGATTTTGTTTTTATTTTTTAGATTCAGTTGTTGATAGTTGTAACGTGGTTGTCATTTTAATGTTCATAATTTTGATCATGTTTTTCTTTAGTAAGTCCCTTTAAGCACTTTATCTGCCCTTCCATTCTAAATGATAGCTTTGCTGGAAAGAGTAGTCTTGGTTGTAGTTCCTTGCTTTTCATCACATTGAATACTTCTTGCCAGTCCCTTCTTGCCTGAAAAGTTTCTTTTGAGAACTCAGCTGAAAGTCTTATAGACACTCCTTTGTAGGTAACTCTCTGGTTTTTTTCTTGCTGCTTTTAAGATTATCTCTTTATCTTTCACATTTGACATTTTAGTTATGATGTGTCTTGGTGTGGTCCTCTTTGGGTCTAGCTTGCTTGGGACTCTTTTGTGCTTCCTTGATTTGTATATCTATTTTCTTCACCATTTTTGGGGTGTTTTCCTTCTTTATTTTTTCACATAAGCCTTTCAATTTCTTGTTCTTCCTCTTCTCCTTCTGGCACCCCTATGGTTAGGTTGTTGGCACATTTAAAGTTGTCCCAGAGGTTCCTAAGCCTCTCATTTTTTTCAATTCTTGTTTCCTCATTCTGTACTGGTTGACTGTTTTTTTCTTCCTTACGTTCCAAATCATTGATTTGAACCCCAATTTACTTCCCTTCCTCACTGGTTTTGTGTGGATTTTCCTTCATTTCATTTAGCATAGCTTTCACTTCTTCCTTTATGCATTTGCCATACTTGATATCTGTCAAGTCTGTGAGCATCTTTATCACCAGTGTTTTGAATTCTGCATTTGTTAGGTTGGCTATCTACTTGTCGCTTAGTTCTCCCATTGGAACCTTGATCCGTTCTCCCTTTTGGGCCGTACTTTTCTGTCTCCTCAACTTGACAGGTCCCTATGTTTGTTTGCCTCTGTGTCTTGGATAGAGCTGTCACACCTGTTCCATTGTAAGGGGCAGATTTGTAGTTATTCATCAGTACAGGAAGACCCATTTCACCATGTTGTGGCGCTGTATGTGGGGGAGGGGTCTGAGAGGGAACAATGCCACTTGCTCAGCACTTGCCCCTCTTCCTGTCTCTTTTCCCACTTTCATATGGGACTGGTGCCTCTCTAGCTCTTGCCCTGGATGTTGTTCCCAGTGTTGGTGGGTTTCTGGATGTTCGAGGACCATGGGGACCCTTTAAACAAGTGGACTGTGCTGAGAGACCAGCAGTTTCTTCCTCTGCCCCAATCACCGCTGGTTTTCACAGTCAGAAGCAAAGAGGCTTTATTTTCCCCAGCGTTGAGATCATGAGCTGTGCAGTCTGGTCTGGTGCTAAGAGTGCTCCTCAGGTGTCCCTCCTGACTTTTTAAAACATGTGACCATACTTTTCACCAGCCTCTTGCTGCCACCGCTACCACACTGCATCCTCTCCCCCAAGCTCCTCCCCTCCTACCTGTCTGGATGAGTACTTCTTCTTTATGTCTTTGTTTGTTGGACTTCCATGCAGCTTGATTTTCTGGAACTTCTGGTTGTCTCTAGTTTTGAGGTAGTTGTATTCCTTCTTAGTTGTGGAGGGAGATACAGCATTTCTGTCTAGGCCTCCATCTTGGCCAGGAGTCTCAAGTTATCATCATCTTCCATTTTTGAAGAGCTTGGGCTTCAAGCATTCCTGAGATCTTTTCTTATAATATGAATTCCAAAGATAAAGTTTTAGAAAGTTGAAGTGCATGTTAATACCTATTAAATAGCCATAGAAGTAAATATATTTTTAAAGGTAATTTCTGATAACACAATAACCAAAAATAAATAAGATATTTGTATCATGGAACCTCTAAATGAAACTAAGATGCTCCAAACATGTTTTATCCTCTTTTGGAACACTCATAATAGA
Organism: Furipterus horrens; assembly: GCF_987537825.1. NCBI lineage: Eukaryota > Metazoa > Chordata > Mammalia > Chiroptera > Furipteridae > Furipterus > Furipterus horrens. Next base: position 73,137,315 of record NW_028327175.1, read on the forward strand.
GATATCACAACCTTTTCTCTTTGTTTTTTATTAATTTTTTAAAAATTCAGTATATGTATATATATGTGGATTCACATTAATACATAAATGAAATTATATCATATGTTGGGACTTCTTTAGTACACTAATTTTTCATCTCTCCTCCCCTATTTCCTCCTTGCTGTTCATTCATTCCTATAAGGTATAAAATGTGCTTTCATATGCCTTCCTACTATTCTATATAAAAATATACAAATATACATGTGCATATATACATATATATGGGGTTGATTATGGTTCTTTCCAATAGTGTATGGTATACTTTTCTTGATTTTGCTTTTTCATCTGAAAAACATATGAAATCATTTATGATCAACCTGCTTTGTTCTATGTCATTCTATGGTATGGCTACATAAGAGTCCAGGTTTTTGATATACCATAATTTATTCCACCATGACTAGATATGTTTCCAGGATTTTGTTATGAAGATAAATTCCAAGGCATAGTTATCTCTTTCTGGACACATTCATACATATGGGTGTTTTTCTTTCTTTTTAAAAAGTTATTTATATAATTACCATTGACATACAATTATTATATTAGTTTTAGATATTCATCATAGTGATTAGACATTTATATAACTTACAAAGTGAACACCTCAATAACTCTAGTACCCACTGACACTATGCATAGTTATTACAATATTATCAATTATATTCCTTATGCTGTGCTTACATCTCCATGACTGTTTTTGCAACTGGCAATTTGTGCATCTTAATCACTTTACCTTTTCTACCCATTCACCCAACCCCTCTCCCACTTGGCAACTATCGATTTGGTCTCTGCATCTATAATGTTTTTTTGTTGTTGTTTATTCATTTAGTTTGTCTTCAGATTCCACATATAAGTGAAGTCATATAGTATTTCTCTTTCTCCATCTGACTATTTTACTTAGCATAATACTAGTTAGGTTCAACCATGTTGTTACAAATGGCAATATTACATATTTTATGGCTGAGTAATATTCCATTTTATATATGTACCACCTCTTTTTTATCCATGTGTCTATTGATGGACACTTTGGCTGCTTTCCTATCTTGGCTGTTTTAATAATTCTACAATGAACATAGGGCTGCATATGTCTTTTCAAATTGGTGTTTGGGTTTCTTCAGATAAATACTCAGACGTGACTTCCGGCCAAGATGGAGGCTTAGACGGACATGCTAGGTCTCCCTCTACAACTAGAGAGGAATACAACTACTTCAAAACAAAGGATAACTAGAAATTCCAGAAAATAAAACTACACGGAAGTCCAACATATGAAGTTATAAACCAGCGGTGCCATTTGGGCAGGTAAGAGTTAAAGAGGGCAGTGCTGTTTGCGGTCGCACCTGGACAATGGCGGCGGCGGGGAATCCCGGATCCATCAAGCCCCTGGCGGTGCGCGACCCCGGCGAGGAATCCCGGCTGCGGCCAAGCCCTGCCGGTGCGCGACTCCGGCGCTGGGGAGAGCGGCCGCCGCATCGCCTTGAACAGTGAGGCTCAGGGGGGCGAGAGGACGGATCCCAGTCTCCTAGCTGAATAACTGTGTGAATCCATCTTGGACCCCCGCCCCCAAAGAAAGCACCACAGGGTTGCGAAATAGGTCGCAGACAGGCAGGCGCCGGTCGCTAATTTGTGACGCGTACACAGGCACTGCCCCCGACAGCCGGCCCAAGAAAACAAAACGCATCTGTCAAAATGAGGCAGACAACTATAGAAATCCCGGTGACACAACTCACCAGACAGCAGATAGAGAACCTGACAGATGAACAGATAAGAAACCTGTCAGAGGCTCAGTTCTGGGCCATTTTTAACAGATGGCTTACAGAATTCACAAAAGAGCAGGAAAAAGATATGAAAGATGCAAAAAACTTTCATAACGAAAGGAACAAAACCGCATACGAGACAGAAGGAAAGGAAATAAAATCCAGAGTTCATTTCAACAAACTAGAATATGGAGAAGGAACAAGCAGTCAACCAATGCAGCGAGAGGAAATGGGAAGCAGCAATGAAAGGATCAGAAACCTCTGGGACAGCTATAAAAGGCCCAACATAAGAATCATTGGTTTGCCAGAGAATGAGGAAGATGAACTAGAACTTGAAAAAATGAGTGAAAATATAATAAAGGAGAACTTCCCAGACTTGGGGAAGGGAATAGACTTGCAGGTCCAGGAAGCAAGGAGAGTTCCCAAGAGACTGGACCCAGGGAGAACCACTCCAAGACACATTATAATCAAAATGTCAAAAATTAAAGATAAAGAGAGAATCTTAAGAGCAGCAAGAGAGAAGAAAAGAATTATGTACAAAGGGGTCCCAATTAGACTATCAGCTGACTTCTCAAGGGAAACCCTACAGGCAAGAAGAGACTGGCAAGAAATATTCAAAGTAATGAAAATCCAAAACCTACAACCACGAATACTCTACCCAGCGAAATTGTCATTCAGAATAGAAGGACAGAGAAAGTGTTTCCAGGACAAAATAAAACTGAAAGAGTTCATTAGATCCAAACCACTGTTATATGAGATGTTAAAGGGACTGGTTTAAAAAAAAACAGAAGCTAGGGAGATGAAACAAAGGCAAACTAAATAGGCAACGAGAGTGGAAAAGGAACTGTGGGTACGGGAAGCATATTGGGGGGAGGTCAACAGGGAGGGGGAATGGGGAAAGGGAGGGAGATGATATAGGAATTGGGGATCAAGGTAGGAGGGAATGGAATAGACGGAGAGAGGTTGGGAGGAACTGTATGCACAACTAATGGACATAATCTAAAAGGGGGGGACAACTGGAGGGAGGGGGGCCACCGGGTGGAGGGGAGCAGAGGGAAGGGAAATTGGCACAAATGTAATATTTTAATCAATAAAACACATTAAATCTGAAAAAAAAAATACTCAGACGTGGTGGGAAATACTGGGTCATATGATAGTTCTATTTTATTTTATTTTATTTTAATGTTTTATTGATTAGGCTGTTACAGATGTCCCCAATTCTTTTCCCTTTGCTCTCCTCTGCTTAGCAAACCCTCTCCCTCCAGCAGTCCCACTCCCCTTAGTTCATGTCCATGCATTGTACATATAAGTTCTTTGACTTCACCCTTTCCTGTATTATTCTTAACTTACCCCTGTCTATTCTGCACCCTCCTACTATGCTTCTTAATTCCAGCACCATTTCCCTCCTTCTCCCCACTTACCCCTTTCAGATGACACCTCTCCACATGCTCTCCATACCTATGATTCTGTTCCCACTCTGTTTGTCTGCTTAGTTTGTTTTTGTTTTTTATTGTTTAGATTTGACTGTTGATAGTTGTGATTTTTTTGTCATTTTAATGTTCTTAGTTTTGATCTTCTTTTTCTTAAATAAGTCCCTTTAACATTTCATATAACAAGTGCTTGGTGATGCTATACTCCTTTAGCTTTACCTTGTCTGAGAAGAATTTTATCTGCCCTTCCATTCTAAATGACAGATTTGCTGGATAGGGTAGTCTTGGTTGTAGGTTCTGGCCTCTTATCATTTTGAATATTTCCTGCAAGTCCCTTCTTGCCTACGAAGTTTCTTTTGAGGACTCAGCTGATCATCTAATAGGTACCCCTTAATAGGTAACTGTCTTCTTTTCTCTTGCTGCTTTTAAGATTCTCTCTTTAGCTTGAATCTTTAACATTTTAATTATGATGTGCCTTGCTGTGGTCCTCCCTGGATCTAGTTTGTTTGAGACTCTCTGTGCTTCCTGGACCTGTGTGTCTATTTCCTTTGCCAAATTTGGGAAGTTTTTCTTCATTCTTTATTCACATGAGCTTTCAATTTCTTGCTCTTCCTCTTCTCCTGGCACCCTTATGATTCAGATGTTGACACATTTAAAGCTATCCCAGAGGTTTCTAAGCCTCTCCTCATTTCTTTCAATTCTTGTTTTCTCATTCTGTACTGATTGACTTGTTTCTTCCTTATGTTGATTTGAACCCTGATTTCCTTTCCTTCATTGCTAGCTTCTTGTGGATTTTCCTTCATTTCACATAGTATAGCTTTCATTTCTTCCGTGTCATGCCTAATCTTTTCTGTCAAGTCTATGAGCATCTTTATCACCAGTGTTTTAAACTGTGTGTCTGTTAAGTTGGCTATCTCATCTGTTAGATTGGCTATCTCTTCGTCTCTCAGTTCTCCCACTGGAACTTTGATCTGCTCCGCTTTTGGGCCATACTTCTCTGTCTTCTCATCTTGATAACTTCTTGTGTTTGCCTGTCTGTCTTTGGTAGAGCTGTCACACTTGTTCTGATGTAAGGGGTGGAGCCTTATATATTCATTAGTGCTGGTGACCATGTTGTGGCACTGTATGTAGGGAAGGGGTCCAAGAAGGAACAGTGCTGCTTGCCCCGCACTTGCTACTTTCCCAGGCACTTCTCCCCCTTCCTGTACTAAAGAAGCTGCCTCCATTGAGAAAGCAACAATTTCTTCCTCTGTCCCAGTCCCCCACTGGTTTTCACAGCAGGAAACAGCATGGCTCTATTTTCCCCTGGTGCTGGAACCAGTGAGCTGCATGGTCTCATCTGAGCCTGGGATTGGTCTTGTTTGGGAGTGGGATCACTTCCCAGGTTTAAAATGTATGACTGTGCTTTTCTTTTTTTTTTACCATGGCTACAGTCCCTGTGCTGCTTCCACTGCTGCCAGCTGCCACAGTCAAGCACCACCCCTGCAGCCACTGCCACAGCACTGCACCTTGTTCTCTCTGTCCCAGCTCCACTCCACCTACCTTTCTATCTGGATAGTTCTTCTTTATTTGTTGAACTTTTATGTAGTTCAATTTTCTGGATCTACTGGGTTTTTTTTTTTTTAGCTTTTAAGTGGTTGTAAATTCTTTCTTAGTTGTGAGAGAGATGCAGCATGTTTACCTATGCCTCCTCTTGGCCAGAATTCTAATAGTTCTATTTTTAACTTTTTATTCTTTATAGGAGTTCACGAATTTGCATCCAATAGAGCACAAGTATTCCCTTTTCTCCTCATCCTCTCCATTGCTTGTTGTTTGTCGATCTATTGATGACAGTCATTCTGACAGGTGTGAGGTGATATCTCATTGTGGTTTTAATTTGTAGTTTCCTGATGATTAGTGATGTTGAACATCTTTTCAAATGTCTATTGGCCATCTGTATGTCCTCTTTGGAGAAGTGTCTATCCAGGTCCTTTGCCCATTTTTTCATTAGATTGTTTGTTTTTTTACAGTTCAGTTGAATGAGTTTTTAAATATATTTTGGATATTAACCTCTTATCAGATATATCATTGGTAAATATCTTCTTCATTCAGTAGGTTGTCTTTTCATTTTATTGATGGATTTCTCTGCAGTGTAAAACTCTTTAGTTTGATGAAATCTCATTTGTTTGTTTTTCTTTTGTTTCCTTTGCCTGAGGAGACATACCCAAAAATATATTATTACTAAGAGTGATGTCAAAGAGTTTATTGCCTGTGTTTTCTTGTTGGGGTTTTACGGTCTCAAGTCTTACATTTAAGCCTTTCATCTATTTTGAGTTTATTCTTGTATATAGTGTAAGAAAGTGATCAAGTTTTGATCTTTTGCATTAATCTGTCCAGTTTTCCCAATACCATTTATTGGAGAGACCGTTTTTACCCCATTTCACATCCTGCCTTCTTTGAAATAGCTTATCTGACTATATAGATAAGGTTTTATTTCTGGGCTCTCTATTCTGTTTCATTGATGTATGAGCCTGTTTTTCTTTCTATACCATGCTGTTTTAATTCCTATAGTTTAGTGATATAGTTTGATATTGGGTAGCATGATATATTCAACTTCATTGTTTTGTTTTGTCTTTACAAAATTGTTGAGATTATTTAGGGTCTTTCATGGTTCTGTATAAATCTTAGATTTTTTTTTTTTTTTTTTTTTTTAGGTACTGTGAAAAATGCAATTGGTATTTTGAAAAGGATTCCATTGAATGTGTAGATTTCTTTGGGTAATACAGATATTTTAACTATCTTAATTTCTTCTATCCATGAGCATGGCATATGCTTTCATTTATTTGTATCTTCTTCAATTTCTTACTTCAATGCCTTATAGGTCTTTTGCCTCCTTGGTTAAATTTATTACCCAGTATTTTCTTTTTGATGCAATTTTAATGGGACTGTTTTCTTAATTTCTCTCTTTGATGTTTGTTATTGGTGTATAAAAATGCAACTGCTTTTTGAATATTAATTTTGTATCCTGCTACTTTACTGAATTTACTTGTTATAATAGTTTTTGGTGGAATCTTTAGGATTCTCTCTATATATTATCATGCCAACTGCAAATAATGAGTTTTACTTCTTATTCAATTCACATGTGTTTTCTTTTTCTGTCTGATTTCTGTGGCTAGGCTTTCCAAACTATGTTGAATAAAAATGGTGACAGTGGACATCTTTGTTCCAGATTTTAAAGAAAAAGCTTTCAGTTTTTCATCATTGAGTACGATGGTAGCTGTGGGCTTATCATATATGGCTTTTCTTATGTTGAAGTATGCTTCCTCTATCCCCACTTTGCTGAGGGTTTTTATCATAAATGGATGTTGTATTTTGTCAAATGCTTTTTCTTCATCTAATAATATGAATATGTGATTTTTATCTTTCATTTTGCTTGTGTGGGGTACCACATTAACTGCATCCCAGGAATAAATCTCCACCATCTTAACTGAAACTCCTGGGTGGTTTTCTTACAATTCACATGAGTGTCATTGTTGAAATTAAATAGATGATTTCCCTAACTGGTGTGGCCCTGTGGGTTGGGCATTGTCCCATGAAGCAAAATGTTGCCAGTTTGATTCCTGGTCAGGGCACATGCCTGGGTTGCAGGGCAGATCCCCAGATAAGGGTGTGCGAGAGGCAACCGACCAAGGTTTCTCTCATACATCAATGTTTCTCTCCCTCTTTTTCTCCTTCCCCCTCTCTCTAAAAATAAATAGAATATTTTTTTTAAAGTTAAATAGATGATGATGCATAGAGAGAAAGAAAGAAATATATTTGAGTAATATTTCCAGACTACTGTCCAAAATGCCTTAAGCATTTTATTTCTGTCACTAACCCTTTACTCATATTATTGCACCCAACATAGTTCCTGGTCCTTTACTTTTCCTTGGCAAGTAGCACGTCTTTTATTTTTCTTTGTCAAGTAGCAAATTGAAAACCCTATCCCATTATCAAACTTCCCTGAATACTGGTGAATTTACACCTTTTCATATAATTGCAAACTGTTTAGTTTGGACTCCTATAAATTGCTATTTTGTATTAATCTTCTCGTGGTTTATAAATACAATTTTTAAATAAATTTTCAAGAGATGCATAAATACAGTAATATTAACCATTTGTCTCCTATCTCTTGCTTATATATTGTATCTCTAATTTTAGATGCTAGAATATCCATCTTTAATTTCATAATTCTTTATTTTTTTGAGTTAAAACTTTTCCTTCTTTTTTCTCATATTTCCCAAAATAAAATAATTTCCCTAGGTATCTATTTTTATAAGGTTTTTATTGTTTTACTCTTTACATTTCAGTTTTTACCCTGGTTGGAACTGACTTTTCATAGGCTATAATGTGAAAATTCTAATTTGTTTTCTAGATACATGGCTAATTGAGCAAGAACCACTCTTTTGACTTTGAATAAAATGCTATTATATTCTATATTAAATTTTCATATACATTAGGATTATTTTCTAATTTCACTATTCTATGTTATACTGATACCAATACCATATTGACTGGAGTTTAGGTGTTTTATGCTATAACTTATTTTATAGAGTAAATCTCTTTCTATTAACATTTTCTTGATTACGTTCAGGAATTTATTCTTTCGTGTAAACTCTAATATAGTTTATCTATTTGAAAAAAAATCTATTGAGATTCTAATTAGGAAATTATCCAATTTAATTTTTATACAGTTTTTTGTCCATCCAACTAACTTTCTTTTTGCTAACCTATTCTTTATCTCCTGCATGTCCTTCAATAAGATTTTATTTATTTTTTAATAGAAAAACAATAAATAAATCAAAATATTTTTTAAGATTTTATTTATTTTTATATAATTTTGTTTCTTTCTAATTAAATTAATTCCTAAGCTTTATATCATTTTTCATACAATAGTTCATAAGATATTTTTGTTATATCTATTTCCAGGAGTTTGTTGTTAATCAAGAAAAAGTGCATGATTTTGTGTTTCATTTATTATCCAAACGATTATCACATATTCTTATTAATTCTAGTAGATTTTTTTAACCAGAGTTCTTTGGATATGATAGGACATTTCTAATTTTTCAATAGTTATACCAAGCATTTAAGTTAATTACATTAGTGTTTTATCAAGATCTTCTGGGACTCTGATGCATAATAATAGTAATGTCACATACTTTGGTCTTGTTCTTGATTTTAATTGTAATAATTTTTGCCACTTAGAAAAACATTGATTTTTGCTTTTAATAAGTGATTTTTATTATCTTTAAGTGGGCTTCTTTTATTACAATTTAACCAAATCATTTTCAATAATATAACAAGTTTAAGCATATTATTTTTATCTTCTATTTCTGGGATGATGTTGTTTTTTTACTTTGTTTAGAACTGATTGTGCTGCTAGATTCCTAGTATTTAATTATCCTTGCATTACTAGAATAATCCCTGTCTCATCTAAGTGCATTATTCTTTTTTTACATTTTTGGACTTTCTTTATCAATATTTAATTTGGCATATTTGTATCTCTATTTTTTTTTAATCCTTAACAAGGATATGTTAATTCATTTTAGAGAGAGAGAGAGAGAGGATGGGGGTAGGGAGTGAAAGAGAGAGAGGCAGAGAGATAAATGTGAGGAACATCAACTGATTGCTTACAGTGCACGTTTCAACCTGGGACTAAACTCACAACCTAGGTATGTGCCCTGACTGGGATATGAACCTGCAACATTTTTGTGTACAGAATGATGCTCCAACCAACTGAACCATCTGATCAGGGCTATATATCTATTTTAAAATGGGATTATATTATATATTTGTTCTATATGGTCTTTTGGGATTAAATTTATATGAGCTCCAAATAATTACTAAGAAAGTTTTCTATATTTTCCCTGCATGAAACAGATAAAAAGCATGAGAAAGTTAAAATGTTAAAAAGCTAGATAGAATTCATCTCTGAATCTATCTGGTGTTGGTGAGTTTCTCAAAGGTAGCACTATGATCACCTATTCAATACCTTCTGTGGAAAATTGAGTATGGAATATTCCTTTTGAATTCCTTTGATTGATCCATACTTGTAAAGAAGTCATTTGTTCTTTCTAAGTTTCAAAATTTTAGTGAAAGAATTACACTTTCTTGTATAATTCTTTTCACCTTTTCTATCATTTTGCTTCTTTCTTACATCTCATTTTGTATGTATTTTCTTCTTTCTTCATCAGTTTTGCAATTAAAACACTTTAATTGGTCTCTTTTATTGATCACTTTTAAAACCACTGTTTTTGGTTAATTTTATAGATAGAACTATTCCTTTCTACTTTAGCAATTTCACATTTATCATTTTTGTCTCTTTCTAATTATTTTTTCTATTCTTTTTTCAAGTTTTTAAGATAAATATTTATTATTATCTTAAGGTACTAATTCCTTAAGATAAGTATTAATTATTGTTGATATTGTTGTCATTTTTAATATGGAATATGATAAAAAGGATACATTTTCTCATTTCAGTAATGTGAGGTGTTGATGTGAGGCTCTGTGTTCCCTGCTTCCTGGAGTTAGTAATGTCAATTTTTATTTTCTCTTTGATGCAAGATTAATCTAGGAGTATGTGTTTTTAGTTTTCAATTAGTTAAATTGAGATAGTTTGCATTATTGATTAATTTATTTTATTAAATGGTGTGCTCTTCAATAAAATGTAATCTAACTTGTTTTTACTTAATGGCCAAGTATATGATGAACCTATTTAAAAATTCCATGAACAAATAAAGATTTTGAACAACATGGAAATTAGGAGCAGTGATCCCCAATGCAATAAAAAATCCATATATTAATTGTTTCAATGTTCTATTCTATTGGTTTGAGGTATAAAACATAATGGTTAGGCAGTTATATACTTTACACATTGTGCCCCCACCCCCTGATATTTACAGTCCCACCTGGCACCATACATAGTTATTACAATGTTATTGACTATATTCCCTGTCTGTACTTTAAATCCCTGTGACTATTTTATAACTATCGATTGGTCCTTCTTAATCCCTTCACTCTTTCACTCAGTCCCCCAACTCTCCTCCCATCTGGCAAATTTACTTTGATTGTCTTTTTCTCCTATTTAGCAAGTTCTGCCTTTGCAATACTTTGTTACATTTCCTTTCCTGGTACTTATTTAAGATACATATATATATCTACTATTATTTTTTAAAAAGATGTGAATTAATTTATTTCTGCCAAGACACTCTGTTTCTTCATACCAATTCTTTTTTTTCTGTGAGGACACGCCATTTCTTCTCCCAAATGCCAACAAGATGAAACCTATAGAACACAGTCTTTCTTACATAGATACAAATATCTGTCTTTAACTCTAAAATGCAAGTATCTTTTGGGTAGGTACAAGACTTAACTGTTCATTGCTCTTTCATCATGGGCAGTGAGGGTTGCAGGGGCCAGGTGGCCCTCCTCTGAAAGCATTGGGATGAAATCTCCCTGGTCTCCAGTCTCCTCACATATTCCTTATTTTAGGAATAGGGTGACAACAGTCTTAACAGCTCAGCATCTCCTCAGATTCTTGTCATTCATAAAGACCAGGCCTACCCCTGTGGGTCTATTGTCAGCATTAACCTTTGTGTGTTCTAGACTCTGAAGGCCAATCTTTTCCCAGAATCTATTATTGTATACCAATCTTTGACTTGAGGTTTTCTGATTCTAGTGTTCTGGTTATTGCCTGACCCATGGAAGCAAAAACCATTTACTGCTTTTCCCAGTGAGCCTCCTTTGTCTGACTCATAGTTTTCTCCAATTCCAGAAACAACTGGCCTCAGGACACTCTGACTGAACTTAGGCAAGAAACAGTGGTGAGACTTACTCAGGTAGCCATATTCCCGAAATCCTCTTCAGTGGTCAAAATAGTAAATAAGCTTATTCATCATATAATATAAGGCCTAAATGACTAAAAAATGTGGTAATGTCTTTCATCTGTCTTTACAACTTAGGAAAAGTCTTTCAAGACAATTTCACCTTTCTTCCTCTCTCATTTCCACTGGAATTCTTCACTACTCCATTTTCAGTACACCCATGCTATCTGGTGAATGCCTAGATTGCTATAGCAGTCATCATATGTTATTATAATTAATTAATTAGGTAGTTAAATGTCTTCAAAGGAGAGGAAAGTGTCATTTATCCTGAACCCAAAGCAGTTATTGCAGAACATATAGTAGGTATGCAAAATTTTTGTAATTAATTGTATTCATTTATCAAGACTGATTTCTTAACATCAAGTTTTAAAACATATTTTCTTTTGAAAAGTTTAAACTTAAGTTTTCAAAAATTTTATCGGCAGCACTAGGGGATTAAGGTGGAAAAAAGCATTTTCCAAAAGGAAAAAATCTGTAAATGTTATTGCAATCAATTAATAATAATAATAATATGTTGTGGAGAATGTTACTTGAATTAATTTTACTCCAACTTCGAGCATTGGCTTGGTTTAAAGCACAAAAACCTATCTTTTTAAGTAGATGGATGATACACTAAATCATTGTGTTGAATGTGTGATTTAAACTGGTTTTCCAGGAACAGTGATCTTATATCTTCAAATTTATCACCAGTAGTATGTATATATAAAACAAATGGCTGATGCCAAGGCCTGCACTATAGCTATAGGAAGGGTTTCTCTGTGATGGACTATGGAGCCAGGCAGAATGGGGTTCACATCTGATCTTCACATTGCCAGCAGTGTGAAAAAGTTACTTCTCTCTCTGAAACTCAGTTTCCTTATATATAAAATGAGATAAATACTATTTACCTTACAGGGTTCTTATAAGGATTAAATGTGATAGTCAATTACAGTATCTCATGCTGACTTTTAATATGTTGTTATTTTTACTCTAATTATTAATATTACAGTATTAATTAACCAATCTTTTATATAGGGTAAAAACAATATGTTGAGCCAATAACTGCACTGGTAATAATTCCAAATGGTGAAAAGGCAAGGTGAATTACTGAAACTGAACACTTAAAATAAAACCATAGTAATCTGTGATGCTGAACTTTGATGACAAGAACAAACAGATTTTGTTTATTATAAAAGCAAACAGTAGAAATGAATTTGAGTATATTGTTTGTGTGTAATTAGATGATCTAGAATCATAGTTATATTTTTAACTTTCACAACTTTACAGAGATTTTAAAAACATCTATCACTTCTCTGACCATGTTTAAATGTGAAAATTTCAATCAGGTAGTAGATACAGCAACAAAAAAATTCCAGATAAAATGTCTTCTAATCTGATGAAGGTTGTTTTAAACACATACACATATTCTCCCTCCCCCTTTCTCTCCCTCTTTCATTCTCTCTCTCTCAATTGCTTCTCTCAAAGATGCATGTCTACATTCCCATAAAGTTGATCGATTTTTAGAAACACAAGAGAATATTTTACAGTTGTCCAATTCATTTGTCAAGTAGAGAATCAAAGAGAATAATTTAAGCCTTGGAAAATTATTCAGTCCTATTTATTAAGTACCTACTTCTTCTAAGCAGTGAGACGGAGTACCTGGACAATAAAACACATGTTCAGTATGTTCTCGATGTTTTGCCAGGATTATTTGATATCGGATCACTTAAAGAAGTGGTCTCCAGTTTTATGTAGTACCTTTACAAGATATGTATATTTTTATAAGCTGATTACAGATACTGATATTACATATGTTTTTTGTGTATTTTATGTATGTTTCAAAATTAATATGAATGTACTTTTAAAAGATGAAATACAATAAATATAAACAGGACTAACATTTTCCTGTACTTCGGTGGCTCATTTTTTGCCCTCTTAGCCCAGGAGACCATGACCTAGATAAAAGAAAAAACACTTACTAACCATCTGATGTCCTTTCTGACCAAGAGTTCTAGTTCTGTCTTTATGCTTTAAATGCTTTAAGAACATTTTCCACAATTATTTTAGGATGGCATCTCCCAGTGATAAAATCCAGTAACACTAAAAGTCATGGCAAAAATATAGTTTTTTTTTTTTAATTTATTGTTTTTCTATTACAGTAGTTCCAATTTTTTCCCCATTGCTCTCCTCTGCCCCATGCACCCTGCCCCCACAGTCAGACCCCACCCCTTTGTCCATGTCTATGGGTCATTAATACATGTTCCTTGACTAGACCCTTCCCCTTCTTTCTCCACTTCTCCCCCTCCCCCTACCCCTCTGATCACTGTCAGTCTATTCCTTGTTTTCATGCCTCTGGTTCTATTTTGCCTATTTGTTTTGTTCATTTGGTTCCTGTTATAAGTGAGATCATACAGTATTTGTCTTTTGCTGCCTGACTTAGTTCACTCAGCATAATACTCTCCAGTTCCACCCATGCTGTTGCAAAAGGTAGGAGTTCCTTTTACACGATGGAATACTATGCAGTGGAAAGAAAGAAAAAGAAAGAAAGAAAGAAAGAAAGAAAGAAAGAAAGAAAGAAAGAAAGAAAGAAAGAAAGAAAGAAAGAAAGAAAGAAAGAAAGAGAAAGGAATCATATATCAGATGCAACATATAAGCCAGTACTGTCATATGCTAGAAAATCTGTTATCACTCAACAGCAAATACAAACATATCAGAATCATAAAAATTATTTTAACATTATCTTTAAAAGATTTCCATATCAAATATATTAAATAAGAAAATCATGCGCACCTAAACCTATCATTAATGCCTAAACTTAAGGTTTGTGAATTCTATTTAACACTGACCATTTCTACACTATTTAAGATAAAATGAATATTTTTTAAAAGTTAGAAGATACTGAATTACATTGCACAAACTACAGCACTGAATTATTTACAGTATATACCACTTTATTAGCATTCAAAGTCAAGACCTTTATAATGTGAAACAGGGTCCTATGAATTCTTTTTTATTTTTTCTTTTGCTTGTTTGCATTGTTCTAGCTGGCTGGAGGTTCAACCTGATAACAAGATGTTTGGTATTTGCTGTGGGAAGAGGTTTATCTTCATGAGCAAAAGGACTTTAGCTTAAATTACTCAAGCTCTTTAAATGACAGCTTAAGAAATAGAGAAAAATTTTTGGATGGACGCTAAATAAGGTATTTGTGGATTTGCATTGCTCCACATTCATAGGTTGAGCATATATTATTGTAAGATGGAGGCTGAAATTTCCCTGATTTGAAATATTCCCTATTAATTCTCCGAAACGTGTTCACAACAGTCAATGAACACTTTAAATGAGTAGATTAAGATGGTTCAGAATAATTCTTGGAATCACATCTTAAATGATTCCAACTCATTAAGATCAGAAGAGATTGTTAATCAAAAACATATGAGAGCATTTTCTGAGTAAATCTTTTCAGTGATTTGATAGAAAAATCGCTGACCAATGAGAATCAAAATTGTTACTTACATATGTAATTTCTGCAAGGAGGAAAACTCTCAAGAGGAAAGCAGTTCTGCACTATCACGGAAAGTCTTAACTCTCAGTCAACGGACCTGACGGAAGAGCTGCGGTCCGCAAGTGGGTGCTCCAGGAAAATGTTTCTCTTGACAGATTTGACACATCTTGCAATGGATTCACACTGCCTTGGCAAGCAAATGGATTAGCTTTGATGGTGTTGCCAGTCAAAGCCACAGTCTTTTGTTGCTGCGCAAACACATTTCTCTCTTTCTTTCTGTGGCCTCCAGCAAACTACACATGTTACTTTTGTTTGGGTAATTTACTGTCTTGGAAAAGGAAGTATGAAACTACTTTTCAGAGAAAACCATTGAAACTCCTTGGCTGGCAGCATCAGAATCACTAGCTTCAGAAATATCACCACAAAGCTTTCTCTGACTAAATGGAAATATTCAGAGTGGAGGGAAAAAAAACCCATAAACTTCTTAAATCTAACCAGCAAAATTTCCTCAAACTTTGATTCATACAACTTGATTTTTACAGGCTGTCTGTTTTACAAATAGACTATATTCTTGGCCTTAAACATCTCTTCATTCTCCTTCCAACAATGTTCCCCATTTTTTATCTACAAGATTAATGAAGATCTCTGAAATGAGAACACTAATTTTTCTCACAGCCTCTTTAAGTTTCTACTGTCATTTAAATAAGTTTTTAAAAAATTTAAATTTAAAAATTTATGCTCTGTGTCTTTGGCATTTCTTGATACTCGGTCCAACTACTGTTTTCATCAATAATTTAGTTTGCTTGTTGATAGTTTCTTTTGGTGTTTATGTTTTCTTCTTATTTTAGAATGTTCTTTAATAAGAATCTGCTACTCACATAGTCTACAAATAAGATAGTAAAATTGTAATTTACAGGGTATAGAAAATATTTTCCATTTTCTTGATCCAAAGAGAAGTTGTGATCCTATTTGACCAATAAAGTAAATTTAATTAAAATTTTAATTAAATAACCAGTAATTTTTATGTTTTTCTTTAAAAATATAACATTAAGTCAACCCAAAAGATTTTTAAAGAAATTTTAAATCTCTGGTCCTAGTGCTGATTAGAATTAAAAAAAAAAAAAAAACTTTAAAATTATTTTTTTCAAATATTCAACATCACCAATAATTAGGAAAATACAAATCATAACCACCATGAGATACCATTTCACAACATTAAGGTAGCTATTATTAAAAAGAAAAGAATGAATATTGGCAAGATGTGGAGGAATTGGAACCCTTTTAGAGAAGTTAATTGCTGCTAGGGATTTAAAGTGGTACTGCCTTTGTGGAAAACAGGATAGTGGGTCTTCAGAAAATTAAACATAGAATTACCATATGATCCAGCAAATCCACTTCTAGGTATATACATGAAAAGGATTGAAAGCAGGGACTTAAACAGGTAGTTACATCAGTGTTCATAGCAGTAGTATTCACAATAACCAAAAGGTGGAAAAAACTCAATGTTTTATTTATGGATAAATGGATAAACACAATGTGGTCTGGACATAACATGGAACATTGTTCTAAAAAGCAATGAAATTCTGATATGGTACAACATGGATGAGCGTTGAACACATCATAGTGAAATAAGCTAGACACAAACGGGCAAATAATTGTACGATTTTGCTTAAATTAGGTGCCTAGAGTAATCAAGTTCATAGAAACAGAAAGTAGATGGTGGTTTCCAGGGATTGGGGGGAGTGGAGAATGAAAAGCTATTTTTTTAGGATGTGGAGTTGCAATAGGGAAAGATGAAAAAGTTCCTGCTAGTGGATGGTGGTGATAATTGCACAACAATGTGAGTATACTTAATGCCACTGAACTATGCACATAAAAATTATTAAAATGGTACATTTTGTTATGCATATTTTACCACAATATAGATTATTTTCTGTTCAAAAAATAAATATAAATGAGATTAAGTTAATGTAGTACAATCAAATATTCACATTATTTTGAAATTACTTTGTCCATTTAACCCAGAAAGGTAATTAACTTCCTGATCTAGGACATTAAAATTCCACACTCTATTCTGGGATTAATAGCATCAGCAGATATTTGGAACCTAATAAATGTGAACCTTACCTGATGCCTGTGTCAAGGAAGGAATTCTTAGCAGTCTTAAATAAGCTAGATATTCCAAAGACAGCTTCAGGAAATCTGATACAAAAACCCCCTTTAGAATCTAGTGAAATTATCAGCACCAAAGATAAATAAATAATATTTATCTTTGTGTTTAGGGAGACTGAGCAATGTTATTGTCGATGTCTGGGGAGTCATTTATAGGGGTTCAAAGGGGACCTAAGCTTCTTATATCCAATTAAATAAATAGCCCTCAAACTCTACTATTATAGAAACTTCTCTTGAATGTATACAAACCTACATTTTTCTAAAATGCATTTGTGTGATTGGAATGGACCACATGACTGAGACACCAAAGCATTATGTATAGTTTATTTACTTCTCTTAACCACTTTTGATTCTTCTTTCATTTCTTTTTATGCCCATTGTTTTGTTTTGATTTTGTTTTGACTTGTTTTGTTTTGGTTGGGGAAAAAGTTAGGAAACCATAATGTTAAGTTGGCTTTTAAAAGATTTCATAATAATAAATTGTGCTACTTCAAACAATGTTCAAAATGTGTTTAAATGTCCAGAAGTTTTCAGCTATGTATAATGAATTGATAGACAACAAAAATAAACAGTATCTAACTTATTAAAAATAAAAAAATGCCCTTAGGGTCTTTTTGGTTATATTGTTGGTGCTTCTAAGCTGCTGTTGTTATAATAGGAAATAAATTCACTTTTACTACAATAAAGTATTCTTACATTCATTGTATAAGAAAATAAAATGGAACTTTTACATTTTCTCACTTATCTCCTTAGAATATAAATAATTATAAAACTGAATATTTATATGTATACACTGTTTCCAGGAAAAGGTACAATAAAAAGTAGAACATATGTGGACACCGTGTCATTGCTCTTCAACAGTATAGACTTGCCTTGAGCACATGTGTGTACATGTATGCACACATGCATACACACATCACACACACACACACTTTTTTCTTACCCTTGCTTTGAGCACTGTACATGTATATAAAGAAAACTGTGCTTGACTTCTAACAGTGTTACAAAGTTTCAGTCAAGAAGTTTTTTTTCAGTATATGCATGAATGTTCATATAAATGCTTGAATAGAAAAAAAATCCAGTTTTATATTTTTCATATAAACCAAATTGCCAGATAATTTCATATTTATCTGAGTAATTTATTTTCAGTGTTTATTTTTTTCTCTCTGTAATGATGATTAGAATTTAGGTTTCCTGAAAACTAGCAACAACAATGGTTGAACTTTCTTTTTTTTCTCCTAAATAAATGTTACCAAGGTTGGTAGTATTGACTTGTTAAAGAATAAAAATTCAAAGAGTAGGTTTTAAGATCTATTTGGCTTTATTGAATGATTCATGAATCGAGCAGTGTCCTATCTAGAATAGAATGGTGCTCTGAAGAGCTGTGCAAACTGGAAGATTTTCTTTTCCATATTATTGATTTATTGGAGTGAAATGGATTAACACAATTTTACAGGTTTCAGGTGCACAGTTCTACAACACTTCATTGTACACCATATTGTGTGTACACTACCACAAGTCAAGTCTCCATCCATCACCATTTATCCCCCCAAAACCATTCTCTTCCTCCCCCAACATACCCCGCCCCCCAAGCAATCACCACACCATTTTCCATGTACATGAATTTTTCTCATTTTTTTCTTTTTTGCTCAATTCCTCCAGCCCCCCAACCCCAGGCAGCTGTCAACAGACTCTCTATCTGTGAGTCTGTCACTGTTTTGCTTATTAGTTCATTAGATTTTGCATTTGAGTGACATCGTATTGTACTTGTCTTTCTCTGACTGGCTTATTTTACTTAGCATAATGCTATCCAGGTCCATCCATGCTGTCACAAAGGGCAAGATTTCATTCCTTTTTATGGCTAAGTAGTATTCCATTGTGTAAATCTTCCATAGTTGTTCTATTCACTCATCTACTGATGGACACTTGGGATGCTTCCAAATCTTGGCGATTGTAAACAACTCTGCAATGAATATAAGGGTGCATATGTTCCTTTAAATGAATGTTTCATGTTTCTTTGGATAAACTTCCAGAAGTGGAATTTTGGCTTTTAAGGAATTTCCACTTTTAATTTTTTTGAGGAAACTCTTACTGCTTTCCAGAATGGCTGCACCAATCTGCATTCCCACCATTAGTGAATAAGGGTTCACTTTTCTCCACATTTTCACCAACACTTGTTTGCTGATTTATTGATGATGGCCATTCTGACAGGTGTGAGGTGATATCTCATTGTGGTTTTAGTTTGATTTATCTGATGATTAGTGATGTTGAGCATATATCTACTGATCATCTGTATGTACTCTTTGGAGAAGTATCTATTCTGCTCATTTGTCCATTTTTTAATTGAATTGTTTGTTTATTTATATTTTTTTGGTGTTTAATTTTATAGTTCTTTATAAATATTGGATATTAACCTCTTGTCAAATGTGTCAGAGAAAATGTTCTCCCATTCAGTGGGTTGTCTTTGCATTTTGTTGACTGTTTCTTTGCTATGCAAAACCTTTTCAGTTTGATGTAGTCTGATTTGTTTATTTTTTCTCTTGTCTCCCTTGTCTGAGGAGATAGATCAGAAAAAAATATTGCTACAAGAAATGTTTGAGATTTTACTGAGTATGTTTTCTTCCAGGATTTTTATAGTTTTGAGCATAACATTTAAGTCTTTGATCCATTTTGAGTTTATTGTGTATGGTGGAAGACAGTGGTCTAGTTTTATTTTTTTGCACATACATGTTTAATATTTCCAACATCATTTATTGAGTAGATTTGCTTACCCCATTGTATGTTTTTGCCTCCTTTGTCAAATATTAATTGACTGTAAAAGGATAGGTTTACTCTGAGCTCTCTGTTCTGTTCCATTGACTCATATGTCTTTTTTCATGCCAGTACCATGATATTTTGATAACTATGGCCTTGTAGTATCAATTGATATCAGATAGCATGATTTCTCTAGTTTTGTTTTTCTTTCTCAAGATTACTGTTGCTATTCATGGCCTTTTGTGGTTCTATATAAATATTTGGAATATTTGTCCTAGTTTTTGGAAATACACCATTAATATCTTGATAGGCATCTATAAATTGCTTTGGGTATGGACATTTTAATGAGGTTAATTCTTGTTATTGATAAACACATTATATACTTCCATTTATTTGTATCTTTTTTCAATTTCTTTCTTCAGTGTATTTTAATTTTCTGAGTACAGGTCATTTACATCTTTTGTTAAATTTATTCTTAGATATTTTATTCTTTTGAAGAAATTGTGAATGGGGTTGTTTTCTGAATTTCACTTTCTGATAGTTCATTATTGGTGTATAAAAATGTGACTGATTTCTGGAAATTAATTTTGCATCCTGCTACTTTACTAAATTTATTTATTAATTCTAGCAGTGTTTTGGTAGAGTCTTTAGGGCTTTAGGATTCTTTATGTACAGTATCACGACATCTGCAAAAAAAAAAAATGACAATTTTAATCCTTCATTTCCAATCTGGATGCTTTTTATTTCCTCTTCTTATCTGATTGCTGTGGCTAGGACTTCCAGTACTATGTTGAATAAGAGTGGTAAAAGTGAACATCCCTGTCTTGTTTTTTAATCTTAAAGAGGATGCTTGTAGTTTTCCCCAAAGAGTATGAAGTTGGCTGTGGGTTTGCCATATATGGCCTTTATTACATTGATGTATGTCCCTTTTGTTCCCACTTTATTGAGAGTTTTTATTATAAGTGTGTACTGAATTTTATCAAATGCTTTCTCTGTAGTTATTGATATGATCAGGTAGTTTTAATCCTTTTTTTAATGTGGTATATCACATTTACTGATTTTGTGGATATTGACAAACCTTGTATACCCATAATAAATTCCACTTGTTCATGGTGTATGATCATTTTGATGCATTGCTCTATTTGCTAATGTTTTGTCAAGGCAATTAGCATCTATGTTCATCAGGGATATTGGCCTATAATGCTCTTTTTTTGTAGTGAATGTAGTTCTTGAATTAGGATAATGCTGACCTTATAAAATCAGCTTGGGAGTCTTCCCTCCTCTTGAATTTTCTGAAATAGTTTGAAAAACATAAGTGTCAGTTTTTTCAATATTTGGTAAAATTTACCTGGGAAACCATGTGTTCCAGGACTTTGTTTGTTGGAAGTTTTTTATTACTTGTTCAATTTCACTACCTGTCTATGTACTCAGATTCTCTGATTCTTCCTGATTTAGTTTTGGAAGATTGTATATTTCTACAAATGTATCCATTTTATCAAGATTGTACAACTTGTTGGCAGATAATTGTGCATAATATTTTCTTACAGTCCTTTGTATTTCTTTTGTGTCAGTTTTACTTCTCTTCTTCCATTTCTGATTTTATTTATTTGAGTCCTTTGTCTTTTTCCTTGATGAGTCTTGTTAAATATTTGTCAATCTTGTTTATTCTTTTCAAAGAACCAGCTCTTGTTTTCATTGACCATTTGTATTTTTTTAGCATCAATTTCATTTGTTTCTGCTCTGATTTTTATTATTTCCTTTCTTATACTCACTTTGAGCTTTGTTTGTTGTTCTTTTTCAAGTTCCTTTAAGTTTCAAGTTAGATTGTTTGTTTGAGATTTTTTTGTTTCTTGACATAAGCTTGTAATGCTAAGAATTTCCCTCTTATGACTGCTTTACCTGAGTCCTACAGATTTTGGATTGTTGTGTTCTCATTTTCATTTGATTCAAGGTACCTTTTGATTTCTTCCTATCTCATTGACCCATTCACTGTTTAATAACATATTATTTAGCTTCCATTCTTTGCATGTTCTTCAGTGTTACTCTTGGGATTGATTTCTAGTTTCATAGCATTGTGGTCAGAAAAGCAGCTTGATATGATTTCAATCTTCTTAAATTTATAGAGATTTGTTTTGTGTTCTAACATGTGGTCTATCCTAGAAAATGTTCCATGTGCACTTGAACAGTATGTATATTCTGCTGTTTTGGGGTAAAATGCTCTGAAGATATCAATTAAATCCATTTAATCTAGTGTGTCTTTTAAGGCCACAGGCCCCTTATTGATTTTCTGTCTGGAAGATATATCCATTGAAGTCAAAGTGTTGTTAAAATCCCCTTCTGTGTCTGTATTACTGTCAGTCTCTCCCTTTATGTCCATCAATTTTTGTATTACATATTTAGGTGTCTTATGTTGGATGCATAAATGTTTGCAATGGTTATAGCCTTTTGTTGGTTTGTTTCCTTTATCATTATGTAGTGTCCTTCTTTGTCTCTTAATATAGCCTTTGTTTTAAATTCTATTTTGTCAGATATACATATTGCTACCCCAGCTTTTCTTTCATGTTGACTTGGTATTTTCAAAGGCTACCTGTGCTACAACTCAGCTTGTAGGTACAACTTTATTAGAGTTATTCCAGTTATATGTCTCTTTAGTCCACTTGTAACCTAAGGAATATCCTGTTTCTTAGGCCTCAAAAGGCCTTCTGGGTGTCTCAGGTCAAAACACTCTTTTCAGAGAGCTAGCTCACAGCTTGTTTGGGGGGAACTCTTTACAAAGATAAGACTATGTCAGACTATTTTAACCCCATTAATAACTTCAGACCAATCTCACTAGCCACTACTTCGACTAGCTTCTACTCTCTCTGAGTATAGATTATCCTAGGCTTCTGTTCGAGGGAAGAAAGTTCAATTGTTTTGAAGTTACCTGTGTAAAAGGCCATGGCTAATTTATCTGATCTTCACTGCCAGTGTGAAATCTACAAACTATTTTCAGTTGCTGTCACCCCCATTGGATATTCAGACTTTCTATAGATTTATTATTTTACTATGTCTTATCATTTTATCAGGATTTAGGAAAAGAACAGAGAGGATATTAAATCATGTTAAATGAATCTATCATCAGAATCCAGGCAAGAAAGTGATGGCACAAACAGGCCTGTTCAGAAAAGTTGTTGACAAATATGAGCATGTGCAATAATTATGACCAAATATGCGGGGGCTAGCAAGTGTAGAAGCTGTCACCTACTAGGCCTAAGGGACAAGAGGAAGAGAAGTGGTAACTGAGGGAAACATTCAAGGAACTACGGCTTTCAGCAGAGGAAGCTAGTCAATGAGCAACAATCCAAGAGGTGGAGGCAGGGAAATAAATACCATGACTTCATTCTCCTTACTCTTTACAGTCTCCAGTGCATGATTCCCCTTAGGCAAATCTGTCTGTAAACCAGAGTGCCTGTAAGCCAGTTTGTGTCATTTGTAAAGGTCAGCCTTCTGGGGCACAGAGAAGACAGAAAAGGGTGTAAAGGAGGAAGAGAGTGGTTCCTGAAGGACAAATATCAATTATCCACTCTTTGGAGTTTCTCTATTATCCTTATATATGTTTGTGATTATGTGTATATATAAAAACAGAGGAAAATTGAGAGACACAGAACAAACATGCATAACAATAAGTACTAATATACTCTTTGGTATGTGCCAGGTACTGCTTGAAGTATTTTAAATGTATCAACTCATTTATTCCTCACAGTTATTCCATAAGGTAAGTACTGTTATAATTCGCATTTTCCAGATGAGGAAACTAAAGCACAGAGAGTTTAAGAAACTTTCTCTGTCCAACAACAAGTTAGTGAAGGAGTTGGGACTTGTCATATATTGGGGCCAGTCAGTAGAACCAGGTAGCTGTGTTGTGTATCTGATGTGCGTTTATAGCAAACAGACCTGTACATTTCCTTTTTGCATAACAACTCAAATGTTAATTCCAAACACTTATATGTCACCTGCACTGATTTACTCATTTATATGACTTGCCTGTCCTCTGAAGAAATGTGAATTTGAGATTAGAAACCTCCTGATCTAATGGAAAGTGTGACTGAATATATCCCATGTATTGCTTCTCCATAGATAAGTCTTTTGCTAGATAAAACTTGATGGGGATTATAGATTCTCCTATCTCCACAAGTACTGGGTTGGCCTAAAAATTTGTTTAGTTTTCTTCTGTATGATGGCTCTAGCAGTGCTTAGCTGTCTTTAACTTCTTTCAGAACAATTCTGTAAGACTGTATTGTGACAGCTGACATATCAGCATTCACTTAAAAAAAAACACATAAAAATTGTTTAATTATTTTGCATCTATTTTAATAATGAAGATGGAAGAAAATATGGAACATTTTTAGTATATTATGCTTTATTATTTCAAGAAAAATAAAACACAACTGAAACACACACACACCAAAAAAAGATTTGTGCAGAGTATGGAGAACGTGCTGTGACTGATCAAGCATATCAAAAGTGGTTTGCAAAGTTTATTGGTAGTATCGACATTTTGACCAAATAATTCTTTGCTGTGGGGCTGTCTTGTACATTGGAAGGTGTTTAGCAGCACCTCTGGCCTCTGCTCACTAGAGGCCAATAGTGGGAGATGGCCAATGTACTCAAAATATCCAAGTCAATAAAGTTATTGATGAAAATGAAAAAAAAAATGTGTGTTTTATTTTACAGAAAAAAAATGAAATGAACTTTTTGGCCAACCCAATATTTCAAGTGCTATTCTTTGTTGCCTATTTTGAACAAGATATGTTTCTTAAAAAATAGCTTACTCTCTAGACTCCTGAAATTAAATCTCTTACTTTTTCAGTCAACTCAAGGGTAACGCAAACAACATGACAACTGAGGCTTCCTATGTACTTTAGTCCACACCAAAAATCCCCTTCTTCCAAAGGAGCCAACTGGATAGCAGACACATATTCTACCTAGAACAAACAAAGAATCTATAAACTGGTCCCACCATTAAAAAAAGATTGAGATTTTTCTTCCTATGTTTCTAAAAACAATAAAGGAATTTCTCTTTTAAACATATATAGTTTATAGATCTGAATTTAGCCAAAAGGAAAAGAATTAGAAATAGTTTTAACCAAATTGCCTCTTCTGTCAATTCCTGAGGGATCTGCAAAGCAAAGTATATGTTTTAATGTTATATAAGGAGTACAGATAACTTTATATTTCAATGATATGCTTAAGCCAGAGAAATGAAATACTCTCCTATTGTTCAGTTCAGATTGGTCCCTTTTGTCCCTCAATTTTGTGTGGTATGTTTTGTTTAGCCTTTAATATGGACTACAGGGACTTGAGTGGTGGGTGGTGCTTGGTTTTACTCTGTATACAGCATTATTGGGCATTATTAGATTTTTTTTTATTATTTTTACATGCAGTCATAAAAAAATCCTTTAAAATTAAACCATATTGCAGAATTGAAGATAAATAAATCAGTTTTTCATAGGAAAAAACATGAAAATAAATTATGATTGGATTGTAATCTACCTCAGCCATGATGCAAAGCAACCATCATGGAACTAAGTTGGTTATATACTTATGAAACTGCTATAATTGCCAAGGAAGGTAAGACAATGATAAAAGAATCTTGGATTTTTATGACTAATACTACAAAACTCTCTATCTGATACTGTCACTTTTCCTGCTGTGACTACTAAAAAATTTAGATGTATTCTTAAATTTAACAAAAAGGAAACTTAAATCAACATACAATCAAAAGTTTAAATATTTACCTGTTCTATTTGAAACTATATATTTTCTCCCATTATAGCCTATCATTTACAGATACTAAAAGTAATTGACAGCACAATCATAAGAAAACTATCTCCCATAGGGCTCCAAAAAATGCACATGGAAATCAATTTCTATATTCACAGGAGAGGAAAACACAGAAGTCACAACTGGGAACCTTTCCTGCAGTGGCTTTACCCATACTTTTCAAAAGCTATGTAAATATTAAAAGGATAAATTTATTTTACAAATGATCTGTATATCAACCCAATGAGACATATTGGGTAATAAGGAAATTAATTTGGATCCTTTGGGGGAAAACTAAAAACAAAATGAAGAAATGAAGAACAAGCTTATACATTTGGGAAAAATGTTTTTATGGAATTAATGTTGGAAGTTACAATAATACTATTTGAGTAGGCAAGGAGAACAGAAATAAATGTAGCAGGATTAAATAGTTGTCTTCTTTTTTTAATGCTGAGGGATATGGTTTTTAACCTATGATTCCTTTGTTTGTGCACCCGCCTGTATAACATTGTGCCTCGAGGGTAATTGCAAAGGCGCAGATATTGATTTACTCCCCTTGAAAGAAAGGATGATGTTCTTTCTTGCATTCAACCAAAAAGAGAAGGGAAGTTATTGTAAATGTATTCTATTCTGCTCTAACATTTTTTAATTAAGCTACTTTTCCTTTTATGGTTACAGTACTTAGATTAATCAAGACCGCAGCAGCTGCAGTGAAGAATCTATGGGTTCTTTATTCTAGCATAGAAAAATAAGCTTCCAAAAATAGGAGACTACGTAACATATTCTTTTATGAAAAAGCTTTCAATAATTACTCTCAATAGTTAAACATTTCTTTTAACCTTTTACTCTATTAATCTGGATGTCACATTTCTACTTTAATAATAATTTGGTTACTCATTTGCAAGTGTATCTCCTCTGATTCAGATAATTCTTCATCCCTATTTGACTTTATTACTGTCTGCTTCTTCTACTAAAGATAGTCCATGTTTAATGGCTTTATTATGTAAAATACCACCCAGCAGGAATTTTTTGCCTAGACAGCAAAACCTCAGTTTTAGGATAATTTTCTGAGTTACCTCAATAATCACTCTGGCAAAAATGTGAAACTTTTTATTACTATTTTTAGCAGCAGATATCTATAAAATGCAACCAAAAAGAGGCCGCTATCTTGAAAACAAACAATCTGAAGTCTACAATTGTGTTTAAAGAAAAATTAAACTTATAAACAGACAGCATTCTATAGAAGTACTCAAAAGCCCAAGTTTCCTGATTTATAGAAAGCCATGCATTTCTGAAGCAGATTGTCTTAAGATGAATGAATCATGACATGATCCTGAGTACTTAGTTATGACATCTGTTACATGGTAAATTGCATCGCACGCCACATGCATAATGAAGGACAGAACAGTTTTTAGTTCCTGGAGTATTCCTTATATGAAAATGTACAAATAAAGGAAGCAAAACTTGTGGCAGATGGAAGAGCTGTGATTCTGGGGACTGCCTATGACTTGCTGATAGTGCTAGGTGTCTCTTTAAAAATGTATAACCTGATGAGGTCTCCAGGGAAGTGTATTTATAAGCTGCTTGTATTCTAGATGATAGCAAAATAATGCATTTTGTAAGACTTCTGCTGTTACCTTGACAAATCGGTTTCAAAAATTAGGCCACCCATATGAGAAATATTACTTAGTTAATGCATTAAATAGTCTTTTATTCTTCACAAGGATATATTTAGACAATGTTATAGGGATAGTATAAAAGTAATTAATATTCAGCTGGATATAGACTAAATTAATTAACACAGCAAACTACTTTGAAGATTAAAGACTGGCTTTGTATTTTGTAAATGAGCAAATACTGTTTCCTAATTAGTTTAATCAGATAACAGTTGAGAGATTTGATGTTGGGTCAGGTAATAACCCACCACATTCCATTATTTAATAAGCTAAATATAATCTTAAACCTACTGAAAGGATTGTGTAACATGCTTTTCATATAATACATATGTGTATGAATATGTATATTTGTGTCCTATATACATACATACATGTACATTTAGATGTACATTTATATTTAATTTATGTTTAATCTCTAGATTTACTCATGATCCAAATCTGACACAGTCTATTTAAAAATGCTAAGACTTTGATCTTCAGGGAGCTGGGTGAAGAAAAGGTATATTGAAAAGTCCTCAAGTTTAGAATATATATCTGTATTCCTACTCTGAGTTACCCTTAAGGGAAACTTAGCTGTCAGTCATACTGTCACTCTCATTCCTGAGTTTTAATTCTGCTAACTCAGTGGTCATAAGATAGAATAAACTTAAAGACTTCAATTATCTTGACAATTTGAAAAATTTCGAAGACATGTAAATCACTTAGTTGGAATTCTGAGTATCAGTGGTTTTTTTTTGTTTTTGTTTTTGTTTCAACTTCTCTAAAGTGGACAATGTATTTAATGCCTCAATTTTCCTGTGTTCCTTTCACTGGGCACAGTACTTGGTTTGCCAGTCCTGGTGACAGAGTCTCTGCAAATTCGGAGCACTGAGCATGATTTACACTCTAGGAAACTTTAAAATTGATACACTTACACAAGTTTAAGTGGAGCAGGGAGTGGCATTGCTGGTTCCTAAAGTTGCCACACAGTAGAGACACATATAGAGTTTCTTTTTCTTGAATAGGATGGAGCAGAGTGCTTGAGGACTTGGAAACTCTGAAAATCCTTTAGGAGGTGAAAATGGCACACAGACTTCTTCTTTCAGGTACGTAACTTTATTCAAGCAAGGCTTAGATTCTAATCATAGAAATTTAAGGAAAAGTCAGAATTCAGAGGTTAAAATTTATTTATTTGTCTAAAGCCAAAAAGAGTAAATTTTTACAATACAAAACAAAATTTTTTATTTCATGAAATTACAGTTTTAAAACATTTGTTTTATCATAAAATTGTACATTCTTACGAGGATTTCAAATATATAAAAGTGTGCATTCAGAGAGTAATTACCAGAAGATGAACTACCATCCAAACACAGCCACTATGAATAGTTCACTGTGGTTCTTTTTATTTTTTTAATCTATCAGTGACAATTTCTTCCCAAAGCTCTAATCATACCATTCATTGGATTTGGGGTCTTTTTTTCACTTCTTATATACTAGTCATGTCATTAGTACTTAATCCCATTAAGCAATGCTAAATTTTGCATAATAATTCATCATATAGGTATATTCATAGATATCTATTTATATATCATTGAATATCTGGTAGAATAAAAGTTTTTACTTTCATAAATATGGTTGCTATTAATACTTTTAATTATTATATTTTTACTTTATATATACATTATTTTCTCAGGAGAGATAAAATAATTTATATGTGGGTCAAAAGATAATAAGCGTGATCTTTATAACTATATTTCTTTCTAAAATTTCCATCAACAATTTATTAAAACATTCATTCCACTTCACTTTTGCCAGCCACATGGTTTTCTCAGTATCTTTTACAGTTTTTATAATTGATAGATTAAATGTAGTATATCATTTTAATTTGTGTTTATTTGGTTTCTAGTGAAATTGGGCATTATTATTCCAGATATGTTATAATTCTTATTTCTCTTTAACATAGTTTTTCATGCATTGGCCCATTTTCTTAAGTTTTAATGTTGGTTTGTTTAGTTTAATAATATCCTTTTTGATATATTGATATATTTGATTTTATATTTGTTATAACCAATATTAGCCTTTACTTTTTACATTTTCCCATGTACTTATCTAAAATATTGAGTAATTTAATTTATTTCTACCTTTTGTCAATTTTAAAAATCCTTTACTCTTCAGGTTGTAGGTAAGTATTTCTGGATTGGTTGTTTTCATGCTGACATTATTGTGGTGATGATAGGGTGGAAAACGTTCGTCCTTTGATGATTTGATTTTTAATATTTAACACTCCAATTCATTTGAAGTTATTTTAGATGCTAAAGTGTGAATATGTTAGTTTGCTTTTGTCCAAATAGCTAATTAAGTACCACAAGTATATCACAGACTTAAATCCTAAATGCTTAAATGGAAGTTTGGCTTATATTTATTGCACTAAAAATTTTAGAATGAAGAGGTTACCATATCAAAAGTAAAATTCTGCCCTGGTTTGAGCATTGCTGGAACAAGAAGCCATAATCTCACACAGGTGTCTCAGGGCTTTGTGACTGTGGAAGAACTCCCCTCCCTCCCTCTCAGTACCAATCAAAACTTTATTGTCTGTGACCTGTGTCAGCTACTATTTTGAGTTTATGCAAATGAATCAGTTGACACAAAAATCACTCAACTTATAAATAAGCTTTTTAAAAAACCTCACATACTATTAGTGAGATGGCCATCTTCAGTAAAGCATTTGGACAACGTCTGTCAAACTTGATGCATATATTTTTAAAGCAGAAATTCATCTGTTGGGATAAAGCCTGAGATATACACACCTAGAAGTGTGCACAGATACAGAGATGAGCATGTTCCCTAGAACATTGTTAGCAATGGCAAATAATCTAAATAGAAATAAACTAAATGTCAATCAGTGGGCAACTGTTTACTTAAACTGTTGAGTTTCCAAGCAATACCACACTATGCAGCTACTAGAAGAGAATAAGGTGGAGCAGACTGTGATGACAAAGAAAGATGTTCAAGGAGCATTCTTAAATTGAAAACACAAACAGCCAAAGAGTGAGTATAGTATAATCCCTTTTATACACTTTGTGATATATATTAGTGTGCATTAATATATATATATACTGATTTGGAAATGAACATAAATATATATATATAGAAAGATATATATGAGCTATGAATAACAACACAGATATGAATATAGATAGGGATATATATATACAAAGATAAAAATGGAGATGGAGAAAAATAAAAGTAGAGAGTGGAGGTGACAGAGGCAAAAGTGATAGAAACAGAGGCAGAGATAGACTTTCTACTCATTTTCCAGAATTTAGCATGTCCCAGTACTTGATCACTTGACTTCTTCACCTCTCTTCTGTTCTAGTTATGGTCTCACCCTAGTGATCTCATCCAGACTCTTGACTTTAAATACAATCCACATGATAACAATGGCAAAATGTATGTTTCAAGCTGGTCCTCTCTCCTGAACCCCATTCAGGGATTTATTCAAGAAATGTTGGGTCAATGTGATGGAAATTCTGCAGTAAATATAAAAATGACCCAGGCCTTATGGAGCTGAACTTCACAAACTCATTTCATAATCATTACAAAATTAAAATGTCCAAAACTAAACTCTATATTTTTCTCACCCCAACTTCTCTTGCCTTGTATCTCCCCACTTAATTAAGTGGAAATGTCATTCTTCCAGTTACTCAGGCAAATCCTCTACTTTTCATCATTGATTTTCTTATTCCACATTCTATACTATCGTCGTCGGCGGCAGCCGTCTGTCTCGAGAGACGATGGTGTAGCTTCTTAAGAGTCTATCTGCACCGCTGAGAATGGCTGTGCAGTCCGACTCGGGAGTCACACGGTATCTGTCTCCTCCCGTGTTGAATCGACATCTTGCGATGACGCTGGAGTGTCCTCTCCAGTGAAGCTGAAGCTACAGAGCCTGGGCAGGGTGATATGGAGGGTCTGCTGTTGCCCATGCAGCAGACCCCCCCTCTCTTCGCAGCTGAAGGGTCCAAGGGAAAGACGGAGTCAATACAGCTTGGCTTCAGGTGCGCCGCAGGAGTTGCCGGTGTTGACTACAACGTCAAACCGCCTTAGGGACTCCAGCTCCGGATTTTCTGTCGGGGTTTACTCCCTTAGCCTTTCCCCTGAAGAGGTATGCCGCAAGGCAGCGGAGGTTTTTTGGAGTCAGAGTTTTCCTTTTCTGATTCTATACTATATAAGACCAATAAAACAGTTAATAAGACATGAATATGATATTTGCTGTCACTATATATGTTGATATAATTTATATTACTTCCAATTCTAAAATATTACTGACTTTAGTTTAGTTTGATTACTAATCATGAATGGAAAGGTCTCTGATTAATACAGGGTTTTATAGGTAAATATTTTCATTCACATTTAATATTTTACTGCTTAAAGTAATATTAGTAGCAACTATTTCAACAATTATACATGTTATGCAAATCGAGATGCTCTTATGAATAATAGGATCCTTTAGTGCTTTGTGAACATTTTTTTAATGTGTTTTATTGATTATAATGTTACATTTGTCCCAATTTCCCTTCCCTCTGCTCCCCTCCACCCGGTTGCCCCCCTCCCTCCAGTTGTCCCCCCCTTTTAGACCATGTCCATTAGTTGTGTATATAGTTCTTCTCAACCTCTCTCTGTCTATTCCATTCCCTCCTACCATGATCCCCAATTCCTATATCATCTCCCTCCCTCTCCCCGTTCCCCCTCCCTGTTGACCTCCCCCCAATATGTTCCCCATACCTATAGTTCATTTTCCACTCTCGTCGCCTGTTTAGTTTGCCTTTGTTTCAATTCCCTAGCTTCTGTTGTTTCTTGTGATGCAGTTTTCATTTTAGATTTCATAGTTTTGATCCTCCTTTTTCTAAACCAGTCCCTTTAACATCTCATATAACAGTGGTTTGGATCTAATGAACTCTTTCAGTTTTGTTTTGTCCTGGAAACACTTTCTCTGCCCTTCTATTCTGAATAACAATTTCGCTGGATAGAGTATTCGTGGTTGTAAGTTTTTGCTTTTCATTACTTTGAATATTTCTTGCCAGTCCCTTCTTGCCTGCAGGGTCTCCCTTGAGAAGTCAGCTGATAGTCTAATTGGAACCCCTTTGTACATGATTCTTTTCTTCTCTCTTGCTGCTTTTAAGATTCTCTCTTTATCTTTAACTTTTGACATTTTGATTATAATGTGTCTTGGAGTGGTTCTCCCTGGGTCCAGTTTTTTTGGAACTCTCTGTGCTTCCTGGACCTTTAAGTCTATTTCCTTCCCCAAGTTTGGGAAGTTCTGCTTTATTATATTTTCACTCAATTTTTCAATTTCTAGTTCATCCTCTTCGCCTTCTGGCAAACCAATGATTCTTATGTTGGGCCTTTTATAGCTGTCCCAGAGGTTTCTGATCCTCTCATCATTTTCCTTGCTTCCTGTTTTTTCTCTCTGCACTGGTTGACTGTTTGTTCCTTCTCTATGATTCTAGTTTGTTGGTTTGAACTCTGGATTTTATTTCCTCACCATCTGTCTCGTATGTGGTTTTGTTCCTTTCAGTATGAGTGTTTTTCAATTCTTTCTCATCTTTTTCCAGATCTTTTGTTAATTCTGTAAGCCACCTGATAACAATGGCCCTGAACTGAGCCTCTGACAGGTTTCTTATTTGTTCATCTGTCAGATTCTTCATCTGTTGCCTGGTGAGCTGCACCACCGGGATTTCTATAGTTGTCTGCCTCATTTTGACAGATGCGTTTTGTTTTCTCGGGCCGGCTATAGGGGGCGGTGCCTGTGTACTCGTCACAACCCAGTGACCGGCGCCGATCTGTAACCTATTTCGCCGGCGCTTTGTCCTCACTGCCCAGCGACCAGTGGCGATCCGCAACCTATTTTGTGGCGCTTTCTGTGGGGGCGGGGGTCCAAGATGGATTCACACAGTTATTCCGCTAGGAGACTGGGATCCGTCCTCCCTCCCTCTGGGCCTCACTGTTCAAGGCGATGTGGTGGCTGCTTTCCCCAGCGTTGGGGTCGCGAGCTGCCAGGGTTTGACTGCAGCCGGGATTGTTCTCCCCGCCGCTGTCCCTGGTGCGACCGCAAACAGCACCGCCCCCTTTCGCTCTTACCTGCCCAAAGAGCGCCGCTGGTTTATAACTTCATACGTTGGACTTCCGTGTAGTTTTATTTTCTGGAATTTCTAGTTATCTTTTGCTTTGAAGTAGTTGTATTCCTCTCTAGTTGTAGAGGGAGACCGAGCGTGTCCGTCTAAGCATCCATCTTGGCCGGAAGTCCACTTTGTGAACATTTTGTTGTTTATAGTAACAAACCCTCTTCCCTAATTCTCACATGAAATGGAAATATATAAAGGGGTAAGGATCTATCTCTTATTGAGTCTAATTCTTATAAGGTCTAAATAGTCACCATTTTTCTAAATTAGACCCTCTGGTAATAGTATTAATTTTCCCAGGCCAGAAGCAATGCATAAAACTAAGCGTGAAACAAAATTCAAATATTATTAAAATGTCAACAGGACACTTAGGTGGTTGATCAATTTGTGTATAGTTCCAAAGGATGAATTGAAAACCCATCAGAGTGCTCCCTGCTCTCACTCTATCCTTCTTCTCTCTCCCACCTCATTTCCCCTCTTCCTCCCTCACACACATCTATCCTCACACACATCTATGCATCCAAATTTTCGTCATGTTTGAAGGATAAGAGCATATGAACTACTTGTTAAGAAATGTCATCACTCTCCCATTAAGATATATTGAACAGAACTACATTACTAACAAGTCAAATCCCACTAATACCAATCAAAATATGAATCTACTAACTTCAACCAAAGAGGAACCTGGTTCCAAGCAAGTAATTATACAAGCAGTTAAAGTAGGAAGTCCCAAGCAAGGAGTCTGTAAGAAACATTTCCAGAATTCACTGAAATTAAACTTCCAAAAACACCAAATAACCAGCTAAGGAACCCAGCATCTGCAAACCTATTAGCTATTTTCATGTAAATTATGAATTTAGCAAGCAAGTCAAAAACAGTGACCAATACCTAAGCTAGAGCTATGGCCACTAAACAAAGGCTTGCCTTCCCCTGTGCTCAGTGCAATGGTGCTTTTTTCATTTATTGGCCTTTACTTTCAAGCTAACAGGACCAACAAGTGCAATTAGCCAAGAAAAGTCATCAAACATTCAGTTATTCAGGAAAATACCAAGCCAATGTATTTTATTCTTGGCTTCCTATCGCAGACATTTTATGCCCTTTTTATTAAGAATAAAGATTTATACAGCACTCCATTTTTCTTCTCTCCACACTCCTGCCTCTCCTCATGGCTTTCTGAATCCTCTTTGAATTTCTTTGCTGATTTCTGTCCCTTTGGTAAACAATTAAGTATGAATATAACCCAAGTATTCATTCTTGGCCCTCTGTCTTCCTGCTCTGCTTTTTTCTATTGCTAATATCATCACTTCCTATTGTATCGGCTTTCAGCTCTAAAGAGCACTTGCGTATCTATGTATCTTTCATGAGAGTTGCTTTCACAGCTCCACAAAAATATGTCACAGGTACATCAAACTTAACATGCTAGATATTTAACTAACTCCTATAAAACCTGATTTCTCTTGTGTCTTCTATAGCTGTTAAGGCCCCCACAGTTCCTTTTAGTCACTAACTCTCTGCTGTAATCCTTATTACGTCTCAGTCAGAATCTCATGATAATTGTCCAAATCCTATCCTGCCACATGGGGGTTTGAGGCTGAAGAATAATTGAAGTGACTGGACAAGAGTTCTAAATACATGGTGGATAGCCTTCCAGGAGAGGGAAAGGCCTGGAAATTAGCATAAAGACAATCCAAAAGCAAGAGATAGGAACTAAGAATTGAAATTTGGGTTGAATGGGAATGGAATGAGCAGGGGGATCCCTAAGCAAATGCCCTTAACAGCTTGGGCGTGTGTGTAGCCTGCTTCTGTCCTTCATTCAGTGAACTTGTGTGTAAGCTAACTGACTGAGGGAGAATGCCACGACATAACCTCATTGTGTTCCTTCTTTCTCCTCAGACTCCCTCTTAGTTCTGCTGGCATCATCTTCTCAAAGCTCCACTGTGATCTTACCACTCCTTTGCTTGACAGGTCCCCTAAGCATGGACAATAAAATCAGAATTGCTCCCCCTAAATTCAAAGTCATTCTCAAGTCAGACTCTATGAGTCTCTTTACTCATATCACATTATGAACAATGAAGAAGTACCCTGGGAGAGGTGAGGACAAACCAAAGGGCGTTATCATGTGAATGGTGAAGTAAGGTCTTTCATGGTCTCTAAATACCCCATCACCATCAGAAAATTTTTTCATGCAATGTAGTACATGGGAACTAAAACCTTTTCATTTCAATCACTCACTTCTGGTCAAATCATGATTGAGAAAAGTCCTAGATAGCCCAGGCCTTCAGAAAACATTTATGTCTTCTACTCATCAGTGTGACATTTATACAAAATAGAATGTGTCAGAATCAAAAACTGGCCTTTAGTCATCCTCTATTTGATTGCAAATATATTCTTTGCCCAAGTACTAAAGCTTATTTTTCAATCTCCATCACTTTAAAAATACCAGATAGCATCGTTTTTACAAGTGCCACTCATTTTATCTGTGTTCTTATCTATAGTTCCACTGAGATACCTCAAATTTCTTTTATTAAGACTCCCCAGGCCTTTCTGTAATATGTAATAAGGGTGTATTTACATCATGCTCCCACTGAACAAATCAGTACAACGTAAGTAAATTATTCCAAAAACTTTCTCAGAGTCTGGCTCCTTGGCTAAAAACCATGTGTATCACAGTTTTTATAAAAACACATACCACTTCCTCAATAGAATAGGGTGGCTCCATCTGTGTGGTTTTATTCAACTATTGTACAGCATGGTAACACATATTTGTGAATCATTTGTCCAATAGACCTTTTTGGATCCTTAACACCTGCTGTGTAAAACATATCTTCAGGCATATGATGAAAATATTTCAAAACTCATGAGAAACCAAAACAAAGCTGCTCTTTTTAAGTGTGACATGGCAAAAAGTAATAAATTTAGTTAGAATATGTTCCTCAGCTGGACTTGAGAAAAAGTAAACACCACTTTCAAAAGGTCATGATCATGAGGAAACCTTAAGAAGACTCAAGGGGTGATTATTAGTGATAGGCAGGCCTCAGAAGAAGCAGATGGTTACTTCAGAGTAACCATCCTGTTCAAGCTCCCTCTTTCTTCTGACATCTGCCTTCTCATTGATTTTTAAACCTATACTTATACTTTTAAGGAAGCCTCTCCTCTATTGTCTTTTGTCTTTGTTCTCCCTTCAATTTACACATTACTCTAAAGTTAATGCAAAATGTACATAATATTGAAGAGCAGTGCTAATACCAAGAATTTTAAAATGATAATTTTACACTATTTTTTATGAGTTTACGGCTGATCCAAAGAGCATCTATCCAACAACTGTCTTATACCTGAGTTGTTTTGGTTCATTCACTTCTGCTTTTCTCACTAGCATTACCCTCTTAGCACTGAAATAGCTAATCATTTCACAGACAGCCTTCTGACTGATTTGTAGATAAGAGTACTAAACAACTGGGTTGCCTGCCATCTCCCCCTACATTTCCCCCTGCATTGATCAAATAATCCTGAATCACTGTGTAGCAGCCTTCTTCCTCACCTATTGACTTTGTGCTCATTTTCTCCTCTGCAGACTCTATTTCATTTCCTCTTTATCTGACTCAGCCTCATTTTCACTTTATCATAGGTAGCAAGTCAATTTCCAGTCACTGGGTTATCAGTAAAGATTATCAGTGTGTACATCTGTCTCCTGCACCAAAAAAAAATAAAAATAAAAAAATAAAAAAAGAAACCCACAAAACTAGATGATAAGATTTACGGTGACATATCACACATACACACACAAACACATATAGGCATATGCACTACCACACAGACAAATCTGTCAGCTGTCACTCTGGGCCCCTACCAGTTATTTCACTTGAGTACCAGTGGCCTCTAGGTTAAAGTGTACAAGAATAAGAACAGGGAAAAATAATGTTATTCTGACAATAGAGGTTTTATCACCAACAGTGGTGTGATCACTAAATATACAAAATAATAAAAGCTTAATTCTTCTTACTGTCTGCCACAACTTTTCTACCAGGAACACGGCTGTGGTGGCTCCTACATCAGTCATGATGCATGAGGTTATGCTGTCGCACCTCAACAACAAAGGCTATTTCCACACTACTTGCCCATCACAGGCAACTCTGCTCTGCATTGTCCTCGGTGTGGGACCCAGGCTGATAGAAGCCAATATCTGGAATTTTACCATTAACCGTGGCATAGGGAAAGAGGGTCCCATGCCAACTATTAAACACACTGAGCCAGAAGTTGAGATAATCGTTTCTGCTCACAACTCATTAGTCAGGACTAATCACTTATCTTCATTCCAGGACAAGGAGGTTGGCGAGTGTGCTCCTACTTTGTGTCCCAAAGATGGAGCACTAATGACCATAGCTATCTCTGCCACCACCCTGATGCCACTCTGCCTCTGGGGCTCCAGTCAGCCTATACCACCACTGTCATCACCAATAAGAACAAATAAGCTCTTGGTCCCTCTTCTCTTGTGACACTAATTGCTGAGTTCAAGTTTAGCATCAGTTAGTCTACTTGACACAGAGCTCAGGTCTGTGCTGTAGTATTTTCAGGTCCTATAAGCACTAATACTTACCCAGTCAAAACTCTTAAAGTGGAGAAATCCCTAAACATAAAATTCTGTAAACTACTGTATGCTAGATGTCTGTAAAATGGAATAAGTTCCCACCCAGGAATATGACTTTTGAGACATTCATGTTCTCACTATATGTTTCTATCCAAGCTCCTGCTTAAGTGTTATCCTGATGGGTTAGATCAATGAGTCATAGCCCCGATTCCCCAATGTGCTGAGCACAACAATGATATGGAGAATATAGAATACATTAGAAGGATACTTTGGCTTTGAAAACAAACCAAAAAATGCAGAAAAAGAGTGCCTAAAGTGGCCATGTCAACTTGATGTTGGGTCTCATAAGAACAGAGCATGAGAAAGAGCTCAGAGCAAAGATGAGAAAATTATAAAAGACCAGTTTATGTTTGTGAAAATGATCTTTGCCGTATCCTGAGGCAATCTGCAATCGACACCTTGGTGCAGGTCAGGAATATTGAAAGCTGCCCAAAGGCTGCACTAAATTGGACTCTTGACACACCCAGAAGCAGCGATTTCAGGAATCAATCTAGATGATTTTATTCTCCTGACTCAAGGTTCCTTTCATTCCCTTGCTTTTCTTGATTTGCTGTGCTTTTTCAATAGAAAAGAGGTTGCAAAAATGAAGAAATGAAAAGCTGATATTTTTCAAGTCTGTTAGAATAACTCAAGAAGCAAATTATATATGGTTAAATACTTCAGGTAACTATCTCAGAATGGATTTTGTCTTTAAAGTTTTGGGCAGAAAGAAGTTATTCTTATTATAAAATTAAATATAAGAAAGTTAAATGTTATTACATGAAACTTTCAAAAGTACACATATTTTAAGTATCTGATATATGACTATAGTTATCCCTCTTATTCAAATATAGAATTAATAGTCCTTTTAAACCTTACTGTGTTGTGTTTCTACCCATTAAGATAACTTTTGTTTTATATACTCCAATATGTACATGAGAAATATCTTACAAACCAAGAATTTTTTTCTGAATTGACCTGGTTGAGGAAAGTTTTGAGAGTAAACTTTTATTTAAAATAAAGTATTTGCACTTATAAAAAAAAGTGGTTTAAATTTGAAAAAAGAGTTACTGTTTTCTATCATGAAAGCATATTTTCTTTTTATTCTAAACATATGTATGTGTGCAAATGTATATGGGTGATATATATATGCACACACATAGTACATTCACATAAAATTTAAATATATAAAAACACATGTATACATATGTAAAAATATATATATTAAAAAACATTTGACCTTATATGGCTTAACAATGATTTATTGTTATATGTGCAGTAAGTGCTGTGTGCACCATTTAAATACCTCCCTTCACGACTGAGGCACTAGTGTCATCACATGCTAACGGAGTTGGCAGATGGCAGTGTGCAGCTGAGGCACTTGCAGAAAATTGTCCTCCCACAGCAAGAGAGAGTTGGCTTGCCAATATCACATCCTTCCTCTGCTATCACCCCAATCCACCAATGACTTCATATAATGGGTGTAAGGGCCCAGCCACCTTACTTCAGGTCAAGACATTTCTGAAGGGCCACCCCAGCTCCATGGCTCCCTGCAGGGTTTGCAGAGGCCTTTCTTGTAATTACATCACATCTGCATCACAGTCTATCTCTTTGCTCAGCTTATTTCCTCTTCTTCCTCTCTCTCTATTGATCTCATGGGTGCCCCCTCTTTCTGCAAACTTCAGAGTTCCTTCCCCGGGAAACCTGTCCTAATGCAACATAAGTATTTTGCATAGCATTATGAACTTTTCATTGGGCAAGTCATTACTAACTTTTCTATAATTTAGTTTTCTCATCTATAAAATGAAGAAAAATAAAAGTGCCTGTCTCACAGAATTATTCTTATAATGAAAGTGGTAATACATTTAATGACTTTAGAGTAATGACTG
Organism: Furipterus horrens; assembly: GCF_987537825.1. Lineage (NCBI taxonomy): Eukaryota > Metazoa > Chordata > Mammalia > Chiroptera > Furipteridae > Furipterus > Furipterus horrens. The sequence continues at coordinate 73,176,989 of NW_028327175.1, forward strand.
GCATGTAATAATAGCACTCAATAAGATATTAGCTATTATTATAATTTTGACAGATACTTAGCTTTTCAAATGAATAAGTCACATTGTACATAGTAACTTTAAAATTTAGTTAAAACCCTTATTTTAATATTTAGCTATGAACTTGCTTATGCATAATCATTTATTCATTTGTATTTATTCCTGGATATATTTACAGAAGTGAAATTAATGAATAAATGATATACATATTTAATAATAAAGTCTATTTTACAATTACAAAATTAATAAATGCCCATTATAGAAAAAAAACTTAAGTATGAAAAAATGACAAATGGTTAAAAAAATTAACAAAGATTTTATTATTTTCCTGATACAAAAATTGTAAAGGATATTGTTGCAGTATATCTCCATATATTAATTTAAGTTATGATCACCAAAATATTTTGTTAATGATAAACACAAACTGGAGAGCATTTTTTAAAAATATTCAAGTAGGGGTGTTTTTTAAAGCTTATATTGTACACTTAAGCTTGCATATACATAGAATATCTCTGGAAATATTCCCAAGAAAGTGATAGTCATGATTGTCTCCAGGGAGAATATGTGAAAGCCTGGGAGAAAGTTACTATTCACTGTGTACTCTATTATTAACTTAGTCTTTGAATGTTAAATTATATTTAACTTAAAATCTTTTAACAATCTAAGCAACAATTTTAAAACATTCATTAACTTCAGATTTAGGGAAATAATAAATAAAATAAATAAGTTTTCTTTATTACAGTGCATGCAGAACACATGGAAATACCTATATCTCTGAATTCTTGCCTGCATTCATTATTTTCAAGTTTCCAATCTTTTCTAATTTTATAGACAAAACAATATCTCACTATGATTTTTATTTACCTTTCTTAATAGAGTTGAGCTATTTAAAAAATGCATGTTAAGCAATTTATTTTATGCCCGTGGGTCAGGACTTCTGACATGTGACATGAAATGGTCACAAATCTTCCTCAAAGAAGAACTATTACAAAACAGGATAACATGGTCAAAACCAACCCTTTCAGAGCTTTAAAAAGTGACCAAACAATAAATTGAGAGATGCATCTTCGTGAAGAGTTGCTGAAACTTTGCGTAAGAAGTGTTGAAGGCTAAGGCCTTCAGGCCTGGAGTTGGTTCCAACACCCACTAGATGGGCTCAAAAGCAGAGTTGAGATGTCAGAAGTCACTGAACTTGAAGATAAATCAATAGAAATAAACCAATCTGAAGAAAAAAGAGGAAGAGATTGAAGAAAAATTAACAGTTCTTCAGTGAGACAACATCAAGCATATGTATAGTGGATTTACCAGGAGAAGAGAGTCAGAAAAATTCATAAAAATATAGTCAAAGAAATAATGACCTAAACATTCCAAAACTGAGGAAAAACAATGAAAAAATCAAGAAAAACTTCCAAGTAGGATAAATATAAAGACAGCTATGTGAAAGTACACCATAATTTAACTTCTAAAAGCCAAGAATATCATTAATTTTTTTCAATAATTACATTAATTGTGAGTGGAACAAATGCTCCAATTAAAAGGCAGATGTTGTTAAACTAAATAAACAAGCAGGGCTCAACTTTACAAGAGGTATGCCTTAGTTTCAGGCACAAATAGGATGAAGGTAAAAGGATGGAAAAATACACCAGACAAATACATCCATAAGATACAGTAGCAGTATAATAATATCATACAAAATGAACATGATGGCAAAAACATGTATTAGAATTAAAGGAGATATTTCAAGATGATAAGGAGATATCAGAAAGAAAAAACAGTTACTAGTGCACATGTGCCAAACAACAGAACCCCCAAAGCACATGAAGTAAAACCTGACATACTTGAAAGGAGGAATAAACAATTCAACAATTATATTTGGATATTTCAATACCACAATCTCAATAATTGACAAAACTATTAAACATAAAATTAGAAAATACAATATATTTTAACAGCTAAAACAACAACCCAGACACCTTAACCAATACTATAGAACACTATATCCACAACACCAGAACATATATTCTTTTCAGGCACAAATGAATTATTTTGCAAGTTAGACCATATGCTAGCCCATAAAATGATTCTTAATAAACTTAATTTGTGAATTACCTGTTATATCTTTGACCCATCTATCTGATTTATATGATTTAAAATTCCTTATTTAATAATTATACTATATTTCTGTCTTCTCATATTGGCTATACACACACACACACACACACACACACACATATATATATATTTTAATTTTGCTTTGTTAATAGCATTTAATTTTTTTTTTTTTTTAATTCTCAGAACTACTGACATTTTTCTACATGGTGCTTTCACTTACCTGCTTAGAGATTCTCATTTTGAGGGCTTATAAAAAATGAATTTTTTTCCAAGTTATTTTTTTTGTGAGACATGCTTTTGTTATTTAAATCTTTAGTTCATTTGGAGTATGAGAATGTTTGAATTGAAGGTCTAAGTTTCTCCCCACAGTTAATTGATTTTTCCAAAAATTAAAAATTTTTTCAAGTTTTTCAATTTTAATTCTTTTCTTTTTTTCTTTTTTTTTTTTTTTTGCTCATAGCTGCTTTATTTTTAGTAACCAAACCTGTAAACAGTCCAAATGTATTTTAAGGTGACCTGTTGATATACATTTGGACTGTTTCCAAAGAGTCTTTGTGGGGATATAGGTCTTCAATTTTCTGGGAGTGGAATGGCTGCTGGGTCATATAGTAGGTGTATTTTTAACTTTTTAAAGAAACTGCCAGAATTTTTTCAACGTAGTTGCACCATTTTACTTTCCCACAAGTAGTCCAAGAGTCCCAATTGTTCCACATCCTCAAAAAAAAACTTGGTTTGTCAGTTATTTTAATTTTAACCATTCTAATAAGTATGCAGTGGTATCTCATTGTGGTTTTACTTTGCATTTCCCTGATGACTAATGCCATTGAACATATTTGCATGTGTGCTTGCCATTCATATATCTTCTTTTTTTAAAATGTATTTTATTGATTATATTGTTACAATAGTTCCAATTTTCTCCCCTTTACTCCCCTTCACCCAGCATAATTCTAATAATCCTTAATTTATCCATTATTTGTGATATCTTTCTTATTGCTATTATATTCTTTAAGATTTCAAATTCTAAGACTAAATATTGTAAAGAATTAATAATTCTCAGTTAATTTATACATTTAACACTATTTCACTCATCATCCCCTTGTGATATTTTTAAGATAACAAGAAAATGATTATAAACATTCACTGGAGGAATGAATTTTAAAATTTTAAAACAAAATTTTAAAAAGTACTCAGGGGAGATATAATGTCACATAATTACACAACATATCTCTGATATATAAAAGGCAGTAAATATTCCAATCCAGTTTAATGTGTGTGCGTGTGTGTGTGTGCGTGTGTGTGTGTCAAATGATGCAGAGAATCTATGAGCTGTTTGATAAACTCTGACAAGTACAACAGATCAAACCAACAAAAAACTAGGGACCATAGAGGATAAACCTTAATAGAGATGAACTGTAAGTAGAAAAGAATAGACTTTTGTTTCTGAAGAGTTGGAAGAGTAATGAGCAAGAATAGCAGATTGTCAAATAGTAAAGATGATCTATCATTGGGCTATCTTGGAGATCAAAAAGAGATACAGAATGTCTTCAAAAATTGCTACACAAAAGGGGGATAAGAAAGGGTAGGGTTTGGTCAAAGAACATGTATAAATGACCCATGGACATGGACAATGGGTGGGGGGGTATGACTGTGGGAGAAAGGATGGACTGGGTGGCGGGGAGCAATGGGGGAAAAATGGGACAACTGTAATTGAAAAACAATAATAAAATAAATAAATATAAAGAAAAAAAATTGCTGCATGAGCTATTTTTTAGACACAGAATAAACATTTTCAAATTTAACAGCATACATAGTGAAAATTATCTACGAATCCTGATTATATACTTTTTCAAGTAAAAGCTGAAATGGAATACATTTATACTTGACTTTAAAAAGCTAAATTAATGGTAAGCAAAAGAAATAGAGAAAATACTACACATTGAATGGGGATCACTTCTTGGACTTCATATTTAAATAAGCTCAATGCACTGGAATTCATTTAGTGGGTTTACTATCTAAGACTGTACGTTTAGGTTGAGGATAAAAAATCTTTCTGAATTTACTATTTAAAGATTACATTCTTCCAACAAAGCCACATCAGACTTTATTAAGCATTAAACAAAAAAGGATAGCATTTGTGAAAAACCTTGCCCATCAGTTTGTTGATGTCTTAGACTTTCACGTGCACACGCCTTAATTAAGACATAAAATGAAAACTGGAATTGCTTCAATGCATAAAGAATAGCATTATAAGTAGGAAACTTCCCAGAAAGGAGTGGGATGAGGAGCCTGGCTGGCCTGCCAATCCCTTCACAAGCTTTATCACAGCTCTTGCATTAATTAACATCACTCCAATCGAGTTCCACGTACTGAATATTTTTATTGTTACTTCTCAAAATTCTACTTTAGGTTTGTCTTTAGAAGTTGGTCTCAATAAATATATTCTAAATGTGGCTTTGGAATTATGCTTTGGATAAAATGTTTTGTTAAAACAATGCTGACTGATACTTAGGACTATATCAACCTCACTAACAAACCCCACCCCACCCCCAAAAAAGTGATTCACAGCCATCAGATGATTCTCTTTTCTTCCATTACTCATTCTCTACCCCTACTATGGTTCTGCCCAAAGCCCGTTTTAGAGATCAATTCTGCTTTTTGTGCTTTGCATATACAAGGACATGACTTCAAACTCTCTCACTTTATTAATAATACATATTTGCCTGTCACACAAATTTAAAAATAAGAAATAATTAAAAATTGTTGGTGGGGGAAAATCAGTTTATTTTAACAGTGACATCAGTATTAAAAAATTAAAACTACATACACACACCAAATACAAATCTTTCTAACATACTTAATTCCTTAATTAATACTTAAAAATTAATATTACTAAATATTGGAAAAATGCCATTTTTGAAGTTACTTAATATTCAGCTCAACTGAGGGTATTTTTATCATTTTCTTTTTTTAGTACACACTGAAATCTACCTACACAACAAAACTTATGTGAAATTCATCTGAAGTTAAACTGTGTTGAAAGAATACTATGAAGTAAAATAGTTGTTACACTACATAACCAGCAAATTATTACTAAATAGAAAAAAATAGTTCAATGCTTGACATTGTTAACTCAGATGTAGCTGTCTCATCACGTTCAGTTATTTTTAAGTTCTGGCTCAGGTGGTTCTGCCTACGGGCTCAATTGAGCATGAAGAATGTACACAAGTTTGCAAATCTATAAAAAGTGTAAAATCTGCTCTTAACCCTTATTTCTGATCAGGTTAACTGTGAAACTAACATTAGATTGCATTTAAATGACAGATATTTATATGCTATTAAAATATACTAGTATACTAATATGAGAAAAATTTCTCTAAGGCTGGGCCTAAAATATAAATGATTTACTGTAACTCCTGACCTAGGATTCTCTTGTCTTCTGCAAGCATTTATGAAACTCCAGGAGACTAACTTGTTAACTTGCAAGTCATGTAAAATCACAGATCCCTCACAATCCCTGTCATTTGCACAGTCAGAATTAATGTAGAACAATTAATTTTATAATCTATCCAAAACTGCCATTTTACTTGTATCACAATTACTTTTGAGTTTTAGGGTTTGTTTTTTAAATTTTTTTTTACCTTATAGGTTTTATAAGTATTATGAAAATTTCTAATACTATAGTTATCATCTTAACTTTGACCTAGTTATGTAGTTACTAGAACTAAGAATGCCAAAAGATTAAGCATTAATTTTGTTGTAAGTCTTATTTTTAAGTATATTTTATTGATTATGTTGTTACAGTAGTTCTAATTTTTTCCCCTTTGCTCCCCTCTACCTAGCACCCCACTTCCTTCCAGCAATCCCACCCCACTTAGTTCATGTCCATGGGTCATGCATATAAGTTCTTTGACTTCACCCTTTGCTATATTATTCTTAACTTCCCCCTGTCTATTTTGTACCAATCGATATGCTTCTTAATCCCTGCACCATATCCCCATTTCTCACCCTCCCCCATCCCACCTGATAACCCTCCAAATGATCCCCATACCTATGATTCTGTTCCTATTCTGGTTTTCTTAGTTGGGTTTTGTTTTTATATTTTAGATTCAGTCGTCGATAGTTGTGAGTTTGTTGTCATTTTAGTGTTCATAGTTTTGATCTTCATTTTCTTAAGTAAGTCCCTTTGACATTTCATATAATAATGGCGTGGTGATGATGAACTCCTTTAGTTTTACCTTGTCTGGATAGCACCTCATTTGCCCTTCCATTCCAAATGATAGGCTTGCTGGATAGAGTAATCCTAGTTGCAGGTTGCCTTTCATCACATTGAATACTGTTTGCTAGTCCCTTCCTGCCTGTAAAGTGTCCTCTGAGAAATCAGCTGATAGTCCTATAGGCACCACCCTGTAGTCAACTCTCCATCTCTCTCTTGCAGCCCCCAGGACTCTGTCTTTATCTTTCACCTTTGTCATCTCAATCATGATGCATCCTGGTGTGGTCCCCTCTGGGTCCAGCTCGCCCAGGACCCTCCGTGCTTCCCAGACCTGTATATCCATCTCCTTCACAAAATTTGGAAAGTTTTCCTCATTCTTTTCAATTCTTGCTTCCTCATTCTGTACTGGTTGACTGTTTTTTCTTCCTTGTCTTCCAAATAATTGATTTGAACCCGGTTTCCTTTCCTTCACCATTGGTTTTGTGTGGATTTTCCTTCGTTTCACTTAGCATAGCCTTCACTTCTTCTCTTATGCATTTGCCATACTCAAGCATATCTGTCAAGCCTGTGAGCATCTTTATCACCAGTGTTTTGAATTCTGCATCTGTTAGGTTGTCTAACTCCTCATCTGTGAGGTTGGCTATCTCCTTGTTGCTTAGTTGTCCCACTGGAACCTTGATCCATTCCCCCTTTTGAGCCATACTTCTGTCTCCTCATTATGACAGGATCCTGTGCTTATTTGTTTCTGCATCGGAGGTAGAACTGTCAATCCTGTTATGCTATAAGGGGCAGAGCCTTAGGGATTCATCAGTACAGGGCGGCCTGTTTCACCATGTTGTGGCACTGTATGTGGGAGAAGGGTCCAAGAGGAAACAATGTCGCCTGCCCAGCAATTGCCCCTTTTCCAGTCACTTCTCCCAGTTCTACACCGTACTGGCGCCCCTCTAGCTGCTGCCGTGGCCATCGTTCCCAGAGTGGGTGGGTCTGCGGACATTCTAGGACCATGGGGGCCCTTTAAATAAGTGAACTCTGCTGAAAGACTGGCAGTTTCTGCCTCCAATCCAACTTCCTCTAGTCTACACAGAATCAATGAAGCTTGATTTTCCCCGGTGCTGGGGCCGTCAGCTACTAGGTCTGGTGAGGTGCTGGAAACTCTCCCCAGGTGTCCCTCCTGACTTTAAAATGTGTGACTGCGCTTTCTGCTGGCCTGCTGCTGCCACCACTGCTGCTGCCACCACACCGCGTCTTCTCTGCCCCAGCTCCGCCCCTCCTACCTGTCTGGATGAGTATTTCTTCTTTATATTTTTGTTTTCTGGACTTCCATACAGTTTGATTTTCTGGAATTTCTAGTTGTTTCTAGTTTTGAGGTAGATGTATTCCTTCTTAGTTGTGGAGGGAGATGCAGCGTGTCTCTCCATGCCGGAAGTGGTGTTGTAAGTCTTGATGTGGAATTAAACAAATTGGGTTCAAATACTAGCTCTGCAATTTACAAACTGTGTGACTGTAGAGAAATTAACTTTTAAAGTCTCAGTTCCATAATATGCAAAATAGGGCTAGTAATCATCATTTATTATAGTTATGAAGACTAATTAAAATCATGCAGGTAAAGTTTAAAACACAGTGCCTAGACCACAGTAACTATAAACTACTTTATTCAAGGAATAAGAGATTATTGCAATAATCTAGGCAAGAAATGGTATAACTTGTATCATGGTAGTAGCAGTGGAGACACCAGGTTCTAGAAAAGTTGAAGATAGGGTCAAGATTCTTTTCAGTTGGGTTGGACTTGAGATATAGAAGAAGAGTTATGGATGACGTCAGTATTTGAGAATAAACGGTAGAGATTGGGGACAAGGGGGATACTACGGGGAGTTCAGTTTTGGATGGGTCAAGTTTTGAGTAGGCAAATTTCGATATACATGTGGTGCAGGCTGTTGAATATGTGAGTTTGGAGTTAAGAGCCAATATTTTAATATTTAGCTTTTATCAGCTACCATAGGACTACTCAACATCATCTCAATTAAGTAGCTGATTTTGTAGTAATGGCTAGTGTCAACCTTTTACTGACAGACATACCTGTGAGATTATCAAGAGCATAAATGTTATGAGGATAATATCTTTAAAATGATTTGGAAAACTCCCAGGTGATTTTACAGTAGCTACACTGGTTGGCTGAACTTTTATAAAGCTACCATATAACAGAGATTGGTTCTCAGTTTTGAAGGTTCAGCTGCTTTCCTAGTAAAATTAGCCCATGTTTTGTAACTGAATGGGACACTTCCTATGAAGACTCTACAAATAGCTGATCTCAATTTTATTTTCTTAATATTTGGTTAGAACCAGTTTAACATAGGGAAATTATTTAACTTATCTCTAAATTTTGGGATTCCTCCACATCCAGTAATATATCATTTAACAACAGCTATTTCACAAGACCAATAAACATTAGTTCTAAAAAAATTAACTTGTATAAATATCAACTGTAATATGTTTTACTCACATTTTGCCATTTTATTTGGCTGTTTGCAGTTTCAACAATTTTAACATCTATCAAAGTTTTCAAAGTCACAAGAACAAATGAATTCTACACATAAAAAATCTCTAGAAAAGCCAGGATTTGCATATGAACTAGGAACATTAATTACAATTACTAAAACACAGCTAGAAGAAAATAAAAAGCTGAATTAGAAGTACATGGATAATATGAATGGGTGGCTAAAACTTTAGGTTTACTAATTCATAAGACAAGAGCTCATTGATCATCTATCATATGCTCAATGTGTTAATACATTTGAAGAGTTATTCCAAAAATAGAATGTATTTCTAAGTTTTTAAACAATAAGGGCAAATAGGTATATCAAAATTTTCTCAAGCTCAAATTTTCCTTACTTGAAAATGAATGTATATATTTATATATTAATAGTACAGGACAACTTATTACTAAGTAAAATACTATAAAATAGGACATCTTTATTACTTTACTTTGGTGAAAGTCAAACTCTTAATAAAAGTTTTCAGGGTTTCACACAGAACACATGACCCTCAAAGTTTTATTATTACATAAGACATGAAGAACTTCTACTAGATCCCTAAACAAGGATATTTTGGAAACAATTCTCAAGAACTGGGAGGAATTGATTCAGCAGATAATTTCACAAGACAAAGAATTATTGTTTTGCAATGAGATGTTATTTAAGAAAATTTTAATTTAAAAGCAAAACTTTTGATGTAGAATAATAGGCAAGAAGAAAAGAGAAGTCAGTCTCCAATATACATTCAACACAACTAATGAGAAGAAAATGTGTAGAAATATTCCGAAGTAATGAAGTAAGTTTAAAAAGAAATTGAAAAAAATTTTTAAGTTCTAAGAGTGGTATCTAAAAAGACAAGACTGGTCAGTAGGCTGAACAGAGGAAAATGGAACCCAACTGCTCAGTCTTCACTTACAATCAAATGAAGAAACATGGGCTTTATTATGTTTAAAAATAGCTGCTGTAACCTGAATCATGCCAAATCTGTTGCCATGTAAAATTCTGTGTTTAACACACATCTCTTTCACTATGTTGATTATACAAAGACTACTATATATATTTAATATTTAAAGCCTCCAGCTAGGTAAATAAATCTAAAAATTTGAAAATCACAAAGAAAAGAAACCAAAAAATTTTAATTCTTATCTTATTAACTACACTCTTTTAATTATTGTTGATACTGTAAAATGTGATAAGCATTAATCTAGTAAAATGGGCATGTTAATATAATACTTCAGACACTCTCATGTCTCTTATTTTCTGTTGAAATATATAATGTTAAGTTATGCCATGTAATGTTTTACCCTCATTTTTTCATATGCAGGAAAAATTAATTACAAGTATTTACTAACCTGCCAAATAGGCATTCTGGTTTAACTTCTCACAGCCTGCATTTTGTATTTAGACGCTCTAAGAAAAAAAGAAAGAAAGAAAGAAAAGAGAGAGAATAGATGTCAAAGTCAGGGACCAGTTTCAAAAAGAATACCAAAGTGCCAAAATAGAGGATAGTTTACTTCTCCCCATACCGTTATTTGAGGAGGGTGAAATGTCCTTGTTTTGTTGTCTTGGGTGCTGCAATACTTACTGGTAATAAATATAATACCTCTTCATCCCATTGTACAAGATTGGAATCACCACCTTCCAGTTCTAGCTTCCAATGAGTGAGAAATTATTCTCCTCTTTAAAAGATAATAATGTGAGACTTTAACTTCCAAATAATGAAAGATTAGCTTGTACCAGAGTTGCCTATACATGGTGAGCAACTATAAAACTGAACAAAACATGTGAAGTGACTATTACCTAGCATTGAACAATAGGCAGCACAGGACTTCCCTTTTGAAAGAAGGAAAATACAAAAGATGAGTTCCATGATTAGTAGGCTTTTTGTTTAGGGACAATTACCCTAAAGTAGCACAAGTAATGGAAGGCCAACAGAAAGAAGGAAGCTCCACCTGACTGAAGTTCAGAATTTAGGGCTGCTGAAAGCAGCTAGAACTTAAGGCCAAGGTGTGAGAGAGAAGGGAGCAGAGAAGAAGAGTGGTCCCAGAAATCTATGTGAAGTCTTTGGATCAAGGGCTGCCTTGCACATTATAGAGTAAGCCTTTGAGAGGTCTAGCAAAAAGTGATCTTTACAGGACTGGGAGGGATGCAAAAATACTAGAGGTTACACAGTGTGAAAGTCTTAAGTTCTAGCCCAGCTGGAGATGAAAGAACTCATCAATACCCTGGTCATTCAGGTGAAATGCTAGAAAGTTTATATCTTAAGACTAACAAAGTCTAAGCCAAGCCTTGGTGAAATCTAAAAGCCTCCCAGTAAATTGTCAACTACCAAAACAAGATTCAACACTATATTTAAAAAGGTGAAATAATCCAGATTATTTATGATAACCTACCTACAAGGTTGTGAAATCACTATAAGAATTAGTAAACTGAAAAAGCAGAAAAACATGACTCATCATAAAGAAATAAAGTAGTTAATAGAAAAAAAATCAAGGGTGACATGAAAAATAGAATTAACAGACAATGATTTAGAGTAGCTTATGTAAATATGTTCAAAGACTTGAAGGAAAAATATGGCCTTAATGAAAAAATAAATAGATGGGAAATCTCAGGAGAGAAAGAAAACTATTTTTTAAAAGAAACAAATTGTAATCTAGACTGAAAAATCACAATATCTGAAATGAAAATTTCACTTTGATGAGTTTGATAGCAGGTTGAAGATGGAAGAAGAAAGGGTCAAAAACCTTCAACATAGTTTAATTGAAATCATTCAATCTGAATAATATAAAGACAAAAAGAAGAAAAATGAACATCTGTTCAGTGACCTGTGAGAAAAATATCAAACATTCAAACATCTACAGTTAGAGTTCAAAAAAGAGAAAAGAGAGACAAAAAGGCATGAAGTAACTATTTGAAGATATAAAGGTTGATATTGTACCAATTTGATAGGAAAAGGTCAAATTGCAGACCCAAGAAGCTCATTAAATCAAGAATAAAAAAAAAAAAGCATGCCTAGATACATCATAACAAAATTACTATAAACCAAAGATAAAGATGGCAAACAAAGAACTGAAAGCAGAAAATGAAATTAATACATGGCATATAGAGGACCACTAATACGAATAATAACTGATTTTTCATCAGAAAATCCAGCAGCCAAAAGATATGCTAAATATGTGAGCAAGTATAAATGATTTTTTCTTCACAAATTTCTTTTTAAAAACAAGTGAAACGTTAAAGCAAAAGGATGTAATAATAAGGTGCTTTGTAATCAATGTAAAGCCCTGATACCAAATGTTGACAAAGTATCATGAGAAGAGGAATTTAGAATTTCTAGTGTCAACTCTAACATGAAAGACCTTGAAAGTTGTTGCTTCCATTCTTAACCCTGCTGAGATCACAACCGATCTGAGGGATAAAAACAAACTCTTTTCTAAAATATTGTTACATATATCAGGTGCATAGGTTCAAGGTCATGACTAGCTGCATGTTTGTATGTGACTAATATTAAGGCATAATGTTTAAGCCATCAGTTTTGTTCTAACATGTGTTGCATAAGGGTGTGTGATATTTGATAGTACAGTAGTCCCTCTCTGTATCGTGGTTCACTTATTGTACCCTCACTATATCACGGGATTTTTAAAAATATTATATTTAATTATTTATCATGGATTTTTTGTTATATCGCGGGATTTTGTGGAACTGTATATGAATATTGTTAAAGCTATGTAGTTTTAAGAGTGTAGAATATGTTTAAGAACATAAGCAGTGTTTATAAAAGTGTGGAAAAGACTAATAAGGGAGTGGGAGAGGTTAATAAGGGACTGGAAATGGTTTATAAGTGTGTGGGAAGAGTTTATAAAGCCTTAAAATATATATAAATACTAAAATAAATGTAAAGTTCCTACTTCATGGATTTTCACCTATCATGGGGGGGGGGTCTAGAATGCAATACCCATGATAAGTGAGGGAATACGGTAAATTGTATCTGAGAGATAACATGAACTCCAAAGTCAGTGTTGAGGTAGTTGTATTTTTTTTTTTCATGAACTTCGAAGTCAGTGTTGTACTTTTTGTTTATTTGTTTTTTACCATTGAAAATGGCTGGAAAAATATATCCAGAGTTGAAGAACTTCAGTGGATGCTACTTGAGTCTGATGATGAGAATGATAGAGTCAACTCTGAAAATGAAATTGATTTAGATGAAGATTATGTGGAAGTTTGTTCAGAAGATTTGGACTGAGCAAGATATTTCTAGTGAAGTGAAGATGAGTTAGATATGAATGAAGAGTGTTTTTTAGAAAGGATAAAGAATCAAAATGGAGGAAAAATCCAACAAGAAGACAAATCAGAAAAGAGCCACAGAATATTTTGTGTCAACTTCTGTTAGTTCAGCCAAATGCAAAAGAATGCCAAGACAGAACTTGAACTTTGGAATTGCTTTATCACAAGTAATATTTTAAATCTAATATTATTATATATAAATAAATACATTGATTCTATCTTAAGCCAGTTTTCACAAGAAAGAGATGGTAAATGAATAGACAAAACCAAATTGAAAGCATTTTTAGGCCTCTTATGTCTAGCTGGTTTACATCACAGCAATCGGCTAAATTTGCAGGATTTATGGGCTACAGATGATAGTGTTTTGAATTTTTTTCACATTTCAGCACATACTAATAATGAATGTATCTTTCAGATACACGTGACCTATGCTGTAATTTTTTTTTTTTTTTACTACAACTTCCAAAGAATTTAATGGCATGGAAAAAAGATGGACAAATTAAAAATCAAGTGACTTTTCTTGACTCATGTTAGAAGTGACTTTCACCACAAAATCAGAAGTCAATCAAATCCAGAGAGTCACTGGTGAAGTCAGCTTTCCTAGAGTAGAAGCCACTGGAGGCATAAAGTGGTGGGAACACTCCATGGTAAATTTGACAAATTGCTAGAAGGCAGATTAGTTTGAGAAACTCCTTGGGGCTGCAGTCTAGGCCAGGACAGAGGGTAGGAGGGCTTACATTTTCACTCTTTCATACTGGAAACACTGCCAGAATCTTATGTTGAAGAGCCAAGATGTCATCTTGATTCTAGCAAAAGGGGTGTACAGCAACCATAATGAAATATGCCCAGAGTCCTTCCATAACAAATGCCTACTCTCCAGTTGAAGATTTGAACAGAGCCACAATGTAGGGCATTTCTTTGATTCTAGCATAGAAGTATGAACTCAAAGAATCAAAAGAAAATGCTAAAAATCTAAAACACTGTATCTCTGATGGACTTATCAGTAGACTGAACACAGCCACGGGAATAATCAAAAACTTCCCAAACTGAAATTCAAAGAGAAAAAAAAAAAAAAGTGGGAAAAAATAAAACAGGAAAAGAACATTTAAAAATTTTAGAAAAACTTCAAATGGTGTGATATATGTATATGTAGTAGACCATAAGGAAAAGAAGGAGCAGAACAGAAGAAATATTTTCATAAAGGCTAAGAACTAAAGAGAAATGAAATATGATCCAGAAAGCTTAGAGATAAGCAAGCTGAGAATATCCCCAAAATCTACACTTTAGCATATCATACTTAAAATACAAGAAACTAAAAACAAAAATCAAATCTTTAATAAAGCCAAAGTGAATAAAAATCTCTCCTACAGAGAATCAAAGAATTACAGCAGACTTTTCATCAGAAACTGTACAAACAAGGAGAGAATGGAGTGAAATATTTAAACCATTGAAAGAAAAAGCACACTAATTATCCTCATTTTAAATTTTTTAAAGTGAAGATAAAAATATCTTATTAGATTACCAGAAACAGGAAATTCATCACCAACAGACCTACCCTGAAAGAGATGTTCAAAAATGTTCTTCAAAGAGAAAAAAAATCACATAGTTCAGAAATGTGAATCTACATAGAGAAAGAGTATCAGAATAGGAAAAAATAAAAGTAAAACAAAATCTTTCATTTTTCTTATTTTCAATTGATTTAAAAAGATTTATATTTATTTAAAGTCTGACAATGTATTGCATAATTATAGCATATGGATAAATGAAATGAATCACAGTAATGTCAAAGAAAGGGATAGAAGAATTGAAAATACTCTATTACAACATGTTGCCACTACTTATAAACTGGTATAGTGTTATTTGATGGTAGACTTATATTAGTTAATATATATCGCAAACTCTAGTACAACCAGTAACATTTTTTTAAAGTAATATAATTGATATGCAAAGAGAGGAGATGAAATAAAATAAAATAAAATGCTCAGGATTCAGCACAATCCCTACCAAAATTCCAATGGCATTTTTCACAGAAACAGAACAACCCATTCTAAAATTTGTATGGAATCATAAAAGACCAAAATAACCAATGCCATCTTGAGAAAGAAGAACAAAGCTGAAGGCATCATGCTTCCTAATTTCAAACTGTATTACAAGGGTATAGTAATCAAAACATATACTATTGGCATTAAAACAGGTATATCAGTGGAACAAAAGAAAGAATCAAGAAATAAACATATACATATATGGTTAATTAATTTACAATACAGGAACTAAGACTATACAATTGGAATAGGACAGTCTTTCAATAAATGGTTTTTGGAAAACTTGACAGCCACATCCAAAAGAATTAAACTGGACCACTATCTTACAATGTCCACAAAATTGATTCAAAGTGTATTAAAGACGTCAGTGTAAGACCTGGAACCATAAAACTCCTAGAAGAAAACATAGGCAGTAAGTGCTTGGCAATGATTATTTGGATCTGACTCCAAAAGTAAAGTCAACAAATGCAAAAATAAATAAACTAAAAGTTCTACACAGCAAAGGAAATTATCAACAAAATGAAAACACAATCTACTGAATGCAAGAAAATGTTTGCAAATCATAATATCAAAAATATACAAGGAACACATACAACTGAACATCAAAAAATAAACAATCCTATTTAAAAATGGGCAAAGGACATAAATAGGCATCTCTCCAAAGAACACATACAGACATATGAAAAGATGTTCAACATCATTAATCACCAAGAAGTTGAGATCAAAACACAATAAGATGCCACCTCACACCTGTCATAATGTCAGTCATTAAATTGTCAACAAATAACACGCGTTGACAAGAATGTGAAGAAAAGGGAACTCTCATGCACTTTTGGTGGGATTGTACATTGGTACAGCCACCTTGGAAAACAGTATGGAAATTCCTCAAAAAACTAAAAATGCAATAGAACTGCATTTGACCAAGCAACTCCACTTTTGGACATTTACCACACCCCCCCAAAAGAAACCATTAATTAAAAAATATGTACACCCGTGTGTTTATTGCAGCATTATTGATAATAGCCTAGATATGGAAGCAACATAGGTATCCATCAATAGATGAATAGATAAAGATGTGGCATATACATTTAATGAAATATTAAATAGCAATAGAAAGCAATGGAATCCTGCCATTGTGACAACATGGATGGACCTAGTGGGTATTATGCTAAGTGAGATAAATTACACAATGAAGGGCAAATATCATATGATTCACTTATATATGTAATCTAAATATATGTATAATTTACTCCAAAATAGTTACCCAAGATAAATGAAAACACATTAGCCAAAGAAAAAAGAAACATTTATGAATATTCAGAGCAGCTTTATTTGTAATAAATAGATCACAAAATGGAAACAGCTCAAATGTCTATGAGCAGTTAAATTGATAAATAAATTGTGGTACATTGCACACAATGAAATACTCAGCTATTTTATTTATTTATATATTTATTTTTATTTAATTCATTGGGGTGACATTGGTTAATAAAACCATATAGGTTTCAAGTATACATTTCTATAATACTAGGTCTATATATTGCACCACCTAAAGTCAAACCATCTTCCATCACCATATATTAGGTCCCCTTCACCCCACCCTTTTTGTCTGGCAACCACCACGTTGCAGTCTATGTCCATGAGTTTCAGTTTTATATTCCACATATGAGTGAAATCTTATGGTTCTTAGCTTTTTCTGACTTATTTCACTCAGCATAATCATCTCAATGTCTATCTGTGTTGTTGTAAATGACAGTATTTCACCTTTTCTGATGACTGAGTAGTACCGTATTACATTGTGTGTATGTCCCACATCATCTTTATACAGTCCTCTATTGAAGGACACTTTGGTTGTCTCTGTGTCTTGGACACCATGAATAATGCTGAAATGAACATAAGGGTGCATACATCTTTGCAAATACGTGTTTTTGAGTTTGGGGGGTAGATACCCAGAAGAGGGATATATGCAAAAGAATGAAACTGGACTGCAGTTTATCCCCATGCACAAAAATTAATTCAAAGTGGATCGAAGACTTAAGTTTACCTGAAACAACAAATTACATAGAAGAAAACATAGGTACTAAACTTATGGACCTTGGTCATGGAGAACATTTTTTAAGAATTTGATCCCAAAGGCAAGGGAAGTAAAGGCAAAAATGAATGAATGGGACTACCTTAAACTAAAAAACTTACAGACAACAAAAGAAACCAAAACGAAACAAGAAGGCAACTGAACTAATGGGAGATGATATTTGCAAACAACTGCTCCAATAAAGGTGTAATATCCAAAATATATAAAGAACTTATAAAAGTCAACACCAAACAAACAATCCAAATGAAAAATGGGAAGGTGACCTGAGCAGACAAGTCTCCCAATAAAACATACAAACATCAAACAGATATATGAAAAGATGTTCAACCTTACTAGCTATGAGGGAGATGCAAATCAAAACTACCGTAAGATACCTCCTTACTGTACATGTTAGAATGGCTATTATCAACAAGACAAGTGGTGAAAAGTGTTGGAGAGATGGTGAGGAAAAGGGAATCCTCAAGAGATCCAAGATGGTGGAACAGTATGTGGAAATTACACTAAACTCCTCCCAGGTCCAATCTGAAACTACAACTAAATGGTAGAGGAATCATCCTGATTAACCAACTGAATACTAGCTGGAGAGAAGTCTTATAAACAAGAACAGATGGAAGAAACCACATCACCACAGCAAGACTGGTAGAGAGTACGGAGGAGGCACTAGGCTCCCACAGGCAAAAGCTGAAGTTCCAGAGGGATATTTCAGTGGGTGGGGTTCCCACTCAGAAGTGTGGGGTCTAAACCACAAGCTGGGCTCCCCAGCATAGAGCACCAGAACCAGGAAAGGAACCCAAATATCCAGCTGTGAAAAGTAGTGGGTTACTCTCTGCCAGGGAGAGACAGCTAAAGATGCAAGAGCCTCTTAAAGGGCCAATGCACAAAATTTCATTTGACCCTGGGCTCCAGCAAAGGCAGGGTAGAGTGAACTAGAGATGCATGAGGAAAATCGGGGATTGGTGGCTCTGGGGAGAGAGCCGAAGGTTCAACCACCAGGATCCCTTGCTGGGTCATTCCCCATACTGCAGAGGCATGTTTCTCAGGCAGAGCACTCCCCTCCAAGAAGCATCAGCCTTGGGGGGACCAATAGCCCCACCTGCAAGAATCCCTTTTGCCCCACTGCGTAGCTTAAGCCAGGCTATTGAAGAGTACAGTTGGGGGCTATATCAGTGATTAAGCTTAACAGCAAAGGTGGATTTCTGGGAGTTTTGATATTTTACCTGATATTGTACCAGGTCTGGGACTGGTAAAAGCTGGCCCTAGTATGCAGCCTGTTTTTTTCTGCACACAAGCAGGCCCAATGAAGGGAGCCACAAGCTATGGATTGCTGATAGCCCAAAGTAGGTTTCCCAGGAGCAGTCACAGGCAGTGTCTGACATAGGTCTCACCAGAGTCTTCGCAGGAGAGAACTTTCTATGTAAATACCCTATATTTTGATGATATGTATGTATATATCCCTGAACTTTTATTATAATTAATTTTAAAATCTGTATATTTTATTGTACATGGTTATATCTTAATACATTTTTTAATGCTAATATTATGAACTCAGGACACTTTTAAAACATTAATTCAAGAGTACAAGAAAAAGGAATAAAATCTTCATTAAAAAGGTTTAAAAACACATGTATACATATATGTATGTATATGTGTGTGTGTATGTATATATACATATACCATACACATAGACTAACAAGGAACAAAAATAATACATACATAGAAGAAACTAAAAAGGGCTTTATAATTCACATATTAATGAGATAACTTAAATGTTCTTTATTAGTTATAGACTACAAGTTGTTAAATAACTAAATAACAGAATGAAAAAGAAAACACAACCTTCAAATCTTCTCTTATTCTTATGTTCATATTAATTGGACAAAAAAAATCAAGCCAAACAACATCCCAATAAAATTAGAGAATTTATAACTCAGGTATATTATCAGCTTGGTTGGCCCTCCTTTATAAGTTTGCTAAAAAAATGATATTTTGCCAAAAATTACTATCATTTTTTAAAGTAAAGCTAGTAACACAAAAACTGTTAGAAAAGATAATAAATGCTACATTTATGGGGGGAAGCTAATAGTTTCTGATTATCCATTACATTTAGATTAAATTATTAATTATTGTTAAATACAATGAGATCTGGGAATGAAGAAAAATCACAAATTTTACTCTCATATTTTTGTCCCAACTTTTTTCAATTCTGTGAGTTAAGTATGTAATTTCTAGGTTTCTTTAATTCATGTAGAGAATTTAACTAATCACATATACTTAACAGAAATGTTCTAACACTTTATTAACCACATATTGAGCCTGCACATACAACTTAAACCCCAAGACAAAAAAAAAAAAAAAAGATTATAAGCTTTATTTTCTATGAGGCATAATCACTAGGCTTCATAGAATATAAGCTTAGAAGGACTCAAGTATAATTCAAAAGATCACAAGACACTGAACTCTCATTTTCAAAACAGTTAAAAATCAAAGGATACTTTTGACATATTATATGCCATGTACCACTTCATAATATTTTAAAATACCTCACCTTTAATTTTCAGAAGATTTCAAACATGAAAGCCTTCTGAAAAGCTGTTTTTTAAACGTAATTCTCAGCATATTGATTTGGAATGAACAAAAAGCAGTTTACAAATAACTGTTACTTCAATGCCCACTCAGTTCACAGGATCTTGCTTTCTGAGAGCTATTGCGGTAAAAACAAAATCTGAACTATGACGTTGTTATGATAAGTGTATACAAAGGCTGGTCCGTGATCTCTATTCCATAACTGGTATTTAGAAATCTTGTAACAGTATTACAATACACTCGTGTTGTAAGGTAAATAAAATTTTATCAAATATATCTATTTACTATTCTGGTTAAGCTAACTTTCTTTCCCAAATTTAATTAACAAAGCTCATACATGCCTTGGTATATTTTGCATATATTAAGCAGTGGGAGATTGTTTTTTCACTGAGTATAGAAAAGAATTAAATTTTAATCTATATAAAATAAGGACAGATAATCTGATTTGGCATATCTTGAGATGCCTAGAGGCTGCAGGAACCCCACTGGGCCAGTAGGTGATTAGTTAATAAAGGGAAAGCAGCCCGACACCAAGGTGAGCAATAATTAAACCTGTAGTGAAATTTTCTAATAGAATTCAAGAAAGTGGCACTTGTTAGCAGGACAATGTTTCTTCGGTAAATCTCTAAGTGAGCAGAGATTCTGTCCGAGGAAAAATGTAGATGCTCATTCCATGAATTTACTGCTCCCCGGATCATATTCTGTACAGGAAATGTATAGGATATTCAATGTATTAGATTTCCAATGCTTTGGAAAATTGATGCAAAGAGAAAATATTAAAGCTACATCTTCAGTTCTTTCATGTATTTCATGTAATTGTTACTGTGCTTTATATTAAATATAGGTGTGCTTCTACCCAATAAGAGGAAGAAAGAACAACAATCATAAATATTTATGTAAACAGTGAAGATGGAGAAGTGGCTGAGCAGGAGGCTGAGAAACTAATTAAAACTGCCCTATCTAGCTGAGATAAAGTTAGTGTGAGGACCAAGGAGCAGCTGCAGGAAGTGAGCAAGGAGAAATGAGATTTGCAATAGAACCAACATATCTTAATAATGAACTATAGGGAGAAGATGAAGAGGAAATTGTCCAGAATGGCAACTAGGTTTTTGCTCTGGGAAAGCAGATTTAATGGCATTATTAAGCATCACTAAGAATTTAAGGGGAAAAGCAGACTTGCATTTATCAGGTGCACAGAGAAGTCTGCACAGGGGCTTCTCAGTGGACCTTCTTGAAAGGAAAAAAAGAGTTGAGACTCCCTTCCCCTGTCTTGTTCTGTTTGGTCTTTTTCACTAATCATCTGTTTCAAGACCACACTTAAGAAATTCCTTCAGGAGTCCTCTTGGTCATCTGTCTCCTCTCCTTCCAAATATCATCCATCTATTTTCCCAGATTCCCTATTTTTCAAAAACTAAACACTGAATTTTCCAGACTACAAAGCAGAGAAAATGAAACAAGCTTGTTTCTCATAATTGTCCATTATCTCCTGCAGAAAGATATCAAAATTAGCATGAGATCACTGAGTTATTTTACAACCCCCCTACCCCATAAAATATATGGGCTCCATGCTCCCATGTTTACAAGAAGTGTGGGCTGTTGCCTCCCTTTGAGGCTTTCTCCAGAGCTAAAAGGGGTTGGAACGGGAGGTGACAGACAGTGTACAGATGGGAGTTCTCCTTTTCCCTCTAGAGAAAGCTCTGCTATGCATGCTCACACCCACCTTCCAGGACCCAACAACAGTTCAGAATCTATTAAGAAAGATTTTTTTTTTTTAATTTTAACTGAATTAAAGGTCTCAGCCTTGACTGAAATATAAGAGTTAAGGTATGTACTTAGTCCTATGATTTCTTTTCATGTGCTGATGGTGTAAGACTATCTGGAATAAAGACAAAAGTTACATCAAGCTTGAAAATTATGTTCCTAAACCTTACTTATAATAACAGGTTCAAGCAAGTTCTTAATTCTCATTAGCAGTTCTTGATCTAATGAAGATTCTTTGGCTCGCCAGCAAATGCCATTCTTCTTCCAAGCAGCTCGCTCCTATTTCTCTGCTCAGGCCCCAGGCTGTCACACAGAGGGTTCCGAATGGCCTGCAGCCGAATCTTAAAATCACCGCATCACGGCAGTGTGTCATATTCCATCAGGAGCTCCTGTGCAAATAACATATTTCCATTTTTAAAGTCTGAAAAATGTCACAAAAAGCTTTTGGCATTTACATGACTCAGACTTACACCCTCTAATTCTCTCTGCAGCTAATTTCTTAGGTTCGATACATATCCACCACAGGAAACCAGGAGTAATGATTACAGGAAAAGCTGAAGTTCGACAGCCCAGCCATTAGCATTCACAAGACTAAAGAGTAGGGATTTAAATGGCACTATCGACAGTTATTTCTTATATAATGAAAATCTGGACTGTCAACATGTGAGACGTGAAAAAAAAAAACACTCAGTAACTTTAGTTATAGCCTGTAGGGTTTTTTGATGCATTCCTGAGAACTAGCAAAAATCTACAAAGATGTGCAACCAGAAAGCCTAATAGATCAGAGGAGTGAAATTATATTCAATGTGGGTAAAACAGCTTGCTGTATGTTCTCCAACTACTGATCTTATCTCTCATAATCATGCCCCATGCTTTGTTTAATGTGGGACCACACTCACTGTGAGAGGAAATTCACGCTTGCATTTTATGAGGCTCAGCATGCAAAATCCACATGCTATGTTTCCATTTCTTCTATTTCACTTTACATAGATTGGGCTTTTATCTTCTTGCTGAATAAAATTTGTTGTTTTTATTTTCTACTATTTAATATACAAAGGCTTACCAAAGGAAATGGAGACATGAGTGACTGGTCTAGCTTAGCCTCGGGAAGAGATTCAAATACACTTTGAAAATCTGCTCATTTGAATTGGGTTGCATTGTATACATTGTCCCAAATGTGAAAAAAAATAAGGTTCGTGATTCATAACTGCTCATTGTTAAAGTCCAGTGTCAGGTAAAATGGCATAAGCTCCTGAATAGTATCATGATATGGTATACACAAACTAATGAACCACTTTCATTTTCTTTTTATAAGAACCACTACAATGCTAAAGCTTTCTGCAAACTTAGATCTTTATTTTATTGGTTGATTTGTACACAACTGATTAGCTAATTGTTATCAAAATGTACAAGTGACTAAACAACTGACCTGCATCATTTGATTTTTGTCCCCAAATCTATTCCGCTATCTAGACTCATCTGCAGAACAATTAGCTAGTCTTCTACTGATTCTATCCCTGCAGAAATAAAGAACTGACCATTAGCACATCATATCTTTCACCTTTATCTTTCTACTTGGGTCAACATATAGGACAGAGTTCTTGGGTAATTATATTCTTACACTAGATTGTTAATTTAATTATTCACATAATTCCATATTAATCTACATTTCCTAATTAAAAATCAGTCTCTAGTAAAGCAGTTTTCTAGAAGACTCAGGTCAGACGGATTCAAACAGATTTTCATTAATGTGATAAGATTAAACATTTTTGATATAAACAAATAGATATATTTTAAATAACTGTGTATGCATTTATAGTAAATAGTAATTGAATATAGTGCTGCCAGATGGTTTTTAAATTCAAATTCATTCTTACTGGCTTCTGAAAGATTTTATTTTATTACCATTATACCTTATATAAGATATTGCCTTAATAGTTTCTGCTCCGTTGTGATGTTGAAGCCTGTATATAGTTACATAGTTGTCTCAATTAGAAGAATCAGTAAGGGAAATGTTAAAAGGTCATTGTGAAAAGCAATACATACATCTCTGTCATACATGTATTTATAATTTGTTACTATACATATAAAATATATTATATATATATATATATATATATATATATATATATATATTTCTTTCTGATGGGAAATGATTTAAGGAGTATAAGCACTGAGACTTGCCTCTGTACCAATCCCCAACTCTTCAAAGAATAACCTTCCTCCATTGGTTGACATTCATTTTCCATTTAATAAATATGTACTGAATGTCTTCTATATCCACATCCCCTGCAAGGGGGCAGAGAGGTTTGCAAGGATACTTAAGCCTTCCAGCAGCTTTATAATATTTATTCACTGATGCATTCATTTACTTAGAAAACATTTACTGTCTTATTATGTGATGCTGATAAAGAAATAAAGAGGACTTTACCCATTTGGACTTCACATTGTAACTGGGGAGATCAACATACACACAAATACTTAGTATACACTATGTTAAGAGCTAATTACAGTGTGTGCCAGGTGCTCTAGTGACATAATGAGCAAATGGATTCATCCTACAAGGAAGGGAGATTAAAGAGAAATGGTTTGGAGGGAGAAAAGGGGCTTAGAAAGCTTTACAGAAACGGTGACATTTAGTCACAGTCATCAAAAGTGAGTAGTAGAGGGCAGCAGGCGTACCCAGAGCAAATGGCACAGCATGAAGAAGGGCAGAGGGTGGCAAGTGCATTAGAGGAGTATGTGTCCTCCAGTTTCTTGAACTTGGGAACAAGAAGAGTGTGTGAATTATGTTCATTGCAATTTCTTCCCTTCAGTTCAAAGCAGAAATTACAAACTGCCCTTCAGACCACTTTCGACTTTGGACATGTTGGCTTGACCTATGCAGTGTTTAAATGCCAATTTAAACATGGAAAGAATCCACAGAAATCCAGATTAACAGCTCCTTTTCAAAAAGTATGTTTTTAGCAAATCTGGAGCAGAATGTCTACATGAAAATAATCTGCTAGAGACATGCAGTGACAGCCCCCATTCTAGAAACCTCCCTTTCATTTTCCTACAATCCTCACTAGGTCAACTTCACTCATTAATGTTACTCGACAGGCCCTAGCTGGTGTTTTTTTGAGATACCAGGTTTAAGGTTTTAATACTTATGAAAAGGCAGTTGACCCTGGAAGGCAAAAAATGGAGTATAGCTTTAAGCTGTTAATCAGTCACTTGTCATTAATTCTTCAGGTATAAATGATGGTTTGTAGACAACCTAGAATAGAAAAATAGAAAACATAGCACAAGGGTCATTAAACATTAGAGTGCTTGGTTTTGTGGAGAATTTGTTGGACCTGGGAGAATAAAGAATAAAGGAAGCAGAACTTCACAATTTCATACTTTTACCACAGTTAATCAAAAAATAAATATTTTCTTCAAACTAGGAATCCACTGTGAGAATTTGAGTTAAAACACTGACCTTTTCTTAGTTCTTGACTATGCTTATTTATTTCTAGATAGTGTGCCATTTGCAAGACCATAATTTTTAGTGGTTAAAATTCTAATTCACTATGAGGGATCTACTGAAATGTTATTGGCCCTATGCCCACTCACTGAATTCCAGCCATGGATATTTTCCCCAGGTAATTAAAATGTTCACTTAAAAAAAAAAAAAAAGAGCCCAGTATCACATAGCATTGTTAACCTTCTTCTCAGATAACGTACCTGATGTCAGAATTATCTATACAGCCTTGGGGCTTTTTGAAGAGTGAATATCTTTGCACACACTGTCAGCTACACCATGTAGGAATAATTATCATCATTAACCTGAGTCTTCAGAAGCTGCCTACTTATTAATATGTATTGCCACTCACTATAAGTGCTAAGTTGTGGCAGAAAAACAAAAGAGATAGCTGAATAAAGAGGCATCTCAGGCTTCAGTAATATTAAAATATTTAGAAATAAAGCTAATGAGTTCGCCTTCTCAAAACACACAGATCCTTGATGCTCCTAACCTTTGAAAGAACATATCAGCTGAATAAGATTATGGAAGAGGAAGGAAGAGGGATGCTTGAAAAGAGCCAGACATCATGTATTGTTAATTCACAGAAGACAATGGATAAGATCAATGATTTGATCAAAATGCTTGTGAATTACTGAATTCCACATTCCAAATGTGACATTTGGAAACCATGTGCTTAGAACCCACAAATCAAAAGCAGATGAAACATTTGCACTCACTTTCTATCAGACCTTTAAAGAGTTGTCACCCTCTAAGGAACAACACCTATAGAAAAAAGTGCTGACCTTCACACATATAAGGAATTACTGCCATGAAGTTGGAGCTGACCGGGGAGCTGAGATGTGAGATGGACCCACAGTTTCAGCCCTGGGTGAAGCAGCATGGTTAGGGCTCTTCAGTGTCAGGTGGTTTTGAGCTACAAAAGAACATGAAACATCAGCACAAACAATCACCATTTGTAGAATTGCTAGTGGTTTGTTTTCTGTTACACAGAAAATTCTGATATATTCCATCTTGCAATCTTTCCATCAAAAATAAAAACATAGGGTACATTTGAATTTCATAAAATGCATTACTCAGTGTATTCATGACAGGTGAGAACTTTCATTTTTACTGAGTATTGCTGTTAACTGAATCTTCCACTTAAAAATTTAAACATCTGATGACTGGAAATATTTTCTATAAACCTTCTGGATTTATATATGTCAGACCTTATTTCTCATCCTCCACCCATACATTTCTGGTGCCAACCACTGTAAGACATTTGTGTCATGGTTAGATCTTTGGCCCTACACACTTAAGGAAAGTAGCCTAATAGCAGTTAAAGTATTCCAACTATACCTGGACAGCCAGTAACTTAACTAACGAGAGGAGATTAAAGCCATGTAAACATGAGGGGGGAACAAAAAGACCCTGAAATTTATTTATTAAAAAATTGTGTATTTATTTTTACATGTTCAAATTTCAGTCACCTTTAAAGTACTCTCCATTTGATGCAATACACCTATCGAGACATTCTTTTCCCACTGCTCAAAAAGGTTTTGAACTCATCAATTTTGATACCTTTTAGTGCTTCTTTTGTTTTTTTTATTTTACCTCTTCCACATCAGCAAAACGTTTCCCTTTGAGGACTTTCTTCATCCAGAAAAAAAATCTCTTGGGGCAAGAGGGGTGGAGTAGGGAGGGCAGGGCATGGGAATCATGCCATTTTTAATCAAAAACTTCTAAACACTTGGTGTGGTGTGCGCAGGTGCACTGGGAAATCACCCATCATAAAATGGGCAAACACACTGGAAAGAATCTTTTAAAAAAAATTCACTGAACCTGAGTGCAGCCTCTCACAAAATCCCCAGCTGGTACTTTGATGCAGATGGATTCCTAGAACACTAATCTCACGGGTGAAGCCTGTACTACAAGGGCCCCACCCTCCAGATGATAATTCCAGTTCTTTTTGCTGCCCCCCGCATCCCCGCTCCTGCCCCATATATACCACTAAACCCAAGTTTACTGTATCCACAACTTGGCCTGGCCTGAGACATACTCCTGCCATTTCAGGGTCGAAAAGGAGCTGTGAATGAAAAGAAGTGACAGTAGGCAGAGATTATACCTGATTTTAGCAAACTAGCATTACCCCATGACCACATTGCTAGGGCCTCTCCTGGTACCCTTGAAGTAACTTAAGTTTCATTAGATGCAAAGTAAAGTCCCTCTGCACAGTTCAAAGTCCTGGCAGAATTTTTACCTCTTATAATTTCATGACTTAAGTCATAGATGTATAAAATTAAAAGCATAAAATAAATAATTTGCTAAACTCATATGGAGAATATACTGACTTGAACAGTTAAAATTAAGCCATTAAATCTATAAAACTGTAACTGAACAGCCAGTGAGGTCCTAACACTCGCCTACCATAGGCAGAAACTCCAGGGACCGAGTTCTGTAGAAAAGAAAAAGGATTTTTTATTTGAAATACGCACAGTTTCCTGATGCCCCCCCCCCCCCCCCCCACCGCTGACAGGAGGCGCAGTTCACAGCCGGGATGGCTTCCCACATCATCGCTCTTGGAGGGGCACGGGGCTCTCCTCCTTCCTACCAGGACCCACTAACCAAAGCCTCTTCTCCCCCACCCAAGTTCGTACCAGCCTAGCGCCTACAGTGCTCCTAGTCAAGATCGGAGCACTCAGGGAGGCGTACGGGTCCTGTCCTCCAGCTGCGCTGGGGCTGTAACCTGACAGGCCCTCACTGGCTTGCACAGCAGACATGCTCAGCCACTGCAGCTTCCCATCTGAGGAAGATGCTCGAGGTTTATAGGCTAAGCTACCTGAGCCCCAGCCCAAGCCTCCCCCCTGCCCTCTTCCCAGAACCTGCTGTGCTACCAGCCAGGCAGGTCCTAGAGCACTAGGGCAGGGACACATGGAATCCTCCCTCAGGGGCCACCAGCTCAGGAACCGCATTGCCCAGCCACAGACCCACCAGGCAGGAGATGGGGGAGCAAAGCATACGTTTTCCATGTGCTCTGCCTTTAAAACTGCCCCCATAATCCTCAGTGCAGTGCAAGTAAATGGGAGTATATGTCCCTCCCATCCAATTACCTCCCCATCTTTTGGTCCCAGCCCCACGCACCTTTTTTCTGTGTCATGTGCACATCATCCCAGTTGCTGGGGCTCCACAGGCCTGAGCCACACATTGGCACTTCTCCACCCCTCCCTATTTAGCGGGAGAAGGTCTCCCCCTGTTACAAAACGAGGCGTCAATATTAGCTAATTCAGAAATTCACAGTCAGATCCAATCTTTGGTACTTGGTTACCATTTCCTGTGTTTTGATTTTTTCTTTTTTTACATAATTATTTCCATGCTTTTAAATTATTTGCTAACACATAAGGTCTGTTTCTGCTTCCTACAGTTCTGTATGTATCCCTTAATGGAGCAGCTTAAAAACAAAATACATAATACTTCCACCAAACCAGTAAAGAATATATCAAATGTATAACACTAAAGAGAGTTCCAGCTGTTACTATTTGAAAAAAAAGCTGAAAAGTTGATCCTCTTGTATCAGAGCAGGGGCCCTCCCCAAAGTCCCCACAGCTCTTGGTTTGGGGGATGGGGAAAGGAGATAGTACAGCTTTTAAGGTAACTTGCATATCAATGACAAATTGGTAACTAGATAATAGCTGTGCTGCAGCCCAGGGCAAAAGAGCAGATAATAGGCTTAAGGTACTTTTCATAACAATGACGTGATGCTCAAGTCAGCATTTAAAATTAGGGAGAGCCATGAGGGAGTGGAGAGAAGTCATGTGGTCTGAAAGGAGGTAGATGAGAATTGGTAGGAGGTCTGGGGTGTAAGGGGGAAGCCACATGGTTTGGAGAAAGAGTCCGCCACATTGAGCGTTGGCCTGCGAACAAAGTATCCCTGGTTCGATTCCCAGTCAGGGCACATGACTAGGTTGCATGTCAGGACCCCAGCTGAGGGCATGAGTCAGAGGCAACCACACAGTGATGTTTCTCTCCCTCTCTTTCTCCTTTCCTCTCTCTCTAAAAATAAATAAATAAACAAACAAATAAATAAATTATTAAAAAAAAAAAAAACAAAAACAGTCCGCCACAAGGGCTAGAGTAAGAAAGAGAGACCCACTGGGAAACGTGCCTGGAGAACACGGTGGCATGGCTGATCAGGTTGGAATTGTGGGGATCTGTCTGAGCAAGTGCAAATTAGTGGAGACGACTGAGATGCTGAACTGGGACTGGGAAGATGAAGCCATGGACTTCTGCTTTTCTGAAAGACTATACTTCTGACGGGCGTATTCTGAAACTGACCTGGTTTGACAGGGGAAGACAGTACTAACTGTTTTGGGGTGTTTTAAAGGGAGTGAGACATAACAGTAGAAATCCGCCTTTATTCTGGATCTGTAAAACTTTTAAATAAACTCAATTTCCCTTTCCACCAAACTTTTGTACTGGGAGTCACGCCTCTTGGTGGCGTGCAGTCGGACCCACAGCTGTTCCAGAACAGCATAGGCTGGGGTTCTGTAACTCTCTTCCCCAGAAGAAGAAAGGAGAGCTAAGATTTGAATTGCCAGACAAAGGAGGCCAACTACCAACCTTGCTTCTCCTGCTGGAAGCACAGCTTTCCAGAATGCCTCATCTTTCCTTTCTGTTTGTACAGCCCCCACTCCCATCTTGGCCCTTATCTTCCTACTATAACAGTAGTTAAATAGCTGATCTCTCTTGACTATGTTATCCAATTAATAAAATACAATTCCAAGCAAATGGAAATTTAATCATTTAAAACTTGGAGGTTTTATATTATTAGGCCCTTGAAGTCATTGCTCTAGCTAATCAGCTCTATCAACATTGAATAGCTGATATGTGAATTGCACAAGGCAGAGCGCATAAAGGCAGCGTTTTACTTCCCCATAGTTAACCCCTGTACTCTGCTGCAAGGCTTTCAATAGTGCCATGAAATAAACATTGCCTTGAATAAACATGCTGGAAAGACCAGGATAAGAGGGGAGCTACAGTAAAACACTATCTAAAGGATCTGAGGCATTTAAGCAAAGAGGGCTGTTTGTTTGATAGGATTATTTCTTTAAAAGGATTGAAGTTATCCAACTAAATTAAATCCATTTATTTTTCCCCACAACTTGGGAAGCCTCACAATTTGGGACTGTATGATGGAAGTCAGGATGATTATAAAGAAGCAAAGGGGTTCTAATTTCTTGCATATATTAAGGGTAATGTAAGTAAATCTGTTACCACACTAAACAATTGAAAGGAGGCAGGAAGGAAAAGGAGATGGGAGAGAAAAGGAGGAAGAGGAAAGTGAGGAAGGGAAGGTTGAGAAGAAAGGAAAGAGGAAAAAAAGTGTGTAAAACTTTCGTAGAACAGAGAACAGGAAGGCATTCCCAAATCTGGTGACACAACAAACCTTAAAGAGAGCCTTCCCAGGGGAAGCCCAATTACAAAGCAATTGTCCCCAGAGGATCTGAATTGCTAATAATATCCTATTTTTTGAGTTAGAGGAAGCCATGAGATAAGAAATTTTAATATTCTCAGTTTGGAAAGGTTGAATTTCTTTGTTTGGTATTACTTTGTGGTAAAGATATAAATTGGCCTCTGTAAGAGTTTCATGTACAACTTATTGCTCATATCTCTTATTTTAGTAGGCACTTTGCAGTAGCAGATTTCTGCCATATCAAAGTGATGTCATATAGTTGGTCAATTCAGTGAGCAACTTGAATGTGAATGAAGTTATCTATAAATAGTAATGAAAAACTTGTAATTTTATCACCTTATTCAAAGCATTCAATATTATTATCAAGCCAAAAGAAATATTTAAAAAGCCAAAAACCTCAGAAGGTTATTTACTCTAAATACAATCAGTTCTTTAGTTAGATATTTTGATGTTAACTTAAAATCTCCGTTAACTAGGTTTAGGAGACATATTAACTTACATTTTATTCATTCACTTTTTTATCATATCTAATTCACTTTTTACTTATCTATTCATGTATTTATTCAGCACGTGTTATATCCCCAGCGTTGTTCTAGGAGGTGAGTGAATTATATTAGTGAACAAAACTGACAAAATTCTCAGCCCTCATGATCTTACATTCTACCAAGATATTCTAGTTGTATCATCTGAGAATTTTACTTCAACAAATAGGAAGCATTTGAGCACTGTGTCATTTGTAGCAATCACACATTGAATGCAAAAAGCCTTGAGCCATGGCTGGTGGGGCTCAGTGGATTGAGCACCAGCCTTCACACCAAAGAGTCACCAGTTCAATTCCCAGTCAGGGCACATGTGTGGGTTTCTGGCTGGGTCCCCAGTTGTGGGTGTGTGAGAGGGAGCCTCTCATTAATGTTTCTCTCCCTCTCTTTCTCCTTCCCTTCTCTTCTCTCTAAAAATTAAATAAATAAATTTTTTTAAAAAACAAAAAAACTTGAAACAGTGCTGTGTCAGGCAAACCACTGTAAAGAATGTATGGATGATTTTAAGGACTTCCTGACCACTGTGAAAGAGGAGAAGTGTATTGTTTGTTTTTCAAGAGTAATAACATATTTCCAAGGGTAACTGTGACAATAAGCAATTTCCAGTTCTTGTTTTAGTTATTGATTTAAATGCTGAATCCTTTGGGGAAGATAACACTGTCTCATGATTTTGGTACTAGAATAAGGAATTATGTTTACAAAATCTTCCAAAATGGAGTTACTTAGGTATTGGAAAAATGGTTATCATTGTTTTTAAAGATAAACAGGCTATTTTAGAAAAAGTATTAAAGGTGTAGGACATGAGATTAAGTTTTAAATTCCAGTACAAACACTAAGTGACCACTCAGAAGATGATTTCTATGCTTCAGATACAGGTTACGTTAGATTATCCATTTTAGCATGTATTTAAACTCAATTGAATACATTTGAATACCTTAAGCCACTCAATATATATTTGTGAAAGACCTCTTAAAATCAATTGCATAGTTTTACATTACCAACGTAGCTTTAATAATAACTATCTACAATTGCTCTAGATATGTTATGGATTTTACATTTAAACAGCTCATTTTAATGTGCTCTGAAATAAAATGTATTTGATTGCCCTGCAACAAATACCATATATTATTATTCATATTCAAAGAATGTTAATAGCTACAATTTGGTAGTCCTTTGAATAGTTGAAAATTAGATTTGTTTCATCCTCTTACTATTTTACAACAAAACAAACACAGGAGATTTTGAAAGCTAAATTTAAAGAGCAATTTTCAAAATTGTAAAATTTTAAAATTCCTGACATACCTTAGTATTTGTCAAGAAGAGTCCTAGGAAACTTTTGCAACAAACTTAAGTCCAATGTGTAAGTTCATGAAGGACAAACTGGATTTCACATTTTACCCATGATTGTTAAGGACTCCTCATTTGATGTTAATGAAATCATAATATCCTCCTGTCCCATTTTCCCAACTAGAAAAAGACTAAATTTTTACCTATCTCCAAGAAATTGGCACTGATAAGTGAGAAAATCACCCAAGGTTCCCATGGCAAACATCATACCCTGGAAATAAATTAAGCACATCTGGAAGTGACATTAAAACTTTTGGGCCACTTGGGTACAGCTGCAATCATTTGTTAGTAAATGATACTCTAGCACGGTAGATGAATGTACTTTTAAAAACCCATTTTACTCCCAAAGAGAAACTGAAACTTTAGAAGATTCCCACTGAATATTCAAAATATAATGAGATTTAAATCATATTTGGAATAGATCTGTTTTTTTCTCCCACTTTGTGGTTCCCTATTGATACATTATATTTTTGTTTTGTTTTGTTTTGTTTTATCAGCTCTACTTGGGCTATCTTCAGAAGTCAGGAAATTAATTTCTATTTTCATACCCTTTAATACCCAGCATCACCAGCAGCTGTATGAACTTTTACTCTTTTCCATTTCTATTGGTTTTGTGGTCATTATAGTTCAGGTAATCTGAACCATTCTCAGAGTCTTTTAAAAATATTTTAGATTGTTTCCACTGCTAATATATCAGGCTTTTCATTTAAAACCAGAGGATGCCCACTTAATTTGTCACAATTTTAACAACAATCACTGGACAGACAAGTAGTCACATCATTGAAATTATTTTCAGTCCCCTGACAAATGGCCTATTACAGGCATTGGGAAGATGTCTGGGCAGTTTCCTGTTGCTGAAACGCTCTAATGCAGGAAGTCCTGGGTTACTATGAAATTTATCAGGAAAGGAAACCAGTGGGGAGGGTTCCATTTCAGAATATTGATACCTCGAAACAGCTTACAGCATATCCTTGATCCCCCCACCTCCCCATTTTTTACTTGGTCACAATAGCAAAGATAAAATAGATAAAATGACAACAAATAATCTCAGTAAAATATTCCAACTCTGAATGAGACTAGTAATGATAACTTAGTCATGACCTTTTTTTTTTTTTTTAATAAGTGGTAGTTATTTGCTAAAGTTAATATGGAATGTTGCCTATATTATTCAATAGATTTTTTAAATAATGTTACATGTAGAAAAATATAGATAATTAACTGTAAAAAAATTATCACCTGTCTCAGAGTACCCATGTCATTGTTGTCTCCTGCCTGTCACTGGACTTTTGAATGAAAAACATTTTTATGTCCTGTGAGTGACAGTTTTTAAATTAGCAGCACCGTCACACTATTCAGAAAAGAGTACAGGAAAAGAAACACACAAGCATGCCTCTCACAGGGAAGTTGGACCATGTTGTCTAGAAATTCTAAAGAGAGAACTGTGGAACTTGTATGCCCTACAGGACTCAAAAGATATGCCATTTCTCACTTCTAGGCCTTCACTGCTATAACTCACAGCTTAATGCAAGGCAGTCACAGGCTTCTACATGCGAAATTTGGCAGAGTATCCTAAAATATTGAATTTGTCTATTTTGTCTGTCAACCTGCTGAACACCAAAATTTCTGTCAGACCCAAAAATATAAAGGGAAGCAATACATTCTTCACTTCAACTTTAGTGACTTTGGTCTCTAACAGAAGCCTTAATTTATTATAACTATGACACAGGGCTACATATTAACATCAAGTACTGTAAGTCTACTCCAGAAACACAAGGCTGCCAACTCTAATTCATTTGGAATGAGGTGAGATTCGATCATTTATTTTCCCACTGGGAAGATTTGTGTTGCCTTTAAAGTGAAAGAACTCGATATACCTTTAGAAGCTGTTCAGGATTCATTGAAATTTTGTTGACAATTGTGCTTTTAGGAATAAGTAAATAAGGTATGAACTAGAATGATCCAATGTTATAGCCAAAAACATCTTTCATTCCTCTGACACTTACCTCAGTAACCCAGTCAATGATCTAGAAAAACAGACTATGGAGAAATGTCAACCCACAATCTCCTGAGAAAGAGAAAAGGGTGCTGGAGAAGTAGAGTCAATCATAAATGAAAGTAAAGGATAAAATGAAAAAAAATTTAAGACTTATGGACTCAAAAGACATTTAGAACTTTCCCAAAATACTTAGATCACCAAACTGTTACTTAAGAAAGGTAATATTTTCAATAATAAAAGTCAAATCAAAATTAAAATATTTATTTTCTTAAAAATACAAAATAAAGTTCTGTACTAAGATGTGAGTGGATGCATTTATAGTATATTTGAAGACAACATGAAGAACACAAATAACATTCTGAACAACAATAGAAAATAAGCAGAAAATTAGATATAAATAATAAATTAATTTTATAGTCAATAAGTGCTAGAAGAGATTGGGGAAGAAAGAAAGCTATGTAATGTAAGAAGGAAAATCGCTTCAGAATTTGATAAAAAATAAAAGAATATATAAAACCTTTATAAATTTCTTTAAAAATAAGTGTTCACCAAGTCCAGAGCCCACATCTCTTCCATCTTTCCCTTTAAGGGTTGAAAAGTAATTTGGAGAAAAAAATAATTTTTATTAAGAAAAAATTCACAGAAATTAGCTTGCTACAGATATAGATAGAAAGTAGAAGAAATTACTTATAAACATAAATGCCAAAATCCTAAGCAAAATATTAGCAAAATGAATCCTTTAAAGTTGAAAGAAAAATTATAATGTAGCTAGGGTTGTTTTAGGTATTCAAGGATGGTTTAACATAAGAAAATATTTTATTACAATTTATTAACATTAAAAATTTGAAAACCATATGTTTACCTCAGAGAAGCATTTAATAAAATTTAACTCATTCATGAAAAAATCTCTTAACAATAATAGTGCATCTCAAATCTGAAGTATAGCTAACAAAAATTTGTTACAAATTTGATCTTTAATTGTAAAACTTAAGCAAAATTTTTGTTCAATTTAGGGGTGATATAAATGCCTATAACAATAAATTATAAAAATTTTAAAAATAATTTTAAAAAATTTATTTACAATAGCATCAAAAACAATGAAATACCTAAGAATAAATTTAACCAAGGAGATAAAAGATCTCTACACTTAACGCTATGAGACAATCATAAAAGAACTGAGAAAACAAATGAAAAGATAACCCATGTCCATGGATTGGAAGAATTAATAATATTAAAATGTCCATACTTGTCAAAACCATCTTTAGATTCAAGGCAATCCCTATTAACATTCCAATGGCATTTTTTAATGAGATTCTGAAAAATGAAATCCAAAATCTCATGTAAAACCTTAAAAGATCCTGAATATACAAAGCAATCCTGAAAACAAAGAACAAAGAGGGAGACATCACATGTCCTGATTTCAAACTGTTATAAAAGTTATAGTAATCAAAACAGTATGGTATTGGCATAAAAACAGACTCAAAGACCAATGGAACAGAAACAAGAGCCCAGAAATAAAACCTCACATACACAGGCAACTGATATGTGCCAAGGGAGTCAAGAATTCTAAGTAGAAAAAGATAATTTCTTCAATAAATGGTGCTGAAAAAATTGCATGTGGTGTACCCCACATGCAAAAGAATGAAACTAGAACTCTATCTTAGACTACTTACAAATATAAATTTGAAATTGATTAAAAACTTAAATGTAAGACCTAAAACCATATAACTCCTAGAAGAAAACATAAAGCTTCTTGATATTGGTTTTGGAAATGATTTTTTGGACATGACATCTAAAGCACAAGCAATAAAAGCAAAAATAAGCAAGTAGGATTACCTCAAATAAAAAGGCTTCTGCACAGCAAAAGAAATGATCAATAAAATGAAAAGGCAACCTTGGAAATGGGAGAAAATATTGCAATCAAATAATTGATAGAGGGTTAATATACAAAATATATTTTAAAACTGATACAACTCAATAGCAGAGATAATAATAGTAATCCCATTTAAAAATGGGCAAATGGCCTGAATACACATTTTTTTTCAATGAAGATATTCAAATAATCAGGAAATTGCAAATCAAAATCACAACAATGGGTTATCACCTCACACTTGTTAGAATGGCTTTATCAAAAAGACAGGAATAACAAGTGCTGGTGAAGATGTAGAGAAAAGGGAACCATTGCACACTAATGGTGGGAATATAAATCAGTAGAGCCACAATGAAGAAAAAAATTTTAATATAATTCAGCAATTCCACTTCTGGGTATATATCAAAAGGAAATGGAATCACTATCTCAAAGAGATATCTGTACCTCATGTTCATTGCAGTATTATTTGTAATAGTTATGATATAAAACATGGAACAAGGCACTGCAATGGCCAAGACAAGCAACCTAATTGTCCATTGATAGATGAATGGATTTAAAAAAAAATGTGATGCACATGCATGTACACACATGCACACATGCACCATGGTATATTCAACCATGAAAAAGGAAATTCTACTATTTGTGACAACTTGGATGAAACCCGAAAGCATTATGTTAAATGAAATAAGTCACAGAGAAGGACAAATAATGTTTGATTTCATTCATATGTGAAACTTGAAAAAAGAAAGCTTAGAAACAGCCAACAGATTGGTGGTTGGCAGAGACAGGAAGTGGGACATGTGGAAATGGATGAATGTGGTCTAAAGGTACAAACTTCCAGTTCTAAGATGGATAAGTTTTGAGGATGTAATGTATACCATGGTGACATTACTGTATTGTGTATTTGAAAGTTTCTGAGAGGGTAGATCTTGAAATCTGTAACTATGTGAGATAATAAATGTGTTAACTAAACTTATTGTGGCAATTATTTTCCAATATATACATATATCAAATCATTACATTGTACACCTTACCTTATAAAATGTAATAAATCAGTTGTATGTCAATAAAACAGAGGGAAAAAGACTGTCCATATGATTAACTCAACATTGTACTAGAAGTTATAATCAGGGAAATAGAACAAGAAAAATAATTAAAAGCACAAGTGTTACATTTACTCAAAGGACATGAAAACATGTCCACACTAAAATCTGCACACAGAGGTTTATAGCATCTCTATTCATAATTGCTAAACCTTGGAAGCTATCAGCATGTCTTTCAGTAGATGAATAAGTAAATTACTGTGGTACATCCAGATAATGGAATATTATTCAGTGCTGAAAAGAAGTGAGCTAACAAGCCATGAAAAGACATGGAGAAAACTTAAGTGCATATTACTAAGTGAAAGAAGCCAATCTGAAAGGTCCAGATACCACACTGTTTTAGTTACTGTAGCTTTAGGGTAACTCCTGGAGAGTTTCAGTCCTCCCATTTTTGCCTCTCCATATAAATTTTCATAAAATAATTTGCTGGGATTTTTATTTGTATAGCATTGAACCCACAGATCAAGTTGGGAAGAACTGAGATCTTGATAGTATTAAGTTTTCCTCTCCATGAATATAAAATATTTCTAAATTTATTTAGTCATTTAACATCCTTCATTGGAGATTTGTTGTTTTCCACATATAGATCTCATACCTATTTTGTTAGATTTATGCAAGAGTATTACTTTTTGGTGCTATTGTAAAAGATATTGTGTTTTTCATTGCATATTTCATTTGTTCATTGTGGATATATAGCAAAGCAATTTAGTTTTTATATTAACCTTGTTATAATCACTTATTACCTTCAGAAAATTTTTGGCACTTCTTGCAGATTTTCTACATAGATTGCCATCTGTGAACAAAGATAGGTTTTTCTCTTCCTTCTCAGTCTGTACACCTGTTATTTCCTTTCCTTCTCATATTTCATAGCTGGGACTTCAATATATTGCTGTTAAGCAGTGGTGAGAGGGGACATTCTTGCCTTGATGCTGATTTTAGCAGGAAAGCTTCAGGTTTCTCTAATTAACTATGATATTTTGTAGGGTTTTTTGTAGGTATTCTTTACTATGTTGAGGAGGTCCTCCTCTATTCCTACTTTTTTCATAGTTATGATGGTTGCATGGGTGTATGTGTATAACAAAAATTTTCAAATTGTATATCCTATATACTTATAGGTTATTACATGTCAATTATACCTCAATAAAGGGTTTTTTTTAAGTTCAAAATAAAAAAATCTGGATCTCCCACTCCTCATGGATAAGCCCATATTGGCAACATTGTCTTCTTTATGCCTGGGGAAGGGAAGCCCTGCTTTAGTGCAGAAAATATTGGCAAGCAATAAACTTCCATGTGAGACAACAGGAGCACTGGCTAGAAAAGCCACAAACCAACACTACAGGATGTCCGCTCTCTATCCTAATTTTCCTGCATCTACAGCAATGGAATTGAGATACACAACCCAAAAAAAGACTATAAATCCAAAATAACTTTAGATTATTTGCTCTGACAATGACTTCAGCTACAGGAAATACACATACCTGGAGTTCTGTGATTTCTCACAACTGTAGTCACTGGGAAATTTATGGTTGCACATATTCTATCTAGTTTGCTTCAGGCTCTTCCGTTCCCTGTTCACCCACTTATTCTTCAGTGTTTTTTCCATCTTTATGTAGGTAGGAGTTTTTGACTTATATCATTTTCCTTCTCTCTAAAGAACTACTTTTAACATTTCTTGCAAGGTAGTTCTACTGACAACAAATTCCCTCAATTTTTTGTCTGAGAAAATTTTTAGTTTTTCTTTACTTTTGAAAGCTAATTTCACAGGGTACACAATTTTAAGTTGGTGGGTTTTTTTTCTTTTTTTCCTCAAAATTTTAAATATTTTACTCCAATGTCTATTTGCTTGCCCTGGTTACTGAGAAGTTCAAGGTAGTTCTTATCTTTGCTTCTCTATAGGAAATATGTTTTCCCCTTCTGGCTTCTTTTGGGATTTTTTTTCTTTATGTTTGGTTTTCTGTAATTTAAAAATAATATGCCTAGGTATACATTTTTTCACATTTATCCTGCTTAATATTTTCTGAGCTTTCTGGATCTGTGATTTAATCCTGACATGAATTTGGAGGAATTCTCCATCATTATTATTTCCAGTATTTCTTCTCTTCCTTTCTTTTCCATCTGGTATTCCCATTATGTGTGTTATACCTCATTTTTAGTTGTACACAATTCTTGGAATTCTATTCTAAAATTTTTCAGTCTTTTTTTTTTTTCTATTTGTTTTTCAGTTTGGGGGGTTTCCATTGAGTAATCCTCAATTTCAGAGATTCTTTCCACAGCTGTGTTGGGTACTAAGTCCAACAAAAGCATTCTTCATTTCTGTTAGTGTTTTCGATCTCTACCATTTCTTTGGGGTTCTTTACAGAATTTTCACCTCTTTGTTTACTTTGGCCAGCAGTTCTTGCATGCTCTCTATTTTACCCATTAGAACTCTTAGCATATTAATCATAATTGTTTTAAATTCTGGATCTGATCATTTCAACATCTCTGCCATGTCTTGAGTCTGATTCTGATGCTTGCTCTGTCTATTCAGATGTGTTTTTTGCCTTTTAGTGTGTCTTGTAATCTTTTTGTGATAGCCAGACATGATGTATGGGGTAACTGCTATAAATAAGCTTTTAGTAATGTTGTGGTAAGGTATGGGAGGAGGGGAAGTGTTCTCTAGCCCTATGATTATGTTTCAGTCTTTTACTAATAAGCCTTTGTCTCTGGGCTGTGAACTTGACACATGCTTCTCAATTTTCTACCTCTTTGGTGGGACAGAATGGCTATTTCTCTTCCTCCATGTGGAAGGTAGAGCCAGCTGGAGTTGGGTACGTCCTATACCCCAGAACAGTTAGGCTCTGGTAAAACCCTAGCATGTTAAAATCTGGTTGAATAGTTTTTCCTAAGGGCAGACCTTGCTAAGCAGAATGTTTAGCATATTTCAAAATGGTTTCTTTTTCCCTTTGTCTACTGGAAGCAGAAGGGGATTTGTCTCCCATATTTGCGGTAGAGCTTCAGGAGGTAATTCACAGTATCGAGGCCCTTCAGTTAACTGAGTCCCCCTGGAGTTTTTATCTTTCAGGCTTACCCACACTACACCTCAGCAATTCACCAGTTACAGTTTAGGCTTTCCTATCCTGACACTGGTTCCTAAAAATATTTCTGCTCTAATGGGTTGTGATTCTCTGTATTTACTTTATCTGTCTCTCCGATTTTGAGGGAGTTTGCCCTGTGACTGCATTTCTATTATGGCTCTAAGAAGAGTTGTTGATTTTTCAGCTTGTTCAGGGTGATGCCTGTTGTTAGGATGGAATGGCAACTTCCAAGCTCTTTACAGAAATCCCAGATAAGGTTGTAAAACAAAAAAAATTCTTAGTTTCAGCACCTAGAGATGTCATCTTGCTATATATTATTCCAAGTCATTTTGTGTGTGTGTATGTATGTGTATATGCATTCATGCATATGTATGTGTGTGAGTATATATGCATATACATAAAAATGAATATATATGTACACACACACTTGTTTTTCCATTAAAAAAGCAATCACTTTTTTTTGGAAAAGAATTGTATGAAAAGTTTCAGACAATGAGATGGACCAGGAGAAGGTATAGGCAACACATACAACAACAGACAATTCATATCCATAGATTTTTTTTTAATTTACAACTTTATAAAGAAAAGATAAATACCAGAAATAAAAGTAAACAAAAATTGTGAGCTACAGAGTTCAAAGAGGGAATATGAATAATCAATCAATACATAAAATATTGGCTCATCCTTCTATAGATTATACAAAGTACCACTTAAAACACCAATGAAATAACATTTCACTTTAATCAGATTAAGAAAAAATATCTGACAATATCCAGAGTTGGCAAGGACAGAAAAAAGTAGAAACTATCAAAGAATCTA
The DNA here is from genome assembly GCF_987537825.1 of Furipterus horrens. NCBI lineage: Eukaryota > Metazoa > Chordata > Mammalia > Chiroptera > Furipteridae > Furipterus > Furipterus horrens. Next base: position 73,218,330 of record NW_028327175.1, read on the forward strand.
AATTTGTACAATTGACAATTTGGAAATTTATAATAAAATTAAAGATAGAATTTAGAAAATTTATAATAAACTTAAAGATGGAAAATTATATGACTCAGCAATTCCACTTTTACTTATATATCCTAGAGAAAGTCTTGTGAATGATACAAAGATACTAATATAAGATTACTTATGGCATCAGTCTTATTTGCTTCTATTACTGGAAGAAATTAAAATAGTTTATGTCCACATACAAGGGAGGAGATAAATGAATGATACGCATTTATCAAATACATAGAAAATGAATAAAGTTGATTTATTACAAACATGGATGAATTTCAAACATTTATATCAAGCAATAAAAGCAGTAAGTAGCAGCATGCATCAATTTAGAACCATATACATAAAACTTAATCATATTTATGATGTAAAATTATAAACAGTTTACTGTAGCTTTAAATATCAAACTCAGGAAACTGGTTTCCTCAGGGAAGGTCAGAGGTAGAGGTCGATAGACTCAGAGGGGATGCCTTTTAGCTTTACTTATATAAATAATGTATTCTATTCTTAATTTGTGGAGTAGAAGTATTGACATAATGATTTTATTCATTTTTGAATATCTTAGATATTTCTAATTACATTTTTAAAGAAAACAAAATATATGAAAGTAGGTTCTTATGGTTTTGATATAAATCTTAGGTCAGTTATCATATTATTTTCTATTCTATGTGAAAATAACATTTAGAATAGAATAATTAAGAATTAAAATCTATTAGTATTTGAGTGCAATGCCATCTGTTTGCAAGCTTAAAATTTGATTGTGTTGTTAACATTTTTTATTGTTGCTCTAAACATATTGTTATGTTCTGATAATTATTCACTGTAATCACTGAGTTGTGCAGTTTTTGCTGGGTTAAAATATTCTTTTTTTAAAGTATATTTTATTGATTATATTATTACAATAGTTCCAATTTTTTCCCCTTTGCTCCCCTCGACCCAGTACTCCCCCTCCCCCAGCAATCCCACCACAAGTCCATGCCCATGGGTCGTACACACAAGCTCTCCCGCTTCACCCTTTCATATATTCTTGTTCTTTTTTTTAAATAAATAAATAATTAATTAATTATTTTAACAATAAAAAATAACAATCCCTTCCTCTCAGACTTAAGACCCTTTATAATCTTATAAAGGACAATGGGTGAAGGTCTCGAGCTCCTCTAGCTGCTTCAAGCTGGACATGGTCATTGTCCTACCTAACTTTGGGTCCAGAAATCCCTAATAAGAGTAGGGGTGTAGAGGAGAGGGTGGCCTTCCCACATGGGGAAGGATCGTGCAGACTCCAGGTCAGTTGGCTGTCCCTGGACAATGGTGTGCTTGGTTTAACAGGCTGGCATCCTTGTTGTATTCTCAGGGCAACAGATTTGGCAACAGGGTTAAAAGACATCATTCAATCCATAAACACTACATAACAGAAAGCAGGGATTAATTTTTCAATGTCCTATATTAGGGAAAAGAAGGGCTTCTTTGGAGGAAGGTGTGCCAGGCACATCTCACCTGTCCAAAACCCTTTTGCCCATTATACTTAGTTTGGGCTGAGGGAAGTATTTTTGGTTTCCTCCCTCTCAGACCTCTGGGCCCTTTCTGTCCAAGCCATTAGGATAGAAAAGAGAAACCAATTTTAAAGTGAAGCCCACAGACCACCCCATACTTCACCAACCCAGCCACTTAGTTCAGCCAAACCATTGAGTCTCAGGAGGCAGCGCTGCAGACAGGATTAAATGAGGCCTATATGTACAGATAATCACTCAGTTAATGATATCATAGGCTTATGCCCTTTGAAAACAGAAAACACATGTTAATTTATGTAACATAACCCACAAACAAGTCTCTAAATCTGTAAGACTGTCTTATTGGAAAGACATCCAGTTGCAAGGCATTTGACATTCTTCTTGCCTGTAAATTAAACATCTTGGATGATATCACAGACATAGTTTAACTTTCAAATGAAAACATATTTTAAATGAAAAGAAACTTTAAAGATGGTTAGCTGCACTACTTTATAGTCTGCCACTGATCATTGTGATTTTCTTTGAACAACAATTTTTCTCCCTAAGATTACCCTCCTGGTCACTAAAGGGAATGCATTAAGTCCAGTTTTAATTTATCCTGTTCATTTGCATAAATACAACAAGAGCAGAAAATGATCACTTATAATCTTTAGTTCTGCTTTGCTAGAACTTAAGCAAGGAACATTTAGGGTGACCTTCAGTCTGCCCTTCAGGGCACAGAAGTTGAGCCACATACCTGCCATTCATCCTTGCCTGTATTCACCTGTCTTTTCCAAGTCCTTCTGGTTTTCCATTGTGCCTCAAGGTCCCTTCTAGCCATCTTTCAGGAGAACAACCTTCATTCCTTCCCTAGAAAGATTGCCGTGGACCGCACAACCAACCACGGTACCAGGCCTTTTATCTCGTGGGCTTTTATTACCTTTGAAAGTGATTTCCAGTTCCTCAGGGCTTTTTGGTAACAACCAAAGCCCAAGCATTTCTCCTTTAGGCATGACATTCCAGTCAACATCTTGGTAAAAAAAAAAAAAAAAAAAACCTCTATTAACAACTGGCCTTATTAGTTTTATGCAAAGAAACTTAAGTCATTACTTACTTCTTCTGAATGCCAAACTCTGGAGGGATCAGATAGGGAGGAAAATATACAGTGTGAAGGAAAATCCTTGTCCTTCTAATATTCACTGAACTGGCATTTCCATTCTTCATATTTTCATTTTTCCCCCACTAAAATTTTTTTTGTCTGTTTTCTCATTACAGTTGTCCCTCTTTTTTCCCCCTCTTGCTTCCCTGCACCCTGTCCCTCCTTTCTCCCACATTTAGTCCCCACTGAGTTGTCCATGTCTGTGGGTATTTATACATGTTCTTTGACTAGACCCTTCCCCTTCTTACCCCCTTCTCTCCCTCCTGCCTCCTGCCTTGTTACTGTTAGTCTATTCCTTGTTTACATACCTCTGGTTCAATTTTGTTCATTTGTTTGTGTTGTTCATTAGTTTCCTGTAATAGGTGACAGCATAAGGTATTTTTCTTTCATTGCCTGGCTTATTTCGCTAAGCATAATTCTCTCTAGTTCCATCCATGTTGTTGCAAATGGCAGCAGTTCCTTCTTTCTTTCTGCTACACAGTATTCCATTGTGTAGATGTACCACAGTTTTTTGATCCACTCTTCTACAGATGGGCACTTAGGTTGTTTCCAGCACTTGACTATTGTAAATAGTGCTGCTATGAACAGAGGAGTGCATAGGTTCTTTTGAATTGGTGTTTAAAATATTCTTGTTTATAGTCTTCAGTGAACCAAAGACATTTGGAGAAATGTTACTAAGATTTTGGTGTCACTAGTCAGACTTCAATATCCTATGAATAAAGAACAGAAAATAGAGGAAGCTAGGTATAAAAAGGCAGAGGATTTGAACTGAAGTTTTTAGGTAGTATCATTAATGTGTTGTTAATTAGAGAGATCCTTATCACCTCTATGTCTTAGATGAACAGAGTAAGACAATCTCTGTTAAAAGCCCCACCCACCATCCTTGCTTGCCTAGTTCTCAGATTTCCTTAGAAACATACACGAATGTTGGCACACTCAGTTTCCTCACTGACAAATATGCATTCATTGTGTTTGACATGGCCAATAACATAAAACATCAATATTTTCATTACAGAAAACAAAATCTTGTGTAAGTGTGCAATAATAATAATAATGTAAGCACACATGAATATTCCCAGGGTAGACATAAAAGAGCAGATGAGAAAATTTTAATTGTTTATTACTAAAAATTATGGGGAATTCACAATCCATACTTATACATGGCCACTGGATTTTCTGAACATCTTAATGATTTCTCAAAAAACAGGTTATATTGTTTGAATGACATGAGCCATTTGGGTCGAAGTGTTTGTCAAAGAAACATTCAGCAGTTTTTCTACTTACACTTAAAAATGAACAATTGAGCATTGCTTCTATAAATCATGTCCATGAATTTTGTGAATCCCTAATTATTTTTTCTGAAAAATTATGGCATAGAACCTAGGCTAAACAATCTTATGTACTTACTTACACTCAGGGTCAGCTGAATGGCAGAACAGTGGTAGGGAATCTTCCAGTTTAATCTGTTTATGAAAATTGTTCCTTGTGCCTGGAAGAGTTACATGGTGTGTCAAATCAGGCTTAAAGTACCCTTAGAGTTTCCCTGCGAGCAGTATGCATACATTTTTTTTTTTTTAGTTGCCTCACCTCTTCTTCAAGGATAGCAAGAGACACATTTACATGACCCCTATTTTTCTCTCCATTCTGAGAACAGATATTCTTTATGTTCGAATCGACTGAAAAACATGGTCTGCTACACTTGTCTTCTGCTCCACACACACACACAGTGTTCTTAAGGCAAGATTTGGGTCAGCTGTGTCTTAGCAAAACTGAGTCTTTAAAGACTAAAAAACAAAATGAAACAAAACAAAAACACTAAAGGCATGAGCTTTTTCTATTTCCATTTCATCAAAATTTGCTAACATCTGATTAAAAATTTAAATCAAAAATGGAGTAACAACTTTATACTATGTCAAAGATTTCTATACCATTCTAATATTATATGGAAATATATTGATTGTAATTTTCTTGGCAGCTCAACAAAACATCACTCAAATTTAGCTAGTCACTGTGACCCAAGAAAATTTGCAAAGTTTTAAGTTAGGGCACTGACCCACTTAAAATTTCAAACTAACTAGTTTCAATTTTTCCTGCAGTATTAATATCGTAGATTATTATACCTATTTCTATTTTCCACTCTTACCATGATGTGTATCACCAAGCACTTTTCCCAACTTATATTTTTTCTGAGGATATCTGAGGTCATTATCCAAGTCATTCAAGACAAAGATTGCGTCTACATAAAAAATATACAAATATCAAAATAAAGACTCTAGATCTATAATTATGGATCATCTAGGTATTAAAAGCCAGATAGCCTCATATCAGTCATGTTTCTCTTCCCTGTTTCTTTTTTTAATTTTTTTACATTTCTTTTTTAATTGTATTTTTTCCCCTACCATTTAGTCCCCTTATTCCCGCTCCTCACAATCACCACACTGTTGTCCATGTCCATGAGTCTTTTTTCATTTTTGCTCAATCCCTCCATCCTCTACCCTCCCCCACCCTTAGCTGTCATCTTGCTCTCTCTGTGTGTGTCTCTATTTTGCTTGTTAGTTTAGTTTGTTAATTAGAGTCCACATATGAGTGAAATCATATGGTATTTTTCTTTCTCTGACTGACTTACCTCATTTAGCATAATGTTATCCATAATGTCACAAAGGGTAAAACTTTCTTCTTTCTTACGGTTGAGTAGTATTTCATTGTGTAAATGTCCCATTGCTGTTTTATCCACTCATATACTGATGGCCACTTGGGCTGCTTCTGTATCTTAGTGATTATAAATAATGCTGCATTGAACATAGGGGAGCTTGTGTTTGTTCGAATTAGTGTTTTGAATTATTTTGGATATATTTCTAGAAGTGGGATCACTAGGTCAAAAGGCAGATCCATTTTTTGGGGGGGTGGGGGGCGTATCTCCACACTGATTTCCACAGGGACTGCACCAGTCTGTATTCCCACCAACAGTGCAGAAAGGTTCCCCTTTCTCCACATCCTCGCCACACTTATTGTTTGTTGAGTTATTGATGATGGCCATTCTGACCCATGTGAGGTGATATCTCATTGTGGTTTCTATTTGCCATTCTCTGATGATTAGTGAGGTTGATCATTTCATATATCTATTGGTCATCTGTATGTCTTCTTTGGAGAAGTGTCTATTCAGCTATTTGCCCATTTTTTAATTGGGTTATTTGCTTTTTTGGTGCTGAGTGTTTAAGTTCTCTATAATTGGATATTAACCCCTTATTAGATGTATTGGTGAATGCCTTCTCCCATTCAGTGGATTTTCTCTTTATTTTGTTGATGTTCTCCTTTGCTATGCAAAAACACTTTATCTTGATGAGGTCCTGTTTGTTTATTTATTCTTTTGTTTCCCTTGCCTGAGGAGATATATCTGATAAAATATTGTTATGAGCTATGTCTGAAATTTTGCTGCCTATGTTTTAGTCTAGGATATTTATGATTTCAGGTCTAACACTTATGTCTTTAATCCATTTTGAGTTTAGTATTGTGTGTGGATAAGAAAGTGGTCTAGTCTCATTTTCCTACATATATCTGTCCAATTTTCCCAACACCATTTATTCAATAAACTATATCTTTAGCCCATTGGATGTGCTTGCTTCCTCTGTAAAATATTAATTGACTAAAAAGTGTGGGTTTATTTCTCAGCTCTCTCCTCCATCTCATTGATCTATATGCCTCTTTTTATACCAGTACCATTCTGTTTTGATTACTATCATCATGGCATGATTCCTCCAACTTTGTTCTCCTTTCTCAGGATTGCTCTTGCTATGCAGGGCCTATTGGTTCCATATAAATTTTTGAAACATTTGTTCTAGTTCTGTGAAACATGTCGTTTTAATCTTGATAGGAATTACGTTGATCTATAGATTGCTTTGTGTAGCATGGACATTTTAATGATATTAATTCTTCCTATCCATGAACATGGTCTGTGCTTCCAGTTATTTGTATCTTCTTTAATTTCTTTCTTCAGTGTCCTATAATTTTGCAAGTACAGGTCTTTTACATCCTTGATTAGGTTTATTCCTAGGTATTTTATTCTTTTTGAAGCAATTGTGGATGGGATTGTTTTCTTAATTTCCATTTCTGTTAGTTCATTATTGACATATAAAAATGCAATTGATTTCTGGATATTAATTTTGTATCCTGCTACTTTGCTGAATTCATTCATCAGTTGCAATAGTTTCTTGTTGGAATGTCTAGTACAATATCTTCTTCATGTCCAGTTTGGATGTCTTTTATTTCTTTTTGTCTGATTGCTATGGCTAGGACTTCCAGTATTATATTAAATAAGAGAGATGAAAGTGGACATCCCTGTCTTGTTCCAAATCTTAAGGGGAACACTTGTAGTTTTTGCCTGTTGAGTATGATATAGGCAGTGTTATTATGTTTCAGTGTGTTCCTTGTATTCCCACTTTGCTGAGAGTTTTTATCATAAATGGATGCTGGATTTTAACAAATGTTTTTTCTGCAGCTATTGATATGATCATGTGGTTTTTATCCACATGTGGTAAATCATATTCATTGATTTGCAAATGTCTTACCAGCCTTGCATTCCTGGAATAAATCCCACTTGATCATAGTGTATGATCTTTTTGGTGCATTGCTGTATTCTTTTTACTAATATTTTATTGAAGATTTTAGCATCTATGTAATATTGGCCTATGATTTTCTTTTTTTGTGGTGTCTTTATGTGGTTTTGGAATTAAGATAAAGCTGGCCTTGTAAAATGAGCTTGGGCCTTTCCTCCTTTTGAGTTTTTGAAGCAGTTTGAGAAAGAAAGGTGTTAGTTCTTTTCAGAATGTTTGGTAATATTCACCTGTAAAGCCATCCAGACCAGGGCTTTTGTTTCTTGGGAGTATTTTGATTAATGTTTCAATTTCACTAGTTGTAATCTGTCTATTGAGTTTCTCTGTTTCTTCCTGATTTTGTTTTGGAACATTGTATGTTTTTAGGAATTTATCCATTTTGTCCAGGTTGTCCAGTTTGTTGGTACAGAGTTGTTCATAATATTTTCTTACAATCCTTTGTATTTCTTTAGTGTCAGGTGTTATTTCTCCTCTTTAATTTCTGATTTTATTTATTTGGGTCCACTCTCTCTCCCTTTTTCCTTTTTTCTTTTTTCTGGGTAGGTCTGGGTAAAAGTTTGTCAATCTCCTGTTTATCTTTTCAAAGAACCATATCTTGGGTTTATCGATCTTTACTATCATTTATTTTTTAGATGCAATTTCATTTATTTCTGTCCTGCTTTTATTATTTCCTTTCTCCTACTTACTTTGAGCTTTGTTTGTTGTACTCTTTCAAGTTCTTTTAAATGTAAAGTTATTTTTTATTCAAGCTTTTACTATTTTTATACATTTTTAAGTGTCAGTTTTTAAGCCATATTTCTCATAAACTTTACATTTTTAAAATCTAAATGCTTTTAAAACAAAATTTTTTAAAAAATTATTGTTCTATTACCGTTGTCCAAAATTTCCCCCATTGGACTCCCCTGCCCTGCCCACACCATGCTATGAATTTCCTTCTTAGGATTGCTTTCTCAGTGTCCCATAGATTTTGGATAGCTGTGTTCTCATTTTCATTTGTTTCAATGTATCATTTGATTTCTTCCTTCCTTGATCTCTTTGTTGATCCATTCATTATTTAATAACATGTTATTTAGCTTCCATGTCTGTGTATTTTCAGTGTCCTTTTTGATTTCTAGTTTCATAGCAGAGAAGGTGCTTGATGTGACGTCAATCTTCTTAAATTCATTAAGACTTGTTTTGTGTCCTAACATGTGGTCTACCCTTGAAAACATTCATGTGGATTTGAAAGTATGTATGTTCTGCTACTTTGTGGTGAAGTGGTATGAACATATCAAGTAAATCCATTTGATCTAGTATCTCATTTAATGCTGCTGTCTCCTTGCTGATTTTCTATCTGGAACCTTTATCCATTGAAGTCAAAGGGGTGTTAAATTCCCTGAGTATGACTTTTTTTCTGTCGTTCTCTCCCTTTATGCCCATCAAGATTTGCTTTACATATTTAGGTGCTCATATGTTTGTTGCATAAATGTTCCCTAGGGTTATATCCTCTTGTTGGATTGTTCCTTTCATCATTATGTAATCCCCTTCTTTGTCTCTTACTATAGCCTTGGTTTTAAAATCTATTTTGTTGAATATCAGTATTGCTACTCCAGCTTTTTTTTTTCTTTCCATTTGCATGAAATATTTTATTCCATCCCTTTACTTATAGTCTGTGTGTATCTTTGATCTGTGATGGGTCTCTTTGAGGCAGCATATATATGGGTCTTCATTTCTTATCCATTCAGCTACCCTATATCTTTTTGTTGGATCATTTAATCCATTTATATGAAAGGTAATTATTGTTAGATACATGTTTAGTGCCATTTTATTGTTAAACTATTTTCCTCTTTTTCTTTTATTCTTAAAGCAAGCCCTTTAACATTTGTTACAGTACTCACTGGTGTTGACAAACACCTTTAGCTTTTTCTTTTCTGGGAATCTCCTTATTTTCCCTTCTGTTTTTTTTTTTAAACAATTTTATTTATTTGTTTGTTTGTTTGTTTTTAGAGAGAAGGGAAAGGAGAAAGAGAGGGAGAGAAACATCACTGTGTGGTTGCCTCTCACACACCCCCAACTCGGGACCTGACATGCAACCTAGTCATATGCCTTGGCTGAGAATCAAATCAGCAACAGGCAGACACTCAATCCATTGAGCCACAGCAGCCAGGGCTTTCTTCTATTTTAAATGATGTCTCAATGTAGGCCTCTTTGGGTCCAACCTGTTTGGGACTCTCTGAGCTTCCTGGACTTATGTGTCTTTTTCTTTCATCAAATTAGGGAAGTTTTTGGTTATTATTTCTTCAAATCAGTTCTTGATCCCTTGCTTACTCTGTTCTCCAGATTCTGCTATTCACATGATGCAGCTGTTGTTACATCTCATGTTGTCTCAAAGGTTTCTTAAGCTCTCCTCATTTCTTAAAATTCTTTTTTCTTTTTTGCTGCTCTGCCTGGGTGTTGTTGTTTTTTTTCAACCTTGTCTTCTAAACCACTGATTCAGTCCTCTGCTTCATCTAACCTACTGTTTATTCCTTCCAATGTATTATTTATTTCAGGTATTGCATCCTTTTTTTCTGACTGATCCTTTCTTATTGTTTTTATGTCTCTCTTATTTTTTATGTTGTTGAGTATTTTTATAGTCACTACTCTAAACTCTCTATCTGATAAACTGCTTGCCTCCATTTCATCTAGTTCTTCTTTTGGAGAATTCTCTTTTCTTTCATTTGGGGTCTGTTTCTTTATCTTCCCATTTGGCTGCTTCTTTGTGTTTGTTTCTATGTATTCGATAGATCTGCAGGACTCTGGTACAGTCCTAAATCGAACTCTGCCTGTGACTGTCCCTGGGCAACCTGTTTGGAGCTATCATCGATCCACAGCATGTGACTCTCTCTGCTGAGCCTGGCTGTGTGCAGAAAGACTCAGGATGCCCAGCAAGGCTGGCTTTTGTCAGCACTGGGCCTGAGGGAGGATTAGCAAAATTCTCAGAGCGCCCAACAATCTGCCTCTGTCTGCAAGCTTTCTGTAAGGTTATTCAATGAATCTTCTAGCTGTATTCCTCAACAGCAGGGCTTAAGAACCACAGGATGGGGCAGAGTAATTTTTGTGGGTGGGGCTATTGCTTCCCCTCAGGCTGATGCCCTTTGGAGAGGAGTACTCTGCCTGAGAAAGATAGCTTCTGCAGCATGGGGAATGACTGAGCACAGGGATCCTTGCAGCTATTCCTTTAGTCCTCTCCTTTGAGTCACCAGCCCCAGACCTTCCTCAAGCATCTTTAGTTCACTCTGTCCTCCCTCTGTCAGAGCCCAGGGAAAGTGGCTACAAATTGCATTTTGTGCATTGGCTCTTCATGAGGCTCTCTGCATCTCCAGCCATCTCTCCTGGTGGACAAAAATCCTGTCACCAGCTGTATGTTATCTGGGTTCCTTTTCTGGTTCTGGTTCTGGTGCTGTAGGCTGCAGAGCCCAGCTTGTGATTTAGACCCCACATTTGTCAGGGGGGACCCCGTGGCCACCGAAATATCCCTGACCACTGAAACATCCCTCCAGCACTTCGGCTGCTGCCCATGGGAGCCCAGCAAGCTCTCTTACACCTTCTCCACATTCCCTACCTCTCATGTCACAGTGATATCACTTCTTCTGCCAGTCCATGGTTATAAGGCTTCTCTCCAGCTAGTATTCAGTTGGTAATTCAGGATGACTTTTCTATAATTTAGTTGTAATTCCACATTGATCCTGGAGAAGTATAGCTTCCACTTACTCCTCTGCTATCTTGGGTTCTTTGCTTCCCTTTTTCAATTAAATAATCATGTAATACTTGGAGATGCTTTGTTCTAAATCAACTGATCCATCTACCAAGTTTCAAGCTAGAGCACATAAAAAAGTTATTTAATGTAGAGTTCAAACAGATTAGTTGATTTATTAAGTTTGTAAATAGATTTTAGCATTAATTTTCTCTATTTTCTTCACATGTAATCATTGGCCTCATAGGCGGGTTGACAGTGTCAATTCAACCTTGAATTTTTTTCTCCACTCAAAAGAAAGCAATAATTTAAAAAATAATAATTAGGTGACACAATCACACTAAAAAAAAAAAAAAGATTTATGGACCAGAAATAGGTTGAATTGTAGAGGATGAATCTGTGGGCCTATTCAGATTCAAGGAGAGAAACAATGAGAGGCATCATTAAACTAGGCTGCTGGCCAGTGAAAGGATGCTGGCAAAGTTCTCCATTGCCTAAAGCTATCTTTAAATAAAGCTGTGACCCATCAGAGCCCGGAAGATCAAAGAGGAGTCTCCTAGGCTCAACCTGGACTGTGCTTTTCACCAGCTCAGTTTTGGGGTCTGGGTCAGGATCCCAGGGCAAGGAAAACCACTCTGAAACTGGAGGGCAGGTAGTAATGAGTCTGGGGGTTGGGGGGACGCAAGCAGGCAAGAACAACTCATGATAAATTTAGGAAGGATTATTCCAAGACCCCGAGGGATTGGCACCAAGGGAAACAGAACAACAAAATGAATACTTGGCTTATTCACTACTAGTAAAATGAAATTATTTTTTAATTTCAAAATGACTACAATAAAACATCTTTGAGTGTCTTATAAAAATAGTTTCATATTTAAAAAGTGAAAAAGTAAGAATGAAACCAAGATGGACATAAACAAATTAAGAATAGATAAAATATAGAACCAGTTAGAAATTTAAGGCGAAAATATTAACTGAATTTTTAAAATCTCTGCACTAACACAGAATCAATCAATTAGAAGAAAAACTAACCAATCTATTCAGAATGCAGCATCAAAAAACAAATAGATTATGGTCCACCAAATATAAATCAAAGATAAACTATATTTAAAAGAGATAATAGCTGAGAATTTTTCAAGATTTAAAATGAAAACATTCTAAGTAAAACTAGGTTCAACCTAGGCATGGCATGGTGAAAGAAAAAAAAAAAAAGTAACAACAATGAAAGAGAATACTAACACTCAGCAAGAAAATACAGGTAATTTTTTTCTTTTTTTATCATACCTTTTTCCTTATCAGTTATCCCCTTATCCCCCTGGCTGGTTTGGCTCAGTGGATTGAGCGTCGGCCTGCGAGCTAAGTGTCGCTGGTTCGATCTTCCAGTCAGGGCACATCAGAGAAGGAAAACTCTGACTCCAAAAAACCTCCGAATGGGGTGGTCTGTGGGCTTCACTTTAAAACTGAATTCTCTTTTCTATCCTAATGGCTTGGACAGAAAGGGCCCAGAGGTCTGAGAGGGGGGAAACATAAACTATTTCCCTCAGCCCAAACTAAATAAAATGGGCAAAAGGGTTTTGGACAGGAGAGATGTGCCTAGCACACCTTCCTCCAAAGAAGCCCTTTTTTTTTTTTTTTTTTCTCCTAATGTGGAACATTGAAAAATTAATCCCTGCCTTTTGCCACCTAGTAGTTATGGATTGAATGATGCTTTTTAACCCTTTTTGCCAAATCTGTTGCCCCCAGAACACAACAAGGATGCCAGCCTGCTAAACCAAGCACGCCGTTGTCCGGAGACAGCCAACTGACCTGGAGTCTGCATGATCCTTCCCCATGCGGGAAGGCCACCCTCCCCTCCACACCCCCACTCTTATTAGGGATTTCTGGACCCAAGGGTAGGTAGGACGACGACCATGTCCAGCTTGAAGCAGCTAGAGGAGCTTGAGACCTTCGCCCATTGTCCTTTACAAGATTACAAAGGGTCTTAATATCTGAGAGGGAGGGATAGTTATTTTTTACGAACCATGGGTATGGACTTGGGGGGGGATGCTGGGGGAGGGAGATACTGGGTGGAGGGGAGTAAAGGGGAAAAAATTGGAACTACTGTAACAGCATAATCAATAAAATATACTTAAAAAAAAAAAAAAAAAAACCTCCGCTGCCTTGCGGCATACCTCTTCAGGGGAAAGGCTAAGGGAGTAAACCCCGACAGAAAATCCGGAGCCGGAGTCCCTAAGGCGGTTTGACGTTGTAGTCAACACCGGCAACTCCTGCGGCGCACCTGAAGCCAAGCTGTATTGACTCCATCTTTCCCTTGGACCCTTCAGCTGCGAAGAGAGGGGGGGTCTGCTGCATGGGCAACAGCAGACCCTCCATATCACCCTGCCCAGGCTCTGTAGCTTCAGCTTCACTGGAGAGGACACTCCAGCGTCATCGCAAGATGTCGATTCAACACGGGAGGAGACAGATACCGTGTCACTCCCGAGTCGGACTGCACAGCCATTCTCGGCGGTGCAGATAGACTCTTAAGAAGCTACACCATCGTCTCTCGAGACGGACGGCTGCCGACGACGATATCCCCTTATCCCCCCCCCCCCCCCCGCTCCCAGCAATTACCACACTGTTGTCCATGTCCATGCATGAGTCCTTTTTTTTTTTGGCTTGATCCCTCCACCCCCTAAACCCCTAAACACCGCCTCCTCCCACCCCACCCCACAGAGCTGTCAGCCTGTTCTCGATCAGTCAAAACAGGTAAATTTTTAAAAGAATAAAAATTGACATAGACCTACCTGAAAAAGTACTTTACTTTGATTTTTAAATATTCTTGCCAGTTTTTCAGTTTATCATTGTGCACATCCTACAGACAATTGTATATGTTAATGTAGCCAGTTTTGTTTTGATTTTATACCAAATGAATATCGATAAGAATAACACTGGTACTTCTATAAACAAAAAACATTTTACCACAGAAAAAATAATTTAAAGTTGAATACAGATTGTTAAATACACTTTATCAAAGTTAGTAATACCTTGAATCTGAACTATGATAATTAGAAACCCAAACATAACAGCCTGGAAGGCACAGCAGTCTGAAGATGTGCTTCTGCGATGTAAAATTAATCATCTTTTTGTTACCTGTGAGCCAATGATTTAGCAATGCAGGCCAAAAATGGACTGTATTAGGGACTTCCGGCCAAGGTGGAGGCTTAGATGGACACGCTAGGTCTCCCTCTACAACTATAGAGGAATACAACTACTTCAAAACAAAGGATAACTAGAAATTCCAGAAAATAAAACTACACGGAAGTCCAACATATGAAGTTATAAACCAGCGGTGCCATTTGGGCAGGTAAGAGTTAAAGTGGGCAGTGCTGTTTGCGGTCGCACCCGGAGCAGCGGGCGGCGAGGAGTCCCGGCTGCGCAAGCCCCTGGCTGTGCGCGACCCCGGCGCTGGGGAGAGCGGCCGCAGCATCGCCTTGAACAGTGAGGCCCAGGGGGGCGGGAGGACGGATCCCGGTCTCCTAGCTGAATAACTGTGTGAATCCATCTTGGACCCCCGCACCCAAAGAAAGCACCACAGGGCTGCGAAATAGGTCGCGGACAGGCAGGCGCCGGTCGCTAATTTGTGACCGTACACAGGCACTGCCCCCGACAGCCAGCCCAAGAAAACAAAACGCATCTGTCAAAATGAGGCAGGCAACTATAGAGATCCTGGTGACACAACTCACCAGACAGCAGATAGAGAACCTGACAGATGAACAGATAAGAAACCTGTCAGAGGCTCAGTTCTGGGCCATTGTTATCAGGTGGCTTACAGAATTCACAAAAGAGCAGGAAAAAGATATGAAAGAAGCGAAAAACTTTCATAACGAAAGGAACAAAACCGCATACGAGACAGAAGGAAAGGAAATAAAATCCAGAGTTCATTTCAACAAACTGGAATATGGAGAAGGAACAAGCAGTCAACCAATGCAGAGAGAGGAAATGGGAAGCAACAATGAAAGGATCAGAAACCTCTGGGACAGCTATAAAAGGCCCAACATAAGAATCATTGGTTTGCCAGAGAATGAGGAAGATGAACTAGAACTTGAAAAATTGAGTGAAAATATAATAAAGGAGAACTTCCCAGACTTGGGGAAGGGAATAGACCTGCAGATCCAGGAAGCAAGGAGAGTTCTCAAGAGACTGGACCCAGGGAGAACCACTCCAAGACACATTATAATCAAAATGTCAAAAATTAAAGATAAAGAGAGAATCTTAAAAGCAGCAAGAGAGAAGAAAAGAATTATGTACAAAAGGGTCCCAATTAGACTATCAGCTGACTTCTCAAGGGAAACCCTACAGGCAAGAAGAGACTGGCAAGAAATATTCAAAGTAATGAAAATCCAAAACCTACAACCACGAATACTCTATCCAGCGAAATTGTCATTCAGAATAGAAGGACAGAGAAAGTGTTTCCAGGACAAAATAAAACTGAAAGAGTTCATTAGATCCAAACCACTGTTATATGAGATGTTAAAGGGACTGGTTTAAAAAAAAAAAAACAGAAGCTAGGGAGATGAAACAAAGGCAAACTAAATAGGCAACGAGAGTGGAAGAGGAACTGTGGGTACGGGAAGCATATTGGGGGGAGGTCAACAGGGAGGGGGAATGGGGAAAGGGAGGGAGATGATATAGGAATTGGGGATCAAGGTAGGAGGGAATGGAATAGACGGAGAGAGGTTGGGAGGAACTGTATGCACAACTAATGGACATAATCTAAAAGGGGGGGACAACTGGAGGGAGGGGGGCCACCGGGTGGAGGTGAGCAGAGGGAAGGGAAATTGGCACAAATGTAATAATTTAATCAATAAAACACATTAAATCTGAAAAAAAAATGGACTGTATTATAGCTACAATCTAGTAACAGTATAGTTATAAATGAGAACGTATTTCCAACCAAAGCCTGAATACTCAGATGTGTATAAACTGGAGAAAATTACCCACTTAGATTCAAAAGCTCCCTGTTTTAGGGTGTTTTATTTGTTTGTTTAAGAATTGTCATAAAACCCTGGCTGGTGTGGCTCAGTAGATTGAGCGTCAGCCTGTGAACTAAGTGTTACTGGTTTGATTCTCAGTCAGGGCACATAACTAGGTTGCACGTCAGGTCCCCAGTTGGGGGCGCGAGTGAGAGGCAACCACACAGTGATGTTTCTCTCCCTCTCTTTCTCCTTTCCTCTCTCTCTAAAAGTAAATACATAAATAAATAAACAAACAAATTTTTTTTAAGAAAAGAAAAAAAGAATTGTCATATATCTTTCTTCCTCCCTTCTAGAACTTGTAACCATTATGTCCATATCCTTGAGGTAGGAGTAAATGCTTCACAATTTTTTCCCTAAGATAAATAACCATAATTACATTTATCTTCTTGACAAAACTACTATGCACCGACTAATCAACACTTTCTTAATATGATTAATTATAAAAGTTACTTTTGGTGGGTGAGAGATAGGGAGCTATTGTTTAATGGGTACCGAGTTTCAGTTGAGGATGATGGAAAGTTCTAGAGATGTACAGTGATGATGGTTGCACAATACTGTACATATACTCAGTGCCACTGAACTGTACAATTAAAAATGGTTAAAATTGTAAATTTTATGCTATGTGTATTTTACCCCAATTAAAAAATATAACATTGAGGGAAAGTTAACGTCATCAATGCTTTAGAAGAACAAGGAAATTGGTGCCATCTGTTGTATTCAAACAAATGAGTGCCATTAGTATGGATAAAAATTAGGATGAGAATTGTCTTATCAAGTTCCTCGTTTGTGATTGCCTTCATTGATATTTTCAGCCTTGCCACTTTTCCCAGTCTCTGTGGACTTTTCCAACGGGAAATTTACCTCTAATCTGTACATGTCACCAGTCTTCCTACAGCTCTAGCTTATCTGCTCCAAGCTAAACTGAAAACTGCCCTGTCATTTCTTCTAACCTTTGAGTTTGAGGCAATTCTGAGAATTTCTCTCACGGCAATTGTCTGTCCTTCTGGATACCATGCTACAACGAGGCCAATCACAGACGACTGGGGTTGAAGAACCTTGAAAGTACTGTGATCTTTCCAACATCAGCCACTCTAAAACCACCTTAACAAATAAGACAGGTTCTGTTGTTTGTAAATCTGTCATCATTCTGCCCTTCAGGGATTGTTCTTCTAGAAACATCATCTGCCAATGCAAATCTATCAGACTTTGTATTAAAGCACGTTTCCCTTTGTGCTTGCCAAAATTAAATAAGGGCAAAACTCATCATCCTCTTACTAAATTTTATATTTAGTTTTTGAAGGTCATTACGAAATTGAAATCAGACCCCAGTTATCTCTTCTACAGCAAAATATCTTTGAATTTCATTCTTTGAACTTCAACACATAAGGCTGGATTTCTGTTCTTACAAAGTTTGTGATCATTTGTTTCTCTTCCATACTTCTATTTTCCTTAAGATATGGAGGGCATAGCACTCAAATTCAGGTACGGTGATTTTTAAATTAATTTCTGCATTATCTTATAATCTAGGAGCATGCTAATTTTTTGAGACAGATTCTACTACAGATATATACATGGTGGAGCAAAGTAGGTTTATAGTTGTTTGTATTCAAAATGCTATAATAATAAATAAAAATACAATAATAAACTCTGTTTCATGTACTCACAACTCTAGACCTATTTTTGCCCTACCCTGTAGAGCTTAAAATTCATTGTATATCTTAAATGGCCACTACTACACTTATTGTCCATATTTACATTTGTCAGTCATTTCTCACATTTGTATCAATTAAACTCAGCCTGTTATTCCATATTTAACCATGAGCAATCATCTTTTTCAGATGACACCAAGTAACTCTTCAATGTAACACTGATCTCAAAGGAGAAGGTAGTATGGGTAACATTTATTGAACCCACATACATGTCAGGATAGCTTAACTTTATTTTAAGCTTGTTTATTTTAATATCTTGATTAATTATAACCTAAATATAACAGTGCCAGTAATAACCCTAATGATAGATAATTTCAACATATGATTCTCTGTGTATCAACTTTCTACTCTGTTTTTAAAATCAGATTACTAGGTAGAGGCATTTTGAGTATGTATTATTTATCAATTGTATATTTCATATGAGAGTGCAGCATCTATTTTATTAAGCCCCTTTATTTCCCTTAAGAGGCAAAAGCTATGCAGAAGTTAAAACTCTCCATTATGCAGGTAGAGTGAAATGCACCCTATAGTTCAATCAAATTATAGAGAGCCAGCCCTGTGCATTCAGGAGTAGGTATGGTCTGTTGAGGCATAAAAGCCCAGCAAAGGAGAGCAGAGGCATGGTGATCATCACAATAGTTATGACTTTAATGGTACAAATCCTTCAAAAAGAAGTGTTTTACAACAGGTAGGTTCTATACAACCTGCATCTCGTGCATTATCTCTGACCTGGTCTGGGCTCCAAGCCTTCTCAATTAGGAACAACAAATACTCATTGCCAAGCATGACCTACAAGATTGCTAAGCAATGATGAATATAAGGGAAGGAGAGGTAGGGCACCCATGTCACAGCAAAACTACCCTGCCCAGTCCCCCAAGGTGATGAAATGTGCGGCTGTCATAGACTCAGTAATACTGTTATAATTGGGATGTACGGGGAATAGGTGCCAGCTGCAGAAACAGTATGTGCTTTGACAAGAAGTGTGTTGCAAGCTGCTGCCAATCTGTGTCTGCTGCCAACTCCACTCAGCTACAAATAGAAATGACGATGCACAGTGGGCCACAGCTCTCAGAGTAGCCTTCACCAAACACTGCTTCAGGTCCAAGCAAGATCTGGAATTCCAGAGTGGTTATGGCAGTCTTCAAATTAGTTACACATCACAGAGTATTACTACTCAAAGGATGTCCACAGGTCACCTGCATTGACATCAACAGAAAAGCTTGCTTAAAAATGCAGCTTCATCCTTCTTCCACCGCAGACCTATTAAATCAGAATCTCTGAGGGTGAGGATCCAGAAACTGTATCTTTAAAGCTCCCTGGTGTTCCTTATGAATACTTTGGTTTGAGAGCCAAGGTCAAGTGAGCCAAATAAGAGATATCAAAAGCATAAGTCACAAAACCAGATAAAGTAAGTAGAAAGTAATATCATCTTGCATTCTTCTTATGCTTTCCAATTTAACAAGTGTTTTTATAGTAACCTCATTTCTCCATAAGTATATTTTACAGAAAAGATAATACCTAGACCAAAAATGTAGTTTAAAAATGTTTCAAATGATTGGGAATACAGCAAAGATACTTTAGTAATGTTTAGAATTCTTTCTACTCTACTGTTCTGACTCATTGTAATAATAACTATGATGACATGAATAATGATAAAAAGGAAAAAAATGATACCAGCCCTTCCTATGTGCCAGATACTGTGCTAAGATATTATGTTCATTACCACATTTAATTTCCATAAAAACACATGAGATATTATACTTCCAGTTTTACAGTTGATGAAATCAAGACTCAGGAAAACTAGATTAGATTGCCTGAGATCATAGAGCAAGTAAAATTATAGTGCCTAGATTCAAATGTTCTACCTCTCTTTAATGCATGTGCTCTGACCACTCTGGTCCAAAGCTTCTCTGGTCTGACTCACTCAGTCTAGCTACAAAGTCACTCTATTGTTTAAAGAAAAAACCTAGTTTTAGTTCTCACAATAACCGGTGTGGTAAGATCTAGCCTTATCAAGTGAATGAACTTCTCAATGACCCCCTCAGCACCATATCCTCATATCTTCATTCATTAGCAATAGATTGACTTCCCATTCAATGCCATAGATTGTGTTTGGTGATGGGAATACAATGACGCACAAAATGAGGTTGGTGTTCTGATGGAATTTATAAAGTGGTGTAAATTTAGAGCTGTACTCCCCCTGACTGGAAACAAATGGAACCCTATGTTCTCAAATTGTCTTCCCTTCATGACTCTGTATTCTGGCGGAAATAAAAAGTAACACAATAAAAGCATTCTCACTCACTGCAATAAATAGCCAAAGGTTATTCCTAGAAAAGTCAAAATCTTACTCCCTAAGAATGAATACTTGATAGGTGCAATTTCAAGAACAAGGACAGGCAAAAAAGGGAGATACTCTGGATCAGTGAACATTCCTAGCTGCACCGAACTCAGCCACCATAATTTGCCTTTTCACATCAACAACCTTAGAAGCCATATTTATTTCTTCTCACTATTCACGGCACCTTTAAAGCAAGACTGCTGCTTGTACTTACTTCCCCTCAAATCTCACTGCATAGGCTAATGTCTACTGCACCTATGCTCAGGGTAGCCCTTGTCTCTGTGTTTGAAAGCTCTTCACACTTCCCTCCCAAAGTACATAAATGGGAATGAAAACTGCCAGTTCTCTAGAACAACATCTGAGGCACTTGGTGAGTACTGACGTGCTGCAGACTGGCCACAGATGGCCACCCAGAGACAACCATATGACTGCATAGACTTCTGCAGAGAGCAATATGTGCCAGGAAGTATAGCCAAAGTCCGCATCTATATGCCCACACTGAAGTCACATCATTGTGCTCCTGCCAGAAGCTTCCTGAGGAGGGAGGAGATTAAGCAGGTGTCCATTTCAAAAAGTCCCTCCCCTTCTGTGACAAAGAGATTAAGACCTAGTTCCATGTACTGTAGAAACAGCTTTCTGAATCCCTCTCATCCATTTAGATCACAGCACTGCAGCAAAATCTTCCCTCCCAGTCTCCATGATAGTCTACCTATTAACATTTTTACATCCTCAATGCTTAACAAGTAAACAGAGATGTCCTCCCTTGTAATGCTACCAGAAATACAATGCTATCTATATAATAAATTCTGCATTCTGCCAAAATATACATCCCAACCAGCAATCATAGTAACCATTTCCTAATAGATTATGTTGGAGCATTGATCACAGGCTTCATGCCTTGGAAACCTCAGCCCCTGTCTGTGGAGTCACAGCTTGATCTTATTCTCAGGAAGTGAAAGCAGACATTGAAAAGATTATGGCATAATTTTAAATATGTGTGTGTGTGTGTGTGTGTGTGTGTGTGTGTGTGTGTGTGTGTGTGGTTAAAATACTTAATTTTTAAATTTGTTTATAAATTAATAATCAGATACCTCCTCACAGGCTTAAGTATTACTTTGCTTTTTTAATATTCTAGACATTGAATAAATCTTGTTTTGTCTGCCTTATTATTTCTGGTGCTAATCACTCAAGTAGTTAATAGCCCATAACTATCTTTACTGTAACATTTTATTCCCTTTAGCTTTTTCTTTTTCTTTTTCTAAAATTATTTATTTATTTATTTTTAGAAAGAGGGGAAGGGAAGGAGAAAGAGAGGGAGAGAAACATCAATGTGTGGTTGCCTCTCGCATGCCCCCAGCTGGGGACCCAGCCCGCTACTGGACATGTGCCCTGACTGGGAATCAGACCAGTGACCCTTTGGTTTGAAGGCCTGTACTCAATCCACTGAGCCACACCAGTCAGGACCCCTTTAGTATTTTCTTGATTTCATTTAAAAAAATCTTTTTAGAGCTAGTTTACCCTCTCCCTGGTAGGTTTACTGAACTCATAAATGAACTCATATTTTCTTATTTGTTTAGGTTATTTAAATGAACTACATTGTGATCTTTTGTTTATCAAGCTTATATATATTATCACCTGTTGAATTACTTTAAATATTAAGGTAAATTAAAAATTTTGTATCTAATAATAGGTCTTTTAAAAGAGCACTATTATTTTTAACTATCTTTACTGTTAAAAAGTTAAAAAAAAAAAAACCTAAGATCTCTTCTCTTTAATATTTATTTTATTTACAATTATTTAATGGTTATAGGAAACCTGAAAATAGATATTTTTTTAATATTTTAAACTACTTGAATAGTGAGATGGATAATGTTTAACCTCATATTTTTTATAAGGGTTACAAATCACTTAACAGGAGGTGTAATTTCAGGTTCGAAATGCAGCTCTGGAATTCTTTCTTAACAAGCCTTCACGTATTAGAGCGACAACTTCTATAGTATATACCAAAAAAACTTACATGCAGAAAAGCAAGTAATATTTTATTTATTCTTTAGAATATGAGGGCATTTCTTGGATATTCCATTAATATTGTTACATTTATCCCAGGAAGTAAAATGCAAAATCATGACACACATAATTTGCTTTTGAAGTACTGATATGAGTCACAGAAGATTCCTGGGTTAATTTGATGTGCTTATTCAGCATTTTATATGTCAGGGCAGCCTGCTCTGAGTTCATTACATTGTTGCATAGGTTTTGAAACATTATTAATATTACACAAGTCAACCCTTGTGCAATAGTGAAGAGAACTGCAGAATAAAAACACGCTAAAATGAGATTGCTCCATTGGGCACGGTATACCTATTAGGTCACGTCAATTAAGTCATTTCTGAAACAAGAAGTATTTGTTTGAACTAAAATTGGTGTTATTTTAAATTGGCACTGTGAATTCTGAACTTGAATCTTATAGTGAGTGACTTCGTATGATAGCTAAAAGGATAGAAATATTTTCAACCATCACAAGAGAATCTGTGTTTGAAACTACAGGACGTCTATTCTTAAGAAGTCCCAGGTGCTTTAAACTTCAGGCTAAAATATTTATCTTAACCCATCACTTTTAAGTTAGGTTTTATTTTCAATGTGTATAATCCTTTTTCATTGAAAAAATAATATTATAACAGCAGCAAAAACTATTCATGTTTTTGAATGGAAAGGATCAGAAAAAGTATAACATGACCACCATATTATTATAGTTTATTTACCTTTCTCTTTTTGCTTTTTAAATTTCTAATAATGTGAATATTAGAATTTGAAATTTTAAAAATAGAGAAAAAAATCCAGAGCAATAACCTAATGTATAACTACTATTTCAATAAATATAAGTGTTCCGATACCCAATTAATAGAGCCTATTAAAAAGGAAAATATCACCCATGACCACATTCAAAGTTGGTGTTTCTTATAACAAAATGTGACAACAATAACACCTCATTATTTCTGATGCCATCTATATTTGGTAGCACTAAGAGTAAATCAATTTGAAGAATAATATATTCACCTTTATTTAAAGCAAAAACAATCACCAAACACCAACAATTCAATGTAAGTAACTACATTTTGTTAGTTTTTTTCTTTAAATGTATTGTATTTAGGGACTTCTAAAGAATGACATGTCTTATACATACAATGATTTTTAACTACAATTTGAAATCCTATTCTAATTTTATATAATGTTAAACTAGTTTTTGGACTTTATAAATTTGATTTATAAAATACCTATTATGTCTTTCAGTTAAACACATTTCATATAGATTTATGATTGAAATACAAAAAGAAAGAACAGGGAAAAATAGCTCTAAGTAATATTTTTTTATAAAGTTCTCCTCTCAAATAACTACTTGGACAAATCCACAGAGTAGAGTTAGAAATAGCAAGCCTCTCTGGTGCTTCGCACCCTTTACTTTGCTCCTTCTGGCAAACACTCCAATTATTATAACAACAAGGCCTTCTTGTACTCTAACCTTGATTCTTGAACCTTTCTTGACTTTGCCTTCTGCTCTGTTTATAAATCTGCTTGAGGTCACTTATACCATCGTTAGCACTTATTAGACTTATACCACTTAAAAGCTGCTTAACTTTGCTCTATGTTGGCTTCCTCATTTGTAAAATAATAATAACAGCAACTTGCAGGGCAATGGTGGTGACTGAACAACTTGATATCGTGGCTGGCATATGTAAATGTTCAATAGTGTCAGCTACAATTATTTCAATCAAAAGGATGATAGACTCTATCATTTCCCATATAAATTTTAAAAAAGAATAATGTACGCTAAATATGTCCAACTATTCTACTTTTTGTCTTTTCTCCCAATTCCATGTCTTACCCTCCATGCTCCCCGCCACCCCGTCTGCTGTGTTAGCACTCTGCAAGGAGCTCTATTACACAACAAGGGACTCAGGCTGGGAAATGTGGGGGAGCAGATGGAACATTGGGTGAGCATCAAAATGTTTGCCACAGTCTGCCTTTCCGAGCACCAAACATTCCTTCGTTCCCTTCTTTCCACACATGGATACCATTCAAGCCCTTCTCACAGGAGAATGCTGAAGGCCCATCCTTTTGGCATCCGCATCCAAGTCCATTATCTGTGAGCGATCTGTAGTCATCACTAAATCACTTTCAAATGTGAATCCATCTGTCCTGCAGCCACTCAGGGCACAGTGATGGAAGAGTAACCATGGTGAAAAACCTATTGGAAATAGGATGATTGAGAGACATACAGAACCCACTGGCCTATAGCAAAGCAATTCGGAAATTCTCCTAAGCAAATATTATGAGGGCTTTCAGTAAAGAGTATGGGGGTATTTCTTAATTAGGCCCTAATTTCACACCTTAGGAAGATCTCTCTGGCTTCATCCTCTAAGAGACTTTTTTCCTTTTTGGTTTATTTTTTGGCTGCAACTGAAGTAGTCATTAGAGTCAGCCCCTTAGGTGCTGCACAGATTTCTCAGTCATCGGCACAGGAGAGGAATGGAATCCCAAGACTTGTTTTAAATCTTGAGTTATCACAGACCTTCAGACCAGGTTCACAGATTCCTTAGCAAATACACTTTTATCTCAAAAAGTGATAGGTTTCTTTGATAAAATGAACTGTGGTCTCATATTTCATTTAGTTTGTCATTTTTGTTTTTGTTTCTGCTTTTCTCTTTCTCAACACCAACCCCATCATCCCCTCCCTCTGCGACACACACACATGCACACATAGACACACAGACACACACACACAGCATCCTATAGTTTTCTTTCAACTTAAGGGCACTCCTTGAGACTGCAGGCTTTTTTGTAGAAAACTAAATCTCTAACTTACATTTTTCCATGAGCCATTTGTCCAACTGAGTGATTTTTCTGAGTACCATATAGTTAGTCTGATCTTCTCCCAGAAGCAATTTAATCAACTGAAAGATTTTATGGGGGATTTTCCCACTGCAAGCTGGATGCAGAGGAAATTCCTCATGTTCTAGGAGGTTATATCTCAGAAAATAGAAACCTTGATTCCTTAATCACCAACTGAAGGAAAGCTATCTGTGAATCAGAAACACCTACATCAGCCTGTTCCACGAGTAAGAATTAATTGATATTGTTTATAGCCATTGAACTTTAGGGGTTTATTTCTTACTACAGTTAGCATTACCCTGCTTTATACAATCAATTGCTCAAGAATATTCTAATAACATTATATTTTATTGATATAATGGGTGGAATTGTTGCTCAATGGATAGTAACTGAGGTAGTATTTTTGTATTCAATAATAAAATGAAAATCATATCTGGGCTTGCCAAGAAATACAATTTGTTTGCTGTTCATCTAGTTATCTGTTGACCAAATTAAAAATTGAATCATAATAAACATTCCTAAAATAAATATAAAGCTTTATAGTATACAACATAAATTTAGTAGCTAAAATGATCCTAAACTATATATGAAGCAAAAATATCACATAAAAGAAATATCAACGTATGCTTTCCAAGTTTCACTGAACATCACGTAGAGATTAAACAGTGATTTTTTAAAAAATAGTAATGGCTGCCACTAGACCCCATTTTTAGCCTTTGTAACATTGATGACATATGTGTCTGCCTATAAAGCATTTTTGTGTTATCCACTTATTGTTTCTAAAAACAATGGTTTATCACTAGTTATTAAGTTAAAAGGAAGACATTCGACTTAGCTTTAAATGTGAAATATAACTCTCAACTTTGGTAACTTGTAAGTTTAATACTAGGACTCTGATAGAAAATGCTGTAATCCTTTCATTTTTTTCCTGTGTAACTTATTAGATTTATCCGTGCCATTTGATCTTGGGTTTGTTTTAATATTTAAGCATTTTTCTCCATGATAGAGTAGTTTTAACAAAACTCTGAAAATGAAAGAAGAAGCTGGATTTCCAGAATTGGCTCTGTTTCTTTTGCTTTTAAATCAGTGGTTGAGTGGGGGAACTGGGGGCATCATGAATATTGATTATTTATGTAGAAATAGGTTTGGACATTCCAGGTTTATATAAGTGTTTTCCAAGAGATAAAGTATGCACTGCTTAGATTGGATTAAATTATTAGGACAAAGAAATGATCCTCCTGATGATGATCAAGGAAATGCAAGTTAAAACTACACATGACTATTTTCTTACACCTCTCAGAATGGCAAAATTTTAAAAGATTGCTCATTTTTAGGATTGAAATAAATATAGGGAATGGGTACTAGGTTGTCTGATGTTAGCTTTTGAAGTCCCTTTCATCACAAAACAGAAGCTAGGAATTGCCTTTCTCCAAATCTCCTACACTGCATTCCAGGTACCATGCTAATTAGACTCACTTGTACCAGGCTCGGGGAGCCAAAAGGAGGGAAGAACCATCACACTTCAGAGGTTATTGCAGCCAGATGCGTGTCCACATGTGAGATTTTGACTAGTTTTAAAGACCCACCCATTTTCGTTCTGCTGACTGAGGTAGTTGGTCAGAGCTTCCCAGAAATTCTTGAAGATTTAGCAATTTCCTGGCAAGTTGTAAAGAACCACCCACATTGTTGGTACAGCCAGAAATCATTTCTAGCAGCTATCTGGATCTGCTTCCTTACCCCTTCCCATGGTTTTGGAAGCTTCTAATTTTAAGTGCTTAACTCTCTTACTTATGGAATTCATAGAGTGACCTCTCTTTTCCTGACAAACAACTCCTGACTAATAAAGGCCTCCTCAAAAAGTGTGGTGAGAGTACAGGTTATTATAACACTCGTAGAATACTGTGGTACAAAGAATTCTAAAATGACCTTTAATGACCCATGTTCTTCTATTCTCCCCTCCCATATAGCATGCGTGAGACATGTTACTTGTTTCTAGTCAAAAT
Source organism: Furipterus horrens (assembly GCF_987537825.1). Taxonomy (NCBI): domain Eukaryota; kingdom Metazoa; phylum Chordata; class Mammalia; order Chiroptera; family Furipteridae; genus Furipterus; species Furipterus horrens. The sequence continues at coordinate 73,245,301 of NW_028327175.1, forward strand.
TATGGGATGTCATTCTCATGGTTTTATTGCATAAAGGACAAAAGTGAAGGACTAACAGGTTAATTGATCAGTCAACTTTAAGTTAATTAAAAGGATATTATCTTGGGTGGGCCTGTTCTAATCAGATGAGCCCTTCATGAGATCTAGAGGTCAGAGTCAGGAGATCTAGAGAATCTCTCCTTATCATCTTGCAGAAGCAAGCCAGCATCCATTCTACAGTTTCAAGGAAATGAACACTGCCAACTATTAGGTGAGCTTGGCAGAGGCCTCAAGCATCAGATGAGACCTCAGCCCCATCTAGCACCTTGTTTGCAACTTTGTAAGAACCTGAGCAAAGCACCTGCCTAGACCATCCCTGGACTCCTAGCCTGTGAAAACTGTGAGTAAATAAACATGTATTGTTTGAGCCACTAAATTTGACAATTTGTTATACAGCATTCAAAAACTAATATAAATATCATTTGATAAGTCCTATTAAAACTTTAAATGTATCTGTTTTGATCTAACAATTTTAATGCTAGGATTTTTTAAGGATTTATCACGTTTCAATATATAAATATTAGCAATAGAGTATCAGATTATATGCACAAATACATTCATTATACTGTTGTTGTAAGTAGCAAAAAATAAATTAAGTTAATGTCTACTAATAGGAAACTATTTGCTAATAAGAATGAGATGATTGCCATGCACAAATTTCTATATTTACAGAAATTTAAAAGCATGTTTCTAAACAGTACTTTTAATGTTGTCCCCTTGTATTATAAACAGTTTATGCAAATTTTTCTGTATGTACATTTGTATTCTTTTACATGCATAGAAAACTGTCTAGAAGTATACCTTTGAATGTCTGAAAAATGGTTAACCCTGGGGAATTGAATATAAGCAGGGTAACATGAGGAAAAACCTTTATTTTCTCCTTCCAACAATAGTACATTGTGTAACTTTTTTGTAATTGTGTGAATTACTCACTCCTGTAAATGTTTTAAACAGAAAAAGTTGTTAGAACTGAATGATGGAATCTGTAATGGCTTCATTTGCATTAAGTGCCCAGAACAATGCTCTACCTGAGGTAGGCTCTCAATAAACAGTTGTGAAGTGAATAAATCAAGCTATGACATTCACAACATATTAGTTTATGAGATGAAGGAGGAGTTAGCTAATTTTGGATTTCACCCATAAAGAGATCTGAGTTTTGATGGAATTCACAGCTGACAGTTGCTTTCCAGGGACAAATCATTAAAAAGCTTTGTTCATATTGTTCTTGAATAGCTGATAATAAAGTTAAGCTAACTGTGATCAAAATAGGTTTAATTACTAGGTGGAGGGATTTTTTAAATATTCCTTGAAAATACTAAAGATCTTAAGATTTCCAAGTGGAGAATATGCAACTTGTTCAATTTGATACATATAAGGTTTAGCTCTGTCATATTTTCTTAACACCTCTCAAAATTTTTTTTCAAAGAATGGACAATATATCATTAAGTGAAAAAAAAAAAAAAGCTTCTTAAGAATAGCATCTCAGTGAAGACTCAGATCCTATGTTACATTTGAAGTGTACATTAGTTAATCCTGTATAGATCATAAGGAAAGAGCTCATTCAAAGATACCTTGGGATTGGGGCAATGTGAAATTTGAATAAGATAAACAGAAAAAAAAATCAGAAAACATTTAGCAATAACAAAAATGAACCTCTGAACTAGTGAAATGGGTTCCTTTAATGGTCTATCAATTTTAACTTTAACAAAAATTCTTTCCTAGAAAGTACCAGCATTTGTAAACAAATTATCTAAATTTTTAATTTCCATTTTAGGCCCATTGATGATGAGTTCACTATGAAAACAAATCTGAGGGAATAAGCAGTATCAAATAAGGAAACTCATGGTCAAGTCATGTCACTAAATACTAGCACCACATGCAGTGCTTTCTCAAGAGCCCAGTTACAGTTTTCTACACCTGTTAGTTCCAGATAAAAGCCTCTGCATCTTTGTATGTCCGCTTTTCCTGATAGAGATCTTAGTAGTAGTAACTTCTCAAAAGCATTACTGCTCTTTGATTTGATTATCTGCATTTTCAATTGGTGAGATTTGAATTTTAAATGGCATTTAGCACGTCTTTTACTATTTAATTTTACCGACTTGTTATAATGCCCTAGCACTTGATTTATTGGTATTATGTTACTTCTATGTCAAAACTTCTCATTGGGCATTCTGGAACCATCTGGTGGAAGACTCCTCAAAAGACAGATTTTTGTGACCCATTGAGATCTGTGGAATGGTAACTTCTTGATGGTTGGGCCTAGGAATCTGTTTTTGAAAAAAAAAGGTACCTCGAAAGCACTTAAATCTTAGAACCTCTACATTTTCAGTGAGTGTGTTTGTACAGGAATCTAGTTAAATGGAAAAGAGAGCACAAAGAGAGGGGGAAAGGAGGTGGGAAGCAATCAAGGTGTCCTTCAGTAGGTGAACAGATAAAGAAATTGTGATACATTTAGACAATGGAATAGTTGTATGTGCTGAAAAGAAATGAGCTATCAAGCCTTGAAAAGATGGAAAAAACTTACATGCATATTACTAAGTGAAAGAAGCCAATCTGAAAAGGCCACAGACTGTATGATGCCAGCTATCTGACATTTTGGAAAAGGCAATATTATGGGTATAGTAAAAAGTGCAGCAGTTGCCAGGAGTTTGTGAATAGGAGGAGCACAGAGGATTTTTAGGGCAATGAAGTATTCTGAAGATACCGTCGTCGTCGTCGGCAGCCGTCCGTCTCGAGAGACGATGGTGTAGCTTCTTAAGAGTCTATCTGCACCGCCGAGAATGGCTGTGCAGTCCGACTCGGGAGTGACATTCTGAAGATACCACAGTGATGGGTACACGGCATTGCGCATTTTCCAACACTAAGAACATGCAACACCAAGGTGAACCCTAATGTAAACTATGAACTTTGGGTGATAATAGTGTCAATGTATGTTCATTGATTGTAACAAATATACAGCTCTGCTGCAGAGTGCACACAGTGAAAGAGGTGCATATGTGGGGATGGAGATACATGGGAACTCTTTGTACTTTCTGCTCAATTTTTCTATGAACTTAAAATTGTCCTAAAAATAAAGCCTATCTTTAAATAAAGGCAAACAGGGACTAAATATGGAAATAACAAAAAAAATAATATCAAAAAAATTCTCTAAATAATTTTCTTTAACTCTTAAAACAATACATTTGAGTCCTTTAAACAAAGGACTTTCTAGTGTTCTGTTATCAAGGCTTAATCAGTTCTTTCTCAGATTAGAATCAATTATTGTTATCAAATCAACAGAAAAGCAGATTAGAAGGACCCTAAATCATGTGATTGATTAGAGTATTATTTTCACTCAGACAAAAAGTTTATTTTTTCTTCTCAGAACTTGAAGTTTTAGTTTACTAAAACAGCCACAACTTCACCTAAATCAGCCTAACAATATTGTATAAAAATTATTTGCCCATTTTCAAATTCAAATTTACTCACCGCGGATTCCCCATCCCTTAATTTCATTTATTCTGAACCACCATGGTACTTATATTAGCTAAAACATAATTAAATGCTAATAATTTAAATATACTTCTTAGGTAAGAGTTCCTGGGAAATGATGCTCTGTACTCTGAGAGAAGGGAAAATCTCAGACTGTTAGCAAGGACTGAGTTCACCGTCTGTTACCACCACAACTAAATACATAGGAGGGGAGTTACCACACGTTTGTTATATAGGTTGCATCCAGCGTAGCAACCTTGTGATAGTTTCATTCATTTTATAAGTGGAACGTATTTGGCATGTTCTATTGAGTCTCAGACATTCTAGCATGATGAGCTGAGAGATTTTTATCAGGTGGGAAATAGGTTTAGGATGTTTCTGAAAAGCATAGGACCTTTGTAAACTTCATATTTAAGAAGAAATTGTTATAAAAGATTGTAGATTGCAATATTGTAAAATATTTTTCTACTCATTTCATTAATATCCATTTTACAATTTCAGAATTAAGTTTTTATAGTCCCTGTCATTTTATACTAAGAAATGGGGTAGTAGAAGAAACTCCAAAGACAGTTTTAATTCTATTTTTCACATTCCAGTGACTTTGTCTTGAAATTTTTTTTTTTAGTTTTCACCTATTGCAAAGGACATAATCATTCAGGTTATCCTGATCACACAGTTCTTTAACTGCATTAAAAGAAAACCTAATCAATAAAAGTTTTAGATTTAATTGTAGTATGTTTTACATTTCTCTTCTTTGCAAAGAATTGATAAAAATAGGTGTAATCTTAAGAAATTGGGGTAAAATCTAAACTTCCTCTTATTCTTTCTCAATTTGTAGATTGGAAGCCACTTTGTTGAAATCCTCCCACTACCCTCACCCCACACTTCTCTACTTTGTTGAAACCCTACCCAACATAAAGAAAAATGTTTTCCTACAAAACTTTCTGTAGTTTCTCCTACCATATATGCTCTCGCCATTACTTGAGCCCCATTGTATCTTGTACTTTTCTCATGGCACTATTCACATTCTACCTCATACTAATGCTATTGCCATATTTGTTTATTCCTTATTAGAAAGGCTTTCCTTGTAAAGCTGGGGCTTGCATCAGTCATCTTTGGCCTCCTCTGCCTAGTGCTTTAGACATAGTAAGCATGCAGGAAATGTGTGTCTAACCGACTTGATTTTTTAGGTTTGGGGGAGGGTGTGGAAGCCATTTAAAGTGGGGTAATTGTCTTGAACTATTTCAAACTCTTAATCATATGCATCAAAATTGCTTTTTGAGTTTCATTTCCTTGTTGACCACAGCATACTTTTACCATACTTTTCCCTGGGGGAACCTATTCTTCTCTGATGACTTCAGCTACTACTTATGAACCAAATACTTCCCACGTTTTCTTTCTGACCCTTCAAGATAGCCTAGCACCTTCCTATTGAATTAATACATCAAAGAAAGGTTTATTTGCTTTTATATTTTGTTATCTTTAAGGGAAATGTTAATGATCTTTTTAGGCACATATATACTACATTAGAACATTTCATTGTTTTCTTCTCAGGAAATGTTCTGGTCTCTTCTAAGAGAAATGAGTCAATTAATAGATAACAAGCCTACAGTAGAATTAAGAAACCTGGAATTTAGTCCAGTCTATCACAGATTCTTTTTATGAGACCCTGTACAAGCCATTTAATTTTCTCTGCTCCTCATCTTCAAAGTAGAAATAGTTGTCTTTATTGCCTGCCTCACAGTGCTGAGAAGCTCAAGTGAGATAAAGGAAGTGACAAGCAGCACAATGAGAAAGTGCTCTGAGGTAGGCAAAGGCTAGGCGAATGGCCAGAGGCACAGGTTCTGGAGTCCTATTTCCTGGGTTTGAATTCTGCTGTTGTCCTTGCTCCCTATGTCGTCTGTAAAATGGGAGTATAATAGTACATGTCTCTAGAGTTCATGGGAGAAATAAGTGAGAAAATCACTGAAAAGTACTTAGCACTACATCTGTTATTAAACTAATGGTGCAGTTTCAATTGTGAGTTATTTAAGATCTTTTAATTTCCCAAAGACCCTTTATCTACATTAAATGGCCCAAGTAAATGAGCAGTAGGTAAATTTCCCAGAACGACCAAAATGAATTAACTGTTTTATAAAAGAGACTTTGTGTGTATTTAACTGGTATATCATACACCCAAAACCTGTTAAGTATTAAGTGTAGAAATGGTACAACTCAAACTAAATACCTAACATTTAAAAGAAAATATGATTTTATACCCTGAAGTGAAATTTGACTTTCGACCTGTTTTTGTATTTCAGTTTTGGAATCACTATCCTCTAGACCTCACTTCATTGGCTTCAAAGAGGATTTAACTTCCTTATCATATGTTAATTGCTCAGCTCCTTTATACATCTAATGAGTGGCCTGTGAATGTGTAACACAACACTCTGCACATTTTTGGTTAGCAAATTCTAGAGCAAAAATAATCTTCTGGTAGCCTACTTTGACAATTCTTATAATTTGTGGTGATGTTTTCATAACAGCATGTCATACAGGAAGCCACGAAAGGATTAGACATATACCAACTCATCCACATTTCTTCCAGCCAGTAATCATTTTGCTACCTGTCAGTGACCCAAACATCCTTGGTGTCAGCTCTTCCATTTACCAGAGAGTGTGGCCCCTAAACTCATTATGAAATAAATGTGCCACATAGGCAAAAATGCCATTATCTGTGTTTTATTAGGCTCTAAGATTTCATCTTCCAGAAATATCTGAGCCCACAACAAGATGAATGTCAACTACTACAAAAATATGCCACTGGGATTTTGAAAACCACAAGCTCTATAGGAAATATTAGGAAAGAGGAAGGCAAGGAACAAGTGACCTAGAAAAAATATATAGATAGCATAAAATTGGATCCACATTATATTCTCCTTATGGTTTTATAAGGTAGATTTTGAAAATCCAGAAATTATTTTGTCTTTATCCAAACCTAAATACCTGAAAAAGCCATAGCTTTTATCAGACTAATAAAAACCAGGTAATGTTTGCTGACACAATGGAAAGACCACAATGGAAACTTTAAATTTGATTATTTTTTCTTATAACTGCCAAATTACTTTTTGTAGGTATAGAAGTGCCTAATATTCTAAACAGGAATGAAACCATTTTAAAACTTTGAGTCTAGCTATCATTTAAAGAAGCCATCTACAATCTTTTCTTTTATTATTAATATTTCATTTCAGTCATTTCGTTTGATGCTGTGAAACATCTGACATGATTGAGATTTCTTCACATTTTTTCCTTCTCGATATTTTAAATGGGTCTCTGGGTTTGACTCCAACTCCCTTGATATTTTCCCACCATTTGTGTCACAGACTTCTCTTCTTTAACCCATCCTTAAGCACAGGCATATGTAAGTATTGGACCCTCTTCCTGCTCTACACTCTCTGAGTAATTTTATTTGCTTCCCTAGCTTTATCACCTATACATCAGTAGTATCAAAATTCTGTTTTCTAGTCCTAGGCTCTGTCCTGAACTTCAGATTCAAATTTTTAACTGCTGAACACACAGTCATCTATAAGGATGCTGCATCATCCATAAATTCTGCTATCAGTCTGATTAACACAGTGTTAATTATACTTCCACATATTCATTTTTATATTTTATATTACTATAAGCCTATGTATATCCATAAATCCATGTATACTGCTTTTTCTTCTCTCAGTTACATCCGGGATCCCACAAATAAAAGGCCTTTGTGATTGGATGTTTCCTTCTCATTGCCTCCCATAGCATCTTTTGTATATAACTCTATCATAATATTTTATACAGTGAAATAATTATTTATTTACCTGCCTGTATCTCTGTTTACAGTGAGAATTTTATCAACAATGAGCATTATTTTTGTTTACCTCGCATCCCTACCATTGAACAATGTCTAGCACAAAGGAAAAATTCAATCAATGTAGACAAATGGATGAATCAGTCATAAAATTCAATCAACTGACTTTATCTTCGCCTTTTTAACAGTTATGATTCTTTACTTCAAATGTTACCCAATTTTAAGGTTTCCCCCCCTACACTCCCTTCACTGTATAAGACACATTTCTCTAAAGCTGGAAGTGCATGGTTACGTCATTCGTGAATTCTCTGGAAATGTTAGGAGAGTGATGACATATGTTGTCCTATGATTTTCACTGTATATGTTTAGAGTGGAAAGCAGACAAGAATTAATTCCTGTTTACTGTCTCAAAGAAGCATAAGTATAAAGAGGTCTTTGAGGTCTTTAATGATTTGCAAACTCTCACTGACCTTCTGCATCCAGCCTCCCTAATGGAGATGTGGAATTCAAAGAGATTCTGCTCCTTGCGCCAGCCATGTTTCTAGGCCATACTTTTTATGCTACGTGTCCTCTTAATTCTTCCTGTAAAAATCAACAATAGCTATAAAATGTCATGTTATTAATTTATTACTTAGGTAATCTATTTTCAATGTTTAAAGGCATTTTGTTGAAATATTAATGAATAATACGGTTGGCTGATGGAAATCTTGGAGTATTTCTCAATATGTTGATTCTTATGAAAATAATTTTTCCCATTTTTACCTTTTTGTTATAAGATATATTTCTCTGGAACTTCTATTCATTCAACAAATACTGAGCAGTGGCTATGTGTCAGGTGCTCTTTGATACAGCATTAAACATTTTTCTTTAATTCCACCCTTACAAAGTTTATATCCTAGTGAAGAACACACACAATAAACAAGGTAATTAAATTTCAAAGCAAGTATATTCAACAACGAAAAATGCTCACAATCAAAATTAAGCAGAGAAGAGGAAGAAGAGACTTGCTTATATTACATAGATTCACGAGGAAAGGAGTCTTTGCGAATATGACATTTGGATGAAGACCTGGGGAAAAAGTGAGAGTGTAGAACCATGCTGATTTCCAAGAGAGAGCATTCCCAGCAGAGACAAAAGCAAATGCAAAGGGCATGAAGCAGAAGCATACCTGGTGTATTGAAGGAAACACAAGGAAGCTGACTATGCTGGAGCTAAGGGTGGCAGATAATGGTGTGTGAATGTGGGCGTGCGGATGCAAAGGGAACAGAGGAGATGGCAGAGTGGATAACTCCTTAGAGATTATGTGAAAATTTTGGCTTTACTCTGAGAGAGGTGGAAAGCGATTGAGCAATATTGAAAAAATGCTTATTCTTCTATTTTAGGAGAATAATTTTGGCTGCTGCATTGAGAACAGACTATAGAAAGGAAAGGGTAAAAGCAGAGAAACTACAAAGCATTGTAATAATCTAAGCAATAGGGGGCTGGCAGTTTGGTATAGAATACTAGAGGAATAAATCAAGAGAAGCAGTTGGATTCTGGATATTTTCTGAGAGTGAAGGCAATTATTCTCTCATAATGGATTTGGTGAATAATTATATATAAAATATCAGTTATATGTCTCAGGGGGTAGACCTTTTCCAATGTCCGCCTGAGCATTTGAGTCTCTTTGCCTTTCCACTGGGACATGAAATGGTGGGTGGCAAGGTGGTGGAGGCTGAGATTCCTTGTGTGCATGTATATACATATGCGACCTGTGTCTCCCAGAACAGCAGGGGCCCACCCCACCTGCCAGGCTGAGTCTCTGTTCTCATCCCCCCTAACAAGGACACAGTTGGGAGCAACCTCTGTGTCACTCAGGAAGGGTACTAGAGTGTCCTTGCCACCACCGACCCCTCAAACTGTCGTTACCCTGTGACAGCCCTGTTCCCCTTTCCTTGAGACTCCTTTCAGAGAGCATCTGGCTCCTGGTTATAAATGAATTCCTTGGTTCTGATCCTCCCCGAGGCCTCCTCTCCTGTGTCCTGCCTCTCCAAGGGGAAGGCTGGGGAAAGGCTGGGCCTTGGATTTATCCATCTCTCCTAGTTAACACCCCTTTTTATTTTTGTTTGTTTTCTCCATGTGTGTATTTCCTAATTTATTTACCTCCATTTTTCCTTTTTCTTTGTTTTTAATTAAAGAGCAAAACTTTTTATAACTTTGTAATTTAAAAACTTGAAAAAAAAATACTGAAGAACTTTAGGGAGAATTTTGTACTTTTTCCTGTGTAAATATTGGACTTTTTTGAGCTTTATTGTGGTTGTTAATTTGAAGTAATGAAGTAGAAAAGGATAAAGCTCTACACCTGTAATAGCTTCCTCAAATTTAAGTAAATCTTCCACCCATATCCACATCCAGTCAGTCAGAGAATTTATCATTTCCAATTCTAAAACAGTTTCAGATCTGTTCCCTCTTTCTTTCCCATGCCTACTATTCTATATACTGACCCTTATGATTTCTTACCTAACAATTATAATCTTTTAACAGCCCTCTATGTTCCAGTTTCTCCCATTTCTAATCCATCCTCCTCAAGGCTACCAGAACTGTATTTTCAAAGCACAAATTCATGTCCCTTCTCTTTGTACAATCCTCAGCAGATCCACACTGCTATAGAACAGGTCCCAAAAATCTCTTCTTTTCCAGCCTCATCACCAAGAAATCTTGCCATTCCTCAGTCCTTTCTTGTCCATGTGCTTATTTGCCTTTGCTCATTCTTCACTATATTTAAAAGTCAACTTTGCTTAGCTATCACCTTCCTTCTGACCCATCCTCATAGGCTTGAAAAAAAACTCCATCAACCCCAGTCTTGTATCCCCAAGGCACTTGCCCCACATCAGGGTACCTAGGACTCGGTATTGTAACTATCTCTCATTCTACTCATTTTATTTAAGGCTTAGTTTATCAAAGATGCTCAAAAAAGTATCTGACAGATATTGATAAATATACTAAATCTGAAATGTGTCTTGTGCCTTTCCAAACTTCCTTTGCCCTGGGCTTACAGTAGTTACTTCAGCCAGTGATCACCCTTTAAAATTACATGGCAGCAATATATACGTATGTAGATCTACCATGGTCAAACAGAGGAATGTCCCCAAGAAAGGAGCCCTAAAAAATCAAAGTAAATAGCTTTTTCTTATTCCTTGTAGTTTTTGATTACCTGAATCATTTGTGAGTGTTAAAAATAAATTGCTTAACAAACTCTCTTCTCTGCCACCACATTGCTCTTTTTTTTTTTTGTCTAGTGATTATTTTTCTGTCTTCTTTATTGATTTCTCTTTCTTTCCAACAGTAGCATCCTTGTCTGTGTTCCATCACACTTCTCATCTACCACTCCTCTCCATTTTTTGTTGTTGTTGATGGTTTTATTTGCTGTGCAAAAACATTTCAGTTTGATGTATTCCTATTTGTTTATTATTTTTGTTTGTTTGTTTGTTTCCCTTGCCTAAGGAGATATATCAGAAAAAAATTTGGTACAAACAATCTCCAGGATTTTACTGCCTATGTTTTCTTTTAGGATTTTTATGGTTTCAGGTCTAATATTTAAGTCTTTAATCTATTTGAGTTTATTCTTGTGTGTGACATATGAAGGTGGTCTAGTTTCAGTTTTCTGCACCTATCTGTTCAGTTTTCCCAACACCATTTATTGAATAAACTACCTTTAGCCCATTGTATGTGCTTGCTTACCCCATCAAATATTAATTGGCTATAAAGTTCTAGGTTTATTTCTGGGCTCTCTATTCAGTTCCATTGGTCTATGTGTCTGTTTTTATGCCAGTACCATGCTGCATTCATCACTGGTCTTGTAGTATAGTTTAATATAAGATAGCGTGATTCCTCCAACTTTGTTCTTCTTTCTCAACATCATTATTGCTAATTGTTCCTTTTTGTGGTTCCATATAAATTTTTGAAATATTTGTCCTATTTCTGTGAAATACATCATTGGTATCTTTATAGGAATTGTATTGAATCTATAGATTGCTTTGAGTAGCATCGTTTTAATGATATTAATTCTTCCTATCCATGAACATGGTATGTGATTCCACTTATTTGTATCTTCTTCAATTTCTTCGGTGTCTTATAATTTTCTCGGTACAGGTCTTTTACATTCTTTGTTAGGTTTATTCTTAGGTATTTTATTTTTTTGAAGCAATTATGAATAGGATTGTTTTCTTAATTTTTCTTTCTGATAGTCCAATATGAGCATATAAAAAAGCAACTGATTTCTGAATATTAGATTTGTATCTTGCTATTTTACTGAATTCATTTATCATTTCTAGTAGTTTCTTGGTGAAATCTTTAGTGTTCTCTATACTAGTCAAGTAATCTTATTCAGGAATTCATGATTTTTGTTTTATGATCACACCCACATCTAAGTCCTCAGAGAGCCTCCATCCAGCCAGCAGATAAGCAAGACACACCCACTTCTTAACCACCTGGACAAAGAAATGATATATACCACTTCTCAAATTCCATTGGTCATAGCTCTGTCATCTAGCTTCACATAACCACAGAAAGACTGGAATATAAGTCTATCTATGTTCCCAGGGAGAGCAGAAAACACATTCTGGTAAATGCATAGCAGTCTGTGATGTATTCATTTTTAAAAAACAGGACTCAGAACCTAGCCCAGGGTCAAAAATCTTCTCTGAAAGAATGAAGTCACAGTCACCAGCCTAAGTTTCAAGGCCTTCCTAATATGATGCCACTGTTGTTATAGATAAAGGATAAGTTGCTATGAAGAGATATGCTTTTTCTGCCTTCTTCAGGAGCTAACCCTGAAGAATGGTAAGTCTTCACAATTTTAAGAGATTGTTGAGTCAACCACAGCAACTATACTACTACTTTATCTGAATCATGGCAATGTAGACATTTTTACTTAATATCACAGGACACTTGAGGAAAACAGCCCTGCGAAATGATGCTAAGAAAAAAACCCAAAACAAAATACCAGTTCATTATCACCTGTGGCCAGTTAAGCAGACTCCTTCCTTTCCCAGCTCATCCTGTGGCTATCTTGACCCTCAGTAACATCAGATGAGAACAACTGCAGCCAAATCAACCATGCAATGATCTCCATCTTGAGTAAGATGACAGATAAAATAACCAAGTTAGCACAGCCATAGTTTTACTCTTCCCATTCAATGATGTTAATATCGAAATGTTGAAAAATTAGATCCACATCTTAGAACAAGATGAATCCCACCCTCACCGACCACACGAATCTGCTTTTCCTTTTAGGGAAGAACAAAAGCACAAATCCCAATTACCCATCACTTAAAAAAAAAAAAAAAAGAGGAGTTATGTCACTATTAGCCAAAGATATAAACATTGCGGCAGGGGATATGCCCCAGCTTGCAGACACTTCAAACTGTCAGTGCTCTGTGCATTACACCACTCTTTCCTTATAGCATCAACTCCATAATGCAGTCAAAACATTGGAAGTTGAGAGGAGATATTCTGAAGGCAGAATGACATACAGCCACACAATTACTTAATTGAATGAAAAGAGTTACAGTTTTTGCAGACTGGAAGGCTGTCACTCAAAGTGACACCTGGCCTTTTGCTCATTGGACAGTTCATGCATTTAATATAATAGCTTCTTCAATTGTTGGCAAGAAAAGAGCAGATGGTGAAGGCAGCTATTGCCTGAATTCCAAATAACTGAAAAATTTTAGTATTGGATTCTGTAGTTTGTAATACCAGTGATGTCACAAGTGAGGATGAAAAGCAAATAAACACTAAAGACTATAAAAACAAATCCATTTCTATTTTTTCCAGCTCAGCTGGGGCATTCTTCATTATTTTTTGGTGGGGAATAAGAACCAAGGTGACTATACATCCCAGGAGAAAATGTCACGCTGAACATTTAGGATGGCAGAGACAATATGCATGTGTATTCATATACATGCCAAATATTTGAAATCAGCCCAGCAAAGGAACTGAAATTTACTTGTAGCATGCTGTCATAGCTGTTGACTGAAGCTCCTCTAGGTTGCAGTAATTGATACAGTAAGGCACCCAAACTGTGTCTAATTCATAAGGGATAAACTAATTGTTCATTTATTCAACCAGTGATTATTGAATATTGTGCTGTTTTCGGGGGCTATTTTTACCATTTATCAAAATTAGACGCTATTATAACACTGGGAATATAGCAGGGGTCATAATAGCAAAAGTGGAGCTTAAATACTCAAGTTGGGGAATCAGAGATTAGACAAAATAAATAATAAAACAAAGCATATTAATAGATGCTAATAGCTCTGCAGAGAAACAATAAAGTCAAATGTCTTAGTTCAGTTTAACTTCATGGACGAAGATGGGGATAGTTAAGGGTTGCCGTAAATGGTGTTGTCAAAGACTCTGAGGCAAGAGGGTGCATCTTACCAATATTCGGGAGCAAAGTATTCAAGGAAAAGGCAAAAAAGCCAGTGCAAATGCTCTGGGAAAGGAGTGAGCAAGGAAACCACTGTGGCTAGAGAAAGAGTGTGCAATGGAGAAAAGTTAAGCAAGTAGAGGAGAAAGTGACTAGATTGTGCAGTTTTGTAGGTTATATATATATATATATATATATTTCAATTTGGCTTTAGTCTGAGTGACACTGGATGTGAACAGTGGATCACTCTGAATACTGTGTTGAGAACAGATTGGAGGAGGCAAAGGTGGGAGCAGGGAAGCCAGTTAGGAGCAGTTGTAAAAATGAAGGAAAGAACTGAAGACAGCTTGGACTGGATGGTAGCAAAGAAGTTAGTGAGAAGTGGTAAGATTCTGAAATAGTCTGAAGGTGGAGTCAATAGTATTTCCTGATAGAACGGAATGATTGTGGTACATGAAGGAAAAGGGGAACCCAAAATGCTTTGGGGTTTTCTGGTGTTTCTTGTTATTTGTTTTTGTTTTTCCTTTGATGGTAACTGAGAATAGGGAAGACTGTGGATAGAGCAAGTTTTAGGAAAAGTCAAGAATTCCATTTTGAGCATGATTAGTTAGCCATGTGTGTTTGACATCTAAGTGGAGCTATGAATAAGCTATTAAATAGATGAGTCTAAAATGAGTTCTTGTTTGGAGATGTAAAGTTGAGAGTAGTCAATGTAAATGTAGTGTTAAAAAGAGATTTCAAGAGCGTTAATGTAGACAAAGAAGCGGAGAGTTCCAAGGATGAGGCCTTGACACATCTCCAAATTAAGAAAATGGAAAAGAGATAAGAAAAGTGGCTAGTGTAGTAGGAAGGACATCAGGAGCCAGGTAAAAAACTTATTTCAGAAATGGAGGGTTATTGGTATGTTGATACCTACTAATGACTACAGCAGTGGGTTACCACAGTCAAGTAAATCACTTGGTATCCAGTCTAACTTGATATGTTCTGCAACTCAGGTTAAAGCTGATGATATTCAGTCAGAAGTGAGGTGTGCTAATAATAACAATAATAACATGTTACATTATATTCGTAGGTTATGTCAAGCATTTTACAGCTACAATCTCATCGACTGCTCTCAAAAACCCTATTAAATATAGATTATCCTCCCACCCTTTTTAAAAAGATTATTGTAAGGCTCAGAGAGTCCTTGTTATTTTCCTTGTGATAACTCTGAAGAAGAAGAACTGGGACACAAAACAGGATAACATTGCACACTGTGCTTATAACCACTATGCCAGAGTAATGCCACCTCATATTACAGTCTTTATTACTCTGAATTTCCAACTTTTAAAGAGTTTTAATAACTTTGAGAAAAGACCCTTTGTAAATGACAAGGAAAAAATAGTATTGCATAACGAATGCTAAAATTTCTTCAAAATTATACCAACCTGAGTATCGTTGGTCACCCTCTTGAACTTTTTTTCTTTAACATAGTGCTCCATTCAAAGGCAGAGAAATTCAATGAAAGAAATCTTGAAGAACAACATAGGTTTTCACCCACCATTTCTTAAAACTAAAGTATGGGAGTGTCAAGGACAGAAGACAAATAGCATTTCAATATAAGATGCATTCTAGCTACCGTATTTGCCATGCTTCCCTCTCCCCCCAGATTTACAACCACCTTTCTCAGAATAATCAACACGGGCACTGCGCCCCTGAGACCGAGGAGTAAAACTGTCTGCCTCATTTGTGAGCCGAGCAGCACAGTAAACGCACAGGCTGAGCCGCTGAGCCCTGCTGTGGGAGGTTAGCTTCTCTGCGCCACGGCTTCTTCGCCTACAAAGTGCAATGATGATAGCACTGCACTCTGGGGTTATTGTGGGGATTGAGTAAATGGTTAATGTAAGCATTTAGAGCAGTGCCTGCCACATGGCAGATACAAAGTAAATGTTAGCTAGCATGTATTGTTACAGCATCTCTCTACTTATATCTTGGTAGTGTTTTCCAAAGATTAGCATAATCTCTCTTGGCACTACCCTAGGACTCCTACTCACATTATGGAATCTCATTCTTAATTTCCTTCACCTTTCTTGATTTCTTTCAGGTAACATGACCCTTCAAAGCTCCTCTTAGCAAGTCCAAGAGCACAACTTGTCAGCTTTCTGAGGTGATACCAGCCTCCTTCAGAGTTTGTGTTGCCTATAATATAAAGAAAATGGTACTTTCACTTAATTATTTCCCTCATGGGACTGAGAGCCATGAGAAGCTCTTGTCAAAACAGCAAAAGCAAAGATGGGATCATCTGTGACCCCTCAAATTTCTGAGCAGCCCAAGTACGCTAAGGTCTGCAAAACCCTGAAGAATGGGTAGCGAAAGAACCAAAGGAACTGTGCTTGTGATCCCCATGCCTCTCCTGAAATGAACAAGAGGGCAGCTCTCCAATCTGATCATAACCAGTCACTTCAGGGATTGCAGACTGCTTGCCCCTGCCTAGGGGAGACCTTATTTACTAGACTTATTAGGGATCAGACTGCATGAAACTGATGCATGATCATATTCTAGCTGCCCAGATCATGCCAGCATCTCAGGCTTCAACTTAAATTGATGTTTGAGTTCTTGGAGGTTTGCTAAACTTGCCTCTGACCCTCCAGAAAGAATTGTGATGGCTCCTTGGTTTCCTAATAAAATTCCAAAGGTTATCGATAAATAGTAAATGTTTCAAGTTCCAGATTGACCATGCTTCAGTTTACTGCCCCCTGGTGGATGGCCCCCAGTTCTAGCTGCTTCAGTCTGAATAATGAGGTCTAAATATTTTCCTCTTGCTGGTTCACAGTGTCAATTCCAAACGTGAATCTATGGATGACCTGAATGCCTCTAGACTTGCAGTTAGTCAGTGGCATTTCCCCACTCTCAGGCTATCTGTCTTTGTTTCATTTCAGTGACATTCTAACCATGTTAGAGACCTTTACTCCAGTCCCTGGCATAGCACCTCCTACAAATTTCTCAAGTTTCTAGGAGAGTTGGCCTCTACCATGGACTCAAAATCTGCTTAGTTCCAGACCCACAGCTGTAACCAAGCCCCCAGGTGTTAGTTCTCACCCAGTGAGGTAATGCAAATCATTGAAGGAACCCAGGCATGGCTGTCACTGAGCTCTTCTCTCTTTCCAAGAACAACTCAATTTCCTTAGTAAGTGGGTATCCAGTGAGTCTATGTTAGAAATCAAATTTTAGCCAGTTTGTTCACAAGGGAATTTTTATAACTTCTCTGTTAATTTTTGGCCATTAATCTCAAACCAGACAGTGTGGTGGTACAGAACACAGACTGATAACACCAGACCCACCCCAACCAGAGACTGTTCTCTAGCAAGCCAGAAGCAGCAGCCCTCTTCCCTCTTAAAGAAATTGTAAACATCACACAGACTACCTTAACTTTATCTAACTTGAGAGCTTTATCTTCAAAAGCAATCCTTAGCCAGTTAGAGTCTGGCCAAGAATCAATGACACAGTGAGTGATCTGGCTTACACATAATACAAGGAAATTGTTCTCTTCTCCTCTTTCCACTTTTACACCTCCAGTTTCTCCCCTAGCAACTCATCACTTATCCCCATTACCTTAAGTTTTAGCTGTTGGATATGCCTTCTTACTTGACTGTTTCTTATTAATGTCTCATGACCTATCTTCCAGGAGGTAAGTAACTGAGTCTTTTCAACCAGCTCTTCTTCTTGATAGTTTTGGGTAGGTATCCCATCATCTAATAACATACTATTGAATCTAAGGTCTGCCTGGACATTGTGTATATTGATAGTGATCAATTATTCCTGTTTTTGTTCTTATTTTAGAAGTCTATGGCTTACCCCTAAATCTCTCCCAAACCTCTGCATCTGTCTTCCCCTATTATAAATACATTCTGTAGACAGATAAATGCATAACACAGGGGAACAATTTTTAACATAATTCCTGTTGAGTTTGAATTTTCAGCTGTTTTAGACTTAAATAGACATGCTGATTTCAAAACTGCAGTTAGTTTTCTTCTATCACATCAAGGTTTTTTCTGTTTAGCTTATCTTAATGCAACCACTCTAGGCTGGATCAAGCTTAATTTGAAGGAAGCACTAGTGCTCTTCTATTGGCTGAGAGCAAACCTCCCTCAAGTGGGAAGGGGTCGGGGATGACTTTGGAAACCAGCGACAGGTTCATACTTGTCTAGGCTATTCAGTTACACATGAGACAGTGTGGTGAGAGGTTGTGTGCCACTCTATATAGTGTATCGTATTCCGAAGTGTAGTCTGAGTTCTTGTCTGTATACAAGAAGCTATCAGAATTTATTTGCTATTTCTTGTCATAAGTGCTTAAACAACCCTGATTCATTTTGTTATATCTGTGGCAGTTTCACCATTCCCAGTCAAAGGACAAACATCAGCGCATTTTTCAGGCAAGCCTATTTTGTATACTTTAAATTAAAACTTGGTGATCAAGATAAGTCTTGGGGCCCCTCACAAGATTTTCAAGCAGTGTGCTGAGAGTTTACGGATGTGGAAAAAATGGAACACGTGATAAATTGCCATTTGCTATACCTATGGTTTGGCAAGAGCCCAGAGATTATTCAAGTGACTGTTACTTTTGTATAGTGAAAATGTCAGGATATAACAAGAAAAATAAATGTAAAATAGAGTCTTCTAGTCTACCATCAGCTATACACCCAGTGCCTCATTCAGCTGAAATCCCAGTGCCAGTTTCATTGAATTACCTTCTTTCGAAAAACAGGAATATGGTGAAGAACTAAATGACAGCAATGATGAAGATTTTGAAATTGAAGATGACTCAGTTTGTAAGGGATTTGATCAGCATGAGTTGAATAATTTGGCAAGAGATTTGGGACTATCCAAAGAGGCTTCAGAACTCCTAGCATCAAGACTGCATGAGAAGACTTCGGCCAGGATGGAGGCATAGACAGACATTCTGCATCTCCCTCCACAAGTAAGAAGGAATACAACTACCTCAAAACTAGAAACAAACAGAAGTTCCAGAAAATCAAACTGCACGGAAGTACAGCAAACAAAGACATAAAGAAAAAATACTCATCCAGACAGGTAGGAGGGGTAGAGCCAGGGCGGAAAGTACACGGTGTGTTGGCGGCAGCAGCAGCAGTAGCAGCAGGCCAGCGGAAAGCACAGTCACACATTTTAAAAAGTCAGGAGGGACACCTGGGGAGCATTCCCAGCTCCTCACCGGACCTCAAAGCTCACGGTCCCAGCACCAGGGAAAATGAAGCCTTGTTGCTTCTGACTGTGCTGACCAGTGGGGTTTGGGACATAGGCAGAAATTGCCAGTCTCTCAGCAGAGTCTGCTTGTTTAAAGGGCCCCCATGGTTCTAGAATGTCCGCAGACCCACACACTCTGGGAATGATGCCAAGGGCAGCAGCTAGAGAGGCACCAGTCTGGTGCAGAAGTAGGAGAGGTGCCTGGAAAAGGACCGAGTGCTGGACAGGCAGCATTGTTCCCTCTCGGACCCCTCCCTCACATACAGTGCCACAATGTGGTGAAATAGGTTGCCCTGTACTGACGAATCCCTAAGGCTCTGTCCCTTACAACGTAACAGCAGTGACAGCTCTACCTGGGACATGGAGGCAAACAAACACAGGAGCCTGTCAGAATGAGGAGACAGAGAAGTATGGCCCAAAAGGGGGAATGGATCAAGGTTCCAGTGGGAGAACTAAGCAATGAGGAGATAGCCAATGTCACAGATAAGGAGATAGATAACTTAACAGATGCAGAATTCAAAACGCTGGTCATAAAGATGCTCAAAGGCTTGACAGATATGCTTGAGTACAGCAAATGCATAAGAGAAGAAGTGAAGGCTATGCTAAGTGAAACGAAGGAAAATACAAACAAAACCAATGGTGAAGGGAAGGAAACTGGGGTTCAAATCGATGATTTGAAACACAAGAAAGAAAAAAATAGTCAACCAATGCAGAATGAGTAAGCAAGAATTGAAAAAAAAATAAGGAAAACTTTCCAAATTTTGAGAAGGAGATGGATATACAGGCCCGGGAAGCACAGAGGGTCCTGGGCGAGCTGGACCCAGAGGGGACCACACCAGGATGCATCATGATTGAGATGCCAAAGGTGAAAGGTAAAGACAGAGTCCTGGGGGCAGCAAGGGAGAAGAGGAGAGTTGCCTACAGGGTGGCGCCTATAGGACTATCAGCTGATTTCTCAGAGGACACTTTACAGGCAGGAAGGGACTGGCAAGCAGTATTCAATGTGATGTAAAGCAACCTACAGCCAAGATTACTCTGTCCAGCAAAGCTATCATTTGGAATGAAAGGGCAGATGAAGCGCTTCTCAGACAAGGTGAAGCTAAAGGAGTTCATCATCACCAAGCCATTATTATATGAAATGTCAAAAGGACTTACTTTAGAAAAAAAAAGATCAAAAGTATGAACACTAAAATGACAACGAACTCACAAGTATCAACAATTAAATCTAAAAAATGAAAACAAAATCCAACTAAGCAAAAAAAGAAAAAAGACTGCATGAGAAAAACTTGCGTGAAAAAGGAGTGGAGGTACCCAACTTTTGATCAAAAGAAAGTGCATTTCTGCAGTATGTACTTTCGAAGTGACAGTGGCTTTGTGTATTGCCATAACATACATGGTTTAATGGAGGAACTGGGAATTCCAATCTATAACGCAACTGAATGGCGACTGTTCCTCGATAGCTCAAAGTGGAGCTTGAAGTGTGTCCTCCTCCACAATGGAAACTTATTTGGTGCAGTCCCAATTGGCCTTTCAGTTTGTTTTCATGAAGAATATGAAGACGTAAGGAGAGTCATCTATCTGTTGCAATATCACAAGCACAATTGGATCATCTGTGTTGACCTTAAAATAGTCTGCTTCCTTCTTGGTCAGCAACGCGTATACACCAAGTATCCCTGTTTTCTGTGTATGTGGGACAGCAGAGCTCATGAGAAGCATTGTGTGGAGTCGAATTGGCCTTCAAGATCTGACCTCAAACCTGGAGATCCAAACATTCTACATGAGCCACTTGTTGACAGAAAGAACATTCTATTCCCACCTTTGCACATAAAACTAGGTCTTATGAAGCAATTTGTTAAAGCTTTGCCAACTGAAGGAGACTGTTTCCAGTACCTCATTTTGGCATTTCCTAGCCTGTCTGTTTTAAAGATAAAACACCTTCATATGTATGTTTGGTAGCAGATCTTGACTACTTGTACACAATTAGACTTACAGTAACAATATATAGCCTTTATATGAATAAAATAACTCTAAATAAACAGTTTATTCAGGTAGTTTTTTCTTTATTTTCCTTTGTATGTACATTTTGTATGATTTTTGGGACAAAGTGTGGGTGTCCTGTACCTTAAAAAGTTGATGTGATAGAGAAAAACTGGGATCATTTTTGGATTCAGATGTGAAAAGTTAGTCAAAAACAAGTATCAGATCTAACTCAACAAAAATTGTGTTTCCCAGTGTAATAGAAGAATTTCCTATGTGCCAATATTTTTTTGTAAAAGTTATATAATACTATATTACATAATTTTTTCAGTTGAAACAATCATGCAGTCCAAATTTCATAGTACTTACTTCCATATAATTTCAAAACATAGATGGTCATAAGTGAAGGTGCATTTTTAACTTAATTCTAGGTAATGACTTGAGTGCAAAATCCTATATGTGGCCAAGATGTAGCTGACTTCTACTTGTACCAGTCTCTATGTAGCATTACATTAATTGAAATAGCAGCCTAGCCACAGAAAGCCTGAAATATTATGTGGATACTGATTGTGAATTGCCATTAATGGGTAATGTGTATAATTTATACAAAATTTAACAGAGATTCTTCCTAAAAATTATCATTGGACATTTCTCTTTCACCCCAGTTTTCCTTCTCATGGAAGTTGCCTCTTACTGGTTCTACATGCACTCTCCTGCTATGTTTCTAACCATCCTACTCTGCCCAGTGTAGCTTATACATCTAGTGCTCCCATCAGTGGAATCTCCATACCATCTGCAGTCTCAATGGAGCAGAGTTTGTCTTCTGCTCAGAGTGTTTTTCTCATAACACACAGCTCTCACAGTAATTATGTTGAACAAAAATACAAATTCTCCACTTTGTTAAACTTTCAATTTATAAATGTACAATCATTCACCCAACTGCTGAAAATATTCTACAAATAGAAATTATTTTCAATGACTTCCTCTGGATGTCTTTTCTTATTTTAAGCTACAAAATCAACTTAAGATGCCCCTAGATGAAGAAAAATCATAACAAACAGGTGGCAACAGGCACACTCTATCACTGGAAATATGAATGAATTAAAGAAGTATTTTAGATGAATAGACAATATTGGAGTATGATAATTACATTTTGCTTAAAAGATTGTGTGTATATGTGCATGTATGTATTTTACCAATACAGAGTTTCTCTTACTGTAGTGATACCCACATTTCTATTTGTTCACTTAGATCTTCACATTTGGGAATACTTATGCCTGGTGCTGTATTTCTGATTCTCTATGGGATTTTATGGCCCTGAAGGCCAATTTTCAGAGACCAACACATCGTGTCAAACTAGGTCTGAGACTGAGGTCTGAGAAGAATACTAAGGACTTTGATGGCTTATCACTAAAACTGAATTGTGCTGAGAAGTAATAAATCTTCAACTTCCCTCAGGCTTAGATGGGTCTGACTACTAGAAACATCATCAAAGTCACCAAGCTGTCCTGAGCCCTAAAAAGTACATTAAAAGGGGCATCATCCACCAAAAATGTAAACACGTGTAACACATTCCAGGCATGTGAAGTTCAGGCACTAATCATCTCAGATAAACGATAAACAAATGATGAGTTACAAGTAAATCAACAATGTTGTCAAAACATTGCCCTTTTAATCCCAGATAAACGATGAAGTTTATAAAAGGAGATTTTTGAGGGTCGTAGAAGATTGTTTAAACATACATGGAGAGTGGTTTAAGTGCTAATCCATTGCCATTTATGTAAACTGCATTACTATCATCAGTCTTTGCTGCACAAAATTGCCTCATCATTTTATAAATCCATAGACCTAGTTGAAACTAGTCCCTGATGAAAACCAATTTTTCACATTAAGCTTGAAAGTTCTAAACTCCCTTTTACATACACTTAGTGACACAGTCTTGAAAACCTGGGCTCAAGACACAATGAAGTTTAAAAGCACTTCACAACTTTTATAGGGTGTCACCCTCTATCCAGCCCTAAAAGATCTAACAATACAGAAATGTACCCTCTTTCCAACTCTAAAAGATCTCACAACACATCAAGATGTTTCACAAGATACTTTATAAATGAATCTGGATTCTGCTGAAGATGTTATACATCTGCTTTACTTTACCAGTGAAGAATACAAACATGTTGATGGTTTCAGACCAAACCCTTTATGCAAGCAAGAAGGAAATGCAGAATGTTCAGCTAATTGCTAAGAGGAAATCCATATGTGTTATTTGCTTTCCATGAAAGGACAGGTCCTCTTGCTATTTAATTGATGAAATGTTGTACACAGAACTGACAGTGATTAATACCATTCTAAGATACCATTTTAAGAGCTGTAAGTGTAATGCTCTGGAATATGTTCTTTGACATTTACATTGCTATTTGCTAGGTATAAAATCTAGTTCTTGCCTTAAG
Organism: Furipterus horrens; assembly: GCF_987537825.1. Lineage (NCBI taxonomy): Eukaryota > Metazoa > Chordata > Mammalia > Chiroptera > Furipteridae > Furipterus > Furipterus horrens. The sequence continues at coordinate 73,268,714 of NW_028327175.1, forward strand.
CATTTATATTGGGGAAAATTGTTAAATAATTTCAAATGGCAGTGTCTTCCTGCAGAGCCAATGTTTAAAAAACCAGGAACTGATCACTTTTCGTTCCAGGTTTCCTATTAAAAACAACCAACCATTGAGCTACACATTCACCTAGAAATATTTATCGAGCATCCAGAGAATAGTTTACATGATTTCCCCGTGAAGTGCCTCTTTCCACAAAAAGGCTAGATGAATATAGAATGCCCCACACTCAAGGGGCACATAGTGAAGTGAATAAATATTTAGCAGGCTCTTCCATCTATGGCCCTCTCCCCACATACATGCACACAACTTGTCTGGGAACTCTGTACTCCAGTGAGCCTCAAGACCATGCACAATGGCTCTTACATTTCCTTATTTGATGCCATCTCCAAACATAGTAAGGTTTGAGCCTGAGTTTTCTTTTGTAATCTTCAGCATAGGGAAGGGTATGAAGGACTTGATTTTTCTTCAAAGAATTCACAGTTCATTATGCTTAAGCTTTCCACAGTCCTGTGACCTCTCAGACCCCCTCCTCACCCTAGTGCTTTCCCACCATGCTGAGTCACTTATATCTAACAGAGATAACAGAGTCTCTCTTTTGAATCTGCCTTAGACATTATTCCTAATACCATAAGCATTCCAACACAAGAATTTTACAAAAATGAGGCATACAAAATAAATCCAACAGATGCTAGTGCCTGAGTGTCTTAATAAGAGGACATCATTGATTTCTGCCGTGTGCTTCCCAAACCTGGTAGAGAGATGAAGACAGGAAACACACATGCAAATATTTTTAGGAGCCAAGCAGGTAAGTATAATAGGAGAAGAAAGCAAAGTAGCATGGACACAATGTTAAAGGTTTCTAATGCTCTCTTTAAAAAGCAGAATTGCAAATAAAATGAGTAGCAATTAATGCTCACCTCGGTGACTGGCATTCATGGAGCCTGTGACAAGTATGCCCATCTAAAAGGGTCAGTGGCTATTAAGCTCCGCCCAGTTGTTTTTCAGGCAAGAATAAAAGCCCAATATTGCCAGATCTTATGGTTTCCCGAGGAGCTGAAAGTCAAAAATCAAAGTTCTCCCAATTTTTAAGTTCTTAAGTGATGACAATGAAGTCCATCGAAACATTAAAAAAAAAAAAAAGAAAAAGAAAGAAAGAAAAAAAGGCAGTTATCTGGTGGAGTATAAATGTTAAGACTAAACAAAATCTCATCTGTGGACCTGATCTGGTCCAAAGGCTGAAAGTTTGCACCTCTGATCTTTACAATGCTCACAAAAATATTTTCTGATTCTAGTTCAAGCACAAGGTTCACTACAACATAATCCAAGGGTTTAATGCCAAGAGTGCTTCTAAAAGCTAACTCCAGAATTTTGCTATTCCACTCCACACTGTCTCATCAGGGCCAGACTCTGTAAAAACCTAACCGAAGCTAACTCTCTTTCCACCTATCATTTATTTTAAACATATGAGAATGGAATTCATGATAACAAATAAATATCCATAGTCAATTGCAGAGCAATTCAACTTCCATCCACTAATGTCTTCAACTATCCAGAATTTCTTTAAGACAGAGAATAAATCATAAGAAAAGATGAAACACAGTTGGGTTTATTGGTGATAAAAAATCATAAATGGCAGTGAAGACCCAGTAGGTATTTTGAAAATTGGAGAAACAGAAGGATGAGTTTAGTGGCAATGAAAGCAGTTATATGGTGGCAATGTAAACAATTGAACAACTATATAGCATTGATTGAATTCCAGGGCTTTCATGGGCCACCAACCAACTGAAACCTCCTCCTCCTCTTGATGTCATATATACAGGACTGTTTATGATCCACAGCATGTTTGTGTTTCCTACCATGTCCTGCTTCACTGCCCTATGGTCCCTGATGCTGACACACACATACACCCACACCCACACACATTCTGAGTTCAGGAACTGAGCAGTCGGCATTCCAAAAGCCAACAGAAGTCTTCTATGCCAGTTTCAGCTGTATTCTGAAGATGCTGACCAGGGGAAAAAGTAAAATCCTCCATCCAAAACCCTCTCCTTGCTAATGGGAGGACCAACTATCTTGTGCCAGCCCTTTTATGGTTTGTCTTTGACAGATCAGTATCAAACCAAATAGCAATAGGCCAACCCATTAAAAAAAAAAAAAAAAAAAAGTGAAGACCAAGAGATTCATTCATGCCTGCTGCTGAAAACTTAAGCAGGCATGTGGGTAATATGAGTATGACAAGCTGGCAGCCCACAGTCTTTTTGAAGTGAAGAGCAAACAAGTTGAGGATTTTTATAATGCAGGCTTTGTCCAGTAATTCAGCCAGAAGCCTTACCAATACAGCTGCTTCCAAAAACTAAAACACATGGGGCCGAAAGCATGCAATGTAAAGCAAACAAGATTCGCAGCCAGGACCAGCATTCTCAACAGCTGAAGAGTAGACACGCTCTGCCACTAAAAATAACGTAGTGGCTAGATTTTGAATGTCTCCCAGACAGACCAAAAGCACATGATGATGGACAATTATAAACTGTAAAAAGAACACCTAAATGAGACTATGATCAATGTTTGAAGTAGCAGCTACAGGAAGCTCTCTTGGGAAGGAATGTGAAGGTCAGAGGGCATCTGTGAAAGCGAGACAACAGTTATGAAAATAATGCTTTAAGTAAGAGAATAAAGATACCATAATTATTTTCTCATTAAATATGTAGCACCTATTACCCTCTCTGCTTACTCTCGGGAAATATTTTACATATCTCACAATTTAGCAAAGATAAATGGACTTGCATACTGTAAGTATATGCAATTCTAAAGTCCACATTCAAAACAAAGGTTACCTGTCCCCATTTTTTATTGCTCCTCACAAATTTGTTTATCTCCCTAATGCCTTTCCAAGGAAACATGTCCCTTAATGATGTACCAGCCTTTAGCCCAATTGAATTTGAGACTTCAGTGGCACAAGTTAACATAAGAGGCCTTGTAATTTCCATTGAAGAGAAAATGTTCCTCTCTTAACACTAGATCACAAATATTACAAATGAATAAATCAATGCCTTCTCAAATGTTATGTTGTGATTGACCACAGCCCAAAATAGTAAAGAAAAACTAGACTGAGAAAGTGCTTGAGTTCTTCCTGCAAAATGCATCAGTGATATCTCTCAACAAAAGGAGAAACCCCTGAGCTCTCAGTAGGTGGCCTGGAAAAGCTTTAAATCTACTGGACAACCAGCTAAGTGATGTGCACTAAGGGCTAGGTAGATTAGAAGGGCGTGAAAGGCTATTTCAGCCAGCAATGCATTCTTCTGAGTGTGTAATTTGTGTTCATGTATCTATCTATACAATAGATTCCCTGTTACAGTAATTATTATGAATTATAGATAAGCACTCTGTAATGTTCTTCTCTCCATTTCCTACAAATCAAATTATCTAGGGTTATATTGGATTGTGGACATATTTAGAAAATCCTTTTATGGTGTTTAAGTTTCCTTCTGCCAAGAGGCTCCAACCTCTCCTTTGACCAGATTCCCTAAAGTGCCTGCCTTGTAAAGGATTGTGCACTACACAGGGAGGCTGGTGTCGGGAGAGGCTGACCAGGCCCTGCAAACTTCATCCAGAACATGAGGCTGATAGAGCCATCTGGACTGGGAAACAGTTGAAACACCATAAGGCTGGGCACATGGTACATGTTTAGGAATTACTTGTTGAATGTCCACTCATTATTATCCCAAGGAGGCTGCCAACAGACCCAGCCTTTGTTTACAAAGGCTTCTAAACTGGACCTCTGGACAATTACAGCTCTCCTTCTCAAGTGCTTGACAAGGGGTATATTGGGCCATGCCTGCTATGGTGGATGGAGGAGGCACATGGAGCCATAAATTAGGTTACATCTGCACACTATTCCTATTATGAAGAATGAATCTCCAAATAGGTAACTCCTTGATCAACTTATCAAATCTGGTTGTGGGTACCTTTGCAGCCCTTTAGGTCATAATGATGGGCTACATCTATGTGTGAAGGTCAGAAGCCTGTCAGTAACCTGTAAAGTCTTCAAATCTAAGGGGTGGCAGAGTCCAGAGCTACACAGGGGAAAAAAAAAACCTCCTGGGCTAAAGTCAACCAGCATTGACTGTTTTTTCTATAAAACCCCATGCTACAGACATACAGTACCCTCATCAAAACTCATGTCTCATCCCTGAGGACTATTTTCTAGGTGACAGCTAGTTGTCACATGGAATAAGTCTTCCTATTATGTGAATGACTGGCAAAAATACTCTATAATAAAAATAGCTAGCATTTATTGAACACTTACTATGTGCCAAGGACTGTGCTATATGCTATATATGTTATTTCATTTAATCTTCTCAACAACCTAATGAGGTTAGTTCTACTATTTATCATTTCCATCTGACAGATATGGACACTTAGGCACAGAGACTGAATGCCAGTTTCTTAAATTTGCACTTGAGAAGCGGGTTCAAATTCAGACAGTGTGACTCTAGAACTAGAACACCTAACCACCTTCATAAAGCAATTCACATACCAGACTTTAAAAGGGGATATTGTTTCCATAATTCTCTAAATAGTCATATCTTGGGCCAGTAGTTCTTGAGTTTTCCCTGTCCCTCATCTGTAAAACTAATGCTTGAACTATGTCAGTGGTTTTCAAGATTAGGTCAAGCTCCTTTTGGACTTAATCAGTGTGAAAGTAGATGATGAAGGTAACAAGGCTCTGTTTCCTCATCCAATCTCACCCTCAGTCTTTATGCTTCTGTGTTTTATCAGTTAGATTTAGGCATGAAATTTCTTTTGCAGGAAGGTTCTGAATCTTCAAATGTTTTGAAACCACTAGTCTAGAACAGAGATCCTAAACTGCTGGCCCATGGTTGAAATGCAGCCTGCGGATTTTTTTGTTTGGCTCCAGATATTTTTAGTTTGCTTTGCTTTAACTTGAAGCACAAACCAAAATTTAAAATTTAGGGTGTTTCACATAAAATCAAGCCTCTCTTGAAAAGTTTGATGTATAAGCATAAGGTAGATCTGCCCCAAACCGGTCATGTGAGTAGCCCTCTGGAATGGTGTGTGCATTCTGCAGCTCACCACAGCTCAAACTCAGCCCACTTCACTCAACACTCTACTTACACAACCTCTGTAGACATTTGAGTTTACAATCCCTGGTCTAGATTTTTTAAAATCCTTCCTAGTCCTGAATATATCCCCACTGAAACTTCTAAGGGAAAGGGCTTTGTCTTATGTATGTCAGTATTCCTCAGCACTTCCCATCTCTATCCCCCTCAACCCCATGTGCTTGCGCATATGCATACACACACACACACTAGTTCAATACATAATAGAGGTCCAGTAATTGCTCTGTATGTTGAAAAATGGCCTTCTATACCACTCCCTAATATTTATATTTACCGAAGGACCTTGAGCCCCAAATTTCTTAGCCCAAAGGAAAGCATTTCCAGTGCTGCGTTTCATCATGTTGTGAAGTCAGAGGCAAGCCCAGAAGAAATTTTTGGGTTGAAGGATTCTGAGTGAAGCAATTTGTTTCAAATAAATAAAGAACTCACCTTCATTAGAGTTTATTGTAGGGTACTTCAAGGACAAAATACAGCATCATGGAACACTTTTGGATATGAGAATATTTGGGAATAACAAAAATTCAGGACTTCCAGCCAAGATGGAGGCCTAGACTGACATGCTCCATCTCCCTCCACAACTAAGAAGGAATACATCTACTGCAAAACCAGAAACAACCAGAATTTCCAGAAAATAAAGCTACATGGAAGTTCAACTTATGAAGTTATAAACAAGGGGTTCTCATCCAGACAAGTAGGAAGGGTGAAGCTGGGGTGGAGAGGTCAAATTGTGCTGGCAGCAGCAGCTGCGGTGATGGTGGTGGGACAGCAGTAAGCACAGACACCTGTATTTAAAAAGAGGCAAGAAACACCTGGGGAGCACCCCCAGCTGCAGACCAGACCCATCAGTTTGTGATTCCAATGCTTGGGAAGGCAGACCTCCATTGCCTCAGACTGTGAAGGCTGGAGGGGTTGGGGATGAAGGAAGAAGCTCCCAGTCTCTCAGGGGAGATTAAACAGCAAGAATCTATCTTGGATCCCCACCCCCACACAAAATGCCAGAGCATTTATCAGAAGGGTCAACCAGTAGTGATGAGTGCACGGAGCTCCACCTCCTATAGTGTAGGAGGTATAACAGCCCTTCCCAGGAAGCAAAGGTAAATACAAAACTGCCAGGATGGCAGAGATCATGATAGAGGTCCCAATCTCTCAGCTGACCAGACAGCAAATATATGACCTAACAGATCAGCAGATAGGAGCTTTCTGAGGCACAGTTCAGAGCTTTGGTTATAAGAATGCTTACAGACTTAACAGCAGATCTTAAACAAGACAGGGAAGAAATGAAGGCTAGTCCTGCTGAAATGAGCGAAAACACATTTGAAACAAGTGGTGAGGGATGTAAAACCAGGGATGAAATCAACAGATCAGAACATAGGGAAGGAATGACCAGTCAACCAGTGCAAAAAGAAGAAATAAAAAGTGAGAAAAATTAGGAGGATGAGTAACCTATGGGACAGCTATAAGCAGGCCAACATCTGAATCATAGGGTTGCCAGAAAGTGAAGAAGAAGAACTAGAAATTGAAAAATTATGTGAAAAAATAATGAAGCAGAACTTCCCGAACTTGGGGAAAGAAATAAAATTACAGGTCCAGGAAGCACAGAGAGTTCCAAAAAAAAAAAAAAAAAAAAAACTGGACACAGGGAGAACCACACCAAGACACATTATAATCAAAATGTCAAATATTAAGGATAAAGAGAGAATCTTAAAAGCAGCAAGAGAGAAGAAGAGAATTCTGTACAAAGGGGTTCCAATAAGACTGTCAGCTGATTTCTCAAAAGAAACTCTGCAGGCAAGAAGAGACTGGCAAGAAATATTCAAAGTAATGAAAAGCAAAAACCTACAACCACGGTTACTCTATCCAGTGAAGCTGTCATTCAGATAGAAGGGCAGAGAAAGTGCTTCCAGGATGAAGAAAAACTGAAGGAGTTCATCAGATGCAAACCACTGTTATATGAAACGTTAAGGGGACTTGTTTAGGAGAAAGAGGATCAAAACTATGAACATTAAAATGAAAACTGCATCACAACAACCAAGAACAGAAGCTAGGGAATCAAAACAAAGGTAAACTAAGTAAGCAACAAGAGTAGAAAAAGAACTATAGGTATGGGGAACATATTGGGGAGAGTCAGCTGGGAAGGGGAAGGGGAGAAAGGAGGGATGTGGTACAGGAATTAAGAAGCATAGTAGGAGGGAGGGGAGTAGATAGGAAGATGTTGAGAAGAACTATATGCACAACCAATGGACATGGACTAAGGGGTGGGGGACGACTGGAGGGAGGGGGGTCACTGGGTAGAAGGGAACAAAGGGAAAAGAAATTGGGACAACTGTAACAGCATAATCAATAAAGCATATATTTTTTTAAAAAATCCAACATGGTTCCAGTGGCCACTGAACTTACTGTTCCTTTAGTAGCAAGACTTTGTTGATCACTTCCTTGCCTTTATGGTGGTCACTTAGCTCCTTTCCGAGTGCATCTATTTCTTCCACAGATATCAGTTAGCCATCTTACCCTCTACTCTCTGTCATTTCTGTTTCTGCTTACTCATAAATTCAGTTTACTTACACCATCAGTTTATTCATCTTTCTTGCTGCTACAAAGCCTCTTCTTGTGGTTCTTTTAAGCTTATACTCTTTCCCAAAACCAACTAATTGACTCCCTCCCCAGATGCCTTAGTTCAAATTCCTGAACTAGAACATCTGACCCAACTAATCACCATTTTGCCTGTTTGGACAGCTTTTTATGCCAAACCATCTCATAGCACACTGGCCAGCCTAGGGATTGGTTAAGGATAGGACCACCCTGGTCCAGTCAGATAGGTCTGTAAGAAAGGGACTCTCGGCCACCCAGGGTGGCTTCCACACCCCACTGTGGTTAAAGCACTTTCCCTTAGAAGAAAGCTATTGGTATGGCAGGCACTATAAGGGACTTATCCAATAGGATCTTTAAACACTAATTCAAATCATGCTAGTGTCTCCATCTTTGGGGATGGTTTTCCTCTGAAACATAAACCAAAGCAAAGATTATAAGGCTATAACATTCCTGTTCATGTGGACCTTGTAGCAGGAGCCATCAGTGGTTCTTACATGCTTTTTGATGACAACATACTTTAACTCAATAAGACATAGTCCCTCAGAGCATGGACCTCAGTTGTTTTGGAGGCATCTGAACCAATTCTTTTATACATTATTATCCAGACTTAAGTTCCAGTAAATTATACCGACCGCCAAAACTCTTCATCAAGCCCATTCCCATGGCTTTAAATACCATCTGTAGGCTAAGGAATCACAGCAGTGTAAGTTCAGCCAGATCTTTCTCTAAACTCTATGTCCATCTAACCCATCCCCACTTAAATGTTCCATAGTTATTTTATGTTTCTTCAATGTTGCTAAAATTCATCATGTCCGAACTAATTTTGCCTACCTCATTACCTGTTAACCTACTTCTCTTCAACTATCCATTTGCTCAAATAATAAATTAGGGTGTCGCCTTTCATATTTATCTCTCCCAGGCTCATATCCAATCAATAATTACCATTTATGTTAAACATTACTTCCCATACATCTCTTAACTATGCCTCTAGTGCTCCACCTCACTCTCTTTGCTAAAAAAAAAAAAAATTTTTCAGAGACTAATGCTGCCTGTTGCCTTTTGTCTCTTATACAACAAAGCTATTCCATCTGATGAGAATACTGTCTTCTCACCCATTATCCTCATCCAAACCCCAACTTCTTTTGGCTGGCTAATTCTTACTCATCCTTCAAGTATCAAGTCAGAGTCACTTCCTCGTGGAAGCCCTCCCTTACCAGTTCTGGGGTAGATACCCCATCCTATGTGCCTTACCATGTTTGTAATGTCCTGTTTGCTCCTCTGTAATCTCCACAACACTATTTGCTCTGTGAGATAGGACCTTGTCTGCCTTGTTTAGATATCTGTTCCCAGTGCCCAGTACAGTGACACATAGCAATTACTTGGTAAATATTGTTGAAAAGGAATAAACATCTTACTCTACAAGACCTATATGCCTTTAATATATATTTTCTTTAAAATTCACTCAGAGAATAATGTTGTGATTTTGATAAAGTTTCAAAGACAAATTGGAAAGAGCCAAAGATGTGTACAATGCCAGACACAAAGCAGAATGAATAACATGCAAATAAAAAGATGTAAAAATCAAATGAAGATGCAAGTCACACTGAGTCGTATAAATCACTCAGATAAGCAGAATACAAATTCTGTACCTAAATGTGTTTCCCAGCCCATATTTCCAAGGACGGTAGCACACTATACCCCTGAGAATTACAGAATACCTTTTTACTTTTCCCACTGTTCATACACTGATTTATACTTCTGAAACTCAGATATTCAGATAACAAATAACCAAGTGTTTGAAGGAAAGTTACAAGTTATAGTCATATGTCACAGTACAAGCAAATGGCAGCTAAATTTCACTATATAAATTGCAGAATTCTCTTATGACTTCACAAGATGTATTGAAAAGAAAAACAGTAAAAAATAAATTTATTTTTACTCAGCTAATATAGTATATGGGTAAAGGGTTCATGCTTAAACTGTTACAGATGAGTGAGTTTTTCCAGAGATGCAATTTTAACAAAGCACAATGCTACTGAGATATTAAAACTGAATTTAAATTTTTCTTAAATTAGGTTAACACCCTCAGAGAAAATTGTGCTAATATCATGTACTTAAATGATGCTTTATTTTTAATAAATTACTTAGCAAAAAGAAAACAGATTTCAAAAAAAGTCAATAGAATAATACAGCTGATCAAAAGAATCTTTAGGGACAAAATTATTAATTAACTTACTTACTTATTTATTATTGATTAGAGGGAGGGAAAGGAGGGAGAAAGAGAGGGAGAGAAACATTGATGGATTGCCTCTTGCATGTACCCCTACTGAGAACCAAACCCGCAACCCAGGCATGTGCCCTGGTCAGGAATCAAATTCATGACCTTATGGTTTGCAGGACAACACCAGACCACCTGAGCCACACTGGCCAGGGCAACACAAAATTACTTTTAATTGACTAAAAACTATAAGCTATTGATAAAGAAGTTTTTATGTGGTTGCACACATTGCATTTTTGTGGTATTTTTGTTATGGCTATTGCTGCTAATTACTAACTCCAAAGTTATCACTTTGAAAGTGAGACAACAGAAAACAATTCATATTTTTCAAGTCAAACTATTAAAATTTATTGCTGAGAAAAAATTTATTCAAAGCAAAATTTTTGTTTGTTTTATTTTTGCTTTTTTTGTTGTTGTTTTTAATTTTTTTTTTTTATCCTCACTCAAGGATATTTTTTGTTGTTGTTGCTTTTAGAGAGAGAGGAAGGGACAGAGGAAGTGAAAGAGAGAAATACCAATGTGAGAGAGAAACATCAATTGGTTGCCTCCCATATGCACCCAGACCAAGGATCATAAGCGCCTTGACCAGGGATTGGACCTACAACATAGGTATGTGCCCAGACAGGGAATCAAACCCACAACTCCTCTGTTACAGGACTGTGCTACAATCAACTGAGCCACATCAGCCAGGGCAAATCTTGTTTGTTTTAAAAGTGACTGTTAATCATTTGCTAATTCTCATTACCCTTTCAATGTTTTTATGTAAGAGAGAGAACCCAGAGTGAAATACTGATAAGAGACCATCTCAAAGAGAACAGTGAGAAGCCAAAATCTGTAGCCTGAGGCTTCTGTAAAGAAATGGGTGAACACAACAGTTTTGCCTTCGGCCAATTATAGGGTAATTATTTGTAGGTAGACAAGATTTAAGACTTTCTTTCACCCCCAGCCCTACCTCCCAAGGTCAGGTACTAGCCCCAACACAACATGGCTCCCCAAACAGTCCATTTCTCACACTAAAGAACAAGTCCTCCAGTCATTCCTATTTAAATGCTACATGTGTTCTGATCATTCAACTATGTGAATTTTGTTATTTGCATATTGTTTCACCCTGATTTCAAGTTCAAAAAAAATAATGTATTTGTTGCTTCCTAATGAAGAAACTAAATGTTCCCAGAAAAAATAAAAACTTGTTCTGGCAAGGCTATTTGGGGATTATTAGCTGGCCTCTTTTGACTTTAGTCAGAAATAAATAAGCATCCATTCATAGCAATCCTTATAACATCATCTCTTGTTTGCATTGTTATTATGCTTATAAGTGCTTTTGGAATCTATGCTAGATTTTTTAAAAGATCAGAGAGCTCTTTTTTACTTATTTTTTCCTGTCAGGAAAGCAAAACTTCAAAAGTAACATATTTCCATAGAATATATAAGGGACATGAAAAAAATCCAAGTATAAGTCCTTATGAAATGTATTTGTGATCAGTGGAATTAGACCTCTTCCTAGTGTCCCACTGACTATCAAAACAGATGTGTGATATCTGTGTCTGTCAGATGCCTCTTTAAAGCCTTACATCGTTGGCTTGTCCTTGTACAGCTCAGTTATTTAAAAAATATTTTGAAAGCTAGCCATGAGAATTACAAATCTTTTTTTCAAAGGTATGTACAGCTCTGCAAATTACAATGAGTTTACAGGCACAGTCTTATTCTGTGTAACCTAGAGATGAAAGCGTTATCAAGGACACTGATGCTCATTGCTGCATCAATGAAATTCTCATGAATTCAAGGATTGTGGCAATAATCTAGTTTTTGGAAACAGATCTACAAGGTGGTCAAGCAGATGGCATATGATTTCCTCCTAAATGCAGAGGCCCTGTAAAATAGTGTAAGGCCTCCAACTGCAATGGGCAGCAGGAGCAGAAAATAAAGATTTCAATGGTCCTCAATCCCTTTGATGACCTGCTGGAACTTGGAGGGATGAACTGGGACAGACACAGTGCTGGTCGCTTTCTCATACTTTGGCTCACTTAAAGCCCAGAGCCACCTAATAGAATATTATTCTGTTCTCTAATTTAAAGTTGAGGAAGTGTAAATACAAAAAGTTTAAGAACTTTCCCAAGACTGTCAAGCTAACAAATGTCATAGCAGATTCTCACTCAAAAATAGACTAAAAAGAGGCACTTGCCCCTAATGATCAAACACACACACTCACACACACATACAGACCCCATATGTAAAATCAACACATTATCAAGGCTCAGAAGCTGATTATTAGCTCATTCTTCCAATCCATACTTTTCAGTGCATGTGCTGTTTGTTCTCTTATGATACTACCATTCCTCCTTTTCTGTTCAAGGCTTTTCTGTATGTTGATGTTAACCTGATTTCTCTTTAATCATTCCCTAAAGCTAACCCTGGCAGTGGACAGTAGGCTTGTATGTTTCTCATTCTCTTGAACCTCCCGTTCCTTCAGCTTTCCCTTTTCTGTACAAGCACCACAGTCCGTACTTCTGTGCCATGCTGATGCAGCTAAGCACTGTTAATGAAACTCCAGGAACCCAGGGGACTTGGTCTAATAAATTCTGTATTGTCACCCTGTCTTGCTTACTGCAAAGCAATGTAACTACTACTCCCAGACCATAGGTGGCTCTCAGATCAATATCTCAGGTCTTGACCCCTCATCCTTTTCCTAATGACATATTATATGCCATCTAAAAAATAATTCTCCTTGGTGACCTGCCAAGATCTAAAACTAATTATGACAAAACTGAACCCAGAGTCCTCTCCCTCAAATTGTTGCCCATTTTACATTGTCTACTATGGTCAAGGCTCACCATTGCCCATCTGGGCACACAGCAATATAATTATGGGGTGTCCTCTTCAGTCCTTCTTCAGCCTGTTTTCTCTGATCTGTCTCCAGGTTCTGGCACCAGTTTTCCCAATTCATCTTTTCTAATTTGAAGTCCATGTGTTCACATCTCCACCTCTTTTTTCCCACAGCTAAACCATAATCACCAGCTTTAATACTAGAAACCTACAAACAAATGTCTGTATTTCCAGATTCTGCTGATCCCTTCTACTCAACACACAGACACAACTGCTGTTTCCTCATACCTAAAATCTTTCACATGATAGGGGGACCCTTCATTGTCTGGGTTCCACCTACATCTTCAGTCTCATCTCATTCCACTTGCTCTTGATAACTCAACATGCTCCTTTGTCCTCAGAGCCTTTGAACATTGTCACTTTTTCTGGAATGTTTTTTATTCCACACTAGCCAATACCTGCTCAGTTTCCATTCTAATAAGTTTCCCTCGTTGCACCCTGTACTTTTCTTTCAACGCTCTTATGGTCAGTAAGTATCTATTTATTTATGAATGAATAAATACTCCAAATAAAGGGAAGAGCATTTGTAAAACATCGGAGAAGAAAAGGATGGTGGCTTGTTTAGGAAACTGGAAGGAATCTGGTATAACTGAGGCAGAAAGATTGAGAGGTAGTATGGCACTAAATGAGGGTGAAAACATGGGTGAGGCCATAGTGTAAAACAACCTTTTCAGTCCATGGTAAGAAGTTTGGATTAACCTTGTAATAATGGAAAGACAGTAACGGGTTTTATACAGAGTAGTGATAAGATTGGACTTACATTTATATATCACTCTAGGTAAATGACAAAAAAATGAACTAGAAGGCATAAGAGTGATTACATAAGACAAACTTAGAGGTTCTAGTAGGTGGCTTGGACTAGAAACATGGCTGTGAAGGTGGAAATGGATAAAGAGATAGAAGGATAGATGGAAGTTTCCTGCCATAAAATTGATAGGCTTTACTCCCTAACTGAAAGTAGAAGTGAGGGTGTAGGGGTGTCAAGAATGAGTCACAAATTTCTTCCTTAAGCAGATGGATGTATGGTAATATCCTGCACTGAGAGAGGTGGTATGGAAGAGGAGCAGAAGGGAGGATATTGATGAGTTTTGTTTTAAATAGATTGCATTTAGGAATCCTCTGGAGAAGCCAAGTAAAGGTATTAGTAGGCAATTGGATCAACTGGGTTGTATATGCAAATTTGGGAATATTCAATCTATAAAAAATGTTTGAAGTCATGATGTGGCCGAGAAATGTAAAAAAGGTGTAAAATGAAAAAAGATTGCCTAGGACATTCTCATTGCCTGTGTTGCCCAAAAACAATCTTTCTGCCAAGACTTAGGCCTTCAAAACATTTTAAACCTTACTCAAACTCACATTTTCCATGAAGTCTTCCCAGATTCATATTGCCTTTATCCTATCATTCTAATAACATTCATTACCCTTGAAAAAAGTAATCATTGGATACACGTATATAAACATATACTCTCTTCATGCCAATATTATGTTGCAAGCTTTCAGAGTACAATCTTCTTGTTTCTGCTTTCATTAAATATTTATACTATTCAACTGATATTCTTGACAAGCCAATTCTATACCGGCTAGTAATAAATACTTATTTTGGTTTTATAAATTTTAAGCTTTCTATTGACATAGAACAATTTTAGTAATTTATGTAAATATTTTTGTTTTGGCCAAGTTATGTGTGTAACTAAAGCAAATGTAATTGTATAATTTAGTCAAAATAGAGGGTTGGAATTGTAGCTAGCCAACACATTTGACCAAAGAAAAACATTAAGGCAAAAATACTATAAGAACATAAAGCCAGCCAACATCTTCCAGTACCATTTCCAATTCCATTTCATTGACATGGTTAGGTGCTTTGAATTGTCATTTACAGACCTGGTTGTGATCCTACATAAGTTAGCCTACACAGAGAGTTCCCTGTTCATTTAGGCTTTCCTAAGAATTGACAGCTGTCAAAAAGCATTACTAAGTAATGTAGAGCACCCATAGTAGCTACAGGGTTTCCTCTAGAACACACCATGGGAGCACCTCACTAAAGCAGTGTCCACTGGTGGCTTGCCAGAGACTGAGGTTCTGGGGCTGATGATGGCAGGCCACCAGGCCAACCTTCCACTGAAGCTATTTAGTTTCAATTTATTTTATTAGGCTTCCCCTTAGCTGGGGGGCTGGAGATAGCAAAAGGAAGGATGAGTACCTCTAAAAGTTTTTGATCAGATTTCCACATCCTCCAACCTCATGTTAATTAATGATCTTTTCTTTCTGAATGGCCCATAGGAGGTTTTCAAAATTACTTCTTGAATGATTTAAAGAATAAAAGTAACATAAATTGAGTACATAAATATATGCTGGGCAATGCACTATGTGTTTGGGGTGTGTCTTAACACCAGGATAATTTTTCATCAGTATGCAAAGATGAAGGAACTGAAATTCAAAGGAGTTGGTTAACCTGCTCAAGTCTCTCACACTTAATAAGCAGCAAAGTGAGAATTTGAATAAAAATCAAAATTTTTCTCTTACATAAGATTTTTTCATGTTGCCAAAGTGAGTTTGTTGTTCCAATCATTAGAAAAATATACTAATTAAAAGAACTTTAATGGCTGGAGGGGTAAAAGGCTCTCACACTCTCATCTTTGAGTTACTCGGCATTGATCAGTGCAGACACAGATCATGTGAGGATCTTGAATAGCCCACCTTACACCAGAGGCATAATTTCTCTCATCTCCCTCCCTTGTATAGAAACAGATGATATTCTATACAAATATATATAAAGATAATCAGTGAATATCTGATAGCTATTGATTAAAACTGTATAGTCAGCCCAGATTGCTGAATCAGATTTCAGTTTTTCATCTCTTTTAAGTGTATTGTGTCCTACACGTTTGGGGTCAAGTTTTTGTGTGTACATGGTAAGTAATTTCATATCCTAGGTTGGCTTTAATTCAAGAGGGGTGTTCTGAAAATATCTTTACCTATGAGAAGTTCTACTAACTTCTACTATTAGTGCTTCATGCCCAAATACTTTTTCAAAAGAAAATGTCTTCTTAGAAGAACTATTACATTTATTACATAAATGTCTAAGCAATGAAAATGAATGAGTTTTTCAAGTCACTTCCCACAACTGATAGAAGGAACATAACAGCATCTACTACATGGATTTGGGCATCTTAATTAAGAATACAGAATAGTTAGGCCCATATCTATATGCCACTCCCTACTGCCTACTTATGCTATGGTTTTTATAAGTTACTTTATGTCAGTGAGTCTCCATTTTCTTACTTGTATTATTAGCAAAAATGCTAACCTTATATTCTTGTAAATACTAAATAGTAACATTTTTTATTTCATTACAATTTATTAAATCTATTTAAACTTCCCCTATGCACAGTGAAAAGTGGAACCCATTTAACAATGATAATTGATGCAATTATGTTAAGGAACAAAAATCTATAAAACTAAGAATCACTGATATAAAAAAGTAAAGAAAATGTGAACCTGCCTTTATCTCAGCAAATAAGTGGTAATTTTGTATGTGTTATGTGAGAATAATGAGTATACAGTACAGTGGTCTATATTCTGAATTAGTAATGTTAAGGTTTTACACATATCATTTTTAAAATGATATAGACATACTTATACTAAAAGTTTGCTGTAAACTTCAAAATGTTAGTCTTTAGGGCCAGACTCTTTACCAGTGTATTAATTTCCCAGGGATTTTGTAACAAATTACCACAAATTGGATGGTTTAGAAGAACAGACATTTATTCTCTCACAGTCTGGAGACCAGAAGTCCACAGTCAAGGTGTCAGCGGGGCCGTGCTCCCTCGGGAGGTTCTGAGAACCTTCCCTGTCTCTTGAGCTTCTGGTGGCTATCAGCATTTCTCATGGCTGCATCGCGCCAACCTCTGTCTCCATTTTGCTGTGGTCTTCTCTTCTGTGTGTCTGTTTTCTCCTTTCAGTCTTTTATGAAGACACTTGTCATTGGATATAGGGCGCATCCAGATAAACAGGGATGATCTCATCTTGAGAGTCTTAATTACATCTACAAAGGCCTTTTTTCCATGTAAAGTCACACTCACAGTTTTGGAAATTAGGACATGAACATATCTCTTTATAGGTCATCATTCAACCCTCTGTACCAATCAAAAGTTATATTGTAATCTTATAATTTTAATAATAATGATATAAAATATAGCAACTCTTACCTATTCAGTAAGTCTATAGCCATTCTTTTACCTTTTTAATACTAACCAAGTGCACTCTTCATGCAGACCATGTTTTAGGCAATGGTTGGGGAACCAAGGAGCCATAATCCCAGACTGCCTTCATGGAAGTTATAGATTAGCCTGAGAGACGTTCGGTAAACAACTGAATATATACTTACACGCAACAAATTGTGGCCACTCATATGGGAAAAAGAACGTGGTACTACACAAAGGATAGCTTTAGGTAGAGTATTCAGGGAAGGCTGCATTTAATGGAAAATTTAAGAAAACACTTTAGAATATGAAGGACCCAGACATGCAAAGAATTAGAGGACAAGGGACCTCACAGAAGAAATGACTTATCAAAGGCTTTGAAGTAGTAAAGAGTGAGACAGTTTCTAGGAACTAAAACAGACAACAATGTTGAAGAGTGAGTGAGTACAAGGAAAGGGCAAGAGATGTGTTCAGAGGGGTGTACAGGAACTAGGGCATGAATAATCCTGTAGAGAGTGGTAAGAATTCAACTTTTATTCATAGACAAATAAGAAACCTTTGAAGACTTTTTAAGTAGAAACTTCAATTTTTAAAGCTGACTCAGCTTGCCAGGTTTAGAATGGATTGGACAGGGCGAGAGTGGAAGCAGCGAAGTAGTTCTTCTAGACTAGAGGCAGTGGCAGCTTGGGCAAGGGTGGTTGCGGTGGGTGAGAGGAGGTAGACTGGAGCATCATTTAGAAAATGAAATACACAGAATTGGTGAAAGACTTAATAAGAAGATGACTGTATTACCTCTAGGTATCTAGCTTATACAACTGGTTAAATGCTGGAAGATGGGAACAGCTGCAAAAGACATAGATTACAGAGTAAGGAGTAATTTAATTAGCAATTAGTACATGCATACATTTAGTGTGATGGTTAATTTTGTCTAATGGCTAGGTCATGGTGCCCAGATATTTGGTCAAAATCAGTCTAGATATAACTATAAAGATATTTTTTAGATGAGATTAACACTTAGCTCAGTTGACTTTGAACACATTAGCTCCATCATGTAAGTGAGTATCATCTAATCAGCTGAAGGCCTTAAAAGAAAGAGACAGATTTCTGAGGAAGAGGGAATTCTGCCTCCAGACTGTCTTCATACCCGACCTGCAACATCAGTTCTTCCCCAGGTCTCCAGTGTGCCAAACTGCCCTGCAAATAATGGATTAGCCTGATACCACAGTCACATGAACCAATTATTTAATATATCTAGATAGATAGATGATAGGCAGATAGCTAGACAGATAGATGGAAAAAATATATCTCTGGAGAAACCAGAAAAATACACTTAATAATGTTATAATTTTGTAAAATATACTTGCATATGTGCATATAAACAATACTTGTAGAATTTATACCAAATACTAGGACTTGGAAAGCTTTATGATTAGGGTACATGAGAGACATGCAAACCCAGATGTCAAGTAGGGATCTAGGTATGCAAGTCAGGAACCCAGAAGACAGGTCTGAGCTGGGGCTATATAGTTGTGATTTACCATGGGAATGATGAGACAGTGAGAAATTTCCAGAAATTGTTCAAATTAATTGTTTCATATATTTTATTTTATTTTAAGCTTACAGCAACTCTATAAAATAAGCATTATAATCCCAAATTTACAGATGTGGAATTGAGACTCAGAAATTAATTATTTTGCACAAAATCACACAGGTAAAATTTAAATGAGGGAATGACTGACTCCAGAAATCTTAATCATTGTGGTATTATTTTATTTTTCTTTAATTTCAGATTATTTTATCAGGAGTTTTAAACTGTTTTAACATTATAAACAAAAGATGGCAAATAAGTAACACCAAAAACCTTTTTAGAAATTAATTTTTTAACACATAAAAATAGCCTAAATAATTTTAATGTCATTTGACACAGTAATTCCACTTTTAAAATTCACTCTAAGGAAATAGAGGGAAAGATAAAAATTCATTGCATAAAAATGGTCATTACCAGATTATTAATAATTTTGGAAACCTAAATATTCAAAAGTATGTGAAGAGTTAAATAATTGTGTATTCACCTAGTATTCATTATGTAGTCATTAAAAAAACAAGTTCAAAAATATTTACATTTGAAAATGCTTTAAGTGTAGTAGCTAAAAATATATACACATACACCTAATAATAATATAATGTAATATAATATCTGTTTGTAAATGTGCATATAAAGAGGATTTACAAAAAATGTAACAAATATTAAGAGTGTTTACTTCTGTGTTATAAGAGTGTGGGTAATTTTTATTTTCTTCTTGATATTGTAAGTGCTTTCCAGGTTTTTCTACAAT
The DNA here is from genome assembly GCF_987537825.1 of Furipterus horrens. NCBI lineage: Eukaryota > Metazoa > Chordata > Mammalia > Chiroptera > Furipteridae > Furipterus > Furipterus horrens. The sequence continues at coordinate 73,288,158 of NW_028327175.1, forward strand.
GAATACATATTACTTTGTACTCAGAAAAAAGATCCTTTGTTTTATTTTTAATAAACACTAAATTTCAAAATCCAAGAGCAAAAATTGTAACAACTTCTATTATCTAACAAGCTAAATCATTGACTATATTAACTCCAGCCATAGCATAGATTTATATTTTTATTAAAATTTTAATGAGTTTAAAGATACTGATCTTCTAGAGAATTTTAAGAAATAATGTTTATATTGAGCTTTGGGATCACTGGATAAATGTAGTGTATTATTATTAAATGTTATTAAGGTAAATTGAAAGCAAAGCATGTAATAAAAATTATCCTGGCAAAAATCTGAGGTCCATATATGGTTCCATAGTGCTTAGATCACATTTACATGTGAAAGTAGCAGCATTAACATAAAAATATTTTTGCTGCAGTCTGGAATCTACAATGAATATGTGCTATGTAGCATTCTGTTTTTAATTATATATCATATTTCACGGTAGATATTGAAATTATAACCCACAAAATTTTATATCACTCAATAGGTGCCAAAATTAGAAAAATGAAAAAGAAAGTATTTTATTTTATTTTATAGAACTCACACAGCTAAAGTTTCATTTGGTAAAATTAGTATTAAGGATATATTGATGGCAATGGAATTTTTAAATCTCCAACCACCATCAACCTTTCAGGTGTCCAATCATATTTTCGGTCAATTTCTATTTATTTTCATTAGAAGTGAGAAACAGAGTGCATCTGTCAATCAAATTCTCAGATCTTCTAACCTACAATAATCAGGAGATTAGTGAGATGCAAGTGAGGAGAAAAGGGAGGGTATCCATAAATAGAGAGGAAGGAAGGAACAGGGAAAAAGCCTGACTTAAGATGGAAAGGAAGTTTTAGAATTTATAATGTGGGATCTTCAATAACAGTTTCACAGTAGCAGAAGAACTGGAGAATTTAGGAAGGACTTTTTAGAAACCTAGTCAAGGGATCCCCTTTAATGTGCTATGAAGGAAGTAGATAGACATTGGAATTCATTTTTAATTGTATTTATGAGCTGGACACTTTTTTAAAAATATGATTCTCTGTGGAAATTGTGTTATCTGGGACTCCAAGATTCATTTGTGTTCCAAAAGAATGTAATTGAGCAAAAAACAGATGATTTATAAGTGTAACCACCCTAGTCAAATGTGTCTATTAAAGCTTCTTTCCCTGTTATTATACAAGTCAAAGGAAAATAGTTACATGTTTTAAGAGCTTAATTCTAGTATCGGTTTACAAAACCATATTCAGCAAACTGAATTATTAGAATTAGTCAGCATTGGGAAAATATGGATGAGGTTAAGCAGTCATTTTTCACATCATGTGAACTATCCTTTAAGATGTTAAAACCTTCAATAATGCATTTTTTTCTTTGATGTTTTTCAATTGCCTAAACCGAAGTTAACATTTTTTTAAAATTAATGAAACAATGTAAGTTATATATGTCAGGAGGCAAGTTCAAACAACAGCAAATTAAGTGTCTTAAGACATCATAAGGTTAAGAGAGAAATTTAAACTTTAGTTTATATTAGACTCATCTGGACAGTTTATTTCAAATGTAGATTCCAGGACTTAGTACAACTGTGAAGATTCTGATTCAGATGGTCTCACATGGAACTCAGTCATCTGGCCAAGTGTTTCAGAAGCAGAAGATTTAAAAATCACAATTTGAAAAACACTGAGTTGAGGTTTAATTTTAAATAATTGGAGACTATTTGGGGTATACAAAGCTATATATGATATTTTCAGCAATATGTTACACACATAATATCCTAAAAGATTATTAATTGCAAGCCAGTATTAAATTCACATACATAATTTCAGAACCACATAGAATTTCTATGCAAATTTTGGTCAGCACATTATTAAACTTGGCTCTACATTTTTAACTTTAGAAACCAATGTCCATGTGAATGGTTTTTATAGCATATTTATTATGGCAAATGTTTGGCATAGTGTTAAATAGTAAAGCTGGAGTTATGGGAAAAAGTTGTTATTTACATTAGAAAACTTGAAACTCATTTACCTCTGCCTTCTCAACCTTTCCTCACTGGTTTTGTCCATATGCAAAAAGCAAAAGAGAAATCCATGTATTATTCAGTGAATCTAAGTAATGGACCCTTGATTTTGAGTAAGAAAACCTCAGATTTTCCTTGACAACATTTTTTCTTCTAAATTAGGTAATTTCCTTGATTTTCCAATTTACATAACCTAAATACAAAAAACCATTATATTTATCACTGACTGTGTGTTCCAGAAAAATATCAGAATCACAAAGTTCTATAAGAAAAATTGACCACAACTTATCTACATAGGCATCAGAGTAATTCAGGTGAAATTAAAAAATTCATATCTCAAAGCATTTAATAAACATTTTTAAGCATTGCATAAGTTAATGGGTCCAAATATTTGCTCATATTTTAATTGGAAAACATTAATACCAAGCTTTGAGCAACTCCAAGACTGGAATCTGGTTCTATTCACTGCTCTATCTCAGTGCCCAGAATAGTTCTGACAAGTAGTGGAAGTTTAATATGTATTTGTAAGAGTACATGCTGTATTGGTAAGTTTTTGTACATTGTCAAACATCATGTACTGCTTGGGAGGATCAATGAGATTCATTCTTCTATATGCAAGGGGATGCCTATCACAGATCTGTGAACAGAAGGTGGCAAAACATGTCAAGATATTATGTAACATTTGCAGTCACAAAAGCAGTTCAGAGTATGATTTACTTGTCTTTGTGTTTTCATTGCACAGGTAATCTGGAGCTGGTTGATAGTAATTTGAAGTTTTTGTCAAAAGCATCACAGTAAATACTCAGCAATATAATAATCAAACCTATGATGCATTAGTCCCTTTGTGGGTTACTCACAGAGGATATATGAGTTCTATATTCTGTTGACTTAGTCTACATATAACCTCCGCAAGGCTTTAGAACATTTCTCTCTTTTGCTCCTAAAGTCAGACATTGCATAAAGCCATGGAAGCCAAATACATCATTACCTTCTAATATGCTCCTTAAGAAAGATGTGAGTCAGATCATGGATGAACTTAAAAAAGATAAGGTGAGTTCCAGATGTTGTGAATCAGTCAGAACAGATTTAGCATCTCCCTTGAGCATGGAATTAGTAAGAGGGAAGACTTTGGCAAGTGATAAAACAGAGTGGGAAGCAAGGGAATTTTCCAAATCCAATATTCAGAATGTTTTTATCATTTGAATGTAATGGTGTAAACTCCCAACACATCAAACACCTGGATTAAATAGAGTGCAGAAATACAGAGCAAAACAAAATATAAATTATTTGCTATTTACCATTCTTGCATTATCCTTGTCAATGTTCCCCTCTATTAACATAAATAATTCAAACTTTCAAAAATGATTTGTGTCCCAATGTTTAATTGTAAAATAATTGGCGACATTATGCAATGTTTAAAAATCAGGCTATGCTTGAAATTTAATTGTACTTCTGTGTATTTAGATAAACTGGATATATATTTGGAAGAACACTGTTGGATTCAAGTGACTTTTCTATGTTTATTAGTAATCATGTTAATTTAGTAGGATGTTTAAATAGACTTCTAAGCACAGACTTGATCAAATGGTCACATTTGAACTTCCTGTGAAGTTTGGTATCAACAAAAATTTTATTTTTCTCTTTAAAAAATATTATTGGGAACTTCTTTAAAATGGTACTGTTTAGTTATTCATTGACAACTCTCTGCCACAATCCAAACACGCAAAAATAAGCCCTGACTGGTGTGGCTCAGTGGATTGGGCATTGTTCCACAAACCAAAAGGTCACTGGTTTGATTCCTGGTCAGGGCACATGCCTGGGTTGCTGGCTGGGCCCCTGGTTGGGGCCCTGTGAGAGGCAACCAACTGATGATTCTCTCACACATCAATGAGCTAAGCTCAAAATAATGCAGTCATCTCCATGAAGTAGAGAAGTTAGTGGGGCAGAAGGGCCAGTGTGTTGGGTTTTATATCTAGAAATAGTGAGGGGCAATCAGGAATATACCTGCAGAATAATTGGACTAAGAATGTGGAGACTGAAGCCTGTTTCTTTGCTTAAAAATGGGGTCAATATAAGTTTCTATGTCCATGAAAGGAAGCTGAAAAAAGAGCTGCAATTGAATATTTTCTGAGGTTATAGCTTGTATAAAATGTCATGCCTGTTATAGGCAGAATGTTTTCTTTCAAAATTCACATGCTGAAGGCCTAACCCCACAGTACCTCAGAATGTGTTTGGAGACAGGGTCCCTCATGAAGTAATCACGGTTAAATGAGATCACTGGAGTAAGTCCTAACCCAACCTGACTGTTGTATTTGTAGGAAAGATATGGACATACACACACACTCACAGTGGGAAGACCATGTGAAGACATGTGGAGAAGATGGCCATGGAGAAGCCAGGAGAAACATTCAGAAGTAACCAATCCAGCTGACACATTGATCTTGGACTCTAAGCCAACAAAACTAAAAGGAAACCCTCTGTCTCACATGGTCTTCTTTTGCATACATCTGTATCCCAACCTCCTCTTCTTGTGAAAACACCAGTCATATTGGTTTAGGGCCCATACTTATGACCTCATTTTACCTTAATTACTCCTTCAAAGGCTTTTTTTCCCAATTACAATCACATTCTGAGGTACTGGGGGTTAGGCCTTCAATTTAGGAATTTGGGGACCATTCAATACAGCCCATAACACCAGATTTATTTTCAAATAAAAGAACTATCCAAAGCCAGAATCCAGAAATGACAATGGGACTTTCTGGTAGAGACCACAGCAAAGACAAGCTGGAGAAAACAGGCAAGAGTGGGGAGGATACTGTAGAGACCTGACCTCGTGAGTACATCAAAGCTCCTTTGGAGGAGCCCTAACTCACAAACTTGATTAAGTGGCCCCCTATAAGATTTGGGAACTTACTAGGAAACATATGAATTCCTGTTAATATGAACAAATGGAAGCTCAAACTGAATACACACACACACACACACACACACAAGGCTTTTGTCCCAAGATGGGAAAGTGAAGCATGATAGTCATCATCTCAGAATGTGAATGCAATTTTCATTGCTAAAGGAGAAAAGAGTGAGAGATGGAGAAGCTGAGAGGACAACTAAGAAGCACGGGGTTTAAAGTTGTGGCCCTACTACTTCCTGAACACTACTAAGCTAATGTGTGCTGCAGATTCTTCTTGTGCTTAAGGGTAATTTGGCATGCAAGGGGAATATTGAAAACAGATATTTGTGTTAATGCACTTCCTATATCATATTTTTTAAATTATATGTAACTTTAAGAACTTAAAAATAAATATTAGCAAAAGGAACATGAAAACGTTTTGTATATGGCCTTAATTCTTGGATAAATTTAACTGCAGAAAGACCACTGTTGCTCACAGAGCTGCTCCCCTGATAACTAATCAGTATCTTCAGGTCAAGTGTACAGATGTAGCCAATGGAGAGAAGGCTCCGACATTTATTTACTTCTTTATACAGGAAACACTAATGAATGTACACTAAATGAAAGAGATGAGGTCCTGGTTCTCACAATATTTCCATTCATGCAAAATAAGAATAATCTAAGGAGGGCTTAATAGAAGACTATTTACAAAATCATATGTAGGGTTAAGGGGAACTAGAAGCAATAATTCAGTATTCTGGATCCAGCAATACACCACTGTTACCATAAAAAAATCTGAAGGGGTAGGTAAAAGGGAAGCTTCTGGGGGGCGGGGAGACTGAAGAAGTCTGGCCAGGCATCCTATCCCTATAGTCCATCTGTGTGAATCCAATGCACAGAGCAGCTCATCACTCCCTTTACATGCACCGTATTGGACCCCGCCTCAATTAATAACCTTTCCAAATATTTGATGTTTTATAGTAATGAACTTCACTCTCAAAGAATTTGGACACTCATAAATGAGATCAACACTTACAAATTTCAAAGCATTTGCTTCAAACACTTCCAAAGGGTCTCTTATGAAAGGCTGAGAGTTCTTTCTGGCAGGCATTGGTGATAATAATAGCTTAGTCAGGAATGGCTCTCACAGCCTGTGCCTGGGTAAGAAGACTTTAAAAACCTAGATTATGAGTTGAAATTTAGCCTCCCACTAGAAAAGAAAGCCTATAAAATTATCAAGGCCAGTAAAATGAACCAATATAAACTTTTGTGTCGTTTTTCTAAGTATCTGAAGAAAACATGCCAGCGTCAGGTGCCCCCTACCACCACCTTTCTTCGTATTACACCAACACTAACTGCCCTTGTTTTGATCCAATTACTGACAATTTTTAGAGTTTCCATTTATTCCCTTTGTATATTATAAATGTGTTGGATATCCTTTGATCTACAAGTCTCAAAGTGTTTTATAAATGCTAATTTTCTCAACAAATATGTGAGGTTAAACCATAAGTATCCCTTTTCTCCCAATTGTCTAAATATAAGAAACACAAAAATGATAAGAAACCTCAGCCCTGGTCTCAGAGTAAGTATATTGCACAATGGAATTCAGTTTGCCTGGCTGCTAGCAATCTTTGCAGCTTCTACACCACTAGAGAGAATATGTCAGTCTTTTATATTTTATTACCCTGCCCCAATCATTGAGGAGCCTCCTAAAGAAACTAATGATTGTGAAGCACACAATACTTGTATGTGTCAGGCACTGTGCTCTAAATCAGTGGTTCTCAAAATGCACTGAAGACTCGGAGCACCTGGGGAGATTTAAAATATCCTGATGCCCTCACTGTGCCCTATGCCAATTAAGTCAGGCATTTTGGAGATGAGGCACAGGTATCAGAATTTTTTTTTTTAACTTCCCAGATGATTACAATGTGCAGTCACATTTGAGAACCAGAGTTTTAAATTCTTGCCATTTGAAGTGTGGTAAGCATACCAACAGCATCAACATCACCTGGGAACTTCTTGGAAGCAGATTGTGCCAGCCCAGGCCTCATGGAACAATGTTCACTTTTATAAGCTCCCAAGTGGTTAACATGCACATTGCAATTGGGAAAAAAATGCTTTAAGTAATCAAATAAGCAAATGAGGTCAGTAACACTATCCCTATTTTTTAAAAGAAGAAATGTGTACCGCAGGTTCTTGAATAGTGTTTCACTATCATTTTGTTATAATGTTGATGAGAATTAAAAATTGATTCCCAGCTGGGGCTGTCAGGGTGAAGTTTGCACCTTCTCCCTAAGTGTGTGTGGGTTTTCTCCAGGTGCTCCATTTCCTCCCACATCCCAGAGGTGTGCAGGTGAGGCGCATTGGCGTGTCTCAATTGTCCCAGTCTGAGCGTGAGTGGCCCTGCATGGAAGGGTGTCTTGTCCAGGGTGTGTCATGCCTTGTGCCCTGAGCTGTTGGGACGGGCTTTAGCCTCCGGCAACCCTGAACTAGAAGAAGCAGGTAGGAAATTAATTATCTTACTCATTTTTATTAATCTTTCTTAAATGTGTATAAAGCTCACATTTATTTCAGTGTTTAATATTAGAAGTGTTTTGGTTCTTTATTTAAAAGTTTGGTGATGTTTTTGTGACCAGAAATGCTCTGTAGGAATAGAATTTCTATTTATATCAATTAGCCTGCGGTAAAATTGGTTTCATTATAAGTCTTTAAGCTTAAAGTCACAGTTGCCAAGAATCTATTGATGATGTTAAATGAAGACTTACTGTAAAAATGCAGAAATCCCAACATAGGGCTGACTGACTTAGACGTGCATGAGTTTTTATCCACACCAGTTTAAAACTCGGGAGGAGAGTCACCGACTCTTTTGAAAGGCTCATGAAAGTTTTGAAACCTCACCCAAAAGTTTATTGTTTCTAAAGCCTTCCAGGCAAATCTGCAGGTCCATGCTTGTGAAGCCCACCACTCCCTTTCATTCCCCTCCACCTATGACTCCATGACTTATGTAACATGAGTACTTGATTACTCTTCAATTTAAAAGGAGATGTATAAATAGAATAAGCTTTATCTTAGATGGATACACACAACATACACACAAAGCATTTCCTCTAAACAGCCCAGATACTCTGGGAATTTTACAACCAAAAGTCCTTTCAGAAGGCACATTGACAGAAGGTAACATTACTCGTTCGCTCTTCTACACACCTGTTAGCAGTTGAACCTAATTGTTCAGCAGCTGGTACTTATTTGGGATTCTTTCACTATATCTCATTATTCCTTTTCCATTATTTTTTTCTGTTTTGGAGCTGCTGCTGTGGTTTCTGCACAATGTATATATTTTAAAAGCTAAAAAGACATATTTTGAAAGGACTCTGTAGAGAGACATAAAAGTTACTTCTTTATGTACCATTTTGTAGTTGAATTTATTTGAATTGACAGTGGTGATTATTAGGTGTGGAAAAATCTAAGGGCATGCAAAGATTTTAACTTGTTGGCTATCTTTCATTTTCCTAGGCCCGTTTCTGAACTTGAAGTAGTGTGGCTAAATTCATAAACATCTGATTTGCAGATATTTGTGGATTAGAATGCCAAGGAATATTGTCATGAGTAGAGAAAGATATCTTTCCTCATTAGAGCCCTCTGAAGCAGAAGTACATGTGCATCATTTAAGCAAGATGCCCTTGATGGAACATTTCAAATAAACCATTTCAGAAGAAATATGAGGGAGGTGGTAAAGGCAAGAGATTTTAAATGAATAGAATAAAAAGAAATAGTTGCATATGAAAAAATACAAACACACATATGAGATGATCACTGAATGCATATACTGTACTACAGCAAGACCAGTGACTGCCTTTGAAACCAAAATGCCACCTGAGATTGGACTCATCATCGGCAGCCGTCCGTCTCGAGAGACGATGGCGTAGCTTCTTGAGAGTCTATCTGCACCGCCGAGAATGGCTGTGCAGTCCGACTCGGGAGTGACAATCCCTGCCGCACTTGTTACCGGTGAAGGCAGATGGCTGTTGTTGCTGCTGTTGACGCTGCTTCCGCCTCGATCTTTCCTGGACCGCCTCCTCGTTGCGCGCAGCCTCCGCGCGTGACGTACCTTGCCTGACCGCGAGCCTCCAGGCTAGGCGGTCGTCTGCTTGAACTTCCCATGTGTTGAGATTGATGGAGCATTGTGTCATGTCCTTTTTGCAGATGTCTTTGAACCGCAGTTTTGGGCGCCCTGTCATCCTCTGGCCTTCTGCTTCTGAGATTGGACTATTAGAGGCAAAATACCAAAGCATTAAATAATCATGAATCACATCTTAATAAACAAAATAAACATAAAGATCTTCAATTATATTTAAAATAACCCATAGAAAAAGCAAGTAAGGTATATAATAATTTTATCTACATTAAAAACTATTCTTAAAAGCACACAAATAATAAATTTGCTTCTTTAAAAAACCTGGAAAACACAGTATATTCTCCTAATTATTCTGACTAGGAAAAATATTAATTCTTTGCAGTCATGTGGTACAACAGAACGCATATTTGAAAGAAATAGTTGAGAACATAAATGTGGCACTGGAATTAAGTAAAAACCAGGCTTGTGTTCATCTCCATCTAAATGAATTTTCATAGTTAAGGACCACAGAGACCTAATAAAAGGCCATTTTATCAGGCAGGACCAGCAAGGAGAATTCTAAAGTGAGATATTCATGAAAAAAAATTTGAAATGAGTTAGACTTCTTAAATCATTCAATGGCAAATTTCACTAAGATATTCAGTGCTGAAATATAAAAGGAGAAGTTATAACCAATACTACAGAAATACAAAGGATTATAAGAAATTACTATATTCCAAGAAATTGGACAACCTATGCAGAAGGGACAAATTTCTAGACACACACAATCTTCCAAAACAAAATCAAGAAGAAGCAGAAAGCTTGAATAGAAGAATAATAACTAGTGAAATTGAAGCAGTAATCAGAAAACTCCTGGCATACAAAAGCCCTAGACCAGATGACTTCACAGGTGAATTTTACCAAACTTTTAAGGAAGAACTAATTCCTACTCTTCTCAAACTATTCCAAATAATTCAGAAGAGGGAAGACTCCCCAACTCTTTTTATGAGGCTAGCATCATCCTAATTCCAAAACCTTATTTAGACACAATAAAGAAAGAAAACTACAGACCAATGTCTCTGATGAACATAGAAGATAAAATCCTCAACAAAATACTCGCAATCTAGATTCAGCAATATATTAAAAATATCATACACCATGATCAAGTGAGATTCACCCCAGGGATGCAAGGATGGTACAGTATTTTCAAATCAATAAATTTAATACACCACATAAACAAAATGAAGGACAAAAATCACATGATCATATCAATAGATGCTGAAAAAGCACTTGATAAAATTCAGACCCATTTATGATTAAAAAATAAACCACTCAGCAAAGTGGGAATAGAGGGAGCATACCTCAACATAATAAAGGCCATATATAAGAAACCAACAGCCAACATCATACTCAACAGACAGAAACTAAAAGCTTTCTCCTTAAGAAAAGGAACAAGACAAGGGTGTTCGCTTTCACCACTTTTATTCAACACAGTTTTGGAAGTTCTAGCAGAGTAATGAGACAAGAAAAAGAAATAAAAGGCATCCAAATTGGAAAGGAGGAAGTAAAACTGTCATTATTTGCAGATGTCATTGTAGTGTACATAAAAAACCCTATAGGATCCACAAAAAAAACTACTTGACCTAATAAGTGAATTTGGCAAAATAGCAAGATACAAAGTCAATATTCAAAAAACAATGACATTTTTGCACACTAACAATGAAATATCAGAAAAAGAAATTAGGGAATAAAATTCCATTTACTATAGCAATAAGAAAAATAAAGTACCTAGGAAAAAGTTTAACCAAGGAGGTAAAAGATCTGTTCTTGAAAAACTATAGAACATTGAAGAAATAAATTAAGGAAGATACAGATAAATGAAAGCATATACTGTGTTCATGGATTAAAAGACTTAACATCACTAAAATGTCCATATCACCTAAAGCAACCTATAGATTCAAAACAATTCTTATTAAAATACCAATGCCATATTTCACAGATCTAGAACACATTTTTCAAAAATGTATATAGAACCAAAAAAGACCCCAAATAACCTCAGCAATTTTGAGAAAGAAGGACAAAGTAGGAGCGATCACAATACCCGATATCAAATATACTACAAGTCCACTGTAATCAAAACAGTCTGGTACTAGCATAAAAATAGACACATAGATCAATGGAACAAAACGCAGAACCCAGAAATAAACCCAAGTCTCTATGACCAATTAATATTTGACAGAGGGGGCAGAAGCATAAAATGGAGTAAAAATAACCTCTTCAACAAATGGTGTTGGAAGAACTAGAATAGTACATGCAAAAAAAATCAAACTAGAACATCAATTTACACCATAAACCAGAATAAATTCAATATGAATAAAAGACTTAAATGTAAGCTATAACACCATAAAAATCCTAGAGGAAAACATGGGCAGGAAAATCTCAGATATCCCAAGCTGCAATATTTTTGCTGATACATCCTCTAGGTCAAGGAAAATAAAGGAAATAATAAACAAATGGGACTACATAAAATTAAAAAGCTCTGCATGGCTAAAGAAACCATCATCAAAATGAAAAGGGAACTGACAGTATGGGAGAATGTATTTGCCAATGATACATTGGACAAGGGTTTGATCTCCAAAATATACAAAGAACTCATATGACTCAACACCAAACAAACAATCCAATTAAAAAATTGGCGAAGGACCTGAACAGACACTTCTCCAAGGAGGACATACAGAGAGCCCACAGACATATGAATGGATGCTTAACATCACTGGCCATCAGAGAGATGCAAATTAAAACCACAATGGGATACCACTTCACACTGGTCAGAATGGCCATCATTAACAAATCAACAAACAAGTGTTGGAGAGGATGTGGAGAAAAGGGAACCCTAGTGCACTGTTGGTGGGAATGCAGACTGGTGCAGCCACTATGGAAAACAGTAAGGAATTTCCTCAAACAACTAAAAATGGAACTGCCTTTTGATCCCATTATTCCACTGTTGGGATTATATCCTAAGAATCTGGAATCACCAATTCAAAAGAACGTATGCACCCCTATGTTCATAGCAGCACTATCTACAATAGCCAAGTTCTGGAAACAGCCTAAGTGCCCATCAGTAAATAAGTGGATCAAAGAACTGTGGTACATTTACACAGTGGAATACTATTCAGCAGAAAGAGAAAACTCCTACCTTTACAACAGCATGCATGGAACTGGAGAGTATTATGCTAAGTGAAGTAAGCCAGTTGGTGAAAGACAAATACCATATGCTCTCACCTATAAGAGGAATCTAATGAACAAAATCAACTAATGAACAAAATAGAACCACAGGCATAGGAACATGGAACAGACTGATAGTGACCAGAGGGGAGGGGGGAGGGGACATGGTAGAAAGAAGGGGAAGGAGCTAGTCAGAAAACATGTATGACTGACCCATGGACATGGACAATAGGGTAGGGATTGACTATGGGAGCAGGGGGTGGGTGGACTAAACAGAGGAGGGCAAAGGGAGAAAAACTGGGACAACTGTAATAGAATAACAATTAAAAAATGATTTAAGAAAAGATATTCAGTGTTCTGATCACATACTTTTATAGCATGGACTCAAATTCACTTCTACCTATGTAGAAATTTCCCTCTCCCTTCAGAATCCCTGAAATGTTAATTAATCATGCTACCATGATACATTTTTCCAGTTTCTCCAAGCTTGAGCTGTTCTCCAACATCATTTGTTAATATCCTTACTCTTCATCAAATGGCTGGTGCTCCTCTGAACCCAGCAGATGATCTTACAAATACTACTTAGGCTGCTGATAAAGACTGAGGGTCAATGCCATTGAAAGGTGTTGGAAAATATTTTAACCATCTGCCCTTAAATCTGTAGTTGGTAGTATTGTACACAATTTTTCTTCAACAATAAGGGCAGATGTGTCACTAGAGGTTGTATGTTTAACTCAGATCAGATATTCACTCTGTAGATGGTAGGTTGCCTTTGTCATGATGTCAGCATGTACATCATGTTCTTCTGCACACATATTTAAAATATTCAGAATCTGTGTTCATTATGAGACAATTTGCATGAATATTTATATCCCCAAGTTAAATAGTTAGAATTACATTAATTTGCATCACTGTTGATGGAGTTAGGTTTGGATTTACCTATTAGTGTTCTTATAAATCTCATTAATAGATGTAATAGAGGTCCCCTTAGCAACATACCCTCCAGTAATTCTGTAACCATAGCAAAAGAAAGCATTAAAGTATCTTGAGACAATTTTCCTTTAAGATAGTGCCTCTATGCCTTGCTCAATATTTATTACAACACTGTATTTCATGTTTTTATCCTTGTTAATGCAGAATTATCAATGATATTGTCTTCAGAAGGGAATTCTGTGTCAAAAGATGCCCAAATGATGAAGAAATAACATATTTACTTACTCTTACTAAGGTGAGTAGCATATTTACAATAACTTATCAGAATGAATGTACGCTGACTTAAAGATTGTGATCTTCAATAGAATTAGGTAAACATTAACATCTAATTCACAATCTAAGTTGTATTTTTGGATGATTCTTGAGCTGTTGCTAGTGTGAAGGAGTACATATTTTGAAAGACTGAATGAAAACAGAAGGTTGATACCAAACTATAAATTTGAATCTATACTCCATTAATTCATAAGGTTTACCACATTCTGTTCCCAAATCAAATATTTGAGTGCTGATGAGCCTGACCCCCCAAAAGAGGTGGTAAAGTGGTGGAAAATGTCAGAGTCAGACTAGATTCTAGTCTGGCTTCTGTCACCATCTAGCCGTATGACCTTGGACAGGAACCTTAGCATTTGTGAAATTCTGTTTCCTTAGTATAAAACCTATCATGTAGGACAAGAGGATCTCTCAGTCTCTTCAGCTGTGTCCTTCAAAGCATCAGCAACTTTGTAAAGGCTTAAGAAAAAAGAACCAGGCAGCAGCCATTCCGTTCCCCTTCTCACCTGGTTACTTGTGTTATTGTAAAGCTTATATGAGACAAGATTTGTTAGAATTTTTGGAAATGAAAGGAGTATGAAGCAATGCAAGACAATGAGAGACAAAGGGAGAAGTGACATTCTGCAGTTAATTATCTCTAAACCCATCAGTCTTTGTACCCTGCCCCTTCTAATCTGGGTCTATAATCTTTATGTATCTTTCATTTATTGACCCACACTCAGAGTCTCAACCTCAGCACAAAGGAGGACACCTTTTCAACACTACAAAATTTCAAGGGGCAATACATGATAGTTATAATTTCTCAACCTATTGATTGAGAAAATATATTTAATCAACATTTAACAAATTGAGGACCCAGAGACTTAATGGAGTGTAAAAACAAATTCATGGAGCTTACACTATAGTAGGGAGAGACATATAATAAAATAATCACATAGGCAAAAGTAAAATACAAAATGATAAAGGGACAATGAATTTAATAACTTCTGTATTTTATTAGTCACAACACCTCCTACATGCATTCGAAAATATATATATATATATATATATATATATATATATATATATATATATATATATCCCCCGTCGGCAGCCGTCCGTCTCGAGAGACGATGGTGTAGCTTCTTAAGAGTCTATCTGCACCGCCGAGAATGGCTGTGCAGTCCGACTCGGGAGTGACATGGTATCTGTCTCCTCCCGTGTTGAATTGACATCTTGTGATGACGCTGAAGCTACAGAGCCTGGGCAGGGTAATATGGAGGGTCTGCTGTTGCCCATGCAGCAGACCCCCCCTCTCTTCGCAGCTGAAGGGTCCAAGGGAAAGACGGAGTCGATACAGCTTGGGTTCAGGTGCGCCGCAGGAGTTGCCGGTGTTGACTACAACGTCAAACCGCCTTAGGGACTCCGGCTCCGGATTTTCTGTCGGGGTTTACTCCCTTAGCCTTTCCCCTGAAGAGGTATGCCGCAAGGCAGCGGAGGTTTTTTGGAGTCAGAGTTTTCCTTCTCTGATGTACCCTGACTGGAAGATCGAACCAGCGACACTTAGCTCGCAGGCCGACGCTCAATCCACTGAGCTAAACCAGCCAGGGCTATATATATATATATATATATATATATATATATATGTACAAGCATATCATTTGTTCAGACTATGTTTGGTGTATTATTGCAGGCCCTTTGCAATAAAAGTTCTGCCCCAGGTTAGGGATTTCTACATTATATGACTACTGTGTCCCTAGCTAGAATTTAATCTGAGGACAAAGATCTTTCATATTAATTAAATATTTGCTCAATAAATGTATTGAGATAAACTGATTGCTGTAACCTCAGACAAATCCCATATTAAATTTTCACTCTATTGTCTTCACAATGCTAAATGCTGACCAGAGGCAGGGGAGCATGGGGCTGAAAAAAGTGATCTACACTGGTCAAGCTAACACGGTCTCCACCATTTCATATCTATCCTCTCTTAAATACATGCCCACTGCCAGGTAAGGGGACACAGCTATGGAGGAAGTATTCCAGTTTTTAACTACTTCTGCCTAGAACTGTATGTCCATGTAATGTAATTATCCCCTAGCCTCTGTCTTCTGAACCACATCAGCCTGTATCTCTAACACCCACCATGGTTCCCACTCAATGAATTCTTATTGAATGAACCAATGGAATGTGAAAAGTAAGCTCTTTGCAATCCAGTATTACAAAGGGATTTTTAGTCCTTTCTCCCATGACACAACAGACTCTACAGCACTGACAAAAAAACATTTAGTATCAGCCACCACCTGCAAACATTGCAAACAGGACTGAGAGCCTCACATCAGTTGTCTGTGAAGTGTTCCCAGGACTCCAGGAAAAGGAGATGACTAGTGGCCGTCCAATGGCTGCCCCCCTACTCTGTTCATCAAGCTGAGTCTCTAATGAAATTCAGTCCTATTCTCAGTTCCTGAAGGGATAGGAGAAGCCTGCTATTTCTCAGCAACACCGAGTCTATCTCCTGCCATTTCAAAGGAAGAGTAACAGAAGTTCTTTCAACAGAGTAAAATATGAACTCAGGCACCAACACACACGAAAGAAGGAAATAGTAATTTTTGCAAGGTAAAATTTCTGTTACTGGTCAAAATTCTGGAGTTTTTAGATAAAACTGCCTTTTATTTCCAAAGGTCTTTGAGTTTTCAAAGCACTTTTATATTAGTGATCTTATTTGGTTGTCAAAACAACACCATGCAGTAGCTTTTAGTTGACAGGTGAGGATAGTATTCATAGGCTTACACGGGCTGCCCAATGTCACACAGCAATGAAGAGATGGGACTAGGGAGAGCACCTATACTTCTGACTTCAAACCAGGGCTCTTTCAACAGCGCATCGTGATTGTTATCTTCAAATCAATGAAGATTCTTTTGACCCTGGGATGTGGTTTGGGCACAATCGCTTCCACTTTCGTGATTACTGTCAAACTTGGTTATTGTCTCCAATGCTTGCTATTTAAAATGACCACAGAGGGCTAAATCTGAAGGGGAGCAGTTAATAAAAAGGCTGCTGAGAAAAGACCTCTATTTTTTCATATTCCCTCCAATGAAGTCAAGAGCTGTTTCAGACAGTGCACAGCTATTCAGTCCTTTCAAGCTGTAATACTAAGCTGCCTATAGATTAAACAAACAAATAAACAAACCATTTATTTGTCTTCAGGGAGAATTAACATCATAACAGTTTTCTTCTAAAATCTAAATTTTCCCAGCCTCTTAGCCACCATGTAGCCTGTTCTGAGAATGGCCTTAATTCCCAATATATTTTTTTCACAAACACTAAAACTTAACCTATCTCTTTGTATACCAAAACTTTTATATAAAACTCAAGAAATTCATAACTCAGCATGATAAACAGATGGCATTCTCCCTGTCCTTCTTAAAATGACATTCTGTACACTATAGGACTACACATTTTTTAATTTTTACTTCTTAGGTTCTTAGGAAAAGGACATAGAATTTGTAAATGGTTAACAATAATTAATCATAGTTTGCATTTAAATTGGGCTGTTTATGTGTATTAGTTATGCACCAGCATAGTGCCATATTTATATAGGTATTAAATAAATGTTTGGTGAATGATTGATGCAATGCTCTGTGAGTACACACTGTCTTTGTCCTGCTGTATGACTTTCAGTAGAGAATACAAAAAGAGAATTATAAAGCATAGAGGAGAGAATTAGGCCTTTGAAGACAAAGATTCTAGTCATTAGCACTATATAATGAAATGACTTAGGGCAAACTGCTTGACTCACCAGGCCTTTGGATTTCTTAATAACAGAATAAGAATACAAATAAGAATTTAGATGGTCTCTAAGGTTACTTCTAGTGCTAGTATTTTCTAATTGCAAATTGAAAAACTGTCAGCCAGAGCAAAATATCACTCTCACCAGAAAATAAATATGGAATGAAGGGAATCCCAGAAAAAGATCTTAGCTTCTTAAGTTTAATGTGCCTTTCGAGGGGGAGGGGGGCTGGAAAGAATTGTCAGGAATCTAATTGAAGACAATAAGAAATTCCCAGAGTCTGACAGGGAGTACTTTTAGCAAATTGCCACCCACTGTAGGGCCCTATAAAAGACTTGTAGTAAAGGAAGCTACACATAGGCTCCAAGGACAGAGGAAGGGTGCTGAGGAGAGCTGAAGTTCCTTTTTTTTCTTTAACAAAGTAGATGAGGGAAAAGAAAAGTCTATGATGTACTCTTCTGAAGTCCCAGAACTCGAGGAATGACTAAGTCCCTGGGAGTACAAAATAGAAGAAAACTCGAGAAAATGGAATTTGTGGAAAAAGAACCCAACATAGGGCTCTTATTTTTTTTAAGAAACTGGCAGCTCAAATGAGAGTTTTAGCCAAACACCAAAAAGCTAGATCTGGGATCCACATAACTGTGATCTTACAAAGGCCACAAAGAAACTGAAGCAGATACGTCAGCCTTAGAGGAGAGGATGGAAAGGGATTGCTAACAGGACCCCTAACCATGAAGACAGCACCTTGAAGCTCAGAGAGTAAGTAATAACCTTTTTCCAGATGGTTGTTACTTTATCTGCTTTAGCCTATGATCCTGAAAGTCCAGAATGTTCTCCCACTGTCCTACAACACTTGAAACAACTATGCTATTCTCTGTGTGTGAGAATTCTGTGGGCAGGAGCACCACAGGAGCAGAGAAGAATGTGACTCCGAAGTCTGATCTTAAAAGAAGAAATACTCTTTCTTCCTCCACATCCCATAACAGCCCTTCTCCTTCCTTTGTCCCCTCAGGGACAGCAGAGAAAATGAAACAATATATAGGCTAGAGACCACTTAGGCCTACCAAGAAATCCCTCAACTGTCTATGGGGTGGGTGTCTCACCAGCTCATAAAGTTACCCATCAAGAAAAGCATGGATCCCACTTGAACGCCCACTCTGCATGCATGAATTGTAAGGCTGTGTGTTTTTTAGGGGATAAAAAAGATGAGCAAGACAGTATAATTACAATAAGAGGCTTCTAATCCAGTGGAGCGACTAAAACAATGAATAACTAAGAGTAAACAATGTACTATGTGTGAAGTTGAAACAAAGACCTAGTTCAGAAAGGGTCAAGATCGGTTCCAGAGTGACTGGAAGGTTGGGAGTCACATATCAGACACAAGCTTGGAAAAATTATCTACTTCTCTCTATTCTCTGCCACCACCTTCCTCTAAGCTATACTCTTCTCACCTCTTGCCTGGCAGTCTGAAGACTTTACCTCTAATGTCTACTGCCTCCTATCAATTCTCTTCTCAGGGGGCCACTGTGACCTTTTTAAAATGCTACTCTCATGCCACTCCACTATTTTCAAATGTCCTAATTGTGCTAGGCATATAGTTCAAGGTTCTTAACTTGGCTTACAAGGAAAGCTTCACCAGTCTGGCTTCCCTCTACCTCTGTAGCCTAATTTGGGCCCCCTTTCCCAGTGTGGTCTACCTCAGCCTTGCTGGTCTTCAGTCAGTTCTTCCTACCACCTCCCAATCTGCCTTCACACTTTTACATTTGCCATATCTCTGCCTGGAATGTGGTTCATTCTCTTCCTCCTTGCTTCGTTAACTCCTGCACCATCCCCTCAGACCTCCCCATATTCCTTTCCTGACATACCCACCACCCTTGCTCCCACCTGGGTAACTACCTCTTGTTAATGTTTCTGTGGCACTCTGTGCACTTCCTACATATAGCACTTACAAATGTTAGTTGTAGAATTATTCATTGACAGCTTATACCCCTGTACACCATAAGCTCCATGAGGGCAGAAACTGTCTTTGTTCTCACCACTGTATCCACAGCACCTAGTCGATGCAGGCATAGAATTAGCTACTTCTTGGATAAATTAATGAATATTCAAGACCAATCATCCAGCTTTTTATCAGAAGAAGGAACTGAAGCTCATTTAGGCAAACAAACTTGTTCAAAGTCCTGCATTGCTGAACCAGAAAAAGTACTCTTGTCTCCAGACTCTTAATCCATAGCTCTCATCTAACTGTACCACATGGCCCTGAAGATTGTTCAAAGGCCAAGTCACATGCTCCAGTTTTATTGTTGGGACAAAAGGTGATTGAGAAGAAAGACAAAAGGAATTATTCACTGGGTCATATGGACAGTGGAACATAAGTGAGAAATTGAGAAATGAAAGACTAACTCAAAAGAAAAATTGTTGAGTGGTTGATGTGACTAATGTATAGACACACAGATGAGAGATTGATCTGGCTGACTAGTCTAAGATCTGCACATGTACAGGCACAGGGCACAAGGCTCCACAAAGACGGTACATATACCTGGCCAGCACCTAATTAAGGAAAAGGATTTTCAGGGGAACAAGTGGGCGTGCTGAAAGGTACAAGGTCAAGTTTTGTTTGACTGATTTTGGATCATGAGTTCTTCCTGGGAGGTGGGGGAGTGGCAGTAAAAGCATAAAGGAACAAGATGGAATATAGGCAATCTATTGATGTTTTTATATTTGAGATATTGTATTTAATAAATAATGAGGATGCTGTTGAGTTTTTAACGTGCCAAGTCTTAAAAAAGTGATGGAAGAATTGGAAGCCAAAGAAATAGCTTATGTCTGATGAAGTGATGGGGGCTGGAGATGAGAGAGGGGCTCCATGCTGGCACCACACCCTTCTGTTCAGCCAGATCACATCTTGGCTATAATCCCTCCTTTCAACCAGTGCCAGTCACAAGGAGGAGGTGTGAATATGGGGCCAAGGCTGGAGCACAAGGTTGAGGAGCCAGCAAAGGTAGGGCCGTCCCTGCCTAGGCAGGGAACGCAAGTGCTCTTTTATATTTCCGCTGACAGAACCACAATGCTTTAACTCAAAACTGGAGAGTTATTAGTTTCCTGAAAAAAGAAAGAGTTTCAAATGTGGGATTCCATATAGCAGGGCTGCTTTTGAACTCCCCTGCTCTGAACATCTGCAGCCATTTCTATTCTTTCCTTGTTGCCAACTTCTGCGTTAAGGACTGATATCTGCCCAGACACGTGGGTTCTGGAAGCCTCTGTTTAGTGCAACAGGCTTGGGGAAGCAGAGTCAGCAAGGAGAGGGGCAAGGAATTCTTTAAGCATGGCTTGAAATCTCCAGCTATAGAACTGCATCAGATTGCATAAATACAACATGCCCGCTATCAGCACGTTGAGCCTCTCGTGTGAAAATGCCTCCAGACTTACTTCAGGGTAATTAAATAACAGGTATTAAAAACAATAAACTGCTCAGGGTACTTTAGGGAATACTAGTTTTAGATTTTAGAATAATAATAATACATTTTTAAATGAATTTTTACACAGAGGAAAATCAGAGTGGAATAGTGGAAAGAGTATAGATTTTGGACTTAAGCCTAGTTTTGATTCCTGGCTGAGTAACAATAAAGAAGTTGTTGAACGTCTCTGAGGCTCAGTTTTCCTACTGTAAAAAGAAAATTGCAGCACCCGCTTTGGGGATTTTTAGGATTGGAGATTATTATCTGAAAGCACATACACAGAGCCTGGAATGTAATAGGCACTCACTAAATGGAAGCTACTTTACACACAACTATGAAAAAAAAAAAAAACAAGGCAGTATATTTTTGTTATTGTTAACATCTTTAACCATCATTAATGAGATTTTAAAGCTTCAGTTTATAAAAGTCAACTTGAAACAAGTATACTGAGTTGGTCTCTGTTATCAGCTACTTTCCCAATATCCCTTCATTCATGCAGGGACAGTGAAGGGAGGTTGTTTATGGTATATTTCTAAGTCACAGCAAAGTTATTGGCCTCATCTTCCTACATCATCCACCTTGACTTTGCTTTGCTCACCTGCTTGCACTTACAATTGCTTAAAAATGTGCCTTAGAAGAGGAATGTATTTGGGTTAAGGCTTCAAAACCAGTTCAAGTACCAACACTTGCATATTATTAGCTATCACTTCTTTGAAGAGGACTCCCAAAACTACATCTTTCTCCTAAGTGCCAGCCACACAGCTTCAGCTTCCCAAAAGACAATCATTCCAGCTTACTTTGTAGGTTTTTAGCCTTGAGCAACTAATGGAAAAATTATAAAGTACTTAGAAACCATACAATTCTGTGGATTGAAATACATTGCAATGTTCGTGTGTGTTTTTTTATTAAAGAGTTTCAGATCCTTTGCTTAGTCACAGATTTACTCATTTTTTACAGACACATAGTAACCATTCTCCTCATAACTCCTCCCCATGGTCTTCCAATAGAATGCTCCCCCCCAGCTTTATTGAGGTAAAATTGACAGATAAAATTGTATATGTTTAAAGTGTATTTCATGATGATTTGATATATATTATGAAATGGTTACTGCAATCAAGTTAATTAACCCATTCATTACCTCACATAGTTACTATTTATGTGTGTGTGTGTGTGTGTGTGTGTGTGTGTGTATGTGGTAAGAATATTTAAGATCTCCCTTACAAAATCAAGTATACAATACAGTATTATTAATTTATTCATCTTATAAAAGAAAGGTTAGAAAGCCTTTTTTAAATCCTATCTCTACATCAATCCCTAAAACCTGAACTAAGAGTCAGCTCAACTATTACATCTTCCACCAAGACTTCGCAAAATATTTCTTGAATACCTTCAGTATACCAGTTTAGGCCCATGATATTCACCATCTGCCACTCTTCTTTGACATTTTATCATCTGCTTTGAAACACTTCTATCATAATTTAACTCTAGTTTTCTAACTGCATTAGAATAATAATAATAATAATTTAAATGAAATATTCTTCATAATCCCAGAATAGTTCAATGTGATAAAGATGAGCCTTATTAACGTTTTGAATAAGTCACTGAACTTCTCCCCAGAACCTCCTCCAATATGTCATTGTTTACTCTTTTGTACAAATAAATTTTGCATACTTATTCAATATGGTTTTTACCAGACAGGGTGGAAGACCCAGAACTAGAGTTGTTAGAAGCCAAGTACAGTTGACCCTTAAACATTCTAGGGTTTAGGGGTGCTAATAACAGCCCCCAGCCCCCCCACCCAGCACAGGCGAAAACCCACATATGACTATTGATTCTCCAAAAACTAAGTTGTCCCTTGGTATCCGTGGGGGCTTGGTCCCATGACCTTCCCACAGATACCAGAATATGCAAATGCTCAAGTCCCTTATACATAATGGTGTGGATCAATGCATACAGTCTGCCCTCCCTATCTGCAGACTCCCAACCACAAATCAAAAACAGAATAGGTATTTATGGAAAAAATTCTGGATGTAAGTAGACCCATGCAGTTCAAACCCCTGTTGTTCAAGAGTTAACTGTGTTTAAATTTGCAGGTTCTCACTGTGACTCCAGTTCTGCCTCCATTTCTTCCCATTCCCTCAATTAGGTGAAGCTCTCATTTGTCAGAGATATGCTTAGTTCATTTCACTTGAGAAATTTTTCACTTTTGCAAATTTTTATTTTATTTTTCTACAGATTTTATTTATTTACTTTTAGACATGTGCAAGAGAAACATCAATCGGTTGCCTCTTGCATGCCCCAACCAGGGACCTGGCCTGTAACCCAAGCATGTGCCCCAAATGGGAATTGAAACATCAACCTTTAGGTTTATGGGATGATGCCCAACCCACTGAGCCATACCAGTCAGGACTGCTCTTGCAAATTTTTAAAGTAAAATGTTTTAAAGTAAAGTATATATGCCATCCATGTATTATTCTGACTTAACAGAGGTTTTGTGTTAAAATTAGAGATATAATTTGAGAATATATATACATACACACATATATATAATATTATATAAATAAATGTGGGATCTCTTTATGTAGTTGGGGAAAAACTTGCCTAAGAATATCTTTGAAGTGAATGTAGACCTCCAAGCAAGGAGTTTTGGTCTCACAGAGAGGAACAGAATCTGTAAAAAGCCTCACAAAAATATTTTTACATGCTTAGGAAGGTAAATCAAAAGCCAACTTGCCTCTTCTTCTTTTTAAAAAATAAAGAAAGAATTTATGGTTAAGGGAGTTGTTTATAGTCATTCAAAGCTCCATATCCATAAACAGGATAAGGAGTGCCTCGACATTGTAGGTTAAAGTTATTTGACGAGAGAACACTTCCTTTAAACCAAGGATTGTATGCTGATTAGATGAGGAAGATGAAAGAGAGAGGTACAACGCCCATTATTAATAATAAAATGACTTTGACTTTCTCTAGCCCCTTTCATCTTAGGATTTCAATTTGCTTATATTAACTAATTACATTTTACTTTTACTTTATCACCTCCTATAAGAGAATAAGACTATAATACTTAGAATTTCTACATTCTCTCATGGTCATTAATTTGTTGTTGAAAGCTGCAACCTACTGAATAAGCTAGTGTTGTGATTACTCTCTTTTATATGGGTAGGGAAACTGAGAGAAAAACAGAAAATCTTCCTGAGACCATGCAGTACAGTAGTAGCAGAGCCAGACTCTAAGCTAACTAATACTTGAATCCAGGGCTTCTGCTGGAGAAACTAAATCAGTCAATTTTCCTCACTCTCCCTCCTAAGTAGCTGCCATTACACACACAGTAGTAGCCTTAGCAGGAGGAACTTCAGAATTTTAAAAAATCAACTTTGAAGTAGTAGAATAATATTAAATTTTCTAAATACTTCAATTCAGGAAGACTCAAGAAAGTCTAAGTAGCCCACAATAGAACAAGAAGAGAAATAGAGGATGTGGATAACATTCCTTATTCTTTTAAAGATTTACCTTTAATTTTTGTAATGGAAAATTGAAGACAACCCTATATAACTTGTATTTTATGTGTACATTGATATTACTTGGTCCCGGCTCAGACCAGCTTCTTTCTCCATCCACCACGTATTCCAGAAAGGGCTGGCAATATTGTAAATGTATTAAATTTCAGGTTCTCCCATTTAAGTCTCAGTGACAGCATCAGTGACAACTCTTGGAAAACACTGAGCATTTTAGCCCCTTGAAACCTACTCACTTGAAGTTAGTGAACTTCTAAAGAATAATTGCTTTAAATATCATATTTTAAAATTCAAATATTATACTGAAAAAGAAGCAAATACTTTATCAGGCATTTGTGGTCACTTGACCTTTTTCAAAGCAAGAATATTAGCCTTATTAAAATCCACAGCTTTTCTACCTCTCTCCATGGGGAAAGCGGGGAGGGAATGACCTAACCCATAAGCATTTTATTTAACTTCAGAGGCAACTGAAGTGTTTTATTTCCCTTGTGAACTTTCCAAGTGCCTTCTGATCTAGGCAACAAGCAAGGGGTGGGTTTAAGAAGTAGTGTAACCAAAAGTGGCTTGGCTGTTACTGTCAAAAAAAAAAAAAAAAAAATCAACAACATGTTCAGTGGTTGAGATAAAAAATTGAAAAAAAAAATTTAAACCCTCCAAACTTGCATCTTCTACATGAAGGAGGGTTATATCAGGCCAGGGCTAGGCCTTCACTACATTGCTAGAGAAGCATGATGTCACAGACCAAGAACATTAGACCAGAGAGGCCCCCTTGCATCTCACCTCCCCATACCCCAAAGGCAAACAGTGCACTTAGCATAGTCTTCAGGCTATCTATAGAGACACAAAAGTAAATAAGCGACCGATCCATGGCTAATCTCAAACCATGGGCAATGTATGAATGAGATGGCCATGAGACACACTAAACTGCATATTCCTCAGCATAAACTTTGCATCACTTGTACTTCTATTAATTTAACACAATAAGAGAAATACTAACATCAAAAGCTAGGAACCTCTGATTTTCTATAAAGTGTAATCAGTACTTGTCTAGTGTTCATCAGCCCACCCTGCAATGTCAACAATAGAAAGATGTTCTCCAAATTTTTAATTTGGCTCTCTACAAATATTGTCAACTTTGCCTGTGATGAAGCCCTGATTTCCCCTCTTTCAAAAGGGGGGGTGGGGAATGAAGACAAACAACAGTTCTAGCATGGCAAGGGCATTGTAAGGAGTCAGAGGAAGCAAGTTGTGGAAATAGGTAATTATGTAAAACCTTGAAGTAAATAGCCCTAAAACATTAAAAACACACACACACAGACAAACACACACACGCACACACTTACACACTTCCAAATCAAAGGATACATGAAAAGTTCTCTTAAGGAAATATAATTTAGCAAGTGATGGCCTGGTTGAAATTTACACCGCTGTTAAAGTTATTCACTGGATGCAGAACAGTTAAACTGCAAGTTCATGGGAGAAACCAGCTCTTTAAATCTCAATAAAAGGTTAGAAGGCTGTTGCCTGCTGGCTTAGTTTTAAATCTGCCAAGCTAGCATGAGGGCAGGTCAGGTGTTTTGGTTTTTTTTTTTTCTTTTTTTAAATACTAGTCTTCATTCAAAAACAAATTGGACCGAACTGTCCCTTGCAATTACATTTCAGTGACTCAAGCTGGGTGTTTGTGTTTTTTCTAGGTGATTAATAGCGCTCACATTTAAATGGTCACAGTCAGCCTCTACAGTCATTAACACCCCATTAAGATGGATGAGAAGAACTTCGCACCTTTTGTTTCAGTCCACTGGGCCATGGACTTAACAAAACAGCAAGGCATTGATTTAGGGAGGGAAGATTATCTGCAAAACCAGACAGGCCAAAACTTCCTTGAAAAACAAACAGATATTTAAAAGCCCTTGTAAAACCTTAAATTTTTGAAACACTCCTCAAATATCTTTTTAGGACCACTAAACCCGGAGTTTCCCCATACCTGAACTTATGCATATATTTGACATGGTTCTTCAGTAATGTTTACAGAGCTCTGGGTTTCTTTCCTACTGTTTCCTTTGCTCTAAGCCTATAATTACGATCAGTAGACTTCTGTTTCTAGAGAAAAGCAGTAATAACATGAATATCTGGTTATCTTTGAGGATACATACTTTAGTGGAAGTCAGTGCTTGACAGTCTAAACACTGGCTCCATTTCTCCCAAATGGGAATAAAAACCTCATGTTTTGGGGAAATTCAAGTAAGAGTTCATTGTTTCTATTTAAATAGAAAATGAAAAATCTAAAAGTTAAGAGCAGGCTGCTGCTTGAGACTGTTTAACCAGTGGAGTGGCCAGTGACGCTTTGTGTTTTTAATCTCTCTTCGAAAAGCATTTCCCTCAAGAGAATCCTGTGTGATGACAGCAGTGATTTTGTAGCACTTGTTTACAAACTTACAAAACATTGCTCATCTTTTTGAGTTAAAGATTTCATAGCCAGAGCAAGACACATTCTCCTTTTAGAACCAACCTGCACTCAGTTGTGAGGGTTGTTATGTGGACAAGAAATTGTCAATCAAGCAACATGGTATCACCATTGTTATCATTTTAACATAGCAGTTAAAGTGACTTTATTGAATCAAAAGTTACTTATTACTATCATCTTTATTATCTTCTATTGAAACAAGTATCTTTCAAATTATACAGCAAAATGTAAATTTTAAAAAATAATGACATTGTGCCTATCTAAACCCAACCATGTCAGAGTCCATAATTTATGGACATTTCACATCCCCCACACACACACACACACACACACAACACACTTCTGACATTCTTTGTTATAAACAGGGTGGGTCAAAAGTAGGTTTACAGTTGTTTGTATGGAAAAATAATACAATAATTAGCAAATAATATTACAAGAATAAACTGTTTCATGTACACACAACTGTAAACCTACTTTTGACCCACCCTGTGTTATAAGGGAAGTCTTTACCCAGGAGCACATGTAGCAACCTACCTCCAGCATTCCGACAAGTTATCTACACCCAATTTTGACAAAAGAAACAAAACTTTTTCCTTCTAACTATTTGAATATCTCAATAGTTTTAAAAATTACTAGATCTATATTTATCCCACCTCCAAAATTACAAAATTAATCATTTTCTCTCTTCTCTTATTTCATTAGAATGTTTGCCCTCTTGCTATGCAGGGCCAGTCGCTCTACTAGTGTTGTGAAATGCATACCCCTTTATCCTCTCTGAGATGTAGTACTTTTTTCTACTACATCATCAGTTTCTTCCTCTCTGTTGGCTCTATGTTTTAAATTTTTTTTTCTTTTTCTTTAGATCTCATATTTTCTTGAATGGTCACTCCTTTACTTTGCTTCAATTCACAGAAAAATTTTCAAACAAATTCTCACATTTTATCTCCCATTTTTTGCTCCAACTAACCTTTTGTTCTCTGTCCCCATCAGCGCACTGATACTGTTGTTGTCACAACCACCAGCAACAAACTCCACATTGTTAATTCTATGAACTTTTCTGACCTCATCTTTACTGGGTTCTCAGTAGCATTTGATATGGTTGCCTATTTCCCTGTTCCTAAAACAAGCTTCCTTCTCTTGATTCTGGGGTGGTCTCCCACCTACCTCCCTAGCCAGTCTTTGTCAGATTCCTTTCTTCATTCCTAGGCATCTAGTTGACCTCAGATTTTAAAACACTCCAGAGTTTGGATTTGTATTCATTTATCATCTTCCAGGAGGAGAAATAGTTACTAAAATACGAGGTGAACCAGAAAAGTCGTTCAGGAGAAATGGGCCATTCTGCTCATTTTCCATCTTCTTTGACTAGGGAGCAGCCAAGAAGGCCAAGACAGCTTAGTGGGGCAGGAAGAAAACATGCAGTATTCAGTATTAAGAAAGTGGAAGTGACTGGCAGTGCTAAATGCAACCAGAAGTTAAGTGAAATGAGGAGTGAAATATATCCACTGGAGTTTTTGACCCAAATGTTATTAAGGACCTTAAAGAGAACCAATTCATTGGACATAGAAATAGAGGCCAGCTGAAAGTGGACTGAGCTATGAGTAGTAAAGCAGCAGAAATAAAAGAGACCACAATTAAACAATTAGGAACTAATATATTGTAAAATTCTTCAGAATAAGTGGTGTGATTTAAGTGTGTATGTAAGTTAACTTTAGACAGACACTAATGGAAGGTTAGTTAGCATTCATGGGAGAAATTTAGTTAGGAATCTAGACTACAGAGACACTAAGGCAAACAATTCAAAACTTATCTCAACCTACTTAGATAATTAATGTAATGGATCTTAAAAATAAATTTTCTTTTGTTTAATGAGTAGCATTCATGATATGTGGCAGAAAATAACATTGTATGGGTTCTGCCATCCCCACCTGAAAAAATATTAAAGACTCCAGCAAACCCAATAGCTTAATGTCTTCTAAGTAGAGCCTAGATCACTTGTCCCTTTGTCCTCCCATGCATGGAGCTATCATGCCTAACCCAACTAGAAATCCTGCAGATTATCTTGGTGTCTGCTTTAAAATAGATTTTTCATACAAATGCCAAAGGACAAGCAATTAAGAACTTATGGGAACTGATTGAATGAATTTTGTGCCAATTTTATAATAAATATTTGTGTAAGTAGCAGATTTTAAACTGGGACTTGCATTGAATATAGCATACCACCTAGAAGTGAGGTTATAAGGAAGAGCCATGAAGTCCTACCCATCTCTAAGTATCAGAGCCTGCACATGTTTACCAAAATAACCAGATCTTGGTTGAAATGCAGATTTGGATTGAAGTCACTTACTAACAACTTTCCAGAGAAGTGTAACTATGAAAGGAAAGAGGAAAGGTAGGCAGTAGATTGAGAGCGAGCCACAGTCAAGAAACCTGTTTTTATGTTTATTTATTTGTGTTTTTTAATGGAAAGGATATCAACATGTTTAAACATTGAAGAAAGAATACTGGAGAAGGGAAAAGATTCATGATAAAGAAAAAAAGAGAAAGAACAGTACATGGCAGCCAAGAAGCAGAGGAAGAAGGGACTAAAAACAAAGGCAAGGAGGCCTTGAAAATAAAAAGTTCACTATTTTAAACAGAGAAAAGGAAAGAAGGATGGGACAGTGTTGGAAAGCTTTGAAGGGTTTGTGGCAAGGATTTAAAAGCAACCTTATCTATTTCCCCCTGAGGTAAAATACAAGGTAAAGTCATTGTTTGGGGCTGAGGGGGGTGATAGATAATTCAGATTTTAAATTTTCCAAATACAGAATTAATCAATAGGAATTCGGTTTAATCTTTAGAATATCTGGTGTTGGTTATTCTGAAGATATTGGTACTGTGCTTGTATAAGAAAATAAAAGAAAAAAATCTGTGAATTCACAGTGGAAATTTTACTCTTTCCTACAGTTTTGTTGTTTCCAGTACTCAAAATGGGGAAGGTCACTTAATTAGTTCATTTGGGAATTAGATCACTGCCTTGTAAAGAAGTGTAATGTCCATCACCATGTAAATGTATCAGTAAAGGCCACTGCCACTCTTGCAGCCACACTCTAATTTCCAGGTGTGGGGGGAACGGGGATGGATAAGGTCAGTATGACGAGTATAAATTAATTTTATTTCTTTTTGCTTTGCTTTTCTTACTGTATTTCTTAAGTAATTTGGGAAAAGGAGCTTGCTTGCTTTTACTTGATTTTGAATTTATGTCAATCCAGCTTAGGGGTTATTGTTTGTTTTGCAGCTGTCGTTCTAGCTTCTATTATATCCCATTTCAAAACCAACATTTTAAATTATTATCTTCTAGATGCCAGTCATATGGGAAAGTACCTGCTATAAATTGCTAGAGAGCAATATTTTTAGTTTCTATAACAACAACTATTTCTTTTTCTTAACATTAAATGGAAGTAGTGTTTAGGATCAGTTTTCTTTTTAACTTTTTACTCCATATGAAGCTCACAAAAGCAATGTTTGACAGGGAAGTTATATGCAAAACGCAGAGGTTAGAAAGTACGTGAATTATCCATACATATGGTCTGGGGTTTGGGTAGATTTGAGACTTAGAAATCTGGAATATTTCATCTTGATCATCAAGCCGTGTGGAATGCCTCGGGTGTCTCTCCACATGGTGGAAGATGTGGGAGAACCCTGGCAGAGGCTCTCCCTTCCCACCCAGTTTAACTGATTGAGACAGGGCAATTTTGTTGGAAAAGTCTGTTGGCAATCTGTAGGTCTCAGCTTGCTCCTCTGTGCCTTGCTGAGAGAAAGAACTGTTGGAAGCGAATCAAGACATGAAATTTTGCTGCTCTAGTTTAAAACTCATGAAAGCAAATGAATCTCCAGGGCACTAATCCTTTCACCTTGGTAAACATGCAACAAATCTCCACGAAAGAAAAGCTGAAAGACATCCCATTTCTCCTCCTGCAGCAACTCAGATACCTGTAGGCTCCAGACTGACTAATAGGTGTCTCATGAGTCTCCACAGGAGGAAAAACATCCTAAGAAAACAAAAAAAGACAGAAGTCTGAGGGTAAAAAATTCACAAGTTCCCATAAAGCCCTAAGTTTCTCTGACAAGAAGCCCTGTGTTATTTCTCTGTCCTTACCGCATACATAAAGATAGTTTGACAGAAATCAACATGGGTTGCTAATAGTCATTTTTGCTCTATTTTGATCTCACAACAGAATGTCAGGTTTTGTGTTGTTTTACTTCTTAATCAACCCCATTCTTTCTTCGTTGCTGGTACAAACTCCCTTGGCAACTTGCTGTGTCAGGGAGTGACTTTTTGAGGCAAGCTATTAAACTTGCACTGATGGACTTTTCCCCCTGTAGATCTGTTTACCAATTTTATTTATTGATTAAAAATTGTTTGCAATGGATAAAAATACATACTGAAGGTAGGGGGTAAAAACACAAACACATCCCCAGACCAAAAGACTTTTTTCCCTGAGTCATACATTTCTTGTAAAATATTGGTATGGATTGTCAGTGTATTTGAGGACATTTGGCAATCTATACCAGTGTTTTCATCTCCAGAAATCTAATATCAGGGCAAATGAGTGGTTTTATCAAGGCTTTATCAGCAAACAGGAACATGACAAATAGCATTTGATATACAGTCCCTAGAGGAAATGGTCAGGCAACCTGGAACCAAATTACAGGAAAACTCTAATTATGGATGTAATACCAAGATTTTAATCAATAGAGTTGTGACTTTTCCCCACCAGGGACACATCACTTGGTGAAATACTTCAGCTTGCTTTAAAAACTCGGCTTTTGGGAAGTGGGAAAAGGACAGAGGGAGAAGGTGAAGGGCTCGCTCTATATCTAATCCTAACATCTTTAGAGAAAATAAGGGAGATTCACTCTGAAGACAAAGCTAGGAAACCCTCAGAATAAAAGCACCCTTCCTGACTAATAGAAAAAAAAAAAAAAATGCCCTTCCCACACCTCACTAGAATAAAGATGTCACCAGAATAAAACAGTTTTATGTCCCCTCCCTTTCAGTCTCTTCCCTCCAATATAATGATAAGAAATCCTTTGACAGCTTCTGCAGTTACCTACTGGAAACCATTAGCAGAGCATTGGTAATGACGTAGATTTTTTGTCTTGCTTCTCTGGAGACATACTCAGACACTAAAGTCCCCAGATTAAAAATATAATAAAAACTTGACAGTCTGTCATTTCAGTCACACAAATGAGTCTTTGTCTTACAGAAGGGAAGGAGGTAAGGATGGCTAGGAAGGTGGAGCCTGAAATCATACCAAATCTTAAAAATCCAGGGTATAGTTCCCTGAAAACTAGAGGCATGATAATCAAGAGTAGTCATATACAGCACCCAGTTTTGCCAAGAAACCTGAAGAGGAGATTATAACTATTTATATAGGATGATCTCCTTGAGGGACTATGGGTATTATTACACAAGAGCTTTAGATGTCCCTCTACTGTGCTGTCACTACCTTTAGTTAACTCAGTTCACCTTAGTATAAGCCCTGTCTACTCATTGTGTGTCTGTGGAGAATGAAGGGATGGTGTGGCAAAGGGACGTGTGGCCTTTCCACAGCCAGGCTGTGTTGGCAAAGAGTAAGTTGTCAAGTCACAGTGGGGCCTGATACTAGGAATGCAAGAGGGTAACTGCAGAAAAGGAAGTGTTGGACCAGAGGAAAAGGGGGTGACAAAGAGGGGCTCTTGGTGCTAGGAGGACAGAGAGGTCTAAGATGAAGCCATCTTCTTTCGCATCATAACAAAAATGTAATTCATGAAAGGAAATATGGGAGATATGAATGCTTGGGTTACTTAAACTATATCTTTTCAGAGCTTTCTTCACTAGAGTCTTTGACAGCATTTTCCAAGTTATTCAGTGTCCAGCCAAAATATTCAGCCTGGAGATTTTCTAGCAGAGTGATTATCGACTAGTGGTATGGGGACCACCAGGTGGAACCTGAAAGAAAGGATAGAGTTGAAAAATACTTCCCTCCTCTACCAATACCCAAGATGGTGGAGGAGTAAGTGGAAGCTACACTACCCTTTTCCTAAGACCAATATGGAATTACAACTAAATTGTAGAGAAGTCATCCTGAATAACCAACTGAACACTAGCTGGAAAGAAGCCTTATATCCAAGGACAGATGGAAGAATCCACTTCACCACAACTAGACTACTAGGGGGTGTGGAGGAGGTGTGAGAGGGCTGGCTGGGCTCCCATGGGTGGTAGCTGAAGTTCCAGAGGGAAATTTCAGCAGCCAAGGGGTTCCCACAAGAAGTGTGGGGTCTAAACCCCAAGCTGGGCTCCCCAACCTACAGCACCAGAGCCAGAAAAGGGACCCAGATAACATCCATCTGTGAAAAACAGTGGGGTTTCTGCCTGTCAGTAAGAGAGGGCTGGGGACACAAAGTGCCTCTTAAAACAGCCAAAGCACAAAATTTATTTGCAACCATTTACCTAGAGCTCTGGCAAAGGGGTGCACAGTGCCCTAGAGACACATGAGAAGAGTCTGAGTTGGTGGCCCTAGGGAGAGAACTGAAGAAACAGCCTCCAGGGTCCTTGTGCTTAGTCATTCCCCATACACAGAGGCCATCTTATCAGGCAGAGCACTCCCCTCCATGCATCATCATCTGGCGGGGGGTGGGGGGGCGGGGGCAGGGAGAGCAATAGCCCTGCTCACAGGAATTATTCTGTACCACCCTGTGGCGCTTAAGCCAGGCTGCTGAGTACAGTTTGAGGCTATATCATTAATTAAGTTTAATAGCTAAGGCAGATCTCTGGGAACTCTGAGACTTTAGCTGACCCTCCTGTGGGCCTGGTACTGATAAAAACTGGCCTTAATGTACAGCCTGATTCTTTCTGTACAACCCAGGCCCAGTAGAGGTAGCCACACACTGTGGACTGCTGATAGCTCTGCACAGGTTGCCCAGGACCAGTCACTATCAGCATCTGACAAAGGCCTACATCAGAGTCTTTGCAGAGCTACATAATACACAGAAACAAACACACTGAAGCAGCCAAAATGGGAAAGCAAAGAAACAAACCCCAAATGAAAGGACAAGAGAATTCTCCAGAAGAAGAACTAAATGAAAGAGAGGAAAGAAATTCAGCAGAGAGTTTAGAGTAATGATTATAAGGATATTAAACAACATAAAAAAAGACATAGAAACCATAAAAAATGACCAGTCAGAAATAAAGAATAAAATATCTGAAATAAGAAATACACTGGAAGGAAAAAATAGTAGGTTAGATAAAGCAGATAATTAAATCAGTAATTTGGAAGACAAGGTAGGAAAAAAACATCCAAGCAGAACAACAAAAAGAAAGGGGGAAAAAAAAGAATAAAAATATCAGAAGAGCTCAAGAAATATTTTGGACAACATGAAGTGTAATAACATCTGAAAGATGGGATTACTAGAGGAGAAGAGAGTGAGCAAGGGATCGAAAACTATTTGAAGAAATAATGACCAAGAACTTTCCTATTCCGGTGAAGAAAAAAGACACACAAGTCCAGGAAGCTCAGAGAGTCCCCAACAAGTTGAATGCAAAGAGGCCTACACCCAGACACATTACAATTAAAATTGCAAAGCTTAAGACAAAGAGAGAATCTTAAAAACCACAAGAAAGAAGCAAGTAGTTACATACAAGGGAGCACCAATTAGACACTCACCTGATTTCTCAACAGAAACAATTCAGAACAGAAAGGAGTGTAATAAAATATTCAAGGTGATAAAAAGCAAGGACCTCCAACCAAGGCTACTTTACCCAATAAGGCTATCATTTATAATTGAAGGAGAAATAAGGAACTTCTCAGACAAGAGAAAGCTAACGGAGTTTGTTAACACCAGACCAATACTGAAACAAATATTAAAAGGCTTGCTTTAAGAAAAAGAAGGGAGAAAAAAGAGAGAGAGAGAGAGAGAGAAACACAAAGGAAAATGATCTAACAATAAATTGGCACTAAATGTGTATCTATCAATAAGCACCTTCAATGTAAATGGCTTAAATGCTTCAACCAGAAGACACAGAGTAACTGAATGGATAAGAAAACAAACCCATATATATGCTGCCTCCAAGAGACCATCTCAGAATTAAGGATACACACCGAGACTAAAAGTAAAGGGATGGAAATAGGTATTTCATGCAAATGGAAAGGAGACAAAGCTGGAGTACTAATATTTATGTCTAACAAAATAGACTTTAAGACAAAGGCTATGGTAAGAGACAAAGAAGGATGCTACATAATCATAAAGAGAACAATCCAACAAGAGGATATAACTCTAGTAAACATTTATGCGCCCAACATAGGAGCACTAAATATATAAAGCAAATCTTGATGGACTTAAAAGGAAAGTTCAACAAAATGCAGTCATGGTCAGAGATACTAACAGCATATTGACATCAATGGATAGATCTTCCAGACAGAAAATCTACAAGGAGACAGGGGCTTTAAATGACACACTAGATCACATGTACTTAATTGATATTTTCAGAACATTTCACCACAGAGCAGCAGAACACACATACTTTTAAAGTGCACATGTAATGTTTTCTAGGACAGACCACATGTTAGGATACAAAACAAGTTTCAATAAATTTAAGAAGATTGAAACCATATCAAGCGTATTCTCTGACCACAGTGCTGAAAAACTAGAAATAAATCACAAGAACACTGAAAAATAAATGAAGACATGGAAGCTAAATAACATGTTATTAAACAATGAATGGGTCAACAATGAGATCAAGGAGGAAATCAAAAGATACCTTGAAAAAAATGAAAATGGGGACACAACAATCCAAAATCTGTGCAACACAGAAAAAGCAGTCCTAAGAGGGAAATTCATAGCATTACAAACCTAACTCACAAAAAAAGAAAAAAAGAAAAGGAAGA
The DNA here is from genome assembly GCF_987537825.1 of Furipterus horrens. NCBI lineage: Eukaryota > Metazoa > Chordata > Mammalia > Chiroptera > Furipteridae > Furipterus > Furipterus horrens. The sequence goes on from NW_028327175.1 coordinate 73,323,803, forward strand.
AAGAAAAAGAAAAGGCTTAAATAAACAGTCTAACTTTATACTCAAAGGAACTTGAAAAACAAGAACAAACAAAGCCTAAAGTGGGTAGAAGGAAGGAAATAATAAACATCAGAGCAAAAATAAATTTAATAGAGTCTCAAAAAAATGATACAAAAGATCGATGAATCAAACAACTTGTTCTTTGAAAAGATAAACAAGATTGACAAATCTTTAACTGGACTCATCATGAAAAAATAGAGGACCAAATAAATAAAATCAGAAATGAAAGAGGAGAAATAACAAATGACACCAACAAAATACAAAAAAAATGTAAAAAATATTATGAACAACTATATGCCAACAAACTGTACAACCTAGATGAAATGGATAAATTCCTAGAAACATACAGTCTACCAAAACTAAATCAGGAAGAATCAGAGAATCTGAGTAAAAAGATTACACCTAATGAAATTGAAGCAGTAATTTAAAAAACTTCCAAAACGAGGAATTTTACCAAACATTCAGAGAAAACTAACACCTTTCCTTCTCAAATTACTTCAAAACATTCAAGGGGAGGGAAAGCTGCCAAGCTAATTTTAAGAGGCCAGCATTATCCTCATTTCAAAACCATATAAAGACTCTACAAAAAAAAAAAAAAAAAAAAAGAAAATTATAGGCTAATATCCCTGATGAACATAGGATGCTAAAATGCTCAACAAAATATTAGCAAACCGAATACAGCAATGCATCAAAAAAATTATACACCATGATCAAGTGGGATTTATTCCAAGAATACAAAGTTGTTACAACATTCACAGATCAATAAAAATGATTCACCGCGTAAGTAAAATGAAGGATAAAAACCACATGATCATGTCAATAAATGCAGAAAGAGCATTTGATAAAATCCAGCAACTATTTATGATAAAAACTCTCAGCAAAGTAGGAATAGAGGAAACATAACCAAACATAATAAAGCCTATATATAACAAACCCACAGCCAGCATAATACTCAATAAGTAAAAATTACAAGAGTTCCCCTTAAGATCGGGAACAAGACAGGGATGTCTGCTTTAACCTCTCTTTTTCATATAGTACTGGACTTCCTAGCCACAGCAATCAAACGAGAAGAAATAAAAGCCATCCAAATTGGAAAAGAAAAAGTAAAATTGTCTTTACTTGCAGATAACATGATACTGTACATAGAGAACTACAAACATTCTACCAAGAAATTACTAAAACTGATCAGTGAATTCAGCAATGTAACAGGATGCAAAATTAATATCCAGAAATCAGTGGCATTTTTATGTGCCAATAACAAACTAATAGAAATGGAAATTAAGAAAACAATCCCATTCACAATTGCTTCAAAAAGAATAAAATACCTAGGAATAACCTAGCCAAGTATGTAAAAGACCTTTACTCATAAAATTACAAGACACTGAAGAAAGAAATTGAAGAAGATACAAACAAGTAGAAGCATATACTGTATTCATGGATAGGAAGAAGTAACATCATTAATATGTCCATACTACCCAAAGCAATCTATAGATTCAATGCAATTCCTATCAAGATTTCAATGACATATTACACAGTACTAGAACAAATATTTCAAAAATTTATATGGAACCACAAAAAGGAACAATTAGCAATAATGATGTTGAGAAAGAAGAACAAAGTTGGAGGAATCACTCTATCTTATATTAAACTATACTACAAGGCCAGTGATGAATGCAGCATGGTACTGGCATAAAAACAGACACATAGACCAATGGAACTGAATAGAGAGCCCAGAAATGAAACCACAACTTTATGTTCAGTTAATATTCAACAGAGGAAGGAAGCACATACAATGGGCTAAAGAGAGTTTATTTAATAAATGGTGTTGGGGAAATTGGACAGAGATGGGCAGAAAAATGAAACCAGACCACCTTCTTATACCACACACAAGAATAAATTTGAAACCATAAAAATTGTAGAAGAAAACATAGGCAGAAAAAACTCAGGCATTGCTTGTAACAATATTTTATCAGATATATCTCCCCAGGCAAGGGAAACAAAAGAAAAATAAACAAATGGGACTGTGTCAAACTAAAAAATGCCATTAGAGGACATAGAGAAAAAGGAACCCTTCTGGCACTTTTGGTGGGAATGCAAACTGGTGCAGCTACTATGGAAAACAGTATGGCGATACCTCAAAAAATTAAAAATGGACCTGCCTTTTGATCCAATGATCTCACTTCTGGGAATATATCCAAAGGAATCTAAAACACTAATTTGAACAAACATGAACACCCATATGTTCATTGCAATATTATTTACAATCACCAAGATATGGAAGCAGCCCAAGTGTCCATCAGTAGATGAGTAGATAAAACAACTATGGGACATTTATGCAATGGAATACAACTCAGCCATAAAAAAGAAGCAAGTTTTACCCTTTGCAACAGTATGGGTGGACCTGGAGAATATTATGAAAGTAAAATAAGCCAGTCATACAAAGTCAAATATCATATGATTTCACTCATATGTGGAATATAATGAACAAACTGAACTAACAAGCAAAATAGAGACAGACTCAAAGATAGAGAACAGGATGACACCTAAGTGAGGGGGAATGAGTAGGTTAGGGGGTGAAGGAATTGAGCAAAAATAAAAAAGGACTCATGGACATGGACGGCAGTGTGGTGATTCCAGGGGAATGGGGGTATAAGAGGACTCAATGGAATTGGAAAAAAGCACAAGAAAAGAAAGAAAGAAAGGAAAAATACTTCCCTAACCAAAATCTTGATGTTCCCTTCCATTCCCTCTCACAACTCATTCATTTCATAAATACTTACTTATAATGAGACTGGAATGTAGCAAGATAATTTTTGGAATATTTGTGTTTTTCTTCTGAACTCTTGCGACTTTCTCTCTAGTCAGCCAGAGGCAAGCACATTGCCTTGAGGAGAAGTCAATCGTGGATATTTGTTTTTAATTTTCTAAAACAGTTTCTAGAGAATCAGAAGAGGGGGCCTAGGGGAAGCAAATAATGAAGTACAGGCCATAATAATAGAACAGATAAAAGAACAGAGGACTGGGGAAAACATTCAGGAGGAAGGCCTAGGCAGGACAGGCCTGTAGGCCCCCAAAAGGAGGGGTCCCAGTGGATTGTGGAGAGCTGCTTTGACCCGTGCCAAAGGCCTCATGTAAGGCTTCCAGGAGCACAGCACCAAAGCTGGGAAGAGAAGTGCATGAAATGCTCTTTGTGATGCTGTGAAGCAAGGACCTGCATTCAGCAGCTACCAGCATATCCCTGTGAATCCTCTGCAGAAGGACGCTTTTATGCCTGGGACTTTTTAAGTTCATCTGGACTGACTTGCATAAACTACTACCCCCTCTATTTTTTTTTTTTTTTGCCCAAACCCCAAACAGACATAAGCCCTCAAAACAGAAAACAAAGTCATCTATACCCAGTCAACAGTGGTGGCTTCAAAATGGAGAAGGAACCCTCAGGGTAAAATGACAGTGGCAAAAGAAGCAATACAACTTTCCTGAGCTTATGTGTCAGGCATGTTGGTGCCTAGAACTCAAAGAACATAAGACACAGTTAAAGCTCTCATGCAGGGTATAAGTGTGGGAGCAGAGGGTAGGAGAGAATAAATTGATAACCATAATAAAGTAGAAGGAATATATATACGTATATATGTGTGTGTGTGTGTATTTTAATGTGGCTGGATATAGAATTGTTGCCAATTATCTTAGTCTTGAGCCATGGATTCTATTTTTTTTTTTTAATCCTTACCCAAGGACATTTTTTGATTGCTTTTAGAGAGTGGGTGGGAGAGAAGAAGGGAGAGAAACATTGATGAAAGAAAGAAACATCAATTGGTTGCTTCTCATACATGCCGCACGCCTGGACTGGGAATTGAACCTGCAACCTAAGCATGTGCCCTGACCAGGAATTGAACCTGCAACCTTTCAGTTATGGGACAATGCTCCAACTAGCTGAGCCACAGCAGCCAAGGCAGAAATAGAAAGAATATTGTATTAGCTGTAGGAATGTAAAGAAGACTCCAGTTTACCAGAATTGTTGCTTTAGCTGAGTCTTAAACAATTAATAGAATTTAGCCACAGGGGAGGTGTATTAGTTTCCTACTGCTGCTGTATAAAATTACAACACATTTAGTGGCTTAAAATAACAAAAGTGTGTTATTTTAAGGTTCTGAAGGTCAGAAATCTGAAATGGGTCTTACTAGGCTAAAATCAAGGTGTCAGCAGAGCTGTATTGCTTCTGGAGGTTCTAAGAGAAAATCTATTTCCTGCCTCTAGAGCCAGCAGCATTCCTTGGTCCACAGCCCACTTTTAGAAATGATCTCACTCTCACCTCTGCTTTCTTCATCACATTGTCTTCTCTGACTCTGACACTCCTTTCTATAAGGACCATTGTGATTACATTGGCCCACCTGGGTAATTCAAGCCACTCTCCACATCTCAAGATCTTTAACCACATCTACAAAGTCCCTTTTGCCATTTGAGATAACATATTTACAGGTTGTGGAACCAGGACAAGGACATTTTGAGGGGGACCATTGTTCTGTCTACCAAAGGAAGGTTCCATGCAAAAGAAAGAGCCAAGGTAAAACCAAGAAGGCACAGAGAACAGGAAGTATGAGTGAGACCCCCCAAGGTGATAAGGCTAAATCGAAATCCAAAAAGGCAGGAGTGAGGAGAGGGCTAGAGGAGGCAGGCAGAGAATAGGTCAGTAAGAGCTTTATATTTCACTTAAGGAACTGGAATTTATGAAGACAACAATAAGTAGCCATTTGTGAATTTTAAACAGGAACATATCACCAGATTTCCCTTCTAGAAAAAATTATTCTGGCTAAATTACAGTGCAATGTATAAAAGCCCAAGGAAGTTTTGAGGTTGAAGGCAGGAAAACAAACCGTTTTTATGAGTCAGGTAAAGTGATTAGAGCCTGAACTTAGGAAATATGTATGAAGACGAGTGGGTGAGTTCAAGAAAAATCAGGGTGTCAGTCCATGGGATATGGTGATTACACTAATGTGGATGCAAGAAAAGAGTCAAAAATGAGTTGAAGATTTTTATCTGAGGTGATTGAATATATAGGCAAGCCTTTCTCAATGCCTTTCACTGAGTTTGAAGAACGAGGGAGGTAAATTAGGCTTCAGATAGACATAGATACGATAACATTTCATTTCAGTCCTGATGCTCCTTCATTTCTGTCTTTCAACTCTCAGCAGTTACCTATGTGATGACCAATTATTGACATTACTGGAATGCCCAGCAGTCCCCAAAATACAAAATGCTACTTATGTATTATTTTGACCTCAACCAATCTAATATTTTCTGTCTTATTTCTTCACATGGTATGAATTATCCTAAGAAAATTAGCATGATTTGGCATTGGTGTAATGGATCTATGGTATACCACCAAGATCTCCTACTTCAAGACTTAAACATTTATTCCTCCAGTTACCCATATTGCTTGAAGAACTCACAACTTAATCCCACTCCAGAAATTTTCCTAAACTGAAGGGAACTGCCTCACTGACCCAAAGTTACACTGTCTCCACAGAGGCAGCACACATGCGATGACTGCTCTAGCTAGGAGTACAAATGCCCAGCCTCTGTGTTCAGTTTGAGATTCAATATATATCTACAAAACCATATTAGCTTTCCAGATCCCTAGGGGGTCTTCTGATGGCTCTGTTGCAACTGAGTCACAGTATTCTCTCCCTTTGCCCAGCCCTACTTTCCATACTTTCTTAGACATGTCATTCACCACTATGGCACCAGGGCCTCTCCCTCCTCTCACATCTGTGACTGTGTGAGGTGGAGATGTCCCATTATGCTAGCTCAGTGGTTCTCAACCTGTGGGTCGTGATCCCTTTGGGGGTTGAACAACCCTTTCACAGGGTCGCCTAAGACCATCGGGAAACACATATATAATTACATATTGTTTTTGTGATTGATCACTATGTTTTAGTTATGGTTGGGGGTCACCACAACATGAGGAGCTGTATTAAAGGGTCGCAGGATTAGGAAGGTTGAGAACCACTGTGCTAGCTGATGGTGGAGAAAATTATGAATAGTTTAGCTTAGTATGTAGATGCAAACCAACCATAGTATGCCATTGCAATTTCAGGGTGGCCCTGAAGGATGTCAGTGAGGAAATCCTCACTGAAAAACAAAGTGGCCCGAGGCAAGTATATTATCCAAAGTGTCAAATGGCTCAGCTGGTTGGTCAGCATGGAAGAAGAAAGGTTGAAAAATAAAGGACAATGAGCCAGAAAAGTGTGTGGATACAGCAGTGGGCACAAAGTCATTTGCCCCAGCAGAGGCACTAATCAATCAACAAAATAGACATAGCTTGGGAAGAGAACTTTATGTCATTGGGCACCCCAATGTTGGAAAAATATTTTCATGAACAGAGTAACCACATTGGCAGGGATGAAGGATATTATGGTCCAAACAGCATGGACTGCCCACTTGTTAAAACTTATCTAATTACTCTGCTCCTGAATAGACAGTCTGCCAGCAACAAAGACTAAAATTGAGCCCCATGATGGCATCAATCTTGAGAGAAATAAAACATCACAGGGTAGTAAGTCAGTTACATTAATCCTCTTTCATCCTGGAACAGGTAGTATAATAGAGTTGATTCCAGGAAGGAAGACGTCCAATGTAATAGACTTGTCGCCAAAGAATGCTTCATCTCCTCAAAGGATGGTGCCATAGCAGGAGCTCAGTGTTGGGCTCTGTGGCTGGCAGCAATCATCTTACCTGGAAATAAAGGGAGATAGCAAGATTCTCACCATATTTTAAGCTATTGCCCGGTCATTTTGCCCTCCTTGAGCCACGTGACTATCAGATAAGAAAAGGGATCACTTTCCTCAAGGAGTTATTTATTTGAAAATAAATGGACAAATGCACGACCTATGATGTGAGAAGGCATGGTGACCACTCAGAGTTAAAGTCTGAGTCACCTCACCACCTAAACCAACAGAGGTACCAGGTGAATCAAAGAGGAATCTAGAATGAGTAGTAGAGAAAGAAGATGCTATCAGTGGCAGTCCTGAGACCAAGGGCTGTGGTGGGGGACTACAGGTCATCTTACAAACTTTACTTAGTAAGTTTCCCCAAGCAAAAGAACTCAGTTAAAATTTTGGAGGAGTCATTTCCATATGGAGTGAACATATTATACAAGGCAGATGGATCTGAGCAAGCACAAATGGTACACTCAAGCACCCCCTTTCACAACTGAGGCACTCATTGCCCAGCTGCTGGGTATATTGTGTGATGAGAGCCCACAATTGAGTCCCTCATCAGGGATTGCCCTCAGCTGCAGAAATTGCCTCACTCAAAGTCACAGCCACATTAAATCAGTAGTCAATGAAGGATTACCCCTTACCTCAGTCCAAGACATCTCAAAAGAGCCATCCCAACTTGATAGTTCCACATGAGTTTGCCTGAGGGCTCTGTTCATCTGCATTGCAGTTCAGCTTCTCTTGGTAGACAAGATGGCTTCCCTGTTCCCATTAGAAGTGTCATTCTGGTGATTACCAGAGGGAAAGGGTGTTGGGGAGGTAGAAGAATATAAAGGGGGGATAAATCGTGACAGGAGGAAACTTGACTTTGGGTGGTGAACACGCAATACAATATACTGATGGTGTATTATAGAATTGTACACCTGGAACCTATATAATTTTATTAACTGTCACCCCAATAAATTCAATAACTTTTTAAAAGTGTCATTTCCAAGACCACTCCCAATAAGCCAGCTGCACACAAATCTCCACTGTAGAGTCAGCTTCCCATGGAACCAAAACTGTAACAATTTTCTGAATTTGCTTTTGTTTGTTTGTTTTGTTTTTTATTTTTTGGCACAACTCAATCTATTTAAATAAGAGCTCTGGTATCCCTGGTTGCATAAATTTGAATACCTCATACTTTTGGTATTGTAAACAAGACTAAGTTACTGCTGAGCCTCATGATTCACTATTGTTGGGTAAATCTAAAGTTATTTATACATTAACAAAACAAAATACACCGGCAAGAATTCCAAAGAATATGATCTATTCTGTCTGGATCAAAGCTAACATGTTTTAGAAAGAACTTATTGCACATCGTGTATCTTGCAAATATTTGCCAGAGTGGAATCTGTTAAATTTTTGCTCATAATTCTTTAGCTATCTTGGATTCAGTGCTTGAAATACTTTTTGGTCTGCAGACAGTAGCCGAGATGCCATTATTACAGAAGAAAATCTGTTCCTTTGTAATTTCCTGCTACTCTCTTATAAACATTTCTTAAAATAGGTCTTTAAAATGTGTCTTACCATATAATACTCTATCAGTACAGAACAATATTCCACATTGAACTATTAAAATAATTCAGACAGCAGACATGATGGTTTTCTAAGATCAACTTGCTAGATAATTCCAAGTCTCAATAACCTTAGTTCCTTCATTTTAGATATCTCATGTTTTGAAAGTGACATAAAACATTAACATTTTCATGTTATCAGTTTGCTTCATGTTGTTTCCACGACTACTTGGATTTCTATTTAAATGTGTCATAGGCTCTTCTTAAAACATGTATCATGGTCAAAACAGAATTCTTGACTTCTCTCCTGTGTCAAAAAGTTATCCTTCCCTAACTTCAGGAAGTAGCATCCCTACCCACCTTGTTGCTCAAGTCAAAGTTCTATTTGATTCCTCTTTTCCCCACCCCAAAGACAATCCATCAGCAACTTCTGTCATCTTTACCTCCAAAATATATACTGCATCTGCCCATTGCTACCTGCCATCACTGTTCTCACCTTATCATGCCACCATCATTTCTATCCTTCAATACCTCCAAGCTATTCTTTCTACCTCTATCCCTGATTTCTTTGGGACACACGAACACTCAGAAAAAAATATGTTTTTAATTTAAAGCAAAATACATTATGACTCTGTTTGGTTCTCTAATATTCCCCATCAATTATAGACTAAAACAAAAGTTCCTTATCATAGCCACCAAGCCACTCTTCCATAGCTACCCTTCCTACCATCCTGAGCTCATATCATACCATCTCCTCCATACTCTCTAGCTCCAGACTCTGGCTTTAGTTGTTATTGTAGTTGTCGCTCAAATATGCCAATTTCCTTTCCGCCTTGGAACTCCTGCTCTGTTCCTTCTGCCTAGAACATTCTGTCCCATGGCTTCATGTCATTTGCTAAATCTCATCATAAAGGTCTTAGCACAATTGTCATTTCCTCAGAGGTTTCCCTGACCTCTGACCTACTTTGGAGCAAAGTAGTTTGCTTCTCTTCCCAGGCAGTTGTTAACAACTGCCCTGTTTTATATTTTGTGGTCTTTTTACTATCATTTATTTTAATTTTATATTTACTATTTCTCCCTTACTGATATATGAAAACAATGACCTTATCTGACTTTTGGCTGTTTAATATTTTTGGTGCTTCACAGATACTTGCTGAATGAATATATAAACATGATTAAGGCCAATATAACTATAGCTATATTTATGCACATATATTCATGACTATATTATGTATTAACATTATACTTATAAAAAAGTCATATATAAATATAATATATAGTTAAAATAATATAAGTATACACAGGGTGGGGCAAAAGTAGCTTAACAGCTGTTTGTATGGAAAGTAATACAATAATTAGCAAATAATAATACAAGAATAAACTCTGTGTTTTGTGCAGTCACAACTGTAAACCTACTTTTGCCCCACCCTATATATAAATGAATGAATAAAATCTCAATACAAAGGGCAAGCAGTTTAATCTCATACTGAAAATGAGCTTTAGATTTAATAAAAATATGTATTAAACTAAAGATGTATCCATCAAAAGTACAAAACATATACTTCTGTGTTGTTTTCTTGTAACAGCAAGGAGTTATACTCTAAACCATATTTTCTAAATTCTAAGACAAAAGATTTTCTCACATTTTAAATTTCTATACATATTTGCAATCCATGGGTTTATTTAATGCAGTAACTTTTCTTTTACTTATAATATTAAAGTGATGGTGCATCTTATCATCCATAGTGTCTTAATGCTGAGGGAATGATGGTAAAAAGAGTTTAATAAATATTGAAAATTTGAAAGCAAAAGTGAAGCCCCTCCCTTGTAAACAACTGGCCATACACATGGGATAGGTAACCAAAATCACAGTAAAGTCAATGATTGCAGAACAGCTTTCTCTGTGTTGCTCTAACTGACTCTGACAGGAAAACAGGGAACCGAACCCCTGACTATGATCACATTAATGCCAGGCTTGAACCAACCAATTTAAATGATATCTGGGTCAGAAAGCAAAAAATAAAACTTCAACAATACGAATGAAATCTCACTAAATTGTAAAGAAAATTAAGATTTTTCAAATAATAGGGGCTTTCTCCTATGAATGTTTTTGATAACTTCAGTGTCTTTGAGGTTTTTTATATGTGTGTGAGTACATGTGTGTGTAAAAATGTATTTTTTCTATTTTATTTTCTTAAGTGAGAGAAACCAGTGGTACTTAGTTTTCATATTTAGACAATGTTAACACCTAAGGAGTGTAGAATGAATTCAAGTTCACACCTCTTCTGTTGCTATTAGTCAGGTGAAGAGCATTTAATTAAAGCAGTGAGGTTTAATAATATTTCTCATATTCCTCTTTTCCGTGACCTGAACACAGCTCACCCCCTAAAAGATTAAACAAAGCCCCACGTGCCATGGGAGGAAATCAGAAATAGCAGAAATAGATGTTTGTCTCATCTCTGCCATTTCTGAATGGCCAGTAGAAGCAGGGACAGGTAAGTCATTCAGATGACTATAGAATGGAAACAAACTCTCTATATATCAGTCCTTAGAACCAATACATTTCCTATACCTTAGGATGGTACTTGGATTTTGCCGTGTATGCTTATTCTGATCGATGTCATCATCTTGAAACACTGGTTGGAGAAGGATTTCTAAGGACAACTGGGTAGGTTCGTTACAGAGATAAGAACTAATGATGGCCAGGATCACATAGATGACATTTGGAACAGAGAGAGAAACAAGGGCAAAGGCCCTGAGGCAAGGCACCAACTCAGTGTATCTTTGAAAGGCCAGTGCGCCAAATGCAGAGTGAGAATGGGGAAGAACAGTGTGAGGTCAGATCAGAAAGGAAAGCCATGGTCAGATCTTAGAGAATCTTGCAGGTCATGATAAAGGTTGAGGATTTTACTCTCAGACCAATGGGAAGCTACTGAGTGTCTTAAACCAATAGAGACAAAACATAATTCAGGTTCGTAAAAAAATTCTAGGTAAAAGAAAAGGGGAAATACAGAAATCTCTAATTGATGATATTTGGCATTTTCCTTCATTTGCTCATTAATTAATTTTCATTTTCTAATGTTTATGTCTTCTAAAATAAGCTTAAAAGTGGGTGGGTTGTTATCATTCTACCCACATGTTTCCGGCATATGCTCATTAGCAGAAATGCTCCACCATGGAACTTTGGAGCAAATGCTGTAAGCCCTAAGAAGGATTATAAACAAAACCAGTTCCAAAAGTGGAGGCAGAAAGAATGAGGAAGGACAAACTATATCACGTTCAATATTAAAACTGTCCTTACAGAAGCTTGGGGATCTGAAGCGTACCTGATTTCATGCCAGGATCCCTATCCTTTGTAGATTACTATCATTATCCTGAGGTTTGGAGTTTTCAACTGATGTGTTAAAATGACAGTTCCCTAGCTCTTTGTCAGGATGTTATTCAGTAGACTCAAGAACCAGAAGCACTCAGGCTCCTACCAATCAGAACAGCTACTGCCTATAGCACCAGAACAGAGGGCCTCTGTTCTACCAGGAATTAGGCCTTGAGTTGCTGTAACATATCATGGAGAGGTTTAGGGGTTCAGGGTCTAGGAGAAGGTTTACAAGGGTTGTGGTGAGTAAGGCTACTCAAGACAGTGGCTGTATATCAACTGGTACATAAGTAATTCAGTATTTTAACAACTCTCATGGCCATACTGGTACTATTCTCTGCATTGCCCTCTCTCCCAGACACTGGGGAATTTAACAAGAGCATTCTGAACTGGGTGTGTCCAGCAGAAACAGGCAGGAGCTTGTTTCACATAAAGTTGTGTCAGTTCTCTTCTAATACTTGGGCTGTTTACACAAGAACAATCAACTGTATTGGCTGGAAAATTTCCCTCAGTATAAGAGGACAGACTGATTCCCATAATACATTTTTGCTGGAGTAGCTAACTGGGCCAAACCAGCTCTGTTAGGAAAACAGCACCCACCTCAGTCTGGCCAGTGTTGAACCAGACTGCTGTCCTCATGTCATAGTACAATAGGGGATAGTTTGCCAATGAATGTTAGTTGGTTGCCAGCAACTTGGTAATAAAGGCATTGTATCAGGCATACTTCCAGTTGTTATTCTTGAACACCAAGCAACAGAGCATCTACCTTGGATATAATGTAGCAAGCACCTTTATTGCAAGGAGTTTTTGTAAATACCCATACCCAAATTTGAAATAATCAATAACAAAATTTTTGATAAAAATCAAAGACATCTCTCCATCTTTGAAATCTTAAAATTATATAACTTTTAAAGCATTCTTAAGTGTTACTTTATAATTTATATAAGTAAACATATCAAGATGCAATGAAACATTTAGATGCATGAAATACAAAGTTCACTGCTTTATTAATAGATGAATCTCTAAGTGTTTTTGGATATATTTTTTTCTGAAAATGGCCCATACATCAATGCAATATCTAGGGCTGCAATTCCTTCAAAGACATCTTTTTTTTTTTGTTTTTGTTTTTTTTCTTCTTCTTCTTTTTGCTTCTTCTGTATTGCTAGTGTTTTCACAATGCAGAGAAGAACTGGGAAAACCATTTACATTAGCCTAGTTTTAAGGTTTTTATAACATTTTTCAGCTATCTAATACTTTTACATTAAGATTATTCTTTCTCTAAAGAAAAGCAATATAGTAAAACTGAATTTGTTTTTAGAATAGTGTATAAAATTTGGCACCATATACTCTTTCTTTATATTCATTATATGTATGTATATGCAATTTTATTTACTTTCTTAAATTATAGTTTATAAAGTCCATAGTAACTAAAGTGAATTTCTATAAAGATTACAATAATAAAAATATATATCTATAGCTTTTGTTTTTATTTAAATTATAATTATTTCTTTTCAGCTGTCAAGCCCAGTTTTTAGTTCAATTTAAATATCTGCTTCCTATTACATTAACACTATATCACATATTTAAGAATGAAAACGTTTTAAAAGATCAAAACCAATGTTAATGTCTAAACCACATGAAAAATTGATTTTACATATTTGAATCTATCATATTTAAATAAAAGATTTAACAAACTTTTGTTGCTTTTTTAGACAAGAAGCATTCATGAGGTTCATTTAAACAGCCTTTCAGTTCTGTGACTAGACTGAATCCAAATTTGCAATGAGAAAGAATAAAGGTGGTCATATTCTCAATCATTACCTCATCCAAACAAACATAAAGTAATCAGCAGCTTAGATGTCTGAGATTAACAGTTATATTTATAATAACCCAAAGTACATCATCTCCTAGTACTTGCCCAGAATAAAATCTGTACTTTCATTCTATATAATTTTTTTTAATTGAGTTCACTACATAATCATGTCAAGGGTATTTTAGGCGACTGTCCAAGATGCATGGGCCTTCAATGCATATGTGATACTTGCTTTGCAAAGATCTCACCTCCCTTCTTCAACAACAGCCCTAAATTTTATTTGGACTTCTACCCTTCCTCAAACTCAATCTCTAAACCACTCTTAAGGCAATCAGTACCTCATCCATCCCTGGTCACAGCGATTAGTTCAAGAATGGGATGTGACCACAATTACTAAATCAATGAAATTTAGATCTGTTGTGGGGCTGTCATTCTTTTTCTACTGGGTTAATCTCAAAATGATGAAGACTCTGAAATCAGTACAGCTCTTTGGCCACTGCCAGAACCGACCAAGGAGGCAGCAGAGAAGAAGAAAAGCTAGGAGATAGAGAAACACCATTGATGTTGTTTGGGCTCTAAATTCAGTTATTTCCCCTTTGTTTAAATGGTTCCAGTGGGTTATGTCCCACTGGCAATAGAAATATCCTGACTGACTGTTTAAACCATTCCACACTTATAACTAACCAAATGATCATTACTCATCAAGATACATAAATTATGTGTAAGACTCAAAGAGATAGAAAAAAAATTTTTTTTTACAATTTCAATAAAATAAAAACCCGTTGTTTTTAAAGCTGAAGTCCTTAGGCTCACAATCATCACGTAAAGGCTATTTCTTCTCCCTTTGTACTCTTGCAGTTAAGCTAGGCTTTGGATTCCTAATTTGTAAAAATGCCAGTAAGCAGTGCTGAAACCCACAAAGATGATTAGTCCTAACCTATAGGGAGTACCATGAGTTCAATGTTAGCTAGGTCCAGAGTATTCTCATAATTTTTTTAAAGCAATCTTTTATTTGTCCTTTAATCCTTTAATCACTTACCACTGGGATTGCTTTTAATATTCACTGATTCTCCTCAGGCTACCACCACACTCTCATCTGTATGTAATCTTATGTGAACTTTTTCAGATTCCATTCTCCATTCCCCACCACCTGCAAACCTCCAAACTTTTGAGAGCTACATATATCGATTGTGTGTGTGTGTGACCACAGTTATGTTGTATGTGTAAACTAACATCCCAATTTCATTGTCTTCTAAATAGCATATGTTCTAAGCACTCACTGGAGAAACCTGGATTCTGGAATTTATGCTAATAATTATCCTCAGTTTACATTTATTGAGTGTACTAGGCACTATTCTAGTTGCTTCACATTATTAATGGTAAAAACCTCTTAACAACCTAGGAAGTAAATACTTCTGTCCTCATTTTACATATAAGTAAACAGACACAGAGAGATCAAGATCACACCTTAGGAGATGGTGGAGTTAAGATACTAAGTCGGTCTTACTCAGAACCTATGTTCCTAACTGCTAGTCCATAGTGTTATTTAAGGACTCCATGAAGACACTGTCCAGAAATGAATTCTTACATTTGTGTATATAACATTACAGTGTATAAACAGCTTTTATATTAAAATGAACTATTACATTAATAGCCAAGTTACTGTTATTTCTGTTTTACAAAGACAGAACAAAATTCAAAGATTAATGGGCCTATTTACCCAAGGTCACTAAACTAATGAAAGGCAATTTCACATCTTCCACACACAAAAAATTTAAATCAGAAAATTGTTTTTTGCCCTGGTCAGCATGGCTTAGTTGATTGGAATGTCATCCCATAACCAAAAGTTTGCAGGTTCGATTCCTGGTCAGGGCACATGCCCAGGTTGCGCGGGTTTGAGTCCTGGTCCAGGCATGTACAATACCCAGTCCAGATGCTTGTGATCCCCGTTGCAGGCACATACAAGGGGCAGCTGATTGGTGTTTCTCTCTCTCATTGATGCTTCTCTGTCTCCCTTTCTCTCTCTCTAAAAGCAATGGAAAAATAAATAAAAATTGTTTTTCCATGGGCTCTTTCTATAGAGATAAATGTTTAAAACTTCTATGAGAATAGCTGGTCAAACTCATTCTCTGTAACTTTATAGTATAAATGGCACCCTCTGGGCTATCTGAATGACATCAGCATTAATGATCAATTAATATTGTAATTTATTTTCACTCTTCAAGTTGATACCCTAACCTCTGCTGAAATTGCTTTCTTCTTATTTAAGCATACTTTGATTTACAATATCACTATTTCTGAGTCTGATCCACAACCTGTGGATCCTATTAGGAGACTACTGTACAGTGAAAAATTCAAGACAGAATGTAGATCTCACTGATTCTTCAACTAACCACCGCCTTTCCTTTTCAAGTGACAGGTAATAGAGAAGTAAACCCAGTCTTGGCTGTTTTTTATTTGGAAAAACAAAGGTCTGGTTTTATATAACTTTTTTTTAAATGGCTTTTAAAAAAAATTTGTTTGTTTATTTTATTTTATTTTTTTTAGAGAGAGGGGAAAGGAGAAAGAGAGGGAGAGAAACATCACTGTGTGGTTGCCTCTCACTGGCGCCCCCAACTGGGGACCTGACATGCAACCTAGTAATGTGCCCTGACTGGGAATTGAACCAGCGACACTCAATCCACTGAGCCACAGCAGCCAGGGCTTGGTTTTATATAACTTTTGATTGTATAAAGACTGGCACCCCTCACCAAAAAAGAAAAAAGAAAACCATCTCTCAGTTATGGGATAAATTATGTTCTCCCAAAAGTTTTATGGAAGTTCTAACCTCAGTAACTTAACCTTATGTGGAAATATGGTGGTTGCTGATTAGGTTAAGAAGAGATCATACTGGAGTCAGATGGGCCCTTAATATAACTGGTGTCCTTCTAAGAAAAGAAGCAGAGACAAACAGAAGGAAGCTGACTGTTTGAAGACCAAGGCAGAGGCTGAAGTTATGCTACCCCAAGCCAAGGAATGCCTGGGTCTTCAAGAAGCTAGAAGAGACAAGGGAGGCTCTTCCTATAGAGGCCTGGTAGAGGGCGTGGCCCTGCCAAAACCTGTATTTCAGACTTTAGCCTCCAGAACTATGAAAGAAAAAATTTCTATTCTTTAGAGCCATCTAGTTTGTGGTACCACAACCCTAGAAGACTAACAGACTTCTCTGTTCTTCACTTCCCTCCTCTCATTTCCACATTCAAAAATTTGTCAGTATATGTGTGTATAATAAATATATAAGATGTATTATATATTTTAAATATATCATATATTTTATAAAACATAAACTTTCAGTGAGAAGCTTTGAATTCAGACATAGAGAAAAGAATAAAGATTAGAAGAAATGGTTATCTGTAATTTGACTCTTGACAGAGAATTAATAGAAGCAGAAACATGCATTTAATTTTACATAACTGCCTCCATATTTTATAGAGTATAAAACAAAAACCAATAAAAGTATCAAAGACAAAACACTATATAAAAAAAAATTCTTGTCCCCAAAACTATTTCTAATATATTATTACCAGGTTCTTATCCCTATAAAATTAGAGCTCTAAGTCCATCAAAATAGCCAACAATTACAAATGGACACCCTGTGATTTTTTCTTTAAGATTTTATTTATTTACTTTAGAGAGAGGGGAAGGGAGGGAGAAAGAGAGGGAGAGAAACATCAGTGTGTGAGATATATCAGTCAGTTGCCTTTTACACGTCCCAACTGCAAACCTGGCCCACACCCCAGGCATGTGTCCTGACCTTTCGGTTCATAGGCTGGCACTCAATCCACTGAACCACACCAGCCAGGGCTGTGAACTTAATTTCAACTGCTTCATCTGCTGGACATGTCCTTTAAACTCTAAGCCACAAACTGATTTCTAGCACCATTATTTAACTTCCAATATCTTAATCCTGCCTCTTTCTTAGTTCACCCATCTTTCTCCAGTCTGTGGGACAAACAGCCCAAGCTTGGTATGATTATTAGACTAGAGTGCAAGAGTGGACTTATGGGCATCAGGGCAAGCACTTGTCTAGTGTTGAATCCCCAAGACCAATTTAGTCTCACTACTTTTATTTTCTTAGCTGCACAAAATGGTAAACCAATCTAATGAACAGAATGCATTCATTCCTAGCAAACAAGATGCAAGTATCCTTCTTTATGTTAGACAGTTGAATTTTTCCTGTCAATAAAACAAAGGCATTAAGTATTGGACTCATAATTTTGTAAAAATCAAAAGGAATCACTTGGTCTCATTTACATCAAAATTGGTAACATCTTGTAGTCGTCCTCTAACATTTAAAAAGTTATTTTTAAGTAATACCATTCAACCAATTCTGGTATGTGTGTATATTTTGCAGCTAACTCTTCCTGGCAGGATTATCAGAATGGATTCTGCTTAGAAACTCAAATTTCCACAGGTAGGATAAACATTTTTCTGGCTAATTCACATCCATAATGTTCTTTGATTGCAATAGCTAGGAAAAAAGGAAGATTTGGAAAAGATATTGACCCTGTCTTCAAGCATTATAGCTGTCCATGACTGGGCTAAAGCATACAACGCTTTCTGAGCGAATGAGAATGCAAGTTGCACTTTTATAATAGAACAATTGTTTCTCCTCCCACCTATGGGTTTCTGATTCTGAACTAACTGTGTTCCAGGGCTTACTAAAGGCCTGGTTAAAGCACCTGAAATTTGAGAGCGACTGCCCAGGGGGCTTAAAAGTACTTCCTCCTTCGGGTTTCTTCCAGCTCTATCACTGTATTATGCCAGATCTTCAACAATTAGAGTATTAATACTTTATTATCTGAGCAATATTTTATTATCTGAGCACCCTTAAGAGTGCCTTTACTGAATAATGGATTAATATCATATCCTCAACGTCCGAAGAGAACTGATTCAAGAAGGTTCAATATGAACAATGTTTCTATAGGATGCAGCTGGAGTTGAAGACATTGTTTACCTTATTAAACTGTACAAAGATTCACATAAAAATTCTCTTTGAATTTACATTCTGAATGAAGTTTTTCTGCCTAGAAAATGTATATACTTGCTTTTGGATTAGACAATGAAGGTTATGTAACCAATTTATTTCCTTCATGCCTTAAATGCCAAAAATTTCAAGTCGATTCAGTTCAGTGAGTTTGTTTATCTACTATACCTAGTGACATAGGGCCTATGTTTATTTCTACATTTATTTTATATAGCTGCTTATATTTGTCTTATCACATGTTATGACTCCATTTTATAAGGACTACACACATTTTGGATATAGGATGGTAATTAATCCTAAAAACTAGAATGCTTCCATATAATTTTCTTTATTTTTTCCTTAAAAAGGGAGTTCAAAGACCCTTCAAGGGACCACAAGTAACAGTCATTTTTGGAAGTGCAGTGATGATGGAAGAAGAAAAATTATCACATTACTGTATTATACCAGCAAAGTAACAATGATAACACTTGGTACTCTGCCTTTTTTAAATCTCTTTTTGTGGTCTTGGTGATTCCCAGAAGTATACAAAATTCAGAAAGAAACTGAAGATAAATTAATGTTTTTGCTCTCTTCACAGAGCATTAATAGCTTTTAGAATTGAAATTGTTTTATTAATTTAATTAGGTTGAAGGAAAATCCAAGACTCTTTTGAATAATTCAAGTTTCTGTCATATCCTAGAAAGCCTTATGGAAAAGTACTGTTAAACCTCAAAAATGCCCTCACTGTAGACTATACATTTAATTTTCAATAACATTGATTTATAGTTTTATAAAGAAAAATAATAAATATAATGAATTACCTCCATATTTCCTGATCTCAGTCACTATAAAATAACTGCTGTAGTTTTACATTTCCAGTGTGAAATATTAAATGCATAAATCAAAACAAAATTATTTTTCATCTTAGAGAGAAAGACTGGTTCCTCAAGCTGACAAATTCATTTTATTTTTAAATTAATGTTTTAAGAAAAAAAATCTCCATTGAATCTCTACCAACTTAAAAGAAAAAAAAATAGCTTGCATTTTGCTATTTTCCCTATGACATCTTCCACAATGGGCACTGTGTGTAAAAAAATCATTATGATCCCTACAACTCCAAACTTATCAGGAGCCAAATTACACTTCCTTCCATGAATCATTTTCCCTTCCCACTTCCTTTCTCATGGCATTTCCTTTTTCCACGATTGTTTTACCCTGAGTTGCTAGCCAGAGATAAGCGTCACCCACAATATGTTTCTCTAATACCACCAGACTGGCATTTTTGTAATTTAAATATCCCCTTACAGCTACAACTAAGTAATCATGTAATGAGAAAAACATTATCAAATAAGAACAATTTAAGAGAGATACAGATTTTCAAATAGGCAGAAACAGATGCATTTACTTTTACATTTTTCTCAACTTCATCCCCTATATTTTATTGAGAACAAGAAACAGTATTTTGCATCCTTCATTTAAAAGTGAATCTAATTATAAGAATTCATTTTCACATTTAAATACCTCTCAGCTTTTGTGAGTGTTCGACATTCAGCCACAAGAAGCTTTCAGACAGAGTAATGAAGGCTGAATACTAAAAAGTGTCAAATCCTTGAACAAATGGGTAACTCTAAGCTAATAGGCCTAGAAGAAAAATTAAATCACCTAAGGACCATGATACTGGGACCCTGGTAACAACATAAGTGAAATATTTTCTCTAAGGCTTAGTTTACATGCTAAAAAGCAAATTCAAATTACCCCTTTTTTGTAAGGACTTGCATGATTCCTAAAACTATTATATACATTTTTTGTCAATTATAAATACAATTCACTCACAGATTATAAAACCAAATAACCTTATAGACAAATCTTCTAATAAAAAAAAACCTGTCATGTGGTTAAGTACAAACTAACTCCTACTAAAAGAGAATTGATGTGAGTAAGACAAGGAATTAATACCTTTTTATTAATCTTTAAGTAACTCAGTATAGATTTAAGGTGATGTTTTCTGGGGGAGTTTTATAAAGAATCTCTGGAGTCCTGAAATAACTGTCTGGCAAAGATCTGAACAGGCCTCTCTAAAAATAACCATGGCTGTGGACTTCATAAACATTTTTAGAAATTAAATAGCTGCTAACTTGTTCCATATGGAAGCAAATTCACAGAGTCCAACATGTTCATTGAGATCATCAGAACACATATACCAAAGGAAGAGGCAAAATCATCCACAGTCGTTCATGAGAAGCCGGAGGAAACAGATGATCCTGAAAGCTCTTTAAAAATGAGAAAGAAAGAAAGAAAGAAAGAAAGGAAGGGAGAGAGGAGAGAGAGAGAGAGAGAGAGAGAGAGAGAGAGAGAGAGAGAGAGAGAGAGAGAGAGAGAGAGAGAGAGAAACAGATGATCCTGAAAGCTCTTTAAAAATGAGAAAGAAAGAAAGAAAGAAAGGAAGGGAGAGAGGAGAGAGAGAGAGAGAGAGAGAGAGAGAGAGAGAGAGAGAAACAGATGATCCTGAAAGCTCTTTAAAAATGAGAAAGAAAGAAAGAAAGAAAGGAAGGGAGAGAGGAGAGAGAGAGAGAGAGAAACAGATGATCCTGAAAGCTCTTTAAAAATGAGAAAGAAAGAAAGAAAGAAAGAAAGGGAGAGAGGAGAGAGAGAGAGAGAGAGAGAGAGAGAGAGAAACAGATGATCCTGAAAGCTCTTTAAAAATGAGAAAGAAAGAAAGAAAGAAAGGAAGGGAGAGAGGAGAGAGAGAGAGAGAGAGAGAGAGAGAGAGAGAGAGAGAGAGAGAGAGAGAACGAACAAAGGGTAAAAAAAAACCAACAACATGATACTCTGGCCTTAAGACTTCCTAGAATTTCTTAGGTCAGGCAACTTTTGAAGATCTCCAAATATTTACTTACTTATTAAAAGAAATAATAAAATTGCTAAAATTTTGGACAATAGTTTAAAATAGTTATAACTATATCAATGCTTATATAGTCATTCATATAGGTTATAACTATATAAAAGGTTATATATATAGTTTATGATAAACCATAAATAAATTTAATTATTTTATTCAGACCAAAAGAACAGTATCTTATAAATCTGCTTCCATGATATACTTAACACATGAAGAAGCAGAGATTTCAAAAGGCTGATTAAATGATGTTATGCTTATAGAGACATACTCGGTTATTCAAAATGCTCCATTTGTCCTTTTACTCAGAATTCTAAGTAGTCTCAGGCCACCTTCCCAAATTCTGTTTTTGTTTTTGTGTGTTTGTTTTTAGTTTAGTTTTGCGTTTTTTGTTTGTTTGTTTGTTTGTTTGGTATTCTCTTCGTATAATAAAAGAGAATGAGAAGGCAGAAAACTAACAGCACACTCTCCCATCTGTTAGTCTGTTTACCAACGTTTCAGCATCAGCTTATGCATGCCGAGGGTTATTCAACCCAGCGTTATGGGAGTAAATTGGGAAAATTGGTTTCCTCTGGTTAAAAAAAACACTTACACTTCAAAGTATTTTTCCTACATTCATACTCCTAATTTCCCCTTTTTGATCTCTACATCTGCTGTTATATAGATCCAAAAGCCATGACTTGCTTACCTCCCCTCCAACCATCCCAAACACATGGTTAGTATTTAACATCCAGAACTTCATTTTCATTTTTTTTCTCTACTTATAAGTTTGAATGTAACTGTCACAAGAAATGAAATTCAAAAACAAAAAGACTATCAAATATATTTTTAAGACTAAATTTATTCAGGATTTTATATTCAAATCAAATTGTTTTTTCTAAATAAAAGGGGGGTTAAGTTTCTGGGGCTGTTGCCATAGAGAAAAGTAATAGGAAAATCTATAGGAAAGAAATTCAGGAAGTCTGGTGCAGCTGATTGCATTCGCACTAGGGAAACACAGCAGGGCTGTGATATTGTTGCCTATATGATTGTTACAGCATGTTTGTTCTTGGATACCGGCAGAAGGATAGGAAATAGGTCTGAGGAGAAGGGATAAGATAAATATGTAATTTCGTAACATGTTACAAAGATTAAAATTGCCCAGAATTAAAATTTGCTATGAGTTAATATTTAGATGTTTATCTCAGCAACTAAGAGCTTAAATTAAACTCTTTTAATCTGATGGTATGGAAATCTGATGGTATGTTCTTTGGCTGGTGGTGGTGTGCTGGGTTGAGACAATTTTTTAATGTTTATTCCTCAAGTTTTGGACCATTTTGTAATAGTTGGAATAGAAGGCTGTAACACTATAAAAGTGCATAATTTGAAGAAAGCATTCCCTGTCTTGAAATATTTCCCATCTGCTACTGAGAATTTTGTCATTAAAGCCTAATTTTACATAAAAGCCTACCAAAAGTGTTTACTTGTAGGTAGTGGAGGAGGTGATACAGAATGTATACAAAGTATTCTCATTGTGTATTATTTTTCTTTTGATCCATGTGAATGTATTACCTATAAAAATAACTTTTTTTTCAAATATGAAAAAGATTTTCTTGAAACTGCAGAGGTCTTCTGGAAGTTGCAATTGAAATGTAAATGCTTCTAGAAAAAGTGGCTCATTTTAGCTGATAGCAAGCTGGGAATGAGAAGAACCCTAGACCTAGAATGATCCTTCCTTATATGTGAATTCTTTACTTCTTTGCAGTTTGCCCAGACAGCCTGATTCAGCTGAACAACCCTAGCTCTCTGTGCTTAGGACTGTGGATGTCATAAACAGCACAGTTTTGAATGTGAGACAAGGAGGGACTGGTACTGAGCAAATTAAAAAAAAAAACATGGAGGGGTCACTGAAAGGAGAGGTAAGAAAGCAGGTCCAATGCTCTACTAACCTATGGCTGGCCCTGCCCATGCCCTCCTCATGTATACAGATACTGTGGAAACACAAGCACCCACACACATGTGCGCACACACACGCTCACACTCAAATACCATGTATAATGCTATAGAATCCAGTGGAAAACCAAGAATCACTTCCAAGCAGAAAAGTATGGGGTATTTTTGGCATCTTCTGGTTCCTTTCTTTTTCCTTTTAAGATTTTATTTAGGGAAGGAAGGGAGGAAGAGAGGAAGACAGACATTGATATGTGAGAGAAACATCAATCTGGGAGCGAGGCCCTCAAGCCAGGCATGTGCCCTGTCTTGGAATCCCACCAGCTTGGTGGGATGCTGCTCAACCAATTGAGCCACGCTGGTCAGGGCCATCTTCTGATTTCTTTCAGAAGCAGTCCATCCCTTGCTAACTATCTCTGATCCCATCATGATCTAGCTGCCTTCTGTTCCATCAAAGCATGTTCTAAGCAGATCTTAGAACAAGAGAAGAACAAATATATTAATGTGTATGTCTCTATGACTCTTCATGCTAGCAACTGCAACAAACAATTTCAAACAATCTCAGTGGCTTCACAAAATAAAGGTTTACTTGTTGCTCACATCACAGTGAGAAACGCTTGGGGAACTTCCCTGAGTAGTGACTCGGGGAAAGGAGTTATTTCACCTTTCTTAGGTTGCCATCTTCCACAGATGGCCTCCATTTCACCAAGAAAAGGGAAGAGAGAGCATAGACAATGTTATGGGGGATTTTATGGCCAAGGCAGAAGTTGGAAACATTATATTTGTTCACATTCCATGGCCCATAAATAACTTCAAGGGAAGTTTCAAAATGAATGTGTGCTCAGGCGAATGAAACAGGATTGATGAGCATCTAGTGAGTCTGTTACACAAATCTCCCTTCTGGTCACCCAATACCCATTTCAATCTTCTTCCCATGATATCTTTTGGTCATAGCATCAGAAGTAAAATTCTCTATCTCTGGGCAAAGCACAGTCCTCTCCCCCAAGCTGGATATGACAAATATAGTTGCTCTTACATGTGAGCCAAAAAGACAAGTTTTCTCTCTCTCCTATGCACATCCCCTATACAGTGGCATAACGGGGGCAGGGTAACTATAATAAACACTCCCATTTAGAAAGAGGAAGATAGAAGTTACAAAGTAGTTGGTGGTCCTTTCCAGTTCCAAAGTTATGCTAGACCAATGGAGCAGTTCCTTAATTTGGATTTGATTCTATTCACTGGGAGAAACTCCTTTGTCGATCATTCCCCATGGGCCCCAGTTCCATCTTCTGGGAAACCTGTTTCTGCCCATTGTTCTGTTTGGTGACATCTGATGGAGATGTTTCAGAGCATGGCCTCCTTGGAGGCTGCGATCTTCAGAAGCACTGTAAGTAACAGAGAAGCAAGACATGGAAGGAAGGAAAGTTGGGAAAGGGAGCATTCATGAATAGGTTACCACTAGAGAGATTTTATTAGAGAAATTGGAGCTCAAGCCTGCTGGGGATTCTCTAAGAGACTTTGTGGAACACAGTTGTCTCGAGTGGTGCAGAAACTCTAACCTGGCATGGATTTAAGGTCATTCCTGAGGCACTGCTAATTCCAAGCAGGCCTGCAGGCAACAAAGTCCCCAACAGCAGGGAGACATAGGCACAGGATGTGTCCCTTGTGTCCTAGAATAGGCTGAGAAAATAGGATGATACAATGACAGCGTCTGCTCCAAGGCCCAAGAAATCCTTAAAATTCAGTCAAGAAATTTTTAGTCTGGTTTCATTGGTTTTTTGGCAATACATTTCTCTCATCAGTTTAATAGGCTTCCAATACATTAGCCATGAGGTGGTAAACACTTCCAACTTTCTTTCTGAGGTGTAATTGTTCAATGAGCTTTGATACCTTGCTTTCTCACCCTCCTGCCTCTCTCCTTCAATTTAATGATGGTTGTCTTGAGGCTATGGGCAACCTCCAAGGTGAGGTAGGTAATCTTTCTTACCAGTAAGAATTAGTTGATAGTTGGCTAAGGGAAGCACACATCCTTAATGCAATCTTTGTGCTGACTTACTTGGCTCAACTAAAATTAAAAAATATATAGATTATACCTAACTTTTCCTGTCTAGGCTTTAGAAACAACTTCTTAGCTTTTTAATGGCAGTACTTCACTTCTGATATAAATGTCTCTATTAGGATAACCTTGGCTACTATACCCAACAACCTCAAAATCCCAAAGGCTTAACAATAAAAAGGTATATCTGTCATTTGTACGTAGCCTGAGGCAAGTGGAAAGGTCTTCTAGGAGGTTCTCCTCCAATGAGGTCTCGGGCATTCAGGCTGCTTCCATCTTGTAACAGCACCACTTCTGATATAACTGCCTCAATCACTGAGCTAGGGAAGAGAGCTTGGAAGAAGAAGCAGGAGTTTTTAAGTCCAGGCCTGAAAGTGGTAGGCACTTCCTTCACTTACATTCCTTTAGTCCAAACCTAACTGTAAGGTTTACATTAGGCATAAAGAAGAAATTGGGGTTTATCTAGCTTGACTCTAGCATAATGACTGGCAAGTCTAAAGCGTTATTGTTACCAGACAGGGGCCTGGCCCTGAGCGGGCCTGCCTAGAGCCGGCTGTGATGTGTGGGTTCTTGACTTCATGTAGGAAAGATCTCCAACACAAGTCCAGGTGACTATGAGGGTACCTTTATTAGAGCTGGGGACAGTGAAACAAGGAAGAACTTAGCATAGAAGAAGCAACAGGAGAGCCTAGGCTGGGCTATCTTAGCTCACTTGGGAAGTCAGGGAAAAGATAGCCTTGAAGACAGGTTCAGGAGATTAGCCTGGGATGAGCTGTTGCTGCCCATTTCTCCCATGGTTGCAAGTGTCATGGGGGCCTTAGAGTTTAGGAGATGCATGCCTGTGGAGGAAGGAGAGAGGGAAGAAGAGGGGAAAGGGAATGATGTAGGCTGCTCCCCAGAGGCAGAGCAGGGAACTGGGTCCTTTGTCTTGAGGTTTTTATCTCTCTCTTGCAGGCAGCAATCTTAGGGGAAGTCTCAAGGGAGGGTTTCAGTAGATTATTCATCAGTTCTCCAGGTGTGTCCTTTAGGTTATGGTCCCCACTGATTGACCATTGACAAGGGGTTGTTAGTCATTGCAGTTGATCCTGGCATCATCCACCTGGTTTTGCTACTTTTCTGGGCCTGGAGCTGAAATATAACTGAGGCCTCGATGTTATCTCGAGATGACCTTCTGTATCTGGCAGTAAACTGCTCAACCATTATGTTCAGCTCTCTCAGTTTCCCTATTCCACTTGCCAACAACTTTTCCTAGCTTCTTACTATCTTGTCTCAATACCACTCTAAAGCAGGACTAAACTTGAAACAAAGAAATTAATCTCTCTCCTATAATAAAATTCCATGTTGATTACAGACCAGATTGGGGAAGAAGGGGTTCCGTGATATCCTCTCAATTATACCACAGTCATTTGGTTTCTCACTCAATATTTAAATCTGTTCCTGTATAAATTATCTCTATTCTCCCTGGGAAGTAAACAACCAAGAAGAATTGAGCAGAGATGCTCACTCATTTTGGTGACCTATCTTAAAATGATGGAACATGTTTTCTTTTTTCCACTAATCTAAAAAGTGGAAGCTTTGCCAATCCCACTTAGAATTAGATATGGATACAAGATTTCTTGTTTTATTTTCCTATTTTCTCCTTTGTTCAACTGCTTATAATATTATAAATCTTGGAGAAAAAAGTATCCACATATTATATCACCTTTTACCAGCTACATTTTTTCCTGAAAATATACATTAGTCTTTAGGTGTCAATATGCATAAAAAAGTATGCAAGCTAAGGAACAGTGGTGGAACGAACAGCCCAGAGAATAAAAACTAGCTAAGGGTGCTCGCTTCGGCAGCACATATACTAAAATTGGAACGATACAGAGAAGATTAGCATGGCCCCGGCGCAAGGATGACACGCAAATTCATGAAGCGTTCCATATTTAAAAAAAAAAAAAAAAACTAGCTAAGGGCCCAACTACTGTTTTCAGAATAACTTAAAAAGTGCTTTCTAGTTAAGTAAATTTAAGTATCCAGGGTCAAGATTCAGTTTTAAAAATTATAAAATGTTGTAAGATTACATTTTGTATTTGTACTTTTAACATACTATTTAATATTTTATATAGTATATTACATTTACATATATTACACATACTATGTAAAGTATGTACAAAACCATCTATATTACATCGTGAGGGATAAAGGGATTTTAGGGGTAATTTTGACTATGTAATTTTTACAAATGTGGGCTTTTGAACCTAACTGCCCTGGTAAGATACAATTCCACAGTAATTTTGTTTCTGCACATGACCTGCCTCCTGACTCAGCCTCTTTGCCCTCTGACCTTATTTTCTCTTTTCTGGTTCATCTTCTGTCCTGGACCTGGGCCCAGCTCCAACTTGGAACAAACATCACTCTTTTGGATAATCCTTTTATTTGATGGCCTGGCTTTAGCATTCTGTTGAACAATATACAATACTAAAAAAACTTGAACTTGGTCCAGTGTTTTCTAAGCCAGTCATTTCCTACAAAATAACAAGATCTTGTCTAAAGCAGGGATCTTGATAATGCTTTATACATATATATATATATATGAGTCACACATATACCCAGACTCAAAAGCAGCCATGGAGAGCAATTCAGGCTACTACTTACCAATAGAAGAGAACCAACTCCTTTTTGCTGCAGCTGTTCAGTTCTCATCAGCCAAGTCAGCTCTTGTGGGTTTTGGTCTCTGCCATACTTTTCTACACCCTCAATACATTTTACCATAAACTTTCCTTTGCTAGAAACAGTCTTCATTTTGAGCAGCAAGAATGCAACTGACCAATATTTTTCAGTTCCTGATTCCAGCTTCACTTAGGAGTCTGAAGGGCTTGTCACTTTGAATTAAGAAAAACTTAAAATATTGCCCTGGCTGGTGTGGCTCAGTGGATTGAGCGCCAGCCTGTGAAGCAAAGGGTCACGGGTTCAATTCCCAGTCAGGGCACATGCCTGGGTTGCAGGCCAGGTCCCCAGTAGGGGGCGTGTGAGAGGCAACCACACATTGATGTTTCTCTCCCTCTCTTTCTCCCTCCCTTCCCCTGTCTCTAAAAATAAATAAATAAACAAAATCTTTAAAAAAAAAAAAGAAAAGAAAAGAAAAACTTACAATATTAATAAAAACATTAGCTGCCATTTATTGAGTGCTTATTATGTGCCAGCAGAGAAGGAAAACTCTGACTCCAAAAAACCTCCGCTGCCTTGCAGCATACCTCTTCAGGGGAAAGGCTAGGGGAGTAAACCCCGACAGAAAATCCGGAGCCGGAGTCCCTAAGGCGGTTTGACGTTGTAATCAACACCGGCAACTCCTGCGGCGCACCTGAAGCCAAGCTGTATTGACTCTGTCTTTCCCTTGGACCCTTCAGCTGCGAAGAGAGGGGGGGTCTGCTGCATGGGCAACAGCAGACCCTCCATATCACCCTGCCCAGGCTCTGTAGCTTCAGCTTCACTGGGGAGGACACTCCAGTGTCATCGCAAGATGTCGATTCAACACGGGAGGAGACAGATACCGTGTCACTCCCGAGTCGGACTGCACAGCCATTCTCGGCGGTGCAGATAGACTCTTAAGAAGCTACACCATCGTCTCTCGAGATGGACGGCTGCCGACAATGACGATTATGTGCCAGACACTATGCTAAGAGCTTGATGTATAGTAGCTCATTTAATCACCACAACAACCCTATAAAGTAAGTACTATTATTAGCTCCATTTTATGAATGAGGACATCAAGGGAAAAAAAAGTATAGTAATGTGACCAAGGATACAGTGCCTGTAACAGTGGAGCTGGGATTTGAACTCAAATATTTTGTGCTGTTACACATTTCCTCCCTTATAGGAGACACTAGTTTTCTGTCAATAAACAATTGCTTGTTTGTAGTAGCCCCAAGAATGCCATCAGCAATGGCAAAAATAGAAGGAAATTAACATTTTGCCTGAAACAAACCTTCCTTTCAAGATTGACACCTTCTGGATGAATAAGTTTTAGGATGTTTTCACACTGATTAACCAAGAATGATCACTTAGTCCAGCATTATTATTTCAAAAATTACTTACAGCTATTTACCCTGGCAGAAAATCAGTAGGAGTTGTAGTTATTTAAATGTTTCTGAAGCACTACAGTCATGGAGCTATTTCCTGAGTGGGTGCTCAATGAGGGAAGACAGATATTCAATCACCTAGATCACAGAAAACAGAGGTGAAAAATGCAAAGTTACATAAGACTAGGTCACAATAGATATGTAATTAGCTTTGGGCATGTGTCCCTGAATTGGGCTGAGTCTATACAATGGCAGGGAAAAATAATCTATTAATTTGCTCATTCAAATCAGTCAAAAATTCAAAGTATAAAATTATAGACAAATGAATTAGTAGTAGATAAGTATAAAATAAATATATAGATGTGTGTATACATACACACGCCAAAAATGTTTACTAACAAGACTTCATAAGTATTTATTTGGATTTTGATGAATTATAGAACCCTAGAATATAATTGCAACAGGAGGCTTCATGTGTCATTGTTACATGTGTGGGTGCTTTCATTCACACTATTTGGTGGCAGAGGGAAGCACCTCACAGAGGACCGATTTTGTATGAGTTTGTAAAAAATCAAATAAAATGTATAAATAAATAATCTAAGGAGTCCAATAGTGAAGAAAATAAAATAGAAACAGCACAAGGACCATGAACTGACTTTAAGCTCTTACTATTCAGGAGGCAGTTATCCTAGTGCGCTCAATTTAGGCTCCTGGGCGCTTCTTCCTGTAGCCTGCCCTTGGGACAATACTTGAACTCCCACCTGCAGAGTTCAAAGACAGGGAACAGTAGGCGGTTGGCTATGTGATATAACCTGAAGGATATGACAGGTGTGCTTGCCCCAAGATATCTGCCCTCCCATTCACCCATACCCTCCCCATCATGAAATTTCCACTTCTGGCCTTATTTTTTCTTCCAGTCATGCATAAAGATGGACTCTGTTAAAACAAATTCATTACTTGTGAGACAGTACATCTTTAACGCAGTAATGGTCATTTAATACAGTGTCCCAACTTACTTAGCAGACCAGATAACATGCTTCCTGGCAGAGCTCAAGGTTTGGAAGGAACATGATACTAGGCAGGTCTGTGTAATAGTGAGAGGATGGAAGAAGGAAGAAAGGAAGTAATGGGAAGTATCCTGAGAATGCAGTACTGAGCAGGGGCCTTGCGAAGGGGAAGAGCAGCCAGAATCTAGAAGACAGTTCCAAAACAGGGCCACTGGAAGAGTGCCAAGTAATTCGGGTGGTTGGGGGTTATGGGGAAAAGAGTTCTACTCCTGTCTCCCAGGATAATGGGGAGAGAAAGGGAAAAAAGTATATATGATTTGTGAAACTCACTCAGAAGTTTTATTGGGGAAAAGATCAGAATATAATGACTGAGAAGATCACAATCCATTTTTTGGCCATCCACATTTTTGTCTTCATGAATACCATAACAAATTTCCACAAACAGGATAACTTAAAACAACAGACATTTATTCTCTCACAGTTCTGGAGGCCAGAAGTCCAAAATCAAGAAGTTAGTAGGTCATGCTTTCTGTGAGAGTCTAGGGGGTAATCTAGGCCACAACAGATAAGCAATTAGCTTTGGGCAGAAGTCCCTTGACCCTGTCTATGCAATGGCTGTGTTCCATGCCTTTACCTTATCTTTTGGTGTGGCCAGTGGTCCTTGTCATTCCTAGTTTATAGACAAACCACGCCAATCTTCTGCTTCAGTTGTCACATAATATTCTTTCTGAGTGTCTATCTCTTTTTCTCTTGTCCGCTTCCCCCCACCCCCCTCAAAGGTTTATTTTATTTCTTTCAAGGGAGAAGGGAAGGGAGGGAAACATTGATTAAAGGGAGAAACACCTATCAGCTGCCTCAGTGCACCAACTGCTAATTGAGCCCCCAACCTGGGCATGTGCCCTGACCAGGAATCAAATTGGCAACATTTTACTTTGCAGAAATATGCTCCAACCAACTAAGCCAGGCCAGCCAGGGCTTCTCTTGTCCTCTTATAAGACAGCAGTCCTTGGATTAGGGCCCACTCTAATGGAGCGTGACCTTATCTTAACTTAATTACTTCTTCAAAGACCCTATTCACAGGTTACCAGGTTTAGGAATTTAACACATGTTTTGGTGGACACAATTTAACCCACAACAATGGTGTTTTTCTGAAGAGCAACAATACTTAAGTGTTGGTTATCATTCTTCCCTAAGCCTTCCAGCAATTTAGATGGGATTATTCACTGGAGAAGTAGTGGCCATTCCATTGAAGGAGGCAATTGAGGAAAACTGTATCACCATCACTATGAGACTGAACAGCTCCAGAAATTTAAGACCATATTCGTATCATGTTCTTCCATTTGGAGCTTTACTGGCATCAGAACGTCCATAAAGTTTTCAGAGTTTCACCCTTGGCAATAATCCAATGCATGAGCACAGCAGTAAGATGTTGGCACAGAGGCATAAAGGACCATTGTTAGGATGAGGAGTGGCAGCCCAGGAATAAGGAAGAAAGAAAGGAGCTAATCTCAGGGGGAAAGTACATTGCACACTAAATCATTGATATCCATAATACCAAACAAAGGGAGGCTAAAACAACAGGTTCTTGTTTTTAAAGAGAGAGAGAGAGAGAAAGGGAAGGGGGATTTTGAACAGGATGAGAACTTGGGATAGCAGCTGGATATAATTAACATGTAAATATAGTTTTGATTCTGTAATTTTTCCCATCTTTATTTTTACTAAACACACACCCAGGTTCCAAGTAAAGCAAAGAAACTAATTAACAGATTATTTATTGAATAAATGAAACTCAGGTTAATCTATGGCATCCACTGAAAATGGGCCAGCATTAATACACCTACACATCCATGCCAACCAGTCAGCTGAGATGAATTGGAGTCGACTGTCCCTTGATGTTTATTTAGGGTGTCAGCATTAAAAATGGAAGTTTCAGAATAACACTCAAGTAAAACGAAGGCACTATTGCAATCAAGATTAGCCATTAACAATACAGTTTCATCACACCTGAATTAGAAAAGCTTTAGAGATTTTAGGGGTAAGAGTGGACTCTCAACTGTTAAAATTAGATAATAAGTGACTTTAATATCTACACTTAATAATACTGTGAGAATTTAGGCTGAACTCCCCACCCTCAACTTTCAACAAAGCTGGCCTTTATAACTTTTTGTTTATGAACTCATCAAAGCTAAGACCCCCAGAAATTAAGTCCTGAGCTGCTTTCGTAGGCTTCATTGCCAAAAAGACAGCAGAAAGTTATCAAATACCTACTACAAGGAGAGACCCCCCAAAAACGGAACTTATTTATTAAAAATTGTGTATTTATTCATACGTGTCTGAATTTCAGCCACCTTCAAAGTACTCTTCATTTGATAAAATACACCTATCAAGACATTTTTTTACACTGCTCGAAACAGTTTTTGAACTCATCAATTTTGATGTCTTTTAGTGCTTCTGACATTTTTTGTTTCACCTCTTCCACACAGACAAAGCATTTTACTTTGAGGGTTTTTTTCATCCAGGGAAACAGACAAAAAAAATCCCTTGGGGCGAGATTGGATGAATAGGGAGGGTGGGGAGCAGGGGTCATGCCATTTTTGGTTAAAAACTGCTGGACACTTAATGCATTGTGAGCAGGTGTGGGCAGATATGCTTGTGTGTCAACAGTCATGAAATGGACAAACTTATTGAAGGAGTTTAAAAAAAAAATTCACTGAAGCCAAATGCAGCCTCTCACAACAACGCCACTGGTACACTGATACAAGTAGGTTCCTAGAATACTCATCTCGTGGGGGAAGACTGTACTACAAAGGAGTCTGTCCTCCAGAAGATAATTCCAGGTTGTTTGGTTTTCTTTTTGTCCCCCACACATTGTTTTAGAACCTGGTGATGCAAAACTGAACAAAGCAGAAAGAATTCTTACTTCATGGAGATTACATACTAGTGGGTGAGACAGACCAGTATCTCATTTCAGAAACAGGTTTTCAAATGGGTGTAAAAGAGATTTGGGATTTTGGGCTGTTTTCCTACAACATAAGTATTTTTATACAAGCTACTTCTAGTAACTAGAAATTCATTCCAGATTGTAACATCCTTTTATAAACACCATAGAAATAAAAGTAAAGATGTTACATTGTATTTCATAAACTATATTAGGAGACCTGAAAATTAATCTAATAAGATCAAAAATTTTGACAAACTTGTATAATTTGGTACTAAGAAAATAAATCGCAGTGTGCAAAGTGTAAAAAATCCTAAGCCAAAAGACAAGCCAACCTGTGTTCTCATCCTAGAAGTCCTCTTTCTTCCCAAGTTCTCTCACTGGGCTTTATTATTTTCTTTATTTTTTTTTTAGAGAGAAAGGAAGGGAGAGAGAGAGAGAGAGGGAAAGAAACATTGACATGTGAGAGAAAGAAACATCTTTCGGTTGCCTCTCGCACACCCCCAGCAGGGAACCTGGCCCACAACCCGGGCATGTGCCCTGAACAGGAATTGAACTGGCAACATTTCAGTTCACAGGCCAGCACTCAATCCACTGAGCCAAACTAGCCAGGGCACCTCACTAGGCTTTAATTTCATTACCTGTGATATTGATTCATCATTTTTTTTGTATATTTTATTGATTATGTTGCTACAATAGTTCCAGTTCTTTTTCTCCCTTGATTCATCATTTTTAATAATTTTTTTAGATATCGCTGGAATTCCTCAGAGAAGCTTTGGGTCTTGCAAATTTTTTATTTAAAATTTTAATTTTTCAAATAATTTTTAAGCTATTTTAAAATATAGTAAAGCACATAGCAGAGTCAAATAATGTTTTATACCGGATTGTAGCCGATTGGAAACTAACTACCAACATGATAATTTATGTATTCAGGTTAACAAATGTTTGTACATGCTTCATAATGATCTCTGGGCATACATTTAAACTTCTTGAAATTGAATTATTGATCAAGCACATTGTAACTCTGACCTGATCTTTCAATAAATTTGTTCCTTCCTGTATGCACTTAGTGAAGAATGATTCAAGGAAGTACCGACTGCAGTACAAGCCAGCTGTGCTCTGTTAGTGACAGCCCAGACTCAGCCACTTCCACTTGGTGTACATTCTCGCCACAGCAAAACAGTCAGCTGTACAGAGAATCATAACACATGTAACACACATCATGTGACACCATTAATGTAAGTAGTTTTTAACATTTTCTTTCAGTTTTGTAAGTTTATTGCCTCCCTTTCATATTTATTGTAAATAATGCAAGTATGTTAGATATTGGTAAGAACCTAAAATTTTAAAGAAAACCATTGCTCCACTTTCAAGTTTCTAGATCAGTTTATTTGAAGAAAGCCCTGAGATTTAAAGGTGAACTGTTAAAATCCTTTATCATCTGCACCTATTTATTGGTGTAAAGCAGGATTTTCTACAATATTGAGCAAGCAATGCAAAATACAAAAATAAAATTGAAGATTGAGACTACATCTACCATCTATAACCTGGAGTTTACATTTTTATGCTCATTAAAACAATGTCAATTTGCTCATTAATTTGGCTTTATAGTAAGTAAATTTTACAAGTATGAAATTTTAAAATAATTTTTCAACTACAACACTTGCTCTCATCTCTTATATGTAAGGGATTTTACATGATATTAAATTAGAAAAATGATTCTTTCATGAAAAATGTTTTATAACTTTTCTAGTCAGGGGTTGTTTGTCTTCAAGAAACAGAAACTTACTCACGCTAGCTATAAATGAATAATAGCAATTGTTGGATTATTATTATTGGAACACACAAGCATTTCCAATTCACCTGTTCAGAATGTCCTTAGCATGGCCTTCAAGGCCTTACATACTCCCCAACCTATATACATCTCTGATCTCATGTTGTACAGACCCCCTCCTGGGTTACTCTGCACCAGCCTTTCTGACTTTTTTGTTATTTCTCAGTATCACTCTTGTTCTTGTCTTCATTTTCTGATCTCTCTCCTCCCAGCTATCACAGTAGCCTACTTTCTCCTGCCTTCAGTTGTCAACTCTCACCTTAAAGACTCGAACCATGGTCAGCCAATAAAGATATCATCACTTACATTTCTGGTTCACTTTTCTATTTTTACCCTTCTGTATTTTTCTTTAAAGTATTTCTAATATTCACATTCCTCCTCTCTTTCTCTCTCCATATGTAGATAGATAGACAGATAGGTAGATAGATACAGATACATTTTCCTTTATTCTTTCCTTATTTTTTATCTCCTTCCTCCCCTTCCTTCTATCTTCATTCAGTTTTCTCATCTAAATTACAAGCTCCACAACAAAAGTAGGGACTTTATCTGTCCTGTTTACCACTATCTATAGGATTTAGAAAAGATGACACAGAGCCCCCAAAGAGGTTGCTTCATGATTATCATTAAGCAAATAAATAAACAAATGAATGGATAAATGAATGCAATTACAGAAGGAATAAAACTGGGAAGTGGATAATTTCTTTCATCCATTGTAGAACCACATGTTTTCTCCTCTCTTTTTCTGTTTTCTTTTGTTTCGATTGTCGTTTGAAGTCTCCTGTCTCTTTCTCCAAACTTGTTTTTTCTGCTTATTAGTCAATTTGCACACAGATGAAAATTACCTCCAGACTCAACATGACCTGCAGTTCAAGTCCTCATTATTCTCTGGATGTAATGCCATCTCATAGTGCAAATACTCAAATGAGATTAAGTATGTGGCTCAGTTTAACCTCTAGATTGACCCAACCTTTGTCACTTCCCTAAAAGAGGTAACATGGAGCTCAATATCACATGGAACCAACATGGCCTTCTAGGTCTATCACTTTAGCAGGTGCCATCAAGGATATTGGTGGCAACTTAAGAGGAATTTGTGCTAGGTCCAAATAGTGTCTGCTAAAAAACAACAGCAACCAAAAAAAAAAAAAAATAGTTCACTTAGGAGGATGACTTCACATAGTGCCACCTAACTTTGACACCTTACTATCACAATAGAAAAGTTAGATATATTTTAAGAACTTTATGACTTTGTTTTCTTCTACTTCTTTTCATTTTTAAATTTACAATTCTTCCCATTGCAAATCATTGAACTCTTAATTAAAATTTGCTTAAGTAAAAAGAAAAAAATGTTATCTATTGACTTGCATAACTGAACGGGAATTAGGTATTCTGGATTTAAATAAAGATTGATCCAAAGTTTGGATGGTTTTATCCATGATTTTTTGTTGTTTTTTTCATCATTGCTCATGTCAATGTCCTCAATGTTTGCTCCAAACTGGCTGCCAGACACTCCCATAGCTACATCTCAAAAGTATAAATAGTCTTAATGTACTGATTGAGGTCACACTTAAATTAATTATGTGTTAAAAGGAATGTGATATGTTGATTGGCTTAGACTTTGGTCACATGTTCTACTCTAGTACGAGGAATAGAGTCAACTCTGTCAGGTTCATATAAGCTAAGACTGTTGGTAAAGTGGCTCCACCAACATATAACCTGGATGCTAAGCAGAACAATATATTTTCACCATAGTTGACATAGTACTCAACTAGTGATGCATGAAAACAATTGCATACAAGACAATAAAATCTTCTAATTTTGCTCTGCTAACCTTACATGAATACATATTGACTATAAAACCAAACCATTTTTTCAATGGTCTTTAGATAAAATATTATACACTTCGTATTTGTGTTTTGCCCTTTACTTTTGGCTAAATGATAGATTCTACCAATCAACCCTCAGAAAGGCATCCACAAGGCCCTACTCTCTAGACATGTACATCAACAAGGAAAACGAACATTTCATCAATTAATATTTGCTGGCTAATGCTTTGACATTTACAAAGGCTGGGCACATCTGTATGAAACTCTAAAATAAAATGAGAACAGTGATCCAGAATAAGACTTGATGAAAAGAAGCCAACTGAATCCCCCAAATAGATGCATTTCTTAACAATTATGGGATTTAAAATGACACTCGTTGTCTCCCCATTTTGTGAAAACTATTTGTCAGTTCATTCCACCCACCACTAACCAAACAAATAGCTCCATTTCATGGACTCATGAACAAAAGATTGGTAAAATATTTCAATGTTCAGTAGCCTGTCTAAGCATCTTGTAGAACTATGTTTAAACAAGTAGAAAATACAAACCCCAATTTATTTTGTATTATTACTATTTTTTAAAGAGCAATTAGGAATTTTTATAGAGAGAGAAAATATGCTATAGAGCTTTAAAGGTTGGGCTCTGGTGTCAGGCCTGCTTGGGTTCAAATCTTAAATCTTGTCTTAACTCATTTTGCCTCAATTTTTTTATCAGAATAATTGGAGATAATAATAGTAGCTGTCTCATGGGACTGTTGTGAGGACTAAATGAGTAAATCTGTATGACGCTCTTAGAAGTTCTGGCAAATAGGTAGTTCACAAGAAGTGTTAACTGTAATCTCCTCTTAGTTTTTTTCCTTCTCTTTCTCTGTCTCTGTCTGTCTCTCTTTCACCCCCTCCCTCCTTCTTTCCCTCCATTTGAAAAAATGCTATTAAATTGTTTTATAAACACTTCACTTCTATATAATGCATATTGCAAACTGGTCCAGCCTGATTGACATAATCACCAAAGAGATGCCTTTGACAGAGATGGAGTAGCTGACAAGTTGCTAAACACAATGTTAAATTGTTTGTTATTGTTGAGGAGTGGGAAGCTTCTCTCTTAAAAGTCTCCCAAGTTTAAAGCCAGCATGATTAATATTCTCAGCAGACAGACTGGTTTATATAGCCAGAGACACTGAGGTCAGCCTGGATGACGGGAGAGCATGCTCATTCCTGAGCCTGCAGTGACACATACTTACAGCTCTACCAAGCTCAGGCACCTCAGGCTTGTCAAGAAGAGGTGTGTCCATAAGGTAGTAAAGATTTGAACCTTACAAATGAGCATCATGTAGTCATAAGCATCCAGATGAGTCATGGCTTATTTTATGGGTGTAGCTCATCTTCAAAGAAAGATTGAACTGACCATAAACATCAGATCATGGAGCATAAGCTTCCCAAAGGCTCCTCATAAAAAATACAATAAAAATAAATACAGCTATTGCTTAAAATTCAAAGTCTTACATAGATTTATTGTGAATCAGATGCATCATTGCTCATCTTCTCTTTTTGGATAATATCTATACCACTGAACTGTGTTTCTAAAATGTTGATAAAGCTATTTCTGCTAATGTACATAATCAGTTATAGGAGACAGCCTCAATACAGCATAGGACATGAGAGAATTTAAAACATTTGCATTTTTACTATGTTTTCTAATTTTCATCTTTCAGGATTCTTGTTGACATATGTCAGTTCTCAGCCCCACAACATATAATCTGACATGGCCTCAATAATACCCACACTTACAGTGGCCAAAATGCCAAAGATTTTGAAATAAAAACAAAAACGTATTTATGTAACCTTCTGACTGCTCTCAATGTCATAGAAATTCAAAGGGGTTTTGTTTAATAAAACTCACATCAGTCCCATACATTTGCATCCTTAGGCATTGCCTTCAGCTCTCAATGAATACAGGTATATGGCAAAAAAAATATCCCAAGTTCAAATGAAGCTTTTTTTTTTAATGTGTAGCCCATCCTGAGTTTTTTGAAACTAGACATGAGGACCATTTTCATGAAAAATATAAATGTTTTTGATAACTGTCAGTAAACATGAAATCAATTTGCACATACTGTTTTAGCATACCCATTACTTCCCTGGCACTTTCTAGGTTCTGTAGGAAACTTAGAATAACTATGAGAGGCAATCTCTGCACCCTGTGCACTAACATTTTAGTGGGAAGATTATGCTATGCGCAATCAACATCAAACATCATAAGGCAGGCAATAATTTAGTAAAGTTTTGGTGAAAATTGTTTGTGTCGAGGTTTACAGGAGTAGAAGAGCAAGTGTATATAAGTTTGGTAAAATTCAGCCAAATTACATGGAAAAATAAGTCTTAAACTGAACATTAATAGATTCACAAAACCCAGAGGAAAGATAGACAGTGAATGAAGTCTCTCGATATGGTACACTAATAGGTTATTTAAGACATCAGCCTGAGTAACAATAACATTATCAAAAAAATGAGTGAAGAATAGAGTTGATTCTTAGAAAAATCCCCGCATTTTCTTGATAAAGCAGGGTAACTTCAGGATTTTAAGTTTGGGTAACAGAGATCATTAACAGAGACCTGAGGAGTTAGAAAATAAATCTCAAAGTCAAGAGAAGTTCCATTTAAAAGAGAGTTCAGTTGTGATGAGACCAAGATTTTTTATTGTTGATGTCTGGCACACAAAGGAAGTGATATTAAGAAGTTGGATTTGGGAGAGAAATCTGGAAATCATAGGATGAAAATTATAGCATCACTGAAATTCTCCTTACGCAGCTTACTCCATAATGTCCAATCTCTTTTGCCTCCAGCCCTAGGAATTATGTAGTGTGCTGTTTGTTTGTTTTTAATAAGATGCATCCTACCATTCTAGAAGCATTCCATTTTGTCTAACTCTAATGAATCATAGCCAACTGAGGCATATTTTCTAAATATTTCTCCCTCCCAGTACCCAAGGAGTTTATCAGTTATCATGCATTAGATATGTCAGATGTTCTCTTTTTTCGTCTTTTTTTATCCTCACCTCCTTTCATTGCTTTTAGAGAGAGAAGGAGAGAGAGAGAGAGAGAAACATTGTTGTGACAGAGAAGCATCAGTTGGTTGCCCCTTGTAGGCACCTTGACTGGGGATCCTATGCATCGGAATAGCATCCAAACCAGTGATCACATGTACCTGGATCAGGGATCAAACTCACAACATAGGTATGTTCCCTGACCTAGAATTGAACTTGCAACCTTTTGATTATGGGCCGAGGTTCCAACCAAATGAGCCACACTGGCCAGAGCGTATTTTATTTTTTCTATGTCAGTCATGTTACTATCAACTGATCTAGTGTAATTCTGAAGCATTAATATTTTACAAATATTTAAATTTATTCCATGTGAGTGTTTTGAAGCATAAAAAAAATCAATATTTTCAGTTTTTTTATTCCCATTACTTGAATCTCACCAATTACACTGAGGCCATTTTATAGCATCCCTATTAAAATCTAGACTGTGTACCCAAAAACATACAGAAGTTATTTAAAACTGTGTTGTACTTTCCAACTCTGGCCAAATTATTTGAACTTTCATTTAACAATCACAAGAATAAGAGATGGATGCCCTAGGTGAATAAAAGCGAGACTAGGAGATTTAGTGGATGAGGGACTTGGATGGGGGAGGGAGAGAATGTTATATATGTGACCCACAAGTAAAGCATTTTGGCAAATAGGATTGCCCCACATGGTTTATTACGGAATTTTTGACCTCTGGGTTGATGAGTACAGTAGCGATCCTCTATTGCTCAATTTTCACAGGAAGGGTTAAAGCTGGGGCAAATATAGAGGGATTCTGTCAGTGAAATCTTTTTCTTGTGCTGTTTTGCTCCTCCCTCTTGGAGCATAAATTTAAGCTTTGTTTTTGAATATCTGTAAAAAATAATAATAACATTCAAAAATTATAAGACCCTGGTTATTAAGCTCGACCAGTCTTCTCCCTGAAAAATCTTTGAAGGATCATCATAAAGAAAAAGGTCACAAAAATAATAACCATATTACTAAGATCATTGTTATCTTTCAAAGCTGACAGTCCTAGATGGCCTTTGATGGAATTCTAGCTACAAGTGGATAAATGAAGGCCAGCTCTGTCTTTAGCTGCCTGTTCAACCTCGCTAGACCTGTCTCCCCTCTGTTGAGCTAGATGCTCTAAGTTTGTATCCAGCTCCATCATTCTATAATTCCCTGAATTCTCAGATAGTCTCATGAAGCCTGTCAAAGGGGTTCATAATGGAAGATTCCTGATTCAATTTACAGCTGACACTAAAATTTGGCAATTTTATGGATATGTAAATTATTATTAATGCCTTGAGGATAATTCCTTAGAGAAGCTATTATTATCCATAGCACTTAACATTTGATCAAATCATAAGCTTAATATAACAATCCATGAAAATAATGGGAATACTAATTTTTCAGAGTGAAAAAAATAAAAATAAGAAAAAAAATGTCTACTTATTAACCTATGAGGTAATTTTGATCAATAGTATAGTTCTATACAGACTTAGAAGAACCTTATTGTCATGTATTTTAATTTACCTTAGGTGAGGCATTTTGCATCAATATCCGAAACCATGTCACTAACTATAGCTTCCAGGTTCCCCAGTTATTTGTTTGCATTTAGAAAAATAAATAAATTGGGAGTACATGTAATTATTCAATTTCTAGTTTCTTTTCATAACCCAAAACATTTTGTAATTGTTAAAAAAACCCTTCTCCCCTGTGTCTGCTCATATATTTTTGGAAATTACAGAAATGGGGAATGATAATCATCACTAGAAGCTTTTGTTTGTTCATCTCATTACCTGGAAAACCAGATTGCCAGATGATACCATTGAAATGCATTCTCACTAATCATTTGAAAATGAGATTGTGGCTCCCTCTTCTCAGTGATCCCAATGGCAAGCGACCTGTCTCCAGCTTTTGAACATGTCATATCTCCACAGAACCTCCTGGGTGGCAACTAAGCCTATGCAAATAGCAGTGGTTCACAAGAGTAAGGGGAGCCGTGTGTCAGCACCCACTAGTAGTGGCAGCCATGCCCACACTGGGAGCAAGACAGACTGTGCTGTAAGTGTTTTACCACAACCTTGTAGTTAGCCCTGCTAACTAAAGGTCAGCTTTTGCCCACTCATTTTCTAAACTACAAGGTATATTGCACCCCGACTGCATTATTTTCATTGATGTCAGTCCCGTAGATTCCAGAATGTTCTGCAGCACTTCTTCATCAGGATAGACAGAGAGGTCACAAGCACTGTCCTTCCACTAGGGTTTTTGGTTCAGCTCAGGGAATCAATTTCCTCTTCAATACACTGTCCACATTTTTCTGACTGATTTCTTTCCACTTAATGGAGCTTTTCAATTACTGCAGCCCCTCATCTATCCACACCGAAGTTAGGGTGTGGTGGGCTTAAATGATGAGCATCTCTCTAACAAAATCATCATTCTTCAATGCTGAGCAAGAACCAATAAAGTAGACTCAGGCTCAGAACCAATGTCAGACAAGGACAAGGTTCCTCCAACTCAGCCCGGATGATAATACACCTGGGCTTCCACATTTCAGACTCTTGAATCTGGAGAACAATTCAGCTGAAATTTATCTACAATGTGTAATGTGTAGCCTGGCTAAAAGCAAAGCTGCCCTAGGAAAAGGATAGACAATTTTAAAACAAGATGAATTTACAAACCCGACTCAAAGATAAATCAACTCTCAGAACTCCAAATCAGAGGTCCACACAGCCCACCCAGTGGAGGAGTCTCCCTCCCTCCCTGCCAAGAACAGAGCCAGGAGGCTGAGCGGATTGCTCTGTGAGCTCGCTCTGGTTGGGGAAAGACGGAGCAGGCCCTTGAAAAAGGCATTAATCACATTGGGATCCTTGTACCTGAGAAAAAATAGCTATCTATGGGATCTGATTTTTTGTGTTTTAAACTGGAGAAAGCTTTTATGATGTCTCTTGATGAAATATAACCACTCTCTCATTCTAAGCAGCCTCTAAATTCTTAAATGTGTGTAAATGGAAAACATGCTGTGGGTCTTTATTCCACTGAGCAGCAAGAAATAAATCAGAACTCCCCGCTTCTCATGCCCCCATTCAGTCTCTCCCCTGATACCTCACAGATGTGCAGCATTAGAGGGAAGAACAAAAATGCTTTATAAAATTAATATGTCGAAACTGCTTTATTTACCAAAATTACCTAGCCTGGGGCTTTCTCTACAGCACCCAGTCGATACATTGAGCTGAGTCCTTGCCTTCCACTACCAAAAGTTCTCCCTCATTTCTGTCAGACAGGAGGATCTCCCTTTGCCATATAAGAGAATCAGTTGGTGGGGTCATGATGTTCACATCAAAGGTGAGGTAGCTACAAGTTAGTGGTAAACAAAAAATTTCATCCATGAGGTAGAAAATGTATAAATCATTTTAGGATCCTGCTGGGTTCAAAGTCCCAAACAAATATCTATCATTACTGGAATTCATATTAAACCGGATGCTAGAGGCCCAACACATGAATACAATTGCTAGAACTTGCCTCCATGGTCCATTCATATCTACAAATATGTAGAAGATATACCACAGAGTTCATGAAAAGCTTTTAACTGGTTTTTGCAGCAGTCATTACATTAGAAAATGAGACTTTCCCTTGTAACAGGGATGAGCTGGGAAGAAACAAAGGAGGAGAGGTAAGGAAGGCAGTGCCTTGCTTTTGGCAGTGTGGACGAAAAGGAGCCACATACTAAACCTGGTGAGCTCAGGGAAGCCTGCATGGCGGCCTCACAAACCCAGAGACCTAAGTAACCTTATAGGATGGTCTGAAGTTAAAACTTTCTAACTAAAAACAAGTCATGGCAGGTAGTCATGTCCTAGGCCAGTATCTTCTTTGACAAAGGTCAATCTTTACCTTAACTGAGCCTGTCCATGTATTATCTTTTTGCATCTTTAATAACATTCCTTTGGAATGTCAGGGT
Source organism: Furipterus horrens (assembly GCF_987537825.1). Classification (NCBI taxonomy): domain Eukaryota; kingdom Metazoa; phylum Chordata; class Mammalia; order Chiroptera; family Furipteridae; genus Furipterus; species Furipterus horrens. The sequence continues at coordinate 73,367,882 of NW_028327175.1, forward strand.
AATTTCCTTTTCCCAGACCCCTTAGGGCACAATCTCCCACCACAGCAGGAGACCATATAGCTCCTCATTATTATTGTTATCATGTTAATTGTTAACCGTTAACTATCGTATACTCACCTATGTAAAAGAAATATGTGTCTATTACTTTTACTTTTTATCCAATCCCAGACATTTCCCTACTTTGCTTTCTTCCACTTCCCTAGTCTATCACCAATGGATTTCATGTAAGCCCTTTACGCATCCTCCTTTGATTCCAATGTATAAAATAAGGTGCAAAACTGCCATTTTCTGGAGCATTTTCTCAATCCATTGCAACTTTGCTTCCCAGCAACTGTTGTCACTTTGGCACAGATAAACTCTTAAAAATTCTCTACAGGTTTGGACATTTATTTCATCGACAGCAGTTAGCCAGGTCCTTTTGTCAAAGACCGCTACCATCTAATGAAAAAATTAGGGCTTGACAGTTTAAATATGCCATTTTGCTCCAGAGTAAGTGCCAACCATTAAGACAAACTATACCCACCACTTTGTTATCAGCAGAGCCATTCTTATCCCAGATAGAATGCCCTAAAAATAAAATTCATTTTGTATGTGAAGCTTCATCAAGTCAGGTCATGTCTGCTCCTCAGGGCAGACTGCAGTGTACTAATTTCATTATGCTATTTTTAAATGTGGCCTCCTTGGATCTCTTAGTATGTCCTACATAGCTCAGCAAGGCCCTGAGTTAATGTTCAGGGCTTTCTTGCGAATCACCTCTGCCCGCCCACCCTGCCCTCAACCCTAACCTCCACCTTTTCAGGCCTAGACTATTAATGAAAAATAGACACACCAATGGTGAACGTGTTCATGCTTAGATCAACATCACCTACTGGACACTGTCCAACATATGAGCTATTAGAAGTTGAAACTAATATCAGTTTATTGAATTCATTATTAAAATTACTTCAACTTTTTAAAAAATCAACAAAAAGGAAGCAAGGCTTTCTAAGATATCATCTTAAGCTATTGTTGAGTTTCTGTGTACCTATTTCTCTCTTGCCTCTTGGATCAAGTTTTTTTTTCCAGTTGTAAAATGAATACATTCATAGATATATGAAAAGTGTAGAAGAAGAGCATATCATTATTCAGGACTCCCAGTTTCAATTAATAGAAACCCAACTCAAACTTGTTATGCAAAATAGGATCTGCATGTATTGTTCATGTAATCAGAGATTGAAGTGGCTTTAGGCACGATTGGATTAAATATGTCTCAAATTAATGCTGTAAAAACAAGATTTTTTTCTCTCAATCTCTGTTTTATTTTTTCCTGTTTCAGCCTATTCTCTGAGAGGCTTTTTCCTTCTGATGTCCCATGACAACTCCAGGCTTATGCCCTACCAGCTGAGTAATGCTGATGAAAGAAAATCTCAATTGTTCTAGTCAAAGTGCCCAAATTGAGCCTCATTAGCATGGGTTGGTTATGTGCCCATCCCTGAACCTATCAGCATTCAGTATGTCTAGAGGAAATCTCTGATTGGGCAGGTTTCTGTAGTATGCCCACCAACAAAGCCAGAGTTTTAGATCAGCCTCACATAAACCATATGAACTAAGAAGGAGTGAAGGATGGTTTGCAAAAGGACACTGGGTACGTAATCGTAAGAAGAAAGAATAGATGTAGATTGAATAATAGATGTCCATGAGAGAGCACTATGTCCTCACAACCTGAAACAAGAATCAAAGATACACACTTAATCCAAGAGAATATGGAAGGTCCAGGACTATTTTTGAAAACTTGGATGAATTTGTACTAATCGAAATGGTAAAATGTTTCCTACAGAAAGATTCAGAAACCATCAGGAGAGGACAACATGGAGAATGACTTAAAAAGTTTTACAGGATAGAAAAAAACAAATGATGAAGTCACTGGAGAACACTGTCCACAAATTTCAGTCTCCTATTGCACACTCACATTTTGAAAATGGCGTCCCACTGCCTCTGGCCTCCATTGTTTCTGATGAGGAGTTATTAATTTTATTGGAGTTTCCCTATAAATGATGACTCATTTTCCTTACTGCTTTCAAGATTTTCTTTTCATCTTTGTCTTTTGACATTTTGATTATAACGTGTCTAGGTATGAATCTCTATGTTTTTCTTATTTGGAGTTTGAAAAAAATAGAATAGCTGAAACCCTCCAAATTTGATAAGTATTCTATGTCTAAGAAGTGCAAAAAAATTTTTTTTCTGCCTATTTCTCTCTCCTCCTTCTCTTTGGGAATTCCCTTTTACATATATGCCGGTATGTCAGTGATGTCTCTGATTTCTATAAGGCTCTGTTTAAGTTTTTTCATTATATTTTGGTTTTGTTCTTCAAATTGGATCCTCTCTATTGATCTAACTTCAAATTTACTGATTCTTCTGCCAGCTCTAATCTACTTTTGAGCCCTTCTAGTGAATTTTTCATTTTGGTACTTTTTTTACTTCAAAATTTCCATTTGATTCTTTTTAACCTTTCAATCTCTTCATTGATATTCTCTATTTTATAAGACATTGTCATACTTTTCTTAATTCTTTAGACATAGCTTTCTTGAGTTCTTTGAACATTTTTTAAAGATTTTATTTATTTACTTTTAGGTGGGAAGGGTGGGAGAAAGAAAGGGAGAGAAACATCAGTGTGAGAGAGATACATCTATCAGATGCCTCTCACATGCCCCCAGCTAGGGATCTGGCCCAGAACCCAGGCATGTGCCCTGACAAGGAATTAACCTGGTGACCTTTCTGTTTGCAGTCCAGCACTCAATCTACTGAACCACACCAGCCAGGGCAAGTTCTTTGGACATATTTTTAATCAATGCTCTGAAGTCTGTCTGTTAAGTCCAATATCTTGGCCCCTCAAAGGCAGTTGCTATTGCGTGCTATTTTTCCTGTGTATGTGCCACACTCTCCTGTTTCTGTGCACAGATGGTAATTTTTTATTGAAAACTGGATAGTTTAGATAATATATTGTAGAAATTCTGGATGCCAAGATCTACCAGGTGGTTGTTGCTGTCATCATTTGTTTGATTATTTGTTTATTTTTTTCAGTTATGTAGTTGAACTTAGTCTATGGTGTCTATTTCCCCTGTAAGACTGTTCTCTGGTGTCTCTGCTTAAATTACACAGGAGAACAATTTTTAACATAATTCCTGTTGAGTTCAATTTTTCAGCTGCTTTAGACTTTAAATAGGCATGCTGATTTCAAAACTACAGTTAGTTTTCTTCTATCACATCAAGTTTTTCTCTACAGCTTATCTTAATGCAATTACTCTAGGCTGGATTGAGGGAAGCACTAGTGCTCTCCTATTGGCTGAGAGCAAACCTCCCTGGAGTGGGGAGGGGTGGGGAATGACCTTGGAGACCAGCGACAGGTTCATACTTGTCTAGGCTATTCAGTTACGCCTGAGACAATGTGAGAGGTTGTGTGCCGCTCTATATAGTGAATTGTATTCTGAAGTGTAGTCCGAGTTCTTGTCTGTATACAAGGAGTTAGCAGAATTTATTTATTTATTTACATACATACTTATTTCCTTTCCTTCAGATCATGTCTACCTCTGCTATTTCTCGTCGTAAGTGCCTAAACAACCCTGATTCATTTTGTTATATCTGTGGCAGTTTCCCCATTCCCACTCAAAGGACAAACATCAGCACATTTGTCAGGCAAGCCTATTTTGCATACTTTAAAGTAAAACTTGGTGATCAAGATAAGTCTTAGGCCCCCTCACAAGGTGTGCAAGCAGTGTGTTGAGAGTTTACGGATGTGGATGAAGGGAACATGTGATAAATTGCCATTTGGTATACCTATGGTTTGGCGAGAGCCCAGAGATCATTCAAGTGACCATTACTTTTATATAGTGAAAATGTCAGGATATAACAAGAAAAATAAATGTAAAATAGAGTATTGTAGTCTACCACCAGCTATATGCTCAGTACCTCATTCAGCTGAAATCCCAGCGCCAGTTTTCACTGAACTACCTACCCTCTTTCAAAAAACAGGAGTATGGTGAAGAACTAAGTAACAGCAACAATGAAGATTTTGAAATTAAAGATGACTCAGTTCATAAGGGATTTGATCAGCATGAGTTGAATGATTTGGCATGAGATTTGGGACTATCCAAAAAGGCTTCAGAACTCCTAGCATCAAGACTGCAGGAGAAAAACTTGCTTGAAAAAGGAATGAAGGCATCCTCCTTTCAATCAAGAGAAAGTGCATTTCTGCAGTACTTTTGAAGTGATGGTGGCTTTGTGTAATGCCATAATATACATGGTTTAATGGAGGAACTGGGAATTCTAATCTATAATGCAACTGAATGGTGACTGTTCATCGATAGCTCAAAGCAGAGCTTGAGGTGTATCCTCCTCCACAATGGCAATTTATTTGGTGCAGTCCCAATTGGCCATTCAGTTTGTTTTTGTGAATAATAGGAAGACATAAAGAGAGTCATTGATCTGTTGTAATATCACAAGCACAATTGGATCATGTGAGTTGACCTTAAAATGGTCTGCTTCCTTCTTGGTCAACAACATCGATACATCAAGTATCCCTGTTTTCTGTGTATGTGGGACAGCAGAGCTCATGAGAAGAACTGGGTGGAGTCGAATTGGCCTCCAAGATCTGACCTCAAACCTGGTGATCCAAACATTCTACATGAGCCACTTGTTGACAGAAAGAACATTCTATTCCCACCTCTGCACATAAAACTGGGTCTCATGAAGCAATTTGTTAAAGCTTTGCCAACTGAAGGACACTGTTTCAAGTCTCTCCTTTTGGCATTTCCTAGCCTGTCATTTGAAAAGATAAAATACCTTAATATTTATGTTTGGTAGCAGAACTTTACTACTCATACACAATTTGACTTACAGTAACAATATATAGCCTTTAGATGAATAAAATAACTCTAAATAATCAGTATATTCAGGTATTTTTTTCTTTATTTTCCTTTGTATATACATTTTGTATGATTTTTAGGACAGAGGGAGAGTATCTTGTACCTTAAAAAGTTGACATGATAGAGAAAAACTGGGATCACTTTTGGATTCAGATTCCAAAAGTCAAAAAGAAGTGTCAGATCTAACTCAACGACAATTGTGTTGCCCAGTGTTATTTCCCCCTTGTTTTTATCTTTTACCCTGGTCTTCTAGGGGTTGCCCTTAGGCCTGTTATTGGTCAAAGGTTGTTTTAAGCTCCCATGGTCAGTTAAGTTTTAGCCTTTACCATTGGATGTTCAGGTGGCCTGGAAGCTGCTAACACAATTTAGGGAATTCATGTTTTTTCCTCGTAATTAGCCTCAGAGTAATCTGAAAGTTCCCTCTCCAACTGCTCCTGAGAGGGTGTAGTTTGGGGCATGCACACAGTCTGCCAAACTGCCAGGGATGAATGTGATTTTATTTTAAGCCTGGCTTCCCAGGAGTTGCCCCTAGGCCAGAGCAGCTTATTGTCCAGCCAGTGTTTGGTCAGAGGTTGTGCTTAAATCCCCTGTGCCAGTGAGACTTCCCCCTGTGTTGATGGATCTATGTGCAGCTTGGGGAATGATTTCAAAGCAGCTGCAACACCTGCTCTGATTACTTCTGTAGTAGGTGCCTAGCACATGGGCACAGCCCTCCCGACCCACAGCTGATGGTGATTCCAGGAGGGTTATTCTTGGCCGTCTCTGTGGTTCTCTGTTAAACTCCTGGCTGTTCTTGTCATTTGCTGCTACCAGTGTTATGGAACTACCAAACCCTCTTAATTGCTCTCCACCAAGATCACTGTTGTTTTCAACAACACCCTTAGGCCTGGAATTCTCCAACTCTGTTCAAATATAGTCAGCCCTCTTCAACAGAGCTGTTTACAGCCTGCCTCTCTCTCTGAGCAGAACCTCTACACTGCCGCACAGGAGCTAGGAGCAGGGACACTGGCCTGCTTCTCCTGAAGTGACACCACTGCTCTACAAGTGGGTACTGGGGTGGGGGGTAAGTAGCCCTGGTCTTCTTAACTTGTCGCTACTGGCAGTTGAGGCCCAGTATTTTGGGCCTGCCACCCCTGGAATAGAGCTTCTGCCCTATGAACAGAGGCCAATGAGGATGGGAACCTAGTCCTTTCAGCCACACCTACTCTGAGTAGAGCTTCTGTAACCCGGGAAGCGCGGAGGGGAGATGAGAGCCCCTGCAGCCTGCTCCTTGCAGGGTACAAAGACAGCTCTAGACTGGGTGGGAACTAGGAGAAGAAGTTGACCTCTTCCCTCTACTCACACACCCCCTAGTCCTCTTGGCCACATTCCCCAGAGTAGAATTCCTGGAAATTTTCCCAAACACAGAGCTGAGGTGGTGGGGAAGGGGGCCGTGACTCAAATGCCAAGGACTCTCACTCTTTTTTCTAAGATTTAATAGATTTTCTTGAATGTTTTTCCATTTGTTGTCTGCCCTTAGGACAATTTCTAGGGCTTTAAAATGATTATTTTTCACAATTTTCATCAGTTAAATTGTTGATTTGCTGGGAAAAGCGTCTGCCAAGCTTCTCACTGTCATTCTGAAGTCCCTCCACACTCACATTTAACTACCATTGCTGTTTGTTACAAATCCATGAGTCACAAGCCATTCAAGAGCTTAAAACGTTATCTAGTCTATTTCCTCCGCCTTTGAGCGCGAAAATACCTTAGCCAGCCTAGATAGATGAGAATCTATACTGGTTTTGAAAACCTCCAGAGAAAAAAATTTCACAGCCTTCTTTAATAACCTAAATCAGTGCTTAACAACTCTCACTGCCAGGAATTCCTTTCTTGCATTTAACCTAAAGCCCACGTGGTACAGTTTAACGGCCTTTGCTCTTCGTCTGCCCTGGAGGTGATTAAAGTACAGCTGGTCCCCACACAGCACACTTCCTCTTTTAAAAAATCCTCTTTTGGCTCTGTCACTGGAATAAATAATCTTAATATTTCTTCCTCATAATATTTTTCAATCCATAAATAACCTTGGTGATCTCTTCTGAATTCTTTTCACTCTCGCTGTTACCTTCTTAAAACTGGAAAGGCTTCTCAAAGTGAGGTCTAAATTCTCCATACATGCCTCTCTTGGAGCACTTATTACTGCATAGATGCCTGTGCTTTACCCTAGGCTCTGTGAATCACAATCCTGACTATGCCTCTGGGAATCAGCAGGCCTAACAAATTCCCTAGGTAATTCTGATGCACTGAAGTTGAAAGCCCCCTAGGCTAGATTGTAACCTGTTCATTGGATCAGAGGTTGCAACAGTTTGCATGCACAGAAGAATCACATGGGAGCTTTTAAAAATCTCAATGCGCAAGCTGTATACCAGTCCAATTAAATCAGAGTCTCTAGGCATGGCACCTGGGCCAGCACTCGTTTCAAAGCTCCCCAGCTGAATTCCAAGTGCGGCTAACTAAGATAGTCAGTTGCTCCAAGGTGAGGATTGACAGCATTTGTATTCCGGCACGTCCTAACATAAAGCCTAATTCATGGGATATTTAATTGTAAACATAAAATTATTTTTGTTATAGTGAAAATAAGATTTTTTTGTTCCCATTTGCTTTGGAAGAAAGTTCACTTTGAAGAGAGTGAGGTGAAGGCTTCTGGTTTGGAAACCTGTAAGATTAGACATGCTGAGAGTCACCTGCATGAAAATTCCTGCCAGCCATTGTGAAGATTGGAAATATGAATAGTGAGTGTTAAAATTTTCACATTGAACGACCTCAAGACTCCCTTCATGAGCTACCTTGGACACACTTGACCTATCCTGACTCTCATTTCACCATCTTACTAGGGGACAACAAACAATCTCTAGTAGCACCAAAGATGTGCATCACTTTATGCTTCAGCCATATGCGCCACTCCTCTTAAAGGTTTCCCTGAGGACACAGAGATGAAGCAGAACCCTCCCTCCCCCACCAGGTGCTCACATATGGGCAACACCTAAGTGTGAAGAAGTTAACACTCCAAAGGGCAAACCTATAACCAATGGGAGATAGGAGCTGGTAGATAAATCTGTAGCCCTTTCCCTACAACCTTCTAATCCCCACTATGTAATGTTCTGAAACAAAGGTTATAAAGCTTCCAGAGCATGGTTCTAAGAGATCTGCTGTCAGGTGCACTTAATGTCAGCAAACTCAGTAATGCTTCCTTTTATTTTTCCCCCTCTGACCCCGCTTCACTGCCCTAGTCCCTCATTCCTAATCCCAGGGATCGTAAGAGTAGCATATAAGGACCACCACCCTTCTAGGGAATGCAAGTTAAGTAGACTACTGGGGTATCATTCATTTTCATATCCTTACCTATCAGAGTGCCTTAAATAAATTAGGGACCCATTAAATATAAACTAACATAAATATGGAGCAGAAAACTGGACAGAGAAACACCAAAATTATCTATGATGAGAGAATATTTTGGTGATGGAATAGCAAAAAGATTGTGACTTAAGTTTCCCATTTAACATCCCTGAGATCCCAGGCAAATTTACAGCCTTTTGGCTACTTAGCTACTTTACTTTATAAAATGGGATTCTGAATTGAATCTGAACCTGATGAAGTTCAAATAAAATTTAAAAAATACATATGGCAGTGTTCTCAAAATTATAAAAGCAAAGCGTCAAGTTATTGCTTTGGTATCATAGACCTATAAGATGGCTTTTTTTTTTCCGTTCAGGTTTTGAGAGTAGTTCCATTTATTAGCAATTAACACATGAGAAAGAATTAGCAACCACTGTGTGAGATGGGATAACTGTAATCAAGAATTGTGAGTAATTACCTGAGTGGAACATTTTCATTTTTGCTTCATGCTATTTTCTTTCTCAAATGTGCAATAAAGTATTAACTACAGTTGCTATGCTATACATTACATCCACAGGACTTATTTTATAATTAGAAGTTTGTACCTTTTCTCTACCTTCACACTTTCACTCACCCCACACCCACCCCACTTCTGCCAATCACCAGTCTGTTCTCTGTATCTGTGTATTCAGGATTTTGTGGAGGTTTTGTTTTAGATTCCACAATGAGATCATTCAGTGTTTGTCTTTCTCTGTCTGACCTGTTTTACTCAGTGTAATGTCCATAAGTTCTGTACCTGTCACAAATGGCAGGATTCCTTCCTTATTATCTTTGAGTAATAGTGCATTGTTTATATATATATATACCACACTTGCTTTTTCATTCATCCATTAATAGACACTCAGGTTATTTTCGTGTCTTGGGTATTATAAATAATGTTGCAATAAACATGGGAGTGCAGATCTATTTTCGAGTTAGTGTTTGTTTGTTTTTTAGTAGATACCCAAAACTGGAATTGCAGCATCACATGATAGTTCTATTTTTAATTTTTTGAGGAAGCTCCATGTTTTCCATAGTGCACAAAGTTTGCCTTTCCTCCACATTCTCACCAACACTTATTTCTTATCTTTTTGATAATAGGCATTCTAACAGTTGTGAAGTGACATCTCATAGTTTTGATTTGCATTTCTCTATGCATTAGTGATGTTGAGCACCTTTTTATATCTGTTGGTCATCTCTGTTATCTTTGGACTGTATCTATTCAGATCATCTGCCTATTTATAGTGGAATTATTTTATATTTTTGCCATAGAGTTGAATGAGTTCTTTATATATTTGAAATATTAACACCTTATCAGATATATGACGTGCAAAAATTTTTTATTCGGTAGGTTGCTTTTTCATTTTTTGATGGTTTCCTTTGCCATGCAGATTTTTAATTTGATTTAGTCCCACTTGTTTGCTTTTGCTTTTGTTGCTTTTGCTTTGGTGTCAAACTAAAAAGCTCATTGCCATGAGAGATGTCAAGGAGCTTATTCCCTATGTTTTCTTCTAGGAAGTTTAATAGTTTCACATCTTACATTCAACTATTTAATCCATTTCAAGTTGAATTTTATGTACTGTATAAGATAGTAGCCCAGTTAGTTGTTTTACATGTGGTTGTTCAATACTCCCAACACCATTTACTGAAGAGACTTTTCTTTGCCCATTGTTTAATCTTAGTTCCTGTGTTGTAAATTGACTGTATATCTGTTGTTTTTCTTCAGGGATACCTTCCCTGTTCCATTTATCTATTTGCTTGTTTTTATGATAATACCATACTATTGATCACTATAGCTTTGTGATAGTGAAATCAGAGGGCACAATGCCTCCAGCTTTGTTCTTCTCAAGATTGCTTTGGCTATATAGGGTCTGTGGTGGTTTCAAACAAATTTTAAGATTTTTTGTATCTATTTATATGGAAAAATGCCATTGGAATTTCTTTTTAATATGCTTTATTGTTTATGCTATTAAAGTTGTTTCAATTTATTTTCCCTTTGTTCCCCTCCACCCAATGACCCTCCTCCCTCCAGTTGTCCCCTCCTTAGTCCATGCCCATTGGTTGTGCATATAGTTCTTCTCAACATCTTCCTATCTACTCCACTCACTCCTACTATGCTTCTTAATTCCTATACCATCTCCGACCCTTCCTCCCTTCCCCCTCCCCACTGACCTCCCCCCAAAATGTTCCCCATACCTATAATTCTTTTCCCACTCTCATTGCCTACTTAGTCTACCTTTGTTTCAATTCCCTAGTTTTTGTTGTTGGTTGTTGTGAGACAGTTTTCATTTTAATGTTCATAGTTTTGATCCTCCTTCTCCTAAACAAGTCCCTTTAACATTTCATATAACAGTGGTTTGGATCTGATGAACTCCTTCAGGTTTACTTTGTCCTGGAAGCTCTTTCTCTGCCCTTCTATTCTGAATGACAGCTTCACTGGATAGAGTAATAGTGATAGTAGGTTTTTTACTTTTCATTACTTTGAATATTTCTTGGCAGTCCCTTCTTGCCTGCAGAGTTTCTTTTGAGAAATCAGCTGAGATCTTATTGGGACCCCTTTGTATGCAATTCTCTTCTTATCTCTTGCTGCTTTTAAGAGTCTCTCTTTATCCTTAATTGTTGACATTTTGATTATAATGTGTCTTGGTGTGGTTCTCCCCAGGTCCAGTTTTTTTTTGAACACTCTGTGCTTCCTGGACCTGTAATTCTATTTCCTTCCCCAAGTTAGGGAAGTTCTGCTTCATTATTTTTTCACAGAATTTTTCAATTTCTAGTTCTTCTTCTTCACCTTCTGGCAGCCCTATGATTCGGATGTTGGCCAACTTATAGCTGCCCGATAAGTTTCTGAGCCTCTCCTCATTTTCCTCACATTTGTTTTCTCTTTCTGTACTGGCTGACTGTTCCTTCCCAATGTTCCGATTTGTTGATTTGATCCCTGGTTTTCTCTCCCTCTTCACTTGTTTTGTATGTGTTTTTGTTTGTTTCCGCAGGACTAGCCTTCATTCCTTCCCCACCTTGTTTAAGATTTGCTGTCAGGTCCGTAAGCATTCTTATAACCAAAGGTCTGAACTGAGCCTCAGAAAGATTTCCTATCTGCTGCTTCGTTAGATTAGATATTTGCTGTCTGGTCAGCTGCGTCCCAGGGACCTCTATCATGATCTGTGCCATCCTGACCATTTTGTGTTTATCTTTGCTTCCTGGGCAGGGCTGTCACACCTCTTATGCTATAGGGGGGCAGAGCCCCGTGCACTTGTCACAACCGGGTGACCTGTCTCACCACGCTGTGGAGTTTTCTGCAGGGGTCGGGGTCCAAGATGGATTTCTGCTGTTCACTCTCCGCTGAGCAACCAGGAGCCTCTTCTTCCATCCCCACCCGCTCCGGGCCTCACAGTCCGAGGCAATGGAGGTCTGCCTTCTCCGGCTTTGGAATCTCAAGCTGACAGGTCTGGTCTGCAGCCGAGGGTGCTCCCCAGGCGCTTCTCACCTCTCCCTAAACACAGATGTCTGTGCTTACCGCTGTCCTGCCTCCATCGCTGCTGCTGCCATAGACAACACAGCTTGAACTCTCCTCTTCAGCTTTGCCCCTCCTACCTGTCCAGATGAGCACCACTTCTTTATAACTTCATATGCCTCCATCTTGGCCGAAAGTCAGAATTTTGATAGTAATTGCATTGGATCTGTAGATTGCTTTGGGTAGTATGGACTTAACAGTATTAATTCTTTCAATACATGAGCATGGACTCAGTTTCTCTCATTAATGTTTTATAGTTTTCAGTGTACAGGTCTTTTACCTGCATGGTTAATTTTTTTCCTACGTACTTTATTCTTTTGGTTTAAATTGTAAGCAAAATGTTTTAGTAATATATAATTGACATATAACATTATATTAGCTTCATTGTACAACATAATGGCGTGATATTTGTATATATTGAGAAATAATCACAGTAAGTCTACTTACCTATCACCAGACATAATTACAATGTTTTTTCTTATGTTGAAAATTTTTAAGGTCTATTTTAGCAATTTTCAAATATACAATACAGTATTAAGTTAATGACCATGCTATATATTACATCCCCATAACATTTATTTTATAACAGAAAGTTTGTTTTGACCCTCTTTTGACCACCAATCTATTTTATGAATCTATAAGCTTGTTTTATTAATTTTAATTTCAAATATTAGTGAGATCATATTGAATTTGCCTTTCTCTGACTTATTTCACTTACCATAATTCCTTAACATCTGTGTTGTTGCAAATAGCAAGATCTTCTTCTCTTCTATGGCTAAATAATATTTCATTGTGTATGTATGTGTCTGTGTGTATATATACTTCACATTTTCTTTATTCATTCATCCACTGGTGGATGCTTAGGTTGTTTCCATATCTTGACTATTGAAAATAATGCTGCAATGAACCTGAGGAGGGGTGCAAAAAACTTTTCAATTAGTGTTTTTGTTTTCTTTAGATAAATACCCAGAACTAGATCATATATGATAGGTTTATTTTTTAGTTCCTGATGATCTTCCATAATGTTTTCTTTAGTGGCTGACCAATTTATATTCTTACCAATCATGCACCAAGATTCCCTTTTATCTACATCCTCACCAACACTTATTATTTCTAGCTTTTTGATACTAGTCATTCTAACAGTTGTGAGGTAACATCTCACTGTAGTTTTGATTTGTATTGGGTTGGCCAAAAAGTTCATTTAGTTTCTTTTGTAAAGTAAAAGGCACATTTTTCGTTTTCACCAAAACTTTATTGATTTGGGTATTTTGAATATGTCAGCTATCTCTCACTGTTAGCTTCCAGTGGGTAGAGGCTGATAAACATCTTCCAATGCATAAGACAGGCCCACAGCAAAGAGTTATTTGCCCAAAATGTCAATAGTACCTAGAAACCACTTTTTACATGTTTGATCACTCACAGCACCTTCTCCATATGCTGCACAAATCTTTTTGGAGGGTTTCAGTTGTGTTTTTACCTTTCTTGAAAAACAAAGCATAGTATACCAAAATGTTGTGTATTTTCTTTCATATTCAATATTAAAATGGCTACACAAAAATTCACCAATTTTGATAAAGTTTTTTAAATGCACGCTAATATGACTGACAGCTGTCACAATACAATCTAACAAAATTATTTCGAATGAAGTTAAAGACAATTAAGCACTACTGGAGCCATAATACAGAAAAAGCTAAATGAACTTTTTGGCCAACCCAGTATTTCCCTGATGATTAGTAATATTGAGCAATTTTCATGTACTTGTTTGGCCATCTGTATGTCTTCTTTGGAAAAATGTTTATTTAGATCTGCCCATTTCTTAATTGGATTTTTTGTAATTGAATTATGAGTTCTTTATATATTTTGAGCATTAACCCCTTATCTGATATAGATTAGCAAACATTTTCTCCCATTTATTAAGTTGCCCTTTCATTTTTTTGATAACTTCCTTTGCTGTGCAGAGAACTTTTAGTTTGATGTTGTCCCGTTTTTTAATTTTTGTTTTTGGTGCCTTTGCTTTTGGTGTCTAATCCAAAACATCATCCCCAAGATTGTTTCAGAGAGCTTACCCTCTTTATTGTCTTCTGGGATTTTATGGTTTTAGGTCTTACATTCAAGTCTTAATTCATTTTCAGCTGATTTTTGTGTATAGTGTATGATAGTGTTCCAGCTTAATTCTTTTGCATGTGACTAATCAGTTTTTCCAGCATCATTTATTGAAGAGACTACCTTTTCTCTATTGTATATTCTTGGTTTCTTTATTATAATTTAATTAACCATATATGGATGTGTTTATTTCTGTTTTTATTCTGTTACATTGAAATCAGGAAGTATGATGCTTTTAGCTTTTTTCTTCTTTTCCAGATTGCTTTGGCTACTTAGGGTCTTTTATGTTTTATACAAATTTTAGGTTTCTTTGTTCTATTTCTGTGAAAAATGTTGTAATAATTTAGGGGTTGCTTTGAATCTGTAGATTACTTTGGAATGTATGGACATTTTAACAATATTAATTCTCCTAAACCATAGCACAAAATATCTTTTCATTTATTTGTATCTTTTTCAATTTTTTATATCAATGTCTTATAGTTTAAAGTGTAAAGGATTTTTATTTTCTTGTTTAAATTTGTTCCCAGGTATTTCATTCTTTTTGATGCAATGTCAAATGGCATTGTTTTCTTAATTTCTCTTCTTAATAGTTTCTTATTATTATATAGAAATATAAATGAATTTTGTAAATTGAGTTTTGTATTCCTGCAACTTTACTGAATTTATTTAATTCTAACAGTTCTTTGATGAATTTTTTAGGGTTTCTATATATAATACCATGTCATCTGCAAATAATTTTACTTCTTCCTTTCTAATTTGTATGCCTTTAATTTCTTTTTTTTTTTCCATCATTGCTCTGCCTGAGACTTCCACTATGATGTTGAAGTGTGGGGTATCCTTGCTTGTATTTCATCTTAGAGAAAAAAATCAGTTTTTCACTGTAGAGAATGATGTTAGCTGTGGGCTTGTCATATATGGTCTTTATTATGTTGACGTACACTTCCTCTGTTCCCAATTTGTGGAGGGTTTTTATTATAAATGGATCTTGAATTTTGTCAAATGCTTTTTCTGCATCTGTTGAGATAATTATACAATTTTACCCTTCATTCAGTTAATGTGGTATATCACATCAATTGATCTGTGGATGTTAACCATACTTGCATGCGGGAAACAAACCCTACTTGATCATGGTGTATGATCCTTTTAATGTATCATAGACTTCATTTTACTAGTATTTTGTTGAAGTTTTTGCATCCATGTTCAACAGGGATACTT
The DNA here is from genome assembly GCF_987537825.1 of Furipterus horrens. Classification (NCBI taxonomy): domain Eukaryota; kingdom Metazoa; phylum Chordata; class Mammalia; order Chiroptera; family Furipteridae; genus Furipterus; species Furipterus horrens. The sequence goes on from NW_028327175.1 coordinate 73,383,023, forward strand.
GCCTGTAATTTTCTTTTCTTGTGATGTCCTCATCTGGTTTTACTATCAGGGCAATGCTTGCTTGCTTTGTAAAATGAGTTTGGAAGTGTTTCCCCCGTGTGTGTGTGTGTGTGTGTGTGTGTGTGTGTGTGTGTGTGTGTGTGTGTGAAGAGTTTTAGAAAAATTGGTATATTAATCCTTTTAAAAATATATTTGACAGAATTCACCAGTGAGGTCATCTAGTCCTGCACTTTTGTTTGTTGCAAGGTTTTGATTACTGATTCAATCTCCTTACTAGCAATTAGTGTGTTCAGTTTTCTCTAGTCTTCGTTCAGTCTTAGTAGGTTGTATATATTTGGGAATTTATCCATTTCTTAAAGATTGTCCAATATTTTGGCATATAATTGTTCATAGTAGTCTCTTACGATCCTCTGTGGTATCAATTGTAATATCTCCTTTTTTATTTCTACTTTTATTAATTTGGGTCCTCTGTTGTTTCTTGCTGAGTCTAGCTAAAGATTTGTCAGTTTTCTTTTCAAAAAACAGCTCGTATTTTCATGCATCTTTTCTATTGTCATTTCATTCTCTATTTAATATTTTTCCATTCTGGTCTTTGTTACTTCTTTTCTTCTAACTCTAGGCTTTATTTGTTCATCTTTTTCTCATTCCTTAAGGTGTAAAGTTAGATTGTTTATTTGAGGTTTTTCTTTTTTCATGACATAGGCATTTATTGCAATAAACTTCACTCTTACAACTTGCTGCATCCCATAAGTTTGGTATGTTTTATTTCTATTTTCATTTGCTTCTAAGTATTTTTAAATTTCTCTTTTGATTTATTCTTTGACCCATCTTTTATTCAGTAGCATGTTGTGTAATTGCCACATATGTGGATTCTTCAGTTTTCTTCTTATAAATGATATCTAGTTTAATAGTATTGTGCTCAGAAAAGATGCTTGGTATAATTTCAGTCTTTAAAAAAACTTAAGACTCATTTTGTGGTCTAACATAAGATCTAGACTGGAAAGTGTTTTTTGCCTATTTGAGAAGAGTTTTTTGTTTGTTTGTTTGTTTGTTTTTTGCTTCATGATAGAATGTTCTTGTATATGTATTTTAATTGCATCTGGTATAATGTGTCATGTAAGGCCAGTGTTTTCTTAATAATTTTCTGCCTGGATGATCTATCCTTTAGTGAAAATAGGCTATCCTAGTCCCCAGCTATTATTGCATTGCTGTCTGTTTCTTCCTCTAGATTTGTTAACATTTGCTTTATAGATTTGGGTGCTCCTATATCGGGTGCATAAATATTTACAAATGTTATATCCTCTTGTTGGAATGATGCATTTATCATTATGAAATGACCTTCCGTGTCTCATTAAAATATTTTTCTTTTAGTATATTTTGTGCAATATACAGGGTGAGACAAAAGTAGACTTTAAGTTGTGAGTATGCAATACAGTTTATTCTTGTATTATTACTTTTTAATTATTGTATTAGTTTTCCTATAAACAACTGTAAACTTATTTTTGCCACACCATGTATGTAAAGCTAAACAAGCTTTCTTTTAATTTCCATTTGCATGAAATACCTTTTTCCATCCCTTCCCTTTAGTCTTGTTTTTTTTTATCCATTTAACCACTCTATGTGTTTTGATTGGAGAATTTAGTCTACTGGCATTTAAAGTAATTATTGAAATGTATGTACTTATTGCCATTTTGTTTTTTGTTTTATTTCTGGCTGTTTTGTACTTTTGTTTCTTCTCTTGTTTTCTTCCTTTGTAGTTTGATGATTTTCTGCGATGTTATGCTTAGATTACTTTCCCTTTTTTGTGTCTCTTCTGTAGATTTTTGCTACCTGCTTACAATGAGAACTGCATAAATCAATACATATTTATAACAGTCTATTTTAAGTTGATAATTTAAGTTTAAATGCATCTTGAAGTTCTACATATTTAACTCCACACGTTTTACGTTTTTGTTGTCACAATTTTATTCGTTTGTTCCCAGTATTATTGAGATATAACTGACATACATCTTTTTATGTGTTTAAGGTGTAAAGCATTTTATTTTTTTCAAGTATTGATTATTTATTAATTTATACTTTTATCCATGCCTGCTTTTATTGTTTTATTTTTTAAGTATATTTTATTTATTATATTGTTATAATAGTTCCAATTTTTTCCCCTTTGCTCCCCTCCGCCCGGCACCCCGCTCCCCCAGCAATCCCCCCACCAAGTCCATGCCCATGGGTCGTACATACAAGCTCTTCTGCTTCACCCTTTCATATAGTCTTCTTCTTTTTTAAATATAATTAATTAATTAGTTAATTAATTTAACAATAAAAAATAACAATCCCTCCCTCTCAGACTTAAGACCCTTTATAATCTTAGAAAGGACAATGGAAGAAAATCTCGAGCTCCTCTAGCTGCTTCAAGCTGGACATGGTCATTGTCCTACCTACCCTTGGGTCCAGAAATCCCTAATAAGAGTGGGGGTGTAGAGGGGAGGGTGGCCTTCCCACAAGGGGAAGGATCGTGCAGACGCCAAGTCAGTTGGCTGTCCCCAGACAATGGCGTGCTTGATTTAACAGGCTGGCATCCTTGTTGTATTCTGGGGGCAACAGGCTTGGCAACAGGTTTAAAAGACATCATTCAATCCATAACCACTACATAACAGAAGGCAGGGATTAATTTTTCAATGTCCCACATTAGGGAAAAGAAGGGCTTCTTTGGAGGAAGGTGTGCCAGGCACATCTCACCTGTCCAAAACCCTTTTGCCCATTATACTTAGTTTGGGCTGAGGGAAATATTTTAGGTTTCCCCCCTCTCAGACCTCTGGGCTCTTTCTGTCCAAGCCATTAGGATAGAAAAGAGAAATCAGTTTTAAAGTGAAGCCCACAGACCACCCCATTCTTCACCAACCCAGCCACTTAGTTCAGCCAAACCGTTGAGTCTCAGGAGGCAGCGATGCAGACAGGATTAAGTGAGGCCTATACGTACAGACAATCACTCAGATAATGAGATCATAAGCTTATGCTCTATGAAAACAGAAAACACATGTTAATTTATGTAACATAACCCACAAACAAGTCTCTAAATCTGTAAGACTGTCTTATTGGAAAGACATCCAGTTGCAAGGCATTTGACATTCTTCTTGCCTGTAAAGTAAACATCTTGGATGATACCACAGACATAGTTTAACTTTCAAATGAAAACAAATTTTAAATGAAAGGGGACTTTTTAAAAAGTCCCTTTAAAAAGGGGCTTACATATATTGTGAAATTTTTACCACAATAAGTTTAGTTAACATCTATTATCTCATATAGACACAAAGAAGAGAAAAATGTTTCTCTTTCGTGGTGAATACAGTACTCAGGATTTGCTCTCTTAATTTAAATATACTATACAGCTGTGTTAACAGTAGTCATCAGGTGGTACAGTTACATCCCTAGTACTTGCTTATCTTATAACTGTTTTTGCCTTTTGACTACCTTCTTCCAATTCCCCATCTCTGCATCCACCACCTCTGCTAACCACAAATCTGATCTCCTTTTCCATGAGTTCAGTGTTTTGTTTGTTTGTTTGTTTGGAAGCTACATAGAAGTTGGATCATACAAGTATTTGTCCTGCTCTGTCTGACTTATTTCACTTAGCATAATGTGTTCAAGGTCCATCCATGCTGTCACAGATGATAGATTTCCTTACTTTTCATGGTGGAATAATATTCTATTGTATATAAATATCACATTTTATTCATTAATTTATCAGTGGGCACTTAGGTTGTTCTCATGTCTTGGCTATTTTAAGTAATGCTGTTATGAACACTGGGCCGGGTGTGTGTGTGCAGCTATTTGATGTGGTATTTTTGTTTTCTTTGGATATGTTCCCAGAAGTAAAATTGCTGGATTATATGATAATTGTATTTTTAATTTTCTGAGACACCTCTATACTCTAGACTATTTTCCATAGAGATTATACCAATGTACAATCCTACCAACAGTACACATCACCCTTTTATCCATATGCTTGCTAGCACTTAATATCTCGTCTTTTTTTTTATGATAGCCAATCTAACAGGTATGAAATGATATCCCATTGTAGTTATAATTTGCATTTCCCTTATGATTAGTAATCTCAAATAGATTTTCATGTATATGTTGGCTATTTGTATATGTTCTTCAGAAAAATGTCTGTTTAGGTCTCTAGCTGTTTTTAATTTGTTTATTTAGATTTTTTGCTATAGAGTTCTGTGAGTTTATATATATTTGAATACAGAGTGAGCCCATCTGTAGATGAGTGGATTAAAATACTGTGGTACATTTACACAATGGAATACTATGTAGCAGAAAGAAAGAAGGACCTCCTGCCATTTGCAACAACATGGATGGAACTAGAGAGAATTATGCTTAGTGAAATAAGCCAAACATTGAAAGAAAACTGCCATGTGTTGTCACCTAATATGGGAGACTAATGAACAACATAAATGAACAAAATTGGACAAGGAACAGAAAAACAGTTTTCCGGGGGGCGGGGGGGAGAGAAGAGGGTAAATAGGGGAAGAGTCTAGTAAAGGAACTAATATAAATAAACCATGGATATGGACAATGGCATGGGGAATGACTGGGAGAAGGGGTGGGCTGGTTCTGGGGGAGCAAAGGGGGGAAAATGGGACAACTGTAATATATAGAAAAACAACTTTTAAAATTGCATTAAAAAAGAATTCATTATTGTATTATTACTTATTAATTATTGTATTTTCCATACAAACAACTGTAGACCTACTTTTGCCCAACCCTGTATTAACCCCTAATCAGATATATGGTTTGGAGATATTTTTTCTCATTCTGTAGGTTGTCTTTTCATTTTGTTGATGGTTTCTTTTGCATCAGAGAAGATCTTCAGTTTGATATAGTCCTACTTGCTTATTTTTTTATTTTGTTGCTTGTGCTTTATGAATTAAATGCAAAAGTCGTAGCCAAGATCCATTTCAAATAGCTCTTTTTTTCTATGTTTTCTTCTAGGAGTTTTATGGTTTCTTGTGTTACATTTAATTTTGGTTCATTTTAAGTTAATTCTTGTGAGTGGTATAAGTTAAGGGTCTAGTTTATTTATATATATTTTTTACATGGGAATATCCAATTTTCCCATTGAGTATTCTTGACTCTCTTATTATTAGTTGACCTTATTTGCATGAATTTTTTTTTTTTTTTAAGGCAACAAATCTTTATTAAACGCCTGCAAAGTTACTGGGAGGAGGCCATGATGCTGGACACACTGTCAAAGTCAATCTTCTCCACGAAATTCTTGGGCTTAATGCTCTCTTCCTGGCTACAGATGAAGATCTGGCCCGACTCATCAGCACTCCAGCCGTATTTGCTCATCCACACCTTTAGCTGGCTGTCTGTCAGGTCCCCAAGCATCTCGGCCAGCAGCCAGCGGTCAATGTGCTGGTAAGTGATGCCCACAACATGGCAGATAAATTTCCGTACAGAATCTTCAAAACCAGTTATACCCTCCAAAAGGTCCATGTTTTCATCCAGAGCTTGCCAGAAAGCCTGGAAATGGCAGGTCTCCAGCAAGTCTCCAAGGTATAAAATCTGTCGGATTGGCCGTTCTTCTTGATGGGCCTGGTCAATCATGCACTTGCACAGTGTGAAGTCAGTGTGGGGCAGGTTGGTGAGGGCCTTCAGCAGGATCTGGGCGGTGACCGTGGTCTGAAAGAAGGCTGGGTTGAACTGCTACAGCTTCAGGACAGCCAGGTTGGCTTCCAGATCATAGGCATTCTCCTTGGCCTGTGTCTCCACATAGCGAGCGCTCCAGGGTGGCCAGATTCTCAGGATTGTATCTGTCAATACCCTTGAGCAACTTGCCCACGTTCGCTCTCATCTGTTCAAACATCGCCATGACTGCTGAAGGTTCCCAAGCGGGGAAGGACCCAAAGCAGCAGCCCGTGCGGTGTCCTCGAGGACCGGAAGACAAAGAGCGAATTTTTTTTTTTTTTTTTCTGGCCTCTCAATTCTGTTCTATTTGTCATGTGTCTGTTTTTATGCCAATACCCTACTGTTTGACTACTATAGCTTTATAATATAGCTTTAAACCAGAAGTGTGATGCCTCCAGCTTAGTTCCTCTTAGGATTGCTTTGGCTATTTGGGGTCTTCTGTGATTCTATGTAAATTTTAGAGTTGTCTTTTATACTGCTGTAAAAAAATGCTATTGGATCTTGATAGGATTGCATTGAATTTATTGATAGCTTTGGGTACATTTTCATATTTGGGGGCATTTTAGCATTATTAATTCTTTCAACCCAAGAACATGGGATACTTTATCATTAGCTTTTGTCATCTTTAAATTCTTTCATCAATACCTTGTAGTTTTCAGCGTAGAGATCTTTCACCTCCTTGGTTAAATTTATTCCTAAGTACTTTTTGTTTGTTTGTTTTTGATATTATTGTCAATGGTTTGTTTATTTTTTCAGATAATTTCAGACAGCATAAAAATATGCTTTTGGTTTTTATATGTTAATTTTATATTTGCAACTTTACTGAATTTGTTGATTAGATATAGTAGTTTTTGTGGAATCATTATGATTTTCTGTGTATAAAATTGTGTCATCTGCAAAACTAATATACCTCTTTCTTTCCAATTCTGATAGTTTTTACTTCTTTTTCTTGCCTGCTTGTTCTTTCTAGGTCTTCTAGGACTGTTATTAGCATATAGGAATACAACATATTCTGTATATTGATTTCTATATCCTTCAAATTTTTGGAATTTGTTTATTCTAACAGTTTTTTAGTGGTGTCATGTAGAATTTTGTCAAAGGCTGTGGATCTTGGGATGACTATATGATTTTTATTCATTCTATTAATTTGATGTATCATATTTATTGATTTGTGTATGTTGAGTCATCCTTGCATTCCAGGAATAAATCCCTCTTCATCATGGTGAGTGATCCTTTTGATGTGCTGCTAAATTCTGTTTGTTATTATTTTAATAAGAAATTTTATATTTATATTTACTAGGAATATTGGCCTTTAGTTTTCTTGTAGTGTTCTTTTCTGGCTTTGCTATCAGGGTAATGCTGCCCTCATGAAATGATTTTAGAAATGTTTTTTTCTCTTAAAAATTTGGGGAGTTTGAGAAAGACTGGCATTAATTCTTTCTTTAAATGTGAGATAAAATTCATCATTGAAGCCATCTGGTCCTGAAGTTTTTTTTATATAGTAATTTTGATAACTGATTTAATCTCCCTAGCAGTAATTGGTTTATTCAGATTTTCTTTTTATTTCTTCATGATTCAATCATAGAAGGTTTTATGCTTCTAAGAATTTTCCTGTTTCTTCTAGATTACTCAGTATTTTGGCTTGTAGTTGTTCATAAGTAGCCTTTTATGATCTCTCATATTTCTGTGGTGTCAGTTGTAACATCTCTTTTTCATTTCTGATTTTATTTTATTTATTTGAATCATCTCCTTTTTTCCTGGTGAGTCTAACTAATGATCTGTCAATTTGGTTTATATTTTTAATGAACCAACTTTTACGTTTGTTAAGTTGTTTATTTCCTGTTTGTAGATCCATTGTTTCTTGGTATTTATTTTGCTGTTGTGTGTGTGTGTGTGTGTGTGTGTGTGTGTGTGTGTTGATATATTGATATCAGTATACTTTGACTTTTTATAATGTCCTTTTGTGGAACTACTACAGGTTTGTCCCTTGTGGTTACTATTGGGCTTGCATAAAATATCTTAAAATTATAGCACCCTATTTAAACTGATAATAATATAATTTTCATAGCATTCCTAAACTTCACATTTTATTTTTTCTGCCCCTCACACATTTTAGATTATTGATGTTACAGTTTACATATTTTTATATTGTGTATCCAATAACAGGTTACTATAGGGTTATTTTTACTACAGGTTTTTTTTTTTTTTTTTCATTTTTAAGTAGAGTTGTAAGTGAATTAACATGACCATATTACAGAATTTAACTTTGACTATATACTTATTATTATGAGTGAGTTTTATACTGCCTCTTATGTCTTTATCATACTAAGTAGCATCTTTTTACTTCTACTCAAATAATTCCCATCAGCATTTCTTATAAGACAGGTTTAATGGTGATGAATTCCCTCAGCTTTCTTTATTTGGGCAAGTTTTTATCTTTTTAATTTCTGATGGACAGCTTTGTCAGGTATAGAATTATTAGTTGACAAGTTTTTTCCCCAATATCTAACATATATTATTCCAATCTCTCCTGGCCTGAGATGTTTCTATTGAGAAACCCCCCCTATAGTCTTATAGAGGTTCCCTTGTATGTAACTTCTCTTCTCCTACTGTTTTCAAAGTTCTTTCTTAGTCTTTTACTTTTGACAATTTAATTAGAATACATCATGGTGCAGTCCTTTTTAGTCTTATGGATCTGGATGTCCTTTTCTCTCCAAGGAGTGAGAAGTTCTCTGTCATTGGTTTAAGTATACTTTCTGTCTCTTTTTCTTTCTCCTCTCCTTCTGGATTTTCTATAATGAAAAAAAATTTTCTGATTGTGTCCCATAAATCCCTGTGGCCTACTTTGCTCTTTTTCATTCTTTTCTTTTTCCTCCTCAGATTGGATAATTTCAAATATCCTGACATCTAGGTTATTAGTTCTTTCTTTTGCCTACTCAAGTCTATTTTTAAAGCTCTCTATTAAATTATATTTTCCAGCTCTAGGATCTTTGTTTGGAGTATTTTTTTTTTCCTAGGTTTTATTTCTTTGTTGAACTTTTCATTTTGTTCCTGCATTGTTTCCCTAATTTAATTTAGTCATCTGGGTGTTTTTGTAGTTTACAAAACTTTTTAAAAGGGTTGCCTTGAATTCTTTGGGATATTTCTTTTCATATTGTGTGTCCATTAACAAATAATGTAGTTATAGTTATTTTTACTACTTTTGTTTTTTAAACTTTATACTAGCTTTATAAGTGATTAATTTACCACTTTTTACATTAGATTATCCTAAATTTTGCTATATATTTACCTTTACCCATGAGTTTTATACTTTTATATATTTTCCTATTACTAATTAGCAAAGTCCCTTTAACATATTTTATGAGGCCTTTAGATATGTGTTAAATTAGAAGCCTGCCACTCAGGCTCAAGTTTTAAGACAAGCTAATTGACCTCTTCAACAGAAACAATGAGTGCATTTAAGTCTGCTGCATCTGTGCTATGCCTTGGATGGTGGGTAATCAGTTAAGAACTGTTTCTCCATTTGTTAGAGTTGTATGGAACTTTGAAAGTAAGCTCCACTGCTCACCAGAGCTAGACAATCAATGGGTACTCCCTGAATGGCATTCACAGGAAACTGGGGTGCCAGATGTGTGCACAGTCTTCTTTCTGGGAGGTACTTGTGACTTGGAGTAAGGCAGAGGAATTTTGCAAAGGGGTGCCAGCATGGTCTTGAACATCTTTAAAGAGTATTTCAGTAGACCCCTAGATGTATGTTAAATTAGATGCCCATGCCTCAAGCTGAAGCTTTTAAGATAAGCAAAAAAGGCTTTTTACACAGAAAGACTGGACATATTCTACCCCTGCCTCTATGCTGTGCCCTGGGGTATTGGCCATATTGAGTCCATGCAAGCCATTTAGGAGCTGTTTCTCTGAGTAGCTTTGTGTGGCTTGTGGACATAAGCCCTCTTGCTTTTCAAATCTAGATGGTTTGGGAATCTGTTTCTCAGTTGCAAGTCTTAAAACTTGAGGTTTCAGATGTATAATTCAAACCCTGTGCTCCTCAGAGAAAAGCTGTGATTTGTGAGTTTCCTTATGATTTTGGCTCACTGCAAAAGGGATGTGCTTTATAGGAAAATGTATTTCAGGCTCTCTCACACTCAATGTATAAAAGTTGGTCTCTTAGTTTCAGGATTTCTTCAAAGGGAGTTTTTCTGTATCTTGCTTTGGATTCAGTGTGTTCATGGGAGCAGTTAGAATCCTCCTACATGATCATCTTAAACTGGAACCTCTCTCTCCCCTCACCCCCCATTTCTTTAGAACTGAAGAAAGACCTAACAAAAAATATCAAGACATGCAAAACTTGTTCTTTCTTCTTTTTAAAGTTGCAATTCTAAACGGTTGGGTAAAAATAGTCCTCTACTGGACTAAGTGCCTAAATGACTGGCGCTGAATCTTTGCAATCACACCAGCTAGCACTGTGCTTGCCTTAGTTTGTCTGACTAAGCATATGAATAAATAGGTTGAGTAATTCTGCTATGATATTTGTTAGCTATTACCAAAAGAATTTAACGATCTGGGACAATTTATTAAGTGGCAAAGGGATAGTAACCTTGTTGAGTCAAAGGTGTGTATAAAGGCATTCCAGTGATGGCAGAAACCTCTGCTCAGTGTTCCTAAAAGTTTGGGACCCATACCCCTACATTAAAGGTGGATTGTTATAAATGGTTATAAGTGGTGGATAAACATGATATTAAATAACTTCAAATGTCATATAAAGAAATGTACTTCCCTTCAAAAGTCTTTCAAACCTTTAAGAAAAACTCATATGCTACTAAAATGTCTCTCCTGAATGTACCACTCTCTCCCTCTCCTGCACTCTCCCTTCCTCTCTCCCTGTCTTTTGTTTTAAAACAAATGGCAAGATTAGAGCTCAGGGCATTTGACAGAAAAAAACTTCTCAGCTAAAATTTACTAAAATTAGTTTATTTTTATAATATTTATTTTTAGTTATCTCAAGTCAAATCTCTATAATAGTGACAATTTTTTCTTTTAAAAAAGTGTATTAAGGTTTTCAAAATGTAAGTCATTTAAGGAAAAATATGAGCAAATAATACAGATGGTTTAAAGATTTTTGTTCAAACTATAGAGAAAGTTTATTTAGAAATTCATAAAGGTAGAAGAAGTAAGTAGTAGAACTGGGTTCAGGAGACAAGCTACAGAGGCAAAAGAAGGGGCCCTTAGAGCTTAGGAGAGAGAAAGGTAAAGGTTACCTGCCTGGTGGGGAGTGGAGGGGCACAGGAGGCTACACTGTGCTCCAGAGAAGGAGAGCACCTTATACAGATTTTGAAAATAAAAATAGGAATGTGGTCTAGAACTAAAGTTCAAGAATCAATATCTAGGACTATGCAGAGTACATGAGACCTCTTGTTCTCTGACCTAGACAGTCAGTAAATCCAGTCTTTCCTGTTTTATATGGTTGCTTCAAATTTTAATATGAGTACTACAAGAAATATCTTCCTCCTAAGATCAGGAACAAGACAAGGATGCCCACTCTCCACTCCTATTCAACATAGTTTCGGAAGTTCTAGCCACAGTAATCAGACAATAAAAAGAAATAAAATGCATCCAAATTGGAAGAGAAGAAGTAGAACTATCATTATTTGCAGATGACATGATAGTGTACATAGAAAACCATACAGACTCCACCAAAAAACTACTCGACTTAATAAGTGAATTTGGCAAAATAGCAGGGCACAAAGTCAATATTCAGAAATGGAAGGCATTTCTGTACAACAATAAAATATAAGAGATGGAAATTAGAAAAAAAATCCCATTTACTGTAGCTACAAGAAAAATAACATACTTGGGAAAAAACTTAACCAAGGAGGCAAAAGACCTGTATCAGAAAACTACAGAACACTGAAGAAAGAAATAAGGAGGATACAAATAAATAGAAGTATATACCATGTTCATGGATGGGAAGAATCAACATCATTAAAATGTCCATACCACCCAAAGCAATTTATAGATTCAACGCAATCCCTATTAAAATACTGATGGCATATTTCACAGACCTAGAACAAATACTTCAAAAATTTATATGGAATCAAAAAAGACCCTGAGTAGCAGCAGCAATCTTGAGGAAGAAGAACATGGTGAGAGGAATCAAAATACCTGATATCAAACTATACTACAAGGCCACCATAATCAAAACAGTCTGGTACTAGCATAAGAACAGACATGTAGATCAATGGAACAGAATATAGAGCCCAGAAATAAACCCAGGTGTATGTGGACAACTAATATTTGAAAATGGGGGAAGGAACGTAAAATGGAGTAAAAATTGCCTCTTCAACAAATGGTGCTGGGAGAACTGGACAGGGACGTACAAAAAAATGAAACCAGACCACCAACTTACACCATACACCAGAATAAACTTAAGATGGATAAAAGACTTAAATGTAAGCTGTGACACCATAAAAGCCCTAGAGGAAAACATAGGCAGGAAAATCTCAGATATCCCACATAGCAATATTTTTGCTGATATATCTCCTAAGGCAAGGGAAATAAAGGAAAAAATAAACAAATGGGACTACATCAAATTAAAAAGCTTCTGCATGACTAAAGAAACCATCATCAAAATGAAAAGGAAACTGACAGTATGGGAGAACATATTTGCCAATGATACATCAGACAAGGTTTGATCTCCAAAATATGTAAAGAACTTATATGACTCAATACCAAGAAGACAGACAATCCACTTTAAAAATGGGCAAAGGATCTGAACAAATACTTCTCCAAAGAGGACATACAGAGGGTCCAAAGGCATATGAAAGAATATTCAACATCACTAGCCATCAGAGAGATGCAAATTAAAACCACAATGAGATACCACCTCACACCAGTCAGAATGGCCATCATCAACAAATCATCGAACAACAAGTGCTGACGAGGATGGAGAGAAAAGGGAACCCTAGTGCATTGTTGGTGTCAATGCAGACTGGTGCAGTCACTATGAAAAACAGTATAAAATTTCCTCAAAAAACTAAAAATAGAGCTGCTTTTTGATCCAGCAATTCCATTGCTAGGATTATACCCAAAGAATGCTGAAACACCAATTCAGAGTAACCTGTGCACCTCTATGTTCACAGCAGCACTATTCACAATAGCCAAGTGCTGGAAATAGCCTAAATGTCCGCCTGTAAATGAGTGGATTAAAAAACTGTGGTACATTTACACAATGGAATACTATGTAGCAGAAAGAAAGAAGGAACTCCTATCATTTGCGACAACATGGATAGAACTGTAGAGTGTTATGCTTAGTGAAATAAGCCAGACAGTGAAAGACAAATACCATATAATATTACCTAACACCGGCACTAATGAACAACACAAACAAATGAGCAAAATAGAACCAGAGTTAAGTAAACAAGGAGCAGACTGAAAATGACCAGGGGGGCAGGGGGAGGGGAGAAGGGGGGAAAGAAGGGGAAGGGATTAGTCAAGGAACTAGTATAAATGACCCATGGGCGTGGACAATGGGGTAACAGGGTGAGGATGGACTATAGGAGAAGAGGTGGGCACCGGGTGGGGAGGAGAGCAATGTGGGAAAAAGTGGAATGACTGTAATAGAAAAAAAAAAAAAAAAAGATAAAGTATTTTTTATTTTAGCATTTACTGGTAAAGTTACATTTTCTTCTTTTTTTAATGTTCCTTACTTTAATCTATTTTTTTCATTATTATTTATTCCCCTTACAACTTCTTCCACCCCCACCAACACCCCTCCCAGAAAATTACTACATTGCTGTCCATATCTGAATCTTTTTTCTTTTTAGCTTGATCCCTCCACCCCTCTACCTCCACCCCAGAGCTGTGATCCTGCTCTCTATGAGTCTGTCTCTATTTTACTTGTTAGCAGTTCATTCATTAGATTCCGCATATGGATAAAATCAAATGGTATGTTTTTCTCTGACTGGCTTTTTTCACTTAGCGTAATGTTCTCCAAGTCTATTTTACCCTTATTGCAAAGGGTAAAATTTTCTTCCTTTTACAGCCAAGTAGTATTCTATTGTGTAAATCTTCCATAATTTATTTTATCAGTTTATCTGCTGATGGACACTTGGGCTGCTTCCAAATTCTGGCTATTGAAAATAACACTGTGCTCTGTCTGGCTATTGTGGCTCAGATTGAGTGTCGACCTGTGAACCAAAGGGTTGCTGGTTCGATTCCCATTTAGGGCACATGCCTGGGTTCCGGGCTGGGTCCCAAGCTGGGGCCACATGAGAGGCAACCACACATTGATGTTTCTCTCCCTCCTTTCCCCTCTCTCTAAAAATAAATAAATAAAATGTTGTTTTTTAAAAAGAAAGAAAATAACGCTGCAATGAAAATAGGGGAGTTTATATTCTTTCAAATTAGTGCTTGAGATTTCTTCAGATAAATTCCCAAAAGTGTAATCACTGAATCATAAGGTAGTTCTATTTTTAATTTTTTGAAGTAACTCCATATTGCTTTCCACAGTGGCTGTACTAGTCTGCATTCCCACCAACAGTCAAGAAAGTTTCCCTTTCTTCACATCCTCACCAGAACTTCTTGTTTTTTATTTAGATGATAGTCATTCTGACAGTTGTGAGATGGCATCTCATTGTGGTTTTGATTTGCATTTCTTCCATGATTAGTGATGTTGAGCATCTTTTCATATGTCTGTTGGCCATCTGCATGTCCTCTTTTGAAAAGTGTCTTTTCAGGTCCTTTGCCTATTTTTTAATTGGATTGTTTCATTTTTAGATATTGAGTTTTGTAAGTTCTTTATAATATAAATTTTGGATATTAACCGCTTATCAAGTGTATCAGCAATAATGTTCTTTCATTTTGTGGGTTGTCTTTTTATTTCGTTGATAGTTTCTTTTGCTGTGGAAAAACTTTTTAGTTTGATGTAGTTTCATTTGTTTACTTTTTCTTTTGTTTCCTTTGCCTGGGGAGATATATCAAATATATATATATATATATATATATATATATATATATATATATATATATAGGTGTGTGTGTGTGTGTGTGTGTGTGTGTATTCCTGCAAGCAATGTTCAAGATTTTACTGCCTATGTTTTCTTCTAAAACTTTTATGGTTTTGGGTTTATCACTTAAGTCTTTAATCTACTTTGAATTTATTCCTGTGTGTGGTATAAGAAGGTGATCTAGTTAAGGAACTAGTATAAATGATCCATGGACATGAACAATAGGATGGGGATTGACTGTGGGAGAGGGAGGAGGTGGACAAGATAGGGGAAAGCAATGGGGTGGAATAGGGACCACTGTAATAGAAAAACAATTAAAAAAAGAAGAAGTTGGGAAATTCCGGCCAAGATAGAGGCCTAGACTGACACGCTCCATCTCCCTCCACAACTAAGAAGGAATACAACTACTGCAAAAGCATAAATAACCAGAAGTTCCAGAAAATAGAGCTACATGGAAGTCCAACATATGAAGTTATAAACAAGTGGTGCTCATCCACACAGATAGGAGGGGCGAAGCCAGGGCAGAGCGGTCATGCTGTGCTTACGTAGCACCTGTGGCAATGGCGGTGGGACTTCAGTAAGCACAGATACCAGTGTTTAAGGGGAGGTGAAAAGTGCCTGGGGAGCACACCTGGCTGCAGACCAAACCCATCAGCTCATGATTCCAACACTGGGGAAGGCAGACCCCCATTGCCTTGCACTGTGAGGGCTGGAGTGCGTGGGGATGGAGGAGGAGGCTCCTGGTCTCTCAGCAGAGAGTGAATGGCAGGAATCCATCTTAGACCCCCATCCCCACACAAAGCCACGGTGTGGTGAGAAGGGTCACCTGGTAGTGTAGAGTGCACGGGGCTCTGCCCCCTATAGAGTAGGAGGTGTGACAACTCTGTCCAGGAAGCAAAGGCTAACACAAAACTGCCAGGATGGCAGGGATCATGATGGTGATCCCAATCACACAGCTGACCAGAGAGCAAATATATGATCTATTGGACCAGCAGATAGATAATCTTTCTGAGGCTCAGGTCAGAGCTCTGGTTATAAGAAAGCTAACAGACCTAACAGCAGATCTTAAACAAGATGGGGAAGAAATGAAGGCTAGTCCTGCTGAAATAAACAAAAACACATACGAAATAAGTGGAGAGGGAAGGAAAACCAGGGATCAAATCAACAAACTGGAACATAGGGAAAGAACAAACATTCAACCAGTGCAGAAAGAGGAAACAAGAAGTGAGGAAAATGAGGAGAGGCTCAGAAACTTATTGGGCAGCTATAAGTGGGCCAACATCTGAATCATAGGGTTGCCAGAAGATAAAGAAGAACTAGAATTGAAAAATTATGTGAAAAAATAATGAAGTAGAACTTCTGCAACTTGGGGAAGGAAATAGAATTACAGGTCCAGGAAGCACAGAGAGTTCCAAAAAACTGGACACAGGGAGAACCACACCAAGACACATTATAATCAAAATGTCAACAATTAAGGATAAAGAGAGACTCTTAAAACAAGCAAGAGAGAAGAAGAGAATTATATACAAATAGGTCCCAATAAGACTATCAGCTGATTTCTCAAAAGAAACTCTGCAGGCAAGAAGGGACTGCCAAGAAATATTCAAAGTGATGAAAAGCAAAAACCTACAACCATGGTTACTCTATCCAGCGAAGCTGTCATTCAGAATAGAAGGGCAGAGAAAGCGCTTCCAGGACAAAGTAAACCTGAAGGAGTTCATCAGATCCAAACCTTTGTTATATGAAATGTTAAAGGGACTTGTTTAGGAGAAAGAGGATCAAAACTATGAACATTAAAATGAAAACTGTCTCACAACAACCAACAACAGAAGCTAGAGAATTGAAACAAAGGCAGACTAAGTAGGCAATGAAAGAGGAAAAATAATTATAGATATGGGGAACATATTAGGGGGAAGTCAGTGTGGAGGGGAAAAGGGAGGGAGATGGTACAGGAATTAAGAAGCATAGTAGGAGGGAGTGGAGTAAATAGGAAGATGTCCAGAACTATAAGCACAACCAATGGGCATGGACTAAGGAGGGGAGGACAACTGGAGGGAGGGCGGTCACTAGGTGGAGGGGAATGAAGGGAGAATAAATTGGGACAACTGTAACAGCATAGTCAGTAAAGCATTTTTTTTTTAAGGAAGGTGATCCAGTGTCAGTTTTCTGCACATATCTGTCCAATTTTCCCAACACCATTTATTGAATAAACTATAATTAGCCCACTTTATGTGATTTCTTCCTCTTTTAAATATTAATTGATCATAAAGGTGTGGGTTTATTTATAGGCTCTCTATTCTGTTTGTTCCTTAATCTATGTGTATGCTTTTATGCCAGTACCATGCTGTTTTGATTACTATGGGCTTATAGTATAGTATAATATTAATTACTATGTACCTCCAACTTTGTTATTCTTTCTCAGAATTACTGTTGCTATTCAATGTCATTTGTGTTTTCATATAAATTTTTGGAAATATCCTAGTTGTGTAAAATACATCATTGGAATCTTGATAGGAATTGTTGAATCTATGAATTGATTTAGGTAGTGTGAACATGTTAGTGTTGTTAATTCCTCCTATCCATGAATCTAGTATATGCTTCCACCTATTTGTATCTTCTTCAATTTATTTTGTAGGGTATTACAATTTTCCAAGTACAAATATTTTACATCCGTGTTTAAATTTATTCCTAGGTATTTTATTATTTTTGAAGCAATTGTGAATGGGATTGTTTTCTTAATTTCCCTTTCTGACAGTTCATTATTGGCATATAAAAATGTAACTGATTTCTGGATATTAATTTTGTATTCTGC
This sequence comes from Furipterus horrens, assembly GCF_987537825.1. Taxonomy (NCBI): domain Eukaryota; kingdom Metazoa; phylum Chordata; class Mammalia; order Chiroptera; family Furipteridae; genus Furipterus; species Furipterus horrens. The sequence goes on from NW_028327175.1 coordinate 73,400,528, forward strand.
TACTTTGATGAATTTGTATATCAGTTCTAGTAGTTTCTTGATGGAATCTTTAGGATTCTCTTTACAGTATTATGTCATCTTGAAACAATGACAGTTTTACTTCTTGCCTTCTAATTTGGATGACTTTTATTTTTCTTCTTATCTGATTGCTGTGGCTAAGACTTTCAGTACTATGTTGAATAAGAGAGGTGAAAGCAGACATCATTGTCTTGAGGGGAATGCTTGTATTTTTTCCCCATTGAGTATGATGCTGGCAGTGAGTTTGTCATATATGGCTTTTATTATGTTTAGGTATGTTCCCTTTATTCCCACTTTGCTGAAAGGTTTAATTGTAAGTAGGTGCTGGATTTTATCAAATGCTTTTTCTGTGTTTATTGATATGATCATGTGTTTTTTATCCTTTATTTAATTTATGTTGTGTATCACATTTATTGATCTGTGAATGTTGTACCAACCTGGAATCCCTGGAATAAATTCCACCTGGTATGATCTATGTGATGCATTGCTGTATTTGCTTTGCTAATGCTATATTTTGTTGAGGATTTTAGCATCTATGTTTATCAGGGATATTGGTTTATAACATTCATTTTTTTTGTAGTGTCTTTATCTGGTTTTGGAATTAGAATAATGCTGGCCTCTTAAAAGGAACTTGAGAGTCTTCCCTCTTGAATATTTTGGAATAGTTTGAGGAGAGGTGTTAATTCTTCACAGAATGTTTGGTAAAATTCACCTGTGAAGCCATTGGTCCAGGTCTTTGGTTTATTGGGAGTTTCTAATCTCTGCTTCAATTTCATTAGGTATAATCTGTCTATTCAGATTCTCTGATTCTTCCTAATTTAGTTTTGGAAGATTGTATGTCTCTAGGAATTTACCCATTTCACCCAGGTTGTCCAATTTGTTAGCATATAGTTGTTCATAATATTTTCTTACAATCCTTTGTATTTCTTTGGTGTCAGTTGTTATTTCTCCTCTTTCATTTCTGATTTTATTTATTTGGGTCCTCTGTGTTTTTTCTTGATCAGTTCACTTAAAGACTTGTCAGTCTTGTTTATCTTTTCAAAGAACCAGCTCTTGGATTCATTGATCTTTTGCATCATTTTTTACAATTCTATTTCATTTATTTCTGCTCTGATATTATTTCCTTCCACCTACTCTGGGCTTTGTTTGTTCTTTTCCAAGTTCCTTTAAATGTAAACTTTGTTGTTGTTTTTTTTTTGTTTTGTTTTAAAGTATACTTTATTGATTATGTTGTTACAATAGTTCCATTTTTCCCCCTTTGCTCCCCTCTGCCCAGTATCCCCCTTCCCTCCAGCAATCTCACTCTTTTTAGTTCATTGACATTTAACTGTTCATAATTTTGATCTTCTTTTTCTTAAGTAAGTCCCTTTGAGATTTCATATAATAATGGCTTGGTGATGACGAACTCTTTTAGCTTTACCTTGGCTGGGAAGCACTTCATCTGCCCTTCCATTCTAAATGATAGCTTTGCTGAATAGAGTAATCTTGGTTGTAGGTTGCTTTTCATCACTTTGAATACTGCTTGCCAATCCCTTCTTGCCTGTAAAATGTCTTTTGAGAAATCAGCTGATAGTCTTATAGGCACGCCTTTGTAGGCAACTCTCCACTTTTCTCTTGCTGCTTTTAGGATTCTCTCTTTTTCTTTCACCTTTGGCATTTTAATCATGATGTGTCTTGGTGTGATCCCCTCTAGGTCCAGCTTGCCCAGGACTCTCCATACTTCCTGGACTTGTATATTTACTTCCTTTGCAAAATTTGGGAAGTTTTCCTCCATTATTATTACACATAAGTGTTCAATTTCTTATTCTAACTCTTCTCCTTCTGGCACACCCATGATTCGAATATTGGCACATTTAATGTTGTCCCAGAGGTTCCCAAGCTTCTCCTCATTTTTTTTCAATTCTTGTTTCCTAATTCTGTAGTGGTTGACTTTTTTTCTTCCTTATGTTACAAATCATTTATTTGAACCTCAGTTTTTCTCCCTTCACCATTGGTTTTTTTTTTTTGTGGATTTTTCTTCATTTCACTTAACATAGACTTCACTTCTTATGCTTTTGCCATACTCAAGCATATCTGTCAAGCCTGTGAGCATCTTTATCACCAGTGTTTTGAATTCTGTGTCTATTAGGTTGGCTATCTCCTTGTTGCTTAGTTCTCCCACTGGAACCTTGATTCGTTCCCCCTTTTGGCCCATATTTCTCTGTCTCCTCATCTTGACAGGTTCCTGTGTTTGTTTGCCTCTGTGTTTTAGGTAGAGCTGTCACTCCTGTTATGCTGTAATGGGCGGAGCCTTAGAGATTCATCAGCACGGGCAACCTGTTTCACCACGTTGTGGCACTGTATGTGGGGGAGGGGTCTGAGAGGGAACAATGCCATCCACTCAGCACTCGCCCCTTTTCCAGGCACTTCTCCCACTTCCATATGGGACAGGCGCCCCTCTAGCTGTTGCCCTGGCCATTGCTCCCAGAGTGGGTGGGTCTGTGGATGTTCTAGGACTATGGGGGCCCTTTAAACAAGTGGACTCTGCTGAGAGACTGGCAGTTTCTTCCTCCATCCCAACCCCAAATGGTTTGCACAGTCAGAAGCAATGAGGCATGATTTTCCCCGCTGCTGGAACCGTGAGCTGCCTGGTCTGGTCAGGAGCTGGGAATGCTCCCCAGGTGCTGCCACTGCTACCACCACCACACTGCATCCTCTCTGCCCAGTTCTGCCCCTCCTACCTGTCTGGATGAGTATTTCTTCTTTATTTCTTTGTTTGCTGGACTTCCATGCAGTTTGATTTTCTGGAACTTCTGGTTGTTTCTAGTTTTGAGGTAGTTGTATTCCTTCTTAGTTGTGGAGGGAGATGCAGCATCTCTCTCTATGCCTCCATCTTGGCTGGAAGTCCCTCTAAATGTAAACTTTGTTTATTAGAACTTGTTCTTGTTTCTTGTGGTAGGCCTGTAATGCTATGAATTTCTCTCTTATGATCACTTTCCCTATGTCCCACAGAATTTGGGGTTTTGTGTTCTCATTTTCATTTATTTCAAGGTACCTTTTAATTTCTTCCTTGATTTCCTTGTTTGTCCATTGATTGTTTAATATCATGTGATTTAACTTATATGTTCTTGTGTATTTTTCTGTGTTCTTCTTGGGATTGACTTCTAGTTTCATGGTGTTGTGGTCAAAGATGCTTGATATGATTTCAATCTTCTTAAATTTACTGAAACTTGTTTTGTGTCTTAACATGTGATCTATACTAGAAAACATTCTATGTGCACTTGAAAAGAATGTATATTCTGCTGCTTTGGGACGAAATGTTCTTTAGACATTTATTAAATTCATTTGATCTAGTGTGTCAGTAAAGGCCCACTTGTTGATTTTTCTGTCTGGAAAAATCTATCCACTGAAGTCAATAGGGTGTTAAAATTCCCTGCTATAACTGTATTTCTGTTCTCTCCCTTCATGTCCATCAAGATTTGCTTTACATATTTAGGTGCCCCTATGTTGGGTGCATAAATGTTTACTAGGTGTTTTGCAAATGCTTGAGGCCAAAGCAGGTTCACTTGAGATTTGGGCAGACAGAAAAGTTAGAACACGCGGAGCTGTGGAAAATGTCTGATGTGCCTTTATTTGGGGCAATCCACGTTGTGCTGCTCTCCTGTGCTGCACTGCTCACTCCTTCTTCTGCTCTCTGCTTCTCTACCCACTCTGGGTGCACTCTCTCTCTCTCTCTCTCTCTCTCTCTCTCTCTCTCTTCTCTGTGCATGCTCTCTCTCCCTCTTTCCTATTTACTATTCATGGACAAAGCCAATTGCTTGCCAAAATGTGACATCATTAGTTACATAATGGCAAGTGCTGCTCACATGCAAGTCTCTATTATCTCTAAGCTGCTTATGCCTGGACTTCTGGGTAAGGGAGCCTGGCTGACTCCATTTTCCCTACACTAGGGTTATATCCTCTTGTTGAATTGTCTCCTTTATCATTATGTAATGTTTGTCTTTGTCTCTTATTATAGCTTGGGTTTTAAAGTCTTTTTTGTCAGATATAAGTATTGCTACCCCAGCTTTATTTTCTTTCCATTTGCATTGAAATATCTTTTTCCATCCATTTACTTTTAGTCTGTGTGTATCTTTCATTCTGAGGTGGGTCTCTTATATTTTCTTTTCAAAACAGTACTAGAGGGGATTCAGCTAGAGCTTCATGGGATGCAGCTATTAAGTATAGCTCCTCATCAATGCTCATCAGAGAAACTTTAGAATAGGAATCCAACTGGCATTTTAGGTTTATTTTTAAAAAGACCTCAGTCATATTCTTTTACATATAAGAAATGTGTTTATAATATATATACCTAAATTTATATTATCTTTGTTCTTTATATACAGTATGTCTTAGTTGCACTCTGACAGTAGAGAGACCTAGAATGATTAACACAAAGTAACATTTAAGAGAAAGTTTCACATGCTGCGAAGCTGATTACATAAAAAATGTGTGATAGGAAGGGGATTAATTTAAATAGTTTTTAAGGCCACTAATGTAGTAGCTATGTGCGTGATATAGACATAAAATGAAAGTTTATTTTCTAAACCATACATGAATTTTCTGTTTTATATCCTTACCCACTTCTTTTCTCTCTCCTTGTTTGAAATCTACATTATTTATTTGTCATGAATTTTCTTTCTGGTTATTTAAACATGCCAGATGCCTTTAAATATATCAGAATAATGGCAAATAAAGCTATTTAAATAGCAAATAATTGCATAAACAGATTTTTATGAAGTGCAATATGTCTTCGAACCAAACAATTTTTTTTAATCAATAAGTCTTCTAGACAACTTCATGAATGAAGAGTTTGGTCAAGATTATAAATCACCTCAGAAATGACAAGATTGAAGGATTGGCCAGTTACTTGAAAAGCCGAAGAGAACAGTTCAAGTAATTACTTAAGAATTTAGATAAAATGAAATAACAAAAAACTCACTTTACCTTAGAAGAATATGGAGGTGAGGTAGAGAATGGGATTTTGGCCTGATTATTGTTTTTGTTTTTGTTTTTTAATTTTTTTAATCTATTTATTTGTTTATTTATTTGTAGAGAGAGGGGAAAGGAGAGAGAGGGAAAGAAACATCACTGTGTGGTTGCCTTTCACTCGTGCCCCCAACTGGGGACTTGACGTACAACCTAGTCATGTGCCCTGACTGGGAATCAAACCAGTGACACTTGGCTCGCAGGCCGACGCTCAATCCACTGTGGCCTGATTATTGTAATCTACTGTCCATAATGATCAAATTCATTGGATAAGTGTTGACATTATTTGTCTGGTATAATCATAAATTCAATGAATTTATAAGAAAGAAGACATAAATATACATTTACCTAGGCTTGACTTGGAATACCTATAGTAGTTTTAACAATCTTCTTTGTTACCGTTATTATGGGGTTAACAGTTTTAGAGAAATGGTTCCAGTTTATATCCCATAGGGGTTTAATTTAAAATTATGGAATTATGGGAAGGCGATCCCAGGAAGTACCCGTAGACCCTTTGTTCAGCCAAACCACATTTATGTCAACTTGGCATGTCAGAACTATGGGCTGTCATGAGCTCATAGAGTACCCCTGTGTAAACTGGAAAAGGTGTTTCACCATTTGAGCTTCTGCAGCCATTCTTTAGAGCACCCATTTTAGCAGATTGGGTGCAGGCTGAATTTCAACCATCACTTAGTCCCTTACTTAGCCAGTAACCTGCACAAATATATGCAGAAGCCCTAAACAGAATCAAGGATTTCTAAGGCATCATCAAGAATATATTTTTTTGAGTCTGTCCTTGACAATTAATTTGAATGTTTAGTATTTAACATTACCAAGTCTTTTCAATAGTTGATCAACTGCCTTGACAAAGGAGGTCACCACTTACCTCTATGTACTAATAACCCTTCTAATTTTTTTAACAAGAAACCCACTGCTGGTCTCATTTGTGAAAAAGAAATGCCCTGTTTGGGCAATAATCATTGAAATTTTCCTCAAGGAAAGCATCGATTCAGGACTTGCAATGATTTCATCATTGACCCAGTGGCCCTGGGAGCACAAAGCCTCAGATAAGAGCAGAGCTTATGTGGCAATTCAATTTCTATCAGGTAGAATTATACCATAAATCCAAAAGACAATAATGATTAGATCCATTGAATTAACATTGTGACAGTAAATACAATAAAAACATCTTTGAATGCAATTTGCTCTGCTAGTCCAGGATTCAAATGTGATTGACTTTAAATTTTTTAAAAATCTTTAAAATTAGATTTTAGGATTAGATTCTATAGTTCCCTGAAAGAGAACTGGGGGAAATATATTTAAAATATTTTCAGTTGGTGTTGATGGCATTGGGTATATAATGGTATATTTTTCTTTCTTCCAGATCGTTAGGAGTCTCTAAAGCCTTTTTTCTTAAGCAGGGGGCAAAAAACAGAATTAGGAAAGGAAATGACCTTTAATTTAAGAAGGCAAGAATTTTCATATCATGTGGTGTGTTAAACTTGCAAGAATGCAATGTCCTCATCTGGTTTGCTTTTGGGAACTAAGTAATCTATAAATTTGACATTATTTGTATAAAGTACATTAAAACAACAAAAGTAAGCTGAATTGTTATTAAATTTGTGCAAACGCAGTCACTAAATTATAACAGTAAGGCATTATTATGCAAATTAGAGCTAATTTTACAATATTCCTACTTAATTGTTTACAGTGCAGTAGAATTATGGCACTGTTAAACGGGACAGAATGTTGTGTGAAAGAGTGTGTTTTTAATTTGAACGATTTTTATTTCTGTGCTTTTTTTTTTTTTAGTTAGTTATAGTAAGCATGGAAAAGGGATTTAGCATGGAGAAAACAAGGGCAGATGTCTCCTGCATTGTGTACTCAATGACTTAGCTAATTAATATTTTCCTCATGCTTCAGACTCACAGTTGGAGATATACTCTCTTCAGAGGTGTACAAGCTTCCTCTTTTCAGCCACTATGAGATGTCAGAACAGTCTACAAGGAATATTTGTAAGAGATTTGTTTTGAGACGAAGGGCTACTTGAGTGTGAGGTTCCTAAGTGGTCCTAAGCCTCCGGCTGTGTTCCTTAGCGAAGGGAAGGCTGCTCTGATGTGACAGCATGGAATTAAGTTTGAAATGACACTTAAGGAAAGGTTTGGAGGAGAAGACAAGACCACTCTCCATCCAGTGGAAAAATCACATTGAATAAACAGTAAGATGTTAATGAATGCTGCCCCAAAAGAAAGACCCGTCATCTTTTTAGGCAAATATCAGTACCTGGGATTTGTTTGTGAAGGGCACTCTGCTTCCTGTTCCCCTTATAATCTTTGCTTTATCCTTCATATTACTCAGCAATTTCATGTAAGTTAAACTGTCAGCATATGAGAATCCTCTGTGCCAACGAGATGATTTTTCTTCTCCAGAAAATCTTGCCAAGTTTATAAGCCAAGAATCAGCTGAATTATAATGGCTGAAACTTCAAAGAGAAAGGAAAATGAAAAATATTAAAATATTTTTGTAAAAATTCTTGACTCTTAAAATCAGCAGGAGCTGATAGATATGAGAATAACATAGTAAATTTTATGGATGAGACCTGGAGGGGTCTGAATATCTGGTGATAAGAAGGTGCCCCCAGGTGGAGTCTTTTTGCCTAGTTATTCTCCATCTCTAGGGGGGAAATGTGACTATAAAATTCAAAAGAGAAACATGTCACATGAACAGAATTGCATTGTTTTTCTTTGGGCTTAGCACAAGTTGCTCTGCTGATGTGATTCACGTTTTTTTCCCTCTGTTTTGGAAACTTTCAAAAATCTCAATACAAAGTCTCTTGATCACTCCTCTACTTATATTAAAATGAGCCAGTATATTAATAATCTTTTTAGTTGTTTATTTAGTATGCTCTCCAGGATACCTGTAAGTACTTATTTTTTTTACTCTATAGCCTTCTCTCTCTACTTTGGCTCTCTTTGCAAAACCTGCTCTAGAGAAATTGCCTTAAACTCAACAATGTTACCTCTCCCAGGAGACTCTGCACTTCAACAGAGATCAACGATTAAGACCAACAAGAGCCTTTGCCTTCTAAATTTAGACAGTAGTGAGTATTTTACTGGAGATTTTAATTAGGAATTGTATTTGAATATTAGTAACAGAGACTAGAAATAACATGGCTTAATTGAGTTTTTCTCACATAAAGGAAGTCCAGTGATAGGCAGTCCAGGGCTTTGGGTGCTCCATGGTCATCAGGGATGCAGGCCCTTTTATTTTTCTGTCTCTTTATGTTGAAACTATAGCTTTTATCCTCAAATTCACCCTGTGGTCTAAGATGGGTGCTGTCATTATGTCCATATCTAGGCAGGAAAGAGAACAGGGTGGGGGTGGGATGTGATTGTTGTGTTTTATTACACACACACACACTCTCATACACTGCTTTTGATTTTCATCTCCATTTCTGGCAGAGGTCCTAAAACCCTTGGGCTGATTGACAGGAGAAACAACCAGGTGATGAGAAAGTTGGAAGTCTTATCATAAGTCCAGCTGCTACCTCCAGGGAGGGGTGGTAGCTTAGAAGTTGAGTCAATTACCAATGGCCAATGATTTAATTAATCAGTCATGACTATATAATGGAAATCACTATAAAACCCCAAAATGTCAGGTACCAAAGAGCCTCTGGGCTGGTGACCACATGGTGATTTGGGGAGAGTGTTGTACCTGGACAGGACACGGAAACTCCCCGCATATTGCCCTGTGCTTCTCTTCATCTGACTGTTCCTGACTTATGTCTTTTATAGTAAACCAGTGATTTAGTAATTGAAATGTTTCTCTGCGTTCTGTGAGCAACTCTAGCAAATTAATTGAACCTAAGGAGGAGTTCATGGGAACCTCTGGTTAACAGCCAGTTGGTCAGAAGTACAGGTAAAAACCTGGGCCTGGGACCAGTGTCTGAAGTGCTGGGGTTAGAGGTATAGGACTGACTCCTTAAGCTCTGGGATCTAAAGCTATCTCTGGGTAGATAGTGTCAAAATTTAATTGAATTCTTAGACACTCTGCTGTCTGAGTATTACTTGCTGGGAGTGTAGAGGAACCCCACCACCACCACCACCACCACATTGGAAACTAAGTCTCAGGACACCAATTCAGGTGGTATAAATGAATCCTAGCTGACTATCTCCCTTTTATGGTTTTTCCTCAGAAGTTCTCCAAGCAATTTGGTTTACATCTTATTGACCATAACATTTTGCTTAGGAATGTCTCTGCCCTAAATAAATTTGGGGGTTTTGATGTTAAGAAAAAAATTAGAGAATAATTTTGGATAGGTGACTAGAAGTTTCTGCTGTATTTTTTAAAATGCAAACTTTCTGACAGTTACCTACCTACTTCCTTTATGTTCAAGACCAGTCCTCTCTGTAAGCCCATTCCATCATTTTTTAAAAAGATCTGAATTACAGTTAATATATGGAATGAAACACATGGTTCCATAATCACAAATATAGTTCATTCTTCATTCTCAGCTGTATTTAAAATGGCCAGTTGAGCATGTGTACTGCTCATTAGTCTCTCATGATTAGACAACCCTTAATTTTTCACAGTATTGGGACACTAGATGATCATGGATAAAAACAAACAAAGGAAGCGGGCAAAATGCCCAAATTAAACACCAATTTTCAGAGTTTAAAAAAAAATCCCTATTTAAATTGTCAATTGAATTTTACACATATGAAAGTAAATGAGAAAATCGGGCACTTTTCTAAATAATCAAATTTTGTGCTTATGTACAAACCCACGTAGAGAAGAAAATTATAGTTTGTGTAAGTGAAGAAGACAGAAGGAATTCTTGTTTAAAGGAAGTTGTCAAAAAAAAGTGTCTTAATATTTAGTGTGTTGGTGTGAATGATTTAGCATTTAGGGGTAAGTAACTAAGATAATATCTTTTTAGTTTTTCTCTTTTGCCTTTCCTGCTTACCCTAACAAAGTGGGGAACCAAATGGTAAATTCTAAAGAAATCCAGAGTCAAGACTGTCAGAAACACACATGGATAATACTAACTGAAGAAGCAAGGGCTGAAGATATTCAAAACCTAAGTGTGTCATTTACAGCCTTGAAACTCATGGACTGGTTGTATAATACTATAGCCTCTTCCCCTTGTTTAATTATGACATTGGCTGAGGCCCATGTTAGAGTCACAAGGGTCTCTTTGTTGATTCTGGACTTGTATTCATACACAGCTGGCTTTAGAACCTGCTCTGCTCCTTCCCTGTCAGGAGGTTTTGGGCAAAAGACCAGGCTTTCTGGGGTTCAGTTACCACCTCTAGGGTGTTGTTATGAAGATGATGGAGATAACATGAGGGGCAGACTTGGCACATAGTATTAGCTTGAACATTAGTTGATGCCAGTGAAACATGGGGAGAACTAAAGGCCAGTTGGAAACTTGTAGACAAAATATGTTCCTGTTCTTTTATGGTTTTCGGGTGGGATACAATAGTCAAACGTACAGTGATTGAAATCTGTTGTACATACAGTACATAAATCATCAGCATGAGTGATCAATTATTAAATATAATAAAATGTAGTTAATAACACAACTATAATAAATATCATTTTAATTGAGTTATAGTTAACATATAACATTAGTTTTAGGTGTACAACATAATTTGACATTTGTATATATAGTTAAATGATCACCACAATAAGTCTAGTTAACATCCCTCACCACATGGTTACAAAATTTTCTTGTGATGAGAACTTTTAACATCTACTCTCTTAGCAACTTTCAAATATACAATAGAATATTATTAACTATAGTCACCATGCTATATATTACATCCCCAGGACTTATTTATTTTATAACTGGAAGTTTGTACATTTTGACTACCTTCACACATATCTGTCTCCCAACTCTCACACAGCTGCCTCTGGCAACCACCAATCTGTTCTTTGTATGTATGAATTGAGAGGGAAGGGAAGATTGTCTTTTTTTTTTTTTTTAAGATTTTACATATAAGTGAGGTTATACAGTATTTGTCTTTCTCTGTCTGATTTATCTTACTTAGCAAAAGGACCTCAGAGTCTGTCTCTGTTGTTGGAAATGGCAGGATTTCCTTCTTTTTTATGGATGAATAGTATTCCATTGTGTGTATATGTGGGTGTGTGTATACATTCCATGGTATACATGTGTAAGTATGCATATATTTTCTTTATTCAATCAACCATGGATGGACACTTACATTGCTTCCATGTCTCAGCTGCTGTAAATAATTCTTCAGTGAACGTGGGAGTGCACCTATCTTTTCAAGTAAGTGTTTCTTTCTCTTTGGCTAGATATCCAGAAATAGAATTGCTGGATCAAAAAAATAATGGATATGATAGTTCCATTTTTAATTTTTGAGGAACCTCTATACTGTTTTTCATACTAGCCATATCAGTTTACATCCTCACCAACAGTACCGTACATATGGTTTCCATTTTCCACATCCTTCCCAACACTTATTTCTTGTCTTTATGGTAGCTATTTTAACAGGTATAAGGTGATAACTCATTGTGGTATTGATTTACATTTTCCTGATGATTAGTGATGTTGAGCGTCTTTTCATGTAGCTATTGCCCATGTGTAGATCTTCCTTGTTAAAATGTATATTCATATCCTCTACCTATTTTGTAATTGGACAGGTTTTTTACTATTGAGTTGTATGAGTTTTTATATATTTTACATATTAACCCTACATCAGATATATGATTTGCAGATACTTATTCTAATCCCATGGGTTGCCTTTTCATTTTGTTGATAGTTTCCTTTGCTGTGCAAAAGTTTTGGTTTGATGTAGTCCCACATGTTTATTTTTGCTCTTTGTTGCCTTTATTTTGGTGTCAAATCCAAAAAAATCATCACTAAAACTCCTTTCAAGAAGCTTATCCCCTATGTTTTCCTCAGAGTTTTATAATTTCAAGTCTTACATTCAAGTATGTAATCCATTTTGAGTTAATTTTTGTGTACAATGTAAGACAGTGGCAGAATGTCATTCTTTTACATGCAGCTGTTCAGTTTTCCCAACACAAGGTATTAAATAGACTGTCCTTTCCCCACTGTATTTTTTCAGTTGCTTTGTTATAGATTAATTGCCCATATATGTATAAATTTATTTCTGGGCTCTGTTCTGTTTTATTGAATTATGTGTCTGTTTTTATGCTGTTGTGACTATTTTGATTATTATAGCTTTGTAATATAATTTGAAATCAGAAAACAGGCCTCCACCTTTATTTGTCTTTCTCAAGAATGCTTTGGCTAGTCGGGGTCATTTGTGGCTTCAAACAAATTTTAAGTTTTTTTTGGTCCTTTTTCTATGAAAAGTGCTATTAGAATTTTGATAGGGATTTTACTAAATCTGTAGATTGTTTTGTGTATTATAGACATTTCAACATTAGCCTTCCAACCCATAAGCATGGAGTATCTTTGCATCGTTTAGGTCTTCTTAATTTCTTTAATCACTGTCATAGTTTTCAGTGTACAGGTCTTTCATCTTGGTTAAAATTTTTCCTGGGTATTTTATTCTATTCTTTTTGATGCAATTTAAAATGGGTTTGTTTTTTAATTTATCTTTCTGATAGTTTGTTATTAGTGTATAGAAACCCAACAGATTTTTTAATATTAATTTTTGTATTACTCAGTTTTAATTTGCTTTTTCCTGATAATTAGTGATGTTGCACATTTTTTTCGTATGTCTCTTGATCATCTCTATCTCCTTTGGAACAATGTCTATTCCTATCCTTGGCCCATTATTTAATTAGATTGTTCTATTTATGTTGAGTTTATTTATGTTGAGTTGATATGAATTTTTAATATATTTTGGATAATAACCCCTTGTTGGATATATTATTTGCAAATATCTTCTCCCATTCAGTAAGTTGTCCTTTCATTTGATTGATTATTTCCTTCACTGTGCAAAAGCTTTTAATTTTGATGTACTTTTGATTGTGTATTTTATCTTTTGTTGCTGTTGCCTGGGGAAAGATGTATTCAAAAAGACATAACTGAGAATTATCTCAAAGATTTTGGTGCCTATGTTTTCTTCTATGAGTTTTATGGTTTTATACCTTACATTTAAATTTTAATTCATTTTTAGTTTATTTATGTATATGATGTAAGGAAATGGTCCAGTTTCATTTTTTTGCATGTATCTGTTCAGTTTTCCCAGTACTATTTGTTGAAGTGATTGTCATTTCTCTATTGTTTATTCTTGTCTCCTTTGTTAAAGCTTAATTGACTATGTAATCATAGGTTTATTTCTAGGTTATTTATTCAGTTCCATTAATCTATGTCTGGCTTATGCCAGTACCATACTGTTTTGTTTACTATTGCTTTATAGTATAACTTGAAATCAACAAGTAGATACGTCTGATACCTCCAACTTTGTTCTTCAAGATAACTTTTGCTATTCAAAGTCTTTTGTGGCTTAATGTAAATTTTAGGATTATTTGTTTTGGTTCTGTAATAATTTTCATTGGTATTTTGATAGGGATTACAGGGAATCTATAGATTTCATTTGGTCATGTGGACATTTTAATGATATTAAATCCTTCCAATCCATGAGCACAGTATATATGTCCATTTCTTTATGTCATCTTCAATTTTTTAAATCTGTGTTATGTATTTAGTGCACAGGTTTCTTTCTTTCTTTCTTTTTTTTTTTTTTTTTTACCTTCTAGGTTGAATTTATTCTTATGTATTTTATGCAGTGGTAAATGGAATTATTTTCTTTTTTCTTTTTTTGATAGTTTGTTATTAGTGCATAGAAACATGGCAGACTTCTGCAAATTAATTTTGTATTCTGCGACTGTAATGAATTCATTTATTAGTTCTAATAGCTATTTTTTGTGTGGAGTCTTAAGTTTCTCTATATAGTATCATGCCAGTTGCAAATAGAACAGTTTAAAATATTATTTTCAATTTGGATGCCTTTATCTTTTGTTGTTGTTTCTGTGTGATTGTTGCAGCTAGAACTTCCAATACTATGTTAAATAAAATGTTGAGAATTGGCATCCTTGTCTTTCTCCTAATCTTGTATTAGACCTTATGGGTCTCATGGATGCAAACCCCAATGGCTTAAAAATCTAGATGTTTGGGGGCCCATCTCTCCGGTTTAGGTATTAAAAGATGGTGTGTCAGATGTGTGCTTCAAAGCCTTCACTCCTCAGAGAGAATTTTGGGTTTGGAGTTCCCTCCTGATTGTGGGTCTCAGAGCTGGGGGAGGGATTTATGACAAGATAGTGTCTCATCCTCTTTTACTTACTTGGTTTTTTTCTTGTTTTCCTGACGTGTAGGAATTGCTCAGCTAGATTTTTTTGTTAGTTTGTTTCAGAAAAATAAAGTCCCATATGTAGCTGTAGATTCAGTGTGTCCATGCGAGGAAGTGAGTTGAGAATCCTAACTCATCATCTTGAACAAGAATCTGCATTAAAAAAAAAAACAACAGTATCCTGTATAACCTTGGATGACTTCCACGGTAATGCCAAAAAACAATGGTTAATATGATGCCTAGGAACAGAAGTTGACTATGTTCAATGCTATCTACCTTCCCCTCCCTTGCAGGTATTAACTAGTTTCTAGACCAAGATATTCCCATTAGGCCACTTTCACTCAACATATAAAATGCGCATCTTGAGCTGATGAAAATAAAAAGTGTCCAGTCCACTCCATAGTAAACATTCCTAATTGTTACATTTCTCTGCATTTTTCATGACTTGGTATATTATAGCTGTGAGAAATGTTACCATCTCTGGGTCTATCAGGGGTAACTATAAAGTGATGACTTATGACTTTAAGCAAACACAAAGGGAGTTAAATGGCCAAAAATAGTTGTCCTTCAAAGTAATAACTTCAGAAATTCATATTGATTCCAGAAATTCTGAGTTTATTCAACATATCTTCAGACTTTCCCTCAGAAATGCTTAAAATTCAAGGAAGAAAATTATATTGATGATTTACAAATTAGATCTCATTTGTTCTTAGAAACAGCATTACCCAGATAGCTCATCCTCTGTCCTTATCAGTATTGCTTTTGAGGACTTTTGGCTACTTCTAAAAATTAAACATGCCTTCAAAATACAAAAATTGATCATCACTGATGACATTGAAAAGATTCTTAAAGCAATTATTAAAAAGGAGTGTTTTAAAAAGTTTTTTGAACAAAGGCAGCAATGTTAGGAATACTGTATGGCCTCCAGAGGACTCTTCAGAAGCAAAAGATTTATTTGGAAAAATACATTCTGATAGGTTTCTTTTTATAAAGCTGTCATCTCAGGTGTGTCATCTGTAGAGCCTTCCTGATTCTGTCAGACAAGAACATTTCCATCATTTACTCCATTCTTGGGAATATGACAAGTGATAGGGATCAGGGTAGAATTTGGGAAAGCTAAATGAACATTTGCAGTTCGGGCTGAGGGAAGAGAAAACAGGAGAAAAGCACTAAAAGGCAAAATATGAAAAAGAAGTTACTATGTTCAAATATTTCCTAGGTATTGTTTCTTATGTTCTTGTTGGTGACAGTTATATTGAGCCTTTAACACGATACAATTGCAATGCTTGTTACTTGACATACAATGTATCGTATAACTCTTCCAGGAACTGCATCTAAGAAAGGCGTTCTCACTCGTCTTTTATGAGTGAAGAGGCAGAGGAAATTTTTTCTGTAAGTAAATGGCCTAGACAGGATTCACACTCATGTTTCTCTGATTCCAAAGCCAGTGTTCTCTCGAATCACACCAGGAAGCTAACAGAAACCAGCATCCCACCCTTGATTTTTAGGAAGACGACAAGTTCAGATACAGCTAAGACACTCCCTGAGCCTGTCTCGTGTGATTTCTGTGGATTACATCAAATACCTTTATTTCAGAATTGCCATCTTTTAAGATCTCAAAACCATGCTTGGGATGGAGGGAACCCGAATAGCCATTATGATACTACTTGGTACTGTTTTATTTATTTGATTAACTTTCCCTTTAAAACTTTATTAACTTTTTCTATATAGGTTTTTGGTCTATGTCTGTTTTCATTGTGATCTTAATACTTCCATGCCACAATAGGCCACCATTAGGAATTAATTACCTTAATTAAACACCTGTTAAGTGGAAATAGTTGACATAGACTAACACTAATATTTCTCTACAGATCAGTATTACCTTAGGTTTTCCATTCCTCTTTTTTCCTCTCATCCCACACACCATTTCCAATTCTTCCTTTGTAAGCTGAGATAAAAGGAACAAGCAAGTGAGAAGCCTTCCTTCCACCTGACTTCTGACTGCACATAACATCCAAGCCTTCTTTAATTGGTCAGTTTCCTCCGATCTCTGTCATGAATGTTTTGTTTGTGGATTTAGGTCCCAAGTCCTTGATAGTAGATAGAAATCATGTCCAGCTAGGTGTTACACACAGTTCTTGACAGAACGCAAGAACCTCCAACTGACCAGCAGGAACCACGGTACACTAGTCAGAGACAAATGTCAAGCCTGAATGCTTGCTCTTTGTCTTAACATTGTGACAATTTTTTGTCCTGTGAACTATTACTGGAAATGGTGCACAAGGATATTGTTGGGGCTCCTGGTTCTTTAGAATTAGGCATGTTAGAGTTAGAATGTACCTACATTGATTACAGCTTTAGCGGATGATTAAGGTTTTTGTTTTGTATGATAAGAAGCAGAAGGCTGCTTATTTCCTCTAAGAGACTTCTGAGTTTTTTCTGCTAGTAGGGTGGCACGGGCAGCGTTTTTCCCTCCAAGGCCACCTCTTAGTCTGGTTCTGTTAGGCTTACCTTCCTCTTCAGTCCTCTCTTCTACCCTCTCCCCTTCTAGCTTTCCCTCTTCTAGCTCTGTTTCTAATTCCCTGGGGAGGCAATTCAGGGTCTGTCCTATGGGAGTCAGTTTTCCATTACTCTTTTAGCTCATCAGTAGTTGCTATCATCAGTTCCTTGGATTTTAATACCTAGACAGATGTATGCGCTCCATTAAAAGAGAAGTGCTGTGGAATGCGGTGTGTTGTGTGCCAAGATTAATCTATTCCTTGGATGTAGGTACTCACTTAGTTTTGGTTGACTGGGAAATTCTCATGTAGCTTTTGCTTAATGTCTGAGTAATTGGAGGGAGAAGGGTTACTTTGTTCTGTCTTCCTCCTTTTGTGACTTCCTCTTTTTGCACTTTGAGATTATGAGCAAGTGTGATTTCAGATGAGGAACACTTAACAGTGAGTCAGGGAGATGAAATTTCACTGAGATGCAGCACACAGGAAGGAAAAATGTGTGAAAAATCACGTTAACGGGGTTGTCTTGGTAGCTCATAGAGCAGATGAAGGAAATTCCCGCACAGCAGGCTTTAATAAAATTGGCAGGCAAGGACACTGGACTGTGGGAGAATACTGGGGAGGAATACAGAGACGGAGAGCGAGTGTAGGAATCATAGGGGCCTATTGGACATTCTTTTTCTGCACCTAATTTATTCTTTAAATGAGTTTCCAGATGAGAATTGTTTTGCCATAAATTTGCATTAGTAGACTTAAGAGCATGGTTGTACACTTCTTCCAACACAGAAGGTTAACCAAATATTAGGAAATATTACCATTTGACACTAAAGATTTCTAATCTCAAGGATACTTCATAAAGAAGGGATATTTATACCTATGTATCCCAGACTTTGGAAATTGAAATTGTCAAAGGAGTTGAAGTAAGACGTGGTCATTACTTAAGGAAGGGATTCATTATGTGGTTGTATTAAAGACACACCCACTCACAATACATTCTCCTCAAGGGCTTTAAAAATGTCATTGGATTTTTACATAACTTTCCTGGAACTTCTGTATTTCTCAGATTAAATGAGTCTATTACCAAAATAAATATGGAAGTCCTATTTTCATGTTGCATGAATCATGTTACCAAGGATCCACATTTATTTATTTGTTTTGCCTATTTTTAATATTTTCTCCACCTATCAGTTTGTAGGATTCTTGAGGGCAGAACCTTGTTTCTTTACTTCATAGATGTATCATACATGCTTAGAATATTTTGGGCTGATAGTAGGCACTCAATAAATTTTTACTGAATGAATGAATGAATGAATGATATTAAGATATCGGGGAAAGTTTGGCTCACATGAGTAAATCACCGAAGCCGAAGGTGGCAGCTAGCCCAGAACTCCTTGACCCCATTATGTCAGTGCCTGTCCTTTGAGTCACTGCCAGGGCTTTCATGTGAGAGGGCAGCATGGTCCCAGGGCAGTCTGCAGGAGAGACTACAAACTGAGTCGTGGTGTGTCCCTCTGTACCGGATTACTTCCTTCCATTCATGAAATATTGGTGGGGGTAACAACTTTACCATTTACCTTTTAGAAACTTCTGCTGAAAGTCCCTCCCCAAATTGAGGTTGGTGGCTGGAGATTGTCAGCAGCTTCCAGAGCAAGGGCCCAGCAACTTTAGCCCCCACCAAGGGCATTTTAACTAGTAAATGGTCTAGAAAAGGCAAAACAGCCAATTTTGCTGGTGACCCAAGGCCGAAATAAATACTGTCCTTAGATATGGATGATTTCTTTACAAGGGTGTCTGTCACTCTGAGCTTCCTTTACCGCTAGAGGAGACCATGAGCTTAGGCACAAAGTAGGGATAAAATGGCTATTTTAGCTGAAGATATCTATTGTATTAAAAGAGGGGAGGAAATAGGCTAACCACTGTGCCCCTGCTTTGTACTAGGTTCTGGTAGAGAGAGGAAAGGCCCTCAGCTCCTGCTGTTCTCAGTGGGGTCCCTCCAATAGCAGTTCTTGTATTAACCACTTCACTGTTTTGTCCCTGTCTCATTATCTGTTCTTCTTAGAATCTTTATTATTCATGGATGCAAAAAAAATCCCATCATTAAACCATCATAAATATTCATAACACTTTGCAATTGTGTGCATTTCATTAGCCACTTGGCAAAACTTCTCTGAAGTACCAGAGTTTTAAGGAAATCTGGTTAATGAGACCAGAGCCCAGGAAATGCAGGGTGGTTTTCCTACTTTCCTACATTATTTGATTTTAACCTGAAAACAAATGCAGAATATAAATAATAATTAAAAGAGATAAACAGGGGAGGCATTCCCTTGCAGTGAAGAGTTACACATTCCTTGGCTTTGTCTAGATCCTGCTTTTGTGTCAAGCAGAAGATAAGGGTAAACACTGGACTACAAGAGAGGGATTGCTAATAGATTCATCCAGGAGCCTACAAAGGCCAGATAAACCCCCTGCTTTGGTTAACAGGGACTTCTCAGGTTCTGTGTAATTACTGACGTCAGGTTGGAGTTGAGATAAGCATGGCCCTGTTGTTGGACTTATTATAGTAGATGGCCATCCCGTTTTTTAGTGTCTAAGAGAGAATTATATCCATCTCTCTCTCTTCTTCTAATCCAGTTTATCTAAACTGTGCACTCTCCATCAGTACTGAGAGCTTTTACCGCAGTGAAAGACAGCCCAGAGAACGTCTGCGGCCGCCAAGTTAGAACTGGAATAACGTGCTTCCCAACCACCAGCCCCTCCCATTAAGGCCCACAGATCTGAACCAGTGGGGACATTTTTTTGTTTTGACCACCCATTCGTGTCTTGAAACATTTATTTCCTGTCTTTTCAGCTTAAGAATTCTTACTACTGCAAAGGAATTTCTAAACAGCATGAGCTTGTAGGGAGAAAATATTTATCCCAATAAATGTGGTTTGTGGCTCTTGCCTGCCCTCGCTTAGGATGACTGTATGCCATTACCAATGGCACTTACGTTTGATAATTAGAGGCCTTCCCTATGGCTAACAGGTGCCGGGAAATTTCAGTAACATCTGAGACTGCTCAGCAGGTTCTGCTTTCCCTGAGGAGCTGATGCCAAGCAGAAAGGACTTACCACCAATTCAAGTATTAGACTGGCTGCTAGTTACATCCCATTGTTAGGACATGTGACATGTTAATGGGAGAGCGCTCCAGATTCCCCAGCAGAGGACCAATTAAGGAAGGTTCTCCTTGTTCTGCTCTTGTGGAACTAGTGGGTGCTTTTTTTCCACTATTGATTCTTGAGCTCATTTGTGGTGGTGTTTGGCATTCACCTCATTGTCTGTTTGGCCCATCTCAAATACTCTCTAATTAGAGTCTTATTCCTGTAACTCCTCCCTGTGCCAACTGATACGGGATATCAGCAGTGAAAGGGGGCTCTTTTCACTAGTTATTTTACATTTTACCTCATTAAAAAAAAAAAGGTCTGAATCTTCAAGAAAACTAAGTGTGTCATTTTATATAACTGATTGTGTCAATTTAGATGTAGTAACCTTTGAAATATGGCAAATTTCTTCAGTACTGAAATACTGAAATTCAAAATTGGGTTTTAAAAATTCTAGCAGTGTTAATTACTCCCTCTGTGCTTCCATTGCACTTTCTTCATAGCCCTCTTATCCTATCATATTTGTTTAATAGATTATTTTGCTTGCAAGGAACTGTGATTCATTCAGGCCAACTCAAATAATGAGGACTTATATTAAGGATGCCTGTGAAATGATGGAGTCAGAATCTCATGAAACCTCAAAATAAAAGCCAGATAATGACCAGGCATTACAGTGACTGGAACTAGAAAGTGATTCTGGGTTTAAGGGAGCAGCTCTGTGGAACTGAGCAGGAAAAAAAAAGTGGGGGCTTTGCTAGATGTTTTGACTAAGATGTTTTCTGTGTGTCTGCTCCTTTTTTGTTTATCCCCTTTTCTTCTGACTCATTCTATGTATATGACTTCTCAAGAAGGATTTACTAATTGTCCTGGGTAATTAACTAACTAGCAAGTAAGGGCAGAAATGTTTTGTTTTGTTTTTTCCTTGCCAGAACACATAGGATACTGACTAGCCTGTGGACTGGCTGAGCAGGTGTCCACTCTCTGTCCAGTCAGCTATGACCGTGGATGTATGATGTGGTATACTATGTGGCTTCCTTTCTTTGCCTTGAAAGGGACCATCGATATGACAAGCTCCATGACTGATGCGTATAACCCTGTAATGACTGGTAGCTTTATCTAAATGAAGCCAATCTCCTCGTCAAAATATTCATAGTGCTTAGCACAGGTTCTGGCCTATAGTAGGTGCTCCCTAAATTATAGCTAAATAAATAAGTGAATCTTTATATTCTTCTTTCCTGGGGCTAGTTCTGGATGAAGTAAAGTAACTTGCAGTCTGTATGTGACTTTATATCATTTACTTGCTAACAGTACGGAATTACCGAAGGTTCTGGATTCTAAAACATGATATATCCCACTTTCCCTCTGTCCTTTCCAGATTATTTTTTTCTTGATCTGTAAGAATCAAGCCATGCTGGAAGAGTCAGCAAGTAGAGAATCTATGGCTATGGCTGTTGTCACAGATATATAAACCGGGTGGCTTAAACAATAGCAATTTATTTCTCATAGTTCTGGAGGCTGGGAGCCTGAGATGAAGGTGCCAGCCAGCATGGCCAGGTTCTGGTGAGCATCTTCTTGCTGCTTTGCGGATAGCCACCTTCTCATGGAGTGCTCACATGGTGGAGAGCAGACAGAAGCAAGTGCTCTTGTGTTTCTTCTTATAAGGACACTAATCTCATCATCACCTTCATGACCTAACCACCTTCCAGAGGCCCTGTGTCCAAATATCACCACATCAGGGATTGGAGTTTCAACATAA
Organism: Furipterus horrens; assembly: GCF_987537825.1. Classification (NCBI taxonomy): domain Eukaryota; kingdom Metazoa; phylum Chordata; class Mammalia; order Chiroptera; family Furipteridae; genus Furipterus; species Furipterus horrens. The sequence goes on from NW_028327175.1 coordinate 73,422,236, forward strand.
GAATTTTGGAGGAACACACACATGAATGCTATAACAAGGCTAAACCTCATTTTAAGTGAGAAACTAGCTGTTCTCTCTAGTACCCTGGAGTCACTTGTCATAGAAAACTATAGAATAAGTCCCCAGTAGCATCCACAGGAAAAGCTGTTTTGAAAACTATAAATTTATATTCTGGTTTTTAAGGAGGTCTGGGCCTATTCCACTGGAGGGAAGGCTGGAGATCCCTCCTCAGGATATGAACTCCTCCCACTAAGCTGTGGGTTTCTCAGAGCCACGGAGGGATATCCCAGATGTTTGGGGCATAAGGCATAGGTCAGCCCCCCTCGCAGTGACTGCAGGCACATGGCATGACTGTGCTGCACTGCCTCATATAGATTTCCCAATGGAGCTATCTCTCAATGACAATTGCATCAAGATTCTGTGACCACAGTGGGCAGCACAACCATGGAGCACCAAGTCCAAAGTTCTGCTGGCCAAAGGCCCCTTCTTGCCTCCCATCACAAAGTCATCGTTTAGTTTTTCCTTCCTGTACAGCTATAAACTTGATCAGGGCAGAGAAAGAGATTACAAGCAAAATAAATATTGTACTGAAAGAAAAAAATTTAATCTTCCCTTTTGCAGATCTTCCCGTAAAAAAAAAAAAAAATTATTATTATTTTTTTGAGGTTTGTTCTTGGTTCTTTCCATATTGCTTGAAAGGAAAGCTTTTCAGAACTTGAAGAACTGCTTCTGAAATGCTATATACACCTACTGCATACAAGAACTAGGTTTCTGGGGGACAAGTACCTCTGCTTCCTTCTCTGCTGTCTCTTGTGCTTCCCCTGTAGCATTTTTGGGGAGTTTGGGTCAATTGCTGTGGAAAGAGCGTTCATCCACTTTTTCGTCCTTCCATCTATGGAGCTGTCAAAGTTTGGGCCAGAGCCATGTGGTGTCTGAGCCTGCTGTGAACAACTCGGCAAAGGAGTCTGGTGTCTTCAGTAGACAGAGCAGATAATAAGTCTTGTGGGCAGGATCGATGATAAAAGAAAGGAAAAAAAACCAAAACTAAGAGATAAGGACAGCTAAACAGATTCCAGGTAAAACTGATTCAGCTTGCTAATGAATCCACTACTAGTACTGAATTCCTGATACTCTTCTCGCTTCTCAAATCAAGTTTAAAAATTGATTCCATGCCAGTCGCAAGGGGCAGGGCTGTCAGTAACCAGGGAGATTAACTTGCTTCGTTGCATACTGACGGGGGCCAGAGAAGGGCAAGACCCACACATAATTCAGGGCACTCTAATTCATGGCAACCTCAAAATCAGAAGTAAAAATAAATCGAGGGTTTGTGATTTGCATGTGTATAGTTCAAACTAAACTAAACCTAACAAGGAAATGAATTTAAGGAAGTCACAAACCAACATGAGTTTTTATCACCTCTGTGGAACCTTGTGCCCAGGCTGGTCATCCCTTGGAGGCACAGACACTAGTCCTCTGGTGCTGAGTCCACACTCTCATACTTAGCCAGCTGGTCCAATGAGGAAAGTTGGGGATACGAACATCAGTGTAATGATGGCTCTGCCTGATTTAGGGACATCGAGGAACACGGTGGGTGAAAAAATTGGGTGCCTGAGAAACCAAGGATAGAAAATGCCAAGTGATGTCCCTGCCAGTGTGGACAGTTTTCGTTTACATCTGGAGCTCTGGAAAGTTCTCTACACTGTGGTCAGATCTGTAAAGATCACAGTGCCTGGCTGGCCATCTTCTATCAGGACTTCTTTTAACCTACATTTTTGCCCTGTGGCTTTAGATGTTATCAGCCTGATGTTAAAATGTATCTAAAGTGACCTGCAGTACCCTTTCAAATATCTCACTGCTCAGCATAGACAATGCCAAGAAGAAAATAAAAAAGAAGTGCTGTGAATATATTATTAGAAAAAAAAATGCAAGAGTGTGAATGTGTTTATGTCGAATATAGAGAAACTACTGAAAGGGTGACAATACAAATTATTTTCTCTTAAATTCTTCCTAATTTTTAGACAAGTTTGAATATTCACATAAACTGGGGATGTCTTGAGAAATTACAGAATTCAAGTTACATTTGAAAAAGTCCACTTTTGTAATAAGACCATTGACTCACAGACTGGGAAATTGCTTGGTGCTCCTCTCCCAGTTACAGTGCATTTGAAACTTCTTAAAGAAGGGGTAAATACTTTTCCTTCATCTGGAGCTCTTAATCAAATTCTTAGGAATGAAGAGTAACAGAAGAGGGGGCCTCTGTCCAAATCCTGGATCAGCTTGACTCTGATTCTTTCCCTAGGCTACCTGAGTTAAGTTGCTTTATTCTGCTTCTCCAGGGAAGAATGACAACAATTCTCCTTTCCGTTTAATTCTTCCCAAGCTTGTTGGAAAGAGCCATTAGTTTGTTTTATTCTTGATGCCTGTAAGATGTTGGGATGAAATACTCTCGATAAACCACAAAGCCTATTACTATTTTAAGTACCTGCATCTTCCAGGAGAAGGAACACATTGGCTCCCTGCAGGAGAAATAAATGGAGTCAGCTTTCTGGCTGGCACACTGTCTTTAGGAAAAAATTTAAAAAGACACAGATCTTCTTGTTCTGTCTGCTGCAGATAATGTCCAGATCTAGCAAAAGCAAAGCACAAATTTTGGAGGCATTAACACATTCCACACTCTGTGCTACATAATTTTTTTTTCTTCCCAAAGAACAAGCTCTGAACACAAAAAGGAAAGGATAGTAGGGCGTTGATAAAATGCATCTTCTAAGATTTGCATAAAAAGAAACATGTATTTTCTCTTATTTTAGTGTCTTGTTTCACAGCCAGGAAGGAAAGAAAACGACTTTGGCTACCTGCATTTCAAATGATATGTGCAGTTTGAGGCAACACCTGGCGCTTGGGAACAAAACAGCATGCAAAAATATTTTGTTCTATTTTCCCATTGTAATCTCTCTAAGAGATTTTTTTCTTTGTTCCTTTCTTTGTGTTCTTGTCAAGATTGACAAGCATCTGTGTGTTACCAAGTGACATGAAGTTCGTGCTTGAATAATCATGACTAAAATCCGGGATATTTCAAAGCACACTGTTGACTACAGAGCCACCTACTAGATTGAATTCTTCAGCATGAATTCTGACTGACAGCATTAGTGAGGTAGTGCTGTTCCCTGAAACCACCAGGCCCTCCCATGTCCCCACCCAGCTCTACTGTTGGCACCCTCCTCTCAGCGTGTTAGTTGTATTGCTAAGAAGGTTTCTTTTGTTAATGTCACAGAAAACCCCACATTTAGGAATTAAACTGAGTCACAAAAGCAGAGTAAGAAGAGGAACTGAAAGTTTTTATTTGAAGCGAGTGGTACTGTCTTGTTGACCTTCCTTCAGGGAGGAGCCCACAGGAGGCCATTGCTGGGAGTGAGATGGCAGAGCTCGCAGGACACTTATAACAGCGGTAGAGGGGGTTTTAATGAAAAGTAATGGAATCATGTTTTACTCTCAGCATGTATGGAGGTTCCTGGGAAGAGAGTGTGACAATCTCTAATGGAAATTGCCAAAGGGGTTCTTAGGTTGGGATATGCTGAACATGAGGCCTTTGTCTGTTTTCTTCCATCTACTGCAGAGGGGTAGCTCCATAAATTCTACCCAGGAAGAGCTTAGAAGCTGCACTTTGTTTGGAAAGGGGAAGGGAAGCAGGGACTGGCCTGGAAGCATCATTCATACAACAAGTCCACTGTTTTCACTCAGATGTTATATTCTTTTTAAGTGGTTTGGCTAATCCTGCCTCCCAAGCCAATGAACACTTGGTGATGCCCTGACCAATTCCTTAGGCAATGAGATTTCCTGCCTTAAAAAAAAAAAAAAAAAAAGAAAGAAAGAAAGAAAGAAAACGAAAAACTTGTGCATTAATTTATCATCTATATAGAAACACACAATTATTGCAAACTTACTGCTCACAGGGTCCATCAGCTGTTACAACTCTATTTTAAAAATTGGCACACATACGCATTTAACCACTGAATGACTTGACTAACATAGCAGAATATATTAAACTAAAAACTGATGGAGAATATTGGCCTGATTCATTATTTATAATCGTTCAGAAGCACTTGTTTTCCAGAGAGACTGTGCAAAATCATAATGCTTTTCACAGCATTTTTGCCAGTGCTTTCCTGAAAGATGCTTATATTATCAGCAGAATATGAAACTAAGATTTGCAAACAATGTCTAAGAAACTGTTTTTGTAAACAATTACTCAGAAACTGTTAGAATGATCAATAAGCAGTTCATCAGAATTTTCTTGACCATTGTTATTTATGACACCTAGATTATATATGTACCTATAGTGAAATAAAGGATTCTAATCCATCACTGGAATAAGAGATTCAAACACATATATGTTTTATTCACCAAAATTTCCCCTATGGTTCTTTCTATATAACACCTTGGATGACTCAAGCATTCCAAATGCAACACTGCTCGTAGTTCCAGCTCTGGTCTGACCTGCCTTCTCATTAGTGTGCAACACTGTCTACTGGGAACTGGCCTTTTTGATAAGGGACCCACAGATCACTTTCAGATTGTCTTAGTCTCCCACTTTGCATGTTTTGCATTTTATTCCTTTTCCATAATCTGTGTTAGGCAGCCTTCCCCTTGGTAAAGTCCTGGATAGCTCCCAATTTAGTGTAGATGCACTCAATCTCAGCTTCAAGAGCAGCAGTCTGATGATTCTTTAAAACAAAATCTGAAGTTGTCATCTTTCCAGCATTTCTCCTGCTTCCTTAGGGCATTATGGTGATTTCTCTGCACCAATATTCTCATAATTTGCTTCAGTGACACTCAGATGTTGTCTTGGGTTTTTTTCATTTCTACAGTTACCATTGTAGCTACTATGACAATTTCCTCCCTGCCCTACACCATTCTCTTACAGCCTACAGTGGCTTTTAACAAACCATTTTCTATTTTGTCAAAAGCTCTTAACCTCATTTTGACTATTTGTAAAGATGATTTCCTTTAACTCTTAGCTTCCCAATCTTAATCCCAAACTTTTGTCCCCACTCACTTAAACAAAAAAACAAACAAACAAAAACTCCCTTATTTATGCATAATATATAAATGCTTAAATTTTATATTTTTCTACCTTATAAATCACTATATTATGCTCACAGATGTCTGCCTTATGTTGTAAAATTTGAAAGTACAGATTATAAACATAAACTTTATTCTGCACAGCACTAAGCACAATGTCATGATTACTTAAATGCTTTTGATGATGATGGTGATGATGATAATGACAACATAAGGCTGTTCTGGTTTGAAATTATCACATAGGTGGTCCAGTACATCTTTTTTTTTTTTTTTTAATATGATTTGTTCCTCATTCTATAAAGCTGTCATTCTTCATTAGCAGAAAAAGGTTACAGTAAGTTATAATTAGTGTTTAGTGCCCTGTCAAATAATTAAGTATAATAAAAAGCTTTCAATGAGTTTAATGTTAACATGGTATAATTAAAGCCAAGTCTTGAAATGCATTAGGTGTCTATTATGTCAGATATTTGAGGCTTTTTCCCTCTACAGATGAAATTCTCAAATTGTGCTTATAGCAATGTCATCATCAGAGACAAAACTCACATCACTCATTCAAAATGGGCTTGATGGTACCCAGCGCAGGCAATATTCAGAAAATCAAAAAGATCAATACAACCCTGTTATTGATTAATAAGGGAACTAAGTCCCAAAGACATTGTGTAACTTGCTCAAGGTCACACAGTGGCAAGTTATATCTTCCTTGCTAGTAAGAATTGAAGTTTGGGGTTGTGCTGAAAGAATTATTATAATGGTCATGATTTCTTTCAGAATTTTAATATATTTACTGGGAAAAAGAAGTTTTTTCTTTCATTGGGTGAAAAATATATATGCAAAGTAAAAACATAATTTGTATTTAGCTCTTGTATTTAATAGTCATTTAAGGATGCAGGGCTTGCCATGGTACCTATTTTAAGGCTCAAATACAGAGACAAGGATGAAATCTCACCATTTTCTCATCAGAATACCTGGAATGTGACTAGATACTTGGCCATTTCTAACCCTGCATTCTTTGAGCATCTCAGGCCTCTTCTTGTACATGTCCTATTATATTTTCTATCCACAGAGATTTTGAAAAATCAGCAGAGTACAAGTAGCCCCTGAAATAAAGGCGTCATTCAAGGAACAAAGAAGTAGAAGGAGGGCTCCAATTAAAATGATGAAAAGCTTTAATGTTTATTTAGGTATACTTGTACGGACGCGTGTATATACAAATACAGATCGTATGGGTTTGTTTGTGTGTGGGTTTTTGGTTTTTTTACATTTTTTTTTTTTTACGTTTATATAATGTCAGCATTTCAAAACAGCACTTGATGAGCAAGTGCAAAGGAACTGCAAAGCAGGGCAGTACAAGCACAGGACCACACGGAGCTGGACTTCACACCCAGACGCACACACAATGAGTGGCTTCAATGGGGTGTCAAGAGGAAGCATGGAAAGCGGATTTTGACTCATGGGTAACCTCCAACATGTCAGCATCTATTAAACTGTACAGACAATGGAAGCAAGCCCATTGTAGGGAGATTTGTCTCACATCCGAGCGGCTCTGGGGCAAATGCATGGGAAAAGCTCAGTGATGCCAAACCAGAGACAGACCTGCCCATTCACGGTTCTGAGGGAAAATAAAACGTGGGAGGAAGGCAAGAGAAAAAAATAAACATAAGAAATAAAAGGGGTTTGTGGGCAAACGGCGTGTTGGTGGAGGTGGTTTTCAAAAGAAAAACTAGTGACCACAGCTCTGAGAGCAATGAATGGAGAGGAGGAGTTTAAACTGTTTTCCAAATTAGGGAAAAACTAATAAAAATGGCTGCTGCCGTTGCTAAGGCACCAGAGAAAAACAAAGTTCCTGGACATCCACAGGTACTGCATAAGTCTTCCTTTCACAGTGACACAGAGGGAAATAGCCTCCCTGTAACCTTCCTGCGGGAACTATTTGCACTCTCTCTCATACCCGGGCTGTGTGATATTGGTTATTTTTCCTGGGGAAAAGTGAAACGGTGAAAACCACCACAAAGAAAACCAAACCAAAGTAAGAACCATCTCTAAACTCCCTACACCTTTTCAAACCAACATGCTGGGGTGGGGTGGGGCTGGGGGGAACGCCATAGGGCTCCAACATCAGACCTTGAAAACACTGAGGACAAAATAGCGATCAAAAAATCATGTTGTTCCAGGTCCCAAGATGGCGGAGTCTCGAGTCTGGGAATGTGATGATCACATGCGCGTCTCGCATGGAGCAGTGTCTCGGCCACTTGTGACTCTTCTTAAGCAAGTATACATTGGATGTTTCAAAGCCTCAATGCATATTTTGTATCCTGAAAGACTATTGTTCTCACTTACAAAAGACATAAGAATCAAATTAATACTTTATTATCAAACACTATATACAACAGAGGTTGCTAATAATACAGAATTTAAAGAACGCAGGTTTGTTTGTTTTTTTTTAATGTTTTACTTTTCTTTCCTCTGCCACCCAAGAAAGTACAGTACAAAACAATAGCCTAAACTAACACGGACTGTTAACTGGTCTATTAAAGGATACACGGTATCCACTAAACAGACAGATCCTTATTTCCCTGCTTGGTGTTGCAAAGCTGTAGGCAACCAGGGCCAAAGGTCGCTGGGGTTTAACTAACTGGGGCTGAGAGGCAGCTAAGGCTGTCTTTCAGACTTTTGAATTATTTTTGAAATTAAAAGCTGCTACAAAGTTGCATCGACATCCTGCTAAGCCCCCAGAGGGTTGTAACGACACCACAAAAGGCCACCAGCACTTTTTGACAAGATGAAAACTATCTGATACCAATTATCTTGAAGACTCCGCGGCAAGCGTTACCTACAATTACATCACTTATAGGTAGAGAAGCACACAGTCTACTGGCGTGGATAGTCTTGCTACTTTTATCTTATTTTACTTAACTTGTAGTGGCACAATGGTGAAGTACAGGGGTCTAATTTCACTGTGAAAAATGAAAGAGTTGGCAGAGAGGGCCATGAGTAATTATTTCATCATTTGTTAGAGACAAATGCTAGAAAAACCACAGAAGTCACCATTTCTAAAATGAAATTAGCACTGCTAATGTAGTAATGACTAACTGGAATCATTACAGGATCATTTGATTTCCTTGTGGTTATAGAACATGCAGTATTATTTTGGTTCTGACTATTGATCCATTTTAGAAGGAATCTCTTTTCCCTCTACCCAAATCCCACTGGAACAACAAGCCTGTAACTATTAATAAAAAGTAGTATTATTGGATATTACTGAGAGTACTGAGCATATAAATAGTTAAAGGAAAAAAGAATCCAATGCTGTGAACTTTTGTTTCAGCGAAATGGTGGCTGCCTTCTGTGAACAGGACTCTGCCACTCCAGAGAAGCTCCTGATGTCCGGGGGAATAGGACTAATTGCATCGACGTGGCTGGCAACCCTACTCACTGGTTCCAAGTGCAAGCCGCCCCAGTAGTAACATCCACTCCAAGCGGACCAGGTAAGCCCAGATTACATTTCAACATGTGTACAACTCCCAGGGGCGCAGTACCTTTACAGCTGCCTTTTGTTCACATACTTTTCTCATTCAGAGCTGCTCACAGTTCTTAACAAATTCCCATTCATGAAATCTGTCCATAAGATGACCTCATTTTTTTCTCTTTTACACATACTTTTAAAAAGAAATGTTAAAACCCCACGTTTTGCTGGAATTCTTCCAATTTTTCATATCTTACATGATGATCACCGCATTTATTTTTTTGTTTGTTTCAAAAGGCATGGTTTCTGTTGATATGTCGTGCAATAGCAAAAAAGGCAAGATTTCTTTTCCATTGGTCTGACACTTTTCCCTGTCTAGGCTTTGGAGTTTAAAGTCCATGACAGCCTTACCAGTAGAAACCCCCAAGGCTTGCGTTTCCTGGTAACTAACTGGAAACAGTCCTTCCTGGCCATGCTGAGATGCCTTAAACGGGGTCATCCTGCATTTATTCTCCTTTGGCCCCATCCCCACAATGAGACAAGACAGCCCCCATAATTCTAAATGTATCGAGGGATACCACTTTTTCTCACAAGTTTAAATAGGACAAGCATATATACTCACTCTCAGCATAAAGTATATCTAAATAATGTATTTTCTATTCTAGTGGATTCTTAAAAAAATATTTTGTTAAAGTCTTTGGGACTCCATCTTGTTTATCTCCCACAGATAAACACATGTTCCCCCAATGCTTCAGGCTGTGTCAGAAAGGGAAAGAATATAAAATCAACACTTGAATTATTTTATTCCACACTTTGGAATTTTTATTCCAAATTTCCCTTTAGCCCTCCCAAGTAGTACTGACTGACTCTCCAGGTGACAGGGGTTTATGTCCGAGCCCCTGTCGTCGTGGAGTGTGGAGCAAAACGTGGGCATTGGGGGAGGGGGGGTCGGGGAAAGGCCACAGCACACTGGCGCTCCAGCAAAGCCAAATCACATCTCCTCTGGCCACTGACATCTTTTCCTTGGTTCCTATTGTGCCCCAGAGGAGGATCCAAAGCTATTCCCTTATGCACTCATCAACCCTGGCTTGTCAGCCTTGGGGAAGGTCACTTTATTCATAAAAATGCCTCTTTGAGTTTCTTTAAAAAAAAAATAGTTGTAGCACCATGGTGATCTGTAGTCAAAAGGGAAAAAAAATCTGGTGTACACTGCCCAGTCACCAAAAAAGTTAGAGGCACTCATACATACACACCCCCACCAAACTCGAGTTTTCTCTGATTTCACACTTGCTCTGTGCTAGCATTCCGGCACTCTACCCGCCTCCTAGAAAAAAAGGCTTCATTTAAGGAGCACAAGTTTGACTGTCAAGAATGCTTTAAGACAGTCATCTAAAAAACAAAAGACCAAAAGGAAAAAACCAGTGTCTCAACCTTTTAGAAGCCTGCTCATTTACACACTCCTAGAGGAAATGGTGTAGTATTGTATCTGTTCCTAATGCCTTCCCTCTGGACTTGACATGGTGGCGTGATGGCCTGCATAATCCTCTTGCAGTCCAGACTGAGAAGGCATAAATATTGTGCGGGAGAGTCCAACCCTCCCGGGCCTCGCCGCCCGGCCTGCATCTGCCACTATTCTTCCTTGACCACATACTGCTGACACAGTGCGCTCACGGAGGTGAGCTCTTCGAGGAGAATGCACAGGAGCTGATGACCACCGGTGTCACTACAACAATTTGGCATTTTCATCTGGAGTCCATTTAATTTGGAAGGGGTGAGAAAAGTCAAGGGCAAGGGCGGGGGTTGGGGTAAGGGAGGCAGCAACTACTTTAGCCCCCCGCCCCCACGGCCCCAAGTTGTTGCTTAGAATTCAGGCTGAAAGAAAGAAAACAAAAATCTGACATTTGCCAAAAAACCAACAACAAGTCCCTTCTTAAGATGAGCAGTTAGGTGGATCTCCGGTGTTCCAAGACCCTGATGTTTTCTGACAGGTGACGAGAGGAGACTGTGCTATAATGTCAAAAGCATCGCCAGGAGGAACAGTAGAATTGCCAAAAGGCGGCTGGGTATCCTTGGTGTTTGTGCCGCGTTCTCGCCGCGGGATGGCTCGGCTGACTCATGTACGGTGTCATCTGTTCAAATAGAAAGCACACATTCCAATGAGATTTCACATCCTTAATAACTCTCTTGCAGTTGCCTGCTGTTAACAGACCTCGCCACCCTCTGCAAAGTAAGGTAATGAACCTTGTGCCACCATTGACTTTCATGTCTGCATAATTACTCATTATTTACGGCAAACAAAGGCGAAGCAGAGAAAATTGGACTTTCTCGGCAATATTAATAGTTTCTTTAAAAACCGAGGGGGGGAAATTATGCCCACACGGTAACCTTTGGCACATGAGCTCCTATGGTTTGCCAGCAGTTAGACACATCTTGCACAAACTTGAGATCTCTGAATGTAACTTTTAAACCCAAGATGCCTCAGAGAAGCAAGTAACATGTTCAGGGTGGGGGAAGTTATGTTGGCATATTAGTGGTTAATCTAAACGGGCTGCCCATTTTCCTCATTTTAAGCAGGTCACAGGGTTAGTGTTGAATGCCTGATGATTGGAAGCGTAGATGAATTTTCAAATATGAAAAGTCAAATGCCAAAACAACAGCATTTAAAATAAACTATATATAATGCCCACTAAACCAGTGCCTGCTGGTTTGCTTACAATTAGGCATCAATTACGGTGCTATTTCCATCAGAAACCCTGTATCTCCAGGATTAAATTACTTGAACTTAACTATTTTTATTCTTTATCAGGCTGAAGCTTGGCACATAAATCATCAGCATGGATGCAAATTTTTCTCTAAATAAAAGGGATTAAGTGAGGTAAGCTTTTATTTAGCTATAAAGTATTCTGTGAGGCTGCCTCTGACTTGGGATAGCCTTCCTGATCTGCATGATTAACAGGCTTAACTTCAAAACAGGAACTTTGCAGCAATTAGTACCCAAAGATAGATTGGAGGTTTGCCTCTGAGCCGTGCTATGCTCTAGTACTGCACTTCTTCCTTGCACTTGGCTGACCTTATGCTTTTAGACGATGTGATCACTGAACTGCATGTTCTTGGGGCCAACAGTGGGGTTCTGTGGTAGATTTTACCTTCAGGGGACCTTCCTGTAGGAGCTCAGCCATTGTTACCTTGACTTTACTTAATAGTTACAATGGTGACAAGTGAGACTCCAGTGTTTGTTCTCAGTTTTGTAGACCTCAAAGGATAATCCCCAAATACCCATGAATGACCCACCTCAAACATCTTAATGGATTAACTATCTCTTGTTTTAAATTTGCTTATATTTTCATACCACACAACATGTCACAATAAGAATGTTTTTTTCTTCTCTGGGTGGAGACATGCACCCTATTATTTGCCCCAAAGTGACCACTTTTCAGCCCCTGCCTCAGATATGCTCAGGTGGGCTATTTCTTTTCATCAAGTTCATGCCCAACATGAACTAAGAAATATATTTTCTCAGCTTTGAGTCTTCTGCCCTGAAGGGCTCTTATGTTAGCCTCTCTTTGCATAGAATCTCCTGCATTCCTTATGCCAGTTTGGCTCCCTTCTCCTGGACATTAACAAACCTGCGTAGAGTGGCTATTAGCTTAGGAGACTAGGAAAGATTAGAAAGGGAGAATGGAAAGTTAAATGGATGCAGAAGAAAATATAAAGCCCCACAGAGGTTAGCCAAATACTTGTGGACTCTTCTATGCTCTTTCTCCGCCTTGCAAAGGTATTAAGTCTGTAGTTAACAGGAGGTAGATGTAAATGCCCTTAATTGCCCTGAAATTAAAATTCAAATAATTTCTTAAGAGCACCAATATATTGTCAATCAGAACAATAGAGTGCTTCAGGCTTAATTGTGAAAGAACCATAAATCCTGAGGATTGCAGAGTTCACTTTGAAATGCCACTTATTTTATACACCTGAAATTACATCAGCTATTGGATCCTTCACCACCTTATTTTTACTAAGCTATAGCCCTGTCCTCAAGGTTGGAAGTGTACTGCTAAAAGGTGCCCAAGTAACACTTAGATACTCAGTGTGGGCTTGAAGGGAACCAGCCCTGCCTGTCCACCCAGGATGCTCAGTGAGGGCTGTCTGTTATTGCTCCAGACTTGCAGCAGAAGACAGGGTGAATGAACCTACAGGACACTGAGAGGGAAGCATTTGTTTTTCATATAAGTGAAGCATGGGGCTAAAAGTGCTTTTCAGCCCTCTAATAATGAGCCATCTTTAGAATCATCCCTTTTCTAAGCAATCAACCAGTAAGTACCATCTTGCCTTCCAAGGAGAAAAATCTGTCCCATTAGGGCATCAAGGTTCTTCTGTTCTCCCTGCAGCATGCTGATCCTGGCTCAGGATTCTACAAAGCATGCTTTGATTAAAACAGAGCCTCACTGTTGGGAGACTCTATGGCCCCTGAGAAGCAAACTGAGAAACATGCTGCCATTTGAATAAATCTGAACAATTTCAGAACTCTAAGAGGGAAATCATAAGCAAACTCTATCCCAATGGGACTTATACCTAAACAAGAGCATTTCTAACACTTGTAACAATCAAGGTGACTTGGAAGAAGAAAATATTCCTCTTCAGAAGCCAAATCAGGTCTTGCCTCCTGGCTACAGGACTCCTCACTTGAGGGTTTCGGTAGTTAACTGGGAGGATGCTAGCAACATTTTGGAACATATTATGTGGCATATGTCTGCCCTGAGATCATCCTGTATCCCTGATGATAGGAAACTGGCAGGCAGAGTGTGCAAGCAAACATCAAAGACAAATACATTCCAAAGACAGGTGAATTAGTACACATTGCTGAGAACATGCAGTGGAAACCTTTCCGGCTTGATGGATTCATAAAGTCTGGGTTTACAAATCTGACTGAATTTTCTAAGGAACAAGGTGAAGTATTCAGATTTACTATTGCATTTATACAGCCAGGGATGGTAGTGCAACCTTGTCTTACTTATTCAGTGAAGATGCTCACCAGAAAGCCCTTAAGCACAGTCATGGCAGACACAAGGAGCCTTTTCTGCATGTATACCTATGCAGGTACACCTGCGCATCCACTCCTCCCCTCCCCACGCTCTCTCTGACTACATACTGTCAAACTGCCATCAGTTATCTGGGTATAGATTTGGGGGCTATCATGAATTTTTAAATGCTCTGTAAAAAGAAAGTCTGTTTCCCAAAAGACAGTGAAAAATGCTCATGTATGAATGCATCTTAATATGCTGCATTTTATTAGTTGAAATCAAAGGTAATTTTCCTATTGCCAGAATAGTCCTCAGTGTGCCTCTTCAGTAGAAGACAAAAACATACTATCTGTTATGTTTTTAAGCAGTCTCCTGCTTTCTTGATAGGCAATGGAATTTACCTGGGAAAGAGATCATTGGAAGGATATGCCTAGGTTCTGTAAAAGCACAGGTTAGAAAATCACAATTCAGGATAACGTGTTTATAACTTTGCTGGTCATTTTATGCATGATATTAACAAAGCCAAGAGAGTCAAATTTTTTTAATGAACATCTCTACAAACAGGTAAGAGAATCTTACTTTTATATTAACGTTGGAATGGGAGTTGAGAGATCTGCACCTATCTCTAAGTAGCTGTGTGACCTCAGCAAATCTCAGTTATAAAAGGAAGTGTAAACTCTGTGGTCCTTACAAGAAATCCCATCTAATTCAACCCACAGTGGCCCGAGTCCTTGAGCTTGTGAGGAGTTTGGTACCTTGAAAAGCCACAGTGATGCTTCCAGATTTCCAGGACACATTTAAAATGCAAATGTCTAAAGCAGCTAACTGATCCCCAGGGAGCCACTAGGGCCTCTGAGAGCTTATTGTACACACCTCTCATTTGTGCTCCGGGTAAGATGCCTGCTTTAGAAAAACAAGAATGCTTGGGGGGAAAAACCTAACTCCTCCTGTCAGTTACAATGTGAGAGCTATTGTATGTCCTGAGGCACCACATTTACTCAGGCTACGGTTCCCTAAGGCTCAATGACTGTGTGTCCCAGTAATGATACTTGAAGGATAAAGCGGAGCTCACCACACTTTAATTTCTAGGATCATACGAAAGAAGTCCTACTGCAAATAGATGAAAGAAAGTCTCTGCTTACATAAGGGGAGGGGGCTCACATCTTTCTGTGGAAAGGAAATAATTTTCCTTCCCTTAACTTGAGGTGATCACAGGAGATGGGTGAGCAAACCAGGAAAGATCTTGAGCAAGTAGGGCCAGGAAAGGAACCCACAGGAAGGCGAGAAGACAGAGGGGCACTCCTCAATGAACAGTGGATAGGGGCTCCCACACCTCACAACCAATCTATAGTTGCATTAAATAGCCAGATTGAATTTATAACTAAATGGACAGTTTATAGGTTTACATTATCTACAGTAGTCTACACTGTACATGCTTTAATGAGTGCTTTTGTGAGTTTTCTTTTTCTTCACATTGATGGGAAGGTTTGAGTATGTAGAAATTAGTAATAGATAAAATCTATTTATCCTTAATACTTATTTTGTCTTAGTAATCAAGGATCATTTTTGGCTTGATAGACAAATGCAATAATTTATGGGAGCAGCAGGTGTGTGAATTTGTGGTATTAGGAGGCAACACGATTATACTTCTCCAAATCAATTATTATTAACAGCACCAATATTTGAAATAAAGTACTTCAGTGATGCATGTGAATTTCTAGAGAAAATTAAATGTGTTTAATTAGTTACTGTTGTATGCAATAAGTCTTATTACTTCTATCCACAGATTTGGACATAATATGAAAGAAAATTTTATAAGCATATACAATAGAAATTTTTTGTCTTCTATGAAAACAGAACCATTAATATTCACAGTGACTCATCGGCATGCTCGGAGGATATGGTAAAAAGTAGTGAGATTTTGGCATTCTGATGGGACTCTACATTAGGATACGGCATTATATCAAACCCAAGTCCAAAAAAGAAAAGGCATTTTATCTAACATGCACTACACAGAGATACTGGAGGAATGAGGTAGAATATAAGTAATATTAGCATTGCTAGCAATGAGCAAAAAGCAGAGCAACTCTAACATGCAAACATGCGGAGAAGAAGAAAGGAAAAAAAAGTACTGAAGCACCAGAGAGATGCATTTGTTAAGAGAGATTCTCTAAGCATACTAACCTGCTGGTTCTAATGAATTTTCTACTTTGTCGTTAACATCGAAAACACGATCATGAACACCTATAGTTTTCATACAGCTATCTATAACAAAAATAGAGATAACAGCCAAATATGTTAGTGCAGACACCCTTAAACTCCCATTTCTTTTTTTTCTTTCTCTCTCTTTTTCCTTTTATTTATGTAGAGATTGCTTTACAATCAATGGCATGTATCCAAATGCCAATATTGTTCCCATTTGCTGTAAACATACAACAGTTTAAGAAACAACAAGTTAGCAACTGCTGTGTACTTAAAATAAAAGCATCGTGAAGAATGACGAGAAAAAATCTGATGAAAACTAAAACATGGATGTTGATATACAAAACAGATACGACACAGGATTTAACAGTAAAAAGTTTTTACCGCTGTGAACCAGACCATACAATTAAGCATGCGCAAAGAAGCCGCCCTCTGAAGCTGATTCTGGAGAACTTACTTGTTGGTCGCACAAACACTTTGAGCTTTAGACAGGACCTTCTTCCATTATCTGGGATTGCAGAGGCTGTGGATAAAACAAAAAGAGGAAGAGAAAATGGAGAGAACAACAGATTACTCTTCACTTTTAAATGCAAATGGTCTGCTACAAATTCTTTCCTGAATATGAGCAGCATACTCTAATTCTTCCCAGAAGTTAACACAAAAATACTTTTCAGATTGATATAGACTCTTACAGAAAGGGCTACTTTTCTACCCCTGTGTTCTCCTTTCAGTACAATAAAGAAAGAATCATGCAAGAATGTTGGTAATCTACAGAAAATGCTTTGGGTTTTTATTTCAAAGGCTCTTCCATTTAACTTGATCTGTTATCAATTTTCTCTAAAATAAGAAGATAATGCTAGCACTCCCCAGCTTTCATAGAGCTCCACCTCCTCTACTGCAGGAAAAGGGGCCCAGCAGAGCCGAAGGTGAAAGTGCTGGCAAAAACCAGTAACAGATAGTTACAAGGCCAACTTAAACATGACCTATTTCTGCTGGGGAAAGTAAAGCTTTGTCTGTCCTGAAAGCTTGTCTGTCAGTGCTTTGCAGGTAATTCAATTAGAGGGTTTACTCAGAACTTGGCTCCACATTCTAGATGACTAAACGGAGCCCAGCAACTTCCATCATGCTATTATAAGTACAATATGTTATTGAGAAACTACTATGCAATGGTACATTTATTTTTAAAATTTTGCCACAGAGAAGGATGGAATTAATAAAGTGGGCTTACCAAAACATGACAACATGTTTCAAGTTATAAAACATTTGAGGAAGAAACTTTCTTCTCTTCAAGATAATAAGACTATAAACTCTTCCTGCATTTGAAAGATTATCTCCCCTCAGCACACACGGCATAATATCAAAGGGATTTACCAAGGCAGTAGGACCATTAGCAATCACACATGTTTACTAATACATTCTAGAAATGACAAAAATTACAGAAATGAGTGCTGCATACTTTCCTCCCTACGTGTTTGCTTCAAGTGGTTTCTTTGTGCAGACACAGCAGATGAGATCGATCAAAACACACATGGCTTACAATATGTTGGGCGATACCCTCAGTCACTAAGAGATGGCCGGGTTTGGAGTGTCTTCTCTCTCCATGATTTTTACCTTTTGCTATTCCTCAGGGGGAGTCCAGAAAACTAAAATGCTTATTTTGCAGGTGAGAGGATTTAAGATGCAAATTCCAAACTAATTTTACGTGAATCTCCTCATGTAATTCCAGATTCCTGTCCTACAGGAGAATTTATAATTCACCACCTAAAAGACATCAAGCTGCCAAGAACCCCTAGCATTGCTATTCAACACACTTTGAAAACTTTTAATTGTAAGACCAAAATATACAAAGAAGATGTTTTCGGCCTTCCCCATCTCCCTTGTTCACTCTGACAAGCAGTTAAGAAGTGTTAACAGCTGGCTTTGCTGTAGGCTTTCATTAAATCAAAGTCAGAAAAACTCCCTCTACTGACATTTACAGTAACTAGTGCGTTATTTAGGGCACAATATTTGCACTCTGTGGTCTGATCCAGGAAATGGTGTCCTTCCTGTGGACCCCAACTGCAAACGTGCAACACAAATACAGTATATGTAGGTGCCTCCAAGTCATTAGAAAAACCATGGCTTCTTGAGCTAATTTGTCTTATTCACGGGAGGTGGTGTGATAAAGTGACACATGGATATTTACACTGTCGTTGTATGGATTTCTGAGCTGTGATGAACTCGCTACAAACCTTGGGAACTTGATTTGCCATGTGCACTAACCAGCTTTCTCCATGACGCTGCAAGATATAACAGGCTCAAAGCAGAATCAAATGTTTAATTCTTTTAGTGAGGGAACTTGGAATTAGTACAGTTCTTTCAGATTTATAAGTAGGAGACATCCTATAAATCCAGGACATAAAAATCATTGTAATAACTAAACAGCAATAAATAAGCTGTCCAGGAAAAACTGAAGAGGTCTCTCACCAGCTCTCAAAGAGGGACAGTTAGCCTTAGCTACTAGATGTGTTATATTCTTTGTGAATTAAAAATATAAAATGTACTTATATAAAATAAAAACCTCTCTTTTCCATCAAACTTCACCATTAGTTTCTCATCTCTCTATCATCGGAAAGGCTATAACAAGGATAACGTGCCTGACCTCTTATACTCTAATACTTAGAAAAAAATAAAGATTATAAACACATTCTCTCTCACATCAATGTTTCCCTCCCCTCCCCTCGCTCTAAAAATAAATAAAATATTTAAAAAAGAATATAAACATATAATGTGAGTTCACAATGCAGATTACATTAAATCAAATGACTCTGCAATCTCTGACCTGAGCTCGTAAAGTAAACTCTTAACCCTTAGAGCCTGCCTCAGAGGGTGTGCCTTGCTAGGTCAGTTTAACTTGGGTTCCTTATTTACCACTCTGAAAAACAAAAAGCATAAAACCTTTTTCCATATATCAACAAAGCTCGGTTTTTTATGCCAAGCTTAAAAGAGGAAGAGTGTGGCTTTATTCTTTGTTACGTGCCAGACTTCTTAACCCTACCCATTGGTTGACTAATGTAGGATGCCTTTATATCACCTATATAGATTACTAATATTTAGTAATACTTGAAGCTATAATGTAATATCAAAGTATTTTACTAGTCAAAGGGAAAAAAAGCTAAGAATTGAGCATTAAAAACACAAAATAATAGGAACTAAAAGATGTACTATTCATACAGTAAATTTACAAAGGAAATTCTCTCAGGATTAATTATGAGGAAATGAATTGAAGATAGACATGATAGAATAAACACTTAAAATGTGCCTTTTTGTCAGAAGGTAAGTAATATCAATCAATCCCTATGAATCAAGCGACATCCCTTAATAATGACTGGATTATCTTTATCTTAGTTAAGTCCTTATGCTGCTCCTTAGAAAATTAATAGTGAACATTTGAAAACTAATAGTGAACAGTTACTAACATGCATTATATATTGCTGCAGGTTTGTCTGTCTATTCAGACACTTCTAAAATCCCTACTGTGTGTCAGTTTCCCTGTTAGGTGCTGTGGATGCAAAGATGTTGCAACCTATCTTTGCGTTGTGCTTATTCCAGCTGGGGACATAAATATGAATCGCAGTTTAGGGCACCAGGAGGGATCCATGTGACAACCAAGGTCAGCCTATATTGCCAGCCCAGCTGTGGTCAGGGAATTAGCTTTGTCTGGAAGTGTGAGGGTGTCCTAGACATGTTTATCAGAGGGAAATTTATCAAGGTATTGCAGGTCCTCTGGAAGCTAACCAGTGGCAACTGGTAGAATGAAAACAATTTGTCCCCAAGTTCCCAAATTGGAGATTTAGCAACCAATATGAGGTGTTAACAGGTGAGGAAAACCAAGACATGAACTCTTCCTATAAAGATATATGGATTTTGTTAATAGAATTTGTCAAATGAAAATGAAAAATTCAACTCGCATCTTAAACATCTGTCACATAATCCAAAAAATCATATCCTTTACTCAGTTTATTGCTGAAAATGTACACTTGGAGTCAGGAAGCTGGGAATAGGGGAATGGGGACCATTAAAATAAGTACAACCTCCATGATCTTAATAGCAACTCCATAAATCAAACCATAGAGTCTTTTCCCCCTAGTGGTCTGCAAAGTACCAATCAAAAACTTACAACACATAATGAAATATTACCTGGGGGCCCTCTGGATGCTAATAAGGCCACAAGGGCTCCTTATCTTCCTTCTGCTCCAGGACCTCAGACAGGGGCCCCACATTCAGCCATTCCTGAAAACGTGTTTCCTTGGTCTCCTGGGGCTCAGGTGAGCCCTGTTCAGCACTTATCAGCTGATTTGATACATAAAGGGGATCACATTCAATGCCCCCAGATCAGTACTCCCAACAGCTGTATTTAGCATGGCAAATATATGTGATGTTGATGTCACAATTCTCTACAGAGACCTCTCAATCTGATGCAGAAAAGAGAATGCTGGCATCATGCTTGTGGTAGGCTACTTCTGACTTGGCTCCAATAACGCTTCTCCTTTTCTGCTGCCTTAGTGTATTTCCCTCCCCTGACAGTGGGCTGGACCTAGTTTTCTTGCTTTTCTAATGAGCAGAATATAGCAAGAGTGATGGGATGTCTCTTCTGTGATTATGGTGCAAAAGACTGTGACTCCCTTGTTGCTAGCACTCTCTTTCTTGCTGTCCCTCTTGCTCATGAAGCAAAGTGCCATATTGTTCAGTTCTCAATGGAGAGGCCCACGTGACAAGGAACTGCTGCGGTAGTGCAAAACCTGGCAAGGAACCGAGTCCAGCCGCGTCAGTGCGCTAGAATGAGAATCCTCAGCCGAGTCGTGAACTGACTCTCGCTTTGTAAGACAGTCAGACCCAGAGGGCCCAGCTAATTCGCCCCTGGATTCCTCACCCATAGAAACTGTGAAAAAAATAAATGTTGTCTTAGCCACAAATTGGGGGGTAATTTGTTTCTCAAGAGCTAACTGATTCTATGCAATCAAAGGCTTCCCATGGCTGACTTGAGACCTATCACCTAACCTAAGGGCCCACCTGGCCCTTGATTCCACAGAGAGGCTCCTTTCCCCTTCTGCTGCCTTGTCTAAACAACTGGGTCCATTACTGTTGTAGTTTACTTCTCAAGCTACTGTTACAAGTTCACTTAAAATAGGCCTGGAAGAGCGGTAATTATAAACTGCTGTTGAAAAAAAACTACAAGACGTATCTATTTGTTTTCACTCCGGCATTTAAAAGCTTTTTCATTTTTTGTCCCATGTCACTTAGTTTGTTTTTGCTAATGTAGCCAACCTGTGCTGTTTCTTGCAATTAGCATGATGTCTCGCTTGAACTCTAAATTGATAGGTAAACCTAAATATCTTGGATACAAAATGTAAACTTAAATCATAAGAGAAAATGCCTTTCCTCAAACGTGAGAAATAGAATGTAAAAGTGAGCTTAAAAATACATGAAATAAAAGCGCTTTAATAAGTTAAAACTTCTCTTCATATCAAAAAGTTACTATAGGTTACCTTTTACACAGGCTATCTATCAAATTAAATACAAACATAGGAGATTTCAAGCAATTCAAAAGTAATCAAGGAAACAATCTTCAGGAAGAACTGGGAGTTTAGCAGGAGGGGGTGAAACTTGTATTTTTACATTTTCAGGCCCAAGACTGTACTCTTTAGTCAACTTGAATATCTCTGCTTAACCTTATTTCTCCTCAAATCTCAATTCCAAAAGTCCAAAATCCCCCTCCTTTTCTGTGACCCTTGTCAGTCTGGGTACTTTGAGAAGTTTTATTTTTAAGAATAGTCAGCTGCTTTCTTCTTTTTTAAAAGAAATGAGTATGTGGAAGCATTAAAAATGCAGCTTTCCATTACGTTTGCCACAGGCAATATTTCTCAATTTGTACAAGTCAAAAGAAAAGATAGGCTATTAGTTGTTAGCGGAGCCCAGTTTTTCCTCTGTAGATTTTCATGTGGTTTCACATTCAACACAGATATATGCAAATTAGACAAGTGATGGTGGAATTAAGCATTAATATTTCTTTCACAATAAATGCTGAAAAAGTAAAGCTAATTTAAATAAATGGTACTACTGAAAATGCCTTCTAGAATTTAATGAATCCATAAAATCTATTTTGTGTATGTGGGTAGAGGGTGGGGAACAGAAGTGGTGGGAATAGGAGAGAAATTAACTAAAGCCAAATGGACTGCTTGGAAAATGGTTACCACACCCTCAGAAAGAGTCGTAAAACAAAAGTTAGGCCTCTTGCTAAAAAAGAATACCCCAGCAACAACTTGGAACTGGCTGTCTGCTCCTTTATAAAAACAGCGCAACACCTATTTTCATATGAAGAAAAATCACCAGTTTTGATGGAATATATCTCACCATTCTACCTTTTGAGATTCAAAAAGTCACATGTTTTAATAACAAGCAAGCACCCTAAGAGCACCCACAGGAGCTGGCTCCGTTCGCCCACACATTTCATTTCTTACAGACTGCAGTATCTCAAGACTTAAATCACCGGCAGGTTAAGGTCAAAGTCCCAGATGTAAAACTTGAAAATGAGGTTACTAAGTGAAGGCGGAAGCCTTGGAGAAATGTAAAATATCATGTAAGTATTATATACTTTGATATGGTTTTGGGGTTGTTTCTTTTTAAAAAAATAGAAAAGAAAGAGGGGTGTACTTCCTACAATATAATAAGGGTGAAA
Organism: Furipterus horrens; assembly: GCF_987537825.1. Lineage (NCBI taxonomy): Eukaryota > Metazoa > Chordata > Mammalia > Chiroptera > Furipteridae > Furipterus > Furipterus horrens. The sequence goes on from NW_028327175.1 coordinate 73,444,716, forward strand.
CCACGTACTCTGCAAGCTAAAACTTGGTTATGACACGAGGGAACTGTAACAGGGACAAATAATTAGAGTAAAGTTCAGGGCAAGGGAAGTAAAATAAGTTCCAGCTGTGCAGCCTCAGACAAAAGAGAAAATAGGAGGTGCCACCATGCACCCATTGCTCCCCCCTCCATTTTTCTACTCCCTCAGGCAAAGTTCTCACTGCAAATGCTAACTTAAGTATTATTTAAATTCCTGTAGCTAAACCACAGTAGATCAATTACTTTTTCTTAGCAACCTCAAATAAAAGGCTGAGAACAAGTTTCTTTCTACTGATTAGTAGGAATAAACAAATAGGACACTATCATGCTTTTATACACATTTATTTGAAGTGTGAGCAAACAAAAAGAAATAAACTGAAATTTAGAGAATTATTTTAAAATATCCTCTAAGAAAGAAGTATTACTAATTGTAGGTAAGAAAATTTGAAGTCAGCTTAAATCTCAGATCTGAATCTAGACTTTATCTCGTCCTTCCAGGATGTGACTGGAGAAATCCAGTCCACATAGGCACAGAGAGAAAGATAATATTTAGATATAATTTTAATTGTTAACCAAACCTTAACCACGAGGAGATTTAGTTAAGTCCCTTATTGGATATTTCACTATTAAAAAAAAAAAATCACTTAACATCTTTGAACAGTTAGGAAAATGTAAATTTCCTATTATAAACTAGTATTGTAACTATTTTCTGAGACGTTGGCTGGCCTGAGGCCACACTACTGAAATGAAAGTCCCAAGCCATTAAGCTCGGATAGTTCTCTCCTCCTGTTTGTGGTGATTTTGGTGAATTTCACCTGCTTTGCCAGATGGGTAGAATCTGACAAAAGAAGACAGATAAGCAGAATGATTTGCTTACAGAAACTCTTCAACTAGAAGCCACATAATAAAAACAAAAACAAAACCTCAGAGAAAAGGCAGAATTCCTGGAATCCCAGAGCGGAGCTTCTCCTCGGGCTCCCCATGCCTTTTCTGGGATGTGCTGGTGGGGAGCCTATTAACTGGTACGCACAGAAAGCCACAAACCCTATTACTCGTTTGTACATATTAACAGAAAGAATGCTGTTATCATATAACACCAATGTAGCATGACAGTAAATTACTAATAATTCATCAAGTTAATACAATTCCAAGAAGCTCCTTGAAAAAAGTTAATATTTCTTTGACTTTTTCATAACCACTTTCATCCTTATCTGCCTTGGAGAGGGGCCTTGGAGACGGGCCTTGGGCGGGCCATGCTTTAGTGGTCTGAGCGCATGCATAATGATCTGAACTCTCCCCTGATTCACCCACTCTGACTTATTTGGTGCCTTTTAGTCAGCAGCTTAACCCACCTAGGTCTCAGCTTCCCAGTAAGCCTTTCCCTTTGGAAACAAAAAATTAAGTATGGCAATAAACTTTTATATCGCACTTGGAAACGCAGGTGACAGATCCCTGTAGATCTAGAATATCATTTCACAACACTACAGATTAATCTCATCAGCTCCATCAATATTGATTGCTCCCTCTGCATGGCAATTTCCCTACGCAAGCAGTCTCTGGTTCTGACTGTGTATCTGTAGAAGGGAGAGGGGATTAGGTTATGGATAACTGGGATAAAAAGTTATTGATGAGTCATCAGGAAAATCAGTGGGACCCTTTACTTGTAGCCTAAATTAGAAAAACTAGATTCTACCGTAGTTTTTCTTTTGTGGGGGGTGGGGCAAGATACGGGATGGTGGTGAAGAGGTTTATGTGAGGATGGGAGCTGAGGTTGGGGTGAGAATTTCGAGAATTAGAAAGGTCATTGGAAGATCCTGGGTTTTTTAAAAAATCATGCTGAATTGCTTTGTTCCCCTCCATTTTAAGAGTATGAGCATGCTCTTGTATTAGAGGGATGCTGACCAAAAATGAGGGTGTAAATCATGCAGAGAAGCAATGTGGCTGGGAGCTGAGACGCCTCTGCAGCTGCACAGACTGCTACAGCGACTGTGTCCAGCCACAGGGCCCGGCAGTAGGCAAACACCGCATCAAGCACACCCTTGTCCCTGGGCAGGGGCTGCTGTAAGTGGTTCCTGTTCTTGTCTTCAATATCCTTTTGCATCATATCTGGGTAATCACCTATGTACACAAATCAACTATTGCGTTGGTTGTTTTTTTCAGCCAGTAGGCCACACCGTGCCCAGTGCCTGCCATTTCTGGTGGTAAGATAAGCATCCAGGCAGGAGTAGCTACTCCTTTGCATAGCAGGTCATTAATGGAACCCTAGAGGCCTGAACAAATAAATCTATTTCTTTAGAAGGCTAAGTTCTGCCAAGGAGGGGTCATTTAGGTACCAGGATTATACAACATGTTTCACACAAAAAAATACTTTCCTTGATGAAGATTACTCACAGAATGAATAAAGCTAATAAGAGGGGCTAACTTCCAGTTTGCTCTGAGTAGGACCATTTCCACCCAAGTTAATGGCTGTGTGGTGCAGGGCATCATCCCACAGAAAAATAGTCAGGATCTTCTATCATCTGCCCCAGCTTTGATCTCCTTTATCTCTCCCACTCTTTTCCCTCCTTTAAGCCACTTTAACAGGTAGTCCCAACAATGTTTCTTCCCAGAACCTCCCCCATCTCCCTTTTCCTACGTGAGCTTTCCTTTGCCTCTCAAATCCAGATCCCTCTGGCCACTTGAGCTATTTCCCATTTCTCCAACACAATAAATTTCTTCTGGGTGCTTGCAACAATTTGTTTCTATCCCTTTATAGCACACACTCCATTCCGTTTTGCTGTTACATAGCATCTCTGCTATGGTTTGAGTTTCCTGTGATCGGGAGCCGCGCAGGTTCTCAATTCTGAGGAGTCCACTGATTTGTTCATAATGTGTCCAATAAAGAATCGAAGAATGAGTCTAGAGTAAAAAAAACAAAAATCTGTGTGGCTGCTACATGATTTATTAACTAACTTGAACCAAAACTCAGGTTTAGAATAAAAAAGAAAAACGAAGAGATGTGTAGTGGCTAATGTCAAAGGTTTGTTTGTTTTAAATCCTCCTTTCCTGGAATGTTCCTCTCTCCCCTCTCTGCTGGCTCCTTCTTATGGAATGATTTTGGAAACTGTGACCTACTCATCAGCCAAAGCCCAGAATGATTTACAAAATTCAAATGCGTATCATTTTTATATCTGTGTGTGGTCCCAAGAGGTAAGAAGTAAATGAAAGGAATGTTGGCCTCTTTCGGGCCAGAAACAGAATCTCATCAAACGATCAGCCTGTGAAGGGACTACAAGGCCCTCCAGTAAACAGGGAATAAAGGCAAGGTGACGGTAAGTGTAGAAAAGTGACACTGGGGTGACCATGATCAGAGAGAGGTGAGAGTGAAGCCATCCTGGCTGAAATCCTCCACTCATTCAGAAGCCTCAAACGCTAGACCTGAGATTGTAACCCCTCAAGTTGCATTGAGGGACGTAACTCCACTTTAGCTATAGCTGAGTTGAAAACTAACTACAGGCACCCTGCCTGGTGTGCTCAATGGATTGAGCGCTGGCCTGCAAACCAAAGGGTTGCTGGTTCGATTCCCGGTCAGGGAACATGCCTGGGTTGTGGGCCAGGTCCCGATTGGGGTTGCACAAGAGGCAGCCACACGTTGATGTTCCTCTACCTCTCCTTCTCTCTCCCTTCCCCTCTCTCTAAAAATAAATTTAAAAAAAAAAATTTTTTTTAGAAAAAGAAAACTACAGGCATTTTTAGAAGAATCAAAACCACAGAGTATTATTTTATGTTAAACAAGTATTTGAGAATGTGAAACTAGTACTTTTAAAGTGTAGGAAAACTTCAGCCATTTAGGGTGAAAAGTCATACATGTAATTCCAATTTAAAATATATAATGAAACAGATGATTTAGACTTCTAAGTGCAATCTTAGGTTTATGTCAAGTTTTAAAACATTTAAAAGGGAACTAAAACTTCATCATATTTTTCAGTTTAAATTCTACAATGCTAAGAATTATTAATACTTAAGTACTTGAGACAGTATTACAGTCAGCCAATGTAAGTACTTAGAAAAAAGAATATATTAAATCTCTAATAGTGAAAGGAGTTTAATTACCCAAGTTCGTAAATGGAGCCAAATGCTTAAACTTGCTCATCTTATATATAGAATCTTAAAATGTATGAACTAATTTGAATAGGTTAAATTTGAAATTTTAAGGAAGAGCTATATTTTTTAATTTTAGTTTTAATAACTCAAATGTCAAATATTAAATCCAAACTAACCCTTTCCCATGGACAAAAACTGTCCTCTGTACACCAAAAATTCATATTGATACCTCCTTCCATGCCATGGCTCAAATGCTGCCTTCCCTGAGAGACTTCCCAGGACTACCCTGCTGAAAGCCTCTACCTCTGCTCTCCATATTCCTGCCACCACATCTAACAGCTCTCATAGGTCCTAGCATAACTGGTGGTTAGAGATTTGTTTGTTTCCTGGTTTACTGTCTATTTCCTAATTCAATGGTGAGCTCCAGAAGTAGGAACCTTTTTTAAATGCACCACCATGTTTCTAAAACCTAACGTAGTACTCGGTACAAAATAGGCACACACAAAAATATTTTTGAAGAGATGAATAAATGAATGAAGAGCTGAATAAGCGAGAATATTCAGGTCCATATATCATAATCAAACAAACAAACAAAAACAGAGACCAAAGTGTTCTAGAAACCTGAGATCTTCATGAATTGATAGGCTATGCTTTTCATTCCCTCAATATTACTTTTATGTTTCCTCTTGCTATAGGGCAGAGTAATCTCATAGCTAGATGAAAATTTTGCCCACTTTATGGCTGCAGCAAACGTTTAGAGATTTGTTTACTATTTGATTGGCCAAAAATCCTAGTTTAGCAAGCAGACAATATACAGATGCTTCCTAAATGGATAATAAAAGGTTGATAAATTACAGTTGTGACTTAAACATGAAGTATATTAAATAAATCAATGACGTATTTTTAGGAGCTTCTAGTATTTGAAAAGTCCATAGAAGTGAAAAAGAGAATAACTATTCTTCAAAAATATGTTCCCATTTCTTAAGAAATTTATGAAGCTAGTATGTAAGTACAAGTATTCTAGCCACTAGCTATAATATTAATACTGATGTCCTAGTTAAGTTTTAAGGAATTATTTACATTTCTGTGCTGACTCTACATGTCATATAAATAGAAAGTTTCTTTGTATAGCTCTGCATTTTGGGCAAAAAAATTCATTCTATTTCTCTTCTGCTTTAGTGGAAGAAAAAGCAAACACTTTTGGGTCAACTTATCTTTTTAATTGAAGAGGTCTCAGTTGAAATTAGCTTCGAGTTTGCTAATTACAAAACTCAACACTGTTTTTTCCTTTTTTGGTGTAACTTATATTTTTATTCATTAACCCCAGTTTTAAAAAGACTTAAAAGCTCTGAATAGAAACAACTAGAAAGTTTAGACTATCCTTTCCCCTGTGATACCTTTAAATACCTCAAAGGTGCAAACTCCCCCCCACCCCCACTATCTAATTACAAATCTTTCCTGGTTGCTAGAGGGGGTAGTAAAACTCATACATTTTGAACTTCCCATCTACACAGTCCTGTGGGGAGATGAGAAATCGGTCTTTTTTTTTTTTTTCATTCTATATATTGGGAAATTTTACATTAACCTGAGCTATAAGGAACTCAGGGTTCTGAAGGGCAATCCTGCTAGCTGCTTTTCGCAGGGCCAAGCCACTGGGTTCAGATGCTTTCATTCTGGTGAAAAGATCATTACCAGGCGGCTCTGGGAAGTCAGCCCTCCTGTAAGTACGCTCCTTTGTTATGAATATGGAACAGATGGAGCCAAATCTATCTGCTCCGTAGGAACAAAAACACTTACAACCCAGCTCTCTCTATTAAAGACTCTACTTAGCTCCTTTATACCATCGGCTTTCTGTGCACTGCTGTGAGGTTTTGACTTTACAGAAAAAGGCACTTCATAAAAGCAACAGTTCTTACTCTTAAACCAAAGTGGCCTAAGAACTAAAGAAGATGAATACATGGCTTCATCCAGAGGACTCCTTAGAGATATGCAGATATTCAATTAGGGGTGTGTGTGTGTGTGTGTGTGTGTGTGTGTGTATGTGTACACAGGAAAACTGTATTAAAGTCTGGTAAATGTGTGCATTAAAACAACATGAAAATATAGAGGAGAGCGATGAAGATGTCATGTTTCTCATTACAAGGATGGCATCTAATTGCTCTGGCATAATAAAATGCCAGGATTTAATTTTGTATATGTCTGTAAGGCTAGTATGGGCTGTCTTGAACAAAATATATGACTATGCACAACAAAATCACGTGGGTAAACATAATTAGTAATTAAGATCATACTACAAAACAAAGGCTGTACAATGCGATGCTTCCTCACTATGAAAAATGGTAATAATTACACTCAGCATCATGCCAGTTTGCTTTTATAATCTGAAAGATGTAAACACTGCAGTTAACACCAACGCTTATTCACCACACTGATGGGCCTAACGAAACACAACCAAAGGCCATACCTACAATGTGCTGTTGCCAAGATAGGTGTGTTGGCAGATAGCTAGGTGAGTTTCTTAGGCTTCTGGAGGAAGGAGCGTGTGCCTTATTTCATTGCATTTATGATACTTACACATTTAAAGTCTGGTTGCCTCTTCGGAGATAATTGAAAAAAGAAATTCTGTGGCAGGATGCTTTGATTCTGACTAAATCAAGTCTTCGGGCAAATTTCCCCCTGCCAATGGAAGCACAGCTTGCCTGAAGTCGTAACCTTTGTGGGAGGAAAGGAACTGGCCTTGAAGCAGATCATGAAGCAGATGTTTTATGCCAAATCAGAGTCTAGGGATGCGTAGGCTACTGCAAATAAGGCTCGTCTTCTGTCTGTTCAATCATTTCAATTCCCTGCAGTGTGAAATATGAACTTGCCAACAAATGGCCAGCGTGCTGTGCCTCCCAGCAGGGGGGGTAAAGTGCCACAGCTGTGCCAGAGACCGGAAAACTTGAGTCGCGCATGACATGTTCATTAGTTCTCCTGGGCAGCCGGGGCCTGAACCGGGCCGTTCCCCAGAACCCACACGCAGGGCTGGAGCTGGACTGCTTCCTATGCCCAAGAGTGAATGACATGATTTCCACCAAATTGAGACACATGAGTTATACTCATCTCTTGGATGACTCCAGAAAGTTAGTCTTTAAAACAAGAAACCGAAGACCAGATATCTGCTTGCCTGGGTACAAGCAAATAGATGGAAAAAATATGTCCACCAAAGATCCCAGCTTTTTCCTGACTTTATCAGCAGCCTCCTCTGTGAGCAGTAAAGAAATAAAATAATGAAATATACTTTGAGCCTCAAAGCATCCAGGAGAGACTGAAATAGTCCAGTTAAGAGCTCATTGGAAAGATATCTCATCTTTATCAGAAAGATGCAATTGTGGAAACTGTCTGGCTCACCTGTTACAGGCAAATGTAACGCTAGCTCCTTCTAGTTCATTGGCCTTTTAGTTTATTCCACATTACAGTTGCCCAATAATAAAAGTTAACTTATCTAAATTAAAATATAAAATATGACTAACAAATTTCAATTTGAGGTTCTTTGTAGCTCATTAAGCGTGCATATACAGACATACCCTTATATCTGTAATCCTAGATTATAAATATCCCATAGTCAGTTCTACTGTGAGATTTTTCAAAGGTTATTCACATGCTTTCTAGTGCCACATTTTTTCACATTTTAATCATGAGCTCCTTAAATAGAAGTCATTTGCATCTGTAAACATTCCCTCGAAGTAGTATTTAGCATACATTCTTTCTGTGCAGAACTATTTTAAAAGAGAAAATAAACCTTAATATGGAATAACAATCAAGCATAGGCATCAAAAGGTAAATTAGGGGTTTGAGAAGCCTCTGACTCCATTATGTAATTTCTGGGGGAAAAAAAGTTTGAAGTTTCTCAATCTTAAAATAGCCCAGAATCATCTAGTTTATTCTAGACAATGGATTATAGGAATACTACTCATATAATCACAGCATGACCTAAATCATAAGGACATTTTCAAAAAATGAAATGAGTTCAAAATAATTCATTATTTTGAAATGAGGCCAAATAAATACACATGGTATATGCTCAAAATGATAGACCATTATCACAACTAATGGCCAATTTCTCATTAGTTTAGCATCTCCAAATGAATATTGTAGTCAATAAATCTCTCACTGAATGATTACAAATGATTGTCTTAAGGGATTAATAACAAGACCTATATTTTCATATTTTAGGATTCTTTTGGCAGCAATTACTTTAGAATATTATTTTGCTATAATCTTTCCTTTTCTCTATTTAACCTGACCAAATACAAATTAGAAACATGAAATTATTTCTTAATCGATGTGGAGATTTGTGGGAGGAAACTTCATTTCAGGGTGCATAATAATATTATCATAATAGCTTCCATTTATCTACTATTTCTATGTACCAGGCACTGTGGTAGGTTTATTAAATTTAATTCCGGAACAGTTCTGCCAGGCAGGAATTATTATCCTTGTTTCAGAGATGAGGAAACTGAGGCTTAGAGAGACAAGCAGTTATTGATCCCATACACAACTACTGCAGCTAGTATATGGCAGAGTGGGTATTAAAATCCAAGTCTTTTTGATGCCAAAACTCTACATCATATTTTTCTTCATGACTGGCCTACTTCAAAAATTTGTTTCATAATTTCTCAGAAGCTCTTTTAAAAAAGTCTGGAATATGTTAAAACTTGGTAGAACTTGACTGGTGATCTTAAGCATTTGCGGTAGGTTTCAGTAAGAAAGTTAAGTGGGGGTTTTTTCCTGCAGGGACATGCCCTTTGCATCCTTCCTAATCAGGTGCATGTCAAGAAAAAGTCTTTTCATATTATATTGTGGTAACTGACTGCCCCTAAGTACCCATATGCACTGCTGGAGGAGGAAATAGGAAACAAAACAGTAACTCCATGCTCCAAAGAGAAAACTGGGAAAACTGGCCGCACACTGAGGACACACTCCCCGGTGGAGGGAGAGATTTCTTAGCTGGGCATTGCTGTCCCTGACCTCATGACAGCTCTTGCCTGCTCCTGTGTCTGCAGTGTCTTGGCCTGGAGAAGAAGTAAATTTGCTGACAACTTTGTGGAACCAAAACCAAAATTAATAGTACAGTAGAAATTACTCTTGTCCAAAATCCAACTGAGAGTGTTCTGTCTGGAGGAGGGGTTTGCTGAGCCCAAAGCCACCTGCCTGTTTTCATACAGACAGAGCCAATGGCCTTTCCTGATGTCTCAAAAAAATAACAAATGCAGCAGACTCACTATTTTTTTACCTTAAATTCAATAACTACATGGGTTTATTAATAAGGTACACCAAGGGCAACTTCGTATATTGCTTTTTTTTCTTTTTCTCTTGTAATGTACGTATTTGATCTATAAATGTTCTACTCACCAGTACATAGAACATTTTCCTGCACCATCTACTTTCCTAAGGTTTTTCCCCTTAATGAACAGAATCCATAGGATTCCATCTAGAGAAACAAAGGATTCTGCTCCACTCTGGATAGATGCTTAAGAGTCCAGAGTGATCCTAGGGGAACCTGAGTCCAATAATGTTACTCCTCTGCTCAAAACCTCCCCAGGGGACCTGGGGAGCTCCCATTCACTTGGAGTGAAATCCCAGATCTTTACCACAGCCCCCTCCCCCATCCACCACACACCCTCCCACACATGTACAGCTCCCACTACTTACCCTGCTTCAACCATGGGGGCAAACACCTCTCCTCACACCCTTGAGTTCTATTTCCTCTTCCTGGAATACTCTTTTGCCAGATAGACACATGACTTCCTCACTCCTTTTAGTTCCCTCCTTATGTGTTAGTAGGTAAGACAGTACTTTCCTGTGCTCTCTCTCTCTCTCCCTCTCGCTATATATATATATATATATATATATATATATATATATATCCCCCTATAACTATATAATTAACTTGATCATCCTGTATCACATATAATATAGATAGAGCACCCTAAAAGTAAATAAATATACTTATATATTATATATTAAATATATATAAAATAGCAATTCTTCTACCTTTATATCATCTGGTCTCCTTACTCTTTTATTTTTTTTATCATAGCATGTACCAACTACCTGAAATATATTTATTTGTTTGTTTATTCCCCTCCCCAGTCTTGCTCCCTAGAAGAGTGTAGGTTTTATTAAAGCAGGGCTTTTGCCTATTTTTTTCTCTACTGTATTTGCAGAATCTAAAATACTATCTGGTCAGCAGTACATACTCAATAGACATCTGTTGAATGAAGGAAAAAAATGAAAGATAAATGAATGAAAGGCAAAGTCACTCCAAGAAAATGCATGTTTGTTCCCTGATAAATGCCCAAGAAATCACAGGTTTGGAGTAGAAAAAGGGAAATAAATAAGCCAGTAACTGAGGAGATATGTAGTTTCCTGCACTATAAGTAGGTCCTTAAGCTTGCTATAACTGAAAGTGGCTTATTTTTCCTGAGAGAATGGGGTTATTTTTTTTCCAAATTCAATTAAGATACACTAAAATGTATTTGCATGAAAGAAAATGATTTTAAAATACCTTTGGAAAAGATTTTACTAATAACCTAGTGGTTGTTTTTAAGGCATTTCTGTGAAGGGTGAAGCCAGGTAATGGCAAAATATCAGCCAAGTATCAAGTCCAAAAAGATCAGGTTTTTGTTGTTGGCCCTCGTTTGGAGTAATACTGAACAGCAGCAGCTCTGAGTAGCCTGAGAATACATAAGCAGACCTGGGTGGGAATCTAATCACCATCATCATCAAGAGTTGAATACTGAGCACTTTTGCATCCTTACACCAACCTGTGATCTTCAATCGTTGAATCACAAAACTCAAGGCTGTAAACCTTAGGGACCATATAGTTCAGTCTCCTCATTTTCCAAGTTGCAGAACTGAGCTTCAGCATTTCAGAAGCCAAGTAAACCCTCAAAGTTCATCTGACTCAAGAGAAGGATATTGAACAAGCTGATCAAGGAAGAAGGAAGGAAGGAAGGAAGGAGGAAGGGAAGAAAAAAAGGAAGGAAGGAAGGGAGGAAGAAATAAAGGAAAAGGAAGGATCGGAAAGGAGAAAAGAGAAGAGAAGAAAAAATAAAAGAAGAGAAAAGAAAAGAGTTCACCCAAACTACTGAGGACAGACCTAGGGCAAAGAAATCATCCCCAAAGCTCCTCTTAAATACAAAGAAGTAACTTATTATGAATTAAAGATTTAATTAATTTATAGTAATGCTAGTTCTGCTAAAATTTATGAATCAGTTCAGCTGAGTTTTTTATTTGCTGAACATATTCTTTAGAGTGCATGTAAAATCAATGTGTATAGTACCTTTATATCCCTTTTATAGAAAAGAGTAGAATTTTACTATTTTAAATAACTGTGGAAGGTTATGGCTACTGCATCATTCTAAGGTTGGTCATAGTGATGATTTATTTTTTCTCAAATATATGGTCGGAGAAACTGTCTCAATTAAGGTATTACTCCTGGAGGAAAATGGGAGGCACTTTACAACTCTCTGTTTTATGATTCTATTTCCAGAAAGCACAGTAGTGAAAAGTGGGAGCTGTCTATGATACTAATTTGAAAACCTAATGAAGTTATAGAACTGTTATTCTCAAAAGTAGCTACCAGCCCCTATTCTCTGCAGTGTAGTACCATATTATACATGTACAACTTCAGCCAAGGCCAGAGCTACTGCCACCAAATGCCCTCAGCAACAGCACACACACAGCCCCACCCCCAACCTCATCACCACCACCATCACCACCTCCACTGTCACCATCTTGCTAAGATAAAGGTTTGTAAAATTTTATCTCAATTTTTGTCACTGAGATGTCATCCCACTCTCAAAGAAATGCTCTTCCCTCTCACCTATCTCTTCAAAAATTCCGACTACTTTTGTTTTTGCACCCAAGTTGATCCTGAATGGTGTATGTAACCTAGATTTTTAGAAATCAAATCATTTTTAAAATGCTCCAGGGTTATTGAAAAAAATTCCATTTCTGTTAAGGGAATGATCACTCTGCAACTTATCCTTCCCCCCAAATCCCAATTTCCATATGTCATGCTTGTTTAAAATGATATAGACCTGTTCATAGTTCCTCAAGGGGATAAAAATCAACATTAATTATTTTCTTCTACCTCATTTCAGTTGAAAAGTTCCCCTAGAATAGAAAGCATAATTTTAAAAATATTTAGCAGTATCTGCCTTGTCATTTTCTTTAAGTCGGCATAGATAAAAAATGCCAGAAGTCTGGAATCTTCACTGTCAAAGCCTTGGTGGGCTCTGTTGGAATCCTGTAAGTATGCCTGCTTCCCTTTCTTGTGCCCCTGTGTTTACAAGCAGAAAGGAGAGGCACACAGTCACTGCCCTAAGGACAAAATGTGAAGAAGCAAGGAACTTCATGGGCAGAGAGAGTTTGGAGGCTCTAGGGAGGGCAGTTCCATCAATTTTTAACCAAAGGGCCTAGTTCAACATGCTAACTTCTATATCAAACTTGGTACAAAGACATTAAAAGACCCCAAGGGGGCAGGTTCGATTAGGGCCTTGGGGCAATCTCGATACACTTGCTAATTAGAAAAGAACACCAGATACAAGGCAGTTAGAAAGCCTTTACTGAAAGCCTAGCCACATTCACCCAAGGAGCTGAATTCATGGGGGCAGGGCCTATGTCTCACCTTTTGTTTTGCATTACCAGTACAGGAAGTCCCTATATAGCTACATCCTAGTTCTAGTGACATCCAGGCTTTGGGAACCCATTGGGCCCAGGAGGCACAATCTAATGACCCAAGCACAAGAGGCACTTTCCACACAGGCCTGTAGGGGGGAAGAAAGCATCCTAACGGTGCAGTGGGGACAGTGCCCAGAGTAGCCACATAGGATGATGTCTTCTGTCGAACAGTGAGATGCCAGGTGTGAAGATAGTACACAAGAGCATAAAACTGACTAGTTATTCATTGCAAAAATAGTGTTATCAACGTTCAGGACCAATTTTGAAGGTGTATTAATGAGTGCCTCCCTTCCTCTACACCCAGCATAGTCATTCTTAAGGTATTACTTCACATTTTCATCACAGGATGAGGGACTTGAGAATAGTTTATAAGTGGTATTATTTGGCTAGGGTAACTCATCCTTGAAGCCAACTAGTGAAATGGTCTATAAAAGTGTGCTCAAGTTCAATAACAACAACAACAACAAAACCAGAAGAATGGCCAAGTAAGCACAGGTATATCTCAGGGAAAACAAAACCCAGCAGACTATGAAATTGCATGTGCATCATAATGGTCTACTTATTTGTCAGATTTAATCATGTCAGATCTAATCAAAGTGTTCTGCTCATGTTTTGGATCTACATTTAAAATAAGACCAGGAAAGTGACAAAAATTATTTTAAGAAGAGAAAACAATTCTCAGAGGAACAGTCAGAGGACTATAAGTGGTGTAATTCACTACAAACACAGGAATCTTGAAAGGAAATGACAACTAGCCTATATTTGTTGCTCTCCTCATATGAGGATTAGACACAAGGATGTGGGTTCAACTATACAGCAAGTCTGGTTATGCTGATTAGATGGAAGGGCCCGGACAATGAATGTTGGTAAAATAAATTTCACATTTTTCATCACTCAGGAAGTATATTTTAAATCTGAATAGGATTTTATACACATCTAACTTCATCCCATGGAAGCAAGGTCCCTCAAAATGCTTCAATGAAGAAAGAGTTCCCAAGTCTAGTCAGCTTGGTGGACAATACATATTATATCACTCTCTTTGGAAAGTTACAAGGCGTCTTATTTAAGGCCCCTAAAAGTCTTGCAGTAAAAGAAATTAACTTTATTTAACCCAGAATTTCCCAAACTTAACTTGAATTTAACATCAGAAATTGCAACATATTAATATTTTTCTTGTGCCTTGGAACCAATTTGGGATCCCCAGTCTAACCCAACTCCCTCTTTTTAACTTTGAAGAAACAGATTCAGTTATATGACTGATCCCAGATCTGACTAGAGTTGGGCAATGGCAGAAATGGGACTTAACCCATTCCACTGAATTTTTTGTATTCTGCTGATGTCAATGAAATAAAGCTGGAAATAAATAGGATATTTTCTGTTATTTGCCTGGACTCTGCTTTTTCTTATCACCATTAAAAGAAATAAAATCAATTAAATGTGAGAGAAATCCTAACTAAAAAATAAGCTACATTCTTTAATCTGCTGTAATATAGCAAAGCCTACTAGACAATGATCAATATTACTGTACCACAAATTAAAAATATAAATGTTAAACTGGTGCTCAGGCCCTGTTGTAATTACAGGATTTATTACATAGGTTTTTGTTTTACTTGTTTTGAACAATTTCACATATTCTACACTATTCATCATTGAAATACACCCTTATTTGGGCCAGTAGTTATTTTTGCCTATTTAGCATCACTGTCTATCTTTTTTGGGGCTAAAAATCAAACCAAAACTACAAAAACTTTGAGGAACTCCCCTTTCCTTATGTTATGCAGTCTTGATGGGGTTGTCAATCAAGGTGCTCTTTATTCTTTCCAAAGGATAGGCGTATATGCCAATCAAATTCTCCCCTCACCCCCACCCCACCCAGAACTTGAATCCCAAGTAGAGCGACACCGGAATGGAGAAATGCTAATGCTAAGAAAATCAAATGGCTGAGTCTTGATGAAATAATTCTAATTATCCACTTGTTTCTATGTTCTAGGTCCCCAGCATTGCACTGGTTCCTGTCCATCCTGAGGTCTTCAGTTAAAAGAAAAAAAAAAAAAAAAGTCATGTCTTATATAGTGAAAAAGTTCTTCCTTATATTTTTTTGTTTCATTTAGCTATAATTGATAAATACTATTTACAAGTGAGTATAGTACTCATGTATGGTATACTTGGCAAATAAATGGGGCATT
Organism: Furipterus horrens; assembly: GCF_987537825.1. Classification (NCBI taxonomy): domain Eukaryota; kingdom Metazoa; phylum Chordata; class Mammalia; order Chiroptera; family Furipteridae; genus Furipterus; species Furipterus horrens. The sequence goes on from NW_028327175.1 coordinate 73,459,732, forward strand.
ATCAAATATTTATAATTATTACAAGGGTCACACAGTTGATAATAAATTATTCCAGAAAGAGAGTTGACATAAAAATGAAAAGTAATATTAAAATAATTTAAGTGTGATGGATAAAAATATAGCTGCTAAAATGCCAGGATTAGATAGGCATTTTGCTTATTTTTCTATAAACAAGGCTTGTCAAAATTTTTAAAAATATGAGTCAAGTGATATAAGCCTTGGGCGGCTTATTAGTTAATCTGTTTCTGATGGTGGAAAGAACTATACTACTTTGTGTCTTTATTTTATAAATTTATCAGGGAGGTGACAAGCCATGCTTTTCAGACCTGCCTTAAGCTGAAGTAGAATGTACAGTAAAATACAGATTTCCTCTAATGAATTGCCAAAACCATTCATCTTTATCTAAGGACACATAATAACAGTTTGTTCTCTGTAGCAGTTGGGGGAGGGAGAGAAAATGGCTTCCAGAAAGCACTTTGGCAGTCAATCTGGTTGATAATAAAACTTGATGAAACATCTGTGATTAATATTAATTCTAATTCTCCCTTTAATGGATAATTGTGAAAAAGATAATTTATCCCATTTATTTAGAGTACAGCTGAGTTTTTCAATTTAGAAAAGAACATTTCTCTATGTTTCTCAGGTAAGAGCCGCTATGGGGAAAAACAGGTGCGTAAAACTTGCCAACAGTAAAGCAGTTTTCTAGTTAGCCCTAAAAAATATATTGTATGAATTTGAGTGACCACTACAGACTTGGATGTGACCCAAAGAATGGTTCTCAAAGTGACAGATTGGTATTTCTGCATCTTTACCACCGTAGAACATTCTAAACGAACCACAGTGAACTGACTTAATGTATTTAGGTCATATTTGATTTTGCTACGAATGTGAGAAAAATGCCCTTGTGAGTAAACAACAGTGAGCTATTTCTGACCACCAGTGTACTTCAAACTAGTTGATGATAGGAACTATTTTTGATGCATGAAAATGTATAATTTAAAGAACCCATAAAAATTTGTCATGGAAGCTATCATTAATTTTGACAGAAACTTGGAAAGTAACTAATTGCCTTTCAAATATCAATATTAAGACTACCATTTATTAAACTAGCACTTTCACTCATTTATGTATGGAAAACTTGAGGCATGAGTTGAAATCTTCTGCCTAAATTAACACACCTAATAAGTGATGGAGTCAAGACCTAGATCTCCTCATTTTTATCTATTCCTCTAAGCTTAATAGAATTTTATAAAGAAATCCATTAAATAATGATCTTATTTTCCAGGAATTGGAACATATTATATGGTTAAAAACATGATTGCTGTCTAACCCAAAACATCAGTAGTAAATAATGATTAAATATACATTTCTGTTGACCTTTAATCATAACCAAATCATGGCTCCATTTAGATATACCCTTCTTTCATCAGACTCTAACTAAACAGCAGGGAGAAGAGAACATAAACTGACAAGCACGAAAGGTCACGGACAACAGGCACCCACTTCTTCACTGTACCTTCCTACAACCTTGTGTTACAGAAATAGATTATAGGAACAACCCACTATTCTTTCCATTTTCCCCAAACACTTGCCTTCTAAACTGTTGGTCCATACTTAATATTTCTTATTGTAAAATTGCTAAATATCTTGCTTGTTTCCTTGCTAATTTTATGTGGCTTTCTAATTCTTATCCTCACACAGCTTACCACTTTGTAAGAGAAATTTATTTTATTACAAAAATTTTAAAATTGTATAAAAAGTACAAAAAAAAACCCAAAGGATTAGCTAGCTCTTCTTTTCGTCAGCCTGATGAAATTGTATCTTGTTTAGCAAGGTAGAGCAAAGACTTGTTATCACCATCATGGAGGAGCTGACTCCCAGAATCTTAGTCTTTCTTGGTCTTTATCTTAGACTAACTTGGTCTCTCTCTAACCACAGTTCCTTGGTTTATACAAACATTCACACAGCAGACACTGCTTTTGCTCAACAATGATGCTGCTGTTCCATTTACACAAAGCTTCCAGTACCCATTTCTTGCTTGTCTTCATTTCAGACCTATCTATACCCACTTTAAGCCAATGTTCCCAAAGTGTAGAACAAGGATACTCTTCAAAAGAAACTACTGGAGAGCTTGTTAGAAAAGAAGAGCTGTACTGCAACCTCATAAAATTTAATGAATCAGATTTTCTGGAACTTGGTTCCATAAATCTGCATTTTTGCTCCCCTCTGCAGGTGGGTCACTGAAGTTAGGATAGTGTCTGCAGTCCAGAAACCTAAATTCCACCTTGCTCCTCAAATCAGCACTACCAGTCTTTAATGTTTTCCATCTGAAGCAATCTTTTCTCCCTCTTTGTTGTAAACAGCATCAATCTTATAATTTACTTTATTTCTCTTTCTGTTATTATTTCCACAGATATGTTTTTCTCACCCCTGGAGGACAAAGATTTCATGGAGTGTTTTCTATTGTCCCTCTATGGTGTCTGCTACACTGGCCTGATGGATAAACACAGTACAGGGAGTACTAATTAATTATTTGCCTAATGAAAAAAAATAATATGTACTCCTTAAGTGTATCCTTCTATAGCCACTGTAGATTTTCTACAAATTTAATGATGCACAAGAACCAACATCCCGAGTATACTTTAATAAATGGACTTATATAGCATCTTCAATATAAATATTTCAGGAAATAGCCATAATAAATCTTCCAAAATGAACTTTAATAATAAACTAAGACTTCATATCAAAAGGTCAAAAGTGCTGCTATTTGATTGAATTAACAATCCAGCAAATGTTATTGATTTAGCAATTTCACTTAATAAAAATATCATAAAGCTATGCAAAAATAGAAATAAAAACACCGTAGCCATGGCAAAGAAGATGAAGGCAATATAGAAACAATAGGGATTCAGATAGAAGATATCACCATCTTTGAGGTTAGAATAATTTTTTTATAAGTATCAGCACTATTTATGGAATAAGTGTCTGAACATTACTTGCTATTTACATGGGAAAGAGCTAAGAGCATGAATGCTGGTGTCAGGATGCCTTTGCTCAACTAGACTGCACCACACAGGGACAGTGTGATTTAGACAAGTTATTTGACCAGACTGTGCTTCAGTTTCCTCATCTGTGAAGAGGGAACAATAACAGTGCCTAATACACAGTGATAAGGCATTAATGAGACAATATACATAAACTTGTGTAATAGGTAAGTGTTCACTACATGTTAGCTATTATTATATAACCAGTCCTCATCCAGCCCTAAAGCAATTTATTTCAATGTAGTTGTATGATAAAGCCCTCCCAAATCAGTATCACCCCTGAAAACATACTACTTCCTATTGCCTGCTAGAAAAGTTCCAGATTTTTCAAACCAGAATGAATGGCCCTCCACACTCTGGTCCAGCCTATATAGTTCTATTTCCAAGTACTCTTTCTATCCAGTCTTTTCATTGATCCCAGAGTCTGTGCTCCCCTGACTTCCATATCAGCAGAGGGGAGGCAGGTGGAGAGGAAATCATGAGAGCTGTGGGCAAGCTTGCCCTCTGGAGAGCTGCCAGGTGGTCTCCCCAACTTTGCCACCCCACCCTGTGAACCAGTGCCCTGACCCTCCTGTGTAAAATCTGGGTGCCTGCACATGGCTGCTATAGTACACGAACTTCACTCTAAATGTTTCAAATGTTATACGTTCTCAGATTTGGCACTCACCCTCATAGAATCTCTACTCATCTTACCTGAATTTGCAGAGATGTGCAATACCCTCAAGTCTGTGAAAAACTGGTTTTACATAACAACAGCAACAGCAGCAAAAACTATAATAATTAAAACAATCATGTGCAGCCACACAGTGGCTGCAGAACAAAGCAAGGCAATCCCCAGCATGTCATTTGAACAAGCGTGATACTGAGTCAGTTGGCCATGAGGTTTTGCAATACAGTACATCCACCGATGCCTGCCTGGGCTGCTGCTTCTGTTAGTCAAATTTAAACCTCCAAAAAATGACTCAGGGTACCAAAGACACACATACTGCCAGTGGTCTTCCTCACAAGTGAAGCAGGGAGAGTGCATGACCTATTTTATGTCATCATGTTCTGATCTCACATGCCATTCAGTGTTGCTCTACTTTGTTTTAAAAACCCACACTCCTCCCTGGGTGTGGAATCTCAGGAATAAGCTAACATGGAACGTTCCTCTTTAGGTCATGCTAGCTGTTATTTTGAACAGGATTTGCCTTAAATTTGAGGGTGTAGGTAAGACTTACATAATGACCTTGTCAAGAGTGCTTGAAATTTGTCTCCTCTTAACTTCTTTTACAGTATTTATTATTAAGTAAGTGAATAAAGATCTTAGACTTGGAGTCAAATTGCATGTGTTTGAATCTTGACTCCATTGCAAACTACATCACCTTGGGCAAGTTACTTATCCTCTCTCTGCCTCAGCTTTCTCATCTATACGTTAGGAGTAATAATAGTATCAACATCACAGATGAGAATTCAACAAGTTAAAACAAGTGTAGTGCTTGAAACAGTGTCTAGCACATAGTAAACTTGCAATAAATGTTAAACCATTATAATTGTGATTATCAGAACACATGTTAGGGGAGGAATTATTGGTCAAAGTATGAGTAAGCCTTTAGCAAAAGGCTGCCTTTACAACAATAGTAGCTAAACTTCATTTAAATCATTGCAGTATTTATTATATTGTCTCAACATTAATTAAACTACCCTTAGTTATATAGCAAGAACTTTAAGCAATCTATTAAAAGTAAAAAAAATATATATATATTTTAGCTTATTCATATAGTTGGCCTCTGTTTTAATCTCTTGTTTAGATTTCTGCCTTAAAAATTAGGCCTAACATAAAGAAAGAAGTTCTAAATTCAAGGTTGAAAACCCATTGAAACTGTTAAAGCAAAACAGACAGGCAAACATCATCAATTCAAATTTGAATCAGGGCTTATGATGATGGACTTAAAGAGGAAAATTAAGTTTAAAAATTTTTGTAAAAAAAAAATTAGAAATAGCAAATTTATATTAGAAGCCAGATATTGAAACTACTAAAATTTGGACAAATTGAAATTAACAACAATGTGTATTGTTTTTTAATAATCCAGAGACATTATTTGTTTTTAAAAATGTGAAAGCGAAAGGGAATGCTAACTATAAACTAAATCTTACCTAACGCTAATGTAGATAAAGCTAGTTGGAAATATTGTACATCTCTGAAAATAGTAAAATGAAAAGATATCATTCCTATTTCTAACAACAACAGACTGGTTGACTATTCTTCAATTCATGATGTTATAACTTTTGAAGTTCAGGATGAATTTATATTTTGTAAAGCTTTAAATGTTAAAACCAAACCTGGATACAGCATATATATTAAAACTCTGTTCCTAACACACATTTTCTACAATCTGCCTAAAAATATTCAATGGAAAATAACCCTGTGCCAAAGTCCGCTATTCCCCCTATTAAACAGAAAAAGGTAAGCCATAGCCCCAGAAACCGTATTTCAAGCCCACAAGATACTCATGAACTAAAATAATGAATGATGAAGCCTCGTTCTCTGCATTAATATTAAAGAAAAGAGAAAATAGAAAACTTTATAGCCACTATCAGCTCTCTGCACCATAAATCTCAAGTTTTGAGAATTGCTTCCCAAAAGGGTAGGGAGCGGGGATGAGTTGTGAGAGCACTTCGGAGCCTAGAGATATTTTTTAGCAAGCCAGCCAAGCACTGACACAAATTTCTACATATCTCTGGCTGTGAAAAGTCTCATTTGTGGTGATTTATATTTCCTCATAAAGAACTCTGTAGATAATATAAGCCTGCTGTGAGGCTGTATGACAACTTTCAAACCAAGAGTTACACAACCATTCTGTTAAAATAGAGCAAGAATAGATGAGCGGGAAAATCTGTAGAAACAGTATTTCTTCTGATGAAAGGCCAAACGCTATTCTTTCAGCAGACACAATGCTCAGGGAGTCACCTTTCACTCCATGTGCATGTCTCATGGATGATATTCTGGTCATCTGAGAGAGGAAGTAGTATTTTTTTTTCTGAAAATTGACTATGCGTGTGGTGTGTGCATGCTTGTGTAATTTACAACAAATGACACTTAGACAGTATCACACTGGAGTTCAGTTGCCTTAATAAGTTACTAAGGAAAACACAGAGAATAGCATGCTGACAACCCGAAGTCAGTGAAGTATAAACAGTTATTCCAAGTGTCACCAGCGTGTTATTTCCCTTTCTCTTGGCATCTGCTCCATGTAACACTGCACATACACAGTGATGCAGCAGCTCATTAAACTGTTTTCAGTTAACTCGGAAATCAAATTAGTACGTTACATGTTTATAAGGCTGAGAATTACTGCTTCCCTGTGAAATTATACAATTAATCAGGTGCGTTATTTCTCTAGGAGATGTGGCCTCTTTTGACATTTAGGGATATAAAGAACAACCCTTTAATTTGTTTTCCATTACAGCTTTTTGTCTCAATGGGGTAACAGGAAGCAAAAGGTGACATAATTCCTCCTTCCTCCTTAGGAGGTCAGATCACTACATGTTTTCTTAGTCCTGTAATAGCATTTTAAATTCATAAAAGGAGTGCAAATAAAAATTGTTTGGTTTTTGAGTGTCTTATCTGAGTGTTGCAGCCTTTGAAAAATTCAGACAATGGGAAGAATACTTAGGAGATTTCAGCTTCTTGTGACTGATACCATGAATTTCCATCAAGCTCCAATTATTCTACAGCTTCTAAGGCTCCCTTTGCAAACTTTAAGAAAGCTCTCAAAGTCAAAATCTATGAAGCAGTGATGATGTTTGCTCCATTTTCCTGTGCACAGACATGAAATGGCATTCATTTCTCTGATTCTTTTTAACAGTACCTCATCCATTAGTCAAGTCATTTAACAGGGCATGCATTTCTTTCTAAAATTCTCTCCATATGACCTAATAATAATGCCCAAAATGTACAAAATAATACAGCGTTTTCAAATATCCTGTGTTTTTATCTACCGCATCCTCCACCCTTGATTTTACTCAGACTCTGAAATGCACTGGGTGACCTGTCTGTGCGCCAATCAGGTCTGAGCTAAGCATTCTTGTACTGAAGGTAACAGGGCACCTGGCTATAAACAATCGTTTTCAGAAGAGAAACTTACAATTAACACAGAAAAATATCCTGAAGTCCCTAAATATCCTCTTTCTTGTTCTTTCTTTAACCTTCATTTAAGAGTCCTTGAAATCCATTCATGCTTTCTGAATGATGGCTGGGGACAACTTGAAACAGACACAATTCTCTAAAACTCATTCTTTAAATAAAAAGGTGCATTCTTGCAGGTTCACTAAAGACCATGGGAAATATATAAAGGGAATAGAATGACTATTTTCAGGAAGAAATCTGATACAGTCCCAGACAAACTTCCAGTGTCCAGGTACAGAAAAATTGTTCTATTGTATGTTTAAAATAAAACAAAACTTAAAAAAAAACCCCACAAAATCCTAAGATATACTCTGTATCTATATCTGAGCAATTGCTATTTGACATTTGTGCCACATTCTTTTTCACTCTAAAGATATTAAAATTTAAAAATCTCCTGACATTGCCCTTCAACTCCCTTTTCTATTAATACAAATATGTCTGGCTGAATACCGTGATCTGAGTCTATATATCCCCACAAAATACAGGGGGTGAACTAGTAAATAAACATAGTACTTCTAGAAATTTCAGTTATAAACTCCATGAATCTCAGCTGAAGTATATGGTAGAGCATTTAATGCTAAAATAAGACTCCAGTAATCAAAAACATTTTTCAATAATAAAAGCAAAATGCACACATGTTATAGCAAATATTGAGTTGTTCATTTTAATAAAGTACATATACTTATAGACCACCTCCCCTGCAAAAATAAAAGACTGAAAGATGGAAAAGATTACTTTCTGCTTTGATAAATGTACTGTTTTGACATTCTTCTACTTTAATAAGAACAACTCGGAAAAAAAAAGGTGGATTGGTGTGAACTGTCAGGACACAAATAATTATTAATGTAGATTGCTACAGTAAGCTACAGAAAAACCAGATATCTAAAAGGGAATGAAGACTCCCCTAAGCATATATAATCCTAACATGTAATTCCTTCAGAAGACAGGGCATGGACTTAAAATGTGAATCTTCACTAGGCATTCATTTAATTTTTTACTAAACTACAATATCAATCAGGACTGTACAAGTGGCCTTAACTTTCCAAACGATGCAAACATTTTTTGATGTAGATAATTGAAGTTATCTATTTGGTAGTTAACTCATCCTTGAAAAAAATATTTCTTTAATTGAATCTTGGAAATAAGAAAGAATATAACACACTATTGCTACATACCCATTTTACAGATGAAAAAAGTAAGGTCTGATAAGGTTAAGTTATCCAAATGATACAGCTATTGAGGATTTCAGTGCAAGGCTGCATTTACCAGAGTTTGTGCCTTAAAAAAAAAAAAAAGAAAGAAAAAAAAAGGTCCATTCTCTCCTTTGATGTAATATATTCCCAGCATATGATCAAAAAACATTGTGAAGGAACTAGAGGACTGCCTCAGTGGCTGCAGTAAAACCTAGGGCAAATTCTAATGTATCTGCTTTTCTCAAACACCAGCATATAAGATAAGACTTCTACATATTGTTTTCTACTATTTCTTATTTAAAATACACAGTTTTAAATCAATGTTATGGTTAAGTACTTTCCCACACTATGGAGAGCTTACCTGAATTAGAAACACTTCTATGAGAAACTACACGTTAAGTTCCAAACAACTCACCTGCAAATAATCTTTTGGAACATATCCAGTTGGCAAGTAAAAGACTTTCCATACATTACTAATCTTGATTTGCTTGAATGTTCTTTTTCATATTAAAGAATAGTTGATAATTATATTGTACAATCAAATGATTTCTGAAGCTAATCTTGATCAATTCAATAAGATATCTCTGAGGAATTCAGGGTATTTTGTCAGTTTCAAAAATTGGGTAGTGTAGCCCTGACCGGTATGGCTCAGTTGGTTGGGCAATATCCCACAAAGCAAAAGGTCACTGGTCAATTCCTGGTCAGGGCACATGCCTACATTGTGGTTTAGTCCCCAGTTGGGGCACATGCGAGAGGCACATCGATGTTTCTCTTTCTCTCTTTCTCCCTCCCCTCCTTCTCTCTAAAAAATAAATAAAATCTTTTAAAAAAATTGTGTGTGCATACTAAAATTGCCTCACAACTTTAGAGTGTAAACTTTTAATTAAAGTACATAAAGCAGAGAATTAGCAGTTAACCACCATGCATTCAAGTTGTTGTATGCTATGGATTTAAGAATGATTCCCATAGTAACACAGACTGTCCCCATGATTTTCTTTCTAATTTTGAAAAATATGTACACCAAAAAGACTGAAGCAGAAGATTTTGGCTCCCTGAAACTTCTTTTCATTATTGAGATTTTCAGGATTCTAATATCAGAGAAATAAACATTTTTTTCAGCTTTGTACTTCTATCACCATATCAATATAAAGGAATAAATATGTGTATTCAAGTTTACTCACCAACAAGCTTAGGAAAAGTGTATTCCCTAATCATCTCCCAGAAACTCCTGGTTCCCCTCTGGGTGCTGGGACTATAAACTGTTGACACTTTACTTTTAGTACCTTTTGAAGAAAGTTAGCTATACCTTAGATACAGCAATGCTTGAATAATTCTCTGCCATTAGAGTATCATCTTTAGAAAATGGCATTTGTCTTCCTTATTGTAGGTTTCCCATTAAAACTCACTCATTCCTGAATCAAGCATGAAATGATGATTCGGTCTGCATGTTAAATATTTAGTGGATTTTAAAAGAATTTCTTTGAAAATACAACCTTTCTGGCTTCTGAAGTTACATTAAAAGGATCAGCCATCCAGGAAGATATAGTTGCAATTTCTTTCGGAGAGCTGAAAACATGTAAATGTACTTAAAATGTATCTTGCTACTATTTGACTGGGGTGTCGAGCAGTTCATATGGTAATATTCTCTAAAGAGTAGTGTTAGTTGTTACCAAGCTTTTAAAATACAATATTAAACTGTTTTCCCTTTTTAAGCATTTGACATCTGGGACTTTATCTCTTCATTCCCTTTTAGTTGCTTACTTAATTTCTTCTCAGATTAGCCACTTCTTATCTGTGTAAACCTTTTTCAAGTTACCTAACTTATCTGTGCCCCAGTTTATTCACCTGTAAAATAGGAAGAACAGTACCATAGTGCTGTTTTGAGAATTATAGGGTACATAGAACAGTGCCTGGAACAGAGTAAGTGCTATCTAAACACTAATTATCCTCATTTCTTCAACACCTACTATGTGCCAATGAAGATAATACAGAGCATAGAGCAGAAACAGTTATGAACAAACAACCATGAATATTTAATGTCGGGGATGATGTGTACTTGAGGAAAAATAAAGCAGGGTAAAGTGTAGAGAATGATAGAAGTGTTATCTTTATATAGGGAGGGCAGAAAAGCCTGTCTGATAAAGATTACTTTTATTTAAATTAATTTTTTTAGTGTAGACTTAAGAAAGTGAGAGCTAAGGACATGGATGCCTGAGGAAATGAGGTCCCCAGGCAGCGAGGAGAGAAAGCACCTTGGCCCTCTGTCTAGGGCAGGGACAGGTGTGCGGAACAGGAAGGAGGGCAGATGGCTGGAGCAGAGACAACAGGGTGAAGAGTGGTAAGCAAAGAAGTCCAGGAGGGCTGAAGGTGAGGAAGAGAGGAGCACCTGACAAGGAGAACCTTGCTGGCCAGGTAAGGGGCTCTGGATTTTTGTCCCATTGAGACAAGTAGTCAGTCACTGGAGGGCTTTGACAGAGTGGGGATTTGCCTGAGGAAAACAGGTATCTATCTGCTGAACTAGTGGAGACCACAGATGATGGTGGTTTAAACAGAGTGGCAGGGGGTTAATAATTCTAATACCTAATAGGCCTCTCCACTCTGCATTTCCCCTAATTAGATCAGTTTCACTGGCATCTATTGAACACCTACTAAGTAAGGAAAAGGCATTGAGCTGGGCCATTTTGTAGATGTTCTCTCTTACCTTAGTGGTGCAGCCCCTTCAGTAAATAGAGTAAGATTAGGATATTAAAGCTCCATGAAATGTTTGAAATTACCAATTGCAACCATATTATTTTACCAATGTGTAATTGGAAATGCAGAGAGATTGAATGATTTACCCAAGACAGTATAGCCAGTTAAGTCAAGAGAAAGGCCTAGGCTCGGGTTTCCTTACTTTACAAAATAGGACATTCAAAATCAGTGTTTTAAAAAAACAATCAGTGTTTCTATTGACTTAAAAAAAATAACTTATTGCCCTGGCTGGTGTGGCTCAGTGGATTGAGTGTCAGCCTGGGAACCAAAAGGTCACCGGTTCTATTCCCAGTCAGGGCATATGCCTGGGTTGCAGGCCAGGTCCCCAGTTGGTGGTGTGTGAGAGGCAACCACACATTGATGTTTCCCTCTCTTTCTCCCTCCCTTCCCCTCTTTTAAAATAAACAAATAAAATCTTAAAATAAAATAACTTATTGTTCTTTATTTATTTTTCTTTGCCTCTTCTAATTTAAAAATAGCAACAACGTAACGTCTTTCAAACCTGTTCTCATTGGTTAATATTTATGAGAATCATTTCTAAAATGAGTATTTTTGAAGTTTCTAAAATAACTCTTTGCCTAGGAAGTCTATGACTATTGTCATAACCTATTGATGGGCAGTTCTGCAAATCTATCACTGATAGAAATACCACCAACTTTCTGTAATTTAGTACGCTAATCACTTACCAAAATAAGTCTTGTAGATTAAAAACATTATTTTTCAGATTCGAGAATGGGCTCAGTCTGCCTTAGTAGTAATCGGTTATTGTAACAACTTAATATACTGCCTTTCCCAAGGACAAAAGGACATAACATAGAGTCATTCTTGGGACAAATAAAGGATCTACAACTGTGAAGAATATTTCTTTTATTTATTTTTTAATTTTTTAAAAAATTTGTTTGTTTTTTTATTTTATTTTTAGAGAGAGGGGAAAGAAGAAAGAGAGGGAGAGAAACATCACTGTGTCGTTGCCTCTCACTCATGCCCCCAACTGGGGACCTGACGTGCAACCTAGTAATGTGCCCTGACTGGGAAGAATATTTTATTTTTAACATAAACTGGAAACTTGATTTCCAGCTACTGTATTTCTTAACTTTGCATACCTCAGCGAAATGAAGAAGGAACTAAATCTTGTTAAGAATAAAGCCGAACTTGATAAGAACTCTGTGTCCTTTCTGAGTCTAAGTGATGAGGCAGGTACCGTTAGGATCTTTTCCTCTTCCCACCCACCAATCCAAGTTCATATCTGAATTTTGATTCCCCACCACTGCTACATGTAACCCTTCCTCTAGCGCCCTAAGGCAGGACTGCCTTTTGGCAATAGCTTTCCTTTTTCTCTTGGAGAACTTGGAAGAGATTTAAAAGCTTCAAGAGCTGAAATATACCCCTGGCCTTTAGTAAGAACATTTTATAAAACTGACTGGTGGGCAGTCAGCTTGTTCCCGAGATCAGCACTAGAGCTTCTTATGACGTATTAAGGTGAAAAGAGCCATTTCCCTATCACTTTGTTCATCCCACACACATTAAGAGAGAGGAAAATGTAACTGAGGGCCAGTTCTCTCCTAAGAACCCTTTAGTTCAGTTATGACCAAAGTACATTAAACGTCTACCCTGGCTGGTTTGGCTCAGTGGATTGAGCGTCGGCCTGCGAGCTAAGTGTCGCTGGTTCGATCTTCCAGTCAGGGCACATCAGAGAAGGAAAACTCTGACTCCAAAAAACCTCCGCTGCCTTGCGGCATACCTCTTCAGGGGAAAGGCTAAGGGAGTAAACCCCGACAGAAAATCCGGAGCCGGAGTCCCTAAGGCGGTTTGACGTTGTAGTCAACACCGGCAACTCCTGCGGCGCACCTGAAGCCAAGCTGTATTGACTCCGTCTTTCCCTTGGACCCTTCAGCTGCGAAGAGAGGGGGCTTCTGCTGCATGGGCAACAGCAGACCCTCCATATCACCCTGCCCAGGCTCTGTAGCTTCAGCTTCACTGGAGAGGACACTCCAGCGTCATCGCAAGATGTCGATTCAACACGGGAGGAGACAGATACCGTGTCACTCCCGAGTCGGACTGCACAACCATTCTCAGCGGTGCAGATAGACTCTTAAGAAGCTACACCATCGTCTCTCGAGACGGACGGCTGCCGACATTAAACGTCTGTAAGAACCCACACTCGTTCTGCCGCTTCAGCTCTCAGCAGTGAGAGAGGAAACACTTTCACTACAAAAAGGACAGGAAAAGATGCTCTCGTGGTTCTAAAACACGGTTCAAAATTCAATTTAACTGACTACAGACCACTGTGCTTCTTGCAAATGAACATCTCCTCACTGCTCATTTTGTGCTATTTTACCTTTCATTAAAAAATGTAATTCAGGTTAAACTCAGCTGAACAGCAAAAAGCTCTTGGTATTTTGAAGCATTTTGGAACAATTACTTTGACAGGAGCCCTTGACAGTTAAATGACTCCGTTAAATGAATGTTATAGAAGACACATAATGGTTTTTAGTGAAATATTGAATTTAACCACAAATGAGGAAAAACGAGTCATAAGCACTATGGGTATATTTGAATAATAACATCTTGCTTATGAACCTCAATGGATTCTATAATTTCTAATACTCATGCAATCAACTAGTTAGCTGGTGAGTATGTTTCCCATCTTGGTGCTCTCTATTCATTTTTGGGTTTTCCTTTTCTTGTTGTTTTTTAACCTGAGAAACCAATATGAAACTTTGGAAATGCAATGATTTCTTCCCACATTGATATGATAGTTCAGAGTTAGGTAATTAGTGAGTTGCCACCCCACAGCTGAAGTCCTCCTCTTTCTTTTTTCTCATTTGTTGAATGAGATTCTTTCATAAAGTTAAAAATCAGCAAAAGACAAGAGCCTGCTGCCTGAGAATGGGTGAATTCACTGCACGCCAGTGTTTCCTCAATCCATGGGACTCAATATTCCTTTTCTTATTTTATGGATCGAATGTGAGATAGTATCAAGGCTTTCACATGTTTTCTCATGACTAACGACTGAAATATGCACTGAAATAATGTAACTGGTACTGTTCAATTTCCCTTTTAAATTCAGTTCCAATATAAGTGAGAGTGCTCCTGTGATGGTGAAGTCGGCTTATTATACAATTCTGTTTTCTGGAGAAGAAGGGGAACTAGAAATCCTTGTAGACTTAAACACGTGGGTTAGCAGTAGGTGGGGACGCTCAGGCTGCAGCAGTGGGTCAGGACAGGAATGTTCTTCAGCTTGTTGGTCTGGCAAGCGGGGGCGAAAAGTCAGTGCTAAGCATGCTGGGTGGTATTGCTCGGATCTGTACACCGTGTGTGCAGCTGCATGTCCTGGCCCTTCAGGCAGGTGAGGTACAGCTGCACCGAGGTACCAGCTGTGCCAGGATCCCACTGCTCTCTGCATTTATCTTCATTCAGCAACTGTCCATTTATGCGTTAGTTGCCTGTGGACATGTCTGCTCCCCTCTAGACAGTCACTCCTTGAGGACAGGGAGCGTCCTTTCATTTTGCATCCCCCAACACTTCTGAGTCATGATATGCTGTTCAGTAAAGTACTTTTAAACAAATAAACCTTTTTAACTCCTTCAGCGGACAGTGAAAACATGTGGGAAAGGCCAGATCACTTAAACCTTTGGTATTAGTTAAAGGAAAGCCCAGAGAGAGACACAGCAAGCTGCCTCAACTAGACATGACCTCATTCCTTGCCGGCTCAAAGTGCAGTCCAAGGACCAGCAGCATTACCACCCCCTGGGAGCTTCACAAATATTGAATCTCAGGACTCACCTCAGACCCCCTAAGTCAGAATCTGCATTCAACAAGATCCCCCAGCAACTTATGCACAGAGGTTTGAGAAGCGTTTACCTGGAACATATGACTTATGTGATGCCCGAAGCGGTGATGGTGTGTATGATAGAGAAATAGAGGCCCTGGCCGTGTGATTAACACACAGATCTGCTGAGAAAGTTGTAGAGCTCTAGCTCTCTCAGGACAGGGTCACTGCATGCTCACAGGTGGGAAACGCACTCACACCAGTTCCCTTGGAAGCCTTTCTAGATCCTTCTTCATGTTCTTGCCTGTTTAAAGGCACAGCTGTTCTTGATAATTGTCTTTTCTCCTCAGTGCAAAGATAGTATTTATCATCAGCATGCTGACATTTGCAGGAGTTTTGGCTTTCTTCACTGAAAATGTGCATGATTGAAAGGATATTGCTGACACCTGAATAAGAAATCCAATGACTCCAAGCTATGTAAATTTAATTATTTCCGTTAATTTTTTTTTTTTTTTCAGGAATCTCTTTTCTTCAGCTTTGGACAAGTCCTAGCAATTTTCATTTAAAAGAAATACAAGTCAGCAGTGGTTCACTGAACAGGCTGACAAGCAATTTCATAGGGGGAGAGGCACTGTGTCTTTAATCTAATTTGTGCTCTCAATTCCCAGCTAATGTATCTAGGGACCCTGCTATATGCATTTACAAGGAGACATCTGTAATGCAGAGTCCAGCTCGCTGCAATTCTCTGAAACATGGGTTAAAAATTACTCTGGATTCTTACAGCTGCCCCACAACACAATAAATCTGCATATACTCACAGATGTAGAAATATTCCCGGCCTGGCCTGAATTCAAATCCTAGAGAAAAGGGTGTGAAGAGCTGGAATTTTTCAGAGAACTTGAGTGGTCCATTTGGAGAGTGAGGCCGGTTACATTCCCATCTCTTGAACCCTTTGGAAGTATGGTCGCAGGCACTGTAGCCATCAAAGTTTACCATGTAGAGGACATAACGCTCAGTCTTGTCTTCCGGGACCGAGTCCTCATAGTGAGGGCAGAAAACGTCCAGGTAGTCATTGATACACACGTCAATGTGGTAGTCACCCTTCTGGAATCTGTGGGAAGAAGGAAAAGCTGAGATTATTCACAGAGGAAAGGCTTTGTGTTTGGAATCAGTGGTTGAACCTTTAATAATGCCGGGACTAAAAGATTTATTATTATAAGTTGTTTTTTGTCACATACCATTGTGATTCGGGGCCTGGTTTGAAATGTTACTGTTCTTAATCAAAGAAACAAGCCACTTTAAAGAGGAATTCTATTATATTTGTTTCAAAATAACCTGCAAATGGAATCCTTCACATTTATTTTAAAGATGCAATTCAGTGTTTTCTTTTCATTCTTAAAATCACATATATTGAAGCAGTTTTCTTATTTCTAAAATAGTGTTTCATTTAATAAATACTTTCAAATAAATGAATAATTTAAAGAACAAATAAATGACTGAATTATTTTTGTTATAATTGAGACCATTCTCAATTTTCTATGGAAATTGAAAATTAGAGTCACAAAATTGAGAGAATTAGAATCATAAAATTTAAAAGTTGGAAAGAAAACTCCTAGAACAACATTTACACTTGAGAAAAAAATAAAAACCTAAGGCATAATGATGAAGCAGTGAGTGATTGCACTAGACCTGGAATAGAGACTTTGGATTCTAGCTAGGTGTTTCCCTTAATGAATCTGTTTATTTCACAAATTCATTTTAGCCAGTCTCCTTTTCTGATATTCTGTGCCTTTCTATATTAAGAAAATGGGAAACATCTAATCCGAATGATTTCCCGCCCATTTCTTATAACCTTGTAGGTCGTGTTCTAGGGCTGGGCTGATGAGTAGTGAAAGTAACAAGCCAAATGAAAATAGCAAAAGCCAGGGCCCCTTCATCCTAAAATAGTTAAAATGCACACAAGCACACGCACATGACACAAACACACACCACTGCACACATTGCACCGTCCGCTCCCATTCTTAGCTAACAAAAGTTTTGCTCATTTGTTTTAATTAAAATGCCTCTCCCCATCCACTGAACACTATTTCTTAGGACCCAGTAATATGAGAAACCAGAATTGTTATGCATACATTTTTCTAAAATGAGGGTGGAAAACGTAGGAAAAAAACTCTGTGCTTAGCTAGTGAAGAAACTCTTCCCTTAGCTCTCAGAAGGGTCATCATAAAACTATGTTACTGCTGAAATACAACACCCATAAAGTCATATAATCTTCAAGTCAGAGAGCCCCGGTGATGGTGAGCTAGTCTATTCCATTTTTGAACATTTCTAAATGTTAGAAGTTTCTTCTCATATTGTGTATAAATCTGCTCTGTGTAACTTCTATCCAGTGATCCTACTCCTTCCTGAAATTACAAAGAACAAATCTAATTCTTCCTCCACCAGATAGTCCATAAAACATTGGGAGATGTCAGCTATATTGCTCTCTATCCTCCTTTTTTCAGACTGGAAAATCGTGATTCCTTTGGTTATTTCTGGTATAAGGTCCCAGACCCTCCTTGTGTCCTCCAGTTTCCCAGTGCTCTCCTTAAAATGCAACTCTCAGATGTAACAAAGACATTCCATAGGCTGTTGTGACCAATGTTCAGACCAGTAAAAAGACTACCACCTTCACTCTGGTTGCTAAATCTTCATTCACAAAGCCCAGAATCGTATCTGAAATACACCATGTAAAAGTGGAAGTGCCAATTTTGAGTGAGTAGACTGATATGTATGAACTGGTTTCTGCTGCAGGTTGAGTGGGAGAGTCATAAGCCATCCTCAGCCTGTTTCCTCATATGTATAATAATTTGGGATAATAATGGGAATCTGCCTTGCTAACCTCACACGGCTGCTTCAAGCCTCAGATGAGGAAATGTACGAAAAGCACCATGTAAATGTGACGCACTGTTACCATTATCAGGATATATTAAAGTGTATTCAAATGGGTAATAAAATATTATCTTTTAAAAATATCCCTGTTTCCCTTTTTAAAAATCCTAAGTCTGTCCTCGAATATCAGATGATCTACAAAAACTCCATTTGATTCATGCGTTTGGAAAGCAGCTTGCTGATTTATACAAGGGAAATAAGGAAAGATGATCAGATTACTTTTCAGTGAGAAGATCTCAAAATACAAGTTTTAAAAACAAACAAACAAAAAAACCTTTGGAAGTATTTATTTCTGTATGTTTACAGTGATCGTGGAACCAAGTTTACTTTTTCTTCATTACTGGCAGACAACGATTTGTTGAGATGCAAGGAAAGCCTATGTTGCTTTTAAAAGATTTTTGAACATCAAGGTAACATCACTGCCAAAGCACAAAGGAAAGACACTGCAATGTTCAGATAAAAGGGTGCCGGGCTATGAATCATCAGCACTCAAGAGGAGCCTGACAAGTCCTGGACGAGAGCCAGACAAGAACTGCAGCAGAAGGCAATGCCCAGATGCACTTTATATTATTATATTATTATTATAGATTTTAAAGACATTCAAGGGGGATGCTTTTCCTTTCCCTAAGTGTCACTTATTTTAGCTTCTACTAGCACTCAACACTGCTTAAAAGTGAAAATAAAAATTAAAACCACCACTGTCTGGATCCATTTTATTATTGCTTTATTGTACAAATTGTCAATAGTATTTTGATGCTTCATATTTAGCTTCCTTTTTCCAACTTTTATCCTGTTCATATTGCTAAAATTTTAGTAAACCATGAGATTGAAGACCTTATTTACATTGGGTTGACCAGTTATCCCTTTCTGTAAATCACATGGAATCTATTTTTAAAATGTGATTGCCCAGGAATTATTATTTCTACTCTTTTATTCATATGACAAAAAAAGATGATGATTTGGCATAAAACTTATACTTATGTTTTCAATCTTTAATTTACACAAATTAGTTTACTAATACAAATTTCAAAGAAGTGTCAATATAAACAAAAACAATGATAAATTAGAATTTATAAAAGGCATCTGCATAATGTACCAAGTACAATTCAAAGAAAGTTTACGGTTTAATATTCTAATATTATCTTAAACCATGCCCTCTGGCTACAAAGTTGCACCAAACCATTATTTTCTGTCCTTACTCTGAAGAAAACCCTGGCTGGTTTGGCTCAGTGGATTGAGCGTCGGCCTGCGAGCAAAGTGTCGCTGGTTCGATCTTCCAGTCAGGGCACATCAGAGAAGGAAAACTCTGACTCCAAAAAACCTCCGCTGCCTTGCGGCATACCTCTTCAGGGGAAAGGCTAAGGGAGTAAACCCCGACAGAAAATCCGGAGCCGGAGTCCCTAAGGCGGTTTGATGTTGTAGTCAACACCGGCAACTCCTGCGGCGCACCTGAAGCCAAGCTGTATTGACTCCGTCTTTCCCTTGGACCCTTCAGCTGCGAAGAGAGGGGGGGTCTGATGCATGGGCAACAGCAGACCCTCCATATCACCCTGCCCAGGCTCTGTAGCTTCAGCTTCACTGGAGAGGACACTCCAGCGTCATCGCAAGATGTCGATTCAACACGGGAGGAGACAGATACCGTGTCACTCCCGAGTCGGACTGCACAGCCATTCTCGGCGGTGCAGATAGACTCTTAAGAAGAAGCTACACCATCGTCTCTCGAGATGGACGGCTGCCGCCACATTGAGTGCTTATTGTGTTATATTCATTATCTCCACTTAACTTCCATCACAAATCCCAAAGAATAGACATTATTTGTACACCTTTTAAAGATGAGAAAGCTGAGGTCAAGGAGTCAAGCAATCTGCTCAATGTTCCACAACTACAAAAAGGTGGAGGCAGGATTCAAACCCAAGCAACTCAAGCTCTGGCCTCCAAACTGAAGCTCTCCACTATTCCACTTCCTAGGAGAGCTAATTGCTAACATCAAGCTCTTAGGTCTACTCTGTACTCCTCCAGAGGCATTATTCTCATTCCAAATGGGTGTCAGTTCTCTTCTTCATTCACTGATGCAACAAATATTTGCCACATATAGGAGGCGCTATGCTATGGCTTTACATACGTTGCATATAAAATTATTATGGAGTGGATATAATTAATTTGATTTTACCAATAAGGAAATGACTGTCAGAGAAGTTGTTATCCTCTTAGTTCAATTTTTTCATAGGAAATAAATAGCAGAGTTACGATTTTAACCTGTCTTACATGGTTCTGAAGCATATTCTCTTTCCTCTTAACAGCAGTGGCTCCAAAGCTTTTCCAGTTGTAGTTTTATACTGATCTTCAAGGAAAGCCTGCTTCAAGGTTGAGTGAGTCGATCCACTAGGTTGATCCCAAACTCCTAAACTGAACGCCGAATAAGTGCATCAACATTTAGAATAAACCCCAGATCACAGGGTTAGCACCTGAATCATGCACATCATTTCAGTCTTCCATAGAATAAAGTGCTGTTAGGCTTTCACAGAAGGGATCTTTTTTTCCATCAGGAAACAGCTTTCATGAGCTTTAGCTCATTTTGGAAGAGCAAATTCACAGAGGAAGAATGATTCTACATGCCAGTGTTTATAAACGCCATGGGTAGCACAGCCACTGTTTCAATACATCTGTAAACTTCTTAGAAGCACGTCCTCTTCACTCTTTATCCTTAATTCCAACCATCGTATCTATGGATCTCTAGCCCTCTGGAATCACTGCCTATTATGAATATATTATCAACAAGCCAACAATAATTATAATATAATCTCTACTAAATTATCACAGTTGTTTATCATGTAAAAGCATGCATAGTTACTACACTTAGAAAAGTGATTGGCGGGAAATGATTGCTGTCCTGGCTGTGTTCCTACAACACCAGAGTCTCAAGTGCCTGGAAACACGTCAAGCATAGAGTGATGGCCCTTGTTCTCCACTGGGATGAGTGGCCACTCAGGTCAATGTTCCTTGTAACATATAATAGCATATATACTCTGTTATGGCAAGAGTACATTGTACACATTAATCAAAATTTGGCAGAAGACTGGTTGAAAATGTCATACGTATTATGAAAGGGTCATTTTAGTTAATTAAGTAGAATAAAATTCTGCATGGAAACATGTTCTTTGTAATCAACTCAATTACCAAAAATGAATTATGTACCTTATGATAGTTCTTGATGACCCAGAGGCTGCCTGGAAGATTGGGAAACAAAAACATATTTTGGGGCTATTAATAGCAAAGGTAACAATGAAAGTTGTGATATGAGCAAGAAAATATATATACACAGATGTGTGTTTGTATTAGTTTGTCTTCCAGTATTTAGTTCATTCCACAGCTAAATACAATTTTGATTATAAGTTGAAAACTATTATTAATATCTCTCTCCTTATTTTGCCTGTCTGGAGCAAGTGAATCATAACTTGAGTCTCAGAAATCAAATGAAATAAGGAATAGAGATAAGATAATGGTTGACAATTTGCTTTTCCCTTAGCTAACAACAATACAAGTTTCTTCTGAGATAGGGACAAAAATATTGTTTCATGATCATAGTTAACCGGAACCATAAGAACTTTACTCCTCCTAACTTATGTATTTTCAAAGTTGGGTCCCTCCATTGGGGACATCTAGTACTTGAGTACTCCAATCCTTGACTTCAAGTGGAAGTTCCCAAGGTACTCTATCCTTGCTTCTTCTCGGCTATGGCAAATAGACATCACCTAGCTTTATTTCTCAATCCATGATTTTCATGTCATTGACCTTCCTCCCCCCTCCACTACCATATGCTCTTGTGTTGTGATATTGATATCTGGAGATGCCAAGTCCAAAGGACACACAGGCAGTGCTGTGGGATTCAGTCAGTGGAGGAGCAGCATCAAACCATCCCTTCTGAGTCCACCTTTAGCCACTTGTCCCGGCAGCATTCCTCCCCGCATTCCATCCTCATTTACTAAATCCAAATGCATTTTCTTTTAGTAGCTGGAAGAGGAAGGGAATGGGCATATTTTAAATGTTCTAAACTGGCCTTTAGCATATGTTGCTGGCACAGCAGAGAGCCTGCTTCCAGGGAAATATATACTGAGGTATTTTTATCAAGCAGCTCCTGAGCGAAGTTTCTTCACTTCATAAATATAGAAACAGCATTAATGAAAGGAGACAGAGTGCTTATTAGAGGTTAGGAAGCTGTGAGATACTTTATTCCCCTTTCATGTAATGTTTTAAAGGATTCAATAATGAAAATGTTATTTCTCATGAACTGGATAGCTGATTATTACATTTCAAATGTATTTTAATCTGTCAAAGTAGTGATTGTTTTAATATTCCTATTTGAACAGAACTATAATGTCACTTCTTTAATTACAAGGCAACTTAATATATTACATTCTGAAATTGAAATGTTAAAGAAGGATATGATTTATGGTCAAAGATTAAGCACATTTATCAGCTTAGGGTTCCTCCCAAATTTTAAACTAAGTCTAGAGCAAATATATCTTGGAAGCTCTGTCTTTCAATTCTACTATTATTGATTTAAAGGCTAATTTCAGAATAAGATGTCTCTTTTTAATCAGAAGAATTTCCCATTTGTCCTGAGGGTCTAATGGGCCCTTCAGTGGACATGGGTTTGAATATGTTTTGTGAGGAGATGGGCCAAACGGCAGCCACTCGCTGTTGCATAACACGTCCCTTCTTCTCTCCTTCTGTTACTCCTTTCAGCACAGACTGCAAGCCTTATGGCTTTCATATCCTAAATCTAAAGATGTTCTTTTATTGTTGCTGTTTTCTTGCAGAGGTTCAAGCATGGACTATAAACAGCAAATCAAGCTTGGGGTAGATAAATGATACTTGCATTGCTGTAGGGGCAACAGCTGAAGAAAGATTCTTCTTTTACGGATTTTAAATGTTTCCCCTCTCTCATGGGCTAAAACATGTCTATCTTATGAATGCATTGGTAATGGACCTTCATTTTCAGCTCTGAGATAGTCATGGAGAGTTTCACTGTTACCAGGCCAGTTGCTAAGGCTGAACGAGTTATATAGGACATGGTGAGCGAAACACATCATCTCAGGAAGACCGATCCAACTCTTCCAGACTCCAGAACACACCAATAATGACTAAAATACCCACAGAAGTGAAGATTTACATGTTGAAAATAAAACTACTGAAGGACGAATTTAAGTGATGTTACAGTTGAAATGCTGTATGCTAAGCACATATGTTTTCCCCCAATGAAGCACAAGACACTGACAAAATATTTAGAACCCAGAGCTGGTGCTCTAATTCCAATTAAGTTCTTACACATGCATGTTTTGGTAATTATGAACTCCACAGCATGAGAGCTTTGCTTTGAATTCAGGAGCGGTTGGCAATGAGAATAAGACATATTTACTTAGTCAGATATTTAGAATTCATTAGTGGTTTGGGATACTAACCTGTCATTTTTTCCCCATATGCACACATGCCCTACGTGTTTAAGCAAGAGATTTAAAAATTCCATATTTAGTACTAATCATTCATATCATATAGGTGGATAAATATCTCAAATAGTGTTCAGTTGTTGCTTTTCAAGTACAAGACACATCAGTCAGAATGGCTTTTTTTAAATTGGTATCTTCTAGGAGTAATACCTGTTTCAAATAAGGGCCCACAAAATGGTCTCTCCTCCAGTGTTTTAACTCATTTGGAGTTTGTTTTATTAGCTTGACTGAAGCTCTCCAAAGGAAACAAAGCATTAAATTGGCAGAGCCTAAACAAGATTTTCCTTCAGGAACGGACTGGGAGCTGTTGGGTGACAGTCTAATTGCTTCTAAGCCCCCACCGAGGCCTCGGGCATCAAGTAAGAATGTGTCAATGTCAACAGGCCAAGTCAGCCAAAGAATTAACCAGGCAGAGTTCTACAGACCCAACAATCACAGATCACTTCAAATGGTTTTGAAAAGGGGATTAAAATAAAATAAAGTACTATCATCTGGCAGTCAGTATATGTCCTACGAGAGGTCACTTCTACAATGCAAAACAGGTTTTCTCAACTCCTGCTGGCCAGCAGCTTCCTGACAAAGCTGCCCTTCATGCTGTAAGTTCTCCAGAGTTTTACTTCGTGTCAGGCACACAGAACAGAGCACCTGCCACATACACACAGATCCACCAAAGGCAGACGCAGGAAATCATTGAACAGGTTATCCAGCCACTGTCCTAGGAGAACAGGATTAAACAAACCGATTCTGTTCAGGGGATGCGGGAGTCAATCAAACAAATAAGCCAACTGCCAGACTGCTTACACACAGGTAGTCCTTTTGTATCCTATTGGGCTGGAGTTACCCAGTGGAATTTCAGGCTATTTCTAGTTTCAATACAAAAATATAACCAAAGTGCTTTAATAAATATCCTTTCTATGAACCAACTCAAATAATGATTTAATGGCTCTTAAGTACTGGTGTGCAAACATTGAAATAAATATTTGTATAATGGCTTTTTGATAACCTATTGGAATCATTAGCAACTATGTCTGAAATCTGGCCCTAAGTTTTCAAAACTCGGGGTAGGGTATTTGAGACCTGTGTGGCATGGAACTAAGCCCTATTAATCTATTATTAAACAAACAAAACAATAACAAGCTGGAAGAAAAAAATAAAAGTTTATGGCTTTCTTTTGCCTTCTCTTCATATAGCAAGGGGAAACATACTTGGTAATGCTAGGACACAGTAATAATAGTGTTTCATACAGAGTTTTAAGATGTAAAACATTGCTGTTTTTATGTAAATTAGCACATAAAAAGTTGTTTTATCTATTTGATTGGAGTTCTGTGAGCAGCTGGAAACAGACCTGGGACCAAGCAAAAGGCTAAGGTGAAAGAGATGAAATCTGGGGTCAGTAGAGACCACGTGGTGGGTGTAGTCATAAAAAATACTGCATTTATTCAAGGTAAATACATTGATTTACAAGGAAACTGGGACTGCCCTGAAAGCAAATCACTGCAATTATTGTTAAAATACTATTTTTATGTAGATCTCTTTTTTTATTAATGTAGCATAGAGCTCCTTGAAAACATTGCTGGTGTTTACTGACCTTAGTGTGTCCACCACTGAGCACAGCATCTGCGCATTGCAGTGACTGATGCATGACCAAAGAGGGGACCTGTAGGTTGAGGACATCAGGAGTAATACTTAAAAACAGGGAAACTGTGTGAAGGGCCCAATAATCTCCTTCTGTGTTCTGGGTCCCATGTCAAATGTCATGTAGTGCTAAACAATGTTATAAACAAAGGTCAGGACAGGGAAACAAAATAATGGCCGACTGCAAAAAGGAAAATGATAATCAGGACTGTTGTTCAAGTGACGCTATAAAATTATGCCTAGCGGAGTAGACAACTTAAGCACCTAGGGCAGAATGAAAGTTTCTCTCTTGTCATTAAGTCCTCTATTCAATTACCATTTATCGGGGTAATTAAACACTGGAAAGTGATGCCAGGCTAATTGTTAGATTATGCTAATTACATGTCTTTGCTATGCTACAGCTGATCAAAATAAGATGTGGTTCCATGCACTTAGCTAAAGCAGCTCTGTAATCGTCACTCTCATAGAGCGCTAGGCCATTTATTACTAATTCATTACAAATCAGGCGGAGAAGCTTATTATTTGTAATGCTTCTTTCTCCTCCCCACGCCCCACAGTCTCCTGGAACAAAACTCCCAAAAGGTTAAGAACAAGCTGCTGTCTTTCACTGGCCCACTTCCATCCCAATTACACAGCTGAGCAGCATTAGGTGCCTCTATTTGAGAGAGTTCATCAGACTGCTTCACAAAATCTTGCGACCGCCTATCACATTGGCAGGAACATCCAAGGCTCCCTTTCAGCCTCTGCCAACCACTGTTCTGCTCTGAGCTGTGTCCCAGCAACCACAAGTTGGCAATCCAGAAGATCTTTTGGTTCTGAGGCTCCCTTCTGCTTGGGTCAGGCCTAGACCAGGCTGGGATATAACCAGAATTTGCTCCAGTTAGCAAGGGGCATGGGGAGTACAAACTGTGCCCCTCCTACCAGGACATCCAATCTCTGTTCCTTCCCCAAGCAAGCGTCAGGAGAGAAAAGCGACTTTCTCAGGAACTGTCCAGAGTCTCACCTCAAGGCTACCAAATACTCAAATACTCATAGAGGAAAGCTAGATCCAATCCTTTTCCTTAGGCACTTCTAGAGCTTAGAGATCTCTCTTTCCACCCCTCAACTAACCACTCCAGGTCACCGATGGAAGACGAGAAGGCAAACAGGTATTTGAGATTCTTCATTTGGCTTTATTCTGAGACTTCCCAAGCCCTCTCCCCTGCACCCATCATCAGAATGTGTTTACAAGGGCCATGGCTAGGTGCAGGAAGCACAGACAGTCCATTTCAAAGTTGAGTAACTGCCACAGAGTTCATGTGATGGTATGGTTATTTAGTTTAGGATTTCTTTTCTCCTATTTATGGGCAGTGTTATAGGCTGAATGTTTGTGTCCTGCTTCCCTAGTTCATATGTTGAAGTCCCAATCCACAGTGTGACTGTATTCAGGGACAGGGCCTTTATAGAGGTAATTAAAGTTAAATGAAGGACATAAAGCATTGCACCTTGATCCAATAGCATCAGTGTCCTTCTAAGAAGAGACACTGCAGAGCGTCATCTCTCCTCTCCCTCTTTATGTGCAAGTCAGAAAGTGAACTCTTACCAGAAACTGACCCTGGGGAACTTTGATCTGGGACTTCTAATCTCCAGAACTGTGAGATAATTAATTTCTATTATTTACGTCACCAAGTCAATGTTATTTTGTTATGGCAGCCTGAGCAGACTCATACAGGCAGTTTACAACTTAATTAAGGGTAGAGTTGGTGGTGGGGTGGTATTGAATTACATTACTGCCAGAGAAATCAGAGATATAAAGAATTGATGAAAAACAACAGGTAATAATGGCCAGGAAGGAAGAGGAAGAGGGGAGGGAAGAGCCGAGTTAAGCCAATGCTGGTACCCCAATGCCCTGCACATGGGAGACACTCAATGCCCATCTGCTCTTCTGAGCAAATGGATGGTCTGAGGGGAGAAGGCACATTATTTTCCAAAGGAAAGATAGTTTCATCTCTGAAATTAACTCATGGCACCATGAAAACGACTGTATTATCACCCAGCAACTGTGTTATCTCACTGTTTCAGCAAGGCTTTCGCCCAAAGATAGAGTGAAGGGTGTTACAGAAAAGTCACATACTCCATTTTACCCTTCCTTGACCCTGGAAATTAAAATAGAATATGCCACCACCTTTCAAAAATCATATTAAGTGCATTCTGGGGACAAAACAAACTGTGAGGTACATCTGTTAACACCAGAATACATAAAACTGTCATTTTACACACACATTTACTGGTGGCCTGTGGCTTAAGACTGGGGAGCAAGGGAACAAAGGTACTTTGGTTCATCACATAAAAATGGTTTTGCACTACTTAGAACTATTATTTCCTCCCCACACTCATTAAAAGGATATTCATTCTTTCAGCTGGATCCTCTATGTACTTTTATAGCCCAGACCACAGAAAGATATATGCAAGAATAATGCAATCATAAAAAACAAGAAACTAATTGCTCTAACCCAAGGAATCATAAGACAGAGAAAGAAATAAGCAATTTGCCATTTATTTTTTAGACATAAATCTCAGCACTTTAGGTAATTCTCCAGTGCTCTAACATCTCTATGCACTTAAATGCCTGTCTGTGTCAATGACAGAGAATATAGTTGTTGTTTTCCCCTTCCCCTTTCATTTTAATAAGTTCTACTTTCCAAATGTCCACCTTGGAAAAGAACTACAGCTCAAAGCAAATGCACATGACCTTCCTCTTGAACTTTCAGAAGTTTTGGTCCCACTACAAGCTCTGAATGAGCCACTTGTGGGGACTGTAAGGTTTCAGAGGGATGGTTAATACCAAGACACAAAGATGATGAAATAAGAGGGTGATAATGGGCTCTCCATGCTGGGTGACAACTCAGCACCCTGAGCCTTGAGAGGACAGGGTCACAACTGGCTTTCGTCGGCACTCAGTAGCACAATTCCAGATCCCAAGTTTCTTTCACATGCACGTTAACATTTTATTGCTGTTCAAATGGTTCAAGCCAGAGAGAGAAAACGTGAACTACTTTGGAGGTACAAACTCAAGTGTTGATGAGCTAGGTCAGAAACAACAAAGGCATGTATGTATGAAATGCATTAAGTGAGCCTGGGCCTCAGCACAGAATCTGTACCCAGGTGAGGATAACTTTGACTCGATTGATTGATTTACAAAATAGGATAAATTCCATGTATTGATGTTTTAATTCAACATCTGGATATCTACTCAGTGCACATCCAATATTTCATTAAAATCATAAACCCATTTTGTAGTCTAAAACATAAACTTAGATTTATTTTTTCCATTCCACAGATATAGAGTGTACTTTTCAACCCTGTCTCTGGGAGGTGATGGTGTAGGTAAAAAGGGAATTCACTTTGGTACTCCCCAGATTTTCTGTCTCCGAACAACCTGCGGTGAACAGATTCACAACAGCAAGACCCACCCAAGGATGTTTTAATGAATCTAGTCATTACTTGAAAAGCCTGAGTCTTGGTCACTAAAGGTGCTGGTTACTATGGTTTTATGAATGTGAGTAGAAAAAGTAACATATAACATGTGTGGGACAAGTGGGCTGTAGAGAGAGACACCATCTATGAGGCTAATAAAGAGTGTCTCCAAAGCTGGTGCTGTTAGGCCACCCAAGGCATGCGCTTACATGCAAGAAAGAGTAGAAGGAAGGGAGAACGGTGTCCTGGCTGCAGAAACGCCTTTTCCTTCTGCCTGTGTGAACAGTAGGGCTCAGAGCGTGTTGCATTTACTACATGACTGGGCATGGTGTGAAGCTTACACACTCCTCAACTTGGATGATTGAATCCTAAGAAGTTATGAACTATTCTAACCCATCAGAGGAAATAAACTGAAAAGTGGGAACTATGGGAAGTGCTTTTTGTTTTGTGGCATAAAAACTAAAGAAATGAACGTACATATACATAGCAGCACTTCCTGGTACAGTATTAAATTTAGGTGTTTTTTTTCTTTTTAATCAGGGTTGGTGGCTTCAGGATTAATAAGTATCTCTAAAGATGTCAGAGCTGTTTGGAAATAGATGGAAACATGAAATAATGCTCTTCTCTGTTAGATAATTAGGGCATTTAAAAATTCCTATCACACAAGAGAAAAATATTGATTCTAATGACTAGAAAAATTTATAGGGCAACTCAGAATTAGACACATCACTCCTGTTTTTCTTCATGGTAAATTTCAACCCAGCATCCCCAAGCACTCACTGAATTAAAAATGGAATTCTCAGCATCATACTTACAGCTAAGTATTTATGTATACTATTGAATCTATGAATTCCTCTCACATACAACTTTCTATAACTGGTTTTGATGCAACAGCCACCAAAACCAAGTTACTAGAGTCCAGAGTGACAAAATCCTAACTCACCACTACTTAAAACACCAGGTTATATGCATTTGTAATCCTAGACACTACTCGTGTTTTCTAGTCTTGACCTGCAGCAATTATAAATTCCTTAATACACACAGCATGTGTGACCAAGGCTTGTGAAGAGATAGCTTCTAGTTTCTCCTGGGCTCATGGTACTCAATAATAATTTCACAGGGACACTACTTCTGCATCAAGACTACAGAGAGATATACAAGTGAAAGGAACTTTGAGGCACCCTCTCATCCAGCTGTGTCCTTTCAGGACTGTTAATTATCTAGACTCTTAAAAGAAAAAAAAAAACCTCCAGGGAAAATTTGAGTCTTAGATAGTAGCTCTTCCCAGGACCTGTAGATGTCATTCAAAATTCAATGCATAAAGAAATTCTCTATTCAGGGGCATCCAGCTTTCCAGTGTTGTTCAGAGCATTTCCGCCCCCTCCACTCTATAACTAGGTTTGAGAAAAAAATAGAGGAAATTTAGCTCATGTTTTCCTAGGAAAGTCGAGCTGATTGTATTATCGACTGTCTACTGCATTAGCAATTTCCAACTGAATTACAAACTGTTTCCCTGCATTATATTGCTATTGTTCAATACCATTTTCATTGCCCTAATGAAACAAAGCTACATAATATCACCATAAAGTACTGATTACAGTTAACCATAATGGAAGAGAGAGAAGGAAAAACCTATTTTTAAAATATGCAAAGAAAAGGATAAGAAATACTGATACTCAGCAGACATTTTTTAAAAATCTTTTTTGGCTTTCTAGGTTGAAATCCAAACAACACTGACAAATTAATTCTTCTTTTTCTTCCACCAATACAGATGGTATTTCCCTTAGGATAGTATTTCTACAAGATTTCCCAAAGAGCAAAAGTTGTCCAGGTGCTAAAAATATATATATAACAATATGAATTTTACACATGTCTTAAAAAGCGCTTACCTAAAACTAGAATATTCCCTGCTATGACGAAAGAGGATATCCAGATATCCAAATTTCCCCCTGGGTGCAGGTTTTCCTTGTATACAGGTGAGCTCTTTCAGGAAGTGCCATTATGAAATCACTAGGTTATTTATTTGTCCATATTAAATCAACCACCACAACACAAATAATCAGATTACTGTGCTGGGCTGAAGGCTGCCCAAGTAAGATGGCAAACCCATGATTGAGATTCCTGCTTTTTAGCAAAGGCAGTGAAGGTTACATGGCAGCCCCTTATACGCCTAACTCCTTCCCCACAGACAGAAGCAGTCAACAAAGAGATGGAGGGAACAGGAAGAAGTGGTACAAAAAATTCTTTGGTATTGCTAATTTTATATTATGGCTAGAAGCTGTAGTGCTAGACACTTGCCACCCTCTGACATTCGTACCATACCCTTACCCCACCTCCCGTGCAAAACAGTATAATTGGTACAGGTGACTTTTGAATAATGTGGGAGTTAGGAGCACCGACCCTCCATGCAGTTGAAAATCCACATATAACTTTTGACTCCCCCAAAACTTAATTATAGTCAGCCCTTCACACCCATGGGCACAAACCAACTGCAGATCAAAAACCACCATTTTCTATATTCAGGTGGGAGACCACAGATGTGAAACGGCTAACTTTATGAATTGAAAGAAATATCTACATATAAGTGGACCTGCACAGTTCAAACCCACATTGTTCAAGGATCACCTGTATAACGAAAACAGGGCATGCTGCTACAGCTCCTCAATAATTCCTTGAGTTGAGATGGTGACAGTTAATGAAATTACTGTCAGTGCTGCCTTGGCAGATGATGATCTGTGGCTGCCCAGGTCCCAGACACCTAGATATTCTACATCTGACAGATCCTGCCTGCCGCTTCCTTAGTGGGTGTTGTGTAAATATAGAGACCATTGGAAATGCCTGAATGTCGGGACCAAAGACTAGTTCCTCCCAAACTGTGGTCATGGAACAAACCTTTCTCTGAAGATCTTTGTGTCTGTATTTCTATAAGAGGTACTGGCAATAGTGTCATCCACGTGGACACAACGTGCTGAGTCCTATACATTGTATTTGACACATTGATCTGATTTCAGTGGTTCAGAACAGTCACCTAAATGCTCAATTTACTTGCATTTTCTAGCCTTTGCACCTCTGTGAAAAGGTGAAAAAATAAATCTGGCTGGTGTGTTAGACCTCTTTCAATAATGTATATTTTCTGAAAGATGAAAAAACATGCATTTCTTTTTTCCTATTAGAGTGCTAATTTATGCAAGTTCATTTGCCTTCTGTAGCTATTGATTGGATTTTTGTTGTCTCGTCTCCTGCACTCCATTAGAATCCTCGCTGATGACCAATAATGCAAAGCCAGACAAATTTGTACAGATTTTATATGCTCTTGCAACGACAGCCTATTTTAAAGTTTGCATAAGCAAGACAGTGGGTGATGAAGAAGCATTTCACTTCATCACATCGGAACCAGATTCACAGAGAAGATGAGAACACTTCATGGTTGAACAGCTCTTTTCAACTTTAAATAGTCACATGAAACATTTGAAAGGAATCCCATGCTTTGGGCATGCTGAAATTAAAATAGAAGTGCAAATTGAGATTACAGATTATAAAACCAGTAAGCACAGCTGCTGTACGCAGGGCAGGAATGGCTCTCCTTTTCCCAATGTATTTGTGTGAGCCAAGCAAATAGTCAAGAAAAATACCCTTCACTGTGAAACCAGCCAGGCTTGATTTGCTATTTATTTGCTCCCTGTCTCAAATAATGCTTTTATTTTGTGCTTCATTCTGGAGGAAAATAAATAAATATGTACGTATACATATGTTCCCATGTGTTTTTCAATATTTATTTGTTTAAATGCTTTCTGTTTATGAATTCAAGATAACAAATCTAATTTTAGTCTCAGGACTAATGATAAAATAATTTATTTAAATATGAAGTGACCCAAAAGCTGTTTATCATAGGACAAATAAGGACACAAATTGCCATGTTGAAATAGGATTTTTCAACCCCGAAAAGGATTTCAATCTAGTTGGTACAGAGCATACATGCTCTACTGAAAGGGTTGTGGCTACCACTTCTTGTTTTCACTGCACTAATTTATCTGGATCTGTAAAGGGAGAAGGAAAAGTTCAGGGAAAATCAGCTCTCAATTAATGACACCGCAGCTTTGACAATGGAAAAATCATAAGATGTTGAGCCTATGAATAGGGAGACTTCTCAGCTTGTGGAGCTTTCTAGAATTGCTCAGGCAGGGAGGTTCAGCACGGGCAGAGGGACACTTGGCAGGTGTGGAGTTCAGCCACCCACGCCTCTCTCAGGATGCTTACAAATCATACACGATGTCCAGAAACACTAATAGGCATTCTTGGGATCACTTGGGAGGTGTCACTAATAAAATGTGGAAATCAGAGTGGAAAGAAAATTTCATTTCCAATCCTCCTTGTGGCACCTGGATTTTTCAGCACATATGGTTTGTAAAGTTTGCTAACGTCTGGTGGTTATCAAGAAAATCAGAGTTGATTAAAAATATTTCAACTTTATCTCCATTTCCCAGACTTTGTAGACATCCATCGGATAACTGAGAAGAAATAACTATCCTTATCAGTTGTAGCAGATAGCATAAGAACAAAGTCAGAGAAAGGGACAGAGAGACATCTGCCTAGCTTCATATCTGGGCTCTGCTACTCCTAACTGTGTAACCTTGGCAAGTTCCTTTACCTTTCCATGCCTCAGTTTCCTCATCTGTAACACTGGAATAATAATAATGCTTCACTCCTAGGACATTTGTTAGTATTAAATAAATGAATTAAATGAGTAAATTAAGAGTGAATGTAAAGTGCTTAGACAATGCTTGACAAATAGTACACGTAAAAGAAATATGTATAATTGCATTATTTACAAACAAAAAACAAAATCGATTTTTTTAACCACTAAAGACAAAGAATTTTACTACTTTAAAAACTATCTAGAGAACCCTGGCTGCTGTATGTAGCTCAGTGGATTGAGTGTCGGCCTGCGAGCCAAGTGTTGCTGGTTCGATTCCCAGTCAAGGCACAAGACTAGGTTGCACGTCAGGTCCCCAGGTGGGGGCGGGAGTGAGAGGCAACCACACAGTGATGTTTCTCTCCCTCTCCTTCTCCTTTCCTCTCTCTCTAAAAATAAATAAGTAAATAAACAAATAAATTTAAAAAAAAACGCTAACAATTAAAAAAAAACTATCTAGAGAATCTCAAAGATCTTTAGCAAAAAAATTTAATAGTCATTGCAACATCTCTTGACTAAATAGAGTGTAATTATAATAAATTTTTGATTATGAAAGGAAAGTGATTTCTAAAAGGAGTTTATAGAATGGAGAGGAGAATATGCTGACTCATGGGAGGGATTGCCTTGATACACAAAGATAAAACAATTCAGTCACCTTTGAGAAGTGTGTTGAATATGTAAATACACAGAGGACAGATGGGCAGTTGCCAATGTGGTGTGATTTCTGGGACACAAAAGCCATCTTTTTTAAAAAATGTCTTCCCAAAAGTGAATTTCAGTTCTTAAATATGTGTAAAGTGTTTTTTTTTTTTTTGCCTGGGAGGGACATCATACCTGCCAGCTAATGCATTAACTTTTATTTCTCTGATTCATTAGTACCTGTCACCCAGCAGTGTTAAGACCTGTGAGAGACTAAATAAGGAGCACAGTGGGTAAATTTTGATGAGAAAGGGTAAGTGCACGGCAGGGTTGGGAAAACAGGCCTCAGGAAAGGGTCATGGGACAGAATGACAGAGATGCAGGGTGAGATACTAAAGAAATATTTGAGCCTTCCCAATTCTGCTGAGGTCAGCCCGACAGATTAAGTGTCATCACACTGCATTAGAATAAATGACATTCCTCTACAAGAAGGTCTATTTTAACTTAAACTTTAAAATTACACTTCACTTGAGCAATGATATTAGATTGACCTTCCATTGTTACTTAATTGGATTGACTTTTCATATATTTATGTTCTGTCTCTCTTCGGTAATTAATTAATTCATTCAATACAAGTACAATATATTGATTGCTTCCTGTGGCTCAGGCATTGTACTGAAGGTGAAGAAACCAAAATAAAGTGAGATGTAGCCCTGGCCTAAAGGAACTGGCAATCTAGTTGGGGGACAGCTTCACAAATAAATCACTGCAATAAAATGCAATAAATGGTAAAAGAGAAATTTGTACCAAATCCTTGTGAAAAATAGAAAACAGCAACAGACTTTCAAAGTGTCCATGAAGACCTCACAGAGGAGCCAGGTCTTGGAAGATGGACAGAACTATCCCCAAGATAAGGGGAGGGAGGGAGCTTTCCAGGCCAGCAGGAGAGGTATAAATGCCAGAAGGCTTGAAAGCAAGGAGTTTGTTGAAAGGGCAAATGAGCCTCCCACAGGAGGTGAAAGTTTTATTTTGAAAAAGCACTTAGGCAGGCAATGAAGACCCTGAGAAGAGTTTTGAGAAGGGGTAGGACATGACTGGATTTGTATTTTAAAGTGATCATTCTCGTAGCCCTCACGATGGCAGCCTGGGTGGGGAGAAAGCCTGGAGAAGGAAGATCACAAGGAGTCTACTGTAATAGAGTTGGCAGACAAACACCAGGCATCAGGGGCTGTAGCTGAGGATCCTCACTGCTCTCTACCTGACAATAAACCATTCACTTATTCATGCACTCAGCAACCGAATGTAAGGCCCTATTTTGCACAAGATACTTTGTGTCATGGAAGCTACAAAATAAGTCAGACACACAAACTCTTTCTACCTGAGCTTCTTATGAATGCCTAGATACGATGAGCTTGAAGTAGGGCATTTGTGGGATTGAAGAAAAGGACATGAATAAGAGATCAGTTAAAGAGAGGCAGAGATATCAGAAGAGGTTTAAAAGTAATCCCTAACATTTTGTTCATTATTTTGCAGTGCTTAAGTATGACCACATAGGCTAAAAGTTAATGTGCAGTGACTAAAAGAACAATGAATAGGGAATTAAAAGACTTCAGTTTAAATACTCTCTGCTTTTAAATATGGTGTGGATTGGGCCAGTCACTTAATCTCTCTGTAACTCAATTTTAAATAAATAAATGAAAAACTAGATGCCCTAAAGGTTCTACAATGCTATTTCAGTTTAGCACAGGGATCATGTAGAATAGTTAGTACATTTTTGGTGACTGGTTTATTTTAGACACTAAATGATAAGTATGGTAGAACACTGAGATTACACCCAGTTGCACTCCAGGATTTCCATCCATTATATCTATCTCATTAGCCAGAGGAACAGCTCAAAGCTGGCATAGCATCTAGCACTCAGGGGGCACAAGAAGGTCATGATGATTGAGAGTCTAGTGTCTGGTATGGAAGGTTGGAAGGACAAAAATACGGCTAAAATCATGAAAAGCATTCCACTCTTTCCACATGGACAGTGGCAGAACTAGGGCCATTTAAGTGGTGATGACTGATAGAAATGTCACTGCTGATTAAAAGCTACATGAGAAGCTGTAGTTACAGTTTATTACATCATCATTTTCTCCCCACACCTGCTCTCAACCCTACCTAGGGCCGAAGCAGCCCAACAGGAAATGGCAAGCAAAATGATGAGAAAAATCGGTGAGGTCACCATTTAGAAATTTCTTCCCAAGTATTTCTGAACTGCTTCATAAAGTCGCTTAACATCTACAGTCCTTGAGGACCTCTCCGGGTTCCAACATCCCCATTACAGGGATATAAATATATAACGTGCACTTAATCAAAATTGCCTTACACCTGTTCCCTCCTACTAAAAATGACAGGAAAAAAACATCTGTATTACTCTCTCCGGACAGATAACTTCTCTTCCAAAGTCTTTCGGAAAGTAATTAGGTTCCTTAAGTGTAGGGATAATTTAAGATTTTGTCCGCCTCCAAAACTGTTGACAATATGTTAAGCAGATGGAGGTCATTTCTTTTATTTCTCTAACTTTCCCTTTTGGCTCCCTGATGAAGGATATGCTGACATAAATGTTTTGTTGTTATGCATGGTAGATAGACCGGCAGGTCCCAGAGGTGAAGCAAATCATGTCCTTTCAAATGATCTGTTATTTTTGGCCATAAATTTGGATTAACTATGACAGAAAGCCTTGAAATGTTTTATATGCCTCAACTTCAGCATTAGGAGAAAGGAGGGAGTTTGAAAGAAAGGGAATGAGATATGCCAAACAAAAACTGGTTTTTGGTCATTTTGATTCACTGAAATAAAATGGCTTTTTGAGTACCCGGGGACCTTTTTGTCTTTGGGTGTAGGATTACAAAGGCCAAGTTCTTGGCTTCTCTAGATAACAGAAAAATACTGAGTTCCTGGAAAACTGGTGCTATAAGCCTCACTGGGACTTGATTTAAAGTCCTAGGTCTTGAATCGTGAAATGTCTTCTACCATCCTCCCCCCTTTCGTCTTCCTTCCAAACTAGTTTTGCTGACTAAATATTTTCTCCGAATGTCTTTAAGCATGTTCAAAGCTTTAATTCATACATCAAAATCATGAAAGCCTAATGCCTCAAAGTATTGCTCAGTAACTCAAATGTTTTTTCTACTTTTGCTCCTTAAATGCTGCTTATAATGATAAACACATGAAACACTGAGCAATTAGAGGCTAAGGGTGAAAACCAGGGCACTGGATGTATGTGGTTCATCTACTAAATCCTCCAACAAAGTATTCATTATTTCACATGAACTGGACTTTGTTTTGCAAGAGACACTGGGGGTGTTCAGAATGCTAAAATTATATAGCATTTTTGAGGTCAACCAGAGACTACTCAAATCAATGAGACTATGAGTTTTGCATATATGTGGCAATTCATAAGTAATATTTAAGAAGTCACTATGCGTTATGACTTTTCACATTTCTTAAGAGAACAAAGGCGATAATGATTTTGGAGGTTTTCCATTTTCTGTAGACAACGGCAGGAAACCGAGAGTTGCCTGGTCTTGGCATCTGATCCCTTAGTGTTAACCCCTTGGGAAGGCAGATGTTTCTTCACAATGCATAGAGTACCACACTATGCTGTCACATAAAAGCTATAGGTCTCACCAAGACAGGAAACCTTAAATATTAAAAGTCTATGTCATCACTTCTCTATTCTCTGGTATTCATCAATAAACCCCCATTGTCTCCACAGGAATCTTAACATAGCTTCTTGTACAGTAGTACCTATGTGTTCAAGCTTCAGAGATCCATTTACTTCACATGTGTAATTTGCCCACTTATTCCTGCTGAGATAATACTCCTGGTTTAATTGCCCATGGAGCAACTGGATAAATCAGCCACATTGGTTTGTATTAGCTGTCTCTGCATATGTGTAAAGCAGAAGAAAAAAAAGAAAAGAAAAGAAAACAACAACAACAACAAAAATGGAAGATTGTTCAAGCTATAAACTGCAAGAATTTGGATTAAAAATCATCCCCATAAATAAAAAATAAACCTATTTCTAAATTTTGCAAAATGGAAAAGAATCCATAAAAATGCACTTAGAGATATCAACTACTTTACTGTTTTGGAGATGGAGAATAAATAGTCTTAATATATATTTAAATATGTAAAGTTATTTCTATATAAAGAGTGAATGTATGATGATAAATGAATGAATAAATAAAAGTTTAAATGAACAAATAAATACATAAAAATATATAGACTACTCAAATGTGGACCCACTGAAGAAATATAAGACTTATGAAGCTGACACTTACTTGCAAGAATTCAGGTATATATTCACTTAATAATCAGAAGGGCTATTACGAAAGGAAAGTCTCTTTATATGAAGCAAATTATTATCTCTTGTGTAATAAGCCCTTAAAAGGGTCACTTTCTAATTGATCTTCCTTTTTAGAGTCATTAGTGAAATATAAGAATTGAGGTGCATTCAGATGGGGTAACTCATGAACACAGGCACATACATACACACACATCAAGACCTCACTCAGAAGCACAACATTTCACTAAAACATCTTAGTCCTTAAAATAAGGAGGGAAAAAAAAAATGCTTGCCTGGATTTTTATTTCTTCTTTTTTAAAATATGTATATGAACCTCATATGAGGTCTTTACATGTGCCCTCGTATAAGAATAACAAGCCCCACATTGTTTTTAAATAAATCTCTACTTGATCTTCTGGCTTCCTTCTAGAAGAACAATGTTACTTCTAAATGATACTATACTATTAAACTGGATATTGAAATAAAAGGTATATATTTGGCTACAAACCCTAGAATATGGTTAGTTACATTCTAGCTTGAGTTCTAAAACTGGCAAAACTTTCAACTAGAAAGAGGTGAAGTCAGTTCAGACATCTTAGATATTTAAAAAGCTAATAAAAGATACATTTTTAATTTAAAAAATCTGGTATCTGGTAAAATCAGACAATGACCAGACTAATAAATAAATATTATATTCAGAAAAAAATTTTCTTTCATATGAAAAATAGGAAAATGTATTATTGCTGAATGGGTTTTATGTCATTCTGATTTAAGTAAGGCTTAAAATACGCTAGGCCTAGTATATGTGGAACTGTCTGATGCACTGTATGGATATACATTTTACGTAGGGCTCAGAAGTGCGTAAATACAGAATCAAATAGAAGCCTATATATAAGTAATTGTTTTCATGATTTTTAGAGCTATTGACTAGGTGATTTTAAAATGGTGCTAGCAATGCAGTCTGCCAAGTTTCCACTTTTAAAAATTTCAATACATTGTGGTCTCAATGTAAAATAAACAAGAACTCACAAACTCAAGCAACTCCAGAGACCTAAAGGCAGCGGGTGGAGTAGAGTGGGTATTATTGAAGTACTTGTTGATGGGATTCAAGAGTACTCAAAGCCATCTGATGCTAAGGGCCACACCCGAAATCAGCAGAGGCCTAAACTGGCTAATTGTCTTCACTGATTGTGACGGTTTTGATTAGGAGAATAATCAGCTCTCAGCAGCCTGTGGGCAAAAATGCCACCTGAGGTTGTGTGTATGTGTGTGTATGGGATGGATGCACAGGTGAATGAATACAGATCACCATTAACCCACTCTTCAAATATTAAAGGGGTTCCAGTACAAACGAAGCCAATAATTTCCTTCATAATTAGCATGAACATCTTCCTCCTGTCACTTTGTGATTTCTTTTATAGAAACTCAAGCTAATGCTGATATTGGGGCTTTCTAAAAGTAAAACTATCTTCATATTTTGTCACTGAGATTTTGAAGACTGAAAATCAAAGTCATAACACATTCTATAACCCACTCAAGTACTTAGTTTAAAATAGTTTCTGCTAAACTCAATGAGAAATCTTTTTTAAAATAACTTTTTCTTTAACTGTTCCTCCTTATTTTTATCTAAATACTGGTGAAAATACATAAAAATACAGCTTTCTTTAAAAGATGAAAAATAAAAATTTAATCACCCAAAATGCTACTAGAAATCAGTTCAACACTTTGTGACCAGCTTCCTTTAATTACAGATTAAAATGATTTCAGCCTCTCATTAACGAGGTGCAAAGAACCTTTTACTTAAAATAGTAATCTATCTTAAATACTATTCTTATGTTAGAGATTTTTAAACCTCAAAATTTAGAAATAGAAAACTTCCAGAAGTTATTAGGCTCTTAAAAGTGAAAACTTGGGGAAATTTTATAATATGCAAATACTAATATTTTTAGTGTCCATGATAAATGTATGGTCATTTTGTTAGTGTGTGAATGTAATATTCATTTTGTATATCTTTATTTTCTTATAAATTTATCATGTTTAGTATATTTAGAGATGGGTAGAGATGGAACAAGGGAGAAAACATTCCAGGAAAATATATTTCATAAATGTTTTGTAAATATAGTTTTCACTTTTTAATCTTTTTTCCTGATGTGGTTATAAAAATCAGAGAGTAAAGAACAAGAGTGAGAGCCAATGAGAGAGATTTAAGTATCTAGGTATAAAAAACTAAAACTAGGTGATTTTAATAAGCTCAGTTCCATGGACAGAGGTAGTTTTATCTTAAGTTAAGTCTTTAAAGGCACGTGATAACATTAAATGCAGATTTCCATCTGGGTGATGGACTCAACAAAATCTCACACCCTCAAATGGTGCCTCCAAATGTAACTGTCAGTCAGCTGACGTCAAAGCCTAATGTCTTCGCCATGGCCTTACACATCTGATCCCTGTCAGTGTCAACAGGGTTTGTTGGATGTGGTGTCGTGGCAGGCAAGATGATTTATATACACAGATCGAAAGATCTCAGAGCTCATTTGGAGGATGCATTTCATCTGGTATACTTGCCATCAACAAATGACTGACTGAAATTAAACAAAATCTCATATCCTGAAATCTGAGCAGTCTCTGCTCCTCCCCTCACTCAGATCATGAATATATTTAGTTAGCCGGGAAATTCACAAAAGACCCATGTCAACAGTCTATTAGTGAGAGAGCAAAAAAAAAAGTACATTAAACACCTCCATGCTTTAGCCTCTGACCTCCTTAAGCAGGCACATTTTTAAAATTCTTTATCGGATAAGGAATTACTAACCAGCCACACGGGGAAACTCATGAATATGTGGTGTTGAAGCCTGACCAGTATTCCAGCATTTTTCTTGAAAATATTTAACTGACAGAAGATCTGAATATATATATAAAATCCACCTGTCCAGGAAATATCCAGCCATGTACTATGAAGAAGATACAAGAAACACTGTACATAGGACAATGATGCCTCAGTCCCC
The DNA here is from genome assembly GCF_987537825.1 of Furipterus horrens. Lineage (NCBI taxonomy): Eukaryota > Metazoa > Chordata > Mammalia > Chiroptera > Furipteridae > Furipterus > Furipterus horrens. The sequence goes on from NW_028327175.1 coordinate 73,500,856, forward strand.
TTCAAAGGCACCTTGGGACCTCACACAGTTCTCTCAATTGTCATCAACTGCCCTGTTCTCTTTTCCTGAATTTCATCAGTGGTCTAAAATCTCTTCCCTTTCAAAGGTGATTTTAGTTTTGGGAAAAGCCAGAATTTACAGGGCACCAAATCTGGGCTCTAAGGGGCACTACTAAGTCACCTGGCTAATAAGATGTTTCATTAAAAAAACTCTCCACCAGAGGTGATGCACAAGAGGGTGCACTGTCCTGATGAAGCTGCCAATCACCAGTTGCCCATAGCTGCGACTTTTTCATCATATTGCATCTCTCAACCAATGAAGAGAATCTAGGTAGTACTCCTTATTAATTGTTTGGCCTGCAGGGGTGTATTCATGAGGGACAACACCTTCTCAATCAAAAATTACAGTTAACATGGTCTTGATCTTGTTGCGACTTTGCCATGCCTTCCTTGGGCATGGATACCCAGGCAACTTCCATGGGATGACTGGGCCTTTGTTTTCAGATCTCAGTTGTAGAACCACAATTCATCTCTGGTTATGACCTTCTTGAGGAAATTTGGTTCATAGGTAGTGGTTTGAATCAAGTCATTAGCAACTGCAGCACAATGTTGCTTCTGCTCTGGTAGCAGATGCTGCAGAACAAATTTTGTGATGACACATCTCATCCCAAGATCCTGTGTCAAAATCTCAGACACAGCAGTTTTTGGAATCCCCAGATCAGTTTCTAGTTCTCACACTGTCAGTCGCCAATCTTTTTATACTGTAGCCCATACAGGTTCAACATTCTCAGGTGTTCTGCTTGTTGCAGGCCTTTCAGAATGTGGATCACTTGCTACAGATATTTTACTATCTTTGAAGCATTTGTGCCACACTTTTATTTGCGCTGCACTCATTGCATCATCCCTGAGAGCCTTCTGAATCATCTGAATAGTTTCCATAGAAGGAAGGTTCAAGTTTAACACAAAATCTGATGCAGATTTGTTGCTCTACTCAGACATTTTTAATGTGATGGCCACACAGCACACATGCTCACTCAACGATGTCTACCATCCCTACTGACTAGTACAGTGAAGTCCTCATTGTTTATGCATGCACATTCCAGTCCACTCTCCTTGGCTGCCAGGTTACATTGCTGTCACACAAACCATTTGTTATATTAACAATGGCTGGACTTTTTTCAGACAGACTTTTATAAAGTATATATATATATATATAAGTGGGCTTTGCCTTTATCAAATACATTATTGAAAATACTATAGAGATTAGGATGGAAAGTTCCTCACTCTCCACCATCAACCTATTTTGATTTCATCTACCTAGGGCAACACACAGGCATGTAATCTAAGACACCATAATGTCTGTTTCTTGTTGTTAAAGCTCATCACTGCAATCTGGTAATGGATAATTCTCTCCACTTTACTCAGTGTGAATTACTCTTTTTCACAAGCCTTGTAATGATCTATAAAACTATCACTTTGGTCCACTTCACATTAGCATATGTTCAGAACAACTTTAATGCACAGATACCCTGATTGGGTGCAGCCAAACTTCTGATTTTGAGTACTTCCTGCAGAGAAATGCCATCCACCAACTAGGAAATGCTTCAGACTACATGATTGTTTGATTAACACAGTTTTAGCTTTGATAGGAATAATACAAATTAGAGATATTAGCTGCCCCTTTGACTCAGAGCCCTAAACTGAAAAAGAATTAGGGACCCAGGGAATGGCTACAGTTCCATATCCCACGGGCAGAGGGCTAATTAAGAGCACTGGGGTGTGAGCTTTTCTGGGTCCTGAGCTGGCTACCTCTTAGACCAAGGCTCTGGCTTGGGTTCTCAGGCTCTTCTTCCTTGAGGATGCCTGGATGATCATAATGCAGCTGCCTGCATTTTCCAATGCATGATATTTTGGATATGAAGCAACTTTGGGCACAGCCCAGGATTGGGCTGGCCTGGCAGAGGGTGGCAGGTTTATTATTTGGGTGTCCTAGAGGGAACAGGCTCTGAGGCAGAAGCCTGCCATTCTTCTGGAATTGTGTAGCTTTTGTGTATTATGTTGCTTTGGTTTGTAAACTAACCCAATAGAAACTAACAAGAGAAAAGACAGGAGAACCCAGGTGTTAAAGTTTAGCCTTAATTGATAAGCTTAAGTAATTAAAGCTGTGACTTGATAGGCTTAAGTGACTGCTTTGAAGAAACTCCATTCCTTTATCATAAGTAAATAAATAAATAAAATAAAAATAAGAGTTATGGCTAGGGTGGTGAGTGTGTGCTTCAGCTCCTCAAAAGAGGTGTCCACATATATCAATCTCAAGTTAATTTAACCTGTGCTAACAAGGGTGTGACATATTTTTAGCCCAGTGCTCTAGGCCACTTCCTATGTATCCCTTTCTAACATGCTGAAACTTGCTTAAGCATTGGAGAAAGCAACAAAGTAAGTAATTATTGTTTAGGTAACATCAGGGCAGTGCAAATCAGAGCTTGGAGAGGCCAGCTGTTACCACACTGTCATATATCCAGGCAGGCTTGTTCCAACATGCAAAGCAGTGGGTTACAGTGCTTTCCATCTAGGTAAAGGTGTAAAAAGTAGCATGTGTAGCAGCCAGCAGAGAAAAGCAAAATCTCTTCAGATCTTGCTAAGTCTCTGGAGAGCTGAAAAGCATTCCCTTTTAAGAAAAGATGTTCTAAACCAAGGGCTGCTGCAACCATGCCAGTGATTGGGGTACTTACGTCTGCTGAACCAATTGTGCTTGTCCCAGCAAAGGAATCTGGCCTCATTGCTGCTTCAGATGGGGCTGGTCCGTCACTGCTCTGGCTTCCTGCACTGTTCACCTCCTGTCCTAATGTGCACCCTGGCTGTGCTAGCTTTCAACCCCTTGCCCAAGATGGCCCTGCAAGAACTCTGGTGTTTTAAAATCCGTTTTCTTTAAGGACAAATGCTGCTTATATATTCAGAAAGCTTCTCAAGAATCCGCATGAGCCCCAATGTCCATTTTGACTGTGAAGTGGCTGGGCCCTTGTACACTGCTTCGCTTCCCACTCACTCTGGTTTTCCCACCAGGGAGTCCCCTCTTGGCAGATCAAATGCTCCACACTTCTCTTTGCTCAGGTTCAGCTACTGGCTCTCCAGTCAACCTACCAGTGGAAAGCCTCAGTGATCCACTTAATTCTACTTGAAAACTCTTCTTCCTTTTATTTTTTATTTTAACAAACTTACAGTGTGTAAATTTGAAATTCAAAATTTTCATGACTTTTTCTGCTTAATTTTTGTTGCTGACCTATTATGGTCTAAAGCTTTCTTCTCTGAAGGAAAGTTCATTTGCCGCATATGATAAGAAATGGTGGAATGGTCTTTAGAGATAAAGGCACTTACTTGGCCTCTGACCCTATTAATTATGTATTTACCATATGATTTAAATAAGTCATGCCCTGGCTGGTGTGGCTTGTTTGGTTGGAACATCATCCCATAACTGAAAGGTTGTGAGTTCAATTCCCGGTCAGGGCACATACCCAGGTTACAGGCTCAATTCCAGTCAGGACATATACAAGAAGGCAACCAATCCATATTCCTCTCACATCGATGTTTCTCTTTCTTACTCTCATTCTCTCTCTCTCTCTCTCTCTCTCTCTCTCTCTCTCTCTCTCTCTCTCTCCCTTGCCACTCCTCTCTCTCTTAAGCAATGAAAAAATGTCCTTGGGTGAGGACATAAAATAAATAAATGAATTAATAAGTTACCTAGTTCACAACAACAACAACAACAAAACCAACAGTGAATTAGGGGAAAGTGTGAGCAGGAGAAGAAAGGAGAAGAATGCTCTGTACCATTTGCTCAATTTCTGTAAACCTAAAACTGAAGTTCTCTGAGCACAAAGGAGTTGAAGACCCTGAATGCACAAGTATGGGAGGAGAGCTGTCAGAACTGAATTGCCAAGCATTGGTACAGGCAGGAGGAAGTTCTGAACTTCAAGTGTGATGAATGAGTTTATGCGATTTCCTCAGGGAACACACCTGGCATCTCACGTGAGGTGACACTGGCTGACAACAAATGGGTCCTGCAAGATCTTTCATCGGGGTCAGTTTCAATGGCCAGAACTCTGTCTCCAGCTGCCAGCAGACACCAGCATCTGCCTGACATGGGAGGCATACGCTTTGTGCTACTCTGTTTTATGGGACTCAAACACCTGTCTTTAGAAAATGCTTAGCCTCTGCCAAGATAACATTTTTGTGTGCAGTTTTGGTTTTTCTGGTTCATGCTGTATTTTTAAAGGTTTTATGCATTTATTTTAGAGAGAAGGAAAGAAGGGAGAGAGAAACATTAATCGGCCACCCGTGTACCTGCCCCAACAAGTGACCGAACCCACAACACAGGTGTGTGCTCTAACTGGGAATCAAACCAGTGACCTTTCACTTTGTGGGATGATGCCCAAACGAAGTCACACCAGTCAGGACCATGCTGTCTTTTGAGTTAGGAAAGGCTCCTGTGTCACACAGACAACTACGACAGCCAATAAGGAATTGCAGACAGGAAGGGCCTGTTCTGCTCATCGGAAGAGACAGACACGCTTTCTGTCCCCTCACTTAATAATGCGTATTAGAATAAAAGCAGAATGATTTTTAAAGGCTTGGAAAATCCTTGGTTTTCGATTTTGCTAATGTCATCCTCATGTTGATGAGACTAGAATTAAAAACACTAAAATATTAATTTTAAAAACGGATCCAGCACCATGTAGCAAAGGATTATGGGCCTCATCCATTTGTGCTCCGTGTCTTCTATTATTGCCTGCTGACTAGTTCTGCTCATAAGGGACCGTGAACTATCCATGAGTGCAAAATGGATACAGCACAAATTGATTCAGTAACATCACACAGACATGTATGAATAATGAGGTTCAGTTGCAGTCTGTCACACAGCAAGCATATCAGTGTAACTGATTTATCGAAAACTTGACTGGGTAAAGCCTCATTCTTTAAAGAAGGTAGGAATCGGGTTTCTTTACTTTTTTTGGTAAAAACACAAACAAACAAATTTCAGCAAACTCAAACCCTTTGCAATTTAAAATGTGGAAAAACCTGAAACCGACATAGAGCTAACCTACTTTCTCTCTCTTAACCAAAAAGAAAAAGGAGAATGAGGAGAAAACGATACCAACATTGCCATAAAGCTTGAAGCCTCATCGGAGATGCTGATCAATTTCAAATTCCCCAAGGAAAGCTGTATCTTTGTATGGGTGTCTGTGACTGTCAGAGAAATATAGCTAAGTCATTAAAACAAGAGACAAGGAGCTTCTCCTTAACCCCGCCTTCAGAAACATCCTAGGATATTCAGAGAAAAACAAAAGGACACTCTGCATTCATGCTTCATTTGTCATGCAAATATGGGAACACTAAGCAGCTCAGGCACAACAGCCCCACTATCTCTAAAACTTGTGCCATATTCCTTTGTTTTCAGAGTACAGAAATGTCACATTCTGATCATCCGCCCATTTATATGCAAGGGGCAGGAATCAGACTGCCTGACTCCTAAGGTTTCTTCCAGTTCCCAATTCTAGGAGACCTTGAAATTTAAAAATAAAGATAGAACAAGGAAGGTTCAGATTTTCTGAAGAGAGAGATTGAAAGTAAAAGCAAGGGCTAAAATACCCATAATTACAACATGCAGTTCTACACAATTTTCAGATGAAGCAAGGACAAAGTATACAGAAGACTAAACTCACCTGTAAGCAGTGAAAAACTATTCAGTAGAATAGGTACCACTTAGTAGGTCGAGTTCAAACCCCAAATAGCATCTTTGTGAAACCAGTCGATGCTCTCCTACAGAGAAGCCTTCCGTGCCAGATATTAAACACAGAGAAAAGGACCCTTTCTACAGGTTGTAGTGTAGGCGAGAGAGTGCAGGGGAAGAAGGTCCACTCTACTGAACAGCCCTGGAAGCTTAGAGATGCAGCTCTGCTTCTATAGGTCAGAAGTGTTTAATTTTATACAGGAATAACCAAGAATCCCGGAATTACCTCTTCAAACAAGGCATTATTAAAAAAGTGGGAAAAATTAAGCAAATCCAGCGGTAACTTGATTAACCTATTTAGTCACATCAGTTCATTTAAAAAAAATCAATTTTTAATATAGGCATTACGTAAAACTTGAAAAATAAATAAAAAGCATCTGTAATTTATTCACTGGCCCTAGAGATATCTTTAGAATCAAAGACAACTTGACTGAGTTCTGAAGTTCTCACCAAGTACTCCAACGAGTATTCAAAGGGCCTTGAAAGCAGCAAGACACTTTCTGCTGCAGGATACACATTAACTAAATTCCAGTGTGCCCTGTACAGAGCAGGCTCTTGATCAATTATTTCCTGCAACTCTTCAGAATGTTCTTTTTGCAGAGTGTGTGGTTAGGCCCTGGGATCCCTGCAGAGATCCTTATACAGACATACACACTCTGGAACTACATGGTCCTAAAAGGCATGCACTTGTCATTTTCACAGCAAAGAGTGAAGAACAGAGAATTCAGAAGAGGTAAGGAGGCTGGAATATATGGGACAAGATTTGCAGAGAGAAAGAATGAGAGAAGAAAAAGGGAGAGATGGAAACTGAAGAGAACAACAAGGACATCTTTTGTTACGGAAGCAGTTTCTGGACTGAGATCTTCATTTTATGTTGAGAACCTAAGTGAACAAATGGGACAAATGCTATATTGAAGAATTTATATCACCATTTCAAAAAGAGACTTGCTCCACGATAAACACCCACAATGCAGAAAGCCCCACAGTAAACAGTCCCAAGTGCACTCTATGAGCCAGATCTAAAACTTCACACTCAGCTAATCTATTTTCAAATCCCAGAATTTAAGTCACCAGTTCAATGGAAATACCGTCCCTACCAAAGTTTGCGATGATCAGAAAATGAGACCAGAGATGGAAACACCTGGCAAAGACTAAAGTGTCTCGCTATGAGGAAGGCTATTACCCAGAATGCCTGCTTCTTATAACTGGGAAGCATTGCCACCTGCCCAATAAGCAACTGCATAGTCTGAAGCTACACCAAGCTCAATCCCTTCTTCTTCCCTCTATTCCCAAATCTGTCGTACAAATGGTTCACTCCTTTTTTTGTATTGGAATTTGAAAGGTTCATGACCCTGAAGTTCATTCATAAGAGGAAAGAAAAATACCATTCAAAGATTTGTACTGGAGAGAAAACACAGCTGGTTGTGAGGCAGGAGAGCTGGGTTGCAGTTCCCCTTCTGTGTGACCATGAACATGGCATACACTCTCCATGGCTTGGTTTCCTTATGGATGAAGAGAGGCTGCTGAAATGAGGTGGGGAGAAGGAGGGGAAGCATGGACTCTAATGCTACATTCTTCAATTCTAAGTTAGAACACTTTATTTTGCTGAAAATATAACCACAGTCATTCTCAAAACATTTTGAGGACGTTCAGTTTCATCATTTCTAGCCTAATATAAATAACTGCCATATATCACTAAATAAAAAAGCAGATTACAATGTAATATATAAAGAATTTGGATCATGTTCACACACATTCTAGATGGTAGTATTAGGAATAAAGTTTATTTTCATCAGTGTACTTTAAAAATATATATTTCTAATTTCCTTCAATGACAATGCATTTCTTTTGTAATCATAAAACAGTACTGGAATGAAAAAGCTAAGCTGCTACACCCAGCTATTTTCAGGATTATCTTCCAAGATTTTCCCAACAAACATTAGTGATGTGTGTGTGTGTGTGATATTTATTTATAAAGCACTGAGATTCAGTGAAAAGATTTGGAATACTTAGTAAAGATAATTGACCTAAACATAAAAATCCGTTAGAAGGCTTAGGAGAATTTTGATAATCAATGAAGTGATAAACTCAGGTACAAAGACAATTAAAACTATTGCTTGAATTAATTTGGGGAAGTTCTATCTATAAGAATTCTCTGGTAATCAATTTACAATCAATAACATTGAGCTTTTCTATATTCTTTCATATATGCTTCCATTATCCTCTCTTTCCATAAAACCTGTGCACTTTGCCTCCTATGTGAGGATGATCTGCAATTTCTAATGCTGAATTCAAAGGCATCAAGTCACACCCACCCATCTGTACTGAAGCACCTGACTGTGAGCACCTTGAATGTAGCATCAACTACCTCATATTCGATCAAAGTTTATTCTGAGAGCAGCAAAGTAAGTGGGTTGAAAGCATTAGGGAAAGAATTTTAGAGCTCAGGAGAGCTTTTAGAAAGTTTTAATACCAATCTTTGAACCACAAGCAATGATTACAGAGAGAGGATAATAAGAACTTTATGAGGTTTAAATAGGAGGTAGGGAAATAACTTAGGCACACCCTGCCCCTGGTTTCCCAACCTTGGAGATTGGGCTGATTTCAATTCAGCCCCAGGGCCAGCATATCAGACTGAGATTTCCACAGCCAAGATAACTTGGTCCATTCTATAGTCCTCCAGAACTATGTCTCAGCCTATCCCTACACTCTCCATCACCCTTATCACACCCCAGGCCCTGGGATGCCTTTTGGTGAAGATGAAACAGTGTCACATCCACCCCTACCCGAGGACAGACCAGAGCAAGACTGTGCTCTAGCAAAGGCGGTGTGACACAGCTTCAAAATCTATTATCTGCTCGTCCTCAGGGAAACAAAAGGGATGAATTCTGCACATAATTTTCCAGAGAAACAAAGCATCACAGAGAACCCTTAGCCCCTACATTCTCCCCTGCCACCACTTCTTTCTCTGGGGTGGTGAACGGTTTCATTTCCTGATGGAGCTCTCTACAATGATCTCTAATAACTTAGCCTTCCAACTTCCCGACAGTTTAGTTAAACCCACAGAGCAAAATGTTACAAATAGAATCCCAGGCAAAAAGGGAGTTGCCCATAGGCTCAAATTAACTACCAGTCCCCAAGTATCTAACCTTCACTTATCACACAGAGAGAACTTGGAAGCAAAACCCAATCCATGAGCAAAATTCGTCATGACAGGAGGAGAGGGGAAAATAAACACCTCAAGTCCACTGCTACTGTTTCCAGCTCTCTCCTGACACCGCGTCCTGACAGAGACTGTGCTCACAGCCATCCCCCTCTGCCTGGAGAGGCAAACCTGTTTTTAATGCAAAACTTCTTTTTTCTTTTTCTTTTTTGTCCTTCAGACCAGCACTGAGCTCACTGAGGAAGCAGGGCCTAAGGGTTTACACCTGTGACCCAAACTTTCCATTCTGTGTGAGAGTATTTTAAAGAAAAACAAGTTTCTGAACCACTGCCTTTCCTTGGGCGAATGGTTACCAACAGCAACAGCACAGTGTCGTTGTTGTTTTAATTTATTTTCAAGTGTGACCCAAATTATGACATAATAAACCAGATTTCACCTTGACTTCTTTCCAAGTTCCTCCCAAGGCCATCTTTTTTATTTATTTTTTAATTGTTGTTCTATTACAGTTGTCCCATTTCCCCCCCGTTGCTTTCCCCTGCCCCACCGATCCCCCTTTCTCCCATAGTCAATCCCTGCCCTGTTGTTCATGTCCATGGGTTTTCTTATATACATGGGCAGAGTGAACATCAACAGTTAAGCTACTAAAGATAATGGCTGAGGATTACCTTAGGTGACAACCCAATGTAATTTCTTTGTTTCCTAGATCTTGTTCTGCCACAACTTATGCAGAACACAAGAAGGATTAATGTGGCTGTGTGAATCCTGAGATGAGTCATGGACTGCTCCTAACAGGGCAGAACACCCAGGTTCTACTGCTTTACTCCAGTGACACCACATAAAACATGTAGCTTTGCCTCCTAGTGGAGCTGATGACAGTGAAGCCAGGGTGGTGTTCATGAAGTCATAGCAGTTAAGTCCAACACAACTGAGAAGCACGTAAATAGGTAGTTAATTAAATAATTACAATGTTTTATTCCCAAGCAAACTCATCACAGCAGCATCAGAAATGCAATAAACAAAGATAACAATATTCTCCTATCTCCGGCTATTTAGAAATGTTCCCTCTTTTTTAATGTATTGTTGTGTTGTGGTGTCTTACATTGAGGCAGCGGGAACACCCAAAGATACATGCGCTACCCAAGCAAGACAGAGCCTGAGATCCTCACAGAAAAATAAAGAAAAGGGGAGCAAACTAGTTTCATGACTACTCACGTCAGACATCGCGCTGTGTGCTCTACAACCTCCCTGCCTTCCCTGGGATTCCCAGTAACACGCGAAGTGAGAACCATTGATCTCATTACCATCTTCAGTTTCATAAGAAAGTCACCCAAATTCTAACTAAAGGACTAGGATTCAACCCCAGGTGTTTCAGACCCAAAGCACTTTTTATGAGACCATGATTCCAAAGATGGTGTTCCAGTTATTTAGAGAGGCAGCCATTTACTATAACAGTTTTTGCCCTTGCACTGCCAATACTTTGCTATGATACCAACTTCCACTGTGGATTTAGAGATAATAAACAGTTTGTAAATCCTGTTAAGCCACAGTCTATGTCAAAGTTACAGGTATTAATGCTGAGTCACTGCTGTGCTTTGCAGAGATAATATTTGATCCTCCCTGTCCACATATTTTAATCAGTCAGCGAGGCTTGGAGCAAGAGAGCTCAAGTGGAGCTGGGCACCAGAGCCAAAATGATAGAAACCCTTTCTCTGTCCTGAATTCCCTTCCCCAATCCCATACCTCAGCAAGCCTCAGTGTCTGCCAGTTTTAATGAATCATATACATAGAAACACAGCTGATGTCTCTGGGTCAAATCTGGGTGAAAGGAATGCTCCCCTTCCCAGCTGTGTTGCATGAGGAATATTTTTGCAAAATCAGCTTAGGGAACCTTGCTTTGTGATACTCATCCTGTTCCCTGTCACCAGCAATGAAGCTGAGCCTCCTATTCCTATACCACTCACATGGTGTCTACTAGGTAGAGGAGGTAAAGTGAGCACAAAAGTAGTTATGATGTAAACTAGTGTGGTGATTTATGTAGCAAGATGCACACAGCCCTCAACATTTGGGGTGGGCCTTTGAGGTGTTGGCCTTTGAGTCTAGTGTTGTAGAAAGTGTGACACCCAGAGTCTAGGGAAAGAGAGAGACTGTCTAGGCTGAGAGAAATGCCTCAAAAGACACTACAACCCTAAGTTAATTGCAAAGAGTAGATGTTTGTCTGAAGTATTTCTTTATTTCTTCCACAGCCTGAATCTCTAGCCTCTGTTCTTCTTTGGGGGACCTCAGCCTCAATAAGGAAAACCAATCTTTAGAAGACTACTAAGAGGTTACAGAGTAATTTACATTTAAATAGGTAATTACTGAACAAAATCGAAATATAAGTCTAAGGGAATGATTATAATGGTGGAATTGAGACAACATGACAAGTGAGGGACCCTCTCAGAATCTATCAAATCTCATCACTTAAGGCAGTATTTTCAAAGTGAATGATCTAGACTTCTTGCAGTATTATGAGAACTGCAGGTGATATGTGGGTATACACTAGAAAACAATGAATCACACAATGAGAAAATTATTCCTTTATGAGTTGTATTTCAAGCACTCAAAGAGAAAAATCTCAGTATGCTGCTAATAGGTCTTTAACACCAAACACTGGCTAATATCTACTTTTAACAAGAAGAGGGTAGGCTTCAGGAACAGAGCCTTGTTTGCTTAGTTATGGCAGGTAATATTATTCATAGCAACAAATATTTAGGAGAAGGATATAAAGTGTTCATGAAAAACTATACGGGTCTATATTTTTAAAAAACTATTAAATATTATAAATTCTGGCACAGGTGATACATGCACATAGCAAAGATTCTGAAAGCGGCACACTGATGACCACAGTTTGAGAAACCCTGTCTCATAGCCTGTTCATAAGGCTATCCCTTTTTGGCTTTAATGACCCAGAAGTAAAATCTAAGAGCGCAAGTCATCAGGGAAAGCCAGCTCTGAGCACTAAGGGCAGCAGACCTTGAGGCAGGGCATGGAAATGCCATCACACTGTCTTTCCCTAGCAGGAGCAGAACAGAGATCTGTGACCTGCTGCCCAAGGTCCTTTCCTCCGCACAGTAGATCAAAAATAATCAGAAAAGGTAACAAACATATGTATATATGCATCCATGCTGATATCAAAATCAGGCTTTGGGATTTTTTTATAGTGAATTCATAATCCCATTATAGTTAAAGGAAAAAAAGAATTTAAATCCAAATTTTCAAATGCAACAGCATTTCGTTTTTTCATGACCTACTTACGCTTCATTTAATGCTCAACACCACTGACATCCTTGTAGAACTAATAACACACAAAGCCATATAGCTTTCTTTTTTTAAAAGCACAGTTATGTAAAATGTGCTTTAAAAACATGTAGAGAAATGTGAAATCACAATTTTTTAGAGGGGAAAGATTCTTGACTGTCTTTTGTTTTGTCAGAAAGTTAGTTTAGCGCCCAATAAAAAAGAAATTATACTCACAGCTTTAAATAGGCACGACTCACATTGTCAAAATGCACATATTTTGTTGAAAACAGTCTCCCTTAGGCAGGGAAAACAAAATTGCTGTTAATGACAGAACTTTTTAGATTGTACTTGGAAAGGAAGGGTGTTTATGAGAAATAAAGCAAATGAGTCGCAGAGCAAAATAAAACAGAGTAGTTCCTCACTGGCAGTGCATAACTTGATAAGGAATCAAGCCCTGCTAGCAGGACTCATTCATTAAAGGTCCCTTCTGCACTGTCCTAGGGCCGGTTGACCTTCCTTACAAGGTGCTTTTGAAATCTTCCAGCTCTAAACAATCACACCCTTAGAAATTAAGGAATGTGTCCCAGGGTGTTTGAGTGTTTGAGTGTTAAAGCCTCACTATTTTTTTGGTATTCCACCAGCTCTAACACTTCTTTGGGTTGAAATATGCACTAAAACTTATGAAACTAAACTAATTAATCTGTCATATTTCAACATGAACCCACCCTCTGCACTAGATGTAAAAACACCCAGTTGAAAATTTTAAAAATATTTAGGTCAAACAGGTTATTTGGGTTCATGTAAGCATTAAGAAAATACAGCTGCTTAACTAAATGCCATTTTAAAAGGGAACAATCCCGTGATGTTGTCAAACCTGTTTGTGTGTGTTGATAGGAGCGTGGAATTTAATTACTTAAGGGTGGCTCAGGAGAATCTGGCTTCTAGCACATTTGGTGAAATTTAAATCCCATTCTGCTCCAACTATCAATGAGGGCTGAGAAGGACCAACTACATAATTTGCAGGGACTATTGCAAAATTAAAATGTGGGACCTCTTATTCAAAAGTTATTAAGAATTTCAAGACAGCAGCAGCATAACATTCGCTCAAATGCCAGGCTTAGTGAGACGTCAGGGCCACACGCCCGAGGGGCCTGTAATTTCTCTTCCAGCCTCTAAACAAGTTCTTCCCAGCCCGAGGTGCCCATCCTGTGTTTGAATGAAAATAGATCCTCAAATGCTCCAAACAATACTCCCCTTAACAGATTCAAAGATTGATATAATTTTGGTATTTCCTCTCTCTCAATTATTTTTTTTCCAAGTCTGAATCAAGACTTCTCAAAATATTTCAGTTCCTGCTGTGGAGCCAAGGAGTCACTTGGTTATAAACAACGGCCGTTCAGTATATTGTAAAGGAAGAGGTTAACAATGATCTGAAAGTCAAGGCCTGTAGCCCACCGCCGTCTGGCTGACCTTGCCACAGTGGCTGCTTTCTTTTCTTGTTAATGTGTCTTTCAACACTCAAACAGGATGTCAGCTCTGAGAGAAAGTTCCTGCCCTTTTCTTACCATGAACCCAGTGCTGTTTCCATGCCACACAGGAATCCCTGTTCCTTTCCAGAGATCGATCATGCCCTGTGGCTTCACTTCAAAATGAAGCAGTTGCACAATACCTTACAAGTAAACACACGCACATAAGCACTAGAAAGAGAAGTCACTCCACAAACTCTGCCTCTGAAAGTCTAGCATCTTTTCTCGTTTTTCTATTTGAAAGCCTCAAATTATCCTTTTTGAATTTAACAACTCTTCCTGGCAATGAAATATGAAGAGGTGATGATTTCCTCCAAATTAGGAGGACATTAACAATTAAGTGTTAATGCGAACACCGTTAACAGTAATGCAATTATAACCGTATTCCACAAAGGGCAATAGGAAATAATTACTCTGATTCTCAAGTGATAGTTCGAGGAGAATGAGATTCTCAGTCTAAAACTCATTAGAAGGGGCTCTGAAACTCAGAAGCACACCTACAGCTGGAGGAGCCTCCCCTTCCCTGTAAAGATAACCCTGTCAGTGCTTCCGCAGGCACTCTCTGGCCTTCTGCTTTTGCTCTTGAAATACAGGTGCAGTGGCAGTCCTGGGACCACTGACCTGAGGCTGTCGTACAGTCCTGAAAAAGGCTTATCTGCATAGTCAGAGATGCCGTTTTAAGCCTCCAAGGTAGACCAAGAGCAAATGACATCCAACCATCATTGTATGGCTTCTAAGGATGATGAAGTATATGCCAGGAAATGACTAATCTCCAATTACCATATGTAGGGCAGCAGTGAGACCCAACCAGAGAGAGTGTTATAATAGCAGATAAACCATTAATGCCTATCTCAGTTTTACTTGATTAAAACTGGAGGACTAAACTGAGAAGCTGATAGAATCAGTCAATTGCTAATGTTTTCTCCTAATGATGCATAGATGGAAGTTTAAAAAGTGTCTCAATTCCACAGCAACCCTCAATTTTAGCAGTCCTTCAACAATCATAAATCCTTCTCCCCTTTCATCCATCAAAGATTAACATTGCGAATAATGGATAAATGAACTTTTTGAAATTTCATTTCTCTATTCCCTGCTCGCTGATGGAGGTCCACAAGAAGAATGATAAAATGAAATCAAGAGAAAGATATCTTTTTTTTTTTTTTTTTTTTGCCATGTCTTTCCTTCAACATAAACCAATCTGTTAACTAGTTCTGATGATTTCTTGTTTCGCTATCAGCTCAAAGCCTTCAGAATCTATTCTAATACCACAGGCTCATTTGGGCCTTATGTTACATGTGTGGATTAGCATCATGACCTCCTTAACTGTTCTCCCTTACCCCCTTCCTCTCTCCCCTAATTCACCAGGCCTTCCTAGGTGAAGAACCCAAATGACTGCCTGGTCTACAAGAGCAAATCTGATTCATGCTCGGTCCTTTGTGTCTTCCATGTTTTGGCCCTACTGAACCTACCCAACCACAATTTCAGGACTCCCCTGTCAGCCTGGTCTTCTCACTGGCCCTGGGACTCCCAACCTCAGGCCTCTGTTGATTCTCCCTATAATGCCCTCTTGCCTCCACTGGGCATTTTTTGGTGGTTAAGCTCCTCTTTAGAGCTTTTACCACCTTCTTAGCCCACAAAGAACTTTTCCTTTTCTGAGATCCAACAGGACTGAGAACATTATTACACTCGAAACATGTATTTATAGAGATAATCATTTGCAAATCTGGAGCATGATCCCAATTGCATTTTATATTCCTTGGCATTGATAAAAAACCATGCTTTCACTTTCTCTTTATCCTTCCTTCTGGAGTACATGACCTACAAATTCATGCTTGTCAGTTAAGGATAGATATATCAATCCCTTGATTGAATAATGCAGCCTGGGTAACTGATAATAAACTACTTCTGCTAACAGGTTAATCCACTTGCTAATTATGGTCAAAGAGTTGTTGCTTAGTGATGCTGGACCATGGACTGTCATCACAACAGCATGCCTTCTACCAAGAGGGTGCCAAAAGGATGTATTTGATTATCAGTTCAGATCAATAAAAACAGAATTTAAAAATCAAAGAATTCAGTACTCTCCTTCACTGCTTGAAATTATATCTACAGGGAATAATGAAGTCAATAGTATTACATATATAGTTCTTGTATGCAGTTGATTTATTTATTGTTTCTTTCAACATTTAGTAAATGACTTCTATGTCAGGATATTTTAGAAATAATTTCTACAAGATATTCTTGCAAAGAATAAAAATAAATAGCCCTATGTCTGGACTGGTAATACAAAAGTTCTGAAAATTGTAGGAGAACCTATAGCTATTCATAGAAAACATAATTGAATAATTTATTACTCCAGAATAAATGCAGATGTTGAGGGAAATAAAAGCAAATTCAGTCTTCACAGTGCTTGGAGCTAGTTTCACCTACAGTAATTGGACATTTTGCAGATTTCAGAAGTAGTAAAACCAGTACTTCCAAACACTTGTTTTATCATTAATAGAATCATTTAAGGGTCCATGCTTGTAATGAGTTAAGAACATGTTTCTCTCAGCAACTACGAATAATAATGTTAAAAGTATCAGTCATGACAAAAACCGTAACATTTTGGATGTTAAAACACTAGAAGTTAGTAAAGGTCTCTTGAGATATTTTTCTCAGAACCTAAAGGAGAACATGATATAGTTTTTACATTCCTGGTTGCTTATTAGCAGCCATCACTCCACAGCTTTCATATTAAAAGCATGGGCACTTGAAGACTTTAGTTCTTAATAAACTTTGCCCAAAGGACGTTAACAAGAAGCATGCATCAAGTGACAGGACAGTGCCTCCCAGGACAGGGGGACTTGTCAGACTCTGCAATAGGATCCCAGGGACCTGTCTCAATCAAGTTAATTAGAGACATCTGCAGCACAGAGATCAAGCCAGGCTAGCACTGGCAGCTTATTTGCACCAAAAAGGTACAACTCATGTGGGAGGTAAGAGGGCTAGAATGACAAACAGATAGTAATCAGTAACACGAGCTGACTCAGTCATCTGAGCACACTCACTGCTGAAATAAAGCTCGTAGGACCAAGGGATGCGAATGTCAAGCCGATGAAAAGGCTCAAGGATATTTGAACAAACCTTTGATATTCTTAGCCCCTGCAGGAATCTCAACACTGTAAATGGAGCCCCCTCTGCTCCCACCCCTAGCACCTGCTTGAACTCTTCATTCACCTATGCATTACCTCTTGGGGTTGCTCACGCTCATTCCAGGGACCCTGGCCACTGTTTTTCTGCAAACAATTCTGCCCTCTTCCAAGATGTTGTTACTGATGGATATCTAGCTCAGGGACATGCTGTATTTGAAGTTGTAGCCTTTGTACACCTGACACTTTGAAACTTTGCCTCTGGAACTTACACTCCACAATTCAAATCTTGGCTCCAAAAAATCACATCATTCCCCAATGCCGCATGCCAGGCCTAGATTTTAGCAGTCTAGTTCGGGAAGTTTGAGTCTTTAATGTATTTCTTTTACTCATTCCTTTTTTATTTTTGGATGTCACTCTTAAATTCCACCCAATGATAGCAGCCAGCTTCTCACAGATCACACTGCTTCCGCTTTGCGTACACACATTGAAAAGAGCTAGGCGTCTTTCACCAGTGACACACAGGCTGCTCTCTGTTATTACTGGGGATGCTGTCTTGTGTTCATGTGAACTACAGCTCGCTGGAAGAGGCTGACGGAACTATGCCCAAAGTCAGGAACTGTGGCTACGATAGACCCAGTTCTCAAAGCTGAATAGATCTGAAAAAACGGTTATCTTAGTCATTTATAATTTGCTGTGGGACAGGTGTCATACTAGGACATACTCTTTCAGCTCTGGAACACATTTTGGTTCAGTGTTCTAATTCATTAACAATGATGTTTTCATGTGACTTTAACACCCGCATAGTTAATACACCACTTTCACGGTTTAGCTCTCATTCGTTCGGCAGCCGTCCGTCTCGAGAGACGATGGTGTAGCTTCTTAAGAGTCTATCTGCACCGCCGAGAATGGCTGTGCAGTCCGACTCGGGAGTGACACGGTATCTGTCTCCTCCCGTGTTGAATCGACATCTTGCGATGACGCTGGAGTGTCCTCTCCAGTGAAGCTGAAGCTACAGAGCCTGGGCAGGGTGATATGGAGGGTCTGCTGTTGCCCATGCAGCAGACCCCCCCCTCTCTTCGCAGCTGAAGGGTCCAAGGGAAAGACGGAGTCAATACAGCTTGGCTTCAGGTGCGCCGCAGGAGTTGCCGGTGTTGACTACAACGTCGAACCGCCTTAGGGACTCCGGCTCCGGATTTTCTGTCGGGGTTTACTCCCTTAGCCTTTCCCCTGAAGAGGTATGCCGCAAGGCAGAGGAGGTTTTTTGGAGTCAGAGTTTTCCTTCTCTGATGTGCCCTGACTGGAAGATCGAACCAGCGACACTTAGCTCGCAGGCCGACGCTCAATCCACTGAGCCAAACCAGCCAGGGTAACGGTTTAGCTCTAGAGCTCCATAAACGACTGATTGTAAACTGTGGCCTATGGACAAATTTCAGCTCCATATGTGTAGCTTTTGGCCAGTACAGTGTTGCAAAGTAATCTGAATTAACATTTCGAAGTACAGAGAATTCATACAAAGCACCAATTTCTGACTTCATGTGCAAAGTTAGATCTGCATCGCTAGTTCCACCTTCTTCTCCTATGGAGATACTCTGCTAGCACGGATCAGCAGCCATCCCCTGCAACAGGGATGACGCGCCCTGTTTTCTCACGTGGCTATCTGTCTGGCTGCAGTAGCATCTAAGTTTGCATCCCATGCCAGAAACCTCTTTGTCACTTCTCAGTGTTTGCCATGTAATCAATAATATTCTACAGACTGTCTTCCATTTTAAGAAATATGCATCAACGCAGAACAGCCTGAATAGAGTTTTCAAGGATTTCAGACAGTCTGACTTTCAATTTTGAATGCAAAACTTTTCCAGGGGATCAGAAACTCTTGTTGAGTTTCCTCCAAGCATGACTAATACAATAGAGCGAGGTGCTATCATGCAGCTACGCATCCCTGCACTGGCAATGAGGAACGGCTCATTGAAATTCTTCTACTTCCAGCCTCCCGGGGTGGCTTTACTGTGCTGGTGAGCCTATCTCAAGGCCACTGACTTTGCAGTAAGATGCCATGCTTGTTGGTATCGAATATTGGTTAATATAGGGAGCACTACTCCAACCTTGTTACATCTGTTTGGGCATGAAAATCACTGGTATTAGGCCAGCACTTTGCAGTCAAGAGGTACCCACTCTGAAGACAGAGGGTTGTTGACCAGCAACTGTTTCAGATGATGCTGGCTGACCTTTCAGCGGTAGAGAGCAAGGAGAAGCCATGAAGCTTAAAGACAATGCAGACACATGCATTAAAGGCCATTCAAAGTGAAAGGACAAATGATGGTAACTCAACGCCCATCCGAGGGCTATTAAATTTCCATAAAAATCTCTGCCTATTTTAGCCCTGGCTGCTGTGGCTCAATGGACTGAGCATCAGCCTGAAGCCAAGTGTCGCTGGTTCGATTCCCAGTCAGGGCACATGACTAGGTTGCACGTCAGGTCCCCAGTTGGGGGCGCGAGTGAGAGGCAACCACACAGTGATGTTTCTCCCCCTCTCCTTCTCCTTTCCCCCTCTCTCTAAAAATAAACAAACAAATAAATAAATAAGTTATTGTTTTTTAAATCTCTGCCTATTTTAGAAGAATACTACCCCTAAGATTCAGATAGTGATTGTGCAATTTGAGGTTACTCCCTGCTTCTACACTCTGACTGCACCATATCAAATGCACTTCTGGACTAGGAGGTTTACTTGCCTGGGAAATGACAACAGAGAAGTTATGAAAGGATGTATCCTCAAGTTACTACCTGTGGCGTTTGTAACACGTTCCCTGTTAAACAGAGGTGTCACAGTGGCACGGTGAATAAACCATCCTTTTCTCTCCCTGTAAGTTATACAGCATTACATGTTAATAATTAATTTGTCTTTGTGAATTAACACACAATCTTTTCAAACAGGTACTGGTGCAACCTCGCCCTACTCTTGTGAGGTGGCTAATCATTTCACACTTCACACTTCCCCAGCTATCAGTATCGCGGACCTCAGCTGGCTAAGTGTGAAAGGACAGATGGTCTGCAGGGCTCATTAATGCCTTATGAAAATTTAGCCTGGGAAACTATATAAGGGTTTTGGCGGAGGATGGTGGTTTATGTGAACTTTCCTAGAAACTCAAGAGAAAATGCCACTGCTGTTCATGTCAAAGGATCTGGTGAAGATCCTGGGAGAAAAGTGTCAAGAGATTTCAAGGCTTTCAGTAGCACAATATTTTCAAAGTGCTTCAGAAGTTATTTTAATCTGCGGCACTGCTAAAAGGGGGCCAGGCCTGAAAAGCCAGTAATAATTTTGAGGGCTACTCACAGACTCTTTCAATAACACTATAACCTTGCATAAGACTTATACCTCTGAAGATAGATTTGTCTAGGGATTCCACAAGCTTACCACATATTTCTCATGAGGACAACCCATTTATGCCACCCTGAAGTGAGAAAGCCCCCTGGATTGTTCTACCTGAGATTATACTACTTTAGAGTCTTAAAATACCCAGGCTGAAATATTTTGTAGCAATGGGATGTTGTTAACTAATATCAACACTTCCCAGATCCTTTTAAAATATCTAATGTCGAAATATTTTACAAGGGTGAATTTCAAACTGTGTTCATGTTTTTCACAGCATGGTACCTGTTTGGAATGGTACAGTTTGAAAATCAATAAAACATGAGATGGAAGATAGCAGGGTGGCTTGAGAGTTTATGAAGAACTACACTCTCGAGAGCAAAACTTGAGTATATTTTCATAACTCCCTAATGAAGCAGGGATCCAGGGCTGTTTTACTGATAAGCAAAGCTACCAACTGGCTTGCTTTGAGTTTCAAAACAGACCCTCTATTCCTGCTGTTTCTCCCCTCTGGTTTAATTAACTATAAAATAAATGAAAATGACCAATTCAATGAGAATAGCGGAGTAGAATTGGGGTTGGGGAGGGGGAGAATATTTCATTACCTTTTCATCAAGTCCAATTTCTAGAATTTTATGTGTGAAGATTCTTCAAACTCTAACTCCCTAAAGAAATGTTTGATTTTTAGTCCATTTAATTGTCTTTAAAATGACTCTTAAGAAGCTACACCATCGTCTCTCGAGACGGACGGCTGCCGACGACGACGACGAAAATGTTCATTTACACACAAACACAGACACACACACATACCACGTTACTATGTACAACAGAGGCATATTCCTTTCATGTTTATCATATCCTGACTCCTTCACAAAATGATTTGATATGGTTCACAATTAAGAATCAGACCTAATGAAACCATTTAGATCTCAGATAGCTTAAAAACAAAGAAGCTAAATATAAAGAGGATGGCAAGTCAATTACAGGGAGAAAAATGCCCTTAAGCCATACATTTGCTGCTGAATATTTATTCAGTCTGTATTACTATGAACTATGTGCTGCTAGATGGCTGCAGTGAACAAGAGAGACTGTGTGGCAGCTGAACACAAAACCTAACTGAGCTTCCTAGTGGCCAAAGCAAAAATAAATATATAAACACACTGTATCACACAGTTTCAAAAGAGAGGTACTTGCTTATGGAAAAGGAAGGTTCCCTTTCGTAAGAAATCTAAGGAAAATTTTAATGAATAGTTCAATGTATATAAAGAAGATACTAAACAGAATAATACAAGTATTAAAATATAGATATTTAAGTACCTACCCTTAAGGCTTTCTCTTCTCCTAAAATAGATTACATAACACTTAATTTTTTTAATCAGGCAAGCAACAGAGTAACATCTGGAGAAAACCTTACCTTTCTGAACTGTTTATAGGTATAAATCTAGACCTAAAATTGCATGTGCAACTATAAAAAAACAGAACGGTATTACTGCTCTAGGAAATGTTCTATATTGTATTTGTAATAAAAATCTCTAGCAATTACAATTATTACATTCCTTTGTTTCTCAGGTGTCTTGCAGTGATACATGTTATAAGTCTTTTTTATTTCTCTATATGGTCCTACTTTCTTTTGGGTGGAACTGATGGTAATAACCAAGCTACTAGGTGAAAGGTTTCTCAAGGTGTGGCTTGACTAATTTCTACCTGCACACTTTCCATTTTACAGGACGGTGCTCATGTGACTAATCTAGGCTACAAAATATGAATGTTTATTTTTTAACTTAGGTAAAAGTAAATGTCTCCAGACCTTTAATTGCATAGTACTTTATTCGCTAAATTATGCAAATCAATACACCCTAAATCAAATGCATACCTATTCTAAAGAGAGTTCCCTTGGTTTTGAAACTCACTTTAACAAGCTATCGATCAGAGGCCAATTTTAGAGGTAGCATAACTGATTGGTAGCAGTGGGATTTCTGGCCATTTTTAGTGATAACCACTGCAATACAAGAGCAGATTTTCTTTCAAGCCCTAGGATGGATAAAGCCTGACACACACACACACATACACACACAAACAAAAACTAAAACACAAAACACTGACAGATCTACAGTGCCATGATAGAAATACTCTTCAATATGTCCTACCTAATAATCCACAAGTGCCTCAGCACACAGCTCTCTGTTACACCTGGTGCCAAAGGAAACTCCTAGCTTCTCTTCCTCAGCCAGCAATTAATATGCACGTCAAGCACAATGGCCAGACATCTACGGAGGAGGGACAGGCAGGCAGGGAGCCACAGGCAGAGAGACCTAGGCAAGTAATATTCTCAGCATTATTCAGGAATGTTTAGTTGCTTGCTCAAATTCATCATTAACAAAGGGCCTATTTCCCCAAGGTTTTCACCGTGTAATTAGCAGCAACAAACACTGCCCCTGCTCAGGTCAACCTATGGGATTAGTTACAAAGGTTTTGTAAATTTCAGAAGCTATCTACACAGATGTCTGAGAAAAAACACACAAACACACAGAACAGCATAATGGATGCAGCCAGAGCCATTAAGTAGTTTAGGATTTGTGAGACTCAGACAACCAATGCATTTTATGGGGGAAGTCATAAAAGTCAGACAGGAAAAAAATATATGGCATGAAAGTTGCAAACTTCTAGACAGCGTGTAAAAAATGCTGAAAAGTGGCAGGGCAAAGGAATAAACATACCAACCAGAGCTCATCGGTCTTAATAAATAAGACAGGGTCACCTGAGTTTACTTCTGGAACCAATCAAGTCCCTTGGTGTCTAATTATTTTTGTAAAAGAATTGAATTTTTTTCATGCTCCCATTTACTGTTGTCATTAGATTGGTTCATACTTCATTAGTCTGCTTTTTTAAATGAAACTTTCAATTATTTATGCAGTTCTATACTTCCCTAAGGTATATATGCTCTAAAACATAATTATTATGTTTTATATATAATATATAAAATATCATATATGCTCCAAAAATATATAATTAGGCAATGCTCTGGCCTTTCAATCACAAAAGTGTACTATACTAAAAGAAATACAAATACATGTCGATAATTCATATTGATTAAAAAAACAAAAATCATTACATTGTACATTTTAAATATACTATAATTTTGTCAATTATACCTCAATAAAGCTAAAAACATAAGTAAAACTCCTTGAATCCAAGAAAGTAATTTGAATAAAAAGTAAGGCTAAAGATCTCATCTTAACAATAAATTACTTTAGTTTATAAAGATTTATTCATGCTTAGTAAATAGTACTGCTCTTTTGTGTGTGTGTGTGATTGTCATTAGGTTGGCAACTTTCAATTCAGAAGTCAAAGCTATTGTCTTGGTTGCCAACAAAAATAATTAATAAAACACCTCTAACCCCAGGGTAAATATGTAAGCAAGTGTATGGTAATGGATAATAAAAATAGCACTTCCTTTTTCATCTAGGGCTAATTAAAATTTGATCAGGGTAATAATTGAGCAGTGCCCAGGCTACCCTTGATTTTTCTTGTCAGGTTTCAATTGTTCGACACAAATGCACTGACCTCAATAAATGAAAACATATTTTTAAAAAACTTAAATTATAGCTCTCCTTATTCAGGACAAAAAGTGATTCACTGGCGCCATGGAGTTTTGAGGTTACAGGAGACATGGGTTTTCTAGGGAGTCACTCACTGCCACTGTGGTTCATGGACTAGAAAGCACCATAAAAGTACATGAGACTTCCCCAACCCAACACACAACTCCCTCCCTATACAAATCCCAATTAAAACAAAAGAATAGTATGACCTAATCATGTTCTGAGTGTTTGCCAGGCATGCTGCTAAGAGCTTTGCAAGTACTACCTCAAATCTGCACAGCAGCCTAATGAATGGGATTATTATTAGCCCCATTTTACAGAGTAGGAAACTAAATATCAGAGAAATCTGACTCCAGAGTCCTTATTCTTAATTTGCTACATGCAAAGAAATGCGTACCAGTATATTTTGAAAAACAAAATAAAGAAAATAGGTTTTCCAGAATACTTGCAACCTGAAAATATTCTTTTGTAAAAAAGGTAAAATACCCAAATTCAGTTAAATATTACTGCTTTAATTCTACAATGTGATGTCTACAAATCCTATAGGTACCTGCTTCTATCAGTTTTTTAAGAAGTCATTCGAAAATACAGAATACATGTTTCCATGTCCAAAGAGCCCTACAGATATGCTTCGGATATCTATGGCTCTATTGAAATTGGAAAAGCTGATATATTACTATTTAGACATGATTAATGAAACACACTAACGCTCGAATTGAAGAATGTTTTCCATATATCAACATATATGGCAAGAATTGTCTGCATTTTACCCAGTCAACATTCACGCTTTTTATTTAAAATTAAATCCGAGCACATTTTGTGTGTGCCTTCTTGCCCTTGTGACAGGAGTGATCTTAAGTATTTCAATACACAGATGTGAGGCTGGGGGAAGCGATTCTGATAGCTGAGTACAGGATGAACAGAAGTCAGGGAAAGCAGTTACAGACTGTTGGAGTAAGCAGTCCAGGGAAGACTGACTGAGGACTTGCACAAAGGCCTGGGAGGGGCAGTGAAGAGGAGTGGAAGGATTCAGAGATGGAAAAGCTGATCTCACAGTGTGGGTGACTGCTCAGAAGTCAGCAGGAAGGAGAACTTGGAAAGGACGGAAATCTGAACCAAGGAAAGGAGGTGAGATAGCCCTCAATGACAGAACACGTAAGGAGAAGTAGGTTTGGCAGACAAGAGAAACAGGGTATGGTGACTGACTTCTTGAGTTTGAGGAGCAGACGGGAACATCCTGGGAAGGCTCACGCATGTAAACTAACTCAGCATGTATTTATGGAGCTACCGTAATGGCCGGCACTGTTCTAAACAGGTATGAGTGGCGTGCAGCAGCCAACAGGGAATTAAACGTCTCCTGCTGAGAGGCAAAGGCCAGAAATACGGACTGAGATTTGTCTAACTGCAGATGAGAAAACCCCATGGTTTTCTTGGATTCAGGAGAGCTTCAAAAAGGGAAAAGACAGGCTATGGCCTTGAACGCTGCGGTGGGGTGGCAGTGGCAGCCTGGCTCAAAGAGAACTGGGATTAATGGATTCAATACAAAGAATACCATCAGTTCCTGCTGAGTCAGCTTCCTCCATAGGCTCTGGCCAGGTCCCATTGAGGAAGAAATAATAGCCTTTACGATGTTTGATGGTAAAACAAAAAGAGGATGGTGTCGTTATGTGTAACTTTATACCTACTTCTCTGACAACACAAAGAAAGTAGTGATTCCTCTTGACTAGGAGATCTGGGAATGCTTCCGGTAGTAAGGAGTGAAGATGTTCTCTGTTTTGTAGAATACACACAGGAAGAGAAGCAGAAAATAGATGATGGAGAGTCAGGATAAGAACAGAGTTCATCCACTGTCCTAATAATATATTTCTAAGCTAAATTTCTGAAAAAGGTAAAATGTGCTACATAAAAAAAGCTTATTATTCTATTTGAAATTAAATAAGTATACTTATCTGTTATTTGGGGGGTAGGGGGGCAGTTAGCGTTGCTCTGGTCCTCCACCTAGCAAACGCTCAATTTCAGGACAAGAAAACAATAAACCTCTTGTTTGAAAAAGGGCATGAGAAGCTGAGGATGGTGGGCCCCCAACCCCACCCTCGCTCTGGGTCTTCTTCATCTGCACTCAGCGAAAACCGAGCTCTTGGGTACCAAATTAAGGATGCATCGGCTGGGCTGGGAGCTGCCGGAGTGCCCGGAGCAACAGCAGGAATTCCTTGGGGCCTTGTCATGACATCATTTGCGCAATGTAGCCTGTGATGGCAGAAAATGAAGCTGGTATTTATACATGGTATTAGAGAAGGACCCTCCCGTGCCAGGCTTAAGATGACAAAATGTCAGCCTCAATCATCTGACAGGCCTTGGTCTCTCTCTGTAACCTCTTTCTTTTTGGCTGCTCTTTTTTTATATACATATGACACTAACAGAAAAATAAATTGAAAAGAGCACTGAGGCAGAGTGTATTTCACGCACTGGTGCCAATGTTTCATATCTCATGAACCTCGGGAAAACAATTCGTAGAGCTAATTAGTTTACAGTGTTTAAGCAGCTTGTTCCTCCTCTTTAATCTTCTTCATGCAATACTGTGAACAAAGCCATGTTATCTTCTGATTTTTTTAATACAGTTTAACAAATATACTCTCTTTTCTTTCTAGAGATTACTTCATTTAGACATCAAACTACATTGTTATTGTTTTCCTAGGGAGAAGGGATATAAATAGATTGACGTCCATTCACAGATGTCTCAATGGTCTGCCAGACCCACCCAGGCCCTAATCCCCTTTGTTGTCATGGAAGCCACCTGGCTTAATTATATTTAGTTTTCAACTTTACATCATGGCATGCAGGTTCTCCTAAACTGTGCACATATTCCTCAATCCTAGCTATAAGTCACACCTAGGCTGCTGTCTCTTTCTCAGATTCTGGATGACAAGGCAATCTCGCTTTGTCTGAAACTTAGCACCAGGTCCTTAAAGAATGGCGCTCCCCTCTCATATTTTTATGGCCCACCAGAAAAAGAGCATGATTTAAGAGCCCTCATGACCTAAGCCCAAGCAAATGGAAAGAGATATATGTGTGCGCTAATTAGATGGGGGTGGGGGTGGGGGGTGGGCAAAGAAGAACAGAAAACAACCTGGGAAAGTTTCATCTTAAAATATGGCCCATCAAGTATGACTTTTAAGAGAAACTCAATCTTTTGGTGCTTTCCTATCTAGACAGCTATTTAATTGCTAAGCCACTCTCTGGTTATGACATGTTAGTCCAAAACCAGGCAACTGAAATCCAAGAACTAATTGAGGCTAATGTTGAAATAATTATTTATCCAGAGGGTGAGGTAGCTCCCTGAGAGAGAGCCTTTTCAAGGGGAAGAAAACCTACGAGACTTTTTTATAATTTGAATCCATATTATTAAACAAATTTTATAGTCTCAGTAAAACACAGTGCTCGGTGCAAATTTTTATTTTGCTTGCTTGAGAACTGTTTACCGTCCCATGGTACCGATCTACCTTAAAGTTCACTCTGTCCTTAATTGTCAAGCAGATTCATGGCAACTCCTAATTAGTGCAAAACAGATAACACAGCTGCGACTTTGCAACTGCTAAACACCTTTCGCATCTCTATCAAGCTGAGCTCAGGAGCTCTCCCTGCTCCCCCGCCAAGGTTAATGGTTTTGAGTCTTCTGAGAATTATGGAGTAAGGTGCCCGCAGCGAGAGGGGATGCCCAGTTCTCCAAAGCGTTGCTTCTCCTCCTCATGGAGTCAGCATAAAAAGTTGCCAGCTTTTAGCAATGATAACACAGGAGAAATTTCTTTCTCGCTGCACAGCCTCCAAATCATGCTGAAGACCTGACTCACAGAGAATATGGACTATTTCAATAAGCCCAACGCATCAGATACTGTGCAGGCAGTCCACTGAAATTAAGAGTGACTAATTGGAGAGCTGGGGTGACACCAGATGGTCTTCTGAGAATTCTTCAGAGTTTTAAATATATGAGTCAATGACAGAAACTAGAGCTGACTCAAGATTTTATTCTAAGAGCATTGGCCTTGGGAGTAAGACCACTAGGAAACCCAGTGCTGCCCCTTTTCACCCCTATGACCTCAGACAAATTAGTAGGATGGTGGTGACAGGTTACAGAGGCAGTTCATCTAAAGCCCAGCTAGGGTACAAGGATGATGCCGAGTTATTGCTATTGTGGTGTCACTTACGATGTTTTTGCATTTGCATCACAATTCTGAGAGACAGAATTTACAGCGTTTGCAAGTAAATGATGTAATGACCCAATTGAGGTATATATAGAAAAGAAAATATATCTTAAAAATAAAGGTGCCAAAGAGAACCAAGAAGCAGAAAAATGGAAGATGAGAAAACAAAAGCAATTAGAAGAGAAAAAAAAAAAGAAATTGCATGATGAGGCAAAAGGAAAAGGCAAGAAATAAACATCTGAGAGGAAAGTTTGAATTTCTCATCCTGCTCTTCTTTTTCCTTGGACTTCTGTTTGAATCCCTTTTCTGCATCTTGACTCTATCTGTACTGAATGGCCCAGTTTTAGACCAGCTTCAACTTGCAGCAGTCCTGTGGTAGAAATGAGTAGAGGAAATAAAGTTCCCTCTTAGCTAAGAAGAATGAAAAACGTTAAAATGCAAATTCAATGTAAAAAGAAGGCAAGACTATTACACACATTTCATAGTAGTGTATTCTCAGGCAGACATGAAAGCCAGCAAGTAACCCCCTGAGGTGCGCTGGTATAATGTAAGTGTTTCAAGTTTGCGGGAGGACAGATAAACAGCTAGCCCTGCTCTTACTGAATGAATCTTTCTTTTTTCAGGGCAGAAAATGTTTGTGGTAGAATCGGTCCTTGAGAAAGAGTAAATTGATCTGTTAGCTTTTTGTGTTGGACCAGAAATAATTATTGCCATACCCACTTCCTATGGATTATGTTCAAAAGCTACAGATACTTATTCTGTCTTTACCGTAACCTATAGGGAACTTATCGGAACTGGGGTTTGCTTCACTGACTCACTTATTTTAAAAGTCAGGTTTAGTAGGGAAGAAAAAGTCAAAGAGATTGACCAAGAAAGGATGAAATACGCAGTCTGGGTAAGAAAATACTGTCTCAGATAAAGGGCTCCCTGGGTCTCGATCTCACCTTCTATGGTGTACAAATTCATTTCACAATATTCCTTTTATTAGCGAGATTTTTGTGTGCTTACTTTCAACAGGGAGTGGAAAGTGATTTGTTTCCTATTGAATCTCACGAACTGGATGCTGAAGAGAGAATGGCATATTTTGATGCCCTCAATCTTTCAGAATAACCTTTAAAATGTGGCAAGACGTTGTCACATTCAGGGTAAATGTTGTGCAGTATTTGCTAGGCCAGGATGAGAAATGGGGGTATCAAAGGCAAAATGACACTAAAGTCTTTTCAGAAAAAGAGTCTGTCCTCT
Organism: Furipterus horrens; assembly: GCF_987537825.1. Taxonomy (NCBI): domain Eukaryota; kingdom Metazoa; phylum Chordata; class Mammalia; order Chiroptera; family Furipteridae; genus Furipterus; species Furipterus horrens. The sequence continues at coordinate 73,530,149 of NW_028327175.1, forward strand.
ACTGATTCACTTTAGTTGAATCAAATTCCAATCATCTGATGGGCATGAAACCCAACCCACCCCCCCCAAAAAATCAGATGATTCCTGAGTGTATGTACAAGAGCACCCAAGCCCAGATAGAAAAAAGCCAAACCTGCCAACTCAATCCAATGTGCTTTCACCAGCACCCACTTAGCTAACTGCCTTGTCCTTCAGTGTCAGGATCCGTGAGAGGCCATAAAAGTGAAAACATGTAGAGAACACAGCCTTATTCTTGAGAACTTACCTGGTTCAGGTAGCTAGAGAAACAAGAAATAATAAGACGATAATTCTAAGACTACACATAACTACATAAAAAAGATAATATGTAGAAATCCTGAGGAAATTAAAGAAAAAAATGATAATACATTAGGAGTGGTAGGGGTTTCTACAGTTCACTCAAATTCACTTCCTTCTCTTTCTGAGCACAGGAGTATGATTCCCACCCCCACGCCCTCCACGCACACACACACATACACACACTTTATAATTAGAGTGGTGAGCAGAAAGGTGAGTTACCTGTGGGCTGAAGCAAAACCCTTAATGTTCTCTTACAAGGAGGTTTGTGTTGCGATGACAAGGCCGTAGCATTGAAGCTGCCTTAGAGGTTATATTGAATCACTGCATGGAGAACAGTTACCTGCCGGAATAAGTTTTGCCATGCCTCTGAGATCCTGGGGGCTGTTTGTTACTGAAGCACAACCTAACCTGTCCTGAAAATGACAGCTGGGAAGACCTAGGAGAAGTAACTCTGAAAACACCTTTAGGATTTCCTTATTGCCTTTTCCCCTTTGGCTGGGAATATTCCAACACTCTGGCCTGTCTGCCTCCATTTTCCCTCCCTCAAATCTCCTCACTGCTGCCAGAGCATTCCAGGACCTACGTCTGTTCACATATGTGTTTGAAGCTCCAGGTGGGTTTCCCTGACACAAAGATAAAGAACAAACCCCTTGGTGTAAGAGTCAAGGCTCATGATCACGTGGCTCAGATTTGCCAGTGTTATGTTGCCTACTAGCTCCCACACTATATTCCTGCCACCAGCATGAGGACTGAGCTGCATCGTGCTATGCCTCCGTGACCTGCCCCTCACCGCTTCTGCCTGTAATGCGCTCCCCTCCCTTTTCTTGGTGAGCCTGCAATCAACTTCTGGCAACATTCCCTGCCTCTGTGAGGCCTTCATCTCCTCTGTCCTTGCTCAGCACTCTGTGCACTCACTTACAACATAACACACCCTTCCGCAAACATTTTCTTGTCTGCCTCTCGAACTAGATCGTGAGCTGCTCAAGGCAGGGATTGATTCGTTTTTGTTTCCCCAAAGTACCTAGCACAGTATCTGACAAACAGCTGGTATTTGCAGAAATAATAAACGAATACAAGAAGGAAGGAATCTATGTATGGATGTGTTCATGACAATATTAGTTAGAGGACAGGAGCAGAGGAGAAGTTTGTTTGATCATAGTAAAACATAAATTTAAGCAGCTAGGATGGTGTCAAATGATGAAAACTGAAAATTTTTATTTGCTCCAAAAGGTAACAAGGAGTCATTGTAACTTCTTGAGCAGGGAAAAGATGAAATTTTTATTCAGCCTCCTAGTACCTTGTGACCTGAATGACAGCTATGTTTGTACTGCTCTTATTCCCCCTTGGACTATAAAAGCCCCCTTAAAACAGGGGCTATGCCCTAATCATATTTGTATTCCTTATAGCAACAAGCACAGTGTTTACATAACAGGTGCCAACAAGGTTAGAGAAACCAGCTAGCAGGCTACTGTGTTATTTACAACCTTAGATGGGAAGTGGATTTAAAAGGGGCAGTGCCGATGGAAATATGAAAGCAGAAACCCAGGACAATCTAATGGTCCCATTGTCAGCTTTCAGGGTTTCTAAAGTAATTAATGTTTGAGCCCATGGTCCTGCAAAAATGGTGGTATATTTAAAATACAAATATTGGGAGGAAGATTTGTTCTTCCCATTGAGCAGATGAGTTTGTGCTGGAGATGAGGCTTCTAAAGTGACAATGGGACAGACAGAAAGAAAAGGTACTATAGCTACAGGTAGCTAGAATGCTAATTGTTATATGCAAGTTTTAGCCCCCATTTTAAATGTGGTTAAATTTTTTATTGATTAATTGATTCATCCATTCATGTAATATTTACAAATTACTTTGTGCAAGTCAATGATGTTTTTCAAAGCTTATTCAGAAGTCTATTTGGATTTATTGTTTGTTTCACCTTGACCTTTGTCACTTTACTCCACAAATGCAAGGATGGTAAGTGAGGTCAAGGAATGATGTGCCCGTTTCTTCCCTTCTGTGTGGTGACCCAAACGTCTCTGCTTATTCATTATCAGATACGGTTTGTGGGACCTCCTCTTTTTCAAGTATTTTTTTAAAAGACTATGACTATCAACATGTAGGCCTAAAGACATCTAATTATTTTATGAATCCCAAGTCAAAAACAGAACTTCATTCAGAGCTACACCAGGTTTTACGGTGAGCCTTTTCTTCAAAAGACACACACACACACACACACACACTCTGATATAGTAAAATGATATCCTTAAAAGAAATATTAAGAGTGAAAAACAGAAAATCTCTTCTAAGAAATTGTCCAAAACTCGAACCTCAGGGACTCAGTCTTAAGTCTTCTGAAGCAGACTGTGTTGGAAACAGAATTCAAGGTATCCCCAGAAAAATCAGTTGAAGAAATGGAAAAAATATATATTAAAATTAAAGCTTAAGAACATAGAGACATTACTGGTTTGAAGGACTCCATCAAATAAAAAACAAGCAAGAAATGCTAGCGTGCCAAGTTGAAGGTTAGGAGAACAGGACAGGAGCACATGGGAGGGAAATGATGTCTTGCTTGTGATTGTTATGTCGTAAGTGTGTGTCTGTAGCCTTCTCTGCTGCAAACCATGAGTTACTGCAAATAAAATAAGTTTATACACAGAAAAAAATTTTTTTTTTCCCAAACCCAAAATAGATGTTCCAAAGATCACTCACCTCACTAATCTACAACGTACCAAAATTCTGGCAGAGACCTATAAAATCATTATGCAAAACAAATCCCCCCAAATCCTTTTGCCACAGGGTGGGCAAAGGTAGGCTTATAGTTGTGAATACATGAAACACAGTTTATTCTTGTACTATTATTTATTATTTTTCATGTGAACAACTGTAAACCTACTTTTGCCTTGTCACATATATTAATAATGTAAGCATTGCCATTGCTGCTAACATATTCAAATGCCATTTCATCTATAGTAAACTCATGTACTGAGCCAAACAAAATTTTGACAGAACTTCACAGATTTCAATTTGCTTGGGTTGATCTTAAAAGAATACCTGAGAATGTTTTATTCCAGTGTTACCTTAGAAGGTGCCTAGGACTTAATTCATTGGACCCTGAAACTTCTGAACATTTCTTGGTTGACATAACTCGTGCGTACCACCCATGTGGTCTAACATAATGTTTCATTCCTGCAGCTGGAAGTAATCAGTTTTTCAAATCATTTATTTGTGACAAAAGGAGAAAAAAGCACATGCCTATGCCTTCCCAGTGTGTTCATTTTTAAGCCACCCCACCCACACTTTCAATTCAACAATTATTCTTTCTCCATGAATCACACTACATTTTCCAAAAAGAAACACCAAACCAATCACTTGAAAGGAAGTTAAGTGTTTCTTGCACCGTCACCCTGCAGTACTGAGATGCCACCATGGGAAACAACCTTCACCTCACCTGGTGGGCAGGGCCAGCTACCACCTGTACTCCAGAGTCATCAGCCATGGGAGTTGCCTGGCAGGACAACTAACTGTTGACTCCTGTTTCTCACTATACAGGTACAAGTAAAGCTGATACAGATAAAGAAGTCTGCATGTGCACACACAAGGCCAACTTACTACAGTGGATGCTGAGATTCATTTTTTTTGCTGGGCCACCATTCACTGAAGACAAGAAATGCTCTGTCCATAGCAGTTACACAAACACCAACATGACATTTATTTTAACCATTTCAGCATCATTATGGCCCCTTTCAGAGATACTACTCATTATACATTTGAAAACATGATGGGACTTCATTCACCCTTTCACTCGATAATCCTAAACCCCAGCTCCAAGACAGCAAACTGGGCTTCATGCCTGCTTAGGACTTAAGCACACATTTTACATTTATTCTCATTCAAGCCACATCTTGACATGATTTTTGAATCAGGGAGCACAAGTGCTATCAGAATTCAGTTACAAAATGTTCAGGGCCTCTTGGCTTTGTCACCACAAGGGACAGGATGAATACTGGCTTTTCACAGTCTAGCCAAACTGCCTCCAGGTGGTGGTTAGAGGACAAGGCTCTTCCTCTGGGCATATTAAAAATTATGAGATGGGATGTGCTCCAAGTGGCAGGACTCTTTCCTAATATTTTCTTAATGGCAATGCAGAAAGCTTCCACTATGTTCTTTCTTCCCCCTGCCCCCTGCCCTCGGGGACTGGAATAAGGAAATTTTACAATTTTTATGACTTCATATGTATACTCACAGACCCTCATGAACAAAAGTTGCCACTTGAGAGAGGAACTGGATGACTGGAGGACAGGAGTGGGAAGGAGACATATTTTTCACTGTGTACCCTTTTATAGCTTTTGAAATTTGCACTATGTCATGTAATACATTCAAAAATGATAACTTAATTTTAAAAGAATTAAAAGTATAAAACCCATAAAACTTTCCTAAACTATGTTTAAAGGAAATTATTCAGTCTTAAAAAGTTATACAAATGTTTAAAAAAACTTTTAAAACAAACCAATATTCACAACTGATTTTGGAAAAATGCTTCGAAGCCTTTATACCTAAACCACTGCACCTGGGCAACACTATTAAAAAGCATCATATGTCATCCTTTTATTATAATTATTATTCGGCTAGAAATACCACTACTACTTCAAAATTAATCAGAAGTTACAGATTTTAAAAAATAATGCGGTTTTAAAGCAAAGCATTTTATTTTTCCTTCTGGGTATTCTTGAAAAATATTCAGCATTTCAAGCAAATACCTATTATTTCCTTTATCAATTGTGATCATCTTATTCTCTTCAATATGACCCAAGGACCTTCATGAATGTGTTTTACGACATCATTCATGAATGTGTTTTACGACATCATTCTTTCTCACATGCCAGGATCCCATTAGAGAAAGAAGCTACCTCCTATGCTTGGTCCTCATAGAACAAAAGGCTGATGATAAGTTGGGTCCTTCAATTTGCCCTGAAAGAAAGTTAGCCTTAACTCTAATTTTTGTGTTTGATTTTCAACCAGGCAACCAAAAAGTGTTAAAAACAAACAAACAAACAAATAAATACATAATAAAGTCAAGATCTGAAGCCACCAACTAGGGAAAAGTAAATATATCTTATTCATTACCTAATGCCCTTCTGCAATAATTACTTTTATTTGTTCATTTTCTGGAGCAGACACAACAGTTTTATAGTTACCTTTACAACCAAACACTTCTTAGTAAACAGAAGATAAAAGACCAATAAAAACCTTTGTTCTCCCTCCCTTCAGCCAACCTTTAAGGCTTATTTTATCTCCAGAGTTGTTATCTGAAGTGCATAACTGATAAGAGAAATTAAAGGACTCAGAAGCTGAAAGCATGTGGTAATTGCATAGTGTTTCCCACACCTTGTATCTGTTCAGCTGCTCGGCCAAGACTCCTGGCATGCCCACCAGCCTGCTTTGCAGGTAATGAAAGGAGGTTGCCCCAGGCCTAAATTCCTTTTCCAAGAAAAACCAAGGAAATAACAAGACTTTGGAAAACCAAAGTCATACATTTACAGTGTACTTATTTGAATTTGCAAACTACTAAGTGGTAGGAAAATATTAACTTGTACTTTTAAGGGACCTTCATGTGCAAATAGATTAATTTTAATAATTACCTACACAAACTTTATGATGAGCTATTGGTCTTTTTTTCCTGATGCCCTGGGCCATCACTGGTATTCTTTGCCTCTAGAATAACAGCAATAGTGTGTATTTATTGAACATAGGCACAGTTCTAAGCACTTTACATGTATTAACTCATTTAATATTCACAACGACCCATGGGGTTCATATGATTATTGCCCTCATTTCACAAACAAGGAAATGAAGCACGGACACTTAGCCAAGGCTATATGGCTAGTTAATGTCAGCGCCGAGACCGAAACTCAGGCAGTCTGGCTCCACAGTCCCCATCCTAAACACTATTTTGCAATGAGTTTAATCATCCTGAAATGATCAGCAACAAAGTTGAAAACAACCTATTTATTTATTTTTTACCTCAATAATCCTTTTTATGATATTACCGACTCAGGCAGCAAACAGCCATAAATTCCTAATATTAGTCATTTAGTAGTTAATTTATGGAATCCCTAGAACATGCAAAGTGATAGATATTTGAGAGGAATATGAGGAGATATGACAAATACTATGTGTACTTAAGTAGTTTAAAACTCATTGGCTTCTTTTCGTCCCCCAAGAAGGGGATAAAAAAAATGAAACAACATTTAAAATAGACATATTTCCAATCATCCCTGGAAGCCAAGCTCTTTTAATACCCATTGTCTTTGGTATAAAAAGGCCAGGTGCTGACTGATTGCTGGGTCCAGTTCAGGCAAAAGTGAAGCCTAGGACAGCCTGGCAAGTGGTCTCTGGAGTTAAAGGCAGGAGGGAGGCCCGGCCACCTCTAGTACTGGCCTGAGATGAGGCCAAGAAGCTGACCTCCGGACTGCTTGCCCACATTTCTCCTCTCTCCTCTCCCAACCTCAACACAATCCCCCCGCCCTCAGACTAATTTCGGGAACAAAACAAAAAACTGTACTGCGCAGTTCTTTGCCACAGATAAGTTGAGAGGGTCTGGCTCAAATCAAGTTTCTGAGAGGTCACATCTTACTGAGTTATTCCACTTCAATAAAGGATGATAATTTGGCCTAAGGAGGGAAAGTACCTTATCATCACCCTATCTGCAGCCTACCACATTCTTCCTTCCTGATCTCACCAAAAAAAAAAACCTGCCAAAGAAACAAACAGGTCTTTCCTGGGGAAATGTCATGTACTCCTGCTCAGAGCAAAGGCTGATACAGTCTGGGGCTTCTGAGGCAAGAGGGTGCACTTAAAAAAATAGCTGCAACTTCCTTAAGTGCCTAATTCCTAGGAAAAATAGGCTGGAAAAGAAGTCGAGGTCAGAAACCTATGACAAGAATCAGATCGGGGTAGGGCTTTTGGCTCTCCTTCTTACCGTGGACCACAGTCTCTCCTGCTGAGATAAAATGGTTTTAGCAAAGTATCAAATAGACCCTTCATGTGATTGGCTCTGCAGAGCAAGTCATTCTGCACTTAGAGTCTTGGCTTTATGTTAAACTGTGGGAGACAATGTCTCCTGGACTCTTTTGGCATGGCTCCCTGCCTGCCCTCTTCCTGACCAGCTCTCCCACTGGCCCAAAGGAGGGACCTGTGATTTTAGACCAGCTCCCTAAGGTTGCGTCCATTTATTAACACAGTTTGGACCTAGAAGCTGGTTCATAAGTCACCTTGGGCCAGAGTGGTATATGGGCTTAGGCGATATCCTGAGCATCAGCCTGACAGTGTTTCTGTCTGTAGTGTAGGCCAGCTTTTATCAGAGAACTGTTGATAATCTCCAGGGCAAATAAATCAACACGCCCACATCCCCTAACTCATTTGCAGGAACAAGTAAACATTCTGCTGAAAACAGAAAAGTCAGGAGAGGGTCAGAGGCAGAGGGTTGGCAGGGAGAACTATTTAATAACATTACTAGGCTGCTACAAAATTCCTCTTTTTGTCAAACTATTATACATCTAGAAAGTAAAAGGACCTTGACACATTATTGGAGAAAATAACAGTCATGAAAAGATAGGTTGCCTGAACATAGAGTCTGCAAACATTTCTTTGATCATGTAGAAACTGAAATGAAACACAGGAAAACTAATTAAATGGGAACCTGCATGGTCAATCCTTGGTTTCAGCTAAGGCTCTAAAGAAGGCACAGGTGTGTATCTTTTTGGTGTCTGCAGCTCACAGGCCACCTGGTGAGCACCAGGGGCTCTTAGTACCCTCTTCAATTTGATCCAGTTAAACCTGAGACTATAGACCACCTGAGTGGGGTCCACTATATAATTCGCAGGGCCTGATACAAAGCAAAAATGAAGGGCCCCTTGTTCAAACAGAAGGAAAAAAGTGCCACGAGAGGAACTAAAAGGTAAAGCTTTATCCTTTCTTCCACAGTCTCTCTCTTTTTATATAGTACAAAGATAGTATAAGAGCATTTAAGTTATATGTGGAATCACCAAAATCACAAAACCTGTATATTGTAGTTTATATTTGCATCTGCCTTTTGTTCTTCTTAGGGCAGTGGAAACACTTCATGAAGCTAAGTCAATGCAAACTAACTTAACTTTTAAAATGTTACTTCTTGATACATGTATATTCTACCAACACTGTGGGAATGGGCAGCTTTCACAACATGCTTACATTGTACTGACTTGTAGTCTCCCTGAACTCTCATACATTGTGGTCTGTGTTTATGGGGTATTGTGAACACTATATGCAAACCACTTCTGCTCATGTACCTGCACCACTTACATAACACTGGTTCAGAGAGAAAACTAAGAATTTTGAGATGGTGACAGCAGAGACTTAAAACCAGTACACGGCGCTTCTGAGTTGCTGTGTCACTGAACTGGTTGCAGGCCTAGGAGGGCGGCCCTGTACCCCAGATCCTTTGCCTTTATTGTGAGAGGGCCTATCCCTGATCACCAATAATGGCGTCTTCCAAGGGAAAGTATTGGGTTGGCAAAACAATTCATTTAGTTTATTCAGTAGGTTGGCTCTCATAGTGCTTAGTTGTCTTTAACTTCATTCGAAACAATTCTGTTAGATTGTATTGTGACAGCTGTCATATCAGCATGTACTAAAAAAAAACTTATCAAATTTGGTAAATTTCTGTGTAGCCATTTTAATATTGAACATGGAAGAAAATACACCACATTTTTGGTGTATCATGCTTTATTATTTCAAGAAAGGTAAAAATGCAACTGAAACGCAAAAAAGATTTGTGCAGTGTATGGAGAAGGCTGTGACTGATCGAAGCGTCAAAAGTGGTTTGCAAAGTTTCTTGGTACTATTGACTTTTTGCCCAAATAATTCCTTGCTATGGGGCTGTCTTATGCATTGGAAGATGTTTAGCAGCACCCCTGACCTCTGCCCACTAGAAGCCAATAGCGGGACATAGCTGACATACTAAAAATATCCAGATCAATAAAGTTATTGGTGAAAATAATGTGTGTTCTATTTTATGGAAAAAACTGAATGGACTTTTGGGCCAGCCCACTATAATGGCAACAAAAAGCATTGTGGTAAGGCTGCAGGGGACAGATTACACATGGTGATTACCCTATAAATTTCCTGTTCATACCATTACCCAGGGTTGTGTGCTGGGGGTTATAATTATATGAAGTTCTCCTCCTTGAGGAGGCCCCACCTCACTGCTAGCCCAGGGAACAATTCAGAGCATTATTTACAGCAGCCACAGGAGTTGGTGATTTCTCTTACTGTGAGTTCTTCTTTCACGTTGGAAAAACAGACAAACACATATAGTAAGTTCTCCATGTCATGGACAGGTTCTGCCATGTTCAGTGAAAACGACATAATGAAACCAGCTTTACTATAAGCTAATTGATATAAAAAAGCATTAAGTCCCTGTCCATCTCATCAACATTATAGCGAAATGCCGCTGAAGGACGTTTTTAGAGGACCGGCTGCATTTGTTCTCTTCTCTTTGTTTGCAAAATGCCATAACCAAACAGCAAGCACACAGATTTTACTCAGTCATTCTTCATCAAACAGTACACACACAAAAAGCAGGAAGATACCAAAACAACAGAAGGCAAAGAAAGATGAATAACATCATACGAAATCAGGAGAAAGTGAACCATACCCTGTACTTAAAGCTACCCCTGCCATGGGCACTGCCATGGGCACACTTCTCTTCCTTCTGGCTCCAACGGTTTCAACGAGTTTGAATTAACCGCATCTGCAGCCAACAGCTGGAATTCAGCAACTGCTGTTAATCCACCTTAATTGCTTATTATTCTATCAGTTCTTGTTTGTGCTTTTGTTATTCAAAGTAATTTTCCCTACGCACACAACCAAGCATGGTTTTTGCAAGCTGTAGCCAAAGAGTTCTGCATTTCAATCCTAGGCCTGTTACTGTTTTGTTTTCAAACAATGACCTGTTGACAGTGGATAAAAGAAAATTGTTTTAAAAAGGTTAGCAGTGATGCCCACAGATGGACTAACATTGACCTATATGTACACAGAGATGCAAGCATTAGCCACCTCTAAATAAGAACAAGTCTTCTTTTGGTATTTTAATTAGAGTTGCAGTTAGCATGTTGCTGTTTTCCCTAAACAATTCTTCCCCTCCTTGCTTTAGGGAGGGGTTTTCTCTCCATCACTTTATTGCACTGGTGAATAAATGAGATCCCAGGGTTCCAGGGAGAAAACGAAATCACCAATATATATGCATCAGGTACAAATTACCAAGGTAAATAGGCCCATAGAGACTGTAAAGCTGGCAACACCAACTGGAATATCTGAGAGGGGCCAGCAAGGAAAAGCCCACTGGTTATAGTCCCAGTTCTGCAATGTAGTGTGCAAGTTTCAGCCAGATCATTCAGACTGCAGCCTGCAGGAAGGAATCCCCAGCACAGGGCTACTGTGACTTGGCATGGACAATATTCTTACTAAAGCATCAGTTAGAGTTCTCTCTCTCCCTCTCTTTCTAATTCCCTCCAATGCCACTCTTGGGTAGCATCTCTCAAAGCAGATCCCCCATTCCGGGAGCCCACTTCAATATAATTTCCACCTATAAGTTGATCCCTAGGAATAGTTTGTTTTGTGGGGCTTTGTTTCTAATCTGCAATAAAGCAAAACTAACACAAATTTATCACTAGTAACTGTGATCCATAGGGCATGAAGGCTGATCTTTTTATGCCTTCCCTACAATTTAAACACATATGCCCTAAAGAATGTATGAGTATTTGTGGCTTTGCAGACGCTTCTCATCATAGTACTTTATTGCAAAGTCTTTTTTTTTTTTTTTTGTCCTTTAATGATTTCACCAGTGCAAGCTGAGTCCACCTATAAGCGTTTTACAAAGCAGAGACCTATCATATACTTGTCTCCCCTACAGTGCTTCACTACTTACTGAACTGAATTCAATTTTCTCTACATGAGATAAGGTTCTCTGTTAGCCTGGCCTTGTGTCCACGCAGCACTGTCCTCATATGGCATGGCGGTCTTGCTTCCTACCTTCTAGATCTATCCTGAACATACTTACTAGTCTTATTTATTTCCTTCTTTGTGTCATTGAATCATGTCCCTTAAAAATTAGCCTGCTCTGCCTGACTAGAACATGAGACACTGAATACAACTGAGCACATGTTCAAATATGATAAAAAAGCTATATTATGACAAAGGTCTTTAAGGGATATTTGGCTTGCCCTTAAATCAACTTCACTCTGTTTCTTCACACAGCAAGAGCCTGAAAAGTATTCCTTAAAAAAGTGTTTCCTGGGAATGTTTCGGCCAGGATCATTCATCCTGGAGCCTGCAGGATGGAACCTGTGAACCAGTAGGGGTCCCGTTTGAGTTTCCTACTCTTACTATGTATTCGCACCTGGCATCATCTTAGTTTTATGCTTCCTGTTTTACAGGACACACCAGGCTAGGTAAAGAGATATTGTATGCATAATATAAACTAATGGGAGGACAATTTCTACATCTTCTTTTACCATATCCATCAAGTGTCATTTCCTAAAGACCATAAACCTTTGTTAAAACAATTTATTTGTATAGGTTAAGCTTCAGTCACAGAGAGTGCTTCAACTATATGGTATTTAAATACTTTTAAAAATGTTCCTTTGCTCATTCATTTTATTTCTTACCACCTTCATAATAACTAAATAATAAACAAAATAGAGCCTTAACTGTAAGTTAGGTCTCTTACTCTGTATTACAAGTGTTATGTCATTCAGTGATGATCTATAGTTTTAAATACATTATATCCTGTTCTATTAGTTATGACATGTAAAGGCAAGTATTATAGATTAAATCAACTTCTCATTCATCAATTTGGTAGCAAAAAATCAAATTGCCCTGATTAGCAAAGGAATACTCAGAAACTATTTTTTCTATTCAAGAGTGATAATTTTAATCCTTTAAAAAATATTTTACTATTTTACACATCCACTATTTGTTTAAAAAATTTTAAGTTATAATACTGTTTTCAGTCATTATTAACTAAAACTTAAAATACATACTGTAGACTACATTTCTGTTGTGGTATCTTAATCCTCCTCCCTTTGTTGAACCTGCACTGATATTCATAACTTGAATTAAAGAATGCTGATTTTGTACGTGAGAGATACGGGTGAAGGGACATGCCCCATCCCATTTTACCTGATGGCATTCAGTGAAAGAGACCATAACATCAAAATGATAGGTGACAACTAGGTGAAAAAAATAGTGGATCTAGAATCCTGTGAAATTTTATCAAATTTAAACCCTTTTTTGCCTTAAAGAAAAAGTATTGCAGCCCAGGATACAATTCTGAAACCCGCTTCCCCTTCCTTAGTAACCGAATTCAAGGAGAAGCACCCCATATGATGGGTTTCTAAGATGACCCTGGGCATTTCCTACCGAAACCAGTCAATTACCAATTAATTATGCCAACCTTCTCCTTAGCACTGGGGCGCTGTTCCCTTTCCCCAAACAGAAGGTGGAAGCCAATCTTCACTTCACTGATCTAATTTCAGTTTTCAAGCACCCTGGAAATCCATTGCCTCCTTCCCTCACCTTCCTCCTCCAATTCTTTCAGAAAACGAGATGAAGCGAATTGATGTTCATATTATCCACTTCTCCTCATGCTTCACTGCAACAGGAAGTTGTGGTCTCTGCTGTGCTGAGCCCAGTCTCATCTTAGCCATGAGCTAAGGATACCATCATCCTTTAGAAAGAACCCTCATCATACCGCAGTCAGCATCAAAACTATTCCTCAACATTCTAAATTTACCTAGCACATCTTCCCCATCTGATGCAAATGAACTGGCAATAATTTTAGTGGAGGAAGCAGCGCTTCAAAGAATTGTGAGCCTGATCCTAAGGAGGTTTACGCATTACATTACGGAGCACAGCTGTACCCTGCTGTTAAGTCCATGGGGCTTTTGACAACACATGACTATCGGTCCTGAAAAGCATGTTGGTATATGTACACAAATGTAGGACATGCAAAGGAGAATGTGGCCAAGCTTTAAGTGTCTCAAACTATGACTTCTAAATTTCTTTCCATCAAATGCCAGAAGAAGCACTTGATAAATGGTCCTTAGGAGAGCACTTCTTACTGCCTCAGGATGGAATGACTCCCAGGCATACAACAATCCATCAACATAGAAAGCCGGCAGATTGAAAGGCGGGAAGAACTATCCATGAAATGGGGCATCTGCTTACTGATAGCAGCCGCGCTCCAATCCCCTTCCCATTCATCGCCGACAGAAACCACTCCTCCGAGAGGCACGCCAGTCAACAGATGGTCTCTGGCTAAGGTGTAATCAGGAGCAGCTTGCTAAATTTACCCAAAACAAATAGAATTACAGGCTTTTGCCTGAGTCTGAAATTGAATTGAGAACTTGGGTAGTGGATAATGGAAACTAAAATGGAAGAGCTCAAAATGTATCACAGCACGTTGGGAAAGGGCCGGCATAGGAACAAGTCCCTGCTGCGAATTTCGCTGTTTACTACCAGGTCATCGGTTTCCAAAAATCTTGCCTATCAGGCAGGACACTTTCCCCTCATTCTCCATGTTTCCAGAAGTGGCCCAATTGTCACCAGCAAATGAAGTCATCTGCCTTTATCAGATGTGTACTGAACAAAATACTCCCCAATATTTTGAATATGTTTTGCCCAGTGACAATGCCTTCATTTTAGGATCACTGTACAATGTTAACCATTTTCACAATTTTTGCATTTCGAAGGTAAGGATCACTAAGGGCCATGAATAATCTTGATTTTCAATGCACTGGCATTCTTAAACCTATTCCCAGAATTCCACACTGTGTTGAATTATGCACTGCTTACAATAATGCTACACAAAGCCTTAAAAGCTACCTGAAGAAAATTAGCATAAAATTAAGAGTAAATCACTTAACCTATGTCTGGATTTCACTAACTACATGGTAAGAACAATGCTATGCATGCAAATCATTGTGTAAGGACACTATAAAGTAAATGAGGCAAAATATGTAAAGACAAGTTCTTAAGAGATAAGGTCTTAAAAGGTAAGAACCTTTTTAACCCAAACTATCGGCAGTCACTTTAAAATTATTATCCTCATAAACATTAATATTTATCACTAGGGAAACTTGTTTACCCATTAAAAGTAAAAACTAAAAATCTCGGTGAAAGCATGCATGAAACTAACTGCCTTTCACGTAATAATCAGACAGAATCTCCTCATTCTTCATGATTAAAAATATTACATTGTGGAAAATTTAATTTTCATATGTCAGTCAGCCTAACATCTTCAAACATCAGCCATATAAAAAGTATCTTAAGAGCTTTCTGATTTCTTTAAGGATTTTGGCTGTAGAGAAAGAATCACGCCAAAAAGAAATCCTAAAAGAAAGGCCTTCCTTGTGGTAGAACCAAAGTATTTGGGGAGGGGATATTTTTTAAAATTATCTGAATAAGAGTTTCATTATTCAGGTTTGCGTTACAGGCTGATGTGTTAAAATGTCTTCTAGCATAATTGTTTCAGAAGGTGGTTGGTTTGAAATGAAACTAACTTTTATGTTAAATGTGTGCCTTTAAATGAATATGACAAAATGTGTCCCTACTATCAGGGAGGGCACAAGTTTTAGTGATATGTTACAAAAATGAACTAGAAGCTAGACCCACTTTACTAAAATATGTATCCTCTCTATAGAGAATTTTATCATCTATCCTCTTATCTTCTTATATAGAAATAGAAAATGAATTCTTAAAGTACAAATAATATCTATGCTTATAGGAATAAATATTTTGAGCAGCAGAATAATCTAATGGAAAGATCACAGATACAGATTATCTAATTACTACATAACCCTGGGCAAATCATTTAACTGCTCTGTGATTCAGTTTATCCATCTGTAAAATCAGTAGAACAGGCTCACTACCTGTCCCCAAGGTAACTGGTGAGAGTCCAAGAAAAGATGTCGACGAAGTCTATTTAGTCACCAAGCCTAAAATGTCTGGCAAGTATTTGTGGAAGTACGATTATAATGATTTTCATTACTGTTCTAGTAGACTGAATTTTAAGCTTTAAGAATAATTCTTACTATTTTATTTTAAAATGCTTCAAAAATATAGCTATAAAAGAAAAACCTACCATACGATTCACAGTAAAATTATGGCATTATAATATTGTCATGTTTATTGTTCAATAATTGCTTCTATGAGCTACCACTGTATTAGAAAAAAGTAGCCTTTATTTTCTGTATTTTTAATGCAATTTATCCTGAAAAACTACTGTGACATTAATAATAAAAGACAAATCCCATAGAAGAAAGCACCTAACAAGTAGTTGGCAATACTCTCGGTTTAAGGCAAAAAAAAATGCTATGAATTTTAAGATGTGGGACCTATTATATACTAAGTAGTTTATAATTTGTGAAGCAGTAGGCATTGTATATCTGTGGGGGGAAATATTATTCATTATCAGACAAGCAATTTTAAATAATATCAAATGATTTATGTTAAAATGACTGAGGAGAGCTTCATAGCATTCCCATGTTATTAATTTCATATATGAGGTCTGTCTAGAAAAGTCCAGCCATTTCTAATATGATGAGAATGGTTTGTGCAACATTGATGTAACCTGGCAGCCACAGAGAATGGACTGGAATGCACATTTGTGAACAATGACAACTTCATTGTACTAGTCAGTGAGGGCAGTAGACAGCATTGAGTGAACATGTATACTGTGTGGCTGTCGCATTTAAAATGACTGAATGAGTAGAGCAATTTGAATATGCATCAAATTTTGCATTAAGCTTGACCATTTCTCCATGGAAACAATTCAGATGACTCAGAAGGTCACAGCTATGGGCAACTGGTGATTGGCAGCTTCGCCACGACAACACACCCACCCGCTCATGCATCATGTCTCATGCAGAGTTTTTTGGTGAAACATCAAATCACCGAGGTGACTCAGCCCCCATAGCCCATATTTGGCACCCTGCAACTTCTGACTTTTCCCAAAACTGAAATCACCCTTGAAATGGAAGAGGTTTCGAACCACCGATGAGATTCAGGAAAATATGATAGGGCAGCTGATGGTAACTGGGAGAACTGTGTGAGGTCCCAAGGAGCCTACTATGATAGGAACTGAGGCATCATTGTCCTATGTACAATGTTTCTTGTATCTTATTCAATAAATGTCTCTATTTTTCATATTACATAGCTGGATACCTTTTGGACAGACTTCATACATATTATTAGAAAGGAAACTGAGACCCACAAGAAAGATATAAAACTATAAGGTACACTGTACTAATTTTCTATGCAACAAATCTGCAAACACTGCCTACAGCACACTGTATCAGAAATCGACGAAGCTGGGAATCACAGCAGACAAGAAGTTTCAGGTCATTGATCTCAGAATTGGAAAGCTTCCCCTAGTGAGCCAAAGCAATCCAGCACATACTATTGACACATGCACATACATACACACACACCTACTTCCCATAACCTCAAAGAAGTAGCATATACTGAGAGATATTAAAAAATGTATGCTTCTGAAACAAAGGGTATGAATATATAACTGATTGGTGACAATGTTCAAGCATCCAGAAAATAATCCTTGAACACATCCTGTATACATGGCACTGTGAGAATCAATAGTAAGAGATATACAAATAACTAACATTAAGCACTTCCTAAATTCTTTACTTCACTTAACTCATTTAAAACCCCCTTCCTAATTCTCTCTCTCTATATCCCTCTTTTTCTCTATCTTCCCCTGAAATGAATTATCATTTCTATACTTCACTTGAGAAAACTGAAGCATAAAATAACCAAATAACTTGATCAAGTTGGTAGAGCTAATAAGTGGCAGAGCCAAGATTTGAACTCAGGCTGCACACTCAGTCACCACACTATCGCTTTAAAGCTAAATCATGAAGGAGTCCCAAGAAACACTCCAAGTTGTTGGGCATTCATGCTCTATTAACATAGTTTCCACTGCCCAAAATAACTCCCAGCTTAGGACTCACCAGCCTCATGAACTGTCCCCATATTGTCTTTAGGAACACTTTTCTGCTCCTTCCTTTTTCTCCATCAACATTCCTTGTACATATTTCAATGTTTACACTTATCAGATCTATCTTCTCATTTCTTGCTTACATATTTGCCATTTTTGTGTCCAGAGTCTGGCCTAGAATTCAGGATCCAGTAGGGTCAGTAAATAAAACATTAACTTGAACTTAGAACAACTTAGCTGGAGAACTTGTCTAAAATCTATAGGCATAAATGTTTGTGTATGTTAAAGGCATAATGTAATAATGACAAATAAGAGAAAGTGTTGTTTCAGCACAGGTTGCTAAATTATGGATTGGAGTGAAGGCAGGGCACAGAGTTGACTCTGTCTGGCCTTAAAGGATGAGAATGATTCCAATAATTGGAAGAGGGGAGAGGTTGTGTGAGGGGCTGAGCAGGGGGAATAGCATAGAGAAAGGATTGCCTGAGGCATTTCTAGGTGGGATGCACATATCAACATGCTGGCAGAAATGATAGATTCATGTAGGGACTCAGTGCACGGAAAAATGAGGAAGGCAGGCTGATGGTCCAGAAGGAGCATGCAGTCAGTCCCTTTAATGCTCAGCTAAGGAGCCTCAAATGTATTCTTTGGACACTGAAGACTTTTGAGCATGGAGATAACATGATCAGAAGAGGAAGAAGGGAAGAATGTTTTGGTTTCAGGAAAAACAAAGGCCAATAAAGAAATATATGTAGTATCTAGTTTTTGAGGGTCAAATCCCAGAACTTCTCTTTGGTAAGAAAAGAAGGAGATAAAATATTCACCACTTGCTGTCATATCCCAACTTTATCCACCAAGCAAACTATAACCAATAGTTTTGGGGTTTTTTAAAGACTTTATTTATTTATTTTTAGAGAGAAGGGAAGGGAGGGAGAAAGAGAGGGAGAGAAACATCAATGTGTGGTTGCATCTCACACGCCCCTACTGGGGAAGTAGCCCTGCAACCTAGGCATATGTCCTGACTGGGAATCGAACTAGTGACCTTTTGGTTCACAGGCTGGTGCTCAATCCACTGAACCACATCAGCCAGGGCAATAATTTTTAATATAAGTAAAACTTCGTTTAACATTCAGTGCTGCCTTAATATCCTATGTGCTAAGGGTACAGAAATTATACCATCATCTTTAGAGATAAGAATTTCAATTTTTGGAGACTTCTAGTCAAATGGAAGTGTAGGTAAACACACTTCGCCTCATACAACTACAGCAAAAATGACAACTAGGCTACAAAACAAATATCACCCAAGTTTGTCAGAAAATCGAGCAGTATGGAAGTCCAACAACTAAGGATTTAAAGAAGCCACATTCATCCAGATGGGTGGAGACACAAAGACACAGGGAGAGGCACAGAGATGTGAAACCAGCAGTCCCACATCCACATTTGGTAAATAAAAATCAAGAGGAATACCCTGGAAGTGAAGGATTCCAGCTCCAGACCAACCACCCATTCCCGGGTTCCAGCTCCAAGAAGATAAGTCCCCATAACTTCTAGCTGTAAAACTCAGTGGGGATTAGGGCAGCAGAAGAAACTGCAGAATTCACAGGAGACTCCTCTTAAAGGACCCACAATGGACTTAGGTCTTATGCACTCACACCCTCTGGGATTCAGCACCAGGGCAATAACTAGAAGGGAACCAGTGGCATACAGGGAGAAATTGAAATAACTGGTAACAGAATGAATGCCGGGAGAGAGCTTCCTCCCAGGCAAAACTCCAGAGGCCAAGCAGTGGCGTTGTCCCCTCTCTAAACCCTCCCCCACATAGAACCACAGAGCAGTGACATGGGTTGCCCTGCCCCATACAACTTACGGATGAGGTTTTCTACAATAGGCCACATTACAAAGACAGGGAGTAAAAGCAGCTCTACCTAATACACAGAAACAAACACAGGGAGGCTGCTGAAATGAGGAGACAGAGAAATATGGCCCAAATGAAAGAACAGAACAAAACTCCAGAAAAAGAGCTAAATTAAATGGAGATAAGCAACCACTCAGAGGCAGAGTTCAAAATGCTGGTGATAAGGAAGCTCAAGGAACTCACTGCGTAGTTCAACAGCACAAAAAAGACCCAAGCAGAAATGAAGGTTACATTAAGTGCAATAAAGCAAAATCTACCAGAAACCAACAGTGGACAGGATGAAGCCAAGAATCAAATCAATGTTTTGGAACATAAGGAAGAAAAAAGCATTCAATAAGAATAGAGAAAAGAAAAAGGAATTTTAAAGAATGAGGACAGGCTAAGGAGCCTCTGGGACATCTTCAAATGTACCAACATCTGAATCATCAGGTGCCAGAAGGAGAAGAGGAAGAGCAAGAAATTGAAAACTTATCTGAAAAAAATAATGAAAGAAAACTTTCTTAGTTTGGTGAAGGAAATAGACATACAAGTTCAGGAAGCACAGAGAGTCCCAAACAAGTTGGACCCAAAGAGGACCGACCATCCCAAGACACATCATAATTAAAATTCCAAAGGTTAAAGATAAAGAGAGAATCTTAAAAGTAGCAAGAGAAAAGAAGAGAGTTATCTACAATGGAGTTCCCATAAGACTGTCAGCTGATTTCTCAAAGGGAACTTTTCAGGCAAGAAAGGGGTGGCAAGAAATATTCAAAGTGACAAAAAGCAAAAACCTGAAACCTAGATCACTCTATCCAGCAAAGCTCCCATTTAGAATTGAAGGACAGATAAAGTGCTTCCCAGACAAGGTAAAGCTAAAGGAGTTCATACCCCTCAAGCCATTATTATATGAAATGTTAAAGGGAATTAGAAAATCAAAACTTTGAACGTTAAAATGGCAATAAATTCACAACAATCAACAATTGAATCTAAAAAACAAACTAAGCAAACAAGCAGAACAGGAACAGAATCATAGATATGGAGATCATTTGGAGTGTTATCAATTGGGAGGAGGAAAGGGGAGAATAGGAGAGAAAGGTGCAGGGATTAAGAAGCATAATTTGGTAGGTACAAAATAGACAGGAGGATGTTAAGAACAGTACAGGAACTGGAGAAGCCGAAGAACTTATATGCATGGTCCATGGACATGAACTCAGGGGAGGGGGGTTGCTGGAGGAAAGGAGGGTACTGGGTGGAGGGGGCCAAAGACGGAAAAATTGGGATAACTATAATAGCATAATCAATATTTTTAAAAGAATTTTAATTTTTGAAAACAAACAAAATGAAATACAAAAGAAATTCATGAAAATGATCACTTTTTTTTGCAAAGGATAGCTATTGTGTTCTGTAATATAATCTGTCAAAAGTGCATTTGTTCTAAAATAAATTATAAAATCAAAGAATGGGAAAGGCTGTTAGAAGTAATGTAATCCCACAGCTCTTAACAGGTTAGATTCAGAGGACCAGAGAGGTTAAGCAATCTGCCCAAGGTCACACAAAAAATTGTTAATATAGTATGGATTACAAATCTAGTCTCCCAACTCTGACTAGCCTCTGCTGTTTTACATCTATAATATGACTACACTAGAAAAAAAGTTCTTGTATAAAATGGTGCAAAACACATTTTAACTCTTTTGTAATATTGTTACAGAAACAGGGGAGTCCAAAAATCCCCAGAGTTTGCTGCTGGGGGATGGGGAGAAGTAAGCAGCTTTTCAAATGCTTCCACATGCCTGAGGCTGGTGGCTACTGTCTTTCTTATGCAAATGGATTTAATGCATCCAAAGCCTCAGGCAGATGGGAGGAGTCTTGAACCAGGGGACGGTATGGAAAGCACACAGAGCCTACATAAGGTTCTGTGAATGGTCAGAACTGTTTGCAACGCCCACTGCGTCAGGTGACGCAGTCAGGGATATATAAGCAGCTGCAGACATTTTAGCTGAGACTCTCTGAGACTCTCTCTCGGACTCTCTCAAGCTCTCGTTCGGGCTCTGGCTCTCACTGGCGCTCTGGCGCTCGGACTCTCTCTGGCTCTCGCTCGTGCTCTCTGAGACTCTCAGACTCTCTCGCTCTCTGACTTGGGCTCTCTCGCGCTCTGGCTCTGGCGCTCTGACTCTCTCTGGCTCTCGCTCATGCTCTCACTCTGGGACTCTCGCTCTCGGGCTCGCGCTCTCGCTCTCGGGCTCTCGCTCTCTCGCTCTCCCGTGTGCTCCCTCCACGTGGCTTGGTGAAGGGGCCTTCTCCATGTGGCTTGGAGAAGGGGTCTCCAGGCTGCTTTAAGAGGCTCTCGCCATGCGGTTTTGAGAAGGAAAGGAGATCCGTGCAGTTTGCAGGAAGAAGACAGTTTGCAAGGAGGCTGAGAATCCAGGTGGTTCTGCATTGAGAGCTGGAGGGCACCACAGCACAGAAAGGACCTCCCCAATCAGATTGAATGATTGGCAGCTGCTGGTAAAGCTGAACTGTGTTTGGAAAGTAGGGAAACGGTTTCTCTGACTTTCCCAAAACTAGCCTGGTTTGGAAGGGGGGAGGCAAGGATATGTGTTTGTGGGTATTTTAAAGAGCATAAGACTTAACAACAGAAATCCGCAAATAATCTAAATCTATATAACTGTTAAATAAACAATTCTTTTTCTTTTCACCAAACTCTGGTATTGAGAGTTATAATTTTGGCGGCGGGCAATCGGGCCCCTAACTAAAGAGCCCGTGGGTTTGTTTTCAACTGGAGCAGCCCAGGGGTTCTGTAACAATATCATGTGAATTTTAAAAGATTAAAACAATAGAGCCAATGGAAATGGATCATCCATTCATTCATTCAGCGGCCTGTATTAAGAACCTAGTGAGGCAATGTGGGAGCACAGGAAGGATTCAGATTAAATTTGGAAATACTATAAACCCTATTCTCTATATGCTCACAGTCTGGAAATTGTGTTGTAAGCGTAAAATGCACACCAGATTTTGAAGATGTACAATAAAAAAAAAAAATCTCATTAGTATTTTCATATTGTTTAGGTGGTGAAATGATAAAATTTGGAGATGCCAGGTTTAATATAAAATTCATTTCACCACATTTTTAAACTTTTAAAATGTAGTGATTAAAAACTTTGAATTACATATGTGGTTCCCATTCTATTGCTGTGGACAATGTTGCTCCAGAGAAGAAGCATGGAGATTAAGAAGCCGTGGGCTCTGGAGTGCCTAGGAAGGCTGGGAAAGGAGACAGGATGGGAACTAACATTACAGAGATAAGGATCTTAAGAGGGAAAAAAAGACTAGTCTTCAGGGCATTATGTTATCTCATAAAAACCTGGGAATTACTCAAGAGAAAGGAATCTCTCCCATCATTTTAGGAATTTCACAATACAATGCCTTTGGGCAAATCAGGTCTCCTCCTCCCTTTCACTGAACTAAGCTTATGGTTTATCTGTTTGTTCTCTGTGGAACTAAGTGCCAAGTGAGGTGCAGATGGATGGCTTCTTAGAATATACTGAACACATGCCAGTCCTTATGTTACAAAAGCATCCACCTTCAGTGGCCACAGTTACCATGCGAATATTCTTGGTCCTCATGCATGAAGTCACCAGATTACAGAAGCAGCTTTCTCTCTCTCTCTCTCTCTCTCTCTCTCTCTCTCTCTCTCTCTCTCTCTCTCTCTCTCCATGCCCCCCCTCCCCTCACACACACTATCATCACAGAGTTGTTAGGCATAAAGCACTATTTCCATGCATGTCTTATGCTGCATAGTTTATTAAATTCCTTAATATCCTTTTTAAGTACAAATGTAGGCCTCATCTATATTATGCCAACCTCAGATATGTGAATTATAGACAAACTTTCAGAATGGCTTCATGGTTATCAAAACTAGCAAGAGTTGAATTATCAAGGTCAATTTTACCATTTTCTAATCCTCTCTGGCCATGGAGATAGAGCAATAAGCTTAAGTAAGTAGATTCTTCTCAAAACCAAGGATGAATAAATCAAACAAGAACCAACACTATTTTCAAAAAGAAAATTGTATACTAAAAAGCTAGTAACATAAGTATGTACAGTGAATAAATCCTGTTTTCATATTAATGAGAAAAATGTTCTAGAAGTCAATTTCACTTAAAGGTGTTTCAGAATTAAATTTTAATAATTAAACTTGTTTTAATAATTAAAATAAATTTTAATAATTAAATTTGTCCAGTGTCATTAAAGGCTTACCCATTACTTAAAAACACTTCACTTAATCATTCAGTCATTCATTAATTTTTGGTAGTTTATCAATTTATGCCATAATTATTCTGATATTTATGCTTTCTCAATTAAATGAATATTTTGGTTATTGTAGTCTAAATAATCTAGGAGCAAAGTTCAATTTTTTATTGTATTTAAAATAGTGTTACTTATAAATTTAGTTATGGATTTTATCCTTGAGCTAATCAGAATTTATGTCACTTAAATGACAATGTTAACTAGTATGACACATTAGCCTTTAATGCAGTTTTGCCAAAAATTTTCTTATATCCCCTTAAAACATAAGATGGCTTTAGCCATCTTTCAAGCTCTCTTTTATGCAACTTCTAGTTCCTTTCATCAAAAGGAACCAATGCAAAAGAATAGACATGGTGCCAATTCTTTGCACATTCATTTAAAACACACTCATATATTCATATGAATGGTTGTCAAATGACATTAAAATGTAGATGATAAACACTGAAATGCATCTTCACAGAAGGCATAAAAGTTTACCTATTATATTCATTGATTTACTCTGAGAACCCAGAAGATTTCTTGACATAGTAGATGCTCAATAAATATTTTTGTACTGAGTGGTACACAATAGGCACTCAAAATATAAATATTTAATAATTGACTGATTAATGGCAATAGTTAGGTCATTAGTTATTAACAATATGCTACATGATCACCATTTCACTATATGCTGCAATATGAGCATTTTAAATGGCAGCTGTCAGAAATTATTAAATGTCATGACAAGTAGGTACTTATTAAGTTTTCTTGGATAAATGGATGAATAAATAAACTGTGATGACTGGGTTGGGGTTTAGAAAAGGAGTCCTTGAGACACCATGATTTCAAAACTGCGTGGTTATGATGAGAAGCTGCTAAGGACCAGAAAAAATGCCCTATATTTTCTTATAAACCCTCCAGGATACAAGCTTTAACATGGTGTCAAGGAAAGTTGCATAATTTCTCTAAAACAAGATATAAGAACTAGGATGACAATGAGCCATCTCATCAGGAAATTTTCAGAATCATAAATCTCTTCTGGTTACAGGTTCTATTCCCTGTCAGGGCACATGTGTGCGGGAGGCACAAACCCATGTTTCTCTTGCATATCGATGTTTATCTCTCTCTTTTGCCCTCTCTCTCAAATGAGAATGAAATAAACCTTTAAAAAAAAGGATATCTCTTCTTCATTTAGAATATTCTCAGATACAAAAAAATTTTAAACTCAACAGTAAATTCAACCATGTGGGCTCTATGGTCATCATAACGATTACATAATTACATGCCTGGATATAATCTTCTCACAGTTTAAAAATATAATGTTGAGATCAAGGACATTTTGTTCACTTTTTCTTTTAAGTAAATGGTATAATCCATCTTGCAAATACACTTGCTTTTGAAGTATTTTGCTATAGTGATTCCCCAGACACATCCACTTAAAAAGTGTTGTATTCTAACCTGAGACAAAAAAGTACAAAATCCTTTTAAATTTAAATCTATAAATTGCCTTAAATAATCTGATAGCACAGCTCTAAATTCATCCTTACCACCACTGCCTGTTAACATCAAAACTATCCATTAAAAACAGACTCAAAAACTCAGTTATTGTCTATCAATGCATACACATATTACTCTTCTCTAAAAATTTTTTTTAAATGAACTAGTAACGTGGCTCAGGAATATATTACGTGCAGATGTGATTTGTTCAAAGGGCAAAGAAACAATTATAGCCCCATCTATTCACAATGCATTCCCCACAATTTTCATTAGCTTACATCATAGTACATACGACTTTACAAAATTTTCATTTGAAAAGACCCACTTTCTTTAAGATCTTGTGCACAAAACACCCAAAAGGTGCATTTTGGGAAAATGAGGAAAATGCCATGATGCTTATCCATGGCTGCTGCAAGACTCGTTTCACTTCTTTTTGTAAGAAATAGAAAGTCAAAGGAGATTTCAAACGGTGGGCAGATGTAAATGGCATTTGGCTGAAAAGACATAAAGCGGCATTCAACAGGGAAGTCCCACCCCACTGAGTCTGTATAAGCGCTCACTCCATCTCTGTTGTAGTTGAAGACAGCGGCTGTCAATCAATCCATGCTCTGTGGTTAAAGAACTCTTATGTCTTCTCCTCAGTAGGGAGTAAATTGCTCCAATAGTCTAGGTAGAAGCAACTGATTTGCAAGCTGAGGGGGGAAAATGGGTTTATTCTCACATACTCTGAAGTCAATACTCTTGCATGTCTTCTATCTTTTCTGGAAGCTTAAGGCTCCTATAGGCCATGATTACAACAGGAGCCACAGAAGGCACAAAGCTGGAATATCTCACTTAGGTTAAGAAGCTAAGGACATCAGGCAGATGTTCAGTGATTATTGCCATTAAAATAGAGCAATGATACATAGTTTTACTAGCACAACACAAACTCTCTGGGGTTTTCACCCAAGTATACCATCCTGTAGCCAACACCAAGAATGCTGCTCTGAATTCAAACGTAACTTTGTCAACCACTATTCCTGAGTAAATCATTTAACCTCTCCTACACCTCATGTTGTTCATTCTGTTCTACTGCCACATGGGTTCCTCATCAAGAAAAAGTAATATAAATAATTGTGGGGCTCTTTGATGATCTAAAATTGCTGTAGAGAAAAATCAACTGCGAATTTTAGTCTAAGATTTTTGGTGAAGGCGTCACCAAATGAGCTTGTTTGTATTAGGGTTCTACTTTAGGCTGTTCTGCTGTTAGAGGCACTGCCCCTTGCTAATGGGTATTCATAGACACAGTAGCCGGGAGCCAAATCAGGACCCAAAGGGAGACTGAAATCAGGCCCAGGCTGGGGGCGATCACACCTTAGGATGATGGGTGTCCTATGCCCCCTAACCCCCTTGCCTGGGATCCCGCCTCCTCAGCTGCCAGGATGAAGAATATGCTGCTCCTGGCCCAGCTGCTGTTTTGTGAGCCCAAATGTAGTCAGAAGCTGTGGACTGGGAAAAAGGGAGGTGGCTCTTTCCAGAGAGGCAGTTTAGTACCCTTCTGAGCCAAGAGAAGAGAGAATGTGTTAAACTTGATCAAAATAAAATGACTATTGAGATTTACAAGGAAACACTCGGAAGCTCAAGTAATAATAATAAAATGTGATGGGCATGTTGATTCTGTTGATTTTGTTTCCGATATGCATCATATTGCATGCTCACCACACCCCACACCCGCCTTCAGAGCATTCCAGAAACAAGCACTGTCCCATTGCAAAGATGGGGAAGTTAGTCAAAGTGCCTCTACTCTATAGCAAGTAGAAGCCAGACGTCAGATGCTGGGCAGATGTTAGTTTTAAAGTGAGAACTACCTGAGCAGCCCTGGATAAAAACATGGTTTTCTAAAAATAGGACAGTGACACCCCACTGATATCAATTGTTCATTTATTTATTCTATTTATTCTACATGGCAGGTGCTGTGGGGCACCCGCTTCTTGCAAGCCTGCAAAACTGCACTCATTTATTCCTAGGATGCTTCCAAACAGAGAGGCCCGTGGTCCCTGTCCTTTAAAAACACACTTACCACTGAGATTTTGGGCTCCATGTTATTTTTCCTTTAATTCCTAAAATTCAAATGATGGAACAGAAATGCTGGCTGGA
This sequence comes from Furipterus horrens, assembly GCF_987537825.1. Lineage (NCBI taxonomy): Eukaryota > Metazoa > Chordata > Mammalia > Chiroptera > Furipteridae > Furipterus > Furipterus horrens. The sequence goes on from NW_028327175.1 coordinate 73,557,326, forward strand.
TAGCTATGGGTGGATGAGCAGAGGGGAGAGGGAATAAGCATCACATGAAAGCTGATCAGTAAGAGTAGAGGATGTTGCAAGACAAGCCTAGGTCAGCGTCACACAGGTGCTGGAGCCAGAATTCGTTTCCTGAACATCTGTGCTGAACACAAAAACAGGATCATGGGGATGGGGGGATAACAAATCTCACATTGCCGTAACAAAAACAATGAAATCCTTTTTTTTTTTTTTTTTTGCAGTGTCTGTCATACTAAATGACATTCCTGTCCTCAAGTTTAGTTATGTGTCTTGTTACCTTATAAAATCCAACTCAACCTTCCTATTTCTCCTGGCACCAAGGTACCAGAGCTAAAAAAAAGCAGCACTGAGACCACCCCCACCCCCAATCTGGGGGAGGTTTCCTTTTTCGCAGCATTGGAGACTAAATACAGATTGGGGTATTCAAGTGGGAATTCAGCAGAGATCCATCTTAAGGAAAATTCCAAATGCACAATCAGAGAGAAAGCATTTGTATGCTTTTCTGCTTCAAGGAGGAAAGAAAAGGTTACTATTTCAGGTGAAGTGGTTTCCCCCTTCTTGCCGCAGGCAGAAATCACATCATCCCACCTGGAATGGGAGTCATTTGTGAAATACATGTTTTTAATCCAAACTTCTCTACAACCTAAAGAGAGACCCAATGAAGCAGACATAGAAGGGCAGATTTATTTTTCCACCAGAAAAGAACCATAAATGTAGTGGTTAATGGTAACCTTAAAAACCAGACCGTGCCAACATTTTTATTGTCAAGCACAAAAACAAAACAAAACAAAGCAAAACAACACAAAACCCCTTATTCTTCAAAAGGAGGAGAAACAACTCAGAAGTCTCCAGTAGATTCCAGCTTCACTCAGAGCAAAAGCCTAAGTCTCCACCATGGTCCTATGAGGCCCTAATGACCTGCCTCCCAGTCCTGTCCTTCTTTACCTCTGACAACCTCTTCATCCTCCCCCTCGGAGCTGTGTCATTCCAGCCATGCCAGGAACATGCTCCCACCTCAGGACATTGAAATTCACCATTCCCTGGCCTGCAATTGTCTTCTGGCAGAAGTCAACACAGTTTACGGGGTTCAGGGTTACATTGAGACTCCCCAGGTCTCTCCTCGCATTTTGCCTCAACAGAGTAAACTTCCCTGACAATGAAATTAGGTTAACTCTCCTGTACTTCACTCCTTTTGTCCCTCTCTGCTTTGTAGCACTTAGACTACCTGGCTTCTCTACCTCCAGTATTTAAGACAGTGCCCAGCTCCTAGGAAGTATTCAAGAAGTAGTTATTTTTTAATGGAAATTTACTATTTCTTGAAGAGAGCATCTTCCCAAATAATACGCAACCTAAATGTAATTCTCCTTTCCACATGAGAGCAAGATGTGGGCAGTGGCTTTCAAAGTGCTCTGTTTTATATACTCAAGGCCTGGACTCCACAAATCAAATCAACGAATTATAATATAGAACTCTGTGTACTTCCTAATCTCATAACTTCTTCCTAATCATGCTCCTGCCCCAAAGGTATCTGTCTCTTTAGGAGATATGTTGTATACAGGAGAATCTGACACCAGAAAATCATTGGAAAGTAGTTTTTAAGTGAACAAAGTTGATTTTAGTATACAGTTTGTTATATCATTTATTTGTTGAATTACCCATTATGTCACATTACTTATCCTTACAATTTAAACGACCTACAGTCTAGGCATTGTAGAATTCTGTTTATTTAGGCAGCTACAATATACTGGAATTAAGAGACCATAATTCTCAAAAGTCAAACAAAAAACGTTTAGTAAAGGAATTATTTGGCATGTATCACATAATTAAACCCCCCCAAAAAATCACCTATTGGTTTGGTAATGTGTTAATTAAACAAGTGCTTTAACTTTTAATAAGAAATAACCACTTCAAAGTATTTATTTCACAGTATCGACAGCTTCTGTTCCTTTCAAACTGTTTATGTGACTTAGTACACATACAGACGTAAAATGAGAGGATGCTTTAAGTAGTGTGAAGCCCACATCTGAGCCCTTAGTTAATTATCTAGGAAGCTCATGATGATGATGATGTTTCCCCTCAATGGTAAACTCTTCCGGACTCCGGCAGGCTCACCTAAACCTAGTGTGACAGCTACAAACCACAGCATTTAGTTAATAGAACCAGGACTTCCTCACTTCCAAAGAGGCAGGCTTAAAAGACATCGGAAAGGTGACTAAAAATAATGTAACAGTCTACATAAAAGTCCAATATCTAGAACCTCAAAACCATTATGCTCGATGAAAGAAGGCAAAGATAAAAGAACACGTGTTGTATGGTTCCATTAATATGAAATGTAAATAGAGACATGGATCGGAGGTTGCCTAGAGTTGGGGTGGAAATGCAGAATGACTGTAAATAGGCACAGAGCTTCTTATTAGGATGATGGGAATGTTATAAAATTAGATTGTGGTGATTAGGTTGTATGAATGTAAATATACTAAGATTCATTGAATTACACATTTAAATCCCTTGGATTTTATGGTACATATATTATATCTCAATAAATCTGATTTAAGAAAAGGGAAAATTACAGCATCTATGAAAGCTTATATCTGATGATGGCGGGGAGGCGGGGACTAGAGGAAAATAATGCGATCTCAGAGTTTATCATGCACATTATGGCTTCAGTTCTTCTCTCACTCCTGTGCATTCTTGATGAGCCATGAGAGGATTACAGGGTGTCAAACACAGTGCAGGTAAAACTATGAATAGATAAAAGCTGCCTGGGTTCAATGGAAGAAGACCATTTGGCTCTGTGACTTCAGGACAAGTTCCTTTAAGCACTTACTGTACTTTAGTTTTCTTGTCTGTAAACGGAAATACTAATAGTAGGGACCTGATAGGGTTGGAGTAAATACTAAATTCAGTATTTGAAAAATGTTTCAATTTTCGGACACTTCCTAAGTGTTCGCAATAATTATTATCCCTTTAGTCTTTTCCAATGTGCACTATAAATATTATACTTTTTTGTACATGCAAGGTATGAGGAAAGTTGGGAAGCACTGCTCATGAATCAAACTACGCGTGAATCAAACTGGATTATGTCTGAATTATTTTCTATGACAAGGCATAAGTGGTGCTATTACATTATTTAATGAATGTAATAACGTGAGAAAAAATTAGCAGACTACATAAAAGTTTTTACAAAAATAAGAAGGTTGAAATTCACTGAGAAACCCATTCCTAATCATCTACTGAACTCAAGTTTTCATTGTCGTCTAGCAAGTATGAGCATCATAAAGTACCTTGTCTATTCAACTCTCAGTGTCAAAGTAGAACTGGGCTGGGTTTACTGGTGCATCTTTAAAAAATACTGTTTTTTTGTTTTGTTTTGCGTTTGTTTTTTGGATGCAATGAAATGTACCTAGCAGGTATCCAAACTACATATGAAGCAACAAAACATGATTAAAAGCTTTGTAATGAAGGCACTGTAACCAGCATTTCCTTCTGCTGTAGAATATTTCAAATACAAAATTAGCAAGCCCCAGAGACTGGAATTTCTAGTACAGGAGAGATGAAAGGTTAACTGTTTAAAAAGGAAAGAATATGTTTGACATATTCTATTTAGAAAATAAAAGGATTTCCTAATAAAAGCAGAGACCCACTTGATGCGTCTAATGCTCCTTCAGTGTTTGCATACACAGCTGAGTGATTAGAAAGCCCCACTCCAAAAAATAAAAATAAAAAGAGGTGAATTAAAAGTTATTGCAGACACTGGTCCCTTGTTTACAAGGCTCACTGGAGGCCCCCGAAGGTCACTGTGACTGACAGGATTTTGGTGTTGGTAGGAGGGCTGATAATGCACACATATCTCTTGCGAGGAGAGCTCCCGAGTCCTGACTGCGCTTAATAGAAGGACCACTGGATGGAAGGATGTTTAAGGATTGCAAATGACATTCCCAGTCAATTAGCACCCATTGGTAAGCCGAGGTACACCATGCCAAAAGAAGAAAACTAAGAATTCCCAGAGCAAGGATATTCCTTTGCCAAAGACAAGGCACCCTGTAGCCATTTCCATTAGGTACACTTCAGTGACTCCAGCTCCCAAAAGCATCCTGAGCTGCTGAAGCTCAAATCATTTCAGAAAAGCAACACTGATTTCTATAACGTATGGCAATTTTATTTTCATTAGGCGTGTCTGAAAGGAAGAAAACCACAGCTTTAAATCACAAAGCCAACCTAACTCTCCCTCCTTGTCACACTTGAATTCCTACATACTCAAAGAAAAGTACTTTCTATATTTCCATTTGCTGAGATGAACGATGCTAATTAATCCCAAGGTTTCTACACTTGAAGATCCCTGTGACCCAAATTCACAAGAACATCTAGCCTGTGTTATTGGCTATAATGATGTTTGGGATGTGTGGTTACAAAGAATGAATCTATAACCATGATATGCTATTAAATTTGTTTAATAGACATAACTTCAGATAAGGATGATGTCCCTCTTCATGGTACACAAAGACATCTGCCCTAAGAACATGTGTTTTCCTGTCACTGTGCTAGACTTCCACTTATTCATGAGACCACCTACCTGCTGCTGCCCACATAAAGTTTAAAACCACCAAAAAACTCTCTTTCTAAAAGCCACAACTTGGTGAGCAAAATTATGGTCCAATTTATGGTCTGATTGCTGATTCTGCCTCATAGAACATCTATTAAAACTATATAAGTATCTATGTTAAGTTGTAGAATTTTACAAAATTAAATATTTACCTTTTCATGATTCTTTCACCCCCAAAACATGAGCCATTCCTTGAGGCAAAGGAATAAAAATAATCATGTCTTGACAAGGTCACACCAGGTTTTTCCTAGCTTAATCCTTTTGGAAAACTTCTCATTTAATCCACTTCATCCTATGGAAAGCCCTGTTTGGAGTTTCCATATGATATTGAAACAATAAACAGACATGTAGGGTGTCAAAGTTCTAAGGGAAATATATACAGAAGTCTTTAAAAGGTTTTATTTCCCCAAATATAAAAAAGCATGTTCTTTCTTTGGCTTACTATGCGCGCCCCTTAAGAAAACACACTGCAGAAAAATAAAATCAGACATCCAGCCAAACATCATAAATAAGCCACAAAGTAGGTATTCTAAAGATATTCAAGTATTTTAAAAATGCAACTTGGATTAAGTGAATGTATTTGAATATTTTCACTTGAAAAGTGATTTAAAAAAAAGAGATGGTTAAAGCATTTTCATTCTGAGACCGTCAAAACTGAAACTCAGTCTCTGAAGGAAAGCTTCCCTCCTCCTTTGAACTGTAAGCACTGCCCTGGCCTGTGAGGTGTGATGAAGTGCACGTCACAATGACAAAGCACAGTGACTCACTTTCCCATTCTCTCCTGATTTCTCATTCATAGCTTTGTGTCCCTCCTTAAAAAGGGGGAAACGACCCCTCCATTCATTTGCCACAGGTCCACAGAACACTTCCAGGGCTTATGGGGACAGTGTGTCACCAGGACAACTGAAATAAACACGAAAGACAGATGTGAAGGCCAGAATTCTTCAAAGGCAAGAGTGTTTGACACTTCATAAATCACCATGTCACTCTGGTATAACAAAAGCTGTTCTCATGTACTGTACTCGAGGCTTTCTCTCACTACACTTGCTGGTGGGGTCTGTTTGCACACCACATCTGGCTTGTCACTAGAAGCTTTATAAATGCAGTGAATCAAAGAGAGTGAGAAAAGGGCGAGGTCTTTGTTCTTCATACAATAAAGCCCTGCTAGTAAAGAATTCAGAAAACCAGTTACCAAAGAATTCAAAATACTAAAACTGTCTCAGGTATGAAATGAAAATACTTCATATCTGAACATATATTTAAAAAGCATATGTACACACTAAGTTTTATGGTCTCTTATGTGGCTATGTTTAATGCTCCCTACTTTTCTCAAGTCAATAGGTACAAAATACTGAGCATCTATTGGTACCTGTATTCAGGTTAGTCCAAATCAACTATTCTGTCTTTCAACTGGTAGTCAGGTGAAACCTCCAACTGAAAAACTCAGTAAACATTAGGCTGAACTGAATAATTCTGCCATCTTTAAGATTTTCCTCTGAACAGGCTATAGTACAAGAAGATTTGGTCTTCAAACTATAATTGGCAAGTTTTCAGGACTTCGTGAGATCATGTTTCTGTCTGCTAGGTACCAGTCAAGTCTGCCTAAAGCAGAGTGAATCGATAGTAACGACTACGGACACATGTTTTTGCTGTTTCTTTTACCAAATTATTCTCACAGTGATAGCTCACGACAGCTAGTAGTTATTCCCACCCTGGTCATATATTCATACATAATATTTAAATGAATCATATTAAATAACACACCCTTTTTACTTTCCATAAATATTAATTATCAAATAACTATAATATGATTTGAATCTAAGTGGAAAATGAATGTGTGCTATTTTCTCATTAGACCTCTACAGTAGTTTATGCTCTCTTGTTCTGTTAGATGAGTAGGCCACATCATCCCATGCAGCAGAAATGCACCTGTCAATTACTGTAATGTGGCAGCAGTGCCCACTCTTTCCAAGAACAAAAACTCCTACATAGAAACAGTATTTCTTTTACCTGAACACTAAAAAATGCAAAATCAAAAAAAGCTACTCAAGGGCAATTCATTTTTATATGAATTGGTATTTTACTATTCCCAACAGCAGGAATATTTGTCTGAAAAACAATGGTACTTGTATCACCAAAACATATATGCACACACTTTATAGCCCAACATTGAATTTGTGATACAAAGGGATATGAAGGCCCAGTAGAAATATCCATAGGTCACCCACTCTCCAGAGCCACCTATATTCCATGGCTCTTTTTCATTTTTCTGGTCTCAGTTCAAATATTACCACTTCAGAGTCCTCACCTTCACTGACCACACACACCATTTTAGTAGCTTTCCTACATCTCCTGTTCTTTATCTCATCTCTCGTTCTTAATTACTTATCTTTTTTCATATCACCAACATCTCCAATTCTCTTGTTTATTCATTTATTTGAATGTTGTTGGAAAACCCTCCCTGAATAAAAGTAAAGCTTCATGAGAGCAGGAACCCTGCCTTGCTAACAAACAGAAAGGTATTTCCAACACCTCAACAGGACTCACCAAATTTAAAGACCATTTGATTTCCACTGATATAGCTTGCATAAGACAAATAAAGGGATAAAATCATTTAATTTACCAAGTTAATGTTTTAACCTTCATTACTACTGTTTAATAAAAAAATCAACAATGGCAAGTTTTTACACAGCCTGAAAAATATTGTGGGTTCTTTGGCCCGTTCTTAGCTTCTGAAACATTTTACACATGCCAGACCCCTCTGAAAGGGCAGCTATCTTAGGGTTGGAGTAAATACTAAATTTGTGTTCCCCCTCCCCCTTTTTAAAAGAAATAGTCTCAGATATTTAACTTGTTTGTCTTTCATTTCTTTAAGTGCAAAAACAATCTAAGATGTGTTTCAAGCTTTTGCTCTCCCACTGCTTTGCAACAGGCACAGTGCTCACAAACATGCTTGGCTCTTTGTGTGAATGCCCCAAAGCTACATCACTACAAGCTCTGGTTCACAAGGGAGACCAGCAGTTGGAAAGCAAAAGAATCTGCAATGATACCACTTAAAAATTAGGATCTGGTCAAGATGGCGGCATAGGCAGACATGGCTTGCCTCTGCACAAACACATCAAAATTACAACTAAGACTTACGGCCAAGATGGAGGTCTAGACAGACACTCTGGGTCTCCCTCCACAACTAAGAAGGAATACAGCTACCTCAAAACTAGAAACAACCAGAAGTCCCAGAAAATCAAGCTGCATGGAAGTCCAACAAACAAAGATACAAAGAAGAAACACTCATCCAGACAGGTAAGAGGGGCAGAGCCAGAGCAGAAAGGATGCAGTATAATGGCGGTAGCAGCAGTGGCAGTGGCAGCAGCAGGCCGGTAGGAAATGCAATCACACATTTTAAAAAGTGGGGAGGGACACCTGGGGAGCATTCCCAGCTCCTGACCAGACGGCGCAGCTCATGGTCCCAGCGCCAGGGAAAAATCAAGCCTCATTGCTTCTCACTGTGCAAACCAGAGGGAGTTGGGGTGGAGAAATAAACTACCGGTATCTCAGCAGAGTCCATTTGTTTAAAGAGCCCCCACAGTCCTAGAACATCCTCAGACCCACCCACTCTGGGAACGATGGCCAGGGCAACAGCTAGAGAGGTGCCAGTCCCATACGAACGTGGGAAAAGTGCCTGGAAAAGGCGCAAGTACTGAGCAAGCGGCATTGTTCCCTCTCTGACCCCTCCTCCACACACAGCGCCACAATGTGGTAAAAGGGGTTGCCCTGTACTGACAAATCCCTAAGGCTTCGCCCCTTACAACATAACAGGAGCAACAGCTCTATCTAAGATACAGAGGCAAACAAACACAGGAGCCTGTCAAGATGAGGAGACAGAGAAGTATGGCCCAAAACGGATCAAGGTTCCAGTAAGAGAACTAAGCAATGAGGAGATAGCCAACCTAACAGATGAAGAATTCAAAACACTGGTGATAAAGATGCTCACAGGCTTGACAGATATGCTTGAGTATGGCAAACACATAAAGGAAGAAGTGAAGGCTATGCTAAGTGAAATGAAGGAAAACCCACACAAAACCAATGGTGAAGGGAAGGAGACTGGAGTTCATCCAGATCAATGATTTGGAACATAAGGAAGAAACAAACAGTCAGCCAGTACAGAATGAGAAAATGAGAATTGAAAAAAATGAGGAGAGGCTTAAGAACCTCTGGGACAACTTTAAACGTGCCAACATCCGAATCATAGTGGTGCCAGAAGGAGAAGAGGAAGAGCAAGAAATTGAAAGCTTATGTGAGAAAATAATGAAGGAAGACTTCCCAAATTTGGTGAAGGAAATACACATCCAAGTCCATGAAGCACAGTGAGTCCCAAACAAGTTAGACCTAAAGAGAACCACACCAAGACATATCATAATTAAAATGCCAAAGGTTAAAGATAAAGAAAGAATCTTAAAAGCAGCAAGAGAAAAGCAGAGATTTACCTTCAAAGGGGTGCCTATAAAACTGTCAGCTGATTTCTCAAAAGAAACTTGGCAGGCAAGAAGGGACTGGCAAGAAGTATTCAATGTGATGAAAGGCAAGGACCTAAACCTAGATTATTCTATCCAGCAAAGCTATCATTTAGAATGGAAGGGCAGATGAAGTGCTTCCCAGACAAGGTAAAGCTAAAGGAGTTCATTATCACCAAGCCATTGTTGTATGAAATGTTAAAGGAACCTACTTAAGAAAAAGATCAAAACTATGAACACTAAAATGACAACAGACTCACAACTACCAACAATTGAATCTGAAAAATAAAAACAAAATCCAACTAAGCAAATCAGAATAGGAACAGAATCATAGGTATGGTCTTCATTTGGAGGGTTATCAGCTGGGAGGTGGAAGGGGGATAAATGGGGAAATGGTGCAGGGATTAAGAAGCATAATTGGTTGGTACAAAAAGACAGGGGGAAGTTAAGAATAATATAGGAAAGGGTGAAGCCAAAGAACTTATATGCACAATCCACGAACATGAGCTAAGGGGGAGTGGGAGTGCTGGGGGAAGAGGGGTACCGGGCAGAGGGGAGCAAAGGGGATAAAATTGGGACTACTGTAACAACTTAATCAATAAAATATACTTAAAAATATTTTAAAATTATAAACAATAAGAAGAAAAAGAAAAAAGATTCCATAAGGAGTTTGTGCTTTCCGCTTGCTAAAAAGCAAAGAAGTGGCATAAAGAGAGGATTGTGGTTCCAGGCACATCAGTATGACCAAGAAGAGGCTCTCTCATTAACAGAGAATACAGAGATCATATTCGGTATCCCAATTCTACAAGCTTGCTGTAATGCTCAGAAGGTTTAAGTGCACTTATCAGTCATCCCTTCACTTTATTTCCTTACAGAAAGAAACCCCTTTGTGATAACAAATGAGAGTTTCCTTCTCCTTATACAGACGAGTGATGCGTAGGTGATTTCACCTTTGGTTGGCAGGGAAGAATGACAACAGGTAGCAAAGGGACTGTGGGTTACTATTGTCAGTTAATGAGCAGATATATTATCTCCTCTCTTCCAATTCCTTTCACTCTCCTAACAGGAAATAATTAAAATGTGTGGCAATGCAAAGTAACAGGCTAGTTTCTGAATATCTTTAAGGTGGCACAAGATAGCCATTTAAAGGTTCTATTTCAATGCCAGTGACTTGGATCTTGAAAACCATTCTGTTGGGTTCTTCTGTTTTGTAATTCAGGTAGTTACTCAACCAAAATAATACTGTTTAACCTCTTTTTGCCCATGCCAATCTTTACTGTAAATGGGGTCATTGAGCCATGCACACTCTAACTTAAATTTACTATGGGTGACTCTTTAACTTGAAGTTATTCATCTATGTTCCTGGCAGGCCAGATCTGGGAGCTCCAAATTCACTGGAGGTTGCCATTCCTGGTACCAGTTGTACCAGCAGGAACAGGTACTTAATAAGTGGAAAGGAATGTTAACTTAATGGCAAAACACTGTTGTTTGCCGGGTCACAGCAAAGGCCCCAAGCACAAAATGAGCGAGTCACAGAAGAAAAGAAAGTGTCTTGAAATGCACAAGTGTCCAAGACCATTAACAATGCAACAACAACTAAAGGTAAGTGAAAAAAACAAAGAGCATTCTGTATAATTTACACATCATCTACTTACTTACTTCATTTATATAAGCTTGACTAAACACATGTTTAATAATATTGAAGATGTAGTGAAGATAGAGAAGAAGTCCGAAATTATGGGCTTCCCTAAGCCTGGGTTTTTATACATTCGGTACAGTCGGATCTCATAATTAAATCCAATGAGAGGTAACCCGGTATCCTCTCAGGCCTATGGGGGACTAGCAGAAAATCCCTAAGTGCAGAAGGGACTTCCATGCTGCCTGCATCCACCTGTCTCTGCCTATAGTGATGCCACTTTACATCTTTAATATCTTTTTGAATAGTTGCTTCATACTCATAAGAGATTCACTCTAGAATATCAACTATAGTCAATAAATTTATAAAAAGTAGTAGCATGTAAGCTTACAGTTTTTAATTAAGTTCAAACTGTTATGCTGATTAGATGTATGTGTGTGTGATACACAAGTTGCCCTTTCGAATTACATTTACTAATCTTGGAGTAATAGCACAGCATCAGGGAGAGAGGGGCATGAGCGGTGCAGAGTCTAAGACAAGCCAAAGGGGTTTTCTTTCATGTCCAGCACTGCCTGAAGGACCTTAGATAGAAAAGTTAACCTCTCTTAGCCTCTGTTTCTTATATAAAAATGAGGATTTACTACAACTTGTGAGGATTATAAGATTATTGAGATTGTGAAGTAAATGAGATAATGTAAGGGAGGAAGCACAGTTCTTGGTACACGGAGGATAAGTGGACAGCGGAGACATGATGCATACAAGCACAGGTATGAGATATTCTCAGTGTATGTTGCCTTCTTATCCTTTTTCTTTCCTAATTCATATGTTAATATGCATATTTTTGAGCAAAAAGCACTTCGATTAAATTTGAAACAACAGGAAGTGCTCTGATTTTTCCTAAAACCTATTTCTAAATTTTTTCAAAGCTTTCCTTTAGTAAGCAATCAAACTTACATTGCTCTACAGAAGATGTTAAGAGGGATATGCCGAAGGACCGGTAACTGCTCAAAAAAGTCAATTAAAAGACATGATGACATTTTGCTAATAATCACCAATACAGGGTCACAGAAAAACAAATTTATTATTCAGTTTATCCAGGAAGTTAAAAGGATAAATACCTTGTGACTCATTCTAGAATGATTCTGAATCTAGAATAACATCGCTTTTTTTGCAATAACGAATTTCACCTGGAAGACCCAAGGACTCAGAAGGGAAGGAAGCCTGATCCTAGTTCTAGATTATGGGTTTACAGCCAGAGTTGCATTTTCTCTGCATCAATTCATTCCAACATAGAACTGGCAAGGAGACATCCTTTGTGAAGCTAGAGGTGGGCTTGATGTGGGGTTTCTGCTCACTCTGACAGGAGAAAGCAAACAGCGCAAACTTGGTTGAATCTGAAGACAGACACCTTCCGCTACGGGTTACCATGCCACATTCCACAAGGCAAAAACGATATGAATGCTGACTTTCTGGAAAGCCTCTTTATATGTGCTTTTATATTAAATCATGGATTATAAATAGATTTTCTGATTAAATTGTTTCCCAAGTGAAAAGTGTATTGAGAAGAGTAGAACAGGATTTACTTCTAAATGCAAAAGTACATTATATTATTTTAACAACTAAATCAGTGGAGTAGCAAGCGAAGGAGATGAGGAAAGCAAATTCCTAAATAATAAGGTGTCACGGTGAAGAGGGGAGTATGAGAGTAAACTGTAAATACAATGGGAAATTCTACTGTCTTCAACTATAGCAGTACAATAGCTTAGAGTGCCAGAAAAATACTGTCAAGCCATTATAAAAGTCTACAAGTTATAACAAGATCATTTAAAGTGAAAAGAAAGGGACTCTGCCTATGCTGTTTTTTCAATATAATGACTATAGATACCACATGGAGTTACGTTTTTGATATAGAATAACCAACTACATTAACTTTAGTTTCTTCTGGGGTAAATCAGAAGAAAATACTCATGTGATGGAAAAAATTATTTGTGCTTCTTTCCCCCTCTAAATTTATAGCCTATAAATATGGCCTTACTTACATTTTGTCCTGGAGCCAGAAAACCCAAACATCCCACATTTTTGTCTTGTTTGCAAATCGATCATTCAGATAAACTTTATTTGCTTTTAAAATGACAATTCAAGGTTCTTCTAGATTGGGTGTGTGTGTAGAAATGGGATGAGAGAAAATAACAATCTTAATACTATTGTATTGCTCAAATTAATTTACCTTTTTAGGGTATTCTCAAATACATTGTTTTATCAGGTGCATAGCAACCATGTATGGTAGACAAGGAAATCTCACAATAACCCCATTTAACAGGTGTGAAAAATGAGGTGGAAAAAACTGAAAGCATATGAAAAAGTTCAGGTAATGACTAACAAAGACCAGGTCAGGCAGCTCTCTCTACAACCTTAGTACATGAAAAATGCCACAACTTTCTCCCCATAGATGTAAACCTTCAGAACATTCTCCACAAATGTTATTTCAGAAACCAGGAAATAAAATGATTTGCAGGAAACAAAGCTTGGCGGCTAGATGGACTGCCAGAAATAGTGTTGTCACTTAACACAGTGCTGGTAATTCACAGAAAGGGCAGAAAGCTCCTCTTCACCTCAGTCATATGTGAAAGGGAATTAGTGGTACCCCCTACTCATCTCACAGGATGGCTGGGACAACTGACAGGGGTGACAAAGGGGAACATCTTTCTTCATCCACAGAGCTCCTGTCAGAACTAAGCCTGGAACAGGACATCTGGTCCTTACTCTATGGGACATTAGTTATTACGAGAAAAATAAGAATGGCTTTTGCTAAGCTACAGACACACAGCTTACTCATGATGAGGAAACAATCCTTTGTTTTGTTTCCTTTTTTTTATTGCCATCACAATTCACATCAATTTAATTTACTCAGAGTATCTCCTAAGTGCACTTAAAATTCCATAATGCTAAAAAAAGTTTTAAGTAAAATTCACAATTTAATAAACATACGTGGAAGGGTGTAACTTGCTTGACTACTCAGTTAAACTGTGGCAATCTTATGTATGTAATGAGCCTAAAATGGTAGTCTCAAAAACAAGAAACCCTCTAGCTAACTTTCGTACACATCTATTCTTGCTTATATTAATAGTTCATTAATTTTCTCTGTCTTCTCACAGTTGGAATGTTCTTCCTAAATACAACAATAAAAACCATTGGAAAAATTAAATGTTCAGCATTTCTCTCAGTGATGTCATTATGGTTAAGAGTATTACAAATGAAATTTAACACTTTAATTATACCATATACATAGATTTAGGTATAAGAAAGTTACATTATCATTGACAATAAATTATTATAGACAAATAAATAGATATGTTCTAGGCATTCTTAATTGTGGGCCATGACCCATTAATGGGTAGTAGCTTATTTTTTAATAGAACTGAATAGAACATAATACAGTTACATATGGTAAGGAAAGTATTCTTTCATAAATTTCTTATTTCAATTACATGCACATGTATTTTCTCAACCATTAAAAATTTCTTATTATGGGTCATTGTAAAAAAGTCTTTAAGAAACATTACTTAGGTTGAAATTTCATATATTTTTTAATTGTTCAAGGTTCAAACTATTTTGATTTTCTCAATAATTAAATCAGCTGACTAGTGATCCCAATTAGTAGACAAATGGTTGGTACAATTTGAAAAACTGGTCTAAAAAATCAGGCTGTTAGAAATAATGAAATCTTTCAAATCATAGTCCACTATACTCTGTTCACAGGTGCGAAAATAAAACCTCAGACTGGTTTGTTAATGTCTGTACTAGACTCAATTTAGATGCTGGACCAGATAAACTCTGCCTGCTACCACTAACTACACTACAGCTCAAGGCAACCACCTGGAAGGGGAGACCGCCATGCCTGGGCACTGGCCAGCCAGTACTCTCAAAAGCTTCCTGGGAGGAGGGTACAAGTGGCAGGACTGAAAATGCCTGAGATTTTGACCAGTGTGAGAAAGGAAAAGGTAGAGACCCAGCAGGTAATCTTTTGTCTCTGACGGATGGACCCAAGGAAGAGAGGTTTTGAAATACAAACTCTCGGATGTTATTCCACATGACCAAGGGGCCACTTCTGTTCTGTGCTGAAAGTATGGCCGGCTTAGTAACACATCACCTTGTACTCCTCTCTCACATTTCCAGACTCAAGTCATTTCCCACCCCCACTCTTGTTTGCCTGGAATTGCATACTCAACTACAGCCTCACCCAACAAAATATTAGCACCTAAGTTGTTGATTCATACTCTGCCTCCTAGAGAGCTGAGGGTAAGACAGTACTCAATATACTAATGCGGATCCCAATGTGCATTCGTAACTTAGTAAGAAAATAGAGGTTTTAGGTATTGTCTATACATAGGGTCACTTTATGTGTTTTCATACCAGGAAGGTTTTTAGGTAAGTGCAAATATTCTATCTTTTAGGCTTAAATAGGGGTTAGGATTCATTACAAGCATCTCATCCATGTTCATAGTAAATTAGATTATGAAGCAGTAACAACCAAGTCCCAAATGTCAGTGGCCTGAAACTACAAAGATTGATTTCTCACTCATATCCTATGCCCACTGCAAGTCAGCAATGGGCTCTATTTATTGTAGACAGACAACTACTGTCTTGAGAAAATAGTATGATCAGTACAGCAAAGCACATACTGCTTCTCAGAGCCTGTCTGGAAGTGATACAGACCGCTTCCACTCAGTTAGTCATATAGTCACACCAGATTTTACATTGGTGAGAAAGTGCAATTCAACCATGTGCCTGGGAGATAAGAGAAGCAAAACCTTCATTAAAAATCCAAATGACTATCATAGATACTGTACAGGACACAGATGCATTTAGTTCTTGCTCTCTAAACCACTGACTTGGTGTGGTTTCAGATGACCTATGCAAAATATTGGGGGATCTGAGAAGCTATCTTAAAAGCCAAGTTAACATACAAAACTGAACCCAGACATCAAAGCAGAGTAAAAAGAGAAGTGAAGTCAGGGGTCTGGGCTCAAATCCTGGTTATGCCACTAACTAGTGTCATGGACTCTGTCACTTGTTGTCCCCATTCTGGTTCCCATATCTGTAAAGGGAAATCAATATTCATGCTGTAGGTTCGTTGTAAGGCTAAGAGGTAATGTGTGATCCTGTTCCTCACTAGGCTGGCATATCCAGCTGTGGGCTCTGATAAAAGGGAGCTGGCACGATGGTGGTTTAGCAGGAGCTGTGCTGTTGCTTCTCATGCACAGAGGAAACCAGGTGTGCTAGTGTTTCCTTTTGCCAGCTTTGCAACACTTTACTAGTAGAGGGGCACTACTTCATGAAGAAAATTGTTTAATTAAATGTGCCAACACATTGAAATTGTAAAAGATGACAAAGGTAGAATTTGATAAGTGCTCTATAATAAGATATCTTTTCAAGTCCTGTACTCAGGTTCAAAAAAGTCAACTACACAAGAGCCAGAAGGGTGGTAAGTCTCTACCTTAACTAAAGTTCACATGAATTAGTCTGAGGAGTTTCATTAATGATCATCTCACCAGGAACCAGTGAGACAGGGTTGTGCCCTAAACCCTCGGTTATCTTGGTCACTTCAATCAAAACCTAGATCCGGATTAAGAGATACAACCTACACCTTATACCTTACACAGCCAGACTACATACTATGACAGTGTAAGCCTCTCCTGACAAATCAAGGGGTAGAGAGGGTGGTGGGGCTCAGAAAGCATGACAGATGAGGAAGGGCTGAAAAAATGAGAGATGTTTAGGCTGGAAGAGAGTCTGTCTTGGGAAACATGATGCCACTGTCCGATACCTGAAGGGCTGTCATGGAGAATAGATGTTCTCCGTACTTCTCTAGACAACAGGAGATGAAGCAGTAGGAACTAGAGCTTGTCTGCTGGGAAGATCATGCCCTAGCAAAGGATAGCTGCTGACCTGCTAAGGATATGGTGGCAATTCCAAGTGGGTAGGAACTGGAGCTTAGGATGTGTAATGTGCTTGATTCCCAACCCTAAGAGTCTATTAGCCTTGGATATGCTGTACTTGTTCTAAAGAGGCATCCTCTCCTTTCCTTTTTAATAAAGACATTACAAAAATAATAATGTAATGTGCAGGAATTCATTTGCACTGCTTATGCTACAGAAATCTTGATTTAGTAGATATCCCTTCAGGTTAAGATTTCTGCTGCTGGCTGCAATATAATAAAGATGCTGACAGTTGTGAATTACTTTACTGAGTTCTAACAAATTATCAACTGCAATGGTAAATAGGAAAGAAGTAAAAGGTAAAGTAGGTGGAGAGGTCAATAAGGGTGATGCCTGTCTTTTCTGTATAATTTAAGACCATCAAATGATGGCAAAGGGATGCTACTTCTGAGGAAGAAGAGCAAGAATGCATGGCTCCAAGTGTCAGGACATAGAGGTTAATGGAAAATGGGAATGGCTTTGTTTTATAGGCCCTACTGAAGATGGATGACTGAGGAGATGGGCAAGAGGAATTATTTCTTATCTAGTAGAAGCTGAGGTTAAGAGATGAGGCAATGGCGTGTGAACGCTGACTGGGACAATTATTAGTAGAGAGCTCTGACTAAAGGTGAACAGTCTGCTGGGAGATTGGAGACATCTGATAGGTAAAGTCAGCCTTGCCCTGAGGCCGTGACCTCATTAATAGTCACACAACAGCACTGAAAATTAATGACCCACACCTGACAGCCCAGTGAAATGGCACCCCGCTTCACAACCGTCCGGAAATTTTCCCAGGCATATTCCAGCAGGGCGTCTGGCCACCATGGATGTAGCAATCCCGTTGGAAATTAGCTGGGTTAAATGAATGGTGGATAGAGAGATAAAGGAATAGCCTCTATCTGGCCTCCACGATGCAATGTGGGACAGAAGAGGCCTACAGTTTTTTTTGTTTGTTTATTTTAAGATTTTATTTATTTGTTTTTAGAGAGAGGGGAAGGAAGGGAGAAACATGGATACGTGGTTGCCTCTTACATGCCCCCAACTGGGGTCTGGCTCACAACCCAGGCATGTGACCTGACCAGGAATTGAACCAGTGACCCTTTGGTTTGCAGACCAACGCTCAGTCCACTGAGCCACACCAGCCAGGGCAGAGGCCTACAGTTTTTAAGGAGTAGAGACTGACCATATTAAAGGTCTTTAGAAAGGAAAAACCACAAACAGTCCTCTGTCAGAACTGGATGTGTGGGCTGAATGGCACTAATCTGAGTGAGGAAGGCTGGGCACCACAGTGACCTCCATCCCATCTGCCATATGGCTAGCTGACAAAAGCATTTCGTCAAGCTTCCTGATTGCCAAGTATGCTGGCTTTAAATCACCAGGTGGAGGAAAGAACATTTGAAGAGAGGAACTCAAACAATCCCCAAATTTTAAATCAGAAGACATTTCTCTTCACCACCTACAAGATCACCTAAGGTGTTCACACCACCTTTAAGGACTGAGAAAACAAAGACCATCCCCTAGTCGCCAGGTTGCCTTTCTGCTTTGTTGCATAGATTTTTGAAAATAAGAGTACAATAAATTCCACGCATGACAGCTTACTGCAGCTAAAGAGTGAGCTCCTGAGATGCACCTTTTTATTTATTGGGGTTGGGAAAGAAGGTGGTAATGTTTCCTGTATTGGATCCCTTATACTTTGCAGACCTTTGGGGACTCGTCTCTGCTGAATTCTTTAACAGCTGAGATGACAGGGATGTGCATTACCCAAATGGGCAGCACTCTCTATTGATTAGGGCTCCACTTAGCCGTCTCATTTGTCATCCTATTGTCTCTCATCTCCCTTGCTCTCCATGTGAAGGGGGAATCTTTTTTCAGGTGTTTGAGAGTTACTCTACATTCCAGGCACAACTGAACCATTAAAACATACAATGAGCAGAATGCTTTGCCGCTTCACCTACAGAGAAGCCTGAACTGGGCTTCTTCCTATCTCCCCTACACAGACCATAGGAAGTTAAAGAGGTAATCCACTCTTGGAAAAGCCCAGAAGAATAGCTATAATACTCTTCAAACCTTAGCTGTGTCAAGTGCTTGGGTTACCTCTATTTCTGCTTTCAGAAAATAATTTTAAAAGATATAAGGAATATTGTAGGAAGAAAGCTCAAATCCCAACAAAACAAAGGAAGGTCTACCTAATCTTGCCAGTTAATCATTTGGGGAAAGTCTTGCACTGCATCTAATTAGATCTATGCAGTTAAACATCCATCAAGACTTCTCCCATAAAAAGGATGTTTTATGTAGTTCTCATATGAAGGATTAAATTGGACATGTGGAAAGCAATGTTGATCCATTTAATGGACTCCCCCAAAATATACATCAGCATCCGTGTCACGGAGCTGGACAGCTTCTTTATCCTTTCACCAAAATGCAAGCACAGAAATAATTAAACATCCCTCAGACCTAAACTGCACAGTCGTTAGGCAACAGCCAATGACTGGAACCACCACGAGAGCCTGAACCACACTTTACCCCCAGCTTTTCCAGCCCTTTCTATTTGGAAAGCTTTCCATATCCAGATTTCCCCTGAGAACCAGTTTATGATGCCATAAAGACTGTCAACCAGAGACAGGAGCTCCCCACCACCTGAGCCACACACAGAACTATCAAATAACATTTAATTGCTAGATGACACTGTGTGTCTGGGCTTGAATTCTGATCTCCAAATATTATCCATGCAACTTTCTGCAGAGATAAGGTTGTTGTAACAGCAGATAAAACCAATTAGACCTGGGAACAGCAAACACATCATGATCTTGACTTTCACCATAAATAAAGTCTGAGGATATACAAACTATAAGAGGCTTGATGCTATCTTCCTTAGCTAAGTAACATTACTTGAGGCCTCTTTTCTTTTGTGTATGTGGATGTTTTCAGGTAAACACGTGAGCTAAGTGAGGGAAACACATACCAATTGCATGAGCTATTAATTACTTTTATGTCTGGTGTTAAAGAGCAAATATTGATAAGGAATATAAATCTAGCTCATTTTTAATACATAATACTAGTCACGCTTTCATTTATAAACTCAAGCATACTATCATAAATACGCTCAGCAAAATTTTCTCCTTTTCAAATTTCAGAAGCTTTCCTGCTTTTTAGAAGACAAGATTCTACTAGTGTATCTACCTCTTTATACACGTATTATGTCTGCTTTGTGATATGTTTGCTGTGCCAAAGCCAGAACACCAGGAGAAATGCCAAACCTTAACCCCAAGTTACTTCTGGTAGACCACAGATAAGGCAAACAACACTGAATTGGGGTGAGATCAACAGCGTATGTGAGCTCCCTAGAAAGCTTATCAATATTTGACAGCTAAACAGGATACTAGAAAATTTATCAACCAAATGACATTCTAAAGGAAGACAAAATTGATAGAAGAGGGAATGGTGTATCTTCCAAGGCAGCCTAATTTTATAAAGCATGAATTTCTTTCATGAAAAAAATAAAAGCATAATGGAAGTGTGTCACTAAGGAAAGTATTACATTTCCTTTGTAAAAATGACTTTCTATACATTTCATGAAAAAATATTACATACCCTCCTACATGTTTGGTTTTCTGAGGGAAAAACAAACAAACAAACATTAGGACCTATTTCATTTAGTTCTCATACCTGGGGTATAAATATAAGATAATAACCGTATTGTCCAAGAGAGAAGAGGAATAGCAGAATGGCACTCAATAGTGATGGGTAGGTAGGTAGACAGAGGATTACAGACTTAGGAAGCAAAAATAAATGCCACATACACCAGAAGAACAATGACTACTTGTAGGTGTAAGAGAAAAGAGATAGGAGGGTTTATGATCCCCAGCTAACAAACAACACAGTGTGCCGTTTAAAAAGCAAGTAATTTACCAGTAGTATCAGACAATAAATAGAACTGAAAAACTTCAGTGTACTCATGTTACAACCAATGGGCCTGACTGCATCCTTACTAAAACTATGATGACCCTAAGGGAAGAGTACAGAACAAATGGAATCAAGAATCAAATAAAAATTTTCCAAAGACTAAAAAATAAAACCAATAGGTTAGTAATATTATGATAGTTTAAAAAGAAAAATATACCAATCTCCATTACATGAAAGAATATCTTATATATAGAAAAGAAGCTAAGAATCCTGAAATTTAGGATGAAATATAGAGTCCTCTCATAGCACAAATAATTTTGACTAGCTAGAAGAAGGAATTCCCAGATTTGGACAAGTCAATGCAAAGAATGTAAGATCTGGTCCATTTTCTTACTCAGTGATTGTTATCACTTGAGGTCCTTGTGGACTAAAAAGTTAGCAATTAATTTTGGTCACAAAGACTATCACTATCATTACTCATGGTTAATATTTATGGAACAGCCACTGTGTGCAAAGTCTAGAGGAAATGATAGCACTGCTTGTTTTGCAACTAGAATTCCTTACCTACCATCTAGTCTACACTACATGCCTATCTGTGAAGTTCCTATTTCATCCTCTAAACTAAGCCTGTCCTTCCTCTTTCAAGGCAGACCACACCCTGTCTTCTCTGATTCCATAGCATCTTCTGCATTTACTCTTCCCACCAGGCAAACACTCACCACTGGCAGAGACCACTGCTTGGACAAGTTTGCACACTTAGCACAGTGTACCTCATAATGAAGGAGGCATCACCAACCATACAGTTTTTATCTCTCCTTGTTCTAGTTCTTTGCAACATTCCTACTGCTAGAGAAGCAGCTACATTTCATAAGACATTAAATGATAGCACATGGAAATCTTCAACAACTATTTGCTTGTTTCATACCATTTACCTGTAGCAACAATGGGCTGACCTTCTACACACACACACACACACACACACACACACAATCTTGACTTAATTGGCAGAGAGTCCAAGAATCTTAATATTTTTAGGCAACTCAGGTGATTCTAATATGTAACTAGGATAGAAAATTACTGACAATAATTTTATTAGAACTTCTTTTTTCAAATCCTTTCCTTCATTTCCTTCCACAAGCCATTCAACTACATCTTTATAGTGCTTGTGGTCATATATATTGTTAATAGAAATTATTCAACATTTTAAGAATGTATTCCAAGTACACCACCTTGAACACTTTATAATCTATTATTTCTAATGAATGGTCAACATACTGACCTTGAAATGAACAGACAATATGCCCAAATTCTTACATCAGGAAGTACTTTTTATTAAGAAATACAGAAAAATTTGTAAAACAAGAGCTCATAAGTCTTCGGATCAGCCTACTGTCAGGAAAAACAAAACAAAACAAAACAAAATTTGTCAGCATTCACTATGTGCCAGGCATTATCCTTAGTTTGGAGATACAGAGAACAGAGAATTCCCTTAAGCAATTTACCCTTGGTGTGATAAAAAACAAATTTCTTTGTAAAGTTAACTGACAAGTAACCACGATAATTTTTTTCCATTAGTATGCTGGTTTATAATTTAAAAGCACTTGCTTAACCATAATCTTATTTATTCTTCATGACAATTCTTTGAGCGATTATGTTCATTTTTGAATGATAAATCTTAGGTTCAGAGAGGTAGAGTAATTTGCTCAGCTCACACAGTTATTAGGTAAAACACACAGTTATTAGGTAAAAGAGTCAGGCAAACCAAATTTCTGAATGCTTTTCACTAAATCCAAGGGCAAACATTACACTAATTACTGTGCTGTAAGCAAAAGGATTAAACTATGGTCCTGAGACCTCGAAGGATACTGCAATCTAGTTATGGAAGGAAGCCAGATACACACAGATGATTAGAATATAATACACTCTAGTATTTACAAACACTAAATAAATGATGGAGAAGAGTCAGCTGTTCTCCAGGGTTGCAAAGAAAGAGAAGATTGGAATTAGAAAGATGGAGAAGGCTTTTTTATAGAGTTGGATACTGGGTAGAGTCTTAAAAGGATGAGTAAGGCTAGATAAGTGGGTAGAGGGGAGGTAGAAGCTCTACAGATAATGTGTCTCATTATAGTCAATTTTGAAAGTAAGAGCTAAAAATAGTTCTACAAAGTATGAATCAATTTTCATTTACTATGTAATTTTAGGCCCAGAACATTTCACCAGTATAGCCAAATTCAGTCAATAAAGGGGAGACACCTGGAATCTCTCTCTCAGACTTATCCATTCAAATCAGTTTTCTAAAAGAAAAAAAAAATTAACTAAGCCTCTACTATGTGCAAAGTACTATGCTTGCCACTCTGAGAAGTACAAAGCACTGTCTTTACTCTTATATTGGGTTGGCCAAAAGTTCTCCTGGTTTTTCTCTGGACAATGGCTCTAGTAGCACTTAGTTTTCTTTAACTTCATTCAAAACAATGTGTTAGACTGTATTGTGACAGCTGTCATATCAGCATGCATTTTTTAAAAACTTATCAAAATTGGTTAATTTTATATAGCCATTTTAATATTGAAGATGGAAGAAAACATACAACATTTTTGGCACATTATGCTTATTATTGCAAGAAAGATAAAACACAACTGAAACACACAAAAAAAGATTTGTGTAGTGTATGGAGAAGGTGCTGTGACTCATCAAAAGTGTCAAAAGTGGTTTGTGAAGTTTCCTGCTGGAGATTCCTCGCTGGATGATGCTCCATGGTTGGGTAGATCGGTTGCATTTGATTGCGATCAAATAAAGACATTAATTGAGAACAATCAACAGGAGATAGCCAACATAATCAAAATATCCAAATCAATAATGAAAAATGTCTTATTTTATGGAAAAAAAACCATATGGATTTTTTGGCCAGCCTAATAGTTGACAATTTCATTGAGCACAGACACAGAAATTTAAATGCTCAAATTAAATATCATATGACTAAAGAAAATAAGAATGGTCAGGCACTAAGTGCAATGAAGGAGCAGGGGGATTTAGATAAGCAGATGCTGGGATGCTAGTCCTGGCAAATTAAGATCACAAGCAAAGGACATAGGGATGGGCTGACTTAAAATACATTCAGTAAACTCACCTGACGGACTGTGTGGGGTCAATTCTGTGTAGGATCTGTGCAAGACACTACGAATCTCACCAGAAATACAAGGGATGAATAGAAGGTTCAAGAAGAGATAAAATCATTAGTCTCGGCTATGTTCCTAATTTTATATTCCATCAGTGAAGTCCTGACTCACTGGCAATGACATCATGTGAGCATCAGGGTCTAGGTGTAGGGACTAGGGGGGAGAGTGTGCACCTATCTATGTAGGAGGGTTTTTTTGAGACACTAAGCTATTCTCTTCGGTTGAGGCTGCCTTCCTTTGATATAGCTTCTGCATTTCTGGCTCATACAATTAATACTGCACACACGGGGACAAAAGCCACCATCATAACATTCACAGCTTTCGAAGCCTAATACACAGAATGTACACTAGCATTCTAATAAAAAGGCAGACTTTAAAATCCCATTTGTGCCCAGAAAGGTCATGCCATACCATGTCCTTGAGAGCTGCCTGGGAGATACTGGGTTCTTTGAATGCAGCTCTGATCATTTTTTCAGAAAGATAATCATGGTTTCCATGCCTGGACTGTTTTAAGGCCACATGTGCTAATTTAATTTATGGTGTTAAGAAGAGCTGCACCATTTGCGAGGGGAGTGGAATGTGAAGGGCTATTCCCAGCTCTGTACCACAAGGGATTCTCCTGCTTCTCTGAACATGAGAGAAGAGATTAATGGAAAACACTAACCAGACACTAACTGCGGCTTGGTTGCTGGTAATGTACTTAATCCATGACCACCACAGGCATGGAGACTAAGCTGGGAAGGGAAGTGAGATTTAATGGGGCAGCAGGGAATCACCTGACTTTGAAAGCTCTTAAAAGAACATTGAAAGAAAACTGGTTAAGAGGATCAAGGTGGGAGGAGTATCACTGAAAGAAGCCCTGGTGCCAGAGCTACAGGTCAGAATAGGTTTCTGCATGTAGATTTTGAAATCACACCTTGGCCAATGGCTTCCCACCTCGGAGTACACATAGGGATTGTTAAAGAGATAAATCTGCCTTTCATGTGTAAATGCTCATCAGCTTTTCTTTAACCATGGACTATTTGTTCTGAATGATTCTGAGAGGGCAAGGGAATGCCAACTCCTTAGACAGATGACCTGACAGATGGGCTCAAGGGAGGCAAGGATCTGTCTGGGGGCAATGTGGGGGAGGAGGCAAGTCAAAAAGCAGACAAGAAAAACACAGAGAGCATGCTACTCTTCAAGCCTTATGCGCATACGTGATTATGTCTATGACTAAAATACATAGCCAAGACAAAAGCAGCACAAAGTAGTTATTCTAATGTATAATCTAAAAGCAGATTGAGAACCCGTGATAAAACTTCTTTATGTAAGTTTGCTACTATAAAAAGAATCCAATTTATTCTTTCACATATTTAAGAAAGGAAAAGTCTTACTGAAGTGAAAAATTATGTCATTGGAAAAAGTGGATTATCTACAACCTTTTTGCCCTAACCCTATGAAGACACCATTGCAAAGACTATGAGCAGATTGAAGAAATAATGTAAATGTATAACAGACATGAAAATGCCCCACTTATCATTGAGGTCATCAAACATGTGAAAAGTAGTCACTTTTGCTACAACTTATTAAAGGTAATGAAAAGATCACTCAATACTTTCAGATGATTTAAGACTATAAATCTGTAAAAGCTTTATTAAAAGCAATTAGGCAATATGCAAATACATTCAAAATCTTCAACTGTTCACAGCTTTTGACCAAAAAAGTCTAAGTCCAGGAATCTTCCAAAGGAAATCATTAAAATAAAAATAATATTTCTCTTTTAAAATTTTAATTTAAAAAACCTTATAATAAAGATTTTAATGGCTGTAAAAATAAATATTAAGTGAGAAAATTAAGTCACAGAATTATATGTATACAGAAAAAGAAAATACTGAAAGTTAATGCACTAAAATTCTAACAGCAATTATCTATGGATTCTTATTTAACTTGAGTTCATTAGAATTTTATAAATATGTTACAGATGATAAACAGAAAAATGTAATCAAAATCTACAACTCCAAAAATAGCAATAAAATTTACCAAAGCTGCCCTGGTTGTGTGGCTTAATTAATTGGAGCATCATCCTCTGTACACACACACACACACACACACACACACACACACACGCATTGCAGGTTTAATCCCTACTCAGGGTACATACTTAGGTTGCAGGTCCCAACCCTGGTTGCAGTGCATATGGGAGGCAACTGACGTCTCTCTCTCTCTCTCTCTCTCTCTCTCTCTCTCTCTCTCTCTCTCTCTCTCTCTCTCTCTCCCACCCTTCTTCCCCTCTGTCTAAAATCCATAAACATATCCTCAGGTAAGGATTTGAGGATTAAAAAATTACCAATGTTACTCCATTAATTATTTATTAAGGAATAACAAAAATATTGGATTAGAGCTGATATGGTCAATTTTCTTTTACATACCATTGATCTGAAACTTGTATTGGTTTATAGATTGTATAGAGAGGGCCAGGTGATATCACCTATGGCAGCTATGCTTCAGCCTCAAGCCCAATAAACTGTAACGAGAAAAAAATAATTTTTTAAGTTGCTAGAAGTCAACTTTCTAATTTTATACTTGATAAGAGGACAGGGGAAAAATAAAAGCTATGTTCTGGGAACCTGACTGAATGACATGTGGGGAATTTTCACGGCTGACTTGTATAAACAGGTCATTTTCTCTGTTCTGTTGATATCTTCGGATATCTAAATTATGTATGTATTATAAATGTTTGGTAGAAAGACTACAGTTTATATGTGTGTGTGTGTGTGTTTGTGTGTATTGATACAGTATAAAGTGAACACCCTTCAAAGTCACATGATCTCAAGCAAACGACATAGAAGATTTAACACTGAAAATTCTTCAAGAAAAATTAACTTTCCAAGAAGATGTTGATTTTCTATTAAAACCTGATTACATGGATCCTTTGTATTTTCCATATACCCAGAGTTGAACACACAATGGGGACCACACTTTTTCAGGAAAAAAACACAATGTCACAACATGTCTTCTTAAATCTTGCCTAATTTAGAAGATTTTAATGTCATAAGACTGCTTATAAAAAGTTAGTCTTAAAGAATAAAAACTAAGACCTCTCCTACCCCCAAAACAACTGGGCAGAAAGGAAACTGCCAAAGAGAACACAAAGTAAACTGAAATAAGAGCTCCATTTTCTCTAGTGCTGCAGACACAGGAGAATTTCCTGTGGAAAGGACAAGTACAGCCGGTGTTAAATTAGTAAAAGATGGCAATGAAAGGATATAGTTATTTAGGGTCTGTTCTTTTTTTTAATCCTAACCCAAGGACATTTTTTCATTGCTTTTAGAAAGAGAGGTGGGAGAAAGGGATTGGAAGAGAAACATTGCTGCTCTATATATGCCCCAACAGAGGATCGAAACATTGAATCTCTGATGTTTTGGTTTAGGGGATGACATTCTATACAGGCCAGGGCGGGCCTGTCTTTTGCATATACAAATGGTGAACTTTGATTTTAAGGTACAATGAGTCTGCTGCTTGCACACAGGCTGCTCATAAACTACTTCGCTTTCCTTTTTAAATCTGTATTGCTGTGGGACATGGGCAGGGATTGGGGGTGGGAGATACCGGGTCATGCCTTCTCTGTTCTGCCAGTATGACTAAGAAGGTGTGTCCTGGAAGGAGGAGAAGAGCATTCACCTGGTTATCAGCCAGCCTGACTCATGTTTCTCCACATTTCAGAACACCAAATATCCGGAAACTTTGGTTGGTATTTCAAGAGATTTCTATCAGCTTTCACAACGTCTGGGCTATGACTGTGCTTCTAATCTCAGTTGTAATAAATATTAGTTCATTTTCTGGAAGTGGTTTTAATCATCTGAGAAGTAGTAAACAGGCTTGCCTCACAACCTAACAGGAAGCATATTTGTGACTTTGTCCTGTCTATCCTGAATTGCTCAGCTCAAATGCTCACAGGGAAGGTGGACTGTCACAAGTGAAAATAAAAGTGCTGGCTTCATACCAGGCCCACTTATGTACTTCACACTATCACTACACAGCCTGGCAGCACCAGGAGCTGGTGATCCCAAGAAGTGGAAGAGGCCAGCAGGGAGGTGGCCAAAGACCGGCTCCAAGCCCTCTGGGTGGGGCTGCCCAGCAGAGTTGCACAATATTTGACACATGTGATGCACATTCCCGGAGCCTCCTCTCTTAGAAGAGCCAAATTCACCTTTCACCTATCAGTCTGAAAGAACAAAGTAGAAGAAAAAAGAGTTCAGGATGCCAGGTTAAAAAAGAGAGAGAGAGAGAGAGAGAGATTTCAAAGTAACTTCTTCAAAGGGCCTTTTATATTTCTTTTTAGACATTTGAATGTAAGTGACGCTGTCAATCTTTTCGTTTTTCAAATATAACAAAGCTATTCTACCCCCAAATCTTTCCATGGCTTGATGGAAATGAGAGAGGAAGTTATTTTCCATACCCAGAAATTCACATAAAAAATATCTTGGCAGGGGCAAATAATTCAAATGTTTTATTTTATTGTTCTTTTTAACTTAGCTCTTTTCCATTTACTTAGGATTAAATAACTTTTATATAGAGAATGTACAAAATTTTCTGAGGATAGCATTTGGGAATACAACAAACTAAAAGAAATGAAGAACATGCATTTAAGACAGAGTAACAAACTGGTAAATACTTCAAAGTATAACTAAAGATTTCTTTCTTAGGACTCTCAACTTTTCAGAAGCCATTAAGCCAAAATGTAAACCACAACTGTAACTTTCAGATCCTAAATGTTATCATTTGTGAGACTATCATTATGTATATTTAATACGTTCTTAAAATGAGATTAAAATGCCTACCACATAAATTCTGTTTATTCTACAGAGTCTGTCAATTAAAACATAAAGCAAAAGGTACAGGGAGGTAGCTCTGGCTTCCTAACCCCATGAGGAGACAGGAAATCAGGGTACGATCCAGGAGGCTGTGAGTTCTGGACAGTGCAGGTATGTGAGAGAAGAAGCTTGTCAGGTGGCCCTGGAGGGAAGTCCATTATATCTACGGGGGTCCTGACATTTGGGGTAATCTAAATCTTGTTACTGTGTGAATTACCCCTGGTGGGACAGAGGTTTAGAATGGATGCCTCTTTACCCAAGCAATTAAGATCATTTAGGAAACAGAGAAAATGGGCAATAAGGATCTCCCTCCTAGAGAGCACTTGCTGGTGTTCAATCAGACAGTTCCAATGACAGCTTGGTGGTGCAGGCGCAGCATTTGCTGAATAAAATCCTGGGGCTCAGCCCCACAGAGAGATTTGAAAATCTCTTAAAGGGCCCTGCCCACAGTATCAGAGAGCTGTCACCTCACATCCATGGTGTCCCTGAGCACTGAGAACCAGGCAGAGCACGGGAGGTTTTCCTGTGAGTGTGAAACAGGGCCCCTCGCAGACACGGAGCAAGCTGATTCTCAGAGACAGGTTGTGTTGCATAAATGACTTTAAAACTCTGAACTTCAAATTACTCAAAAGCAGCACTTGGAAAAAGCAAACAATGAATCATTGTAAGCTTTAAAAATTATCTTCAGAGGCTACTTAAACAATCTGAAGGCTTAAGAGTGGTTCAAGTGCTGGTCCCACGGAAGGAACCACACCCTCCTCCATACTCCTGGGATATTCGATTTGTGGCACTCTCGGCAACTATGATCATTGATTTCCTTCCACACTCCGTGAAGGCCTCCGGAGCCGGGAAGGTCTTATTCACATCTTAACTGTAATGTTTTGCACAAGGCCTGGCACATCTTAATTCCCCAAAAAAATATGGAGTGAAAAAAAATCTGAAGATATCTGGAGAACTTTCTCAAATATGTAGTAAATAAACCCCACAAGACTACCATCATCTCTGATGATAGTTTTTTCATCTCACGAAATGTCTACACATCATTTTAGTTGTTACTTTCCTCCTCTCTTTGAAGCCATGTGACTCGTAAAAAATCATCGATGACAAACATAACTGACAAGTTCGAAAAGATGACTGACAAGTGAAAACACATGAACTTCTCACTTCTCTACCTCCTGAAGCCCTGCCCGGGTCTCAGCTAGCTGAGGCAATAAAAGTCACTCATCAAACCTTTTACTTTCCTCAATTCATCAAAGCCACATCTTTCACAAACATTACCTGCCTGTCACAGTATCAGGACTTGGTCAAAGGCCTTGGCGTTGGTCAGTAATACTGGCTGTAAGCCAAATGTGTCCAGGACTATGGGGCACATTTCAAAAAAACATGCAATATTTCTAAAGGTCTTATATGCTGGGTATACTGAATATAAAATGAAATTCTTTTCCTACAAATGTAATTTAAAAGAAATCACAGGAAGGAAAGTGTTCACTGAGGGACTGCAAAAGCAAAACACAGACACATAATGAAAATACCTCAGCTCCCTCTGGGTTTTAGCACGTCAGTCCTAAGCCTGTTTCAGAGAAGCTAACACTACTTCTACACTCCTATCCATTCACTAAAAATGACGATGCATTTTCTTCCCAAATGCCCACAGAGGACCATATAACGCCTAGACCGTTAATTACTTCAGGCCAGGGTCAAGAACCTGTGGTCGGAAAGCCACATGGAGCTCCTCAGCAACTTGTGTTCAGCCCTTCAATCTGCTGGCATCAGACAGTAATTTTCAACAGTACACAAGTGCAAAGGAGTTCTGTTGGCAAGAAGGGCTTTTGATGGCTCTGTAATCAACTCAGCTTCAAAAGGCCTATTGCACGAACTGAAAGCAAGTGAAACTTTTGGAAAGCCATTCGTTTTCTCCAAGTAAAATACTGTCCCCTGCCTCCTAATGTTGTCTTTGTGGAAATGACTTCTATGGACTAAGAGAAAATTTGTTCATAGCAGTTTAAAAAGAGTGGATGACCCTTCTGTAATTCTGACATTAGTGTTTTCTTTTCAATTGAAATTCAACATCAAATACCATATTTGTAATCAGGAGAGGAGAGGGTGAACCTCTGAAAAATGAATGTTCAGTAAATTTTGCTACACAGACTGAGGTTGTTTTCCATTTCCATTAAGCGATTCCAAAGTGGCTCTATTTTCAAGGGCAGAAGTGGAAAGTAGAAAAAGGGAGCTTTCCTTGCAGTCCCACAGTATGGAAGAGAACAAGTAGACAACAGTCTCAGATTATGATACAATTGGTAGGACCGCCCTCTAGCACTGCTGCTGCTCTGCTCACCCTCACGGATCAATCTGGTTGTCTCTAGCACATCTGCTCATGTGCTGACAAATGATGAATTCCATCTCTGAATCCATAAGCAGAAAGAGGCGCTGATAAACAGCTATGAGTGGAAATGTATGCACCTTTCATAAACAAGACAAATCACTCATTCTCACCAAATGCTTCCAACAGGAACACTAATTTTGTATTTATTTGCACAGCATATGTACTGCGTCCGGAGCACTGCATTAAAAAAGATCTCAGGCAGCCAACTGCTCTGATTACATTTATCCATCGCAGTATTACAAGGGCTCAATGGCACGGCAATGAAATAGGAAGCTAGTGAAGATTGAAAACACCTCATCAATGGCTTGTCAGGGTTGGGGATTTTTCTGGTGCATTAACACCACACACACACATTCATCCTTGATGTAGGGAAGAATTATTTTTTTTAAAAAAACAAAATACTGTGACCATGCATCTTAAATCTGCCATATGCCTTTCCTGTCAACCAGCAGTTATTTTTATTAATAACTCCAAGAACACATTGTGGAATTCTTTTTGTTTTCAGATCCGGTCATGTGACTTCTTCGGCACCAGGGAACACTGGGTAAATTGTAATGTTCTAATATGCCAATGAATGGGCCTTTTTAAAGTCAAGCTGGTGATGAATTGATATTTGCTAAGGCCTAAGCAAGCGCAGGGCACTATATATATACTCCTTCTGTGCTCTCTGCAATGATGGATGGAAGTGAGAAGCAGAGGAGAAGTCACAGAGACGAGCTCAAGCTGACAACCAAGCAACTACAAGTGGATTGTTTTAATCAGGCCGCAAAAGAAGTGGCTTTTTGTATGACTTACTATGGCTTCATTCTCTTACTGTACACATAGATCATGGATATACTGTACCACCCTGGCCTGGCTGAAAATTGGAATGCAGTCAAAAAAGCAAAGAGGATACAACTTCCTTCAGGTCTCTAGAGGAAGGTCATTTAAGCAAGGCATTTTCCCAGAGATGCCAGAACTGTAAATTCATGCTCCAACTTCCTGAGAGATCTGGCTTTCTAGAGGAGGATCCAAATGAGTTCCCTGTTTTCCTTTAATAACACTGGTTCCTCCCTACAAGGAAAGTCTCTGGAACAACGATACAGGTGTAACGGTCTCGCACAGCGGCCTCCAAGCTGTCTATCAACAAAGCTCACTGGTCAGCAGTTTTCAATTTACAGTTTTAAATGTTGGGGCAAAATAGAAGCCTACCTCCTGAAACCAATGCATGCTGTGCAAATAAATACAGAATTAGTGCTCACCCTTGGCAGGGCACTTTTGGTAGAGTTGGCTGCAGAGCATTAAAAAAGACATTAAGTGGATTATATAGTCATATAAAGCCCTCTGTGATTTTTTTAACCATAAAAAACTCAAACAAAGAACATTTTCTTTTTGATGATGTATACTAATTGTAAATGTTACAAGAAGTGATCGTGTAATTGCGTATTTTTCCCCTCCAGAAATTTCGTGGTACTGTAACTTTGGCAAATTGTTTAAAAGAATCTGTTATTAAAATAAGTACTTTGGCTTACATGGAATCACTATTTTTTGAACAAATAAAAATCATACCCTAAAACAGCATTGCATTTCAAATAAAATGGTAAGTTCTCTATGCAGTAGGCTCCAAGTTGCTACAAAGGTCTCTGTGAAATTCTGTGTTGGTTGTCTAAGAGCCACAAAAAATTAAGTGGTCTGAACTTGGCCAGCAAGGCAAGCTAACCTACCCAAGGAAGCACAGCTAGCACAGCTGAAATTAGACTCAAAGTTAAACCTCAGAATGCAGTGTGTTATTTAAGTTGGTGTTGAGTTAGGGAAAGCTAGCCATGTTTTCTTTCCTTCTTATTTTTATTTTTTTGAAGTTTAGAACCAACATAAGCCTTATGAAACAATGAACTTCTAAAATAATTTCTTCTTCTCCCACTCTTGGATTATATGGAGAAATTGGATATTGCATACTCACATGCTACTATTAATGATCAAATGATTTTTCCTACAAGTTACCTTTATATATTTAATATAAGATGGTTACTTTCATAAGGGCAGCAACCAAAAAAAAAAAAATAACAGCATACCACTTTTTTTGTAGGGAGAATAAGTTTCTGGAAAAAAACAACAAGTAAAGCTTGAAATTTAGGAAATAGCTGCCTTGATTCCTGTTAAACAATGGGCTGCTACATGATGCTGTCACATAAATAATCCTGTGCTGAGACGTACAACTGGTGTGAGATGTGAGCAGAAGTACAGAGACTGATGCTGAGTATCTGTGAATCAGCCTTTTGTTTTAGAACCAGATGTGCAAAATGTGAGACCACCTGTCAGTTTCCTTGTCTGTAGGAAGCAGTCTTAACAAAATGTGTTGGCTTTAGTGGACGGTGGTGGTAGGACTAACACTCCAAGTTCAATAGTGCAAAATGGAATCTGGCCGAGGCCTAGCCAACAAAGAGTCTTTGATAAAATTTGCTTCAGACAAGATAAAAATCTTGACGCTGAGTAGAAAAACTACACAAAACATATACACTTGCACATATACATTTTTCGTATGCTGGATATTTCTTTTTTTATGCAATCAAACTCAATGAGAGAAAAAAATTTATTCAAAGTTTGTTTTCTAATATAGTGACTCTGATACACTTTAGAGTAAAGAAAAGTTAGTCCAAATTATACTTGGTTTCCATGATAGGTTCAAGAAAGCTTATTTTCCTATTGATCAGCAATTGACAGTGATCAAAAAGTACTGAGCCTTTCAAATATAAAGGCATCTCATCAATCTCAGTCTTCCTGGTAATTAACCAAGAAAAAAATTATATGCTATAATCCTTCCACTTAGAGCAGATATTTTTTTTCATTTGATCCTGACAAAGTCTTCAAGACAGGAAAGACAAGCATGGTCCTCATTTTACAGGTAAGGAAATGGATACTCAGTTTGCCAAACTCATAGAGTAATTAAGTGGCAGTGTTTTAGTCTCTTTGGAAAGATGAAAAGTAAACGATAAATATCTTGTCCCTACAAGTAAACTAGGTTTCTGTGTACAGATGGGCCCGGACTGTTATATTCCATGTTCACTCAAATCAGGCACCTACATCTTTACTGTCTCACACCAAGTTCAATATTTTCAGACATCATCTGAAACATGATGGATCCCAGGTTTCCCACAGTGGCAAGAAGAAAGAGCTACCCCTGTGTGAGTCCTTGCAGTGGCCCTGGACTTAGGTGTGGCCACCCTTAGCCCTGTCCTGTCCAGTCATGAAGAAGGAGCAGCCACATTTCTAGGCCTCTCATACTGTCAGGATTCTCACCACCCACAGGGCTGCCTGATGCAGACAAAAACAGTACCTGTCTCAAACGTAAATAGGGATTGGTTAGTACTTGTGGCTCTCTGGAAATAAAGTCCTTCCTTATAAGTTATAAGTCTACTTTTCAGCTTTTAGATTTCTACTTCTTAGACACATTCTCAGGATGGCAAACTGTACTCAAGTAGGGGACTGCTTGTTAGAGGGTCTTTTTACAACAGCAAAGAGATTAGCAAAGAATACTCTAAAATAGCTCTCATCACAAGTCAAGTGCTCTTGCACAGTTCTACTGAATGCAGAGATGCTTTCAGATGCACTCTGGTTTCTGATGGGTACACAAAACTGCTGGCCCTCACACATAAGCAATAATGCTTGTCAGCAATATTCTCAGAGGTGTCAAATATCCATTTAACGTAGAAATATGTCAATTTAACATAGAAATACTATTGCAACCTGGCAACTTAGAATGTTTATTTTACTATGTAAATTAAACAATGCTAATAATGAATTACCATTTGTATAATCTATCAGTGTTTCCTTATGTTTATATGTACGAAAAGCAGTGTTGGGACTTGAACACAGGAGACTAATGGTACTGTAGAGAACAATGGTTAAGGGCTTACCATCTACATTTTAGGCAAAACGCCTAACTTTCCGAACTCTAATTTCTCCCTGCATTTCTCAAATGGGTAGAAAAACACAGACCTTGTAGTACTGGCATGAGAGCTAAATGATAAAATGTATGTGATATACCTTAATTATAAAACACAATTTTTGCTCCTATTTTCTATATTGAAATAAAATTTATGCATTTTCTTAGACATTTTGACTCATACACCAAACTTTGCAGTTCTATTTCAATTTCTTCATCATCACAGGAAAACCTAGTCTCAGGTGAAGCTACCTAAACTGTCATTACTTGGTAATTTGCAATGTGACTTCCACAGTTCCTAGAATACTTCTAGGCCAGACCAATATTCTGGTATTCTGAATAGTCCTGCCAGATACAATGGAAAATATACAGTCAGCTTTCATAACTGTCAATTTAGCAATTTTAAAAAGCTTTAGTGTGTAAATATCAAATGTTATAGAATCAGAATCCTATTAAAAATGTCATTTAATCCAATGGCACTGTACATGTACAAGGTACTATAATAAATATCATGTAAACCTTATATAGCATGCCCTAAGAGCTCTTTACATATGTAGTTATATGTACTAACTCACTTGGCCACCCTATGACATGGGTACTATCCTCATCTTCATTTTACAGATAAAGACATTGAGCTATAGAGAGGTTAATTCATTAGCCCAAGTGGTAGAGCCAGGATTCAGACCCAGGCTGATTGGCATTAGAGTCCCTGCTCTAAACCAAGGGTCCGCCAGCTTTCTTTGAATTGCCAGAGAGTAACTGTTTCAGGCTTTGGGGGCCACTTATTGCTATAGACAACCTATAATGTGCAGTTTGCCCACTCATGTTCAAAACCATTACATTCTTGTGCCTGTTAGGTGCTTTATAATTTTCTAAGTAGTTTTACATGTAACCCATTTGATTCTCACTACAATCTTCTGTAGTAATGACATGTTCTATTGCTTCCCTTGGGTCAACAACAAAACTGACCACAATGTGTATCTCCTTTAAAGCAGCAGCAGAAACTAGATAAGACCCACATGCCTGGACTCTGGATTTAGTGATTCACCCAAGGACTCTTCCTGATCTTCTCTAGAAACTCCCTACAAACCCCCATTTTCTTCCCCATGGAAGAGTACACTTTCAAATCAAGGTCATCAAAGTGGAAGCGATGACACCCATTTTTCGCCTCCCTGAACTATCGACCCATTCCATCTCTCCCCTATCCCATCAGAACTGCTGCTTCTGAACATTTAACATTTCCCTACATAATTTTAATATAAAATATGTACTGATAAATCTCCTAAGACATGATAATCCTTTTAACTCTGAAAGGGAACTACAAGCAAAATACATAAGCTTAAAAAGAAAAAGCCTGCTAGATTCTACAAAGGGAAAAGAAACCCCACTATTCTCTCCCTATGACCACCAACACATTCAGCTAAAAGTATACTTTTATGATAATCTTTCTTTCTTTCCTCTGGTTTTGGCAGACTTATGTAGTCCTGGCCACTCACTGTGGCACAAACACTGCACAACATGATCACTTCTCATGGTCTTTGATAACTTCTGCAAGAAAAAGTGAGGAAATGCCTAAGAGCCTCATGATAGCTTTATGGCAAGTTGAAGTAACAAACACAAGGAAAAAGAATTACAATCATATTACTCCAAAACTAAGAAAGACATAAAAATAACTACCAATAGTAACTGAGGCTGATTAGGAGAGGCAGGCATTGCTCTAGACTTATCTTAAAACATTTGATTTCCAAGCAACCCCTATGCGAGGTGCTATTATCATCCCCATTCAACGGGTGGAGAAATTGAGGCAGAAAAGTGAGGTAATTTAGGAGAAGCAGCTGGGAATGATAGACTCAGCTATGACTGCTGGTTTCAAGGTCTGTTTTAACCATTCTCACTGCTGCACTGATGAAACAATATCTGGGGTCTCCTTAGAGCAGCGCACTATTAAAAATGCTAATAACGCAAACTATACTGGTCCAAAAACCATGTACATAAATGAGCTTCATCTTAACAAAACTCTATATATTCATAAAGCTCTCTACTTTGTTTTTTGTTTTTTACAAATCCAAGGGAATAAAGATTTTTTTAAAATTCAGAAAACAATATGTTTGATGTTGTCCATGTGCACCAGATATTGCAAACAGCTGTCAATGTCATGGTGAAGTGGGAAAGATTAGCCCACATCATGGAAAAGGGTTTCTGGGTCCAGTTCTGCCCCTTTGAGCCACAATTTCTATAAGCTGTAACATGGAGACAGTGGTAATTTACCCCTGAGATTAATTAGCTTGGGGTATAAATGAGAATGTGTGTGAGGACACTTGTAAACCATGAAACCTGTTATTTAATCATTACACTTCTCCTCTAAGGAATTAGGTTTTAGATATAAATTTCCCTCCAGAGAGAAAGTCCTGACCATGGGGCAATAAGGACACCAAGAAAGAAAGAGTAATGGAGAGAGTAAAATTATTGCCACTGATCCACTAACCACTCCAGAACTTAAGGTATTTACTTGGCTTCCCAGGGACCCTGTGAAACAGTGGTCAGGCAGTAGTCTCCACTAGGATGGGGTGAACCTTAAATGCCTGATCTGTATAACAGGTGGCTCTGCTATAGTTAAAAGAAAAAGTTTGCGACACATAGAGGGGAAATATAGGGGCCAGAAAAGATCTTGTCCCTACTCCACCAATGCCCTTCCAGTCCCTGCTTTCAAAGCTTGGTGAGAACAATCTACTGCAAAAGGTCAAGGTCATTGTAAGCCCAGGCAAGATACCCCATCCATTAGGTTTTATATCCCTAAAGGAGAGAAATGATCTCCATTTCACATCTCCCCAAGGTACAGTTGTTTTAACATCCAGAGGAGGCCTTGACCTTGAACAGAATCTTTCATTGGCCTAACACAGGCTGCCTTCTCCTAGTGGTAGAGCTATTATCTGGAAGGACACACTATACTTCATGGCCATTGCTATTGATATTAATGCATCTTCAACAACCAGTGGGAATTCTACAGAATTCACTAAGTAGATAAGAGATGAAAAGTTGATTCTATTTATGATTTTCCTTCTACCAAAAATGAAGTACATTACAATTTTTCTAAATTGTATATACATTATAATCATTATGTGGGGTTAATTCTTTATTGAGTCAGTGAAAAATATTTGCTTAAAAAAAATCTTATACCTACTAGGTTCTTGCACACATCATTATATTTTCTATCGACCTTTGCAGTTGTTTTTTTATTACTATTTTACCTGAGATGCAAAAATATCTTTTATGATACTTTATAGAAGAAAATTAATACTTAGAGTTCAGGAATAATTCATTTAAAAAGTATAATTTTATGATAAATTCCGTGTGCAGAATAGTTATTTAAAAGGGAAGACAAACTGCAACTGATGTCCAGAAAGCTAGCTGATCACTCTATAATCTGTGAGCACTGGTTTTAAAATGGAACTGACAATAGCAGCTCAGTTAATGAAGCATTTAATTTTTTTCCTAAAAATATTTCAAAGCTAACAATTTTAGAAAGGAAGGATTCATTACTCTAGAATATAAACAGGTGTATATTAAAAGCACATATCTAATTTGAATTAGAAAGAAAAATAATTAAAGCTTTGAGCACCTTATTGAGAATTCTCCCATTTTGATGTTCTGGTTGAATCTTGTACCAAAGTAAAGGAAGTATTAATGCCCATGATTTTTCTATGTCATTAATATGGAAACAATTAGTATTTGCATAATACATGTACGATCCTAATAAAACAAAAACATACTAATAGTTTTTGTAAGGTTTCTCCATTTAAACTCATGGAAACATTAAGCAAAAGAGGAAAACAATGATAAACACACACACACCCAAAAAAACGCTGGTGGGAGGAAACTAATTAATAGGCAAATAAAAATATCAGTGATGTGCACAGAGTCCTCTATTTAACCCTTTGGTTTTACCTGCCAATAACTGTGTGCCAAATACTGTGAGATGAACTTTAATCCCAACAACCCTGTGAATTAGGTGTTATTGTCTATATTTTGCAGATATGAAAACCGAGTCTCAGAAAGGATACATATCTTGACCAAGGTCAAAGTGCTACCATAAATAGAGCCAAGATTCAAAGACCTACACTCTGCACACCTTTGGAGGAACACTTGCTATGAGATTCAGCAACAGCAGCTTCTATCAGCTGAGAGGTACTGAGGTCACCATGCCATCTGCTGAGCAGCTGTTCCTTTCTCCAGCTGAGAACCGAACATCTCAGCAATATTTGACTCGATCTGGAGTGAGGTCGAAGCACTGTCTGTAACCTGGGCCCTCTCGTGGCTCCCTATCTTTTGCTCTGTGATGGACACTGTCTGACATATCATGCAGAGGCAGATGTAGTGAGGAGAGCAGCTTAAAAAATAATGAGTCTTGGCAAACTCTTGGCTTATTAGCCCACACACCAGTTCACAGATGACTGGAATTCTCAAATCAGATTACCTGACAGGCAATTTCATTATCTTGCTCTGGTACACCCTCAGAACTATGACATAGCCAGATACACATCACCCATTAATCTGTTTGGTCAGTCAACGTGCAGCTTTGTAATCCTGTTTGTGTGGTTACCCAAGTTCAAGGATTTTTTTAGTGCCTTTGTGTCTGTTGTTATACGTTATTTCATGTATAGAAAGGGAATGGAGATGTTCTTGTAGGTTTCTGACATTTTAAAATTCATTATTATTTTATTCTATAATAGAGTCTTAAAGTCATTGAATTCCTACCCCTTTACTTCTCATCTAGTCATCTCAAAACTGAATGTTAAATACTCTGAAACAAAAAGTAAACCCTGACCACAACAGGAGTTTAATTAACCTATGACAGAAGAAAGGAATGCAAAGAATGGCTAATAGCTTAAAGTTAGATGTAAGATAAACACATTCTTCTATAATGGTAGTAATACACAGCTAATCTGATTTCACTA
Organism: Furipterus horrens; assembly: GCF_987537825.1. NCBI lineage: Eukaryota > Metazoa > Chordata > Mammalia > Chiroptera > Furipteridae > Furipterus > Furipterus horrens. Next base: position 73,597,265 of record NW_028327175.1, read on the forward strand.
CAACTCTTCATTAAATCTCAACCCAAAAATAATGGAAAGGAACTTTCTTATAAAATACGAACTTAGTGCAAAACTCCATTTAAGAAAAGAGTGAAAACAGCATTCTTCCTACTTTCTCATTCTCCATGCAGGGGGGCTGAGAAAACAAGGGAAGCTTCCTTTGGGATGTAGGGTGAAATGTCCTGGCCCCTGCGAAGTGTTACCATCCAGTTGACCAGTCAGCCCTGCCCCATGAAGACCAGGCGTTCCAGGAAACTGGGCAACTTAGTCTATCTGATGGACGCACCTATGATTTCCCTTCACCACATTTTTATCCCCCTCCCGAATATTCCCCTCCTGAACTCCTATACCACTTATTGCCTATTTGGTAATGCAATCCAATAATAGCCTCTATCTAGCCCACATATATCACAAACTGCCCTTTTTTGTGGATACACATCATATCTCTATTGAGACTGTCCACACCTGGTATGCACCATGTCTTACCCACCTTGGCTTCTCCCACTCCAACTGGTAATACAAAGAACTAAATTTATTCAAAACTTACTATGTACCAGGCATTGTGGGAACTATTATATACACATCTTCTTTATTAATTGTCACAAGACTCTTATTAGATTTTTACCCCCCAAAAGTAAAACTCATATGTTCTATCCTTCAACATGGAACTCCATTCCCTTCCCCACAATGGTCGTCTTAAATGCATTTCTCAAATCTGGTAGTCAGCAGCAAGAGAAGTTTAACCTGAACCAAGTTCCTTATTAAGCTCATTCATCACTCCACTTCACATTCCACTAATGAAAATCCACAGGAAGACATTTTCATCAAAATTTTTATCTTATTCAGATCTCTTCAGCATATCTCATATGCTCTAAGTTATGTGCCGTGTAGGAGGCTGCTCACATCAAGGTTGGAACACTTAGGAAGAAATTAAATAACTGCCTCAGCCCAAACCTCATGCTCCTGCCCCAAATCCCCCTTCCATCACCAGCTGCATCGCTCCCTCTTTTGCTCTCAGTATGCTCATACTTTTATGTCCCTTTGTGCCATTATTTCCTTAATGTTCACCTCCTCAACTGAACGGTAAGCTGCACAGGAGAGCGGCCGTGTCTATTACCAGTCACATTTTAGCCCTGGTGCCTGGTATGTGGTAGGTGCCCAGTAACTACCTGTCAAAGGAGAAGGGGTGAGAGAAGCAAGGATGGAGGTCAGGTGGCAGGCATACTAGTCTGAATCTGGACCAAATGCTACCTTAAAGAACTTCATAGCCCAGGAGCCAATGCTGAGAATGGACAGGAATTCAGAGGCTGTGGTGCATGGGGCAACATGGTGGAAGTTATTTTTGCTTGTTCAGGTATAAATGGTGATATTGGTCACTTGACATATACAGAAGTGAAGTCAGTCCTGCTTGCTTATAAGATCCTTCCATGTTCTGCCAGGACGTCTTTCCTCTCTGTGTGCTATGGTTCTCTGTACAATGGGGATTTTTAAATAAGCCTTTTTCTACCTTTTAAAGACAAAGCAGTGTGTATTATCAACATTTTCTTACTATGTGTTTAGAAATGTGTTCACCTTTTAATAATAAGAGGATTCGGCCTCATAATAACGATGTAAATAACAAGGCAGTCAAGCATAGTAGTTCAAAGCATCGATTTACAATCAAAGAAACTTGGGTTCAAAAATTTAATTGAAATGTTAGACAAGATAAACCAAGAACTAGATTGCAGTCACATGATGATATTTACCCTACAGTGTTGTTGGGAGGATTAGGTGATCAAATGTGAAAGTTTTATAATAGTGTGTGGCACATGGTAAATATAAATGCTTCTTGTTGTTGTTGTTGTTGTTATTACCATTATTTTGCAATTTAAAAATCTGACCCACAAAAAACTAAGTGATTCATCCAAGCTTACACTGCAAGAGTCAAAGACAAGTCTGAAACTTCTACCTGTGACTCCATCACACCGTCACACATGAATTATGCTATTTTTTTTTAAAAATGTAGGTGGCATTTTTTTTTCTTTTCCTTTTTTCCTTTTGCATTTTACATTGAGCAAATAATTTCCTGGCTTTCAGGAAATAGTAATTTTTAAATGCTTACTATCTGATTATATTCATTAAAGATTTCCAAATGGTCCTGACTCTAGCAAAGTAGAAATTATACCATGATTATATTATTACAGAACTGAAAGAAGAGAATATATTTCTCTTTCAAAACTTCTATGAGAGTCAATATAATTCCCATTATACATTCCTTGCTATTTTATTATCCCTTTCTTTATTAGAGGTTTAGATTTGAAGCTGCTCATAGAAAAAGAATAGGAAAAAAAAAAGATTTAAATTGCTTTTTGTCCATATCAAGGCCAAACCTTTAACAGATAAGGGCAAAGGGAAGGTTAAGTCACAATGGTCAAATGCTATGACCTAATTATGTCTTGACTTATTTTCTTGTCCTTTCATTAATGAAAATCATCCAATTTAGACTCAGTTATTATGCAACAATGAAAGCCATATATGTTTAAATGTACAGCTTTCCCTTGATGTAATTTCTTTCTAAATGGGAAACACTTATGGATCAAAAGAGTCTAAGCTGAATCTAAGGAAAGAGAAAAAAAGAGAGCTGGTTTATATGATGGGTTTTTTTTCCTTGTGCATCTTCTGGTACTTTTATGTTTAATCAAAAATTGAAGGTAAAAATGAAGAGACTTCTATAGCCAGATGGGTCCTTACATGACAGAATGGCAAGAAGAGATGTTAGAGATAACCTTACATTTAAAAGAACTGACACAGATAAAGGTTCACTGAATCACTGGATCATGAATGGCCATGGCTGGGCCAGATGTTGCAACTCCCACAGCAGCGCTCCTATGCCTCAGCCCCCACCAGGTGGCTTCCTCCAGCAGCATCACCTTTGCAGCCATGCTCAGGACGGCCCACTTCCTCAAATACCCTTCTTCATGGTGATTTCTGCTATCAGGGAAATTTATTTTCTGATCATTCATTGTGACTCTTCTTAACCCATCATTTAACTCTTTCCTATATGTGTCACTGAACAGAAAACATATGCATTTCTTGTGGGTGTTTTATTTATTTGCAGCCCTCGTGGGATACAGTAGAGTGGTAGGCCCATAATGAGCACTGAGTATTTACTGACAGAATAACAGGACGGAATGAATGAGCTCCTCTTGACAATAATGATGTTTGCACACAGCACTCTTAAAGGCCCCCACAGTATAATTCATGACAGAATGTTGACTTTAAATTTAACAAAGAGAAGATTACATCTGTTTGTAAGTTCAGTTCACTAAACAGATCGAGTTTTTAAGTAATATGTAAAATCCAAAGAAGACTAATATTCTCTCTGAAGCAATTCTTAAATAGCTGCTTAAAGGTCAATTATTCCATCTCTGGAAGGAGTCTTTCCACAACCATCCTGATACTAGGAGTAAAATTACCAAAAGAAAATATAAGTGTACTACCAGCAAAGATAAATACTGAAATATATATTGATGCCTATAGAAAAGCAATTATCCTTTAGAGAGTTTATTTGCTTAAAAAAAAATACTTTCTAAATGCCTTTTCCCCTAAATCTGAGAACACTGAATATACTTTGAAACAAGGATTGTGCATATATATTGCTTTGCTTAATATGTGTTCTGAAATTGACTAAAGGAACAGGCTTGCTGTGAGGATAATATATTCATATTGGATTCTATCTCAAAGTTGTTACTATAAAACACTTTGGTATTCTAAGAGTATTACAGTAGTTATATAGAACTAGATACTCTATTTTCTCAAATGCTCCAACACTGAAGACTCAAGCGTCTTATGCTAAAAGTTTATTTTCAAAAGACTGCTTTTACATTGAAAAGCTAAAGAATGAATTACTTCCAACTTCAGATTTTACATAATGCTTATCAGCCAATATATGAAGGTTTTCAGTTTTTACTTAAAATACAGTCATTCCTCTTCTGTTTGGGTATTGTATAATACAATATTGTGATTTAAAAGAAAAATATATACGAGTATTTGGTCATTTCTCATATGTTTGATCTTCCTCCATGGCTCCTGGCTCATAGCCCCTCAAACCTTTGAGATTTATAAGGGTTGGGAGTGATAAAAAGTACCTTTTGTTATGTAAATGACCTTCAGAAAGCACTTACAGATAGGGGCTGGAATCTGGGACCTCCTGGGAGAGAAGAGGAGCTGGAGATGGAGTTCAATCACCAAGGATCAATGATTTAGTCAATCATGCTTTTGTAATGAAATCCCAAAAGGATGAGGTTTCGAGAGCTTCTGGGATAGTGAACACATGGACATTTGGGAGAGAATGGTAAGCCCAGAGAGCTTTGAAGTTCCTGCTCTTTCCCCTGCCTTGCCCTCTGCATCCCTTCCATCTGGCTGTTCTTAAGTTATATCCTTTTATAATAAACCGGCGATGTAGTAAGTAAAATGTTTCTCTGAGTTCAGTGAGCCGCTCTAGCAAATTAACTGAACCTAAGGAGGAGGTCATGGGAACCCCTGGTTTATAGCCAGTCAATCAAAAGAAATACAGGTAACAACCTGGGCTTGCAACTGGCATCGGAAGCGGGGGTGGGCGGTGAGGGACAGGTAATCAGTCTTGTGTGACTAAGCCCTCCACCTGTGCAATCTGATGCTATCTCCAGGTAGATAGTGTCAGAATGAGTTGAATGGTAGGACATTCAGCTCATGTCTGAGAATTTCTTGCTGTTGAGGTGGGGGAACCATCCTCCTCTACATATTGGAATTAGGTTCAGGAACCCAAAAGGTGTAGTGTTAGATGAATCTAGCTCTTTGTGTAAAAACATGTTTGATTACTCAAATACTCACACCTTTAATATTGTATTACTCACTTGTCCCTTCTATCAAACTGCTTGAGTATCTCCTACCTGCCTTTTGAAGGGAGCCCACCTTTTGGCAGCCCAGAAATGTAAGTCAAGCTATTTGTTTTTATATACTCCAGTTTCACATATGCTGCTAGTTAGATGGGTGCCATAGATGTGTGGCTTAATGCCCTTGAACATCAGATTCTTCATCTATCAAAATAGGGATTAGATGAGAATTGGACTCCTCTCCTTATCCATGTCCCCAAAGACCCTCTCCTCCATATAATACTACAGGGACAGACCACATCATTCCTAACAGCTGCTTGCCTGAATGGTGGCTCCTGGAGGTCAGAATCTTAAAGGTGAGGCAGAAGCCTCTCTCTAAGGAGCCTAGATGGGTCTGTAGTTCTGTATGTGAGCATGACCTCTACATGAGGTTTCTGCAGACTGTGCTCATTTTCCAATCAATAGATAATAACTGCTTTAGCACCTATGAAAATTTAACTGTCTACTAAGTACTCCATGGTGAAGCATTAGATAGTGGATGAAGTATAAAAGATACAATCCCTGTTCCCTTTTCTAGGTTCCCTGAACTCTATCCCTTTTCAGGGCAGAGGATCAAATTAAGAACACCCAGACAATGGCAGGGTGTTCTTAATGTATAAAACTACAACTTACCTTGCCTACTAAAATATGTTCTCTGAATTATGATTCAAAGCCATGAATTTGGTCTTAAGAGGGTCATTAATAAGATATAGCCATAAAATACAATGTACAAAACTCAAAATAAACTCTGCTATCCTACCTAGTAGCATTTATGGTAAGAGTCATGTGACAAATACCTTTTGGTCATTAGAAAATGACAACTATGTAAATAATTAGATTTCACTTTTCCTATAGCCACCAGGAAACTAAAAGCCAAATGTAATGCTTAAATAGATGTTCTGGGTTTCTCCACTACATTTTCTCTAAAATATTCTCATCTAAATTCCTGACCCCTGTTACAATCTTAATTTCAGCTGACCCTTTTTTAAGATATATCTTTTTCCAGATAGATCTTTCTCACCTATGACTTCAAAATATACTTGGAAGTAAGTTAAGATATATAAATATATACCAATAACTCAACCAGTCCTCTCTCCAGGATAAAGTAATATGTCATGAGGGCCAAAATGGTTGTTAGTGGAACCCAAGGCAGTATGGACCACACAGCCTCCTTCACACCCAGGTCTGCACATGCTGCTGTCTGTACCAGCAGCGGCCTGGCCACTGGTGAGAGAAGGGATTCCCCTCTCTAGAAACAAAGTCCTGTGGATTCACTGCTGAATTTCATTAACCACACTGTTGCTTCAGACCTAACCATATTCAGTGAGAAATTTTCTTTGAGCTCAGCAATGCTGTTTCTTGATCCCTTGACAAAATTAATGATGTAGCAATTCATTACTGACAGGGCAAAAAAATTTGCCACAATGTTTACAAGCTCTAATAAATTATGGATAATTTACCAAATTAATACTAGTGAAATGAAGCCTGCCTTTTTAGATTTTCATTTATCATTCTATCTAGCTTCTTTTATTCTCTATCTCTCACTTTTCATACTCTTTCATGTCTCTTTCTCTCTCTCTCTCTCACACACACATACATACAATTTCCATAACAGATTTTGACTTAAAATCATAGTTTAAATATAGTATAATTGTTGTGTTCCACTCTTGTCTCATGGCTAATAAAGAACTGGAACTAGACAAAGTTATGAATGGATTCTATAGGAAGTGAGCATCAGAATATTTTTTTAAAAATAACAACAATTTTTAAAATTCATAGTAGACTCATCAGATCACAGTAACATTTGTTGAGTGCACACTGTGCAGAAGACTAACTCCTCCATCAAGAAAATTTTAACCTAGTACAAGAAATAAAATTGAAACAAGAGCTACCCTTTATATTTTTTTATGTTTTGGTTTGGAAAGAATATATTGATGTATGGTCTTATAAAGCCGAATTATTCTTAGCATTTAGATAATTTCTTGTGGCAATAATGGGAAATTATACCCATAATGTAATATTTATACTGGAAGCACCAGCATTAAATTACTGGGCTGACTGTTTGTGCTGTAAAATGTTGAGGGGAAAGGCCTCATTTTTAGTGGATTCACAGACCAACATAAAAGTCAGTGAAAATAATCGCCCTCTGGCTCTGTGACCCTATGATGATGATGTCATGTAATGAATACAAATGCTTTCTTAAAGAGGTAGCCAAGTCTGTGCAAAAGACAGATTCAAACTCCTTTGACAAAACAGGATTAATTAGTAGTTTGTTCTCTTAATGATAAAATCTTTTCAAGAGAGATCATTCTTATTTTCTAAGACTTCCGCCCTCACACAGCCTGGCTCTCTCTGAAGTAAAGTCCGACAGTCGCCCACCACCCCACTGCTGAAACGTGGGTGCTACCGCCCGCTCCTTCTGTGTCCGCTCCTGCGCCCACATGCCTTCTCGCCCAAGTTTTGGGACCCGCTTTCCCTCCCTTTCCCAGTGTCTACTTGTATCCACACTCACATCCCTTTCATCACTGTTGAAGCAGCTTTCTTCCTAGGCATTTTGTGTCCTGGCTCTCCCTACAAGATTCCTCTTTCTGAAGTGCAAGTCTCAAAATATCACGGTCTTGCTCAGAAGCCGTCAGAGCACCCTGCTATGTTCCTGGTACAAGCAGCTTCTCAGTCCATTGTGTGAAGACTCCCTCAGGGACCACTGTCCTCCTCCACCACGCTCGTCTCAGCATCTCAACTACTGTGCTCCAAAAGCATCACACTTCGGGAAAGATGGTTTTCTCATCAGCTAAGGAGAGGGGGTGGGGACAGGGGCTGAGAAGCCCGTGGGGGATTGGAGAGGGACACTCAGCAGGACCTGTTGCTTCCCAGCCTTGAACAGTTGGGTCTATTTACCCAAGTGTCCTGAATAAATTACTGCATTTTTCGCTCCATAAGATGCACTTTTCCCCCCCAAAAAGTGGGGGGAAATGTCTGTGTGTCTTATGGAGCAAATATTGCATCACAGACTGTGACGTGTATGACCTGACCTGTCAGCGGTGGAGACAGCTATTAGAAGAGGAAGCGGTGGGCCCACACAAAACCCCTGGGTATGCTTGAGTGTCCCACTTTACTGCTTAATCTCAAGGCATCTGGTCAGTTGCTGTCCACCTCTGCCCATCACCCGGGACCTGGGAGAGTGCAGAGAGCCGCCTGACACTCCCAGATACAACCACTGACCTGTCGATTCAGCTGAGGCTAATAACGGGTATGAGGCACAGGTGCCAATTGCCAATTGTCTTTGACACTGGGTGGGGTCTGTGTCAGTAGAACTGCTTCCAATCACCAATCACTGGGTCTTAAGCTCTGCCAATCATGAGAGGCAGATGGGTGGAGCTGAAGTAACATGTTCTCAGCTGGCTACTGGCTCCCTTAGATGCTACAGCTGTCTTGTCTACCTTCATACTGTTTCCAGTGCACACCAGATTTCTGTGTGAGGAGGCCAGCAGTAACTGGGTGAGCAGCCATAAATGCTGAAGTTTGTAATATATAAAGGGAGTTATGGTGGGGTCACTATTCTAGTAGTAACACAGGCACTGAGGGGATTAAGGGGTATCACTAGCCATAACAGGCACTGGAGGTAATCAGCCAGAATCTGAAACTAGGACAGTGATACTCTCAGTGACTGTTACAACTAGTGATACCTCTTAACTCCCTCAGTGCCTGTTATTAAAGGCCCCCATAAATTCCAGCACTAGTGATGATGAGTTATTGGGGTTCCCAGAAAACTAGTAGAGTACTTGAACCTTAAAGTCTCTCCTCATTTGTTAATGACAATGATAATGGTTCTTAATACCGCTGTTGACTGCTATTCACTTTACATGGTTGAAATATTATTCTGTTATATTTTATTAAATATTTTAGTACACCATTTGGTTCAGAATATTTTTTTCTTGTTTTCCTCTAAACCTAGGTGCATCTTATGATCAGGTGCATCTTATATTGTGAAAAATATGGTATTTCCTGGAGGATGGTCCAGGCAAAGTGGCCTGACAAATTACAGTTGCAAACAGACCTTCACATCTCTGTCTTAGTTTCTAACTTTCCCTCCATTCCACATTTCAAAATCCTAACACTTCACACTCATCTCTGCTAAGAAATCCTTCCTGACCACCCCAACACATGAGACTTCCCCTTTCTTTAAATCCCAACAGCATGCTTTATATATTTGACAGCATTAATTATATTAGTCCTGCTATTAATAGATGATAGCCTCCTAGCCCTGTGCCCATTATTAGGATATAAACTGCATTGTGGTCCCAAAAGTATCTAACTCATACTATAGGTACCTAGTAAATGTTTGTCAACTGTGTGCTTGGCCATTAGGTAAGTTGTATTTGACCTTTTCGGAATTTGGTGCCAAAAGATGAAAAAGTAGAACTACTCTGGCAAACATGAAGACCGATAATGATCTCACTCCAACCAGAGAGCCACAAAAAAAATCCACACTGGAACTAATTGGCACAGACCAGGAAGTGTGATACAATACTCTCCATCCCACTAAAAACCTTCTGCGGTTTTAGGGTGAGGACAAAAAGAATGAAGAAAAATAAATACAATATGAAACTTAAACTCCACCAGGAACAAAAAATATGAACTGAAAGATTGCAGAGTAGTATTTTTATGGGTAACTTTCAATTTTATCAAGATAGTCAGGAAAATAGTACGCATAGCTGTGCTATGTGACTCAAATGCCAAGTTTTCATTTTGTTTTTACATTAATATTAGGACCTCTCATATTTCATCTGTTTATGTTTACATAAATTACATTTATATCAAATCCAGATTTGGAGCATCTCAGAATAAATACTTGGGTAATTCTTGTTAATATTGTCATAGGAGTTTTTTTTTTTTTTTTTTTTTAATGCTTCTCTGGGAAATAATAGCTGTGTGTATAAATTTAATTCATTCACATTACTATACTGCTACATTATGTTTTCATCCTTTGCACAAAAAAAACTTGTACCTAATATAGAATGTATGCTAATCTAGAAACAGATATTTTTCCAATTTATAGAAGCCAAATACTAAGCATATTAAACACACACATACACAAAAATCCTCAAAGGGACCTTTTCTCTAACACATTCTTTTCTGTGTTAAATGGGGCATAAATCTTAAAACTTGAGTGGTACATGATTCAAGTTCGGTAAATCACAAAACAGCTGAGTGACACCAGAAAAGAGTGCAATTGATCAACTTTAAACTCTAAGAAAGAAAAGGGAAGCGAAAAGGTTAATTTTACATGATGCTGCATAATTTTAATTTAACTGCTGTTTCATTCAGTGCCTAAAAACACTGTTTGGGAATATCTTTTTGTCATATGTAGAGAAGGGCTCTGCTTTGTCCCTCAGGAAGGCTGGCAGCTGGCCCTGCACTTTGACCCCCAGCCCTGCCTCGTCCAGGGGCTCATTGATATTCCCAGACACTTCTCTCAATGGAAGAAGATCATTTAAAAAAGAAAACCCCACCTCGTGGGCTGGTGGTCCTCCTACTCCCACTCTCTGCTCCAGGCCCCCTAAGTGGTAGCATGTAGGTCCAGTCAAGCCCAACAATTCCTGGACCTTCATAAACTCACTATTTTTCATGTATATTTGATAGGTCCTTTCCCTCTTATTCAAAGCAGCTTTCACAGTCATGTTAGTGGGTGAGAGCCTTCTATTCTGGACTTACATTTGATTAATTTGTGGCATTCATGTGTCTAATTCTCTGCACACAAAGGGAATGAACTAGCTTGGACTATATCGACAAGCCATTTCTGCCAGGAAAGTTCAAATGTAAAGGAAAAGGCTGTGTCAGAGGAGATGTTTTCCAGCTTGCTAAAAGTAGCACGAAATAAAACAGTCTAGCTTAAAAACACAAAACACAGCTATCATCCCCAATGCTTTTACTAACGATATTTTAAAACACATAAGCAAATTCCTAAATGCTGCATTCCTTGTCACGCATACGTAGATCTTCACAAGAGGAAGCGCCCAAAATTACTGCAGCTTTACAGACATGACACACACACACACACACAAAAGACTCCTGGCTTCCTTTCAAATCCCATCAGTCAACTTTCATCAATGTAAGGGAAGCAGAAGATGATAAAGACTGCCTGCAATTTCATTTGAGTTTTAAGCTTTGGGTCTCCAATTACGTTTACAAAAGTGTGAAAGTATTAAGGAGGAGAATATTGATCAAATTCCTTATTCTTACTATGTAATAAATACTTCCAAATGGGTCTCTAAATGCAATCCTTTGTGATTCCCTTAATTAATCTTGGCTAATCCTTAAAGAATAAGGACAGCAAAAAATGTAGTGTCCGTAATAACGTGCTTACTACAGTTTCCCTTTTTAAGTTCTTATTTAAATTTGATACAGTAAAATATTTTCTCAACAAAATCCACAAAATTCTATTCAATAGCTACTTGAACTTTTACAAAATGTTTAAAAGAACTTAAAATTAAATACAAATTATCTGAAGTCAACAGGATAAGAAAAAGTTGTCCTATGTGTAGTATAACCTCCCATGTGTCCTTTAATATAAAGCAGGATCCCGGTCATTCCATGATGTCACTGACATTCTGTACAAAAAAAAAAAAAGTCTCCACAGACCAAATTCCACTTCCTTTCTGCATTGCCAAAGATGAAATAAATCTTTAAAATGCAGGGAAGAAAAAATGTATATGAATTCTACAAGAATATATGAGCAAGCCTGCAGGGAATAACAAAAAAAAAAAAAAAAAAAAAAGCAACCCTTTTACTGATTTACTTCTCTGACCTTGGGCTTATCCTCACTTGAAGTGGAAGATGTGTGTTCACATATATGTGTGTGCATATAATCAGACCCTGGCCCTGAACACACCAGGTGTCCACTCGGAAAAGGTGAGAGAACACCATACCAGCTCCATGCAGTCTGAGACAAAGTGCCCCACCCGTGTGTGTCCTAGGTCAGGATGCCTGAAACCAAGACACAGGCGGTTCCTGAGATAGACATTCCCACACAGTGTTTGAGCAGCAGTCTCTCCAATTTCATAAGGATAACAGGATCTTAAAATACCAAATAACCAGGTTTTCTGAAGAATACAGAAAGAAAATATATAGGTGGAGTTCTCTGTGGAACTTCTAGGCTTCACTAGAAAACTGAGCTCTGAAAGTGTGAGCTCTTAGCCCAGGCAGTATGTGGCTTGGAAAAAAACGAGTATGTTTCTAATATGTACATTCAAGTTTTATACAAACATATGTATACCCCTCTGCATATATACATATATACCCATGAATACCAATATATACATCTACTTTCCTATCAGAGATGAAGAGGGAGGGTGAAGGAGGGAGAAGGAGGGAGAGAGAGGGAGGGAGAAGGAGAAGAAAAAGATCCTTAAAGAGAAAAAACAACCCATGGAAGAGCCAAGAAAGAACAGAGATGGCCAGACTGGAGCACAGCCTGTGCAGTCCTGCAGACGGGACAGGCTGAGGCAGGTGGTGAGTGGAAGGAATGGTAAAATAATGCCCACAGCAGCACTGGAGCAATCAAACAATTAAAGGGTAAAAATTAAATCTATATTTAGCATATTAACTTCAATGTGGACATAAAGACACTTAAGATCATGCTCACAGAGCAGAAGCTAACTCTAGTGAACTTATATGTAAATGGTGTTTCCCATAAGAAAACATAGGTTCTAATAAAATCACCATTAGATTAGAAGAAAATGGGCCCAAACCTAAGAATTCAGCCATTGGAGCTAACAGCCCAGCCACCCTAGAACTCTCTCTACTGAACTGTTGAACTCAACAGACACCCTCCTGCCACTCCTGCCCCCCCACCACTCCCATCAGTGGACAAAGGAGGCCACTGCCAAAGGGGGGAGCTGTAAAGATTCCCTGTGTCCCCCTCTCTAGATTCCAAGTTCTGGGCAGGTACATTAGAGTGATGAGTTTAAGCAACACACCTGTGTCCTCACAGCTAGAAGTGCCAGGGAAAAAGGACCTGGACTTTGAAGTTTTTTGTATGGGAGGTGAACCTCATAAGTGCCCCACAATGGTATATGGGGCAGGGAGACCCAAAAAACCCAGAATTATCTTCTGGAGGGTGGGCCCCTTACATTACAAACTTACCTCACTAGGTGAGTATTCTAGGAACCCATCTGTATCCATGTACCAGCTGGCACGGTTGTGAGAGGCTGCATTCAGCTTAAGGGAATTTTTTTGAAGACTCTTTCAACATGTTTGCCCATTTCATGATGGGTGATTTATGAGCACACCTGCCCACACCACACTGAGTGTTCAGCAGTTTTTGACCAAAAATTACATGACCCCATGCCCCACCCTCCCTATTCACCCAACCTTGCCCCAAGCAACTTTTTTGTTTCCTCAGATTTAAAAAATGTCCTTAAAGAGAAATGTTTTGCCTATGTGAAAGAGGTGAAACAAAAAATGGCAGAAGCACTAATAGGCATCAAAATTGGTAAGTTCAAAAACTGTTCTGAGCAGTGGAAAAAATGTCTCAAAAATTGTATTGCATCAAATGTAGAGTGCTTTGTAGATAACTGAAGTTTAAAAATCTAAGAATACATAATTTCTTATAAATTAATTCTGGTTTTGGGGGATCCCCCCAAAAAACCCCTTCTCACCCTCTGGGAAGGGTTTCAAGATACTAGGCACCTCCAGAAAAGTGACAGTTGTACTCTCAGACACTTATACACTGTGAAGCAACTATACACTACTGTCGTCAAGTAAAAAGTGTGGCATTAAATTTATTAACAGAAAGCACTGCAGATTACCTTTTTAAAAACATACAATACCAGAAAAAGTGGTCTGCTAGAAAAGACCAGTGAATTCCTCTCCCTAGTCAAGAACATACTAATTTTTACTTTGAATTCACACATGAGAAGGTCTCTGGTAGGGAGAAAAGTAGGCCAGAATTATCTGGATTATTGCCCTAACTCCAGAAACTTGGCATAGCAGAACCAAGGCCTACTTAAAAACTGGATATATCTGTTTAACACTAAACTCTGAGCAGAGAGCTATCTCTTAATGGTGAAAGAAACTGTTTCCACATTTTGAGAAGTAAGACCCATAAAGCAAGGGCCTCTAATTTCTTCTAATTACCCTGGTACCTTAAAGTCAGTAATTACATAGAGAACCATGCCCTGAACTGGCCTTCAATGTGTTCCAAACCCAGTGCGTGTAATTAGCCTTGATTAATATCCCACATTTCACATCCACAGAAACAGTGAATCCAAATGATCCCCATATTCTGCTGCCTCAGGAAACCTCACTGTTCAAATTCTGTGCCTTTATCAAGGGAACATGCTGAGCAAACGGGATCAAATGATGCCTTGGCACCCACCTTCGTCTAACTATTCAGAGGGAAGCAGCAATGCCTTTCATGTAATCATCTTAATCCCTTGTATCAACTAATTAATACACAGAGAAAGCTTTTACTTGTGTGTGAGCAATTATAGCAAGTTCCTGGTCGGTGTCCAAATGGATTCACAACATAATTCATGAACAATGAGGGTCTGGGAAAGACAGCTTCCAAAGATGACTTTAAAATGGAAAGGGTTGGTGGGGGTGTGGGGATTGAAGTAATTCGGTTAATAGTAGAAAAAGGACAGAAAATAAATGTCAGTTTCTAAAAAATATATATATCTTCGGTTTCAGTACCCTATTTTGCACATTACTTGCGGAATCTGGTCCATTTATATGAGCAAAATAAGACCCAGCAGATAGTAAGAGCTGTGATTCTACGTCCTCAGAGGGCTGAAGTGTCACAGTTACTTACAAGGGGCTTTAAAACAAAGAAAACTAATGCCATTGTATAAGTAGCTTCTGTTTAAAATAAACCAAAATCGAAGTACTACACACAAACTTCTGAAAACCAACTAATATTTGAGTTCAATGAGTTCACATTCCTTCCTTGCGAGGTGGGGGGACCTGTAGCACAGGCTTTTCTTTTTTAATGCAGGAGACAGCGCATCAGTATTTGCAGAGGACTAGTTTGAGAACGGGGAGCCCAGGGGCGGGGAGGGGCGGGGCGAGGGGGCTGTGAGCGAGTGGGGAAGACGGCTCAGGGGCCCGCACCAAAGTACAGCAGGAGCTGCAGCACCTGCTGCCGAGGGTTCCGCTCCTCCAGTTGCCCCAGTCAGGCTAGGAATCGCTGCAGCAACAGGGCAGCTTGTAACCCCACATGGGGCAGAGGGCACAGGAACCTAGTGGCTCAGGCATTCCTGAAAAGGCTCAGTCATAAAGCACCGCATTGTGGGAACAAGCCCCGGGTGTGCGCCGTGAACTTCCCCTGCGCAGATGGCTCACTGTCTGGGGAAAGCATTACCCGGCACGGGGCAGTCAATGAGTACACGGAATCCAAGTTTCAAGAAACAAAACTCTCCCTTCTCATCGCCCCCTCCACCAGACGAACTGAAGCTACTTAAAAATTACCAAGGGTCGTCCTTTGTTTGTTTGTTTGTTTTAAGGGTAAAATGCTAATCACGCAGGTTTAGGCCCTGTGAATTAAATACTGTACTGAGCCACCCTGGGAACCAGACGGTACCCTCCTGTCTACAAGACTAAAGAATGAGCAATCGCCAGCCCATAGAATTTTCAGTTTCCCCACCTTCCCTCGTATACCCACTGGCAGGAACCAAAGGGCTGTCACCCTGATGAGAGAAAACAAAGCTTTGCATTGCCTTATGAAACAGGTTTTTCCTTTCCCACAGACATTCCTTTACAGCTAGGTCATGTAAAACAGCAAAATACTCAATGAACGCACTCCGTCCTGTTCCCTGCAGGTGACTGCGCTCTTCAGCTTGACCTGAGATACAGGAAGAGGGGAAGACAACCTGTCTCCAATATCTAAGTAAAAGGTGACTACTCAGCAGCTACGGCAAAGCAGAGCCTACTGTTAACGAAAAGAAACTGAAAACAGCTCAGTCATATAGGTGTGGACTGGGACCCAAGAGGGAAAAATTAAATGCCTCTGGGGTCAGCTCTCGAGCCACATTGACTAAAAAAGAACAAACTGGCAGAAAATGTGATTTGAGTTGCTCTGGCACAAAAAACCTGTTCTTATCTGGCAAGGGCACCCCCTGCTGGCCGCGGTGCTGAACTCCGCCTCTTGGTCCCGCTCCAGGCAGCCTGCAGAGATCTCTTTGGATAAGGCCGGCAAGGGGCAAAGAGCTCTGGCGGAGTAGTCCCTTGTAAAGCACACAATGAGAGCAAAAGGTCCTGTCAGAGCAGTCACCGCTCAAAGCCACAATCTTTGTCCAGTCACGGTTCTCTGCAGTCAGATAAATTCCAAGCAGGATGAAAAGAATGAATATGACTCTGATTGCTGTTTTGCTGGTAAGTTTAGAAAGTTGGGGGAAGGGCAACACAAAAGGGGTCCCATCATAAAAAGATTCTAAGTTACTCGCATATACAGTGCATGATCACTGGAGGAAATCTGGACTACCCTTTTAAAGGCAAGAGTTTATTATGACATTCTAATAGTAATTATTTAAATCCTTACTTAGCGCATGGCATTGCAACACTGGGTTTAAATGCATTTAAACATTAAGGCAGAACTTATTGCCAATGAAATATAAGAGTAAAATCAGTTTTGTATTCTCACTGTTTCTCTCTTACATGATGCTACTATACAAACAGATATTTTCACATTCCTCCCACATTTTCATTCCGCTTTCCTTTTCACCTAATTCTTTTCTTTTGCTGTTGGGCTCTTACAAAGTTATCCTGATGTTTTGTAATATCACCCGACTGTCCCCTACAATGATTCCCCACAGAATCATAGCCCTCAATGTCTTTGCCAGAAAATCTTATGTAATACAGGCTTGTGTGTAAACTCATTCCCACCATCATTAACTGGGGACACTTATTTTAAGGAAAACTAGCAAGACATTCAGCTAGGCTCCAACCACTAAGATAACCAGAGAGAAACCTGTTTGTAAAGACCCAATGGGTCTCTCCCCCACTGGCACAAATGTCATACTTGACTATCTTTAGTTCGCTTTATCTGCCCTTTAGTCTCAGTGAGTTCACTAGTGTGGGCTGAACTTGGCTTCTCTCTGGGACCTCAATTTCATGTCTGTTCCCAGATCTCAACTTCAAACACAAGGGACAGAGAAGGCAAGGCATCTAGGCGTGAGCAGAGAAATATAATGGGCAAAACAAACATGCTACATCTCCTTTGGGTCATTTGGTCTGGTTTTCATTTTCTAGTTTACATATGAAACCAGGGGAGTAAGAAGTACCAGTGGAATACAGGCCCCAAGGACAAATGCTCTAATTTCAGAATTTAAAAAGAATTTTCAAAGCTGGAACTCTCAGTGCTTATTCTTTATTTAATCACCTTTGCTGAAATTTTTAGGTTTTATTTCTTCAGCATTCAGGTAAAAAGCAGGTTTGTAGTAATTTTTCTTTTTTATTTAGTTGTTAAATGAACATTTATTGAATGTTAGACCTTTTTTTTTTTTTTTTTGACAAAATATCCTATGTGGCCAATATATAATGCAACAGTGGCTTTTATTCACCACCTCTTTTAGCTTATACTATAGATGCCTGTCCCTGGGAATAACATGATTATTTGGGCTTCTGTACTATGATTTAGAGAGTTCAACCTCTACCTATCAAAAGACCTGAAAGTGAGTGTGTGGGTCTATTTTTATTTTTAAGAGGGGAGAGCAGAACAGTTTTAGAATGAACAAAATCAATTGGTACCAGTTTGGGGAATAAGCCGTTTTGAATAGAGCTGTCAAGACATTTGCGATCTGTTTGGTCCTGTGTTCACAGAAGGCTAAAGGTTTCATAATAAAAAGTAAGAGGTTTTTATTCTTTACCACTTCGATACCAGCAGCCTCATAACACTTGAGGTGATTTTAGCTGTTTTGTTGTACCCTAAAGCACAAAAATGTACATCTGTATTTATACTCACATGCACATGTGTACAAAATCATCTATAAGAAAAAACAGAATCTTAGCCTCAGTATTGTTTTAAGTGTAGGGATAAGCATGATAGCTATCAAGAGGCCTTCTTATTGAATTTAAGATGTATTCAGACTTTCTTCAATAAGATCACGACGTAGAAAAGAGTTGCTTGGAAGAACTCTGAGGATTTTTACTCATGGCTTCAAACATCACTAAATGGTTAAGTAGCACGTAGCATGAAGAAAAGTCCTTCATCAATCAAAACCTCTTTTTTAGACACTAAGTGTCTTTCTCTCATATTGTAACAATACTAAGACCCTCCCTCACAAAAAACAAAAAACAATAAATAAGCTCTGATACCATACCCCTTTAGATTTAGCTCAATATGCCGTTAATATGAAAAGAATTTGACAGTTTACATAAGGGATGTGACCTGGTGCCAACAACCTCTGGCTTCTCCATTCTCCAGATGGTAGCAGATTAGTAGGCTGCCTTTATTCTCATAAGATTTTCCCCCCTATGGAAAAACTATAAAGGCCAATTCTGTTCCAAACTTCAAGTCTCCTTCACAAATGTCTACTCAATTCTGGGCCTTAACTAATGCCTATTAAAAGAAACCCTTGGGCCTGAAGCTGGGCCGGGTGGGGGTGGGGGGGGTGGGAGACTAAGGCAAACTTAACTCTAATGCTTGCCTTTAAAAGGTCTATTGACAGAAACAGTGGGGAGAGTTTGAACTAATGTTAACTTAAAGAAAAAGACTGGTGAGATTCAATTGTGGACATGAATGCTTGCTTGAGTTTGATCTTGAGGGGGCTTAAGATAAGGGAGATAAAAACCTAAGCCTACTTACATATTAAAAAATGCAGTTGTGCTAAATTCACTACATACCACTGTTCTCAATTTGATTTATGTCCATCATCACCAAAGATGTTGAAGGACATCCCTGTCTAATAAGGTAAAAAGCCAAAGTAGAGGGCACTTGCTGTGCTTTGCTAATGCAAACATGAAAAATCATTTCCTGACAATACATGATGTTCTTTCACATTAACTCTTCACATGTAAGAAAGAATAAAAGTTAAAGTTTTCTTTGATCCTGGTTTGGAGGTATATTTATAACAAGGGGTTAATCAAAAAGATCTGAGAGGTGAAAAACAGTCCTTAATCTGTAAGAAAGTCTTCCCCCAAGGGACAGGTAGTGATCTTTGAATAATCAGGAAAAAAATCATTTCATAAACAGATTGACCATAGTCAATGTTTAAAAACATTCAGCTGCACTTAAAATTCAGAAAGCTGGGTAAATATCTCCCCAAAATATTTGTCTTGTTTTGTGGTCACCTGGATACATACTATATTTTCTGAAGGAAAAAAACTGTTTTCTAAGAATCTTTTGAATACATGTACACTCTTTTTGTTCCATTTAGTTAATAAAAATTAGATACTTTTTATGCAACTTTTAATATTTTTATTAATATTTTATAATGAAAACAAGTCATACAGCCCAAGGTCCCTACCCTAAAGAACTTTACAGCCCCCTAGGAAAACTGGACCACAGAAATGAGAAGTTTTAATAAAAATTCAAGACATTAGGAAGAAAGAGCTCAAAAAGAAAAGCGGCAGTGTCTAGGATACCGACTATTTAGCACAGTCTACTTCTCCAAGTTTCCAAAATCATTTAGTTAAGATCATCAGCATTTATTTCCCAATAGCAAATACATTCAGTAGTCTCTAGAAATAAAACTTTTCATGGAAGTCTCAAAAGCAATAAAAAGGGAAAGATTTATTTTATTGTTCTTTTCTGCAAACTGTCTCATTTCCTTAAGAAGGAAATACTAGGCAAACAGTAACTTAAATGGTCACGTTAAACACTCACCCAAGGAAACCTAGCCTGGAATGATGACAGCTCAGAACTCCTCTAAGTGAAACGCCTAGTTCTCCAAAGGCATGCTAAAATGGATTGTTTTCAACAGATGTTTTCTAGTCTTCAACTCTTACTGCAGTGTTCTAACAAAATATCCTTTTCATTGTCAGTATCATACTCTTTTTAACTGAGAAAAGTTATATCCGGGTTTGAAAAAAACACACACACTATCCCCCAATCCAATAACTGGGACCATCCTGGCAATCAGATAACAAGTTTAGGAAACGGCTTAAGGAAATGAGCTAATAACTTGACTGCACACAAGCAGATTATCTCTGATTGCTACAAAGAATGCTATTAGGGGGTACTATGTTTTCAAGTGATCATTTTTCCAGCCTGTTACCGAAAGGTTAATCTGCAGGCTTATTCATAAAATCAATTTTGAATAATGCCAAATACAAAAGAATTAGCATTCATAATCAGGAACTATGCTGACATTTCTCTCAATTGTCTTAGAGAAGACTAATTCAGGTATTTTCCTGTTCATAAATTTACCATAATAATAAAGGATATATATGGATATATATATATATATATATATATATATATATATATATATATATCTTTATCAACCAACACTCTGTTTACCCAGCAAGTTGGAGTAGACTCATGAAAGGAAAATACAAGGGTTGTTTATAAAGGCTCTTTTAAAGCTGTTATCCTCAAAATTCTTTAGTTCATAAAGATGAGGGAACATGATCAGAGAAACTTGCCTTAACTGCTATTTAACTCCCCCAAAATACTAAACCTCCTTCCTTTAGAACCTCAGGAGAACTGCTTATATTGTGAAATTCCAAAGTATGATGAAACTCTTTCTCTAATCCAAAATCATTACACACACAAACTCCCGTCATCCCATAACTTAACATTCCAGGGTTATCTTTGGTCCAAAACAGAACTCTGTTTTAACCTGCCCACCTATGTGAGCTTTACTCAGAAAATTTTACCTAAATATTAAGGGGCCAATTGTACCAGTTCTCACCCTTGGCTGGCAGCAGACCAGACTGGGAAATGTAAATTAGAATACCTTTCACCTGCAAAATGACTAACAGAAATGCCAATACATTCGCTCAGGCCCTGGGGGGTTTCAGAGGCACTCTGGCCACCTGGTCACTCTGAAACAAGTTGACTGTGAACATAAAACTCAAACCTTGCTTGAGAAAGTAGCCTGGGAAAACGGGAAATCTGCCATTCCCAGATGAAGTCAGTTTCTCGGCTGGGCTGTTGTGTCTATGAACAACATTTCGTAGTTCCTATGAAATCTAAATATCAGATATTAAGGCGGGCCAAGAAAAAAAGAGCCGTGTGCCCTTTTCTGATACAGAAAACCCAGTGAATGTTTAGCGATAAGGGTCGGATCCAAAGGGCACACCAAAACGGTGAAATTTTAGGATGCCTCACTCCAGCTGGATTACATCCAACACCCACTTATCTGAGATAGAATTAGACCAAATGTCAAGAGGAAAGAATGGACAAGCTTACCCCTTCGCATATCAGGAAGAGCTGTTCTTAGTGTTTTGCTGACATTTTAAGTATAAAAGGGTCTTATTGTAAACCCTGGACCCCCAGAAGGGCTGCTTCAAGAGAACTCTGAAAGGAGAGATTAGTTGGGGGAGCTTCAGCATCAGATTCCACCTTTCAATCATGTTAGACACAGAGCTTTGGCTACTTTTTTGCTTAAAGTCATGCATGTGGTCAAAAGTTTAATTATATCACCGGCTGCATCAGCAAGTGTATTGTCTGCTGTCCGCAGGAGGGACAAAACCTTTTTGGTGCACTGGGGTTCAGACATCACTATGGAAGCCTTCCCGAAATCTTGGGTTATGCCTGACAGTTGGTATTTTTTCCCTTAACTGATCAAAGAACATAGACTGGATCCTGATAAGACTATAAAAGGTTTCTCTCAAATTGTAAACTTTGCAAAGAGAGTAGGGGCCTCATTAAAACAGCTGAGTTTTTAAGGAATGGAGTCTAAACACAATCAAATTGGCACCTTTGACATAACTGAGTGGTTCTTTGCCAGCCACTCATTCCTTCATTTAGTCAACAAGAATTTATTAAATGCTTAGGTGTTGAGACGATGTAAAAAAGTGCCTCTCCAGAGAAGTTTGCAATCCAAGCCAGCCAAAACACCAAGTCATTAAACCAGTTATGAGTCCATCAGACTGGTTATGCATGTAGATTGGGCCTAAATCCATGAAGTCTGAAGTAACCATGAATTTCATTCTGAAAGTTGAGAAATGCTGATTGTAATCAGCTTTTGGTTGAGGTACAAGGCAAGAGGGAGCTGCCCTGTGAACCGGCTTCCAGGCCAGAGAGGACAGACCATGAGGGGGCCACATGGGACCACAACCAGCTGCCAGTTCTAATCAGGAGAGGATTTTTTAAAAAGTGAAAAACTATTCCAGACCTTCTATAAATAGCTTTCAGTATGAAGATAAGTGGTCTAAAAGTTCTAAGATATGTCAAATAGAAAAAATAAATGCTAAATGGCATAAGCCAGAATAATCAGACAAGAGCCTCCTTATAAGCACCCATTGTTAAGAACATCTGTCCAGCTAATTCCTGTGATGACAGATTTTTGTTCCCCACAAACACACACACTCACACCCATACACACTTGCCAAGCAGAATTCATATTTCAGTTAAAGGATATAACAGCAATATAATACACAAAAGAAAAGGCCACTACTCTCTGAAGCTGACAGTCAGTCGGTGATAATATGCGCCGACTTATAATTGGGCACAGTCAGCCCAGTCTGTAGAGCCTACACAATGTTTTAATTTTTTGTAATGAAATAAAAATGAATAAAATGCAGTCTTGATTATATTCATCTTTCTACCAATACAGTCATAAAAAAGAACTTTTAATATTTTTTCTTAACCGGGGAAACAGCCCATGAAGACAAAAGTACTGAGGGCCTGGACAATCATATTGTGGCTCTGATCTAAAGGGCCACTTCTTTGTGCCTGCAAGGCCACGAACTCCACACAACATCTCTATTCTTCCCAGCAGCTCTATAAGTATTAACACTGCCCACATCTGATATATGTGGAAACCATACTGCAAAAAGCTTAAATAATCTTGACACAGAAGAAAGAGCATGGATTTTAGAGACAAGCACAGCTGGATTGGAATTCTGGCTCTTCCATTAACCAACTGTGTGACATTGATAAGGTATACTTCCAGGTCTGAGAATCAGACAACCTGTGTGCAGAAAGCCTAGTACATAAATAGTGAAAAATAGTACCTATTACTATAATCATAATTATTGCCCAAGGTGATATAACTACTGAATCAGCAGCCTGACTCAGGTCTACTATTGAGGTCTTTTCTTCAGACTTCTGGGTCCTCTTTGGACTTACTTGTACAACAGACAGACAAGAAGTCTTAAGAATTCTCTAGCTGTGTTACCCAGTCCTTAAAAAAGAGAGACCACCCTTGAATAAAATCATTGAGGGCAGAATAGAAACAATTTTAAAAGCCACTGTTAATAGTGTCACTGTGCTTCTTTTGCTTCTTACTAGCAGAAATCATCAATATTACTTGGTAATGCTAGGTCAAAAACTGCAGGACAAATTAATTGTTCAGTTAAAATGCTTTCCTTCACCAAAGAGGCTGCGCCCTTGATTCACTTCCAGCAACACTTTCCCAACCTGAGCTGCACTGCTGACCTGCTTCATTCGGTAATTTCACTTACTAGTCAATCCAGCTCTCCCC
Organism: Furipterus horrens; assembly: GCF_987537825.1. NCBI lineage: Eukaryota > Metazoa > Chordata > Mammalia > Chiroptera > Furipteridae > Furipterus > Furipterus horrens. The sequence goes on from NW_028327175.1 coordinate 73,620,750, forward strand.
AGTTGTTCATAGTATTTCAACCATCTTACAAAGAGGTGGAATGTTTAACTAACCACAACTCCGAATATTTATAATAAAAGTCTTTATCCATAAATCTTAACAGTTCGCAGTCATCCATAGCATTTCCTGGACTTTTCAAGGCTGACTTTTACATGCTTTTGATGAGGACTTCAACAATAATTCAGCTCCTCAGAAAGGTTTATTAGAGAGCTAAATAATCACACTTCTGAAGGTACACAACAAAGCTGTACAGCTACACACAAATTATAATTTAAAGAGCTCTTTTCAGTTACCAACAGTCATTGCAACTGAAGATGCTTAATTCTAAAAGTTCCAGCTCTGCCAAGACCTCATAAACACTATGAGGAATGTTCCATTTAGAGACAATTCTGATAATTCTGTATTCAGATTAAAAAAATATGGACATCTGCACAAAAAACAGAGTATATACTTTAATGAATCCATTTTCTCCTGCTATTTTATTCCCCGTTATAATTTGATCATCTCTTCCTGATTGTCTGAAATGATGATAAATTAGAGTAACTGCAAAGCAAAAAGGGAGAGAAAACCCATCCCCTTTCACAGAAAAGAGAGAGAAAGAAAAGAACGAAAAACAAGCACACACACATATTGTTTTGTCCCACTCCATTAGCTGTGTCCATACAAAAAGTTTGGCTGGTTTGGTCAATTCGTTGCCTTCTGAATAGTAGGAATCTCTGATCTTAAAGTCAGTATGTCCAAAAAAACAGAAACTTGGGGAATTTCCTGATTTCAGCACTAAGCCAGCATACTGAGAATAATTTTTACTGTAAATCTGTGTTTGGGAGTGAATCTGGAAAGTGACTTAGGAAATTTTTAAGATGCGTGCGTGTATGTGTGTGTGCATACAAAATATATCATAGTGCAGTTGCAGCAAGATCTAGTTAAAGTTGAGCAATTCAGGCTGTGAACAACATAGCCAGCCAGCCCATGTAACTCGGATCCAGCTCCTTCCTCCCCAACACGCTCATCTGCCAAAATTTCTTAATCACATCCAGAAACATCCTATCTTTCACCTTGGAACAATCGAATACAAGGTAAACTCTTCCATAAACACAGTACTGAAAGAGACTTTAGAAATAACTTAGTCCACTTCTTTCTCTGCTTGCTAACGTTTCATCCCTCTGTGATATGATCCTGAGAGATTATCCATTATCATGGTCCTTTACCCCTGAGACATATGAAGAATAACAAAGAGCAACAGAGACACATGGTGCCTTTAGGGACATAAACAGCCCCCAAAAAGGAAAGAAGTTCCACTAGTCAAGAGCACCTTGAATATCTGATTATGCTGCAGACCAGAATTATACTGCAGTTCCAATGAAGAGTATTTAAAAATCAGTTCCAAAGCCATCTACACGGGCGACCCAGGGCTGCTGGAGCCTCCACCACCAGGCCCAAGGCTGGGATTGAATTTCCCCAGACAGCTCACTACTGCAGACAATAACAGTTGCCACATTCAAGTTTCATATGTTATAACACCCTGTGATTTAGACTCAAGTTCCACTTGTACAGCTGCCTGCCTTCGCGAGTAAATGGGAACAGAGGGTAGAGTCTAGGTCCCTGTGCAGGGAAAACAGATCCTCTTATATCTTGAGACAAATTTGCTGTCCCCGGGCCTCATGAGCACCCACACTTCTGCCATTTTAGCAGCCAAAACATCTCTGCTAGATATTCAGAAGAGGCTGTCAGCTGCCTGTGGTAGATTCTCCTCATATCACCGACATCAACTGAGGTCAATGCAAACAAGTAAAAGAGACTCAGAGGGGAGAGAAATTGGGGGAAAAGGGGACAACTGTAATTGAAAAACCAAAATAAAAAAATTAAAAAAAAAAGAGACTCAGAGGGGGAAAAAGCACCTAAAATCCCCTCTGTTCAAAAAAATGGAGAAAAATAACTGATTTCTGCATGCATCTGGAAAACAAACCCTGGGAGACAAAAGTCTCATTCTAAGTACAAGAGTATAAATTAATCGTATGTAAGTGGAAGATGAGTGTGAAAAAAGACTTTTACAAAGATAAAATGGCAGTAGTTCTAATAGAGTGGCACAGTATTACAGTCAGTTTTCACTTTTTAATTAGTTAAGTGTTGTGTGTTTTTGCATGCTAAGGCATTCGCCACCCAGTTAGTGTTCAGCCTGGAATATAGCAGGTATTCAATAAATATTGGTGGATTGAACAGTTATTTTAAAAATAATTGTGTTTATGAATCCTTCAATATATCTTCAGAAGAACTTAGGTTCCTGTGGGCCTGGTATTATGTTTTGTTCACTTCAGCATATATAAACAGAATACTACAAATAACAAATGACTTAAATGTTTGGCAAACAGAATATGGGCCTTCTGAAGACTTAAGACTTGTAAATTACATTTCTTTTGCTAGTTTAGGAAGCTAAATGTTTTGGTGTTGCACAACCTAAGCAATCAGAAACAATTTCCCACTGAATTCTACGACAAGTCCCAGAGGTGATCTTTTCATTATTGTCCAGATGATATTCCTTTGTGATAATTTTTCAATGTAATTTTTATTTTCATCAGCCCTATAAAATGAATGATTGAGAATAAAACTAAGTATAATTTCTAAGGAATATATGAAGGTCTTATACAAAAAAAAAAAAGTAAAAATAAATGGAACTCATGCTCTTTTTCTCTTTTTCTGTTCCTCTCCTCTCTCCTCTCTGGCCATATCAATGTCAATAAATTCCACATTCCATCTCAAACAACAAATGAGTAGAAGATTATCTTTTCAAGGAAACAGCTGTAAATAACTATAATCTAGTTAGTAAGATTCCTTTATGGCTAGAAAGGTTATAACAACAGGAGTCCTAAGTTTCCCTGACCAAAAACTTTAATCCCCTCCTATAGGGGAACAACAGGACATCTTCTCAAGTTCAAAAAAAAGTCACATGTATAATATTTATCTATATGAACTAGCAATAAAGAACCAGAATAAAGAATTTTAATCCTATAAAACTGAGGTAAAGATCCAAGGGTCTCATAACTGAATATTTTCTGAAGAAAAGTGATAAGCTAGCTTAATATGAATTAGTAGTCTTTGTCCTAAGACTTACCATTGCCCCACAAAAAACACAGCAGGCCTGACAGAATATCCAAATAAAATCGGCTAAGTTTCAAACAACTCAAAATGAATTAGGTTCCGGACGTGGACAACAGTGTGGTGATTGCTGGGGGAAGGGTCATAAGGGGACCAAATGGTAATGGGGAAAAAATACAATAGAAGTTAAATTTAAAAAGAAATAAAAACAAAATGAATTAAGAATAATTTATTTAGCCAAAAATTTTGGTTCAAATTTAAGTAACTAAATACAGAAAATATGAAATATCAGGTTCTAATGGAACACTAACAATAGGGATATAAAAATATTAATTGTGCACTACTATATACCAGGCATTGGCAAAACAATGAGAATATGAGGGGTATAATTTCCTCATTCTTTAATGTGAACTTGCATCTTCAAACCTGTTTCCAGGAAATGAGGGTTTCAATGGAAATGCTTGTTGCTTGGTAACAACAGAGAGGGTACGCTGTAGGACCAGACCCACCTGTGAAGGCCAGCCAGCATGGGTCATACTGTAGCTACAGAGCAAAGGCTACTTACTGTAGCTAAGAGAGAAAAGGGGTCTGTATAATGGGACATCAGCACTGCCATGGAAAATCAGTTTGTACCTTAGAAGATAGACATGAGTATTGCTTATTTCCAAAATTTATTTTCTTTGGAAGAAGATAGCTCTGATCCAATAAGAATGGAGAATGTCTTTTATTTGAAGGTGAAATGAGGCACTAATAAATTGAGTTTTTTCATTCCTCTGGAAGATACCCACAGCAAACCAGATAGGACAAATGCAGGCCAAACACAGGTAGATTATCTGGTGACTGTTGACCTTCACACTTAATATATACCTCAGAGCAGAGATGAGGGCCCCCTACTCCTACTCACAGTTGCAGAAAAGAGTCCATCATGGAACTAGGCAGCCTTGATGTCCACAGGACTCACATAGCTCTAGGGAAACACCACATGCAAACACTCCCACAGGTTCCAATTAGCTCTGTGGGAATACCATGAGGTCCAGGATGCTCTGGGAATATCGGTATTTTTCCCACATGACCAATCAGAATCCCCTTAGGAAGTTCACCAAACAAAACTCTGTCCCTAAGAGACCAATGAATTGAGCAGTAAGCCAAGAACACTGCCTGAGTTATGCTCTGAAGTAACTTCAGAATTTCAAGGTGACTGGAATCCAGCAGTCGCCATATTCATCTAAAACAGAGGCCTCTAACACTGGGGAGTCTGGCTCACTGAAGATGAACCCATTCTGGATGTCCTTATAGCAAAACTGGCTGTCCAAAATTCAGTCCATCTAGGGAACGAAGCACAGCCAGGGCACAGACCCCAAGACTTATACATTCCCTAAATTTATTATTAAAGAATTAGTAAACTTTAAATGCAAGAGCTGGACATTTCTATCCCAAATATTATTTGAGTCATCACCTTCTAAACATTGTCACTCTTCTCTTAGTATAAAACTCAACCATTAAGAAATGCAATCGGCACAATAAGCGTCTCTGATTTGTTTTCCTTACCAACTGACAGCATTTTCTAATACTTATTGCTGATGAGCAACTTGCTATCAATTTTCATGTCAATTTTCCTGCTTTCTAGCTATGGGATCTTATGTGAATTTCCCTGTATATGGTAGTTATTAAGTAAATATTTGTGGAGTGAATGAACAAATGAACTGAATGTTATTAGAATACTGTAAGGGTTCACACAGAGAATGTAAGGAGCCTGGCATGTTGTAGGCACTCAGTTATTGTGAGGCAAGACCAGAGGTGGTGGTAATGGTAAAGAGGTGGTCAGTGTGGTATTCTACTGTTGAAACAAAAGACACATCAGGTAGAGAATATTCCCTGGTCAGGAGGAAAAGTCATCCTCCAACAGATAGGATTTGAATAACAGTTTCATATAATATCTATGACAATAGGCAGTGAGTACCATTTCCTGTTTCCCATTTACAATGAGAGCTACTGGATGGAAATTCTATGCTAACTTCTATAAAATATAAAATCCAAAGACCCTCTTACTGACACCCAAGCAGCTGGCTCATTTCCTCTTGCACCACTTAAAAAATCCAAAGGGTTTTTCCTCATACCCTCAATTTCTTGCCATTTCTAATAGAGCAACAGCCAGTTCACGGCAAGTAGAGAAGCAGTTTGGGGATCGGGAAACGTAAATTCTTCCAAGAGAGAACGGAATTTCAGTCACCAAGTTAGGGTGCTGATAAATTCTAAAGGCTATTAGGACACATGTAGCAATAAGAAAATCCAGAAATAGCATCCTTTTCATGTCTGAAAATTGCGAATATAGAAACAATTTTCATAATGGATCTGAGGTGAATCAAACAATGGCACTGGGTCAGACGCTATACCCACTATCCAAGACAGGTGAATCCAAAGGAGGGAGATTTAATAGAGTTAGTGAATCCTTTAAAATCAAATGTAAAAAATATCATTCTCTTTCCATAAGAGAAGTTGAGAAGTGTTATAGCCAAAATTAGCACTAAATGTTTCAGAACTGTGGTTACAAGTTACATAGGAACATCTGGATGGTGATTAAAAAAAAACTAGAAGATATTATATGATATAACATAAAACTAAGTTTGGGGGACAGTATAGTTCACTGGTATGTTTAATGCTTTGAATAGCACAGTAAGTAAAACTGCTAAAATGAAGACTACTATGTAAAGCAGATCACTCAAAGAGAAAAATCAGACTGACATCAAAATCCCCAACAAACTAATGCTGGAGTGGGTGCATTTTTAAAAAAGGGACTTCTCATGCCACTGGATTGAAAAATATTATGTTTACAAAGCTTTCTGAATTCTTTGATTGACTCATGGAATTGTTCAAATTCAGGTATTTCTGTTTTATTCAGCCATGCTCAATTAAGAATAGAGCCTGCCAAATAAAGCTCACTGCATAAAGATCTGCAATCGTGGAGATAATTGCTCACAGTAATGATTTCTAAAGGCACTTCACTCCTAGAAATCAGGAAAAGTAAGCTAGCCTTTCCTATAAAGAACTAAACAAGGATGGTAAACAAATACATCTCCAGACCTAATTAGGATTATTGAGTAAACAACTAGAATAACAGGCCTCATAAATCCACTTTTAGAAAGAACAGCTAAAAGCATGAGATTGATAAAGGATTTCGAACCATGAATAGAAAGTAAAATGTAGGACACACTGTTATACCTGTGCATCTAGACCCAAGAAAATGTATCTTGTGCTACTGTATTCCAGGCATTCCTGGAGCGTTTTTACCTGATGATTATTTTTATTAGAACGCTCTCCAAAATAATTATAATCCAGAATACATTTTACATGCAGGGTGTGGTTTCAATGTGGTTTTAAAATTCATGATACAAGTCAATGGGACAGTAGTTCGAAGGGAAATGCACCAATCTTTTTTTTTTTTTTTTTTAATTATTATGTATCGGTTTCAGGTGTAAAACTCAGTGTTAGACAATCGTACACTTTACATAATGTTCCTCTCGCTATTTCCAGAACTCCAACTGGCACCATCAGAAATGCGCCAATCTTAAAAGAGCAAAACTACTCTATAAAGCGAAGCCTCTCAGTTCCGAAGGGAAACCAACAACACTCCTACAGAAATTAATTATTTTAATGGAAGAATTTAGGTTAAAAATTGAGAGACAATTTTGTCTTTAACAGTTTTTAGCATTATCAGTGCATGACCAAAAAATACTACAGAGTTTCTATTTCTAGAAAAATAATTGTATGAGTTAACTGCCTTTCAGATGTGACTAAGTGTAATCTTAAATGCGCATAGAAGGATCAAGTAGATTGTTTCTTCCAGAAGCTTTCCAGACCTGTGTGTTGATGTAGACTGAAAGGACACACACCTAATCTCTTAGATACCACATTTATTTTCTCCTGTATCTTAGCAAAATGTAGAAAGCAAGGAAAAACAGAAGGACATAGGTTAATTTTCTAAACAATATCATGAGAGCATGCAAGAGACATGTACATGGTTACCATGTATTAAACAGGAAAATGTCTGCTAACACTCTTAACTGAACCACGCACATCTCTTCCTCTCCTCTGCCTGTCCTCCTCTCCTCCTCCTTTTGATGGGAAATAAGGGAAGTAGTAAAAGTGGAAGCCTCTTGGCCTCCAAAGAAACCTGAAAGTTATTTCAGGACTCTCGGAAGACTTCTTGACCTACTTGTATGCTGGGGGGAAGGGGGAGAGGAGAGGAGGGAGGAAAAGTGGCAGAAATAATGTAACATTGTTAAGAGGTATGATAATAAAGCATTTGCACTTGAAACTGTATCTGTAACAGAAATCACTCTCTATGGCTAGGACAAGGCCATCAGTTTTTCTCCCTGTCTTTGCCACCTACAATTTTAAGATAGGACAATTATTCCTCTCTTCTGAGGTTGTCACTCTCTAACAACTAGGAAAATAAACCAGGCAGCAGGAGATGCTAAGAAAGGACAGATGCACCCACAGGACACTAAACCAATGACTGCAGGCCTTATGGTGCCAGGCACGAAGCTGCAAACCAACACACACAAAATGAAATCATCAAAGCCAGATAAACTGGGAGCACTACAGAACAAACATGTGCAAGGATGAAGCTAAAACTTGCAATGACTTCTTCCTTGGCTCAAGCAATAATAATTCATTTAAAAATATGGTTGGCAGGAAATTAGTCAGACAAACAAAACCCCTGTCTGGGAAGATTGTTCTACTTGCTGCTTTCATAGTTAGAATTAAGTCTTCAAACAACTAGATTTTATTTTTATTAAAGACAAAAACAATAGAGGCAGCCACCAGGCCTTTTGGCATATTGCTCCACAGTTAGAATACAGAACCAGGAGGCCCATTCCGGTCACCCCAATTATAGCCTATGTCCTGGAAGATCATCTCATGATTTCTCTTTTCTTCAAGTGATATTCGTCGCCTATTTATTCTGGTCTCTCTGCACTGACACTAATCTGCCTTGAAATTGGCTGATTCCGCTCAAGCCATGTTTACAGGGAAGCGAGTTTCATCAGGCTGTTCTTGTTCATAGACCAGTTTACGCTCTATAGCAGAGAGATTATTAAAAACTATATATTACGTGCATACACTTTAAAATGACTCAACTTGGGGAAGATATCTGCATCATATCTGCATTTCATTGCCTGGGTTGTAGAAAGGAGACAGGTAGCATTACAATCTCGAATGGATATTGTTTCCTAAATATATGATCCTCCATGAGAAACATTTAACAACTGTTAGTGCCCAGGAGACAAAGGCTAAGGGGGAAAAATGTGTGCAATAGAACGTAGAAAGGGATGGGAAGAGAGGGGAGAAGACTCATTCAAATTGCCAAGCTGAGCATTAACCACAAGGAGAGAAAAACAAATGTTCTATGTTTTGCACAAACATAAATTGCATCTAGTAATTTAGCTAATTCCTCTTCTTGAACAGGTGCTCTGGCTGCAATACATCGTCAAAAGTGTGCACAGCACACTGGCTTCTATAAAAGTTACCAAGGGTCCTCAACTTGCTCTAAAAAAGATTTCCAACATTCCCTGGCACTGGCGTTATTGAGTTTTTCCCAAGCCTTTGCCAGGTATGTGACAGTGTGAGAGTGAAATCTACCCTAGAGATAGTCTACAGTCTAGGCATTTTGAGAAATTATGCAGGTGGTCACAGTTTTAGGCGTGCTAAGCTGAATGAATTATGCTTGAAAAGGAGGAGCAGGACGAACGTATTAAGTCGACAGATAGCCATAAACGCTAAATATAAACAAGAGATTTAATGTTCTCATAGACTAAGCTCAAAACTGCTTAAAGAACCAGAGTCAGTCATTTAATTCCCAGACCCTCTTCTATTCAGATTGTAAAAGCAAAGTGACTGAACAATATAAAACAAGTTGGGGGCGGCGTGGGGTGGGGGAGGGTAATCAAAGGCCCTGCTAGTATCCAAGTGAGTTAAGTAGCCTCTAAAAGGAGAAAAGTAATTATAAACAGACAGGCTGGCACACGTGCATCAGTAAAGACAAAAACTACAACTCTTTGTCATAGTAAATATTTTAAAACTGTGGAATGAAGTTGAACTACATGGAGTTTCTTCTGCAAAAAAGGTACAAAGCTGGAAAGTGGAGCATCTCTCAAGTGGGACTTGAAATGAGTGAGGCAATTTGCCTGTAGCTTTATTTTACCACCATCATTTTATAAAAAAATGTCTAGAAGAGACCATCCTTTAACGCTCATTGCTTATTTGCTACCTTGGTTATTGATTTTGATCCCAAAACAGGAGAGGGGCTTTATCTATCTATCTTAGGTGCTAAAGCATCTGTTTGCCTGAGCTTGCCCCTTGCTAAGTAAACCTAAATGACTTGGTTTGTTCTCTCCTTGCTTATAGTTCCTAATTACTAAATTTGTTCCTCCATAAACCCTGCCAGGAAAAGAATTTCCTCGGTGTCCCTGCCTTCTCCTGACAATGAATCACTATGTTCCCTTGTCTTATGTAAATATATGACCAACACACTATTTACATAGGACCAGGAAACAGCCATTCCTTCTGTGCCCTGGCTCTGCTCACGTGCACTGGGTTCCACACCCCAGTGCCAGTCTGCTCCGACAGGAGGCAGACCCAGACAAAGTGGCCCAGAAATGCCCCAAGGAATGTTAACTTTGGCTCTCATCAGAGGTGGTGATCTGGGATGGACAAGTCCAGCTTCTCTACCTTGGTTTCCTCATCTGTACAAGAATGCCTTCCACCAAAGCAGTTTAGAGGAGAAATGTAAATGGCTAGGAAAGGCTGTCAAGACCTTTATAAAAATGCTAAAAGAAACAGACATAACTCATCTCCTCTCTTGCGGTGGTAGTTCCTTCCTCTATCCTAAAATTTAACCTCTAAACCACAACCTTAGGAAGAATGACATTCTTGAAATGCTTCCAACTAAGTTCCACCCAGAGGGAGGAGAATTTATAGTTCTGTGTCAAATGTCAGTGATCTGGGATCTCTCTAGTGACTGGCATGATTTTATCTTAAAAGTAAATGGTGTGCACATGTAGGCAAGAATCTCACGTTTTAGTGCCAAAGGCTGGAGCAGGCTTACTGCAACCACAACTGCTTTCAGAAATTGTTTTGAGAAATAATGTGACCAAAACCCATTTAGATAGTCATTTGGATAGTTTATGTGCCCATATTTACAAGCATTTTCCATACCAACAATCATAGATGCTTGTAACCAGTTTGGTTCTTAATGCAAAAATTTTAACAGTTGTGTGGGTGGGTCAAGAGGGGAGAGTGTGTGTGTGAAGTGAATCTATCATTGTACACATTTTATTGCCATCTGTTGTTTCAATGATTTTTAATTACTTAACATGGAATTCTCAGTGCTGAGAATTTATTTAAAAGTAGGCTACCCTGATCAAATAGTTCCCATGTGTTGAGGGCAGGTGGGGAGCAGGAAACGAAGTTACCGAAATCAGGGATCACAAAAAGTCCTCAGCCTCGTACCTGCTTTACTTGGCTGGCACTGGTTTTTTTTTTTTTGTTTGTTTTTTTTAACTTGAGCCAAGACTTAAAAGTCAGTATAGAATTGACAACAACAACAACAACAAAAAAAAAACTAGATTATTAGATTTTTATAAAAATATGGTAACATCTGGCAACACTGTTCTTATTAATATTCATGCCCAGACATAGAGCTGAGCAGCAGCCACCCCTTGAGGTAGGGCCTGTACTCTTCCTATGAACACAGTCCCATTTCTTTGTATAGCGCCGTTTCTTCCTCACTTACTAGTGTTATTCACTTGGCCTTTATTGACATTTGAGGTGGAGATACCTGATATACATCAAAGAGTTCCACACAGGCAGATGCTTAATAAAGCTCAATTCAATAAATGAGTCAATGAAGAACCAAACTTTAAGAACATCTGAGTAGGCAAGCACTTACTTTTTCTACCATCAATTTTATAGACATATTAAGGTATATTTTCAAATGGAGTTATGACATTTAAAAAGTAGTTGGTGTTGAAGAAGCTTCAAGTATACCAGTGTTCATTCGCCACAAAATCACAATACACACCTGGTACACAAATTTGACTGTGAAGTCTGCTAATGGATGCAAACATAGCCCCAATTCGTGCACAAAGCTAAGCCAAATACCACATCATTTGTAATATGACAGGCTTTACATACTCTATGAATTATATTTTTTATCTGAAAAATTGACCATACCCAAAACTACTGCTTTAAAAATTATTGAAAACTGGTCTTGAGTAGAGGAAATGAAGCAGACCAACGGTATGATTTCTTTTAGATGGCTTTAAACTTATTCCACAGAAGTTAAGAGAGTACCAACCCCAGTCTAAACACTTCTACCAAAAGCTGCTGAGACAGGCTCATGTAGGACAGGACCCCTTTAGAACGGGAGGACCCCTAAGATGGGACAGACAGGGCCACTCAACAGAAATGTATCTGCATCAGTAAGCAGGACTCGCTCGCTGGGAAGCTTCATGCAGCTAAGGAGGTGAAGTGAGATCTGCCACTGGGACTAAACCATCACACTTCCTAATTCTTTTTACCAAAAGGGAGCCCTCTGTCACTTTTTTCTGTGAATGAGCCAGAGTGGAGACAGGAAAAAACCAAGCTTCTTTTGCCTCATTTTTCTGGGTAGCACCAAGAAAGCACCAATGAAGCAAAATCTGTAAAATCTAATGTTTCACAAAAGCAGCAGTGAAAAATAGGAAGGAGGAAGTGTGAAATGAACCTGCAGAAGTTGTAGCACATGACCTCTGTCCGTGCTCCTATTAGCCGTTTCTGTGTAAGTCCTTGGTATCCAAGGATGTATATTAGCATCTGTTTTGAAACAGCTCTGAAGGCAGCTGGGAAAAAACACTGATCAGAGACAGACACTCGGCCATTCTGCACACTCCTCGCTGTCCATCATCCATCCAAAATGGCCACAACAGGCCTGACTTCTTCCAGGAGGCAGCATCCTCCCGTCAGAGAATGGGACCTTTGGTGTTGAGCCATGCATGGCTGTGCACCAGGAGAACAACTGTTCTCTCTGGAAGGTGAAGAGATTTCCAGCCAACCTGCCTGATTCTGCTAACGTAGATAATGCCAAGGCTACAATGGGGAGAAAACTCTACTGCTCTTGACTTAAAAATTCAACCTCCTCTGTGGATCCCAGGCCAGGCCCAGGTGTGTCAGAGGTTTTTAAACCCTGACAGCAAAGGTGCTCGATTCTGGCTGCCCGTTACAATCACCTGGGAGCTTTTAAACCAACCAATGCTTGGGCCTCAGCTGATTCAAATTAAATGAGACTCTCTCCCTGCGAGGTGATTCTAAATGCGTGGCCAGTGTTGTTGAGAACCACAGATCTAGGAGGATTAAAGTGAAAAGGGAAACAGAACCAGAAGGGGAATGCTAACTCAAAAGAATAATGCAGAGTAAAAGACGAAACATTGCTATGGAAGTGCCCCTCCCAATGCAATTTCTGCAAATTTACTCTGTGTCTCCCAGGACTGCCCAGGTCTAGTCCCTCCTCTCCTGACCCAGCTATAACCTTCTTTCCACCTGAAAACCCTTTAGTTATTTATAATCCAGTTGTTTTTCAAGCTACTAAACTAATATGACATTCCGCCTTCTGGAGAATCCTTGCTTCTTATAAAATGGTTATTTAATTAGTAAATGAGGTAAGACAAAATAAGGTATGCGCTGTCCTCTCATTACGTCTCCTTGCTGGCTCTGGGAAAAAAAAGGCATCTTGTTTCAAATAACACTATAAGCTTGGGTATGCTGGCTCATACCTGCTCCGCGTGTACTGAAAATGCCAAACCTCTATGGGAGCACTGAAGACTGTACTTATCAAAGACCAATTCGGGAGGTAAAATGGATTGTTAAATATTATGTCTACTGACACTTATTCATAGTTGCCTTCTAAATAATGTTGTAATTGGATAAGTCACCAGAGCTACCCCAGGCTAACAGAGGGCCTAGAAGAGCTGTCTGGTGGTGGTACTGAGGGGCACATAGCCAAGAAGAGGGGAGCAGGAGGCAGGCAGGGTGGAGGGAGCCAGAGGAGAGGAAAGAATGAGCACTGTTCCTGCAGGGTGTGACAGTAAGAGTTTGGGTAACATGCCAGCTGCTGTAATCACCACCCTCCACAGGCCAAACCCTTACACATAAGCTCAGAGATTCAACTTTTTTCAAAAGTTAATATTTTAAGGCAAAACCCAAGTTAATAAAATGTTCCAGTAATCCCTATCATCAAATTTTACTCAATTTGTGGTGTGGAACTCCATTTATTCATATTTTTAGCTACGAAGTAAGGTCCTGCTTCCTTCCAACCATTTGCTCATCCACCCCCACCCCGTGGCATCCCACAGAGGTGCCCTGTCACAGGCCCCAGCAAATGGGGGCCCCTGCGCACCACTTGAAATTAGGAGAACACAAAATAATGGAACACAAGTCAGTGTTCCCAAATACAAATGGCATTTAGGCCTTTCCTCTGCTCCTTTTTCATGACCTGGATACTGAGGGAGACTTCTGGCCACATCGGCGGCTGAGTGGGTGTGCCACTTCTTCTATTACTGTATCTCATATCGCATAGTTTCATTTTGTGTCATTTGAGGCATACGGCTGGATTACAAGAAAAAACAAAATAGAATCAAAGAAAATAGGGAAGAAAAAGGAAGTGGAGTCATTGGTACCCCTCTGTAGTAGCTAAAAAGTACATTATAAAACCAAAATTGAACTGTTGGTTTAAAAAAAAATTTTTTTTTTTTTTGGTTCGATTACACAGCTGGGCTGGTTTGTGAATATGGTAATAAGTATAACCTTTAGAATGGAAGGCAGGATGAGCAGATGGAACCTAATTAATAGTGAAAAATTACTAATCTGTCTTCCTGAGAGGAAGAAAAGTCAGTCATACTTTACAAAGAAATTTCTCTGTACAAGTTAATAAACATAGGACTCACTATACCACTGCGGGCTCATTATGAAATGGATATGTTTGATGTAAGCCTTTACCAAGTCCCAGTAATTAAAATCACCTCACTCTATCCAATAAAGCTTAAATATACCATTAACATGAAGCCCAATTGTTATATATCGCATGTACACTTTTAAATTCATTATTCAATAAATATCCTTTACAGAAAAAAAAGCAACAACTCATTTTTAGGAAGCTGAGAAAAGGAAAGGTAAAATTAATTTACTATGAACTCAACTTTATTACTTCTCAGAAATTATAACATGTTTTTTAAAAGATTTTATCTTTTTTATTTTTAGAGAGAGGGGAAAAGAGAGAGAGAAACATCAATGTTTGGTTGCCCTTTGCGTGCCCCCAACTGGTGACGTGGCCCATAATCCAGGCATGTGCCCTGACTGGGAATCAAACTGGTGACCCTTTGGTCTGCAGACCAGCACTCAGTCCACTGAGCCACACCAGCCAGGGCTATAACACTCTTTTAGAGAAGGGTTCATATCACAGCAGCCTCCCTACAATGCTACCAGAACACCGATTCCCCACAGTATTCACACTACAGTAAAGCAATGGAATTAAAAGCACGAGTGTGATGCTAAGTGAAATAAGCCAGTCAGAGAGATAAATACCATATGATCTCACTCATATGTGGAATCTAATGAACAAAATAAACTAACAAACAAAAAAGAAACAGACTCATCGATAAAAAGAACAGACTGACAGCTGTCAGAAGGGAAGGGGTAGGGAGGTTGGGTGAAAAAGGTGAAGGGATTAAGCAAAAACAAAACAAAGCAGAACAACAATAACAAAAACATGGAAACCTCATAGATAGACAACAGTATGGTGATAACCAGAGGAAAAGGGGGTGGGGGTGGTGGAGGCAGCAGAGAGTAAAGGGGGGATAAATAATGATGGAAGGAGACTTGTCCTGGGGTGGTAAACACACAATACAATGTGGAGATGATGTTATAGAATTGTACCCCTGAAACCTACAGTTTTATTAACCAATGTCACCCCAATAAATTCATTATGAAAAGATTAAAAATACGTACATACATACATAAAAGTCTATAAAAAAAACAAAAAACTGAGCACAGGACCTGAATCAGAGACTGAGAGTTTATCATCAGCTTTGCTACTGCTAGCTGTATGCCATGGGCAAGTTAATTAAGCCTTCCAATCCTCCATTACCTAATCTCTAAAATGGGGCTAAAATGCATACTTCAAAGTGTTTGGCACCTACATATTCAATAAATGATACCTATCACAAGAAAATGATACATACAGCTTAAAAAAACAAAAGTGAATAAAGTGGTACCTATATTGCTAAGTGATAAGCAAAAGAGCTTCTACTCCTAGAAGGTGATAATTAAAAGATTCCAAATATTATTTTTCTTAAGTTGTTTAGAAAAAATACTTCCTGATTTCTACTACCACTTATCAAAACAAGATTGAGAAATAAAATTCAAAGGTAAGAAGTAAAAATCTACTTTTACTTAAAATAGCTATAAGAGCCCTGCCTGGTGTGGTTCAGTGGATTGAGCACTGGCCTGTGAGCCAAAGGGTCGCTAGTTCGATTCCCAGTCAGGGCACGTGCCTGGGTTATAGGCCAGGTCCCCAGAGGGCTGTGCAAGAGACAACCACACATTGATGGTTCTCTCCCTCTCTTTCTTCTTCCCTTCCCCTCTCTCTAAAAATAAATAAAATCTTTTTTAAAAAAAATATCTATAAGAAAATGTAATTTTCTTAGTATAAAGTGATAACCATTCTTTTTTATTAATTATTAATAATAATTTTGTGATTTCAAAGACAGCCCAAGTTTATATTTGGCTTCAAAATGTTTGAACAGCTATTCACAACATGTAAAACTGAAATTTCTCTATCCCCTGGCACTAGGAGACATATGGACCATCTTCCTCCATCAGCCCCTGTACGAAATAGACAAACCGAAAATACTGACTGTGTTTTTGTTTCCACTAAGATTTTATATTCTGAGAAAATCAGCAAAAAGGAAGCCCTAAAGTGAAATCTCACTGGCACTTCACTAGTCTGACAAAAGAACAAAAATCAATCAATCAAAAATTGGATCAGGTAGATCAGGACCCCAGAACTCCAAAACCCAACATGTAGTTCAGGCACTTAGTAAGCTGTGTGGCCTTGAGTAGGTTATATAACTTCTCTGAGCTTATTTCCTCACCTGTAAATCGGGGTTAATACTACTTTTTTCAGGACTGGTGCTATGACTAAGTGAGATAATACAGTTGAATGGCTAGGCACATAAAAATTATTTTAGAAAATAGCTTATTCTTTTAAAATATGATTTAAAATATTTTTTAAAGCACCCACCCAAAAGGAATTCAGGAAAGATAATGAAAGCTACTATTTTAATCCCTTTAAATCTAAAATGCACTACCAAAATGAAATTATCCTACATATATACATAGCATAAGGTATACGTGAGTAGGCCAAGATAGATGACATATACAGCCTCCTCTTAGTCAAATTTGGTTTCTATCAGAAAACCTAACAAATTCCAAGTAAGCTTCTACTCAGCCAACATTACTTGGAAATGGATTTCTCTTCCACAAAATTATTTCCTTCCACTGGCACTGACCCATCACCACAAACATCATCTAGTTTTCTTTGTTTTTTTATTTTTTTCCAAAGCACTGAATTAGTAGCTGGATACAAGAGCTGAAGAACATCTTGAAATACGGCCATATTGTATATAGCTTGGAAAAATATTACTTTTCACAAACAAAAAACTTGGCTAGAGGAAAGGAAAAGGGAAGATTAAAACAAAATATCTCCAAGTAAAAAGTGTAGAAAAGGAATTGAAACAAAAACACTGAGAATTAAGTGCACTTGAGCCCTGTGCATTGTTGCTGCTTCCAAGAGATGCATTTTGAATATAACAAGATGAATTTCAACAGACCATGAACCAGAGATTTTCAACATGATAAAGGGGAAACGATATATATTCAATTTTTACAAGCACTGAGTGAGCAGAAAACTGAAAATTCTTCAGCTGCTGATAATGTGCTGATAGAAGTGCATCCCCCAACAGAATTCCTAATGAGCTGCCAGAAAAATGGAGGAGTATTAAATAAACTACAGAGAGCAAATGATATATAAAGCACACTAACAATAGGTTAAATTATATATAAGCACACCAGCATAGATATCTAATAACTTTTATAGTCATTTTCCTATTTTTGAATGAGGAAGTCATTAAAAATGATTTGAATAATTTATCCAACTATTTACAATAACCTTTATGGGTCCTCAAAGACAATAGAACCTCATAAAATAATATATGTAGGAGATAATGTAGAACATCTACTATTTATGTTATTTAATGAGTGCCTACCGTGAGTCAGACAGCATGCTAGGTACTTTACATCCCTCACAACCTATCTCTCAATAACATGAAGATATTAACCGCATATTACAGATGAGGAAAAAGAGGAGTTCAGTAATGTTCCTTATCCAAAGTCCTGTCCAGGGGTCTGCATTATTTTTAACATCTTACCCATAATGACTAGCTCTGACACCAATCTGAATGAAACAGTAAATAGTCCAAAAGGACAGATGATAAGAAATAAACTGAATTCACCTATAACTGGAGGAACTTAAATTCTAGGAAAAGACTAGTTATGCTTAAATACAGAAAGAGCAAGGTTCATAATGAATGACAAACTCTGCAAAACCAAATGTGATAGGAAATACAAGGGGGGGGGAAAAAGCCTGGAGAATAAAACAGAATTACTCCCTTAAGAGTTTACAATCCCCCATTCTTCTTCTCATCCCCTTTCCTTTCCTTTAAAAAAGGCTATTATAAATATACCCACCAAGCAACTTCTGAACCCATAAATAAATAGAAATAACCTATAAAAGATCTGTGAAGTCAGAATTCAGAATCAGAATTACGGACCTTGCCTGACCAATGTATCATGACACTAATTTGTTGCTCATCCAGTTACATTTATCCTCTCTATGCTTAAACTGCAATATAACATGTTTCATCCTTTTTCTCTTAAGTAGCCAAAAATCTAATTAAAATTTTAATACTTCATTGTATGGCAAAATACCACAAAGCTCAACTCTTTAGGTACATCTGAATGTGGAATACTTCTTAATTATATTCACTGCCTTCGAGTTCAACTCACTGAGTTAAAGATGCCTAAAGGAGCCAGAATTGAGACTCAAGTGAAACACAAGAAGCCTGGATTGGGGGCATCCTGCAGTTCAAGACATTGCTTCCTTAGTCAGGAAGTATACTGTGAAATATTAAGGCAGATAAAGAATCATGCTTACTTACTCAGTTTCATAGTGGCTTACAAGGCCTACAAGGAAACGGGCAAGGAAACAGGATTAAGATCAGTAGGCATACATTTGAAATGATGTGTGTACAAGGTATTCGTTACTGCATTATTTGCAGAGCAAAATACTGCACACGACCCAAGGGGCCATCACTAGGGACCACCTAAATAAACTGTGGCA
The DNA here is from genome assembly GCF_987537825.1 of Furipterus horrens. NCBI lineage: Eukaryota > Metazoa > Chordata > Mammalia > Chiroptera > Furipteridae > Furipterus > Furipterus horrens. The sequence goes on from NW_028327175.1 coordinate 73,639,333, forward strand.
TATCCACACAATAAAATGGTATGAAGTTGTAAAGAATAATGAGGAAGCTCTCTATGTACTAATACGGGAATATCTCCAATTTAAAAAGGAAAGTACAGAAGAGAGCATATAATATGGTCTGAGTATAAAATGCTTTGAGTTAGAAAATAAGGTTTATAAATATATATATTAGTATGTGCTTATATTTGCACAAAAAATTAAATACTCAAAAAACTATTAAAAGAGGTCCTCTGCAGGGGTAGTGAGAAACAGATGGGCAAAGATGGAGCAAAAGGCAAGACTATATATTGATTAATATGCTTATTTTTAACCTCTTGAATGTATTAGCTATAAAAATATCAAGCTCTGTAGACAATTAGAAATTGATATAAAATTTTTGATAGTTGTAAGTATCACTGTAGCCTAGAAAGACTTACCAAGTATTTTATAAAAAGTAACTACCTACAGAGCATATAACAAAACTGTGGAGAAGCGTAACTGCCAACATATGCTTCCAGGACATCTTATTGTAGTGACTGCTTTAAAGACTCTGGTGAGAGCTCTCATTTTCAGAAACACATTTCCCAGGGTGTGCCTTGCAGACACTCAATGGCAGCTGCCTCTGGGAACATGTGGGGAAAAACCTAAAAGTATCATATAGTCCAAAGCATCAGCTTCCTTTCAGAACTCTCCCCAATCTCCAGAAAACCTCCTATACCCAGTAAAAATGAATATGAAGTAGGTCAACTCAAGAAGTGATAATTAGAACAAAACCCAGAATGACAGAAGAACTTGGATGCTGAAGTTGCTTATGATATCAACCAGATGATGAGTAGGAGTGATCGGTGTCAGTCAGGGTTAATCACAGGCTACTACCCAGAGGAAGTGAATTGGTGCCAAAGGTTTGAAGACAACAAAAGGGAAATAATGCCAAGCTGACAAGAGATGAGTTGCAGTAGGATTTCACAGGGCCATGTAAATAGAACTGTGGCACAGAGCTGAAATGTGGGCAACTGTAATGGCATGCATTTAAGGAAAATGAAAATAAATTATGCTTGGAGGATGATCAGTGGGCTATGAGGTGTCAGTTACAACCCAAGAAGAGGAACTGCTGGCCACTGATGACTATTCGCTAAAATTTACAACCTAGCATACTGCTGTAAGCAAAGGACCAACAATAAACGGAAGGCTATCAGTTTATTAAAATGTTTCCCTCTGCAAGTACAAATTGGAAGTAGGTTTATACCTGGCATTGTATCTTAAATCTGGATCCCACCCCCTAAAGAGCAGAAGCCAGGACAGAGGAGAGAAACTATTGGGTTGGCCAAAAAGGTCACTTGGTTTTTTTCCATATGACAGCTCTAGTAGCACTTGGTTGTCTTTAACTTCATTTGAAAAATTTTTGTTAGATTGTTTTGTGACAGCTGTCATATCAGCGTGCATTTAAAAAAAAACATCAAAATTGGTGGATTTTTGTGCAGCCATTTTAATATTGAAGATGGGAGAAAATACACAACATTTTTGGCATATTATGCTTTATTATTTAAAGAAAGGCAAAATGCAACTGAAACACACAAAAAAGATTTGTACGATATAGAGAAGGTGCTGTGACTGATCAAATGTAACAGAAGTGGTTTGCAAAGTTTCTTGTACTATTGACATTTTGGCAAAATAATTCTTTGCTGTGGGGCTGCTTATGCATTGGAAGATGTTTAACAGCACCCCTGGCCTCTACCCACTAGAAGCTGATAGCAAGAGATAGCCAACATACTCAAAATATCCAAGTAAATAAAGTTATCAGTGAAAATGAAAAAAAAATAAGTTTTTTATTTTACAGAAAAAAACTGAACAGAGTTTTTGGCCAACCCAATAAAAGTGACTTCTAAACAGGTTTAGATTGTTTCATGGGAAATACATTCATAATATAGTAGTACTAGAAACAAAGACCATTTGAAGTATATTCCAAGGGAGGGAGTCCTTGACTGTCCACCATCTTCTGCCCTGTTGGCCAGCAAAAGAACTGACAATGCAGTCCCACCTCTATCTCAGCCCTGAGGTCCACTGGCAGGGCTGACAGAGGTAAAAACTCAAAAGAAGATAATGTTAACCACAAAGCGCAGTGGTAGAGAAGCACAAGGTAATTCATACCTGTCTTTATTCACCATTGCTTTGGGCTGCACCATCTTCTTAGGACTGAAGAGATAAATGCTATTTTAAAAAAATCAACTCAAGTGAATCAAGTATATTATAAAGAAGTAAGCAAGGTTAGAAAATCTATACAATTTAATTTCAAGAAGACTGTGAAATAATACGAAAAACTTCTCAGTTTATTAGATAGATAAAGCAACAGTCATCCTTGTAAGGAGTCCATAAAACTTAAATACAGAAAGGATTGCCTGCAACTGCCATTTAAAAAACAATGCCTAGCTGTTGGCCTGTGTGGCTAAACTCATGTGAGGTGGTGGCGACGGCTGTGACAGCTGCAGTGCAAGAGTTTGGCGCAATGTCTCACACCATCCTACTGGTACAGCCCACCAAGAGGCCAGAAGGCAGAACTTACACAGACTATGAATCAGTGAATGAATTCATGGAAGGCGTCTGTAAAATGTTTGAAGAGCATCTGAAGAGAATGAATCCCAACAGCCCCTCTATCACATATGATATCAGCCAGTTGTTTGATTTTGTTGATGATCTGGCAGACCTCAGCCGTCTTGTTTACGGAGCTGATACCCAGACATACTAGCCTTATAACGAAGACCGAATTAAAGAGAAGACCTACATGCTCCTTCATTGGCAGGCCCAACAGGCCGGGAGATAGTTGTACTGGAAGCATTAGGGGGTTGAGGTGGGCTTGGATCACAGGTGTACAGCAATCTATAGTGGAAGTTTTGTATTATAGTAATTCTGTTTCCATTTTGGTACACTCTAGCCAAGATTGAATGTGCTAAATGAAATATGGGCATCTTGTTCAATTTGAAACTTCCATCACCCCCCCTTTATCTTTCTTTTTCTTTTTTTACTTAAACATTGTTATGATTCTGAAGGAAGTTTTTCTTTGTCAGTTAATGTTCATGTCTGCTTTATAACATTCACTGTATTAACCCTTCAAATCAGGGTCGGGGTGGTGACACAGTTTAGTTATGTCCTAAGATAAAGTCTTGGTGCAAAATAAATAAATGTTCTTTAGTTTTATACACATATAAAAAAGAATTTGCCTAAGGGTGAGTGCTTAAACTGAGCACTTACTAGTTGCTATACACTGTACCAAGTGCTCTAAGTTCTTGAACTTACATTTTCTTATTTTTACTTTTGATTAATAGCTTTATAGAAACAAAGAGGAAAAAAATAGGTAATTTGTGGAGGTAATCTGGAGTCCTGAGAATGTGACCACATGATGATGACTCATTGAGATAATAAACTATACATGCCAAAATACTCATTAAGCACATTAAATGTTTTCTCAAAACCCTATGTTTTTGGATAGAGTAATTCATAGCTTTCCAAGAACTAATTATTATTCTCTTCCTAGTCTTAATGCACGTATTTAAATTTTCCTTAATTTACTGAATACTTACAATGAGCATCACTCTGAATTTAACATGCCTGTTAATCTTAGGAAAGAGATGAGAGCTCACGAGAAGCAAAAATGAAGTGAGAATTTATGATCACTCAGGAAATGTGCACATTATTAATGGAATTCAAAGCAAAGACATGTCAATATGGGTAACCCTTTTAATAGTCTCTATGTTCAGGATTTAACTTTGAAAAATGAACAGACACTTATCTAAAACCCAGCCTTTTATAGAATACTGGTAATTCCAAATATTGTGGAGTGGTAGTGGGCAGAGTTTGGGGCTTCGTTACTTCTAAACAGGCCTGTTAATGTGAGTGGATGTACAGTCTTAACAAATAACCATTCCTAGAAAGAAAAAAGGCAAAGAGAATATGGGGCAAAGACAGAAATCAGAGCCCGTTAAATGATTTTGGAAGGGAAGGTCGAATTGTTTCTCATTTTGGAGTCAAAATTTAATCAGGAAACCCAGAATGCCAGGAACAATACAAAGGAACATTCAGGCTCAATGAACACAGCCATTACAAAGCCCACATACTTTATTTAACAAGAACATGGTCAACCCTGCTTCTCCTCCCCACCAAGCATCTTGTAGGTGGGGGATAGAACTAATATCTGACTTAATTACCAGGTAATTCTTATCTGGAAGCAACCAGAAATCCCCAAACTGGTCTGAGGTTATAAATGGAGAAAGAAAAGAAAAAGCAATTTGGGATTCTGGAAGTTGGAGCAGGCTCCTGGTGCTTAAAAGTGGCAGAGGAGAATAGAAATTATCAAAAGGGAGCAAAAAGAAAGAAAAAAAAAACTAATTAGAAGAGCACAGTGACCAGAGGCTGGGAGCTTTGGGATAAAAGCCCTAGACATTGGCAGGAGGCAGGAGAACCAGCCATCTGGGAAAAATCATTAAAAAGTCAGGCTAAACCTATAGACCTCAAAGGCTCTGGAGAGCATTCCAGTATTACCGAAGAGTTCAATAACTGGTGTACTTAATGAGGGTCCTGGTTCATTGAGAAAACTCAACATACTTTACCGGACTATGTCTGGTAATGACTGTGACATTTTAGAACCGTTTGCAAGGAAAAAAAGTTATAACTGTTTCATTGTTTAAAGGATTAAGTAGATTTAGGCAGAATTCCTCCTTCCTGAACACTCTACATACATTAGTTACTATAAGGAAGGTTGTAGTTTTAGATGTATCGAAGTGTCACTACTTCTTTTGGTGGAATTCCACCACCACGCCACCACATTCCATTCTTAGCTTAGAAGGGAAAGAATACACAGAATTAATGATGCATCTGCAAGAAAATATCATGGCAACTTTCTCTCCTTACTTTCACATAAATTTACGGGCTTTTCTAAGTAACAGGATAAACCACAGTCTCAGTTACATGAGGACTTACACTTAACAGAGACTAATAGGCCGCACCTCAGGAGAACAGTGCGCTCATTCAGAGCGATACACACGAACCAGAGGGAGGCTTCCATTTCGGCCACTTACTTCCATAAAACGTAAGTCGGCCATTTCAACAAGTGCTGCGACTCACCTAACTCCTGGCCCCCGGCAGGATCAAAAATAGTAAGTCACCAAATGTGTCCCCAATATTTTATATATTTTTGTCCATGCTTGGTAAACTCCGTTTGTAAAGAGCAGAAGAATGTTAAACATGGAAGCACATGATAGATACCATTTTTGTCCGTCCTGCCACTCTCTGCCAAGGAGGAGTTGCGACAGCAAGTGAAAACCGGTAGGCATGAAAATTCTTTTACAAGAGCAAGTCAAAATGATAGCAGACATTTACTTTACATGTATAGTTTTCCAGAGCTGCGGCATGGTCCCTGCTCATAGGACAAAATGAGCTAATCTGCTTTGCAAGAAACAATGACCTTTTAAAGCAGTGGTTCTCAACCTTCCTAATGCTGCACCCTTTAATACAGTTCCTCATGTTGTGGTGACCCCCAACCATAAAATTATTTTCATTGCTACTTCGTAACTGTAATTTTGCTACTGTTATGAATCGTAATGTAAATATCTGATATGCAGGATGTATTTTCATTGTTACAAATTGAACATAATTAAAGCATAGTGGTTAATCTCAAAAACAATATGTAATTATATATGTGTTTTCCGATGGTCTTAGGTGACCCTTGTGAAAGGGTCGTTGAACCCTTAAAGGGGTCGCGACCCATAGGTTAAGAACCGTTGTTTAAAAGCAAGCCTTGATAGGTTTATTCCTTATTTTACAAAAAAAAGATGATCAGTTCTTCAGCAGAGTCATCAAGACAAAGTGAGTTTGTAAGGATTAATTCAGGTACTCCTTTTTCAAGGTGAGGCATGCACATTTTTCACATCTTAGAGGACATGAGCATAGTATTCTGCATGTAGGCAATAAAATTCAGATGATCAATAAATCTTGAACAAGATATTATTTGAGAGCTAACTGTAAGAGAATGGCTGTTGTCTTTCACTAATATTAACCTTGATTTTCTTTTAAAATCCCAATTTCATTTCTTAAAAGTCACAGAAAGGGGACATTGGCTGAATAGATTTCATGTCTTCATTCTCGCGGCAATAAGAAATAAACGTGCTGGCAGGGAGAAAAAGAACACTAGTTTCTAGTTTCAGTGTAGGAAATAACTTAATTCAGTATTCTGCCTGCCCTAGAAGCATCTGTCTTTAGCCTCACTGTATTTTTTTTTTTAAATGAGAGTATGTAAGAGGGGGGAATGGAGACATGAATAAAGCACACAAAGAAATAATCTAGAACTTCAGAAAAATGAATAGTGCAAGTTGCAACCCTCTTCCTATGGAGACATGTTGGAACAGCAACCTATGCACGTCTACAGTCCTCACTTTTGAGCATACTAAAATAGAGGAAGAATGTAACAGGAAGGATTTGGGCATGCATGTGAATTTTTTAACACCCTAGATGATTCTGTTATCCCCCGTCCCCTTTTCCAGGTCAAAGCCACTTATCTATTTGGATCACAAGAGTCCATTCACTCAGTGACCCACAGTTCCATTTATTTGGTCAACTCGTGTCATGGAGTGTTTAACTGGGGGATGTTTTAATAGGCCCACTGGCAACAAACGGGTTCAGACTTGGTTCTAAGTCTCTCCCAATCTACAAAGGGTTACCTCCTTCCTATCCACAGGCACCAGCAAACCAGCAGCCTAATAATGACAGTGACTTGAACTAGTAGAACTGGTTGATTCTTCCTAAGTGTTTGCTTTCACTCCAATAAGGCAGCAAGAAGAGGGACCTGCAGCTCCAAAGGGAGGAGAGCCATGTGGGACAAATTAGGTGCCGCTGTAAGATTTAAAAGCTGGGGGGAAAATAGAGCTAACTAGAGGCAGCTGTTAGGATGTGGTTTCTATGTTTATATTCTTCTCCTTCCCCCCTAAAGCCTCTTATGGGTATTAGGAAGAAAAGCGTGTGTACAATCCAACAGAAAGGATCAGCTCTCTTCACTGTGCACAAGGCCGGAGACCATAACTCAGCATGTTAGAGACTAAAGTTACCTGCCAGGAGGATGAGGTAAACTGCTGTAAACCTTTATGTGATAATGTTTTAAAATCCTCTCTATCTAAATACAGTAGTACAGCAGAAAATTGTACTGTTCGCAGATAGCAGTCATGACAACTAAGAGAAACCCTACAGGAGCAATAAACCTGAGTTAACTGGAGTTAATTTAAGGCTGACCTGCCAGTCTGCAAAGAGTACACCCTGTTGCTGTTGTGACCTTTGCACCGCTCCCTCCACCCCCAATTCCACCCTCAAGCTCTTTGCCTAAGATTTCTACATGGCTCATTGCCAGTACCTTTCTCCTTTTCTGGGTGCAAAAATGGTTCTGTTGATCCATACATATTTCACGAGGCTTTGACTTTTGGCTTTAACTGATAATTAATGTCACATACTATTTAAAATAACACAGAGAATGTATTGTTCTCACAAGATCCTTCCTTTCCCTTGCCCGCCCTGACCTCTCTTCCCTTCAATATTGTCCTCAATAACGGGCTTTCTTCCCTCCTTGTAGGGCCAATATGGGGGGCTGAGAGGAAGCAGAGGGAAGGGAAGTATTTCTATTTCTCTTGGCACTGAATAAAATGGTTTTCTCGGGGATGGAGTATCACTCCCATTTTAATAAAACTCCTGTTTCCTATATAATATTACTCAGGTCACTTCAAGGTGAGAAGGTGATCAAAAACAGAGACCAGAGCAGGAGACTACACTTGTGAATAGTAAACAACAGCCCACATGCTGCAAATCAATACAGCGGGACACGCAAGCCCTCTATCCCAGGCTCCAGCTCAGCAAATATCACATTTTTAATGCTTCAAAAAATAGCTGTTGCAAATATCTAATGCAGTGAAGCCACGTTTTACTCACCTTAAAAAAAAATCCACTGACTTTCCCAATCTCTGGTATTGTCACCTATAACATAATAAACATCCATCGAAATTGACTTTCTCTGGCTCATATCGTTTACTTTAATGCAGAATCAAGAACAGGCTAGAACAGCATTGGTCTTAACTCCTAAAATAGCTTTTCTCTTCCCACTGGGTGAATGAGTAAATTAATCCACCTGATTCACAATGGGAAACTTTTACTTATTCCTCTCTTCCTCCCTCTCATCCATCCATCTATCTGTGCACCTACCTTTTTTGTTTTCAATTGCTTTAGCGTTTCAGCCTCTGCTACTCTATCTGATCATAGATACATGCGTATATACAAAACACACACGCACACGGCTAGCAATGTGATGTGGCAGAATTTTTACCTGAACCACATACTAGCTGTATGCTTTGGCAAGTTATATAACATCTTCAAAACTTCAGTTTCCTCTTCCATTAACTCAGGATAATAATTCCTGCTTCATGGGGCTACCAAATAATATCACAAGCATAGCACAAGAGGCACTCCATAAATATTAGTTCCCACCTCTTTTCCTCACCCCAAAGGCAATGCACTTTAATATCCTTTAAAGATAAACTCTACAGATCAATCAAATAGGAAAGGGTTTCTTCTAGAGTTTTCTGATTCTGGGAAAAGGTCTACATTTTTTCTTTCTATTGTCAGTTTCTTATTTAAGTACTTCTTACGTCTTCTTTCATAAATTTGTATTCTGATATCTTCAGTGGATTAATGTTTTCTTTGTTGTTCTATCTAATCTTTCTTAAAGGTAAAGAGATGTACTCTAACTATATTAATAATAGATAGCAATTTGAAACAACCATATATATATAGTCATTCTGTCATGAGCCTTGAAATTTAAAGCTATGTTTCAAACGTGAAAAATTTCCCTCTGCAGTGAAAGCCAATATTAAGTTGATGACCTAAAGAATTGTCCACAAGTTCGAATGAAAACATTTATGAACCAGACTACTATGACAAATAACATCTTTCAACACATTAGCATAAAGAAGAGAAGTTGGTGATCCACCCTCAGGATAGAAGCATGCTCACACACACTTAAGTAAAATGGCAAGCGCGCTAACCCGCTGGCCATCTTCTGGGGATGGCACCGCACTCACTTCTCCGTCTCCAAACATTTGCAGTAGAGTTTGAGTCCAGTTAATCAATATCTAAAAAAAACTGTTTTAAGACAATACTGCCTATTTTACTTTCTGGCCATTTAATGTACAAACTTTTGAAACTAATGATTTTTTTTTTCCCATGGATGTCAGGTTTTACTAACCTAATGTGCAAACAATAAAACAAAAATAATCTGGTGCTACATTTTAAATCAATACTCATCATGACAGACACTGTGACATTTGCTAGCTGAACTTGCATCTTTTCAGCTGAAAATTCGAAGTTTGTCTTTTTTTTTCTTCTTTGCCTCTCAACAAAGTTTGAGGAGGAGAGACCACAGGAGAGAAGAAAATTAGTCACAAATAAACCTTCAGTGTCAAAAAGGGCCTCATTTTGCTTACCCTGCATGACCCACATCTAAAAACAAGAACCGGACCAGACAAACCTACTACATCCCTCAATGTCTCCTTGTCTCCATAACACTCTTCCCTCAGACCCTACCAAAGCCACCATCTTCACAATAAAATGCAGATAAGCTGTCAAGCTTGACAGTCCCAGACATCTGCTATACAGCTGTTCACAAATTTCACTGAGTTTTTAAAACTCAGCACCCTAGGAGGAAAATGGAGTTCAGCAACACCAAAACCAACACAGACCCAGCTCCCATCTGAAGAGTGCGGGCCATGCCTACATCACTGCTGTGAAGCCGCAGCTGTACTTGTAATATAGAAACATGTAACTTCCACTGAAGCAAGGGCTTCAAAAACTGGACAACTGATGCTGACCTCTAGGAGTCTTATTTGCCATTCGGAATTCTTGCTTCTCAGTTCAGTCCCCAAATAGCTCAGCATTTCCTAACCCTTTCTGTGAGTCACTTGTACCCCCTCCTGAGAAACTATACTAAAAGACCTGACCTAGCCATCAATGGAACAAAACAAAGCCAGATTCCCATGCTGTGGCCCACAGCCTCATACACAATTTAAAATGTTTAGCCTCATTCACCATAGAAATACACTGCTCAAACCCTAGGCTATCCTCTTGCTCATGCAGACATACTTTCAAATGATATATTTCATGCAGTCAGGTCTTTCTGCCTGACTATTTCAGCTAAATATGTTCTTTGCAAAGTGTTCTTTTAGCCCCATGCATCCACGGTGTCAGCAGGCCCCAAGCAGTGGGATCCCAGGTTTCCGAGAAGAGGCTCCCTGGAGATGAAGGCTTGGAGGCCCAGTGGCCTGTCGGCGCACACAAAGCATGACCCAGTTCTTCACAGAGGAGTGGGAAGGGAACCAACTACAGCCTCATGGCTGGGCATTACCTCCCTGCTGGGTGAAACAGCCACCACTCCTCGGCAGGGCTCACCCTCCACAAAGTGGCAGCAGGGCCCTGCATGGCCACAGCCCCCTTCCCTTAGCCACAGTGGCGCTAAGGGTGGCCACGAGGTGGCTGCTGTGGCTTGGCTGATTCCGGAAGCTGAATGAGGTCTTCAGTCTCTCTGTGAGCAACCAAATACAAATCCAACAGAACACTACCACAATTTGGGGGGGATCTAGGTTTATAAAATGAACCCTAAATAGTGCTTTCTACTTGTGATCTGCTCAGTAAATGGGCACTACAAAACTTTCTAATGTTATTCTCACATGAACCCAGAGTGTAATATCTCTTCTCATGAAACATGGATTCTCTATATTCCTATACATCTATATGCAGCTACAATGATTAATAAAAAAAAAGAAAAAGAAAAAGAAATCTCAAATAATTAAGTGGCTGTTAAATTAAGTAAGAAGGAAATTGGAAAGAGACCAACTAAAATTACATAGTGTAATTAAAAGGGTGTCCTTTCTAAATTTCTAATAAAATGCACTTGGTTGTTAACTGTTTATGACTGTGCACGGTTTTTATGCCAGCATTCAATATCACACAGAGAAACAAAAACAATGAAAATTTACTATCAATAATTTCCATTCATTTAAACAAAAACTGAAAACTATCATTACGAAAATTACCTATAAAGCTGGTCATTAAAACTGTCTGCCCTGCCAGCCCAGGCTGTCCTCCTCCCGCCTTCCCAGGGCTTGGCCTCCTTTGATCTTTTTCCCCGGTTATTCACATCACTGGCAGGAGTAGTAGAGCCACGCCAAAATTAGAAAATTAATTTCTAAGCAGAAGCGGACTTAACACGCAGCAAGCACCCCGGAAACTGATGCGTGCAAAGCAGGGGAGGAAAGTCACTCCAGAGCCCGTCTGGGACTCAGAGACTGAACCACTGCAGATGCCGCGCACTGTGTTCGCCACTTCATCAATGGCATTAGGCAGAGAGAACGGGTCACAGTTAAAATTATTTCTCGTCCAAATTACCTGCTTCCTAAGACCACAGGCCTCCAAATTTACAGCCCCCTGCCTTCCACCCTAGCACGCCTTGCAACCCTGCCGGCCACTGCCGATTAAAATGAGATGACTGAGCGTTGCCTCTTGAAAGGTCGCGATAACAAATCCAATTTACGATTCTCAAAGGGACGAAAGCAAAAGGTGGAAGAGTCTGAATAAGTGAAAAATTGTATTATCATTTAATTTTATTCATCAACAAGATCACCTCTCATTTAAGAAGCTGGACTCGATAGCTATGTTCAATGGAATGGAAAAGGGGTGGGGACTGCAGGGCCGGAGCTGGGGGAGGGGGAGGGTGGGATCCCACCTGCCCTTCAAGGTATAACCCTGAGTTAAATTCTCTTCTATTATTTCCGTCCTTAAAATAGTCAGATAGCAAGATGTTCAAAGGAACACAAAGCAGTATAGTGGAGCTGCCTCCTTTCAAAGGGCCAGAGCAGCGCTTCTAAGTTATTCAGGTCACAGAGAAATTACACTTCTTTATGCATCTATAAAGAATTCGGAGTTTTCCATTTTTATTAGCATTATTATAATATTGAAGGTTTTCAGGCATGTCATGAGAGGAGCATTTACAGAGAAACGCTGAGCTGACCGGCCTCACGCAGCACTCGCCTCTCTTTATGAGGTGCCACAGCCTGGCAGACATTTTGAAAAGCCTAATAAACACATAGTACTTCAATTGCAAGATCTTGTTAATTTATATATACAGAGAGCCAAACACTTTCTGTGAAAAAGCAAATGATCAGTTATTTTCGTCAATCATTAAGATACAACAGGACACCTTGTCCTTTATGAAAGCAGACAATTTGGGGCCACCCTACTTTTATAGAACTGTCATGCTGTCACTGAATCGGCACAAAGTGTGTCTTTTTTTAATCCCTTCTAAAATTTTGCTGTTGAAAAACTAAAATTATCTTTTGATTCTTTTTCAACGCAGATTGTGTCAAAGTCCCGTGTTTCTGATATAAATTCCATGAACGTTGAAAAAAATAGAGTCATGTCACCAACTGCTCGTTATTCACATCTCTCCTCATCCCTGGCACTTTTTATGGCAGCCCTGATCCTCCCATAGTTGCACTGAGGCATAGGCACATATGCAAAGTGGAAGACCAAAAAGGTCGATATAGCAAGCAGAGAATATTCTAGCAACGTAGGTTTCGATCTTTACTATTTCAGTGTTATTCCCGCTGAGCTTCGCGTGCCAAGAATACCACTGGTGCTGTTCAGAGACACTCATGATGACTCAATGGAGAATCGGGAGACCTAGGCACTTAACTATGCGCCTATTCCCAATGATATTCTGTCTCAACTCATTTCCATCCTCATAGAAACATGAAAGTGGGACAATGACAGATATGAAGCGCAGCATGAACTGCCTGGCAGAATTCTGCCTAGCAACACAGCTTTATCACTCCACCACACATATGAGGCCAGACAGAGTCCATGGACAAAAATAGTGACATTAAAACCAAGCTGGAAATGCCATAGTTTAAGGGAAAGCTACATAATTCATATCACACAAAAAAGTGTTTAGTTTTATATTTAATCAGTAAACACAAATGAAACGCTAGCAGATATTTTAACCCACAATGAGCCAAATACTATGTCAGCATATGCTTTTTACTTCATAAAATCATGCACTACCTATAAAACAATTTGCTCAAGTCTTGACTTAGCTTTGCCCTTGATATGGGAAGAGAAAGCTGAGGTTACATCAACAATCATTCAAATTTTGTAAGTAATACGTTAGGTTTCCTTTATTCTATTTCATGACAGACACAAGCACATATACCCATAAGTTTATTTCTTTTAGTTTTTTTTTCCCCTTTAAGAATTTTAGGTCCTAATTGCAAATATGTGACTATGACAGAAAACAGACATGAGCTCACAATTTTTTTTTTCCTAAGAGGATATGTGTTTGTGCTGCTAAAGTAACTCTGGTCTTTCATTTGGTTCCAATGATGAACATTGGTGAGCGAGCAGGCCAGGGCTGGCTTCGTGGGTGTTTTTAGCCTTAGAAGGAATTAAACTAGCAGCCTAAAAGCCACATCCTTGACCTGATTAATAACAACGAGCACTTTAGTAACAACCAAGGAATGAATGAATGTGTCAGGGATAGTTATTTCAAATCATTTTTGTGCTAGATTTCATTTAAAGGAGCTGAACAGGTAACTGCTTCTGTACCCAGCTATGCAACAATTTTGAAAACATATTAACATACTAACATAGAATAGGAAGTGGTGAGTTAGGGACGATTAACAGATATTTTTTGACTGTATCTACTTTTCTTAAAACTTAAAGGATGTCAAGATAAAATTTACATTTCTTACATATAATCATTCAATAGGAAACTTCTAGCTCTTTTTACGTTATGTTATATACAGTAAAGCACCTGCATGAAACTTGCTTCACGTTATTAGATTAGAACTGCATTTCTTTTTTTTTTTTAGAACTGTATTTCTCTTACTCATCTCTGATGTTTCTTAGGAAGTAAATTTTACTGATAAATATGAAAGTTGATTAACTACAACTTCTATGAAATTTATGAGTTGTACTATAAATAGCATAATGAAATTTTAAAGAATCAGAAAAATATTACAAATCATTGAGAAATGTCTAGTAAGGCCATCTTACTATGGACTCTTATAAAGAAAAAAGTTTGTATGTTATTAGACTGTGCAATCATCAATAGCCCCAGAAAGCAAAAAATTCTCTGTTCAAAATATAGTTAATCCTTGAACAACTTGGATTTGAACTGCATGAGTCCACTCACATGTAGATTTTTTCAATAAATACATACAGTACTGTAAATATGTTTCTTCTTCCTTATGATTTTCTTAATAACATTTTCTTTTCTATAGCTTACTTTATTGTAAAAATACAGAATATAATACATATAATGTACAAAATATCTGTTCATTGACTTTTGTGTTACAATAAGGCCAACAGTAGGCTGTTAGTTAAATTGGGGGGGGGGGGCATCAAAAATTATACTTAGATTTTTAATTGCTCAGGGGTGTCAGTACCCTTAACCCCTGCATTATCTAAGGGTCAACTGTAGAATTTGAAATATAATTTAAAAAAAATAAAAGTTCATCCAAAATGTCTATGTTGATTGGACTCTAAACATACTCTCGGTAACTGTTGAGGTCCACACAGATTTAGTATTAAAAATTTATCCTGGAGAGCATACTCTTTGTTTGATCAGAACATAGGTGCAAAGAGAAGCACTCACTGTAACGCATAGTGCAGATGTGAACGAAGCTGTGAGCAGGGCTCCCACATAAAGGCCCCGGTTGTGATATTCCGTCAGTCACTTTATTAATACAGGGGAAGCCTACTTAATGAACTGCTGAGAACGGAAGACAGCCACTACAAGAATACATTTTGTGTTTACCAGACTGTAAAATCTGCACTAAGATCCCAGAATCCTCTTAGATGACTTAAAAGTTAAAAGGAAATAACCTTCTAAACATACACACTCAGTAGCAAAACAGGGAGTACAGCAACTCATTTCCAAACAAAATTTATGAAAGACTTACTGCTTTGGCAAAAGCCATGAAATCTGCTTTATCGTCTACAAACAATGATAAAGTAACACAAATAACTGAAGATAATTTCCTAAAAGACTTTAACCATTTTCTTCTGCAATAATAATAATAAAAAAAAAAGATGAAGGTAAACCTTAGGAAAAGCTATGATTCTGTTATTTTTTATTAACTGAGCAATCTCAACTTGAATTATATCACTAAGTTTATTTGCTAGTTACTCATTTCTAAGTGTCTCACACTAATAAAAATAAAATCTCAAGTGTTTTATAAAAGTAACAGGCCTTGAAAAGTTGCCGAGGGTGCTTTTTAATATCATGTAAGTTCTTTTATTTTCATGCCTTTGGGGTTGCAAAAATGACATGCAAGTTATTGACTATAATGTGGCCAGTGTAATTACTGCCACCAAATTAAAATATAATCTTCAAGATGTTTCAAGTCTCCTATAAAGAAAGAAAACACTGAAACTCCATTATAAATTGGTGATAGGATGGCACAGCATGACCCTAGCTATATGGACTTCTGTTCTCTATTTCTTCCTGACAGATCATGCTTCTACAGTGAAATAAATTAAAAACAATTTTCAACTGACTAATAGCTTTTTAAACACAGTGCACCTTGAAGGAAATCATTTACATAAAGTACTTCAAGAGTTACTTGCTATGTTAAAAATCAAAGTAATGACCCCAATAAGAGATTCCTGAATCACTAAGTAATTTCAAAGAAATGAAAAGAGAATGAACAGCATTTTTCTCACTGGATGATAGATTCCTGATTAAATCTCCTTCTGACACTGAAGCAGGCCTTGTAGTAATAACAACTCTTCATTTCAACTAAGGTCATCTGAAAAGAATGATTATCGAATAAACCCAACCAGAGAAGACCTCAAATTTTTTCAGGACCTCCAATGCCTTAAGATTTTCAGGCATTCTGATTGACAGTCTTATAAAACATAAGGGTAATTAAACTGACATGAAAATCACTACACTGCATAAATCCTAAAAGCAGTTTACCTAACCTTTTGATCCTTAGAGAGCTCATAGTTGTCCTAACACCTGTTCCTACTCACCATCCAATGACCTTCATAAAAAGATTAACACCCAACTATCACACCCTATATAGTTTACACACATAATCCACATCCCCCACAGTATCGTTGTTGTGTTAATTACGCAGATAATACTTCTTGCTGGAACTAGTTCATAGCAACTTCAGTCTCCTCCCTAGGCATGAGATAGAATAGGGTATTCCCGAAGGAAGCTTTGTGATGGTGAGATAAAATAAAAATTTTATTTTAAACCATGAAGCACTGAAATATTTAACATATTAACTTGGTGTCGATGGTGTTTATATTTAAAGTGGTTTCATAAACTGAGGTGGTGTTTTAAAGACTATCAAGTCATATACAAATGATTACCTAATGTAAAATCTGCAATTATTTTTTACTGACAATGAAATATACTGATAAAAAAAAAACAAAACGCTAGTCATATGAGGAAACACTTAGCTTTCACTGGCTTTTCCCTAGGTAGAAAGATGTTCAGCCTATTTATCATGTGTCCATGTATAATCCTGCCTTATTTTGAAGGCAACCACACACTATCTTTGAATACCTGCAGCTGACTTCAGATAAGGTTCTTTTCTCTAGCTTTCGGGAGAGCCACGCAGATATATTAACATGAATTTCCTATAAAATTGCTAACTGTAAATATTTTCTCTCTCAAAAATACAGAAACAACTTTTGAGTATTTGTGATATTAAAGAAAGGCAAAGCAGTAATGTAGTCAACCAACCTTATTAGGAAGTTATTACATTATAAACAATATATCTAAATGCTCAAACAACTCCTTTAAGTGACACCAAAAGGAAGTACCATGTGTGAAGAGACAGCTCACTGTTTATTTCTGCTTTCTTTTTCTACATGGAATTTTACTTTATCTTGTTCTATTTTGAAAGAAAACAAATTATTTGGGAACTACAATATTTTTATGTTCAAAAATACCTGTGTGAACTGCCAAAAGAAAATCAGGTATCTACTAGATATTCATGCAAAAAGCACTGAGAGAAATGGCAAGTCCTGTTTCTAAAATAAATTACCACTAACCTCTTTTTCTTTCATTTCTTTTTAAAGATCTTCAAAATGACACATTAATCTGAGATTTTTAAGGGGCACCTGACTGGCTTGTCAGACTAAAGTGGCATATTAACGCCACTCATCCTGGCCCCATTGCAGCCCCAGTTTTTATCATGTTGATATCCTCTCCAGGGTTTCAATCTTCTTTCTTGGAGCTCAATCATCCTTTGTGATGTTCTGTTCCTATATGAGAATGCAAGAAAACTTCTATTTAAAAATACATTCAGGAGGGGGTGGGTGTCAGGCGCTACTGATTGAGACGGCATTCCATGATGATCCGTATTTTCAGTTAAAATACACACTTACGGTTTTGGATTTAACACCCCTGCCTCTGCAGTCAGACAGTCATTTAGCTGGAGTCAATCAAGCATGTGATTAGAAATAATAACTCACAAGCAATGAATTCAAAAAGATTAGATCTTTGCAGAAATGCACAAGTACAGCATCCCATTATTCGTCCTTTCCTCTCTGGTTTCTAGATAGCAGACCAAAAACACAACAACAAAAACAGTTCTCTTGCTGGTTTCTAAAAGCTGACTTCACTTAAAATCTGACTAATAACTTTTCTATGCCATAATCAGAAACTCAGTCAGTTGGAGATCTAATCAGCAAAAGTGGGGTGTCTCTTTCTACTTTTCTTTCCCCTCGTAATGCAAAAAGCTATGTTTTTATACATAACAGTTAGAAACTGGATGCACCTTTTCTTATTTACATAGAATGACACAGATATACAGATAAAGCATGATTAAAACCCAAAGATGGTTAATATAAAAAACAACAAAGAATAATTTTCCATTTATAAATTATTCTTCAAATTATATGTCAATTCAGGACCTAGTATTTTATTTAAGTAAGGGATTAGAGATGTAATTAGAAAAAGTAAGTATGGATTTAATACGTATTATATTCAAACCAGTAACCCCAGTTATATCAAACCTTTTCATGTAGCACCTTAGATCAACTCAAATGGATTTGATTTCATTTAAAAAGTCTGAAGAATTCTAGTGACTCACAAGATTTTTATATTATGTAGTGTTTTATCTTTAATCAGAGAGCATATAATTCATAGTCAACAGTGCTAATAATGGGTAGAATGATTCCAAAGAGGAAAAGATTTGCAAAGATGATGAATATTGTGCCTTAGAATATAATATAGAAGGGATGGTTTGATTTGTCTCCCCATCTATGCTTGGCTTAGGCAGCTGTACCACAGCGCACACTGACGGCACTGACGGATTCATACAAATAAGGATAGCAGAAGGCAGCCTAGGAACTGACGACTTTCTACAGATAATTCCCAAGGTTGAATCAACCACATGTGGGTGACTACAAGCTAATGTCGGGTAGGAGAGAGATATAAATAAAGTTCACAAACATTCTCTCAAAAACATAAAAAGTAAAGAGCTCCAGAGCTTATATATTGGTTTAAAAGTAAGAAAGAATAGATCACATTTCTGTTTCTAATAGAAAATACCTTGCAAATTAAGATATACCTGAACCTGAACATGTTGAACAGTGACTTGCACCACAATGGTCCACTATATTCATTAGCAGTTGTGGTCTTAGAAAATGCCACCAAGAAAACTTTTAGGAGCCAACCCTTTTTATTCAACAAACAAAAGTCATATTTTTAAAAATCCAAATATTAATTTGGACTAGCTTGGGTATTTTCTACTGAATACTTTTCTGCATCTGTTAAGACATTTATAAATATGTTTTCCTTTATTCTTTAAACAGGATGATTTATATGACAAATTCGATGTGATCTTGTAATAACCCAAGTTGTCCACAATAATGTCTGTATGTGGGCGTGTGTGTGCATGTGCGCACACACATGGATATAAACTCGATTTGCTAATGTTTTATGTTGAGTTTTGCATTTTTTATTAAGGTAGCAGACTAACCTAAATTGTTCTCTTTTTTAATCTTTAAGAATTTATATTTTAACTACAGTTGACATACAATATTACATTACTTTCAGGTGTACAACATAGTGATTAGACATTCATATACCTTACAAAGTGATTATCCCAATATGTCTAACAGAGTTTGATATTTTTGACTACCTTTGAAAATAGCCAGACCTAAAACTTTTATTTTCTTCCAGGAGACAATTAGGGGATTAATTTCTACCCTTTTCCCAAACCTTAACATCCAAGGGCAGAGGGCATGTCAGTGATCTTGTGAAGGAAACACTGACCCACCTTTAACCAACTTTTATGAAAGGAGCACTTCTTATGCTACCTCACCATTACATTCCAACTCATTAAAAAACCAATCTCTCTCTCTCTCTCTCTCTCTCTCTCTCTCTCTCCTCTCTGTTTCTCCCCCCGTATTCTACCCCCATGCATGCATGCATGCACACACACAGTCCTCAACTATCATAGAAAATGTAACAGGAGCAGCGTTCCCTATGCCTGCAACCATTCAGGTTAAGGTTCCATTCAAGAAATATTCATTCAGTAGGAACCAGATGCTAGTCACTGTACAAGAAACTGGGAGAGATGTTAAAATCAATAAAACAGATCTCTACTCTGACAAACTTACCTCCTAGTCAGGCAAGCAGGTAAAAAGTTCCCTCCAGCACCAGCCGCTCCCTATGTTCACAACTTGCCCAGCTATCAGCAACTTTAGACTTTATAATAATAAGAGGGAAAGGAAATAAAATAGAAACAAAAAATTTATGCTGAGAAGCAAGTTTGTCCCAAGAGTTTGCATTTGTTCAGAAGTGAAGGATTTAAAACCACTGATAAAACAGATAGCATTCCTCTTTTCTGTGTTCTGCTGGGAGACTATGAGAAGTGCAGCACAGAACGAGCACTGAAGCGCTCTGCTGAGGCCACGGTAAAACTCAAATGGAAGTGAAAACAAAACACACTTTAATTTTTTTGCCATATAGAAAGGCAGCCACTTAAACTGAGTGAACCTATTAATATTTAATTAAAAATTATGCATTTCAAGAAACAAAAAATGATACTCCCCAGCATGTTATCTACAACCCTTTATTTACTCATTAAACAGAGATTTGCTGAGCTCCTACTATGTGCCAAGCCCATTCTAGGCACAATAACTTTATGTGCATAATTTACATGCCATCCACAGATTCATATTCAATGCTGCCAGCAATTCTTCTCTGTCTCTTTTGAACAAGTAAGGCCACAGAAGGAAAATTCGACGTTTTCAGTACTAATTCAATAACAAAACCTTAATGTATTTCTGTTACTTTCTGTTGGTAAGAAAATGCGTGAGCAAGAAATTCATTTTAAACAAAATTCATTATATGAACTTGTGACATTTTCATGCATTGGTTTTTTCCCTCCATCTCCAAACACTAATTGACAGCACTTGAAAACAGCGATTCAGCTTCTGCATGTCATAGGATTCTCAGGGACTGTAGCTAGATTCCTCGGGCCAGTAGACTGACAAATCAAAAGATAAGAAGTACCTCTCAGCTTGAATCAACTGAAATGTGTCAGAAAATACATTTGGCATAATCTTCAGAAATGTCAAGTTTGGCAATGACAGGAGAGGCACAGTGTCCCTGACAGTTGTAGCACACCAAAGTTGCAGAGTCTGAGTTAGAATGTGGAAGGGGATACCCACTTTTGTCTGCTATTTTGGAAAAAACTACTACATGCGTCAAGAGGAAGGGTCTGAGATGCCACCTGAGCCTGTGATAAAAATGTTTTAAATGCCTGACTGCCTAATTAATGGAACACACTTGGGAAATGTCCACTAAGATTAAAAGGATTAAGGGATCTTTAGTATCTCTGCTTATGAAAACCATCCCACTCACTCTTCTAGGGATGTGCCCAGCTTCACTTTTCCTCATATTCCCAATGTGCCTTGTGCCAATTGGGTACTTTTATAAATGTGTGTCAAATGAATGAATGAACCAATTGCATCAAGCAAAAATCTTGAGACACCAAAACCTAGCTGAATATGTTATATGACTTGCCTCTATTGAACTTTGTATGTCATCTATTAGCCCTGGCAAATTAAAAAAATAATAATAATCAAAGAAAATTAACACACAAGCAGGCAAATTTTAGTCTATATCACATTCTTTTCTGAATTCCATATAACCTGGACTTTCCTCTACAAATTGTGGCTAAAAGAAGAAACAGCTTAATCAGTTCTCCAAGAGGCACTACACAGAGCCAAAGCCCATGTTTCTACCTCTGGCTACAAAACTCTGACTCCTCCAATTTCCCATTTGTAAATAGATCTCCAAAAGAAATCAGCCCGAGGGCACTGAATGGCTATAGATCTCTGCAGGAGTGCTATACTCTGACAATTGCAAACCCCAATGAGCTGCTCAGATAGGAGCTGCACAGTGTCTTATTCAGACACATTCCCTCCCAGTAATCTAACAACTCCAGCGCTGTCAACCTCCATCTGATTTTCATTTATAAATGAAGTCGCACAAATCCGCAACAATAAAGAATATTGACAAAATCTTTGTTAACATTTGGCACCTCTCTCTTTTTTTTTTAAACACAAAATCGAGATCCCCACTCGGTCAGCTCCTAATTGTGCTGGTCACGTTTCACTTACTTTCACCACCAATTCAGAAGCAATCTGTCAATATTTGTTCCATAAATTACCAAATACTCAAAATTACTTATTTCAAACTCATCATACATTTACATATTTATGAATGTCATGCATGAAAAGGAAGTTAAAAATCATTTCTTTATTGCCTAAGTCTATGCAAACCATCTTACAAATGAGAGATGTACCAAGTCAATTAAAAGGGAAACTTAAAAAGATAAATTTTTCTGACTTAATATGCGTTCTGTATTTTCCCTCGCTTTACAATCGAATTCCTTTTCAAAGGAGGAAAGTCAAATGTAATTTTTTCACTATCTTGTGCAAACATAACATAATGCAATATGAGACATCACGGCCAAAGACTGTTATCCCACCATCTTCCAAGAGATAGTCATTTTAAGACATGAATTCTTTAGTAAACATTTACTAAGGATGAACTATGACCACTACCTTGCCTGAATAAGGAAACAAAGAAGGAGAAAGAGGCTAGGGAAGTCCCTACTTACAGGCAAACAAACAAACAAACAAACAAAAAAGGCAAACAGGATACAAAATATGAGGGGGGACCCCCCAAAAAAAACAGAAGCCAGAATTTATCGAGACATTTTTTTCCATTGTGTAAAAACAGTTTTGAACTCATCAATTTTGATTCTTTTTAGTGCTTCTGTCGTTTTTTGTTTCACCTCTTCCACACATGCAAAATGTTTTTCTTTGAGGACTTTTTTCATCAGGGAACAAAAAACAAAGTTGCTCAGGGCAAGATTGGATGAATAGGGAGGGTGCAGCACAGGGGTCATGCCACTTTTAGTCAAAAACTGCTGAACACTCAGTGTGGCGTGGGCAGGTGTGCTCATAAATCACCCATCATGAAACGGGCAAACACACTGAAAAAGTCTTCAAAAAAATTTCACTGAAGCCGAATGCAGCCTCTCACAACAATGGCAGCTGGTACACTGATACAGATGGGTCCCTAGAACACTCACCTAGTGGGGGAAGCCTGTACTACAAGGGGCCTGTCTGCCAAGGAGATAATTCCAGGTTTTTTGGAGTCTCCCCTCATAATTGGTACAAGTATAGAGTTTTGTGTGTAAAATTTGAGGTGCATGGAAGCAGGATAACTAACATGTACTGAGAATTGAAGTATGAACAGGAACCAACAAGGTGGAGAAATGGGTACAAATATCCCAGAGTTGGATCACCCTGATGTGAAAGAGGATGATAAAGCATGGAACTTGAAGAGAAGGGAAGGTAATCTGCTTTGTCTAGAAAACAGTGGGTGGTGGGGCAAGTGGTAGACATTAATATGAGAAGGTGGAGCTAGAACAGGCTCTTATTACTAGGAAATTAGGAGCAATCAAAGGTTGCTGTGTCCCTCTGAGCTCCCTGACTTAAAGAGAGTTAGTTACCTTCTGCGAGAAAGGGCTGGCAGAAGATAACTTTAGCAGAAAAACCTAGGAGAAAATGAGTTGGGAAAAGAGAAGTAAGGACAAAGAAACATTAGGAAGCTACCGCAGGGGTCCAAGGTTGGGAGATGAGGTTCTTTGCTCAGGCAGCTTCCCCTTCTAGCCATTGTACCACTGACAAGGGGTTTTGTCCCAGGAAGCAGTGTAGTCAGTCACTCATCATACTGATCCAAGGGCAAAACAAATCTTAAGTGCCAATACTTCCTATTTTAGTCTTCTCAACCAAAAGAATCCAATGAAAACAATGTGTCCTGGTGAAGGTCAAGTCAACAAAGTTTAACAACAGATTATGTGTGGGAGGCCAAGGAGCACAAAAGGTTAGAGAATATATTTTGAAACTGGCAAGATTTAACACCTCTCCTGGCTGCTGTGCCCTTCTGAGCTGCCTGACTTTAAGAGAGTTACTTACCATTCTGTTCTCTTATCTGTCACGGAAGAACAAGACCTATTTCATTAGTTTGCTATAAGGATTAAATAAGGGTTACAATAAAGAACACTATAACTATCATCATCATTAATAAATGCAGAATAAGTAAAAGGAAGGAAAGAAGGATGTTAGAGGTTCTACTTTAATACATTTGAGTTGATGTTAATATGGAAGAAAAAACAAGTTAATGTGACTTTGGTTTTAGATGAGTTGTTTTTAGAGGAAGACAGATAAGTGTAGGAGACAGAAGTATTTAGATAGGAGATAATACCTTCCTACTATACTTGACTTTCATTTGATCTGAAGTTCAGTTTGCAGAACTTGTAATACATCCTCGTATCTCCACAATTTGTAACTAAATTCATAGCTGCCTTAAAACAAACAAACAAACAAACAAAAACCTTCATTTTATAGCCTAGTGCCCCCTTGCAGCTAGGTAACTAAGTAACAAAGTAATGACTAATGTGTATGTATATGAGAGGTGGGGGTTGGGGTAGGGGTGTTCCACATCATTCTTTTTCCTAATCCAGCTCCTAAAAGGTGAATCTCACATCTGGAGCTTTAGCAATCATCGGAAACCATGAGGACACAAGGCTATATTCTAAAAAGTGGCAGAATAGCAGGGTTCTTGACTTGTCTGCAACGCTTGGCTGCATAGAATCACCCAGAAAGCTTTTTCCAAAAACAACCATGCTCCACCCTCAAATTGTCAGGGTTGGGACCAACACAGGTGTACTTGGGTATGGGTATTAAAAGCTCCCTAGATGACTAAATTGTGAAGCTAGAGTTAAAAACCACTGATTTAATTAAACACATCATTATCATCCCATTATATTGTGCACTATCATAGTCCATCAAGACACCTGTTAAAATGACAAAACTAATATAAAACAATAATTACAGCTACCACTTATTAAGTATCTCCATTATGCCACTGTGTTAGGTAGCAGACTCCTTGCAACTCATTTTACATTGATTCTCTAACTCAATCCCTCTAACAACACTCTGGTGTCAATATTATCATTTTCTTTTCACTTCCTGGAAAAGTGAGGTGCATTAGGTTTGAGTAATTGACTTAAGAGTCCCATAGGTTAGTGTTCTAGCCCAGGACTGATTAAATCCAAGGCAGTTCTAACCACAGCACAGTACTACCTCTCCAGATGTTTTTTTCACTGCATCTACAGGTGCCAGTTAAGGTGCTAATGAGCCATGAATGCATGGAGCAGGCAGGAATGAGGAAGAAGAGGATCATGTTAATATTCAAGATCAGTCTCCTCTGAATAACTTAATAGTTCGCTTTAATTCTTGGGTCATATAATTCGCTCAACAATGGACCTAATTTAAGTCACTTTTCTTTAACCATCATGCAGAGCTACTTGATAAAGGTTTACATTTGTTTTCACGTAAACGTCTCCCTGATATAGATCCAGAAATGTACCAAGATCAGATTACATTCCAAAATGTGAACAGAAGCACCATATCCTCACCTATTTTCAGCTTCCTGGTTTAAAAGTTTAAATAAATCACATGAATGTAGAGAAAAAGAACCATCTCTCTCTCTTCTAACATTTAATGATAATTTATAGCCTTAGAATATTTGTAAGTTTAACAGCCCATCAAAGTATCTGAGAGCACACCTGTTCTAAGGACTCATTAAATGACATTAAATGTAACTTTTCATGAAGTACTGTACAGCATGAATGAGTGAGCAGGCTGGTGAACAGCCACCATTACAATAATTTATCATTTGTAATTTTGCCTTGCAAAAACATTTGTTAAAGGGGGACACTCAGTTATAAAAAAAAGAATACTTCACTACTTTGTCAATGCTGTTAATTACAAAGGAAGAGAAATCCTTTATGATCCTAAGGATGTGCTCATTCTTTCTCTAGCCACCCAAAAATCACAGGGAAGATGTTTTGTGGTAAAGTCTTCAAGGATTTTAAATTTTTGTTTCTCTGAACACGGTGGTACTGTTTCCAACTCACCTGGTCCACATATTCCAAAGAATATAGGGAAAGGAAATTTAAAATGTAGAAATTTTTCCAATACACAAGTGGGAGAATTCCCTACTTTATCCAACTGACAACCTTTTTAAAAAATTTAAATGACTACTGATTTTAAGAGAGAGGAATGGGAAAAGAGAGAGAGAGAGAAATATCAAATGTGAGAGAGAAACATTGATTGGTTGCCTTCAACATGCATCTCGACCGGGGATTGAACTCACAACCTAGTATGTGTCCTGACCAAGAACTGAACCCCCAACCTTTTGGTTTAGGGGTCAATGCTCCAAGAAACTCAGCCACACCAGCAAGGGCTCCAACTCACATTCTTTAAATGGAATTCCTTTTGCTCCAGAAATACCAAAAGAGATGAGGCCTGAAACAGACCTTAACACAGTATAGGGGGATTTTACAATACCATAAACAATTACCTCAATTTTGCCAAGACATTCATCCTACCTTACCAAGCAAAATTAGGACAACAATCGATGCTGCAGTGAAAAGGGAATGTTAACTTAAAGCTGACAGTGACCACAGACTGTCAGAGTGACAAGAGTTACACTGACAAGTCAGTGGTCAAAGGTTAGCATTCCTACCTGTACAGGAAAACACCCTTCAAGTTTTCCTTAAAACAACGCAACCATGCAGCTTCCATGGCTTCCCTTCTTTTCACTCTATACTATCTGCCTTAATAGTATTCAAAACTGTTAACTCTCAGTGTATTAAGCATAATACACTGTGCTGATAACATAATTTTTACTGCCATAAAGTAGATCATTTATTTGGTTTAAGCTTAGCTTAAAAGGCTAGGGTTTTTTTTGTTTTTTGTTTTTTTCCCTTACTTTTAGACATGCGAGCCCAAAGTTCCAGCACAGGAGTCTGTGTTCTTTTGCCAAATTCTGCATATCTCTTTTACTAGTTTTGTTGACTGAAAATATCCTCTCTCTAAACTTCAATAACTTAGTGATAAATGACTGCAGCAGAAATGGTTTTCCTGTACAAAAGTTAAGTCATGGAATTAACTTCACCTCAAAAAGGCAGTCATTTTGAAAATGACCCCACCAAAGTCACAAATAACCATAGCTAATTCATGTTATACTGCTCTTATGCTTATGTGACAACATATATGATAGTCCCTGCAAAATTGGTGGCTGCTATATGTGAGTTGCTGAACTTCCTTTCTGAACAACATTACTTAAAGGAAAAAAATGCAGCTTTCACAAAGATTATATTTTCCTTATAAACATTCACTTGCCAACCACTTAATAGAGTCCCAGCCAAACAATTCAAAAGTAATTTAAGTGATTTTTCTTGGATTCATTTTAGTGTTTCCATAAACTTTCTGTGCTTCCATTTAGCATACAAAAGGCCGGCCCTACCACAGCCCAAAATACAAACATCTAAATACAGCTGAGAGTGTATCAATTAAGAGAAGGAAAAACTTTCACCAAAACAACTTCGGAATTTATGCTACAGCAACAAATTTAAAAATTCTACTCAAAGCTATAAGAAAAAAAAAAGCTTTTTTTCTTATTTTTCCTGAATAACCAAACCAGTTGTTTGACTCAACTGAGGGAATTGAGTTGGCTGTTTTGACCTCAGGTGACTAGGCTGATATACATGCCCTAACTTGACAGGTGAGGTTTGGAGACTGTCCCATGTACGTTTCTGTTTTAAGCAACCACCACAAAGTTAGTACAATTATTCAATTCACAATTAGCCAAGTTCTGCCAACATATATGGACAAAGCAGAACCAAATCAAGAGAAGGAAAATTGTCATTAAGCAGCATGCCTTCTTGATCTTTTCCTGTCACTATATCAGTTTATATAAATTATATAACATGTGACAATTTGAAATACTTTTTTCCTACCTAAAATCCTAATTCTAATTACTTACTAATTGGTGTTAAGTAAGAATTACCAGATTATTCCAAAGCTAATATTCCATAATAGCAAGCAGACACAAGTTGAGCCGTCACCTAAAATTAGCTTATTCACTGTAAAATAAAGATTGAATGTTAAGGTATAAAATTATTCTAAATCCCCAAACACACCAGAACCAATTGTGAAATTAAATGTGACACTTTCCATAATTCAAACTACAGTACTTGATTTTCATCTTTCTCCTCAGCTAGCCCTAAATTAAATTAGTCTTATTGATTATAACTCAGAAATCCCTGTCTTGTTACCATGATCTTCAAATTTTAATAAAATGTACAATTCAGTTGTACATAGTTAAGCTGGTTTTCTTAAATTACAATATAGGAGATGAACTATGGGCTCAATAAGTATTTCAATATTATATCTTACAGACACAATAAAGCCAATTTCTTCGCTAGTTTAAAACAATTGATAAATCCATGCATCACAAACCTGTTTTCAGTCTACCATGATGGATGACCTCTCATTATTGAAGTAAGATCATATGCAATGTTATTTACCTAAACACTGGCTGCACAGAGGTCCTGGAATAAAACAGAGGCCCTGGTCCATTTAAAATGTATTATAGGGTACAAATGATGGTTCATAACTTCAGCAAAGGCAGAACTACCAAATTAAAATTCAGGGGTCATAGTACTAAAAAAATGGAAGAGTACACAGTATGTTTGTTTACTAATGAGACATCCACACTATGCACAGCAGCTCTGTTGGACCAAAAGCTCCCATATTGGGTGCTTTGTTCTTATAAAATTTCTCTTTGATGTAATAATTACATAATAAACAGCCTCAAAGACCACATTTATTGAACTCAGACTGCTGTAGCATTGCTTTCAATGTACTGGAATTTAAATTTGATTTTTTAACTTAATAAAAAACATTTCTTAATAGCATTTCCTTAACGATCATAGTTGATGGAGCATTGAGCCCTATTCTTTACCAACAACAGAAAGGATGTGATAACCCCCACCCACCTCCAGACCTTTTCTCCTGCCTCCCAAATCCAAGGCTGTGATACTAACCACTCTCAAGCTGTCCATATTTGTGAACAGTGCTAAGATGCCTCTCTTCGTGGCTGATATACTTTAGACAGCATCATCAAATATGCTGTAACAATTCCTATCACTTCATTGACAGTTGCTTTTTTTCTATGAAAGGATATGTACTCCTTTTTAGTCTTCTTGTTATAGTAATATTTAAGTGACTTATTTCTATCTTTCCTTTTTTGTTTAACTTTAGTGGAATTATTATAAAATATTACTAAAGATGAATATTAGAGTACCTGGATGAATTGATTTGCACTCTCATCTCTCCTCTTCTCCAAAAATGGAGATGAAACATTCATTTTCTCTACATAGATATAATAATAAATGTTACGGGCCACTTTATCACCTGATGAATTGTCATCAAAGGAAAGTTTTACAGGCAAATATCTGTATCAGAGTTACCTCCTTCCTCAACAGAATGCAAGTCAAGGCTTCCTCAAATATTGCCTGGTCATTAACGTCATACACCAAAAATAACTGAGGATGCTACTTAAGATGAGCATACATTAGCAGTTACAGAGCAGTAAGCCATTGTTTCTGTGCCATAAGACACCAACTCTCAACTGTAAATACATTTGTGTCTGTGTGTCTGTATGTGTGTAATGTTGCATTTATTAAACCATATATTTTATACTACAGTGAATTTTAATTTCAATTCCACAATGATATTTACACAATTTGCAAACACTTGTTTTTACTAGGAGAGTAAGTCCTATTCATTAACACTGTTCACTGTCAGTTTATGAAATAGACTTTCATTTTCACCATCAGAACTATAGAAAACTAGTTTCAAAATATGTCATCACTCAATGAGAATACTTTAAAATGTAGCACCAAGATTAACTTGGCTAGATCTACAGTAATCTATCACTCAAATAATTAAAAATTAATGCTTATTCACTTCTTACAATGTGCCATGCACAGGATTAATCATTTTATGTATATGAACTCAATGACACCTGTACAATAACACTGTGAGGTAGGTACTGTCATCACCTGTATTTTACAGATAGGAAAAAATGATGCACCAAGAATTTGAATTACTTACCTAAGACTACATAGCTAGCAAGTGGCAAATAATTAGTTCTACAGCTTATGCTCTAAATTATAAAATAAGCCAGTATATCATGATGCCTCTTAAGAAGCCTTACTTAAAGTAAATGCTGCCTATTACCAGTACCAAGAGTAATTTTAAAAATAAATGAATAGGTTTCTTAAGTTATGCACATTGTCTCAAAAATGTATTAGCACATAAGATGAAATATAAAATACAAAGTAGCCAGAATAAATAGTTTGTATAAATTGATTGCCTCTTGTTCCACTTTTCCAAATCCATTCATTATGAAATTCTGTCACTAGGTCTATATAATATTGAAAGCATTTTTTTGTTTGTTTGTTTGTTTCCTACTTAGACAACAAGCTACTCATGGTCTGGAGTAACATCTAATCTATACATTATTGAAAATGCCACATCATATTATACCCAGAGAACCTTTGATAAATACTAAATATTACATTGACAATGAGTAATGGCAACTGAAAACAAAATTACAATGTAACTCAAAGATGAAATATGAAGCTGAAATAAAATAGATGTGAGTCCCATTCGAAATGTCCCTTAGTGTTTTGAGGTCTATGGAAAAAGAAGTCCTTATTTAGGACAAAGGAAGGTAGTATTTTTGAGGTCTGGGAAAGATAATGACATCACTCCTGATTAGTATTAGAACACTAAAAAATGAATCATATGAGAAAGACATGCAGAGAGAAGGATAGACAAGCCATCTCATATAATTGTTTTATTTTTTTGGATATACAGAAACTAAATGGAAAAGGGCTAGCATATTATCTGAAAATGTCACTTTTAGATATTCTAAATGATTTTCTTAAAGACTTCTTTGCCTCTAGTGAAAAAATAGAGGTAGAAAAGGAGGATGTTTCCATTCTGTACTTATGACTGCTCTTCTACTGTTTGCAATTTTTGTGCATATATTACCTATTATTTTAATGATAAAAATCTGTGTCAGCCTACACTCAATCAAAACTTGCAATATTTAAAAAATTCTACTTATAGTTTGCTATTGAAATGATAAATGATTATTGAATAATTCTGAATATTCTACATCAGGGAGAAAAATATAAAACTATGTTTAAATATAAATGGTGGGGCAAAAGGTTTCTAGTTGTGAATACACGAAACACAGTTATTTCTGTATTATTTATTAATTATCATATTTTCTTTAAAGACTTTTTATTGATTTTTTTTAGAGAGAGAGAGGAAAGAAGTGGGGAGAGACAGACAGACAGGGAGAGTGAGAGAAATACTGATTTGTTGTTTAGCTGATTTATGCACTTATTGGTTGCTTCTTGTATGTATCCTAACCAGAGATGAAACCTGCAACCTTGGCATATTGGGATGACATTCTAACCATATGAGCTACCCAGCCAGGGCTAATTTTTGTATTATTTTTCATATAAACAACTGTAAATCTACTTTTGCCCCACCTTGAATATATAAGCTCTATACTTTTCATATACATGGTATATACAGACATACATGTATGTATACATATTTATACATGTGTGCACTTACACATACATGTATACCTATACCTATACATATATATATACGCATTTTGACCATGGTAAAAACATAATTATATACATCCCCAGAGCAAACAATTTTCCTGGACACCAAAAATATTACTAGTTTATATGGAAAACAAAAACAATTCTTCCTATTGAATATTGATAGACAAAGGTTTATTGTACCTACTTTTTTATACAAATGAATTGTGATTTGGAGATGCAGAGATATATATTTTTTATAATAAAACACAGAAGATAAATATTTACTTACATCCTCATAAAGGAACTCTACAGAACAAAATATTTTAACCATCTTCAATTTTTAAAATTGAAAGTTTATTTTTTCCTATTAAAAAAGAAGAGAAATAATAAAATTATCAGAAGAGCTGTTCAAGGATTTAGTTGGGGTCAGATTTCACAGAGTAATACATGTACTGGGGTGTCTGCATTTATTTGAAGTGTTGTAAGTATCACTGATTTTCTTCACTAGTCCGTAACAGGATGGGTGCCAGTTTCTAAAGGGTGCAAGCAAGGGACCAGCCACTTGAAAGGAAGCCCCTGCACTAGAGCCTCAGGGAGGCTCGGAGCTACCAGCACAGCAGCACAGGGTGACTGAGGCACAGCCCTGCAGGAACAAGTGCTTCTCTCCCTTTTCTCTCTCCTTAATTCTCCTTTCCTCTCTCCTTTTTTTCTCTCAAGGGCTTTGTCTTTTTTTCCATCATTCCAGTCTTCTTGTTCACTCTGTTCTCTTTTACTCACCTGCTCTCCTCCACTCCCTTCCCCAGCGGATTGTCTTCTCTCCTCTAACACAGTTCATACAATTGTAAACTCTGACCTTCCCCAAAAGCCTTGGCGTACTCACAAGAATAATCAAAATTATAATAGTTTGGGGGAAATTCCAGCAGGGAAAAATGTAGGTAACAGTAGATGATCAAGACCAACCAATACTGGCTCCTTCAGCTCTCTTCGCTACACCTCAGTCCCCTCCTGTCAACTCTTGACTTCTTTTCTCTTTTTAAGCATACGTTCCCTACCTGCTTGCGTTTCCTCCCTCCAGTATCCTTTTCCCTTCTTTGTTTTTCATCTTTATTACCCTAGCTGAAGAATGTGTTTTCAAAATTAACCAAGTACTCCACAATCTCCCCCTTTGAATAGACATAAAATTTCACCAAATTTTATCCAGAGGACATTTCCTTCTCCCATCCTTTCCCCTCTCCTTAGCACGTCTATAGCAGTCAATTTACAGGATGGGTCTCAAACACGCTCCTAGAATGGAAGTAAAATGTATCAAAATTTGTAATCTACTATAGGAGATCCCCAATATGGTTGTTGAAGGTATTCCTTGAAAATATCTTCCTGATGTATTCATGTATCCAAACACATTTTATTTAAGTTTTAAAATTGTCATTTCAAAATAATTTGGCCATATTTCTTTTCAGAATTCACTTCAAAAATCAGTATTTTATGTTTCTTTACACGCACAGAATCTACACCGAACTCATTCTCAATATAAGTGCACTTTTATGTACAATGCAGAATATTTTCCCTACTTTGCTTTCCAATAAAAGCACAGAGGTATAAGAAGGAAACATCCTTTAATAGTATAAATTGAGTTCATTTTTTTACGTGTACTCGGCTTTGTAAAACTTTCTTCCTGCTTTCACTATTTGTGAGTCATTTGTTCATCTTAATACCAATCCCAGTAAGACTTGGGGTCTTTTCTGAAATGAATTTAAATCTTTTTCTTGATGAATTATGTGTAAACCAGCTAGCTATATATACTCAAGATCCAGGATCAGAGGTGCAATTAGGCTGCAAAAGTCCGATAATCTGATTCTTTCCATTTATCCTGTCCCTTTACCCATGGAAAAAGTAAGAAAGGAAAAATTTCCTGACCAGTTAGCGAGGCGTCCTGGACTGCAGGCAGCGGCCGGGTCCAGGCTACGAGCCCCGAGGCCTCAGCGCACCGCTGCGGCACATTACTTCCGCTTTTCTAACTTTTCCACTTCTGAGCACCATCAATTATGCGCTAGAATAACAGAAGCCTGACAAGGCAGTGTAACATAAAGGCCGATTATGACGATAAATAATTTAAACACATGCATGCCATGTCCCTTTTACCACTCACTGATAGGCCAGGGGAATGTGATGCACATTGAAGATTCAAATGCCACATAAGACTAGTTTGGAAAATGCAGACAGTATTGCCCAGTGAACCTTCGTGGTCACTGTGCACCGGGGGGGAAGGGGCAGAGTAAATGAACTGTTCATACTTGCACAAACTGATTAAGAATGGCAAAGGCCCCAGATCCTAACAACTGATGGGTGGTTTTGGCCCTAGATGCAGCCCAGGAAGTGTAGGGAATAACATATTGGAGGGTTTTGGCATCTTATACCTTCCAGAAAAGGGTAAACAATCGCATATACAAAGACTTTAAGAGAAAAGGCACGCTGTTTGAAGTTATTCAAACTTCAGTGAAATTCAAACTTGGAGACTCTTAGAGTCTATATATTCATCGAATGACTAGCGTGTATCTGGGAGCTGGCAGGGGAACAGTGTAGATATTGCTGATCTAATCCCTTTGAAAGCCTCTCACCATCTCTCAACTATGATTCAGAAAAACTCTTCAAGTTTATTAGTATTCTATTTTTTAAATTGTGATTTGAAAATTCACAGCTGAGAAGACACGTGTGTTCAAATACTATGAAGAAAACAAGTACCCTCTCTACAATGCCCTGGGAAGTTCACAACTCAGCAACAGTGATAGTATATGAAGGCCAGCAGGGTTTTGTTGTTCCTTATCCACACTAGCACAATAAATTTTAAACGGGATCTTTAATGAAGTGCACCCAAACTTTAAAAAAAAGAACTTCAAACTGAAAAAAAATTCAGGTAACTGACTCAAGTTTATTGATCTCCTTTATAAAGATAATTCCCAAGGTATAATGTGACATTTCTAATGCTTTAAAGTGGTAGAATATGCAAGAGCAAAAGGAGACAGAATAAAATTAAGTGCCAGCAGGGATGATGATAAGTCAAAAGCTGACCTTAAAATATATGAAATTCAGGAGAACAGCAGTTAATTCATGTCAAATGATACTCAACTTCAATTTTGGAATGAGGCTCCCATTATCTAGAAATATTCCAAAATTAATCCTTAGTCTACATGAGAGCTAATATTACATTTCTAAATGTAAATTGATGAAAACTCTAGGGGGAAAAACCATTTTGAACTGTGGTTTCCAGAAGGCTTCAGGTTTAGTCATGTCAAATTAAAAGGGAGCAAAGCTTCTTAAAATAACATTCTTCTTAAATCGCATCCATATGATTTAGCAAATTGATATGGCCAAAGTCAATAAATCATGACGCAGAGTTTTTATTTTAATGTATGACTGCTTTTATTTTATTTTTGCTTTGAGCCAACTCCTTCTAATTTTGAACCCAAAGTTGAATATATATTATTGTCTAGGTAAAACAAGCTACTTCTCACGTAATGGGTCCTGCCTTTCAATGTCAACCCACCAGCAGTGAGAGAAACTGTCCCCAGCAGTTCAGCAGGGCACAACAGAGCTAGTTGCCTCTGTGGTTGCGCCAACATGCAGCCCGTTAGCTGCCTTCAGTCAGCAGTATTTGAATCTGTAGATTTTTCACCACTTTCCAACATGTAAGTGCTTCTTTTTTCTTAACCCCAGGGTTTCATTTTGTGCTGACACAAACCCAAGAAGCAATCTCCATGAAACTACCCTTTTAAGGCAAGCATTTTGTGCACTTCTTAATGATGGGTGTTTAGGAGAAATGGTAATTATGATAGATTTTGAGCCTTAGGTAACAGACATCCTCACAGGGAGAGGGTTCACTACATTTAAGACCAAACCAAACTCCTCATTAAGAAATGGAGATGTATCAATTCGTTTTTGCACAGACACACTGACAGTGAAATCCAGATTAGTAAAAGCAAGTGAGACTTCTCAGGGGCAATTCAAACTAAGAGACTTTGGTTGGAAATATTATCAAAAGCATCAATGCTTTAAATATCATTTCCCTCTTTCTTATCCTTTGTATGACTTTTGTTTAAATGAGTCACTTAAGCAACCACAATCGATACTCTACATGCTACAACTCTGATTCTGAAATCATAGCTACAGACAAAAAGCAGTCTACATGGTCTTCAACTAATGTTAGAAATTAAACTACCATGAAAATAGATTTTTATATATATTTTACATATGTGTGTGCTGTGCATATTGTGTGTGTATATAGATATATTTGTGACTCATATGACTCTTTCAAATCACATTCCAGATCAACATGAGTGTTAAATGAGAATCAAAAAATCCTTGAACCAAGATGCTATGACCTCAATCCCTTCTCACCCATGTCTATGCGTAAGCTTTCCTGCCCAGCTTTCCTGCAAAGATGGCAAACAATTTAATATTTCATGGAGCCCAAAGCATAAAGCATGTTCAAATTCAATACAAGGAAATGCTTTATCTCATTATTTGTAGATTAATAATTCAAAACTGTGAGAAACTTCAGAAAGCCATGGTGAGTTTTAACCAAATGGCATGTAAGTTTCTTCCAGACACTCAAGCTACTAATAAAATGGAAAATCTGAAATAAAAAATGTATTTAATTTATGAGTTTACTTTAAGATAGTTGTTCCCAGAAGAGTTGCTATATCCAATTAGATTATTTATTACAGCTAAAATAACTTAGAATATTATATCCAATTTTTTATCAAGAAGACAGGATGATGGTCTCTGATATGGAGGGCACAAGGCACATATTTTTCATAACAACACCTCTTTTAAAAGCTAAACTCTATGAAAGGTATCTAAAGGGGAAAGAGTGAAACATGGGCAAACACATCCCATAATGACCAGCTGGGCAGGTTCTGGCAGCAGGGGTGTGATGGCCCTGAGAGCAGCTAGTAATCTGTAAACCATCAGAAAAGGGCATGAAAAGCATTTAGCATTTGATAAATATTTGAGAGCAAAGCAAGCATCTCTGGTTTAAATCAACCAGATTTTTAAGCTTTCTGGTTTTATAAGAATATCCTACTATAAATCTTTCTAAAATTTGCCTGCTTTTTGTTTATTTTATTTTACTCAGGCCAGTAATGACCACGACAAATACCTAAATGCTGAACTAAGCAAAGCTTCTATCCCTAAATTTTATGTGGGAGGCTTAAATTTCTTCTATAAAGCCAACAACAGTAAATAAGTTTGGTATTGGTTACTTTCTTTTTGTTAAACCATAAACAAAAAATGAAATCTTTATAGAATCTTAAGAGGAATCAAAAATCTGGAAAAAACAAAATTATTGCCATATTCTCTCAAATCCTTAATCCATTCCTCCAAAATGGTTTTTGGTAAAAATAAGTCTTTTCAATCTATAATATTTAGAATGACAAGAGAAGTCCTGTGACTCCATCCTGCTTCCAGCATCTGTCAAGAAAATCACAAACCTAACTCTCAGTTCATGGGAGAATGCTAACAGGAGATGAATAATGCTTCCAGGGAGAAAGCATATTATTAGAGAGGTTCAAGACAAATATTCACAGAGAGCAACGAAGCACTTTTTTGTTTTTTTGTTTTTTTTGCTTTTCAAGCATGAGTTATTGAATTAAAAATGTAGATGATGTAGATGAATTAGTTATTTTTTAGTGAAAATCTCCAAACTAGAAGAACATGATATGTGTTTGTGTGTGCATATAGATGTACATATAAACATTTTAAGATTTAAAAGGCCCTAGAAATAAAAATAACTAAGCTAATAGTTTACCTTTTTTAGGTCATTGTTGCATTTCAAGCATTTTTTATTATAAAACTGTCTTCAAGGGATCACTCTTACTATCCAATCCACACAAGAAATCTTATTAAAGATACTCACATGTGCTCAGCTGTAGAAGCATATAGTCTGCACTGCAGGTGGTAAGAATTCAGACTTCAGTTATAAAGGTGTTTCTTTGAAAACACAACACATTACTTTGGGCGTTTAAGACTCTCCCACTTTTCTCCATCCTATATCCTCACAGACATAACATGCATAAATTGGAATTTTAAAATATGGGATATCATTTACACTTTCTAAAATATAACTACTTTTTTTTTGATGATTCATCTTTTATTGTATTTTTTCCACTACCATTTAGTCCACTTATACCCTCCTTTTTGAAATGGCATGGGACAGGCAATGAGCCCACAGCACTCATTTGGTTAAGTTCAATAATACAACACATACCTGCTTGAACAATCGTAGTAGCAGACAGCACAGTGCGAGTTAAGAGCACCACCTGTGGATCCCACTGCCTGGTTTCATAATCTCATTTCTGCCATTTACTAGCAGTGTAACCAGTATAGTTAACCTGTGTCTCAGTTTCCTCGTCCGCAGAAGGAAGATGGCAATAATACAACCAAATGCATAGGGTCATTATGCAAATCATATAACAACAGATGCACACTGCTTGATAAGAGATTGGCATGTATTAAGAACTTTGAAAATGTTTTCTAATTTTAGGGCTATTGTGACAGCTCTTGGAGGAGGACTGAGAAGGTGAAGAGACAGAACAGAAAAGAAAACAAAGAGAGAACTCAAGGACACAAACAACAGTGTGGTGATTACCGGGTGTTTGGGGAGGGAGGAAGGTGGAGGTAGAAGAGGGTATAGTGGGGATAAATGGTGATGAAAAAAATAAAGGCTGTTTTGCAGACTACAAATGTAGTAAGCACTCTGCACAGAGCTCAATTCAGCACAGTGATATTTTATTCTAATGGCACAGGTTAATAAGAGAAAGCTTTACCAATTACCAGTGCCTTTATAAACAGTGAATAAATAAATAAACAAGCACCTCATCTCATTTATTGATTATCAAAGAAATTCATATTAAAACAACAGCTCTTTCTTGTTTATTAAATGAGATTCTTGGGGGAAAAAAACAGTTCTGGTAAGAGTATAATTAAACTATAAAGCAATCTGACACTATTGCCAAGAATTATACAATGCTAATACTGTTTGACCCAATAATCCTACTACTCTAACTCAGAGTAAAACCAAAATATGAAGAAAACTTTAAGAAAAAAAAAGTTTTACTTATGTGTCATTTATATTGTGAAAAAATTGGAAACAATATAGATGTCTAACAATAAGGAATAGTAATCCCGTATTTTTAAATACTCAGCAGGTTTGAGATAAGTCACATATTAGATTTGTCCATCTTGGCCTGTCAGTGATTATTCACCTGTTAAAGGCTTTGAAAGACTCAGACTTAATGTCATTTCTTTACTCCAGCATTTCCCCAAACATATTGGTAACAGAAACGTTGGGTTGGGGGGTAGTTAATATCTACTATTTCCCATTGAACTACAGTGCCCTTCCTCCTGATTTGGAAGTTTGGTTTATTTATCTGGTTGTTAGTTTAATAAGGCCTGAGGGGAGAATCCTTACTGAAAGTGACCTGTAACGAGAAGGTAGAAAGCAAACAGAGCACTCATTCAGCTTCACCAGAGGAATACACGGAAGCAGCCGGCCCTGTCAATTTGAAAGAGGCTAATGAAACATTATCTGCAGGTGAGCGGACTGTCTCGCAGCATTACAACTCTAAGCTACAAACGATTTCCTAACCACAGAGGTAACCACTATACAGATACTTGAAAGACAAATGAGAATACTACCACAAGGTCAATCACAAACCTCCCAGAAAACTGGGATGTGTCACCTTCCCCAGAAAACAGTCTTGGGGGTGCTGCTGGGCACACCTGAGTGAGCCACATCACAGTCATTTCTCTTTTATTTCTTAGTTTGAATTCTAGCGGCCTGTAGACATACCTGCTTATATTTATGTAGGAATAAATAAAATGTATGTATACATAAACTATACCTCCAACAAGCTTTGAACACTATGCTTTTCATTGTTTTGGAGCAGCAATTTTCAGCCTTTTTTATCTCATAGCACACGTAAACTAATTACTAAAATTCTGTCGCACGCCAAAAGTTATATTTTTTGCTGATCTGTCAAAAAAATGGTATAATTTTGATTTATTCACACCAGACAGCTCTTGTTGTGTTGGCCATTGTCATTTTTTTATTTGACAATCTAAGGTCAATTGCCCTGACTAAAGAGTCAGGTATTGCATGTTTTAAAAATTCTTGCAGAACAACAGTTGAAAATCGCTGTGTTGGAGAAATGAATAAACATCAATTTCCAATCTTTATAATTATTTGATTATAGTTAAAATAGTTTCAGGAAATCATTATACAAAAGCATGGTAGGTTATTAATTATGGAAAGAAAAAAACAACAAAATCTAATTAATAATGGTCAGTTCATGTTTATCTATGAGTTTTATTAAAACATCAGCTCCTCAGGTTCACTGGCACCATGATTTTATTTGATGTAATACATTCTATTCAGAAATTATTTTCCTTTCTTTTTATGACCTAATGATGAATTTAATTTTTAATTAAATTTCATGTTAAAAGTATAGAGTATGTATAAAAGCCAAAGCAAGTGTTCAGCATCTGTTCATTGCATTTGTACTCACTACCACAAAAATTAACCTTAATCTAAAGAGGCACAAATGGGATTTTATGCCATCAGGAGGCCCAAGTATTGAAAAATCAATGACTGTCCACCCAGACAAAGAACAGCTGTTTCCTAATATTCCAGCTCGACCTTGAGCGCAGACTCAACCTCCAATGACTGCCCACCCTCTCGCTTTCCCCCAGTTGAAACTGTCAGAAGGATGTTATCTAAAACCCATGAACTGGATAAAGTAGAGACAAGACAGAGTTGACCTGACCTACCCAGATGGCATTTTGAAAAGCATCTTCTATCATCATCACTCAAGGCTTTAGTAAAATCATAACCAATCTTATTTCCTGTGTCCAGAAATCTACCCAGTGAGACTGTTTACCCACTTGTGTTAAAAAGGCCTAGGAATGACAAGCATGGACTGATTCTCAACCCTCCAAAACAGGGGTTCTTTCCCAGCAACCCACGAGACTTCTAAAGAATGACACATAATCAAGCAGTCGGAAGATCCTCTGAAATGTGTGTGCTTTTTAGCTTCCTGAATGAGATGAAATCAGGATGTTATGGAGAGAGAGAAGGAAAATTAATGTGTGCAAAATGTAAAGAAAAAGAAGGTATGGGGTGTGGCCATGTTTTTCCTTCACACGTGGGGATTTTCTAGAAATCCTTTCAGGGGTTACTAACAGGAAGAGGAGGGAGAAAAATCTCAGGAACCATAGATGAGAAGACAGACTTGTGTTCAATGTGACATTAAAAATGTCATTTTGCCTATTTCTCCCACTGAAAGACATATGTTAAAAAACTATAGGAACTTGGAGAACATACGTAGCATCGATTTTACATAGTTTTCCTGATTCACTCTCGGAACTACATTTTGAAAACCATGTTATTAGGATAGATTTTTAGGTAATGGATGAATACTACTAAGAGGCCTTCCAAAAGAAGTAAGAGGCAATAACACATTCCTCACCCTGAGGCACTCCGCTCCACCTGAATTCCAACAGGCTTAGCTCTTCACGTAACTCCTCAGTAGATCTAAGGAATGAGGCCACCATCTTACCATGTTAGTGTCCCCACCGTGGTGGTTCTGATAAGCTCTGGACCATGCAACTTGAGTGGTGGCAACTCTGGCTGGTCAGATTCAAACCCAGCAATTTAAGGGAGCAGAAGACAAGTGGGTTGAGAAATCATGGGAAGTACCTTCTATTGACGGCACTGAAATTCATCCCTTGTTGACTGCTTTCCAGTCTATCCTTCGGGGTCATGGACTCCCTGCTGCAGTGATATGCTGTGCTCCATGCATCCTGGGGTACTGCCTGCACACAACCATCTGTGCCCTGAAAGGGTCCACAGTCCCCGGCCTGAATGGTGATTGTCTCCAAAAGCGTCTTTACTGTGTGTTTCGAGCATCAGGGCTTATTAAAACCCCAAAGGGAAGTAATCCCTGAATGCCACTAAAAGATCTCCAGCTGCTACCATTTATGAAGTAGGCTTGACAAGAGAAGGGGGAGGCCAAGAGGGGGGAGCAGGAAGCAGGGAAAGAGAGAAGAATTTAGACAAGGGCAAGTTATCCAAACAGAGCCCCCATCAAAAAAGAGTCATGTTTTATCAGCTTAAGCTTTCCTGCCTCCTTTCCCAAAGGTATCCACCCCCCTTTAGCTCTCCTTAATTCTTCTTTATAGCTGTCTACTTTCTTTAAAAAATAATAATAAAGACAGCACATGGCTAGGGAAAGTCCAAAAGTGTATGAAAATTAAGAAGACTGGCTAGATGAATTACCTGGAAACAGGACTGAATATGTCTTTCCTAAAAGTCTGAGAGGAAAATGGGTTGTTTTTTTGTTGTTGTTGTTGTTTTTCAGGGAAAAGAATTCAAGTAGCTCTCAGTATCAGTCTTTCCCTTCTTCATTCTTTTGAAAAGTTCTTTTCATCTCATTAAGTTAAGCTGATTAATAAAAATTCAGCAGTTAGCCCATGGATCCTTTAGAAGTGGTGATACAAGCTAAAAGTTGCAGGCAGAAGGTTTTTGTGCTGGAGACAATGAGGGATGACTTCTTAAATCCGTTGTTGCCGTCCTCCATAGAGAGAAATAGTTAAGTTGGCTCAGATTCGTCAGAAAAACATTATATTGCTGTTTGTTACTCCCAGTAACCTCCAGAGAAAGTTTAGTGCTTACTTATGAGTAAAAAGAGAAAAAAGGACATTTAGAAAAAAGTACAATGAGAACATTTTGTTTCATTTCAAAATTATTTGTACAAATTAATGAACAAAGCATGGCCTGTAGAAAAAGGTTCATTAAAGAGGAAAAGCAATTTTATCCCAAGGAATTTCATATGTAGACAGAAACTTGTGCTTTTTTTACTGTAAAGCAAACAGATGCATGCAGTTATTCATTCATGAATAACTGTTTACTTTGTCACCCCAA
The DNA here is from genome assembly GCF_987537825.1 of Furipterus horrens. Lineage (NCBI taxonomy): Eukaryota > Metazoa > Chordata > Mammalia > Chiroptera > Furipteridae > Furipterus > Furipterus horrens. The sequence continues at coordinate 73,681,462 of NW_028327175.1, forward strand.
AAAATATTTAGTTAATTACCTAGTCAGTACCTAACACACAGTGGATACTCAACAGTTAATAAGTGTATCTTCTCAATAAATTTTAAAAGACTATTGTTTATTTTTTCAATAAAAAATTTTAAGATTATGAGTTAAATTCATCCAGAAAAAAATTATATAATGTCTGTTATGTGACAAGTTCTAAACAAGAGGACAGAAAGGTCACTAAATCTGCTTCGTAGGAGTTGAAGTGTTTTCCTAGCCACCTTTTACATGCTTAATACTAAAATGTTCATTTTTATTTTATGCAAAGCATTTTGCCTGCTGACTGAATTTAAATTTATACTACCATTTCCATTTTGTTTAAAAGTCCCCCTAAATGGCATTCGCTATTCATATGGTAACAACGCTACCAAATTTATTTCTATCAAATCTTTCTTTGTATGTGTGTGACAGTGTTTTTAGTGCCACCTTACCCAATTTGCCCATAATATATTGGATCAAGTTTTATAGTCCATCTGGTTCTATCATTAAATTTGCCCTAAAACACCAGACCAAATAATTAGCTTTGTCTAAATCTCACTTCAAAAGGATTTTGGGGGGAAATGTTATTCTTTACTTACAGCATATGGACAATGCATATAAAGTCATTAGGTCTATACAGAATAGCCCCCAGATATTTAGAAGTGTTAGCAATTTTTAAAAATGCAATTCTTGAGTAGAAGATTGCTAAAACAAAAGCCACAAATACCATTAAAGGACCACCCTAAGCCTTGACCAAATCACCTATTTCTATTATTATTTTCTCCAGCTAAACATGGAGAATTCAGTACCGTTAAGAAAACCATACTCATTTGACCACACATTCCCTGTGGCCTGAATCCTGTCAAGGGTTTTGCCATCATCAATCCATCTCTTCAAATACCTAAAAGGCTGAGACCAAACAATGCAGCTGAAACAAACAATGAATAAGGATCTACTTACACTTCTAATCAAAGGCTAGCTGCGGCTTACAATTATCCAATAAAAGTGGGCTAACTAGAGCGTAACTCCTTTTCTATGAAATGAAAGATGGGCAAAATCTTAACAGCATTATCGCTCTCTTATTTTAAAAATACTACAAAGTACCTACTGTATGCTAAGCACTACTCCAACTACAGTAAACAAAGGATTAACAAGGTGCGAACCCCACACCAAGGCAGTTACAATGTGTCTGGCTTAACATCTTTAGTGAGGTGAGAAGGTACTGTTGAGGGATTCTAAAAGGTAATGGGGAGGACGCTAATTAAACGTGCTGGTGCTAGCTCTTTCTATTTATTTATTTATTTTTTTTTTTTAGTCAGCTTGCATTCCTGGGTGTCCCTGTAAACAGCGTGTGTGTCATATTGAAAGAGGTAGCTTCTGAAGAAATAAGGTATTTATATAGGGTAGCAGTGGGGAATACTGCTACTTACTACCAGTGGGTACTATCAATTAATATGGCTCTTAAGATGAAATTTCCTTGATCCCAAAGAAATGTGAAAAAATCTTACTGAAAAAGCTTCATCATGTAGGATTTTCTTGTGTGTATACACATTTGAGATAAATTCTCCAAGTTTCCCGAGAAATAGTAATTTTATTATATAAATTCCACTGGAATCAGGACTTTTGCTAATAAGCATATTTAAGTTAAATACTATATAAATGATAGTTATTACATGTATAAAGAGAACCTTATAATACAAATCATTGACTTTTTCCCAAAAATAGCATCTTTGTGATGGTGTTATTCTGATAACAATATAAAACACAAGCAAATGACATAGTAAATAAGATAAAATGCAGTTTGTGTGTATATTTAAATAAAATTATTTGTTTTGCATATCAACTAATACCAATGCATTTCTGTCTTATGCAATTATGGAAACTGGAGCACTGAAACTTTTCAGGAGGTTTACAGCTACTATATACACACTTTCTTCGGCTTCTCACAATCGCATCATAGGTACAGTTATCTATAATGGATTAATTGTAACTCAGTATTTGTTAATAAAGAAACAGGTGTGGATCAACTGGATGGGTATCGTCCTGCAAAATGAAAGGTCACCAATTTGAGTCCTGGTAAGAGGTCATGCCTAGGTTGCAGATTCATTGCCCAGTCAAGGCACGTCCAAGAACGTTTCTCTCCCTCTTTTTCTTTCTCCCTTCCCCTTTCTCTAAAAGAATGAATGAATGAATGAATGAATGAATCAATGAATATTTTTAAATGCATTAAAAAAAGCTTAAAATCATAACCCCATAATTAGTATTGTTATCACAATGAGCTCTTATTTTTAGAATGCCTTTTAATAAACATAACTATATTGTTAACTGGACATAAATATTAGCAAAATGAACCTACTTTAATACTCATTCTGATAAAAAAATTACAAAACTACAAGCTAATAAAAACAGGTCCTATAAATACTAAGCTTGGGTTCTTAAATTTAGTCAGACTGCTTTTAACAATGAAGTGAAAAACATTAAGTTCATGTCCAACAAACTACTTAAAAGCAGAGACACAGTGGCAAACTTACATCCCATTATCGGTAATAGTTGCTACTCACAAATCAATCTACATGGATGAGAATAAGACCTAACCTCTAAGAGTACGACATATCTTCATGGTCTGTGACTGTGATTAGTACACTGAAAACCCACATTGCCACAGGAAATGAGGTGAATCCAGTCCAATCTACCCATGAAACTGATCAAGAATAATTTGACTAGAAACTGCTGAGAAAAAATAGACCCTAAAGTGGGCCAGGCCTCTCCAAATAAATGAGACAGTTTCTCCTCTGTAAGCAGGTCTGTCCAATGCATGAAACAGGTGAGTCAGTTAATAAAATTGCTCATTACTGTTTATATACCTTACCTCTACATTTACCATCATCTTGATACAAATGCATGTAATAACTTACTTAAAATTTTAATTGATTTTCTGGCTGAATCATTCTTTCCTGTAGAGTGAAATGGCATCTTGGAACTTACTTTAAAGATTTAGCATGTCTTGTCCACTTAGGTTTTCACTGATTATTAAAGTAATTTTTGAAATGGTCATTTCATAATATAAAGTCTACCATAACATTTACCTATTTTTAATAATCATATATAGAAATAAATATGCAAAATTAGATGAGTAATGTAAAAAGAAAAACAGGGCAGAAGATTGTTAGTAAAGTCATACTTATACAGCATGATAAATCTTTATATTGCATAGCAATATAATTGATAATACTTATCAATGTATCCAATTTTCTAAAATCTCTTCTATTCTACTTCCTATTTCTTCCCAAAGGCAAAGGAAAAAACAAAGGAAAACAGTTTCAGTAAATCAACTTATGGCAGATTTTATACCCATAAAATGGAAATATGTTTTAATTTAAGTTCTTCTTTCTCTTCTTTTGAAACTTTTAAAATCTCTTCTTAATTTTTAGAACCAAACTAAATTGAGAGTGTAATCAGACACAATTCAGTCAAAATCTCCTTGTATCGTATTTCATGATTGGACTCATCAACTCAAATGACGGTTGCTGGCTAGTCTGGACAGTTGGATATATGTCAAACATTATTTTTCTTACTGACTGACTATAACTTCAGTGTGGTTTTCCAGATAAATCTTTAAAAGCATGTTTAAAGTAGCACAGAAAAAAAAACTTCTAAAATCATCTTTAAAGTCATATTTAAAAGTAAAATTTTAACCTGTGTGTTCTCTTCAAAAATTTATACTTGTTGTAGAAACATACTACTTCCCTTACCCTGATAAAACAAAATGGGGAAGAGGAGTGAATTATATGGTTGAACCAAGGAAGTCAAAGATTCATGAAGTTGAAAATGATCTGCCAGAAGACAACAATCCTCTCATTTCACAGATGAGGAAACCGGACTTGACCACAGCTGAATGACTTGTGGAAGGTTAAACAGTTAAGTAGTGTCAAAGCCTTGACACATCTCAGATCTTCCGAGTCAGATGCTCTAGCCTAAGAGATCAACTAATTCAATCACCAAGAAGAAGAACAGAGTCCCGGAACACCCAGTGATTTGCTTAAGGTCAAACATCTAGTTGATAAAAGAGAAAACATGACATCCACATTAGCTGACTTCAGACCTTAGTGTTTTTTTGAAACAATATTACTTTATTTTTCAAACTGACAAAACCAAAGGGAGAATTTTCACACAATTGACACATGAGTTCAGATAGATAACCAAAACATTTGGCAATAGGCAGGCAAGAAAATTAAATGAAGAGAGGAAGTCTGTGGGTAGACAATATATCTTATAGAGTAATACTCAAGTAATTAATTCTCCAAATTAATTAATCAGAACAATAATAATAAGACCTAGCTTTCACTGATGGAATATTATGCACCAGCCATTTTGTATGCATTTACTTTTTCATTGAGTCAGCACATACTATACATCCTTACTATTTTACACTAACAGGAATGGTTAGAGAAAAAAGTTGGCTTTTGAACCCAGGTCACCCTAACTTCAGTTAGTCAAAGCTCACCCCTTGACATATCTCTGTATCATAAGATTTTTTTGTATGTAAAAAAGATCATGAAAAATGCAGAAAATCATTCAAACGTATTAATTAGCTAACATTCATTGGGTTCACCAAAAAGTCCATTTAGTTTTTTTCCATAAAATAAAAGACACATTTTCATTTTCACCAATAACTGTACTGACTTGGATATTTTGAGTACGTTGGCTATCTCCCACGTGCTATAACATTGATTGTCCTCAATTAATTTCTCCATTTGATCAGTGTCAATTTCAACTTGTCTACCTGACCATGGAGCATCATCCAGTGAGAAATCTACAGCACAAAACTTCACAAACCACTTTTGACACATTCGATCAGTCACAGCACCTTCTCCATACACTGCACAAATCTTCTTTTGCGTTTCAGTTGTGTTTCCACCTTTCTTGGAATAGTAAAATCTTAATATGCCAGAAATGTGGCTTATGTTCTTCCATCTTCAATATTAAAATTGCTATACAAAAATTTACCAATGTTGATGTTTTTTCTTAAATGCACACTGATATGATAGTTGTCACAATACAATCTAACAAAATTGTTTCAAATGAGGTTAAAGACAACCAATCACTCATAGAGCCACCTTAGAGAAAAAACTAAACAAACTTCTTGGCCAACCCAGCACTACCCACATACTATGTGCCAGGCATTTTTCCAACGTAACACATCATTTAATCATCGCAATAACTCTATTAGACAGGCGCATTATTGTTCTCATTTACAGATGAGGAAGATGAATCAGCGAAAGTTTAAGTAACTTGTCCAGGTCCGTGGCATATAGTTAGTGGAGAAACTGAGAGCTGTTCCCAGAATTTCAGACTCTTAACCATCATGGGCTAGCTCTGTGTCTATGAATGTAATCCACAATCCCTGACCTCAAGAATCTTATAATCTAGTTAATGGGAACAGAACACATACAAGGAGGCAGACGGCATACACAAACTACGGTATGATCCATATACCAATATTATTCATATAAACAGCTGAAGTAGAAGGTGGGGTGACAACTTCCACTGCAGAGGCACAAAGGGCAGGGCATGAGGGATGAATCATCTAATGTGTCCAGGCACACATTTCAACTACAAGACCTTGGTTAGTCTGACAAAGCAGATGTTCATAATGGATAAGGTGCCAAAACTCTTTCTTCCCCCTCCAGTTGTCTCCCTGGAGATTAGACGGGAACCTGATCCATCTACATCCTATCAGGAGACTTTTGTGTTTGAAACTAATCAGGAAAAATTTACTGGCTGTTAAACTATGGGGCAAAAACTCCTGTGATGAAGAAAGAAACAAGAAGGGAAATGGGGGGATAGGATTTGAGACACAAAAGAACAGAGTCCAGTCTGTTCAAGCCTTCATATGCTGTTCCCTGTAGGTTATAAAACACATATTTCTTGCTCAGAATGTGTTTACTTTGAAGTAGGCAAAAGCAGCACTTAAAATGTAAGTAAATCTATATTGTTATTATGCAAACCAAAAATGACTGGAAGTGCAGGAATTTCAATTATAGGGGGAAATTTCCTGACCATACGATCATTAAACTCTAAAAATTTTTATTCAAAGAATATTCACAATTTCTTCTGATATTTATCAAAACTAGTGTTTTGCCTTGGTCAGCCCTCAGGATCGAGCTCACCTGAATGCAGAGGAGGGGGGCGAGCTGACCTGAGACTTCCCAGGCAGTTGGATTATTCTTCATAGTCAGTGCTCACTGTATATACCTGTGGCCTCACAGTTAGCTAAAACAAACAAGTCCACAAAACATTTAGCCTCTGGTTGTACTAATTACCTGCTGTAGGTGCAACAGTTATGGCTTACTATCTCTTCAGTCCATTAAATGCTCAGCAAGAAGGAATATCAGTGTGAGTTTTTAACCCTCCTTTCATACGAGCATAGAGTCTCAGTCTCCTCCACTGCGCCTCCTTGAAAATTCTGGCCCAGCGTCACCTTTCAGCATTTCACTGAGTTCTACTAGGCAAAACGTGTCATTCCATTCAGGCCAGTGAAGTGCTTAAGAGCCATTTCTCAGCCAAATTCAAAGTATATAAAACTCGGTTTTCTCACCTGCAAAACAAGGATCATTATCATATTTCCCCCCTAAAAGCTGTCGCATTGTGCTTGGTATACAGTAAGTGCTCAACGAATGGGCTATTCAGAAATGCCTCCATTTCTGGAGGGGCACACGAACATTTCCGTGGCCTGTGAAAGCAAAAGCAAACCATTCCTACTCACCTCCGAGTAAAATACCAAGGCTTTACTTGGGGGTTTTGAAAATGTGATTCAAAAAGCCTGAACACTCATCACAGCCCTGTCAGTTTGGGAAGAGGTGAGCTAAAACCCAGACGTCAGTCTCTCCCATATACAGCCTGGTGTTTGGTGGGTGGGCCTTGCTTTGCTTTTTGTATTTTACATAAGTTTCTGCTAACAATTTTTATGAACAGTGTTTTGGGGGGGGCAGTTAAAAGAAGTTTCAAAACAAGCACTGAATCCATACATCAGTGAAACAATTCAGATATAAGAGAACACCCCCAGGTTCCATCTGGAAATATTAACATCGCTCTGAGTTTTACCATCACCAAACCACTTATAAACCAAACCTAATATGAAGACCTTCAACATCTTCTAGTATTCAGTTCTATTTACAAAGCAACTAAAGAGTGCCTGAGATACACAACAGTGCAGAACAATTACAACACATAGGAGAAGCCTGTATCTTCATCCATTACAAAGAGTAATCCATCAAAATGACCCTCCTCCTCGATACCAGACACGAAGCCTCACAGCGACACCTCAGAACATGGCTAAGCTACCGGTGCTTCTGATACTTGCACCAGACCCCCTTGCTCTAAATTAACTACTTTCTGCATATCCCGCCAGGTCCATCTGCAAGGTTACAGCCAACAGATCTTTATTCTTGTTGCTATGGATCCCTACAGTTCTACTACTTCTTCTCTCCATCTCTGATTAAAATCCTATCATTCAAGGCCTAGACTAAATTATTCCTCTTCCAGGAAGTAATTCCTGATACCCTTGAACAGATGTGCTTTCTATCTCAGTCCACAGCATTCCACGCTCTATTGTGACATTATTTGTTTGTTGTTCTTTATTAGTGGCCTGAGTGAAGCAGAACATTTTGATCATTGCCCTGACAATTAATGAGTTTTCTAATTGTCTTGGTATTTGCCTGCATGTGGTCTTTAGCACTGACATGTTCACGTCAAATATCACAGAAGACCCAGCATTTCAGATGAAGGAATGATTACACTGTATCAGTTAAAATGAATAGCAATCCAAATACACTATTGGTTTTACTGTGTATTTATTAAAAATCACTTTGCAGTCAGGACACATGAGAATTTCTTTTTAGGGATGTTTACTTTTCCAGTTAGTAAATGTACTGGGGTGGTTTTCAGTAAAACATAAGTTAGCCAGCTGTTTGTTTTGGTTCTTCAGTTGAATGGCAAAAATACAGTCAGCTTTTGCTCAAAGCACTGAACTTTAAACAAGGGAATCTGTTCCATATTTAAATGGTTTAATTTTTAAAACAATTTTTTTCTTTAATTTTTCAAATAATGAGGACATCTCCTCTTCAGAACTTCAGAAATTTCCTTGAGATGGCATATGGTTCTCCCTCGCCCATCTGACACCCTGGGGACGCCTGAAGCTCTCAGGACACCCACGAGAGTGTGTAATCCTACATGACAGCTGAGGGAGGACAGGCTGACAGAGCCTCCACACAGGTATCAGGGAGGAAGAATGTTTGTTCTGGCATCCAGGCTTACCCCTTATCTCCCTTTCACATCCACCAAAATGCTGTATTTCATTTTTCCCTGGAGAAGACTGCATTGCTGGCATGTAGGTTTCAATCAGAGATGATCTGGACCCACCAAGACAAACTTCTCTGCAACAGATGGGGCAGACGGTGTTTCTGCACTTCACGCCCCCAAACACCCTGTAACCCAGAATAAGCCCCCGCCGGCTTTGTAGCCGGCTTCTCTTTCCCCTCTATGGCGCATTTACGAGTTCAGCTGTGGGCCCTGCGCGCTGCCCTCCGCAGCCTTTCTTCTCCTAACACATGCATACTTGAGCCGGCTCTGGAGTGCTGACGAAGGAGGAACAATAGGAGGCTTTGAGCCGGCCTCAGCCCCAGACCCAGTCAATATTTACTTCGGTTTGGAGCCACTGTTTTAAAGCTCCTTCCAAGCAGAACTCAACAGTTGGGAGTCACCAGGGGTTTCTAGATTTTATTTTAACAAGGGGGAAGTGGGGTGTAGAGATAGGGTAAATAGATTACTGTCCAAACCACTTTCTCAGTCTCAGAAAAGAAGGGAGGTTCTTCAACAAACCAGGTTAGACTTTCAGTACTAATTAGCAATTTATAGGAAGAAAAACCAGTCACTTTTCAAAACACTACTGCAGTCTTAACGCTTCATGTCGGACTGTAATGCAAAGCCACCTAATGCAACCCCTGTATATGTGTGTGAGCAGGTCTCTGGTCTTACCAACCAGCACAGCTTGCCGGCAATTGCCTGCTCTGCCTGGAACAGCATGTGAGGGCCCTAAGTGAAGTGAGTCCAAACTCCTTAATTGACATCCAAATTGGATCTTATGTATGCGACCCATTCAAATGTGTCCTAAAAGCTGTGATTACCAAACACCCTGAATTAAGAGTGTGCTATGGTCATTACCAGCCTGTGTGTCTGCTGCCTTGGCAATAATGGAAAGATTGTTCTATGGCTTTGAAGATAGCACCTGAAAAAAAAGTCACACTCTCTTTCTGACAGTGAAAGCAGCTTACTACCAGATGGCAGGTGAGAGGTGAGGTGGGGTGGGACCAACAGCTGGTTCTAATACTGTACTGAAGTGGAGTTTTCCTGTGGACCTACCTTGCCTTTTGTTGAGATAAATGCTGAGATCATCTATTAAACATAAGGCTATTTAACTGTAAATATTTTTGTATTTGCATAGTTGGTTTAATTTTTTTAAGTCAATTGGGAAATCACGTTACTAAAATGATTAAGGCCATGTAAGATTACTAGAGATTTCAGTTTGATTCCTGAGGAAAGAAATTCATAGTTGTCTGCTGTAACCAATTGCTCATTATTCTATTCAAATCAGTAAGTAGGCTTTGTTCTTTTTTGTTTAAAGGCCTAACTATACATTCCATTCACATTTTACAATAGTTCCATAAAGACAGAGACAAATGATCTGAAAAGTTTAAAATGAGAGAAATTGAAGAGGATTTGCAACTATCTAAACTTAAAATTCTACTTAAGCCAACCCTAGTATTAAAGGGCAGTTCATCATCATCTATATCCTAAACATATAAATTGACATAATTTGGCATTTCATAAAGAGAAATGAAGAGAAGTCAAATTATCCCACCTCCAAAAATTATGAGATAAAAAGTTAGGTATACTTGGATTGGCCTGTTCTATTATGTTTGTCTAAATCCGTCAAATGTACTCAGATATGTTCAGCTCTCGAGTTTGCTACATTATTTACCGTATTAATAAAAGCTAAAAATTAAAATGCAACTCAATCCAATCATTTCAATATCTTAAGGAATTCCTGGATTGCTATGCACTTAATTTAGTCAATCACCATGCTCTCCTGCAAAGAAAAGACTGAGTCAGCCTAGCTAAGATGAAGTCTCTAGCTGATACTTTTAAACTGATATATAAGAGTATACAGAATTATACTTTTTAATAATACAAAGTATCAATAAGTAAGTCATCAAAATTTTAAAACTTCTGGACTACCCTTTCACCAAGAAAGGAAGCCTGAAACAGGGGAGAGATTGTAACCATCAATCATTCATCAGACACGGAATTCAAGTAACATAAAATCAGAAAGTTTTAAACTTGAAATAAACTCATAGCAAGCTCATTCCCTGGACAAATCTTAAATTCCAATTTATAGGATGAAAGAAACCCGCTTTCATGATTCAAGAACAAAAGTCAGTCTAATATTCTAGTAAGCATAGCAATTCTAAATATTAAAATACTTTTTAAAGGGAAATCAGGGATGTGGAGTTTTAACGGCTCTTGCAAATAATTTTGTATTGCTAATACTGAATTCAATATTTTTATTGCTGGCTAAGTGCTGCCCTCAGCTACCACTTAATTTCTAGGTGCAGCACATAAGGATTATCGGTAATTTCCCTTATGAACGAGCACCTTCTTTGGTGGGGCATAAGTGAGGTTTATACCTTCAGGAGTAAAACAACATTATAAAATAATTATGTAAGTATATGATTGCAATTTTAAAACATGGAACAGGCACATTTGCTATTCTCCAAAATAACTATAAACATATGAAGGAAAACCTGCTTTGAATAACCACCAGACAATTGTACAGGAAAGTGGCCCTCTGACAGTAATGTGTTACTCAGGTTTCAGTGCATTAAAATATGTTCCCTTGACAAATTCGGTTTCCTTTCTCAGCTAGATCCTGTTATGATCTGTTTGTGCTACTAACATCAATGTGTGTATAATTAATATGTACTACGTCTAAAAGCAGTTGATAAGAGTATTTTAAGCATGCAGGTGTCAAAAGGTTAAAACATGCTCTTTTGGCAGGAGGATTCAGAAGAATCCAAGGATCCAGGGACAGTAAGGAATAGTCCCGGATGGAAATTGATTTGCTTCAATAAGCTCCTCAATGTGAATATGAGCATTCTCTAAGAGGCCGTCGGTATTCATTAATTTCTTCTTTGAGATGAAGATATCTCAACATACCTGTGAAGTCCAAAGCAGAATACTAGGGTTTTAGAAGTTTAAAGAGGAAAACACATAGAAGAGACACACTGAGGGGGCACGAGAGGACATTAAAAATAAACTTGACTGACTTTACAAAGGAGATCCAAATTCCTTTCTGGGAAAAAGCTCCTAGCAGACTTGCCTCTCAAGTGTCCTTCACACATTATTACTCTTGTAGAAACCATAAGGTAAAGGCTAAAGCACAAATTCCTTTCAAAGAAAACCCAATGTAAATGCATAAATCATGTCTATGAGGGACAACATAAATGCAAAATGATGCAACTCAGTCTATCTTTTAAAAAGGCAACTCTTCCATGATACTTTGAAGATAACTTTTCATTTGTAATAATCTATTTTCTATGCCACTTACAAGAACATATGGAATTATAAAGTGAGATGCAGTATGAAGTAAGGGGATCCTCTTAATGTCTATTATTTTCATAATGGTTTTCTAAGTTTTTAAAGTCCTGTCACAGATATACTTTCCTTTAAATGTTCACAAGTCTGAGGGATACATTATTTTTGTTATGGCCTTTCATTTATTATGGGGAAGAAACTGAGGATCAGATTTATCGCTATGAATGGCACATGTACAACTCAACTAGAAAAAAAATTTAACTTCATCTAAAATATAACAAGAAAATGTTAACAAAGACAATTGAAAAATCCAATCTGACATAGGTTTTTTTAATATCTCCCTCTCCATACAACATCCAAATCCATCTGAAGTTTTATCCCAAACAGCTGCTATTATAAAAACTCAAAACAAAAGTACATGAATTCAATGCTTTTACTTTCTGTAGTCAAAACAATCTATAAGTGTACACATACCAGTGTACGTAAAAACTTGGTTACAACCTGTTAATCTGATGACAACTTAGTGTTGATAACCTTGAGTTAAAAACAAAAAACCATTCAATGTATTTCTCCTCTTCTAAAAAAGGGAACAGAAACAATAATTAAAACTATTGAGCATCTTCTTTACCCAAACACAGCAATGACCGCAAATCTTAGGTATATCAACTCCATTTTGAACTAAGTCATTGCTTAGATATGCAAATGACTTCCTTTTAATCAATAAAGATATCCTATTTTTTAACTTAATAAATCATCTAAGCACATAGCACATTTCTCTTTTAGGAACCACTTAAGTTCACACATAGTCACAGAATATTCTTGCATTTCTTTATCTCCCTGAATCATAAAACTAAAAACTCTAAGTGATTGTCACCTCAAAGTCATTGCCTCAGTATGCTTAGTTACACCCTGGCAAGTATAAACATAACCTGCAAAACACAAGCAAAACAGTAATGTCTTAATTTACTACCCTTAATACACATGCTGCCCAAGGTTTTAATTAAATCCATTTACCAAAGATTTAAAAATTAAAAGATTTCAATGGGGGAAAAATTGGAACAACTGTAATATAACAAGAATTTTTTTAAAAGGAAATTGACTATAAAGTAATACAAAATATTTTAATAAATATAAATGTATTAAAACAATTCAAAAAATGAAAAGATTTGCTTCGGTTCAATAATTATAAAAAAGCATTAGTAAAAATTGTTACAAAAACAAAAGAATACTTGAATTAAGAGCACTCGCCATCCTTTCACTCTTTTTTTTTAATATAGATGATTTACAATACAGTTTCATAACCGTTTCATAGAGGTATATTGGCTAATTAGTCATATTTACTGATACTTTCACAGCCTTTAAAGTTTACTTAGGAGAGTAGTCATATTGCATTTATACACACAGAGTGAATGAAGAACAACAACAAAAAGTAAGCAAGCAGAGTAATCTAAATTTAACTAGTTCCATTCGTTGTTAATACAAGCATCACATAATATTTATTTTTAAAAAGCAAATTATATATATACATATATATGCTGTGAAAAAGCAGAAGCATATTTACAGACTTCACACTTCCCAGACTCTATAGGAACAAAGATTTCTCACTAAGGACACTAGCATAATTTAGAGCAGAAAGATATTTCCCCCCAAGTCATTTATAACTCCACTGGAAGTGTAGGCTCCTGAAAGCCACCCACAAGAAACCCAGCCAGTGGGAGCAGAGAAACTGTTCGTCATCTTCTCTGCCGAATGTAAAATGAACATTTTGGGTTCATTTAAAAGTACATGAATTTAAATTTAAAAGTGTTAAAAAATCTGTTTCTGAGGTATAATTCTGGTACTGGTACATAAAATACATCTGGGGAGGGTTTGCAAATAAATCTGTTTGGTCTTTTATGACAGGAGCCTCCTTAACTTACAAGTGGTGTATTTTTAATGGTACATAATCCTGCATGCAAAAATCTATCTTATTTGTCTGAGATTTGGGGGAAAGTGGCTAGAAATGAAGACTACTAGCCTTTAAGACAAATAACTTTCATTCATGCAAATATTAAGCCAATTTAGAAATTGTAGAGCAAATACAACCAAGAGTCCTTGATAAGAAACCAGCAGTAATCTCTCTCACTGCCTTATCTAGAACCTTGCTCCTTGCACGGGTTTCAGGGACCCCATGCATCAATCAGTATCACATGGGAGCTTGTTAGAAATGCAGAACATCAGGGCTCAGCCCCAGATCTACTGAATTAAAATCTGTGTTTCAACAAAACCCACCCCCCAAAGGACCTGTGTTGCAGATTAGTATGTGAGAAGCAGTGATCTAGATATCACTAACCAAATGCTTCATGATGCTTCATCATGGCAGGGATCTTGTTGCAGCTCACTGTGACATCTCCAGTACCGAGAACAATACCTGGCCCACATGGACACTTGATAATGATTTGCTGAATAAATCCTTAGGTGAATGTTTCTTATATAATATTTTCAACTTTGCACAGTACTTGTGTGCACAAAATTCTTATATTGGCACAAAACTGCAAGTTCCTTAAGGGTACAGATGCTTTCTTATTCACGTCTAAATCTGCTGTATAACTCCCATTGTTTACACCTATCACTCAAAATATTTTATCAAATATAACTTTTAGAGACTCAATATAGGAATATATTATTCATTTTAGATATTGGCTATACTATTGCTTTGATGTGAAAACTTTGGTAAAATAAGTTAAAATCAACATATAATTCCTGAAATCACCCGTGTGGTTTTGGTTTTAAATATAGTAAAGAGAATTCACTCTGGGAATCAAAATAGTAAAAATTATATGGCATGAATGATTGAAATCCAAAATTGATTCCAAAACTTCACGTTATTTAATGGCTTCGAAATATTTTCTATTGAAGCGCTTATAAGTTTCAGAAAAGTAGTATTTTAGTTTTCTTTCTCAAATGCACCTACTGGTAGACAGACCCAAAGACAGTGAAGCAGCCAAGACATCACAAGAGAAAGAGTGATAGAGAGCTCTACACAATAAATGAACTAACGATTAGTGCTCAGACAGCTGATATCAACACAAAAATCTAGAGCTAAGTGAAGAAATTATTTATAAGTGATAATTATAAGACATAATCAGACACATTAATAGCATAGATGTGTTAATGACAAGACCATTCCAGAAATACTACTCAAAATAATGAGATATCCAGAGTCAGAAATGTTGCTGATTCTACAGAAATATTGCACAGGATACTAAAGCAGGACCCCCTTCCCTCCACAATAAAGAACTGCTTTGTTTCTTTTTAATTAACTGGATTAGATTGTCCTTTATACTTTTTTCTTCAGGGAACCCAGAGTTTAAAGTTAAGTCATCAGATATATCTGATATATATATACACACACACACACACACACACACTTTCCTGTACACACACACACACACACACACACTGTTGTTTTCCCAAGAGTATAGTTGACAATGGTGATAGCAGAGTGTGTAATTAGTTTTTATTGTTCCCCTGACAGCAATAGTTCCTTACAAGACCCTTTTCCTTTTATGCTGCAAATGCTATGAAAAAAATATACTAATAACAGGCATTTAATTATGGATCCAGCAACCATAGTGGGAACACTTCCAGAAGAGACTGGAACCTCTGGGACAGCAAAAACATATATTTGCAGTGGGGAGAAAAGTTTTGCTCTTCAATTACAGTAATGCTCAAAATATTCATGACAGGCATATGATATAAAAAAATGTTTAATGTTTCCCTGAGACTCTATCAACAATAAAAGTATGTACACAAGGTTACATCAATACTAAAACCAAGGATACTATCTTACCTGTATTAAAATGTTAATAAGAATAAAGGCATTGCTTATTAATAAGGGAAATACTCCTTAGAATAGCTTTATGCATTAATACTATCCATGAACAGTATAAAGATTCATTTTTTTATTTTACTTTTCACAGACTTAAAAAAAATAGTACCCATGATATCAAATATCTGGGTGCTACATTCCTTGAGGCTTACTGTAATTTGTTTTATACAGTATTTAAAATTAAGCATCCCCTGAGTTGCTGTCATGGCGGACACCAGATCTGTCACTAAGGTCCTTTCTCCCCTGATTAATTAGTAATTGGGAGACACATTTTAGCAGCTTTCATTTCCCTTTTATTTTCTCTAGTTTGACACAAAACTCTGTCAGAAGCACCACAATTTGAACTGTACCCCTCTTAGTGCTGGGTCACTAAATTTTAATAAATGGGAGCCCCTGCCAGAAAACTACCAAAATACGCATAAAAGTTTATTGAAGCAGTAACAGTAAACAAATATATGAAAACACTGAATGCCACAGTATCTAAAACATTAATGGTCTGTCTAAACCCAGGGGTTACTAGTGAGATTGCAGAACAGAGACTAAAAGAAAAGACCTTTCATCTTATCTTTAGTAAAAAAATATACATTTATAAATTAGTTTGATAAAACTAAACGCTTTGGTGCAGCAGAACCATACATCTGAGCCTTCTCCTTTATCCCAGCCCAATGAATGAATTTTGGGGGGTGGGGGGGAGTGGCAAAGTCTGGTAGTGACTACAGGTCTACTGATCCCACCAAGAAGTCACGAAAGGTCTGTCTTAGCCAAACAAAGAAACATTTTTCAGAAAAGGTAAAGTGAGGAACTGAAAATTGAAGCTAAAAAGCTTAATACTTCAGAGAACTACGAATAACTACAGAATCAGTTTCAGGTTCTCCATCTCAAAGTGTCAGTCACTTCAAAAAAGCACCCAGCTACGGTGGTGGCTCAGGACACTTGTGCGCCCAGGCAGTGTCCATGCTGTGTGGGGCAGAGGTCACAGCTCCCACATTCTGACATCTGTCTGTATTTTTTCTTGGCCTGAAACAATAGAAGGGGAACTAGGCTCATTTGCTCCCACTTTGTTTAACCTAATTGTTAAACACAAATGAACATTTCTCCATATTTAGAATTATTTTTCCTTTTTTCCCATTTCCATTTGTCTCCATAAAATTAAATACCATAAAAACTTAGCCCTCTATATATTATTAAAGTTCAGTAAATGTGACAAAGTCATATATCCCACTGGGTCTATGGAACATAAAACATCAAGCAGCATGTCCATCACCATCAAAATCTAGATAACAATTTGCACTATAATTATCCAACCAAAATAAACCATGATTTGATTTTATTCCAACCACAGAACTGCATTTTTAATGAGAAAATACTTTCATTTACCTTTATAATAGGTATTCTCAAAGGAAGAGGCAAGAGCTAATTGTTAACTGTAGTTTCTACATATATAAATAAGTCAGTAATAAAACTTAGAATGGGCACTCTTGACAACTTAGAAGCAGCAAGAAAAAAACAAAAGTATTTGTTAGTTCATTTAAAACAAAACGTCACTTTGAATAGTCAGTTATTTTAGTCTTCTCCAAGCAATAAAAGATAAATAGATGATAGATATTAGAGGAAAGCTATTCAGTACAAAAATTGCCAACTCATACCCACACTTGAATAGGATTCCATGAGATGCATATTTGTTCTTAAAACATGTATTTTATTTATCACCTTTACACTGTATCTAAAATCATAGAAAAATCTTACTTCTAATGAACTAGAGCAATCTGTGACATAAGTAGTATTCAATCTGTGCCCAGTTTAATCAGACTGAGTCAGGTTACTTTGAAATTAATCTTAAGGAAGTTCTGTTTTTACTGCAATACATGAGAATAATGTTCCCAGATACCAAACAGATGCAGTAGCAAGAAGTGTAGTATAAATTTTGGGTAAAGTTTACTAGGCCACATGTTCTTCCAAATGCATCCAGAAATGCAAAACATGGTGGAAAATATAGTAGACTCAGTTGATATACTCTCATAAATTTTAATAACAAATGTGAATTTACTTCCAAAATAATTTTTGTAAAAATTCACTAGAATGATTTAGTAATGAGAGAGCGAGAGCCTATATTTTAGAGACAAAAAGTTTCTGACTTTATATGCTTCTGAACACACCCCAAATGCTTCATTTTTAGACGTACTTACATATTTATCAATATCTCTCTTACCGAAGAAAGATTCTTGCTACCACTGAGAAATTGGGGGGAAAAAATCTATCAATCAACAAATAAAAAAGACTACTTCAAACAGTCAGAAAAAAGGAAATCAGGATGGGGGGGTGACGATAGGGTTTATTAATATATTGCTGTGACATTAACAATAAGTTATAAACCTCAAGAGAAAACTACGTATGTAAACATGGTACAGCCCAAAATTTAACCTTAAAAATATAATATACCTGAGTTAAAAATACATTATTACTAAGTTAAAACATCCTTTGCTCTCAAGTAAATACAAGCAGATAGCATTTTAATGAACTCACAGATAACTTAAGAGCTTTAAATGTAGAGCCCTGACAAAATGATTATAAAGTGGTTTAGTCCTTTTCTATCGTCCATATTCATTTCCGAACCATTTTCATGAGAGAAATAAAATCGGTCTTAAAACAAGATGGCTGCTTCTAGGGAACAAAAAGAAAGAAAGAAAGAAAGAAAAGAAAAACGCTGATTTAACTGAAAGGCAAAAACCTAGCTTTTCTAAACTGGGAAACAAAAACTTAGTCATATCTTCTAATCTCCAAGTATGTATTCATGCACTTCCACAAAGAAACATATGGATTACACTGTGCAGTTATTTACAATCATTAATAGCAAAGAAAATTTTTCAAAAGGTCTAAGCTTTATGTGCCAATAACATGACTGTCCAACACATAGACACAGAGGTATCACATGACCAAGATTTCCATTTATACTTCACATCAGAATAATGATCATCAGTCATTAATCAGGGCACTTGATAAGTAACAATAGGAATAATATTGATACCTTATATCTTAAAGAATCCCATCAAAAATGATCAGTGATATCCTATTACAAACACATCAATTGTATTTGGCTTTTCAAACATCCTAGGAACTTAACTTGTTAAACAATCTGTTCTTGAACTTCACTTCGCTGACCTTCCCTGAAGCAAATGAAAGATTAATTCTATGACATAAACATAAAAATTAAAAACATTTGCTACATTTTATAATAATGTTTAAACAGGTTATTTTTAATCATTCAAAGCTATTTTTATTTCTCACTGAATGGAAAATAAGACCTGACAGTAACATTTTCTCAAGCTGTCAACTGTCAATTGTATGAAGGATATTTCTAAAGATGACAAAGGTTTATTTTTCCTTATTGACAATGATAAAATTCTACCTGAATGAAAGCTGAGCTAACCATCACTGGTATAGTATTGTATTTCAGCAACTAGATAACTTGAACTATAAGTTTTCATTATTTTAAAATAATGGTTTTATTGAAATCTGTGACTCACTGTCTGAAAACGATATTCAAAAACCCCCAAAATCAAGAGTTTACATCCACACAAACTCCAGAAAATAGTGCAGAGATATCAGTAGTTTACAATAAATCCTTCAAAGTACATTAAGGAGTATAGCTCATCAAGAATACTAAGACATAAGGAACTTCTTTGTTTATAGTGAAAACTATGCATTATAGTTATGGTACAGAAAAACTTGCATTGTTACTTTTTAATTTTAAACTAAGTGCTTCTGCGTCATTGTGCTGCCTTGGCTATGACTGACTGAATTTTGAAAACATACATGCAGACAAATTTAAGAGGAAACAGATCTGGTAGTGAGTAATACCCCATTCAAAAACACTGGAAGCTCAAATTAATCACAAGAAACTTTTCTACCAAACAGCTCAGGATATAGCTTGAGAAGCAGATGAAACTATAAACCTAATAATATAAATCAGGCCCTTAAAAGAGACAGTAATTTATTGATGTTTAGCTGTCTAAGACCACTATCATAAGACACATTACTAAAGTGAATATTAATACCTCATTTCTTATACTCCTCTTTGAGTTTTTTATACCTGAATATGATGGTGTTATCCGTCACAAATGATCAAAAGGCAATTTTTTCTCTGTTCAGAAGACTGATCCTGACTGAGTATCCAGTGTAAGTGGCCAGGGCCTTCCTTACTGTACTTAGGGACATACAGGCTTATTTTCCAACATGGACATTCTAATCAGAGCTGCTCTTTTAATAGTTTGTATACAGTTTCTGAAAGGAAAGTTAATAATATATAATCAGTCAACATAGATCGGTTCATTACTTAAAATATCATAGTTTTTTAAATCATCACTGGAAGTTATTCAAAACAAACAATGAAGAAGGCTGAGTGGCTTCTTATTAAAAAGATATTAAGCAAATGATTTATATTGGGGGGGTGGGGCACTAGGCAATAAACCAAATGCTATCCATATATAAAATTCTGTTCTTAACATTTTCTTATGTTTTGTTCATTTTATATTTCAACGTTTACTCTTTCTCAAGGGTACATGGTTTTGCCATATACTCCCAAGCTTGCAAAGACCAGGACTCCTGAAGGACTAATTGTATTCATTCATTTTCTTGGCCCAGCATGAAGTTGGTAGCTTGCTTGGTACATAGCAACAGGGGAGAAAAGGAGGTGTTCATCTTTATTTGTCCCTATCCAACAGGAAATCAGGCCAGTGGACAGAATGCAATGAAATCCCTGTTCAGAAGGAATCTTGCAAGATTAAATGGCAAGAAATCCAGAAGGTTAATTTGCCCCCAAATAACGGTGTACTTCTTCCAAACCTGATCCTCAGCATTCAAAGGTGAAATTCTCTAAAGCTATTTATTATAATATTCGTTCAGTGAACCAATGGTTTAGTAAATACCACTAAAATCGACTAACATGGTGTAATAAACTACTGAAGGCTCTCCCTGATTCTTTTAAGCACAAGGAGTTATTAGCATTGGTCTCACATTGGAGGTGCCCAATTAGACTGTACAGACAAGTGAGCCTCAGATAGCACTGATGTTCCACTCACCTAAAGACAGTGGACTACGTCATACTTCAGATAGCTTATTATGGATATATAATATAGTGCATAAAATGGATGGAAAATAACATCTCAGTATCTAAGTTCCTTTTTCAAACTTCTGTGGAAAACTGGCCAAAAATAAGAAGCATACTTCTCTTTTACAGATTTCTAGATAAAATAGGGGGAAAGAAGGAAGAGTCACTTTAGGACTCCTAAATGGGTAAGGGTAAAAAACGAGGTATAAATCTCTGTCAAACAGCTTTATATTTGTCTGAGTATTTATATAAATTCTGATATAAATAAATATCAAAATAATAAAATTATCTCATTAGATCTACTAAAATGATCTAATATATGGAGTCTCAGAGTTAATAGAGTTAAAAGTTTTTAAGTAATCCTTCTTACTTGAAGAACTTTTTATGTTTCTAACATATAACAATATTATGCAAAACGCTGAAAATTTCTAAAACAAAGTTAATCCTTTACAAGTTTGGTACTAAAGCTGATTCCAAATGCAAATCAACTGTCCACCTTTCTTCAAAATAAATTCTTAGAGTAAAACCAAATTAATTTCATTTGTCAGTGGGAAAGGCACAGTGCTGGCATACTGGCCTACATTAATTAAGACACTGATGGGTCATATTTTTAAAAATAAAACAAGTAAGTTTTGAAGAGGAAAAATGCCCAGGGATTATGGTTAGGAAAAATTACTTCTCTCTACGTAGTCACATACACACGACCTACGCTGCTAGAAGATTTGGGAGCGTTGACCTAGAATTCACATCACTTTCACAACTCCAAGATTACATGTTAACGAAACTAAATGGTGTCAATTACCTGCTACTCTCACATGAAATATTTAATTTACAAGTCCCTACAAGAATTGAGAAAGTCCAAAGAAAACATATGATTAGGTTAAAATTTAGTAAATCCCGAATGAATTATAGAGGCATGTTTTCTTGTAAGAGAATAACATTTTAAATTGGTGATGTGCAAACCTTAACAGAAACAAAGCACTAAAGGAGAAGAACCAGTATTCTTAAAAGTGTGCTGGTTGTATTTGCCGTTATTCCACCCATTAATGCCAACCAGTAGGAGACATCTTTAATTATCAGGGCAGCATTCTGGCAACTGGTCAAAAGAATCCAATAACTTTTCCATATATACACAGTGTTTAAAAGAATATCCTCATTGGAAGCACCAAATTGTTTATAGCATGCTTCAGATTAAGTGGGATGTTCTTTAAATTGAGTCACCTGTATCTCTATAAGAGTAGCTACTAAGGGAGGATGTAAATAAAGTTTTACTTTTTATTTAAAGTTATAAAAAAGCTTTTTACATTCTTAAAGAAATTAAAGACAAACAGTTATATTCTCCTGGATTTGGATTTTCATTACTCAGAGTTACTCAATAACATTCTGGGTCAGAGTGCAGCATAACATTAAAAGGATCATTCTATTCTCATTACTTAGGTGAAACTCATAGTTTTTCAACTTTTTAAAATATGAAGGATTCACCTGGGCAAATATTATCATATATTTCTATTTAGAGCGATAGTTTTCAGTTGCTATTTCAGAGATTTGTGCCAATTCAACACATAAAATTAGTTTGGCCCACTGCCCAATAAATACTGGCAACTTAAAAGTTTTCAGCATTTGAAAATTGAACATCCACTTCCCAGAAGTGAATACCTGGGAAGACAGATTCTAACAGTAAAACTATCTGACAGCAAATAAGTTTACTATCTTTTCTTCTATGAACCTAAATCAATGGATGCATATGGTATCAATGGAGTCAGTAATAAAACCAATGTAGTGAATAAACTCATGACTACACAAATTACAATATAAAATATTTAAACCTTGTGACCAAGATGTAATACTTAATTCTATCTAAACACAATTTTATATTACAGTACCTTGGTATAAGCTAAAGTATATTTATTTCACTTGCACTGTATCATTAGAAGCTTAAAGTGTCCACTGAACTTCAAGTCTCTAAGAGAAAAAAATTTAAATCTATTTAAGTTGCAATTAAAATGTTATACTTTTTTCTAAAAGGCTGAAGTCTTTTGATTGTATTATTAGTTTAGCAAAATCTTAAAAGATAGGATTTATCTAAAACCAAAGGCATGGCTAGATTACCTTTGTAATGATAACATATATGAAAAGGAAATAAAAAACACTCAAGTTATAAAATTTAGTAAACCGGTTCAAGTTTTCTAAAATTACTTTTTCACTGTCTTTTGTGATAAACTTTTTATTTCTCAATTACTTATTTTGCATTTTGGCTCCTTTTAAACTACACCTAAGCTGACTTTTCTCAATGTATCAAAAAAGTAGCATCTTATTTAACATTTCGGAGATAAATCTGCCACCCAGTACATACTTTAAAAATTATGTTATTTTAAAATTAAGTTTCAGTGTAATAACATAGTAAGATGAAATAAGTTCATAAAACCCCGAGAATTACTAAAGTTCAGGCTGAATCTCTTGGGAGAGGAGGTACATCATTCTTTCTTTTGAACATTATCAAACTGATTATGATCAGTTAGAAAAGTATTTCCACAAACCTCAGATTAGAATACAGACTTGAGAATACTCTTGGTCTTTTAAAAGTCTACAGATTAACTTTGGGCAGGTTCAAAGTTACCATGGCATCCTGAGCAGAAGAGTTTACTGCAGGAAGGGCATATTTATTGAAAACATGACCTGTGACAAAAATCAATGTGCTAATCTTAAACCAAACAACAGTATCAAACGCATAAAACAGAGATAACCTAAGATAAAATATCCTCAGACTACCTCAGACTAGCTTGACAGGTTAAGAAGGAGGGGTAGAGTCGGGGTATAGCTGATTTTTCTGTTTTAACTCAGATGACTGGAACACCCAAGTATCCAAATAAATTAATGAGAAAAAGACCCCACTGTGAAGTTTGGAATGGTTGAGAAAAGACTACCAAGAGCAAAATGTCCCAAATTCAACTAACTGATTTCACTGTTATTTTATTTAATAAGGCGCTAAAGTTTACAAATATAAATTCCTCTGTTTCGTATATGCTGTCTAATAAAGCCCAAAGGGGAATAAAACCAACCAGCATAATGAGGCTCGCTTTTAACACCATCACAAAACCGAAAAGCTTGCTCTATTTGTCTTGTCAGCTTTAATAAAAGGCATTTCCTCTGGCAGGATGGCTTCTTTTTCTCATTTTCTAATACTGGTAAGTGGCATCTTAAAGAAGAAATAGCTTCCCATGCCACCACCCACCTCCAGAAGATTCTTTAAAAAAAAAATTTTTTTTTTTTTTTTTTGACCAAACTTTCAGGGATGTCTCCAATTCTGCCAGGCGAGCAATTAGGGCTTGGAAGACCTGGGTGTGACTATCTTTCCTGGAGTAGCAGAGCGGAGGGAACTCTTTTTCTGTTCGGCAAACGTTGGACCGCTTGTCGGGGAACCTGTCCATCTTCACCTGAGCCGACAGTACCTCAAGTGAGGACTCCCTCCCCTGCCTGCATAAGGAAGGAAGGCAGGAGGACCGCGGAGAGGTCCACCCGCCTTCCAGACCCCTGTCCCCAGGCGAGCTGGGTCACAGCCACCATAAACTCTCCCCTCGGCCTCCCGCCACTCTCCTCCCAACTTCCACTCCAGCCTAGAGAAAGAGCAGAGATTTTGTGTATAATCTACGCTATTTCCCTCCTGGACGGGCACCGAGGCCAGCCCACAGCTGGAAGCTGGCCTGGGTCCCAGAGAGGCAGAGCAATTTGGGCCCAGTTGGGCAGACTGCTGTCCGCAGGCCCAGCAGAAAGTAGGCTCGGAGCTGTTTTGGATCGGGAGGGGTGCGCCAGCACTCTGGACACCCTCCTACCCCAACCCCACATACAGGGTTCGGGAACAAGGGACGTCCGCGGTGGCCACAGTCCAGCAGCCACGCTAAGACGGTCCCGGGAGTCCACTTCTAGGCTCCCGCATACACGGCGGGCTTCGGGGACCGCAGCAAAAACGGTCCCAGGTAACCGCGCGAGCTTCTCCGGCTGCACACTGCCAGGCCATGGACGAAGGGCTCCCATCTCCCTGCTCCACCACCTCCGGCAGCTCGCTCCGCACACAAGATGTAACCCCGCATTATATCAAACTTTCTGGCACCTTGAGCCCACCCAGGGGTGGAAGAGGTGGGAGAACCTTCTCCTCTGCCAAGTGCACCGGGCCCAGACTGACCCAGGGGCCGGATAATTTCCTTGCAGTTAGAGGAAAATAACATAAAGCTTCCGCTTCCCAGCCACCCTCACTTCACCCAGCCCGTGCGCTCTCTGAGCACACAGAGAAAAGAAATTAAAAAGAAAACAGGCGGAAAAAAAAAAAAAAAACTTTGAGGATGCGTGGCGGGTTCTCCCTGTAGTCCCTGCACACCCACGATGCGGGCAGGAGCTCCTGGCGGTGCGCACCCAGAGCTGCCAGTGCCTAAGCCTTGCACCGGGATCGGGATGCCGGCCAGCCTGCCATGACCGGTAAGCGGGGAAAGTCTTGACTCCCCGGCTCCCGCCTTTTCCGAGTCTCCTCGCTGTCTGCAGAGGCAGCCGGTCTGGGCAGACCTGGGGACTCCCAGGGGTGCCCAGCCTCTCCGCGTTGTCTTAACAAAGAGTGGCGCAACTGGAGCGCTTCCCGCGGGCGCCTCGAAAGCCATCAGCTCCCGGACGACGTAGGCTCCAAGGGTGCGCTCTGCCGGCAGCCGATGCGAGCTGGTCCCCGCTGCCACTGCGGCTCCTTCCGCAGGGCCCCGAGGCCCGAGTAGCCCCGGCTCTTGGCCCCCCCATTGCCTTACCTAGGGTTGCTGCTGTTCCAGTAGACCGCGTAGCGGTCGGCGACGGCCTTGGAGCCCGGGTCCTGGCTGAGCACACACATCCAGAGCACCAGAAACATCAGCGTCAACATCTCCACGTGCAACATCACGCCTGGCCAGCGGTGGACGCGCCACTCCGGGGAGAGCAGGAATCCGGAGAGAGGGAGGGAAGGAGATAGCGAGACCGAGAGCAAGATCGGGAGCCAAATAAATATGAATAAATAAAAATGAAGAGGGATGAGAACAGAAAGAGGCACACAACAAGCTGGAGAGGGGGAGGAGAGCGAGAATAAAAGAGGCAGTAGAGTGGAGGGGCTAAGTACAAACTCGCACTCCCCGCTGGAGAGTGCAGAAAAAAGAAAGAAATTACAGGATGAAGAGAAACAAGCGAGTGTATGGCGGTGGCGGCGAGGGCGGGGAAAGGGGTGCCAAGCTGTGTCTAGGGAGGAGGCAGCAGGCCGGTCACCCCGGGAGAAGGAGGTGCGCGCCGGGCCGAGCGGCAGCAGCTCGGGTTGGGGCAGGCGGCGGCGCACGCTGCACAGTCACCAGGAGTTGCGCGCCGCGGCCGCGGGGAGACATACACTGGCCCGCCGGGCCCGGCTCAGCGTTGGCGCCGCGGGCTGCACAGGTCTCCAACGCCCAGGGCCCTCGCACTGCGCCCCGCTTCGCTCCAAGTTACTTTGGCGGCCGGTGGGAAACTGCAGGAGGGCTCCGTTCAGATGGGGGGCTTCGCGTCCGTGGCCTCTTCTGTGCCTTAACTGGACAGCCCCTAGAAATCTCGGAGGAGTCGTAGGTGTTGCGGATTCGGGGCGGTGCTCTGAGAAGGGTGGGGATCCGGAGCCACAAATCCAGCCCTGCCGGCGTCCTGGAACTGGTTAAGCGGCGACCAAACTGGCGAGGAGCGGTCTTGCCTCGCAAATCTCAAAAAAAAAAAAAAAGAAAAGAAAAAGAAAAAGTTTGGCTCTCCGTATCTTCCAGCAGGTCCCCTGGCGGAGTCAGACTGCGGCGGTGGGAGAAGACACCGCAGGCGCTGGCCGCGGGGATTTCTCCCGTGTGCTTTTCGCGGTCGGGTGTGGGTGCAGCAGAGAGAATGAAGAGCAGAGGTCACCCACCAGCCAGCCAGGTGGAGCTGCGATGCCCAGACCTGCGGGACGAGGCCAACCCAACAGCTCGGCTGGAGAGCGGGAGGGGAAACAATCACTTTCAAATCAGTCCCTCCAACTCCTGGATGGGCTGATAGATGTCAGTCTTCGATCGCCTTCCGGGAGCAAGAATGAGCCCCAGACTCAGTGCCAAGAGCCCCAAGTGAGCTCTCAGAAGTGTCCCTGCGACTCGGACGGGTTCGGTCCCAAGCCCGGCAACTTGTAGAGACGCATCAGTTTGAAATGGAGAGAGAGAGAAAAAGAGCGCACGAGCGAGTGGCACCTCCCCGATGACTACATCAGAAAACCTTTCCGAGCCTCACGCAGCTGTTCCCCTTTCCCTCCTTGGGCACAGCAGCAACTAGAGGTGAAAAACCACCAACCGAATCCTAAAACCTCTACCAGGAGGAAAAATAAATTTGAAAGCAGCAGGAGCAGCAGCAGCACAGGCAGCCCGGGAGGGATTGAAACGACTGGCGAGAAGTGGAAAGGGGTAAAAGTCAGTTTTGCAAAAGAGGGGAAAAAAAAAAAAGAGAGAAAAAATGCTTTATGGGAAAAATCTCCTCGGGCACGCCCCCTCGTTAATGACCTGCGTGTAAAGCCGACAGCGGCGGCGACCCAGCAGCCGCACGAGAGCGCGAGGCGGCACGCGTGAATGTGGACTCGGGCGGCGCGGGGCGGGGCGGTCGTGTAACGCAAGGCGCTCGGCAGGCAGGCGGCGCGATCACAGGGCGGGGTGTGGGGTGGGGGCTGTGGATCTAGTGAGGGGTGTTGCCGCCAGCCCGCGCCCAGCCAGAGCTGCTGCCGCCGCGGCCCGAATCCTGTGGGTCGCTCCCGTCCCTGTCCCCCCCAACACTCCCCGTGCAGATCACTTGGGAAGGGGGAGGGGGGTCTGGAGCAGCCAGTCAGGAAACGGCCTGCTGTTTGCTTACAGATCGAGGTATTTTCCTCTCTCTTTACGCCAACCGGATTGGTTGCTCCACGAGAAAGAGGCGTTTTCCTAATCTCCTTTTCTGCTCACGCCTCCTACCCACTCCCCGGCCCCACCTTCCAGAAACCTGATTAATTGAATTACTGGGAGTGCCCTCTCCCCGCGAACCCAGCAGCTGCGCGTAACCCTTTGGATGCTGAATTCCGTCTGGGCTGAGGAATGATTTGACATCTTTTTACCTGAGAGTCGGGTACTTCCATTACAAAGGAACCGGCTACCACCGGGTTGCTGGAGAGCCGAAATCTGTCTTTTGGGCCCCTCGGGTGACGGGAAGTCCTAGCAGACCGTCTGGCAGAAAGCCTCAGAGAATACAAGTTCTTATAAATCTCTGCCCTGCGCAATAGCCCGGTGCTGGGTTATGTGGAAAGCTGCGCGTCTCTCCTGTGCCTTTCAACTCCCCTCTTCCTACCAGGGATTTAAAAGTTCAAGAGCAGGAAGCAAGACTTTCCTTTTAAAGTGATGTTTTGAAAACATTTTTTTTTTTTAATCGAGAAAATCACACTGTAGAGTGATTACCATTCAGTGTGAACCTTCAACGGGGAGGGAAGGAATGCGGCAGGGGAGCCGATCCGAAATACGTTATACACTTACCATTTCAACCCCGGGGTTGCTTCCCTAACACTCCCCAAAGGATAAATGCTTTGAACGTAGTCGGTACAGGAAGAAACTTAGGTGGGGATGTCGGGGAACAAGGTCCCTTATTATTGGAAAAGGCCTCGCGTTCCCGGACATCTAGAGCAGGTTGCAGCACGTTGGGTCCCGGCCGCCAAGGAAGCTCGATTGCCTGGCAGCGAGGCAGACCCAGCGCCCTGAGACGCGCGTCCCTGTCCTCCAGCGCCAGGGAAGCTAGTCAGGCGCCGGGCGCAGCAGGGCTACAAACCCTGGAGACTCGCCCTCGCGTGGCTCTGCGGGCTGGGCCTTAGTGGTGTTATTCTTTCTTGCTCTCTAGGGAGTTTGCTGCCTCAGTGGAAAAAGGATGATCCCCCAAAAGAAAGCAGTTCAGGTTTGCTCCCAAACTTGCCTGTTCTCCCCTTTACTTACTAGCCCAATATAATCAAATATCACGTTGTCTGTCCTGCGCTTTTCAGTCCCGGAGCTCAGGATTTCCAGGCGCTTCAGCGCTCTTTGGAAGCGTCCAGACGCCCTCCAGTGGTGGGCCTGCAGTCCGCAACGAGCGCGTGTATTGCCTACAGTTCAGCCGGATTGAGTTTAATGGAGAATCTGGGGTCGTGATCAATAAAGACATGGGGGAAATGAACAGTTCACACCGCCATGGAATTACCTGGATGTTATGGGCCCTTGCCTGAAAGTTGAGTATTTTCTCAATTCCAGAAATCTTTCCCACCTGAAAAGATTCTTAAATTGTCCTAGGAAAGTAACTCTTCTGTTTGTGACTAGATATAAATTGCAATCTGCCTAATTATAGACTCCAGGACAGATCCCCCTAAAAAACCAACCACCTTTCTAATTTTTAAAAAAAAAAGTAAATTCCAAATATTAATACAAATCCTTCTGTACATTTCACAAAGTTGCAGCAGTGAGAAAGCAGTGGGAAAACTTAAACTAGAGAACTAAAGGATTATGTGTTACTTTTTAAATATAATTTTCATTTGAAAAGTTATTTACTTTTTCCTCCTAGTAGCTAATCTTACTGATGTTCAAGTTATTTGCCTATTTTTGGGTGTGTCTGTTCTTTCTGTTGCAGGAAGAATGCATTTATTTCTTCCTTCAGCCTTTCTGATAGTAGCTCTAATAGGTGCCCATATGACTGAAGCAGTTGTGCAGGAAATACTCTGGGCCCTTTTAAGGGACATCTGTATCTTTAGGAAAAAGAATGCATAACTTCTGTCTTGGGGAAAATGCTGATCATCATCAGAGTCTTTTTAGTCGGGGAAATATCAGGTATCAGGGAGTTAGCAAGCTGGCTTCCTGTGGCTTCAAAGCCAAAAGGAGTAAAGAAAGAGAGAGAGGGAGCATTTATACCCACGTATTTCCTATCTGAAAACACATACTATAACCAAAATTGGAAAGTGAAAATGCAACATATCAAAAGAATATGAATGTCCTGCTATTTTAAATGTCTCTAATTTGATTAAAGTCTGGAGTCCCATTATAAACAAACAAAAATAAATGATATATTATGGCCTTCCTGAAAATGAGTCATGAAGCTGGAATAAAAGATATTGGAATTAGGAACTGTTGAGAACATAACTCAAAGTGTCTGTGAAATAATTCATAAATCTAAATCAAGTAACTTTTCTGGGATTACCTGCACAATTATTGCTACTAAAGAGCAATACAATAGATCATCAATTTTCAACCTTTTTCATCTCATGGTACACACAACAAACTACTTACTAAAATTCTGCAGCACACCAAAAAATATACTTTTTGCCAATCTGACAAAAAATAGGTATAATTTTGATTCATTCACATTGGACGGCTGTTGTTGTGTTGGCTGTTGTCATTTTTTTATTTGACAGTCTAAGGGAAAAGAGATCAGTGTCCCTGACTAAACAGCCAGGCAGTTCATGTTTTAAACATTCTTGTGGCACACCAACATGCCTGCTGTGGCATACCATTTGAAAATCGCTATAGTACATACATGCTTAGAACTTGAAGAGAGATATTATTAACTGAATATACCTCAGATTACACAAGTGATTCGAATGTATACAGATAAGTACTATGTAAAATAATTATATTATGATTAGCCCAGTGTCACAGAGACAGTGGCTTTCAAGCTGGCTTTTAAGGGATAATAGCATTTTCCCAAGTATAGAAGGAGGCTCAGGTATAACAGAAAGAAAACAGCAAGGAGCTAAAAATATGTATGAATAGAAGTGCAGTGAGTACTTCAACACTTTGAGATTGAAACAGGGTCGTGGGAGCTGAGAGCTGAAAAGTCGGTTGAGAATGGACTCTGAAACGGCCTAACTGCATTCTAAAAATGTTTGTACTTACAGCTACAGGCAACCAAGTTCACTGGTGGTTTTAAAACAAATGACATTGAAGCAATAATCATTATGCCTTACATTAAAACACAAACAGGGATTTATTTTTATTTTTTAATTTTTTGGCCTTGAACTATCTAGATCAACATTCTAACCTCGGCAATAAATTAGAGTCACCTAGCGAGCTCTTTTAAGAAAGAACAATGCTAGGGCCCACTCCCTGTTTTAGCTGGTTAGGGGAAGGGACCTGGGATCCGTAATTTTTAAAAGCCTCCCAGGGAATTCTAATGAGCATAGAGGATTGAGAATCACTGATCCAGGTAATGTATTTTTACCTTAACTACTTCAATATTTCAGGCAAAAAATAAAAAATAAAAGAGTAAGTTCTGTACTTATTTATCTGGAGAAATGTTCCAGCTAACCATCAAGGGAGGAATGTTGATACTTTAGAAAGCAGAATTTTATGATCCTCTGTATTAAAATGAACTGATACTTTAAAAATAATTCTCACATAGCACAAAATAGAATGCCATCTGTAAGATGTGGTTTCAGGGCACAGCTTACCTTTAAGTATGGGTTAATCTTCCTTTCTGGTCTAGCTTAGACTTCCTTTTTGCATTAGCTACCATCAGATGAAAGTGGAGTTCTATTGAGTTAAGTGACCAGACAAATAAATGAAATAAGTTGGTGACTCAAACCCTAAAGTCCACAGAATAAGCAACTCTTGTTTAATATGGCAGTTAAATGAAAACTGATACCCAGAAGAGATAATAAAAGAAGTAAACTCAAGAGCAAAGATTAAATAAATAATAGACACAAAACTATGTAACAGATGACTAAAATAATGGTATTCAAGCTAAACTTACTGTCTATCTTTCTAGGACATGTAGGATTTATTCCAAAGCCCCAAGAAACCCAAGCTTAATTACCAAACTGTCACCCCCCTATCCTGCCCACAGAATGTTTGAAGTTATTTAAAGAAGTCTTCTCTTTTATTCACCCCTTTTATAACAGGTTACCCAAAATCTTTAGAAAAAAACGCTTTGCTAGCTTTTCTCTCCTTAGAGACCTTAGGAAATGCTCCTTTTCCATTTCTGATCTAGCTGTCTCTTTTGTGAACCTAGAAAAGAGAGAGAGAAGAGAGAAAAAAAAAAAAAAACTCAACTAAATAGAATACAAGGTCTTTAGTCTTGTGACCTTCAACTTGCATCATGAATTTCCTACTTTTCTTCATTCTCCCTTTACTTTGCTGAAATTTGTTTCATAGTATCTCTTCTCTTGAATTCTGTGGATAAAAGCAATTTTATAAGTTGATACAATATTCTGAAAGAAGCATTTAAAAAATTATTACTACTAACCATGTTTTTGTTGTGGTTTTGCCATAGTAGTTTACATAGTAAACTTTTTAAACATACGGAAGTTCAAGCTGTAATTTTGGTAAACAGCTATTACTAGGCACAAAGGTAAATATGTATTATGTTTCTATGTATTTCAAATGTGTATGTGCTCAAACGTAATTTTAAAAGAAGCAAACAAGAGCTGGTTGATTCAACCAATTTCCACAACACTTTTTAATATACAGACTCAATCTAGATACCATAGATTTATGTGACCAGTTTTCAACCATAAAGCAAAAATTGGTAGGTGATTTTATTCCACAATAAATTTTCATGTTGTCTTTTACTACCTTATCATGTGTTTATTTTTTATTGTTCTGTACTTCCCCTCTTCAAATATTTAAACAAAAATTTTCATAAAAAGCCCTGGCTGGTGTGGCTCAGTGGATTGAGTGCCAGCCTGCAAACCAAAGAGTTGCCGGTTGGATTCCCAGTCGGCGCACATACCTGGGTTGCAGGCCAGGTCCCCAGTTGGGGGCGTGCGAGAGGCAACCACACATTGATGTTTCTTTTCCTCTCTTTCTCCCTCCCTTCCCCTCTTTCTAAAAATAAATAAATAAAACCTAAAAAAATTAAAAAATTACCAAAAAAAATGATTAGCATTTGATAAATCTAACTGATCAACTGGTATATTTTATACTGTCAGGATACTGTCTTAATATGTTCTTTGTGAATTATTAAACAACACTGCATTCCTTGCTTAAAAGAATATACATTACCATAAATGCATATTACAAAAAAATTAAATTTTTGTATGTCTTATGACAATGGCAATCATAGATATCTACAGCATACCTTTGTTGGAAAAAAAA
Organism: Furipterus horrens; assembly: GCF_987537825.1. Taxonomy (NCBI): domain Eukaryota; kingdom Metazoa; phylum Chordata; class Mammalia; order Chiroptera; family Furipteridae; genus Furipterus; species Furipterus horrens. The sequence goes on from NW_028327175.1 coordinate 73,714,193, forward strand.
AAAAAAGAGAGAGAGAATATAAGTAGCCTTTTCAGAAATAAAATTAATTTGTCCTTTTCTCCATACTCAAACTAAAATTTAGGATTTTTCTACGACCAGCTCCATTACTATCACCAAAAAGCATATAAATATGCATTTGTGTACTCCTTTACTTGTTTAGAAACACCCCCAAACCTAGAACATCTTTTATTTCACTGATGTCATATTATACACATATATATACATGTATAGTATATATGTAGGTATACATAGAGACAGAGAAAGTGAGAGATCTTACTTTTCAATCAATTTCAACCAAGATTTTCATCAACTTCTGGGAGAATTCTATTTAAAGATGAGTAGAGGACATAATCTTTAGACAGTGAATATGATTTTAAGAAATAGGAAATGTTGTTTGTAAGCCCTTTTTTAGCTTCGGCTTTAGTTTTTCTCCCATATATAAACTGACTAAGCAAAGTAAACTGTAGAATTATGGCAAACCAAGGAACTCCTTCCTCAATTATGCGCTTTTTTTTCCCAGATAAAAGTTTTCTTTAAGGGAATTTGGATTTGGTATTTCTTTTTTTTTTTTTTCTTTGTTGTTTTTTTTTTGTTTGTTTGTTTGTTTTGTAGTCGTCTAAATAATTCATTCTCTCTCTCTCTCTCTCTCTCTCTCTGCCCCCTCCCATTTCATTTGGCCACAGTAGAGATGGTCTTTTAAAATACACTATTAATTTTTAGGAAAAGTGTCCTTTTATTGCAAATTTATAACCCCACTCTGAGATCTCCAAATACTTCCAAATACCTTATGCCAACATTGTAAATTTTATTGTGGTGCTGTAAAGTTACAGTTAAAGTATAATTTTTTTAAAAGCATTTCATCTTGTAGTTTGGAATAATGGTTATAAAGCTGGTCTCTATAGAAACCACTGTAACTTATGACTTTAGAACATTAGATGATAATACAGAGGATTATTGGCCAAAACTGCTTAAAAATTAGAGCTATTTTACTGAATTGTCTCTTCTAAACTCAAGTCTGGGGAGAAAAGTGTGATTTTAAAATGACTACCTTTTAATCAGAGATCAGAGATTATCATTCCCCATTTCCATTAGTCTACTTTTTTTTTTTTTTTTGGGGGGGGGGCATATGATGTATACTAAATTAAAAAGGATTTATTGGTTCAGCTAGATTCTGAATTACCCTATTTTCTTGGGGATTAGGAGAGTTCATTTCCTAGCCTTTTTCCTTGAAATCCATCAGGATCTTTTATATGATCTATCTAGTATTCTGCATACTTTCAATGCTTAATAAATATTACATTACAATATTAGCATAATAATAAATCATCTTAAAGTACTACATGGACTATTAAGTGAGATCCTATTCAGTTTGAGCCAAGACATCACAAAGTTTTATTTTCTCTATATGCATACAAAGTAATTTTGAAACTTTCTTTCCATGAAATGTCCTCGCATCCATAAAATGTCTATATATTATTACAAAGTGAAGAGGTGAAGGTGTACCTTCCAGTTCCATATTTCATTTACTCAATTTATTCTGGAGGCTGAATTTGCTATTTTAATAAGGGGAAATTTAAAATTGGCCAGACAAAAATGGAAATAGCACCATTTGTCAAGTAAATGCCCTTTTTCCAATGTCAATTCTAAAATCTTCATACAAGTTTACCAGGCCAGCAGCTAGGTAGCGTTCCTTACCATTAACAAGTCCTGTTTTGTCTGTGATTGGTTATGTCACACAGACCCAGACTAATAGCCACTGAAAACATAAGGATTTTCTTTACAGTTTCAGAAACAAAAATGAAGTAAAAAATATTCAGTTAATACAATCTTATCCCAACTGATTGCTTTGAGAAAGATCTTAGTTTGAAACTGTCATCAAGACAAAATAAAAATATTTTCCCTCCAAAAGTATTGTCCAAATGTTATACATTTTATCTATCAATATGTGAATTAAATATTGGGCTGGCCACAAAGTTTGTTTGATTTTTATTTTCCATAAAATGGCTCTAGTAGTGCTTAGTTGTCTTTAACTTCATCTCAAACAGTTTTTTATGTTGTATTGTGACAGTTGTCACATCAGCATGCATTTTTTTAAAATTTATCAAAATTAGTGAATTTTTTGTGTAGCCATTTAAATATTGAATATGGAAGAAAATAAGCAACATTTTCAGCATATTATGCTTTATTATTTCAAAAAAGGTAAAAATGCAACTGAAATAAAAAAGATTTGTGCAGTGTATGGAGAATATGCTATGACTGATCCAATGTGTCAAAAGTTATTTGTGAAGTTTCATGCTGGAGATTTCTCCCTGGACTGATGCTCTATGGTACAGTAGACTAGTTGAAGTTTATAGTGATCAAATTGAGACATTAATTGAGGACAATCAACATCACACCATGTGGGAGACAGCTGACATATTCAAAATATCCAAAACAATACAGTTATTGGTGAAAATAAAAAATGTCTTTTATTTTAAAAAAAAAAAAGCGAAATGGACTTTTTGGACAATCCAATAGAATAAAAATGATGCATCATCTGTGGTAGACAGCAATATGGCCAAAAGCCTTCCCACTTTACAGTGTGCTTTTGCAGTTAGCCCCTCCATCAATTGATGGAGTCTATTTTTCCACCCTTTGAATCTGAACTGACCTGGGGGCTTGCTTTGGCTTACAGAAGGTGGCACAAGCGATGTTGCGCCAATTCTGAGCCATGCCTCAAGAGGCATCGGAGCTTCCACTTTTTCTCTAGGAACCGTGCCCAGTTGCCACATGGACAAGCTGAAGCTGGTCTCCTGGCTGATGAGACATGTAGCTCATTCACCTACATTGTTCTCACCACCCCCAGAAGTGGAGCTATCTAGTTGACTGGCAGCTGCCAGCAGATGCGTGAGAAATTCCCAGCCAGGACTAGAAGAACTGCACAGCTGAATCGAGCTTAAATTGACAACCAACAGCATCCTGTCCTGAATAAATGGTTCTTGGTTTGACCCACTAAATTTTTGGGTAACAGATACATTTTCTTCTATTATTGAAAATAAAAATTAAAATATTATTCAGCTCAAATAATTGTTGTTCTTCAACAACTTAGATTTCCATTATTGAGTTATTTGGTGTTAAATCTATAATTGGCAAGCATAACTTTCTGTATCTTTCTAACAGAAATGTTGTCTCTGCTACTTTGCAAATTTCATAGGGAGTCTTCGTATTTCCACAAAATCTTTACATGGGACCCTACATAAACACAATTAACATTCAGACACTTCTGATCCTCTCAGGACATCATTTACTTAGAAAAGCAAACCTGAACAGATGATTTATCCAAAAGTGATTCTTCTTCAAAAGTGGTGCCCAGCAAGAAAAATGAAAAGGTAAAATCAAAGGAAGCTATGTTTAGCTTCATCTCAAATCTCCACATCACTCACTACTATTGATTAACATCATGGCACCTCTGTATTTCAGCAGGAAGATCTGCTATAAGATAGAAATGGTAGTGACCCTATGAGGGTCATCTTACTGTCAACCTTAAGTTACATCTCTTCTCTGGGCTGACACCCATGGAAGGACCAGGTATGTACAGCTTTCTTTACATAGGTGGAATAGATGTGTTTCAAGGAAGTATGATATAAAGTGAAATCATATACATCAGATCTTATCTTCCTATAATTAAAAATTGGAGCCCTGGCTGCTGTGTCTCAGCAGATTGAGTGCCGGCCTGTGAACTGAAAGGTTGCCAGTTCGATTCCAGTCAGGGTACATGACTGGGTTGCAGGCCAGGTCCCCAGCTAGGGACATGTGAAAGGTAACTAATTGATGTTTCTCTTTCTTTTTCTTTTTAAAGTATACTTTATTTATTATATTGTTACAATAGTTCCAATGTTTTTCCCCTTTGCTCCCCTCCGCCCAGCACCCCCCTCCCCCAACAATCCTCCCCCCCAAGTTCATGTCCATGGGTCGTACATACAAGCTCTACTGCCTCACCCTTTCATATATTCTTCTTCTTCTTTTTTAAAATAATTAATTAATTAATTGTTTTAACAATAAAAAATAACAATCCCTCCCTCTCAGACTTAAGACCCTTTAAAATCTTATAAAGGACAATGGGCGAAGGTCTCGAGCTCCTCTAGCTGCTTCAAGCTGGCTATGGACGTCGTCCTACCTACCCTTGGGTCCAGAAATCCCTAATAAGAGTGGGGGTGTGGAGGGGAGGGTGGCCTTCCCACATGGGGAAGGATCATGCAGACTCCAGGTCGGTTGGCTGTCCCCGACAACGGCATGCTTGATTTAACAGGCTGGCAACAGATTTGGCAACAGGGTTAAAGGACATCATTCAATCCATAACAACTAGATGACAAAAAACAGGTATTAATTTTTCAATGTCCCACATTAGGGAAAAGAAGGGCTTCTTTGGAGGAAGGTGTGCCAGGTACATCTCACCTGTCCAAAACGCTTTTGCCCATTATACTTAGTTTGGGCTGAGGGATATATTTTAGGTACCCCCCCCGCCCCCCCCGCCACCTCAAGCCTCTGGGCTCTTTCTGTCCAAGCCTTTAGGACAGAAAAGAGAAACCAGTTTTAAAGTGAAGCCCACAGACCACCGCATTCCTCAGAGCTTTTTGGTAACAACCAAAGCCCAAGCATGTCTCCTTTAGGCATGACATTCCAGTCAAAGTCTTAGTTAAAAAACAAACCTCTATTAACAACTGATCTTATTAGTTTTATGCAAAGGAACTTATGTCATTACTTACTTCTTTAGAATGCCAAACTCTGGAGGGATCAGATAGGGAGAAAAATATACAGTGTGAAGGAAAATCCTTCTCCTTCTAATATTCACTGAACTTGCATTTCTATTTTTTATATTTTTTATTTTTCCCCCACTAAAAATTTTTTGTTTGTTTTTCCATTACAGTTGTCCCACTTTTTTCCCCCTCTTGCTCCTCTGCACCCTGTCCCTCCCTTCTCCTACATTCAGTCCCCACCCAGTTGTCCATGCCCATGGGTCATTTATACATGTTCTTTGACGAGACCCTTCCCCTTCTTACCCGCTTCTCTCTCTCCCATCTCCCCCTTTGTTACTGTTAGTTTATTCCTTGTTTACATACCTCTGGTTCAATTTTGCTCATTTGTTTGTGTTGTTTATTAGTTTCCTGTAATAGGTGATAGCATAAGGTATTTTTCTTTCGTTGCCTGGCTTATTTCGTTAAGCATAATTCTCTCTAGTTCCAATCATGTTGTTGCAAATGGTAGAAGTTCCTTCTTTCTTTCAGCACTTATTCATTGTCATTTCCCCCCTTTGTACTGGTGTTCCTCTCTGTCTCTCTGTTTCTTCATCTTCTTAAAGCAGACCCTTTAGCATCTTTTGCAATGTTGGTTTGGTGGAGATGTATTCTTTTAGCCTTCTTTTGTCTTGGAAACTCCTTATTTCACCTTCCATTTTGAATGAGAGCCTTGCTGGGTAGAGTATTCTTGGTTGTAGGCCTTTGTTTTTCATTGCTTGGAATACTTTTTGCCATTCCCTTCTGGCTTGTAGTGTTTCTGCTGAGAAATCTGATGATAGCCTTATTGGAGCTCCCTTGTATGTTATTAGTTGTTTCTCTCTTGCTGCTTTTAGGATTCTCTCTTTGTCTTTGAATGTTGGCATTTTAATTATGATGTGTCTTGAAGTGGGCCCATTGGGGTTTATCTTCATCGGGACCCTCTGTGCTTCCTGGACTTGCATGACTCTTTCTCTCCTCATGTTAGAGAAGTTTTCTGTCATTAGTTTTTCAAGGAGGTTTTCTATCCCTTGCTCTTCTTCTTCTCCTTCTGGAACTCCTATGATATGGATATTATTACGTTTCATGTTGTCCTGCAGCTGTCTTAGAGCCTCTTCAGTCTTGTTCAGTCTTTTTTCAATTTGTTGCACTGTCTGGAAGTTTTTGTCTATATTGTCCTCCAGCTCGCTGATCTGATCTTCTGCTTCCTCTAGCCTGTTTTTAATTCCTTCTACTGTGTTCTTCAATTCAGAGATCGTATTCTTCATTTCCTCCTGGCTCTTATTGATAGCTTCCATGTCCTTTTTCATGCTGGTGTAATTCTCAGTAAGTTCCTTGTAGTTTTTCTGGAGTTCTTTGTAGTTTCCGCTGAGCTCATTGAGCTTCTTCATAATCCATGCTTTCAATTCCATATCTGATAGTTGGTTCCCCTCTATTTCATTTAGCACTCTTTCTGGGGATTCTACCTTTCCTTTCAATGGGGGGTTGTTTCTCTGTCTCCCCATTTTTGTGACTCCTATTGTTTGTTGGTGCTTCTTAGAATGATCTGCACTTCCTGGATCTGCCCCTGGTGGGGTCAGATCCTGTACCAGTCTGGGCCTAGGCAGCCTGTTGGAGACTTCCAGGGATCTACTGCCTTTGTCTGTCTTCTTTAGTTGTTAATCTATTCAATCTGTGATTAGCCATCAGGCTTAAGGACCGTGGGTGTGGCAGCTTAATTCCTGTAGGCAGGGCCTTTGCTTCCCCTCAGGCTGACGCCACTTGGGGGGTGGGGGAGGATGGTCTGCCTGCAGTGTGGGGATGAGTCAGCACTGGGACCCAGCCAGCCGCTTCCTCAGCTCTCCCCTCAAAGCCACCACACCAAACTCTCCCCAAGCGTCTCCAGTCCTCTCTGCCTTCCCTCTGCTTGAGTCCAGGGTAAGTGGGGGTAAAATATTTTCATATGTGATCCGCTTAAGAGCTCTTTTTCTCCAGCTGTTTCTCTCCAGCTAGCAAGAAACCCTGTGGCTTTTCGCTTTTCTCAGCTGGATACTATTTTACTTTCCACTCTGTTGCTGTAGGCTGGGGAGCCCAGCTGGGGGTTTAGACCCTGCCCCTCTCAGGGGGAACCCCCGGCTCCTGAGCTGTTTCTCAGTCCCTTCAGCTGCCACCCGTGTGAGCCCAGCCAACCCTTCCGCGTCTCCGCACTCCCTACCGGTCACGTTGTGATGTAGCGGCCTTTTCTGTTTCTCCATAGTTATAAGACTTCTTTCCAGCTAGTGTTCGGTTGGTTATTCCAGATGATTTCTCCAAAATTAAGTTGTAAATCTAGACTAGTTCTGGGAGGAGGTTAGTGTAGCTTCCACTTACTCTTCCGCCATCTTGTTTCTCCTGATGTTTCTCTTTCATGTCAATGTTTCTCTCACTCTCTTTCTCCCTCCCTTCTCCTCTCTCTAAAAATAAATTTTAAAAAGATTTTTTTTTTTTTAATTGAAGGAGGCTTTTGTCAAGGGCCCTTATGCACACACTCTCTAAATGTTTACTAGACCAAATGTCCAATGTGTGCCATCTAGGGGGAGACTAATCCACAAACTCGAGGTTGTCTCTTCAGCATTCATCTCTCTTTCTTCCTCTAAAGGAACTGAACCTTTAGCTGCCCTTCCTTCTTGGCTTACCCTATGTTGTTGGGTATTTCCACATTTCCAGAGTTCTCTCCTTTTCTCTCCAACTAGTTTTTTCTGACTGCGTGACAATGATTCCCAGCCCAGTGCTAGGCACATAGTGAACACTAAAAAGTATCTGTGGAGTAAATATCTATTCCTTAAATACAAGTGCTTTTCTTTAGCCCTCTTTTCCACCTTCACTAACATGATCTTTAACAAATTACATTCATACTCACAGGTCCAATTATAGTCCCTTTGTGGATGTCTCCCTAGCTTTAGCTTGAGGACCTTACGTTTTCCATCATTGAACCCGCATTCATTCCAGCCTTCTCGTTCACTTGTCCATATGACTGTCCTCTGTTACCTCAAAACCAGCAAGCCCCCCAAGCACATATATTCTATCAACATATCCAGACACACCCTTCCTGGCACAACTGTTCCCTAGCATGTCAAGGTCAGGATAAAGTCCCTTATCAGTTCCCAAATGAGAACTTCTAGCTGACAGACTTGATAAAGCAGAGGACTCCACATTCTGTTAAGGAATGTAAAAAAAAAAGTTCCCCAATTTCTCATCTCTATATCAAGTTAGCTCCTAACTGGTCTCAGCCACCCACTCTTACCTTTGTCCACTATAATCTCCAAACTCCATGTTCTGCATGGAGTATATATATGGCTGGAGTGATCTATTCCAGAGGAAAACCTGATGTGACCCGCCACTAATACCTCTCAAGTTAAAGGTAAAATTCTCAACATGGCTACTAAGTGCTGCATGAGCTGATCCCTGCCTTCCTCTCTGTTATAATCTCAGAGAGTCCTCCCTACATTCACCAACTGCAGTCACTATGACCTCTCCCACATCCTCAGAGAAGCCATGCAGCTCCCTGTCTCCAAGTCTTTGCTTATGCTGTCCCTCTGCCTGAAACATTTAGGCTCCCACCTGTTAAACTTGTATTCATCCTTCATATCTCAGCTCAGATGCCACTGCCTCTGAGAAATCTCTTAGAATTGACCCCACTGAATAGAGCAGGACACCTCTAATAATCACATGGCACTGAATTTCTTTTCTTTGTATAATCTGTCCCTTGATTAAAATTGTACATTTGTGTGGCATTTTGTCTGCTTCCCTCCCTGGTTCAATTGCTCTCTATCACCTGTCCAAAGCTTAACATGGTGCAAGCACAGTGCACAGCACAGAGTAGGCATTCTATTAATATATATGGAATGAATGAATGAAACCAGTGTACTAGTACTTTACATTGTATTTGTCCCTGTAGTTTCAGTGAGGAACCAAATCTCAGGGTTATACAAAAGGCAGTGGGGATAAGAGGGAGGGAGAGAGAAACATCTCTCAGAGATCTGGAAATAAAGGATTTACCTCAGAAGGTTTAATTGAAGAAGCTCTATACAAGGAAAGCCAGCAAAATATATACAAAACCAACCTTCATGAAGTACTTGCAACCTAGTGGTGGATCTAAATGAAGTTCTCTCCATTTCTAAAGAAGGAATGTGGCAGACTCAAAGGTAGCCAGTCAGAAACGAAGCAAAGAAAATGAAATGAACTGAGGCATATTCACAGTGCTAATTTCCAAGTGTGTGTGTGGGGGGGGCAGTCTGGTCAAATTAACAGATAAACACAAATTATAAACAGCTCTCCCCAAACTGCCTCAGCACAATACCATTGAACATTTAATTCACATGTCCTCCTTTATTCTGTGGCCAACAAACTGTTAATAATTTGCCTCTCATATAGCTTGCCATTCATTCAGTTACAAATTTATTAAGCATTTAATATGTGTTATGTCTTGAGGATATAGTGGTAAGCAAGACAGAGTTAGTTACTGCCCTCATAGAGTTTATATCACTATCGGGTTACAGAGAATTAACAAAGCAATTTACCATAAAAGTATTGGGTCCTACAGCAGACTGCCTGTCTGTCTAAGATCCTTTCTTCAGAGAACCTCTCCTCCCATCCTTCTGATCCCATTGAAACTGTCCATTGCTATCATGAAGCATGTCAAATGACCACCACACCCTTACAAACCACTATAGGGTTAATCAAGCCAATCGGGGTCTCTGTTAAAATTTGCAAATAGAACTAGGATTAAAAAGGCCTCTCCTTTGGGGACTTTGAGTTATGTGGCTATAGGTTTGGAGCTGTCATCAACCCTCTTTCCTACTCTGGGGAATAGGGTTGCTAGTTTTAACAAATAAAAATACAACAGGATCTGTATGTATGTTCTTCAGAGAGTTCAGAACAGAGCAGAAGCAGGAAAATGATCAGGAGGTCTGTAGAATAGTTGCTATGATCATTAACTACATTAGATTTGCATTAGGTAAGTGCTACATGTCAGGATTTCAGGGTTACTATTTACTTGTTTATTTTCAATTAATTTTTTTTTCTGTCCTTGGTACCATTTGACTTTGAAGCCCAACAATGTATAATTTGGGGCTGAAAAATGGTAATGATAATGCTTAAATATCAATAAATGACCCTTTTTCCAGGATTTCTGCTTTAGAAGCATCCATGAAACAACATGGGAGATGTTAAATGGTGCCCTCATTCCTTGACGTTCAAGTCAAAAAGCAGCCTCTGCAGATGTCAATTTAGTTGCCGGTTTCTGTGTACATGAATTATGGTTTAAGAAATAATCTTTTTTGTATTACCAAATTGAAAGAAATGAGAAAGGAGGAGAGTTGCAAGAGCTTAGGGAAAGGATTTTATAATGTATCCTAGTCAACTCAATAATAAATGTATGTAATTAATTATAGACACCATTTTGGCAAATGATATTTTTAAATGATAGAGTCAATTATCTGTATAATTACACATGCACAGGAATGCATTATTTTCTGACTTTCAACAAGCAGCCTACCTTACAGAACAGGTAAGGAAGAGCCTTACTGAATTTAGCATCCTAATTTGTAACCTCTATCTACAGAGGACTTTTGTGTGTGTGTGGTTAGAGGATGTTTAGAAGAGGAGTATAATAATGGTAACTTCTTGGTTCTACTACTAACATCTTTGTGAAACTATTTAATCACTTATGATTTCAAACTACAACATATATTATATTCTCTCTCTCCCCTCTCTCTTTAAAAGAATATAAAATAATTTACTAAATGTTTTTCCAAATAACATTGTGGAAACAAATTGAAAAACTTGTGAAAAATAAAATACTTTCTACTTTCTATTCTCCTATCAAAATGAGAGAAAAATTCTGCACCTACAGTATACAGTGGTCTTTTTTTCTGACTTTATATTTTGAACACATTCTCAATCTTCTATTTTTTTAGCTTTATGGTCCTATCTTACAAAGGCAGTAATGGTGTGGTGAGGAGTTCATGCTGGAATCAGACAAACATAGTTTCAAATCTGACTGCGATTTAGTAGGAGTCTAACTTTGAGCAAGTTGCTAAATATTGCTAAGCCTCAATTTCTTTGTAAATGTGATTTTAGCATATCAGTCTCATAAAGTATGTGGTGAGCAGTACACAAGTATCTAGTCTGATGTCAGGGATTCAACACACATTCAATAGGTATTATTAATGTTAACTCCTACCTCTCATTGAAGCTCTTTAATACCTTTAAAATTTTTTATTTTAATTTTATTTATTTTTTTGAGAGAGGATAAGGAAGGGTGAGACAGAGGGAGAGAAACATCAATGTGTGAGAGAAATATCTACTGGTTGTATCTCACATGCCTCCAACCAGGGACCTGGCCTGCAACCCAAGCATGTGCCCTGACTGGGAATTGAACCGCTGACCTTTTGGTTCACAGGCCAGCACTCAATCAACTGAGCCACACCAGCCAGGGCAGCTTTTTAATATCTTATCTCCCTAAAATAAACCATAATGTCATTCTATCATTCACTTATTCTACCAATATGAATTGAGTGCAGTGCATACAAACAAGATATCTGTATATCAATAAATGTGTCATCCTGGATAGAAGTAAGGAAAGGCTGGATATTCAGAAAATGGCCTGGAGTGACCTGTCACCAATTTTGATCTCTAACTCAGATGGTCTAAGACTGTTTTGTCCAATACAATAGCCATTAGCCATATGTGGTTATAGAGCACTTGAAATGTGACTATTTAATCTGAGATGTACTAAATATGTAAAATATACTTCAGATTTTCAAAGCTCAGTATGACAAAAAAGAATGCAAATATTAAGATTTTTTTCATATTGATTGCATGTTAAAATGACAACATTTTGTATATATTGGGTTATGTAAAACATATTATTAAAATGAATTTCATCTGTTTCTCTTTAGTTTTTAATGTATGTGGCTATGAGGAATATTATAATTTTGTTGCTGACATTTGTGACTAGCATTCTGTTTCTATTGGGCAGCACTGGGCTAAATATTTTGAAATAACAATAAAGGAAGGAAGAGGGGAGGAAAAAAGGGAAGAAGGAAGGAAGGAAGGAGGGAAGGGAGGTAGGCAAGGAGAGAGGAAGGAAAAAGAAGAATCTTCAAGAACTGGAAGATATAAGCCTTAAAGATCTTATTGTGAAACAATCCTTTCTATACAGAACCCAATGGCAAAAAATCTAATAGACTGAGGTACTATGCCAGGCACTTAGCAAGTGCCAGCTTCTATTATTTACTTATTTAATGATTGCTGCTAATATTTTAGGCTCCAAAATAGGTACTACAGTTACCGTGATGAACAAAGCAATCCAGTCTACCCAAAAGAGCTCAATCTAATGAAAAAAACAAGCAAAAATGTTTGCAAACTTTTATATATTGTATTTTATATTGTCCTATCTAACTAAAAAGCATGTTTTAATTTTCTATCAGTGTTTGGACATACCTCTCCACATCTGACTCTTATTAGCACAATAAACAATAATTTCTATTTTGTTACTGTAAAAAATTAACAACAGTGCAATACTGAAAGGCACTTTTGGTCCCTTTGGCAAAAATTTAATTTACTAATGTGCTCCAAAGGTATTTGCTAACAAAAAAAAATTAATGTAGAAACAATCATTTGGCATCTACTTCTGTATTGTGCATATCATTCTCACACAAAATCATATCTGGGTCCTTCCACAATATTTCATGACAACTGTCTGTGGCCCTCTCTGTAGTTACACTTCAATATATGGATACACAAAGACCCAGAGCAAATAGCTCATTTTGGAGCAGTCACAGCACTGAATGCCCCCCCTGCCCCCACCTGCAGGCTCTAACAGGAAGGAAGGAGCCTCGTCGCCCCTGCAGCCCCAGGCTTGGCCTTTTGTCATGCTGATTAGGATCTGAGCTGAGCTGCAGGATTTACATCTTAAAGGAAACAGAGCCCTGGCCCCAGAAACCAATCCTGGAAGCTAGAGGAGAAAAAAGGAAAAGCTTACTGGGAGCCAGAGTTTGAGAGAGTGAAGAAAGAAAGAGGGGGAGAGAGAAAGGAAACAGAGCAGTTACCTTGGCAAGTCGTGCAAGATATTGAGATTTGAGATGAAATACTGAGCTATTGATAAGGGATGGAGCGGTGCTGAGATTCTGAAAGAGAAGAGAGAAAAAGGCAGAATGAGCAGAGGCAAGAAGATCCCACGAAGCCTTGCTGAGGGTTATATAATCCCTTGGTGATTTTCTAAGAGGCTGCAATGAGGATTTAAAATGCCTTTCATTAATTCTTGCCTACCCGAATAGCGCTTCCACTGGCTATATAACCAACTGTGCGGTGAGAGCCGCTTCGTTAAATTAATTAAACAAGGAGGCCGTGAGACTGAGGTGGCTGCGAGGCCGTGGCAACCTGCGGAAGCAAACCAAAACCTAAGCCTATTAATGCCCCAAAGTTAGCAGATCAGAACACTAAGAACAACCAATCACAGCCAGCTAGACTTTAAACTATAGACGATCAAATAATTTATTTGCTTCCACACTTTCTCTAGATAAACCTTTCCCTGAACTCGCGTGTTGGAGCAGCGCTCCTAACCACTTCCGGTTTGGCGCTGCCCAGTACAAATCGATTTTTACTCAAACCCTTCAAATTTCTAACATGCCTCAGTTTATCAGTTCAAAGTTCAAAGCAGTCAGCTCTCTCTGAGTTTCTCGTGTTTCTTCAGGAACTCAGTCTTGATAGTGAAAGCTATCTAGAGTTCTTTTGCAGCCCAACAGCAATTATGGCTGTCTCCAGCACTCTTAACCCAACAGGTGCCCCATAAATACGGGTTCAATGAAAAATCTTTGGAGTCTGAAGGTGGATCCGGTGTTGGCATCCCTGTACATGAAATAGGTATGGCAGCCAAAGGAATAAATGTATGTCCGTGGCTCTAGGTAGTGAAAAAGTACTAACCCACGCATGACTCATAGATTTTCATGTTTGTCATGCCAGGAGCTGTGACAGACTTGGTTTACCGGCTTTGTTCAGGTTTTTGTTTTTATATATTTATTTATTTTTAGAAACTTTATTTCTCGTCAACCTTATTTCAATTCTGTTAAGAGTGAGGAAGAACAGCTTACGAGCACTCAGTGGTTGTTCCCACCCATCTACTGGCCTGAGCAGTTGTCCTTGACAAGTAACACGTTCTCAGCTAAAATACACAAGCTCAATTTACTGCAGCCCCACCTCCTCCTACCCCAGAATGGGGTGGCAGGGGGGGGTGTTAGGGAAGCGGGGAGGAAATTCCCCAGTTGCAAGGCACTCCCACCATCTTGCAAGCAACCGCTAAAGCTGGGGAAAGGGAAGAGAAGGGCGGTCCCCTGGAAGCCTGGGGAAACTGCAGAGTTCAGAGTACCTTGCACATGAGAATCGCAAGGCAGCTTTAAAAATAAAAAGTACCCTTGTTTAGGCCCAATCCAAAATAATTAAAATGTATTTCCTGGGCATCTGTAATCTTTTAGAAGTCTCTAGGTGATTATGGTGCCTAGTTAGAGGTAAGAAGCATTTGTTGACTTTCTACATCATAATAGGATAGGTTAGAGTTGGAAGCCTGGGGCCCTGGATCTGAAGGGAGGCTTCTGACTTTGTCCCTAACACTTGAGACCTGATGCCCTGGTTTGCTGGGCCAGTCCTGGGTCATGCTGTTATCTTGGAAAACTTACCAATAGCTCCCACTTTAATTCTTGGAAGAGTTCAGAGTTAGATGGTAAATTATATGGTCTCCCTTTACGTATCAGACAAGAAAAGCCAAGCCAAGCCTAGACTAGCATAGTATTTTCCTGGGAGTCCTGCCAACAGCAATTTTAATATTCTTTCACTCTCCTCCTTCTTCAAATGTCTTTGTTTCTAGTCCTTTCTTTTTCTCTTTCATCAGATAAGGTTTAAACACCCTCTAAACAGTCTATTCCCATATTCTCCCTCCTCACTACATCCTGAGAATTTCCCCCTTTATTTCCATAATTGTAGCGTGCAGGTGGAAGTTGCAGCTTAAAGATTTTATCTTGTTTGTTCTGTTCAAGATGGAAATATCCTGAAGCGCTATGGCTTTTCTCCAGACCTGAAATGACTAGAGAAATGTTCTATCAAGTACAGTGTCCACAAGGAAATCATTGCAGCTGAGGAAGGAAGGAGACACTGTCAGAGAGTCACAGTACTGTGGGACTCAAACCACTGCGGGTGCCGTGGGTCTTGTAGATTCATACAAAACAGACTTTTCACAGAACAAACAAAAGGCCAGTAACTGGCATTTACATCTTTCCTATCCTGATCTTTCTTCTGGTTTAGGCCCTAAACTTTGAATCCAATGCCTGTAACTGATGCTCCTTGTATCTTGTTACTGGGTTTGTTTCTCCCAACCCCTAACCCCCAACCCCTCTTTGCCTCTCTTTGTAATTCCAACACATTACAAACACCACCACCCCCTTCCCCCACAACCCCTGCAGCCTTGGGCTGACTCGTACCCCACAAAGCTACTCCTGGATTTCATTTCCAAGAACACAGGCCAGGACTAGGAACTACCACTTGGGGCAAAGTGATAACACAGGCCAATTAAATGGCAGAGAGCCTCTGATGTGGTCATAAATATCATTGATTTTTCTCCATTTTTACTACTTGGTCTGTTCTCTTCCCACCAAAGTTCCAAAGATTTCTTTGCAAGGTTGATACTAGGAAGCAGACTGGAGACTCAGGGTCTGTTTTCACTATGAAGTCTGATTCTGTTCATGACCCACTCCCCTTTCATTCAATCACAGCTCAGGCTTCCATTCTCCTGTTTTCTGCCTCCCTCCTAAACAGCCTCAGCACTCCAGGTTATTTTAAATATGAGTTGTTGAATTAGTCTGTGAGCCAAGATTGGGTTATACTAACTACCCACACTTAACCATTACAGACCTCAACTGTAACAGTGCAAGGGTTGCAAACAAATGACCACACAGGGGACAGACAACAGAGTGACTGAGTGACTCAGGCTGGGTGGGGATGGGGCCTGACCTGTCTCAGATGTCCAGTTGCTGTTCTTTTGCAATGAACTGTTGCCATGAAGGAATTCTAGCCCCAATGCTAGATCTTTCCTTTTTTTTCAAGAAAAAAAAAGAGATAATCCAGGTTCTCATGACCAGTCTATGATTTTTTTTTTTTTTTTAATATTGGCAACTAATTTTTAAAATATTCGATTTCGTCCTGGCTAAATAAAACTTATCTGTGCATAGGATCTAGTTCTCTGGCTGCCAGTTTTCAATGATTTCTCTAGTGCATGTGTGTATCTGTGCCTTTGAGGGGCCTCCAAAACCTGGCAGCTCTATGAATGAATAACAGCCATAATGTCCCATCCTCACCAGCACTGCCCTGCTCAGCTCCTGCAGACTCACACATATGGCTTCCTTTATGGAGTCAGTCCATCTCATGTTTGGTCTTCCTCTTTTCCTACTGCCTTCTATTTTTCCCAGCATTGTTGTCTTTTCCAAAGAACCCCGCCTTCTTGTGCTGTGCTCAAAGTAGAACACCTTCTAGCATATTCTCAGGCAAATTTTTGTGTAATATGATTTCAGATGAAAAATCATCTGAGGCAACTCAACATGAAATCAAGGGGTGAGGAATTCTAAAGGATATCCTCACCATCTGCATATGATGGTATTTATGTTTTAAAACAACATTAGCAACAATAGGAATTCCTATTAAGTGACAAACAGCCACTTAAGAAAATCTCTTAATGAAAGGAGATTTGAAACATCCTATAAGTGATCTACTGTGCATGCTTTTGTGCCTGAACACTTCATTTTTTTATAAATAAAAAAAATCTCTAATTGCCTTCTATTTTAAAACAACTTCACCAGCAAAGATATTGAGGAGGTAGTTAGAGGGTAAATAATGACACTATAAAAGTTGGCAGTGAAATCAGTTAATCTCTTATCCCTCATGACAGTTTACATTTTGAGTGACAACTGAAGTTATCTACTTTGCAAATATTGTAGCTTTATTCTTGAGCAAGGTGATAGGAAAACAAATCATTTCCCACTATTACTGAACATTATCTTTTTTTAAAATCCATATGCAATGCTTTACTATTTCAATAAACGCAATAGTTTGAAATACAATGTATTTCAACATGGGAGCGCAAAAAATGGCTGAATGACTGAAATTCTACAGCAGGGTTTCTCTACTTCAGTACTATTGACATTTGGAATTGGATAACTTTTGATATAGAGGGAGTCCGGTGCACTGCAGCTGTTCAGCAGCCTCCCTGACCCTTACCTGCTGGATGCCAACAATCCCCTCTCCAGACATTGCCAAATGTCTCCTGGGGACCAAATTTGCCCTGTTGAGAACCATTGTTCCAACAAAAATGCTGTACATAACAACTTGGATTTTAATTCTCAAAAAAAGTCTTAAAATGGGGAAAGATGTTAGAGAAGTCAGCATCACTGCAGACTTCATTTAAGTCCTCAGAGAACCATTGGGGTTAGGAGGGAGGTCTTTGAGGGAAGAGCAGTCACTGTGGAGGCAGGTGGGGGCAGCCCTAGTTGTGAAGCCCACTCTTCCTGACAATAACGTCCAATAAGTAGAAACAAATAAAGATCAATCAGACTAGGCAGCAACATCTGATAGGTTCCAAACTACAGATGGGGAACTCAAGCCTTCCTCTGGCCAAGTCTGAGGTGATTTTTCAACATATTGAAGGATGGGATGACACAAAACAATTAAGCTGTTTAATAGGAAATCCTTTCTTCATTTTGGAAAGAAAACATGTTTCCAGAAAAATAGGAAAGGTTGTAATAGGGATTTGAAATCAGTAACCGTCCATTTTTTCTTTGTGGTTGTAGAAGAAATCATCAATTCCTTTTCTCGATAGAACCTCATAAACACAACAGGCCAAATGCCAGAACAGAAATTAAATAGCTGTGTGATCCTCAAGGGGAGACATACTTTCACTATGAAGTATTCACACCAAACCTTGAGAACCATGTGTGAAAGAGAATGAGCTAGAGCATGTGCTGTTCGCATTTGCTGTTTTGACAGCACTGTTTATCAAAAAAACTACAATTTTGAAAATAAAAAGACAACTTAATTTTTACTATATTGCTTTTCTGTCTTGTAGGAACTACAAATATATAAGTTCACTAAGGTTTTGGTTGAGTTTAGTTCATTTAACTTGTTTCACCGCAGTTAAATGTTTCAAATACTCTTCTTTTTTTTTCTAGGTTCCTTTACTTTTTTTTTGAAGGTTTCAAATGTACTTTATTCCTTCAATCATGCCATATTTAATGGGTACACAGTGCTTTCACTTGGCATCAATTATGAGTTGGTTTTGAGACAATTAATTATTATACCAGCTGGGATGATTACTGATCTCTCCATTCCTTTGGGGTGACTATGCCAACAGGGGACAGGTTCCATTCTAGTCCAGTTTGTGTTGCTGTATATACCCATGTAGCAACACAGAAAGTGGCCCCACTAGCTAATACAGAGTTGCCATATTTGTCATGGAAATCAGGTGATTGTTTCTGGTTGATCTGTCTTGCCATTATTTGCTGAATGCTTTGATCTGGGAGATAAGTTAGTGTATTTTTGGCCAATGGAAACGTGATGAAGCTGAAGACAGAACTGCAGCAACTGCAGCTGATGGTTTGTTGGAACTTCACATCAAGTACCCTTGCAAAGAACCTTGAAAAACTACTCTTCTTTTTATATTCTATATTTTGTTAGCTTAAAAGCTGTTTTGATCATACTGTAATGGTGGATATACAAGGTCTGTCCAGAAGGTATCCAGCCATGTAATATGAAAAATAGAGACATTTATTGAAGAAGATGTGAAATACAAGAAACATTGTATGTGGGACAATGATGCCTAGTCCCCTTCAAGGTAGTCACTTTGGGACCTCAAATAGTTCCTCTCACTGTATCTTCCAGAATCTCATTGATGGTCAGAAATTTCTTCCCTTTCAAAGGTGATTTTAGTTTTAGGAAAAACCCAAGTTACAGAGTGCCAAATTTGGGCTGTAGAGAGTGTTTGCCAAAAAACTCCGCAATGAGCAGGCACATTGTCCTGATGAAGCTGTCAATCACCAGTTGCTCATAGCTGCAGCCTTCTGAATCATCTGAGTAATTTCCATGGAGGAATGTTCAAGCTTAATGCAAAATTTGATGCAGATTCATTGCTCTGCTCACTCAGTCGTTGTGAATGCAACAGCCACACAGTATACATGCTCACTCAATGGCATCTACCATCCCACTGACTAGTACAGTGAAGTAGTCCTTGTTTATGTATGCACATTCCAGTTCACTCTCCTTGGCTTCCAGGTTACATTGATGTCAAACAAACCCTTCTCGATATATTAAGAATGGCTAGACTTTTTCCAGACAGGTCTCATATATATTATGCACTTGTCAAAACCCTTTGAGTGTACAAAACAAAAAATGATCACTAATGTAAGCTATGAACTTCAGTTAATAACACTGTATCAATTTTGACTCATCAGTTGTCACGTATGTACCACACATGCAAGATGTTAATAATTGGGGAAACTGAGCGGTAGAATGGTTTTGGGTGAGCAGAGAGGGGGGAAAAGGAACTCTGTACTTCCTGTTCACTTTTTCTATAAATCTTAAAATGCTCTAAAATATAAAGCCTATTATTGAAAAACTATTTTGTAAATTTTATAATAAAAACCCAACAGTGTTAAAATTCTTTAAGTGTATTTTAAACAGGCCTTTTGAAGATTGATCCACTTCCTACTTATTCACTGCTGAAAGGTGATTGCTCAAGATGAAGTGGAGAAAAGACTTGGCTTTTTCCATTGTCCAAGTCTGGCTACTGATGGCTCTCATCCAGACTCCTGGAAAATACTATTGGAGCACTGTAGATAGTGGACCTAAAATTGCATTATATTTATGCATTTTCTCCATTTTAGCAATTTTAAATAATTTTATGTTTTCTCCTCAAAAAATGCACTCATAATTGTTTATAATTAATTTTACGTGATAACCCCAATTTGTTTCTAATTAACATTATATAATATTCCATAGAGAAATAGTAAGTTATGACAAATCAGAGAGATTTTCTTGGACTTTAAATAACAACAAACAAGTTGTGCTGAAATACAGTAAATTCGTTAAAAACTATTAGTTCCAGTTCTAATCTCTGCCACAATAGAAGATTTTTCAGCACAGACGCTTCCTGGACGGTTTTCAGAAACTCCAGGCTAATAAGACCCTCATCAGTCATGGGAAGGCTCAGAGCAGAGATTTATAATAGATGTTTTGAGGAGGGAGGGAAGACTAAAGAAAGTTTGAAATGACCCTATATTCAGAAAATATACAGTCCAGTTGGAAGGCTGAAGTCTACGTTTATAACAAAAGTTAAGAATACATACACCAAAAGCAGCTAACAAGTAAGTGCTGCTGAATTCAAGAGCAAACCAATGCTGGAAAGTTCTAAATACAGACTTAGGAGACACAGAACAAAGGGTAAACTCATGGGCTCTGGAATCCCAGAGATTTGGGTTCTACTTCAGGTTGTAGAACTCAGGGCATGTTATTTCACCTCTCTGGGTTCAAATCTTACATCTGTGGAATGAAGAAAGGTGAGATTTTGTCCTTCAATAACTAGATTCGTGGTAAGAGTGCAATAAGTAGTAGCAGTAATCATACATCCTATAAAAGGTACATGTTTCCAAGAAGGTGGAAAGTATAAGGACTGAATTTCAACATGAAAGTTTGTGTTTCAAAGGCCATAAGAAGGAAGATTTTGAAATCTGACTAAAAAAGGGAAGTTCCTTTGGGGGATTTATATGGAGTAAAATCCATGTGGTGTTGTTATCATTTCTGAAGGTTCAGAGGAAAGTAAAACATAGAAAGAAAAGTGGTTCAGGAGTCAGAAGCCTGGTTTCTAGGCTAGGTTTTACCTTCAGAGTCCTAATTCCCCTTCTGATTAGCTGTGCGGCTCTGGGAAGGGTAAATCCTTTTACATGTTCACAGTGAAAATGAATGTGTGGTCTTTGAGGACCATTTAAGACCTGTGGCAAATAAGAGTCTAAGTTCTTGGGCATTAAAGTGGCTTTGTTAAAACAGGAAAACAGTTGCTCTACGAGATCTTTGTAGAATTGATTGGAGTGATAAATAGTTAGAGGAGGACCGAGAGAGAATTACATTTATAACATGCTCTTACAACAGGACAGCAGGAATGATTGAATCTGTTAGCTTGATGCAGGAATAGAGGGCTGTGAGTTGGGAGAATGGGAATGACATAAAAATTACTGAAATTGAGAGAAAGTAATATTTCTAGAAGAAAGGGAACATGATAATCTTATTTTTCAAAGAAGTTGTGTCAGAACATGGCAGAATATTCTTAATATTGACTAATGAGCAATATATTAGATTTAGTGATTTGGTATAAGTAGAATAGATTATATTATACATTTACTACCACTTTATCATATTAAAGATTTTCTAAAAACTGATTATAAAATTCCCATGAGAACATAAATGTCTAAGGAAAGCCAAGACAAATTTGAAGAAGGAAAATAAGAAGAAAGGATTTGTTCCATTAGATATGAATTAATGTACCTCTACATCAACTAAAATAATGTGGTATTAGGAGAAGGTCAACATATCAATGAATGCAAATACCTAGTCTTACATTAGACCTCAGTGCATGCAGCGATGACCTTAAAAACCAGCAGGCATTTGTAAGTAACTTCACTATCCACATGGAAAACAATATAATTAGAAACGTATCTCAAATCATACTTCCAAAAATTCCAAAATAATTAAAATATATAAATGTGAACACACAACAAAGAACTTTTTATAATTTTGAGAGGAAAGGAACTAAAAAAGCAAACAAATAAAACAGCTCAGCCCTGGTGGTGTGGCTCAGTGGACTAAAAGGTCTGGCTCAATTCCCTGTCAGGGTACATGCCTGGGTTGTGGGCCAGGTCCCCAGCTGGAGACACGTGAGAGGCAGCCGATCTGTTATTCTCTCACACATGTTTCTCTTCCTCTCTTTCTCTCTCCTTTCCCCTCCCTCTAAAAAAATAAATAAAATCTTTTTTAAAAAGCTCAGAAAGTACACACCATAAAGAAAAAGATTGATTAATTTGACTATATCATTTTTGGTGAAGGTATACATTTGGAGAGCAATCTGATAGTATCTAGGAAAGTTGAAGACACATATACTGTAGACCCAGAAACTCCAATTGTTGTTATAGACTTTTTAAAAATTTGAATATTTATACATAAGGAAATGTGCTGCATAGTTTGTAGTGAAAATTGGAAGCAACCTAAGTACACATCATTTGAGGAACAGATAAGTAATGATGGTGAATTTCATACCTGTTAAGTTTATTTAAACCTTTATCTACATGTATTGATACAGATAGAACTTAACAAAATATTAAACGAATAAAGGATAACCATTTATGGACATTTTAAGAACTCACAAAAATGCTACTTACCAATTATAGAACCCTACACATGTAGTAAAAATGCAGACCATAGATGGGCAGGGTACACTCCTACTTTATGATAGAAGTTATTTTGCAGAGGGAGGAAGGAAAATGTCGCCAAGGAGGGAGTTAAATATTCTTCAACTGTATGTACCTCTGTTTATTTTTTTTAATTTTTATATTTATTGATTTTCGAGAGAGAGGAAGGGAGAGAAATAGAGAGAGAAACATTGATCTGCTGTTCCACCCATCTATGTATTCACTGACTGATTTTTGCATGTGTCCTAACTGGGGATTGAACTCAAAACCTCGGTTGAGTGCTCCAACTGTTTATTTTTAAAAACAATAAAGAAAATCTGTTAGTATTTTAAAATTTTGACTGGTGGGTAATGAATGTGTATTATATTATTTTTATTTTTCTGTATGTTTGAAAT
The DNA here is from genome assembly GCF_987537825.1 of Furipterus horrens. Classification (NCBI taxonomy): domain Eukaryota; kingdom Metazoa; phylum Chordata; class Mammalia; order Chiroptera; family Furipteridae; genus Furipterus; species Furipterus horrens. The sequence goes on from NW_028327175.1 coordinate 73,736,852, forward strand.
ATTTCAAATCAAAGAATTAGCATTAGTAATGTACGATAGGAAAATTTTATCACTCTAATAATTTAAATATTACCTATGTATAACTGTTCAAATTTTAAGGCATTATAATTATTGTTTTGGGAGTGTTTGAAAACTTTACTTCAAATTTTCAGAATAATTGATTGAGGGCTACTCGTTCTTCATTTCCCAAATTGCTGAATAAAAATTGCATGGGGAAGAAAACTTCTCATAAAACACTGATAATTATATCACAAAAGCATTCTTAGTTTAAAAAGAAATTCATCGCATAACTCCCCTACAATTTTGATCATGAATTAAATGATCAGGATCTATTGCCACTTGATAATATTAGTGGGTTCACAAAATTCAATTCACTGAAATTTACTCTCCAATACAATTCAAACGTGGAAGTGCTGTGTAATATGAGATACACCTGTAAATTCCAAAGTGTAACTCAGGTTCTAGGGACTATAGACCCCTTTGATCATGTCACAAATTGGCTCCTGGAAACGAGAAGGCCTCCTGGATGCAAGTCTCCAGGGATCTTACCCCTGAAGCATCTCAAAACAAATAAAGTGGCTGAGACAGATGCTGGACCCAGACAGAATGGCAACCATTTCACAAAATTAACCCCCAAATGATGTGAACAGACAATTCACCACATGTAATTATGGCTTTTGTTATTTTTCCCCCATGAACGTATTCTTTTGCTTTGGCTTAAATGCAACAGATAGAGGTATTCAGCCTCGGCTGGCAATATTTCTGATCCATGTTTCAATAGATTATCCTGAATTGGCCTCCTGGAAGCATTTATGCTGACCAGTTTTGAAAACCTCTTTGTCAGCCCTCACCCTTACCTGCTAACGCCCAGCTCTAATGGATGAAAGCAGGGGGTGATGATAATCGCTGTCTGCCCAGCTCTCAGTGCAGCACCTGAGTCTGCAAAACAGTCTGTCTGGAGGGGGAAGAAAAGGAAATAAGGAGTGTAATTCAATGAATTCTTGGGAACCAGGCTCTTTTTAAAGGAGAAGTGATATCAGAAGCAGGATTATGAAAAAGAAAGAGTTAGTAAAAATAGGATCTTTGTGAATTAGAATAGCAAGGCCATTTCAAATTGAATTACACAGGATCATGGCAATTAGAATTGGAAAAGATCTCTTGGTCTTTCTCTGTCAAAGCATGATTACTCCCAACGGTATATTCTCCTGAGCTTAGTCCAGTCCAATTTTAAATAATTCAAGTGATGGAGCCTCCTTGGCTTCTCTTGGGATATCACTTCCAGTCTAAAATAGAGAACTGCTAGGAGAGCCCTCCTATATATGTACTTTTTGCCTTATTTCCATTTTTCTGTTTTGTATTTTCCCAATCCACCTTAAAACTACTTGAATTTAATTTTAAATGAGTACACTCTATATTTAAATGATTAAACCCAGCTGAGTCTGGGTCTTTGTGGATAGGCTAATGTCTCTCCATCTCTCTCTCTCTCATACTCTGTCTCTCTCTGACTGATATACGCACACACTTCAATATATGTACATACAAACATATATAGATCTCACACGTACTCACAAACACACAATTAGAAAATATTGCATAGCTGCAATGTGTTCATGAGAAAAATTAATAACTATCCCTAAGCTTTAGGTCATTCACTGATATCCATAAAAACAATAATAAAAAATCAATAAGCTTCTGAGAAAGTGGCAACAAACAATGAACTCAAGGGTTATTTCACGTTATAAATATTAGGGTTATATCACATTTATTGCATACAAATAAAATAATATGGTCCTCTATAACACAGTGTTTATTATAGCTTATGCAGCATAAATAAAATAGATATACAAGACAGAGCAAATTCCATAACTATAGAAACTATTTCATCCTAACTTTTTTTACATCCATTCAAACAATAGGGACTCATACTCATTCTTGTACTAAATTTGGTTTGAGTTTTGAGTGAGTTGTAGAGCCTGGGGGAACAGCTTGAGGTGTTCTAGGTTAATGGAAGTTGCTTAAGGGTATTTAAATTTGATCAAGGAATTAATATAGCCTTACATGTCCTTTCCAAAAAGCTGCCCTAAAGTGTTTTTCACACCTGTCAATCAATCAACCAATATCCAATCAGGCAGAAATGTGAGAACTCTGAAAAAGAAGCAAAAATGTGAACAATTTGAGCTTCCTTTAAAAAGATGAAATTCACCATTTTCATAGCACATTTTTTTATGTCACAAATTCATAAAATTTTTGAGCTGTAAGGACTCTTCGAGCTAGAAATCTTTGCTACAGCATTATCATGATTTCTGGAATCATCTAGCTCAGTGATTACACAGTTGTGGTCGGGAAAATTATAAAGTGAGACTGTGCAGCAATTTAAACTTTTATATTTGTCAGTTGGGTAAATTTTAGTTAAATATGTGGATTGAACATGTTTTTACATCAAATTACTCCGAAAATCTTCTAAAAATTATGACAAAGACATTTAAAGGAACAGAGAACGTGAGAGAAGACAGTAGCCAAGGAAACATGTATATGTTTTTTAATTTAATTTAATTTAATTTTTTTTTGGAAGATGAAAGTAAGTGGAATGGTAGCAGAATGAGTTGAATGAAGGAAGCTAATAACAGCTAATGATTTTTGAGCACTTATTACATAAGCATTATTATAAAAATTTCACATAATTTAATTCAGTTAACCTTCACAACAACATGAATGAAAGATTATTAGGTGATGAATCTGAGGCAGAGTGGTTTTAGTAAGAAAGCTACTACAAGGTAGAAACCCAGAGGATCTAATTCCTATGTCTGTGCACAGGAAAATATTAATGACAAGGAAGCCACATTGTCCCACCAAACCCTCAAAAGGCTAAGTAATTGGAAACACTTTCACAATGAAAGGAGTGAGGGGTAGGGCTGAATAATTTGTTGAAAGAAAATAGAGAAAGAACTTAACCTACTAGTTCCCCTTAACCAAGCCAAATGAAAGGAAATTTTAAGTATTCAAGTGGGTTGAATGATTGGGGGATTCTTTATGGCAGAACTGAATGTCCTTTAAAAAATATAATAACTGAATTTAGGTTCCCAGAAAAAGCCAGATGGCACCCACATAGTGGTGTCTACCTGCCTGAAAGTTCCACCCATGCACTGAGAGCTTAAATCAGATTTTATTGAATCACTTATGATATCTACTTCGGTTGACTGCTTTCTCTCTTGCTAATAGGTTGCTTTTCTCTTGCTTCTTTTTGTGTTTCATTTTATTTATTTATTTATTTATTTTGCTGAATACAGAAGACCATTGGAGACTGAGGAAAATATTGTTTGAAAATTCAAATAAAAAAAAAAAAGAAAACCTTGGCCCCCTACCTCACACCACATAGAGTTAATTAAAAATAGCTCATAGGCCTAAATATAAAACAATTAAGTTTTTAGAAGAAATCATAGAAAAATGCATTCATGACCTTATAGAAGTAAAATTTTCTTGAAGAGCACAAAATGCACTAATCATGGCTGAGGGTCATATTGAGCTGCCAGGAGATGCAGGAACATCTTTAAGAGTTAGCAACATGGAAAAAAAAAATTAGCAACATGGCAGAAGATGTTGAGACCAAAATCAAGAACCACCAGACTGCCCCTTCTGACATCTGTCTCTCCAACCAGAACCAGACCAGGAACCGTTGGCAGAACTACCTGGACTTTCACCACTGTGAGAGGGCAATGACCACTAAAGTGGTTGATGTCTTGGTGTGTGCATGGTACCAGTGTGTGTACATGTCCCTTTGTCCCATATCCTGGTGTTGGCCTGGGAGGATTGCCTGACAGCAGGCACATTTCCTGGGAACTGGCTCCACCATAGCTCTCCCCTGTTTTCATCTTCTTCCATGGAGGTAAAGGGGGACTTGGGTACACCTCACCCTGGGATCCTTAACTAATAATAAATACTTGTTGGAAAAGTGTAAAAAAAAAAAAAGGCACTAATCATAAAGAGCAGCTTGATATATTGGAATTCATTAAAATTACAGAACTTCGTTCATCAAACGGTACCATTAAAGACCCAAATAGGAAAAATATTTACAAGAACATGCAAAGAACTCCTTCAGATAAATAAAATTCAACCTAATATATAAAAATTAACCAACAGGTTCAAGAACAAATATCACAAAAGAGTATATGCAAATGTCCAATGAGCATAGGAAAAAATACTCCACATCCCTAGTCATTAGGGATAAGTCATTTAAAATGACAATGGGATATTACTGTAAAACACCCAGAATTGCTAAAATTAAAAAGATTGTCCATATCAAGTTTCAGTGAGGACTATGAGCAATTTGAACTCTCAAGCTTTACTAGTTTATATAAGTTGAAGCAACCACCTGGGAAAACTGTTTGGCAGTATGTACTAAATCTAAACACGTACCTATCCTTAATACAAGTCAGCAATTCTACTTTTAGGTATATACCCAAGAGAAATGAATTTATATGTCTGCTAAAACACATATAAAAATATTCATAGTATTTATTCATAACAGCCTCAAACTGGAAATAACCAAAAACCCCATCAGCCGGAAAATGGATAAAGTATAGTATATACGGAAGTCTCCAACAGGCTGCCTAGGCCCAGACTGGTACAGGATCTGACCCCACCAGAGGCAGATCCAGGAAGTGCAGATCATTCTAAGAAGCACCAACAAACAATAGGAGTCACAAAAATGGGGAGACAGAGAAACAACCCCCCATCGAAAGGAAAGGTAGAGTCCCCAGAAAGAGTGCTAAATGAAATAGAGGGGAGCCAACTACAAGATATGGAATTGAAAGCATGGATTATGGAGAAGCTCAATGAGCTCAGTGGAAACTACAAAGAACTCCAGGAAAACTACAGTGAACTTCAGAAGAACTATAAGGAACTTACTGAGAATTATACCAGCATCAAAAAGGACATGGAAGCTATCAATAAGAGTCAGGAGGAAATGAAGAATACGATCTCTGAATTGAAGAACACAGTAGAAGGAATTAAAAACAGGCTAGAGGAAGCAGAAGATCAGATCAGCGAGCTGGAGGACAATGTAGACAAAAACTCACAGACAGTGCAACGAAACGAAAAAAGACTGAACAAGACTGAAGAGGTTCTAAGACAGCTGCAGGACAACATGAAATGTAATAATATCCGTATCATAGGAATTCCAGAAGGAAAAGAAGAAGAGCAAGGAATAGAAAACCTCTTTAAAAAACTAATGACAGAAAACTTCCCTCAGATGAAGAGAGAAAGAATCATGCAAGTCCAGGAAGCACAGAGGGTCCCAATGAAGATGAACCCCAACAGGCCCACTTCAAGACACATCATAATTAAAATGGCAACATTCAAAGACAAAGAGAGAATCCTAAAAGCAGCAAGAGAGAAACAACTAATAACATACAAGGGAGCTCCAATAAGGCTATCATCAGATTTCTCAGCAGAAACACTACAAGCCAGAAGGGAATGGCAAAATATATTCCAAGTAATGAAAAACAAAGGCCTACAACCAAGAATACTCTACCCAGCAAGGCTCTCATTCAAAATGGAAGGTGAAATAAGGAGTTTCCAAGACAAAAGAAGGTTAAAAGAATACATCTCCATCAAACCAGTATTGCAAGAGATGCTAAAGGGTCTGCTTTAAGAAGATGAAGAAACAGAGAGAGACAGAGAGGAACGCGAGTACAAAGGGGGGAAATGACAATGAATAAGTACTGAAAGAAAGAAGGAACTTCTACCATTTGCAACAACATGACTGGAACTAGAGAGAATTATGTTTAGCGAAATAAGCCAGGCAACAAAAGAAAATTACCTTATGCTATCACCTGTTACAGGAAACTAATAAATAACACAAACAAATGAGCAAAATTGAACCAGAGGTATGTAAACAAGGGATAAACTAACAGTAACAAAGGGGGAGATGGGAGGGAGAGAAGTGGTAAGAAGAGGAAGGGTCTAGTCAAAGAACATGTATAAATGACCCATGGACATGGACAACTGGGTGGAGACTGAATGTGGAAGAAAGGGGGGGCAGGGTGCAGGGAAGCAAGAGGGGGAAAAAAGTGAGACAACTGTAATGGAAAAACAAACAAACAGAAAAATTTTTAGTGGGGGTAAAATAAAAATATAAAAAATAGAAATGCAAGTTCAGTGAAAATTAGAAGGAGAAGGATTTTCCTTCACACTGTATATATTTTCTCCCTATCTGATCCCTCCAGAATTTGGCATTCTAAAGAAGTAAGTAATGACCTAAGTTTCTTTGCATAAAACTAATAAGACCAGTTGTTAATAACGATTTTTTTTTTGACTAAGACTTTGACTGGAATGTCATGCCTAAAGGAGACATGCTTGGGCTTTGGTTGTTACCGAAAAGCCCTGAGCAACTGGGACTGACCTTCAAAGGTAATAAAAGTCCACGAATTAAAAGGCCTGGTACCTTGGATGGATGAGCGGTCCATAGCAATCTTTCCAGGGAAGGAATGAAGGTTGTTTTCCTGAAAGATGGCTAGAAGGGACCTTAAGGCACAATGGAAAACCAGGAGGACCTGGAAAAGACAGGTGTTTACAGGCAAGGCTGAATGCCAGGTATGTGGCTCAGCTTCTGTGCCCTGAAGGGCAGACTGAAGGTCACCCTAAATGTTCCTTGCATAAGTTCCAGCAAAGCAGAACTAAAGATCATAAGTGATCATTTTCTGCTCTTGTTGTGTTTATGCAAATGAACAGGATAAATTAAAAATGAACTTAATTCAGTCCCTTTAATGACAAGGAGGGTAATCTTAGGGAGAAAAATCAAGATTCAAGGAAGATCACAATGCCCAGTGGTAGACTATAAAGTAGTGCAGCTAACTGTCTTTAAAGTTTCTTTTCATTTAAAATCCGTTTTCATTTGAAAGTTAAACTATGTCTGTGGCATTATCAAAGATGTTTAATTTACAGGCAAGAAGAATGTCAAATGCCTTGCAACTGGATGTCTTGCCGATAAGACAGTCCTACAGATTTAGAGACTTGTATGTGGGTTATGTTACATAAATTAACATGTGTTTTCTGTTTTCAAAGGGCATAAGCCTACGATCTCATTACCTGAGTGATTGTCTGTACTTATAGGCCTCACTTAATCCTGTCTGCATTGCTGCCTCCTGAGACTCAATGGTTTGGCTGAACTAAGTGGCTGGGTTGGTGAAGAATGGGGTGGTCTGTGGGCTTCACTTTAAAACTGGTTTCTCTTTTCTATCCTAATGGCTTGGACAGAAAGAGCCCAGAGGCCTGAGAGGGGGGAAACCTAAAATATTTCCCTCAGTCCAAACTAAGTATAATGGGCAAAAGGGTTTTGGACAGGTGAGATGTACCTGGCATACCTTCCTCCAAAGAAGCCCTTCTTTTCCCTAATGTGGGACATTGAGAAATTAATACCTGTCTTTTGTCATCTAGTGGTTACGGATTGAATGATGTCCTTTAACCCTGTTGCCCCCAGAATACAACAAGGATGCCAGCCTGTTAAACCAAGCATGCCGTTGTCCAGAGACAGCCCACCAACCTGGAGTCTGCACAATCCTTCCCCTTGTGGGAAGGCCACCCTCCCCTCCACACCCCCACTCTTATTAGGGATTTCTTGACCCAAGGGTAGGTAGGACGACGACCATGTCCAGCTTGAAGCAGCTAGAGGAGCTTGAGACCTTCGTCCATTGTCCTTTATAAGATTGTAAAGGGTCTTAAGTCTGAGAGGGAGCGATTGTTATTTTTTATTGTTAAAATATTTAACTAATTAATTAATTATTTTAAAAAAGAAGAAGAAGAATATATGAAAGGGTGAGGCAGGAGAGCTTGTATGTACGACCCATGGGCATGGACTTGGGGAGGGGATTGTTGGGGAGGGGCGGTGCTGGGTGGAGGGGAGCAAAGGGGAAAAAATTGGAACTATTGTAACAATATAATCAATAAAATATACTTAAAAAAAGTATAGTATATACATATGATGGAATTGTAAACAGTTATAAAAAAAGTTTTAAAAAATAATGAACTACTACTATATGCAACAATATGGATAAATATTACAGGAAATATTTTCAGTGAAAAAAAGATGTAAAAATTTATATACTACATTATTTAATTTATATGAAGTTTAAGTACAGGTCATGTTTTCTATGGTGTTAAAAGTTAAAAGAGTGATAACCTCGGGGTGGGGGGGGTTAGTCTTACCTGTGAGGCTGAAAATGTTTTCTACCTTGATTGTGTATTGGTTATATGAATTCATACATGTGTAAAAATTCAACAAGTTGTATATTGAATATCAGTGCACAGAACTGAATATATATTATTCTCAGTGAAAATTTTTGAACAGCTAAAAAAAAAAGTCAACTAATATCACAACACAAAAGAACATGAAACAAGAGACCATCATTTTCCCCAGAAAGTTAAGGGAAAAACACACACACACACACACACACACACACACATGAAATAGAAGGAATTATAAACAAAGAACAGAGAACAAGAAATAAGTGTCTTGGAGAAAAAGACAGTTAAATGTAAAAATTACATAAAAAATAAAGGTAAGAAAATTCCTGAGAAAGCAGAACAAAAATTGGGAGATAGTAAAAACTCAAAGGTTTTTAAACAACTTAGTCACTTCAGGCAAACACAAGATTGCACTCTGATTTGGGATGGACCTGGGCATATTTTTTTTGTAACCAGGTTGCTCAGTGACTGCAATACTGTATTTTTTATGAAGTTATGTCAGCTCAGCTTAGTAACAACTATTTCCTCAGCTATGGTTAACAACTATAATTTTTAAAGAAAATTGAGAAAACACATTAATTAACCTTTACTTAATTTTGTTTGGTAGATGAGAGTTCAACACATAGGTCTAAGAGAGAGTGAGAGAGAGAGAGAAAGAAAATAACAAATATGGCCGATAGTCCTTAAACAATAACAACAAAACAGCAGGAGGGGTGGGAACAGTGGCCTTTTGCTGTATCACAGTACTTTTTATCATTTAACCCTTTGTATTTATTCATTTTAGGATACTGTATTTCAAAATTATTTCTGCTTTTCTATTTTCTTTTAGGTAAATCAGGTAATTGTGGGAAATCTGAATAATACAATAAGATACAAATAGAAACATTAACCATTATTCTTCTGCATGGAGATAATCACTACTGATATTTAGTTAAGTTCTTGTAGCCTTCTTTTTCTTTTATATATATTTGGGACATAAAATCGAGATTATACTATAGATACAAGCTTGAATCTCTTCACTTAATAATATATTGTAGAGATTTGTCTATATACATAAACATGTATAATTCATAATATTTCATACTATAGATGGGCCATGATTTATTTTCCATTATCTTATTTTTGGAAATTTACTTTGTTTCAATTTTTAAAACATTATAAATGATGTAAATTATGACAGTAATATAAAATAATTGTGCATTTTTAAGATTCTCATTCTTGTTTCCAAATTGCCTTTAAGAATGTTATCTAAATTTACATTAACACCAGGAGGCACTGAGCAAAGTGACTGTTTCACTGAGCTCTAGCCAAATCTGAAAATGTTCGTTTTTATAAAATCTTCAACAACCAAAAGGGGAAAAAAAGGTAATGTTGCTTTTTAAATTTGAATTCTCTGTTTCAAATATGTTGAACATTGCTTCATATAAGTCTTGGCATTTTTATTTCCTTCTTTTATGAATTGCCCATTCAGGATATTTTCCCCAAATTTCAACTGGGGTTTTCCACCTTTCTTTATTAGTGTGTCAGAGTTTTTTGTTTGTTTGTTTGTTTTTGTTTTTGTCAGAGTTTTTAATACAATAAAGCTATTAAGACAAATAGTTTTCAAAAGCTTTTCTTTTTTTGTAGTTTTTGTTTGTTGGCCGAATTATGCATGTCTACAGTAAAGAATATTTGTGAGTGAAAAAGTAAGTCGAAGAACAGAGGCAAAGGAACTAACAGCTTATACTACCTTAGGAATGACCATGTTTGAAAAGCAATTGAAAGTGGCTTCAGCAAATCAAGAAAAAGAAGAAGGCTGGAAGAAAATGGTTCTCATGAATAAGATGTATTTTGGGGAGTTCCTCATGTGTTTGTATTACATAAGTAGGGTATGAGCAGGATAAAGGCCCTCTCAAAAATCTACTCAGAAGTCAATTCTTTGAGTGATGATAGCAATCTTTCTTTTGCAGAATGAATAAGTCTTTTGGCTAAACACGGATAAAAGCTTTTGCTCAATATGGCATAATAACTCCAGTAGGCTCACAACAGCAAAACTAAGTCTGTCTCAAAGTGTCTTATTACAATAAAATCAAATTTAACCTCTTAAACCCAAGACATAAGTCACTCACTTTTCTTTTCTTTCAAACAATTTCTGAGTGTATTATCATAAGTGCTACCTGTCACAAGACTGATAGCTCTCAGTAGCTCAAAAATATGAATAAAATTGAAAATGCATTTGAATATGGGAACCATAATAGCATTTTGTAGAGAGGTGACAATAATAAGAGGTTATGGCAGATAAGAAAAAATCTCAGAAATAGGAAAATAAAAAAAAACTTTCTTCAAATTAAATAAGCTCCCAAATCAGTCTCACCAGGGTTGTATTTCCACCAAACATACAGCCAAAAAACACATATTGGCCCTGATAATCTGTAGCAATGGCAAATTGAATTTACCTTGTGAATTTTTATATTAAAAGAATGTGTCAAGTTGCAAAGCGTAATTCAAAACTGCACAATCTGAGTTTATATTTCCTTCCAAATGATACCTGAAACCTTCATTAATATTTATCCAACAATGTAAAAATTAATGTCACCTGAATTTTAAAATATGCTTTTATTCATTAACTAGCATAAGTAAACCTAGAGGCCTTTTAAAAGATCCAAGTCAATTTATTTCACATAAAAGGAACTTCATCCAAATTTTAGAACTCAATTTGTATCTCTTTTGCATTTTCTGATCTAAAAAACATACTGTTACATGCAACTATTTGGATGGATCTCAAGGGCATTATGCTGAATTTTTAAAAAGTCAATCTCAAAAAGTTATACACTTTATGATTCTATTTATATAACATCCTTGAAATGACAAACTATAGAGATGGAGCACAGATCAGCAGTTGTCAGGGAATGGGGTGGAGGTGGGTTTGACTAACAAAGGTATGATAGCATAAGGAAGTTCTTTTGTGTCGTTGAAACAGTTCTGCACGTTGACTGTGGCAGCAGTTTCAAAACTCTATGTGTGGGATAAAATTGCATAGAACAACACATACACACATATGCATGTTACAGAGCGAGATCCCCCAAAACTGCCCAGAGCCCATGGTTTGGGGGTAAGTGATGGCACTCGGGAGCACAGCCATTTTCTTAAGAAATACCTAGTTTCTTAATATGTAAACAGCTATGGCCATTCCATGTACCAAGGAGATTGGAGGGGCTTTGACCATAGAAAGGTGATGAAAAGCTTATAGAGCCTGCGCAAAATTCTACAAGTGGCCGCGACTGGTCACTATACCCACTGCATCACAGGCTATAGTCAGGCATTTAGAAATAAGGTGGCAGCCATTAACTGGGGGCAACTCCACTTGGTTTGCAAGGAGGTAGAGAGAGAACCACACGGGTTGAAAGAACAGAAGCATCTCACCAGCCGGCCTTAAGTTTGGGTGGGTAAAAATTTGCCACATGGCTCTGGATTAAGAGCTGAAAAACACCATGACACAGGCAAAACCTCCTTAATCAAGCACAGATGATTGGGAGCTGCCACTAAAGCTGAACTGTGTCTGGGAAATCCACAGACTTCTATTTTCCTGGAGGGAAATGGTACCTCTGACTTTTCTATTCTAAAATTAGCCTGGTTTGGCAGGGGAGGCAGAACTATGTGTTTGTGGGTGTTTTAAAGAAAATAAGACTTAATGGCAGAAATCCACCATTAATCTAAATCTGTATAACCTTTAAATAAACAATTCCTTTCTTTTTCATCAAACTCTGGTATTGAGAGTTATGCTTTTTGGTGGCGGGCAATTGAGCCCCTCATCACTGAACAACCGATGGGTTCTGTTTCACGCATATACACATAAGTATATGTAAGTACTAGTGAAAACTGAAAGAAGTCTACAGCAGTTATCCGTGATCTCAACAGAAGCCAGGACTATAAATGGGAATATACCAGCTGAGACACTGCCAGTTTGGACTTAAATAGAGAAAAGGGATAGACTGAAGAAAGGCCACTTGGACTTCTTTGATTCTACAGGGCCAGACCACAGCAATTCAGCTGTGAATGTGTTCTTTTCTTGCAGTGCATGGAAGAAGGACCCTGAAGGCACTGCAGAGGTCATAGGCTCCCACTCCCACCACAGGCGTGGGGGCAAGGCTGTTTCCTCCTTGGCTTCAGAAGGCAGACAGAGCCCTTACAGTGGCACTGAAAGGTGGGACATCTAGCCAGAGAATTATTCTTGATTCTGAACATTCAGTGGAGTTTTCCTCCCTAGGTTTTATGTGTTCCTATTATTCCAAGTCCAAAACTATAAGAAGACAAAATAGTGGTTACTTTTGAAAGGGAAATGTCTTAGTATGTTCAGGCCATTATAACAAAAAGAAAAGAAAAAAAAAACTTTAGATGGAGTGGCTTAAACAAGAAACATTTATTTCTCACACTTCTGGAAGCTAGGAAGTCTAAGATCAAGGGACTGGGTGATTTGGTATCTAGTGAAATCCTGTTTCCTGGTGTATAGGAGGCTGTCTTCTTGCTATGTCTTCACAGGATGAAAAGGGGAAGAGAGCTCTACAGGGTTTCTTTTGTAAGGGAATTAAGTCCTTTTTTGAGGAGCTTCACCCTCATGACCTAATCACTCCCCAAAGGCTGCCTCCTGATACCATAACATTGGGGATTAGGATTTCAACATATGAATGTTGGGGAGACATAAATATTAAGTCCATTATAGGGAAGAGGGGAAATGACTAGAAGTAGACACAGGAAGGCTTCTCGGTTTCTGGTAATGTTTTGTTTCTTGATCTGGGCCTGATTAAAATTATAGATTTACTCTGTGAAAATTTATTCAGCTGTACAGTTATGATCTGTACACTTTTTCCCTATATATTTAAATAAAAATACAACTCACCAAAACTTGAGGGATGCAGTAAAAACCGTACTAATAGGGAAAAAATTAGTAGTGAATACATATATTAGTAAAGAAAGATTTAAACCTATAATCTAAGCTTCTGTCTTAGGAAACTATAAAAACAAAAAGTAAATTAAAGCCAACGTAAGCAGCAAAAAAAAAAAAAAAAAATACTAAGAACTAAAGAAGAGATAAATGAAATTAAAGACAAAACAATCATTAGAGAAAATTAACAAAACCAAAAACTGGTTCTTCAACTAGATCATTAAAATCAATAAATATTTAATCATGCTAAGAAAAAAGCGAGAGAAGTCACAAATAACTAATATCAGAAATGAAAGTGGAAACATCACTACTGATTCCATGGATATTAAAAGGATAGTTAAGAAATGTTATGAACAACTGTTTGCTCCCAAATTTTGTAACATAGATGAAATGACCCCATCCCTTGAAAGACACAATCTACTAAAATCCACATAAAAAGAATAGACAATCTGAATAGGCCTACATCTGTTAAAGAAATTGGATTAATAATCAGCCTTCCAAAACAGAAAATACCAAAACTATATGATAAATTGTACCAGACATAAGGAAGAAACTAAACTAATTCTGTAAAATTTCTTCCAGAAGATAAAAGCAGAGAGAATACTTCCTAATTTATTCTATGAAGCCAGCATTATCTTGGTACCAAAAAGCAGACACAGATATTACAAAATAAAACTATAGGCCAGTACTTTTCATAAACATAGATGTAAAATCCTCAAAAATATTTTAACAAATCAAACAATGTAAAAAAGGAATTATACACCATGACCCAAGTGGGATTTATACCATATATGTAATCTTGGTTCAGCACTCAAAAACTAATTGATGTAGTCCATCACATCAACAGGCAAAAAAAAAAAAAAAAAAGAAGTCACATGATCTTATAAATAGAAAAAACATTTGACAAAATCTTACACCCATTTATGATTAAAAAAAAAAAAAAGCTCTCAACAAACTAGAAAATAGAACAGGAACTTCCTCAACTTGATAAGGACTATCTACAAAATACTGCCAGCTAACATACTGGTGAGAAATTCTAAGTGTTCCCACTTTGAGATTAGTAACAATTCAAGTTAAAACAACAAGACACCATTACAAACCAATCAGAATGGCCGAAGTCTGCCACACTGATAACACCAGATTTTGCATTTTCATCATTGCTGATGAAATTGCAAAATGGTACAGACAGTTTGGTGGTTTCTTATAATACTAAAGGTATTTTACCATACAATCCAGCAATTGCTCTCCTTGGTATTTAACCAAACGAACTGAAACTTTATATTCACACAAATATCTGCACATGGATGTTTATAGCAGTTTTATTCAAAATTGTCAAAACACGAAAGCATGCATGATGTCCTTCAGCAGATGAATGGAAAAATAAACTGGTACAGCCAGACAACTAAATATTTTTCAACACTAAAAAAAAAAAAAAAAAAAAAAAAAAAAAGAGCTATCAAGCCATTAAAAAACATGGAAGAAACTTAAAAGTCTATTACTAACTGGAAGAAGCCAATCTGAAAAGGCTACATACTGTCAGATGCCAACTAAATGACTGACATTCTGAAAAATACAAAACTATAGATATGGGGAAAAGATCGGTAGTTCCTGGGGTTAGGGAGGAGGGAAGGATGAGTAGACATAGCACAGAGGATCCTAGGGGCAGTAAAACAACTCTATATGATACTACAATGGACTTTTGTTACATTTGTCCAAACTCATAAGAGTCCATGACATAAAGAATGAGCCATGTCAACCATGGAGTTTGGGTGATAATGATGTGTCAATGTAGGTTCATCAAATGTAACAAATGTTCCACTCTGAAGGAAAGTGTAAATAGTAGGGGAGTTTGTGTCTGGGTGGGGGCAGGGAGTATATTGAAACTACTTTTTGCTCAATTGTCCTGGGAATCAAATACAGCTCTGAAAAAAGTATTAATTTTTACAAAGTGGGTTCAGAAAACTTTTCACACTCAAATTAAGAACTTCCCTATACACTGAACTGTCTGAAACCTAGAGAGAGATGGTTTTATTCAACTACCTTTAGCATCATTAACAACACTTAGTTCTCTTTTGAGCCTTGAGGCAATGCTTATTTTCATGGCATAAATGTAGAGAAATGCTATTTGAGAGTTAAGATACACTGTTTTCCATTATAATGCAGATTCCCATTTCATATTTTTATATACTCCTATATGATTTTTAGATATTTAGAGAAAAATATTTTTTAAATATATGTTATTGATTATGCTATTACAGTTGTCCCAATTTTTCTCCCTTTGCTCTACTCCACCCAGTTCCCCTATTCCCTCCAGCAATCCCTCCCTTATTTCATGTCCATGGGTCATGCATATAAGTTCTTTGGCTACTCCATTTACTATACTGTTCTTAACATCCCCCTATATGTTTTATACCCACCAATACTTCTTAATTCCTGCACCTCTTCCCATATTCTTACCCTTCCACA
Organism: Furipterus horrens; assembly: GCF_987537825.1. Classification (NCBI taxonomy): domain Eukaryota; kingdom Metazoa; phylum Chordata; class Mammalia; order Chiroptera; family Furipteridae; genus Furipterus; species Furipterus horrens. The sequence continues at coordinate 73,752,480 of NW_028327175.1, forward strand.
TCCTAGCTGATAACCCTCCAAATGATCTGTTCATGTTCTGCTTGTTTCCATAGTTTGTTTTTTGAATTCAGTTGTTGATAGTTGTGAATTTGCTGCCATTTTAACATTTATAGTTTTGATCTTCTTTTTCATATATAGTTCCCTTTAACATTTCATATAATAATAGCTTGGTGATGATGCACTCCTTTAGTTTTACCTTTTCTTGGAAGCACTTCATCTGCCCTTCAATTCTAAATGATTGATTTGTTGGGTGGAGAAATCTAGAGTGTAGGTCCTTGCTTTTCATCACTTTAAATACTTCTTGTCAGTCCCTTTTAGCCTGCAAAGTATCTTTTGAGAAATCATCTGACAATCTTATAGGAATTCCTTTGTAGGTAACTCACTGCTTTTCTCTCTCGCTGCTTTTAATATTCTCTTTTTATCTTTAACTTTTGGCATTTTAATTATGATGTGTCTTGTTGTGGTCCTCTTTGGGTCCAACTTGCTTGGGACTCTGTGCTTCCTCTACTTGTATGTCTATTTCCTTCCCCAAATTTGGAAAGTTTTCCTCCATTATTTTTTCACATAAGTTTTTGATTTCTTCCTCTTCCTCTTCGCCTTCTGGCACCCCTATGATTCTGATGTTCATACATTTGGAGATGTTGCAGAGGTTCCTTATGCTATCCTCATTTTTTTAAATTCTTTTTTTCTTTTTGCTATTCTGATTGAATAATTTCTTGTGTTCCAAATCATTGATTTGATTCTAAGCTTTATCCCTTCTACTCTTAATTCCCTGTAGATTTTTCTTTATTTCACTTAATGCAACCTTCATTTCTGCCTGCGTCTTTTTTATGCTGCTGCAGTACCTAGTGATTTCTTTGAGCATCCTGATCAACGGTGTTTTGAACTCTGCATTTGATAGGTTGCTTAATTCCATTTCATTTAGTTCTTTTCCTGGAGTTTCATTCTGTCCTTTTACTTCAGCTATATTTCTTTGTCTCCTCAATTTGGTAGACTTCCTGTATTTGTTTCTGTGTATTAGGTAGAGCTGCTTTGACTCCCTGTCTTATTAGCATAGCCATTTCAGAAAAGGCACCTGTAAATTGTGTAGGGTAGAGTCTTAGGTAATCGCCAGAGTGGGGCAACATGTTTCACCACTTTGTGGGTCTTTGTGTGGGAGACCTCAGAGAGGGGACAATGCCATTTCCTGGCCTCTGGAAATTACCCAGGAGGGCAGTGTCCCTGCACTCACTCCTTTTCTAGTCACTTCACTTTCTCTCTGCATGCCACTTGTGCCCTACCAGCTGTTGCCCTGGTGCTGAATCCAGAGGGGGTGGGTGTGTGTGAGTCCTAAGTCCATTGTGGTCCCTTTAAGAGGGGTCTCCTAAGAATCTCAGAGTTTCTTTTGCCACCTCAACCCCCACTGGTTTTTACAGTCAGTTGTTATAGGGACTTATCTTCACAGCACTGGAACCCTGGGCTGAGTGGTCTCATATGGGGATGAGATTGCTAGCTCTTGAGGTATCCCTCCCATTTTTCATACACCTGTTTCATACTGCCTGTTTGCTGCCTCTTCACACAACTTCATGGTTCTGCCTCTCTTACGTATCTGGATGAATGTGGCTTCTTTAAATCCTTGGTTGTTGGACTTCCATGCAGCTTGATTTTATGATGAATCTGGGTAATATTTGTTTTGTAGTCTAGATGTAATTTTTGTTGTAGTTGTGCACAGAGATGAAGTGTACTTATCTATGCTTCCATCTTGCCCAGAATTCACAGAAAAATATTTTATTAACTGTCTAAAAAGTGGTAACTTGGTATTTTACTGAGGTTCTAAAATATATGCTAATAATTATTTTATTAATATCTTATTTAGACTAACATGAATTTAAAAGCGTGTGAAATTTCACTTTAATACTAATACATAATATATTGTTTAGTAATATAATAAAAATTTTTTTCACTGAATTCTTTTTTATTATTATAGGAGTAATTCAAGTACCGGAAGAAAAATAGTACAATGTGTATGCTATCAAGTATATTTTCTGATTATCTGCAGGTGGGAATGTTTATGAAGAAGTAGGGTTTTTTTTAAGTGTTTATCCCTGAGCTAGTCCTTGCTGTCATCTAGTCTGCACCCTCTTCTAACTGCACCTGTTATATTTAGAGACCATGTTGCATATAGATGATCTATTTGGAGATTTTATTGATATGTTCTGAGTGAAATATAATAGTTTAATCACTATGCATGATTGTAATTTTTTAAAAAATGTTACCAATTATATTTGCACAATAAACTCTATGAAGAATGAGTAGAAATTGATTTTCAAGACATAAGGAGTTCTGAGAATCAGTGAGGGACATATATAAAAGGTCTCCATGGTGGAAAGATTCTACCAAGTCACTGAGATTATTTTTTATATATGATTTTTTACAAAGTAACTCCTAATGTATTATAGAAGTGACCATCTGATGTTTCAAGACTTCATTCTTCAGTAGATAGTATGTATCAAGTTTGCTAACCTTACTTGCAATATTTTCAACCTCATTCTTCTCTGACTTTACTTGTCTATCTTCCAAAGAATTCCTATAAACGGTCCTAATAACTATCTTTTACTTACCTTTCACAGTTTTCATCTATCTTTTCCAATTTTCACCTATCTTTTGACTCTGTAGAGATAATGAGCTCTATGCTTTGGTTCAAGCCATTTCAAGTATGTTTGAATGTCACCATGGTGATGGGGTACCAGTCAAGGTTCTATTGAGAATAAGATATGGATCAAGGGCTGAGGCATATATCTGGAAAAATGAGTTTAAGTCCTGGTACCTGGGAGAGACTAGGAGGTAGACAGAGGTACATAAAACTACTTTCTGATGCTGACAGGCCTTGAAGTCAAATTTAATTCACTGTTTCAAGAAAATAATTTTGATTTTTTAGCTTATCTCTCTATTCATATGAAAGGGTAGTCAAAATTCAGGCTCTAGAAATATTGCTATGTACTGTCTGTGTTAATGAGCCTGGAGGGTTTTGTGTGTGTGTGTGTGTGTGTGTGTGAGGGAGGGTCTATAATGTTCTTAAATAAACTAAGATAAACATTAGGTTCTGAGTCTTCTATTTGTAGAGGTAGTTTGAGAGTAATTAGTGTTAGGGAGAAAAATTATTAGCAACCTCGTTATATCAAAGTACCTTAATATTGGACAAATAATCAATCTCCTTCTTCATAGACTCATTTTAGATCAATATTGTTAAGACATGTCACATCAAATTGTAAAATCTAGGGAAACGTGCTTCATTAAGAATCCATAATTAATGATGTAGTAACCATTTCACAACTGTGGGCTGGCATGTAGATGAAAATCACAAAATCTTCAATACAGGTTTAAATCTAGGTTTTTCATTACACACTTTTAGATGCTAAACATGATATTTTCTAAAATACCAAAGCTATTCCAATAAAGTTCTCAAATGGCTGTAGAAGGGGGGGAAAGGAATCATTTATTGGTTAAAACCAAGAAAAAAGAGAATCACTGGCATAATGGCTAAGGTTAAAAAAGGATTTGAGGTTACAAAATATATTTTGAGTTTCTAAATACAGGAATTGGAGGATTAACAGACTACATAGGTAGTGTTTTACAATTCTGATTTCAAATTTTGCTGGTGGAAATTGGGTCCCTGCAGTGTCACAGGAAAAGCATTTCTTGAATGGGGCATGGGAGAATGAGATGTGGTTGTGATGTTTATAGAAGTTGGAGCAAACACAATAAACTGTCCTGGATTCAGCTCCATGCCCCTGTGAAGGAAGTCCAGCTTTGTCTCCATCAAGCCCCCACAAAAGGCCAAGGTCCAGAGGTTTTGTGCCATGCCAAAGCTTAGTACAGTTCAGCACCTGTCCCTCTCCAGCTACCATAGTTTACTCCCAGCTTCACTCTGCCTGGTGCTGCATTGCTCTACTCATGGTCCCACTTGGAGTCTGGGTGGCTTCTAGGCCCACATGGCTGCTAGAGAAAGAGAATGCGTGAGCGAATGATGGAATGCATGTTACTGAGTAAAAGAAAAAGAACTTTGTTAAGCTTCAATTATATTATCTCAACCTCGGGAAAGACCAGGCACTCTTCCAAAATAATCAATTTCCCAATCCTTTGGGGGGCTTGCGATGGACCCTCCCCCTAACCAATCCATTTCCTAGATCTTCCCAGGTTCTGTGTCCTTTATCCAATCTGATCCTTTTCCCAGGCTAGGCTCCGCCCCTTGCAGTTGCTATTTTTGTTCCTACTGTTCTTGCCTCATAGTAGAAGTACCTGCTCTTTCACCATGTTGACTTCTACTGGGCAAGTGCCTAGCGGAGGAATTTCTCATTTATTGTTTTATTCTCCCGCCGCCCTTAGTCCAGCAAGTGGACCTGTGTGTTGTATCCTGGGGAGATTGGAAAACTGGTCCTTCCTCCCTACACAGAGGAGGGAGAATTGTTAACCCCCCTTGTTAACTGCAATCCCTGGGGTGTCTGAAGCTCTAACTTCCAAACTTAATCAGGCTCATTGTCCAATTCAGTTCCCTAGATTATTATGCTTAATAATGTCTGATTCGCTTTGCTCCTTTCTTTTATTAAGGTCTAGCTACCTAGGCTAACACAAGGATTTTGTGTGAGAACTAAAATTAACTAACATAGGAGAAACATTATAACCCAGCATCTCAGACAGTTCCCTCCTAATTGGTTCTTTGTGGGTCACTTTCCAGCTAGATCCTTACTCACTCTTGTCCTGCCTGGTGCTAGCTTTTCTATGTTTGGAACAGGCCCTCCACACATATTTAGGGATTAGAAACATTGAAGGATAATGACTGGACTGAAATGCAATTTCCTTCAGTGCTAGAACAGTGGTTCTCAAACTGAAGCCTGTATCAGAATCACCTGGAGGGCTTATTAAAGTTAGATTGCTGAACTCACCAGAGTTTCTGATTCAGGAAGTTTTGGGTGGACTAAAAACCTTCATTCTAATAACTTTCCAGGTGTTTCTCTGGGGAACACAAGTTGAGAGCCACTGTTCTGGACCAGAGGTCTCAACCTTGGCTGCATATTACAATTACCTGGGGAGGTTTTTAACTCCTGGTGCCCAGGTTATTACCCAGATTGATAATATCAGAATCTATGGTGGTCATGATTAAGCTTCAGTATTTCTAGATCTCCCTAGTAGATTCCAATGTGCAGCCCAGTTTGGAAAACACTGTCCAGTTTCCTAGTGGGCTAAGGAGCGCAGGCTACACATTGGAGTAATCTGGGGAAGTATTTTTTTTTAATTGAGGTATAATTAACATACCATAAAAATGACACTTTTAAAGTGAACAAATCAGTGGTTATTTATTCAAAAAGTTCTACAACCATCACCACTATGCAACTCCAGAACATTTTAATAATTATCTAGAGAGATTTTAACAAAGTTTTGGTATATGGGTTCTACTCTCAGAGATTCTGATTTAACTGGTCTGCTGGGTAAAAGCATAAGTGTTTTTGTAAGTGCCTCAGGTAATTCTAATGTCCAAGTAGGGTTAAGGACCACAGTTCCTCAGTTTGGTTACAGACCTTCCAACACTGTATTAGTAGTTGAGACCTATTCAGGAGCTTTCACTGACCCTGGCAGGAATGTTGTGTTACAGAGGAATGAGCACAATTTTCTGTCTAAACTCCTGACTTTCCATTAAATTTGGTTAATCACGATAGAAACGTTATCCTTGATTTATGGCAGAGAGCTGGGTGGTCTTTAACAGATGGACCTGGAGGTGATTTGTGGTGACCCTGGCTGCACTGTCTGCAGAATTTTCCTGCAAGCCAAAGCTGAGTTTCAGAAACTACAGGAGCATCTGGAGGGCTCAGTGGACCCTCAGTATGATTCAGCTACTGGTAAATTTTTAAACATTTGCTTCATGATTTTTAAGAAGTCCCCTTCTTAGAGACCCTAGGTCTGACCCCATTTTAATGTTGGTCTTTTGTTAATTAAGGCACAGAAGCAGAGTTTAAGTCCTGGCTCCTGCAATTTCTATTTACCTGGTTTTGGGTAAAATCCTCTGAACTACAGTTTTACCTTTTGTAATAATTCCCTTGTCCCAGACCTGTTTTCATTATTAAAGAAAATAGTGTTTTGGGCACATTCACCCCTGTAGAATGGATTCACTGGAAAAATCATGAGATTTTATGCCACGTGATTTGGATTCAACCCCTTGGCAAAATGTGAGCATTTATGATTTATAAAAGGAAAAACCAATAATGATAACAACAATAATTACAATAGCAGACTCACCTTTAATAATACCTTTACATATTTTGGTGAAATCAAATAGTATAGTTCACCTAACAATGCTTTATAAAGGTCTGTCCAGAAAAATTCTAACCATTGTTAATATAACGAGAATAATTTGCATAACATCGATGTAACCTGGCAACCAAGGAGAGTGGACTGAAATGTGCATGCATGAACAATGATGACATCACTGTATTAGTCAGTGGGGGCGGTAGATGCCTTTGAGTGAGCATGTGTACTGTGTGGCCATTGCATTCAAAATGGCTGAGTGAGTAGAGCAACAGATCTGCATCTTGCATTAAGCTTGAACATTCCTCTGCAGAAATTATTTGAATGATTCAGAAGGCCAGAGCCATGGGCAACTGATGATTGGCAGCTTCATCACAACAATGTGCCTGCTTGTATATCACATCTCGTGCAATTTTTTTGTGAAACATCAAATCACCTAGAAATCATCAAATCAGCCGCCCTACTGCTCAGATTTGGCACCCAAAACTAAAATCACCTCTGAAAGGGACCATTGATGAGATTTAGGAAAATATGATTGGGTAGCTGACGGTGATTGGGAGAACTGTGTGAGATCTCGAGTTGCCTACTTTGAAGGGAATTGAGGCCTCATTATCATGTTTCTTGCATCTTCTTCAATAGATGTCTCTTTCTAATAGTACTTGGATGGATACTTTCTGGATAGACCTCACTGAGTAGTATGATACCATATACATGATTACCCTTAGGGTAGAACTAGATATACAGACATAGAAAAGGAAGAAAAATGCATAATTTTTAAATTAAGTTGATTTCTTTTGATGTGTAGATAGTTTGAACCTTAGGACCCAACAAGCAAAAGGATACTACCTACACAGATCATTAAAAGCAGCTATTCCCAATGTGAGTAAAATCGTTAACTTTTCTTTTTAAATGTTTATGATTATTTGTGACTTAATTAAAAGATGACTGAATGGGGTTCTCAATCCCTCTGGCCTTAGTTTTTCCTCTGTAAAGTGAGGGGTAAACTACATGGTCCACCAGATTTCTCTCAGCGCAACCAGCAGGCAGTTACTACAACATGTCATTGTGTTTGACAGGCCTGCTGGTGACCACCAGGCATGGGAATGTAACTTAATGAGTAAATGCATCAGTTTGTTCAGAAAACACTATGAACTTTTCTCCAAAGATAAGCTTTGGTAAATATTGGCTATTTTGATCATGAGAAATATAGTTCTTTTGAAGTTTTAGCTGGAGGTACAGCAATAGTGTGGGGTTCCTACAAATATCACATGGATTCAGATATTTTTCTATCAAAAATCATTTTGTAAAAGCTCTTTTTATGCAACTTGTGGTAATAAATGTTCTTTGTTTTAGGAAAAATAAATAAATAAAAGCAGCTATTATCTAAAATCTAGATAATGAAACCCCATTCAAATGTTTTAGGAAAAGGAAATACTAAGTTGGGAGTCATTTTTTTTAAGTCATCACTTTTTTTTCACTTTCTTCACTTCTTCCCTTTATCATTGGTCTTTGCCTATACAAAATTGAGTTAATTACGCTCTTTAGTTTGTAGCATGTAATTGGTCCATGCAAGACTCTTCCTTTTAATTTATTCTCCTCCTTCATCCCCAAACCTGATCCCATTTCCCATCCTTTTATTAGGTCCCCATTTTATGTTTGCAATGTGAATTCTTCCAATCTATTTTCTGTACAATTGTTTATATGTATATATGAGTCTGAAAAAATATTGCTTGATATATGTGATTTTTTTTGAAATTTACATAATTATTATTGTGCTATAAATTTGACTTGTTTAGTTCACTTACAAGTATGTTTTTATTTTCTTTTATATTTTAGTTGATAGGAACACTTACATGAGAACTACCTTCTTAACAAAATAAGTATATGAGTATACAATACATTATTGTTGACTATAGTAGAATGCTATGCAGCAGGTCTCTAGAACTTATTCATCTTGCTTAATTAAAACTTTATACCTGTTAATTAATAGCTCCTCATTCCTGTTCCCACAGTTTCTGGCTACCACCATTCTACTCTTCAATCTATGAACTTGACTAGATACCTCATGTAAATGAAATCATATAGTATTTGTCTTTCTATGACTGACTCATTCCACTTAGCATAATATCATCAAGGTTTATCCATGTTATTACATATAACAGAATTTCCTTTATTTTATTTTATTTTATTTTATTTTATTTTTTTAAGGCTGACAGAATTCCATTGTATGTATATACCATTGTGAGATCTGGCCATGTTACTTTATGAAGACCTAATTTATGTCTTTTGACCACTGCATGTTATTCCATCTTAGGCAAATATTCTGTCATATATAGCTATTTCCCTAGTGAGAGCCACACAGGTTGCCTTCAATACCATTGCCAGAAATGATAGTGCAGTATTCCTCCTTATGTGTCCTCTTGTACCTCATTGTACTAGTAGTGGAGTCCCTAAAAAACCTACTTAGTATCTCTAAATCCCATTACATTGCAATCCAAAATAATCATATCAGATAATACTCCTAACAGGTTTGTAAGAGGGTCACCATTTTCTCGCTAGCTGGTAGGGTATTCAATAGTTAAAAATTTCCACTATGAATAGTATCCAGTAATAGAGTTGAGTTTGCTGGTTATAAGTGAGCTTGGACATCTCAATTATAATGGTTTCCATCATTCCATTTTCAGTGAATTTCCTACTCATACCTTTTGCCTACTTTTCTGTTGGGTTTCTATCTTATCCATGTAAATTTTTGAGAATTTCTAATATATCCTAGAAATTAATTTTATGCTTGTCATAGATGTTGTGAAGATCTTCCAGTATGTGAGTCACTTTTTATATTGTGTACAGTTGCCTTAGTTCAATAAGAACCTTGAATTACTTTGATGTTGTCAAACTCAAACTCCATCTCTACTCTAGAAATAATACTTTGAGGGTCTATTTTAGGACATCCCTTTCTATTCCAAGGTCCCAAAGTTTCTCCTGCAGGGTCTGTTCATAACTCTACTTATTTTTTATTTGTTCTTTCATGAGTAACATATATTGTTTGAACTATTATAGTTTTTCTTAATATTTGTAGTATTTCTAATATCTGCTAAGTCAAGCTCCTTATTGGTTCTTCCTTTTCAAAATTGTCTTAGTTGCCTATGGGTCTTTATTATTGTCCATATTAATCTTAGAAGCAGTTTATCCAATTCTCTCAAAATATTTTGCTAAATTTTTTATTGAAATTGCATTGAATTTATAGGTCAATTTGTAGAAATCTGTATCTTCAAATTGTAAAGATATCAAACATGGATAGACTTCCCACTGATTCAAATCTTTCTTAAAAGAATTTTAAAACCCCTTCTATAAAGATTTTCATTAGGTTGGCTCCTGGATAGTTTTTAGCTTTTGTGTTTTTGTAAATGATGTTTTATTTCCTATTGGCTTTTCTAATTGGTTATTGCTGGCATTAAAAATGTTAGTTATCTTTAATAATACTTTAACTACTCATTCTTGCTGACCTTGAACTCCCTTATTATTTTCCATAGTTTAGTATTTCTCATATTTTTATGTAATCATTATATATTCTGTAAACAATGGTGATTTTGTCTCCTCCTTTCCAAATTTTATTCCTCTTATTTAAATTTATTGTCTGATTGAAATAAGACAATAAATTATCCTTGTTTACTTCCAGACCTATATGTGCTTATGAACCTCACTGTCACATCGTCTTGGTTAGGAATGTGGTAGCTTCACCCATAGACTTTTATCTGTCTGTGGTGGGGAAGGAGCTGGGGGCAGAACTTCACTGAAAGGGTATACGTACATGAAAAGTTTAGATAACATAAAGCTAGGGACTCATTTTACCAAAAGCTGGGTAATTATGGTAAAAATGCATTTTGAGTTTATACATGAGTAATCACCACACTTCAAATTAAATCCCCTTCCTTTCCTTTTTCTCTATTTTCTTACATCTTAAAAGTGCTCTGAAGTCTCTCTGTCTCTCAACATCCCCAAACTCTTTCATGATATGTGCTCACCGGCTTTTCTCTCTTTTCCTCTACCCATTCTCCTTTCCCACTTCGTTATATGGCACAATTTAACTTCTCTCCCAAATAAAAATAACCCTTCCTCTTTGGGAAGGGGGAAATAAAATATCCATATAGAAAGTAGGACCGGAGAGAGGGCTGTGAACATGCCCACTGGTAATTTTTATTTTTTCTGCTTACATGATTTGGCGCATTGGGGCAGATCATTGGGTATTCAGGTAGAACTATCTGAAAACTTTAGTTCCTTTGGCCCTATATCCTTCTGCCCTACCAGTCTAAGCATGATTTGTTCAATAGGACATCTATCTCCATCACTGTTGTGTCCTATTTATGTAATCTAATGTGGCTTTATTTATTTATTTAGACAGCTGTATCACACTGCTGAGTCATTTTGAAATTATTATACTTAACTAAGCCTCCAGTGTTACCCAGTTATTTATGTAATTAGTTTTTGGATCTAATTCAAAGATTTTCATATTTGTTTCTTTTTAAAATTTAATTCTGATATTCTAGCTTATGAAGAGTTTTAGAAACTCATTTCTATTATCCAACACACTATCTCCTGTTCCAATCATCTTGTCATCTGTAGAATTTGATAGGAAGGCCATCATTGCGCTTATCCAAACCTTTAATAAATATGTCAAAAAGGACAGGGCCAGGAAAGAACCCTGAGGCACACCACAATAAAATTTCCTTCAGGTTGACATGGAATTAGCATTCTTTGACATGACTCTTCAATTATTGATGAAGTCACCTGACTCCACTCCATATTTCTACACCTCATTCACAAGGATTTTATAAGAAACACTGTCACTTTCCTTGCCAAAATACTAATACATGGTGTGGGCAGCATTTCCTTGACCCCCTCAATTAGTAAACCTATGTATTATTCAGTTCTACTTCAGTTTCAGAGGACAGAATTTCAATTTAAACTAGATTTAGCAAAAGAGATCATTTATAAACCATCAGAGCTCTGGTTCTCTGCACCTCTCTGCTCCACCATCATCTCTGTTGCTTCTAATGCTCTCTCTCCACTCCTGAAATCAGGACGGCTCCCAGCACCTAGATAGTTTTCCCCCAACAGTTCCTCTGACATCCTAGAACTGAGTCTCATTGTCTCTAACTAGATCATGAGCCCGCCTGTCTCCAAACAAGTCCATGCAGAAGGGATGACCTGGGTGGCCAAGTGTGGGTCAAATTTCCACCTTTGAAGCTAGAGCTGAACTCTGCTCCACCAAAATTCCATGAGCTGTGAGAGCCTCAGAAATAACAATGCTATCAAAAGAAGAATAAATGGATATTTTATATACCTAAGAAAATGTCTTACTTCTGAGTGTAGATTTCAAAGCACCTCCTGAAAATAGTTTTATCCACAACTCAAGGATCATTCACATATATATAACCAATTATTGTATTTATGTATAACCAATTAAATATATGTATAAAATTATGCAGTTGGAAGCAATTCTCTTCTTGGATAAACAATGTATCAGCAGAATTTAATTTCTATAGAGATGACTAACAAGTGTTTCCTATTCTGCAGCTGTCCAACTGACTTTAAACCCAGTCAGCACAGAAATCTGGGCAAGAGAGTCCTCTACAGATGAAGGGTAGATGTGGCATGTATGCATTTTATGGTGAGCTGTCCTGCTACAAAGAGATAATTTCTTGGTCCTGATTCATCCATATGGCCTTGGTAATACATGATTCAAAGTATAGTGGTCTTAAAGTAATAAGAAATGCCAGGACTGACAGCTATAAGAATAAGAACTATATTTTGCCTTTAATATAACTATTGCCTCTGAGGCTGAATTCAGAGACAAATTCTCCAAATGTGCTTAATGGTCTAGCTGGTTTGTCACCAAGCACTTTCCCAAGCACATATATTTTTTAAGAGTACCTTTACTTAATTAAAATTTATTTTTTAAATTTACTAACTAGAGAGACAGATAAAGGAGATAGAGAAAAAGAGAGAGATTTGTTGTTCTACTCACTCATAGACTCATTGGTGGCTTCCTGCATGTGACCTGATCAGGGGCCAAACCCACAGCTTTGGCACATCGGGACAAAACACAACAGTGTACACTGGAGAAGTTTTTTTTTTTTTTTTTTTTTTAAGATTTTATTTACTTATTTTTAGAGAAAGAGAGGGAGAGAAACATCAATGTGTGCTTGCCTTTTGCACACTCCCAACTGGGGGTGTGGCCTGTAACCCAGGCAAGTGCACTGACTGGGAATCAAACCAGAAAACCTTTGGTTCGTAGGCTGGCGCTCAGTCCACTGAGCCACACCAGACAGGGCTAGAAGATGTTCTTAAGGAATACTTTAAGGGATGCTTTTGGAAGAGAAAATTTGAGGACTTTTATACCATGAAAGTGGTCTAGAATCATTTGTAACCAGATCCAAGGACTACGTGAGGATACTTCAGGTCTGGCTGCCTTATAAGAATAGTTTTCTCATGCCTCTGCTGTTGGCCATCCCAGAAAAAAAGCCCATAGAAACAAAAGCAGTACTGTGCTCCCATTGCTTGACCACCTTAAACAATACAATATGGCCTTGGCCTGAACTATTCAGTATACACCTCTATACCTATTAGGTAGTGTCCGTCTCTTTCCTATTCTTATCTTACAGAATATCCTGTGTTTTGTGCTAGGTGAACCGATGTGATAATAGAGTCAGTATCTAGGCAGCTGTAGAATCACCATATCTTACACTGAAAGGAAGATAGGCAAGCAGCAGAGAAATAACAGAAGGATTGTCACTTGTCAAGTGTATATTAAGCTTTTTCTTAATGTACTAGGTGTAGAAATGAAAGCAAAAATCTGTTGGGAATTTTTGTTAATATGTTATTCATATTAGGGCACGAAGGACCACCACCCTCAGAAAAATGTAAGGAAAACAGTGACTATTTCAGGAGCAATGGAGAAGACCAATAGGCCTCTTTTTTTTTTTTTTTTTTTTTTTTTTGACAAGGTAAAGCCAAGCCATATAAACATGGGAGTATTAAGGCATCCTAGCACTTTCCAGACTGATCAATAACATTAAATGCTGCAGTTAAGTCTGACAAAATGAAACTAGCAAGAACATATCAATAAACACAAAGAACCTGATTGTTATCACTCCTAGGATGTAAAGAACACCAACAAAATTGTAATTTGTCTGAGGGTCCTATCATTAGAAAATAGGGCAGAGTCTTAATTTCCTTTCCCATTTTCACAATAAGAAAGTCAATCCAGTGCTCCAGGCAGTATTACATTAAATCTTGATATAAAGTCATAGTATAGTAGGTTTTTCTTGTAAGAAATTGATAAATTCTTAATAAAGAGTAAAGAGACAGAGGCCAACATGAGTAATTTGTTCAAATACCGTTGACTTTTGTCTCTAGAGTTGTTCTTCTTCCATATCACATAATAAACAATGTTCTTTGGAATTTAATTTTGCTGACACTAAAACATACATACCTAATAAATCTTTCTGGAATCACAGTCTTGAAATTAATATTCTTAGAAAACTTGCATTTGAAACAAATAAAAATAAAATAAGGGAACTGTCTTAAAACCTTTATTTTAGGTGAGGCCAAACAAGTCAATAGTACCCACTTAGGAATAAAAAAAATCTGTTTGGCTATGTGGCTTCTGCTCCTATTGCTTTCTAAATACTTTGAGGCTATCAACATTCTCTGTGCTCTAGATACATGGGAGAAGTAGGCACTATAGAGTTCTAACACTAATGGAGCTTTCAGATGCCCATCTGCATCAGCGCTACGCAAAACCATCCAGATGCAAGGCTGTCAACTCTAGAGATCAGTTCCATGCACTTCAGCTCAACAGGTTTCTACTGAGCACTTAAAGTACAGAGGTGTAATGAAAAAGCTAATGATAAGAAAGGTGCAGAAGATGTGATTCCAGTCCTGAAGATGTTTATCATTTAAGAAGTATCCCAAATATACACACGTGAGCTAAATAGTCAAGACTGATGTGTTATAATATTTATCAGGCTACAAGCAAACATACTAAGTGGGTGGAATTAACTAAAATTTTTTTTGAAACTTGAATAAAACTGTAAATAAAATGACAGGGTCATTTTTTGGTTCCAGTTAGTGTGCACTCATATGTAATATCACTGAAAGAGTGTCCCAATCAGATGTTCAGAAGTAACTGTCTTTAAATGAAGAAAGCCTCTGGAGAACGTTCTTGGCAAGTTAAAAAGATGTGTTTTCTGTAACCGAGTGTGCATTTTTCTAGAGGTCATAGCAGAGTTCTGCTCAAAAAATTGCCAATGAGATATTTCATATAGCTTCCAGATGACTTCTAACTGGATAACTGGCACCTGGAGGACAGCCCAGTCTGTGTGACAGAAACAACAGCAGAATAAGATAATTCACTCACATGAAAAAGATCACATGAAGGAAACAAATGAAAAAATAAACAAATGGGACCACATCAGACTAAAATGGTTTTGTCCAACAAAAGAAACCATTGACATAATGGAAAGAAAACCTACTGAATGGAAGAAGATATTCACAATGATACACTCTGTAAGGGGTAAGTGCCCAAAATATATAAGAAACAACTTAACACCAAAAACAAACAAGCAATCTGATTTTAAAATGGGCAGAGAACCTAAATTGACATTTCTCCAAAGGGGACATACAGATGGTCAACAGGCATATGAAAAGATGCACAAGGTCATTACCCATCATGGAAATGCAAATTAAAACCACAATGAGATACCGTCTCACACCTGTCAGAATGGCTATCATCAGTACATCAACAAACAACAAGTATTGGTGAGAATGTGGAGAAAAGGGAACCCTTACACACTGTTGGTAGAGGTTCTTCAAAAAATGTTTTACATGGAAATACCATATGACCTACCAATTCCATTTCAGGTATTTATGCAAAGAAATTCAAAACACTAATTCAAAAAGATACATGCACCCCTATGTTCACTGTAGCATTATTTACAATAGCCAAGACATGGAAGCAACCTAAATGTCTATCAGTAGGTAAATGTATAAAGAGGAAGACTATTACTTAACCATAAAAAAAAAAGAATAAAATCTTACCAATTGCAACATCATAGATGTACCTAGAGAGAATTACGGTAAGTGAAATAATTCAGACAGAAAAAAAATATCACATGGTTTTCTTTATATGTAGAATCTAAAAAACAAAATGAATGAATAAACAAAAAAGAAATTTATAGATATAGAGAACAAATTGGTGATCACCAGATGGGAAGAAGTCAGGGAAAAGGGTGAAAAAGGTGAAAAGGATTAAGAAATACAGATTTCCACTTATAAAAATAGTCATGAGGATGTAAAGTACAGCAGAAAGATTATAGTCAATAATATTGTAATAACTATGTAACAACTATATACGGCATCAGATGAGTATTGATTGGGCTTATCAGGGTGATCACTTCATAAGATATGTGACTGTCTAATCACTATGTTGTACACCTGAAACTAATATAATATTGTATGTCACCTGCAATTGAAATAACTAAAATATTATGTACTGAAAACTTAGAAAACCCAATAAAAGTGAAAAAAATACTGTATTTAGAAGAAGGAAAGTGAGTGTCTTGAGAAATTCCAAGGTGTTTTAAGTGAACCACATCTATAGGAGAGAGGCTTAAATTAAAATAATTAAAATAAATTAAGGAAAAAAGGTAAGCTAACACACTAAGATTAACAAGCATTGCTACTGATAAGTGTCATTTCTACTGGATTGTATCATAATAAGAGACATTTAATCTACATTTAATGAAGAGTCTTGAATTTGATTTATGGCTCTGGTTCTGGTATTAGTGAATGCCTTTGCATTTGAGTTTTGTTTTTTTTTTTTTTCTTTTTTAAATCCTCACTCGAGGTATATGTTTATTGATTTTTAGAGAGAGAGAAAGAGAGAGAGACATTGATTGATTTCCTCTCATTTGTGACCAGACCTGAGATAGAACTCATAACCTTTTTGTGTACAGGATGATGCTCCAACCAACTGAGCAACCTGGCCATGGAAAGAATTTCTTTTCCCCTATGTCCTTCACTGCCTAATGGAAACCATGGCTCAATATTTTAGCTGCTTTCATCATGAAATCCTTAATTATTCATCACTTCACACCTGTAGACTTAAGCCTCCCTGTGGTTGACTCTCCAGTTTCTTATCACCATTAGGCCGTAGAGTGGGGTGGCTGACAGTATGGAGGCTGCTGTCTCCAAATCATGACTGTAGGGAACCGCTCCTTGTGGTTTAGGGAATTGTAGCCCCGGCCCAAGCATGACCTGCCGCTGGCATACTGGCTGTGCTTGTCTTTAAGTCTCAGCATAAGGCTGCATGTGAAACATAACCAAAAGCCACTCAGAGGGTTTCCGTGGGAATTGGATTTAAAGAATGCTTATTATGCTTTAGAACTTGCTCTGCTTATCTTTTAATGTAACATAAACAATCTCTAGCAAGAAATGTATAAAACCTTGCACCTAATGACAGTGTGGCGTCAAGATGTTAGATAGGCCCTGACACAGACTGGTCACTGTACCCTCTGTACTGGCACATGTAATCTGTTATTGTTAACTGTAATCCAAATGCCTAAAAGCTATTAGCAATAGATTCATTTCAACAAATGTTTCTTGAGTTTCTACTAGGCACCAGGAAACTTTCTAGGCAACTGTGATACATTCATGAATAAAACAAAGATTCCTCTCCCCCTGGGCTTTACAACCTAGTGGGAGAAACATATAGTAAACCATAAATACTGTACAACATACATAAAAATTAGAAGGTAGGAAATTCTATAGAAGAAAAAGAAGAACAAAAGATAACTGTTTGATTAAAGTTAACCTCTTGCCTGCAGTTCTCGTACAGTTTTGCCATTTCAAAAATAAAGGTGAACCTGGGTTAGGTCCTTGAAAGTCAGAGGAATGAGCACCACAAAGGTGTGAAAATTTTTTATTTCAGTCTCCTTGCTTTAGACAGTGTTCATTCAGTAAGTAGGGATTAATTTGGGGTGCCCTTGATATACAGCCTCACAGTTTGTACACAGCCTCCGACATGCCTGCACAGAGCATGCAGTTTCTAACCGCTACTGAGAGATGCATAGCGGAGTCTTTCTGCTTTAGTGCCAGGAAAGTGTACCTTACTTTCGGCTAGTATAAAATATAGTCTTGTCAACCAGGTGAAGGACAGAACAATTACAAAGAGACAAAAAAACCCGTAAGAGTCTTCAAGCTTGTGTCTCAAGAGTGATGGTGAGGGTGTTGTCCTTGTGGCTGCCATGCAGTTGCAGGAGAATGTGAACAGAAAGGTTTAGAGGCAGAAATCCACTGATATGTTTTCAAGTTTTGTGAGAGTATGGCTGGGGCTGTGAAGAGCAGAGCAGAAGGTATTGATGTGGGAAAAGAAAATTTTCACCACAGACACTGCCTCCTCCAAACATTTATTGCTCAAAAACTAACATGCTCCCTGCCCTCATGGAAATTACAGTTTATTGAGGAAGGGGATGACTGAATTAATTACATAATAACTCAAATAACTCAAATGGAGCACTTAACACAGTTAACACATATTATTAAAAATATGTATAAGGGGATTTGACCAAGATAAGGAAGTCATAGAAAAGCTTCCTTGAAAAAGAGAAGAGATGAGGAAATATGCCTATATCTCCCATTATTGACTTAAGAACTGCAAGTATTCTATTTTGCTTTTGTGTTCCCAAGCAGCATACTAGACAAAAAGTATATTTTTGTTGTGTGAATGAATGAAGGTAGGTGGATTTCAGAGAGCCTTTCATGTTGAGTACAGGTTGTGACTCTTGTCCCAAATTACAGCCTACTCCGAGCACACTTCTATCCAACTGGTGGGAAAACCCATTGCAGTCATTATTTTACAATCTCCCATTCTAGGATCATACCAGAATCTGGGAAGCTTCCCTGGATCCCAGAAAAAAAGGATTAAATCTCTGTTATCTATTCCAGTCCAAAGATGCTGAACACACTTATTCACTGTGTCCATAATAGCCTCTTGAAGTCCTGTGACTATCTGCTATTTTGAAATACACTGGCATATAGGAATTTTTGCTGAGACTGTAAATGTGGTCTTACTTCCTGGAGAGACCCTAAAGCCATTGTTTTTTTTTTTTTTTTGAGGACATTGCCACAGAGGAAAAACTCTTCCCTATCTCAGCAACCTCAAAGCTCTTTCTTGAATTTGAAGCAATCAACCTCCCTCTCCCTCCTCTAGTTACCTTCAAAGTCTTTATGGAATGCAGGTTTTAAGGAAGTGCCTTAAAGTCACCAGTTAATTCAAACCTCTTCACTAAGGAAGAAGAGAGCCTTTGTGGAATAGAGTAGGGGGAGATAAAAGGGGGTTTCCCAGTTAATTAATATCTCAAGGTGTTTTTCTGCCTGACTTGGATATTTGGAAAATTTATAGACAATAATGTTATCAAGTGGTGACATGATTCTTCTCACAGCAGGGTGCAGGTGGGCTGCAGAGGAAAGGCATTGTTGGCAAGCCAGTCAGAAGCTGGTTGCCAAAATCTAGACAATGTGAAAGATCCTGGGCCTTAGAGGTAGCAGTGGATAGGAGGTACAGAGCAGGAGAAGGAGGAGTCAATAACAAACATGGGCTTGCAAGTCTCAGTGAGTGGAACACATTGTCATGGAGGGATGAGAAGGAAAACGGGGAATATGAGGATATGAAAGTGTTAACAGGATTGCATTGACATAGAGATAGTCAACTACATGATGAAGTGGTGAGGGTAAAGCTCTGAAGAGTTCAATTCTAAGGGGGAAAACTGTATGACTTACTTGAAAAAGGTAATAGTTGAAAATGTGAAGATGAATGAGAACTCAGAAAGAAAAAAAAGAGGAATCCAAGATAAGACTGGGCCTTGAAGTGAAGTGGTGTTTGGGCACAGGTCCATGAAACTAGAAACTTTAGGGAGGACAGGAGGAATGAGAATGGCCAACTCCCTAAGATTAAATTAGGAAAGGGATATTAAAAAGTATTAGAACAGGGTTCTAGAATCTTCATGAGAATGCATTTAGTGAGAAGACAAATGAGAAGTTCAGAAAAACAATAGGTAAAGAAAAGGTTAGAGGGCTTGTAGAGCCAGTCTTTAAGAAATCTCACAGTGAAAATGAACTCCTGAATGATTTTGGAAGATGGCGGCGGAGTAGGTAGCAGTGCTGTCTGCTTGCTCCCATCACAGAAAGGCTTGGAGTACAATCACGGAGACGAGCGAGTGAGTGCAGATTTCAGACAGCGCGAGCAGGGAAGGGAGTGTGGGAGCGAAGTGGAAAAGGGCAAAAGGCTCGCCTGTGCTCTCAAAGGGAGTCGCTGGGCCCACCAAGCCTGGTGCCGCTGCCGCACCGCACCCCAAAGGGGCAGCTGAAGACTGGCTCACTGGCCGGGCTCTGCTTGGAAACTGCCGCTTGCCATAGGCGCTGGGACCAGCGGAGTCCCAGAGGGAGACAATAGGAAGGTTTCCTTGAAACAGTCGGAGGTATGGGAGGACCGCGAGAGGCTGGGACTGTGGGAAGCTGTATGAACTGAGTCTAGGTGGGGACCCCCTGGGCTGGCAAATTTGGGCTGGCAACCCCGCGCCCCAGGTACGTGCATCACGGCACCACTAAACAAAAAGGAGCAGAACTGAGCCAGAGAGAGGGACCCATACGGGAGAGCTGTGGCAAAAACGCAGACTCAGTGGGGACCACAGGCAGGCAAACAGTGCGCACAGGTGAACATTGAGACGCTGCCAGCCAGGGACAGAAGCAGCCCGGTACGGCTTGGAGCACAGAGACTTCTTGGGAGGAGGAGCGAAGACAGGACCCAAGGCTGGGCAGGGACTAGGGACATGCCACTGGCTTATCAGTAGAATAATATTGCTAGAGAAGCCTGAGGATTGCTGGAGGGTGCCGCAGGACAAGCGGGGAGAGACCCAACTCAGTGCAGCTCACAGCAGAAAACTGCAGCAGGCCCACGAGTGAGAGAAAGCAGCCACATAAACCAGCCAGATCTCCTCACAGCCAGCCAGAAAAGATTTGAAACTCATGGAATTTTGACCAGGTGTGGATCCAGAAAAAGAAGACTGTGTACAAAGGTTGAACTGAGTAAAAACTTTCTTCCTTCCTTCCTTCCTTCTTTCCTTCCTTCCTTCCTTCCTTCCTTCCTTCCTTCCTTCCTTCCTTCCTTCCTTCCTTCCTTCCTTTCTTTCTTTCTTTTCTTTAAAACTCTTTAATCTGTTTCCTATTTTCTCTGCCTCTCATCCTTCTTCTTTAATTTTTGTTTGTTTTGTTTAGCCTCCCATTCACACTAAATATATAGCATATAACTGCTATTTAAACCTAATACTATACACTTCCACTTTCTTTATTCTGCATTCTTTCCTCTCTTTTTTAACATACAATGTAAATATTACTTACTGTTTTGCGTAGCCTTGACCCTACTTGCTACTATTATTATTCCATCATCTTCCCTCTCAAAAATCATCTTTTTTTTCATTTAAAACAACTCTTAGCTGTTTCTCCTATAGTATGATAGCATTAACCTCTCTACATTTATATTAATATTGGCTCATTTGCTGCCAATAGTGGGATGTGGGTGGGGGATATTTTTGAAGGTGTGGGTTTCTTGCCTGGGTTGTGTGTTTATGTTTTAACAGCATCTCCACAAAAGAACTCAAGACAAGGTGGGCAGAGTGATTCTCAATCAACTAGCCAGAGGGAAGTTTCCACCAAAGAGTAACTGAAATATAACCAGACAGCATAAACAAATGGCATAAAGGGTACCCCAAGAGTGTCAGGCTAAGGAGAGCAAAGAGACTGCACCACTGAACCCCCAGGTCTCCTATAAAGAATCTCATACCACAAAGATGAAGAATCAAAGCAAACAAATCTAATAAACAAACAAACAAAAAAAAAAAACCAAGAAGAATCCAACATGGGAAGACACAGAAACAACCTCCCAATGAAAGGAAAAGAAGAATCCCCAGAATAAGAGATAGATGGAATAAACATAACCCAACTATCAGACATGGAATTCAAAATAATGGTGATAAAGAAGCTCAATGTACTTGACAATCTCAAAGAAAACTATGACAAACTCCAAAGAAATTACCAGCAACTCCAAGGAAACTGCAAAGAATTACAGGGAAGCTACAGGGAACTTATGGAGAACTACACCAGCATAAAGGAAAAAAAAACATAGAAACTATTAATAAGAACCAGGAAGATATGTAGAATACAATTTCTGAACTGAAGAACACAGTAGAATCAATCAAAAGCAGGCTAAACAAAGCAGAGGATCAGATCAGTGAGTTAGAGGACAATGTAGAAAAAAATTCCCAGACAATACAACAAAATGAAAAAGATTTAAAAAGTATGAAGAGGGTTTAAGAGAAATGAAGGACAACATGAAACTAAACATCATTAAAATCACAGAGATACAAGAAGGAGAAGAGGAAGAGCAAGGAATAGAAAACCTGACAGAAAAAGTAATGACAGAAAATTTTCCTAACCTGGAGAGAGAAAGTCATGCAAGTTCAGGAAGCACAGAGAGTCCCAATGAAGAGGAACCCCAAAAGGCACACTCCAAGGCACGTCATAATTGAAATGGCAACATTCAAAGACAAAGTGAGAATCCTAAAAGCAGCAAGAGAAAAACAGCAAATGACATACAAGGGAGCTCAGATAAGGCTATCAACCAATTTCTCAACAGAAACATGACAAGCTCGAAGGGAATGACAAAAAATATTTCGAGCAATGAAAAACAAAGGCCTACAACCAAGACTACTCTGCCCAGTAAGGCTCTCATTCAAAATGGAAGGTGAAATAAGGAGTTTCTCAGACAAAGGAAGACTAAAGGAATACATCTCCACCCAACCAGCATTGCAGAAGATGTTAAAAGGAATGCTTTAAGAAAAAAGAAGAAAAAAAGAGAGGGAGAGGAACACAGGTACAAAGGGAAACGAATAAATACCTGTCAATAACAACCTTAAATGTAAATAAATTAAATGTTCCAATTAAAAGATATAGGGTAGCAGAAACAGGACCCACATATATGTTTACAAGAAACACACCTCAAAACAAAAGATTTACACAGAATGAAAGTGAAAGGATGGAAAAAAGTATTCCAAGCAAACAGATATGAAAAAAAGAAAAGCTGGGGTAGCAATACTCATACCAGACAAAATGGATTTCAAAGCAAGGGCCATAAAAAGAGACAAAGAAGGACATTTCATAATACTTAAGGGAACAATCCAAAAAGAAGATATAACCCTAGTAAACATATATCCACGCAACATAGGAACACCCAAATATATAAGGAAAATACTAGAACACTACAAAAAGGATATCAATAGCAACACACTCATAGTAGGGGACTTTAACTCTCCATTATCAACAATAGACAGATCTTTGAAGCAAAGAAACACCAAGGATATAGAGGCATTGAACGACATATTAAACCAAATGGACTTAGTTGATATATATAGAATAGAACTTTTCACCCCAAGGAAGCAAAATATACATACTTTTCAAAGGCACATGGAACATTTTCAAAGATAGGCCACATGATAGGACACAAAACAAGCCTCAACAAATTCAAGAACATTGAAATTATATCAAACATCTTTTCAGACCACAATGCCTTGAAACTAGAAATCAACCTCAAGGGAAAAAATCAAAGACATCCAAACTCATGGAGAATGAATAACATGATATTATATAATGAATGGGTTAACAGTGACATCAAGGAAGAAATCAAGAAGTTTCTGGAAACTAATGATAATGAACACACAACAGATCAAAACCTATGGGACACAGCAAAAGCAGTCCTGAGAGGGAAGTTCATAGCAATACAGGCATACCTGAAAAGGATAGAAGAATCTCAAATAAAAACTCTAACCCTACAGCTACAAGAACTAGAACAACAACAACAAACCAAGCCCTGGGTGAGTAGAAGGAAGAAAATCATCAAGATCAGAGCAGAAGTAAATGATATAGAGACTAAACAAACAATTCAAAAGATCAACAAAACTAGGAGCTGGTTCTTTGAAAAAATAAACAAAATCGACAAGCCTTTAGCAAGACCCATCAAAAAAAAAAAAAAAAAAAAAAGAGAGAGAGAGAGAGAGAGCAAGAGAGAGAGAGAAGACCCAAATAAACAAAATCAGAAATGAAAGAGGAGAAATCATGACTGATATCACAGAAATACAAAGGATTGTAAGAAAATACTACAAACAACTTTATGGCAAGAAATTTGAAAACCTAGATGAAACGGACAAATTTCTAGAAACATATAACCTTCCAAAACTGAATCGAGAAGAAGTAGAAAGCCTGAACAGACCAATAACAAAGAAGGAAACTGAAACAGTAATCAAAAATCTGCCAGAAAAGCCCTGGACCAGATGGCTTCAAGGGTGAATTTTACAAAACATTTAGGGAAGAACTAACTCCTACCCTTCTCAAACTATTCGAAAAAATCTAAGAAGAGGGAAAAATCCCAAACTCTTCTTTTGAAGCCAGTATTACCCTAATTCCAAAACCACATCAAGACGAAACAAAGAAAGAAAACTACAGGCCAATATCACTGATGAACATAGATGCTAAAATCCTCAACAAAATATTGACAAATAGGATCCAGCAACACATTAAAAAAATCATACATCACGATCAAATGGGATTCATCCCAGGGATGCAAGGATGGTTTAATATTCATAAATCAGTAAACATAATACACCACGTAAACAAAATGAAAGACAAAAATCACATGATCCTATCAATAGATACAGAAAAAGCATTTGATAAAGTACAACACCCATTTATGATGAAAACACTCAGCAAAATGGGAATAGAGGGAGCATACCTCAACATAATTAAGGCTATATGCAAGAAACCTAAAGCCAACATCATACTCAATGGGTAAAAACTGAAAGCATTGCCCCTAAGATCAGAAACTAGACAAGGCTGTCCACTCTTTCCACTCCTATTCAACATAGAGTTGGAAGTGCTAGCCACAGCAATCAGACAAGAAAAAGAAATAAAAGGCATCCAAATTGGGAAAGAGGAAGTAAAACTGTAATTATTTGCAGATGACATGATAGTATACATAGAAAACCCAATAAACTCCACTAAAACATACTGAATATAATAAGTGAATTTGGCAAAATAGCAGGATAAAAAGTAAATATACAGAAATCTAAGGCATTTCTGTACACCAACAATAAAATATCAGAGATAGAAACTAAAAAGAAAATCTCATTTACAATAGCAACAAGAAAAATAACGTACCTAGGAATAAACTTAACCAAAGAGCTAAAAGACCTGTACTCAGAAAACTACGTAACACTGAAGAAAGAAATTAAGGAAGATACAAATAAATGGAAGCAAATACCATGTTCATGGATGGGAAGAATCAACATCATTAAAATGTCCATACTGGAGAAACAAGATGGCGGAGGAGTAAGTGGAAGCTACACTAACTTCCTCCCAGAACTAGTCTGGATTTACAACGTAATTATGGAGAAATCATCTGGAATAACCAACCGAACACCAGCTGAAGAGAAGTCTTATAACCACGGAGAGACAAAAAAGGCCGCTACATCACAACGTGACTGGTAGGGAGTGCGGAGACGCGGAAGGGCTGGCTGGGCTCACACGGGTGGCAGCTGAAGGGACTGAGAAACAGAACAGCAGCTGGGGATTCCCCCTGAGAAGGGCAGGGTCCATACCTCCAGCTGGGCTCCCCAGCCTACAGCAACAGAGTGGAAAGTAAAATAGTATCCAGCTGAGAAAAGCGAAAAGCCACAGGGTTTCTTGCTAGCCGGAGAGAAACAGCTGGAGAAAAAGAGCTCTTAAGCGGATCACATACAAAAATATTTTGGCCCCCACTTACCCTGGGCTCAAGCAGAGGGAAGACAGAGAGGACTGGAAATGCTTGGGGAGAGTTTGGTGTGGTGGCTTTGAGGGAAGAGCTGGGGAAAGGGCCGGCCAGGTCCCAGTGCTGACTCATCCCCACACTGCAGGCAGACCATTCCCAGCCAAGTGGCATCAGCCTGAGGGGAAGCAAAGGCCCTGCCTACAGGAATTAAGCTGCCACGCCCACGGTCCTCAAGCCTGACAGCTAATCACAGATTGAATAGATTAACAAGAAGCCAGACAAAGGCAATAGATCCCTGGAAGTCTCCAACAGGCTGCCTAGGCCCAGACTGGTACAGGATCTGACCCCACCAGGGGCAGATCCAGGAAGTGCAGATCATTCTAAGAAGCACCAACAAACAATAGGAGTCACAAAAATGGGGAGACAGAGAAACAACCCCCCCATCGAAAGGAAAGGTAGAATCCCCAGAAAGAATGCTAAATGAAATAGAGGGGAGCCAACTATCAGATATGGAATTGAAAGCATGTATTATGGAGAAGCTCAATGAGCTCAGCGGAAACTACAAAGAACTCCAGAAAAACTACAGTGAACTCCAGAAGAACTATAAGGAACTTACTGAGAATTATACCAGCATCAAAAAGGACATGGAAGCTATCAATAAGAGCCAGGAGGAAATGAAGAATACGATCTCTGAATTGAAGAACACAGTAGAAGGAATTAAAAACAGGCTAGAGGAAGCAGAAAATCGGATGAGCGAGCTAGAGGACAATGTAGACAAAAACTCACAGACAGTGCAACAAAATGAAAAAAGGCTGAACAAGACTGAAGAGGCTCTAAGACAGCTGCAGGACAACATGAAACGTAATAATATCCATATCATAGGAATTCCAGAAGGAGAAGAAGAAGAGCAAGGAATAGAAAACCTCTTTGAAAAACTAATGACAGAAAACTTCCCTCAGATGAAGAGAGAAAGAATCATGCAAGTCCAGGAAGCACAGAGGGTCCCAATGAAGATGAACCCCTACAGGCCCACTTCAAGACACATCATAATTAAAATGGCAACATTCAAAGACAAAGAGAGAATCCTAAAAGCAGCAAGAGAGAAACAACTAATAACATACAAGGGAGCTCCAATAAGGCTATCCTCAGATTTCTCAGCAAAAACACTACAAGCCAGAAGGGAATGGCAAAAAATATTCCAAGCAATGAAAAACAAACACCTACAACCAAGAATACTCTACCCAGCAAGGCTCTCATTCAAAATGGAAGGTGAAATAAGGAGTTTCCAAGACAAAAGAAGGTTAAAAGAATACATCTCCACCAAACCAGTATTGCAAGAGATGCTAAAGGGTCTGCTTTAAGAACATGAAGAAACAGAGAGAGACAGAGAGGAACACGAGTACAAAGGGGGAAAATGACAATGAATAAGAACTAAAAGAAAGAAGGAACTTCTACCATTTGCAACAACATGATTGGAACTAGAGAGAATTATGCTTAGCGAAATAAGCCAGGCGACAAAAGAAAATTACCTTATGCTATCACCTGTTAAAGGAAACTAATGAACAACACAAACAAATGAGCGAAATTGAACCAGAGGTATGTAAACGAGGAATAAACTAACAGTAACAAAGGGGGAGATGGGTGGGAGAGAAGTGGTAAGAAGGGGAAGGGTCTAGTCAAAGAACATGTATAAATGACCCATGGACATGGACAACTGGGTGGGGACTGAATGTGGGAGAAGGGAGGGACAGGGTGCAGAGAAGCAAGAGGGGGAAAAAAGTGAGACAACTGTAATGAAAAAACAAACAAACAGAAAAATTTTTAGTGGGGGAAAAATAAAAATATAAAGAATAGAAATGCAAGTCCAGTGAATATTAGAAGGAGAAGGATTTTCCTTCACACTGTATATATTTTCTCCCTATCTGATCCCTCCAGAATTTGGCATTCTAAAGAAGTAAGTAATGACCTAAGTTTCTTTGCATAAAACTAATAAGACCAGTTGTTAATAACGATTTTTTTTTTGACTAAGACTTTGACTGGAATGTCATGCCTAAAGGAGACATGCTTGGGCTTTGGTTGTTACCAAAAAGCCGTGAGCAACTGGGACTGACCTTCAAAGGTAATAAAAGTCCACGAGATAAAAGGCCTGGTACCTTGGATGGATGAGTGGTCCATAGCAATCTTTCCAGGGAAGGAACGAAGGTTGTTTTCTTGAAAGATGGCTAGAAGGGACCTTAAGGCACAATGGAAAACCAGGAGGACCTGGAAAAGACAGGTGTTTACAGGCAAGGCTGAATGCCAGGTATGTGGCTCAGCTTCTGTGCCCTGAAGGGCAGACTGAAGATCACCCTAAATGTTCCTTGCATAAGTTCCAGCAAAGCAGAACTAAAGATCATAAGTGATCATTTTCTGCTCTTGTTGTGTTTATGCAAATGAACAGGATAAGTTAAAAATGGACTTAATGCAGTCCCTTTAATGACAAGAAGGGTAATCTTAGGGAGAAAAATTGTGATTCAAGGAAAATTACAATGCTCAGTGGTAGACTATAAAGTAATGAAGCTAACCATCTTTAAAGTTTCTTTTCATTTAAAGTTTGTTTTGATTTGAAAATTAAACTATGTCTGTGGTATTATCAATGGTGTTTAATTAACAGGCAAGAAGAATGTCAAATGCCTTGAACTGGATGTCTTTCCAATAGACAGCCCTACAGAATTAGAAACTTGTATGTGGGTTATGTTACATAAATTAACATGTGTTTTCTGTTTTCAAAGGGCATAAGCCTACGATCTCATTACCTGAGTGATTGTCTGTACGTATAGGCCTCACTTAATCCTGTCTGCATTGCTGCCTCCTGAGACTCAATGGTTTGGCTGAACTAAGTGGCTGGTTTGGTGAAGAACGGGGTGGTCTGTGGGCTTCACTTTAAAACTGGTTTCTCTTTTCTATCCTAATGGCTTGGACAGAAAGAGCCCAGAGGCCTGAGAGGGGGGAAACCTAAAATATTTCCCTCAGTCCAAACTAAGTATATTGGGCAAAAGAGTTTTGGACAGGTGAGATGTACCTGCCATACTTTCCTCCAAAGAAATCCTTCTTTTCCCTAATGTGGCACATTGAAAAATTAATACCTGTCTTTTGTCATCTAGTGGTTACGGATTGAATGATGTCCTTTAACCCTGTTGCCCCCAGAATACAACAAGGATGCCAGCCTGTTAAACCAAGCATGCCGTTGTCCAGAGACAGCCAACCAACCTGGAGTCTACACGATCCTTCCCCTTGTGGGAAGGCCACCCTCCCCTCCACACCCCCACTCTTATTAGGGATTTCTTGACCCAAGGGTAGGTAGGACGACGACCATGTCCAGCTTGAAGCAGCTAGAGGAGCTCGAGACCTTAGTCCATTGTTCTTTATAAGATTGTAAAGGGTCTCAAGTCTGAGAGGGAGGAATTGTTATTTTTTATTGTTAAAATATTTAACTAATTAATTAATTATTTTTTTTTAAAAAGAAGAAGAATATATGAAAGGGTGAGCCATGGGCATGGACTTGGGGAGGGGATTGTCGGGGAAGGGGGGTGCTAGGCGGAGTGGAGCAAAGGGGAAAAAATTGGAACTATTGTAACAATATAATCAATAAAATATACTTAAAAATAAAAAAATAAAAAATAAAAAAATAAAAGAAATTTTCTTTCTCATAATAAATTAAACTGAAAGATGAACTGTTAAAAAAAAAGGAAAACAAAAATAAATAGACACAATATGATGTACAGATGATGTATTTATAAAATTGTACACCTGAAACCTATATAATTTTAATAGCCAATGCCACATCAATAAATTAAATAAAATTTAAAAAATAAAATAAAATAAAAAAATGTCCATACTGACTTCTGGTCAACATGGAGATGTAGACAGACATGCTGCGACTCCCTCCACAACTAAGAAAGAATAAAACTACCTCAAAACTAGAAACAACCAGAAGTTCCAGAAAATCAAAGTGCATGGAAGTCCAGCAAAAAAAGATATAAAGAAGAAATACTCATCCAGACAGGTAGGAGGGGCAGAGCCCCAGTGGAGAGGACACAGTGTGGTGGTAGCAGCAGCGGCAACAGCAGCAGCCTGGGGGAAAGTGCAGTCACATGTTTTAAAAAGTCAGGAGGGAGAGAAACAAGATGGCGGAAAAGTGGAAGCTACACTAACCTCCTTCCAGAACTGGTCTGGACTTAAAACTTAGTTTTGGAGAAATCATCTGGAATAACCAAACGAACACTAGCTGGAGAGAAGTCTTATAACCATGGAGAGACAGAAAAGGCCGCTACATCACAATGTGACCGATAGGGAGTGAGGAGACACAGAAGGGCTTGTTGGGCTCAACGGGTGGCAGCTGAAGGGACTGAGAAACAGCTCATCAGCCAGGAGTTCCCCCTGAGAAGGGCAGGGTCTAAACCCCCAGCTGGGCTTCCCAGCCTACAGCAACAGAGTGGAAAGTAAAATAGTATCCAGCTGTGAAAAGTGAAAAGCCACAGGATTTCTTGCTAGCCAGAGAGAAACAGCTGGAGAAAAAGTGCTCTTAAGTAGATCACATACGAAAATATTTTGGCCCCCACTTACCCTGGGCTCGAGCAGAGTGAAGGTAGAGAGGACTAGAGATGCGTGGGGAGAGTTTGGTGTGGTGGCTTTGAGGGAAGAGCTGGGGAAGCAGCCAACCGGGTCCCAGTGCTGACTCATCCCCAGTACTGCAGGCAGATCATCTCCCCCCGCCCCCCAAGTGACATCAGCCTGAGGGGAAGCAAAAGCCCAGCCTACAGGAATTAAGCTGCCATACCCATGGTCCTTAAGCCTGATGGCTAATCACAGATTGAATAGATTAACAACTAAGAAAGTCAGACAAAGTCAGTAGATCCCTGGAAGTCTCCAACGGACTGCCTAGGCCCAGACTGGTACATGATCTGACGCCACCAGGGGCAGATCCAGGAAGTGCAGATCATTCTAAGAAGCACCAACAAACAATAGGAGTCACAAAAATGGGGAGACAGAGAAACAACCCCCCATCGAAAGGAAAGGTAGAATCCCCAGAAAGAGTGCTAAATGAAAAAGAGGGGAGCCAACTATCAGATATGGAATTCAAAACATGGATTATGGAGAAGCTCAATGAGCTCTGCAGAAACTACAAAGAACTCCAGAAAAACTACAAGGAACTTACTGAGAATTACACCAGCATGAAAAAGGACATGGAAGCTATCAATAAGAGCCAGGAGGAAATGAAGAATACGATCTCTGAATTGAAGAACACAGTAGAAGGAATTAAACGCAGGCTAGAGGAAGCAGAAGATCGGATCAGTGAGCTGGAGGACAACATATACAAAAACTCCTAGACAGTGCAACAAAATGGAAAAAGACTGAACAAGACTGAAGAGGTTCTAAGACAGCTGCAGGACAACATGAAACGTAATAATACCCGTATCATAGGAATTCCAGAAGGAGAAGAAGAGGAGCAAGGGATAGAAAATCTCCTTGAAAAACTAATGACAGAAAACTTCTCTAACATGAGGAGAGAAAGAGTCACGCAAGTCCGGGAAGCACAGAGGATCCCAATGAAGATGAACCCCAATGGGCCCACTTCAAGACACATCATAATTAAAACGGCAACATTCAAAGACAAAGAGAGAATCCTAAAAGCAGCAAGAGAGAAACAACTAATAACATACAAGGGAGCTCCAATAAGGCTATCCTCAGATTTCTCAGCAAAAACACTACAAGCCTGAAGGGAATGGCAAAAAATATTCCAAGCAATGAAAAACAAAGGCCTACAACCAAGAATACTCTACCCAGCAAGGCTCTCATTCAAAACGGAAGGTGAAATAAGGAGCTTCGAAGACAAAAGAAGGCTAAAAGAATACATCTCCACCAAATCAGCATTGCAAGATATGCTAAAGGGTCTGCTTTAAGAAGATGAAGAAACAGAGAGAGACAGAGAGAAACACCAGTACAAAGGGGGAAAATGTCAATGAATAAGTGCTGAAAGAAAGAAAGAACTTCTACCATTTGCAACAACATGGCTGGAACTAGAGAGAATTATGCTTAACGAAATAAGCCAGGCAATTAAAGAAAAATACCTTATGCTATCACCTATTACAGGAAACTAAGAACAACACAAACAAATGAGCAAAATTGAACCAGAGGTATGTAAACAAGGAATAAACTAACAGTAACAAAGGGGGATATGGGAGAGAGAGAAGTGGTAAGAAGGGGAAGGGTCTAGTCAAAGAACATGTATAAATGACCCATGGACATGAACAGCTGAGTGGGGAATGAATGTGGGAGAAGGGGGGACAGGGTGCAGGGAAGGAAGAGGGGGAAAAAAGTGGGACAACTGTAATGGAAAAACAAACAAAAAAATTTTTATTGGGGAAAAATGAAAATATAAAGAATGGAAATGCAAGTCCAGTGAATATTAGAAGGAGAAGGATTTTCCTTCACACTGTATATTTTTTCCCCTATCTGATCCCTCCAGAGTTTGGCATTCTAAAGAAGTAAGTAATGACCTAAGTTTCTTTGCATAAAACTAATAAGACCAGTTGTTAATAGAGGGTTCTTTTTAACTAAGGCTTTGACTGGAATGTCATGCCTAAAGGAGACATGCTTGGGCTCTGGTTGTTACCAAAAAGCCCTGAGGAACTGGGATTGACTTTCAAAGGTAATAAAAGCCCATGAGATAAAAGGCCTGGTACTTTCTTTGGATGTGTTGTCCATGGCAATCTTTCCAGGGAAGAAATGAAGGTTGTTTTCTTGAAAGATGGCTAGAAGGGACCTTAAAGCACAATGGAAAAACAGAAGGACTTGGAAAAGACAGGTGTTTACAGGCAAGGCTGAATGCCAGGTATGTGGTTCTGCTTCTGTGCCTTGAAGGGCAGACGGAAGATCACCCTAAATGTTCCTTGCGTAAGTTCCAGTAAAGCAGAACTAAAGATCATAAGTGATCATTTTCTGCTCTTGTTGTATTTATGCAAATGAACAGGATAAGTTAAAAATGGACTTAATGCAGTCCCTTTAATGACAAGAAGGGTAATCTTAGGGAGAAAAATTGTGATTCAAGGAAAATTACAATGCTCAGTGGTAGACTATAAAGTAATGAAGCTAACCATCTTTAAAGTTTCTTTTCATTTAAAGTTTGTTTTGATTTGAAAATTAAACTATGTCTGTGGTATTATCAATGGTGTTTAATTAACAGGCAAGAAGAATGTCAAATGCCTTGAACTGGATGTCTTTCCAATAGACAGCCCTACAGAATTAGAAACTTGTATGTGGGTTATGTTACATAAATTAACATGTGTTTTCTGTTTTCAAAGGGCATAAGCCTACGATCTCATTACCTGAGTGATTGTCTGTACGTATAGGCCTCACTTAATCCTGTCGGCATTGCTGCCTCCTGTGACTAAATGTTTTGGCTGAACTTAGTGGCTGGGTTGGTGAAGAATGGGGTGGTCTGTGGGCTTCACTTTAAAACTGGTTTCTCTTTTCTATCCTAATGGCTTGGACAGAAAGAGCCAAGAAGTCTGAAAGGGGGAAACCTAAAATACTTCCCTCAGCCCAAACTAAATATAATGGGCAAAAGGGTTTTGGACAGGTGAGATGTACCTAACACACCTTCCTCCAAAGAAGCCCTTCTTTTCCCTAATGTGGGATATTGAAAAATTAATACCTGTTTTTTGTCATCTAGTGGTTATGGATTGAATGATGTCTTTTAATCCTGTTGCCAAATCTGTTGCCTCCAGAATACAACAAGGATGCCAGCCTGTTAAACCAAGTATGCCATTCACTGAGGACAGCCAATTGACCTGGAGTCTGCACGATCCTTCCCCATGTGGGAAGGCCACCCTCTCCTCCACACTCTCACTTTTATTAGGAATTTCTTGACCCAAGGGTAGGTAGGACGACGACCATGTCCAGCTTGAAGCAGCTAGAGGAGCTCTAGACCTTCGCCCATTGTCCTTTATAAGATTATAAAGGGTCTTAAATCTGAGAGGGAAGAATATATGAAAGGGTGAGGCAGGAGAGCTTGTATGTACAACCCATGGGCATGGACTTGGGGGGTGGATTGTTGGGGGAGAAGTGGTGCTGGGTGGAGAGGAGTAAAGGGGAAAAATTAGAACTATTGTAACAATATAATCAATAAAATATACTTTAAAAATAAATAAATAAGTAATCTATATTATAATAAAAAGAAAATGTCAGGAGGGACACCTGGGGATCATTCCCAGCTCCTCACCAGAGCAGCTCACTCTCCCAGCTCTGGGGAAAATCAGGCCTCATTGCTTTGACTGTGCAAACCAGTGGGGGTTGAGACGGAGGTAGAAACTGCTGGTCTCTCAGCAGAGCCCACTTGTTTAAAGGGCCCCCATGGTCAAACACTCCTAGAACATCCACAGACCCACCCACTCCGGGAACGACGGCCAGAGCAGCAGCTAGAGGAGCACCCGTTTGGTGCGGAAGTGGGAGAAGTGCCTGGAAAAGGGGCGAGTGCTGGGCAGTTGGTATTGTTCCTTCTCAGACCCCTCCCCCGCATACAGTGTCACAACGTGGTGAAACAGGATGCCCATTACTGACAAATCCCTAAGGCTCTGCTTCTTACAACGTAACAGGAGCGACAGCTCTCCCTGGGACATGGAAGCAAACAAACACAGGAGACTTCCAGCCAAGATGGAGGCCTAGACTGACACTCTCCATCTCCCTCCACAACTAAGAAGGAAAACAACTACCACAAAGCCAGCAATAACCAGAAGTTCCAGAAAATAAATGGAAGTCCCACATATGAAGTTATAAAGAAGTGGTGCTCATCTGGACAGGTGGGAGGGGCAAAGTCGGGGAGGGGAGGTCAAGCTGAGCTGTCCACGGCAGCAGCAGCGATGGAGGCAGGACAGCAGTAAGCACAGACACCCGTATTTAAGGGGAGGCAAGAAGCGCTTGGAGAGCATCCCAGGCTGCAGACCAGACCTATCAGCTTATGATTCCAAAGCTGGGGAAGGCAGACCCTCATTGCCTTGGACTGTGAGGCCCGGAGGGGGTGGGGACGGAGGAGGAGACTCCTGGTCTCTCAGCGAAGAGTGAACGGCAGGAATCTACATTGGACCCCCACCCTCGCAGAAAATGCCACAGCGTGGTGAGACGGGTCACCCGGTAGTGACGAGGGCACGGGGCTCTGCCCCTCTATAGCATGGGAGATGTTACAGCCCTGCCCAAAAAGCAAAGGTAAACACAAAACTGTTCAAGATGGCAGAGATCATGATAGAGATCTCAGTGATGCAGCTGACCGGACAGCAAATTTCTAATCTAACGAAGCAGCAGATAGGAAATCTTTTTGAGGCACAGTTCAGAGCTTTGGTAATAAAAGCGCTTACAGACCTAACAGCAGATCTTCAACAAGACAGGGAAGGAATGAAGGCTAGTCCTGCTGAAATGAACAAAAACACATATGAAACTAGTGGTGAGGGCAAGAAAACCAGGGATCAAATCAACAAATCGGAACATAGGGAAGGAATAAACAGTCAACCAG
Source organism: Furipterus horrens (assembly GCF_987537825.1). Taxonomy (NCBI): domain Eukaryota; kingdom Metazoa; phylum Chordata; class Mammalia; order Chiroptera; family Furipteridae; genus Furipterus; species Furipterus horrens. Next base: position 73,787,219 of record NW_028327175.1, read on the forward strand.
TACAGAAACAGGGAACGATAAGTGAGGAAAATAAGGAGAGGCTCAGAAACTTATCAGACAGCTCTAAGTGAGCCAACATCTGGACCATAGGGTTGCCAGAAGGTGAAGAAGAACTAGAAATGGAAAAATTATGTGAAAAAATAATGAAGCAGAACTTCCCTAACTTGGGGAAGGAAATAAACTGACAGGTCCAGGAAGCACAGAGTTTCAAAACAACTGGACCCAGGGAAAACCACACCAAGACACATTATAATCAAAATGTCAACAATTAAGGATAAAGAGAGAATCTTAAAAGCAGCAAGAGAGAAGAAGAGAATTACATACAAAGGGGTCCCAATAAGACTGTCAGCTGGTTTCTTAAAAAATTCTTCAGGCAAGAAGGGAGTGGCAAGAAATATTCAAATAATAAAAAGCAAAAACCTACAACCATGTTTACTCTATCCAGCGAAACTGTCATTCAGAATAGAAGGGCAGAGAAAGTGCTTCCAGGACAAAGTAAAACTGAAGGAGTTCATTAGATCCAAACCACTGTTATATGAAATGTTAAAGGACTTGTTTAGGAGAAAGAGGATCAAAATTATGAACATTCAAATGAAAACTGTATCACAACTACCAACAACAGAAGCTAGGGAACCAAAACAAAGACAAACTAAGTAGGCAACGAGAATGTGAACAGAATTATAGGTATGGGGAAAATTATGGGTGGAGGTCAGCAGGGAGGGGGAAGAGGGGAAAGGGAGGGAGATGGTGCAGGAATTAAGAAGCATAGTAGGAGGGAGTGGAGTAGATAGGAAGATGTTGAGAAGAACTATATGCACAACCAATGGGCATGGACTAAGGGTGGGAGACAACTGGAGGGATATCACTTGGTGAAGGGGAACAAAGGGAAAAGAAATTGGGACAACTGTAACAGCATAATCAGTAAAGCATATTAAAAAAATCTAAATCCAAAAAATTAATTAATTAATTAATTAATTTAAAAAATCTTCATACTACCCAAAGCAATTTACAGATTCAACCCAATCCCTATTAAAGTACCAATGACATATTTCACAGACCTAGAACAAATACTTCAAAAATTTATATGGAACCAAAAAAGACCCCGAATAGTCAAAGCAATCTTGAGACAGAAGAACACAGCAGGAGGAATCACAACACCTGACATCAAACTACTACAAAGCCACTGCGATCAAAACAGTCTGGTACTGGCATAAGAACAGACATATAGATCAATGGAACAAAATAGAGAGCCCAGAAATAAACCCAGGCCTCTATGGTCAACTAATATTTGATAAAGGAGGAAGGAACATAAAATGGAGTGAGAAGAGCCTCTTCAACAAATGATGTTGGGAGAAATGGACAGGGACATGCAAAATAATGAAACTAGACCACCAACTTACACCACACACCAGAATAAACTCAAGATGGATCAAAGACTTAAATGTAAGATGTGACACCATAAAAGTCCTAGAGGAAAACACAGGCAGAAAAATTTCAGATATTCCATGTAGCAATATTTTCACCAATACATCCCCTAAGGCAAGGGATATGAAGGAAAAAATAAACAAATGGGACTATATCAAACTAAAGAGTTTCTGCTCAGCAGAAGAAAACATTAGCAAGATCAAAAGGAAACCAACCATAAGGGAAAACATATTTGCCAATGACACCTCAGACAAGGGATTGATCTCCAAAATATGTAAAGAACTTACACATCTCAACACCAAGAAGTCAGACAGCCCAATTAAAAAATGGGCAAAAGACCTGAACAAACACTTCTCCAAGGAGGATGCACAGAGGGTCTATAGACACATGAAGAATGCTCAACATCACTAACCATCAGAGAGATGCAAATAAAAACCACAATGAGATACCACTTTGCACCTGTCAGAATGGCCATCATCAACAAATCAACAAACAACAAGTGCTGGTGAGGATGTGGAGAAATGGGAACCCTAGTGCACTGTTGGTGGGAATGCAGACTGGTGCAGCCACTATGGAAAACAGTACGAATTACCTCAAAAAAACTAAAAATGAAACTGTCTTTTGAACCAGTGATTTCACTGCTAGGATTTTACCCAAAAAACCCTAAAACACCAATTCAAAAGAATTTATGAACCTCTGTGTTCATAGCAGCACTGTTTACAATAGCTAAGTGCTCGAAACCACCTAAGTGCCCATCTGTAGATGAGTGGGTCACAAAACTGTGGTACATTTACACAATGGAATACTATGCAGCAGAAAGAAAGAAGGAACTCCTGCCATTTGCGACAACATGGATGAAACTAGAGAGAATTATGCTTAGTGAAATAAGCCAGGCAATAAAAGAAAAATACCATATGATATCACCTAATACAGAAGACTAAGGAACAACACAGAACAAGAAACAGAATAACAGTTATCAGGGGGGAGGGGGCAGGGAGAGAAGGGGGATAAGTAAGAGAAGGATTTCGTCAAAGAACATGTATAAGTGACTCATGGACATGGACAACGGCGGGGGGATATGACTGTAGAAGAAGAGGTGGGCTGGGTGGGGGCAAGCAATCGGGGCAAAAATAGGACAGCTGTAATTGAAAAAAAAATTTTAAAGAAAGGGAATCTCGCAATGAAAAGATGATGAGAAATATGATAACTAGTGGGTATTGTTAAATAAAATTAAGATTCGTTTTCTCTTTCCATGTACCTCAAGAAAATATCTTTTCTGAAAGACAGAAGTATCAGAATAATACTGTTAAAGGAAATGACCAGGTTTCTACAACATTTTGCCATTTGTAGATAGTCCTAGTAGAAGTTGTGTGTCTAGATTATTTGGCTTGGGCTCTCCTATGACTCAGTAAATGATCAAATATCCATTTTTGTGGCTTTCTGAAAGAGACATTCACCACGATGGCACAATCAGCAGATGACAATGGATTTCTTCTTCTCTGTTGTCATCGTGGTCACTAAAGTCAATCACTCCTGCCCACTGGCTATCAGCTCACTGCAGCGGAAATCAGAAATGACATGAAAAGCCGGAAAGAAAATGTGTACTTCAGTCTCACACAAAGATCTAAAAGGCGAGATCTAGACTGTGCTCTTCTCAGAATTTGGATTAGAAATCGGCGGAGATGGAGTCTTGGAGAATAGCGCCACTGGCATTATGACTCACCATTTGAGGATTTCATTAGGAGGGGAAGTACATGTCCTTCAGCCAGTCATCAGGAAAGCATGACTGCCTGCTTATTCCTCCAAATCCTGCAAAATTTAGCTGGAGAGGGTAGGAGTCTGGGGGTGGAAACTGCAAAACTGTAATGATTTCCTTGTCTAAATCCAATCTTTTCTATTTCAAGTCATGAAAAGACATATTTTTAGATGGATTGATAGACATACAGAGTGTACATTATATAATCTTTTCATAAACATTTACCTGTCAATGTCTGTAACTTAGGGTGCCTTTAAATAAAATCTCAACTGAATTAACCTAAAATAAAATGTTCTCCATACAAGTTCCCAAAAGAAGGTGAACCCTAAGAAGGACTACTTAAATTCATTCCAGAGAAAATGAGGAATAAATGAGAATACCAGGTAGAGTTAGAGGGTTATTCAGATGAACTGATTTCTATATAATATGAAGGAAGATTAGAGCTTATAGGGTTCTGAATTTTAAAATGTATCACTGCATGGAAGCAGAGAAAATATTTTACTAAGAATTTTGTTCTGATGTCTGATTAACACTTTCGTCCCTTGGTAGAACACAGCATTTTGGAAGGAAAGCACAATTTAGATAGTCCTTTCACTCATTCAATAAAAAAGAGATTGAGGGCTTCCCATTAGCCAGGCACAATGTTAGGCTCTGGATAAGATGTTGAACCAAAAAGAGACCTTTCTCACTCATGCAGCTGAGAAGCTAGTGGGGATGGGGAGAGCAGTAAACAAATACTGTCACTGTTGAATGTATAATTATAAACTGAGGTAAGTGCTTTAAAAGAAAAGACTGGAGCCCTATAAAAAGCAAAGAACAAAGGACTCCAGGTTGGGGGTGCAGACACAGGGAGGCTTCCCTAAGAAAAGGCTGTTTGAGCTGAGATCTAAAGGACAAGGCTGAGTTAAAGCTAACTGAGAAAGGCATTCTAGACCCAGATAAGAGCATGCCCAAAGGTGGACCCCCACACTTAGGCTCAACACCCACAGGGGCCAAGCCCTGCAGCTCCTAGTTAAGGATTTGGTCTTTATTCAAAGAACAGTGGGCAGCCATTCAAGGGTTTTAAGCAGGTTGGTGACATGATCGGATCTGTCCTTTGAAAAGAGTACTCTGGCTGCAATGTTGAAAACAAATTGGAAAGACATTGTCTAAAAGCCATTGTTTCGCTAAGTAAATGCTAAGGCATGCAGCCACCATAATCACTTTCCTGTGGTCACCTGACCCTACTGATATTCTTCTGCACCCCTGAAGACATTTGGAAGCTATTTTAGGTGGAGGATTAAGAATTTCTTGATCGCAGATTATTATATGATTATGTTAACATTTGGGCTAGAGACACAATGCCTTTCTGTCTGCTCCAGGTTTTGATTGGCACTCTAATCACCATTCTAGTCAGTGATAGTACAAACAAGGCCTAACAAAAAAACTTCCACATTTTGTAGTCAGGGAGAATATCATGTTACCCTTCTCCTCCCACCTCTGTCATGGTACACGCTCATCATCTTTCTGGTTTCCTTGTCTGCACTTTGACTCTCCATGCACCTCACCTTGTCTCTTACTTTCTGCTTTCCCATCTTGCCTAGACCCTGGTCAGTTACTTCAACAGGACAGAGCTGTGGATACCAGGCAGGATCCAGTCCTCCAGACTAGCCTGTAACTGTGTCTTAGAAAGGCCTGGTTGCAAAGGCCCATTCACCAATTTTTAACTAACCAAGACTAAAACAATGAGGAAGAGTTGCCCTCATCAGAAGCCTGAGTCACCCCAGGTTATCTCGGGATTAGTCTTGGAGCCTGGTGAGGACTGAGCCACAGTGTAGAGTTGGTGGTCTCAGCTTAAGTACATGGAGGGAAGCAGGGACAGGGAGCCACTGGGTACCCAATGCTTGATTACCCCAGCCCAGACAACCTGCCTTTCACCATACCTGCTGCAGAATGTTGTTGTAGAGCTGATGTACTTAGACAGTATCCAAAATCTACCCTTCATCATGTGTGAAACTCCTGGCAACATTCCAGGCAAGTGACCATTGGCTGGTGTCAGTAATGTGGCTTCACTTATGTCTTCCTTATATGGAGCCCAAGCAGACTTCCACTAACTTAAGCTAATTGTGGCCTCTGCCCCCATACAGAAGGCTAATCCTTCCTTCACAAAATGGTCCTTTTGTACTTGAAGCATGTCATTATGTCTCCTCAACCTTCCCCAGCCTGAAGCTCCCTATTCCCTTGCATGAGTGTTTCTCTGGTGAGGTTTCCTGGGCCCTGCTGTTCCACTTATACTTCTTCGAACCTGCTAAGTGTTGGAAAAATACCATTCTAAAGCTTGTGTAATTGGCTGATTAAATAAGCTGGGCTTGATCAACTGTATTCTTGTATCCATTCTTTTCAAACCAGTTCTTTTTCCATCTGTGTACAAAATTTAAAACAGACCCTCATAGTTTTTCCCCTATTGGAAATATTAGTTTCTTAGTTTGGACACTAAAATTTAATAACTCTGTAATGCCAGTCCAGTCCCTCTGTTTAGTTAAAATTCCAAATACATATTCAGTCTAGGTGTTATGCCATGCTCCTGCTCAGGTCTGACTGCATCTGTGAAGCCCAGAGTTGTGGGACAGAGTATGGTTGCCTATGTTACTGTTTCCTAGCTCTTCCGTTCCTAACTAGTTCCTGTTTCTAAGCACTCCTTGGTGGGGCGGGGGTGGGAGAGACCAGGAGAAATTGGCTGGTACAGTTAAATCTGTTGATGGTTTCTAGGCATAATGATTGTAAAGTTGATTCTTTCTCTTATGTGGCACTTGCATGTTCCTTGGAGATGCTCTGCTGGTGACATCTAAACCAGTGCATATCAAAGTGAGGTCCACAAATAACAGAATTATTCTCACCTGGAAGCTTGTTAGAAATACACCTTTTGGGACTCCTCTGTCCTAAGGAATCACGATCTCCAGGAGTATGGCCTAGGGGTCTGTTTTAACAAGCCCGCGGCGTGAGTCTAATGCAAGCTCAAGTTTGAGAAGCACTGGTCTAAACAGTGGTTGGTAACTTACTCCTCTGGCCAGGCCCTGGCAGGCACATTGGACCTCTAGGCCTGTGTTCTTTTGCCGAGCTGAGCCCAGAAGTAAACCTCAAGACACTATGTTTTCTTTGTAGCAAGTGGCAGTACAGTCCCTCTCAACACATCTTATCGTTGCTGTACTCCTCAGAGGTTCCTGCACCTCAACTGTCCATTGTAGACTTTTGGGGAAATGAGGACTTGTCTCTGTGTCCCAGACTTCAAGAGATATGTGCCAACCTCCTAAAGAGTTTTCTTGAAGCCTCTCTCTTGGCCCAAGGAGTAGAGTATGCTCCTCTCTTTTAGCTCCCATGGATGTGGGTGATGGGCTTATGCCGATCAAACTGGATTTACATTCTGTTACCAAGTTCTACAAAAGTGACCTAGCACACACCCCTTTGTTTTATTCATAAACTTTGTGGTCTGTTTCAAAAGACAACAGAAGAGCTATATTTCATATCTTGGACATGGCACCCAAAACTCAATCCGATAGGGTAGCTGTACTTGGCTCTGCGAGCTACTTTTAGTAATGTAGTCCAAGTTCACACTAGTCACATGTCACTGATATACAGGGTGGGGCAAAAGTAAGTTTACATTTGTGAGTATGCAAAACATGGAGTTTATTCTTATGTTATTATTTATTAATTATTGTATTATTTTCCACATGAACAGCTGTCACCATATTTTGCCTCACCCTGTACAAAGCATATACTGTTGAGTCTCTTAAATCATTTTCACTCACACTCCTATTTAGTCATGTCTCCCAAATTTATTCTTAGCTAGGTCTTTGTGTCATTTCTAAAGTAGATTTATGCTTCTCTTCTATATTTACCATAATTTTGTGCCATTCCTACCTTTCGTATTCACATACTGCTGAGCTGAAGGAACTTTCAGACATTGACTTGCCCAGTATCTGGGCTACCTGTCTGACTATGCTGCACACTTTCAGAAATAATCACTGCTCCCATTATTCTTAATATACTCCCTTTTTGTTGATCAGAATTAAGGAGAGGTTACTATTTTTCTGGTCCATTCCTCTACAACTGAGAGATGAAATTATCATCAAGGCAAATGAAGAATTGATCAGATGTTGTGCTGTCATCGCGTTAAATATCCCACAGATGCTCATTATGCATACGCACTAGTCACTCTCCTTGGCTGGGTATCCACTGCTTCTTAACTGCTCTTCATTGCTTCTCCATGGAGATTACACCAGATCTCCTTTACCCCCTTAAAATCCAGGTACCATTTGTTCCCATTACTCCCCATAGATCAGTCCCCGTCCATTTAAATAAAAGAATTGATGTTAGACAATATGAGCTCCCTGAACTCATTTTCTCAACCTCAAAATCTCTCCCTAATTTGACTCTTTTACCCTCTCCTTGTTATCTTAGAAGACATCTCTCTTATACTTGCCAAGACAATGCTTCCCTCTTCATCACCTTTTCTCATCCCCTTTGGAATTTTTAATTAATTAGTTAATCAATTAATTATTGTCTCTTTAATGTTTCTCTTTCCATTAGCCCCCCTGACATTAGCTAAATACAATTTTAAGCCTCATTTCCTACAAACCAACCAACAAGAAAATATCCCTTGACCCTTAAGTTGTCCTCATGTTGTTTTTCTTGGCTTCATTCCTGTTAACTTATCTGTGCTCATTTTCTCCATTCTCCTGATAACTTTCCATCCAAAGTTGGTCAACAATCTCCTAATCATCAAATCCAAAGGCCTTCTCTTATTTTTCATCTTCTTGGAACACCTAACCTTTTCATTTTACACTTTATACTCCTGACTCTCTCCTGAGCATGGAAGTCCTCAATATATATCAGCCCTAGTTATAGTAACTGCGTCAGCTTCAAAACTGATCACCCTACTGCTCATCTATTTGTTGTATATTTTTGCCAGAATTACCTTCCTAAAGGAAAATCAACTTTGCTTAAATATTATAAATAATCTAGCCTCAACATCCATTTCCAGTTTATTGCCTTTTTTTTTTATCCTCATCTGAGGACATGCCCATTGATTTTAGGGAGGGGAAGGGAGGGATATAGAGGGATAGAAACCTTGATGTGAAAGAGAAGCATCGATTGGTTGCCTCTCCCACACACCCCAAACAGGGATGTACCCTAACTGGAAATCAAACTCACGACCTTTCAGTTTATAGGACAACTCTCCAACCAACTGAGCCACAGTGGTCAGGGCTGCCTAATGTTTCCTGACACCATCCAAAGTGGATAAAACAAAATGAAACCATTTCCTCTCCTCCAAAAATGTGTTCTCATTTCTTCAATTTTTTGATTATGCTGGTTTTCCCCTTTGAACTTCTTTTCTTTACAAGTTCTTTATGCCGTAGTATTACTAATTCTTTAAGATCTATCACAAATACTACCTCTTCTGTGAAGCTTTGCCTGATTCCTTAAATGGGTGATTTCTTTTTCCTTTACATTTCTACAGCCTATTGGCATTTCTCATGTTGTACATTCAAATACATAAATGTGAATAATTACTAAATTTAAAGAGTATAACATCTTTCCAAAATGACATATTTCTACCACAATGAAAACAATATAAACTGCTCCACCATTCTTATCTTGCATTAGTTTAAACAAAACACCACCTGAGAACTGGGAAAACCATAATTTTCTTTAATGTTTTGCCTGTAATTTGTAAAACAACAGAAAATATTCCTGTGGACATGTTTAAAATTTTTCCCAGATGCCATAATTTCAGTACTGTATGGCAATGTCTTCATGACACTCACTGAACATCCAGATGCTGAAAGAGTCTGGAGGACAGGAACTAAAAATGATTAGCAATTTTGGAAATAGGTCCTATGTGGAAGTAATTTATATATGAAGGAGGAGGAGGTGAGGGAGGAGGAGGAGGGTGAATGATTTGATTCATAAAAGAAAAGGTAGGGGCAGGAAATGTTAGCAATTAGTTTCTGGGTGTCTAAGAAAACTATTATATGAGTGAGGGTGAGCAGCTGTTTCATGTTCCTACTCAGAGGAGGACAAACAGTTTGGGCCATCGCAAAAGAGATTACCAAGACACAGCAGGAAAAAGTCTCCAGACTCCAATGTTGGGGAAAAGTGTTGTCAAAGGAATGGAGGAGAGACATCTTCCTACACTGAGTCAGGAGGGTACACTGTCTGGGAGATAAGATTCCAGAGATAGGCTCATTTAGGGTTATTTTATTGAGGTCATACATGTAGAGAAAAAATGATTCTATCACACATGTTAGGAATCTAGCCTATACCCAAGGAAGAAAGAAAGGTTCTGAGAATCTGGCATTTTGGGTAGACGCAGAGTCTTTAAAATGCCATTCTGGTTGTTTCTCATGGATCACTCCCTCCCTAGTTCTGTGACCCTGGGGAAGTTATTCAACTGCTCTAAGAATCAGTTTTCTCATTTGCCAAGTGGGTATAATAGCTGTGCCTCCTTCACAGAAATGTGAGTAGTCATTGAGGTAATGCACAATAAATGTTAATTTTTATTATTTTATTAGATATGTAGCACTTTTTTAGTACTATGTTAGACATATTTCCAATCATTATCTCCTTTACTGAGCAAACATCCAAACCCTATATAAAATAGGTTGATATGATGACTTTGTACCAGAGTTATGTTCTTTAATTAAAAATGAAAGCCCTAGGTATCAAAGACCAACCTGCTGAGTTTCCTTACCTTTCCCAACCATGAGACATTTCCCTGATGTCTGCAGCATGTCTTTGACATCTGGGACAGAAGTCCAATTTGCCTCCACCCCCATGTGGCTCCACCTGTCACCAATATGTGATCTTTATAAAATTAAACTGAGAATGTACCAACATTTTTTTTACTATATTTCAACCTAAAGCCATTAAGCACACAAGTATGGTGTCTGTTTAATAAAATGAATGAATACGGAAAAGAAAATTTCTGTATTTAATGTCACATCTTTAAAACAATGTCTATACCCTTTAATGTATTCATGTTCAATTTGAGCTATAATGTATTTCTCACCACCTGATAAACTTGTGATAGATGATCTATTTGTTGCCAGTGATTAAAACAAAAAGTGTATTTTCTTCTGGGTAATTGCTCCTTTCTTCCTCTATCATTTACCTTCAGGAAAAGCCATTTTCTCAAGGATTCCAGGGTGTGAGTCTTTTAGCTGTTCTCTGTTTATATCAAGTGAAGAAAGCATCATTCTTATCTTCCCAGTAGTTATTGCATATCAATATACACACCTGGTAAGCTTTCAATTCCCCATCTGAAAATCAGTTTAAAAGCACAGAATGCTAAAGTTACCTATGTAGTTGTATTAGAGTTTGTGTCCATAAGGACTTTTTTTTTCTTTTTTTGGTAAGGAAAGTTCAGATTCTCGGGTGCACGGATAATGAGGCATATGCTCCATTCTTGGCAAAACAAAGAGTTCAATACAAAGTGTTACACATAGCTTAATGCAAAAAAATATATTAATGACTATCTCTATATTAACAATGAAATTTAACAATCCTAACTGTGGGCTTGAATTTATATGGCTGAGTCAGAAAGAGTCATCATAATTGGAATTTCGGGAACATGTTTGGATGATAGAAATCAGTGGGGCATGACAATCTTTACTCTGAGTTATACATAAAGATAGCTTAGGACTGGAATGGGGCATACATGATGTATAAAGGAATCCTTAGACACTATGAAAATAGTTTACCACTGTGAGGAGAAAGAGAAAAGGTTAAATTACTTTGGCTATAAAACCACATGAAATGCAAAAACCAACTGAACCAACTTTGTTTTCCAGATTTCTTCAGAACTGCCTAATGCTGAAGTTAGAGGAGGATACAAAGATAATTTTGGGATATGCCTGACATGTTGCAACAGAAACAGAAACAACAATGATAAAAGTTTTAAATGATCCTAGGAAGGACAAAGAAAATAACATTGCATAGATTAAACGAAGCATTCTTTTATAGAGGATGCCTAAAATGTCAGGCTTTGGTGGAAGAAACACTTGGGTGTGAGCCCCAGCACCACCTCTTACTCTCTTTTAGAACTTGGGAAAGTCCTTCACCTCACTGAGCTTTAGTTTCCTCTGCAAAGTGAGCACAATAACACACTGACTACATGGAGCTTAGATATGAATAAAGACATTAGCACAGGGTTGGAGCCTCAGAGTAAAAGCTTGATGAATGTCAACTATGGTGTTAATGATGAGGGTGGAGATGATGAAGAGGAAAAGAAAGAGAATGAAGAAGAAAGTCAGCTAGATTCTATAGCAATGATCTTTGTCAGAAGAGATTCCTAAGAGGAAAGAATTATCTGGTGATGAAATGGGAAAATGGGTAAAACATATTATTGTAAAGCATTTAGATACATTCCTTTATTTGTCCTTGTAGAATATTCATTGTAAACTTGAAACAGAGTTGTATGCCTTTGTCAGAGTGAAAAGAGGAATTATTTTTCAAAACCTAGAATTAAGAACAAACCTTATATATGCTATTAAAAACTTCTGTCCTGCCCTAGCCAGGGTGGCTCAGTTGGTTGAGCATTGTCCTGTAAAGCAAAAGGTCATTGGTTCAATTCCCAGTCAGGGCACATGCCTGGGTTGTATGTTGGGTCCCCTAACCGGGTGTATGTGAGAGGCAACCAACTGATATTTCTCTCCCTCTCTCTTTCTCTCTCACTCTTTATCTAAAAATTTAATATTAAAAAAAAGTTTGTCCTTCAGCTAAAACTTATATAGCTAAGAATTGATTAAAGAGAACAGCTTATTCACTTTCCCTAGTCTGTAGTGACAGTCGAAATGGAGGGTGTCACATCTAAAGTTAAGGCTCAATAAGCAGACTTTCTTAAAATTTACAAGCTGATTATAAAATCTGTATGAAAATGCAAAAGACTTCAAACATTTGGAGCGATCTTGAAAAAGAAGAACAAAGTTGGATGACTTACACTGCCTAATTTCAATATTTTGGGAAGCTATAGTAATCAAGACAGTGTGATACTGGCATAAAGATTGACAGAGCAATGGAACAGAATAGAGAGCACAGTAATAATAGACCACTTAGTAGGTCATTTGACTTTCAGCAAAGGTGCTAAAGTAACCCATTAGGAAATAAAACTTTTCACAAGAAATGGTACAATAAATAAAAGGAAATAAATATCATTAAATTGGATCGTCGTCGTCGTCGGCAGCCGTCCGTCTCGAGAGACGATGGCGTAGCTTCCTGAGAGTCTATCTGCACCGCCAAGAATGGCTGTGCAGTCCGATTCGGGAGTGACAATCCCTGCTGCACTTGGTACAGGTGAAGGCAGATGGCTGTTGTTGCTGCTGCTGACGCTGCTTCCGCCTCGATCTTTTCTGGGCCGCCTCCTCGTTGCGCGCAGCCTCCGCGCGTGACGTACCTTGCCTGACCGCGAGCCTCCAGGCTAGGCGGTCGTCTGCTTGAACTTCCCATGTGTTGAGATTGATGGAGCATTGTGTCATGTCCTTTTTGCAGATGTCTTTGAACCGCAGTTTTGGGCGCCCTGTCATCCTCTTGCCTTCTGCTAGCTCGCCGTAGAGGAGGTCTTTGGGGATACGGCCTGCATCTATTCTTTTGACATGGCCGAGCCACCTGAGGCGTCTCTCGCTAAGAACTGCATGCAAACTGCTCATATTGGCTCGCTTCAGCACCTCGGTGTTGGGGACCTTATCCTGCCAGGCGACATGCAGGACACGTCGCAGGCACCTCATGTGGAAGCTGTTGAGTTTCCTTTCGTGCCTTGCGTAGGTGGTCCACGTCTCGCTGCCATAGAGGAGAGTGCTGAGTACGCAGGCTTGGTAGATGCGCAGTCTGGTTTTCTCAGTGAGGCTGGAATTGTTCCACGCTCGCCGGTTCAGTCTGGCCATAACTGTGGCTGCCCTGGCGATTCTCCGGTTGACCTCCAAGTCGACTGACAGAGAGCTCGAGATGGTGGACCCGAGGTAAGTGAAGTCGTTGACAACCTCCAGGGTGTATCTGTCGATGGTGATGCATGGGGGAGTCCCTGTGCCTTGAGCCATAACGTTCGTCTTCGTCAGGCTGATGGCTAGTCCGAACTCCTTGCATGCGTGGGAAAGGCAAGTGACTAGCTGCTGGAGTCCCTCTTCGGAGTGTGATGTCAAAGCTGCGTCGTCGGCGAAGAGCATCTCACGGATGAGCACCTCTTTGACTTTGATTAAATTGGATATCCATATGGTAAAAGGTGAACCCTGACCCCTAGCTCACATTATACACATCAATTAATTCAAGATGTATAATAAACCTAAACATAAAGATTAACACCATAAATTTTTAGGAAAAGACATAGGAGAATATCTTCATGATTTAGAGGTAAGTTAAGGTTTTTTTCCTGTGATAGAACAAATAAATCCTAACCATCAAGAAAAAAATTGATAAATTAAACTTCATCAAACAAAAAAATTTGTCTCATCAAAAATACACTGCTAAGAAAATGAATAGGCAAACTGAAGACTGGGAGAAAATATTTGCAAAACATCTATTTGGCAAAAGGCTGGTATGCAGGACATAAAGAATTTCTACAGCTCTGTAATAACTCAATAAGAAAGGGGACAAAGAATAGAAACAGACACTTTCCAAAAAAAGGCATATGAATGGCAAATAAGTATATTGAAACATGCTTAACATCATTAATCATCAGGGGAATACAAATTAAAACTACAATGAAATGCCATTACATATCCACAATAAAGGATAAAATTTGAAAAGACTAACATTAAAAGTTGGCAAAGGTGTAGAGTGATTAGAACTCTCAAATGTTATTGGTAGGAGTGAAAAAAAAGGTATAACCTAGAATAGGTACAACCCACTTTATGCCCCAAACTTCTACTCTTAGGTATATACCCAAAGGAAATTACAACACATGTCCACAAAAGCTTATCCAATACTGTTTATAGAAGATTTATTCACAATAGCTAAAAACTAGCAACAGTCCATCAACAGGATAATGTAGAAATAAACTCTGCCCTGTTCATACATGAAATATTTCTCAGAAATAAAATGGGAGAAAACTACATTGATTACATACAACAATATGAATGAATCTCCAAATCAGTATCGAGGGAAAAAATCTTTACACAAAGATTCCGCTTATAGAAGTTTTAGAAAAGACAAAACTAACATAGTGGAAAATGTCAGAACAGTGAGTACCTGAGGGAGGTTACAATTGACTGGGATGGGGATGGGGGAACTTTCTGGAGTGTTGGCAATGTTCTTTATTTGCATAGGATTTTGGATTACACAAGTATATTCATTTGTCAAAATCCACAGAATGTTTAATTAACATTCGTGCATTTAATTATATATAAGGTTTATCTTAAATAGAAAATAACCCTGTATAGAAATATTGAACCCTAGTTAATGACATGCATGCTGAAATGTTTGGGGGGAAGTGTCCTGATGTTTGAACTGGCTTTGAAATGTGTCAGAAATTAGATGGATGGGTAGATGCATAGAGGTATGGATAGTTATGTGATAAAATAAGTATAGTAAAATGTTAACCTTATAATCTAGATAGAGGCTATATGGGTGTTCACTGTAAAATTCTTTTAACTTTTCTGTGTGTTTGAACATTTTCACAATAAAATGTTGGGAAAGAAATTAAGGCTGAATGAGGAGCCAAGTCCCAGATGGGTGAGTTTGATCCTTCTCCCGTTGAGTATAGAATGGGCACCATGAAGAGTTTAAGCAGGGCAGTGCTCTCATTGGATTTACATTTTAAATGACCTCTCAGCTGAAGTGTACAGGGTGCAGTGTAGGCATCGGGGTAGGAACTAACTTCGTGAGAGAGCAGTTAGGAAGCTATTCCAGTCATCCACATGAGAGACTTAACAGGGAAAGATCCTAAGAATTACAACAGGTTATGGTTTAGGTATTAGGGGAGAGGGTCGGGAAGGAGTCCAAGATGGCTCCCAGGTTTCTGGCATTGTTCAGGGTCAACTGCAGTGACAACCTCTAAGAGGAAACAGTGATGAAGCAAATGAGTGGTTGGAGTGGGGTTAGGGGTAAGAAAAGATGTTTCATTCCATATCAGACATGTTGAATTTGAGTCACTGTGGTTCTCTGAGTTGAAGGTATCCAGGTATTAGTAAGTAATACGGGTATAGGTTGGCGATACGGATTTTAAAATCACTCACTAAATGATGGTAGTTGAAACCAATACCAATGGATGAGAACAAAATGAGAGCCCTGAGGTTCCTGACACTTGTGGGGTTAGCTGAGGATGAGGGGCAAGCAAATGAGCCTGAGGAGAAGCAATGTGGATCAATGTTTGTAGTTCTTTAAAGTACTAATGACAAAATTCATACAGAAGAGGGTACAAATAACCCTGTTAGAGTTTTTGGGGCAGTTTTCACAAAGGAAATGTTACTTGAACAGGACTGTAAAGGGTGATAAAAGAAGAGTAGAAGGAACAAGATGATAGGCCAGGAGCTTCAAGAACAAACTTCAGGGCATGTTTTTTTTAAACTCTAGGTTGGGGATTGCAGTGTGGCATTTTAACCAGATGTGAGACTTTGGGTATATAGGGAAGGACAGCCTGATATAAACCACTAGGTAACTGCAGTGCACATCAGAATCCCTGGAGGGCTTGTTAAAACACAGATTTCTAGATGCCACACCCCAGCATTTCTGATCCAATAGGGTAGGTCAGCCATTAATTTAATCTACTAAATTCCTAGGTGATACCAATGCTGATTGTCCAGGACCACACTTTGAGAACCACTGAGAATTCTGGGAAGAAGAGATGCCACAGTCCTCCAGAAGCCACTTCTCAGGACTTTTTTGTCAGGAAGAACTAGTTATAGTAGAAATGGGAACAGTTCCCATGACATAGTGTTTACTTCTTCCTCATTTTCTTGGTAGACAGATTCTTACTATGAAACTTCAACTTACAGTAATTTTGGAAATTTTTGAGGCTGAAGTCTAACAGTATTCATGCTGAGTCTTGATACATACATATAATCATATGTATTATATGTGATACATATAAGGGATAATACATATAAGGGAAAATGACTGCCCCACATTACTCCCATCCTCAGTGCCCCCATGGAACTGATTGCTGGATGAGACAACCAGACTGAGGCTACCTAATGCTATATTTATTGGGTGTTTGGTACATTTTCAAGTACATTTACATCAATTCATCATTTTACCTTCCTGATAAGCCAGTGCTGTTATTACTGGTAGATAAAACATATGAGCACAAGAAATGATGATGTGTCAAAATCTCAACAATAGTTCTTGGTCTAGTGATGCAGTGACACCAGAGTCTCTCTTAGAAACTGGTGACAGTCCTGTTAATTTTAAATTCATCTCTTCCACAGGTCTGTAACATGTCAACAATACAATCTAACGCAAATATCCTAAAATTAATCAGAAATTGTAGTCCCGCACCCCTTGGATTGCAGGGTTTTATGGCAATTAAATATAGAATGCCAATTACTTGAAAGAAGAAGCTGCTTTTAATTCCTCCTTCCTCTCAGTCTTGAGATTACAGAGGTCTTGAGAAAGCCTCTGGTGTCACCAAGGCATGGGAATAACATAGTTCATATGTCTCCAAGGTGAGTGCCAATTTACTACCCCAAGCCTCCCTGAGACTGGTGCAGGGGAAGAGCTGGGCTGTCTCTGTGCCCACGGAGGAACAAAGAAGAGATGAGTGAGGATTGACGGATCACATTATTCTGCAGCAAGAAAGACACACTGTAACCTTTGGGGCCCATGACAAAGGACACAGTAAGAGGGAAACCGTTTGTTAGATGACAGATCAGAATCCAGCTAAGAAAGTTTAAATAGGGAGGGTTATACACAATGACAGAGACAGGGCCAAACTAGAATATAGTTGCAAAATACTTCAGAGTTTTAAAAGACATTCAACTCACACTGAGCCAATTGGGAGATGAAGGGTCCTGATTCTAGGATATGCTGACAGGTACAATTACCAAAATATAAGGCTCGTATTGTCCAACTCATTCCTCTGCCAAACTAGGTTCAGTTTATTGTAAAGATGTTAAAGTGTAGGAGGAGTAATTCAGAGGATTAAAGAAAGGGCCATATCAGATACAGTCTGTGATCTGATTAAAACAAAATAAAACAAAAGAATAAATGATGCTGAGCCACAGGAATGAACAACTCAGGGGAATGTGATAATCATCACTGAATATTTAAAGGCCTGTCATGTGCAAGTGGATTAAAGTTGTGTATATGGGTGGACGTTACAGAGAATAGATTTTAGAGCAAGCGATACAAGAAGGGATTTTTTTTTTTATAAAGTAGAACAGCATGAGGAGTAAGCATGAGTTTGAGAGTGGAGCTGCTTGGGTTTGAATCCCAGTTCTCCCAGTCCTGTTGTGACTTCAGACACATTACTTATCATCTTGGTGTCTCAGTTTTCTAGTCAGAAAAGTGGCATTAAGAACAGTATCTTCTAGCCCTGGCCAAGTAGCTCACTTGGTTAGAGTGTTGTCTCTAATACGGAGAGATTGTAGGTGTGATCCCTGGTCAGGGCGCATACAAGAAGCAGCCAATGAATACATAAATGGATGGAAAAACTAATCAATATTTTTCTCTGTCTTGTTTTCTCCAAAAATCAATAAATAAAAAAATTAAAATTAAAAATAAAACTTATCTTCAGCTGGCAGGCTGCATGCCACCTGTGGGCTGGAGAAGTAGTACAGGTGACACAGGACTTCAGAACAATCTCTATTTCACTTGCAACATCATGTGATTACTTGTATATTCTAGACAGAAATATTTTTCATTTTGTCTTTGCAAAAGCACCGAAGCTCACTTCCAAATGTACTTCTGCAATTTTAATATCTTCAAAACTGTCCATTGATGATACATATAGTCTCATAAACCAGTAAAAGTCAAACAAGAAAGAGTGAACATTTGAATCATGATATGATCTACTCATTCTTTCATTCTTTCACTCAATACTTATAGAGTACTTCATATAGAGTACTTCAATGTTTATGCTAGACATTGGAGATATTTAGATTAATATTAATAAGTTACCATCTCTACCTTCAAGGAATTTACAATTTAGTCACATTGGTTGGACATAAAATACAAAAGATTAAGAACAATGACACAAAATGAACCTAAGAGAAGATTTTTAACGCCAAGTGAGGCTACAATTATACAGTTCTTTGTATGGTAACCAGCAATAGCCCAGTGGGAAAATTTAGTCCAGAGAAGAGACAAAAACAAAAACAAACCCCTTCCTGCAACCCCAGCAGCCTCGTATCAGCCTTGACTTGTATAACCACATTGAGATAAATGCACTGAAGGTCACTAAACTTTTGAAAAGTAAAGTGTAAGGGCAAGAAAAAGCAATGCCGATGGGACTCCTTCACAAAGAAAACAGAATTTCTTTTAAGCAAAATATAATGCAGAAAACAAAAAATCTACCTGGCTATAATTATAGGTATGGAAGTATTAAATACATATATTGATTTCAGATGAGACGGGGTAAATAAATAGATGGTACAAAAGATAAAGTATTGAGAACCTTTATGGAAACTACATAGTGTAGATTAAAAGCTGGATGAAACACTGTAGCTAAAGATACATTTCACAAAGAACATGAGACAAAGCTGAGCATTTAGACTCAGTTTCAACAAAAGAAATTTAAGGTAAAACAAAAATTTCTCCTGCAATCATTTTTAGTACAATGTTGATGGAGAATAAAGTCTTCCAGGAAGTCATTACGTTGCACTTAAGACATGTAAGTGTTTCAAGTCTCCAAAGCCAGATGGTATTCATTGTGCAGTCCCAGGAGGACTCACATGTGAATGGCCACAGTACTGGTCAGGACATAAAATACAGCCCCAGTGCTGAGTTCTTACCTGAACATCAGTCTTCACTAGGAGTTTTTTCCTTCAACAAAGGTTGGAGGATTGGGTCCTATCATCTATTAGTGCAAAGGAATTATTTCTGGAAATTACAAAGGTATTCTGTTCTTGGGAGAAACAAGAAATTTAAAAACTGTGAGTCTCTTAAATTCAAAAACACTTGTTTCAAAGACTAATTGAATCAATATGCAGTTATAATCATAATATATTCTGAAGTAAAAAATAAAATCAATATTTAATTTAAATTCTTTCTAAGTAAGAACAACAAAATGGGGGGGGGGGGAATAACTAATCCAGCACTCCTTTCTATAAGTGATTTATATTTTTTGTTTTTTTTCCAAATTGTCTATCATGAATATGTATTATTTTATAATCAGAAAAGATGGCTAAAGCAAAAAACTATAATATACATTTCTTAAAATATTTATCTTGTCCTAGCTGGGTAGCTCAGTTGGTGAGAGTGTTGTCCCGATACGCCAGAGTTGCAGGTTCAATTCCCAGTCAGGGCACATATAAGAATCAACCAGTGGATTGATGTTTCTCTCTCTCTCTGCCTTCCACTCTCTCTCTAACGTCAATAAATTAAAAATATATATTTTAAATATTTATCTTAAAGAGTATAATTAATTGTGGTGGCTTTACTCAAGAATATTTAGGCTAGACAAGCATAGTAGGAGTTAAGGGTATCACTCTGGATTAAGACTCTAGATAGAGGCTTTAAGACGGATGGTACAATATACATGGTATAAAACTGAATAGTCTAACATTATTTTATTCTAGAATATAGAAAAGTTATTAGAGATTTTATTGAGCTAGTCAATCCCCCAATGAAATCTGAGCAACTCCATATTTTAACCTATCAGTGCTAAGGGAGAAAAAGGCACACTGTATGAAATTAATAACCAGAAAAATTAGTAAAAATATGAGCTAATATTTCACTTTCTATTTAGCTAAAGTATAGAATATTTTGTCAACGATTACATTAGGAAATTATGACATTTATATTTTATTATCATTAATTATATTTGTTACTACAAGTATTAAAAATTATTCTAGAAATCTCTCTTATAGAAAATTTGAAGCTTTAAAGCAACCAGGTCATTCCATGTCCAGCTTGAAGCAGCTAGAGGAGCATGAGATCTTTTCCCATTGTCCTTTATAAGATTATAAAGGGTCTTAAGTCTGAGAGGGGGGAATTGTTATTTTTTTAATTGTTATAAAAAATAAATTAATTAATTTTTTAATGCATAATATAGGAAAGGGTGAAGCCAAGGAACTTATATGCATGACCCATGACATGAACTAAGGGGGGGTGGGATTGTTGGGAGAAGGGGGGTACTGTGCAGAGGGGAGCAAAGGGGAAAAATTGGAACTATTGTAACAACATAATCAATAAAATATACTTTAAAAAAAGCAATTAGGTCATTAATTGACTATCTACAGAAGAGATTACATATATTTCCTTTGCTCAGCAACATCACACATACTGCATTACAGGACCAATGATCAATTTGTTTTGGAATGATCAGATATTGGCTAATAATGAAACTGGATGCCTGGTGAGGGGGAGGAAATATTTGATAATTTATGGGAGATCTTCATTTCTTCTGCAAGATTCTTCTTTAAGAGAAGCTCCTGGTCCTTAGGATGACCAGTATGTTTTCCAGGGAAATGAAAACTCTGTGTAAAATAACCTTTGTTACACATGAGATAACATCTGTCTTCAGGTCAAAGAGATGACACACTGTGTGTTGGAGGATACTGGTTCCTTTCTGGTCCCATTGAATTTAGATAAAGTCAGATACTCAGCGTTAAGTGACTGCACCAGTCTTTTACCCCAAAGTTTACCCATGGCCTGCTGTCAAATTAGCTGTCTAGAGGGCAGAAGCTATTCCTTTGTAACAATATTTCATTTTGAATTGATATCCAACATCTTCCCTAACAGCTATTAGCACACTGAAAACTCCCAACAATTAATCTAGGAGAGGGGTGAAATAAATAATTGCAATTAATGTCTTTACCAGGGTCAGGGACTATCATTTTATTGTGCTCACACCCTTAGTTAAGTACATAGATTTTTTTATTAATTTGCTGATCATGTATGAAGTTCAGGTTGCTCAGTGTACATATTTAAAATTTTTAGAAGCTGATTTTATAAAAAACACTATCCTGTGACACCTTTAATAGAATTAAAATGCCTAAGCGGCCCTGCCAATACAATTCTTCCTTTGCGCATATGACTTCTGAAAGACACACATTCTCTTTGTAGTGTTTAAGCAAGCAGCCTCAAGCTGGAAGCAAGAGTGAAGGTCAAATAAAAGAGGAAATCTTAAATGAATCAGTAACATTTTGCACCAAGAATTTTCTATTATATTTACCTCTATCAAAAATCAGCCTATATCTTTAACATTTACTTTTTACCTAGAGTAAAAAATAGAGTTTGAAAATCGTAGATATAGGGGGAAAGATATTTTAGCACTCTTTTATCACTGTCCACCCAGTGGTTTTCATAACTGAATCTTACATATTTTGAGAATGTCATTACTGTCTTGCAGTGTTTATAGGGCAGAGGGGAGCAAGCCCACCTCCACCAAAGGTCAGAGAGAGAAACCAGATGACCCAGAGAAGGACAGATTGGGACCTGTTTGTGATTAAATCCTGAGAAAGATCAATTGAATTGGGACTGTAGCCAGAGTGGGAGGGAAGTGACCTGCACATTTAAAGCAGAATGATATTTCCCGAGCCTTTTTATTCCCACCCACTGACCCCAGTGATGCTGTGGTTGACAAGTACTCTCTTAGACCAGGACACCAGTCCTCTTTCTTCAGCGCAGTCGTTCAATGCAGAGAAAAGTAAGGATCTTTTTTAGCAATGCCAATGTGCACTTCTATTTATTCCTTTGTACTTAGGGACAGAAAAAGTCAAGGGGAGTTGACTCTGGGTTTCAACATGTCAATGTCCTGGCAGAAATTTTCAGCAGCTGAAGTCAATCAAGTTTCTGGAAAGTGCTAAACAACTATACCAAGAGCTCCCCACTAACATTACCTCTAGATGTGCATGACCAGGCATATTTCAATGAGCTCTGCCAGGCGGTGTTAGTAATGCGAGCAATATGCAGCTCACTTTACTTGCTGACTGGCTTAAAAAGAGAAAATTAAATACATTTCTCATAAGGATATTTTGTGGAATTTTTCCACATCATTAAATAAAATGTAGCCCTGGTTTAAAGGCATTTCCTGAGAGAAAACATTTCGTAACTTAAACTAACTGAACTATGTGAAACAGTCTGCCTGTATACACCATAATATTTTTTTTCCTGATGACATGTAATGGCTCTCCTATCATTCTGCAAGCTTACCCATATCATTGAATTGTTTCATGGCCAACCGAAAAAAATTGACTGCAAACTTTTTAAAGTGGTTCCCGGGAAATGGCTGGTTATTCAATTTTCTCCTCATAGTTACAAAAGACTGGATGGTATCGGAGATGACATTTCTGAAATAATTAAGAAAAATAACGACATGCTTCTCCAGCTAGGTACATACTTCCCTCACAACTTTGACATAACAAGCTATAACATTGCTTTCTTACTGCTAGAATAAGGAAGATAAGCTCCTATATGGCAGATAGAAAGTAGCAAATGTTATAAAGAAGTACTGAATCAAATGGAAAGCTTCCTTGTTTGCCATCAGAATGAATATTTTCACCTTCTTTCCAAGGAAGAGATGGCATATCTCTATTAAGGGCTTAAATGTATTCAGAGTTTGGTTTTGCAATACCCGTTTAATTACTTTAAATCCCCAGTGAAGTGAATTACCACTCCTAACTTCCTAAATTCATGGTTCCTGCATAGGGACGGAGGTGCTGTATAAGATTTGTGTTTCCTTTTTATTTTCCACTGACATAGCCACATAAGATATTCTAATTTTTCAACAGACTTTCTTGGCTTTTTGTCTCAGTCAGAAAATTTCTATTAAAAAAGAAGAAAAAAATTATTCTTATGGGAAGATACCACACATATTCTGTTTAATCCCAGGAGCCTTCTAGTCAATTTCAAAGTCAGCATCAGACAGAGAGGTAATACTTTTTGGTTTTGTTTCAATCTGAACTCTCACAGTTGTTCAAATTGAATCAAGAAGCAAGAGTTTTTAACTAAGTGGTGAGCTAAAATGAAACAGGGCGACATCCATTTTATAAGGTTGCATGCAAGAACTGCTGAGTACACCCTGACAGAAAAATAAAGGAGGGGTAATGTTTCCATAAGAGGCGATGGCTAATACTTCTGGCCAAGATGGAGATGTAGGCAGAAAAATTCTGCCCCCTCGTACAACCATAAGAAGGATCACAACTAATCACACACACACACACACACACACACACACACACAAAACAACAACAACAGCAGCAACAACAACAGCTAGGGATTTAAAGAAGAAATATTCATCCAGACAGGTACAAGGGGCAGAGCCAGGGAGCTGGGTGGAGAGGATGTGGTGTGGTGACAGTGGTGGTGGCAGCAAGACAGCACCAGAACCTGGTGCAACAGGCCATTTCATATTCATGTGTGGTGGGTAAAAGCTGGGAGGGAGGGAGAACTGTAAAAGAACAACAATTAAAAAAGGCAAAAAAAAAAAAAAAAAAAAAAAAAGCCAGGAGGGACACCTGGAGAATGATCCCAATCCCAGGCTATAGTTATATTTATTTTCCCAGCCCAGGGTTCCAGTGCTGGGAATATAAAGCCGCATAGCTTCTAGCTATAAAAACTGGTGGAGATTGTGATGGTAGAAGAAACTTCCTGTCTCTCAGGAGAGTTCATTCAGAGGGCACCCACAGTCCTAGGACATACCCAAACCCATCCACTCTGGAAACCACCACCAGGGCAACAGCTGGAGGGACACCAGTTACAAATGGGAAGTGCGTGAAGTGACTGGAAATGGCGTGAGTGCCGAGCAGGCCACTTTATTCTTTTTCTGACCCCTTCCCCCCACACAGTGCTGCAAAGTGGTGAAAGAGATTGCTTTGCCCTGGTGAATACCCAAGATTCCACCCTTTACAATGTAACATGTCCACCAAGACAGGGAGTCAAAGCAGCTCTGCCTGATACATAGAAATAAACATGGGGGGCTGCCAAATTGAAGAAACAAAGAAATATGGCCCAAATTAAAGAACAGATCAAAATTCTAGAAAAATAACTAAACCAAACAGAGATAGTCAACTTATCAGATGCAGAGTTCAAAACACTGGTGATAAAGATGCTCAGAGAACTCATTAAGTACAGCAAAGGCATAATGGAAGAAATTAAGGCTACACTAAGTGAAATAAAGAAAAATACCCAGGGAACAAGCAGTGAAGGGAAGGAGCCAGGGTTCAGATAAATAATTTGGAACATAAGAAAGAAATAAACAGTCAACCAGTACAGAATGAAGAAACAAGAATACAAAAAAATAAGGGGAGAATAAGATGACTCTGGGACATCTCCAAAAATGCCAACATCTGAATCATAGGAATGCCAGAAGAAGAAGAGGAAGAGTAAGAAATTAAAAACTTAGTTAAAAAAATAATGTAAAAAATTCCCTAATTTGGTGAAGGAAAACAGACATACAAGTCCGGGAAGCACAGAGAGCCTCAAACAAGTTGGACCCAAAGAGAACCACACCAAGACACATCTTAATTAAAATGCCAAAAGTTAAAGATAAAGAGAGAATCTTAAAAGCAGCAAGAGAAAAGTAGAGAGTTACCTACAAAGGAGTGCCTATAAGACTATCAGCTGATTTCTCAAAAGAAAGTTTGCAGGCAAGAAGGGACTGGCAAGAAGTATTCAAGATGATGAAAGGCAAGAATCTACACCAAGAAGACTATCCAGCAAAGCTATCATTTAGAATGGAAGGACAGATAAAGTGCTTTCCAGACAAGGTAAAGCTGAAGGAGTTCATCATCACCAAGCCCTTATTATATGAAATGTTAATGGGACTTATTTAAGAAAAAGAATAAGATCAAAATTATGAACATTAAAATGGCAACAAAGTCACAACTATCAATAACTGAATCTAAAAAGCAAAAACAAACTAAGCAAACAACTAGAATAGAAACAGAATCATAGGTACGGGGATCATTTGGAGGGTTATCAGCTGGGAGGGGGAATGGGAAGAATTGGGGGAAATGGTGCAGGGATTAAGAAGCATAACTGGTAGGTATAAAATAGACAGGGGGATGTTAAGAACACTACAGGAAATGGAGAAGCCAAAGAACTTATATGTATGACCTGTAGACGTGAACTAAGGGGGTGGGCATTGCTGGATGGAAGGGGGAAGGGGGATATTGAGTGGAGGTGGGCAAAGGGGGACAAATTGGGACAACTCTAATAGCATAAGCAATCAAATATACTTTCAAAAAAAAAAAAAAAAAAGAGGTGATGGCTACACAACAATCCACAAAGCGATGTGTAGGAAGAGAATGAACATACCTCCCACAGCATAATCCACGTTGCTTCAGTATGGCTTTGTGAGATATTTCAGCACTGGGCCTTTTGAAAGAACTCAATGAGTGAGATGTCCTCCAAAATAAAAACAGATTTAAGTTTCAATAATCTTAGTTATTCTCGTCCCCAAACGGCAACACACATACACAGAGTAGATGTGCCATAAAGACAAAGGTGCTGTGTCTAAAGAGAAAAATAGATCAATTTTCTCTTTGGGATGCTGGATCAAATTCCCAGTCTCCTAACTAGGTTAGAACTTTGTCCCTGCTCTGGGCATTGCCTTGTGGCAGAGAATAACCTCCTGCTCCATTCCTATTCCCTGAAAAAATAAAACCTTCAAAAAGAAAGAATGTCCTATTGTTGGAGCAGAATTATTCCTCCAGCTTCTCAAAGAGGAGGTATTTTTGGCATCTGGGAAGAGATTGTGTCCAGAGGGGCTTCTTAGTTTTACAGCTGGGTCCACTCAAACCAGTCCAACAAGCCAGCATTACAGAGAGGAGCCCAGCCAAACACAGGCACTTCAATCACGCTCAATTCACTTGGGTTCTGGTAAATGAAATAAAACCCCAAAGCTTGGCTTTTTATTTTTCTTAGGGCAAAGTCCATTTAGAATTGATATAATCGCTTGCTATGGTTACATATGCCACATTTATTTTTAAATAGCTCCACATCCCAAGGGCTCCTGATTTGTATCCACATGGCAGGTAGGAAGGCTGCAGGAAAGCAATTTTCAACACAGTCTACATTTTACGAGGCTCAAAAAAAGCACATCTGGAGATGCACACCTAGGCTGGTTAGCCAGGCCATGTGGTAAATATGCCCTGCATTTTCTGTCTTGCAGAAGGGCACCCAGCCAAGGACATGGCTGGTAGATGAAATCCATCAAATAATCTGTTGGCCAAGCTGAGCATCCTGTCATGGGTTGCAAACTGCCCAGAGAAAGAGGCTTTTTTCCTACTCTGTGTAAATATGTCAACCACTTGTAATCCTTGTGTATGCGGGGCTGTGTCCACAAGTTACCTAATAGGCTAACGGTGGCCCTGATTAAGATGTCCTGTGTCTGCTCACAAATACCAAGTGGAAGCGGGTGTGTTGGAGGATGTTTTTCTGTTGAAGAGGACCCAGACTTTTCTCAGCCCCTATCAGAGGCCTGAATAAGTTGCAAACATTGGAATAAGACCCATGCTCACATGACTCTGTTTGCTCTACTTCTGAGCTACATGGTACTTTCTGCTTCCCTTAAGGAAGCTTACCTACCATATTGTACCTAATGTTCCACAGTTTGATGCTTTCCTTCTCCTCCTTACCAGTCACTTGTAATTAGGGACTGGGTCTCACTCATCTTTGAATGTTTAATAGTCTAACTCAGTCTTGCTAGTTCATATTTTGTTTAATGCAGAGATTGCAAACTCTGGCCTGCAGACCAGTCTGGTTTGTGGTGAATCATTTAGCACAAATAGCATTTAGCAAATTGTGAATTAGGTTCTACGTTTTACATACATTCTTACATTTATAAATGGAGAGATTCCATATTAAAATCTGTATTCCTATTTTCTTTGGAAATATTGGGAGTCCTGTCAACACTGGTCTGTGCTCTCTCGTGGCAGCACTTAGCCAGTGCAGGGGAACTGCCCACCTTCTTGGTCTGGTGTGTTCTCTTAGGTCATGGAGTCACCATGGTGGTCTGCTCCTTCCTGTGAATTATCTGCCTTGCTCTTCTAGGCATATGGTTTAATTGAATAGGAATCCCTTGGAATAAATGATGCAATCATCTCTTTTATATTCAATTACAGGATCCAGTGCTGGAACATGGAGTTTGTCAATGTTGATTCTTCTTATCATCCATGGTAGATGGCTTTCACATGTGCAACACACTCTCAAGGGTGCTATCAGGGTTATTCTAGCTTTAACAAGATGAAGGTGGTTGCTACAGCCTGAAAAACTCTCCTCTTAGAAAAAGAAAGCCAGTACTTTGCGGGCTTCAGCAAAACTATTAGTGGTAACAAATTTCTTGTGGCACCTCACAGCTGACTGTGACACAGCTATACGGGGTGAGTGCCGTTGAGAACAGCTCTTGTAGCTGGAAAAGGAAAAGCCTAAATACTTTTAGGGAATTGCATTTATAAAGCATGACAGAAAGGAAGACCTGCAAGTAAATAATTTTAGGCCAGGGTAAATAATAGGTTTATTAACTTCAATTCAAGTCCCCACACATATACTTATGTGCAGGGCCAGCCCACTGCATGGGAGAAATTGGCAGCTACCTGCTTCTGGTGACTAGGCTGGTAAGGAATCTTTACCATTAAACTCGTTTCTAGGATTTAGGTAAAGAAAGGTTATCGTCTCTTAGAGAAGACCAATAGATTCTCGCAGATTTTCTCCTAGAACTTGAATTGGGATTGGGGTCTTAGATTAAGAGTTTATACTAAGAGAGTGGCAGGAATCTAGGGTACTTTTCAGGAGAGGTGGGTAGGCGGGAGCTCAGCTGCACTGGGGAGGGAGAAGCACAGGTCTGGAGCGGGGGTGGGGGGTGGGGGGTGATAGAACCAATGAAGGACTAATTGCCAGGAGGCCCAGGGTACTGGGTGCTGACTTAGGAAAGAGACCCAGGAGATGAGCTTTTGAGGAAGAAGAATGGAGTAGTGGAGACATCCATGGGGTTTGGTAACTCCATAAATTCTCTCCAAGGCCGGCTTTGTTAGTGATTTTGAAATTCACCAGTGTTATACCAGTTCATTTAACAGCATGGTTGATGGATTGCATGAGCAGCCAGTCTTCACCTGCGGGCAAGTGGAAAGAAAGTCAGATGCTAGTCCCTAATGTAGAGTGTGGTTTTTGTCTTGATCACCAATCACAATTTTTCAGGATTTTTAATAGGGTGACTGGCATTTTGCCTGAGAGCAATAGATTATTAGGGTAAAGTACTGAAAGTCTGATGTTTCTAGGACTCAGACTGTTAACAGGCACAGTAGACAAATCAGGTGTTCTTTTTTTTTTTGTAGATGGATTATATACAAATTGGCCTGAGCAAATTAAGAAGCATCTATTGAGAATTAAGTATTTGGTATTCTGCCCAGGTTTTAATTTCTTCAAATTCAAAGTGGAAGAATTCTGAAAGAAAAAGAAGGGATTTTGGAAGCAAGCTTCTAAAAATGTGAAGTAGACTAATGTTTTCAGTCATAGCTCTTTAAAATGTTTTTACCACCTCTCGAAGAGACTTAAATCTCAGCTGTCTGAAGGGGCTAATTAAGGAGGTAAAGTTAAAAGTTGTTCTGTACTCAGAGAGAACAGGGGGGATAAAAGCAGTGAACCACGAAACTGTGTCAGGAAAGTTTACTTTTCATGGGCACTGAATTAAGGAAGGAAGAAGCCAGCCCTGGTCCATCTCTGTCTGTCTGTGTGTCACCCCGGGCCTCCCTGCCACAGAGGGAGAGGAACTTGTCAGACCAAAACACCTCTTCCACCAGAGGGGAGCAGACAAAACAGAATGCTCCTTGATCTGAAAAAAAGGTTGGAAATTTCTAATTCTCACTTTCTACCCACTTGCTTAAAATGTGACAACTGTGTTTCTGGGGTGCTCTATAGACACAAGGATGAGCAGTCATGGGGCAGAAAACACAGCGCCTCCCTTTCCCCCTCTATACAAACGGAAGGTGACTAGAAAGACTTGCAGGTGGCCCCATCTGCAGCTGAAAGGAAAGCAATAATTTTGGGAAAGAGCTCTACTTATTTTTTTCTTTCCTAATTGTAAAAAGAATGAGAGGAAAATGCTAATAGTGGCAGCTAAAAAATATGCCTGGGAGAATGGCCTTTATCATCTGCTTTTGATGTAGGAGCCCAGAATGAGATGAAGCCAGGGAGAGAACCCAGGGCGCTCTGGGCACCAGGACACAATTGATTTCTGAGGGAGAAACTTTTCAATAAAGTCATTTCAAACTTGCTCAGTGGTTTGGTAAAAATAATTTACATGGTCTTCTAAATGGTGTATCTCTGTTTAATCTCCAGTCTAGAATGCAGGAGTTGTTTATAAAGATCCCAGCCTCTGTTTAGGGATGTCTAAATACATTCTGGTAATTAGCTTAACTTTGATCCAATGCAGTGCTTTCTCTTGGCAAAATAAATAAATCGGTGAAAAGTTCTGGAAACTTCCCCTTGGAGATCTCAACCCACTCATATCAAACTGAATTATTTCAACGAATATTGTTAAATGTGATGTTTATTTTTTAAAATCTCAGGTCTTATTGTAATCTGCATCTCAGCTTCTTACATTATTGTTCGAAATGCTTAGTCACGTGGCACAAGCGATAAGGAAAGGAGAGTTTGCTTTCCATACCAATGCAGGAATTATCTTCAACTCCTTTTGCCATTTTTACACATCCTTGTTCCCTAAAACCCAGAAGGGAAAGAGTGAGGTAAAATTACTATTTAGCTAAAAAGTATCACAGGTTGGTATGTGATATATAGTCTCCTCCTCTGTGCCTGTTTCCTGGTATTTCCTCAGTTATGTTGTCTGTGAAATGGGCTGGCCCCATATCAGACCTGGAAATCTGATAGGAAGTATGATTCCTTTTGTTTTAAAGGGAGAAACATATATTTAATGAGTTGATATGAACATTGAATTTCATCAATATAGAGCATAGTCTCACCATACTAACAGCTGATGTATTTTTAAAGAAAGATTTGAGAATGCTATTTCAATTTGTATAATCACAAGAATTTCTAGAACAACAATCTCACATAAAATAGCCCTGACCCAAAGATAATAAACAAAATACAGTTTAAAGAAGAAAGTTTACTTGTCTCCTACAACTTAGAGGTAATCACAATTAACATTGTAAACTATTCCCTTTCAGACTTTTTATATGCACATAAAATGCCATTTTTGTAAAACTGGGGTCCTGCTGCTATCATAATATTGTACCTGGATTTCTCATTTAAAGTTAAATCTGTTTTCCTTCATCATTGTATGTTATTTAAAAATTAACAGTAGCTTTTTATAAATAAAACTTACACCTTTATATGGTGGGAGAAGAATTAATGCAATGAGAAACGTGATGGAATGAAAAGGAATGCTCCCACTGTAGATTCCAGTGTTCCTCTACAAGGTTAAGGAACCATGGTCAACAGTTTTTGTTTTTGTTTTTAAATTTTATTATTAAATTATAGATGCCTCTAAATTATTTTGTATTCATTTCAGATTCAACAGTTTCTTATATACATCAATTTTTAGTGATTGGGTTATACTTTCTTATTAAATAAGCATCACACTAATATAATTAACACATCCCACAGAATTTTAGTTAATAAAAAGGATAAGTTCCCATGCTGTATTTTAAGATGATGTGATGTTAAGTCCATTGTTAATGTGAACAGGATTGTTTATGTGATTGTGCAGGTGAACAACCAAGGATCTGTATAAGCAAGTGCCAACAGCCCTGAAAGTGTTACTATGGTCAAAGGAGTTGGAGTAGCAATGACACTGGCCCCTAACACAAAGAAGCTGTCATCCAATACACAGGCAAGGTATTGTCATGCCTGATATAGGATATGGCACCCCATAATTCTTCCCGAGCATGCTCTTGTATCTTGAAAGTCACAGACTTAGGTGCCTACTTGGCCAGGAGAGAGAACTGAGTGATTGAACTGGGAAGGTATAAGAAATAAATAGAAAATGTTGGGAACCATGGTGAAGGGGAGAGAATGTCTCATGGTGCATGGGGCTGTGGGGGAGCTGCCATTCAGACTAGCATTCTATGAAACTGCAGCCTTGTGATGTTACTGTTACAGTCAAATGAGTAGCAGAGGGAGACATGTTTCACCCGCTAACTCAGTGTCAGGTGCTTCAATATCACAAGAAACACTATGTTCACATGGGAAGAGAAAAGTCCTTGAAATTCTGTGTGTCCTTTCCACTGTCTGGGAAGAAAAGCCTTTGAAACTGTATTTACATCCCAAGGCCCAAAAGACAGGAAAGGGCCCATAGTGCCTAAAGGAAGAAGCCCATTAGCACCTTTAGGTATCCATGCCCCAGTCCTGGAAAACTGGCACCACCTTTACCTGTCAATCAAAATGTAACTCCCTCACTCCCATCCCAACAACTATGTAAGTCCCCAGAGCAAAGGACTCTCTCTTGGCCCTCATGGCACTCATGGTGCTCTTGGCCTTCTGGTCACAGGTCCTCTGGCCACCCTAGGGCGAGCTTGCCACCTGGCCTCTGGTCACCCTTTTTTTTTTTTTTTTTGCTCCCCCATTCAGTAATAAACTTTGAGTGCACACTAATAGGCTCACAGATCTGTGCTTCTTACCCATATCAATGAGAAGAACCAGGGTTTCTCCAATAACACTACCCTTTGAATGTTTTAACAAGAAATAAGGATCCTAAATTTTCATGTAAATTCACCCAATTTTTAAAGGTTGGCAATTTATTAAAAAATTTAACAATGCTGGACTAACTAGCCTGCAGGCTGCCTTAGAGTATGACCTATTTTCCTGTCGGGAAAGACTGCAGGCCGAGGACAACCATTTTCTTAATTTTACCTGGAAGGTCTGGTGGCATCTCTAAGCTCTGAACCAGACCCGCTCCACCCTTCTCCCTCCTGGCAAGATGCCCTCAGTGCCACACAGCCAGTAGGAGCAAGTTTAAGTATATCCAGGACAAAAGATAAGCAGGGTCTTGAGCCACGGACAAAAAGTGGCATTTTGACCTCCTAGTTCTGCCACTGTCATCATGTAAGGGTACCCCAGGGCAGCAGGGCTAGGATGGTACCCCCACGGGGCCTGCCCTGCATCTCCTTGGTGGAATGTTTGCTCCTTTGACGGGAACATTCTGGCTGGAGGAATTGTGGCTGCTCTGTATATAGTCTAATTGTCATTTTTTAAAAAACCTACTTCATATAGTCTAAAACTTGTTTCATCATTCTAAATATTCTTTATGAAACCCAGCCCAACTCCCTTTATTTGTGTTAGCAGATCTTTCCTTGAGTGTGCCTGGGTGAATTTGCTCTGCTACCTAAGAGGCAAAAAGAAAACAAATTCAATTTTACATAAGCAGTGAAAGAAAAATACCATCAAGAAGCGTCAGGGCAGCACTTGTAGATGCTTTCCACAAGGGGAATTTGAGAATGTGCTTTGTAAAAGTGACAAAAGGCTGCTAGCAAGAGTCAATAAACCGGTTCTAGCAAGAGTCAATAAACCGGTTCTGAAGCTTATGCCCTATAAAAAATGATGGCCATCTGGCATGGTATGGGTGCCACAAAGGGCACTGGAACACAGCAGTGACCTCAGGTCCCATCTTTATAATGAAGCAGACGTAAGTCTGCTCATGTCTTTGCTGTTTTCCTAGCTAACTGGGTGCCCTATTTTTTAAATATTGAAATATGGAATCTAACAAACCAATCAATCTATTTCTTCCAGTTATTTGCATTTCAAATTAGTAAGATCTTTTAAAATACACATATTTATGTTCTTTGACTTGCTAATACTGAAATGAGGGGAAGGCTCCCAAAACAGAAATGTTTCCTGCAGTCCATGGGTTGGGGGATGGGGGAAGTGGATGATTCCATGACTAAGATATTTTACATAACAAAAGGAGTGAACTGGTAGCTAGGTAATGGCTAACCTGCCACCCCAGGGCTAAAGGTGTGTACATATAACACGGTACTTCTATAACATAGTTTTGCTCTAACACGGAGAATTGGGGAAACCCCCTCATACAACACAATACTTCTATGACACAGTTTCACATTAACATAACATGACTGTAGAAGATATCCAAGAATTGCTGGTAGAAGAAGAAACTGAGGAGGTAATTTTGATGGAAATGACATTAGAAATGTGCCAAGATAACTTAGGGGACGATAGCACTGATGAAAGTGAAGAACTTAAACAGTTTACTCTAAAAAGCATAAAGGCCTAGACTTAGTCAAACAGTTGGAGTCATATTTCTTAAATGAAGATCCTTGCACTGAAAGCAGCACAAAGTTTGAGAGAACTTCAAAAGTGCTTAGCACCGTATAGCAAAATTTATAAAGATCCCTCAGCTAAAAGCAAGCAATCTAAGATAACAGTTTTTTTGCAAAAATTAGAGCATAGAAATCAAGATAATGCTGAAGAAAGTTCAGAGGATGAGGATAGCTTGTCAAAAAGAAAACGCATTCAGTTAATGGAGCTTAGTAGTGATGACAAAGAAAACATTACTTAATTCATGTTAATACGTAATACTTTTGATGAAAATTGCTTTAATAAAGATATTTCTCTTAATTATAAAAATATAATAGTATTTTTTTTAAGTTTTGGAACCTAACTCCCCTTTTTGTACTAGTTCTTTGTTTTGTATAACATGGATTCGCATAACATGGCATTTGTTAGGAACCTAACAACTGTGTTATACGGGCGTTACCTGTACATGACTTTCAGAATGTATCCTGGCTCCTGACATAGCCAGGGGAGGCAGAGGCCCGGGGTTCATTGAGTCACCCTTGCCCTGACTAAAAATGGCAGCTGAAAGAATATAAACAATATGGGAAACTGGCAAATGTAGCTCATTGTGAGAGTCAGATATGAGGTCATATAGGAAGTTCCAGGTCAAGATTTAAAAGAAGAGCAGACAGCCATGAGGGGAGAAGGGGCCATGAAGTAGCTGCCACGCAGGAAGCAGCAAGGAGTTATGCGGTTTGTAGGGATGATTCAGCCATGTGGCCCGGGCTAGTAAGAAAGCAGGCATGCTGCTGCTTTGAATGTGCCTGCTCCAGCTGATGCTGAAGCCACCAAGGACTCTGCCTTGCAGACCGGGACTCTATATAGACTCTTGGGACTCAGGACATATGGCGAGGACATTCTCTTAGGACTTGTGTTTTTCTTGGACTTCACCATGACCCAGTGTAATGCAGCACATGCTTTTCTGGACTACTATAAGGAGGCTGAGGACAATGTGCCCCATATCCTAAAGCGGAGAGCTGCTGTGAGAAGATAGTGACTTTGAAAACCACGAGTGTACCTTCCAGAGGGACAGGAGGACTGTTTGTGCAGCTGACTTATGTACAGATAAGGAGATGGGGAATAATTGGGTTTGTTTCTGGGTCATAGTCTGGCGGGAACCAAAGGAAGTGCTTGGTGTTATGGGGGAACAGGGCTCTGAGCTGAAGTACTCCCAGCCCTCCACCCCGCAAGGTTGGAATCTTGTAAATAAAAATCTGTTTCTCTCAACACTAATTGTTGGGTCATACACCAGGGTGCCACATGCATGGGCCCCTATTTGCTTGGTTACAATACCACTTGCAGAAAAGTTATTTTAAGGAAACAGTTCTAAACCACAGCAAAAAAATAGAAAACAGGTTAAATAATAAATTTTTAAATTAAATAAATAAATTCAATAATAGCGGAATGGTTAAGCAAACCACTGTTTATGATCTCAATGAAATGTTATATAACCACTGCAATGATTATAAAGATTATACAGTAACATAGAAAATACTTATGTAAAATGTTGTCAGGAAGGCAAGATGCAAAATTCTAAATAAGCATGATTGTATATTGTACAAGCCAGCCAGCCAACAAGCAAAAAATCCTCTGAGTAGAAAATATAGGATTAGGGAAAAATTCACTGAAAAGTCAACAATAGCTGTGTCTGCATGATATCTGTTTTTCTCTTCCTCCTTAATTTTCCTCATTTTTATAAATGAGCACTATTACGTTTTTAAAGAGTAAGAAGTATAAGTTTTTTAAACTGGGCTTAGCCCTAATACTTTAGAAAATGACAGCTAATGCAAAAATAAATTAGTTTCTTCAGCAAAGTGGGTTTCAGGTTGTCATGAACAGGATTTTCTAAAGCAGAAAGTTTCATCTAGCTCAGTAATGATCCCAAAACACTGCTTCTGAGGATGGAAAATGAATCCAACCCCAACTCTGCCAACACTGCACAGAATCAACTTAATCATTCCAAGGATGGTTTACAACCCAAAGCAAGAGATTGTCTTATTTTTATCATAACCTCAGCTAAACCTTGTACAAGTTGTACGATCAGTCAGAAAATTAACCTTATTAAAATCCAACTACAGTATTAAATCAGGGATTTCCATGGGAGCAGCTTCAGAAGGTTGAATGAATGTAATGTGAAGTGGAATTTCCTTTCATTTTGTACCCCCTCCCCTCATAAATCTCTGCCCTTCAATTTCATCAAGTGATCCTTTGTTCTGATGTTCTGGGCAGGAAGTGGGGAGAGAACTGATCAGCTTTCCCAACACCTCTCATGGTTTTTGAATATGCACGTGTTTGAATACATCAAGCACATCTGCTTTAAGATAGGCCATGCTAAGTATTTTCCACATGTGTAATTCATATACCATGCCAGCTCCCTTCTGCCCTCCCCTTTATGTAACAGTGATGTACACATACACACACTAGAGTTTTCCCAGCCTGATTTTTAAAATGAAGAAGAACACATTTGCAACAGGAATGTACAAAGCGGTATGATGTTATGTCCAAATAACCATCAAGAATGAAATAAATCAAATTCAGCGAGTGAGATGGGAGATGGCAAAGGGAGAGGACTAAGGGGAGAGGAGAAAAATTGTTTGGTTTTCAAAGGCTTTTCTGAGATTTCTCTTTCTCTCACCTTACAGACACTCATACTTAGGCTCATTGAGTAAAAGAGGACACAAATGTTTGCTTTGGGTGTTTCTACTACCTTCTTCTAGACTTAATGGAGAAAAATTTTGAAGAAGACAGCTTATTACTCTCCTATAGTTTTTGTTTATATTTCTTGTAGTGGCGGAAAGACATCAAGTGACCGAACAGAAATAAGCATAACTGTTGATGCCACACTGACTTTTTCATCTTTTTTTCCTTGGGATGTGTTTGAATTATGTTTGTATGTATATGAATTAAGCTTAATGTAGACAAGCTTTCTATTATCTTTCCCCAGTCATTATTATAATACCTTTCCTTTCATTTGTTCAAATTAAATACTATGCTTTCCCTAAGCTTCCTTCCCAATTTGTTGGTTGTACCTTGGTTGTATGCTTGTGTCTCCAAATTTGCTGTAGCTTAACCTTGAGTGAACAGACTAACTGTCTTTGAGCATCTACAATAAGGCTTCAGATTTGATTCTGTAAGGGATCTGAAAGGAATTATCTTCTGCCTTCCGGCTTTAGTTTACATGAGTGTTCAAAAATTGAGGAAAACTGTATAATGCTTAATTGAATAGAAGTCTTATAAAATAAAGTTCAACATCATTTATGGAAAATCATATTCAGTTCATAATCCTACCAATAACAAGGGTGAGGAGGAATGTTTTGTCACTAAATTCACCAGTGTCACAAAATCCACCAATTCTTTCACTTTTCTAACTAGTTTTTAATTCACAAATAGGCTTGACCTTTACCCTCTATTATTTTTTTATTTCACTTAAAAGTCAGAAAAAAAATTATGAGTTTATTACAATTTCTTATAAAAAACTTCCCATTCCTCAAAGTTGGCTGTTGGTTCCCAACTTCTCTCTTAATGCATTTCCATTGGTATCTGAAACATGAGGCTAGTTACCCAAGTCATGGTGGAAGTTTCTCTTCGTTTCCCATAGATGCTCTTGACCAGATCTTATACTTAAAATAACAGCAGCTTCCAATTTTGAATAAACAGTTCCATGGGTTTTCAAGTGTCCATTCAGACTTGAGGTTATCAAAAGGTGTGGAGGTGGCCCCTAAAAAGTGAGTAGACTGGCACACTGGTGTTAACATTAACTCATGTAAGTGCTCCTCAATGAGTTATTTCTCCATTAAAAAAAATAGGGTTCCATAGCTACTGTAGACTGTGTTAAGAACATTACACATACCTTATTCCAATCTGAAGATTCCCTGGCCTCTATGAGCCCTTTGGTTTTTCTCCCAAGCCTTTACTCCCAGGAGTAATCTTGCTACTGTGTGACCCTAGCAGCCACCCCAAATCTTTATTGGGGTCAGTTCTTTAGTGATGACACTGACAGCTACCTCAAAAACATTGACACTTCCTTTTATAGTGACATTGGACAGACCACCTCTTTGATTGTCCTAATGAAAATGGAATTCAGCTAGGATACACACACACACACACACACACACACACACTCATTGCCCCCCCCCCCCCATACACATTCCTCTTCTAAACCCAAATGCTTTTACTTTTCTTTGATTTTTCAGCATGCTTCTCTTAGGGAGTTAAGAGCTACACTGTTTCAGGCGACTTTCAGTGAATGGGTCATTTCCCTGTCTTACTTCTCCATTATGAACATACTCATGATAACAATTAATGAGAGAAAGGATTTTTATGATAGCGTCTAGCATCCAGTTTTCACCTCTTAAATTCTCCTTATATATGTACAGATCCAATTACCTCTGGGAGAGCTCTTATTAATCTCAGTGTCAGAGCTGTTTCAACAAATCTACCGTAATAATGAAAAGTCATCTTATCACACTTTACTCTCAGTAAATTTACCATTCTTTGATAAGGTTGCAAACAACTGGGAAGTAATTGATCTGTAATTAGTGTGGCAACTGCTGAAGAGAGTCTGTGCTGGGGTTTCATCATTTATCTGCCCAGTACAGCGCATTCTGCTCCCAAACACTGAATTATTTAGCATGCCTTTCAAATACAAATGGTCTCAATGGGTTCTCCATTATTTTAAGAACTTTCTGAAGAGGAGGCTAACATTTAAATTTGTGATTATCTGTCACCAGTGCAGTGCTTAAAGGAGTTGGGAGTAGAAGGAGATCATTTTTCACACATGACTTGCCAGCCTGCACTGTGAATGGAGAAAGACAGGGGCTCTTTGATCTGAACCAAACTTGCACAATTTATCTTTCAAATGCATTAAAGCTTTGGATAAATGTCAATTTGACAATTAAATTCTTCAACGGCCACAATATATCACCATCACAGTGTCTATTTTTGAGGGTCGGTCAGCCATAACATCTTTCAGGAGGCTGCAGCAAACAGAAGTCAGAGGGGAAATGATAGCTCTCAGGCCTCGCTCCTCTACACATGGTATTTTTATCTCTTGCAAAGTAAAAGAGCTGTGATATTTTCCTTCAAGACAGGGCACAACTCCGGTGGCAGAATTTAAGGTCTGCCTTGCAGCCCAAAGGGATTGTGTTCAAGATCTTGTCCCTATCATTCCTATGGTAGGAAATGAACAAACCCTCTCCTGTCATGTGCTCTTTTTTGACAGTCTGTTGCTATATTAATATATATATTTTCTCCTCTCAAAGGTATTTTCCTTCGTGTTTCACCAAAAACAGGCTAAGGCAAGTCTGTCATTCTCCAAGGTCTGAACTGGTAGGAGGAGCAAGAGTAGAACCACTGAATTGTCACTTTGGTTTTATGTAAGACCCGATTTCTCCTTTGATTATAAAGATCACAGATATGTCAAAGAGTGTAGACTGTAGTTGTAGGTTCAAGGGAATGAAGAAAATAAAGAGAAGGTATGAGGGTTTGAGGTGACATTTCACCTCTGAGGCCATTCCAATCTCTTAGTGTAAGGGAACCTCAAAGTTATTTCGTGCCTAAGCCTGCATCTTTATATGCATCTTTGAGAACTAAAATAGCCATCAGATCATGAAGAAGGATGGGTCCCTGCTTTCTCAGGGTTTAGATTCAAAATCACTTCTCCTCTTTGCTCTCTTTGCTCCATAAAAATTCCATCCTTGCTGGGAGAATAACAATTGTAATGTGACATTTTGAAATGTTTCACATGAAAGATTATTTTGGACTCCTTGGTTATGAAGGAGTTTCTGAAGAGCTGACAAAGGAAGATGCTGCGGATGTAGCAACAATGCTTCTGTGATAGTCTTTCAAACTCTTCCATCATCACAGATAGTGTCACCATGGCCCAGTGCAGCCCCACCACCCAGACGTTTGACATGGATGTGATGCTATCTTTTGACAAAACTGACATTTCAGTATGATTGCAAAGAAGACTAAAGCTCTCAGATCAGATGGCTGACCTGCTGAAAATAGACATAAGATGCTGCTCTGATGTCTGCATGGTATCTTTTCTCAAGGACTGAGAAGCATCGCTATAATCCTTACTATCTCTAAGAAAAAGTTGAAAAAGAACCAACAGACTGAGTGTCTTAAGGGCATCTCACTGCTTCCAACACAGATTAATTTTTTGGATGAGCTATCATGCAGTATTGTCAATCAAACCCTTCTAGAATTGTAATGTGACATCAGCTCTCAGTACAGCTGGAGTCATGAGTACTGAAAGTTAGCTACAAAAGAAATGGAGGTCACTCTTTTGACTTTAAAAATGTTTGCAGATTCTAACTTTTTGTAAAGGAATGAGAGAACAATTATTTTGTAGTTGGGGCTACCAGAGGATATTTGTCATGTGCCTAAGTTATTTCATGATGGCAATACTTTGTATAATTATACACACACACACACACACACACACACACACACACACAACAAAACAGTTTGATCAATACCATTCCAAAGTACCGTTCTAAACAGTACTGAGAACTCTAGATAAAATTTATCAACTGATCACTTAGCTTCCTATGAAAGCCATAAAATATTTAGGTCATTGTTCTACCATGTCTATTAATTTAAGGTATACATCTACCCTGTAAGTAAATACCTCTTTTGTGTTTTTCTCATATTTTTTTCATATCTTATTAGATATACTTAAGAAATCAGTGGTTAGGTAAACCTCTATTTACTGATAAGCAATCCTCTATTTTATTTTTCTGTGCACTAAGCATTATTCTATCCAGGTCATATGAATGATTTCTTTTAATCTAGCAAACAGCATGATAAAATAGGCATTATTATTATGTGTCTTTTACAGAGGAAACTGAGTCAGGGAGGATGAAGTAAATTCCTAAGTTCACACAAATAGTAAGAACCAGAATTTGAACATAGGCATTCTGTCTCCAACATATATGATCTTAAACTGTCATTAACAATCTGAACACACAAAAACACATACATGCATACAATTATATGAAGCATCAGGCACAGTATTAGCCAAAATTAGAAAAGCTTATCCATGCACCTATTTTGCAGTCTTGTGCACACACCCATTGGTATTCAGATTTATGACTCCACTGAAATGAACATTCCTCATTTATGGAAACATAAAATTTTGTTTTCTAAAAAAACAATTTTTTGTTTATTTACTTGTTTATTTATTTACTCTTTTAATCTTTGTTCAATGAAAAAATTTAAATTTGAGAGGTAAGACTATAGAAGCCATATTTAGAGCAATGGAACACATGAACAATCCACTATTTTAAATGATAATACTAAGATATTCCATTTTTCATAATGTATATTTTAAATTTTAAGAGATTAACAAAGTCCTTTGAAATGATATTACTGATATAAAAAACTTCTAAAATATCCTTCTCTAAATATTCACCAATGATACATCTGATAAAGGGTTAATATCCAAAATGTATAAGAAAATCATACAACTTAACACCAGAAAAACCCCACAAACAATATGATTAAAAAATGGGCAGAAGACTGGCATAAGCACTTCTCCAAAGAGGACATAGCAAAAAGACATATTAAAAGATATTCAAATGTCACTAAGCATCAGAGAATATAAGTTAAAACTACAATGAGATATTACCTCACACCTGTCAGAATGACTATTATCAATAAATCAACAAGTGTTGGCAAGAATGTAGAGAAAAGGGAACCCTCATGCACTGTAGGTAGGATTGTGAATTGGTGCAGCCACTCTGGAAAACAGTATGGAGGTTCCTCAAAAAATAAAAAATAAAACTACTATATGACCCAGCAATTCCACTTCTGTGTGTTTATCCAAAGAAATCCAAAACACTAATTCAAAAAGCTATATGCACCCCTATTTTCACTGCACCATTATTTACAATAGTTAAGATATGGAAGCAATGTAATTGCCTATCAATAGACAAACAAATAAAGAAGAGGTGGTTTATATATACAATAGAACATTACTCAGCCATAAACAGAATAAAATCTTACCATTTGCAACAACATAGATGGACCTATGGATATTATGCTAGGGGAAATAAGTCAGACAAAGAAAAATACTATATGATTTCATTTATATATAAAGTCTAAAAATCAAAACAAGCAAGCAAACAAAACAGAAACAAACTCATAGATTCAGAGAACAAATTGGTGGTTACTAGATCAGAGGGGGGGTTGAGGAGATGGATGATAAAGGTAAAATGGATGAAGACATATACATTTCCAATTATTAAAATAGTTATGGAGATATAGAGAACAGCACAGGAAATACAGTCAATAACATTGTAATAATCGTGTATGGTGTCAGATAGGTCTAGACTTACTCGATATTTTACAAGGTATATAAATGTCTAATCACTATGTTGTGCACCTGAAACTAATATATTGTAGCATCAACTGTAATTGAAAAATAAAATTTAAAAACAAATAAATGAGATCTTCTGTGTGTAAATTGTCTTCTGAAATATCACTAAAGGAGTCATGAACATTAAACATGGGAATCAGATTGAAAAGTCAATTCATGAAAATGGATTGCATCATTTACCCCAAAGTAGCCCTTGGTAAGTATCTCTTGTTATCTAACACTCTCCCACACATCATTGGATGAACTGTTTCAAGAACTGCCCAGAGCTTTGTCCCTTTCAGTGTCTTTTGACGCATCACATGCTGAAGGACACACCCACCTTTACCATTGGTAGAGTCTGAAGCAGACGCACAAATATAGGCCAACATATCCTATATCTAAATATTTAAAAGCTATACAGTGTGTCTAAACATTACAAAAGTTACACATTAAAACTAGCACTCTTAATCAAATATGATTAGCCCTGGCTGGTAGTTTAGTTGGTTAGAGTGATAGCCCGATACAGAAAGGCCTACAGAAAGGCTGTGAGTTCTATCTTCAGTCAGGTCACATGCAAGACGCAACCAATGAATGCATAAATAAATGGAACAACAAATCAATGTTTCTCTCTCTCTCTAAAAATAAATAAATAAATAAAATTAAAAATAAAAAAATATATGATTATTCTTCTACCTTTGTTCATAATTACAAAATTGAGTAATATATAAAAACACAGTTTTTATATGATTGAAAGTAAGCAAAATATTTTAGAATGATAGAATTCAGTTATTCTTGCAGGCATCTGGATGTTTTGTTGATGTGCTGCTGATGTTTGAATGAATAATAAAATAAACTGTGTAAATCATATATTATATATTTATTGTCTAATTTTTTTCTTGCCTCCTGTCAGCACAATTTTATTGTTTCATTTATTTTTTTAAGTTTATTTAAGCAAAATCCACATAACATAAAATTAACCATTTGAATTATTTATTTATTTATATTGTTGACACTATTATAGATTTCCCCATTTCCCCCCACTTTGCCTGTCTCTACCCATCCCCCACTTATCTCTAGCCATCACCACACTGTTGTCTGTGTCTCTGAATTTTCCATATATGTTCTTTGTCTAATCCCTCACCTTCTTTCATCCAGCCCCCCCAGTTTTCCCTCCTCTCTGACAGCTCTCAGTCTATGCAATGTATCTGTGCCTCTGTTTCTATTTTGTTCATTAGCTTATTTTGTTCATTAGATTTCACGTATAAGTGAGATCATATGGTATTTGTCTTTTTCTGACTGGCTTATTTCACTTAGTATGATAATATCCAGATCAATTCTTGCTATTGTGAAAGGTAAGATTTTTCCTTTTTATGGCTGCATTGCATTCCATTGTGTAAATATCCCATAGGTTTTTTTTTTATCCACTGACCTACTAATGGTCACTTGGACTATTTCCAAATCT
Organism: Furipterus horrens; assembly: GCF_987537825.1. Classification (NCBI taxonomy): domain Eukaryota; kingdom Metazoa; phylum Chordata; class Mammalia; order Chiroptera; family Furipteridae; genus Furipterus; species Furipterus horrens. The sequence continues at coordinate 73,830,602 of NW_028327175.1, forward strand.
TGGTTATTGTAAATAATGTTGTTATGAACAAAGGGGCACATATTTACTTTTGAACTGCTATTTTGGGATTCTTATAATATATCCCCAGCAGTGGGATCACTGGGTCAAAAAAGTAGTATGGTTTTTAATTTTTTGAGGAAACTCTGCATTCTCACCAACAATGCACAAGGGTTCCTCTTTCTCCATATGTTCACCAGCACTTGTTTGTTGATTTATTGATAGCCATTTTGGCAGATGTGGGATGATACCTCACTGTAGTTTAAATTTGTATCTCTCCGATGATTAGTAACATTGAGCATTTCTTTGTATAACTATTGGCAATCTGTACGTCCTCTTTGGAGAAGTGTCTATTTAGGTTCTTTGCCCATTTTTTTATTTGGATCGTTTGTCTTCTGGTGTTGAGTTGTATAAAGTGAACAATCAGTGGCCCTTAGTATGTTCACAGGGTTGTGGAACCATCACTCCTCTCTAATCCCAAAATATCTTCATGATCCCCAAATGAAATCCCATAGCCATTAAGTAGTTACTCTTCCTTTCTCATTCCCCCAACCTCTGGCAACCACGAACAAAATTATATTGTAATAATTAAGATTTTCACATAATTTTTATTCTATTTCCAAAAATCATCTAACATGCTAAATGTAAAAGGTAATAGTAATCAAAGTATATAAAATGTGAACACATTTTCATCAAAATTTTAAGTCAAACATTAAAATTTAGTATTAGTTTCCATATATTTTTAAAAATCTATTTTTGTTCTACAATGTTAAAATTATGTATTAAAAGACAAATTTTAAATTACAATTACTAAATATAAAACTTTTAAGTAAGCTTTTAAAAGTAAATTTTCAATTTCATTTTTAAGTTTTATTATTTTTACAATACATATACAATTTTAACATTTTAATTTCATTTGCAATTTATGATACCTATAAATATACAAATTTAGTAGTTACATTAATTATTCAATATTGCAAAATGTTCCTCTGGTACCATATGAAACTCAGTTGTAAGTGCCTCCAAAACAGAGAATGACTATGTTACTGAGCAGAGGGGGCTCGTTCACATGGCCCCGTGGTGTAAGACCCAACAATTAGTGTTGAGAAAAATAGGTCTTTATTTACAATATTCCAACCTTATGGGGGCTGTGAGCACTCCTACTCAAAGCCCTTGTTTTCTCACAAGACCCAGCACTTCCCTTGCTCTCCAAAAGTCTACAGGCCAAAATCAAGCCAATAGTTCCATTTATCTGTCAGCTCTCTCCTTCAGGATCTGGGGCACATTGTCATCACCCTCCATATAACAGTCCAGAAAAGCAGGTGCCGTGTTACACTGGATCATGGTGAAGTCCAGGAAAGGCACAAGTCTTAAGAGAGTGTTCTCTCCCTATGTCCCAACTTTCAAGAGTCCAGCTAGAGTCCAGGTCTGCAAGGTGGAGTCCTTAGTCAGCTGGAGCAGGCACTATTAAAGCAGCAGCATGCCTGCCTTCTTACTAACCTAGGCCACATGGCCAAATTCTGACTATAATCTGCATAGCTGCTGCTTACATGGCCACTACAACCTGCTGCTCCATCACTCTTCTCTAAAATGCTCCTTCCACTGTGCTGCTTCTGGCAGATGGTGCCCTTCTACTCCTTTCAAACAGCACAGCCCCCTTCTTTAAGGCTCTCTCCTTTCCTTAGGCCTCTCCCTTTCAGGAAAGGCTTGACTATCTCCTTGCCATTGATATGCAAAGTATCTTAAAAGCTGTATTATTTCCTTCTCATATCCCCAAAACCATGGGCTGTGGGGACTTTGGGGAGGGTTGCTCTGATAATTCTAACTAGTAGTATGTCACTAAACCAGTATAGGGAAGGAGGGAGAGTGCCCTGATTAGTAGTGTTTACAAATTTCCAGGGTATAAATATGCCCACAATGGCTAATTTCAGTCTTCCAGCAATTTTTAAACTACCTTGCAAAATTCCTGTCTTTTAAACAATTGTGCATGAATTAGCCCAAACACTTCACTGCTTATCACCTTAGGAAATGATACTTCGTTATGCAGGAGTCTGTAACATTCATGCTATCTGATACAAATAACCTAACAAATTATTTAATGTTCTTTTCTTATAACTAAGCACCTTCAGCTCAATGCTCCCCACTCTCAGAAGCACTCTCCATTTGTAGAGAGCAGCACAAGCCCCAAACTCCCAGATCATTTGGACATAGGGCAAGAGAGGTGGGCAAGTGTTTCTTAGGACCCTGAATAGTGTCAACGAAAATATGGATGTTGAGGATTTCTAGTCACCATATGCCAAAGCTGAGCACCAGATGCAGAGAGAAGGAGGCTCCTAAAAAATCCCATGTATTTTTAAATCAATTTTATGGGATTGAAAAATTGAGAGTCCTTTTAAGTACAGGGCCCTGGAGTCCCTTAAAGGTGAAACTGCTTATCATTTGCGTCAACTGTATTAAAAATGTTTGTTAGGTCTCTCTTTCCTTAGCTTTTATTCCACTTGATCTGTCATAGAAATCAGTTAAAATCTAACTCTAGGGCTTTTATCTATTTCTCTTTACATATCCTTGTGGTTTAGCTATGCATTACTTTCATGATTAGCGGTGTTGAGCACATTTTCATGTGCTCATTGACCATTTGCATGTCTTTGGAAAAATGTCCATTCAGGTTCTTTGCTTAAAAAATTGGGTTGTCCTTTTATATTGAGTTGTAATATTTCTTCATATATTCCATACAAATCCCTCATCACATATATGATTTGCAAATATCTTTTCATTGTGGGTTATCTTTTCACTTTATTAGGGATATCTTTTGAGGCCAAAAGCTTTTATTTTAAGTGAATTCCAATTTTTTCTAATTTATCTCTTTCTTCCTTTTATCTCTTGTGCTTTTATATCCTATCTAAGAAATTACTGTCTAACTCAAGGTCATAAGGGTTTACTCCATTTTTCCCCCTGGATTTTATAGTTGTAGCTCTTACATTTAAAATATATGACCCATTTTAAGTTAATTTTTGTATATGGTGTGAGGTAGGAGAGCAACTTCATTCTTCTGCATGTGAATATCCAGTTTTATCAGCATTGTTTGTTCAATAGACTGTACTTTCTCACATTAAATACTCATGACATCCTTGTAAAAAAATCATTTAACTACCAAGTGTAGAAGCATATTTTAGAAACTCAGTAGAATTTCATTAGTCTATACATTTATCCTTATGTCAACATCACACTGTTCTCTTTACTGTGGCGTTATAGTAAGTTTTAACATTGAGATGTGTGAGTCCATTCACTTTATATTTTTTCCCCAAAATTGTATTGGTTATTCTGGGTCCCTTCCACTTCTGTATAAATTTTAGGATTAGCTTGTTAATTTCTACTATAAAGGCAGTGGGGATTTTAATAGAAATTTCATTGAATATGTAGATGAATTTTGGAATGATTGCCTTTTAACATTCTTAAGCCTCCTTTTCTGTAAACATAGGATAGCTTTCTATTTATTTAGGTCTTCTTAAATTTTAAAAATATTTTGGTAGTTTTCAGTGTTCCAAGATTATACCTTTGTTTAATTTATTGCTAAGTCCTTTTCTTTTCTTTTTGATAGTATGGTAAATGAAATAATTTTCCTAATTTCATTGTGATCGTTCATTGCTAGTGATTTTTATATCCTGCAACCTTGCTGAGCTCCTTTAATAGTTTTAATAGTTTTTGTGTGCTTGTATTCATTAGGACTGTCTATATACAAGATTATGTCATCTGCAAATAGAGCTAATTTTACTTTTTATTTTCCAATCTGGATACCTTTTATTTCTTTTTCTTGCCTAATTGCCCTGGCTATAATCTCCTATATCATGTTGAACAGAAGTGGCAAGAGCAGACTTCCTCATTGTCTTTGTTTTTAGGGAAAAAGCATTTTGCCTTTTACCATTAAGATGTTAGATATTATTTTTTATAGATGACCTTGAAATTGTAAGAAACACTTAAACCTGTAGAGAATTTTAATTAGTTTTTTTGAGCCAAACTGACAATTGCTGGGAAGCAAAATCTCAACAGATTGAGAAAATGCTCCAGAGAATGGCAGCTTTGCACTTTATTTTATACATTGCAAGCTAAGGAGGAGTTGTAAAGGGTTACATGAAACCCATCAGTGAAAGAGTAGGGAGTCAGGAGAAAGCAAAGCAGGGAAATCTTTGGGATTGCACAAAAAGTAAGAGGGATAGATACAGAATTCCTTTACATAGGTGGATATAGGACAGTTAACAATTAACATAATAACAATAACAAAAGGCGATGTGTTTGCTCTCCAGTTCTGATTGGAGATTATGCCCTGAGTGTCTATCACAAGGAAATTACCCTGACATTCCAAAGGTATGTTATCAGAGATGCAAAAAGACAACTGGCAGGCTCAGTTAAGGTAAAGATTTACCTTTGTCAAGAAAGACACTGGCCTACGACATGACTACCTATCATGGCTCAATTTTAAGTAGAAAGTTTTAATTTCAGACCATCCTATGTGGTTCCTTAGGTCTCTGAGTTTGTAAGGCCTTCATGCAGGCCTCCCCTGAGCTTGTCAGGTTTAGTATGTGGCCCTTTTTCATCAGTTTGAGGGAGTTCCCTCCATTCCTAGTTATTTTAGCATTTTTGTCATGAATGAGTGGTCAACTTTACCGAATGCTGTTTCTGCCTCTACTGAGATGATATGTGGCTTTTGTCCTTTATTAATATTACACTGGTTAATTTTCAGGTGTTAAATCAACATTGCATTTCTGGGATAAGTTCCATTGGTCACTAACAAAATATGAATAAGTTCAGAATTTGTCTTGAAAAGGTTAGGTGATGTGTTAATGAAGATAATAGAAGGAATGTACAATATATTACAGTAAATTTAACTATTCCTGAGTATTTCAGTCTTAGTTGAGATCAGGTTGAAGAGTTTATTGCTATGACATTGTAATATGATAGCATTACTGAAAAAAGACTTTTGCACAAACATTTTGCTAAAACATCAAGTGAAGGGACTGAAGTTTTGCCACCCTGAAGCTACCTTTTTTGGATATTGATTTTAAACTGTTTATTAAGGAACAAAAGACACAGAAAGAACCTATGACCCTCCCCCTTTTCCTGCCCAAGAGATTCAGACAGAGAAAACTGCTTCAGGAAAGATGGTTTAGGATGTCCCCTTATTCTCACTCGGATTAAGTATGGTAAATAAGAGGACTCAGGCAGGTGTCTGCCAGCTAGATACCCACTGTGTTCCATTGTTTCTGAGCTGCCCAGCAAGGATATGTCTGTTGTATGCTTCCTTCTTCCTCAACTACCTGCAAATTGCCCATTCTCACTTCCGAAATCTAATACTCTGGTCCCCCACTTTCTACTTTTTCCAAAAATATATATATTTTGAGCCCTATATACCCCAAGTTGCCTCACTATCTTTGAAATATTCATGCTTATGTGAGTTCCCCATGCAAATGTATTAAAAAATTGATTTCCTTTGGTTAATCTGTCTCTGTTAATTAGATTATTAGCCCAGCCAGAAGAATTTAGAAGGCGGGAGAAAAGTATTAATATTTTTTAGCTCCACACAACAAAACTGGTAACTAGATGTATATATATATCACTATGAATACACATTATTTGTAAAACATGCACATGGTTTTCCTGTTTATTATTCCCTGTCCAATATTGTAATGCTGGCCAAGGATAATATCTATGTGAATTAAGACTAATGCTCTAATTTTATTTATTTATTATATTCCTTTTGAACTTTCAGTGGTGAAAGTGACTAGTTTTTAAAACAGATACTATAAACTTTTTGGTTCCATATGCAACGCTTATGACATTTAATTCAGACATTATAAAATTCCCCTTTTCTTCCTAATATGACAGTCTGAAAAGTTGTTCAAATAGGACATAGCCTGGAGTTTGCCCTCTTGTAATGGCACTGAAGGTGTTTTGTATGGCCTACCTGTGTTCAGAAATGCAAGCTTAATTTTTGTGCAGTAATAAGATAGTACTTTTCTTTTACAGCTGCTGAAATCACTATACCCAATAAAAGAATATTCCACTGTTTCTTGCTAATGAAAGTTCATGAAAAAAATGAAGCAGAACTCCTTGAAAAATATAAAATATTCTTTCTGTTTTCTCTGTTTCCACAAAATGACAAGAGTATCAATGAATATACAAATGCATAGTGTGCCAATTTCATCTGAGGATTTCATTATTTCAGAAATGCAGGTGCAGATTAATCTGTCTCTAGATTTATATTTTGAGATGAAATTTTAACACTGCAATATTCTTGATATATAATAAAATATAAATAATATTTAGCTGTTGAATTCCATTCTTAAATTATCCTACCAGTTCTTATCATTTATCATTCCTTTCTAACTATAGAAATCTATGACTCTTAACCGATGAGTTCTCTTTCATTAACTTTGAAATTCCAATTGTAGCAGAATTAATAATAATAATAAATTCATTTTTTTGCCTTATTTCAGTGGCCATCTATAATCTCTGTTTGACATATTTTAATCCCTTCCCTAATTTCAATATAAGGGTCTTTAGAAATAATTTTTTAAAAAATCAGTGTGTTATATTTATAGTCATTGATTATATTCCAGATTTACCTATTAAAGCCACTGAGTCATTTGTACTTTTACTGGAACTGCATTCTGCTGACAGTACTTTCTTACTAGTTTCATTTTATTATGGAAAAACTCTGTTGAAGCTTTTTCAAAAATCTATTTTTTGAAATATTAGAATTATACAAGATATGATAGGTCTTTAGCCAAAATAAAGGGAGACAGGATTGAATGAGCAAGTGTACTTGGGAAATTCTGAGTTAATACAAAGTAAGGAATTTTCACCTTTTTGATACATAATTCTCTGGGTTTTGATATGCTAATGAATAGTGTGACTTTCTAAAAAGGTCATAAACTCTAAAACTTTCCCTGAATATTGGAGAACATAAAATCATTCAAAGAATTTTTTATTTTTTAATAAAAACAGGTCTTAGTGAATTAGTCTTCAAGTTTCCTTTCTGTTGAGATATTGAAACCAATCTTAAACATATCAATTAAGGAATGACAAAATTATAGAATACACACTAAAATATTGTAAAGCCATCAGAAATAACTCTTTAAAGATTTTTTTTAATATGGAGACATGCTAATGATATAATAATATTGAGTAAAAATAATATATAACTATAGGACTTGTGGTCAAGATGGAGGTGTAGGTAGACACACTTCACCTCCTTGCACAACCATAAGAAGGATCACAACAAACCTCAAAACAAAAAACAACCAGAACTGCCAGAAAATCAAACTGTATGGAAGTCCTACAACCAAGGATTTTAAAAAGCTATATTCATCCAGATAGATAGAAGGGGCGGAGATGGGGAGCCAGAGCAGAAAGATGCATTGTGGTGGCAGTGAGGCAGCAGCAGCAAGGTGGTGGTGGCTGATGGAGTGGGTGGTCTCACATTCAGGTGTGGTAAATCTAGCAATCCCAGCCCTAGGCCAGACCACGCAGCCCAGGGTTCCAGCGCTGGGGAAATAGAGCTTCATAATTTCTGGCTATAAAAACCAGTGGGGTTGCGGCCGTGGAAGAAACTGCTGGTCTCTCTGGAGAGTCTGTTTAAAGGGCCTACACTGTCCTAGAATGTATGCAGATTCAACCATTCTGGGAATCATGATGAGGGCAACAGCTAGAGGGGTGCCAGTCGCATATGGGAAGTAGATGAAGTGACTAGAAATGGGGTGAATGCCAAGCAAGCCTCCAGCAATCAGGCAGTAGCACTGTTCCCTCTCTGACCTCTCCTTCACATACAGAGCCACAAAGTGGTCATGTGGGTTGCCCCACCCTACAATTACTTATGGCTTTGCTCCATACAACATAACAGGTGCTCCAAGACAGGGAGTCAAAGCAGCTATACCTAACACACAGAAAAAAACACAGGGAGGCTACCAGAATGAGGAGACAAAGATTTATGGCTCAAATGAAAGAACAGAACAAAACCCCAGAATAAGAACTAAATGAAAAATGAAGATAGCCAACTTATCAGATGCAGAGTTCAAAACACTGCTGATCAGGATGCTCAGAAAACTCATTTAGTACAGTAAAGGCATAAAGGAAAAAATAAAGTCTACACTAAGTGAAGTAAATAAAAATCCACAGGGAATCAACAATAAAGGGAAGGAAGCCAGGGTTCAAATCAATGACTTGGAATATATGGAAGAAATAAACACTCTAGAATGAAGAAGCTAGAATTCAAAAAATAAGGATAAGCTAAGGAGCCTCTGGGACAACTCCAAATGTATCAACATTCAAATGATAGAGGTGTTAGAAAAAGAAGAGAAAAAGCAAGAAATTAAAAACTTATTTGAAAAAATGATGAAAAGGAAATAGACATATAAGTTCAGGAAGCACAGAGAGTCCCAAACAAGTTGGGCCCAAAGAGGACCACACCAAGATACATCATAATTAAAATGCCAAAGGTTAAAGATAAAGAGAGAATCTTAAAAGCAGCAAGAGAAAAGCAGAGAGTTGCCTACAAAGGAGTTCCCATAAGACTATCCTCTGATTTCTCAAAAGAAACTCTGTAGGCAAGAAGGGGCTGGCAAGAAGTATTCAAAATGATGAAAAGCAAGGACCTACAACCAAGCATACTCTGTCTAGCAAAGCTATCATTTAAAATGGAAGGACAGATAAAGTGCTTCCCAGACAAGGTAAAGCTGAAGGAGTTCATCATCACCAAGCTCTTATTATATGAAATGTTAAAGGAATTTATTTAAGAACTATATGAAAATCAAAACTATAAAGATTAAAATGACAGCAAAGTCACAACTATCAACAACTGAATCTAAAAAACAAAAGCAAGCTAAGCAAACAACTAGAACATGAACAGAATCATAGATACGGATATCATATGGAGGGTTATCAGTGGAAAGGGAGTAGGGGGAGAGTGGGGGAAAGGTAGAGGGAGTAAGAAGCACAATTGGTTGGTACAAAATTGACAGGGGGGATGTTAAGAATAGTAAAGGAAATGGAGACACCAAAGAACTTATATGCCCAACTCATGGACATGAACTAAGGGGGGATTGCTGGAGGGAAGTGGAGTACTGGGTAGAGGGGGCAAAGGGGAACAAATTGGGACAACTATAATAGCATAATTAATAAAATATACTTAAAATACATAACTATAAAGAATTTGGTAATATTGCTGAAAGTTATTGGAAATTACCAGAAAATTAGTAGAAAATTACTGAAAGGAAATACAAAGAAAAAAATGGCCATGGCTGATTTTTTGTTCTTGTATTTTCTATGAATTTCACTTTTCAAATATTAACATGCACTTATTTTATAATATGAAGGAAGTTAAAGCTTTCTTTTTTATTTTACTCTGTCATTGTCTTCTGAACTATTTTAAATTTTATTTATTTATTTGTTTTAGACAGAAGGGAAGGCAGGAAAAAAGAGCAGGAAAGAAACATCAATGTGAGAGAGAAACACACTGGTTGCCTCTCACAGGCACCCCAACCCCAGGGAGGAACCTACAACCCAGGCAGGTGCCCTGACCAGGAATCAAACCAGTGACCTTTTGCTTTGGGGAAAGCTGCTCAACCCGCTGAGCCACACTGGTCAAGGTTTATCAAACTATGTTAATTGACTCTTTATTTTTCCTTTACCTCCAAGAAATCCTCTGTATCAGGGTTCAGCAGACTATAACTCACGGACCCAATTGGGATGCTGCCTGTTTTTATAAATAAAGCTTCATCAGAATAGAGTTATGTCCATCAGTTTATATGTCTACAGTTGCTTTTGCTCTATGGTGATAGAGTTAAGTAGTTATGACAGAGACTACATAACCTACAAACCCTAAAATATTGCTTTGTCACAGGACTGGGACTAGGGTGGCAAATGAGGCCTCCAAGGTACCCTCACTTGGAGAGGCACTTGCTCTTGGGACATTTATGTCCTCAGACATGTGCAGCACTGAACTGACCGTTAGATGCTTATGTCAGTTTGAGCCTGTGAGAAACAGATGTGACGACAGAAGTAGATATGCAAGAGAGTTGTTAGGGAAATGTCTGTAAAGAATAAAGGGAAGAAGGAAGAAGTGTGTGTGTGTGTGCATGCATTCGTGTGGTTGGGTGGGGGTCTCAGTAGACTAATATGCAGGTCTGAGTCCGATCAAAGGAAAGAGGGACACAGCATCCATTAGGAGCAGCCTCAGAGTACAGTGCTGTGCTGTCAAAGGGTCAGGCTGACCAATGGGGAGCTCAAGAACAAAACTGACAGTAGAGAAGAGCCTCACTGTAAGCAGAAATGACCTGAATTTAATACTTCTACCTGAACACCACGGTGGGTCCACAGGTGCAATGGCTAGAGGCTGTCAGCAGCATCTATGCTTCAAAAAAAGCTCTTTTGCAGTGGTATCTCAGCAGTATACCTCCGTGCCCACCACAGTGCTTATTAATGTTTGCCTATGTGATCTGAGGTGTGTGATGAACAGTGTGGTTATTATCCCCAAATTATCACACATGGCAACTCTTGGCTTGGGAAAAATGGCCTCCATGTTGAATCAAGGCAGTCAGTCAGGAATAGGTCATCTCTAGTGCCACAGTCATTGGGGCACAGAAGGGTCAATCAGAATGAAGTTTAGGACTTTCGTTTAGTGGGGATAATTAGTAGTAGGTTCTGTCTTCTCAGATACGAACATGGAAGCATGTTATCTGTGTTGATGTGTTAGTCTGCATTAGTCAAGAATGCAAACCAAAACACCTGCTTACAGTGTTTGTTATTGTTTAAGAACAAGAAGACCAGAGAGGAGAGATTGCTGACATTAGCTCAGTGGTTTTGAGGTAACACTTCCATGTATCACATGTGGCATCATTATTGCAGAAGCTTCATGTTCAAAATTCATATTCAGTGGCCAGGGGCAGAGGAGGGCATTATTTCTTTTCCCAAGCTTTCCATCCATCAGGTATGACAAAGATCCTTCTCAGACACCTCCAAAACATGACTGGGTTACACACCTACTTCTAAACCAGACCTGAGACTCACCTTCCCTGAAGTCAGGGAATTACTGTTACACACAAAACAAAAGTAGGGTCCCACTTAGTGTGGAGGTGCCAAGGAGTAGGAAAATGGCTAGTGGAAGGGCAGAAACAGAACTAGCCACTTAGCTATCCTACAAAGCCAGCTTGAGGATGAAGCTGACAAAGAGAAAAAGATGGAGCTGAAAAACAAAATAGAGAATGGAATCAGAGCTTTCACCACGTGAGGTTCACTCTGCCTAAGGAGTTTTTTGTTACGTGAACCAGTCCAGCCCCTTGGTGATCAAGTTAGTTTGAATTGGGTTTCTCTTGTATACAACAGAAGAATCTTAGTTTACTGCAGGGAAGAGAACTTCCTTTGTTTTTAGACTTTCTTGGACAGAGTAGCAAAGTTGAAAATTGACTAAAGGAATTGAGTTGTATTAGTTAAGATACCTCTGGTTGTAAGTTACAAAAAATAAATAAATCCCTTAACCCAAAGAGACTAAACAATAATGAAATGTATTAACTCTTATAACTGGAAATATAAAAGTAGGGCAGACGCCAAGACTCAGCAGCTCCAGGACATTATCCAGAACTGATATTCTTTCTGTCTCTTCATTCTGCTATCAGCATCAACTTCAGCCTACGGCAAATGTTGCTGCCATTAAGCAACAGAAGCTACACCCAAAGGGAGACAGAAAAAGCACAGAATCCAGTTCTTCCCATTTAATAAGGTCAGTCCAGATAAACAACACATGAAGGAAATGGCTGTGTGGAGGAGCAGCAGGGATGAGATCTGGGAATAGCTGATATGAATACACATGCACATGCATACACATGCACACACGTATGCTCATGTGACTCTATAGCTAGTGGCCTCTCTTTTTTTTTTTAAGATTTTATTTATTTTTATTTTTACAGAGAGGGGAAAGGAAGGAGAAAGAGAGGGAGAGAAACATCAATGTGTAGTTGCCTCTCACACACCCCCTACTGGGTACCTGTCTTGCAACCCAGGCATGTGTCCTGACTGGGAATTGAACCAGTGACCCTTTGGTTCACAGGCTTGTGGTCAGTCTACTGAACCACACCAGCCAGGGCTCTTTCTTCAGTTTAGAATAAATCTAGTTTCAAATACTGCTTTCATCATAATTACATAAATTAGTAACTGCTATTTACCACATGTCTGTCATTCTTCTAGATATCTTTATATGCACTAACTATCTCATTAAATCCTTATAGCTGCAACAGCACTTCAGGCTTTTAATCATCTCTGCTTTATAGAGGAACTAACTGAAGGCACAGAAATATTAAATATTTTGGACAAAGTTACACAGCTAGTAAGTAGCAGAGCTGGTATTTCATTGCAAGAAATCAAGTACAAGTTTTAGTATTAAATAGTACTGGGTTTGGACTCTTGGCTCTGTTATTTCCCAGCTGTGCAAACTTGGGCGAGTCACTTCATCTCTCTGAGTCTCATGTTCCTCATTCATGCAATAGCACCCTATAAAAGATTATCATTTACATCATGGATGTACTTACCACTGTGATGGAGTTCTCAAGACCACCTCTCAGATTCCATGATTCACTAACAACCACCAAAGAACTCAGAAAAGCTGTTTTCCTTTGAGTTATAGCTTATAACAGTGAACAAATGCACATTAAAATCAGCAAAAGGAAAAGGAGTAGGGGGCACATTCCAAGGGATACCAGGGACAAGCTTCCAGTTATCCTCTCTCAGCAGAGTCTGCTGAAATTGCTTCATTCTCTCAGCAATTATGCGTGACAACATGTACACAGATTTGCTTGATTTTCCAGTGTTTGCATGAGGGTTGGTCATGTAGGCATGGAGTACCATGTGGCTGACTGTAGTTACTCAGTCTCCTGCCCTACCAAGGTCAAACAGATAGAGCCTGGCCCAAGGTTCCCACCATCAATCACATATCTGGGACAGCTAGGGCCCCAGGCATTTGAAGCCATTCTTATGAAGCAGGACATGTCAGAGATGTATAAGTTATCTCCCAGGAGCCAGTCAAGGCCCATTCCTTTCTTAGGAATATCAAGGGTCTGAACAACTCAGGCATGCTACTTAATCCTTTACTGTACCATTAGATAACATCAAATTTGTAAAATTTCTTGGATCAATCTTTTGGGCGTGTCTCATGGGAGTCACTCAGTTCTCTCTCCTTTACCCCTACCTCACAGCCAAAAAGCAGGATTTAGCAAGTAAGGACTTGAAAGGGTCCATCCAGTTTCAAATTATTCATTGATTACCCTTACCCAGAGACTAAGGCTCACTATTCCTGGTCCCATAATTCACAAATATTAATAAACTGCTATATTTTGGAATCTCAGAACCAAATAGTTTTAAAAGGGAAGATTCCTCAAATGTCACAGTACTTACCATAGCCAGAAATGACAATGGTTTAGGGTTATACTCTATAATAGATAATTAAGACTCTTTCCTTTAAAAGTCAGGTTATCATTTTGCTATTTTATTGAGGGTCATGTAGACAGATCAAGGTATTTTTTTTCTTCAGTTTGGACTGCTATGCTAGTATTCTCGAAGATTTTTAAACTGCACACACCACCTCTAAAATAATTTTGACCTAGCCCCTCCAATGTCTGTGCAACATATTTATATATTATGCACACTTATACTACTTTACTAAAATAATACATATATGAACATCACACACATTCAACAGAAAATCTTAAAAGGAAATAGAAGTTCTAATACTGTCTTCCCTTAACTGAGTGGATCAACTTGGGAACCCTGGAGCACACACCTCTAATGTGGATATAACATCATTATTCTCCACATTGGAACTACACCCCAATTCCTTTACATCATGTCACATTATCCTGGTTAGTCTGGACCTGAGATCCTCTCTACTACACGTCATTGTAGCAGCACTGAATTATGGAGAATATGATTTGGTAAGGCAGTAGAAGAAAGAATCTATGGAATAATTCAAAGCAATGGAATGTTAGCCTGAGTGGCAAGGGGACTAGGGACACAAGGCATTTTCCAGATATTGGATTTGTTGTCCTAGGAGTAAGGGAGGGTGAGAAAGAGAGAGAGAGAGAGAGAGAGAGAGAGAGAGAGAGAGAGAGAGAGAGAGAGAGAGAGAGAGAGAGAGAGAGGATAGGGCTGGCCTTTAAGATGGATGGAAGTGGATTGGGGGGTGGGAGCAAAAAGTGAGCAAAGGCCTGGAGGGAGGATTAAATGTGACCAAAACTGGAGAGAATGGGAAAGCAGCCCAACTGGAAGACCCCACCCAGGCCAACTTCGAAGCTCTAACCCCCCCTCCCATTAGGCCACTAAAGTGATTCAATCTGGTTCCTTTCAACTCTTGAGGGCTCCAGAGGCTGAAAGCTGTCCTCTCTGGCCCCATCTGTCAATGAAAGTAAGGACTGTTCATAGTTCCCATAGGACAGTTCCCTATAAACTCCTTTCTCAAGCTTTTTATCCTCGGGCTGGCTTTTTGACCATTTCCCCAAGTAATCAATCCCAGGCTTTCTCTAGGTGGGACTAGATTGGGTAGGTGATGGGAGGGGAGATTTAGTGAGGATTAGGACCTCCCTGCTATGGTAAGCAATTCATGTTTTCAAGTTAAAAATTTTGCTGGTAAACTATGTACTGTCTCATGTTTTATTTTTTAAGTGTGTAGTGGGCTTAGGCTGAAACTAGATTCCAGTGAGACATCAATTCTCTCAGTAAACTTCACTTGGGATCATGCCTTGAGAATGTTCCCTCTCCTGAGAGGTCTGAAGGAGAGTCAGGAAGGGAGCAAGGACGGTGGGCATTGTGGCAGGAAGTGTTAATGGACTTAAAAATTAATTGGCATGTGTGTGGTATCAGGAAAAATGAAGGGAACAGATGTTGAGGAGAGGCCAATTGCCAGCGCACGGGGATGGATTGCCTGTCTTTCTGCCAGAGTTCAATCCGAGCTCCCTGGAGAAATGGTTTCACTACCTTAAGGTCTTAACGGAACATTAGTCAGGTCTGTGGGGACTGAGTTTTTGCCAAGGAGACGTCATTCTAGACCAGATTTCAAAAAGCAGGGGAAGCACAGGACTATGAAACTTGTGCACAGCTTCAGACTGACCACTCCCAGGGTGCATTCTCCTGCAGCACCTTCATGAGAGCAAAACTCAAGGAGCCTTCTGCTCTATTGGCACTCTCGTGTGTGGTCCCTGACACATTAAAGAGTCACTGAATCTCCAGACTCAGTCCAGCCACACTCAGGCTTCAGGCTGCACCCATTATCCTTAGAGCATTATTATCTGCTAGGGCACCGGGGTTTGTGCTGAGATAGATTTCCACACATAATGAAATCATTCATTCATTCATTTACAACAAAGATATGATGAGTGCTCCCACTGTACTTTGTGCACATACTTGGCTACGTGTTGGAGATTTATCTGTGAACAAAACAGACACAAATTTTGCCATCATGGAGCTTACACTTCAGTGGGAAGAGATAATCAATAAACAATACACATAAATAAGTTATATATGATATTATGTTGGAAGGGACGTGTACTATGAATGGAAAAAAAAGTAAAGCAGGGTAAAGGAGATAGAGAATGCCAGGCATGGACTCGAGTGACAATTTTAAATTGAGTGGTCAGTACAGGCTTCTTCATTAAAGAAGGGGAAAGAGTATTCAAGGCAGTGGAAACAGCCAGTGCAAAAGTCCAAAGTTGGCAGGTGCATGAGCAGAAAGAGCAAGGGAGAGAGGAATAGAAAATGGGAAGAATGGGCCAGAACATCAAGAACCCTAGAGGCCAATGAAAGTTCTGGCTTTGGCCTTGGGTCTGAATGAAATGGGAGCCATTGCAGCATTTTAAGCAGAGGAGGCATGTGATCTGACATGTTTTAAAAAGATCTCTCTGGATGCAGTGTTGAGATAAGGGGCAATTATAGACACAGGGAGATGGCTTAGGAGGTTAGTGCAGTGGTCCAAGCAAGAGATGCTGGTGGTCGCTTGGCTCAGGGAATTAGCAGTGAAGGTAGGAGGAAGGGGTTGGATTATTTTGAGGCTGTCCTCCTCTCTAGTTATGTTTGGGTGTTCTAAAGTATAAGCTACTGCATGGCTTTTAT
Organism: Furipterus horrens; assembly: GCF_987537825.1. Taxonomy (NCBI): domain Eukaryota; kingdom Metazoa; phylum Chordata; class Mammalia; order Chiroptera; family Furipteridae; genus Furipterus; species Furipterus horrens. Next base: position 73,846,742 of record NW_028327175.1, read on the forward strand.
GTGTTAGTGACTCACTTTATCTTGAATTTCCAAAAATATATTTAAAAAACATTTTAAATTTATAGCTGATATGTAGAATTACACTGGGGAACACAATTTTCATTGAGTTAGATCTGACACTTGTTTTTGACTAACTTTTGACATCTGAATCCAAAAGTGACCCCAGTTTTTCTCTATCACATCAACTTTTTAAGGTACAGGGTACCCTCCTTTTGTTCCAAAAATTGTACAAAATGTACATACAAAAGAAAATAAAGATAAATTACCTGAATATACTGTTTATTTAGAGTTATTATATTCATAGAAAGGCTATCTATTGTTACGGTAAGTCAAATTGTGAACAAGTAGTAAAGTTATGCTACCAAACATATATATTAAGGTATTTTATCTCTTCAAATGACAGGCTAGGAAATGCCAAAATGAGATCCTTGAAATAGTCTCCTTAAGTTGGCAAAGCTTTAAAAAATTGCTTCATAAGACCCAGTTTTATGTGCAGAGGTAGGAATATGATGTCATTTGTGTCAACAAGTGGCTCATGTGGAATGTTTGGACCACCAGGTTTAAGGTCAGATCTTGGAGGCCAGTTTGACTCCAAGTGGCTCATGTGGAATGTTTGGACCACCAGGTTTAAGGTCAGATCTTGGAGGCCAGTTTGACTCCACCCAATGCTGCTCACGAGCTCTGCTGTCCCACATACACAGAAGACAGGGATACTTGGTGTATCTGTGTTGCTGACCAAGAAGGAAGCAGACCATTTGAAAGTCAACACAGATGATCCACTTATGCTTGTAATATTGCAACAGATCAATGACTCTCTTATGTCTTCATATTCTTCATGAAAAGAAACTGAATGGCCAATTGGGACTGCACCGAATACATTTCCATTGTGGTGGAGGACACACTTCAAGCTCCGCTTTGAGCTATTGATGAACAGTCGCTATTCAGTTGCATTATAGATTGGAATTCCCAATTCCTCCATTAAACCATCTATGTTATGGCAATACACAAAGCCACCGTCACTTTGAAAGTACTGCAGAAATGCTCTTTCTCTTGATTGAAAGTAGGATGCCCTCGTTCCTTTTTCAAGCAAGTTTTTCTCATGCAGTCTTGATGCTAGGAGTCCTAATGCCTTTTTGAATAGTCCCAAATCTTGTGCCACATCATCCAACTCATGCTGATCAAACCCCTTACGGGGGTTTTAAAATTATCTTCAATTTCAAAATCTTCATAGTTGCTGTCACTTAGTTCTTCACCATACTCCTGTTTTTGGAAAGAGGGTAGTTCAATGAAAACTGGTACTGGGATTTCAGCTGAATGAGGCACTGGGGGTATAGCTGATGGTAGACTAGAATACTCTATTTTACATTTATTTTTCTTGTTATATCCTGACGTTTTCACTATACAAAAGTAATAGTCACTTGAATGATCTTGGGGCTCTCGCCAAACCATAGGTATACCAAATGGCAATTTATCACACGTTCCCTTCATCCACAACCGTAAACTCTTGACACACTGCTTGCACAGCTTGTGATGGGCCCGACTTATCTTGATCACCAAGTTTTACTTTAAAATATGCAAAATAGACTTGCCTGACAAATGTGCTCAAATTTGTCCTTTGAGTGGGAATGGTGAAACTGCCACAGATATAACAAAACAAATCAGGGTTGTTTAGGCACTTACGATGAGAAATAGCAGAGGTAGATGTGATCTGAAGGAAAGGAAATAAGTACGTATGTAAATTAAAAAATAAATTCTGCTAACTCCTTGTATACAGACAAGAACTCAGACTACACTTTGGAATGCAATTCACTATATAGAGTGGCACACAACCTCTTATCACACTGTCTCATGTGTAACTGAATAGCCTAGACAAGTATGAACCTGTCGCTGGTCTCCAAGGTCATCCTCCACTCCTCCCCACTTGAGGGAGGTTTGCTCTCAGCCAATAGGAGAGCACTAGTGCTTCCCTCAATCCAGGCTCAATCCAGCCTAGAGTGGTCACATTAAGATAAGCTGTAGAGAAAAACTTGACATGATAGAAGAAAACTAACTTCAGTTTTGAAATCAGCATGCCTATTTAAGTCTAAAACAGCTGAAAAATCGAATCCAACAGGAATTATGTTAAAAATTGTTCTCCTGTATTATATTAGTGCAGCTGTGCAACATAGCAACTCAACATTTATATACCTTAGGACACGATCACTACAAGTCTAGTGATCATTTACTTCTATACATAGTTATTAAGATATTGACTATATTCTTTATGCTATACACTACATTCCCACGACTTATTTTATTACTGAAAGTTTGTACTTCTTAACTTTCTCCCTCTCTTCCACCCATCTCCATCCTCCTCCCCCTTCTGGCAACCATCAGCCAAACACATAACACTTCTTATGACCAATGTCGGAAAATGTGACTTTAATGTCTAAGGCTCAGTCAGGGCAAAGATTGGTAATGGGCCAACCACAGGCTATATTTGGTATAAGTTTTGGTTTTGTATTTTTTAACCAAGCTAGCATTCTAGGTTCACATAAAAATCTGTATTTCTAGCTTCACTTAAAAAATTGGAACATCTGGAATGGAGTTTCTCATGACCACCATCAGCTGGAAATGAGTAGCTATTCCCACTGTGCCATCTAGTTCCCCTCAGCCACTACTTGGTTACTTTCTCATTGCTCACATTACTTGCCTGGGCCATGTAGGTATCAGGATTTGTGAAACTGCCCTTGTCCAGAAGGAGCTCTAAGGAGAAGCAGTGATGTGGGTCAAGAGCACAGATGCTACTAGGCCATTAGACTCTGGACAATGAGACTCCCAAGCAGAAAAAGTTTAAAGCTCATTCGTCTACATAAATACCCTGTTTAGAGTTTCTCTGCAGGCACCTTAGTCTCCCTCACCTTGGTCTCTCTGTCCCTTTTCCCATAGTTATTATGATGGGATGAACCAGACCTCTTCCAACTTGTGAAGAAGATGGCTTCCCTCCCACTCTCCCCTGCAGAGGGCCCCATGGGTCCAAGGTAGGCTTCATGTATCAAGACCCAGAAAGTGGATGGCAGAGGCCACATGCTCTAGACTTTAGGGAGAAGACTGCTCTCTCTTACTCTTTTTTCTACCATTTTCTGCCTTTTCTTGCTTTCTGACTAGTAAGATCTGGAGAACCAACACCAGTATGAGGGTCTAATTGACAGACTTGGGCCATAGACCTTGGAGCATCCAGCTCTCTAGGATTGGGGACTCTTGGGAGGCATCTGGGGTCAAATATCTCTAGACATGAAACATGTGCATTTACTTAGAGTTTCCCTTATAAACCCAGAGTGTCTATAAACAGTCAAAAAGCTGGTGACTGAGGGTTTTGGTCATCTCTCTGCATATAAGATATGAGGCCCTCAACTGAGAATGCTTAGTCAAAGAGAAATATTTTAAAAGGTTTTATTTTTGCACTTAATAGAAAAAGACAAGGAAAGACTCATTGTGCCCCTCTTCCCTCTTGCTACCAACCATGAGGATGGAGCAACCAGGTCTGCCTTACTCATGTATAGCACAACTTCAAGCACACTCTTCCATGACCCTTACCCAACTCATCCACACACTTGAGGAGGCTTGAAATTCCAAGTCCTTCATTTTACAATTTAAAATAAGACTTAAAATGCAAACCTAAGTGAGCATGATCTTCTGGCAGCAGGGTAGCACAGAGAAGACAGAAATGATAAGAAAAAGAATTCAAGTATGTTTACTGGCTACCTTTTATCACAAACAATAATCAAGCAATATTTTGGTCCAGACAGGACTCAGAAGAGGAAATATGCACAAAAGTTTTCTGCATCTCCTCATCATCTCCTGAATTCTATCCTCCCATCTCTACGCAACCCATGTGCTATAAAAGCAGAAGAGATTTATGACTCTAAGCTCCTTGACCTTCAGACCACTTTAAGTTTTATTCTGTGCTTTATTTAAATAAATATTTTATTGTTGTACTATTACAGCTGTCCCAATTTTTCCGCTCTGCTCTCCAGCCCTGCCCCCCATTCCCACAGTCAATTCCCACCCTGTTGTCCATGTCCATGGGTCATTCATACATGTTCCTTGACTAGTCCCTTCTCCTTCTTTCCACCATTACCCCCCTCTCCCCTCCTCTCTGGTCACTGCCAGTCTGTTCCTTGTTTCCATCCCTCTGGTTCTGCTCTGTTTGTTTGTTGTCTTGTTCATTAGGTTCTTCTTATAGGTGAGATCATATGGTATTTTTCTTTCATTGCCTGGCTTATTTCACTGAGCATAATTCTCTCTAGTTCCATCCATGCCGTCATGAAAGGTAGGATTTCCTTTCTTTCTGCTGCATAGTTTTCCACTGTGTAAATGTACCACAGTTTTTTGATCCACTCATCTACAAATGGGCACTTAGGCTGTTTCCAGCACTTGACTATTGTAAACAGCGCTGCTATGAACATAGGGGTGCATAAGTTCTTTTGAATTGGTGTTTCAAGATTCTTTGGGTATAATCCCAGCAGTAGCATCACTGGGTCAAAAGGCAGCTTTTTGAGGAAATTCCTTACTGTTTCCCATGGTGGCTGCACCAGTCTGCATCCCCACCAATAATGCACTAGGGTTCTCTTTTCTCCGCAGCCTCACCAGCACCTGTTGTTTGTTGATTTGTTAATGATGGCCATTCTGACTGTTGTGAGATGGTATCTCATGGTGGTTATTCTGTGCCTTTGAAGAGCTTAAGTTACCTAACTTGTACATGGCAGGGGGAAGGTTTCTTATGGTAGGAAGTGGGAAATAGCATAGAACTTCTAGATGGTGAGCTGGGTACAGTAGGGCAGTCACCATGCTAATGACTGGTCACTCAAAGCTATTCCAGCAAAGGAAGCTGTCAGGCCCCTAACTGAGACTGGATGGGGCAGAGGACTAAAATGTTTTTGACTCATTCAAGTTCACATCAATCCTATTTGAATGTGAGACTCTCTTATTAAAATTTACCTATGCATGTTTAAGCGATTGTTATGGATAAATAGAAACATCTGGGAGAAGTGATATATGTGCTCTATTTCTCACTAAGGAAGAAAGGGCTGACTCAGATCACTCCTGAAGAACAGTTTTAAAAAGAGGAAGGAGAACACTAAGTCTAAGGGCAAAGATAAACACAGTGGAGAGAAGAAAATCAACCAACTAGTAAAGTTAATAGGCAATAGGTACAGAAAATACTGGAGTATATAGCATCTGAACAGTTTGCTTTTAGAGGTATGAATTAAACTTGAGTCTGCAGTGCACTGGGGATGTGGAGTTTTAGGAATGGTCTTTGCCCTCACAAAGGAGCTTACATAGTGAGCATGACAGGGTTTTAAATTCTGATGCATGTCCTGATTCTGGGTGAAGTAAGGAGCTCAAATGGGTCTCAGCATTAAATCACTCTCGGTATGAGGCAAGTTCATTCAATGTGGTTCCCAGATGCCCCTTAACAAGCTCTAATTTGAGCCATGTGCTCAGGCATGGCCAACTCCCTGCACCCGACTAAGTCTGAGCTGCTGTCCAAGTGCTATGTCCATTTTCCTAAGCCCCCAAAGCAGCAGTCAGTGCATTACTGCCGACAGCAGCCCTGCCGCGGTCTGGCCCTGAAAGCCTCTGGTGTGTCTCCTCTCTCCTGGAGCCACATTTCCTGCTGCCCACAAAAAGCTAGGTTTTTTTTTTTACTTTTCTTTCTTGACTCCTTTGAATTCTGAAGAGATTTTTGAACCCTAGGTTGCGAACGACAAAATGATTTGAACCCCTCAAATTCTCAGTGCTCTAGTCACTGACACAGGGACACAACATCCCAACAAGGAGAATACTCTGCTGCAGTCAGAGAGTGATCCTGTGGACAGCCTGCTGTTCCCAAACAACAGCGGGAAACGGGGGAGCAGGAAAGCAAGATCAACCATCCCGGAAATCCAAAGGAGACGAGTTGGGGGTGAGGAGAGGAAAGACAGCAAACATATGGAAGAGTTTTCAGTTAGGGAGGAAGGAAGCAAAACACAGGGGCCATTATTTCAATTTTCTTCAGTTTTCAGCCTTAAGAGATGCCCAGGAAATACTTCATGCTAATTCCCTTTTCTTAAAAACCTGAAAAATCTTTCAAAACTAGAGAGAAGTAAATATGACTTACAACTAGGTTGGTTCCCTTCCCCCTGACCCTATCCTTCAATGTAAACTACAATTTTTTCCCTAACCAGGAATTAACTAGTTCAAAACTGTTACGAGAGTGGCAATTTCACTTAAAAAAATTAGAAAATATTTGCTATGCAGAAATCCTCATGAAGTTAAATACTACATGGTAGCATTTTATACAACACTGATTCGTTCACTTTTGAACATCCTAGATACACAGAAGATACCCTCTATTAGGAAGAGCACTCTGGGCTTTTATTAATTTCTGTGGTGCTTGGCTGATTTTCACTGTTTTTTTTTGTTGTTTTTGTTTTTGTTGTTGTTGTTGTTGTTGCTGTTGTTTGTTTTTGTCAGTAGCATTCTCTGTGGAGAAGCAATTTAACTGAGAAAAATAAACAGACCAGAATTTAAAGCAACTCTTATTTTCATCAGGCTTATATGGCTTCTGACTGATATTTCAATAAGCATAGTCTAAAATTTTCATTGGGATAAACATTCTTTTGTAATATTCTCTAATAAAAATTGTCAAACCTCATACAAATTGCATTAATTAATATTCACATCCATCAAGGTGAAAATTGTACTCTTTCTATCATGAAGTCATTTTAATCACTTAAGGTAGATAAGGTGCTGAGTGTTTCCTTGCACGCAAGACAAGCCAATCCAGGAACAAAACAGAGAGAGAATGTAAAAAATAATCTCAAACAGACCCTGCAACCTCTTCACATACAAATTTGTGAGTGTGTGTTTGTGTGCACAGAGTGCACAAAAAAACAATTTTTAATTATTCCAAAGTGTCACTTTGAAAACTAACAAATTAAAGGTAAAAATTTGAGAAATGTTATCTTCACAATAACTCTACCTTGGCCAAAAAGTCTGTACTTTTTTTCTGTAAAATAAAAAACACATTTTTCATTTTAACCAATAACTATTGATTTGTATATTTTGAGTATGTCGATCATCTCCTGCTCTTGGCTTCTCATGGGCAGAGGACAGGGGTGCTGCTAACCATCTTTCAATGCACAGCAAGATTTGGCCAAAATGCCAATAGTACCAAGAAACTTCACAAACCACTTTTGACACGTATGATCAGTCACAGCACCTTTTCCACATACTGCACAAATCTTTTTTTGCATTTCAGCTGTGCTTTTACCTTTCTGAAAATAAGAATGCATAATATGCCAAAAATATTGCATATCTTCTTCTGTCTTCAATATTAAAATAGTTGCACAAAATTTCACCAATTTTGATATTTAAAAAAAATACTCACTGATATGACAGTTGTCACAATACAATCTAACAAAATTGTTTTAAATAAAGTTAAAGACAACTAAGCACTACTAGAGCCATTGTGTGGAAAAAACTAAATTAACTTTTTGGCCAACCCAATAGTACCACCTTTTAATACACAGTGTTGCCTGGAAAATGATTCTCCTAACATATTCTTTGTGTTAAAATTCATCTATTAAAATTAAGTGTACTTATTACTTATACATCTATCAGGATCACAGAAAACATCGTATAGTTTGCCACAACCAGGAAATAAATATATCATTACTGTATTACAGAGGTAAGAATTTGGATACTTACAGTCCAGTGGCTATGAAGTTTATTGTACTGCCCCCAATCCTTGTGGTCTCACAGTGAACCCTTCTGGAGGCACCATAAAGAACGACATCAATCCCCATAACCAGCATCAGTGGGGTAGTTGCTGGAGCCACAGGGGAAGACGTGCGGGTGGAGGACATCTCTGAAAACCACTGAGCCTGGGCCTGCCAAGACTGATGGGAGAGTTGAGTGTACTAACTAGGGCCCATGGGCTGCATCAAGCCCATCTGTGGGGCTGACAAGGTGAATGAGGAGGCAGCATTTAAAAATCAGTAGCTTTTACCGAAAAATCAGAAGTTCTAGCTGCTCTTACAAAACTGGATAACCTGACATCACAGGGCACACAGTCCTACCAGGAAATTCTAGGCTGGAATGGAGAGGCCTTCCCCCTTTAGACTCAGAGGGCATATGTTTAGGCTGCAGGGTCTCTCACACTTTGCCGGTCACTCACAGTCTCTTCCTGACTTCTGCCTTACTTAGTACATGGCCCAAACCACTAATTTGGGCACAAACAGGTGAAGCATTTGTCCGTATGATAACAGAATTAGAACGTACCCCAATGCTGTTCAGCTGGCAAAATTCCATCCAATCTTAGGGATCCTCATCTCCTGGGAGCCTTCCCTGTTCCTGTAAAGATGATCTGGTGTCCTTATGCCTCTAGGACACCTGTACACATCTCTGTCTCTGCACTTGCTTCACAATGATGGCTTAATGTGCTTACCCCTCAAACAGTTTGTATATGGCCCCTACTCTCTGCAAGGCCCTCAGGGATCCTAGGATAACATATTCCCCAGAAAGACATGAAAAAATATAAGACATAATAGAATAGGGCCATATTGATGTTCAATTAGGGAGACCCCTCGGAGGTCTTTGTGTTGTGGAGAAACATAATCAGAGCTGGATTATGGTGGCAAAGTGGGAGGAATTGAGGAAGAGAGATCATGTGATAAAGGAGCAAGCATTTGTTGAATGTGCTAAACCTATGTAGTATATGATTTTTATTTATGATTTCATTTTATCATCATAGCTCTATAAAGAAGTTGCTAGGATTTTCATTTTAATTGCAGAGGTGAAAGCTCAGACATTGCTGGTTAAGTGAATTGCCAAGCTCTCCATCTCTGTATCCTTTACATCTTGCCCAGTAGGTGCTGTATGAGTACGGGCAAAGACGAACAAACGGACAGACAAATGAATGGATGGAGCCAGTACTGAACCAGCTCTGCATCATGCTAAGCCCATGCTTTTTTGCCTTTCACTGACTGAAGTTTTCTCAATAGGCCAGAACAGGCCTGGTAAAGGTCTGAACTGAGGCTGTGGTGCCAAGTGAATTGAGGGCCAGCAGGAGAATGCTGCTGAGCTAGAGCCACACGACATGAATGAAGTCCTTACTAGGGAGACCAACGATCCCGACTGGCCTGAAACCAAAGGGTCTGGGGAATAGGAAACTTTCAGTGGTAAAACTGGAACAGTCTCAGGCAAACTAGGACTGTTGGTTCTCTTAATTGGGAGTCCAGAGGAGTCATACATTCCAAGGTGGGTAAGTAGAGGTGCCAGGAAACCCTTTGGAAAAGAAGTAATGCTCTAACTGGACAGCAGCGGTTCTAAAACTGTGGCAGGCATCAGAATCCTCTGCAGGGCTTGCTGAAACAGAGTGCTGGGTCCCACCCCAAGAATTTCTGATGTAGGGTAGAAGCCAAGAGTGTACTGTAAATCATTTATTGATTGATTGATTGATTTTAGAGAGAGAAGAAGAGAGACAGAGAGAGAGAGAGAGAGAGAGAGAGAGAGAGAGAGAGAGAGAGAGAGAGAGAGAGAGAGAAGCACTGATTTGTTGTTCCACTTATTTATGTGTTCACCGGTTGATTCTTATATGTGTCCTGACTAGGGACCAAACCTGCAATCTTGATGTATCAGGACAATGCTCTAACCAATTGAGCTACTCAGCCAGGACAAGAGTACTTGTTTAACAGGTGATGCTGCTGCTTCTCCAGAATCACACCTTGAGAGACAGTTCTCCAGTTTGCAGAGCTCTTTCACAGGTCTCAGCTCACTTAGTCTTCATGATGACCTTGTGGAGTGGGCAGGGACCACTGTGAAGATCTGAGGTGGTTGCTGCACTGTGGGGCTGTATGGTTCAGATCAGAAAAGGAATGGAAATGGCTGTCAGACCAGACTTATCTACACTTCCTGGTCAAAAACAACCCTAAGACTCCAATACCTGATATATCCCTGTACCCTAAAGAGAGCTTTTATGTACAGTGCATGCTGTCCTGAAGTCCCAGCCTTCATGAAGTCAGTCTGAAAGTCTGCCCTTTCCCACCATATGTGGAACAACTGGTTCCTACTTCCCCAAAGGGCTCTTCTAGAAGCTGCCCCATTCTGATGTTTACAGAGGTACCTGGCTACAGGAGAGAGCTAAAATTTGCAATTTTCCAAAAGCATTCCTATGTCTATATCTGACTGTCTCTGCATGAAACTGGAGGTTGCTTGCCTTAGCTTTGATGCCTGACAATTGCGGATGCCAGTTAGATATAGGCTACTAATTTTTACAAAAAAGGTTAGAGGAAAAAATACTTATTTTTATGTATTCTTTATAGCTTATAAAGTACTTTCACAGGTTACATATTACTTACTCCTTTTAAAAATCCTCCAGAAATAATCATTCCATATTTTATAGATGAAGATGATAAAATAACATACCTTAAGAAGCAGCAGAGTAAGGACACTTCCTCACTTGTACCCATTGTCTATCTCTGTCGGAAATGCAAAAAGTCGCACCAGCTGCATTCCCTTCCTATGTACATTACGAAACATACCTAATCCTTTTATACATACATCTGCGTGTCAAGCCTGTGAAATATCCAGAACCTAGACAGCCCTTCAAACTCAGACCATAGTGAATGTTCCTCTCTTTCCCATAACTCTTCAACTACTTTGTATCATAAATTTCACATGTACGTGTGTATTCTTTTCCAAATAGGTTGTCCTATCAGAGTCTCGCATTATTTCCATTTCCCCCAGGATCCTAGAACAAGGCTATGTACACAGCAGGAGCTCAGTGAGCATGCGCAGAACATTTAGTACGTGAGAACCCGGCCTTCATGCAGCTCTCCAAACACCAGACAGAGTGAGGTGTGTTTTAGTTTCCTGTTGCTGCTGTAACACATGACTACAAATCTAGTGGCTTGAAACAACACAAATTTATCTCATAGCTCTGAAGCTGTAAGTTTGAAATGGCTTTCATGAGCTAAAATCAAGGTGTTGGCAGGATTGCATTCCCTCTGAAGACTCTAGGGAAGAGTTCCTTCCCTTGCCTTCTCCAGCTCCTCCAGGTCGCCTGCGGCCTTGCCTCGCAGCCCCTTTATTCCCTCTCCAAAGCCAGCAACAGGGATGTTGAGTCCTAACACTGCATCACTCTGGCCTTCTCTTCTGCCTCCTTTTTCCATTTCTGATTGCCCTTGTGACTGCATTGTGCCCTCCTGGATAACCCGTGATGCTGTCAGCTGACTAGCCGTCTTGCTTTCATCTGCAACCTTCAATTCCCTGTTGCCATATAACAATGTATTCACAGCTTTTAGGCGTTAGGCTATACCCCTCTTGGGCAGGAAGGGGAGCATTACTCTGATTACCACGCCAAGGGAGGCAGAGAGTAAAAGGTGCCCAGGAATTAGTGAAATACACATAAACAAAGCACACGAAAAGCGCCTACCACCACTGCCTCCTATTTGAGCACTTATAAGGTCTTCGGCTCTGTGATAAGGGCCTTATGTATATTTTGCTCATACATTTAATCCTCACATCCACCTAGTGATATTAGTATTAGCCCCATTTTCAGATTAGGCAACAGAGGCAAAGAGAATTTCTGACTTGCTTAGGATCTATGCAAGTGCTCAGCAACGGAGACAGAATCACGCTGTCCTTGGCACAACAGGCCACGCCCCTGGGCTCCATCTAGCTCTGCTCTGCAGTCACCACACACAGCCTTGCATTTTCGTAGAACCCCATCTGTGATGCCCAGCCCAGACCCTGCTGAACTACCTACAGTGAGAGGGAGGATAAAATGAGACCTGGCAAAACCCTCCAGCAGGTAACTCTTAGGGGATTTGTTTTTCCTCTTATTCTTGTTGTTCAAGGAGACAGATGATAATTAAAATGTCAGAGCCCTTCATGCTTCTCTGATCAAGATAACTACTTTACCACAGGTAACAGAAAGGAAAGGAGGAAAATGTCTTCTGTGAGGGAAGGTAGGGCAGATTCTGAGAAGGGGCAAAAACCGGGGAAGCCTGCAGGAGGGCCGACTGCAGCCCCAGCGGATCCAGGGGGAGTGAGTGCTCACCCAGAGGCTCTTTAGGGAGATTCCCATCCCAGCCCTCCTCCCAGATCCCCATCCTTGCCAGCTCCAAGGGACCCAGTTCCCAGAGGGTACATCTAACAGTTTGCTAATTCTATTCAATCTCTGCAATTCAGTTAATTCCCAGTTTCCGTGAGAGAATACAGCTGTCAGGATGGGCAGCTGGGTTTGCTGCCACTCTGCCTCTGTCTCTCCTTCTCTCTCTCCAAGTTAATAAGTGGATCACATACCACCTTCTAGTGGAAAAGAAAATAAAGGCCTTGGATAAAGTGAGAGAAGAAAGGAAAAGTGAACTTGTAGGAGCTTGAGGGTGAGAGGTCAGCTGGAGACAATGGAGAGAATTCTTCCCCGCACTCCAAGCCCAGTCTAACATTAAGCAGTCTCCTCAACACCCATGTGCTCTGTAGAAGAGTCAGTTCTCAACCTCACTGAGACAGGGAAGCAGATTTTAAAGTTCCAATCTGTTGACAGCTCTGGGGGGTTGGGTGGGGTTAGGGGGCAGAAGGATCAAAGAAAAAGGACCCACGGACATGGACAACAGTGTGGTGCTTGTGGGGGGAGGGGAGCAGGGGGAGGTGGAAGAGCATATAAAGGGGATAAGTGGTAATGGAAAAAGTACAATAAAAATAAAATTAAAAAATAATAAAATTTAAAAACATAACGTTAATTGACAAAAAAAAAATAATAAAGTTCCAATCTGTTGGGAACAGTTCTACTGCGCACAACTAGTGAGCGAGCTCACAGCACATGTGGCTCACTGCTGCGAGCAGCAATACCCAGACTGGCCCATCCGCTGCTCCAGAGACCACGCGCATGGGTGTCAAGGCGACGTCACAACACCAAGTTGCTACGGAAATTCCTACACACTCTCCATTTCTGTATTTATCTCACAGACTGGGCCACGGTGTCCTCAAGCCCCACTGAGGAAGGGTAATCGGCACAACGATGTGCAAGGCAGGTCAGCCTTGTGACTGTCTGCAGGGAGAGCATTTGGGGCAGAATACTCTGCTGGATACTGCCCGTTGCCTTGTTTCACCTCCTTCTAGTCTTGGAAGGTGAGGCGTTGGGGCTGAGTTGTGTACATGGTGTGACTGTTTCCTTGAAAAGCCAGAACAAAGGAAAAAGACTAGGATTGAAGGAGGGAGGGGAAAAAATGTAAAGATGAGGCCCAACAGGTAAAGGATGGCCGGCCATAGGCTGCACTGGGCACTGTGGGATACTGAAGGGTTTTTACTTTTTATTTTTTGCTCTGAGTGAAACAGTGTGCATTGCAGGATTTTGAGCAAAGGAGTGACATGATCTAGCTGCAGCTATAGATGGGCAGGACTGGAGGCAGAGAGAGCAGGTAAGAGATATTGGAGACTCAGACCAGGGTGTCCATCCCAGAGGACTGACAAAAGGTATTTGAAGATAGAGAAGAATAGGACACAAGAGAAAGAGCAGAGCCAAGGATGGTGCCATTGGTTTTGGCCTGAGCAGCTGGAAGAGTGGAGTTGCCATCACTGAGTCGGGGGTGGGGGGACGGTGCGCAGAGGGCAGGGGGAGAGGCGTCAGTGGAAGTAGAAGTGATGAGGAAAAATCAGGAGTTTAATTTTCCATGTGTTGAGGTAGAAATATCCAATAGGGCTCCAAACAGCTGCTGGAAGGCAGTTGGGTGTACAGTGTGGAGTGGGGAGAGACATCTGGGCTGAAGATATAAAGAAGGGATTGTCAGTATTTCAAGTCATGGGGTTCAGTGAGATCACCAAGGGACTACATTTAGAGACATTACTCCCAAATGAAGAAATCAGGAAGAAGAGGAGGAAAGGGCGAGGACGGTGTGGGATGAGAACAAGAGAAGAGTGACTTGAAAGCCAAGGGAAGAAACCGTTGAGGCGAGGACTCAGGCAGATGGCCCAGCTTCAATTTCTGAATTGGTTAAATGGGGATATTAATGCCTCTTGTGAGGTTGAGGGTTATAAATACTATAGTCAATCCACATACTAAATATGTACTAAGTGTCATCACTGTCCTAGGTACTTTAATTTGAATAACATGTAGTTCCCCATCTCAAATAGGAGGTAACACAGTTGTAAAACACCTCGCCCAGTGCGAGTCCAGAAGGTACTCAACAGATAATGTTCCTTTTCTGCTCAGAATAGCAATTGCCTGTGTGTGGCCTATGTGGATTCACAATCTCCTCTGCTTCTTAAGACCAATTAAAATTATTTAGTGCTAATTAGTCAGTCTGAGAAAGCAAGAGACTTTCCTTTCCCCACTGCTCCAAACACTTCAGCTTAATGCTCTGATACTCCCTAGAACTTGTGGATTTCTCTCTCAGTTAGGGAACAAAAAGGGTCACCTTGGGAATTAGTGATGAGCCTTACCTGGGCTGACCCAAAAGCCTCCAGGGCCCGAGGTCACCCCAGGGAGGCCAGCAGCTCCATTGCTCCAGGCGCACAGAGCAGCCCCAATGCCCCACCTCCCAACCTCAAAGCGGGTGAAATAAGGAACAGGGCAGTTTCCAAAAGAGGAAAGGAATCAAGGAAGGGTAGCCTGAAGTCTGTGGCCTGGAGAGCAGGCCCATAGCTTTACCCACAGCCCACAGCCAGGAGATAGTGTTTTTTGTGTCTATGTTCGCAGAATGTACACACGGGTTTATGTATAGGTAAGATTTACTCCTCTATTTTCCCTGAAGCAAGGAGCCAGCTCCTTCACCTGCTCCCTAGGAAAGAATTCCAGCAGCCAATGTCTGGGGCAGCACCTTCTCCTCCCCCTGCCCCCACCCCGCCTCTTTCCGATCCTCCTGTTGGCAGGCTAAAACTGATGCATGGGCAGGTAATCACAGTTGCCAAAAGTCCCCGGAGCCCAGGCAGGCCTCCCTGAGGAGGCAGACAAGGTGGGACAGCTCCCCAAGCTGTGTCCTCTGTCCCCTGAGGTTGCCCGCCCCTCTGGGCTGCTGCTGCTGCGGGAGGCTCTTTGGGGCCCGCTGTTTTCTTCACGACTATGGGTGACATGGCGCAGGTCTCCAGTTTCTCTCAGGACACCTTTGTTTTGATCTACAAAAGTCTGCTGAGTTTCTTTTGGGCCTTGTCATGTTAACAAAAACAAATGTAATAATATACACTTGAAAAGGCTCGCCTGTCTTGATATTTTAATAAGCTTTTGATTCTATTGGGACCTCTGAAGCCTTTAAAAGTTTAAAGTTAATAAAGAGAGTAAGAGAAAAAAATATGAATTGTTTTTAATTATTATTATACAGGATTAACCAAGCCAGTTGTGTATAATTAGACAGTAGGTACCTTGCATCGTCGAGGCATAAATAGGTCCACAGGGGAGCTGCCAGAACGCTGAGGTGTTTACAAGGCACTGGAGATGCTTTCACCAAGCACATAATCCCCGTCGCAGCAACTATTGCTTTTATAATGGATGTGTTCATTATGGCTAGAGACGAATACGCAGATCCATCATTGTTCTCCCACATGTGACTCTGAAGTGGGGGGTGGCAGAGGAGAGTGTACGATATAATTTTGTGGTGCAAGTATTAGGAGAGCCTATTAGTATGCAGCCTTTTTGTGGTTTTATTTTTATTGTCATGACTGATAGGAATTTTAAGAAGTTAAATAAACAATTGCCAAAGAGGGAGTAATAATAAAGATATTGCTGAGAAAGTTGGTTTTTCTTTTTCCTTTCTTTTCTTTTCTTTTCTTTTCTTTTTTAATACCTCCAGTTCTGAAAGCGATGGGCCAAGGGTTCTAAGGCTTTGTTATAAACCAATCTACGACTAGGGGATTCATTCACTAATTTAACATTCATTGAGTGCTGCCATGTACCAGGCATTGTCTTAGTGCTGGGGAAAAGGAGCAGATGCACTGGCCTCCTCTTCCTAGGTGTTCTCAAACAAGGACACTGCTCAGAGTCACCTGGGAAACCTTTCAGACTACAGCTACTGAGACTCCAGCCCAGACTTAACAGGGCTGAGAACATTTCTAGAGTACAGCCCACGCATATGAAACTGGAGACAGTGTTCCAGTGATTCTGAGGTTTCTGATGGGAGCACATGAGAGATATAATTAAATGATGAAGTATGATGAGTGCCATGAAAAGGGAAGTGTTGACCACTCTGAGCTTCCAGTCTGGCATTTTCACTGTGGGCGTGATCCTGCCTGTCCCGAATATCTATCTTAGGTCAGGATTCCCAGGAAGCACACTGAGAAGGAGCAGGTAAGAAGTTTACTGGGGAGTGCTCTTGGGGATGAACCATTGCTGGGAGTGAAATAGGCCAGTCATTAGCTCCTCCCTGTCAGGGATGTGACTTGGGGCAAGACAGCTCTCTTCAGTCCCTAGTCCATTCCTGGTGTGAGTCAGCTGACAGCTATCAGGTGCCACCTCCACCCTCACTCCCGCCTGGAGGAATGACGCCCTCAGTCCTGGTGGTGGGGAGGGACCTGGAAGGCATGCCACCGCATCCTCTACAGCATCCTACAGAGATAGATATTGAAATGGAGAGTGGGAAGTACTTCAGAAGACAAGACATTACTCATTTGCTATTATTCACACATAAGTGAATTTGCTCTTGACAATAGCTTATGAGTTTTATTTATTTTTGATGTGAGAATAATCTGGCTGTGATCTATGTCACCCCATTATTACCAGTGTTGATTAGACTGAGACAGCTGGCTAGGTGAGTACCCTGTTCTTCCCCTAAAGCTCCCAAACCTGCAAATGGGCTAAGAAGGTACATTTCCAGGGAGAGAAGACAGATTGTTGGTGAGAGATATAAGTGAGGCTGAGCTCTCCTGCTACACACTTCAAACAAGTTTGTGCTTTCCACTTTTAGTCACACTGCAACTGCGGACAAAGTGATGGTTCTTTAATTTACATTTGTTAAATATTTTTCTTGATTTTCCTCCTAAGGGTGAGCTGCTGGAATTGTTTCATGCATTCAAACAAAGACTTTAAACCCCGTGATTCTTCATTCCAGCCTGGAAGCAAAAGGGTTAATTAAAATGACCTTTACGATTTCTCTGGCTCAAACATTCTGCAATTCCCCAAGTGTGTATCTGGGGCTGAGAGTACCAGATTTCTTCCCAGACAAGAAGAGGCAATATAAGGAAACTTCTGAGTAGAAGCCTGTTTTGAAATAACAGCGTTATAAGGAAGAAAGTATTAGAAAGTCATTAAAAGGAAGTGTTATGAAAGTCCTCTAAATCACAACCAAGCTGGAAGGAGGTTTTTCCCATGCAGCTTCTCCAGTGCCACGCCTTCCTCGTCTGCACTGGGGAGTAGGGAAGGTCTGTAAGAGGTAAAATGCAACTGCGGGAGGGGCACAAATGGAAAGAAAGAACGGATTGACAGTGGGTAAACAGTCAGAGTCTCCTCCACTGTATTGGCTGGACACATGTTACACTCCATCCTCGACTCATGTTCACCCACGTTTCTGATACAGTCTAACCCTCAAGGTGAGAAGTGTAATTAAAAAAAAAAAATTACATTTATTTAAAGAACCATCTCTCAGGAAGGGGCTCCATTTCTCAACCTGTTTAAAAACGTTTTATACAAGAACTGCTCCACGCAGCTTCGCTTGAGCCTAGTACTCCCTGATCTGGGAATTGCAAACTGCAAAGCGGCCCGCTGGCAGACAGAGCTGAAACAGGCAGCTAGAGCTCGGTAGGTACTTGGAGCTCGAGAATGCTGGGAGGGAGCTGAGACGGCAAGTTGGGAAAGAGTTTTCAATATATTCACTTGGCAAACAATATATTTTAGGACTTTGCATTTCAACCACAAGCCATTGTGTCAGACAAACAGGCAGTTGCACAAATACATGTTTATATGACATACCCATAATTTTCTCCCCTTTGAGCTGGAGATGGAGCTATCAGGACAACTTGCTAGGCCTGGAACCAGACTACTTTGGGGACCTGAAAGGGAACTTAGGAGGTGGGGTAGCTACCAGGATTTGGAGAGTAGGAGGAATAAATAATGACCAAATAGTTTAAGAAAAGATAAAAGAATAAATTTGGAGCACAAGTGGCTAGAGGAATGTTAATGTTCTGCCTTTATTGTGTGCAGATGAAGAGGAATACCGAAAAGCCGCAAACATTACCTATCCCTGTGGTATAACTCTAAGACACTCTAGGAGGAATTTAAAAAGAAAACTTTGAGACAGGCATTAGAAAAGAGGCAGAACTTCCATATTCCCAGAGGAAGGCGAGGACACTCAAGGCATTTACAAATTGAGGTTGAATTAAACGATAGTAAATATTTCTTATTGTCGGCAACGATTCTATGTTGGCCCACTGGGATGAGGGTCCATCATCGTTTTCATTTCTAATTTCTTTAACTCCATGGAAAATCATCCCTGAATTCTCCACCATCTCTGTAGTGTTTACTAAGTGAAATACCTTAGTTGCTTCCACAGCCTGCACTAACTTACTATTCCCTCGCTCCTCCAAATCAATAATAAACACATTCAATAGCATTGGTTCCCCAGACGGACCCCAAATGCACCACGCTATCAACCTCCCTCCACTGCAGGAGTTGCTGACCCTCTGTTGCCCGCTGTTTAGCTGGTGTAAAAATCTCCAGCCTGTGATGGCTTCTGCCCACTTGTGTTTTTTTTCCTGGCTAGCACTGCCCAACTATCCAGCTGCGGGCCTGGACTCCTGGGTACCAGGACTTGGGGTAGCACCAGTCCACTTGAGGGGAAGCCCATGATTGAGCAAGGAAGGAAAATAAGGTAGTTTTTTTTTAAAAACTCGATTGCACTGCCATTTTTCAGTTCCATTAAGAAATGTCAATGTTTTTTCCCACCGTCTGGTGGAGGCAGATCTGACCAGGTGTCTCCTCACAGAGTGGGTTCTCACAGTTGGGCTGCATGTGTGTCACCAAGCTAAATAAGGAGCCAGTTTAGTCCACCCCCCACCCCTTTGCTTCTGCAGGCCAGACACACTTCCCCATATGACAGTCTTATAAATAGCTGCTAAGCAGCTGGTCTTCCTCTCACCTCCTGACTCCGTCAGATTCCTCCACCAGGAGCCCTGACAGTCATGCATCTGGGAGCTCCCCGCTTCCCTTCTCCTCTCCTCTCCATCCTCCACCTCTGACAAGTGGCCACTGCCTCAGCTATGCTCGCTGTACCTATTCAGAGATTGACTTATGTGGGATAAGGGCCTAAGGAGCCGGGGACTGGATCTGACCACCGAAGCCAGCTGTCACCCAACTGCGCAAGGGGATGGAACATTGGGAGGCACCGCAGTGAGACACCAGACAGCCCGGAGTACAGGGGCCAGATGGCTGACCCAGCAAAAATGCCAGGCATCATTCTGGAATCAAACACTATAAATATCTATGGGACTATGCTCTGCCTCTATCTATATATGTACACATTTGAGCATGGTTTTGGGGCAAATAAACAGGCTAAAGTGCATTTTTATTAACTTTCCAAAATACCAAGAATTCATGCAGAGTTCAAATAAGGGTAGGGTTTAGGATAGAAAACTATATGAAAGAATCAAGATTTGGAAGACAGTATATAATAAGGAGGTGATATAACAGAAGTGGTGTTTTCTTCCTAAATACTGTTGGCTTTTATGAACTCAGGCTCTATAGGGTACCAGAGTTTCAGGGATGGTCACAGAGTGTGAGTTTACAAATACTGATTGAGTGCCACTCTGTGCCAGGCACAGGGGATGCAAAAAGATATCTGCTGGCCTGGATCAGCCCCGGCTGGTGAGAAAGGCAGACAAGTAGAGGGCTGGCAGATGCTGTGGAAGGTGGAGCGGTCAATTTTACTTTTGGGAAAGAGAGTTGAGGACCTACGCAGAGAGGACATGGGGCAATCTAGGGACAGCAGGAGGTCAGGCAGGAGGACATGCAGCTCTGGTAGCTCTGGGAAATGGTAATCAGTGAGTGGTATCACCGATCTGGTCACCTGAAGAATCCTTCCACTTTCTGGTTCACTTCATACAGGCTAACATGGATGTTTAAACTTTTCATAGTTTAATCTCCTATCAAGGGGTCATCCTTGAACCATGGTCCCATCAAGATCATTTCCCCAAAACACTCACTCATTTCACTGAAGATGCATCAACATGCCTGCCACTGAGACACCCTTCGCAAAGTGGACCAAAGTTCTGACTCGGCTAATGTTGGACCAGGGCTCCCTTCCGGATTAACCCACACACAAAGACCACTTGGTTATTTCCTGGGCAGGGCAAAGGCCTGAGGACAGAGAACAGAGATCACTGGGCAGGGGAAGGCAGGGTGTACTGAAGGACTCCTAGGGCCCGGCAGAGGGGCAGGCAGGCAGTGCTGTGCAGAAGTTGACAGTATCAGCCAGTCGTCACATTCTCTGGGAAGTCTTCCTGATCCTTCACTGTATTTTCTCATCGTACGCTCTAGCTATCTGTTCTTCACATCCCTGTGGTCACTGTGTGATTATTTATTGAAATCGGTCCCCTCCTCCTTGAGGACAGTCAGCAGAACAGCTTTCCTCCCCTTGAATCTCCGTCTTCTATCACCTGCCTGGCACACACTAGACACTCAGGACATAACTGTTTCCTGAAGGGTTATCAGAGCTAGTGCTTACTAAGAAATTTGTATTACACAATTTAATCTTCAACAACCTCTTGTGAGATAAATAATACAAATTGATCCCATCTTCCAGATGAGTAAATGGGGACTCAAAGGATGGAGTAAGTTGTCAAATACTAACGAGCGGCAGAGCTGGGATTTGAACTCTGGAGTCTGGCTCTAGAGCCCATGCTTTCCCACACTGCATGGGCTGGGAGAGGCCACGGGCTGGATCTGGTGGCTGAAGACGAAGCAGAGTGGATCAGAGAAGGAAAGGCAGACAAAGTGGTGGAAGAGAGGCTGGGAGGGTGTATGAAAATCCTTTCATTTAGGCTTAAGGGCCCAGATTTCTGGCTTCCCCACTAGGTTGCCTCCATCTCAGCTGTTGAGAGGGTGTTTAGCCAGTGAACAAGGCTGGCCATCCTTAACAGATGCTGCCCACCCACTTGGACAGGTCTCCCCAGCCAAGCACTACTAAATTCAAGCTGTTGGATGTTTCCTCAGGTGTCCCCCGACAGCAGCTCCCTCCAGCCCCCTAGGCAGGCATGCTTGCTATCACCCCTGACCTAGATCCTGTTCTTGGGAGTTCCTGCACAACAGGTGAGAGGCCAGGTGGCTGGGAGTTCAGGGGTCACATATTTCCTGAGAAACACAAGAGGCAACACTAACTAAAATTGTCACCACATCCTTAAATCTGAAGTGTCCCATAACCTCTCAGAGCCTGGGATTGAGATGGTCCACTGCAGGTCTGATTCATTCTCTGTTTCAAAGCCATTTCATTATCTCTGAGTCTTAATTTGACACCAAGGAGACAATATTTTGTCATATTCTAAAAGTCAAGCTGCTTTCCCCAAAGTAGTTTTCTCTAATAAGTGGAACTCTGATCTCTGCTAAGTGCTCTGCACCTATTGTCTCATTTCATCCTGACATTGACCCAATGAGTAGGTCTCAATATCTCATGTTTACAGAAGAAGCAACCAAAGCTCAGATGGACGAAAGCCCTTACTCAACGTCACTAAGGAATGAACACTGGAGCTGGCATCTGAACCGAGATCTTTCTAAAAGTAGAGTCAAAGATCTTCACAACTAGGGTTCTGGTTTAATAGACATGATGGCTGGCAGGATACTATATTTTTTCCATTTTTGGCTCTTGAAATAAGATTTCAAACAGGATATATTGTAAGGAGTTAATATGAGAATTTCTTTCTTAACCAACAATTTGACTGTTTAATAATTTTTTAATATTTTTTTTGAAAGAAAATAAGGAAGCAGACTAAAAATCCCATCCTGGGCTACAGTCCTAATTCTAGGAGGAAGGGGAGCAACATTGTCTGAATGGTTTCATTTGGGGCATATTTTGGAAGGTGCTCAACTGAACAACAGCTTCTATCTAAAAAATTGAATGTGGCAAGGAATTAATCCACATTGTGATCTAATTGTTTTTAGAATTATGAGAAAAATGTAAGGGGTCTCAACTATTTAATTTTGAGAAGTGTCTGTGCAAATGAACTTTCATTACCTTTCATAAAGATTTTTAGATTTCTTGCCATCCTTAAATGGAATTTTTAATAGTCACTAATGTTGCTATTGTTGTCACATAAAGTCATTAGTATATAAGGTAAGGTTTCTTACAAAGCCTGACTTTAAAGGACATGTGATGGGCGATGGTCTGGGACGGTCCAAAGGGTAATTTATCATATTCCTGAATCAGAATGCAGTCGTGAATCAAAGACCCAGTCAGATTCTTGACTTCCTCTACATCTCTGAAGGCTCTGCTGTTAAACAGGAAGAAATGTCAAACACTGGGAGCTTCTTTGTGGGGCGTTAAAAGCAACACTGGTCTGACCCTTGAAAAGTAGGCTAAAATAAAAAGAAAAATAAATTAAGAACTGGTTAATAGAGATGGAATTTGTTAACTGAATTACAAATATTTGAATTGAGGGAAAAAAAAGAATTCACATTTCTGACATTTAAAAAAATAGATTGTATTTATTTTTAGAAAGAGAAGGGAAGGAGGAAAATATCGATGTGAGGGAGAAACATTGATCTGTTGCTTCTCTCAGGTTCCCAGACCTCTTGTGCCAAGACCCGGGAGCAAAACTACAACCCAGGCAGGAGCCTTGACCAGGAATCGAATCGGTGACCTCTCGCCTTGCAGGATAACACCCAACCAACTGAGCCATGGGTCAGAGCTGTGACTTTTTTTTTTAAAGATGTCACTTATTTATTTTTAGAGAGGGGAAGGGAGGGAGAAAGAGGAGGAGAGAGAAATGATGTGTGAGAGAAGCATGGACTAGCTGCCTCTTCCATGCCCCAGTTGGAAACCTGGCCTGAAACCCAGGCATGTGCCCTTACTGGGGATTGAACCAGCGACCTTTCAGGTTCACAGGCTGGTGCTCAATCCACTGAACCACACCAGCCATGGCTGGGCTGTGACATTTTTAAAACAAATGTTTTAGAGACGCTAAGGCCCACCTGTCTTTCTCAAAATATGTTTTTCACTGTGGTCTCCAATAACCTGAATTCTGAGTGTTGAAGTTGATCTTTGCAGGAAAAGGCATTGGATCCAGAAGATACCAGTCAAACTCAAGAATGTAATCTGGGAAAGAACTCTCAGGGAAAGTATTTAATCACATCACTTAGTAGAGTACAAGTCATAAGTGAACTGCAAACTTTGAAGCAGAAGTAGCAGCAATTCTGTTGTGGGAAAGGAAATGAGAAAGGGAGAAAACATGTGCCCTTAATGAGAGAGGATGCCACAGTGTGTGGCTAGTGGCAGACGTGAAACCCCCAGTGCTAGGAGAAAGGAAAGAAGGAGCTCCAGAGACTGAGTCAGGGAAAGCCAGGAGATGCTGAACATTACTCACTTAGCAATGCTGTGGGTCCCTGTGTTATTCAAGGTTCTAACTTCAGTGTGAGCACATGGCTGCCTGTAATCCTGAGCATCCATTCCCTGAATAACACCTTTACAGTCCAGGGAAACACTAGTTCACATGTCTTGTCTGGGGTCCTCAAAACAAATGGCCACCACATCCAAAAATCATGAAGGTCTATGTTCAGGTGGGAGAATACAAGGAGGATCAAGTGGTTAGGTAAGAGAAATAATGAATTATGGGTTGACCAAAAAGTTCCTTTGGTTTTTTTCTGTAAGATGGCTCTAGTAGCACTTGTTTTTTACTTCATTCAAAACAATTTTGTTAGATTGTATTGTGACAGCTTTCATATCCATGTGCATTTTAAAAATAACTTATCAAAATTGGTGAGTTTTTGTGTAGCCATTTTAATATTGAACATGGAAGAAAATATGCAACATTTTCAGCATGTTATGCTTTATTATTTCAAGAAAGGTTAAAGCACAAATGAAACACAAAAAGAAAAGATTTGTGCAGTGCATGGAGAAGATGCTGTGATTGACTGAACATGTCAAAAGTGGCTTGTGAAGTTTCCTGATGGTTATTTCTTGCTGGATGATGCTCTATGATCTGGTAGACAAGTTGAAGTTTATAGCGATCAAATTAAGACATTAATTGTGAACAATCAACATTATACCATATGAGAGATAGCCAACATATTCAAAGTATTCAAATCAATCAGGTTATTAGTGAAAATGAAAAATGTGTCTTCTATTTTATGGAAAAACACCATACAGACTTTTTGGCCAATCCAATAATTGACTTCCTCAAATTCATCCTTTCACAAAGCTCAAATGCAAAGGATTCTTACACAACAAAGCACAATTTCTCAGTGATGACAGGTGTCCATTTGCTTCTCTTTTTCTCCAGCTGGGGATTCCAAAAGTACTCACATACTAACATGGCATTCACAACAGTTACACATAGGTACTGCTGTGTATTACTCTGAAATTAGTATATATACATCAGTCTGTATATAACATTAGTGAAGCATGATACTGATTCTTTACATTGACAGCTAGGTGGAAATTTAACAGTAGGACTGAAAGTAGCTTTTTAAAATAAAAATATCTGATAAAATTTATATTTATTTAATGTTAAAGAAAAACCTAGCCTTTATTATTTATTTAAAAGTTTGACAACTATAATTTATATTGTACCCTTTAATTTTAAAAAGATCATTTTAAATATTTTAAAATATATTTTATTGTAAAAAACCATATAACATAAAATTTACCATCTTAACTATATTAAGTGTATAGTAGTGTTACTATATGTACCTTGCTGCACAACAGATCTCTAGAATGTTTCCATCTTGCAAAACTGAATCTCTATACCTACTGAACAACTTTACTCTTTCCCCTCCCTCCAGCCCCTGGTAACTACCATGGTACTTTCTGTTAAAAGAAAAACTTATTTGAATATATAAGACAATTTAATTTAAAATTTTCAAGCTTTAGTTTTATTTATATTTTTATAAAAATAAATTCAAATTTTGTATGTATTTCAATACAATTCTGTATCACTATTTTAGCCCTTTAGATATTATATCGGCAGCCGTCCGTCTCGAGAGACGATGGTGTAGCTTCTTAAGAGTCCATCTGCACCGCCGAGAACGGCTGTGCAGTCCGACTCGGGAGTGACACGGTATCTGTCTCCTCCCGAGTTGAATCGACATCTTGCGATGACGCTGGAGTGTCCTCTCCAGTGAAGCTGAAGCTACAGAGCCTGGGCAGGGTGATATGGAGGGTCTGCTGTTGCCCATGCAGCAGACCCCCCCCCTCTTCGCAGCTGAAGGGTCCAAGGGAAAGACGGAGTCAATACAGCTTGGCTTCAGGTGCGCCGCAGGAGTTGCCGGTGTTGACTACAACGTCAAACTGCCTTAGGGACTCCGGCTCCGGATTTTCTGTCAGGGTTTACTCCCTTAGCCTTTCCCCTGAAGAGGTATGCCGCAAGGCAGCGGAGGTTTTTTGGAGTCAGAGTTTTCCTTCTCTGATGTGCCCTGACTGGAAGATCGAACCAACGACACTTAGCTCGCAGGCCGACACTCAATCCACTGAGCCAAACCAGCCGGGCTGCCTTTAGATATTACTCTCATAAGAACACAAATTATATAAAAAATGTTGACTATAACATCTTAATTAGTGATTTTGTTAAAACAAAAATTTATGGAATAAATATATGATAGTTTATGAGTTATGTATGTCTTTATTTTATTATTCACTCAGACATCTCCAGTTCATCTAAAGAACACCCAGATATCTGTGGTAATTGTTATTTTTGATGTTTTCTCAGCTTTAAAACATCTAAAGGCAATAATTTTTAAAATTTCTTCAATTTTGTCTCTTTGAAATATATTTTTCAAGGGAGGAAAATAGACATATTTTGTTTAACAATTTACTAGCTTTAAATATTTAGGCATATGGTATGTGGGCCTCTATTTGTACTTTCATCCTGGCCCTCAAAGTATGAGCTTGCCCGATTACAATTGCATGTCTAATTATCACCATGTTACCATAAATAGTAAAGGGGCAATTACTTGTTTTGTTAATCATTGTATCCCCAGGGTTTTGTATTAGTGTGATGTATAGTTGATCATCCTAGAATTGTGTTGAATATCATTAAAGTCACCTTCATTGGCGACAACTCATTGAGCCATTGAATATAGGTCTCTGTATTCAAAATGTATATAGACGCATGCTAAGTGTTAAGGATAGTAAGTCTTGCTAAAACCTAGACTTTATTTGTAATATGGGGTTGATAATAGTACCTACTTGCAAGGTTGTTGTAAAGATGGAAAAGATAATTCATGTGAAGCAGTTGGCACAAGGCTGGCACTGAACATCCACACAATGTATAGTGGAAAGGGATGGTAATATCATACATTAGCAGTCATTGTAATAGTACTGGTCATGGACATGGCAGTGGTGTGGTTAGAATAGCAGTACCAGGACCGGTATGAATGTTCAGTAAAAAAGCAGAGTCTATGGGCTCAGATGGTCAGGAAGACAGCATGAAGGAAAACACAAAGGTATTGAGGAGGTGAGGGTACTTGAAAAAATGTATATTTAAAAAAGATGTAACAAGGAGTTCATGTTGGCTAAAAAATAATTAAATAAAGGTAAAGCGGAAGACCTCGTAAGTTAGTAGATGGAAGCAGCTGAAATGGGGACAGGGTGATAGAGCTGAATGATACAGTTCACAATGGAACTGGCTTGCAGGTAAAGAGTTGGGGAGAACTATAGTCAAGGAGCAGCGCAGGAAGCAAAGAGGACGGACTCTGAGCCCTTCTTCCAGCCTTGAGGCATCCTGGAAAGGAAAGAACTAATAACAGCCATGACCTGAAAGGGCTGCAGGGGTTGCAAAGTCCTTGGGCGAGAGCCAAGTGTCAAATAAAGGAGACAAGCACTCTGAGAAAAGAGTATAGAGCTGTTTTTCTGGACTCTGGGGATCCCAGACAGCAAGGTAGAAGTGTCAATGGTGCTGGACTGAGGCTCAGGGAGCTGGGTCAGGAGCCAGGAAGAAAACAGGTGACAGAGTAGTTCAGCGGGATCGTTGAGAATCCATGTAGCACAGGGCTTGTGCGCTGCACTGACTGATGAAATAGGGAGGAGAGGTATTGTGAGTTTATTTTTACAAAGTTCCTTGGAAACGAACAATATATCATCTCAGTTCTGTCACCAAATGTGTATGAACTTAAATAAATGGCTCAACTTGCTGTGTCCATCTCTTCACTTAAAATATAAACTATAGATAGAGAGATGGATAGATAGACAGATTTGGAGGCTTGGAAAATATAAGACATGATTCTGATACTCATTTATCAAGTTAGGTTAGCTTTTCAGTTCAGATATCCCAAACATAATAGTGTTGTAAACATATAGACACATGGCGCACCAGCTTCAACTACTTGCTGGATTTTCGTGAGACGCACTGATTCAGAGCGCCGGTCCTCACAATCACCTCAGCTATTGGCATTTGCAAGTCAAACTGGATGAAGAGGTGCACGAAGAAAGAAGAGAGTGGATTAGGAGAAAGAAGCAAGGCCAGGCACCTGGACGGTTCCGGGAGGCCAAAGAAATGGTGGTGGTGAAGAGCGCTCCATAGAAAGGGCTCTTCCTGCCCCACAGGAACCACAGCTCCATTGCGTGCCACAGTAGGCAACAGTCTTGGGTGGGGAAACAAAGAATAACTTCACAGGAGATCAATAAATTAGCATCATGGAAGGATCTGAGGCATATCTGGGTAGGATAGTGACATTACTTCCCTGGTGCTAGTGACATTTATTCCCTAGTAAGCTTTAGTCATACATCTCTCCAGAAAGTTTTAATTCACTGCAGTTTCTCACGTGTTAATGTATCACATTGAGTGTTGACAGGTTGGGCATTTAATTATCTGAAAATTGCTGTACTTTCTTTGCTTTTTGAGTAATGACCTGGATGTCGTACCAAAGTGTGAGGTACTTACTGCTTCTCTGGGACACCAGGGACTCTTTCTTAAATTGCACAGGAATTTAGTGAGTCCCACACCCTCTAAGAGAGTAAGTGAAGCAATTATCTGGAGGTTTCAGGAAAACCACAGACTCATCTTAATTATCTGGACATATGTAAAATCCAATTTCGACAAACTTTAAGACATTGCCCTAATTATTTGAATATTGAATCTTATTTGCAAGAAGTGAGCCATCATTTGGGTATTAGACCTCAGTTGTATAGGCTGTTATCCTTGTAATGGTATCTGTTATAATCTGATTTAACCTGCTTGAATTATCTTGAAAATGGCCTAAATGATTACTTCATTTTTTTGTTGTTAAGTATATAATCCACTTTAAGTAGAGACAAGCAGAAAATGTCCCTATCAGTAATGAATTTGGGTTTGCAGACAGTGAACTCTGCCACAGTCAAATTATGGTTCTTGCAAAAAAACTTATCTTGAATTCACTGGAATGAAGGCAGCAGCGGGTGTGGGCTTTTTGTCCTAGTCAGTTCTGTATTCCGAGGTCCTTGCTTAGACCAGTTTGCACACAGTGTACTTCAATTTTTCCTTATCACTGTCTTTCCTTAGCCTGGCCCTTCACGTGGGCTAGTTATATGAGTTGCTTCGTTTGCCAAGGTCATCACTCTCAGTGCATGGCCTTTCCCTTAGTCATGTTTAGTACTACAGGAGGGTATGCGGTCCTTTGACTTTACATTTCCAGACCATCATAAACGCTTTAATTACTGCAAGGCCACAAGAGCCTAAGCCCCATTACGAAACAGAAGAGCGACATGCTGAAGCATCATCTGGGGGCCTACCATATACACAGAGGGTGCTTGAATACTCACTAAGTGAATGAGAACACATCTATGGCATGCCCCATATTCAAACAAAGCTTCCTGAGATAGCTAAAAAATGTTCTCAGACAATTATAGTTGGCCCAGATTTTCTTCTCAACTTTAACCTATATTTTCGACTACCCAATTGACACCAGTGTCTAAAGACTAAAGACCCCAGAGACAGTTTGAAATTAACATTCTAAAAAGCCAATGTGGTAGGCAGCCCCCAGAATGGCTCCCAATGATCCCGCCTCCTGATATTCATGCCCTTGTGGAGGCTAGACCTTGTGACTTGCTTCCAACAAATAGAATACAGCAAAAGTTATGAGATATTAACAACTATGCAGTTGGTTCCCAAAAGACTCTGATATCAGTTTGGTTCTCCATATCTTGCTCTCTCATCATTTCTATCTTTCCCTCTGTCTTTCTCTTTCTCTGTCGCTGAGCCCTTGTTCTTGGGGGAAGCCAACTGCCAGGTTGTATGTAGCCGTGTGGAGAGGCCATGTGGCAAGGAACTAATGTCTTGGCCAACAACCAATGCGGACCCGAGGTCTACCAACAGCTATACAAGAAGCTTAGAAATGGGTCTTTTGAGACCTTCCAACAGCCATGTGAGTGAGCTTAGAAGGAGATCCTCCCCAAGACAAGCTGGTGGTACCTTGACTGCAGCCTTGTTTGAGATTCTGAGTCAGGAAGACCTAGGTAAGCCATGCCTGGATTCCTGGCCCATGTAAATTGTAAGATAACACCGGGGAACACAATTTTCACTGAGTTAGATCTGACACTTGTTTTTAACTAACTTTCGGCATCTGAATCCAAAATGACCCCAGTTTTTCTCTATCATGCCAACTTTTTAAGGTACAGGATACCCTCCCTTTGTCACAAAAATCATACAAAATGTACATACAAAGAAAAATAAAGCAAAAATTACCTGAATATACTGTTTATTTAAAGTTATTTTATTTATAGAAAGGCTATATATTGTTACTGTAAGTCAAATTATATACAAGTAGTAAAGTTCTGCTACCAAACATACATATTAAGGTATTTTATCTTTTCAAATGACAAGCTAGGAAATGCCAAAATGAGGTACTGGAAACAGTCTCCTTCAGTTGGTAAAGCTTTAAAAAATTGCTTCATGAGACCCAGTTTTATGTGCAGAGGTGGGAATAGAATGTTCTTTCTGTCAACATGTGGCTCATGTAGAATGCTTGGATCACCAGGTTTGAGGTCAGATCTTTGAGGCCAATTTGACTCTACTCGATGCTTCTCATGAGCTCTGCTGTCCCACATACACAGAAAACAGGGATACTTGGTGTATCTGTGTTGCTGACCAAGAAGGAAGCAGACCATTTGAAAGTCAACACAGATGATCCACTTATGCTTGTAATATTGCAACAGATCAATGACTCTCTTATGTCTTCATATTCTTCATGAAAAGAAACTGAATGGCCAATTGGGACTGCACCGACTAAATTTCCATTGTGGAGGAGGACACACTTCAAGCTCCACTTTGCATTATCAATGAACAGTCGCCATTCAGTTGCATTATAGATTGGAATTCTCAGTTCTTCCATTAAACCATGCATGTTATGGCAATACACAAAGCCATCGTCACTTTGAAAGTACTGCAGAAATGTACTTTCTCTTGATTGAAAGTAGGATGCCCTTGTTCCTTTTTCAAGCAAGTTTTTCTCATGTAGTCTTGATGCTAGGAGTTCTGAAGCCTTTTTGAATAGTCCCAAATCTTGTGCCAAATCATTCAACTCATGCTGATCAAATCCCTTATGAACTGAGTCATCTTCAATTTCAAAATCTTCATAGTTGCTGTCACTTAGTTCTTCACCATATTCCTGTTTTTGGAAAGAGGGTAGTTTAATGAAAACTGGTACTGGGATTTCAGCTGAATGAGGCAACTGGGTGTATAGCTGATGCCAGACTAGAATACTCTATTTTACATTTATTTTTCTTGTTATATCCTGACGTTTTCACTATACAAAAGTAACAGTCACTTGAATGATCTCTGGGCTCGCGCCAAACCATAGGTATACCAAATGGCAATTTATCACATGTTCCCTTCATCCACAACCGTAAACTCTCGACACACTGCTTGCACAGCTTGTGATGGGCCCAAGACTTATCTTGATCACCAAGTTTTACTTTAAAATATGCAAAATAGGCTTGCCTGACAAATGTGTTGATGTTTGTCCTTTGAGTGGGAATGGTAAAACTGCCACAGATATAACAAAACAAATCAGGGTTGTTTAGACACTTACGACGAGAAATAGCAGAGGTAGACATGATCTGAAGGAAAGGAAATAAGTATGTATGTAAATTAAAAAATAAATGCTGCTAACTCCTCGTATACAGACAAGAACTCGCACTACACTTCAGAATACGATTCACTATATAGAGTGGCACACAACCTCTCACCACACTGTCTCATGTGTAACTGAATAGCCTAGACAAGTATGAAGCTGTTGCTGGTCTCCAAGGTCATCCCCCACCCCTTTCCACTTGAGGGAGGTTTGCTCTCAACCAATAGAAGAGCACAAGTGCTTCCCTCGATCCAGGCTCAATCCAGCCTAGAGTGGTCATATTAAGATAAGCCGTAGAGAAAAACTTGATACGATAGAAGAAAACTAACTTCAGTTTTGAAATCAGCATGCCTATTTAAGTCTAAAACAGCTAAAAAATTTAACTCAACAGAAATTATGTTAAAAATTGTTCCCCTGTGTAATAAACATTTGTTATTTTAAGCTGCTAAATTTGGGGATAATTTGTTATAGCATAGATAACTAATACAGACAGTTCTGTGGTTTCTAGGGCATCATAACAGCCTGATAAATGGTATCCTTATTCTATACTTTACTTTTTCTCACCACAAATCCAATCATATTCACTTACCTAAAAAATATTTTATGGGTCCTTTTTGGTTGAAAAGAAAAATTCTAAAATCCAGCATAAAACATTCTACATTCTGCATAACCCGGCATTTACCTGCAGCTTTTCAACTCTTTTTCTACCCATGCTCCCACTCCTACAAGTCTCTGTTCCACCTACACTAAACTATTCGGATTTCCCAAACACATCACACATTTTTACGCTCTCTGTTTCATCCTGGCTGTTTCCTCTGTCCCAAATGCCCTCTCTATATTACCCTTTACCCTCCTGGAGAACTGCTACCCATCTTTCAGGCCCCAGCCCCCAACATTCCTCCTGGTAAAGCCTTCTCTGTTACAGGCAGAGGGAGGCTCTCCGCTGCCTCTCCTCTGTGTTCCCATGCTTTTCTGCTCACCTGCATTATTCTCTCTGACTAGATTGCTGGGAAGAAACTGAATTCCTATAGTGTGATCATAAAAAGCAAAGGATTGAGAACCAAATTGACCGAATTCAAAATCTTGACACTACTTACTTCTCTGGACAAGTTTTTTTAACCTAAGTCTCAATTTCCTAATTTGTAAGATAAGGATACTAATAGAACCTAACTCTTGGGTTGTTTTATACTTAAATGAGATGTGGAAAGTGTTCAGCACAGTGGTACTAAGGGTTCAACATATGTTGTTATTATTCGTATCTATAACCACAGAGATTAGTACAGAAGAAAATTTCAATTAATGTTTCATGATTCTCTGAGAATTATTTGCATTTCTACTGAAAACAAAAGTAAGCAAAGAGTAAATGTTACAATGGTAGGATTTCAGGCATCATGAACCCTGTTTTGCCTCCTCCTGAGGTTGGCCCTGGGTGTTAATATGAAAACAGCTAATAAATTAGCAAGTAGGAGAGACAGCAGAGTTCATTTATTCACTGGAAAGTATTTGTCAAGGTCTGGAAATGAGAAGATTTCCCTATTAATGTGATAAACTGATTATAGTCTTGAGAGTGAAGAAACCATTTCCATATTTTTAAAAAAGAATTGCCAGGGAATCAATTTGAGGGGTCTGTCATCTTTGACAAACTCTTTCAAGCAGCAGGCTGCAGCAGAAGGGGCGTCAGCTGAGGAGTCTGAAGAATGGGATTCTAACCCACACTCTGCATTTGCTGGTGTGTCTGAGGGCAGGACACACTGACGCCATCTCTAAGTGGGGAATGGTAATGCCCATCCTCCTTAAGTCACAGCACTGTTGGGAGGGCTCATGTATATGAAGACAGTTTGGAAAGTTTAAGAAAACAGAAATGCATGATGTGTATATATTTTTGGGGTTTCCTATAGAGATCAGAAATAGTCAAGCACGTGTAAAGACAGCAATGGAAGACATAATTGATTCTGCTTATGGAAATGTGGTGTTTTTCTTACACACTTTCAAAAAAACTCAAAAGGAAGTCATAAGACCGAAGTCATTTTAAGAAACTTTTTTTCTTTTTTCTTTGGAGTAAAAGTGATTTTTCTTTTTTGGAACTAACAGAACACAACTTAAAAAAAAAGAAAGAAAGAAAAAGAGACCCGAGGGATCCAATATTTAACATGAAGGAAGTGAACATTAAGAGCCAGGAGATAGCTTCTTTACTCAGTGCTTGAATTCTTGCTAATGTCAGTGGGTGAGACCCCAGGGTCTATTTGGAATCTGCCCAGAGTTACTTCACTTGTCTTGAAAGGAGCAACCAACCCATTTGATCTTCTTCAAAATGAATTTGTAAGTGGATACTTGAAAAAATCAAATTCAGAAGACAACACTAGGTATACTAGATAAACATGATTATCCTTCAACGGTGATTCATTCCAATAGAAAAAGAAATAATGAAAGAACATGATAGACAACTAACATGGTCCACTTATTAAGCAGGGTGTTACAATTTCAAAGGTTTCTTCTTTGATTATCTCTCAGAGATAAAAATCACTCTTCACATTTGACACAAAAGTAAATACAACTTTGCAATGCTAAGAACCCCTGTGGAAATAAGGCAAAATAAGACAAAGCCTTCAGACTTGTGAGAAAAATCAATCTGATGGAAAATTGACAAACTTGTTTAACATGAGGGTAGGAGCTAAGCGCTGACCCCAGAGGGTGTCACTGAGATGCCACAAAGTCCCTTCCTGTCAGTTCCCTTAATCCATTCAAATGCACGATAGCATCGCAAAAGGAACCTGTTTTTGTTAAACCAAACATCACTTTAAATTAACATTTTGCCGTTGTGTTTTAAATTCCAATTTCTTTCTCTTCATTCTCTCCTCTACACTAAATTATTAAAATCACCAACTGCTCTACAATCAAAAATATTTCAGAAAGCAGTGATCCAAAGTTAGATTGACTAAAGTGAAATCAGACAGAAGGAAAGATATTTCGAACATTTCCACGCTTGGTGCATTGTTTAAGAATAAGGCAACAAGTAATTAAAATTGACTAGCCTTTTCCCCACAAAACCAACACTAAGCTCAGTGCTTAGCCCCATAACAGCCTAATTCACCAGGAAGGCATCTAAGTGAAATGAAACACATTAATATACATATAAAGAGACTAATTTTTTCTTCACCTATATCTTGTTCCCTTTTAAAAAATATTTATAAGCTATGGTAAGATGATAACATAAGTAAAATTAGATTTTAATTTGGAAAGCCAAATTAGTAACTTAAAATGAAAAGAAAAAGTAGAGTAACTTTTACAACTAGAGAAAGAGGTACTTATTTTTTTAAATAAAGAACAGATTTTACTAAAAGTGTCAAATAAATAGACCTGCATGTGTAGCTAGCCGACCAAATTCTGACCTGTATACTTTTCATTTACCTTCATCTATCAATCTGCATATTTACAAGAATAAACCTCACAGAAGAAGCAGAATTGTACTCCATCTGCCTATACACACAAGCAAACACACTTCCCCACTGGCCTTGCTGCCTTTTGACGGCTCTCTCTAGGCCACGAGTTTTTAGTCAACATCTGTCAACCCTTGGTCCCACCCCTCACTTTCCTATACTGTCACATGCATCTGCCATCCCAATTCCATTCAGTTCAGCAGCTGAGTTCAGTCAACACTTACTGCATAGTGAGTCCCTTCAAGTTCCTTCATGGAAGGGCCCTGTATTCCTGGTAGCACCAAGCAGAATATTTGTTAAATAGGTGAATCCCCAACTGAAAAGAAGGCTTCATTTAAAAAGAAAATGGCTGGGGGTGGGGGTGGTTATTGTTTAATTCGTATCTTTTTATTTTCCCTATGTAAAAAAATATTCACAATGGTGGTGGTCGTGACATGCCTGGACACACGAAAGCTTATCTAATTCCCAATGTCTTTGAAATTCCCTATGATGGCAAAGAAAAGTGCAATTAAAGGAAACTGCATTATTGTAAATGTGTGGCATTTCAGAAATAAATTTTATCTTAAAAAAAAAAATCCATACTAACTTGCTGAGTATAGAAAACCACATTTTACCTTGTTTGGCTCGACGATACCAGAGTTTTGTTGATCTCAGTTTTTATAATAAGTGACATTTGTAAAAACTGATTTTAAAATTAAAGCATTTGAATTCCAGTCCTATGCCGAAGATAAAGAAACAAAGGCATTTAGACCACAAATTGCTAACCTGAGTGTTATAAGTGAGTCTATTGTGAGAAATGCAGCATCTCCTAATGTTTCTAAGTCCACAATGCACTCTCTGTATGAAGACTTATTCTTGCCCCCTCCACCCAACTCGACTTCACTTACAATGCACACATAGTTTATTACTGTGCCATGCAATGGTGACATATTACTTTTACTTTGTGAGTAGCGTATTGCACTTTCCCACATGTAACCAAGCTGCAAGCTTTTGTTGGCTCCCACGGGAAATTTGTGATGGTGTGAAATGAACTCCTGTCACTACTCAATGGACTGCAAAAATATTTTAGCACTTGCTAAAGACCTGGATCATATCTTGAAAGATTGAACTGATCAAATCAATATCT
Organism: Furipterus horrens; assembly: GCF_987537825.1. Lineage (NCBI taxonomy): Eukaryota > Metazoa > Chordata > Mammalia > Chiroptera > Furipteridae > Furipterus > Furipterus horrens. The sequence goes on from NW_028327175.1 coordinate 73,882,506, forward strand.
TCAACAAGATTTGTTGTAGTCAGCCTTGTTTCAATGTGGGAAATGAATACAGTGTATTTAAGAACATACAGTAGGCTATATCCTTCCATTGTAGTCCTGCTAGCTAATCCTTTGGCATGGATTTTTATAAGCATAAAAAACACAAGGTAAGTTTATCCAGACACCTATGTTGGCACTCTGTGAGCACTAAACAGCCCACAACTAAATGTTATTATGAAAAGAGGATGTTGTAGAGCCCCACAGTCTTGAATTCAAAATCAAGCTCTGCTGCTAAGTAGACTTGTGACCTTGGACAAGCTAACTAACTCTCTGAGTCTTGGTTTCTTTCTATGCAAAATGGAAGTAATAATGTGAACATCACAGGCTTGAGAAGGACCAGGCACAAAGCAGGTACATTAATTTACTCTCTTTTCTCCCTTCCTGGGCACCATTCTCCTTTCTGCTTCATGATCCACCCACTTCTCAGCTCCATATTAGCACCCTCTTGAGTATATCTGTACACTTATAAGTATTTGTGCATATATGTGAATTTATGTCTTCATATGCACACCATTAAATATTGAGCTGAACAGTGATTTTCCCTGTAGTGCACTTAGGAATTTCAAAATAGCTTCCCTTTTTATATTATTTAACATAGGTAATTTAAAGTTATTTAATAGCTATTTTTATTTCCAACTGGTACAATCAATAAAAAGAACTATTCCTTTTAAAATGGATTTCTGACCCCAAAATATGGAAAAGGAACTTGTAATTACAAAGGAAAGTCAAAATGAGTTCCACTTACTTGAAGCTTATATGATAGTTTGCTGAAAATTTAAGCATATGAAAAAGTAGTATCTATTACAAAGTAAATATTGGATTTTAAGTAGGAAAATTTTGAAAATACTTATAAGGGATTTTAGAGAGAAAAAAAGAGAGCAAAATCTGAGGGCCACACTCTCCATTTGCATATGAATTTTGTTTGCCCTCAGGATGTAACAGGAAAAACAAAGACAGGCAGAGAACCAGACAGCTTCTGCTAGAAGTCCTGGTGTTCATCACCATACGGGTAAAATGGCTTTAGAACATGCCCACAGTTCTTAAGCCAGGATGTTAGAATACAACCTTTACAAAAAGTAGGAACAAACTTTAGTAAGGTAAAAAGCAACCAGGTTTGAAAAACGGCTGCCAGAATAGAGAGTTTGTCTGGGGCTATGCTTCACCCTTCAGCAAGCCAGCATTGACCGCATTAGGAGCTGCACCAGAGAGACCCTTCAAGTAGAGCTTTTTGTTTATCAAGCTCTTTTATTCTTGTGGCAGAATAATATTTTGAAATACCAATCAATGTATTTTATACCCACTCAAACAGCAGGGCCACTTGAAAGACATAACTTCAAGGGAAGTTATGTCATCCAAACGCCTGGGTCCTTGAGTGTCCTTAGGAGAGAAAGTGACCAGATAAATAAATAAATAAAGCTATGGATCTGAGTAAGAAAATATAGAAATAAGGGCATTTAGACCACCTTTAACTCCTCAGACTAGAAAAATCCCCTAGTCTGCAGAAGATGGAATAGAGATGGGGAGTAGCCCGTAGGATTACAGATGGCGGTGCTCCTGGATGGAAGGGCCTCTTGGCCCTGTCTCCTGGGCTGAGCCCTCTGGAAGCAGGAAACCGAAGGTGCTTTCCAAAATCTGAGACCAGAGGGCAGCTATGTCCTTTCCCCAAGGGGTGAAATGTTTGTGCAGTGAATTTAGGTAGGGCAGGACGTGCGAGTGTCTTTCAGAGGTTTTCATGTCTCAGCACGGCACACGCATGAAAGGAGCACGGCACCAGGAAGCCGAGAGAGATTTGACCTCAGGGGTCCAGATGAGCAGGAGAAAAGGACTGAAGAGAACGGCAGAGGGCTGACAGACTCCTTTGCACAAATCTGAGTGACAGACCCTCCGGGGACCAAAGCATCCCCTCCCACCCTCTCTCCGGCCAGCGCCTCTGGGCGCTCCGCAGACCACAGAGGCCACCCCAGAGAGAAAGCAAGGCCGAACCTTCAGTGAATGGAGGGTAAGTTCCCTCCGCCTCAGCAGATCCAGCGCTCAATATAAAATTAACCAGAACTAAAGAAAAATAAACTATTACCTGTCTTGGACCCCTGACTTATGATGTGCAGCCTTATCAAAGCCTAATGAAAAGTCCAGAGGTGAAACTAGACAGGGTGCCTGAGAGAGGTTAGCAGGTGGGAGGAGGAGTACCTCGGACCTGGGTGGGCCAAGGCTGTCTCCTCCGACCGAAGTACGTCCTCCTCACTGTCTTCCTGAGTCCCATCTACAGTACTGTTTCAGTTTTGAAGCTGAGAGAAAAGAAGGCATGGCGGCGGTAATTGGGCCCTTTAATGCCGCAGTGCACTGCAGCGAGTTCTTGAAGCAGAGTAACTCCGCCGAGGTGCTTAAACATGAAGTGCAGTTCTCAGCCGCAGCGCCTCACATTCGGGAACTTCAGTAAGCTCACGCTCCTTTCACATTTGTTCCTTACACCTGAGGGTGAAGCTCTGGAGGTTTTTTTTTTTTTTTTTTTTTTTTCCCAACTGTTCAAATGTGTGTCTGGAGACGGCACAAAATTTCCATTCCAAAGCAGTAGCAGTGGAGAATGGAGCCAGAGGAACATCAAGGCTCTTTGGCCGGGTCTCAAGCATTGTCACGTTTGAGGGGCTGTGGATTCAGACCTTCCGCTGGAGCCAGACAGAGCCTGAGTCCAACCGGGAGACTTTTTGCTGATTCAAACATTGAACAGCTGAGCTGAAAAGACTCCATGTCAAGTCAGAATAAAGCAGGCTTTATTTTACAATATGGCATGGGGATTGGTCACTAATTCTGAAGATAGATGACAGATGAGCCATCGATATCCCAGGAAGGAAACAGGATTGACTGAATTTTAAGCAAAAACCTTGGGATGACAAGAACAAATACGTTAAAAGCTGTCCAAGGGCAAGTCTATAAATAAAAAGGAAAAGATACACTCCCCGGTGTGGCTGCCAGAGGTTAAGATTGATCACTTTGCATGTGTTACAAGAGAATTTGCATGTAATGTACTTTATACTTTTGCTTCTAAGCACACCATTTTCTGGCTTACAAGTACCCTGGTCTCAGATGCACATGGCTGGGCCTGGCAGGTAAGGTAAATGTACTATTCTTTTTGGACAGCCTCCCTGTAATCTGCAGTCACTATGAAATCTTTTGTATTGTCTGGGGACTCTGCTCAGAATATGGGAAGAACGATGACAAGACCATCTCCTGGGGTCTGCAGGGTCCTCTTATGCCCAAAAGCCGAGCCTTAGAAGGTGCAAAATCGACCCCATAATATTTCAGGGACACCTGGAAGGCTCCTTTGCCTGCTTCCTCCAATTGCTCCCAGATGCTCAAAACGTTTTTAAATAGTCTTTTTTTCCACTGTGACATAGAAGGAATTCCACGTTAAGGTGTAAATGACTGAAATCAGATGCTTTCCCAAGGATGGGTTTTGATAATAAAAATTTAGGAGGGAACATGGAGTTATTATCAAAAGCTGATGTAGTGCCCTGGGGGAGAGACGGGATACTGTGTTGGGGGAAATGATAAAAAACGGGAAGAGTGAGGTTGCCAAAAGTTGACCACTTCATAATTTTTCATAGGAGCAGTCGGATCCAAAAGTAATAAAATGGCTTTGCTGAGCCCTGTGGAGGTGTCACTTAGAATAATCTACCAGTTGAGAGACTTCACATGTTCTACACTGTTAAGAACAATGTAGGTAGAATTCCCACCAAAACACCCTGCAGACACTTGGTCTTCTCCAGCTCTGGGTTTCTGGGTTAGTCAGTCTTGGAGTAAAGTGCAGTCCCAGTATCTGTCCAGCAGAGCTTACTGCTGAGCCTGCAGGGCAGTGGTAGGAAAGCATCAGCATCTCCTTGGACCTTTTACAAAGGAAAGATGTGAAATGTTCTTGATCAAAAAGTCTTTTCATTATATATGTCTCAATTCTTTCTAAGGTAAGTTATAAATTTAACATGATTTCAATAAAAGTACCAATAGACTTCTTCTGGACCTAAACAAGCTGATTTTGAAGTTCATGTGGAAAAAATCAAAAATCAAAATAACCTAGAAATTTCTGAAAAACAGCTGGCCAGGGCGGGCATGTTAGAGACCTGTTGTAGTAGATATTAGAACATAATAAAAGGCCTCTACATTTAAACAGTGTGGTGCTGCCATATAAAATGACAGACCTTTGGAACAGAATAAAAATTACAGGAGAATGATAAAATACATATAGAATTTAGAATACGATAAAGATGGACTTTTTATACAGAGTTCTGGGACAAATGAGTGTTATGGGCTAAAGGATAAAATTGGATTCATACTTTACACAATACACAAGATTAATCATTTAAATGTGAAATATGAAAGCCCAGAAGTACTAGAAGCAAACACCAGAGAATTCTTTTATAATCTTGGTATAGGAAAGGCCTTTCTAACTATGCCTAAAAATTCAGAGTTCATAAAGGAAGAGATTGATAAATTCAATGACATTTTAAAAAACAAAATCTTACCCATGCAAAATTAGCATAAAGGAAGTCAAAGGTAAAAATAATTGCAACTCACATATATAGACAAAGTGCTAATTTCTCTGTATAAAGAGCTCCTAGAAAAGAAAAAGGATTACAATCTGAAATAAAAAAAGGAACAAATGACATGAGCAACAGTTTCTAGAAAAAGAAACACATGTGCAAAACATATATCAAGATTATCAGTATCACTCATAATGAGAAAAGAAAATTAAAACCATACAGAGAAGTCATTCTCCCTCAGAGACTGACAACAACCCAAAGGTCAGACAACACATTCTGTAGGTGAGGCAGGGAGAGGCGTGCTTCTGTTCATGCTGGTCAGAGTGCAGAATGGTCAGCTCTATAGAGGCATTTTGACAGTACCCTTCAAAATTACAATGCAGCTGCTAGATTTCTACATTTAGCCATGTTGTGTAAGAAAAACTAAATGTACTCTCACTTTAAACAACGTAAGAAGAAATATTTGAAGCAAAAAGTAGCACAGCATAGTCGTGATAGTTAATTTTCTGTGTCCACCTGACCAGGCCACAGGGTGCCCAGATATTTGACTAAACATTTTGGATGTATCTGTGATGCTGTTTCTGGATGAGTTTAACATTTGAATCTGTCGAGTGAATAAAGCAGACTGCTCTCCCTGGAGTGGGTGGGCCTCATCCAATCAGTTAAAGTCCTGAAGAGACAAAAAGGTTCTTATAAGTAAGGGGGAACACTTCCTTCTTGACTGCCATTGATATATATATAAAATCTCTTGTTTTGTTTCTCTGGAGAGCCCAAAGTGAGCCTATGGTTGCCACAACCTACTGCCTGGAGAGTCTCCAGGTTACGGACCAGAGAGGGAGACCCCCATAAGTCTATAGCCTTGCTAAGTTGAGGAGACAGAGTGTGGAATTCAGCGAGGCCAGGAAAGTTGGACTTCACAGGGCAAAGTGCCACAGAGGTTAGAGCTCTTGTAGAGAAAGCTTCAGAGATTGCGGTGCTCTTGAGTCTTCACCCAAGGACTCGCTTGATGCATGAGTTGGTCTCAGTTCTCAGTGCTTCTCATGGTGAGAGGATCTGTGCAGATTGTGACTCTTGACTTTAAAGACACATTTTGCACATAACAGGGCCTCTAAACCTCAGCCAACTACTTCATCTGGTGCATAGCTTGAGAAGCAATACAGTCTGCTACTCTTAAGGACAACTTGACTATGTTGGACTCAGTGGGAGACATGTGTTTGCTTCCAGCATGGTGCCCTTCTGGGAGATTTTCAGAGGCTATTCTGTCCACCCGCTGTTTTTACCTGGTATAGACTTCATCTCTGTGCAAAATGCAAATCAAATGAAATGGCAAGAGTACTAGATTTTGAGTCAGGAGACTTGTTGTAGGCTTTAGTCTGTCACGTAACCTCTCTGGGATTGTTCTCATCTTTATAAAAGGAAGTTGCTCAATTATGTGATCTCTAAAGCCCCTTGAGTTATAGAATCCTATGAAAATTTTTGCTAATACATCACAGCCTAAAGAATTTACAACACTCCAAGATACGGCATAATTGCACTACTTATAAAATATATAGTTATGCTATTTAATTTTACAATGAGATTTAATTAATTCTCCTTTCCCACTGTCAAAAGCCCCAATGGAATCATTGTCTTTGCAAGTCATGCAGAGCTTTGGTGCCCTGATTGGACAGTCTGCATCCTAATTTGCTCTCATAGCAGCAGGAAAGAAACCTTGGAAAGCAACAATACTTTATTCACTAGAGAAAAGGAGAGTGTACAGTTATATGCTGCTTCACAATGGGGGTTTCTTCTGAGAACTGTGTCATTAGGTGATTTGGTTGTGCGGAAGTCACAGAGTGCACTTACACCAGCCTCCATGCTATAGCCTACTATTGTGACTGTCTGCCCTGTATACTTCTATACAACGGGCAGCACAGTGGGTTTGTTTACACCAGCATCACTACAAAAGTGTTAGTAATGCATTGCACTATGACGGTAAGACTGCTAAGATACCACTAGGCGACAGGAATTTTTCAGCTCCCATATAATCTTATGGGACCACCATTGTATAGGTGGTCTGTAGTTGTCTCAAATGTTATGTGGCACATGACTGTACTTGCCATGGGAAAGCCACCTCCATCCTTCTCGCCACAGCCTCAGAAGCCCTCTCAGAAGAGCTGTGGCACCAGGTGCCAGCTAAATGCCATGGGAAGGATTTAGTCGAATGGATGCATTTCGTTCCTTCAGCTGCCTCAAGCAGGTGGATCCATCTGAAGCAAATGTTATGAATTGGACTTTTTCATGTAGCCTTGTTGAAATAACCAGTGCCCCTCGGCCAGGGAATGTGTGACTTAACCCCACTTTTACTCGTGTCTCAGCTGAAGCCAGCCTTCAAACATAAACCTGACTTGTGGAGGCACTGGGTGGATTTGTGACCCTCCCTGGAGGCAGTTGGCTCCCAAACCCAGGAATGTGTTATATGAAAAAATAAGTGCCTTTTTTTTTAACCATCTGTGAATGAAAAACATTCTTCATAACTTTAACTGTTTCAAATTGCCATATGTCACACACACCCCCTGCATGCCTGTTTTGGTGCTGGGATCAAGTTGGTTGGACTCCGCTTCCAACCCTCTGCTTTCTCTTTGAAGGAGGCTATAGGTAAAAAGCTTCCAGGTTTGGACCCACCCAGAAACAGAGCAATTTCCATCTCAGTGGGGGTGCTGCGGCTGACTTTTCTGGAATTTCAGCCATCTGCTGCAGTTCCCCCCTGCCCTTCCAACCAGCCACTTAAACAGCCCCCATGCAGCCACAGAATCGTGAACATCTGAGGCCGCAGCCGCGGCAAACAGGGCACGACACTTGGTGTAGTTGTATTCTATGAGGGGGATGGATGGGTAAGGAGAGAGGGGAGAAGGAGGAAGCTAAAAGAACATGGATTCAATTGTCCTTCATTAACTCTGAATAAGAAAACTAATTGGCTTCTTTCGAAGGCTTTTTGTCTGGCTGTTCGCTTGGATTAATTTTTCTGGGAAAACTAACCAACCAGAGGTTTTATCATTGTCTAAAGTTCATCATTCATTTTTCAAAGCTTTTAGAAGAGAAGGTAAAATCCTTAACAGTACCCACTGCAGGACCTCTTTTGGTCTTACCCTACCAAGGTGACTAAGGAATTGTCAATGAGTGCAGTGCTAACCCATGGAAGTCATTGTTTTCTAAACCAAAAGGAAACCTTCTTATGAAGGACCTTTGTTATTGACCCACAAACATTGCTAAACAAATCCGTTCATAGCAAGCTGTGTGCCTACCCAGGTCAAACCCCTTCCTGACTTGCTGGGACAAACGTTTGTCTGCCCCAGTGGATTGAGAGTGACTCAGTTCCTCCTGGATTGGGTTTTCTTGTGACCCAATTCTTGACAAAGAGACCTAGGAGATGTGAGACTTCTGGGAGGAACTGTTTTGGAAGACATAGTGACTGTTCACTAATTTCTGGTTCCCTTCTCTTTTTAGAACATGGTAATTTGTGTCTTCCTCCCTTGAAGTGAGGCAGGGCTATGTAGAATTCTGGGCAGTGAAATCTAAGAGGAAGTGACATGTATCACTTGAGGTCAAAAAATGTAACAGCAGGAACTGCGCTTTCCAGCCTGCTCTTTCCCTACCACCCCCAAAATCGGAGGTTCTTTTTAAGGTGACAGCCTCAATCAGCCTGGGTACTTATGGTGAGCAGCAGCTTTGCTCAAGATGTGGAGCATGAGCAAGCAGTGTGCGTTTATTGTTTGAAGCCACTAAGATTTGGAGGTTTATTTGTTACTACAGTGTAATCTACTCTATCATGACTGATACAGCTTTTCTTGCTCTTGAGAAATAGGTATAAAATGCAAGAAAGAATAGTCCCCTTTCCTACCCTGGAGACTGTTTTGTGAGGATAGGACTCTTGAAACTGCTGCTGCCATCTTGCAACCGTGAGGGTTCAGACTGTGAATCAGCTCAAGTCAGAGGAGGAGTCAACACAGAAAACCACAGACACAGAGTCCCTGATAATATCACCACCAAACTTCTTATGTGAGAGAATAAACACCACATTTTGATGTCACTTTAATCTATGCTCTCTTCTTTGCAGAAGAGGTTCTCTATCTCCTTCTCTGAATCTTTGCTTCCATCCTCCTATCCACCTGTTCACCCGTCCATCCATTCATCCATCCATTCATGTGACAAACAAATATTACACTTACTTTTCAGGCCATGCCAGACATGGGGAACAAAACAAAACTAAACAAAATGAACAAAACAAAACCCCATTGTTTTAACTAAACCCACACACAGGTTTCCTGGAACTCTGGCTCTCTCACATCACCCCAGTGATCACTAGTGCTGCCCTCCTTACTGACCCACTCAAGAGGCTAAGCTGACTTTTTTAAGGTTGTGCTAGAAGGCTGAGGGTCATCTGGGCTATAAGGCCTCTTTGTTGGCTACTTTCAATTGTTTAATTTAGTCCTACAAATATGTTTCTTAGTATAGGCTGAGCTGGATACTGCAGTGACCACAGAAAATGAACCCCTAGTCACTGCCATGAAGAAGAGACAGGCAGTTGGGCAGGAAGGTGACTGATACATTAACAGGACACATGAACACAGGGCCTGCCACTGGGATCTGCAGATTCCCTGCTGCTTCTCATCATGTTCTCTTTGGACTCCACTCTGAGCACCACATCTGTATCTGATGCTGGTTGCTCACGTCAGCAGGCTATGCCTGTCCCGTGTGCTCCAAACCTTCACAGTCAAGGGTCTCTCAAGCCCTGAAAGTGGCTCTGCTCTGACTGATGCCCAGAAGTGGGTTAGAGCTTTTCTTTATTCTCCACTTGCCACCTTACAGCCCTGCTTTGCCCAGCCCTAACCTGAGATTGCTGCAGGACAGTCCTTTACCTGCAAGGTGGCTTTCCAAGCATCTATTGCAGGATTAGAAGACAATTTTCAGCTCCGTTTCTTGATGCCTGGCTCTGGGACAAAAGATCCTTTAAAATCTTGAAATGGAACGAACCCATCCAGATGCAGATGTTTAGATGTTTCTGGTACAAGATGATTTTTAGGGAGCAATGGCTGTGAATGGAAGGCAGAGAAGGCAGGATGGGAAGAAGAACTGAAACTATGATGCAACCAACAACCTCAGCCAACCCGGTGTATTGCCCATCGGAGCATATACTATGTTGGACTGAAATAGCCACGCTTCATACTGCTCTGCCTTTATCAGTCACCACATGAGAGTGACACCAGGAACAGGATGCCCTCGAGCAAGACACTGTCTGCTGCTGAGACAGATCATGACAAAGTTGACAGTTGGAACTGTGTGTCCATTGTGTCCCCACAGCTGGGCGGCAAGTCCTTCCCTGGAGGGGGCCCAGGAGGCACATCTCACTATCCACAAAGGTCCACCCTTTGGGCGGCTTGGCTCCACTTCTCTCTATATGGTCAGGGGGCAAGTTTTCTAGGATTCCCGTGGCCTCTTTTAGAGGTGGGGAAACCGGACAGTTGCTTGATCCCAAATGAATCACATCCATCTTATGAAGGATTGTTGCTGGGCCTCCATAACCTACTGTTCTTGGGAGTCTGACAGGACCCAAACCCATGCAGGCTGCCTGTGCATAGGGTGAACAATTGCCCAGTTTGCACATGACTGAGAGACTTTCGGTGCTCAGACTGAAAAGCTGGTAAAGTCTTGAGCAAACCAGGTAGGTTGGTCAGCCATGAAACCAGTCCCTGGTGCCAAAAAGGGTGGAGAATGCTGGTCTACAGCACTGAGTATTTAAAAAGTTATGAGCAATTTAAAGTGCAAGTATTACTCTGAAAATGCTCCCTAATTAATAAATATTCTACATTTTTATGTGGGAATGTTTAATATTTAATTTTTCAATAATTTTCTCATTTATAATTTATTAAATTTATTTTGTGGCTTGTATTTATTAAAAATTGATATACTTCCTATTTCTTTTACTTTTTTATGCAATATGAAAAAAATAGATCCTGTTAAGTCATAGAACTTTTTTTTTTAAAGCCTCAGTTGTAGCGTATTAAGACTCCAATATTCTAGGCCTCCCTATGATATCTCTCCCAACGCTTTTTCAGTGACCATTACCTTTGTGTAGGTCAGGGGATCAGCAAGCCTTTAGAAGCGGACTAAGATGTTCAGCCATTTTTCTCCAGTGAGCTGGGAACAGAGGTTATTGCAGCACTAAATTTCATGATCTAGGGATGATATAGACTTAGAGCCTCAGTGGTCTACATGCCACTGCAAATTCAGCCCCTGAATCAAGATGGGTTAAGTCTGGAATTGCTGGCTCTCAGGAGTGGACAGCTCAAGTGTGCTAGGTTTCCAGTCGGATTAAATAAAAGGAGGGGCTGGCAGTGAATACTAGAACTGGAGTTGGTAGTAAATGCCTCAACCATTCAAAACCAAATGTTTTCAAAGAAACAGAACATGCCTGATGTCTGTGGCCTGGATTCTGCAAGTTTGCAGCCTGAATATAGGGCCATCTGTCCTCCTAGGTGGAGAGAGTGCTATCATTAAACTCCTTTTAATACTGTGCTTGAGTTGTGTGTAAGGTCAGGAGACCACATGTGTGCTAAGTGGACTGGGGCACCAAGATATATCCTGCCAGCACACGGCAGGTCCAATTCATTCAGCGCACACGTTTGTTGAGCATTTACTACGGGAGATGCCCATGAGGTCAGATAAAAAGAGAGGTGCAAGGGGTGCGAAGAGCATTTCAGTGAGAATCGGAAGCATGAACAGAGGGAAAGCATGACCTTTGCTATTCTGTAAGTCAGGAAAATCCTATGAACAAAAGCCCATCAAACAGGCCTGTGAACTGTTTAAAAGCACGATATAAAGTCATTAAAGTAAAAATCTACCACTCATCACATTTGACATTTTTTATGACAACTTGTGAACATGTTTTCTCACCCCTGTTGGAACCAAGGACTGAGTCCACATCTGTTTCATCTTTATTTCCCAACATCCCACACAGCGCTTTGCTCACAGTAACTCCCATGAAGATGGGCCAATGGATAGTTTATACACGTGCCATCTCTAGCCTATGAGCTGCAGGAAGATAGGTTGGATGTGCTTTTCATCAATATGTCTTCCACGCAGCCTAGTAGAGTGTTTTTCACTGAAGGTGCTGAATACATGCTGATTTGGTTGAAGAGAAACCTCCAGCACCCACTCCTTCTTCTGACCCAGGCCCCCCCAGAGTGCCCTTCTCCCAACCTGGCAGTGCTGAGCTGGGTCTCCTTCAGTGCCAGACACAGCTCGCTCCTATAATGTAGCTGCTGAGTGTCTGCAGCATTTTGATATAATGCATTAAAACATTTTCTCAGCCAAGTGTTTTACACAACATAAAATATTTTCCTATGCTAATGTTTCTTTTATTGAGTTTTTTACAAAAAAATTATCACACATTCTACAGATATTCAGCAACACTTACTCAACTGAAACACAAAATAAAATTACAGAAACACCAAATACAGACATTCTCTCAAATTAACCAGAAAGAATGAATAAACACAACATGAATTGCAGCTCAGCCCTTGCCCGGGGGTCTTTTCCATCAAACATGACATTAGTGGGGCACTTCATAGGTGGGTCAGTTGACTGTCCCTTCATCGGCTGACCCAGCAATCGGGATGGAGAGACTGAGCATTCCAAGTCTAAGTTCATAGAAAAGGGCTTATATTGTAGCCTCAGGGGTCCCAAAGCAGACCGATGCTACACATTGCACAGCTCCAAATGAATGGAAGCAAGGAGGATGTGTAGATGCATCAAGAGTTCCTGAGTTGTGAGAAAGACTCCTTGCCAGAGGAAAGTGGAAGTGGCCACATCCTGGGGAAACGGTGACCTGGTGACATCAGAGGAGAGTGGATATTAAAGAGCTGGGCATGGAGGTGGGAGTGAGAGAAGGAGGAAGTTTTGGAGGATGTCAGGTAGGAAATCAGTGATGGAAGGTCATGTGGAGACACCTCTGCTCTAGGAAGTGAGGCTACAGCTGTGTAAGACTCTCAGGAAAGACTTAGAGTGACCATGCAAAGCTCAACTCTTGTACTTCTGTTTGTGACCCTGAATCACACCAGGCTGGTCTCCCTGTGAGTCAGAGGCAAAGGGCCAAGTGGCCTAGACCCTGGCTGATAGGATTAATAGCTCCAGTGCATACAGGCATCATATCTGATGTTCCAAAGCGTGATGTATTTTCACTCCTGGTGGGAAGATGAGGAGAGCAAGGGCTAGGAAGTGTAACTAGCTTGCAAAAATGTTGCACTTCATAGAGAGGAGACCCAGGACTGGAATTTGGGTCCTCTGACCACTCACCCCTGGTTTGCTCCCGTTTCCTTTACATTTCTGTTCAAATTTCACTGTCTCAGTGAAGGTTTTCCTGGTCACAGCTTATAAGTAGGAATTCCCACTCCATGCGTACACTACTGGTCTCCTTTGCCTGCCCTGACACATCACTGTTACACATACAAAATTCTGGCCTGTTTATTTATTGATCTTCCCCGCTTCCCCCCATTACAGCATAAGTTCAGCGAGAGCAGAGTTTGTCTGTTATACCCATTGCTGTATCCTCCAAACCTAGACCTACACCTGGTACATCACCCTTGTCTAATCCTATTTGATATGCACGGACCAAGACTTTTGAATCACCTTCTGATCTTGTTCAAATACAGATTCTGATGCCTTGGGTAGGGCCTGTGATGCTGGTGTTGCTAGTCTGGGGACTGTTAACTGGGACATTGGGTCTTCTTTTAGTTCTGATTTGGTGGTGGGTAGAGCTGGTCAAAGAGGAGGGCAAGGCAAGGCCAGAGGGAGGCAAACAGCTGAAAAGAATCTCTTATAGGTAGTTTTCTAACCTCAGTAATTCCTCTTTGATCTCATGTGCATCTTGAATGTTGTTGTTCGTGAACTGTACTTACCAACTCCTATCCCGTAGCACTTTGACAAGCCACCAAGTCTTAGATTCATCAGGCCACCTTCATGAGCACTTTAGGAGCAGCACTGAGTTGAAAACCTGGTTTAATTCCTAAGCATACTTTAAAATAGAAAGACTTGAAGGCTGCAGCTAAAAGAACCAACTCTTTCACACAGGGATTTTCTTTAGGATCTGTTTGGCAAACACGTATGTTTCTTACTTTGAGGCAGGCCATGTCAGCAGTTTAATTTAAGACATCAAATGAGAAACAATCTGTCTGCTATAACCTTTTGCTGGTGAAATGAACAGCCTCTGAGCCAGTTCTGAGAACACTCTCATTATCCTGGTCTCCATGACATGGGACACATTGTTTCTTTCTGACTTGACCTTAACACATCACTGATGCAAAACATATTTCTAGTTTGAAAAATAGTCATCTAGAAAATAAAACCATTTAATCATCTCAGCCACAGTTCTGAGCCTCAGCGCTGTTGAAAATGTGTTTTATTTGTTTGATTTGTACTACTGACTGGTTCTAGTCTCATAAAAAATTAGGAAAATATTTGTGAGCAGACAGGTACCCTGCAAAAAAATTATTTTTGCCATTTAAAACATAATGTCAAGAGACACAGATCAATGGGAACAGCCACTCTTTGATTTTGATCACAATATGTTCTTGGAAACTGAGGGATAAAGATAATTTTGTTTGTAACTGAAGGCTTATGATCAAATTAAAGAAAAAATTGAAAAACCTTGTAACTCTTTAAAATAGCAAAAATGTGATCAACATTATGGAGATTTTCAGTGACACGGGGGAAGGAAAATTAAGGACTATTTGATTTAATGAGGAATTTTCATAAAAATATATAACTATGGCTGGAAGAGGTAGGACTAGAATTCAGATCTCCTGGTTTTCAGGCTAATGACCTCTCTGCTTCTCCTACTTTCTTCCCTGATAAAAGTCCTGTATCATGCATATACTCATACATAACATTACATTACTTCTATGAGGCCCTCATGGCAGTCATATCAGTTAGGATTAGCATCATCGACTACTAACAGTGGCTAGAACAAGATGAAAATATACATCTCATTGACTTAAAAGAAGCCTGGTGGTAGGCAGATCTGGTGTAGTGGCTCTGCAGAAACTAGGGACTCCCTCTTCTTTTAACTTTTTGCTTCATCTTTCTATTGTCAATTCATGATTCAAGACAGACGTGGAAATTCCAGCCATTATGTCACACCACATGCTAAAAGTGCGAAGAAAGATAGAGAGGGGAAGGGGTTTGTATTCTGCTGTCTCTCTTGTAAAGAGACTTCCACAAATTTCCTTCCAAATTTACACTTATATCTCACTCGCCAGAACTTATTTTGTTGCAAGGGAGACTGGGAAATCGGCATTGTGACTCTACATCAAACTGAGGCTCTATTCCTGAGGAAGAAAGAGAATGTGTGTATCGGGAGGCACTGAGCTGTCTCTGTTACTGCACAGTGTCCATGTAGCACTAAAAGCAGTCTTCTGGTACGTCTGAATTTGGCCTCTTTAAAAGCAATACGTCATTAGGAGTTATGGTTCTGGTAGTGGTCGAGCAGCTTGAATTGGACTAACCCTCCCACAAATAATAAACTCTGGAAAAAGCCAGAAAACCCTTTTGAAGTTACTGTGGAACAACCCAAGTGGGCAGTTACTAAAGGAATTCAACCATTTAAAGAAGGAAACCACTTTCATTGTGCAAGATCCCCTTTAACGTGACTTTTCCCCTGAGAAGACTCCCCAGTCTATATGGTACCAGGGAAGATTAAACCTGAGCAGAAAGCTGCTCTATAGAGACTTAGAAGGTGAGTGAAGGGTTCAAGAGATGAAAGATTGAGTGGGGAAATCCTGGAAACGAGAGACCCATTAGAATTTGCACCTAAACTCTTGGCTAGTCCTTGGCTGACTCCTGTGTGCACATGGGGAAGACTGTAAATGGCCCAATGAAAGCAACCACTGGAAGGCTGAAAAGATTAAAAAGAGACTTCTCAGCTCAGCCAAGAAAAGTGAGAAAAAAGAATGGGGGTTTAAGTCTCTCCAAGGTAGAGGGACCTGGCTATTATTTTTTCAAATATTTTTCTCCCCCATTCTTTTCTTTCTTTTTGTCTAAGATTTCAGTTGGACATATATTAGGCCACTTGTACTACAGACTAGTGAGGCTTTGTTCTTTTATCCCCAGCTTTTTTCTTTCTCCATTTTTCAGATTAGATTATTTCTCTCGCTATATATTCACATCCTATGATTCTTCTGCCAGCTCACATTTGCTCTTACACTCATATTCAATGTATTTTCTATTTCAGATATTATACTTTTCAGTTCTAGAATTTCCATTTTTAAATATAGTCTCCTTTTCTTTGCTGAGATTCCCCATCTGTTCACTCATTATGACCATTTTTTCCTAAGTACTTGGGAATATTTATAATAGTTTCTTTAAAGTTCTTGTCTGCTAATTACAATATCTGGTTCATATCAAGTCTATTTCAATTGGCTGACTTTTTTCTTGAGTATGAGTCAGATTTTCCTATTCCTTCATGTATCTATTAGTTTTTAATTGTACACAGGACATTATAGAGCATATGTTGTAGGATTCTGGCTTCTGTTATCTTCTATTAATCTTTTTTTTTTTTTTACTTTTTTTCATTAGGCAGTTAAATTATTAGCTGATGATCTCGAACTTGTGGAGGCTTGGTTAAAGAGAAAATACTAATCAACAGTAGCAGGATGGAAAAGGGGTGTTTTTATAGATCCTACAAACACTAAAAAGATAACAAGGGATTCTGAATAATTTTATGCTAATAAATTCTATAAGATGAAATTTAAAAAATCCCTTGTTTTGTTCTGATATTTAAAAAATTGAAAAACAAAAGCCTCCAATAGCACTGGACAGATAGCTCAGTTGGTTAGAGCATTGTCTCGATACGCCAAGATTGCAGGTTAGATCCCAGGTCAGGGCATATACAAGAAGCAACCAATAAATGTATAAATAAGTGGAACAACAAATTGATCTCTCTCCTTCTCCTCCTTTTTCTTCTCCTTTCCTTTTCCTTTTTCTCCCCATCCTTCTCCTCTACTCCTCCTCCTCCTTTATCTTCTCTCTCTCTATAAATCAATAAATAAAAATTAAAAACAAAAACAAATAGAAAACCTTCACAAGGAAAAACTCCAGGCCCTGTGATTTCACTGATGGATTTCTTTAAAATATTAAAAAGTAAATAATACCAATTTCACATAAGCTCTTTCAGAAAATAAATGAATAAGATGATGTCACAATATAACAAAAGAAAATCAACGAGAATCTATATGATCATGTCAATTGGTTTCAAGAAATACTAAAATGAAGTTTTTCAGGGTGAATAAAATATCAGAAGAAATTTGGGACTTCCGGCCAAGATGGAGGCTTAGACGGACATGCTAGGTCTCCCTCTACAACTAGAGAGGAATACAACTACTTCAAAACAAAGGATAACTAGAAATTCCAGAAAATAAAACTACACGGAAGTCCAACATATGAAGTTATAAACCAGCGGTGCCATTTGGGCAGGTAAGAGTTAAAGAGGGCAGTGCTGTTTGCGGTCGCACCCGGAGCGGCGGGCGGCGAGGAATCCCGGCTGCGCAAGCCCCTGGCGGTGCGCGACTCCGGCGCTGGGGAGAGCAGCCGCCGCATCGCCTTGAACAGTGAGGCCCAGGGGGGCGGGAGGACGGATCCCGGTCTCCTAGCTGAATAACTGTGTGAATCCATCTTGGACCCCCGCCCCCAAAGAAAGCACCACAGGGCTGCGAAATAGGTCGCGGAGAGGCGCCGGTCGCTGAATTGTGGCGCGTACACAGGCACTGCCCCCGACAGCTGGCCCAAGAAAACAAAACGCATCTGTCAAAATGAGGCAGACAACTATAGAAATCCCGGTGACACAACTCACCAGGCAGCAGATAGAGAACCTGACAGATGAACAGATAAGAAACCTGTCAGAGGCTCAGTTCTGGGCCATTGTTATCAGGTGGCTTACAGAATTCACAAAAGAGCAGGAAAAAGATAAGAAAGAAGCGAAAAACATTCATAACAAAAGGAACAAAACCACATACGAGACAGATGGTGAGGAAAAAAAATCCAGAGTTCATTTCAACAAACTGGAATATGGAGAAGGAACAAGCAGTCAACCAATGCAGCGAGAGGAAATGGGAAGCAACAATGAGAGGATCAGAAACCTCTGGGACAGCTATAAAAGGCCCAACATAAGAATCATTTGTTTGCCAGAGAGCGAGGAAGATGAACTAGAACTTGAAAAATTGAGTGAAAATATAATAAAGGAGAACTTCCCAGACTTGGGGAAGGGAATAGACTTGCAGGTCCAGGAAGCAAGGAGAGTTCCCAAGAGACTGGACCCAGGGAGAACCACTCCAAGACACATTATAATCAAAATGTCAAAAATTAAAGATAAAGAGAGAATCTTAAAAGCAGCAAGAGAGAAGAAAAGAATTATGTACAAAGGGGTCCCAATTAGACTATCAGCTGACTTCTCAAGAGAGACCCTACAGGCAAGAAGGGACTGGCAAGAAATATTCAAAGTAATGAAAATCCAAAACCTACAACCACGAATACTCTATCCAGCGAAATTGTCATTCAGAATAGAAGGACAGAGAAAGTGTTTCCAGGACAAAATAAAACTGAAATAGTTCATTAGATCCAAACCACTGTTATATGAGATGTTAAAGGGACTGGTTTAAAAAACAGAAGCTAGGGAGATGAAACAAAGGCAAACTAAACAGGCAACGAGAGTGGAAAAGGAACTGTGGGTACGGGAAGCATATTGGGGGGAGGTCAACAGGGAGGGGGAGTGGGGAGAGGGAGGGAGATGATATAGGAATTGGGGATCATGGTAGGAGGGAATGGAATAGACGGAGAGAGGTTGGGAGGAACTGTATGCACAACTAATGGACATAATCTAAAAGGGGGGGACAACTGGAGGGAGGGGGGCCACCGGGTGGAGGGGAGCAGAGGGAAGGGAAATTGGCACAAATGTAATATTTTAATCAATAAAACACATTAAATCTGAAAAAAAATATCAGAAGAAATTTAATAAACATGAATTAATGAAAATCACCAGAAACGGTAAATATGAGGGTAGATATTAAAAGATTAAGAAAAACATTTGTCAAATTTCCATGCCCATTTATAATAAAACTCTCAGCAAACTAAAAACAAAATGAATCCTTTCAATCTTATGAAAGACCCTGTGAACTAAGATCTTACAAATCCTACAACTAAGATTATACTGAATTGTGAAAGAGTAAATGCTTTCTTCCTAAAATCAGGAACAAGTAGGTCAACTCTCATTATGACTATTCAATATTGAACTGGAAGTGATAAGCCAGTACAATCAATCAAGTAAAAGAAATAAGAGACATATATAATTGGAAAGAAATAAAGTATTATTCTTATTATTGTAAATATCTGTTTTGGATAAAAAAAGTCCTAGAAAATTTCAAAACAATTACAAAAAACTAGTAAGTGAATTTAGCAAATTTGCTGCATAAAAAGACAATATATATAACTAAATATATATCTATATTTTAGTCACAATTTAATGAAAAATTTTAAATTATATTTATAGTAAATTGAAGTGCATACAATACGTAGGAATAGCTTTAATAAAATCAGTATAAGACCTCTATTCTGAAAGCTGTAAAACATTGTTGAGAGTAATTAAAAACTTCAATAGAGAAATATACCTTGTTTATGGACTAGAAGAATCAATATTGTTAAGATGTCAATTATCCTCAAATTCATCTAGACATTGAAATAAAATCCCAATTAAAGTGCAAATGGGCCCTTAAAATAGCTAATTTTAAAAGACTGACAATATCAAATGGTAAGGATGTGAAATAATTGGAACTCTCTTTCATTGAAACTGGTATATTGAAAAATGGTACAACCAATTTAGAAAACAGTTTAACAGTTTCTTATAAGGTCTATGTTTATACACATATCCTATGACTCAGGAATTCCACTCCTAGAACTATATCCCATACAAATTTGTATAAAAATATCTATAGCTGCTTTATAATAGTCAAAAACTGGTAACAATTCAAATGCTTATTTAACAGAAGAATGGGTAAATAAATTGTGGTATACCATGGAATATGGCTCAGCAATGATTGCCACACAATGGCATAGATGAATCTCAAAAACAATCAAGTGAGGGAGAGACACTAGACACAAAGAACACATCCTGTATGATTTTATTTATAAGACGTTCAAAGCAGGCAGTATGTAACAGGAATGAGAACAGTGGTTGTCTATGGTGGGAAGGGGATTGAGGGAATTTCTGGGTGGTATATATATACACACTCACATACACTGTACATCCTGTGTTGTATATATTGTATAGCTTGTTCAGGGAACTTGTTACAAAGTCTATGCATTTCTCAAAATACAGGAAACTGTATTTTAATTTATGTGCATTTTATTTCAGGAAATTATACCTCAATTGAAAAATACTGTTGCTTTTTATTTTAAAATTTTAATTAATTAATTAATTATTTTAGAGAGAGGGGAAGGGACGGAAAAAGAGAGGGAGAGAAACATTGATGTGAATGAGAAATATCAATTGGCTGCCTTCCATAGACGCCCCGACTGGGTATCAAACCTGCAACCCACGCGTGTGCCCTGAATGGGAATCGAAACAGCGGCCTTTCAGTTTGTGGGACAACACCCAACCAGCTAAGCCACACTGGCTGGGACAAAAGACGTTGCTTTTTAAAACATGATTTCCCATCAGTTGGTATCTGTTTTGGCCTAAGCACAAGCGCAGTGAAAGCCTCATTAGTGCAGTCGGGATATTTAGTCAGCTACTTAATTAAAAGTTTACTAAAAATTATTTAAAATATAAATGTACATATACATATATATAATATATTCACTTGCTAATCTTTTGATGTATAGCCAAAGCCTTTTTCCTTTGATTTTCATCCTGCATTGTCATTCTTGTATAAACCATCTCCGTAACATCTATGGTTTCTTGTTTCAATTTCTTTTTTAAAAAGTAGGAAATTAAATTCATTTTTGAAGCAGTCTAAATGCAAAGTCCCTTTGGTTTTTTTTTTATCATTTTGCCACATTCTACATCTGCGTGCCCTACGACTAATTTGAAAGATATATTTTTTACTCCTTTCGTATGGATTTCCAAAGCATTCAACTTTGTTTTCATAGCAGAGGAGTGACAACTCTCTCTTTTCCTTTATTTCATGGGTTTACATAATATTTAAGTACATCATCACATTAGCCATAAAATCTTGCATATAGGCCCTGCTCAGATCCCTTCTCATTTAAATCCAAGATAACCAGTCTCCTTCCACACATCAAGATGTAATCAAGTCACAGGAAGGGAAGAAAGTTTTTTTTTAATCTATAAACCTCTTAAAGGGTCCCTCAAAGCCCTTGCTCTTTGCAAAACTTTTACACCAAGGCTTCCAACCACAGTGCAACTGCCACAATCTTATCAACTCTTTCCTGTCTGTCTTCTTTCTCTTCTCTAAAATGAGAAGACAAATGTTGGTTTAAAGGTCTTTACAACCATCATTTTCTAAGTGGCCAACAAACATATGAAATGGTACTTTTCTAATATTCTGGAGGATGCAGACTAAAACCACGATACAATACCACTCCCTGGCAATCAGAAGCAAACAGGTGATCAGTAAGGACCTCCATACTCTGCTGGTGGAAATGTGAATTGCTTCAATCCCTTTGAAAAACGGTGTGGCATCACCTTATAAAACTGAAAATATGGGCTCAGTTGCATTTCAAGGACTGAGAAGCTATATTGCTGCCTCTGTATCTACTAAATATCTTAAGAAACTGAGATTAATTTTAATAAGCATAATGCCCCAAATATCAAAGAGTTTAATATCCACCAATGGTGGAATGGATAAATAAATTGTGGTTTATTCAAATAATGAAATAAATAGACCCAACCCTAACTTACTGTTCTTACTATAGATTATCAAATATCAGACAAGACTCTTAGATTACTCAAAGGTTTTGATACCAGATTTATGTGTATAATTAAAAACAAAGTGATAATGAAAGGGCATCCCACTGCTTTACAAAACAGTATAGGGGTCCTTTGATTTCTGTGTTGAGGATATGACTGATACGCCACAAGAATTCTCACAGCTGCCTCAGCACCACATGGACAGCTGTTCCGCTTAGAATTCCAATGATGGTCAGATAGAAACCAGAAACTTATGCAACATGATGCTCAGAAGGGTGAGACTAGTGTGTTCTCTCACCTCTGCCACCTGCCCAGATGTGGCATTGTGTAAACTCTGCTTCCTCCCTTTCTCCCCGACTTCCAAATGTTGGTAGATTGAAGGCACAGTCCTTAGATTCTCTTTCTATCTAATGGATGATGATTGAGGATAATTTCAGAAACTCTCATGGTTCTAAATGCCACCATTAGACCATCGACATACCTCTCCTCTGAACTAAACTCCTATATCCAACTGCATGTTCAACATACTTGGATGTCTAACGAGCATCTCAAAATTAACTCTTTCAAAACCAAGCCTCGGATATTCTTCTCCAAAATCTTCTTTTCCTTCTTCACAAATGGAAACGCCATTGTTTCTTTAAACATGGCCTTTCCCTTATTTTTTTCTTCTGTAAGATTATATATTTTGGAAAGTTTCATACTATGTCCCATGGGGCTTAACCTCTAGGTCTTCCATATGGAAATTATCTATACAACAAAAAATGCCCGTTTTTAGTTCAATTGTCTTTTTACTTTACTCAGATCCACCTTCTAGTTTACAAATTCTCCCTTTAACTCAATCTTGCTACTCAAGCCTTCCATTTTAACTTTATTTAAATCATTATTTCCTTTTTGAAACTTTTATTTACTTCTTTTAAAAATGTATATGTTCATTTTTGGTAGTTTCTTTTTTCTTATACATGTTTTAAATAACTTTTTACCTCTGAATATATAAAACATTAATTTATGTATCATAAAATTTAAAATTGAAGTCTTTGAGAATGTGATCTGTCATTTCTGTGTTGTTGTTGAGTTGCAGTGATGTTGGCTTGTTTCCTGTTGTTCTCTGTGAATTTGGATTGAGTTTACATTGGCTGGCACTCTATTTGTGAGATGTCTTTTGAGGCCTAGATTGACAGTAACTTCCTCGAGAGAAAACTTTTTTTAAAGATTATTTACTTACTTTTAGAGAGGGAGTAAAACATTGTTGTGAGAGAGAAACATTGATTGGTTGCCTCTTGTACGCGCTCCCACCAGGGACCAAACTTGCGCCCAGGCCTGTGCCCTGACCAGGAATTGGACTCACTACCTTTTGCTTTGTGGGACTGCACCCAACTGAGTCACACCAATCAAGGCTCCAGAGATGATTTTTGTCTGCTTTTATGAGAAATGAATCTTTTAAAACTGCAACTATTAGTATCACAATATACAAAGAGTGTAGAATCAGGTAGTAAACCAATTTGAATGGTAGCTGATGGCTATTAATTCTCAGAACTTAAAAAAAAAAAAAAAATGCATAGCCAAGACTGAAAATGGTAAATTTCCTTACTGTTTGCCTTGTTTTATTTTAATTCAGTTTGTAAAAGAATATTGTCTTTCAGGATCCTGGCTTTAATGTGAAGTAGACTCTGATTCAGCTTGCAATTATTCACCAGTCCAAAGCTCTTTACACATTCTCTAAGCGTATCTCTTTGGTGGTAAAAGGTTAGCATGCATCAGTCTCATCTTGAGGATTTTCTAAAACACAGATTGCTGAGCCTTATTCCCTGAGTGTCTGGTTTAGCAGATCTGAGTTTGGGCTAAAGAATTTGTACTTCTGGCAAGTTCCCAGGTGATGATGATGTGACCAATCTGGGAAAACTACTTAGAGAACCACTCCTTTAGACCAGGGGTCAGTAAAAGGCTAGATAGTAAATTTTTTTTACTTTATGTACCACATGACCTTTGTCAAAATGACTTAACTCTGTGCTAGCACAAGAGCAGCCATAGAGAATACATAAACAAATGTGTGTTCTTGTGTTCCAATTAAACTTCACAAAAATATGCACCTGGCCATGTTTAATCAGGGACCATAGTTTGCTAACCCCTGGTCTAGATAGATGTTCCCACTCTGATCCTGGCCATAGTAGGTTTCTTTTGCTGTCCTGCAGACACAGCCAGCCAATTAAAAAGCATTTAAATATATTTTAATGAAAAATTTTAATTTACATAGTAAAAAATATCTTTTAGGATCCATATCTTACCATATTGCCAGAAAGAGAAGATATGCACTTAAAGTTTTTACATATTGAAAGAATTTAGGGCAAGATTTTTCTAGCGGATCTGATTTTTCCTACAAGTCCAATATCTTTAGTAAGCCATGAAAAGTTTATGATTAGCCCTAGTACATTTCTCCACTCTCTGCCCCTATGGAACGTACACTTCTGTTTTCCTCAGTTACCTCAAAGACTCTGAACTTAGCTTTCTGTCTCATTCCCTCATGCCTTTGTACATATTTTTCCACTTTCGAGGTTGTCCTTCTTTCCCCACAGTAAGTTTGGTAAAGTCTTGCTACTCATTTAACCCTCCTTAAAAGCTCCTCCTCAGAATATGTCCTGGCTCACTGTACAAATCCAGCATTACCTTGATACCAAAACCAGGCAAGAAAAACACACACAAAAAGAAATCACAGGCCAATATCTCTGATGAACATAGGTGCAAACATCCTAAGCAAAAACACCAGGAACTCGATACAATAATACATTAAGAGATAACACATTGCAATCAAGTGGGGTTTATTCCAAAGATGCAAAGATGGTTCAATACATGCAAACCAATAAAATGACACACATTAACAAAATAAAAGATAAAAATCATATGATTATACCAATAAATGCAGAAAAAGCATTTGACAGGATACAACATCCATTTCATGCATTCATGATTAATACACTCATTAAAATGGATATAGAGAAATGTACCTCAACATAATAAAGGCCATATATGACAAACCATCAGCTAATATCATACTCAATGGCGAAAAACTGAAAGCTTTTCCTCTAAGATTAAGAATAAGACAAAAATGCCTTTTCTCCCCACTGTTATTGAACATAGTATTAGAAGTCCTGGTCAGAGCAATTAGGCAAGAGAAAAAAATAAAAGGCATAACGCTGGGAATGAAGAAGTAAAACTGTCACTATTTACAGATGACATGATTCTGTGTTTAGAAAACCCTGAAGACCCCACCAAAAACTATTAAAAACAATATACAAACACAGTAACATTACAGGATACAAAATTAATGTACAAAAGTCTGTTGCATTCCTATATATCAATGAAATGTCAGAAAAAAAATTAAAAATTCCATTTGCAATTCCAACAAAAAGGCTAAAATACTTAGGAATAAACTTAACAAAAGAAGTGAAGAAACTGTACACTAAAACCTACAAGATATTGCTGAAAGCAATTGAAGGAGCAAAGAAATAAAAAGACAGTTCATGTCACGGATTGGAAAAATTAACATAGTTAAAATGGCTATACTGCTTAAAGCAATCCCCACAAGAATCCCAATGACATTTTTATTTATTTTATTTTTTTAAAAGATTTTATTTATTTAGTTTTAGAGAGAGGGGAAGGGAGAAAGGGTGGGAGAGAAACACTGATCTGTTGTATGTTACATGCCCCCAACCAGGGACCTGGCCTGAAACCCAGGCATGTGCCCTGACGGGGAATCGAACAGGTGACCTTTTGGTTTGTTGGATAACAACCAACCCACTGAGCCATACTAGTAAGGGCCCCTGATGAAATTTTAAAAAAGAAATAGAACAAAAAATCCTCAGATGTGCATGGAACCACAAAAGTCCCCAAATAGCCAAAGCAATTTTGAAAAAAAGGAAAAAATCCAGAGGTATCACATTCCCTGACTTCAAAGTATACTACGAAGCTGTAGTAATCAAACAGTATTGTACTGGCAGAAAAAAGAGACACACAGACCAATGGAACAGAACTGGGAGCCCGGAAATAAACCCACACAAATATGGGCAACTAATTTTTGACAAAGGAGCCAAAAACATATAATGGGGAATGGGAAGCCTCTCCAATAAATGGTGCTGGGAAAATTGGAAAGCCACATGCAAAAGAATGAAACAATAAAATACTTAGAAGAAAATCTAGGTACAAAGCTTATGAATCTTAATCTCAGAGGGGTTTTGTGAACTTGACTCCAACAGCAAGGGAAGTAAAAGCAAAAATAAATGAATGGGACTACATCAAACTAAAATGCTTCTGCACAGCAAAAGAAACTGTCAACGAAACAAAAAGGCAACTGACCAAATAGGAGAAGATATATGCAAAGGATATCTCCAATAAGGGGCTAATATTCAAAATACAAAAAAACAAAAACAAAAACCAAAACCTCATACAATTGAAATAACCAAACAATACAATTAAAAAACGGGTGAAGGACCTGAACAGACACTTCTCCTAAAAAGACATACAGATAGCCAATAGATACATGAAAAGATGCTCAACTTCACTAGTTATTAGGGAAATACAAATCAAAACCACAATGATATACCACCTCACACCTGTTAGAATGGCTATTATCAACATGATAAGTAGTAACAAGTGTTGGGGAGGTTGTGGAGAAAAGGGAACCCCTGTGCACTGCTGGTGGGAATGTAAATTAAGGTAGCCACTATGAAAACAGTATGGAGATTAATTAAGAATAGAGCTACCATATGACCCATTAATCCCTCATCTGGGTATCTAACCCTCTAAAACTCAATAACTTATTTTAAAATATATATGTACCTCCATGTTCATTGCAGCATTATTCCCAATAGCCATGACATGGATACAACCTAAGTGTCCTTCAACAGAGGCCTGGATAAAAAAGATGCTGTACAATTATACAGTGGAACACTAGGCAGCCATAAGAAAATGACAAAATGTTGCCATTTGTGACAACACATATGGATCTTGAGAATATTACGCTAAGTGAAATAAGTGAGATGGAAAAAGTCAAAACCCATATGATAGTGGGATATAAAACAGAAAGCAACAAATCAAGAAAACAAACTCACAGACACAGACAACACTATGGTGATTACCAGAGGAAAAGGGAAGGGAGAGGATGAAGAGGGTGACAGAAAGAGATTAGACTTTGTGTGGTAAGCACACAATGCAATATACAGGTGATGTATTATAGAATTGTACACATGAAACTTATAATAATATTATTAACTAATCTTATCCCGATAAATTTAATTTTTTAAAAAGCTCCTCCTAGGGCCCTGACTGGTGCAGTTCAGTGGATTGAGTGCCAGCCTGAGAACTGAAAGGTCACTGGTTCGATTTCTAGTCAGGACACATGCCTGGGTTGGGGGCCAGATCCATGGTTGGGAGCATGTGAGAGGCAATGGATTGATGTTTCTCTCCCTCTCTTTCTCCCTCCCTTCCCTTCTCTCTAAAAATTAATACAATCTTAAAAAAAAAAGTTTCTTCTCAGTGAAGCCCTTCCTTCCCAAAGCTGCTACTCTTGACCTATGTTTGCTCCCTTTAATTGTGTCGATTATAACTGTTGTATTCCATTGTTATTGCTAGTTTTAAAGAATGTCTCCTTGCTAGGCTATGAGCAACTTGAAAATGAGATCTTTAAATGCCCAGTGCCTGGCATGTGTTTTTTACTCAATAAATATATTTATTTACTTTTGAAAAATTGAAAAAATGGCTAAGTAAATGGGTGAATTTTTAGGGAATGAGATTTTAAACACATCACTTGTTTAAACTCTTGATTTTTAATCTTATCTCAGTAATCCCTAGCCAAATTAGAAGCTCCTAGACTCAGTCTTGTTTATTATTCTTGGTTAGTCAAACCTCCATAAAGTCCACAGGGAAATACACAAGGACAAAGACCCCTGCATGCCTCACACCCAACCAGCATCAGCGAGACCATTTATTGTCTCTGAAATAAAACAAAGACACAGTGCTTTGTTTCTCTTTTATTGCAACCCATTGCAAGGTCAAAAGAGTCACAGAAATATAGAAACTACAAACCGGTTAAATTTCCTTTATCCACTCAAAAAGACATTAAAGACAAGGGACTAGAATTTTCTACTACAGCAATATGTTTTGTAGTCTTTATTCTGAAAATACTGTTGACATTTTGGAGAGGATAAAAAGCCCTGCATTAAATGTGTTCACATATCTTTATGACATTCTAAGCAAAAAAAAGAAACTCTACATTGCCCAGAAAAATCATTTTAAGCCTCATTTCAAAGCATCTAATGAGAATACATTTAACAACCATCACAGGATCACTCAAGGTATGCTTTTTCTGTTTTTTTTTGAGATTAATGTTTTGAGGCTGGATGTGATATTTCTACAGATCTCTATAAGTATACCAAAGCAGCTTTCCAGGCTATGTTGCATCAGGCTTTCTGGATTAGTCAACATTTTAAAGAATAAGTGCAAGTCCCCCCACCCTCCCAACCCAAGCGAAAGCATGTTATAGTGCTGTACTGTAGATTCAAACAACGCAACATTGTAAAAATCAATTATACACTTCTGAAACCATTTGACAACCAAACTGTAACACTCCAAAGATTATACAACTTTGAACCGAAATGGCACCATCTATATCATCGATGGCTCTCCCTCCTTCAGTCTTTTTAACTATTTAAAATATAGTGTGACATATATAAAAATTAAATTTTTGCTTATTCACTCAAGCTACTAGTACTATACATACTGTCTTATAAATTAGTATTGGATTAAAAATGAGTTAAAATATTATGATTTAAGGTATTTTTCAGTGGAGGGGAAATAAAAACAATACAGTTTGAGGTGTAAGAAGAACCAGAGTTTATTAATAGTAAACAATTTTTTTCCTTACACAAACTTTATTCCCTTCAAATTAAATTAATAATCTATTTAGTGACAGAAAAAATACCCTTAGTGGGTACTGACTAGATTTTCCTAACTGATTTGGATTAAAATAAAATAAAAAGCCACATCAAAAACATGTTGACATAATCAAAAAAAGTTGTTTATATTTTTTGGAGTCATTATAAATAAGTGACTGACATTTGAATGCAAGATTATTTTTTTGTTTCTTACAGCTAGTCTCATTTTAGCAACAGTTGGGACTTACAGAGAGTGAAACTCAAACCGTATATACCTGTTAAAGACCAAAATACAGCTATGTCCACACTGGGGAAGAATAAATAGCAAACTCACAAGTCAGGGTTTTGTATCTAGCTCTACTGGGAAAGATAATCACTCTTCAGCGTAAAAAGGCTCTTTGCTGTCTTGATTATAAGTCTAGACACAGGAAAGGTTATTTGAGCCTGAGTCCCTACTATGAATTAATTCTAAAGATGTGTGAAATCAAAACATATATTCATTTACTGATAGATATTTTCTTAACTGAAGGGGGTCAATCTTTAAACAAAGAAATGCTTATTTCACACATTAACCAGCAATAGATCTCTGCATAAGAACTATTCAAAAGATAACATGCAAATAACCAAAAAACCTGTTCTAAAGCCCAAAGCCCAAAGCAAAGCAAAAAAAGGATTGTCTACTTATATCTCACTCATTAATATTCTATTAACGTGACTACCCCAAATCTCAGAAATATAATTTCATAATTACCCAAATTAACAAAAATAATTAAATGATCTGTAGATTTTTTTAAAAAATAACTTCACACTATTAATTACATTGGTGGTCTTAATGTGGATAATGCTAAGACTAGCTCCAAATATCATTAAAATATATCCAGACAAGTTACTATCCATGAAATAAAAGCTAACACAACATTAATATAAAACTCAACTAAAATGTTCAGCAGAACACATTTTAAAATGAATAATTAACTTTTGTGAGCTGGCCAGGGGATTGTTGCCTCCATATAAAAACGTCACAACAGGCTTTGTCCTTTCTAGTTCCTAAGTCACCTACCAGACAGCAGGTTGGCCACCTGCAGATACATGAGTTATGCAGAGCCATGGTGGAAGGCATGCTCTTTCAGTGGCCTGGAGAAAGGCCTCTTTGTCGGAAAGTGATCTAGAAAGAAACTGCCCTAGTGAGGGAGTGGAAGAACCTGTATGTGTGTAGGTGAAAATTTGAAAATTTCTGGTTTCCAGGTTTCTAACTCGTGTAACATCACTTATGTTCTGGATGTCGTCAGCAGAAGCACATAGTCTATCTCATCAGAAATAGAAAGCAGCTGTCTTCACTTCGGGGCATCACCAAGTGGCAGGAATTAGAAGCTCAAAATAATAGACTTAATATTTTGATTCCATGGTACAAACTTTCTTGTTTTTAGAGAAATAAGCCTTTGAACTTAAAAAGATTTGTGGCTTTTAAAATCTTTAACTTTTAAGAAACACCCAGCTTACCTGGGAATAAACAGCAATTGCGCTTACGCTATGCGGTATGCAAACGAGACACAAATATACACACTTGATACACACATAGACAGACATGTGATAGTTAAAACCTTTCCAAGAGATCACCCCCCCACCCCGCCCAAATCTATAATTCCTCCCTGCCCTGCCGAACGATCCCAGTGGACCTGAGCTTGGGCAGGAGTGTTAGGAGGAGGCGGCAGACATGTTGGGGGTCCAGCCCATCTGATAGGCTCTTTCCAAGGTCCTCTTGCAGTCCTGGAGGACGGTGCTGAAGGTGATGTGGGGGTACTGCTGCACCAGCTGCTCCACCGTCACTTCGTTGACCTATAACCAAAGAAGAGCCACCGTCATGCACACGGACCACTGAGACCACAAGCTGCCCACACTGGCTGCTTAGGACAGCACGAGGAGCCTCCCCCGCGGCCTCCCCAGCAGTGTGACAGCAGTGTGAGGACGCTCTCAGAGAGAAGGTACTCGCCCCTTTTTGTCTGACCACTCTGGTTTCCTTCATTCACCCCTACAGACTTTTTAAAAGACAGGAAAGCAAGAAACCAAATGTGTTTTCTAGAAGCATAAATGACTATGACTTGCTGAGATCCTAACAATGTCCATTGAAAATCTAGTGCTTGGGAGGTAAGGCTGCTGCTGTAAGAGAGCATTCGAATGTGCATTTGACTTTTTCATCAGCCTGACAGGCGTTTTAGGACAAAATTGTAGATTGGTGGAGAGGTTACACAAGATCCTAGATTGAAGTGTTGGGGAAAATGTTTATTTTTCTTTCCTTTAAATGTTAAGGTATCGCAAACTTCAAGTCCCTTTGTGAGAAGGGCTGAAATGTGAGGAATCAATAATTAAAACCTACATGGCTGGCGGGTCAGGGATGGCCCCACTAGACCTTAACCATCAAAGATACCACCTTGATTCTCGATTAGACAAGGCAATCAGACAGGCCTAATTAAAACTAACACCTTTACAATTGCTGTGCTGTGAAGGGATTAATTTGTCAATTATTTTAAAGCTGATTGCAGTTCATATCACAGAAGCAGACAGCTTCCCTCATCCTTTAGATAAATAAATGATTAACCTAAGAACCACAACTTTTAGGTAGCTTTATTTAAAATCTTCACTGAACACTTGGGCATTTTCAAAGACATCAATATTTCATTTATCCTAAGTAAGCTGGTCTGAAAATAGGTGCTGTGATACAAATTTTTGTGCTGCCTCTCCATATCTGCCCATTATTGAAAAAAGATCAGGACCACCAGGAAAAACCTAAAACAACACGAAATCCTCGCTGTTTGCCTTTGAAAGCCTGCTTAGAAGAATGATGACCATGACATTCAGTCACTTGCACTATTCTGAAATAGCATGATGTTTTCTGGGGGATTTGGAAAACTGTTATAATTTTTTTTTTAAATTTGAGAGTTGATGTTTCAACACTGGGTGGATGATACTTAATCTTTGTCATAATTTCTCTAGTCAAGACTTGCTTTTATGTAAATCAACTTTATTCTAAATTAAAACAAGACATGCAGTTAACTTTTTGTGACATAGATAGGATGTAATTTTGAATTTAAAAAAACTGACATACAAATCAGAGCTGAGAATTGAACTGATTGTCTTAAGTAGATTTTTAAGCAATATAATTTTTTATTTTAACTTAAATTTATCTTCTAAGTCTTGCTTTAGCTGAGGCAGCTTATATGAATATATTTAGAAGGTCATGCATCACCTAGCCCTAGTTCTCTAGCATGTTTTTTATCCTGTCCAGTCACCTGACCTAATTTCAGATTATCAAGCCATTCTGTCTGACCTCAGAGACTGTGTACATGTTGTTCTCTTTACCAGGAATATTTTAAAATATACTTCCCCCTTAAAACAACCTTCTCATTCCTATTTCCTAAGTATTCTTTAAAAAAAAATTAAACTATTTTGGGCATATAATATTAGTTTCAGGTATGTAGCAGAGCAACTCAACATTTATGTACTTTATAATATGATCACAAGTCTAGTAACCATCTGTTACCTTGCAAAATTATCACAATATTATTGAAAATATTCCCCTTCACTTTTCTTTTCTTTCTTTCTTTTTTTTTTTTTTTTTACCATACTCATTCTTGAGTTCTTAGCTTCAATGTCATTTCCCCAGGTAATCCTGGTCACTGCCCTATCCCTGCTCCCCTCTCTAAACGAGGTCAGGTTTCCAGGTTATTCAGTCTTCCAATATGGTCTACTTTTCCTGCATGGCACTTATAAAGTTAGTGTATAATTGCTTTTTTAAATGTCTATTTCTCCTCCTCCGATGTAAGATCCATAAGAACCCATGGTCATTTTTGCACCTATGAGCCAGATCTAGTTATTAGTGAATGAATGATAAAACAATAACACACTATAAATAAAACACAGAAACCCAAGAGCAAGGCAAAGTTAGACATTAATGTATTAATTAATAATCATAAAGACCAACAATTTCCTGAAAAACTCTTCAGCTCAAGAATCCCCTCCTTCAGGAAGCCTTCCCTAGCAAGGCTATCTCCCCATGAGGTTGGGTTAGGTATCACCATGGCTGGCACCCTGCAAGATTTGTCTTTTATTTAAGTACTCCTATATTGCATTGCCATCATCTCTTTACTTGCCTATCTCCTCCACCTAAACAAAAGCCTCTGCCTTTCATTAAGGCTACTGAGCTGTGCATTTGTCAAGAAGAAACATATCAATTATGGTCCATACCATGGACTTTTGAGTCAATCAGAAACAGTTTTGAATCATGGTTTCACTTTACCTCTTTAGGATTTGATTTCTTCAACTATAAAAACAGGATAAAAAGTCCTTACATCATAGGATTGTTATAAAGGTTTAATTGTAATAATATGCCTAACATTGTGACTGACAAAAAAGGCCCTCAAATGGTAGCTCTTATTATTATATAGCAGGCCCGATTATTGAGTGCATGAGTTCATTAACATATGTTAGAATGACTCACTCTCTACAGCAAGGCTCAATATTGTTCTACTCCTGAGATATTTCAGAAATAAATTTTTATAACATTAGTTATAATGTTCAAAATAAAATAATCACAGGGCAAGAAGTAATCTTTAAAATATACTTCACAAACAAGAAGAATCTATTTTCTCTTAACCCACTCTGGAGGAGATTCCAGAACTTTCCTTAAGAAGATATTCTCTGGAAATCCTCCTTTTACTTTAACTGATGTTCCCCATGCTACAGGTAGGTTACCTTCCTCTCTCCTGTTAGAAGAAACACAGAAGGGTGCAGATCTCACTAAGGGAGAGCTGAAGTCACTTGGTCAGAGAGGACTCTCAGAAAACCTATATCACATTACAAAGGAAGGAAACACGCTCCAAGCCACTTAGCATTCAAGGAACAACTAATTGAAAAGATGAAAAAGGATGGAAAAGAGAAAACACTGAAGCTGACCATAAAGATGGGGACTGTCTTCTATGGTACATCTTTTCTAAACTACATAAGGGCCTGTAACAAGTTTTATACCTAGGGTTGACAGACAATTTATTTTGGAGGTCCTATTTTTTAAAATAGAAAACAACTCTATGTGATAACTGTTTTGCAGGAAGAGATACAATTCATCTTAAGCAAACTTGCTACATGAAGATATGGATTTATGAAGTACATAAATTAAGAGAATAATTGTTCGCTTTAGCAAATACTTTCATGGGAGGGTAAACCTATTTTGTCAGCTCTCCCAATGGGTTTTATATATCCTTTTATTTAGCAAAATTCAATTTATCTATTTCTCTTGTATAAATTAAGATACACTTATAGGTGAGAATACAGACTGTTAATTCTCTGACTTTCATAGGTTATGGGCAAGAACAGACAGTACTTTGGCTTTGTATAGCTGCTTGAAAAATGATACTGGAATTCCTCTGTGGATATAATGTGTCTTCGAAGCAATCTTTTTACTAACTGTGCTCTGTAAATTCTGGAAAACAAAGCAGCGGGGTAAATGCAAATAATCCATTTTAGAGCTTTATTGGGTAAAAGTTATTCAGGGAAAAACATGTGGAAAAGTTCCATCGTTTACCTACAGTGTTTCCTGGAGAATCAGTGTGACCAGTTTTATACTAACACTTCTTTTACTTACTCGAAGTACAAATTACGTTCACCTCTTTGTACAGACTTTATAAGCATTTTGGTCCCTTAGAGAAGGAGTTCAGTGTGAGACACCAGGAGGTTCCACATCATTTTAAATCTTTACGCCTACATATAAGGTTTGCAGACATTTTGTCAGGCACCGCTCCATTTGCTAGGATGAAAAGAACTGTTCTCTGTTCCAACTTATAAAATGTATGTAATATAAAAAAAGCAACATAAAGATAAATTAAAAAAAATTTTCCCATGACCCCTGGTTTTTGGTATTCAATTTTCCCCTTGATGAAAACTATCAATGGCAACTCCTATATTACACATGCAACTTGAAAACTGCAGTGTACAAGCAGGGGATCCCCTATAAAAGCAGAATTTATAAAAATTGTGTATTTATTCTTACATGTTTAACTTCAGTCATCTTCAAAGTACTCTCCATTTGATGGAATACACCTATTGAGACTTTTCCCACTGCTCAAAACAGTTTTTGAACTCATCAATTATGATGCCTTTTAGTGCTTCTGTTTTTTGGCTTCACCTCTTTCATATCAGCAAAATGTTTCCCTTTGAGGACTTTTTTCATCCAAGGAAATTTTAAAAAGTCGCTGGGGTGGAGGCTGGGTGATTAGGGAGGGTGGGGCATGGGGTCATGCCATTTTTGGTCAAAAACTGTTGAACACTCTGTGTGGTATGGGCAGGTGCACTTGTAAATCAGCCATCATGAAATGGGCAAACGAGCTGAGTCTTCAGGAAAATTCACTGAAGCCAAACACAGCCTCTCACAACAATGGCAGCTGGTACACTGATACAGATGAGTTCCTAGAACACTCACCTAGTGGGGGGAAGCCTGAATTACAAAAGACCCACCCTCCAGAAGATAATTCTGTTTTTTTTTTTTTTCCTTGGGGGGGGGTGTCCCCCTCGTATCTTCCTAAAGAAATATGCTGTGATTCACTTAAGGAAATTACTGTGATTAAAGAGAAAAAAATGCACCACAGGGTTTTAAAAAATATATTAAAAATATTGGATTTTATATTTCTTGCCAAAGACTGCATAACCATAATTTACATTTTCAAAATTATTATCATTCTTTTTTAAGGTATTAGCAATTTGTCTGCTATTCTAATCTATTTTGAGTTAACATCCATTAGTACTTTTAAAAAATGTGAGGTAAATTGCTGTGCTAATTAAGGTAAATCACACCACAGTTTCATTCTATTACTTCTGCTACTATGGAAGGATAAGGAAAGCACCTTTAGTGTTTCCAAGATTCAGTTTAACCAATTTGTCTAGACCATCACACTGTCCCTTCACCTCTTTATGGATACTTTCCCCAGAAAGTTTTAGATAAGTGTAAGCCTAGGGTTGAATTATCTCCCCAGTGATACACATTATTCAAAAAAATAGAATTTCTGATAAAATTTGCTGAAGAATCCATTTACATTGACTCTTATTTCCTCTTTGACTCATGTTATAAAACAGAACATGTTTATCGTTGGAGGAAATATTTGAAACATGAG
This sequence comes from Furipterus horrens, assembly GCF_987537825.1. NCBI lineage: Eukaryota > Metazoa > Chordata > Mammalia > Chiroptera > Furipteridae > Furipterus > Furipterus horrens. The sequence continues at coordinate 73,918,111 of NW_028327175.1, forward strand.
TATATTAAAATCACACTTAGGAATACAATTCAGGCATACCTCATTTTACTACGCTTTGCTTTATTGGACTTCAAAATGCTACATTTTTTATAAATTGAAGGCAAGACCCTCCACCAACAAAAAGATTACAGCTTGCTTTATTGTGATATCTCTGAGGTATGCCTACAAACCATTTAAAATAATTTTTTTTAAATGGAGAAAATTTCACTGAAAAAAAGTGAATACTAATTAAAATATCAATACCAACAACAATTAACTGTATTGTATTCCTAGATTCTAAATTCCTTGACAACAAGGAGTAGTGTAGTCATCTCTTTGTTTTCAATCTTATACACACTGTCCTGCATATTCTTGCCCCACTAGAATATAAGCTCTCAAGATAGGAGTTTTGGCTGTTTCTGTTCACTGCCAAATCACTAGCACCTACAGAATGCCCAGCACATAGTAAGTACTCAATAAATATTTTTTGGCTAAATTAATACAGTAGCTGATTAATGAATACGTATTGAGTAAATAAAAAAAGCACTAAATAATACTGCATCAGAAATTGTGAAGATAAGCTCACCTTATTCCCAGACTGTTCCATCTACAGAGGTAGCAGCCTCTAAAGTCTTGACATTATGGAGGCTCCAAACTCCTTTAATCCTTTCAAGTTCATACCCAGGGTGATTCTTTGTGCTACTCTCCCTTCCATCTGACATCACTGGGTGCCTCTTTCCAGATACACCTTCCCTGGTGCTTCCAATAATATTGCACAGCAGCCCAAAGCAGCTCATGATGGTGATCCAGTAATTTCTGCTGGGCCCTGTGGCTTTCAGGCAGTACTCAGGAAATGACTAGGTTATAGTTCAGATTAAATGAGGCTAGCCATCCTATTGGAGATCAATGACACTACACTGTCTGGATAACACTGAGAAACATGTTAATGTAACAGGTTAGGATTTGGTTTCCAAAACTGCCAAAACCCACATGGTTCAGAAGATTTAATACTTTAGAGCATCAGCAGTCTGCTCAGGGTGGCAGGACCAGGGCCCCAGAGAAGATTTAGAGCATTTGTGACATTTAAGGTCCCTTGTAATGTCACAGTTATCTGGTAACACAGCAGGAACTGTGCACAGATCTTCTGATTTAAAACAATGCTATTTCCACCCAATGATTTCTTGGGCTTCAGCAATTCCACATCCCTTCACTGCTACCTGGGCGAAAGTGGAACTCTGAGGGCTTTTTGTTGATGTTGTTGGTTTCATTGTCACAGTGGTGCTTGACATTTGTTGTCCCAGGGAGCATGGAGATAATACTGCAACAGGATGGTACAGTCCCAGGGGATGAAAAACTCTCCAAACAAACTTGTCCTGGGCTCCTCACTGAGAAGCTTTGTCTTCATCGGTACTAGGCTCTCGTGTAGTAGGGGACATACCAAACATATTTCTTCCCTTCAGCATCATTTATTTTGGTGAAATGCTTGAATATAATTTGTTCACTTTTCATCCAAATAACTAATACAGCAAAATAAAAGTATGTCCACATTCCAGAAGAATGGAGGAGGAGGGAAAGGGAAAAATATTCAGTGAACATCTACTATTCCCCAGGCCTCTAAGCATTAGTGCCCCTCAGTTACAGATAAACTGGCCCAAACAGCATTAGTATTTCACACAGGGTCTCACAGCTTCACTGACATTCATTTTTCATCTATAATCAAGAAAAATGATTGTAGTTTATGTATAAATTCACTTCAAAGCCCATTATAATCTTTTCAAAATGACCACTCTGTGGGAATACAAATTATAATGGATATCACTTGGCCTTTGGAACATTCTGTCATGTGCTGTGGTTGTGTGAGACTTTAAAGCATGACGGAAACATGATTAAGCTGCAAGATGAACAAGGGGCCCTTCGGTAGGGCCAACTGCCCCATGCCATAAACTGCAATGCTTTCTTTCCTCTTCCTCTCCCATCAACACATCTGCCTGTGTCCCACAGGTAGAATGGCCAGCATGAAAGATATGTCCCCCCCTTAGAACAGGGAAGATGGACCTTAAACCAGCAGCAGCAAATCCTGGGGAGTGCTTTCTGGGGGAAGTGCAGGTTGCTGTGGGCGGGAGAACCTAGTAGGCACCTGATCTTCTCCAGGCTGGTTGGAAAGGGCTTTGCACAAGAAGTATCATTTAAATGGACTTCTAAGGACAAGGAGGCATCAGCTTGTGCACAACACGCATTAAATATACACATATTATTCAGGGAAGAAAGGAAACCTGCCTGTAAGCTCGGGTAAAACAATCTGTTCTGCTTTGCAGCCAGTATTGCTCCAGCCCATACTGCATACTCACTCAGGTGTATGACTGAAGTAAATTCTTGTTTCAAATAGCACTTCTCTGAGAGGGCTGGTGGTAGTGAAGAAAATGGATCTCACTGTCTACAGGTGGGAAAAGTAAGGAGCCCACAGTATGTCTGTTAAGGTGTTGCAAATAGCTCTCTCAGCTCCTGCCTCCTAATTCAGGGCACGGGCCCTTACATGGCCTGTCACTCTTCAGAGTCCCTGGGCAATGTCATTCACTGCTAACAGCCCCAGAGGCTGACTCCTGGGGCCCAGAGGCAGAGCATTCTCTCTGGGGCAATTGGCCTCCAGAGTCTGTTCATCTGAGATTTTTGGCTCTCTGGGCAGCTTTATTGGCTGTTGTGGAACTTGGCATTCACCAAACTCCCACAAAAGTCATCTTGGGCAATACATATTCAAATGAGACCCAAATGCTCCTTCAGCAAGTGACCACTGGCCCCATGATGGCCACATATTAAAATGAGTAAAATAAAGGTAATGTGAATTTTAGTAACAGCTCAGATTTGTATGTAAATTAGATGAGTCATCTAAATGAAGTTAAAATATTTTGAACAGGACACTAAGAAAAAATAATAAAAGAGCAGACAATATATTCATTTTTCCAGGACACTGCTCAGCCAACAACATGCATTCTGCAGATCTGGGTAGATTTGTATGATTCTATTTCCCTCCCTTTGTGGCAGGACTTCTCACATCCTTTGTATGACATGCCACATCCTGGTGATGTTTCTCTAAGGTTAGAGCAGGGAGGCCCAGGACACCCAGGAAGTAGGCATCACTTTTACAATTTCTCACTTCACCTCTTTGTCTTTCTCTTGAGAGGCAAGGCTGAGCTAGCTTCCCAGCAGTCTGCAGGAGGATAAAGCAGTAGCTAGATAGTCATGAACAGGCTGCAGCAGAGCCCACAGGGAGGTGAGAGGCCCTCCCAGCCTGGGGTGGGCTGTGGAAATGATAGTGGGTGGGAGTTAGGGCACCTGGCTGCTCCTTTACTCACATTCCCTTCCTTCCCTCTTCCTTCCTCGGTCACACCCAGGTCTTCTCTACGAACCCCAAAGTGACTCGTATATAACAAATGTCCGATACATGTCTATTGATGTGGGATGAATTAAAGTCTGCAACCAAGAATATGAATAAGAATACAGTGGTTCTCAGCTGTTAGAATCACCTGGTGATCTTTAAAAAATCCTGATCACCAGGCCATATCCCAGACTAATTGTATCCAAATCTTGAAGGAGTGGGGCCCTAGCATCAGTACTTTTTAAAGCTCACAGGAGACTGTCAAGTACAGCTCAGGTTGAGATCTGCTGGTCTAAAGCTTCCCACTGAAGAGCCCCTAGAAGGTGCAGATGATTTCTGCACCAGGGAGTCTGAAGACAAGGTCTGAACCAAGATTGCTGAAAGGTAACAACCACTCACCTGTCTCCTGGGCTGCCCTCCACAGTAAACTCTGAGTCAGGGGTTCTGGAGAAAGACACTTGCTCCAACAGCTTATTAGCCTTATTAGCCCATCTTCCCCCCTGCCAAATATTCATCACTGTCTGAAATGAAAGGTATATTCTTTCAATATGGTAAACCAGACTGGTTTCTTCTCCTTCAATACTGGTCTTAGATTTCTAGTTGGGTATAGCCAAAGGAGGCAGCCACCTGACTTTCCCAACAGCTAAGGGAAGGAAAAATTCCCCCAAACCCTGTTCTCACATGGACCTAGTGCTTCCTCCAGGGACCACCCATGAGGTGGGAGAGGACATAGAAGACTATGTATTTATTATAAATTTAAAAAGAAAAATGGATTATCTTACTGGAGCCTAAAAACCACCTGCTATGAGAATCAGCTGATTACAGGCCACCCATAAAGTACCATGCTTCATACATAAACCTCATAGTGTTAGCCTGAGGCTTTTAGAGATGTATTTTTAAATAGAGAGGTAAGAAATATTACTCTTGGGTGGCAAAAAAAAAAAACAAAACACTCACCTAGATATCCCAAAGCATAGAAAGAGACAGATACTGAGAACACAATGAACCTGACAGGGGCAGGCTCATAAATTCAGTCAATTTTGTCAAATGCAGTCATTCCATTTCAGAATCTGCAATGATTGGAAGTGCTATGCTCTGTCAATATCGCAACAGGCCTGGCTTCATGCTGTCTCTTTTTCATGAAATGTGGGTTGCCTGTTAACACTAGCCTTGCTTGTCTTCACTTGAATTAGCACAGTGAGAAAGCAGCAGAGAACCTGGGAGGATAAGGATCACAGAAAGGCCTGTAAGTTAAGCGAGAACTGGGGTTCAGGGCTCGCCAATCTGAAGCCTCTAATTAGAGATTAGTGTGACAGGAGTCCAACAACCACACTGTCAGAGAGAAAATTAGTGACATTTTCATTCCCTGCTTCACCAAGCGATCCTCCACGAAAAAGGATGTTTCAAGCCCAGTGTAAGCTCCAGATACACAGCCCTGCATAGGCCATTCTGAGGCCACAAACTGATAGCCATAGAATTAACCCATCGTGCAGATCTGTACATTTTTAAAAATAGATACACATGTGCAGTACAGATGAAAACCAAAACAGACATGTGAGGCCCACCAGGATGGAGAGAGACACTTGGGCAGTCATCTGTAGCACTCCAACTGGTTCAGCAAGAGATCAGATATTTAATAAAACCTGGGCCCTAATAAGATAATTAATGTAGTCAGTGAATGGTGAGTGCAATGTATTTATGGAACACATCTCTAAATTAAACTCACAAAAATTAAGTTGAAAAACACAATTGAAGGAGAAAACTCTCAGAACTAAAAAATGTGTTTTCTCTTGTGCTTAATGGCTTTCTTTATTTCAGTTTTTAATTTTCTTACATAAAGCCTATGGCAGTGGTAATCACCAGTGGACATCTGATGACAAAATTTCTTTCTAAAACTGCAGTTTACATCAGGCAGAATTTATGAATTTGATCTGTTTCCTAAAACAAATTTACTATCAGCAAATATTTATTCTGCATAAAAGAAATCTGTAAATCTGCAGATTAAGAAAACTACAACAACTCATATTTTGGGTTTTCAGAGAGAGACTATACAAATCAGAGCATTTCAGGGTTAGTCTCTGAAGGACGCTGAGTCCAATCACTCATCAGATGCCTGAACTCTGTGTCTGTTCGGAACCCAGAGAGCTTTAGCTATACTCCGAATTGCCCAGCTGCAGGGCACGTATTAAATCCAAGGTGTCGTCTTTCTCACTTACTTGTTAATTCCCCTCTGCCTAGATACTTTTTTCTAATCAAATTATTAAGAAGCAGTGGGATCTAATGGTGATGAAACCTGCTTTTATCTGTAAAATACTTCTGCGAACCAGAATAATAGATAAGTAAATAAATAAAGCAACAAAAGTGGCGCTGCTCTGGTTGACAGCTGCGAGGCCCAGTCACTGCGCCCTCTTAGCAGCTCTGTCATCCCAGAGGATTGAAGAAGCCTCCTCAGAAACTTGGTATTACACAGAATGCAGATGGGAAACACAATCCAATCCATTCAACCATCATCTATCCATCCTCCCATCTATCTATCCACCCACCCATCATCCAATACATACTTGCTTAGCAACGATAATATGCCAGCCACTGTGGTAGAGCCTAGCACCACAACACAGGAGAAACCCATGGATCTTACATTCTAATGAGGAGAGTGATGGGGGTGAAAGAGGTAAGAATTAACCACCACGACAAATAAGAGCTACTGCTTATCACTTACTTCAGGTAAGAAATTTCACACACATTAACTCACTTAATCCTCTCAATAGCCAATGAGATAGGTGCTATTTTTATTTCCACTGTACAGATGAGGAGATGGAGGCACGGAGAAGTAGTATGGGGGATAGAGAGAGAAAGGCCAGGAGCCTGGTGACATGGAAGACAAGAGAAAAGCATTCTCACGAAGGAGGGAACTAAGATTTCCTGACGCCTCGCACGGCAGGCCCTGAAGCCTGATGCTGTGTAGCTGGCCTCCAGGGCAGGCTGGGCAGGTTCCTTCCCAGGGCCTCTGTGGGCCATTCTCATTTCTACTCTATGAAGTCAGTTGCTTAGGAGTTCTGGGATCTAAGCCGAGCTCTGTTAAGAAATTGCTGTTACTTTTTCTATTGCTAAATTAGGAAGAAAAAAAAAAAAAAGATCCCGTGACCTAATTCTTTTGTATAATTAGTTAGGCCAAATCAAAGTTCTAAGAAGATTATTTACTGAAAAGTACTGACGCTCCAGGGTGTCTTCAGGCAAATGCCAACCAAACAGTCCATCTACCCTACAACATTTGGGGAAGAGTTGGCCCTTTCCTACCTCATTTAAAGAAGAAAAAGAAAAAAAAATAAACAGCAACAACAAACAATTTTACTGTACATCAATCCCAAAAGAGAAGCGAGCAAAATATAAGCAGCTATTTGCAGCACCCTCCCTGAAAAGGATGGTTCAAGGGAGATGTTGATTTTCCTGAAGAAACAAACCAAACACTGACTGACTGGCTGTCTGACTTGGCAAATCTTTACTCTCTCTGCTCACGATAAAGAACTGAGATGTGTTGGTCTCTAGATTTCTTCTCCCTCTATAAATTTGACTGTAATTTAGATTGACCCTAACTATTTTTTAAAAAATAGATTCTATTGTTTTTTTCAAGAATTATTGTCATTAAAAAAAAATTATTGCCTTATTTTCATTATAAAATCTTAGCATATAAAATGTGCATTCATGGCTAGAATATTATGAGCCAGGTGGTTCATATCATAGTTCAATATCAGATACATGGTTCCAGACCAGGTGTGTATACTACATGAATAAGTAGTAATGGTAATAATAACAGTTAATAGTAGTTGACATTTATTGAGTACTTTCAGTGTGAATGACTTTGGGTTAAGTGCTTTATTGCAATATCTCAATCTTGTAACAATCCTTTGGGATAAATAATATCTCATTTTTCAGATGATAAAACTGAGGCATTTAGAGATGAAGTTCTCCAAAGTCCCACAGATAGTAAAGTGATAAAAGTAGAACTTGAATACACTAGTGTTCACCAATTAAACCTCTGCCATCAAGCTCTAGGCCAGTGTTTTCTTGGTTTAATATTTAAACACAGGAAAGGCTTTTCAGCTACCACTTCATAAAAGTTCAGGTGAATGGAGTTGGAAGAAGAAATGGGAATGCTTGGCTAAAATGAGGTTGTGTGGTAACCTCTATATTTCAGCTGATGTGTTTCTCCCTGTTCCAATTACCAGGAATAATCAGGAGAGGGCTGTAAAAATGTGTTTTAAAGTGCTCCTATGTGAAAATCACCTGGAGAAACTGTTTTATCAGCAAAAGAAACAAGATGCTGATATTTCAAGTGAAGGACCTAAGCTCAGGTTTTCCAGCCCTGGCCTCACTCTCACCACTTTCTACACCGCGCCCCCTCTGCCCCTCCCACCCCCCTCCCCTCGGCGCACACAGCCTGGCACTGCGGGTTGCTCCTATAATGGCTCTGCTGCTCACAACCTAGGACTGTAAGATCCAATGCAGTCAGACCACTCCTGCCTTATTAGGAGAGAACGTTTTCTTTTGTTTGTTGGTTTTTCACTTTATTTTCTTTGATAAGGCATACATTTTCAGTCTTAAATTCTGGCTATGGGCAATCTGGAAACAACTGTGCCTACGTTGCGGGGGGAGAGGGGAGTCTCTGCAGGTACACACTTTGTTTCATGGCTGAATTGCTACCCAAACAGTCCTGGACACAGTGCCCCACAAATTATTTTCCCTTAAACTGATTTTCCCAGTTAGTTCTGTATATTAGTTACAGAGTCCTATACTGTTTTCCCCATAGGGCTTTCCCGCTTACGATTCCTAAACAAGCTGATAAAAACTCCATTTTCTCCAAAGAAATATTTAGATTGCTGAGGCTTTCTCTTAACCATAATTACTTCCTGAAAAATGCAGTGGTCAATTTCTCCTGAATATTTTTACATTAAATTGGGCACACAAAACTTGGACCTTGGTATTTTAAGGTTGTAAAGCAGATTCCTGGCGTTAAAGAACTGACTGGTTTCTATTTATTACTTGTTTTCTGTATCGGCTTTTCATTGATTTGACTAAATGAAATATCTCCACCATTTAAAGGAGGAATTTGTGTGAAAACAAAATTTCATATGACCTCAAGAAAGAATTTCTTATTAAAAAAATCATCTATCTCACTCCTCAACTAAGTACTTCAGGGATTGGGACAGGTGAGGAAAAAGGTCTTGGCAATGGCAGTTTGATAAAAAATGAATTAATTTGATTATTTCCACAGTGTGGATCAATAATAGTCAGCCTCCACAGAGGCCCTGGCCTGAAGGCAGCGGGATAATCAATAGGATCACACAGAAGCCTCTCCTCCCCCCAGCAGCCTCTCTGATCTTTTTTGGGCAGACTCTTCACGCCTGTGTAATTCTAATTTATGTCAACTAGAAATCAAAGAAATTCCAAGAGGCTTTGGTCATAGGACATTGGAGTGGACCTTTCAAAATCTATTTATGTCTATTCCTTAAGAACATGGCCCCCACAGCCTCCTGGCGCCTTCATGGACCAAGGAGAAATAGCCTCCCAACAGAAGGGCAGCTACCTGCTCCAGACAAAAGCAGAGGAGTGGAGTTAGGTAAATGGAGGTACACTTTCTCTGTCCTGTCTACAACTCTTCAGGGACATAAGAACTAATAAGCACTTTAAGCAAAATGCTTTGCCAAGAGTGGCTCCCTCAATAACGCTCTTTAATGATACCCAGACGCTGGCATTTTCAAATCAAATGAACAGTGTATAAAATTAGTTCTGCATGAAGTTAAAAAAAAAAAAAAAACTAAGTGAAAGGGAGCTTTTAAAAGCTCCAGCATTTTTCCATCCAACGGCTTTTCACAAGAGTTTGGCATATGAGAATTGCTACATTTATGATGCTATTCGCTGCTCATAATTCAGGCCCTCTGTCTCCAAACTTCTGGATTAACATGCACTGCAGAGGTTTCCACCATGACGTTTTATCACCGAGGTTTCCCAAACCAGCCAGGCTGCCTCTGGCGAGGTCTGGTTTCTCAGCCAGTGCCATGCCACCAGGCTCCCTCCCTTTTCATCAACCTTGTTACCCCAAACATTTTTCATTAATTTTGAACACTGCATTTCCATTTGCCCTACAGCTTTTCCATGAATTTTTTTGGTCTTTTTCAGTTTTGTTTTCTACCCAAACTGACTTGTAAAAAACGAGAAAAATATATTAGAAAAAATGGATCTATTTAGACTCTAGAATTCAATGAAATTGTGAAAATGATTTCTACAACCAAAGCCACTGTCTATAACTAAAGAAAGTAGAGTAAACATATTGCTCTTATTAGAGAGTCCCGTTGATTATACAAGTAGTTTTTACTAAACCACCAAGTAAGTGCGTGTTAAGTTGATAGGTGATTTCAGGTCAACTCTAATTCCCAAGGTCAAGTAAGCCTTTGAAGAGCCTTTAAGAATATAAGTTCACCCCAATTCATCAAAGCCATCTCACACAGCGTTTTCTTCTTGGTTCTTACAATTCACTAACATTTAGAAGATTAAGTGGCATAGGCTTCAAAACCCAAAGTAATGCCTCTAACATGCTTATCCATCCAGCAATCAGAAAAGCTATTCAAAACAGGGGCTTCCTTAATGCACTTCCTAATTTTACAAGTGCTTGGGGAATGCCGCATTTGTCAAATGGCTGGAGGACTCCTACCAAGGAGTCATCAATGTTGCAGCCAAACAAGTTTTACTGCTGTTTCACTTAGACATTGTCTGATAATCAAAGTACATGTTGCTTTCATCTGCAAGGAATAAGTTTAATGTTTCTCATCTGCTCTTTGTTTACCTAATGAGAGACATGGAGGAAAAACACTTTCCTACAACAAATACAATGCATTTTGTTATTCTTACAATTTCTCAAAAGCTCAAGTGAGGAAAACAACAGAAATTTGGTAAAGTATAGCTTTCAAATTAAGTGTAAGTGGCCCCAAATGAAACTGACTGCATATGAGAGAAAATATGACTAGCTTCAATATTTCTCAGAATCACAGGCGCACAGAACATGAGTCCTGGGACATAGGTGCTACCAAGCCCACCTCTCACCAGTTCAGGGACACACGGAACATTCCTGACAAGGGGGTTAATTGTGCAGACCCTTGAGATCTCTCGCCCACTCCTTTGGCTCCAGAAAGGGGAAGGAGAACTCAAGTTAATGCGTTATTATTGGTCAGCTGTTTGGTTAAGGTAAAGGGAGAAGAGTGAAAGGCCCAAATTAATTTTGTTCTTTAATTCTTTGTTGGTACAGATGTTCACACTGATATAGTAAATCTTTGTCTCCGTATCCTAATCAAAATTTCTCTGTGTTTCTGGTTTTCATTCTTATTTTTGCCCATTATCTTTCTTATTACTTTCTTTTTGTTTCCCTACCTATTTGAATGGTCTTATCTCCAACTCACCCTTTTCTCTATGCCTGAATTAGTAAGTTGATCCCAAATAAAATGTGTCCCATGGATACCTTAGTTTTCCTTTGTAAAGTGTGTAGAAATATGATTATTGACATCTTTGTATAGAAAAGAATCTTAATTTTAAAGTGAGAAAATCTTCTGTAATGAGTTTACTTTTTTCTTCTCATTTTAACTTTCTTTCAAAATGCGATAGCAGGCAATATATTACATTTTTTTCTCATTTGGAAATTCAATATATTGATTATTGAACCATAGGCTAATAGAATGATTTGTCGATAAGAGTAATCAATAACACTAAGCATTTATATATAACACACATTATTCTAAGGGTTTGATATATATTCACTCATTTAAATGCTCACAACAATTTTCTAAGCTAGGTACTATTATTATCCTCATTTTACAACAAGGAAACAGAGGCACCAAGATGCTAACTAATTGCTCAAGATGACACAACGAAGTGTTGAGACCAGATTTCAACCTGAACTCTGGCTCCAGAGCCTCTAGTCTCAACTCCTAACTGGTTTTCGTTGTTACTCAAATCTTTCTTTGAATCTTGATAAAAATATAAAATCTAGAGATAGATAACATAATACAAATTTTGAAAGCTGAACAGCTATTACTATAGATTTCCATCCAACTAAATCGACCAGCAGGCTTTCATGTGCAAGGCTTTACTTGCACTTTGTGTGTGGTTTTGTAACAACTTCATCTGCACAGAACCTCTCATGTTGGCTCTGAGCTGCCTTGAGCCAGAGGGTGCCAGGCAGCAAAACTGGGTCCCACACCCCTGGGCCAGGCTGCGGGCTATGGTCAGACACATGGTACTAGAGCCAAAGCAGCTCGCATAGCAGCTCTCCAATTGGAGAAAGGATTCAGATGCCCCAAGGAGGCAGCTAAATCCTCAGGGGTCCTACCAAACAGAACGGCCTCCCCAACTCATTTTGAACTAACTTGCATTTAAGTAGAAAAGGATCTATTTTTTAACTTAAAATTAGCAAAATTCTGGTCAGCAAATATGTCTGAAATAATCTTCTGTACTAATCAGAACATAATTTAAAACATTTTAAAATTCATTATTATTTACTTTAACTTTTTTTTCAATTATATCCATTTAACATCATTTGTGTTAATTTCAGGTGTACAGTGTAGTGGTCAGACAATCATATATTCCACAGTGTTCCTCCTGGTATTTCCAATACCCAAATGGCAGCATATATAGTTGTTACAATATTATTGACTATATTCCCTCTGCTGTATTTGTACTCCATATCCCCATGGCTATTTTGTAACTATCTAAATCTCTTCACCTTTTTCATCCAGTCCCCCAACTCCCTTCACTGGCAACTATCAGTCTGTTGTCTGTATGTATGAGTCTGTTTCTGCTTTGTTTAGAACATAAATTTCTACAATTTATCTCTGAAGGTGGAGCTGATCTCCACAAATCTAGAGACTAAAAATATGGTGATTTTGAGAATGGTTGTGGATACAGCTATCCATTTTGAATGCATACATTTTTGGTGCCCTTTCTTAGGTAGTACTCAAATAGGAGTTCCTTCTGGCAGAAGCTGAGGAGCTCTGCTGTCATTGTTTAATGTTTCTAGAATACCCTGCCTACTGTGGACTCTTTAATTTATTTTAAAAGAATTTCATTTTAAATTGACAGTTAGTAGCAGTGTTAGATTAGTTAGTAGTGAAATTTGAGGAAGACTTGCAACCCCTGGGTCTCAGTGCTGTTGCTTAGAAACAAAGTCAGTTTTCTAGGCTGGGCTGAGACTATATAATAAGATCTCTCTAAACTTAACCAACTGGCAAAGGCCTAGTATAAGTTGGGATTTTTAAAGCATTTGGAGAAAAAAACTAGGTCAATTAACAGAAATGACAAAGCACACAAAGGATTTGGACCATTCTTCTATTTGCCTGCAATTTTGCTACATGTAGAAAATGCATGTGCTTTGAGAGGCGTATCTGTTTAGTTTCCCTCTTTTACTAGATATGTCCCTCATCACCATTTGCAAAAGTAGCACACATATGTAAATCATTATAATATGCCAGCGTTTTCTGAACAAGTATCTAAGGAGAATCTTTTCCAAGGAAACAGTCCCTGCGGCTGGAGATGCCCCGAGGATATGCCACAAGAACTGGACATAAACTCCCAAGACTTGGGGCAACACCTGGGATAAGTGGCCTTGAGACAGTGCATGGTCCTTCTGAGACTCTATGTTCTCCCCTTCACAATATAAATAACTATGTCTTAGATTTGTTACAGGGAAAACATCTTCAAAGGGGCCCATATTAAATGTGGCCCAATTTCCCCCACTCATGCTCATGTGTCTGGGCCAGCTCCACAGACCTGCAGTGGGACCTCTGGGACCGTTTCTCATCATGTGCTAAAAGCGGCATGTTAAGTGTGGGAAGATGCAAATTACCACATAACATCCCCACACTGGCCAGAATACACAGATGTTGAGACTGAAATTGCGTACTTCAGATTGGAAAAAAAACAATCTGGCCCTTTCCTTCTACCTTCCTGTTGCAGGAAACTTGGAACCCAGAACAGAATTTTACTGTTAGACTTTGCACATTGCAGTATACCATGAAAACATTATAAATTTTGGTTCATAGGCTTTATGGATAGAAGGCTAAAATCTAAGTTGACTGTAAGTATGATTGCTTTTTCTTTCTGCTTAAGCACAAAATTCATTTTTAAATAGAGAAATACAAATATAATCTCAGATTAGTTTAGAAAATCAGGCATCTAAACAATGTAGCTGTCAACAGTACCTGTGTATGCATGTGTACGTATATACCTACATATATTTATGCATACATACATACATAGAGAATAGGTAGAAAGCAAACTTGAAAGGTAACTCTTACTTTATCGCATCTCATCAGCCCCAAATATCTGAGAGACTTGCTGCTCTGTGCAATCAGGGTGGCTCCTTGATCTGTAATTTCTTTACACCATCCAACATCCACAGTCTCTATTGTCATGCTGTATCGCCCAATGGCTATCAGTGCTGCAAGAAGGGACAGGGAGAAGGCAAGAATAAACGTTGGTAATGCAAGGGGTCTCTATCTTATTATGACTATTTCTCCTATTCCCTCACTAAATTTGTTCCTGAAATGTGGTATGTAAATAAATGTTTTATAAACAAAATTAAATTTAAAATGTTCTAGGAAAGCTTGCCCTGTGAGCTACCCTTTCACAAAGTAAATAATCATTTCATAATTTCCCTTTCATTGGAACACAACCTCACAACGTTTTATCAGTTATATTCATTGCAAGGTTACCTATACTTTCAAACATTCATATCTTTAGAAGGAATAAATTAAAACGAATTACACATAAAATCTTACACAAAACCCCAAATAGTAGCTAAACTCTACTCATGACAACTTCAATAATTAAAAAAAAAATGAAAAACCCACATAAACACCATTTTGAGGTGTGTTATACTGCATATGAATTTCTTTACCAATTGGCATAAATTTGCCCATCTGTTTATGATATGTAAAATGTAAGAATATGTAATACTTTTCACATAGTCCTTCCTGGGACTGTTAGGAATTAAGAGTACATTATACATACAGTTGAATTTAATTGGTGCCATGCTAGAGTGCAGTAAAGGGAATGCATTTGTTATGCTAAATTTCTTTATCATATCAGCAGTATTCCTTCTATTGACATATAAAATGAAACCTGTTATCTGAAAACTATGAAAGTATCTCTAGTCTTCTTGACTGTTTAGCGCTGAAGCACTACTAAAGTACAGCCACTTATCCCGTAATATTTGATGTGCACTACTTATCACTGCTCATAACCCCTCACCCTGTCAGAGTGACCAGTGACTGTGGCTCTTTGCCATGGACGTCTAATTTGACAGACATGCATGCCTCTGCATTTGTGGGGCAGAAAAACAGATTTCAATAACTCAGTCCAGAATATGCTTACAGTGCACTGGTATGTAAGTGAAACCCTTGAAAACAATGCCACAAATATTAAAAAAGAAGGAGAAATCGTTTGTTAATTATTTCCTCACTCTAAGATAGGATGAAATGATTGATTAGATTGATAAGGGTACAGTGAATTACTCATGTAAATAAATGTTAACTCTTACAGCTCACAGAAAAGTAGACTTGGCAAAATCACTTTGATGATTACCTCAGAATTTCTTTTTTAACAGAAAACTCATTGCCATTCGTTCAAGTATCAAACAGCTATTTCAAGCCTAAAAAAAAACAATCATGATCCTAGTATTTTCAAGTGCAAATGCTATAAAGGAAAAAAATAGTTTTTTTCTGGAAGTTCCTCATGCCACTAATTTGTAGAGGCTCTCATCTTTGCACATGCTATTTTGGCATTCAGTTTTCCCAGGAGGTAAGGCAGGGCAAGGAGGGAAAGCTGACAAAGGTTTGCTGATGGGCCTGAATGATATTTTCATGTAGTAGAAGCAGTTCCCCAGGGTTAATCCCATTGGTGTCCCTGACCTAAGAAAATTGTTGTCATCTCTGGTATTGTCATAACTTTCATTAGTTATGATGTCCTGAGGATTTCCTATGATGAATTAAGTAGAAGATACAAAAAGTAAATTCCTTTCAATACAAAGTGCCCAAACTGTGATTTCAAAAGACCACAGAGCACAAGGTGCAAGATGGCCCCACGTCAGTAGATTGTGCACTCTTATTGAGGTTTGAGGCTAGAATATGAAAGCCCAGTACTAGCTAGAGAAAGGTAAACCAAATAATCTGAGTTTTCAGAGGCTGCTTTATAAACAGATGAAATCTGCTAAAATCACTAGTGCTCAGTATTTTCTTTTTGTCCAAATTAAAATAAACAGTAAATAAGACACCTAAATATAAATCGGGTGTTCTATTTACCAAAGGAAGAGTTAAATGATATTATTGCTTAACTCATTCATTTATTCAACAAATATCTCATAAGCAGTCACTCTACAGTATTCTCTCCAATATTTATTGACTATTCATGCACAAGGCACTAGGCTAAGAATTTTAGGTGCATTATCTCATGTAATCCTCACAGCAATGTTATGAAGTCTTCCTGTTATTTCCAATCACAGAAGTGTTGAATAACTTTCCCAGTATAACGAGTCAGTAAGTAGGGGAGTGGATAACAAGCTGAGAGCTGGCTTTCAGCCCTGAGTGCACATCGGAACTACTAAATCAGAGTCATGGGGCAGGCATCGGGGAACTCTAATCCGCTCCACTGCTGGCATGTGGAACTGTGGTGTGTGTGACATGTGACACATGGGGTCCATGCTGGGTACTGGGGACAGAGCAATCACATAGCTCAGAGGGCAGATGAGTGAATTTGGGGGGGTGGGGGGTGGGAGGGTTGGGTGGAAATGAGAAATGAGTAAAAAGTCACAATGCTCATATCTCTTCCCATGTCTAATTCCTCTCACTTTTCAAATCTCAGGTGAAAGGTCAGCTTCTCAGAACTGATCATCCTATCACTTATTACTGCTATTGGAAATGTTATTTAATTGTTTGTTTATTTACTCCCTCATTAGAACGACAGCTCCTATTCACTGCTGTATGTCCAGCATTTAGTAAGTGCCTGGTACAGAGGTAGTTCTTACAAATATGAGTAGAACACATCAGCGACTTTAATATGTGTAGATCAATTATAGAGGCATGCCCAGGGGGCCTGGGCAACCCTCCCCCTTTAGGTCCTGAGAGGTATAATGGGAGTCCTCACGAAGAGCTAAGCTATGTCTTGGGGGATAAGCAAGGGTTCTCTAGAAAAACAAAGGAATGAGGGCAAGTATGTAGCGCTAAGGAAAAGCATGTGTCAGCGTAGAGGGATGTGAAAGAACAAGGGAGCTGCACGTATTTCTGTGTGCCTGAAATAAAACAAGTAAAAGGAAGTGGTAAGATTTATTATAGCAATATTTATTCATAATTAGTAGCACTGGGGTAGGCATAAGAGATATAAAGAGTAGCAAAAATAAGAAGAGTCCTCTGCTCATGAAGTTTGTATTCTAATTGGTGAAACAGATGTGAAACAAACAAAGTATATATAATTCTAAATTGTAGCAAGTGCTCTGAAGGTAATGACTGATCTCTGTAAAAATAACATTAAGATGGGGGTACTGAGTAAAGTGTTTCTAATAAAGTTATTTTTACATACCCATTTTAGCGGTAAACAACTTGAGGTTAAATACCTCACCAAGGCCCCATCCCTAATCAGTGGCAGAGCCAGGGTGCAAACTCAGTTTGTTTTGTTCCAAAGTCAATGCTCTTCCTACCAACAGCAGCAGCACCCAGAGTGGGAGAGGAGACTACCTGTGTTGAGGATGCATTTCCTTTTATCACAATTCTGGAATGAAACATTGGTGACCATAAGATTTATAGAACCTTTAAATTCTAAAATACATACTGAGTTATTTACTACTCTGTGACTGTACCTTATCTTTGGATATCTTTTCATTGTCGTTCATGATCTAGCTGTGAAATAAATGTGTAGTGTGGTTTCAGATTCTCTCATAGCCTAACAACGTAGCAGATGTCCAACCTCAGAATGACATTTATCATTTCTGAGTCTCAGCTTCCTCAGTGGACGATGGGGATGTTGACTCCATGTCCTGCCTACTTCATAGTGTTGGTTTGAGGTTCAAATGAGATAATACATGTAAGGGACTTTGCACTACATAAATGTCATGATTTATTTGATATTGCCCCAAAGCATTCTACAGTAGTGCAATTGATATAAAATGAAAAGACTTGAAAGAGTTTCAAAAAATGAAAAGCTCTGGGCAAATGAGAGCATTATATAAGCACTCAGTCATTATGTCACTACTAGAGTTCTTGAACTGTCTGCTTTCCATCGGTGTTCACTGACCCTGTAGACTGCACCTGGGATGATAGGGCTGTAAATGTATATATGATTACTACCTTCATTAGAGGCTGTTGAAACATTACAATGATATTTATTGAGCCTTGAAAAGGGATAAATTACGTGAGACTACTTCCTAATCCCCATGCAATTTTAATAACTTTTTATGTGCTACGTGCAACTAATAAAGTTAAATTTTTAAGTTACACAAATTAAAAGCTGTAATTCAGTAACTTATATGATGATCAAGAAAGGATAAAGATTAACCCACTAAAAGGCATTTCCATAGTCATACAGAGTGACTGAAAGACACGTGCACATATGGACTTAATTTTGATGAAGAAATTCCATTTCTAGGAATCTTATCTGAAAATACACTTCTAATTAAACAAAATTACACATATATAAGTTTGTTCACTGAAGCAGTGTTTGTACTTGCAAAATACTAGAAACAGCCTTAATGCCCATAATAGGAGAGCAGTTAGATAAACTATGCCACACCCTCTTAATTGAACACTATGCAGCTGAAAATGAAAAAGGGGGATGGATCACTAGGAACTTCCAAATCATTCAGTGAAGAAAGCAAATGCAAAAGGGCTTATATGGTGTGCTACCACAACATAAAGGGGAATACAATAAAAAAACACGAATCTGCTTATTTGTGAAAAAGGAATATGGGAAAGATAAACCAGAAAATACAGAGACTATTTAACTATAGGGGTGGGTGGGAAGAGAGAGGAAAGAAGAGGGGATAAAATGCAGGGGTGAAATATGAGGAGGGACAGACACTACTTGAAATATCTCTGGCTATAGCTTTGACTCTGAACCATACTAATGCTTTACATACCTCCCAAAATAAAGAGAATTAAAGCCAACTAGAATGTGGGGGAACCTGAAGTAGAAACAACAGTAATAAATAAATCCTAATTGTATTACAAATGAATAGCATGAAACTGCCAAATGATATAACCACACTGAAGAGGATGGGAATTAAGTCACTTTGGAAAATCTGATTTTGACTGGATATTATAAGGCGAAAAACCAAAAAGAACTGTCAGCAAATGATGTACTCTAGTTAGTAAATCTATTTCCCACAGGGGTAGGAGTAAGCAATTTAGTAACTACTTTATGTGTAATCCAGGATTGTAAATACTGAGAGCCAGTCTTTTAGAGAAATAAGTTACAAATAAGAAAAGGGGAGAAGGTTATTATGAACCTTGTGGTATGGAACTGAAATCGGAGGTACACAAACATTTTAATATGCAAACACACACATAATATAGAAATAATAAATATGATGTCTGTGCATGCATGACTTAGTATACATACTTATATTTCCTTGCTTTTTCTGCTGAGAGGGACTAGAGCAATGACACCTCAGAAGCAATGATTTACTAGCACCCAGATCTTGGTCTCAAAACATCATTCTCCAATAAAAGGAATCAGGGCTGCTTAGAGGAATTGTTGATTCCAAGTCTGGGGCAGGACAAGTACAAGATGAGTCTGGAAAATCTCGTGATCTCATAAAAAAAAAATACCTAAAAGGAATGAGTGTATTTTAAAGGACACTGGATTCAATCAGAAGGAGCTGCCAATGGCTACACCTGGAACAATGTGAACATCAAATAATAATAGTATTGTATTATAATTAAAAAAAAAAACTGAAAAAGCAGCTATAAGTCCATACCGATATAGACGATCAAATACATAAACAGACAAGCAAGGGCAGCTCCTCCTTAAAGAAGAATTCTAATTAAATATATAAGGAATGAGGAAAATAAAAAAAAAATCATCAGGCAAAAAAATGCAGTAATAACTCTTGCAGGCAAGAACTACCAATGGGTGCTAACTCTGTCGGTGAAAGTTTGAGGAAAAACAGAATATGGGCAGAATGCCAAATATATTTTCAAAAAATTTTAACTTTAGAGTGGAGAGAACCAGCAGACACCACCTTACCTAAATGATCAAGGTTAACATTACAAGTAACAACACATATATGCCCAAGTGAATAATCTCATTTTACTCATAAGAAAACATCACACGAACCCCAACTGAGAAACATTATATAAAATAATTCAACAACACTCATCAAAAGGGTCAAGGTAATGGAATATAAAAAAAATAATAATAAGGAGGTGTAACAGATTGAAGGAGTCTAAAGAGACATGACAACTAAATATGAAGTATTGTAGTATCCTGGATTGGATCCTGGAATAGAGAAGGAAAGTAGAGAAAAAACTGGTGAAATTCAAATAAGATCTGTAGTTTAGGTAATCTTATTGTTTCACTGTTAATTCCCTAGTTTGATAATTGTTCTATGGTTACATAAATTGTAACATTAGAGACTGTTGATTATATCGCTACTTTTTTAAAAAAATTCTCACCAGAGGATATGTTTTTATTGATTTTAGAGACAGGGAGAGAGGAAGTATGGGAGGGAGGGAGGGAGAGAAGAGAAGAGACAAAATGAGATGAGATGAGATGAGATGAGAAGAGAGAGGAACATTGACGTGAGAGAGAAACATCAATCCATCTATTGGCTGCCTCTCTTAAGTGCTCTGACTAGGGATCAAACCTGCAATTTAGGCATGTGCCTTGACTGGGAATTGCACCGGCAAACATTTGGTGTATGGGACCACACTCCAAGCAACTGAGCCACCAGCCAGGGCTAAAATTATTTCAAAACAAAGAGAATAAAACATAAATAATCTAATAATAGATAATGAATGAACTAAGTAGAGGACTAAAATTTTGTAAGTGAAAGCAGGTAGTATTTTCACACTGCAATATCTGATACATAAATGTTAGGACTAAAGATACATTTTTTCCTCATAGGAAGATTAGTCATACAAGTGCATTAACAAGTGACCTACATGTGTCATTTTGTCCTTTCCAGTTCTATCTTTTGCTATGGATCCTGTGATAAAATCAGAAGAAATGCCCTAGTGCTTGAAAGAATTAGGGTTAAAATTTAACAGTAGGATTAACCTCTTTCATGTAATACTTGGATAAAAGCCACTTGCAAAGAAATTTCTTGGCACGAATACAAAGAGACAAATATGAAAAGTGCTCATCTCTGTGGAAACCACATAAGCTCCAAAAACAAAGAACTGACACTTTCAGAGACATTTGTTGTTGTGCGATGGTCCCTGTGAGTCCTCCTCCCCCTCACAGGGACCACAGCAGTGGTTCCTAGCCCTAGCAGTTCAGGAGAATCACAGGTGCCTAGAAAAAGTACAGATATCCGAGTCCCACCTCTAGAGAGTCTGATTTGGGAAAAGCCGTGAAAGTCCCTATGATCCCAATGTGCAGCCAGGGCTGAGAACCACTGAGCAGAATAACCTACAACTCAGGCAAAGTCAGTCAACTAAAAACAAAAGAACTCCTTTTTTAAGGATATAATTAGCTCATGCGTTCTGACATTACAAAATATCTCTGCCTCTCAAACAGTAGTGACTTTTTGTATATAACTCAGTACTTTTTAATCCCTTTATTTCTAATTTATATCCTGTCCTTCTGTTTTTATACAGTATATTTCTCCTATTAATTATTATGTAGTAAACTCAACTGTGATTGCACTGTATAATATTTTTCAGGTTGTCCCTTTTTGTAAATATTTTTCTTTACTTCATTGCATTTATGTATTTTTCTAATGCGGTATTTATCAGTTTGTTTCATATTAGAACTATTTATCAACATGTCTGCCTTCCTATTGGATCGTAAAATCTTTGAAGCAGCGAATATGAAGAATGCTTTCCTAGGACCCCTCAATCTCCAAAAATCAAGTGTCACTCATTTTTTTATAGTTTTAATGAATTTTTGGGAAGTTTAACATACATGCAAAAGATTACACAAATCCCAAGGGTACTACTTGATGAGTTTTGATAGTTAATAAGGCTGCGTAACAGCATCCAACTCAGAAACAGAGCATAACCAGTACTTGAAAAGCCCTCTCACCCCCCACTCTAGTCACT
The DNA here is from genome assembly GCF_987537825.1 of Furipterus horrens. Lineage (NCBI taxonomy): Eukaryota > Metazoa > Chordata > Mammalia > Chiroptera > Furipteridae > Furipterus > Furipterus horrens. The sequence goes on from NW_028327175.1 coordinate 73,939,759, forward strand.
ACTGTTTCCTCAAAAGGATAACCACTGTCTTGACACACAGCTTAGTATTCTGATTTTTGAAATGAACTTTTTGGCCACTATGTATAATGCTGCTATGAACAATAGCAAACATGTCTTTGTATGGATATATATTCGCATTTCACTAGGGTAAATACCTAGGCATGGGATTTTGGGGTCATATGGCAAGTTTGTGTTTAACTTCATAAGAAACTGCCAAAATGTTTTTCAAAGTGGCTATTCCTGCATTTTATATTCCCACCAATTATGTATAAAGATCCAGCGTCTCCTTGCCAATATTTGGTAATGTCTGTCTCTTTGATTAAACCCATTCTAGTGTGTGTAGAGTGGTACCTCATTGTGCGTTTTAATTTTCATTTCCCTAAAGACTAATGATGTTGAGCGTATTTTTATGGTGTCATATGTTACTTGTAAGTCATAGCTTACTGCCTGTAGATATCTATTAAATTAAACTGATGAAGCCCTGGCTCAGTTGGTTTGGTGTTGTCTCACAAACAGAAAGGTCAAGGGTTGAATTCCTGGTCAGGGCACAGGCTTGGGCTGTAGGTTTGGTCCCCAGTCTGGGAACGTGCAAGAGGCAACTGATGGATGTTTCTCTCTCACATAGATGTTTCTCTCCCTCCCCTTTCCTCTCTCTGGAATCAATAAAAGAAAAAAAAATTAAAAAATTAAACTGGTGAAGAAGGAAAGGAACACAGATATTTTTCTATTATTAGACTATAGCAAAGAATAGCTTTCTAGACAACAGATAATTTTTCATGTAATTTGAAGAAAGTACCAGAGAAATAAACCTAGCCTATCCTTTGAAGACATGAAAAGTCTTAAAGTTTCTTAAAATAAGAAAGTAACTTCAGGGAGAAAAGGTTATAAAAATATTTTCAAAATGCTCATTTATTTATGGAAGTTTCAAAGATTACGGAGTATGATTTAGGAATTCTAAATCTCTGAAAATCAAGTGAAAAGGAAACATTATGTCCAACAATGGTGGCTAACATCACAGTAAAAACTTTACAGTGTGCTAGAAATGTTCAAGACGTTGCATGTAAGGGCATTCATTTCCCACAACTCTGCTTACTGCATCAGAATAGCAGCAGGCAAGGACTGACTCACAAAGGGAGTAAGCTGGCTGTGGCCCTTGACCTTTAGGGAGGATGCTCTTCTGCCCTATGTATATCCTGAAACAGAAATGTATGCATTATTTATAGGATGCGTCTGCTTTCCCTTCTATGAGATAAATAAATTGGTGGAAAAGTAAAGAGTTCAAGAAGGATTTTTATAAAAGGTCTTTTAATGCATCAAGAGCAAGAATAAGTATTTTCCCTCCTTTGTCCCTTCCTAATTATTTTTAATAATGGAAAGACAGAAATCTGATTGGGTAAGTAGAAACCATTTTTGAATATGTGACTTCCAAAAATGTAATGAGCAAGGGATGTATTTAGAACTAACCTTCCATTTAACAGGAATCTGATCTTCTGCTCTGGTTTTCAGTGGTGCTGTGTTTGGTGATACTCAACCCTTTGAGTGGAATGTTAGGTTCCTCTGACAGTCCCCTTATTAAATTTTAGAATTCAAGATAAGGAAGAAAAAGCCTTACCACTCTAACATTAGCTGAGAACCTTAAGTCCCTAGTTCAGTGATTCTTTTTCATTATAGCCTCCATAAATATATATGAGCATCATATATTACTTATCAAAGAATTATGCATCCTTTACAAAATCCTGACATTACATTTCCTCATTTTATGAGAAGTGAATTCTGGGCTTAAATATGTTGGTTTGTGGATATGGAAAAAATACATTAGGGTCTCTGTCAAATACCTGCCTTTCCACCTTTCTGAACTGAATTTTCCAGACCACCATAAAGACAAAGCATGTTTCAAGTAGGAGTCAGATACAAACACTTGTCCAGCCAACCCAGCATGCTGCAAAGTAGGATGCAGTTTCAGCAACTACCACTTAGACACCAACATTGGTGACAACCTCTGTTGCTGTCAGGCTGCCCAAAAAGCATTGTAAAAGTATCTCCATATTGAAAGGGAAAGAAACCACACAGGAAGAGGAAAAAACATGTGGGGATGTCAGCAGAGTGAACACATAATCTACTTTCTTTCAACAAATACTAATTGAGTGCCCATGAACCGGAAAATGTTTTGGGAACTGGGAATAAAAAGATCTAAACCCTGCCTTCATGGAGTTTAGGTTACAAATACAAATAAATAATTAGAATGTATAATTTTTTGGATGGCAAGAATGACTTGGAGAAAAATAAAGCAGGAACCAGAGGTGGGACTGCTGTCATTTTAATTGGAGTGGGCAGGAAAGACCTGATAGAGAAAGTGACACCTGAACAAAGATTTGAAGGAGCAGGGGAGCAACTCATACAGGTTTGTAAGGGAAAGGCATTCTGTGCAGTGAAGACCTAGGGCCAAGACCGTGAGGTAGGATGGTTGCTGGCTTCTTCTAGAATGAGGAAAGGAGCAAGAGGATGATTAGTGGCTCTGAGATTGGGAAAATTAATAGTAAAGGGAGTGGACAAAATCATCTTACAGGTCAAGTGAATGACACTGGGTTTCACTCTAAATGCAATGGGAATCCATTCGAGATTTTCAGGTGGAAGTGTGATATAATCTAACTTAAATTGTCAAAGGACTTCTCGGCTTCTGGGTTGAGAACAGACTGGAAGGGGGCAAGAACAAAAGCAGGGACACCAATAAGCCGGACACTGCAATTATCCAGACAAGTGACACGGCTCGGTCCAGGACTGCATAATAGAGAGGGAGAGAAGGAGTAGAATTATAAATAAATTTAAAAAATAGGAATAAAGTTTGCTGATAGACTAGATGTAGCTTGAGAGAAAGAGAAGAGTCAAGGATATTAAGAGAAAATAAATATTTTTGTTTGGCACTTAGCTTCGAAATAAATTTCCTACATGGGATTTTACATAGCTGCTCTTGTGCCCTTGTGTATCTAAGTGTCCTTGTACTGGAAGGAACATATTAGTTTCTTCTACTAGACATAAATTCCACTGACAGGGGCAAAGACCATTTTCACTCATCTTTACATTATCATTGTCTAGCATAGGGCCTTTCCTTATTAGTATTCAATATATGTTCACTTAAATACACGTATCTTAGATATTACAGTTATAAGCACTTTGGGAAAAATGGTCAGAAAGGGTCTTGTTTCTGTTCTCTAGAATTCACATTCATTCTTTTATTCTAAAAATATTTACTGAGTAGCTACAGTGTGTCAATTACTGTGGTGACTATAGGTTATCTTCGGGGAGATTATATATAATATATATATTTCCTTATATGTTTTTGCATTAAAAAGGTCAACACTAGGCGTGTTTAACTTTTACAAAGGATTAAAAACAAGTTTTTAAAAAAGTGCTATGGGACAGATCACTTAATTTTACCAGAATAAAGTGAAGAGCTTGACATTTCCTACAGTGGAGTTTCTCTCTACTACTGTGCTCCTCAAGGCTAACACACATTTGCTGGTGCCAAAATTCAATACCTAAAATCATGTGAAAAAAAGCATAAAGCTATTTGCAAACTAAATGCAAGAAGCTGAGCTGTTCTTCCTCCCTAACTGTAACCAGAGCAGTTGTAACTCAGGGGCTGTTGTCTGGGGCCTGGATTAGTTTAGACACTGGTGATAACTTTTGCTTATGGGGCTTTCTGCCCATATGCAAAAGGAAAATAAAAGAAAGGCAATAGAAATAAAAACATGAAAACAAAAGTATTTCTATTTGAGATTTTAAAGTTTAGTAGAGAAGTAGATTAAAATTTAGAGAACACTGAACCTTCTACATTCCTTTTTGCTTCTGAGGAAGAAGGGAGAGTCCCAGTTTGTATCCTCTCACCTGAGAGCTTGAACCATGCACACAGGTGTAAGTGCTCCGTGTGCACAGACACATACATGACATACAAACACACAGCTACTCCTAGGCCCTAACCCACAGGTAGACTTACCCTGAAGCTAATGAAGGGTAAGCCTCAGGGTCCATCATTTATATGGATGTTTCCAAGGGTTGGGGTCCTAGAGGTGTATTCACATAATAATATATTTTTATAAAATCTGTAAAAACAAAACAAAACAAAACAACAACAAAAAAAAACCTTTTGTATTTTCTTTTTTCTCAGAGAGAGACCCCAAACTATATAAACCCCAGGCCCTGAAAAATCTTGACCTTGACCTCAATTCAAACCAGAATATTCTGATTCAACGGCTTTGCAGATGAATGGAGGCTGTATCTTTTCCTTATCTCTCTCTTTTTTTAATGTCATCAACTGATTTTGATACACAGCCAGGCTGGAAATCACTGACAAAGGACTACAGACTGATCAGTTTAATGAGTCTCTGAGATTTAGGTATATTTCTTTCTGGATCTTTGCCACTATTGATTAGGGCATAAACCATATAAGACTATGCAGTTTGGAAAAGGCTGACAATTGCCAATAGTCACTTCCACATTGCCATGATGAATCACATAACCCTCTGTGCTGAGTATTTAACTATCCATTTGTATGTACCGGCTGCAGTGATATAGTTCTTTTAAACAAGGAAGGAAAGGAATTTGGACATAACATTAACAGTTGTTAATACCAAGCAAATAGAGTAAATTGGATTTATTAAAAAGAGTATGTGTGTAGATTTTTTCCCTGAAACCTAATACAATTTGTCTAGCTTTCTAATTATAGTTGGGATAGAAAATGGCTGAACCCAAAGACCTCTCATGGTATCCAATAAACTTTTACTTGTAGAAAGAACATTTCTTGGGTGGGAGCATGACAAATAATTTACTAAGCTTTTTCTAAAAGATAGCTAAAGGTGTTTCACCTATATCTAGCTGATGAATTAGCTTTAGCTAATAATCAGTGTCATGAAACAGGGAAGTAGCAGACTGTAATTACTTTGAAAGGAATGAAGGAACAGATCTGATAAAGAAACTAAATCAGCTAATTCCTCCAGGGGCATACTAAGTGGGAGAAAGGCTTACTTGACTGCAAGTTTAAAGTGAGGTAAAAATAGAGGGCATCAGTAGTATTTTTTTATTTTTAAAAGATTTTATTTATTTATTTTTAGAGAGAGGGGAAGAGAAGGAGAAAGAGAGGGAAAGAAACATCAATGTGTGATCGCCTTTCGAATGCCCCTAACTGGGGACCTGGCTCGCAACCCAGGCATGTGCCCTGACCAGGAATCAAAACAGCGACCCTTAGGTTCACAGGGCGGTACTCAAACCACTGAGTCACACCAGTTAGGGTGGCATCAGTAGTTTTTAACCTCCCCAGAATCCATTCCCACTTTCCGGTAACGAATTTGTAACTTTCCTTAGTTCGGGAGACTGTAACCAAAGGTTCCCTTCCTTCTATAGGCTGCAGGTGGGCATGTGTCTCAAACCTGACAACTCACTGGCAGACATCTGAATTCTGCCTGGAAGGACTTATGAAGAAAAACAGCTGGAGACAATCCACCCTGGAGGAGGTTCACTAAAGCCTCCCATTAGTCTCAGCTACCTGTGGATCCCATATTCTTGTCTTTCCCAAGGCCTACCTTATTTAGTTTCCATTTTGATTCTGGGAGTTATCCCATTTTCTTCCAATACTTTCTTTGCTTTTGTTCTCCATTTTATTTTCAGTTAAAGTAGCCTCTATTGATTTCTGTTACTTGCGACCAAAGAATCTTAACTGACACAGAAAACTCTGCATGTGACAACTCAGTATTCTTTATGATAACATAAAAAACCCAAAGGGATTCTCAACAATGCTCAGTTGAGTCACACCAGCAAAAAAATATGAATATGGCTCAGCTAATAAACATTTGTTTTGTGGTAGATATTATTGAAATTTCTGTGCTCATTATCTCAGTAGAAACATTAAAATAGCTTTATTCATATATTTTTAAAAGATTTTCAAACAACGATTCTAGTAATTGTGTAAAAATGGTGCAATTTATTGTAGAAATTAAATTAATAAAGAAAAATACAAAAAAAGCTTTAAAATTATCCCAAATTCCACCATCCAGAAATACCATCACTAACACTTAGTAAGCATTCTTTCAGCACCATTTGTATATACACAGAGCAGAAGATAACAGCAATTTCAGAAATCTTATATGTAATTATGCTTTTAAAAGTATTTAATTTGTTTTATATGAAAAATATTTAGTTTCTTTTATTTGAACCAAAATAAGAAACTAAAAGGATCATCGATGTTTCGTTAAATATTTCTTCACCATAGAAGATGATAATTCTTAAGAGTCTACATAAATTTTTTAAACATTTTATGAAAAATTTTAAGAATTTGGAGTCATTTAAAAAAATTTAACCCCAGACAGAATCTATTGATTCCCTTTTAGCAAAAATGAGAAAAAATGACAGGTATTTCTCCTTCTTCCTTCCTCCTCTCATGTTTGTTAGCTATATTATTATTTTTACATTGTCAGGTTTCAATGTTTCCATCTACCTTTGTAACCACAATTATTGTGGTTGTTTTGCTCTGGTTAAATATCAAGTGGGCTAAAAAGCACAAGTTTCTCCAAGATTTTTTTTTTCATTCCTGAGCCTTTTTTTTTTTTTTTTTTTTTTTAAATTAATCCCTACGGGGGCTAGATACCATCTTTGAGTAGTTTGTTTAAGAAAGATTCATCATATATTCCCTAAGTTCCTAAAGCTTGGGAAAGGCTGTTACCCTTATGTTTAAGGGACAATGTGGCCAAGTATTAAATTTGGGGGTCATACTTATTTTTACCTTCAGAGCTTTATAAATAGGTTCTTCAGTTTTGCCACGGAGAAACAGGAATCCAAGCTAATTTCTTCCCCTTCGTACATGTTTTGTTTTTAAGGTCTGGAAGCCATATGATTTTTCCATTATCTCTTAGGATCAACATCTTTATCAGGGTATGTCTTAATCATTCGGCAGTGGTTTATTTTCCTGGATTTGGCAGACCGTTTTGATTTTAGTAGATTCAAAACTCTACACAGAAGTGTTCCACTCCTGTTCTGTTGGCCTCACTTCTCCCTCACCTCTTTGCAAATGATGCACATAAATAAAATGGTAGGCATAGATATTCTAAATAATTCTGTTTGTTCCTTTCAAATTCTTCTTTCGTTGACTGGAGCTGGTGATCTGTTGGGAACATGGAGAGGTGAGCAATGAGCTAGAACTGTCTGCAGCAACTACTTGGGAATCTGTATTGAGTATCTTCACAGTGTTACTTCCTTTATCCCAACTCATCTGTCCTCTGAGATGTCTATGTCCAAGATGTTATATGTTGCTACAACAAAACCGTTTAGGTGATTTTTGTGTTAAATTCTGGCACTGTCTGCTTCTCAGTTTTTATCTGGAGTCTACGTTCGGCTGATATTTTGTTTACTTTGTTTATCATTATTTTTTAAATGTCTCTATCAATATTTTCTCAAAAGCTCAAATACACAATTAACTTAGTTCAACTACCTAAACATACCCTCCCATCTCTATGTACTCCCTTCTAAAGCCCTCCAAACTCCTGCTCCTGGCTGAGATTAAGGCCATTAGTGACGGGTGCACAGAAATCCTGATTTCCCTTTTCAGATGTTCTATGGGTCCCCTGAATTTTCCCTATCAGGACTTTATTCACTTTTGTGATGAAATATGATGTCTAAAAGGTTAATGGGAGGTAAAACTTGAGTCCTTAAATGTCCAAAAGCATCTTTATTTTATTTTCACTGTTAATTAATAGTTGGGAAGTGTATAAAATTTTTGATTGGAACCATTTCTCTTTAGTTTTGAAGGTACTGCTTCATTGTCTTCTGGCTTCCCATACTGCTTTATTTCCCCAGTTTTATTGAAATAATTGACATCTAACAATCTATAATTTTAAGGTATGCAATGTGTTGATTTGATATGCTTAAGATATTGTAAAATGACTACGGCCACATTGCTTTTAAGAAATTTGGAGCCACTCTTATTTCTGATCAGTAGCATGGATCCTGTCTCGCTTCTGGGGTAACTTTTGGAATTTTCTTTATATTTTTGGAAATCTAAAATTTCATGATGATGTGCTTTCATGTAGATCAATTTTAATACAAGGTGTTGGAAATTTTTTGGATATGTTCAGTATGGAAACTTATATCCTTCTTTCTTTCATAGCAGCCTGTTAAAGGATGTAATTGCTTTTCTTATCTCTGAGAATAGTATTTAGGGTTTTTGATGTTTTCTCCTGCTATCAGCATTGCCTCTGTTACCTCTTAACCACATTTTTCAGTTTGTTTTCATATCTTTTAAGTTTTATGAGTCTCTCTGGTTTATTAAGAAATCTTTCTGATTTCTGTTTTCTAAAAATGTGTTGACATCTCTCATTCTCCCTTACCTCCTTTCCTATTCCCCTTAATGTCATTTTAGCAAGATATTCAAAGGGAGAGAAGATAAATGCTTGTGGTCTATCATTTCAACTGGTGAGAGAGAACATGGGAAATCTATGGTCTTGCCTAATTTTTCCAGTTTTAGGCATTCATTAAAGATTGCTTCCTTTGGGCTTGACTAAAATATATAATTAAAGAGAAGGTCAGTTATTACATGCATGTATGTTACAAACCCAGCCTATTAAAAACAAAAATCAAAGGCAGAGTAAAAACAGGATAACTTATCATTAAGGGTGAGCAGTATATCCTGAAAAATATAAACCTAATAATTAAATAATAACAAATTTTTAGTTATTCCTGGTTTCTGCATTGTTACTTTGCTCTATATTTTATTTTATTCTGCTCTAAGTTTAGGTCAATCTGTATGGGTGAAGACAATATTTTAAAAACCACTGGGATGTACTTTAACTATTTTATAAACTGGAGTATTGTATCTACAACTGAGTAAAATAATATTTAAAATTAAATCCCAGATGCTTGAAAATTCTCCATATATTCTCAAGGGCTAGTTTCTATAACATGAATCTTTCTATCATAACATATTTGGAACACTTTTTCTGATTTCACCAACACCTTAATACAATAAATATTTTTACTTCAAGATATTTGAAAACAAACAAGTAAAAATCTGGTATTTTATGCAAAAGGATATGTTCAACAAAGAGACTAGTTTTTGCTATGATAAGTTTGTGAACATGATTTGATTTGGTATGTCTTTTTAGTAAGAGAATTTAATTCAGTTTAATTGTAGCAAATCTTGATAAATTGTATTGTGCTTCTGTTTATTTCATTCCATTGCCTATCCACAATATATGTAATAGCCAATAAATTCAGCCAACTATTTTTCAGGTCCAGAGAGAGACGTCTTCAAGAAAACAGAGTATGATTGACAGTTCCCTTCAATTAGTAATATCGTAATATCATAAATATTTATATATACAGTTATAAACAAACTATTATTACTTTAAGAAATGCAATTTATCCTCAGTGATAGTAGCTTTTAAAGTTAAAATGCAGAATTTAAACATTTTAGTTCTCTGGAATTTTATGCTTTCTACAAAAAAAAATTGTTCAGATAATGTAGTTCTCCACTAATGATTACATTTCACTTATTTTTAGATATGCATGCAGCATATAGTAATCATTATGTGCTTAAAAAGTATTTGTGTCACTAAATACATTACTTGGAAGAATTGTTCAGCACCAAGAAATGAAAGATTTTAAATAAAATTGTATTCGTTCCAAAGCTTCTATTTAAATCTTTTGTATTTCCCAAAGCTTCATTAAAAATCTACTGAATTTCAGGTGGTCTCTTTTTTAGGTGAACTACATAAAAGCAGAAAGTTGCACCCATAGAGAAGAACTAATAAAGTGCAATCTAGTTAATTTCTAGGACATATTTATTAGATGCTAAAGGGAATTACCCTCTCCAGAGAGAGGATTACATCTCGAGGGATTAAAAGATTTGTAAAGCTACTATCCTCTCATAATGAAGGGCTTATCAACTGAGAATGTTTTCAATCATAATACTCAAGAGTATATTATCATATCCGTGAACATAAGCTATATTGTAGGCTATAACAAAATATGATACTGTATATTTTAATTGCTTTTGTAAGATTCACATATTTGTAACTATTCATCAGTACATTATGAACTTTATTAACCCAGACAAAGCACTGTCTCATTTATTTGGTATTGTGGAAAAGAATTCCATGTAAGTGAAATAAGTAGGTAGAAAAAGCCTATTCTTTTACAGTAGGTTAATTACTGTGAGGTTGATATGGTTCAACTTATATACCAAAAAATTCATATATTAAGTATTTTAGATAGATATGTTCCTGGAAAGTTTTACATACTTCATTTTTTTAAAGAAAGATTTTATTTATTTTTAGAGAGAGCAGATGGAAGGGAGAAAGAAGGGAAGAGAAACATTGATGTTGATTGGATGCCTGTCACACGCCCCCAACCCGGGACCTGGCCTGCAACCCAGACATGTGCTCTGACCGAGAATCAAACCAGCAGTCTTTTGGTCTGCAGGATGATGCCCAACCCATGGAACCACACCAGCCAGGACTCTACCTCTTTAAATAGCATTTATTAGACCTAATCATACATTGCCTTGATTATTATGATCCTACTCTACTGTCATAAGAAGCTGTGCTCAGAACTATAGAAGGGTTATATAGCTAAAGGGCCATGTAAGTAAGTGAGAAAGTTGCTTTATTATGTTATTTGGACACAGACACTTTTTGTTTGCATGCCACATACAGAAATATTCTGTCTTCCATAAAAAAAAAAAAAGGCCCTTGCTCGCTTTCTTTCTACACTATTCAACCCACTAAACCTGCCTTCCCATTTGCCACTTTTGATGGAGCCTCAGATGCAACAAATACTTTGTTTGGTTTCTTCTCAGCCAGCCTGCTAAGACAATAAACAAAGACAAATGGCAACTGACACTAAGCCTCAGTGTCAGGGCGAGAAGAGCAGTGAATGGGGATTGTGAATATTAAAATGTTCTCTCTAAAAGTGGGGACTGTGGCAAACTGGATACCACATACACTGCCGTCAATCTAAACTCCCAAGAACTAATGCCTTTTAGGAAGACAGATTTAGTGCTGCCAGATCTTCAGTTCTTCATTAGAGACTTGAAATCATTTTTTTTTAAATGTGGGTCACTTATACTTAATTATTAGCAACAGAACAAACAAAAACAAAAATAACTATAGATCAACATAATGGGAAATAAACAAAACCTGTTTGTGAGATGAATATGTCCCATGAAGCAATCATTTGGAATCTCTGCTCTAATGTTCCCACACTCTGCTATGTGATTTTTAAGTCTTTCTATGTATTTCTCTGTCTCCCCTGTTGTCACAGCTATTTTTCAGTGGCTCCTAAGGTTGTTGTAGAGCTTGAGAAATCAGATAATCTTAATTGTTACAACAGTATATAAAGTTGGAATGAATGGGTTCTGCAGTAGTAAAGGACAAGAGGTTTCTTCGAAAATATTTTAATTTACTTTATTGGTTCCAGCATGACAGCACAGGGCAGGCTTTAAAGAATTATTTACTATTGGTACAATACTAATGCAACTTAGGAGTGTCAGAGGGACAAGCAAGAGGAGCAGGTGCGATGTTTTACTACCTTATTACAGCATTCCCCTTTCAAGGTAGAAGATGTGATCAAAATTGTTAAGACTGTAAAATTTCCAAAAGCTAAATTAGGATTATCCTTTGGTACCTAAGCAAAGCATGAGTATCTCCAAATCTGTATTCTTTCTTCCATCTAAAAATATCTTCTAATAATTTCTTATCATCTGCCTTTATTTTATAGAAGTTCTTATTATGGAAATTCAAAAACAAAAGTACAAAGATTTTATGCATGTATTGTATTTTGTGGTATCTATTTTAATTGTAAAAGTGTTTTTATTCCATAAGTCGCAAGCTTTTGGTTTGTGTTGTAGTTGAAGTTGACTGATCACTGATCTCCAGACAATTGAAATTTTACTGTAGTATATATAAGAAAAATCATCATTCATCGTATTGACTAAATACTTAATAAAACAGAGATTTGTGTTTTATTTCAGTAAGTTATGAGACTGAAAAACTTTCCTTGTATATTTCATCAACTTTTTTGTAATAAAAATAAAAACCATTAAGTTATTTTGATTTTATCTTTATAATAAATCTAAGCTTAAACCAAAAGATTTAGGCCACATACTTCTGGAAAGTATTTCATATTTCACAGATCTTACAGAGCTTACAGTGAGACATTTTCTGCTACATTAAATTCTTTACTTTAGATTTTTAATTTAAGCAATTTTAGGTTTCGTTGATACTTATATATTTAAAAGAAAGTATCATTGAAAATAGTTAATTAAGGTATATTTATAGTGGTATTAGTCAATTGTATATTAATTATTGAAAATTTATTTTTGAGTACTTTCAAAGTACTCTAAACACAGTATCTCATCCTCACTGTAACATTGCACAGTATTAGGTTGAACCAGATGAAATTGTTATTTTTGTATACTGAATATAAGCAAATGCAAACAGCTCTACCTATTATGTATTATTAGCGAAGTCTTTTCTTACAAAGAGAAAACTGAGCATACAGAATGACCTACCCATAGTCACATATATTAGGTAGGTAACAGTAGAGCTAGGGTTCACACCCAGGTCCACCAGGTCCCAAAGCCTGTATTCTACACAAAAGAGCTACTATGGTGGGGGCATGTGATAGCTGAAGACAGAGAAAAAGGGAAAAAGGTGAAAGATAATTTATTAACTAAAAGAGGGTACAGTTTGCTTGGGGAGAAAATAGTAATATCACAATTAACCAGGAAAAATGGAAATCATTATACCACAAAGTACAAAATGATGGAACATTTGCTTTCACACCATGATCTGAGCTTTATGTTGCAACCTCAGAAGCAGTCTTGCTCTGCCCCTCTTCATTTCCAGAACTGTTTCAAGGCCATCAACGTCTCAGGTCATGAGTTGGCAGGAAGGAAGCCCTGGTCTTACGATCCAAGGACTACAAGTGCAGCTTTCTCTAATACACTATAATTACCTATCTATAAGAATAACATTTTGACTTTGCTATGGGTACAGACACTATAAAAGAATGAACTTCTAATACCTTAATGACTCCAAGTCTAGGCCCCTCTCCAGAGCCCCATGTTGCAGTTTTGCATCTGGGGCTTTACCTAGATGCTCCAGAGGTGTTCAAAGGCAAGTCCAAAAATAAACCTACCAGTCTTGAGTGATTACTCCTCCTACTCCCTACCGGGTGATGGCACCAATCAGTTGCTCAGAACCAAGCCAGGAGAGACATCCTTTACTCCTTCTTTTCACCAGCATTTATATTTAATCAGTAATTTATTATCGATCTGCCTCCTAAAGAGCTCTTCAGTCTCCCCAATTTCTCCATCCCCACTGCCTTTGCTCTAGTTTGGACTTCATTATCTCTTGCTGACCAGTGACACAGCCCAACTGGTTTCCTTGCCTCCAGTCTTACCCCACTTTAACCTAGCTTTCACAGAAAAGAAGCTTTCTGGTACTTTTCACTTCCTAGTTTCCAGTTATATCAAACGTATTTAAAAGATTAAAAAGCAACCTCTCAGGGCTTAGACCCAAAAGCAGGAACATAATAAACACTGGATAACAATTTTCTACCAGGTAACACCCACTGACAAAATTGGGCCTATATACTTAGGTTCTTAATGGAATGTTTATGCATAACAATAATCAAATATAATAACAAAACCAAAGTGTATTTTCCCTAAATAAAATCACTGAAGTATCAAAGGTATAAAAGAATAACAACTTCAATGCTTATGTGTTATCACTCTGGGAAAATACGTGTATAACTGATGCTGAATTGCTATTTAACTTTTTATTCTAGGAGTTATATTCCAGTAGATTGCTAAAGAATCCTGAATTCTGCTGAAGTACCTCTGGTACTTCCCCCGTTCCAGGAGCGGAGTATAAGGAGGAGGAGGGTAGAGAGAAACAGAGGCAAGAGGAAAGCGAAAGCCCAAGTTAAGGTGGATTCCCAGTTTCCTGTTTACAATTCAAACAGGGTCAGTCATCTCTCTCTCTCTCTCTCTCTCTCTCTCTCTCTCACTCTCTCTCTCCCCCCCCTCTCCCCCACCCCCCCCTGCACGCACAACACAATAACTGCATTATGACTCTTTATAAAATGCAGCGTTTAACAAAATAATCATTAACACAAAAACAAACTCTCCTTCATAACTATAAAACTGGATTCTGTATCTTCTTAAAGATTTTCTGTTTACAAAATACTTGATGTGTTTCTAAAAGGACCTTATCCCCAAGACAAGATTTCATACATTATTTTGTTCAATTCCTTTTGCTTTGATTTCTCACATAATCTACTTTTGCTTACTGAGCAGGAGTGTCCTTGAAACAAGGTGTGTGAAATGCCGCCTCAGACTTCTATGTTAATATGCGTTTACTATTTGGGCAATAATGTATACCTAGCACGTAGTGTATACTGCAAAAATGGGAACTTAAAATACACCGAATACACACAATCACAGATACCTGTAGTTAAATACAGCCAGTAACAGGTAAACATAATCATTAAATCAGAACATATATGTGTGTATGTGTATATGTATGTATGTATGTATGTGTGTGTATCCTCTCTGGATATATAGATGAGGCTATATAACTCACCTACACTAAAAGACCATTTTCAAGCCTTTGTCCATCTGGAATTATTTTCAGAATGGAATTTCATATCATACTTTGGGTAGAGACTTGCCTTTTAATACATTCTATATGTTTCATATTTTCTCTGGCCCTCACCTGCCTCAGGCAGCTGAAACTCCCCCCTCCCTCCCCAGTAATCTGAGGGTCTATCTTTGTGCCTCTGGGCAACATTTCTTGAGAATAAAATATGGCACTGCAGTCAAATTCAGCAAGAATATAAAGGCTTGACCCCACTGGGAACCAATCTGATATTATGTCCAAATGAACTGAAAAGGAAGAAAGGCAGACTTCATGCCTAGTGTGTACCTTTTCTTTTCCCCCTCAGGGAGTCTGGCAAATCTGGTTAAATTCCCTAGATCCAAATGTACCTTTTGACATTTTCTTGGAAACTAAACAACAGGTCAGTTAAATGGTGAGAATAATTTTTATTAATACATATTTTTTGAAAGCATGTTCCTTAAACATAACAGGTACTGAAGATATATTATATTTAGCATGGACATGCTAAATGCAAATAAAATCTCTATATAGAATTTATTACTTTAAGGTTCATATACTAAAGGATAATGGGTAAATATACTTTAAATATAAGTAAACTAAAAGATAAAGCAATATAGAGACTATAAATAATAACAAAATGAACAAGTTTATGAATATGTGCTATCTGGTAACATCATGTTAAGTACTTTTATATGCACTTACTCAATTATCCTCATCCTATTCTTGTGATGTAGATGCTATTTCTGTCATGCAAATAAGGAGGCTACATTTCAATTGGGGTTGAATAACTTAAGGACCACAGTTAATAAGAAGCAGGAACAGGGTCTGTAGCCCAGGTCTGTTGACTGTCCAGGTTCCAGTATCTCACCTCATAGTGCTGGATAATTTGATAAAACTCATAAATGAATAAAGGCAAAACTATTTGGTGGGGTGGACATGTTTAGCAGCATGGCTAATAAATGTGAATTGTTCTGAATAGTAAACTAAAGTAACCAAAGAAATCCAAAGGCAACTAAGTAGTAAAATAAGCTTTTGTTTAAGCAGTATGAAGGAAAGAAAGATACTACACAGTCATGCACACAATATTTAGCTACTGCTCTTACATTAACTTAATTTTCTTTCAATTATGCATATCTTTGTAATACTGTCCATTCTGCATCAAAAATAATGCGATACTAGGGTTCAAGGGCAGACATTTCCTAGTCAGACTTAGAAATGTAGTCAATGCTTGAATCACAGTTAATATCTTAGTAAAATAGATAAAACCCTCATGACATGTACATTAATTCATTGATGAATGGGGAGAAAAATATTAGTAGCTAATTTGCACCTTCCTACCTATTGTCCTCTACCTCTCCTTGACCACATCATCCATTTACACTTCACACATTTACCTTGTAAAGCTCTATGAAGTGTGACTAAAGTGTAATGAATAAGTAATAGTCTTAAAAGACAACTGATTTGAAGGCAATAACAGTGATCTAAGTAGGAACATTCTAGTGTGTTGGTTAAAGATCAGTCACATTGCTTTAAAGATGACCTTTGTGCATTGCTACTGAGCAATTCCACGTGCAATAGTCACAAGAGTACACACAAGCTCAGTACTAAACACCTGTTGGAATCTCAGCACAGTGCCTGGCTCAGGACAGTTGCAAATGAATCTCCCTTCAAAGCAAAGCAATACAAAACAAAAAATGGAATCAACTATGTACACAAATAACTAAAAGGATTTTATTTAGTATTTCCTATAACTAGTAAGATGCTAAGAATTAATTTTCACTAGTTCTTAGTATTTAGGTTATTTAGTTGTAGTTAGATTTACTTGCTAATTTCACTGATATTTCAATACCTCCATCTGCATGCAGAGAAATCCATTCATTTATTTAATAAACTATTATAACTATATAGTAGGTTCCAGGCACAGTTCTTAAGGATTGAAATATGAAAGAATGGATTGGGTAGGAGACAGATAAAAATATATATTTTAAAGCCAAAATGTACATACATTTAAATTTAAAGGAATCTCGAGCAGCTAGAGGTGCTCGAGACCTTCACCCATTGTCCTTTATAAGATTATAAAGGGTGTTAAGTCTGAGAGGGAGGGATTGTTATTTTTTATTGTTAAAATAATTAATTAATCATTTACTTATTAAAAAAAGAAGAAGAATATATGAAAGGGTGAAGTGGGAGAGCTATTATGTACGACCCATGGGCATAGACTTGGGGGGGTTTGGGGGGGGTACTGGGTGGAGGGGAGCAAAAGGGAAAAAATTGGAACTATTGTAACAATATAATCAATAAAATATACTTTAAAAAAAAGAATCTTTATACAATTAATTCCCTATAAAGACCCAAGGGTTCAAAGATAGGGATACTCCTCTGTGTGCTGGAGTAGTCAGGCAGGACTTAGTTAGAAGTGGGCTGTGAGCTGGGCAGCAAAGCGGAAATGGCTAAGAAGTGATGAGAGGGCTTGCTAGAAAGGGAGAAGGTTTCCAGTCAGGGTACATACCTAGGTTGTGGGCTTGGTCCCCAGTTGGGGCATGCATGAGAGGGAGCCAAAGGATGTTTCTCTCTTACATGGATGTTTCTCCCTCCCTTCCCTTTTTCTAAAAATAAATATATAAAATCTTAAAAAAAAGGGGGGGGGGAGAGGCAGCAAAGGCTCTGAGGTGGGAACACACATGGCGCAATGGAGTTCAACAAGCATACCAGTGACTATATAAATCTATGGAGAGAAACAGTGGAAATCAAAGTGGTAAATACAGATTGGGGTCTTCCTAGGGGGGCCTTAAATGCTGGTTTGGGAAATTGAACTGTACTGAAAGCCCTCAAAACCTTACACTTATGAATCTGGGGCCAGAGATCCCCTTCTGAAAATTTTTTTAATGCTTTGCCAACACAAACTTTTGTTGACTGCAGCCACGCAAGCAGCCACAGTGATAGATTCTGTCCCTATGTTAATTATGACTAATCAAAACTGTGATACGTAATCTCAATTGCACATTTAAATGAGCATTAGTAGATGTTTAGAGCAACCTATGAGATTCTAGAGGGAAAAAAGAACAAAATTAAGTAGAAGTCTATAATGAGAATCAACGTTGACTGAGTAAAAATACAGTGAAGGAAGTATTTCTAGTCAGACCATCTGAAGACCCATTATTAACGCTAAGTGGATCCTGAGTAGTTCAGAAAGAACAATTGCACCAAATTTGCATGAGAAGAACCACAATTTGTGCATAGTCTCAAGTCTGTTAAATTGCTTTCAAATACCTACTATATGTGAACGTTTATTGCTCAGTGGCTACACATAACTTGCATATTCTTTAGACTAACAGAGCTTCAAACCATAATTGGCTACCTTGCCTAATGAGCACATGGAACTTTAGGAAGGTGGTTGAATGAAATCTTCTTCAAAATCCTTAAGCTACAATGTGCATGATGGAAATACAAAGAATAGCTATTAGTTCTGCAGGCTTTTGAAACATCTTCTCCCGGAACTAAAACATTTCTCAAGCCCATCCTGCATCATAAGCTTAAGTAGCATAATCTTACTTTTCTCACTAATTAAGGCCTTTCTGCTTCAGGGATTGTTCAAGAAAACATAATATGAATGGCAGCATCTCTTTTCCATCCTTGCCCACTGAATTCTGAGAGTTTAAATAAAAAATAAAAAAAGATGAATGCAGAGATGAGAGGTGAGTGGAAGGGCTGCGCGCAAAGATGGGGAGAGCTGTGAACGTTGATTAACGTGGCTCCCTGTTCCAAATTTAGTAAGCCTTGTGCTCGAGGCACTGGGACCTAAACAAAGTCGTCCGTCCTCCAGTTCAAGGAGTTTAAACCCTTCAGGGATAAAATCTTGAGGAAGGTTAAAAAAAAAAAATGTTTATACTTACCATACCATTATTGTTACTAAGAGGCTTAATGTATAGGATACATATAGGTTCCATTATAATAATCTGCTTCTTTAGGAAAGCACATTCACTTAATTATTCTTGGAGAGCTACATACATTGAATTAAAGTGACTTTACCATCAGAAACCTACAGCAAGCATCAGACTGAATAGTACTATAGTGTAAGCATCCATTAACAGGCCAGAGATGTCGGACATTCCAAGCATCCAGGGTATTCATGGTCCTAGCTAATGGCAATAAAACCAAAAGAAGAAATATGAGGCATAAAAATTGGAAGGAGACAGATTGATCAGGATTTTCAAAAACTATGATTACTCACCTAAAAAAAATGCAAGAGACTTAAACCGACAAACTATTAAAAATACTAAGGAAATTTAGTAGGTTGGCCAGTTACTAAAGCCATAAAACCAATTTCACTCCAATATAGTAACAAAAACCAGTTAGAATTTAAAAGAGAAAAAAAGATCTCATTAACAGTAGTAATGTGAAAGATAATGTTACACAGTAAAACTAACAAAACATGAAATAGCTTTGTGGACAAAATTATAAAACTTTATTCAAGTATGTAAAAGGCCAGAAATAGAGAGCTAACTCTAATTTATGGATGGAAAAATTCAATGCTGTAAATAAGTCCTTTCTCTTCAGAAAAACTTACACATTTCAGTGTAATCTCCCCAAAATGCCAACATAGTTTTTAAATAAAATTTTAAAAATTGATTGTAAATTAATATGGAAGACTACTGTGTAAAAATGAGGAAGACAGTCTTGAAAAAGAATTAAAGGGGGATAAATCTACTAGATTTCTAGTCAAAATATAAAGTAACAGTAATTAAAACAGTATGGCATTTGTGACAGAATAGACAAATGGACAGAAAAGATTCCGGGAACAGACCACTGAAAAAGAAATTTTGTCTATGAGAGAAGTAATATAACAAATCAGAGAGGAAAAGATGGTGATAAATGATGTAGAGACAGATTATGATCATTACATTAAAGATATGTAGATCCTAAACTCACATATGAAAAAAATTAATTATAGGAGGATTAAAGACCTAAATTTCAAAAGAAAACTGTAATAATTACAATACTATAGGAGACTATCTTTTTGACTTTGGGTTGGGGAGGGCTTACTTAATAATAGAAAACAGAAAATAGAAAACAGTGTTCACTTTGTGGTAGGCACTTTACACGTATTAACACATATACCTCACATCAATCTCTGAGGTATGTATGATTATTAACCCTATTTTATAGCTGAGGATTAAAAACATTGATAGGTTAGGTAATTTGTCCAGGATCTCTGAGTCAGTAAGTGGTAGAGCTGGAATTCAAATCTTAACTGTCAATATGTAAAGCATATACAAGAATAAATTGATAAATGTGGACCCATAAAATCTGATCTCTAAGCTAAAGGCAAGTAAGAGGCAAACTGAGAGAAAATATTTGTAGCATGTAGTAAATAATTAGTATCACAATTTTTTTTTTAATTTGTCAAAAGTCTACAAAAACAGAAAAATGGATAATGGCTACAAATAATTTAGGGAAGAAAACAATGGCTAATAAGTACATAAAAAATACTCAACACTAGCAGTCAGGAAAATACAAGTTAAAATATCACTGAGAGAACATTTCTTTTTGGGCAGAACAGCAAATAAAAAGGTCTGATAATACAAGGTGTTGGGACGAATTAGGAAAATGAACACACTCATACTGCTGAGGGAATTATAAATCAATGTGGCCACATTGGAGGGTAATTCAGAAGTACCAATTAAACTGTAAATGAACACAAATCAGGATCCAGACATTTACAATACTAACAGCTCACTTTATGGAGTGCTCACTCCGTCCCAGGCCTGTAACTCAGCACCTTATATAGCTCATCCAATCCTTATAACAACTCTATGATGAGGAGACTGAAGCTCAGAATGTTTAGGTAACTCAACCAAGGCCCCACAGCTAGTAAACTGAAAGCTGGGATTTAACCAGTAAAATATATTGCTTTTTTGCAGACAAGAAGGTCCACTGAGAAATTTAAAACTGTGAAAAATGAAAAGTAACTTAACGTTCATCAAATGGGGAACCGGTAAGTGCAACACAGTATATTCATTTCATGAGATTTACTGAGTGGTTAAAATAGGGAAACAGATCTAAGCATACCAGTAATAATTAACCTCAAAAGAATACTGTTGAATAAAGGCACATGTTGTTAAAAGATAGTTACACTGTCATTCATTTACATAAAAACAAAAAAAAATACCATATATTTTCAGTGGGTACATACATATTCATATGTATGAAAATAGTCTGAAAGAACCAAACCTGTCAATGTTTTCCACTAGTGTTAGCTAAAAGGAATTTCAGTTTTAGCTGCAACATTATACATGCTTTTAAAAGACACAGTATGCATATACTATCAGTGCAAATAAAATGTAATAATAAAGAAAGTTCACAATTTAGTGCCCAAAAGGCTTAGATTCAAATTCCAGCTTTGTTACTAACTTTTCATATTTGGCCAAGGACTTAAATAATTGTAAGAAAGGTGTAGTGTAAGGACATAAGGAAAAAAATAGGTCTGAGGTCTCAGGGGCCACTGGGACTCTTGGAGAGGGGTTTTCAGTGGCTTGACTAGAGTACGAAAGAACTCTTATAAGACTGTAAGTGGCTTCAAAGTACAGACTATATTTTATTTCTTTTGTGTCTTAATAGTGATTAGTTTTTCACAAAATAGGCTCACAATAAATACTTGTTGAAGGAACTTTAGGATGATATGCGTTTTGTGGAGGGGTGAGGATAGGAGGAGTTGAGGAAGCTGGTATAGACTACCGACCACCAATAGAGGAGACGTGAAGGAGAAAGAAAAGTGGTATTTTCGTGAAATTGACAGACAAGAGAGAGATTTGTTTTGTTGCCTTCATTACATTCTGAGTAGGCTGAGAGGGAGGTACAGAAATTGTGTCAGGTCTCTGAGCATCGCAGAGGAGATGGGACTAGAGGTGCACATATACAGACCATTGGGTTAGGAGAAGTAGCATTTCTTCTGCGATAGATGCGAAGAGATGATGGTGACGATTAGGACAATGATGATAAGTCATCTTGTCGGTCCCCTTGATTCTCTGGGAACACTACTTGGTACAAAAAAATTATAGCCGCTCTGACGATCTCTGAACCTTAAGTGAGGTAGATCCACAAACTGTTCAGTGCACCATACTCTAGAGACTAGGGGTTTGAATCAGGAGAGATGGAAGGATACGTTCTAATCCTTAGAATCCTTTCCTTTTATATCTAAGAACAGCATTCAGGGGTTAGCTTCATAAATTCAGCAAGTGAGGATGCTATTTGCTAAGGACAACAGTATCACTGCTCATTCTACAAATACTGACAGTGGTGCATGAAAATTCAAATCCAAATTAGGGCCAATCCAGGGCAATTGTAGTGCTGTTAAAAACAGCACAAAGACATATGCCACACAGGACTGAATGGGAATAAGTAATGAAACAAAACAAAACAAAAACAGAGGAAAAGATTTTAGATTTCACTCTATGAGGTTTGTTTTCACAAGAGGTAACTCACACAATGACGGCAGTATAAAGTATAACAAGGAGTCCACCATATGAAAGTTCAGCATTCTACAGAAACACTTCATTATAGATTTAGTAGGAAATCTAAATATAAAACTAGTATAATGTTTGCTGGTGGATCTAGCCTAAACCCTACAAGTAGTTCCCTGAAATCAGAAGAGTGCTTCAAACCAGAGTACAGTCAATTTAGGTATACTGATGAGGCACTAGAGTCACTGAGGAAGACTCCATTTATACCTCTGATTGCACTCCTCCTTTGAAAGGTGCATTGCTTCCAAAAGTTGTTAAGAATTAACATGCTGAAATAAGGTTGCAATAGTCCTACTGGAAATACCTAAATAATGAGATTGGATTAGTTCTCCCTGCTGAGAAATAAAGGGAATGATGGACAAGATAAATTTTCCCCAACTGATTTAAGCCTTGGCATCAAAGTCTGTATTTTTTAGGTTCACAGTTGCAGAGGACATTTGCTGGCAGCCTTCTCATTATTCAGTCACTTCCCTCCTTCCCTTGTCTTAAAGAATACTCAGCTCTTTCTGTAAGAATCAGCTCATCCCCATTCTTACCCGCACTCAGGTGGGATTAAACCCATCTCCAATTTAGGAATTAAGGCTTTAAAGAGCTTAAGGACACCTGTGAATCCCATCCAATGCGGACATCTGACATCAGTCAGTCCCACCAGAGCAAATTCTAGGACCTTGGCTCTAAATGCTAGGACACAGATTCTTTATTTCCTCAGGATGGTATTTGTGAGATATTAGGTCTAGAACTACTATAGTCCTTTTCCTACCACAGGAAGAGTCATCCTAAGAGCAACATCAATGAACAGAGGGAGGCAAAGTGGAAAGAACTGCAGAAAAACAGACCTGGAGCCTGAGAACCGAGAACTGCTGGTCCGAACCACACATGTACCTCTTCAGTTCCATGAGCCAATCAAATTCACCCCTCCTTTTTGGCTTAAGTCATTTGAGTTGGTGTTTTTACTAATTGCAAACAAAGGATACCTAACTGTTAATATTTCACTTGATTAATGCTTTAAAAAATAAATATGGATAGAACACTAGACTACAGTCTTCATCTTTGATAGAGACATTAATCAATGATCTTTTGTACAAAGAAAAGCTAGTTTCTTACTATAATTGCAATTTCATAATATATTATTTGCTTAGACCCAAGCATCCCTTCATTATTTTTGGCACTTCCAAAAATTTATTCCATATGGAATCTGGAGCGGGATGTTTGAATTCTAAATGGGGAGTCTCAACCATTCCAAGCTGCATAAAACATAAGTAAAACAGTTTTGCCAATTATTTTTATTTGTACACCCTGTTTTAGATCTGGAAATATGACACTAAAAATGGTCTCAGATTTAATGTTGATTTGTATTCAATGCCAACAATAAGAGGGAAAAAAAAACCCCAGTTAATATGCCTTTGGTATTTTTATTTTAGAGAGCTGCTATTTCATAAATGCAGTTTCCCAGATTAGGTAGGGGCTGGGGTGGCAGGATGGTTTATTCTTTATATGTAAAGAAAAATTTCCACCAATAGTCTGGAAAATATATACAACAGTCTTTTCTGCAAGAACTTATGAAAGTAATGAGATTTTCCCCCCTTGCTTCTAAGAAATTTACAGTGAGCCACATTGTTCTTGCGTAATCTAGTCTTGGGACATATAATTTTAGAACCTGAATGTACATTTTTGCATGTAAAAATAAAAGTAAATTTGGTACTTATAATAAATCAATAGCTAAACAGGAGAGCTGTGTTTACTCTAGCCTTGTCTGCTGCTGCCTTGTTCAACTGCTAATACCAAATACTTTAATCCGAACTTGACTTCCCAAACATTTCATCGTTATTGCTAGTTCCCGCTGTCTCCAGTCTGCGTTCACTCAGGCTGACGACTACTGGTTCAGAGAACCTGACACATCTGCCAGCAGACAAAAGACTCTTGGTGCCAGGTCTCCGAGCTCACCAAGAGGCACTGCTGGACTTCTCACCTCGTTGTTTGCAGATTATTTTCTCTCACTATATAAAGGCTCATTTAATACTTTCTTTGCTCCAGACAATAGATTTTTCTTCTTGCGATAGGGCAGTTTAATAAGAACCTAAATGGTGTCTTAAAAACCTTTGTGTAGTGCAGAGCTCACCTAAGCCCCGCTGAGTGGTGTAGATGGGGCAGTAAACACAAAGCCCAGATCTCAGGTATTAGGTCCATATTTATTCAATAAAGAGTAGGTGGTTTGAGACTATAATAATCAACCCCTTGTTTTCACAAGGTTTTATAAAATTTAAGACCACCTAAACATGTTTTAAGGTCATGCTTTTTAAAGTCTAAAACAAAATGTACAACAGAGATTGGGAAGGCTCTCAGCTGAGGCTGAAGTCTCTGTAAAAACCTCACGTTATCCACATCCTAGGTGAGCACACGCGTAGGTAGGGTTATCCCATTTACGCTAATCTTTTTCCGACACTGTAAATCTCCTTAAAGCTGCATCACTTTCTGCTTACCTTTTTAAAATGTAGTTTTACCAGATAAAAATGACGCCAAATAAAGATATCTGTACATAAGCAATTTTTGAGAAGACTGAGGAAACTCCAAGAAAATCAACAATAAATAGGCATTGTGTTTAATCACTTTAAGTGAAGTCTAAAATTTGTTGTTTTTATTCCAGAGCACATGCTTATGAGCATCTTTCTTCTTTCTTATATGAGAAAATAAACTTCTTAAATAAGCTATCCCATTTCCCGTGGCTGCCGAACATAAAATGTGCCATTTAACTAAAGAATATTTTACCTCTTCCCTTTATCCTATTCACTTCCCCCAAAATAATGTGCATCCTTCACCTTCAGAATAGACTGAATGAGAAAATGCTTCAAGCATACATGATTGAAGTTTGTTTTCTGTATGAAAAGTACCCAGAATGTGAAACCGTTTTCTCAACATGATAAAAATATAGTCTTTGAGCATGATCAAAGCTGTGTCACTAAGACAGAGGAACTTTTGGTCTAAGAATCCTATGTAGGATCTCCTGTTTCACAGTCTGTCAGGACCCTTCTATCCTTTCCCAGGGGCACTTCAAAGAAACGAGCAAAAGTTTCTTAAATATATAAACCTTAAATACATTTTACCCTGTTAACTTATAAATACTAATAGATTATGACCACCACCACCACTACTATTACAACTATTACTACTAGTTAGTGACAGAACTGTCAGCTTGCTGGAAGGGAACAAATACAGATTGGGAGAGGCTCCCCTACTTTCCTGTTCTAATTTCTAAGATACCTGAAGGTTTAAAATAATTTGTGAGGATGCTGGTAAAATCACAGCTGAAAACCTAGAGAATGAGCATTTTATAAAACCTAAGAATGAAATAATATCAAAAGCTTTAGGAAGCTGTGGATTTCTTAAAGGTGAAAGATGAAAGGAAAAGCTGCACAAGTAGCATACCAGGAAACAGATGGTCTTTTAAAAAAATAACCAAGAGTACGCCTTCCACAAGCATGCTTCTTAATTGTAGCATACTGAGCGCTTTTATGCAGATTATTTCAATTGCTAAGCGCAGAGCCGGATAAACACGGTTAGCTCACTGACATTAAATGACATAGTGTACTTGGAGCTCATCTACTATTTAGTCTGTAAACACCTGATATGCAAAGTTGTACGAAGAAACCAGTGCCAAGATGGTTTAAGATTAACCAATGTTCAGTGAAGATTTAAAAGCCTGACTTCCATATTGCAAAAGAGGCTCCCTTTCATATTTAATCAATGAACTCAGTTCCGTTTTAAGCACTCAATTTAGAATGTGTGATTTTCTTTCATTTTGGCTTATTCCTAAACAAGAGAAAGAAAGCTGAGAACTAGGAGTGGGGTGAGGGCAGGGGAAAAAAACAACTGAAGAGCCTCAAGAACGTATATGAGTTAAACTGAAGAAGATTTCACAAGAAAATTTCAGAAGCAAGTAGATTACTGACTTTACCTTCCACTGGGCAGACTGAGAAATAAAGGTTGAAATGTGTATTTCACTTTAGCACAGGATCATAAAAACATTAATGTGACGTCATTTAAGGTCTTCTACACGGCTCAGTTTGGTGTGCCCTCATTTTGTGCTGAGGAAGCCTTTCAGTGAGAGCACAGGCAGGTCTACACACACTTGGGAAATCGAATTGCTCCCTTGGCTCCCTCGCAGGAGACCAGTGCATGCAATGCCAGCCAGCGCTGAAGGAAGAGAAGCTGATCCCCACTGAGAATCTGCACACCACTGCTGCTCACCGCCTTCCTTCAATGGCTGCACCCTCCCAGGGGCACAGTTCAGAGCTGGCTGGGGACTCCTGCACACATCTGAGATTAGAGGACCCTGTTACTCAATGCCCAAGATATCTGAAAGGAAATTGGATCAGTTTTCTCATTAATTGGGGTACTAACTTTCCAGACAGACCTTTCTTGGGACAAAACACTTTGAGAAGATTATGTGAACTCTTAGTTTACTATTGCTCTTACTGATCCCAGTAGCCAGTCAATTTCTGAGAACAAAAATTTGGAGGTTTGCATTAACATACCTATACTGCTGGTCTATGTACAGGGTGGAGCAAAAGTTAAGTTTACAGTTGTGAGTACACGAAAGCACAGTTTGTTCTTGTATTATCATTTATTAATAATTGTATTATTTTCCACAAGAACAACTGTAAACCTATTTTTTGCCCCATCCTACATACTTAAAAACAAACACTGACATAACTATTTATATAGATCAATGTTCAATAAATCTATATATTTAAAAGTTACATTATTGACATATATCTCTGTAAATGGAATAAATAAAATAGTAGTGCTACACTAAGTTATGGAAGCAAAGTGCTTCTACTAGACTTAAAGTTTTTCAAAGACCAGGAATGTGTCATATTCCTTGGTTGATTCCTGGTGGTTAGCCTTGCTAGGGTAGTAACTTTACCAACCAATCTTTGCTTGGTCCTCCTCTGGCATTAGTTTCCTAGCCCAGGAAACTCATGCATGATCTCTTGTTTTTGTTCTACTTATATTTCAAAGTTGCCTCTCTCTCTGCCTGCATTACCTGTGGATTGTACTTTGGGGGAAGGGGTATTTTACAGAACCTGGGCATTTGACAACTTAGTTTTCAAGTAGTATCTCTATTTTATGTTATACCGTAGTAAAACTCTGTTTACTTTGCAACAAATACTACTTGTATCATGTTCTTTTTATAGACAGAGAAACACATTTTTCACTGAGTCAGAAAGAGGAAAAATATGTAGGGTACTGACTAAATGAAAATTGGATTCCTTGTTTTGGCTACTACATAAAAAATTAAGACTATAACTCTGGCAGTCTTGACTCCTCTCTTCCTTTCACAACTGTATTTGCTCAGTTAGCAAGTCCTTGTTGGCTCTGCCTTTCATTAATCCAGAATCCAACTTCCTCCCATCTCCTCTGCTATCACTGGGATCCAAGCCAATTTCCTCTCCTGCCTGGTTTACTAATGATCGCAAAACCTCCTAACTGGTCCCTCTCAATCTGCCTTTGTCTCCCTAGAATCTATATTCATAAACAGTCAAAGGGATCCTTTTAAAGTGAATGAGCTCAAGGCCCTCCTCCTTGCAGGAGCCATGACTGGGCTCTCACCTCACTCAGGAGTAGTGAATGACAAATGCCATAAAGGCGTTACACACCCTGGCCCTCTTTACTACCTGTTCTTGTTTCTTATTGCTCTTGCTCACTCCTTTACAGCGGCCCTACTCTGCTCTCATCACTCTTTTTTCCCACAAACCGTCCTCCCATCTCATAGTCTTTGCACCTACCGTTCCCTTCACCCAGATATGCTCAATCCTCCCTCCCCCAAATCTTCATGTTCATGCTCTCACCTCTTTCAGTTCTTTTCAAGTTCCCTTCTCAGTGAGGCATCTTTCACTCTGCTTGTTAAATGGCATTTCTTCCCACCCATCCCCCTTGTCCTGCTTTATTGGGCTCTACATCTTTAGCTGATTTTACTTATTTACTTACATTAGAGTGTAAAACCCCCTGAGGGCAAGGATTTTTGCCTATTTTCTTCACTACTTTATCTCCAGCAGCTAGGACAGGGCCTGGGGGAAAAGCACTCAAAAAATACTTCAAGAATAAATGGAATGATGGATAAACAGAGCAACCAAACAACCTTTTAAGATTTCATTTTATGCCACAGTTACAAAATGCATGCCCAAACCTTAAGCCAAAGCAGCAAAGTTATTTAATGTTGTGAATCTTCTTCAGCCACCAGATATTTCAAAATAACATATTAGATCTTTTTTGACAAATTTGCAAATTAAGAATCCAAGTGACCGTACATTCATATGGAAACTGTGCATGTGAATCTCAATATATGGCTCACAAGTCTTAGCAGCACTTGACACTTAATCAGCAAAACTCTGGTAGCCAGGAAGACTTCATTCAATATTTAGGTGGCTATAAGTTACTATAAAGGATTGGAATGACCTATCTCAATATGAATCTGAGAAGAATTTTTAGATGGTCATCTTTAACGGACAATGGGGTAATGTCTGGGACATGACTAAATTCACACCCCAGTTCTGAAGTGAAGTTTTAAGAAAACAGAATGACTTCTGTATAGTATCTTTTGTAAATCTAGCAGAAACCAAATTAATATCAATGCCAAAGGCAGAGTGAATCTTTCTCCAGGAAGTGCTAATCCTATAATAAACCTGTTGAAGAGACAGGTTTAATGTTCACCAAGGCTAAGTTTAAGAGGTCTCCACTGTATAATTTATCACTACTAAAAGTTTCTGCTTTCCTTTAAAAGCCATGAAAATTGCTCCATAATCCCACTAGGAACTAGGTTGTTCATGTCAGGACCATGGTATACAATTCATTTCTATTTTTATAGCACTTCTTTGTTGATTCTTTGTTGAAAAAATATATGTTATTATATATACTACAAAGCCACAAGATATAGTCAAGTGAATATTCAAAGGAGAAAATATTTTAAAACTCACATTGCTTGACTACAATAAACTAAGTAAAAACAGCATTATATTGTTCATCTAAGAAAGTACAACAATGTAAATAGAAGGTTTCAGATTTAAATGGGAATGAAGGAAGTGGTCATGGAATTTTTATTTCCAACCTAGACAAAAAATTAATTATACATTCTTAACACAGTGACCACATTATAGTCCATGAGGTTTATTCAGAAATTATATAAGGTTGAACATTATATACTTGTAAAAGAGAATATGTGCTATATTTACCAAGTGCAATAGTATTCAAACTTAATGTTGCAGGAATCTAAAGAGAACATTTTTTTTGTATTTACATGTCAAATTCATAAAAATAAATCAATAAAAACAGTTGTTAAACATTTATTTTTTTTTTTCTGCTTTAAAAACAGACCTATTTAAGAACTTGTGCAGGTCTACATGCACAAACATAATTCTTTGCTGCCAGGGTCTATCTTCAGGGAAAAATCAATTTACAACAATAATATTTATTAATAGTCAAAAGAAGACTGGTAAGGTCTGAGGAGCTTTCTGTCAATGGTAAACTGGAACCTTCCTTAGATGTCAGTTCAGAGCATTATTTGGTAGAGTTTTAAGTGGACGTGTTAGGAGGAGATGTGCTAGTTTTTGAAAATTCTAAAGATTTACCCCCAACTTTTGATTAAAATTTCAGATTTTTGCCAGAGGCTTCTTGCTTTAGAAATGAAATCTGACTTGCTCTCCACCTCCCTCCTCTTCATTTTAGTGCCGTACACAATGCAGAGGGCAGTAGCTGGGCCCGTAGGCTGCATTCCCATACTCACGACAGCCTGTATATGCCACATATTTTCATATACAACATTAGAATATTAGTAACACAAAAGTTGGTATCCATTAGCTCTTCAAATATATTTTTCATAGCTCAAAGTAATACAGTTGAGAAGCAGAAAGCAGTGTGGCAAAGGGCAAGGCACAGGAGGGTTGGCATGAAGGAAAGGGCTGGTCATAAAAAGAAATGGAGAAGATAGAGGGAGTGAGCCAAAATTTTCTTATTTGTTATACAAAACACAACACCGCATAGAACTTGAAGAGCTGAATACAAGTGGGCTGTTGTTATGGATGCTGTAAACCAGATGGGGCATTGAGAGCTGCCAGGGTAAGAAGCCCAGCACTTATACTTCACTGGTGAGGAGTTAAGATGGCTGGCACAGATTCCTCTGATCTAGGAAGGGGAGCCAGGACCAAACACTGCATTACAACTCTGATCTTAGCCAGGAAGCAGGGCAACTGAGAAGTAAGATCAGAAGACAGGCACCTGATAACAGAAACCAGGCATGGGCCAGAGATTTGGCCATGGACAAACATTCACAACCTAGGCTGGGAGAGGGAGACATTCCTCCTCAATCTATACATAAAGGAAATCTCTTCTCTTTTATGCATGGGCCTCCTGTGCCTGAAATTGGGGGGAAAATACTTGATTTCTCTCTCTTTTTCTTCTACCATTGCTAGCCCTCCCCCTTCTTTCTTGATTTCCAGGGTTGATATAGTCATACAACTCAAACCTGATTTGGCTCAGATTTACTGAGACCTTATTCAATTCAATTTCAATATCTCTGGAGCACCTGCAGAATACAAAGTTCACATTTCCTGTGACCACAAAGGTAGGACAGTACTATTGGAAGCCAGCAGAGTGAATCATGGGTCCTGAAGCCTGGGGCAGGGACCTGGGTATCACCAGGTGGATTTTGAGCAAAGATGTCTGCCACTGGCTTCCCCACTCAGGTACCGAGAGATGACAGGAAAGCCAGAGAGAGACCAATAACACCTGAAACATTTTATTTCCAAAATGGGTTGAGGTCAGAAAGAAATACCACAAGGCACGCTGAATCTTTGAATGTGGAAGGTTTGCAATGTGTGCTGTAGGCACTAGAGTGACTAATATGTATGAAAGTCCACAGGACCGTTTCACCGTGTAATACATTACAACATCTGAAAAATCAATGTCCTAGGGCAAAGAAAGATGAATACAGAGCTTTTCAATTATAGTTTTTTTTTCCCTAAAAATATTTCTCCCTTCAAATAGATTCAAGTGCAATGTGATATTGTTTTCATTATGGTTAAGAAGATGTTGAGTCTATGCAAGTATCTCACCCAGTTCAATCCCACTGGGTAATAACCCACTGGGCAGAAGACTATACAGACCCTGAAAACACAGTAGGTTAATAAACTCTCCCTGAGAACTCAGTGAATGAGGATGAGATCTCTTTAGCAACTGACTTGCCTGTTTAACAGTCTAGCTGCACCCAATTTCTTTAAGATTGACTTTCTTTTTTTTAAACCAACATTTTCTGTTGGCAAGTACATGGATTATGGTATTGTTTTAAAGCAAAATTTCCTATCACTTTCACATCTTCAGAAATATAACAGAAGCAATTCTAAAACCCCAGCTTCTTCATATTCAGTGAAATAAGAAACCAGAGTCAGTTTACTCTAACGGGCAGAAACCTAACTTCAATCTCAATTACCCAAAAGGCACAGGATCACCTTTGAAATCACAGGCCTGCACATAAATGATGTGATTTCAAGAACAAGCTTGGAGACTTCCCAACTTCTTCGGGGCAGAAAGGAATATTCTAATAGGACATAAAGCGTTCATTCTGTGTTTTCAAATAGGTGGAGCCTATCTAGTGCCTACAGCACTCCCTACTAGTGTTCATAAGGTATGCAGAGAACACTTGTCAGTCTTGTTGTAGTGCCAAAGCCCTTTATGCCAAACCAGATTTTACATGAAAGGCCAATAAATAATAAAGTCAAATAGAGCATGCCTCTGTGGCCATGGGTATGCAGTGCATTTGGGGGTAGGAGGAAAGGGAAGACGTGAGGCTGGAGTCTCAGTAGTGTTAGTGCACAAAATGCGCTTGATAAATATTTGTTAAAAGAATAAATGACCTATCATTTCAGGAAATGTTCTTAAGTCCCATGGCATGTTTATCTCAAATATACTCAGCCTGTCCTTTCATCTGGTGGCATATGATGGCATTTTCATCTTATTCCTGGTCTTGCTCAGTAGATTCTGTAACCAGGGAAGGGCTGGGGTGCTTGAGCCATGAGAATGTGGAGATTTATTGAGCCTTTGATTCCTTCTGTTTGCTGGCTGATTTCTATCGTCTTAACTCCCAGGTACTTCCAAATATAGTTCCACAGCTGCCTGGCACACTGACCAAGAGTGTCTGCTGCTGGCATCTGCCCAACCCCTGCCCTTAGTGCTCCTCTGTCAAAAAACCAGGGGTCTGAAAATCACAGCTTCTATTACTGAGAGGCTGTGTCTTTCTCAGACTTTTATATTATTGCTGCAGTGAAATAAAACGCATTCTTTTTAAACTAGAAAGAGTTAAGATTATTCCCTAAAACACTATGGTACTTGATATGCTACATTTATTTTCAAGGACACAGGGTTCTTAATTTCCATTCTTTTACTGATTCTTTCAACAAAAAAATTACTGAATGCCTACTCTATGGGAAGTACTGTCCTTGACATTGGGTATAACAATGAATAAGACAGATAAATTCTTTTCCTCCATGGCAGTAACATTCCAGTGGGAGAAACCAGACAAACATACAAAATAAACATAGCAACAAGAATAAATGAAGAACACAAGATAGTGATGAGTGTGCTGAAGAAAATAAAACAGGATGAGGTGATGGAGATGAGGGGTCAGGAAGAGGAGTTATTTGACATGAAGTAACCAGAGAAGTTGTAGCTATGAGGTGACGTCTGAGCTCAGTGAGACTTTTGAGAGACTGTTCCTTTGAGACCTCACTTTGTAGCCTTCACCAGGAAATACCAAAAATATGAAGGAAATGCATAAAATATCTTTTTATTTGTCTGCATTTATTTGGTTTAGTTTCCACTAAAAGCTAAGCTTCATGGCAGAGAGCCACATACATTTCTAATCAAGTACAAGGAGTCTTATTAGAGAAACACTTATTACATGTAACTGGGTAAAATACTCCAGATGGCATCTGGGCATTTGCATAGAGCTTCATGTCAAACTGATAATCATTAATTAAGGTGTAGATTATTCAGCATCAGCAGGGCTGAAAAAAGATACATAAGTGGCCTGGCCAGCACCAGCGCTCCATAAAACTTCCAAGCAGGCAAGGTTTGGCCTTGAGGCTGCTCTATTCTCCTTCAAGAATTCTCTTTTTATCATTTTCACCACCAATATACCCAGTCTTCTTCATACTTTGCAGTTTGGCAATTCTGGACTTAACGAAGTAATTGAAAGGATTTGCTCTAAAATGAATGTGAGGAACCCTCCTTTTAACCTAAAAGCAATTTCATCAGATGATCTGTTTTAAATTGAGTAAGCCATCCATCACAAAATACTTGAGACCATTTTAAAAATGCAACAAAATTTCTTGTGCCTAATAATACCCTTGCTCAGCTGTAGAGGCAAGCTAAGGAGATAATAAGTGAAATAGAGCAATTCTGAAATCTTTGCATTTTTTGATTTGTGTTATGGTATAATACAATGAAAGAATTGCTTTGACCCTTTCAAGTGGAACCTCAAGGACATAGATTTTATCGTTTCTTTTCCTGGAAAATTGATGTAAAGATTAAATTTACTTTGGAGTGTCCCAATGCTTCAGTGACTAAGAAAAAATGGATTGATTTTTTTCCATATATATGTCGTGTAATTAAGTTCTAATTTGATAAAAGATCTGATCAAAAAAGTGGTGACCATTATGAAATGTTCCTCAGTGACAAAGAATTACTTATAATAGTTTTAGGAAAAAAGTTTAAGTATTTTTCCTTTATGGAAGTCAGGTGTTGTGTCTCCATACTAATGTTCTCACCTTCATTCTTAAAAAAGAATGACAGATCTAGTGTTTGTACACTCCTTTTATGTTTCTGTGTATTTTGAATGTGCCACATCCAGCCTTATGTTGTAGTTTTGGGGTGAACATATAAGTGAACTGCTATGGGTGCCATCCCATATCCCTGCAATAGTCACTGTTCCTGAAAAGGACAACAGCTTCCTGTTGCAAGCATCTGCGACTGCTGAGAGCACACTCTGGCCCCCAAGCATGCCTAAGTTGCATATGGTAGTGGTTGTAAATGCCATGGAATTAACTCCCCAGAAGGAGCCAGCCCTTGGCCAATGAGAGAAAGGCAATGGTTAATAAACACTCCAATTCCTTTTCCCCTTGGGGAGACAACTCAGAGGCATGTCCTATGTCATCTTCTAGAGACCCCCATGTGGGCTTGAGGTCCAGTTGCTAACTGCAGTCATGTGTCATTAATGTATCCTCTAATGGCTTTGTTTTCTGCCCTCTTTTCCATCCCTACTCTCTCACCAGTGCTTCTTGGGATAACCTGCTAAATAAACTATCTGCATTCAAATCCCTGCCTCACAGTCTACTCTCAGGAATTACAGCCTAAAGTAATCTATCACTTAAAAATGCAAAGAGACTATTAGTGCTAAAGGATAGATCCAGTGAAAGACTTTTTTTTTTTTTTTTCATTTCTTATAACACCTAGTGTGGTGCTTTGCACAAAAAATGTGGTGCTGATAATGAAGCAGAAAGCTTCTAACACTGACTGAGCACATCCTCTATGTCATGCACTGTGTCAAACTCTGTATCCCACTGACTCTTTCCACAGCTTTGTGAGGCAGACAATACTGAAGGCATAGACTTTATCTGGTTCACTGTTAAGCTTCAGTTCCTAGAATAGTAATGAAAAAATATAAGACACTGAATACCTGTTGCATAAATCAAGTTTTACAGCTGATATAGTGCTGGCATAGAAAGGTAAGTAACCTGCTGATGGCTCTGCCAATGCACACGGCAGGGCTGAATCCAGAGTTCAAGCTCTTAACCCCACACTATACTAGAGATTGGCCTAGATGAGGAAGAAGAGTAGGGAGTCCACTTAATGAATATGTATTTGCTCTGAGCTTGCAGAGAGATTAAGTAATATGTGGCGTTTCTAACATAGTTGCTGTCACAAACACACAAAAATCCACATTACTTGCATCTTCATTTACTGATTATACTAGCCTTAAACCTTCTGGCTACCTGCATCTTTTCACTAATCATTCTCCCTGCATCTCCTGAACAAGTAAATTCAAGTGTCTACCCTTGTGCGTGGTAAGAGTATTCCCATGTTAAATTTGATGATTAGCATATGTTGGAATCTCTGACAAATGTCCTACTTGTCTAATACTGTTTCTTACATCAAAAGTTAGGAAAGCAGAATAACCAGCTTGCCTGTACTAGGTGAAGAAGTAAATCTCTACTTAATTATAACCATTACTGTTGTCATTAAAAAGACAGTATTGTGGAGGGAAGTTGGAAAAGAAGGTACTAGAGGTAATATTTATTCTTTCCTTCAAAATAAATTAGGTACAGCTAGTACTTCAAGAAAAATTTTTTTTCCAGTTACTAATACATGTTGTTTAGCCATCTGACTTCTCTAAGTTAATGATTTGGCTGGCCCATCAACTGAAAACCTATTTATTTTGTTAGACTACTTACTTAAGTTTGTCTTAAAAATAAAAAAAAGCACAATAAAATTACTGATTAAGCATGTAAAAAAACAAATCAATAAATGATGTATCAAAAACAGTACATATAAACAGTAAGGTAAATGAGTAGTTAAAAAATATGCTAAACTTAAAGTCATGTACAGAACAGGTCTTAGTGGTTATTGAAATGATGTCTTTAAAGTCCTATGACTACTAATAAATACACTAAATATAAAAATAAATGCAAAAACCAACTTCTCACCAAAAATTTAAAATGTTAAAGGTTAATCTATTCTAATGAACTAGCCATGATAAGAGTGACATACTGTACATACTAAACAGCCTTTATTAATAAAAACTGTAACTACATTACATAATAACAATATTTATTTATTTATTTTCAGATTTAATGTGTTTTATTGATTAAAATATTACATTTGTGCCAATTTCCCTTCCCTCTGCTCCCCTCCACCCGGTGGCCCCCCTCCCTCCAGTTGTCCCCCACTTTTAGATTATGTCCATTAGTTGTGCATACAGTTCCTCCCAACCTCTCTCCGTCTATTCCATTCCCTCCTACCTTGATCCCCAATTCCTATATCATCTCCCTCCCTTTCCCCATTCCCCCTCCCTGTTGACCTCCCCCCAATATGCTTCCCGTACCCACAGTTCCTTTTCCACTCTCGTTGCCTGTTTAGTTTGCCTTTGTTTCATCTCCTTAGCTTCTGTTTTTTAAACCAGTCCCTTTAACATCTCATATAACAGTGGTTTGGATCTAATGAACTCTTTCAGTTTTATTTTGTCCTGGAAACACTTTCTCTGTCCTTCTATTCTGAATGACAATTTCGCTGGATAGAGTATTCGTGGTTGTAGGTTTTGGATTTTCATTACTTTGAATATTTCTTGCCAGTCCCTTCTTGCCTGTAGGGTTTCCCTTGAGAAGTCTGCTGATAGTCTAATTGGGACCCCTTTGTACATAATTCTTTTCTTCTCTCTTGCTGCTTTTAAGATTCTCTCTTTATCTTTAATTTTTGACATTTTGATTATAATGTGTCTTGGAGTGGTTCTCCCTGGGTCCAGTCTCTTGGGAACTCTCCTTGCTTCCTGGACCTGCAAGTCTATTCCCTTCCCCAATTCTGGGAAGTTCTCCTTTATTATATTTTCACTCAATTTTTCAAGTTCTAGTTCATCTTCCTCATTCTCTGGCAAACCAATGATTCTTATGTTGGGCCTTTTATAGCTGTCCCAGAGGTTTCTGATCCTCTCATTGTTGCTTCCCATTTCCTCTCGCTGCATTGGTTGACTGCTTGTTCCTTCTCCATATTCCAGTTTGTTGAAATGAACTCTGGATTTTTGTTCCTCACCATCTGTCTCGTATGCGGTTTTGTTCCTTTCGTTATGAAAGTTTTTCGCTTCTTTCTTATCTTTCTCCTGCTCTTTTGTGAATTCTGTAAGC
The DNA here is from genome assembly GCF_987537825.1 of Furipterus horrens. Lineage (NCBI taxonomy): Eukaryota > Metazoa > Chordata > Mammalia > Chiroptera > Furipteridae > Furipterus > Furipterus horrens. The sequence continues at coordinate 73,976,887 of NW_028327175.1, forward strand.
CACCTGATAACAATGGCCCAGAACTGAGCCTCTGACAGGTTTCTTATCTGTTCATCTGTCAGGTTCTCTATCTGCTGCCTGGTGAGCTGTGTCACCGGGATTTCTATAGTTGTCTGCCTCATTTTGACAGATGCGTTTTGTTTTCTTGGGTCGGCTGTTGGGGGCAGTGCCTGTGTACTCGTAATGACCCAGCGACCGGCGCCGTTTGGCGTCACAAGTCAGTGACCGGCGCCTGTCTGCGACCTATATCGCAGCCCTGTGGTGCTTTCTTTCTTTGGGGGCGGGGGTCCAAAATGGATTCACACAGTTATTCCGCTAGGAGACCGGGATCTGTCCTCCCGCCCCCCTGGGCCTCACTGTTCAAGGCGATGCGGTGGCCGCTCTCCCCAGCGCTGGGGTCGCGCACTGCCAGGGGCTTGACTGCCGCCGGGATTTTTCGCCGCCCCGCCGCTCCGCAAACAGCACTGCCCTCTTTAACTCTTACCTGCCCGAATGGCACCGCTGGTTTATAACTTCATATGTTGGGCTTCCGTGTAGTTTTATTTTCTGGAATTTCTAGTTATCCTTTGTTTTGAAGTAATTGTATTCCTCTCTAGTTGTAGAGGGAGACTTAGCGTGTCCGTCTAAGCCTCCATCTTGGCCGGAAGTCCCCATAATAACAATATTTAAATAACAGCCCAGAGCTACCCTGCCTGCTGTAGGCAGTTAGCCCTATGAGAGAAAACATGCAATGGTAACTCCTGCTCCAGAACTCTGCCACCCAAATTCTGGAGAGAAGCAAGTGAGAATTTAGGACCCTACGGAAAGAGTTAAAGTCTTTGGTTTTTGAGCATCTCATCTGCTCAATAGCTAAGAAAATCACTTCCTTTTATAAAAAAGATTATAAGCCAAATGTGAAAATCAAAACATCCATAAAAGAATTTCTCCAGTTAATAAGATCTCATAAGACTAACTGTAAATACATAACAATTCACTACTAAATAAAATTGAATATAAAAGTTATCTATCACAAGGTTATATTTTTCACTAACACAGTAATTTCCTTCTGAAGAAAAGGTTCTTCAATTTCCAAGAGGTATTATTTTTAGGGAAAAAAACCTCAATTAAAAAACATTTATGATGATAACTGGCATTTAACATAACTAATCCTTTCTCCTGACACATGCTGATCAGAATTCTGCATGTATTCCAAGAAATTAAGGAGCAAGAATAAAGGAGGTACGCGGCTTTTTTTCATAACATATTAGCAATTACTCTTTTAAATTCATCTGTTCCTATAAGTGACCTCATTTGTCATTTAGATATTAAATATACAAATATTTTAAGTATGGCAGGTTATATTATAAAGTGATTAATTTCTTACCATCCATCTACAGAGCCTTTAAAAATATTAAGGCTACCCTGAGAAAAGAGGTTCTTCGGTAGTTCCTCTCAACCATAACAAATGGAATTCTAAATAATAATGAGAAGAAACGATTGCTCTTTGAGCACAGGTATATGAAACGTGGTGATATCTTACAGTCCGGTAAAGAGAAGCAGCATGTAGAAACACATAAAGAGAAAATAGGGCTCCTAGGGGGCCTGCTCAAGCTCTAAGGAAAGCTTTCCATGAAGATTAAAGAGGTAGTGGGGGAAAAAAGCCTTTGACTAGCATTGCAGGAAAATATATATACAGTAGCAATCCATCACACCCTTAGTTGTGAAACATTTATTCTTTTAAGCCTGTGTTTACTTAAGAGACTGTGGCTTTAGGATTTATTCTAAGAGACAAAAAGCTACTTTGATTTTTAAAAAGTCAGCAAAGATGACCTCCCCAAAATATTCCTAGATATTCCTTTTGAATAGATATTACATTTAGAAATAATATTGCATTTTAATTTTATGTACAGAAGTCTCAACAATTACCACTACTTCTAAATGATCTCATAGGCTCAGATTTAAGGAAGGCATGTCCTTTGGACTTTTGGTTCACTGATCAGTAGCTTCAAATTTTCATTTTAGGGGAAGGACAGAGTCTGAAGAGAAACAAGTAATGGTTTTAAAAGGGTTGATACTTAACATATTACTATGAGAGCAAAAGCCACGCGTGCCTCATCTTGTGAGTAAGAGTGTCTCGGCTATTCTTCAGCTAAGGGCCTCCTACAGTATGCAGACATCACTGGAAGAACAGGCAGCCATTTGTAGAAAGTGTGCTTTTATGTAGAGGTTGCATATTTCCTAATTACCTCGCTGGAAGAATTTCTTACTAAAGTAGATTTTTTCCCCCCAAAATGTACACTGACACCAGAGAAAAGAAAACAATCTCCTTGCACAGGAGTGAGAAATCTCAGGCTCTCCATCTCGTGCACTGCCATTTTATCATTTACCTTTCTTTACATAGATCAGTAGAGGTGAAATAACGCAAGGCAATGAAAGGTGAACTCTCTCTCTGCCTCAAAAGAACTAGCCATATTGGGGGTAAAAGAAACTCACTGTCAATATTGAACACTGTGAAGACTAAATAGGCACAATAGAGAAAGTCTTGAGAGAATTCATTTTTAAATGGCTTGTCCTTTTATTTCCTTTGGGGTAGGGTGGAGGATATGGAGCCAAATGCTTTTGAAAGCCTAAATCTAATTATTCTGTGGTTTCCAATTTTTCCTGATGCTTCTTTTCTTACTCTAGCCTCATTACTTAAGAGGAGCCCCATTTGTTTGCATTATTAAATATGATGTTAACCTAAATGCTCTAAAATTACTTTTACTACTACTTAGTTGGAAAACATATTAAATTATTGTAAAAACAATAATGAACTCTGATAGGGTACACAATTGTATGCTAGTAAAAATGAAAGTATTTTAAATATATGCTTTTTTTCTGAATTTTGAGTTCCTAAACGCCTCAGCAGATTTTCTTGGATTTTATTCTCAATCTAAGTTGTTGATTTATTGAAAATATGAACATGGTGTAAAGGCAAAAGTAGGAGTTGGAACCAAATACTTATGAAATATAATGGTTCCAAGAAATATTTGCTGATATAATTAAAGGACCTCACAATGCTTACAGTTCTTCATGAGAGGAATCAAGGAGAGAAAGGCTGTAGGAGAGTGACTGTTCCATCTCTGCCCCCATCTGTGTATACAAAGGCAAAAGAATTCCGTGATGACCACCCAGAAGAGGACAAGTCTAGAGTGAAGAAGGGATGGGAGCTGGGAGCCAGCTGCTGTGAAATTTTTATTCCCCATTTCCCTACATTTTTACACCTACGAAGCCTGGATTTATATGCTACATTAGCACTGAAAATAATGCTCTAACAACTTCATGTAAACTCTAGAAGAAAATCCAGTCTATCAGCAAAGTCTGTTTATTCTAGTTTCAAAATATACCTTGAATGCATTCATTTTTATCCACCTCTACATGGCCACCACTATCTCTCCTTGCATCACAGCAACTGTCCCCTAACTAGTCCCCAATCCATTCTGCATACAACATCCAAAGTAAGTTTTGAAAACTATTTCTGATCACATTTCTCTGTATAATACTCTTCAATTGCTTCTCACTGCATTTAGAAAAAAAGTCAAGTGCATTGGCACTACCTACATAGGATAGGCCAATTATTTATCTGACTTCTTGTACGTTCTTCTCTGTCATTCCTATTGTATTGGTCTCCCTTCAGTTCTTCAACTCCCCAGACTCCTTCCCTGTGGAGGGCCTATGTGGCTGCCATTTCCTCAGTTTCCTTATCCAGCTCTTCCTGTGGTTGGTTCCTTTTCATCTTTCAGATTGGGACTTAGATGTTCCCTCTAAGAGTAGCCTTCTTTGATAATTCTGTGTAAAGTACCTGGACACCACACTATTCTGTCACAGAATATTGCAAATTCCCTTAAGAACTATTTTATTTCTGGGTTTGTTCATGTTTTTATGGACTATACTGCAACACATATACATACTCAAGTGGTAGGAGTGATTATGTGTACTTATTCTAGGCTACTGCCCCATAGCTAGGACAGAGCCTGCCACCATCACTCAAGGAGCATTTGTGAAATGAATAAACACACACCAAAGTGAGGTGAACAAGAGGTCTAGCAGCATCCTAAAGTTCTTTTATATTTCACTTCACTGTTACCTATTTATATATAGTTATGACCTACCGTACAAACTGTTTGTTGTTACTGCATGATTATCTATAAAAGGTGACTAACTTATAGGAATTAATAAATATCAGAAAGTATATCCTGTTTTTTTAAAGTGTTATTTATACTAGCCTGTCAATACAGTATTTTCTACTTTGACATTTTCTATTGATTGATTAAGCATCTTTTGGAACTTAGCTCTATTTATCATTTTGTACTGCTGCATAAAAAGTAAATAATGACATTTTTCCTTGGGGCTATATATACAGCCTCTGTGAACTCCCACTATTGGTTAAGCTGAGCAGCTGGCTGAACTAAACAGAACAGTAAAATCCAAGGAACGAACACTTCCGAGACTCAGCCAGTGGCACATCTAAAAAGACCAGGCAGTAACATTGACCTCAGATAGAGTCACTGGATATTGCTTTTGCTATGAAATGTGTAGGAAGCCAAGACCTCTTTAGTATTTTTGAGCTATTTTTTAGTTCAAGTAATTTAATATTTAAACAGGTATCTTTCTACTTTATTGCATGGCAGATTTATTCCTAGCCCTTTTAACATGAATGACTTCATTCTGACATCTGTAGTTCAAAACAGACAGAATCTCTAGAACAATATATTTAATTTCTGTTAAGATTTAAAGTTACTTAAGGCATAGAATTCTAGATAAATAAGTATCCATGTGCTCCTTCTATATGATAGGTCACATTTTACATTCATTAGAAATGTAAATTTAAATAAAGTATTTATCAGTGCCAATTGTATTAGAATAATGATCACTCTGATATACTTATTTCTTTTTGTGCCTGTCATCTTGATATACAAGTGCTTCTCAAACTAATGAACCACAGAATAACTGGATAACTTAATTAGAAGTGCAGATCCCTGGATCCTACTTGCAGGTCAGGATTTGGTAGGTCAGAGGTGAGGTTCGGGAGTCTGCATTTTTAACATATTCTGCAGGTGAGCTGGATGCCGATGGAAAGAGAAACACATGCTGAAAGACGCTGGTCTAGTCTCTTCTCCTCAGCAGAAGCGTTTTTACCCAGCACTTTTTACTGTCTCCTTCAGCACTTTGCACCGTGCCTGGCATATCATAAGCATCAGTAAATTTTCGCTGAATGTTCACAAAAATAGAAAATTTATGACTTTATGAAACATCTAATGGAATGTTCTCATTGGTGTAATTTATCTTTTAAATACTAATATTAGCTAACAGTTATTTTTTAAAAAGGACTACACTTAAGGAATAGATTTATGTTTAAACTTTCTGTGAATACAATGAAATTAGATATTTTAATGACTGCCATGTGGCTAGGAGCAGGTGGAATTATTGTGAAGAATAGGAAAGTACTCTTTACTACTTGATGTTTTATGAAATTCCATTAAAGAGTTTGAAAGAAAGTGCTGACTGTTGTCCACTGACCTCTCAACTCCGAATGTATTTTGTATTTAATGGGGCAAATTTGATTTGTTTGGAAAGCATTATAGTATCTCAAATCATTGGACTAAGACAGTCTTTCTTCTCCTTTAGCATACGGTGAAAATGTTTTTAAGAATCAAAAATAAGCTTAAAATATTCAAATTGAACATAATTTCTAAATAAGATATATCTGTGAAAATAAGATTAAAGAGACACTAGAAAGAATAGCAGATAGGAAAATACCTCATAAACTATCTCTAAAATAGTAAATAGAATCCAAATGATTTCTAACTAAAAAACCTATCACCATCAAAAGCAAAGAGCCTGTTTAGGAATATACAGGATGCCTAGTTCAAGGTTGATGGTGGACATAAACTAGGAATTCTAGTTACTGGGTATAAGGTCATGGTTGTTATAAAAACTGAAAATAGAGATAAGTGGTTGGAAGAGAGAAAGCAGAATGGTATCCAAAGACAGGAGGACGCAGCAGTAAAGAAAGAGGATTTAGAATCAGAAGATACAAGTTCAAAGTCCAGTTATACAACCATGGCCAAATCACTTTAAAGGAGTCTCAGTTTTCTCATTCAAGGTATGAAGTGGTGCTGAATGGCTTAAGGACATACTATAATCTGTTACAAGTGCCTTGTAAATGCTTGACTGTCCTTATTTGAATTATCCTTACTGAGCCACAGAAATAGAATCAGTAGGTAAAGAATGAGTTGGAACTTTGGAGATGGACATTTGCCATTCTATCCCATTTTACCAGTCTGTTAAAAATTTCCTTCTCATAGACCATTCCGCACATACAGCCTGGGAAGGTGCATCACACCTACTGACTTACAATAATAAACAGTCACTTAAATTACACCTAAGATAACGTGACTTAAGAGGCTTCTCATTAAGTTAACAGGAACTCAAAGAAATGGAAAATCTAAATTTGTTCTTGTCTTCCTAATTATTTCATATATATGAGAAATTTGTGGAAGTACGTAGGCTTGAAACAATAATACCCTGTCCCCCAAAGATGGTTAAAATATAGTCACTGAAATGTATCTGATTTTGTTTTCTTACTTTTTACCAATTTGTCTTTTGATTATGCTTGTGGATTTTTATCTTGATTTGCTAGTCCTCCTTTTACAAAGTGTGAGGGTAATGTTAAAAGTTTACAATCTGTGTCCTGGCTGGTGTGGTTCAGTGGATTGAGTACCAATCTGTGAACCAAAAGGTCCCTGGTTCAATTCCTAGTTGGGGCACATGCCTGGGTTGCAGGCCAGGTCCCCAGTTGAGGGGTGTGCAAGTGGCAACCAACTGATGTATCACAAATAAATGTATTTTTTAAAAAAGTTTACAACCTGTAATTTATTCCAGTATATGTCAATCCCCATCTGACATTGACCACTGCATTTTTCATTTAAGAAACTTAAAAAAAAAAAGATGGGGATTGGGGGAGAGGAGGAAAGGATGTGAATTCATACCCCATATATTCAGCTTCATACAGGAATTATATAAAGGAAGAGGTCTGGATTGTTAAAGTGAGATGAGGACTGTGGCTACTCTTAAACACAAGGGACTGCTACTATGTTACCACATAATACAGACTCAAGGAGACCCTAAGTATGGGCCTGTCTATTGACATCTCAGATGCTACATTATGAGACCTGAAAAACTCGCATCCCTTTGTGGTATCTGAATTTTTTTCTCTGTAACTGACTCAGATTTGCTTTACCTCTTCCACTTTCCATGACAATCTAGGCTTTAGGAAAGAAATTATTGTCATCGTAAAATAATAATCTAAAAATAAAATTTAAGCAAAAATGTTATCTCAAATGACATTTAATTACATATATTGCATTGCAGATTTCAAAGTGACTAATTCTAGTTTTTGATTGTCATTCAATACATTAAATGAACATTTTATATAAATTAAATGAATCTTTTTCTAAATTTTAAAATAGTCAATATGACAGAACAGACAAGAAAGGTTTGGTTATGCCTTAAACCTTTTTTAAAGTAGGATAACCTCATCAAAGGTATTGTTTCTTTTTGAAACTAGGTACATACTCCCAATGTTAAAGGTTGTTTTCTTACTTTCTTTCCTATTTGTTTTAATTTCATTGTCTCCTTATTATTTCACTATGCACGCTTTGTTTGGCAGACTGGCTATAGTTACCCTATCTGAAACGCAGCCCCTAAGGTCCTTATTGGGGGAGAGAATCCCAGCCATGGCTATGACTGCATTTCAGACAGGCCTCTGACTTCAAGAGTCTCAAAAGCTGTATTGTATCGTATTTCCTACAAAAATATGGGAATGCATTTTGAACTACTGCCCTACTTAAACATATTTTATCACATACTTTAATGTACGCTGTAAAGTACCAAAAGTTATGTTAAAAAGGTAGGTGCCAAATATTGGCCTAAAACATAGTACTCTGTAATTGGATATAAAATGTGTTCTGAAAATGTAAAACTCAAGTCAGGTGGTCTGTGAAATGAGTTGTTCTAAGGATGTTATCATTGTCATCTGTCCACTGAAAAGAATGTCAGTAGACCAACACAATAATGTATTTTGGATAATTGTACTTTTAACATACAAGGTGCTGTTTAAATGAGAAGTGATATTTTTACATATTAAATGTCTGTTTCTTTACAGAAGATGCAAAGTGTGGCCAGATTAGACTCTTTGGCTGGTATGTGTGAACAGCAGCCTTTAAAAATCAAGAACTCTTAAGAACTGATTTGGAAGTAATTAATGTCCCTTTTCCATCGGCAGGAGACCTAGCAGAAGTGTATTAATATTTCTGATTTGCCTTAGCTTTTCTGCAAAAATAAAGCTAAAGCAAATAAAATCATGCTCTTGATTCTCAAAATGATTTTAAAATAAAAAAAGCTTACACACAGACTTCTTTCTCTCTCCATATATAGATATAGATAGATAGACTGATTGATTGACAGAAAGACAGACATAGATAGATAGACATAGATACATATACCTCATCTCAAAATACTGGGTAACATCCATTTTAAAAAGTGTTGTCAGTGGTAACAGAATACTTACTACAGTGATTGTTAGAAATCTTTAAGAAAGATGATGAATGCGCTTTTAAGGTTTGCCTTAAAAACATTTTATACCCTTGTACTTTAGAAGTAATGATAATGTAAAAGGTATATCAAATAGAATCATATAATTTTTTCCTTAGACACTTTTGCAAGATGTAAACATGTGAGCTGGCATACTAAGCCAAAGAGGAATGTTAGGCAACACATCTTAATGCAAGTGTCAGCACCAGTTTGTCCAATAGGTTCACAAGATCTCTCTCTACAGTTCAGACTGAAGAGAGCAAGAAGCAATGGAGGGGAAGCTGAGATTGTATCACCATAGCAACCTGAGAGTTGGAGGAAGACAGGAAACTGCATACCACCTGCTAATCAAGTAGAAGAATTGTCTGAAAAGTTCAAGAAATCCTGGAGAATCTGGGTGGGACTGAAGATATTACTATAGATAAGAGTTCAGCAACAAACAAAAACTTAATTGGGAATTCTCTTTTCAACTTATAAAACTGAGTCATATTGTTAACACATATATTAATAATAGTGTAGTTTATACCAATCACTTTGCTGTATGCCATCTGCTCCCAAGAAATCTTATTTTTTTCTGGTCGTTCTACTTTTATTTTTTAAAAATTTTTAATGGTGTTTTTTTCCATTATCATTTAACCCCCTTTTACTGCAAGTATGATAGCAATCAAGAAAAGTTTCATAGATAATTTCCTTTCAGTTTGTGTTAAATTGTGCTCCTGGACGAGTTTGAGAATGAGCTTGATTGTTCAAATGTAATATTTTATAATCTCTCATTAAGGTATCCTCTACATGCAAGGTTTACATCACTATTTTATACTCTTCCACCTGTTCAAATTCTTAACAGCTTAACAAGTGAAAGTACAAATACTTTACTAAGATTTATTTGTTTCATGTGGCAAGATTATTCAACTTATTGTTGAATGGGGTCAAATAATCTCATAAATCACTTTATTCACTATTTACTTCTTTTATTATTCCCAGGTGCTGAGAATCCTCTCTTCTTTGCTGCTTTTCTTTTGCCTCCTGGCTAACTATTCCTCCTCCCATTGTTCCACCTTCCTTCCACCTTGGGGGATCTAACAAGTATTCTTTTGCCCTACTTTTCTTGAATTTGAAACTATTGATTACTCTACATTAGAAGGATGACTGATGTGTTACACAAAGGCCTCTATGTAGGCGAAGTCTAGAGATGTGCTAAGCAGCCGTTATTTTCAGAGTACAGTGATCTGCTTGTGGAATTTTCTGAAAACATTTCCAGGGGACAAGATATCAGAGCTTTCATTCCTGTTTTATATTGACTTTTGACCTAAAACATTGGACCAGTAAATCCCATGTGTAAATATGAGGCTGGGTGGCAAGATAACTTGCCTAAATATTTACAATGCTGAACTCTCCAGGTTATAAATTACAACAGAAACAAGATGATCCGCTTTACCCATCATGAACTTGTCTTTAACATTACTTTTGTATTGTATTAAGCAGGTTAGCAGGAGTTTAACTAGCAGTATGAAGAAGTCAGAGAGAAATAAAAATTAGATTCAACAATTCATCACTGAAAGTAGCCATAGGTAAAAAAAAAAAAGGCTGAGAAAAAACACAATGACCAATGTTATCATAGGAAAATGTTTTTTAAATAAAAAATGTCAAGAGAAAACGGGTAATAAGTAAGTCCTAATATTAAGCAAAAATTGCATATTCTCATTTATAAACACAAAAGGGTGTGTATTAACTTAGTGATAAAAATATACTATACAATGTATATGAAACATTCAATAATCCTCTGAACATAAAAAGGCTGAAAAGCTCAGTCACCAAAGAGTGAAGCAGGGATGCAAATCAGCCCCATCTTATTGAATCCATTGTGTGCAGCGATTCTCTGAGAATAAAGGGCTCAGAAGCCAGTGTTAGACTGTGATTTTTGTCTTCTGGGAAACTCCACTTAACAACTCTGAATATCATTAAAAGCCCCTGAGACAGTCATTCAAGGCTGCTGCTGGCTACGTGGGAACTTTAAGAATGCACATGCAGAAAGACAGCTCATGGTTATAGATGTTTTTGCAAAGTCCAGGGGCCAAAATGCTGCTAAGGTTACTCCAACAACATATCTTATTGGTCCCTCCTGATCATGGTGTGGACTTTTATAATCATGCAATAATAATGTAAGCTCCTTGAAGGTAGAAACCGTGCCTGTTTTTCTTTCTATCCTGTGTTACCATGTACATTTCTGGGCAAATGGCAGGTGTGCAATAAATACACGTTAAATTGAATTGCAGCATGAGATCACGTACTTGTCCTCATCAGCAGAACCCCACACGCTGCTCACTGGCAACATTGAGATTACAGGGGTCACTGGCAGCTTTCTGCCTAATGGTGTGCTGACTGACAGAGTAGAAAATCAAATCAAGAAGGCCAGCATGACCTTTGAGTCGGGCACACAGGGTGTGCACTCACTGTAGCAACAAGGTCAAGATCAAAGTGACGAATGTCCAACCTTCTAATATATGGCTAGAGACCTGAACTGACCACTTCTGGTTATCTGTGCAATTTCATCAGTATCATCTGTGAGTAATGCTTTAGCTAATAGTATAAAATGAGAGAGGAACACAAATAACACAATTCCAAACTGCAGTAAATTTACCAGCTTGAAGAAATGCACCTGACAACAGGCTTCTGTGGATTATGCAAGTCTACCGATTAGACATGAAACAACTGCTTTATGGTGACCTGAAATGGGATTAACGTAAGCCGGGTGAGCGTTAGAAATTCTTAAAGAACTCAGTGAAGTACCATTCAAAATGACATAGCCAAGCGGTTTAAAAAAAAAAAAAAATCCTGGGAAAACAGAGAAGCTGAGATGAATCTGGTTATCAGTAATCAAGAAATTAACAGCTCATACTGAGAAAAAAATATGTGGGAAAACATGATTGTAGGCATCAAACTCACTAGTTTCTATGAATCCAGGGTGAAAAGGGTTATTAGTCATTTAGCTGTCTTTTAGCCACATCAGTCTTCACAAACGGTAGTCAGAACCAGTATCATTGTCTTTAAATGCTAAGGACAAAAATAAATACACTATATGTAAATATGTGCCTAAATGAATTTTACCTTTAAAAATGACTTCACTTTTAGCTATTGAAAAGCACCTGTAATGCTAAGAACGATAGTCAGTAGGTGACTAAGGCGCTGCAATTTACATCTGCTTAGTGGTGATATAGTAGTCTCTCTCCAGAGGGCTTCCAACCTAATTTTTCTCCATATGTTACCCATATGTTATATTACCATAAACATATGATCTAGAAAACAGACATATGCTTCACTTTTATACCTTAATAATAGTGGCCCTTCTTTATCCTTGGGTCGTTATTTCTTTGGTGGATTTTAAAGTATCTAAAGGGACTAAATGTGAAAAGAATTATTTTTAAATTAGTCAAATATAACCTCTATCACTTATAAAATTTGCATTTCTAGGACCTACAAACTTATCTTCTATAATGCTAAAATTCTCAAGTTTGAATATCAAGAAAGTATTATTATTTACATTTAAGTCTAACAGAATTTACCATAAATTTTAATGCATCATCCCAAACAATGTTCCTAAGTATGATCTGGCAGTGGAGGATTTTCTCTTGCTGATGAATGAGTCATAGAAAATCATCATCAATCATCTTCATCAACCTCCTGATAGCAACAACAGTTTCTATTTACTGAGCACAGACAATATGCCAGATATTGTGCTACAGGACATAGTATGTCATTTTTCATTTTTCCTACAAGTAAAAGGTAGGTAAAAAGTGGAGTAGTGATGTTTACAGCAACATTATTTTCAGGTTGAATTCATTATATTCTCAGTCATCACAATGGTGATTCTGTACATATGAGACCCTGACAATCCTGGTGCTTGTAGGGTATGTAACATGAGGAAGAGTAAATGAATGATCTGACTCTTCACTTGCTCTTTCTGTCTTTTGTCTCCATCCTTTTCTTCTTTTAGTCCCCTCACTACCAGAATCTCCATGGCTCAGACCATGGATCAGGAAGGGCTATGGTTTCAGTAAGTGCCTCTGGGTGGATGACTATAGCCATAAAGTATTAGTGTGCATACAGTTTTTTATTTCAGGCTGTCTTAGAGTAGGAAATTCAGTGTCAGTTTCTACCCTCAATAGATTCTTATTATTTCATGACAGATTTTTGGGGGGAGAGGAGTTATCACCCTGTTTCCAATATTTTCTATTTATAATCATGTAAAATTGTATACAATAATTCTGCTCTTATACAATTTTAATTATTTCACTATCTTGCTATAGCATATCTTTTTAAAGCCCAGGATCCTCTGTCTTTCACAGTCTTCTCCCAAATGATTCCATGTAGCTGTGTTCTCCTTTCTCAAAGTCAAGCCAATTAGATCTTGGAGGACTGAACCAACCTAGATCAGAATAATACAAAGTTCACTGTCCATGTTTCATCTGGTTCATGCTCTTTCTCTATCACAATTAATATTTACACAGGTATGCCCGCTTTTTAAAAGTTCGCTTTACACTGCTTCACTTTTATCAAAGACCTACATTAGTTCCTGTATTCATTAACCAAAGAAGTCCAAAGAGGATTTTTTGCTTTTACAAATAAAAACAAAAAGTGAAAATAGCCTTCAGGGTTTGTTTTGCAGCAAACTGTTACAAAGGCAAGTCATACCCCAAGCAGCAAGAGTGGCGTTGCCAAGCTCCTTCCTGGGGAACTACACTCAGCACCTCAGCACCAAGCCCCCATAGCTCTGAACTGTTTCTATGAACATCAATGCTTTATCTTGATTTATTTTGTGCGTCCATTAAGATGTGTCATAAGGTAACTGCTTCTTTGCTTTATGCCATTTCAGTTTAAGAAAGATTTTGTAGGAATGCTCTGCTTTCAGAAAATGGAGGAAACCTATAGTTATATCCGGATGAAAACCAATTAGGCGGTATTAAGAATAATAGCAGTGAACATAATTTTAATGTGTATTATGCATTAGGCACTACACTCGCCACAAATAGTATCCCATTTAATTCTCACAAGCCTATGAAGGAGGAAATAGTACTATTCCCACTTAATGGATAATGCAATTGAGGCTTAGAAACGTTAAGTAACTTGCTCAAAGTTACACAGCAAGTAGCAGAGCTTTCACGTGAACCTAGTTAGTCAGACTCTGGAACTCCTGCTATTACTACTCATAAAATGAACTTTTATAATAAGTTCATTTATGCATGTGTTGAGTACTCACTATGTTTTAGGCCCTATAATTATATAAAGAATAGTAAGGTTTGAGCCCAACCCTCAAGTAACCCAGTGTTTTGGAGGAGGGGGACATATATCAGTAAGTAGAGATAAGTGAGAGAAGTGCATGCACGGTGATAAGGATGCACAGGGCATAGAGGCGCAAACACTGAGAGAACCTGGAAAGGCTTGCTAAGTAAGGGTACTGATCTAAAAAGGCATCTTAAAAAATGAAAAGACTTTGGTTTGCAAGGATAGGGTCTCTTCTCCAAAGTTTCTGCTAAAATATGGAGATGGGAAATAGAATTGCCTGTTTGAATAGATGAAGTATCATTGTAATCATTTCACAATATATGTAACTCAAATCACTATGCTGTACACCTTATACAGTGCGGTATTTCAATCATATGTCAATAAAACTGGACAAGAAATGGAGTAGTTGGAGGGTGTACACAGCAGACTACTGTGAGCTTATCTGGACAAGTGGTGGAGCCACTCAGGAAGGATATTTAATGCTAAGGGATTAGGTTGTTTTCTGTTGACAAAGGATTTTAAGGTGTGAAGGCACACAATTTGATTTGCATTTTAAAAGGCAGGGGTTCTCAAACCTGGCTGCCCACTGGGATCTTTTACAGAAATACTGGAGCCTTGTCTCCACTCCCATGGAATCAAATTCAATTCATGTGAGTGGGAACCTGGGCATCCGTATTTTTAAAAGGTCCCTAGGTGGTTCAAATATGCAGCCCAAGGCTGAGAACCACAGCATACTTTCAGTAAACATCTGCTAAATAAACAGCAAAACATAACCAACAATTCCCAAGATTTTGCATAAGATACGATTCTAAATAAGGTCTCAAACAAAGTTATTGCTAAATCAAGTCAAATAAAAACCACACTTTTGCTTGAGATTACATACTGAAGGTAGTAAGGGTTTCCAGGCAAGACTTGTGCTGCTTGCTGAGGGGTTATGTTACAGCACTAGACGATGCGACAGTGTGGAAAAGCCATGACATTTAAAGGGGTAAAAAGAAAATCAATCACATCTTAAAAACTCTTTTTTCTTAAAATTCCATGATTCTTCAGCAATGCATCTTGGGTGACAATAGTTAAAAATCAATAATATCTCTACACTATTCTGTAGAGTCCTGACTTGCAGAACACTCTTAGCTGAGTTACATAATGGAAGCATCTGCAGTAGTAAAAGTTATTCCAGCTCTTGGGTAGAATGACGGATGCTCCACAGTTTCCTCGGATGTGAAGCCACTAGGGACCTGGCTGCAAGCATGTATTTTTATAGACACCTCAGCTAATGTAAAAGTCCTAATGCAAACTTTAGTGCTTGGGAACATTAAATAGGTTCAGAAATTTCCCCAGAGGGTTTTAGTTCCATTAATACAAGACTTAGTGGCTGAGGACGGATATAATCCTGATCCCATGTTAGAGATATAGAAAGAGAAACGCCTTACTGTCTTCAAGTTAGCACTCACATTTCAAAAGATAAGAAGAACCTTTCAGCATTGAGAAGACTAAAGAATTCAAGTAGGACCTATTTCAGCATCTTACACACACACCCTTCCCCCAAAACAGCTCAAGTGGCAGAATATAGCTAAACTATTTCAGCTGTTTGAAGAGAGGAAGACAATCTGTGGACCTCATTCAGTCATGACTCAAAATTCTGTTCCTGAACTATTGGCCCTTGGCCCTTGGTGGTTCTGATGTTGGCTCTCAAAAGGCTAAGAGTTGCAGCTGCACGTGAAATGTTTGCTGCTCACTCAACGGGGCCACCATGGTCACCGCCCATGGAAGGCCCACTGCACACAGATGTTCCTGGGTGGTGCTTGCTTCTGCCTCATGGCACAGGGCTCGTCGTCGTCGTCGTCGGCAGCCGTCCGTCTCGAGAGACGATGGTGTAGCTTCTTAAGAGTCTATCTGCACTGCCGAGAATGGCTGTGCAGTCCGACTCGGGAGTGACACGGTATCTGTCTCCTCCCGTGTTGAATCGACATCCTGCGATGACGCTGGAGTGTCCTCTCCAGTGGAGCTGAAGCTACAGAGCCTGGGCAGGGTGATATGGAGGGTCTGCTGTTGCCCATGCAGCAGACCCCCCCTCTCTTCGCAGCTGAAGGATCCAAGGGAAAGACGGAGTCAATACAGCTTGGCTTCAGGTGCACCGCAGGAGTTGCCGGTGTTGACTACAACATCAAACCGCCTTAGGGACTCCGGCTCCGGATTTTCTGTCGGGGTTTACTCCCTT
Organism: Furipterus horrens; assembly: GCF_987537825.1. Taxonomy (NCBI): domain Eukaryota; kingdom Metazoa; phylum Chordata; class Mammalia; order Chiroptera; family Furipteridae; genus Furipterus; species Furipterus horrens. The sequence goes on from NW_028327175.1 coordinate 73,993,001, forward strand.
AGCCTTTCCCCCGAAGAGGTATGCTGCAAGGCAGCGGAGGTTTTTTGGAATCAGAGTTTTCCTTCTCTGATATGTCCTGACTGGAAGATCGAACCAGCGACACTTATCTCGCAGGCCGACGCTCAATCCACTGAGCCAAACCAGCCAGGGTGGCACAGGGCTAATGTCTGACTCTAAGCAATACCAGTAAATCTATTGAGTTCCCTCCTGACATTCCCTCAGGAGGCCTTTCCCTACCACCATGCTCCCTCAAATCTTGTAAGACAGGCTCTAAAGGAACAAACATGAGTTTGTCTTCTTGGAGAGTTCAGAGGGGTCTCCATGAACACTCAAGACTTCCTCGAGGCAAGACCCACAAGCCATTTTTCCCTCATCACCAGTCCCCAACTCCACCCATTCCAGGATACCACCAACTTTGCCAGTATACTTCTGCAACATTTCCTCAGTCATCCCTTTCTCTTCATCCCTGCTTTCACAGTCCTGATTTAGAACCGCAGCATTAAAAAATTTTTACCCAATACAGTCCAATCATTGTATTTTATCTTCCTGTTTTCAGTACATTTTCTCTTCACTCTGTCCTCTACTCCGGTGGTCAGCAAACTATGGCCAAGGGCCAAATCCTGTCTGCTGTCTGTTTCTTTATATAATGTTTAATCAGAACATAGCCACATTCATTCATTTATGTACTATGGTTACTTCCATGCTGCAATGGTGAAAGAGACTATGTGGCCCACAAAACCTAAATTATTTACAACCTGGCCCTTTACAGAAAAATGTCACCAACTAAACTACTGCTAGGAGGATTTTGATCAAAAATATATTTCTGATCACACTGTTTCCATGCTTAAAAAACTTTTGTGACTACATCTGGTGGTGAGGGATCAGATCGCAGTTACCAGATGTAGTATTTCTGACTACACTAAATAAACACCTGATCTTGAAGGTGCCTTGCATATTAATGCTAACTTTGTCCTTCTGTGCCTATTATGGGAGATACCAAAAAACCCAAAATTATATTCTGGAGGGTGGGCCCCTTGTAGTACAAGCTTCTCCCACTAGGTGAGTGTTCTAGGAACCCATGTGTATAAGTGTATCAGCTGGTGTTTTTGTGAGAGGCTGTGTTCCATTTCAGTGAATCTGCTTTGCAGACTCTTTCAATTCATTTGCCCATTTCATGATAGGTGATTTATAAACACACTTGTCCACACCACGCTGAGTGTTCAGCAGTTTTTCACCAAAAACAGCATGACTTCTGTGCCCCACCCTCCCTGTTCACCTGATCTCAAACCCCAGACTTTTCTTTGTTTCCCTGAAAGAAAAAAAGTCCTCAAAGGGAATCCTTTTACCAATGTGGAAGAGGTGAAACACAAAATGACAGAAGCACTAAAAGGCATCAAAATCAATGAGTTCAAAAGCTGTTTTGAGCAGTGGAAAAATGTCTCAATAGGTGCATTGCATCAAGTGGAGAGTACTTTGAAGGTGACTTAAGTATTAATGTGTAAGAATACACAATTTTTTATAAATAAATTCTATGGGGGGGCCCTCATATGCTATGTGTTTTGCATATCATGACCTTCTTTCTACTTCTCCTCTCAGATTCAGTTCAGATGTCTCCTTTACACCATGTAGCCTTCCTTTTCTCCTCCTAATGGTCAGATCCTCCCTAGACATCTTCTTTATTTCCAAAGGTCTTGATTTTTTTTTTCTTTTTTTTTGCATTAACGCAGTATTTCATTCATTCCTCTATCTATGGATATGGTTGCCTTGCTAAACCATTTGGAATTGGCTTAAATAAACCAGGATTAAACCTCCAAATGAACATAATAAAAATTTTATAACCTTATTCATACTGAGGTTACTGTTATTTCAAGATAGTTTGAAAATTTCTCCTAGATGTCTGCCTTAAGGATCACTTTAAATTCATATAAGAAAAGTTGTCTTAACAGTTTGCATTTACATCACACTGTAAATTAAGTAAAAATTAACTCTCTAGCTTCATCACTAAACTTATGCTAAAGGAGTTTTAATCCTTTCCAAAAATTAAATTTTCCCTTAAAGGAAAAAATTTACCTATAATGGCAGATGTTAATTAAATAATTTATAGTTGTCTTTTAATGTAATTTGAAAAAGAGAAATTTCAAAAACATTTTAAACAATGACAGCCATATTGAAGTAAGTACTTTTGTTAGGCTATTAACTTTGATAGGAATGCTACATGGCGTAGAATGTATTTTTGTTTAATTAATTAAATGACATTATGTAAAGGATGGAATACTCAATAAATAGTTAACCACCTTTTTAAAAACTGGATCCAGATGGATAACAAATCTAAGTATAAAAAAAGAAGTAAAAGTTTTAGGAGAAAATTATCTTTATAAATTTTGAATAGGGAAGGCCTCTAAAAGGCAAATTAGAAGGAACAAATTCAATTACCAGTACATTAAAATAAAAAACTTGTTCACGAAGATACCATAAACAAAGTAAAGTAAAGCCTTATATTTGGAGACAATACTTGCAAAGCATGATAGTGAAAAAACTTAACATCCAGATTCTCTAAGAATAACTATAAATCAATAGGATAAAAGCAATCTCCTAAACTAGAAAAAAAAAAAAAAAGATATGAACAGACAATATAAAAAAAGATAATACTTGAAGGTCCAATTAACATACCTAAAATTTTTCCACCTCATCAGAAATCAAGTAAATACAAAATAAAGCTATTTCACACCAATCATATTGGCAAACATTAAAAGCTGACAACACCAAGTGCTGACAGAGATGTTGAACTATGAGAGAAATCTTATACCTGATGGTGGGATTATAAATTAGCACAACTTTGGAGAGCAAATTGGCAACATCTAATAAAGTTGATGAAGCACTCCTATATTTATTCTTTGATGCAAAGACATTTTATAAGGATATTTGTGGCAGCACTATTTGTAACAGAAAAGAGAAAAAATCACCTAAATGTCCATCAACTGCAAAATGGAAAACTAACTTTGGTTTGTTTATGAAGTGGCAAAAATAAGTGAATTAGGACACACACCAACATGGATAAGTCACAAAAGCATAGTGCTTAAATGCATTAATGAAAGCAAGGAATAAGCGGAAAAGGTATATAGTAAAATATTATTTTATGTAACTCTTTAAAACCTGCAAAAATGATCTATACTGTTCAGAGATAACATGCAAATGAACAAAAGTGTACGAATGTGTATGGGAATGATAAATACCAAAGTCAGGAAAGTGGTTACTTCTGGAGGGGGAAGATAGATATTAATTAGTAATTTTAATTGTATCTCTACTCATTTATTTTTTAAGCTAAGGTGGGTGTACTCATGCCTGTATACTATTCTCTATGCTTTTCTGAATATCTGGAACTTTCACAATCACTTTGAAGACAACTATTTTTTAAAAGATTTTAATTTATTTGAAGACAATTCTTTTTGAAGGAAGTTGCCATAACATACATGTGCCTCCATAATAATAAATCTAACGGTCATACATATTCTGGCCTCTGACAACAAACTAGTATAATTTTAATCTCCTCGAACAGTGTTATCAGTTCTAGAATTAGAATTTACCTTAAAGTGTGGTCAGTCTAACCATCTCCTATTTGCAAGTAAGAAAATGAAAGGGATAACTCAATCACTCAAGTAAGAAAATGGCAGGGAGAACTCAACCACTCCGTAATGCCAGACTGGGCAGTGAGAAGCTTAGGAGAGCTGGGTCTGTACCTTCACTACTACAATCCCAGACATGAGGTGTAATTACATAAGGTCATTCTCAAGCATAAAATCCCACATTCTAGCATAATTAATTTTATCAATCTCACTGAACCCTTTGAGGGCCAACGTCACTGTGAGCAATGTTGACAAATTTTCCCAAAAGTGCCAGCGTCGCTCCCAGCGACTCTTCTTGCGATGGCTATAAATGTAAATAACAATGGGATAATCCGTATTTTATGTTTTGTTCTCTTTTTTTGTACCTCAGGTTATATATTGATATAACTTTTTCTCATGTTGCTCCAAATTTCGAATTTTTACGCTTGTTCAAATACTGACATATTAATTCTGTTATAATTTTTACTTACATTTTAAATGGTCCTTTTAATTTCATTTATCTTTGCAATAATAGTTGAAACTCTATGCAGTGTGTATGATAAGGAAGCTTTTGCTAATGGATATTTCCATTGAGTTAGCATTTTGTTTATAAACTGTTTTTTACTGTTTATATCTACTGATACATGCCTCTAGTGTAAATGCCATTTGTGTTCATTTTTTTTTTGTACGTTATGAGGGTTTTTTTTTTCCAAAATTTATGCAATATTTGATATACTTCTTGTTATCCATGTTGCTATGTGTTTTTTCAAATTATAATCAGAAGTTTTATATTATGCCATATATTATACTTCAAAAGCCATACTGAAGAAAAGAATTTATTTTTTCTAAAATAATTGTTATAATTTTAATGCAATAATTATTTTGCTAAATTGTGTCAACACTGCTTACAAAAGAAGAGTATATTTACTATATGTCGTGAAATTTTCAGCAAACTATTACTACTAATAATGCTGTTATAGACATTTTTCATAAACTCTTCATTTCTCAGCACAATAGCCTGGAATTTCTCACACGAATTTTAGCAATTATGCCTGGCACGCAAAGGGTTAATCCGAAATCACAAATATGTTTCTTGAAACCTCTGTTAGGAACACAATCTTCAAGATACATTTTCAATTTGAGATGACTCTGTATTATGAGTCTTTATAATTATTCATCAAATAAAAATAGTAAGGTGCAGAACAGTATGTATGACACGGAACCACTCTGTAAAAAATGATGGGAAACAAGAAAATTGTATGTGTTTGGCTTGCTTGCATGAGCAGAAAAATACCCATAAAGTACAAATTAGAACAGTGGCTAGCTGTTAGCAAGAATGAGTATTGGGCAAAGCAAATGACAGGACTGGGAGTGAGACTTTTCACTATATAACTTTTTATAGCTCCTTTATTATGAAAGACACATTATTTTTCTCACTTTCTTCTCTCAGTGAACTCCAGTTCTGGCTTCTTATCACGTCTACCTGATCCTTCTCATGGATTGATCAGAAAACGACAGCTGATGGTCAAGGCCTGAAAGGTGGAGTACAATGGCCATTACCTTGACATTGCTATGGGCCTCAATTTCAAGGGCTCAGCTTCTTATGTACTAAGATATCGGTTTCTGCTCCCAAGTTGAAATGCCTCATGCCCATTGCTTTCTGTCTATAGGCCTTACTCTCTGACATGTACCATGGTGCTGGTCTTACATTGGCTGTGGGGTGTCTGGGTTTCTTTTGGTGCTTAGAATATGCCTGCCAATTCACTTGGAAACCTTGTTGCACCTTGACCCCGAGTTCCTGGGTACTTACTGGCCCTCAATATCCTGACTTAGGTTTGGCTGAGCGTAACCAAGTGCTGCTGATTCTCATTCGGGTATCCACCCCAAACTCCTTTCCTCTCTCTTCTCACCTGTCTCACCAACTGATCCCTAAAATATAGAGTTCTCACTGATATACAGGTGTGGGCAAAAGTAGTTTTACATTTGTGAGTATGCAAAACAGAGTTCATTCTTATATTATTTATTAATTATTGTATTATTTTCCATATGAACAAAAGTAAACCTACTTCTGCCCACCCCTGTATTTTCCTGCTATGATCATTTCCACCAACTGGGTGATGGCTATTATTATACGTCCTTAACTTAGAATGTGGTTTCCTCTTGTACAGTTCCTCTTTAAAGAGCAGGGTTCTAGAACATAGCTTCAAGAGAGAACCCTGGACTAAGAATCGAAGGCTCCAGCTTGAATAAAGAACAACTTTTCTGGTCCTTAATTTCCTCAGCTCTAAAAGGAGCAGTTTAGTAGACATTATCTGTAAGGTTCAATACAAAGCTAAATTCTATGACTCTTTTAAAAAAAATCTCTGCTACCTCCTTCCACCTCTATTCCTTCTCTCATCTAAACATTTCAAACATACTCCACAGAACAGATGTTGAGACACATGCACCCATGATTTAATCTCATAGAGATACATCAGAGAAGACTAAAAAGCTTGGAAATGTAAAGGAACAAATGGGAATTGCTGCCTGCCAACTTTCCCCATGGGAAAAAAAGCATTTTCTTCTAGAGGGAAAAATCTCTCGAGGAATTATGGTTACAAAATAAAAGGCACCATTTTCTTCTAAGGATACTGTCTTACACACTTTTCCTTAGGAATATGATGTAATAAAGAAGTTAACCTTTTGAAAGCACATAGTCTCTTATTTTAACTTTAACATATATCATCCATTCATTTACTTACCCATTAAGATATTTTCTGAGCACATAATCACATAGACAATTTGTTCTTTTTAACTAATTTGTATTGTTAATCATCACTATCATGTTGTGGCTGAAGAAATAGAAGAAACCTAGTAGTCACCCTGGAATCCTCCCTTTCCTTGACCAGATATTCAACCAACCACCAAATGCTGAGGACTCAAACTTGAGAACAGACCTTGAACCAAGTACTTTGCTGTTCTGCTCTCTGCTCAGGAATATCTTAATAGCCTAAAATCCTAAATTCCTTAATAGCCTAAACGCCTAAACTCCTTAATAGCCTTCCAGTGGCCTCTTTGCACTGTGGCCATTCTCCATTCTCCTCTCCACAGAGCAGTCACAAACCTGGCTGCGCCACATTCCAGGGAATACTCTTCAATGTCATATCAATGGCTTTTGAATCAAATCTACACTCACGGCCCAGCCTTCAGGGCATACAGGATTTGGTTCCCATTTAGGTTTGTATCATTAACTCGCTATGTGAGCTCGAGTCAGTTATAGGATCTCTCTTCACATAATACATGTTATGCTACAACATATGGCTAAGAAGTGAACCTGCCTATAAAGTGCTTATGAAAGTTATTGGTACAGAGCAAGCACTCAATGTGTGTGAATTATCTAAATATTTTAGTCAATAAAGACTTACAGAGCATCCACTTTGTATTTTACACTAGGCACTTCAAAAAACTAGCGAACCCTTTCTAATTTAATTAATACTTCTTCCAACATGCACTCTTTCTCATTTCTACACCAACAAGAGATTACTACATTTAACTGAATGACATAAAGTCTTACATTTGGGTTAAAATATCAGTAACACACCAAAAGTGGCTCAGGGCACCTTCACAGCTAATGTAAAAAGCCCTTAAGGACTTTGGTTGAATGCAAGCGTCTAAGAGAAAAGAGCACAGTGGTTTCCACGGACCTTCTCCACTCCAATGCATACACACACACAAGGTACTCTCAGACCATGATATTATCTATATCTAAAACAAGAGAAGTCACATGTTGCACTGGTCAGATATTTCATTATGGGCACCATACTTTAATCGTGACTATGTTACCATGTAAATTAAAGACAATTTAGGACAAGGAGGAAGGTGAGAACCTGCGAACAATGAAGTGTATGAGATAGTTAAGAGAACTGAGATAGTAAAGGGGTAATTAGCCTGGGGAAGAAAAGACCTGGAAGAGAGGATAAACAAGACATTTCAAATATTTGAAAAGCCTTTTTATAGAAATCACACTGTATATGTTCTAATGAGCAGAGCTGGACCCAAAGTATAGAAGCCACAAGGAAGAAGACTTCAATTTTCATTATTAGAACTATTCAAAAATAGGAGATAAATACTTGGAGGAATAACACATGGTTCTTCACAGGGAAAGTTTTAAGTACAGGCTGAATGATTATCCTCTAAGAACCACGTGGAAAGAATTTCCTTTCAGTATAAGAGTGGGGACTAGATAATAATAGCTAACATTTACTAAGCGCTTAATGACGTGCTAAGAGCTTCAGAAAATTAGTCATTTAATCCTCACAGTAACTCTATGGAAGAGATACTACCATCTTGCTGATAAGGAAATTGATACGGGTAAAGTGATTTGCCTGTGGTCCAACAGGAAATAGCCAAAAACAGGAGTCAAAGCTAGGCCCCTTGACTCCAGAATTTGGACTGTTGGCCTCCATGCTACAACATCTAAACTAGCCAATTTATGAATATTTTTTTACGTCTAAGTTCCCTGTTTTCATCTCTCACAACTTTCTGCATTCCCTTGTCAACTGGCATCCATATGCCTGTAATTTCCTGTTACTCAGATTTGTTAGAAGAGGAAGTTTTTCTGGAACAGATGAATGTATAACATTTCTGGGAGATATATAGGAATTCATATGTAAGGAGAGAAGAGATGTAGCAGAAGGGGAACATTAGTCTACACTAACCCTCCGAGAAAAAGAAGACTCTGTAACCAAAAAGGGCTCTGCAAGAGATGCCGCTGATCATTCATAAAGAGAATTTCTGAGGTGGTCTTAGATATGCAATCATTTAAAATATGCAATACTTAACAAAGAGGTTCAAGAAAAAAAATCAAAAGGTACAGCCACCTTTAAAAAATCTTCTTTATTAGATTAATAATGATAATTGCAGGAAGTTATTAAAATGTTAACATTCTGAAAATAGAATAATCACTATACAATATTCTCCATAAGGAGAGAGTTTACCAAGTAAAATTTTCTGAAGTAATTTGAGACCCAGGTAAAAATGGGGTGGATAAATGAGATAATGGCAAAGAGCAGAATGCACAGATATCCTATTATAGTAAAAAACTTTTGAGTGTATTACTATGCTCAGATGTCTCATACGGTCTCAGCTGGTATAATTATAAAGTGGTAGTAAAAAATACAATTTGCTCATTTAGAACATATTTTAGAACTGGGTGAGAAACACTTTCCCTAAATTGAATATTTTGGAACAAATTACAACCCCAAATATGCTATTAACCTCAAAATAAGTAATTGCAAGTTTGTGTCTAAATCCATTTGTCATAATAGAGCAAATTAAGAATCACATGATAGACATGATTAATGTGTGACAGTTATCATGAGCACCATGAGCCCAAACTAATAACAACATCAAAGGGAGATTCCAAATGCGATGCAGCCATGAAGGCAAAACTAATTTTCAAATTATAATAGCAGCATCCAAGAAAGCTAATGTTTCCTTTGTGTGATAGTCACGGCTGGGCATCTGGAGGATGGCTGGCCACTAATGTCCTAATAAATGGCAGGCACACACTGGAAAGGCTGTCATCATGTGGCAAGCTAAGCACAGTTGCTGTCTCCGTTGTCATGATGGACTGGCCAGGCAGTGGGTCAGAAGGTGCTGGAAAAAAGTAACTCTCATTACTGGCTCAGGCTCAGCCCTCAGTGTGCCTCAGAGTCCTGACTCACACTGCATAACATATTTTCAGTGCGTAGAGGTAATACCCCTCCTTTATTCTGGTGCGACATTTCTTCTCTATTTTTCTCCTGAGAGAATTCCAGACGACTTTGAAAATATCAACTCAGTGACTGGAATTTACAAATAAGCAGTAAGATTTATACCCAGAGATGATACTAAGATATTTCATTAATGTTGGAGGCAGCTGTGGAAAATTTCCAGGACCTAAAATATCCAGTTCAATTTTAAAAGATCATTAGCAATGCAAAAAATAAGTCAATTTTTTATCCTCTCAAAAGAGATAAAATCATAGAAAGTTCATAAAAAATGCAAAGAATAGATGTAAAAAATTTGAAAGAGAGCTGTCAATTATTTTATGATTCTACTCTTAAATTGGCAGTTATGTTCATACATGCACCAGAGATTAGAAGTATAAAGGGACTTTGGTGTTGTTGTCTTTTTAATGTATGTGTATTCCTATCATTGAGGTTCTGCAAGTGTTAATAGTCAAGTTTTAAGAAATTTGTTGCACTAAAATGAGGCAGGAAGTATTTATTTGAATCAGTGTTTACTCTCATGAGAATTTGTTTTTGTACATATTTTTTGAACCATTGTAAGAAAAATGCTAAAAAGCCAATTAGATTAAAAATATTTACTTTGGACAAGTGAAGGTTATTTGTATTCACATCATAGAGTACAATGCAGAGAACTTTTGTTGCCACCTTTGAGCTACGAAAAATGACTATCCTGTACATTTTCTCCATCTTCCCTTACTTCATACTTCTTAGGCAGCTTTTATCATTGAAATGTATTTGATGCTATTAACCGCCTTTTTTTGTAGCACAACTATATACTAAATACTTCAATACATTACTTAATTTAATCCTCACAACTTTTCTTCATTTTTGCAGAGAGAAATTGAGACTTGAAGAGTTGGAATAAGTTGCCTGGGGTCACATAGGCTAGTCGTGGCAGAGCCAGGATTCCAAGCCCATTTGCTCTTAACTCTTCCATATCCTGTCCTTCACTTCCTAGCCATCTACTCCAGGCTCCATGCTCAGCACCAGGGTGTGAAAATGAAAAAGACCATTCCCCTGATCTCATGGCACTCAGCCTAGCAGGGTAGGGTCACTGCCTGTTCTTTTGTGGTTTGCCTTGCAGTAGCAGGCCTGCCACTGCCTGACAGAGTGGGTGTCCCCCTCAGGTATCAAGCAATCAATGCAAGTCCCCTTCTCACGGAATCTGCAGGCAGTTTTCTATCTTAACTGCAAGGTGACCATTGCCTGAAGCAAGCTCTTGCTGATAAGTGTTTTAATTTAATTGTTTTTTATTTAGGAGTTAAATTTGAATTAAAGTACTGTTAGGCTTTTGAGGACATCTTCAAATTAGTTTCCCGATGTGTATGAAATGTGGGGTTCACACATATGTTTGTGTTATTTTAATATACTATCAAGTAGCTTAATCAAATTATGTTTTCAATGATTCTGTTTAAAATATTGGTATGTTTCCAAAACACAGACCTGGAATAAGTAATCAGAGATTGAAGTGAGATTATTTTAACTACTCAAATGACATAAACAGTATTAAAATACAGTATCCACATATTCTGACTAAACTATGCTGTGTAATACAATTCAGCCTAAATAAGTCTAGCTTTTAGAAAATCAGTAAGTTGATTTGACTTTCCTGATGCATAATATAGAAATATCCAATGCATATAACAAGGAAACCCATATGTATACCTTGTGATTTGTGATTATGACTTTCTAAGAAACACAACTCCAGAGGCACAGCATGCTGTCTGCCTCCTCAGAAACAAAGGCTGACTGGACAGTCAGGAGACGTGAACTGTAACGCTTTCAGTCATTCTCCTTGCTCTGCTTACACTGTCATCTCACACACTGGTTCTCTTTTCCTTACCACTACCTTCTGCCCTATGACAACACAGTCCCTTGTACTTTGTCTTCTAATTTGAAAGGGCATTATTCCTCTAGACTGAGCCCTACTCCTTTCCTCTGCCTAAATACTCCTCTTTTCTCAGAAGTCAGATGTACTTGGGTAGATTCAACCATGACTTATGTATGGGGAACTCTGAAAAGTTTCCTTATGGAATGTTAAATATGCAAGGACTCTCAGGATTCTCTTATTTTATATATAATAAAATGGAAGGTGGAAGCCATAAGTCACTTGACTGATGTTACCCACCTAGTTGGCATCAAGGAGGACACTAGAACATAGGTTGCTACAATCCCAGCTGTCTGCTCTCTAATATACAATACTGTGTCTATTGCCAGCCTTCTTGCTGGACATCACACTTCAATGTTCAAAACCAGATTCTTCACCCTCTCTCTCAAGCCAGCTCCAATGACTTTTTTTTTCATTATAGACACCGTACTTTACAGGTTATCCTAGCATGAAATCTTAAAATCACCTTGACTCCTTTCTTTTATTTTTTAAATATAATTGATAGAAGTCCTTTAGTATGGAGGTTATATAGAAATATAGTCATCCTTCAAGGAGAAAAGCAACACTAGCTCTTCAATCAAGCGTTCATACAAAATCATCAATTCATACTGATTTCTCCTTCCTCTAAAATCATAGAGCATTGACTGAGTCTACCAATGATTTTGATACTTAATCATATATCTTACAGTGTCAATAATTACCAAACTTTAAATTGTTTTGTATTTCTCATAAGACCTAAAAAAATTTATGTATATAGTAGGTACTCAGTACAGTCTCATTGTGTTGAAACATACTTCACTATAACTTGTTGTTGGCTGACATGTCTCTAAAACATGAATAGGACACTTGCAAAAATTTTCTGATAATTTTGAATATTAAAGCAAAGAAAAGAGAGTTCTTAATAACTATTCCTCCTAGAAGAGCATCTATTTAATATAATATTTCCAAGTGAGAGGGTTAATAATAGTTACACACAAAATAAAATGCAAATAAAATACTGTCAGCTATTATAGATATTACCAAAATAGAACCATTTAAATAAATATTTTTCTTGACACGCATCTAAAACACACAAAATAGTTTAAAATAGCAACAGCTTTAAGAGATCAGTGCTGTCTCACTAGGAAAGATCAGTTCAGAAAGTAGGCTACACTGGGCCCTGAACAGCCATCAACGGGCCTGTAAGGCAATGGAGAGTGCATCGTTACAGAATGCTGGGGTCCTCAAAAGGAAAACATCCTACTTCAATTTCCCACATCTAACTTGGGAAATCATTAGTAGGCAAAAACTTCTGATTTTAATTGTTCAGGATGGTACTCCAGGAAAATGACAATCTCAAAAGTAAATTCTCTTCCCTCTCCTAATTAGTCAAAGAAAGTTGACATACTATGGCATATTCATGAGTCTACGAGAGAGGAAACAGAATTTAAGAGGAGAGATGAATGAAAAGACAGCAGATGGAGGGAAAATGGTTTTTGATCACAGATGACTACAAATGAAAGAAAATTGAGATAAACTAATATTAGAAAGTTAAAATGGTTAGGACAAAATTAATAGATGTGAAAAGCAGGAAAGAAGTGGAAGAAAGCTAATTTTAAGAAAACTGACCTCATTTTTATTATTATCTAAAAAATTAGGCTCATGGAATGCATAATTACTGCTCTAATACAAAATGTGAATTGAAAGCTGGAGATTTACTCCAAAAGCCATGCAGGAAGTCCAGTTTCATTAATTTCCTGACATACCTTAGGCATGTTAAGTAATGAACATGGAATACATTTTGAAAACTGACTCTCCAAATTTTATTCAACTTCAAGGAAATAAAATTATTCTTTCAAATTTTATAACGATTTCTTAAAAGTGCTGAACACTAGGAACTGCATTTTTTATTATATTTGCTAGTATTTGATAATAATTTCCAACAAATAATAGAACAAGTAACTAAGATTCTAAGTTATTTCACTTTGAAAAAACTAGTATCTGAGAAGATCACAGAGATGCTTCACTTTACCACAAACTGATTCTGAAACTTTCTTTAATGTTGATTTTGCAATTAGAGTAGAGGCAAGCTCCCTGTGACAAGATTCTCCAAAGGAGATGAATGAGATCCTATTGATAAGGTCGCAATCGATCTGAAGCAGACCTTTTTTAAATTAGCAAAATGCTACAGCACTTCAGTAAGTGTCATGAACAGCCTTTCTCTATGAAAAATGTACTGGCTTATGAAAAACTAATTTTTAAATTAAAAATTTGTCTCATAGCCCTAGCTGGTGTAGCCTCTGAACTATAGGGTCACCAGTTTGATTTCCAGTCAGGGCACATGCCTAGGTTGTGGGCCAGGGCCCCAGTTGTGGGTGTGCAAGAGGCAACCATACATCGATGTTTCTCTCCTTTTTCTCCCTCCCCTCCTCTCTCTCTAAAAAATAAATACAATCTTAAAAAAATTTTTTTTTTCCTCATAAAGAAAGTGTTGCTATACCTTTTTTCCCCCAAACTCATTATTTCAGAAACACAGATTCTCAAGGTAGCTTACTCTTATATCTGGTTTTAGAATAGTCCATCTCCTAAAGAGCTTTTGAAATAAGTTGCATCCACTAATTAAAATCAATGTCCACGGCTAAAAGTATCAGAAAGGTTCCTCAAAAACACTAATTGATAACAATCTTAAATAAACTTCTGATCATATTAAAATGCAAACATCTTTAGCAATACTTGAAATGACTTAAAGACCAACGACCTCTTGAATTAATCTAAAGAAAGCAAAACCAACCCTTCAGCTTTCTTGGGAGGAAGAAAGTGGACAAAGAGGAATGCTTAGATTGTAAAGAGCTTGATTTTAAAACTTAACCATCATGCAGCAAGTCAATTTCTTTTTTGTTCCAGTGAAAGTTTTTATAACTCTTCCAGATACACATACACACGATGGATGGATGGATGGATGGATGGATAGATAGGTACAGTTAATTTTATTAATAGTTTTAGAAATGTGCTTCGCAAAGTAGATATATACTTCAGAATTACCATTCCTGGAATCTCTGCAGGTACGGTAAGGAATCTGCAGTTTTACTTTGCTTCCCATGTACTTTATTTTGCACAATGAGGTTTCAGAACCAATGCTCTAGAAGGAGTTGGTTAGCCACTTCACTTATACACAGCTTGGTGCTGGTAAGTTCCAGCTTTCTTTCCAAAGGCTAAAGATGTTATGATCAGAGGTCTGGTAGACTGAAGGCTCCAACTCTCAGCCTTCCCTTCCAAATTTAACTTCGGGCAAGTTACTTCAGCTCCTTGAGATTTGGGCTCCTTGTCTTGAAAATAAGAATTTTAGCACCTCACAGAGGTGTTTTGGGGATTAAAAATCGTTTGTGTCAAGAGTCTGACACACAGGAGGCTCTCAAAAATAGTATTATTTGTTCAATTTTCACACTGACAACTAACTTGTTCTGCAGCTGGTCCACAGAATGTACCTCAAAAAAGCAGCCAAAAAACTAACTATTGGGGTAGTGTGCTCCTACCCCCCAAAATTAGGTGATTTGATGAAACCATGAGAAGTTTTACTCATAGACCACAAAATTAATTTTGCAGAGTAGACAGAAGATAGACTACTTATTGGACAGTTAGGGGAAAGTCAATAAAAGCACTAAGAAGAAATGGTTCCAAAACAAATGTAAATTTCTGAATTTTCTCTATGCCCCGAATCTAGGCACTGATAGTGTTGGGAAGGTAGCAAGTGAATTTGCATGGATTTCACATTTAAAATTAGGACAGAATTTATCACCTTCAGGACTATGAGGCTGATTCCTTTAATTTTAAATTTACATAGTTTCACTGCTTTGCTTAATATAGTCACTTCTTGATTATTTTCTTTCCTTTGTGCTTTCTCAACCTCCTAGTGTCACTGATTAAGAATCTTTACACCAGAAGTATACAGCTAAGAGGAGAGAGGGCATTGGCTTTATAAGTAATCCAGGTGAGGATAATGGGGACAGAGAGCCAGGAAGAGTGGGTGTAAACAACATCTGCTTCCACTGACTGTTCCGTGATATTCAGCCAATTAGTGTGATCAGGAAGTAACATGCTAATAAACAGTTCTAACGCTGGAAAAAAGAGAAAGGAAACCAGATTTTTTCATTAGCTAGAAAAAAATGGCTTCAGGCCAAATTACAAAAGAAAATCACTCAGGAAGAAAAGTATCTTTAATTCCTATTTGGAATATACAGAGGTGGGGAAAAGTAGGTTTACAGTTCGAGTATGAGAAACACAAAGTATTCTTGTATTATTATTTATTAATTATTGTATTATTTTCTATACCAACAACTGTAATCCTACTGTTGCCCACCCATGCATATTTAGAAGGTACTTAAAAAGCACTCTACTTAAAACTGGTATTAGTGAAGAAGAAGCTGCATGTCATCTGTCAGAGCTTCACACAGATTTCCCACTGATGGTATTTGACCCCTCAAACAGGGCAACACTGCATTTCTCCATCTAACTCAGGCACAACCCACACTGCTTTGTACGCACAAACACAGGGTAAGTACACAGCTATGTACACATAACAAAAGTAAGCACTTTTGATTGTATTTTGACTACAGAGCACAGTTTGCAAATATCTAAAATATAATTGTAGTAGAAACTTCCTAGAGACTCAGTTGGATTGAGAATGAAAGATGTTTAAAAATAATGCCATTTTCACTGAGCCGTTTTAAAATGACCTAGTTGATTCTATGGAGTGAGAGATATCCACATGCAGAGTGTATCCTTGGACAGCAGTTTGGGACCCAGGTATCCCATGCAGGGTGTGAGGCCCCGCATCCACGTAATGAATTCTTAACTGTTGACACGACAGAGAAAAGATCCAGGTGGAAACAGTACGACAGCCGTGTGATATAGGCGGAGAGCATAATCATCTCGCTCACGGTTATGAGTCAAGTATGGCACACAGACATGGAGGGGCTTGGGAGAAGAAAGAGTGAATCATGAGTAAAAATAGAAGGACAGAAGATAGCCCAGATTCTGTTTTTTGTCAGTTGTTCGCAGTACATAAAACTGTTTTTATTTTTTTGTACAAGACATTTAAATATCTCTTTTCCCTTTATCAGCCATCAACATTTCCCATTATTCATCTTTAATGCTCCTCTTGACTAACATACAATCTTTACTTTCAGAACTAAAGATATACTGTACAGACTTTAGAATGATCTGCACTTCGGCCAGCTCAAACTTTGATAATCAAAATCTCCTACAGCTTTTCCTGTTTCCTTTGTGAAGAAAGAAAAGCCTAAATTATTTCTCTCTCTAGTTATGCCCGTCACACGTTAACATGTCCTTAAAATAACCAAAACACAAATAACTTAGCTATTTAATGTAGAGACAGTATTCCCTCACTTATTGCGGGTATTAACGTTCTAGACAGCCCCGCAACAGGGAGAAATCCGCGAAGTAGGAACCTTACATTTATTTTAGTATTTAAATATATTTTAAGGCTTTATAAACCCTTCCCACACACTTATAAACCATTCCCAGTCCCTTATTAATATTTCCTACTCCCTTATTAACCTTTTCCACACTTTTATAAACACTACTTGTGTTCTTAAACATATTCTATACTCTTAAACCTAAGTAACTTTAACAACATATATACAGTATCACAAAATCTTGCAATATAGCAAAAAATCAGTGATAAATAATTAAATATAATATTTTTAAAAATCCCGCGATACAGTGAGGCTGCAATAAGTGAACCACAATATAGAGAGGGACCACTGCATTTCTTATGCACTAGTGCCTTTACCTTCTAGCCTCAATTTTATTTATTTTTAAATCCTCACCTGAGGATATGGCTATTGATTTTAGAGAGAGGAAGGGAGAGAGACAGACATACAGAGAGAGACAGAGACAGAGAGAAAACATAGATATGAGAAAGAAAAATCGATTGGTTGCCTCCTGGGCTGTCCCCAACCGGGGATTGAACCTGCAACCTAAGTATGTGCCCTGACCATGGATCGAACCCATGACATTTAGGGTGTACAGGATGACGTCCAACCAACTGAGCCACACCAACCGGGGCTTACAGCCTTATTTTTAAAAAAACATCCACTTCCTCTTTAATTTTATTTCAAATTGATGTTACATAACTAGAATTCTGGTAGAAACAACATTACAAATTAGAATGTATAAGAAACCACAGGTTCTTTATTTTAAAATGTGACTTGTAGCATGTTTGTACCTTATACACCTTGAAAAATATATAATTGAGTACTCCTTCTTTAATCACAAATGAAAAGTTATCAGGTTCCCTCCCACATCCCCATGCCCTCCCCCTGCCCCACAACATCCTTCAATAGCCACTCCCTCAGTGGATCCTTACGTCCAGGCTGTGACTTGTTCAGCAGCAGCCTAAGCATAGTATAGATCTAATGGGGGCTTTGGGATCACTGAAGTTCTGGCCTCCCTTCTTTGAGAAAAGGTGCCAAGAGCTTTAAAATGAACACTTCTATGGGTGCCTCTGGCATGTCCCTGAACAATAGTCTCTTGTCTCTTCCCAGATTATCTGGCTGCCAGGCTAATCCCATGTGACCCAAAGATATAACTTTTCCTTATGTTAGGCAGGCCTGTGCTTTCTCAGAGGTATCTAAATTAAAAGAATAACATTCAAAATTACATGGAAAGCAATCCTGACATAATTCTAAAAATAAGAAAATAAAGGAATGAATGAAAAATTACATCAAGTCCAAATTTCAGAGGGATTATTGCACATCTCTCAAGATTTTGCATCTTTAGTTTTATGAATGATGGGGAGATCACATATTTTCTTAAAATAAATTCTGCCATATTAGGGTTTAAAATGTCAAGTATGGACAAGGTTCTGTGGAAATTAGTGGAGACATGAAGATCGGATGCTTTAGCATCAAGAAGTGATTTGAATCATGGGGTCTCCATGGTAACAGCCTTGGTGCTGACATCAAAGGGCCTTCTCTTGCATGCACAATAAATACCCCATGATATTTCTGATGAGTGTTTGGGCCATGGAATTGTTCTCTTCATGGGTGGGGAGGCCCTCTGCATTCAGGGCTGATCACTAACCTTAGTTTTGGGATCCTAAAAAGGGAAACTACAAATCACAGAACTGTGGGGCTAATAGAGTACAAAACTACTTTTATAAATAAGAGTGTTCAGGAATCATTTTTGAAGAACCTTGTGTATTTTCAACTTATTTTTATTCAGTTACACAGAAAATTAAAGTGTTTTGAGTCACGACCATTATTTAATATATAGGGCTGCTATATATTTTATTTCTGTGTGCATTTTGCAATCTGCCTCACCTGCCTTTTCGCCTGGTTCTAATCAACCTCACACCACCACCCCCCTTTCATTCACTCATCAAATCCACTAGTTTGCTTTGTACATGGCAATGGACACTGTTAAAAATATGTTAATCACCATATTTTATATTTTAACAGGAATAGCTTTGTTATGCAAACAAAGTTCACATCCCCAGTGTACAGTTTTGTTGTAACGATTCTTTTAACATGAGGACTATGTCTGCCACTTGTTACTGAAAACATCGGTTTCAGGTCCTTTCCCACACGGTCTTGATTGACACAGAATAAGGCTTAAAGTGATTTGCTAAACTTGTGGCTAGAAATAGTCTCAGAGTTCCCTGTGTGTTTTTTTAAATAGTTTTTGTTTGTTTGTTTTTGCCTTCACAAAATTAGCATGGCTTAACAAAGGCAAGAAAAGCTATGGGAGGTTTATTCAGCACTTTGTAATAAAATCTATACTTCCTTCATGGAATGTTTCAGTAGATCTGTTCTCAATGACTAAAATTAATGTGTACCTTCCTTTTCACATGACACACAAGTCCCAGGGCCTTATCCTGTTGTGGAAACTGATATTCAGATTAATCAAGAAAAGGAATGATTATCAGCAGAAGGCAAATTTGGAGAACAGTGGTTTTTGTTGTTTCTCAATTCCTTTTATTTTTGCTCCACTGGATACCTTGCTTTTCATGTGAGCCAGAGCTCACTCATTTATCCATGGTTCTGGGACTCCCTTTTCTCTCACTAAGTTTCCTGCAAGCACAGTTGCTCAGTCATCTGCCCCATGAGTAATCCCTAAAGGTTTTCAGTAGACTGAAAATCCATTGTACTTGGGTTTGACAGGTTAACTACAATTGGAAAAATACTATAGTGCTTATTTAGTAACTATTTACTGACTCTGTGCCAGGTACTGTGCTAGAACTGTTTATAAATCACAACACCAAATCTAGAAGAAAGAAGGAGAGTATTTATTCTCAGTAGAGGTGATGCAGATTACCAGAGGTTATACACAGGAAGTTATTGGAGTACAGAGGAGAGTAGGTTGGCTGGGTCCCAGAGAGGGTTTCATCAATAAGGTAAAGTCTGAGCTGAGCACAAAGTGATAGTAAGAACCAGCATGGCTACAAAGAAGTCGGGGTCCAGGGATATTTCAGGCAGAATATGCAATACACGCAAGAAGCACAGACACGGGAACTTCCAGTTCAGTTAACTTTTAGTGAACGAAGGTAATGACGGTAGGGAGTGAGTAATAAGAGTAAGGCAAGGACAGGGGAAACAGCCATAGATGATGAAAACTCATAGTTAAAACAAAATCAGACAAAACCTAGAACAATGTGGTAAAATGGTAATGTAAAATGTTTTTCCTGATAAACATTTATTTCTTTAAAAACCACCTGATTTGAGAATGCTTTCATTTGGATGCGAGAAATCCTATCTCAGATACTCAGTTTTCTCAGCTGAACTTTTTTATTTCAAGTGATTGGGGTATATGTATGTGGGAACAGATGGGAGGGAACAAAGGATAGGAGATGGGTTTTTGGAGTCTGGGGAAGAAAAGAAGATTTTTATAAAGGTAACTTTTATTTATTACTCCCTATGGTAAATATGACTTATAAGAGAGTGAACTGCATTTGTAATAAAAAAGGGGAACAGAGTAAATGCTCACTTAGACCTGTACAATATATTTTTGTTGTCTAATTCTTTTAAAATTGATAATAATTTAAAGTAAAACATATACACAATTTCTGTTTGGAAAATTCTGGAAACTGATAGTGAAAATACTTGCATAACACAGCGAATGTACTTAATGCCACTGCACTTTACATTTAAAAAGTTAAAAAGGTATATGCTGTTAAGCATATTTTATTTTACCAAAACATTAAAATATGTATAAAATACATGTTAGAATTTATAGTACAAAATGTTATGTCGAATAAAATACCATTAACATTATTTAATAACCCATGCTTTCACTGTGACTGCTAACATTCCACTATATAAATAGCTGTCAAGCTTCCTATACAACATATGAAACATGCACTTTAATATTGATATTATTTCTATTTTATATATGAGAAGTACATGTTAATAGGATAAGAAATATTATTTACATGAAAAATTTAGAAGACCATTACATAACAGTTATTGCTATTACCTCACATGACAAATGGGATTTTTTGTTTGTTTGTTTGTTTCTTACATTCTTTAATGCATTTTAGAATATGTCTATAGGCTAGTTTCTTTGAAATGAAATAACAGAGCAAGTGTTAAGTTTTTTTTTTTTTTTTTTAAATGAACAACTTTCCATCCATTTTATTTAAGGAAACTTGCCTAACAATAAGCTAATTATTCTCTTCATAACTACAACAGAAATGGATATCAATGAATTTATATCACTGATAAATTTCTTTTACCAACTTTAGTAATTTCAAGATCTATATGGGAGTCCTTATAGATATATCAGAATTTGGCAAAAGTATAAAATTTTATAGAGAAGGCAGTTATTTTAAAGAATGCATACCTCCTAATAATCTAATTTTAAAAAGCTTTTATGAATAATTTCATGATCTCAAGCTCATCCTCCTTTAGGAAAGGTCTTTGTTACAGACAATTATGTATTCATGATGAAGAAAAGGAAACACTTAAAATATTTGCAAGAGGTAATCACAACTATCAAGGAATAAAGTATCTTGTTATTTTTATTTACAGAATCCTGATCTTTTACTAAAATAAAGATAACTTTATAAATTTCAGAACCTTACTAAAATTCTTAAAATATGAACTTGGGAGTTAGAAGCCTGTAGCTCAGGTACTGGCACACTCATGCACCTATTAAGTGTGGGCTTGCTGTGGGCCATGAACTCTTATCTGGCACTGGTGAATAAGACAGACATAGTTCCTCGCTTTCAAAATGGATGGCCAATGAAGAATTAAACATATAGATATAAATTACAGTCCTATATAATATATGTATAAGGTGCTAATTAGATCACTGGTTTTGATAAGATGAGTGATAAGACTTTGAAGTCAGAAAAAAACTGGATTTTAATCCTGGCTTCTCTAGTTTATAGTTGTGTCCCATAACAGCTGTGCTACTGAACCTTTCTAAGCTTCAAGTTTTCTTACCTGTAAAATGAGGATAGCACTACTTTTACCTAATAGTATCAACTGCATACAAAGCAGGTGCCATTATTATCATAACATCTCAATTTATCATAAAATACAAAAACTGAGCATGAAACACATTTATCTTTGGGAGCATGGAAAATCAATCGTGTTCCTTCTCTACAACATTTTTTTTTCTATCATCTTTAGCATTCTCAAATTTTGGATAAGTAAATCAACAATTTTATTATTTGGAAACTCACGCTAGGGTTTATTTAACAGAAAGTAAAGTGTGGGAAGTAGATTTTTTTCTAGTGAATGAGGTTAATCATCAGATAATTCAGAACATCTAAAAATTCTGGATAAATGCTTAAGTTTGTCTTCCTCTGCTGGTATAAAGGAGATCTAGTGCATTTGTCACCCAGGCAAAGGTCCATATAAAGAAAGTTGGAGAAATGTGAATAAAGTGGAATAGTTTTTGTCATTAAGAACTTTTTAAGATTTATTACGGTCCCATTCTAATAAGAGTGAGGGGGAATTCACTGCACAGCTGCCAATTTTTCACTTCATTTTGTGTATGGACAGCCTGGCATCAAGCAAAGGCCCCATTTTCTTGATCCAAAAGGATAATTTTGCCCAAAGAGATGACTTTGTCATATGGGCTTACATGTGGTAAGCTGGCAGATTCGTTGCTGCCTTATATGATCAAACAACAACAATAGAAATCACAGGGGATACAGTGTTTGGGCAAAGCACAGTTACAGCCATGAATAATTCTCAGGGATAAGTTATTACTTAGAGAATAGACACCATGAAATTCCTAATTATCTATTCCTTTTTAAAAAATTATGCAAAGTGAAAAATACTTAAGTGTAATACAAATGCCAAATGTAATACAAATATCCTAACTGGATCCTAACTGCATGAATGACAATCCTGAGCCAGGAAGCTGCACCAATTCATATTTTAAATGAAGAATCTTAATAAAAATGATAGTTCCCATTAAATATTGTCCCATTATCATTAGCACACAGTTAAGACTTTATATAGAATGGATAGCTTTACCGTCAAGGCTATTTATAGAAGCTAAGAACCGAGACCCCAAAGACCTCAGGTTGCATAAAAAGAAGGCAAGGCTACATTCACTCAGGTATACAAATGGCAACCACATAGACAAAAGCTCTAAGAACTCATAATCTCTTCTTTTCTGATTTTGTCAGGGATGGCTGGCTAATTGGAGGAACTCATGAAAGTTCCTTACAGTCCAATTAGCACTTCAGTGCAATTAAGTGGTACAGGCTTCCCTATTCTGCAGAGACTGGCTTTGATCTTGCAGTGAAAAGTGTCCTTCCTTAAAGCTGAGGTTTTGATTTTTTTCTCAGTAATTAGTGCTAATTGTAAACCCAAGCCTGACCTGCTATAAACAGAGTGTTTTACTGCATTTGACACTAGGACCTTAAATCAGTGTTCTCTTTTGTCTATATTGTACTTACTTATTAGAAATCTGGCTATTTTGCTCATTATTTGATGCACAATGGATAAGTACATACTAAAGTCAGCTGAAACAAATGCCTTAATCTTAAGAGCTTGTGTGGGTATTTTCACTGATGTCTTTTAAGCCCAGTTACCATAAAAGCAGTTGATTGAATTTCACTTAAGGAATATACTGTAGTTTTTCCACACAAAGAATGACTATTCTAAAGCAATTTCTAAAGAGGTTTAGTGACCCTTGTATGTTTGGAAAATAAAAAACAGAAGATGAAAATGGTCTTTTCATAGGAGCAAACATAAAGAACTGCATAAATGAACTGCAGTAGTCTGCTGAAAAATACCTATTATAACAGTGTCTGGTAGTTCAACTCATTGTTTAGACACATAAAAATGAATTAAAATATCAACCCATTTAATGAGCAGGCCAATGAGATATCTGTACATGGAAATAAGATGATGTAAAATATAAAATCCTATAACTTACTGCGGTATAGATATGACATTTTGTAATTAACAAAAATGGTCTATGCAAATTACAAAGCAGCTAGATGTCAGGGAGGACATTTCTCCTTCAAATATGGGATTAAATGTACCCCATCCCATTACTTAGTCAATGGTTTCTTCAGAGGAAAAAAATAAAAATGAAGCTAGGTGCAGTCCAGGTTATACTATTAGACATTTTAAATTAGGACCAACTTAGTGATATTGAAATAGACAACAGTCTAGTGTACTGACATAATTATTAGAGGGGAAAACAAGTATCTTATTACAAACATAAACATACATTACACTAATTAGCACTCTTTGGAAATAGCTATTTTGCTGATTTTTTTCCCTTAGGGAAAAATATCAAGTCTAGAAACAGTATTTTCTATAAAGGGAAATATGATTGAATATGACTAAAACAAACAAAAGGCAAGATGGGCTCTTAGAAATTATCCCTTGTGACTTTCAAATCTATTTTAATCATATTAAAAAAAACAACGAAGTTTTACATGCATGTAGTTTAGGAATCAAACAATAATAAAAGGCCTGTTCAAAACCCAGGGTTACTTGTCCCATCTCTTCCCCCTCCTCTTCTCCAGAGCAAACAACTTTCAGCTCTTTCAGCCACTGCTTTGGCTCTTCACCTTCATGTTTTCAAATCAGCTATGACTCTTCTACTGAGAGAGCTCACAGGGATGAGCCCTGACTATCTGCAGTTTGGAGTTCTTCAGGGGAAGACTACTAGACTTTCACCCATGTTTTTAGCAGGGTGCCTCATGCTCTTCAGTCCCTGTGGTCTCCAAGTCCTGAGATTCCCTAATTCGGTTTTCAGAGCATCATGTACAGGGATGTAAGTGGTGAGGTCATCTGACCAAGGACAGTGAAACTGGGGGGAGGGGTATAGATCTAGTGGTCTAGTTGCAACTTGTACACATTTTCAAGCAATCCCTGTTTTTGATACTCTCACCTTTTATTACTATCTGGCCTTCAATTTCTGAGTTTTCTGGGTGGCAAATTAGCTAGCTGTTCTTTGGTACTCTCAACATGCAAGTAATTTTGTTTGACCTCCTTCTCTCTTCTAAACCACTTCTCATTCCTTTACAAATATTTCTATTGTGATAAAATATGTATTAAAAATTTGCCATTTTTAACTATTTTAAATGCACAGTTTGGTGGCAACAATTAAAAAAAATAAGTTATTTATTTGTTTGTTTGCTTATTTTATTTTTAGAGAGAGGGGAAAGGAGAAAGAGAGGGAGAGAAACATCACTGTGTGGTTGCCTCTCACTCGCGCCCCCAAATGGGGACCTGACATGTAACCCAGTAATGTGCCCTGACTGGGAATCGAACCAGCGACACTTGGCTCGCAGGCCGATGCTCGATCCACAGAGCCACAGCAGCCAGGGCGGTGGCAACAATTATACTCACATTGTACATCCAACATCATTATTTATTTATAAAACTTTTTCATTATCCCAATTATTTATCATTCTTCTATTTGCTTTTCAGCTTCACTGGTTGCATTTTAAGGTTAAGGTGATCTCCTACTTTAATCATAATTGTTCTTCTTTTCCTAGTTTTGCAGGTGATTTTCAAGAGAAGAGTGTGGAAATGTTTTTATTCTATCATCGAGATACTTAAAGTCCCATCTTCTCATTTTATAGATGGGACAATTCTTACCTGGAAAGATTAAGCAACTTGTTCAAGGTACCAATGTGACTGCCTAATTACCCATGCAGGGTGTTTTTAATTAAATGTACTAGTTATATCATTATTGGGTGCCTTGTGAGTTTAGATCATCTCTTTTTGGTACACCGTTTTAAACTGTGTATACAAAAGAGATTGAGGATTATATCTCTGTAGAAATTATTAGCACAGTAACTGTTGGATAACTAACTACTGCTTGGTAAGCTGTATCTTCCTAAAGTTTTATGGTGACAGCAACAAGAGAACTGAATAATAGAATTAAATCTCTGGAATGTCTTAGATGTAAGGCTTTGGAAGAACTTTCTGACCAATGCTGACAACTAAACTTATTACCTTCTCCCAGAGCTGGCAGACTTTATTTTAGAACAGTTTAATACAACATTTTTACCTAGCATGCACCAAAAATGAGATGTAAATAATACCTTGAACATCTGATAATGCAATGTTAAAAATGATAAACTAATATTTTCTGTACTTGGATATAGCTTTTTTATGTTACGAATCCTCCCTAGCTATATCCCATGTATCACTGCAGTCACTATTTGAAAATGGGACAAATTATATCATTTAATCTCAGGTATTATCTGCTTCACTGATGGAACTAAAATGAAAAAGGATAGTATAATCTAAATAGCATATTAACTTTTAAACTTATGGTTTATTTGAGGAAAGGAGGAGAAAAAGAGAGGAACAATAAGGGCAACAACATCAAAGAAACGGAACAACTATGCTCTCGGGTAGGTACCCTTGTCTCCACTGTTTTATAGATGAAATAGTTGAGACTTAGAGAAGTTAAGCAACTTGCCTAACATCACACAGCTAAGTGATGGAGCTGCCATTTGAACCCAGGTCCAGTGCTTTCAACAACTCAGCTATGTGGGCAGATTAGAGTTCCCAATAACTCTTAAACAAAGTTTAGTTATTTGAGTGAAGTAAATCTAAGACTAAGCATAACACAGTACACTCATCATGGTGAGGGCAGGGCGATTTCTTCTCGTCTTAAAGGCAATTTAGTCTCTTCTTTTAAAGCAGACACATCTGTTAGTCTTGATAAACTATTCATAAATATGGAAAACACTGGACGAGACACACTAAACTATGCCCGTGAAAATGTAGTTGAAAAATTTATTCTTACTTCGAAGCAAATGTATAGTTACAAAAACCCATCAAACTGTAACAAAATTCTTTTAACAAAAATTATTTTACTATCAACAATTTGATTAAGAACCTATAAGTAAATTAAAAATGGCCACTGAACAAGCATTCAGAAGTAAAGTCATAGTAAATGCACTATGTACTTTCTTCACTAGAAAGCATTTTGACCCTCCCTTGTAGTCTAGTAACTCTTATCTTAGGTACAATTCTAACAAGCTAGATTTTTTTCTTGTATTCCAGAGCACATCAAAAGCAATAAACAGAAAAGGATGAGATATTGCTTAAGGAAAAAAAAAAAAAAAAAGGTAAGAACATCAAAGCATCAAGAAATGACCATTAAAAAAAAAATACTAGAGAAAGATGGTAGCTGAGGTCAGAGGTTGTGCAGCTTCAACCTATGAGATAAATTCAATCTCTTCCTGTTCAATAACAAAGTTTTATTGGAAATCAGCTGTGCTCGTTCACTAGATATTATCTATGGCTGCTCTAGCAGTGAGTGGCAGAGTTGAGTTGTAGCAGCAGAGACCACATGGCCTACAAAACTTAAAATATTTACTATCTGGCCCTTTACAGAAAAAGTTTGCCAACCTCATGGTCTAGTTCATTAAAAATGTCAATGAATAGCTTTCCATACCTCACTGGGCCCTGTGGGCTCAGCACATCTGAGTTATCCAGAAATTGCTGGCTTATGTTTAGTATACTTTATTACATATACACTGTTTAATAAAGCATTAAAAGATGTAAGGCATTTTAGAAAGGTTTCCAGGAAGAAATGGTTAATTATTTAACTGACACAGCACGAACATTTCCGTTAACCAGAAAATTGTTTATAGGGAACACCAAAATAAAGGACCTATTTCTAAAGGAAAATCTATTCTTTCAAAAAAAAATAAAACTATTCAAAAGTTGAAATAATAAAATTACTCCCTGGCAAAAGCTGGTGAACATAAAATCATTTCAGATGTCCTTGCTAAAATACCCCCCGACCCCGTAAGATGAAAGTTTGTGTTTTAATTTCCTTCAGGTGATCCGTGTCTCAAGGCTATAGAAGCCTCATGTTCCCTAATCTGAGCATGTTGGAAGCGCTGATATCAGAAAAGTGAATTGGCATTTTTTGAACAACTATTGCTGTAATTTAAACTACTCCTTGATCTTCCCCAAAGCATGCTAGAGAACCTAATTTCCATAAAACTTTCTAACTCAATTTGAACAGTATAATGTGGACAGTGGGGAATAAATGTGTTTGATCAATTATGAATTTATATGATATGTTAGTAAGCTATTCAGGGTAAGTCTTACAATTCCATATTTTGAACACTAATGCCATGCTACATAATTTTAAAGTGGTACATTTCAGAAAAACCTCACTAGGGCATATTTGCATATTTGGAAATCTAATTAACCCAAGCATATCTTAAGACTTTCAAGAGAGAACATACAATAACATTTTTGTCAGCTGAATGTTTGCTTAAGGCTAAGTAAGGATTTTATCATCTGGTGTAATTTAACCACTCAGATCCCAATTTTTATACTGGGGCTGTCTAACTGGGGAGACGAAACTGTTTCTTCTCGCTGGGCCTGCGACTCAGGGCTTCAGCATGAACAAGGGGACTCTGCCCACTTCAAGAACACAGCATGCACTGCCCATGATTACTCCACTTCCAAATCCAAATCCAAAACTGTCTCTTCTCCTCTACCTTAGATAATGTAACAAAGAGCAGCCTTTCTTGCAGGAACACTTGAATTAGGTAGAAAAAAAAAATCTGCCAGATTGCATAGATACCAAAACAACCTCTGTCCTTAACTTTAATTTTCTCAGTGGGGTTTTCCTCTTCTCCTAGGCCAGACTCTCCCAGAGAGAATAGAAGAGACCAGTTCTTGGACCAACTGGCTCCCCACTCACTATAAGGCAACACTTGGATTCCTATAGGTATGCTCCCTCTGTGTGCCTGGTAGTAAAGTCCAATCCCTGGCCAAAGCCCTGCACTTACATGATTTTTCCTTCGCAGTTTTTGGGCATTTACCTTGTCCAAGTGAAAAACATCTGCTGTCCTTGTTACTGCATCTCCCCAAGGATTGCTGCAAATACAGACGCTCAAGACTGCAAAACACCATTTCACCTGCTTTGCCAAGTTCCCTGTGGATGCTCCCCTGTTAGAGAAGCTGAGAGGAAAATGCTGCTTTCGAAGACATGGAAGCCACTTATGTCAGCATTAGTTAAGAAGAAAACTGGATTTATGAGGAATCCTGATGTCCAACAGAATCTAAATATATGATGCTAGAAATTTCAGGAGATAAGTTAAAAAAAATTCTGAAGTTAATTTGCCACCTCACACAGTTCTTGTTTTGCAAAATTGTTCCAATAGGATTGACATATGATATTAAGGACCATAATGCAAATTTCGCATTTGTTTATGCCAAGTTCTTAGTGTCATACACCGAGTGAGCAGAGAAAACCATACCCAGCTGAACTAAACTGTGGAGAACTGTGGAGAAACTCACAAAACACATGCAAGCACACACCTCAGACTTCTTGTGGCACTTCCTGTGTTGTGACTCAATTATGAGCCACATTCATGCCCGTCTGTTGTCACAACTTTCCACTGAACTCCAGATCTCCTCCGACCACCGCTTCACCCTCTGACTCTGACTTCCACAGGTAAATTCCAAATCTTTTTCAAGGTACTCTGCCACATTTATTGTAGTATCTATGTACTAGTGTAGTATTTAGTATGTGTTCCTTAATTATTTAACATGTGTAAAATTGTGCAACCATTTTTATTAGGTTCCTATCTTTTAAAAATGTTGTGTGTCCCTGATGAAGTTTTTGAGTGTTCACCTCTAACCCCATTTCCCTGTAACCTACAAGTTTCTGTGCAGCAGGATGAATTTAGAAACATATATGTCACCTTACAACAGAGCTGACTGTAAATCAGATTTCATTGTTTTGTTAAAGATCAAAGAAAGGGCAGAGGACAGAATCAATAACATTTTAGTTGACAAAAATGAAACAAATGTTTTCTATATCTCTTGCTAGGTAGAAACAATCAGTTCATGTGATAGTCCTCTTGGCATTTAGAGAGCACTGGGCTCCCTTCCTACCACACCCCCAATTTGGCTCAGATGTCAACTCCTCCAGCAAATGCTAACCAAACTCCAGAAACTGGCACAACCTATATAGGATGCATCCGCTGTGCCATGTGTTTCAAGGCTGCATACTTATACCTTCGGCACAGGCTCCAACGTAACACATTGCAATTCTGCTTACTTCTTCAGTAAACTCTGAGCTCTTTAGAGGCATCTTCACACATGGATTTTAAATCTGAGTATGTAGCATAGTTTCTAGCACAGGGGAGATGCCCAGCAAATATTTGTGAAGTACAGTAAGAATAAAGGAATATCCAGTTATTTGTATCACACAGACTTGAGAATAGTACCTTGCACAGACAGAGCAATCAATAGACACTTGTTGAATAAATGAAAGAAAACAGAAAACAAATGTACTTATTTATAGATGGAAAAATAGTAAGTGAAGTCATCTCTTGAAATTGTCAAATGAAGCCTTTTATAAATAATGTAAATTTCTATTTATAGGTAGTAACAAAAGGAAGATGATTGTGATATTTTAAAACCATGATAGAACTGTTAAATTCCTCAGGGGGTTCTCTGGCTCAGTTATATCATAAAGCAGGCCAACTCGTGAGCCTTCCAACCAGGTGGGTATTCATTCCATTTTAAACACCTTCATATATTATATTGCCTCTTGGTAGCCTTAGACAATGCTTAATGATATTTTATAATCAAGAAATCTCTTAAAATGTAAGCCAGCTCTCCCTTGCTACTTTAAACTAATTTTCTTTTGTTCCTCCTTCTGTAGGAATAGAGAACTGGTCAGCAGTCTTCCTCTCAGCCTCTGTTACACTACAAGACAGTTATTAAGTCATCTCTTCACTTTCTATTTTCCTGGCTAAGCAACCAAACTCCTTTAATCTTTCCCCACATGACCTATTTTACATCCCATTAAGCATTTCTGTTGTTCTTCTACAGACCTTTTCCAATTTTCACACTTCCTTTTAAAATGTGCAAACTCAAAGTCGACAAAATAGTTTAATAAAAGCTTATGCAATGCCAAACATAACAAAGGATTATTTCCTAACTCCCTAAATCCCAGTATCACATGTGTTTTATAGCATGCTTTGCTAAAGCCAACAAACTCTTACCACCTCTCTGTGCCTCTTAGTCCTCATGACTCTCTGAATACCTGGTAACTGAAAAGGGTCTGGCACCCATACTCTCTCCCTGTGAATAGTTGTTTAAAGGTGCCCTGAGCCCATGCAACACCCTCTGTGCCTGCTCTCACCAGTTTTTTGAGCACAGTCTTTGGGGTGTGGAGCATGGTCCAGGGGTGCCTCATCTTAAAGTTCTGTAGTTCTGGCCACAAATGAGCTAAGGGGGCCTTTTGCAGAGCAAAGCTGG
Organism: Furipterus horrens; assembly: GCF_987537825.1. NCBI lineage: Eukaryota > Metazoa > Chordata > Mammalia > Chiroptera > Furipteridae > Furipterus > Furipterus horrens. The sequence continues at coordinate 74,024,001 of NW_028327175.1, forward strand.
CCTCTGTAATCTTGTTTTAGGGTGGGTACCACTCTGCTGACTCCCCTTGAACTCACAGTCCTTTTCTTGTTTGATTTGGGCTTTGATAATCTTCCTCCCTCTGCTCACAGCATAGTTTGCTTTTCTTGCTTAGGATATAACCTTGACTTTGTTCCATATTTTTGAAATGTGATTTATATAATTTATTAAGATCATTTTGAATTCTGGTTCTAGCTTTCGAAGTGTCTGTAACTCCTGTTAGCTTAGTGTAATCTCCAAACTTAATCAGTATGCCTTTTATTTTGTCACCCAGGAAAGAATGAAAATGCAGAACAGATTCTAACGTGGGCACCAGACTGAATCCTGATGATCCTGAAGGGCCTTGTGGTTTAGGGTAAGGATTTTAGAGGGTAAAAATGCACGTGTAGCTAATTGTGATGAGATCTACTGAGACAAATTCTTCTTAGTTTTTCATAAAGGGTAGCAGTTTATGAGATGGAATTAAAGGTGATAGTAAATTGATAATGATTCCATCCATTGCTTTTGTTTAGCCTGGGTGGATTAATATTTCATCATAGAAGAAAATTATATAACTGGGTAAATTTGCTATGCACAAAACAGAAAGATAAAATTATTACCAAGGTTTTGTGATGGTGATCTTTACTTTATTGTCACTGAGGAACTTAAAAATAAAGCAATACCAAATTGTTTAACTACTTAAAATGTAAAAAGATTTTTAAGTCAATATAAGAAGCTAAATGAAGGGACCTTATCCATCTTGGTGGCCATGATAGTGGTATTGTCATGAAATAAAGTTGCTGAATGACTTGACAAAATATCAATATTTAGTAACTGTACAGAGAGGTAAAAACTAGTAAAAAGTAACTTTAAAGTTAAATGAATTCAGCTATAAAAATCCCATTACTTTATAAACTACAAACGAGACACCCTGTTTATACATTTAAACAAAAAAAAAAGAGTGAATCAATTATATCTTAATAATTGTGAAGGCTTTCTTCATTGGTAATTTTTAACTATTAATTTCCACTCAAAAATATTTGATCCTAAGGCAGTTTCTATCAGATATTCACTGGTGCTACAATCTCCCCAAAATATAAACAACATCTAGAACCTAGAAACAATTAACAACCACGTCCTTAAAGAACAGTGGTCAGTCAGTTAATAAAAAAATGTTTATTGACTGAAAATTCAATTGCTATACAGAGTCTTAGATGATTTCCTAATTTCTTTTAGTTCCAGTTTCAGTTATTTTAGACTGCTAGGTGTTTTTGTGCAACTGTTTGTTAGATATTCACAAAACTGCACAGAAATGGGTCAAGGGAGAATTACAAAAAATTATCTCACTAGACTCAGGTTTATGGAATGTTTGATAAAGGGGTGCCTGCTGTTAACAGAAAAAGTAACATTTATCAAATGAAGAAAAAAATCTGAGCTGTGATATTCACTAAAGAGTTTGTGAGCTAACCTTAAATTGTATTCTATAAATATAATCCCCCCCATTTAGTTTTCTGCTGGCGTATACACTGTCTGCATATAATGTTAATGCATCATTTATTTATATCAAAAGCCTGCCCTAGACAAGCATGCTAAAAATATAGTAAGATTACAGTCTTTGTTCTGGGAGTAAAAGGACTTGAGAAAGTTCTCATTCTTAATATATGCTATTTTATAAAATCAATGATCAGATATTCAGCGTCTAGTCATTGAGCTATGGATTGCCAGTAAATGTGCCCAAATACTACTTCTCTTCCTTCCTTTCTTCCTGTATTGGCTTTAGCTGCTCATTAACACGTCCAGGACAAGACAGGCTGGGCAACGCAAATCTATCAAGTTATAAGCGTTGCCAAAAACATGGTAATTGACTTCCCTATAGTAAGCTTATTTTTCATTACAGTTCTTGAAATGTGTTTATTTAACATGATTAAGTCCAAGGTCAAATAAAGTGATCACATAAAGAAATAATATATAATTTCACTTCTAATATATCATCAGCTTATATAATGTATTCTTGCTAAATAATATCTGATACTTGTTTTTTTATTTTATGTAAGTTTCAAGAATAAAGATGTAGATGAAACCTTTTAAAATTAGCACGTTTTATAAATTTGTTTTGGCACAATCTATTCAATTAAAGAGTACTTGAAAAAATGTATCACTGCTAGAGATTTGGATACATTTTTATTATAGTGTTCTTCATCGTAATGGCATTAGAATTAGTGAAATTTGACTTATGAATTGAAATGAGAAGAATGAACTTACTGTTTTCTTCAGTAATAGAAAAAAGAATGCTAGAAATCAAAAGAAAAAGGATAAATGGAATCTGAATCAATTTAGATGTAAATTTGACAGTTTATTTTTATTACAACGGTAATTGGAGTTTTTGATATAACAAGTTTATAAATAATATCAGAGGTCATTTATACAGTTCAAAAGGCGTCTTGCTCTTATTAGATTGTTCTGATTGTCCTACTTTAGTTAAATCTGATTTTTCAGAAAAGAAACATAAAGATGGTTGACCTAATAAAGGTAACAAAGTTTTATGGAGGATATGTTTAATATTCCAAGATGAAGATAATTATACCAATACTAGGAATGTTGTAAAATGGTTGTATAACATCTAAATTGATATGTTAGTTCACTCCAACCTTTGTTTTATAGTACATTTAACAAATGTGGACATGATACCAGGAAATTTAACAGAATGTTAGAATGGTTATGTCTGTATATTTCAATGCTGGTGATGGTGATTTTTTTCCCCTTACGATTTCTACATCTTTCAAATATTTGACTATGAATAGATATCATTTTATAGACAGATAAAAAGGTGTTAATATAAAAAAGTTTAAAAGCCAGATAGAATTCTGAGAAGACTGCAATTCTGCTAGCATTTTCCAAGGAATCATAAATCTCCAGATGTTATATATGATGCATGATGACTTCTGCCAAGGCTGATACATGGCCACTTGGAAGAATTACAACTTCATTTTAAAAGTCTATATTATCTCCACTAGTTAACAAGTATAAAGAACATGTTAAGTATTAAGGAAACAGAAGAATCTAGAATTCTCCTTCTGTAATTTTACTTCTCATGGCTAGATTTCCTTCTAACCAACAATTACTGACATTGATTTAAAGTGTTCATACTTATCTGAACCTAATAGACAATATTCGGTCAACAAAGGGTTATTGGGTAAACTTAATTTTATGCAGTACTAGCTACTGGAAAAACATGAGATAAAAAAAAGACCCTATCCTATCCCTCTCAGGGCTCATGCTGTATAAACTCAAAGACTAGGTGGCGGCGGCACTGGTGGCAAGGACCTAAGGGCAGAAGGGGTCAGCCCATGATGTCCTGTGAGTCCATAATTCAGGCTTTCACTTTGCCTATTTGGAGATATTTGCTCCAGACAACAGTGAAACAATTATGGGAGATAGGATGTGTAGAGGAAAGAGACACATTTCATTATTTTAAAAATGCTTTAGTGACATTTTTTCTGTTTTTGAGACAATTCATGTTACGGTAAGCAATTAATAGAAAAAAAGGACAGTGAAAAAGATCATGGAACAGACTTCAACATGAATAGTGTTTAAACTGAGGTCTCAAACTATAACAGGGAGAGATAAACACAATTGATTCTAGTCTGTGGCAGAAATGATGTAAGTATTAGAATACAATAGGAGAATGAGAGCTTTTAAATCTGCACTCGTCTTTTCTCTCTTCCTTCTTTCCAAACTCATTATTACTGGGAATTGACTGGAGAAGAGGTCTGAGAATCTCAAGGGCGTTTGCTATGGAAGCACCAAATTAAAGTTAAAAAATGCTTATCTCTTGCCACAATTATAAGACAAAAAATTCATAGTTGGGTGTATGCAGGCAGGGGCTAAACCTTACTAGTGTATTATGCTTAATTATTCATTGGAGATAATTCTTTCTAAGCAGGTTTATAAAGAAAAGTGGGATTTACTACACTGGGTATACCTCAAACATGTTTTTAAAACGAAAAGTAACTATGATAATTTCTTAGTGATTTATTTTATTTATGGGTTATTTATTTCCTTCGTAATTTTCTGTATTTTCCAAATGCACATATACAACTTAATAAGTGCTCCACTATAATGGTAGAAGCTTTAAATTTATTACTGTTAAATTCAAAGATCCTACAGGGTAGGTATTATTAACCCTAGCTTACAGAGAAAAAGCTGAAACTCAATTTGGTTAGTCTTACTTAGGTTTGTACATAGATAATTATCAGGAGTCACATTTTTTTTTCAAAGAAATAATACTAATGAACAAAGATAAACTGCTTATTATTGTTGCATGAGGGGTACTTATGGGCCTTGGCAATTCTTTATAGCCTTGCCTGGGAGTCTTCACCTAATCTCCATGGATAGCCCATGAATTGCCTCCTGGGAAATATGATTAACAAATTCTACATGGACACAAATATGTGAATTTCTCTGGTCAGCAGGTTCACAACATTGATCAGATAATGATTAAAGTGCTTGTTCAAAAGAGAAACCAAGTACATAGTTTGTTCTTTCAATAAACTTAAGTAAAATCCCTTGTATAGTTGGATTCATTAAAGACAGAAAGGTGATTACAGGAGGAGCTGGGGGATTGGGGGTGAAGGGTGAGAATGGGGGAGGGAGGCAAGGGGAGAGTCAGGAAGCAGCTGCAGCTGGGACAGATGCAGGTCAGGAAAGCTGGCTGGGAACCCAGGCTTGAAAAGGAAAGAATAGTGGAAGGCTATGATTCTCAAACTTCAGAATCACCTGGAGGGCTTGTGAAAGCATATTGCTGAGCACCATCCCCAGGGTTTTTAAGTCAGTGGGGCTGTAGTGGGGTCTCCAAATTTGCATTTCTACAAATTTCCAGGTAATGGTGATGGCTGCTGGGTAGACAACCACACATACGGACTGAGGCAGGCTCTTGAGCCCAATAGGGTTTAAATTCTTGGTCTACTATTTACTTAATGTGATATCACTGATGAGTTACTTAACCTGTCTGTACCTCAGTTTTATAATCTGTGAAATGGGGATGATTATACAATATATAATGAAAAAAAATGAAAATAATGCATGTGAAGTGCTTCTTCCATTGCATGACACACAGTAAGAGCTCAATACATGTTATACATAAATCCATAAATTCAATGGCGCTCTTTCTCTCTCCATATCTATATCTATATATAAATATATAAATATATATAAATATATATAGATATAGATATAACCTCCTTAAATTAAATATAATTATATAATAGTGAAACAAATCCCATAGGACAGGATAATATATTAAATCAAAGCAAGTTGGGCATACTGTATAGTCAGACTCCCGTATCCCCAGATTCTGCATCCACTGATTCAACCGAAAATATTTTTTTAAAAAATGTTCTGTTGTTGCCAATGGATGCTGTATAATTAGGCTTACAATGGTTACGCCTGTACTAAAAATGTACAGATTTATTTTTCTTGTCGTTATTGCTAAAACAATACAGTATAACAACTGTTTACATAGCATTTAAATTATATTAGGTATTATAACTAATCTAGAAATGATTTCCAATACATGGGAGGATGTGAGTAAGCTGTATGCAAATACGACACCATTTTATATAAGGAACCTGAGCATCTGGATTTTGGTAACTGCTGGGGGAGGGGAGGTGTGTCCTAGAACCTATCCCCCATAGATACCAAGGAATGACTGTAGTTTTAATGGTTTTTCAGATAAATCCTTTTTATATTATTGAGTCAGGCTAGTCATATCATTGCTATTTCCTTAAATTTCTAGCATTTCAATCATGGCAGGCCTGTCAATGCTAAGGGAATCCATGGCAACCACATCAAGTAAACATCCACCTACGCATTAGTGCGAGCAATTATTTGGCATTTGTTATGTTAGTTAAACCATGTAATGATGTGTGAGAAATCAGCTTCTGCTTCCTTGACCCTTTGGAAAGCTGGTTTTCCAACCCAGCATGCCTTGCTGAGACTCCGGAGTCTGAGAGCTGTGACTTCAGGCACTAATTCTCTCACAAGTCCCTCTGGAAGCAAAGCAGCCAATGTCGTGGTCTCCAATAAAAGAGTAAGGCTGTATTACAGAGGCTTGATTACTGATAATGACCGTTTCTATTTTGGGACTAACAACTAAGGAGGACTTTTATAGTTTCATTTCAACAAGTATTCATTATGAACTATGAACTATCCTTCAGAGAACATTAATTTGGGGGGCACGTATACACTTGAACACAATGAAATGATTTTTTTCATGCCTTTAGGTTTCATGAAATATGTTCTTCTTACTTACATTTAAGATATACAAAGAAAAGAAACAGCTAAAAATAAAGAAATAATCTTTACCATGAATAGTTTAAAATATAAATGCATCTTTGTGCCTTCACAAATTCTTAACCTTAATTCTAAAGACAATACAGGACTACAACTACACAGATATTTTACTTATTATTTTTGACTCAACAGAAATTTACTGTGTCTCCTTAGTAAAATATCCTGTATTCAATTCTGGGATACATACAAAAGTGGGTAAGTACTTTGCTTTATTAGGGAACTGATATTCACAGAGGAGATGAGACAGGATCTTGAGGGGAAGAGGGAAGGTATTTGGGGTGTGGCCAAGGTCACAGTAAGCAGAGGGAGGGTGAAATGTTTAAGGCAGAGTGAAAAGAAGCCCAGTTTATTTTGAGCAGGAGTTCACATTGGAAAGAAGAGAAAAGACTCACTAAATAGAGACCTGGAGGTGAAAATGAATGCTATGGACCTGGTCATCCTATTCAAAGCCAAAGAAAGGCCTTGTTAGCCAGAATTCTGATGTCATGTTAACATTTTTTTTTTTTTTTTAATCTTTACTGTTTCTACATCTCTGTGCTGGTCACACATACACCGAAGAATATGATTACAAGGAGAGGACACAGCTGTGGGTCAGTGCTCTTTTCTGTCTCCACAGGGACAGAGATGGGTCTTGGGAGTAAACCCTTGCTAGGAGCAGGACACATGGAGCAGAGGTGGAAAGCTGCTCAGTCTGGACAGGGAATGATGGAGGAAGAAGGAGAAACTAACACCGCTTACCCACTCCATTCAGTTTAGAGCATCCCACTGGCATAATGAACACTGGCTCTACTCCAGTCAGAAGAAAGTATGTTTTCTTTAAAGAAATCTGGGTTGGCAGTGGCAGCTTCTGTTTTAAAGCATAACATAACATGGCACCAGGGCAGGGGACATTATACAAGAAAAACATTCTCCTTCATATTCTTGCCAGCATGTGAAGGAGGGAAAAACCAACGAATAAACATAGTAAGGAAAAACAAATATTTATTCTAGAGCCACGCCCAAATGACTTTTATATTTCACCATGTTGGTTGACCTCTTCCACCACTTCCCTTCATATAACCAAAAATACAAGGCCTCCCAATGGAGAAGGTATGTTTGCATTTAACTTTATTAGAGAAATCCGTACCAAGAGATCTTAACTAAGCCTGATTATGAAAATGATAAACATGACAGCTTGTTCACTGTGCAACATTCCTAATATAATTTTAGAGTAATGCAGAGTGGGCCCTGACTATAATGATAACTTAATGAGGAGAGTTTCACATAATATTCTTTAGGTGAAAAAAAAAAAACCAAGGATGAACTCTGAGCACAAAGGTAAAATACATTTGAAAATAACATTACTCTCCACTTAAAGTCAGAGAAATTCTCATCTTTAACTGGTATGCAGACTACACATGAATGGATTTTCTTTCATTTGTAAATAGAAAAGTTCACAAGGATATTTTTTACACTGAGATACATTAGGGCATACTTTACATGATTCTAGTACCGGCCAGCTATCAATATTGACCTTACCTGTACAAAAGACTTTTATATTAGGATGTCAAGAAATTGAACCAGGTTCATACAAAAACAAAACATTCAATAACACAACTAAGAAGTATTCTATTTTATAATCCTTTAACTCAATGCATTGACACATATAATATGTGGCAATGAACTTGCTATGAAAACAACCCTAATATTTCAAAATGAAACCTTACTGAGAACCAGAGCAAAAACACATCCAATTGCTTAGGGTGCTGCCTGGCTACACTTTATTTACACAGATTTTAAGTTGATAGGACCCACAGACAAGAGGCTATAAACCATCCTACTGCACCTGCATCCTGATTACAATGTCATGTTAAGAAATGGAGAGCAATCTGTATTGATGTCATATGTAATAGGCTTCTAGTAAAACAGCCCACAAATACTCCTTCTAAAAGGTGATGAATTATATTAATGTTCTGTTGTATTTTCAAAATTAAGGGTCTGGCAGCATTTTCATTATGATCAAGACTTGAGGTTGGCAACAGAGGGAGTGGTTTTCATGTTCCCTGGCTCTGACCACGTGCTCCCCTCAGGCCCCACTGACACTTGGAGCCATGGGGAACACACCTATAAGGCAAGACGCAGAAAAAAGTCTGCTGTTAGATCATTAGCCACCTTTGTTTTTATCATGTCATTCCCTCTCTTTTTGTGGATTGCTTGCCTCTGCTATCAGCCTCCGCTTCTCCCTTTCCCTACTCTCCTAAGAGTCCCATTCTCCTACATCAAGAGTGGACGTGATGGTTTCCCTTTGATGTCATTTCCTTACCCAGTCCAGCTGCTGTCCTGCTGTTTGTTCTGGAAGAAACCTGGCTGCCCTCTGTCTGAGCTGCCTTTTGAATAACAATGAATGAACTTCATAAAAAAAATCAATATGAGATGACCAAGGGGTAAGAGAACAGGAAGGATGGGGAACCTCTCTTCCCAAAACAAACATAAATTAACGAGAAAATCCAGAGAATAAAACTATAGCCTCTAAGGGCCATCACAAAGTAGCGCTTTGATACAGTAAGCATGTCAGAACAGCTAGGCCAGGAAGGAGGGCAGAGTCTGGGTAGGGCTGGAAACTGACACCTTGCTGTGTTCCCCAATTATTGTGGGTGGATGCATCACATCCTACCTGCATTAACGCACACCAGAAATGGCAATGGAAGGGCTTGGGCAGGGCAAGGAATAACAGAAGTTGAGAGTGAGACAGGAAGAAGAGGCAGGCACGACAGGAAAGGTGGGAGGGCTGTTCTGGATTGGTTCAGCCTGCTTTGAAGTGAACAAAAAAGAACTGAAGTACAAAAGAAGAAATGGAGTAGCCAATGTTGCCCCTCAAACATAAGTAATTTTTAAGTCTTGTTCTTTCCATCATGGGCAGACTGTGCTCTGTGAGCAAGCACAGCCTTGGGGGTTTGTACATGTGGGTTTTTTTGATTCTCATCTGTCTCCCTTATGAGCTGGTTGCATCAAATTGGACAAGTTATTCAGAGACTATAATATTAACTTCCCTGAGCTATTATGAAGACAAGTTTAGATATTTAAAACACTTCCAAGAGTCTTAGTCCCATTTCCATCTCCCATAATGAATCTACAAACTATTTAATTTTATAAACTTGTAACATCAGTTGTACTTAATTCTTATTTTTACAAAATTCAGACATGGTTATCTTACAATTAACCAGTGAGTGCATATTGTTGGAATGACAATATTAACAAAGGTCTCATCCCCAGAAGTACTCTGGACCTATTTCCTGGGTATAGGAAGCCAGCGTACAACTTCAGTTGCCAGATGCCCATGAGTTCCAGATGCCTATTTGCTATAACATACATTGCATCCTTCTAATGACCTTTGTCCCTGCTCAAACCCAAGCAAGATTTTGTGTCTTGCAACCAAAATAACCTAATATAGTTGGATCAAAGTCAAATAAAAATTAACAATAGCTATCATGCCATCTAAATTTCCATGTCTTTGACACTGGACTTATATGACCATAGAGAGGAAAATAATTTGTTATACTTTTAAGGTGGATAAAACATACTTAAATATTGAGAGCTACTATTCAGATAATTAGTATATTCATTTTAGTACACAATAAAAATATTATGCATAGAATCATCACATTTACCTTTTTGTGCTAAAACAAGGGAATTTTTTGTTGCTGAAGTTGTATATACTTTTCTAGGGTAAAAACTTTATACTAAGCTTTTGTAGAAAATCAGAATGAATTAGTATGGTGTATATGATAACCTACTATGTCATCGTGCCAGAAGTTTGACCAATTCCTTTCCATGGAAGTTTGAAAATGTCAAGTTCATTTTTAATCCCATGGCTAGTTTCATCTACTTTAAACCAAAAGTGACAAAATAGGAATTGACTGGGGGGAAAATTCTGCAATCCACTGTTCTTAATATTTGATAATCCATGTGAAGCAGGTTTACCACAAACTGCTGTGACAGAACAAAGATGACAGATAAACTCCTGTGACCAAATTAATTGGAAATAGATGCCTCAGTCTTGTGATCCTATTTCAGTTTTTGAAAGAAATATATGCACCTTCAGAGCATGCCACGTCTAAGGATGATTAGTCCTTGTACTGCTGGCATCAGACTGATATGGCGTGTTGCCAAGTGTCTCAAGAGAAAGCTAAAAGTTCAGTGGAGGTGGTGCAGACTGTGTAGCTATTCCAGGATTACCTCAGAGAACATTCTGGCTTTTCTGTTGAAAGCTTGTCAGAGTTTCATATCTATTCTCTTTGTGCCTGTGATGTGTGTTTTCAAACTGCCCTAAGTGGACCTCCTTAGGTTGATCTCTTGTTTTTTTTTCACTTTTGCCATACTCTTGGGAAACCTAATATAAAGTAACTTCAGGCATTCTATCAGGCCATCCATATTCACATATCTTTCCCGCCTTTATTATGATTTATGTATATCAGAGTGCTCTGGTATTAAACTATGACAAGGAATCCCTAAGATAATGCAATGTTTTCCATTTGTCTAAAAAAACAATAACGCTATGCAAGAGGTACATGGTCAACCATCTATGAATTTGCAGCTAGTCAAAATACAGCCAAATATTAAACACAGCCCAAAACGCTGTTAATTAAATTATTAAATGGCATACTAATTGTTACTTGTAAATATATCATAATTCCTCTTGGATTTGCTTCAAAATAATTCCGTGTGTGGGAAGAGAGTAGAGAAGGTGAGAGTATAGATGAAACAGGTTTAGCTGTCTATTGTTAATAGTTAAAGTTGGGTAATATGTACATAGGGTTTCATTTTAGGTTTTTTTTGTTTTTTTTTGTAGAGACTTTTGTTAATATTTGAAATTTTTCATGATAAAAATATTTTAAAGACATGAAACATAGCAACTTTAGAAGGTTATGTTTTTTATTAAATGTGGTTGAAATAAATTTATTTTACAGAGTAGGAATATAATCTACTAAATCATCAGTACTGAATAATCTGCTTTGCACAGTAACCATAATAAATCTGAGATAAAATATATCTGTATCTAGAGTAAATATTTCAATGTCAAAAGTAGATGTTTTTACATTGATAACTATACTTCTTGACTTGTCAAACCAACCATAACTAATGTAATAAAAGAAACCTGAAGTAAACAATTATTTTAACAGACTTTTTTTTTTGTTGGCATACTTAACTTCTAATCACAAAAGACACCAATGCTTTCAAAGTAAACCTTTTTAAGGCTAAGGAAAATTATTAAACACAAGGAAAATGTAGTTTACCCAAATGTTAGAACAACACAGTGCAAATCTAACACTAACGTAAATATATGTATCATTTTATGTTCAGGCTGCAGGGAATATCTTCCTTTATACTAAAAGAACTCAAATCTCAATATCATATCTTGATAGTCTTTTAAAATATAACTGTGATACATACTGAAATCAAGTAAACTTTTAAAAACAGATCTAAATTACATCACTTAAATATAAGTATATGCAGAATAGCATTTTAAATTATATATTATTGCAATTATTTTGACAACTTGATATATTCTCATTAAAAATATAAAGCATGATACAGTAACACTAAACTTTTTAGTTAACAAAGTAATACATGTACAAATAAGTAAGCTTATTTGTGAGAATTTCAAAAACTACCAATCACTCAAAACTTAACAATATAGTCCAAGAATAAGACTTGAGGATGGGGAATATCTAACAAATAATATAATTTTAATCTCTAAGATCAACTCTGGAAAAATTATGTTTATATGGCTGAGCAATTTTTTTTCCTGATTTTAATGCTACTAAAATTTCCAAAAGTCTATACAAATTTATTGACATACTGAATTCAAAATTACCAATAAACTTAGGCCAAAAGTCACATAATTGAAACTTAACCTATTTTTGAGCAAAGTAATTTATAAAAGAATGGCTGGAAATGATCTACTCCTTTGAGAAGAGACATACAGGGAAACACAGGAGTAGGAATTTAAAATATATTACAGCTCATACATGTTAAATATTTTGTCTATACAGTCTTTGGTTATTTTTCTTAAGTGTCATTATGAGAAGATATATTTTCTAAGTGATATACAAAAGCCAAAAAAATACATTAGTAGTGTGGAGTTTCAGCTACTTAAAGCTGCTACTGCATAATTTTTTAACAGTCAACTTCTCTAAAAGAAATTCAGATTCATTACAATGAGACAGATAAGTAAATTCTCCCTCTCCAGGTGCTAAAACCTATCCTGAAAAAAATTTAAATTTTATTTTAAAAGAATAACAACAATCAATTACAGAATGGAACCTACCATAAGCCAGGTACTTTGCAGAAGTTCTCTCATATTCTCCTTCCTAAATGCTTCATCTTTTTTTCAAGTGAGGAAAGGAGCTTGTGTAAATTTAGTAGCTCAGGACACACATTTAGTAAAGACAGTAGTAGTGGCTTGTTCCGAAGCCTGCTCATGCTCTCGACGTACTAAATGTCTAGCAATAAAGCCTATCTCCAGTGGGTATCTTGTTTGTTGTTTTTAACCAATGTCTATGATAAAGATATTCAAAGCCAAGCAATTTGGTGGATGTTGAACAGATGCTCTACAACATGGCTGAGTATGAGACAACTGGAAAAGGGGTTTTAAGTGGCCTAGGAATGAGAAGCTCTATACCTATTTTTATGATCAAAGACAACACCTTGACGGTGTTTAATTCATCCTGGATATATGAAGTGAAATTGAATTAATGCTGACAGCTGAGAGAATCATTGGCTGGAAGTTTACTGTTGGATTTTTTTTGTACATACCTGTTTTAAAACAAAAATATACGAATGATAATTTAAAATCGATACAAAAAGAATATTAGTGGATTTCCTTAGTGCACGGGGCCAATTAAAAAATGTTTCTTTTTAAAAGAAAAATAATTTTAAATATAAAGATCAGATAGCAAAAAACTCAGAAGTCCTCTTCATAATATATACTGTATATAATATAGCTACAACTTTCTGAATTCTGTGATTAGTCTAAAACCAAGTAATACTCTATCCAGGAGTCTAAGATATCACCTTTCCACTCATTACCACTTTCTTCTACTGCATAAACAAATTAATCTGAGAACTCATTGGTCAAATACTTTCCTTCAATTTTGCAATTAAAAAAATATTTCAATCATTTTCTCTTGAAGATGTTATACAGGGTGCTAATTCTTTTCTAACAAAAATCAACACCTTTAGAGTACTGAAAAATTGGTATGAGTTAAATAGGTAAGCTACTACAAATAGTCCTTTTTCTAAGTAGTTTAGTTTTATAACTAGTATTCTTGCAGAGGGCCAAAGAAATGCTTTTATAAAAGTTGAGCAGTGCATTGTAATTAAAGGTTTTTAAAAATATTTTATTTATTTATTTTTAGAGAGAGGGGAAGGGAGGAAGAAAGAGGGAGGTAAACATTGATGTATGAGAGATACATCGATCGGTTGCCTCTTGCACACCCTCCAACCAGGCCCGCAACCCAGGCATGTGCCCTGATAGGGAATACAAACCAGTGACCTTTCAGTTTTCAGGACAATGTCCAACCTACTAAGCCACACCAATCGGGGCTAATTAAAAATCTTTTATTACATATGAACAAATCATCAAACACACGAATTACTGGAACTAATGATAATAGACCAAACTTGGATGTTCAGTTTTTAAACGTGAAGATTTTGCTTCAATGGATTAAAAGAATAAAATTACTCATCTAGATATGTATTACATTTGAATTTTTTGCTCCATTAATTAAATTTAAAAGTGAAAAACAGCATGATGAACTGATCTTTTTGTTTAGCTTAATGTAGGTAACAGCCTACCTGGAATTTAACCCCATGCTAAATTTTCTCTTAGATAGCAACAAAAATTTGGCAAAGAAATAGTTTGTGCAAAGAAGTTAACTCTTTATTACACCTGATAATGAAGAGGACAATCCCAAATGGCTAGTTAGCCTCATGTCATGTCTATTTGCCCATGGGGATGTTGTCATTTGAACATCTAAATAGGAGTGTGTTTGATACATTGAGTTTGTAATGTTTCTAATAAAAAAAATAAGGACACACTGTGACTCCCAGGTTCTCCCTACTGGAACTGTTGGTGGATCTCTACTCTAAAGGACCACCAGCACTGGGCTTCAGGGGGAAAGCCTTGACTTCCCTCTCTGCTCTTCCCCTAACTGCTCTTCATTTCTGTCCATGAAGGAGGAGTGTGCATCTGAAGTTGGATTCCAGGATGGCAACTGAGCAACATGTTCTGGGGATGAAACTTTCAGAGGCAATAAGAGCTTTTCTTTACCTGTTGTGGAGACTATTACTTTCTTTTGGTATTCTACTATGAGGCTCCACCCAGCAACTTCCCTACCACCCTTATCCATTCACTATGAGCAGACAGACCTGGAGCTATTGCCCAGTGAGAACGTGAAGGTGAAGGAGGGTGTGCCTTTTTGTTTCAATGGAATTACAAATTCTAAGAAGGTGTTTAAGCCCAAGAACGCACTTGATCCTTCAACCAAGACAAATGGTGCATTCCAAGTTTTTCTTTTTTTTTTTAGAGTTCTGTATCAGGTTTGGGAACAAGATGTTCACCATCGTGTATTCACTTAACAATTACTTATTACGTGAGTAATGATTAAGGGTGTAAGCAATGGAGTTGTCTCTACAAATTTGAATTCTAGCTCCATCACTTAAAAAATACATAACTTAGGGCAAGTTATAACAATTTCTTTGTATTTTAGTTTTCTCAGCTGTAATATAAAAATAATAATAACTCCCTAGTAGGGCTGTTGTGAGAATTGATTGTTAATAAACACAAAACCCTTAAAATAGGACTGACACATAACAAGTGCTCAGTAAATATTAGCTTTTATTATTGAAAATTATTTAATATAAGAAATATTAATAATGCAAGTCTTGCCTGACAAGCAGCTAAGCAAGAAAGCATGCAAACAAACAAGAAAGACAAAGTCCTTCCCTGCAGGGAACCTGTTTTGGGGCATTGCACAAGCTTCTTAGGGACTGAGTCAGGATTCCTGAGGTGAGGTGCCATATTATTAACAATCTAGTTTTGTCTTTAAAACAGACACCAACTATCAGAATGGGGCCAGGACCAAATCTGAGGCTGACCAACTAACCCTCTGTTTACATTTGAAGAGGCCCAACATTATACTTCAAGTCTGACTTATTAGCAAACAATTGTAAAAAGTGGTATTAATAGGCATCTTCAAGACTTCTTGAAGAACTAAATGTACATGACTGCAGATAACTGGAAGCCATAAACACAAAGGATGACAACCTGTCTTCTCAGCTCCTTATGTCTGTCTTGTGTCCTGAAAGCTTCTGGTTTATCTAACATAAGTACACAACTAACAGTGATGACAGTGTGAACAGCTGGAACAGGTAGATAGTCCTTCTGTACATAGAGACAGGAGTACAAGGCTGAAGGTAAGGAGAAGCTTCACAGAGTGTAGGCCTGGGAAGTGTCACGGAAAGCAAATGTCTGACACACAGAAGATATATTTATAATATATATTTACAGATATTTAGAATATATATACTTATATAATATTACATATATTTGAATGTACATTTTTATTTAAAGAAGAATGTTCTCTGGAACAGTTAACCTAAATCTATTTATAAAACTCATCACAGGAACACTAAGTAACATTAGCAAAAACCTATAGAGCTCTGACCGCCAGCCCTAGACCATCATCACCACCACCACCCACCACTGCAAGAGTCATATTGAACATGTCTGATAAAGGGATGGTAATTTGCACTCTCCCCACCAATCCCCAAGATACTCAGAGTATTTGAAGCCAGTACCAGGGTTGGATGCACACATCTCAATTTGATCTTTAGAATCACTACCCAGCCCCCGATATCCAGAAACTCTGTTTTCACTGGTCTGGGGTGGAATCTGGCACTGGTGTTTTATAAAACATGTCCAAATGATTCTAAGGTGCAATCAGAGCTGTGTAGCGTGGGCCCTATTGAGCAGTTTATTACAAAACCAGGTGTCATTCCTATGCTTCCATGAAAAGACGATATGCCGTTGTCATTGCCAGTAGATGCTTCCTGAGCTCTTACTTTGCATGAGCTACAGTACTCAGTGAAGCTATAAATATAACTGGGGTATACTGATTAAGCCAATTTATAGGTTAAGATTAAAAAATTAAATTCCAGTGTGACAAATATACTATGTAACTTTCATCCAATCCCCCTGAAATAACCTGAAGGTCAGTCTTTCAGATCTAAGATCCTCTTGCATTTTATTTTTTTCTGTTTGTGGTATTTAGATATTGCTTATACTGAGACAAAAACAACCATGCATTGTTTATCTGCTATTTTACAGTATTCTTTCATCAGCTTGCAAAATGAGGAGTTAACATAATTTATTTTCAGGAGTACCCTATATGAAACATATTTTAAGAATATTATTCCATTGATTAGGGGTAGGGAGGTGTAACCATAGTATTAACAAAATAAAGAACAAATTGCCTAATGACAATTACTTTCAAAGTGAGAGTAATGATGAAACATGACTTCACTTGTTTGCATCTAAAAATATGAAGATAAAAATTATATACACACAATCACTTAAAGATATTTAATTGGGGCAGGTATATGACATGTATGACAGAATTTTCCTTAGGACAAACAAGAACTAGGAAAAAGTAGGTAGAACTCACCTTTCTTTATACAGTTTAATGATCAATATATTTAGTCAAGACTAGGAAGGAACTGACTTTCTATATGGAAGTATAACATATAATAAATATCCTGCACTAACAAGAAAAGTATAAAGTTAAATACAGAGAAAAGTGAAATTTTCCATTATCAGATATCAGATAAGAATAGTTTGCCTGCAAGTAGAATCCAAAAACTGCTGGCCTGGAGTAAGACATATAAAGAAGGCTATGACTCTTCCCATTTCTATAATTAAATTTTAGTGTTATAAACTTTGCCATTACTAAACAAAATGTCCTCTTCGTCCTTCTACATGATGAAAAAAAATAACCAATGGCACTTGTGCCATTGAAACAGGAAGAACTTACATCATTCTAAGTGCTTTGGTGGACAAAGTTAAAAAATATTTTTTATTATGGAAAATTTACAACATATATAAAAGTAGAAGAAAATGATATAATGAACTCCCATGTATCCATCACCTAATTTCAACATTAATACATAGGCAAACTTGTTACATTTGTACTCCTACATACTCCCTCTACTCCAATGAGTGCACTGAATGGATTATTTTAAAGGAAATGCCAAACAGGATAACGTATCATTGGGCGGTGGTGGTGGTGGGGAAGTTTCAAGCTATTACCAAGTTTCTGAATAATTAGGATTTTGTTTTCAGTTTCAAGCCATATCTCTTGTACTTTTTAATTCCTAAAAAAAAATTTTCCTAAGTCCTAGCGCTTTTATAAGCTTGCCTGGAAAAAACAAACTCTCTTAGACTAGCATGGTAAGGTGATAATTAATCATTCTTCATCCAAGTGTATTTCTGATATGTAATCTGTAGCTCTATTAAAATATATTAACATATAAGAAATTAGAGGTGCAGGGATTTATTAAACCCTCATATTGAAACATGTTCTAAAAATATATATTAAATATAGAAATATAGTTTTCTGACATTTTGACATATCAGGAGAATTCAATGTCAGTACAGCCTCTACCTTTACATTCATTTGACTAAGCAATAAATATTCTAGGCAGATGCTTTTCATGATTCTAAAGCCAACAACACCTACCTAAATAGAAAAATTTATTATATTTTCATTAAACTAGTTAATCTAATATATATTTTCTTGAGGGTGTTCCACTTTTTTATATGTAATATCTTCTTTTAATACAATGCTTATTGAAAGAAAGGGTATGTGTTATCATTCTTTAGGAGACTTCCTTCAAATGATACTTCTTTGTATCATGGCACTTTCTCAAATAGTTAACTCATGGAAATGCCAAAACAGGATGTAGTGCAAAAATCAAAATTTATATCTGAGAATGCCACAGCTGACCAATTTTTGAATAGAATCCATTCTACCAGATCAAGCTCACTTCAGACTGATATCCTTTAGCTCAAGAATACACATTCCCTTCAGTGCCCCAGCGATGGCTGTGGTGCAGAGGTTGAGAGTAACGAGAGGATTTCAAAGTTACATTAAAATCATACTGAAATTATTATTCTAATTAATTCTACATATTTTGAATAAATTTTAAAGGTAAAAATTGTGTCTTATTAACCAAGAAGGCTTAGAAGAGACCGAGTAACACTGATTCATAAAGCTGGATCGTTTCTTCTGTCTGTTCTAGGAGGTTTCAAAATTATTGCCAATAAAAGCTAATTGCATGATATAACAAAAAATGATTTTCAAAGGAAAATCCTCAATTTGAAGCTAAATAACTACAAATGTTAAAAACATCAATCTATACTGTCATGACTGGAAAGTGACATGGGGGTGAGAACTGTAGGCTACTGGAATGTTGTTTTTTGATATGGATGCTGGTTATAGTCTGTACTAACTTTGTGAAGATTCACTGATGTACGTGTACTTGTCTTTTTGTATATTAAGGTATTTTTTAAAGCAGAAAATGAATTAAAATGATTTTAGACCATTTTATACTGTATCACCTATAGCATTATGGTACTTTTATACTGTATCACCTATAGCATTATGGTACTTCTGAATTTCTATATATTAGTCAATATTTTTACATTCAAAATATATAATACAATATAATATAGAAGTGTTTTTCTAATTTCAGTGCTGTGCAAGAGCAATTATTTCCTATTTAACCTGATTTATTTAAAATACACGTTTCTTTGAGGAATTAGAAAACAATTTTGAATGTGACTTAGCTTCCTTTAAGAGTAAAGATGGCTAGATGAAATATTTCACACAGGATATTTAAACTATCTCTATTAGGTGAATCAAAAAAAGCAAAAACAGAGATATATTCCTCCTCAACTCCAGAAGGCCTTATTTTAGAGACTGTAAAATTGCCCTTAGTTTTAAGAAAAAAATATCATATGTCCCATAAGAGTTTGCATATGTGTGTATCAATGTAACCAAAAGCCTAATAAACTCAACTTTCTGAGAGCTTTTATAAATTATTCAAGACCTTTAAAAGGTTATTTTTGAAAAATGATGAGATGTGTAGTAAGAAATTCAAGCAGCCTGGTCTCATTTAAAGTTTAATTTAATAATATTATCAAATAAAAATAAATAATATTAAATAAATAAGTAAATAGTATTAAATCAATGAGTATTTAAATTAGTTCTGTGAAACCTAATAAAAGGCATAAAATGGCTATTCTAAAAGAAGGTGAAAGTTCTGGACATGGAACATAGGAAATTAAAAAATGTAGACACGGAAAAATGCAGACATTAAAGGAGTCGAAAATTGGAACTGGCGGCTGGAGAAGTACGGTGGGCTGGCTGAGCCTGGAAGAGACAGCCCACCACAACAGCAGCAGAAGAAGCTACTTAATTTGACGGTTAGCTTATGGCCAAAAACCTGAACCATAAAGAAATGCTCATAAATCATTTACAAATTCTGAATATTTTCATACATACCATGCTTGATTTGCATCTTTTTAAATGCAACACTGCTCATTGTATTGCCCAGTTTCTGTCCAAGTTCTTTTCTCTACCAGCCTGAAACCTTCATCCTCTCTGAAATCTTCCTTGATCACACTCAGTTATCTTTTAACTTCTCCACATTCTTCTGACATTAAGAACTTAACCCTTATGTAAGAAGTGTCTCATGAATGAAACTCTCATTTTTTTATGATGGGAGAAAGAAAAATAATTCTACCTATATTTCCTCATTGAATCTTTACAACAGTCTGATTCACAGATGAAAAATTTGAGTCTCAGGGAAATTAAATAATTTGCCTGTCTTCACAGAGATATTGAGAAGCAAGACTGGGCTCTGCATTTTTGGATGCTTGGCTCCAAAGTATAAAGCCTCCACCTTCAAGCAGCTGATGATTTTAAAGGACAGAGAGAGAATTATATTTTATCATGGTACCTCTCCCAGAAAATGACTTGCATTACGAACTTCAATACTCCTAGCACATCACCTGAGACAGACATAGAAAATATTAGAAGGAAGATGAAGAATTTGCCCGTGTTCATACACCCCATCAGAGTCAGGGCAGGGACTAGACACTTCTCCTAGCTCCTTTACACCATGCTCCACTGAATAATCACAGCATAGACTGTTCAAGAATGAAAGACTGTGTCTAAGAAAGCAGCATATTGTAGTGGAAAGGGTACAGATTTAGAGTCAGAGATCTGGGTTTAAATCCTGTCTCTACCATTACTTTGTACTCTTAAGCAACATTTGCAAATACTCTGAGCATATTTCCTTATCAGTACAAGAACAATAATACAGGATATTGAAGGACCATAATGTGAAGACTAGTGGAGCCCATGTACGTTAAATTGCTAACAAAATACTCAGGGGTAGTAGTCTCTCTTCCCCACTCCCAACTTACATGTAATGTTGAAATGCTGAACACTGGTATTCTACTGACACTTCATTGTTGCAGGGGTTCATCACAATGCACAGCCCAGAAATCAGACGTGTGTCCTCTACAGAGGATCCACTGCACATGGGCTTCTGTGACCCTCCAGGCATCCTAATGAGAGAATAGTGCTCCTTGCAATTCATTACCCAAGAGTATTAAGGATGTGACATCTTGAAAATAATTTCAAGAATTCATTATCATTTCAAATAATACAGGTTTCATTACAAGAAGGCAAGGAGTTATAAAGGACATGGCTTCCTTTTTATTTCTGTCTGATTTGTTTCTGTCTGTCTTCCAAGATGTCAGATGAACAGTCTGCTTTATTTATAAGTGACACTACAGTTAAGAACAAAAGGATAATATTGTAAAAAGAATCAAAAGCCTCAGAAAGATGAAGAAAAAGGTAAATTTAATGTCTATTAACTAGATGGATGAATTAACATCCCAAGTCATCAAGGCAAAAAAATAAATACGATCCACATTCAGTGACTGTTTGCATTTTTGCCACAAAGAAAGAAAATCAGAAGTCACATTGATATGCATTTTTCTCAAATTTCACTAAATTGAGAATGACTCCTGAAATGGAGTTTTACACTATAGATGGCTAATCTAGAAGTGCACTCTCCAAAATAGTAGACACATAGCTATTCAGCGCTTCAAATGTGAATAGTCCAAATTGAAATGTGCTTTAAATGTAAAATACACGCCAGCTTTCAAAGACTTAGTATTAAAAAACGAACGTAAAATATCTTAGTAGTAATATTTTTAATTGATTGCATGATGAAATAATGATATTTTGGTATATTTTAAAGATACATTTATTAAATTAAGTTAAAATGAATTTTACCTGTTTCTTTTCTTTTTTTCAATGTGGAACCAGGAAATCTTAAACTGCATATGTAGCTCACATTTGTGACTTTCTATTGGACAGTACTGACCAAGAATGAGAATCAGAGATTTTTTAATATTCAGGCAAGTGCCAAATATGAGAAATACTGTCTTCAATTCAAACAAGAGAGGTGGAACTTCACTAAAAATTCCATTTGCAAACTATTTCATGAATCACAAATGTTCATGTGCTGTTATACAGTAGGTATTTAGCGTGTTACATTGCCACTTGAAACATTTTGCTTTCTAAGATTATGATTGACAGAGACAATGTTTAAAGAACTTTATTTTTAGAATATATAATTATTGTATATATTCAGAATTAATTCTAAGATATAAATACACATTTTAAATATATATAGTGACAATGATAGGATGTCACTAAAACCACAGAGTTCAGTATATAGATATAGAATAGATACAGATACATAGATATAGAGACAAATGTAGATAAATATATATAAACATTTTGAAGTCAGAAAGTCAAAACCAAAAACCTTATGGAACCTGAGATTTTATCTCTTTCTTAAACTGCTCCTATATCTTCCTTATCATTGGTCTCTTCACTGGTCTCATTGCAACTCATCCTCCACACTGCTGTTCTGAGTTCTGTTTTGGAAGGTAAATTTGATTTTTGTCACTTTCCCCTCCAGACACCTCCAATAACTCCCAACATTTATAGCATAAAGTCCAAATTCTTTAGAGTTCAAGCTTGCCAACATCTCACTCCAAACTACCATTCCACTTTCACCTTTGAGAATTCTCCAACGCAGGTGAATGCCTTGCCCTTTTCAACCATGCCAAACCTGCTCATAGCTCTGCTGCCCTTGTCTCCCTCCATGTCTGCTGGTGATCTCTCCTCGTCTTCAGTGCTACCCCAGGTGACTTAGGATGGCCTTATCTATACTTGTTGGGTATCTGGTATATGGCTATCATCATATATTCCACTCATCACATTACATTGTACATATAGAGCTATCACCCCACCCAAGATCAGTTTGACAGGGACTAGGATGAAGAACCTTGCTCTTTCAAATTTGTGTCTCTAGTATCTAGTACAGTGATAGGCATGAACTAGGTCTTCAGTAAATTTTTTTGGTTGAAAGAATTACATTCTTTTTTCTTTATCATCTTACACACTAGCCATGCAAAACTCTCATGTTTCTGAAACATCTAGCACTTTCTTGCAACTATGATCTACATCCTCACCATTCTATCAGAACTTAGAATGCTTTACTTTTTGAAATGTGTTTACTTTTGTTTTACTTTTATTAGAATAACACATGTATATTGTTAATTTTAAAGTTAAATACTTCAATCAAAAGTGTCATGCTGTATACTTACTCATTTCCAAAACCTACTTCCTAAAATCAACCACTTCCAAATCCTTTAGGTATTTTTTTTATTCTTCCCTTCATTCTTAAACTTCTTAGGCATTTCTTTCAAGGAGGACATAAGCAAAAGAAGGCAGAGCTGTCACAAATCTTCATGATCCCTAAAATATCTTGTAGAGCACTTTACACATAATAAATACTCAATAAACACTTGCCAGGTGATTGAATAAATGGATAAGTGAATATTCATGTTCTTTGGTGCTTGAGCACAAGCTATTCAACATTCTGAAGTACATTCACATACCACAGTCAAGGCAAATAAACAAGTTAAAATGGGTTACCAATTAAGAACACACAGGGAGGAGGCAATGAAAGGCAAGACAAGGTGGGCAGAAACCACACCAAAAAAGTCAGGGCTAGGATTACAGGTTATGGGAATGAACTTTATAATCAAAGATTTTAGATTTGCATTCTACCTGAATAACTTTGGGAAAATTAGAGGACTTTCCTGGGTCTTGGTTTTCTTATCTGTAAAATGGAATTAATGCTCCCTTCCAAATTTTCAAGTAAGTGTCTGGTATGCTCTATGAATGAAAGCTGCTTTATTATTATTGTGGCTGGTTTGGCTCAGTGGATTGAGCGTCGGCCTGCGAGCTAAGTGTCGCTGGTTCGATCTTCCAGTCAGGGCACATCAGAGAAGGAAAACTCTGACTCCAAAAAACCTCCGCTGCCTTGCGGCATACCTCTTCAGGGGAAAGGCTAAGGGAGTAAACCCCGACAGAAAATCCGGAGCCGGAGTCCCTAAGGCGGTTTGACGTTGTAGTCAACACCGGCAACTCCTGCGGCGCACCTGAAGCCAAGCTGTATTGACTCCGTCTTTCCCTTGGATCCTTCAGCTGTGAAGAGAGGAGGGGTCTGCTGCATGGGCAACAGCAGAACCTCCATATCACCCTGCCCAGGCTCTGTAGCTTCAGCTCCACTGGAGAGGACACTCCAGCGTCATCGCAGGATGTCGATTCAACACGGGAGGAGACAGATACCGTGTCACTCCCGAGTCGGACTGCACAGCCATTCTCGGCGGTGCAGATAGACTCTTAAGAAGCTACACCATCGTCTCTCGAGGCTCTGTAGCTTCAGCTTCACTGGAGAGGACACTCCAGCGTCATCGTAAGATGTCGATTCAACACGGGAGGAGACAGATACCGTGTCACTCCCAAGTCGGACTGCACAACCATTCTCGGCGGTGCAGAAAGACTCTTAAGAAGCTACACCATAGTCTCTCGAGACAGACGGCTGCCGACGAGATAGGAATAATAGTAACAATAACTACAACATCACTCTAGCAACCTTAAAAATAAGGCTGTCTGACCAGAAGCTTCTTGTATACTTACTGCTGAGGCTTCACCAGCCTAGGGTGAAAAGGAAAGAAGGGGTTACACTTGGTAAGGGGAAGGATGTGAGCAGGGTATGAGAACAGGCTCCTTTTAGGAGCACTATAAGGCAGAAATCTACCTAGTCACCTTTTTTGTTTGTTTGTTTCAGAGAATCTACCAATAAAATCAAGTTTCTTCTTTAGACAGCACACTCAGCACAGTAACGATATTTTAGAAATGACAATGGGTATCTAATTACTGATAAAATTTAATATATATACTTGATGGAAATGTAAATTTCATAACATCCTATACTAATGCAATCCATACAATGAATTGAAACCCTATCTCCAACTTTCTATTATGAGAGATATGCCAGAATTTCAAGACAATGAAATCCCACTACAGAGTATCATGTACCAGAACTTTAAATTGCTCTCAGCATCTCGATGATTCAGTGCATTAAAGATAAGTGATTGGCTAAGAGCATTTAAATCAACATTATGTTTCTTAAGTTTTCCATGAACAAAAACAACACCCATTTAGAAAGACTTTACAAAAATGATTTTGTTGTAAAGAAAAAGAGAAACATAGCACAATAAATTATTTTAAAGCGCTTAGCTAGTTAAGTAACATCATCTACCAGGTGGAATATAACACAATGCCTTGAATCACAATGTGCTCACAGGTGACAGTTAATCAAAATCAGCTGTGTTTACTTCCATTTACCAAGGACACATAAAACTTATGAAATAGCTGATGCACATAATCATTAAACTGATCTGCAAATATAAGACCTCAAAGCAACTAACAATATTAGAATGCTCTCTTTGTAGTCTTTGCTAGTTTTACAATATTTTTATATATAACAATTCTAACCAATTAACTAGTTGTGATCCAATATAGGGAAAAGAAAATCCCAGAGAAATAAAAATGGTACATGTGGATATTTTAATTTTTTTTTAAAAAAGCATAACAAGTCAATACCAAGTCTCCAAAATGGGATTAATTTCCGAGTAAATGATTTTATCATTACAAATTTCTAAAAGATTTTATTTATTTACATTTAAAGAGAGAGGAAGGGAGGGAAAAAGAAAGTGAGAGAAACACTGATTAGTTGCCTCTCTCACACTGCCAACCCTGGCCCTGGCCCACAACCCAGGCATGTGCCCTGACTGAGAAATGAACTGATAAAATTTTTGGTTTGCAAAAAGACACTCAATCCACTGAGCCACACCAATCAGAGACATCATTACAAAAATTTTAAGGTAATGTTCATTACAATAATAAAAGTAGACTTTAAGTAATCTGAATTTGAATATTTGAGAAAATTAAAAATGTATTTCTTTTAACCTAATTCTTTGGCTGAAATTGCAGAAGAGAAATTAGGAAAATAAGTTTCATAGCATTAGACCTCCTATGTCCTAGAATGAAACAAAAATAAACTACAAACAAACAAAACATTCCATGGCTAATACTTTTGACACTCTATTGATGTTCTCCTCTAGTTCTGTTAAAGGTCACCAGAGAACCAGAGAGAGAGAGAGAGAGAGAGAGAGAGAGAGAGAGAGAGAGAGAGAGAGAGAGACCAAGACTGAGAAGGGAAGACACAGACACATAAATGTGATCACTGTTTTGTAGTTAATATTTTCAAATGACAAAAGTTCAACTCACAAATTTGTAGGCAAAAACCCAAACAAATTCCTCTTTCAAACACTGTTGTGCTCCAGATATACTAAAAAAATCCTTTTACTACAAAAGAGCTAGAAATTAGGGATAAAATATAATAAGCACTCTTTCAAATACTAGCTGATTTTTAAGAACATTAGAAAAAAATTTACTGTTAAACCCAGCAATTCTTTTTAGTATCTATCCCCTGAAGATAAAAGAAAACCTGCATCCATACAAAGACTTATATGAGACTCTTCATAGCAGTATTATTCATAAAAAAGTAGAAACAACCCAAATGTCTGTATACACTGGTGAATGGATAAATACAATATGGAACAGTCATTAAATGGAATACTATTAAGCAATAAAAAGGCAAGAAATATTGATACATGCCACAACATTGATACATCTCAAAAACATAATGCTAAATGAAAGGCAAATGTAGATCACATCTTATATGATTCAATTTATATGAAACATACAGAAAAGTCAAATCTATAGATAAAGTAGAATAGTAGCTGCCTGAAGTTGGATATGGGAACAGGGATTAACTGTAAACAGACAAAAGAATCTTATTGAGGTGATAGAAATATTATAAAGCTAGATTGTGGTGATAACTGTACAACTCTGTTAATCTACTAAAATAATTGAATTGTACGCATAAAATGGGTGAATTTTATGGTATGTAAATAAAGTTCTTTTTTTAAGTAAGTGATAAAACTTATGGGCCACCAGACGAAGGAGGAATGCAACAGTTGCCTTGAGAAGACTTGCTAAGCTTGGTAGCTTGAGTTTAGTGGCCCATATAAAACAGTTGAGAAGAATATCTCCTCTGAGAATTAAGCAACAGGCCACCACCCCTCACATAACTTTGGGTTGTGAATTACCCTTCTTTTCCTGCTCTTGGAAACACCTACCCAAGAAATAAACTCAAAGAAGTGTCCACTTTGGTAGTGCCTTAGAGTTCCTTGTAGAAGAAAAAACAGATCTTTGGAGGCACATGCAGACTCCCACGGATAAAGTCCAACAAACAGCCCACAATTACAAAACAAAAATGAAATATCTAAGACACTATGAGTGAGAGCCAACAAAAAGAACAAACAAAAGAATAAAACCCCAAAGGACTAGATTTTAGAGTATCAGAAATAAGTGTAATAAATATGTACTTAAACTATATGAAAACAAATCAATTTCTAGAAATTAAAAACATGCTCACTGAAACTAAAAATGCAACAGGTATCTTAAAGTGAAAATTAGAGCTGGAGAAAAATTAGTAAATTGAAAGACAAATCTAAAGACAGCACCCTTTACAGCACAAGATAATACAAAAGAGAGACTGATATACCTAACACAAGAAGGTCTAATATCTGATTAATTATATGTCCATGAGAAAATAATAGAGCTAATGGGGGGAAGTTGATGTTTGAGAAAATAATTATTGAAACTTTCCCCAAACCAATTGAAAAACTGAGTCTTCAGATTCAGAATGCTCTCCAATTCCAAGCATGATAAATAAAAAAGAAAAAGGAAAAAAAGAAAAACCTAAGTAGGGCTATTACAGAAAAACTTTATAGCAGTAAAAGAAAAAGAAAGATAATGATGGCTAGCAGCTCTCTCAACACAATGGAAGTCAGATGACAATGGAGTATTTTCAAAATACTAAAAGAAAATAACTGTAATTTTCTATATTGTGTACCCAGCTAAATATCATTCAAGAACATAAACTGAAATATGATCTGATATTTTAAAAATATTTT
Source organism: Furipterus horrens (assembly GCF_987537825.1). Lineage (NCBI taxonomy): Eukaryota > Metazoa > Chordata > Mammalia > Chiroptera > Furipteridae > Furipterus > Furipterus horrens. The sequence goes on from NW_028327175.1 coordinate 74,051,935, forward strand.
TGTATTTTGCTTAATGAACACAATTTTTCCAATTCTTAAATGAACTGACAAATAGGAATGTTATCCTACTTACTTTAAACAATTAGGCACAAAATTATATATTATTTCCAGAAAGTTTACATAAGAAGTTAATAAAAACTATTTCTAAAATCATTACACAAAAGAAATAATATTCTATTATCACATAAGACAATTCACTTAAACAATAAACATTTTTTGCCACCTTTGCAATTCTACAGAGGAAAGGTAAGCCTGGCTGGTCTCACAAAGAAGCCTGGGTAAGTGAGCTGGTACCACAGTTAGGCTGTGGGATAGAAGTCCCCCAACCTGGGAAAAAAGATAGGTTTATTCTGGATTTAGAATTGAGGGAAACTGAGCCTCAGTTTCTTCCTCTATACAAATGAGGGGCTTCATAAGAATTAACATTTTCTAACAACTCCTACAGCTCTCAAGACTGATAATTTTTTTTAGCCCAATCCTATAGGATGTCTCTGAAACATATCTTCCACAATCTCAGAACCAAGTCAGGTGGAAATAATTCTAAATAGAATTTGTAGCACATTATATAATTCAGTCTTGCAATATTTTCACACTAGTAATTGTATCAGCTAGGAAGTTTCCAATCCTGATGCCACATTCCGCAGCCGCAGGAGATTTAATAATAGAAACACCTGCTTTAAAAGGTGTTTGAAAAACTGACAGCTTTTTCCTAAGAACACTGTGCTGGCTGGAGAACACTAGTTAGGGGATACTGGGTGTCAGTACACAGGTCTTCCCAACGGTAGCAAAGGAAATTGCTACAGTAGCATATTTTCAAAGATTGTTTTTCCTGGTCAGTTATGTCATTTGGGGCCAGACTGATACATTAGGCACAAGCAATATTCTTAGTGATTCTGCTGCCTGATACTAGGTAGGCTTTCTCCCTTGTACAAAAATAAATTGGAAATCTAAAGGTGCTTGTGCCTGTGGCCATGTCTGGACCGTGTGTAAGGTGTCAGAGGCTGGAGCACAGGGGTTTGGAGACAGCACTGCCACCCTGTCAAATGGCTCACACCCTCCATCAAAGATATTTGTTCATTTATTTTTTTAACTTCTGTGGAGAAGAGGCACGAAATATGGTGTAGGTGGTGGTTAAATGTCTGCCCTCTAATAAACTATAAAATAATTTTAACATTTAAAGCCAAATCCAAAGCTGGTTTAAAAATCCTATAGTGGGTAAAAGGTAACAAAACCCTTTCCCTTTCTGAATGCGGATATGACCTTCGGTTAACTTCCTAGATGTGTTCCCCTAAAATGGGATATTAACCATGTTACTAGGCAACATTGCTTACAGTAACAGTGACTCTAACTGGTAGATGGCATCTGTCCAGTCTGAGACAACTATCAATACTGGCAGGGGACACCACTGCTTTAGAGTCCCTCAGAGCAGTCATTCTTATAACTGAACATGTGACTTTTGGGGATGCTAGATGCTGTACCTGTTGATTGTTCGAAGAGATACTAGTTCTTGGGAGTTAGAAGCTTCCAAGCCAGGATGAGGCCTACATCCATGCCATGTGGATCTCACCTCCTTGCACTTCAGCCTTCTGCTGGTGGATGAAAGAAGATGCTTCGCTGACTGCTGGGTGCCCTGTAGCACGGACTACTGCAAGGTTCCCGACGGAAACGGGCTGTCTGACACTGCTCTGTGACAGGCTGAGGTTCCCATTCTTCACCCTGCTGTGAGGACTGGGCCAAGGGTGGCCTATGACAGCTCAATGTCCAAATGTTCAGTTGAACCTCATAAGATGTCATGGTAGACAATGCACCTAGATGTTTAATTTTCAGTATTTCTTTTGTAACTCAGGATAAACAATATATTGCTAACAATTTAATTACAAATTAAAACAAATTAATTTTTATAACATTTTGGTTTATTCATTCATTCAAGAATATTTTAGAAGGTTCATTTTAGCTAACTGTGATAAACAGACTCTAAGGTAAGAAGGAGGCAAATAGGGAGAACCATTAAGAGGCTAATGAAGTTGTCAGTGGAGCTATTAATATGAGATATACTTGGAGGGTAGAGCGCATCTGGCTTGTTAATGGATGTGATGAGAGATACAATGAATAGTGAGGCATCAGGGACAGCTAAGCTTTGGCTGGAGTAACAGGTGAATAGTGATGCCATTCACTGAGTCAGAGACCAGTAACGGTTACAAAGAAGTGAGAGACATGGTGGTGAAGAACAAACAGCCACTCACTCTGCATTTAGATTAACCCACCAAAAAGTAAGCACTTATGTAAGCCAGTGTGGGGAAATGATGATGTGAGAATAACGGTAATTATAGATTCGATTTAATAAGCAACATTACACACTTAATTCCTTTTAGGTGAAGCAGGGATTAAAAAAAAAAAAAAAAAAAGTAGAAAAAGCAAAACACATTTTTAAGTGTACCAGCACATCATGTGTTAAAATGAAACAACCTCAAAGTTCAACTTTCGTCACTGTTCAAGGAGAAAATCCTTTACTATGTACTTTAGGATAAAGGATTTGCAACTATATGATGCTTGAGAAATATGCTATTGCTGTAATTTAACTCACTGTATGGGGGCTTCAAGATGCACAGTGGCATTCCAAACCAACTTTTAAAGAAAATTGCATGGAATTTTCAAGACATCAGGAGCGTTCTTAAAAGTTATGCAGAGAAAACGGATTTTTGATAGCTATGAATTACATTTAGTGCTGCCAGATTGCAGGGAACGCTCTTTTTGCCTCAGTATGGTTGGAATTACTGTTGAAAAAGTTTTAATTTAAATGTTTAAATATTTCAATGGAAGAATATGGGTCACTGAATTTTCATTCACTGTGTAAGTATTACTAGTGGCAGAAAGCAAGCTTTGTTAGCGAGGGTCCAGTTTTGACCCTGGAGTCCATCTTCTCTGCAGTAGTTGGGAATTGAGTATGTGTTAGTGAGAATAACTTGACTCTCAGTTAGTCAATCAGGGGACTGAACATGCACAGTTAGAAGCCAACCTGGCACAGAACAGATGCTCAGTTCAGAAAATACTAAATGCACTTGAGAGACAGACTCAAGTCCACACAAATCATATATTATCATCACAAGCTGGAAGGGATCTGATCTTTCCTAGCAGGTTGTAGACTTAAATAGATTTGTAATAGTCCAAAAATACACTACATGGCTCCAAAGTCTCATTCTACAATTTTCAACTGGTTTCTTAAAGTTGAAAAAAAAAAAAAAGAAAGAAAGAAAAAGAGGTAAATATTTGTAGAGCCCACTGCATGTAAAAAATGTTTTAAGGAGCCTTACTATATACCAGAAAACCTTAACAAATTATAGTAGGTGTCTAATTTAAGTGTTGTATCTTAACGTAACTATTTTAAAAGTATATGCTATGTAGGCTATTAAAAATAAAGACCAAACACTTGAATAAAAAGTTAAAAATTGTATTTTTGCATAAATCCAGGAGAGTAGAATAGATTCCAAATCATCAGTCTATCTAGCAAAGAGACGAAGAATGCGCGGTGCGAGGGCAGCAGCATAACTGTGGACAGGCTGAGCCTCTCCTCATAATTTTTGTGTGCGAAGGGGACAGTCTCTCTTCAGACTTGTGCTGTTTGGCACCCTTTTTGTCCTCAAAGCCCCAAGCTCTAGAATCAGTGTGATGGATAATATTGATATTTGTAGCGTTCCCTGAATTTGTTCTAGCCCCCAAATACTGTGGAAGTAAAAGAGCATGACAGAAATTTGAGCAGAATATGCATATGGGGAGTGGCCTTCAAAATAATACATTTCACAAGCACGCAAATAATAACGGTATCTGGTGAATACCACACACGCACCAAAAGCTATGACAACAAAGAAGCCACAATTCATGTGCAAGTTTCAGCATGCTTGCCAAACTCACTCCTCCTTCTGCCACTCAAGAAAGGAAATTTATCAGATTCAAGTGAGTGAGAAGAAATCACTAAATATGTTCTAATTTATAATTTTTTAGAAAGTATAGCATTTGCAAACCCTGATTGCAAGGTGTGTTGGAATGGTAAGTTGAAAATGAATGCTTCAGAAGATTTCGTCCAATTTTTTTCATAAACCAGAGCAGAAGGTATGATTCTCAGAAAAAGCCAAGTACATTTGCCTCAACACAAAATAGGACTAATTGAATTTCAAACTCTTCATTTATTTTGTAGAGCTGAAATGTTAAGTTCCTTATTCTGTTCAAAATCAACTTGATCTTATTTATTATGATATATGTGTATAAATATCATGTATGTATGCTATTATAACTATTATGTCTTATACATGTTATGTTTTAGGGGGGACCCACCAAAATGGAATTATCTTCTGGAGGGCAGACCCCTTGTAGTACAGGCTTCCCCTTCTAAGTGAGTGTTCTAGGAACCCAGCTGTATCAGTGTACCAGCTGGCACTGTTGTGAGAGGTTGTGTTTGGTTTCAATTAATATTTTTTTGAAGACTCTTTCAATGTATTTGCCCATTTCATGATGGGTGACTTATGAGTGCACCTGCCTACAAGTTCAAACTGTTTTGAGCAGTGGGAAAAATATCTCAATAGGTGTATCGCATCAAATGGAGAGTACTTTGAAGGTGACTAAAGTTTAGACATGTAGGAATACACAATTTTTATTTAAAAATTCCAGTTTTTTCTGGATTCCCCTGTTATTGTCATTCACTTAAAAGGACTTTTTGCTTACTAAAGAGTATACATGACTAAAATTTTCAAGTATATTATTCTCAAGCATGTTCATGAAGTGTCATTCTAGATGGTTTGGCTTGGTCACAAGTTGCTTCCTGCATGGCTGTCCTGTCCTCACATGTGGACTTCAAGTCACAACTCAGACTTTCCAGAGCAGACTTTGGAGATATTCTCAAATACACAGAGGGCAGGGAAGGGGCTGGATTCTACTAGGATATTATTGTGATTTGAAATATAAAAGAACAGAATAATCCTTTATGAGAGGAAATAAAGTATCTTCAAAGCAGTCTGCTTTCTTGGAGAAGATTGTAGAGCCACATGTGAGGAAAGAGATAACAGGAAGGGGGTAAAAATAGAAAATTTTACCTAATAAAGAGATAGAGATAATTAAAAACATGCTATAAGTAGCAAAAATCAAACAGTACTTAGGTAGTTTCTACATCATTTTTTTCTGCTCCTAAGAATTATTTACCCTATAAAAGTATCTTGGCAAGAGAAATATATATTATATATCCACATGAAGGGAATTCATTTAAAAAGGCTAAATAATAACAAATAGAAAAGTACTACAACTCCCTGAACACACAGAGACTTTTCTTTTGTTTATTCTTTACTTCTAATTTTTAAAATCTCCTTTTCTTTGCCCACACTTGTCATCCTGAGTGAAAGACATGTTGTTTCAGGCATCGGCACACACTGCAGACAGACACACGGGCTGCATCAGCCGCGTCAACTCTCACAATTGTCTGAAGAGTTGAAAAGTTCAAACTATTTATTTAATGTCATGCAGATAAACCCAAGAAAAGAGACACGTTTGACAGATGAATTCTAGGTGATTCAGTCTTACAAACCCAAGGGAATGTTTTAGGGGAAGGATTAAAATGACTAGCTCAATATTAAAGTTAAAAAGTAAGTTTGATTTACTTAATTAGGAAATTAAATTAACAAAACTGCCTTTTTGCCTCAGAAGAAAGTTCCCCTTAATAACATTCCTAAAATAAAATCATCAAGAAAATCTGTTCAATTCTCTTATTGCCCAAAATATGAAATGGAAAGACTATTAACCCCTTATTTCACAGGTAATAAGATCCATATATGGGACTTGACAAGCTTGGGAAGGCAGGCATCTTCTACCTTGAGAAGAACTGTCCATTTTGCACCAAGAAAACCCATCACTCGCCTACTGCTCAGCAGGTCACTGACTGACACATCCAATTCCTGCCTAAACACTGATGGAGAAACTGAGCTAGAGCAGCGTTATTCAGACTGCTGGTCATTCTACTAAGTGACAAAGTCAGCTGAGTGAGAATTCACCACGCATATTACATGTGAAAGGTATTTATCATTGTAATATAAGGAAGTTTGAAAGCCCTGAATGAGATTATGTAAGACCATAGATTTTGAACACTTTCCTACTTATTTCCAAATGGGCCCAAGATGTCCAATTTTAGCACTTACTTAAAACAAATGGAGAAAATCTGAGTGAACAAAATCAGAAGAAAATCTCCAGAAAGTTGAAGTAGCTAAATTGTAAAACTAATCCTTCCCATGTCCCACCCCTACCTTCCCCAAAAGGAGAAAATGTGGGTATTAAGAGCGTATTGGGGAAAAGAACTAGAAGTTTCTAGCGTTTTGGGAATCCCTCAATGAGGATGATTTAAAACCTGGGCTGATGTTGCTGAGCTGTGATGGGAGGTTGCACTTGTGATGAGATATAAAAAAGGCTTTAAACTAGAGGAATAAAAGGCAGGAAATTCAAGATTCAGAGCATGGCATAGACTTAGAAGGTGAAACTTTCCAAAACAAAAAACAAAAAAGAACAGAGTTCTTTAAAAAAGAAAGGCTGATGCTATGTGTTGGGTATGAAATGTGTAAGGTAAGTGTGGTGTATCTTGACAGAATCAATCTATGTCAAAAAGTAGGGGAACCAATGTGAGGAAGTTACTACTACCAAAGATAGGAAAGTTGAGTATCAATAAGAAAAATGACTATTTTGTATTGTTGTACAAAAATGTATTGTTGAGTTTATAATGATAATTAAACAGCAATAACTCCTCATCGCTCATCTTTGGAAGATGATGGAAACCAAATCAATATTTTGAAAACTGGTAAATAAAGAGAATGAATCATATATTATTCTTCCCATTCCTATATAAATTAAATTCAGATAAACCAAAAGGCTGATAAAGAAAAGTTGTTCTTAATATAATGAAGTCCTGCTGACAAATGAAAAGAGAAAGACCTTTTGGTAATGCTTTATCCTATCAATCAATATTAGTGAATATAATGATGTGAGCCTAACTAGTGATAGAGCAGAATTAATTATTTTAATGTTTAATTTATATTTTACTATGAGTGTTTCTATCATGTTATAATGGGAAACTTGGCAGATGTTTATTTGTTTTTGTTGCTGTTGTTTTTCAAAATAAATCAGATGTCAAATGTGTTAAGTAGGCTAATTAGCCAGTAAATAATGCAGGGTAAGATTTAGTAAGCTGGGAAGGGCAAAATTATCTCAAAGAGAAGGTAAAAGCCTGGGAGAGCACTTCTACGTGGAGAAGATGTGGACTGATGCTTCTAAGGGAGGCATGCAGCTCTTGGGTTTTTCCTCCCTTTCTGCTCCTATTTTTCATGACAGCTCAGAAAACGAGGAACACTAAAGCTAAAGAACATAGAGAAGACACAGTAAAGCTACTCTGAAGAGGAATTCAGTTTTGACTTTGCAGAGAACAATCTTGGAAGAGGTTCTTCTAAGGGAAGAACAGTAACAGGCAACCGAGGCAGGCCCCACGAACTTTGGAGCCCAGGTTTAAAGAAGATGAATTTAAGAAAACAAATTGTTCATGTTTACAATTGTGTATCTCTAGAAATATCTGTATTTTTTAAAAATTGCTATGAAATTTTGTCATTCAGTGTTGGCTAAAATTGCTTTTAAGGGGTCACTTAAATGAAGAGATCATCTCTATATGAAAAGCAGAGGAACCTGAGAAGTTATTTGGACATAATACAGTAAATGATTTGCAGTGGGGAGATTTTAGTTTCAGGTTTGCTAATTAATTAAAACATGTCTGGGCTCAAATTTCTCATCTATTAAAGAATAATAATATTTATTCTTCCTTCATAAGTTTTTGGTAGTAATTTAAAAGGGGAATGTACGAATTTTTTTTAACTCAAGAAGAATTACATGCAGTTTGGAAATTATTACGAGAACATTTCTTGAATACGTGAATACAAATTGAACATCAACGAGAGTTTCTACCTTTTGGCTAGGTGCTGTTTAATCGTAGCATGCAACTAATATTTGTAGTCAGCATTAACAAAGTTATGTGAGGAAGCACATTAAATCTATTAGGTTCTGTAACTACACAATTAGATCTCATTGGGTAGCTACTTTGTGACATTGTTTTTTTTATACTCAGATGGACAAACATGGTAGTATAAAATTTTTGCGTTTTTAAACTCTGACAACTGAGAAAGTGCAGCAAATATTTCTAGTAATCAACCTAAGCATGTCACTGGCCTTTGAGTGATAATGCAAGAAAATGACTTATACTAAATCCATACCACACCATTACTCACAAACTACATGAACCTGAGCCTTTCCAGGTCTCAGTTTCCACATTTGTAAGCTTGGATATTAATAATGGGGCACTTAGGGGATTAAATGAATAATGCTCAAAGAAAACACCCAATAAATGTTAACTATTCTATCATTGTCATTGTTTTGAAAGTTTATATTGACTTCTTTCAATTGAACTGGTTACTTAATTAGTAGTTAAAACTCAAAGTAGTGTTTCCTTTTATACATGTTAAGTGAAGCTGTTACCATGGGAATGGTGAATACGACAGGAAAAGTATAAATGAAAGTTGGAACTTACCCTGAATTTTCAACTAGAATATTTTCATAAAGTTTCTTCAAAATTTGTCCGTGTGTGCATGTAATCACTTTGGCTGATTTCTGTTCTTTCTTTAGATTAACCAATGCATACAAATTCATCATTTCCAACACCTGTTCTTGCACTGAGCCTTTCCTGGGGTAGTACCCCCTCAAATGCACTCTGTCCTTCCATTCCTCCTACATGACAAATCCTTTCCCAATGACTTCAATCTCTGATGACCCAGTCATCCTGAGCCCCTACATCTTACCAGGTCACTTTAAAATTTGACACCATGATATTGCTTAATATTTTAGACAACACTTTCAATGCTTACATCTTCCTTCTCAACAGGAGTACGTACTTCTCAACCCTATCTGTATTCTCCACAGCACCCTGCCAGCACACAGACGACAAACATTTGCTGAATGAAACAAACAGAAAACCAGTACAGAATAAATCCCAGGATTAGAAAAAATTTTAAACATCATACAGATCAATTCCTTAACCAAATGCTTCCATCTTTCCATGTCCCCCTCAAGAGCTTATCTCAGCTTGAAGAACTTCTGTAATAGAGAACTCACAACCACCCAAGACATCAATTTTCAAGACATTTTAAATGTTAGGAAGTTGTTTCCTGTGTGTAATATTAGAAATCTAGTATGATTGCAGTTTTATTGGTGTTCACTGCAGTCCCCTTTTTCTCTACTCATCAGTGATATAATACTGATAATAATAAATAATGATTCTATTGATACCACAGCATAGTAAAAGGAAAGCAAATGCTTAGTCTGCATACTCAAGGGTACTAAGCAATGAGGGTTAAAGATAGGAACGCTGTGAAAAATGACTATGTTATTGAAACAAATTATTTTATCTATAAAAGGACTCCACAAGATTTATGTTAAAACAGCTAATTAAAATGGAACATATTTTAGAAACGCTAAAATTATTGAGGAAAGTAAATTTGAACATTAATATTTGTTAATAATTCAGGTAAGTACGGAAATTTAGTATTTAGTTATAAAAATTGAACTAATTTGGAGCAACAACATCTTTGGAGCTATAAGAAAGTTTAGGGGCAAGCACACAGAAATTGCTCCATTTGTCTTTTAAATATAGATTACAAAGTTTCTTAATTAAAAAAAGAAAAAACTATTTCATGTGAAGCTAGAGTTGGCCTTTGAATTGGTTACAGGAGAGTTATTCCTGAAGAAATGTTTTAAGAGGTCTTTCTAAATAGATTTGAGATCTGCAGTTTATTATGGCAAAACACATTGATAAACATTCTCATTGTTCAGTCTTTTGTTTCAAGGTTATATAGCTGCACTTTTAGGATGACACAAGAAACAGGGAAGGAAGTCACAATTTCTTTGTTGTCAAGCAAAGAAAAGCATTTAGAAAAATTTATAATTAAATTCAAATATTTGGTGAAAATCATGACCATTCCCGAGAAGAAAAGAGGAAAAGAGCATAATACTTGCTAAGTATAACAGCAGACACATAAATTCAATATAAATTCAGTAAAGAGGAACATCAGGAACAAAATAAAGAAGCAGAAGTGAAGAGAAATAACTTTTAAGATGGACACATAAAAAAGGGAAATTTGAAACAATAGATTTAGCAATTTAGTACTATTTTGTTAGAAACAATATAAGCTATCCATATTTAAATGACAGAATGGAGAAAACCTGAATTATCAACAGTAAACAATAAGATATTCCTTTTGATTTGCAAATTATTTTCTAAAGTTCTTTTCCGCCACTTGATAACTGTTATTCTTGCTGACAAAAGGAGTTGAACCTTACCCAGCAATCTTTGAAATACAACTTGAAAATGGAACAAAACATAAAAGGAAAAAAATAGAATTTAATTTTAAATGGAAGATCATTGTATGTAATGCATATCTAATAATATTTTTAAAAAATAAGATGATATAATAAAGAACAAAATTATTTTTGGCGAAATATTATTTTTTCTTGAATAATTTGTCAGTGTTGGTTTGGCAAGAAAAGATGAAGCACTCCTGATACTAGTGTAACCCAGAATGCTTGCTGGGCTTTCTTTCTGCTTCTCCAATGTGCTTATTACTTTGATAACGTATCCTGGGTCCCAGTTTTGGGTTAATTAACAGCTAACGAGGTCTGCTATACCAAGAAGAAGTTGGGAATGTACTGTACAGCCTATTAATCTTTCAATAGTTTTAGAAGTTCAGTAAGGCCAGGGTGAGGCATGGGTTACACCAAAGCAAGGATGAAAGCTCCAGGAATGCAGAAACTACACATGCCCTGCTTCTACCACAGAGCCCACCACATAGTAGGTGCTGAATCAGTATTTGTTGATATAATGAATATATATCATGTCTGCCATGTGGCAGGCCAATTGCAGTGACATTGGAAATGACAACTGTGGGAACAGTGACCTCACTGACTTTGTACACCTTTACTCCAGAGCAATCCAAAGCTTCTCTGGCAAGCTTCTGGGTCAGGTTTAGAAGTCCCAGATCTGGCATGAGAGCACTTGCACCGGCAGAATTAGGGCTAGCCAAGAGCACCCAGGGGCGCAGCCCCAGGGCCTGTGGGAGGGACAGAGGCACAGGAGGAGCAGGGCAGGCTCAGCCTGTAGGTGTCAGCGACCCTACAGGCCCCAAACACCGCTGTCAGTAGTTGAGTGTTTGCAATCCTCTTTAATTAACGGTTACTTGACAACCGGAGAAGGGAAGACAAAAGATGTCCTCTAGCATTTATTTCTAGGGCCTCCAGGGGTGCTAAAATCGAAAGAAATGTAATAACGATCCTGAAAGAAACCTGGGGCCTTTTTACATCTGCCCCCTGACACAGGGTCACACTGGTAGAATTCACTAGGAGACCTCTAATAGAGATCTGCACTTTATTCATCCATTTCATTTATTACACCACACATCTGTGCCCTGCAGCCCAAGAGAAAGGCTGGTTCTGACTTCCACAGGCTTGGATGATCCATGTTGATATCTACTCCTTGTCTGCCTTTGGATCCTAAAAATACACTTTTCCAAAGAAGGAGAATTTTCAACAGAAAAGTGTTTGAAGGTGAGCAGAAAGGTAGGCTGGAAACTATCAGCTGACAAATTATAATAGGAACAAAGAAAAGCATAAGGGGAACCAAGAGAAAATTATCCAAACAAAAATGAAGGTAACATACATAAGAGATAGGGCAGAAACCTAACATAGCAAATTAAAGATTTTAAACTTTTTACTATAACTCTCTCATTATTCCCTATTGATAAGAACCTGAGTTAGAGAGCTTAGTATAGAAGTCAGCTAGACAGGGATAGACTAATATAGGTCAAGTTTGTAAATAATAATTCCCACAAACAAAAAAGCCACACTCAGAGGAGGAGGGCTGATTCTTCTTCTTAAAAAAGAGATGATTTTATTATAAGAACTGCTCACTGGTATGAGTATCCACATATCACCAGGAACAACACAGATGTTTTATATTCATTTTCACTACCTCTGATGTGAGTATTATCATGTGCTTAACAGATGACAAAAGTAAGAGGTGAAGTAACTTGCTCAAGGTCACAAAGGAAAGAAGAGCCAAAGTTGAAATTCTAACACAATCTCTAAGTCTTAAGTTTACATTTTTCCCACAGTACTTCCTGTAACATATTTGTTCAGTGAAAAAAGAATGACAATATTAGATTCTTCTTCAGGGAACAATTTTCCAAGACTGTATTTCCCATCTAGCTGTGCCACTTAGTGATTTGTTTATAATTGCTATACCTTACCATAAAGATCTATGTTCAATTTGAGGAATAAGAAGCCTATTGGAATGACAGCTTTCTTCATGATAACTATATCAAATATAAATTAAAATAAGCATAACTTCATAACAGCCTGGCCAGGTGTTGCTTAGTATTATAATACCACATTAAACATCTGTGAGAATCTTGACAAAAATTACAAATGATATGCCAGGCAAGCTGTTTCTAAATTAATATATCATGCAAAAAATGTCAAGTCTCAGTTTACTGTACTGAAAGCATGTACAAACACGCACCATGTAGAGAGGAGAGGAGACTAACTAGCCGGAATATGAGTAAAGCAACAGGAAGCAGAAGTAGGAGTAGTCCCTTAAATGGTGAAATTTTCCCAGTATCGGGTAACATCAAATTTTACAATTTCTAAGTAGCTCCAATGAAGTTCTACAGGATATGTTTTTATTTATCCAGTTAAAGAAAAAACGAGTAATGAGTTTTTCCTTCTTAAAATTTGTAATTAACAAAGGGTAAGGGATCACAGACAGCCTCCCCTAGCAGAGCAGTTACTTTAATAACATGCTGTTTCTCTGGTTATAATAAAAAAATCCTTTTTGCTGTCTTTTTGACAAAAATTATTTGCGTGTATTGGCATGGTACCAAAAAAGAGAGAGATGAGCTTGAACAAGTTTTCACCCATTTGTTTAAATTTTATAATCAAATAGCAATTATATTACAATCTCATAATCTATGGACCTTTCCCCTCATCCTCAATTGCGCCCCAACATTTTGAAAAACATAACCAAAAAATGCACAGAGAATTTCACCACATCCCCTTTGAATGCCTAAAAACTGCAGGAAAGAAGGAAGAGAGACAGGGTGGGACAGAGACCTTGAAAGTTGGAAGAACTGAGGTATGAAAAAAAATCATATTTCCTGTCACCATGTGGGTAAGTCCCGCAAATGTTCATTTTTGGTTCCTCTCACCTGTTCTAAATCAGTTCCTAGTTTTGGCTAACATTAACATCACTCAGGCAGGTTTTACAAAACTGTTGCCTGGGCCCCTACCTCCTAGATATTCTGATTCTTGAGTAAAGCTCACACACTGGCATGCTTTCGAAATTGCCCAAGTGACTCTAAATGTACAGAGAGGGTTGAGAACCACTGATCTAAATAATTCAAAGATATGAAAAAATGTAAAGTATAAGGTTTTTCACATATTTCACCTCATGAGAAGAAAAGAAACCCAAAAATCTCAAAACACCAGAACATAAGACTATCACTAACAATAAACAATGACAACAATAACAAAACAAGAGACCTCCTCCAAGACTTACAAAAGGAAAGGCAATGAAAAAAATTTTTGTTAATCTCTTCTCCATCCCCCTTCTGTAGGAAAAGCGATGTTTAGCAGTAAAATATACTGTGCTAATTCATTAAACTGAATGTCTGGTATGTACAGGAGCATGAAGTCAAACATTAATCCCCCCTTTTACAAATAAGGAAACTGAGCCTCAGAAATGTGAAGGCCAAAGAACAAAGACAGAACTTGATCCCTGATCTGTCTCAAGTGCAAAGATTTTTCTCTTCTCCGTATCTTCTGGAACATTTCTTTGCACTGGCTAACTTAACAGGTGCTGGAACAGAGTGTAATTTCAGGAACATTTTGCACTACAGGACCTTGAAGGATTCTTTCTAAGGAACTTATTCCACAGCTCTCCTGGCTATTAGCAACCTGACATTGGCAGTGAATAGGTAAGGGGAAGAAATATAAAATAAAGTTGGAGGGGCAGACAGAGGACTAATGGTAAAAACCATTTGTAAAGAGTTTGGAATGAATGACTGTACTAATTAATGAACAAATCCGCAGGTACTGAGTTATGCCCTGCATTGGGAAGAAAAAGCCCTCTAAGGCCTAGACAATAGGGAGATATCGGAAGTTTTAGAGTTACTGTATCTAAGTGGTAATACAATAAGCCAAACCAGAAAACTAACTACAAGGAAAGAAAAAAATATCAGAACTTTCCTTTTGCACGGTATGGCTAAGAAAAAAACAAAAACCCAGAAACATTATGGATAAATCTGTAAGACACACTCACTTTTCTCAAAAATGAACTATGAAAAGAAATCAGGGTTATTTTTAAGCCAAATCTTTTTAATGTTATTTTAAATTATAGCTTTAGTAGAGTTTTTCCAAAGGATGAATTTAGAAGCTGATAAAATACAACCCTCCTACTCAGGGCAGCTGGTCAACATAACATCCGAGGACTGGAGTCACAGTAATAATAAAAACAACAGATTATTCGTTTCCCTCAAGGTAAAAGGCACGTTCTCAAATATAAATGAACAAATTAAATTATCAGAAAAGAGAAAAGCAAACCATTTCAGTCTCCAGAAAGCCAAATATCTGGCTAAAACTCTAGATTAAATACACAAATTAATAAGAAAAAACATAATCCTAAATAAAAAAGGAAAGACTAGGTTATTTTTGTTTATTTCATACCTTTCGTGTTTTTATAAAACAACATGGTTTTTCTCCACCTTAAAGGGATATTGAAAATTAAGATAATTTAAAATGTTGCATACAAATGTATATTTTTTCCTTTACTCTATATCTAAACATGAATGTTTCCAATGCTTTAAAAAAATTAAAGCATTAAGAATTTGGCATTTGGAACATCAGCCGGAATGCACTTGACATGACATTAAATTAAGCAAATCAACTCAATGTAATAATTTTTGGTTGTATTTATTATAACAAATATTTAATTATCTTGATGTTTATTTTCATTATTTACACCTTTAGCTCCACGTTTTAATCCCATTGAGTGTGTATGTGCACATGTGTATGTGATTGCATGTGGTGATAAAGTGATATACTACATGTACATGATTCTGGTTTAGTCTCATAATTTCTTCATTATTTTATTTTGGTCTAATTGGAGTTAGCCCAAATAAAGATAAAAAGTCTTTATGAGATATTGCTCTTGATTTCTTTTTAAAACCTTTCCAAAACTTTGTAACTTTTTATTCTTAAAAAGGATTAGAATAATGACTTATTACATACCATAATCTGTGATTTTACAGGATACCAAATACAGCTCTTTCAGGTTTTGACCTTCCTTTGCAATAACCTCCACACACCTGAAACACACAAAAAAGTGCTGAGTTACACTATTGCGTTTCAAGTTAAATTAGCAAGAGTTTGGCCAGACTACAACAAGAAGAGGTTAGCATTTGACGAATGCCATAGCACTCTTCTTTCAGCAAACTCCTTTCATGGTGCTTCAGGAAAAGGTATTATATTCCCTGCTTTAAACTCAAGTGCTCTAATACCTAAATGACTTTAATTAAATACATTTATGACTAGTGCATCTTTTAAAGCCAAAGTGATGAAAAAAAAAGAGATATTCCTAGAAGAGTAATGTTACATTTGGTAATAAAAGACTAGTAAACATGCTACATAATAAACATGTCACTTATATAATAAAATATAAAAATGATTATAACAAAACCGTAGACTACACATGGATGGTCATTACAGGTGGATGGTAATATTGCTTATGGTTCAATTATTATTAATATGAAACACATGTGTTTGTGAAATTTTATTTAACATAAAATGTTTTAAAAACTATAACATTGAGTATAGAAATAAAAATATGCACACATAAGAACTTTAAAATCTTTTAATTTAAAAAGCTTGTTCTTAATACTTTAAGTGAATTATTGCATAGGTACAGGCCATTTAAATAACATTGGTATAGATATGTAAGATTTATAGTCTTTTCTGGTTTAAGTTAAAAGGTTTTCAAATGGTACACTCTGCTCTAATAGCCTTAGTGGAACATGTAGTACAGAATTGGATGAACTTTAAAAATAATGATCAACAACACTGTCCATTTGGTAGTTCTGTTCCCCATAATATCAGAAAAAAACCTGTACAGTCATAGTGACACATAGGCACATGCATCCTTCAGTGCAGTCCCTGTTTCAATCTTTATAAATAACAGTTAAGTAAAAGGGTAAAAGCAAAAAACAGTCATTAACCTTTTCTAGGAAGTAAGAATCAAGTAATTTGATACCTATGTGTATAATCCATCAAAAAAATTACTGAGTATCCATCTCTGTCTTTCAGATATTTTATTTGCTGTCTGGCTTATTTGTAGGTATCTTCATAAAATGTCAGAAAAATTTATACAATTTTACTTCACATAATTCATTATTGAAGGTTAAATTAGTTATAGAAAAGGTAAAATTTCTTTAAAATATATTTTTATAAAATATTGTTTTAATGTAATGGTAAACATTTCAAAGTTACTCCAAATAACTGAATAAACATTCTCTTTTGGCTATTTTAAAAATTATGATAACATCGATAAGGACTTTCATAGCTACAAAAGAAAATATAAAACATGGACAGAATGTAATTATGCTGGATACAGTTTACTATGAAGAGAAACTCAAAAACCTAATTCCATGTCATTTGGCTTTAATGTAACATTTAACAAACAGAAAAAAGAAAGGATAAAATAAAAAATAAAACATTACAGGCAACAACCATATTCAACATATAACCTTAAAAACTAGTTTTCACATGCAAATAATGAAGTCCCTAGATGATTACAAAATCTTTAGTAGTTAAAACAAAAGTCTGAGTACTTTCTAATATATCAGAGATACGTATCTCATTGCCCACTATCACCTACCAAAAAATGTTATCAGAACCAATATTTTGGATGACCACCACAAAATGAAATAAATTAGTGCAGAAATAACCTTCATATCATTAATTTTGTTCTGCTGCTTTTTTCAAATAGTTAAAAATGCATTTTTATATTTTATCATGAAAAACACTAAAAAAATGTAATTCCCTATTTATGTTCCTGTCACTTGATTTTATATTAAATACGCTAGAAGCACATATAACATTAAAGACGCACTGAGCAAATTACAAAGAGCAAATAACACAAATTGATTTTACTGCACAAGCTAGATCAAATGCTATTTCATAGGCAACAGGAAATAGTATTCATATAAAACAAGATAATCAATCACTGGATGAAAACTGTCCTAAAACTGATGAAAGGCCATGAGCATCAGGTTTCCTCCCTACACAACAAAGAAGTTATTATGAATAGATACTGCAAATATACTTAGCTTACTCTAGAGGCAGTAACTGAGAGATAACACATGATTAGAAGTAAGTAGGAAGTAACTTGTAGACAAAAAAGAAGAATATAAGACCCTTTGCAGAAACCTTACGTGAAATCTGCTGTTTTTGAAAGTTCAGTTATATACAGTTTTATAAATACCTTCAATTACATTATGCTAGAAGTTATGTACAACACAGAACTCTTCAAATAAGAATTCACAAAGGAAAAAAAAATTCTTAGAAGATTTGTAGCACATTTTTAAAATTTAAATATCACATCATTTACTGATGTAATATTTGAGAAAAGAAACCCCAAGTTCTATGAATATGGATTAAAACTCTTAATTTAATATTAAAACAAAATTGAGTGTTTCAAATTAATAGTTAAAATAGCCATTGTTTCGAGAGTTGAAAATAGAACTGGTTTGTATTATCCTTTTACTACAAATTGGTGGAAATGGAAGCCTGCAGCACGTCTCTGGCTAGCACCTAAAGCTCTGTGATTAGTCTAGATCTAGTGTCCCCTGCAACCTATACTGATAGATGGTCATTACGACAGTCCATGGGTGGTGACTGTCCTTTTCTCCTGAAACTTTTAGAGCCCATTCTAAAACACACTTACAGAAGTACTTAATATAACACAAGTCTGTGGACCACATTACTCTAAATAATTCTACTGTGTTTTAAAAAGAATCCTGGCTCTAGTCATGACCTATAGCGTATTAACATCAGAGCATTTCCCAACTCACTGTACATACTGCATGCAAGCAACCAACAAGGTGGTGATGCCTAATAATTATTTAAACTAAAGCTTAGTGATCATTTAAACTTAAAATTACTTAATCTACAGGTGTTTGTGTAAGTTCTTAAAGGGGTGTTTTAAAAATGGTAGCAATAGGAGAGAGAAATGTTTACAAATCGATAATTTGTAAGTAAGAAGGACAGTGCTAGAACCAAAGACTGCATTTAAAATGTTTGATTCTCTATCTCCTCCTATTCACAGATATCACATAGTAGAATGTGTATTATTCTCAGTGAAAAACTATACTTTGTCCCTAGGGGCAGGCAATGAGTTCCTAAACTCATAATCCAGAATTCAAACATTCCACATTCTTCTCCACCCCCTCTCTCCACCAGCCCTAAGAACAAAACTCAGAATACCATATGACTGACATTCTCTATGGGTCAATACATTTAAAGATTTCCCATTTCATGTACGACAACCTAAGAAGTTATAAAAATTGGGAAAAGAATGATACCCTTAGGGAGAGTAACAATCTATATGATTATTAAAGAGAAACTCATAATATAGGAAAATGGTGGGACTTCAAGTAAAAGTGGTGACATAGATATACATAGTTTACCTCTTCACATAACCACATCAAAATTACAACTAAAATATAAAACAACCATCAGTCAGAACCATCAGAATTTGAGTTGCATGGAAGTCTGACAACTACTGAATTAAAGAAACCACATCCATCCAGACTGGTAGGAGGGGTGCAGATGGGGAACAGAATGGCCCCACACCCACGTGTGGTGGATAAAAATTTGGGAGGGATATCTCAGGAGTGAGGAGACCCAGCCCCACACCAGGCCCTCCCCCCTCCAGTCCTGGGTTCCAGTGCCAGGAAGATAAGTCCCCATAACATCTGGCTTAAAAAAACAGTGGGTATTGAGTGGGTGGAAGAAATTGCTGGAGCCCCAAGTAGTTCCCCTTAAAAACCCCACACAAGGACTCACCTGCTCAGTCTAACTCCCTCTGAGCTCCAGCACTTGGGTATCAGCTTGAAAGGCACCAGTGGTATACAGGGAGAAACCAGGTTGTCTCATATGAAGGTGAGCCCTCCTCCAAGTCACTGAGCCAGTAAGCTGGTGTCATTACTGAGATTACATCAACCTGGCTAACACTGTTTGACCCACCTTAGAGATCAACAGAGACTCTGTCCCACCCAATTTATGGCCCCACCCACGCTGCTTCTTCATATAAATGGCTGGTCTTGGCTCCTGCTGAACAACTTCCTAAAACATCTCAAACAAGTAACTGCTAGCTTCAGTAAGCCCCAGGCCCAGCAATATCAGCACACAGCCTCATTTCACAGCTTGGCTTCACCTGGGAACCTCCAAGCCCACCACAAGTAGCAGCCATCTCAGACTGCTTTATAGCTCAGACAGGATAGCTCTGGGCAAAACACAGGTGGGGACTGACCTTGGCCTGCACCACCCATGAAACCCTGGGGCCAGCACACCCAGTGGACAGCTATAGACCACCCTGGAGCACCACCACCCTGCCCCTGCACATCTGATCCACTACGGAGAGCAAAGGTTGGTGGTAAATGGTCACAGCCAATCCCTGCAGCTGACTGACCTGGGTAAATCCTCCCATTGACCTGACAACAGCAACCAAAGCTCAACTGTAAGAGGAGGGTGTATTCAGCCCACACAAAGGACACACCCTGAGTACAAAACTTGGGTGATAGTGGACACTGTGCCATTGGACCCTACAGGAAACCTACTACAGTAGGCCATGCTACCAAGACGAGAGTCAAAGCAGCTCTAATACACAGAAACAAACACAGGGAAGTTGACAAAATGAGGAGACGAAGAAACATGGCCCAAATGAAAAGCAGATCAAAACTCCAGAAAAAGATGCAGAGTTCAAAACACTGGTTATAAGGATGCTCAAGGAACTTAGTGAGGACCTCAGCAGCATAAAAAAGATCCAGTCAGAAATGAAGGATACACTAATTGAAATAAAGAACAATTTACAGGGACACAACAGTTGAGTGGATGAAGCCAAGAATCAAATCAATGCTCTGGAACATAAGGAAGCAAAAAACAACCAATCAGAACAAGAAGAAGAAAAAGGAATAAAAAAAAAAAAATGAGGGTAGTATAAGTACACTCTGGGACAACTTCAGAGGTCCATGTTTGCATCATAGAGGTGCCAGAAGGAGAAGAGAAAGAGGAAGAAATTGAAATCTATTTGAAATAATAATGAAAGAATACTTCCCTAATTTGGTGAAGGAAATAGACATGCAAGTCCAGGAAGCACAGAGAGTCCCATACAAAATGGATGCAAAGAGGCCCATTCCAAGCCACATCATAATTAAAATGCCAAAGCTTAAAGATAGAGAATCATAAAAGCAACAGGAGAAAAGCAGTGTCTGACAGGGGAGACCCCGTAAGACTGTCAACTGATTTCTCAAAAAAAACTTTGCAGGCTAGAATGGACTGGCAAGAAATATTCAGTCATGAAAAGCAGGGACCTACAACCAAGACTGCTCTACCTAGCAAAGCTATCATCTGAATTAAGGGCAGATAAAGAAAAAACTTCCCAGACAAGAAAAAAACTAAAGAAGTTCATCATCACTAAACCATTATTATATGAAATGTTAAAGCACTTATTTAAGAAAAAGAAGATCAAAACTATGAACAATAAGATGGGAAAAATGCAAATCTATCAACAATTAAATCTAAATCACAAACTAGGCAAACAAGAACAGAGACAGAATCATGGATACAGAGTGTTTTGGGGTTGCCATATGGGAGGAGGGTGCTGGGGAATGGGTGAAGAGGTGAGTGGGGTTAAGAAGTACAAATAGGTAGTTTCATAATAGCCATGGGGATGTAAAGTACAGTATAGGGAAAGGAGTAATCAGAGACTTATACCCATGATCCATGGACATGAACAATGGTGTGGGGATTGCCTGAGGGAGTGGGAGATGCTGGGGGGAGGGGGGAAAGGGAGAAATATTGGGACAACTGTAATAGCATAATCAATAAAATATAATTTAAAAAAGAAAAATGGCATAGGGGAAAAATGCATAAGAATATAAACTACTGTTAAAAGTAGCCCACGAACATCAAGTTCTGAGAAATAAAGGGAGATGTCTTAACAAGAGGAAATAAAGAATCAGAAGACATGCATTCTAGTCTAACTTTCATGGAACACAGAACAACCACCTACTTCCCTGGAGCCTCCCATCAGCATTCTCTATACAAGGAGGGCCTAAATGCCCTAGGTTCATTTAAATATATTTAGTTTATTCAGAACTTGCTCCCCTCAGATTAATTTCTTGCTTTTATTGTTTTGGCAGGGTTCTAAAGAGAACAAAAAATGCAACCATTGTAAATTCTTGAGTAACAGCTGTTGAATACATATATATATAAACTCCTTTAGAATATTGAAAAGGGCCAGAAAACCTGTTCCAAAGTATTCAGGAAAAGAAAGAATAAAAAGAAAAGAAACAAACAAAAAACCCCAAAGCAACCAGAATTATTTTTTATAATAATATAATTTTATGCTCACTTGCTTTTGATAATGTTCTAAAATGTACCTGAAACATTTGATGAAATTTGAAAAGCAACAGAAAGGTTTCTGTAGTAAGCTATATAGATTTTTTTTTTAATAAAGAAAGGTATTTCTTAGTTTCAGTGGAGGGAAAAATCTGTCTCCTTAGCAAGAGATTCCTAATCACCTGATTTATGTGAAGGGTAAAGGTTAATGAATTAAGCTGTGTAAGCTTCAAGACTATCAAAGGAATTCAAAAGAGCCTTGAATTATGGAAAAACAATAGCCCATTCCACATACATTCCAAATTTTATGTTTTTTTGTCTCCTACTCAGAAGCAGGAACACGACATTAGTGACAATTGAGAAGAACTAATGAGGAAATATGACTACATTGCTTGCAAGAGGAGTGTCCTAGGAGACCTTGTTACTGTTTGTGATGTGCTTCAAACCCAAAAGCAGCTAATTGGAGCTGCCAGACACTGTTTTGCAAATTTCACTTTAAGGACAGGCTCAATCACCTTAGAGGTGTGAAAAGAAATGTCCCCATTAGACATACATTAGTATGTGGCTTGGTGAATTTCTAAATAAACTTTAAGATGTTCTTCCCTAAGTTATTTTTATATTTAAATAATTGATCTATCTCTGAGCAAAGGAAAAAATGCAATAAGACAAAACAATCCCACAGGTTTAACACAAAAAGTATAAGGAATGTCATAAAGTAATTGGCAAATAAGTGTTGCAGGGAGGTAGGTACATTTAAGGCTGAAAAAAAAAACAAAACAGGTAGATCAAGTCTTAAAACTCCTGAAACACAGACACTTTGTAAAAGGGATATATTGGGAGGTTTTAGAAATAGGGCTTCATTTTCATCATTCCTTGAAACTAAATAAGCTAACAAGCCACCCCACCTTACATAGATTGTGAGTAAAAGCATAAGAAGTTGCAACAAACACACACAAAGAATAAAAAAGGATTTACAAGATCTAAAGAGAGCAGCAACAAGAGAATAAACCTGGTCCAATTCAGTGTTGCGGAAGCTCATCCTAATTAACTCATTCATATATGGGTCATTTAAATGATAGCAAAGGTCACCAAAATACAATTTGGCATCTTACAAAAAGAATAATGATATCTGATTAATTTTCCCTAAGCCTCAAATCAAGTTTTACTGAAGAATAATTCAATCCCAGGGCAGCAAATGAATGGGCATGATTCACAGGTATGTCCTGCTTTCAGAAAACACAATGTAGAAAAGATTTCTATGTACTAAATAAATAAATAAATACAAGATGAATCTATTCACAGTACGTTTCCCTTTATGTAAATATAATTTCTATTATGAGCATTCTATTTGTAGGTATATTTTTTAGTAACACAACACCTTAACCGTACAGAAATAGCATGGTAATAGTTATTTTTAACTTAACTGCACATAATAATATGAAAGACTATTTGGGAAAAGTGGTACATGGCATCAAAGTGATATATTGAGTGCTCTTTGTATTACAGTACACTTCCTTGTAAATGTTCTTCTATCTCATTAACATAGTACCAAATATATACTTAAATCAATTTTTCATATAAACTACTAAAGATATTTTCATAAAACATCTCATAAAGATATTTGCTGCAAAAGAGATTTTTTTTTAATTTAAAGGTTGACTTGCAATCAAAATGCTAAAGCATTTGCTAAAAGCACATTCTTAATATATCACTGGGCAAGGACAAGGAGGGACATGTAAAATGTCACCAGCTCCACCAGTTAACAACAATTATCTTGGGATTCTCACTAAGTTCTCACTTACCAAATGTTATTCATCTGATTAGTGAGTCCAAGATTAACCTAGGTATTTGCTATGTAAACAGCAGACAACTGATGCCCGTTTTGTAGCACAGAGATACAGAAAGGTTCCAAAGTGAGAATACGTAGTTAGAACGGTGGTGTTGTTTTTTTTAAATGAGACATACCATATAAGTGGCCTATAAACTTAAATGTTATTGAAATTTAAATTTTATAAGTTTGCATCTTTGTCAACAGAGTTGTCCCACCTCTGAGGAAGGCGTAGCAGATACTGTCACTTGCTGATTCTTTCTGGACCACCCTTTCCCTGAGCATTTCTGACCTTGGGTAGGTTTCCTAACTGGAGAGTAAGTAGGGGTCAGCACTGAAAAAGGATTAATAGAACAACAAAATAATATTTTCTAATATATTTAGGAATGTATCACAAACTAGCTCTTATGGAAACATTTTGTTTTTTCATTTATATAGCAAAACATGTTTTAATTTACTTTGAATATTTCTTAGAATACTTTAAAAATGTTTTTCAAATAGAATAAAGCCTGCAATATTTTTAAAATGCACATTTTCTTTACGCTACTGAGAAACAAGATGGTTAAAGTTTTTTTCGAAAGGGGAAGGAGTAAGAGCAATAACATTTTAGTTATAAACTAGCTCTGGCTTTAATAGTTCAGATATATTTATCCAAAAGTCTTATTTTTAATTTTAGCTGTTCCATCCTTTTGCCACAATCACACAGAACCATTATATAACAACATGTGCTAACTTTTTCTGTGTATTCCTCAGAATACGTAATAAGCAAAAACAAAACAAAAAAACACTAAGCTTTTATTTATTTTTTTAATTCAACAATGTTTTAATGTGTGCAAACTATTAATGTTGATACCTAGGAGCAGAAAAATTATATCACTTTCTCTACATCCCTGGAAATTAACTAAAACAGTTGTATTTTGAGATCAAAGGAAATGCTAAAAGAAAATGAAGAAAAAAAAATTAAAACCAAGACTTCCTGAATTTAGCAGTTTATTCATTCCTCAACAGGGGAAAAAAATGTAGTTGCTTAGGAAATGTTCAGAAAGCTTCTCCTCCTTTAAGCTGTTTGGAGTCCATCAATTTATAGCCAATAAGTCTTGGGAAATCCAGGCACTGCACAATGCTGACACTGTTAAGACTGGTGCTATCTCATGGTATCCTGGCATATTTTAAGAAAGAGGGCAAAAGAAAAGATTGTATTATCCTTTATGTAACAAAAATTTACTGGGTGAAAGCAAAAGACTGGGTGAAGAAGTAAAAGGCAAAGGCAAATTCTGGCAAGCTCCAAACATCTCCCTCCACCCCACCACACTCCTCCTCCCTGCCAATAATATAATAAATAAGAACTTTAATGCTGAAGATAGTAATATTTCCGAAAGACATGTTAGGCTTCCAAACAGCTAAAATAAATTTTAGGTAGAATATTAAATATATAATTGATAATAATCTCTCTGCCCATCCTCATACTTGTTTACATTAACTGCTGTAAGTATTAAGAAAGTCTCAATGCAACAAATGTTATATATTTTAAGCTCACCTTTAATTTAAAATGGCTAAGAATATTATTTTAGTGGAATATAAAGGTACCCAGAAAATGAGATTTCAGGCAGCATTCAGGAAAGAGTTAAGTACTTCCTTACCAGAAGACTCCACAAGTTGGCTTTGTAGTGACTAATTGCCTCTTTAACCCCTGTACTCAGGGAGTTGGCCTATGCTTCAATACCAGTTTTGTGATACAGCCAAAGACTGATGTTCAACACAGACCTCCCATGACCTGTGTAGCCAAGGAGTTAACTCAGACAAGATGCTGACAAAAGGTTTCCTTCTCACTTGGGAAGGCATATAATTTCTTTTTGAATAAGCCAAATTCTCAGAAGACTATATATAAAACACAGTAGGTAAAGACAACTTATGAAAGTCAAAAGAATGGTTTTACTTTAACTAACAATGATTTTCAACATCCCAATAAATTAAGTCAAAATTTTGTTTGAGAAATGCATACACACACACACACACACACACACACACACACACACAATGACAACACCTAATTTGATATCTTGGGAAGCTCATAATTAGATAGGTGTAATAAGATACAAAGAAAAACAAATCAACATTCTCCATTCTAAGTTTTTCCCACATGTTTCAAGTATTCATACTCAAGAAGCCTATACTTTGTCATTAACCTTTAAGCTGAGCAACTTTCTGGTCTTATCAAAAGCCAATAAAAAAATGCATACGTGATTTTCAGTAACAATTATGTAAAATAAATTAATTATGCAATTGGGAGAAAAAAACAGGTGAAGAGGTCTTGTTACTTTCTGAAAAAAAGAAAGCATGAGGAAGGAGTTCTAGAATAGAGAGGGGGAAAAGTATAGGCAGTGGGAACAAAGTGACCCGCATATATTTATTCAGAGAGAAGAAAGATCACACAGGCTTGATGAAGGCAGGGACACTACATCAATTTGACCATATTGATACTTAGCTAGGTTGAACTCTGAACTATTTGAGGCTTACAGATCATCCCTGCTGAATTCATAAAACCTACTTACAAGGCTCTGGTTCTGCCATTGCTTGATTCCTATTTTCTCCTATATCATTATATGTTACTATTCATGTCAAAGGTAAATAGTCTTTGCTCTAAGATTTACAACAAAGAGAGACAGCAGATCATGTTTAGTTGTTTTGGTACATTATGTTTACACAGAGAGATAATATTTTTACTTAAAAAATAACATTTACACTTTAAAAAAAGTCACATATTTCTACAAATAAAAATAAGGGACATTAACCAAGAATTGTCTTATGAAAAGTATGCAGTTTACATTTTAAAAATCCTAACAGAGGATGACAGCTGATTTCAGTTCATTTTTATTTATCTAATGGATAGAGAAACAAAGTCCTTCCTATTTTCTTCTCAAATAATATACAAATTAATAGAATGAGATGTAGAAATTTCAGGAAAAGGCTATGGAATGGAACATTATACTTAGCTTTTCTGGTTACCAGGCCAACTCAATAATTCCTGATGTTAAAAGTCTATTTGTCCACAATATATACTTCTAGAGGATTCTTCATAAACTTTTTATCCACCAATGTAAAGGCCTAATTATTAGCAACAATCTAATTTATATTCAAAGGAATATATAGTGTTATGTGTGCATTTATGTATATACATTTATAAATATTCTTAAATACATTTTTCCCTTACATACTGTCATTAAATCAACAAAAGCATAATTGTTATAGATGCACCTGGTAAAAGAATTTTAGCAATCTAGCCCCTGAAATGCCATAATCACTAACATCAAGGTTGCTTTGCTTTGCTTGCAGTAGTCATCAAGTCTGTCCCCTACGAAGGGAAAGATACATCTCTTTGTTCTTAGGGAGAGTGTTGGAAAGCTAATGAAACTAGTGTGTAAGACTGCTAGACACTATGGGGGATAAGCATTACTCATTTTCCCATCTCAGAAAGTTGCAAACACAAGACAGTAAGCAAGCATGGAAAAGGAAGAAGGCATATTTTAATATTTGTGTTAAACACCATGTCTGGTAGCCAGCAGGAACAAGCAACATTCCCAACTCCAGTACTCAGCTTTATATTATTTTAAAAGATAAATCAAAAGGAACAGTACATCTCTGGTATACTTTTATTGTTGATTATTATAGCTACTGATCTGCCTGCATAATCAACAAATCATGTAGCAAAATGGAGTAACAGTGTTGATATTTCTGCTCTACACAATAAACACTTCTTTCAAGTGCTCATATGAGGAGGAAACAAGATTGAGAGTTGGTGAGAAAGTTTATTGTTTGCAAAAGTCCTCTGTGAAATAAAGAGGAAAGAGCAATGCCAGGTGTTTGAAAGGGATGCCAGGTAAATGTGCTTAGAGTCAGTTGATCAGTTTTGTGCCTCTGTACCTTCTGAGGATGTCATGAGTTTTGTCATGTTAATAACAGAATTTTATATAAAAAAGAGCACAAATTATTTTTGTGATCTTTTATTGAGAGGTAAATACATAGTCATCAGACACACAACACATTTAGGCCAATTGGCAAAATTTGGAACTTTCTGAAAAATAATGGCAATTCATGTCACACTTTGAAAAAGCTAAAAAAAAAACTATAAAGAATAATAGTATAAGCAAGTCAATGAACATGACATACACTCAGGAACACATAAGTTGAAGTTATGACTTGAATGAAGGTTGTGTAAAGAATACTTACTATAAAGAGGAAAAATAAGCAAAAAATATATAGAAAATATTGGGTTTGCCAAAAAGTTCATTTAGTTTTTTCTGTATGATGGCTCTAGTAGCACTTGGTTTTCTTTAACTTCATTCTAAACAATTTTGTTAGTTTGTATTGTGACAGGTGTCAGAGCAGTGTGAATTTTTTAAAAATCTTATCAAAATGGTGAACTTTTGTGCATCCATTTCTATATTGAAGATGGAAGAAAATAAGCAACATTTGCAGTGTCTTATGCTTGATTATTTCAAGAAAGGTAAAAACACAAACGAAATGCAAGAAAAGATCTGTGCAGCGTATTAGGAAGGTGCCGTGACTGATTGAATGTGTCAAAGTGGTTTGCAAAGTTTCTTGGTACTATTGACATTCTGGCCAAATCATTCTTTGCTGAGGGGCGGTCTTATGCACTGGAAGATGTTTAGCAGCACTCCTAGAGCCAATAGTAGGAGATAGCCAACATACTCAAAATATCCAAATCAATAAAGTTATTGGTGAAAATGAAAAATGTTTCTTTTATTTTATAGAAAAAAAACCTAAATAGACATTTTGGCCAACCCAATATAAGAATATTTGTAATATATAATATATGTAATATATCTAAATATATATCCATACATTTCATAGTTACTGAGGGTCATAAATTTATTTTATCTATTTATTTCTATCCAGCCTTATTCCACTAGAAATGCATACAAAACTATAAAATATTTGAGAGAGTCAAGGAAGTTGAAAATATGGATCATAAAATAATAAAGTTAGGGATTTATTCCTCAGGAGCGTCACATGATTCAGTCCTAAGAAGGTTCCACAAGTGTGATAAGGTTTTGGAATACACTTTAAAGGAATTAAAGAGGGAATTAATTAACAGTATTTATATGATTCATAATACCAATAATTTTCTTTCAAATCTAATTTTCAAAAAAGCTATAAAAAGACTAAATATACTTGAAGCATTTTGGGGGAAAGGCTAAAGTTTCAAGAAAGTATTAAAATATTCTGTATAATTGAAAAAGTTTCCTCTCATTTCTTAGTATCAGTGTGGACTTAATCCACAAGAAACTGACCTCTCAAAAAAAAGTTAAAAATTAAAAAGTATATTGCACAAAAAGTATATTGCACATGATTAATAACATAATACAATAATAAAAAAGATAGTAGCTACATCAGACTTTTACTAAATTTTAATGTTTGATGTGAAAAATCAATTAGTTAAGGATAAAAAAAATATGTTTTGAATGCTCAGATTGTCCAAGTGTGTGTGTGTTTGACACAGTCCTGGGGTTAATTCAACTTCTTTTTCTCTTTTCTGTAAAATGGAAATTACAATATCCACCCTGAAGGATTTTTTTAATGTTACATTTCATGTTTGCAAAAGTGCCTTCAGTTATTCAATAAACATTTCCTAACCCCTACTATGCACCTAACTATATATATGGGTACAAAGATGAATAAAACAAGTCTTTTCCCAAAGGGAATTCACAATCTTGTCAACTTTAACATCCTCCACACAAATGAGACATGGTTATTTAGCTGACATATGCAAGAAAGAAATGTATGATCCAATAAGTTCACATTAAATCAAATCAAATTTTCCTTAGTAAAAATAAAAAATGATTGTAAAGCACATAGGATGGCACCTGGTACAAAGTAAGCAATTACATATTAATTATTATTCTCTAGGCTCTAGCACAGAACTGGGCATCTTAAAAAATGTCCATAGTAGGATGAATAATGGCCCCAAAAGATAATAGGTCCTACCCATTGAAACTATAAATGTTACGTTATATGGAAAAAGAAACTTTGCAGCTGTGATTAAATTAAGGATTTTGAGCTGCAGTGATAATCCTGGATTATCTGGATGGGCCCTAAATACAATTCCAAGTGTGCTTACAAGAGAGAAGCAGATGGAGATTTGACATAGAGAGGAAAAGGCAATTATTACCTCAGAGGCAGATACTGGAGTGAAGTAGCTAAAAGCCAAGGAATGTTGCGGCCACCAGGAGCTAGAAAGAAGAGGAAGAAATTCTTTCCAGAACCTCTGAAGGGAGGTTGATACCTTGATTTTGGCCCAAAGACACTGATTTTGAATGTCTGGCCTCCATAACTGTGAGAGAATAAATTCCTGTTGTTTTTAAGCTACCAGGATTATGATAATTTGTTACAGTAGCCACAGGAAATACCATGCCTAATAAATGGTATTACGCCAATCACTAAATTACACATGTGGCATCAAAGAATATGATTTATAAAGGTAACAAGCTAATTGTAGTTAAGATGACATAATTGGATAAGAAAATTTTAACTTGTAAAATAGACAAAAAAGGAAAACCTTAAAGAATGTCATCATATCTTCAGCCTAAATTAGGATAAATTCCAAAAACATATGTCTTCTAAACTTACTTAAAATAAACACTTATTTTTCTCCAACATTTTATATGGAAATTTTCAAGCATACACAAAAGGTGAAATAATTGTTTAATGAAAACCCATTATTCATCACCTAGATTCTAAGTGATTAACATTTTTTACATCTGCCCTATCTCAGATGTATCCATCTATCTCTCCATCAATTTATCTTATTTTTAATGCATCTCAAAGTAAGTGCAGTCATCAGTACATTTCACTCCTAAATACTTTAGCATACACATCATTAACTAGAATTCAATGTTCATAATGTTCTTTTTTTCAGTAGGATTTACCTACCGTGAAGTGCACAAATCTTAAATGTAATCAGTTTTGACAAATGCCTATGTCTGTCTACCTTGAACTACTATCAAGATCTAGATTATTCCTAGCATCGCACTAAGTTCCCTCATGCCCCGTACCAGTCAATGCCCTCACCCACCCACAAAGGGAACTAATATTGTGGATGTTTGTTATTTTGCTTAGTTTTGTCTGTTCTAAAACTTCATAAAATAGGATTATAAAATATGTACTCTTGTGTAAGGCTTTAAAAAAAACTCAGTGCAAGGGTTTGAGATTCATCTACAAGTACATTGTTTCATATTTTAGTAGTTTTTCCTGATCATACCTCTCAATTGCCAAGAGGTGTCTGATTGTAAGAATATAACTTAGCCCTGGCTGGTGCAGCTCAGTAGATTGAGTACCAGACACAAACTGAAAGGTTGCTGATTCAATTCCCAAGGGCACATGCTTGGTGTTCAGGCCAGGTCCCCATGAGGCGGCCTGTGAGAGGCAACCGATTGATGTCTCTCTTGCACATTGATGTTTCTCTCCCTCTCTTTCACCCTCCCTTCCCCTCTCTCTGAAAATAAATAAATAAAATCTTAAAAAAAAAAAAAGAATATAGCATAGTTTCTTTATTCTTCTCTTGAAAGGCATGTGTGTTGTTTGTACGTTGGGAAAAATTATGAATAATACCACTAGGAACATCCTTGTACAATCTTTTTGTGGACGTATACTCAATTTCTTATGGGTAAAAAGCTAGGAGTGGAATTTCTGAGTCACAGAGTATTAGTAGCATGTATGAAGTAGATGAATGACTAGTTTTAGAAGAAACTGCAAAATCTCTTTCTGAAGTTGTTACACATTCCCACCAACACTTAGGAGAGCTCTCACTGCTTCACTTCCTCACCCCTGTGGATGTTATCACACTTTTAGCCATTCTGGTGCCTGTGTAATGCAGGCCAGGTGAACATTTAAAAATTCAGCCATCCCATTATGATAATAATTCTATTCTTTTTATCTTTTAAGAAAACACAACAACAGATGGTAACTGAATAGTAATCAATATTTTTAAATGTCTATATTTTTAGAATTAAAAAAAAAAGCACGGCGGAAGTATACATATATAATTCACTCATTATACAGACAATGCTTGGTACAGTCTCTTTTGCAATAGTTTTTGGGCCCATATGCAACATTCCATCTGCTAATTCTTTGAGATGTCTTCATGGCTAATTCTTTTTCTTTCATCATCTGTATTCCAAGTAGCCAAACTATCCAGCAAGAACCAAATAACATTGGCAAACAAATTTCAGTCATTTCATCTAGCCCTTAATATTACATTGTATGTCACCTTCCACATTATTTATCTTTTGTGAGTTCCAACTGGAAATTGGAAAGCAATTTAAAATCAGCCCCAAACTATAATTTCTTCTGTAAACATGAAGCGTCTACGGCCATACCACCCTGAATGCGCCCGATCTCGTCTGTAAACATGAAGCTTTTCATTTGAATTTTCTATCTTAACTGAGTATTTGGTGGAATACATTACATAATGTTGTGACTTACAAGGCAGACTGATTCTCATATCACAAAGAGTATTTTAAAATATGTGTTGCCAGGAAATAGATTAGGACTCTGGCATTAATCAGCAAATAGTAAAAGCAGGAGACAATGGCCCTCTCAGTAGAGTTTTCGTTAATCACTAGGTTAAAAAGAAATTTTCTTTCATTTACTATTTCTAATTATGTAAGTGAATTGCCCAGTCTCAAGAAACACACACTATACTGGTTTTCACACCAAATATACTACACATAAAATAAAAATATTCACTGAAACATGCTGAAAACCATGAAATTTTCCAAATGAACATAAATGTGCTCAGTACTGCAGAAGAGACAAGTCAATGCTTTTTTTTCCTAATCATAAGTAAACACAGAATAAAAAGGATCAAGAAAATTTAACCTGACAGTTTATCTTTTTTCATTCCATTGTAAATTTTGTTTATGGCTCACATAAAATGATTCACCTATGATCTTTATGGTTTGTGTTAAGCGACCAAAACCAGGTATTTAAAGAACTCTGTGAACATGGCTTCCAAATAGGATCAGAGAAAGAAATAGCTACAAATCTTTTAAAGTAGTCAAGTAAAGCTCAAGACATACAAA
Organism: Furipterus horrens; assembly: GCF_987537825.1. Taxonomy (NCBI): domain Eukaryota; kingdom Metazoa; phylum Chordata; class Mammalia; order Chiroptera; family Furipteridae; genus Furipterus; species Furipterus horrens. The sequence continues at coordinate 74,084,650 of NW_028327175.1, forward strand.
AGTTTGTGATAAGCCACACATGAATAAATGGGCATTTATTTAATTTTAAATAATGCTAATTCTATAAATATTTTCTTTTACAATCCCTCCCTTAACTCTTTAAATAAACAAGTGCTAATTCACATCAGAGCAGAAAAGAGGGGCTTGTTTTGTTGTTTTTTAATAAAACTGTTAGACCCCTTCTTAAAAGTTAGTGAGTCCAAAGATTATCTCTGTTTTAAAATCATGTTCAAAATATCATTTCAACTATTTAAATGAACTCATAATATATAGTTAAAATGTTATAAATTGAGAAAATGTTTTATATCTTTAATAATGAATATCATATAACCACAACTATCATATAACCTGTTTAAAAGTGCAATCAAATGTTACTAGTTCTTCTGATTTTCAAGAAGCTAAAGAATTAAGGCCTTTCCTTTCTGTTTGTATTTAGGCATCTGCATCAGATTCCTGAACAAGATTAATATTCACACTGATTCAACAATTTTGAAAGCCTATTTGGGGAAAGTTGGCTATATAATTTTTAAAGCTCTATTTACATCCCAAAGTAGAAAGATTACATTTATATTTACTAGAGCTAGTCAAAGAACACACTTTTCTATATTGTAAAAATATGGGAGCAAAGTGAATTATACAAAAAAATAAACATTTATACTATTCTTTAAAAATAAAACTAAAGCCTCATAAATATAATCTAGAAACTATAGGCCTTTCTAAATTATAAACAGCTGTATTTTGCATTTTGACTGAAGGTGAAATATACAATAAAATGTACTGATATTAACTAGACATAGTAAATACTATTGCTGTGACAAATCATTTATATTCTGTCTACTTAATAAAAGAGTTGGAAATAGCTTAAAATGAAAGTAAATGTTTATTTTAGCTAGTTATAACACAATGAGATATCTTCGAACTGTGCTCTAAAAGGAAAAAAATGCTTAAAACAAGCTTCGTTGTTTATATAACTTAAGTTATATAAAACATTCAGTCACTATTATAAAGTACCATAATTTAAAAATCTTTCTTGTTAAAATTACCACTTTATTAAAACAGCTAAATATCAGCACTAGTATAATTCTGAGTTTCATTCATACACTTTGAGGACAATAGTATAATCACAGAAAGCTATCAAAATCCTGATCTATGTGTTCAAAAACTGATCTAAATAAAATATATTTTGTTAGAAATCAGATTTAATTACAGCATTCATCTCAAAGTTGTTGAGAAAATGTGACAAAGCAGCAAATCTGCATAAAATAAATACATAATAAATTAGTGCCTAAAGCCCCACGCCAGAATTCTTCATCACCAGAAATTTAAAAATGACATTGGCTGGTTGTTTATTTTAAAAATAGTAAAAATGTTGAAGCATATTACTTTATAGCTTGAGAAACAAAATAGAGAAGTTTATATTATAGCTTCTTTAAACCAAACTTTTAAAATTATAAGAATTAAAGTTAGGTATAATATAATCTTGTATAATGAATAACCATTTATAAATCAGGCACTGCCTCTTCCACAGCACATGGGCTGCTGTCCAGAAGCCATCCTGAGCACAGTTGCCAGTATGTCTTTGATTGTTTGGAGCTTCCACTCTCACTCTAGAAGCAGCTTACTTATATAAAAAAGACACCGTGAACCTAGTTACACCTTGCTGTGGGAGGAATGAATATACATGGCAGAGGCACTAATCAGCAAAACTGTTGTTTCATTTATACACTTATGGACCACCACACATGTCCAATGGATATACCAGATCCTAGTGGTGCAGGATGAACAAAACTTGCAATGAATATGTCCTGTAACTCAGAAATTCTATCACTGAAAACACAAATAGGATAGGTTAAATAAAGTATGGTATTCAGATGCAGGCATGTAATTGGATGATACACATGTTCCTTGACATATAAATATCTCAAGAAATAGTATTGCTAAGAAAAAATGTCACAAAGCAGCATAAATAACACAATTCTTTTTACAAGATTACTTTGTTTTTCTTATATATTCTTAAAGTGGTTTGGATTCAACATCTTTCTTTCAAAACAGTAAGTAAATTGCCAAATGATTTGTAGGAATAAGGAAATAATTTCTGCAGCTTTGTGGGCATGAGGTTTTTACCATGAAGTTGGCCAACAGACATTAAATATGTAAGAATACAAAGGCAGAGTGCAGACTTGGTAATGTAGGCATGATCTGGTTTAGATATTTGGGGCAATCAAGTAGCTATAAAAATTGTAATAATGTATCAGTAAATGTAAAGAATTATAGCACAGGATTTGGATCTGAGAACTTGGGTAGAATCTGGTTTTGTATCATGATCCATATTCAAAGACCAGGTTATTTAACCTCTGTGGTCTATTGCTTTAATAATAAAACGGAAATAATGACTTTGTAAAGTTATTGTGAGGATTAAATTGTACAATGTATATATAGTGTTTCATATTCACAAGTGCTCAATTATTATTTTAATTGGTAGCTATTCTTAAATACTCCTATATCAGAAAATATATATTTATAAAATATTTTAAAAGTTCTTTTTTCTTTAGTAGTTTATATTAAAATTCTCAACCTAAGAATGTTCTTCCTCCAAACACAGGAAGCTCATGTTTAATGAACTTTCATGACTGGGTATTAAGTAGAAAGGATTTCTCATGCCAATCTGTTGAAACAGTGCTGTACCCAGGAATGGAATTTATTATATAGAAATTTATGTATTCATACATATACTCTACAATGAACTAGAAAAACAACTATAAGGTACTCTTTGCTATCATTTATGTCAAGAATATAGACACCTGGCCTGTGATTTTTTGAAATGTCACCAGTTTAAGCACATCTTAGATGGAATACCATGTTACCAATGAATTATATGTTTTGAAATCTCTTCTCAACAATACAGTTTTAAGGCTTTTTTGATCTACTCACTTAAGTCCTACAGGAAATTATAAAATACCCACCTATCAGCTTAAGTGAATTCTGAATATATAGCTGCCATAGACAGGACAAGCCACCACAGTTTTAGAGATATACCTAGGTAATCTAGATCCCTTTTCTAAATATGCAGGAAGGAAATCAAGGTTTATCAAAAAAGACAGGTAAGCTATCTACCACCCAAAATATTTTGCAAATGGCTTGACTTAAAAACCATTAATCCATTAAAAGAGGTCAGATATATAAATGAATAACTTAGGCAAAGAAAGTTTTACAAAAAATCAAAGTGTAAGGTAAACATAATATGTGTCTTAGAATATATTTAAATTTTTATTTTTGAAATGTCTAAGCTTTTTATACTAAACTATTAAAATTTCACATCAGAAATAAATTTAAACAGGGAATGCTTTAAGATAATTTGAAGCAAATTTCTGTCAATAGTGTCTTTGTACTTTGAAATTAATATTTAATAATGACATACCTTAAATGTGATAGAAGAAATGAACAGTATGGTTTTCATGTAAGAATTTACAAGGCATATTTTCCCATGGTTCTAAAATATAGTTTTAAGCCAAAAACACATTTTTCACATCTTTTCCATTTAAGGTTCCCAAAGACTTATAAATTTTTAACTCCATCTCCCCAAGCTCTATAAATTCTGTTTTTAGAGACTTTCTGATGATGCAAGGATTTGATCTATATACAATTCAGCTCAAAATTAACTGTACAATCTTCAAAAACTCTAAATCTTTTACAGTTGTGCAGTTGAAGATGAAAGAACTTGTATACACATGTTTAAAAAGTACAAAGCCTTCCTGTGTAAGATAAAAAACAAGGGGCTCAGCATGTTATCTTAAATCTGTCCTAAAGGATTTTGTTAAAGTAGCATGCTCTTTTCAGAAATCCCATTACAATAGATACTTCACTGGATACAAAAAGGTTCCACTCTCAGACTAATAGGAGTAATTTTACTACTCCTAAAAATAAGTATTATTAATTGTTACTTAAAACAATCTTTTGATATTAATTACACATCTACTATTTCAGTTTATACTTAAAAACACCATGTAGTAGTTTTATCTTCATCTGTCAAGTGAGAGGACTGAGTTATGGAGACATTAAGTTCTGGGGTCAATAGTATTACATGTTGTGATAGTTAGCAATGTGTTAATGGTGGGATGAGAACAGAGTACTCACTCCTAGATGTAGGACCTCTCAGCTAGACAATGAAAGAATAAAGGTAGCTAATATTAGTGAGCATTCAATAGCTGGTAATTGCTAAATACTTACTTATTTGATTCTGGAAAATACTACACCATTTCTACCATTTTATCATCTCCATATTACAACTGCAGAAACAGGAGCTCATTCTGATAGTAAGTGGCTGATGTTTAAGCTGATGTTTGCATGGTTATAATTACAAAGTTCATGCTTTTTCCCTAAGAGAAAAAAAATAAAGCTAGAAATAGTTCAGAAGCTAAAGTATGTACTCCTTCTCTACTACTTTGTCTACATGGATGTTTTCTTACATGAGAAAGGAGAGAGGGAAATACACTCGAACACCAGGTAAACTGAGGCCAGTCTGAGATTCTGCTGTTCTTCCACGTCTTCCTAACACTGAACTAAGTAGCCTGATGCCTTGAGGCCTTCTGTAGAAGTTGCCTCTGGAACTTAACACAAGTTAGGAGAAGGGCAGATTTTAGGATGAGGAACACTCACTCCATCTGATGATCAGATGAATATGTCTGTGAACAAATTGAGAAGAAGCAAAAACATCATTTCCCAGAGTGTACAGACTTTCCACACACAAAAGACAAACTTCATTAAAATCAGTTGTAAAGACACTGAATTTCTGGAGCCCCCAGACCCTTGGGTCACAATACATACGAGCACTGAAAAAGCCTTGAGTAGTATTGCAGAGCCACGGCCCGTTTAGCTGGGATTAACCAAGTGTTTTCCAAGTGTAAGACCTATTAATATTCTAGCGAATAACTTCTGATACTTGAGACTTGACTCTGAAAGTAATCTATGAGTATGAACCATACAGTGCTTTTCTGTTGTAACACTTACTACATAATGGAATCTTTATAGTTCATTATCCATTATAAGTACTAACCTGTAGAGCATTATTCTAAAGGTACAGACAAAGATTAACCTCAGGGCAGGTGAGACTAAATGGTGTCCTCCCTGGGTATTAAACTTGGCAAAGCCGTAGGGTCTTACCCATTCTTTACATACGAAGAAACAAGAGCCTAAAGAGATTGAGTACCTCCTCCAAGGTCACAGGACCTGGGAAAGTGGCTGCTCTGCTAATGAGTGCTGTCTTTTCTTCACTAGGCTAGGCCAAGGCACTTTAGCAGGGTGGCATGTCAGAGGCGCCACATGCGGCACATCCTTCCAGTCCCTGCCGGCCTGTTCCAGGGCCACTGCATGCAAGGTTAAGGGAGAGTAGCTAGTGGGACCAGATCATACTGCTTCAGGATGCTGTTCTGCCTTCTTGGTTTGTTGTTTTGTTCTCCGAAAGGACAATCCCAAACATAGTCAGGTTGCAATTTTGAGCATGCAATGTTTGTAGTGAGAATATCAGGCATGTGTCTGACATCCTAAGATGTTTGTTTCTAGGCTAATATACCCACAAATTTCCCCCAAGTAGTGTATTAACAGGCATGTATAACACCCAAGAGTAATCTAAATTTTATAAGAATAATTGGGGGAAGGGGAATTAAGTACTTTTCATCATCTTTACATAGGGGGTACTTTTTTTTTTTTTCTATGTGGGATGGTTGATCTTGAGCCTGCAGGGAGCAAGCTGGCCCCAGACTTCTCCAAGTCCACATTTCTTTGCCTCCAATTCTTACGTGTCCAAAGATAGGGAACCATAGACACGCCTTCGTAGGAGGATAGGGGGTGCTTTTAAAGTGATTTTCTAGTGGAAGTAAATATATATCTTGGAATTCAGTAGGAAATTCTAAGTTTCTATATATGCAGTAATACTATGCTGAGCATGTACCTACATTCTACCTAAATATCTCTATATCCATATGTTTATACAGACATATCACAACTAAAAAAAACATATTGTTGAGTATTAGTAAATTCTGCTTCGGTCCATTTTTTCATTTAAGTGGAAATGCCAGTTTTTCTTAGTTGATTCAGTAATTATTTTAAGAAATTAATCTGGTTTGCATTATAAATGGCAAAGAGGTACAGTGAGATCATGTGGACATTCCTCTCTGTTCAGCCAATTCATTATTTGATATACTTAGCTCAGTCACCCAACTCTAATGTGAATGTATGGGACACATCTAACATGTTATAATTATTTTTTTTTCCAGCAGGCAAAAGTGTCACATGCCTGCGAGTTCAGTAATCCCTTAAATAGTAATACTTCATCTAGTTACTAGTCTTCCACTATCTAGCTACACTTTCGAATCCTTTCCAGAAATCTGTTTTCCTAAAGTCCCACTCATGACGGAAAGCAACAACCTCTAACCTCTACATTTAAATCTCTAAATTTCCCCATCGCTCTTTCAAAGACACAGCCTTCCTTAATTTTAATTTTACTCATTCCATCTCTTCCTCCCTACTCTATACCTCCCTTCTCAAAGTAAATCAAACTTCCCAGACTCCTTTTACCCCTCCACTGCCCCATCCCCCAGATGCATTAAACCAATCTGCACAACACTGCTGAAAGTGGAGGCTAGAAAAGGACATTCTGAGTTCTCATTCCTTTGAATTTCTACATCCCCAAAGCCCCACCCCCGCAGATCCAGTGCAAGGCAGGTTGAGAATCACAGACCTACATCCAGACATTCTGAGAACAAGACAGTCTTTTATTATTGGTGGCAGTGTTATTTATTTGTATTTTTAAAAACTCTCTATTTTTTATTAATCTCTTACACATGCATTTACAACTAATAATCCACATTTGAATTAGTATGGTTGAGATCACTTATGTCTTTGGCAGAGAAAGAGAGAGAGACAGAGAGGTAGAGGGAGGGAAGGAGATAAATTGAGACTAATTACATGAGGGAGGGGCTCATTCCTGAGAACCAGCCTTCCCTGCTGCCCTGACTAGACCCCACACACAGGCTAGCTGCCCTTTCTCTGGCCCTTGAACCACAGTCACAAAACTCTAAAATTTTGATCCTGAAAACCCTTCTATGTAGTTGAGTTCTTTTCATAATTTTGATATTTGAGGCAATAAATGAATGAGTTAGGTTCTTGAAGTTAGTCTATATTAAAGCTCATTTTCATTATGTCACTATTTTCTCTAATTGAGCTACGAGAAGAATGTGCTAGTGCCAATTTTCTCTCCACAATTTTGTTAGTCTTTAAGCACAGCACATAGATTGATATCCAGGTCAAGGAATCCTGAATATTTTCACAGACATATATTTCATTAAAATCAGGACTCACTGTTGCAGGTGTGGGCTTTCTTCAGTCATTTAAGCTCTCTCTCTCACCTTCATTTTTACTACTTAAAAAAAAAAAAAAAAAAAAAGCCAGGGGAAATGCTACTTATGCATAAAACACTTTGAGCTCCCCAGATGAAAGCCCACATATATAAGCGTGATGCATGTTTATTGCCTCTTCTCTGATGAAAAGTGGCAGCCTTCTGCTTGAAATGGGATTAGAAATTCTGACTATAATAGAGAACGGAGAAGCACAAATGAGTAACAAGCAGTCAGAATAAATAAAATTGAAAAGATGGGGAACACTCCTTTTAGAAAAGGAATATCAGTCGCAAAACTTGTGGTTTAATTTGGCATGCTTTCCACTTTTAAAAAATTGGGCTCAACTGCATGTATAATGAGCCACAAGCAGAAGGTACATGCAGTAGTACATGAATAAAAAATGACCCTTTCATTTGCTCTTCCGTAGCTTGGCATTCCTATATTATTAAAATATAATGTATTAAAGATTAAGTAAGCATATTAGCATACAGACATCACACTTATGTGGCGATAGATATGTGGGCAATCCAACATAAAGCTAGATGGATCTATATAAAATTCACATTTTTAATAGTATAAATATTAATTTGAAATAATAAACTTTTCTAACAAAGTCAGCTATTCTATCAAAAATGGAAAAGAAAGGAATGGGGAGAGACTCTCTAAAGAGATAGCTATTTGGTAGCTGAGAGTCAGTTGGATTCTTTGTTACAGGAAACATTAAATAGATAAACTTCCTAGCCAAATGTAATTTAATACTCTCAATCTAAGATTTAAAATACTAAGGCAATTTTATACCAACATTTTTGGGACAGAATAAACCATATATTAAATATTCTTTTTGTATTTATTCCCTTCTGTGGCTTGTTTTCCATTCTCATGTTTTCTTTTTGACATATTATACATAAATTATATAATATTAAAATAATGCAAAAAGAAGTAATTGTAAAAAACATAAACAACACAAAATTATCAAATTTCCAAAGGGTAGGTCTTCATAAAATAAAATTTTGAGTTCAGAAAAGTGAAAATATAAAAATAAAAAAAGAAAAGTAATCCTAAAAGTCATTAGTCATTTCTTATGTATTTCCTTTACTGTGCTCCAATACATAGTTTTTTTTATTGTTTGTATGAGTGTTTGTTTTCTTTCTTGTATCTCATACAATGTTATAGTAGAGACACAATATTATATCATGCTCTTTTCAGTTAAAATGTCAAGCAGTGTTTTATACCCAGAACATGTGTGTCTTTTTTAGTTAAAATTTATTTTTTCCTTTCAAAAAATCACTTTATCACAATGAAAAGCTGACTGTCCCCAGAACTCTGTCATTTTGGCTACTGGTATCTAAACTTAGGGAGGGAACCAAAGTTTCTCTTACTCAACTATGCAAGAATTTAGCTTCATATCTCAGTTATAGTACAGGAAAGTCTGATGTGAGGTTAAGTATGAAATACAAGCTATTTAGTAACCTTACCTTAACTTAGTTTCTTAAGACCTGAACTATCAATCTCTCTTCTGCAGCTCTCTCACCCTCAGGGATCCTCAGCCTATCATTGTTAACATGTAAGGAAATAAGCCCAATCCTGGAACTACTATTCCTAATTTGTCAGATTCACAAGTGAAGGATCTGTGTGTATACCTATAATGTAAGTGTGTGACAGAAATTCCTTGACATATGCAGTCATTAAAATGAATAAAATTCTTCCTGATGTTTAAGAAAATCAGGTAAGATGGAAACCACAAAAAGTAACCCTAAACTGAAAATGTAGGAGAAAAGCAAACCTTTATTTTTAAAATGATGTAAACACAATACACATTTATAATAGATACATCTTTCTTATTTTCTCTGTTGTGCTCTTGGATTAAAAAAAAAAACAGTGAAGTGTACTATAAATAAAACTGATCATCTACTGATGCATTATTTCTCAATTTCTTTTTTCATATTATCTCTGGAGATAAATGGCAATGACAAAGACATTAAAATGACACTAAGAACAGCTTTTTATAGTTTTAATTATTTTTTCCTTTTTGGCAATAAAAATGATAGTAGTATGTTTACGTGTGTTATATATTGAGAAGCAATAATAATACTGTTTAAGCATTCATAATATAAAGATAATTTTTACTTGGTATTTTAAAATATGAAACATATTGCTTCAGGCCCCTAATATTATAGACCTGTTTATTATATACTGCAGGCGCTCTTCTATTTAGGTCGATCAATCATTTAGAGTGCTTTATATTCTATTCTGAGGCATTCTGCATAGACATGCATTCTTTTATGAGTCCATCAAGTTCTGCTTTCTGAGAAATACTTTCACAACTTGCAATGTAGATGAGCACTAACTCATTCTTCCACTTCTTTTGGGATTTGAGCTTATTTTTTTTCTATGAAATAAAACTTGAAGAACAGAAACTAAAATTCAAGGCAGAGGAAACCTTGGATGGGCGGGGAACCACATGCATATCTAGCCCTGCCACAGGAACAGAGCAGTAGTGACACCTGAAGGGGCCAAGGGGAGGCCTGGCAGGGCCGCTCCAAGGCAGCACTTCAACCTGAGTCACTACAGTAGGAACCTGGACACCACCTTAGCACTCCAGAGATGATTTTGTGCTTACAGGGATATTGAGAAGCCTCTCTGGGATTAACTCATGAAAACTGAACTGCTACATAATTAGATTAACACAATACTGTAATGCAAGCTGGATCTCTGGACTTTTCAGACTAGTGCATTCTCACCCACACAGAAATTTATAGTCCAGAACTTGTGTGATGGGCAGAGTTAGACCTAAAGGACTTGGTGATTTTATTTCAGGGTTTCTAGGCTTAACCAGGTTAGAGCAATCTTTGTTCCTGTGGTTTCTTCTGTCAGAGGTTCTCATCTGGACTGCTTTTTTAATTTTAAATTTTAAACTTAATTTTATACATTCTATTTATTTTTAGATAAGCATTACATTAAATGATACAACAGTAATATAGTGACAATGAGGTCAACCTCCTTTCCTCTTCTCTCTGCAGATGCCCAGTTTCTCTCTCTGGAAGTTAGCAACCCTATAAACAATTTCTTGAATAGCCTTCCAGAGCTAACCTATGCATTTACAAATATGTGCCATACACATGTGTGTATGCAAGTATGTATGTATGTATATATAGTCTCCCTATAAATTATAGCAGAGTATACATGCTGCTTTTGTGTTTTACTTTTAAACTTCCATATATAGAACTTTTTAGTTTTGACATGTACATTGGACATAAAAATAACACATACAGTAAATATCCTTAAATACTATTTCACTCATGTGGGGATTTATCTGTTAGATAAATGTTAAAAGCTGAATTCTGGGACAAAGGACATATATATATATATATATATTTTTTTTTTTATTTAGAAAGTACTGCCAAATTTTTCACATATTTTATAATAGTAAAACCTGAAATTCAAAGCCCAACATGGCAATTAACCCCTTTCAGTCTGACTATAAATTGAATTTCTATGAGTTTTTAAAGAAGGAGCACTCACATCAAAATTGATCAATTCTCCTTTTAGTTACTCTCTTATTCTCAAAGCTAATAATTCAAGGTGTATATCTGATTACAGACCTCTAGAAAATAGGCAAAAATCACATGGAGTATACTGCCTGAGAGATGCCTAGACAGATAAGGAATCCATCAAATACCATGAATAACCAAGGTAAAAAGGCAGCTCAAAAAGAAAACTTGAAAATTTCCAGAAAATAAACTTAAAGTAATAGAACAGTATTATTTAAATGACAGAGAATTCAAGATAGCAGTTCTGGGAAAAAAAAACTCAACAAGAGGCAAGAATACAAAGACAAGCATTTTGTTGAACTCGGAAACAAAATTAACAAACAAAATGAGTACTTTACCAAAGAGACCGAAACTTTAAGAAAGAACCAAAATAGAAATTCTGGAGATTAAGAACTCAGTAGAAGAAATCAAGAATAAACTAGCAAGCATAGGAAATAAGAACTGAGCAAATGGAGGAAATAAATAATGATATCAAAAATAGAAATCTAGAGACAACACAGAGGGAGGGCATAAAAATAAATAAAAGAATTCTATGACAGCTATCTGACCCCATTAAAAAGAGCAATATAAGAACACTAGCCATATCAGAAGAAGAGGGGGAGAAAGGAATGAAGAGCCTATTCAAACAAATAGTTGATGAGAACTTCTCAAACCTATTCAAAGAGCCAGAACCTTGAATCCAAGAAGCAAACAGAACACCTATTGCCTCAATCCAAAAAGGATATATCCAAGGCACACTGTATTAAAAACATCAAAAATTAATAACAAAGAAAGAATTCTCAAGGCAGCTCAGGAAAAAAAGAAAGTAAACTATAAAGGAAGTTATCAGATTTCTCAGCAGGAACTCTACAAGCCAGAAGAGAGTGGACTCAAATATTCAAACTACTGAAAGAGAGAAATTACCAGCCAAGAATAACATATCCAGCAAAGTTATCCTTTAAATATGAAGGAGAAAGAAAGACTTTTCTAGATATACAGAAACTGAGGAAACTTATCACCAGGGGACCTCCATTGCAGTAAATACTCAAGGGGGTTAGTCTACCTGAAATTAAGAAAAAAAGGTCACAAAACTACAAGTAAGATCACCAACAAGTTTACAGCATATATAGGAATGATTTGTGACAACAAAAACATAAAAGGGAGGGGTAAAGGTCTGAATTTGCAAAGGAGGATGAAGATCAGATGCACTCAAAAGAAAATGAACTACTATATATATGAAACTTTCTTTTTTGTAAACCTAACAACAACCAAACACACACACACACACACACACACACACCCCAAAACTGAGACATATAACAAAACAAAAAACAGAAAACAGAGGGATAATGTATAGAATACCACTAAACAAAAACAACAGACAGAAACACAAAGAAAAAGAACAAATGGAGGTACAGAGCTACCCGAAAACAAAAGATAAAATGATTGTAGGAGATCCTCATACATCAATAATTATCCTAAATGAAAATGAACTGAATGCACCAATAATAAAGCAGATCGGATCAAAAAAACAAAACCCAACCATATGCTGCTTTTAGGAGACTAAGCTGCAAGGACAAAGACAGACTCAAAGTGAAAGAGTGGAAAACGATTCTCCCAAGAAAGTAGTATACACAGAAAGTAAGTGTAACCATACTTATATCTGACAAAAATAGAGTTCAAGATAGCAAAGGTAACAAGAGCCAAAGATAGATATTTTATAATGATAAAGGGGACAATGTATCAAGGAGACAGAGCACGTCTCAATATATATGCACCCAGTCAAGGAGCACTAAAATATATACAGGAACTACTCACAGAAATTAAGGGAGAAACTGACAAAAACACCATCATAATAGGACACCTAAATACTCCAACAACAGTTCTAGGTAGATTATCTAAACAGAAAACCAATAAATATTGGCTTTAAATGACACATTAGATCAAATGGACTTAATTGACATTTACAGAGCCTTTCATCTCAGAACACCAGATTACGCATTTTGCTCCAGTGCACATAGAACATTCTCAAGGACAGATCATATGTTGGGTTACAAAACTAGCCCCAACAAATGTAAAAGACTGAAAGCAGTCTCTGAGCACAAAGCTTTGAAATTAGAAATCAACTGAAAATGGAAGTTAAAACCCAAATATGTGGAGATTAAACAACATATTATATTAAAAAAATGACTGGGTCCTAAAAGAAATAAAAGGTGAGATCAAAAGATATATAAAGACAAGTGAGAATGACAATATGACATATCAAAACTTCTCACATACAGCGAAAGCAGTAATAAGAGGGAAATTTATATCATTACAAGTCTATCTGAATAAACAAGAAAAATCTCAAGCAAACAACCTAACATTACATCTACAAAAAGAAGAACAAAAGCAGCCCAAGTTAGAAGAAATACAATAATAAAAATTAGGAAAAAACTGAATAAAATAGAGAACAAAAAGACTATATAAAAAATTCATACAACAAAGAGCTGGTTTTTGGAAAAGGTTAATAAACTGACAACCCCGCGGCCTAGACTCACTAAGAAAAAAGAAAACCAAGAAAAAAGGCTCAAATAAACAAAATCAGAAATGAAAGAGAAGTTACCACAGACAGCAAAGAAATACAAAGGATCATACTAGAATATGATAAAAGACTATATGCCACCAAATTCAATAACCTAGAAGAAATGGATAAGTTCCCAGAAATATATAACCTTCTTAGACTGAACCACAAAGAATTGGAGAATCTAAATAGACTGATCAATAGTAAGGAAATTCAAACCACCATCAAAAACCTCCCCCAAAATTAAAGTCCAGGACCGAATGGCTTCATGAATGAATTCTACCAAACACTCAAAGAAGATTTGATACCCATCCTTCTCAAACTCTTTCAAAAACACTGAATAAGAGGTAATACTTCCTAATATTTTATGAGACCAACATAACCCTGATACCAAAATCTGGCATGTATAACACATACACAAAAATCTATAGACCAATATCTCTGATAAATGCAGATGCAAAAATCCTAACAAAAATACTAGCAAATAAAGCACAACAACACATTTATAAAATAATACACCACGATCAAGTGAGGTTCATTCCAAGGGCACAAGAATGGTTCAACATACACAAATCAATTAATGTAATATACCATATTAACAAAACAAAGGATAAAAATCATATGACCTTATCAAAAGCATTTGATAAAATACAACATCCATTTTATGATTAAAACACTTAATAAAATGGGTATAGTAGTAAAGTACCTCAATATATTAAAGGCCATATATAATCAACCCTCTGCCAATATCATATTTAATGTTGAAAAACTTAAAGCTTTTCCTCTAAAATCAGGAATAAGATAAAAATGTCCACTGTCACCACTCTTACTTAACATAGTTCTGGAAGTCCTAGCCAGAACATCAGGCAAGAAGAAATAAAAATGTCACTTTTTGCAGATGACATAATTCTGTATATAGAAAACCCCAAAGACTCCACCAAAAAAACTATTAGAAACAATAAACAAATACAGGATAAAAAAATCAATGTACAAAAATCCACTGCATTCCCATATAATAACAATGAAATTTCAGAAAAAGAAATGAAAACACCAATTCCTTTTGCAATTGCAACACAAAGAATAAAATACCTAGGAATAAACTTAACAAAGGATGTGAATGAAGGACCTATATACTGAAAACTACAGAGCATTATTAAAATAGATTGAAAAAGACACAGTGAAATGAAGATATTTAATGGATTGGAAGAATGAACATAGTTAAAATGTCCATATTACCCAACACAATATACAGATTTAATGTAATTTCTATCAAAACCTCAATGACATTTTCTAAAGAAATAGGACAAAAAATCATCAGATTTGTATGGAAACACAATAGACCCCAAACAGATAAAGCAATTCTGAGAAAAAAGAACAAAGCTGGAGGTATCACTCTACCTGACTTTTAATTATACTACAGAGCTAAGTTCATCAAAATAGCATGGTATTGGCAGAAAAACAGACACACAGATCCATGGAACAGAATTGAGAGCCCACAAATAAAACCACATGTGTATGGGGAAATAATTTTTGACAAAGGAGCCATAAATACACAATGGAGAAAAGAAAGCCCTTTCAGTAAATGGTGCTGGGAAAACTGGAAAGCCACATGCAAAAGAATGAAACTAGATTACAGTTTGTCCCCATGTACAAAAATTAATTCAAGAAACCTAAATACAAGATCTGAAACAATAAATTATCTAGAAGAAAACATACATACTAAATTTAGGAACCTTGGTATTAGAGAGGATTTTATGAATTTGAACCCAAAGGCTAAGGAAGTAACGGCAAAAATAAATGAATGAGGCTATAGCAAACAAAAAGCTTCTGCACAGCAAAAGAAACTGCCAAATAAAGAAAAATGATAACCAATCGAATGGGAAAAGATATTTGCAAACAACTGCTCTGACAAGGGGTTAATAACCGAAATATTTAAAGAACTCATACAACTCTACACCAAACAAACAACGCAATTATAATGTGGACAGACGACCTGAACAGACACCTCTTCCAAAAAGACATACAAACGGCCAACAGATATATGGAAATATGCTCAACTAGCTATTAGGGAAATGCAAATCAAAACTACAATGAAATAGCACCTCATACCTGTTATAATGGCTATTACTAACAAGTAATAACAAATGTTGGAGAGGTTATGGAGAAAAATGGAACCCCCATTCACTGCTAATGGGAATATAAAGCATATAGCCACAATAAAAAACAGAATAGTGCTTCCTCAAAAAATTAAGAATAGAGTTAGCAGCACTGACTGGAGTGGCTCAGTGGGTTGGGCATCATCCTGCAAACTGAAAGGTCGTTCGTTGGATTCCCAGTCAGGGCACACGCCTGGGTTGCAGGCCAGGTCACCCCTGTTGGGGGCATGTGAGAGGCAACCTATGGGTGTTTCTCTTCCTGTTTTCCTTCCTCCCTTTCTTCTCTCTAAAAAATAAATAAAATCTTTAAAATAAGAACAGAGTTACCATATATCTCAGCAATGCCTCTTCTGGGTATCTACCCAAAAGTTTTGAAAAGATTTCTTAGCAAAAATATATACATCCCCTATGTTCATTGCAGCACTATTCACAGTGGCCAAGACATGGAAACAACCAAGGTGCCCTTTGATTAGATGATTGAATCAAGAAGCGGTGGTATGTATATACTATGGAATACTACTCAGCCATAAGAGAAGATAAAATATTGCCTTTAGTGAGCAACATGAGTGGATCTTGAAAATATCATGCTACGTAAAATATATCAGTCTGAAAAGTTAAGAACCATATGATTTTAATCGTATGTGATATATAAAACTGAAACTCATCGACACAGACAAGAGTATAGTGGTTACCAGAGGGAAGGGGGGTGGAGAGGTAGTAAAGGGTAAATGGGGCCAAACATATGGTGACAGACGCTGATTTGACTTTGGGTGTTGGGCACACAATGCAATGTACAGATTATGGCCCTGGTCGGTATGGTTCAGCTGTTTGGAGCATTGTTCTATACACCAAAATTTGGGAGGTTCGATTTCTGGTCAGAGCACATATCTAAGTTGCAGATTCGATCCCCGGTCGGGGCACATATATGACGCAACCCACTGATGTTTCTCTCTCTCCCTTCCTCTCTCTCTAAAATCAGTAAACATTTTTAAAAAAATAAAAACATATATATACAGATCATGTATCATAGAAATGTATACTTGAAACCTAAATAATCTTATTAACCAATGTTAACCCAATAAATTTAATTTAAAAATAAAAATTAAATTTAAAAAGCTAGATTTTATAACCTGTTGGTCAAGAAATCACAGAGGTAAACTAAAGTTCTTGATGATTCATTGGAGGAAAGAAAAATTATTTTTCCTATCCCCAACTCTCACCCTGGCTCTCATTGGTTAGTCAGTGGCTTCATGGTTTCAAAGGATGTCCTGCCCCACATAACTGAAGAAAGAAATGAGAGCTGACACCTCTTGCATATTTTTCTAATTTCAAAACCTTCCTCATGTAGATGACTAAAATGAAGTTCTATAATGCTGATAACTGATTATTTTCACTTTATATTCTAGACTACTAGCTACCTGTATAATTATCAATATTTTGAAGCTAGACAGCACTCCAGTGGTCAAATAACAACACTAATCTGTAGAATATTCTTACAAAGAGAATCACTCATCTGAGTTTCTCGCTTTATTCTGTCTCTACTGCTGTCCTAAGATATTTCTTTGGTCACATGGAATATATTTCAAATTAAAATATTATACATTAAAACAGCAAATTAAGTAGAAGTATTTCTCCATGTAACAGATTTGTAAATGAATCTATCAAAGTTGGAAATCTCATCATAAATTAATATACTCACTATGTCATTCCATTATATCCAATAAGGTCCTGCAAAGTCAAATTGTGCAAAAGCTTCAATAACACATCTAATTTTGAGGCTCTGATCAGGTTAACAATTGTTTCCTTTGGAACTGCATTCATCTACATATAAAGCATAGTTGTGTTTAAAAACCACTGTTAGGTTCAAAGACACTAACTTTTAAAGATACTTTCAACAGTTCTTCCCTATTACTAAAAATCTTATTTTTCATGCTGGCAAATGCAAAGAGCTTTTGATGACAGTATAAAGAAACTGTTATAAAATAAAAAGTGAAAAATTATATTGTTTTTAAGTCACCAAAAGGGCTTACTTAACAAAGATATACTTTATCACTACAAATGCTTTGAAACCACCTGAAAAGATGCATCTGCTTTTACTACTGTCATTTCTACTGCATAAATCAAAACAGTACCCATTAGTGTAAACTCATTAGGTCAGACCAAACCTCAATTGCAAGGATCTCAGCATTTCTGAAAACACAGATATAAAGATATCCAAGTTAAAGCCACTTAATTAAAAATATATAGTTTGCTTTAGACACTTTTTACTAACCCTGGTCCTTATTATCTGGAACTAGTGAAATTAAGATAATTTAGAGCTGAGTAGTGTCAGAGTGCAGCAGAGCATAAAGACCTTCTAAAATAAAGATGCCCCAACCCAGAATACCCACTACCATGTAGCTACTACTGGGAAATACAATTTCAATTTGCAGCAGGATTTTAAAGAAACTCTTCGATGTAAATAAAAGTGAGCCTTTTAAAGAGAAGAAAAAATTCACTATGTTTACAGAGGAAGCAGATAAGGTATTGCTATTACACTTCTTTTTAAAACCATATCAAATGCAGTTTCTTGATGAAGAAAAAGCTGAATTAATTAAAATCCAAAGAACCTTGAGATAAACTTTCACAAAATAGAAGACCAATTTATGAAAACATTTACGTTACTAAAATACAAATGGCACTACCACCTATAGGTGGCACTGCTGGAACAAACTCAGTCATCTCACCAAAATTCCCCAAATGCAACCTTGGCTTGGTTGCCAAAACTTGCATTTTAATATCCCGCTTTGATAGTAGGAATGCAGGTACTAAGATTTTCATGATCCTACTATACTTGGCCTGTCTATGTGAAATCTGGAGATAAAAGACAGTGAAGCAAAATCTGTAACAGGACGTGCTTCAGGATGCAGTAGCATTTGAAACATCTAACTCCAGGTACGTCACATATTTCATGGGTAGGAATGAGATCAGACAAAATTTCATCTTATTATTGGCATCTCCAGTTGTGAAGATAACTTCATTGAAGTGCAGGGATTCCTCACTATGCCAATCTCAATCCAGATCCAAGTTGACACCAACTTGATTCCAAGTCTCCTTCCTCATCCACAGCACTGCTGAGCAGTGAGGATGGTAAGAATCAGACCATCCTCTAAACTTGCCCTGATGTCCCAGAGAGAGTAGCTCTACTCCTTTCCAAGCCTTATCTCCTCAGTCCCCCTGTGATAGTGTGATGTACAATAAGAATATATATATATGGTCTTCCTCCCTATTTCGGGCACTGGGCTCCTAAAACTGAAGTGATAAGAGAGCTGAAGGTGTCTTTTTTATGTAAATGAGGTTGTTACAGAAACAGGGGTGTTCCCAAAAAAACCCCAGAGTTTGCAGCTGGGGGATGGGGAGAAGGAAGCAGCTTTCAGAATGCCTCCACATGCCTGAGGCCGGTGGCTAGTGTCTTTTTTTTATGCAAAATGGCTTTAATGCATCCAAAGCCTCAGGTAGATGGGAGGATGGTATGGAGAAAGCACACAGAACCTGCATAAGGTTCTGTGAATGGTCAGAACTGGTTACCGCACCCACTACATCAGAGGATGTAGTCAGGAATTTAAAATTAAGCGGCAGACATTTTAGGCGGGCTGACTGTGCGGATTTCACTAAGGTTAGGACTGACTGTGCGG
Organism: Furipterus horrens; assembly: GCF_987537825.1. Classification (NCBI taxonomy): domain Eukaryota; kingdom Metazoa; phylum Chordata; class Mammalia; order Chiroptera; family Furipteridae; genus Furipterus; species Furipterus horrens. The sequence goes on from NW_028327175.1 coordinate 74,103,967, forward strand.
ATTTAACTAAGGTTAAGGCGGACTGTGTGGATTGGACTAAGGCTGAGGCTGACTGTGTGGATTACAAAAGGACTAACTATACAGTTTACAAGGAGGCTGAGAATCCATGAGGTTCTGGATTAAAAGCTGGTGGACCCCATAACACAGACGAGGTCTCCCCAATCAGGATTGAATGATTGGCAGCTACTGGTAAAGCTGAACTGTGTTTGGAAAGTAGGGAAAGGGTTTCTCTGACTTTTCTAAAGCTGGCCTGGTTTGGTAGGGGGGAGGCAAGGATATGTGTTTATGGGTGTTTTAAAGAACATAAGACTTAACAACAGAAATCCGCAAATAACTAAATCTATATAACTGTTAAATAAACTATTCTTTTTCTTTTCACTAAACTCTGGTATTGAGAGTTATAATTTTGGCGGCGGGCAATCGGGCCCCTAACTAAAGAGCCCGCGGGTTTGTTTTCAACTGGAGCAGCCCAGGGGTTCTGTAACAATTTGGCGACCCAGATGGGACGTTAATAATTGCCCGTGGCAGGTCGACCCCCTTGAGAGACACCCTCTGAGGGCGCCGACCGCCTAAGCACGCCAGTCTGGTGAAAAGAAAATTGAACCGAGAAGGGATTAGAGAAGTAAGATTGTTTGCTAAAACTTATTTCTGAAGTATTTCTGAAATAATGGCATTGTGGATACTAGATTTGTTTGTCCGATTAGGAGAATTCCTGGAAGTAATAGAACTATGGATGCCTGAGTGGTATATATGCTTTTTGGTCTTTGGAGTTTTTCTGGTTTTAGCCATTGTCATGTATGTCTGGGTCAATAAATGCAGTTCTGGGCAAGTCCCTGATGGCAGCCCACTGAAGAGAATTTTGGAAAATTGGGATATGTACTGTCGTTATCCTATGACTAAGAAAATGTTAATTTATTATTGTAACACTGTTTGGCCTGAGTATGTTCTGGGTGGTAAGAAAAGGTGGCCTGTGAATGGTTCTCTGAATTACCTTATGATTAATCAATTAAAGAAGTACTGTTTGCAATCGGGAAATTGGGAAGATGTTTATTATCTAGATGCATTTGTAGAGTTGCATAATAAGACCTTAGCAAAAATAGAGGGCCAAATAATGGTGCAGAGGGAAGAAGAGGCCAAAAAGCCTTTTCCTGAGAGTCAAACGCCGGAAGAAAGGGAAAATGAGGAGGTAGCCCTCTTTAACTCTCTAAATCTGGGAGACAAAGGCCCTAATTTGGCGCCAAGCCAGGCACAGGTGGGGGCGGTTCAGGAGGCCGGAGCTTCCGCAGCAGTGGCTCCACCCCCTCTGCAGGGGGCCCAGGCTTCCGGGACTGTGGCGCCAGCGGCAGCTCCCGGGGTTTCAGAGACGGTGGCTACTGAGGCTCAGCGCCTTTTGCAGGTGGCCGCAGCTCTTGCTGTACCACCTTCACAGGTGGAAATGCCTTCCGGGGCGCCCGCCCCTTTGCAAGCTCAAGGGACTTCTCTCGCGCCACCCTTTTTGGAGCCAGCCTCTGAAGTGACTGCAAGGTCAATAACTCCATCCTTACAGGAGGAGGAGTGGGTCTCCCCTGCCAGAACCCGCCAAGGAACTCAGTATAGTCAGGGGACCTCCCAATTCGGAGCAGGCCAATTCCCTCTACGGCAGTACCCAATAGGTGGAATAAATCAGCAAGGCCAGCCCTCTGGCTACTATTGGGCCCATACTCCGTTTTCCACTTCAGATTTGCTAAATTGGAAAAATTCTAACCCCTCATATAGGGAAGATCCTCAGAAAATGGCAGAGCTTGTTGCCTCCATTTTTGCCACTCATAACCCGAACTGGGCAGATGTACAGGCTCTCCTAAATATTCTTCTAACTGGGGATGAGAGGCGACTGGTTACAAGTAAGGCTAATGAAGAGGCTCAGCGGCTCCATAGAGAGGATCCCCATGGGACACCCGACCCAACTGTGGCAATTCCTTGGGCAGAGCCTAACTGGGACCCAAATGGTGGAGGCCTAGTTCCTTTGAAACACTACAGGAAGTGTATATTGGAAGGACTTAGAAAAGGGGTACCCAAGCCAAAAAGCCTGAATATGGTACAGACTATTCAACAAAAACCAGATGAGGATCCTTCTGAGTTCTTAGAGAGGATCTATCAAGCCTATAGAAAGTACACTGATGTTGATCCAGAGGCACAAGAGAACATAAGAATGGTGAACATGACATTTATTGGGCAGAGTGCCCCAGATATTAGACGGAAACTCCAGCGTATAGATAGAGTATTAGGAATGAGCCCCTCTCAGTTAGTGGACATCGCATTTAAAGTTTACCATGCAAGGGGAGTAGAAAAGAGAAGACAGGACCTGATGTTCTTTAAGACAAGCTGGAAAGGCCAAAGGAAGAGACAGGACCCTAAAGAGAAGGAAAAAGAGCCATTGGGCAGGGACCAATGTGCCTATTGCAGAAAGGAGGGCCATTGGAAGAATGAGTGTCCAGATCGCAAGAAGGGAAGTAGAAATGAAAACTCTGGCCAGGCAATGTTCGGAAGGAGAAAGCAGGACAATGATGAATGAGGAAACCCAGGGGCTCCATTGGACATCTCTCAACCTATTACTATTTCCCCACGGGAGCCCCGGGTAAAGATGAAAGTGGGGAATCAGCAAGTTGACTTTCTCGTAGATACAGGAGCAACGTATTCAGTATTGAATACAAAATTAGCAAAAAAAGGTCTGAATGAAGTAACAGTTACTGGGGTGACTGGCCAGTTACAAAAACAAACATTCCTTCAACCTTTGGAATGCCAGCTTGGGGATCAAAAATTAATACATAGTTTTCTCTATATGCCAGATTGTCCCATTCCATTACTGGGCCGAGATTTACTTTGTAAGTTACATGCACAAATAACGTTTTCTCCTGAAAAACAGCAGCTATGTGTAGAAGTCCCGCTGGAGCATGCTTTTCGACTACAGGCAGTTCTGACCTGTCCAGAAGATCCCAGAGGTGAACCATTCCCACCTGAGATCAATGAGCAGGTTAACAAAACTGTTTGGGCTGATGGAACCCCAGGTAAAGCAGTTAATGTGCAACCTATTAAGATTAATCTAAAAGAAGGGGCAAAGGTCCCACGAAAGAAGCAGTACCCCCTCAAGAAGGAGGCATTAGAAGGAATCCAGCCAGTGTTGCAAAAGTTTTTAAAATCAGGACTAATTCGACCATGTCAGTCACCCTACAACACCCCCATTTTGCCAGTTAAAAAGCCACATTCTGATGAGTATCGGTTTGTACAGGATCTGAGAGCCATTAATGATATTGTACAGGATATCCATCCTACAGTGCCTAATCCTTACACCCTGTTGACCATGGTGCCTGGGGACAGTAAATGGTTTTCAGTCTTAGACTTGAAGGATGCCTTCTTTTGCATCCCAATAGATGAACAGGCTCAGCAACTATTTGCCTTTGAATGGCAAAACCCAGAAACTAAAGCCACACTCCAATACTGCTGGACTGTGCTGCCGCAAGGATTTAAAAACTCCCCAACTATATTTGGGGAAGTGTTGGCAAAGGACCTAAGGGATGTTCAATTGAAGTCAGGAGTCCTTTTACAATATGTGGATGACCTATTAATAACCAGCAGCAGCTATGAGGACTGTTTGCACAATACCATTACAGTCCTAAACCATTTGGCAGAAAAAGGATATAAGGTATCACCTCACAAGGCCCAGATTTGCAAACAGGAGGTGGCGTACCTAGGATTTCAACTGAAACAGGGTACCAGAAGCCTAATGGCAGACAGAAGGCAAGCCATTGCTATATTAAAAGTCCCAGAGAACAGAAGGCAGCTTCGCGGGTTCTTAGGAATCACAGGGTTTTGTCGGATTTGGATTCCAAACTTTGGACTCATAGCGAAACCACTGTATAATTCCTTGAAAGGACTGGACTCTGAACCCCTAGAATGGACAGGGGATTGTCAGGTAGCATTTGATACCTTGAAGGAAAAGCTAGTTTCATCCCCGGCACTAGGATTGCCTAACTTACAGAAGCCTTTCAAGTTGTATGTTCATGAAAGGCAGGGAATTGGACTAGGGGTACTAACCCAGACTCTGGGAAGTATACCCCAACCCATAGCTTATCTCTCAAAGAAGTTGGATCATACAACAAAGGGATGGCCACCATGCCTCAGGGCAGTGGCAGCTACTTGTGACATGCTACAGGAAGCTGAGAAATTTACTTTGGGACAGCCCACTACAGTACTGGTACCACATCAGGTATTAACTCTGTTGGAACAAAAAGGAGGGTACTGGCTGACGGCAGGGCGCATGGGGAAATATCAGGCCATTCTGCTGGACAATCCGAATGTCACCTTACAGGTTACCACAACCCTGAACCCAGCCACTCTACTTCCAGATGTAGAGGAGGACTCAGCCCTTCAGCATAATTGCTTAGAAGTTATTGAGCAAGTTTATTCCAGCAGGCCAGATCTGCTGGACCAGCCGCTGGCAGCACCAGACTGGGAGCTGTACACAGATGGGAGCAGCTTCTTGGACAATGGCCAGCGACGAGCTGGATATGCAGTGGTCACCATCGACAAGGTAATCGAAGCCCAAGCCCTGGCACCAGGAACTTCAGCACAAAAGGCTGAACTAATAGCCCTCGCCAGAGCCTTAATGCTGTCCCAAGGAAAGAAGGCTAACATATACACAGACTCCAGATATGCCTTCATGGTAGTCCATGCCCATGGAGCAATATGGAGGGAAAGGGGACTTTTAACTGCAGGTAACAAGGATGTTAAGCATGCAGAAGAAATCTTGCAGCTGCTGGAGGCAGTGAATCTACCAGACCAGGTTGCCATAATGCACTGCCCAGGACACCAGAGAGATGGATCCCAAATGAGCCAGGGAAACCAAGCTGCAGATAAAGCAGCCAGACAAGCAGCCAGAGAGCCGCCATGCCTAGGGGCTTTAGTTCCACATCTAGACTTGTCAGAGTTTAAACCTCATTACACAGAACGGGATGAGGAACGGGCTCGTGAATGGGGATTCACTAACACGGACCCCAATTCTGTGTGGAAGGTCAACAACCATGGTATGATTTTACTCCCTGAAGCTCTGGTGTATCCTGTCCTTAAACACTTGCATGAAGGGACCCATTATGGAAGGGATGCTTTAATGAACTTTATTAGGCCCTATCTAAGTGGCCCATATTTACAAAGGACTGTTCAGAGGATCACACACGCCTGTCAAATATGTGCCAAGAACAATCCTAAAACAGAGCGTGTCCCAATGGAAAAGGGCATACAATATAAAGGGAAGTGCCCATTTGAGGACTGGCAGGTGGACTTCACACAAATGCCTAAGACCAGGGGCAATTTCAAATTTCTGTTAGTTTTTGTAGATACCTTCTCTGGATGGGTAGAGGCATACCCAACTAGAACTGAAAAGGCAACTGAGGTAGCAAAACTGTTGCTTAAAGAAATAATTCCTAGGTTTGGACTTCCTCGCAGCATTCAAAGTGACAACGGACCATCGTTTACTTCGGAAATCTCCCAGAAAGTTGGACAAGCATTACAAATACGGTGGAAATTACATGCATCTTGGAGACCTCAATCTACAGGAAAGACTGAAAAAATGAATCATACAATAAAGAAAACTCTGGCAAAAATATGTCAAGAAACACATTTACAATGGGACCAGGTACTTTCCATTGCTCTGCTCCGAATTAGGGTGGCACCCAGAAGTGGGCTTAAACTGAGCCCTTTTGAAATTGTTTATGGGAGACCCCTCCAAATCTCCAGTTTAGGAACACCCCCTCTGGATTTGGAACACGAGGCAAGAATTAAGCAATATGTACAACATTTAGGGCAAACACTGACCACTTTTCACAAGTTTGCTCATCGCAGATCAGTATATCCATCCGATGAACCCTTGCACCCATTCGGACCTGGGGACAGAGTCTTAATGAAGACCTGGAAGACGCAAGGTCCTGAGCAGCAACTGGCTGAACAATGGACTGGTCCCTATGATGTTTTGCTAACAACACATGCTTCGTTGAAGCTGGTAGGAATCAAGTCCTGGATACACCACACACGGGTAAAACGAGCACCGCCTGAGGAGGACACAGACCCTGCTGCTAAGATTGACACAGAAAGGGAAAGCTGGACCTGCACTCCAGAAGAAGATTTGAAATTACTCTTTCGAAAAAAAAGGACAGTGAACTGAAACACAGATTAAAAGTGTTTCTTTTGCTTTAGGCATGTGCTTGCAAATCTAGAGAAATTTTAGCTGCCAAATAATGAGTTTGGGTAGAGTCCTTTACAGTGTGGAAAAGAATTGGAAATGGGTTATGGTTAAATCTGAATGGGTAAATATATAGAAATGTTGTAAAAGTTTTTAAACCTGGGAAAAGGGAAACCTCAACTACTTGTGGTCTAATTGTATGGTTACTGTACCCCTGGATTGGCATTTAGCCTTGGGACCTATGAAAGGTCATTTGGAATTCCCTGGATTGGCATGTAGCCATTGGGGACCTATGAAAGGTCATTTGGAATTCCCTGGATTGGCATGTAGCCATTGGGGACCTATGAAAGGTCATTTGGAATTCCCTGTGTTGGCATTTAGCCTTGGGACCTATGAAAGGTCATTTGGAATTCCCTGTGTTGGTTTGGCATTAGCCATTGGGGACCTATGTAAGGTCTAGAATTCTCTGAGACCTAGGAAGGTCTGGAATTCTCTGGTTTGGCATTAGCCATTGGAGACCTATGTAAGGTCTAGAATTCTTGGGGACCTAAGGAAGGTCTGGAATTCTCTGTATTGGTACTGGCCATATAATCGGAAAGGAAAATTGAGATTTCCCAGAGAAAGTTAAAACTTCACATGTAGGAAAATGAACAAAAGAAAGTATAAGGCATGGAAATGCAATTTTAGGGAATATTAGAAGGACAAGGATTTTCCTTCACACTGTGTATTTTTCTCTCTACCTGACCCCTCCAGAATTTGGCAATTTAAAGGAGTAAGTAATTACATTAGGTTTCTTTGCATAAAACTAAAAAGACCAGTTGTTAATAAAGGTATTGTTAACCAAGACTTTTGACTGGAGTGACATGCCTGAAGGAGGCATGCTTGGGCTCTGGTTGTCACCAGAAAGCCCTGAGGAACTGGACTTGACTTTTGAAGCTAAGGAAAGCCCAGAAGGAAAAAGGCCTGATACCTTGGTTGGTTGTGCGGTTCATGGCAGTCTTTCCAGGGAAGGAACGAAGGTTGCTTTCCTGAAGGATGGCTAGAAAGAACCTAAGACACAATGGAAAAACCCAAAGGACTTGGGAAAACAGGTGTTTGCAGGCAAGGCTGAATGGCAGGTATGTGGCTCAGCTTCTGTGCCCTGATGGGCAGACTAAAGTCAACATGAAGGTTCCTTGCGTAAGTTCCAGCATAGTAGACTTAAAGATCATATGTGATCAATCACTGCTGCTCTTGTTGTTTTTATGCAAATGAACAGGCTAAAATTAAAACTGGACTTAATGCAGTCCCTTTACTGGCAAGGAGGGTGATCTTAAGGAGAAAAATCGTGACTCAAGGAAAATCACAATGCTCAGTGCAGCTAACTGTCTATAAAGTTTGTTTTTCATTTGAAAGTTAAACCAAGTCTGTGACATTATCAAGGATGCTTAATTTACAGGCAAGAAGAATGTCAGGCGCCTTGCAAGTGGATGTCTTAACAATAAGACAGTCTCTCAGGTTTGAAGACTGGTTTGTCAATTGTGTTGTGTGATTTAACATGCATGTTCTTTCTGTTTTCATAGGGCGTAAGCCTATGATCTCTACCTGAGTAATTATCTGTACATATAGGCCTCACTTAAGGAGCCCATCTGCATTGCCACCTCCTGAGACTCAACGGTTTGGCTGAACTAAGTGGTTGAATTGGTGAAGTATGGGGTGGTCTGCGGGCTTCACTTTAAAACTGGTGTTTCTTTTCTGTCCTAATGGCTTGGACAGAAAGGGCCCAGAGGTCTGAGAGGGGGGAAATCCAAAATTTATACCCCTCAGCCCAAGCTAAGTATAGTGGGCAAAAAGGGCTTTGGACAGGTGTGACATGCCCTGCACACCTTCCTCCAAAGAAGCCATTTCTTTTTCCTAATGTAGGACATTGAAAAATTAACTCCTGCCTTTTGTATATAGTGGTTGTAGGTTGAATTGTGTTTTTTTTTAACCCTGTTGCCAAATCTGTTGCCCTCAGAATACGACAAGGATGCCAGCTTGTCCAGCAGTACCAGCCCTTGGAAACCAAGCATGCTGCTACCCAGGAACAGCCAACTGACCTGGACTCTGCAAGATCCTTCCCCATGTGGGAAGGGCACCCTCCCCTACATCCCCACTCTTATTAGGGATTTCTAGACCCAAGGGTAGGTAGGACAACGACCACGTCCAGCAGGAAGCAGTTAGAGGAGCATGAGACCTTCGCCCATTGTCCTTTATAAGATTATAAAGGGTCTAAGTCTGAGAGGGGGGAAACTGTTACAGAAACAGGGGTGTTCCCAAAAAAACCCCAGAGTTTGCAGCTGGGGGATGGGGAGAAGGAAGCAGCTTTCAGAATGCCTCCACATGCCTGAGGCCGGTGGCTAGTGTCTTTTTTTTATGCAAAATGGCTTTAATGCATCCAAAGCCTCAGGTAGATGGGAGGAGTCTTGAACCAGGGGATGGTATGGAGAAAGCACACAGAACCTGCATAAGGTTCTGTGAATGGTCAGAACTGGTTACCGCACCCACTACATCAGAGGATGTAGTCAGGAATTTAAAATTAAGCGGCAGACATTTTAGGCGGGCTGACTGTGCGGATTTCACTAAGGTTAGGACTGACTGTGCGGATTTAACTAAGGTTAAGGCGGACTGTGTGGATTGGACTAAGGCTGAGGCTGACTGTGTGGATTACAAAAGGACTAACTATACAGTTTACAAGGAGGCTGAGAATCCATGAGGTTCTGGATTAAAAGCTGGTGGACCCCATAACACAGACGAGGTCTCCCCAATCAGGATTGAATGATTGGCAGCTACTGGTAAAGCTGAACTGTGTTTGGAAAGTAGGGAAAGGGTTTCTCTGACTTTTCTAAAGCTGGCCTGGTTTGGTAGGGGGGAGGCAAGGATATGTGTTTATGGGTGTTTTAAAGAACATAAGACTTAACAACAGAAATCCGCAAATAACTAAATCTATATAACTGTTAAATAAACTATTCTTTTTCTTTTCACTAAACTCTGGTATTGAGAGTTATAATTTTGGCGGCGGGCAATCGGGCCCCTAACTAAAGAGCCCGCGGGTTTGTTTTCAACTGGAGCAGCCCAGGGGTTCTGTAACAAGGTGACCTCCTGATTGCCTCTAAGCCAGAAGAACCAACTCTGTGATTAGAGAATTGGAATTTTCTGTCCCCACACCCTCCCCAGAATCCTTCCCCCACACTGACCTCTCCTGAACCAAAGAGGGGTTGGAGGTTTAATCAATCACCACTGGCCAGTGCTTTAATTAATCATGCCTATGTAATAAAGATTCTAGAAAAGCCCCAAAGGAGGGAGTTCAGAGAACTTCCAAGTTGGTGAGTACAGGGCGATATGGGGAAAATGACATGTTCACAGTGTTTGGAAGCTATGCACCCTTTGCCCTACACATCTCTTCTATTTGGCTGTTCCAGAGTTTTATTCTTTTATAATAAACTGGTAATCTAGTAAATAAAATGTTGCTCTGAGTTCTGTGACTCACTCTAGCAAATTAATTGAACCCAAGGAGGGGGTCTTTGGAACCTGCAATTTAGAGTCAGTTGGGAAATTGGCATCTGAAGTGGAGGTCAGTCATGTGGGACTGAACCCTTCACTGTGCAATCTGATAATTTCTCTGGATAAATAGTTTCAGAATTAATGTTAACTGCAGGACACCCAGCTGGCACCAGAGAATTGCTTGTTGGTGTGAGAAAACCATACCTGATCGTTTTTATTTTTCCCTCTTTTTCCTCTTTCCCAGCTACAGTCTATCTCAGTGTTTCTTCATGCTCAACTTTCTCCCCTTCCTTTCATGGGTACAGACCAAATCATTTAAACTTGCTATTTGCTGTCCCTTCTGTCTCAACTGTCATTTACTCATTAGTACATTATAACCTAGTTTCTATCCCCTATATCTTTTAGTACCACTCCAGCAAAATTACTTAAGTCACAGAATTTCCTATATCAAAAGTCTAAATCTGGATTTCATCTTACACAACTTCAAAAATAACAGGATTTACCAAATACCTCATTCATAAAACAGTTTTCTCTCTCTGGCAGCATCAGATCAATTTCTTCCCTCATCTTCCTGATTGCTTATTAGTTTCACAGCATGATGTTGGAGGTCTTTTCTCAGCTCCCTGGAACAGGGTAACCTCATTCATTACAAGTGGTGGGTGTCAGAACATATACACCTGGACTTTGGTAATCAACCTGGCCCTGGACTTAGCATCTCCCAAAAGATATGTTGATGGACTGAAACTTTCCCAGAGGAAATGCTATTGAATTTAGCCCGATATGTTAACTAAACTGGTGTGGGAGGGGGAAAGCAATGAGATGTAAATGACCTATTGAATATGTCAATAAGCAAACTCCCCCTTACCGGAAGGTGTATAAAAAAGGTGCCTGCAGAAGTGTCAGGGGCGATTCCTACGGGCCCACGAGGAGAACCGGGAATCACCATCCCGGGAGCTACCCCCACCCCCTCCGCCGCCGTTCCCCTTGCTCCTACAGGCCGTTGAGTCAGTCCGGGGAATTGCCTTTCCCCTTAACCCCTTTCCCCCAATAAACCAGTTATCTGTTCCCACAGCAGTCTCTGGGCGATTTCTCAGAGCAGGGCTACCCTGACAGTGGGTAGATCACTCTGCCTTGGAGGACTCCCAAATGTATCAAAGGCCCTGATCTTCATTCTTAATCTTTATTCCTGCAACACTTGCCCCATCGACTTCAACTGAGATTCAGTATGTCTAAAACCAGTGGTCATCCTTATCTTCTCATATCTTACTTTACCTAAAGTTTTAGAGAGCTCACCTGACAAAATGTAAAGAATTAAGTAATGACACTCTTCAATATTCTTACTAACACCCACAAGCTGTCACAATAGCAAAGTCAAGAATGGTTACAATACTACCGTCTGCAGAAACTTTCCTAGAGAGTGTAACAAGGAAGTGCTCAGTCATATCTTGATCTCAACCACTAACAACACTTTTTAATTTATTCCTCATTAACTCTTTTGCATTAGACACATTTCAGGTGCCTAGAGGCAAGCTGAGGGGCACTTGATCTTCTCAACATGAAATATAATTTGCTTTTAGCAGAAGGATGCTACAGAGCTAAACAATTAAGGCACCAGAGCTGAAGTGAAAAGGATGAAGGTAATATGGGATCATATACAAAAAAATTATTGAAACAGATATGTTTATTTCATGATATCCTTCTTTCACTTACACATATTTTTGCTTCAGGAAGAATACTGTTAGTCCCATGTTAAGTTACAAAGGTTAGAAATGCCAGTAGATTATATCTTCATGATATTTCATAATAAAGGGCTCAGAAAAGGCCTCCCCAACATGTGCTTCTTTGGAATGTGTATTATTATTATTATTTTTGGAATATGCATTATTTTGAGTGGAAGGCAATTGAGACCCTGAGGGTTCAAGAGAAACTTCTGCTCCTCCGTTAACTACCTATAAGAATCTAAATTGAGAGGCTTGTCCATAATAAGACCTATTACCAGAAAAACCTTTTGTGACCTATCCATAGGGCAGAACAAACGCCTAATTACTGAATAACTGCTCTTCTTAACATGCTGCAAATAACATTCTTCTCCTCTGAAGCCCCAAGTGCTTTGCCTCATTCCTTAGCTCAGAATGTCATATATAACCACTTTCACATTTCTGTGTCTAAACCTCTCACATTTGTGGGGTTTTTGACTTTCTCATATATGTGGGGTGCCCATACTTACCTATATAATTAAGCTTGGTTATTTTCTCTTGCTAATATGTCTCATGTTGATTTAATTATCTGACTAGTCAGGAGAACCTAGAAGGGTACACGAAAATTTCTTCCTCTTCCACAATACTAATAGCTGGTTAAATGGCAGAGTAAAAATGACAAAATAAAAAAGGAACAACTCTGGCCCAGGCTGGTGGCTCAGTTGGTTGGAGCGTCGTCCATTCACCAAACGGTTGCGGGTTGGATCCCCAGTTAGTGCACATACCTAGGTTGCAGGTTTAATCCCTGGTCAGGGCACATACAGGAAGCAACCGATTGATGTTTCTCACATCAATGTCTCCCTCTGTCTGTCTGTCTGTCTCTTGCTCTCTCACTCTCTCAATTCTTCCCTCCCTCACTCCCTCCTTCCTTTCTCTCTAAAATCAGTAAAAGTATCCTCAAGTGAGGATTTAAGAAAAATAAGTAAAACCTGTGTCTATACTCCTACGTAACACTGAGGGAACCTAAATTCTGCCACCCTGAAGCTGCCCTTTTGGGATATTGATTTTAAGCTGTTTATTAAGAAACAAGACTCAGAAAGAAGCTTTGACACTCCTCCCTTTACTGCTTAAGAGACTCAGACAGAGAAAACTGCTTCAGGAAGGATATTTTAGGATGTTACCTGAGCATAATTTTAATTAAGTGTGGTAAACCAGAGGGTTCCCTCAGGTGCACCTGTTAGCTAGATACCCGCTATGCCTCATGGTTTTTGAGTTGCCGGACAGGGATTTTCTTGCCAACTATGTTCTACACTTCCTCAACTACCTGTAAATTGCCCATTCTTACTTCTGAAATATAATACCCCCTACCACCCCACCCATTTCTCTAAAAATGTCTTATATACCCAATGTTGCCTCACTATCTTTAGTATTTTCATGGATTTATTACATCTCTGTGAATTCCCCAGGCACATGTATTAAACTTGACTTCTCCTGTTAATTTGTCTCAGTTAATTTCTTTATTAGTACAGTTTAGAAGAACCTAGAAGGTGAGAGGAAAAGCATTGATTTTTTTTTTAGTCTCTACAACATGAAATCTAGGGGGAAACTACTCAACAGACAAAGATTGAACTACATTGGTATTGAAATTCAGAGCTAAAGTGAGCCAAGGGGTGAGGAGAACAGTATTTTAAATATTTGTTTAAACTTTGCTTATTTTCTGAAAAAAATCTATGAAGACTTGATGTAATGGGGTAGAGAGCAGGGGTTCCCTGGAATATTTCCCACAATGGTCTCACAAATCTGGACTGGAGGAAGGGGGAAGTGGATGAAATGGCTTTAAGGTATTTTGCATAACAATGGCAAGTTAATCACGTCAACAGCCATGTTTTTCCTGAAGCAGAGCAGACTGCCAACCTGGGCAAAAGTGTATGTGACTTTAAGGGCACATAGTGACTCCTGACATAGCCAGAGGAGGTAGAAGTCTCTGTGTCTTGGGGAACTCTTGCCCTGACTAAAGATGGCAGCTGAAAGAAGGTAAGGGATACAGGGTAACTGGCAAAAGCAGCACATCATAGGAGGGGCTGGATATGAGGTCACATAGGAAGTTCCGGGCCAAGCATTTAAAATAAGGGTGGGCTGAGAGGGAGAGTAGCTACACAATCTGAAAGGGTGTAGGATGAGGGGCCGGTCCACCATGAGGTCTGCTATATAAGGAGATGTCACATGGTTTGGAGTAAGAGCTGGAGTAAGAAAGAGGAGACCCTCTGGGAAGCCTGCCTGGAGAAGATGGTAGCAGAGCTGATGGAGTTGTGTGGGGACCTGTCTAACCAAGCACAGAGTTATGGCAGATGCTTGGAGCTGAACTAAACTGTGATCAGGAATGCTGAGCTGCTGACTTATGCCTTTCTGAAAGACAGTACCTCTGACTGGCATATTCTGAAATCGGCCTGGTTTAGCAAGGGGTGGCGGTGGTGGTGGTGGTGGGGAAAGGACTGGATTATGTATTTTTGGGTGTTTTAAAGGGAGTGGGACCTAAGAGCAGAAATATGTCATTATTCTAAATCTGTATAACCTTTAAATAAACAACTCCTTTCCTTTTGCACCAGACTCTTGCATTGGGAGTCACACTTCTTGGTGGTGGGCAATCAAGCCCCACATCTGTGCCAGAACAGCATAGGCAGTTCTGTAACATTGAAACAGGAGTAAAATGAAAGGAAATATTACTCATGAATTTAATTACTACAATTACAATGTATTGTCTACATGAACCTACACTGATGTAAAAACTTACATAAAATACTACACATGAGGAAATGAAAGATAACCAAAAATGAAAAATTAAAGAAGTAATTAACCTGTTCTACCTGGAAGGCTCAGCAGTTGAAGATGACAAAATATAACACGGGTTTACAGACTAAGCAAGTTTCCCTAAAAATCCATCATGTTAAGGCCCTTATTATGGAAAGCATTCGGTGCTCTATCTAAAAAGCATTTTCTATATTTGAAATAACATAGATATAAATTCTTATTGAGGATTAGGTCAATCTCATGAAACCAGGCTCCAGGAATTAACTATATTTAGCTAGGAAAGAAATAAGAAAAAAAAAAGGGGGGGATACATTATTACATTTTTACGGTATTGGAAATACTATTGGAAAAATTGGTTAATATAAAAAAAATTTTACAGCTTCTATGCACATCTTATAATGAGCCATTATATGACCAGATCACTTAAAATTAAGTATATTTAAATCTAATTCTTATGAGAAAAAGGAAAGGACACTGAAAATTATATGGTTGCTCATTCACTCATTCCTGATCCAACATTTATGTATTAACAATTATCTGTCAGACTCTGCGCTAAGTAATAATGAAGACATGGTAACTGAAATCACAGAGGTTTGTAGGAATGCTGTGGAAACCTAGGACAGATGTATCTAACACAAAAGGTGTTTTTTGTTTAATATGAAAGAAACCCAATTAAAACTGAAAGTAGGGATACTCACGTTCTACTTTCATATGCAGAGAAAAGACAAAGGGCCTGGTACAAAAGGTCACCAGGGTGGAAAACTCCGGGTGCCCAGGGACGGGCAAAACTGGGAAAACAAGGACCTGCCCCCAGGGTAACCTTTCCTTCCCTAGCATATCACTGGTTTTGAGGATCATACCCTCCCCTGACATGTCACTAGTCATGCGGCAGACTAGTGACAACTTCCATGTGGGCCCTTGCATGACCACTCCATTAAGCATTAACCCCTAGGGATAACATCTAGGCCCAGAAAAGGAGCAAAACCAGACAAGTGATGCCATGGCTGACATCAGGACAAACTGCATTGACTAATGACCCCCTGCCCTGGTGCAGACCAATTAGTGAAGACCATAAGAACCAGCATGGTTCTTGTTCTGTGACTTTCTAAATAAACTTTCTTATAGTTCGAGTCTTGGCCCCACAGGTCTTAGACCTGGTCCCATTTCACCACCAACATCTCTTTCCATTCCTCTCTATAAATTGGCTTCATTCTTTCAAAATCCTTTTCTGCACAACTCAGAGCCACGGCTCAGTAAGCTCTGGGTTCATACCTTCCCATCCTTTGCACTGAACTGGTGAACTTGAACTATGTTTACAGTTGATTCAGAACAATCACTAAACAAGCCCTCTCAGGACACTACCCTAAGGGTGTGAAGCCAAACAAAAATAATGCTTGAGAAGATGGTTAAGTGTAAATAGCAAAGTTGAAATGGCTAGTCTTGCCTAGGAAGAAATTGTACTTCCTCGGCATGCTTACTACAAAGCTGGGTGTTTCCTAATGTGACCAGTGGGAAACTTTTACTGAGCATCTTGATTATGGTGCTGAAAACTAATTTGTATAATGATTGGGCAAAGTGATGCTGAAACTCTCTCCACAAAGGTCTTTTTTATAATTTTGGACATATTCCTGAAGTAAGAAGTATCAAGATATAACTGCAGACTCCTGATTAAAAATAAAAATATAAATACTGTATTCCCTCACTTATCGCGGGTATTATGTTCTAGACCCCGCCGCAATAGGTGAAAATATGCAAAGTAGGAAACTTACATTTATTTTAGTATTTATATATATTTTAAGGCTTTATAAACCCTTCCCCCACACTTATAAACCATTCCCAGTCCCTTATGAACCTTTCCCACTCCCTTATTAACCTTTTCCACACTTTTATAAACACTACTTATGTTCTTAAACATATTCTACACTCTTAAACCTATGTAACTTTAACAACATACATATACAGTACCGCAAAATCCCGCAATATAGCAAAAAATTCTTGATAAATAATTAAACATAATATTTTAAAAAATCCCGTGATACGGTGGGGCTGCGATATAGAGAGGGACTACTGTGATATATCTGATGTTTTTTGATGTAAAGAAAGCCATAGGATGGAGTTTCAATGCTGTTAAAGACAAGGCCTTTTTTATCTATATTTACTACATTCTATTATACAAGGACCAGAGAAAGTCATTAGAGGAAAAAAATTTTTTAATCTCCTAACTCAAAAATCTCATCAGTATTAACCACTGCTTGAAAAAGTAAAATGTGTAATTATAGGCTTAGTGAGAAAACATAACCAACATGGTATTGCAAATTGTAGTTATTTTGCGGGAATGAGCAATGAGATTGTAAGTATTATTTCAAAGGGGGTTGGAAGTGGCAAAGTTGTGATGTGTTTTAGGTTGCATACAGCACGAAGTCTCTTGTTTACTATCCAGCAATTGCAATGGGCCTAATTTACAGCACAATTACTTAGAAGTAACTCCTTTGAGTTGCATTGTGTGATTAATTGACTTGGCTTCAGGAATGAAATGTTGTTTCTACATTGTTGTTCACTTCAACCTAATGCCCCCTAGAGCACAGATCCAATTAAGAAACAAGGCAGGGAGGCAGATATTAAGCATAGTATTTCTGTATTATACAGCACTTTCATAAGGATTGAACACCACCACCTACTGTCTGCAGGCACATGATTTATTCGGTGCATCCCTGTGACACTGGGGGGATGGCTGATGGAAATGAATGAACAGGATTTAAAGTAAATATCTTAGAGGAAAATTAGAAACAGATAAATTTAACTTATTAAGAGGTGCTTTTAAAAAAGTAAAAGCCTAATTTTCTTAATTTTCACATAGAAATACAAAGGATAATGATCTGGCCTATGGATTATTCCTGTCTATACTGAGAGTAGAATTTTCCTCTGCAATTAGATGTTTCCAACCAAATTGGCATGGGGAAACAATTCTTATGTTCCACCAAGGATGTGCATTTCCCATTCCATTATGGAGAAATCACCCACTTTGCTAGTAGAGGCAATATCTGAAATCAGTAGTCACATAACCAAGTGCCCATGTGAACACAGCCTTTGCATTTTGAGTTAGAGCTCTATCTGCTCAGGCTGCCAGCAAGTGAAATAAGCCAGTCAGAGAAAGACAAATACCATATGATTTCACTCATATGTGGAATCTAATGAACAAACTGAACTAATAAGCAAAACAGAGACAGACCCATAGATGGAGAGCAGATGACAGCTGGTGGAGGGGGGAGATCAAGAGGTGGAGGGATTAAGCAAGAAGGAAAAAGGACTCATGGACATGGACAACGTGTGGTGATTGGAGGGGTGGAGGGGGGACGGTGTATAAAGGGACTAAATGGTAATGGAAAAAAATACAATAAATAAAAAATTTTAAAGATAAAAGCGAATGGACAGTAACAGGGACTCCTTATAATTATATGTTCAAATAGTACTCAAGCTTCATCACAAATAATGTCCAAGTAAGTCATTTTCCCAGGCTCTGCTACATCTGGACCCATTCAGTTTCCTTTCCTTTCTTCTCTTCTCCAAAAATACTCTGCCCTCTGCTTATTTAGCTATACTCTAGCATCCTCTAGGTTGCAAGTTTATCAAGAAGAAGAAGCTTAAGCTGAAACTCTCAATTCTACAGCTTGAGGAAAGAGGCTTCACCAGGGCAACCTGAGAAGGTGAGAAAATCTGGAACCAGGAAGCACACAGGCTCCACTGTAATTCCACCTCTGTCCCTACTACGTGACTGTGACCTTCCAAGAGTTACTCAATGTCTTGGAGCAGTTACATATTTACATATGAGGACATATGTAAAATAAGAAGGGTGACAGAGGATTTCTCAAAGCCTCGTCTAGCACCAAAACATTAATGTTGTCATGCAGAAAGAGCTCACAGACTGTAGGCTCCAATTGTCTGGTTCAAACCTCAGCCCTAACAATAAACATCTGATTTCTCATCTCTAAAAAGGTGATACTCCTCATAGCATTGTTATAAAAATTAAATTACTTGATACTATCAATTTGTGCCCAGAATAATGCCTGACAACATAACAAATGCTCAATATATGTTAGTTGCTATTCTAAAAATTTCCAACCACAGACAGGCATGCAGGAGGCACCTGGCATGCCTGCCTCTGTTTCGCATTAGACCAAACTTCATAGCAGCAATCTCTTCTACTGATTTCAGGTTTTTAAATTTCTAGTCCTGGAAACATTCCTTTAGAATCTGCAATGTACACTAGAATATGAACCACAGTGACAGCCAGAGTGACCTCCTAAAATTTCTTTTTGTAAAACATAAAAATAATAATAATAAATTATAATGACAGGATTACTGTTTTGTCTCCAGTCCCTATTGTAAAATTTATTTCTCAACCCTGGATGAACAGATTAAACTATGGTGTATTTAAATAATCTCTGGCAAAAAATATTAAGAAAAGACTGTGGAACTGGAGTGAAAGTAGTTGAATTCTTGCAATACCTAGGGGTAAGTGGAGCCTTTCAGTAGAATTCAGATAACAAAATTTGTTATTTAAAGAAATGTTGCAACTGTTAATCAGCTAGTTGCATTTGTTTAGGAAGGAAACATTATGCGTTGATATTGCTGAAATTTTGTGGAATTAGGCCATTATTTTGTCCTTGCCCAAGACTGTAAGAGAAGCGGGGGGGGGGGGGGGGGGCGGTAAGGAAAAACAATAAAAAATATAACACCAAAATAATTGATGTTTAAAAAGGTATAAATATAGAAAATGTTTAAAGGGTGGAAAACATACCCCTAATGACTTTTATTTTTAAGATTTTATTTATTTATTTTTAGAGTGAGGAGACGGAAGAGAGAAAGAGAGGGAGAGAAACAGCCATGTGTGGCTGCCTCTTGCACGCCCCCAACTGGGGACCTGGCCCACAACCCAGGAATGTGCCCTGACCAGGAACTGAACCGCAAACTCTTTGGTTCTCAGGCTGGTGCTCAATCCACTGAGCCACACCAGCCAAAGCTAATGACTATTTTTTGAGGAGGGAAATAAAGCAAGAAACATTAGACCCCTCATGCCTTCTCCCTCACCCTCACCTCAAAATACACACATATTAAGAGAGCAATTATTTTGATCATGTATACAGGAATAAACATTTTCCATTCCTCTTTCCCCGCTCCACGCATACTCAAAACTTTGATCTCTAAGATTTTCCCACTTGTAAAACGAACAATTGGTCTCAGAGTCTGTGAAACCATTAAACTATAGACAGCTTAAAACATATTAGAAATGTAAATGTTCTCATAAAATATAATTATAAACAACCGGCACTATATATGGCATAACTGCACCACAATCGAGTAGGCAGCCATATCCAGGGATCTGGGCCTTGAATCCTGTCCAAGTGTTCACAGTTTCAAGAACAGGCTTAGCATTATCAGTATAAAGGATCTGACTGACACTTCAGCTCAGAAAGGGGAAAAACAACTTTACAAATGGAAAATAGTTTCAAACTGATTTTCATACAAAAGGTAAAAAACTCACTGTGTTTAATCGTTTCTACTTTAGCAAAGACTTTAGCTTTCATATTCTTATAAAGTGGCTTTCTTCTGAGTTATCAATAAAACTAACACTGACCTTCCTACTAGAAGGTTAAACTTCTAGCTTCTGTTTGAACCGCTAGAGTGCCTTTTCTCAGAAGAAATGCTACATGTACGTGCCGTGAGCAATGAAAAAGAAGACACCATCATTCCGACCCTTCATTAGTCGGAGGATCTTGGCAACAGCAATGCTACTTGTATACGGTCTCTGCATGAAAAACTGCTTTCAAAGGTAACCTTGCCAAGGGCTATGTTCTGTCTTGGCAAAAGAAAACAAACTTTACTTTTCTACCAATCGGTTTGCTCTGCATGAGAAACAGGTGTTAAGGTATGAGCAGGGGCTCAGAACAGTAGCAAAATAAAACTCACCCAAAATAAGTTTCATCTGGAAAAAAACCACACAACTTTGAGATAATAAGCCTGCAGGGCCAACATGTTTTTGCAAAATGCAAATCATGAAAACTGGTTCAGGGATTAAATGCTCTTTTGCAAAAATGACCACGGAGATTAGAATCATTAATTAAAATCATGTAAATAATTTTCTGAAAGAACCCTCCCTTTTTATCTCATAGGTTCCAAACAGCCTAATGGTAAAAAGGTTTGGTCTCAGAAGAGATTCTCTAATTAAAAATAGAAATCTGGTATAATTAATAAGTGTCAGTCTGCAATCTCAACCACTTAGTAAAAGCAGGAAAATTAAATGATAATGATGATGTTATATAAAAACTTCAATAAAATCTCTAAGAATATGAAATTTTTATAAAGTCTACTTCCTATCTATACAATGGGTATACCAGATGGGACTAGAAGCTTGTTAAGTGGATAAATACTTTAACTCTTACAATTCTTATATTCCAGTATTAATTTATTTTTCTTTTTCTCTTTGGAATTTCACTTGACCCAAAAGCCAACTTTCAGTGATTTAATTTGGATTTATAGTCTAGAATCATCTGAGCTCCTTGAGTCTTTTACTTTCCCCTCCTCATTATTATCTCCAACCAGAGGGGAACCAGAGCAAAAAAGACAAGATGAAACTCAAACATACCAATTACGAATTTTGATTACATTGTCTTGCATAGGACCTCCATCCTCCTTCCCTGCATTGGATGTTAAAACTCTGTGACAGCTTTAGTGTTTACCAGTTTAATTTATCGCCCAAGTAACAGCTTATAGAACAAGGCAAATTGGGTGTCAGTAACTAAGTTTCTAGTATATATTAATAACTTGATCTGTAATTATGCCCACATAGGTAAGGAAAAGCAAATACTATCAGCAACAACTCAGCTAGGGGTAGTTATCAAAAACTCATGCATGTCTCATGATTTGTGAGTGGCGTTTCCTCCCTTTCTGACAGACACCGACTTCTCCTGGAAATCCATGGGGCTCTAGAAACTTGCTCTACCCTCAGCTTCAGGAATAGGCTGCTGAGCGCCTTCTCCACCTCTGCCACTGAACTAAAACTTCCCGTGTTCCAGGCAGAGCTGTCTCAGGACTGTGACTGAGCATTGCATAGTGCACACTAGATGTTCTTTCCTGGGCTGTTCCTGGGGATATGCAGATGTGGGACCACGGCCTTTTGCTACTGCTGGAGGTCAGCAGGCAGAAGCAGCCTTCGATACCCTGAAGAGGACAAAATAAAAAAGAATCCCAGAGAATGGAGCTGGAGCTGCTGATTTAAGGAAACCCACCCGACCTCAGGGCCTCTGTTTACATGAGCAAGTGAAGTCTCTGACTGAGTGTGAGGAGTGGCTGTAGTTACCTATAACACAAAGAATTCAAACCAACATAAACATATACAAGGCATTCAACTCAGTTATGTGTAAAATTACAAGACAGTGTGGTAGAGATGAGATGCACTGCTCAGATCCCCCTTCAAAGGAAGGATTTGGTACCAAGTATGGGGTGCAGACAGCACCAGCCTCAGCTCTTCTTGGCTAGAGAGAGCCATCTCACCCAAGCAGCAGCGTGCAACAGCGGCTAAGCAAGGAGACATAAATACCCACCCATTGCAGCCCTAAGCAGGACACCTGGACAAACAAAACTCACTCCACAACTCCTTGCAGGGTTGGTCAAAGCCGTGTTTCATCTGCATCACCATTTGAATTGTCCTTCTGCCCAATCCTTCCTTCATACTTCCTTTCACAGGAGTTGTTCCCTAATAAACGTCTTACACACCAACCTTCATCTTAGTGTCTGATTCCAAGGAACTGAACAGTGACAGATAAGAGTCTGTCCACTTTCACATTACAGCACATTATAACAAAACAAGGAAACAGAAGAAAAATAATTGAATGCTATGTGATACCATAAAAGAAAAACCCTCACCAAATCCCTGTAAAGAGAATGCATAACATAGTTTTTCTTTTGCCTTGGCCCACTCCTCCCCTCTTCCAAACTTCCTGTAATAATACTGTCTCCTTCAGTCACACATAGAAGAAATCCTGGTAAAAGAGGAAGGCATTATTTAATAAACTGGAGTAACACAAATTGGCTTGGAACCTACTTAAAATTGACAAGGTCTATGAGCAGTGTGATTATTTTCACTGAGCACACCAGTTTTGCTTTTTTTAAAAAGTCACTTTGAATGTTACATCAACAACTTTTTCCCTCATTGTTATCCTTTTTTATTAAAGAGGATTTGATGTATAATCTGGGTAAGATTCAAGTATTTAGGTCATGGGAAGTAGTTGTTTTCCATCAAAATTTGCTGTGAAGCATATTGCTTTTAGGTGAATCCCATTTTTTAATTAACTGGAATCATAAAGTTGGAGATCAATTGAATAAGAAAAAAATCACACCTGGGAATGCAGATTTTCTTTAAAATTAATGTAGCTAAACGTATAAATAACTTCAATAAAACAGTAATTTAGGGATTCTATTCTCATTGACTCATCAAAACATTTCTTACTCTAGTCACCAAAGACATTCATATCCAAAACCCATGGACACTCATCACTTTCTGCTGACTACTCTAAAGTTATCAGTCCCTTGACACTTCTCTTCCTTTGACTTCTAGCACACAACACGTAGTTTTCTCTCACCTTTCTGCCTCTCTAAACTTTCCAGGCTAATTCTCTTCATCCAGTCATTATAAGGCATCCCTTAAAGCCCGGTCCAAGGCCCTTTTCCCTTCTCACCTTATAAACAATCCCTAAAATTCAGAGCTATAGTGATAGGTCTAGGGCGGCACCTATCCGCATATTACTAATACACAGATACACATAATCCACTTATGTGCAGACTACTCAGAACATTTCAGATAAATGTCTCAAAGGCACTTTCAATTCCACATGCTGAAGACTGAACTCAACAGCCCTTCTCCCAAGCTGCCTATCTCAGAGAATGGCACTACTATTAATCCTGCAATGAAAAACCAAAACCAAATAGTGGCACCTCTCTCTCTTTAACTCTCTCCCCACATCCAATTTCATTTCCAAGTTATGTTGGTTCTACCTCCCAAATTTTCATGTGTCATGATAAATTTTTATTTATTTATTTTCACTGAAAATATAGAAACTTGTTTTAGCTCCTGGGCCCCACAAAAACAGGTAGTGCGCTAGGTTTAACTTACATCTGTAGTTTGTTGACAAAGGTCCTGTAAGACACAGGGGTTCCCAAATTGAATACCTTACTAAATTTGTGTTATATGAGGGTATCTGAAGGAGGTCTCAAATGTCTGGTTCTATTTTGTACGTGGTTATGCATTAACACAACACACATATATACACTCATCTTTTTCTTTTCCTTGTATACTAAAATAACCAATGAATTAACTTGTGCCACCAAGTTCTGGCCCCTTAACCCAATTTGGGGAGAGGATCTGCTTGAAAGAATCTCTTCTCTTGCCATCTTGATTTAACTAAAGACTATCACAATGTTAAATTAGCAAAGCAAGCTATTAAAACCAAACAAAACCTTAGCGTGTACAATTACTTTTCTGTGTGAATTCAGATTTTTCTCTAAAATGTGTAACCTGAACAAAATACAGAAATAAGTTGAAAGCTGAGACTAATCTTGTATTGCAACTGCTATCTAAAGCATATAATTTAAAAATAATAGCAATAATAAGAGTAATTAACATTTATTGAATCCTTATTATAGACCAGCCTCTTTGCTACTTACTCAAATTTTCTGGTTCATTTAAATGGCACTGCTTTTTGAATACTTTCTTGAATAAATATTACATGTATTTAAAACTGTATGACAAAGTTATAATTTTTTAAAAATCACATTTCTCTGTTTTCTGTGTTGGTGTTTTGTATGCAATTTCATTTGGAAATGGGGGTCTGCTCTTACTTTATTTTTCCTTTAATATGCCACCCAGTTTGGCACTTTATTGGATGTTCTTGTTTATTACTTGGCTATTTGTTTCATATGAAACTTGCATCTTCTATGAGCAGGCTGTTAAATACACTCCGTGAGGACAGACATCAAACCTTCAGCTTTTTCTCCCATTCTTTATACTATTGATATATCTTTCACTCTTTATGCACAAAGCATATATATGTATTTATCTCAAACACTCCCCTAAAACAGGCTTTAACACACAGCAGGCCCCCAAGAAATAGACTGCTACTTACATAAGTGAATTTTTCACTTTATTTATGAATTCCTTAAATCTACATTGTGCCTAAATACATTCCAATTATATTGAGGTGGATATAAGAATTCTTATAAATGTTTTAATAAACCTAATCCTTATATTATATTTCAGATTAAAATAATATGTGGATAGCAAAATAAAATACTTAGTTTTAGTAACAGTAAAAAATAATCTATAACACATTTTCCCTTGTTTATTTATGTATCACACACCTCTGTCCAGAAAACACAACATCCCTCTTCTGTTTACATTCTGGCATTGGCTTTGGCATCATGCTGTAATCTGCTAGGCTGAGAAAAACTGTGACTTCAGACAGCAAGTCTTTTTCAGTTCCATATATTACTTTCTATACTAAAATTTGTTTGAATATGCCAACCAAAATTAACTATTGTAGATAAAGATCACAGAATCTCTACAAAGGCTCTGGTTTGTACACTTGGACCAGTCCATATCTGAACTTTTTCTACTGACCAGAGACAGGTGGACACTATGACAACTGCTCAATGAGACCAACATTCTCAGCCTTGTGAAACTAGAGGATGAGGCTCGAGCTGGGTGGGTTTATATTTATATAAATACAAAACTTACAGAATTTGGAGTTGTTTTCTTTTCATTGCCAAGAAACGTGTATAGATCTCATTAAAGGCTTTCCTGAAATGAGTACACAAATACGTGAGGGAATACTGTAGATCTTTTCAATTACATACGTGAGATGAATGTTTCCCAAAGGGAATAGAATAAAACTAAAAAGTAAATGCTGGATTTGTGCATACTGTTAAGATGTATTATATATTGTAGAAAATTTAGTTATGTTAGTTTTGTTTTGAAGAAAGGAAAAAACTAAGAATTGAGGAACTAATAAGAGTATGTTCTCTTCAATTCTCAAATTAAATAAATACGTAATCAATCTGTGAGATAACACAGAGAATCAGCAATGAAGATGAAAATAAAAGATTTCTAAACTATTTTCCTAGACATATAATAATGCGGTTATTGATTAAATTTTAACCTTACACGTACATAGACCTCTTTACATTGCATTATCCTCTTGCCAAACCCCAATATCATGCTACTCATGAATATTTTTTAAGTGTCAAAATTCAATTTTGATAACTTATTAAAATTGGTAAATATTTCAGGGTTGAAAAAGATCCCCTTTCTATATTTTACATGCATAGTCAACTCTGACAATAATCACGCTAAGAATCTTAGTCTACTTTAAAAATATAAATGCAGTAGTTTAAGGCAGATAGAAATGCATCCAAACCCCATTGTCTTCTGACAGTAATTTACTTAGAAAAAGCAAAACTTTATGAGGAAGCAAAGTCAAATCCAATGATGTGGAGCATTAAAATGATTAATAAAGAATATTTCCTTTAACTTTCTAATAAGGAAGTCCATCTTGAAATGCATTCAAAAGCAGAAAAGGAAATTTACACTGCTAGATATTCTCTAATACTATAGCATACAGTGTTCATCATCTGAGTGTCTTAGAAAAATTTACTTTACTACCCATTCATGTTCACAATCCTACACTGGCCGTATTTAACATCCTTTCATTTAGCAATTTTACTGAATGTATATTTGCAAAGATTATATGCAGACCTGAGAATTAAGTGGGTGGATCTGTGTCAGGGTAAGGATGAAAGAGGAAGATTTAAAATCTTTGACTCAGTAGGGTGTCTGTTTTATTCTAATGCATAACTTTATTTCAAAATGTAATGTAAAATTTATGATAATGTGGAAAGAGAAAGGAGCATGACTTTAAGAAATCAAAGTCATTAAATCCTTAGAAAGCCACAGATTCAAGATGCTGGAGTCAGAACTCATCCACAGGTAGCACAGTCCTTAATTTTAGATGTCCATATTCTCCTTTACAGTTCCTTGATCACTCAGTGTCCCAAAAGAGCAGCATAAAATCTATGGTTTAAACATAAAAAGCTGTACTTGCACATAGTATGCTCTCTGAAGGTGGCACAGTTAACAGCCTTGGGCTCTTAAACTTAAAATGATTACTAAAGTGCTGGTATAAAACACAATCTGTGGCACTGAGCCGCATGTCTTTTTAGTCATTATTTTGTGCAAATTAAGCTCATTGTGAACAGTTAATCAAAAAGGAAGGGCAAAACACAAGGGACAAGCTCTTCTGTAAAAACAAGTTACAAAATTATCTTTCTGATAAAATGGATAAAGTTAATTATGAATCTCTGTGTATTTCATATCCAGAAACTCTGTCCAAACCCTGGTAAACTCAATGATTCTATCAGGGAGAGGCGACTGTTTTATGATGAGATTTCCTTAATATAAATGCCAGCAGGACAAGTATATAACACTGTGTAAAACAGTATGGCTATTCTGAGAAAAAAAATCCAGGAAACCTCTCCCTACTCACTCGTTCTATCTCTACAGAAAACTATTTCTAAACATCATTCTGCTCATTCACAATAAATAGCAGTTTCTCATTTGTGTGTAAAAATGCATCTGTGATTAAAATACACAAAAGCTGCAAATTCCTAGTGTTTAATGGGAGAAAGGTCATTTTGTAATGAAATATATTTTTATTACTTTCAAAATCTGTAGTAAAGGCTCATAGTCTGCTCTAAAAATGTTACTATCTAAACCACTCCTGGGGACTAATTATTACATGATTTACTATTATTAGAAACCTTACGGAAACTAAAGTTCATATTGGCATGCCTAGTTCTTATGCATATTATCAGAGAATTTCAAAATTGGTAGAGAAGCAATACTATTGATCATAACACAAAGCAAAAAAACTTGCTTCTCTGGCCAAATATGATAAGAGACATATTTAGCTTTACTACATTTTATATAAATGAGTCTCATTAGAAAACAAATATGTCATTTATGCCTTCATTTAAAAATCATAGCATGCCATAGCTTTACATTTAGGGGACAAGGGGCATGTATTTTTCTTCCTATTAAAAGTCAGTATTTTACAGAATCCGACTTCTGAGGATCTCTAAACAATGTTTATAAATACCATCAAAGTTGTTTACCTACAATATGAAAATGTAGGTAAATCAGTGGGAACCTCAGACACTTTCTCACTCAACGATATTTATTTAACTTTTACCATACTGTTAGGAAGAAGGAGAGATGATGGTACTTGTGCCCATTATGTGGAAAAACTCAAGACACATAAAACTTAAATAAATAATGTTAGTAAGCTATTAGCAAAGAAATTGAAGAACAGAAATCTCCAGCCTTAATCCTGTATATTATACAGAATAAATCAATTGAGTGCAGCTATTCAATTTAACAAAATGTCATCTAGCATCTAATTGGATAATTTTCTGCAAACTGAAATCATTTCTCTGTTACTTAAACAGATCTTAATATTTGTTCTAGTAGGAACATATTACAGTATATGTTAGGAAGCTTTATGTACAAGTTATAACTGTTAACATTGGGTAATAAATGGCAAATATATTATATTCACAATAAGGGCTGATGTGATGATAAATGGCATCATTCATAGTTTTCATCTTTAAGTCAGATGCCAGAAAAAATGAAAAAAATTCAACAGTTTGAAAAGAACTAGGGATTTTATAAAGAAAAAACTGTCTTCTTAGAAATAAGACAAACTGACAAATCAATTTCCTAGAAAGGTAAAATCAATGCTAAACGTGGACATGCCAAAACATAACTTTTAAAACTAGAGATAAAATTGTTTTTTAAAGTTTAAAATTATAATGAGCTGAAAATACTCTGTCTTTTTAAACAGCATGATTACCATATCAGTCTAGTTTTCTTCCTAAATATAGACTCAGTGTTTTAAAACTGTTATGCTTGTTAGCAATTTCACAAAATTAAGAGTAAAAAAAAGTGATCAACTATTGCAACACGAAATATCCCACCTGATTTTGTTAATAAATGTCAGTTATCCTTTGCATATACACTGGGGAAAAAAAACACAATTTATTTAGGCAAAGAGAAATCAAACATGAAGCACTAGCAAAATGATTTTTCAGCTCAGTAAGAAACTATTACTTCATTATCAAAAATACTGTTCCTGTGCAAATGGAAAATAGTGTTTTTCAGACATAAGCAGGAATAGCTCTTGATTTAGACAATTACCCACATGAGACAACTTTAGTGCTACAAGGTCCATTTTCTCCATAATGTCTTTGGTCGCAGTTCAAAATTAACACCAAACTTAGAATTATTGTCCCAAAAGACCACCAGAAAATGTGTTTATGTTATCTTGAATGTGACAGAGAGCTGGGAGAAGTGGAGGGGACGACAGAGAAAGAGAACATAGTTAAGCTTTCTTGCATTCGCCTATTTGCTCAAATTCAGACATCAGATTACCCACGAGTAACTGCTGGAAGAAAAAGTGTTTGGCATCCAGCAGACAAAGGACAACAAAAAGGTTTCCATTATTTTTTTTTGGGGGGGGCGGACTTCAGGCTGTACAAAGTGCCTGGATGGCCAGTCAGTATAAAAGGAAAGAGATAAGGAACTAAGGAGCTGTCGAGCAATCAGAAGGCAGTATGAAGTTTGGGGATGGAGTGGGCAGGCACCACAACAATGGCTGAAAAGACAAGGGAGGAATGCCAAACATAAGCATCCTGCTTTGAGTTTTGCACTGGAAGTTACAGAGCCCTGTAACATATGAGGAAGAAAGCCAACACAGAGTGTGTTGATGAATGAAGAAATGGCATGGATTAAATGCACTTCTATGGAATATTTTAGTCTACTGATTGGTCAAGTAGAATTAAAGTACACTTGATTTGAATAAAATCCTATCACTATGAAGGTGAGGTACAGCTTTAAGATTTTAGTTTTTTACAGAACAACTAAGCAACTCATCTTTATGTGACATTCAGGTCGCCGCTTAAAGATTATACCTTCAGAGGTGCCCCACCCCCAACTGTACAACACTCTCCCCATCACATCATGCTACTCTCATTCTTCAAATACCATTCCCTACTATCTGAAAGGTTTCCTCCTTATTTATCTACCCACAAGCCCTAAAATGAAGTTTATGAGAGCAACAAAATTGACTATTCTATTCACTGCTGGATCTCCTATAAACTTAGTAAAACTATTAGTAGACACTAAATGAATATTTGTTGAGTAAGTAAATGGACATGTTTAGGGTATAGCATTATTCAGTTAATAGATGATCAGTTACCTAGATTCTTACATATTTTACTAAAGGAAATACTAAGAATAGCACCAGAACAAAACAGAGTCATCAAAGACTCAGTCTGCTTCCTTGATAATCATCAGTATCTATCTGATGTTCTTTTTGCCTCTGACACTAAAATTAACAGCCTCATTGGAATAAAGCTTTCCCATAAGGAACCATCAACATATGCCCATCCCTTACCAAGCAATGCTCTACACATAGTTTCAAACACTGAACTCTAACATAGTTGATTAGGGGTCAAACTAAGCTAAACAAAAAAGAAGTATAAAATAGTTTATTATGTGAGTATGAACAGACATTAACATACTCATAAACTACAGTGGCACAAGACACATCTTTCATTCTCATAACTGACACTCTTTCTGTTCACCAATTTTTCCCATGTCCGTAATGGGATGACAAGTCATACCAATAAAAATACATCCATTTTCTACTTGCCTTATAGAGTAGATTATGTTTCATACGGGTTTACTCCTTGTATTGCACTATAGCAATGTTCTAGAAGACTGTTCAACTGTTGGATCACCTATATTAGAGACTAATGTAACTATCCTAGTTATCTCAAGGACCCTAGCTAGCATTTCAGTTAACACATTATTCATAACACAATTTTTCATGTCCACATCCTCCACAAGCACTCTAAACACAATCACTGAAGGAAATAGTATTTACAAATCCTAGTATTATTTGCATCATAACATAAAACTTTTCAGATTTTAAAAAGTATCTTAGATTTTTGGATTTTCTTTAGTTAAAAAAAAAATTCATTCTCTTAAACCATCATTCTGAACCATCAGATTTTTCTTTTTACTTTTTATTATGAAAAAAGTTCAAACATATAAGAAAGTAGAGGAAATAGCATAATAAACACTCATATATGCACCCCCAGGTCAACAATGATTAGCTCATGGCCAATCTTATGTCACATATATGCTGACCCACTTCTCCTTACTCCCTTTCCCACTTCAAATGGTTTTCTGAAGCAAATCCCAGAAACTATGTTGTTATATTAGTAAGTACTTCAAATCATATTTCTAATACATCCTCAGATTTTTAATATTTATACAATGTAGGTCTTGGTGGTTTTCTTTACCTGTTTACACCCTACTGGGAGCCTGGTTTTATAACATAGAAGTAAAATATGCTTTCAAAGAACTCTTAGGAGGCTCTTCTTGATAATTTACAATAGAGACAGCAGTTTTAAATCAGCTAAAATAAGTTTCTATTCCTGGCTTCTTCAGGTACTTTCTGGTAGGCTCTGATTACAGAATTTTTGTTCTGTTTTTAAGAATAAAAATTGCAAAGGAAAAGCAAGTTATAACGTCATAGTTTTAATCAAATGCTACAGCTTAATTTTTCTTCTTTGCTTTCAAGGCAAAAGTGCTAATAAGAAGACCAATTCACTCTTGGAATTTAGATGTACTGAGACAAATTTAGACATTTCACTACAAATACAGACGGAGTTATAAACAGAAAGATCAGAACATCACAAATTCCATAGTGTAAATCAGTGGTAAGTTACCAGTTTTCAGAGGGAAGACATCTGGAGGGAGAAAAAGCAGTGAATATCTACACTGCTTTCTAGCTTAAAGAGTTTGTTCTTCAAGTCTTTGATGTGAATTTCGGAAAGCTACCAAATAAAAGGGTACGGCTCTGTCATTTTTGTTTCTGGGCATACTAGGAAGAAAGGCATTCAAGAACCTCTTCAGAACTTTGCTTTCAAAATTTCGTTGTGAATGGAATAGCATAACAGAAAGACAGAGAAATTCAATGTGTGGATACAGACCTCTATCCATAGGCCAATATTTCATTTCCAAAAGGGCACAGGGCCTTCTCATTGAACAATGCCATGGTTAGCTCATCATATTGACAAAGGGCTTGTGCCAGGACATTTATGCCTTTCGATGTTCCACTATTCATTCCTCCTTGATGCTTGCCAAGGACCAGACTGAGCCCATTCAGTATAAACTTAGTGCTGGGCACAATCAAAAAGAGTTCAAGGAAAACATGAACAAATGTTCTGTATGCAGAATCCAGCCGCTGGCAGTGTCTATTAATGTAACACTGTTCCCAGTTAATTCTTCTCATTTAGAAAATGGCTTTTGAACTAAATTGAGTTGTCTCTCCGCTGTATTTTAACACAAAAAAGAGAGACTGTTTATAAATCACTTTAAAATATACTTTGTGACAGAAATTTTCTAACCCACCTTCATCCATACTTCACAACTGGCAGGGAAACTGGACAACAAGTACCAACTCTTAAAATCATCACCTGTACTAATCCATTGCTTTTATTTTAACTAACAAAAATTTTTCAAAACCACTACAAATATAGAACTGAAGGTACAAAGGATGCTACTTCAGTTGAGAGAAATGATGATGTACTTTGTAAAATTTTTAAAATAGACATCACAGAAGCAAAGAAGAAAAGAAAGAAAGAGAGAAAGAGAGAAAGAAAGAAAAAAGGAAAGAAAGCAAGCAAGCTTGAGAAAATGGTGTATTTAATTAACAGAGATGCGTGTGGCTGGGTTCACCAGTTCCCAGGGCTGCTGTGTGCTCTGGGGCTGGAGCACTTGATTCAACGTGGAATGTGAGTGGCTGGGGCTCAAATGAGGCATGTTGAATCAGGTTAGGCAGCTTGTCTTGAAGGAATGGGGATTAAACAACACCCCCCTGCCATCCTTCAGGTAGGGATGGCCATTACAAACTAGGGTTTCTTTCTTTAGAGAATGAGATTTATGGAAATGGAATATGGAGAGAGAGACAGGAGGCCTCAGAGATACTAATCCGAAACAAGAAAACTCATAAGTGATGTGTACTACTTTAATCTTGAAATTTCTAGTTAGAGTTTTCAGTCTCAAATTAGAAAAATAATTGATTACAAGTTTTAATTCCCTTTGACTAAAAATGGCTTAATTTCTACCAAATTTTTGAACAAGGAAATGAAACCATGGGTGTGGTGATTAAAGATTTAAAATTTTTAATCAGACATATCTGAGTTCAAATCTTAATTTCACCACTAACTGGGACCAAAGGCAAATTAATCATTCTTAGCAATGGGTTCCTTAATTGTAAAACGGAAATAATACCTACACTGTTGCTTTGAATTTAGAGTGTGTATGGTAGTGGAATATTTTTCTATTTAGGCTTAGTTGACTCTGGTGATCAGAAATGCTCCAGTCTAAAGCAATTGTCTCACTGTTGGCCCTCTCTTTGGTTTTGCTCTCATTTAAATTCACCATTGTACATATGGTACTAACAATAAAAACACAGGACTTAGACTTCCAGCCAAAATGGAGGTCTAGACAGACACGCTGGGTTTCCCTCCACAACTAAGAAGGAATACAATCATCTCATAACTAGAGACACCCAGAACTTCCAGAAAATCAAGCTGCATGGAAGTCCACCAAACAAAGATATAAAGAAGAAACACTCATCCAGACAGGTAGGAGGGGCGGAGTCTGGGAAGAGAGGACATGGTGTGGTGGCAGCAGCAGCTGCAGCAGCAGCAGGCCAGTGGAAAGCACAGTTACACGTTTTAAAAAGTCCGGAGGGACACCTGGGGAGCATTCCCAGCTCCTGACCAGACCCCACAGCTCACAGTCTCAGTGCCAGGGAAAATCAAGCCTCATTGTTTCTGACTGTGCAAACCAGTTGGGGTTGGGGCGGAGGCAGAAACTGCCAGTCTCTCAGCAGAGTCCGCTCGTTTAAAGGGCCCCATGATCCTAGAACATCTGCAGACCCACCCGCTCTGGGAACGACAGCCAGGGAAACAGCTAGAGGTGCCAGTCCCATACGAAAGTGGGAGAAGTGCCTGGAAAAGGGGCAAGTGCTGTGCAAGTGGCATTGTTCCCTCTCTGACCCCTTCCCCACATACAGCACCACAAGGTGAAATGGGTCACCCTGTACTGATGAATACCTAAGGCTCTGCCCCCTATAACGTAAGAGGTGCAACAGCCCTTGCCCAAATCACAAAGGCAAACACAGAAAAATGAGGAGACAGAGAAGTACAGCCCAGAAGCGGGGACAGATCAAGGTCCCAGTGGCACAACTAAGCAATGAGCAGAAAGCATGCCTAACGAATGAGGAGATAGATAACTTGAAAGAAGCACAGTTTAAGGCAGTGGTTCTCAACCTTCCTAATGCCACGACCCTTTAATACAGTTCCTCATGTTGTGGTGACCCCCAACCATAAAATTATTTTCATTGCTCCTTCATAACTGTAATTTTGCTACTCACCAAGACACATCATAATCAAAATGCCAAAGGTTAAGGATAAAGAGAGAATCTTAAAAGCAGCAAGAGAGAAGAGGAAGATTACCTACAAAGGGGTGCCTATAAGACCGTCAGCTGATTTCTCAAAAAAAAAAACAAAAAACATTGCAGGCAAGAAGGGACTAGCAGGAAATATTCAAAGTGATGAAAAGTAAGGCCCTACAACCAAGATTCAGAGAAGGAAAACTCTGACTCCAAAAAACCTCCGCTGCCTTGCGGCATACCTCTTCAGGGGAAAGGCTAAGGGAGTAAACCCCGACAGAAAATCCGGAGCCGGAGTCCCTAAGGCGGTTTGACGTTGTAGTCAACACCGGCAACTCCTGCGGCGCACCTGAAGCCAAGCTGTATTGACTCCGTCTTTCCCTTGGACCCTTCAGCTGCGAAGAGAGGGGGGGTCTGCTGCATGGGCAACAGCAGACCCTCCATATCACCCTGCCCAGGCTCTGTAGCTTCAGCTTCACTGGAGAGGACACTCCAGCGTCATCGCAAGATGTCGATTCAACACGGGAGGAGACAGATACCGTGTCACTCCCGAGTCGGACTGCACAGCCATCCTCGGCGGTGCAGATAGACTCTTAAGAAGCTACACCATCGTCTCTCGAGACAGACGGCTGCCGACGACGACAACCAAGATTACTCTATCCAGCAAAGATATCATTCAGAATGGAAGGGCAGATAAAGTGCTTCCCAGACAAAGTAAAGCTGAAGGAGTTCATAATCACCAAGCCATTATTATTTGAAATGTTAAAGGGTCTTATTTAAGAAAAAGGATATCAAAACTATGAACATTAAAATGAAAACAATATCACAACAACCAACAACAGAAGCTAGGGAATGGAAACAAAGGCAAACTAAGTAGACAACTAGAGTGGGAACAGAATCATAGGTATGGGGAGCATGTGGGGGGAGGGCAGCTGGGAGGGAGCAGGGGAAGAGGGAGGGAAATGGTGCAGGAATTAAGAAGCAAGGTAGGAGGGTGGGAACAGGTAGGGGGATGTTAAGAAGAGCTTTATGCGTGACCCATGGACATGGACTAAGGGTGGGGGACTACTGGAGGGAGGGAGGTTGCTGGGTGGAGAGGAGCAAAGGGAAAAGAAATTGGGACAACTGTAATAGCATAATCAATAAAACATACCAAAAACAAAAACAAAACACAAGACTTAAAAAGCCTTCATGAGAAGACATTTCTGCAAATACAACACAGACATAATTTTTCCCTGTGTGTCACTATGCTTAACTATCTAAAGAATCCCTAGCAGAAGTATTTAAATCACACCTTTTATAAGATTGAAAATCTTATGACAAAGCAATTTTCTCATGGTATTTTTTCTGCCAATAACATTTACTCTTCTAAACATTGTAAAGTCAGAGTTGAGAGACTAAATAAAGGAGGTAATATTGACTAATAGGAAAAGGTAAATATCTTATAAACACCACAAAGAAGCCAGTCAGAGAAGGAAAAGAAGATTTGTGCCATCAGAATTACTGGATGTTTTGCAAATATGTATAACATCTTATGAAGCTGCAGGATTACTTAATTTTTCTGTCTTTAACAGTTTGATTTTATGAGAGAAAGTTATTCTGTCCTTACTCTATTTAAAACCATCAGCTGTGACTTCACTTGGAAAGAATCTGGAAAGTAATCAGAGCAAAAGAGGCCCATTTCACCTGCTTTATACAATTATGAAGAAGGTAACTTGTATTCAGTAATTCAATTTCTAAACTTTAGAAAACTTCCTGCAGCTTACAATTCTGAGATGCGGCCATTTTGCTTTCCAGTGACATGAAGAACTTTTCAAATTCAAACAGCATTTATTAGAAAAACACACAAGGCCAGGTCATTGCCTCTGCTTCACAAACAGTAATTTGTTGTTGTTGTTTTTCAAATGATAGCTTGGTCAGTGTATCCTATCACTTATATCTCCAATGTAGACCTTTAGTATAAGACACTACTTACCTAATTTAAGAAAAAAATAAAATAAAACCTTCCTCAGCAGAGGTTTATGAGGTGAGCATCAAAAGTGAAAAAAAAAATTGTGATATCTTATACTCTTGTAACAAAACTTTCTATTTTTCAGCTGTTTTGGGGCAAATAAGATATTTTTCTCTTTTATTTACCACAAAGCTTAACATCTCTCTACTTCAATGGAAGAGGCATTTTGGAAGCCAGTAGGGCTCTTATTTTATACTTAAAAGGATAACAGGTCTCTTCTGTATCCATTATATTTATTTTACTTCTCAAAAGGTTTCCCTTCATTCACCATTTGCCACAGTCCACAACCAGTCCCTCTTATGCTCTTGACTTCCCTTCTTTATTCCCCTCTAACCTTTCCCTTCTTCCACAAACCAAATTGTTCCAGACACTATGCCTCGTGTTGGACATTCTCAAATTCCATTCACCAATTTTATTCTCTCCATTCACCCAAATATTAATTTTATAGGTAATTGCATATTTAAATTATTAGGAAGATTACATACATTGAAAATAAAAAAATTAATGAATCGTCTAAGACTCTTTCTGACTTTATAGAAGATCACACTAAGATAGAGGCTCAAAATGTCCAATTCAACCACCAATACATATTAAATGTCTCTTACAGGACGAACCTCTGTGTATTCCTGATGGAGAAGAACAAAAGTTTAAGATAGAGCCTTTGTCCTCCAAGAAGCTTCTTATTTTAGTTGGGAAAGTATGACTAACACACATTAAAAAATTAAGTAAAAACAAACAAAGACTAATGAATTCAATGAATGTAACAGATGATTCATAGTATTGTGACAAAGAAAGTGTTGCAAAACAGCATATACATAATGTTTCCATTTCTGTTAAAAATGTATTTGGCTAAATATTACAAATGACTGGAACAATAAACACAGGGAACTTGGGACCAGGTAGGACTTTGCCTTTCTCTTCACACAATTCAGATATGTTTGATTTTTTTTTAAGTATGAGTTTCTTTTTGTATTAAAAAAGAAGAAGAAGAGCTAGTGCTAAATAAAATAGATTCAGATGGGTGAAGAAAAGAGAAGGCATCTTGAAAAAGGCAGAACTGGAATGGACCTTGAAGACTAGATGCAGAGTAATGGGCCAAGCTTGTGGCAGAGACAGCGCAAAGCACTATGGAAGAAAAGTTGTTGGCACTTGGCAAAGGACTGTAATTGTGCCAATTTGGCTTCAAAAGAAGTTTCAGGTAAAACTGTAGTAGAAAAGTCTGGATGCTGTAAACTGGTGAAGGCTTTGATATAATGTTGTCGTCATGCCATTAGATCGTGCATATATTTCTCAAAGTTGCTTTTAACTACAAAAGAAGGTAATAGAGAAAACATGGCCTTCTTTGAATTCATACCCAAGTTGTAAACACAAATAGGAAAAATGTGGGGAAAAAATGTTAAATGCTGGAAAAGTAAGTTGAATATATTCAACTCCATTTTCTGTATTCATTTTTCACCCTAGACAAAATTATAAAATTCTTCCTCCCAAACAGAAGACAAGCTTTGTTTTCAACATTTTTGCTGATATAAATACTTTTAAAGTTAACTAATAATACAAAGACAGGAAAGGCACTTAAAGCTTTTTTAGAATTTATATTCTATTAGAAAAATGCTCTTAAAGCAAAAATACTTAATATTTTCCTCTATTTATTTAATTAATTAATATGCATCAATGAGAGAATAAAAAGGACAGTGACAAAAAGATCAGGAAAAAGAGTCTGATGCCCTATCATTTATAAATTGATTTTACGTATTATTTTATTGGACCATTGCCACAACTAAGGGATAAATCCTACTTGAAATAGTGGGCACCTGAGGCTCAAGGAAGTGAAGTAATTGATTTACCTAAGATCACTCAAGCAGTAAGTAGAAAATGGGCCTAAAAGCCAACTGTAAGTTTAGGACTTTTTTAAATACACCACAGCTACTATCTCTACCACTGAATACAGCAGAAGGAAACTGAGATGTGTAAAATAACCAAGCAGAACAGGATTCCAGTTCTAAATAGTAAAACTGAAATGAAATTTAAAAGACAGACAATAACAAGTGTTGACACAAATGTGGAAAATTGGAATCCTCATATACAGCTGGTAGGGCTGTAAAAGTGTGCAGCCACTTTGGAAAAAAATATGGCAATCCTCAAAATATTATGCATAAACTTACCATATAACCCAGTCATTCCACTCCTAGATAGTCAGGAAGGAGACCTATGTCCACATAAAAACCTGTACACAAATGTTTATAATAGGATTATTCATAACAGCCAAAAATCTAAGAACACCTCAAATGTCCACAAACTAAAGAAGGAATAGACAAAATGTGGCATATCCATATGATGAAATATTATTTGGCAATAAAAAGGAATAAAGTACAGATAAATTCTACCACATGGAAGAACATTGAGGACATTGTGTTAATTAAAAGAAGCCAAACACAAAAGGGCACCATATTATATTATTCCATTGATATGAAATGTTCAGGATAGGTAAATCTATAGAGACAGAAAGTAGGCTGGTGGTTGCCAGGGGCTAGAGAAAGGGGGTAAAAGGGAGTGACTGCCATTGGTTACAGAGTTTCTTAGGGTACTGATGCAAATATCCTAAAGTTAGATAGTGGTGATAGTTACATGACTCTGTGAACATAGTAAACACTGCTGAATTGCATACTTTAAGACAGAGAATTTTATAGTATATAAAATATTTCTCAAGAAAGCTATTTTTTAAGTAAAACAAAAATAATTTAAATAGAAAATATTACAAAAATAAATTACACAGAATTTCTTTCCCGACAACCACTGAATTTTAAACACAGCTGTGAGAATTACATTATTTGGCATTTTATGTTAATTAAGTGAGATAAAGAAATGAAAGCTTTTAAACTGTGATTAAGCATTATTTTATAATTCAGTTTTTTCAGCTTAAAAACTTCATTTCATTAGGCTCTTTTAAGGTTAGCCTCATTTTTTTTTATCCACAAGACTTAAAGCCATGAAGAATAAAAATGTGAATTACAAAACTCGACTGCCTTTATAAAATACTTCATTGGAATGGAATATGAAGAGATAAGGCAAATGATATTTTTGAAGGACAGATGACACATAGATAAAGTACATATGCCTCTTGGGAGTCATAAAAACTTTGACAGGTCAGAATGCGCACACATTTCCTTAGGATTGACTCATATACGTCCCTCCCAAGTCTTTGTTCTGTTCATCTCT
Organism: Furipterus horrens; assembly: GCF_987537825.1. Taxonomy (NCBI): domain Eukaryota; kingdom Metazoa; phylum Chordata; class Mammalia; order Chiroptera; family Furipteridae; genus Furipterus; species Furipterus horrens. The sequence goes on from NW_028327175.1 coordinate 74,143,069, forward strand.
TTCTGATTTTCACTTTTATTCTGATTCTGTTTTTACTGAAATTGAATGAATTATATCAGGCAACAACTTTTTCTAAACCTATATTCCTTTTCATTTTTCCAGAACTTGAGTATCTATACTATGAAATGTAAACAACATTCTCCCTTTCCATTTGATTCAATACATACTTACCCCTCATGAGATGTATGGTACAGTGGTAAGAACAGAACAGGGAAGCCAGACTTCCTGTGTTCTAATCCTAGCTCATTAACTATAATTAGATGAACTCAAGTTAAGTCACCTGACCTTTCTGGGATCAGGGCTCCTCATATTAAAATAGGAAAATAATAGTAATTTCCCTGCAAGCTTGTGTGAGGATTAAATAAATATATGCAAAGCACTTCAATCAGTGCCATGTGCATAATACAACCTAAGCACAACCTAAGAGTTAGCTAATTCCTTAATAATGAAAACAAACAACCTGCAGTCCCTACTTTATTTGCAGCTTGCACTAGGGTCAGCCCTCATCCCACTGGACATCCAGGCTGACAAAGCACAGGACAAGGAGCAGGTCTGCTGCCTCTGTTCCTTATCCTGCTCACTCCACTGAAAACCACCCAGATCATCCTTTGCCAGAGGGTCCCACATCAGAGAGAAGAAGGGGTGTTAGGTCTATCACTATAGAGAGATAACAAAACACATAACTGAGTAATTTTAAGTCCCAATATCCCTTTTACTATCCACTTATAGCCTACTTTCTCTATTCTGTTCCTGTTTTATGAGTCATTTCTAAGCATTCCTTTCTCCCCCTAAATTACATATGGCTGTCAGTCATTCATTGTTGTACTACTTAGGAAAGGTCATATGGAGTGGAAAAGAGGAAACAATCTTAAAGAAATTGACCGAGAATCTTTAAAAAAAGGAAGGAAGGAAGAAAATTTTCTGTAGTCTTTATGGTGACAAAATAATAATATAAGCGTTTAGTATTTCATAATGCTGATATTGAGACTATTGCCTCCTTACTTAAATATGGAACTGTCTTAGTTTTCTGAAAAGGAGGAGATGGAAAAAAACAACGGACCTACAAGAGTTCAATACTTTTTTTTTTTTTTCACTTAGTCCAGGTTTCGAAACAAAACAAGCTTTGGGAAAGTACTAAACACCTTGGAAGCTCCACGCCTTAGTGGCAGTGTGGGCAGCAACACAGGATTGGAGTTGTGTATGAAAGGGGGTGCCAAGACTGGTCATTCTCAAATCTACTCTTTATTTCCCACAGGCAATCCAGCAGCAAATTCTGCTGGGTCTAGCCTTGATATTTATACTAAATCTGGCCACTTCCCACAATCTCCACTCTTTTCATCCAGGTCCATACCACCATGGTATCTTTCTTACACTATTATAATATAACTTAAGTAATTTTTCTGCTTCTATCCTTCCCCTGGTACAGTCTATTCACTACCTATCAGCCAGCGTGATTCTTTCCAATCATTAATAAGATCATGCCATTCTCTCATTCAAAATCTTCCAACAGTTTTCCATTACATTTAAAAAGCCGCCCCAAACAAACAACCCAATAAAAAAATTGGGCAAACGACCTAAAAAAACACTTCTCTAAAGAAGACAGAGAAATGGCCACTAAACATATGAAAAAATGCTCAATATCACTAATCGTCAGAGAAATGCAAATTAAAACCACAATGAGATACCATCTTACACCTGTCAGAATGGCCATCATTAACAAATCAACACACAAAAGTGCTGGCGAGGATGTGGAGCAAGGGGAACCCTTCTGCACTGTTGGTGGGAATGCAGACTGGTGCAGCCACTGTGGAAAGCAGTGTGGAGATACCTCAAAAAAATTAAAAATGGATCTGCCTTTTGACCCAGCGATTCCACTTCTGGGAATATATCCAAAGAAACCCAAACACTAATTTGAAAGAATATATGCACCCTTATGTTCATTACAGCGTTATTTACAATTTCCAAGATTTGAAAACAGCCCAAGTGCCCATCGGTAGATGAGTGGGTAAAAAACTGTGGTACATTTACACAATGGAACACTACTCAGCTGTAAAAAAAGAAGGAAGTCTTACCTTTTGCATCCACATGGATGAACCTGGAGAACATTATGCTAAATGAAATAAGCCAGTCAGAGAAAGACAAGTACCATATGATTTTACTTACATGTGCAACCTATTGAACAAAATAAACTAACAAACAAAATAGAAACAGACTCATAGATACAGAGAACAGACTGACAGCTGTCAGAAGGGAGGGGGTTGGGGGTGTGAGGAAAAAAGGTGAAGGGATTAAGCAAAGAAAAAAAATACTCATAGACAACAGTTTGGTGATTACCAGAGGGAAATCTTCCTGCTTTGAGGACTTAGTACTTGCTATTTCTTCACTGATTCACATGTCTCACTCCTTAACTTCACTTAAGTCTCTGCTCCTCAAAGAGGCCTACCCCTCCTCATGTCTTATGGAAAACAGCAACCAATAACCCTTAGGCACAAATCCTACTCCCTACATCCACCTCAGTTGTTATAATGCTCTTACCACTATCTGATGTAGTTCATCATGCAACCTTCCTACTAGAATGTAACTCTATGAAGACAGCAGGGTCTGGCTGTTGTTCACTGTTGTAACTCCAATGCCAAGAATAAGGAGCTCAGCAAGTATTCGTTAAATGAATAAACAATCAGGTGAACCTCAGTGCTTAGACTATGAGCTCTTTAGATATAGGAATCATCTTTTACCCTTAGGGATAAGTACCTGGAAAGTCTGAAGGATAGCGAGATGGATTTGTGAATAAAAGAAGTTGTGTTTAAGAATACCAGATAAGAATAGATAATATATTTGAATAAAGACATGAATAGCTATTACTAAAGATTTTAAAATTTTCCTTTGGCTTCCTTATTGCAAAAAAAAAAAAAAAATACTTTTTAAATCCTCTCCATTTTTTAGCACTACTGTAAGTAGAATACTCTTTAGATATCCTGGATCTGTGTCCTTACTTGAAACAAGATTAATTGGGAGAAAGCACCCTCTTTTAATCTGGTTCTCCAGTGGGCCAAAAGACTCACAACCTCAGACAAACACCTCCTAGGAAAGTAAAGGAAGAGAGTAAGCAAAGAAGCACCTGGGGTTTGCAAAAGGAAGAACAAATGGAGAAAGAGAGAATGAAATATTGGCCAGTGCTCTGCTCCTAGGATTCCCAAACATGCAGACCTTAATTATTTTATTGTATATGCTTAATAAATTAAAAAAAAAAAAAAAAATATATATATATATATAAAACATGAGAACAATTCAGGATTAAGATGTTTTGTGATATTTTTAATGTTTTTATTTATTTATTATCTTCACTCAAGAACATGCTTATTGATTTTTCAGAGAGAGGGGAAGGGAGAAAGAGAGAGGGAAAGAAACTAATGTGAGAGAGAAACGTCAATTGGTTGCCTCTTGAGCGCGCCCCTTTGGGGACGAAACCTGAAACCTAGGTATGTGCCCTGACTGGAAATCAAATCTGAGATCTTTCAGTTTACAGAGGATGCTCCAACCAACAGAGCCACACCAGCCAGGGCATGCTATTTTTTATAGTAATACCCACATTTTATGTTTTATCTGAATGACTTTTCACATATCAAACACATTAAACTTATTGCAGGTGGGGTGGGGGAAATAACATCTGCTCTGTTAAAATTAGAGAAATAATTCCTTCTCTTTATAATAGATTTTCTTTTAATAGTCTGTCCTACGACATAGTCAAATGCCTTTATTATATTCTAGCTAATGGGTCAATAAAACGACACTACAACATGATTGTTGTTTGGGATGGATGCCCCTGGCTCACCTGGCTGCTGAGCCAGCCTAGCAAAGCTCTCACTGCTCTGTCAGCTCCCTTCCTCACTCTCTCTAAAAAGGATATGAGAAGGACCAACGGATTCAAGGACACCCAAGCAGAACCTGAGGTATAATTTTGAATTCATCTCCTATCAGATCCTCTCTTCAACTTCAATTTGAAACAAATTTTTAGTAATCCAATATATTTATCCACGTAACAACTAAAATGAACTAAAATATGTATTTTCAAAAATAGAATTTCTGACATCTTTTAACTGGACATTAATAGAAATAATTAGAGTGCATATTATAGTTAAGCTCATTAAAAAAGAAATGAATTAATACATGTATCATAAACAAATTTGCCACTTAACTGTGAGAATCAGATTTTAATTAATGGGCCCTTTATTAAATTTGTCAATAAAGTTTACTGCTTAAAAGTAGTTTCCTTTTTACAGCCCTAATTTCTACATAGAGAAAAAGAAGACTTTAAATGATTTCAATTTTCAAATGTTGAATAATGCAGAATTTTTCAAAATATTCTCTATTTTACTATTTAAGATTTTTAATACTTTTTATGAGAATCATCACTTGTCAATCCCATGGTGGTTTTCTTTCTTTTTCGTACATTGGCATGCTTTAAAAAAAAAAAGAAAGAACTGTGTCCGAAATACATCTACCATTTGCTATACCTAAAATTTTTTGAAGAGGAAAAAGTTTCACACATTTTAATTAGGATGGCATTTTATGTGTTTCCTTGATTCTAATTAGTGGTTCAAATAAAATACCCCCAAAGTTGTTAAACCTGAGATCCTAAGCCTCCTCCCTCTTGTCAATACATTGAAGAGTCCATATTCATCGGCATCAAGTCTCTCTCACTAGGACAATGACAACAAGAAATCTTCAACAAGTGTTGGCCTGACCCCTTTTCTTTTCCTACAGGATCCAGCTGAGCAGCAAAAACTGCTTGAAATTCAGCAATCACATTTCTCACTGTTCCAGAATGACCTATTTCGCACTAGAATGAACCAGTGAATTCATACATATAAATAACTATCTGCAGACGCTGTTTTTCAAATATGAACAGGAATATGAAAAAGAAGCGGGAGGGAGCAGTAGGTAAAAAGAAAGGTTTGATTGAATTGGTGCTTTTAAATGTTTGATATAACAATTTAGAAACAAAGCAGGTCTATATAACTTAGATATCAATGTGACATTTGAAGTCTTTAAAACTGTCAATAAATAATATTCATGGTAGTGCAAGCTAGACTAAGTTAGACTTTGAAAAATAGATATAACAATATACTTACTACGTATTTAAACTTCTATAGAGAAATAAGAAAAAAGCAAGTTAACATATTTCTGGGCAGAATAGGCCTATAAATTAGCTGCAGTATCCTTCATCCATAAGTATTTATTGAACACGACTGTGCACAAGAGTCAATTATATGCTACATCCTGCAAATACAAAGCATCCTCAGACCTTCTGATTTCTCAGTCTCACCACTCTTGCCATCTTTCAGGTTGATGTATAAAACTGTACATGCGCCTCTCCCCACTAGGCTACGGAATCATGCTTTATTCATTTCTGTGTTTCCAGTGACTAACAAAATCCTATCACAATAATAACCTCTCAGTGAATATTTGCCAAATGAACTGATTTCTCAGTCCCAGTCCTTGAGAAGCTTACAGAAAAGAAGTTCAGGCAGTGTTCACAGAGACCCCACTCCCTGGCTCACATCAGAGCTCTGTGTCATAACCTAGGACCCTATATCAGATTTTGAACTGACCAAAAGATTCTAACTTCAGGCTCTAATTAAATGATCAAAAATCTTAAATAATTTAACACTAGCTTAAATATTTTAAATGTTATAACAATAAAATTTCAATGGATTCTGCAATTTCTGCTTCCAGCCACAATGAGAACAGGAACCAAATTGACCCTACTACCTCAGAAAGCCACAAAGACAACAACATATATTAAAAAATCAGTATTCAGCCACTGAACAGCTGACAATGCATGACAATGATCTCTGAGAAGAGGGAAACAAACAAGTGAGCCCTACACATAAAATACTTACTGCCTAAGAGAGTTTCCCAGTCACTGTGTGGGGAAGAAGATCCCAAACACAGCTCAGAGTTCTAGAACAGGAACGTGGCTAGACTCTGCAAGTCAGAGCATTACACAGAATAGAGCTGCATAAGGAGAGCAAGTGAGCACTCTGCAGCTATGCACAGCAGTCTAGTCGAGCCTTTGGCTGAAAATTAGTCTGGTTGTCCACAGAAGAAAACTACTGAGGCTAAAGAAAGAATCATCATTTAGGAGTAACTGGAACAATGTCTGGGCTCACAACACCTGGAAATTCCTGAAATTTCTCCTAAATCTGCTAATCCACAGTACATTAAGTGGAAGGGCAGCATTCAACAACCTAATATACACAATGTCTGGCATCCAATGAAAAATTATCAGACATAAAAAGGAGGAAGAAATATATCCCATAACCAGGTGAAAAGTTAATCAATAGAAACAGACACAGAAATGGTGTAGGTGATAGAATTAGTGAATGGGCTATTATTAACATACTGCTGCTAAAGAAGGAGAAGGCAACCATGAGTACAATCTGGAGAGACCTGAAGATATAAAAGATCCAAATCAAACTTCTAGATCAAAATATTCTACATATGCCCTGGCTGGTGTGGCTCAGTGTATTGAGTACTGGCCTGTGAACCAAAGGCTCACTGGTTCAATTCCCAGTCAGGGCACATGCCTGGGTTGTGAGCCAGGTGCCCAGTTGGGGGCATGCGAGAGGCAACCACACATGGATGTTTCTCTCCCTCTTTTTCTCCTTCCCTTACCCTCTCTCAAAAAATTAATAAATAAAATCTTTAAAATAAATAAATAAGAGAAAGCTGTGAACCAATAAAAAAAATTCTACATTTAACAAATATTGTATTTTCATAAGTCTTTTAACTTCTTCTTGTGGTTTCCTCTCCTGTCTAAACTCCAAAATGGATAAAATGGGGGTAAATAACTATGTCATACCTCACTGGTTCCAAATTTTTTCATAATCTTCCATTCAGTCTTAATCAATCTTTCTAATATTTCTCATCATCCTAGTCCTATTTTATACAGTGATCCGGTTGAATGTAACTTATTTTGTCAGCACCTCACCATGTCTTTCTCACAATTTTACTCTTATCTGGACCTCTTTCCTCCAGGGTGTTGTAGAGAAGGTCTGGGGACCAGAGCTTTCACATGGGCTCTGCCTCTGTCTGAAGACCTCAAGGACATGTAGTTAGTGTGGCTGGATCTCAGTCTCTTTACCTTCTAAATTAAAAAGAAGATAATCTTTAATCAAGATTAAGATGTCAATCTCAATTGGCAATTTTTAAACACTTTTTAACCATTGAGCCCTTAAAGCACAGGAAGCAAGATGGAATATGCTATGTTATTCCTGAGTAAATACATCTGTGTGTATTGGAGGGGAGCACAGGAGAGGGGATAAAAACAAACCCCTTTTCACTACTTCATTCCTTTTGGTCCTGGGTATCTAGTTTAAAAACTATTGAATTATCTGTACCAGTCACCTCCAATATCAGATGTATTTACTCATTTATCTACAAGTATTTATTGAGCATCTGCTTTATGTTAGTTATTAGGTGAGGCACTGGGGACATAACTCTTGAAGGTAATAGATAAATGAGGAGCTCTATAAGAAGAGATAAGAAGGGGAGAGGGGAACACAGTATCTTTTATTAGAGTAGGTGTGATCTAATGTTTACTAGTATTATATATGAATATCTACATCATTTTGATAATCAGAAAAATATTACTGCCTTGCCCTAATCCAAGTCGTATAAATAGGGTAGTTTGCTACTAATCAAGTCAGAAGTGTAGCAAAATTACTTGTTACTAATAGTCATAATAGTTTTAAAATGACTAAAGTTGATATCTGTGAATATAGAAAAATAACTATTGAATATAAAATCATATATTGGAAAATTCTATTTTCTTAAAATTTGCTATTAATATATCAAGGATGGGAAGAAATATGAATGGGGATAATATACGTGAGTCAATCCAGTAAAGCAAATGAGAAATAATGACAAGTGAAAAGCAAAAAGTGTTTTTCTCAGAGGCAGGAAAACTACTGAAGGACTCTTAAAACAGACATGAAGAAACCATCAAAAACAGATAAGTCTCTGAGAAATGTCCCCTTAGAAGTAAACACTCCTCACAAATAATCCAACTCTAAGAATGTGTTGTTGTTGTTTTTTAATCCTCACCTGAGGACACTTTTTTCCCCCCATTTCTTTTAGAGAGAGAGGAAGAGAGAGAGAGAGAGAACCATCATTGCAAAACAGAAGAATAGATTGGTTGCCTCCCAAACACAGCTGGACCGGGGATCCTGTGTATCCCAACCAGGGTTTGCAGGTGCCCAAATAGGACTGGGCATTGAACCCATAACCTAGATTTGTGCCCTGACTGGAATCAAACCCCCAAAACCTTCTAGTTACAGGAAGATACTCCAACCAACTGATCTACACTGGCCAGGTTGGGATGCCTATTTTTAAATCCTCCTTTCTTGTGAACCTGGAATATCTGTCCTCAGAATCTCTACGCAATATGTCCTCTGCCTTGGAATAATCCTTGAACACTACACCTAAGCTACCCATCCAGGAATGCAGCTGTGTAAGCTGTTCTTCAGAAAATTGGTTTTTCAAAAGAAAAAGCACAACAGAATTTAGGACATCAATAATTAAGAAATATACATTTTGATATCTTCTGTTTTTTAGAATTTTTGCATATAGGAAAAACTTAAATGTTTAATTTTATGAGTCATTTACACAACAATCCTTTACATATCTTTTCCAACTATAGGAACAGACTTGTGCTGATACCTATTTGGATTATGTAGCAGTGCCATATATGAAGATCATAAAGCTAATCTTGGTCATCATTATCTGTAATAAATAAACAAGAAAATACTCCCCAAATGATTTTATATACCATTTTGTTAATAAAACATATACAGATTTTATTCCAAGTCCTAGAATGTCACAAATATTTATGAATTTATTGTGCATAGTAATAACTTGTTTATTCTTACTTTTGATTTGTTAGCATATTAGTGAATTTATTTCATTCAATTCCTTGTTATTGTCCCTAGCTTGAAAATTACTATAAATTCAGTATGACATCAAGCATAAATCATCATTTATATAAATTGTTATTGTTACCAAAATACAATTAGGTACACATCACTAAATGTCTGATTGAAACAAATTAGGCAAGAAAATAATTTTATAGCCAATAATGAGAAATAAAGTTGTATATTTAGTAGCCCCACATTCTTTGTGATGGTGTAGGATACTGTGACTTTTATATTCTTATCTGTACAAATTCCTTTTTCAAACTATGTATATATCAGAATGACATTCAAATGGGCAAAATTTACTCGGATACTGAATGGAGCACACAAATGCTTGGCACACTGCAAAAATGTTTCAAGCTCAGCTGGCTTTTCAAGTTTGAAAAGGGAATTAGAGATAGGCCACTGAATGCTAATCACACTGCTGCATCTACTCAACACATTTAAATTCTTATGGTGAACTTATTTACCATTGACTTGTGATGCTACATCATTTTTTAATATTGCTCTCAAGCTGCTAGATAGAATTTCATGTCCTAAGTCCAGAGACCAAGGTAAATGACAAACAGATCGTAGATTTCTTTTTTTATCTGGAATATTAACACAGTGTCTCTAATCCTATATAAAAACGTAGCCCAAAAAACCACAGTCATTTCAATATGGTATGTATACAACTTCATAATCCCCAAGCAATTTTTTTTAATGAATGCATCAATCATTTGATAACTGGGCAAATTCAAGACATACTAGAAAAATGAGAAATAATCATTAGGAAATATATATCCAGGTATAATAATCTGTTAGGAAAGCAGGTACTCAATGTATGCAAACATAACATGGGACCTTTCCAAGTACTCATGGTAAAAATCAGAATGTTCTCACTGGAGAGGAAGAGGGACACAAGAACATTAGAAGTATGGACTTTAATTATTAATTTTTAAACCTAAATGTGAGGATATATATGTTAAATCTGGTATATGAAGATATATTTATAATAATTTAAAAGATACTTTTCTTTAAAATGCACATATTACCATATATATAAACATTAGTCCCGAGAGGTGATAGTCAATATTCAGCTCAAACTGCTGGGAGGTGGGGGGTAATAGGAATGCAGACAAAATACTTCCATATCTTCCAATTTTAAGAGAAACAATTAATATATCTCCCTATTTTTATATTTTTACAACTAATCAGAAGTTTAGAAAGTCATTTCTCTGGACAGTTCTACAGAATGATCTATACATATAGACCATGTTAGTAATGAATAACTTAGCAAGATGAGAGGAGGAAGACTTCGAGCCATCAGAAATGGAAGAGAAGGCCCCCTGCCTTCAGATAGGTAAGATATTCATTTAGTTTAAAAGCTCAGGCAGCCAGAATGCAAAGAGATTAAAATAAACTTGTTCACAATGAGGCTGAAATTAAATTACATGTCACAGGTTGACCACATTCCACAACTATTTTTTGTTTGTTTGCTTTTAAGCTAAATAACCATTGGATTAAGCAATGTTATTGAACAAGCCCTGGCTTAGGGGAAAAAAAGGTATAACAGGAATTTTGAAATGAAGATGACAGGGAATAAAATTTCCTTAAAGGAACTATAGTAAACCCGAGTGAAAAATCCTAAAAACAAGGAAGAATATAGCATGGAAAGCTGTAAGACCCTCAGACTGATACCAGTAAAATGAGTCTAGAAGGAAGTTCCAGGAGAAAGACAAGGAGGCAAAATAGAAAGTGAGTGCAGAACCAAGTCAGGTAATGAGATTAACAGCAATCAATGGAAGAGTAAATAATATCATCAATCCAAATTAGACAATTAAAAATAGTGAAGAGGTAAAGTACAGCATGGGGAATACACTCAATATTATTGTTAATAACTATGTATGGTGCCAGGTGGGACTAGAATTATCAGGGGGAGCACTTCATAAACTGTATAAATATCCAACCACTGTGCTGTACACCTGAAACTAATATAATATTGAATGTCAACTGTAATTGAAAAAATAAGTTAGAAATTTAAAAATAATAAAAAAAAGATCAAGGATAATGGGATGAGGGATACATGGCAGTTTTCAAGAAAATTAGAGACACAAAAGATTTCATCACTCTCAAAAGCAGCTCAGATAGACCCATCCTGGAGTAACACCTAAGTTTTTAATCTCCAGTGTGGCCAGCAACCCTAAATCCTTAGCCACAGTGATACTGAGACGGTGTCTGTACTTTGTCAGGTAAGGGGCCCTGTTACCCCAAAGAGTGATGGGATACATACAAAAATAATGAAGTGAATCAAAACAATGATTTTTATACTTTGTTAGGATTAGGGATGTTTTATATGCTATTAAGGGTGTTTGAAATATTTAAGAGAATCTGACACATTAGGAAATATGACATTTTAGGCTTGTGAAGTTTATTTAAAATATTTAAAAGGAGCTAATTTGAGATTTCAATTTGAAATCTTTAAGGATACTTTATTGACTAAATTTACACATAGTGTTTATAAACTGACTGACTAGTACATACATTAGGCTTCCAGTTGGTAAGTTGTATTACTGAGGAAGATTTTTATAATATTTGGAAAGCTATTTTGCATAGAGGTTTATAGAGTGCTTAGGAAAATTAAATGTTGGGCTTATAGTTTGAAATGTCTAAAGGAATTTAATTCATCAAGCTTGAAAAATCATATGAAATGTATAGAGTAATTCAGTCTGTCAAATTTATAAGCTAATTGATCATTGATCAAAGAAAAAATGAAAGTGAGTGTTTAAATATAACTTAAAATTACTAGATTTTAAAATGACAGGAACTGTAAATTGAGCTTAGAGGCTTAGAAAAACTCAGCTTTGAGGTTTAGAACTTTTAAAAAATGAGTGTTAATTTAAAACAAAGCAATATGAATATTCCTTTCAAATATAAAAGACTGAAATATTAAAAGCTCACATGACTCTATAAAGATGACACTAATTTCTTCAAGTGAGAGATAAGTATCTTTTGCGACACCTTGAGCTATCAATACGTTTCCGATAAAGAAAAGAAGTTTGTAGTTCAAAAAAATAAGAAAAACTCAGGAATGAGCTATGAACTATATCGTTCTCTTGAAAATTTCTAGTATACATTATCAACTTTGAGAAATAGATGCTTCACTTTCTTTTAACATAGGAATTCACTTAATGTTTATTAACATATCACAGAATTGCAGAAGTGCTCCTTGGAACATAGTTTGGGAAACCCTGTATTAGGTAGTTATGAAAAACTCCTTCAAAGATTCTTCCTAGTCAGAATGCGGGCACCATAAGGAATAAAAAAGCAGTTATAGGAGAAGAGCATTTCCATTATTTGGTAGTATCACACCACAGCTGGCATGTAGGCTGTGTTAATAAAACGAAATCCTTTTGCCCCAGGAGATGTTCACCTGTAGCCAGGTTCCAAAATTATGCTTTTGTGACTATTATACTTGAGCCTCTTCTTTTCTTTAAACCCTATCCATATACATTATTTGCAATACGATCTATATCCTGATGGCTTCAAAATCTTTTCTCTCCAGTCCTGATTTACATCTTCAGATTCAGACTCTATGTTCTAGATACTTACCAGACATCTTTGCTTGGGTGACCCATGCCAACTTCAAATTCAAGATGTCCAAAACTGACTTCATTCTTTTTCACACAAAATTTGTTTTGTTTGTACCCCAATTTTCCACAATTTAGTAACAGCATCCCACCAAAAACAAAACTAAATTGTAGAGTCACTCATCTCCCTCAGCGTTCATATCACTAAGGCCTATGACTCTCAAGTCTGCCCTTTCCTTTCCATTCTGCTTCTCACTTGTGATGTCATAATCATTCCCCTGACCACTGCAATAGTCTTCTATCAAGTCGCCCTACTTCTGATCTCCCTCTCACCCACTGCACAGGATGTGGCTGTACATCTTTCATAAATTATAATTTCCTAAATCCTTAGTGTGAGCCATGGTCCCTCATGCTCTGGCCTATTCACCTCTCTAGGCCTCTCTCTCACAATGGCCTCTACACATAACTTGTGTTTTAATCATTTCCAGTTTCTTGTATTCCTAGTATATGCCATGACCCTGTAATTTTCTCCATTTGGAAAGCCCTTACTACTCTCTTCTTCCAAGAAACTCCGACCTCATCAATGAAGACTTAAGTGAAATGTCATCTCTTCTTGGGAGCCTCTCCTGCCCTTCATATACTTCCTTCTCTGTGCTAACTTACTGTACTTTATTCACATATGCAAAAGGCACTCATTTTAAATCGCTGCAATCATTTGCTTTGTATTGCCTTTCCCACTAAGACTCAGGTGGCATATTTTCTAGGTATTAAAAAAAATATTTTAGGGAGAAAACAAGATGGCGAAAGAGTAAGTGGAAGCTACACTAACCTCCTCCCAGAACTAGTCTGAATTTACAACTTAATTTTGGAGAAATCATCTAGAATAACCAACCGAACACTAGCTGGAGAGAAGTCTTATAACCATGGACAGACAGAAAAGGCCGCTACATCACAACGTGACCAGTAGGGAGTGCGGAGACGCAGAAGGGCTGGCTGGGCTCACATGGGTGGCAGCTGAAGGGACTGAGAAACAGCTCAGCAGTCTGGGGTTCCCCCTGAGAAGGACAGGGTCTAAACCCCCAGCTGAGCTTCCCAGCCTACAGCAACAGAGTGGAAAGTAAAATAGTATCCAGCTGTGAAAAGCGAAAAGCCACAGGGTTTCTTGCTAGCCAGAGAGAAACAGCTGGAGAAAAAGAGCTCTTAAGCGGATCACATACGAAAATATTTTGGCCCCCACTTACCCTGGGCTCCAGCGGGGGGAAGGCAGAGAGGACTGGGGACGCTTGGGGAGAGTTTGGTGTGGTGGCTTTGAGGGGAGAACTGGGGAAGCGGCCAGCTGGGTCCCAGTGCTGACTCATCCCCAGTACTGCACGCAGACCATTCCCCTCCAAGTGGCGTCAGCAAAAGCCCTGCCTACAGGAATTAAGCTGCCACACCCACGGTCCTTAAGCCTGATGGCTAATCACAGATTGAATAGATTAACAACTAAAGAAGTCAGACAAAGGCAGTAGATCCCTGGAAGTCTCCAACAGGCTGCCTAGGCCCAGACTGGTACAGGATCTGACGCCACCAGGGGCAGATCCAGGAAGTGCAGATCATTCTAAGAAGCACCAACAAACAATAGGAGTCACAAAAATGGGGAGACAGAGAAACAACCACCCATCAAAAGGAAAGATAGAATCCCCAGAAAGAGTGCTAAATGAAATAGAGGGGAGCCAACTATCAGATATGGAATTGAAAGCATGGATTATGAAGAAGCTCAATGAGCTCTGCGGAAACTACAAGGAACTCCAGAAAAACTACAAGGAACTTAGTGAGAATTACACCAGCATGAAAAAGGACATAGAAGCTATCAATAATAGCCAGGAGGAAATGAAGAATATGCTCTCTGAATTGAAGAACACAGTAGAAGGAATTAAAGGCAGGCTAGAGGAAGCAGAAGATCGGATCAGCGAGCTGGAAGACAATGTAGACAAAAACTCCCAGACAGTGCAACAAAATGAAAAAAGACTGAACAAGACTGAAGAGGCTCTAAGGCAGCTGCAGGACAACATGAAACGTAATAATATCCGTATCATAGGAATTCCAGAAGGAGAAGAAGAAGAGCAAGGGATAGAAAACCTCTTTGAAAAACTAATGACAGAAAACTTCCCTAACATGAGGAGAGAAAGAGTCACGCAAGTCCAGGAAGCACAAAGGGTCCCAATGAAGATGAACCCCAACAGGCCCACTTCAAGACACATCATAATTAAAATGGCAACATTCAAAGACAAAGAGAGAATCCTAAGCGCAGCAAGAGAGAAACAACTAATAACATACAAGGGAGCTCCAATAAGGCTATCATCAGATTTCTCAGCAGAAACACTACAAGCCAGAAGGGAATGGCAAAAAAATATTCCAAGCAATGAAAAACAAAGGCCTACAACTAAGAATACTCTACCCAGCAAGACTCTCATTCAAAATGGAAGGTGAAATAAGGAGTTTTCAAGACAAAAGAAGGCTAAAAGAACACATCTCCACCAAACCAGCATTGCAAGAGATGCTAAAGGGTCGGCTTTAAGAAGATGAAGAAACAGAGAGAGACAGAGAGGAACACCAGTACAAAGGGGGAAAATGACAATGAATAAGTACTGAAAAGAAAGAAGGAACTTCTACCATTTGCAACATCATGGCTGGAACTAGAGAGAATTATGCTTAGCGAAATAAGCCAGGCAACGAAAGAAAAATACCTTATGCTATCACCTATTACAGGAAACTAATGAACAACACAAAAAAATGAGCAAAATTGAACCAGAGGTATGTAAACAGGAATAAACTAACAGTAACAAAGGGGGAGATGGGAGGGAGAGAAGGGGGTAAGAAGAGGAAGGGTCTAGTCAAAGAACATGTATAAATGACCCATGGACATGGACAACTGAGTGGGGACTGAATGTGGGAGAAGGGAGGGCAGGGTGCAGGGAAGCAAGAGGGGGAAAAAAGTGGGACAACTGTAATGGAAAAGCAAACAAAAAATATTTTTAGTGGGGGAAAAATGAAAATATAAAGAATAAAAATGCAAGTTCAGTGAATATTAGAAGGACAAGGATTTTCCTTCACACTGTATATTTTTCTCCCTATCTGATCCCTCCAGAGTTTGGCATTCTAAAGAAGTAGTGACATAAGTCTCTTTGCATAAAGCTAATAAGATCAGTTGTTAATAGAGGTTTTTTTGACTAGGACTTTGACTGGAATGTCATGCCTAAAGGAGACATGCTTGGGCTCTGGTTGTTACCAAAAAGCCTTGAGGAACTGGGATTGACTTTCAAAGGTAATAAAAGCCCACGAGATAAAAGGCCTGGTACCTTGGTTGGATGTGCGGTCCATGGCAATCTTTCCAGGGAAGGAATGAAGGTTATTTTCCTGAAAGATGGCTAGAAGGGACCTTAAGGCGCAATGAAAAACCAGAAGGACTTGGAAAAGACAGGTGTGTACAGGCAAGGCTGAATGCCAGGTATGTGGTTCTGCTTCTGTGCCCTGAAGGGCAGACTGAAGGTCACCCTAAATGTTCCTTGAGTAAGTTCCAGCAAAGCAGAACTAAAGATCATAAGTGATCATTTTCTGCTCTTGTTGTGTTTATGCAAATGAACAGGATAAATTAAAAATGGACTTAATCCAGTCCCTTTAATGACAAGGAGGGTAATCTTAGAGAGAAAAATTGTGATTCAAGGAAAATCACAGTGCTCAGTGGCAGACTATAAAGTAGTGCAGCTAACCGTCTTTAAAGTTTATCTTCATTTAAAGTTTGTTTTGATTTGAAAATTAAACTATGTCTGTGGTATTATAAAAGATGTTTATTTTACAGGCAAGAAGAATGTCAAATGACTTGCAACTAGATGTCTTTCCGATAAGACAGTCCTACAGATTTAGAGACTTGTATGTGGGTTATGTTACATAAATTAACATGTGTTTCCTGTTTTCAAAGGGCATAAGTCTATGATCTCATTACCTGAGTGACTGTCTGTATGTATTGGCCTCACTTAATCCTGTCTGCATCGCTGCCTCCTGAGACTCAATGGTTTGGCTGAACTAAGTGGCTGGGTTGGTGAAGAATGGGGTGGTCTTTGGGCTTCATTTTAAAACTGGTTTCTCTTTTCTGTCCTAATGGCTTGGATAGAAAGAGCCCAGAGGTCTGAGAGGGGGGAAACCTAAACTATTTCCCTCAGCCCAAACTAAGTATAATGAGCAAAAGTGTTTGGGACAGGTGAGATGTACCTGGCACACCTTCCTCCAAAGAAGCCCTTCTTTTCCCTAATGTGGGCCATTGAAAAATTAATACCTGTCTTTTGTCATCTAGTGGTTACGGATTGAATGATGTCTTTTAACCCTGTTGTCAAATCTGTTGCCCCCAGAATACAACAAGGATGCCAGCCTGTTAAACCAAACACGCCATTGTCCGAGGACAGCCAACCAACCTAGAGTCTGCACGATCCTTCCCCATGTGGGCAGGCCACCCCCGCCTTCACACCCCCACTCTTATTAGGGATTTCTGGACCCAAGGGTAGGTAGGACAACGACCATGTCCAGCTTGAAGCAGCTAGAGGAGCTCGAGATCTTCGCCCATTGTCCTTTATAAGATTATAAAGGGTCTTAAGTCTGAGAGGGAGGGATTGTTATTTTTTGTTAAAATGATTAATTAATTAATTAAATTTTTTTTTTAAAGAAGAAGAATATATGAAAGGGTGAGGCAGGAGAGCTTGTATGTACGACCCATGGGCATGGACTTGGGGAGGGGGGATTGTTGCGGGAAGGGGGTGCTGGGCGGAGGGGAGCAAAGGGGAAAAAACTGGAACTATTATAACAATATAATCAATAAAATATACTTATAAAAAATTTAAAAATTTTTTAACATCTAGTACAGTACCTAAATTGAGTTAAGCCATCTTAAAATAAGTTTTTAAAAATCTTAAGTTTGTAATTTGACCATTTCCATCCTTGCCTTATTTTAACTCCAGCAGAAATGCCTATCTCACATCCTTGTCTATTACTTCAACTTATTTTTTTGTTTCCCTTTACGTCCTTCCTTCCTTCCTTTTTTCCTCCCTTCCCTTCCCTTCCTTTTCTTTCTTTTCCCTTCCTTCCTTTCCTTCTCAACAGTAAATCATAAATGTCCCCTCTGTCTTCTACAACTGAAACACAAAATATACTGAAGATTCAAACATCTTAATTTTAATATAGATCTCTCTTGGTCACAAATGGATATGCTGAAGGATATGAGGATCTGACGGGCTTGAACTGATTCTGCTGACAGCATCAGACACCTTTGTCTCTCTTCCCCTAAGGAGAAAATTGATTCAATTCAACAAATATTTCCTGAGCAATCACCAAGTAGAAGTTACCCTGTTAGGAGAGATGCAGCCCCAGCTAAGAAGATACCAGTTTTCCCTACTTGACAAAACTGTTCAAGACAGCTAGTCTTTTATTCTTTTGTAAACACTCTAGGGCTTATGGTACAATTTATTAACTACAAGAAACCTTTCCTAGTCACTTTCTTTCTGTGATTTGTCTTTTGTGTTTAAATACAACTTACAAGGTATTTAGTTAGACTAAGGTATATAAGATTTTATTCATTAATATGTTTCATTCTACTTGCTTCTCAACCTTTCTCTGTGTCTCTAGGGTGTTTCTTCTTTTGGAAGCAGGAACATTGTTTCCTGTTTTATTTCTTTTGTTGCTGGTAGAACCTAGTTCAGTGGGCTGCATGCATTAGGAACTCAAAAACATATGATTCTAAAAGGCAATATTCCAGCTTGACCAGCATGGCTTGGTTGGTTGGGCATCATTCAAAAGAGTGAAAGGTCACTGGTTCGATTCCTGATCAGGGCACATGCCTGGGTTGCCAGCCAGGTCCCTGGTTGGGGGCAAGAGGCAACCAATGGATGTCTCTCTCACACATCAAAGTTTTTCTCCCTTTCCCCCTCCCTTCCCCATTTTCTTAAAATAAATAAATAAAATCTTTATAAAATAAAAATAAAAAGGCAATATTCCAGTATTATGATTTTCCTGGATTCATGAATTAATATTTTTCATCATTGAGTTAACACACTTTTTGTAATCAAATTACTATAAAGTCAGGCTCAGATAAAAGCAAAAGAGGATATCAGTGCTGTCTTAAAAATATCAATAAATGTGAGAGAATGTGACATTCCAATAGCCTCGCATTGTTAAGTGCCCAGGGTGAGGACTGCACAGGGTCAGATGGGAAGCTCCCACCCGACCCTGGCATGGGTAATCATGTCCTCAGGTTGTGCACGGGGAATGCCACTAGTCCCAAATCAACAAGCTCATTCTATTAATAACCTGGAACGAATCAGGCATTTCAGGAGAAGGAAACTGCTCTCCTCCCCAGGAGGAACCAGGGCTATATGAGCAGGTCAGAGCACCTGCCTTGGGCATGTCAGGTGCCCAGCCAACTGTGAAGTCCTTCCTAGCCTTGCTCAGTTGGAAGCAGTATAATAGGGCTCATTGTTAACACTGAGGATATCAAGTCTCAACTTTAGAAAGAATGTATTTCCCATCTCTCTAAAACTGAATGAAGAAAGTTCTGGAATGTAGACCATAAGGATCAATGAAAGTACAGCATTAATACTTCTGTCAGAAAATTAAATAAGTGCATCTAATACTCCAATGGGAAGTTGGCTATGCAGTAACTGTTATATGAGTTAGACATTTTGCAGAAGTTTCTTTGTAATGAGAATACAGGTCAGCATGATCTAGTCATTTTGAGATTTATTTAGTACTCACCCTATATTATAACAAGAACAATTCCTGATCATATCTCTATGTTTTCAAGTAATTCCAGAAAACAAGATTTAATAAAAATTAACCAGTTATTGGATTTTGATGATATATAATACTTCATAAAATACATTAGATGGGCTGCAAATAGTGGTGTCTGACGAGCCACTGACTGGCTCCAAGACACAGTTGATCAGACCCCGGCCCTAGCCTTGCTTCACACTGCATTCACCATTCAGCTGTTGGTGTTAACATATGCTGCATTTGCACTATTAGTGTTGCCTTTACAATTAACACTCATCTACCCTTCCTCCCATTCTCAAAGCTAGGTGCTAGGTGCTAGATGAAGGGAAATTTATTTGAGGGCAGCAGCTTAAATTTATTACAATAAACACAAACTCCCTATAAAATAGGGAGAGGGCAGAAGACTCCCCTATTCCAGCTCTTTAGACTTTAGGAACACAGAGGATAGTCCATACCGTAAATAAAACTAGTTTAAATCAGGTAGCAAAGCACCACCTAATACTCAAATTTTATGAAAAAGCTGGCTTACATGAAGTGGATTACCATCATTTCCTCCATTTTAAACATGAGAAAACTGAGACACACAGAAGTTAAGTGACATGCTAATAAGTGATATAACTAGTAAGAGCCATTATCCAAATTTAGACAGTCTGACTCCTGAGTTCATGTTCTTAAGCACTATGCTATATTTCACACAAAAATGGATTTTAATTTTTTGTGAAAGTATCATAAATTAAGTAACATTGTTAGAAGATGTAAAGATAAGTACATACAGGGTCTTCTAATAAATCCACTTATGAATTTCCCTTAAAATGTACACCTAACATATAACCATGATTGAGAGATACATGAATAAAGGGAAGAATAAATAACCTTTAGGGAGAAAAACCTAAAATTAGAAAGAAATCAACATTATCTAAAACTATATGCCAATTTTGTATTCATACAAAAAAAAAAAAAGACTTGAGTAACATATACTCAAAGTCAGTGAGGCAAATGCACATGGCCCTCAATAGTGTCTAGTACATTATTTGTCAGCAAAAGGCTGTACAGAATAAGCCCATGAAGAGCTGCTCAGGCAGCACAGCCCCAGCTTCTTCCCATGGAGAGCTCTCATTGCAGCAGCATTTCAGAAAAGCATGTACAAGAAAACAGTGTTTTCCCACAGCTACTCCCAATTATTGATTGCACTATCCCATTCATTAACCTAACATTTAGTTTACTAGAGCATATGCTTCTGATACCACCAACACATGACCTTACTTTGTGCTGAGGGATACAAACATTCTAACTTCTCATCTTCTAACTGATTTTTACTCTTTATTCTGTAGATGCATACAAGATTTCCTACTTCATCATGCTGGGTCTTTTAGGAAAGGATGTTTTCATTTTGGTACTGCTTGTTGTGTTCATGTGCTTGGTTGAGGATTTTTGTTTTTGTTTTTGTTTTTGTTTTTGTTTTGGGGGGGCAGGGGCATTGCCCTTTTCTTTTTTCAATTGCCACTACAGTTTTGGCAAAACCTTCCATAGGAAACACAAGATTCTGGAGGAATTACTCAAATACCTCTATTTTTAACAGCTTTCTCCTGGGAGAAGTATATGAGCCTGTTAATTTCCCTCAACCTCACTTTTTTTCCCCTCAGTACAAGCAAAGCTCCAAAAATTAACATCAAGCAACCCTTAAAATAATTGATGGAGGCTACCTAAAGATCAGTAATCATTACGTATGCCAATTCCTAAAGACAAATCCTAAAATAAACATCACTGTAGGCACTGAAATATGTTCAGGTACTATGTTTACATTTCCCTTTGATAACTTTAATGTAAACAAATTACATTCTCGTGTTTTGCATTATTGAATTTTTAGTAAGGACATATCATCGAGTCTTCTCCTTAGAGCTTACTTTACAGAATGAAAGAAAAAAACAGCAGTCTGAATGAAAGCAAACTCTAGTTTCATCCTATTTCAGCACACCTCAAATATATCAATAAAAAAATAACTTGCAAAACATGGGACATCTTAGATTCTGTTATTGGGTAAAGGCAAAGCAAAATCAAGAACCTACACTTTGAAACAGCCAGTCAAAATCAGTACTTTCTTATATATAACATATTACATTATTATTAGGAGAAAATACAAAATGAAGCACTGAAATTCCTGGGTACCTCGGTCTATGAGTCCCTTTCCTGAGTACCAACAACAAAGCACCTACCAACTACTATTCTGTTTGTAACTATATTAAAGCATGCACTAAGTCTGAGTCAGTGACAGCCAATTTATTTGGAGTAAAGAATCACTTCACACTCCCCATGTTGACATTACTAACTGCCTTGACAAAGTAAGATAAACATTGGGTTTGTTTATGGTTTTAAAGTTTTGACAAACTTCATCAAATAAGTCCTACAAATTCATCTTAAACACTGCAAATTCCAGGTCATCTATAAGTTAAGCTGATTGAGAAAAGGGTATTTATATTCTTAAAATAAACATATATTAAGCATGGCAATTTCATCAGATATGAGATGTCAGAAAAGAACCAAAGTGATGCAGGCAAACTTAATGCTAGTCCCAATTATACAAATTTCTAGATCTTTGACCGTGGCATATTCCTTAATTCCTCTTCATATGTAAAATGAGAATGCTAGACCAGATAAACTTTATGATCCCTTAAAAATTTTAAATTCAAAATTAAGCAAATTCATCTGAGCTTTAAAGAAGGAACATAATTACAGGTATTTAAGCCTAGAATAACTAAATTGGCCTGTTAAAATATGCAGTGGAACTGAAAACATTTCGCTTTAGCTCAAAATGTTATTCTACTTTAATAAGAGTGCTACACAGCTAGTAAGCAAATACCTGTACACTGAAAATATTTTTACAGCAAGCATAAACAGTTTGACAGTAATTTGTATCATTCTCACGGGAAAATAACTTCTCCAATCTCATCTTTCTAGTCTATGTAGCAGTGCCAATTTATAGGCATATAAAATTCCAAATCTCTTCTGTGCATCAATTATAACGTACGCAGCTCCCTGAGCAACATTTAAAAAGCAAAGAAGTGCAAACAATATTTTGCTTGCTGACATAGTAAAAAATTTAGCTAACATAGCTTTAGAACTTCACAATTTAACTGCAATCAAATATCTCTTTTCTGAGAAAGGAAAACGACTAGGGCAATATCCTAAGTATAAAACCCCATGTCAAACTAAAACCATCCCAGAAATTATCTAACTAATTACCCAAGGAAAAGGGCTGTAGGTTGGAAATCTGGCTAATAACATTGTTCCTTGTTATCAATGTACTAGAAGCTATAAAATCTTGCATTTTATTAAAAAGAAAAGATGCTTTTAAAATAACATATATATCTAAACAAATGTAATGCAACATAGAAAAGGAATCTTAAATATTAGAACCTTTTCTGCTTATACTATCCAGAAAGACAACAAGATAAATTTATACATAAACAAATTTGAAAAAATTGAAAGTTTTATTAAAGATCCAGAAAAATCAATAAAAATAGGACAGGGTCAAAAGAGAACAAAATGAGTAAGATTTAAACATCAATTAGAGGTTAAGTTAGACTGAAATAAGAACTTCCTAAATGAGATTTACATCTATAAATCACTATAAGAGTCTTTGGGAGGTGGGGAAGATAATAAAATGTTATCAGATGTTTTAAAAATGGAAGATAGTTTTGATCGATGGTGATAGCTCTGGTTGGCTACGTTAATGGATATTTTGGCTGATATTTGCATATAATTTTCACTGTGTGATCAGAACTATTTTACGGTTTGTGCATGGGAGAGAATCCTTTTTAATGATATTTTCATTCAAATAATATCCAAAACTGAAAAGGAACTAGAAAACTACTGCTCAATCCATAAATGTTCTTTATTTTCCTGAGAAACGTAACCAAGTGAAACATAACACCTGTATATTCTCACAGTCCAAAGGGCCTAAAAAGCCAACAAAAATTCTGAAAGCCCACAAGTGTAAAAACCCTGTTTCTCAACTCCTTAATTTTAGATTGCTCTGATGAAATGGGGCTTTTGAGAATTTTCTCAAGAGCAATCATGTGCAGTTATAAGAGGTGCAGAGACAAGTATTTTCTGGTCAGCTGTAAACCAGAGATAGTCCTAGGGTACCCTGCTAATAGCACATGGCTTAACTAAAATAGAAAGCATAATTTAGCCTCTAATTTGATCAGTTTAAAAATCAAGTAGAAAAAAAAATTGTACCCTAGGCTAGAACTTGGCATATGAGATATCACCCAAAGACACATTTTGTTAGAAACTATTTTGGAGGTTTTATAGGTAAAATTACATAAGGTTCACTTACTTCCCTCTGTTTTCATTTAAGATTCAGCTGCTTTTGTTAAACC
The DNA here is from genome assembly GCF_987537825.1 of Furipterus horrens. Classification (NCBI taxonomy): domain Eukaryota; kingdom Metazoa; phylum Chordata; class Mammalia; order Chiroptera; family Furipteridae; genus Furipterus; species Furipterus horrens. The sequence continues at coordinate 74,166,793 of NW_028327175.1, forward strand.
ACTAAGCATTTTAAAAATTTGTCTGCCAAAGTAATATACCTGAAAATTTCATCCAATTAAAATCAGGCTCTTTCTACTTCAGATTAAGAATGATTTTATTAACATTCTGACAACTAAAACTCTAGGAGAAACTGCCTGTTTATATTTTTACTATAGTTACAGTTTATTTTTACATATGTATATATATCATTAATTCTTAGAGCAAATATATAGCATGGGTAAGCTAAATGTCTATTTCCTAAAAGAAGGGTCAGATGAAAAAGCTTACTGACTTTAACACTATTAAGGTACAACATTTTAGATAACTAGATTTGGTCTATTTTTTAGTTCACTAAAAGACACAATAAAAAAAAAATCACTTAGAAGAAAACATTTAAATGGTCACTGAAGAGAACATTACAAACATCACACAGATTCCATTTAAAGCCACCAGAATCCTTTGGGTATCTAAAATCCTCAAATCAATACAATTTCAATGTTGTCTTTGTTTCTCTGTATTGTGTTTTGTTGTTGTTTGGCTTGTGCCAATGGGAATAAGGAGAAAGATATAAATATAAAATCTAAAAAGCATTTTTATCTAAGAAAGTAATTATAAATCTGTAAGATTCAGACATTTATGTCTTTGTAGAAGTAGCTTTCAAATTGCCTGTTATGCCCACTGCAGTATGAATGGAAGCTATAGTGAGGCCACAGTGATAAACTCTGATATTCAACTACAATGATGACTAATACCAAACTGCTGTCATTGTCCTGTTCAAAACATAATACAAAGGAAAACAGTGTAGAAAAAGAGGGGCAGGCACATGGGGACTATGCAAAGACCCCCTTTTCAAAGCTGCCATCAATGCTCGCTCTATTCATGTATTAAATAAGTAAATGCACAGTCAGCATAACTAACAGAACTCAGGGTTTCAAAGGTTATTTACACAAACTTACCCCCTCAATGTTAGGAAGACGATGGGGAAAGAGGTGCATAGAAACAAAAATCTAGAAAGAAAGATATTCTGTAGCAGGCCATTGTTTCCCATAAGAAAAATCTTTGTTTAATACATTATAAAAATTCTGTTTCAAAAAAATTATATGTAATATGATATGAACTAGAGATCAAGTTTTTTTTGAAATCACAGTTTTTAGCATTTTTAAAAAAGGTTCTTCCCTAATGCCAATTTATTTTAATAAAATCAATCTAGTAAAATATAAGCATGGATTGAAAGTTGATCTTTAAGTATTCTATGTGTAAATTCATCCAAATATTGAAAAATGTTTGAATAATAAACCCATCAGCAGTTTTTTAATCAGAGTTGTGAGTTTTCATAAAACAATACTATTGTTTTCTGCTTTCTCTACTTATCAATTATGAAAAATTTCTCCATAACCATCCATTTACCAGGAAATATAATCATAATCCAGTCATAATTCTTCACTTTTTCACTGGATTTTCATCTATGATGGGGGCTGCTGTTTTATGTGCTTCATTTTTGGTATTGTTTCTTCTAATATTAACAGTCAATTGCACTACTGGGGATTTTTAGTCATTTAGACTGGCTCAGCTTCAATGTTAAAAATGTTATTACAATAAAGGCTATGAAATAGATGAAAATTGAAAGGGTTAATAGACCAACTATAATTTATCACCTTATTATAACTTGCCCTGTGGCACACAGAAACTCCATGATAAAAACAACAACCAAAAAACCTTCCCTTAACACAACACTTTTGATGGCTTGTCATGATAGCTGATTAAAATAACGAAATACACAAGAGCCTACAAAGCACAGTTAAAAATTATGTGAAAATCCACAGCACAATTTTTAAAGCAACTGAAAATTTTAATGTGATACAGATCATGCAACACTAAAGTACAGCTACCAATGCATATATCTGCAGATAATGCTAGCTGTAAGGAAAATAAAATTTTCAATAATATATATAATTTCAGCAGGAACTTCTAGATATTTAAATATCTGCAATACAAAAACAAGCTCAGCCAAATTCAATTATTACATTTGTGTTCATATGTAAGAATCGTTTCCCCATCTAGCTATTTAAATAGAATTTTCTGGTTGATGTGATTTTTAAGTAGATGTTGATACCAATTGCTATGGAGAATTGCATTCTCAGAGAATTGTATCAAATAGATTGACTTAAAAATGCACTCAAGTCGATTATTGTTAGCAGAAAATCTGAACTGAAGTATTTTCTTTCAAATGTAAGCAGTCAATCTACCTATATTATTGCATCCTGACGGAGCACATGAGTGAAAAAAGGGAAAGCCAGAAGAATGGCTGTTGTAACACCATCTTTTCAGGAAGTAGGATTTTACCAATTTGTTCTGCAGTTGTACAGGCTGTCAGGTATTATGAAATCAATGCAATGTACTCACTAGTTGTCAGTCACAGGATGACAGTATTGTAAATTAAGGGGATGCATCTTGAAGCAGGGTTGCATACATAGTTCTAAGGCATCCATTTGCTGTCTGATTTATGCTCTTAAAATAGACAACCTACCACTATCTGTTGAAAAGTCTCACAGTTATGAAATTGTCTAACTGAATATCATTTTCCTTTATAATCAAAGAAGGCTCCTATTTAGCTTCAATCACTTTGCAGTCTTAACCTTAATATTTTCTATACAGTGAAAAGGAGTCAAAAGATTTCACGAACAGTTTTGGATAACATTAGTTATTTAAATATGTCTCTACTGAGATGAAAATTACTGAGTAAAAATATGTCATGGTAGTTACATAACTCCTGAGAATATATCAAATAGCACTCCTTAAAGCACTAGTTCATTACTATGATAGATTGCTAAAATCTATTCTAAAATCTGACTAGAACAGAGATTTTTCAAAATACATGAAAACAATATTGGTTAGTGTATTAAGATCCTTTAAACTTAACATAATGTTAAATTAATATTTTTGAATAGGTTTTTTAAAAAACTGTTTCATAGTCTTTTTTCTAAATAAACTATGTCTTTAATTTATATACTTACTCTAATAAAAATTACCAGACAATATAAGAATTGATACAAGTTCTGGTAAGTCTATGTAAACAATTCTTTTTAAATAATTTTTTGTATAAAAATAACATTTTAACAAGATGAAAATTATTTTAAAGGAAGAATATTATACTTAAACTATTTTTATTTTTCATGTCTCTTCCCAACTTTGTCACTCATATTTATATAACTGTCTACATAATAATAAATGTAATTGAGTTTTAAAATATCATTTTTATTATAGGTGGTAAAAGAAACACTAAAAAGGTTTGTGAAGTCAAAACTGAGACTTAGAATAGGGAAAAACTGAGAGGAAGAAAAACAAGAACTTGCCATTCTAACCTAAGATTCATAAACCTTAAATTAGCAGAGAATCACGTATTTTAATAAACAAGAAGCTGGGGGAAGGAGTGGAAAAGACAAAAGGCATTCATAGATATCTGGATATAGTCACACAATTTGGGGGAGATGCCCTTAAAACTACAATGAAATGATTATGTGTCAATGTAATTATGAGGTTTATGAATGGGGAGTCAGGGACTGATATGATATATGTATTCAATTTATATAAATAAAGAAAAAAAATGGCTATGTGTTCAAGATTTTACTCCAGGTAGTAAAATGTGAAAACATAGAACAAGTTCCTATGTAAAGACTGTTGCTGAAAATTTCTCAAACCAATTCTTCTCTATTGCTACCTTATGGGCATATCTATCAGTTTCCAGGACAAAAGTGTTAAAATCTGATTTCAAGTCCCATTGTATTTATTTAAACTGGGATAATTATGCTCTAACTATAAAATAATAAGATTTATACACTCAAAGGTGACTACAACCACATTAAACAGGTGTGCTGAGATTAGGATAGCTCTTATAAATGCAAATAATAGCCCCATATGGATGGGACCTAACCTAAAAGATGGGCTTCCAAGTTCTAGTCCTCATTTTTAATATATTTCTCATTTAGATTTTGATTCTGACAAATGAAGATAGAATAAGTAGTATTTTTTATTACTACAGATAGTTTAAGTCTTTCTAAACCTTCAAATTTTAGAAAAACAGCAAAACTCATGAGACATACTATCAACATAAATCTCTATGCAATTCTTGACTCTGCTACTGAAATAAATAACATATTTCAAACAGGAATAGGAACAATTTTGCAAGTTTAAAACTCCTTCTGTTTTATGTCTATTCTGACACAAACTGCTCGGTTCAAGTTATTTCTGACACCAGTTAAATTATTACTCCCTGGTTACCTTAAAGGGTTCCTTGAGCATCTAATGAATCTTAAATAATAAATGTGTTTCCCTGACTATTCACCATTGGAAGTTCTGAATTCCATTATAAATAAACTCATGACTGTTTGGTAACAACATTTTGCTATAAGAGTAATTTGTGAAAGATGTGCAAGCAGCCCAAGAATTCAGGTACCAAAATCACAAATGAAGAGACCCCCAGGGTCCTCATTAATAGGATGACTATAAATGATTTAAAATTGTAGTGAGGCAGATGCTTCTGTGGAACGACAACTACATGGGCATTATTGGTTTTAATAATACCTTTGAAGGAAAATCTTAATAAAACATTCCATTAGAAAAAAAGTTGGGGGGAGAGGCTATACTCCATACAAGCTAATCACCACTGTGAATTCCCTTATATTCTCAGGGAAGCAAGAGACCATATTTTTTTTTTTTTATGGCTTTTTTTTTTTTTATTTTTTTTATTTTGGTTTTTCAATTACAGTTGTCCCCTTTTCCCCCAATTTCTCTCCCCCACCCAGCCCAACAGACCATATTTTCATCAAAATATAAATCCTTATTACAGAGGGAATTTAGAACACTGGTTGGTAAAAAAGAAATAATTATTATATTATTTGTTCTAATTAGGAGTGCTAATTATTATATAAGTATAGTAATTATGGTTCCATTATAACTTCTAGTTTTCTCTTATGATTTCTAAAATTATCTCAATAAATGTGCAGGCTGAATTTTAGGGATTTTTTTTTTTTATGAAATCATCTTAGAGTAACTAGCACACAAATTTACACATACATTCATATTCAAACTAGTATTCTACTAGAAATATAATCATGTGTTTTTCCAAAAAAAAAAACTTTGAAGGTAGTTGCTTTTAAGAAATACACAAGGGTAAACAATTCACACACAGCTCTTAAAAATCAAAATTATCTCTTAGGTACATGTAACAATAATCAAAATATACTGAAATTTGTTTGCTGTGATTAACGTTACATACAAAGCAATGGACATTCCCAATTAATTAATACACTGTTTACTCCTTATTAACAGATATTAGACAAAGTGAACACATTACCTAAAAATACTACTACTGTGTGTTCTTTATAGATGAATAAATTTTTTCCATATATATGTTGTGTTTGTGTCTGTAATAGGTATCTGGAATTATATATAAATAATCTTTCTCTTTAAGAATTACTTCAGAGGAATTTACATTTTTCAAATTGATTTGATTAGTAAGTTCAAAATAATTTACATTTTAGTAGTGTTTCATTTAAGTAAAAAGTGATCTACAAAATACCTTTGCTTCATTATTACTTCCTTTTAACAAACACTTCATTTACTTTTTTTTTTTTTTTTTTTAATAATGGTTGTCGTAAAGTACAAGGAGTTATCTAATCCTCCAGGGCATCCTATGTGACCATCACCACAAACTAGTTAAGCTTACTTTGCTAAACCTCATCCATGCTCTATAATTCCAAACATGAATAGAACATCTTCATTTGGATGTCCTGCATTAATTAGTTTACCTCAAACTCAGCACATAAACACAAAACCCAAAGAAATGTTACATGCATAAAGAGTTTTCCTGCAGTATTAAGCAGTAGTAAAAATTAGAAATTATTTTAATAAATTTTCTTTCAAAGAGGGAATTTGAAATGTTTATATAAACTGTGGTAAGCATCCATCAGAAGCACATTTGACAGCAATCCAGTCATTTACATGATCATTCTTAGGATTCTGGAGGAACATGGAGGCAAAGATTAGAGAAACCATGATTATAATTTTAAAAGCACTATTAATAAAGGGCTGGAGAAAAACATTACAATTTTGAAATTTTTAATGTAAGCATTAAACTTCGCCCAAAATTATGAAATAGTTCAATGAATTTTAACTCTATCCTTTTTCTGTCTGTTCATGTCTAAAAATTTTTATATTGTTTGGCTTTTTCTTTGAGGGGTCAGCAACTAATACTATGTCTGGGGTAAATCGCCACCACTGAGATTTAGTACACTACACATAACTATTCCTGAACAGTATATGTACTTGAATTTTATCTGTCAATATAGCCTTATTACTAATAGCAATAATAAGCTCTTCAAAATTGTAAGAAAAATGTAAAGTTTCTATTTTATTTTCTCCATTCATTCACTTACCCATTTACTCAGTGGGCAAATCAACAGCCCATTCTAGAGAATGAATTTAAGTTCTCTGAGGGCAACACTGAATTCCCAGTACTAACCAGAGGGTCAGGAATCGACAGCATGCACAGATTTTTTGGAAGAGAAGAAGAAAGAAAGAAATGAAGGGGTGAGGAAGGGAAGGAAAAGATGGCATTCGGTATGTAGAAGGGAAAGAAAGGAAGAGGAAGAGAACACAGAATTAGAGTGAAGGCATGCTAACCTTTGAAATCAAACATCTCAGCTTGAATTCTGTCTACTGTTACTAGTTGAAAACTTGAATGTGCTTAAATTTTTATATTCCCTTTTCTTCATCAGTTAAAATGATAATCAAATGAGTTAGCCTCTGTATAAAAGTTAGCAGAAGTCCAACACATAGTAGGTGCTCAGTAATACTGGCCACCCTATCGATGCCTAACTACACTTTGAAAACTATATTTTTAAATCACTTCCAATGTTCTAATACTACAAATTTAAGCACTGTCAGTAAAGTTGGTCTGAACAGTGGTTGTCATTGTTAGCTGTTTTGAAGATTATTTAGCAAAGCCCAAAATTTAGCTTCATTTTTTTTCCCCAAAATGGCAATAAAACAAAACAGTGAATAGCAACTTTTAAGTCCAATGGCAACAACTCTAGTATTTGTTATTTGACCATAATAATCCACTAAGGGAAGTCAGATGGAAGGAAAAAAACCTTTGTATTTCATCTCAAACTTTGAGTTAGAAAAAAATATATAAACATATGTCTAGTAATAAATATAGAAAATGCATCAGGAAGCCATAGAGTGAATTCCTTTTGGGTTTAAGAAATCAATTTATAACAAAAATAATCTCCTGTTAACTTTGTGTCACTTTTAAGTTCACACATAGGTTTTCTAAAACTGGGGAATATTTGTATGCCTACCCATAAGTTTTAAAATAGCAGATAGATACAATTTTAGAAAATGACAAATAAAAATGAACCTTTTTTTTTTTCTCAAACCACATAACTGTGTAGTCACTCTTTCTGGGACATTAGCAGAATTCTTTTTCCAAGAAGTTCTTGGCACAGCATAGTGAAGGAAAGAAAAGCATAATTATATCTACAGAGGCAGACTAATATTGTGACAAGAGTAAATACTCTACGAAGTAGTAGATTTAAAAATCCTACAAATGTGTAAGAAATGTAGTACGCTGATGTATCTGTTGGTTTCCAATCCTAATTCCAACATGCTCCTGGGTCCTGAAGTCACCCCAAAGTTAGCAGTTTCTTCTGTAGAAATACTCAGATTATAATTCTTTGCCCTCCACTTTGCTACACATTAAACTCCACTGTATTTCCTTTTCTTTCCCTTCCTTATTGATCCCATTATACTTTTTCTAAACATAGCAAAAAGAAAAGTTAATGAATCCAGAGTTGTTGATATTATTCTGAAATAACTTTTAACTTACTAATCACTTTAAAACTATAACTTAAAAGTACATTTACATATAAAGAATAGGTATCATTAACTTTAAATTCCAAGAAACTCATTTGGATAGTCAGATAACATCATCCAATCTTTTAAACAAAAGATAATAAAAATTAAAAATTAAGAGTTATCAGAAATTCTACATTAACCTGTAGTATTGTAGAAGTTGCCATTCACTGGAATTCTCTATGAACTAAATACATCTCCTCTATGATAAAAATCATAAGGTTAATCATAAAATATGGAAAAATCTTGAACTGTTATTTTTAAAGGAGGATAATTACATTCAGTGTAAGCTCTTATAATTGTACTTCATTTCATTCTAACGCTATGAACGTTGGTTAATTTGCACATGATAAACATCACATGGTGGTGGCACCTAAGGCTGTTTTTGTGGCGGGAGAGTATGCAGATCAGCCACTGTACTTTCCTTTGTGTTACCTGGAAAAACCTGTTCCCTGCTCTGTGCCTCCATGTCATGATGTCACTGCTTATCTCCCTACCACCCACGTTCACAAAATCAGCAATGTCAACCATAACCTCTTATGTTTTTAAAAACTGGCATGATCACCTGCTGGTAATCTTATGCATGAGAGTAAAGTAGCATGCCGCTTTTGAAAAAAGCTGCCATAGATGATGACTTCACACTGATGAGAGTATTTAATTATTCTAGAGCTTATCATCGCCTAACAATTATCTGCTTCAGAAAATGCACTATACTTGTGAAATATCTATTTCTAGTGAGAGTCATGAAATCAGTTTGATAACCACAACTTCTGGTCAGCTATCTCAATAGAGCCCCTCTTCCTTATTATAATCTAACTTGACCACTTATACACTTATTTCATACTTCAGCTGTCGAACAAAGTGAAACTTCAAGTTATGAGGAAAAGAGGAACATCACATTTAAGTTTAGGCCCAGTGAAAACTGAATGAGCTGCTAAGAAATACACTATACCTAACCTATTGATAATCTGGGTATACATCTAAGATAAAACCCTATAACTATTAAAACTGTAACTGCTTAATACTTGAATTTGATGTTACTTTGTCTTATCTTTCTAAACTTGTTGTGCCTATTTTTTTGTTACTAACCAGAAAAATTCTCAGGAGTAAGATGTTTATAATGCAAAGATAAATTAAAGATCCTAAATCAAAAAGACAACAAGATTATTGGCAAGACAATATATTATTCAGTAATCTTCCCCAAGTTATTTTAAAAATAGACTAGCTAATTGGGGAAAAGAGTCTTAGGAGCAAAAGTAAAGCAAGGTCAAGTAAAGAGAATATGGTTCAGACTATAAACATCCAAATTACTGACATTTACTAGAAAATCTTTACTTCCTCTTTTCTCTTTCTCCCTGATAAGTCTGGCTAATTTTTCATAGGCTTTACTCTAAATATGCAATATCCATAGAACTTAAGCATAGAGAATAAAAGAGAAAATGTAAAACTCAGTATTTTGCCTATCAGTAAGTTTGATGAAAGAGTTTTGTGTGGGCTTTTGAATTATAGATGGATTTTATGCTTTTCTACTATTGCAATGCCTAGAACAACTGGGCCTAATCCCAAATACAAAAGCAAACACTTCCTCTTAAATTGATTAAAGGTAAACCAGATGATACTGCAGTGGTGAAAGGGGGCAAAGAAAAGTTATAACTAGTCAAGGTTTTATTCCTCTCTCTTACTCATGGTCCTTACATTGGGGAAGTAATGAGTCTTTCACACATTTGTTATTTACTTATTGGGGCTTTAGTGTCTAATTTGTGCCAGGCCACAGGGAGACACTGGAAATACAAAGATAAGTAAGATTCAGTCCCTGTATTTACGGAACTCAAAATTATATGGAAAAAGCCACAGAATTCTGTGATAACTTCTATAGAGACAGGTATGAAAAAGAGGCTACAAGAACAGTTAGGCAGAGGAGAAGAATTACTGGGGGCAGTTTTATGGTGAGGGACACAGGAGAGCTAGATTCTGATTTACTAATTCATTGGGAACGAGAATTTATCTGCCTTTGAGTGACGTCATTCATTAATGAATAAACTTGTATTCTTTCATGACCAATTTAGAAATCTTTAATATTTAGATACAATAATCTGACTGAAATAAGGAAGCTTCCAGGCATAAAATAGGCACTTAGAGAATTAAAATCAAATCATACTTAGCATATGTGTATATGTGTTAGGGGTGGGAGGGGGGTTGCATTGATTGTGTACAGTGTTTAAGTAACTGAGCATATTTCTGAATAGAAATAGGAAATGCTAAGGAGAAAACAAATTTTGTCTAGCATCTGAGATATAGGACCTGTTAATTTTAAAATCCACAGAATTATTGAGCCTATTCTGTCATCTACAAATTTGAATTAATGGAATTTGATAGCTGTCTTATATCATCCTAGCTTTACAGCATCTCCAGATTCAGTTTCAATCAACAATTTTTTGAGTTTTCATAACTGGGCTCCTGAGTTCTGCTGGAGGAAATACAACAACCATGTAGGCTGGTGCCATTGCAAATTTATGGTTTCCAAGCTCTCAAAACCACTCAGCAATTCTGCATGCCGCTGGTCAGCTGCCTCTGCCACTTCTCACAAAGCAGCTCTTCCAAATTTCAGCTCCTGTCTTAAGGGCCCTACCCATTCCTTTCTTGCCTCAGGCTTTTATTTCAGAACTCATTTGGCGACAAAGAACAATTAGAGGCCATCAAGCATGCACTCCTTTCAACGTCTTTTACTCCACTAACTCTACAAATGTTTAATCAGCATCTACCCTGTTTGCAGAGCTAAAGGATATCTCTCTCTCCTTCTCACGGTTAATTCCTCCTGGCATTCCAGTATTCCTAGCCAAGCTCCTTGAATTCCTCTTAGACCTCATTCCATGAATTTCCCCCTCATCTCACATCTCTCTCATTCTTCTAAATCCTTTGCCTCAGCCTTTAAACATGTTCAAGTCTCACCTTCCTTAAGAAAAGCAAACAAAACTCTTCTATATATACTGTACTATAAAATGGGTTTCCCTCACCCAATTTCACTAAAACAGTTTTCACAAAGTCAGCATGATCCTAAGTGCTAAATCCAAAGGTCTTTCCTTAGTCTGTAATTTTGTAACTATTTCTGAGGCATATGACACTCCTTGAAATTATCTCTTCCTTAGGTTTCAAGTAAAAACTTTTTTCTGATTTATCTTTTTCATTTTCTCTAGGGTTTCAGCTTCCTCTGTCTACCTCCTACCAATGGTGTTTGTTGAGGTAATGTCAGGGCCCATATACTCAATTCTGAGAGAATGTGACCAAACCCAAGGCTTTAACAGCCACCATATATTGACATCTCCCTAAACCTGACTCAGATTTCGCTCCACATTCTACCCTCTAGATTCAACAGCCAAGTAGATATAAACTCAAGGGTATCTCACAAAATTAAAGATGACATATCTTAGTCAGAAAATATAACCAACCTCCCAATTATATCCACAAGAAACTCAAGCCATACCTTATTTTTGCTACATATATCACACCAAATGCCAAGACTCATTAATTCTATTTCCTAACCAATTTTTTTTCATTTATTTCCCCTAGTACTTTCTCCCTATCTTTGCTGTAAGTCAAGACAACAGCATCTCTTACCTAGACCACCCAAGTGTCGCCCTACAAAGATTTGCCTGAATTCTGATCTAGAAGTTCTCCTATTTGTCCTAACAAGGATATGTGATTATTTCACTACCCTACTCAAAGTTTTCTTCAGGTTGACCCCTATCTATCTCTCATTTCATTTACTGCCATTTCTGCTCTAGTAACAATGAACTATCTCTATTCCTCCACATAAGATGTTTCCTCTTATGGCCTAATTCTGTCTGCCCAGAATGGCTTCTTTATGGCAAAATGGCTCATCTATTTGACAAAATTCCACTCAACTTCCAGGTCTCGGATGGAGTGTTCCTCCCTTCTTCACATAAACCACCCTTGTATTCCCTCCCCTGACTTACTACCCCTAACACACAAACGGATCTGGTAGTTTCTCCCATTTCTTTTCCTTTTGTCAAAACAACTTCTATAACTCTAGACCTTTCCACACTATATTCGGATTTGCTGAAATGTCTGTGCTTGCTATTCTGTTAGCAGGGCCAGGCAAGGTTTTCTTTACTTTGTAACACCAGTATCTCAAACCTTGCTCAGGTCATTGTAGGGACCCAACAATTTTTTTTTTTTCAATGATAAAAGGGCACTCTTTTTTTCTCTTTCTAGTCCCTTTTCTCTTTCCACACATCTATATGAATTGTATTTCTAAAAACAGATCTGATCAGGTTACATCCCGAATTAATCTGGAGGCAATGAGGAATCTCTGAAGGTCTTTCCAAGTACCTCAAGATCACATCCAAGTAACTACATGACCTACATGAACTTTGTTTCTCCATAATCACTTTCTATTCCTTCACCTTCAAGTTAGACATTCCAGGAATGTCAGACAACACGTTGTTTGATGCCTCCAGGCCTACACACTTGGGTCCTGCATTCCATCAGGGGCCACTTGGGAAAATCTCCCTCATCCTTCAAGACATTACACCTCGATAAAGCACTTATCTAGGCATCACACCTCTAGACTCCACCACTCTCACTCCAGGCTGAGTTGATCACCTGCCCTCTGGTGTACCTCTAACATAACTTGACATTTTTACTTCATGCACCTTAATTATTTGTTTAAAAGTTTGTTTCTCCTACTAGAATGTCAGTTCCTTGAGAGGCGGAGATATTACATTTATCTTTAAATCTTAGGCACATAAAAGTCCATGTTTCAAGTGCTAGCAGGGTGATTAAGAAAATAATAAGCATGTACAAACACAAAAATACAAATACATTCTAACCCATTTTAGTTGGCATTAATTTGTCTACATTTAAAACATTCTCTTCCTCCATTCTTATCATTTTTGTACTGGCACTTTAGAAACTATAAGAGGCTGCATTCTAATTATAATTACTTTGGATTCAATGTTTTGCCTCCCATATAATCATTTTTGGAAACAGTTACTCTTCAAAGACTGTTTGGGAAATTTTTCCCACTCTACTTCCAGAAAAAGGAGATTCTTTAAAGGTGTTTAATGAGCTAAACTGTACAGACCCAAAATGATACAGTAAATGGTAAGTCAGTTGAGTTTGAATTTTCAGATACTCCTTATTATTTCCTTAAATCAACTCAAAACAGCAATGCACTGGCACCACAGAGCACCTCTGTCCAAAAATGCTGTCTGTTTATAAATCAACATCAATTTGTTAACTGTTTTTACCCCTGGAGCCTAGATTAGTAATACTAATAAATAATATTAATCATTTCATTTAAAAACTAATTGGAAACAAAAACCATAAGAAAAAAAGATGAGGAATTGGACAAGATTTCTTTTAAACTGTAAAATGTCCTTATATAATACATCTCAAGAAAAAAAATATGACAAGTACCACTAGATAGAATTATTAAGATACTAAATATATTCTTCAATAAATTAATATGGATTACTAATGTATTTTACCAGAAGAACAGCATTCACATACACATTTTTTAAAAAACATGCCATTGCTATATTTATTCATTGCTGCAGTATTTTATAAAGAGTCATCCTTTTATGCCCACACTTTCAGTCACAATAAAATAGTGTTCTGACTGTACTCTGCTCTCTTTTGCCTCTGTCTTTACCGATATCAGCATCTAAAACACCTCCATTCTTATTTATGTATGAAAATATTTAAGTATATTTTGAAGCCCAGACCTCTCTAACAAAGTCACAAACAATAAACCTTCACTGAGCCCTTGAACTGAAGTGAAGGCATTTCTACTGGTCTTCCTACCTGTTACCTTGCATTCTTTCATAGGAAAAAAATTTAAAAGTATGGCTGCTTTCTTAAATGGACATTCATCCTGTCTATGGGAACTTCTGCAATTTGTCTCCATGTGAATTTGGTAAAAGACTCCATTTTAGCAGGAAAAATACAACTCACACTCTTCACTCTTTAATTTGTGTCCTAGGAAGCTAATAAAGAGATCTTGATTTTTTACAAAACCTGAGCTAATGAAAAAAAAAATATGATGGAAAAATTATAGAGAGATGTTACAACATCTCTTCATCTGCAGCTCTTAAATAGTAGCAACCAATGTTTCTAAGAGGTTAGCAGAACTAAGGATGCATGATAACCCTGGAAACCTTCATTTGGCTCTATAGTTCACTGTCATTTTCGAAACAATTAGACGAAATTAAAAAGAATAAAAAGTTAAATAAAAGTTTTGTTAATTTGAACAATTTCTCAAACAAAGGAGGAAACTGTCTACTTCATTAGATTAATGCAATCTAGCACATTCAGTTCCACTCTAATGCCCTCTAAGAATGAATGTATGTGTTTTTAGGGAAGCTGATTTTTCTTTTACTTTTTTTCTTTTTTAAGATTTTATGTCTCTTAGAAAATCAATTTTTTACAAAGAATTATTTCTTTTTTTTTTCAGATTTAATGTGTTTTATTGATTAAATTATTACATTTGTGCCAATTTCCCTTCCCTCTGCTCCCCTCCACCCGGTGGCCCCCCTCCCTCCAGTTGTCCCCCCCTTTTAGATTATGTCCATTAGTTGTGCATACAGTTCCTCCTAACCTCTCTCCGTCTATTCCATTCCCTCCTACCATGATCCCCAATTCCTATATCATCTCCCTCCCTCTCCCCACTCCCCCTCCCTGTTGACCTCCCCCCAATATGCTTCCCGTACCCACAGTTCCTTTTCCACTCTCGTTGCCTGTTTAGTTTGCCTTTGTTTCATCTCCCTAGCTTCTGTTTTTTAAACCAGTCCCTTTAACATCTCATATAACAGTGGTTTGGATCTAATGAACTCTTTCAGTTTTATTTTGTCCTGGAAACACTTTCTCTGTCCTTCTATTCTGAATGACAATTTCGCTGGATAGAGTATTCGTGGTTGTAGGTTTTGGATTTTCATTACTTTGAATATTTCTTGCCAGTCCCTTCTTGCCTGTAGGGTCTCTCTTGAGAAGTCAGCTGATAGTCTAATTGGGACCCCTTTGTACATAATTCTTTTCTTCTCTCTTGCTGCTTTTAAGATTCTCTCTTTATCTTTAATTTTTGACATTTTGATTATAATGTGTCTTGGAGTGGTTCTCCCTGGGTCCAGTCTCTTGGGAACTCTCCTTGCTTCCTGGACCTGCAAGTCTATTCCCTTCCCCAAGTCTGGGAAGTTCTCCTTTATTATATTTTCACTCAATTTTTCAAGTTCTAGTTCATCTTCCTCGCTCTCTGGCAAACCAATGATTCTTATGTTGGGCCTTTTATAGCTGTCCCAGAGGTTTCTGATCCTCTCATCGTTGCTTCCCATTTCCTCTCTCTGCTTTGGTTGACTGCTTGTTCCTTCTCCATATTCCAGTTTGTTGAAATGAACTCTGGATTTTTTTTCCTCACCATCTGTCTCGTATGTGGTTTTGTTCCTTTCGTTATGAATGTTTTTCGCTTCTTTCTTATCTTTTTCCTGCTCTTTTGTGAATTCTGTAAGCCACCTGATAACAATGGCCCAGAACTGAGCCTCTGACAGGTTTCTTATCTGTTCATCTGTCAGGTTCTCTATCTGTTGCCTGGTGAGCTGTGCTACCGGGATTTCTATAGTTGTCTGCCACATTTTGACAGATGCGTTTTGTTTTCTTGGGCCGGCTGTAAGGGGCAGTGCCTGTGTACGCGTCACAATTCAGTGACTGGCGCCTGTCTGCGACCTATTTCGCAGCCCTGTGGTGCTTTCTTTGGGGGCGGGGGTCCAAGATGGATTCACACAGTTATTCAGCTAGGAGACCGGGATCCGTCCTCCCACCCCCCTGGGCCTCACTGTTCAAGGCGATGCGCCAGGGGCTTGACCGCAGCCGGGATTCCTCGCCGCCCCTCCGCTCCAGGTGCGACCGCAAACAGCGCTGCCCTCTTTAACTCTTACCTGCCCAAATGGCACCGCTGGTTTATAACTTCATATGTTGGGCTTCCGTGTAGTTTTATTTTCTGGAATTTCTAGTTATCCTTTGTTTTGAAGTAGTTGTATTAATCTCTAGTTGTAGAGGGAGACCTAGCGTGTCCGTCTAAGCCTCCATCTTGGCCGGAAGTCAAGGATTATTTCTTATTGTTAATAAATTGGAGACATAAAAACATATTAGCTAAGAATAAACTCTTCTTGTAGAGTTTATCGATTAGAACAATCTAGCCTTTTCATTCAGTAAATGTTTTTTCACTTTTTCTCTGATGAATTAATCTTCTTTCTTTTTTATGATTTTTAAAAAAATATAATATTATTTTGAATTAGTTTCAAGTGTAGAGCATAGACACTCATACACTTAAAGTGTTTCACGCAGTATTTCCAGCACCCACCTGGCACCATTCATAGTTATTACAATATTATTGGCTATATTGCCTGTGCTCTACTTTACAACCCCATGACTTTTGGGGGGAAGATTATTCCTGAAAGGTGTTTAATGAAATAATTCTATATGAACCTAAAATGATATGATAAATGTTAAATTATTTGAGCTTATATTTTTGTACTCTCATGGACCACTATAAATACATTAGAATTATTTCTAAAATAAAAAGGCCATCATTTCATCGTTTGTCAACTGAGAAAGCCATTTCCCACAGCAAAAAAAAATATTTTTTAAATCATATATAAAGATAAAATTATATTAAAATGCTATAATACATGGATTTGGAAACTTGTCAAGGGTAGATATGGATTTTTGCAGATTTTTCTTTCAAAGATATACCAAGCATGCCAAGATTTTTAATTATTTGATAGTCGACTGCTGTAAGCAAAAAATAACAACAACAAAAAAAAACTATGCCTAGTAATTCAGGACTGCCAACATATTATATTTTAAACTATTTCATAAATATTGCTCATACAGTATGTCTAATAGATTTTGCATACTTTTTCTTATCTTTAACACATACAATCTACTAAAACTCTCAAACTAAATGAAATCATAATAAGAATGAAACTGGCAAAATCTTTTAGTTGGCCTATATTACCTGGAAAAACTAGTAAAATGGAGCTCATGACTCTGAATCTCCATATATATTGAAAATAAACATGTTTTATATTCAAGTAATTTAGTTAGACTCACAGATTGATAATTTTGAAAACTTATCTATATTTAAAAACTTAAATGCAACAGAGAAGTACAATAACATTTTAAAGACATTGTTTTAGAACTATGCATTTTCAATTCAAACATACCAGAACCAAGAAACAATGGCAATAGAGAAAACTGCTGTTTCATCATCAGAGTTTCACAGCTATTTTAAATGTAAAATAGGACCAAATTTTCCATATACTTTTATATACGTAGTCTAGTTTATGGCCCTTGACAATGAAAAATTGAGAAACACAGTTTGTGATTTTAAATGTATTCATAAAGTTTACTTGACAGATCATTTTGTACTCTGTCTTCATGCATTAGAAAGTATTTGTAGAATAAAAGCATTAAGAACAAAACAATCAACTTAATAACAAAAGCAAATGAGTAGGGACCGCATGGCAACAATCAGAACTCTTATCATTTACTATACCAACATCTCAGAGCTAGATTGAACTTGCAAGTTTGTATAACCCATCATCAGATAGGTCAAGACAAGCTCATTTTATCTCCCCACCAAACCAGTTACTTAAAAGTTTCCATCATTAAACACATACTAACTCATCAATGTCCTTCATTTACTTTCACAAATGTTAAGAAGTGTCTTACAATGTTTATTCCTGTGGGAAAGTCAAGAATATGAAACAGGTGATATTTTCAGCCCCAGTTCTGCAAATAAAGGAAGTGAATGATCAGATAAAGAGAATTATTCTATACAACAGAGGGGTCAGTTTCAAACAGTTATTTGAAATCAGAACTTTAGGTGTCTCAGATAGTTTCCAAAGGCCATTATTAAAGGACAGAGTAAAACCTTATAGAATATAGCACTACATCTCTATTGCCTAAAAAAAAGAAAAATCTCTATAATTCAGACATAGTCATATGCACATGATAGCAGTAGTAATTAAGCATAGGCTATTAAGCCTCTTATCACCAAAGCAAACAAAATCTTAAAATCTGAATTAACTTATCACCTCTTTGGCACAAAATATTTACACATCACCATATATATTGATGATTGTTTTTAATTCATGGCTTCTAAAATACTCTGGGGTTACTTTCTGTTTCATTATCACTGTAAAGGGACATAACGGGACTTCCTCCCTTCCAGCAGATCCTGGTATGCCATGACATATCCCCTAGTCTAAGTGGCAGGAATCCATCTCACTGACTTAGAGAAGGAATCTTATGAAAATAAGAATCAAACCCTTCCTTGAGTTTAATAAACTGAAGCTTTTGAATTGCAATGATCTGGTTTTTAAGCTTCAAAAGTCTTATAGACTTAAGCTATATGGTTATGCCATCAACTAAAGATCTAGAAGACTTCGGAAAAGTTGGTTATTCCTCCCACACTCAAAACTATCCAAAAGTTCCCCTAAGAGGAAGAGACACAAATTCAGAGAAGCTGTGTCCTGAGGTGGGCACATTCTGGTGAAAGCTAGAAACCTGCAGACAAGTTCATGCAGAAAAGTATCTGTGAAATCTTTATCAAAGGCAAGAAGAATCATAAGAACTCAGAGGTTTCCCATATGCAGCATGAAATTGGAGCAGAATAAAAATCATGAAGCCATTATTATATGAAATGTTAAAGGGACTTAAGGAAAAGATCAAAACTATGAACATTAAAATAACAAATTTACAACTATCAAAAATTGAATCTAAAAGACAAACTAAGCAAACAATCAGAACAGAAACAGAATTATATATATGGAGATCAATTAGAGGGTTATCAGCTGAGAGGGGGTAGGGAGAGAAGGGGGGAAAAGTTGCAGGGATTAAGAAGTAAAAATTGGTAGGTACAGAATAGGCAGGGGATGTTAAGAACAGAATAGGAAATGGAGTAGCCAAAGAACATATATGCATCATCCATGGATGTGAACTAAGGGGGGGATTGCCGGAAGGAATGGGGGTACCAGTTGGAGGGGGGCAAAAGGGGAAAAACTAGGACAACTGTAATAGCATAATCAATGAAACATATTAATAAAAGAAACTTCCATAAACCAAAACCTATGAACATGGTTTTTATTTTCCTCTACTTTTCTGTGTTGTTCATTTTGTGTCTTCCTGAAATTTAGTTGAATTTTTAAAAGTAATATTAAGTAATTCAGCAACTCAAATTCAAATAAACATAAGTGTTTTCAATTTTAATAACATGATTAAGGTGTATTAGTGTCATGATATTGAATCAAATAGATGGAATAATTGAAACATATTTATTTTTTATATAAATGACTAAGGAATTATCTGATATACAGCCACTTTTCTAGAAAATAATGATTAAAATTTCTGGTTGAAAATGAAAAGGAAAAAGATGTAGGAGAAATGTATGAAGTTCACCTCCAGCTGGAGACGCACTTTTAAAAAATAATAGATTTCTTTTAAACTCACATTAGAAGAATTTGATATGGATAACAGCTAAATGAAAGGTAAAAGATGCAAATAAAACAAAGTTACCCTTGATTTCATCTAAAATTATTAATATATATTTTCCTATAGGATGGTGTGATTATTCTACTGGAATAAGCCATAGAGAGAAAAGCAAATTAATTCACTTTCATGCCTAAAATTCTTATAGAATATAGTTCTATATCTCAATTGCCTTCACTGTATATTTTATAATTTAGAAACAATCAATATTAAGAACCAGTAGTTTAAGATATATCTGAAGAAATTACCTAGAATGTAGCACAGATGGATAAAGAGATGAGAAATATGATGGAGAGGTAATGAGATATTAAGTAGGAGTTAAATAGAAGAAAATACACATATGTAATCAGGATTCCAGAAGAACACACAGCATGTGAAAAAGTGAAAATTTTCTAAGAAATTATGGCACAGATTATTGAGAACTGATGAAAACCAATCCTCA
This sequence comes from Furipterus horrens, assembly GCF_987537825.1. Taxonomy (NCBI): domain Eukaryota; kingdom Metazoa; phylum Chordata; class Mammalia; order Chiroptera; family Furipteridae; genus Furipterus; species Furipterus horrens. Next base: position 74,186,694 of record NW_028327175.1, read on the forward strand.
GATCTAAAGAGCCCAATGAATTATAAGTATAATAAAAAAAAAAAATCCACACCTCATTCAATACATCATAAAACCCCATTATATGAAAGACAAAGAGAAGATGTTAAAACCTGCCTGAAAGTAAAGACAAATCATCCATAAAGAAATATTAATTAAGTCTCACAATGACGTCTTAAAAGCAATAAAGGATTTCAGAAGAAGACACTAAAATATCTTCATTGAGAGGAAAGAAAATAACATAAACCAGAATTTTATACTCAGCCAAACTATCTTCCAAAAGAACAAGGATAAAGTAACTATATACTCAAAACAACAAAAACTGAAAGAGCCTCTCATTAAAGGATATTCTAATGAACACCATGGAGTAGGAAGGATAGAAATGTAAAAGAAATGGTAAGCAAAAATACTGGTAAATATATGGGTAAATCTATATAAGCATCAATTGTATAAAATAGTAATTTCTCATGGGAAAAGGGAAAGGTAAGTTTGGCAAAAAGTATATATTAATTAGCTTTATACTTTGTTAAGTATGTATATTAAAATAGTGAAGGTAACTATTAAAAGAACCAACACTGAGAATATATCTTCCTAACAGAGAAAAAACAAATGTTAGTGAATACAAATGGAAGTAAGAGGAAATGGGGGAGGAGGGAGGCAGGGTAGGAAAGTGAAATAAATAAAAATAATAATAACTTGGTAAAAAAAATCCAATATATTAGAAGTCCCATAAATGCAAATGGATTAAGCTCTGCAGCTAATATTAAACTCTTTAAAAGAAAGCCAATGTGCTATATTAATATCAAACAAAAGACACCTGAAGTGAAAAGCATTAACAGGGAAAAAAGTCATGACAGAACAATTAAACATTCTCCTCAACAGAAAAATACAGAAATTCTAAAATTGTAAGAACCTAATAAAGTGACCTAACACAAAAAGTTATACAATAAATAAGAAATAAAACTGTTATCATTCACAAATGCTATTGTCTATGTAGAAAACCCCAAAACACCTACAGCTAAATTAATAAGAATTTCAAAGTTGTCAGGTACAAAAATTAACATTAAAAAGTTTACTATATTTCTACATACCAGCAAGAGTCAGAAAACTTTTTTAAAAAAATATCATTTGCGAAAGAAGGGGAAGGGTTTAGTCAAGGAACTAGAATAAATGACCCATGGACACGGACAACAGGGTGGGGACTGACTGTGGGAGAGGAATAGGGTGGGCTGGGCAGAGGAGATCAAGTGGGGGGAATGGGACAACTGTAACAGAACAACAATAAATTGGGGGAAAAAAAAGAAAAAAGTACCATTTGCCATAGAGACATGTCTAGGAATAATTAGCAAAATATGTACTAGTTCTTGGTGAAAACTATGAAATCTTTTTTAAAAATTAAAAAAGCCCTAAATAAATTGAAAAACAGGCTCTCTAATCCAGGAAATGCAAATTAAAACTACAATAAGATTTCTTTTTAAGCCTCACTAGTTTGAACAATAATTATAAGGTGGTCTCACAAGCTTTGTGAGAATATGGGACAAAAGGACTGTTGTTTTAAGTGTAAATTTAGTCTGCCACTTTGGAAAACAGTTTGGCACGTCACTGGGCAGAGGAACATGCACAATCCTATAATTCACCAGTTCCACTCCTAGCTGTATGCCCTTCAGAAACTGTTGACATGTGCTTGAGAATTGTGTATAAAGAATATTCACATCAGCAGCACTGCTCGTAATAGCCAAAACTGGAAACAAACCAAATAAATACAAACAATATAAATAAATAAATAAGTGCATCCAGAGATAACAGATTACTACTGCATGGAGGTTTCAAATGACACAACAGGTTGCATTGATCCTCGATATTAGCATATGTAATTCTGATGGCTGCCACCAAGTGGTGCTATTGGTTCTGATGAAAATATAGAATGTTGAACTAAATAAAAATAGGTTACAACAATATCATTATTATTACCAATGAAATGCTTACTATGTGTCAGTCACTCTGTTATGTTAAGACATTATCACTCCTCATGACTCATGAGCAAACTTGGGGTTTCTCATTTTCCTCATAATAAAACCAAGACTCAGTCACTTTGTCAAGGTTACATAGCACATGGCAAAAGGTGGAGTTCTACTTATACGACTTCTATGCCTGTTCTTTTCAAATCACTGTTTTGTGGCATATACCACAGTGCAGTGTAGAATGACAGTGTCTTATAGACATATCATATCTCATTCAAAAGCCTACCCTCGTGGTAGGCACCCATCTGATTAGTTCTCTTTATAGCCTTCAAAATAAACATTCTATTTAAAAATACCTGAATTATGTATGGAATAAACCCTTTAATTTCTATAGCCTTTTCATATACATGATATCATCTAAACCTTATAACAAATTCTCTGAGGGAGCTGTGTAAGAGACAAACTGAAATAAAGGACTGCTGAGTTAGATGATCCAGACTCAAAATCAACCACACTGAACTAATCTGAGCCCTGGAGGAAGTCATTTAATAAGGTACATACTATGGGCTTTTATGGAGGAGAAGGAGACTTTTATTAAAGTCAAAATAGCACAACTAAATAAATGATTAAACGTTAATTACTACATATAAACATAAGAGAAATTGCCATTTGAAGGATGTCTTAGCTACAAAATTTCTCCTTCAAAGATAGCTTTTGACTGGCGCTTGGTTTCTCACTACTTGGATATCTCACCCATTTATATAACTTAAATGTAAGTCAATCTTACATTGAAATTTCCTCAGACTCTACTTAGAAGTGTGTTAAGCATGTGTTAAGCATAAAAGAGCTGGGCTCTAGTACTAGCTTCATTTACTACCCTAGACACATGAGACTCTTTGGACATACATGACAGTGGCTGCAATTTAGCATCCCAAACACCAACCCAAGTATCACAGCCCACATTCTGTACTTTCGGGAAGTCATATTCATTCCTTTTCATATGAAGTGCAAGTTAATTATCCATTAATTTATTACGAATGAGAAAAAACAGCCTTAACTTTAAAATATCCCACATTCTCTATGAGTTTTCTTATGTACCATGTGGCTTGTGTTTTTAAAACACTCCTTTTTCCTGCTCCTAAGTCTAATGTATTAAAGAGAGAAAACCACTGACAGATAACTCTTGGGAGATTTCCCCTAATCCTATGCCCCTTAACTTTCAATCTTCTATATGGTTAGGGGTCTCACGCTCATTTGTTTGCTTTTAATTTTTAATTTTGAAAAAATTTCAAACATACTGAAAAGAAGAAAGAGGATGCCTACAACCTTTCACACAGATCAATTGTTGACATTTCACGACATTTGCCATTTTGCTCTCTCAACATACATTGTATTATTATTTTTTTACAGAATCATTTGAAAGTTTCAAACATCTAACATTTTATCTATAAATACTTCAAAATATATCTCCTAAGAACTAGGACATTCTCAAATCTCTTAAATCACAGTATCATTATCACACCCAAGAAATTTAACTTCAATACATTTTTCTCTTATACAATCTCTACTTGTCCCAATTAAGTACTTAACACATTCCTTTCAGTCCAATGATCGTGCATTGCATTTAATTGTCAGGTTTAACTTTTGCTCTTGCCTTTCATCATACTGACATATTTTAAGAGTCCACATCAATTGTCTTAAAGGATGTCCCATAATCTTGATTTGGCTGATCACTTCTTTGCAATTAAATTCAGATTAAGTATTTATTTATTTATTTTGGCAATCAGACTATAGTAAATGCTGTAATATGCACAGGATAACATCCAAAGACCCATAATGTCCAGTTTCTTCATTGTTGATGGTGAGGATTGATCATTTGATTAAAGTAAGTTCTGCTGGATTTCGCCATTGTAAAAGCAGCTTTTGCCCCTTCACAATCAATAATCTGTGATGTTACAAAACTATCTTTTCCCCAACAACTTTCCACACAATGATTTTAGCATATTGGTAATTCTGTTAACTTTAGTTTTTATGTGTGCCCCTCATTCCTTATGGTTGCTGTATTAACCCAATCTATCCTTCTCAGAATGCCTGATTAAGTAACATACCATAAGGTTCTTTTGTGAGGCCTATTATTTTAGCACAAGTTTGCTGAAGTCTTCAGTGTACAGTACTTTTGTGTCCTTTCTATATCTTTAAACTTCCTTCAAATAAGAACATCAACTATCTTATTTTACATACTAGTTACTTCATAATTCATATTGGACAAACTCGTATCTGCTTGCCTTACAAAAAGGATAAGAAATCATCCAAATACAAGCAGAACCAAACTAACCCTATCAAACTTGAGCCCATCTGTGTCATTGATTAATAAAAAAAAAAAATCTCTTTGCTTCACAAAATTACAGGACAAACTGTCAATCAAATCCTTCAACTTGTCTCCGAAAGGATGTGTACTAGGTTGTCTGTCATATCTCAGCATTCTATATTTGCTGTGGCTCATACTTCATCAGCTCTAATGAAGCAAGCTGCATAGAAAGGTGAGATAAGGTTTCTATCAAAATCTTAATTCCCAAATCAGAAGTCAAGAGGGCATTCCTAGAAAGAACACAGCCATCTATAGACACCCTGTAGAAACTTTTGCTTAGACAGATAATTACAACAGTAGAACTTTCTGAGAGTGTAACTATAACCTAAGCTTAAATATTATCCATAAAAATCAAAACCAGTGTTTCTAGTATGCAAAATAGAAATGCAATTTAAATAAGGGCACCTATGTTTCTACTTATATTTTCTTCCTCTGTAAAAAACCTGACAGACTTTTAAAATAAGTGATCTAGGAATAAACAATATGCATTAATCTCTCCAATAATGAACACAATATGTTCCAATGACACTCTTTATTCTCTGGAACTTTAATGTCAAAGGTAAAAAAAAAAAATAGACTTAAATGATAACGTTCTTCCACAGGGAAGCCTAAATGGTCCACAGAAATCACAGTGAGCAAAGAATTCTAGTCTCAACTTTGCCACTGTATTCAGTTTCTTTATCTACAAAAAAGAGATAAGACTTAATGAGTTCTAAGGATTTATATTCAAAGTCATCTATGAAACTGAATATATAGGTGACTAGGATATAAATATATAAGTAGATACTAAAATAAAATAACTTCTTGCATTCCCAAAGAATTAACCAGAAGCACAAGATTTAAAAAGGTATCAAAAATACTTAGTAATCAAAACAATAGTTTCGTGCAGTATTTTAAAGAATAAAAATTAATGAAAACATCAAGGATGAACAAAATATAAATTTTTTCCAAAGATGGGTCAATGTTGTTTGTTGTATGACCCTGCATTATTATACAGCAGGAATCAGCACTTCCAATCAGCTATTGCCAGTTCCCTGTGCACAAGGCTTTTCTCACCAAGGTTTATTAGTGTTGATAACGTTGTCCAAAAGAGTGGTCAATGTGCTTTATATATCTTACTTTTTGACAACAGAGCTTTTATTTTTCTACTTGATACAAAATATGAGAGAACATGTTTTAAAACATTTTTGCCTCAAGCTCAGCAGGGCACTGGATTTAAGGATTCATTCTTTCAGTGGGTAAAGCACCAAAATATCAAAAACTAAAAAACTCTATTCCAGGTGCTTTTAGTCCCATAGAAATGAAGTCAGTTTTACAAACAAACAAAGTGAAATACAAAGAACCATCGAAAGAAAACCAAAATCCTAGAATTCAAGGAGGGCAGAGCTTCCTCAGTTGGGAAAATGAAAAATAGGAAAAGACCACAGAAGTAGTGTAGGGTCCCAGATTTAGCAAATAAAAATACAAACATTACATGAGAAATACAGTGGTGAACAAAAGTAGGTTTACAGTTGTGAATACATAAAATATAGAGTTTATTCTTATACTATTATTGTACTATTTTTCCATACAAACAACTGTAAAACTACTTTTTCCTACCCCTGTAATTATATTAAAAAGTATCTGTTCATTTTTATCTGAAATTCATAATGAACTTGGACTTGCTGTATTTTATTTGGCAACCCTAAAGTGGTAGGTAGCATACTTGCGGAATCTTAAAATATGGATCTAAATAAGAAACTTTTATTTTACTCTTTTGAGACTGCTATTCAACAAATAGAAACCACTATGACACAAGGCACTGAACTGAATTCAAATTCAACTGTGGCACCAACTAGCTAGATAACACTAGATAAGTTATTTCCATGAACTTGCATTTTTCCCCTCAATATAATGACATTATTTGCCCTACATACCTTGCAGAGTTGGTAGGCTCAAGAAACCTAATATTTCTGAAAATGCCTTATGAACTATAAGTATCAGTGAAGTAAGAATTTAAGATAAAATATTGTTTTTTTGTGGAAGCCACCATCTATACTGTTTCACAGTCCCATGAAACAGCAATTAATACAAGGACCATGGCACCTATGACCAAGAGTTTGGAAATTTCAATGAAAAATATCAGTGACTAACTTGCCTTCTTGAACACGAGGCTTTATTCGAAGTTTGCACCACCCTCTGGTAAAGGGTAAAATTAATGAGAACACTCATCTCCACTGCTGTCAGGACTGTGTACAGATGATTAATTATTATGTAAAATGTGTCAAAGAACTTTATTTTTTTTTAATCCAACATGCACAAACACCTTTGACACTGATATCTGTGTGTCCTACTTAGGTGTCCAGGTCCCAGTCAACTTGTAAAATTTCCTTCTTGCAGGCAGTGTTGTTTCCTTCTCCAGGTTGGGTAATAATTCCCACATATCCCAAAGGCCCACTAGTCAAATCTCCTAATGGGATGTCAGGTTAATGTCAGGGTAACACTAGTAACAAAGAGATTTATTCTACTGTGCTCCACCTTCCACCAAACACCACTGATGTGAACACTTGATTTGGAAGATAGGATTAGTAACTTCAAAATAGTAGGATGGAAGAAACAAGGGAAAAGGAAATACAGAAACAGAGTTGGGTAAATTTAAGAGAGGAAAGAAGAAAATGCTGTGGAAAGGATTACAGATAATCTCAAAGATGAAATGAGAAAATTGAGAGAGAGAGAGAGAGATGAAAAAGAAGACCAAAGGATGATAGAAAAGGAGTTGAATGAAAGGAGTGAAAAAAGGACACATGGAGATTTACCCAATTATTACTCCTGAGCAGACCAACCAACACCAGAGAAATAAGGCAGGACTGCAATCCTTCCAGACCTTTCTAAAAGCAAGAAGCCAAAGATTGGAGTAAAAAAACCAGGGATTTCCATAAATTTAAGCAGTAAGTGTCAGAGATAAAAAACAAATCAGGCTTCCCTTCAGACTTAAAAGGAAAAACAACCTAGATTTGCCACTTTCTTCTAATTAGCTGCCAGTAAACTGATCTAATAAAACTAATATTCATGGTAAACTAATTAAATCATTTTATAAACAAAGTAGAAAAATAAATTACACATTTTAAAGTTGTCTTCAAGTGAAGTTTCTACAAAAAAAAACTGAGATACTTTATAAAGCTGACTTTTATAGTTGTTTGTGGTTTCCAATTAGAGATAGGTTAATACAAATTTTAGTATCGGCCTCTAGAATTAACTTCCAAGTACACAAGGCTCTCTGAGTTTGAACAATGAAATAAATCCTGACTAGAAGATCCCAGAAATGTACAATAACAATTTATCTTGATTTCTGATGAAACTACTAGTGTGTGCCTTTCTAATTTCCCTACCTTCCAGTCTATAACTGATTATCTGTAAGTAAACATTCAGCATACCATGAAAGTTCAGGTATAAATTAGTCTTAGAATAAATTCTGATTTAGAACAAAAAATAAAAATAAAATTTTATCAAAGAATCCATCTTGTCACATATATTTTACACAATCAGGTTACTTTCAAGTGTGATTGTATTTCAATCTCCACATTTTGTTTTTTTCATTTATAGCATACTAAAATTAAATGATTCTTAAATACTGCCTGGAAAGCTAGGTGATTATAGAGGCTTTTTCCAAAAAGGCACCACTGATTAAAATAATTTTAATTTTATAGAAGCTACTTATATATAGTTCTGACCAGTTGTATACAGTCTTACCCAGCATAAATTATTAAAAGTTACAGTGAATATTTTCTATAGCCCTACTAAAGGATTTCCTTATAATAAGCATTATATCATGCTATAGTTATTCATTCTTTTTTTTTTCAGATTTAATGTGTTTTATTGATTAAAATATTACATTTGTGCCAATTTCCCTTCCCTCTGCTCCCCTCCACCCGGTGGCCCCCCTCCCTCCAGTTGTCCCCCCCTTTTAGATTATGTCCATTAGTTGTGCATACAGTTCCTCCCAACCTCTCTCCGTCTATTCCATTCCCTCCTACCTTGATCCCCAATTCCTATATCATCTCCCTCCCTTTCCCCATTCCCCCTCCCTGTTGACCTCCCCCCAATATGCTTCCCGTACCCACGGTTCCTTTCCACTCTCGTTGCCTATTTAGTTTGCCTTTGTTTCATCTCCTTAGCTTCTGTTTTTTTAAACCAGTCCCTTTAACATCTCATATAACAGTGGTTTGGATCTAATGAACTCTTTCAGTTTTATTTTGTCCTGGAAACACTTTCTCTGTCCTTCTATTCTGAATGACAATTTCGCTGGATAGAGTATTCGTGGTTGTAGGTTTTGGATTTTCATTACTTTGAATATTTCTTGCCAGTCCCTTCTTGCCTGTAGGGTTTCCCTTGAGAAGTCTGCTGATAGTCTAATTGGGACCCCTTTGTACATAATTCTTTTCTTCTCTCTTGCTGCTTTTAAGATTCTCTCTTTATCTTTAATTTTTGACATTTTGATTATAGTGTGTCTTGGAGTGGTTCTCCCTGGGTCCAGTCTCTTGGGAACTCTCCTTGCTTCCTGGACCTGCAAGTCTATTCCCTTCCCCAAGTCTGGGAAGTTCTCCTTTATTATATTTTCACTCAATTTTTCAAGTTCTAGTTCATCTTCCTCATTCTCTGGCAAACCAATGATTCTTATGTTGGGCCTTTTATAGCTGTCCCAGAGGTTTCTGATCCTCTCATTGTTGCTTCCCATTTCCTCTCTCTGCTTTGGTTGACTGCTTGTTCCTTCTCCATATTCCAGTTTGTTGAAATGAACTCTGGATTTTTCTTCCTCACCATCTGTCTCGTATGCGGTTTTGTTCCTTTCGTTATGAAAGTTTTTCGCTTCTTTCTTATCTTTCTCCTGCTCTTTTGTGAATTCTGTAAGCCACCTGATAACAATGGCCCAGAACTGAGCCTCTGACAGGTTTCTTATCTGTTCATCTGTCAGGTTCTCTATCTGCTGCCTGGTGAGTTGTGTCACTGGGATTTCTATAGTTGTCTGCCACATTTTGACAGATGCGTTTTGTTTTCTTGGGCCTGCTGTCGGGGGCAGTACCTGTGTACTCGTAATGACCCAGCGACCGGCGCCGTTTGGCGTCACAAGTCAGCGACCAGCGCCTGTCCGCGACCTATTTCGCAGTCCTGTGGTGCTTTCTTTCTTTGGGGGCGGGGGTCCAAAATGGATTCACACAGTTATTCAGCTAGGAGACCGGGATCCATCCTCCCGCCCCCCTGGGCCTCACTGTTCAGGGAGATGCGGTGGCCGCTCTCCCCAGCGCTGGGGTTGCGCACTGCCAGGGGCTTGACTGCCGCCCCGCCGCTCCGCCAACAGCTTTGCCCTCTTTAACTCTTACCTGCCCGAATGGCACCGCTGGTTTATAACTTCATATGTTGGGCTTCCGTGTAGTTTTATTTTCTGGAATTTCTAGTTATCCTTTGTTTTGAAGTAGTTGTATTCCTCTCTAGTTGTAGAGGGAGACTTAGCGTGTCCGTCTAAGCCTCCATCTTGGCCGGAAGTCCTAGTTATTCATTCTTAAGTCTGTCTTTCCCCTTACTGGTGCCTATGAGCAACTTAAAACATTACAGGCAGACCTCATTCTACTGAGCTTCACTTTATTGTACTTTGCAGATGTTGCATTTTTCACAAGTTGAAGATTTGTGACATTCCTGCATTTAGCAAGTCTATTAGTACCACTTTCCCAATAGCACTTGCTCACTTCATGTCTCTGTGTCACATTTTGGTAATTCTCATATTTCCAAGTTTTCCATTACTATTACATTTGTTATCGTGACCTGTGATCAGTGATGTGATATGTTACTACTGTAATTGTTTGGGGGCACCACAAACCACACATATATAAGGTGGCAAATTAATTAAATGATTGTGTTCTGACTGCGGCTTGGACCAGCCACTTCTCCCTTTCCTCAGGCCTCCGTATTCCCTGAGAAACAACATTGAAAATGGGTCAATTAATAACTCTAAGTGTTCTAAGTGTTCAAGAGAAAGGAAGAATTGCACATCTCTCACTTTAAATCAAAATTTAAAAATAATAAAGCTTAGTGAGAAAGGTACAGTGAAAGCAGAGATAGGATGAAAGGTAGGCCCTCTTGAACAAAACAGCAGAATTCTGAGTGGAAACAAAATGTTCTTAAAGAGGATTAAAAAAGCTACTGCAGTAAACAGATGAATGATAAGAAAGAAAAACAGCCTTATTGCTGTGTGGAGAAAATTTTAGTGATCTGGATAAAAGGTCAAACCAGCTACACCATTCCCTTAAGACAAAATATAATTCAAGCAAGGTCCTAACCCTCTTCAATTTTATGAAGGCTGAGAAAGGTGAAGAAGTTTCAGAAGAAAAGTTTGAGGCTAGCAGAGCTTAATTCATGAGGCGTAAGGAAAGCAGCCATCTCCATAACTAAAAGTGCAAGGTGACTCAGCAAGTGCTGATGTAGAAACTATAGCTGGTTGGGCAGACATAGCTAACATAACTAATGAGGGTATAGTTACAATAAACAACAGATTTTTAATATAGATGAAACATTTTGGAAGAGGATACTATCTAAGATTTTCATTGCTAGACAGGTGGTCAACACCTGCCTTCAAGCTTCAAAAGACAGGCTGAGTGCCTTGTTAGAGGTTAATGCAACTGGTGACTCTAAGTTAAAGTCAGTGCTCATTTACCATTGTGAAAATCATAGGGCCTTTAAGAATTATGCTAAAACTACTCTGCCTATGCTCTATAAATGGAACAACAAAGCCTGGATAACATCACATCTATTTACAACATGGTTTACTGAATATATTATGCCCATTGTTGAGAGCTACTGCTCATACTGCTAATTGCCAATGCACCTGGTCACCCAAGAGCTCTAACAAAGACACACAAGATTAATGTTGTTTTGATGCCTGCTAATGCAACATCCTTTCTGAAGTCCATGGATCCAGGAGTAATTTTGACTCAAGTCTTATTATTTAAGAAATGCATTTCGTAAAGCAATAACTGCCACAGGCAGTGATTCCTCTGATGGATCTGGGCGAAGTAAGTTGAAAATCTTCTTGAAACAAATTTACCATTCTAGATGCCATTAAGAACATTTGCGATGCATGGGAAGAGGTCAAAACATCAAGATTAACAGGAGTTTGGAAAAAGTTGATCCCAACCCTCATGGATGACATTGAGAGATTCAGGAGTTCAGTAGAGGAAGTAACTGCAGATATTCTAGAAATAGCAAGAGAATTAAAATAATTAAAAATGCAGCCTGAAGATGTGACTGAAATTCTGTAATCTCATGATAAATTTTTAATGAATGAGGAGTTGCTACTATGAAGGAGCAAAGAAAGGGGTTTTCTGAGAGGGAATCTGCTCCTGATGAAGTTGCTATGAAGACTGTTGAAACGAGAAGAAAAGACTGATAATATTATATAAACTTAGTTGATAAAGCAGCAGGAGGCTTTAAAAGGATTGACTCTAATTCTGACAGATGTTCTACTGTGGGTAAAATGCTATTGAATAGCATTGAATTCTGAGAAATAGTCTGAAAGGAACAGTCACTTGATGCGGTAAACTTCAAAGCTGTCTTATTTTATGGAATTACCGCAGCCACCCCAACCTTCAGCAACCACCACCATGATGAGTCAGCAGCCATCAAAATCGAGGCACAACCCTCTGCCAGCAAAAAGATTATAACTCAATGACAGTCCAGATGATAGTCAGCATTTTTATTAATAAACTATTTTTAAGTTAAGGTATGTACAGACATAATGCTATGGCACACTTAATAGATTACAGTATAGTATAAACATAACTTTTATAAGCACTGGAAACCAAAACATTTGTGTAACTCACTATAGTGATACTTGCTTTATTGTGGTGTTCTGGAACCAAACCAGAAATACCTCCCAGGTATGCCTATATTTATTAACCTTTTTGTGCCCAGCACCTAGCACAGTGTCAAAATACATTAGGTGCAATATATATATTTGAGTTCATTGAATTAATGAGGAAAAAATCCTTTATATAATATAAAATGCAAATACATTCAACCTAAGGAACAAAATCTATGTATTTAATTCAATAAATAATTTCTGGAGAAATGTGAATTAATAAAGATCTAAGTACAAAACTCTACTTGTATGTCCTAGACATATGATATTGAAGTACAAAAAATAATAGTTCTCTTTTCCATAATCTGATAGTTTAACTTATCTGGAGTAGAGAAAGTATCAAAGCTTGCTGATATTTTAGTATTCTACTCTGAATCACACCTATTGTTTATTTTTCATTACTTAAGAGAAATTATAAATACGTTATAAAAACAAAATGTCAACAAGTTTTCATAAAAACAAGTTTTAGGAATCATTTGATGGTTCTATCTAAAATAGAGTTTTAAAAAAAATAACTTCTAGCATTATACATCAAATAAAAACAAAAACAAAAGATAACAGCAGCAATTATACTCCTGTAGTAAGAATAATAATTTGATTCCAATATGGATAGTTAGTTCTTTTGCATACAAACATACACTTAAAAAATTAAAATAGTGGAACCAGTATAATTAGTAATATAAAGAACTAAATATCAATCTTTTAAAATTAAATGATATAATTTTATTTTTAATCATTCTTAAAATGATCTTTATTATTCAAATTAAAAAACCAGACTTTCAATAAGTCTATTTTATGTAATGAATCAAATCAAAATTATATCTAGCTCTCAGGTACGCAAATTTCCACCATTTGATAATATGATTCATGTACCATTTGATTTTTTATCTCATACACGCCTATGAATGATATTAAACAAACTAGGAAAAAAAGTAAGCTAAGACAACATACAAATGTGAGATGATTACGGAAAATTCTTTTATTTAAATAAGTGAAAGGAAAAGGGTTTTAAATCCTCAAAAGACTTATCCATTCTAAATCATTCATTTTGTTGTACAATACAGATTAATTAAAATACATTCTGTCAACATTCTACAATTGTACATCACTATTAATGTATGTTCTATATAGATTTAATCATGAAAACATGCCAAAGTATTTCTTACAGGAAGGTTCCATTTTTTAAAGAATAAATTCACTAAAATCTAATTCAACACTTTTTTATTTAAAAATATCATATTTGCTGTGATCTACAAAAACACAATAATGAGAGAATTTAATTTTGATTTTTCTTAAGAAAAACAACTAAAAGCTGTAGATAAGAAAGCTCTAAAAACCAATAATTTATGCTTGATAGTAACTAAAAACAAAAGTGTACCTCAGTTTAGCTATTTTAATGTTCAATGTTAAGTAAAATGAGTGCACCAATTACTTCTGTAAACCACCCTTCAACCCTAACTACCCAGGCAAAGGAAATTTTCTATTAATACTTCTTGCCTTTTTTCTTCACTTAATATATATGCTTTTTAAAAAAGGGGAAAAAAGGGGTGAAAAGTTTAGGAAAAGCAACAAACTTGCCTCTTGATGTTCTAGAAAATGCAATCAAATATATGAAGGAAATAAAAGGCAAAAATATTTAAAAAGAGACAGCAAATTGTCACTATCTTCAGCTGATGTGACTATCCTTAAGATCCAAGAGAATCTACTACCAGAGTTTTAGAAACTATAAAAAAGTCAAAAATATGATCAACTAGAAATTTACATACAAAAATATATGTAAAATGTGTAAAAAATGTACTCTCATTTACCAATAATAACCAGTTACTAAACACTGAAATGGTATCATTCACAACAGCAATAAAGTTACTGAATAGATAAAAAATAAATTTAATATGAAATATATGGAGCCAATAAGAAAGTTATAAACCTCAAAACATGGCTTAAGCAAATATGAAATGCTGTATCTTATGATATTTAAGGATATTATCAAATTTCCACAAATAAAACTTTTATTATAAAGCGATCACAACCAACTTCTAATACTGTGTGTGTGTGTGTGTGTGTGTGCGTATGTGTATGGGTATGGATCATTGGGGTAGGCAGCATTTTTATTCAAACATTAGTAAGTAGAAGGACTGAAAGAGAAAGAACAGAGCCAGGGACTATCTCAAAATGACATACAGACCAAATATTTAAAATCCTAAAATTAATTAAATTCAAAATTTGATTTCTATGGTATCAAGAAAAAAGTCACTGTCTCTGACCACATAGTCAAGTGGGATATCTCAGCTCCAGCTTGACTTAGAGCAAACTAGTCTCAGTGGGAAGGTTGACATAATCAACCATGACATACTCAGTTAAGGAATTCAAAATGATAGCATCTGAGACCTCAAATAAATCTACTCAGTTTTACGTTTTCTCTTGGGTATAGAAGATCCTGGAAGAGACAGATACAGCTATGGGGAGCTTCGAAGACCCAAAATTATAACTTGAACCTTTCAACTACGAGGAAAAGGGGACCAAGATATTAGGGAAGTCCCTAGCAAGTAAATAATGGTATTTCGGTAATATCATCTTTTAGATTTATGAAGAACTCAGAGATTCAAGATCAGAATGTCCTCGGCCTAATATCACATACAATTACTTTAAATAGAGAAATCTACTCTAGAATATAAAATGTAGGTTTGTTCTCATATCCCTCACAAGTCTAATCCAGACAAACTCAACTTTTCCACCTCCTTTTTCTTGATTATGCAATTTGATTCAAAGGATTACTTAGAAAGACTACATTTCAGATCTATAAAAACCTGGTGATGTGTGATACATCCTGCATAGCATAGAAAGATATATTGAGAACTGTTCAGATTTTTCAGAAGGGGTTATTAACACAAATATTTACTTTTCCATCACATTGTACTAACTTGTACTAAACCATGATGTTAAGTTAAAATGCTTAAATATTACCTAAAGATATATAAGTTAAAACAGCGATGTTAAATCAATGTAGATACCAGGCTTGTTTCTCAAGTTAGTAAAAGGTTTATGCACTTTTCATATATATAAAATGAAACATGACTGCAATAAGAATTTTAGTTAAATAGTATATCCCTGTTAGTTACCATTAAAAAGTTAAGAAATCCTAAATCTCAACAGATCATTTTACTTTGTTAAACACCTAAAAATAAAAGGGTCAACTAAGGACTTGAAATGCCTATTACTACTCATTACAGTTATCAGGTTTTACAAAATCCAGATCCTAAAATTCATGATGAGACACAGTGAAAGGATATATAATTAATATAAATTGTGTGCTATAATCTCATCTCCGCAGCACCAAAGGTCTTTAACCGAGTGAGTGTACTACAATACCAAGACTAACTTAATATATCCTAGAAAACAGGTTACATGCTGATGAACAGCATGAACCACTCTTAGTGGTTAAAAATGTAGCTTTTCCCTACTTTAATTTGCCATGACTAGACTGACCTTTTCTCTATAATTGTAACCACAGTACAGTAATTAGACAAACCACTACTTGCTTCTGATAGAAGAGTAGAGGAAGAAAGCTCTGTTACTAGTTTTAAGAATGCAGAGTAAAATTGGGTTGGCATTCTACCGGCAAAAAATGAGCCACCAGTAAGAAAAATAGTTTTTCCCAAATTATGTTCCATGTTTAGCTTAATATCCTAATAAAGACAAAAATCCAAGAAGAAAGCCCCCTCTCATATACTTAGATGCAGACTCCCTATGTGAGGGAAGAAAAAGTCCTAAAACAAGTTTGAAAGTGAAAAAAAAAAATGAATTCAGATATTATTTGGGACAGTTGCGAGGGAGAGCAGAAGCAAAGAAAAGATTATTCTCAAAGATCTAAAAAATAATAATAATAAAGTCCCTAATGGTGGCCCATGCAGGCATGGCTTTTTGGGGCCAACCTAATTCTACAAGGCCATAAGAGTCTTGACAGGGGCTCTGGGGAAAAGCCAGCTGCCAAGTCAGCCCGGAAGACTCATGGCTAGGGCTGTGACAGGAGCCAATTCTCTTATCTAAGAGCAAACACCCTTTTTTCCACCCTGTTTCTGGGCCTCAGGAGAAGGTCATCCAGCCCCCAAGACTTTAAGCCTTCACAATGTGAACCCCTGGGTCCCTGGAGGACAGATGGGAGATTTCTTTTATAGCAGAAAAGACTGCATAATGATCACCTGTCTGAGAGACTCTGGGGAGAGAATCATGACACGCTGAAAGAAAATCCAATGCAAACTCAACCAGTGGGTCAGTTCTTGTCAAAAGTTGCCACCCATTAGCATCCCAAGGTTTCCACAGAGGTCAAAGTCACCAACTGGATAGAGTAGTTGGCAAGGAGTCACACCACTGGATAATGATAAAGCAACTCAGGACCCAGGATTAGTTTCTCATTAGGACAGTAAAAGTTTACTCATTTTTCCTCTATGTAAAAAGAAATATAACTGCAATAGGAAGTTTTGCTAGTCACTGAAAATAAGTTAGAAAATCTAAATGAAAGCCAAAAACCATCTGTTATCAGCTAGAGCAATGAAATTTGGTATATAAAATATAGTTTAATAAAGTCATAGTACAATATGTGAAAATCCAGGTTACAGAAAGTATAATGGACAGTAATTAAAACCTATCCACACATGCAAATTAGAGACCATTAATTTCTCCAATTATAGGAATAGCAAATAAGGTTTCAGAATGATCAGCAGAGTCAAAAGGAGTAAATAGAAATGATAAAGTGAAAATTGGCAAAAGTTATCATACAATTATCCAGAAATCCCTTGACTCTGTCAGAGGTGCTTATTATTGAACTATAAACTCTGTGAAGGCAGGGAATGTTAATGTTCTGCTCGCTGCCTATCCCAAATGCCTGGTCATGGTAGATGCTTAATAAATATCTGGTAAATGAATAAATGAAGAATAAATAAAATCATAATCAGCAATTTTCTCTCACATATTCTTCTTTTTTTTTTTTTTGGTTTTTCAATTACAGTTGTCCCCTTTTCCCCTAATTTCTCTCCCCCACCCAACCCACCCCCTTTCCCGCAATCATATCCCTCCCCGTTGTCCATGTCCATGAGTCTTTTTCTCACATATTCTTGATTCACACAGGTAACCATTCATAATATTTATGATATACAAAACAGAGACATGTGAATCAGGAATGCTTCTTTAAAGAGTTCAACTGGGCCCTGGACAGGTGGCTCAGTTGGTTGGGTTGTAGTCCCACACAACAAAAGGTTGAGGGTTTGATCCCCACTCAGGGCACATAATTAGATTGAGGATTCGATCCCCAGTCGGGGCATGTATGGGAGGCAACCAATCGAAGTTTCTCTCTCACAACGATGTTTCTTTTTTCTCACTCTCTCTCCCTTCCTCTCTCTTAAATCAATAAACATATCCTTGGGTGAGGATTTAAAAAATTTAAAAATAAAAATAAAAAATAAAGTTAATGTCGGATAGAAAATAGTATCCTACTTATGTGACACTGACAACTTAATCTCTTGTGCCTTGGGTTCCTCATTTGAAAAATGGGAACGGACATTATATAGTATCTACCTCAAGGGATTGTTAGAAATTTAATACAGTAGTCCCTCTCTATATTACGGTTCACTTACCGCGGCCTCACTGTGTCATGGGATTTTTAAAAATATTATATTTAATTATTTATCGCGGATTTTTCTCTATATTAAGGGATTTTGCAATACTGTATACATATGTTATTAAAGTTATGTAAGTTTAAGAGTGTAGAATAAATGCAAGGTTTCTACTTCGTAGGGGTGGGGTCTAGAATGTAATACCTGCGATAAGTGAGGGAATACTGTATATGCAAAAAAAACTTAGAACAGTGACTATCAGAGTCAATGCTATACAAGTGTTAGTGATGTCTGCTGTTATTCTGGAATAATACGCAGGGAAGTTACGAAAATCCTATGGCTAATTGCTGGTCTTATTAGCCTCCTCCCCTCCACCCTACACCTGAGCAGAGGCTGTTTCTTATTCAACAATGTATTGCAAGCAATAAGATACTAAGCACAGTGCCTAGCACATAATAAATGATTTTTTAAAAAAGGAATACAAGCTGTATTGAATCAAACAATAATATTACAGTGTTCTCATTTGATCAGAAAAAGTGATCAAGACCCATTATGATTCAAAGCATGAATTTCCTAAATAATAATCCAAATGTGACAAGCATTTTTCCCTAACATTTGATAATACCTAATTAAGAGATAGTTATAATAAAAGAGATTAAAATGTTTCACTTTTGCCAGGGTCAATCATAGAGCCAACCTCTGTTCCTTTATATTCCTCTTTAACATTTATTTATCATTCAAAAACTAAACTCTCAATCCTTTATATGTATTATTGTGACATCAATGGCAAGGAAAACAGATAAGAAGTTTCAATTGACAATCAAATATTGGGAAAAAGGCTAAAATGTCAACAATGCAGGATATTAACTTTTTAAAAAATCTGTACTGAAGATACAGAGAACTACACATTGCTCAAAATGTATTTAGCATTACAAGCATACTTGTGTGCAAAATAATATGTTAGAACTCAAGAAAGAGTGGATTTGTTTTACTTACGATTAAAAATTTTCCACCTAACTGCCATAATTCATCCTGAATATTTCTCCCTTTGGTTTCAGAAAAATAAAGTCTCGGTAGGTACCATGATGCAGCATGCTAGATCATCTAAAACCTGGCAATAAACTATTTTTCCAGAGTCTACCTCCTAACAATTGTAAGCAGTACATGATATGTAAGAATGAGATTTCCTCTGAGCACCTGAAAATAAGATTATCCTCCAAATTAAATTACAAAACTAATTTAAAATAGAACAAATGAGCAAACATAATAGTAAAATAGCTCCCTTGCCAAAGCAAGAAGTTGACATCACATCATCACAATGACATCCACCGAAGGAATATACTGATCAGAAACAAGGTAACCATACAACTTATCATCCGATCATGACATTAGGCCAGACACAAACCAGGACTGTACTGCACCAATTGAGACATATGGTTACCCTAAATAATAAGAAGAGTTGCTCCTTTTAGAAAATAAGAATATGAAACAGTAGACCAAACTTCCAAATATTATAAGGGGATTCTGTTTCATGAATATGCCATTCATTTGGTAATTAATAATATTTTAGTCAAAGGCTGTACTTATGACATATTGTAATTTCATGTTGTTATTTAACTTGAATATGTAACTTTTCTTTTAAACATTCCAGCATTGTGCACTATAAATTGTAGATAGTAAGCAAATACTCACTGATAGTAATAATTATAATAATTATTATAGGGGGCATGTAATGAGCAGTTAACTATGTGCCATAAATTGTTCAAAGTGCTTTACAAGTATAATCACATTTAAATCACACAAAAACTTTATGAAGTAAATATTACTGCCATCCCCATTGTATATGTAAGAAAATCAGATAGACGGAGGTTAAGTAACTTGTCAATGATAAGCAGGTAGGAAGTGGCAGAGCCAGGATTCAAATCTAGGCTTCTGCAGTCCTTTATTGGAAAATACACTTGTGCCTAAATAATTTATTCTAAGTGTTTTTCAGTTATTAAACCTTAAAGTCATTTTTAAATACTCCAAATAGTTGATGATAGCATCCAAAGTTGGTATAGGTATGGACAAACAGACACTCTTTGCAGGACTGCAGACATATATTGATTTAATCATCTCTATAAATAATTAAGCTACATGTTTTAGATATGTATACCCTCATATGCAAAAACTCCATTTCAAGAATTTTACCTTAAGGAGACAAAACTAAGAGTATACAAAGAAGTGTAAGAATGTACATCATTTGCTGTGCAGAAACTTTTTAGTTTATTTTTTCTTTTGGTTCCCTTGCCTGGGAAGAAACATCCAACAAAATATTGCTAAGAGCAATGCCCAAGATTTTGCTGCCTGTTTTCTTCTATGATTTTTATGGTTTGGGGTCTAATATTTAAGTCTTTAGTACATTTTGGATTTATTCTTGTGTGTGGTATAAGAAGATGATCTAGTTTCATTTTTCTGCATGTATCTGTCCAATTTTCCCAACACCATTTATTGAATAAATACAGCAAAGGAAAGCATTAACAAAATAAAAATACAACCCATAGAATGGGAGAATATATTTACCAATACATGTGATAAGGGGTTAATATCCAAAATTTATAAAGAATTTGCAAAACTCAATGCCAAACAAACAACCCAACCAATTAAAAAACGGATAAAGGACCTGAATACGCACTTCTCCAAAGAGGACACACAGATGGCCAAAAGACATATGAAAAGGTGCTCAACATCACTAATCATCAGAGAAATGCAAATTAAAACCGCAGTGAGATATCATCTCACACCTGCCAGAATGGCTATCATCAATAAATAAAAAAAACAAGTGCTGGTGAGGATGTGGAGAAAGGGGAACCCTCATGCACTGTTGGTGGGAATGCAGACTAGTACAGCCACTATGGAAAGCAGTGTGGAGATGCCTCAAAGAATAAAAAACAGATCTGCCTTTTGACCCAGTGATTCCACTTCTGGGAATATCTCTGAAGAAATCCAAAACACTGATTTGAAAGAACTTAAGCACCCCTATTTTCACTGCACCATTATTTACAATCACCAACATATGGAAGCAGCCCAAGTGTCCATCAGTAGAGGAGTGGATAAAACAACTATGGGACATTTACACAATGAAATACTACTCAGCCGTAAAAAAGAAGAAAGTTTTAC
Source organism: Furipterus horrens (assembly GCF_987537825.1). NCBI lineage: Eukaryota > Metazoa > Chordata > Mammalia > Chiroptera > Furipteridae > Furipterus > Furipterus horrens. The sequence goes on from NW_028327175.1 coordinate 74,207,676, forward strand.
CCTTTTCGACAGTATGTATGGACCTGGAGAACATTATGCTAAGTGAAATAAGTCAGTCAGAGAAAGACAAATACCATATGATTTCACTCATTATGTAGAATCCAATGAACAAACTGAATTAACAAGCAACATAGAGGGAGACTCACAGACAGAGGGCAGGATGAGAGCTAAGGGGGAGGGGAGAGGTTATAGGGTGGAGGGATTGAGCAAAAAGAAAGGACTCCTGGACATGGATAATAGTGTGGTGATTGCAGAGGGGAATATAAGGAGACTAAATGGTAATGGAAAAAACTACAATAAAAAATTAAAGAAAAACGAAAAATAAAGTCAGAAAGGTGGAAAGAAAAGAATGTTCATAATACAGGTATTTATAGGAGTAAAAGTTGGAAATAATTAAATGTCTACCACTAAGAGATCAGTTAAATTAAATACAATGTGCTAAAACTACCAAAAATCCATGAGAAATGGTGATATAAACATGTTTATTAAAAAATAAATCCATAGTATATTGTTGACTTACAGAAACACTGCAAAATAGTACAGGCAATGTAATTCCAAAAGGAGGAAGGGAAGAATACATGCACGTATGTGCATATCTGGAAAGATACTCACCAAAATGTGAACAGTGCAAATATCTGGATAGCGGGATTTCAGGTAATCTCAATCTTTCAAAAAAATATTTACTAAAAACCTACTTATATGTGTTGTTGTAAAGGGGCATAGAAGACATACAGATGCCTACAATCCAGCAATATTCCGTCTATTCTAGGCCATGAGAGAAAACAAGTGCTGGTGGCAAACCAGAGGCTAGTAAACAATGGTGAGGGGGAACCCAGCCACGTGGGGCACGGAGTCTAAGAGTCCAGGGAAAGCAGCCTTCGGGCTTCACCTTAGCCACTAGCAAGCTGTGTGAACCTGGATGAGTCACAGGTGATCTCAGAGTCCCAGTTTTAAAACTGCAGAATGGCGGAGTCACATGGTTATTCTCAGAAGTTCTTGTCAATTTTAAGGGTCTCCGGTTAAAATTTTCAGAAAGAGCAGGTAGAGATATGACAATTTCTCAATCACATTCTAGTCACAAGTGGATTATTCTTAAGTTTATTAGTATATACTTTAGTCAGTTTGTTCAAGATATAAAATACCAGAGCCCAGGAAAATGAGAACAACAATGGAAACCCACAGACATACTTGGGCACTCATTGCTGAAAATATGGTTACTCTTCAGTTTATGGTTACTCTTCAGTTTGTGACAGTATACTTAAGAAGGAGCCCATGGGAGACAAATCGCCATCCCAATAAAAGCTCATTTCCGGTTGGGTGGGGGAGAGAAATTGGGGGAAAAGGGGACAACTGTAATTGAAAAACCAAAAAAAAAAAAAAAAAAAAAAAAAAAAAGCTCATTTCCAAAGAGCTGACAGTTCTTTTATAATATTCCACTTTTACACAGATAAAAATGTGCATATGATCCATCTGACATGTTGGTATTTATATTTCTACTGACAAAAATCTAAGGAAAAGAGTCAAGTGAGACTTTGATGTTGCATTCCACTGCTATTCAGATATATCAATAATCAAATTTGGAGAGCTGCCAATAAAAATAGAATGAACCTCATTAGCATTTTAATAAACCTGCAAGCCACAGGGCTGGAAAAACAGAACAAGACAAGCAAAGGGAAATCTGCATGTGCAGTGAATTCCCTCCAGCGGTTTGCCCTTTGGCATCCACTGTGCCCTCCCTGCTCCACTCCTACAAAACACACTCCAGAGAGACTTCTCTGTATTTTAAGACCTCTCATAGACCTGCCAAGCTCTAAGGTTAAGGGGATGTATTGTAGTCTGTTTTTAAACGGAGAATAAATAACCTGATTTTAAACACTTCAAGAAAGTGCTGATCTTGTCGTTGTAAGAAGCATTGTGTCAGATAGAGTGTGATTTAATATGTTAATTAAATGGATACAGATGATAGATGAAGGAAAAGAGGTAGAAAGAAGAACTTTAGGCAGTAAAGAGTCAGGAGCTTACAGAAGAGTGTCCTTTCAAACTACTTCCAAAGCAGATTCTATAAACTACCTCAAACTCAGAATTACATAGAAATATTCAAAGTAAAGTTAATTTTCCTTAATTTTTAGTTATTATATTTTCTCCACTGAACTAAAAATTACAAATTAAGAGTCTTGCTTCCTAGAATATTTTGAAATTTCATTTAATCTCCTATTAGTCCATTGTGCACGTGAATATGTGTGTGTAGAGATAATGCAATAATATTTTGAGAAGTGTAACTCATTAAAATATATTTGGGTAAAAACTGCAAGAAAAAGAAACATTTCACAAAGATAAAGTAGCTAGTTATTAAAGGGTCTTATTTGAAGATGTATATGAAAATACATAATAATGAGTACATTCTAATTGTCTTATTTTCTTCAGATAATTGTGAACACTTCAGTATTACTACACAATAAGCAATAAGTAACCTTCTAGTGTCTTTTAAAAGCTTGATGAAGATATTTGCTGTTGCTTTGCAGGAACCACGTGGCCCCGACAGTGACAAATCATCAATGATGGATGGCACCACCCAGGCCACCATCCTGTAATGAACTAATGATTCATACTCAAGGTGCTTTTGAGACATGATTAAGCCTTACAATGTTTCTTATAAAAAGAGAACTTAAATAAGTTTACCAAGGTTATATAGTGAATGAATCAATGATAAAAGTTTGGGAAAAAAAAAAAAGCCCTATTCATTAGTATTATGAAGAAGCCCTTCGAGATAACTTATTCCATTGCTCTGAGTCTAACTGACCTTCTCTGGTGGCCACTGGCAAATGTTTGCCAAAATGTCACTGACCAAAAATACTTCTTACAATGCTCTGTATTATAAAATGAATATGTCAAGAATCAGATGAAAATGTCATCAGTGACACTGACAACGATAAAAGAAAATATTCTACCAATTTAAGGAATAGAAGAAGATCCAAGTTAAAGGGGAAAAATTACCTGAGAAAATGTCATCAGTGACTATATAAAAAAAAAAAAAAAAAGTAAAATAAACAGCTTAAGTAAGGGAAGAAGACAAAAATTAAAAGGGGAAAACATTACCCAAGAATTAAATGCTCTGTAATAGATCAGAAAGGTGAAGAAAGGCTCCTTTTACAAAGGCTATGGGAAAACTACATCTTGTTTAGAAATCGTCCTGTTCCTGGGGGAAAGAGAAGTGGGGAGATGAAGGCAACATGTCTAAGCACTCATGAGGGTTCTTCAGATCTGAATCCCAAAGTCACTCATTTTTTCATGTGCATGTCAAAATAAAAGACATAATTTGTAAATGTCAAAAAGTAGTCACAGTAAATTACATAGAAATGGAAGAGAAATTTCCCCCTTATTACCCTTAAAATAGAAAGTCAAAGATTGTTGATTTTCCCACTTAGAAGTCTTTAAAAATAAGTTTCATTTGCACAATGCTTAAAATCAAACAACCCAGTTGGATGTATCTATGTTTCTGAAATTAAAAAAAAAAAAAGAGTTGATTACACTGAAAAAATTACTTTTACACTAAGACTTGGGATATTTATTTTAGATGGAGCTAGCTTGCAAATGTGATTATTGAAATCAATGATTGAAGTTTATTACTGGGGATAAGAATATATTTTTTTATATATTCTGGAATTTTCATCTGTATATGACTGGCACTTTCAAATAATAGATTTAATAGAACTTTCAAAAGAACACATGTACACTTTTGATTATGGCCTGAGGACAAACTGACTGAGGATAACCATTCCACAGGTTTAATCCTAGGCAGTTTGTCCACCTAAATGCTTATCATTACCCCAACAATAAAGTAAAATCAATGCTAATATGACATCAATAAAACATAGGGAGGTGTGTGTTAGGATTTCCTGCTACTGTGGAGTATATCCTACGTTCTCCCCGAAACATACTCCCAAGCCCAGCAGTGTGGGTCATCACAAATTCTAAGTACCAAATTCAATGAAAGTTACAGTATGCAACTAACAGTGACAAGTTAGTGAAGATAAATGTAACCATTCAAATCAAACATTAGAGAACTAGCGTCAATGGGGAAAGAATCATAATATATGTGCACATAATAAGCAACAAGAGTAGTACTGTAAAGTCATTGTGACCTTGTTGCTTTTTAAACAGTTACATTTTCAAAACGGGAGATGGCCATCAAGTGGCAGCAATATCTGTGTGGCTGTCTGTCAGGGCTTGCGAGGTGATACTTCTCTGCCTCTAACAGGTGTCACAGTTACATCCTACTTGGAGATGGATGGCTGCCAAGAGCCATCACCCACTCCTCCCGCCCAAAAACAGGAGGCTCCTCTATACCATAATGATGTCTCAGTACTAGGGATAAAGTTGTGAAAGAAAATCTTAGAAACAAAAAGAAGATGGACCTCTATTTAAAAACATAATTTATTAAATATTTCTAATTCTAATAAGACCAGAAGATCCAAGATATTAACTGTATGGTTAAGTAATATGTATTTCTTCAAACACAGGTATTCCATAAATGTATATAAATCTACAGAAAGAAATGTCATAAAATTTTTTTGTTTTTCTTTTTTCAAATTCATTACTAAATTCAATAAAGAAAGCCAGGGCATAGTCTTGACATATTTTGTCAAGGATATCATATTTCTCCAAGGTTTTTCTCCCCAACTTCTTCATTCTGTTTTTTTTTTTTTTTTTTTTTTAATCTAGTAAGGTTACCATGTTGTCAATCAGACTAAAATTGTGTTCATGTGCCTCACACATAAACCACCACTCTATGTTAGAAAATTCAGTGAGTGTTTAACTCTTCAATTACATTTATAAAGCATTTTCAAAGACTCTGTCTACAACCACTAAATAAATTCAACTGTTTTGACTAACTTATTTTGAACTGTGCTATTTCGTAACCAACATGCAGTTTTTCCCCCTCTTACCTTGAACACAAGCTATGTTCACTAGGTTTGATTGCCATCTAACCAATCAACATGCACTTAGTGAGCTTCTGGGTGGGTGTCCAGTGCTGTGGAAGAGTCATAATTTTATTTTCTATGCTGTTATCAAGGTAACATTGCAATAAATTTGTAATCCATATGAGTCTAAACTAGAACTAAAAGAAAAAAATGGAACTTATTTTCTCTCCTCATCCCAAACATAAGATTCTCCAGATATATTCATACAAGGCATTCATGTGTATGTCTGTACAATACAATAAAATATTAAAATACTAAAATACACTGGTAACTTATTGATAACAAAAAGAAAAGATTAATCAAAATCAAAAATAAGAATTCAGTGTAAACTAAAGTTAAAAAGAAAAGAAATGGAAACTGTATTTCCCAAATGAAACCAGTTCTCAAAATACCTTAATAAATCATGAAGGAAATGCTCCCAGGCTTTATTTAACAGGCAATAAAACCCCATGACAGGTCTTATTAGTGTGCTGGTATGATAAATAGTAAGGTAAGCTATGATAAATATGTCAGAATCACCTACCAGAATTACCTGATTTGTTGATATAGGGTACTGTAATATCAGAATAAAATAATTTCAAAAATGAATGGACTCTACTTCTACCTGTGGAATTTTTGTGGCAGGTATTAGTACCATTATTGTCTGTATGCCATAGAAGTTATGTTCTTCCAAGACTTATTAGAAGATACAGATGCTGAAGACAAAAATATAATGGTAATTAAGCCTCAGCTACAACTCTTCTAAAGGAGGGTCTTCTCAATCCCATTTCTAACTTGACAATAAAATAGAAAAGGATATATTCTTAATACTAAGACGCACCAAAAACTATTCCTAATATATATAAAATTAATGTTTAAATTTGTATTTGCACTGTTCCTTTCAGACTCAAGGTCCTTATGAAACCAGAAATGCTGCCTTCTTTCCCCATATATTTTAAGATGAATATTTAAGATTAAACAGTAACACTAAAAACTGCAAGTCGATGTCATGTTATTGTAATATTTATTTTATACAATGATATTCATTTTATCATAATATTATTATTATGGTATTTAGCTAACACTTACATTTAGCAGACTCCATTAGTAGGTTTAACTGCTTATTGCAACCAACTATATTTTTAAACTCAGAATAAGCGGCTGGAGGCAATTTGATAGATGGGATTGAGGTCAGGCAGATCTACATTCAATCATGATTTTGCACTTAAGAGCTGTGATCATAAATCAGCAAGATACTTTACCTCTCTCAGCCACATTTTACCTCATCTATAAAATAGGTTGTAGTGATACTTATGTCACAGAGTTGATAATTAAATGAGATAATGAACAAAATATCCTTGGTATCTTGCTTAACTTAATATAGAATTCTCAACATAAAGCAGCTACAAAATTAGACTCAGTCATCCACAGGTATAGAACAAACCTAATCAAAACTTAGTAGATTAAAAGAAAATACAGCTCTTATACACTCACAGCTCTGTAGGCCAGCAATATGAACTGGGCTCAGCTGAGCAGTTCTCCTGGTTTCATTAACAAACCACAGGAATCAGAAAGCTTGACTGAGGCTGGATTGTCTAAAATGACCTCACTCACATATCCGACAAGTAGTTCTGGCTGTTGGCCAGTCCTCTATCTCTGTGAGATCTCTCATCCTCAGAAGACTAGTGTGAGCTTCTTCAGGGGGAGGAGCATTCCAGAAAGGCAAGAAAAGAAGTTGGAAGGCCTCTTGAAACCAAAGCTTGAAAGTCCTGCAACATAATTTTCCCCACATCCTATTGGTCAGTGCAAGACAAAAAGGCAGCCCAGATGGAAGGGGACAGGGAAACAAACTACCTCTTGGCGTGGCAACAGGCTATGCCACGTTGCACAAACGCATGCAGACAGGGAGGGGAAAATTTGTGGCTATAATTTGCAATCTTCTAAATCTGCAGAATAGTGATAAAATGTTATAGAACCTATGTTATCTTTCAAATATAAATAACTGCAAAATTCAAGTTTTGAAAGCCAAAAATGAAGTACTAGCTTGAAATTTTTCCCAAACTAGAGTTAACATTGTTCTGTTGGTTCAATGACAGATTTCAAAAGAAAACCAACATCCAGACACAGTGACTGATACCATTATATTGGTTTCTTTGTTTTTCTGTGCTTTGAGTCCTCAACACTTTTCTAGTTGCTCTAATCAACAAATTTCATGTTTTGCTATTTTTACCTTCAATAAGTAGCTTTCTAATTGAACATTCCACAAGTAGAATCACCAAGAAATCTGAATCAAGTGTAAAGCACTTCTAGAAACTATGAAGTTTGGAAAAGAAGTAAATATATCATTGTAAAAAAAATAATACAGAATTTTGTCCTTCTCTGTGAAAATATTTCTCAGAGAAGAATTTAGCTTTGTGATGCTGTTAATTAGCTAGACTCAGAGATCTATTCATAGTGAATTAAAAAGAGAAAAAGAAAAAGAAATTATCATAAAATAACTGTTGTATCTATGAACAAACAGTAGAACATCAAAACAAAACCTGAAATTTATCTTTAATTTATTGCATCTAATCTCATGTTTAAAATATCTTTCTAAATTTCTTGTCCCAGCCCAGAAAGTCACAAAGTGATCAGTGTTACCAGGACTTCTTTTACCATATGTGTCTCTAAAATATTCAAGAGCCACAGTCCTTAATATAATACAATCTATTTGCTTCGGAGAATTTCATGGGGGAGGATATGCCACTAAACATACTGTATAAGAATTGCTCCTTATAGAAGGAAAGAAGTGAAAGAAAGAGCTACTTGCTGTTTGACAATAGAGTGAAAAGCAGAGCAGTTTGGGAAATGGCAATTTCTACCATTAATAAGGTTTCTAATTTTCCAATAAAGAACTGAATCCTAAACTTGCCTTTTTTTTTTTTTTTTTTTTTTGCTGAGGAGCTGTTAAAACATTGCTTTACAGAGAAATAGGAACTCAATTAGTTTTCCATTTTAGACAAACTGGTGCTGCCAAAATTATGATACTAAATAACAGAAATTTTCAATAATATGAAATGTGCCTAATCTGGTTTATAAGACATTTAAAAGTCCTAATCACATTAATGGAAGCTATATGAGAAGCCAAATACACATTCATCTAGAGAAAATGCCACTACCCAGTGCATTCTTTGGTGGCAAGGTACTTCCCCTCTGATGGTATACCTTAGCGTGAATTACTGAAATTAGATAATTCTAATTGATAACTAGGAATTAAAGATAACCCCATGCTACAGTTTCATAACAGGTAATTTACTCAACTTATTTTGTGTAAATGACTATAATGCTCTAATTTTGCTTTAATTATTTCGAAGTCCTACCTGGGTGACCAATATAATATATAGGTTCACATGCAATAGTTATCACTTTAGAAAAACAATGACTATTCTAACATTCTTTAATTATATTGCTTATTAATCTCAATTGCCACAATTTCAAAAGATAGTTCCAAAGTGCATCCTGAATGAACAGAAAAGCAATTAGCCTAAATTAATTGCTTTGCTGATGTGATTTGCAGCAGGTATGCATGGTAGTTTTGAAACTCCTGCCAGTGCTTTCACAACTTGATGTTTTGATGATTTTTTAGCCCATTTTTGCAGCAGAGCAATTAACCAGATAATTGTTCTAATGTGAACCTTGCCTTAATCAGTATGTTTAGGTTCATAGTGGCAAATAACCAAATATTAAACATACAATTAAAGAGCACCACTTAAAAGTGCTACAAAAAGAGTTAAGGAAAAATTTGTAACACTTTCTCATACAGCCAGGCTTTTCTCACCAAGAAGCAGAAAAAAGCTGTGACTGTCTTCTCTGTCTCTTGTCAATTTAATACAAGGTATTATTACATATGAAAAGAAAGTGAAGGTTCTAGTTCTTCACTTAAAAGTATACCAAAGACCTTATTAAAAGGGCAGAACCCAATGATTCAACATTAAAATCCTATTTATTGTTCAAATAAAAAGGCTCAGGCTTTCAGATAAATAGCATGCAATCCATAAAGCAAGCTCTCTCTGAATTCATACAATGGCATGAAATCCTCACTTTATAAAGTAGCATCTTTATTCAGAAATAAATATATCTGGAAGAAAATTGCCTGGATTTCATCCAAAGTTCAAGCCATATTTAAAAGCAGGTTTATATATCCTACAAAAGTAGCACTTATATCATTCTTCCAACACACGAGTATTAAATTAATTCTCTGTGTCAGGCCCTGTGCAAGGTGCCAGAGCTTAGGTGAGGGTAGTGGCCCAAAGATAAAGACACTGGTCCCCTTACAAGGAGACTAATAAACAAAACATTATGCAGCCACACAATGACATATGCCACCAGTAAGTGCTGTATAATGGATTCAGCTGGACAGTGACATGATGCAGCAACTCATTACAAACACCACATTATTTCATCTTTGCTTTAAATATAAAAGAATTCACATTCATTTTAAGATAAATCATTAGTAGTGCAACTGTCTATGTTAATAAAACATGTTTGCTTTTTTTGACTTCAGTAAGTGAGGAGTTATTCTGCTACCTTAAATTAAATATTTTATCAGTTGATAAATGATATACATACAACCTTTCCTTTTTCATGAAGCAAAGGGTTCAAGCTGAAAGTACTGTCATTCTTCATGTCTTCTTTCTTAATTTCTGAAAGAACTGTCACATGGAAAATAGGCCAGGCACGTACATGTCAGGTCTGCCATTTTTAATTACTATCAATCGAGGTCCAGAAATTTCTCCTCTTAATGGTTAAGCACGTGTATACTTATTTTCTAAAATATTTCTTAATGCCACTGTTTATAAACTATTTTAAGCTGAAGCTAAATCTCTTGTACTAAATTAATAACTAATCATCTTAAGTCTTTTACAAGAAAATTGTCAGATTTAATTACCTTTCTCATATTTTCACTATGTACTGGGCTTCATTTATCATACATTATAAAATTTTGACAACAGTGAGTTATTTTAAATATTATTTCTGGTTGGGCATTAAAATAAGACAACTCCTGGAGAAAGTAGGAGAGGGACAGATGGTCATAAATTTGTCCAGCCAATAAATTATTATCATTTCTTCATCAATGAATCTTCAATAAATGAAGATTTTTCTTCATTGTTAACAATATAAAAACAGGTTTGAGGTTAGAAAGCTTCCAGGTCCATTGGTGTTTAGCACTGTATTCATTATCATATAAGATGTGTCCTGTTCTTTCCCATGATTTGATCACAAATTCTTATTTCATAATATGTAAAACATGCTTTTCAGTCCTGCAACTAAATTCTTAATATATTTGTTACTGATCTTATATTGCCTGAAAAACAAAAAAGTGGTAGAATCGTTTTGAGTATCACATCCAAGAATACCAATACTATGATCCTATAGAAGCTCTTTTATTTATTATTTGCAGAAATGTTCACCTACGCATTATTGCTCACTAGGGACCAAAGACAAAAGCCAAAATTTTAAATTAGCATTATATATTAGGAATATCATAAAAATCCACATTATTCTATAAGACAATATAATGTGAGCATGGAGAATCAATAAGACAAACTCATTCACATCAAATCTAGTTTCCATCCATCTCTAGAACTGGAGTTAAAAAATCAAAGCAGGCTGAGACATGTACATCCCATGCAGATACTTCCTTTCAAGTTAAGTACTCTAGTGTCATATACCAATTAATACTTCCCCAAAAATGATTTTTGGTAACTAGAGGCAATTATTTAAAGGACCAATATCAGAGCCAATATTCAATATTACTACATACCAAAAAAATGAAAAAGTTACGTTTTGAATACACTAAGAATGTCATCAGTTAAAAAAGCATAAATCATTTCATCACAGAATCTTCACTTTTTGTAGAAAAATATCATTAGTTATTTGAAATCCCTACACTAGGAAAGCAATACAGATTAGTTATGGCAATTACTTTTTACAAAGCCACTGTAACTTTTAATAAAGTTAACTTTCTTTTTATTGTTTAACTTGGTAATAACTAATTTAAAGTGCATACCCAGTATTCTCTTTTACTCTGAAATGGTTAAATATTTGCTACAACTGACAGGGAGCATTTTTATATAATAAAATATTTGTAGCTCTGGCTGGGTATCTCAGTTGGTTGAAGCATTGTCTTGTACACTAAAAGGTTGGGGTTTCAATCCCCAGTCAGGGCACATACCTAGGTTGTGGGTTTGCTCCCAGGTCGGGCATATCTGGGAAGCAACTGATTGAGGTTTTTCTCTCACAATGATGCTCCTCCCTGCCCTTCTCTCTCTATCTCTCCCTACCCCTCAACATACACAACACACCTTTCTATCCCTTGAAAGCAATAAACACATATTCAAGCATGGATTTAAAAAATGTAAAATAAATGCATATCATCACATGCTTAAATAAATACCCATTCAAATTTAATTTGATTTCTTTAATTTCAACTATAAGCCAGGTGCAGTACAAGACACAAAACTTTCTGCTTTACCTCAAGTAACTTTGAAGGAAGTGAACAGTATTTACTAATGAAGTTGTTGGGGAAATTTTTTTAATTTTTATTCCAAAATAAGTTGTTGTAAAACTCTATAGTTCTGTGTATGCAGTAAGATAACACAAGGATACCACATAGGGAAAAGAGAAGGTAAAATTCTAATGATGTTCAGAATGATTAAATGTAGTCTGAGATCTGATGACCCTATAATTTAGCATCCAAACCAGCACACTTCGGAACACAGAAGGAGGCAGCAGCATCAGAAATGCTAAATCTCAAAGAATTCCAAAACAACAGGAATGGTCCAGAGCAAATCAAATCATTAGATCACTCTAGACTGGAAGTAGAATAAGGTATTGGGAGACAGTGAGCATCTCATGGTTATGGCTTGGACTTTGAAGACACACAAGAATGGATTCCAGTCTCAGTTACACCACTAAATGGAGAGCGTCTAACCTCTCTGGGCCTTAATTTCTTCATTGAAAAATGAGGTTAATACAACAAGGATGCCAGCCTGTTAAAGCAAGTACGCTGTTGTTCAAGGACAGCCAACTGACCTGGAGTCTGCATGATCCTTCCCCATGTGGGAAGGCCACCCTACCCTCCACACCCCCACTCTTATTAGGGATTTCTGGACCCAAGGGTAGGTAGGACGACGACCATGCCCAGCTTGAAGCAGCTAGAGGTGTACAAGAGCTTCGCCCATTGTCCTTTATAAGATTATAAAGGGTCTTAAGTCTGAGGGGCGAGGGTTGTCATTTTTTATTGTTATAAAAAATTAATTATTTTTTCAAAAATGAATAATATAGGAAAGGGTGAAGCCAGAGAACTTGTATGCACGACCCATGGGTATGGGTTGGGGGGGTGGATTGCTGGGAGAGGGGGTGTGCTGGGTGGAGGGGAGCAAAGGGGAAAAATTGAAACTGTTGTAACAATACAATCAATAAAATATACTTAAAAAAAAAGAAATAGATAGCTACTAAATAGACATGGGGATGTAAAGTACAGTATAGGAAATGGAGTAGCCAAAGAACTTACATGCATGACCCATGGACATGGATAATGGTGTGGGGACTGCCTGAGGAGAGGGGAGTTTTGGGTAGAGCGGGGCAAAGGGGGAAAAACTGGGACCACTGTAATAACATAATCAATAAAATATAAAGGAAAAAGAAAAGAAAAAAAGTAAAATGAGGTTAATTTCTTCCTCGGGATTGTTGTAAAGATTAAATGAAACATTGTATCTAAACACCTAGTACATTCTGTGGCACAGCTTATACAGTAATAAATGATAGCTACTGTTAGTTGTTGTTATTATCTTTGGTCCAAAAACAAGAGAGAAAATATATACTCTGACCTCACTAGCACTAGAGAAACCAAACATGGCTTCAAAGAAATGGTCTAATGGACAGGAGAACACAGAAGGCATCATGTTTGTAAATAGTTTGGGAGTCTGAATAGTAGTTACTCCGATACCATTTTATTCTTCTAGGAATGGCCTTATAAAAGAGTGTCAAAAATATGCCAACCTCAAACAAGGGTCACTAGCTCAGAAACACTCTGTTCCAGTCCTACAATATTCCCAGAACTCAGTAAGATATATTTCTTCTTTTTTCCAAAAATATAAATAAATATTACAGAACATACAGAAAACTATGCAGATTACAAAAATAAGCAAAAATTCAGTTATGGTAAAGCTCCATCTAACCAACACAGCCACATTATTAGGCACCAAAAGTATGCAGATGGACTGCTCAGCATTCTTCCCAGGTAGGAAAGTTCTGCTATAAATATCACCAGAGCTGCTTCGATAGTCAACATTATTTTTTCTGCCTCTTTATTTCCAGTTTGCAGGCTTTTATAGGAGAAAACTGTGCAAACCTCACATTCAATACTCCAAGGTGAAAAGTATTCCTCTCCTACAGACCACTTAAGTTTAATAGAAAACAAAATATTCTCAAACTCAAATTCATCTATGCTTGCTGATTTAATGGACAGGTTTGTCTCCCTTGGGCAATCTTTAAACCTCTGTCTCTAGGAGAATTAAGTAATATTAGGGGATTGAAATGAAATAAAATTCAAAGTCCATTGTGACATGACATTCACAGGAAGATGGTAGATTATCCACCCAGTCTTCAAACACTTATGAATACAATATATAGCATATGTTCCAAAACAATTCTTGGAAATAAAGCACAATGGGCACTCAGCAAATATCTTATATCACCAACACCTGCTCAAATCCTCTCTGAACTTTATTTCTAAATGTCACCGTTTTTTATTGAATCAACGGAAATTTGAAAGAAGAAACAGAATAAACATCCAGAGAAGATCAAGGGAGTTAGAAAAATCTTTATAGAATGCCTCATTGAGTTTTACATGAGCCAGGGTGCTGTCAGTCTCCCTGAATGGGGTGGTGAAGTAATCTGTCACTCTACAAATTCAACCTGAGTATACCTAAAAGAATAAAAGGGCTACACACAGAAAAGTAGAAGAGAAAAAACAGCATTAAGATTCCTCTTAATATTGTAAACAAAGGAACCATGAATCATATACTAAGCACTGCAAATAAGTTCATTTTAAATCATATGCTCGGAGTCAGAGGGAGTTCAGTAAACCAGTTCAACTTTCTTTACTACTCAGGAAACTTTTTTGTAACACTTCAGTTTGAACCCTAAGTGAAAGTGAGTTCTCCATTTTGGAAGGTAGTCAATGAAAATGAAGGCTTTAACTTATTTTAAGCTGAATTCTGTTTCCCCCTGTAACCTGGTGGCCAAAATTCTGATACCTGAAATAATGAAGAAACAATTTGGGTAGACTGAGTAACTCTCTATTACCTGTGAATATATTTTTTATCAAACTCAATTTTAAAAACTATTAGATATAAAACCAAAAATATGTAAAAATCTCTACATTCTGAATTTTAATAAAGGAGAATTGAATTTGTAGACTGGGTGGAGACAGGGAGATAATACAAAATAAGAGATCATGTTTGGTGGAATGGTGAAGAAATGGAGAATGGCCAAAGAGAACAGCCATTCCTTATCCTGGGAAAACTGATGACATGAGAATACATGGGTCCAGTGTTCCTAGATCCGCCACTTTTCCAAGAGAAGGCCCAAATTCAGAATTTTCATGTGAACTATCCCAATCGTTAAAGTGTTGGCAAATAATTCAATGTTTAAAATATTGTACAGGCCAAACAAAACAGCTTCAGGGACTGAACTCACGTTTACGACTTCAAGTGATCTTATTTAAATTTTATTTAAAGAGAAAATATCTGTAGTTGCTATTCTAAATACTAGTCCTGTATACATCAAGTGAAATAGTAACATATTGCAAATGTTATTTTATACTTGAAAGAAACTGGTAAGAACAGTCTAAGATTTAAAATTCTCCAAATTTTAGAGAGTGTTCACTGATGCCATAGCCCACTTACATAAATAAAAGATTCACACAGCAAATTAACTCTTTAAAGAATGTTCGATACATTAAACATGTTTTTAAATGCAAATTTAAAGAATAAATCTCTAGCTAGGCAAGATCAACTAGTTGGCAACATAATTTACTAAAACAACCAGCTTGACTTTTGTTATGATTTGTGACTTTAGCTGGTGGATGTTTCATTTCTTTTGTATTGTTATCCTCTACCGTTATCTTAATTCATGAGAAAGCATGGTCAACTGTCAATTAAAAAAAATCACATAGTTGATAATGAGTTGAGTGAGTGAGTTGAGTGAGTGAATGAGTGTGTGTGTGTGTGTGTGTGTGTGTGTGTGTGTGACTGAACTTTATTTTCATGACTAATGTCAAAAATCCAAAATGGGAAGATTAATTCCCTCCTTATAGCCAACTTCAATATCAAAAACATCTTTTGTACAAATCTATTAAAATCAATTAGATTTCACTTAATTCTTATTAGCAAAAAACAACAAAAGAGCCATTATAAGCATATCACTGTAAAAATGCTCAGAACCATTCAATTTTTTTACATATCAATTTCTTACATCCAAAGCATACTGCTTTTAGACTCCATGACAAAACAATGAAAACCACATTGGATGTGAAATAACAAAAGATTTATATCAAATACAAATAAATATTTCAATAAACTTGAGTCAGAGAGAGTGGAGATATAACCACCAGATATTTAATTTAAATCATTGATAGAAATAGTCAGTGTCTTCTTTTCATAAACCACTTACATTCTACTTGTATTCAAAAGCAATAGTAAATGTCAAATGACTAGACCATCCTCTGAATACAAGAAAATATCATGCTGTTTAACTCTCTAAATACAAAAGGTGCTCTTAGCAAAACAAACATAAAGAACAGCATGTCTTAGTCACACAGATCAATTCGAGAACCTCAAAATGCTAAAAGGTATCATGAGCAGGACACTAAAGACTTCCAATTACTCCGCATTTTAAAATTTTGAACTTCAAAATAAAATTTACAGATAAGAACTTTTAAATCTAGAGTAAATCTTACGTCTAAGATCTGAGTACCAAAGTTCATCTTCATGTGAGGAATCCTTTATTAAAGCTAGCAACATTAAATATATATCCTTTTTACATATACTATGTATAAAATATTATCAAAGGTTCTATCATACTTCAATTATGAAAGAAAATAATGACTTTGAAAAAAAAATTTTTAATTGACTTTGAGTGGTGAGCACACAATGCAATATACAGATCATGTATCACAGAAATGTACACTTGAAACCTATGTGATCAAAAAAAGAGATTAGTTTTAAAATAGAAAACTAAAACTTTTAGATATAAATATCATTGGTGTGTAAGTCCCAATTACGAAATGGAAAATTGACTAACTAGCTATTTGCTTTTTCTTGTTTGTCCTCACCAAGTGTTTACTGGACCAAGGATGGAAAAATATGTCCATATTAAAAGCCAAAGAAAAGTCGAGAAAATGGTCTAAGTTTAATAGGAAGAGTATAACCTTCCACTGAAAAAAAGATAGTGAAAGAATTAAGGGTAATGAAGGTTACTTTTCTCCCCTTATCCTTACATGGCTCACTATTATCTTACTCAGGAAATCTTATGTCACCTAGAGAGCAACCTTTGAGAGCAGCAGGCACTGAGGGCCCTCCAGTTTGAGACACAGTACCAAGTATTTAGTAGGGGCTTAATGAATGCTTCTAATTTATTAGAAGATAGTAATAATGAACAAATGTAAAAGAGATGTTAATTGATAGGCTAAATGCATTAGTGCATCCCAATGCCCTCTATATGAAAGGTTACTGTCCCATTTGAGCTAAGTGCTAAAATTATAATTAAGTCTGATGGGAAGTCCTAGATTTATACCAATATAATTACAAATATTACTTAGCTTAGTGAAAGACTATGGCAAGAACAATGAGATGAGTAATTTAGATGGTACTGCAAAGTGGGTTTTAATGTTCGCAACTTCTATTACAGTACACAGGATAAGTGCAAGCAGTGTAATTAAAACCTAAGAGTCTGATCTTTAAAACTCTACTGCTCAACCTCATTAAAATGCATGTTTTCTCAATTAATCCAAACTTTTCCATTAAAAATATAAAAATATGTTTTCATTCCTTGCAAAGAAATCTCTACAGTACATATATTTAGGATCAAATGGCAAATAACCATTACAGTTAAGTAAGAAAAAACTGATTGAAACAGCAAGAAGCCAGAGTGGATAGAGCCTAACAAAGGGAAGAAAAGGCAAAGTGAGCACTGCCCAGTTTTCCATTTGTAAATACCAAGTTAAACTAAGTAAATTTTTCAAGAACTTGAAGATTTGAAATCCCTGAATGTCTTTGCCTAAATGATTCAAATCTAAGAAACTATTTGCTTAGGAGATAACCCTGATAATTATATATATACTGCATCATATTTACTCTTCAAGTACTGACTCCTCTACCCTGCAGGTACACAGGAAATTGTTGTGGAATGAAAGGCCTTCGTTTTCATAATCATTTTGTTGCAGAAACAGTTTTCTCCTTTTAATCTGATGCATTACTAAGAAGTTTATCTCAATATTAAGCTAATAGTAAACACCTTAAAAAAAAACAAAGAAATGAACACTTGATACCTATGATCAAAAAAACAAATGAGATTAGTTTTTAAAAAGAAAACTAAAAATTTTATATATAAATATCATTGGTGTGTAAATTATAGGAAAATGTTTTTATGTACTTTATTTTATTAGTTGTTATGAAAAGACACTTAAAAGATTAAAGCTGTCATATAATTATTTATGAAGAATGTTGACTATAGAGAATTTTATTTTTACAATTTTTATCACTTTTCTTTAGATTTCAATTTACTTCATATAATGACTATTACTCAAAAACAATAAACACC
Source organism: Furipterus horrens (assembly GCF_987537825.1). Taxonomy (NCBI): domain Eukaryota; kingdom Metazoa; phylum Chordata; class Mammalia; order Chiroptera; family Furipteridae; genus Furipterus; species Furipterus horrens. The sequence goes on from NW_028327175.1 coordinate 74,225,504, forward strand.
TTTTATAAATGATGACCTTGTGCTCATTCTAGGTAAGTAAATTTTTCAAGAAAACTTTACTAAGAAACAGCCAAGTCAAAGGTTATCACATAATTTAAAGAGTATGCAGGTTAATTTAAGAAAATGTCATCAGAATTTACCACAATGAAACCACAACGTGATTTCATTTTCAAAGTATAAAAGGAAATTAAAAGTGGAGGAGAGTGAAACCAATATAATTTTTCTAACAAATGTCACCTCAATAAATTTAATTTTAAAAGAAGTGGCAGGGAAAAGTGTCCTGAAATTAAAGCATTATCAGTCACAAACTTTATAAATTATTACTGCTATTTGTGAAAAAAAAATTTTAAATCTAAATAGGTTCTATTTTTAACTTAAACAGTTCTTCCTATTTTAAAAGCAATATATTTCTGGTGGTCTGTTTTTTTAAAAACTTATTCTTGAGAAGTCACTGAACAAAAACATCTTGTCTCATTCCTCTATTTAAGAGCCCACCTAAACTAACCAGGAGCAGTACAATAGCACTACTTTGCAGTTGTTTTCATTATAAAAGAAAAGTTTAATCTTGAGGGTTTTTACATCATTATTTTTCCTTCATGCAATATTTCAAAGAAATAGTTTCTCACTGTTTATATGAAAAAAACTACTTGTTATACACATCTTTATATATTAAATTAACCATCACATGACTTTCACTTTGAAAACAAATTATATTTATACAGAGAACAAAATACCATCCTTGAGAAAGGATCCGAATGTATAATGTTTGAAATAGTTTCTAAGAATCATTTTCCTTGATAAGTGAATGGTAAAATCAACTACAAAAGTTGCAAAAAATATTGAAGTTGACAAAGAAGCAAGTTATCCTGGATGGATGACAAAGAAAAAAATTCAAGAGACTGCTGTTGATATAACTGTTTAGGCAAATATTTGAATCTTAGTACATGAAAACCATGTTGCAAATATATGCAATGGATAGATTAAAAGTATACACCTAGGTTTTCAAAACTTAAACACATCTATTTGAAAAGGCATGGCTATATTAAATTTTCCTTGAAGTTGACATACCTTGTTATAATGATAAGTACTACTTGGTATATAGAAAACATGTTTTTTTCCTGGAAGACTGTTTTTAAGATGTTACACTCATTACCTGTCATTTATGATCCAGTTCAGACAGAGATTGAGAGAACTAAGATTTTTGCATCTCTTGACAATTTCCATCACGGTTTCATTGTCCAGTTCAGTGATATGACGTAGGTCCAAGCTGGAAAGGTTTCTTAGCTGATGAGATAAAGAGAATAAAAATGAAAAAAGTAAATGTTACCTTCATTCTCAAAAATTATGTAGTTTATTACAAAGTAGAGTATCACTGTATAATATTTGAATAGATAATACTCCCAAATCATTTAATTAAACTAAGTGTTTAAATAATATTTTACATACTGAATGAGAAATGAGGGCAGAAATCTTTGGTGAATATATAAATGACAACACATTAAAATAAAACACATTTTATTGAGGCATAATAAAAATAAAAATTAGCAATCTAGTAGGTAAGGAAGCTGTTAAATATATTAAGTACCCACATTTTGATAGGATTATTCTCTTTAACATTGTTCAATTTCAAATATTTATCTTCACAATTATGCTATTTTTCCATAGGTCTTCTCATTTTTAAAAAGATAATATATGAGTTAAGTGATTAATTCAGAGATATCTCAGTGCTATTTTATCAATGTACTCCAAATGGTACTATTATGGGTTGTGTGCTTCACTGTGTGGAAAGCAATATATCATGTTGTTTAAGAAGTAAATATTGACTTCCGGCCAAGATGGAGGCTTAGACGGACGCACTAGGTCTCCCTCTACAACTAGAGAGGAATACAACTACTTCAAAACAAAGGATAACTAGAAATTCCAGAAAATAAAACTACACGGAAGCCCAACATATGAAGTTATAAACCAGCGGCGCCCTTTGGGCAGGTAGGACGAGCGAAAGGGGGCGGCGCTGTTTGCGGTCGCACCTGGGACAGCGGCGGGGAGAACAATCCCAGCGGCAGGGAGGACAATCCCGGCTGCAGTCGAACCCCCGGCAGCTCGCGACCCCAACGCTGGGGAAAGCAGCCACCACACCGCCTTGAACGGTGAGGCCCAGGGGGGCGGGAGGACGGATCCTGGTCTCCTAGCGGAATAACTGTGTGAATCCATCTTGGACCCCCGCCCCCAAAGAAAGCGCCACAGGGCTGCGAAATAGGTCGCGGACTGGCGCCAGTCGCTGGATTGTGACGCGTACACAGGCACTGCCCCTTACAGCCGGCCCAAGAAAACAAAACGCATCTGTCAAAATGAGGCAGACAACTATAGAAATCCCGGTGGCACAGCTCACCAGGCAACAGATGGAGAACCTGACAGATGAACAGATAAGAAACCTTTCAGAGGCTCAGTTCTGGGCCATTGTTATCAGGTGGCTTACAGAATTCACAAAAGAGCAGGAAAAAGATGAGAAAGAAGCGAAAAACACTCATAACGAAAGGAACAAAACCACATACGAGACAGATGGTGAGGAAATAAAATCCAGAGTTCATTTCAACAAACTGGAATATGGAGAAGGAACAAGCAGTCAACCAATGCAGCGAGAGGAAATGGGAAGCAACGATGAGAGGATCAGAAACCTCTGGGACAGCTATAAAAGGCCCAACATAAGAATCATTGGTTTGCCAGAGAGCGAGGAAGATGAACTAGAACTTGAAAAATTAAGTGAAAATATAATAAAGGAGAACTTCCCAGACTTGGGGAAGGAAATAGACTTACAGGTCCAGGAAGCACAGAGAGTTCCAAAAAAACTGGACCCAGGGAGAACCACTCCAAGACACATTATAATCAAAATGTCAAAAATTAAAGATAAAGAGAGAATCTTAAAAGCAGCAAGAGAGAAGAAAAGAATTATGTACAAAGGGGTCCCAATTAGACTATCAGCTGACTTCTCAAGGGAGACCCTGCAGGCAAGAAGGGACTGGCAAGAAATATTCAAAGTAATGAAAATCCAAAACCTACAACCACGAATACTCTATCCAGCGAAATTGTCATTCAGAATAGAAGGACAGAGAAAGTGTTTCCAGGACAAAATAAAACTGAAAGAGTTCATTAGATCCAAACCACTGTTATATGAGATGTTAAAGGGACTGGTTTAGAAAAAGGAGGATCAAGACAATGAAATCTAAAATGAAAACTGTATCACAAGAAACAACAGAAGCTAGGGAATTGAAACAAAGGCAAACTAAACAGGCAACAAGAGTGGAAAAAGAACTTTAGGTACGGGGAACATATTGGGGGGAGGTCAACAGGGAGGGGGAATGGGGAGAGGGAGGGAGATGATATAGGAATTAAGGATCATGGTAGGAGGGAATGGAATAGACAGAGAGAGGTTGAGAAGAACTGTATGCACAACTAATGGACATGATCTAAAAGGGGGGGACAACTGGAGGGAGGGGGGCCACCGGGTGGAGGGGAGCAGAGGGAAGGGAAATTGGCACAAATGTAATATTATAATCAATAAAACACATTAAAAAAAAAAAGAAGTAAATATTTTCTCCAGATACCACTTTCCCCATTTCTCCATTTTTTCTACAGTTTTCCTGATGTTTCCTGTCTTCCTCTGATGTTTAGTCTCTAAAGAAAAATAATAATGTCACTTAAACAAAGATAACAGGATCTTAGTTATCCTCTTCAAATAAATTACTTTTCAAATAAGTTATTTTTGCTTAATAACATTTACTTGTAAGAGCATCTAAGCTCTAGAAAGAAATGCAACACCAATTGAGACCTTGATTATGGCCTGGTGAGACCCTGGGCAAAAACCAACTTGTAGTATCTGGACACTTGACCCATGGAAACAGTAAGATGATAAACGTACATCCTTTTAAGCTGCTAAGTATGTGATAACTTGCACAGCAATAAAAAATTAATACAGTGTTCTGTAGGGAACTTTGTATCCTTAAGGATAAGGCAGGTTTCTCTTAAGACAATAAGAATATCCTCAGTCGCTTTAAACACTGAGGCTCACTGCCCTTTATTAGATGCATATGCCCACAGAAGGACAGAGGGAGCTTCTTGGTCCACTCAGCTTCTCCTCTAGGTGTACCTTCAGTTCCCAAGAAAGTACTTTCTGAGAAGAAAGGAAATTCTGATGTAGCCGTTTTGTTAGCACCACATTTGTCAGATGTGGGGGAAGAGAGTCTCGCTAAATTTCTCAAACCAATCCCTGACTTTTACTCAATTAATATTTTGTGAACAGTCACATTTCCTATACATATCTTAACACCACAAGGTAACCATCTTTTTATACTCACTAAACTTTTATTTCCCATAAGATTTTGCATTGGGGCTAAAGAAGTGGCTATATTGGTTTCACTGGTCAAGTTTTATTATTCTTGATTAAGCACAGATAAACTTGTACATGTCAAGAATCACATCACTGTCAAATTTGTTATTAATTACTCTTACTAATGTTCCCCTCAGTAATATACCCTATACTTCTACTCTCTATAGAAAAACCATGATTTTTCTTAAACCACATTATTTTTACAGTTAGCTCTTTTTACAGAGTATTTTTAATCCCAACACCCAAAATTTTTTTGCTTTTGGAGAGGTACTCTTTGGGAGCATGTAAAACACCAAATAGCCTCTTTGAATTGCAGGTGCTGGGTGGCTTGCAGGGCTCCTGTCCTGAGAGCAGCTCCATGTCTACACCACAGCAAAACCAGAAATACATGAAAAGGACTTACAGGATTTCTTGAAAATACTTTGAAGCATGACTATTAAATCTATGAATGTAAAGGATGAATTTTATTATGTATAACCACATACATACGTGAACTGTTAAATACAGCCAGATATAATACACATAGAACTTCACTGTATTTTCCCAATTATCCTTTATTATAGTCATTTGGAAGTCATATATTCATAAAAATTTTATCCAGCCACACAAATATCTCCTCCACATGTATATTTTGGGAACTAGCACAGCTTCTGACACAAAATTTCTATGTAAATTCTTACATATCTTTTAGCTTCCTTTATTGTAAAATTCTTTGTCACAACAATGTGAATGTACTTAATACCAATGAACTATATACACTTTAAAATAATTAAAAAGGTAAATTGTATATTATGTGCCTTTTACCACAATAAAAAAAGTCTCATTTATCAACCAGGACATAGTAGGAACATACTATAAAGTTCCATAGAGAAGAAAATTTTAAGTTGTTGGTGCCAGTTCAGTCCTCTCACGTTAGGGAAGATAATTGAGGACCAAAGAGGTTTGAAAAACTTATTAAAGTACAGATTATAGGGAGAGAGATGCTAGCATATCTAAACTACACTGTTTATAGACTTGGAAAAATTTAAAGGTATCTTCTAGAACAATGGAATATCAATGACTAACAATTCCAGTGATTATCTACATGTGACAAAACTCTAATTCTGGTTGCTTGCCTCCTGAGCTGTTAGAAATCTGGCAGCCAGGCCAATTCCCATTGCAAGGTGGGTCAGGTGATGGCACTGGGCCACTGTGGCTGATACCACCCTGTACGTATTGTCCATAAATGGAACATCTCTTACTCTTGCAATGGAGCACAAATTCATATATGAGGAAACAGATTTACTTTCGTTCCCACATGTCAGCATTCCACTGAGATCTTGAAGTGTGTTTTATTCTTCGATTCAATTACGGCTCTTTTTTTCCCCCTTTAGCTGACACTCACTGGCTAGGCTCTCATGGCCTTCCCTATGACCATTTTAGTCAGCTGAGCTTGAAATATGACAGTATCCAAAGGCAGTCCCAGGAACTTAATTCCTGGTAAGCTGCATCATTATAAGGCACATACTGAACACCTCTAGGAGATGTGGCATATTTTCATTCAAAACTCCACAAACAGCTCTGTCAAATTCATCACATTCTTTCCCCTGCTATGGGAATTTCATAATAGTGCCCTCCAGTGTTTCATAAAAAGCTACCTAAAATAATCCTTTGGAGTCTGAAACAAATAATTACATTTACGAAACTGACATTTTAATTAAACTTACTTTCCTTATAAATTCACTGGTAGTCTTGGGTTATACAAATCACAGAGGATTTGAATAAGCAAAGCCATACAACCAAGATCTTCTAAATGCTTCACTCCAATTTTTAAACATTTAGTAAAGTATTTTAAAAGAAACTTGAGTCAGAATGTAGAAAGTAGGTAATCAACTTTCAGTTTAATACTGCTTTTATTGGGGAAAATATTACGTTGACCAATTCAGGTTAAAGACTGTATTTAGCCAATGACTGGTATGGCCGTATATGCATTTAAGTATAAAGTGAGACACTAAAATGTTACCTAGGAGACAGGCTTGGAGGATTATAAAAATACCTTAAATGGCTTCTAAATTTTCTTAAGACTTTGGAAAAGCAAAAAATGAAACAAAATTCTCAATTGTACAGGTTGACTACAGTGACTAAAACAACAGAAGACTCACAGAATCTTGGCAAAGACAGTAGGGATGTTCCACTGTTTCAGGCTAACAAGGATAATTTATGTGACGCCAGTTGGAGGTGATAATTTTTGAAATGACTGAACACTTCTGTGTAGTTAAATATGTTCAAATGTCAACTAGTACCTAAATTACTTCTTGCCAACCCTGCAGACATTGGCCTTATTGGGACTGAGTTTCAGAGCAATCGGTTGTTATCTTTAGGGATCCGAGCCAAGGGTTAAGACAGGCTGCCCTGACAGGGTAAACTGGGCCTGTAGATCAGTACCACACACTCATCTGCAAATCACCTGTCAGGCTGCCAAGAGGATTACTGCAGACACCAAAGGCACAGGGATATAAGGGTTAGAGAAAGGCATTTATAAGAAAACTGGGGAAAGCCTTCTACTAAGGACAGGGAGGGGAGACACAGGAGAAAGGGAGAGAGCTTTAGCATGGATTCCGGCATGGTAAAACCTAAAAAAATATCAAAAGAAAAGGGGCAGAGAGAATTTCTCTCCCTGAGCGTAGGAAAGCTTCCACATTTTAGAGACAGGGCCTGCTATGTACATTTAGAGAAGAACTTGGTTGGACAAGAGAAAGAATAAAGAGCATTCCTTCTTCTCATCAATAGGCCTGAACCTCTGCTTTGTTAAAGCTGGCACTCAAGTACAGAAATGGTAATAAAAGCTAAATAAAACACATTTAGGACATCAGGCAAATCCTTTCCAGCATCTCATAGAACTGAGGACCTCAATGGGAACTGAAAGCTTTTAAGTAACAAGCGCAAGGGCCTGGTAGAGACAAAAAAAATTTCTAATTGTACTCATGAAAATAGGACTCTCCAGGGTCTTAAATGCTATCGCATCCACAGTAGCTACCATGTTAATTCTCTAGCACCTTCTCTATGTATTCCCTCCAACCACTGCCTTCTTATTCACACTGGGCCACTGTCTCTTTGCTTTATTTCCAAATCCAAGGCCTATTTGGTCTTTACTCTCCTGCAGGATCTGATATCTTTCTCCATTTTATCCACATTCTGTTCTGCTTTCTAGGACAGTTCACTGCACTGCTTCTCCTCAGAGCTACCTCTTCTAACTCCTTCTTGCCACATTACCAGCCAGATTAATATTCCTTAAATCACTTTGATTACATCTCACACCCTCTCTGAAAACTTTAGAAAACAAAAATACTTCAGGTGTAAAAAGGAGTCCCAGAACCTTCCTATCAAGGCCCTTCAGTGTCCATCCCACCATTCCCTGACATTTGTTAGGCTAGCTCAGACCTCTTTCCCCATTTCAAGAAGTTCTTCTCACTGTGTTCAGAGAGCTGTGTTCATTACTTTAAAACTGATCTCATTTCTTGATTAGTCTAAAGAGAGGAAAAATTGGCGAGTCATAGAAATATACTTGCCTTAACATAAATTATTATCTAGGCAGTCCTCAATATAACTATGCCCTTTAGGCAGGAATCATCAATTGATAACTGCCAAGGGACCATGGGACCAAAGTTGCCTTCGTGCTATAGCTACTTGGGGGGTCCCCTCATTGTTTTCTCCATCTCCTTCACCCTCCCTTTCCCCTTGTCCTCCCCTATCAGTGCTTTCTGGGCTGTGTGGCTCAGGACCCTCTCTGAAACCTTTAGGAAATAAAAATATCCCAACTGCAAAAGGGAATCCCAGAGCTTGCCTATCAAGGACCTTCACTGCATGAACATTTGACATCTAATCTTAATGCTTGAGCTGACCCAAACCTGGGTCTCTGGTGCAGTAGTTGTGGTGCACTTTCATTCATTTATTCACACTTAAATGTTTCCCGAATATCTGGCTTTAACCTTGGCTACACTTCAGGATCATGTGGGTAACTCTTAAAAAGTAGTAATGCCTAAGTCCCATCCTTAAAAGTTCTGAGTTAACTGGCTTGGGATGAGGCCAACCGTTACTATTTCTGAAAAAGATACCCAGTTGATCTCAGCCTGGACTAGGAAACACTTCCCTAATACAGAGCAACTAATATATAAATATACAGTCACTTCAAGTGTAGAAATCATTTGTTAAGCTCAGCCTCTTCACTTACTCATAAAAGAATGCAGATGATATAATTCATATAGGCAATAACTACTGGATACATATTATGTACCAGAAAATATTCTAGCTGCTACAATACAGCAGTAAACAAAACAGACAAAAATTCCTGTCCATGGGGTGCTTATATTCCCTACTTGGAAGAGGGCAGGGGTAACAATAAATAAATAAGCAAATTATATAGTATGTTGAATGGTGTTATGTTCTATAGAGAAAAAATAAAGCAAGGCAAGGCAGATGGAAAACAGTGGAGGGAAGAAACATGGGGCATAATTTTAAATAGGCAGTCAAGGATGATCTCATTGAAAACACGATCATCAGAGCAAAGATTTGAAGGAGGTGAGAGAGCAAACAAAACCATGCTGATGTCTAACGCAAGAGTTAGTGCAAAAGGCCCTGAGATGGGAACTGCCCTAGCATTTTGGATGATTAGCTAGGAGCTGGAGGTGCTGGTGCAGAGTGAGTAGAAGGGAACCTAACAGGAGACATGGCCAAGGAAGTGAGTGAAGTAGGGCAGACTCTATGAGACCTTATAGGCCAGAGTAAGTTTTTAGATTTTGCTTTAAAGAATTTGGGGAGCTCCTGGAGATTTTAAGCTGGTGCATGACATGATATAACTTACATTTTTAAATGATCATTCTAGTTTCTGTGAGTCTAGAAGAGGAGCAAGGATAGAAGCAGAGAGATTGTACTGAATGAATCCAATCAAGCAATATCAGTGACTTGGAAACAGTAACAGCAGCTGGAGGTTGTGTGAAGTGATCAGGTTCTCAATATATTTGAAATTAGAAATTAGAATCAACAGAATTTTTTGACAAATAGGTTAAGGGGCGTGAGAGAAAGGAGAATCAAGGATGATCCCAAGGTTTGGGATTTGAACATCTGGTAGGTATTGTTGCAGTTAATTAAGATGCTTTGGGGACAGGTAGGAAAAAGGAGTTTGGTTTTGAATATGCTATGTCTGAGATGCCTATCAAATAAATTGTGGAGTCATTAGCACATAGATGGCATTGACTCTTCTAGATTAAAAATATAAAAGTACTGATTATATATAAATGTGCTAAGCTAGGTACAATCATAGCAACCCTATAATATATAATGAATAAAAAATAAATTATTACTTGATTGAATTAATATACAGGCATGCATACCCATAATAATAAAATATAATACATGGTGGGTTAGCAAGATTTTTTTAAAGTATATTTTATTGATTATGTTGTTACAGTAGTTCCAATTTTTTTCCCTTTGCTCCCCTCTACCCAATACCCCGCTTCCCTCCAGCAATCCCACCCCCCTTAGCTCATGTCCATGGGTCCTGCATATAAGTTCTTTGGCTTCACCCTTTCCTACACTATTCTTAACTTCCCCCTGTCTATTTTATACCAACTGATTATGCTTCTTAGTCCCTGCACCGCAAGATTCTTTTTAAAAAAAAGGCATTAACAGCTACAATGTCCTGAGCCACCTGGGGCAGTTACAAAGCTGTCTTCATTTCCTATGAAAGCAGAATTCAGCCTTCATGGCTCCAGCACATGTCCTCTCTGAAACCTCCTGGGATGCCCACAGCCAGAGTAAGAGACTCTGCCCTCTATATACCCATCAAGGTTATAGCTCATTCTCTCACCACAGCCTTAAACACAGTGCTTTATAACTTGGTCTAATTAATTGCATGTGCCTGCCATGGCCAGGTACCTCAGTTGGTCAGAATACTGTCCTGATACATGAAGATAGGGCCCCAGTCAGAGCACATACAAGAATCAACAGATGAATGCATAAATAAGTGTAACAACAAATCAACATTTCTCTCTCTGTTTCTCTCCCTCTCCCTGCCCCATCTCTTTCTCTCAAATTAATTTTTAAAAATTTAAATATAATAAAATTAAGCGTATGTCCCTTACACTAAAGTCAAAGGCAAGGTACTGCAGGTCAGGGACCATGTCTTACTCACTTTTGTGTTACCAGTGCCTAACACCAGTGATGGGTGCATCAAACACATTTATTAAATGCTTATTGCTAAATGGGTATATTTGAAATCGGGATATAAACTTTTTGTAAAAATTTTATTAGCATTTATTTTATGTTGAATTTACTTCCAGGCCGTAAAGTTTTGTTCTTCAGCTTCTTCTGGAATATTTTTTTCTTCAGTACAACCTCTTCTGCTTTAGGAACAATCTGCTCTTTTCAGTAGGATCATCTCAGTGTGGCGGGAGAGCTCACACATGGGTTCCTCCGCCCATGAGCTCTGTAAGTTCTATACCACATCTCAGGAGCTTTGTTCACCTGGATGTGCTCAAAGACCAGAGAGTCTACATCTAAATCATTAAGTTCAGCATTACTCTCTGAATTTTTAAGCAAATATAGCAAAAACATAGCACTTCTTTTTGGAACACTAATCCTGTGTCCAGCCCCACTGTTTGACCTGAGCACACCTGGCACTTCCAGCACTGTACCTATGGAATGGCACACATTGGTTCTGTGAAGTGACATCCTTCAGATACTTGGTGGCTTTTCAGATATGCATACCCTTGATGCCCTGGGCAGTTTCATGAGTGTTCTGAAAATAAACATGAAGATTTGAATCTCCTGCTTTTCATGATTTTGTGGGGTTTTCTGGGTCAAGCGAATTTCAAACCATTTTCAGGAGTCACCTCAGGCCTCTTCTGAGAAGAAGAGAACCAGGATCTAAACTTTAAAAATTATTTAAGTTTCCAGAGATCAAGTCTCCATTTTTTATCTGTATCAAATGGAGGATCCACAGCTCTGAAGCTACATGCTTTTAAAAGTGATACAACTGAACATAAACTTAAGGAAGATGTAAGCATTAATTTTTTAAAAAATTCCCATTCCACACAATTAAAGGTCATTTTAGAGCAAGAAGCATAATCGGTTCTCCATTTACATATTTGTTCTTAAAATGAAGAAAAAACTTTTTAAAAGCCTCCATAAGTTGTCAGTTTTGATGTGTGAGGCAAGAATTTTGAGTAGTTCACCAACATTTTAGTCACTGTCTTCTGCTGCAGAAACATGGATTTGCTAATTGGATTTCTGCTTCTTAAACCAATTCAGAATGGCTGCTCTGGTACTCCTCTCTCACTCTGGCAGGCAGCATGGTCTCTATCTGACTTTTCTCTAGTACTTTTCTTTCCACCAAATTCCCTTCTCTAAGACTTTAGAGCTCATAACAAGTTACAAACAGCACTAAAAAGTTAGCAGCACTAAACAGCCCTATCACTTTTTACAAAGCAGGAACAAAGAAACAGAACTGTTGTTCAATTACAGTAAAAAATAAAATGTTCACATTGTTTTAGTTAAGAAAAATAAATCAAAGCTCAAATAAATTAAGGGTAAATTAAGTCAAGTGTAAATGCAGGCAAGAAGAGACTACTTTATCTAAGAGGACTGGTTGTATACTTCTCTTTCATTTTCCTCCTACTAAGTTCAGATATCTATTTGAAAAACAAAAACAAAAGACAGTTCATGGAATTTTGAACCCATGTTAGTCATTTGCATCCACATATCGCACTATGATGTGTTGAAAGTTTTAGAATTATATTCCAAATAAAAATTTTGTGATCTTATTTTTAAAAGTACTAAAATAATTGAAATGCTATTAGTCCAACACCAAAACTTATCATATCCAAGCCCAGTGGCCTGTACATTGACCTCTTCATCTTACACTATTAAAGCAAAACAGTCAAAGTATTCCATTCTTTATTTCTAAATGTGTAAAGCTAAAAAACAAAGGCATGACATTGATAATGTTTAATTTTTAAAAATACTCTGGCATATCCTCTTATTTTTTGTCCTTACAAAAAAATGTTACAGAAATGTTGTAGCTACTGTCTAAAAAAATGTCTTTTTTACTTCCTTTCTGGTTTAGAATGTGCAACTGGGACTCACCTCCACATCAAAATACTCTGAGCCTTACATCTCATTTCTGAGTGTCAGTCTAAAACCAAAGCTAAGAGTAAAAAGTGCCTAAACCTTAATTTCAAAAATTAGTATTCCTCTTCTATGACCAGGTTGTTTCAGAGAGAGTGACTCAAAAAGCCCTGGCACACAGGATAAGTACCAGCTGAGCCACCTGGGCCTTCCCTATACCCCGAAAAGATTTCCTAACACTAAGAGGAACAGCACAAGGCCCCATCAACAGGTACCTGTGGCTGCTCTCTAAGGGTTACTGATAGGTCTGGAGCACCCGATGACACCAGGAGAAAACAGCTAGCCTAGGCATCCATCAGCAGCTTTCCTGCCTCTCAATCTCTAAGCCATTTGTAAAAGAAGAAACATTCCAGAACATACATGTAATTCTTACCCCTATCATTACTCCTTAAGGCCCCAATAAAGCCTTTTCTAGTTGAAAAACAAGCTTGATATTAACAATCTAAAAATGAACCAATCAGATCACTCCTACTAGTGAGAAAGTAGTCACAGATTCTCATCTGCCTCTCCAACCCCCCAAATCAGGATGAAAATTTGGAAAAAATGCTATTTCTTCCACAGTCTTCATTTCTCATATTGTACTTGATTTAATTCTTCATGGCAGTATCCAAGTGCCCCAACCACATATGATAATGAAAGAATGAAAACTTTCCCAGGGAAAAATATGGCCTAAGAAGACTCAAACATTTTAAACTGCATGTAAGGATTTATACCCAAAAGCCACATGAGGAATTCTCCAAACATTGAATCAGATCCCATTTGTTTCACTTAGTTTTACCTTTATTCCACAATAACAATTCCAAGAAGCAATAGCATTTAGTTTATAATATATTTAAATTTGGAATTGGTAAGTTTTAGTTCCTGACTCCCTAATCGCACTCAGTTTTAACAGCTGGAAGTGAATGATCTAAAATTCTAGGTTAATGACTATGCTATAGGTAGTGTATCAGTTATCAATAAGAAACAATAATCAGAAAATATATTTAAGTTTTCCTTGACATTAAGTAATACAAAATATAAAAAATTACACCATTAGATAATACAATTTTTTTCAAAATTAACTGCAAAAAAATTTATAACTTTGATTTATATATTGAAGCACTACTTCTTAATACAAAAAACTGTCCATCTGTAATTCTGTTCTCTCAACCAATTTTGTTCATTTATGACTTGAAAAGCTTCAACCAATTGAGAAAATTACAATGTCTTGTATATATCTAAGGTAAATCCTTAAATACTGATTTATGATTTACTTTAATGTTATATACTTTGAATCACTTATATCTTCTTACATCAATAGAAAGCCTTTATTAAAATTAATTTTTTTGGCTTATGTAATGGTATTTATTTATTGCCTTTTTTATTGTTATTCTTTTACAGTTGTCCCAATTTTCCCCCATTGCTTCCCCCAGCCCCACTAACCCCGCCCCCCAAATCCCACAGTCAATCCCTACCCTATTGTCCATGTCCATGGGTCATTTAGAGATGTTCCTTGACTAGATGACCCTTCCCCTTCTTTCAACCCTTATCCCCTTCCCCTCACCCCACTGGTTGTGTCAGTCTGTTCCTTGTTTCCAAGCCTCTGGTTCTATTTTGTTCATTTGTTTGTTTTGTTCATTAGGTTCCTCTTACAGGTGAGATCATAAGGTATTTGTCTTTTGCCACCTGGCTTATTTCACTTAGCATAATACTCTTCATTTCCATCCATTCTGTCACAAAAGGTAGGAGTTCCTTCTCAATTATTTTTTAAATATTTTATTATTGTTCTATTACAGTTGTCCCTATTTTTCCCCTTGGCCCTCCTCCACTTAGTCTACCTCCTGCTCCCACAATCAGTCCCCACACTGTTGTACATTTCCATGGGTCATTCATACATGTTCTTTGACTAGTCCCTTCCTCTTCTTTCCACCATTATCCCCCTCCCGGCACCCCTCTGGTCACTGTCAGCTGTTTCATGTTTCTATGCCACTGGTTCTATTGTGTTTGTTAGATTGTTTTTCTTCATTAGTTTCGTCTTATAAGTGAGATCATATAGTATTTGTCTCTCATTGACTGGCTTATTTCACTTAGCACAATATTCTACAGTTCCATCCACGCTGTTGCAAAAGGTAGGAGCTCCTTTCTTTCTGCTGCATAATATTCCGTTGTGTAAGTGTACCATCATTTTTCGATCCACTAATTTACTGATGGGCACTTAGGCTGTTTCCTGCACTTGGCTATTGTAATAATGCTGCTATGAACATTGGTGCATAGATTCTTTTGAACCAGTGTTTCAGGATTCTTAGGATATAATCCCAGCAGTGGAATCATTAGGTCAATAGGCAGTTCCATTTTTAGTTTTTTGAGGAAATACCATACTGTTTTCCACAGTGGCTGCACCAGTCTGCATTCCCACCAGCAGTGCACTAGAGTTCCCTTTTCTCTGCATCCTCAACACTCTTTTTAAAATTAATTAATTTATTTTTAAAATTTTTTCAATTACAGTTGTCCCATTTTTCCCCCATTGCTCCCCCCCACCCAGCCCACCCATTCTCCCAAAATCATATCCCTCCCCATCGTCCATGTCCATGTGTCATTTATACACGTTCCTTGACTAGACCCTTCCTCTACTTATCCCCCTTCTCTCCCTCCCCCCTAATAACTGTTATTCTGTTCCTTGTTCAATTTTGTTCATTTGTTTGTGTTGTTCATTAGTCTCCTGTATCAGGTGATATCATATGGTATTTTTCTTTCATTGCCTGGCTTATTTCACTAAGCATAATTCTCTCTAGTTCCATCCATGTTGTCGCAAATGGCAGGAGTTCCTTCTTTCTTTCTGCTGCATAGTATTCCATTGTGTAAATGTACCACAGTTTTTTTGATCCACTCATTTACAGATGGGCACTTAGGATGTTTCCAGCACTTGACTATTGTAAATAGCGCTGTATGAACATAGGGTGCATAAGTTCTTTTGAATTGGGGTTTCAGGATTCTTCGGGTATAATCCTAGCAGTGGAATCGCTGGTTCCAAAGGCAGTTCCATTTTAAGTTTTTTGAGGTAATTAATTCCATACTGTTTTCCATAGTGGCTGTCCCAGTCTGAATTCCCATCAACAATGCACTAGGGTTCCCTTTTCTCCACATCCTCACTAGCACTTGCTGTTTGTTGATTTGTTGATGATGGCCATTCTGACAGGTGTAAAGTGGCATCTCATTGTGATTTTTATTTGCATCTCTCTGATGGCTAGTGATGTTGAGCATTCTTTCATGTGTCTATGGACCCTCTGTGTATTCTCCTTGGAGAAGTGTTTGTTCAGGTCCTTTGCCCATTTTTTAATTGGGTTGTCTGTCTTCTTGGTGTTGAGATGTATAAGTTCTTTATATATTTTGGAGATCAATCCCTTGTCTGAGGTATCATTGGTAAATGTTTTCCCATAAGGTTGGTTTCCTTTTCATCTTGTTGAGGTTTTCTTTTGCTGAGCAGAAACTCTTTAGTTTGATGTAGTCCCATTTGTTTATTCTTTCCTTTATTTCCCTTGCCTTAGGAGATGTATCGGTGAAAATATTGCTACGTGGGATATCTGAAATTTTCCTGCCAATGTTTTCCTCTAGGACTTTTATGGTGTGATGGCATACATTTAAGTCTTTGATCCATCTTGAGTTTATTCTCGTGTGTGGTATAAGTTGTTGGTCTAGTTTCATTTTTTTGCACGTCCCTGTCCAGTTCTCCCAGCACCATTTGTTGAAGAGGCTCTTCTCACTCCATTTTATGCTCCTTCCCCCTTTGTCAAATATTAGTTGACCATATAGACCTGGGTTTACTTCTGGGTTCTCTATTCTGTTCCATTGATCTATATGTCTGTTCTTATGCTAGTACCAGACTGTCTTGATCACAGTGGCTTTGTAATATAGTCTGATGTCTGGTACTGTGATTCCTCATGCTGTGTTCTTCTGTCTCAAGATTGCTTTGGCTATTCAGGGTCTTTTTTGGTTCCATATAAATTTTTGAAGTATTTGTTCTAGGACTGTGAAAAATGTCATTGGTATTTTAATAGGGATTGCTTTGAATCTGTAAATTGCTTTGGGTAGTATGGCCATTTTAATGATGTTGTTTGTTCCCTTCATGAACATGGCATTTGTTTCCATTTATTTGCATCTTCCTTAATTTCTTTCTTCAGTGTTATGTGGTTTTCCGAGTACAGGTCTTTTATCTCTTTGGTTAAGTTTATTCCTAGGTATTTTATTTTTCTTGTTGCTATAGTAAATGGGATTTTTTTTTAGTTTCTATCCCTGATATTTTATTATTCGTGTACAGAAATGCCTTTGATTTCTGTATATTGACTTTGTACCCTGCTATTTTGCCAAATTCACTTATTATGTCGCATAGTTTTTTAGTGGAGTCTATAGGGTTTTTATGTCCACTGTCACATCATCTGCAAATAATGACAGTTTTACTTCCTCCTTTCCAATTTAGATACCTTTTATTTCTTTTTCTTGTCTGACTGCTGTGGCTAGCACTTCCAACACTATGTTGAGTAGGAGTAGAGAGAGTGGACATCCTTGTCTTCTTCCTGATCTTGGGGGGAATGCTTTCAGTTTTTTTCCGCTGAGTATGATGTTTGCGTCAGTTTCTCGTATATAGCCTTTATTATGTTGAGGTATGCTCCCTCTATTCCCAGTTTGCTGAGTGTTTTCATCATAAATGGGTGTTGTACTTTATCAAATGCTTTTTCTGCATCTATTGATATGATCGTGTGATTTTTGTCTTTCATTTTGTTTAGGTGATCTATTTCCTCATCTGTTAGGTTGGCTATCTCCTCTTTGCTTAGTTCTCCCACTGGAATCTTGATCCGTTTCCCCTTTTGGGCCATACTTCTCTGTCTCCTCATCTTGACAGGCTCCTGTGTTTGTTTGCCTCTCTGTATTAGGTAGAGCTGTCGCTCCTGTTATGTTGTAAGGGGTGGAGCCTTAGGGATTTGTATACAGAGAGACCTGTTTCACTAAGTTGTGGCACTGTATGTGAGGGAGGGGTCTGAGAGGAAACAATGCTGCTTGCTCAGCACTCGGTCCTTTTCCAGGCACTTCTCCCACTTTCGTATAAGACTGTTACCTCTCTAGCTGTTGCCCTGGCTTTCATTCCCCAAGTGGATGGGTCTGCAAAGGTTCTAGGACTGTGGGCACCCTTTAGACAAGCAGACTCTGCTGAAAGACTGGCAGTTTCTGCCTCTGCCCCAACCCCCACTGGTTTGCATAGTTAGAAGCAATGAGGCTTGATTTTCCCCGGTGCGGGGACTGTGAGCTGTGAGGTCCAGTGAGGAGCTGGGAAAGCTCCCCACGTGTCCCTCCTGACATTTTAAAACATGTAACTGTGCTTTCTGCCAGTCTGCTGCTGCCACTGCTGATGCCAACCACCACACCACGTCCTCTCCGCCCCGGCTCCACCCCTCCTACCTGTCTGGATGAGTATTTCTTCTTTATATCTTTGTTCGTTGGACTTCCATGCAGTTTGATTTTCTGGAACTTTGGTTGTTTCTAGTTTTGAGGTAGTTGTATTCCTTCTTAGTTGTGGAGGGAGATGCAGCGTGTCTGTTTATGCCTCCATCTTGGCCGGAAGTGATGATGTTTTCTTTAGCCACGCAGAAGCTTTTTATTTTGATGTAGTTCCATTTGTTTATTTTTTCCTTTATCTCCCTTGTCCTAGGAGATATATTGGTGAAAACATTGCTGCATGAATTATCTGAAATTTTACTGCCTACGTTTTCCCCTAGGACTTTTACGGTGTCATGGCTTATATTTAAGTCTTTAAAGGATCAATAAATCCAGGAGTTGGTTCTTTGAAAATATAAAATTGACAAGCCTTTAATAAAACTAATCAAGAAAAAGGAGAAAGGACTCAAATAAATAAAATCAGGAATGAAAGAGCAGTTACAACCAATACCACAGTAATATAAAGGATTGTGAGAAACTACTATCAACAACTATATGCCAATAAATTGAACAACCTGGGCAAAATGGACAAATTTCTATAACTATACAAGCTTCCAAAACTGAGTCAAAAAGAAGCAGAAAGCCTGAAGACTGATAACTAGTGAAATTGAAGCAGTAATCAAAAGCTCCTGGCACACAAAAGCCCTGGACTGGATGGCTTCACAGGTGAATTTTACTAAACATTTAAAGAACTAACTCCTATCCTTCTCAAACTATTCCAAAAAATTCAAGAAGATGGAACACTCCCAAACTTTTTATGAGGTCAGTATTATCCTAATTTCAAAACCAGGTAAAGGCAAAGAAAGAAAACCACAGATGCTAAAACAGATGCTAAAATTCTCAACAAAATATTGGCAATACAGATCCAGCAATACATTAAAGAGATCAAACACCATGATCCAGTGGAATTCATCCCAGGAATGCAAGGATCAATAAACATAATTCACTACATAAACAAAATGAAAGACAAAAATCACATGATTGTATCAACAGATGTTGAAAAAGCATTTGATAATGTACAGCACCCACTTATGATAAAAATAATCAGCCAAGTAGGAATAAAGGGAGCATACTTCAACATAATGAAGGCGATATATGAGAAACCTAAGCTTTTCCCTTAAGATCAACAACAAGACAAGGGTGCCCACTCTCACCACTCTTATTCAACATAGCATTGGAAGTTCTAGCCACAAGATCAGACGAGAAAAAGAAATAAAAGTCATCCGAACCAGAAAGGAGCAAGTGAAACTGTCATTATTTGTAGATGACATGATAGTGTACATAGAAAACCCCACAGTCTCCACCAAAAAATTACTCAGTGTAATAAGTGAGTTTGGCTTAATAGCGGGATACAAAGTCAATATTCAGAAATTAAAGGCATTTTTGTATACCAACAATGAAATATCAGAAATAGAAAGAAATTAAGGAAGGTAGAAATAAATGGAAGTATATACTGTGTTCATGGATTAGAAGAGTTAACACCATCAAAATGTCTATACTATGCAAAACAATGTATAGATTTAACACAATCCCCATTAACCCTTTGAGTGCCAACGTTGCTGTGAGTGACGCTGACACGTTTTCCCAAAAGTGCCAGCGACTCTTTTTTCGATGGCTATAAATGTAAATAACAATGGAATAATTTTTATTTTCTGTTTTGTTCTCTTTTTTTGTACCTCAGGTTATATATTGATATAATTTTTTCTCATGTTGATCCAAATTTTGAATTACACATGGCACTCAAAGGGTTAAAATACCAATGGCCTATTTCACAGATCTAGATCAAATATTTCAAAAATTTATATGGAACCAAAGAAGACCCTGAATCGCCTCAGCAATCTTGAGAAAGAAGAACAAAGTAGGAGGGATCACAATACCTGATATCAAACTATACTACAAGGCCACGGTAATCAAAACGGTCTAGTACTGACACAAAAAGACACAGAGATCAATGGAACAGAATAGAGCCCAGAAATAAACCCATGTCTCTATGGTCAATTAATATTTGACCAAGGGGTCAGGAACATAAAATGGAGTAAAAATAGCCGTTTCAATAAATAGTGTTGGGAGATCACAAGACCACCAACTTACACCATACAAAATTAATTTTTTAATTAAAACAATAAATAGAAGTACCGACATGACAGCATGTTACTTTTTGTCAGCCAAAGCCATTAAGGTATAATTTGAATTAACTGGTAACTAATAACTAATGACTCAAATTACTAATTCAAAACAATTCACTTCTTATTTAGTCAAATATTTTTCTTTACATTGCCTCTATGATTTGACATTGTATATTATAGCTCTAGGAAAACATTTAAATTTTATTCTTGCTAGGAGCATGTATAAAAAGTATCTTTCTATAATCAGGCAGCTATCCCTCTATCCTATTCTTAGGACTCACCATGGCTTCATTACTCTCAACTGTCACATAGCTAGCTATCCCTATCTCTCTAGTGATAGCTTGTCTACATCCAGGACTAGTGATAGTCTAAAGAAGGATCAAGTATAATTTAAATCTTATCTTATGTGCAATTCTCTGCTTTGTGCTTTGACCCTCATTGTCACAAGATTCTCTGAGAGGAAATATATATCAGTTCTATTTTCTCAAATGTACTCTCTTGTAAGAAACACAAAATGACACAGAAAGGAAGATATACTGGGACTAAGCAAGAAAACAGAAACCACTACAGGTATTTATTGAACGACATGAAGAGAATTTCATTAAGGAAATTGGTTATTCTAATTAAGTAGAAGCTGAGAAGATGAACTGGAGAGGCTATGTAGGTCAGAGATTTAGCAACAGCAGGAAACCACAGGCAGCCCAAGGCTGGAGGGACCAAAGGAAGAGTCAGTGTTACTGGAGCCCACAGGCCATGGTCATCCAATACAATCTGGAGCTTCAAGGGATCTGTCCAGGGCTGGAACCAAGGAGTAGATAAAGATGTTACCCAAAATGCCTCCTGATAGAGAGGAAGGGAGACAAATACTCTAGCTCTCCCTCTCTTTGGCCTTCCTGCCTTCCACTAAATGGCACCTATAGAGTGAAGTCCCTATGATACAGAAAAGTATGCTTAGACAGAAGAAAGGACCTGAAGGCAAACAGACCTAGGAGCAGCATTAAGGCAAAAAGAAAGAAGGGGGAAGGAAAGCCAGTTTCCAACAATGAAGAGAAGTAGTCAATCTAACAACCCAGAAGCTGATCAATTTTGTTTTCTTCTTTAAGCCAGATGAAAGCTGTAAAAGTCATAACTTGAGCTGCTTTCTCAGGCTCAGGGGTCTTGTTTCATTTTTAAAGATCCGAGATTGATAGCCAATTTGCATGTTGAAAAAGTACCTCTGATCAAACATAATGATCAAGCATTTCTTCTAGTGAATATAAGAGAAGGCTCCAGTGGGAAGCTTTTTCTTGGGGGAAAAAAATCATCCCAATGGGATACAATCAATTGAAAGGAAGTCTACAGTAGGGAAAGCAGCTATATTTCTAAAGGTTTTGTAAATACACTCTGATAAACACCTTTTGTGTAAATGCCTGTGATCCCTCTGGGCTAGAGAGCAAACATGTGAGGAGTTCAGTTGCCTTTAGTCAGTGGACTCGACTGGACTCAGTTGTTGGGCCAGTATGTCTGGAGAAGAGTGAGCTCAGAACCAAACTTTAGTCCAAAAAGTATTATGGAAAACAATGAGTAATAATATGTAGGCCCAAATTCTGTTTAAATATTGAAGTTCCAAGCTAAAGTTTCAGAATACACACCCCTACTGTAGCATAAATAACTTAATTTTTGAGTAATAGACAGTTACTATAGAAATAAATTCCCTATTTTCAAAGAATATGGCTACAATAAAGGCACAACATAATCTTCCTTTCGGTATCCAGGACCCCCTGTACATTCTCACTCTAAACATCACACAGTGTTAAATAAAGTTGTAAATAAAATCACGATTATTTGGATTCTCTATGATTACTGATTGGGTGTGTACTATATTTAAATATGTGTGTGAATCAGTATATAATATGTATACATGCAGGTACTTCCCATGGCTGATCTGCCTAGGTCAAGTGAAAATAGTGCTTAAATAAGATAGCTAATTACAAATAAAACACTGTTAAATATTTTATAAATGTTTAAAAAAATAAGTCAATATAAGTGCCAATGCTTGTTATCAATTGAATATGATTTTAAATTAATTAGATTCTTTTAACTCTGTAATCTTTTTTTAAAGATTTTATTTATTTATTTTTAGAGACAGTGGAAGGGAAGGAAAAAGAGAGGGAGAAAAACATCAATGTGTAAGAGAATAGGCTGCGTTTCACATGCCCCTAACCTAGGGTCTGGCCCATGACCAGGGCATGTGCCCTGACCAGGAATCGAACCGGTGATCTTTTGGTTTTCAGGATGACTCCCAAACCACTTAGTCAAACCAGTCAGGGCAACTCTGTAGTTCTTAATAACTGTTTATGTTAAATTAATAAATATGATCTATCTACTTTTTTTCCCTCAGTAGTGTATTTCCTCATTAAGTTACATATAACTTATTCTCATTAAGCCCCAAATCTGGTTTCCCTGATTTGTAGTCTGTTCTGTTGACTTAGAGATGAAACCCATCCATGTCCAACATCACTTTTTGGATATGAACTACAAGACTGTGTAAGAAGACTCACACTGATCCTTAAATAAAATTTCTGTCAAAAAAACAGTGTGAATGATTTTGGAAATCTAAAGGAGCATGAAAGCAACAACTCCTAATATCTTTCTTGGATAAAGACTGACCTCATGTGTTAAGAGACCAAATAAATATAGTTGAAATACAGTTTTACAAGAATATTTGCAAAAAATGTCCCCCACAATTTATAAACAAGGGTGTAATAAAAACTCAAGGAGTTAACTGAGAATAATGTAAGTAGAGTAAAATAATATTTAAAATATAAAGTCAAGATCCAAGAAAGGCCCTTTCAGAAAAGATTGCCAAGTTTCTTCATTTTATGTGTATATATTTATATTAAGCCTGAAGCAACCATTTTATCAAACAATAGATGCAACAAAGAAACTCATTTGTTCACTTTGCTTGTTAGAACTTCCACAAACTGAGTCATTTGAAAGATGAGTTCATTTATTTTACTATTGTCATATTGATATATCCTGCTATTGCATCTGCTGAAATGAAAATGTAGCACGTATATATACACACACATTGCAACTAGAGTGTGAGTAACAGAGTTATAAAAAGAGTAGCCTCACAGAACAGGTATCACTGACTTAACAGAATGAAAAAAATAAATATGGTAAATTAATACAGTTTATGTAAACATTGCCTATACTAATTTAGAAAAACAAAAACTGGTCACCAATTTGTGCAATAACAAGGAATAACAGTATACCCAATTCTGTGTATTGTTATGTAGGAATATTTTAAATAATTTTTATTAAAGATGCTATTTTAGTTGTTCAGTGTGTTAACTTAAATCATTAAATAACCCTAAAAAGGTCAGCAGGGAAAAAAAAAGGAAGAGCAGACAATTACCAATACTAAGATTCAGCATTGACACTCATGTAGAAACAAGGTTCATCAAGTTTTCAAGTAAGATTTATTTTATAAAAATTATTTTACATTTTTATTTTAATGAAAGTATATAAGTAGGTTAGGACTAAAGATATAAGAACTACCATATACCACGGTGAATATTTTTCTCAGTAATTATTTTATTTATTCATTATATTTTTCAACTGCTTCTTTAGTTATGTTTGAAGCCCTCTGCTTCTACAATCCTAGGGGAAGGTAGATGGTATTATTATCCTCATCTGACAGATTAGAAAACTGAGGCAAAGAGATGAGGTGATTTGCTTAAGGTTATACAATTAGTAGTCACACCATTAGCTCTGATGACAGCAATATCTGGTTTTCAGTTCCAAATCTTTAAGAAAAAATTTAATGGACTGAATCAGGCACAGATATTCTCAACACTCAGTGTTTGGCTCAACTCATAACTCCTAGAAGGCTAAAAAGAATTGAAAACATAGTCATGCAACACAGACCCCTTCATAATACTCACTTGGTCATATTCGCTACATAATATTTCAGAGCTGAATGAATTTAAAAATATGTATTTTTTACATATCAAAATATCATGCAAGTACTATAATTAATCAGAAACAACTGAAGTTATAATCTATGATCTATGACTATACAGTAATATTACCTCTAAAGTAGCAAAATAAACAGTATATTCTTCCTAAACTTAGAATAAGACATTCTTAACCGATTAGTTGTTTGGAAATATAAAAGGCAAGAGAGTTCATTTTTTATTTCTAGTCTCTGAATAACCAAGAAAAGGAAGATGAAAATTGAGTTAGCTCCATGAATGAACAAACTTTCAGTTACTTACATTAAATTGACTTAAAAAAATCAATTTTTTTAACACATTTCATATTTTCAAGCATAAGTGCTTTTAAAAATGGTGACTTTTTTTAAAGAAAGTTCTTTA
The DNA here is from genome assembly GCF_987537825.1 of Furipterus horrens. NCBI lineage: Eukaryota > Metazoa > Chordata > Mammalia > Chiroptera > Furipteridae > Furipterus > Furipterus horrens. The sequence continues at coordinate 74,250,004 of NW_028327175.1, forward strand.
AATGTGATTATGGCTTAAGAAAATGTCAGAGATTTGGGCATTTTATTTAGCTGTCACCTTCCCAAAAAAACTCTGTTTAAAGGTAAGCACTAGCCATCTCTACTCCTGTAAAGGAGGAAAGAGGAAGGACATCTCTAAAATCAGAGAAGGAAAACTCTGACTCCAAAAAACCTCCACTGCCTTGCGGCATACCTCTTCAGGGGAAAGGCTAAGGGAGTAAACCCCGACAGAAAATCCGGAGCCGGAGTCCCTAAGGCGGTTTGACATTGTAGTCAACACCGGCAACTCCTGCGGCGCACCTGAAGCCAAGCTGTATTGACTTTGTCTTTCCCTTGGACCCTTCAGCTGCGAAGAGAGGGGGGGGTCTGCTGCATGGGCAACAGCAGACCCTCCATATCACCCTGCCCAGGCTCTGTAGCTTCAGTTTCACTGGAGAGGACACTCCAGCGTCATCGCAAGATGTCGACTCAACACGGGAGGAGACAGATACCGGTTATAAGCTCATCCGATTGGCGAAGGAAACGAGCGCCAGGGGTCTCCTCTGACGGTGGGAGAGGTCATCGCACCTCACTGGACAGCTACCGCCCGCCTCAAGCTGGGCAGCCCCAGCCAATTAGGTGCCGTCTCGCCATGGCTCGCCTGCCCCACTGGGTGCGTGGGGATCAGAGAGGCGCCTCTCGAAAAGTGGGCCACAAAACACCCGCACCAGTTAATTCCAAGCAAACAACAAGAAAGAAGCCTCCGGCTCTTCGCCTCGCTAGCTGGAACATCAGGACCATGTGCCCCGGACTTACTGCAGACCTTCCGTGGATCAAGGGTGTCAGGAAAACTGCTGTCATCGATAGGGAACTGGCATGACTAAACATCGACATTGCGGCTCTACAGGAGACCCGGTTGGCCGACAACGGAACTATCAGAGAAACCAACTACACCTTCTACTGGCAAGGGAAGTCTCCGGACCAACCAAGACAGCACGGTGTTGGGTTTGCTGTGAAGAACACGCTTGTTAACTCCATAGAGCCACCCACAGGAGGCACAGAGAGATTACTTACCCTCCGATTGTCAACAACTTTCGGCCCAGTCAGCATTCTTAGTGCGTACGCCCCAACCCTCTGCGCCACCATCGAAGAGAAAGAACAGTTCTACCATGCACTGGACGAAGCGTTATCCAAGATCCCCAGAAGTAACGCTCTCTATCTCCTTGGAGACTTCAACGCAAGAGTAGGAGCCGACCACATGGCCTGGCCCACCTGCCTTGGAAACTTTGGGAGAGGAAAGATCAATGAGAATGGTCAGCGACTGCTTGAGCTTTCGTGTCACCACGGCCTGTGCGTGACAAACACATTCTTCAAGTGCAAAGAGATCCACCAGGTGTCATGGAGGCATCCCCGCTCCCGCCACTGGCACCAGCTTGACCTCGTCATCACCAGAAGAACGGATATTGGCAGCACCCTCCTCACCCGCAGCTACCACAATGCAGACTGCGACACGGACCATGCCCTCGTGGTAAGCAAGGTGCGCATAACGCCGAAGAGGTTGCACCACTCCAAGATGAAGGGTCGCCCACGCATCAACACCAGTTGTGCCAGCAACCCAGTTAAGACCCAGCAATTCATCAACAAGATGGAAGATGCACTCGGCGAGGGAGTGGCGGCAGATGACATTATCGAATCCAATTGGCCACGTCTCCGCGACGCCATATACAACTCCGCCATTATTGCTTACGGGAAGAAAGAGCGGAAGAACGCTGACTGGTACGAGGCTCACTGGGAAGAAATGGAACCCGTGATCGAGGCTAAGAGGAAGGCCCTACTGGCTTACAAGACCACGCCCACTCCCAGTACACTTCAAGCTCTACGGGCTGCCAGGAACAAAGTCCAGAAGACCGCCCGCCACTGTGCCAACACCTATTGGCTAAACCTGTGCAGAAGCATTCAGGAAGCCGCCGATATAGGCAACACACGAGGAATGTATGAGGGTATCAAGAAGGCAACAGGCCCAATCCCCTCCAAGATCGCCCCCCTTAAGTCCAAGACAGGTGAGGTCATCACTGACCAGGAACAGCAAATGCGGCGGTGGACCGAGCACTACCTCGAGCTGTACGCGACGAAGAACACCGTAACAGACACTGCTCTTAACGCCATCCCAGACCTACCAGTCATGGAGGAGCTAGACACCCCACCTACTGCGGCAGAGCTCAGCAAAGCCATCGACCGCCTCGCTTGCGGGAAAGCACCAGGAAGCGACGGAATCCCTCCAGAAATCCTAAAGAGCGGGAAACCAGTCCTGCTACAGCCGCTCCACCATCTACTCTGTCGCTGCTGGAAGGAGGGTTACATCCCCCAGGATATGAGAGATGCCAACATTATCACCATGTACAAGAACAAAGGAGACCGCAGCGACTGCAACAACTACCGGGGCATCTCTCTCCTCAGCGTCGTCGGCAAAGTATTCGCCCGGGTCGCTCTTGCCCGCCTGCAGACCCTTGCTTCCCGTGTCTACCCAGAGTCCCAGTGTGGCTTCAGAGCTGGCCGATCAACAGTGGACATGATCTTCTCCCTACGCCAGCTGCAGGAGAAGTGTCACGAGCAGCATAAACCATTCTACCTCGCCTTTATCGACCTTACGAAGGCGTTTGATCTGGTCAGTCGAAGCGGTCTCTTCAGCTTGCTACGGAAGATTGGCTGTCCACCACATCTGCTTGCTGTGGTCATGTCCTTTCACGACAACATGCACAGCACGGTGTCCTACAACGGCGCAACCTCTGAGGCCTTCCCAGTCAGCAGCGGAGTAAAGCAGGGCTGCGTCCTCGCGCCTACGCTGTTCGGAATCTTATTCTCCATGCTCCTCCAATACGCCTTTAAGGACTGCAGCGAGGGTGTCTTCATTCACACCAGATCCGATGGCAAGCTCTACAACCTGGCCCGTCTACGAGCCAAGAACAAAGTCAAAGAGGTGCTCATCCGTGAGATGCTCTTCGCCGACGACACAGCTTTGACATCACAGTCCGAAGAGGGACTCCAGCAGCTAGTCACTTGCCTTTCCCATGCATGCAAGGAGTTCGGACTAGCCATCAGCCTGACGAAGACGAATGTTATGGCTCAAGGCACGGGGACTCCCCCATGCATCACCATCGACGGGTACACCCTGGAGGTTGTCAACGACTTCACTTACCTCGGGTCCACCATCTCGAGCTCTCTGTCAGTCGACTTGGAGGTCAACCGGAGAATCGCCAGGGCAGCCACAGTTATGGCCAGACTGAACCGGCGAGCGTGGAACAATTCCAGCCTCACTGAGAAAACCAGACTGCGCATCTACCAAGCCTGCGTACTCAGCACTCTCCTCTATGGCAGCGAGACGTGGACCACCTACGCAAGGCACGAAAGGAAACTCAACAGCTTCCACATGAGGTGCCTGCGACGCGTCCTGCATGTCGCCTGGCAGGATAAGGTCCCCAACACCGAGGTGCTGAAGCGAGCCAACATGAGCAGTTTGCATGCAGTTCTTAGCGAGAGACGCCTCAGGTGGCTCGGCCATGTCAAAAGAATGGATGCAGGCCGTATCCCCAAAGACCTCCTCTACGGCGAGCTAGCTAGCAGAAGGCAAGAGGATGACAGGGCGCCCAAAACTGCGGTTCAAAGACATCTGCAAAAAGGACATGACACAATGCTCCATCAATCTCAACACATGGGAAGTTCAAGCAGACGACCGCCTAGCCTGGAGGCTCGCGGTCAGGCAAGGTACGTCACGCGCGGAGGCTGCGCGCAACGAGGAGGCGGTCCAGAAAAGATCGAGGCGGAAGCAGCGTCAGCAGCAGCAACAACGGCCATCTGCCTTCACCTGTACCAAGTGCGGCAGGGATTGTCACTCCCGAGTCGGACTGCACAGCCATTCTCGGCGGTGCAGATAGACTCTCAAGAAGCTACGCCATCGTCTCTCGAGACTGACGGCTGCCGACAACTAGCCAACATAAAAATCTTCATCCAAGCTCATACGTATTATATCTTAAGAACTCAGTTCGTGCTTATAAATTGAATAACTGAAAAAAAAAGATTTAATGTGTTATCAGAATATTATTAACAGTCACAACTTTATAATATTTCAACAATCTAAAAAATTTATCTATCCCTAAATTATGAAAAATATAAAAGGTTTATATAAGTATATTGTAAAAATAAACTTCTTGTCAAAACTTCTTTGACATCTTCCTTAAATTATTTAAAGTAAAATCTTGACTGAAATCATTTGAACTGATCTGGTATAAGTCAATTCATAACAGATATGTGTATTAAGTTCATGAACTCACAGCATTTATGAGGTTTGCACTCCAACTATATGTAAAAATCACTTGCCATTTGACATTTCAGACTCCATAAAAGCCTATTTGATTTTTAAATTAATATTTAGATTATTATCTTGATCACCTCACATGCTATTACGCATTCTTAAAAGGTATAATATTGAATAGTATGATTTTATCATGTTACATTAATAACAACACTTTAAAGTTTTTGACCCCTTACAGGCTTTTTTTTCTTATTACAGAAATTTTCAAATATAAACAAAAGTAATGCAAATAGAATAATGAACCCCGTGCCCTATAACCCAGCTCAGTTATCAGTAGTTTGTCATTTTTGCCTCCTTTATGGGTTTATCCACTTTTACCTTTTTCTCCTTTTTATTAACTTCATACTATTTTAAACCAAATCCCTAACACTTTGTAATTTCACTAGCAAATACATATATATACACATATATATATACATATATATGTATATATATATACACACACATACACACACGCACACACGCACACACACACTCTAGGCCCAGATCACTCACTGGTGAATCTTACCAAATATTTGTTATATATATTAAAGCTAACAGTTTTTAACTACAAATGTAATTTCTTTCAGACATAGGGGTATTAAAATAATCTATATTCTCCTGAGTGAGCTTTGGTAGTTTGTATCTTTCAAATAAATTTTCCATTTCATCAAATTTGTTAAATTAATAGGCATAAAGATGTCCATAATATTTCCTTGTTGTACTTTTAATATCTGTAGAATCTGTAAGTTACATCACTCTTCTGAGTCATGATTTTGGCAGTTTGCGTTCTCTATATCTCTCTTTTTCTTAATCAGTCTGAATAGAGATTTATCAATTTTATCTATTTTATAAAGAACCAGCTTTTGGTTTTATTAATGTTCTGTTACATTTCTTTCTCATATCATTTATGTCTACTTTAAACTTTATTTTCTTTTCTCTGCTTACTTTGAGTTTAATTTGCTCTTCTTATTCAAATGTCATAAGGTAGAAGTTAATATCACTGATTTGAGATCTTTCACTTTTTCTTATGTAGGTGTTCAATACTATTACAGTAGTCCCCCCTATCTGTGTGGGATACATTTCAAGACCCCCAAAGAATGTCTGAAACTTTGGATAGTACCAAACCTTATATATATTGTTTTTTCCTATATATACATACCTATGACAAAGTTTAATTTGTAAATTAGACAACAGATTAACAACATAATAAAGCAATTATAATAATATACTGTAACAAAAGTTGTATGAATGTGGTCTGTCTCATATGTCCCAGGAGAGATGGAGCAGTATGGCACAAGATTTCTTCACACTACTCAGAACACCTCATAATTTAGAATGTATGAGTTGTTTATTTCTGAAATTTTCCATCTAATATTTTCAGAGTATAGTTGACCACAGGTAACTGAAACCACAGAAAGCAAAACCACAGATGGGCATAAGGGGACAGAGAATTACTGTAATTTTACCAAGAGTACTTTAGTAGCATCACACTAAATCGAATGTGTTGTGTTTTTATTCTCCTTCAGTTCTAAGAACTTTCTAATTTCTCTTTTGATTTCTTGTTTATCCATGGGTTATTTAGCATTGAATGCACAAGGGAGATCAACCACAGATTTCTGGGATTCTCTATGCAATTCTCTCCACCCTGGTACTCTGTCCTCTGAACCCTGACTGCCTTGGTCTATCTGTACTTTCTGATCCATCTCAACTCTGACAGTCAGCCAAGTTGTGCCTGGCTCACCCGTCCCAGTGTTGCATGCTGGGAATGCTTTCAATGCATTAGACAGAGGCAATCATAGGGCTCCTCTTGTTTGTTTCTCCTATCTCAGGAATCTTGTCCTTGATATCCCATGTCTTGAAGACCACTGTTTCATACATTTTGTCTGTTTGGGGGGGTTGTTCCAGAGAAGAGAATAAATCTGGTCCTTATTATTCCATCTTAGCTGGAATAAGAAAACCAGTTTTGTTTTGTTCTTTATATATCATTCATGATTTTTGTACATTTTGTTTGTTTTAGTCCATTGCAATCACTTTCCTTTTTGAAGCTTAAAGTATCCCAACTTAGGCCAGTGGGAGCCACTACATGTTGGCTTCTGGGTCCTTTTGACATGTTTCTACTAGTCTCTTTAGGAGCAAATGATATTTAGGCACAATTTATTTGCATTTGCTAAACTTACTTTTAAAAAGTAGGAGGAAGAGCAAGATAGAGATGTTTTATATTTATAAATAGGTATATTGCAATAAAAAAGAATGTACCTGTGATGGAGGAGACTCAATCCTGCCACATACAACAAGTCACTAACATCTTCAACTATTAAATGAAGACCTCAAAAGTGCTTATAATTTCTTCCTAAATATAGATCTTTACTTTTCCAAACATGGTCTACTAAACCTGACTTTATCTTCTCAATCTGTCTTCACTCAGTCTTAGCTATTTCTAGGACTCTCACTTACACAGTCATAGCAGCTTAGAAGGAAGGTGGCCTCCTCTAGTATTGTTTGATATTAGCAGAATCTATCTGAAGACAAAGGGTGCGTCATCAATAAATATTGCCAAGTAAGTTAGCATCTAGCCAAGTATAATTAAATCCAAGGGACCATTGTTAAGATACTATCAAAATTCTTTCATTGAGCTCTTGCATCTTGGCCATCAACACGCCACCCAGACTGAGGAAGACCCAGAAACTTTAGAGCCACATGAGCCATGGCCACAGCCACATTGGCAAGCACAGGAAGCACCTGGGAGGCTGAGGTAACAATGGTGGCTTGTATCATCACAGGATCAACTTCGATAAATATTTCCCAGGTTGCTTTGGGAAGGTTGGTATGAGGCATTGCTGTTTAAAGAAGAACCACAGCTTCTTCCCTACTGTCAACCTTGATAAACTGTGGACCTTAGTCAGTGATCAGGCATGGGTAAATACTGCTAAAAAGAAGAATGGAGCTGCTCCTATCATTAATGTGGTACGATAGGGCTACTACAAAGTTCTGGGGAAGAGAAAGCTCCCAAAGCAGTGTGTCATTGTGAAGGCCAAATTCTTCAGCAGAAGAGCTGTGGAGATTAAGGATATGGGTGGGGCCAGTGTCCTGGTAGCCTGAAGCCACACAGAGGGGCATTTATTAAATGCTCCCAAGTGTAAAAAATATATATACTTAAATATATATTCTTCCATCTATTTCCAATCTTCTGTCTTCTTGCCCTTGGTTTCAGAATCTAAGTTGTCACAAATCCCCAAAATTCCTTTCTAACTCTCTAAAAACTTCACATTTCTTAGTTTCAGTGAAACCCCCACAGAGTCCTTTCCAGGTCAATGATTCTTAAATTCATAGATTCTTCCATGTGTAACAAATTCTATATCTAGAGATAAATCACCTAATCCAGGCAATTATCTTCATAGGTAGTAAACTAAGGCACAGAAATTTTATGGTACTTCCCTCTATCAGCAAACTGAGAGCTAAAGACTTTTATATATTTACAAAATTTTGTGAATGTAAATTACATTTTTTAGTGTTTTAGTATGTACAAATTTTGTCAGAATGCAAATATTTTAACAAAAATGTTTTCATTTTAGTTAAACCTGAGTTCTACCCTTGGTTTTCAAGAGATTAAAAAATTTAAATGGCTTTTCAAAAGTTAAAGCATATTTAAAATGCTATCGGACTTCCGGTCAAGATGGAGGCATAGGTAAACACAGCTTGCCTACCCACACAAGACTACAAAAGAAATATCACCCAGAATCTTCATAAAATTGAGCTGTACATAAGTCTGACAACCAAGAAATTAAATAAACCACATTCACCCAGACAGGTTGGAGGGCAGAAATGCAGAGACAGGGAGAGGCATATAGAGGCATGGAGATGAGAAAGGGGCAGTCCCACACCCACATGTGGTGGTGGATAAAAATGGGAAGGGATCCCTCAATCCTGATATCAGACCACCCAGCCCAGTGTTCCAGTGCCAGGAAGATAAATCCCTATAACTTCTAGCTGTTAAAACCATTGGGGGTTGGGGTGGCAATAGAAACTTCAGAACTCTCAGGAGTTTCCTCTTACAGGGCCCTCAACAGCCCTGGCTGGTGTGACTCAGGGGATTGAGTGCAGGCCTGCAAACAAAAGGGCTGCTGGTTTGATTCCCAGTCAGGGCACATGTCTGGGTTGCGGGTCAGGGCCCCAGTTAGGGATGCACAAAAGGCAGCCACATATTGATGTTTCTCTCCCTCCCTTCCCCTCTCTATAAAAATAAATAAATAAAATCTTCAAAAATAAATAAATAAAGGGCCTACAATGGACTTAGCACTTACGCAGATTCACTTCCTCTGGGCTTCAGCACAGGCAACAACTGGAAGGGCACCAGTGGTATATGGGGAGAAAGTAAAGTGACTGTCATCAGGGCCAGTGCTGGGAGACAGCTTCCGCCTGGAGGAAACTTCAGAGGCCAGGCAAGGCATTGTCCCCTCCCCGAGCCCAACACACAAAGAACCACAGTGACAACAAGAGTTGCCTTGCCCTGGCAATTACTTAAGGCTCTGCCCCATCCAACTTACCAATGCACTTTTCTACAATAGGTTATGCTACTAAGACAGGGAGTCAAAGCAACTCTACTAACACATAGAAACAAACAGAAACAAACACAGGGAGGCTGCCAAAATGAGGAGAGAAAAAAAATTGACCCAAATGAAAGAACAGAACAAAACTCCAGAAAAAGAACTAAGCAAAAAGAAGATAAGCAATCTAACAGATGCAGAGTTCAAAACACTGACAATTAGGATGCTCAATGAACTCAATGGGTACTTAAACAGCAAGAAAAAGACCCAGGAAGAAATGAAGGTTACACTAAGTAAAATGAAGAAAAAATTACAGAGAACCAACAGGGAGGAGTTGAAGCTGAGAATCAAATCAATAATTTGGAACATAAGGAAGAAAAAACATTCAATCTGAACAGCAAAAAACAAAAACAAGGATAGGCTAAGGAGCCTCTAGAATATCTTCAAACATATCAACATCTCAATGACAGAGGTGCCATAGGAGAAGAGGAAGAGCGAGAAATTGAAGACTTATTTGAAATTCTGAAGACTTATTTGAATAAATAAGGAAAGACTTCCCTAATTTGGTGAAGGAAATACACATACAAGTCCAGGAAGCACAGAGTTCCAAGCAAGATGGATGCAAAGGGGACCACATTAAGACACATAATAATTAAAATGTCAAAGGCTAAATATAAAGAAAGCAGCAAGAGAGAAGCAGCAAGTTACCTACAAAGAAGTCCCCATAAGACTATCAGCTGATTTCTCAAAAGAAACTTTGTAGGCAAAAAGAGACGGGCAAGAAGTATTCAATGTGATGAAAAGCAAGGACCTACAACCAAGATTACTCTATCCAGCAAAGCTATCATTTAGATGGAAGGGCAAATAAAGTGCTTCCCAGACAAAGTAAAACTAAAGGAGTTCATCATCACCAAACCATTATTATACGAAATGTTAAAGGGAACTATATAAGAAAAAGAAGATCAAAACCATGAACATTAAAATGGAAATAAATTCACGACTATCAACAATTGAATCTAAAAAACAAACTAAGCAAAGAAGCAGAATAGAAACAGAATCACAGATATGGAGATCATTTGGAGGGTTATCAGTTGGGAGGGGTAAGTGGGAGAAAAGGGGAAAAGGTGCAGGGATTAAGACGTACACATTGGTAGGTACAAAATAGACAAGTTTGTTAAGAACAGTATAGGAAATGAAGTAGCCAAAGAACTTATATGCATGACCCACAGACATGAACTAAGAGGGGACGATGTGGGGTACCAGGTGGAGGGGGCAAAAGGGGAAAATTAAGACCAGTGTAATCGTCGTCGTCGTCGGCAGCCGTCCGTCTCGAGAGACAATGGTGTAGCTTCTTAAGAGTCTATCTGCACCGCCGAGAATGGCTGTGCAGTCCGACTCGGGAGTGACACGGTATCTGTCTCCTCCCGTGTTGAGTCGACATCTTGCGATGACGCTGGAGTGTCCTCTCCAGTGAAGCTGAAGCTACAGAGCCTGGGCAGGGTGATATGGAGGGTCTGCTGTTGCCCATGCAGCAGACCCCCCCTCTCTTCGCAGCTGAAGGGTCCAAGGGAAAGACGGAGTCAATACAGCTTGGCTTCAGGTGCGCCGCAGGAGTTGCCGGTGTTGACTACAACGTCAAACCGCCTTAGGGACTCCGGCTCCGGATTTTCTGTCGGGGTTTACTCCCTTAGCCTTTCCCCTGAAGAGGTATGCCGCAAGGCAGCGGAGGTTTTTTGGAGTCAGAGTTTTCCTTCTCTGATGTGCCCTGACTGGAAGATCGAACCAGCGACACTTAGCTCGCAGGCCGACGCTCAATCCACTGAGCCAAACCAGCCAGGGCATAGACCAGTGTAATACCATAAAATAAAATATATTAAAAGAATAAAAATAATAAAATGCTATCTTGCCTTTACTTAAATCCAGGAAATAAAGTGGCATTATACCACAAACTAGTCTTCCAACAGATACGATCCTCAAAACTCTGTGGACCAGCTTTCATATTAATCTAGAAGGTTGACTGCTGAAGGGACAAACCACCAATCCTGGCCTATAAGCTTAAGAACCTTCTCTGCAAATTGAGCTTTCCAGTTCAGACATTTGCTGTAGCTGCTATTTTGTCACACAGAATAATTCTGATTTCTTAAGTACCAGTGTACCATAATTTTTGGCTACCTCAAAATGCTCAGAGAAGCACTTAATGATCTAATAAGTCTTGTTTTGTCTTTAATGAGTACAATTTCTAGTGTTCATAAAAATCCCACGTATGGTCTTTATGACACTTGTACATAATCTGTTCATCTAAAGGCATTTCTACTTAACATTATAAAGAGCACTGAATATGACTAGAAACATTCATCTACCAAGATGTTCAGGCCATGGTTATAGGAAATGAACAAAACATTACATTACTTATGGTTATATAAGATGTTCTTTTCTAATAGAGCAATAATTGAGAACAAGGTGCCTATCCTCTCCACTGGTTTTAGGTTTGATCCTCAAAATACCATTAAAGCTGATCAGTCATTTCAGACACAGGACAATCACAGCCTCTGTTTTAGATATATCAGACTAGAATGGTGACTTGATATTTTTTTCTAAAAGTTTACTTCTGATTTTCCAGCAATTCAGATATCCAAGTTAATATTAGTAGCTAACATTTGCTTAGTTTAGCACTTACGCAATCTCAATGCTAAGGCATGCATTACTTCAATTAAAACCCTGAAAAACTATTTGCCTACTTAGCTAGTAAGTGGCAGAGCCAAAATTCAAACCCAAGCCAACCACAGAGCCCCGCCTCCTATCCAAGTGTCTTATTGCAGTAGTCCTAGGTAACTTGTAAACATCTGCTCTTTTCCTAGGAGGGAAGAGGAAAACATTATTTTCCACTAAAACTGTAAGCTTCAAGAGACCTGAGGAGACCAAGCCCAAACAAACTTGGGATTTTCCCTGTTTTATTTCAGTATTGTGCTGCTATCACAGCAATTTTCTAACAGTACTGAATTGAAGGAAGTTTGAATAAATAGGTTACTCAGCTATAGAGTGGAAAAGGCAAGAATCACGTCCACTTTCCTAAGTACTGTGTAATACAGTTAAAATCCATACAGTGACAAATATCAAATATTACACAGGTCAATTTTAGAGCCAGTTTTTTCTTTTTCATTACATGTATATAAGAACTAACTCCTAATTATTTTAGAGCTCCAGAAAGTAGTAGAGATGCCATGCATATGAGAGATTACAAAGGAACTAGCACTTTTATCATTACTAACATATAAGATTTCATATATTTGGTATATGTATATGAAAGCTATAAGGTTAATTTTAGATATACATTCACCTTTCTTTCATCTTACATACTCAGCTGAAAAATATGCACTGACCATATTCCCTTCTTAAAAGGTGACCTAATAATAACTGAACACTTCAATCAAAATATTTTCTAAATGCAACACATTAAGTTAACATTTCAACAATTTTTGTCACATATAACAGTTTATTTAATGTATATATTTCATAGTCATTAGCAATAAAGAAAGCAAAAAAGTAAGCTTTTTTTTAATAAATAAGTGACCCATTTTGTAAAGGGCAGGTTAGATATTGTTGCCCTAAACTGGTTTTAACTTTATCAGACACTATATGCTTCTATTATGGTCTCTGTCTCATTCAAGAACATTTAACAGTGCTAGGGCATTGATATAAATCATAACTGGAAACAGGAAGGAAAAACAGTCATGGCTCCTACCTTAGTTAGGTGAATGACTCCTTTGGAAGTTACTGAACAGCCCATGAAGCCAACATACCGAAGTTCAGGACAGTGCTCAGCAAATGCTTTCACCGACTGATCTGTCACCTAGGGAAGAGACAGGAAGAAAGTCACTCAAGGTAGTATTCCAATGGATTTAAGCATTTGGTTCCTCAAATTCCCTCTGCCCAACTTGCATTATTTATATTTCCCTATCCATTAGATCATTTGAATTGATTTGCATACATGCTGCAATATCTCTTATGGGCTTTTCTGAAATCCTCCCTTTACCCCACATCTCTTCTATCACTCCATGTTTTTCCACTTCATAGAGAAAAATCGCAAAGATGTCAACACTATCTACCTCCACTTCTTCTCTCACTCAGTAGATATGTTTTCATTGACATATAATTCACATACTACAAAATTCCCCTTTTCAAAGGGTACATACAGTTCAGTGGTTTTTAGTATATTCAAAATGTTGTATATCCATCACCAATATCAAATTTCAGAATGAGTTAATCACTGAAAAAAGAAACCCCTTACTCATTAGCAGTCACTTCCGTATTCCATCCCCCACCCCTGGCAACTTTCTTTCTATGGATTTGCCTACTCTGGAGACGTTTTATAATTAAAATTATACAATTGGTTTCTAAAGTGCAGCAATGACCTCCTTTTAAGGTTTCTCACTTCAAGTGTTTCTGCCAAGTGTTTCTTTTGTTTTGCCCTTTCCTGCTTCAAATTTTTTAGGTTTGAATGGCATAATAGTTAATTTTATGTATCAACTTGACTTTGACACGAGGTACCCATATATTTGGTTAAACATTATTCTGGGCATGTCTGTAAGGGTGTTTCTGGATGAGATTAACATTTGAAAAGGTAAAGCAGATTGTCCTCCCCAATGTGGGTGGGGATCTTATCCAACCTACTGAATGTTTGAATGAAACAAAAAGACTGAATAAGAAAGAATTTGTTCTCTCTTTCTCTGTTGAACTCTTTGAGCTGAGACATTGATCTCCTTCCTTAGGACTCAAACTCATACTGGAATTTAACACCATTAGCTCTCCTGGTTCTAAACCTTTGGACTCAGACTAAAACAAACTATCAGCTTTCATGTGTCTCCAGATTAAGCAACTACAGATTTTGGGCCTTTTCTGACTCTGTAATTGCATCAGTCAGTTCCTTACAATAATCTCTTCACACACACACACACACACACACACACACACAAAACACACACATGCGTGCACACACGCACTTCATATTAGTTCTGTTTCTCTGGAGAACCCTGACTAATGCAATACATATTAGAATCCCCTGAAGAATTTATTAAAAACTCAGAGCCAAAAGGGGTGAAGCCCAAAGATCTGTATTTTTAATAAGCCCTGGAGTGACTCTTAAGTACGTGAAAGTTTGAGGCCTCAGTGCTGTGAAGTTACATTGACAGCTTTTGGCACATGTACCTGGCCCCACTTTATTTAAACAAAGGCAGGATGCAATTCCTTTTCTGTCTCCCCCCACTTCTAAAAATTCCCACATATGAAATTATCTTCTTATAATTGTGCTACCATTTTCTTCATTGTTCAAAGGTGTAGCTTATAAAAGAAGATCCAAATATTCTCTATCATGGGCTTACTTTCATATTCTTTTTCCTCATAGTCAAGATGAAATCCAGTTGAACAATTTTGTTAGTTTTTCAAATAGCAATTTACATCTCCTTTGCATTAACTTTAATATTGGTGACTCTTACTTTATATCTTCTTTATCCATTCTGAATAAGTATTGGAAAATAAAGGTATGCAGGTAGCATTAATTCTAAAACAACACAAGCGCGTTTTCCTAAAATAATAAAACCAACAGCATCCATGGTACATCTGATAAAAGATTAATTCTGCCCTCAAAAGTAAAGTATGCTTTAGCATATTCAGACTAAAGGTGCTACTAATAAATAAAAAATGGGCCTTCCTGACACTCAGCTTTCTAAAAATATTATGTTAACAAAGGTATTTAAGGCACTAAAATTGCCTGAAGCTTCAATGAAAACCAATCTCTATTTTTAAAAGTGAGTGGGGTTCAATCCCCAATCAGGCATATATGGTAGACAACTGATCGATGTTTCCTTCTCTCCTTCTCTCTCAAAGAAGTGTTTCTTGACCTTGCTCAGAAAACTTAAAGAAAAATTTTTCCCTAGACTTCACCCCAAACTTACTAATTTAATTCAGGACTCAGAAGTATCGTCGTCGTCGGCAGCCGTCCGTCTCGAGAGACGATGGTGTAGCTTCTTAAGAGTCTATCTGCACCGCCGAGAATGGCTGTGCAGTCCGACTCGGGAGTGACACGGTATCTGTCTCCTCCCGTGTTGAATCGACATCTTGCGATGACGCTGGAGTGTCCTCTCCAGTGAAGCTGAAGCTACAGAGCCTGGGCAGGGTGATATGGAGGGTCTGCTGTTGCCCATGCAGCAGACCCCCCCTCTCTTCGCAGCTGAAGGATCCAAGGGAAAGACGGAGTCAATACAGCTTGGCTTCAGGTGCGCCGCAGGAGTTGCCGGTGTTGACTACAACGTCAAACCGCCTTAGGGACTCCGGCTCCGGATTTTCTGTCGGGGTTTACTCCCTTAGCCTTTCCCCTGAAGAGGTATGCCGCAAGGCAGCGGAGGTTTTTTGGAGTCAGAGTTTTCCTTCTCTGATGTGCCCTGACTGGAAGATCGAACCAGCGACACTTAGCTCGCAGGCCGACGCTCAATCCACTGAGCCAAACCAGCCAGGGTAGACTCAGAAGTATATACTCTTAATAATTATCATAATGATTCATATGGAATCAGTCCAGAAACAATCTCATGACTAATTATAACCACCACAGCTAACTAGATCCTCCAAATATTAGTACATACTGAAGATGGCCTTGAGTATACACTGAGATTATCTCTTTATCATCTCTACTGCCACCACAGACACCATGGTCCAAGATATAAGATCTATCCAGAAAAAGTCTAACCATTATTAACACAATGAGAAGAGTGCACAACATCGATGTAGCTTGGCAGCCAAGAAGAGTGGCCTGGAATACATATGCGCAAATAATGATGACTTCACTGTACTAGTTAATGAGGGTGGTAGATGCTATTGAGTGAGCATGTGCACTGTGTGGCTGTGGCATTCAAAATGAGCGAGAACAGCAACAAATCAACATCAAATTTTTCATTAAGTTTAACATTCTTCTGCAGAAACTATTCAGATGATTCAGAAGGCCACATCTACGGGCAACTGGTGATTGGCAGCTTCATCACAACAACACACCCGCTCATGTGTCACATCTTGTGCAGAGTTTTTGCCAAAACATCAAATCATCCAAGTGACTCAGCCCCTCTATAGCCCAGATTTGGCAACCTACAAATTCTGGCTTTTCCCAAAACTAAAATCACCTTTGAATGGGAAGAGATTTCAGACCATCAATGAAACTCAAGAAGATATGACAGGCAGCTGACAACAACTGGAAGAACTGTGTGAGGTCCCAAGGTGCCTACTTTGAAGGTAACTAAGGCATCATTGTGCTATGTACAATGTTTCTTGTATCTAGTGTCTTCTTCAATAAATGTATTTTTGACATTACTTGGCTGGATACCTTCTGGACAGATGTCGTATATCATTCTTCTCATGTACATCTTCAATAGACTGCACACTGGACCTCTTTTTGACACTTGACCTCAAAAATCTATTCTCCACCCATCAAGCCACAGTGATTTCCCAAACAGCACACAAATTAGATCATGCCAGTCCGCTATTAAAAATCATCCAATGGTACCAATTATTTTAAGAATAAAATCCAAACTCATATAACTTACAAGGCCCTGCATGATCTGAGTCTTTCCTATCTCTTCCACCTCATTTCATCTCACCATCTATCGCATCCACCACTCTGTCCCCACAGCCTGACCCAGGGCCTGGAACATAATAGGAACTTCAAATATATAAATCAATGAGTGTATGGAAGATGGCAGTCGAGGGGGTGGAAGCTGAGCCCACTTGCTCATGTCCCAGCATGGATTCTCGGCTGATCTTCCAACAAGTGACCTGAACAATCAACAGAGTCTCGGCTGACATGAATTTTTGAATCAAAGAGAACAGAGGATGCTTTGCACGATCCAGTAAGATATTTTTTAAGTTGAAGGGGAAACACCATGTGTGAGTGCCTGCCTGCAGCAGAGGAGAGACCAGACAGAAAACTCAGCGGTAGTAGCTCCTTCCCATCCCAGAGCTGGGGGGGGGGGGGGGGGCCAGTCCCTCGTAAAGAACCCCCTACCCTAATCAGAAGAGACTTGGGAGGATACACAGAGTCTAGGAGAAACAGGCTGCACACACAAGCGAATAGCACATCCATAGCTGCAGTGCCAGCTGAGAGAGTTCCTGAGAGAAATCCCATCTCCTACAACTACCAGAGTTGTTTTGCTTTTGGGGGGACGTGCAGTATGCAGAGAACCAGACAGTGACTTGGCACGGGAGTGTGGGTGACACAGGGAGACTTTTTAAAAAGGGAGCTGAAACATGGCTGGGCAGGGACCCCCTGTGTGGGCAGCTGCCCTGCCATAAAAAAAAAAACCAGATTGAAAGAGCAGTCTGTACCCACTGAATCTAGCTGGACAGGAATTGATTTCAGGGCCCCACCTAGCATAGCTGGTGAGTAGGGGGCTGAGAGCAGAATGGAGAGTTCAGGTCTGAGCCTCCTGCGAGAGCAGTGAGCTGTGAACTAAATGGGCAAGAGCTGAGCACCTGAGATTCTTTGCAGCCAGGCAGGTTCCTTCACACCTTGGAGTACAAAGTTCTGGGAAGAGGAAGGCGTGCCTAACCACCCCCTACAGGATTGCAAATTTTGAAAAACAGTAAGGCCAGGCTCAGGAACCACTTACTGGGCTCATATCTACAGAGGAAAGAAGGGGAATCTTCAAAAGAGCCCTTTCTGAACTTTTTTAAATCAGATTCAATAAGCTACGCTAGTTCCTCCTTGGGCCTTATTACACTGAAAACAGCAGAGGAGAGAGATTAGACATTGGCACGGCAAGGGATATTCAGGATCCCACCCAGCTTCAGCTCTCATACAGAGCTGCCATCAACACCAAGCAGGAAAGACCTGACCCTTTTACATACTGGCCCCTCACATGAAAGGGACAACTAATTCATCAGAAACTACGCATTATTGGAAATAACCTGGGACAGACCAAGATGTGTGGCACAGGGGCAGGGAAAGACACCCATCATCTTCCCTGAGAACTGAACAGCACGTCCCAGGGGAGAACCAGGGATCACACCCTCCTGATTGCACTGGAAGCTCCCTTTAGAGGCAGGTGGAGGTGGTGCATGCAGTGCTGTCTGATGTTAGATGAACCACTCCTGGACCTTATGCCTATAAAAAGCCAGCAGGACAGAACAGCGAGGACCAGCAAAGCCTGAAGGAGACAGCCACAGACTGTGGATCGCTAGTAGCCTCAAACAAGCTTCCATAAAGGTAGACTGGGATATCATCTGAGATTACCAGAGACTGATCCAGAAGGAGAAAACAGTAGGAAAAACTAGACTCTGCTGAGACAATTTCCACCACGTTCTTTTTCATCAATTTTGTTCCTATTATTTCACTATTTTTTATTTTACTTTTATTTCAAATCTTATGTCTTGGTCATCCCTTCTCTTGCTCCATTTTGCCTTCTTCCTTCCCTTTCTGATTTTCATTTTAAATTTTATTTTTCCATTTCTATGCCTTGTTTCTATGCCTCATTCTATTTTTCCTCTTCCCTTCCTCTCAAAACCATTTTTCTTTCCATTAGTCATCTCACAATCTTTTTTCAATTTCTTATAATATCCTTATTCTCTTTCCACCTTTATTAATCTTTGCTTGTCATTGGTAGTGTGGTTGTTGTTGCATTACTTCCATTTTATTCCTAGATATTCACTATTTTTTTATGTCAAATGTCATATCTTACGATTTCCCTGTCCTACTCCGTTTTGCCTTCCTCCTGCCCTCTGTTATTTTTGTTTAAATTTTATTTTGTCCCTCTCTTAACCTGGTTTCTAACCTTACGTTTATTATTTCTCCTCCCTCTATCTTATCAAAATCATTTTTCTTTCTTTTTGACATTGCATAACCCTTTTTCTCTTTTTATCCTTTTCTCTCTAATAATATTCTTATTCTCTTTTCACCTTTACTAATCTTTGCTCATTTGTCATGGATATTGCTACAGTGGTTGTTTTTCTGCAATGTGGTTCCTATTTTTTCACTATTTTTAATTTAAATCCCCATTATACTCTTCCCTTTTCTTAATCCATTTTCTGTAATTCCATCCCTTTTTTATTTATGTTGTAAATTTTATTTTCTCCCTTTCTTGGCCTTGTTTATATTCCCTACTCTTATTATTTCTCCTCCCTCTTCCCTCTCAAAATCATTTTTCTTTCCATTAGTAACCTCATATTTTTTTCCTTTCTTATAATATTCTTACTCTTTCCATCTTTATTAATATTTGCTCATTTGTTATTGATATTGCAGTTGTGGTTGGGGAGTATTTTTGCTGGTGTGGGTTTTGTTTGCTGGGTTGTTCTATTTTGTTCTGGCAGCACCTGCACAACAGCATTACCAATTGTGGTGGGGGTTGTGACTCTAAGTTAGTCAGCCAGAGGGCAGAACCCACCAATGAATGAGACAACAACAACCAAAACCCAATTACAATAACAAAGCTCGCATAAACTGCATAAAGGACATCCCTAGAGCATCCAGCTCAGGAAAATCAAGGAGATTGCACCACTGAGTTCAACAGGTCTCTTACCACAGAAGGCATCCCATGAAGACAAGAAGTCAAAGTAGACCAAACTAAAATGCAGAAACAAACAAAAAGTCACCTAAAATGGAAAGACAAAGAAAAACCACCCAGTTGAAAGAAAAGTAGGAATCCTCAGAAAGAGTGTTAAATGAAACTGAGGAAAGCAATTTATCAGACATAGAGTTCAAAGTAATAGTTATAAGGATGCACAAGGAACTCAGTGAGAACCACAAGAAACTTACTGGGAAGTACATCAACATGAAAAAAAGGACACAAAAACTCTGAATAAGAACCAGGAAGAAATGAAAAATACAATATCTGAACTGAAGAATATACTAGAAGGAATTAAAACCAGGCTAGGCGAAGCAGAATATTTAATCAGTGAGTTGGAAAATGAAGGTAGGAAAAACCACCCAGTCAGAGCAACAAAATGTAAAAAGACTCAAAAAGAATGAAGACAATTCATGGGAGCTACAGAATAACATGAAATGTACAAATATTCACATCATAGGAATACCAGAAGTAGAAGAAAAGAAGCAAGAGGTAGAAAACCTGTTTGAAAAAATAATGACAGAAAACTTTCCTAACTTGCAAAGGGAAAAAGTCACACAAGTTCAGGAAGCACAGAGGGTCCCGATAAAGAGGAACCCAAAGAGAACCACTCCAAGACTCATAACAATTAAAATGGCAAAATCTAAAGACAAAGAGAGAATCTTAAAGGCAGCAAGGGAGAATCAGCTAGTAGCATTATAAGGGAGCTCCAATAAGGCTATCAGCTGATTTCTCAACAGAAACACTACAAGCCAGAAAGCAACAGCCTGAAATATTCCAAGTAATGAAAAGCAAAGATCTACAACTAGAACTACCCTACCAAGCAAGGCTCTCATTTAAAATGGAAGGTGAAATAAAGAGCTTCCAAGAAAAAAGAAAAAAAAAAAAAAAGGCTAAAAGAGTGCATCTCCACTAAACCAGCAGTGCAAGAGGTGCTAAACAGACTGCCTTAAGAAGATGAAAAAAAGAGAAGTGGGTGAGAGGAACACAGGCACAAACGGAAAAAAATGGCAATGAATAAATACCTATCAGTAACAACCTTCAATGTAAATGGATTGAATGTTCAAATCAAAAGGCACAGGGTAGCTGAAAACATAAGAAAACACAACCAACAAAAGACCCACTTGAAAACAAAGGATCTACACAGGGTAGAAGTGAAGGGATGAAAAAAACAAATGAACAAAAAAAAAAAGAAAAGCTGGAGTAGCAATACTTACATCAGACAAAATAGACTTCAAAACAAAGACCATAACAAGAAACAAAGAAGTCACTACATAATACTTAAGGGAGTAGTCCAACAAGAGGATATAACCCTTGAAAAAATATATGCACCCAACACAGAAGCACCTTAATACATAAGGAAAATCTTGGAGGACTTTAAGAAAGAGATCGAAGCAATACAGTCATCGTAGGGGATTTCAACACCCCACTGTCAACAATGGCTAGATCGTCCAAACAAAAATATCAACAAGGCCTTGAACAGCACTCTAGATAAAGTGAACTTAATTGATATTTACAGAACATTTCAGCCCAAAGAAGCAAAATATACATTCTTTTCAAATGTACATGGATCATTTTCAAAGATAGACCACATGGCAGAACACAAAACAAGCCTCAACAAATTCAAGAAAATTGAAATCATATCAAGCATCTTCTTGGATCACAAGGGCTTGAAACTAGAAACCAAACTCAAGGAAAAAACTCAATAGCATTCGAATACATGGAAACTGAATAACATGTTATTAAATAATGAATGGGTTAAAAATGAGATCAAGGAAGGAATCAAAAGGTATCTAGAAACAAATGAAAATGAACACACAACCCAAACCCAATGGGACACAGAGAAGGCAGTCTGAGAGGGAAGTTCATAGCAATACAGGCCTACTTAAAGAAGATAGAAAAATCTCAAATAAACAACCTAACCCTATATCTAAAAGAACTGGAGGTACAACAACAAACAAAGACCAGAATGAGTAGAAGGAAGGAAATAATCAAGATCAGAGCAGAATTAAATGACATAGACTAAAAAACAATTCAAAGAATCAAGGAATCCAGGAGCTGGTTCCTTGAAAAGGTAAAACAAACAAACAAAAAAAAATTGACCAACCTTTAACCAGACTCATCAAGGAAAAGGAGAGAGGACCCAAATAAATAAAATCAGAAAGGAAAGAGAAGAAGTAACAACCAATACCACAGAAATACAAAGGATTGTAAGAAATTACTATGAACAACTATATGCCAACGAATTGGACAACCTGGGCAAAAGGGATAAATTTCTAGAAACATGTAACCTTCCAAAACTCAATCAAGAGGAAGCAGAAAGAACAGATGGGTAACAAGCAGCAAAAATGAAGCAGTAATCAAAAAACTCTCAGCACACAAAAGTGCAGGACAGGATGGCTTCACAGGCAAATTTTACGAAACATTTAAAGAAGAGCTGATCCTGTCCTTCTCAAACTATTCCAGAAAATTCAAGAAAAGGGGAGACTCCCAAACTCTTTTAACAAGACCAGTATTATCCTAATTCCAAAACCAAGTAAACTCAACAAAGAAAGAAAATTAAAGGCCAATACTTTACAAAATATTGGCAATCTGGATCCAACAATACATTAAAAAGATCATACACCATGATCCAGTGGGATTTATCCCAGGGATACAAGGATAGTACAAATATTTGCAAATCAGTAAATGTAATACAGCACACAAACAAAATAAAGGACAAAAATCACAATATCAATAGATGCTGAAAAAGCATTGGATAAAATCCAGCACCCATTTATGATAAAAACACTCAGTAAAGTGGGGATACATGGAGCATACCTCAACATCATAAAGGCTATATATAACAAACCAACTGCCAACATCATACTCAATGGGAAAAAACTAAAAGCTTTTCCCTTAAGATCAACAACAAGACAAGGGTGCCCACTCTCACCACTCTTATTCAACATAGTATTGGAAGTTCTAGCCACAATGATCAGACAAGAAAAAGAAATAAAAGTCATCCAAACTGGAAAGGAGTAAGTAAAACTGTCATTGTTTATAGATGACATGATAGTATACATAGAAAACCCTACAGTCTCCACCAAAAAATTACTCAGTGTAATAAGTGAGTTTGGCTTAATAGCGGGATACAAAGTCAATATTCAAAATTAAAGGCATTTTTGTATACCAACAATGAAATATCAGAAATAGAATACAGGAGGAAAAATCCCATTCACTATAGCAACAAGAAAGATAAAGTACCTCGGTATAAACTTAACCAAGGAGACAACTGTACCTGGAGAACTACAGAACACTGAAGAAATAAATTAAGGAAGGTACAAATAAATGGGAGTATATACTGTGTTCATGGATTAGAAGAGTGAACACCATCAAAATGCCCATACTACCCAAAGCAGTCTATAGATTCAAACAACTCCTATTAAAGTACCAATGGCATATTTCACAGACCTAGAACAAATATTTCAAAAATTTATATGGAACAAAAAAAGACCCTAATTAGCCTCAGCAATCTTGAGAAAGAAGAACAAATTAGGAGCAATCACAATACCTGATATCAAACAAGGCCACTGTAATCAAAACTGTCTGATACTGGCATAAGAACAGACACATAGATCAGTGCAACTGAATAGAGAGTCTAGAAATGAACCCATGTCTCTATGGTCAATTAATATTTGACGAAGGGGGCATGAGCATACAATGGAGTAAAAATAGCCTCTTCACTAAATGGTGTTGGGAGACCTGGACTGGTACATGCAAAAAAATGAAATTAGACTACCAACTTACACCATATACCAGAATAAACCCAAATTATAAAAGACTTAATTATAAGTCATAATACCATAAAAGTCCTAGTGGCAATGAGGTATCCCATGTAACTATATTTTTGCTGATATATCTCCTAGGGCAAGGGAAATAAAGGACAAATAAACAAATAGGACTATATCAAATTAAAAAGCTCTGCATGGCTAAAGAAACTATCATCAAAATGAAAAGGGAGCTGACTGTATGGGAGAACATATTTGCCAATGATACATTGGACCAGGGTTTAATCTCCAAAGTATATAAAGAACTCATATGATTCAACACCAGTATGAGAAAAATCCAATTAAAAATGGGCAAAGGACTTGAACAGACACCTCTCCAAGGAGGGAGGACATACAGATGACCCATAGATATATGAAAAAATATCCAACATCATTAGCTATCAGAGAGATGCAAATTAAAACCACAATGAGATATCATCTCATACCTGTCAGAATAGCTATCATTAATAAATCAACAAACAACAAGTGCTGGTAAGGATGTGGAGAAAGGGAACACTTTTGCACTGTTGGTGGGAATGCAGACTGGTGCACCCACTGTGGAACACAGTATGAAATTTCCTCAAAAAATTAAAAATGGAACTGCCTTTTCACACAGCAATTCCACTGCTGGGAATATATCATAAGAATCCTGAAATACCAATTCAAAAAATGTATGCACCTCTATATTCATAGCAATGCTATTTACAATAGCCATGTGCTGGAAACAGTCTAAATGCCCATCAGTAGATGAGTGGATTAAAAAACTGTGGTACATTTAGGCAACGGAATATTACCTATCAGAAAAAATAAAGTCCTATCCTTTGTGACAGCATGGATGGAACCGGAGACTACAATGATAAGTGAAATAAGCCAGTCGGTGAAAGACAAATACCATATGATTCACTTATGAGAGGAATTTAATGAACAAAATAAACTAGCAAGTAAAATAGTACTAGAAACCTCAAAACACAGAAGAGACTGAGAGCAGCCAGAGAGAGGGGGGGTGGAAAAGGTGGAAAGAAGGGAAAGGAATTAGTCAAAGAACATGAATGAATGGCCCACAGACATGGACAATGGTGTGGGAATTGACTGTGGGAGTTGGGCTGGGCAAAGGATGGCAAAGGGGAGAAACTGGGACAACTGAAATAGAATAACAATAATAAAAAAAGAAAACAATGAGTGAGTGGATGAAGTACTGTCTTAGTGCATGTTAATGAATTATTGGTTCAATACTGAAAATGAATCCTTTTTAACATCAAAAAAATTTAAATGTTGATCTTATTGGTTCCAAGTGGCACAAAGAAGCTAAGAGTGAGATAATGGCTTCATAAAGGCAACGATAGGATTTTCCAGAAAAGCAGCAGCAGCATTTTGATTCTGGAGTGAACTGGAAAATTAATGTTAAGAAATTAATGGAGCTACTACCTAATCTCACCCAGAACCTCAGACCAATTCAAGGCCTTCTTTCACTTCTAATAAAAAAAGAGAAAAGCCACAGGAATCAAGGGCATAGTGAGTCTACTTCCTACGTAATTTTCCAGGAGGAAAATTACTTTTTATGTCTTCCAGCCAGAGTGGTCAGCTGGCCCATGAAGTGCCCTTACCTTGTGAATGCAAAATAAAAACCAGCATAAAGAAATCTGCTTAGGCTAGGTTCTAAGTGGGCTTTACAACTAAACAGAAAAAAACATTTCATTGTATATCAGTTCAGTGAGATTCACTAGACTGGAAGAGCCATATGGATTCTGGGCAGGAGTCAGTTGGAAGAGTGTTTAATTGTCTAAGTTCCCCCTCTGACATGCAGCATGTTTTAACCATACGAATGCAGTGCTGGCTTAGGAAAGCAGAAGAGGCATGACTCCAGTAGTAAATGGCTACCCCAGTCCAGAATTCAGCAATACCTTTAAAAATATAAATGTCAGTTTTATAGTGTGTGTATTGAAGGGCTTGTTTCACTCAGGGTTGAAAAGTCTCTTAGATCCCTTTAATTCAATAAATATGCAGTATTAAAATAAGGGTGAGTCCCTGCCTCCAAGAGCAAAAACTATAGGTTGGGATGTGAATAATTCTAGCTCCCACAGCTACTCATGAAGTTTCTGGGAATACTTTAATCTGAACACTGCACCCCAGTTTAGTTTAGTCCAGTTCAGTCTCCCAAGGCCTTCTGAAAGGGGAAGCCAGATTATGGAGGTTTGAAAGCCAAGCAGAATGGTTATGACTTTATATTGACTGAGTATTTTACTGGTAATATGAGAAACATAAGGCTTAAAAAACTTTACGTCCCAACATACTCTATGTCTTTAACTGATGAAGCCATTCGTTAAAGGTTCTAAGGCAGTGGTTCTCAACCTTCCTAATGCCGCGACCCTTTAATACAGTGCCTCATATTGTGGTGACCCCCAACCATAAAATTATTTTCGTTGCTACTTCATAACTGTAATTTTCCTACTTTTATGAATCGTAATGTAAATATCTAATATGCACGATGTATTTTCATTGTTACAAATTGAACATAATTAAAGCATAGTGATTAATCACAAAAACAATACGTAATTATATATGTGTTTTCCGATGGTCATAGGCAACCCTTGTGAAAGGGTCGTTCGACCCCCAAAGGGGTCGCGACCCACAGGTTGAGAACCGCTGTTCTAAGGGAAGGGTGATGAGGGTAATATTAAACTTCGAAGGCCAGAAGGTATACAGTACACAGAACCAGCTAAAGGTTGCCCAGGAGGCTATATGTGCAGCAGGGCCCTGCCCCCAAGGAACACCAAGAGGTACCCCAGTAAGACCTCACCACAGAACAGAGTCACAAACCATCCACATCTGACAACTGACAAAGAGAATGTGAAGGACTGTGATGATAAAAATCCCAAGTGGAAGAAATTTTATTTAACTACCTAGTACAATAATTATACCATTATATTTGTAAGAGTTTAAATAGTGGAACACAATAAAATTTCTCCATTTGTTTACTCAACTCTTCAAGAGCTATATAACAATTCTTTCTTTTTCTCACATTCCTTTGTTTTTTTGCATTATGTTTTTCAAAGGGTATACTATGTGCATTAAAATTAATGCACTAAAAAGCCTTCACCTTTGAAATAGTATTACAAACACACAAGTGAGCGCCTGTCACATAAAGGAAAATAGTTAAATATGGAGACAAAACACTTGGTATGAATTTACTTTATGATCAGTCCAGTAAGACCTTCATCACTGCACTCTTCATTTAGTGAACACTTTATATATTTTGTAAATTTTTAAAACAAATCTAAAAGAAGATTATGTGTACATAAATATTCTTTTTAACCATGGTTAGACTCCTGTATTTATTGAGCATGCTATGTACCCAGTACTGTGCGGCTTACAATAATTAAGGCAGACAGACTATGCTCATGGAGCTTATAATCTAGTGAAAAGAGAAAATGTTAAATTATAATAAGTGTTATAACTATATGAATACAGTCATTTGCAGCAGTCAATGAATTATTACTTTCTACATGTCATAATTATGTAGTTCACATGGAAAGAACCCAAAAATGTAACTAAAAACTATACTCAAATATTATAAATTAAATTTTTCCCATTTTGAAATAAGTCTCAATTATATGCTTGTTATCATTTTAGTAAAGAGCTATAATAAACACTCCTATTATATACCAAGAAAAACAATAATTAAGAATTCATATTCATTAACGTGACTTTAAATTAGCATGATACAACCATTTCCTTAATCAGAAACACAAAGCAGTAAAATTTAATGTGTTTAGCTTTTTATCATAAAAAATCTTTCAAAAATATACAAAACTAAACAAAAATATTAAAATAAACCTCCATTAACCAATCATCTAGTTTCAATAATTACTAACTCAAGGCACACCTTGTTTCATCAATAGCCCCATTCACTTACAAAACATCACATTTGTCAGTATTTCAGTATATCTCTAAAAGATTAGACTCTTTTAAAAATCATAGCCATATTACCATTATCATTTCAACAAAAATGTTTGTGTGAGACTTAATATGAAAAATAAACTATATATAGTTATTAATGGAGATAATAATCCAACAAAGTAATTTCAAATTTTCATTAGAAATTTACCACAATTTTACAACTGACCCTTTGTCAACAAGGGCATTACAATTAACTAATCACTTCCTAAAAGTCTAAAATTCCATTAGTGTCCAATGAGAACCAGATGATTTGATTGCTTATTTGACCTTCCCTGATTTTTGCTCTATCTTGCTCAATGATAATCTGGGTGTGGAAAAGTCAGACTGGTTGATAAAAAGAGATTCATAAGTTATGCATTAAAATACTGTGAAAGGGAAACACACTGGTCCAGAACTAATGACATAGATATATTTTCCCTATTAAAAGGACCTATGAGTAGTTACATATGACTCAATCACTTTCATTCCATTTGCTGACCAAGTTTCCTTGAGTAATAATGCTTCAGTTTATTGAATTCAATATTTGGGTAATCTAAATGAAACAGGAGAATTAGTCTATTCTATACCTTCTCATCCTTTAATTAATAAAAGGAGTAACCTAAAAAGTAATATACTAATGTAACAACCATACCTATATTTAGCAATAATATTTAAAAGCATTTTTACTACACATATGCATTTGTTCACTCACCCAGTTTAACAGGTACAATCTCCATTTTACAAATTAAGACACAAAGAAGTCAAAGTAACCTGCCCAAGGTTACATGTGAGCCCAGTGCTCATTTCATTACAACATACTCAACAATGTACTTAAATACAACCAAAGAATCTATTTGGGCATTAAATTTGAGAATAAGTAATTAGTAAACATAACTGATAATGAAGTAGTTGCTTTATAAGCATACAATTAATTCTTTGGTCATATCACACCAGAAAAATGTCATAATTCTCTCAAAGTTAAGTCTCTTCCATGCTGTCACACTTTATTTCATTTCTAAATTAACCTTTAAACTAACAGATATAGTAAGTTTGAGAATTCATTTCAAAAAGTTTAAAGAGAAATTCACAAGACTTTCACTGAAAGCTAAATTAAACCCTCCAAACAAATCACTTACCCAAATGTGACTGTGTGGATGTATCATGTGTTGTGTAAGAAAATAGGGGGAAAAATAGTAGTAGTATATACAACTTGAATTCTGAATCATCTAACTTTGAATAAAGTTTCATCATAAAGGATGAAATGAATTTAAGTCCCAGAGGGCTAACACACAAAGAACAGTGGAAGAACTGTGAATAGCAGAGCTAGTTTGTATTTCAAAAAGCATGCTAAAATTCATAAAGAGGAAAGCCAGACATGAAAAAAAAATATTTACTTAGACTATCAAACTGTCTATGGTTCTTTCCTTACCTGTGAAACTAGGCATTCTCTGCTTCCTTCCTCAACATCTGCCTGAATACTCATTCCTCTCCACCATTTATTGTCCTCTCCCCTCTCCTGCATTTTCATCTCTCTTCTTATCTCCTTTCTCTGATTCTTTCCTTTCCTTTATCTCATGTTTCTTCTGAATCTTCTATGCTCACAGTCACACCTTTTTTTAACTGGCTCATACATGGAATAAAAGCATAATTACTGTACTAACTCCAAATCAGTGAAAAGAAACCTTTTATTTATTACAAAAAGAAATTCAGATTATATGACTAAGAAACTGCTGTGGTGCTCAGACTCCCTGAGTTGTAATCCAACTCCACATCATCTTACTAGCTGTGTGACCTTAAAGAAGTTATTATCCAAAAGTATGAAAATGAGATACAAACCTAATGGGGTTCTTATGAGCATTCCAAGAGAATCCTATGTACTGGGCACATACCATATATAAAGAGCTCAATAAAGATTAGCTGTTACTCAAGGTATATACTTCCTTTCCCCAGTTCCTTGGACCTCACATGTTAAACAGTATTGTATTATAGAAAGTTAACTTTGATTCCTATCATTATACTTGATATATAAATCAGCACTTAATAAAAAATCTGTTATGATTTGTCCCAACTACCCACCTCCAAGTCATTCAAAATAGAAATGACAACATGGAAAGTAGTATGAGTTATCTCAAAAAATTAAAGATGAAACTGCCTTATGACCCAGCAATTGCACTTCTGGAACTATATCCCAAAAAACCCAAAACACTAATTTGAAAGAATAGATGCATCCCTATGATTATTGCAGTGTAATATTTACAACAGCCAAGACTTGGAAGCAGCTCAAATGCCCATTAGTAAACAAAAAAGCTGTGGTATTTACACAGTGGACTAGTACTAAGCCACAAAAAAGAAGGAAATCTTACCTTTTCAAACAGCATGGATGGATCTAGAGAGTATTATGCTAAGTGAAATAAGCCAGTCAGAGAAAGACAAATACCATATGATTTCACTTATATGTGGAATCTAATGAGCAAAATAAACTAACAAAGTGGAGACAGATTCACAAATACAGAGATCAGATTAACAGCTGTCAGAGAGGAAGGGATTGACAGCTGAGTGAGAAGGGCAAAGGGATTAAGCAAAGAAAAAAAGAAAGATTTGTGGACACAGACAACATTGTGGTGACTGCCAGAGGGCATGGGGCGTAGGCAGAGGTAGAAGTGGGTAAAGGCAAGATGAATGGTGATGGAAGGAGACTTGACTTGGGGTCATAAACACATAATACAATCGTCGTCGGCAGCCGTCCGTCTCGAGAGACGATGGTGTAGCTTCTTAAGAGTCTATCTGCACCGCCGAGAATGGTTGTGCAGTCCGACTCGGGGGTGACACGGTATCTGTCTCCTCCCATGTTGAATCGACATCTTGCGATGACGCTGAAGCTACAGAGCCTGGGCAGGGTGATATGGAGGGTCTGCTGTTGCCCATGCAGCAGACCCCCCCTCTCTTCGCAGCTGAAGGGTCCAAGGGAAAGACGGAGTCAATACAGCTTGGCTTCAGGTGCGCCGCAGGAGTTGCCGGTGTTGACTACAACGTCAAACCGCCTTAGGGACTCCGGCTCCGGATTTTCTGTCGGGGTTTACTCCCTTAGCCTTTCCCCTGAAGAGGTATGCCGCAAGGCAGCGGAGGTTTTTTGGAATCAGAGTTTTCCTTCTCTGATGTGCCCTGACTGGAAGATCGAACCAGCGACACTTAGCTCGCAGGCCAACGCTCAATCCACTGAGCCAAACCAGCCACATAATACAATATACAAATGATATATTGTAGAATTGTATACCTGGAACTTATATATTTTTATTAACCAATATCACACCGATAAATTTAATTTTTAAAAATAGGAAGAAATGAAAATACATAAACTGTTCTATTCTATACTTGTTCACCAGCCAAAGTTATATATCAAGAGGGAAATGCAAGTTCAGTAAGACTTTCAATTGGTAAAATATCAGTAATCAGTTTAACTGCTTAAACGCAACAGGTTTACCTGTGTTTTGCAATAGATTTTAAATGATGGGTAATAAAAGGAAGAACTTTATTTTGTTAGAGTATATTGATTTTATTTTTAATGTTCTAATTTAATAAATCATTTTATTCTAATAGCACTTGGTTATGACAGCAGATCCCTGCTGTTAAAGCCTTTGGAAAGCACAACAAAGTGTGAACACCCAAAATCAGGCTTTGTAGTGCTCCCAAATATACACTGTCCTGGGTAATAAGTATAACAGCAAAGTTACTTATTTGTTATTACAAGGTTTCCACTAAGGTGTTTAATCCATTAATATGAATAGATCCGACCTAAATGTATAATATTCTATAACAAAGAACACACTCCTCCCTGAAAGGTTGATATAGAATATGCAAAAAGAAAATGCATAGAAGCAAGAGCACAACCTTCAAAAAAGTCACTTGTGTTTGTTAAAGTATTTCAGATTAGGCTTTAATATTTTAACAGAAGAAAATGCTTCTCAGGATGAATAATATCTACCAAGGTATAAAGCCCAAGCAATCTGTATTTTAATCATAAATGAAAGACAATAACCACCTGCTTATAAAAGAGTACAAACACCTTAACATATGAATATAGAACATTTCTTACATATTCCTGTTTAACATTCTTTAAACAAGAAAACCTATCATTAAAAAACAAAACCTAAAATTAGGTTATACATTTTTTATCATGTCGAACAAATATATTCACAGCTCACTAAATGTTCTTTCTTACATCTCAAACACCTTATAAAATCCCACTTCCTTTAATAAGGTCACACAATAATTGGAAGTAATATGGTGAGTCTTTCATCCACCTGACCTAGTCCATTTGATCTGCACATTTAACCTTCACAAAAGAAGCCGTGCTAAGTAACACAAATGTAAAAAACATATTTTCTTTGTCAATTTGGCAGGGGAAAAGTATATCACATAAAGGTTTCATTTTATTTTTTTAATTAGAACCTCAAAAAAAGGCAGAGGCCATGTTTATAACAGCAGTCAAGACACAGATTTAATTCTCCAGGTATAGGGGTCAACGGAGATAAGTATTTTCATAACACTCTCCTCAAGTCCAAGTTAACATGTACCAGTGAAATAGGGCCTCACAGATAGTAGGTGCTCAATAATCATTTACTGAATACATGAACTAATGAATGAATAAATGAATGAACAAAAAAGGAAGGGAAGGAAAGGAAGGAAGGAAGGAAGGAAAAAAGGAAGGAAGGAGGGAGGGAGGGAAGGAAAGAAGGAAAGAAGGGAGGGAGGTGGGGACGAAGGAAAGGCAGATACTAGAAAAACCCAATCATG
This sequence comes from Furipterus horrens, assembly GCF_987537825.1. Taxonomy (NCBI): domain Eukaryota; kingdom Metazoa; phylum Chordata; class Mammalia; order Chiroptera; family Furipteridae; genus Furipterus; species Furipterus horrens. The sequence continues at coordinate 74,282,014 of NW_028327175.1, forward strand.
ATGAAACCCTATCAGGATGAAATGACAAATCAATGCAAAATTTCTATAGTTAAGAAAGAGTCAATATTGGAGTGCCTATTGGTAAAGCACTATGCTAGATGACTTTTATTTATATTTATTTAAACTGCAGTATAAAAACCTTAAAGATGTTTACAAGAATAGGACTTCTGGGGACTTCTAAGCACTAAGTTAAGCAGAGAAGTGGACAGATTTGTGGACCAGAATGTTCGCTATAGCACTATCTACAGTAATGAAAAAACAGAAACCTCCCAAATGTATTTAAATAGAATAATGGTTAAATGATGGTGTATATTTTTAAGAGAGTTCTATGTGGCAATGAAAAATTCATCTTTCCTTAAAACATTTAATGAAGTAGAAAATACAATGTAATTAAAAAGCAGGATATACTATTATGAGGAGCATAAACATCACTCTATCAAGTATATGTGCAGAGAGAAAAACTGAGGGGATAAAATGTTAACTACCTCTTTGCAGTGAAATTTTATGTGTGATTTTACTTTATGCTTTCCTTATTTCCAAAATTCTACATCAATATTTTTATACTCCCATAGTCCACAAAAAAACACATGCTAAAAAAGAATAAAAGGGGGAAAAAATGGGAGAAGGCTTTTTAAACGTTATTCAAACTACGATAATTTTTATACTTTCTTAGAAGTTTAAAAAATAGAATATAAATTGTTTTAACATATAAATTAGTATCATAGTTCTACCTGGCCTTTAGTCGTTCAAAATAGCTTCTATAAACCTGGCAATAAAAAGAAAATGTATTATAAAACAATACATCTAAGTACACCTTGCTTAGGTTGGCCAAAACAACAGTTTTTGAAAATTTGCTTTTATTTTTTCCTATGTATTGAAAAAAATGTAAATTAAAAAATTATTAAGAAACAGGAAGAATCAATTCTCTAGTTTAGAAACAAAATACAAATTAGAATTTTTTTAATCAAATAACTGTTTCAATATATAACGGGATTAACTGGATTATCAAACAAGACATACAGTTAGGTCTCAGTATTAAAAAGGTACTTTATATGCACAAAAATATACAATGTTTAGTGGATGTATGCATTCCAGGAATTCTCAAAGCCAACTGCTTCAGCAATATGGTGATAATGTCCTTGTATTACACAGCTTCCCTCCTATATTTTGTCTGACAACAATATAAAATCAAAGCTATCCCAAACCTTATTTGCATGGGACTGTAAAATAGGGTCACATTTGCCTTTAATGACCTAATTAGGGAGCGAGAATTCCCCTACTAGTAACTGATGGAAAATTAGCATCTCTAAACATTCTCCATAGTCATTTCTGAGATACCAAAAGTAGTGCCTCATTCCTGCCCACATGCCCATCTCTTAGTTACTGTCCCCACAAACTGCTGACTTGTTCTGCCCCTCCTGCTCTAGCACCTGTAGTCTCCATGTCTGTTGCAGCAGTGCCACTGGGCACAGCTTAAGGCTTTTCCTGCGTCTTAGGAAGGCACCAACGTCACAGGGTGATCTCCTGCAGTTCCTATAGCTCCCAGCCCTTGGAGTGCCAGAGCCTTGCGGAAGTGAAACCAATGGCCTCTTCCCTGACTTTGCACCAAACCTCCCTCATCACCTTAACCACCAAAGACATTCTGCTTGTGTCCACCATCTTGTAATACCTGTCTCTCACACACACATTTTCTTGTTTCTGGACCTCTCTCCTTCTAACGAAAGGAATTAAAACCAAGTACAGGGGGTTGAATGAGGAAGAGATGCCATACAACTTGTGCCTATCTTTACTCTCCTCACCACAAATATCTCCCTCTTCCTCATGTTTTCAAAATATACACATCAGAAACTGGCAAACACTATGTATATAAGAAGAAATGGGCGGACAGGTATCTCTACAACTTCAGATGGTTAAGACTTGGATCTGGAACTGAATCACTCATTTCACCAAATATCAGCTTTGTACTTAACATCTCAAAATCCTAAATTCTCATCTTAAGCAGAGCTACTATAGTACTTACTCCCATTGAGTTGATGTGAGGATTAAAGGAGATAATCCATGTAAAGAACTTATACAATATAAGTTCAACATAATTGTTTTCATATAAATCAATTAATTGGCAAAAGACAGAACATACTATATGTTAATCTGAAGTGAAACCTAGAATTTCATTACAAAAACACTAAAGCTTTAAAAGAAACCTATCTTTGTTCAATGAAGTTTCTGGTTTAGTTAGTTAAGGAAGCTTGGTCTCTTGAAATCTTGGGCAATTTGTACTTAACCTAACATTGCAGAGTTCATTATATTCAGGGGAGAAAATAATAAAATAAGTGCCTAACTGGTAGTGAGATTTTCATTTTAATTCAACTCACAAATGTTTACCATCAATTATGTAAATGCCCTGTGTAGTATGTGTGCATGTGCAGTAGTAGTGAAGAGTAATATTCAACAGATAGATACCCCTAAGAACAAAAGACAAATGCTAAACTAGTTATTGCAAACATTGCTTTCGGATCACAGAAGAAAAATCAACTAACTATGGATTTGTGTGGGGACCAAATGATATCTCAAAAATTACCAAAGGAAGACCTTCAAAAGATCACTCCAAGCATGGAGGTTAAGGCAGGAACAGTTCAGAACAATAGGTACAAGGGACCAGAGATGAGAATGTATAAAATAAGATGGTAAAAATTTTAGAATCCAGGTACTGACTGTGGGGCTCTGCTGTAGATTTTATGGCCACTTTGGATACATTATTTAATCTTCTGTACATTAGTTTTATATTCTCTACAATGAAGATAAGATTATCAGATTAAGGTTTTCTCATATATAAGGTCATTCATAAAAAATAAGATATTATAGGTAACTGTTTTACTGTGATATCAGATTCCTTCTAACCTCAGGTTTGAAACTTTTAACATAATACGCTTTAAACTTAATATATTTAAAACTTTGGCATTCAAAGTTGATCTCTTTTAAGTTTTGAGCATATTTTAATTTTTCTTATGGCATTTAACTTTTACTACTTTCTAAACATCTTCAAATATTTATGGCTATCATTCAACTAAATGAAGCTAAGAAAGTGACACAATTCATATTAACCAGACGACAGAAATTAACATTCAAACTAACACTTCTGAGTCCAGAACACGATGGAGTATTTTAATCTTCCTGCTAAGTACAAAACATACTGCGTACCATATATAAAATAAACACATGAAGACTCTGATCTTTTGGCTATAAACAGCAAGACAGCAGAGCTATCCTGTGGCTTTTTTTTTTTTTTTTTTTGTCTATATTCACAAATGTTTTCAGGTTGCTGGCTTCTCCAACACCCAGTCAGGAATATAATGAGGCAAAAAGGCAATCCAGAGAATTCACCACTTTGTTGTTTTCAGGTTCCCTGGAAAAAGACAATCAAGAGACATCAATACCAAGATGATATAGTTGTTGAAATTATCTGACAAAAATGTTAAATCAGCCGTGATAAAAATTCTTCAATGAGCAATTACAGAAATCCTTGAAGCAAATAAAAATAGAAAGTATCAGTAAATAATAAAAGATATAAATAATAGCCAAATGGAAGTTTTAGAACTGAAAGTAAAATGACCAAAAGGAAAAAGTCACTGGATGGTCTCAATAGCAGAATGCAGACAAGAGAGGAAAGAATCACTGAAACATAAGAATTATAGAAAGTACCCAATATGAAAAACACAGAGAAAACAAACTGAAAAAAATTAAAATTTGTAGACAACTATGTCACTACATAAAAAGATTTAACATTCATGTATTTAGTAGTCCAGAAAAAGAGAAGAATGTGGTATTAAAATAGTATTCAAAGATGGCAGAATTTTCCTCAAATTTAGTTTAAAAAACAAACTTATTCATTTAAGAAGATGCATGAACCCCTAAAAAGATAAACCCCAAGAAATATGTGCCAGGACATAATATCATCAAATTCCTAAAAATTAAAGACTAAAAAATCTTGAAAGCAGCAAAATCTCTCCAGTTGTACTTTGAAAAATCAATATTACAGCAGATTTTTCATGAGAAAACATGGACACAGATGAAAATGGGGCTGCATTTTTCAAGTTGTAAAAGAATTGTCATGCCAGAATTTAAGCCAGCAAAAATATCCTTCGGAAAGGAATAGGAAACCTAGACATTCACAGATAAAGAAATAAAACTTGTTGCTAGCAGAACTACCCTAAAAGAATAAGAAAATAAAAGTTCTTAAAATGGAAAGGAACTGTTAAAGAAGGAATCTTGGAATATTGGGAAGGAGGAAGAGAAAAAGTAAAAATATGGATTAATACAATAGACTTTCCTTGTCTTAGAATTTTCTAAATTGTAACTGACATTGAAACATTCAACCAAGAACAGGCTGAAAATACTTTACAGTTCAGTTCAGCCTATCATAATGGTCCACTTCCCACTACTTTCTTTTTCTCAACCAACAAATGGAGACACTGATCCTTATCCCTTGGCCTAGAGATCTGTCCACCCCTTCTTGACTCTAAACTACAATGGTTAGTTAGTTCATGCTCTATCCCTGTCACTGTTTTAAGAAAGGAGAATTTCAGTCTCTTCCCCTGCTAGGAAGACTGTGAAGACAGGAATGCATCTGACTGATAGGATACTTCTGAACATGATTTTTAACTATGTCAGGAAATGATTAAAAGTTTAGTCTGACTCCTACCTACTTATGATCTGGCCAAACACAACTAAATATACTGCTTTATTCTGTACTAATATGTTAATTTTTAGGAATCTAATTAGTATTATAAACAGCATCATACATATTTTATTACAAATTAGGAGAATTCTACATTTAACTTATTCAAATATTGAAGTTGGTTGGTCTGTTACCTTTGGAAGGACATAAACTTGAAAAAGAGAGCAACTTACACAGAAACAGAAAGAAAAGGAAGCATTGCACTCTGCATTCAGAAATGCTATCTCTTCTGGCCTCAGTTCAAAATCCACTACTCCAAGCAAAATGCCCCGAGGAACAGTGCAGAGCTGACAATGACAACACATATGTGACCCATACTTATGGAACACACTATTAGAGGTCAACTGCCCACAGTTAGACATTTTGCTATACTAACAAAATATAAATGCAATGAAAGTTACATTGGAAGCCACACATAAGGACAGGAAAAGTAACTCCTCATTCTTTTACCCAGAAGTAAACCCTACTGAGTGAAGAGAATGTAAGAACAGTTAGGAAAGACTGACCAATCTACCTCTAGGAAAAACACTTTTTGCCTGCAAGAAAAAAAAAAGTGACCATATTAGTTTTTAAGAACTGTTACATATCCAAAAAGCCATATAAATCTCTTCAAAGGTTTTTACAAGGTTTAAAAGCCAGGAAATTTAGATGTTTCAGCACCATTAATGCTAACCTTGGCACTGTGACTGCTGCTAATCAATTTTTTCCTTTTAGAAAGAATAATTTTGATAAATGTTATTGCAAATTGCACACTAAAAACATAATTTTTCATATGAATGGGGCCAATGTCTTTTGGCATGCTTGTCACCATCACAATATAACTGCAAATCTTCAAATACAGTTATTAACAACTTCAGAAAATCATTTAGAAGACCAATTCTCCTTTTTAAGGTCAATGATTACCACAGTTAATGACCAACTGGCTTTAGCTATTACTGTCCTGACCTTTACATCATGTTTTAAACTAACAAGACAATAAATAACTATAATAATGACCTATTTTGAAGGGTGTTTTTCAGTGACCATCTATGCTCACTGAAAACATAATTGTTTTTTTATTTTATATAATCACTCTGTCACTTGCTGATTTTTACTTGTTTCCTTGTTGTAGCTGGTGTTATTTTATAATGAAAGTAGGAATAAGGGTGGAGGGTAAGGAGAGAGAAAATCTGAGTTAAGTCTTATTGGCAATAAAATTATTTATTAAAATAAATTAAACATTTATTAGTTTAGAAAATATAAAGAGTACTGAGAGATACAAAATGAAAAGTAAAAGCCAATCTCTCTTACTAAAGTAATCACTCTTAGGTTTCTTACAATTGCTTTAAAATATTTAATGCATATGCTTGTATATATTATATGCACTTATTTTTTCTTTTAAATTTAATTTATATAAACATATTACAATGTATGTACTTGATAGATTATTATGCAGTTTTTTTACTTACAGTATCTTGGAAACTCTTTCAGAGCAACATTCATTAGTCTGTCTCAATCAATTAACAGTTTCATTGTATTCTATCATGTGAAAATGCAAATATATTTAAACCAATAACATGCTGATAGATATCTAAGTTATCTCCTATTGTTTTGTTGTTTTGTCATTGCAAAAATCTTTCCATGAATATTCTTCTACATGTATTTTGGAAAGCATCACAATGATTCTTTTAAGTACAATTCCTGGATCAAGAAATATGTGCCTTTTCAATCTGGAGAATTTTTGCTACCCTGTCTTCCAGAATGACTATACTGGTATCAGCCATTAAAGAGAACATCCCTTTCTCCATATCCTTGACACCACTAGCAATTATCACACTTCTTAATTTTGCCAATCTGCAGGGTAATAAAGATCTCAATGTTACTCTCACTTGGAGTTCTTTTGTTACTAATAAGCATATAAATTTTCTCATCTGTTTAATCACAGATACTTGTTTTCATATATTATTATTTTCTTATTTAGTTAAAACAGAAAAATCAGTCTGATCCCTTTAGTTTAGAACCTCATACAAAACAGCTTCTAAATAAATGCCTGGCTCCTTATCAGATGAATCAAAAAAGTTTGATTCAGTCAGACTTTATTATCCTGATACAATCTAATAACTGTTTTTCAAAATTCACAAGATTCCTTGAGAGTGAGCCAAAAGAAGCAAGCAAAATGATAGGAAAAGCAAGCTACAAACAGAAGGACACACAATAGTAAACATACAGGGCTGGGCAAAAGTATGTTTACACCTGTACGAGTATGTGAAACACAGATTATTTCTATATTATTTCTTATTGTATTTATTTGCATTACAATTGTAAACATACTTTTGACCAATCCTATATTGTGTAGTTTTATTGTAGCTATAATCATAGATACTGTATTTTTCACTCCATAAGACATTTCTCTTTCCCCCAAAAGTGGGAAAATGTCTGTGCATCTTATGGAGTAAATATGGCGTCACAGACCGTGATGGCATTACCTGACCTGTCGGCGGTGGCAACAGCTGTTAGAAGAGAAAGTGGTGGGCCCACACGAAACCCCTGGGGACGCTTAAATGTCCCACTTTACTGCTGAATCTCAGGCATCTGGTCAGTATGAAGATAGTGAAGAAAGTGATACCAGTGATTGTGAGCAACTGAGCTTCATAAATTCTGACACTAGCAATAATGAGTTCTTGGGGTTTCCAGAAAACTGGAAGAGTACTTAAACCTTAAAGTCTCTCCTCATTTGTTAATGACAGTGATGATGTTTTGTCTTTTTTTAAATTTTATTGTTTTAAGTATATTTTATTATGTTGTTACAGTGGTTCCAAATTGTTTCCCCTTGACCTCCCTCTTCCCAGTACCCAACTTCCCTCCAGCAATCCCACGCCCCTTAGTTCATGTCCATGGGTCGTGCATATAAGTTCTTTGGATTCACCCTTTCCTATATTATTTTTAACATCCCCCTGTTTTGTACCAACCGATTGCAGGTTGCCTTTTATCACATTGAGAACTGCTTGCCAGTCCCTTCCTGACTGCAAAGTGTCCTCTGAGAGATCAGCTCCTAGTCCTATAGGCACCAGACCCCCTACTCCCCATAGGCAACTAACTCTCCACCTCTCTCTTACTGCCCCCAGGACTCTGTCTTAATTTTTCACCTTTGGCATCTCAGTCATGATGCATCCTGGTGTGGTCCCCTCTGAGTCCAGCTCAACCGGGACCCTCCATGCTTCCTGGACCTGTATGTCCATCTCCTTCGCAAAATTTGGGAAGTTTTCCTCATTTGTTTTCCCCTCGCGGCCTCAGTGTGGATGGGAACAGGGGAGGGCGCAGGCTGACAATGACTAATGCAGAGGAGATGCAGAGGATGCGGCTGGGATTTGAGAGAGAGGGGCATCCAGGGAAATTTCTAGCAGAGAGCAGAAATGGACTTCCAGAGGGAGAGCGAGGACGTCCTGCTGGGCGCTGGGCTGGACAGTCAGAGCCAGGTGTGGCTCCCGGGGGAGGGTGAAGGGGAAGCTGGGCCATTCCGGCGGACATGAATGAAGTGAGAGCTGGGCCGGGAGCCACAGGAGGCCTGGGAGCAGGAGGCAATGATCATGGAGGCGGGGGTGGGGGGTAGTGGGGGGCCAGAGGGAGACTCGGAGCCAGGCGTCAGGGGCCGCGCTGATGGGGTGATCAGGGGCCGCGCTGATGGGGTGATCAGGGGCCGCGCTGACGGGGGGTCAGGGGCTGCGCTGATGAGGAGATCAGGGGCCGCGCTGACGGGGGATCAGGGGCCATGCTGACTGGGGGTCAGGGGCTGCGCTGATGAGATCAGGAGCCGCACTGACAAGGGGTCAGGGGCCACGCTGACGGGGGGTTAGGGGCCATGTTGATGGGGGATCAGGGGCCGCGCTGATGGGTGAGGGCGGCAGGCTTACACGTCTAGTCAGCAGCAACGGGGGACCGGAGGAGGAAAGGGACGAGATCGGACTTCGATGGGAGCATGATGTGTGTTCACCCTCTGGTTCCAGACAGATAGGAGGGGTGGAGCCGGGACGGAGAGGACGTGGTGTAGTGGCGGCAGTGGCACGCTGGCAGAAAGCATAGTCACATTTTTTTTCCTCCTCATTTTTTTCAATTCCTGCTTCCTCATTCTGCACTGGTTGACTATTGTTTTGTTTTCTTCCTTCTGTTCCAAATCATTGACTTGAACCCCGGTTTCCTTCCCTTCACCACTGGTTTCATGTGGATTTTCCTTTGTTTCACTTAGCATAGCCTTCACTTCTCTTATGCATTTGCCGTACTCAAGCATATCTGTCAAGCCTGTGAACATCTTTATCACTGGGGTTTTGAATTCTGCATCTGTTAGGTTGGCTATCTCCTCACTGCTTAGTTCTCCCACTGGAACCTTGATCAGTTTCCCCTTTTGGGCCATGCTTCTCTGTCTCCTCATTCTGACAGGCTCCTGTGTTTGTTTGCCTCTGCATTCCAGGTAGAGCTGTTGCTCCTGTTATGTTGTAAGGGGCGGAGCCTTAGGGATTTGTCAGTACAGGGCTACTCGTTTCACCACATTGTGGTGCTGTATGTGGGGGAGGGGTCCAAGAGGGAACAATGCCACCTGCCCAGCACTCGCCCCTTTTCCAGGCACCTCTCCCACTTCTGCACCAGACTGGCACCCCTCTAGCTATTGCCCTGGTGGTAATTCCCAGAGTGGATGGGTCTGTGGAAGTTCTGGGACTGTGGGGCCCTTTAGACAAGCGAACTCTGCTGAGAGATGGACAGTTTGTGCCTCCACCTCAACCCCCACTGGTCTGCACAGTCAGAAGCAATGAGGCTTGATTTTCCCCAGTACTGGGACCATGAGCTATGAGGTCAGGTGAGGAGCTGGGAACGCTCCATAGGTGTCGCTCCTGACTTTTTAAAACATGTGACTGGCTTTCCGCCAGCACTCCTCTGCTGCTACTGCTGCCGCCACCACACAGTGTCCTCTCCACCCCGGCTCCACCCCTCCTACCTGTCTGGATGAGTATTTCTTCTTTATATCTTTGTTTGCTGGACTTCCATGTAGTTTGATTTTCTGGAACTTCTGGTTGTTTCTAGTTTTGAGGTAGTTGTATTCCTACTTAGTTGTGGAGGGAGATGCAGCGTGTCTGTCTATGCCTCCATCTTGGCCAGAAGTCCTGATGATGGCTCTTAACACTGCTGTTGACTGATGTTCACGTTACACATTTGAAATATTACTGTTATATTTTATTAAATATTTTAGAACAGCATTTGGTTCAGAATCACTTTTCTCGTTTTCCTCTTCTAAACCTAGGTGTGTCTTTTACTCAGGTGCGTCTTATAATGTGTAAAATACGGTAATTTTCTACCCTATTATATATAACACAAACTTTCACATTTTATAAACCCTTTGTAAAGCTAAATAATATTCCACCAATCCCATTTAAAGAGTATTTTACAGGTTTTATCCTTTTTTACAGGTTTTATCCTTTTTTACAGGTTTTATTCAAATATTGTATTTTATATATCCTTCTACAATTTGCTTTAATCTTTTCATTCAACATTATGTTGCTGAGATGTAGATATATTGATACTTGTAGATCTACTCCATTAATTTAAAACAATGTCCAATTCTGGTGCAAAAGTAATGTCCAATTTTTTTTAAGGAAAGTTTTATATAGTATTTATTAAACTTGTGCCTCTTATAATTTTTTGATGTTCCAGAGACTAACTTATACTTATTTTTTCAGATTATTATTGTTCAAAATCATCCATAATATTTGCACCCATGTTTGTCCTATCTAAAGACCACATTAGAAATGTTTTACTCTATGAGTTTCATAAAGGTGCCAATGCAAGTACAGCAGCAAAGTATTCACAGCACTTATGGGGATGATGCAGTGACAGAAAGAAGTTGCAGGAGGTGGTTTTCCCATTTCCAAAGTGGGGATTTCAGTTTGAAAAACAAGACAAAAGAGGGTCGTCCAAAAAAATCTTGATTCCGAAGTGTTGGAAGCTGTTGTCAGAGAAAACCCCACCATTACCTCTAGGAAACTTGCAGAACAATTTAACGTAGCCCATACAACCATGCTATGCCACTGAAAAGGATTGGAAAGGTTTCAGTAGTTGGAAAATGGATTGCACACTGTCTCCAGAGAATCTGCAACAGTGTGTTGCTTGTTGTGAATCATTGCTTTCACAACACCTTCAGGCACCATTTTTAGGTAGGCTTGTTACAGGTGCTGAGAAGTGGATCCTTTACCATAACGTTAAACGCTGCCAATCATGGATCAGTTGAAGAGGACGAAGAGTTCAACAACCAAGAGGAGGACTTCATTCAAAGAAGATCATGCTTAGTGTACGGTGTGATATGGAAGGAATTGTCCATTACGAACTGTTAGACAACAATCGAACAATTACTGCTAATCTTTACTGTGAACAACCTCATCATTTGAAAGCAGCTTTGAACCAAAAGTGACCCTCCTTAGTCAACAGAAAGGTTGTAACCTTCCATCATGATAATGCTTGTCCTCACACAGCTCGACTCACCAAAAATTTCTTGAAAGAGCTTGGTTGGGAAATATTGCTTCATCCTCCATATTCTCCTGACCTTGCTCCTTCTGATTATCACTTGTTTCAGGGACTACAGAACCATTTTGATGGTCTTAGGCTGACATCAAGAGAAGAGGTTGAAAATGAGTTGGATTCATATTCTGCTTCAAAACCTAAAGAATTTTACAACCATGGCATTTATAAGCTAGTTGACAGATGGAATGAGGTTCTAGAAAGCAAAGGAGGTTATGTTAACCAATAAATATTTTCATAATCACGAGTTTTAGTTTTAAAATAGGCCTCAAAATCGGGCATTATTTTTGCACCAACCTATAAAAGTGGCTTATTTATGAATTATCTTATTAATTAGTTTAATGTATTACAAACAATATTGCAGTGAACATTCTTGCAAGTCTTTGACCACATCTACAATAGCCTCTGTGAGATGTTTATGTGTGTTTGTGTGTATATATATATATATATACACACACACACAGAGGAACTGCTTAGTCTTAAAGAAGTTCTTGCACAAGTGTTAGGATATAAAGAAAAGAGAACTCCCTTCCATTACTAGTGAGAGCATAAATCAGCATAAGCATTTTGAAGATCAATATGTCATATCTTGAAAAGCTGTTTAATCTGTTTGAACTAGTTTATTCCTAAAATTCTTCCAATTTTTTAAATTTCATAACTGAAATATTTTTTTCAGACAAAAAACTGGCTTAGGTCTTGAGTATTCACAGCAATTAAACAATAATGGGTAACAATACAATTGAAGAACAGTGTTTAATGGAGTTAAAAAGCATCATGAGTACAAAATCAAATCAGCAAGCTTTTTCTTAAGATAGAATACCATATTGATAACAAATTCTGACAAACAAGAATTCTGAAACATCATTTTCAAATTGCTTCTAAACTATCTGGAACAGACTTCTGGCCAAGACGGAGGCCTAGACAGACACGCTGGGTCTCCCTCCACAACTAAAAAGGAATACAACTACCTCAAAACTAGAGACAACCAGAAGTTTCAGAAAATTGAGCTGATGGAAACACAAAAAATGAAGATATAAAGAAGAATACTCATCCAAACAGGTAGGAGGGGCGGAACTGGGGCAGAGAGGACTCGGTGTGGTAGTGGTGGCAGTGGCGGCAGTGGCAGGCCAGCGGAAAGCATAGTTACATGTTTTAAAAAGTCGGGACGGACCTCGCAGCCAACAGTCCCAGCACGGGGAAAATCAAGCCTCATTGTTTCTGACTGTGCAAACCAGTGGGGGTTGGGGTAGAGGCAGAAACTGCTGGTCTCAGCAGAGTCGGCTTGTTTAAAAGGCCCCCATGGTCCTAGAACATCCACAGACCCACCCATTCTGGGAACGACGGCCAGGGCAAGAGCTAGAGATGCCAGTCCCATATGGAAGTAGGAGAAGTGCCTGGAAAAGGGGCGAGTGCGGAGCAAGCGGCATTGTTCCCTCTCAGACTGCTCCCCCACATACAGCGCCACAACGTGGTGAAACCGGTCACCTAGTACTGACGAATCCCTAACGATGTAACAGGAGCGACAGATCTACCTGGGACACAGAGGCAAACAAACACAGGAGCCTGCCAAGATGAGGAGACAGATAAGTATGGCCCAAAAGAGGGAATATTTCAAGGCTCCAGTGGAAGAACTAAGTGACAAGGAGAGAGCCAACCTAACAGATGAGGAGATAGACAACCTAACAGACGCAGAATTCGAAACACTGGTGATAAAGTTGCTCACAGGCTTGACAGATATGCTTGAGTATGGCAAATGCATAAGAGAAGTGAAGGCTGTGCTAAGTGAAATGAAGGAAAATTCACACAAAACCAATGGTCAAGGGAAGGAAACCAGGGTTCAAATCAATGAATTGGAACATAAGGAAAAAAAAAAACAGTCAACCACTACAGAATGAGGAAACAAGAATTGAGAAAAATGAGGAGAGGCTTATGAAGCTCTGGGACAACTTTAAACATGCCAACATCCGAATCATAGGGGTGCCAGAAGAAGAAGAACAGCAAGAAATCAAAAACTTGTGTGAAAAAATAATGGAGGAAAACTTCCCAAATTTGGCAAAGGAAATAGACATACAAGTCCAGGAAGCACAGAGAGTCCCAAACAAGCTACACCCACACCAAGACACATCATAATTAAAATGCCAAAGGTTAAAGATAAAGAGAGAATCTTAAAAGGAGCAAGAATAAAGCAGAGAGTTACCTACAAGGAGTTCCCATCAGACTATCAGCTAATTTCTCAAAAAAAAACTTTGCAGGCAAGAAGGGACTGGCAAAAATATTTGAACTGATGAAAATCGAGGACCCACAACCAAGATTACTCTATCCAGCAAAGCTATCATTTAGAATGGAAGGGCAGATGAAGTGCTTCACAGACAAGGTAAAGCTAAAAGAGTTCATCATCACCAAGGCATTATTATATGAAATGTTAAAGGGACTTATTTAAAAAAACAGGATCAAAACTATGAACACTAAAATAACAACAAACTCACAACTATCAACAACTGAATCTAAAAAATAAAAACAAAATCCAACTAAGCAAACCAGAATAGGAAAAGAATCATAGGTATGGGGATCATTTGGAGGGTTATCAGCTGGGAGGGGGAAGGGGGGGAAATGGTGCAGGGATTAAGAAGCATAATTGGTATAAAATAGACAGGGGGAAGTAAGAATAATATAGGAAAGGATGAAGCCAAACAACTTATATGCATGACCCATGGACATGAACTAATGGAGATGGGATTGCTTGAGGGAAGCGGAATACTGGGCAGAGGGGAGCAAAGGGGAAAAAAAATTGGAACTACTGTAACAACATAATCAATAAATCATACTTAAAATTTTTTTCTAGAACAAATGACTAAGATGTGGTAAAAGCATAGTAATATAAATTTGGTGTGGATTCCAGCCATCATTTGTTTTCTGAAAATTGGCAATACCCATGTGACCGAGAATTTAATACCATTTAAGTATATTTTACTGCATATAGAAAGATATATGAAACACATATCAGACTATGTCTTACTTTGACATGAAGGTAAAAAGTCACAGAAATAACTCTAGGGCACCCAAGAGAGCATAGAAATTGAATTTCCCTAGCCGCAGAGAGGAAACATCAATTTATCCACAAAGCTTGGTAACAGGTACTGTTACTGTTCTTATGTCCTAATTGAAAAATTCTAAAATTCTCATTATATATAGTAAATCTGGACCACCACCCCGATGAATCCATTACACTTGTAGTCTTAGAAAAGCCATAAGCTAGTGTGAAGAAGACCTGAAGCCCCTGAGTTGTCTTTGGATTTTCTAAATGACTACTTAGATTCTGTATTAATGATCTAAGAGTCCCAAGACTATAATTATAAATCAGCTCAGCAATTAAAGGCAGATCACCATTTCAATAAAACATGCTCAGAACAAACATTCAGAATTGTAACGACATAATCAAAGCAACTGTTGAAGCTAATGTAGAAAAGCAAAGCTTTCACAACCTGTATATAAAATTTCCCTTTAAAAAGGTCATATGAAATAGAGAAAGAACATTTTATCCTAGAAAAACAGGTATTTTTTATATTTTCATTTCTGTGCCTCAGCAGGTTTTCTATAATGGTAATTCTTGTGTTGAAGCATGTGAGATGGTTTTTTGAAGACTGTCTTCAAATGATTCACATCTATTAAATGTATTACTTTACATCCTTACTGATATTTTTTAATTTGTTAAAGTATAGCATAAAATACCACCTCTACAAAGCCCTGTGGATTGAGGAAGCACTATCTTACCATTTAATAGTTGTTTCAATGTCATATTACCAATATCACTCCTAAAATTCTAGTCCATTCACTCTACCTCTTCTTGTTTTCTTTACCAAACAAATGAATAAAGTATGTCAGATCTTTACACCAGCTGACGCCCCCTACTTAGTCCATCCCCCTTGGCTCTAACATCTAGCATTAACTATCAGGGATAATTAGAACTAGAAATAATTTAAGAAGTAATTAGGCAAAATAAGAAATCTGTAAAGAAGTAGCCACATAAAACTAGTAACAAATGTGAAATCAGCTTTTCCTACAATATAGGTATCCGTAGATAAATTTGTGTTTTGAACTCACAGAAACAATTAATTCGGCATGAATATTTTTCATTACAATCTAAAACTTTATTTTTAAGGAATTTTCAATTGTATTATATTAAAGAAACTTAACTTGTAAATGAGAAAGTTGCTCATAAAATAGCTCTTAAATGGTAAACTGTGCTTCTAGAAAGAATAGAAATAAAATTTTTTTTAATTACAACATTTTAAGTCAACTTCCCCCAGTTGAACTTGAATTTAGCTAACTTAACATATTCTCTGGTATTTCAGATGAAACAAGACACCAATTACCAATTTTCAAAATGTTCTGTATATACATAGCTTCTTCCCTAACTCAATATCCACCTAGAGAGGAAACTCTGTACCCCCTGCTTTCCTTCTCTCCACTGTTTAAATCACTGATGTGACTAAACTGGATGATCCAATAAGGATTTAAAATAATGATCAAGACACCCTATAAATATCACTTATTCCCAAATGATGAATTGAATACTGAGGCAAAATGGGAATAATAAATGCCTCTGATTTTTCAAGCATTAATTCTGTAATGTTGAAGAGTGACAGATTACTATTCCAAGGAAAGATTCAGTATGTTAATTTGTAGAAGTAATATTTAATAATTTGACATGAGCCATAATTTCACAAAAATATACTTTTACCCCACATGCGTGAGCTAAGTTATAATGGTGAGAACAAAGAACAAAGGAGAGCCCTACCCTCTGCTTTCCCCTCACTAGGGTTGCCAGAGGTATTCCTGTCCTTTAGAAAGATATTCAGTATCAATGTTTAAGTTAATCAGATTAGTCTACACATATGTAGGATACTCGGTCACAGATTTAGTGCAATAGAGCACTGTGCAACCTGCATTCTAAGGTACCTCTGCAAATCATAAATAAGGCCCAGGTCACTAGAAATACAAGCAGTATTATTTCACCCAAGTTCTGAGGCCAAGGTCAAAGTCAAGAAAGCTCAAGAAACCCTGCTCTGCTGTTAGGCATTTTGTACTATCTTCCATTCAGGTTATTTGCATACATCTCATCTCCTGACTAGATCATAACTTTCTTGAAAGCAAGGATTATTGTCTAGTTTATATCTACATCCTCTGCTATGCCTGGCACATTACAGACATTCAATCAGTATTAGACAAATTAGGTAAGTGTGACGCCTTCTAAAGAAATCAGTGCTTATGTGGACATTCATATAAAGCATCAGCTAAGTTAAAGTGAAAATATTTATCATTAAGCAAAAGTTTGCTTTTTCTTTATTTTTAGCTTTCATTTTATTAAAAGTATATATGCATGTGGCTTAAATTAGTAAATAACTTCAGAAGGTTTGTTAAAAACAAACAAACCAAAAAAACAGTAAACTCCTCTTCCCCCACTCCAATTTACCCCTTCCAAGAAATAACAAGCATTTTCAATTACTTGAGATTATTTTGGAATTCACTTCTATACCTCCTAATACCATACTAATGTTGCTTCTTGATTTCATATGTTAGGCATTATCTGTTGATTTTTCAATATGAAAATAAAGGTTGAGCTCTATTTTCTCCCCCAGCTCCAACATACACACAATCTTCCCTATATAGTTACCATATTTTTCGCACTATAAGACGCACCTGACTATAAGATGCACCTAGGTTTAGAGGAGGAAAACAAGAAAAAAAAATACTGTATTATAATTCCATTAGATTCATATTTTGTATTTACATAACTATGACAATATAAACAAAATTCAGAGCTAAGCAGTATAGTGAGATATTACTGCTTCTTTCCTGTACAACTTTTTATTTACCTGTGGTTAATAAATGTTTTGGGGTTTTGTTATTAATGCTCTATATTTATCTTGCTTTGTTTTTTAAGTATGTATCATGACTTCAACACCACATTCTTTGTCAGAGGATAGTTTAGAAATTTTGATGTTCATTAGGGCTGTTTGGCATTTTTAGGAGCAACACAAGTAATTAAACTGTTTATAACACTTTTAGTTAGCAACCTCTTGCTTCACTGAATGGGATTCTTTTAGGACTAGGTCATAAACTGCCTGGGTTTTATATGGGTTACAGATATTTCAGATGTTACAGAACTTTACATTAATCAGGTATCATTTAAAAATGTTTCAACATGGTGTAACAGAAAGAGCACAAGATATGGGAACAGACCTTGTAGAGAATTCTAGCTTACAGTAACTGAACAAGTTATTAACTTCTTTTGGGCCTCAGTTTCCTCATCTATAAAAGATTATTGGGATATCATCGGTTGATTTCTGATTTCTCTAGGCACTGAAATAACTTAAGAATAATAAAAACCTGGATAAAAATGCCTGTAACAATTTACCCAACAAAGACAAGACATAAAATTGAAACTTACCAAAGTCCTAAATAACTTTTAGAGCAAGCACAGAGAATAAATGAGCTACAGTCATCTGAGCCCCAAGAGCCAGGAAGAGTAGCAAATTAAAATAATAACAATCATTATTAACAACTGGATACTTACTATTTAGCAGGCACTATCTCTGTTAATCCTCAATGTCAACAGCTGTGAGGTAATTCTTTCCACTTTACAGAGGAGAAGCTGAGGCAGACAAATACCTCGTCCAAGTTCACTAATTCTAAGTGATTGAGCCAGGATTTGAACCTTTGAACCTAGGAATTCTGATGCCAAAGAATGTGCACGTGTGCACACAGTCATGGCTTGATGATGCCTTCCATAAAGATTTAAACAGTGACTTCAATGGCTGAAATTATTTTAAATTGATCACACACACATTATACTAAAACTTTTCAAAAGAAAGGCCTATTTGCACCTGAATCAGGGAATTAGGAACAAACCTATGAGGTTGTGTGTGCTTTGCCAAAGGTTACAGAAGAACTTATGCTTGTATCAATATGCTTATATCTAGTCATACCAGTCGTCCCTTGGCATTGAGGAGAGATCACATTAAGGAGATTGGAGCAGGCATGTTAGCAGCTGTGAGCTAATTCACATGGTTATGATACATAGAAATTGCTATGGACTGAATTGTGTCCCCCAAAATTCATACATTGAAGCCCTAACCCCTATGTGATTCTACCTGGAGAAAGGGTCTTTAGGAAGTAACTGAGGCTCAATGGGGTCCTAAAGGTTGGGGAAGGACTGTGGCCTTATAAGAGTAAGAGACACCTCTCTCCCTACCCACTTTTCTGTGAGGACACAGCAAGAGTGGCAGTCTGAAAGCCAGGAAGAGAGCTTACTCCAGAACTGAATTCTGCAGGACTTTGACCTTGGACTTTCCAGCCTTGAGACTGGAAGAAAATAAGTTTCTGCTGTTTAAGACATTCAATCTATGGTATTTTGTATGGCAACTCAAGCAGACTAATACAAGACAGGAATTGAGAAAGAACTTCATAAGGTTAGCTCTCTTTTCTTCCTCTTTCTACCCTTTTATATGCTGGAGGGGTAAAAAAAAAAAAAAAAGAAAAAAAAAAAAAAAAGGTAGCAAAGAAGCAGCCAGTTGTTGAAAAGAAAAATAATGTGAGATTCCAACAAGAGGAAAAGATTCAAATAAAAAAATACAAAATTCTTGTTTACCATTTATTAGAAAATTAAGTGGTATAATGTAAAGAAATAGAGTTGGAGTCAGGAAAGATTGGACCCTTATTTGCTTTGGCCAGGTTGTTTAATCCTTCCATTTGCTCAGATATAATCAAGGAAGTCAAGCTATATGATCTTTTATTTTATTTTTTTCTGATAAAATATGCTAGAATCTATAATCTAGGTGGTGAAAAACTAATCAACAGAAGAGTCTGCTCAGAATATACAGTATTCTTGAAGTGGTAACACACAGATAATTTTTTTTAAATTCCAATGACACAAATTAGATCCTACTAATCAAGAGAAAAACTAAACATAATATGCTATACCAGAGGCTACATACTTCCAAGGCAGTCTATAGATCATAATGAAAACAATCACACAATTTCCATTTAAATAATAAGTTTCTATAATTTGAGAGTGGCAGGATTTTTCCCCCAACAATAAGTTCTTAGCTACTATAAATCATTTTCACATCATAATTTGAACTGGAGAGAAGGAGGAACATACAACAGTTTTTAAAGCTGTGAGGATCAGGAATTGAAGAGATATTTCATCTAGGAGGCAGTCAAGTATAAAGCAAGTATGCTGGTTTAAAAAATATATAGTATAATCCATCAAAAATTCTTATGAATATGGAATATGTGGGTTTGTGGGAAATCGTTGACTTAAAAGTTTCTGAACAGTAAAAACTGTGAAACTCATTTCACTTACAAAACTAGAATTGAGCATAGTTTCAAAGCATTCAGAGGATTCTGCTGTAAAAAATTATTCCCAGTGTAGCTGTAGTGTAGCAGATAGAGTCCTGGAACTGCAGCTGGTCCTGGGTTTACATCCTTGGCTCACCATTATTTGCTGGCTGTTACCATATGATGCTCGTCTACGAGCATTACAATCTCCTCCACACAATGTCAGTTAGAATGAATATAATTAAGGTATGTAAGAGGACTTTGTAAAATGTTGCTGCTAAAAGAAGTGAGAGCATCTGAGAAGGTAAAGGCATGTACAATTTCTCAGTGTCACAATGTGATGAGGTGTAAAAATACAAAGCAAAACAAAATAAAAAGGAAAAAAAATTCCCAAAACAAAAGAATCATTAAGGATATTGAGAGTACCCTAAAAGCACACTTTCTTCCATAGCTATTGATATCAAGATTTAAATACTCTTGCCTCTCCTCTGAGCTAAGCAAATCATACACTTTCACCACACCATGTAGAACCTGGGCAGCAAAGGCCTGGTTATTAATGTCAACAGGGTAATGCCAGGCAGCGTAGAGGTTCTTGTGAGGTGTGAACAAACCACTAAAAAGAGGAAATGAGTGATCAACAGGACGTCAGTGGTACCTGGAGTTCAATGCCAGATTAACAAGGACCAAAAACTGACCTAAATCCTTCCTAATTCACTTTAAGAGGCAGAGTAGCTACATCCTTGGAATAAGAGTAGATCTAGTTTCCCTTTCCATTGGTTGGAGTGAGGAAAGGGTGAAAGATCAGAAGTGAAAGAGAGGGCAAAGCCATGTCACTGAACTCCATTTCTAGAAGCAGGGTGAAAGAGAATGGGTTCCTACACCCTCAAGTTTCTCCTAGACTAAGCATTTCAATCAGCCCTGCAAAATGAGAGACAGCTAGCCAGAAATCATTGTTGCTGCTGTTTTGGAGTTTACCATGGTAAATTCAATTGTACCCCTGGAAATTTAAACCAAAGGAGTCAATGAACAAGATGGGGCCCCAAACCACAGCCTGGATGAAGACAGGTTTGGCTCTCGCCCAATGCCCAGAAACTCTCACTGGTTGAACTACATAGACTTACTCTAGTCATTTCATCAATATCAATATCACACAATCTTGCACTTGCACAATTAAAAATTTGGACTCCCTTTATCTTTGGAGGAGTTTTATGTATCTGCTGAAGCAGAATTATTGGAACAGATGTACCAATGACTTAAAATAAGCACAATAAACCAAAGATGATATCAGCAGTGTAAAGCATGAGTAAAAAATACTTTGAAATACTGATATAAAAATATAACATCTGTAATAAAAATGCAGCAGAAGAAACAAACAGCAGGCTGGATACAGCTAAAGGATGAATTATTGATTTTGAAAATCACACTGGTGATCTTTCCTAAAAGGCAACAGAAAAAGTTAAGATATAATAACATGAAAAAGAAGCCAACAAATGGAAGCAGATGCCTAAACATCCAAATAACAGGCGTCTCAGGAAAAATGGTGGGGGGACGAAGGTAGAGAGACAAATTAAATCTTTGACAGAATACTTAAAATAAATGTTGCAGAATGAAAGATGAAATAACTCAGAATGAAAGGTGCCCCTAACAGGAAAAATAAGAAATATTACACCATGACACATTATGGTTACATTTTAAATTAAAAAGAAAAAAAAGATAAAATTTCTAAAGCTTCCAGAAAGAAAGCAGATAAACTTTGGAACAACACTGTATACACAATACAACAGTACCATTTTAAAGTGTTAAAGGAAAATAATTTTGACTCTAGAATTTTATATAAAGCCAAATTGTTTCTCAAAAATAAGGGCAGAATAAAAATTACTCAGGCATACCAGGAAACAAAAGGTTTGCCTCACAAAGACCCAAACTGAAAACTATCTTAGAGAGGGACTGAAATTTAAAAAAAGAAACAAAGTCAGGAAGATAATGTAAATATACAGGATATAAGGCTTATCAAATATTTTATCTGTTATTGTCTTACCAATTAAGCTAAATTAACACAAACTAAAGAAAGGGGAACCCCTTGTTAAGAAAATCTTAAGACACAAAAAGATAGGAAAGAATAAAGAGCAGAAATCAACAAAATACCAAACAAAAGCAATGAGAGATTAACAAAGGTTGCTTTTTCTGAAGATGAAGAATATTACAAAATATTGACAACCATTTCATCAAAGACAGGGGTGAGGTGGGGAATAGAACAAAAATGCAAGATACAGAATGAAAAGTGGAGCACTAAATATTAAATATAGGCTAATAGTTGAAAGTCAAGATAAAGTGGATAAATTCCTAGAAAAATACTGCCAGAATTAGCAAAAGATGAAATAGAGACCTTGAATGTATCATAAAACATGAAATAAATTTAAATGGTAAACAAAACTCCCCTTTCTAAAAAGCTCAATAACCACTATGAAGTTTTAATGAACTTTTAAGAAACATTAATGGCTTTATAATACGAATTTTACCAGCAAATAGAAAGAGTGTGAAAATTTCCACCTTATTTTAGGAGTCTTAATTAATGGAATCCTGAATCCAAAACCAGACATTAAAAGAAAGAAATATATAAACCCATTTCACTTATGGATAGAGAGAAAGAAAAAAAAACCCTGCCAAATAAAATATTAGCTAACTACTTCCAAGATTATATTAAAAAATAATAATACATAATGATACCATAAGGTGTTCTGCAATGCAAAGGTGGTTAAATACCATCGAATGACTAGCTCAATTAACACAGGAAAAGCAAGTAACAAAGTATATTACCTATCTACAATTTAAGAAAAAAGCCTTAACAAATTAAAAATGGAAGAGAACTGTTTCAAATTGGTATAAGCTGCACAGGGATACTTTCCACCCAAACTTAGCTGAACACCTGATGATGAAACTCAGTAGCAAAATAATTTGCAATAAATTTTCAGTTTTCAATTTTTCTCACTTCCTTAGCTCTCATCATTCACTATCCAAGTCATTAACTATATATAAGTAATAAACAAAATCACCTTGCTCCAGCAACTATCTGAATTCAGGTTATAAGCAATCTTGGATAGCAAAGAATACCTATAGGGCAAAAACTAACGTGAAACATATATAATGTAGGACCTTTTTTCTCTTTAAGATCAGGAACAAGAGAAAGGAGATTACCAGCATCACTACTCTTAAATGCAGTTCTCAAACTCTTGGTCAAAATAAAATGGAAAAGAAAAGAACATTTTTAAAGATTGGAAATAAAGGGAAAAATCATTATTTTTAGATGATACAAATATCTACCTAGAAATTTTCATAAGAAAGTTTAGCAAGGTTGTCAGATAAATTAAAGGGTTTTCTGATCATACAGTCCATAAGCTCTAATAAATTCATAAATTTGGATGGGAAAATAAATTAATTTTTACATTCAGAAACTTCTATTTACTTTCTCTAATTCTATTACATTTTATTTTCCCTTTCTTTTATTTAGCACTTACTTCAATTACATAATAGGCAGCAAACCACAGTAGTTGTCACCAATAGCAATCACAGTTGTTTCCAGATCACATTACAGCTGTTGAAGATACCTTGAAATAGCATTAATGTTCACTACTATTTCAAAAGTATGAGTTATTAGCCATTAATACATTTAAAAAGAAATGTGTATTTCACATATATATGTACTTTAACATTATCCTGAGAACGTTTGCATAGACTTCATCAGATCGCCTGTTGTTTGTGACACTTAACTCTTCAAAAACCATAATTAGGGAGGAAGAGAAAATTATCTTCATTAGAACAAATGACCCAATATGAAAAGAAAATTTCAATATTCAATGTAGAGTGGTTGTTTTAAAGAATCTCTCCATTTTTCTTCATATAACAACTTTTTTCAATCAACTCATTTGGTCCCAACTGAATCACAAAGACAACAGTTACTTTTGTCCCAAAACATTTAAGAGCACCCAAAACATTCTAGGGTGCTCTGTCCCAAATTATCAAAATGGTCAAAAGATAAAAAGAAAGCCAATGATAGAACTAAAAGTATTTCAAGTGTAAAGAGAGAAGACAAAAATTTTTGTCAAGTTATAAATCATTATACAAAGTAAGATAACAAGATGATCCCAGCCGCTATGCTAGCTCTTCATTTCAATGTTTTTAAATTTAGAAAAATAAAGAGGCTTAAAATTAAAATGAAGGAATTTCACTTCAAAATAAGTTTAAATTTTCTGACACAAGTGAATTAGGAAGTTAAGAGCTCTCTCAGCCTTGCCAGCTTTATCAACCCATGACAGTAACTTCACCAGAACCAATTATAATTATTCTAATTTCAATAAATGATGAATAAACCAGTCAATTATTTTCTACTTCCTTAGTTTACATCTTCTAATGCTATGCAATATTAATAAACAAAAAATTATTTAAAATTATAGCAACAGTTAAGAAATATATTTTAATTTTTATTGACATAGTCATAGAGTCAAAACCATATTTCTTTTATCCATGATCCAAAGGTTTGTTCTATATTTTAAAACTATTTTATGAATTACTACTGGCAGGAACACAGAACTCTATTTAGAAAAAGCAACAGAATAATTTAGAATTTTGTTTTAATCAATAACTTGCCTACATTGAAAAGATTTTTTTTTTTCTGTTTTCATGTTTGGACACTGATTATTTCATTGTTCTTTTAGTTGCTTTGATGATATAACTAAACTAAAGCAAATGTTCCCTTATTTCTTGAAATATTGATTTATCATTCTACCTAATCAAAGAACAAAACTATTTGTACTAACTTGTAGCAAAGGGCTTTCAATTTGACATTTAAAGATATTAACACAAATCTTAATTCTATATAATTGTCCCAAGTATATATATATATATTTTCAAATGATAGAAACCAAAAACCATTATAGCCAAAACTTTTTACTTCTTTTCAACTATTCCCATTTATATCTAGTGTATATTCAACCCAATACCACCTTAAAATGAGTTAATGAATAAAGTCAATATACTGAAGATTCTGCTTGTGATTTCCCAATGCTCAACTGTTTGTCAGCCTCCGTATCATTCATTGGGAGATAACTAAAGCAAACATTGTTCTTAGGGTTCACATATACAGTAGCATGCTTACTTCTACTGGGACTGATGGAACTTATGCTATTATTAAATATCTTAATCTCTGAAAAACAGTATTTAATCATCCTAAAGTCAGGCCCTGTTTTCATTTTTGTTTGACCAGCTTATTCTAAACCAGAGCATCTCAAACCTTAATGTGCATACACATCATATCTTGTTAAAATGCAGATTCTTATTTCTAACAAACTTTTAAGAGTTGCCTATATGCTGGTCGTCCCCAGATCAGACTTTAAGTAGCAAGGTTCAAGACTGAAATTAAGTTTAACTTCAACAGAAATGCAATGTTCCTCTTCATATATAGATACTTAGATGTCCTCCAGCTTTCTCTTACAGAGGTAAACTAATTCAAACCTTTCAAGTTTCTCAACTTTAGAATATGATAGATTAGTGTGGTAGAATTGAGGCATTGATAAACAATATGAATCTTTTCAAGATTTGAAAATCTGAACCAAAATTTGCTTGAAATCTCACACTGTACCTTTAAGTAAGGTGCAACTAATAACAGGAATTATATTACTAACTTTAATGTTTAAATATGAGGAAATAATTCTTAGTAACTCAATGACTGGACAATTTAGATTTATTCTAGAGCATAATAAGTTGCAACTATTTAAAGTTCCCATGAAAAAATTGTTTAAAAAGGCAGTTTTTTACTATTAAAAGTATTTGACATTAAGGTATTAGTAAGCTTTTTTTAAAAACTAGCATAATATTTTCAGGATTTTCTCCTAATAAATGCAGTAGAAATTATTTAAGGAATCGTTAAAAATTTAGTTGGCATCCTAAATATAAATCACAAAAAACCTGAATTTAAAAAAACTAGTGCTATGATCAATATTTTGTATATCTGGGGAGGGGGGAGGGCGCTAGGGGGGAGGAAAGGAGAAAAAATGGGACAACTGTAATAGAA
The DNA here is from genome assembly GCF_987537825.1 of Furipterus horrens. Classification (NCBI taxonomy): domain Eukaryota; kingdom Metazoa; phylum Chordata; class Mammalia; order Chiroptera; family Furipteridae; genus Furipterus; species Furipterus horrens. The sequence goes on from NW_028327175.1 coordinate 74,307,699, forward strand.
AAATAATTAAAAAAGAAAAAAATACTTTGTATATTTGGCATTATATTATACAGACTAAAACAAACATCAGGTATTTACATCTTCAAAGTATTTCTAGAAAATTCTGCATAATGTATATACTTAATCATATTTTTATAGATTGATATGGATTACAAATTTATTAATTAACACAAATGCCACCTTGAAAATATTAATTTTGGATTTCTAAAATATTCACCCTACTGTTATTCCAAAGCTCTAAATTAACACACAGAAATCTAAATATTTGAAAATATTTTTTCAATGGAGTTCTCTGTTAATGTATAACAGCAAATCTAATATTTTTAAAACAGCTATGCACAGGCTTCTCCAAACAGGGAGAAAAAAAGCCCACAGATAAAGAGAACAGATTGGCGGATACCACAGCAAGGAGTTAAGTAAAATGGGTGAAGGGGATCAGAGGGTTTTTTTTTTTTATTCCCAAATATAGCAAAGACAGTATTTCTAAGATATGCTTTATAAAAGACATTTATAAAATGGAAAATTTTTTACTACTGGACATAAATTTTTAAAACTCCTCTATGAGCCCTGGCCAGTGTGGCTCAATTGGTTGGAGTGTCGTACCACAAACCAGAAGGCTATGGGTTCTATTCCTGGTCAGGACCTTTACAAAAGGCAACTAACTGATCAATGTTTCTCTCCCCTCTCTCTCTTTCCCTCTCCTTCTCTCTTTCCCTTCCCCTCTCTCTAAAACCAGTAAGTATGTCCTTGGATGAGGATAGATCATTAAATAAAAGATAAAAACTCCACTATGAAATGATACATAACCACAAAGTATTCAACTTCTAGTTTATATGGAGATTAACAAATTTAAATGGTTGGAAATTCTCAATTAAGTAAATTGTCAGTGTTCAAGATGTACATTATAAGATTCAGGGTGTTACTTAATCCTACCCCTACTACTAATAATGTAAACTTAGTAATGCTATCTTTAAGTATTAATTTCCATTTCTATAAAATAAAATGAAAAATTGCTGCCCTTGCCTATGGTTTATTCAACAAATATTTTGTACCTGCTCTTGGGTAGGCACTGCCCTAAGAGTAATCCACACACAGCACCTGTAATGACACCAAAAGACAAGCATAGAATACAGGTGAATGTACAGGTGCGTGAATGAAAAACTCGTATGAAAACAGATTAAGTTGGATAAGAGCATAAGAAATAACTAGGGCTTCTCTATATGGCAGGCTTAAATTAGAGAAGTAATATTTGAGTGAGGAACTATCTCTAAGATGTTATAAAAAATCAATGACCATGTCTTTTTGTTTCAAATACATTCTCTGAGTTTATTTTTAAAAACCAACATTTAGCCCTGACTGGTCTGGCTCAGTTGGTTAGGGTTCGTCCCACGAAGCAAAGGTTGCCAGTTCAATTCCTGAGCAGGGCACATGTCTGTGTTGCAGATTTGGTCCCCAGTCAGGGAGCACACAAGAGGCAAACAATCAAAGTTTTTCACCTTCTCTTTCTCCCTCCCTTCCCCTCTCTCTAAAAATAAATAAATAAATAATTTAGTAAGAAAAAAAAAGAGGTTTACAGGTAGGCAGAGGATGGAGGATAACCTGGAAAACTCATAAACTGGAAAGCAGCTCATAAGTAAATCATAAATAAATGGCATTTCTATTTTCATTTTATTCCAAAGAGGTAACAGTTTTAATGGAGTGGGTGTATATTATGCACACATGTGCAAATATGCCATGACTTTATACCTAACTTCATCTAGCACTTTCCCTTCTTACTTTTAAAGCATTTTATCTCAAAGCATAAGGTTTAAAGACAAATCTGTAACTGTGAAACGGTTCAATGTTATCAGAAAAGGACCAGAACTTTAGATTATATAAATTATCGTGTTTTTCTTCTAAGATGCACCACACACTTGGCACAATACTTCAGTCATAGCAGAAAGCCTCTTCACTTCCTCCCTGATAAACTGTTCAATCAGAACAATATTAAATTTATTTTTAAGTATCAAACTAAAAAGCTAGAATTCAACCCCTAGAACATGGCAGAGAATTTTATTTTGTTTAAAGATATATAAACACCACTCAAAAGAAATTTATATCAATTATTAAATAACTTTTGTAGGTTTTTAATTAAAAGACTTTAAAATTGACTATATGGATGGAGTTACCTTGAAATGTATATTTTCTTATACTGCTAGGAAGGCTTTCAATCTTTAGTGTATGTGAGATCAGAACAAAAGTGCTGAGTCTATTATCTTAAATTAATCCAAGAGAGAAATAATCTGAAGAATTTAATGTAAATAATGTACACAATAGTTCCAACTTCATCAAATTAGATATATCGGCTATAGATGAAGAAATGTGTGACTTCTTTCATATTTTTTATTCAAACTTTATTTTTTTAAGATCAGATTTAGGTTCATAGCAAAACTGAAAGGGAAGTACAGTGATTCCCCAAATAGCCCCCATCCAACACATGAATAGCCTTCCCGTTATCAGCATGCCCTGTGGGGGGTACTGAGTCAGCCACAAAGTCTGTTTAGTATTTTCCATAAAAGACATATTTTTCATTTTCACCAATAACGTTATTGATCTGGACATTGTGTGTATGTTGGCTATCTCTCGCTATTGGCTTCTAGTGGGTAGAGGCCAGGGGTGCTGCCAAACATGTTCCAATGCATAAGCCAGCCCCACAGCAAGAACTATTTGGCCACAATGTCAATAGTACAAAGAGACTTTGCAAACGACTTTGGACAAATTTGATCAGTCACAGCACCTTTTCCATACCCTCAAAAATCTATTTTTATTTTATTTCTTGTGTTTCAGTTGTGTTTTTACCTTTCTTGAAATAATAAAGTATAATATGCAAAAAATTCATATATTCTTTCATCTTCAATATTGAAATGGCTGCACAAAATTCACCAATTTTGATGTTTTATTTAAATGCACGCTGATACAACAGCTGTCACAATACAATCTAATAATATTGTTTTGAATGAAGATAACTAAGCACTACTTAGAACCATTGCATGAAAAAAACTAAATGAACATTTTGACCAACCAAATACCTTTGTTATAACTGATGAACCTACATTGACACATCATAATCACTGAAAGTCCCTAGTTTACCTTAGAGTTCGTCCCTGGCTGGTTTGGCTCAGTGGATTGAGCGTTGGCCTGCGAGCTAAGTGTCGCTGGTTCGATCTTCCAGTCAGGGCACATCAGAGAAGGAAAACTCTGACTCCAAAAAACCTCCGCTGCCTTGCGGCATACCTCTTCAGGGGAAAGGCTAAGGGAGTAAACCCCGACAGAAAATCCGGAGCCGGAGTCCCTAAGGTGGTTTGATGTTGTAGTCACACCGGCAACTCCTGCAGCGCACCTGAAGCCAAGCTGTATTGACTCCGCCTTTCCCTTGGACCCTTCAGCTGCGAAGAGAGGGGGGGTCTGCTGCATGGGCAACAGCAGACCCTCCATATCACCCTGCCCAGGCTCTGTAGCTTCAGCTTCACTGGAGAGGACACTCCAGCGTCATCACAAGATGTCGATTCAACACGGGAGGAGACAGATACCGTGTCACTCCCGAGTTGGACTGCACAGCCATTCTCGGCGGTGCAGATAGACTCTTAAGAAGCTACACCATCGTCTCTCGAGACGGACGGCTGCCGACGACGACCTTAGAGTTCATTCTTGTTCTTGGATATTTTAAGGGTTTGGACTATGTATAATGAATGACATGTATCCATCATTGTGTTATCATACAGATTATTTTCACCACCTTAAAAAACCCTCTGTGATCTGCCTATTTATTCCTCCTCCACCAAATTTATTTTTATTTAATTTTCATATCAGCATTGGCCTGGTGGGATCATGAAGCTGGTGCACAAAACAAAAAAGAATGTTCATTCTCCACACTTGTAGCAATCTGAGGCGAGGTAAGAATATGAAAATATAGGTATTGGATCTCCATCTCACCCACCCTTGCCCTGCTTCCACCACCATACAAACTAAGATCTCCCTAAAAAGAGAACCATTATCTTTGAGTCTCCAGTACCCAAGACAGTACCGCCACAAAACAGATGTTGAAAGAATAAATAATGTTAGCCGAAATCCTTAAAATGGGGGGTTTTTCCACCAAGTTACTTTATTACTGGAAATATTAAAAACCTTTGTACTGCCATGAAATGCATTTCACACTCTTATTCCTGTAAATATCAGTATAAAGTAGTGTGGCTATTGCCCCCTCAATGTGAGACTAGGCAGATCCTGCACCCCCCACCAAAAGAGCAACTGCAAGTATCCAAAGCTAAAAGGTCTCCTCAACAACTTTGAATCGAAGTTTTCAAACATGTAGATTAAAAGATACTAGATCAGCCTTGAGAATACCATGCTAAGTGGTTTAAGTAAGAAAAAGTAAAGAACCATATGATTTCACTCATGTGGGACATAAAGCTGAAAGAAAAAAATGAATAAACAAGAAAAACAAAGACTCACAAACACAGACAACAGTATGGTGGTTACCAGGGAAGGAGTGAGGGGGTCAGTTATATGGCGATGGAAGATGATTTGACTTTGGGTGGTGGGCACACACTGCAATATACAGATTGTATATCATAGAAATGTTCTTGAAAGCTATTTAATCTTAATAACCAATGTCACTCCAACAAATCTAATTTAAAAGAGAAGTAAATAACTTCCAAGAATCTAGGAGACATCCATGGGAAGTGAAAAGAGGGATGCCAGGCACTTTATCATATACAGGGTTATCATAAAAAGTCATAGCTGTAAATATTGAGAAACTCTTCATATCTGCAAATAACCTACAGAAATCATGGTCTTTATCCTCCATTCCATTGGTAGGTTGATAAGAGGGTACTTTCCTAACACACTTCCAAATACAACTAAGTCACTCATTTAACAGTCATGGTAATAAAAAAAGAGCAGAGCTTTAGATTAATTGTTTTTAAAAACTGCATGTTCCCAAGGAAATCTATCTATTAATAGTAAGGAAACAGAATGTTCATTAGCCAGATATTTTGAGAAAAAATGCCATGTAAAACTTTCTCTCTCAGTATGAAGTTTATATAAAGTTCTAAGTCAACAATATTTTATTAAATTATTTCTCCCATATCCCCTTTAACATTACTAAAAGGGGGAAATCACATAAAAATAAAGAACAATAGATTGCTGAAATTTACCCCAAAGTCTATTTATTCTTGGTAAGCATCCTTCTGTTTTCTCCTTCTTCCCCCTCCAACCTCTCCCTATATGCTCATGCATTGCTCCTCCCTTCCTAATAAATACATCCAAGCCAGAAGTGAGTGGAAATGATGAAGACAAATGATTTGCTAAAAAAGGACAATGTAAAAATGTTTTAAAGAAAATAACAGTAACAGGAAAGAATATGATTAATAAAAATCCATACCTATTACTAAGCAAATCATGCAGAAATCATGACACCTGATAGTCTCACTTTCCTTAGTGAATCAATAAAATAATCCAATAGTTGATTCTTTAAAAAGATAAACAAGATTGACAAGCCTTTAACCAGACTTATCAAGAAAAAAAGAAAAAGGACCAAAATAAAAACAAAAATGAAAGGGGAGAAATAATAACTGACACCAAAGAAATACAAAGGATTGTAAGAAAATATTAGGAACAATATGCCAACAAACTGAACAACCTGGATGAAATGGATAAATTCCTAAAAACATACAATCTTCCAAAACTAAGTTAGGAAGAATCAGAGAATCTGAATCGACAGATTATACCTAGTGACATTGAAGAAGTAAGTAATCAAAAAATTCCCAACAAACAAAAGCCCTGGACCAGATAGCTTCACAGGAAAATTTTACCAAACATTCTGAGAAAAACCAATACCGCTCCTTCTCAAATTATTTTATAAAATTAAAGAGGAGGGAAGGCTCCCTAATTCATTTTATGAGGCCAGCATTATCCTAATTCCAAAACCAGATAAAAACACTACAAAGAAAAAAAATTATAGGCCAATATCCCTGATGAACATGCTAATATCCTCAACAAAACATTAGCAAACTGAATACAGCAATGCATCAAAAAGATTATACACCATGATCAAGTGAGGTTTATTCTAGGAGTACAAAGTTGGTACAACATTCACAAATCAATAAAAGTGATTCACTACATAAAAAAAATGAAGGGTAAAAAGCACATGATCAACAAATGTAGAAAAAGCATTTGATAAAATCCAGCACTCATTTATGATAAAAACTCTCAGCAAAGTGGGAATAGAGGTAACAACCTAAATATAATAAACACCATATATGACAAACCCACTGCCAGCATCATACTCAATGGGCAAAAACTACAAGTGTTCCCCTTAAGAATGGGAACAAGACAGGGATGTCTGCATTCATCTCCTTTATTCAACATAGTACTGGAAGTCCTAGCCACAGCAATCAGACAAGAAGAAGAAATGAAAGGCATCCCAATTGGAAAGGAAGAAGTAAAACTGTCTATATTTTCATATGACATGACACTGTACATAGAGAATTCATAAGATTCCACCAAGAAACTACTAGAATGGATAAATGAATTCAGCAAAGTAGCAGAGTACAAAATTAATATCCAGAAATCAATTGCATTTTTATATGCTAGTAATGAACTAACCGAAAGAGAAATTAAGAAAACAATACCATTCACAACTGCTACAAAATGAATAAGATACCTAGGAATAAGCCTAACCAAGGATGAAAAAATCTGTACTCAGAAAATTATAAGACACTGAAGAAAGAAACTGAAGAAGTTACAAATAAGTGGAAGTACATACAGTATTCATGGATAGGAAGAATTAACATCATTAAAATGTCCATACTACTCAAAGTAATCTAGATTCAGTGCAATTCCTATCGAGGTTCTCATTATGTATTTCACAAAACTAGAACAAATATTTCAAAAATTTATATGGAACCACAAAATGCAACAAATAGCAACAGCAATCTGAAAAGAGAAGAACAAAGTTGGAGGAATCATGCTGCCTAATATCAAACTACACTATAAGGCCATAGTAATCAAAACAGCATGGTACCAGTAAAGAAAAAAACAAACACACATAGATCAATGGAAGAGAGTCCAGAACTAAACCCACACCTTTACAGTCAATTAATATTTGAAAGAGGAAGTAACACATACAATGGACTAAAGATAGCTTATTCAATAAATGTTGTTGGGAAAACTGGACATGTATGTGCAGAAAAAATGAAACTAGGCCACTTTCTTACAACACACAGAAGAATGAATTCAAAATGGATCAAAGACTTAAATGACCCAAAACCATAAAAATCCTAGAAGAAAACATAGGCAGCAAAATCTTGGACATTGATCGTAGCAATATTTTATCAGTTATGTCTCCCCAGGCAAGGGAAACAAAATAAAAAATAAACAAATGGGACTACATCAAACTAAAATAGTTTTGCACAGCAAAGGAAATCATCAACAAAATAAAGAGACAAATCACAGAATGGGAGAACATATTTGCTGATACATCTGATAAGGGGTTAATATTCAAAATTTATAAAAAGCACTTAACAAAACTCAATGCCAAAAAATAAAAAAAAATTAAAAAGGGGCAAAGGACCTTAATAGACACTTCTCCAAAGAGAACATACAGATGGCCAATACAGTAGTCATGAAAAGATGCTCAACATCACTAGCCATCAGAGAAGTGCAAATTAAAACCACAATGAGAAACCATCTCATACCTGCCAGAATGATTATCATCAATACATCAGCAGAGAAGTGCTAGTGAGGATGTGGAAAAAGGGAACACTTTTGCACTGTTGGTGGGAATGCAGACTGGTGCAGCCACTATGGAAAGCAGTGCGGCAATACCTCAAAAAACTGAAAATGGATCTGCCTTTTCGCCTAGCGATCCTACTTCTGAGTATATATCTGAAGGGACCCAAAATACTAACTCAAAAGAACATAAGCACTCTATATTCATTGCAGCATTATTTACAATCACCAAAACATGGAACCAGGCCAAATGTCCATCAGTAGTAAATGAGTGGATAAAGCAACTATGGGCATTTACACAATGGAATACTACTCGGCCATGAAAAAGAAGAAACTTTTATCTTTTGTGACGGTATGGATGGACCTGGAGAACATTATGCTACATGAAATACGCCAAAGAAAGAAAAATGCCGTATGATTTCATTCATATGTGGAATCTAATGAACAAACTGATCTAAAAAGGAAAATGGGGACAGATTCATAGGATGACACCTAGAAGGGAGGGGAGGAGAAAGGAGGGGATAGAAGGATTAAGCAAAAAGGAAAAAGGACTTACGTACACAGACAACAGTGTGGTGATTCCTGGGGGGAGAGGGTTATAAGGGGACTAAATGGTAATGGAAAAATAATAATATAAAGATTAAATAAAAATAAATAAATAAATAAATAAACCTCTAAAACTGAAGCTTTCTTCCACTGCTGTTAAAGGTCTTATCCTCTCTATTAATCTTACAAATGTCCAAGTCACATTCTTGGGTGGTAGCTGCTTCTCCTTTCCCCACTTTCTACCCCATAGCTGTTTGTGATGAGAAAAGAAAGCTACAAGCTAAACAGAACATTCATTTAATCTATTTATTTATATTTATTCATCACATGTTTATTAAGCATCTTCTAGGTCCCAGGCCCAAAGCCTGGCTAGACAAGGATCTATGCTGAGGCAAAGAACACTGAAATGAAGGAGAGAAGTTGCTACAAACCCAAGTATTACTCCATAAAATATGTCTGGGCTCTCTTATACTTTTTCTATTCTTCCTCTACTCACTTATTCAGTAATTTGGTAGGAGGTAGAGGAACATACACACACACACAAGCACATACAAGAACAAAACAGATTTAGAATAGTGGTGAGTCCATGACATCTGGCCCCATAAGAGTTCTCTTTAATCATTACAACAAAGATTCAAACTCAAGAAAAAATAAAAGGTGCTACAACACATATACTACAAAGGATGGCCCTCTGTCTTGAGAACATTTTTATAGTCAACTTCTTGAGAACAAATTTGTGACATACGAGTTGGGATATACCTGCAAATATATAACTATGAAACAACTATAAAATAACATGCTCAGAAAGACTCAGTAATAAATGCAATGTTTTGCCAATATATCTATTTGTGGCATCTTAATAATTCATGGAGTTCATTTGACCCACTTGGAAAAAACCTTCCCAAGACTCATTAAGAGAACTAGGAAGAAGGCATTAATTAAGAACTCTTCATAGATCTCCAGAACATGGAATTTTGGCTCTCTACCACTTATAACCTATGTGGCCTTGAGAAAGTTAATTTCTTTGTGCCTTGGTGTCTTCATCTATAAAATGTGGCTAATAACAGCATGGACATCATACGTTCATAGTGAATGGCTATTATAAATAATGTTGCAATTAACATATAGATGCATGCATCTTTTCTAATTAGTGTTTTTGTTCCCTTTGGATGAATACCAAGAGGTGGAATTGCGGAACATATGGTAGTTTTCTTTTTTAATTTTTCGAGGAACATCCACATTGTTTTTTATAGTGGCTATACTGGTTCATATTCCCACCAACATGAGAGACCCCTTTCCTCCAAAGCCTCACCAACATTCCTATGTCTTCTCTTTTTGTTAATAGCCACTCTAACAGGTGGGAGATGATATCCCATTGTGGTTTTGATATGCTTTCCTTCATGATTAGTGATGTTGATTATCTTTCCATGTACCTGTTGGCTATCTGTATATTCTCATTAGAAAAATGTCTATTCAGATCCTCTGCCCATTTTTTAATCAAATCGTTTTGTTTTTTTTTTTTTTTTGCTAGTTTTATGAGTTCTATATATATATTGGCTATTAACCCCTTATCAGATATATGATATGCAAATATTTTCTCCCTTTTTGTAAGTTGCCTTTTCATTCTGTGGATTGTTTCCTTTGCTATACAGAAGCCTTTTGTTTGGTATAGTCCTACTTATTTCTGCTCATACACACAACAACAATAACAACAACAACAAATCACACCAAGACCAATGTCAAGGAGCTTTAGCCTATATTTCCTTCAGGAGCTTTATGGTTTCTGGATTTGTATTCAAGACTTTTTGAGTTAATGTGTGTACGGTATAAGACAGTGGTCCAGTGTCACCAACATCATTTGCTGGAGAGGCTGTCCTTTCCCCATTGTATAGTTTTGGCTCCTTTGTCATATATTAATTGACCATATATGTAGGTGTGGGTTTATTTCTGGCCTGTTTTGTTCCATTCATCTATGTGTCTGTTTTTATGCCAGTTCCACACTGTTTCGATTACTACAGTTTTATAATATAATTTGAAATCGGAGAGCATGATGACTCCAGCTTTGTTCTTCTTTCTCAAGATGCATATTATCTTATTTAATTAAACATACAACCACAAATGTAGGTACTATTATTATTCTGATTTATGATATAAGAAAACTGAGGACCAGCAACATTAAATAACTACTCAATTCCACACAGGGGAAATGACAGATTCACAATTAAAGTCCAAGTCTGTGTAACCCCAAAACCAGAACTGCTCATCAGTATAAACACTGCATCCACAAATGATCATCTTACCCAGAATTCAATATAAATATGTAATTTAATGACATTTATAAATATAAATGATTTAATTACCCTTAAGATTACTTACTATGAATGTTGAATGAAATGCAAATGTTTAACTCATAAATTACATGACCAGGACACCTCTTTCACCATGAAACTACTACAATGAGAGATCTAGTACAACACAACGCTCCAACAAACTATTTGGTCAAATAAATAGCCAGGTAAGGTTTTTTATTTGCGTTAGTTGGATGAATGGGGTTAGTAATTTAAATCAGAACAGTTAACATGAAATCATTAAAACAGTTTTTAAAAAGCACACCACAATGTTCACCTTCTAGGTAGCCTTGGCCTAGGGTACACCTACTGTAACTTACCCTGAGTATATTTTCATTGGAATGTAAAGTAGTACCATGCTTCCCTTCTCCCTACCGCTATTGCCACTACAAAGATAACTGTTTTACTACCTTTGCTCTCAGGCAAGTGAGGTGGGGAAGAGGAATTAATTAACATGTTTAAACTGCTCTTTTATGTCAACAACTACACAGTAATGTCCTTACAAAGGCTGTGAGATTAATTCTTACAAGCACCACATGGGTAAGGTAGTATTATTATTTCAATCCTGCAGGAAAGAAAATAGAGAACAAAAAGAAGATTTTCATCTCTTGATTAGATCAGCCATCCAGTAAAGGATAGAGCCTAAATTTGAATCCAAAACTAACTCCAAAGCATCAACCAGTGATTCCAGAAGTAGCCTTGGCTATGCTCAGAGTGCAACACATACCATCACTTTCTTCACTCGCTCTATATCCTAACTCAACACAACTCCACATTTACTATCCCAGAGCTAATGGGGAATCTGGGTAGAAGGAAATGTATATCCTGCATGTAAATTTCCCCTTTAAGGAATACCAAGAGGAAATAATTTGAAGAAATGTTAAACATGAAATGTTTAATATTCTATTAAAACTTGAAAACAAATAACAAGAAAATAAATTTGATCCCATGTTGAAGTATCCTTTATGTGTATTCTTTAGCCAGACACCTGAGTAAACTATCACTGGAGAGAAAAACATTTCTAATTTCAATATGTAATGAATCAGCTGGAGTTTTAAAATATTTATCAACTTTTTAATCCTTTATATTTTACTGCTTTAACATGCCACAGAATTTTAGGAAATGAGCACATAGTTCATTTAAAATACTTGAATTGTTTTGTTAGAATATGAAAACATTACTCAAGAGAAGCTATCAAATGACCTCAATGATCTACACAACATTCATTATAGACTGGTAAACATTTTTGAAAATCCTTGCTGTGATGATTGATTGCACTTTTCCCTGCTTCAGTTACCTCAAACTAAATTGCTTGTCATTAAAATGATGACTTCTGTCAATGCAGTTTCTTAATCCTTCCTCAGTCCTTTCTAGCAATGACAATCTTAGAATGTATTGTTAAGTCTTTATGGATCAATAATGCTCAGTATAAAACACTGCAATGTACCATGAAGATTTTTATCCCTCTATTTATAATGATATCTGACAAGCTAAGTAACAGTAAAATTTCTTACTAAGGGGGAAAAAAAGGCATCTAACAAACAAGTCAAATACAATACTATAAACAGCATATGCCAATCTAAAGTTAAGGCTTTTGAATGAAGCTCAATGTTAGCAAAATGCTTTTATCATCCTAAAGTAGTTAATGACTAGATGTCATTTGCAGACTACTCAAAAAAACTATTATTCAGGCCCATAGACATTTTGAATGATTTATGGGGAGGTTATTTATGTGAAAAGGCTTCTCTGCAATGTCAGAAACAGAAAGCTTTTACTTAAAAACCATAAAAAGTAAGCCAACTAGCATATTCTGGTTGATTTTTCTCCATAGACAATTAGAAAAAAATTTTTTTCATATAAATTTAGATTGTACCTTTGACATCTTCATATAAAAATTTGATTCTAATGTCTTTAAACACTTCAATTTAATGTTCTCATTTAAACTAAGAATTACTTTAAATGAATGCCTTTATATCAATGAAAACAGAGCCATGACACTGCTTTACAACTGACATCACCTCTTTTATATAAGGAGTTATATCACCTTTGCTTTCTCTAAATCTCTAAGAATTTCATCATTTATTAAACTCAACTATTCTGAAATCTCTGACATCACTAAACTGGAGGGGGAAAGATTCAACAAGCTCCAGCTCACTATATTTTTCCTCCCCAATTATTTAACTACAGAATAAGAAATCTATTTTTACTATCTGATTTTACTGAATTTAGAAAATAATTAATATCACCTTAAACTTTTTCTTTTTTTGTATTTTCATTCATACCTTTTCTTTTTTATTGTATTTATTGGGGTAACATTGGTTAATAAAATTATATAGGATTCAGGTGTGTGATCCTATAATACATCATCTGTATATTAGATTGTGTGCTCACCACCCCTAGTTTCCTTCACCTTAAACTTTCTAAGGGACTATTCATGCCCCCCCAGAAATCCAGTACCATGCCTTTGGTATTGCCATTCTCTACAGAATTCACCTCATCCCTATCTGCTATACTGCACTGAATCTAAGATGCATCACTATTTTATGTACCACAAGAAAAAATTTTGCCACTTAAAACTGATATATCATTGCTGCATACATTGTTTTAGAGATGTTGAAACAGAAACATGAGTGTCTTAGAATATATGGAACATTTTTTCTTTTTTTACTAAAAATTTTATTGTTGTCCTATAAAGTTGTTCCAAATTTTTCCCCTTTGCTCTCCTCCACCCAGCCTACCCTTTGCTCCTATAGTCAATTCCACCCTGTTGTCCATGTCCATGGGTCACTTATACTAACTAGTTCCTTAACTAGTTCCTTAACTCGTTCCTTCCCCTTCTTTCCACCCTTATTCCTTACTCCCTCCCCTCTGGTCACTGTCAGTCTGTTCCTTGTTTCCATGCCTCTGGTTCTATTTTGCTCATTTGTTTGTTTTGTTCATTAGCTTCCTCTTATAGGTGAAATCATATGGTATTTGTCTTCAACTTACTGGCTTAGTTCACTTAGCATAATACTCTCCAGTTCCATCCATGCTGTCTCAAAAGGTAGAAGTTCCTTTTTTCTTTCTTCTGCATAGTATCCCATTGTGTAAACGTACCACAGTTTTTTAATCCACTCATTTACTGATGGACACTTAGGCATGGTTTTTAAAATACCTGTTTCTTCACAAAAATATTCCCTGGTCTCTCTTATCTGGAAATAAATTCACTCTAAGGTTTTGAATAGCATTTACTCATATCTTTTTTCGTGCAACTTTTACAAAGTAAATAACATGTACAAAGGCTTTTCCACTCAATTTTCCCATTCTGAATGCATATATCTTTTACGATAATTCTAATAGGACTAAGATTACCAGAATATTGAATACCTACCTGTATGTCATGTGATAGTTGTTTTAAGGATTATTATCTTCATCCTTAGGCAACATTGCAAGATAATTATCTTTTTGTATAGGAAGCTGGAACTTAGAATTTAAAAACTTTTCCCAAAATACAATTGCAGAACCAAAATTGAAACACCAGACTGTAGGACTTCAAAGCTATGACATGTCAAACACACTACATTTTACTGTCTCTAATGCTTCCCTATCCTGATTACAGTAAGCAATTTGAGTGTAGAAACCATGTATTTTGCATAGTAACATTCCCTATACCTTCTTCTACATTTTTTTAACTCAGTGAGTGGTCAATGTCTGTTGAATGAGTAAAAATAGAGGAGGAGGTTAGGGCACCTTTACGAACCAATAATTCTTTAAATATCTATTTAGTGTTTGTGGGATCAACACAGGGCAGGCATAATTGATACATTTTTTGACACCAACTAATAAATTAAATAATTGACACTGCTTCCTAATTCATCGTTTGTTTGTTTTTCCATTTTGGCTGACTCCTCGTGTTTATGTATTAGTTTAGTGACTGAAAAGAATTTATAGGTTATCAGAGTTTAGTTAGGGTAAGAATTAGTAAGTGGTACAAAGAAAACTAAGCAAATGGAGGTGGAACTATTAAATTTTAAAAATTTACACAAAGGACAAAAGAAAGCAAACATAGTAAATTACATAGCTCTGTTGTTAATGTTCACATAGTCATATTAATATGAAATAAATATACCAGAGATGGGAAGAGAAAAAAAAAAGAAAATGGTGGTGGAAAGGATGGAAAATGCTAAATCATTTTCTTTCATAGTAGAAAGACATTATGTTATTAGAACTGAAAAGTCAGATAATGGTAGTATGGATTTGGGAAGGGAGGATACAGAGGTAAATAAAAGGCAGAAACCAACAACAAAAAGTTGAAAGCAGTTGTCTCGGTGGAACTGAGGGAGGGATCCATTTTTCACTCTGAGCCTAACATACTTTGACCTTTTAAACTATGTACACTTACTGCCCTCTGAAAAAAATTTTAATTAAATGAATGAAGTGAAACTCCATGAATCAACACTGACAAAATCTCAGAAAGGATATCAGGGGAAAAAAGAAACTGATGTATGTTAAATCCATCATGGATGCCATTTATATCAAGTTTAGAAACAGAAAACCAGAGAGGAAAGGGTGTAGACTTTGTTAGGTAAATTGGAACTCTTCTATTTACTAGCAATGACACTCTTAGCCTCATTTTTCTTATGTGCTAAATAGGAGCAGCAACAGTATCTATATGACTGTTCTTTTGTAGGTTAAATGAGATAATACACATGAAATGTTTGGTACATCGCACACTTTTTTTTTTTAATACTCACCCCATGATATGTTCATTAATCTCAGAGACAGAGAGAGTGAAAAACATTGATGTGACAGAGAAACGTGCATTGGCTGCCTCCCATAAGGACCCCAACTGGGAATCAAACCCATAACCCTTGGTGTATGGGACAATGCTTCAACCAACTGAGGCACCTGTCCAGGACCATAGTATATTCTTAATAAATGTGTGTTATCAGTTCTTTTATTTCTCTTCAGTTTTCTATTTTTCTATAACAAATACGTAAATTTTTTAGGAAAGACCATATGTTATGCCACAAAACAAATCTCAACCAATTCAAGAAGACTGAAATCGTATCAAGCATCTTCTCTGACCACAAAGGTGTGAAAAATCACTTACAAGAAAAAATCTAAAAAACACACAAACACGTGGAGGATAAATGGCAGGCTACAAAATAATGAAAAGGTTAACAATGAGATCAAGGAAGGAATCAAAAGATACCTTGAGACAAATGAAAAGAAATGACCCAAAATCTATAGCCAACGCAGTTTCAAAAGGGAAATTCATTACAACGCAGACCTACCTCAAGATACAAGAAAAATCTCAAAAAACAATCTATTCTTATACCTAAAGAAAGTAGGAAAAAACAACAACAAAGCCCAAGGAAAAAACAACAACAAAACCCAAGGAAAAATAATAATAAAGATCAGAGCAGAAATAAACAAAAAGTCTTAAAGTAAACAATAAAAAATATGTAACCAAAATATGGTTCTTTAAAAAGATTAACAGAATTGATAAACCTTTAATCAAGTCATCAAGAAAAAAAGAGGACCCAAATTAATATAATCAGAAATAAAAGAGGAGAAGCAATAAATAACACATACACACACACACACACAAGGAATGAAAGAATATGTTGTGAATGATTAGATGCAATAAATTGGACAACCTGAAAGAAATGGATAAATTCCTAGAAGTAAACAATCTTCCAAAATTGAATCAAAAAGAAAAAGAAAATCTGAATAGATCACGAACTACTAACAAAATCAAATCACTAATCAAAAAACTCCCAACAAACACAAGTCCTGGACTTGATGGCTTCACTAGTGAATTTTACCAAACACTCAAAGAAAAATTAACAATTATCTTTCTCAAACTTTCCAAAAAATTGAAGATGGAAGAAGGCAGCTCAGCTCATTGTACATGGCAAGAATTACTGATTCCAAAACCAGACCAAGACATCCCAAAAGAAGAAAATTACAGGCCAACATCCCTAATAAACATAGGTGCAAAAATCCTTAACAAAATATTAACAAACTGTATTTGGCTATACATTAAAAAGATCATACAGCATGATCAAGTGGGATTTATCCCTGGGATGCAAGGTTGGTTCAACATCTGCAAATCAATTACTGTGATATACCACATAAAGAAAATGAAGGCTCAAAATCATATGATCATATACATGCAGAAAAAGCATTTGAAAAAACAACAACATTCATTTATGATAAAAGCTCTCAGCAAAATGGAAATAGTGGAAATACACTTCAACATAATAAAGGCCATATATGATAAGCCCACAGCTAACATCATACCCAATGGTGAAAAGCTGAAAACACAGAAAGACAAATCCAATATGATTTTGCTAGTATGTGAAATCTAAAAAATAAAATAAATTAAAAAAACAAGACAAACAAATTCATAGATACAGAGAACAAACTGGTGGTCACCAATTATAAAATAATCACAGGGATGTAAAGTGCAGCATAGGTAAAATATTCACTAATACTGTAATAACTGTATGTTCTCAGATAGGTACTAGATATCTGGGTGAGCTCTTTGTAAGGTATATAAATGTCTCATCACTATGCTGTACACCTGAAACTAATAAATATTCTATGTCAAATGTAGCTGATAAATAAATTTTTAAAAACATGTACTTATATAATACATATAAAATACTGAATTATTCTTGTTCATTTTAATGATTTTATTCTGTCAACTCTCAACTACCCACACCAACATAGAGAAACATTATCACATGTGATAGAAAATCACAGATAACCCACCCTGTTGAGTTAGGTATTCACTAAAATGTTAATTCCCCTAAATTTATAAGTATCCAGAATAGGTGGATCATCATCTGCTCTCTTTTCCTTTAAGAAAACTTCACTAATCACATGAAACAACTGGTGGAAAATAACTGAAATTTACTAGCAGTAGAAATGAATCCCTGACAGTTTCCTTGAATTCAAAAGAGGCTATACAGATATTTACTTATCCAAAATTTTTCTAACCTAAGTTCTAAATTCTTTCCATTCATCATTTTACTCTTGTCTAAGTCATTAATTATAAAATACAACTGATGAAATGAGTTCAGGAACAGTATATTTACTTTTCAAATCTCTTCTTCCTAGACTTCAGCCTTTAGACCTCCAACTGCCTCCTCTGACATTTCTAAGCTAGGGTTCTCTAACATCTCAAACATGACAAGTTTATACTGAAGTCCATCCACTTTCAAAATTGTATTCTCTTTCCATTAGTCCCTATGCCAGTGAGTAGCAACTCAAGCTAGAAACACAGACGTTGATCTAAAGCATTCCAAAATCCAATTAATCATCAAGACTTGTTGGCTGACTCTACCACATGAATACCCTCTCCTTCAACCCTCACTGCCACTGCCTTAAGTCCAGGCACTCGTCATCTCTTTCCTGTACCACAGCAGTAATTTCTTTAATTGGTCTGTCTACCCTCATCCTCCACAGTGTAACCAGAATAATCTTCCAAAAATGTAAATGGGTAATTACTATCCTGCTCAAAATTCTTTAATGCCTCACCAATGCTTACAGGATAAAATCCAAAATTCTTAGCATAACATCCAAAAAACTTTTATAGCCTGTATCTCCAGTCAAACTCAGAGTCCACAGTCTCCTCTTCCTGGCCCTGCTCTCTGAATGCCTCCACACTTCCGGACACACTGCTTCCTCAGCTTAAAATTCCTTCTTTAGTTTCTATTACCACTTGGAAGTATTTTTCAGTTCCCTGTAAACAAACTGAAGCATCATCTCACAAAAATATTCTCTAAATCCCCGGAGACTTAAGTACTGCCCTAAGTTATTTCTAAACCATGACTTACTACAGCACATATAACACTGCATTTTAATTCTCTATTAGTGTATCTTTTTCTTCCTAAATAACACTTAATTGGGAAATACCCAAACTTAAAGCACAGTGCCAGTATTTATTAGACAACAAATAAATCTGTTTTTAAAAAAACACTGTGTATTTCTATTGCCTCCTTATTAATCTGAAAACATGGTTATCACTGATACTTAAAAATTAAAATATTTCTTGGTAGAAGTAACTTTATCTTGCAATGAGAAATTAGCATTATAAAGTAAAATACTGAACTAAGTGGCTGGAATACAACAAGGATGCCAGCCTGCTAAACCAAGTACGCTGTTGTCCAGGGACAGGCAACTGACCTGGAGTCTGCAAGATCCTTCCCCATGTGGGAAGACTACCCTCCCCTCCATACCCCCACTCTTATTAGAAATTTCTGGACCCAAGGGTAGGTAGGACGACGACCATGCCCAGCTTGAAGCAGCTAGAGGAGCTCAAGACCTTCACCCATTGTCCTTTATAAGATTATAAAGAGTCTTAAGTCTGAGAGGGAGGGATTATTTTTTTATTGTTTAAAAAATTAATTAATCATTAAAAAAAAGAATAATATGGGAAAGGGTGAAGCTGGAGAGCTTGTATGCATGACCCATGGACATGAACTGGGCGGGGGGATGGGGGGATGTTGCTGGGGGAAGGGGGTACTGGGTGGAGGGGAGCAAAGGGGAAAAAATTTTAACTATTGTAACAATATAATCAATAAAATATACTTAAAAATAAAATAAAATAAAAAATAAAGTAAAATACTGCATATTTATATGAGTTATATATAAAATTGAAATATTTTACACTAATTTTAAGAAATTAGTAAAGGTATTCTAATCTAAAGCAAAGTGAAAATTGTGAATTCAATAATTTACAGATATTATCAAATAATGGAGAAAAACATAATTTTATTCCTAGAAAATAATTTTTAAATATTTGTTTCCTCTTTTAATATCCTTACATGATTTTCAGCACACAACTTTTAGAGAACAGCATGCAATTTACTAAACAAAAATATAACTTTATAATTACAGGTCTTTAAACTATATTTATCTTTTAATATTTAATTAAATCTCCCAAAAGACATGGGTTCATGAAATCATACTGCATTTTATAAAATAAAATGCATTGTGCATTTTACAATCATAAGATGAAAGAACATACAAAAGTGAGCAGAGAGCCATTTGCAGTTAAATATTAACTGTCAACTGCACAAATTATTTAAGAGTACCATCACAGTAAAGATCTCAGGAGTAAGGTATATCAATCATTAAGGACAAATCCAAAGCCAACACACAAAATATTACACTAACACAGACTGTCAAATATATCCTTATTTCTAACATTAGCATTCAACCACAGAAAGAAAATATTTATTAGTGATATCTTTTTAAATTATGCAATATGTATACTCTTAATATTAGACTGCAAAATACAACATCCAACGAAACAAAGGATCAAATTTCTTCACTATTGTTTGACATACACACTTTTATAATTCCAAAAAGTTGTAAGCTTCTTAAAAATACATTTACAATCTAAGCTAATATTAACATTACTCAGTGACTCTCATTCCTTATGACTGTTATGAATTTTTGAGGAGAACTGTCTGGATTCAGTAGCATATATCCCAGAGGATACTGTAACCTTCATCTTACCAATGCCAAATGGTAAATAAGAATCTTTAACTGATAGAATAAGATTTAACCACACAGACAGATTTTTTTTTCCTCTTGGCATTCCTTATGTACCCACCCATTCTTCCTCCAAAAACTACCGAAAGAAAAATAAAATCAGGGAAATCACTTTGAACATGGTTGGAAGTGATAAAAAATTAAGCCAAAATAATGGAAGTAAAAAAAATTTTTAAACATTAAATTTGAGACACTGTGAGTCACAAACAAGTGTATTTCTGCCATAAGCCTTGTGACAGGATGACCTACTTCAAAAATCCCAGAGTTGTCTTTTAAAACCTACTGATGTTACTATGTTCAACCTACCTTTAAAAAGTAACTAAATAAAAGCCTATGCTAAGTCTTCATTTTTTAATTTAAAAATCTACCTAAAAAAATATGGTACCAATTTCTTATTTTATTTAACAATATTTCTCTGCATCTCCCCCCAAAAAAACACATTTTGGTTACAGCTAATGTCATTACTTTAACATATTACAACAAAACTTTTTTAAAAGATTATATAGTTACCTATACACATGTGCGTATTTTTTAATTCCAAAGGACAGACTTATGAAAACTTTTCACATATAGGTCCTCAGTTACTAAACTTTTAAACAAATGGTTTTCAGATATTCAAGAAAATATTTCAAATTAGTTTTAAAATGTGATATTATGCTGCAAAAAAGCAATCTTTAAGAACTTTACTTCAAATATGTGTACTTTCACAAATTTTAAAATACTAAACATTTCATTTTATTCTTCAAACAATAATTGTTATGTTTTATGTCCTAGGCAATGTTCTAAGCATAGTACATGTCTAAACATATTTAGGGGCTGATGAATTAAGTACAGTGCTCCAGGAGACAAAGTAGAGTGGAATTTGAACCCGGACAATCTTGCCCCAGAGTCTATACTTTTTACTGTAAGTTTATAGCCTCTTGTGTTCCAAGAACTATGCTTTGTACTTGGATTCAAAGTTCAAACAAACAAACACACTAGACAGTCACTGCTTTCAAAAAGTTCTTAACTATTTATAAGCATATAAACCAATAACCCTTCTAGTGATAAAAAGATCTTTAGGTGGTAAAATCCAGTTGCTAACAGGGCAAAAGTGACTTCTCCAAAAAGAGGTAACATTTGGTTTCAAGGGATAGGAAGAGGAGAAAGTAAGGCTAGAAAACTAGGTTGGAACCAGATTATAAGGTTCCAGTGAATGCCACCACAAGGAATTTATATTTAATTTGTGATAGGCAATTGAGAGTCAAAGAAGAATTTTTAATATGACCAGCCGAATGTTTTAGTAGAAAAACAAAACAAAAAAAATTTCAGTGCTGCTGACAATAGAGTGAAATGAGAAAAAATAATAACTGGAAATAATGACAGTTGGGAAGCTTCTGGAATAAGTCAGAGATGAGAAAGACTGAAGCAGGGCAAGAATATGGGAAGAAGAAAGAATGAAGAGTCATTTCCAAAGCTTAGAAACTGAATTTGACAGCAGAGATGAGAGGCAGGACTGAGTCTGCAGTTTCTAGTTTAGAAGACTAGGAAGAAGTGATAACATTAAATGGATATAGGAAAAAGCAGCAGGAGTTGAGGGGAATTGGGATATGATGCATGATTTGAAACAACCTAATACAGCAGACATTATAAGCCTGATTTTATATTTAAAAAATCTGTTACTTTTTGGTATGAAATATATAATACTAATGTAAGATTCTTTTAGCCTTATTTACTCATTTAATACTACACATGGAGTAATTCTTTCTTTGGAACTATGACTTAAAATAGTAAGATCTCCCTAAAACCCAA
This sequence comes from Furipterus horrens, assembly GCF_987537825.1. Classification (NCBI taxonomy): domain Eukaryota; kingdom Metazoa; phylum Chordata; class Mammalia; order Chiroptera; family Furipteridae; genus Furipterus; species Furipterus horrens. The sequence continues at coordinate 74,329,706 of NW_028327175.1, forward strand.
AAGCACTACTTTATTTACAGTAATTATTAATATATGAGGGTTTCTAAGACTTTGTTTGATACAGCTGTAGCATCACTTCGAGTCATTAATGGAAGAACTACCACAGATGCCTTCCGTACCTAGTCTTAAAGAAAATATATTGTAATATGCTTGAGAGTATCAAATGTGACATCAGACATTTTTTGCTTTGCTCTGAGAAAATTAGGTTATTTTATTAATATTTGTAATAATATCTATTATTAATAATTTATTTTCTTGAAGCCTACTTGAATTATAAGCATCCATTTCAAATAAAACATCCAACATAAAAAGTATAAAAATATATAACTATAATAAAAATAGTTGCTGCTTTTAATACAAGAATTCGCTGTTACTTTCTTACTGCAAATTGTTATTTAAAAAAAAAGAAATGATTTAATTTTCTAAAGATCACATCTAGCATAATTACATACAAAATGTCTAATTGTTCTTCCTTACTTTTATAATTCCCACTTAATGAAAATAAAATAATCACCTCTTTTAATAACTTCATAATAAACAGAGGGTTAAGACCATTCACTTCCTTAAAAGGACTACTTATTAACCAGTAGTAGAGAACAAAATTAGGAAAATCTAAATAGTAAAGATGGATCATTTTATAATAAAAGCATTCTGGTGAATTTTAGGAAGTAAAGATTTTATAAATAAATCTGTATTTTGACAAAATTATATGATATATAAGACCTCAGTAATTAACATACATAATCACTTCATTAATTTTTGTTTCTGAATTCACAAATTAAAATACATTAGTTTGACCAACAGGTGGTGCTCAATCTCCATTTATAAAGAAAATAAATATCCCCAAAGCATTTCCAGAACACTGAAATTATTTTCAGACTATATGGCAATTTTTCAAACTTAAACATCAGAAAACCCAATGCATAAATTATTTTAACTGCTTCTATGTTGCAGGAAAATAATTTTGGTTATCTTGCTAAGGAATTTTAAGACTGACATTGACTGCCCATTCATCTAGATAAGACTTAACTAAAACAGTTTTTAAAATATTGCTGAAGCATTTCTTTTATAAAGTAACATTCAGTACTACAAAAAATATCAAGAAACTCAGAAGTAAAGTTTTAAAAATTATCCTAGTGTTTATTAAAAATTAAAATATAACTAATTTAAATCATTTTTACTAGATTAACTCATACTTTACAATTCCTACACAGTATTTGACATTGTATCCTTTGCTAGAGTTTTAGAACAACAAAAACTATTAAAGTCAGATAAACCAAAATCAGTATATTTCTGAAAATTCAAGCTTCTATATAGCATGATATTCTTTATTTGCAAAAATAGCTTAAGATAAAATGCCTGGCTGAATTCTAAATGTAAGCCATTCTCTCATGCAGAATTTTAAGGTACCAGAAGTCTTAGAGTTCTCAGTTCATTCTATTTATTTAATTTCAGACCCATGTTTATTTATTGCATTAACAATAATTAAAAACCTAAGTTAGTTGTTACAATTTTTCAAAATGATACAAAAAATTTAAAGCAATACTTTAAACAATATATATTTCAGCATTTTAAAAATACATATATTCTTGCAGTTTATAAAATAAGAGCCTTTTCTTCCATATCTACATTGAAATTCTGGCTCAATGATCTAAATAATAATATTGAAAATTAACTGTCAGTTTTATACAGTGCCATGATTTCATTATAATACAATATAGTACTTTTTTCTCTATTACATAACTACCAATATTAAAACCTAATTTTAATCAGCTATACGCCTAAAAAGTTGCCCCAAATTTTTGTTTCTATTCCAAAGCAGTCTGATTTATAACAGCTTTTAAAAAACAATTTAATACCTTTAAAGTCATTTAGTCAAGATTCTAACAATATCTTGTTTTTCTTTTAAACTGATAGCACAGTGGTATCTTTATGACATACAAGATAAACTCCTAATTTGGAACTAGTTTAAAGCTTCTTAAGGAAATCCCTCTCTTCTACTTCCTTAGTAAACCTGAGGTTCTTATCCCTGCTCAAAATATCATTAAGGCATATTCTGTGCATACACAGAACAGTTTCAAACTTCTTAAATATCTACACAAGCAGATTTACATTGCAGAAATACAAACAAAATAACAAAGACATGCTTAGATTTTAGAAACAGAAAAATGTTTAAGTCAAATGTAAAAGTCATTGAAAATAGGAAAGAAAAACCAGCAGGTAGGCTCATTTCTACATAATCCATCCATTTTAGGTAAAGATATACGCATATGTTTCCTACAGAAAACTCACAGGCTTTCGTGTTTCAATGAATTGCTAAAATGAATATCTATACTCTGAAACACACAAAAAAAATCAATATTAAAATTAAAAAGAATAAGGCTAGTCTGCCCCTGTTCATGACTGGCTGCTTGTCCAGTAAGGCCTAGGTCCCTAGGTAAATCCACTCTGCAGGAGCTGATTGAAGCATTGCATGTGAAATTCGGAAGGCTCCAGGAGGAACTAAATAGCGTGGAACACAATAACACGATAAAATGTCAGTCGAGAATCTGAAAAAAAGAGTAGATGTCATGGAAAAAATCATTAGATATTTCTTCCCAGAACATCTGAAATGATGGGTAAAATGAACCTAAATGTTAGTCCCAACACTTAAAAAGTTTCAGAAAAATAAAACTTCTGTGACCAGTATCACAGAGAACTCTTATTACAGTTTTGAGTTTGTGTAATTTGTAATTTTTTGTATTTAAAAAGCCTTTTATTATGCAGTAATTATAGACTTGATAAAAAGTGGCAAAAATAGGACACAGTCTATATATCTTCAAACCCCACTTCTTCTAATATTAACAATGTACATAGCCACAGTAAAACTTTCAAAACCTAAAAATTAACATTGGTACAACACTATTAACTAAGGTACAGACCTTATTTATTTTTCTCCTAATGCTTTTTTCTTGTTCCAAGATCCCTTCTAAGATTCCACATTGCATTTATCTTTGGGGTTTTTTTTTTCCCCCATTACAATTTACATTCAATATTACTCTGTATTAGTTTCAGGTGTACAGCACAGTGGTTAGACAATCATGTACTTTACAGAGTGGTCCCTCATCCCGGATATTTCAAGTACCCATTTGACCCCATACATAGTTATTATGATATTACTGACTATACTCCCTTATGCTGTAATTTACATCTCTGTGACTATTCTGTAACTACCAATTTGTACTTCTTAATCCCTTCACCTTTTTCACCCAGTGTAATCTGTATTTTTTTTGGCAAGTAATATCATATTGGACAACAAGAATATCATGGGTAGTTCACATATTTATTCGATTGATCTCCTGAAACCTGCTAATGGAGGTTTATAGAGCCAAATGTTTTTTACAGTAAATCTTCCTTCATTTATCAACTAGAATAATAAAATAATTCTGACTTCAGGCTATACAATTACAACAGAAAAAAAGTGCAAATGTCTAACAACCTCTTCCTTACCTCTTTAAAGTCACAAGAAAAAACAAAAGCAAACAGTAATTTTTAAACCAGAAATATATGAAAACATATCAGGAACTTTACCCATATGTATATAAAACATATCAGGATCTCACATGAGATTTTTCAAAAACATCTTAAACTAATCATTGCTTCTGTTGATTAAATGATTTCATATTTATAGCACTAATTAAAAAAAATTAGACACTTAAAAACTAAAATAATTTTTTAAAGTTTCACTCAATACCAAAATATTCCATCTGGTTTTAAGGTATTATGTCAGGAAGACAAATATATATGTGTGTATATATGTATATACACATACATACACACATTATCTCACACACACACACACACACACACACACACACACACATATATATATATCCTTTAATAATCGCCTATGTCGAAGATCTAAAATGAAGGATTTCTTATACAGAGAAACACACTGTAATAACATTTTGATGACAAATGGGATGTATGCTTGTATGTTTGAAATGTCTAAGTTTTTTTATTTCAAAAGCAAAAATACCAATATGTATAACAAAATAAGTAATAGCTTTTTGGGGTCCTGCATAATTTTTAAGAGTATAAAGGGGTTCACACCAAAAAGTTTGAGAAGCACTGAACAGAGGAAATCTGGTCCCACCTGCTTTTACTTTTTGTATGTTTTACTGATTATGCTGTTACAGTTGTCCCAATTTATTTCCCTTTGCTCCCCTCAACTCAGCAACACCCCTTCCTCCAGCAGTACCCCCCCTTAGTCCATGTCTATGGGTCGTGCATAGTGCTCTTCTCAACACCCACCTGTCCATTCCGCCCGTCCTACTATGCTTCTTAATTCTTGCACCATTTCCCTCCCTCACCCCTCTTCCTCCTTCCAGCTGCCCTTCCACCACATGCTCCCCATTCCTATGATTCTGTCCCCACTCTAGTTGTCTGCTTAGTTTGCCTTTGTTTCCATTCCCTAGCTTCTATTGTTGATAGTTGTGATACTGTTTTCATTTTAATGTTCATAGTTTCAATCTTATTTTTCTTAAATAAGTCCCTTTACTACTTCATACAAAATGGCTTGGTGATGATGAACTCCTTCACCTTTGTCTGGAAAGTACTTTATCCGCCCTTCCATTCTAAATGATAGCTGTACTGGATAGAATAGTCTTGGTTGTAGGTCCTTGCTTTTCATCACTGAATATTTCCTGCCAGGCTCTTATTGCCTGCAAAGTTTCTTTTGAGAAATCAGCTGACAGTCTTACAGGTACCCCTTTGTAGGTAATTCTCCTCTTCTCTCTTGCTGCTATTAAGATTCTCTCTTCATCCTTAACCTTCGGCATTTTTATTATGATATGTCTTGGTGTGGTCCTCCCTGCATCTAGTTTGGGACTCTCTGTGCTTCCTGGACCCATATGTTCATATCCTTCCCCAAATAAGGGAAGTTTTCCTTCATTATTTTTTCATATAATTTTTCAATTTCTTGCTCTCCCTCTTCACCTTCTGGCAACACTATGATTCGAATGTTGGCTCATTTATAGCTGTTCCAGAGGTTTCTAAGCCTCTCTTCTTCTTTTTTTAATTCTCATTTCCTCTTTCTGTACTGGTGACGGTTTGTTTCTTCCTTATGTTCTAATTTGTTGATTTGAACCCCGGTTTCCGTTCCTTCACCACTTGTTTCATATAAATTGTCCTTCATTTCAGCCACGGTAGCCTTCATTCTTTCCCCGTCCTGTTTAACCTTTGCTGTCAAGTCTATGAGCATCTTTATCACCAATGCCTTAAACTGTGCATCGGTTAACCTCTCTATCTCCTCATCTGTTAGACGTATTATCTGCTCATTGCTTAGTTTCGTCACTGGGACCTTGATCTACCCGCTCTTCTGGGCCAAACTTCTCTGTCTCCTCATCATTACAGTTTTCTATTATTGTCTCTGTGATTTGGGTGGGGCTGTCACCCAAAGGGGGCAGAGCCTTAGGTATTCGTTAGTGCTGGTGACTGTTTTACTGCATTTTGGCACTTTCTGTGGGGGAGGAGTCTGAGAGGGAAAAGTGCTGCTTGCCATTGCTTTCCTAGGCACTTCTCCCCCTTCCTGTACTAGCCAAGCTGCCTTCTTTTTGAGTCTAGTAGCTTCTTTCTCTGCCCCAGCCCCCACTGGCTTTCACAGTCAGAAGCAATGTGGCTCTATTTTCCCCAGCGCTGGAACAAGCTATGTGGTCTGATTTGGGGGCTAGGATTGTTTCTCAGGTTTTAACTGTTTGACTGTGTTTTCCACCACGGCTACTGCTGGCTGCGCCCACCTGCTATGCTCCCACCAGCCGTCCTGCCTCTAGCTGTGCTGCCAGCCTGCAGCCACTGCTCCATTCCTCTTTCTCTCTCTCCCAGCTCCACCCCTCCTACTTTTCTGGCTGATTATTTCTTCTTTATTTCTTTGCTGAACTTCCCTGTAGTTTCAATTTTCTGGATTTTTTTAGTTTTAAAGTGGTTGTAAATTTCTTCTTAGTTAGTTGTGAGGAGACACAGCATGTAGTTACCTCCATCTCGGCCAGAAGTCCCCCACCTGCTTTTAACGGAGGGGAAGGTCATATACCATCTTCCCTCCTCTTATCTTTCACATCCCAAAAACGTGAATCTCCATCCCTTTTAATTTTACTATAGTTTTAAGCCCAAAACAATCTATCATGAACACTAAACATTGCAGCACAGTTGTATTAAATAAATAGGAAGCAGCTAAAGTTTCCATGAAAATTTATATCCACTACCTTATGCTTTTTTATTGAATCTGCTTTTCTTCAACTACCAGCATTTGAGAACTAATTTAGTCCTGATTTGAATGACTGATTTCGTTTTAATCATATTTCAATGGTGTTATTTATTTTTCACTTCATTACAATATTGAACAGTTAAACCCAACAGGAAAACTCAACATAATCTAACTTAAAAAACAAAATTATCGGACTTCCGGCCAAGATGGAGGCTTAGACGGACATGCTCGGCCTCCCTCTACAACTAGAGAGGAATACAACTACTTCAAAACAAAAGATAACTAGAAATTCCAGAAAATAAAACTACACGGAAGCCCAACGTATGAAGTTATAAACCAGCGGCGCCCTTTGGGCAGGTAAGAGCGAAAGGGGGCGGCGCTGTTTGCGGTCGCACCTGGGACAGTGGCAGGGAGAGCAATCCCAGCGGCAGGGAGGACAATCCCAGCTGCAGTCAAAACCCGGCAGCTTGCGACCCCAACGCTGGGAGAAGCAGCCACCACATCGCCTTGAACAGTGAGGCCCAGGGGGCAGGAGGACGGATCCCGGTCTCCTAGCAGAATAACTGTGTGAATCCATCTTGGAGCCCCGCCCCCACACAACCGCCACAGGGCTGCGAAATAGGTTGCGGATCGCCACTGGTTGCTGGGCAGTGACGACAAAGCTCCCGCGAGAAAGGTTGCGGATCGGCGCCGGTCGCTGGGTTGGGACAAGTACACAGGCACTGCCCCCTATAGCCGGCCCAAGAAAACAAAATGCATCTGTCAAAATGAGGCAGACAACTATAGAAATCCCAGTGGCGCAGCTCACCAGGCAACAGATGAAGAATCTGATAGATGAACAGATAAGAAACCTGTCAGAGGCTCAGTTCAGGGCCATTGTTATCAGGTGGCTTACAGAATTAACAAAAGATCTGGAAAAAGATGAGAAAGAATCGAAAAACACTCATACTGAAAGGAACAAAACCACATACGAGACAGATGGTGAGGAAATAAAATCCAGAGTTCAAATCAACAAACCAGAACACAAAGAAGGAACAAACAGTCAACCAGTGCAGAGAGAAAAAACAGGAAGCAAGGAAAATGATGAGAGGATCAGAAACCTCTGGGACAGCTATAAAAGGCCCAATATAAGAATCATTGGTTTGCCAGAGGGCGAAGAAGATGAACTAGAAATTGAAAAATTAAGTGAAAATATAATAAGGCAGAACTTCCCAAACTTGGAGAAGGAAATAGACTTACAGGTCCAGGAAGCACAGAGAATTCCAAAAAAACTGGACCCAGGGAGAACCACTCCAAGACACATTATAATCAAAATGTCAAAAGTTAAAGATAAAGAGAGAATCTTAAAAGCAGCAAGAGAGAAGAAAAGAATCATGTACAAAGGGGTCCCAATTAGACTATCAGCTGACTTTTCAAGGGAGACCCTGCAGGCAAGAAGGGACTGGCAAGAAATATTCAAAGTCATGAAAAGCAAAAACCTACAACCACGAATACTCTATCCAGCGAAATTGTCATTCAGAATAGAAGGGCAGAGAAAGTGTTTCCAGGACAAAATAAAACTGAGAGAGTTCATTAGATCCAAACCACTGTTATATGAGATGTTAAAAGGACTGGTTTAGAAAAAGGAGCATCAAAACTATGAACACTAAAATGAAAACTGCATCACAAGAAACAACAACAGAAGCTAGGGAATCGAAACAAAGGCAAACTAAACAGGCAACGAGAGTGGAAAAAGGACTATAGGTACGGGGAGCATATTGGGGGGAGGTCAGCAGGGAGGGGGAAGGGGGAGAGGGAGGGAGATGATATAGAAATTAAGAAGCGTGGTAGGAGGGAATGGAATAGACGGAGAGAGGTTGGGAGGAACTGTATGCACAACTAATGGACATAATCTAAAAGGGGGGGACAACTGGAGGGAAGGGGGCCACCGGGTGGAGGGGAGAAGAGGGAAGGGAAATTGGAACAAATGTAACATTATAATCAATAAAACACATTAAAAATAAATAAATAAAATAAAATAAAATTGCAAAAAAAAATTATCATTTATAATTGTTTTCATGAGAAACCACTTTCTAGATTTCAATAAAATATATTAATAAACCTGTTTGATACAATCACCTTTTAGTGAAGATTTCCTCTACTTAGTAGAAAGTAGGTAAATACAAATAAACACTTCTGCATCACTTTTGACCTCTGAATTGCCAAAAACATAAAATCAACTCAAATGAACTCCAGGGAAAGAAAATGTCTTATAATTAATTATCAACACAAGAATGAAAAGGTCTAGGCACCAAGAGAGCTCTTATCCTCTCCTCCACTTGGTATTCTATCTATCACATTCGATATTTCTTTTCTGTTACCTCATATGTTAGCCTTATACATACTCAATAAAAAATTAACTTCTGCCCTGGCTGATGTGGCTCAGTGGATTGAGAACTGGCCTATGAACCAAAAGGTCGCTGGTTCAATTCCTGGCCAGTGCACGTGCCTGGGTTGTGGGTCAGGTCAAGGCAAGCAATTGAAGTTTCTCTCTCACATCAATGTTTCTCTCACTCACTTTCTCTCCCCCTTCCCCTCTCTCTAAAAATAAATAAATAATTTTTTTTTAAATTAACTTTCTTCCCCTGTGGGGAAAGTCTCAATACCTCTTCCTGATCTTTCTCTAGAATAAAATAGAAATTTAACTTTTCTATTAGCAACTGATTCATTTTCCCAATTTCTAGTTCCCAGTAGAAAAATTTGATCAGTTCTTGGGGAAAATAAACTTTCTAAACTTTAATTTCTCCATTTGAAAAACAGGGAGATAATACCTACCTCATAAAGCTGTCATAAATCAACACGCCTTAAAAGATAAACCTAATGGAAAAGAGGGGAAAGAGAATTTGGGGCAGGAAGACGTGCATGTGAGTGGCATGTTCAGAAAACCACATGTGGATTCCACTAAGACAGAATAGGCTTGTAAGGGCATGTAGAAATAAGGCTTGCTAAGCAGAAGTCAGGCCAAGAGGAATATTGCCAAATATTCTAAGACATGTGGGGTCTTTATCATGAATGAGTAGGAAAAACCACTGACAACTTTTACCCAAGGAAGAGAACAGAGAAGAAAAATACATTGAAAGAAGAGGGGTAAGAGTACAAGTTCAGTCCAAATGAGTTTTGGTCATGCTCTGTTTAAACTGAAAAATATACATAAAGACTAAAAATAAGAGAATTACTCATCAGTCTCGGCATGCAGTGAGTAGCATAAATAAGAACTCAAGCAGTTGCGAGATGGTCCTTTTCCAATTGTTTTGTTCCATCTCCACAGAAAGAAACACCCATACACTTATCTATCCAGTTCTAAAACTAAAGCTCCTTAAAATAATACTGACATTTACTATGTAATACAACTGATTGCTTCCATTCCTATAAAAAAAATAACCTGCCAAGTTTGGGTCTAATAAATTTTTATCAAAACCCCCTATTAAAGTCTTTACTGACAGAATAATGCTGATCTAAAGTACTGTTGTAGCACTAAGAGCAGACTCCAATATCCAACAGTCATTACATTTGAGTTTTTAACTAACTCATCCATAATTGTTTACATAAACAGAGAAATACATGAATTGGTGTGTTTTTAAAGAATTTTTATTCTGAGGGTAAATTTCTATCCATGTTCTTGAAAAATATGTACATATGTTTATTATTATTCTCTGAGTATTTAGATATACAGGGAAAATATACTTCCCAGTGCCTCAAGTATTCCTGGAAATTTAATTTTGTGATTCTGTGCAATGAATGAGAAAGAAACTAGTAGTTACGCATTGGATATAACAATATAAGAAAAAGATATAGGTCTAAAAGAAGAATTTTAACTACTTTCAGGTCTAAAACATTAGATTCAAAACAATTTGCTATAATAAAGGCAGTACAGAATAGTGGTTAAGAACATAGATTTTGATGCCATACTGCCCAGACTCTAACCTTAGCCCTGAAATTTACTAGCTATCACCTTTCTGTGCTTCAGGTCTCCTCATTTCTTCAAATAAGTCCTGCCACTGCCATTCTGGCTTCAAGGAGGGAATAATTCAGGACCAGCTAAACAGAAATTGAATTTGGGACAGAAGTGGGAAAAGGAATCAGAGAAAGGTAAGCACTGCTGAAATTATTGCATTCTATCTTCAGTTCCCTACTTCAGAAAAGTTAACTTATCTACGCTTTCTTCACATACTCTTCATCACCATTCTACTTCATGTTCTTCCTTGGAAATGCTCTAAGGAAGTGTGAGTGTTCTTCCAAATACACAGAAAATGACTTCTGGTTTCTGGGCTCTCAAAAAAAGTCCACTACTCATATCTTTATGTGCTTCCCTAAGAGTCTTTTTATACCTTCTCCAAATCTCCATTTATTATTTGTGTCAGCCCATAGAAAGCCTCAAAAAAAGATAGACTTGCTCTGTAAAGAGGAAAAGAGAAAAAATGCTAACACTATTTTGTGTCTTAAGTTGAAGAAGAAAGAAATCCTAGTAACAACAACAACAACAAAAAATAGGTGATAAGAAGTGAATAATGAACCTATGGAAAAAAAGAAAAAGAGATGAAGGGCCAATGTCAGGGAATGCTGAGTATGTTCTGGATAGAGTTCTATTCATACCCTTCAGCTTCTGAACTAGAAAACCCTTTCAGCCCCCAACACCCATTCCTATGCCTCCAACTATCAAATTGCTCAATTTCCTGCTGTCCAGGTCATTGGAGTTACCATGAGAAGACAGAATTGTGTCCTTTAGACCTCCTAAGCTAGTGCTCTGAATATACTTTTCTACAAAAATATTTTTATTAAAGGTGGCTGGATTTCATACCATTAGCATAACAGTTCATGTAAATAGCTATTGTAAACTAGATTAGGGACCCATTACAAAAGCATGCCTTTAAAAAAAGTTTCCAGTTCTACTCAAGTCTAAAACAAAACTTTAAAAAATCAATTCTTGAAATGTTGCTCATTTGTATGTCAAGAACTATCTATATTTCTAATGTAAACACAGATGGTATAGCAACATTTCCATGTAAAAAAAAACAATTTCCTATCTTCCTATATGAAAAAAATTAAACTTTTTTCTCAACTTAAATATCCTGAGTAGCAGATTTTTTGTATGTAGCAGTCCAATCCATTGCTGGAAAGCAACCCAACAGTGAGTTGAAAGTAATGCCACATATATGTCCTACTTCAGCAGTCACACGTATTATGACACTGCCCAAATGTCAAAGTGTGAGCAAAGAAACTTATAAACTTAAGTTTCAGCTGAAGAGCCTTTTAAAACTTAAGGGAAAAAGCCTGCTATTTATTCAATTCTAAACTTGTTACTTTCAAACGTATAGGTAGTAAAGTAATATTTTTTATATCTTTAAAAATATAACTATAAATTTTCCAATATTTTGAAAAAAACAAAAGGGATGATTTTTACTCCATTATTATTCACAGAGCAACCTAATATTTTATGTAACATATTCAAAAATGTACATTCTTTTTTTAGGACCCTTTAATTAAAATACTTAAATACTAACAATTTCTAAGTTACTGCATAATTCATTTCAGTAGTTAAAACATATTCTTATCCCATTTCACCATAATAAGCTAATGGCAGAGCCTTTTATGTCAGAACCAAGTTACTGATATAAAATAAAACTGTAATTTAAATTTAATCAATTACAAACTCCAATTTATCTTTTCTATCATATTTTTAAATGAAGGTAAATATTTCACATATAGCCAAATCTCAGTTACTAAAGATATTATTGTCTAATGTTCATGCTGCTTTTATTTCTCCTCCCAACATCTACTCTTGGCTCTTCTTCACTTCTTATCCATTTAATAGATAGGAAATTTTTAAGAAAAGATGATGAATAAATTAGACAATTCCAAGTTGTTAGAAAGAAGAATTCACCTATTCCAACTTTCTACCTGATGAGTAAGCCTTCCAACAATACTGATGTATATATAAGCACTTCTACTCAGTTAAGTACCTGGGATCACAACTCCTCTGGAATAACTCCTACTTGCCACTTAAATTTGCTTCCAGTCTTAGCCACCTGGACTATATACACATCCTTTGGGAGAAGATATTTCAATTTGAAAACAATAGGCCAAGTACCTTTAAAAAAACAGAAACTTAAGGCCATTTAATTCTGGCACTACCTTTGTCACATAGAAGTCCATCACTGTGTTAGAGAGGAACTACAACAGACAGACCTAGTTCTGTCATTCATTTATTGCAAGCTAACAACTGTAAAACTACACTCTTGGTAGCTATGCTAAACTATTCTGCTCATTTACATTTCATAAGAATTGGTTAGTGGCAAAGTAAGGATTAAGCATAGGCCATAATATATTATTAAGATATAATATACATATTATGCATGTATTCTTTTTCTATTATTCCTGTAAGCCCTACTAAGATAAGGATTATCACTTCACTCATCAGTCTCTGTGACAGTAACACAACATATTCTGTAAAATATGTTGGTGAATATCAACATTTACAGCTCTATACATTATAATTATTTAATGCCTCTCAATTTAGTCCCAAAGTACACCTAAAAATAATTTTTGAACATTCTACAGTTACAGTATTCACTTTATTTTATTTTATAATAAAAGGTTTACATAGCTTAGTAAAGAAGAACCTGATATAAAATGATCTAGAAATAAAGTTTTTAATAAGAAGAATAGTTACCATAAAGAAAAGGTATACTTTCACATTCACTATAGAGGATGATAGGAAATACATTTGTAGAAAGACATTAAAAATTAGTAAAGCTAGGTAAAGGGTGTATGAGTTCTTTGTAATATTCTTCTAACACTTCTACTTTGAAATTATTTCAACATAAAAAATTTAAATATCTAAAACCAAGAAAAACCATACTTAAAACATTTCTTTAATACCAACAATATTTAATAAGTAATAGAATAGATTTATACACTAACATTTTCCCACATTCTTCTGAATATAACTGCACCTGAAATGTGGTTAAAAAAAAAAACAATACTTCAATACACTCCTTAAAATAATCATGGACTTTGCACTGTCTGCCAATATTGAAATGGTATAATTAAAAAGTTCTGAAATTGTTCACAAAAACTAGATTTATTTTAAAACTAAGTACGAAGCAGCAAATTCCTAAGATTATCCTCTAAATGAGTTCAGAAATTAGCACAATAAGGAAACTAATTTACAATTTAACATTTTACTTATATGGTTAGCATGTGGTGTGTTCCAAATGCCATACTAATATTTACTTCAATCCTAAATTTTGTTCTTAGCCAGAATACAGGGCGGGGAAAAAGTAGGTTTATAGCTATTCATATTGAAAATAATATAATCATTAATAAACAATAATGCAAGAATAAACTGTTTCATGTACTCACAACTGTAAACCTACTTTTGCCACACCCTGTACTTCTTCTATGTTACAAATTTAATTCATATTAATACAGTGTTTGAAAGTTAGTCTGTCCATACTACCCAGAAATTAGGCACAAAATAAAAAAAGCCAGAGTAAATATTAACATGCAGTTTCTCAAATTACTATTTATTAAGAGTGATGAAATATGTCTATTTCATTTATTTTAAAATGAGGCAAGAAACACATGACGGCCATAAGAAATAATACTATATTTGTATAAGATTTATACTTTATAAAATAATTTAAAATCTGTAAAATATTTTAGTTTCATAGCATTGCATGGTAAATAAAGACAGGTTTTATAATACCAATTTAACAGGTAAGTTTTAAAAGCTATTGTATTAAATTTAAATTACTTATTTTCTTATTTTCATAATCTAAAGAAGGGCGGGGTAGAGGATGTCAAAGGCGGAAAAATTGGGACCACTGTAATAAAGTAACAAAAAAAATTTTTTTTACTAATTTTTCCATTTTTTTTTTACACTTTTAGAACAAAGAGATACTCAGCATGTAATATATCATTATGTTCACTAGGAGAAATATCCATAAAAATCAGTCAAGAATGATAGATTAGGTTTCCGGGCTGGATGGAAAAGGTGAAAGGATTAGGGAGGAAAAAAAAAGAAAAACACCTCATAGACACAGACAGTATGGTGGTTACCAGAGGGTGTTGGTGGGAGGTAGAAGAGGGCGTGGAGGTAAAAATGGTGATGGTGACATATTATAGAACTGTACACCTGAAACCTACATAATTTTAAGAACCAATGTCACCCCAATTAAATTCAAAAAATAAAAGCAAAAAAGAGTAATAATTATTTTTAGAATTGATCGATTAATACGGCTGAAAAAATGCAACCCATTAGAAAGGGGGAAATAATTTAAAGGCTTATGAAAACAACACATCAATAAGTCTACTTTATTACTGAAGTAAAAAGAAAATAAACACATTCAAAAACAGAACTCTGGTTTATCTTTTTTAGAATTCATCTAGAGCTATAACATCTAGAGGAAAAGACAGGTAGAAAATCAGCTTGAGTGGCCTGTTCTGAGTTTTACTTTTTCTAAATGTGTTAAAAATAGAAGTATCTTAGTAAGAGCATAAAGATTCACTCACTTATAATTTAATATATTGTGCTTTTGAGTGGTGAGGTGAAAATGTAATTTATGTGTAATTTTTAAAACACTGCTGTAAATAAATTGTATTAAATATACTATATTTCAAAATAGTTATGTTAATAAACTGAAGTTAACAACTAAAAATTACCCCAAAGTTGTACATTAAGCAAATCTATTAACAAATTTTCTTTCTCTTTCTTCCAATTACAAAAGACTTATTTTCTCCCCAAAATAGAAACTTTGTCAAGAAAAAAGAATCATTTAAGCAACAAAGCATCAAACATATGCTTATTTAATTCAGCATCAAAGTCTCATAAAATGTCAAAGATTCTCACACAATTGAAATTGTTTGCAATTATTTATCATTTGGTAATGTAATTAGAATAAAAATCTAAGGTCTTCCAAAGATTTTATAATATACAAAATATTTTAAAACAGATTAATAGCTCTAATATGCAGAATAAATCCAGTAAGTAAATAGCCTTCATTTTAAACATCTCAAAACAGGCACATTAACTAGAGTCTAATTATGATACTGTCCTACAAACACACACACCTTGCTGATGAGGCTGTCTCATGATGTATTTAACAGTCTTCAGCATTGAAAGCTCTTTCAATGAGGTCATCCAGATCTATTCTGAACATTATGTACAATGATTCATAAAAAATGATATATTATGAATCCAATAAAATGCTATCTTTAACAAAAATTTAGACTTTCAATAAAATCCTTCCTGCTATGTGACCCTCTAAAACTTAAGGGAGAAAAAAACTGGTGACATATTGTTATTAAAATACTTGCTAAACAAATACATTTTGTTTACCAACAACAGAAAAAATATATTTGAAATGTAAACCATTTTAAATGACAATATCAATTTTAAATTCTGAATTTCTCATGAAATAACTCCCTATAATAAATTGTCAGAGTTACAAATTAAAACTAAAAGGTATTTAATAGATGATATCTTCCAAACATAAGCAGTAGTCATCATTGTATATTACCTTTTATATATCAGGCATTCAAAGTTTGTTCATATAAATGATAGCTGTCATTAAGTATAAACTGTAAGATTTTTAACATTAAATTATCAAAACCAAAAAGCACGGACTATCTTCAAATTCAGAAGACAACACGTTTTTCCTTTGTTCAATTAAGCCTATTCATTATTACACAAATTAGATTCAATATAATTTAGCCTTCTCAATCAAGCAGTAATTTTTAAACAGTATAATAACATTCTAAATCAAATAAACAGATCATAAATTAGATAACAGAAGAGACCATAAAATAAATAGTACACAATGAAAATTACGCTGTTGATATTTTAGAGATCAGTAATCACTAAATCACACCAAATTATTGAACTTTTAGAGACCTTATAAGTTATTGTGAACCCAACTGACATAAAATACCAGTTATAATATTAAGCCAATATCATTTTATCCACTTCAGCTTTTTAAAAAATTACTTGTTTTTGTATTTATCCTTCATATTTAAAATTCTTTACTATAATAATTTCAAATTATACATAATGGTCCTAATTTCTAGATCAGAAACTATGCTTTCATCAAATGTCATCAGGTATTAAGTGGAGCAGGTGCTCTGCTAAATGTTAACTTTTTTCTATTATATTTTTCATTATAAAGCTTTATGAAAACATATATAAAGTTGACATATTAGTTCTTTAAAAATTAAGCCAACATATATTATGTATCTGTCAAAATCTAACTCCCAAAACATTGGTCATAACTGTCTTAAAAATTTGATATAAAAAGTACTTTTAATAAACACTAATTTTCTGCAATCTGATAAAAAGTACTCTAAGTATTTTAGTATAGAAATTAAAATATGTTACACTGAAGATTAACTACCTTAAGTACACAAAAAGAACATATCCATGCATCTTAATAAGCCAAATTCATGAAAAAATTATACCAATATGTAAATACTTAGTCATATTAAAATATTATCTTAAAACAATGTGATTAAAAATGTATTCCAAGAGCTACACAGAATTTCAGCTGTCATATGGAACAGTGTAATTTAGCATAAAAGTACATTCACCTTACAAATCTATAGATTTAAATTCAAAAAAATTTAATGTGTACATTTATCTAGTTAGCCAGCTAGCTGCAAATAAACAATCACAAGAGACTTAATTGTTTTTAATAAAATTGTATTTGCCAAAATAAAATCTTTAATAGATCATTAAGCAACAATAAAATTAAATACATGATTCCTATTCAAAATGTCTTTTATGAAACAGTTCACCAAACATTTCAATGCCTGTAAATACAATAAAATAACATAACAATAGATAGCTATAACAGCTGTAAACATTTATTAACAAACAAATGTTAGGCTTCCTAATACAGAGAAAAAAAAATGCACACAACAAAAAGATGTCCAGTGTTCTTAATAATTATCACTTAGTTTAATTTTAAAAAACAGTAATGAGCCACCCATTATATCATACTCTAACATAAAATAATAAAACATCCAGTAACAATGTCTTATCAGCAGGTTTTCACACTTCTTATGGTTTTGCTGAAACAGTCAGATGCACAAACATCAACCAAAAGTACTATATTTACTAACTTCCTATTATATATTTATACTGTGCTATGGGTTAATATATTTGCAGTTATTTTTGTTTTGATTTTTAAATAATCCCAAATACTCCAATATTGCTAAAAACACAAGTATACTGAAAAAAGTTCCTAAATAACCAATGTGCAAACAGGCCCTGAAATTTTGATACAAGAAATGAAAACTAGTTTTAAAGACTGAAATCATTTAATATCTTTTATTACTTGCATAATATTTTTTCAAATATGAAGTATTATTTTAGTTCTTCCTCACCCAAATGGTGTTTAATTAAGCTTTTCTGGCACTGTATGCAAATATAAACAGGAAATAGGAAACAATGGCCAGTTTTATAGGCTTGAAATAGCCAATTTGCTAGGCTTCAGAAACTTAGAATTTGAGCACACAGAATTAATAGCACACAAGGTAATGATACAATTTCACTGTGTTTAAATAGCGAAATGTGCAACATTCCCATCTATGGCATTCAAAAATATAAGTCAAACAATGGTTATGAGAACAATCGTCTAATGTTCATTATACTTAATGAAAGGAAAATTACAATTAATAATTTTAAAACTTTTAACTTAACAGTTTTAAAACTCACAGTGGAAATTAAACATTCACTTAAAAAATAAGTTATAGCACATCCCCAAATTAGGGGCAAACCCAGCCAGGACTATGTCTGATCTGACAGAGCTGGATCACTCTACTTTGTAAAAGACACAGTAAAAAATAAGTTTAACATAATTTAAAATTGTTCCCTAAGGTCAAAAAATAATATATTGGCCTTGAATATTATTTATACATAATACAAAATCACTCAAATTTGATATTTCTTCATTTAAAAAAAATCTATTCTCTTACCTTGAAAGGCATTTTCTAAGATGAGGAGATTCCCTTTTAGAACATTTAGCACTGCACACGTATCCCTCCCTTACTACTTTGAACTTACTCCATCATTTTTAATCCTCATTATTCTCTTGTTCTTTTACCTTGAGATTTGTTCCTTTCTTTACCTTCTCTTTTATGCCCTTTTCTGTTTTTGTCTTTTCATATTTCATTATTTCTTTAAGCTAGCAGTGGCTTATGTCACCATGTTAGAGATAGCTATAAAAAATACATTCTTACTGTTTTAAGGGGAGAAAAACAAGCCAGTTATCATCTGGGAGATGATGAAGGGATTTTAACCCTTCAGACAAGCCTGTCCAATAAAACTCAGACTTGAATCAAGTGATTATAACTTCTCATGCACATGCATACAGCTCTTGGAAAGCATCCAATTTTTTTTTTCGTTTCCTCTCTTATCTAGAAAAGATGACTTAGAAAATAAATGGACTATAATAATTCAACCTCTTTCACAAGTGTTTTTAATAAAATGTTTATAAGCTAGGACTTTTAATGTTTTGAGAATTTTTAATTTTATTTAAATACTTAAATCTGAGAGAAGGTTAAACTCTTTTTGTCTCCTACAATTTTTGCTCTAACTATGGGAGCATCAATTACTAAAAAAGGGACTGCTAGATTATTCAAAACTAAAAAACGCCAACATTTTGCAACTAATGAACTAAAGCAATTCCATAAGCCTTTAAACATTTAATTTTCAACATAACATCATACTTGAGCAGGCTATTTTCAAACAGTTTTTAAAAAACAGATTAACTTTAAAACAATTTTTGATAATGCTGATTTTAATTTCAGAAGAGTCATACAAATTTTTTTTTTAAAAAAAAAACACAGGTTTAATGCCTGTCTGGAAAAAAAATAACTGTACGACAAATATTTAAAGTTAAAAAATAAAATAATCACCAACTGATTCACCTAGCAAGGGTGTCCTAAGAGTATGCATTCAATAATATATTTAATGAGAATAATTATTATGATGTCAAAGGGCTATTTCTTGTAAAAATTATTATTAATTTTATTACTACAATATATCTATCATACATCATGTATGCAGTTGAATGTTTAAATCTACAGCAATACCCACATTTAAAATCCTTAATTGCTGAACATATTACTAACAAGGCACTAACTAAAAGAAATTAATACCAAAGTGACTATGGCTGGAGACATGTTCATAACTTTAAAATATTTATTCTCCTTTGAGGACAGAAGAATAAAGAAAAACGCTTTTTCCCAAGTGCTGACCAAATTAAATTTTTTACTGGTACAGGTTTAAAAGAATGGTCACTCTTTCCACACTTCCCAGACATAAAAACCTCTTATTTATAAAAACATAAAGTGGTGTTGAATGTTATTATCTAAAAGTTCATCTGCATGCTATTGTCCTGAAAATATTCCAACATCTCTGCCATACACCAAGTTATATAATTTATGTTAGCTAATGCTTTTTAAGACATTCCAATCAATTCAGAAAGTGCTGCTTCTTCCTTTATAACTCAAACTTCAGGGGCCAAGAAAGGAAAAAATGATAAATGTAAATAAATTTTAAAAATACAAGCCAGTAATACAAATATACTATAAGCAAAGACTAAAAGCCAAAGGACAAACTGGAAAAATATTTATAACTCTAATCACATATAAAGAACTAATATCACTAATATAAAAAGTACCTAGTAACATAGAAAAGAAAATCAGCAACTTGGTAGGAAAATGAGCCAAGGATAAGTAATCACAGAAAAAGAAATCCAAGTGGTCTTTAAACATATGAAAGGATGTCCAATCGGATTCATAATGAGAGAAACACAAATGAAGACTCAGACACCATTTCTTGCCTGTCAAAATGGCAAAAGTCTAATAGATTGGCAACACACTATTGGCAAGGCAATGGGAAACAAGCACTCTTAATCCACTTCCATTGCTTATGGGAATGTAAATGAGAAAGCCCATAAGGAGGGGAAACTGGGAACATCAGTGCCTGCATCCTTTGACCTAACAATCCCACTGTGGGAATCTCTCCTACAAAAACACTTAATTTGTACAAAATAATATACATATAACTGATATAACAATTCTTGCAATATCAAGAGTGTGAGCACCACTTAAGTGTCACCAATCAAGAACTAAATGAATGACTCATGCTACCTCCAAATAATAAAATACTATGTCATACTTACAAAAGAGAAAAAAGAGACCTTATAAAATTATTATAAGAAATCTGTGCTGTAAAAGAAGTAGAAGTGCAGTATACAGTATATACAAATTTAACTTTTGTGTAAATAGCATGCTGTCTCTTGTGCAAAACTATTTAGTTTTTGTATAAGAAGAGAATATCAGAATATATGATTCTACATTCTCATATTTGCATAGAAAATACTTGTTACACATAGGAAACAAGGAAGAATATGAAAATAAGTAGAAGAAAAATTTCTTAGCATGTGGTTTGTTTTTTTTAAAGAATCTTATATTTCAATCAGTAACTTTCTTAAAATATATATATACATATATATATAAAGTGCTGACTTTGCCAGAAATTAGAAGGATAAACTACTACTTTTGCTTTGTAAAACAATTTGTAAAATTGCCATCAATTATTTAATAGGTGTTCCTAAGAAGGGTGATAAGGCAGCATGTACCATACTAATACCTATACAGTCTTAAAAGTATTACCTGGGAATTAACTGTATGCAAGTCTCTAGAAGAAAAAAAGAAAAGACCAAGATTCAAAACTTAATACCAGTATAGCATGGTCAGTTTTTAGCTATAAAAAGTACACTGTGCACATGAGATGTGACCAATATTGTTCAATAAAAACTGATGGAAAGGGCCCACAGTCTACATAGCGTTCCATAGTGAAAGACTAAAAGCTTTTCTTCTGACATCAAGAACAAGGCAAGGATGCCCATTTTTTTGCCACTGCTATTTAATACACTAATGAAAGTCAAGAAAAGATAAATAAAAAAGTTAAAATGAAAATAAAAAGTAAAATTATCTTTATTCATAGATTTAACCTAAAGATTATGGCAAAAAAATTGCTAGAATAAATGAATTCAGTTAAATTGCAGAATACAAAATCAACAAACAAAAATTAGTTGTATTTCTCTACACTAATAATGAGTGATCTGTAAAGAAAATTTAGAAAACAATCCCATTTATAACAGCATCTAAAGGAATAAAATATTTAGGAATAAACTTAACCAAGAAGTTAAAGACTTGCATACTGAAAACTATAAAACATTGTTGAAAGAAATTAAAGAAAACCCAAATAAATATAAAAAAAACCCATGATCACAAACCAGATTTAACATTGTTATAATGTCAATACCATCCAAAGTGATCTACATATTTAATGTAATTCTATTAAAATCCCAATGGCAATTTTGGCAGAAATAAAAAATCTACCTTAAAATGGTGCCCTAATTAGCCAAACAATCCTGAAAAAGAACAAAGTTGGAGGTCTCACAGTTCCTGATTCCAAAATTTATCACAAAGCTACAGCAATCAAAAAGCTGGTACTGGCATAAAGACAGACTTTTATATAACAACAGAAGAGAATAGCCTAGAAATAAATCCTCACATATATAGTCTAACGATTTTCAACAAGGGTAGCAAGAACATGCAATGGTAAAAAGCCTTTTCAACAAATGGCACTGAGAAAACTGGATATCCACATGCAAAAGAATGAAGTTGGACCCTTACCTCACACCACATAAAAAAATTAACTCAAAATAACATCAAACACCTAAACATAGAGCTAAAACTTTAAAACTCTTAGGAAAAACAGAAGGGAAAAGCTTCCTGACATTGGATTTAGCAATGAGTTTTTTGGATATGACACCAAAAGCACAAAAAATAGATAAATCAGCCTACAAAAAAGTTAAAAGTCCATCAAAAAACACAATCAAAAAAGGAAAAAAGGCAATCTATTGATGAGGAGAAAATATTAATGAATCACATATATATATATGTGTGTATATATATATACACACACATATATATATATATATATGACAAGGGGTTCATATTCAGAATATATAAAGAATTCTTGCAATTCAATAACAGCAAAAAAAAAACCTGATTTTAAATCAGGCAAGGAACTTGAATAGACAATTTTCGAAAGATATACAAATAGCCAACAAGGATATGAAAAGATGCTGAATATCACTAATCATTAGGGAAACACGAAACAACAATGAGATAACATCTCACACCCATTAGAATGGATGCTATCAAAAAAAAAATAGTAATAGTGTAAAGTGAAGTTGTGGAGAAATTGGAAAACCTGAACACTGTCAATGAGAATAAAAATGGTACAGCCACTGTGGAAAACAGCATCATTGTTCCTTGAAAAATTAAAAATAGAATCTTTATATGATCTAGCAATCCCAGTTCTGTTTATAAACCCAAAAGGATTGAAAGCAGGAGTCTTGAAGAGGTATTTATACACCCATGTTCTAGAAGCATTGTTCATAATAGCCAAAACATGGAAGCGATCCAAATTCTGTCAACAAATGAATGGATAAATAAAATGTGGTAAATACATATAATTGAACATTTAGCCTCAAAAAACGATGGAAATTATGACACATGCTGCAACATAAATTAACTATGAGGAGATTATGCTAAATACAATAACTGAGTCACAAAAAGACAAATACTGTATTCCACTTGTGGGGTACCTAGAGGAATCAAAGTCATTGACAGAAAGTAGAATAAAGGTTGCCAGGGACTTTGGGGAGTGAAAATGAGCCTTGCTGTTTAACTGGTATAAACTTTCAGTTTTACAAGATGAAAAGAGTTCTAGAGGCACACTAAAAAGTGGTTAAGATGGCAAATTTTTGTTACATGTATTTTACCACAATTAAAAGTAAAATATTATTTAAAAGAGGTAAAAAATTGAAACACAGTCACTCCCTTCCCATGTAATGTCACTATAAAATTCAGTCAAATACTCCCTTCCCATGTAATGTCACTATAAAATTCAGTCAAATGAAGAAGGGAGTGATCAAGCAAGAAGCATCACTTCTGTAACCAAAACCTTACCAAAGGAGAATGCATGAATTCTTATCTCAAGGAAGAAAGAATCCAGAAGGACAAATACTCAGGAAGATAAATCAGGCAAAAATCTGATCTGAAAAATAAGTTAAAGACCTGAAGAATAAGTGGGATTCATTTTGGCAGGAAGGAAAGGGATAGTATTCCAGGAAAGAGAAAAACAAATTGGGATGAAAACAAGAACAAAGGAAAAGAGAAAAATTGAGATCAGGCTCTACACCTTACTATCTATAATACAGCTTCAATCAGTTTTTTAAACAAGAAAGTAACATTATTGAGAAAAGAGTAAATACCCCACTAATTTGTTGAAAATTGGCTTAGAGGTAAACCTAATGGGGATGGGGTGGTATCTGACAAGCAAAGGAGGTGCTGCAATTTACACACAAAAACAAAGGGGCTAGGATTAAAGAGTTAGCAGTAGGACTAGAGAAGCAAAGAATCAATCAAAAGACACATGACAGTCTAATGATGAGTCTAATATAAAGGACAAAAGAGAATAAGAGAAACAATGGATAAAATTTTCTAGTCTATGAGACAAAAAAATTAGCTCATTCAAAAATTACTTTTGAGCAACTGTCATGTGCATGGTACTCTTCTAGGCAGAGGCTGCATTAGTGAATAAAGCAGGTAAGCTCCATACTTCTACTGAGTTTCCACTCTAGTGGACGGGCATAATACATAAACAGTATTAAGGGGGGAAACACTAATTACTTTAGGCAAGATGCAAAAGTACTTGCCATTATAAATTATAAATTTGACATCATCAAAATTAAAACCTTCTGCTCTTCAAAATGAAAGGAAATAAAAAGAAGAGACACAGACAAGGAAGAAGTAATTGCAATGCATATACTTGACACAAGAATTTGAATCCAAAACATATAAAGAACTCTTACAGCTTGATAAGACAACCAAATTTTTAAAAAATAGGCGAAGCATTTGTACAGACACATCACAAAAGAGACAGAAATGTCTCACTAATTTCACATAAAAAAGTGTTCAACATCATTAGACATCAGAGAAAATGAAGTCAAACCACAATAAGGTACCATTACACAGCCATCCACACAAAATTGCTAAAATTAAAATGACTGACATTACTACCTGTTGGTGAAGATGGAATATAAATGGAGCTATCAAACATTGTTGGAAGGAGCATAAAATGGCATAATTTCTTTGTAAAATTCTTTGGCAGTTTCTCACAAAGTAAAATTTAAACAAATACTTACCATGTGACCCAGCCATAACAATCCTAGGCATTTACTCCAGAGAAATAAAATCTTTTGTTCATCCAAAGGCTCATTCATGAATGTTCACAGTCACTTTAATTGTAATTTTTTTACAATTAAACCCAATTGTTCATTAACAGGTAAATTGAAAAACAAATTGTTATGTTTACATTTTGTACCAAATACAAAACTGGGCACAACATATGCAGTAATAAAAAGAAATTAACGATGCAGGCACAACACATACTCAGGAATTGTTTTCAACAATCTTTGAACTACAAGTGGATCAAGACTTAGATCTAAGATGACACAACAGAAAGCTAAGCAAAAAGTCAAAGAGATCCAGTCCCATAAATAAATACATTGTGACACCGAATCAAATCAACCCTAAAGGCTGAACTACCTCTAGAGACAGTCCAGCTATAAGTCAATAAATTTATTATTTAAGAAACCTGAGCTGTATTTTCTCTTACTTGCAATCAAATATGTTATAGTTGACATGATGTAGCTCATAATTAATGATTTAATATTCCCCACTAAATAGTAAGAGAATTTAACTGCTAAAAATGAGGATTTGGTGGTGATGGGTGGTTGGGAAACAGCTATCCAAGAAAAAAATTAATCAACTGGGAAACTTTTATGGTTAAGTTATTAGGAGTAACACCAGAGGTTAAAAATTACTCTTTCAGAAATTCCCCACAAGATGAAAGGCTCAATGGACCCTCTCAAATGCATAAGGGACCATCCTTTACTTCTCCCCATTGCTAAGCAAGATACTCAATAACAAAAGAATTCACTACCAGCAAAGATCTAACAATGACTTCCTTCCAGGTTTCCTTTGGTCAAGAAGACACAGAAGAGAAATGACAGTTGGCAAGTTAACAGGAAAAGAGGGGAAGTTAACATTTTATGAACAACTGTGATTTGTCAAGGTGCCTTTTGGGGCAATTTAAATAAACTATCACAGTTTATTTCATTTTCTCAATGACCAAAGTAAATGGTATCATCCCAGATTTGTAGATAAAGAAATTAAATCTGCAAGATTTTAATTTTAAGTGCTTAAAAAGGAATCTACAACGTGTTAATTAAACTGGTAATGCTGGAATTGACATAAATATCCGTCTAACACAAAAGCTACCTTTCTCCCCAGCCAGTGTGGCTCAGCTGTTTGGAACATCCTCCTGTGCACCAAAATGTCATGGGTTCAATTCCCTGTCAGGGACCATACCCAGGTTACGGGTTCAATCCCCAGTTAGGCACATGCAAGATGGCAACTATTTAACGTTTCTCTCACCTCTCTCTTTCTCTCTCTCTCTCTCTCTCTCTCTCTCTCTCTCTCTCAAACATTAATAAAAAATTAAAAAGCAAAGAAAAAATGTCCTTGGGTAAGGATTAAAAAATAAAGCTACCTTTCTACAACCTCTTAGTGAGAGTAAGCATTGAGAAGTCTGTCACTGCATGGCCCTTTGTCTAGCCTGTCCCAAACAAAAGCATCAGTTACTTCTTATTTAAAATATATATATACACACATATATGTCTGTGTGTGTGTGTGTGTTTGTGTATGTATAAATTTCCTAATGGTATGACTGAGTAAAGACTATCAAAGATTTTTTTGTAAGCCATCTTTATTCATATCTCTGCCTCTAGATGTTACATTATTTGATTGTCTTAGAAAACTCCAGAAGCAGACAAGGTCACTATTTAAAAGAAAAGACAAAAACTTTAGGAATGGAGATGAAGAATCATATAAAGGATACATGTGAAAATACAGTCTTCTAATTAAAAAAAAATTATTCTATGATTATTGTTTCTTATGGAAAAAAAAAAGAGGCTAAGTAGCCACCAATAATGAAGTGTTGTAGAACAGAATATGCTCATACCAATTAAATTTATAACCCTCCTCTTTCCAAAAAGAAATTGAGGTAGTTCATGGAAATATACCTACAAGAGAAAAATAAGTAGAAATGAAAGTTGAAACAAGAAAGTAAGGGTTAAAAGGAAATTATTCTATAATAAAGACGAAAGTCCTGAATGCTTGGTCTTAAATGAATTACTAATTTGTTTCTTGATTTCTAAGATGCCAAAGCAAAGAAGTAAAGGAGACCAAAACATCTTTTATAAAATTCACAGTAGTAAAATAATAAAGGAAACAATTGCTCAGAAATGTAGCTTTCCCTAGTACTATGACCAGAGGGAATTTTTAACTGAGCTTTCTCATAAGGAAAGATTCTATGTCATAGAGTTGACAATGTCCTAATAACTAAAACATTAACCCAATGGAATAACAGAAAACTCAATTCATTATTATTATTTGTGTAATACTGACCATGTACTACCCAAGTACTACAATGGCTCAGTGAAAAAAGTCTTTCTTTAATAGCAAAGCATCTTTATAAAGAACTAACAGAAAGAGTCATTGTAATACACATAGCATGTTTTATACTAATAATAGCTCTTTTAATTTTAATCTTCAAAATATTTCATCTTAATTAGGTAACTAAGATAAAATAACTTCAAAGTTATCATAATTAGCAAGTAAACTATTATCTAGATGCCATCACTTTCAAGTCATTACTCTTAAAATGTCGTATTCCATGTATGAAAGGTTGAGTCCAGGCTCTGGAGCAATTACTATGACAGGCAATGTTACTGTCCTCTCCAGCAGGCTCTTGCATAGGTAAATACAAGAAAGAAGGTAATAACTCATGTTAGTGAATAGTTACTGTAAAGTAAGTATGCTGGCATCACCCAAGAAAAATGTGGTTAATACTCAATAAATGCTTAATGAATAAGTGAATGGTAGGAGGCTGGACTTATTAAAAAAGTAATCAATCCATGTAGCCATAAAGGAGTCAAGGAGAATATATTTTCTAGAATTATACCACCTATAGGGAAAGCAGCATTCATTTCCAGGCTTTCAATATCATTTTCTAGGGTTTAAAATGTCACTCCACTCTCTACCTCTAAGCTTAACTTCTATTCTCCCAAATACTATAAATCAATGTATTTAATGAATCCTGTAAACTGTATGATAACTTTTTCCATTAAATTATCCAAATGATTGGTGTACATTGAGAAAAGTCAAGAAACTATGCTATTTTATCTTTATAAAATTATTTTATACTTTTAAAAATCATGAAAACGATTACTGTTTTGCTTCTTCAGGTGTGCCTTGCATTACAAAACATTAAATAAACTTCAATAAATAAACTACTGTATATGAAGTTTCTCAAACTATAACCGTAAACACTTTATGCCAACTGTATTTGTCACTCATAAGCAATCTCACCAAGATACATTTTAGAGGGCAAAGACAAATAATATGAACTTCTCAGACTCCTTCATAAAGCAAAGAAGCACAGTCAAACAACGTAAAGAAAGAATGAAACAAAAATATCTCCGTTTTAAATTTATACTACACTTATTTAAAATCACTTCACCAACTTTGTAATATTTGTGTATATGTATAAATGTATACACACACACACACACACACACACACACACACACACACACATGCTGTACATTTGAAAAATATCCTAAAAGTGAAAATTGGTACAAAAATTTATTCTACACTCCACATTCTTATAAATGACCGTAACTTGTGTAACAGGAAAGAAAAATCTGTTGTAATCAAAGTTGAAATGTGCTTATTTGATCTCCAATAACATTTTATTAATTAACTATTTATTAATTGACTATTCTTAGTTACAATAACCACATTTCCAAAGGATTAGCAAAAGCGTGAAGGCAGATATATTTATTCTCACTTTATAAAGACTACATGTTAAAAAATAGGAACTAGAGAAAAAAACCACCTGTAGTCAACCAAATATGTTGTTTGACTTGATTTCACAAAAACTTGTATATCAGGTCAATACTACACTACTGACCAATCTAATTAACTAAGCTAGACAAAAAAAAAAAAAAAAAAAAGGACACTCATTTTTCTACAAATTAGTAGCTCTAAAATTATAGAAAGCAAGAAGTCTTAAATCAAAACAAATATTTATTGTAGGTTTTTTCCTCTGAGAATCTGTCACTAAATCCATACATCTAACAATCAAAGAAATTTAGTGCACTCATTTTATCCTTATAAAAAAAGACAATGTTTGGATTTATTAAATTACTGACACTATAAACTCATAAGTAAAACATAAACATCATTTGGTAAGCTTAAAATTCACTTGCCTCCATACCAAACTGGTAATTAGTTAGATATTCCTGACCAACTACCTCCATCATCTAAAAGAATAATTTTTCCAACCTGCACATCAGATCACAGAAATTGCTACAATTGCAGCAAACCAAAACTAAAAAAGAAAAGACCTCATTTTCCATATTTATAAACATAACCTATAAAAAAGAAATGAAAATGCAAGGGATCAACATGTATAGTATATTTAAATCTAAAAATCTAAAACCATGAAAATATAGTAGAGAATCTAACAAATCTCACTTGAAAGTTATACTTAAATAGTATTGTTTAAATTCAGAAACATACTTCTCTTAGATTAATTTACTAAATTATGTCACTAATAATAATATATTAGACTACCTGTTAAAGAACTACTTTTACCAGCTCATCAATGGCCTACTTGATTAAACACAAGTAAAAACTAGAAATGTTTTATGCATAAAAATATATATTAAAAATGGGGGAAAATGACAAACTTAAAATTCAGGACAGTGGTTATTCTGGTACCTGTAATTATCTCTAAAGGAGAGTCTGCGAAGAAAAGGGACAAACAAATAGGTAGATGAAAATTACTGGTAACCCTAGTTCTTGAATTAGAAGGTTCTTGAGTAAGTGTTAGATAATATTTAGATAAATTAGCTTTTATAAGAGAGTAAGATCACTCATGGGCCAGTTATGATAGTATGCCATGAGCCAAAGATGATGAGTAAAATTTGATGCTGCTGAGGTCCATTTTGAAAAACAACTGATGTTTATTTAGAGAAATTTACCTTTCACAAATGTTTCTTCTCAACTTTAATATTAAAATATCAGTAAATGCAAATCCTTTTTGCAAATATTGAAAGTGAAGGATAGACTAGAGGGATGCCCTCAGAGAACCAAGACAAAAACCAAAATTATTCTCCTCCCTCCCTAAGTCAGAGTAATATATTGGTTTTAATTTGCAGTCCTTCATATTAAAAAACAATCAAAAGCAAAAAATGAGTCTAATTGTATTTAGATTGTGTAATGAATCTGTATTAAGATTTCTTAAATTTCAAAGGCTTCAAGAATAGATATAGAATCTTAATTTACTAGACATTAATTCCAAATAAAAAAGTGTAACACTTCTAACTCAATGCCTACATAAGAACTCCTAAGTCTACTTTAAAGAGACCCTAAGCAAATATATTTAATGACAAGTTATGAACAAAGTCAGTTTAAAACATCAACCAGAAATATCATTATTTATAAGTATGTTCAAATACATTTTTCTGAAATTTCTCGAGCATAAAATATATTTATAGTGAACAGTAGTCTCAAAGTCCTATACTAATTTATTTTGAAGGTAATATAACATAATATATATTATTGTTATATTCTCTTATATATCTAAATGTAAGAAAGAAAATTAAGGTTATATAACCATATCAAAAATAAACAAATATGTGACTTCATGCAAAGATGAATAGTCAGACAAATTATTAGATTAAAAACCACTTTTAAAAGGCTGTGGTACTAAGAATCTTTATTCTTCGTACTGGAAAATCAGGAATTTCAAATAAATTCTTATTTCCAGAATTTGAGGACAAAGACTATTGACTTATTTATGAACCTGAATGAAATTCAGCCATATTTAAAATACCAAAAGCTGAGGCAGTAAAATCTAGTAGCTGTCAATCTGCTTTTAATGTAAAGGAAAATACCAAAATCTTTAGAAATAGGCCTCAATTGTCAATTTATTCACACAGCAAGCTAATGAAAGATAAAAATATCACCCCTCTTCTAGACTTTAGTCACATACTTACAAAGATGAAGGAGTAAAAAAAAAAACATACATACAAAACTCCAGTGAGGTTGTCTCTTTAAATTTTCTTTCAACTGGCCTGCTTAGAAAAGGGTTACCTTTAGAGAAAATATAATAACAAGCACTTAAGGGGAAAGAGTTAATACAAACTTATTTGAAATTACTTAGTGAAGTAACTCCCAAAATTTTACAGTAAAGGGACTTACTATGTACCAAGCCTAGTACTAATCCACTTTGTATCCACCATAATAATTATACAAATGCTCTGATTAAAAATTATAATGATATGCTTGAAAGAAATGAAGAGTTTGGTGACTTCTAAGGCTTGTTCCATACTATATTGAAATTTATTTGTTTATTAGTACTATCTCAATATATAGTGATAAAAATTAGTGTAGGTAAGCTTTAACATTTTATTCAATCGAGAATGAGTTCTATAACTTCTAGAGAATTAAAGTAAAAAATTTAAACACCTAAATTGTTCAAGAGTAGGAAGTAAAAGTCTTCTGTACCCCACTTAAGCTTCCCTTCTGACTTCTAATTCACTGTACATCAAAGAAAATCAACTTGCCCTGACACATAGGACTATTCCCTTCAGTGATCAGGCAGGTGTTGAGGCCAGAAAGAGCATATTTTCCACAGCCCTTTACCTTGTTTGATCACTGGTTACTTTTGATCTGACACTGCCCTCTCTCTAGTAATGACTTCCCCCTCATAGACCCTACCTCACATCTGTCAAAAAGAATAAAGGGCATCAAACTGAGACCTGACAACGCCTATGGGCCATGCGATGGGCTGCCAACTGAATGTTCCCCAGCTCCCACAATTTCCAATTCAGTTTCTTTTGTTCTGGTAGGTACAGAGTTAGGGTACCAATGACAGCAGAAAGGATTATGTACCAACTGTGAAACCAAGCCTTCTTGAATGTGTACCTTTTATCTTTGCTTCTTCATCTTCTTAAATGCTGCAATCTTCATGGTGGTTACTATGAAATACGTATTCAACAAGTGCAATAGAAGGTTTGTTTAAATCCTTTTCCAGGAGAAAACAAAGGACACACTGTATTGAAGCTTTAAGGAAAAAGTTTCAGACCCATGCTGTGAGATTAGTAAAGGCCAGCTGTCAAAGAGCATGTTAATAGTAAATGAAAC
The DNA here is from genome assembly GCF_987537825.1 of Furipterus horrens. Lineage (NCBI taxonomy): Eukaryota > Metazoa > Chordata > Mammalia > Chiroptera > Furipteridae > Furipterus > Furipterus horrens. The sequence goes on from NW_028327175.1 coordinate 74,361,411, forward strand.
CACAAAAGTTTTAAGAGGACCACTATTTAGTGGGTATTGCCATACACTAAAATGGAAAGGTCCCCTAAAACAATGCACCTATACACAAGAGGCAATTATTTAAATTGTCAAATTACAGATTCTTATATTAATTTAGTGTGACAATAGTACTGAAAATGAGATCGTCTAGTCTTTATATAATATGGTGAGTATATGTAACTTTTTCTTTTAAAGGGGCCATTAATAACAATAATTTTAAAATGCTAGAAAGTAGAGAAAGCTGGTCAAATATCATTTTGGTACCATTTTACTCATATTTTTTCAACTGTCATTAAAATGCTGCATGCGTTCTTGAACAGTCATCTGTTAATAACACCCCCTCAAACAGACACACAGACAATGACTGATGGTTCATTATCAGACATGCAATAAAGGGATTTGCAGGAAGCTGGTGTAATGGCCTTTTAAGATCACTTTCAAGGTTAAGTCTATCTCTTTTTTTTTTAAAGAAATAGGACCTTTCTTAACTTTTTTAAAGTAGGGACAGAAGAAGCAAGAATATGACCAATAAGATATGTATGCAAATTTAATGTACTTTTAATATAATATGCTAAACATTAATAAATAATTAACTTAAGACATGTACAAATACAGAATCTCAAAGGTAGAATATTAATTAAGCATTAAAAGTGATTACATGTTGATCCTAATAAGTGGAGAAGTTTCAAGAACAGCTGTAAAAAAGGCATGCCTTGTTGCAAAGAGGAAAAGGCATACAAGTCTAAAGAATTAACCTGTGACACTGGACAAAGATATACTAAAAATTATTTACCACTACGCAAAGACTGTAAATATCTCCTATTCTTATACACATCACCAATCAGCATAATTATAGTCTTCTTTAAGAAAACTATTCTTGACTCTATAATCTAAAAATACAATCCTATAAAGTATATTCCAAAAAATGCGGTTATTTCCAATAGACGTTAATATAGAAAAAGATGATTCCTATATACTTGGACTTTACAGGAAAAAAACCATCCAGGTATATTAGGGAAAAAATCACTTCCATACTGAAAAAAACACAAATTAATCCAAGGTTAAACAAGACACTTGGGTGAACCAGTGCTTGCCCAATTTTTTCCCTTAAAATTTCCAAATGCCACTTAATCTTTTTAAAAATTTAAGAAACAAGATATTTAATTATGCTTATTTAGATATTCTTTCCATAATTTTTGATTCTACAAAACTATCAGAACATATTAAAGAAAAAGATAATAAAATTCTAATATATGAAATTAAAAACTAAGAATTTTATGCAAACTATTTTTAAAAACACTTTTCAATGTTATTTCTGCATGTTCAAAGCATGCAATTTCAGTCTTCTAACTAAAATGTATGCCAGATCTGCTTGGTGCATTTTGTTGGTACTAAGCAACCAAGATATGTATCAAATATTATATTTAACTATCTCTTTCTAAACTGCAACAATAAAATCAAGCTCTTTTAAACAAAGTCAACCATAGAAGCAACTTATTAACTTTCATCTTTTCAATAGTCAAGTGATTCAAGTATGACAAAAGGAAAAAGATCACAATTCTTAGTAGTCTTGAGAGATTTTTGTTAGGATTGTCTGAAAGCAGAAGAAAAGGAAAATGCATTGGTGGAAGCACTCAAACAAATCAAATATCTTCAATGGGATATAAACCAAAAAATGAAAATACATAACGTAATTTGCAAAAAATTGAAAGATACAAGTTTCAACATTCACTTTTAAGAAATCATTTCCTATAAATTTAATTCTTGAGGAGGAGAGGCTTATTTGGATTTTACTTCCTCAAACTATTTTTGCCACTCTTCTGGTATGAACACTAATGAAGAATAACTTGACACTGCTATAGAATGAAGCATATTTCACCAATTCAGTTGTTAACAAAATTTAAATCTCATGGCCTAAAAGCTATATTGTATGTATATGTCAAAGTTTTAATGTCACTGGAATGTGTCTCATTAAAAATGTTAATTTTTAATAGTTTTCTTCCTTATTGCAAAAAGAATTTTTCCAGACCTAAACCAAAAAGACTTGAGTGTAGAATGGTTCTTCTTCATTGGCAGTCCTTTTCAGAAACTTTTAAAATTTTTGTTAGAAAAAATTAATTTTTAAGAACTCCTAACAATTAACCATTTAGTAAAATAGAACAATAATAAAAAGATATTTTTAAAAAACACACAAATATACAGTCAGTTACTACATATAAGTTTATTTTAAAAAGACATCATCATCTCCAATTTCAAGCAGCTTACATGACTAAACGAAAGCCTTGAAGTCTACAACAAATTATCAATGGGTTAATAAGAAATAATAAAATATAGGGAACTGAAAGAATATGAGGAAGTAATAATTGGGGTAGAATTCTTAATGTTTGACACAAAAATATTTAGCTGTACTTGAAGGTAATGAACACATATTGAAAGAAAGCAAAATGATAAGAGAAGATGAAGAGTAAATATACAAACTAAGAATGAAATGAGAATAGAGACTAAAAATTGAAGAAATCTTTGAAGTTAGCCACTATAGACTTCTGAAGTGGTTAAAAGGCTATTTTAGCAAGAGGATTCCTGCAAGAGCATTCCTGGATTGTGGATAGGATAAAGTCAATCTCTGGAAATCTGTTAGGATATGACTGAATTCAGAGGAATATACAATATAATTTTACCTTTCACATTATTTTTCATTAACTTCTTCACTCTTAAGCCTAAAACAATTGTAATTTATGAAATGTATAATAGATTACATAATAGGACTACCCATAAATGGAAAAGGGGTATATACAAGTGTGTATATAAAAATTGTCTCCTGCAACAATTTAAAATACATGAAATATCAAACTACTTAAAATTTATCTTCAAATATTTAAAGTTAGCATTAACCTAGTAAAACCCATGAAAATATACTTTGATTCCCCATTCAGAGAATCTACAAATCACAGTTTAGCTAATTCTACCATGTACTCAGGAGTCAAACTGAAAAGCTAGCATAACATGATGGAAATAATTTTATAATATATAGACATTTGTACATGCATTTATACAATTATGTATATAAATATGTATCTTCCTCTTTATTTTATCAAAGACATATTCAATAATAATAATGAATGTTAACTATAGTTAAAAATGTTTTAATTTTATAAAGATATATTCAATATGAGGAAAACAAAAGATAAGAATAATAACCCAAACATAATTTAATTAGAAGGACCCTGATTTATAACTATATTTCTTTGGATTACAAATTCTCAGTGTATTCATTTATATATCACATTAAAGTGAAAGATAAACACCTATATTTTATGCTTAAATCCAAAACAGTCAATGAAAAACTGGTAACAGACACTACACATTTTTTACCCCCAAGAACATCCCTGTAGTAGCCCACTTCTATCATATTTATCAGATTTTAGAAACCAAAAATAGTGAAGTGTGACACCCACAAAACAAAAAGACTATATTGATCTTGTCTGCAACCTAATGTTGCTACACAAAATAAGATGCAACAGAAGGGTTTAAAAATAAGTAAATATCAAAGTAGAACAGACTCCATCTTTCATCTGGCTTTTCAACTTCTCAGCTCCTAAACACCTGAAGGTACAATCCAAGGAAAAAAATTAACCCCAACATTCTCAAGACTATTCATCCATCCACTTACTGCCCAGAAGGCAACTTCATGTCAGATCTTGAACAAGAACTTCAAGGAAAACAAAAAAGGAGGCCAACCTAAGTAACACAAATAAGCAAAATCTGCAGCAGGAATAGGAACAGTACTCACCAAACAGGTTGCCTAGACAGGAGCATAAACTGCATAGCTTTTGCCTGAAGAGAGGATCACCTGATAAAAGCCCAAGTGGCACAGCACTTTGATGATAACATACCTTTTTTATAATAAATACAAGAAAATGCTAGAAAAGAAGCATCCTATCATCTGAAAGCCAGATCCAACTAGTTAGTAAATGATATTCAGAAAGGCAAATCTTAAAAAAAAAACAACAAAGCAAAACAACTAATCCTTCTCCTTTTAAGCCTACCCACTAAAATGATAAATGGGATTAAGTTGTGGATGTCCTAAAACCCTAGCAACCCATTAATGTAAAAATACATGAGTGTTTGTATATATAAGCCAAAACTTCTCCCTAGATCCAAACAATGCATCTCACTTAGTGACTGACAGTCTAAAAAGGTAGCTGAAGAATGTGTGCTCATAAATGACAGATTTAATGTACTCCCAGCATCCCACTGTCATCTAACCTTATAAAATTTCTATCTGCTAAGTCTAATGACTCGGCTCTTTATCTCAACCAACCAACTACTATTGCCAAAACTGGAATACAAAGCCAGAGACAGCACTTGCAGTTACATCTGAGAGATAAATTGATTTGTTTCAAATCTGATTTTTTTAACATGCAGTCACAAAAGAAAGTAAACAAAATTACATTTTTTACAAAGGGTCTAAACTATAAAATATATAAGTTGAAAATAACATCAGCAAAAAATCCCAACACTAGGAATAACCTAACAACTGTAAATGTTAAAATCAAAACAATTTGGATATTTTTAGTAACCCAGAATTTGATTCAGAAAGAAAACTGAAACTATGTTGATATTATTTGGAGTTTCCTATTTTTAACCATAATAAATTCTGCAGTATTATCATTGGGTTATTTATATAAGAGCATTTAAATACTAGGCTAGCTTCTTCCTGAGATTCTGTTAGCATCTGAGCATCTTCTATCATCAGTGGACAGGTCCCCAAAGTTTGTGAACTACTTATAATATTACTAAACTAATATAATTCGGCAGGTAAATATGCTGGGTAAAACAATTAATGCAGTCCAAAGAAAAATTATTTGGATATTACCCAAGTCACCGCTTGCCCTCCATAGCATACTGGTATACAGCGGAAGAAAACACAGATTCACATTCATTCTTTATGGTTTTCTATGTTTCTCAAATGATAGAATACAATTCATTTATCTCTTTAAAAAACCAGGGCACCTGGTAGGTAAAAAAGATGTTCAAAGGAGAAAGGTACCAATAGACAAAAAAGAAAGTGAGAGATCAAGCTTTAGGAAAGAATATAAATGAGTAACATATTTATTCTTCAAATTGAAAAAATCTTCCAAATAACATTTTAACATTTTTTAATATATTTGTCTACCAAATAACTTTTGTCTTTTAATTAGGTCTTTAAAAAATCACTTGAATAATATAAAACCAATGTTATTAATGAAAAGAAAGTACAAGTCAATGTAATTCTGAAAAGAATAACAATTATATACTAGTTTATCAGAACAGTATGTTGCTAAAAAACAACTGTCCTAATAAATACTCCTTGAGTACATTAATGACTTTGAGTACATAAATCTGATACATTAAAAAAGAAATGGCATCATTCATACAGTAACTAGATCAAAGAAATTTACTTATTAGAAAAGACAGAAAAACTGCATCTTTCAGCTATTTTTCAAGTTTTTATTTATATACTCAAATTCATCCAGTTTTCAAAGCAGTTCCCAAAATATTTGAAGAAATACATTTTTAAAAGCATGTTCATTTCAGTAGTAACCCATTTGTTACTAAACTCACATTTACTGAATATTATGTGCCAGCATGAGAGAGAGATGGGATAAGGAGACAACTAGGTACCTTCCTGCCCTCAAAAGAGTGACAATCTATTAGAAAGATATACCTGCATCATCATCTCAATTACTCATGGAGAAAAATTTGTCATGATCTAGTAAAAATTTGAAAATATAAATATCTTAGCTCCTTATTCAATTACATTTTTAAGCATTAGAAATAAGCACAAGAGACTTGCACAGAGTTTTATTGCAACACTGCCTATGATGGTAAAATACTGGAAGCAATCTAAGCAAATATCCTTCAATAGGAAATTAATAAGCAAGGCATATATATATATATATATATATATATAGAACACTAACAATTAAAAAAGAATGAATTATACATGTGTTATGGCTAGATCTCATAAACAAGTTAAAAGAAAAAGTGAAAATTACATATTGATATATACTGTGTGAGACTATTTAACCAAATAACATCAGATATAAATTATATGTGACTATAAATTAAACAATACTACATTGTTGTTCATGATATCATGTATTTTAAAGTTTTTTTTTTTTTTAATGTTTAAAGCATTTTGGATCATCATAGTTATTTGCCTCTAAAAGGGAATAGTGAGATGGCATTGGAGGCAAAACAAGACTTTATTTGCTTTACTCATTCAAGAAAAAGAACCAAATTAACAAAATGTGAAAAACTCAGACAACTGTAATAACATAAACAATAAAATATTTACATTAAAAATAAATAATTGTCAATGTCTGGGCAATGGGCATATAGATTTTACTACTCTTTTTAGTATTCTGTATTTTCCCTAATTTCTCAAAATTTAAAAAATAGTCCTGGCTAGTGTGGCTCAGTGGACTGAGTGCTGGCCTGCAGACCAAAAGGTCACCAGTTCAATTCCCAGTCAGGGCACACGCTTGGGTTGAGGGCCAGGTCCCTGGTTGGGAGCCGGTGAGAGACAGCTGGTCAATGTATGTCTCACACATTGATGTTTCTCTCCCTCTTTCTTCCTTCCCATCTCTAAAAGTAAATAAAATCTTTAAAAAATATTTTTAAATAACTTAAAAACCCAAAAATATGATCATGTTTCCCATTTGGTGAAATTCCATGATATAATCCCCAATACCTAGACTCAAGAAACTTAACAACTTGGTCCCTATCTTCCTTTACAGACACAAATATGAACACTTCTCCTACCCACCCTGCCTGTACAGCTCTTACTGTAACACCCACCGCTTATTAAACATTCCACATATTTTCCTTATGGCTATCTTTGTTAATGCTATTTCTCCCAATTGCAATCACTTTCCCCCCCAAAATGATGTTTCCTTGCTTCACAATCACCATATCACTATATATCAATCAAGACCCAGTTCAAATATCACCTACCACTTATAGGAATCCCTGATACCTCTTTTATCTCTCACACAAGCAACTACTTTTATGATTGACACTTCCATCACACTTAAGCCTAGAGTAAGATCTCTCCTCTTCAGCAATATAATTCTTGTAATTCCTCAACACCTCTCGTATGTGGCTGGCACATAGTAGGTATTCAAATGTTCACTAAACTGAATGAACATTTGAAATAGTGTTAAGGAACAGAATAGAAAGTTATCATTTCAGCCGTAGCTAGTGTGGCTCAGTTGGTTGGATGTCATCCTGCAAACCAAAAGGTCATGGGTTTGATTCCCAGCCAGGGCACGTGCTTGGGTTGTGGGCTCTGTGCTCTGCCCTCATCTAGGCACTTGCAGAAGGCAGAAGGCAATCAATTGAGGTTTCTCTCTCACATCAATGTTCTCTCCCTTTCTTTCTCCCTCCCTTTTCCTCTCTCTAAAATAAAATATTTTTTTAAAAAGAAAGTTATCAGTTCATTAATCCATTAAAATTTCTGTTAGATGTGCTGGACAAAAATGAAATGGTATTAGCATCTGAATCCAAATTTCACAAAAAATGTAAAATAGTATAATTTTGCAAAGTAAAAATTGTTACATAATGAGTACAATTCTGTTAAAGTTAATTATGTTCCTATTTGTACATAAGATAACATTAAACATTATCTTGAAGACTGTTTCCTTATTTGATAATTTTACTAATTTTCCTAGAAAAGATTCTAATATACCTCCACTGGTATTTACAGCTTGCCCTAAAATCAGTTATCCTAGCAAAGAGATCTGCTCCTACTAACAGTTAACTTCTTCCTTTGATGTCTCACACTACATGTCCATGTCTTAAAGGGCGATAATACCCTTTGGAAATTACTGCTTGGTTCAAAGACATATGGATTAGCTCCATCAGTAATGTATCCATGTAATCAAAGGAGCTTGGAGACAAAGGTTTGGGAATCTAACAGATTTGGGTTGCAGCCTTGACTTTGACACTGATTTGTTGTTACTTAACCTCTTTAGGCCTCTATATACTCATCTGTACAATGGAATAAAAAAAATAAGCTACCACATATGGAAGTTTGAGGATTAATTGTGTAAAATTTCACAGTGCCAGGTACATTATAAATACTCAATAAAAGGTAACTAGTATTAAATATGTTTAAAAATCAAAAAGCAACAGCAAAACCCTGACATGTAGTATACATAAGCAAAATGAAGATCAGTATCTTCAGGTCCCCTTTGTTAGAATGCCACATTCATGAATCACTGTTTACTGAAAACTACCACTCTGTGAAAGTAAATGCCTCCTCTATTAAGAGAGGAAAGGGCAATGAACGCAGATATCTACCCTGGGAGAATCTGGAGGCTGAAGTGAAAACGGACTCCCTCACAAATGTAAATTATTTATGTTGGAGATTACAAGTAAACTCACTTCACAAGGAGTGCTTGAGAAATAAGATATCAGGAGTGCAGTGGGAGAATTGAGGGGAGTGAGGGCCAAAACCTTTGACATGAACTCTAAGTGGAAAAGTAAATGAATGAAGAAACATAAGCCTTCATACAGTACATACTGAATTAACTACTGCTATTTAAGCTCTGATGTAAATATTTACCTTACATAACCCAGTTGATGATAACATAATTACTAGTCTACTTATTTGGCTACTGCAAGAACCTCAAATCACAGCAAGAAGCAAAAAGAAATTAAACTGTAGATAGCTAATGGGTGAAATAAGAACATAGTAGATGATATTGGTCACTGATACAGCCCAATTCAAATTGGCAGACTTCAGAAATAAACTCTGGTAGGAAGTGGAAGAAGTTATCTTTATTGAAGATCCCTTATGTTTGGGACTATGAAACACATTTGGTACTTTACCTCTTAATCTCATTTAATCTGATCCTCATAAGAGCATTTTCAAAGTAGTTTTATATCCTTTCTACAAATAAGGAAATGAATGCACAAAATATAAGATAACCCAAATCACATGAGTAAGAAACACAAGATCAAGGCACAATCTGTTCAGTTCAATTCAAACATAGTGTTTGCCTTAATCACCCCCTAAATGCTTCCAGCATGGAAGAAGAAAGAAACCCTGGAAGTGACTTTAGATCCTACCTTATCTGTGTAAGCCTCCAAAAGATAATAAAATTAAAAACAGTAAAAAATCATGTTACAAATAATGTTGTAAAAGCAGCCAAAGGAGTCTAGGAGATGTCAAAGAATTATAACACTAGTAAAATAATTATTCACCTGGAGGTTGAAATAAAATAAAAGGTCACAATTAACTTTCAGAAAATCAAGTTTTAATCAGGAAACATTTATTATTTCCCTAAAACGTTCTAAAATCTATTCATAATGCATTAATACTTTCTTGATAATACAGAAAATCTATACTAGTTCACAACTCAGCTTTACCAAGTAGAAGGTATTTTTTAAAAAATACACACAACACATACAGATATAATATCAAATATGATGACCAGAGGACTCAGCATGGAAGCCATTTTCATAATAATTTATAAAATCCTAGTACAGTACTTTAAAACATCAGATTGGATAACAAATAATAGATAACCTCTCTGGCCCCATCATTTTACAGGAGAATAGAAAGCTGCCCAAACAGTTCCTCTGTTTAGAGAAACAGACTCTAAAACAAAGAAAGTAAAGAAGCAGAGAGAATATATTTAATGAAGTTCCTAGATCATCAGTAACTATACACACAAATTAAATATGCCTTTAAAATAACTTCGGAGCAGGCATTGCTCAGAAGTGGTATGCAAGCTATCATAAGGAGCAGGGAAACAGTGTATATGACATACTAGACCCTCACTATAGTTGTATTCCTCACATCTACTTTTAGATTCTATACAAGTGTTTTAAGTTGAATGTAAAATACATTTATGTAGGTACATGACACCTGTACAACTCAAAAATGACTAAAACAGAAATTAATTCTCTTTTGAAAAGATTTTTTTTTAAAGATTCTTAGATGTAAATCCTAACTCTTTGCCACACCGTAATTCATTTGAGTCTTAAAATGCCAAGTCACTGTCCTCAATTTCCACGTGAATAATCGTCTTCCTTCTGGTAAACACAGGCATCCTTACTCTATTATAAAGTTTATCTTACTTTAATTAGTGCCACAAACAATAATGTTTGAATATCTTGGCTTTGTGAAAAACATCAAGTTCATCTTTTAACATTCTAGCTGCAACCAATACTTCAAATTATTTTAATAAAATATTTTACCACTGCTCTGGCTGGTGTGGCTCAGCAGTTGGGTGTCATCCCACAAACCAAAAGGTCAGGGCACATGTCTGGGTTGCAGGCCAGGTCCCCAGTTGGGAACATGAAAGAAGGAACCATTGGATGTTTCTTTCCTTCTCTTTCTCCCTTCCTTCCCCTCTCTATAAAAATAAATAAATAAAAATTTAAAAGTTTTTACCATTAAAACCACCTAAAGAACAAAAACTTTAAATAAACCATAATATCTGCAAAAACTGTGTAAAAACATTGTTATCTTTTTAGTTATATCAAGGACACAAAAAGCTATCACTGAAATATACAAAGACAATGCTGCCATCTAAAGGCCAAGGTATAACATGAAAAAAGTATACTCAGTCAAATACTGTCAATGTATAAAAACAACCAATTTGATATTCTAAAGTCAGCAAAGTTTATATTTAAATAAAAACACTATGCTATGATACTACATAGCACAGATGTTACAGACTACACAATGGAACTCGAAAACTCTTTTGAGAAAATTCACTTTTTAATAAGATAATTAGCAAAACAATATGGCTAACAATTAACATCTGCACAGGTCAAATACTGTTGGCATCCTTCAGACATTATATTCTCCTAAGTATTTCTATCAGTTGTTAATTTAAAATAGTTTCCTGTTTAATAATGTCTATATTTCCTGTTTGTAATTACATATAAAATATAAATAGCATAGATATTACTTGCCTTTAACCAGACCACAATTATTTCTACTTACCCTATTTAAAATATTCATTGCTAAATGACTAATAACAACACTTCTCAGACTTAAAACAACCCAACTACTTAAAATTATAGTTTTGCAAGTAATTCAAATAGTCTTCCTTACTTTATAAATTCCAAAACTACAAAGCAAAGTTCCTATGGGAGGTTATCAATAATGCAATTGTCCAATATAAAGAGTTCAAAGTATTCTAAATTTTATTTTCTAAGAACCTTCAATTGAAAAAAAACTTTATTAAACTGAATTTTCTTTAATATCTGGCAAAATTATTTTAAATTTTCAATGAAATCAAATATTTACTGAATAGCCCTATATACAAAACTGTTTCCCTTGGTATTTAAGTATATAACAACTTTCTAATGGACAATATTAGGAAAAAGCTAACATGAACATAACTAGAAACTTCAAAACAATATATAGTTTTAAAAAAACATACAGTTAATTCCTTTGGAAAACCACTGACTAAAATTTTTAATGTACCAAGAAAAATGTTTCTCTGTATTTACTCAACAAGAAAACAAATATTACTCACTCAACAAATGTTCCCATTATGTGCTAAATACAAAAAAAAAAAAAGTTGGGTTTACTGTCTTTTATCTTGAGTGAAAAGTGGAAACAACCAACCAATAAATATAGTGATAATCTCATAAAAACCACTAGTTTTTAGCAGAGTAAGGAGGGGATAAAGAGAGTGGGTATCAAATCTGCAACGTAGGTATGTGCCCTGACCAAGAAAAGAACCCCCAACCTTTTGGTGTACGGGTTGATGCTCCAACCAACTAAGCCACACAGCCATGGCTTTTCGTAGCCTCTTATGGGTCAGAGTTCGTACTAGACAATTTAAGGTCATTATGTCATTTAATCATCAAAGCCACTGTGTGCAAAAAGACAAGTATTAACCTCATTTGTTAAGTGGGGTTCAGACATAAGCGCTTAAGTAACTTTCCCAGAATCATAAAGCAAGTAAGTAGATACCAGGATTCAAAATTCAGTCTCTCTAACCAAGACATTATTCCCTCTACAAGGTCATACTGCCTCAGGAGTGATTATTAAGCTTGTACTAAATGTAGTAAAGAGAAAAGTGAAACATTTTTACTATATAATTCCAGAGACAAGTATAATTCTATGTAGTAATAAAAGCATTTACTCTTAATTCATAGTGTTCCAATTTTTCTAACTGAAATATTTTTAAAATAGCATTATCTCACTTGAATTGCTGATGATTCAAGGAAACTTTCAAAACCTACATTAATATATGAGATGTATTTATCATTTTTTATAAATTCTAAGAAGAAACAAAAGATCTCTTTATTTTGGAGATACAATTAAAAAGCGAGTCTTCTTTGGCCCTGAGCGGCATGGCTCAGTTGGTTGAATACTGCCCAGCAAAGTGAATGGTCTGTAGTTCTATTCCCAGACAGGGCATATGCCTGGGTTGTGGCTACAGTCCCTGGATGAAACATGCGTGAAAGGTAATGGATCACTGTTTTTCTCACACATCCACGTTTCTCTCCCTCTCTTTCTCCCTTCCTTCTCCTCTTTCTAAAAATAAATAAAATCTTTAAAAGAAGTATTTGTAAATATGCTATGTATTTAAGACAACCCTGACTATTTTAACTTTTTTGATTATCATCCAAGGTCATGCTCATTGATTTTAGAGATAGTGGAAGGAAGGGAGAGAAATATCGTTGCAAAAGAGAAATATCAATTGGTAGCCTTTCATAGGCACCCCAGCTGGGGACCACACCTGCAACCTAGGCATGTGCCCTAACTGGAAATCAAACCCATGACTTTTTGGTTTATGGGACAGTGCTCCAACCAACTGAGCCACACTGGCCACAATAACATTGCATATTTTAAAGTGCACCTTTATTCAGCATTGAAAACCCTATTAGTACCTCCCTAGTGACAACTTTTTCTGTTAACTTGTACTGTGTATCAATCAAATCAAAATTAAATGAATTTTGAATATTATTCAGCCATATAAAAGAAATGAAGCTCTGTCACATGCTAAAACAGGGATGAACCATGAAAACATTACGCTAAATGAAAGAAGCCAGACACAGAACACCACATACGGGGTAATTCCACTTATATTAAATGTCTAGAACAGGCAAATCCATAGAGAGAGAAAGTAGATTACCAATTGCCAAGGGCTGAAGGAAGGATAAATGGAGAATGATGGCTAAGGAGCACAGTTTTTTTTCATGATAATAAAAATATTCTAGAATTAGTGAGGATGACTGCACAATTTTGTGAATATACTAAAATCACTGAATTTACACTTTAAAATTGAATTTTATGATATGTGAATTATATCTCAATAAAATTAAATGGTTTTAAATACATTACATATAATATATTAAGTATAACTAAGTTACACATATGTGAGCTTAAAATATAAAACCTATACAGTATTCCCTCATTTATCGCGGGTATTACATTCTAGACCCCTCCACCCCCCGGCAACAGGTGAAAATCCACGAAGCAGGAACCTTACATTTATTTTAGTATTTATATATATTTTAAGGCTTTATAAGCCCTTCCCACACACTTATAAACCATTCCCAGTCCCTTATTAACCTTTCCCATTCCCTTATTAACCTTTTCCACACTTTTATAAACACTACTTATGTTCTTAAACATATTCTACTCTCTTAAACCTACGTAACTTTAACAACATACATATACAGTACCGCAAAATCCCACATTATAGTGAAAAATCCGCAATAAATAATTAAATATAATATTTTTAAAAATCCCGTGATACAGTGAGGCTGCGATAAGTGAACCATGATACAGAGAGGGACTACTGTATAGCAACCAAGATTATCTGCCTCAATTTATTGAATCACCATTTTTCACCATACTTAGTGAAAGGTTGTGTTTCACAAGTGTATATCTGTCAGAATATTTAAAAAATCCAAACTATTTGACATTATTACAATCTCTAGGGGAATCAGAAAGGACTACAACCACACACTTACGTTTTACAACCAAAATTTAATTTTTTCCAATATATCTGAGTTAGCTGACTGTCATGCAAGGACCACATACAAGCACCTATAAAATCAGAGGATCAACTTGTAAAACCATTGTTTTGAGAGAATTCTTGCTATTAAGTAGGATTTGCCTCTAAACCACCAAAAAGTAATAATAATAAGCATATGAAAATTTACAAGGTAAATTATAAGGAATTTAAAAGTTAGAAACAAAATCAAAAACACAAGGATAATATAAGTACTTACTAATTTGTTTTCCTGCATGTATATTCTCTGTAATTTCAGACAGCCCTTAGCTATGACGACCATGCCTTCATCAGAGATCTTGTAACACTGGCCGAAATGAATATCTTTCAGTTCTCTGCATTTTGAGCCCAGCTGTGAACAAAAAGATTTGGCTAAATGCTTAGAAAATAACAAAGGTAACATATATCTGGTAAAATTTCCATATTATTTTAAAAACAGCCATACCAAAGTTATATAATTGTTTATAAACTACTTTTAAAATAAAACACAAGCAATCTATCATTTCAAATAGTATTGTGTAAGCCTTTCCATCTTCTAATCTAACTTCTTGCTTCAACTACCTCCCATTACATGCCCACCTAAGTACTTCGATTGCTTAAGACCTCAAATGCACACCTTTATTTCTGAGTCTTTATAGCAATTATAGTGTTGCACTGAGTGGAACACCAGTCCAAGGCATAAAAAAAAGGCCCAAGAAGTAAAACAAAGGACCAGTGAGTGAAAGAATTTAATTCATGAGATTCTAGTTCTACTTCTGAATGTCCCAGTAAATCATTTCTCACCTTTGGCACAACCACTCTGTGAAAAAGGAAAAAGTTTGAGCATGCTATGGCTAACATTCTACGAGTACTTATTCACCTACTGTAATGCATAAACTAAAAATAAAAAAGGAATAGTGATTTTCTGACTGAAATCCCAACTGCACCTGAGGTAACTGATGAACAAGCACAATGTTCCCATTTAAAAACATTATGTATCAACAAAGAACAAATTATATATATTTCTTTTCAAAATCTACAGTGGAGATTAGATCAAAGAAAATTATAAATGCTGTTTTATGAGTATTACATATGCAGAGAGTCATATGTAAAAGGAGAAACTTACTTTAGAAACAACCTGTATATCAAAAATTAGCAAAAAGTTACATAAAAACAATTAAAACACAGTTTTGGCAAGGGTTCAAAGTATGAACTTTGAACTGGTTAGAGTGTAAATTAATAATAAAAATTTCCCAGGATGGCTACTTAACCATAAATTTAAAAAATTATTTTTAAATGTGCCTGAAAAATGCATGACTCTGCTTCTAAATATTTACTTAAAAATTAACTAAAGAGGAATGGGTAATTGGATAGATATGTAGTAAAGTAAGCATACTAAAATATTAATTATATAGTCTAAGTAGAGGATCTGTGTTTACTGTAAAATTCAAATTTTCCATATATTTAAATTTTTTAATAATAAATTGTTGGAATAATCAACTAAAGGTGTGTTGTAAAGATTTAGCTAAGAAAAATTAACAGAATGAATTTTTTAATTTTTATATATATTTACTGATTCCAGACAGAGGAAGGGAGAGAGAGAAACCTCCTTGTGAGAGAAACATCTCTTGGTTGCCTCCTGCAGGTGCCCCAACCAACGACCAAGCCCACAACTAAGGGACGTGCCCTGACTGTGAATCAAACCTGCGACCTTGGGGTTTATGGGACAACACTCAACCAACTGAGCCACACCAGCTGGGCCAGAATAAAATCTTTTTTTTAAAACAGTAGGAAAAAATCTAAAGGTATAAATTAGGGTCCATTCATAAGATTATTATATAGTCATTAAAATTGAAGTAAGCACTTAAATTAGAAAGTAAGTGATTTCAGCTATTTTTCTAGGGATGGTGATACATATAAACTATGTATCTAAACATACACTACACTATAACCAATTATATATTCCACAAGATACATAAACTCCACGATGATAAAAATTTGTTTAGTTAACTAATGTATCCCTGGTACCCAGTGTCATACACTTAGTTGATACTTAGTAAATATTTGCTGAATGAATGAAAGGTTGATCAGACTAACACACTATAGAAATCACTTTGAAAAATGTGGACAAATATAGGAAACCATGATTATGGTCTCATGTTTCAGTTAATTCAAGAGTTCTAAATTGAGTCCATGGGTAGAAATCAGAGATTACAGAAAAGTGAATGAGAAAAAAAATACATTTTTATATTCTCATACTATCCTCTAAATCAACTTTAGCCTTTCTGTCACTCATGAATATAAGAGAAAAAACAAAACAGTATTTAGCAGTATATGGGACTTGGTAAACAACAGAAATCAAGGACAATTTTATATATTACTGTTGTTGCAGATACAATGAAATGTCATTTTTGCTCATCAGTATTCATCAAGTTCCTTAAGATACCTACCAGATCTTATAATGCATTAAAAGGCACACATATTTCTAGAACAAATGTACAATGGCACATTATTTATACCTGAGAAACCTGAATTTAAATCAATTGTGGGGAAAGCACAGAAGCAACTTGATAATCCCTACAGAATCGCCGATAGACTCACAAATGTCTGCCGTGAGGGCAAGGTTGGTGCTAAAAACACAGAATTCTTTAAAGTCTGCTTTAGCGTTAACCACCCGACCATCTCCCATTACTGCACAACCTGAACTTGCCATTCTCCCACAATAGTAAAAGAGTGGAGTTCAATTGGGAGAGCAAAAAATATAGGGTCTTCAGACTGGGATACACCATTCATACCAGAGAGCAGAAGCACACTGCTGAAAATGTGGGCACAATGTGAAAGCTTATACAGTGAATATGGAAGAACTCAAAAAATTAACTCTATAAAATGTTCCATGATGAAAGGTTACAGATATCCAGACTGAAAGGGCTGACTCATGTGTTCACTTCAAATGACAAAAATAGACTGATGCCAAGGCAAATCATCACAAAATTACAGAATTATGAGTATAAAAAGAGATTCTACTGACTTTCAGAGAGAAAGAGATTTCATACAAAGGATTAAGTTGTTTTTTTTTTTTTTTTTTTAAGGCATCAAACTAATTAAAAATAACATTGAACCCTGGCTGGTGTGGTTCACTGGATTAAGCACCAAACTGTGAATCATGGGGTCACTGGTTTGATTCCTAGTCAAGGCACATGCCTGGGTTGCGGGCCAGGTCTCCGGTTGGGGGCATACGAGAGGCAACCCTGCACTGATGTTTCTCTCCCTCTCTTTCTCCCTCCCTTCCCCCTCTCTAAAAATAAATAAAATCTTTTGAAAAAAAAAAAAATAACACTGAAAGGAAATAGGTCAATGCCATCAAATCCTAAAGGAAAATTATTTCACACCTAAAATTCTATACTCAGGATTCAGACTATAAATTAAGTGTAAGGGTAGAAAAAATACATTTCAGACATGCAACTTCTTAAAGATTTATCTCTCATATATTCTTTATCAAGAAACTATTGCTGTAACATGATGATACACCAAGAGAAAGAAGACATGACATCTGAGTAATAGAACATCTAACATAACAGCAAGATGAGGAATGCCTTAAGGATAATGGTGAAGATAAGATACTAAAATGACTACTAATGCAAGAGTACAAGAAGTCCATCATGGAGCCTTCAGACTATGCCAGGAAAATCTGCTTAAGGAGATAAATTTTGATTAAGCATCTACATATAGATAAACTGATACAAGTAGGAAAATGCTTTTGGCTCCATCAGTGTAAAAACTACAAAAACTAAACAAGCTTTTTCCAATCTGCCATCTGCAGTGGAATCACTGCCAAGATGCAGATTTTCATTAAAACCCTTACAAGGAAGACCATCACTCTTGAGGTTGAACCCTCATACACAACAGAAAATGTAAAGGCCAAGATCCAAGAATTCCTCCTAATCAGCAAAGACTGATCTTTGCTGGCAAGCTACTGGCAAGCTACTGGCAAATTGATGTAGTTTGTCTGACAACAACATTCAAAAGGAGTCCACTCTTTATCTTGTGTTGAGACTTCACAGTGGTGCTATGAAAAGGAAGAAGTCTTAGTCTACTCCCAAGAAAAATAAGTATAAGAAAAAGAAGATTAAGCTGGCTATTCTGAAATATTACAAAGTGGATGAGAAAGACAAAATCAGTTGCCTTCGTCAGAAGTGCTTTCAGATGAATGTGGTGTTGGAATTTTTATGACCAACCACTTTCACAGACATTATTGTGGCAAATGTCTGATCTATTGCTTCAACAAACCAAAAGGCAAGTAATTTTATTTGGGTTAATAAAAGACAGAAACAAAAAAAATAAAAATTTACTGAAGGGGAGAAAAAGACATTTGTTAATTTCAATAAAAACAAAATTCTACAGAGAAAAAGATAGGTACATAATTATAAAATGTAAACACTGAATACTTATTTAACCAAAATTATAATAGAATTATGTTGGGAAAATGAAAGGAAAGAAGACAGGGAAGGATAAATGAGCTAAATGCTCAACTTCCATAGCAAGAAATTAGTATAGATGTTCTAAAGCAAATAAATCAAGAAAATACACACATAGAAGGAAAATGCTTCTTCTCTACCACTGCTTACTTCTTCCGGAGGAAGTTCAATTCATCTAATTCCTGGTCTCTTCACTGCTTAGTTTGTATTTAATAAATTATGTATGTTCAGCTAATTTCTACTCTTCATCTTGGGAACAAACTATTCACAGGAAGCAAGCAATCTCCACTTCTACAGAGGCAGGCCACTCTGCTGGACTGGCCTTCCTGATGATAAGTGAGTCAGGCAGCCAAACTACAGCATTGAGTCAGCAATCTCATTTAACTTTATTACTAAGCAACATTTTCCAATCTATCTTTTCTGAATAATCGAGTTGATACTTTTCCTCTGTCACTATTCCTTTATTTTATTTGCCAACTTGATCAGATTCTAGGTACCATACTTAGGGCACCATAGAAGAATAGAATCTAGCCCTGTCTGGTGAATGCTGCCCTGCAAACCAAAAGGTCGCCAGTTCAATTCCCAGTCAGGGCACATGCCTCGTTGCGGGCCAGGTTCCCAATTGGGAGCATGTGAGAGGCAACAAATCCATGCCTCTCATGTACTGATGTTTCTCTTCCTCTCTTCCCCTCTCTCTAAAAATAAATAAAATCTTTAAAAAAAATACAATCTACATAAAAGGCATGAATAAGAGGGAGGAGCAAGGGGGGGGAGAACTGTAATAGAAAAATAAATAAAAATAATAAATTTTTTAAAAAGGCATGATCTTAAGACATCAGCATATGAAGACAGGTTGGTAGGACCTCATGTAAAGATAGGTCAAGTCATACTGCTGCAGCCTGGGAGAGAGATTTAAACTGATTGCATCTAGTTTTGACCTTAGCAAGCGGGTTTGGTGGCTTTGTCTACAAACAAACAACTTTCCATAGATGTAGGGGCCGCATGAGTAGCCATACACAGATAAGGACCACGTGGCTGACCTCAACAGATATTAGCAGCATGGGACCTAAGCAACTTGTTAGGGAAAACTGCCTTGTTTATAATTATAATTACTGTCATTTAGTCTCACTGCAGAAACTGATGTTCTGTTTTAGAAACCATCATGGGATGTAATAGTCAAGACTGCATATGCATCAGTGCCTATCTATACTAATCACCATTACCCCAACCATAAATGCCCTAATGTTCCAGACTATCCAGGCACTAGACAATCATTATACCCAGTGTATTTCCCAGGTTTGCTGATGTTCAAATCTCTCAATGCTGCAACCATCTGTCCATCATCCACAAAAAAACATTCAGGGGACATCAACCAAGCCCTATTTGAATATCCGTGTCAATATGCCCTGAATGTAACACAATTAGTCATCTATCTGAAACACAGTAGTAGTAGTAGTAGTAGTAGTAGTAGTAGTAGTAGTAGTAGTAGTAGTAGTAGCAGCAGCAGCAGCAGCAGCAGCAGCAGCAGCAGCAGCAGCAGCAGCAGTAGTATAATTCTTCTAAATACAGCATTCTTTATCCAGGAAAAGAGTGCTAAAGACATTGTAGGTCCGGCTCTAACAAAATAGAAAGATCTTTTTTTTTTTTAGATTTTTTTTATTATTTATTTTTAGAGAGAGGGGAAGGGAGAAAGAGAGGGAGAGAAACATCAATGTGAGAGAGAAACTTTGATCAGTTCCCTCTCGTATGTGCCCCAGCCAGGGAAAGAACCCACAACCCAGGCATGTGTCCTAACCCAGGAATCAAACCAGCGACGTTTCACTTTGTGGGATAACACCCAACAAAGTCACACCAGTCAGGGGCAAAGTGGACAGATCTTGAAAAGAGCCCTGGCATCCAACTGAGACACCAAATGGGTAGTACTACAGAGTAAGAACCAGACTCTAGAGCAGCGGTTCTCAAGCTGTCGGTCGTGACCCCTTTGGGGGCCGAACAACCCTTTCACAGGGGTCGCCTAAGACCACCGGAAAACACATATATAATTACATATTGTTTTTGTGATTAATCACTATGCTTTAATTATGTTCAATTTGTAACAATGAAAATACATCCTGCATATCAGATATTTACATTACGATTCATAACAGTAACAAAATTACAGTTCTGAAGTAGCAACAAAAATAATTTTATGGTTGGGGGTCACCACAACATGAGGAACTGTATTAAAGGGTTGTGGCATTAGGAAGGTTGAGAACCACTGCTCTAGAGTAAGGTCTTGTCTAGACCATCCAAGTTAAACGGGGTTGGGAAAGACCTTGGGCTTTTCACTGATCTATCATATTCAAGCATAAAACTGAGTGTAAACAAGATCCAGGTGATAATCCTATAATTGCAATGCCATTAAAAAATATATATCAACATCTGGATTCCAGACCAGCATGTAAAGAACTTACAAGCTGTCACTCCATTCTAACAATAAATAAAAAGCTAAACAAACTGAAAAATCAACATCACTTCTTATATTCATCAGAAATTAAGATTACAGGGAACACCACTGCCCCCAAAACTGGAGAGACAAAAAATTGGATGCACAAAATCACAACTTGCCAGAGCAGAAACCAACTAGAACAAAACTCCCTCTGCAGGAACTAGTGCCAGGGTGGGAAACCCCAAACTGTAACTGATCTCCTCCAGTATCAAATAAATAATTTACTCTCATTTTATCCTAGCAAAACATCAGTACCTAAAGAATCTACTAACACCTCAAAATTACCTGAAGAATACTTTATACCCTACCAAAGAACATTGTGAAATGCTAAGTTATCATCAGGTAATAATACCTATCTGGTCGATGTTGACTGGATGCGTTATCACCACTCACCTTGGTTAGATACTGGAAAACAGCCTCCCTAAGGCCCTTCCAGGTAATGGAGGTTACCAGCTTTGTGGAATTTCATCTCTAACAAGACCTCTCCATTCACACCCAGCCTATACTTCATTGTTACTTGTACCTGGCACTCTATAATTCTAACTCTCATTCTTCACCCAAGTAAATGGGTAACCTAAAACACAGAACTCTAGTATGTCATTTAAGATGTTACAGATAAAAATTCTATACCAGTCAGGGTCCCAAGGCAAAATACAAGTCAGATGACTAGTAACAGAAACTCTCCTCTAACTCAAGAAGAACAATGTGTCAAGGGCACCCACCAGTCAATCCTGAAAAAAAGTGTTTAATGAAAAGGGTGTAGCCACTTCACTTAGAAGAAGCCAGTCTAGCCCTGGCTGATGTGGCTCTGTGGAGAGAGTGCTGGCCTGCGATCCAAAAGTTCTCTGGTTTGATTCCCAGTAAGGACACATGCCTGGGTTGTGGGCCAGGTCCCTAGCTGGGGGTGTGGGAGAAGCAACTGACTGACATCAATGTTTCTCTCCTTTTCTACCTGCCTTCCCCTCTCTCTAAAAATAAATAAATAAAATCTTTATAAAAGAAGCCAGTCTATGCTCCCATTAAGCCATGGTTCATTTTGGCAGTAACTAAACTGTAAATAAACTAGAGTAAGTAATATATAGAAAATGGGTTGTTCTTGATTCATCCTTTTCTTATTTAAAATAATTATTCAAGATTATTTACAAATTTACTCAAAAACATCCAAAGGTATTTTTCAAATGTTTCTATAAGATGTTGGGAGGTGATTTTACCAGCACCTCAAATTTTAATTAAAATTTTGCATACTACCTTTGAGAATTTACAAAAGAAATATGTTTTAAGAAGCCATCTGTTGTTACTAGGTTACTTTTATAATAAAACAAACACTTTAGGAAGAGTAAACTTCAATTGACAAAGAAGCCAGACAACTGAAACCACAAGATGGGACCCACTGTAAAAAAAATAAGGATTGATCTTCCAATGTCACATGAAAGCTGCTCAAAACCAATATTAAGAAAACATTCTTAAAACGTCAGGTGTGCCACCTTCAATAAAAGAAAGCTGTTCCTCTTACTTTCCATTCCAAATGTGTCACCGCTATAACTATTACAGACATGCAAAACAGACAGTGAACAAAACCCAATCCATAACTTCAAGTGACTTCACCTATGTTAATTGTTCTTGTTTGTAAAATGATAAAAACAAAAATTTTATAACTTGATTCATTCATTTCTTCATGTATAGCAGAATAGCACAGACTATGAGATATGGAAGAAAGCAAAGAAAACTTTCTAACTGCCACTAACTTAACCCACTTCAAGGGCTCAAATTTGAATCTTTTCCCTACATTTCTATTGTTCAATTTTCCTTGTTCAAAGACAATTCCATTCAATACAATGAAAATATATTACATAAGCTCACAAAATATGAACTAATACTATTTTTTAAATTGTATTGGCATGGTGTATAATTAAAAATCAGATCAAATGAGACTTCACAACATATACAGGATATCCACTTAATGAATCGATTACACACTGAAAAGATATTAAATTTTTAGAAAAAGCGCAAAAATGCTAATTTAACACCAATACACAAACCTTTGTTACTTATTAGTAGTATTTCAACTAAAAAAATACTGTGATTAAAACTTTTACAACTTAGCTTAAAAATATAGGAAGCTATCAAGTGTCCATCAATAAATAAATAGGGAAAAAATGTGGTTTATACAGAAAATAGAATATTATTAAGCCATAAGAAGGAATGAAACTCTGATATATACTGTAACATAGATGAACCTTAAAACATTATGTTAAGTGAAGTGAGGCAGATGCAAAAGAATATTGTATGATTACACTTACAAGAGGTACCCAGAATAGGCCTAGAATTCATAAACACATATTAGAATAAAACTTACTAGGGAGTAGTGGGAAAAGGTCAGGAGAATAGTATGTAATTCCTTAATAAGTATGTAGTTATTATTTGATAATGATGATAAAGTACTGGAAATAGATATTGGTAATGATTACACAACATTATAAATGTATTTAATGCCAGTGAATTATATACTTAAAATGGTTAAAATAACAAATTTTATGTATATTTTACCACAAAAAAATTGACACATTGAAATAGCAAATATCAAAAAAACATTCAAGGGGGGGGGGAAATGCCAAATAACAATGATGTTAGTTCCCAAACTTCTATTTTTCTAACTATAATTATAACATAAATATTACATTAAATATTAAATAAACTAGATCAAGATGGAGGCGTAGGTAAACACGCTTTGCCTCCATGCACAACTACAGCAAAAATGACAAGTACATTACAAAACAAATATCACCCAGATTTGTCAGAAAATCATACTGTATGGAAGTCTGAAAACCAAGGATTTAAAGAAGCCACATTCATCCATACAAGTAGGAGAGGTGGGGATGGGGAGAGGCACGAACAGGCTGCAGAATAGGTGGTTCCACATTCACATGTGGTGGATAAAAATTAGGAGGGATACCTTGGGAGGGAGGGATCCTAGCTTCAGACCAAAACACCCAGCCCAGGGTTCCAGCACCAGGAAGATAAGTCCCATAACTTCTGGCTGTAAAAACAAGTGGGGGTTGGGGTGCAGGAAGAAACTGCAGGATTCTCAAGAGATTTCCCTTGAAATAGGGAATAGACTGGCAATAGACTTCGAACTCATGCAGACCCACCCCCTCTGGTATTCAGCACCAGGACAACAGCTGGAAGGGCACAAGTGGCATACAAGAAGAAGGGGAGAGTACCAGGAAACTGCTTCCTCCTAGGCAATCTCCAGAGCCCAGGCAGCGGCATTTTCCTGTCTCTGACTCCTCCCCACACAGAGCCAAAAAGCTGTGAAATGGGTTGTCCCACCCTAGAGATCACTTAGGGCTCCACCCCACACAATTTACTTTTCTACAACAAGTCATGTTACAGGGAATCAAATCAGCTCTACCTAATACACAGAAACAAACACAGGGAGGCTGCCAAAATTAAGAGACAAAGAAATATGTCACAAATGAAAGAATAGAAAAAAACTACAGGAAAAGAACTAAATGAAATGGAGATAAGCAATCTATCAGATGCAGAGTTCAAAACCCTGGTGGATGCTCAAAGAAATCACTGGGTAGTGCAACGGCATAAAAAAGAGTCAGGCAGAAATGAAGGCTGCATTAAATGAAATAAAAAAAAATCTACAAGGAACCAACGAGAAAGAAAAAGCATTCAATCAGAAGAAGAAAAAAGAATTCAAAAAAACAAGGATAAAAGAAGCCTCTGAGACATCCCCAAAAGTACCAACATCTGAATCAAAGAAATGCCAGAAGGAGAAGAGGAAGAGCAAGAAATTGAAAACTTATTTGAAAAAATAATGAAATACAACTTCCCTTATTTGTTGAGGGAAATAGACATGTAAGTCCAGGAAGCACAGGGAGTCCCAAACAAGCAAGACCCAAAGAGGACCACTCCATACATATCACAATTAACATGCCAAGATTAAAGATAAAGATAAAGAGAGAATCTTAAAAGCACCAAGAGAAAAGCAGACAGTTACCTACAAAGGAGTCCCCATAAGACTGTCAGCTAATTTCTCAAAAGAAAATTTGCAGGCAAGAAGGGGCTGGTAAAAAGTATTCAAAGTGATGAAAAGCAAGGACCTACAACCTAGATTACTCTATCCAGCAAAGCTATTTAGAATGGAAGGGCAGATAAAAGTGCTTCTCAGACAAGGTAAAACTAAAGGAGTTCATCAGCACCAAACCAACAATGTATGAAATGTTGAAGGGAACTGTATAAGAAAAAGATCAAAACTATGAACATTAAAATGGCAATAATTTCATAACTTTCATCAACTGAATCTAAAAAAACAAATTATGCAAACAAGCAGAACAGAAACAGAATCAGATATGGAGATCATTTGGAGGATTATCAGCTGGGAGGGGGAAGGGTAAGAATGGAGGAAAAGATGCAGGGATTAAGAAGTAAAAATTGGTAGGTACAAAATAGGCAGGGGATGTTAATAGTAAAGGAAATGTAGAAGCCAAAGAAACTTATATGCATGACCCATGGACATGAACTAAGGGAGAATGCTGGAGGGAATGTGGGAGCATCAGGTGGAGGGGTGCAAAGGGAAAATTGGGACAACTGTGTTATTATAATCAATAAAATATATTTAAAATAAAAAATAAAACAAAATATATTTTAAAGGAAATAAGATCATACACTTCGACACTCCCCATAAAAACTGAGTATCTAAATTTGGTGTGTTGTAAATGTAAATTATGTTTAGTAAGAAGAAAAGAATCTAAAATAGCTCATTAATATTTTTATAATAATTATATATTGAAAGATAATATTTTATTTTGAATGTACTGTGCTATATAATGTATAGTATTAAAATCAATTTACCTTGTTATTTTTTAATATGGCTACAAGAAAGTTTTATATAACATGTGACTTACAATATATTTCTGTCAGATAGTGCTGGCCTGGGGAAGTCTGTGCAAACTGCCTCCTCAACTTTGCAGACAAGAAGGGACTGGCAAGAAGTATTCAAGGTGATGAAAAGCAAGGACTTACAACCCAGATTACTCTATCCAGCAAAGCTATCATTTAGAATGGAAGGACAGATGAAGTGCTTCCCAGACAAGGTAAAGCTAAAGAAGTTCATCATCACCAAGCTATTATTATAATTATAATATAAAATGTCACAGAGACTTACTTTAGAAAAAGATCAAAATTATGAACATTAAAATGACAACAAACTCACAACTATCAACAACTGAATCTAAAAAATAAAAACAAAATCCTACTAAGCAAACCAGAATAGGAACAGAATCATAGGTATGGGGATCATTTGGAGGGTTATCAGCTGGGAAGAGGAAGGGGGAGAAATGGGAAAATGATGCAGTGATTAAGAAGCATAAATAGTTGGTACAAAATAGACAGGGGGAAGTTAAGAATAATATAGGAAATGGTGAAGTCAAAGAACATATATGCACAACCCATGGACATGAACTAAAAGGCGGGGGTGGAAGGGATTACTGGAGGGAAGCGGGGTACTGGGCAGAAGAAAGCAAAGGAAAAAAATTGGGACTACTATAACAGCATAATCAATAAAATGCACTTTAAAATAATGATTTTTTTTAAAAGAACTGTTAAAGTGCTATAGTGAAATTTTTTCAGAAAAAAATAAAGTTTCTTGGCATTAAATGAAGATTCTATACAATTACATGTGGAGAATATTTTCTCTAGTCATTGGACATACCAGCTTAAAATTCTAGATATGATACCTAGGCTTTGGAGATCAAGCAGAATCAAACTTAGGCAAGTTACTTTACTCCAAGAGATTCCATTGTTCATCTTGAAATACCACATCAGTGTTGTAATGAAGAGTGAATTGGATAACATTTATGAAAGCACACAATACAATGCCTGTCAGATGAAAAGCACCCAAAACATATCTCCCTTTGCTAACTTTGATGCTAATTTAAAAAGATAATACTTAAAGCATTCTTAAACTACCTAAATATAACACATTTTGATAAAGAAGAATTTTCTCGTCTCCTTATAAACATCAATTATCATTATAAGGATAAAATGAGTGTCATGTCATCTGAAAAAGGTAGTGAATAAGCTAAGTGTGAATGAGCTCTAGAAATCCCTGGATATGTGTGTCAGCGCTATCACGTACAACTTTACCTTGGAAAAATTACTTATAATTTCTCTGTAATTGCTTTCTAATCTATAAAAAGGGAACAATTCCTAACTCACAGAGTGATTGTGTGTAAGTAGAGAAATTAAACATATGAATTGTTATAATATATAAACTGTGCCTGACACATAGTAGATGCTCAATAAAGATTACTTAAACTGCTCTTTACCTAGTTAACTAAATATCACTGAAACATGTAAAGACAGATTAGGTGAGGCTGACTTTTTCCTTTACCTTACATTAATTCAAAATCTGAAAACAATGTTATTTTCCTTTATTGTGGTAAAATACATATACTGCTAACTTTGTCATTTTAACCATATTTAGGTGTGTAATTCAGAAACATTAATGACATTTTTGGTGTTGTGCAACTATCACCACTCATTATCCAAAGCCAGAACTTTCCATCACCCCAAACAAAAACTCTGTACCAAATAACCATTCCACATTTCTTCCAGTCCCTGAAAAACCTCTTTGTACTGTCTCTATGAATTTGCCTATACAATGTATTTTAAATAAGTAGAATTATACAATCTTTGTTTTTTGTGTAAGGTTTACTTAAATTTGCATGTTTTCAAGGTTCATGCATGTGGTACCATGTAACAGCATTTCATTCCATTATATGGCTTAATAATAATAGTTCATTGTACATATAATATTTTGTATATTCATTCATCTCTTAATAAACACTTGGATTGTTTCTACCTTATAGCTATTATGAATAATGTTGCTATGGCAATTAGTGAACAAGTGTGTGTGGGGGTGTGTGTGTGTATGGAAGAACTGTTGGTTCAGATGACAGTTCTGTGTATAATCTTTTGAGGAAACACCAAACTACTTTCCAAATCAGGTGCACCATTTTACATTCCCACCAGCAATGCACAAAGGTTCAAGCTTCTTCACATCCAAAGAAATACTTTATTTTCTGGTTCTTTCTGTGTTTTTAATATCCATCAGACTAGGTGTGAAATGGTATCTCATTATGGTTGTTGATTTGCAATTCTCTGATGACTAATAATGTTGAGTATCTTTTCATGTGCTAGTCAGCCTTTTGTATCTATTCTTTGGATGTCAATTCAAGCATTTCGTCCACTCTTCGACTGATTTTTTGGTGGAGTATTTTTGTTTGTTTTTGTTGAGTTATAGGGGTTCTTTATCTTCTGGGTATTAAACACATATATATATATATATATATATATATATATATATATATATATATATATGATTTTCAAATACTTTCTCCCATTTTGTGGATTGTCTGTTTGCTCCATTAAGGATGTACTTTGAGACTTCTGGCCAAGATGGAGGTGTAGGTAGACACATTTTGATCCTTCCACAACCATAAAAAGAATTACGACTACCTCAAAAAAAAAAAAAAACCAACCAGAAGTACCAGAAAACTGAACTGCATGGAAGTCCAACAAACAAAGATATAAAGAAATACTCATCCAGACAGGTAGGAGGGGCAGAGCCAGAGAGAAGAGGACGTGGTGAGGTGGCTGTAGTGGCAGTGGTGGCAGCAAGGCAGGGGACGTGGCCACTGTCAGAAAGAGCAGTCATATATTATAAAATCCGGGAAGGACACCTGGGGAGCAATCCCAGTCCCAGGCCAGACCACATAGCTCATGGTTCCACTGCCAGGAAGATAAAGCCTCATTGCTTCTGGCTGTGAAAACCAGTGGGGACTGGAGCAACAGAAGAAACTGCCAGTCTCACACGAGAGTCTGTTTAAAGGCCCTAGTCCTAGAAGGTCTACAAACCCACCCATTCTGGGAACCATCACTAGGACAACAGCTAGAGGGGCGGGTGCCAGTCATACAAGAAGCAGGTGAAGTGATGGGAAGATAGGCGAGTGCTGAGTGAGCAGCATTGTTCCCTCTCTGACCCCTCCTCCACATACAGCACCACAAGGTGGTAAACTGGGTTGCCCCACATTGATGAATACCTAAGGCTCAACCCCCTATAACATAATAGGTGTGACAGCTCTACCTAAGATACAGAGGAAAACACAGGAGCCTGTCAAGATGAGGAGACAGAGAAGTATGGCCCAAAGGAGGAGCAGATCAAGGTTCCAGTGGAAGAACTAAGCAACGGGGAGATAGCCAACCTAACAGATGTAGAGTTCAAAACACTGGTGATAAAGATGCTCATGGGCTTGACTATGGCAAACACATAAGAAGTGAAGGCTATGCTAAGTGAAATGAAGGAAAATCCACACAAAACCAGTGGTGAAGGGAAGGAAACCGGGGTTCAAATCAATGATTTGGAACATAAGAAAGAAAAAAAACAGTCAACCACTACAGAATGAGGAAACAAGAATTGAAAAAAATGAGGAGAGGCTTAGGAACCTCTGGGACAACTTTAAACATGCCAACATCCGAATCATAGGGGTGCCAGAAGGAGAAGAAGAGCAAGAAATCGAAAACTTATGTGAAAAAATAATGGAGGAAAACTTCACGAATTTGGCAAAGGAAATAGACATACAAGTCCAGGAAGCACAGAGAGTCCCAAAGAAGTTAGACCCAAAGAGGACCACACCAGACACATCATCATTAAAATGCCAAAGGCGAAAGATAAAGACAGAATCTTAAGAACAGCAAGAGAAAAGAAGAGAGTTACCTACAAAGGGGTGCCTGTAAGACTATCAGCTGACTTCTCAAAAGAAACCTTGCAGGCAAGAAGGGACTGGCAAGAAGTATTCAACGTGATGAAAAGCAAGGACCTACAGCCAAAATTACTCTATGCAGCAAAGCCATCATTTAGAATGGAAGGGCAGATAAAGTGCTTCACAGACAAGATAAAGCTAAAGGAGTTCATCATCATCAAGCCATTATTATATGAAATGTTAAAGGGACTTATTTAAGAAAAAGAAAATCAAAGCTATGAACATTAAAATGACAACAAACTCACAACTATCAACAACTGAATCTAAAAAATAAAAACAAAATCCAACTAAGCAAACCAGAATAGGAACAGAATCATAAGCATGGGAATCATTTGGAGGGTTATCAGCTGGGAGGGGGAAGGGGGAGAAATGGGGAAATGGTGCAGGGATCAAGAAGCATAATTGGTTGGTACAAAATAGACAGGAAAAAGTAAAGCCAAAGAATTTACATGCACGACCCATGGACATGAACTAAGGGGGTGGGACTGCTGTAGGAAAGGGGAGTACTGGGTGGAGGGAAGCAAAGGGGAAAAAATTAGGACTACTATAGCAGCATAATCAATAAAATATACTTTAAAAATAAATAATTTTTTTTTTAAAAAAAGGATGTCCTTTGAAGCACAAAAGTTTGTAATTTTAATCCAGTGTACAGATCTGAGCACCTTGCACCAGTTCTTCAAGAAGCTTCCAGGAGGGTCAGAATATACAAATATAGTAATTTGTCAATAAAGTGTGCTTTTCTCCATCTGGAACCAGGGACCTTGGTCCCACCCTGGGAACGTGAGCTGCTATTCAAACCTGTTGCCAAGCTGGGGAAGGTGGAGAGCACTGACAAGTAAAAACGCCACGAAGCCTTTCCATCACTTTTTAATTGGCTTTTTCTTGGTTCAGCATTTACTTGGTTGCTGTCAAGTACTAACTGTTTTCTCAAAGTTGGTTCTAACAGTTTCTGCTATTTCTTTATGTTTCTGCAAAGGAATGGAATTTTGGAGCTGACTACGCTGCCATTTTGCTGACATCATTCTACATATATCTTTTTAAAGACCTAAAATTTCATAATGTAGCAAGACTGATATTTACCAATGCAACACTTATTTTTGTACCATTTTATTAATAATTTGAGAAATAGTGACTATTTCCAGAAATTTCTACAGAGTCACATAAAATATTAACATAAAGGATACAATTTCTTAGATTTCTTTGAATACTCTAATACTGCGCTCTTTTGTTTGCTGACAAGGGTAAAATGGTAATAAAATTCTAGAAAAACTGAAATAGCCTATTATTCTTAACTAGCTCTTTTTCCCCATACTATCTTATGAGAAGAGTATAATAGAAATACATCCCACTGGTACAATTATTTGCAATTATTTTTATGAAAATAAAAGTACCAAGATTTCAAGGTGGTATTTTACAAACAAACAAACAAAAAAAAAAAAAACATAGTGTTTGGCCAAAAACAGCCTGACTTTCAGGTGTTTCACCATAAGTTTGAGAAACACTGTTAAGCAGAATGCAATTATTAAAATATTAAATTTTAGAACCATCAGAACTCCAAATAGAAATAGTTCATGTAACTGCCTTTATAAACACCACTCAAAAAAAACAAATTCACGTGGTCAAAAATTACAGTGGTTATGGTTGGAATACACTTTAAAGACATTATCAAAAAAAATTATATTATGCTTAAAACACTTATCAGTTTTTACTAACAGAAGAGGGGAAAAAAATATCCTGCTACCTGATCCGTAAAATCAACATTTCAATCATTTGCCATGTTTATAAGTAAGAAATAACAATTCAAAGAAAAATCATAAATTATGAATAGTTCATCCTAGGCCTTTTAAAACCTCATTATGCATTTTTAAGTTGTAAGTTAACTAAAACCGTAATACACTCCCACAGAAGAACTCATCAAACATCACTGGGTCATGAAATTGATTTACTAAGTTGGTCAAGGCCAACACTTATTTAACATAATACAAGAATGGTCAAAAGTAGTTTTACACTTGTTTGTATGGAAAAAGACATGCAGGTTATGATTGTTGGAATCAATAGTTTTATTAACTCTAAAGAATGCCACAATGCAACTGTAAACCTACTTTTGTGCACACTGTAGTATAGAATAGAAAATAGTAATGTGTACTGTACATAAGGCTACATATTGCTTCATAAAATTTTTATTTCTATTCTATCTTTATAGAAAAGGCATTCTCTTTCTATTATACCACAACACAATTTCACGAGAAGAAAGAGGCTAGATTAGGACACCCCTGCTATAGCAGTCTTTTTTTTTCTTTTTTTTCAGATTTTCTATTACAGTTGCCCCATTTTCCCCCCATTGCTCTCCCCCAACTTGTCCACTCCCCCAATAGTCAATTTCCATCCTGTTGTCCATGTCTATGGGTCATTTAAACTAGTTCCTTGACTAGACCTTTCCCCTTCTCTCCCCTTTCCCCAGCCCTCCGCCCCAAGTCACTGTCCATCTGTTCCTTGTTTACATGCCTCTGGTTCCATTTTGCTCATTTGTTTGTTTTGTTCATTAGTTTCCTATATTAGATGAGATTATATGGCATAAGCATAGGAAATTATTACTCTCTACAATGAGGTCTTTATGTGTAATTACTTAATGTAGTGCAGTCACTTTAAAAAATTATTTCAGAATGAAAAAGATTTAGATTCTTCTTCTATTTCTTCAGATTATTACCTTACATAGAACTAATTCATAATTCAGACCATGCAAATCTGAAACAAACATCTAATCTATCATAAATTAATGAATTCAAAATACCTCACATTCTACAGAAGATTTACTTAGTCTTGAAGTTGTCAGTTAATTCATATATAATCTTTAAATGTAGGAATCTCATTTTATTTCTAACTTCATCTCATATCAGATTTAAATCTAGGACTTTATTGACACTCTGGTTTTATCGAGAAGTATTCAGACCGTATCTCAATTCCAAATTCAAATACTAATCCTGACAAAGTTCTTGAATGAAATTATCAGTTCTTTCTTTGAGTAAGTGTTGGCTAAAGGTACTGTAGGTAGACTGGTAAGTGTGCATGGCCTCTGCCCTCCTGGAGCAGGCTCCTTTATTCGAAGTCTAGAAGAGCACAGTCTATTGGCCTGGAAATGAGGAAAGAAAATAATGGATTTGGAGAATCCAGGCTTCAACTCTCAACTCCATCATCTGCTAAATACTAGGCAAATTCATCAGTCTCTCTAAGCCTTAATTTTCTGCTTTACAAAATGAGTTTAAGATCAACTATTTGACAGTTATTTCAAGAGCTAAAGGTAATAAATACAAGAAGTGCCTAGTACAAATAGTAGGAACATCACCAAATATTTGAAATATTCACAAATTCAGGGCCAGGCACATATAATCCACTCAGTTTTCATTGAATGAATAATGAACTCTGAGGCAAGAAACATTAAATACCATTTCCAAAGAAAGAGGATCAAACATAAAATACATATGATATCATTTTTAATCCAACTTTTGTGCTAAATATAGATGATTACCACCTTTTTCTTCATTTTATACTCTCTAATTTGGACTTCATTCATGCCTTAGAACAGATATTTAAAGCATGTAAGCACATTATTTAGTAACATAAATGGGAAATTAAAAGTTAAAATTCAGTGCTAAGCCAAACTGCATACTATTGTTACCTAAGCAAAATTTAGTACAAAATTTAAGTAACAAAAGAATACATTGATTAAATAGCTGGTCACAGAAGTTCAGGCACTCACTATAAAACACAAGTTAATTTATCAATTATAACAACGGCACACCAGTTCATTAACCCAAACAAATTTTCATAGATACATTAAAAACATGACTTCTTTTAGTTTGGGCATTACTTTTAACATAGCAATCTTTTAAAGTGTTGCTATAAGAAAACATTTTTATTTAACATGAGTTAAATAATTTTATAGATGCTAAAATTTACCTGCTTGAGTCCTTCATCAGTTAGTTTGTCCTGGTTGCCCACATGAACTTTCTGAAGTAAAGGACAGTGAGAGGCAACTGCAATAATAGAGGTGTCAGAAAGCTGTTTACACCTGTAGGCTGTATACCTAAGAAGTCCAGGACACTTAAATGCTAAAACACATACACCAGTATCAGACATACTGCGACAATCAGAAATGTTGATTTCAATTATATTTTGACTTCTTGATGCAATTTTTTCCAATAATTCATCAGTGACCTATGAGAGAGAAAAAAGCAAAATTAAACTTTCCCTAAATGTAGAAATTTATTTTCTATTCTTTTATTAAAGTTTCCCCAATAAACAATATAATTAGATTATAGCATGAAAAGCATAATCAAAATGAAACTTTTCTACTTAGTATTAAAGCATAACAAAAACTGTGGCATAATAAAAATATATATATGGTCTTTGTCTCTGGTTCCTTGAACAGAGCTCCTAAAACCCTCCTTATGTATTTTTCATCTCCAAAGCTAACTGCCAGCAGAAGGAAAAAGTTATTTTTACTCTGAGTTTGTAACACATAGCTCAGACATCTGAGAGTATTGAAGTAAAGAGCCAATGGATTATTTTACACTACTACACTAACGTAGGCAGAAAACCTTGCTCATTTTGTAGCTCTCTAATAAAATCCTATATTTTTAAATTTATTTATTTGTTTTACTTATTTCTAGAGAGAGGGGAAAGGAGAAAGAGAGGGAGAGAAACATCACTGTGTGGTTGCCTCTCACTCGTAACCCCAACTGGGGACCTGACATGCAACCTAGTCACGTGCCCTGACTGGGAATCGAACCAGCGACATTTGGTTTGGAGGCCGACGCTGAATCCAATGAGCCACACCAGCCAGGTAAAATCCTATTCTTATTGGATATTTTTATATATTTCCAGTGCCCAGTATTGACAACCAAGTTTAATGGAAGAATGGAAAATTGTCTGCAATAAGCACTACTGACTCTATCTTTTTTTTCCTAATTTATGCCAGCAAATGAACATATTGGACAGCCAGGCAATGGGATTAGAAAATTCATCAAAAGTAAAACTAAAACTAAGTAAGTTAGCCAGTTTTGCTTCCATTTGTTCATCTATGATAATAGTATAAGATTAGTGTTATTAATATTGTAATAATAATATATTAATAGGGATAATATGTCCTGAGTGGTGTGGCTCAGTTGGTTAGGCATCATTCTGTGAAGCAAAAGGTTGCCAGTTCAATTACCGGTGAAGGCACATGCCTAGGTTCTGGATTCAGTCCCAGCCAGGGTGCAGACGAGAGGCAACCGATTGATGTTTCTCTCCCTCTGTCTCCCTCCCTTCCCCTCTCTCCAACAGTAAATGAATAAAATACATTTTAAAAACAGGGATAATAATAGTATCAACTCATGAAGTTATTGGGAAGATAACATAAATTAATACATATGTCTAAAACCCATAGAACAGTACATGGCACACTGGCAGCACTATCTAAACATTTGCCATAATCTTCTATTATTAAACTAATATTCATGATATGACCCTTCCAAAAAGAAGAAAGTTAAAGTTTTTTTAAAGAATAATGAAAAAAGGGGAAGACAAACAGGAATAAAACAAAGAGGATTAAGAAGCAACCCAAAATTACCAATCCACAGTAAAAAACACATTCTTGACCATAAAAACCTAGCTTTTAACTTAAATTCAGAAACAAAATATACTAAAGCACAGAATTATAGATTATAGTCATTTAAACTATCTTGAGAACTACAACACGAAAGAAGTGATTTGTGAAGAGGAATAAAGATTTTTTTAATAGATCAAATTGAGTATTTCTTAGAATTAAATTACATATACCTGTTGACGACTACTAAGATCCAACTGCTTCCAAAACTGGAAATCTAAACAAAGGTCACGCCAGTACTTGCAAACCAATGATGCAGAAAGGCAACGTTCATCCAGGGATAAATTGGAAAATATCTGTGAATAAAAAAAAGGCCATATGATATTTTTTAGAAAATATTATCATTAAAGCACAAAAATTTATTGAATACAAGTAGCCATTATTAGGAGAGTCATTGTTACAGGCTGTCCTAAAGAGAAAGTATTGTATAGGAGTTAGGAACATGGACTAATATTACCTTTCATGTAAGAAAAGGAGAAAAGGAGAGCAGGGGAATATGTGTGTGTGTGTTTGTGTGGGTCTGTGTGTGTTTTCCAATATTTACAAAATGTAAAAGAAGAAGCCAAAAATTAATTAAAAAATACTCATCTTTATGGGAAGGGAGAAAACAGGAAGGAGAAAGGAATGAAAGTGAAACTACTCTGAAGGTTCCTAGTTTTATAGTTTTGACCTTAGAACCAGGTGAATTTTTTATATAATTTTTTAAATAAAAATATCATAAAAAGGACATTTTATCTTTATGGTATTTTTTTCCAGGAATTTATAAACCCAAGAAAAGTATCATATACATGAACTGTAAGACATCCAACGAAGTGTGTGATCAGGACTCCTAAAAAAAATCAAGATCATGAAAAATGAGGAAAAACTGAGAAAGTGTCAAAGGTGAGGGGAGAAAATGGAGGAATGACAACTAATGCACTCCTGAATTGGAAAAAGGCCATCAACAAAAAAAAAAAATGTACCAATGCCAATTTCACAATTCAACAAATGTATCACTGTAATATAAGATATCAATTTTAGGGGAAACTGAAAGTGGGTAAGGAATACATGAGGCCTCTGTACTATCTTTGCAACATCTCTAATATTATTCCAAAATGAAAAGCTTGTTTTAAAAAGTAATAATTATTTTTTAAATGATCATGGTTAGGATCAATACTCTTTTTTTTTTTTATTGATTTTCTATTACAGTTGTCCCATTTTTCCCGCCTTTGCTCTCCCCTGCTCTACCCACCTCCCCCCTCTACCACAGTCTATCTTCATTTAGTTGTCCATGTCCATAGTCATTCACACTTATTCCTTGACTAGACCTTCTCCTTCTGTCACCTTTTCTCCCCATCTCCAATATACAGATCTTTAATAATTAAGAGACATCAACAAATACAATGTGTGGACCATATTGAAATCCTGAATTGAACCAACTATGAGATACTTCAGGGACTTCCGGCCAAATGGAGGCCCAGACAGAAACGCTGTGTCTCCCTCCACAACTAAGAAGGAATACAACTACCTCAAAACTAGAGACAACCATAAGTTCCAGAAAATCCAGCCGTATGGAAGTCCAGCAAACAAAGTTATAAAGAAGAAATACTCATCCAGACAGGTAGAAGGGGCGGAGCCAGGGCAGAGGTCGTGGTGTCAGGGAGGCAGGAGCAGCGGCAGCAGTGGCAGCAGGCCAGCAGAAAGCGCAGTCATATCTTTTAAAAAATAGGGAGGGACACCTGGGGGGAACACTCCCAGCACCAACACTAGCACCAGACCAGACCAGACCAGACCGCACAGCTCACCATCCCAGAACCAGGGAATTTAAAGACTCATTGCTTCTGACTGTGCAAACAGTGGGGGTTGGGGTGGAGGCAGAAACTTCTGGTCTTTCAGCAGAATCCACTTGTTTAAAGGGCGCCCATTGTCCTAGAATGTCCGCAGACCCACCCACTCTGGGAACAATGACCAGGACAACAGCTAGAGAGGCACCAGTCCCATATGAAGTGGGAGAAGTGCCTAGAATAGGGGAGAATGCCGAGCAAGTGGCATGGCATTGTTCCCTCTCAGACCCCTCCACCATATACAGTGCCACGACATGGTGAAACAGGTCGCCCTGTACTGACAAATCCCTAAGGCTTCACCCCTTACAACATAACAGGAGCGACAGCTCTACCTAAGACACAGAGGCAAACAAACACAGGAGCCTGACAAGATGAGCAGACAGAGAAGTATGGCCCAAAAGGGGGAACGAATCAAGGTTCCAGTGGGAGAACTAAGCGACAAGGAGATAGCCAACCTAACAGATGCAGAGTTCAAAATACTGGTGATAAAGACATTCACAGGCTTGACAGATATACTTAAGTATGGCAAACTCGTAAGGGAAGAAGTGAAGTCTATGCTAAATGAAACAAAGGAAAATCCACACAAAACCAATGGTGAAGGGAAGGAAACCGGGGTTCAAATCAATGATTTGGAACATAAGGAAGAAATAAACAGTCAACCAGTACAGAATGAGGAAACAAGGATTGAAAAAAAATGAGGAGAGGCTTAGGAACCTCTGGGACAACTTTAAACACGCCAACATCCGAATCATAGGGGTGCCAGAAGGAGAAGAAGAGCAAGAAATCGAAAACTTATGTGAAAAAATAATGGAGGAAAACTTCACAAATTTGGCAAAGGAAATAGACATACAAGTCCAGGAAGCACAGAGTCCCAAAGAAGCTAGACCCAAAGAGGACCACACCGAGACACATCATCATTAAAATGTCAAAGTTTAAAGACAAAGAGAGAATCTTAAAAGCAGCAAGAGAAAAGCAGAGAGTTTCCTACAAAGGGGTGCCTATAAGACTATCAGTTGATTTCTCAAAAGAAACTTTGCAGGGAAGTAGGGGCTGGCAAGAAGTATTCAACGTGATGAAAAGCAAGGACTGACAACCAAGATTACTCTATCCAGCAAAGCTATCATTTAGAATGGAAGGGCAAATGAAGTGCTTCCCAGACAAGGTAACGCTAAAGGAGCTCATCATCACCAAGCTATTATTATATGAAATGTCAATGGGACTTACTTAAGAAAAAGATCAAAAGTATGAACATTAAAATAACAACAAACTCACAACTATCAACAACTGAATATAAAAAATAAAAACAAAATCCTACTAAGCAAACCAGAATAGGAACAGAATCATAGGTGTGGGGATCATTTGGAGGGTTATCGGCTGGAAGGGGGAAGGGAGAGAAATGGGGAAATGGTGCAGGGATTAAGAAGCATAATTGGTTGGTACAAAATAGACAGGGGGAAATGAAGAATAATATAGGAAAGGGTGAAACCAAAGAACTTATATGCACGACCCATGGATATGAACTAAAGGGGGTGGGATAGCTAGACGGGAGGAGGGTACTGGGCAGAGGGGAACAAAGGAAAGAAAAAATTGGGAATACTATAACAATATAATCAATGAAGTATATTTTTTTTAAAAATGAAGGAGAAATCAAAGTATTTCCAGATAAATAAACACTAAGTAAGTTTGTCA
Organism: Furipterus horrens; assembly: GCF_987537825.1. Lineage (NCBI taxonomy): Eukaryota > Metazoa > Chordata > Mammalia > Chiroptera > Furipteridae > Furipterus > Furipterus horrens. The sequence goes on from NW_028327175.1 coordinate 74,400,403, forward strand.
CTAGGAGAGCTACCTACAAGAAATGTTCAAGGGAGTCCTTCAGGCTGAAAGAGCATTTGAAACCACAGTAATCTGAAACCACATAAAAAATAAAGAACACCAATAAAAGTAGGTACGTATGTAAGTAAATATAAAATTCAGAGTTAATACATTTTTGGCTTAAACTCCAATTCTAAATGATGGAAAAGACAACTACATAAAATAATACTTATATATCTATGACATCTATGATAATTTTATGGACACAAAACATATACAAGTGTAATTTGTGACAGTAACAACATAAATATAGAAACAAAGTTTTTACATACCATTGAAACTAAATTGGTATTTGTAGTGCAAGCATCTGACAAGCTCTTTTTATTGTAGTGTGTCTAACACTGAGCCTTTGATTGCCAAGACATCTATTTCAAAAGACCTCAATTATGAATAAAGATATTGCCAGCTATATGGCACAGCTACTAACAAAACAACCAGATAAGGAACGAGGTCATCACCACTCATGAATGTCCCTCTTTCAGAAAACCCTGGGTAATTTAGATAACTGACCACTTGAGTGGAATTCATTTCTCCCTTTCTGTGCCGTAATTCCTGCTCTTATGCTTTAAATTAGCCAATAAAAGTAAACCCATAAAATGCTAAACATCCCACTGTTGGATTATACTAAAGGCAGAGCCCCAAGTCCACGTTCTCTACCTGCGACCTGACTGTGGGGCCCTTGAAAGTGTCATATGCCATCCACGATCTGTGAGTAGTAAATCTTGTCCTCAAAGTTCTCTGATGGTTCCTTGTTGAAGTGTGTCCTGCAGTCATAAGAACCAAAAGAACAGGCCCAACCATAAATAAGCATCCTACTGGGGGACAAGTCTCTCAAGTTTGCTAGAAGTGATGTGTGACTGGGCAAGAACTGTAGGCATTTCTGACCAAGGATACTACCATTGATAGGCTCAAGAGCAACAGTACAGTATTAATCAAAATGAGATTGTTATAAATTATCATGATAATTATAAATCTCAGGGCAAATGCTAGGAAAGTAACTAAGTGTAGGAGACCATTTTGTGGGTATAGGGAACTGTAACCGCTGCGCAAGCCAGACCCGAAAATGGGACTGTAAGACTTGACCGAAAACAGGAAGCAGCTGGTGGCATGCTCCAAATATCACACCACTGGTCACTTGCTAGAGGGAAGAAATAGGAATGCAATGTATCTTTTGAGGACTGTCCTGCTTTATCCAGCTTTAGGTCTGTATCAGCAGGATGTTTGCTATCAACAGAATGCTTAACTCAAGGAGTACAATCTAATCTTTTGCCATGTGCTCTGATGCCAGAAAGTCTAACCGATTGTTACAATATATTGATCTATGTTCCTCTTTGGTAATCCTCTTTATGTTTGGGTGGAGGGCTGATTTCGCAACCCAAGCATTTCTGCGTGTAGCTAACTCAGTAAAAGCTCTATTGAGAAGAATATCAGGAGTGACCCCACCCTAGGGGCACTCTCTTCTTCCTCCTCAGGTCCTTCGTCTCTGGGTCAATTTCTTCATCCACGATGGGGCAACTGCGGGTTCAGGAACCCCCACAATTAAGCAGTCATGCATCGCTTAACAACAGGAATACATTCTGAGAAATATGACATTAGGTGATTTCATCATGTGAATATCACAGAGTGCACTTACAAACACCTAGATGGTACAGCCTACTACATACCTAGGCTATATGGTATAGCCTACTGCTCAGAGGCTACAAATCTGTACTGAATACTCAAGGCAACTGTAACACAATGGATTTGTGGAAATCCACAGTCTCTGTGTGGGAAGAGCACATTCAGGCTTAGTCATTTTCAAGTCTGCCTTGGCCCTTGCTTTCTGCTAGACACTCTCAGGTTCCAACTGCACATATGCACGGTTTCACAATAGGACAAAAATAAAGATGGAAAGTTTATCCTTTTATAGTTGTCTCATTTCCAAGGTCTGTCTGTCAAATTTCTAGCTGGTCCCCTACTGATCCCACTGGCACCACAATCGGAACCTTGCAAATATGTGGATTTTCCCTGTTTGTTTCCCACCAAGTTCATCACTTGTAGTTGACAAATAGATTGCCCCAAACGTATTTAGCCTCTTTGGCATCGAAGCTGCAAGCTTTCCAAACTCTAGTTTTTGCCAAAAGTACTAGGATGGGGCCACAGTAGGGGTCTCACACAAGAATGCTGTAGACTTCCATTATTCACCTGAAACTCTAGCAGTTTTCCTAGGAATAAGCAAGAAATTTGTTGCCTGCCTTTGGTCAATTTCCAAAGTCCAAACAATTTGGGAGAATTTTGGTCAGTTTTTTTGTTTTTGTTTTTGCTTTTTGTGGAAAAGGGTCACCAAACTCTTCGTGCAGCCATAGCTGAAAGTCCCTCCCTTATGCATATTTTTATGCCTTCTTCCCCATTTTACATGTGAGAAAATTGGGATTCAGGGAGACTCGATCATCTGGTTAAGATTAAAGCACTACATGGTTTTAAAGGGCTGGTTTGTCCCTTAACAAATAGAAAATATGTAGAGCATGGTCGTTATAACCAAGAAACACCTTGTTTAAAGTATGTCTCATTTTGGATAGCACCTTCTTTAAACATTAGTTTTCTCTTGTGAAAGTGAGATGATCATTATAAACCATAAGTAACTGACTAACTCTAAGTGGACCTAGATGAGACTTATTCACTCAGGGGAAAGGAAATTCAGTAAGTAGGTAAAGGGAAGATAAAACCAGTACCAGTGAAGACAGACAAAAGTAAAAAGGCAAAATACTAAGTTTAAATATCAATGCATATATAGTAAATCTTTGCATATGATTTATGGTAAGCAACCTGCACAATGGCCCATAATGATCCCTTCTTCTGGTATTTACATCTGTGTAATCCTATCCTCTTCAATGTGAGTTCGATCTATTGACTCACTTCTTTTTTTGTTTGTTTTTGTTTTTTACTTTTTTAATGAATTTATTGGGATGGCATTGGTTAATTGTACACCAGGGGTACAATTCTATAACACATCATCTGTGTATTGTATTGTATGTTCACCACTCCAAGTCAATTCTCCTTCCATTGCCATTTATCCCGCCCCACTTTTACCCTCTTCTGTCTCTGCCCACAGCCCTTTCTTGACTTACTTCTAAAGAACAGAGTATGGCAGACATGATAAGATATTATTGCTGAGATTAGGTAAAAAACAAGCTGTGGCTTCCATTTTGTGTATTCTTGGATCTGTTACTCTGGGAGAAGCAAGCTGCCATGTTTTAAGTAGCCCTATGGAGAAGCCCATGTGGCATGGCAAGGAACTTAAGCATCTGGCCAACAGCCACTGAGGACCACAGGCATGTCAACAACCACACAAATAAGCTTGGATGGGAATTCTCAAGCTCCAGCCAACACATTGATTATAGCCTCATAAAGAGACCATGAGTTAGGACACAGCTAAGCCACATGGGGATTCCAAACCCACAGAAATTATAAAATAATAAATGTTTGTGGTTTTAAACTGCTAAGTCCTGGCATAACCTATTACATAATAGATAATACATGTTTTAAGATTCCTGCTTTTCTTTGTCATTAAAATGCTATCTCACCCATATCCTAACTCCTCAGAAAATAACCACTCAGCCCCAAAGTTATTTCACAAACTTCTGTGTACATGTCCCTGGGTTTCTGTGGGAGACACTAAGACATGAAATTTGTTCACTGGCTTTAAGATTATACTCAAAGGCATTTCTGAATTACCTTTGGATAATTTGAGATTCAAAAAAAAAAAAAAAACATGTCAAAGGTCGCTTTGAAGAAAGAGAACACAGGTCTGTAAAGGACTGATCTGGAACAATATGTTTGTAGAATAAGGAAAACTACAAAAAAAGAAAAGATGACACTGAGAAAAACTGGATGGCATGTACATCAAGCCAGGAAACTGCTTACTTTAACAGAGGCCTGTTAGCAATGTCTTAAACATGACAGAAGTCCAAACTATTGATAAGTTAGGTTTTCTAAGAATGTAGAAAATTCAGGGGTCTATCATCTTAAATCTCATTACTCTCCCATCATTGCCCTCACTTATAAGGTGAAAGACGGCTTACTCTTATAAGCCAGGTGGTTTACCCCTAAAAAAAAAGAAAGGACAAGCAGCTGCCTTTTATGGTATTTGACCTAGTACCTAATACCTAATATTTAGTCGCAAGGCCATACCTATCCATGAGAGGCTAAGAAATAGTATCTAGCCCTGACCGGTATGGCTCAGTTAGTTGGGTATCTTCCCACCAACCAAAAGGTCATCCAATCAATACCCAGTCAGGGCACATGCCTAGGTTGCAGGTTCGGTCCCCAGTCAGGGTGTGTACAAGAGGCAACTGATGGATGTTTCTCCCCTCTCTTTCTCCCTCCCTTTTCCTCCCTCTAAATTTAAATAAATAAAATATTTTTAAAAGGAAGGAAGGAAGAAAGGAAAGGAGGGAGGGAGAGATGGAGGGAGGGAGAGGGAGAGAGGGAGAGAGGTATAGAGGTAGAGAAAGAGAGAGAAAGAGAGAGAGAGAGAGAGAGAGAGAGAGAGAGAGAGAGAGAGAGAGAGAGAAAGAAACAAAGAAACAAAGAAAGAAACAAAGAAACAAAGAAACAAAGAAACAAAGAAACAAAGAAACAAAGAAAGAAAGAGAGAGAGGAAGGAAGGAAGGAAGGAAGGAAGGAAGGAAGGAAGGAAGGAAGGAAGGAAGGAAGGAATGGCAGGAAGGAAGGAAGGAAGGAAGGAAGGAAGGAAGGAAGGAAGGAAGGAAGGAAGGAAGGAAGGAAAAGAAAGAGAAAGAAAGTCTAATTAGGTCGTCATGTGCCTAGCTGGAACATGGTGGATTCTTTACTAAAAAGAATATAAAGGGAATGGATATTGGGAAACAGCAGTGACTTGTAGTCAGGACCTGAATTTAAAACAAGCTTAATGTTCCTGATCTTTAGTGACAGATCTGGACAATATAACTAAGCTATTAATTATGAGAAAGTCACTGCCAGGCTGATATCCAATTATTCTAAACCTTGAAAGATTCTTGGGGGTGGGAGATCATAATTTTTCTCTTTTTAAAGTTTTTTTTATTGAGGTATAATTGGCACATAACATTATATGAGTTTATTTCAAAATGATCACCACAATCAAGTCTAGTGACCATCCATTACCATACCTAGTTACAAAATTTTTCTTTTTCTTTTTCTCATAAGGACTTTTAATATCTCTCTTAGCAACTCTGATATGCAATACAGTATTATTAACTATAATCACCATGACTTATTTATTTTATAACTGGAAGTCTTTACCTTTTGATAGATTCAATTTTTGAGTGAGACATTAGTATAAGACAGCAGTTTTCAACAATGGCACACATAAACTAATTACTAAAATTCTGCAGCACACCAAAAAATATATATTTTGCCAATCCTGACAAAAAATAAAAAAATAAAAAGGTATAATTTTGATTCATTCAGACCAGACATCTATTGTTGTGTTAGCTGTTGTCATTTTTTAAATTTGACAGTCTATGGGAAAAGAGGTCAGTGTCCCTAACTAGTCAGATATTGCATGTTTTAAAAATTCTTGTAGCACACCAGCTGAAAATCACTAATATAACATATCAGAAGATCTTATCTGCTATTAGATAGTACTGTAAAAAGGAGTTAAGATTTATGAGGAAGCATGCTGTATAGAAATACTTGAAAAGGAGTAAAGCTGTGTAGTTATTTTACAATGATTATTTCCTGTGCATCAGGGACTATGCTAGATGTCATGAAAGACACAGAGGTATTAACAATGCAACACAGTATTCCAGACTACAAGCTGTATGATCCATTTATATGAACTTTCTAGAAAAGGTAAAAGTACAAAAGCAGAAAGCAGATCAGTGAGTGGCTGCCTTGGGCTAGGGGTGGGAACAGAAAATCACAGCAAAGAGGCACAAGAGAAGTATCTGAGGTGGTGGAGGTGTTCTAAAACTGAATTGTAGTGATGGTTGCACAACTGTATATATTTATTAAAACTCAACTTACACTTAAATGGGTACACAAATACCACTAAAGATGCTTTTCTAGAAAAGTCCACAAGCTCTATATTTTCATAATTCTATCATCTTTCCACCCAGAACCTCTGAATTATTATTTGAGAAAATACACACACACACATGCACATACCACACATTTTGGTTAGGAACTAAGCAGATAATATCCTATAGCTTCAGATAGAGCCCCTCTCTAAAAGTTTCTCAGAATTAACTATTTCAACTAAGTTCCTCTTCTCTGGTCTTTTTGATCTTTTTCCCATGTACATCATATCTTGCCCTCTTCCTTAAATATTCTATTTTTATTGCCTGCCAAAAGCTTGAAAGCAAAATCTACTGAATAGTCTGTTAAATAAAGCACCATTTAGAAAAAGAGGCACAAAATATACTCCTGGTACTTTTCTAACTAAACAGACATAGGGAAATCACAAACTATAAAATTATTTTCTCGTCTATAATTAAAAATAATTTCTCACAATTATTAAATTTAAAGCTCAGCAAACTAAAAAAAGCCCAACTATTTCTACATAGAGTGTTACTTAATAGCAAAGTCAAATATTATAAAATTTATACAAGAACAAGTTTTATTCTAAAGCCAATCACTAAAGACTTTTTCTTGAAGTATTTTGGGAGGAGATACTATGAAACAAAGTGTCCTTTTGACATATCTCCAGTACTTTTGGAGGACTTCCTTGTGTTCTGGCACAAAATATTCTAAGCTCATCTTGTACTTTCTTTGTCCTAGCCCTGTAACCAGCTATTTCTCCATGGAGCACTGATTCCTTTTATTGGAGAATGGTATTTAGAAGCAAAGATGTATACATTAAATGTACTCATTACTATTGAGTATTGCTGCTCTAAGGCCCTCTCAGTGGCAGAGCTAGGGAATATGTGTATGTTTATGTGTATGTACCTAATCAATTTCCCATTACTACTGCTATTTTTTTTTTTTCTCCACATGTATACTATCACACCAGTTGGGCTCCAAATTGGCCAAGAGTTGGGCAAGACTCTCGATAAGCATAAAATGGGATATTTAGCCAAAGTTAAGCAACTAATATGGTAATATTAAATGCTTCTGTGTTTGCCTTCACTTACCTTCCCTTACAAGGTTATTCCCTTGACAGCTACTCAGTATAAGGCACCACAATTTAGAGACTTCCTAAATTAAGAAAACAAATCTCACCTTTTGTAACCTGATTGTTAATCAAGATTGCTTAGCATTCTCCAGCAAAGAAAAATCTTGAATCTGACTTCCTAAGAACATTTCATTTCAATGCTGACTAAAACTATCCCTAGAATTCCAGAGACATACCTTCTAGAGGTTATTTGGTACTGAAGCCTTAAATCAAGCCTGCATAGAATACTACATGTAATTTAGTTCCTCTTACCCACTAGGAATCTACATTCAAAGCTTTAAAAAGTGATAGTTTTTTTCATTTAACTAATTTCCATTGTGTCATCCTTTTTAGCATATCTGAAACAAAACAGATCAGGTATGTAAGCTTTCCTCCAAAGCACACTTCTCTTAAAAAACTCTTCCTCAAACACTAAAACAACCTGTTGGTAATAAAGCTGTAAAAATAAAGATTTAACACCTACTGACACATTATCAAGGGTTCATGCATGGTGAAGTGGTTTCCTAATGATGGTGATAGATTCTGGATCTCTCACCTGGTTTCCTTTGTAAAGAAATAGGTCTGCTGACAAAGAGCAAGATATCTAAAGACAGCACATAAAGTCTCTAAAATTTAAATATAGATCACAACATACCCAGTTACTCAAATAGTAATTACAAAGAAAAATATTCCACTTTTATAATTTGTAAAATTGTTGCATAATTATTCTACCATATAAATAACTAATTGTCACATCGGTAGGCAAGGTTGCTTAAGTTATAAAGGCAACAGGCAGCAAAAATTGAAGCTAGCTTATTTGATCCAAAACAATCCATTAACCAAAGATCAACTTTAACAGGCTTAAGTACTTAAAATACTACTCTCAGTTGACCTTTGAAAAGCTATTCCTTGCTCCTCAAATTTCCTATACTAAAGATCACAGTTCAACCCTACAGACCCAATTTTAAATTAGCCTCTGACTCATAAGAGCTTAGAAATCAGTCATCTGGTATAAGCTCCTCCTCAGCCTCCCCACCCCGCCCACCCTCATTCATGAATCTCTTTCATAAAATCTCTGAGAGAAGATTATTAAAGCTCTCTTACACAGTATGTTGAAAAGATCTGTGGACCTGGAAACACTAAACTGGGTTCCAGTCCATTGTCTGCCATTCACTATCTAAGATGTCTTGGGGTAAATAAACCATTTTATTTCTCCAGCCTGTATCTTCATGCATAAGACATGGGGAATGACCAGATGCTGTCAAAGGTCTCTTCCTATTCTGAAGTTACATAATTATGATTTCTAGAGGCTTACTATTTCAAGAAAGAACTCATTTTATTTTTACACAGCTCTTACTGTTAGAAAACTTTCTAAATTTCCAAATAGTCTTCAAACCTGAAATTTCACTTCTTGAAATCTACCCTAGAAAAAGATGATCACGTGTACATAGAAAAACAAATCAATTAGCATTGTGTGTAATAACAATTAATTAGAAACATCCATTCCTAGAGAAATAAATACAGTGTAGCCCAACACTATAGGATACTATGGAGCAGTTAAAAAGAATGAAGGAAACCATATACTCACTAATGGAGAAGATCTCCAAACCATACTATAAACAAACAAAAAATTGAAGAACATGTACATTTTTGATGCCATTTATGAAAAAAAAAGAAAAACTATCAAGGTATACACAGAACTTTCTACAATGATGGAAATGTTCTAGATCACAGTCCAGTGACAGCTGCCAGTCACCCATGACTATTGAGGTGGCTATTGTGACTGAGAAACTGAATTTTAAATTTTATTTAATTTTAACTACTTTAAATTTAAATAGCCACATGTGGCTAGTGGCTATTGTACTTAACAGCACAGGTCTAGAAGAACAATCTAAACCGGTAACAGTAGTTAGTAGTTCCCTCTGGAGAAGAAACTACAAGGAAATGTAGAGGTAAACAAAGGCAAACTTTTGCTTTACCTGCATTGTTTGAATGTTTTAAAGCAGGTAACACTTATTATTCACACAAAATAAAACTTAAAAATGAAAGGCCTTGTTAATAGTAAGCCAAAAATCTGCCTATGAAGCACCGAAGATAGAATTCAGTTCTTCTCTTTTGCTTTTGCCATACCTGAAAAAAATTGGGGGAGTATGAGAGCTTTCCGTAATAACATCCTTTAAATCTTATTTCCTCACATTTCTCTTGCCCCTCTATAACCCTATTTCTTACAACTACAGTAACTTCTGATACAAAAGGTACAAAAATACAGTCATAAAGGCTATTAAATCATTATCAAGGTAGCAGAACATAGAGTATACATACTTTCTAAGAATGTTTCCAATGGAGGTGATGGATTTGTGCCTCTCTGTGCAACAACACTTTCTATACTGTAAAAAAAGAAAGGAAGGAAGGAAGGAAGGAAGGAAGGAAGGAAGGAAGGAAGGAAGGAAGAAAGGAAGGAAGAAGAGAAAAGAGAAAAGAAAAGAGAAAAATAAAGCTATAGCTCCCCTAAGTCTTCTCTTCTCCAAGCCAAACACTTCAGTTCTCAACAAAAACAGCCAGAATACTCTCAACATCACATGGCTCTGTTGCAGCTGAGAACAAAAACTCGAGTCAGGATATAAATATTTCTTAGACACTTCTCTTACGGGTATGGCATATTCACCCAGAGTCTCAGTCCAGACTTCTAAACTTTTGGTCATTCATTTGTTTATAAATATATATTAGTGCTAGTAAATGCCAGGCACTGCACTTAGTGGAGGGGATACAGCAATAAGCAAGATCTATGTCAAGAGAGCCTCTGCCCCCAAAAGACTTATTCCTGAAAATTCTATTTGGATTGGTAATCACTGATAAACCTTGATTTCAATTCATTCCAGACAATCCAACTCACTTGTTGCTGAATACAACTAGGACCATGAAACCCGCACAATCTTTATTCAAGTTTCTAACACAGGGAAAAATTCTATGTAATATGTCCAAATTCTCCAACACAACAGGGCAAGTCTACTAATTCCCAAATGTACCTTAGAGCAAGTTTTCAACAGTCCACAGCAAAAATGTGAAAAAGAACAATGTAGCATATAAAAGTAGAATAAACTTGCCTACAGGAATTCTCTTTATTATAAAATTGTGTCCTTTTTTTTTTTCCTGTAATGTATTAAAATGTTCTCTACCTCAAGAAATAATGGTTTTTGGTAGAAAGCAGGAAGTACCTGGTTTTTTATTTCAGTTTGTTTTTAACAGTCTTGCTTACCAAATAACAAGAGAGCTATCAAACCTCTATACCAAATATTTGTTGATATTTTATTTGTCCATGTCAGCCACAGAGTTAAAGGACTCAAGAAAGTTCCAACTGCTCTATAATGCACATCCTGAACACACAAAGGAGACAATTACTCCTTCAACAAATATACCTCCTTAAGAGTAAAGTCATTACGTTTTGACACATGGAAAAGTTAACGTTACCCACTCTAGTTGTATAACCTTCAAGAACATTAATGTCACAATAAAACATTTAAGAAAGACGCAGGATTATAAATATGCAAAAAGTCTAATCAAACAAAGTATACTGGTGACAGTAACAATTGTAATTGATGACAGTTGCTTCAGTAACAATAAAAGTAGCCAAATTTTATCTAAGTTACTTGTACCTAGTCTTAAATATCATCTACACTGGAAAAGGAGGTTTACATTTAAGTTCCAGAAATGGGCGGATGGGGGGGAGAAAATGAGGGGGGGAAATCACTTGTTAATAATAATACAAACTCTATCACATAATTAAGTTTATCACTAGTAATGACAAAACTGCAATTTTACTTAGTACTTGAAAGTGAGACAAAGCTCCCACAGGACACCTGCCCCTTCTCCACTCACCCATCCCCCAATAAAAATTAGTTGTCCTTATCTTCTGGTAACCTGTATAATTTTATGTAAGGGTTAAAATGTAGGAAGCTAATACAACACAGCCTCAACAAAAGGGTTTTCAGGTCAAGCAAGCTTAAATTCCCCAGATGTACCTCTTACTTTCCATGTGTGACCTTGGACAAGTCATTCATCGTCTGCAAGCCACACTCAGCTGTGAGCTCCATGAACAAACACTTCTGCCTGACCTAGCACTGTAGACATAGAATATTGAAATACCAGTTTCCTCTTATATAAAGTAAGGATGTTAACAATGTTTTAACTCATAGCAGTCACTGGAGGGTTAACTTAAGACACTATTTATATAAACCTCTGGCACAATGCCTGATCATAGTAAATGCTCAAAAAAGTTAACTTACTAGCATCGACTGCCAGCTATCAAACCTGAAAGTAGCTTGAAGACTTTCGAATACTAATATAAAAAGTCTTTACCCAGTAAGTGCAAGTTGCTCAATTAATAAATATCTCACAGAAAACCTAGGAATAGTTTCCAAACCACTGGGCTGGGAATCTCATCATAGATGAGCCCTGAAGTGTGTGCAACAAATCCAAGCTCTTAAAAGACATTCAGTAGACTCCAGGTTTTCCTACTTCAAAAAAGGAGGCCCTAAGCATCCGCCCCATTGGTCTCCCACTCTCCCCTTCGGACGTCCCCGGCTGTCAGGGAACCCCCTCCTCCGCGCTGAAGGGGAGGAGAGAGGAAACCTCGAGGAGGGGGCCGGGTGGGGGGGGGGAGCGCGCGTCCCGCGCTGTCGCCCAGACCCACCTTGAGCAGGATGGATGGCGGCAGCTGGTTGATGTCTGGGGTTTCGGGGGGCGATTCCCTAGGACAGTCGCAGGGGTTTCCGCGGGGGTCTTGACAGTCCGCGTTGCCGCAGTCGTGCTGCTGCTGGGCAGTCGAGGGGGCGGCGCTCCCCGCTCGGACAGCGTCCCCGCCGCCTTCGGCGGGGGCACCCTCGGAAGTAGGAGAGGAGGGCGGGGGGCAGAGAGGCTGCGGCGGCTGTTCGGAGCCCTGGCAGCCACCGGCATTGGGGGGCCGGGGAGGCGAGGCGCCCCCTCCCGCTGGCCCGCCGCCGCCACCGCCGCCACCCCCACCGCCACAGCGGGGCTGCTTACAGGGGGTGCAGGCGGGCACCCCGGCCCCCTTCCGCTTGCACACCATCTCAGGGGGCGTGGGGGGCTCGGCCGGCGGCTGCGGCGGCGGCCCCCGGAAGAGCTGCACCGCGACGGGCGGCCCCAGGAAGCGCACGGGCCCCACGCTGGCCAAGAGAAGGCTCCGGCCCTGCTGCTCCCAGGCGGCGGCCGCAGCCAGCCCCAGCTCTCTGCAGCAAGCGGCGGGCGACGAGGCCGAGGCGGCGGCGGCGGCGGCGGCAGCAGCCGAGGAGAGTAGGAAGCGGCGGGCGGCGGAAGCGCAGTCCTCGGCGGCCAGGGCCGCGCAGCGCCGCGCCAGGTGCTGAGGGGAGGCGGCCGCGGCGTAGGCCCCGTCCCGCGGCGGCGGCGAGAGCTGCGGCTCCTCCTCTGGGCCGGCGGGGGCGGGAGCGCCGGGGCTGTGCACGATGAAGCAGAGCATGCAGGGCCCGCGGAAGAAGCAGTCCCGGCTCCGGGGCGCCGCCGGCTGTGGGGACGCCTTGGCCGGAGTCCGGCGGGGCAGCCTGAGGAGAGGGCGGCGGCGGCGGCACCAGCTGCAACAGCGAGGCCTCTTCTGGCTCGGGCGGTTACGCGGCTCCTTCGAGAGAAGGTGGCCCATATAGAAGGCCCCGAGGAGGGGGACCGGGGCGGGGAAGCAGGGAGGCCCGGACAGGCGGGCTCCCGGCAGCAGGGCAGGCCGCTCGCCGACTGGGCCTCCGGCCCGCCGCAGGGTCGCCCTCCCTGCGCACACACACGTACACACGGGCACACATGCGACGGTGGGGGGGTGGGCGTCAGCTGCGGGCCGCCTCAGCGCCCGTCGGGGACTACATGCTTTCCCCAGGGAAGCCGGGAGAACGATGGGCGCGAGCTTTGGGGACGCGACGGAGAGAGCGAGCCTTCCGGCTGGGCGACCTGTCCGAGCCTGACCCGCCGGCTCAGTCAGTCACTGCGGCGGCCAGGGGAACGCAGAGTCCCGCTCGGACCATTTTAACTGCGGCTCCGCCGGCGGCGCGCGCGCCCGCGACACAGCTCGGAGCTGCAGGAGCGCGCAGCCAGCACGGGCAGGGGGCGGAGCTGGCTGCGGCGGCGGCGCGCGCCGGGCGGGGCTGCGGGCTCCGGCTACTCGCCGAGACAGCCGCTGGGCTGGGACTGCTGAAACGCTGGCCAGCATGGGCTAAGGGCTGCCTCCCGTCCCTAGGGGTTGCGCGGAGGTCGGTAGGCCAGCGCCCCTTTGCTAGGGTGAGGCAACCCTTCGGAGCCAGCTGTGTGACATCCGTTTGCAAAGCCGCGGTGACGTCTGTAGGTGTAAGTTCAAGAACTGCCATTGGCCCGGAGCCGCTCAGCTCTTCCGCTCAACCCCACTCCCCGACTTGGCGACTGTGGCCACTTAGGACCGGTAACCAGGGTTCCGTCTGAAGGCCGACCCGTGTCCCGGGCTGCCTCTTCGGTGGAGTGGCAGATGTGTAACAAAACCGGTGTTCTTACGTGAAGGGTTAATTGGTAGTGCAACAGTGTTGTGTTTCTCCTCGTTTTCATACTTTGTTACTTGTGGCAGACTACTAACTACATAACTTTATTTCAAGATGAAAGTATATATCAAGTTACCTATACACGCCAGAAAGATAGTTTGTCAACCCAGTAAGTCTGCACCCTTGAAATCCCATCTGTCTATCCATCATATATTTTAAAAATGATTTCGAAGTGCCTGCTATATGATAACATGGTTCTAGGTAGACCTTGGTGACTGTGATGAGCAAGTGGAAATATGCTTTGCTGACAGCCCTTTAGATGGTTTGACTAGAATGATACCAAAAAGACAGGACAATAACTAAAGCCGTACCTGGTGATGGGAGATAAGCTTTCAGGAGGGAGAAGAAATTGGAAGAGGCCCAGTGATGGCAATAACCCAGTTTAATGGAACAGATAAGGAGATGATAAGAGATAATAAAACAAGGCCCTTGAGAAGACGGGATGGCAGGTACCTTAGGAGGGATGATACCATCTTCATTGTGATTGGAAGGAATAAGGAAAGGAGGGGCAAAAGATGGATACAAGTAGGTGTATGTTTCTGGAAAGGAAGTGAAAGTTTCTTTCATATGGTTACCTGCTGAAGGGTGGAAGGACAGTGACAGTTTTTAAAAGCTACTAAAGAACTTGAGAGAACTAATTGAGCAAGCAAGAGTGAAGGTCCATCCCCATAGAGACTATTATTTGAGCCTGTGTGACCTTCCCACCACAGTGGCCAGCCTTCCCTAGCCTTCACCCAAACATACCATCCAACCTTGGCTAATAATTGCCTCTTTGTTAAGAATGACTTTTATTTTAGGTCTCTGCCAGTATTCAGGGATCTCCCTTACTGAGCTTGATCACAGTGAGATGGAAGTCCAGGAAATCTAAAGGCAAAGAATTATGAAAGGGTTTTACATACCTGTTACTACCAAAAGCACTGCCCAAACTATGTTTACCTACTTATGTTATCCACACAGCTTTCATCCCTCCGGCTGTAGAGGGATATTCCAGGGCCCCAGAGCTTGATTCTTGAGGACAAGAGGTTAGGAGTGACCGGGATTGCCCGAGGCCTGTTAAAATATCCTTTGCCATCTCTACCAGGCTACACTTTGAACAAAAGGAGAGGGGTTCTAAGCTTTTCAAATACTTTCACTATGTCAAAATTGTGGACCCATTAGTTTCATGTAAGTGAAACACACACAATTAGCTAGCGATCTCACTTAGAAGTATTGATCCAAGAAAGATAAAAGTATATATGCATGAAAAGACTTGCACAAAAAATGTTTATAGCTGCTTTATTCATGATCACCAAAATCTATAAGCAGCCCAGATGTCCATCAGTAGAGAAAGCATGAATAAACAGGTATACTCATTTAATGGCTACTACTCAGTAATTTTTTTTTTTAAGGAAGGAAGGAAGAAATAAAACAAGAATGAATCTCAAAAACTTATACTGAATCAGATTCTAGAATTGGTAACAATCTCCCCATGTGATTACTTCCCAGGCACCCTGACACCATGCAAACCTCTCAGGAACTACACATATAATCTAACGTCTTGTTTCAGAGATGAGGCAAGTGAGTTAGAGACTTTTGAAGTGGTTTCTGAAAATCCCAGCACTAATTCTTAACTTCCAATTCCAGAGTCTTTCAGCCACACGCAGGTGACTGTTTTTTTGTTTGTTTGTTTTTGTTTTTTTCTTTACCATGGCATGTAGCAGAGAGTCTTGTATATTACAGTGATGATTTAGTAAACTACGGTTCTCACCAGAGCTGTAATGAATATTAGAACTCATTACCCTAAGTAATAACACTGATGATACTCTAAATATTCAGGAACCAATTAAAGTATTATACATTGCTATTTAGAGATAATAGTAGCACTTGATGGCTTTGTTACAAAAAGAAAAGCAGCCTGAACAATTGGGAACTTGCCTGGAACTATTAAGTAGGCTTTGGTGTCACTGCCATTATAAGATAGGTCTGCGTATTCTGTTGAACATAATTTCACAAAACATCAACATCAGACAGGACCTCCCTGTGACCATGATAGACAAGACAAAAATAAGACCCTTCATAATCATGTCTAACCACAGCAAATACAAGAACATCCTCCAAACAACCAAACATTCTGACAAATATAAAGTGACTTCTATTTCTTGACCAATTATAACCTTAGCTTTGCTTCATTCTTCCTACTTTCTAGATAACAGTTACTAAAATATCCAATAATAGAATTACCTCTCCTTCCTGACAGCATCCATTTCCAGAGCAAAGCCTTGAACCTTCCCAAAATCACCTAACACAAGCCCAATCCTATGTCTTTTTTTAATCATTTTTAATCTTAATTACAGTTGACATACATTATTATGTCTTTTACAACACCTTCTTACTGAGACCCTCCACAGTTCCTCATGGTGTGTTATCTGTTTCCTTGTGACAAATCAATAAACCCAACTTGGTTTGACTGGATGTGTTCCTGCTGGTCTTTGGCTGAAAGACATTCACAATTTTTATAAGCAAAGCTTACCACCTTATCAAATTACTGCACCCTTATACTGTACACCTTAAACTTATATAGTTCTCTATATCAATTTTATCTCAATAAAGTGAAATAAAATAAAATGACTTCCTCCTCTTTCCTCTTACCCTGTTTTTATTTATACTTCATTATCACACATTTATTTTGCCTTTTTTTTTTTTTAACTTCCAGTCTCTTCCAGTAGAATGTAAGCTTCATGAGGACACAGTTTGTTCAGTTTTTAGGAACATAATCTGGCAGCTGTATGGAAGATGGACCACAGTAGGAAGAGACTTGTAGCAGGAACACTAATATTATTCAAAGGGTCAATGGAGAGGCCTTAAAAACATGAATTAAGACAATCATGGTGGGCATAATGAAGTAGGGTTAAGAAACATTTCTTACAAGGGGTTTTCAGGATTTAGTTATTTATGAATTAGATAGAAGGGAATGATAGGGAGGAAATGAAGAAACCCACAATAATGACTTATTTTCATATTTGAATATAACTCAGAACTGAGGTAAACCTGTGTTATACATAGATTTACACTAAAATCTAGTATATAGATTTAAAATGTTAAAAACAGTTTAACTGGAAAGCCTTTTCTTTCTTTGCTGACAGAATGCACTTACTTTGAAATTCACATTTACATATAAATGAGACCCATGTATAAAAGGCTTTAATGCTTGCCAGTGGGTAATGATGGTTGTTATAAATAGCTAAAAACATCCTATGGCACTGATGACAGAGGTAGAGCACCATTAACATGCCATTGATCCCACTGATTGTAGGTACAATGGATAGCCAAATGACTGAAAAGGACAATGAGGGGCAGAAGACATTGCTTTATGCATCCAGAAAGCATGCAACACTCCAAGTATTCAATACATTTAATTCCTTATTGAATTGTGTTTTTGTTGAAATAAGAGTCAAAGATAATAGAGAAAACAGGCTTTCAGAAATGTCTATTCAGGAGGACAATCTGTACTCTTGAATTGTTTGTTTCAGGTATAATATTAAAAAATTCAGCTGTTGCCTGGACTGTTCTTCCCTCAGCTCTTCTCATGACTGATTCATGCTCATCTTCCAGGTTTCAGCTCAGATAGCACCTCCTGTCACAAGAGCTGTTCTGTAGTCATTCTCCCACACCACCCAGTTCATTCCCTTCACAGCAGGTACCACAGTGTGCAGTTGTGGTATTTCAGTATTTGATTATCACTTCTATCAGAATCAACCCCTACTTTGCTTACTTGGGAGTCACCAGCACCTGTAAATACCTTTTCAGCTGCATTTTAAAGGGAGATTATTCTGGGTAGTCAAGGGAGCTCTTTCAAAAAAAGGTCAAGAAGTCAGGGAGATTCAAAGCAGTGTGTGCTTTACTGTTTGGCCTTGAAGTGCTGTGGCCAGAGGATGTGGCAAGAAATGGCAGGTGATCTGAAAATGAGTGGACTCTGGCTGTTGGCCAGCCAAAGTCTGGTGTTCAGTCCTACAGAATTCTGAATTCTGCCAACAAATACAATACATAAGCTTGGAAGACAACCCCGAACTAAAAGGGAACATTGCCTTGCTAACACCTTGATTTCAGCCTGAGACCTGAGCAGAGAATCCAAATGGGCCTATGCAAGGACTTCTGACATACAGAACTGTGAAATAATAAATAGGTGTTGTTTTAAATTGCTACATTTTTGGTAATTTGTTATTGTGGGAATAGAAAATGTATTGAACCAGCAAAACACAGTCCGTCCTGTGGAAATCAAGACTTGTAGTTTAACAGGAGAGAGCAAAACAGTCAATTATTCATAACTTTTCAGAGATTAATTCAAGCTCATGAAACAGTTAACCAGAGGTAAATCAGAGAATTCATTGTTCTACTTCTATATAAATTAATTGGGGACTTCTGGTCAAGATGGAGGCATAGGTAAACATGGCTCACCTCCTCACACAACCACAGCAGAAATACAACTAGACTACAAAATAAGTATCACCCAGAATTGTCAGAAAATCGAGCTGCATGGAAGTCCAACAATCAAGGAATTAAAGAAGTCACATTCATCCAGACAGTAAGAGGGGCAGAGACACTGAGACACAGGTGCAGAGATGTGGAATGGGCAGTCCCACATCCAGGTGTAGTGGGATACCTCAGGAGCAAGGGATTCCAGCTCCATACCAGGTCACCCAGTCCAGGATTTCAGTGCCAGGAAGATAAGTCCCCATAACTTCTGACTGTAAAAACCAGTAGGCGTTAGAATGGTGGAAGGAACTGAGGGATTCTCAGAGTCTCCTCATTAAGGACCTACACTGAACTTAGGACTTACTCATACTAGCTCCCTCTGGGCTTCAGCACAGGGGCAGCAGCCTGAAGGACACCAGCAGCATACAGAGAGAAATTGAAGTGTCTGGCAGCAGGGCAAGTGCTAAAGGACAGCTTCCTCCCAGACAAAACTCCAGAGGCCAGGCAGCGGCCATGGTCCCTTTTCTGAGACCTCCCCTCACAGAGCCACAGAGCAGTGACACCATATCAGAGACTCCATCAACCTGGTTCACATGAGTTACCCCACCCTAGAGATAGCCTAAGGCTCTGCTGAATCCAAGTTATGCGTGTACTTTTCTCTTTTTTTTCTCTTTTTTAAAGTATATTTTATTGATTATGTTATAGTTAGTTTCAATTTTTCCCGTTGCTCCCCTCTGCCCAGTACCCCCCTTCCCTCCAGCAATCTCACCCCACTTAGTTCATGTCCATGGGTCATGCATATATGTTCTTTGGCTTCACCATTTCCTATATTATTCTTAACTTCCCCCTGTCTGTTTTGTATTTACCAATTATGCTTCTTAATCCCTGCACCATTTCCCCATTTCTCCCCCTTCCCCCTCCCAGTGGATAACCCTCCAAATGATCCCCATACCTATGATTCTGTTCCTATTCTGGTTTGCTTACTTGGATTTTGTTTTTATTTTTTTGATTCAGTTGTTGATAGTTGTGAGTTTGTTATCACTTTAATGTTCATAGTTTTGATCTTTTCCTTAAGTAAGTCCCTTTAACATTTCATATAACAATGGCTTGGTGATGATGAATTCTATTAGCTTTACCTTGTCTGGGAAACACTTTATCTGCCCTTCCATTCTAAATGATAGCTTTGCTGGATAGAGTGGTCTTGGTTGTACGTCCTTGCTTTTCATCACATTGACTACTTCTTGTCAGTCCCTTCTTGCCTGCAAGGTTTCTTTTTGAGAAATCAGCTGACAGTCTTATAGGCACCCCTGTGTAAGTAACTTTCTGCTTTTCTCTTGCTGCTTTTAAGATTCTCTCTTTATCTTGAACCTTTGGCATTTTAATGATGGTGTGTCTTAGTGTGGTCCTCATTGGGTCTAGCTTGTTAGGGACACTCTGTACGTACTTCCTGGACTTGTATGCCTATTACCTTTGCCAAATTTGGGGAGTTTTCCTTCATTATTTTTTCACATAAGCTTTCAATTTCTTGCTCTTCCTCTTCTCCTTCTGGCACCCCTATGATTCGGATGTTGGCATGTTTAAAGTTGTTCCAGAGGTTCCTAAGCCACTCCTCATTTTTTTCAATTATTGTTTCCTCATTCTGTATTGGTTGACTGTTGTTTTCCACCTTATGTTCCAAATACTTGACTTGAACCCCGTTTCCTTCTCTTCACCACTGGTTTTGTGTGGATTTTTTTTTTTTCGTTTCACTTAACATAGCCTTAACTTCTTTCCTTATCCATTTGCCTTACTTAAGCATGTCTGTCATGTCTGTGAGCATCTTTATCATCAATGTTTTGAACTCTGTGTCTGTTAGGTTGGCTGTCTCCTTGTTTGGTAGGTTGGCTATCTCTTCATCGCTTAGTTCTACCACTGGAACCTTGATTTATTCCCCTTTTTGGGCCATACTTCTCTGTCTCCTCATCTTGACAAGCTCCTGTGTTTGTTTGCCTTTGTGTTTTAGGTAGAGCTGTCACTCCTGTTATGTTGTAAGGGGAGGAACCTTATGTTTTCTCATCAGTAGAGGGTGACCTGTTTTACCACGTTGTGGTTCTGTATGTGGGGTAGGAGTCTGAGAGGGAACAATGCCACTTGCTCAACACTCGCCCCTTTTCCAGGCACTTCTCCCACTTTGTATGGGACTGGCACCTCTCTAGTTGTTGCCCTGGCTGTCGTTCCCAAAGCGGGTGGGTCTGCAGATGTTCTAGGACTGTGGGGGCCCTTTAAACAAGTGGACTCTGCTGAGAGACCCGCAGTTTCTTCCTCCGCTCCAACCCCCACTAGTTTGCACAGTCAGAAGCAATGAGACTTGATTTTCCCCAGTGCTGGGACCATGATCTGTATGGTCTTGTCTGGTGCTGGGAGTGCTCCCCAGGTGTCCCTTCTGACTTTTTAAAATGTGTGACTGTGCTTTCTGGCAGCCTGCTGCTGCCACCACTGCTGCCGCCACCACACTATGTCCTCTTTGCTCCGGCTCCATCCCTCCTACCTGTCTGGGTGAGTATCTCTTTATATCTTTGTTTGTTGGCCTTCCATGCAGCTCAATTTTCTGGAACTTCTGGTTGTGTCTAGTTTTGAGGTAGTTGTATTCCCTCTTAGTTGTGGAGAGAGATGCAGCGTGTCTGTCTAGGCCACCATCTTGGCCGAAACACATGTGCTTTTCTACAATAGGCCATGCTACTAAGACAAGGAGTGAAAGCAGTTCTACTTAATACATAGAAACAAACACAGGGAGGCTGCCAAAATGAGGAGACAAAGAAATATGGTCCAAATAAAAGAATAGAATAAAACTCCAGAAAAAGAACTAAGCAACATGGAAATAATCAATCTATCATATGCAGAGTTCAAAGCACTGATTATTAGGATGCTCAAGGAACTCATTAGGTACTTCAACAACATAAAAAAGACACAAGCAGAAATGAGGTTTGCATTAAGTGAAATAAAAACCTATAGGGAATCAACAGTGGAGTGGAAGAAGCCAAGAATCAAATTAATGATTTAAAACATCAGGAAGAAAAAACTAATCAGAACAAGAAGAAAAAATAATTTTTTAAAAATGAGAGTAAGCTAAGGAGCCTCTGGGACAACTTCAAATGTAGTAACATTTGAATAATAGGGGTGCTGTAAGGAGAGGAGAAAGAACAAGAAATAGGGAACTTATCTGAAAAAATAATTTAATAAAACTTCCCAACTTTGGCGAAGGCAATAGAGATACAAGTCCAGGAAACACACAGAGTCCTAAATAAGATGGATGCAAAGAGGACCACACCAAGATACATCATAAATAAAATGTCAAAGGTTAAAGATACAGAGAGGCTCTTAAAAGCGGCAAGAAAAAAAGAGTCCCCATAAGACTGGCAGCTGATTTCTCAAAAGAAGCTTTGCAAGATAGAAAGGACTGTCAAGAAGTATTCAAAATGATGAAAAGCAAGGACCTACAACCTAGATTACTCTATACAGCGAAGCTGTTTAGAATCAAAGGTCAGATAAAGTGCTTCCCAGACAAGCTAAAGCTAAAGGAGTTCCTCATCACCAAGTCCTTATTATATGAAATGTTAAAGGGACTTATTTAAGAAAAAGAAGATCAAAATTATAAACATTAAAATGGCAATAAATTCACAGCTATTAACCTTGAGTCTAAAAAACAAACTAAGCAAACAAGCAGAACAGAAACAGAATCATAAATATGGAGATTGTTTGGAGGGTTATCATCTGGGATGAGGAAGGGGGAGAATGGGGAAAAAGGTGTAGGGATTAAGATGTAGGTACAGAATAGACAGGGGGATATTAAGAACGGTATAGGAATTGGAATAGCCAAAGAACTTATATACATGACACATGGTTGTGGACTAAAGGGAGGGATTGCCAGAGGGAATGGTGGGTACCAGGTGGAGGGGGGCAAAGGTAGAAAAATTGGGACAAGTGTAATAGCATAATCAAAATATATTTAAAAATAAAAAATTAATTGGGTAATTGAAGTCAAGGTAAGTGTTTATTGACTTTTTATTTTGCTTAAGACATATATTTATGTTTTAAATGAAATTAATAAAACAATGATATTTTACCATTTATATTTTTTCAATTCTGTGCCCAGCTATGTCCTATATTATAACTGATGTTCTCTTGTTTTCAACTGGTAAAGCAGGGCCTTTAGAAGAAACAACTAAGTTACATGAGTCTCCCTAGCCAATTTCATGTTTTTCCTCCTTAGTTTATTAATGGTTGGGTTTCTTATTATATAATTCTAAAATAGTTAAGTAGAATAAACAAAGAAAGGCCAGATAATTAAAATTACTTTTAGTAACTCAAATGGTGAGCCACAGTTCTACACACTGACAAATTTGTGTTATTAGTAAAATAACTAATAGTTGACACTCCAAATTTATTTGCTCCACTTCCAAGTCTGATTACTAGTAGCAGGTTGCAGCTTCCTGACCTGCTCCCTATAGAAAATGAGTTTTATCTCCCATTCTATAGATAAAACAATTATAATCAGGATCCACAAACTGTATGAATTCAAAGAACTATTTAAGTGCCATGTGTAATCCCTCCTGGGACGAATTCAGGATGATGAAGGAAGGATGATGCTAAAACAGGGGCAACTCTCACCTCTCCTCCGATCCTGTGTCTGACACTGTTGGCTTTTATTAATCCCTTGATTAGGAGACTTGTCTTCTGTTGCCTCCTGAGCCAAGTGATTAGACATTGTTATTTGTCACTACTCGGAGAGTACGATAATCCTTCTTGGATATAGAAAGGAATAATAAAGTAATTTTTTAAAGTTATGTTTTTCTTTAAAAATACAAAGTTAGAGTCATATCTAATTGTGAAAGCAATGGGAGAAATGACTTGGGAGTCTGTCCTCTTTAACTTCATAAATTATATGAATTTCCTCCACTATCTGGAAGGACAGACTTTATCATTTTATCCCCTGTGTTACCTTGAGTGCCTTTCAATTGTATTTACTTGCTTTTTACTTTTTTAAAATCATTTTTAATTTAGTTTGTTGTGTGTTTGTTCACTTATGCCTGCAGCATGCAGTGATGCCAATGCAACCCTCTTTGGGGTCCATTATTTTCCACTAACTACATGTTAAGCGAAAGGTACATGGGTTAAAAATTATATTCTCTAAAACCCTATTGTCAAAGCAGACAGAAACGTAACCTCTTCTAAATTTGGTTGTCTAACAACAATTGTTATTAAGAGTCACCTCTCCCACCCCCACCTGAAATATGAGAACAAGTGAAGTATGTGCTTGGGTTTTTTGCCCCATCCAAGGGAATTGATTCAAAAAAGCTTGAGAACCAGTGTTTTAGGAAGCATGCTGTCCTTTGTGACTTCATCTCCTTTCACCACTGTCTTATAGATTCCTTTCAACCTTATTTTGTAAGTGTGTGTGTGTGTGTGTGTGTGTGTGTGCATGCACATGTATCTTGGGCTTCTGTCCAATTCCTATTGTTTTGCCAATGATTTTCACTGACAAATCAATATAGTATCTCTTCCTATTTTCTTCTATATTTTTAAAACTTAATATCCCTAAACATTAATGATTCAGGTCTAATTCGAATAATTTGAATCTTTTTTGGAGTACAAGTTGAAGGTGTTCACTGCTGACTTGTCACTATGTCACACAACAGCAGATAGTGGTAAGTGCCATTTTCATGTGCTGGGGTCTGGAGGAACTCCATTTCTCAAATTAATATATTGTTTTCCCTGTCAACCATGAAGTGATAAATAACTTTCTCCTCATCACCAACATTCTACACTATATATATATATATATATATATATATATATATATATATATATACACACACACACATATATGAAGGAGGAAATTTATTTTGGATGTCTTAAGAGAACTAAAGTGTGTCACAATCTTCACTAAAAAGGTATGTGGAGCACAGAGTCATGGGAAAGTGACAAGCATCTATAAAGAGTTGCAAGAAAATGTGTTATTTCAACAGGAACTTTAATTCTAAGGGAAATTAACTCTAAAACCTACTTTAAGTTGTATTGCCTATCCCTTGCTGTTTTATCTACTTTCTTCCCCTTACCCCTGAAATGTCTCATTTCTGACTGTGCCTTTCTAGTCCAGATTATACTCAACAATATTGAGATGTGCTTCATAGTCTCTTCTTATAAATGTAGTTTTGGAGAATAATCTGTGAAGAAAATTAATAATCCCTTTCCAGGCACATTAAGGAATATTTGCTAATATTAAGTTGTAGAATGATTACTTTGAATAGAAACTCTGAAGGGTAGATTAATGGGGAAATAATAATTTCTAAAATAAAAAAAGTAAAACATGAGTATGGAATACATTTTCTGGGAAGCCATTAGTCAAGCGTATGTGTGTTTGAAAAAGAAAGAGAGTAAGAGACATAGCACTAAAGCTTCACCTTGTGTAAGCTACAATTGAAAATAATTTTCAAAAAATACCACACAATTCCTAACTTTAGCTTATTCTCTTCCTTTGGTAGAGAAACTGTAATCCACACAAGCAAATAAAAGATTTTAGAATTGAAATTCTGTCAGCTTTCTCACTAAACTGGGGCAGGCATTGGGGCTTAGTTATGATCTCAGCCAAAAGAGAGAAAACTTGAAAGGAGGGGGGAAAAAATCAAGAAATGACTTGACTGTTTTGGGGGTAGGATCTTTCTAATGGAATTCAGTCCAGAAACTATCTGTTTTTGCCCTTCAGAAATAAACAATTCAACATCATTATTCATTAAGGTAATTCAAATTAAATACATAAGATACCATTACACACCTACTGGAAAGGCTAAAAATTTTTTAAATGACATAGCAAGTGTCAGCAAGGATGTGGAACAACCAGAGAAAAACATGCAGCCAGTTCTTATAAAATTAAACACACAGTTACTATATGATCCAACAGTCTCAGTCCCAGATATTTACTAAAGAGTAATGAAAATATATGTTTACACAAAAGCCTGTATGCAAATATTTATAGCAGCTTTATACATAATTGTCAAAACCTGCAGACTACACCCCTATGTTTATAGCAGCACTGTTCACAATAGCCAAGTGCTGGAAACAGCCTAAGTGCCCATCTGTAGATGAGTGGATCAAAAAACTGTGGTACATTTACACAGTGGAGTACTATGCAGCAGAAAGAAAGAAGGAACTACCACCATTTGCAACAATATGGATGGAACTAGAGAATTATGCTTAGCGAAATAAGCCAGGTAACAAAAGACAAATAGCATATGATATCACCTAATACAGGAAACTAATGAACAACACAAACAAATGAACAAAATTGAACAAGGAACATAATAACAGTTATCGGTGGGGGAGGGAGGAGGGAAGGGGGTGAGTAGGGAAGGGTTTAGTAAAGGAACTAGTATAAATAACCCATGGACATGGACAACAGGGTGGGTAATGACCATGGGAGAAGGGGTGAGCTGGGTGGGGGGGGAGCAATGGGTAATGACCATGGGAGAAGGGGTGAGCTGGGTGGGGGGCGGGAGCAATGGGGGGAAAAATGGGACAATTGTAATAGAAAAACAATAAAAAAAATTTTTAATTCTGTTATGTGTGTATAAATAAAATTTTTAGAACAAAAAATAGAACCCTGCACACCAACAATTTTTCCACTGGCAAATGAATAAATTGTGGTATCACACATTGATTAAGTCTTTAACACATGAAAGTAGTAAGACTCAGAAGTCAGAATCGAAATAATACTTGCAAGACTTCCCGAAAAAGGCAAAACTGTCAGGACAGAAAATAGAACATTGGTTGCCAGAATTTAGCAGTCGGGGGAGGAGTTTACTACAAAAAAGCAGAATGAAACTTTTGGGGGAGTTAGAAGTATGCTATATTCTGATTGTGGTGGTGGTTATATGACTAAATGTAATTGTCAAAATTAATAGAATTATCCACTGAAAAGGATGAATTTTACACTACATAAATTACATCTCAATAAACCTTACTTTAGAAGAAAGGAATATAGGACAATAATTTATAAAACATCTAACCTAGACTCTTTAAAAATTAAATGTCATTAAAACAAAATAGAATATCTGAACTAGATTTAAGAAGACTGAGGAAGCAAAAATACCCAATGAAATGTATGAACATAGAATGGATTCTAGTTTAAAATAATTTAACAAAACAATTAAGAAAATTGTTTTTGTACAAATGGGGATATTTATATATGAACTGTATATTAGGTGATATTATATAATTATCTTAATTTTCTTAGGCATTAAAAGAATACCATGATTATATAAGAAACTGTCTTCTTGTTGTTGTTGTTGTTAAGAGGTGCATACTGAAATATTGAAGGTGAAATATTATGGTATTTGCAACAAAGATGTGAGGGACTCATGAGAAATGCTGATCATTATTGGAACTAGGAGAAAATCTGTAGGCATGAGTTGTACTCACCAGATAATGTCTTTTAGGTGCAATGAAAACACTGTGATATAAAATATCACCTTTATTGCATACTGAATGCCCATGATGGTTATGAGTAAAAGGAAAATTATAGGCAAATATACATCACATGATTCAGGTTTTTTAAATATATGTATAATTATTATATATAGATCTTTCTTTAGAAACTCCTAAATAATTTAGTGTTTATATATATCATATTGCTAATAGTGGGACTTGTTAATATTTGTACCCATATTTGTTAATAGTAGTACCCACTGGTAAATTTGGCTGGGGAGCAGGAATTGGAAGAACCCAAGTGGAAATTTCATTTAGTACTCTATACTTAATACTTCATATGCTTTAAAGTGCTAAAAGACTTTTGGATAAATTCTACTTTTCTTGTGGTAAAAGAGTCAAGGTGGAAAGGAGGCCATCTAAAGCCTTATCATTTTTTATCCTTGGTCTCATATCTGTACATTGAGACCAAAATTATTTCCAAAACACTTTGACTCTTTCTAAAATCAAATCTTTCTTAAGTGGATGAATATGTACACTGAGGTATTCACAATAATGCACTGATACCTTTGAAGTCAATTCCAGAAAAGAATTTTGAGAAACATT
This sequence comes from Furipterus horrens, assembly GCF_987537825.1. NCBI lineage: Eukaryota > Metazoa > Chordata > Mammalia > Chiroptera > Furipteridae > Furipterus > Furipterus horrens. The sequence goes on from NW_028327175.1 coordinate 74,427,676, forward strand.
CTCTGAAATAACAGCATCATTAGAAAGATATATGCAACCCATGGATAATATAGTCAGTTCCCAATACAACAGAATAATTAAAAGTCATTGGTAAATTGTTCCTAATCTTGTAGTAATAAGAAGTTATGAGAGTAGGACCTTTTCCTCTTCTATTTGAGAAAGTTATAGAGATGTTACAAAGGTTTTTAATTAACATAAGTTCCCTGAAATGCATAACACATTTTCACACAATCACATTATTAAACATAGTAGGACTTGAAGGTCATATTGGACAAATAACAACGGAGAGTAGGCTAGACGACACCTAGCATTTTGTAAGACACCCAGTAATATTTTTTCTCTTGTCATTTAAGGTATTTCACAACTTTTCCTGACAGTCTCCTCCCCTTGTAATAATAATAATTTCAAAGATTACTCTTAACTACACACAGAAAAAAAGGCTAATTTTATTAAGTTTGGCCTGATTGTTTACATAAGTAAAGCAAGGGAAGAAATCCACAAACTACAGCCTGTGGGCCAATTTTAGCCTTTTGCCTGTTTTTGTACCTCCTGTGAGCTAAGAATGGTTCTTATATTTTACATGGTTAAAAACTATCAAAGATAAATAATTTTTTGTGACACATAAAATCAAATTTCAATCTTCATCATTAAAGATTTATTGGAATATAGCTAGGATCATTCATTAACATTTCATTTGTGGCTGCTTTATCACTACAATGTCAGAATTGAGAAGGCCTCAGAGAGAATACATGGTTCACAAAACAAAGCCATGATCAGGGTGAGGCAATGAAGTACTTGCCTGGGGCACAAGATTTAAGGGGGAACTAAAAACTAATTAATGAATAATGAATGAATAATACTTTCATGCAATATTTTTCAAAATCAAAAAGAATGCAAAAAAATGAACAAAATGTCAAATTAAAAATTTTTTTTTTAATCCTCACCTGAGGATATGTTTTGTTGATTCTAGAGAGGACGTGAGAGAGAGAGGGAGAGAGACATCCCTTGGCTGCCTCCCATATGCACCTGACAGGGATTGGACCCACAGTGTTATGCGCCCTGATCCCGCAACTTTTTGGTGTACAGGATGATACTCCAACCAACTGAGCGACCCACACAGGGCCAAAATGTCAAAATTTTAAACAAAGACAGGATCAATATTACTGATTTTTTCTTTTGCTTCAGGCTCCAGTTTGGCTTGGCATGGCACTGCTAGGTCTCACTTGCCTCACCTGGCCCTGATGAAAGCCTTGAATATTTATTACTGGTTCTTAGAGAAAAGCCTATGAGCAACAGGGTTAATCAGCTTTATAAGCTTCTTTGAGTTTGCTATTCAAACTTAAGCACTAAGCATGAATAGGCCACAAAATAAAGTTCTGATTGAAAGATTTTGGAAGGAAGCTTGGATTGGCATCTTAAAAGCTTCTATTATTTTCTATCCTGAGGGTAAGAAATCAAGTAGAAAAACTCCTCTTCATTTTTTTTTTTGGTATTACCTATAAATTTGATGACTTCCTCTTTTTTTTTTAGGTCTTCAAAATTGGCTAAGTTTCCTGACTTGCCTAAGTGAACATCCTCTTATCATTTGTAAGCTTGGGACCCTGGAAGATAATTTTCTTGGGTGGGCTTAATAGGTATTGGTTTCATATGTAAAGTAAACCTTCATTTTCCATAAAAATGAACATATCATAGCTGTTTAAAAAGCACCATTCTCAAATTATATATTCCAAGCAATTTGTCCTGTTATATTCTGGTGTAAAGGCAGACAAATTCTTATTGAATGTATGCATGTAACTGTATTGTCATGAAAAGCACTAAGATTTAGTAAAAGTTTATGAATTTGAGGAGTCAGTGAGAATCAAATACCATATAAAAATGTCTTATTTCAGCTTACAAAAGCAGTCCACTAAATTGTGTGTTAGATTGCTTAAGAAAAGAAATGGCTTTCTTATATATCCAAGAAATAGAACAGTAACTCATCAACAATATTCCAAACAAATAACCACAATAAAATTTCCCTCGTCACTTCACTCAATCCTCTCTAAATAACTTTTGCTGTGCTAGATCTTGGTTAGCTGTCTGCTCTTATAAAGACACCAGTCTCTGGACTAAAAAAAGTTTTGGAAATTCTAACTCAGTTCATTGGTAAGGTCTGAAAGTTATCTAAGCGACATCAACTCAGAATCCTGAGCAAGAATTTGTTCTGTTTTGTTTTGAAATGCTGATAGTTTGAAACACCTGTTATGGTCCTTTACCACTACTCTCTGGACTGTCCCTATTTGCTGAAGAAACAGACTCTGGGCTATAACTTATAACAGAGTTCTCAGGAGCTAAATATCAGAATAAAAATTTTTTAAACTATCTGTACATTACAAAGACTCAAAAGCTGTAGTTCATTTATTACTACAACCAAAAATATCAGAATGAAAAAGTAAAATTCTCTATCAGGGTGCAATGCATTACTATTTCATGAGTTTTCATCCAACTTCTCATGAAAGTAAAAACCTATTTTTGGTAGCAAGGGCACTGGCAAAGCTCTAGGGAGATCCCATAACATATACAATCTCTGAAAATTTATCTTGACAACATTTATCAATACAAATCTATCCACTGGATGAGTGACAATCTCTTCTGATCTGACAACTCTTCCCATCTAATTCTTACAACAGGAACATCTCAAACAAGCCTAATTATTTCTAGTATTTCTCTTTTAATAACATGAAAAACCAAATCTTTGTGATTTTTCCCCTGGGATCTTTTTGAGAATCTTAAAGATATTTTTAAGTGTAAAAGATATCTTGAAGTTTTTACTTTTTATTTTCTAAATTTAGCATTCCAGTGTGAGGAAGACAATTTCAAGAGTTGTCAGAGGATATGTGAACATTTAATTAAGGTAGGATCAATAAGTTACCTAGAAACAATACTTGGTAACTTATTTAATTCAAGTGTCAATAAAAGATTGTTTAAATAAGCACAGAAGGTAACATGAATGTAAAGAAACCTAGTCCTTAAAAAAAAAAAGGACTTTTGTTCTTTTTTTCTTAAATAATTAAGAACATAATTAAATCAACATAAAGTACAAACAAAACTATTCTGATAAACCACAGAATTTCTGCAACACAGGCAGATAGCATGAAAGCAAAAGGTGAACTTTTCGTATTAAAAATGAAGGTTAGTAATCAGTTAATCAAGGAAGTAAGCATTAAAACTGAGTAATCTTTGGTAAAATTTAACTTACTTTATAGATTTTACAAACTCAGGTATTATAAAAACAAGGAAAATAAAATTCACTTTTCAAGTCTTCTTCGCCATCCTATTTTATAATCTAAAATAAACTGACCCTTTTCTTAGGAACTGTCTTAGTTAATTTGGGCTGCCATAACAAAATACCATAGACTGGGCAGCTTCAACAATAAGCAATTATTTGTCATAGTTCTGCAAGACACTGGCTGATTCAGTGTCCGGTAAGGGCCCACTTCTTGGTTCATAAACAGTAACTCTAGTTGCGTTCTCACATACCCAGAAGAGGGTAGGGGAGCAGTCTGAGATCTATTTTATAAGATCACTAATCCCATTTATGAGAGCTCTGCCCTTATGACCTCATCACCTCCTAAAGCCTTACCTCCTAATACCATCACATTGGGAACTAGTTTTCAACACAGCAATTTGGTGGGAAGCAAACATTGTTCATGGCAAGGATGCAGTGTGGTTTTGAACCTCTAGGGTCCTTAAAACTCTTTCAGGAGATGCATAAACTAAAATTTATTTTTATAATAATATTAACATGTTATTTGCCCTTTTAATTTTCATTCTCTCACAACTGTACAGTACAGAGGCTATCACATCAGATTAAATGCAAAAGCAGACATGAGAATCCAGCTATTTTATAGTAAGTCAGATACGTCAAAAATTTTCCAAAACATAAAACAATACCATTCTTCTCATATTTTTTGGTTTTAAAAAAACGCAGTTTTGTTTAATTTTTTAAAATACTATTTGTTATTTTAATATGCAATGGGTTTATATGCTATTGTTCCTTTTTAGTTATTCAAAAAGTAAATGTGTTTTACATTTTTCACACAAACAAAAACTCTTTGCTGCCCCCCCCAACTTCTAAGTGTAAAGAAATTCAGAGAATTTTTAAAATTATTTTATTTTATTTTAGGGAAAAATAAAACGCTACTTAAAAAAAACAAAGCACATGCACAATTTATTTTACTGTCATTCTTGCTCCTATTATAACCTAAACCGCCTCTAATAATAATAACTTTTAACAAACTAATTGACTTTTATTTGCTTCCGACAGGGATAGATTGTTGAACTGTATATCATGCACAAGCATTTGAGCAACTAGCATGGGAAAACACATAATACAACTTTCTATAGCATTGCACATCTCTTTTGTGTCTTACTAAAATGGCAAAAAATGAACATATTTGTTAACATGACTGAATAAATGGACTCTTTGTAGTGTAAAAATAAAATGAAAAGTAGATAAATTTCAAGCTTTGCTTTTTGATCAATGATTCAGTGTTCTGATTTACCTAAAAATTGTCCTGATAATCAATGATTACCTACTAATTAACTTAACTTGATAACAGTCCAAAGTCTTAAGTTACCTACAGATCTTGGGAATTATCTTAAAGCTGACATACTATAAAACATAATTACTATAGAAATTTAAAGTTTCATGATTCAATTTAATTGAACAAAATTTATATTTTTGAAAACCTTAAACATTGTATCAGAGTAATATCAACAACTTCGATCAATAAACCTGTAGCTTAGAAAAAACAAATTCAAGTAAAATAAAATATAAATGAAGGGGTTCAGAGTATGCCACTGTGGCATAAAAGTTATTTTGAGTAGGAGGCATTTGAATTGTTGACACCCCCATCTGCCTGAAAGTACAGCCTCCCCAAAGAACTCAAAAAACAAAAAACAACCACAACAAAAACTCAGTTGTCATAAATTATCTCCCTGGGAGCAACCAGGAGAGACTGACTCCCATCCCCAGAGGTGAGAAGTCTACGGCACTCCTAAACATCTATCTCCCATTCTATGGTTCATTTATATTTCCAAAAAGTAACTTGTATTCCTGTAAATGGTTTTCTCTCCCTTTCTCGCCCCTATTAAGATGGTATGTAAATCCCTAATTCTAACTGCTCCTTGAGTCACATTTTTCTGTAAATTCCTGGATTTTTATTCAGATACTTACATCCATCTTTTCTCTTGTTAATCTGTTTTTTGTCAATTGAATTCAAAGGCCATCAAATACTGAGCCTAAGATGCCAGAGGAAAAATTTTATTCCCTGACATACACTTATATTATACTTAAAACATAAATCAGAGAGAAGGAATAGCTCTTTTTTTAATTAAAATTATTAAAACTATTTTCATTTACCAAACATTCATCTTAATTATGTAAATTTGGATTTTAAAAATATTTCTGATATAGCTGTTTCTCTTTATTTTTAAATAGATTTTTTTAAAGTAATAGATATTTGATTTCCTTATTTTCTGGTAATTTAGAAATATTCCATCTATATAAGCACTTAGTTGTCTATAAATTAATCAGACTACAGTTGTTTAAGAAACTTTATTAACTAGTATATAATATTCTCCAAAGACAGGAAAACCTTTTACAGTTATAAAATGAGAGGTAAAGGCATTTCTGAGTTGTAAACACATATAAAAAGGCACATTGAGTACTTACAGCTTAAGTTCTACAATACATCTTCAGCCATAGGTCCAGATAAGTCAAAGAAACTCAAAAACATATTGGTCTATATAAGTGTGTGGCAATTGGGGAAAGAGTCAGCAAAGTGAAAGGTCTCATATTTTTAGGTATTTGCCTCTGGAAACCATAGCAGACCTGTTGGGGCTGCCTTGGAGGTATATTTCTCCAAAGTGTGCATTCAGCTGGCTTTGTGGAGAAGCCATTGGGCATCTTGGAGTATGATCTCTTAAATCATTAAGGTTTAAGTTTCTTAAAAGGCAAAATCATAGCTGTTAATCAAATGCAAAACATGTATAAAGACTCTTTAAAACTCAGTAATTAATGAAGGAACCAAGAAAGTGTTTAAAAAAACAACAGAGACATCAAAGAGCAGACAGAAATATAAGCAATCAGCTATGCTGACATAATTTGGCAACAGGTGTCAAACTGGTCAACATTCAATGTTCACAGGACAATAAATCGATTGCATCCTCACTAGCAAAAATGCATTTGTGTGTTATGGACAAGAAATTATTTGTATTTGTGCAGAGAAAAAATGTTTTCCTTGGCACTCTAAGTGTCCCTGACTGGGTCTGAAAATTAAACTCGCAAAGGCAAATTAACAGCAGAAAAGCAGATGAAATAATTTAATGTAAGTTTTATGTGGCATGGGAAACTTGTAAGGAAATGAAGACCTAAGAAACAGTTAAACCTGGGTGCTTTCATGCTAGGTCTGCCTCAGAGTGGGTGGTCATGAGGAAGTGTGAGAGGACAAAGGATATGAGGTAAGTGTAGTAAGTTGGAGGAAATTAAGCAAGGCCTGTTAGTCAGATTCTTGATGTCCCTCTATATTGAAGATAAGGATGTTACTTTCTTTTGAGTAAAAAGAGGACACCTCTTCAGGGGAGAAGGAGGAGGGAGAAGGTAAAAAATACCTTTTTGCTTCTGCTGCTTTCTCAAACTCCTTCAGCTTAAAATACTCAGTACACCAAGGTGCCATATTTAAGCGTAGTGCATCCTGAACCCCATTATATTACTGTCTATTTACTGTAGCTAATAGAGTGATGAGATAGCCCTTAGACGACAAGAAGAAAAATTTGAGATATTCTAAATTACATTATAGCAGGCTAGAGGGTGGAAAAAACAAAAAGGGGTCAAACAGGCAGAAAAGACAATATGTCCACCAGTTGTCCCAGAGTTTTGCAAGTGTTTTTATACAACTAGTTAGTGGGGAGAAGCACATAAGCCACTTTGCAGGGATTTACATTAGCTACAGACAAGGGGATGGGCTAGTTCTGGGATGGGAGCAGCAGAGTCCATAAAACTTGTAAACTAGATGCAGAGGCTCCCAAGGTTCCACAGCCCCTGGCTATTCTCTCTCTTTAGATAATCTCAGAAATAGCCAACTGGAAGTTAGTTTAATAATTCCAACAAATACTAAGGAGTGTGAGAAATCTTTTGTTGGTTTTGCCTCTGGCCTGTAGTAATTTAATTTAGGGCATCTCAGAATTTTCTTCTTGTCAGAAACAATGAATCATGTAGCCCAAGAAGTTTGAGCTAGACAACACCTAATATTCCATAGAACAGCGATCCCCAACTTTTTTGGCATCAGGGACCGGTTTTGTGGAAGACAATTTTTCCATGGAGGAGAGGGGACAGGAAGACAGGAGGCAGGAGGAGCTCAGGCAGTACTGCCAGCGAGGTTTCACTGCCTTGCTCCACAGTCACTCACCTCCTGCTGTGCAGCCTAACAGGCCACAGACTATACTGGTCTGCAGCACAGGCGTTGGGGTCCCCTGCCATAGACCACTCATGAATCTTTTCCCCCTTTTCAAAGTCTTCCACAGTTTTTCCTGATGCGATTTTCTCCCACCTCTCAGCGTGCCTCTTCCCCACAATCCTCACAAAGCCATCCCAGTGAGGCTTGCCCTTTCCCTTCTCCACCCTCACCTCCCTCATCACAAGCCCCACCCACCTTTGGTTCCATCCATTTCATCTCCATTACCTTTCAGGAAAACACTAGGAATGAAATAATTTATAATAAGGAGTTATCAACCCTATACACCTTATCATCCCAAAGATGCAGGTATTCTAACAGTTATAACAACAGTAAAGATACTTGTGTCCTAAATAAAACCTCCAAGTGAAAGTGTCTCTAATGCGTAGCAAAGAAGTAAAAGATTTTAGACAGTATATAGGGAACAAGTTTTTTTTTAAGACTTTATTTTGCGAAAGAGAGGAAGGGAGAAAGAGAGGGAGAGAAACATCAATGTGTGGTTGCCTCTTGCACTCCCCTAACTGGGGACCTGGCCTGCAACCAACCCTGGCATGTGCCCTGACCAGGATTCAAAACAGACCTTTCAGTTCACAGGCTGGCACTCAATCCAGTGAGGCACACCAGCTGGGGGGAAAACAAGTTTTGATGTAGGATCAACATTTGCGCAGTCTAACATGGCTCTTCTTGATCTTCAGAATTTCTGACTTTATACAAAACTTCATAGCAGGCCATAAGAGCTCCAATAGTCAGGTGCATTTGATCAAGGATCTTATTCTCAACCCCACGCCCCACCCCCAGAAGGTGTCTGATAGCCCTGGCTGGCCTGCCTTCCGCATTAATCCTATTAGGGTAGTTTAGCCTAAATCTCCCTGACCTTTATTTGATGTTTCCTCTTAGTAATTTTCCATCCATTGACATCACCCCTCCATCCCACTCCTCCACCTTGGTTATGAATTCCCACTTGCCAGCGCTGTGTTCAGAGTTGAGCTCAATCTCTTTCCTACTAAGTAAATCTGCCTTACTGTCTTTAACAAATGCCACTGAATTATTTTCTTTAACAATGGCTTAGAGAAAAACTGAAGAAAATTATGTAAGCTTGCATTAATTAAGAAAATACAAGAAAAGAAGTTATGTGATAACAGGTGGTATCTTGGAAAATAATCTAATTATTTTCATTTTTTTAAGAAAGCAATCAATAAAAATTTGTATTAATCATATCAGCTCTTCTATCCTAACTTTTATGACAGTAGTCTTCAAATAGCTAGAATTTATTTCAAGCTCTCATTTTTCTTTCTCCAAACTGAATTCCTAAGAATATTTTGAGAAAGTACCAAAGATATGTGTCAAAGCATAGCATAACAAATTTTCATGATTTTACAATCACTTTCCTCATACAAGAATTAATGATTTATGCTGGTTGTGCTAAAACATTATAAACAATACACACAACCTCCCAATTTATTTAAATGTTCCTCAAATCTTATAAGAAATCACATCATCTTAGAAAAACATAAATATGTTTACTCTTTTTATAAATCTGGTAGAAATATTAAGGAGATACATAACAAATTTTGCAGTTGAATGTAACAAGATTCCCTCACGCGAGGAGCTAATAATGGTGGGGGTGAAACCGGGTGAGAGGTCCCCAAAGTTCCCAAAGCCCATGGTTGGGGGATGGGGAAAGGGAAGAGCAGACCATACTGTGGTTAAGATACTTTGCATATCTATGGCAAGTTGGTAGCTAGATAATAGCTGTGCTACTGCCCCCAGGGGCAAAAGGTGTATGTGACTTTCAGAATGTATCCTGACTCATGGAAGCCCCAGTGATGGGAACTCTTTCTGTGGCTAAAAACGGCAGCCGAAAGAATGTAAACGATATGAGGAAAACTGGCAAAGGTAGCTCATTGTGAGAGGATTCAGATGATGAGGTCTCCTAGGAAGTTCCGGGTCAGGATTTAAAAGAAAAAGGGCCATGTTATAGCAGCCATGTGGGAAGCAGCAGTTAATGCAGTTTGTAGAGATGATTTGGCCATGCAACTTGGGCTAGTAAGAAAGCAGGCATGCTGCTGCTTTGCTCATGCCCACTCTAGCCTTGCAGATCTGGACTCTCTCTGGACTTTTGGAACTCAAAACTTATGGAGACAACACTCTCTTAGGACTTGTGCTTTTCCTGGACTTCACCATAACTCAGTGTAAGAAATAATTTGCTTTTCCGGACTATTATAAGGAGGCTGAGGACAACGTACCCAGATCCTGAAGGAAAGAGCTGCTGCGAGAGGATGGTGACTCTAAAACTCATGAGTGTACTTTCCAGAGGGACTGGAGAACTGTTCACACAGCTGGTTTAAACACAGATAAGGAGACGGAGAATTACTGGGCTTGGTTTTGGCTTATAGCCTCTTGGGGAGAAAGCGAAGTGCTGGGTCTCATGGGAGAACAGGGCTCTAAGCTGAAGTGCTCCCAGCTCCCCCCACACCCAGGTTAGAATCCTATAAATAAAGACCTGTTTATCTTAACACTAATTGTTGGGTCAGACACCAAGGCACCACTGGAATGGGCCCAGTTTGCTCGGTTACAGGGGCAGGCATGAATAAACGAATAACTATGAAATGATTTTGGAAAAGCAGTTTGAATCCTGGGAAGGTGAAGTATTAAATTACACTCAGGAAACCAGCAAAAGATGTGCATACCTTAGCAGATCTTAACTGGCAAAAACAACAAATAAAAACCACTGTGCTCTTACCCAATATCTTATATTCCTCCATTTTCCTCAACCTAGTATTTTTATGTTCTCTTAGTTGCTATAAGCAGCCACCTCCTACCCACATTTTTCTAGTGAGTTTATTTATTTATTTTTTTAGAGAGGAGATTGGTGGGAGAAAGAGAGAAATATCATCAATATTCGGGAGAACCAGCCATCTATTACCTCTCGAATGCCCCCAACTGGCCCACAACCCACGCATGTGCAGTGCCTAAGAATCAAACCAGCAACCTTTCCATTTGTGGGACGACTCCCAACACACTGAACCACACTAGCCTGGGTGGTTGTTGATGGTGATGTCAGAATTTCCTAGGAGAGGTTTCAGTTACCTCTTAGGGAAATACTAATAATTGTGTTTTTTTAACCCAAAACTCACTCTGTCCCCATCTGTGTTTTCCCAAAATTCCCATTTTGATTCCACCTTCAGTCAGTACTTTAGTCATTCGGTGTTTCTCCCACTACCCCCAACACACATGCAGACACACCTTCTTTTTGGATGAAATAGTTCATTTTACTGATCAGCTATTCAAATCCCTCAGGTGAAGATAGGGTTTATTAACATCTCAATGATTGTTATCTCTTATCTAAACCTTTCCAGCTATACAAGGGAAAAGTCAATTTAAATCCAATAATTCTTTGATAGTCTCCTCCAGATCATTTATAAAGATGCTAAGTAAGATGGATTCTACCACTAATTCTGAGGAAATCATTAATTTCCTCCATTTGCTTCCTAGCTCCAGCACAACTTTTGGTTTTAGACAAATCCCACCCATATCATGTCCTTGTATTATTTCCATAGTGAATTGTTAGGAAGAACCATAATGTCAGCCATTTGTCCTCTGTCCACATTTCCTGCTTCTCAGAATTCCAATAAGGTATAATTTCATTTTGCAAATCACCAACAATGTGTTATTTTTCTGCTGGTAATCTTAACAATTAATTCACTAGCTTAATTGCATAAGAAAGTGAGAGAAGGTTAAGGCAAATTACTTCACTAGGAGTTAATTTCCTTATCTGTAAAAGGCCTGCATTACAGGCCTCTTAAATGGGTAATGAGCCATTATGAGTGAGAGGGACTAACACACAGCCTGCAGGTTCATATTCCCTGCTGTTCTATTCCAGCCCAGCTCAGGGCTTCCTCTTCTGTGCACCACTGATCCTTTGTGACTGGCTTCCAAGTGTCCACAGCTATTCCAGGTTTATGCAGTCTAGACAATAGTAGTTCAGTTTTATCTGCAAATGTATCCACATTTCTACTCACTTTTTTTTTTTTCATTCCTTAAATCTTTTCATTAACCAGGTGGGATGGTATGTATGTGCATGCATATATTTTGTCAACAAAACTGCAGCATTTTAGATACAAATTTTTCATTGATAAATTACCTATATCCATTTCGAGGATCATTTATTCATTCAATCAACAAATAGTTTTGAGCATCTACTCTGAACCAAAGACTTCTAAAATATGTGTTGAGCTCTGGGGGCAGTGGCTCAGTGGATTGAGTGCTGGCCTGTGACTGGAAAGGTTGCCAGCTTGATTCCCTGTCAGGGCACATGCCTGGGTTGCTGGCCAGGTTCCCAGTTAGGAACATTTGAGAGGCCACCGATTGATGATTCTCTCACATATCAATTTTTTTCCCTCTCTTTGTCCCTCCCTTCTCTCTCTAAAAAAAATAAATACAATACAATACTTAAAATATAGTGTTGAATAAAACTTTCTGAAAGTACCTGAGTCAGGGGGGCTTACATTGCAGAAAATAGAGTATGTGTGTGACTGGGCACTATTTTTAGTTAAGCAGCTAAGGAAAGCCTCTACATGAGATCACATTTGATCAGGACAAGGAATGCAATGACCAATAATAGTATGCTGATGTGTGTGTGTGTGTGTGTGTGAGAGAGAGAGAGAGAGAGAGAGAGACATCTAGTAAGTGCAAAGGTCCTGAAGTTGGAGTCCTAGAACAGCAACTGAATCAGAGTGACTGAGGCAGAGCAGAAGTTATAGAGGTAAGGGCAGTTTTAAGAATGCCATTGTTTACCATGCTAATGACTTTGGACTTCACTCTGAATAGTTTAGAAAAGTACTATACAGGATTCCATTTAGAATTGGTTTACTCTATGAAGGGGTTCAGAACAAGTCTTCCCAGAATGTGCCATTTTGGCATGTGGATTATTTAGAACTAAAGACACTCAAGGTCCAAAAAACTCGTGAAGAGCTTTTTACCTCCCTATTAACTGCCTAAAGAATTTAGATAGAAGGTCATTTTCAGGAAGCGAACTTTCACAAGGAATAACTACAAAGAGTATGCTCTAAGTTTTATGAGCTGGGGAGAGCTTGACAGGGCCTGTTTGTTCAGTCTTCGCTGTGTCCCATTGTTTCTTCATGGCATATTTGTTTGACAGACATTTGCTCTTTCCATCTTCCTGTGAATCATCTTGCTTCCCACCCTCCCACCCTGCTTCTCCTTTACTCGGTATGGCATATAAGCCTCAATTGCCTGACTATCAGAGAGCCTCTTATATCTAAGTGACGCTCCCATACATATGAAATTGAATTTGTTTTCTCTTATTAATATGTCTTATGTCAACTTAATTAGAAGACCAGCCAAAAGAACCTAGAAGAGTAAAGAAAAAAATTTTCTCTTTTATGTCTTCCTTTAAAAAAACTATGCTGAAAATAAACTTAGTCTGTACACCATTTTGTTTCTACCTGGAACACAACCTTTTTAAATTGTATGATAATTATCTGATGCAGAGATCAGCAAACATTTTCTGTAAAACACTATATAGTAAATATTTTAGACATTTGAGCCTGGTGCAACTACTCAACTTGTCTGTTGTAGCGCATAAGCCACCATGGACAAGGGACTATGCCTGTGGGTTCCATCAAACATCATTGATAAACAATGAAATTTGATATTTATGTGATTTTTCTTTGTCATAAAATATTGTTTAACCCCATCTGAAGTTTCTCAAGTAATATATTCACCTATATATTAAGACAAACATACATGAAAATGTACTAAAATCTTCTTAAATGAATACAATCTTAAGTCGTTTAGGTCAAAACTAAATTTTATTATATATAAAATAGAGAAAGACAAAATAGCTTTTGCAAGTAATCTTAAAAAGACATCTATACTTTAATAGCTCGGAAATAAAAAAAAAGTACATTCAGAAATAAAGCTTAACTATGGATTTTCTCTTTAATCTAAGAATAGAGGAGACAATAGATGGCCACAATCACTGAGTAATTTCCAGGGCAATGGACAAGTTCTAGCACCTTCCCAAATACTCTCACCACCAGGTTCATGATATCTAAGGTTTCTTTAAACAGTGTGAATCCTTTTATTCTATAAATACAAAGTTTCAAATAGAATTAAGATTTAAAAGATTACAATAGCTATGTACATCCATGGTGATAGCTGGAAACTTTATAAAATGTGCAGTTACATCAATAGTTTTAAGAGATGTCAACATCTTTATGTACCCTTACCTAAAACTGATATGCCTGAAATGTTTGAGTCCCCATTGCTGTGAAGGAATGGCATACCCACCCTAGCCAGTGTGACTTAGTTGGCTGAAGCATCGTCCCATAACCAAAAGGTCTAGGGTTTGATTCCCCATCAAGGCACATATCTAGGTTTCAATCCAGTCCCCAGTCAGGTCACGTACCATCCTGGCACATTATGGAAGGCAACGAATTGATGTTTCTCTTGCACACTGATGTTTCTTTCTCTCCCTCCCTCTCTCTCTAAAAGCAATTTAAAATAAAAAAAACTCAGGTGAGGAGGAAAAAAAGAAAGAATGGCATACCTATCTCCCACCCCCAACCCAAATCACCACAGGGCTTGGCTCTGGAATACAAATACTTCAGAGGAGCCAAAGAAATATCAAAGTTTTTCATTCAAGGAAACCCCTTGCAATAATTAAAGCATACATATCTTGTACACATTTCTGTTAGAAGTGAAAGCTGGCCTGAGAAACAGGGTATTTTACCCATTTTCGGACACTGAATTCATGACAGGCTAGGAAGAATAGATAATGGTGCTTGTTATGTTAAATGCAAATGAAATGTTTTGTGAGGCTACCAAAAATTTGAGGGATATTGGATAAAATTGCCAGATAAAAATGTAATGTCACTTCTTTAGGTGGAATATGTTTATTCGAAAAGGTAGTTTAGACCTATTTCATCAAATCTTATCTTGAGACAGTGATTTAAATTATAATCAATTATCCTATTTCATCTTATAAAACATTTATTATTTTGTATCTTCTGTTAACAAGAAATTGACTTATTTAAATATATGATAAAATGTTAATTAACTTAAAATGAGCATGAGTGTGCACAAATTTTCATGTTTATTTTAAGGGACAAGTGGGAAAAATGTTTCAAGATAATTGCCCTAGAGAAGTGGAAGGGGCACTGGGTTCCTACAGGGAGAACAAGAAGACAGGAAAAGGGAGAGGCCTTGGGAAATTTGGAGGACAGCATAAAAACATTGACGAAGAATCCAAACACTCACATCTACTTGGCAAATTTCCCAAAGAGCAGCCCTAATGCTAGCTACTAAACCAACTCTCTTCCCCCACCCCTCCATTTGAGACTGGGCAAGAGAAAAAAGGAGGAGAAATCAGCTTCATTTAGGTTTCTTCTGTGGGCAGGGTATCACTTTAGGGTGGGCTAATATGAATAATTGCAGTGGAATTTAGGTTATAGGGTAGTCTCCAGTTGTCTAGTATCTGGCCCTGGGATGATTTAAGGCATGGGAAATATTGGCTTGGTGTGTCAGAATTAAAGAGGTAGCTCAGGCTACAGATTTGGGAGTGGTTGGCTTGCATATACATAATAGATGTATCCCCAGCCCAGTCTTTGCTATTTCTAAGAAGAGGTCAGCTCTGGAAGGGGCAGTCTCTTCCCATCCATCAAACTTTGTATGATGTCAGAACATCATGATATGCAGAAAATATAAGGAAAAACATGATTAATACAAATTATCTGCACATATCTTTTGCCCACTTTTTAAATTGAGTTGTTTGTCTTCTTATTATTGAACTATAAGAGTTCTTTATAAATTCTGGATAAACTTTTATCAGATTTATGTTTTGCAAGTATTTTCTCCCAGTCTGTGACATGTTTTTTGTTGTTGTTGTTAACAGTTATACAATTGTTCTTAAAGTTACTATGATGTCTTTTCTTAGTATAAAATTGCTTAGTTCAGAGATTTTCAATCCTGTTTTAGATATTAGAATCACCTGAGAAACATATATCTTTGCCTTCCACCTTCAAAGATTGATTTCATTTGTCATTGTACCTTCACCTTCATTTTTATTTTTTTAAATTCCCTAAGTGATCCTAATATGTAACCAGTATTGAAAACCAGCATATTAGGGAAAGCACATAACAAGACTGTTAGGGCATAGTCAAGGATAGTGGAAAATGGGGCTTGTTTGACAATCTCTGTTCCCACCAATCAACAGCTCTCTTGGATATCAAGACCTAGTTGTTTCTCCTTGGAATGCCTCCCTAGGTGCCAAGTCCTGTGTTTCACACTTTTATGTATATTATCAAATTCAATTCTCTCAACAATTCTATAGGAGTAGATATGACCGCCGCTTCAGGGATAAAGAAAATAGGGTAGAGACCAAGCAAATTAATTACAAATATGCAGTTAATAGGTGGTAGTGACAGAAAACTTGAATTCTGTATTCTAACTCTAAAACCCATGTTCTTTCATCTCCACCTTAATTTCCCAGCCACAAGGCAGCACCAGGTTGAGTCAACACTTAAATACATAATGTTGTTCTTCATCAGAGAACACCATATCATGTCTTAGGCTTGCAGAAAAAGCAGGGTATTTGAAGTAGAAAGGAAAACCACAACTTCATGAAAAATTCCTCGTTAATTAATTCCCAAGTGCCTTTAAGATTTCCTAAAGTGGATTTCCTACAAGAAGCTAGCAACTGTTGAAGGTGAAAGAGAAGAAATGAGTTCCAGAACATTCTCATATTTAATAAATTCACCCTCAGTTTTATAACTAGGCTACTTGTAGGGGGAGGGGTGTTCATTTATAAAACACTTTCTAGCCCAGAGGGGTGAAAGGAAAACCTCTATTAAGTAGAAGAGAAAGAAATAGATTCAGGGACAGCCTCCTAATATATTCCCCAGAGTTTCATCTGAAATTTTCAGCTTCTGTCTTTATGGTCAGGCTGTCAAAGAAGAAAATAGGGAGAAAGAGAAAAAATCAAATTACACTGAAACCTCTCATTTAGAAAAATTCACTAAGATATTTAAGAATAGAAAATTGGCAAACAAAGAATAACTTTTTAAAAATTCTCCTAAATAATTTTCCAGAACCCCCAAAATCTTCACAAAGGGGCTTTAGAATCTTTAAAGCTGAAATGAAGAAAATGGTAAAACATTTGAAAGTGTGCAGTTTTAGATCTTTGAGATTGTGGGGGAGTAGAATGTTTCTGGAGAAAATAGAGAAGCTCCATGAAAACTCTTAAGAAAAAAATAGGAGACCCAACTGCAAAACAAACACAGAAACAAAGACAACAGTTTTAATTGGAAAAAATGAATAAATTTATGTAAAAATCTTCTAAGATATTTAAGGATATGGATTAGCCCAATCTGACATTTTTAGGCTGGCCTGCTGGAAGGGTAAGAGGCATCAGAGTTGGGTTGAAAACAGAAAAAAAAATTCACAAGAGCAGTTACATAAATTGAAAGAAAGAAAAAAAGAAAGAAAAAGAAAAGAAGAAAGCCTTTTGGGCAATATTTTTAAAATAATTAATTTCTAAACTTTGGCTGGTGTGGCTCCGTGGATTGAGTGCCAGCCTGAGAACTGGAAAGTCGCTGGGTTGATTCCTGCTCAGGGCACATGCCTCGGTTGTGGGCCAGGTCCCCATTTGGGGACATGCGAAAGGCAAATGAATGTTTCTCTCATGTATCAATGTTTCTCTCCCTCTCTTCCCCTCTCTCTAAAAATAAATAATAAATAAAATATTTTTAAAATAATTCCCCAGTGCATGCAGTAATTTAGGTAAACTGCTTCTGAGCATAAAATAAATAAATATATACAGTATATGAAATAAAAAGGGGTATTGAAAAAAACTATAGTATTTAGAGCTACATGCTTAGCAGACAGGGCTTTTCAATGTAAATATTTTGTGAATAAATTAAGTTGGTGATAAGAAACAAACTCATGCTAGGCTTTACACTTAGCAACTAGAGAGAAAGAAGACAGTTTCTCCTTTAAAAAAATTTTTTTATTGTCTTTCTGTTACAGTTGTCCCATTTTTTCCTCCATTGCTCTCCCCTGCACCCTGCCCACCCTCTCTCCCACAGTCAATCCCCACCCTGTTGTCCATGTCCATGGATCATTTATACTATGTTTCTTCTTTTAGCCAACTTATTGTCTGGGTAATTGATTTTCAACCATAGTCTTATATTAGAATCATATAGGGGAACTAAATATATGTATAACTTGTATATATGTCAAGCCTCACCTCCCAGCTATTTTGATCAGTAGGGAATTAGTGCTATTTTAAAAAATCTCCCCAGGTGATACTTTCAAGTTACCCTCATGACAGTAGCCAGGGTAGAGAATCAATGGGTAACACTTTATTGAGAATATGCATTAAGAAACATTTAATGGCAATTTGACATATACTGTTGAATCTAATAATAAAATATTTTGTCTTGTGTTTTATTTGTTTTATTTTTATTTATTTATTTCTAATTGATTTGTAATTTTCAAACATTGGTCTATAATGATGTAGAATTTAAAAATTGAGAATCACTATTATAAATGGTTCCATGGGGCCTTAAATATCTTCAAAATGGATTTTAAAAGTTTTGCTGAAAATACAGAAGTCTTCTTGATGGAAGTAATACTGGATGTAATATCAGAAATGTGGTCAGGAATTAACTGCTCAGCGGGGTATGGACATAAGCGGGGTACAGGTAAAAGCCCTGAGATAGCCATGGAGAGCCCAGAAGAGGTCCAGAGGGCAGGAAGAGAGAGTGGTCAGGATATTTAACCCTGACAACAGGTGAAAGTGGGTTATCGCTGTACCTCTGCAGCAGGCAGCAGCTCCTAACAGATGTTCCCTCCAAACCCCTCTGGTTGCATTATCTGCTCCTTTACTTACCCCACAAAACCATACATTTCCCAATTTCCATATTTTCTTGAATGTAAACATGAATTAGATTCCACCAATTAGATGCCACCTCCTGAGATTTGCATTTGGAGCTGAGTTTAACGGGAAACTTGGCGGTCACGGATTATGGCAGAGGGAGTGTTTCAACAAAGTTCACTCAGGGAAGCAGACGCACGAAGTATACGTAATAAGGATTTCTTATAGGAATTGGACAGTACACATTTGGGAGAAGTAAAGTTCAAAATAAGAAGTTGGAGGAACAAGGAAAAGACCCGTTGTTTTGACACTGGTGCTGGTGGACAAGTCAGTGTTGGAGGGAAACGAGGCACATCCGGCTGCTGGAATGGGACTCTGAAGGGCTGGTGTTGAAGTCTATGGAACGCTGTTTCCTCTTCTTGGCTGTCGTCTCTGAGTTCACAGCAGAGACTTTGGTGGTGGGCCTGGGGTTGCCTTGCTGCTGGTCAGAACAGTCAACTGTCAGAATGGACTGGGAGTGGGGCCAGAAGGAATGAGTACAAAGTGGAGCCCTACAGCACCTCTGTGTCCATCTGTCACATCATCTCTAAGCACAGTGACCTTCAAAGAGCAATGGCTTCCTCTTCACATCTATTTTCTAAATCTCTCCACTTCTCTTGGCCAGCTCCTTACCAGAACCACCGCATCGTCTTTGAGGGAATTTTTGGGTCTGCATTTCCACAAATGGTCACTAGATGGCAGAAGAGAACATTGGTCTGACTCGAGGTGACGTTAAATTCACAGCTGCAGACACTTCGCTCGCCTGACAGAGGCTGCGGTGGCTGCAGCTGAGGTCGCCTCCACACGTGGGGTTTGGGGAATCTCTATGAAGTTTCTTTCCTGTGGCTTCAAGTTGTCGCAGTCATTTTGCCATCACCTGAGCTGTGATGTAACTCCACTAGGCCTTGCTGACAGACCGGAGCAGCTGGAGAGTTTGCTAGCATGAGTCAGGTTGTATTCTTTGTCTGATGATCGAAAGACCCTAGAACATTGCAACTGTGAGCAGCAAGGCTTCCTAAAGGATAACATGTTCATTCTGTCAGTTCTACCTACAATACTTTCTTACCCCAGATGGAGGCTTGTTGAGAACAGCTATCTAAAGATACAGAGCTTTGAGAAACAAAGCATGGCTTTCATCCATTGTTAATGAACAGTTTGACTATATACGCTAACTTGCAAAGAGATTTATTAGGGAAATAAATGTTGTAATTTTACCTCTGCACTCTATTCTTATAAAATGTTTTGTGACTAAAATTAAATATATACAGGAGTATGTAACTTGTGTATAGAGAATAAAATAAAAGGGTCACTCTTTTAAAAGATACATAATTGGTTCATTCAACAAGCTGTAGGAAATCTACATAAAGATGAAAATATGTAAAAATAAATGTAGTCATTGGTGTCTCCGCATTCTCCCTGTCTGGCAGCCATTTTTTCTACATATTTCTTTTTCCAGCTTCAGTTGAATGCTTTATCATTTCATTTACACCTTCGCCAGTTCTCTGAACTTCTATGCCCTTTATCTTTTGTTCATGTCTGGAAAACCCTTACCTGGATAAACCCTCTGTCTGCTCTGTTCATGTCTGCAAAAGTGCAGCCATGTGTTGATGACAGAAGTCACGTGGCAGAGAAGATCAGCCCCACTATAAACTCATGACCATCAAGCATGCTGGTTTTATCGTGGCAGTTCACTGTCTTGGCTCCATGAGGTTATTTCCTCAAACTTCCAACCTTCCCCTCTGATCCTCTCAAGCACCTCAAAACTTTCTCCTTTGCTCTAGGTAAATGCCCTCATATCCTATGACACAAAGGAAATACTAAAAGCAATTGGGGACATTCCCTCATCTTCTAACTTCCAAATATACAAACTTACCTCCAGTGTTTGGCACCCCTCTTTGTTACACAGGCACAAAATTTTATACTTGGGCGATGCATTCTGTGCATTAAACTTAATCGTCATGTGAAATGGGTCTTAATATTTTTTCCTAAGTTTTTTTAATTACAAAGGTAATCTCTTTCATAGTGTTCATACTTTTCAGAAGTCTCCTTTTACCTCTTTATATTTCCTTGGGTCTGATTTCCTGGCTGAAAATGTTTAGCTGGGGAAGGGATAAAAGCCTAAGCCCAACCTGTGTCATCTTACATTAATGAGGAGTGGTGCTGTGTCTAGAAATAAAGAAATCTAGGATCAACGACTCATTTATCTCACGCCCCACCCCTAGCTTAGGCCTACTGCTCAGGGAACAGGGGTGGGGGGTGGGGGCGCCTCCCTTTGTTGTAATTGATTAGGCCATGGTTGTTGGGGATGTGGGTGGAGTCCTGATGACATAGGAAGATGCCATGAAAAGGGGAGAATATAAGCCTGCACTGACCTTTATCAACTCCAGCCTGTAACTAAGTTCCTGCACTACCCAGTGTTACCCAACACCCCAGGATGGCACTTGGATTGGGCTGCTACACAATGCATTCAACCATCAATGGCCTTGTCCAGAAGATGTGGAGGAAGAGGAGAAAAAGGGAGGAACTAATGAAGCCCAGTAGTTCATGCTTGTCCCTGGTGTCTGGCCTTCATCTATTCCAACCTATACATTCCCCTCCCTTCCACACAGCCCTATCCTCCAGGCACACACTCCATGACCCACGTTTCCCACAGTTTGGGGGTTAACACTGGGACACACCTACCTCCCTTGAGCTTCAGCACCACGTCTGTGGTTGTTTGTAGGGGAGGAAGCCATAGACTGTGCTAGTTAGACAGGAACTGATGATACTGCTTTCTTTCTTAAAATAATGTTTAATTGATTTATTGATTGAGAGAGAGAGAGAGAGAGAGAGAGAGAGAGAGAGAGAGAGAGATCAATTTGTTGTTCCACTTATGCATTTGTTGCTTCTTTTATGTGCCTTTACCAAGGATTGAATCTGAAAACTTGGCATATAGGGACAATGCTCTAACTGACTGAACTACCTGGCCAGGGCTTATACTGCCTTCTAATGAGTTTTATTTTCAGTTCAGAATACCCTGAGGACATTTTTCTATATCATTAAATATCTCTGTGATAGTTTGGATGCAGGGAATTTTTTTAAAGGTGATCCCAGGAAGCACAAGTGGATCAGTAATAAGAGTGAGACAGTGGAACCTGCCACCACCATGAGCAACTGGGGCCTGCAGAGGGCCTTCTGTGTATTAGCCCTGGAGAGAGGGAAAATGGAGCATTTATTCATCCACTTCCTGCTCCCCTGGCTTGGCCCTCAAGAGTCTTAACTCCTCCACACTGCAGGTTACACCTGCTGGCCAGGACTAAGCTTCTTCAGTGTCATAAAGAGCTCTCAGGTAAAGAAGTGAGAAGCACTGAAAGCAGGAACCTCATCAAGTGATCATGGGGTTGAGGGGGTGTGGTCTGGGGACCAACCATGTCTGCTACATCTAGCAGTTCTGAAGGAGTATGAGAATAGCATAGGGAAAGGGCAGTAATCAGACCCTTCATGTTCTAAAAATTAAAAATGCTACTTGTTCTATGAATCATTCTCTACGGTGAAAGGCAGACATGGTTTTGACATCGTGAAGAGACCAAAATCAGAACTCAGTCCTACCCCAGAACTTCTGGCCCAACAGAAACCCTGGGATGTATCTGTGTATAAAAAATGGGGAGAGCTGAGCACAAAAGGCTCCTCACCCAGAAGCCCAGGGGGTGAAACAAACGTGGCTGGGACAGCACTGAGACTGATCATTTCTCTCCAAGGACAATGCTCTTTGGAGTGGGATCTGTATCAGGGTTAAGTGAACTGTATGGGCTTGAATAAAACCTTTTTATTTTGAACTAATTGTAGACTTCTAGAAAAGTTGCAAAAATAGTTTAGAAAATCCCATATGCCCTTCACTCAGGTTCTCTTCAAGTTATCAACAAACTACACAATTATAATGATCGACACGAGGAAATTAACACCGAAACAATGATATGGACTAAACTAAAGATTTTATTCAAATTTTGACAGTTTCTTGACTAGTGTACTGTATCTAGTTGAGGATTCCTCTCAAGAACCCACATTGCACTTAGCGACATTTTCTCAGTCTTCCTTTGTCTTCCATGGACTTGGTACTTTTGAAGAGTAGTGACTGGTCAGTTATCTGTTTAAGAATGTCCCTTAATTTAGGTTTGTCTGGTGTTTTATCATGCTTGATTAGATAGAAGTTATGCATTTTGGCAACCCCCCAGCCCCACAGAAGTGCATCACATCAGGAGTGATGTTAATGTCACATCACCAGTGATAACATCCATCTCAACCACATGGTTTAAGTGCTGTCTGCAGGGTTTTTCCAAGGCAACGTTTCTATTTTTCCTCTTTTCAATTAATACATACCTTAGAGGGAGATTCTTTGAGACTGTCCTATTTCTTGTTATACTTTGTCCAGTAATTTCAGTGTCCATTGATGGTTCTTGTCTGCCACATTACTACTGTGTTATTTGTCTAATGGTAATTTGCTATTTCCCTCATTTATATGAACTGATGTTCATTAACTTGTTGAGCTCAGTGGGGACCACAGGAGTGGGCTGGTCATGGTGCAGTTCTATTCTTGCTTGGATGTGAAGGCTGGAGTATCCTCCTGCTGACCTTTGAGAGATTGTAATGGCCATGAGAATTCCTGCATATCTATGAGAGGATGGAGATTCCAGAGGGAGATATTGAATTTCCTGCTGATAAAGCAGTTGGGAAACTGGGTGATTAAATTGAATAAAGAAGGTATTAACTGTATTTATACATGATTTTGAGGAACAGTTAATTCTAGCTAATTTTTAACTGTGTAATACAGCAGTCCCTTTAAATCTTTAGATTTAGGTATGCCTCCAGTTTTCAAAAAATTTTTTAAATTGTGTTCCACAGGGCCTGTCCTTTTATTTATACTAATTCTTCATATTCTGGCTTTCTATTGTCTTTGTTTTATATCTGTTATCTTTGTTTTTCTCAGTTTTCTTTATACTTTTGTCCTCTTCCTCTGCTTTGTGTGGATATTTTAAACATCTCTCAATGTCATTGGTTCATTTTACAGCAGGGTAAATTTTGTAATCTTTTACATGTCTCACCTAAAAACAACTTTTGAAGTTTATAATATATAAAAATACTCACTTAAAAGTTTTTGATTTTTAAGTTTATTTTCTTTTTATAAAAAGGAGCCTTAAAACCACAAATGAAGTAATTCCAAGTGCATAGTTTTATGTGATGAGCTTATGTGACCACCAGATGTCACCCATGCTTCATACTGTAAGTACCGTGATGCTGGTTTTCAAGTGGTAAAATATTTTTATCAGCAGGGAAGCCTTACATCTGCTAATTAAGCATAAAAGGAAGTTCATTTCGATAGCAGAAAGACAAAAAAGTTTAATTGGCTTTAATTACCAAATGGAAGTGGTAATTTTTAAAAACACGTGTCACATGGAACTTAGCTCGCTATTAAATATATACTGGCTTTATTAAATTGACATACACAGTGTGACTCCTTCATTGTTTATTTTATGACAGTACAATTATGATAGAAATTTAAAGTATCTTTTTCTTTTAAGCTTTGGCAGAACTGATAAAGTTTAAGGTAAGTACAAACTAGAAATTATTGTAAATGTTTCAAATTTTCCTGTTGAAGAAACAATATTAAATTTTTCTGAAAGCCATTCTTTTCAATTGTATGTAAGGCAATTTAATCTCTTGAGTACTGTACAAAAGGTATTTTAAGGATTTGTACATAAAAAAATTAATGTCAATATGCTAAATTGCATTTCAATTCTCATTCTTAAAATTTATTGCATACTTACTAGGTACCTGGCACTATTCAAAGCAGTTTATATGATTTCACTCATTTAATCCTCTCAATGAAATTAGAATTGAACAACTGAGTCTCAGAAGAGTTTAATAAACTACTCAAGGTCTGGGTTTCAACAATGAAGTCTGGTGCTAGGTCCTACTGCTATGTCATCTAATAAACTTTTATACACCAATAAACTTTAAAATTTGTATAAGTTAAACTACCATAGAATATACAGTAGTTACCTATTTTAGAGTAGTTTTACAAGCTTGGTTATAGATTAGAAATCTGTAGCACCCCAGTTTAGACTAGATTATTTTGTGTCTGTCTTACCTACTTACTTTCAGAGGCTAATGTTTTCAGTACGGAAAAATCTTAAACACTGTTCAGCAGGTGCTAATGTTACAGAGGGAATCCCCAAATTCCCCAGAGCCTGTGGTTTTGGGAATGGAGGAAGGAGATAGTGCAGCTTTCAAGGTACTTTGCATATCTATGGCTGGTAGCTAGTTTCTTAGTTATGCAGATGGTTGTGGCACCTGCCTCCTGGCATAGGGGAGACGGGAGGAGCTGTGGCCATGGAGTGGCAGTGGAGAGCTCATGAGATGGGAGAAACTTTGACCATAGAGTGATGGCGGAGAGCTCACAGAGACTGTGCAAGATCTCCAGCAGGTAGCCACAACTGGTCACCACACCCACTGCATCACAGGCCATGGTCAGGATTTAAATGAAAGGCGGCAGCTATTGTGGGCTGGGCCACACAGTCTGAAAGACTGCAGAGGGACTCTGCCAGTCCACCATGAAGTCTGATGGGAAGAAGGGCCCATTGGCCATGTGAAGATCCAGAATAGAGGAAGCATGTTAGAGGAGCATGATGGAGCAGCAGGTTGTAGCAGACATGTGAGAGGCAGCTATGCAATTTGCAATCAGGATCCAGCCATGTGGTCTGGGCTAGTAAGAAAGCAGGCATGCTGCTGCTTTGATAGTGCCTATTTCAGTTGGCTCCAAAGCCACAAGGGATTCTGCCTTGCAGACCCAGACTCTATCTGGACTCTTGGAACTTGGGACGTGTGGAGAGGACACTCTCAGGACTTGTCCCTTTCTGGGACTTCATCATGATCCAGTGTAGCATGACACATGCTTTCCTGGACTATTATATGGAGACTGAAGACAACGTACCTCAGAACCTGAAGGAGAGAGCAGACAGATAAGGAATGGGGCTTGGTTTTGGCTTATAGCCTTTTGGGGAGCAAGGGAAGTGCTGGGTCCCATGAGAGAACAGGGCACTGAGCAGGAATGCTTCCAGCCCTCCCAAGGTTGGAATATTGTAAATAAAGACCTGCTTTCCTCAACACTAATTTTTGGGTCTTACACCAAGGCACTATGCTGAACAAGCCCCACTTTGCTCAGTAACTATATATATATATGGTTAAAATAAAACAATTAAAACTTCTAGGTTAAGAATGCTGACTGGGATATAATGGCATATATAATGTTATTCCTTACCAAATCATACAAAAACTACAGATAGCTTATTTTTTCTTTTCCCAGTTTTATTGAGATACAATTGACTTATAACATTGTAGTAGTTCAAGGTGTATAACATAATGATTTTATATTGCAAAATGATCATCACAGTAAATTTTGGTAACATCAATTACCTCACATGGTTACAAAAATTTTTTTTCTTGTGATGAGAACTTAGAAGATTTACTCTTTAACAACATTTAAATATATGATGCCCTATTATTAACTGTAGTCACCGTGTGGTACATTATATCCCCATGACTTATTTACCCTATAACTGGAAGTTTGTACCTTTTTACCACAGACAATATATATTTTAAAAAGTCAAAAACTCTCAATATGGTGACATCCTGAGAGGAGGAAATAGCAACAAACTTGTAAGGCTGAAAGCAGATGATTGAGAGCAAACTGACTGCCAAAACCAGACCTCAAACTAACAGCTGAGAAAGCTGAGAATGAACACAATTCAGAATTTACTGCAGAATTTTGAAAAGGCTTAGGAACTATTAGTTCCAGGAACATTTTGAACTGACTGTGAAGCGTGTCCTGTGTATGGGTAGGTGTGTTGGGAGTCACGCTATAATAAAGATTATGGGGCAAATGCTGTTTGAGAAATGCTTAGATTTTAAAATTCCCTTCTTCTCTTCACGCCATCGGGCAACTGCCCATTGTGTATCTAGGCAGAAGGCTGGAAGTGTATCTCCAGAGAAGGTAAAACAGAGCCTCTGCACAGACATCAAGACCTCATCCTTCATTTAGCTTCCAGAACACAGTCAACTAGACTCTTGCTCTCTAGTCAGTGTCAGAAGACTCTTGGAAATATGACCGAGCAAAGAGGAGTACTTAAATATAACAACATTATAGCTTTCTCAACAAATGGCCCGTCTTCTTTTTAAGAGAAGTCTGAGTATAGGCCTTATTGATATGCTTTTTAGTTCCCTACTCTTTATCAAGGGTGGAAAGCCAAGGATTTTCAGGTATATGAGAAAAGCTAACATAGGACAAAAACGAACAGAAAATAGAAACTTGGAGGACAACAGATATCCAGGCAGCAGAAAACTTTATTATTGTTATTATTATTTTAGATTAAAAAATATTTCATTTATTTATTTTTAGAGAGAGGAGAAGGGAGGGAGAGAGGAAGAGAAACATTAATGTTAAAGAGAAACATCCATTGATTGGCTGCCTCTCGCATGCTCACAACTGAGGACCTGGTTGCAACCCAGTCATGTGCCCTGACCGGGAAACAAACTGGTGGTCTTTCAGTTTGCAGGATAATGCTCAACACACTGAGCCACACAAGTCAGGGCCAGGTAGAAGAAAACTTTAAAAAAAAAAAAAAAAAAAAAGAACCAAAACTATCTTTAATATTCCCAGAGAGATAAAATGTTTTAACTATAAAACAAGAAGAGGATCCTAAAAAATTCATAAAGAACAAAAATAAGTTTTAGAAATTAAAAACATGTTAGCAATGGGAAAAAAACTCAATAGAATATTGGAAGATAATATTGAAAAAATTTTCCTGTAAGCAGGGCAAATAAAAAAGAGATGAAAAATAGGAATTAAAAAATAAGAAAATCAGAGAACTAGTCCAGAGAATTCAATGTTCAAATAATAGGAATGCCAAGAGAGAACAAAGAGATCTGAATTTTTCAAATATTGAAGGATGTGAGTTTCCAGACTAACAGAACCTAGGAAGTGTCTGGCATAATGGCTGTGAATAGACAAATAGACCTGGAGTACAATGAGAGGATTGACTAAAATACTCACTGGTGCTCACTGTTGGTCATTTGATCAATGAGCTGAGACCCAGCTTACTTCTTCTGCTTAGTGGAGAGGCTGCAGCCAGGTTCAGCTTCCCATGGGATCAGTGACATCTGCTCCATAAGAGAGGGGGGTGCAATACCTTTCCACAAACCCCACGATTTCCAGGTGCACACAGCTTGTATACTTATACAACTCTTATGAAAGTTTGCATCTCCAAACCAGACTAAGTAGTCCCCTCCCCTTGGATCTAGGATGGCTTAAGAGACTTGAGTAACTAATGGACTGCATTAAACATGACATTCTGAGAGTCCCAAGGAGAAATCCTATGAAGCCTTGGAGCTTCCACTTAGGTTTTACAGAGCACTTCCTTTTGGAACCCAGCTTTATGCTGATAAGAAGCCCAAGCAACCCTGTGAAAACTAACTTAGGTTCCCCTAAAAATTTTGGCTGGGCTTCTAGACAATAGCTAGTATCAACTTGCTTATAAATGAGCTATCATGGAAGTTGAATTACCAGCCCCAGTGAAGCCACTCCAACCAACTTGTGTGAAGCAGAGATGGACTATTTTTTACCAAGTCCTTTCCAAATTACAGATTTATGAGCAAAACAAATAATTGGTGTTGCTATGTTTTTTCTTTTTAATCTGTTAATATGGTGAGTGGCATTAGTAGATGTTATGACGTTGAATCCTTTGTGTTCTGGGAATATACCGTTTTTTAAAAAGTATATTTTATTCATTATGTTGTTACAGTAGTCCCAATTTTTTTTCCTTTGCTCCCCTCTGTCCAGCAGCCCTCTTCCCTCTAGCAACCCCACCCCCCTTAGTTCATGAACATGGGTCATGCATATAAATTCCTTGGCTTCACCCTTTCCTATATTATTCTTAACTTTCCCTGTCTGTTTTGTATTTACCAATTATGCTTCTTAATCCCTGCACCATTTCCCCATTCCTCCCCTTTCCCCCTTCCAGCTGATAACCCTTCAAGTGATCTCCATACCTGTGACTCTGTTCCTATTCTGGTTTACTTAGTTAGATTATGTTTCTATTTTTTAGATTCAGTTGTTGATAGTTGTGAGTTTGTTATCACTTTAATGTTCATAGTTTTGATCTTCTTTTCTTTAAGTAAGTCCCTTTAACATTTCATATAATAATGGCTTGGTGATGATGAATTCTTTTAGCTTTACCTTGTCTGGGAAACACTTTATCTGCCCTTCCATTCTAAATGATAGCTTTGCTGGATAGAGTGGTCTTGGTTGTACGTCCTTGCTTTTCATCATGTTGAATACTTCTTTCCAGTCCCTTCTTGCCTGCAAGGTTTCTTTTTGAGAAATCAGGTGACTCTCTTATAAGCACCCCTTTGTCAGTAACTCTCTGCTTTTCTTTTGCTGCTTTTAAGATTCTCTCTTTATCTTGAACTTTTGGCATTTTAATGATGGTATGTTTCGGCATGGTCCTCATTGGATCTAGTTTGTTAGCGACTCTCTGTACGTACTTCCTGGACTTGTATGCCTATTACCTTGCCAAATTTGGGGAGTTTTCCTTTATTATTTTTTCACATAAGCTTTCAATTTCTTGCTCTTCCTCTTCTCCTTCTGGATAGGATAGCCTTTACTTTTTTCCATTATGCATTTGCCATACTTAAATATATCTGTCAAGTCTGTGAGCATCTTTATCACCACTCTTTTGAACTCTTCATATTTTAGGTTGCTATCTCCTCATTGCTTAGTTCTCCCACTGGAGCATTGATCCATTCCCTCTTTTGGGCCATACTTCTCTGTCTGCTCATCTTGACAGGCTCCAATATTTGTTTGCCTCTGTGTTTTAGGTAAGCTGTCACTCCTGTTACGTTGTAAGGGGTGGAGTCTTAGATATTCGTCAGTATAGGGCAACCCTTTCACCACACTGTGGCGCTGTGTGTGGGGAAGGGGCCTGAGAGGGAACAATGGCACTCGTTCAGCACTCGCTCCTCTTCCAGGCACCTCTCCCACCTCCGTATGGGACTGGCACCTCTCTAGCTGTTGCGCTGGCCATCGTTCCCCGAGTGGGTGGGTCTGTGAATGTTCTAGGGCCATGGGAGCCCTTCAAACAAGCGGACTCTGCTGAGAGACTGGCAGTTTATTCCCCCACCTCAACCTCTACTGGTTTGCATAGTCAGAAGCAATGAGGCTCTTATTTTCCCCAGCACTGGAACTGTGAGCTGCGCGGCCTGGTCTGGGGCTGGGAATGCTCCGCAGATGTCCTTCCTGACTTTTTAAAATGTGTGACTGCATTTTCCACAGGCCTGCCACTGCCACTGCTGCCACTGTCACATCTCCTGCCACCACCACACCGCGTTCTCTCCGCCATGGCTCTGCCCCTCCTACCTGTCTGGATGAGTATTTCTTCTTTATATCTTTTTTTATTCGACTTCTTTGCAGCTTGAGTTTCTGGAACTTCTGGTTGTCTCTAGTTTTGAGGTAATTGTGTTCCTTCTTAGTTGTGGATGGAGATGTAGTGTGTTTGTCTGTGCCTCTATCTTGGCCGGAAGTTGGAATATATTCTTTTTTAATATTGACGTACTTACACAATTTGGACCTGTACTGAGCATAACCGTCACCATTTATGAAAACAATAGATTTACTAAGAAAATTAATAATTTTAAAAGAATGCATGAAAAAAATATTTCACCTATTTCAGAACATTTCAGACAAATGGGTAGGGTAGTACATCATTAAGTGGCCCATAAGGATTCCTCCCTAGCAATGCTATTAAAAAGTTGTATTTTGAGGGGAGGGGGAAGGGGGACAATGGTGGAAAGTAGGGGAAGAAACTATTCAAAAACATCTATGAATGACTCATGGACATGGACAACAGTGTGGAAATTAACTGTGGGATTGGCAGTGGCCTGGGCAGAGGAGGGAAAAGGGGAGGAATTGAGACAACTAATAGAATAACAATAAAAAAAGAATTTAAAAAGTTTTCTTTCTGTTTTTATAATTAGATTTTTCTTTAATTTGGAATACTTACTCCAAATGAGTTAGTTTTTCCTATATTTATTTGGCTGTTTTTAAGGCTGCATTTGAAGTTCGGTTTTTCCATTTGTCTTTTTTATGATTCAACTTAAGGACTTGATTAATGGCATTCCATTTAAAAAATAACTGAGGCTTCACTAATCTTAATTAATCAGAGGCAGAATTTTCTCTCTTGCTCTTTCTTTTTCTTTCTCTCTTTCTTAGCTCAATAAATGCTTCATTTAATGAATGCAATCAACTGTTTATGTAGAAATGGAGAAGCACAATGAGCCTTGAAAGTCTTTTGAAAATAAAAAGGAAAAACAGTAAAAAGACAACCTGGAGGTTTGAGACTGATTTAGTTTGAAATAATTATCAAGTGAAAAGATGTTTTTCTATTTTTCAGATATAACAATATTTAGGAAAAAGATCCCCCTTCCCCCACTCTCCAATGCCTATCCCAGACTCCCCCCCACACACACACTCCTTATACCTCCCCATCCCCTTTAAGGTGATTAAAGAGCCCCAAAGGGGTCTTTCTAAGGTAGAACTTATAAACCCTCCCTTCCTCTACCATCCTACCACCACCACCTTAAGAAACTTACTTTTTACAAAAAAGAGAAGAGAGACCTAGAAGCCTGAACAAATTTCTCTTGGGTTAATTTCCATTTCTAAAGTTTTTTGAATAACATTTCCTCTAAAAGACTTCTTGCTAGGAAAAATTTACTGAAGGCCCAAAGAGTGAGGGACCAGCATTTATCACCAGAGTGTCACTAGCAGACAGTAGAGCTTCCAGCTGGGGAGCTGTCATTATGTAAATGTACCCCAATGACAGGCTCCTAGGAGGACAAATGACTCCTCACTGACTCCTTAATCAGCCTGTCTCTAGCAATAATAATCTAATCGGTGGTCACCTAATTAAAAATGAAAGATATGAGTGCCTTTTCCAAACACTGAGCTTCTAGAATCTCAGGTTACAGACTGTCAGTAAGCAGAGAGCTGTCAACTGGTTGCCTGTCACATCACAAAGAAGCAGACCTTTGTGAGATGCTTCATGTTCATGTCCATGATTTGATTATTCTTGTCATTATCCAGTTAATGCCTTGGTCTGGATAATTTGCTGCTATGGGCTCCTGGTCATTTATTCATTCATTTACCATTTCTGTCACAAGCATTTAGTGCAGGTTTACTGTATGTTAGGGGATCTATCGTGGGATATAAAGATAAATAAGATATTGTTCCAGCATGTGGAAGCTCTCACTGTGTGTGTGTGTGTGTGTAGGGGGGGGCAGATATAAAAATATTTAACTATGATACAATTTGACCAAGCTGTGGTAGAGATAACAGATATACACGTACCACATATTATGGAAAATGGAGGCCCACTGGTCAGAACCAGTTCATAGAATCTGAGATGCTTTTGTTTGGGGTATGTGCTCCTCAGGTTACCAAAGACTCCACCATACCATATTCTTTTAAACTTAATCTGTTTTACTCACTTATGTTACCTTTCTGGTCCTTGTTAGAGGACTCGGGGACTCGAGGACTCGAGTTAGAGATCCTGGTATACATGGCTGGATACCTTGACCTATTTTAATCACTAATACAGTTGTGTTATTGTGAATTTATTTCTTCTTGTAGTTCCATTTTTTCCTTTATATATTTTCAGAACATTTTATTAGTTATACACAATTTAGAATTATATTGATTCTCTTTAATTCTAGTAATGGCTTTTGTGTTAAAATCTATTCTGTTTGATATTAATATAAAGAGTTAAACTTTCACTTTGTTAGTATGTGATATATATGTATACAGGTACCCTGCCTAGAAAAATCCAGTCATTGTTAATATAACGAGAATGGTTTGCATGGCACCAATGAAATCTGGCAGCCAAAGAGAGTGGACTAAAATGTGCATGCATGAACAAGGACGGCTTCACTGTACTAGTCAGTGGGGATGGTAGATGCTATTGAGTGAGCATGTGTACTGTGTGGCCATCGGATTCAAAATGACTGAGCTTGTAAAGCAACAAATCTGCATCAAATTTTTGGTTAAGCTTGAACATTCCTCTGAGGAAATTATGGAGATGATTCAGAAGGCCGCACCTATAGGCAACTGGTGATTGGCAGCTTCTTCAAAACAATGCACCAGCTCATGTATCACGTCTCCTGCAGAGTTTTTTGGTGAAACATCAAATCACCCAGATGACTCAGTCCCCTTCAGCCCAGATTTGGCTCCCTGCAACTTCTGGCTTTTTCCACAACTAAAATCAATTTTGAAAGGGAAGAGATTGATGAGATTCAAGAAAATACAACTGGTAGCTGATGGCAATTGGGAGAACTGTATGAGGTCCCAAGGTCCCTACTTTGAAGGGGACTGAGATGTCATTGTCCTATGTACAATGTTTCTTGTATCTTGTATCTTCTTCAGTAAATGCCTCTATTTTTCATATTATGTGTCTGGATAGCTTCTGGACAGACCACACACACACACACACACACGTGTATATATGTATATAATATGTGTATGTGTATATACATATACACACATATGTTAATCTTTAGCCATCTATACCTTATTTTAGGTGTGTATCAGTTATCTATTGCTGCTTAACATGTCGTTCCAAAATTTAGTAGATGATTACAACATCCACTTGATTTTTTCATGATTCTGTGGGCCAGCAAGGTAGGTTGTACTCAGACAGGTGGATCTGATGTAGGTATTGCCTATAATTATTTATGTGGTTGCAAGTCACCTGGAAACTTACTGGAGCTAGATGGTTCAAGATGTCCTCACAGGTCTGGTGGTTAGTACCAACTACTGACTGAGCCACCCTCTCCACTTAGTTCTTTATCTTCAAAGAGGGTGCCTTTTTCTCATGTGGTGTTGTGCATGAAGACTGAGAGCAGAGCTGCAAGGCCTATTGAACCAGGGTACTTCCTTGGTATCTCTGCTATGCTTAGCTATTGGCTTGGAGCAGCCAGAGGCTGTGTGTTCTTGTTATGAACCTTACAAGAATCCAGAGACATATCAGTGTCAATAATGCTCCTCATAACAGGTTCTTTGAGGGGGAAGTCCGACTATGCTGCTCCTTCATGGACATCACATAAATATGGTTTAATACAAAAAAAAAAAAGTGTTTCAGACTTTTACTATTAGTGAGAAACCTTATTATTGACTTCTACTTTCTGTTTTCATTGCTTGTGTTTTCCTCACATATATATCATATGAAGGATTCAAAACACAAAAGAATGAAAATATACCTATTATTTATCTTTAAAGAAACAATTGCCTTGGGAGCACACTCTCAGTTTCCATCAAAGACTGCCCCTTTGTGGCCAGCTCAGCTTTTTGCACTGAATAAAGTCTCTCTTCCCTTCAAAAGTCTCCAAACTGGGGACTCCTCTGGCATTGAATTGGTGACAACAGTGACTAAATACTCTTGAGCAGGGATATGCCAGGGCGGAGAAGCAAACACAAAACCTTCACTACTTGACTTTAAAGGTTTGGCCCCAAAGATTTTTGTGTTTAGACAAGGCCTCCTAGGCCAAGGGACCTTTTCTGTGAAGTACACTGTTCTACATACCTTATAGAGCAGTGATCCTTAAGATGTGTTTGAGGGGGGAAGGTGGGTGTGGCTGGGGTGGAGGGGGAACATTAGAGACATATAGTTGTCATAACTGGAGGGGCAGAGCTGTGGTGTGTTACTGGCACCTAGTAGATAGCAATTAGGGATGCTCAATATCCTGTAATCAGGTTGCCAGCTTTAGCAAATAAAAATACACATGGTGAGGCAGCCAAATGAAGTATAGGACGCCCAGTTGAAGTTGAATCACATTAACAGCATTGTTCATCTAAAATTCAGGTTTGATTGGGTGCCCTGTATTTGATCTGGCAACTCTGCCTAACAAGCACAGGCCAGGACCTCACAACAAAGAATTATCCAGGCCAAACAAACAAAAGAATTATCCAGGCCAAACAAATAATTGACTTAACCATTGGTCAAGTAACTCACAGAAAAACCATAAAATACATTTTTATCTTGATTTATGGAAAAATTCAAATACACTTTTCTTCTAAACAACTGGCTCTAGATGGCTATCATTAAAACAATGTAATTATGTAGCAAAGACTTTAAAAAACAAACAAACAAAAAAACCCAACTATCTTCTGCTTATCAACTCTCTATTTGAACTTAAGGGTGTAGTTTTCAGAGATCCTGATTCCCTCCTTTTTGCCACACACTCTTTTGCCTCTCAATATTTGTCTTTTTCTTTTTCAATTATTAGCTGGGTATTTGGCTGCCACTAGTGAGGACTAGCTGTAGGTGGATAACTAAGTTCGATAAGATGGGATTTGATGAGAGTGATGTATGTGACTTTCAGAAGTGTCTGTAAAGAGAAGATGAATGCTCACCCCCAACTTCTTTCCTTCTGCTGGCTTGGAGCTGGAGCAGGCTTGTTGGGTCATCAGGTGACAACTGCATGAGGAGGCTGAAAGAGCAGGAATGTGAAGGAAGCCTAATGCCATTATTCGAACTGTAGATCACAGATCCGGACGTTTAGATGAGAGAAATAAAATTCTATTTTGCTTAAGCCATTTTTATTTCAGGATTTCTGTCACTAGTCACTAAAGTTAATCCTAAACATCTTCTTTTTGTTTGTGCTCGCCATTTTATCCCCAACATCTGCTGCAGAACCTGAAGGGAACAGAACTATGCAAGGCAGCCATCTAGCAGGATACATGTGATGGATCTTCACAAGCCTAGGAAGGGGGCTGTTAAACGAGTCAAAATAAGGACAAAAGCCATCTATGGCAGAAAACATATACTCAATAAATATTTTTTGAATGTATCAATGATTATTAGAGGTGGCTGCCATGTTTTTTGAACCAAATATTGTAACTGTCTAGATTTTCTATACTTCCCACACCTCCTATTAATCTCTCAACACTCAGTGTCAGTGTGATTTTTCTGTCAAACCTCCCCAGCATCTTCTGGTACTGGGTCTGCCTACTTACTTCGGTATATATCTGCTTCACTTACATGTATTCTGATATCATCTCATCATATTGAAACTGCTTAGGAATACCCATGCCTTTTCTTCTTTGTGTCCTTAACACAACCTGATGTCTGAAAGGATGGAGAAGAGGCAAGGAAGGAATTCTAAACATACAAAAATTCATATAGGGCTTTCCACTAAAAATTTACTTCCTTTGCAGATTAGGAACTGAATTAGTCAGGGTCCTTCAGATGGATATATATGTATCCATTTATCCTATTGGTTCTGCTTCTCTGGAGAACCCTGACTAATACAGTTCTTATGTAAATAAAGGGAGAGATTTATTTTAAGGAATTGACTTATGCAATTGTTGGGGCTGGCAAGTCTGAAATCTGCAGGGCAGATTGGCAGGCTAGAGACTCAGGGAAGAGTTGGTGTTGCAATTTCAAGTTTGAAGGAAATCTACTAGCAGAATTCCTTCTTCCTTGAGTGATCTGAGTCTTTTCTCTTAAGGCCTTCAACTCACTGGATGAGGCCCACCCACATTATGGAGGGTAATCTGCTGTATACAAAGTCTTATTAATTTCAGTGTTAATCATACCTAAAAAAAATATCTTTACAGCAACATCTAAACTGGTGTGTGACCAAAAGCTGCGGTACCATGGCCTAGTCAATTTGACACATAAAATTAACCATCACAGGAACCATGAAGAGAAGTGAGTTTATTGAATACTTTTAAGTTCAAATAGTACTATGCAGCTGACCTCTGCCAGAAAAGTTGCATTTATTATCCAGTTTTGTAGCAGCTAACTATGAAATCGGAAAAACTATTTGTTATGAAAAATGAGAGAGGAGTTCCTATAGAAAACAACTAGAAATATAATCAGCCCTGATAGGTGTGGCTCAGATTGTTGGGTGTCATCCTGCAAAGTGAAAGGTTGCCGGTTTGATTCCTGGTCAGGGCCTATGTCACATCCCTGATTGGAGTGTGTGCAAGAGGCAACCAATCAATGCTTTTCTCTCATATCAATGTTTCTCACCCTTTCTTTCTCCCTTTATTCCCGTTCTCTAAAAATATAAATAAAATCTTTTAAAAAAAGATATGTAAACAGATGTGTTTAGTGACTTCAAATTCACTAATATTGTTTGCATGGTTAAAGAAAGCTCACTCATGCAGAGAGCTTGCTATGTAATAAAATAAAGCCAGGCTTATATGAACCAAGAGTTCCTGGGGAAAACCAAAAAGAATGTGCACATCAGCAATATTCATTTAAGCTTAAAATATTTTGACTATTATTAATCAAGAACTTAGGTATAATACCCCTAAGATATAATACTATTTTTCTTAGGACATGAATGATGTCCTATTCATAGCCCAGATGAAAAGTACATATATGCAAAGAAGGAAAGGGGGAAGTTGTCCCTAGCATGCGTTGATCTAGATTAATGGTTGCAGTGTGCAATATTGTAAATTTAACTTCTCTTGCTGTTTGTGCACTAAAGGGTACTCAACTGGCCCAAAAGAATTAATGCAACTTCTAAAAATAGGCCAACTAATTTATAGGCCATAACTTACAAACCAGGGAAACAGGATCAATAATAATGCTATATTTATTTCCATGAAACCTAGCAATATTTTTCTTACTGAAAAGCTAGTACAGATGAAGTCATTGGGAAGTGCTTTTTTTCCCCCTGAAGGTGGGATAAGCATGAGGAAGGAAGAATATGAAGCAGAGGCCAAGGAGCCAAAGAGGAACAGAAAGAGGAAGAGAAGGAGCATGTGGAAGGAAAAATCTGATGAACCTTTCTCAGCCTGGCAGAAGAAGGATGCAAAAACCTAAGAACATGGGTCAAAATAAAGGCCAACACCAAGAAAAATAAAGCTTCTCTGGCATTATAATTACTAGAATCCTAGTCATCTCCTCTCTTATTCATTCATGTCTCAATCCTTTTTTAAAAAATTATATATTGTTTTTCTATTACAGTTTTCCCATTTTTTCCCCTTTGCTCTGCCCAGCTCCACCAACCTCCCCCTTCTCCCACAGACCAAACCCATTTAGTTATCCATGTCCACGGGTCATTCCTATTGGTTCCCTGACTAGACCCTTCCCCTTCTTCTCTTCCTTCCCCCCTTCCCATCCCCCTTGGTCACTGTCAGTCTGTTCCCTGTTTGCATGTGTCTGGTTCTATCATGCTCATTTGTTTGCTTTGTTTATTAGTTTCCTCAATCCTTTCTTTATTCAGCTGTAGTTTATAGAGCACATACCTTGTGCTAGCCCCTGATGTGGATCGGATGCTCTCTGTAATAAGCACAGGCTACCCTGCTCTTGCACAGCCCATACTCACTTCCTCTTCTCTGGAGGTTGCCTGCCAACGGTTCCTACTTGAGGCAATGGGTGCTCAAGTTTCTCCCACAAGAGTGCTCTCTAGGCCTGCATATATGCTCAGATATTCATAAACACCTCAGAGGCTCCTTAGCCAATGAGGCCCAGATGTTTGATAAATGCCCAGCCTCCTCACCAGTGGAGGGCTGAAGCTCAGTTTGGCCCCAGTGGTGACCTCCTTTTTATTGGCTTTCCTCTCTTCCCTTTCTCCCCTGTTCCTTTCTTCCCAGTGTTGCCTGGCTTTAACTCCTCAATCGAAAATCTTATTTATTTATTTATTTATTTATTTATTTTTGTGGGTGGGGGGGGCAGTTAAACCAAACTAAGATAGCACAGAAAAAGGTAGATCTACTTCCTGTTCTTGTGGAACTTATCACTTGGGAGAGAGAGACAATAAACAAGTGAAAGAAATGAATACACAGGATAGTTTATTCTGATTATTATTAGAAGCCAAAGGTGGTAACAACTGGTTTCTAGAGGGGCTTTAGGGAAGGGGTCTTGTCAGGATGAGCACAGAGGACCCTAGCGAAGAGGTGACCTAGAGCTGAGGCCTGAGAGGAAGGAGACAGGTATGTAAAGAGCTGGGGTAAATCCTATTCCCATGAAGTTCTTTCTTCCCTCATCAGGATCCCTGATGGGTTCCTGGGGATACTTCTTTCTCTTCCAGAGCTACCCCCATCCTACAGTGTCCAAATGTACCTGGCAGCAATCTGAAAGCTGGGGTATACCCACTGAGGAGGAAGGGTCCCGCATAGAGCAGGATGCGCCTTACTGCTCTGAGCCCCGGCACCATTGGGCCTAGGGGTCATCCTGGGGGCCCCTGCCTCCACGAGATCACTGCCTAAATCCCTGGCTCTGCGGTAGCTGGTCTTTGCTGCAATCTTTGCCCCTTCTCTAGATCCCTCTCTTTACCTTGCTGCATAGCCAGTAGGGTCTCACTCCCAGCGTTTCTCCGTCCCCAGAAGGCTGGGGCAGACAAGGAAAGACCCAATGGCCGGGCTACTAGGGCTTCTCGCTTTCTTCTTTAGGCTGCCACTCTGGGCCTCTGATGAGGAAACACTTCGGAAGCCGGAGGACAGGGGCTTCCTTAAAGCAGGCTTTTCCTTTATTCTTCTTCCATCGGAGGGGAAGGATGGTCAGGTACTCGCCTGTGTAGTAGGATCGGGAGATCTGCCTCGCCCGCCTCCCTGCAGGAAATTTCGGTTACCTCACGGTAATACACTTGAGGAAGTGGGGCGATGATTACTGTCCATTGCATATGGTAATAAAGACATCATTTTGTAACGAAATGCTGTGGATTCCTTTAATAAAATCACGCCTCATCCTGCCATGGTTGTGGTGCAGAACAGCGGAACCGGGAAAGATTTTTCTCCTTTTTAAATGCACAGTCGGCCATCTCCTTCTGGGTCACGCTCCTGCAACTTAAAACCTCCGGGTCCTACCTCGCAAAGCTGAGTGCCTGGGTGCGGACAGGAGTGTGGAACTGATTCCTCCACACCCACCCGCTCCGCCTCCCTGCGGCCCTTGGAGTTGCAAGGCCGAGCTGCGCGAACGCTGGGCCCCAGCAGCGCCGCCGGCCCAGCACAGCACGCTGTGCCCAAGAGGCCTCACAGCCGCCGGCGCCGGCGCCAGCCCGGCCTGTCCGCTCCAGGTTTGGGGCCGGTGCCGGGAAGGAGGTGGTTTTGCTGTCCGTGCTCACTTTCAAGAGAACAATTTCAGCATGGCTCTTGCTTTGGAAACGAGCTTATGTGGTATATTAAGTAAGGACTGGGTAGAGGGGAAATAGAAGAAAAAGAACGTTCATTGGTGATCTTGGGCCCTATTTTGAAAAAGGAAAGGGAAAAAAAATAATAAAGAACTGGAAGAATCCTCAGGGTGAAAGTACCTTTTGTTGTAAAATCACGATGAGGGATACTTAGGAATATTAGAAAGAAGAGAGAATGAAAATGCTGGAGACTTGAAAGAATTTGAGGAGACATCTCAGTATCACAAGCCCATTCCTATTTGTGTTGTACAGCCTTCAACATCGACAGAAGTCTCATCCTTCATCACTTCCTCCTCCTCTTTGTCCTTCACCTCTTCTTTCTTCCTTTCAATGACTTACTATTTCATGCCGGCTCTATTTAGAGAGGAGAATATGTAATAAAAAACGTAAATGTCTTGAAATCTGCACCCCAACCCTGAAATTACTACTGCTGTCAACAGTTTGGTGACTATTTCTACAGATTTTTTCTCTGTGAATATGAACACAAATGGGTTTGTTTTTTTTTTGCTATAATTTATTTTTAAAAATATCAGATTATCTTATAATATGTTAGCAATTCATTTTTTCTACTGTAATGACACATTTCCAGGTTTTAATAAATAATCATATCTATGTTAAGAGGCAATATTACTTACTGTTTAAGAGAAAGTGTTCTTGTGTCAGACTGCCTGGGCTCAAATTCTGGCTAAGCTACTATAGGCAGTCCTCTCTGCTTAAAATTCTGTAGTAATAGGAGAAAGTAAAAAGCTGTAATTCTAATGATTAAAAATATGAATAGATGAGAGACTAAAACTTTTATAGAAGACTATTATATGCAACTCTATGGTAGTAAATTTGACAATATGGGAAAAGTTGGTGTTTTCCTAGAAGAATATAATTTATCAAAATTGAATAAATAAAAATCCTAAATAGGTCAATAATCATGAAAGGGGTTCAGAAGATTTACCATTTGAAAAGATACCAGATCTAATGTTAGTTGCTATAGAGGGGAGAACCCCCCCCCCATAAACATATACTCTATCTGTAATGAATTAACAGCCCACTAAAAAAGAAAGTTTTCAAAATCAACTGTAAACAGATCCATTTAATAGAACACAGGTTGGGCCAAGCAAAGCAAGGGAGTGAGATCAGTCAGGTTTATTTCTTGTTTTTCTTACAGTAATGATCTTTATATATTATACTTTCCAAATCAAATACCTTGCTCACAGAAATGTCAAACAGAAACAAGTTTTTGTTTTTTTGCATTATTTTAGTACTCTAGCAACCTCAGGACGGCAGCATTTTACTTTGGAAGAAGGTGTGCATTGCCTGCAGTACACATCCTGCTTTTCTATTCAGAACAGCACCCAGGAGTTAGACTGTTGCTAAGGGGAGGGGTTGAGAGACAAGGTGGTAGATGTTTTTCAAAATATTCTGACTTTTTATACTCTTCTCTAATTTACCATCCACAAAAAACTTCTATAAATTGGCAGTTTGGGGAAGCAGTTTCTCTACAGTTATTATAGAAACAGGTATTTTATTCTAGCTGCATTTGTACCACTTCAACTAAATAGCTGATTTTTTTGTTCCCAACACACCACTTGCACAGAAATAGTTTTTATTTTTCATCTTGGAAATTAGGCAGTAAAGAGTCAATATTGTAAAATTGCAGTAGTATCAGCCCTTGCTTGGACTTCAGAAATGGCTGGCTTCCTCTCTCCTTAGAGTGTGTTCTCCAAACTTTGTATCGTGTCAGTCTTTATTTGTAAACATCCAGTGACTTCCCATTGCAACTGTAGTAAACCCAAACTCGTTACCATGGCCTGCCTGCCTTACAGAGTCAGGCCTTCTCTACTTTTGTGTTCTAATTTTCTGTCTTTCTCCCTCTTGACTGCTTACTGTCCTAGCCACGAGGATCTTGCTGTTCCTTGAACATAGTAAGCTTGTTCCACCTCCGGGCCTTTGCACATCCTGGTCATCTCTGATTTTGCATCTCTTCAATCTTTTCTCAAATGTCACTTCTTCAGACAGGTCTTACCTGATCACTGCCCCTCTCTCTCCCACCTTATTTTAACCCTGCTTTATTTTTCTTCATTGGGAAAATAAGATTACCTAATAACTTATTGTTTGTCTTCCTCAAGCAGAATATAAGTCCCAGGGAGGATCAGGCCTTTGTCGTGTTTTCTTCTGTCTTCCTAGAACCTAGAAACATGTCTGACACATATTAAGTGCTTGTTGAATGAATGCAAAAATGAAGGAAATTTTGGTCTGATGTTCTCTCTTCATCTTTGTGTGTGACAATGTGCCAGATACTTGGAAAGGAGCAGTTCAAACCCTAATGAGGTACCCATGATTCTCTACATTTATTTATTTTTTAAGTAGATATCTAATTTTTAAAAGTCTCCCCAAAAGTGTCACTAAAGTAAAAGTGGTCAGATAAATGATAGCAGTTAGATATTTTTAACATTTTTACAATTTTTAAAACATAAAAAATTAACATCAGATTATTTTATAATAGATCTGTGGAATTAATTCATTTTGTCAAAAAAATTTTTTCATTTATTTCTAGAGGGGTAAAGGAAGGGAGAAAGAGAGGGAGGGAAACATTGACGTTCAGGAGAAACATTGATCTGTTGCCTCTTTCATGCCTCTAACTGGGGTTCCAGCCTGCAACCCAGGCATGTGCCCTCACTGGGAATCGAACTGGTGACCTTGCAGTTCACAGGCCAGTGTTCAATCCACTGAGCCACACCAGCCAAGGCTAATTCTTAGATGAAGTTAATTTTACTGAGAAGTTATGCAATTTACCAGAAAGTAGTGCCTGCATTACTAATACTGGATGATATTTCGTCTGCAAAACAGCTGTGAGGCACAGAATACTCAGACTACAAAGAGAAGAGTGTAAATAATTAAGATGTAAATTCATATATGGCTGTGTCCCCATCACAGTTCCTTTTTGGTAATAGCAATGTACTGTGTCCTCAATTTATAAATGGAATTGCATCTGGATGTAAGCATGTGGAAGGAGAAATTCTGAAAAGTTCTTGGTAAATAAAAAGCAACTCATTAAATATTATTCCCATATCTTCAGATCTAGTAATACTAACAATATTTGATTCAGTTTTGCAGCTATATGGAATCCCAAAATTTAAATTATAATTAATAATTTTAAAATATTCTATACTGAAAGTGTTAAGATAATTCCCTAAATTCTCTTTTAGTAATAATGAAAACATTTTAAGCTGAAATGCATTAAATTCAAATTCTTTGAAGTGGAATTAGGAATTAAAACAAATAAGGCTTTTTTTCTCCATAGTAACTTACTGAGTGACCCTGTCTGTTATTTTTCTAAATGCTCATTAGTTTAATCCTTATTTGTATTTTGAAAGTAATTTTATTATTTTGTTCATGCTTATCATATTATAACTAATAATAATAGCTATAATCTTTTTTTTTAATTTTTAGAGAGAGAGGAAGGAAGGGAGAAAGAGAGGGAGAGAAACATTGATGTGTGAAACATTGATTTGTTGCCTCTCACATGCAACTCAGACTGGAGACTGAGCCTGCAATTCAAGCATGTGCCCTAACTGGGAATTGAACTGGAGACTTTTTGCTTTGTGGGAAGATGCCTGAACAAATGAGCCACACTGGTCAGGGCAATAATAGCCGTAATCTATAAGTGTTTACAATGTGCTAGGCCCTATACCTAGCACATTCAAATTACTTGGTTAATACTCATGGGCTAGCCTTGGAACCCAGTCACTATTTATAATAAATTTTCAATGGGAAAATCAACTCCAGCTTTAAACCACCGACTTGCAAATGAAATTTCTTAACACTATATTTACAAGAATAGAACTATCTGAATTGAGTGACTGTAACCTTAGATTAATGGAAGCATAAGTACCATGAGAAATTGAATTAAATTAGAAAAACTTTCATGTGTAGGAAAATATTGAAAGTACTTTCATGTTTTATTTCCAAAGAGCATTCTTGGCATTTAAAGATATTACTGCTGACAATATTATTCTTGGAATATTTGCAAAGCTACAAAGTCTCATGTGTATGTAACTTGCAGTTACTTTCATAATAAGCATCATCTATGTGAATTTGAACTACTGACTGTGGTATAGTAAAGTATAATACTTTATCAGCAATGCCTCTCTTTTCTCTATGCTAAAGGTTGCCTTTGCCCTAAAACCACAACATCTTTGATTGTCAGCAACAGATAAGTTTTCTGCTGCTGCTCTATCTACACATCTTCATTGCCATAATTCAGTGAAATTTTGTAAGTATTATTTGGCTCACTTTTGCCTTGACTCACTACAGGTTAATTAATTGTAGGGAAGTCAGTTCGACAGAGAAACCCAAATCTCAAAGTGGTATGACTAGAAGACAACTTATTCTTCTGGCATGATAGATATAATGGATAAATGTGGTTTATTCTTGCTCAACATCCATTTCCCTATATTGAGCAGAAACCAT
This sequence comes from Furipterus horrens, assembly GCF_987537825.1. Taxonomy (NCBI): domain Eukaryota; kingdom Metazoa; phylum Chordata; class Mammalia; order Chiroptera; family Furipteridae; genus Furipterus; species Furipterus horrens. The sequence goes on from NW_028327175.1 coordinate 74,471,797, forward strand.
CCTCCTTTGGGGAAACACTCCTATGATTCAGCTAGTGCTGAACCTTTCTCTGAAGCCAGTGGTTTATGTAGGACAGAGAGAGCTATATACATCTTGGCCACAGAGATTTGTTCAGAGGTAGGCCTGTGACTCAAGTGGGCCAGTCACAGCAATAAACATCCGATTAGGACATTTTGCTGAAATCACTGGGAAAAAGAAACCCTTTTGTTTTCTGAGATTGCTAAGCCTAGACCTGCTGATAGCATTTGCACACAATTGAGGTCACCCTGAGAATGAAAGCAACATGGGGGTAAGCCAAGCTGGAGATGAAAAATATATAAACTACATGTTTGAATGCTTATATCTAGCTTGATCTGAAACCAGTAGTAAACTCCTAATATTACATTAGCTTAAGTTACGTTAGCTTAAATTAGTTGAGTTGGTTTCATCCCTTTGCAACTGAAAGAATCCTGAATAACATAATGGGAATGACCACAAACCAAATCTCAAGAGCAGTTATGTGTGATATTTGCACTTCTGTTATATTGAGCACTTCTGTTAATATTGAAAAGGGGGTCCACAAAGTCAACTGTTAACATGTTCCTGAAGATCAGCAACTGTGCTACAGGTTACTGTTGCTGTGTTTTAGAATTCTGCTCTGCTGTCCTTTATTCTTTTCATAAACCTGGAGTGGCAGAGAACAATAACTAGGGAAATGCTAGTGCTGTATCATCTTGTCAACTCTATAATCTTAAATCTTGTAGTATTCTTTTGAAAGGTATAGTAATTAATAAATAGAAGGGGAAACCCCAGTTGCGGCACTGAAGAGTTTCCTTGTGATGGGCATGCTTTTGAATTTAGGCTGTAATTTACAGCTTTGTGATTATGGTCAAGTTACTTAACCTCTCAGCCACAGTTGTCTTATATTTAGAATAATAATAATAATTGTCCTGCCTAATAGAGCTTGTTGTTTTTTAAAAAAATTAAATGGGTTAATTTAGGAAACAACTTAGAAGAGTGCCTGGGCATAATAAATACTCAAAATATATTCATTATGATTATTATTCTCTCTTAATTTTAGGTATCATAACATGGCCCCAGAAAGGAACTCCATATTTGCACACCATGATACCATCCTCATCTGCTCCTCCAGATACATTTGGACAAGGGTCTCGAAGCCCAAGGTACAAACACATGACTCTAGAATAAATCTTAGCATGTTTGCACTTTCTTGTGCATTAATAATTAATAAAGAAAAGCAACAGAGTATGACTGCTATATCAGGATTGTATTCAACTTTGAAGCAATTTCCATTTTCATGTGTTTACTTAGACCAGTTTGTATGATATGATATCAATGAGAAGAAAACTGTGTTGGCAAGAACTCTGCCTAGTAAAAAGAAGAAAAAATTTTTTCTTGGAATATATACGCCTTTAACATAGTTATTAAAAATTTGCTATTTCTCTGCAAAGATGTGATTACAGCATTAGAAGGAAGATATTGTAGTTGCACAGTAGCCTTCATTCAGCTGTCTTGAAGCAAGTATTATAGATGTTCAGTGTAAATACAACCACATGTTACAATGGAAAACTAAGTAAAAGGATGTAACATCTGTAATTGGTCAGAAAATGGGACAAAATTGGCTTTTTTGCATATTTTTAAGCTATTCTTTTTTGACTTGTATTGTACAATAAGAGCTTCTGTTATTAGGAGCAAAGTTATTAGATAGTGAAAAGAAAGCATTAAAATAACTTAATGAAGATATTTTACTGAGGTAATTGATCTTAGTTAAAAGAAATTATTACCCAAATCTCTCAACTTATGGCTGCTTTCAGTATCCTTTTTACCTTCTTCTTCATTGTCAGGCTGTCAGTTATCAAATATTACAACTGTCAGAATGCCTGAGTCTAGAAACTACCCATTTTAATTTCTTGCTTCTCATCTGTAATGGAGAGGGGAGTTGGAATTTTTCTAAAATAAGAGGGGAAAGCTTCTGAGTGGGAGACAGTTTTCTAATGGCAAATTTGGTGACCTTAATGTATGTGTTTGCTATTTTTTCCCCTCTATATATTCAAAGGCTGCTGTTGCTTACTTCTAGTTTTCTCAGCCATGTCCAGATGAGGATGTGACCTTTGGTTAAGTAAAGTGCTTTTATAACAAATTGAAAACTTCAGGGAATTTTTATATAGTAATTTCTGCATTTATGAATAATTAATTTTCCCTTGCTCGTGGCATTCCAATGGGGGTGTTTAATGTCAAGAGGAACAATTCCACATTCTATTATTTTATATCAGCCATTCTTCCAAATTGACCCTTTCTGCCTTCTCTAGGCAATCCAGAACAATCATTGGCTTCATCATTGTTTCATGAATTTACCTTGCTTGCTCTTGCCTATATGCAATATTTATTTATTTATTTATTTATTTATTTAATATATTTCCCTATTTTATTTATTTGTTTATGTACTTTTACAGAGAGGGGAAAGGAAGAAGAAAGAGAGGGAGTGAAACATGATGTGTGAGAGAAACAGTGATCTGTTGCCTCTCTCATGCTTCCAAATGGGGATCTGGCCTGCAACCCTGGCATGTGCCGTGACTGGGAACTGAACTGGCAACCCCTCAGTCTGCAGGCCGGCACTCAATTCACTGAGTCACATCAGCCAGGGCTATATGAAATATTTAAATTGTTGCTTTGAGCTAAGACACATTTTTCTACCTCTCTTAACCCTCTTGTTTCCAAAGTCATCTCACCATCTGATATTTCCACGACTCTAACTCTGGCCCACATAAATTACTCCCCATTGTAATTGCTTATTGCATAGTCTTCCCCATTCTTTGGGGAACTGATCAAATATTATCACTTATTGCTCTCTATTTGGGAATATATTAGCTTATTATCTCTAAAAATGCTAATTTCTGCTCTGAGTAAATGCATGTTCTTTTCTTCAGTAGTATCTTTTTTATATTCTTTCCGTCATCTTGTCTTATGTCTGGTAGGAAAAAAATGCCATCTGCTCAATCAAGGATTATAGAGCAGCACAGGAAGGCTAGTGATTTGAGCAAAATTGTTTGCCTTTCTTTGTGCATATATTTGTTTCTCTTGGCAAAAGCCTTCTTTGTAGGAAGTTGTCTGGGTATTGTCCTGCTACGTTGGAGTGGGTAGGAAAAGCAATTCTTTGACCACTTCTGTACATCTGTGTAAGACTTTAAAGAAAACTTTGGCTCAGAGGATCTAGTTGTATATGCAAAAGATAAGATATCAGGTCCACCTGTGCACATAAGATGGTTTCAGGCATTCTTTTTTTTCAGATATAGAGTATTTCTTGTCTCAGGCATATAGTCAAGATATATGACTAATACAGCTTTTGAATCACGGACCTTTAGTATTTCCAACTATAGAACATCTCTTTATGATTCTGTTATTCCCATCTCAATCTTTATGTTTCTTTTTTTAAGATTTTATTTATTTATTTTTAGAGAGAGAGGAAGGGCGGGAAAGAAGCATTGATGTGAGAGAGAAACATTGAATGGTTGCTTCTCACACTTGCTATCCTGTTGTGCATGCTCATCAACCCCCAACCCCCACCCCCACCACAATGTGCAGCCTAAGCATGTATCCTGACTGGGAATCAAACTGGGAACCTTTTGCTCTGCAGGACAATGCCCAGCCAATTGAGCCACACCAGTCATGGCTCAATCTTCATGTTTTGTCAAAGGAAATCTTTTTCAGTATGTTTCTTCTCTGTTTTGAAACCACACTAATGGAAAATGTACTCCATTTATTTTTGTAAATTCTGGATGAAAATTATTTTACTCTTATTCTAACCACTTGCTAATGAGTCACATCAATCCCTTGAGTTTTCTTGACCCAAATTCTATATTTTTTTTAACCTCACAAGATGGTTAACACTTATTAGAGAGGTATAAAATCCTTCCTGGATAAAATTTATATCATTAATTGGGCAAGCCATCAGATTCTCCATTAATAAATTATAGGACCCGGTGAATAATTCAAAGGTATCTCGGTTGTTTGGTTACAATAGGAAGCTAATGACAGTAAGGTCAAAAGAGCTTCATTTCAACCCAATTAGTTTTATGCTGATGAAATTTCTGCTCTAAATATGTACACTACTTTCTTAGCATAGACAACCATCTCAATGATCTACCTGCCCTGTTAGGAAGAAGAAAACTGAGTGGCAGCCTTACCCCTGTGAAGTGAAGTTTGAAAGTGAAAAACCCACGTTTCTATAGATGCATGGCTAGTGTAAGTCAAACCTTAGTTATTTTTTTCTAAGTAATCTCAAATTAAAGATCTCTGTAATGCTGTGTTCTAATTTGTGTTTATCCAGCACCATTCTCTTTCTGGAGCTATAACTAGCCCACAAAATGACACAAAGCATCATCCTGCCATGATTTCATTACCTGCATGTCCACATACTTCCCCAAAGCTTATTATAAAGGAGAGTTAATTACAGATTTGACTAACTACACAAAGCTAGCATATATAATATATAAAAAGCTTTTAGTGCCAGTTAAATGCTTTCTCAGTTGCAATCATATTGAGCTATAAGTTGTGATAACCAAGGATGTCTATCTACAGGTCTGAATTCACAGTGAATTATACTGAAGTTGTACCCTGGACTCTACCTTCTATTTCAATATAGAGTCATGAATTTGAATGAGGTGAAACTTCTTACTATACATATTACATCTAAAGCTTACATTTTATGCCTCAAAAGAACAAATGATTATTATAAACTGCATTTTATTTTTAAAATACATTAAATAACAGGATAATATGGGCATTTGGCATTCTTGTAATTTTATACAAAGAAATTTTGACATTTTCTCATTTACCTCCCATTTTCTTGTAAATAATATGTTCCTTCATGGGTTCTCAGTGGAGATTTAAAAGTTTGAAGGGGAAATGTCATGTAGAAGGAAAGGTTTGAAAAATAACCCAAAGTTCAATTCCATTATACTTACAAGCAACTTTTTGGATCCTATCATGTTTTAGATGTCTGGTGGAAAATTACTGTTTCTAACTAACTTCTTACTGTCCAGATATTGTCCAACTTAGTGAAAGCTCTCATGGAAAATTGTATGCTTTGTTAAGAAAAAGATTTATTTGCACATGACTGTTCAATTAATGTCGGGCATCCTGTTGACATTAATTATTCCATTTGAAAAAATTCAAAAATGTTAAATTTATTTTTATATAAGCAATAAATGCACATACGAAAAGCTTTAAGAGTTATAAAACATACATACAGTGAAAAGTAAGCATCTTTGTCTACTCATTTCTAGCACAATCACTATTTTCAACTTTTTTTGTATCCTTCTAGAGCTATCCTATGCATATACATGCACAGCAAAAAAATCCATCCACTTTTATACAAAAATGGCAGCATAATATATTACATTTTTACACCTTTATTTTTCATATAAAAATATATCTTGGCTATCTCTTCATATTTATCTATGTTATTGCCCTTTATGATGGTATAATATTTTATTAAAATTCTTAAATATACAGAGGGCCTTTGACCTTTTAAGATTAATTAAGGTGAAAATACATTTTCTTTCCTGGTAAACAGAATACTTGATAGTTTTCTTCCTATTCTTATTTTGAAGATATTTGTATAATAAACTCAGCATAGCTTGTTTGCTTATGCAAATGTATGCAAATGAAATGTGGTTTCTCTTGTTGATACTTTCTGGCTAGGTGACTTTGGACATATTATTTAAACTCTTCCAATAAATTTTTTTCATTTGCAAAACAGGGTAGTACATCTCAGAGAACCGTTGAGAAGATTTAATAAACTAGTGACTATGACACACTTCAGCTTAATATGTGGCACATAGTGCTGTATCTAAAATGCTTTTATCTCTATTTATCTGTATATCTATACATATCTCTGGGTTTACATCTACACTTATCAAGGTCCTTGTCTATAAATATACCCATATCTTTACTTTATAAAATTGAAAGATGACTATCTCATCTATAACTACCCCATGGCTTTCTATCCCTTTTTCATGCTTTAGTTTTCTTTGTAGCACTTATTGACATAAGTAACATAGTACATGTAACATGTAACATGTAATGTGATATTGTACATTTATTTGCTATCTGCTCCAGCAGAGAAAAGACCTTGTCTATCTTATTTACCACTGTGTCCTACAGAACCTGGAATTGTGCCTGACACATAATAGGTACTTAATAAATATTTGCTAATGAATGAATGAATTTAATAAATATTTATTGAATATCTGTAATAGACCCCATGTTGCACTTGCCTCTTACAATGAAAGTGTACATTGAATATTTTGTTTTTATTTTATTAAATATGTGCATGCCATGTGATAGAATCTTAGAATCACAACAGTATGATGTATGTGTATGTACACTATCACAGTTTCTGGTCAAATAAATAAAATAATTAGTATTGCTAGAATCAAATTGCAGTGGTTGAAAGGGATCCAGGTGATCATGAGTCTAAGCTCCTCAATTCACAAAGAAAGAGAATATAGCCTGAGGGACAAAGTTGAATTAAAAAGTGAGATCTCTTGACTCAGGTACTTTTTACCATACTAATTTGTCTCTCAAACATCAGTGTATTCAACATTCTACAAACCACTGTGGGGATTGAAGGGTATAAAACAAGGTCTGTCTCCTCAGGGACCTTGGTTGAAGAGACAAGTCTAACACAAATGGACTATTAGAGAATTCCAGGAGATAGCATAGTTCTAAGAACTGCAATATGCAGTAAAGTAATACAGAGATAGCCAAGGAAAGGCATGGGAGCCACAGAACATCAGCCCGTTTATGAAGGATGACCTTATTTGGCAGGAACATTTGGGAGAAATATTACAGATGAAGAAAACATATGAATCAGAGAGAAGGGAATCTGATAACATATTGCATGATAGATAAATGGTGAGAAATACAGATGGACAGGGGATGTGGGGCAAGTAGGACAGCTTTTACAACATTCTCTTTGTGATGTAAGAGTTGAGGCTTTTTATTTTAATGATAAAGGAACTGGAAAGAAATGAAAGGATTTAACAAGGAAACGGAAGTGTTGAAAGTGGCATTTAAGGCCAGTAGGTGTAGTGATGGTGTGCTGCTGAATGGTTTAGTTGGGCTTTAGGGCAGCTGGAGACGTTGGAAGCAAAATGCCATTTTAGTCCTGTACACTTTTTGTGCTTGCAGCTCTCACTTACACATCCTAAGGACTGGCTGCCCTTAACTCCTCTTTATCACTGTCAACTGTCTACTTCGTAATACACTTCCTTTAGTAACAGGCAAACATCACTTTCTCCGTGAAGTGTTCTCTGAACTTGTCAAGTTGACTATACTTGCTCCTTTGAATGCCTACTGTAGTTGGGTATTTCATGTCAATTACTATTTATCACATACTAAATGGGATATACTTATTTACTAATTTCATTTTTTTTTAGTTGTATAGGGTCTGACTCATTGCTTAATACAGTACCGGACACTAAGTGGGACTGTTAGAAAAAGTTATTGAAATGTCACATTCTTTTGCCCCTGCAATCCTTCTGTGTGACATCAGTATCTACTCTCCTAGCATCACATTTGTCTTAGGATTCCTCCCTTCTTGGATCTAAGGGCTTTTTTTTCTTTTAAGTGTTTTAAAATTGACTTTAGACAGAAAGAAAGAGGGGGGGGGGAGAGAGAGACATTGACTTGTTGTTCCATTTATTTATGTATTCATTGGTTGATTGTTGCATTTGCCCTGACCTGAGATCAAACCCACAGTCTTGGTGTATGGGGACAATGCTCTAAGCAAATGAGCTACCCTGCCAGAGCCACTTCTGAGGGCTTTTTCCAACTCCCATTTAGTCAACTGCTTCATGGTTTGATCTTTGAACCAGGTAGGATCCAACTGAAATATTAGATCCCTACATGTTATTATATGACTAGAACATCTTATCATTTTGATTTTCTTATTCTCTAGTATCCTATCCCTTAGTATCTTCACCATCTCTCAGGCCATCAGCTTTGTCCTGGCTTCACTTTCTTCCTTCTGTCAGAGATCCGTGGCACATGAATATTCTTAACTCTTTGGTCCCTGTTTCTACTGTACCAGCCATGGAGAAAAATTATACAACTGGGTCATATGGAACTTCCATAAATTCATGGCATCCAGTGTATGCTGGTCTCCCATACTTCCTGGACTTTATTTTAATTCTCCTGGTCAGCTCTCTTTCTCCATCAGTTTGATTACTATTTCACATCTTATCTTCTAATTCACATTACTCTCAGAAGAGAATTGCAACATAATTTCACAGACAAACTAGATTTAATCAAGCAGAATCCTCTTCAATTTCCTCCAGGATGTCTACCAATTCAATTGCATTCAGAGTCCAGAGCTAATCCCTACCCCTCTGCTTACTGTTTTTATACTCCTGCCTTTAATTTGTGACTGGTCAGTTACAATTTTAATTCTGCCTGATGCCCTCACCTTGCCCTATCATTGAAACTTGTCTTGCTAAGAACAGTTATATTCTTGTAGCTGCCAAATTTCTTGGACAAACCTCAATATTTTTGTCTCAATTATTTTCCATGTTTGATACTGATAACCACACCCCTGTTTTTCAGTATTTTTTGTATCTTTGGTTTTGGTGATTTGCCTTTTAAAAAACTTTTCTTCTTTTCATTGATTATTTGTCCTCTCTCTATTTACTTTAGGAGTTACTCTTCTGTAATCGTCTCTTAAATTGCTCTAGTCCTTGAGCTTCTTCTCTTCTCTCCATTCTTCTCCATTCCTCTCTTTTCTTCTCTTTTACTCTTCTTGATCTATGCACATTCTCTGTGTGATGTCATCAAAACTAGTGGCTTCAATGGCAGTGATTATTGACAAAACCTCAGTTTCTATCTCATACTTCCCTTCTAAGTTCAAGAAAATGTAATCAACCAAACATTTCATTTTAGTGTCTCATGGGCATTACAATCTCAACCTGTCAAACAGAACTGATCTTTCTCAAGCTTTCCTTTTTCCACCTTACTTTTGCCATCAAAAATGTGAGAGCCATCATGACTTTTCCTTTGCCCTCTTTTATTGTATTGAATCAGTCTTTCTACCATCAATTTAAACCCCAATAGCTGATCAATTTTCTTCATATACTTATTACCATTGATTTAGTCCTGGTTTATAGCATTACTGTATTACTGCAACAGATTTCCAACCAGTGGCCTAATTTTAGTTATGCTTTCTAAAATGTCCTTAAGATAATATCAGTTTCTAAGAAGCAAAACCAGTCATATGTCTCTTATGCTTAAAATGTTTTATTTTTTCCCCATCTCCATCAGGATAAAATTCAAATATCTTGGCATGGCAATAATAAAACCTTGGTGATTTGGCTCCAACTTTTCTTTCTACTTTGCCTTTCATCTAGTCAATAATCAAAGAATATGTGCCAAGAACTCTGGTACGTAATAGAGACATAAACAGAGTGAGATGCAGTTCCTGTCCTTAAGGAACTCAGAGACTAATAAGGCAGAATGATTTATAAATAAATGTTTTTCAAAGAGGGTAGAGGAGGAAGACCAGCAGTTTAGTCCAGAGTCACCTCAATAGTCTAATGTTGAGTCATTTTCTACTTGGACACACAAACATACATGCAACTGACTTCTCAAAGAGCTGAAGTGGGTCAGAAGATGCTCTAGTTTCCTGTGGCTTCTGTAACAAATTGCCGTAAACTTGGTGGCTTAAAGCAACACAGATTTATTCTTTTACATTTCTGGAACCCCTAATTTTGAAATCAGTTTCACTGGCCTAAAATCAAGATGTTATTAGGACTTTTTCCTTCTGGAGACCCTTGAGGGGAATGTGTTTTCTTGCTTTTTATAGCTTCTGAGACTGCCTGAATTCCTTAGCTCCTGACCCCATCCTCACATCATTCCAACCTCTTGCTTCCATTGTGTCTCCTCTTTTGCAGTCAAACCTCTCTCTGCCTCCCTCTCCTGAGGACAAGTGGGATTACATTTAGGCTACACTCAGATAATCCAGGATAATCTGCCCATATCGAGATCTGCAAAATCCCTTTTGCTATGGAAGGTAACAAATATATGGGTTCCAAGGATTAGCATCTGGATATCTTTGTGGGCCTACCAGAGATATGTTTCATACAGCCCACAGAGTGGTAATTTTAAAAACATGTCACTAACAATGAAATATAATATTTCAAGATGTTCTATGAATATCCAGATTTCTGCTTTCTTTTGAGACTTCTGTGTGACTGCTCTCCATGTGGCTGGCCCCTTCGAAGTGGCCTGTTTTCTCCTGTTGTCTCAGTGCTCACCAATTCCTACTGCCCTCCACTCAGTCTGCTCTAGTTATCCACACATACTGCTGGAATTTGGAACCTCTGTCTGAAAACGTCTGATCTTTTTCACAACTTTCCACATTTGAGGATGTTCATCCCCTTTTCTAGAGTTGTTATCCTCATTCTTCCTCCTCCGCAATCACTGGATACTCCTACTTTTAATGTATCTGTTGTCTTATTTGTATGTCTTCTTGGGAGAAATGTCTGTTCAGGTCCTCTGCCTATTTTTTAATTGGATTGTCTTTTGTTGTTGAGTTGTATGAGTTCTTTATTTATTTTGGATATTAACCCCTTATCAGAGGTGTTGTTTGCAAGTAACCAAAGTGTCCTTCAGTAGGCGATTGGATAAAAAAGATGTAGTACATATAGATAATGGAATACTACTCAGCCCTAAGAAAAGATGAAATACGGTCATTTGAAACAACATGGATGGATCTTGAGAATATGCTAAGAAATAAGTCAGATGAAAAAACTCAAGAACCACATGATTTCACCTATGTGGGATATAAAACTTAAAGCAACAAACAATCAAACAAGACACAGACAATTGTGTGGTGGTGACCAGAGGGAAAGGGAGGTGGTGGAGAAGTAGAAAAAGATAAAGGGGGTCAAATATATGGTGATGGAAGGAGACTTGACTTTGGGTGGTAAACATACAATGCGATATCCAGGTGACACATTGTAGAATTGTACACTTGAAAGCTGTATACTTTTATTAACCAATGTCACCCCAATAAATTTAAGAGTTTCCAGATGTAAAAGAGGATAATCTAAAAATTCCACTATAGGCAGATTTCTGGAAAGACTAGATAGGATCAGATAACTGTGAATGAGAAAAGATGTAAATCCAGGGAGAGTGTTAGAGAATATGGAGAAGGACCAGGCCAGATTCAGGGAGAGTGGGAAGCAAGGCTAGGCCCTGGGATTTTCCTTTGTCTTATAAGACATGGTCAAACTGTTTTCCATGAGGGCTGAAGGACAGATCTACAAATAGTAACATCAGAAGGTACAACATCTAGTGTCATCAGTTCTAGGGTAGCTAAAGTGCTTTAAATAACTAGTTTGAATAATGAAATTGATAAAATCTGTGGAAGACTCAGGGAGACGAAAAACTTACCTGAATCACAAATTATTCATGCTTCACTGGAGAACAATGAGCAGAATTTTGGCTTTTATTATTGCTCTGGTACAAAATGAGTAGTTTTAATTTTAGATGATTTCACATGCTTATGTAACACACTAAATTCTATTTGGATATTAACCTTTTTGTTTTGACCATTCTAATTTGAGATGATTTACTTGAGGTTATGGAATTGTTTCTTCCTAATGAATGCATTGAATTAGATATTAAGATAGATGGGATACTTCTTCCCAGTCCTCATAGTTAATCAAATAAAGTAATTTTTTTTCTCTAATGCAGAAACAGAGATGAATGGAACTTTGAACTAAAATTGTATTAAAAAGATACAGCCATCTGAAAAACAGAAATATACATATCTTTTGCTAGTATTTATTACAGGAGAACATTCTTGTTTTCTGATGTTGATCATAGAGGTGCTGGCTATCTCATGATAGTTAAATTGAACTTAAGTCACAAGTGGAGTCTCTGAAGTTGGCAAAAGTGTTTCAACTGTTTCCCCACAATTAAAAATATGGTCTCTATAGTAGTAAGCAGACACACCTTAATATCAGTGTGGTTGACCATAAGTCACATGATTTAGCCATAGATAACCTGTTGAATTTTTGCTGATCAATAGCTACCACAGGGATTTTAAATCCAGAATTTCTTTGGTTACCTTGCATGTTCTGCTTGTTTTCAAGTTACTAAGAGAAGTAGTTATGGATCTCTTATAAAGCTTATTTTAAAATTCTTGACACTTTTATGTATATATATATATATATATATATATTTATTATTGATTATGCTGTTACAGTTGTCCCAATTTCTTTCCCCCCTTTTTCCCCCTCCCTCCAGTTGTCCCCCCACTTAGTCCATGCCCATTGGTTGTGCATATAGTTCTTCTCAACATCTTCCTGTCTACTCCACTCCCTCCTACTATGCTTCTTAATTCCTGTGTCATCTCCCTCCCTTTTCCCCTCTTCCACCTCCCCGCTGACCTCGCCCAAAATGTTCCTCATACCTATAATTCTTTTTCCCCTCTTGTTGCCTACTTTGTCTGCCTTTGTTTCGATCCCCTAGCTCCTGTTGTTGGTTGTTGTGATACAGTTTTCATTTTAATGTTCATAGTTTTGATCCTCCTTCTTTTAAACATCTCATAAACAGTGCTTTGGATCTAACAAACTCCTTCAGTTTTACTTTGTCCTGGAAGCACTTTCTCTGCCCTTCTATCCTGAATGATAGCTTCGCTGGATAGAGTAATCATGGTTGTAGGTTTTTGATTTTCATTACTTTGAATATTTCTTGTCAGTCCCTTCTTGCCTGTAGAGTCTCCTTTGAGAAATCCACTGATAGTCCAATTGGGACCCCTTTGTACATAATACTCTTCTCTCTTGCTGCTTTTAAGATTCTCTCTTTATCCTTAATTTTTGACATTTTGATGATAATGTGTCTTGGTGTGGTCCTCCCTGGGTCCAGCCTATCCAGAACTCTCTGTGCTTCCTGGACCTGTAAGTTTATTTTCTTCCCCAAGTTTGGGAAGTTCTGCTTCATTATTTTTTCACGTAATTTTTCAATTTCTAGTTCTTCTTCTCAGAGAAGGAAAACTCTGACTCCAAAAAAACCTCTGCTGCCTTGCGGCTTACCTCTTCAGGGGAAAGGCTAAGGGAGTAAACCCCGACAGAAAATCCGGAGCCGGAGTCCCTAAGGCGGTTTGACGTTGTAGTCAACACCGGCAACTCCTGCGGCGCACCTGAACCCAAGCTGTATTGACTCCGTCTTTCCCTTGGACCCTTCAGCTGCGAAGAGAGGGGGGGTCTGCTGCATGGGCAACAGCAGACCCTCCATATCACCCTGCCCAGGCTCTGTAGCTTCAGCTTCACTGGAGAGGACACTCCAGCATCATCGCAAGATGTTGATTCAACACGGGAGGAGACAGATACCATGTCACTCCCGAGTCGGACTGCACAGCCATTCTCGGCGGTGCAGATGGACTCTTAAGAAGCTACACCATCGTCTCTCGAGACGGACGGCTGCCGACGACGAGTTCTTCTTCTTCACCCTCTGCCAATCCGATAATTCGAATGTTCGATTGCTTATAGCTGTCCCAGAGGTTTCTGAGCCTCTCATTATATTTCTCATTTTTTGTTTTCTCTTTCTTCACTGGTTAACTGTTTGTTCCCTCCCTATGATCCAATTTGTTAATTTGATCCATGGCTTTCCCTTTCTCACCACTTGTCTTGTATGTATTTTTGTTCATTTCAGCAGGACTAGCCTTCATTCCTTCCCTGTCTTGATTCAGCCCCGCTGTTAGGTCTATAAGCTATCTTATAACTATAGCTCTGAACTGAGCCTTGGAAAGATTCGCTATTTGTTCATCGGTCAAGGCTTTTATTTTTTTTTGTTAGCTGTGTGGTTGGTATTTCAATCATTAATTCTGCTATTCTGACCGTTTTGTTTATCTTTTTTTCTTTTGTGGGGGCGCTGTCACACCTCCTACGCCATATTGGGCGGAGCCCTGTGTGTTCGTCACAACCTGGCCACCTTTCTCACCACACTGTGGCACTTTGCATGGGGGTGGGGGTCCAATATGGATTCCTGCTGTTACTCTCAGCTGAGGGACAGGGCCGCCTCCCAATGGGGTCTGCCTTCCCCAGCGTTGGAATCGTGAGCCAACTGATCTGGTCTGCAGCCGGGGCCGGAGTTGGATCCCAGGTGCTTCTCTCCTTCCCCCCAAATACGAGTGTCTGCTTACCAGGTCCCGCTGTTCACTGCTGTGGCTGCTGCCTCCAGCACAGTTCGATCTTTCTCAGCTGCGGGTTCACACTTTCTACCCATCTGGATGAGTACCACTTGTTTATGACTTCAGACATTGGACTTCCATGTAGCTTTATTTTCAGGAACTTCTTATTATTTTTAGTTTTGTGGTGGTTGTAATCCTTCTTAGTTGTAGAGGGAGACAGAGCATGTCAGTTTATGCCTCCATCTTGGCTGGAAGTCTTCTTTTATGTATATTAAAGTAGGCTCATTTTATTATTGTTTTTTAGTCCTAAAAATAGTTAATCCAAGCAGAGAAAATGACTATTCCTCCTGTGATATCATAAGTTCTGTTGCTATAGGGAAAGTCAAAAGAATGGCTGGAATAACTTAAAGAACAACTAGGTGAATTGTTTTTTTAGCTAACCAAAAGGTATCAATAGAATTTTAATATTAAAAATCCTGATTTTAATATTAAGGTGATGATAACCTTTAATCTTATGATCAAGACTTTAGATTCAAAGGCAATTAGAAAATAACTCTAAATGCCTTTAAACCTAATAGTGATCACAGATTGTGCGAATCTCCCTCAAAAAGAAGAGTCTCATAAAGTGTGTTTTTCAAGAATTCTTGTGATGGCTTGGATCTGAAGAAAAGTTGTAGCTTCCACATGAAATGTGGAAATATTTAAAACATCTTAGATTACAGAAAGTGATTTTTTTCACCTTGACTTATGTATTTGGAACTAAAAATGTATATTTATATTGAACAGTGGTTGTACAAATAATTATATTTCCAAACATTTCTTGTTCACATTGTGATCACCTGTTAACTTGTCTACTTATTTTTTTTTCTGAAATAACAGGAAATCCAGACCCTATATTTGGAGATAATTGTAATGACTTAATTGTAGTTTTAATGCAAGTAGAGATAAAACTGATTTAGGAGATCCGAGGTGTTTATTCTCTCCCAAATTATAAGAATGAAGGTTCAGTCCTGACCAGTGTGACTCAGTTGGTCAGGTGTCATTCTACAAAGTAAAAGGTCACTGGTTTGATTCCTGGTCAGGCCACATGCCAGGGCTGTGGGTTAAGTCCCTGTTAGGGTGCATACAAGAGGCAACCAACTGATATTTCTCTTCCTCTCTTTCTCTATCCTTTCCCCTTTCTCTAAAAATAAATAAATAAAATCTTTAAAAAAAAAAGAATGAGAGTTCATCCCTACGAACTCTGTCAAATGACATTTCTTTAAAAACCCTTTTTTTATATAGGACAGGAAACTAGAATCTGTATTTTCATGGCTAGGAGCAACATAAGGACCACTTCTTAGTTGCTTTCAATCTGGATCCAGTCACTAGTGCATGCCATTTCAAGAACATTTTTTCATAACACAAAGTGGAATGCTGTCCCCTCCTTCCTGCCTCAAAAGTTACTGTGGTAACATCCCTTCCTTGTGCTTCATGAAAAGCAATGGCTTTCCCCAACAAATTGGAAGAGGGGAAGGTCTACCACCTGCTTAGCCCCACCCAAATGAGCTGGCCTTAGTCATCATACTAACCCTTCTCTTTCATTTCCCATTCCCACATGCTGCAAACATAAGCCCACCAGAAATGAATGACCATTAAGATATTGATTCTGAAAGTTGATGGCACTTTTTTGAGAGATTTAGATTTGATCAGGTCATTCTGAGGTTCTTTCCTTTATCTTTTACATTTTTTACTTCACCTTCTTCTCACTTCTACCAAGGAAGAAGAGATTCTATGGGAACATCTATTTCCTCTCATAATCTTATTTAAGAATATTGCTTTTGTTTACTTACTACTTGAGGATTCTTGAAAGAAAAGTGCTATGTGCTTGTAAAAAGTATTAAATGTTTCTTTTTTTTTGTGAAGAGATTAAGCAAATTGAATGACTTAGAATGAAATTGAACAACACTTTGCCTGAAGAAGTAAACCAGGAAAATGTCAGAAAGCACTATGTTCCTCTGAAGCTTTAAAAACTCACTGTGAGTTCAATTTAAGGTTTTTGAGGGAGTAAAAACTAGAGTGAGAGAATGTGGCTGTGTGCAGTGGATTTCAGCTAAAAGCTACTTTGTTTCTAATATTCTTCATTTTTAATACTTAGAGAGAAATCTTTCTTGTCTAGCTCCAGGAGTTTTCATAGTGACAACAAATCTACAAACTCTGCTGTCTGAAAACATGCAGAGAGCTTGTAAGTAATCCAATGGCTTTGATATCTTGAGATGTCTACTAAAGATATCATTGAAGAGTAGCCACACTCTAAGAACTACTTTTGAGAGAAATATTACTTTAAGTGCATCTTGTAATGTAGTAGTCTAAAATATTATATCCTTTTCTTACACAGGAAAAGATTCTCAAGTTTGAAATGGCATGGGATAGAAAATAAAACTCTGGAAGAAGCAACAGCTATGTCTTATATAGAGTAGAGCCTGCTTGTGATGGACACAATTCACTCACTCATTCATTCATTCATTCATTCAGTCAGTCAATTAATAAATATTTATTGAACATCTAGTATTATGTGCCAAACACTGTTAATTCATAAATAAGTCATTATTTCCCTCAAAGAAAGATTCAGATGAATGAAGATGGACATGTAATCAACACATAATCAGATATAAGCTACTCAAAGAACAAAGTGATTAATGTTTGTACGATATTTCCAGATGTAATTCTATTGACAATTCATACTGTATAGACCTTACTATGTCCTTTCTGTATGCTTAATAGAGATAATGCTGTGGGCTTTCTGATAAGGCCTTGCATAGGAACATGAACTGCAGTGTGCATGATATACCCTAGAGACAAGAAATGCACCACCTACAGAGACCAGAGGTGGTGACCCTGCCTAGCACATGCTGGGACCTCACCTTGTTTGAAAGAATAGAGAGAAGGATGTACATGTAGAGAGATGGTATAAGGAGTATACAACTTATGTAAAAGAAGAAAGAAAGGGAACTGCAGAGGCAAGGCAAATTTGTCTAGTTTCAAAGTAAAGAATAAAGTTAAGAAATTTCTATAACCTTAAAACACTCCTGAAAGAGCAAAATTCTCTGTTTTAGAAAAGGAAAACTCATGACATTTTCTTGAAGTGAAATTATTAATATGTTGCCACCCTAACAAAAACACAAACAAGCTGTAATATGGGATTAAAAAAATTGCTCTTAAAGTTTGCATGGAAAAAAAAAAAAACATGCAAGAAGTGTCTGCAAAAACACCAAAACAACAACAAAGACCCTATAAATAAAGAAGTGTGGTAGTGATAAATGAATATAAAGACAGACTTATAAAAATGAACAGAATAGAAAGCCCAGACAGAGATCCAACTTCATGTAGAAAACCAGTACATGATAAGTGTGGCATCTCGAATCACTGAGTTAAAGATGGACTTGGGTAACCATTTGGGAAAAGGTAAAATTAGATCTCACAATATACACAAGAATAAACTAAGGGTGAGATCTAAGGGTAAGATGCTAACAACTTAAGTATCACTGAAAAATGAGTGATTACTTATGTAATCGTAGTGTGGAAAAGGCTTTGTAATTATGACTCAAAATCCAGAGACAATAATAAAGAGTGATAAATTTAACCACAAAAATAAAAAAAATTTTCCCATCATTTCTGTAATATTCCTGCCAAGACACTTAATCTGAATCTCAACATGAGGAAATTTTAGACAAACCAAAATTGTGGGACATTCGACAAAATAACTAATCTATGGTGTTTTAAAGTGTGAAGATCATGAAAGTCACTGAAAGAATGAGTCTCCTTCCACAGTGAAGGAGAATGAAGGGATGTGATAACTAAATAGAACACATGATTCTGAACTAGATCTTTTTGTTTGAAAGGACATCATTGGTACAACTGGTGAAACCTAAATGGGGTTTGATGATTGGATGGTAGTAATATACCAATGTTTGTTTGCTGAATTTGATGCTTTTATTTGGGTTATAAAGGAGGCTTTCCTTGTTTGTAGTAAAATGATACTCATGTTTGTGATGATGGTCAACAAGTCACTCAAAAAGTTTGGGGGTAAACACCATTTTTGTATAGTATTTTTTCTTTAATTTTGAGATTATATATGTATATATACACATATGCAATATATAAAATATATAAAACTATCTTAATAAGATTTATGCAATAGGAGAAATTAAATTACTAAAATTAATCTCAGAAGAGATTAAAAAATACATGCAAGAATTATGAGAGAAGAAACGTGGAATGTATTGAAATATAATTCCCCAAACACCATCAGATGTTTTCATAGGAGAATTTTATTAACTCCTAAAAGACAGTTCTAATGCTATATAAATTGTTATAGGACATAGGAAAAGCTTCCAAATCCTTTTCATAAAATGAGAAAACATTGGTACCAGAACCCAAAAATGACAGGAGAAAAAAAGAAAAAGGTGAACTTTTCTTATGAATATCCATGTAATATATCTAAATAAAATATCAACAAACAAAAGTCAGCAACACATTAAAAGGATAATAAACCATGACCAAGAAGCATTTTATCTTGGAGTGCAGGAATAATTCAACATCAGAAAAAAACTATTGACATAATTTACCATATTAATAAATGAAGGTAGAAAAATTATATGATCAATTTCATAGATGCTGAAAATGTATTTAATAATGCTCAACATTCATTTTTATTTAAAAAGATTTTATTTACTTTTAGAGAGAGCAGATGAGAGGAAGAAAGAGAGAAAGAGAAGCATCAGTGTACAGGAGATAGAGGGATATATCAATGGGTTGCCTATTACACACACACACCAATTGTGGACCTGGCACACAACCCAGGCATGTGCCCTGACTGGAAATCAAACCAGGGACTTTCAGTTTGCAGGCTGGCACTCAAACCACTGGGCCACACCAGCCAGGGCCATTTATAAATATCCCATAAGTAAAACAGGAATCAAATGACATTATGTTAATTTAAGATTGTACTCTGGAAGTAGTCTGTAAAGTGATGAGCAAAACAAGGCTTTCCAAGATTGTTCCAGAAGTTCTGGTCTACACAATTAGACAAAATCAAGAAACCAAATAAATAAACATTGGTAAAAAGGAGATAAAAGTATTGTTATTTCTAGGTGATATAATTGTATACATGGAAAACACAAGAGAATCAACTGGAAAACTATGTAAACACTGAGAGACTTCAGTAAGGCAGCAAGGTATAAAATAGGGAAATAAGTACCGGATATAAATAAAGGTAACAAGCAATGTCGATAAACCCAACTACTAGTAGAGGGCTTCAGAATTTTCAGTAATACCTTTGGGATTTTTTTTCTTTACTGTGTGGATACACTTCACAGGTGAGTTACCTGAGCTCTTTTTTGTTTTTTTATAGGTAAAATGACTTTTCTTTCTGGTAGCTTTTAGCATTTTTCTCTGTGATTTTGATACTTGCAGCTTTACTATGAGTTAGGTGTGTATTGGCTTTACTTTCTTCAGAACTTGGTGTGCCTCTTTCACTTGAGACCTCATGTATCTTTCCAAATGGAAAATCTAAACCATTTTTTTAATTTAAATATTGGCTCTTCCCATCCTCTCTATTCTTTATTCCTGAAATTTCGATTACATACATATTGGACCTGATCTTTCTGTCCCACATGTTGCTTAATACCTCTTTTATCTTTTCTCTTTTTAAAAAATCTTGCTCAGTGGGTTTTCTAGATCTGTTTCCCAATTCAATACTTATTTTTTGGCTATACAGTAGTCCCCCCTTGTCTACGGGGAATATGTTCCAAGACCCCCACTAGGTGCTTGAAACCGTGAATTGTAGTGGATCCTATATATACTATGTTTCTTCTCCATACATGCACACCTATAATAAAGTTTAATCTATGAATTAGGCACAGTAAGGGATTAACAACAATAACTAATAATAGAATAAAAAAGTTGTAGCAATATACTGTAATGAAAACTATGGGAAAGTGGTCTTCTCTCAAAATATTTTATTGTACTGTGTCCACTCTTATTCTTGTGATGCATTGGTGGAACCATTCCATAAACATGATGGCCATCACCCACACTTTCTGATTATGCTGCAGGAACATGGGCAGATAATTTTTGTTTTTATTTTGGAGAGCATGTGGGTTTTTCGCTCTGTACACTACCCTGGCTTTATCATATGCCCTGTAGCATTCCCACATGGTAACAGAGTTAATCTGTTTTCCCATCTTTTATGCCCTGGTGACGCCTTGGCACTTTATGAGCGTACATCCTATTGGTCATATTCAAGAAGAGCCCAGTTTCATCACAATTGAAGATTTGCTTTGGATGGTATCTTTCTCCTTAATCGACTTCAACTCTGCCAGAAATGTAGAAGCAACTTCTTCATTGCTAGACACAGCCCCTCCAATAATTTTTATATTTTTCAGTTCAAACCTGTTCTTGAATCTGTGTGACCATTCTTTATGTGCAGCAAATGGCTTGGTGTTAATAGTTTAAAGGGATCCTTTGCTGAAGTCTTTGTATAGGCTCACTGCTTTCTAGTGCAATGCATTACCATCAATGGGAACATGTTTTCTGTTCACACCTCCCATCTACAAATTTAATGCTTTCTCCATTTTAACTAAATACTTATCACACACTGTGGCTGTAACTTTTGTAGTTTGAGGTGCGACAGCAAAACTAGCACAAATTTCTTTTTCCTTCTTCACAATTTCACAGCTAAAAGATTTGTTCTTACAGTAGATCTTAGCAACCTCAACGTATGGTTTTCTTTCTTGCTAAGTTGAGAACTTCCACTTTTTCACTTAAGCACTTCATGGCTCCTCTTTGGCATCACTACTCTTGTGCTTCGGGGCCATTATTAAGTAAAATAAGGATTACGTGAACACAAGCACTGTGACACTGTAACAGTTGATCAGAATATCAAGATGGCTGCTAAGTGACAATGGTGGGCAGGTACACAGCATGGAGATGCTAGACAAAGGGGTGATTCAAAGAGGTGATCCTGGGAAGAATAGTGTAAAATTTCATCATATTAGTCAGAATGGTGGACAATTTTAAAATTATGAATTGTTTATTTGTGAAATTTTTCATATAATATTTTGGACCATGGTAACAAATCATGGAAAGTGAAATGAGTATAAGGAAGGGAAACTGCTGTATTTTTAGTGTACTGCTCAACTTGTGCATTGAGGATTTAAAAATATTAAGATTATTTATAGATTAAAATTTTTAAATTAGATTTTAATGTAGTTGAGATAGAGAAGGAATATTTCCCACAGCTCTAACTGTTGTACTGACCAGAAATATGCCATATGTTTAGCATTTTCTGATTTTTCATGTTTATTGATTTATAGAGAAAGAAGAGGGGGGAAGAGAGAGAGAGGAAGAGAGAGAGAGAGAAAAAGAGAGAGAGATCGATGTGAGAAACATTGATCAGCTCCCTCCCACACATGGCCTGACCAGGGATTGAACACACAACTCTCCGTGTATGGGCCAATGCTCCAGCCAACTGGGTTACACTAGCCAGGGCATATTTTTCTATTTTTGATTACTCAATTTGTTTAAAATTTTTGCTAATGTACTGCAAATAATTTTGAAATGAATAGCTTTATGCACAACAGATTTTTCTTTTCATTTTAGATTATTACTTTCTTTAGAACTATTGAATCAAAAGTATGTATTTTTTTAAAAAGATTTTATTCACTTTTAGAGAGAGGAGAAGGGAGGGAGAAAGAGAGAGAAACATCAATGTGAGAGAGAGAAACATTGATTGGATGGCTCTTTTACATGTCTCAACTTGGGACTAAACCCAAAACCTAGGCATGTGCTCTGACCAGGGATCAAACCAGTGACTTTGCTTTGCAGGCCAATGCCCACCCACCTGCCCACACTGGTCAGGTCAGTATGCAGGGTTTTAACATTCTTAATGCTTTTTGTCGAAATGTTCTTTAAAGGGATGAGCAAATTAAAATGTGATTGGCAGCCTGTATTAACATGCTAGACTGCCATTTCAGCAATATTGAGTATTTTAATTTTTGTATTTTTTTCTGACTTAAAGGATGAAATTATATCTTTTTAAAATTTGTATTTATTGGATTACTGGTAGGACTGAATATTTCTGCACATTTGGTTATTAGCTATTTATTTACTCTTTTGAGGATTGTCTCTATGCACTTTGTACTTCATTTATTAATGTCTTACTGTTTTTTTTTTAAATTTTTTATTTCTCCTTTCATAATACTGATAGTAAACCTGTTGTAATGTTTGTGGCAGTTTTCCTCCCAACCTGTGGTTTAATTAATCTATGAATTGCTGTGAATTCATTTACCCTCCTTGATGCAAGACCAACCCTTTGCTCATTTTAGTCAGCTTAAAACTGAGGAACACATTTCCTTCATGGAGATATAGAAACTGCAGCTCTGCTTTCAGCTTGATGTGATTCAAAATGGCCTATAATGCTGTACATCTGAAGAATGGAGATTACAGTGGTGATGGCCCTAAGATAGAGCTGCATTGCTGCAGTGTGGGACAAGTAGAGACTGTCCAACTGAAAGAATTATGGCCAATATATTATGGAGTTATTACAAGATCAACACACAAATCTAAACTTGAATAACTCATTTCTGAAGTATATTCACATAACCGAGAAAAATTCTCAAAGGAATTAGTGGACATGCCAAGTAGCCTGCCCATGGTTAGATTTCAAAGTATAAACTATGGAAATGCACCTATATTGAGGATGAGTCATTTTCTCTCTTCAAGAAATAAGGGCTGAATTATGAAATAAGCAGTTAGTCTAGCTTTATTTAAAGAATGTGAAGACCTACAGATAATGGGAGATAGATTCAAGAGGTGTTAAAAAAAATTGTGATTATAAATAGTGCAAGAGATTAAATAGGGGAAAAAATTAGGAAAAACATATTGTATGTAATAATCAGTATTATTCACTTTGGAGTTACTTGGCCCCAAAACAGACAAACCTGAATCAATGCCAAATGATTTTAATTGAACTGGCTGTGGCCAACATTCCTAATATTATTAGTAAAGCCAGAATTGGAAGAGTCTTCTCCGTGAATGCAATGAAAATTACATCTTAAATGTAGATTTTACTTCCCCTGTCCTAGTAGAATTGCCTAGGTCTACCTTCAACATTAAATTTTTCTTTTTTGAAACTGCAAATGTAAATCCAGTTGTCTTTGAGGTTCTAGTCTTTCTGCCCAGCACAGAGTGACTCAGAACTAGTCCTTTGCTACTGTACAAGAGCCTCTGCTGTCAGGAGATTTCTCCCCTCTACTTTTAAGTGCCCAGTACCCCTCTCCAGGGCAGCACCCTTCAGACCTCACAGTCTCCCTATCTGCTTGCACAGACAATTATAATAGAAAAACCCAGAGACCCATGTTCATCATTTTTATTTCTGAAAACTAAATGGAGTGATGAATTTTGTTTCAGACTTCCTTCTCAGAGCTACAAGATTTATTCTCCACTACTTGGCTATTACTTCTCCATAAAAGCAGTTATGCTCACCGTGGCAATCAGTTCTTTTCACTGGCAATAAAGCACAAATATCAGAGGTTTGAGTTCATTTTTAAAAGAAGTACAATTTTAAAACTTTTATAAAGTTGATGCCTGGAACTAGGTGGTATAATGACCTTTCCTTTCAAACCAACATTAGACCCAGATTGTATTTCCAAGTGAAAAGGCTGCTGGGCAAGAGAAAGTGACCTTTGACTGAATGACTACTTGTTACCTTGTCAGCTTCACTGCTGCCTGGCCATTAGGAAGAGCTACCAAGTAATAAACTATTTACAGCCTGCACATATCTATCCCCTGTAGGCCACTGTCTGAGGAGGGAAAAAGGTAATTGATTTGCTCTATTCAATAGTCATCATCTTATACTTAGGACATCTAACTGCCTAACACTGCTTATGTTCAATTCTCAGTGTACCTGATATAACAACAAGGGTGGTTGATTTGTGTGTGTGTGTGTGTGTGTGTGTGTGTGTGTGTGTGTGTGTGTGTGTGTGACAGATTTTAGAAGCATAGTGCTTTTTTACAGTGTAAAATAATACCCAGAGCCCTAAAAAATGGAGGCAAGACTGAAAGAGGTTTTCCTGTTCTAAAGGATCTCATCTGAGCCAAGCTGTAAAAGGAATGTCTAAACTCTTTCCCCATCCATGCCAAACATTTTTATTCTGACAAATAAAGAATTATCTTGAACTCTGAAAATTTCTTTTCAAAACTGTTTAAAACAGTGAAGTCACTTAATCTCTCCAAATCTTGGTTTTCACATCTGAAAAATAAGGGAGTTCTTTTTACCTCTGAGATTGTTTAATTTTAAAAAGTAGATTTGAATAACGTGTAGCAAGAAACTTTGATTTTTATGATTAGTTTATATGGTGGAACAAACTTTAGACAGGGAGACCATCAAGATACTTTTTAAAAATAGAAATAAATTGCATGTAAATGATTCAACAGGTTTTTTAAGATCTCTTATTCACTAGCATCAGGTCTGTCTGGGTACCACAGATCGCCAGCAAGCCTAAGACATGGTTCCTGTGTCAGGTCTCATGGTCTTGCTAGAAATACAAGATGTGGAGTCCAAGATGGCATATATTCATGTGGAGCTAATTATAGGCAGGACAGGACTCCCCAAACGGGGCCTTATATTGAGAAATACGTGGGACATGAGCTGAACTCTCAAGTGCAGTGAGTATGGTTTATGAGGGAGGCAGAAAGAAGTTCCCCACACTGGTTTATAGGATTTAACGTTTTGGAGCAGTGGAAGGTAAATCTAGAGAGAGGGATGTTGAGAAGTTAGAGGGGAGAAATATGAGCTTGGACTTGGACCTAGATCCTTTGGGAAATGCTCTTGATTTTGAGCCTTTAGAACAGTAGTCTTCGGTAAGGTGCAATACATTAGGAGTTCACGAGACAATTCATTGGAAAGAAAATTGTACAAATTTATATTTGTTCTGTTTCATCATTCAGGCAGTTCTTTTTTATTTTTTGTGTAACAATTCTACAACACATCACCTGTGCATTATTTTGTGTTCATCACCCCAAGTTAAGTCTCCTGCCATTACCATCTATCCCCTTTTACGCTCTTCTATCACACCCACCCCTCTTTCCCTCTTGTAACCACCGTACTGTTGTCTATGTCTATGACTTTTCTTCTCAGTCCCTTTTCCTTTTTCACCCTCCCCTTGGAAAGCTGTCAGTTTGTAAATATGTCTCTATTTTGTTAGTTTATTTTGTTTATTAGATCAAGTATTTGTTTTTCTCTGAGGGGCTTGCTTCACTTAGGATAATATGCTCCAGGTCCATCCATGCTGTTGCAAATGATAAGATTCCCTTACAGCTGAATAGTATTTCATTGTGTAAATGCACCACAGCTTTGTTACCCACTTACATACTGGTGGACACTTGGGCTGCTTCCAAATCTTAGCTATTATAAATAACACTACAATGAACATAGGGGTGCAGATAGTCTTTTGAATTAGTGTTTTGGGTTTCTTTGGATATATTCCCAGAAGTGGAATCACCGGGTCATAAGATAATTTCATTTTTAATTAAAATACTTCTTAAATTTTACATATTTTTTAATTTTGGAGAGAGGGGAATGGGAGGAGAAAAAAGGGATAAAAACATCAATGTGAGAGAGAAACTTTAACTGGTTGCCTTCCATATGCACCCAAACCTGGGACCAAACCAACAACACAGGCATGTGCTCTGAATGGGAATTAAATTGGTGACCTGTTGGTTTTCAGGGCAATGCCCAACCAAGTGAGCCATACCAGCTGGGGCTCATTTTTAATTTTGTGAGATAACTCCATACTGCTTTCCACAGCAGCTGCATCAGTCTGCATTTTCACCAAAATAAATTTAACCAAGGATGTAAAAGACCTGTACTAAGAAAATTGTAAGATACTGAAAAACGAAATTTAAAAAAATGCAAATAAGTGGAAATATATACCATGTTCATGGATAAGAAGAATTAAGATTACTAAAATGTCCATACTACCCAAGGAAGGCCATCTATAGATTCAGTGCAATTTCTATAAAGATACAAATGGACTATTTCACAGAACTAAAACAGGTATTCCAAAAATTTATATGGAACCATAAAAGACCCCAAATAACCACACCAATCTTGAGAAAGGAGAACAAAATTTGAGGAATCATGCTACCTCATATCAAATTATTCTACAAGGCCATAGTAATTCAAAAGCATGGTAATGGCATAAAAACAGACATATAGATCAATGAAACAGAATAGAAAGATCAGAAATAAGCCCATGCCTTTATTATTAATTAATATTTGACAAGGCAAGAACATTCAATAGGGTAAAGATAGTCTATTCAATAAACAGTGTTGAGAAAATTGAACAGATAGGTGCAAAAAAAAAAATGAAACCAGACCACCTTCTTACACAATACACAAGAATAAACTCAAAATGGATTAAAGACTTAAATGTTACACTTGAAACCATAAAAATTTTGGAAGAAAACATAAGCAGTAAAGTCTTGAACATTTCTCATAGCAATATTTTTCTGATATATTTTTTCAGGCAAGGGAAACAAAATATAAACAAATAGGACTGCATCAAACTAAAAAGTTTTTGTAGAGCAAAGGAAACCATCAAGAAAATGAAAAGGCAACCTACTGAATGGGAAAACATATGTGCCAATGATACATCTGATAAGGTGTTAATATTGAAACAGTTCTATTTAAAAATTGTTTTAATCCTTATCTGAGGATATATTTATTGATTTGAGAGAGCAAGAAACATTGATCAGTTGTCTCCCATATGTGCCCTGACTGGCGATCAAACCTGCAACTTAGGTATATGCTCTGACTGGAAATCAAACCAGCAATATTTCAGTGTATGGGATGGTGCTCCAACCAACTGAACCATATCAGCCAGGGCAAACAGTTCTATTTCAAATTAATTAATGAATATTACACATAACACATTCGTATATATGGATATGATTTATAAATAATATATATGTATTGAGATGCACTATCCAGGTTTTCTTTTCCTAATAGAAATGAATAATGAAAGACCTTTGGAGATCATTGCTTCACATGACTGTCAATGTCACAATAATTGTTACCATTTATTAAGTACTTAATACTGCCAGGGGCTTTGTTAAGTGCTGTATGTAACCTGCACCATAAACTTTAAGAGCTAGGTGGTGTATTGGATCCCATTTAGTGGAATCTGAAGCTCAGACAGGTAAAGTAACTTGCCCAGAGTCACTCAGCTAGTAAATGGCAGAAACAGATTCAAACCTTGACCTGCTGGCTGGTTCCAGAGGCTGTGACATGCATTTCATTCTTTCAGTTTGACAAAGCCTTAATTTTCAGATCTTGCCTGATATAGGTGGTTTGGACTTTTTACCGCCTCACTTATGTAGCAAAGGTGAACTGTTTTCATAATAATAGTTTATACTCAGAGATTTTATGGCAGGAAGCTTTCAGAATTTTAAAAAGTGTTCTTATTGCATTGCATGATGCAGTAACAGCAAAGTAATTCTGTTAATTTGTCAACTAGTCCTGTGAATCTTTA
This sequence comes from Furipterus horrens, assembly GCF_987537825.1. Classification (NCBI taxonomy): domain Eukaryota; kingdom Metazoa; phylum Chordata; class Mammalia; order Chiroptera; family Furipteridae; genus Furipterus; species Furipterus horrens. Next base: position 74,499,565 of record NW_028327175.1, read on the forward strand.
GGGCATTTTTTTTTTTTTTGGTAGACTTAAACGTTCCTTTTCCTGAAGAGGGGATTTAGCTATATATTTCTTAATCTTAGCAGCCAGGAGAGGTCATCATCCATATAGACTTAAAGGCCCATGGCCAGACCTCCTTGTTACTTGAAGGTAGGGTTGTATGGGAAATTGGGAAAAAAATGGAATAGGCAAAGATCAAAGTATGTTGTGCAGAATCCCCTATGGGGAAGAGCAATGAACTCTACTTCTCTAAGCTGCCTAAGACCACATTCACTGAAATCACTGGGGATCACCAGCAGGGTCATTGCACCTGCTCGTAGCTGGGGAATTGGTAGCTACATGGCTCATATATATTTCCACCACTTTGCACATACCCACAGTTGGGAGTTCCAGCACATTGTAGTACACAGGCAAAGTGTGTGGTGGCAAGCCAATCAGAATGATGAGTATAGTATTGACCCAGCCACAGGGCTTATTGACCTTTTGACTATAGACAGATACTCTTCAATAATGGGACATATTAGAGCCTGTGTCCCCTATAACACATTTATAGCTACTGTGCCTTAGAATAAGGGGACTAAAGGGCAATGGAAAAAAATACAATAAAGTTTAAATATAATGAGTAAATAAAATAAAATAAGTCATGTATATTATGCTCATGTATATGATGTTTGAATAATCACAACCATGAATATATGAGGCAAAGAATACTGAATTTGTGATTTTTAAAAAAGTGGCACTAGTTCACATTTGTTAGAAAAATTGCCTAATGATATGTTTGGACTTCCTAGTTAATGGCCTGGCTTTGGTAAATTGTAGTAGCTTACACCACTTTTACCATTAGAAGGTTCATGTTGCCAATGCAGTATAACACAGTGGTTTGCATTGCAAAGTTTGTTCTGCCAGTTATTTACCTTTGATATTAAGATAAATTATAGCACTTCTCTAGATGTCTTCCCTCATTTATAAATTGGACAAAATATTAATAGTTCCTGGCTTACAGGTTGCTGATAGAATTAAATAAGGTAATTCATTTAAAATGCTTATCTCAGTGCCTGTCCCGTAGTAAATAATACATATTTATTATTTGTTTTTGTAGTTATTTTAAGAACTTCTGAATGTCCTTTGTTACCTGTTGGGCCCCTTCCCACCATTATATAGGTGCTGGGAGCTCTGGGGTTGGAAGTCTTGCATCAGTGGTGGTCTTCCACTATTAGTGGACCAGGGGTGTCGGGAATCAGTGGCCAGGGTTTGCACACCCAGGAGTCCTCTCTTCTCTCTCTGGTCCAAGCTTATTATTTCTGGTGCAGACCAGTGTTGCAAAGGGTAATAAGAGAGATTCCACTTGGCCGATTTAGAGGAAGCAAGCATATCCCTTCTCTTCACCCCCTACTCTAGGGAATAGCTGGGGAAGTTTTGTGTGGCTTTTCCTGTCCCTTGAGTTAAAGAGGAAGTTGGAGGTCTCGAGGGAAGGCCAAGAACTGATATATATCCAGGGGGTTGGGAGGGGAAAGTTTATTTTATTGAATACCTATTATATGCCAGACACTGTTGTAAGTGCTGGGGATATAAACAAAATAGACACTGTTCCTTCCATTAGAGAACTTAAGAGATTGATAAGGAAGAAAAAGTACAAGAAGTGATAGAACTAGGGTCTGACCTAATCAGGGGAGTTGTCCCTGAGGAAGTGACATTTGAAATGAGATCTAAAGTTTCAATAAAATATACCTCTCAAGGCATGGCCACACACAGTGGTCAGCAGATGCCAGACACCTGAGGCAGGAGTAACACTAGTATTCTCACACCTGAAGAAAACCATTGTGAATAGAGTGCAGAGAGCAAAGGCGAGAGAGTGCAAGGTGAGACTGGAGAGGTCAGAAGGACCAGATCATGGGGGCCATCTTAGGCCAAACTAATTATTTCAGTCTTTATACTAAGAGCACTGGGAAGTCACCAAACGTCACTAATTTAGTAAGAGATTGCCATGCCCTAACTTGCATTTTTACACGCTGCAGGGTAGAGAGTGTAATGAGAGTGGATGGTGAAGAGCATGGAGAAGCTCCTACAGGAGTCCCTGCAAGTGATGAGGGTGCTGTGGACTAGGATGGTTGTCCTCAGGATGCATTAGATGCATTAGATATTGCAGATAGGAAGAAGCTCTTGTGAACGATGACTCCTAGCTTCCTGGCCAGTGGCAGTGCACTTGTCCCATTTACTAAGGTTGGGAGTGCTGGAAGATGACTAATTTGAGGGGGACATCCAGTCTAGTTGGGGGCATATTTAGTTAGAAAAACCTTTGAGACATTGGTGGATGTCTTGCCGTGAGCATGGGTTCTACCCTAGGGCCTTTTCACTTGATGATTTCCTTGTCTGAAACTTTCTTTCTTTTTAATAGGTCTCTGTTCGAATGTTAACTTATCTGAGGGAGTTCCTGATTATGTTGTCTAAAGCAGCAGCCCCCACAATTGTTTTCTAGTATCTCATCCAAGGTGAGACCCCTACCTTCTGTGGGCTCTGGTGCCTTTGGGTGGGCAATCCCAGCTAATGGTTTCCTGACACCCTCTCCATCTTTGGTGGCCATTTCTGTTCTAGGTTTCTCTTTTTCCAGCAATGGCTTCACCTTGTTCAGAAGCAGTGGCTATGTCTTTTGCCAAACCATCATAGTTGTCCTAGGATAAGTTTTTAGTTGTTGTTGTTGTTTTTTTTTTTTTTTTTTAACCTTTCCTTGAATCCTAAAGTCATTTGACTTTCTCAGGGGTTAGGGGCAAGCCCTAATGAATCTGTTAGTTTACTTCATGTTTCCCAGCTTAGCTGATCACTTAATGTTCGCATGAATGAAAAAATGATGGCTCAAATATAGTATTTCCTTTACTGACTTTCAGAAAAACAATTTTTCATTTTAATTTTTACCAAAGCAATATTTTCATGTAGCAACAAGAATATCTCTCTCTTCCAAAATAGTGTTATATATAGGCTTGTAATGAAAAGTAACAACCTCCTATCCCCTTTTTACCACAGATGTAGCCTACTAAACATTTAAAATGTTTTTCCAGTGATTATCTCCATACCACTAAATATACTCGATAATGCCCTTTCCTGTTTGTCAATTAAGCCACTGTCTTTTAATTCCTGCCTTGAAAGATTAAGACTTAGATCACTTCTTTTCCTTAGTTCATTTTCCACTTATTATAGTTTCTGGTACTAATTATTTTAGTTCTTTTGTTGGTTGCATTTGAATATGTAAATGTTCTTTTTCCACTCTTGGTGCCTACTTAGTTTGCCTTTGTTTTGGTTCCTAGCTTCTGTTATTGGTTGTTGTGATGCAATTTTCATTTGAATGTTCGTAGTTTTGATCCTCCTTCTTCTAAACCAGTCCCTTTAACATCTCATATAATAGTGGTTTGGATCTAATGAACTCCTTCAGTTTTGCTTTGTCCTGGAAGCACTTTCTCTGCCCTTCTATTCTGAATGACAGTTTCACTGGATAGAGTATTTGTGGCTGTAGGTTTTTGATTTTCATTACTTTGAATATTTCTTGCCAGTCCCTTCTTGCCTGCAGGGTCTCCTTTGAGAAATCCGCTGAGAGTCTAATTGGGACTCTTTGTACATAATTCTTTTCTTCTCTCTTGCTGCTTTTAAGATTCTCTCTTTATTTTTAATTTTTGACAATTTGATTATAATGCATCTTGGAGTGGTTCTCCCTGGGTCCAGTTTTATTGGAACTCTCTGTGCTTCCTGAACTTGTAAGTCTATTTCCTTCCCCAAGTTTGGAAAGTTCTGCTTCATTATTTTTTCACATAATTTTTCAATTTCTAGTTCTTCTTCGCCCTCTGGCAATCCTATTATTCGAATGTTGATTCGTTTATAGCTGTCTCAGAGGTTTCTGATCCTCTTCTCTCTTTCCTTGCTTTCTGTTTTCTCTTTCCGCACTGGTTGTCTGTTTGTTCCTTTCCTATGTTCCGGTTTGTTGATTTGATCTCTGGATTTTATTTCCTCTCCACTTGTCTCATATGTGTTTTCGTTCATGTCAGTATGATTAGCTTTCATTCCTTCCCTGTCTTGTTCCAAATCTTTTGTTAATTATATAAGCCACCTTATAACTATAGCTCTGAACTGAGCCTCAGAAAGATTTTCTATTTGTTTGTCTGTCAGGCCCCACGTCTTCTGCCTGGTGAGCTGAGTCACTGGGATTTCAATTGTTGTCTGCTTCAATCTGACAGTCTTGTGTTTAGCTTTGCTTTCTGGGCAGGCTATAGGGGGCAGAGCCCCATGCACTCGTCACTACCCAGTGGCCAGGCGACGATCGGCGAACTTTTTCGCCACACTGTGGCACTTTGTGTGTGTGGGGGGGTCCAAGATGGATTTCTGCCATTATTCTCTGCTGAGAGACCGGGATCTGCCCCCCCGCCCTCTGGGCCTCACTGTCCAAGGCAATGGGGGGGCTGCCTTTCCCAGCATTGGAATCGCGAGCTGCAGGGTCTCGACCGCAGCCGGGATTGCTCCCCTGGCGTTTCTCACAGTCCCACTAATATCCCCGCTGCTATCACAAACAGCACCGCAGTTTTTCACCCCTCCTACCCGTCTGGACGAGCACCGCTGGTTTATGACTTCATATGTTGGACTTCCATGTAGTTGTATTTTCTGGAATTTCTGGTTATCTTTTGTTTTGAGGTAGTTGTATTCCTTAGTTGTAGAGAGAGACCAAGTGTGTCAGTCTAAGCCTCTATCTTGGCCGGAAGTCTAAAATATTTGTTTATTTAAAGAATTTTTATTTACTTCTGTTAAGTTAGATGAGAATATTTATGTTATTAACCATTGCATAAATATGGTGCATTGAATAGAAAAGGAGTGTGCTGGGTCTCAGTGTCATGACCCCTGAGCCAACAAAGACCAATACTTGTATAATGAATATTCTTACATAAATTCTGTTTTCATATTTTGCATCAAATGCAGCCATAACTTAGTTTGCTTTTTTAAACCACGACTTTTATATTTTTTCTGAAGTTTCAAATAAATTTTTACTTCTTTTTCTTAAAAAATAATTTATTTACTTATTTGTTTATTTTATTTTATTTTTTATTTTTATTTTTTGTTGTTTTATTTTATATATTTTATTGGTTATATTGTTACAATAATTCCAATTTTTCCCCTTTTCTCTCCTCCCCCTAGCACCCCCCTCCCGCAGCAATGCCCCACCAAATCCATGCCCATGGTTCGTACATACAAGCTCTCCTGCTTCACCCTTTCATATATTCTTCTTTTTTTAATAAATAAATGATTAATTAATTATTTTAACAATAAAAAATAACAATCCCTCCCTCTCAGATATTAAGACCCTTTATAATCTTGTAAAGGACAATGGGCGAAGGTCTGAAGCTCCTCTAACTGCTTCAAGCTGGACATGGTCATCATCCTACCTACCCTTGGGTCCAGAAATCCCTAATAAGAGTGGGGGTGTGGAGGGGAGGGTGGCCTTCCCACATGGCAAAGGATCGTGCAGACTCCAGGTCAGTTGGCTGTCCCCGGACAGTGACGTGCTTGGTTTAACAGGCTGGCATCCTTGTTGTATTCTGGGGGCAAAGATTTGGCAGAAGGGTTAAAAGACATCATTCAATTCATAACTACTAGATGACAAAAGGCAGGGATTAATTTTTCAATGTCCCATATTAGGGAAAAAAAGGGGGGGGCTTCTTTGGAGGAAGGTGTGCCAGGTACATCTCACCTGTCCAAAACTCTTTTGCCCATTATACTTAGTTTGGGCTGAGAGAAATATTTTAGGTTTCCCCCCTCTCAGACCTCTGGGCGTTTTGGTCCAAGCCATTAGGATAGAAAAGAGGAACCAGTTTTAAAGTGAATCCCACAGACCACTCCGTTCTTCACCAACCCAGCCAATTAGTTCAGCCAAACCATTGAGTCTCAGGAGGCAGCAATGCAGACAGGATTAAGTGAGGCCTATAGGTACAGATAATCACTCAGGTAATGAGATCATAGGCTTATGCCCTTTGAAAACAGAAAACGCATGTTAATTTCTGTAACATAACCCACAAACAAGTCTCTAAATCTGTAAGACTATCTTATTGTAAAGATACCCAGTTGCAAGGCATTTGACATTCTTCTTGCCTGTAAATTAAATATCTTTGATGATAACACAGACATAGTTTAACTTTCAAGCGAAAACATATTTTAAATGAAAAGAAACTTTAAAGACAGTTAGCTACACTACTTTATAGTCAACCACTGATCTTGTGATTTTCCTTGAATAATGATTTTTCTAAGATTACCCTCCTTGTCATTAAAGGGACTGCATTAAGTCCATTTTTAATTTATCCTGTTCATTTGCATAAACACAATAAGAGCAGAAAATGATCACTTATGATCTTTAGTTCTGCTTTGCTGTAACTTACGCAAGGAACATTTAGGGTGACCTTCAGTCTGCCCTTCAGGGCACAGAAGCTGAGGCACATACCTGGCATTTAGCCTTGCCTGTACACACCAATCTTTTCCAAATCCTTCTGGTTTTCCATTGTGCCTTAAGGTCCCTTCTAGCCATCTTTCAGGAAAACAACCTTTATTTCCTCCTTGGAATAATTGCTGTGGACCGCACAACCAACCATGGTACCAGGCCTTTTATCTCGTGGGCTTTTATTACCTTCAAAAGTCATTCCCAGTTCCTCAGGACTTTTTGGTAACAACCAGAGCCCAAGCATGTGTCCTTTAGGCATGACATTTCAGTCAAAGTCTTGGTCAAAAAAAAAAACAAAAAACCTCTATTAACAACTTTTCTTATTAGTTTTATGCAAAGAAACTTATGTCATTACTTACTTCTTTAGAATGCCAAACTCTGGAGGGATCAGATAGGGAGAAAAATATACAGTGTGAAGGAAAATCATTGTCCTTCTAATATTCACTGAACTGGCATTTCCATTCTTCATATTTTCATTTTTTTCTCCACTAAAAATTTTTTGTTTGTTTTTCCATTACAGTTGTCTCACTTTTTTCCCCCCTCTTGCTTCCTTGCACCCTGTACCCTCCTTCTCCAACATTTAGTCCCCACTCAGTTGTCCATGTCCATGGGTCATTTATACATGTTCTTTGACTAGACCCTTCCCCTTCTTTCCCCCTTCTCTCCCTCCCCCCTCCCCCCTTGTTACTGTTAGTCTACTCCTTGTTTACATACCTCTGGTTCAATTTTGCTCATTCGTTTGTGTTGTTCATTAGTTTCCTGTAATAGGTGACAGCATAAGGAATTTTTCTTTTGTTGCCTGGCATATTTCGCTAAGCATAATTCTCTCTAGTTCCATCCATGTTGTTGCAAATGGTAGAAGTTCCTTCTTTCTTTCTGCTACATAATACTCCATTGTGTAAATGTACCGCAGTTTTTTGATCCACTCATCTACAGATGGGCACGTAGGTTGTTTCCAGCACTTGGCTGTTGTAAATAGTGCTGCTATGAACATAGGGGTGCATATGTTCTTTTGAATTGGTGTTTCAGGATTTTTCAGATATAATCTTAGCAATGGAATTGCTGGTTCAAAAGGTAGTTCCATTTTTAGTTTTTTGAGGAACTTCAAAACTGTTTTCCATAGTGACTGCACCAGTCTGCATTCCCACCAGCAGTGCACCAGGCTTCCCATTTCTCCGCACCCTCTCCAGTACAAGTTTTTTATTGATTTGTTGATGATGGCCTTTCTGACTGGTGTGAGGTGGTATCTCATTGTGGTTTTTATTTGCATCTCTCTGATGGCTAGTGATGTTGAGTATTCTTTCATATGTCTATGAACCCTCTGTATGTCCTATTTGGAGAAGTGTTTGTTTAGGTCCTTTGCCCATTTTTTGATTAGGTTGTCTGTCTTCTTGGTGTTGAGTCATATGAGTTCTTTATATATTTTGGAGATCATTCCCTTGTCTGAGATGTCATTGACAAATATATTTTTCCATATGGTTGGTTTCATTTTCATCTTGCTGATGTTTTCTTTAGCTGAGAAGAAACTTTTTAGTTTGATGTAGCCCCATCTGTTTATTCTTTCCTTTATTTCCCTTGCCTTAGGAGAGATATTAGAGAAAATGTTGCTATGTGGGATATCTGAAACTTTCCTGCCTATTTTATCCTCTAGGACTTTTATGGTATCACAGCTTACAGTTAAGTCTTTGATTCATTTTGAGTTTATTCTGGTGTATGGTGTAAGTTGGTGGTCTAGTTTCATTTTTTTACATGTCCCTGTCCAGTTCTCCCAACACCATTTGTTGAGGTATACTTCCTCTATTCCCATTTTGCTGAGAGTTTTCATCATAAATGGGTGTTGTACTTTATCAAATGCTTTTTCTGTATCTATTGATATGACCATGTGGTTTTTGTCTTTCATTTTGTTTATGTGGTGTATTATGTTTATTGATTTGTGAATATTAAACCATCCTTGCATCCCTGGGATGAATCCCACTTGATCGTGGTGTATAATCTTTCTAATGTGTTGCTGGATCTGGTTTGTCAATATTTTGTTGAGGATTTTAGCATCTATGTTCATCAGCAATATTGGCCTGTAGTTTTCTTTCTTTGTTGTGTCTTGACCTGGTTTTGGAATTAGGGTAATACTGGCTTCATAGAACAAGTTTGGGAGTCTTCCTTCTTCTTGGATCTTTTGGAATAGTCTGAGGAGAATAGGAGTTATTTCTTTCCTAAATGTTTTGTAGAATTCACCTGTGAAACCATCCGGTCCAGGGCTTTTGTGTGCTGGGAATTTTTGATTACTGCTTCAATTTCACTAGTTGTTATTGGTCTATTCAGGCTTTCTGCTTCTTCTTGATTCAGTTTTGGAAGACTATATGTTTCCAGGAATTTGTCCATTTCCTCTAGGTTGTCAAATTTCTTGCCATACAGTTGTTCGTAATAATTTCTTACAATTCTTTTTATTTCTGTGGTATTGGTTGTAATTTCTCCTCTTTTGTTTCTGATTTTATTTATTTGGGTCCTCTCTCTTTTTTTCTTGATGAGCCTGGTTAAAGGATTGTCAATTTTGTTTATCTTTTCAAAGAACCAGCTCCTACTTATGTTGATCTTTTGAATTGTTAGTTTAGTCTCTATGTTATTTAATTGTGCTCTGATCTTGATGATTTTCTCCCTTCTACTTTATCTGGGCATTGCTTGTTGTGCTTCCTCTAGTTCTTGTAGCTGTAGGGTTACATTTTTTATTAGAGATTCTTCTAGCTTTTTTAGGTAGGCCTGTATTGCTATGAACTTTCCTCTCAGGACTGCTTTTGCTGTATCCAATAGGTTTTGGGTTGTTGTGTGTTCATTATCATTAGTTTTCAGAAACTTTTTTATTTCTTCCTTGATGTCATTGTGAACCCATTCATTATTTAATAGCATGTTATTCATTCTCCATGAGTTTGAATGTTTTTGAGTTTTTTCCTTGAGGTTGATTTCCAATTTTAAGGCATTGTGATCTGAGAAGATGCTTGATATAATTTCAATATTCTTGAATTTGTTGAGGCTTGTTTTGTGTCCTACCATGTGGTCTATCTTTGAAAATGTTTCATGTGTACTTGAGAAGAATGTATATTTTGCTTCTTTGGGGTGAAAAGTTCTATATATATCGACTAAGTCCATTTGATCTAGAGTGTTTTTCAGTGCCTCAATATTTTTGGTGTTTCTTTGCTTTGAAGATCTGTCTATTGTTGACAATGGGGTGTTAAAGTCCCTACTATGAGTGTGTTGCTGTCTATATCTTTCTTGGAGTCTTTCAAAATTTTCCTTACATATTTAGGTGCTCCTAAGTTGGGTGCATATATATTTATAAGGGTTATATCTTCTTGATGGATTTTTCCCTTAAGTATTATGAAATATCCTTCTTTGTCTCTTTTTATGGCCTTTGCTGTGAAATCTGTTTTGTCTGATATAAGTATTGCTACCCCAGCTTTTTTTTCATGTCCATTTGCTTGAAATACTTTTTTTCTTGCCTTCACTTTCAGTCTGTGTAGATCTTTTGTTCTAAGGTGGGTCTCTTGTAGACACCATATATGTGGGTCATGCTTTCTAATCCATTCAGCTACCCTATGTCTTTTGATTGGAGCATTAAATCCATTTGCATTTAAGGTTATTACCAATAAGTACTTATTCATTGTCATTTCCCCCCTTTGTACTGGTGTTCCTCTCTGTCTCTCTCTGTTTCTTCATCTTCTTAAAGCAGACCCTTTAGCATCTCTTGCAATGCTGGTTTGGTGGAGATGTATTCTTTTAGCCTTCTTTTGTCTTGGAAACTCCTTATTTCACCTTCCATTTTGAATGAGAGCCTTGCTGGGTAGAGTATTCATAGTTGTAGGCCTTTGTTTTTCATTGCTTGGAATAGTTTTTGCTATTCCCTTCTGGCTTGTAGTGTTTCTGCTGAGAAATCTGATGATAGCCTTATTGGAGCTCCCTTGTATGTTATTAGCTGTTTCTCTCTTGCTGCTTTTAGGATTCTCTCTTTATCTTTGAATGTTGGCATTTTAATTATGATGTGTCTTGAAGTGGGCCTGTTGGGGTTCATCTTCATTGGGACCCTCTGTGCTTCCTGGACTTGCGTGACTCTTTCTCTCCTCATGTTAGGGAAGTTTTCTGTCATTAGAGATGATGGAAATCAAGGTTCCTAAACTGAGGCATGTTCTCATGCCTCTCGGTCCAGGTGTTCTATGACCCAAGCTGGTGAGCTGGACTCGCTAGCGCTGACAGTCTTTGACTGATCATGCCTCAGGATTTCAAAACATTCTGTGACTTAAGAGAAATCTTGCTGAGTACTCCATCCTCCCTGATGTTGACAAGGAAACCAAACAAAACCGAGCACAGGTACTGCTTAACCCTGCATGCTTTCTGTTAATGTTTAAGGAACAGTGTATCCGTTCCCATAGTCTTAAAAGAATAGATGAATGAATTCCTATTTTTTGTTTTTGTTAGGAAACATTCTTTATAGTTTATATATTAACCTCCTTGCGTTGTAATCCCAAGTAATTGTATATTGTAATCAATATTGGAATGTGCCTGTGAGCTCATTCCTTACCCTCCCTATTGATTTCTATACTTGTAAAACTCAATAAAAGGAGAGGTCTTTGCGCCGCTCGCTGCTGACCTGCCAGAGCATGCAGCAGCCCTCCAACCAACTCATTCTCCTTGCTGTAATTACTTCTGCGCCCTCGACCACATTTAATACAACACATTAGTTTTTCAAAGAGGTCTTCTATCCCTTGCTCTTCTTCTCCTTCTGAAATTTTTATGATACGGATATTATTACGTTACATGTCCTGCAGCTGTCTTAGAACCTCTTCAGTCTTGTTCAGTTTCTTTTCATTTTGTTGCACTGTCTGTGAGTTTTTGTCTACATTGTCCTTCAGCTCGCTGATCCGATCTTCTGCTTCCTCTAGCCTGCTTTTATTTCCTTCTACTGTGCTCTTCAATTCAGAGATCGTATTCTTCATTTCCTCCTGGCTCTTATTGATAGCTTCTATGTCCTTTTTCATGCTGGTGTAATTCTCAGTAAGTTCCTTGTACTTTTTCTGCAGTTCCTTGTAGTTTCCCTGGAGTTCTTTGTAGTTTCCACTGAGCTCATTGAACTTCTCCGTAATCCATGTTTTGAATTTCATATCTGATAGTTGGCTCTCTTCTATTTCATTTAGCACTCTTTCTGGGGATTCTACCTTTCCTTCCGATGGGGGGTTGTTTCTCTGTCTCCCCATTTTTGTGACTCGTATTATTGATGCTTCTTAGAATGATCTGCATTTCCTGGATCTGCCTCTGGTGGCATCAGATCATGTACCAGTCTGGTCCTAGGCAGCCTGTTGGAGACTTCCAGGAATCTATTGCCTTTGTTTGACTTCTTTAATTGTTAATCTATTCAATCTGTGATTAGCCGTCAGGCTTAAGGACCATAGGTGTGGCAGCTTAATTCCTGTAGGCAGGGATTTTGCTTCCCCTCAGGCTGACGCCACTTGGAGGGCAATGGTCTGCCTGCAGTACTGGGGATGAGTCAGCACTGGGACCCGGTCGGCTGCTCCCCCAGTTCTCCTCTCAAAGCCACCGCTCCAAACTCTCCCCAAGCGTCTCCAGTCCTCTCTGCCTTCCCTCTGCTTGAGCCCAGGGTAAGTGGGGGCCAAAATATTTTCCTATGTTATCCACTTAAGAGCTCTTTTTCTCCTGCTGTTTCTCTCTGGCTAGCAAGAAACCCTGTGGCTTTTCGGTTTCCACAGCTGATACTATTTTACTTTCCACTCTGTTGCTGTAGGCTGGGAAGCCCAGCTGGGGGTTTAGACCCTGCCCTTCTCAGGGGGAACCCCTGGCTGCTGAGGTGTTTCTCAGTCCCTTCAGCTGCCACCCGTGGGAGCCCAGCCAGCCCTTCCCCGTCTCCGCACTCCCTACCGGTCAAGTTGTGATGTAGCGGCCTTTTCTGTCTCTCCATGGTTATAAGACTTTTTTCCAGCTAGTGTTCGGTTGGTTATTCCAGATGATTTCTCAAAAATTAAGTTGTAAATCTAAACTGGTCCTGGGAGGAGGCTAGTGTAGCTTCCACTTACTCTCCGCCATCTTGGATCCTCTGTTGTTTCTAGTCACTCACTCCCTCTGAGCTCCAGCACCAGGGTAGTAGCTTGAAAGCCACCTGTGGGATACAGGGAGGAACTGAAGTGTCTGGCATCAAGGTGAGCAGAGGCCATTGTCTCTTTTCTAAACCCTCCCCCAACAGAGCAGGCAAACTGGTGCCATATCTGAGACTCCATCAACTGGGCTAACACTGTTTGACCCACTTTTGAGATCTGTTTATTTTATTTTTAGAGAGAGGGGAAAGTAGAAAGAGATGGAGAGAAACATCATTGTGTGATTGCCTCTCACTTGCACCCCCAACTGGGGACCTGACGTACAACCTAGTCATGTGCTCTGACTGGGAATCGAAGCAGCGACACTTGGTTTGCAGGCCAACACTCAATCCAGTGAGCCACAGCAGCCAGGGTCAAATTTTTACTTCTTAAGGGAAGAAACAGTTGCTTTTTTTTTAGCTCATGTCACAAATATTATCTGTTCCCCTTTTTTTATTTATTGTCTTGAGTCCATTCTGTTTTGCCCAAGGACACTTCGGATGGTCCCATTTTCATAGAATTAAAAAAAAAAAAATTTACAACAACTTTTTCTATGTCTTCTATGTTGATGACTTCTTCCTATGTCTGTGATCTTGCTCAACTGTTGATCATGCCAGGTACCTGGCCTGGAGCACCGGTGCTGTTTTGTTCTGTTTTTTTTTTTTTTTTTTTACCTAAGGCTTTATATATTTATTTTTAGAGAGAGGAAAAGGGAAGGAAAAAGAGGTGGAGAGAAACTTCAGTGTGAGAGAGAAACATTGATTAGTTGCTTTTTACATGCAACTGACCAGGGACAAAACTTGCAACCCAGGCGTATGCCTTGACCTGGGACCAAACCAGCGACTGTTTGCTTTATGGGCTGATACTCAACCAACAGAACCACACCGGTCAGGGCTATACTGTTTTTCTCCTCTGTTCTCTAGCGTCATGGCTGACCAGGGACTCTGCAGACCTCGGGAATAGGGCCATAAAGCAGGGGTGGCTCCAATGTCAACATGGCAATGGCTCCCCTAATCATCTAATTCTGCTCAGGCTAAATTCTTAAGAGAAACCTCCCCAGATTTTTGCCTAGGAATAACATTCTGGGTGTCCTGGACAGAGAGCTGGACTGCTGGGAGAGGTGGCTGCTTGCCCAGTGGAGCTCTTCAGGAGATAGATGGTCCATTAACTCTTCTCTTTTTGGCTCCTACCTCCCTTCTCACAGTACCTGCTTCCCCTGAACTTCTGCCAGGAAGGTCAGCATTTCCCTCTCACCTGAACAGCATGCATGGAGTTCTCCTGTCATTGCTTTGTTTAGTCTGCCAACAGGCTCTCCTCCTTTTTTATCTTCCAGAAATTTCTAAAAATCTTTCCTCCATTCACATAATATGGGTTTATTCCTTTACTATCATATTTTTTGGGGTCTAGGAGAGGATTTCTAAATTAGCTACTCAAACCAAAAATTCCAGTTTGTACCTTGACTTATATATTAAATGTGTCATATTTGTATAGAATGTTAACTGTTTGAATAAGAGTTTCGGAATATTTTACTACTTGTCATTGTCATTTAGGCTGGGAAATTTTGACCTAAAATAGAATTTCTTTCTCTAAACTCAAGCTGAGAAAATCATATCATATAACCTTCACTGGGCCTAGTCTTTTGGGTGAAGTTTTAATATGACATTTAGATAAATGCATACTATAAAATATAAAATGCTGACTAAGCACACAATTGTAAAACACTCATCAGACCCAGTCTCAGGTAAAATGCAAAACTTCATAGGAAGCAAAAGTGTAGAAGGAGAAGATGGAAAAGGATAATGAATTCATGAGTCACCTAGTAGAACTTACTGTATCAGAAAAATTAATATCACATTTTCTATAAACGTTTACATTTGAATATCACTATTGAATTCATATAATTACCTCTTTAAGGAAATGGTTCCACTTTTTTACTGTAATTAGCTTCAGGAATATTTTCTCAATTTCAGTCTGAGTTTGCTTTTTGCTCTTGCTTTACTGTTCTTCAGACCTGTTTAATCTGAAGTCTGTGTTTCTCTAAAGTCAGACACTATTTATAAGGGTTTTTTTAATCTGAAATATCATTTTTGAAATTTAAATAAATCAGAACTCTTTGCCTCTTCGTGGTAGTTTCCTTCTCATAGCAGCAACTTTTTTGTTTGTTTCCAGAATTTAAAATTCCTCTTAACACTTTACAGTCTAAAATTCAATTTTTACATATGTATAAGTGAATATTTTATCCAAATACAAAATAGCACCCTATTAGGTGGTGAAAACTCTTGCATCATCTTTCAAATCACTGTTGGGTAGGCCTTTCTTTAGTAAATTCATATACATATTGCATTTAATGTGCTTATAGATATATCTCTTGGGGTAGGCTCCCAAGGTAATTTTAAAAATCATGTGTTATTCACTGTTTTATATAAACTTTTTTTGTGCTGTCTACCCGTAGGTTCTGCAAGTGTTTACTTATCAGTGACAAGAGACCCATAGTTATTCATGCAAACTCTGAGCCCAATCATTCATTTATTCAACACCAGTTATGTGGCACACACTATGCTAAGCACTATGAATTAAATGCAAACTTGAACTTGACTTTCATGGAGCAAGGAATCTGGTGAGACAGAAAATGTCAACTGTGGTAAATGCTATGAAGGAAGAGCATGGAATTAACTGATGGGATGAGAGGTATTCAGGAAAGTTTGTTGGAGAACAGAGATGCAATATATAAATATACTTATTTGTATGCATGTGTGTGGATGATATTTAGGAAGTATCTGGAAATTTAGCAACAATAGCTTTTTTAAATAGCAGCTTTATTACAATATAATTCACATCACAAAATCCACCCATTTAAAGTGTAGAGATCAGTGGGGGTTTTTTGTATGTTATTTTTATTATTTGTGATTTTTAAAAACTATTTTATTGATTATGTTATTACATTGTCCCAGTTTTCCCCCTTTGCCCTCCTCTGCTCAGTATTTGCATTCCCTCCAGCAATCCCTCCCCTCTTAGTTCATGTCCATGAGTCATGCATATAAGTTTTTTAGCATCTCCATTTCCTATACTGTTCTTAACATCTCCCTGTCTATTTTGTACCTACCAGTTTGTACTTAATCCCTGCACCTTTCCCCCAATTCTCCCCTTCTGCCTCCCTGCTGATAACTGTCCAAGTGATCTCCATATCTATGATTACATTCCTATTCTGCTTGTTTGCTTAGTTTGTTTTTTAGATTCAGTTGTTGATAGTTGTGAATTTATTACCACGTTATGTTCATAGTTTTGGTCTTCTTTTTCTTATATAATTCCCTTTAGCATTTCATATAATAATGGCTTGGTGATGGTGAACTCCTTTTGCTTTACCTTGTCTGGGAAGCACTTTATCTGCCCTTCCATTTTAAATAATAGCTTTTCTGGATAGAGTAATATAGGTTGTAGATCCTTGGCTTTTCATCACTTTGAACACTTCTTGTCAGTTTCTTCTTGCCTGAAAAGTTTCTTTTGAGAAATCAGCTAACAGTCCTATGGGAACTCCCTTGTAGGTAACTTGCTGCTTCTCTCTTGCTGCTTTTAAGATTCTTTCTTTTTCTTTAACCTTTGGCATTTTAATTATGATGTGTCTTGGTGTGGTCCTCTTTGGGTCCAACTTGTTTGGAATTCTCTGTGCTTCCTGGACTTGTATGTCTATTTCCTTCACCAAATTAGGGAAGTTTTTCTTAATTATTTTTCAAATAAGGTTTCCATTTCTTGCTCTACCTCTTTTCCTTCTGGCACCCCTATGACTCAGACGTTGGTACATTTAAAGATGTTTCAGCAGCTCTGTAGTCTATCGTCATTTTTTGAATTCTTTTTTCTTCTTGCTGTTCTGATGGAATGCTTTTTACTTCCTTATTTTCCAAATCATTGATTTGATTCTTGGCTTCATCCCCTCCACTGTTCATTCCCTGTAGATTTCTCTTTATTTCACTAAATGTAACCTTATTTTCTACCTGGGTCTTTTTGATGCTGTTGAAGTACCCAATGAGTTCTTTGGGCATTCTGCTAACCTGCATTTTGAACTCTGCATTTGATAGGTTGCTTATCTCCATTTTGTTTAGTTCTTTTTCGGAAGTTTTGTTCTGTTCTTTCATTTTGGCCATATTTCTTTGTCTCCTCAATTTGGCAGCCTCCTTGTGTTTGTTTCTGTGTATTTGGTGGAGCTGCTTTGACTCCCTATCTTAGTAGCATGGCCTGTTGTAGAAAAACACACCTGTAAGTTGTATGGGGTGGAGCCCTAGTTAATGCCAGGGTCAGGCCACCTGTGTCATTGTTCTGTGGCTGTGTTTGGGGAAGGCTCAGAGAGGGGATAGTGCTGCTGCTTAGCTTGTGGAGTTTTGCTGGGGAGGACACTGTCTCCCAGCACTTGCCCTGCTGCCAGTCACTTCAGTTTCTCCCTGTATGCCTCTGATGCCCTTTCAGCTGTTGCCCTGGTGCTGAATACCAGAGGACATATGTCTGCATGAGTCCTAAGTTGGTTGCAGGCCCTTTAAGGGGAATCTTCTGAGACTTCTGCAGTTTCTTCTGCCACCCCAACCCCCACTGGTTTTTGTAGCCAGAAGGTATGGGGACTTATCTTCCTGGTGCTGGAACCCTGGACTGGGTGCTTTGGTGTGGGGCTGGGATCCCTTGCTCCTAAGGTATCACTCCCAATTTTTATCTACCACATGCAAATGTGAGACCACCTGCCCACTGCCTCTCCTTGCTCTTCTGCATCTCCACCCCTCCTACCCATGTGAATGAATGTGGCTTCTTTAAATCCTTGGTTGTTGGACTTCCATACAGCTTGATTTTCTGACAAATCTGGGTGATATTTGTTTTGTAGTCTAGTTGTAATGTTTGCTATAATTGTATGAGGAGGCGAAGCAAGTTTACCTATGCCTCCATCTTGATGAGGAGTCTGTATGTTACTTATTTTTTTTAATTGTAAAGTAGCCCTGGCTGGCATGGCTCAGTTGGCTGGGCATTGTCCACAAAGTGAAAGGTTGCCTGTTCAATTCCCAATCAGGGCACATAACTGGGTTGTGGGCCAGGTCCCTGGTTGTGGCATGTGCGAGAGGCTACCAATTGATGTTTCTCTCACACATTGATGTTTCACTCCCGCTCTTTCCCCCTCCCTTCCCCTCTCTTTAAAAATAAATAAAATCTAAAAAATTAAATTAAATTGAAATTGTAATAAAATATATATAACAAACATTTGTCATTTAATTGTACAATTAAGTGATACTAATTATAGTTGCATGCCCTGGCTGGTTTAGCTCAGTGGATTGAGCGTCGGCCTGCGAGCTAAGTGTCGCTGGTTCAATCTTCCAGTCAGGGCACATCAGAGAAGGAAAACTCTGACTCCAAAAAACCTCCGCTGCCTTGCGGCATACCTCTTCAGGGGAAAGGCTAAGGGAGTAAACCCCGACAGAAAATCCGGAGCCGGAGTCCCTAAGGCGGTTTGACGTTGTAGTCAACACCGGCAACTCCTGCGGCGCACCTGAACCCAAGCTGTATTGACTCCGTCTTTCCCTTGGACCCTTCAGCTGCGAAGAGAGGGGGGGTCTGCTGCATGGGCAACAGCAGACCCTCCATATCACCCTGCCCAGGCTCTGTAGCTTCAGCTTCACTGGAGAGGACACTCCAGCATCATCGCAAGATGTTGATTCAACACGGGAGGAGACAGATACCATGTCACTCCCGAGTCGGACTGCACAGCCATTCTCGGCGGTGCAGATGGACTCTTAAGAAGCTACACCATCGTCTCTCGAGACGGACGGCTGCCGACGAGAATTATAGTTGCAATATTATGCAACCATTACCACTGTTTCCAAAACTGTTTACCACTCTGATCAAAGCTCTATACACGTTAACCAATAATTCCTAATCCCCTCCCCTCAACCATTGGTAACTTCTACTCTACTTTTTGTCTTTATGAATTTGCCTATTCTAGGTGGAATGAATCATTTAGTATTTGTCATTTAGTATTTGTCTTTTTATGTCTGTTTTATTTCACAATTATGTTCAAATTCATTAATGTTGAATCATGTATCAGAACTTTATTTTTATAGCTGCATCATATTCCATTGTCTGTATGTATACACCACATGTTGTTTATCAGTTCATCTATTGACAGACACTTGGATTATTTACACCTTTTGGCTGTTTTGAATAAATACCACAGTACATATTGGTATACTAATATCTATTTAGTCTCTGCTTTCAATTCATATATTAATATTATGTCTAACTTTTTGAAGCACCATCAAACTGTTTTCCACAGTGGCTGCACTATTTTACATTTCCATCTGTGACATATGAGTGCTCCAATTTCCCTACATACTTACCAATATTTGTTATTATTATTTAAAAAATTGCTACCCTAGTATAGTTGTGATGTGGTATTCTATTTCTAACTTTTGAAGAAACTTCAGACTATTTTCCAAAGTTGCTATACCATATTACATTACTCCAGTAGTGTATGAAGGTTTTGATTTCTTCATATTCTCACTAATAAAATTGTTATCTGACTTTTTGATTCTAGCCATCCTGGTGGGTAAGAAATAGTATCTCATTGTGACTTGAATCTGCATTTATTCAGTTGCTAAGGGTAGGCTATTGAATATCTTTTCATGTGCTTATTGGTCATCTATATACCTTCTTTGGCGAAATGTCTATCCATATCCACTGCCAATTTTTTAAAATTGTTTTTCAATTACAGTTGTCCCATTTTTTCCCTCATTGCTCCCCCCATTGCCAATTTTTAATTGGCTTATTTGTCTTTTTATTTTACTGAATTGTAAGAGTTCTAATAGTTTTAATTCCTATCTACTCGGCAGCATTTTGAAAAGGGGCTCTTCTTTATCCCAATAATAAAAGATGCCAGTTTATAACCCTGGGATGTGTTTATGAATCTCCTAATATTGCAAGGATTTATAGGGTAGAGTTAATTCCCTGATTTCATTCCTTTAAGGTTTTCACATTACGTCAAATGATTAATTCTAAGTAAGAAGATAATCTCATTTTAAACCAAAGAAATCATCAAATAGTCAAATCTTATTGTTTGCCCCTACAATTTTGCTGTTTCTCTGTACAGCAATATTCCTCAATTTAAAATTTTTTTTGGATTAGTGTTTATTTCCAAAATACATCTATTTACACTATTCATACCCTTCTATTTGGTTAGAATCACTGAGTTTTATAATTACAGTGTTTATACCACAAAATTGTCATGGGCAATTTTGATTCATGTCAAATACATTCTGGGCTATTCACGAGAAATTTTATTTGGTATTTATAAAGCCATTCCTACATACAAAGCACTCTTCAGATAGTAACTAATTATATTTTACGATGTACCTGAAAAATTGATTTGTTATTAATAATATTTGTCCTGATGTCAAACTCCATGAAGAAACCACTTGACACAACTGTCTAATATGATATAAGTTAATTGAGAGGAACCTTTGCTTTTCAATTTGAAGACAACTGTTTATCCAGATGTCATATCACTAATCTCTTGGCACCTGTTTTTTTCAAAAGCAATATATCAAAATGTTACTAAAACTTGATAAATTATACCTCATCTCAGTACAAGAACCATGAATAAAAATCTGCCCTGTGGCATTTGACTTCAAGATAAAAGGAAGGTAAAATGATTCTTCTTTTTTTTTTTTTTTTTAAGTTTGAAAGGTAAATGTCTTGAGAAATGATTAATCAATTTAAAGCACTTTGAATTTCAAGTGGGTTATTTGAATACCTAACAAGGGATAAGTTCAGTGATTACTTAGGATAAAAGGAATGTCAGGAGCTACAAAAATTGAGTTTCTAATCCAAACCCTGACATGAAGTACTTTGGTGATGCTTGGGCCCGTCTTTTAACCTCACTGCTTATACTGTTGTGTGGTCGCAATAGGTCAGTTCCATAACACATAGTAGTCTGAATACAGTCTTAATTATGAGTTGTTTTGCCCACAACATATATATATTTCTAAATTTGAGCTAGTTTCCAGCATTTTTAAAATGACAGATTCCACATACAAATTCAGATTTCTAACATCTCTTAAAAAATCAGGTGATCTGGTAAGTGGTCCATGTCCCTGAGTGACATTTGTTTGGGGTGAGTTTCTGCTTTCCCTGATAAACAAAGCGTGACACTATACTTTGCCATACTTGGCTCAGGTTACTCATTAAAATCACCTTTCCAACTTTTGTAATCACTTGAGTTTGCTACAACAAAAAAAGTAGAATATTTTACTTTCTTTCTAAAATATCTGTGGTATCTGTAGCAGAATTCTAAGATGGCCCTAAAGATTCTTGGCCCCTTGTGTACAACCTCTGTATAATCCCCTCTCTTGAGTGTGTCTGAACCTATGATTTGCTAGATGTAACTCTCACGATTATGTTAGGGTATATGGCAACAGAGATATTTATTATAGATGCAATTAGGTTCTCTAATGGTTGACTATAACTTAAAAGGGAGATTACGCTGGATGGGCCAGACCTAATCAGGTGAGCTCTGAAAGAGACAACAAGCAACAACAAATACTTTTACATTAATCTCAAGAAAGAAGGAAACCATCGTGTTGTAAACTGTAATGTTATCCCAATAAAAGTTTTAACAACTTTTAAAAATAGAGCTAAAAAGATTGATTGCAAAGTTCGTATGTGAAAATGAACACAAAAGAATACTTAGGAAAACATTGAAAAATAACATTTCTGAAAGAGGAGAAGCACTACCAGACATTGGAATATACTGTAAAGTTTTTATCATTAAAACAATGTCATTCTGGTACAGGGATGAATAGACAGATCAATGGAATAGAACCAAGTCCATATATAGAATCAAGTATATAAAAATCTAATATATGATTAAAGTGTTATCTTAAATCACTGCATGAGACATATTTAAATAAATTCCCAAATGTATCAGAGATGTTAATATAAAATATAAAACAACATAGGCATTTGAGGAAAACAAAGGTGAATTGCTTTTTTGTGAAGAAAGTTTCATTTTAAGCAGCACTCAAAATCCAGAGACAATAAAAAGGAAACATTAATAGGTTTAATGATAAATTTTTTTAATTTTAGCATGGCAAAAAGCACTATAGGCAAATTTAAAACACAGTTGCCAAACTGGGAAAAATATTTTGCAATATATACCATGCGTGAAGAGCTAATATTCTCAATATATAAAGAACTTTTACAAATTGAAGAAAAAATAGTTTGAAAACCTGGCAGAAAAAAAATGAGTAAAAGATATAAACAGACAATTCACAGAAATAGATATAAAGCTAGACTTAAACATATAAAAAGATGTCCAACATCACTCATAAACAGAGAAATATGAAATAAAGCCACACTGAGATAGCATTTTTCTCAATGGATTGATTAAAACTCAAAAGTAGGGCCACACTTTTTGTTGATGAGGTTGTGGGGAATTGAGTACCCTCATACATTGCTGGGGGAATGCAGAGTGGAGATGACTCTTGCACTATCAAATAAAATTGCCTGGGTATTGACCCTGTGTTCAGAATTCTCACTTTGGGGAATTTTTCCTGCAGGTACACCTCCAACAATCCAAAATATGTATGAATAGCTTATTCACTTCGGCAATATTTGTAATTATAAAATATTGGAAACTGCCTAAATGGTCAAGCGTAAACTATGCACAGAGAAGTACTAATGCAACTGTAAAAAAGAATGAGAATGATCTCTATGAAATTATATAGGGTGATTCCCAGGGAAATAACATTAAATAAAAAAAGCAAAGTCCAAAAGAGCACATTTTTTATGAGACATTTTGTATAAAAAGAAGGTAAAATAAAAAACCATACACATATCTTGTCATTACAAAATTTAGAAAAAGATAAATGAGAAAAGAATGTTAATGATTACTATTAAGAGCATGGTGAAGTGAATAGAGTAGAATGGATACAGATGAGAGTAACACTTCTCTGAGAATAACTTTATAATTTTGGCTTTTCAAACATGTTGATATTCTACATATGCAAAAAGTTAAATCAATAAGTGTGAGTACATTGAAAAAACCTTAAAACTGGGATTAAACAAACAAATTCATTTTGTTTCTATTACAGTTTTATAGGAAATAAATATCAGAACCACACACAGAGGAAGAGAAAAGAATAGTGTGTGCACATGAAATTTAACTATATACCCTCATTCTAGGATAGAGAAGAGGCTGGGGAAGAGGGAATAATTGCAAACAAATTATAGTCTCTTTTAATAAGTTTATTGTGTAGTGGCATGGTGAAGCAATCCTGAAATAACTTTGGATGTATAATCAGTTTAAGCAAATGAATAAATACCTTTTCTAAAAATATCCCTGAGCAATGTTTGTCAGTGAGAAAGAAGGGACATACAAATATGAAATGTGAGAAGGGGTTAGAAGGGAGATCTTAGTGTGTACTTAGGATTTCTAAAATGTATATGTGCATGTGTATACGCATATATTAGTAATCTCTTGCAGCATGACCAAGTGTCCTAAAATTTTGCAGGTTAAGATAGCAAGCATTTATCGCACAGTTTCTGTGGTTTAGAAATGAACACATTATTTCTCCAACTGAGAAAAATAAAACCTTAATCTAATCAACAGGAGACATCAGGAAAATGTAAAAGGAACTTCCAATTTTTCAAAAGTAAAACAAGGGCCCTGGCCGGGTAGCTCAGTTTGTTAGAGCATCTATCCAATATGCCAAAGTTGCAGGTTTGATCCTAGGTCAGGGCACATATAAGAATCAACCAATGTAGGCATAAATAAGTGGAACAATAAATGGACGTTGCTCCCTCTTTTTCTTTCTCTCAAAAAATAAAATAAAATAAATAAATGGGGAAAAAGGTGTTTAGAGGAACAAGTTTTTTTTTAAATGTCAATGTTGGAGAAGAGAGAAAAAGCTATGGAGATGTTCCAGATTAAGAGGCTAAAGTGGTTGACAATTGCATGCAATTTTTTAAAATGCATTATTATTATTATTTTTATAATTTATTTGTTTGTTTGTTTATTTTATTTATTTTATTTTATTTTTAGAGAGAGGGGAAAGGAGAAAGAAAGGGAGAGAAACATCACTGTGTGGTTGCCTCTCACTGGCTCCCCCAACTGGGGACCTGACATGCAACCTAGTCATGTGCTCTGACTGGGAATCGAACCAGCGACACTTGGCTCACAGGCCGATGCTCAATCCACTGAACCACAGCAGCTAGGGCTGCATGAAATTTTTTAACCCTACACTGAGTCCTGCACTGGTGAAAGAAAAAGTGCTCTTAGCTGACAAAACTGGATTATGGGCAGTAGCTTACATAAAAGTATGGTGGAAAAAGATTGGTCTTCTTTTTTGGTCAGAAATTGGTTTGAATGCTAGCTCCATCACTCCCAAATGCATTACTTCTGTGTTTTTGTTTCCTCATCTGAAAATGTGGATAACTAAACCTACCTTATGTAGTTTTAAAGATTACTCAGCCAAAATTAAGTGCCTGGTGCAGAGTAGGCCTTCCATAAATACCCTGTCTTTTACAGTAGGATCAGCAACTTAATTTTTTCCACAAAGAAAACCAGAAGTGATCACTACAAAACAATCTCTACCCTAATGGTATAAAAATTTTAAATAATTTCTCTTCACATAAATCTTAACACCATGGGGTAATTAAGGCCATCGTTGTATGTGGTCTGATTTTTTTCCCGCTACTTTAATGATTGGTATTGGCACAATCGGTCAGATTGTCTATTTAGCCCAGCCATTTGATAATTAACTGCCAAAAACCAGTTCTGATTATTTTCTGTGTTAGATGCCTGCTGAACATAAAATAAGACATGGCACCAGTCCAGCAAGCTGGTTGTCTTAATGCCAAGCTTGTCTTTTCTTGTATCCTTTAACTTCTATTTAGGACATTCTCTAAAAGGCACTCTTCAAAAAGATAAGCAATATTTCAATAACTATGGGATTTAATTAGAATTTGAACAACCACTTTCTTTAACTGATTCCTGGGATTTCTTAGAATAATGGAATTAATATTGAAAGAGACAGTGTAATTCTCTACCACAATTTTTACCTTTTTAGTAGTCTTTTAGTAATTTGCCTTTTTAATAACAAAGACTAGGAACACAAACAGTCACTAAAAATCAGCACATGGCACAAACATGATCTCTGGAATTTTCAAATAATTGTAATGCATACAATAACTCTCTCCTGCTGATCCATGAAAGCAGGATAAGATTACCCTGTGCACCCACAGTGCTTTTGATGTATTCCAATCTGCAAGGTATCTCAAGATTACTTGAAAGGACAGAAAATCATGGGTATATTTTTAAAAACGTATCCTTTTATTCTGGAAACACATTACCTTAGTTCAATATTCAAAAGATACAAAAGGCCATAGAGTGAAAAGTCCTCCTTGTACCTTTGTTCCCAAGCCACCCAGTTCCCCTTTCTGGTCAATAAATAGTAATGAGTTTCTGGTGTATCTTTCAGGAATATTTTGTGCACATACAAGCAAATATGAATATATACTATCCCCCTCTTTTTTGTATGATAGCATATTGTACACTGTCCTGCACACTTTTCATTTTTCACCCACAAAAGATCTTGGACATCCTGCTCTATTAGCTCATAAAGAATATTCTCATTCTTTTCTGGGGTTAAAAATATTTGATTGTGTGACTGCACCATTATTCAACCAGTCTACTACTTATAGACATTTAGGTTGTTTTCCATCTTCTCGTCTTGCAAGGAATACCGCCATAAATATCTTTGTATATGTCACTTTGCCCATGCTTGAACACATCTGTAAGTTAAATACTTAGAAGTGGAATTGTGTCAAAATCTCATCTGTAAGTGTGATAAATGCTATCAAATTATCCTTCATGAAATGATACCAATTTATATTTGCCTATAATAGAGAAATGTGTCTCTTTATCATCTTGCTTACCACATAGTGTTATCAACCTTTTCGACCTTTGACAAGCTAGTAAACAAAAAGTGGTGTTTCAATAGAGTTTTCTTTGCACTTCATTTTTTATACATGAGATTTAACATTATCTTATATGTGTAAACTCCCCTTTGAAGTTTTTTCTATGAACTAAGTTGACTCTTGAACAACTCAGGGGTTGGGGCACTGACCCCATGCAGTTGGAAATTCACATAACTTGTGACTTCACAGTCCGGGTTTTCACATCCACAGATTCAATCAACTGCAGCTTGAAAACAGTATTTTAGGTATGTGATTGGGAATGCAAAAATCCCGTTTTTGATCCATGGGTGGTTGAATCCCCAGATACAAAACCTACAGATAAAGAAGGCCAACTTTACTTATTGAAAAGTTCTGCATATAAATGGCCCCATGCAGTTCAAGCTCATGTTGTTCATCAGCTGAAGTTATTATACTTTGCACATTCTTTTCTTGGGTTGTGGATTTTTCCTTTTTATTTTAAAATGGTTATGTATAATTAGGAAGATTAACTTTTGGTCTAAGATATTAACTGAGATTTCTTCATGTATATTATTGTAGAGACTTTTATTGTACCTGTTTTTAAAAATTTTTATTGAGGTATAGCATACACACAAACATGCTTAAATTAATAATTTTTAATAAAGATATATAATCACCATCCAGCTCAAGAAATATAATATTTTCAGCATTCATGGATATATTATTAATTTCAAGAAGTGTAAAAATAGATCTTTCAAACAGATAAATCATTTTGAACAAAGTAGGAACTATAGGCCTTAACATTTTAATTTTCATTGTTTATTTTTTGTGGAGTTGTTTGGATAGTGATATCAAAAAGTTATATTTTGTAGAATAGTAGAAAATTAGAAGAAAGAATGATTTTTTCCAGCTAGGTTGCATATTTTAACACCATCTTCCTCGTATTTTTCTCTGATGAAGTAAAACATGCCCTACAGTAAGTGCCACGAAGGGAGCCTTGAGCAACATTAATTTTAGATAGGCCCCAAAAGATTCATTCACTACTTTGCACCTAGAGCAAAGATCTAGGGATGTTCCACTGCACTTAAATTCACTGCTAATTATTTCAGGGTTTCTGATGCATTTTAAATAATATGGAGGCTTTTTTTGTTTGGGTCAATGATTCATTCAAATACTCATTTTGTCTTATTACTCTAAATGTTCTAAATGACTATCCATTGAAATAGCTTTCCAAGTTCAGCACTGAGAGCTTGTGGTAGCAACACTCTAAGTGAATAATTTCAAAACTGAATACATAGTTATCAAATAGTATCAAAAAGTCCTCTTTCAAATATTTTTATTTTAAAAGGCATGCTTCATGTTTTACCCTAGAGCATAATTAATAGCTATTAAGAATGATAATAGAAGAACTCTACTTTGAATAAACATGATTCTGCTCAAATTGGTGCAATTATGTT
The DNA here is from genome assembly GCF_987537825.1 of Furipterus horrens. Taxonomy (NCBI): domain Eukaryota; kingdom Metazoa; phylum Chordata; class Mammalia; order Chiroptera; family Furipteridae; genus Furipterus; species Furipterus horrens. Next base: position 74,526,573 of record NW_028327175.1, read on the forward strand.
TTGTCCTCCTGTTTTAACTTTATTTTTAATAAGAAATCTTCATACCTAGCCTGGATTTTAGAAATACCCAAAGTTATAGCAGCTTGGTAGCCCATAAAAATCACAAATGAAGAACAAAAATCTCCCAAGTCAGGCAGTCCTGGAAAGTCATAGAAGATTTCACTATGATTGTATCCTAATGAATGAAAAATCTATTAGTTTTTTTCACCTATTAGGCATGTTATTATTCTTTATTTTAATACTATAAACACTATATTTCAAAATGATCATATGAACACATTAACACTGAAACAAAGGGAGTTGCTTAGATGAAATTGATATACCTCACAAAAAGAAAAAATTCCAGCAGATGTTTCGTAAATACCTTCCTGCCATTTAAGTTGTGAAATTTTTATGGGAAATGACTATGTGCCAACAACAATATATTTAGAATATGTAGAAAATATTTTTGAGACTTTTACTTCTAAGAACTTGGCAGATTAGATATTCTGAAAATATCTTTGCTGAAGAAAGGTAAAATAAACATTTTAAAATGCATAGATGAGCTCACAATAAAACAGTAGAAATGCACAGTGTGAAAAATGAAGAGAGAGAGAAAATGCCTTCAGACTGCTCTGAATATCTCCAGTCCTGAGGGATCTAGAGACTAAGAGGTTTAGTGGCTATGAAGTGGAGCTGAGACTGGGCATAGGGCTCTTACCGGGGGAACGGGGGTGGGGGTATTAGAAATGATATCCCTGTGTAGAGCCCAGATCCTCAAAAAGTTAGTATTTTGCTTTTTAGAAGAGAATGCTGTATTAAGTTTTGAAAAATACAAATAATAGATATTTTGGGGAATACAAAATATAAATACAAATTCTGGCTATGGGAGGAGTAGAGGAGAGGTAGTGAAGGGGACGAATGCAGTGGAGGAAGGGCACACACAGGGCTTCTAGCATATCTGCAACGTTTTACTTGAGATATATCCAACTGTGTTTGATATATTACTTTTTGCACTGTGAAATATTTTAGTGCGAGAAACCATAAAAATGAGGTTACAGAGTAGTATGTATAGTATATCTATATATATGTGTGCCATGTATATGTATAGAAATTCCAGAAGGAATTACACTTAAATATAAACTAAGGCAAATTGCAGAAGAATTCATACAGTAAGATAACATGTGCAATTTAAAACATGCAATATAATACTCTTGGTACTTAAATATACATATTTATATAAGTATAAAGAAATATGTATATGAGATTGGTAAACACCAAATCAAGTATAGTGGTTATAATTCAGGGAAGGTGGGGAAGCTACATGAAGAGAGCCACACTAAGCGTATTGGACATTACTGCAACTATATCATCTCAAACTGGATGATAGTACATGGTTATTAGGTATGTTATTTTTTATTCTTTATTGCTTAAATAATATAAACACACTTTAAAATTTCGAAATAAAATATTTTTGAGACATAATCCTCTGAACAACACTTGGGCATGCCTGAGGCCCTGAGGAGGTGCTGGTAGTCTGATACCTGTAGAGTGACCATCTCTCCCAGAATTGCCTCTATTATTTTATAATGCAGTGATTTATTTTATCAATAATATTTATTGAACTCCTACTATGTACTAGGCCCTGTTGTAGTTGCTGGAGATACAGCAATGATTTAAAAAGACAGAAACTATATTCTAGTACATTATCAGATTTAGACAATCTCTAGAAAGTCTGAACTCTGAAGAAAAATTACTAGATTTTTTTTCTTATCTGTTAGTTGGTTTGGTAGATGGGTTTGTAAAGGGTGCTGGAAGTTTTTTGGGGGGATTTATTTCTGAGAATGTTGTACATTCTCAAAAAAAAACAAACTCTAGAAATTGTGATCAGATACTATATCAGCATCTGATAAAGTACACCTGTAATTACTACATCACACACTATTTGGGTAGTCTCATCAGATAGGCTTGGAGGAAAATTGGATTGGAATTGAATTGTGTATTATTATAGTATCTTTCATTTACGGTTTGTCTTGATGAGATATTCTTAATATTATTATTGTTTAGCTTGGCTGTTCTAGAAAAATGCCAGGCGTTTGGTTCTGAACCCGAGAAGCCACCATTCATTGCCCTCACTCTTAAGTATTGATTATGGTTTATTCACATATTATATCACTGAGTGATTATAACCATCTTTTTCAAGGAGTAGAGGGTCATTCCTTCTTTGAAGGACAACATGCAATCTACCTGCTTGTCTTGTTATTCCTTGTTACTTGACAAGGAACCCAAAATGTAATGCCTTAAAACAATTGTCATTTCATTAAGTTCAAAATCTGTGGGTTAGGAATTTGGGCAGGGCTCAGCTAGGCAATTCTTCTGCCCCATGGAGCATTGATTGGGGTCACTCAGTTATATTCAGCTAGGGGCTACTGAAATTTGGAGGGTCCAAGAAAGATTCATTCCTATTTCTGTTGCCTTATTTGTGTTGACTGATGCCTGGGTTCAGCTGGCCCCCTCTTCCTTTCCTATAATTTCAGGGCTTCTCCATGTGGTCTCTCTATAATGTAGTTGAACTTCTTATATGGTGACTTAAGGGTCTAAGAGAGTATGTTCCTAAAGGCAGGAAATGTCTGGTAAGGCCTGGACCCAGATGCTGGTACAACATTACTCCCAATGTAGTCTAGCAGCCAAAGCAGTCACGAAAAACACCCAGATTCAAGAGGAGTGGACATACACTCCAGAACATATACCAAGAAAGAGGGTCAATAAATTTGTGACTATCTTTATTTCATCTCACCATCCTTTTCTGCTGTTGGCTAGTGTACTTGAATAAGTACAACTGGTACTCAGCATCAGGGCCCCACACAGAGGCTCAGGCCCTTGCCATAAGCAGAACCCAGTCAAAGCAGAATAGGCCCAGAAGTGAAATATCAAACTCTCTTGAGGTGCCTTTAACCAGTGGAAAGTAAGTTAATGTAATACTGGGCAGCAGGTTAGCCTGAGAGCTGGAACACTCAGAAACTTGGAGTTCAGGGTTGGAGCCAGAATGCCATTTCTTCATTAATTCATTTTCATTCAATTTAATAAATACAGTTGTCCCTCGGTATCTGTGGGGGACTGGTTCCAAGAACTCCACCACTCCTATCTCCAGCAGATACCAAAATCTAAGGATGCTCAAGTCTTTTATATAAAATGGTGTATTTGCATGTAACCTACATACATCATCCTATGTACTTTAAATCTTCTCCAAATTACTTACAATGTAAATGTTATATAAATAGTTGTTATACTATGTTGTTTAGGAATAATGACAAGAAAAAAGACTATACATGTTCAGTACAGCAGCAAACATTTTAGGCCTAACTACAGGTACATAACAGTAACAACATAACATTTAAAAAGATATATTTTTTATCTGAGCTTGGCTGAATCTGTGGGTCTGGCACCCATGGGTATGAAGGGCTGGCTGTATTTATTGAGTAACTACTATATGCCAGGTATTACTAGGCATAAAGGTGAGATATTTATTCTCATGGAGTCTGTAGTCTGTTGGAGGGTAACAGTAAATGAATAAATGGTTAAGTAATCTACAAAATGTGACAGATTTGGCGAGGAGTGAAAATCTGTTGGTAGTCAGGAAGAACTCTCTATGATGTAGACATTTAATCTGATACCCTATATAGTACAAAGGAGCCAGAATCAAAAGGAAGCACATGCTAAAAAGAGAAGGGAGTTAAGTACAAAGTATGAGAAACAGGATGAAGGTCAGTGTGTCTAGAGGACCATGAATGATTGGAGAGTTGTAGTAAATGAAAATGGAGAGGCAGAAGTCAGGTAATTAAGCTCCTTGAGAGCCATGGGAAAGAGTTTGGATTTTATTTGCAGTGTGAAAGGAGGTCAGACAAGGCATAACTTGATTGATGTTATAAAAAGACCTCTCTGACTACTGCATGGGGAATGGACTGTGAAAGTCCAGAAATGAGAGGAAGAAGACCATGGATTGGGGGGCTGTGTGTGTGTGTGTGTGTGCATGTGTGTGTGTGTGTGTGTGTGTATGTGTGTGTGTGTGTCCCAGTGAAAGCTTGAAGGCCAGGTATATTAGTGCTGGAGATGGAAACAATTAATGGGGATTTAAGAGATATTTAGGAGGTAACCTTGAGAGGTGTTGATAATTGATTGTAAGGGATACAGAGGGAGAGGAAGTCCTTAAGGGGGTAAGTTCTAGGTTTCTGATAATTGGGATCCACTGTCATCTCAGCCTGCCTTGTCACTCAACCTAGGACAGAATATTTAGTTCATTATTTTCAATCATCTTGCTTTTGAGAGTGAGGCTTCTGTATCACCATGTGGCTTCTATAAATGTTACCAGCAGTGAGTCCAGAAATGTTCAAAGACACAAAATATATTTTCACAGTGCCTTCCAGTTCACTAAGGGTAAAAAGAAGGGAAGTGCCTTCCTAACCCTTTCACTCTCAGCATATTTAGCTGAGCCAAGTAAGACAAGCTTTCCCTGTATGAGTGTCACATTGTGCTTCTGAAAAGTAGCTACCCTGATCATGAAAATAAAGTTGAGACTCTTGGGAGCTCCGTGGGAGATTGACTTATTCCTCCAGCCTGCCACAGAAAGAGGTCTGGGATCCCTCACTTCCCTGCCACATAGTGCTGTTCCTCTTGATTTATTTTTCTCAGAATAAAAGACACAGAGTGATCACAGCTCCAGCTTTGTGCCATCACGACCACCTTTAATCAATCATAGCTTCAGACATGGGCCCAAACAAGATGCCAGGAGAAAATCCAAGTGAGATTTATTTTCTAGGCAAACCTTTACAACTCTTCATGTTGTAGTTTATCATTGTAGTCTGAGTGGAAGGTGAGTGTGGACACCAGAATAAAGAGAAGTTTATCATTGTGAGAAGTTGTGGACAGGCACACCCTGAAGATGTAGCAATGGAGAGAAATAAATGGTCTCTGTCAGTCAGACACTGGAGTCTCTGGCAAGGAAATGCTGTAGGTTTAAATTTTCAGGCCCTTCTTAACTTGAATGCTTGTCTCTGGTGTAAAACTTTCTAGGCTCATGTGAGAAACTTGTACAAATAAATCAAAGGATCAGAATCAAATCACTTTGTTATTTAAAACTCTGTGATCCTTACCTCTGACAAATACATTCTGATTCAGTTGAACTGCTTCTCTGGCTCTTCATATTCAACAATATGCTATACTCAACTTGGAGCAAGATATTTTAGAATGATTTCTAAATCAGTCTTAAATATGCACAAATAGAAACTTACAGTCAGTGCCTTTTGCTCTATCTGTACCAGGCTAAAGGTTATAAAGGCTCACATGTATAGACTAAATATCTCCCATACAGAACCATTGAATGGGACAACTCTAATGGACACTATCCACATGGCCTTCCCTTTGCATCTCATCCTTTGGGTAATGGAAAGGGATGCCTTGCACATGCCCCTTGGAGTTGTGGAATGAGGCAGCCTCTTTGCTCACCCATCCATGATCCAACATCATGAACCTATTAAATGCCCCTTTCTCAATTGTAACACAGTCTGTGTTACTTAGAGTGGCTGCTAGGCTTTCCCAGGATTATCGGGCTGCAGACTTTCATCTTCACGTTGATTGTGTCAACTGCTTATAACTTGGCTTTTACTTTAGTTTCTTAAAGTATTTTGTCCTAATGGTACTTGAACCCTGCCCCAAGCCCTGTCTAGTTCCTTTCATTCTCTTCTAGGGACTGAAATATGTTCCTCGTACTCAGCCTTTAGGTTCTACCCCAACACTTGGCTAAAGCCTTGTTACATCAAGCTAAGTTTGTCTCAGTCTACTCCAGAAATTCTTTCTGGCAAACTTCACTTGCCAGATCCAACTCAGATCAAGCCTAGGTGTGCTTGACCTCCTAAAGCATTGTGTCTTGTCCTGCTGTGAAATAATGCTCAGCCTTGATGCTGCCATTTTGGGCTTATTTCCTTCTTGCAGAATCATTTTTGAGGGTCTAGTGGGCAACACAAGAGATGACACTATCCTATTATAAATCCATATGATTGGGTACTTAAGTGCAGGCCAAGTTGTAAATTACCTCAAGAGCCGTTGACAACAAAGTTTTACATTTAATTAATGAAACATGCCAATAAATACCACATTCTTTATATCTTTGTTGTATATGAAAAGCTCAAAATATTTGGAAGATTAATTCCCAAACATCAGATCTCTCTACATTGTGTTGGCTGGTGACATAAACTTTCCCATCCTGCACTGTCATTCTCCTTTCCATCCATGCTTCACTATCTTTTCACCCCAGGGGACCCTTAGGAATTTGAACAAAAGGAGGAAGTTAGATATAAGACATACAAGCCACAGGGTATCTTCAATGGTTGTTTTTCTTTGTGGTGAGTAAGATGAGATCTGCCCCTAACTTTCTAAAGGGACTCATAAAACTTAAGACATAGTGAATTCCATTCTGGGAAATAAACCAAAAATTGAAATTCAGATTTTTTTTTTTTTTTAGTGCTACACTCCAGTGATCCAAAGAAAATAATAAGTTGAATATTTGCAAATATTGTAATCTGGACACAGATTTAAGACATATGAAACTCCTATGCTCCCTGGTGGTCCCCCAGGGTTGACAACATTTGTTATGAGGTTGAAAGGGAGTAGCTTAAAGAATTTAATGGAAAAATTCCAAATGCATATGTAATTGGTTATGAATTTCAAAAAATTCACTGTGTTTCTACCAGGAAGACTGACTGCATCTTTTAGAAATGAGGACCCTTTTTGCTGTTATCACAAAACTGTGTGGAAGATCCTGTTCCTTTTTTTTTTATGCACCCAGATTTTGTTGGTTAGGAACCCAGACCTAAAGATAGGGACCTTCAGCCTTTACTTTTTTGGCAGGAATGGGAGGTGAGGTACCTAGGAACAGGAGGGAAATCCCACTCCTTGTCTCTAACAAGCTTTCCCCATTTTCAGAGTGAGAGGACTTGGGTAAGTGGCCAAAGACTGTTAGCACAGTTCTGTGGGATAGGCACATGTGCTTGGGCCCCATAGCACTGCGAACAGTGCCCTGCTTTGGCATTGCACTCACTGGCCGGGGCTTAAAGCCCTGACTTAATATCCTTGAATCTCTGTTTCTTCATATGCAAGAATTATTGTAAAAATTGAAGATAATAAGTAACTATTATCTTCATGTTTCCTGCAGAGTAGAAATTCACGGCCAATAATAGCTATTTTAAGTATTTGTGATTACAATACTCCCTCTCCTATCACTTCCTCCTAAGAATTTCTTACGAATTCCCTAGTGACAACTAAGTACTGAGGAACATTCCATTTCTTCTTTCCTCTTGGAGTGGATTGGGTACTAAGGCAGAAAAGTTGTCCACAACGTGTCCCTCCAGCTTACCCCAAACTGCTAAGAATTCCTCAGCCTAACACATACCCTTACTCGTGACATGAGCACGTGGAAGCTACCTTGCTTCACTCGCCTCTGTGGGGTTCCCTCTCTCATGCTCAGAGAGCCCAGAAACAGTCCGTCCCTCCACTTTACCAGTTACAGTAAGGTGCCCTGCATGGAACACAACATCTGTTCATGGGAGGCTTAGTTAATGTTTGTGCTCTGAAGAGTAAAGAAATTAGCTTAATCATTACACTTAGCTTAGATGTCAGAAATGGTCACATATTTCTAACTTATTAACTTCCACACTGTAATCATAACTTTACATATCACCATAAATTTTAAATTTACATACTTCTCAAGTGTTCGGAAATGTGAGGTTTTTATGTCTCCATATTGAGTTCACCCTATCCCACTCATTATTTCTTTAGATGGTGGAAAATATAATCTTGATTTTTCAGATTAAAGGTAATTTAGTCACATTCAGTAAATATTTAGTCTCTCAGTTAGTTATGGCTTCTTCAGGACTTAGAGTACACAATTTGAAGTTCAGGCCTTTCCTTCCAGCCCCCAGTGGTACTGGGGTACAGGGGAACTTCGGGCCATCAGAGTGTCAGGGCAGTGTGTGTGCCCTGCAGGTGGGGCTCAGCGCTTTGCCAGCCTCCAGTGGCTGTCTCAGGGATCGGCCTCCATAGCACTGCGTCTGCTGCTGATGCACCTGGCCACGGCTGACGGGGGGGCTTGAACAGAAACATAATACTTACGTTTGTCCTTCTGCCAGAGCCTCTGGTGACCTGTCCATGCCTTTTGCATCCTCTTCACCCCAACTGGGACCCTTTTTAGTCCTCTGACCCTTATGGTCCTTCTGAGTTGCTGTGCAGAGAGGCATGAACTTCTGGATGATCCTCATATTGTGCTCTGATCCTCTCTCTGCCCAAACATGCCACTCCCTCCTTCCTACCCTACTTCAGCCACCTTGTGACAATGCCGGCACACTAAGAGGAAGTCTCCTCTCACAGATCCAGACAGGAAGTGAGGCAGAAACCTCTCCCACATTCACCCTACTTCCAAACCACGTGGGATATTTTTAGTCTTACACTCTCCTTCCTTAAAGCGAAGACCAGGAGGTGGGGGACATTGCTGGTTGCTGTTCTGAGAGCTCTGCTTCTTGCTAAAAGAAACCCAATGTCATTAGTAGAACTATTCACATCTTTAGACTTCTTTTTGCTAGGGATGGGCAATAAAATACGAGTGGAAATTATGGGGTTGGCTTCTCAAAAGCTATTGTTTCCATGACTTAAAAAAAAACCTGACATGTATCTTTTGCCTTTGTTTTTTTTTCCCCCCTTTCTTGCTGATTGGAATGTATACATGTTATCAGGAGCTAGAGCAGCCATCTTGCAACCAGCAAGCCATATACGAAAGTGGCAGTAAAAAGCTGGGTGGAGTTGGGATCATTGATAACTTGAGTACAGACCTGAACTACTTTCTTCAGATATTTTGTTAGTGCATAAACCCTTATTTATTTATGTCACTATGATCAGGTCACTTGTACATGAAGCTAAAAGCAATAAAAATTGATTACCTTGGCTACCATATTTATCCTAGGCTTGCCTTGAAATATATATGGCTTCCTAACCTCTACCTGCATCCCCCACCCCAGTGTAGCAAATATTTTTATTGCCATCCTACATATCAGGAAACCACTGTTACATCATTTCAGGGAAATAAAACTTTTCAGGATTCCTCAGTGTTCCTGTGAAAAGCTCTAGCCTCCTGAGACACAGAAATGTAAACATCCTAAAGATAGAGAATGTTAGCTTTCACTTCCCCTGGAAGCATTTTCACATACCATAAGGATTAGATCTGTAGTCATTTGTTTCCCTAATGATGTAGCTAATTGCTCTGATTCAAGAGAATAATATAACTTCCCTTATCTCCCCCAAAGCCAAACACCCTGTGATAGACACCCTGTGATAGGCTCCTAGAGAGATTTTATTTACAATCCAAATGGTTAGGGTCTTTTCCATCCCAATCTCAAGGCAACAAAAGTTTTTGTTTCTGTTTTTTTCCTTTCTAGTTTTATTCTGGGAGGGGAATTAAAGCACCTGCTTCTCTCTGTATAACTGGAGAAAATCCATTGCTCTCCACAACCCACCACCTGAGTTAAATGATTCCGTGGCTCTCCTGGAGAAGCCTGCGGGACTAGGTGTGGGGGACACATGCTGCAGTGTTATTCCAGTTGTTGATCTGGTTGTATCAATAAAGAACTCTTTTCTGGCCCAGATGCCTCATGCATCAGCAGTATTCACATATGAAAATTAGATAACTGTTCATGTGGTGTAGCACATCCCAGTGCTTGACAATTGTATCTTTATCCTTTCTATTCTGCGGTACATTTTATAACTTCAATCCCCTAAATTCAGGCTCATTTAAAACTGCAACTCCTCCTTGCTCTAAACAACCTGACTCTTTCACATTCTTGTATAACATGGACTTCATGAACTTAGTTTGGAAGTCCAAATGGGGACATTTAATCTCTAGTCTTTGCTGTGTTCTTTCCTCACTTGGAAAAGAACCTTTGGAGACATAATCTTACAGAAATAAAATATGCATTGTGTAATATTTTTAAATATTAGCTTGTACTTTTTTGTATTAGCTAGCATGATGTTGTCATGTTACATGATGCTGTACTCTTTCACAACATTATAAATTTAACTCATTGTCAGGCTTCTTCAGGTCCATAGTAGTATCATTTTTGCTGACCTTGTTCATCTTTCACTGTGCCATTCCCCTCTGTCTCTTTTCACAATGGTTTTCCTGCATGACATGGTACTTTGAATCTGGGGTAGTATATTATGTGTCCACCAACCCACTCATCATCTTTATTTCCTTTAAATCTGGTTGTATAAGTGGCCACAAATTCTATGATCCCTTTCCCATTGTGCGGTGAGGTCTATTTTCCTTCCCTATGAATCTGTGCACCATCTGTGACCTACAGAATATGGCAGAAATGACACTGCACTAGTTTCTGAGCCAAAGCCCTAAGAAACTGGCTGTTTCATTTTATGGTAAACATCCTTTCAGCCCTGAGCCACCAGGTGATCAGTCCAGTTACCCTACAGAAAAGATAAGATGAAGAGGTTGGAGTCCAGCCAAACCTAGGCTTCTAAGTCTTCTTGTCAAGACATTGAGCACATGAAGAAAATCATCTTGAATCTTCCAGACTGGTTCATCCTTCAGTTTAATACCTGAGTGACTCTGGTAGATGCCACTTTGAAGCAGAAGAATTGCCCAGATCAATGCTACCTGAATTCCTGTCTCCCCAAATTATGAGATATAATTAAATTGGTATTGCTTTAATCTGCTAATATTGAGGGGAGGTTATTACATAGCATTTGATAATCAGAACATTCTGGCTCATTGTTGTCCTTCCTCTTTGTCACTTCTCTTTGTCACTAGCATCTGTTTTTTTCCTTCTTTTCCTTAGCAATCCATAACATTGTTTTTACCCAAATGCTATTTATTATGATAATAGTGGTTTAAGATACCATATTGAAAGTTAATTGCCAGACAAATTGCTTAATAGCCTAGAATGTGAATTGTTATTATTCTTTTGGATACCCTCAGGATTTAGGTCTGTCCTCTGCTTAGCAAGACAAGGTATTCACTCAGAAGTAGATTGTTAAAAAATCCTAATCAACATTATCGTTATTTATACTGACAGATGTATTGATATTAATAAACACTAAGCAGCCTCAGGGTTTGAATTTTTCTATTTAGATCTTTTGGGATTCATAAAACACAACTTTGATTAATGCAAAGAAATACATCCATGCAATGATGTAATTAGTGTATGAAAGCTTAGGGGGGAAAAAATAACATTTTAAAGCCATTGAAAGAAGAATCAAGATTAAGCTCTCTGCTCTCAGCGGGATTTAGAGAGATGAAAAAGGAAGCGATGAAGAGGTTGCAATATAGTTGCACAGTCACACCATTTTGATTTTTCTTTTAAAATTTTAGAACTTTTCTTCCTTCCAAGTTCTTTTTTTCACTTGAGCTTATCTGTACTGCATGGTAGACAAAACTGAATTCCCAGGCCCCTCCAGCAATGGGTATCAACACTATTAGACCCAAGCCCCTCCTTATTCTCCCAAAATGAAATTCACAGGTAACAATAATTTATCTCTACAAATAGTTCGAACATAATGGATAATGCCATAATTTTAATGTAAAAGAGAAATAACAGGAAAATGATTTATAATACTATATTTTAAAATGTAAGAAGTTGGGCTCAGGAATACTACAGGAATAATGAAGAATCCAGTGTTTGCACACACTCATAGGAGTCATTATGATGGTGACAGCCATAGATGATTCAGGTGTGGTATATTGGTGACTTATACCACAGGCACTGTTGCCATAGGTGACATGGTTTTCAGGAATTATGAACAGCTGTTGGTAACATGCTGAAAAAGAAAAAACAAAGTAAAATCACCGCTTAATTTACAAATTTGTTCCATTCTGATTTTTAAGAGTTCATTGTATGTTAAATCGTGTACATTAAAACCATCCCAGCTTTGTTTTCATGAGTGTCCAGTGGGATATTCAAAGGTCATTTGGCTATGGGACAATTCTCTACCGTGTAAAATTGTCTGTCACATGCACAATATGTAGCATTCCTGCTGCTCCATCACTATGATGGCAAGATGCCCTCCACAGATTATGAAATAGCTCCCTAAAATGGGACTGTTAGATTAAACACAGGATGCTATATGTGAACTTCAGAGAAACAACAAAATTTTTCAGTATATATATTTCCAGTGCAATATTTAGGACATATTTTCACTAAAAAAAACTTGTTTCTCTGAAATGTACATTTAACTAGGCATCCTGTATTTTTATTGGCTAAATCTGGCAACCATACCCTAAAGGGAGGTACCAGTCCCTTGAGATACACTGCTCAGCAGGTTCAGGACCTCAAACCAAATTTCCAACATCTGGAAGTATGACCCTAGGGGACACAGAAACATCTCATCAAGAGGGACAGGCCCCAGGGTGTGAGGGCGTAGCCCCTTTCTCTTTGTATCATCCACTGCCCACAACACACAGAAGTTTGCTAATGCCAGAAACACTTTTTCTGGGTCAGTCCAACTTGCCTATGGCATTACATTTACTTTTCACTCAGTTTTCTATGCTAATTTTATTTTATTTTTTAAAGATTTTATTTATTTTTTAGAGATAGGGAAAGGGAAGGAGACAGAGGAACATCAATATGTGAGAGAAACATCAAAGAGTTGCCTCTCCCATGTGCCCCAACTGGAAACTGGGTCCACAACCCAGGCATGTGCTCTGACAGGAAATCAAACCAGTGGCACTTCACGTTGTGGAATGACACCCAGCCAACTGAGCCACGCCAGTTGCTAATTTTCATTTAAAGGAAGCCACAAGGGGATTGAAGACTGAATTTTTCTAAAAACCCGTTTAAAACATTTCCCTTATTAGGAGAAAGGGACAGTTAACCTTTCATTGATTTTCATGTTGGCTTATTATCTCCCTGGAGATAATGAAGATAAATAGAGAAGCAACAGAGCACTTTATCACATTTTTTACTAAACACATATCTTCTGAATACCAAAGTCAGACATGGCAGCTGATAATAAGAGAGAAAAGAGAAAGAGACAAAGATGTGATTGTCTGTCTCTCCTACATAACAGAACTTTCCTGAGGAGAGGTATCATGGATTCTTTCTCATACATCCCCCCAAAGGTGCCTTGAATAGTACCTTCTTTGGTGGAAATTCGGTTTCTCCCTAATGTGATAGAAAGAATCAAAGGCACCAGAGTAAAGTAGATGTCATATTAAATAAAAGCATGACTTATGTGAGTCAGAAATAAATAAATTAATTTTACAAGACCTAAAAAGTATTTTGGAGCAAATTTCCTCAATTTTATAGATGAGGAAAATAATAAGATTTAAAGAGGTTTTAGCTTCCTTGAATAATATGTTGGAGTTGGAAGCTAGATCTCCTGAAAATGGCTCCAGATTACGTTTTATTTTCTAAAATATGTCTTGAAAAGAATGGTCTTAGAAAGTTAGCTAGGAAAAAAAAGTTTCTTTAGTAAAATAAGATAGGAAGATGTTGCATACCACCCTTCCCTACTCCAGTTTACAATGTACATTATCCTATTAAAGTTTTGAGAAGTCCTACAGTAACTTGTTTTACTGTGATTAACTCAGCATTTCCAAAGCATATTTGATCATGGATCCAGTATGATGCTTAGGATCTTTAAGAAATAATACTCTACATCATGATGTTCCAGGAGGGCTGGAAATACATAATCATGACACTGGACTTGGTAAGCAGTAGCCAGAGACTCACTGGGAAGTAAACTCTACCTTAGAGGTCCCAAGTACTGGCCTATGTATAGCTGCATAAAAATCACCAAAGTAGTTTATGAACATGCAGATTTTTAGACTTTATATCCCCAAAATGCATATTCTCTATATCTACATGGGGCCCAGGAATGTGTGTTTGTAAAGTTCTATAAGACTGTGAACTATTGCCTTTCCAGAACTTAGTCTGGATGAATTCATCAAATATGGTGTGATAAAAAGGGGAAATTAGGACACAGACAGATACATAAGAAGGTTACCATGTGAAGATGAAGGCAGAGTTCCAGGTGATACTTCTATAAGCCACGAAATGCCAAAGATTGCCAGAAAACCACCAGAAGCCAGGGGAGAGGCATGGAATAGAATCTTTCTTATAACCTTCAGGAGGAACCAACCCTGCTAACATCTTGGTCTCAGACTTCCAGACTCCAGAGCTGTGAGACAATAGATTTCTGTTGGTTAAGCCACTTAATTTGCGGCACTTTATTATTACAGCCCTAGCTATAATAACAATAATAATACACATGGCTGGAAGTTCCCGGAGATCATAAGGTTATCTTTTTGTTCCTGTGTTTCCACCACCTCCAGAGCTCCCCATCCTCAGATGCCTTTGACCCTACTACCTCCACAGCTTCAGTAGCATCCATCTGTGGTGTTCTAGGTAGTCTTGTAAACATCTTTGCCACAAGCATTTTCCCTGCAAACACTTAACTGGCTGCAAGGCAATTTCACAGAGAAAGATAAAAGAACAAAAATAAAAGAGAGGGACATTTAAAAGGACATAATGATGTGTGAAGAAATTAATTTTAAAAAGTAAAGACTTTATTGCAACAAATGAAAGAATATTTCCTTCAAACTATTTTGTCCATAGTATTATAAAATACTTTTTGGTTGTTGATTCATCTCATTCAGTATCACACTTCTTTTCTTTTTCACTACAATTTCTTCCTACATCAAGAGAGGTATCAATTTCCAGCTAAAGAATCAGTAATTAATGCCCCTGAAGACTGTTGTGAATTAGTAGCTGCTTCTCTTATATTTTCCATAGCATGCTAAAGTTTTGGTTTTAATGGGTGTGAAGGATGACTGTGCTCACTGAAGGATTTAGAAACTGATGTGTTATCATATTGAAGGATTTGTAAACTGATATGTTATCGTTTTCTAGTATAGTATGCAATTTAGTTTTATGCATAGTTGTTATCATCCACTCTCTTAAGACCACTACATCTACTTGTCACTGTACAGACCACTATAAGGGCTAAGATTTATATAATATAAAAATGGGAATACTATGAGAACTTCTTTGTCAATGGAGAAATGAAACCAAACTGACAAAATATATTAAGTCTGTCAAGTATAAACCAAGCTGTTAACTAGTTATTTTATCTCTTATGGCAAAATTGCCTTACAGCTAATTAGTTATGCAGCAAAAATGCTTGTGGCAAAGATGTTTACAAGATACAGCACATAAAACCTACGTCCATGAATACTCTATCCAGTGAAACTGTCATTCAGAATAGAAGGGCAGAGAAAGTGCTTCCAGGACAAAATAAAACTGAAGGAGTTCATTAGATCCAAACCACTGCTATATAAGATGTTAAAGGGACTGGTTTAGTAGAAGGATCAAAACTATGAACATTCAAATGAAAACTGCATCACAACAACCAATAACAGAAGCTAGGGAATCGAAAAAAAGGCAAACTAAATAGGCAACGAGAGTGGAAAAAGAACTATAGGTATGGGGAACACACTGGGGGGAGTCCGGTAGGGAGGGGGAAGAAGGAGAGGGAGGGAGATGGTATAGGAATTAAGAAGCATAGTAGGAGGGAATGGAATAGAAAGGAAGAGGTCAAGAAGAACTATATGCGACTTCCGGCCAAGATGGAGGCTTAGACGACACGCTAGGTCTCCCTCTACAACTAAAGAGGAATACAACTACTTCAAAACAAAGGATAACTAGAAATTCCAGAAAATAAAACTACACGGAAGTCCAACATATGAAGTTATAAACCAGCGGTGCCATTTGGGCAGGTAAGAGTTAAAGAGGGCAGTGCTGTTTGCAGTCGCACCTGGAGCGGCGGGGCGGCGAGGAACCCCGGATCCGTCAAGCCCCTGGCGGTGCGCGACTCCGGCGCTGGGGAGAGCAGCCGCCGCATCGCCTTGAACAGTGAGGCCCAGGGGGGCGGGAGGACGGATCCCGGTCTCCTAGCTGAATAACTGTGTGAATCCATTTTGGACCCCCGCCCCCAAAGAAAGCACCACAGGGCTGCGAAATAGGTCGCGGACAGGCAGGCGCCGGCCGGTCGCTGATTTGTGACGCGTACACAGGCACTGCCCCTTACAGCCGGCCCAAGAAAACAAAACGCATCTGTTAAAATGAGGCAGACAACTATAGAAATACCGGTGACACAACTCACCAGGCAGCAGATAGAGAACCTGACAGATGAACAGATAAGAAACCTGTCAGAGGCTCAGTTCTGGGCCATTGTTATCAGGTGGCTTACAGAATTCACAAAAGAGCAGGAAAAAGATATGAAAGAAGCGAAAAACTTTCATAACGAAAGGAACAAAACCGCATACGAGACAGAAGGAAAGGAAATAAAATCCAGAGTTCATTTCAACAAACTGGAATATGGAGAAGGAACAAGCAGTCAACCAATGCAGCGAGAGGAAATGGGAAGCAAAAATGAGAGGATCAGAAACCTCTGGGACAGCTATAAAAGGCCCAACATAAGAATCATTGGTTTGCCAGAGAATGAGGAAGATGAACTAGAACTTGAAAAATTGAGTGAAAATATAATAAAGGAGAACTTCCCAGACTTGGGGAAGGGAATAGACTTGCAGGTCCAGGAAGCAAGGAGAGTTCCCAAGAGACTGGACCCAGGGAGAACCACTCCAAGACACATTATAATCAAAATGTCAAAAATTAAAGATAAAGAGAGAATCTTAAAAGCAGCAAGAGAGAAGAAAAGAATTATGTACAAAGGGGTCCCAATTAGACTATCAGCTGACTTCTCAAGGGAAACCCTACAGGCAAGAAGGGACTGGCAAGAAATATTCAAAGTAATGAAAATCCAAAACCTACAACCACGAATACTCTACCCAGCGAAATTGTCATTCAGAATAGAAGGACAGAGAAAGTATTTCCAGGACAAAATAAAACTGAAAGAGTTCATTAGATCCAAACCACTGTTATATGAGATGTTAAAGGGACTGGTTTAAAAAAAACAGAAGCTAGGGAGATGAAACAAAGGCAAACTAAATAGGCAACGAGAGTGGAAAAGGAACTGTGGGTACGGGAAGCATATTGGGGGGAGGTAACAGGGAGGGGGAATGGGGAAAGGGAGGGAGATGATATAGGAATTGGGGATCAAGGTAGGAGGGAATGGAATAGACGGAGAGAAGTTGGGAGGAACTATATGCACAACTAATGGACATAATCTAAAAGGGGGGGACAACTGGAGGGAGGGGGGCCACTGGGTGGAGGGGAGCAGAGGGAAGGGAAACTGGCACAAATGTAATATTTTAATCAATAAAACACATTAAATCTGAAAAAAAAAAAAAAAAGAAGAACTATATGCACAACCAATGGACATGGACTAAAAGAGGGGGACAACTAGAGGGAGGGGGGCCTCTGGGTGGAGGGAGCAGAGGGAAGGGAAATTGGGACAACTGTAACAGAATAATCAATAAAACATATTTTTTTAAAAAAAGAAAAGTCAGGGAAATTGTTGGTAATGATAATAAACTGTCCCCCTCTAATACTGATGATAATATAAGAGTATGCACAGTCTTTCAGTGTTATTATTACTTATTACTACTTATAATACTAATGCATAAGCTGTATTGATTATCTACAACTAAGAAGCTTAGAGTTTACTTTTTATTATAAACTTTGGAGTTGGACTCAGGGTATGAGAGGAACACAGAGTTCCAATGACACAAATCACAAATTATAAATAGTATAAGAGCCTGATTCTGAAACCCAGTTCCCTTGACTTTCAGTCCCCACATAAAACAAGGCTAATGGTTGTAGCAGATGCTTTTGGACCCAGGCAACGCAAACTTTTATCACTCACCATGCCAGTACATGTAGACAGCACAAGCCCTTGAAACTCTTTGCTTGGGTGCTTTCTCTCAGCCCAGCGAAGGTCTGGTCAGAAATGTCCAGGAGGTAATGCCCCCTGGGGACCAGGCCTCAGCCAGTGACAGATGGAGCCGAAAGAGTAATATCCTACTTTACTCATCTCACGGGAGGGATAACTCTTAGGAGAATTTCTTCCCAGAGGATCTGAGCCCCAGTTGCCCACAATAGCAACTGTTATCACACACCCTTTCTAAGCTTTCTTCCCTTCTTCTCTCACATCCACATTTCCTTGTGATCACTTTCAAAATTAAAAATTTGTACTCAGGGTCTACTTCTAGGGGAACCCAAGTTAAGACAATGGTATAATTTTCTTGGTTAATTTTTCACCTGTTATTTTACACTGATCTGTTTATAACTGGTGAATCCCTCTACAGAGAATAAAGTGATTTTATTTCATGAATAAAATGTGGTAGTCATAGGGGCTGTTAGCAAAGGTTCTGTTTTTCCTTTTTCTTGGCATGTAGTGGGTTTGCATACTCCCTGTCCCAAAATAGATGTAACTATGTGATTTGATATGACCAGTGAGATGTAAGTGGAAGTGATGCATCATTAAGAGCCAGTGCATGGTCCCTCATGTTCACTTTTTTCTGTCTTGGTGGGTGACGGACAGACTCTATGGTGGCCTTCAGTGATCTCCACATCCTGTAATTCATGTCCTTGTGCAATCCCCTCCTCTTGAGTGTAGGCTGTTCTGGTAACTTGATACTAACTAATAGAATATAGCAAAGGCGATGGGATGTCACCTCCATTATAATATAAGATTGTAAATTCTGTCTTCCTAGCACATTCTCTTCCTTGTTGGCTTTAGTGAAGCAAGCTACTAAGAGGCCCACATGGCAAGAAAATGAAGCCCCCATTGAAAAAACTGCAAGGTACTGAATCCTGCCAACAATCACATGAGCTTGAAAGTAGATCCTTCAACAGTCAAGCCTTCAGATAAGACTCCTTGCTCTAGCTAACACCTTAATTGCAGCTCTGTGAGAGTCCAAGAGTCAACGACCCAGCTAGGCTGTGCCTGGATTCCTAGACCACAGAACCTGTAAGATAGTACAGGTGTGTATGGTAGTGTGCTGTTTTAAGCTGCTAAATTTGTGGTAATTTGATATACAGCAATAGAAAACAAGGTGGCAATTGTGGCGCCATAGAGATATAACCTCCTTCAGGCTAGGTCCCAGTGGACCCAATGAACATGTAGTGTGTTTGAAAAGCTTTGGTATTTAAAGACACTATGATTTTGGAGTTGTTACTGTAGCATAGTTTAGCCTATTCCAACTGAATTATAATGCAGTCTTTTGCTCTCCCTGTCCAGCTACCATGTGATTGAACAAAGGAAAACATCCAGCTATGGCAGTCACCTTGAGTTATACAGAGAACAGAATTTTTCATGGAACCAAACTTCGTAAAAAAATTAATATTCAGCTATAATAATCTCTGCCTTTCTCTGCTCCGGGTTAAGGTATATTCAAATCTCATCTTTGACATGGAAATATCCTAATATGAACATCTTAATATCCAGCTGAATTTCAGAGTAGTTGCCTCAAAATCTGAAATAGCTAGTTCTATCCTTGTTGAAAATAACAACAACCCAGAATCTTACTCTAGTTTGGTGATTTTCCTTCCTGACATTTTGTGTGTAGCAGGAGGTTAATTAGACACAATTGCAACACTGCTGTGCTGCCCTAGGGCACAACACAGAGGGCCAATTTGGAGACCACTGTATCTTAGAAGCCCTGGGAGACATTAGCTTGATATTTCCCGCAGGTTTAAAACAGAATCTTCTTTACAAATTTTGTAGCTTTTTTTGGAACCATAGGTCTGTGGCATAAATCCTAATTGGACTAAAGTTTCCATTGCAATGATATGCTCAAGGACATAACGAAAAGTCAACTTTCCGATGTGTTTATCTCCTTCTTGGCTGCTAGGCACAATTGGAAATGCTAATATCCAGATGCCCTTCTACAAAAAGGAGTTGAGGACTTTTAATTTGAATTCTATAGAAGGCAGATTTTTCTGTCCCCCAAATTAACTCATATAATTAGACCACCAGTGAAACAGAGAGCAAATGTAAAAGTGGAATGCGAGTATGGTAGAAACAACTAAACTTCTTACCTCTCTGTATGTCCTTACAAAAGGAAGAGGTAATCACTCCCTGGGATTGAGTCACAGGCAAGCCTTAGGCTCCCACCTTCCAGTCCTTTGTTCCCTTCAGACCTGACTCTGAAGGCCCTTGCTCTTCCCTTGGCCAAATGCTCTTTCCTCTAAAACTGGTCAGGTTAGTCACTTCTCTCCTCAAAAGCCTAACTGGCCCACTATACTCAAGTCTTTGGAGAAAACAAGGTCTGGATTCCAGTCCCAGACCCCTCATTTAATAGTTGCATGAATTTTTTTTTAATGTTTTTTATTGATTATATTGTTACAACAGTTCCAAATTTCTCCCCCTTGCTCCCCTCCACCCAGCACCCCCCTCCCCCAGCAATACCCCCCAAGTCCATACCCCTGGTTCGTAAAAATTAACTAGTTTCATGAATTTAAACAAATTGCTTTACCTCTTTAAACTTTTGTTTCTCCAAGTGGAGTTAATACCTGAGAGGCTGTGCAGCAGATTTGGTGAGATAATAAATGGAAAGTACTTGGCCCAGGGCTGGGTGCTTTAAGAATTTTCACTATATTTTTAGACCACTTGTTCTGTTTTTAGCAGCTAATTACATTTGGCCTTGAAATCTCTGAAAAAGTCTTACACTTGCCATATTTGTATCTTGCTCCTTGGCTACTCTAAGTTTCATAGAACTACTAGTGGGCATTATTTTTTTTATTCAGACCAATACCTAGTGCAAAGTAACAGTTTATTTCATGGTGTAAATGGTGAATACCTTCACAAGAGCGACTGGAGGCAATATATGATTGATAGGACACACAATAGAGAGGTCACAGTAGTGCTCGTTTCACTGACCTTGCTGGAATATGATAATTTTCATTAATGTGAATTGTAAAAGTGAACATTGAAAATAAATACCTTATATTTCTCAAGATCTGTGGCAAGAAAGATTTTTTGCAGGTCTTTATAAAGTCATTTAATTTGTCCCAATATGAGAGCTTTCAGGCACATTGCTATATTAATTAAGTCTATTTATCAGGTTTTTTTCAGCTTTGCATGCCCCATGTACTCAGTCATGAAAGACAAGAGACTCTTTACAAATTCATATATTTGGAGAGGAGATTTGAGTTCCTCAGGAGAAGGTAAATTTGTGGCAAGGAGTTCTCGGATACTTGAGGCTGTTTTCTCTTCCAAGGAAAAATTCTCACTTTGGTCTTTTTTACCAGATTGTAAAAAGGAATACACATGTCTGTGAAACTTCTAAGACCCAGAATAAACTTTTTCATGTGTAGCTAATAAGCAGTAGTGAATAAAACAAATATTCTAATATATGGCACATAAGTGTTGCTGCTTCAATTCCCAGTCAGGGCACATTACTAGGTTGCATGTCAGGTCCCCAGTTGGGGGCACAAGTGAGAGGCAACCACACAGTGATGTTTCTCTCCTTCTCTTTCTCTTTTCCCCTCTCTCTAAAAATAAACAAAGAAACAAAGAAACAAATTAATTAATTTTTTAAAAAGTCCTTGATAATAGAAGTCTTGTAACACAGAAACATAAAGACAACTTGACTGCCAGGAATTCCTGTCAGCCTGCAGCGGCTCTGAGTCTCTGCTTAGCCAGCCATCTCTCTTAAGGATCAAAAGGGAGGAGTGGCAGGAAATAGACTTCACAGTCTGAAGAGCAGATGCATTTTACGAAAAGGCCTTAATCCGGGTGATGCATGTTACTCCTCTGCCTTTTTGCCCTCTGTGGTTGTATATTTGCCCTCAAGTTTCACTGAAACTGTCGATTTTAGTTTCAGAATTTATTTTAGTACCAGTTACTTAGCAGCAAATGTGTTTCCAAGAGAGATACAAATTGTGGCTCCATACTTTAACCACATCTCTTCATGCCCTTTCCCTGATCACAGTATTGCCTTTTCCAAAGGATCTGTGGGAATGTCATCTTCTCTCTGATACCTGTCTTAGTAGAAGAGATGTGAAGTCTGCACATGCCTATTACTCAGCACAAGAATGCTGTTCAGGTTATAAATGGACTATTGTCTTTGTAATCTGCACCTGTACTGTATCGTACCTATGCTGTATGTTGTCATTGTTGATCTTTTAAATAAGGCAACCTTGACATAAACAGTTTATTAGTGAATGCATCAGGTGATTATCATTAGAACAATACAAATGGTGGTAATTATGCTGTTTCATACAGCAATTAAGATTTTCTGAGCTGTTCCGTTAGTGAGGACATAAACTAAGCTGCAGTAACAAAGAGACTCTGAAATATTGTGGCTTAAGTTAAAAATTTCTTTCCTTTTCATGTAAAAATCCCAAAGTAAGCCATCTATGTGACTAAAGGGTGGCTATGCTGTCTATGCTCATACTAACACCAGGCTGCTGGATAGGCCCAACTATCCTTAGTATGTAGTTTCCACCTCTAGGTCCTTGTTGTTGCCATTTCCTCCAGTGGGTGGGAAGAGGGAAGAGGAAGCCAGGTGAAGGAGATTCTTTTTCAGGACATGACCAGAATGCCCACATCCCAATGACATGAATCCCTTTGGTCTCACACAGCTATAAGGCAGGTTGAAAAATATAATCTCTAGTTGGTCAGCAATGTTCCAAACTAAAACTTAAGGCATTTTTTAATTAAAGGGAAGAAAGGAGAATGAATATGGGAAATAATTAATGGTATCTTCCAAGTTCCTTTCAATGCTGATTGAAATGGAGCGAGGAAAGAAACAGGCTCACTGGGAGAGCCAGAAAAGGCCATTAATCTTTGTTACACAATTCATCTCTGACACTTACATTAAGAAATGTTTGATGGTCAAAGTAAGACACATATTTCTGATCTCTGTCTAATCTAATATGGGTTTATGGGATCATTGGATGCACCAAATAAAATATCGGTTCTAGAGAGTATTGAAACAAGAGGCCTTCTCAATCTGGACTATACTTCTCAGTTATACTTCAGGACTTGGTAGATTTCCTGTTCAATATAGCAATCATCTGCCCAGCTATAGACCTTGTGAGCCATATGCTGTGTGTTAAGGGGCAATGCCACTTTTTGGGCAACCAACATGTGGAGAACAAAAAGGGGGCACCAAAAGACATTAACCTGGGAGGACTAACCCAGAATGCATCAGCAATAATAATAATGATAGATTTTTTTAAGTATATTTTATTGATTATGTTGTTACAGTAGTTCCATTTTTCCCCCTTTGCTCCCCTCTGCCAAGTATCCCCCTTCCCTCCAGCAGTCCTACCCCCCTTAGTTCATGTCCATGAGTTGTTCATATAAGTTCTTTGGCTTCCCCCTTTCCTATATTATACTTAACATCCCTCTGTCTATTTTGTACCAACCGATTATACTTCTTAGTCCCTGCACCATTTCCCCATTTCTCCTGCTCACCCCTCCCAGCTGATAACCCTCCAAACGATCCCCACACCTATGATTCTGTTGCTATTCTGGTTTGCTTAGTTGGATTTTGTTTTTACTTTTTAGATTCAATTGTTGATAGTTGTGAGTTTGTTGTCATTTAGTGTTAATAGTTTTGATCTCCTTTTTCTTAAGTAAGTCCCTTTGACATTTCATAAAATAATGGCTTGGTGATGATGAACTCCTTTAGCTTCACCTTGTCTGAGAAGCACTTCATCTGCTCTTCCATTCCAAATGATTGCCTTGCTGGATAGAGTAATCCTGGTTGCAGGTTGCCTTTCATCAGATTGAATACTGCTTGCCAGTCCCTTCCTGCTTGCAAACTGTCAACTGACAAATCAGCTGATAGTCCTATAGGCACCCCCCTGTAGGCAACTCTTTGCCTCTCTCTTGCTGCCCCCAGGACTCTCTCTTTATCTTTCACCTTTGGCATCTCAATCATGATGCGTCCTGGTGTGGTCCCCTCTGGGTCCAGCTGACCCGGGACCCTTCGTGCTTCCCAAACCTGTATGTCTATCTCTTTTGCAAAATTTTGGAAGTTTTCCTCATTTTTTTCAATGCTTGCTTCCTCATTTCTGCTCTGGTTGGCTGTTTTTTTCTTCCTTATGTTCCAAGTCATTGATTTGAACCCTGGTTTCCTTCCCTTCACCATTGGTTTTGTGTGGATTTTCCTTTGTTTCACTTAACATAGCCTTCTCTTCTTCTCTTATGTGTTTGCATACTCGAGCATATCTGTCAAGCCTGTGAACATTTTTATCACCAGTGTTTTGAATTCTGCATCTGTTAGATTGGCTATCTCCTCATCTATTAGGTTGGCTATCTCCTCGTCACTTAGTTCTCCCACTGGAACCTTGATCTATTCCCAATTTTGGGCCATACTTCTCTGTCTCCTCATTCTGACAGACTCCTGTGTTTGTTTGCCTCCAAATCCCAGGTAGAGCTGTCGCTCCTGTTATGTTGTACGGGGTGGAGCCTTAGGGATTTGTCAGTACAGGGCGACTTATTTCACCATGTTGTGGTGCTGTATGTGGGGGAGGGGTCTGAGAGGGAACAATGCTGCCTGCCCAGCACTACCCCTTTTCCAGGCACCTCTCTCACTTCCGCACTGTACTGGCACCCCACTAGTTGCTGCCCTGGACGTCATTCCCAGAGTGGGTGGGTCTGCGGATGTTCTAGGACCATGGGGGCCCTTTAAATAAGTGGACTCTGCTGAGAGACGGGCAGTTTCTGCCTCCACCCCAACTCCCAGTGGTCTGCACAGTCAGAAGCAAAGAGGCTTGATTTTCCCCAGTGCTGGGGTTACTCCCCAGGTGTCCTTCCTGACTTTAAAACATGTCACTGTGCTTTCTGCCAGTCTGCCACTGCTGCTGTCGCTGCTGCTGCCACCATACCGAGTCCTCTCAGCCCTGGCTCCACCCCTCTTACCTGTCTGGATGAGTATTTCTTCTTTATATCTTTGTTTGCTGAACTTCCATGCAGTTTGACTTTCTGGAACTTCTGGTTGTCTCTAGTTTTGAGGTAGTTGTATTCCTTCTTAGTTGTGGAGGGAGACAGAGCATGTCAGTCTAGACCTCCATCTTGGCTGGAAGTCCCTAGGTACTTGTAGTTACATTTTTAAATACACATTTTTATGAACACAAAGAAAAAAGGATTCATGAACATGGACAACAGCATCGTGATTGCAGGGGGTGGGGGCATAAGGAAATAAATGGTAATGGAAAAAATACAATAAAAATATTTTTTAAAATACAAACTAAGGTACTCATAGAAAACTAAGACTCAAAAAGTTGAGGGGAAATAATGTCTTTGGAAATGGAATTGCTAAACAACCTCTATGAACAGTATACTCTCTATACTTCTTCATTGGATTGAGGGATGTAGGAGGGGAGATATTACAAAAGGTGTTTCACTAGCATGTTTTAGAAAATTTTAGCTTATCCATTGCCCTATATGTTATATGCATTTCGTTTAATTTTGCTGTACAATTCTTATTTTTACACACCTATCCTTCTGTGGTCATTAAACCTTGATATCCTCTTAGATCATCATCTCTATTTTTATTTGATCTGCCTCAAAGAAATTCACTTGACTCATGTAGCCAATCAGAACATTGCATTTTATCTGTAGTAATTGGTTCAGAGATGGATGCACATGCAATCAGACTTTTTGGCTGCATCTGCTGCAAGGAAAGCACATTTTTTTCTGTCAGACTTAACTCTGGAAGGTTGTTGGCCTGCAATTATTGGTAGCCATCTTGTCTACCTGGAAGTTAAGGATGAAGAAACAGGGAAAAGAGCAGAGCCACAGAAAGTTGGAGAGAGACTCAGTCCTGATGACATTGTTTTATTTCTTTAATTCAGAGATATCTGAAGCTGGATCCACATAGACCTTTCAAATAGATGAAGGAATAAACTTCTTTGTTTGTGTAAGCTACTTTTGGTTGAGTTTTCTGAAACTTACAACCAAGAGTGTTATGATCAAGTGAAAGCATGATGATTTGTTAAGACATAAGAAGCCAAACAGTACATCTTTTTCTCTTGACTCCTGAAAAGGAAGTCAGCACAGTCATTGCACATCTCTTAGGGACAAGTTAGGTGTTTCTGAGTCAGGCTCACTGAAGAGGCTTGCCTTAAAACAATAATAGTCATTTGTTATCTCTATGGTTCTGTGAGTAGACATGACTTGTCTTTGCTCCATTGTGTCAAAAGCTTCAGATGCCAGATTTGGAGTCTGGAGGCTAGAATCTTCTGAAGGCTTATTCATTCCAATATCTAGTGGATGATCATGGCTGTTGTCTGAGGACAAAGTTGAGGTTGTAGGCCAAAGTGCCCACATGTAGCCTCTATATTAATACCTTAGACAATGACCTTAATTTCCTCTTTTCTTACTTAAGCTTCTATTTATAAAGGTTTTCCAGGGTATGCTTTGACTACCATCAATTTCCTCTCCAGCAGTTAACAAAATTTTCTACTTATTCTAGCTTACCTTTTCTCACATTTGTTTTAGTGTTTTTTTTTTATTTCTATTTGTCAGACATATAACATTTTAACTATTTTTACAGTCCTTTTCTCATCTTGTTTTAGTCTTAGATCTTCAATTAAACCTTTTTTAAAGTTCACTACGTGTTCTTAGCTGAAGTTTCTGCAATTATCTCTTAGTTGAATGAGACTCATTACTTACAGATTCTTTAAGAAGAGATCTATATTTTCCTAGTTAACTATTTCTTTTTTGCATAAGAAACTTCCCCCAAATCTAGAAGCTTAAAAATTCCCATCATTTTATTATATCTCAAGAATTCAGATGGAGCTTAGCTGGGTGATTCTTCTGCTCCATGTGGTTTTGACTGTTGTCACTTTGTATATTTAGCTGGCAACTGAGCTCGTTTTTGAAGTTTCAAGATGGCTTTGCTCACATGGTTAATGCCTTGACAGGGACAGCTGCAAGGCTGGGCTCAGCCTCTCTCTCATCATATAGTCTCAGGGCTTCTGCATGTGGTCTTACCAACAAGGTAGTGGACTTCTTGCATTGTGGCCCTAGGGCAATAGGGGCTAATTTTTCCAGAAATAGAAAGTAGATGTTGCCAATTTATTTTTTAATATTTTATTTATTTATTTGTTTTTTAATTTTTAAATTTATTTTTAGAGAGAGGAAGGGAGGGAGAAAGAGAGGGAAACATCAATGTGTGGTTGTCTCTTGCATGCCCCCTACTGGGGACCATGCCCACAACCTAGGCATGTGGTTTGCAAGCTGGCACTCAATCCACTGAGCCACACCAGCCAGGGATATTTATTTTCTTTTATAGACCAGAAGGGAGGGAGAATGAGAGGGAAAGAAACAGTAATATGTGAGAGAAACACACACCCTGATACACCCCCAACTGGGAACCTGGCCTACACCCAGATGTGTGCCTTGACTGGGAACTGAACCAGCAACCTTCTCATTTGCAGGCTGGTGTTCAATCCACTGAGCCACACCAGCCAAGGCACAGTTTCTTTTGACCTTGGCTTAAAAATGAACACAGCATGATTTCCACAATATTCTATTGGTCAAAGTAGTTATGGAGCCCATATTCAAGAAGAAGGGATTAGAACTCACCTCTCAATGGAGTGAGTGTCAGAAGAATTTGTGACCATCTTGAATCCACCAAAAATATTCTCCTAATTATTGCAATTTAAAAACTGTTTTTCTATACACTTGAAACTTGAGTGATAGCTTAGCTGACACAAAATCTTTGGTTCATGTTTTCCTTAAGTGTCTTGAAAATGTTCCTCTGCTACTGTATTGCTTTATTTATTGCTGTTGAGAATTTTGTTGCCAACTTTATTTTCCTGTGGTAAATAACTGGAAAACCCCAAGGTTCTATTTCCTAAGATCCAAGAGTTTTACTAATCTATACCTTGAAGTTGATAACTTGGGAGATTCTCCCCAGATACACAGTGGATTCCTTTATATGTATATTCAGGATTTTACTCCTCAGAAAACTTTTGCATTATATTTTATGTACAGTTCTTTCCCATTATAATGTATTTTATCTTTGGAACATCAATTATATGTACTTTGGATCTTCTTTTTCTGTTTTCAATATCTATTACTTTCTTTTGATTTTCTTGGCTCTTTTAATTTCTGTTCTCTATGACCCTTACTGTACTCAATTCTACACATTAAAAAAATATTTTTTTACTGTTGTTAAATTACAGTTGTTCCATTTTTTTCCCATTGCTATCCCCTGCCCCACCACCTTTGCCCTCTCCCACAGTGAATCCCACCCTGTTGTTCATGTCCATGGGTCATTTATATTAACTCCTTGACTCCTACACATTTTTTCTAGGCACCTAGTAGTTAAGTCTTCATTATTAAAAATTTGTCTTTAAGAAATTACCCCGAGTTTATTCAGATACTATTTCATGTATTCCTATTGTTTGTTCGTTTCAACTCTGAATTTTTAATTTCCAGTTTGTGGTGTTCCTTCATGTCTGTGATTGCTTTTGTGAGGATATTTTGTTTTAGTTTTCTTCTGTTTCATAGTTTTATTTTTTATTTTGCTTTGCTAATTTTACACTGTTTTCAACTGCAGTAGTTCTGTCGTTTTTTTCCACATAGTAACTTTGCATGAATTCTAAGCTCTTTTTCATGATTATTTGTATTGTGTTTGCTGGGTCCAGAAATACTAAGCAATCCTACAGCAAGGAAAAAATTATTTGGTGGCTTACATTATTTCATAATTCAAGATTATCTTCTTTTGTTGATACAATAAACATCCCTTAGCTTTTGCTTTAAAGAAATCTGTAAGCTTCTAAGTTTTATCTTATTATAATAGGTCCTTATATTTAGCAATTTTCTTCTTTGCCCTTCTCAACCAGAAATAGTGCTCTCCCAGGTTGATACCAGTGGTTTAACACCCTTTCCAACTCCTTTCTTTTGATTTCCTAATAGTCAGGGCTCAGATATGCTCTTAGTATTTTCCCACGCAAGTGAGACTCTTACCTTTTTGAGATGAACTTCTCTTCCACATGATCCTTGCTTGATGATAAAATCTTTTGTGTTATCTGAAGCTGACTGTGCTTGTATTGGTTATTTGCTTCTTTACTTATATGTAAATTGAAGTTCATAGTTTTCTCAGTTTCCTAGTTATGATGCAGGTATGTGCTATGGTTAATTTTTATTGCTCTTTGTTAATCTGAATGATTTTATTATGAAGCATATGCAATGAGATTCCCAAAGCGGTAACCACCACCCCACCCCACCCCCACCCCCACCACACACAGTTTTTTTGAGTTTTTTTCTCCCTGAAGAGTCTGTTTCCTACAAGTAGCTTTTTCTGTTTCCTTGTTTTAATCTCTTTGTCCTGTTAGAGGATTTTCTCTAATGACTGGTTATTCTTGGGGACTGAAGATTTTTCGCTTTCTGGATATATATATATATATCGTCGTCGGCAGCCGTCCGTCTCGAGAGACGATGGTGTAGCTTCTTAAGAGTCTATCTGCACCGCCGAGAATGGCTGTGCAGTCCGACTCAGGAGTGACACGGTATCTGTCTCCTCCCGTGTTGAATCGACATCTTACGATGACGCTGGAGTGTCCTCTCCAGTGAAGCTGAAGCTACAGAGCCTGGGCAGGGTGATATGGAGGGTCTGCTGTTGCCCATGCAACAGACCCCCCCTCTCTTCGCAGCTGAAGGATCCAAGGGAAAGACGGAGTCAATACAGCTTGGCTTCAGGTGCGCCGCAGGAGTTGCCAGTGTTGACTACAACGTCAAACCGCCTTAGGGACTCCGGCTCCGGATTTTCTGTCGGGGTTTACTCCCTTAGCCTTTCCCCTGAAGAGGTATGCCGCAAGGCAGCGGAGGTTTTTTGGAATCAGAGTTTTCCTTCTCTGATGTGCCCTGACTGGAAGATCGAACCAGCGACACTTAGCTCGCAGGCCGACGCTCAATCCACTGAGCCAAACCAGCCAGGATATATACACACACACACACACACACACACACACACACACACACATATATACACACACATATATATTCACTTGAGGACATGCTTATTGACTTTAGAGAGAAGGGAATCAAGGGAGAGAGAGAGGTAGAGAAACATCAATGTTAGAGAGGAACATTGATCGGTTGCCCCTGCTATGCACACTAACCAGGGATAGAACCCACAACCCAGGCATGTGCAGTGACAGGGATCAAAACTGGGATGATGCTACAACCAACTGAGACACTAGCCAAGTCTAATTTGCCTATTTTTTAGAGCCCCCTATTCTAGGTATATGTAGGAGGGAGAATTGCATGAATGTGTGTGTTTTCTGTGTTTATGTGTTGGGAGCTGTGGGAAATAGACCAGAAGAGATGCTCAATCTAACTATTTTGAGTAGATTCTCAAAACTGAGATTTTTTTACACTTTAGGCACAAATTCACAAATAGACAACATATGCTATTATCAGGGCTTTGGAGAAATAGGCATTCTTATACATTACTTGTGGAAGTGCAAATGTTACAACCTTTATGGAGAAAAATTTGTCAATCCACTTTAAGAAATCTATCCTGAAACAGACTGACAACTGTTAGATGGGAGGGCAGTAGGAGGGCTGGATGAAAAAGGTGAAGAAATTAAGAAAAAAAGCAACTTGTAGACAAAAATAACAATATGATGATTACTAGAGGGAAAGATGGGTAAGGAAAGGTAAAGGAGGGTACATGGTGATGGAAGGAGATTTGATTTTGCGTAGTGAACACACCATACAATATATAGTTGATATATTATAGAATTATACACTTGAAACCTATATAATTTTATTAACCAATGTCACCCCAATAAATTAAATAAAAATTTTTAAAAGAAATATATTCTGAAGACACATCTCCACAAACATAGAACAAACATATGAACAAGGTTATTAATTGCAGCATTATTTTTAATCTCAAAATATTAGGAGTGATTCAGATGTCCATTAATAGTGGGCTGGTTGCATGACTATCATATATACAAAGGAAAAATAATTATTTATCTGACTATTAAAAAAGAAATAAGATCGATGGTAACTCATACAAAGTTATCTCCAGGATATATTGCCTTGAAAAAAACGTTGTAATACAGGATGTATATATACTGTGCTACATTTTGTATAAGAATATATATGTATTTGCTAAATAATAGAAAAGTAGCACATAAAAAGTGTTTTTTCATGGGGGAAATAAGGGTTGGACAGGATAGAGATAAAAGTGAGATTTCTCTAATACACTTTACTTATTTTGACTTTTGAACCAAGTAAATGTTTTACATATTAAAAAATAAAATTAATAAAAAAGAAAACCTTTAGATTGGAAATAAAGTGAAATAAATGAATTTAGCTGTATGTCAAATCAAAAACTAAGAGAAGAATTACTTAAGTGCTTTTCTACATGAAACTCTTACTATATATCCTTAGAGAGTGAAAAAATATTTAAAAATTTTAAACTTTCCTTCCATTTTATTTTAGGAGTAATATTGGTATTCTAAGATTGATTCTAAGATTTACATATGTGTATATATATGTATAGAAATACAAATATATTTTCTTTTTCTTTTTTTTATTTTATTTTTTATTTTTGGTTTTTCAATTACAGTTGTCCCCTTTTCCCCCAATTTCTCTCCCCCACCCAACCCATCCCCTCTCCCACAATCATACAAATATATTTTCAGTTTAAAGAAAAAGAAATACAAATATAAACAAGGAATTTTTTAAAAAGCCCTGTAATGTTCTATTTGAGTTGGTTATTTTAAAGGGAATTGGTGATTTTATGATATGTATAATTCCAGCTTGTTTCAGTGAGAATAAATGACCAGTGTCAATGAATATATCAGTAAGTATGTATAGCATTCAGATCCTGGTTTCTACATTATTTCCCACTAACAGGAATCAGGGCTAATTGGAGAAAAAGCTGAATAAACAGGTGAAATACAAGTTGTTTTGCCAAAAAGCAAATAAACAGTCAAAAATTAATAGGGATATATTAAGAGAACACTGGAACCAGCTTGAAGGGACTCCCAGTGGTGAAATGCGGTACAATTTTAGCAAAGGAAGAATAATTATAATGTATACTTAAAATTTTGAATTAATAAAAATCATTGAGGCCTATTGGGTGTACTAGAAAGAATGCATTTTTGACACTGGCTGTTATAAAAAGGATGTGTGGTACATAGTAATGGCTGTTGGGCTGAGCCAAAGTGAAAATTAGATGAATCAATCAAAAGTGAAAGAGAAAGACCCAAGCAAGGTTTCAACTTGTATAGTATACAAGAAAAGAAATAAAGAATGATGTATATGTTGGAAACCTCCCTAGCAATGTCAGCTGGATGAACAGTATATTTTGAATCTGTTTTCAGAATATGAGCCAAGATATATTTAAAAGGTGCATTTTAAAAGAAACTGTTATGCCTTTGTGATATTTTCAAATTCTGCAGAAGTGACCCTGACCCATCAGAAATATGTCTACAAGATTTATTAAGGCTAAAGGCTGATTTTGAAAATGGCACATGTTTGGACTTCCGGCCAAGATGGAGGCTTAGACGGACACGCTAAGTCTCCCTCTACAACTAGAGAGGAATACAACTACTTCAAAACAAAGGATAACTAGAAATTCCAGAAAATAAAACTACACGGAAGCCCAACATATGAAGTTATAAACCAGCGGTGCCATTCGGGCAGGTAAGAGTTAAAGAGGGCAAAGCTGTTTGCGGAGCGGCGGGGGGCGAAAAATCCCGGCGGCAGTCAAGCCCCTGGCAGTGCGCAACCCCAGCGCTGGGGAGAGCGGCCGCCGCATCGCCTTGAACAGTGAGGCCCAGGGGGGCGGGAGGACGGATCCCGGTCTCCTAGCTGAATAACTGTGTGAATCCATTTTGGACCCCGCCCCCAAAGAAAGAAAGCACCACAGGGCTGCGAAATAGGTCGCAGACAGGCGCCGGTCGCTGATTTGTGACGCGTACACAGGCACTGCCCCTTACAGCCGGCCCAAGAAAACAAAACGCATCTGTCAAAATGAGGCAGACAACTATAGAAATCCCGGTGACACAGCTCACCAGGCAGCAGATAGAGAACCTGACAGATGAACAGATAAGAAACCTGTCAGAGGCTCAGTTCTGGGCCATTGTTATCAGGTGGCTTACAGAATTCACAAAAGAGCAGGAAAAAGATAAGAAAGAAGCGAAAAACTTTCATAACGAAAGGAACAAAACCGCATACGAGACAGATGGTGAGGAACAAAAATCCAGAGTTCATTTCAACAAACTGGAATATGGAGAAGGAACAAGCAGTCAACCAATGCAGCGAGAGGAAATGGGAAGCAACAATGAGAGGATCAGAAACCTCTGGGACAGCTATAAAAGGCCCAACATAAGAATCATTGGTTTGCCAGAGAATGAGGAAGATGAACTAGAACTTGAAAAATTGAGTGAAAATATAATAAAGGAGAACTTCCCAGACTTGGGGAAGGGAATAGACTTGCAGGTCCAGGAAGCAAGGAGAGTTCCCAAGAGACTGGACCCAGGGAGAACCACTCCAAGACACATTATAATCAAAATGTCAAAAATTAAAGATAAAGAGAGAATCTTAAAAGCAGCAAGAGAGAAGAAAAGAATTATGTACAAAGGGGTCCCAATTAGACTATCAGCTGACTTCTCAAGGGAAACCCTACAGGCAAGAAGGGACTGGCAAGAAATATTCAAAGTAATGAAAATCCAAAACCTACAACCACGAATACTCTATCCAGTGAAATTGTCATTCAGAGTAGAGGGACAGAGAAAGTGTTTCCAGGACAAAATAAAACTGAAAGAGTTCATTAGATCCAAACCACTGTTATATGAGATGTTAAAGGGACTGGTTTAAAAAACAGAAGCTAAGGAGATGAAACAAAGGCAAACTAAATAGGCAACGAGAGTGGAAAAGGAACCGTGGGTACGGGAAGCATATTGGGGGGAGGTCAACAGGGAGGGGGAATGGGGAAAGGGAGGGAGATGATATAGGAATTGGGGATCAAGGTAGGAGGGAATGGAATAGACGGAGAGAGGTTGGGAGGAACTGTATGCACAACTAATGGACATAATCTAAAAGGGGGGGACAACTGGAGGGAGGGGGGCCACTGGGTGGAGGGGAGCAGAGGGAAGGGAAATTGGCACAAATGTAATATTTTAATCAATAAAACACATTAAATCTGAAAAAAAAATGGCACATGTTTCCCACAAATTATCTGCATGAAAAACGACAGGATCTAAGAAAGAGAGGACTAGCTATGTGTACTGTCACTTAACTACAAGTGACATTAATGTAGTGTAACTTCAGGAACCATCTGAACCCCCAAACATACCATAAATATGGACCACTAGAGCCTTCAGATGGAAGAACTTGCTCCCCTGATCCAGAATAAGTGGAAAACATTTAGAAAAAAGATCCAAGTTAATTATCTACTGTCTGACTTACACATTATTTTTGTTTGTCCCCCAGGACTCCAAACAGTTTCTCCCGACCACCTCATTGTCCCCAAGGCAGCTATGAATGAGAAGAAAGAACAGCTAAAGAGGTCTCTTAACTTAGGATAGCATTTACCAGGTCAGCTGAGTGAACACAGGCAGAGACTCATGTTTATGTCCACACAGTATCCTAAATCTGCATTGCCTGAAACAGATTGAGGGCTTAGTCAATGTATTGAATTAAATACTTGGTTTTAAATTTTATTGAATTATTCAAAATGACAGCAAAACTGCATTGACTCACAGACCATAAAGCTAAGAACATTTTCCTTATGAATTATCACCCAATTAAAAGAAGATTCCTAATCTAAACTGTTTTTCAAGCCTCTCTCCTCTTGACTTCCCACAGAACAAAAGCTGCATGTCCATTGTGGCAAGAAAGGTCCAGTGCCCAGAGATCCTATTTGAGGGGCTATTATTCACATTGTTAAGCCACAGTGACTCACACCTTTGCATTGTCAATTTGGAATGAAGACTGAAATTTGAAGCCGAGAAAAGCACTCAGCACGAACGCAAAAACCATGCAGATAGCAAAAATGCTGACAATAAAATTCATCCTGGTACCAATAGACTCACATTCATCTAGTCAGAGAAGTGTTGGTACACAGTGAATGCTAATGTAGCTTCCCTCCCCGGTCACTTAGCAACTTCAACATGGAAGAAGAAAGAACTTCCAACTACCAATATTTATGAATTTTTAAAAAAATCATTAGTAAATCTTCCCAATAAAGCCTAGGATTTTAAGTTGACTCAATGGTGGACAAAGAGTTGACTGTGAATAAAAAAGACTGAGATTTAAAAACAGAGAATAAGAGAAACCAGAGAGAGTTGTTCTTCCTTGATATTGAGGAAATGTGTAGGATCTACCAGAAAACTGGCATGCCCTTGAGCAGAATTTCACTACCACGCACACAGTTTACTTTAGATATTCCAAAATACATTCATCATGAGACTCAGAATTATTTCCCCACGGTAAGCCAGCTTAAAAACAATTCTTTGGTTATGACTAAGACAATGAATTTTTTCAAAATAATAATTCTACAAACTAGAATATCCAAATCCATTTTGTAAGTGAGAAGGATTTTAGGGAAAAAATTTTGAATTAT
This sequence comes from Furipterus horrens, assembly GCF_987537825.1. Lineage (NCBI taxonomy): Eukaryota > Metazoa > Chordata > Mammalia > Chiroptera > Furipteridae > Furipterus > Furipterus horrens. The sequence continues at coordinate 74,562,121 of NW_028327175.1, forward strand.
GTCTAGGAAAGAAAAGTTTTGAATTATTTCTAGGATAATTTCATTAAGAAATCTCATAGTTTAAGAAGATATTAGAGAGCATCCAGCCAACAATTTTATTAGGCTCATCATTCTGTCCTTATAAACTACATGTCTTCCTCTGACATTTTTCCTTATAAATAAGTTTAACCCTGAAAATCTAGTTTATTTGGAATATGTAATTTGGTCAGACACTCTGAGTTATTAGAATATTTTATATTTAAAGATTTAATAATAATTGGGGTAACAGGGAAAACAAAATGTTAAGTAGAAAGAAAAAGTTATTTGAATTTACCATTTATTTCAGCTATGGAAAGCACTTTCATAGTAAATCCTGATATTAATCTAATGAAGATTATGACAAATCATATTGGACAGATGAGGTAAGGAAAGTGAACACATGTTTGGTAGGAACAGGACAAGGAAATGAACAAAAATCCCCATATTTCATAGAGGGAAGGCAATAAATAATGTCTAAAATAAAAATCAATGGTAGGAATCCAACCTCATTATTTTGAGTTATGGAGGTAAATATCAAAATATTCAGCTAAGAATTGAAATCTGTTTTCTCTTGGGAAGGTAAATGCTGGAGTGGGTATGGGACACTACTCTTTTCCATTACAAACCCTGGAGAACTATTTGATCCTAAAGTATGTACATATAAAACTTAAGTTTTATTAGTTAACAATTGAGAAAAGAGACAGGGAAGAGCCCATAAAAATAGAACCTGTAATGAATGCATAGATGTATAACATTTAAATTTTTTCTTTTATTGGTTCTAGAGAGAGAAAAAGGGAGGGAGAAAGAAAGGGAGAGAAACATCCATGTGAGATAGAAACATTGATTAGTTGCCTCATGCATGATACCCAAGCAGGGATCAAACTTGCAACCCAGCCATGTTCCCTGACCAGTAATTGAACTGGTGATCATTTGGTTTGTAGCATGACACCCAACCAACTGAGCCACACCAGCCAGGGCTATAACTTATTTAAAAGAAAGGTATGGAACTGTTGTAAAGTCTGTAGAAAAAAATAAGAAAATTAGCTCTTTTCAAGATGTAGTCTGAGAATATTATAAAACACTTAATACATCCAAAATGGTCATGTATGTGACCTACATGCAAGCATATGAGGTCTTTCCAGAAAATATTCAACCATATAATATGGAAAATAGAGGCATTTATTGAAGAAGATACAAGATACAAAAAACATTGTACATAAGATAATGATGCCTCAATCCCCTTCAAAGTAGACACCTTAGGACCTCACACATTTCCTCCAGCTGCAACACAATGTTCCTTCTGCTCTGGTAGCTGAAGCCACATAATGATTTTTGCCATGAAATGTTCCATGCCATGATCCAGCATCAAAATCTTGAACACAGTAGTGTTTTGGAATCCTCAGATCAGCTTCTAGTTCTCGCACTGTCAATTGCCGATCCCTGTTTATTGCAGTCTGTACATGTTAAATGTTCTCAGGTGTTCTGCATGTTGCAGACCTTCCAGAACATGAGCACTTTCAACAAATTCTAGACCATCTTGGAAGCATTGGTGCCACACTTTTATTTGTGCTGCACTCATTACATCATCCCCAAAAGCCTTCTGAATCATCCGAATAATTTCCATGGAGGAATGTTCAAGCTTAATGCAAAATTTGATGCAGATTCATTGCTCTACTCACTAATTTTGAATGTAGCCACACAGTACAAATGCTCACTCAATGGCATCTACTGCCCCCATTGACTAGTACAGTGAAGTCATCATTGTTCATGCATGAACATTCCAATCTACTCTCCTTGGTTGCCAGTTTACATCGATGTCGGGCAAACTGTTCTTGTTATATTAAGAATGGCTGGATTTTTCTGGACAGACCTTGTATAAGAACCTATATGGTGTTAAAGAAACACATCAACAAGTTACTTCCAGTGGACAACTAGGGAATGCTCCTGAAACAAAGGTAGGAGCATGATGAGTAAAAAGTGAATAAGGAACAAAACAGATGTGTAATTGATATTTAAGAAACAAATGTGATTCAGGTCCATGTCATCTGGTTGTTCCTATGTCAACAGATTAAAAATTTATGGTACAACTATTGAAAGACAAAAGTTGTGAACAACTAGAACAGACAGGAGCTATGCCTATAATAAAGCTGGATCTGCAAAGAAGGTATATCCTACCAGAAATGCTCCCAATGAGGAGAGACAGAGAACACTACCAACTGACGGATATAACTGTCAATTGATCATTGTATCCAAGCTGTTCAATTCTTTTTTTAAATATATTTTATTGACATGCTATTACAGTTGTCCCAGTTTTTCTCACTTTGTCCCCCTCCACCCAGTACCCCCTTCCCTCCAGCAATCCCCCACCCCTTAATTCATATCCATGGGTCATGCATATAAGTTCTTTGGCTTCTCCCTTTCCTATTCTTAACTTCCCCCTGTCTATTTTATTCCCATCAATTATGCTTCTTAATCCCTGCACCATTTCCCCCATTCTCCCTCTTCTCCCTTCCAGCTGATAACCCTCCAAATGATCTCTATACCTGTGATTCTGTTCCTGTTCTGGTTGTTTGCTTAGTTTGCTTTTGTTTTTGTTTTTTTAGACTCAGTTGTTGATAGTTGTGAGTTTGTTATCATTTTAATGTTCATAGTTTGATCTTTTCTTTTTTCTTAAATAAGCCCCTTTACCGTTTCATGTATTAATGGCTTGGTGATGATGAACTGCTTTAACTTTACCTTGTCTGGGAAGCATTGTATCTGCCCTTGCATTCTAAATGAAAGTTTTGCAATGTAGATTAATCTAGGTTGTAGGTCCTTGCTTTTCATCACTTTGAATACTTCTTGCCAGTCTCTTCTTGCCTACAAAGTTTCTTCTGAGAAATCAATCAGCTGATAGTTTTATGGCAACTCCTCTGAAGCTAACTCTGCTTTTCATTTTCTGCTTTTAAATTCTCTGTTTATCTTTTGGCATTTTAATTATGATGTGTCTTGGTGTGGTCCTCTTTGGGTGTAACTTGTTTGGGACTCTATCCTTCCTGGACTTGTATGTATATTTCCTTCACCAAATTAGGGAAGTTTTCTTTCATTCTTTTTTCAAATAAATTTTGATTTCTTGCTCTTCCTATTCTCCTTTTGCACCTCCATGATTTTGATGTTGGTACATTTAAAGTTGTCCCAGAGGTTCCTACAGCTTTCCTCATTTTATTTATTTATTTCATTCTTGTTTCTTCTTTCTGTTCTGGTTGTTTTTTTCTGCCTTTTGTTCCAGATCATTGATTTGAACTTGGCTTCCTTCCAATAACTGTTGGCTCCCTGTATGTTTTTCTTTATTTCACTTTGTGTAACCTTAATTTCTCCTTTATTTTTGCCATACTCTCTGAGTTCTCTGAGCATCCTTGTCACTGGTGTTTTGAACTCTGCATCTGATAGGTTGGCTAGCTCCATTTTATTTAGTTCTTTTTCTGGGGTTTTGTTCTGTTCTTTCATTTCAACCATATTTCTTTGCGTTCTTTTTTAAAAATATGCTTTATTGATTGTGCTGTTAAAGTTGTCCCAATTTCTTTTCCCTTTGTTCCCCTGCACCCAGTGACCTGCCTTCCACAAGTTGTCCACCCCTTAGTCCATGCCTATTGGTTGTGAATATAGTTCTTCTCAACATCTTCCTGTCTACTCCACTCCCTCCTACTATGCTTCTTAATTCCTGTACCATCTTCCCCTATACCCTCTTCCTGCTGACCTCCCCCAAAATGTTCCCTATACTTATAATTCTTTTCCCATTCTCGTTGCCTACTTAGTTTGCCTTTGTTTCAATTCCCTAGCTTCTGTTGTTGGTTGTTGTGATACAGTTTTCATTTTAATCTTCATAGTTTGATACTCTTCCTCCTAAACAAGTCCCTTTAACATTTCATATAACAGTGGTTTGGATCTGATGAACTCCTTCAGTTTTACTTTGTCCTGGAAGAACTTTCTCTGCACTTCTATTCTGAAAGACAACTTTACTGGATAGAATAATCATGGTTGTAGGTTTTTGCTTTTCATTACTTTGAATATTTCTTGCCAGTCCCTTCTTGCCTGCAGAGTTTCTTTTGAGAAATCAGCTGATAGTCTTATTGGGACCCTTTTGTATGTAATTCTCTTCTCTCTTGCTGCTTTTAAGATTCTCTTTTTATCCTTAATTTTTGACATTTTGATTATAATGTGTCTTGGTTTGGTTCTCCCTGGGTCCAGTTTTTTGGAACTCTCTGTACTTTCTGGACCTGTAAGTCTATTTCCTTTCCCAAGTTAGGGAAGTTCTGCTTCATTATTTTTTCACATAATTTTTCAATTTCTAGTTGTTCTTCTACACCTTCTGGCAACCCTATGATTTGGATGTTGGCCCCCTTATAGCTGTCCCATAGGTTTCTGAGCCTCTCCTCATTTTCTTCACTTTTTGTTTCCTCTTTCTGCAGTGGTTGACTCTTCCTTCCCTATGTTCCAATTTGTTGATTTGATCCCTGGTTTTCTTCCCTCACCACTAGTTTCATATGTGTTTTCATTTATTTCAGCAGTACTTCATTTCTTCCCCATCTTGTTTAAGATCTGCTGTTAGGTCTGTAAGCATTCATATAACCAAAGCTCTGAACTGTGCCTCAGAAAGATTTCTGATCTGCTGAGCCATTAGATTAGATATTTGCATTCTGGTCAGCTGTGTGATTGGAATCTCTATCATGATCTGTGCCATCCTGACAGTTTTGTGTTTACCTTTGCTTTCTTGGTGGGGCTGTCACACCTCCTACGCTATAGGGGGCAGAGCCCTATGCACTAGTTACAACCAGGCGACCCTTCTCACCACACTGTGGCATTTTGTGTGGGAGTGGGGGTCCAAGATGTGTTCCTGCCATTCACTCTGCTGAGAGACTGGGAGCTTCCTCCTCTGTCCCCATGCCCTCTGGCCCTCGCAGTCTGAGGAAATGGGGGTCTGCCTTCCCCGGTGTTGGAATCATGATCTGACGGGTTTGGTCTGCAGCTGAGGGTGCTCCCCTGGCGCTTCTCACCTCCCCTTAAATATGGGTGTCTGTGCTCCCCACTGTCCTGCTGCCATCACTGCAGCTGCCAGTGCCAGCACAGCTTAACCTCTCTGCCCCGGCTTCATCCCATCTACCCGTCCAGATGAGCACCACCTATTTGTAAATTCATATGTTGGACTTCCATGGAGCTTTATTTCTGGAACTTCTGGTTATTTCTGGTTTTGTGGTAGTTGTATTCCTTCTTAGTTGTGGAGGGAGATGGAGCATGTCAGTCTAGGCCTCCTTCTTGGCTGGAAGTCTGCCTTCTTAATTTGGTAGCCTCCCTGTGTTTATTTCTGTATATTAGGTGGAGCTGCTTTTACTCCCTGTCTTAGTAGCATGGCCTATGTAGCAAAGGTATCTTAAATTGTGTGGGGTGGAGTCTTAGGTAATTGCAAGGGTAGGGCCACCTACTTCAGTGCTTTGTGGCTCTGTTCATGGTCGGGGGCTCAGAGAGGGGCCTATGCCACTGTCTGACTTCTGATGATTTGCCTGGTACTCACCCCATTTCCAGTCACTCCACCCACTTTCCATATGCTATTGGTGCCTTTCTGGGTGCTGCCCTGGGGTTTACATATGTTCTAAGGCCATGTGGGCCCTTTAAGCAGCAAAACCTGGCAGTTTCTTCTGTCACCCCAACCCTCACTGGTTTTTACATCCAGAAGTAATAGGGGTTTATCTTCCTGGTGCTGGAATCCTGGGTTCTGGAGTCTAGCCTGGGTCTAGGATCACTTGCTCCCTGGGTAACCCTCCCAATTTTTATCTACCACATGTGGATGTGGGATCACTGACACTTGTCCAAGCCACACTGCCTCTCTGCCCCATCTCTATGACTCCACTCCTCCTACCCATCTGATTGAATGTGGCTTCTTTAAATTTTGGTTATCAGATTTCCATACAGCTCATTTCTCTGATGGTTCTGGTTGTTAACTGTTTTTTGAGATCTGGTTGTAATTCTTTCTATGGTTGTGTGAAGAGGCAAAGCCTGTCTACCTATGCTTCCATCTTGACTGGAAGTAGCACTGTTCTCAAGCCCTCCAAATCTTATTTGAAAAATTAATTTAAAACTGGCTTGAATAATAATCTTCTTATATTAAAAATGCTTGAGTGATTATGAACAATGGGTAAATGATTAATGATAGCATAATTAACTCTAGAGCAATGTTCACCAAGGCGTTGTTAAGGGTCCTTGTTGGGTCTGATCTAGTTTAATGTCTTTAATTACCTGAAAAAAGGAGTGAATAAAATTTATAGATGTTACTCAATTTTCCACTGAGTTCATGGCCCTATATAGAACGTTTTCTTGGCATGGTATGGATGGCACTCAATTTGACACACAAAAGAATTTACTACAATCTCTAACACTTCACCCTTGAATGGTTGCCTTGTATATTAGAATTAATATTCTTTTCACCTGGCCTATTTAGCAAGCCCTGGCTTTCTCTGAAACACTTTTCCTCTAATCCCCTTTACTATATTTTCTACTGAAAGAACGTGTGAAATGGCTCCCTGCTGTTCTATGTGTCGGTTACTATTACTCTCTTGGGACTGATTTTATGGTCTGGTCTCTTATATGCATTTAGTGTTCAAGTCTACTATAAATTTAGTTCAAGTCTGACACCTTGTTCCTGAGTTGGACAGTGTACATAAGAGTTGAATATATTGTTTGATCTAAGTAGTTATTTGCCCCTTTCAAAATATGATTCTTTTAAATCTCTCCCTTAAATCATGGGCTAATTTAAGACGTTATTTCTTGACAAGACACTCTGCACTTCATTATCAAATTAGGAAACTTCATTATTCTCTATGAGGTTGTACTCTGTCAGTACTTTTACATAAGTTCTCTAAGAGAGGTTACTCACTTGATTCCACTTTTTTTTTGTTTTAATGGCTTATGAATAAGACTATTTCATCAAAATGTTCTAGTCATTTGAAGGTAATGAAAGTGCTTGTGTATCCATGCATTGGGTATTCAGTTTAAGAGGAAATCCTCTAATAATTCAGGGGCTTTATTTTAGTCAGAAATTTCAACCAAAATCAACTTTTTTCACAGTGGATGAGCACAAAAGTAAAATTGATATCTGATTTTCATGTTTGTTTTCTTTCTGTCTTCTTTATTTGGGGAACTAAAGAGAAAAGAATAAAGATTAGGAGAACAAAGAGATTGGGATAAGAACTTGAGAGTTCATTAAATTATCTACCTCTAGAGAACTGCCCCTAAATACAAAAGCCTTGATGTAGTAAAGTTAAAAGAATCAAAATTAAAAATTGGAGGAAAGTGATGGAATGCGCACATGCATTTACCTCCCTTTCTACCTCAAATATATTTTAAAAATAAAAAATTCATATTCTTCAATGAATAAATCTTTATCAGCAGAAGAAAGCAAATTTTAAAATTTTGCCCTCAGCAGTTCAATAATTGTAAGGAATTCCTAGAAAATAGAAAGCAGATGGGACAAATATAGAGAAAAAGATCCTCAGACACATGCACACACACACACACGCGCACGCGTGCACACACACACATCATCACCACCACCATCAACAATAACTTCAAAAATATTCCAAACAAATGTTATAACAAATAAAGCAAACATAACAATAGACTTGAGGGATAAAAGATATAAGGAAAAGAGTGATATTTCAACGTAACAAGAAGTTATCATTCACCTAGAAACCATAACAGTCAGGAAACATTATGCATCTAAAAAGTAGATTTGAAATATGTTGACAATCACTAATATGTAAAAAAAATCAGTGATGAATTTACATAGAAAAGTCAAAAAAACAATTTTAATAGGAAATGCCAACTTCTCTCAGAAAGTTGACAAAATAGATGAAAAATAAATAAAGGTATACATAGAATTTAAATAACATAATTAACTATAGAACAAATATTTCAAAAATTTATATGGAACTATAAACAACCTGAAATAACCTCAGCAATTTTGAGAAAGAAGAACAAAGTAGGAGGGACCACAATACCTGATATCAAACTATATTACAAGGCCACTGTAGTAAAAACAGTCTGGTACTGGCATAACAACAGCCACATAGGTCAATGAAACAGCTTAGAGAACCCAGAAATAAACCCATGTCTCTATTGTCAATTAATATTTGACAAAGTGGGCAGGAGTATAAAATAGAGTAAATATAGCCTCAGTAAATGGTGTTGAAAGATCTGAACAGGTACATGCAAAAAATGAACTACACCACCAACTTACACTATACACCAAAATAAACTCAAGATGGATAAAAGACCTAAATATAAGTCACAACACCATAAAAGTCATAGAGGAAAACAGGCAGCAAAATTTCTGATATCCCACACAGCAATATGTTTTGCTGATATATCCTCTAGGGCAAGGGAAATAAAGGAAAGAGTAAACAAATGGGACCTCATCAAATTAAAAAGCTTCTGTATGGCTAAAGAAAACATCAACAAAATGAAAGAGAACCAACCGTATGGGAAAACATATTTGCCAATGATACCTCGAACAAGGGTTTGATCTCCAAAATATATAAAGAACTCATACGACTCAACACCAATGTGACAAACAATCCAATTAAAGAATGAGCAAACGACCTGAACAGACACTTCTCCAAGGAGGACATACAGAAGGCCCATAGACATATGAAAGGATGCTTAACATCACTAGCCATCAGAGAGATTAAAATTAAAACCACAATGAGATACCACCTCACATGAGTCAGAATGGCCATAATTAACAAATCAACAAACAACAAGTGCTGGCGAGGATGCAGAGAAAAGGGAACCCTAGTGCACTATTGGTGGGGATGCAGACTGGTGCAGCCACTGTTGAAGAGAGTATGGAATTTCCTCAAAAAACTAAAAATGGAACTGCCTTTTGATACAGTGATTTCACTGCTGGGATTATACCTGAAGAATCCTGAAACCCCAATTCAAAGAACTTATGCACCCCTATATTCATAGCAGCACTATTCACAATAGCCAAGTGCTAGAAACAGCCTAACTGCCTGCCCATCGGTGTATGAGTGGATCAAAAAACTGTGGTACATTTACACAATGGAGTACTATGCAGCAGAAAGAAAGAAGGAACTCCTACCTTTCATGACAGCATGCATGAAAAAGGGGAGTACTATGCTAAGTGAAGTAAGCTAGGTGGCAAAAGACAAATACCATATGATTTCACCTAATACAGGAATCTAATGAACAAAACAAACAAACAAGCAAACTAGAACCAGTGACATGGAAATAAGGAACAGACTGATAGTGACCAGAGGAGAGTGAGGAGGGGGAAAGAAGAGGACGGGTCTATTCAATAAACAAGTATAAAGGACCCATGGACATGGACAACTAAGTAGGAATTGACCGGGAGCAGGGGGTTGGGTGGGGCAGGGGAGAGCAATGGGGGAAAAATTGGGACAACTGTAATTGAATAACAATACAACAAAATAGATAAAAAACTAAATTAACAAGTATGATCTAATAGCTATACAAAATATTTTGAAACCCACAAATAAGAACAAGTGGAGCATGTGCTCCATCATGTATCAAAAACTGTACAATGTTATAAGCATCCCTGTGTTCATTGCAGTGTTATTTATAATTGCCAAAATATGGAAGCAGCCCAAGTGTCTATCAGTAAATGAGTAGATAAAACAACTATGGGACTTTACACAATGGAATACTAATGGGCTATCAAAAAGAAGAAAATTTTACCATTTGCGACAGCATGGATGAACCTGGAGAACATTGTGCTAAGTGAAATAAGCCAGTCAGAGAAAGACAAATACCATATGATTTCACTCATATGTGGAATCTAATGAACAAACTGAACTAACAAGCAAAATAAAGACAGACTCATAGGTAGAGAGCAGGCTAACAGCCCTGTGGGGGTGTTGTGGGAGTGGAGGGATCGAGCAAAAAAGAAAGAACTTATGGACATGGACAACACTGTGGTGATTGTGGGGTGGGGAGAAGGGTATAAGGGGGAAAATGGTAATGAAAAAAATACAATAAACACTGTATAATATTATAGCAATTAAAATTTTGTGCCATTTATAAATGTGTCTGTGTGGAACAGAATTGGGAGTTCTGAAACAAATCCAAGTATATATGAGTATCTAGTATAAGATAAGGGAAATAGCCTTGGCTGCTGTGGCTCAGTGCGTTGAACATCGGCCTGTGAACCAAATGTTGCTGGTTCGATTCCCAGTCAGGGCACATGACTAGGTTGCACGTCAGCTCCCCAGTTGGGGGCGTGAGTGAGAGACAACCACACAGTAATGTTTCCCTCCCTCTCTTTCTCCTTTCCCCTCTCTCTAAAAATAAATAAATAAATAACATTTTTTTTAAATGTAAAAAAAAATAATATATATATATAAACAAATATTTCAAATTTAATTTAAAAATAAAGAAGATAAGGGAAATGTTTCAGATGAGTGAGGAAAGAATAGCTTATTTCATAATAGGTGAATCACTTGAAAAAATTTAAAGGTTGGATTACTACTTTACTCCATATACCAATAGAAATTTCTATGATTAAGGAATTGTCTATTAAAAATACCTACAAAAGGAAAATATGGGAGGATATTTTTATAACATTGAAATGGAGATGACTTTCTTAAACAATACCCTAAATTCAGAAACCATAATCAAGGAAAGACTTGGCTATATAACAATTAAAAACTTCTGAAAGACAAAATGACATCTTAAATTTAAAAGATGAGTGACATATTACCTAAAACAATATGAAAATTATATGAGTTTTTACAAATCATTAAGAAAAAGACAAACATTCAAACTTTAAAATGCATAAAGTAAACAAGCAGACGCAGAAAAATACATTAATGTAAAGTTGGGTACTTCTTTAGATATGAGAACAGTTCATGTTAACATAAACACATATAATTTATTTTCTATCTTACTTGCAAAAATTGAGGGCAATATCAGTTGAGGAAAAGAGTGTAAAGGACCCAGGTATTCTGCATTCTTGGGTATAAAGACCAAGGCTTTTTAGAGGATAGCAAGAAAATATTTTTTTTAATTTTACCTATTGCCTAAGAAGTCTTCAAGATATCTCTCCTAGAAAAATACAAATATGCACAGAGACAATAACCATAATGTTGCTTGAAGTATTATTTGTAGTAGTGGAAAACTAGAAACAACTAAATATTCATCAGATAGTGAATACTAGATTATATGATGCATTTTTACTATAAAATATTGCATGAGCAAATTTTTAAAAAATGAGGTGAAACATGGTTATGGGAAGTTTAACCAAAATATATTATTTAGTGAAAAGAGCTAATCAACTAAAATCCATTGTTACATAACTTCAGTATTGTTATACAAGGGCAAAGAAAACAATACCATGCTTTTTATTTGTATATATACATATATGAACAAAAAAGTAAAGGTGGAAAGATAACACAGAAAGCTTTTAAGAGTAGTTGGTTGTCTCTGGAGAGTGGATTGGACTTTGGGGGAAGTGGTAAGGATTATGATCTTTTAGTTTATATCCTTCTGCATTGTGTGTGTTTTTAATAAGAATATTTTTCAATTTACTTATAAAATTGATAATAAAAATACTTATGTAAACAGGCTGTATTTCCTCTTAGGGGTTAATTTTAATTAAGCCCCTAACATGTACAGAAGAAAACACACGCTACTGAATTAATTAATACTCAAGTGAGTAAAATTAAGAGAAAAGGGGTTATTAATTTTTTCTGTCTCATTACTGATCATTAAAATAATTGTCATGGAATTTCTCCCAGAGACTGCATATTCTTATTGAGGAAAACACACTGGAAAACTAAGCAAGGGGCATTCTGAAAGGTTCCATGGGCTCTGCTGAGTGGCAGGTGGGAGGTGAATGGTAAGGGGGACTGAGATTTTGGGGAATGAAGGAGAAGATCAATGGTGCATTGGGCTACCGATAAGGAGGCATTTATCCTTTAGTGATGTTCAATTGCATTTCTTTTTTTATACTGATTTGAGAACCTATCCTGTGGATGAGTGTGACTCCACTTAAGGGGCCTGAGATCAATTCCCAAGTGCATGAGTGTGACAGCAGTTTAGCAGAGTTGTAAGAAATGTATATATGAAATGACAGGCAGCAGGTAGCTGAGTATTTCTCTATTACTTTTAAAAATTAATATATGTTTGGATCTGACCAAGCAAATCTTAAACTCAAAATCAGTTCATATTTATTTATTGAGGAACAACTATGTGCTAGGCCCTGGGCTAAGTGCTTTCACATTTATAGCTCATTTATTCCTCAAAACAACACGCAAATTAACAAATATGAAAATAACTTTGCTTACTGCTATTAAAACATGAATTCAATCTGAAGATAAGCAAAGGCAGTTTAAAGTCCTCATCTTCTCTTCATTGCATTTAGAGATTTGATGATTATCTTAAAGGCTGAATTATTTTAATGCCAAGAGATCTATATTTAGAGCTGATTTTCATCTCATCCCCCCTTTAAAAGGGCTAGCTCAATAGTCCTCAAACTTTATAATTACTATTTAAAGTTATATACACAAACAATTTTAGCAATTTTCAAAGATTGTTTTGATTATGGGGAATTCCAACTTACACAAATGACTAAAACCCAATGCTACTGGAAAACATGTAGTCTGAAAGGGATGGGATTGGTTCCCATATTTTTAAGTTCAATAAAATTGTGGTTTGTAGTGTTTATGTGGTTTTGTACTTGTTCTTAGGAGAAACACACTGAAGAATAAAGAAATGAAGTGTAATAATGTTGAAAACTTAATCTTAACTGCTTTAGATAAGACACATGTATGTGAGTGAAAGAGAAATCAAATATGGCAAAATTTAACAACTAGTATAGATTACATGTGTGTCCATTGTATTAATAATCTTTCAACTTTCTTTTAAGGTTATAGCATAGAATAAGGACCTGTTAACATTTAAGTTCAGGTGTTATTTGATATTTAAAACTCTTTATTGAAGTGTAAGAGCTATAAAAGATGTATAATGTTATACATAGAAGTAAACAAATTATGAATACACAGCTGGATATGTTTTTAAAAATTGAGCACGCCTGTATAATCAGCCTCCAAATAAAGAGACAGTATATTAATAAGACATCAGAAGCCGTGTATAAAACAAAGTAACATGCACTATATAGGCCTTGCACTTTAAGTCAACAGAGTGGGAGTGAGGAATGATTATGCACATGCTCTAGATGCACGTTTCCTTACCCGTGTACTACTAACATGAGACCTACTTGTCACAGTTGGCTAACTGGCCATATGCACTAACATAGAGACATAGAAGGGAGAGTATAAAATTACTAAACATCTTAAAAGATGACAGAACCATACTTTTGGCAAGACTATTTTATTTAATTCAGTGTGCCATTTTTTTGTGTGACCAATGAAGTTGAGTATCCTCATATGTTTATTGTCTCTTTGTACATTCATTTTGTATTGTCTAATTGATATGTATTATTCTTTTTAAAATTTAAGTATAGTCGGCATACTACAATATGCTATTAGCCTCAGGTGTACAATATAGAGATTCAACGTTTATATACCTTACAATGTGATCACCAGACCAAGTATAGTAACCATATATCACCATGCAAAATTATTACGTTAGTACTCACTATATTTCCCTTTGTTTCTATGAGTCTATTTTTGTTTTGTTTGTTTGCATGTTTGTTTTGTTTTATTTAGATTCCACCTGTAAGTGAAACCATATTGTATTTGTCTTTCTCTGTATGATTTATTCCATCCATATTGTCCCAAATGGCAAGATTTTATTCTTTTTTATTGCTGAGTAATAATCCATTGTATATATATCTACTTATATAGAGAGATATATACACACATACATACATATGTATATTATATATGTGTGTGTGTGTATATATACATATATATATATATATCTCGCAACTTCTTTATCCACCCATCTATAAATGGACTCTTAGGTTGCTTCCATATCTTGGCTATTGTAAATAATACAAGTGTATATATCTTTTCAAATTAGTGTTTTGGGGTTTTTTTTTTCTTTCTTTTTTTATAAATACAAGTAGATTTGCTGACTCATATGGTAGCTTTATTTTTAGTTTTTTGAAGAAATTATTTTCCACAGTGGCTGCACCACTCTCAACAATAGTACACAAGGGTTCCCTTTTCTTCACATCCTTACTAACACTTATTGGTTGACTTTTTGATAGTAGTTATTCTGACAGGTGAAAGGTGATATCTCACCGTGGTTTTAACTTGCATTTCCCTGATGATTAATGATGTTGAGCATCTTTTCATATGTCTGTTGGCCATCTGTATGTCTTCTTTGGAGAGATGTCTATTCATGTCTTCTGCCCAATTTTCTATCAGATTCTTGTTACTTTTTTGTTGTTCTTGTTGTTATTGAGTTGTATGGGTTCTTTATATAGTTTGGATATTAATGCCTTATCAGATATATCATTTGCAAATATATTTTCCCATTCAGTGAGTTGTCTTTTTTATTTTGTTGTTTTCTTTGCTGTGAAGAAACATGTTCCCATGTCTTCATTGGATATCTGTAGTACAAATATCTTCTCTCACACCATGGGCTGTGATATACATTTCTTAACCTTACAGTCCAATTTATTCTTTTTTTTGTTTGTTTTTATAGTTAAATACTTTGTGTATCTTTGAGAATTTTGCCCATGCCACAGTCATGAAAATATTCCCCTATGTTCTTTTCTAGAAACTTGACCTTTCACATTAGAATTTGCAACCCTCTTAGAATTTATTTTTTTATATGGAGCATGCAGATTTTTTCTCATATAGATATCCAACTTACCTAATACCAGTTATTGAAAAGATCTTTCTTTCATCCACTGCACTGCCAAATCACCTTTGTAATGAATGGGTTCTGGAAATCTAATGTGCAGCATGGTAACTATAGTTAACGATACTGTATTATATATTTGAAATTTGCTTAAGTGTCCTTGTCACATTAAAAAAAAAAAGAAAAAGAAAAAGAAAAAATGGTGCCTATATGAGGTGATGGGTATTTTGCTAGCTCGACTGTGGTGATCGATCATTTCACAATGTCTACATATATCAGAACAACAAGTTGCACCTTAAACATATACAATTTTATTTGTCAATTATATCACAATAAAGATATTAAAAATATATAACTATCCTAGATAATAGATATTATTCAAGTAAAACCCACTGATCCATATTAATCCTAACCTTAGCACTTTACTCTGTGTCCGGTCATTTCATATCACAGGGTAGTCAAGGCAATTAATGGTGATTGAGAAAATAGAAATCAGAATTCAGAGTTCACATGAAACTTGCTAAAATCAGACATCTTTGCAATTTCAATCAATATGTTTCACTTGCCTTTATTTTGATCATTTACACTTACGTTGAAAGGGAACAAAAGTGGGGCCATGTCCCCACATTATTGCTTGTTATTCAGGTCACGGCTGCTGTCAGCTTCACTGAGAAACAGCCGCCCCTCATTCCCCAGCTGTTCTATATTATAACAGTCTGCATACCTTCACTCTGTCTTTTCTTCTAATTTTCACATTCTACTTGCTGCTTCTGAATTTCCTCTGTATAATTTCAGTGTTGTTTTTGGGTGACAAATGAGTGTTCAACTTCTCTTTTTTCATGAGAGTATTATAGTCTGAAAATTCAAGAAATGCCTTAATATCTTTGTGAAACTAATTTTAATACTGTCAAACCCATGGAAAATTTCTTTAGACAAGGGAATAAAGAGAATAAATCTTTGTCAACAGGCTTCTCTGTCCATCAGATTGGAAATTTCATGCTAGCCGCATTTAAAGCCTTGTATGATATTAATACTAATCAGTGTTTATTAACATTCAGACATGTTCACAACTGTTGTAGCAGCTGAGTGCCTCTAAGTTAAATTGATTTTAGTCCTTAGATACCCATTAACAGCACTGCTTTCCATTTAAATAATGGAGCACAGTTGTTTAGAGGTGTTTATGAAATGACATCTATTTGATGTATAAGTAACCTAGACTACAAAGTCTCTGTGTGTATTAGAATGTAAATGATCACCTTCCCTACTTTGATTGCCACATTGCACCTGTGCATTCCCATTTCCAAACCAAACCATAAGAGATCAAAAAGATCTGGAAACACAACAAATACTAAGTTAGAATCTCTCAGCCTAGAGCAGATACATTAAGTGAGATAATGTTCAGATTTGCTTTTAACCAATCCAACCACAAACCCACTAAGGGGACTGTGTGATAATGTAGTGAAAAGACCTCAGGAGGCTTCTTGAATTCGAAGGAAGAAATTTAGAAATTCTGGCTCAATATGCTAGCAACCTGTGTCAGGCACATTTTAGACTTAGAGTTTAGATGCTGACCTGCCTTGTATTGATTTGAGATATTTGATAAAATCAAGCTCCAGAGCTGTAGAGGGATGAGAATATCACCCTCTTGTTTTCTCCTTAAATGGGACATAAAGTTGGGTCATAGATTTGCTGAAACTGACCTGGTCACTGACACCTCTCTCTGATTTTCTGAAGTAGGCACAGAGGAGATAGAAGGATTGACATGATATTCCATGATATTCCCTTCAGGGTACATTTATTTTAAGAATTCTTTTGTTTGTTTGTTTGTTTATTTGGCTCCTGGCAGAGTGTGAGTGCATTGGCCAAGAAAAGCTTCTCTAGGGTGGGGTGGACAGTCAGAAGATACACTCCAAGAAGGTTCCCATCATAACCCAAGCCCAGTTTTAGATGATAATAACCTACTCTCTGAGTTTTATCTTGAGAATTGCATCAGTTTTATTTTAAGTACAACAGCAGGCCCAACAATGTTTTGTTCTTCAATGTTTTATTATTCAAGGTTGAATCACAATGTCCCTTACATAGGTATTACAAAGCAAGTTGATAGTAGTGATTCTGTATTTACCAGGGAGACTGTTCTTGTACCAGATTCTTCTTTGTATAACACTAAGGGGAATGTTTGTACAAGAGGACAGGTTTCTACTGGGCTCCATGTCCAGAGGGTTATCTGGATGCCGTTGTTCTGAGTGTCTCCATTTTACTTTATAGGTAATAATGCTCTGTTTCCACAGATTATAAATTTTTTCAATGTAGTTTGTAAAAAGGAGGCAGATAAATGACTGTAGAACTAAGTAGAAAATGTAAAAGCATGTAGGTCACATTTAGAATAATATAGATAATAGAAAATATGGCAAGAAGTGGAGGTAAGAAAAAACATGATGTGCAATGACATGAGTGCAACAAGAAGGGGTCCAATCAGATTATTCTCACAGGAAGGAAAAGGACAGAAATGCGTCCTCTGGGGGGAAGAATGGAGTTGTTAGTTGTTGGATGGGGGTTTATCTTCATTCTTGTTTCTGCCCTGCTCTTTGCTTAGACCTTTGCTTCTAACAGACTCTAGCCTCTAGGATCTGCACCTTTAATTTCAGGCCTACCTCTGACCCTTCCCTCCACATCTCTCCTGCAGAGTGTCAACTAGCTTGCTTTGTCCCTTGGCCTCTAAACCCTGGCCTCCCTTAGGACAATCCCTCAGACCCACACCAGCAATTTGGGCAGTGGCCATGCCAGCCAAACCACCATTCACTCCCCATAGGAGGTCCTCAGTTCATGATGAAGTCCAAGACCAAAGATTTCTTTCCATAAGCAGTTCACCTTCCACTCGCTGCATCCACCTCCGCGGCGTGCCTCCTCCTCAGTCACTGCGGACTCCGGCAGCTTTTTCGCCGGAGTCCTCGAATTTCCTTTTTTTTTTTAATCCGCTGCATAGGATCACCGGCGTGCCCACCATGTCAGACGTGGCCGTGGATACCAGCTCCAAGATCACCACCAAAGACTTAAAGAGAAGAAGGAAGTTGTGGAGGAGACAGAGAATGGAAGAGATGCACCTGCTAATGGCAACGCTAATGAGGAAAATGGGGAGCAGGAGGCTGACAATGAGGTAAATGAAGAAGAGGAAGAAGGAGGGGAGAAGGAGGAGGAGGAGGAAGGTGATGGTGAGGAAGAGGATGGAGATGAAGATGAGGCGGCTGAGACAGCTATGGTCAAACGGGCAGCTGAAGACGATGAGGACGACACGTTGACACCAAGAAGCAGAAGAAAGATGAGGATGACCAGACAGCAGAAAAGGAAAAGTTAAACTTAAAAAAAGGCCGCCGTGACCTATTCACCTTCCACTTCCCATCTCAGAATCTAAACATGGTCACCTTCCAGCAGAGAGTTCCGACCTCCCGCCGCTGCGGGCAGCGCCACCAGCCGATGACACACGCTCTCCACCACCCACCCAAAACCACACGTGAATTTGCAACAGGGGAGGAAAAAAACCAAAACTTCCAAGGCCCTGCTTTTTTTCTTAAAAGTACTTTAAAAAGGAAAATTTGTTTGTATTTTTTATTTACATTTTATATTTTTGTACATATTGTTAGGGGTCAGTCATTTTTAATGATCTCGGGATGACCAAACCAGCCTTTGGAGCGTTCTCTGTCCTACTTCCGACTTTACTTGCGGTGTGACCATGTTCATTATAATCTCAAAGGAGAGAAAAAACCTTGTAAAAAAAGGCAAAAACAACAACAAAAAACCAATCTTATTCCGAGCATTCCAGTAACTTTCTGTGTATGTACTTAGCTGTACGATAAGTAGCTGGTTTGAATGAGATGGTTAAAAAGGCCAAAGATAAAAGGTTGCTTTTTCCCCCCTTTTTGTTTATGAAGTTGCTGTTTATTTATTTATTTATTTTTGGCCTGTTTGATGTATGTGTGAAACAATGTTGTCCCACCAATAAACCAGAATTTTATTTTGCTGAGTTGTTCTAATGAAAAAACAAACAAACAAGAAGTTCACCATCCAGACTAGGTGACATACACAGAATTCTTATAAGGTATGTGTGTGTGAGTTTTGATTTTGTTGTTGTTGTTTTTAGAAAAGGTGACTTTTTTTTTTAATCCTTGCCAAAGGTTATGTTTATTGGTTTAAGAGAGAGAGACAGAGAGACATTGATCAGTTGCTTACCATACATGCCCCAAGTGGGGTTTGAACCCATAACTCAGGTATGTGCTCTTACCAGGGATTGAACCCGCAACATTTTTAGTGTATGAGACGATGCTCCAAGCAGCTGAGCCACCTGGCCAGGGTTGGAAGTGTGAATTTTGATGAAGAAATGAATCTCCTGGACTATCACTTTAGTATTTTTTGGAGGGACATAATCACATTTTCCCTAGGATTTCTATCTCTATTACAAATTCCCATGATCATGCAAATAGAAAAAGGGAAGGGAGCTGTGGAAGAGTAAATACAAGAGAGAAATTTTCATTCTTGAGGTATGAGTCCTTTGCCCCATAAAGACATAATACTCCCATGTATTTCTTTCTCTAGAAATTGAGAAGGTGCAAGGTAGAAAAGGTTTATTGAAATCTACTTTCTTCAAGTCATATACCGCATATTGAAAAATGTAATGAAAAAAGCATAGTCAGGCAGGTCAAATTCTAGTTCACTCACTCTCTGTGCAGAAACATGGGCAATTTAAATATTGTCAGCCTTAATATTGTTACCTGTGAAAATAAAAATAATAATTCCAATCTAATGGGGTTTTCTGGAATATGTAAGAAAATATACATAAAATCCCTCACATTGAGTCCTGGCCCGAAATGGACACTCAGTTTCCATTCCATTCACCACCTTTGTGGCTGCCAAAAGAGGATGCTAATGCACTTAAATGTATTGTTCCCATTCTTGTGGGGAAAAGTTATCTAAGCATATTAAAATAATCTGAAAATCCCCACTAACTTTTTCCTTGCAAGGTGTCTTTAACAATTAGTGTCTTTCCCTCCAATCTTGAGTCTGAATAATATGGGTATTTCAAAAACTAAAATTGCCTTTAAACTATGTCTACTAAAAAGAGATGGATCTTAGCCCTGGCTGGTTGACTCGGTTGGAACATTGTCCTATATACCAAAAGGTTGCAGGTTCATGTTCCAGTCAGGGCACATACCTAGGTTGCCAGTTTAATCCCTGGTCGGGGCACATATGGGAGGCAATTGATCAATGTAATGTTTCTCTCTCACATTAATGTTTCTCTCTCTCTTGCTCTCTCTTTCTCCTCTCTTTAAAATCAATAAAAACATATCCTTGGATGAGGATTTAAAAACAGTTTTTAAAATAGATGGATCTTAAAAACATGTTCAGAATTTACCTAAAAACAGCATCAAACAGAGAGGAGCGGTAATCTCAGGGAAATACTCGATTAGCTTGAGGCGGCAAAAATTTGGTTAAAGCCAGCTGACATGTCAACCAAACCTTGTGGCCCCTTTCCTCTTATGGCTCTCAGGCTCTCTATGCCTTAATCTCACAGAGGATGTTTCAGTTGGAGGAGGGACTTATTTGTCCCCAGACCACACAGCAAGTCACTGTTTCCATTTTATGTCTCTGGCCTGTACTCCGGGCTTGGTGGACTGGACTTCCCAAATGCAGTCTGCTTTCTTAGCTCCTCTTAACTATTAAGATTTTACAACCTGAAAAGATGTGTTGGCAGGAGGGAGAAGCATCTTTGCATGTCCTCTGCCGTGACTGGGGTGTGGGCTTTTAGCCTCCATTATAATGCACAAGAGCGGCTGAAGAACATCTCCTTCTAAGTGACACACATTGGAAATGGAGAACCAGCCTCCACAGTCATTTGTACAGTCATTTGTATGATTGAATTTCCCATTTTGCGGGAGGCAGATGACATTTTTATCTAAAAACAATTTAGCTTGCTTTCTTTGGGGAAGAGGAGCTAGATCTACCAGCAGAATACAAAATAGGTTATGGAACAAGAGAGAAGGTCTGGATGAGAGGAAATGAAACAAACCAAACAAAGCAGTAAAGTGATGAATTTGCATCCCCCTGGCTTTTGTGCACAATGATAATACAATAACTATTTCTTCCCTCAAATACTTGCTCCCTTAAGTTGGTTTCACCCCAGTGATCATAATAAAGTTTGGGACATCTAAAAGTTTAATTTGTATTTATTATGTGGTTAAATTGCTGGGCAGTTAAACAGTTTGGGAAACAGGATAACTGCCTGGGTGAGAAGTGAGAGCTGTTCTGAGACACTCTGGATGCCCTTACACTGAGCTGTGGGCAAGTTAGACGGGTTGTCCACTAACTGAATTCTAGCTGTATCCAAGCCAGCATTGATGGCATAGTTGTTAATCTGTTGTCACAATGGGTGAGGTGTCAGAGTGTATCTGCTTAGTTGTGACATCTAAATCTAAAAGGCCACTGTGATAGGAAAAGGCTGAGTTTTAAGACAAAGCCCTATATACGGTCCCAAAAAATGGCATACGGAGAGAGAATTATAAGCTTGAACCACCAAATCTAATATTGTTTGCTGAGATTTCTGAGTTATTTATGTTGTCTTGTCCAAATTTCTCTCCTTCTGATCTTCCTCTTTTGGAATTTCCCAGCACTCCTCTTAAGAAGGAAGAAAGCATTTTCATCTGATGTCCCTAGACTGCTTTCTGCATGCCTCTAAACAGTTCACACGGAACCAGAGGGCTGTGTGGATCTCTGCCTGGGAAATTTCTAGGTACCATTCTGACTACATCTTTCTCATAACCTGTTTTATTTTCTTTGTAGTTGAATATGTGTTTGGACATTCTAAGTTAATCCTGGTTTATACATGAACTATTCTAATATTTGAGTTCATTCTTAAGAAAGTGGTTTGAAGTTTAATTGGAAATTAATGGGTTTGCTGATGTGTTAGTGAAAAGGAATAGAGTAACAAGAGCTGTGAGTATAAAATACAACTGTGCTGGGTACAAAGTGGTGTCTAGGAATCCTCTGCAGAGCTGGCATAGAAGTGAAGAGCAGACAACTTCATTGCCACCAGATCTCTAAATTCCCGAGTATATTTTGTCAGGAGTATGTATTAAGTTAATACATGAGGACACAAAAACTATTAACTACAACTTAGTTGTGAACTAGAGCTTCTTTCTCTACTAATGCGACAGAAAATCTGTGAAATTTAGAGATAAATGTGTTATTTGTGATAAAGAACACGTAGCATGTTAGTCACTGGCAGCCACCTCATTACTATGAAGGAAGCCAGCCTGAGGACCAAACTAACACGAGGAGAAAGGCAGAGCCTAGTACCACAGAGAAATGGAGCCAGAGCCCTAATCAAGTCATGCTGGAAATCAACAAACTGTTTATTACACAAGTCAATAAAGCACTTTTTGAAAGAATATAGTCAGACCATTTGCTACCATGGCATTTTTTACTGAGCAGGCCTATGACCTTGTTAAGCATTACTGCCATTTTACTTTACTAAGCTTATGTCCCTAGGACTGGAAATTACTGGAAATCAAGAATAGACCATGACTAACATCTTCCTACAGCCACAGGCAGAAGATAACACTGAAACAAACTGCAGCCTCCTGTTACAATGCCCCAACAGCCCAGGGGCCACACACAGCAACCCCCACCCTTTTTAAATCCAACTGCAATCCAATAAAAGCTCAAAACCCCATCCCTCAGTGCTGGTGGATATCTCCACACCATGCCCCTCTCCCTTCTTGAAGAGTGAATAAAATCTTTACTCTCTACACCTTCATCTATTTGTGAATTCTTTCACAGCCCACATCACTAACCACCCTAACATTTTGATGCTGAAGTCACTCTACATATTTGGTTATTTCCACCCAAACATATCATAATGGACTCAGAATTTGATCTTAGTTTAAGGTGTTGAAAGTAAAAGACTTAAAAAGTGAAAAAATTAGTGAGTGGATATTAGGTAAAAGACAGTGAATATACTTTTATTTTAGGCTGAAAAATTGGCAATCATTGTCATGTGGTAGCAAAATAATTGGTTAAACACAGAGATTGTGACTATGTGCCTACTGAGGCTATAGCACTAGAAAGCCTGGTAAGAAAAATCAGTAAGTTAGAATGCCCTGTGGTCTTCAATAGAATCCTAAAATAGAAAGGCAAGTTTACTTCCAATCAAAGTAGAGGTGTAGGTAAACAGGGCTTGCCTACTTGCACAACCACATCAAAATTAAAACTAAGCTATAGGACAACCATCACTCAGATCTGTCAGAAATCAAGTTGAATGGAAGTCTAACAACTGTGGAAGCAAGGAAACCACAATCATCCAGACTGGCAGGAGGTGCAGAGATGCAGTGATGAGGAACAGGCTCACTATGCCCGCATGTGGTGGATAAAAATTCAGGAGGGTTATCTCAGAAGTGAGGGGTCCCAGCCCACACCTGGCCCCTAGCCCAGGGTTCTAGTGACAGGAATATAAGTCCCCATAACTTCTGACTGCAAAAACCAGCAGAGATTGAGTCAGTGGAAGAAACTTCTGAATTCCCAAGCAGTTTCTCTTAAAAAACCTGCACACGGATTTACTGACTCACTCCCTCTAAGCTCCAGCACTGGGGTAGCAGCTTGAAAGGCACCAGTAGCATACAAGGAGGAATTGAAGTGTCTGGCATCATGGCAAGAGCTGGGAGACAGCTTTCTCCCAGACAGAATGGTGAACAGAGGTCATTGTGCATTTTCTGAGCCCTCCTCTCACAGAGCCACAGAGCTGGCAGACAGGTGCCATATCTGAGACTCCATCAACCTGGCTAACACTGTTTGCCCCACCCCTGAGGCTCCCCAACCTAACTTATGGGCCCACCCAATCTGTTAACTGTGGCTTTCCCATTTGAATGGCCTGACTTGAAGCATGCTTCACATCTTCCTAAATCCTCTCAAACAAAGAACAGCCAGCCTCAGTGAGCTACCCTCACTACCATACCTCTTGCTTAGTGCCCCAGGACTGGCACTAGCATCAGCCAGCCTACATTCACAGCTTGGCTTCGCCTAGGGACCTCCAAGCCCAACACAAGTAGCAGACATCTGTAGATTGTATTTTACCTCATGCAGTGTGGCCTTGGAAAGAACACAGGTAGTGGCTGACCTTGGTCTGCACCACCCAAGAAACCCCAGAGCTTGTGCACCTGCTGGTTAGCTACAGCCCACTTCAGAGCACCACTACCCTGCCCCTGCACAGTTGATCCTCCACTGAGGCAGAGGTTGGGGGTTAGTGGTCACAGCCAGTCCTTGCAAATGACTGGCTTGCCAACAGCAACCAAGGCTCAACTACAAGAGGAGGGTGTACTCAGCCCACATGAAAGGTACACCTCAAGTACCCAGCTTGGGTGATAGAGGTGTGCCACTGGACCCTAAAGAACATCTACTACATTAGGCCATGCTACCAAGACAGAGAGTCATAGCAGTTCTACCTAATACATAGAAACAAACACAGGGAGGCTGCCAAAATGAGGAGGCAAAGAAACATGGCCCAAATGAAGGAACAGATTAAAAAAGAACTAAACAAAATGAAGATAAACAATCTATTAGGTGCAGAGTTCAAAACACTG
This sequence comes from Furipterus horrens, assembly GCF_987537825.1. Lineage (NCBI taxonomy): Eukaryota > Metazoa > Chordata > Mammalia > Chiroptera > Furipteridae > Furipterus > Furipterus horrens. The sequence goes on from NW_028327175.1 coordinate 74,586,606, forward strand.
GTCATAGGGATGCTCAAGGATTTTAGTGAGGACCCCAGCAGCATAAAAAAGATCCAGTCAGAAATGAAGGATATACTAATTGAAATAAAGAACAATTTACAGGAAAACAACAGTCAAATGGATGAAGCTGGGAATCAAACCAATGATTTGGAATATAAGGAAACAAACAAAAAAAATCAGGACAACGAGAAGAAAAAATACAAAAACATGAGGACAGTGCAACCTCTGGGACAACTTCAACTTCCAGCATTCTAACATTTGCACTATAGGGGTGCCAGATGGAGAAGAGAAAGAGCAAGAAATTGGAAATCTATTTGAAAAAAAATAACGAAAGAAAAGTTTCCTAATTTGGTGAAGGAAATAGACATACAAGTCCAGGAAACACAGAGTTCCAAACAATTTGGACCCAAAGAGGCCCACTCCAAGAGCATCATAATTAAAATGCCAAAGTTTAAAGATAAAAAGAAAATCTTAAAAGCAACAAGAGAAAATCAGTTAGTTACCTACAGGAGAGTTCCCATAAGACTGTCAGCTCATTTCTCAGAAGAAAGTTTGCAATCTAGAAGGGATTGGCAAGAAATATTCCAAGTCATGAAATGCAGGGACCTACAACTAAGATTGCTCTATCCAGCAAAGCTACCATTTAGAATTAAGGGCAGATAAAGAGCTTCCCAGACAAGAAGAAACTAAAAGAGTTCATTATCACCAAACCATTATTATAACAAATGTTAAAGAGAGCCCTGGCTGCTGTGGTTCAGTGGATTGAGTGTTGGCCTGTGAACCAAGTGTTGCTGGTTTGATTCCCAGTCAGGGCACATGACTAGGTTGCACATCAGGTCCCCAGTTGGGGACGCAAGTGAGAGGCAACCACACAGTGATGTTTCTCTCCCTCTCTTTCTCCTTTCCCCCCTCTCTAAAAACCAACCAACCAACAAACAAATAAATAATTTTTTAAAAAGAAATGTTAAAGGGAATTATTTAAGAAAAAGAAGATCAAAATTATAAAATGACAATAAATACACCCCTATCAACAATAGAATATAGAAAACAAACTAAGAAGAACAGAGACAGAATCATGGATATGGGGAACATTTTGATGATTGCCAGATGGGAGGGGACTGTGGGGGAATGGGTGAAGAGGTGAGGGGATTAAGAAATACAAATAAGTAGTTACAGAATAGCCATGGGATGTAAAGTACAGTAAAGGAAGTGGAGCACAACCAAGAATACTCTACCCAGCAAGACTCTCATTCAAAATAGAAGGTGAAATAAGGAGTTTCTCAGACAAAGGAAGACTGAAAGAATACATCTCCACCAAACCAGCATTGCAAGAGATGCTAAAGGGACTGTTCTAAGAAAAAAGGAAAAAACAAGAGAGGAGAGGAACAGAGGTACAAAGGGAAATGAATAAATACACGTCAATAATAACCTTAAATGTAAATGGATTAAATGCTCCAATTAAAAGACATAGGGTAACGGAATGGATAAGAAAACAGGATCCACATATTTGCTGTCTACAAGAAACACACCTGAAAACAAAAGATTTACACAGACTGAAAGTAAAGGGATATAAAAAAATATTCCAAGCAAACGGACCGGAAAAAAAAGCCGGGGTAGCAGTTCTCATATCAGACAAAATGGATTTCAAAGCAAGGACAATAAAAAGAGACAAAGAAGGACATTTCATAATACTTAAAGGAACAATCCATCAAGAAGATATGACTTTGATAAACATATATGCACCCAACATAGGAGCACCCAAATACATAAAGCAAATACTAGAAGACCACAAAAAGGATATCAACAACAACACACTCATAGTAGGGGACTTCAACACTCCATTATCAACAATAGACAGATCATCAAAGCAAAGAAACACCAAGGATATACAGGCATTGAACAACACACTAAACCACATGGATCTAACTGATATATATAGAACTTTTCACCCCAAAGAAGCAAAATATACATTCTTTTCAAGTGCACATGGGACATTTTCAAAGATAGACCACATGATAGGTCACAAAACAAGCCTCAACAAATTCAAGAAAATTGAAATCATATCAAGCATCTTTTCAGATCACAATGCCTTGAAACTAGAAATCAACCTCAGAAAAAAAAATCAAAGACACCCAAACCCATGGAGATTGAATAACATGCTATTAAATAATGAATGGGTTAACAATGACATCAAAGAAGAAATCGAGAAATTTCTAGAAACTAATGATAATGAGCACACAACAACCCAAAACCTGTGGGACACAGCAAAAGCAGTCCTGAGAGGAAAGTTTATAGCAATACAGGCATATCTGAAAAGGCTAGAAGAATCTCAAATAAAAAACCTAACCACAGTGCTACAAGAACTAGAACAACAACAACAAACAAAGCCTAGGGCAAGAAGAAGGAATGAAATCATCAAGATCAGAGCAGAACTAAATGACATAGAGACTAAACAAACAATCCAAAAGATCAACAAAACTAGGAGCTGGTTCTTCGAAAAAATCAACAAAATCGACAAGCCTCTAGCCAGTCTAATCAAGAAAAAAAGAGAGAAGACACAAATAAACAAAATCAGAAATGAAAGAGGAGAAATCACGACTGATACCTCAGAAATACAAATGATAGTTAGAAATTACTTCAGACAACTGTATGACAAGAAATTTGACAATCTAGAAGAAATGGACAAATTTCTAGAAACATACAACCTTCCAAAACTGAATCAAGAAGAAGTGGAAAGTCTCAACAAACCAATAACAAAAAAGGAAATTGAAACAGTAATCCAAAATCTCCCGGCACACAAAAGCCCTGGACCGGATGGCTTCACAGGCGAATTCTACAAAACATTCAGGGAAGAACTAACTCCTATCCTCCTCAAACTGTTCCAAAAAATCCAAGAAGAGGGGAAAATCCCAAACTCTTTCTATGAAGCCAGTATTATCCTAATCCCCAAACCAGGTCAAGACACAACAAAGAAAGAAAACTACAGGCCAATATCACTGATGAACATCGATGCTAAAATCCTCAATAAAATATTGGCAAACAGGATCCAGCAATACATCAAAAAGATCATACATCATGATCAAGTGGGCTTCATTCCAGGGATGCAAGGATGGTTTAATATTTGCAAATCAATAAATATAATACATCACCTAAACAGAATGAAAGACAAAAATCACATGATCATTTCAATAGATGCAGAAAAAGCATTTGATAAAGTACAACACCCATTTATGATGAAAACACTCAACAAAATGGGAATAAAGGGAGCATATCTTAACATAATTAAGGCTATATATGAGAAGCCTGAGACCAACATCATACTCAATGGACAAAAACTGAAAGCATTCCCCCTGAACTCAGGAACTAGACAAGGTTGTCCACTCTCTCCACTCCTTTTCAACATAGTGTTGGAAGTCCTAGCCACAGCAATCAGACAAGAAAAAGAAATAAAAGGCATCCAAATTGGGAAAGAGGAAGTAAAACTTTCATTATATGCAGATGACATGATAGTATACCTAGAAAATCCTATAAACTCCACTAAAAGACTACTCGATATAATAAGTGAATTTGGCAAAATCGCAGGGTACAAAATAAATATACAGAAATCTAAGGCATTTCTGTACACCAACAATAAAATAGCAGAGACAGAGACAAAAAAGAAAATACCATTTACTATAGCAACAAGAAAAATAAAGTACCTAGGAGTAAACTTAACCAAAGAGATAAAAGACCTGTATTCTGAAAATTACATAACATTGAAGAAAGAAATTAAGGAAGAAACAAATAAATGGAAGCAAATACCATGTTCTTGGATGGGAAGAATCAACACCATCAAAATGGTCATACTACCCAAAGCAATTTACAGATTCAATGCAATCCCTATTAAAATACCAATGACATATTTCACAGACCTAGAACAAATACTCCATAAATTCATATGGAACCAAAAAAGACCCCGAATAGCAAAAGCAATCTTGAGACAGAAGAACACAGCAGGAGGAATCACAACACCAGATATCAAACAATACTACAAAGCCACTGTAATCAAAACAGTATGGTACTGGCATAAGAACAGACATACAGATCAGTGGAACAGAATAGAGAGTCCAGAAATAAACCCAGGCCTCTATGGTCAACTAATCTTTGATAAAGGAGGAAGGAACATAAAATGGAGTGAGAAGAGCCTCTTTAACAAATGGTGCTGGGAGAACTGGATAGGGACCTGCAAAAAAATGAAACTAGACCACCAACTTACACCACACACAAGAATAAACTCAAGATGGATCAAAGACTTAAATGTAAGCTGTGACACCATAAAAGTCCTAGAGGAAAACATAGGCAAGAAAATATCAGATATCTCACATAACAATCTCTTCACGGATACATCTCCTAAAGCAAGAGAAATAAAGGAAAAAATAAATAAATGGGATTACATCAAACTGAAGAGTTTCTGCTCAGCAAAAGAAAACATCAGCAAGATGAAAAGGAAACCAACCATATGGGAAAACATATTTGCCAATGACATCACAGACAGGGGACTGATTTCCAAAATATATAAAGAGCTGATACAACTAAACATCAAGAAAACAAACAACCCAATTAAAAAATGGGCAAGGGACCTGAACAAACACTTCTCCGAAGAGGACATACAGAAGGTCCATAGACACACGAAAAAATGCTCAACATCATTAGCCATCAGGGAGATGCAAATAAAAACCACAATGAGATACCATTTTACACCAGTCAGAATGGCCATCATCAACAAATCAACAAGCAACAAGTGCTGGCGAGGATGTGGAGAAACGGGAACCCTACTGCACTGTTGGTGGGAATGCAGACTGGTGCAGCCACTATGGAGAACAGTATGGAATTACCTCAAAAGATTAAAAATGGAACTGCCTTTTGAACCAGCAACTCCACTACTAGGATTATACCCGAAGAATCTTGAAACACCAATTCAAAAGAACTTATGCACTCCTATGTTCATTGCAGCACTGTTTACAATAGCTAAGTGCTGGAAACAACCTAAGTGCCCATCTGTAGATGAGTGGATCAAAAAACTGTGGTACATTTACACAATGGAATACTATGCAGCAGAAAGAAAGAAGGAACTCCTGCCATTTGCAACAACATGGATGGAACTAGAGAGAATTATGCTTAGTGAAATAAGCCAGGCAAAGAAAGAAAAATACCATATGATATCACCTAATACAGGAAACTAAAGAACAACACAAACAAAGGAACTAAATAGAACAAAGAGCAGAATAGCAGTCAATAGGGGGGAGGGGAGAGGGAGAGAAGGGGGATAAGTAAGGGAAGGGATTAGTCAAAGAACCCGTATAAAAGACTCATGGACATGGACAACGGGGAGGGATATGACTGCGGGAGAGGGGGTGGGTTGGGTGGGGGAGAGAAATTAGGGGAAAAGGGGACAACTGTAATTGAAAAACCAAAATTTAAAAAATAAATAAATAAATAAATAAACTTTAAAAAAAAAAAAAAAAGGAATTGGAGCAGCCAAAAAACTTATATGCATGACCCATGGACATGAACAATGGTGTCGGGATTGCCTGAGAAAGAAAGTGGGAGGTGCTGGGTGGAGGGAGGTAAAGGAGGAAAGATTGGGACAACTGTAAAAGCACAATTAATGAAATATAATTTAAAAAGGCAAGTTTAGGCTTAAGGAGACTTATAAAAACACAAAGAAAAAGAAAGTATGTATTTTCCAAAAAGGCTTTTTCACTGCTGAAAAAACCTACAGAATTACTTAGAAAAGGATGCAACCCTGATTGAACCTCACCTATACCCCCAACTATGACTGATAAAACTATAAATTCCCCTTCTATGCTTAAACAAGTTGAGTTGGGTTTTCAGGTTTTTTTACAGTTACTTATCTTCCATTGAATTTTTAAAAAGATTTTATTTATTCATTTTTAGAGAGAGGGAAAGGAAAGGAGAAAGAGAGGGAGAAAAACATCAATGTGAGAACGAATCATTGATCAGTTGCTTCTCATATGCATCCCATCCGGGCATGGAACCCACTACCCAGGCATGTGCTCTGACCAGGAATTGAACTGGCAACCTTATGGTTTGTGAAATGACACCCTACCAACTAAGCCACACCAGTCAGGGCTTCCATTGAATTTTTACTTACCCTTATCACTGTCTTTAAAATAATGCAACAATGCCTAAAATGTGTTGCTGTTGTTCTTTATCCTTTATTCCATTTTATTGTTTTTGCCTCCTCCATGAGATTCAAGATTTGAATATTCTTTTGAATGTCTGGCTTCTGCCTAATCTGAAAGATGAATATACTAAATCTATACTATTTGAGTATGGTGATTTCTTAAAAGTATATGATCTCAGATCAAGATTTAGAAAATAAACCTGAGTGTGCTTTAGCAATTCTTCCATGATAAGATGGAATCTTTCTGTCACATTGGTAGAGACAAAAACTCTAGATCACTATTAAGTTGCAGTTAATAGTTCCCATGTCCCATGTACCAACTCAACCCATACTCCTGACAAAATGTCAATGTCTCACAAAGTGAGGAGGTAGGAAATCTCAGTCCACTTATCTTTCACAGGCATTTTATTTCAGGTTATTTTACATCAAACAAAATTTTCTCTTACCAAACTCTGAGCCCTGTTTCTCTTTCTCTCACCCTCAAGTAGAACAATTTTCTTATTTCCAGATTGACGTCTGAGAGCAAGGAAGGTGCATGATTATTGGTAAAAATGGAAAATCTTGGGAAAGGGTCTGTGTCAGGAAAGAACACACTATTGTGTTCTTTCTTTTTTTATGATTTCATTCCTGCTCTTAGGGGTGTCAGAAGAAAGAGAAACAAGTCATCTTTCAAAGAAGAAACAGTTGTTGGGAGGATGCTACCACCATCCTTACACATATACCTGGGACTTTAGAGATCTGGTGACAATGGAGATTTCCTAGAAAAATCATCCTGTCAGCCAGATGTAAGATTTACTTAAATTATGTAAATAATAGCAAAATTGCCATTACACACAAGGTCTACTTTTAGGAACCTTGACTGCCATTCCCAAGGGGATGTCTCCATTTATCGTAAACCCCTGATGTGTTGTTGGTGACAAGTACAGAATGAATACTTCCCGAGTCCTATTTCTAACCAGCTATAAATATGGACAATCTTGAAGCCAGTTTTTGAGAGTCTTCTCATTGAACTTTCTAGCCAGCTGACTGCCTTATTACAGTCGAAAATGTGGAACACATTTATCTCTACATTCCTGAAGAGTGATCATTAGTTGACTATAAATAACTGGTAGACAACTGTCCACTGGAAGCACAAGGAAGATTAGCTTGGTAACTAATGTGACAGAGAAGAAATAGAAATGGATAATTTCTTCCTTCTTCTTGGTATAAATATAGAGAAATGAAATAATTTCACAATGCCTTAGAAATAAAAGAATGCCTTCTAAAAAACAAGGCAATAAAATCATGTATCACTTTGGGAGAAAGTAGACTCAGAATCACACCATCTTGCAGCATAACTACAAATAAGAAACTCAGATCATTTCTAATAGAAACACATGGTATACAGCATTACCGTCATGAATCCTGTTGCCTGGGACAGATGAAGGATCTAAAGTATTGATTCTGGCAACACTTACATGACTTTCCATTACAGCAAAGTTACTGAAGTGGAAACATGGACTGCCACTTTGCAAAAAGGATAATCTCAAAAATATGGCCATTTTAAGAATAAGAACATACAGATATTGGACTCTTTAGTTTTTGTCCATTATTGCTAGATTCCTCAGAATTTACAAAGACAAAACAAAACTTTGTTAGCATTTACTAAGATGGAAAAAATAAGAATATCCTATCTGTTCTGTAAGAATAATCATTGAGAAAAATGCAATTGAGAGAGCTTGTGGGGAAAATTTGATGTTCTGTAAATAGATCTAGTAAGCCTAAAAAAGGAAGTTCTAGAACATAAAAGGAAGCTTATAATATTAAGAACAGCTGACATGCCTTGTCTAAAATTATCAGAAACTTATATACTGTGAGCTCCATAGCTTATCACTGAAAATGTGATAGCCTCCTATTAATTAAATAATGAGCATTTATTGTTAATTTCAAACACTAAATTGTTTTTTTGTGACTTTTAGAAGCAAAATGCATTTATGAGAAAATTATGAAAATTAAAAATCAATATAATTTTAAATGTTGAACCAAAGAAACCATTTATTTATGAAATTAAGGGTTTTCTTTTAACAGGTGTCACATTTTAAATGCATGCATATTGTATTTTTCTTATTGTCAGAGATTGGTATGAATTTCTAAGACTCATGACTAGAAGGTGGCAGAAGTGAGCATTTCCTCAGATGATTCATAATCATCTAAAAAAAATATTGTAGACAGGGGTCAAAGTAAAAAACAAACAAACCAGAAGCATATGACTTTGGCAATAATCATGGAGAGATAATGGATATGACCAAAGCTAGAGCATTAATAGAAAGACTGTGGGAAACATGGTAACAGGTCATACAGAGGCTTCTGATCCACATACACCTGTGGTGACAAGAGAGATAATGAGTTGATTTCAGGAGTAAGTGAAATAAACCATGGAACAGTCGCCCTTGAAGAGATATTCAGTGAGCTCCCCCACTTCCATCTGACAGGCAGTACAAGGTGGGCTAGAGGATTAGTGCAGCGTCACAGCATCTTTCCAGCTCCTTCTGGCTGATGACCACTCACAGGTGAGAGCTTCTCTAATTGTTCTCACCATCATAAACACAAAATCTTTGAAGACCTTGCCCCTAGAAAAGAAGCATAGCTTCAGTCTCATTTTCTGTCTTCATTTTGTGTCTTTTTTAAAGCAGCTTCACATCTGTAATATAGAAAATCCAAAGTAACAGAGTTTTTCATATGACTTGTATTTTGGATGAGCCCACAGAACATCTGGTGAATTTTAGAGTTCCAGAATATTTGCATTTACAAGGCCTTAGAGAATGTATGGAAGCATATCCCTGCTTTGAAATGAAAGGGGCTGTTTTCACAGGCTGTGCCAATGGCCAGAATGTCACCTGCAGCTAAGTAGCTGCAGAGCAGGGTGCCAGGTATCCTCTCCTCCACTCTGACACTACTTCTACTGTTCCCTACTTCCTCTCTTGCTCCCAGTTTCTTCCTTAACAAGAAAAATGAAAGAGAAACTGGAAGTTCTCATTGACCTACAGAAATATTTGATTTTGCTAATACATAAAGCCTTTTAATTGTCTGACATTTTTACCAAAAATAGGTAGTGTTTTTTCAGGAAAATCATCATTCAGGCATATACGGCACTAGTCCAGCCTGCTCATTTAAAAATGATCATTATGCATGGACTGATGTGGAACTGCACTTTAAGAACCAGCCAGGAAAAGTGATTTTCTTCCATGGATGCAGTCATTCAGCAAATATGTATTGAGGACTTACTCCCTGTCAGAAGTGAAAACACAAGTCCTTTCCTTAAGCAGCTTATAGTCTAGTGGGAAAGAAAAATCTATATCAAACTTAAGTACACTTCCATGTTATGGGTGCTATGCCACAACCACTGTACAATACAATAACATAGCACAATTGTTAGGCGTGTGGACGCTTGACTCACCACTAGGGGGAGTATCTCACTTCTGGCAGTTCTTAAAAAACTACCTAAACTTTCAGAACTTCAACTTCCTCGTTTTTAAACTGGAGATAAATAATAGTTCCTATCGTACAGTATGTTATAAGGATTAATTAAGACATAACTTGTAATATTACTGGTACATAGTAAATGCTCAATAAATGTTAGCGATTATGATTCTATAGTAGAAACACAAAAGAGGCAATGTTTTATTTGACATATGAGGATCTAAAGATGCTTCATGGAAAGGCTCTAGCTGAGTCTTGAAAATGAACTAAATTTTTGCCAGGTAATTGTGGGAGTAATAGATTCTGGGCAAAAAGAGTTACATGACTAGGGTGCTAAAAAGAGGACACAGCCTGACACATTGGAGAATCTTTCAGCCATAGAGAGTGGCCAGTGCTCACAATGAGGCCTGGCTGCCCTGCACACAAGACCAGGTAGGGAGGGGAGCTGCGGAGGGAGCTCAAGGAGAATGCTACGAAGGAGGACCTGGTTCTGTCCTATTCTTCTGCCCTTAGCCAGATACTCCTATGCTTTGGCCTTAAGTTTTTTATTTGAGAATTAAGGTGGTAAAACTAGATGACCCCCACGCTCCGTCCTTGCTGCAAACTATGTAGTTTTAACTGAGGATCTAATCAGGTCAAGCCACCAGATTTATCTTGCATTCTGCGCAAAACCAGAGTGTTATGTGTCTTTCAAACTTGTGAACTTGTTGCAATGTGTTCAAATGCGTCTACTTTTGTCATTTTGCAATTTTTCAGTAAATGAACACTGGACACTGCTAAATGGCTATGAATTGACTTTTACCTCAAGGCTAAAAATGATTCTACACAGCCTAAAACTTAAAATATATATATTTAAAGAAAGTAAAATTATGCCAAGGCAGATAAAATGATATTAAGGGAAAGTGAAATATGCCAAAAATGGAGAAACATCCCCTGAAGACTTAATACAGTCTTTCTTGGAGCCTTTGGAAGCTTTTCTGTATCAGAAGTCTTATACTGAAGATGCTGATAATTTGGGAAGGATTGTGGACTTTGTCTAACTGCTTCCTCACTCAAGTGAGTTTGGAAGCTCCTAATAAGATAACTTACATAAAAGATGTGTGCATGGCAGAAACTATCACAAACTTGGTTAGTCCTCATTGGCATTGACTTGGTGTGAGAGTGAGAACCTTCCTTATTTTCAAAAGCTCAGGTGAGTGTCATGTTTAAATGTAGGATTCATTCATCATGAAAGCTACCCCAGGAAAGAAACTGCATAGATTAGAATCTCAAGAGATAATTCTCTACCCTAATCCAGGGGCATTATTTCTCCTTCACTGTACCAAGATTAAAATTTTGCTATAATTTCAGGTTCAGGAGAAAGGACTTATTGGGAGTAAATGTTTATGGCTCTAATGACTGGCACATGAAATTTTGTTAAAATTAAATTAATTTTGTGTAGTGGTTTTCCAAAATATTTTTAGAAAAACTACTATTCTGAAGTTTTAGTGGCTCTTCAGTGGTTCTGGGATTTTTCTTAAATTTCATTCATAAAGTAGTTTTAATTTTAATAAAATACATGTGTTAAATATCAATCCCTAAGAAACAACAAAAAATATTGATTTAAATTCTTACTGGTTAATTTAATGAGTAATTATTACAAATTAGGATTTAGAAAAGAAAGGATTTATTAAGGAAGAAAACCCTTTACTTGTTGTTCTACAATTGGAATCAACCATCCCATTTCTCTGCTTTTCTTTTCAGCAGTATTTATTGAAAGAATTCAAATTCTGTGATTACATCTCCTAAAACCCTGTGCTCTCTTCGACCCACTCCAATCAGGGTTCAGTACTGTCCATGTCACCAAAGCATGATGCCACTGCCTTGACCAAACTGAGCCAGCCAAAATTGGGGTCTTTTGGGGGGGGGGGCTCTTATTTCATTCTCAGTGGCCAGTTCCTCCTCGGTTTGGCGCCTAAATATTGGGCAGATGAGCACTCCCTCCCCTGCTCCTCCCATCTTCTCTTCTTAGGAGATTATCTTTATTCAGTCCTATGGTCTTAAATGGTATCTACATGCTCATAACTAACCCCTACCTTTAGTTTCAGGTGTGTGTATTAAGCCACTCGGTATCTCCACTGGGAAGTCTAACAGATCTCATATTTAACGTGCCTAAAATAAAACTCATGTTCTTCTCCCCTCACCCAATTCCTTGCACATTCTGTCCTAGCTTGATAAATGACTTCACTGTATGCCCAGTTACTCAGACTAAAAACATGGGAGTCATCCTTGACTCCTGTTTCGTTTACTTCCCATAGCTGATTTATCAGCAGGTTCTATCAACTTTATCTCCAAAATATACCTCTCTCCAACCCTGCTGCTGCTATTATAGACCAAATAACCATAATTTCTCCAGGGATCCTGCTCCAGCTTCCTGCTTTCACTCTGTCCTGCTTTCCCAACAATTCATTCTCCATACCACAGCTCAGGATTTTAGACTGGCTGTTTAGTTGTAGGAGGATATCCCTGGCATTACAGGATGTTCAGCAGCATTCCTGGCCTCTACCCACTAGGTGTCAGTAGTACACCCCAGTTGTGACAACTAAGTGTCCAGACATTGCCAAATGTCCCCTGGGGAAGTAAAATTGCTTGCTGTTGAAGAACCACTGCTATAGCCAGAACAATATTTATTTTAAAGAATGAGTCGTAATTAATAATAATAACAAATATTACAATACAAAATAAAACAATAAAAAATAAAGTCACTTTTCTACTTTAGATCCGCCAGTGACTCCCCCAGTTTTTACCTTGTCTAGGAAGGCTGTGTCAACTTCTCTGACTTTAAGGCCCCTGATGACCTCGTTTCTGTTTCTCATAAATTAAGCTTATTCTCAACTCAAGGCATTTTACTATTCTTTCTATCTAGGATGCCTCACCCCTAACTCCTTACCTTCTGTACGGCTGCTGTTTTCCATGGTCCATATTCTTCCCAAATCTTTTTCTCACCACTCTACTTTACACTGTGAGTCCCCACTTCACATTTTCACATCTGTTTTCCTCATAGCATCTACAGTTACCTGACGCCCCTAGTCTGTTGTGCTCCCCCTGCTACATCTTCAGTATCAGGCACACAGTAGATGCCTGAGAAATACTCACTGAGTTTTAAAATTCTTCATGTCTTGGATTAGCTTACTGATGTGTTTATATGTGAAGCTTTGCCATCTAATGTTTGCAGGTGTTTTTAATAGAACGGGGCACCAGTCACACAGAGCTCAAATGGATTCCTGTATCGACATCATGTGTTTCATGGGACAAATGTGGAGAGTGCCCCTTTTTTGTAAGGAAAAGCTGTTAACCTGATTGGATTATGCTTGGAGCCCAAATGCCAATAAACAAAGTTTGGCAAAGTTAACATCAAACTCATCTTTTCATCTGTGCTGAAACCCATTCCCAGAGGTGAAAGCCTAATGAATCTATCTCCTGTGCCATGGAGCCTTCTGTCTGATGTAAGCTTTGTCAGGGGAATGAGGTATTGACGTTTTAATGTCTGTGGATTATGGTAATGCGCTTAACTATATTGATCTGTTCAGCATTCTGTACTTGCTTTGGCTGCCATCCCAAAAACTCCAAGAGAAGGAAGTGTCCAGATGGTCATAACATGGGCTCTGAAAAGGGTTCAAAGAAGTAGCACATCAATTGAATTAACAAAATATTACACATCAAATTTTGACACCTCACTTAAGCCACAAACCTAATGGGAAGGAGCTTAATGAGCTAAATTAATCCTACCACTGACAAAAATCCGTGTGTGTGAGAAGAATGAGAACTTCCCAGCTGACACGCAGTTTGGGAGGGACAGAAAGGTAAGTTTCCTCGGGTAAGCCCTTTGGCTCTGCCATTCAGGCAAGGACCTCAGAAGTATTTCAGGAATGAGTCACACAGACAGGGTTGGCACAGAGCCCTGGGGGTCTTAGTGGGCCTGGTAATAGAACCAAGACAAGAATCAGTAAAATGAAAAGTACTCAGGTTCTGAAGTTGGGCAGGCCTGGGTTAACACCCCCAGCTCCATCTCTGACCAGTAATTTCTTAGTTGCATACCTATCTGTGGGTTGTTTTATTTTCCTGTGCTTTCATTTTTTAACCTATAAAAGAGGAAAATGATGTTTTTCTCTCTCTCATAAGATGGTAAAATAAAATGTGCTAAATTGAATGAAGTACCTGGGCCAGAATAGGCACATTAGTTCTCCTCTTCCCTCTTCTCTGTTTCCTACCATACTCTGTAGTGTCTGCTCTAATTAAAACTCCATTTATGTGCATTACCTACATGACCTTGAAATCAACAGACACTTTCAGAGAGGGAGCCCAGAATCACTCCCGTGTTCTCAGCAGCTTCTGTCAACTGCCTCAGAGGAAAGATTAGCTTGCCTGAGTTGCTGACATTGAGTTACCCTCTGCTCTCTAAAGGGGAACTAAAGGTTGGCAGGAGCTGTTGGGGGACAGGAGGGAGTGCTTGGGGAGGCATCTGTGCCCACTACCCCAGATTGCTAACCTGCAGGAGAAGAGCAGGGAACAGCAGACCCCTGTCCTGCCAGGCTGATTCTCATCACAGATGCCACAGACACTTTACAGTCATTATAATAAAAGCTGACTCTGCCAGCCCTGGCTTCATAAAATGAGGGAATAAACAAAGGCTAGCAGATTAAATAACACAGGAGATTTCATATTCAAGTTTGAGAATTTAGTAGAAACTGAGAGCCTAATAAATAAAAAGGACTGCGATAGCCTTTAATAAAGCAAACAGACCAAGGAGTCATTCATTTACTGTATGAAGGATTTGTTTTCCAGGGCAATCATGCAAAAAGGCTTAGCTTATCCTGCAGATGAAAAACTGGTCTGACCCTATCCTGCCCAGCTGAATGAAGTCTGCAAACAAGATTTTCAAAGTGCTCTTTTTCAATTAATGTTTTAATATTTTGAGCCTTTTCATGGAAATTATAGCATTAGCTGTTCAAGATGACTTAAGCAACTGCCTGATTTACAAATGCATCCAAGCAATGGCAATGGCCTTTGCAAATTTGATTTTAAAAATAATTCATATGGTGACTTTATAATGTACTCAAGTGCTTCACATATGCCCCCTTCCAGCCTCATTTAAAGTACAGATTTTCAGAGCCTAGTGCACATTTCAATTCTTTTTTTCATACTTTTTCTCCTTCCCTTTTGGATAACTTCAACACTGCTTTAATTTATCAGGATAATGAAAAGAGAACCATAAGGCTCAAGATGAGATGTCAATCATCAAGGCCTCCTTCACACTGAGTTTCAGATTCTCACCAAATCTCCAACCATCTCTCATCTTTACATTTTCATTGTTGCTATAGCCTCTTGCTGTTTTCATCTACTCTATAAATTGTGGTCAAGGTGTTCTTCTTAAACCATTGCTCATACCACATTATTCCCTGTTCATAAAATATAAAGCATCCTGCTGCCTCTAGTCCAGTGATTTTTCAACTGGTGTGCTACATGATTTTTTAAAACATGCAACACCTGACTATTTAGTCAGGGGCAGTGACCTCTTTTCCCTTAGACTGTCAATTAAAAAAATGACAACAGCCAGCACAACAATGGCCATCCAGTGTGAATGAATCAAAATTATACCTTTTTCTTTTTTTTTGTCAGGTTGGCAAAATATATATATATATATACTTTTGATGTACTGAAGAGCTTTATTAATTAATTTATGTGTGCCATGAGATGAAAAAGGTTGAAAATTGCTGCTCTAGTCCAAACTTTCAAATCCTCAGTCTGTCATTTCTCTCACCCCCATTTTTAAAAATAGACTATTTTATGGCCCTGGCTGGGAAGCTCAGTTAGTTAGAGTGTGGTTCTGATATGCCAAGGTCGCAAATTCAATCCCCTGTCAGGGCACATACAAATATCAGCCAATGAATGCGTAAATAATTGGAACAACAAACTGATGTTTCTCTCTCTCTCTCTCTCTCTTCCTTCCTCTCTCTAAAATCAATGAATAAAAATTTAAAAATAGACTTTTGTAGACTACTTTTGGGATTGCAGCAAAAATGAGAAGAAAGTATAGAGTTCCTATATACTTGTACTCCTTGTCCCTGCAGATACACAGCCTCCCCCACTATCAATCTCCTGCACCAGAACGATACATTTATTATAATTGATGAACCTACACTGACACACCGTTATCACCCAAAGTCCATAGTTTACATTAGGATTCACTCTTGGTGTTGTACACTTGGGTTTTTGTAACGGGGGTGGTAGGGTTTGGCCAGATCGCTGGGAAGCGGGGGAACTCCAATCTGGTGCTAGAGGCTGTACTCCCCAGAGAAGGGAGAAGTCAGAGGAAACCCCAGGGTGGCAGATTGAAGCCAGCACAGTGATTCCATCCCTCAGGGAAAGATAAACAACTAGCAAGTCAGTGGGTGTTGCTCTGGCAACCGAGCAGTGTCATGACATAGCAGAAGGAAACTTAGAGAGACACGTGGCTAGTGGAATGTTTGGACAGAGGAAAAGACCCTCCTACTGGCTTCCAGCACGCATAGGATTTGGGGATGAGACCTTAAAACGGAGTGCGCTGCGTGTGGAAGCTCACCGTCTTTCCTCCCCTTTGCTAACCCAGTGTTCCTGAGCATTCCTGGGCCAGCGGGCCCTGGAGACCGCGTGACCCAGCAACGGGCTTCTGACCCTCCTCAGCCAAGAAGCGGCAGCCCCACTGGTGACTGGTCCTGTGCTGCGTGGCCCTGCTTGGCCAGGCACAGGGATGCATTGGCGAGACAATGGCTGGAGGGCCGGGGTGCATTCGCTGGGCTAGCTGGCAGTGGCCAGAGGGAAGTGCAGCAACCACGAGTAGAACGCTGGCTGCAGAATCCAAAAGATGCCTGAAGTGGAACTTTGACCGGAACTGTGACCAGAACCAGCTAAGCCACCTATTTCCCAGAGGATGGTATTTTTTAAATGGGAAATGGGGTTCCAGGCACAGCCTTGAACTGATCAGGCACAGATGGAGGGGTTATTTCCCTTCGGGTATTTTAAAGGGAATGGGCTTTGAGGCAGAAGCCCATTATTTTTCCAAATTGTAGATATAGCCTTTAAATTTAAAAAATCATTTCATTTTTCACCAAACCTCTGCCTCTGGAGTTTATAGGTGGGGGCAGCAGAACCCCAGTGGCTGTATGGTAACATTTTGACAAATGTACAATAGCATGTATTGACCATTGTAACATTTTACAGAATAGTTTCACTGCGCCAAAATCTTTTATGCCCTTCCTATTCATCGCTCCTTCCCCCTAACCCCTGGAAGCCACTGATTTTTTCTTTTTTTACTATCTCCATAGTTTTGCCTTTTCTAGAGTGTTGTATAGTTGGACTCCTATATTAAGCAGCCTTTTTAAATAGGCATTTTTCACTTAGTAATATGTATTTAAGATTCCTCTATGACATTTCATGGCTTTTCATTCTGTTTAGCTTCATTTATTATCATCTAGTGAAGGACATGTTGGTTGCTTCCAAGTTCTGACAATTATGAATAAAGCTGCTATAAACATCCATGTGCAGGTTTTTGTGTGAACATAAGTTTTCATCTCATTTGGGTAAATACCAAGGAGCATGATTTCTGGATTGTATGTTAAGAATACATTTTTTTGTTGTTTGTGTTTTTGTTTTCTATGAAAATGCCAAGTTGTCTTCCAAAGTGACTGTTCCTTTTTACATTCCCTCTAGCAAGGAATTAGAATTCCTCCTGCTTCACATCCTTGTAGCATTTGGTATTACCAATGTTTGTTTTTGGACTTTTACCATTCTAGTAGGTGTGAGGCCTGACTTCTAAATCCCAATTACAACTCACCTTGCCTCTCCAAATGTTTGCACATTTCTCAAACAAGAGTACCCTACTATTGTCCAACTTGTGTTCCAACTGAGCTCCAATCAGCCTCAGTTCCAGCTCTTTGCCTTTGCCCAGGCTTTTCCTCACATTCCAGCCGATTTCCTTCTTCTGTGCCAAAAACATCATATGCCTTCTTCATGGGATCTTCTTGACTATACCAGGCATTATTTCCCTTCCCTTGCTATGAATTTTACAAAGGATGTAGTCCTCAATCCCAGAGAACTTTAAGAGATACTGACGGTTTTCTAACCCATGTGGCTCAATTGGTTGGGCATTGTCCTGCAAAGCAAAAGGTCTTTGATTAGATTCACAGTCAGGGCACATGCCTGGGTTGTGGGTTCTGACCCGGGTCGGGGTGTATTCAAGAGACAACCAATTGTCCTGGTTGGTGTGGCTCAGTGGATTGAGTGCTAGCCTCTGAACCAGAGGGTTGCTGGTTTGATTCCCAGTCAGGGCACATGCCTGGGTTGTGGGCCAAGTCCCCATTTGGGGGCATGAGAGAGGCAACCACACATTGATGTTTCTCTCCCTCCTTCTCCCTCCCTTCCCCTCTCTCTAAAAATAAATAAAATCTAAAAAAGTGTAGAATAAATGTAAGGTTCTTACTTCACGGCGGGTCTAGAATTTAATACCTGTGATAAGTGAGGGAATATTGTACTATATTTGCATTAAGAACAAAGTGAAATACACAGAGAGGGAAGGAAAGACATGGAAGGCCATAAACAGAAGCCATGTAAAAGAAAGAAGGAAAGTGGAGAGAAGTTGAAAAGCAATAGGAGCGGTTAAAACCGAGATGAAAAGTAGATGAATGGGCCAGTAGAAGCTAGATAGGGCTTTGGAGAATACTTTGTAAAGAGGTCAGCATGCTCCTTTGACTTTTAGCCTTTCCTGGAAAGTCCCATATGAAAGAATATTAGAGCAGGAAGTTGGAACAAAGCAGAGACTATCTGGAGTTCCTTTTCTAACTTACTTACCAAATAAATCTACCCTTTCTGGGTTTTTTGTTTTTGTTTTGTTTTCCTGCTAATGTATAAAGAAGCTCTTCAAGTAGATGTAGCTTGTGGCAATGAAGGAAAAAAGGTCTGGATTTCAGTCCTAGGATTCCTTTTGAATTCAATGCCTGATTCCACAGGTTGTGTTTATGTGATATCAAAGTAACTGTTTTAACTTAAGGGACAAAAAGTGGGTCTTTGGCCTCACATAGACAAGAAACTCAAGGCATTTGGCTTTTTCTTATTAACCATTGACATTAGCATCTATGGAAAGAGCCTCTCTTCTGCCAAACTGCAGTGTCCTTACTTTCCTTTTTCCATAGAGAAGCTGTAATCACTCAGAGGATGAACTGGCAGCTGTTATATAAACACTGAATGCAACTGAACATTCCTTTCAAATAGTGTCATAGTAAAACCAACAAGGCTGAAAGAATTTTCAGTACTCAGAAGAAGCAAGCAATACAGCAGCCTCAGAAATACTGAAATATTGAAATAAATCTTCAATATTGACTTTGAGAAAAAATCCAAACACAGAAACAACAACAAAACAACAAAGTCTCTGTAAAAGGAAGCACCAATATTAAAGTAATAAAATGTCTATGACCAGAAGTTCTCTTGCTTCCCACAGGTTCAAGCTAAAGTGTTTTTGTGCTGCAGAATTATAGTTTACAGTGACATGTGTGATTAAGGATGTAGCAATGAAAATACTTACCTGTCTGCTGGAAGAAACAAAAGTCAAAAAGGATAATGAGCTATTTTCTGTTATTTTTCCCAGGACGTAAAGTCAATCGAATCTAACAAGTGTTAGCTTCATTTCTATGTGTAAAACCTTTCATTCTCCTTTAGGCCAATTCACACTAGTTTACTGAGCATCTAATATGGACCACTGGTGAAAGATACTGTATTTAATGATAAAGAAGACTCCATGTAGGGTGGGTAGGATTCAAACAGGGGAAAAACTCCACGTGGCTGAAAAGCAGAAAGGGCATCAGATGGGAGAAAACATCTGAAAGAGACCGTAAAAAATTGGGCTGATGAAGATGGCTGCAGACTCTTGCAGATAGAAAGAATAGCACAAGCAAAAGCACAAATATGTAAAATCATATGCTTTTGAGACAGGAGCAAATAGTTCAGTATAATTGTAGAGGGGTAGGAGATGTTTGAAAGAGAGATGAAAGCTGGCCAGGATTCTTTAGGTTGAACTGACTGCAGCACATTAAAATTGGACTAAGCTCAGAAAGGTATGCATTGCCTTACCTGATTGGATACTCAGGGGGTGCTCCTGCTTCAATCAGAGCTGGATCCAGGGACTCCCGCCTTGCTCTCTAAACTTTTCTTCTTCTCTTTCTGTTGGCTTTACTATCATGTTATACTTGTTAACTCCTGGGAACTCCAGTCTTTTTTCATAGTTACTTCTAGCAGTCTCAACAGAAAATGAGCTTCTCTTTCTCAGTTGTTCAGACAAAAGCTTTAGAATAGAGACTCATTGGTCTGATTTAAGTCATTTCCTCCTGTCCCTGAATCAATTACTGTGTCTGGAAGGATGTGTCATGTCTTCACTCCTACAGCCAAGAAAAGGGATCAGTGCCAGCCAAACCATGTAGATTAGGGAGGAGGGCATGGGTCCCCATAAATAATCTTAAAGCCACCTACCAAAAGAAGCACTAGTTTCTGGATGGGAAAACAAGTTGATGTCCCTCCAGGGGTCATATTTTTTTGCGGGGGAAGGTCTAAAACCGATCTGAAGAACATGTGCCTGATTCAACAACGGAGAGCTATTGAACATTCTAATGTGGAGAAGCAGCGTAACTAGAGCTGTTCCAGGATGGTGTGGTCCTGGCATGGAGGACAAGTCAGAGTTGGGAGCAACTGAAAGTGAGGAGAGATAAGAGGATCCAGTGATAATGTCTGAAACAGAAAGTGAGGGTCTGAGCTAGACTTGTGGTCCTGATGTTTGAAAGGTGATAGATTGGTCATTGGCTGAATTCTGTAGAAGAGAAAATGAGACATCAAAATGATTGCTGTCTTTAAATTTGATCAGCTGTAGAAACAGAGGAGTCTGTTGGGTGGTAAAGTTAGTTCAGCTCAGTAAGTGCTGAGTTTGAGGATAGGTGGGCTCCTGGTAGAGATTTTCATCAGGCAGCTGGAAAGTGAAGTCTTGGCCCTAGAGGTAAAGCCAAGTTCACACAGATAACAGTGGGAAACACCAAGCTAATCCTGGGGGGCAGAAAGGTGGGAGCAGTGCTAGAGCAGGAGTCACCAGTCCAGCTGGTCTCCATGTTCACACCTAGCTGCTGTGTGGGGGTCCCTACAGGTACTGAAGTGTAATCATGGGCCTGGGGTTTTGCCCAGCTCGTCACTGTGGATAGGTAACAGAGATAAGGAAGGAGTACAGGGCAAATTGTGTGGCTAGCTGATTCTTTTCTAACAATTGAAAGTTTTCATTTCTTCCTTTAGCTTTCTTACTTTTTATTTCTCAGTTGTACTTTAATCCTCTAAGTTTGTTAGCCAGGCTGTAGAATCTTTCCAGTCCCAAGTCTCTAGTTATTTGTCAAAATAACTCCCCTGTGGATTATAACTCCCCCACAATCACCCACGTCTGTCACCATCATTCCAGCAGATCTTGTGAAGGAATTCATCCCAAACACGGGACTAAGATCTTTGCTCTGGGTCAGAGTTGCTGAGTGAGTGTTCCCATGTTATTAGCCTTTTGAAAACTCAATTTCCTCATCTGAAAACAAAGAATTAGTAACCATACTTCCTTGTTGTGAAGACTGAGTAAAATACATGTGGTACAGAAGCAATAATGTTGTGTTTAACTTGCCTAATTTTGTCTCCTAGTGAAAAATAACTTGTGAGAGGGAGTTTGAATCTGGAGAAGGATCCAGTCTTATTGTTCTTCTTGAGTTTCTCATTTCACTCCTTGTAGGACCCTCCTCTATACCACCCCCCTCCCAGAGTCCCAATCTCAGGTGAAATCTGTTGCCGAAATGGCATTCTGGTTTACTTGTAAATCTACTTTTGAGATCACATCTTTTACAACATATCTCAGATAAGGTGACTTTGAAGAGAGAGAAAGAAAAGAAAAGAAAGTAAAAAGGAAGGATGGGAAGAAGAGGAGGAACCAGGAAAGAGAGCAACCTGGCTCCTGTGTTTCACCCCTCTTATCAGGAGCAGGAGAAAACATCGGGGCTGATGATGAGGTCAGAGGACAGTCTCATGCCCAAGATCAACCCAACTCTTTCACCTCCTCGAGGCTACCCTTTCCTCAGAAGCTCGCTGGTGGTTAATCACTAATTTCTACTACGCTAACCTACTACACTTACCTAACATGGCAGTTCTCTAAGTGTAGTCCCAGGATCAGCAGCATCAGCATCCTGGGAATTAGGAAAAATGCAGATTCTCAGGCTCCACCTCAGGCCTACTGACTCCACACTTCTAAGGGTGAGCCAACAATCTCTTTTACCAAGCCCTCCCTCTGATTCTGATGCATGCTCACATTTGAGAACCACTGACCTGGGAAAAGTTCTCTCAGGGCTGTGAGGTGGTTGCTTTGTTTGAGAGGGGTGAAATTCTTGCCTCGTGGCATTCATATCCTACCCCACAGGCAAGCCTCTGGTATGGCTGCCCACAGCAGATGTCTTCTGGTAGCCAAAGGCAGCCTGCTTCAAGTAAATAGTGAACATGGTAATGATTGAAAATAAGTTAGAACAAAACTTTACTCCCCCTGTCAGCAGGGGCTCCATTAGGAGTGAGGTTTCAGTCAAGGTGGGGACATAGAAGTGTGGTGTGGAGGGTGTATCGTCATTGGAGATAATAAAGGAGAGGGTCTGGCACAATAGTGAAGGGAGCAGGTGCAGAAGTGGGAACCTTGGGGTAGTGGGGGAGGAGTCACGAGTGCAGACCTGCAGGTGAGTTGGGAAAACAGGTGATGAGAAGGAAAGGGTGCCATCTGGGAGAGAGGCAAAAGGCAGGACAAGGCTGCCAAAGCCAAAGGTCATGTCCTTCCCTGTGTACCTGAGGCCAGCCTCCTGCCTGGCTCTTAATCTTATTCCTGACAATGAAGAGGGCAGAAAAGGATAGAAGGGGTTAAGGAAGTCCAGAGATATCTACTTTAGAAAATTTAGCTTTATTGCACTTTCTGCTCATTCTTTTTTTTCAGATTAGAGTCAAGAGGCAGCACCCTCCTTGTCTGTTAAATGTTTTGGTATCTCTCCAAAAGAAGTGAAGCAGGAGCATGTGGCCAGCCACCGCAGGTGGCCTTGGAGGGGAACAGGAGGCCTAGGTGTGCTGCAGGTGGAGATCATGGGCAGCAATGCAGATTCCTCACTCCCACCGTGTGGCCAGGGCAGCACCAAGCATTGAGTAGGAGCGACTCTTTAATGAATCTTGCTATTTTGCAGGGGCTGTTACATCAGTCAGGCTGACCCCAGATAACTACAACTGTCACAGTGTGAAACACTGAAGAGAGCCCTTCTCTTGGGTACTATGATTTCAGCTGGAGCTGACATTCCACAGAATGAATGCAATGATTTATGCAGCAGAAAGATGACTGGCGCTGGGCAACAGAGGGATTTTCTTCTACAAGAATTTCTGTCATAGCCTTTCTTGACCCTTCACTCTAGTGATTTAAATGTAAAAAAGTAAGATGAATGCTTGTTCCGTGAATTACTGAGTTTTCCTCCCCTGCACTTAGCATAACTTGCTACTTAGGGGAAAAAAGAAATAAAGGGCTGTTCAGTCAAATGTCTGAATTAATGATCTCCCCCAAGCATCTTGGATTTTGATGGTGGATTTAAGGATGTAGAGAATATGAGTGTTTTCTGAGAGATGCAGCTTTATTGGGGCTTGTTACAGAAAAAGAAGCTAATCAGCACATTGGTGATGAGGCTCCAGTGAGGAGGGCAGCCCCAGCTCGGGGGTAATTTTAAGTTGTTCCAGTGAACCAGACAATCTTGGTTTCCAAGCCCTTTCTGCTGGTGTTGACCTAGTTTCAGGAAATTGATTTACAGAAGCACCAGCCCTGATCTTACCAAAGTGGGTAGTAGAGAGAGGACAAATTGAATTTATCTTAGATTTGCCAAAACAAATCTGGTGATTTAATTGAAAAAGAATGGGTGTTAATTAGATCATGGGGCAGACAAGGCCAAATGGAGCCCCATGGCAGTTTTTTTTTTTTTTTAATTTAATTTTCCTGAAATTGCTTTAGAGATCATTTTTATATTTAAGTCAAAAGTTTCCAAGATCTTTTTATGATAGCCATCTGACATTGCAGGAAAGGTCACATCACAAAGTCAGAGAGAATGGATAAATGTTGTACAGTAATGGACAGAAAGCCTGTGCACTCAGCACCAGCCTGTGGTTGGCATTGTTTTCTTTTCTAGCTGGAAGTTTTCCCTAAAGCCATCAGCATCCATAATGAGGCAAGTTAGCAACAGTGAGGCTAGAAATACAGATGTTCACCTTAAATGGCTAGGGCAAGCAG
Organism: Furipterus horrens; assembly: GCF_987537825.1. Lineage (NCBI taxonomy): Eukaryota > Metazoa > Chordata > Mammalia > Chiroptera > Furipteridae > Furipterus > Furipterus horrens. Next base: position 74,610,620 of record NW_028327175.1, read on the forward strand.
TGTAATCCAGAGAGAACAGTGTCTGATTGAAACCAGGAACACCCTCATCTAAGAAGCTGCTCAGACAGCCCTCACCACAGCAGCCTCACACTGGAAGGCAAAGAGAGTACTGAAAGAGAGGCTTCCTAAAATTCTGTCATGTGCTGAGCATACCCACTATGTGTAAAGTGCCAGGGCAAGGCACTTAGAGTTTGATGAGCCAGAAAATGCATAAATAGCCATTATGAAAAACATAATATGGTAAAGATCATAAGCATACAAAAATCTCACAGCTAGCTTTCTGACAATCTCCAGGACTCACTTGGCCTATGAATGACTGTATGGCAAGTTAAGATATAATTACATCACCCGACAAGCATTTACTTAGTGGCGCCCATTAGAAAGTAAGCTCCACTGGGCAGGGGATTTTGTCTGTGTGGCACACTGTTCCATTACTGCTGCAGTAAGAACAAGGACAACAACTATAGCACCTACTCCTTATCAAGGTCCTATTATACCAAGCACTGTGATACAAAGTTTGCATATATTAGCTCATTTAATCTTTTTAACAGCCTTATGAAATAGATATGTTTATTCCTATTTTATGGCTAAGGAAATTGTGAGTTAGACTGAAAACTCGACTTGACTGAAGTCACATAGACCTGAGGTTACAGGAGCAAAGGTAGAACCCAAGCCAATCCTCGAAAAACAGGTGGGAGGAAGGCATGGAGTTGGCCAATCAATAAGAAATGTGGAAGAAAAGTACAAGATTAGTTCAATCCAAGCCATGGCTTGACAGCTGTGTCAAGGCTGTACAAGAGAATTAGAGATAAAAGAGAATGTTCTTGCTGGAAAGCATCTAGTCTAAGGCTTCTCACACTTCATTGTGCAAGCGAATCACCCGAAATCATGTTAAAATGCAGACCTGGATTCAGCAGACCTGCAATTCAGCATTTCCAATAACCCTCCCAGTGATGTGATGCTCCTGGTCTAAGGCTCCAGTTTAAATAGTGTCTAGTTCATTGGTGCCAAATGCTGGAGTAAGAGCCAGTGCTCAATAACCTATAAGGTCCATATCTAAATTAAAACAAGACAGTAAAGTTAAGTTTTTTATACAGTTAACTTTATTCAGGGGTTTTTGTTATTTATGTTAGGCTATAATCCACTTTATTGGCAACACAATACTATTAAGACAGAGTTCTGTGAATATTAAATTTTATTGTAGACTAAAACTCTGGCAACTGAATGTCAGTGTCCAAATTTTTTCAAAATGTTAGGAACTATTAATCTACTCCAACCTCTCATTTTATAGATGCAGAAACTCAGGCCTAGAGTGGAAAAGTGATTTACCATTGAATAGGAGATGCAGGCTGACAGTCTCCTCAGCTAAGGCTCCAATTGTAAGTCCATTAGAATAGACTGCAGAGAGCATTACTTGTCACATTGAGAAACCTAGATTTTATGTAGGCAAAGGCAAATTACTGAGTATTTTTATCAGGGAAATGTCATAACAAAAATTATGAGTTAGGGCAACTGACCTGGCAACAAAGTATTTTATAAGTGCCTAAAGGCAAGGAGATCAATTCAGAATTGAATGCCTTATTACCTTGATAAATAAAATAGAATCTAAGATGCCATCAGTTACGAAAAAGCACTACGTACCCCCAAATTTTTGTCAATAAAACTATGACAAAACGATTTCTTATCACTTTGGAATTTTTACTTTAAAGTTATTAAATTGCTCCTGTATACTTATTTACATATGGTGTTTTATCATATGTTACTGTTATGCATTCCTAAAACTAAACTATGAGCCAAAGAAAATAGTTAAGGCCATGGTTCCCCAAACATGCACCCAGTCACCTGAAGAAACCGAAGTGATTCACAAGGGTGATGTGGGATAGTTTATATTTTCAAGGAAAACAGTGATACTTGACATCTATTAGACATGGTACAAACTATGAGCTTGAAGGTTATTCACAATTCCAACATTAGGTCAGGTGCATTCCTTTTGATGACACTGACTTTGTGAAGCTGGGTTCTTGGCAATTGCTTTGATATATAAGCACATACTTGGAACAGGAGAGATGGGTTCCAGTGTCCAATCTGATTCTGTTTTGGAAGTTGTATAGTACGCTAAAAGCAGATCAATCTCATTAGAAGGCAATTCTAGTTACATAAGAATAAAATTTTTAAAAATGTAAGTTGTTTCTAAGTTATTAGACCTAACTGTTTAATAAATGGAACAGTTTGATATGTTTTTTTGGCCTAAGAGTGCTGTGAAAAAGCACTGAGACCCTAGAAATGTCATAAACTAAGAATGTCTGAGTGTAGGTATTTTCTAAACATTTTTTATATTCACAGTGCAACTCTTCTAAATCACCCTTTGATTCAGAACAGTATGCACCCATATTTTGTCTATACAGTATCATTCTCTGTGCCATTGATGCATTGGTGATGTGCCATTTTAAAAAGAGTGCTCCACTATTGTCTCTGTAATGTTTTCAAGCTCCATTCATTCTGAAAAATTTGTTACTAGATATTTCCCAAGGTGTTCAATAGAAAATTTTTTACGCAATAACCAGGACTCATATTCCTTAAACAGTCTGTAAGGAGCTAGCTGTTGAAAACAGTGAATTCCATGCATACCACCAGGGAAAGTATGTCATACTGAGCTATCATAGTTAATGACAGCTACAGGAAAACTGCTATCAGGCTGGTAGCAATTGTAAGCTGTCATTACGTGTAAACCATATTCTAACCACAAATATGTTAAAAAGTGAAAAACGACATATGTACCAACAAACCAACAAAATATATTGATATCTACTTCCCAATGTTGTGCGAGTTGAGGTAATAATGTACTGTAAAAAGTTGTTTTGTAAACTATAAAGCAATACCAGCATTATTCTGCTTAGGCACCAGGTGATACGGACCTGAAGGAGGATATTGAAAGAGGCTGTAGAAAAAGGGCTACAAGGTTAAAAGGCACTTAAATAGAATTAACAGAATTTTAAATTAGAACACAAGTACGGGTTGTTCAGCAATTCCTGACTTAAGAAGACTGTTCTATTGTAAGTGCTTGGTGAGGTACCTGCCCTCACTTTAGAGCTCATAAGAAACATACAATCCACCTGGCAACTCCTTGCTCCTCTTTGATGTACTTTATTCCAAAGTCATGGCCACAGACTCAATTATATTCTCCTGACCCCAATTTATTCAGTGATAGAGTTCTAGAGTCCTTGGTAAAATTATGACGGACAGGATGAAAATGTACTAGATATTTATAGCAAATAACTTATGTATTTCACTCTTGAAAGGTGGTTTAAGTTGGTTAAATTTTAAATTCTCTGGTTTGATAGAAATAGATCTGCTTTAAGATTCTAATTATACCTGTAATTAGCTGTGCAACCTTAGGCTTCAGAGCCTCAGTTTTCCAATCCCATAAAATAGGAATAATTATAATATCTCCTTCATAGTGTTGGAATGAGGATTAAATAAGATGAAGCATAAAGCATGGTGCTTGGCTTACATTTACTATTTAGTAAAAAAGACAAAGAGATATTCTAATTCTTTTGCCACACCTTTGGCAGCACTGAAATAATTTCTCATGGGAATTTGATCCCACAGCTAAAATTTTATTTAGGAAAGTTTCATGAGGAGTTAATGAACAGAAAACAAATGTGAATCATATGTAGAACCTTTCCAATGACTGTGTCTGCACTAGTATTATCTTGGTCTGTGCCACCATCATGTTTTTCCCAACCCAAAATCATACCTTCTAACTGGAAATATTACTTATTTATTTATGTACTTACTTACTTCTTTATTTTAAATTTATTTTTCAATTACATTTGACATACAACATGGCTTCCAGTCTCAACTCACAGGAATCTATTCTCTGCCCACATTTCTAAATGTTTTTCAGATTCTGTCACTACTCAGAGTAAAATTCCTCCAACAGCTTCCCATTGCACTGAAAATAAAATCCAAACTTAATACCTAGACTTTCCAAGCCTGATGCTCTACCTTGCCTTCTATCACTACACTTACCAGTTCTGTCCAACAATGTCACCTTTGTTCCTTCAACATGCCAAGCCTATTACCTCTGTACGGACTTTATGTTGCCTATGCATAGCACTTTCCACTCTATTATGTTTTTCTTGTTAATCAATTTATTTAACACCCTTGCTGTCTCCATCTACCCTCAGCTCTAGCCTCAGGACGTGAACTTCGTGAGAACAGACAATGACTTATTGCTATATACCCAGTACCTAAAACACTACGTGATATATATAGGGAACACTACAAATAATTCCTCAGTCACAAATATATACAAATGAAACATGAGCACAACACCATTATATATGTACCCTTGGGGATATACATTATTTAAGAGACAACATCTGTAAGCAATAAGTAACAGCATATAAATATTATAATTCATATATAATAATGAAGGACTGGAAGAGTCTTGTCCAGGTACTGACAGACTGAATCTGTACAGGGCCACGGAAATGACATTTTATTGTCACTTCCATTTGTTTTAAAAGTGTTCCGTAATCAAGAGTTTATTGTAGTATTTTTCCTTTTATATCCAGAATGTCTTCTGGTTCTGGTTCCTGAAAGATTTCCTTGTCAGTTTCTTTGAGCAGAAAATACATCTCAAAGATTGACATTCCATAGCAATTGGACTCCCTTACAGTTACCTGATTCTCCCAACATTTAACAAGTAAGCTATTCCAAGATACCAGGTTAGTAGTTTGCTCCAAATAGCTGTCAAATGGAGGAGAGATTTATTATCTCTCTATGGATCTATACACGTACAGCAATCTCTCTCTCTCTTTCTCTCTCTTTCATTTTCTCTATTTGTTGTTAGTAGAGAATATGTCAATTTATAGTAGAGATGTATTTCTTCAAATTCTTTATTCACAAAGCTGGCACAACCCAGGAGCTAAATACATTTATTCCAGGCTAAAGATACACATACGTATGTGTGTGTGTGTGTGTGTGTGTGTGTGTGTCAACATAATAGTAATTGTTCAAGGAAAATCTGTAACTTAATTACTGAGAAGGTACAGCAGAATAAAATGGTCCTCAAACTCTGAGTTAACATAAAAAATATTATATTCAATTTATTTAAATAAAAGTGTTCATTGAGCAACCACTGTTACTCTTTGACTATATGCAGTGAGCGAGTCAGGCACCCAAGGAGCTAAAGGAGTTCACCATCACCAAGCCCTTGTTATATGAAATGTTAAAGGGACTTATTAAAGAAAAAAAAAATCAAAACTATGACCATTAAAACGACAACTCACAACTATCAACAACAGAACCTAAAAAGTAAAATCAGAACAAATAACAACAAAAATAAGCAAACAACCAGAATAGGAACAGAACCATAGGTATGGAGATCATTTGGAGGGTTATCAGCTGGGAGGGGGAAGGGGGAGAAATGGGGAAATGGTGCAGGGATTAAGAAGCATTACTGGTAGATACAAAATAAACAGGGGAGTTTTAAGAATAGTATAGGAAAGGGTGAAACCAAAGAACTTACACACGTGACCCATGGACATGAACTAAGGGGGATGGGATTGCTGGTGGGAAGGGGGATACTGGGTGGAAGAAAGCTTTGGGAACAGCATCTAAACTGTCAAGCATGAGGCAAGGCGATGGAAGGTGCTCAGCAAACACTGGCTTTCCCTCCCAGACTCTTGATTTTTCCAGTGACTGGTTATGTGTTTTCAAAAGTACTGTAGCTCAATTAGACTTATATGCATGGAGGTGAGCAAAAGTGGGGGCAACAGCACAATGTGACATCCATCTGTGTCCAGCACGGGCAGGACACTTCCATACTTGAAGTCTCATTTCCATCCTCCTCAGCGGGTGTTTTATTCTAGTTTTCCAAAATAGGAAATGGAGGCACTGAGAGATTAAATAATTTGCCCAATAATATGTGGAAGATACAGAATACAAATTAAATTCTGGTCATTCATAGCTATATTCATTTCACCCAGAACACATTTATTGATCACCTTGAATCTCTGAGGCTAAGCATTTAAACAAATAGGACACTCTCCACATGCTGAAAGAGCATTCCCTTAATATGTCATGAAACATATAGAACAAGTTACTTTTTAAAGTGGAAATATTATAACAGAGTTACTGCTGGTAGGACAAAAGAGAAAATGACTCACTTTGCCAGGGTAAAGTGAGGGTGGAAGGATCATGAAGACTTCACCTGGATATGATAAAAGAGGTGTCTTGAAGAAATGAATAGGAGCCCATGGGAAAATCTGTTAGAGGAGGAAAAGGAGGAGCTGAGTGTGGTAGGAGGCTGGGGTAAGGAAGAAGACAATCCAGGCATTGGGAATTGCAAATCCTAGATCTGGGGGACTTTAGGGAACAGCAAGTCATGTGTTTGGTCTGTGGTGTTGGTATGCAATGGGGGTGGAAATGTGCCTGGATGAGGGAGCGGAGGACAAGGGCTTATGTGTTGGGCTGAGGAGTTTAGACTTTACCTTGATAGTAACAGGGACCTGATAGCAGATTTTAAGCAAAGAGGGTTACATCCTCAGGATGATATCTTCTAAAGTTTCCCCATCAGTGGTATGGAAGAGAGACTAGAAAGAGACCTGCTGAAGGAGGCAGGGAAACCTGTGGAGAAACAAGGGAGGCTGAAACCCTGAATCAAAGCAGTGTCTCAGAAATGCACACACCTGAGCCAGCTCTACTGCACAGTTTACTTGGTGTGCTCCTTGAAGCAGCTGTGCTCCCTCAGCTACATGAACCAACTTCAAGGGACAGGAGAGCTCATCTCTCAGCCAGTGTCCGGCACTCACGCTCCTATTCTGTTTTGCAATTGGATTCTATGTAGGTTGCTGTCCCAATGATGTTGACCTTGCAAGTGTCCTGAAATTAGCCCATTAGTCACTCCTTTGCATCAAGTGAAGGACATTCCCATTAAAATACAGCAGATTCCCTAGGAGGAATGCAGCATTATCAGCCACTAATGCCCTGACCTTAATTGCTTCACCAGATTAATTAGGTAGCTCCCCAGCAAGGCCCTAATCAGAGAAGGATGGGTGCAGGCAGAACATGTTGATGAAATGAGAGAGTAAATGAGATTCAGGGCATTGGGCACAAGCTGGGGAGAACTGTGCTCAGCAATTTGGGCAGAAATGAAGCACTGATACACAGAACAAGAGTCAGGGAAGGAGGAGGCAAAGAGCTTTAAAGACAAAGGAGGCCAGCTCCGCTCACCAGGCATAAAACCCACTTAGGATATCCTTTCGACCATCTATGACAGGTCCTCTATCTAAAGACAGACCCTCACCGGAGATGGGAATATGAACTGCTCAATGTCATTTCTACATTTCATCCAACTCTTATAATATGCTGAGCAGAGTACCAGATACTTTCTATACATTCTCTCAATCAAACCTCACCACCATGCTATGAGCTAGGCTTACTGTTTCCAGGTTTCCCAGGAGGAAACTGAGGCTCAGAAGCTTAAGTAAGTTGTTCACAGCCATTCAGCATAGTCAGGATTTGCATCTAGACCCATCTGGCTCCAAAGTCTTAACCACTAACTCAACTGCTTGACATCTCACCACTCTGGCCCGCAGAGATAGTCTGGCCTTTAGGAGCCCTTGGATGCATTTTAAAAGAACCAAAGACAGTCCAGCTCCCACTTGCACTCAAGCTGAGCACCTTACTACAACCTTATTATAACATGGAGCTGCACTCTGGGGCTTCCCAGGAGACTCATTATCTCTGTAGTTTGAGCATTAACAGAAGAGTTTACATCCTGAAGAAGCTGCTGTTAGTGATATAGCTGGGATTACAACCCAGGTCTGACTGACCTTATAGCAAAGAAATGTCTACATTATGACTCTCTCATAAGCTGATGCTTGAGCTAACCTTGAATGATGGGTTACAGAGGTGGAGAAGAGGAAAACTGTAGGCAGAGGCACTACCATAGGCAAAGGCATGTAGCCATGATCCCACAAAACATGCCTGGAGAACTGTGAGGAGCTTAGGGTGCTTATGAGAGGAGACAGATGGCAGATAAGGTTGGAAGGAAGTTTGGTATGATGTTGGGAAGCTGATGACCTGGGAAACTTCAGGGATGGGAATGCCCTTGAGAGTGGTATGATGCAGGCACTAGAAAAATATGGGAAGAACAAAGCCAACAGTGGAGTCTGCTGGTTATTACTAAGTGGTACTGAAGCCTCATGGAGGGATGACTGGAAATCCTTATAAGAGTTGTTGAAGGTTAAAGTCTAAATGTGAGAGCTTATCCGGTGGTTTACAAAGAAGACCTTATCCCCTGCCATGGGAGAGCAATCAGAGCCAAAGAGCAAAATCAAGTTGTGATAGTTGAAACTGCCAAACTCCAGTGATATTAAATGCTTAGTCAAAGGAGGTCTATGTGCTAAGGTAAGGGCTGAGGCTGGGACAGCCTGGATCCTGACACATGAAACAGGGATATCTGGGTTGGTGCTTCTGTGAGTTTTAACTGCAGAGCCCCAAAATCTCAGACCTAGGAGAAGTGGCCTAGCTCTCTGAAGGAAAGGGCTAGAAGTCCTGAGAGGAAAGATTCTGCTGAGCTCTTTCTACCCTAAAGCAATAGATAATGACCTCAGGAGCTATTCCACCTGCACTGGTGGCTGCCAGGATAATTACCAGGATTAAATCCTTAGACCTGAGAAAGAAGGAAAGCAATTTCTATCGAAGAAACTGTAAGAATTAGCCAGCATCTGTATACACAAGCTGGGGGAATTCCCCTGAAGTTGAATCTTAAAGGTGCTTGATCAGGGGATCAGACATAAATTTCAGTAACTTGTGATGCTTTCTCAGGACATGGGATTTACTACCCTGGCAAGGACCCAAAGGGATGGGACTAACTCAACTAGGATGACTCTTAGAAGCCTGGAATAAATGATGTACTAAGCTAAACAAAGTGGAAGTGCCTGAGTTGCCCTGAATGTGGTAGAGGAGAAAATAAAAAGGCTAAAGGAAGTGGGATGCCAGAGTGGATATATTATGTGAAACCAGATCTAATGCAGGGTAACATACTCTGTGGAGGGGCCCCAAGGACACACCATTCACCATGGCCATCAGGAGTGTGCTGGAGGAGGGGCACCAGCAACGCTCAGAGGTTCATTGGACTCTGGACTCTGCGGTGTTGGCAGTCCTCTTCACTGGAGGGGCACACTGTTGTGAGGAAACATAGCAGGGGTCCCTGTGAACTACAAGCTATGGCTTCTGCCAGATCACTATAGACCCCTTGCATCCAAGGACTAGCAGGTAGGGTGAGGAGTTTGCCATCTTGACAGAGGTAATTTGTCCCAGCCCGCAGGAAAAGTAGGGCTGCTTTGACAAAATGAGGGTGCCAAAGAAGATGGGTGGAACCGAGGTGGTTCACTTAGGTGTTTCTGGTTACTCCCTTGCCCGACTGTAATAGAATGGACATGTGCAGCAGCTTAGGTGTGAAAAGGTTAATATTTTCAACAGATTGGACCCCTCAAGACTGAGGTTTGGGGTTTTACTACTAGGAAAGCCAACAAGACTGGCAGAAGAGATAGCTGAGGATGGGGGCATTCAGATATGAGGAGAGAGAGGACAGTTATCATCAAAGATTGAGACCAACTGTGACAACAGGGGCTACAGTTTATCTCTACAGGGTGACTCCCTCTTCTAGTTTCCCTTCAGGAATAGAGGCACATGTGGACCGTGAGAACCTGCGTGGAGAAGTGAATCTGTGCAGCTGGTGGTGCAGACGGGGGTGATCATGGAGACATGCTGTGCACATCTCCAGCCTGCTGAAAGAAGCATAGTTTATTGATAACTTCTACCCCCAGGGAACACTGAGACCCCACTTTCAGAGGCTTCTCCCAACCATTAATTGAGCACAGCACAGGATTTCATTAACAGGAAACTTGTTAAATGACATCCCATCAGCCAGCTGAGATTTTCTCAGAGCTACACTGTGGTCTGTGGCTTCTCCCAGCCAACCCTTTCTTCCTTCTCTCCCTTCACAGGTAACAGACCCGCAGTGTGGTCTAAGAACTCTCCCTGCCTACTTTAGCTCCTTTACCCTGTCCTGGCATTTCCCCTAATAACTCTCTCGCACATCAAATCTCATCTTGGCATATGTTTCTCAGAGATCCCAAACTGACAAACTCACTTAGACTTTATGTTCCATGATGATTGGAATTATGTCTGCCTTGTTCATTGCTATATCCCCAATGCCTAGCACCATTGCTAGTAATTGACTTAATCGATGTACTCAATAATCATAATAGCATCTATAACATAGGAGGAGTGGAACCCGGTGTGGATAAAAATGGAGATGAGTTCAGAACACTCTTGCAGAAACACCATCAGTGACAGAGAAGTAAGACTGGTGGTTGAAAGTGGTTAGAGGAGATAGCAGGATAGACAGGAACTCTTTGTGGATTGGAGAGGCTTGGTTACATTTATAAATGAAGGAAAAGTCAATGAAGAGGGAAAGATTGAAGATACACTAGAAATGGGATAAAATTAAATGAGGAACAAAGCTAGGACAGGAGCAGGGGAGAAGTTGAGAGGTTGAGCATCCATCTTGGGGTCTCCGTTTTCCTGGTGTTATAGGAGGAAAGATCATGTGCTGAAAGAATGAAGAGTAGAGACCAAGAGGGGGACCAAGTGAAACAGCACCTGATGAGAATGGAAACAAGAAGATTCTGGGGTGCATGTAAGGCTGCCGGAAGGGACTCTTCTGAGGACAGAATGATCAATCCACACTCCAGCCATGGGATTTTCTTCACCACTCCTCAGGGGGCCCTGATAAGAACCAGTGATGTTACACAATGGTTCTGAGGGGGCAGTGCGGTTCACAGGGGTGGAACAGTGGTGAGTGAGAGGAGGATTTGTGTTACCTGCCATTGCATCAACTTGGACCTTTGGAGACTATGAATGAGTGACATTTGCAATGTCCTGTCCTCAACAGAGAGGAGGGTGCTGGTAGCTTATTTTAAACAGTGATATACTAAAACCCAGGTTTGGAGAAAGGAGACTACTCCCAGTTAAAGGAATAATAAACTGACCACCTTTACTTCTGCATCCTATCTAATTACCCCACATGCAAGTACATAATGCCCACAGATGATGTCCTGAAGGGTCAGAGAGGTTCAAGGACCATGCCCAATTCTCCTCAACTTTTGTGTGTTGAAAGATCTAGAAGTGGCTGGTAGGGAGGAGGGGGGAGAAGATGCTAACATCTCATCTAAATATTATTTTATACTTACTTTTAAAAATGTGTACTTATGCCCTAGCTGGTGTGGCTCAGTGGATTGAGTGCTGGCCTGTGAATTAAAGGGTGGCCGATTCAATTCCCAGTCAGGGTGCATGCCTGGGTTTGGGGCTGGGTCCCCAGTTGGGGGCATGCAAGAGGTAACCACACATTGATATTTCTCTCCCTCCCTCTCCCTCTCTCTAAAAATAAATAAATAAAATATTTAAAATAAATAAATAAATAAATATTAAAATGTACTTATTAAGATTTTATACTTCTTAGGAATATTTAAGAAGGGAGACTATGACTTACATAGTTATAATCCTAGGTGATTAAATAAATTAATAGGAACTACATTGATTTTTCAAGAACTGATGAGGAAGTATTTGAGGTGAATTCCACTTTTTCTTTCTTTTTTAATGAACTTCAGGCTATTTTATATATAAATAAAAATAATTTTTATCAAGTGGGTAGAGACAGTTTTATAGGCAGGCACCATATTGGTGGGCAATATATGTAGATTTTAGATTTCTTAAATCTGTACTTAAGTGAATTTATGGTTTTGGCTATTGTTCTCATTACATGTTAATTATTACGTATCACAAATATTAGCAAGGTCAATATTTTTAAAAGGGAATAGAGATAATTGCCTTGGTTATGTTCAAAATGGGCCCTGACAAGAACTTAAAGAAGTTTTCCAAATGAGATTGCTCTGCGAAACTTGTTCACACATTATGATGCCCCTCATTCATTATCTGATAAAGATAATTTCAGTCAAGTAAAGGGTGAAGTTCAAAATGAAAGCAATAAAGGATTTATTTTCAAATCTGGTGATGACTGTGTTCCCATAAACATTCTAGTGAATTTAGATTTATGGACATATGTGACTCTGCAACATGTCTTAAAATTATAGTGGATTCCCTGTGGTGCCATTTTTGACAGCGGGCCCTGTGCAAATGTGAGACTGGACTATTAACCACACAACATCCCAGACAAATAGGAGAAGCATGGTTCACCATTTAAAAATTTTTTTAAATAAATTAACTACAGGAAATGTGAACAGATTTATTATATACATAAGAGGCAACAGAATTGCTTTTCTGTTTTTTCTATTGAAGCTAAAAGAAATAGTTCATTTTTTAAAAGTTCACTGAATTATATGTAATGAAGAAGCATTTCTTTGAGGATGAATTTTATTTACATAATATTTTAAAAGTCCAAAATTAATCTAATCTGCCACAGTTCTGTGAATTGTTTGAAAAAAACAGTTCAATAAAAGTGTCAGAGCACTGGCCAGGTGGCTCAGTTGGTTGGAGCATTGTTCTGTACACCAATAAAAGGTTACAGGTTCGATTCCTGGTCAGGGCACATACCTAGGTTGTGGGTCCAATCCCCAGTCAGGGCTCATACAGGAGACAACTGATCAATGTTTCTTTCTCTCTCTCTCTCAAATCAATAAACATATCCCCGGGTGATGATTCATTAAAAAGTGCCAGAAACAATTTGTGCTGCAAGTTGATTTAGAATCATAATGTGGTAAAATACTTGCTTATTACAATTAATACCCAATTTACAGTGGGTTTATGTTTACACTCATTTTGTAAGTTGGTAGTTTATAGGTTACGATACATCTTGCAAAAAAAAAGAACAGCTACAGAACCAATATGGGCCAGGCTTATATCATGATAGAAATTTTAGACCCTAATCCTGCAAGGCTGCCCATTTTCTAAGCAGGAGTGGAGGCCCAGAGGTAACCTTCCTGGACTGCAGTCAAGATGAGCACTATGCAGCTGTGTTCTGTGTCCTGTCAGAGGGCCGTGACATTCAAGAGGAAAGACATGAGGCTCAGAGAAATTCTACCCAATTTTTAGTCACAGAGGAGGAAGTCCTGTGAGCTGTTGCCACTTCTATATGCACACCTTTCTTTTTGGCCCTGCTCACTTCAAGCCTCAGTGCCTCTAAACACTTCCTCAATATCTCCTCCAGAAAACCAAAGCTGTTTCTTGCCCAGGCTTGGAACCTGGTTCCCAGCAGCCTGCCCAGGGGTAGAAATAGTACTGGCCCACGAGTTTCAGTACACACGGCTACAAAGAGTGATCAGAAAGAGAACTCATCCCAGCTTTGTCCAGAGAGAGATCATCAGGACTTGGATCAGCGGTACCAAAATTGAGAGCTCTACAAAGAGGATGGGAAATGGAAGGTGGATGAATTTCTAATCCAGAAAAAGTTTGCAGCAGCCTGGCAGTCATGGGTGGACACAAGAGAGAAGAATAACCTAATTGAGAAACAAGTCACTTCTTTTTTTTCTTAGAAAGTCTTATGTTGTTTTTTAAACATGACCACACATTCTTTCACTTTCTTCCCATCACTGGTGAAGTCTGTGGAGCCTTCTCTTGAACCTGAGTGGATCTTTGTGAACAGAATTCAGTGGACATAACTCTGAGTCATTTTTGAGGCCAGATTAGAAAAGCCCATGCAGCTTCTGCTGGTATTTCTTGAGATACTTGCTCTAGTCTCTCTGGGAGGCTTGGCTGCCTTGTAAGAGCTCTGCTGCCTACACCACACAGAGAGACCACACGAGAGGAAGGCAGCTGTTGGAGTAGTAGCCCAGTCCAGGGGCCAGTCCTATGAGTGAAAAAGCCTTTACGAAGACCCCAGGCCCAGCCACCTTGTCACTGCAACCACATGAGAGATCCCAACATAAAAACCACCTGAGCCCTGTCCGCTCCACATCTGAATGCAAAATAAGGAATTGCTATTGTTTTTAGCCAGTTTGGTGTGGGCGGTTATCCAGCAAGTAGAAACATGAACAGAATAGCTCTCCATTAAAGAGGCTTTTACCTTCCCTTTCTCAAAAGGGCAAATACCCTGGAGGTGAGGAGCCTTCTTAGCTCAGTGGAAAGTTAAAAAGATTTTGTTTTCAAAAGCCTGCCTTTTTTTTTTTTTTAACAGCAGGATATGTGAGGGGGTGAGGGCAGTGATGGGGTGGGCTCTGTTGATTGAACAAGAGGGCTATGAGAATGGACACCTCCGAGAGCCTGGAAGTGGAGGGGTGGTAGGGTTTGGTGGTTGGCAGTTGTGCAGAGGTGGCAGATGCCATGTCAGCAGAGAGCCACATGAGCACGAATAACGAGGATCTCAGTGCAGCTGTGATGAGCTCAGCACCGGGCTCTCCTCCCCAGGTTTTTCGGATAGCACAAGCTACTTGGGATTCTTCTGTGATGCTAGAGAGGAGGAGGGCCTCCCAAACATGACTGATACTGAATTTCCTACCATGTGATATGATTCTAAAAACTTAAGAAAAAATGTCCTTTTCTTGTCCCAAAGACTTATTAAACCGATCCTGCCCAGTTATATTCATCTATTTGTGCATGATAGCAATTTCTTTAACCATCCCAGAGGTGTTTGCTATCCTTATAAGAGGCTTTGATATTAATAAAGCAAGTGAAACTCACTGATAAGAATTTTAGGCAATGTAAAAAAATCAAAATTTAAGAAGAATTAAGTCATGGGGAGACACTCACCTGGGGTTTAAACTGCCTTTGCTCCTGAACATCCCCATTCTCCTACTTGAGATATCTCAAAGTTCCAGGACAATCTGAGCTTTTAGAGCTCCAAGGTGATTTTTGTATGTTTATTTTTTCTCTCTGCTGGACATGTCAAATGCAGATGCTTGTGTGACACAGAATGTCCAGGTACATGTAGCTGTTGCTATGAATCAGATCCTCTGTATGCCAGGAAGGATACCTCAAACCACTCCCATTTTAGTTCCAAGTAAGATTTAAAGTAACCAAATGAGATTTGTCACTTCAGTTTAAAGACCCAGAAACTGGAAGCATTTAATCTTTTTTTAAAGGTTTTATTTATTTTTAGAAAGAGGGGAAGGGAGGGAGAAAGAAAGGGAGAGAAGCATCAATGTGTGATTGCCCCTCATGTGCCCCCAACTGGGGACCTGGTCTGCAACCCAGGCATGTGCTCTGACTGGGAATCAAACCAGCGACTCTTAGGTTCACAGGCCAGTACTCAATCCACTGAGCCACACCAGCCAGGGCTGGAAGCATTTAATCTTTAACGTCACCTCTTCTTCTTTCCTGGTCTTCCTCACGTGGCTATTGTAAATAGCACCGTTATGAACATAGGGGTGCATAAGTTCTTTTGAATTGGTGTTTCAGGATTCTTTGGGTATAATCCCAGCAGTAGGATTGCTAGATCAAAAGGCAGTTCCATTGTTAGTTTTTTGAGGAAATTCTATACTCTCTTCCACAGTGGCTACACCAGTCTGCATTCCCACCAACAGTGCACTAAGGTTCCCTTTTCTCCACATCCTCACCAGCAATTGTTGTTTGTTGATTTGTTGATGATGGCCATTCTGACAGGTGTGAGGTGGTATCTCATTTTGGTTTTAATTTGCATCTCTCTGATGGCTAGTGATGTTGAGCATCTTTTTATATGTCTATGGGCCCTCTGCATGTGCCCCCTCCTTGGAGAAGTGTCTATTCATTCCTTTGCCCATTTTTTAATTGAGTTGTTTGTCTTCCTGGTGTTGAATCGTATGAGTTGGGGGCAAGAGCAAGTGAGCTCAGCTTCTACCTACTTGGCCGCCATCATCTGCTCTCCTGACTAAGGTTTCTTTTCAATATTACTCTCTCTCTTAACTATGCATTGCAGTTTATCAGAGCAATTAGCAGTGATCCAATTTAGGTAGGGAGGTATTTTCAAAAACCTGACAACTTATCTGAATTCCAACTCTATGAAAGAGACTTGGTCAAAATGTTGTCAGTGTGTTCAGATATATGTACTGAAATTCTTTGAAAGGTAGCTCCAGATGAGGGCATTGAAACTCCTGTTTTTGAGAACTGCTACTGAGTTCTTTCAAGGTGAGGTTTGCCTTAGCATGCAGACGGGACACAAAAGGCTCAAAGGAACAAATTAATAAACAGGTTTCAGAACTCTCCATCTGATTGTCTCTAAGAGTAGAAATAGAACAAATCAAAGCATTGTTAATAGATGCTGAGGGGGCTTTTTAAAAATCAACATCCTAAATGTCAGATGATTAATGAAGGTTAGGCAGGCAACACCAATAATTTGTGATTATAAATGTGCCTTTATTAGGATATGATGGATAACTTCCTCCTTAGCAAATTTTAGGGAGTATTTTTTCTATAGTTTTAAAAAACTATGATTATAGAAGCGTAGCATAAGAGCAATTAAAAATGCTTTTTTTCCCCCCTGGTAGAACTAAGAGGAGAAATTAACCTCACAATAGCCATATTATTGCAGCCAAATTAGATTAATTGCTTTACTTACACCTAGAGGGGTCTTTGTGAACACAAACCACATTTTTGCTGACTTTTGACTTCAAGAACCAAAGTTGAGGAGGATAAAGCTGAAGCAAGTAATTAAAATGGCCTTTGCAGTACAAATTTCAGAGGCTAGAGGGCATAATTGTTTTGGCTGATCCAAGGTGATAAAAAGCAAAATCTATTAATCTGTTTAATACACAGTGACCTAGAGGTTTTAAAATTTGAATCATGAATGCAAGCTTGTTTTTTATTAAAAATCCAAAATAGTATCTGCTAGAAGGAGCAACAAAATAAAATGCACATTTTCCATCGTTGTGGATTTTTTTTCCCCCCAGAGACTCTGGGCTTGTTAGAGAAAATAGAGCACACTCCAGGCAGCCCTTTTGTTTAGCATCTTTTCCCATCTTAGGTTTATCAATCTGTTCATTCAGTCTTTACTTAGGTTTTCTTCTCCCCAAGATAGTACCCCCCAAAGAGTAGTATGTATGTATGCATGCACGTATGTATACAATGTACTTGACAAGGATTCTGTAAGTAGTTGAATATCATTATAAAATGACAGGACTGATTCTAAGTAGTGAGAGTATATATATTATGAAAAAAAAAAGTTTTTTAAATGTGCACCTCTCAAATAAAATTTCTTCCAGAAAGGTTGGTTGATGACATTGTGTGGTCCTAACACTGTTTCTCCCTTTATTTGGCCTTTTCCTAATTAGGACTTCCTGAGTCTTTTTTTTTCCTTTTGCCATTTTAACTTCTTTAATATAATACACTTCTGGTTTCCCCTCCTCACATATTATATGTGACCCCAAGGCCCAAATGCCCTTCCTCTTCATTCATTTCTGCTTCTTCTGTTCATGCCAGCACAACCATATGGGAGGAGACAGTGGAAAAAGTGACTTAGGCACTGAAAAATTCCTGTTTAATTTCATCATGTCTCTGCCTCACAAACCACAATTCTGATTACCACATTCAAATTTTTCTTGAGTGATAGTTGTCTTTTCCCTCTTTTGCACACTGAAAACACCCAAGCAGTAGAATGGGGCAGAAGTAGGTTTACAGTTGTTTGTATGGCAAATAATACAATAAGTAATAAATAATAAGAATAAACTCTGTGTTTGGTGTATTCACAGCTGTAAGCCCACTTTTTCCCTACAGTGCATATATGTAGATTAATGAATGCAAGTACTAAAGGAAAATGTGAGGGCCTTTAATAAGTTTCTGGATAAGGGGTCGGTGTCTCATTAGATAAAATGTTAAATACTTCTTGAAGCAAATATTTTCTCCTTTGCCTCCAAAATATACTCCAAATCCATCTATGGTGGGCAGAACTTTGGTCTCCATGACCTTTGACTTTGGTATTACTCTTGTGAATGTTACTTTACAAGGTAGAATGGATATTACATATGTAATTAAGATTAGTAATCAAATGACATTAAAATAGGAAGATTATCCTGGATTTTCCAATACAATTACATGAGCGCCTAAAAGCAGAGGTATCTCTCCAGCTGGTAGAAGATGAAGTCAGATATTTGAAGCATGAGAAGAACTTGAGGTGCCATTGTTTGTTGGCTTGAAGATGCAGAGGGCCATATCAAGGAAATGGGAGCTTACTCCTATAACCCTCAAGGAATGAATTCCTACAAAACCTGAATGAGCATGAAGGCAAAATCTTCCTAAACCTCCAGATAAGAGCCCAGACCAGCTACTAGCCTGATTTCTTGGGGCCTGAGTAGAAGATCCAATAAGGAGATGCTGTGCCCAGATTCTGACACTTGAAACTGTGTTTGTGGTAATTACTTACAGCAATAGTAGAAAACTTTTACACCATTCATTCTTGTTATATGGAACTTGAGAAGTCTTTATTGTTTAAGCTGTTTTCATTTTAGTTCTTCTATTATTTATAATTGACAAAGAAACCTTATATCACCTTCTCAAGCTGTGAAAGATAATTCCTCAAATTAGAACTTTCTCTTCTTTACTTATGGGCTATTGAATATATTGGCCCTTTGATGAAAGAGTGCAACTTCCTTTGCATTGGCTGAATGGCTGTCAAGGGCTAGGCTCTGCTATTCAGTTTACAGATCCTAATTTCAACTCTCATAACAACTTTTATGTCCCAGAAGGGAATATAAATAATCAATTTTGGGGGGAAAAGTGTCCATTTTTGATGGTAAGAACAAGAAACATAATTTCAAAAAGGAAGCAGGTATGTAAAGAAATAGTTTGTTTTTGAATCGGACTCTAATACCCAAAATATCCATGATTTCAGGAGCCAGCTACAGAGCAGAAATGTTTCTATTTCTTCTGACTTTCCGGCCACAAACTGAAGTATACATGACAGCTTAACTGTTTACTTTTGAATCCTATAAAAGAAAAATTTTGCCAAACCAGTTAAACATACAAGAAAAACTTTATTCAAGATTATTGCAATAGGGGAAAAAGACTGTTGAAATGGAGGAGAAAAACTATACTCCACAGAAGCAAAAGGTAGGAAGATTTTGAAATGCTGGGTGAGCTCATGAAAAAATACTGAGAACTTTAGAAAAAAAGTTGATCAATGTGATTAGGTCATCCTGAGGCAGGTTAGTAAGAAACTAGGAAAATTCCCTGGTAAGTGGAATGCGGAAACTGAAACAAATGGTTGAACAAATGGCTGGAATGGCTGAGCAATCAACAGCCAGCTGATAAATCACAACACCCTATCCTCCCTAACTAAAGACACTTAAGAGCAGATGGTTTAAATCACCTTAGTCAGGCAGATAGATAACAAAAGAACCAGTTAAATCCAGACTAATCCAAGATGGAGGAAAATTGGCCAGAGAACAACCCCAAAGCTCATTATATTATATTAGAGAAAATTGACACCACAAGTAGAAGGGGGTGAAAGCCATGACATTTCCAGAATGGATCGCCTTCCCAGCTAGAAGGCAGAGCCTGAATTTGGTGCCACAAAGCTTGGAGAAAGTCTCGCCCCGCTCCCTAACCCTTGGAAATACATACAATCCTAAGAACTAATTGACTTGTGAGTAGGCCTGTGTCCACTCAGACTGGATTTTTCTCTTCTTTCACAGCGGTTCCTGTGTCCCAGCCTCTTTCTTTTTCTCTACCTGGATAAAACATGCTTTGTTTGCACTCAAACTTGTCCTTGAAATTTTTCCTGGGTGAGTCAAGAATTGGGAGGTTGTCTGACACTCAAAAGGTCCCAGACCAAATTGGGACAGGGCCAGCCTCAGAATAGACGTGTTCTGGTAACAATTTGTATTTATTAATTGTTGAGTATTAGGATCCTATCCTCCCCCAGAGACTTCCATATAGGGGCACTATCTTTCTTAATAATTATATTTTAAAGGGATGCCTCCCATATCCTTAAGAAAGGCATTCCTGAGTTGTAGAAAATTTCAAAGAGGTGAGAAAGGATTTAAAATTCCAAGTTTTCTAAAGTAAATACTCTAAAATAAGACCGCGAGGAGCCTATGGTCAGAAAGAAGCTTGTCTAAAGTTTAGTCAAGCTGAGGGGAATGTTAGAGCCATCTTGGTCAGTCCCCATTTTGCTTAGCCTTCAGAAAATTTAAACTGTCTTTTCGGAGAGATTTACTTTCTACCTACAGAACTCAATTCCATCCTCTACCTCCCTCCCACCAGTTGCGGATGATTCCAGACACACAGGACAAAGATGGAGCCCTCTGAACAGCAATTGTCCACCTGCCCAGTTTATAGCAGAGTGGGCATTGTGGTGGTTAGCACAGCTCCTTCAAGACCAGTAGCTCTTTGCAGCTTGTATGCCATATTTGGGGTGCAATAAAATTTCTTATGAGTGTGGACTATGGCTTAAATACCCAGAATGGTTCATCTCATCAAATCAACACTTAACCTGAATGGAGAGAAAGGGAGTAGAAGAAATAAAAAGAAAAAATAATAGAGGTTAATTTCTCAAACATATTTTCCTGCCACACACCCTAAGAACAGACCAATTCATTCAACAAACACAGAAAACATCCTGGTGCTAATGGACATGCATACACATACTAATTCAAGAAAACAAAGCAAGTACATCTCATTAGCCTAAACCATTAGAGTCTGAGTTTAACCACCCATTCAGTGCAGTTGACTTGATTGGAGCAGTAAATCTAATGTTAAATACCTTTTTCTCCTCAGTAGCCATCCAATATTGGAAATTATAGTTGTCAATGTGAGAAATGTCCAAACCTGTAGAGAATTTTTATGAGTTTATTTGAGCCAAATTATTGACAATTGCTGGGAAGCAAAATCGTAACAGATTGAGAAAATGCTCCAGAGAATGGCAGTTTTGCAACTTATTTTATACATTAGAATCAAAGGAGAAAATGCAAAGAGGGTTACATGAAATCCATTGGTGATAGATTAAGGAGGCAGTGCTACCGTTGTTGTTTAGCTAGCTGTTGAGAAAGGGGAGTAAAAGAGACTAGACATTGAACGTAAAAAACTAGGAAGCAAAAGTCTGTTTGTATTGAAACCAGAAAAGCGAGTGTTCCTGCGGCCTGTCATCTACAAGACCCAGAAAGCAGAGACCAGGATTGAATCTTTATGGGCGCTTTATTCAGATGGTCGATGATCTGAGAAGACAGCAGGTTTGTACCCCAACAGACTGTCTTAAATTCTGTTATAAACAGACCCTTTCTATAAGGAGAGGAAAAGTGTAGGTAAGGGGTTTGGAATTCAGGGAAAAAGTTAATTGGATAAAAGCTGCAGCATTCTTTCATCTGTGTCCTGGGCTGTGGGCTGTGGTCTTTGTGTCCTGGGTGGTGGGCATCTCACCCTGGAGCACAATGGCTCAGATACCATCTTTATTGCTTGCAGTCCTCCTGAAGCTCAAAGGTGAAACTGCTTATGGTCTCCTAGAGTCAAGGTGGGTTATACCTCCAATTCCTGAAACAATAGGCTTTTACATACATTTATTACTAAACTTATTAGCTGTTACCAGAAACTAAAATTTTCTAACATTTGAGTCCCCCAATCAATATCACCAGGAAGCTACAGCTTTTCATACTCCAGGGGATCATAGCATTGCTCCACCAAGAGGATTAACTCCTCCCTTGCCCCCTGATTGTTGGTGGGGGAGAAGGTTCAGGAGAAGGTCCTGGACCACAGAGGCCTGTAAATCTAACTGGGGGATGGACCCTATCCAAAGCCTGCTTAAACTTGAGAAGTTGATTGGTCATTTTGAGAAAGCATCTGGTCTGTCCCAAACCCAAACTCCTGGTTATATCCCTAGGGGAACAAAGGAGAGCCCTCCCCCAGCTTTCTTGTTAGTGACCCACACTTGCACAGTGAACACACCTGTTCTCTCCATGGCCACATGGCCTTAGCAGCCGCATGACCCATGGCCTCCATGAGGGAGCCTGAATAACAAAGTAAAGCAATGACTACAGCTAGAAATACACGCTAAACTAGCTGGATGCTGGACTGGACTGGATTTTAATATGGAACATAAACTCTGGACAGTGGCCTTCATCCTGGCCCTACTGAAGACAAGAATGGGCTTTTTCCGTGGTGAGATGGGTGGAGATGGAACATTGGGAAGTCAGGAGGGGAACCCCCTTAATTGTATTTCATCAATAAATCATACTACAGGGCCCACGTTCCTGTGCCTGTCTCAGGAAATTCTTTTCTTTGCTATACCACAGGAACCCCACTTCCATTGATAACAGGAGGAGAAAGCAAAGTGGAGAAATGTGGGATTAGATAAAAAGTAAAACAGAGAGACACATACTTCTTTTACATTGGTGGGTATTGGATAGTTAATAATTAACATGTAGGGCATGTAAAGATGGTGTTCGGGGAGCAAGAAAACAAGGAGAGGTTCTGTGGTCTCCTGCTCTATTGCAGTGGGTGTGCCCTGCTTTGTCTGGAAAAGGAAGTTACTCTGACATTTCAAAGGTATGTTATCTTAGATGCAAAGAGATGATAGACAGGCTCTCTTAAGGTGAAGATTGACCTTTGTCAGGGAAGCTACAGGACTAGGATGTGACTATCTGCCATGACATGCTTTTAGTTAGGAAGTTTATGATCAGATCATCATATGTGGTTGCTTTTGGTCTCTGAGTTTGTAAGACCACCATGCAGGCCTTCCCTGAGCCTGTCAAGTTTAGTATGTGACCCTTTTCTCATTCATTTCGTGATCTTCATTTTATAAATAATCTTTTAACTTTCATATTCTTAAATGATTGCATGCTATTGTTAGCTATGTACGGATTTTCACATTTGAAGTTTTTTTCTTGAGCTTTCTGATAATCACATTTATCGGAAAAGAATCGTCGGCAGCCGTCCGTCTCGAGAGACAATGGTGTAGCTTCTTAAGAGTCTATCTGCACCGCGAGAATGGCTGTGCAGTCCGACTCGGGAGTGACACGGTATCTGTCTCCTCCCGTGTTGAATCGACATCTTGCGATGACGCTGGAGTGTCCTCTCCAGTGAAGCTGAAGCTACAGAGCCTGGGCAGGGTGATATGGAGGGTCTGCTGTTGCCCATGCAGCAGACCCCCCCTCTCTTCGCAGCTGAAGGGTCCAAGGGAAAGACGGAGTCAATACAGCTTGGCTTCAGGTGCGCCGCAGGAGTTGCCGGTGTTGACTACAACGTCAAACCGCCTTAGGGACTCCGGCTCTGGATTTTCTATCGGGGTTTACTCCCTTAGCCTTTCCCCTGAAGAGGTATGCCGCAAGGCAGCGGAGGTTTTTTGGAATCAGAGTTTTCCTTCTCTGATGTGCCCTGACTGGAAGATCGAACCAGCGACACTTAGCTCGCAGGCCGACGCTCAATCCACTGAGCCAAACCAGCCAGGGGTATCGGAAAAGAATAGTACTGTGTATATATATATATATATATATATATATATATATATATATATATTTAAAAAAAATGAAATCTTACAATTTGCGATATCATGGGTGGACCATGAAGGTATTATGCTAAGTGAAATAAGTCAGACAGAGAAAGAAATACCATATGATTTCACTTGTATGTGGAACTGAAGAACAAAATAAATGAGCAAGTAAAATAGAAAGACTCAGTTACAGAGAACAGACTGATGTTTGCTAGAGGGGAGGGCATTTGGGGGACTAGGTGAAAATGGTTTCTGAATTAAGAAGTACAAATTGGTTGTTACTGTCAGAACATGGAGGAAGCTAGAATGCACACCTGGGCTTTGGATATGTTAATGAACCTAGTCTGTTCCCAGAAGATATGTTAATGGATTTACACACCAGGCCAGCAGGATATGTTAACTAACCTGGTTGGGGTCGGGGAGCAGTGAGATGCAAATGACCTACTGAATATGTTGATAAGCAGACTCACCCTCACCGAAATGTGTGGTTGACAAGTATAAAAGAGGCACCTGCAGAAGTGTGGGTACGACTCCTATGGGCCCACGAGGAGGACCGGGAGTCCTCATTCCCTATTCCCCATTTCCCTTGCCCTCCATTCCACTTGTTCCTAGGAGCCTCAACTCATTCTGGGAGTTGCCTCTCCCCTCCACCTCCTTCCCCCTTTGTTCCCTCTTTAAACCCGTTGCCTGGTCCCACAGTGGTCTCCGGGTGATTTCTCAGAGCACGGCTGCTCCGACAGTTAGAAAATAGTCATGTGGATGTAAAGTAGAGCATAGGAAATATAGTCAATAATATAATAACTATGTATGGTGTCAGCTGGGTACTGGAAATATTGAGGGAACACTTTGTTAAATATATTATTGTCTAACCACTATGATGTACACCTGAAACTAATACAAAATGATATTAAACTTTTTTTTAAAACAAGAAAAGGGCTGTGTATAACACACCTCATAGAATGCATCTATTTGTGTAATTCTGTGAAAACTAGGTATGGTTTTGCACATAATCTCTGTACATAAATATGAGGCCTATGTTAAAATTAAGTTTGAGCTACTCAGTTCGTGATTCAAGAAAACTGAAAGTGAGGATAAAGATGAATAAAAACTTGAGTGGTAGACCTTATAAAAAGATCAAATCCTTAGTTTTTTAAAAAGAAAGTTTCCAATAGACAAGATTTCTGTAGATGTCTGAGCAACAAAGGCCCCTCCCTACTGAGTTTTACTTTTTTTTCCTCCTAAGGCTTTCCTGATGCTGCTGCCCCACCCAGCCTCTTGAGTCTTTCTGCTTCCCTTGACTGTTGGCTGAAAAATTACAAAAAATTCCATTCCTTAGTAGCATAACAGAAACAGCTTGGAATGCTCCAAGAGAGACTTTAATAAAAAAAACAGAGTGAACAAAAAAACCAAAATGAATATATTTTAGCTCCCCAAATCATTTTTCAATTCAACCCAGGTGTGAGTCTTGGCCTGAGCAGCTTTGGAACTGTGGCTAGGGAGGCCAACCCATCCCAGCTTTGTCACGACTTCTTTCCTGGTTTTAGCATGGAAAGTCCCACATCCTGGGAAACCTCCTTGCCTTGAGCAAACTGGGATAGTTGTTGACCCTACCAGCTTGTCAGGAGGATTAAAATAAAAGCCTTTGTTCCAATCCTTGCACTTTTTCCTAGTCAATTCCACCAGCGTCCCTTTAAGGTAAACAGGGGATAGATGATAAGAAGGTCCAATGAGCCTGAATTAGTCTGATAATGAAAAGGTACAACTTACTCAAATATATTAGTATGGCAACAGCTAGTCAGAGCAGTATTCCACCGAGGTCCTCAACCAGTACTCTTAGAAACAGAGGTCATTAAATAGTATTAAAATATTGTATCATATACAGTGAGTAAATAGTACAGGATTGACTTTTATAAAATTAGAGCTGTCATTAACATCAAATACGAGTGGAATTTTTATGAATAAAATTACTTTTATTCTTTTCTATGTGTATCTATGTAGAAAAAGATAAAAAATAAAATAGAGAAGACAATGAAAATCACCAATAATTTTATAACACAGAGACACCCACATTTTGTCATTTCTTCCCTATTTTTCTCGTTATATACTAACATGCATGCATATGTATTATATAGATATAATGTGTATAGAGTTTTCTAATCTTCCTTTTTTGACATAACATTTGTTGTGGATGAAATGTTTATGTCCCCAAAGTGGTGATATTTGGAGATAGAGCCTTTTGGATGTGATTAGGGTTAGATAGGTAATGAGGGTGGGACCCTCATGATGAGCTCCCTTATAGGAAGAGACACCAGGGAGCTTGCTCCCTGTGAGGATACAGCAAGAAGGCAGCCATCTAAAAGCCAGGAAGAGAGCTCTCACCAGGAACTGATTTAGCCAGTACCTTGATAATTTTTTTCGGAACTATTGATGGGGGACTCAAATTTTGGAAAGTTTTAGCTTCAGGTAATAACTAAGTTGAGTAATCCATGTATGTAAAAGCTATTGTTTCAGGAATTGGAGGTATGACGCACCTTGACTCCAGGAAACCATAAGAAGTTTCACCTCTGTGCCTCAGGAGGACTGCAAGCAATAAAGATGGTATCTGAGCCGTGTGCTCCATGGTGAGATGACCACCACTTAGAACACAAAGACCAATGCCCAGGATACAAAGACCACTGCCCAGGGCACAAGGGCCACTACCCAGGACACAGATGAAAGAATGCTGCAGCTTTTATCTGATTAACTTTTTCTCTGAGTTCCAAACCCCTTACCTACACTTTTCCTCTCCTTATAAAAAGGGTCTTTTTATAATGGAATTTAAGGCAGTCTGTTAGGGTACAAACCCTCTGTCTTCTAAGATCGCTGACCATCTGAATAAAGCACCTATAAAGATTCAATCCCTGTCTCTGCTTATTGGGTCTGCCAGATGACAGGCAGCAGGAAAATGGCTTTTCCAGTTTCTCTGTGAGAAATAAGTTTTTGTTTAACCCACCCACTCTGTGGAATTTTGTTATTGCAACCCTAGCAGACTAAGACAACATTATAGCATGAAAAGTTTCCTATGTTAAACATTCTTCAAACACAACATTTATAATGGCCAGACCATCATCTACTACATAGCATGCATGTACCATAACTTATTTTACCAAACAACTAGTTTAATTCATTTATATCTACATGTAATGTGAAGTTTTGGTTGCCCTTTCTGTTTCTCAAAAAGTACAAAGGTTTGTTCAGAAATGTACTCCTCCTTTGTGTAGCTAAGCACCTCAGAAAGAATAATTCCACCATAAGCTCCAGGAGTGGACATGGTAGGCTTAAGAATAATACAATTCTCTTTCCCACTGATTGGTTCAGAAATGGCATATGGCCACTTATAGCCACTAATGTGAAGGGAAGTTCTAACAGAGAGATGTGGGGCAATTTCCTCATATCTAAGACACAGCCATACAAGGGAATGGTGTCTCTTCTTTTTGGAGACATTGTGAATTGTGATGTACAGCCTTCTTACTTTCTGCCAGCTCTGAACACTGCAGAAAAGACGAATGAAACCTAGTTTGTTTGCAACATTGAGGAACCCTGAAGCTTACCTCCTCCTCTGTAAAATAGATTCCTCTTCTTTTAAGTCCGCTAGTGTCAGAGTTTCTGGTACTTAGAGCTAAAGTTATTCTGACACAAAATACTTCATAAATTTTGCTGTTATAACCATTTTTATGCATGAGTCTTTGCCCATATCTCAGATTATTTCCCAGAATAGAATCTTTGAAGAGAAAAGCATTGGTCAAAAGGAATGAACATGCTTAATATTCTTCATACCGATTGCCAAATTTAGTCTGAGAAGGTTGCATCAATTTGTACTCTTACCAGTAATATGTGAGCAACTATTTCAATGTACCTTTACTAGCATCAACTATTATCTTTTTTAACTTCTCTTGATGTGATGGAGAAATAAGAGTATTATGTTGTGATATCAGTTTGCATCTTGGTTAAAAAGGTTAAACATGTTTTTATATACAGCATTTATTTGTACTTGTGTTTAGTTATCTGTGCATTGTTTATTCATGTCTTTGGCTGCTTTTTCCTGCTGTTATTAAGTGGAATTTGAGGATAAGCAGTCATTTTTTAAAGTTGATTATAATGTACTTCTTATTTTAATGTCTTTCTTGTTTGGATGGAGAGGCATATGATTACAAGACAAAAGTTTATCTTGGCTTTTTAGTTCATAAAATGAAAAACAAAAGCCTGAAACTCACTAGAGACATAAAAACTTCTCTTCTTTAAAAAATGTTCATATCTATTGAGTTTGGGTAGATTTGTGAAAGAGTTTAATAGTTGTAATCCAAATTCACATGGAATCTTCTAACATTTTTATTTCTCTAATCAGTACTCTTAGGTTATCTAAGTACTCATTTTAAGACTTCATTTGTGACCTGTTCAGCAATATTTATGTTTTTCTCTTTCTTAAATAACCCACTACTACTGCCCTCATGTATCTTCTTGCTAAAAATTGTTTTATGCAGGACTTAGCAAATTTATTGTCAGCTGGAGAGAAACATGGGTGTGTGAAAGAAAAGAAGAGTTCTCATAATAATACATACTCAAGATATAGGAGGCAATGCATGTCCATTTTTATTCTGAAAGTGCCATGTTTCAGTGTGTCTGCAACCATGGAAAATAGCATAATGAAGCCTTGATTATTAATGTGTTCAATTATACCTTTTTATATAGGTTGGCCTTAGCTAGGTGCTCTCTTGAGAGGAAAAAGGGAGGCATGATGAATGATATCCATTCTCTCTTTGCCAAACTCCTACCGTGACTTTGGCTGGATTGGAAAGAAGAATATCACAAAGCATGGCAGCCTGCTTTGCCCCAGAAATTATGTAGAAGGAAAATCTACATCACATTGGGGCTTGACCTTGAAAGTAGGAAGAGTGGCAGCCTCCTCAGTGTGATTCATCACTTTCTTGAAGGGCAGGAGCACAGGAGCCAAGGGTCCCGGATGGGCGGTCCTTGAGTCTGATGGGCCTTATGCTAGAGGTCAGTGCACAGAAAAGGCAGAGGGGCTGCAGTCACTGAGGTGTCAGGGCAGGGCTTTAGTGATCCAGGAGAAGATGGCAAGGGGAAGAGAGGGTAGTAAGACCAGAGGAAAAGGCAAGTCTTAGAAACTAAAACTCACAGTGGTAGAAAGAATATCAGTCAGAGGACAAGAGGTGTTTTCCAAACTTGACAGGCAGCAAAGCAAGCTCAGAAATGCGGAATCCTGGTAATTGGCTCTGAGCAACCCAAATTCTAGGTCTGTGGGAGGTAACATGTCATTGAAAACTAGTTTTAAGAAAATAGGAGTACAAAGAGGTATCATAGGATCCAATGGCAAGAATTTAAGAAAAGATTGGAATGAAGAACAGGAAAATCATCAGGAATTCAGGCCATGTTCTGCCATCTTTATTTTTCAATGTATATATGTTACATTCTTTTCTCTGTGTGTCTGTGGATGACTCACATTGGTCCACACAGAATGTGGCAGCTCACAGCTCCAGTTCACATGTTGTAGTCCAGCCTAACAGACTCTGAATCTCTTTATCGCCCTTCATGTTTTGTAACCTTTTCTCTAGATAAGTATGCATGTATATAGGTAGATAAATAGGTAGATAGATGATAGATAGAGTCTATCCCAATTTCTGTTCACTGATTGGCCCAGCTCTAGTGCAGTCAGCTTTGTTCATGGCAGGTAGGGTCATAGTGAATGGACAGGACCATAGAAACTCAACCTGGGGATTGGAGTGACTAAGGGGTAGCAGGATGCACGGTTAAGAGATTACCGTGAGCCACCTACTCAAATTCTGAATCACATTAGATTGGAGAGGATGAATGAGGCTGTTGGCAGTCTTTCGGCTCCTTAATTGAGATCAGTTTTTGATCTACAGATCCACCTATTGTTGAAATAAGGACTGTAGAAGCCAGAACTGACATAGTTCCTTTCTTAAGACATACTTCCTGTGGAGGTGGCTGTATAAGTGCTTATAAATTGTTTTGTTAAATAAATAGGTATACTTAAGATATATTTGTTTGTACACTTAAAAGATTGCTAAAAACTTTCTGCCATGATGAAGTAATGGGTTATTGGATTTGCCCTCACAACTTTAACAGTTAAAAAATGAGATGGAATGTGTAAAATAATGGTTTTCAAATATTAGACAATGCATAGTGCAGTGCTGTAATATGCAAGGAGCCTATTATTACCCCAGTTTGCTTCCTGGAGAGGCTACAGCACAGGTAAAGGAATCCAAACAGGGCCCAGCAGTGTCATGAATTGAAAGTCCAGGGAGACCAAGGTAGCTAGAATTTCTGGTGCAAGGTCATGGAGAGAAGGAAGCTGAGGAAAGTGACAGCTGTGAAGAGAGCTTTTTTTACAGCTTTAGCTAAGTAATGATTTGAGTAAGCATGCATATTAAGAAACTACCCAAAGCAGAAGATGAACCAACAGAACAGAATAAGCGTAAACATTACTAGCATTAATGCGGAGCTAGAAGGAAGTCATGTTCACACACCAGCCCAAATGAAAACTTTTCCTAAAATGTGAAATACTGGGTAGACCTTTCAAAGGACTATTGCAACAACACCACTAATATATCCTATGTTGTTTTAGTTTGTAAATTGATCTTACAGAAATAAGACAATTAACAACTAACAGGGGGGAATGATAGGGGAACATAAGAGTTAAAGATTTTAGCCTTAGTTGACTCACTATGCCTTCAAAATAGGCTTTGGCTCTCATTTTTATACAGCTTGAAATGTAATCCTTATGTGAGTAATAATAATAATTCCTTTTTTATGAACCTTGTTAGAATCCACACTTTGGGGATATATTATCACTGTTTCCAATTCCCCCTTGAAACTAACCAATAAGGTTTGGAACCCAAGATAGATGATTGATAAAGGAAGAGGCAGAATTCAGATCCAAATCCTCTTGAGAGAATAAGCTCATTTCACCATGAGCACATTTCTTTCATTAGGGACAACTCACATATCCTTCAATGTTGTGATATTCCCTCTACATGGACATCCTCACTCCTTCCATCCCCCAGTCCCTACCCCTGTTCCCTTGCTAACTCTAGTTAACCCTAGCTCAAGTGTGAGCATTCAACTTAGTCATGATCTCTTCCATCCTATAAGCCTGCCCTCACACCACCTGCTCATGCCCACACTTTTTTCTGCTGTTAAAGCAATTACTGCACTGAATCATAAGTATTTATTTACTTGCTTTTTTTTCTCCATGAGACTCTAGTATCCCTGAGATCAAGAATAATGTTTCACTTGATTTTTTAAGTTCCCAATACTATACTGAATGTGTTGAATAAAAAAATTTTAAATAAATAAACGAAAGCTTAAATGAATATCTACTTGTAAAATGATAATATTATAAAATAATAATAACAGGAGCTAATATTAAAGGATACTTATATGCCAGGCACTGACCAATGTGTTTGACGTGCATTGATTTATTTAATTTTTATTGCAACCCTGTTACATAGGTGTTATTATCCTTATTAACTGATTGGTTAAGTAACTTTCCTAAGGCAGACAAAGAAATAACCAGAATTAAGACCTATGCATTCTGGTCCCACAGCCTAAAATCTAGGATGTTAGAGTTGAAAGAAACCTTAGAGATTGTATATTCTAACCTCCTCACTTTACAGATGAGGAAGATGAGGTTCACCAAGCAGATGTGTCTCAACCTTCAAAAATGGTAACTGAACATTTATAAACATTTGTAAATTCCTTGTCTGATTTAATTCATAAACTGAGTATCTTCAAATGATAAACATCTCCGGAAAATGACACCGTGATTACAGCTGGGTTCCAGGGCAGCAGCAGATACAGAAAACTACTTCCAGCAACTGCTGTCTTAATGAAAGAGTAGAATGAGCATAATTCAATAAACACACTAAAATTTTTGGAGAATACAAAAATACTGCCAAAGATAGAAGGAGAAGTTTCATTCAAAGTGAATAAGTACTAAAACACAACAGCAGAAATGTTTGTACTGAAAATGAAGAAAGAAAATAGAGGACAGAAAGAAATGCAATAACTTTGTTCCTATAAATAAGCAGTTGTAATTGACACTATGAGAAACTTATTTGTGCTCGTATTTATGAAAATATAACATCCTAAAAGTATACATGGTTGGATTATTTTTCCATTAATATAGACAGAGTGTGATAAGAAATGAAGTACTGCATTCTTATCCATTCCACTGTAGTTAGGTTTTGTTTTTTCAGCTTTGAAAACAAATTAGATAGACTCTGAGACTGGCTGCTTTTACCACCCCCTAAGTAGGGTTTAAAATTTTTACATCCTGTTTTAGAAATGGTTTTATTTTATTACCTCTAGCAAGGGTTTTTCGTATTTTGTTTTTTTACTTCAAATATTTAGCTATGTCTATAAGCAGATATTAATAGCAAAAGAACCTTGTATAATAATTCTAATGGTGAAACTGGTGATTCCAGTTGCAAAGGACAGGTAGAATATGTTCTGCCTTCCTGGTGTCCTTACATAAACAAATTATTAAAATAAGTTGTGACTGAGACCTAAGAAATCCATGCAGACAAGCCTGGCACACAGAGAATTTTCAAGAGTAACCTCATATTCACGGGATACAAAGTCTGCAGTTTTTTGCTGAATGAACTTGTAGTAAAAAGATTCTTCAAATTGCCAAAGGATAGGCCACTTAGGTGGATTCAGATACTGAATGTTAAATTAGAAATGTGATTTTGACTTTGATTATGATGGAAAAAAGATAGTCTTCTATAATTCATTCTTAATTTATTATTTGGTCTAATTATCCTTGAGGTACTTTTCTAGATTTAAAGAAAATGTCCACAGTGATAACTGCATATTAAATAAAAATTACATCCTAAAGCACATTTGGGTCTTTTGCCTACTTTTATTAGAAGGCAAAAATAAAATTTTTTTTAGAATGAATACTACAGTATTTCCTATCAACAAATATAGTTTTCAACTTTTCAAACCCTGGGGACTTTTAGTCTTTTAAGAACAACTTCTGGATTAAATATCAATCTCTGTCCTTTAGGAAATAGGTTGTGGGTGCTTTGTTTTTAATGAGGCAATAACTGCACTTTCTGCAAAATAAACTCAATGGCTGACGTGTTTATAGAAATAAATTCCAGGCTAAGAAAGAGAAAGGGTGTTTTAGCCTCAGACTGATGACAGTTGAGTATTTCCAGGAGGACACCCTCAGGTTAACTCTATGATACTGAACTGGCATCTCACTCCACTTTTCTATTTTTCTTCAAGATCTCTCCACATATATTAAGAAAATAGCTCTAAAAATTCTGAAATAAACTTCTCATTTTCTTCATAGCAAATGCTTCTTTTTAAGTATATTTTATTGATTATATTGTTACAATAGTTTCAATATTTTTCCCTTTGCTCCCCTCCGCCCAGCACCCCCCTCCCCCAGCAACCGCCACCCCAAGTCCATGCTCATGGGTCGTACATACAAGTTCTCCCGCTTCTCCCTTTCATGTATCTTCTTCTTTTTTTTTTAATAATTAATTAATTAATTAATTATTTTAACAATAAAAAATAACAATCCCTCCCCCTCAGACTGAAGACCCTTTATAATCTTATAAAGGACAATGGGTGAAGGTCTCGAGCTCCTCTAGCTGCTTCAAGCTGGACATGGTCGTCGTCCTACCTACCCTTGGGTCCAGAAATCCCTAATAAGAGTGAGGGTGTAGAGGGGGGGTGGCCTTCCCACATGGGGAAGGATCACAAATGCTTTTTTTTTAAAGCTGTCAGTCCTTAAGCATCCTGTGAACTCACTAGTTAGGAAGTCATTATACAGCATTCAAAATTCACAGGAAAACACTTGGGCCACTTCTCCCTCTGCTAGGAGAGGCATAGAGAAAACGATTCTTGGAACCCTTGATTTAGAAGCAATTAAACTTTTTAGTCATATGATAAGGAAATAAGCAATTTTAAAATAGCCCCAAGCTCATGGTTTTGGGGAAATTGTGACTTGAGTGTTTGCTACCTTAACTTATTTTAGTTCTGAAATCCAGTCTGTTACCTATATAAGAAAAATGGTATCTCTGTAAATAAAATGGAATCTCTGCTTGCTTATAACTACATCATGAAAAAAAGTAGGTGAACAGATTTTAACCAAATTGTAGGGCACGTTTAGGATGATCTGATGTAAGGAAAAATACACAAAATTAGGTTATAAAGGTACACACACAGTTTGTTTTGAAAAGTCATTAAGATGGCACTTCAAAGAGATAGGAAATTGTTCTCCAGAACAACTGCTGACTTTCTGATTTGCAAGGACAATCTAGTCACATATCCACATACGTTGCATGTGTCTCCAGCAAGAGTAAAAGCAGTGATTATCTATTTACAGTGGTTAGTGGCTGTCCAGAGCAATGGTGGGTTGGTCTGGTTGATGCTGCAAATATTTTTTAATATGTGAATCTATAATGAATACTCATATGTTCTTAGAAACGAATATCATTTTAGTTTCTTGTTTTTAAGACTTTATTTATTTTTAGAGAGAGGGGAAGGGAAGGAGAAAGAGAGGGAAACATCAGTGTGTGGTTGCCTCTTGTGCGCCACCAACTGGGGACCTGGCCTGTAACCCAGGCATGTGCCCTGACTGGGAATAGTACTGACAACCCTTTGGTTCATAGGCCAGCACTCAATCCACTGAACCACACCGGCCAGAGCTAGTTCCTTTTTTATGTTATGAGTTACTTAAAATGGGAATTTGAAGGATGAAAACTAATTTATTTCATGACACAATTTCATTGAAGCCTAAATCCATTTATTTATGAAATGAACTGTTCTAATACAATATGGAAATTATCTCATTATTAATTATTTTTAATCAATTTGTATCTTGTAACAGATGCTGTTAATCTCCCAATTGTATCCCATGTGTCCAATGTGAAGCTCACCTGTAATTTCAGTGGCAGTTTCCATCTACACCAAGGGCTTCCTTCTTTAAGCACCTGTAATCCTGCTCCATATCACCCTGCCCAGGCTCTGTAGCTTCAGCTTCACTGGAGAGGACACTCCACCGTCATCGCAAGATGTCGATTCAACACGGGAGGAGACAGATACCGTGTCACTCCCGAGTCGGACTGCACAGCCATTCTCGGCGGTGCAGATAGACTCCTAAGAAGCTACACCATCCTCTCTCGAGACGGACGGCTGCCGACGACGACGAATCCTGCTCAGCCCACGTATGCTGAAGGTCAATAATGTTACGGAGTTCATCTCTTTAGGAAAAACAGTCAATCAGTGAGGGTTGAGAATTGGTAGGTAAATGTGCCAGCCTCCTTGCCCCTTGGTGGGTCAGTGCTGAGCCATGTACTACACAGTCTCTTAGAGTTCTCAGGGGGACTGAGCCCACACAGTAATACATTCTTTACTGGATGTCCTTTCTCTGCTGTACCTCCTCACAGTGTGCTTCCCAAGAGCACATTCCAGATGTGCTCATAGGCATCTGAAATCTTCTCTCAAGCTTGCTTTGAGGGGAATCAAAATTAAGATAAACTTAGAGCATTGTCGATTTCTTGTCCTGATAGCATTTTTTTTCTTTTTACATCTAGTTTGGTGTTTAAAATCGTGAGTTTCATATCAAGCAGGCCTAGAT
Source organism: Furipterus horrens (assembly GCF_987537825.1). NCBI lineage: Eukaryota > Metazoa > Chordata > Mammalia > Chiroptera > Furipteridae > Furipterus > Furipterus horrens. The sequence continues at coordinate 74,645,722 of NW_028327175.1, forward strand.
TTCAATCCTGGCTTCCTATCTAGTTATCACTGGGTAGTGTGGGGCAAGTGACTTAACCTCTCTGAGCTTCAGTCTTCTGTAACTATAAAGTGGGGATAATAGCAACACCTGCTTTTAAGGTGTTATGTCTTGGTTCTATTAAATTAGATAATACACTTAGCAAAGTGATTGGTACATATAGTAAATAAGAAATGTTAGCTGCGATTGCTTGGTTTAATAGCTTTCTGTTTTCTTCTAAAAGATTTCAAATAAGTGTTTATCTGGAGTAATTAATTAGGCTTCAGATGGGCTCATGGAGAAGGTAAGTGTTTAAGGAACATCTGGAAAAATCTTCCTTGCCTATGTCTCTGCCATTCACTGTCTTGGTGAGAAGGAAATGGAAACTCTCACCATCTTCACCTATCCCTAGGCACCGTGTAAGCCACACCACTTCCATGAAGCCTTCCCCAATCACTATAGTTAAGTGGGTTTTCCTTTCTTTCCATGATAATAGACAGCATTTACTGTCTACTCCATTTATTTTAACACTTAACCATATGTGTCATGGTGGTTATGTGTGTCAACTTGTCCAGGCCACCACACCCACATATGGGGGGTGGTGGTCATACAGTATTCTAGATGTTTCTGTGAAAGTTTTTTTTTTTTTTTTTTAGATGAGATTCACATTTAACTCAGTAGATTTTGAGTGAAGGAAATTACCCTTTCATAATGTGAGTGGGCCTCATCGAATCAGATAAAGACTGACCTCATTGGAAGGAAGGGAATTCTGCCAGCAGAATGCCTTTGAACTGGAACTGCAACATTGACTCTTCCTGAATCTCCAGTCTGCCAGACTACTCTTCAGATTTTGGATTTGCCAACCAACATAATCCTGTGAGCCAATTCCTTATAATAAATCTATTTACTTAAAATCTCCTATTAGTTCTATTTCTTTGGAGAATCCTGACTAATATAATCTTCACTAAATTTTATACACATTCAGAATATAGTGTCTTGGGAAGTGGTATGACAGAAATAATCTTTGAATGACACTTATTTATTCATTAAATAAATATTGAATTATTTACTTTATAAAATTAATTTAATTTAATTTGGTAAAATAAAAATATTTAAGACTCTTATACTATATGGTTATATAGAAATTATTTTTTACTCAGACTTTTGGTAAAAGTAGATGTTTTAGGGTCAGGAAGGCACCTTTTGCCAGTAAAAACAGTTAGATTTATTACTAGAAACATGTAACCTATACATATTTATTGGACAAAAAGTAAATCAAATTAATGGAACCCACTATAATATTGTATATCAACTGTAATAGAAAAATAAAACAATGTATTAAAAATGTGTTTTTTAATTATTTATTTATTTGTTTGTTTATTTATTTATTTATTTTTAGAGAGACGGGAAAGGAGAAAGAGAGGGAGAGAAACATCACTGTGTGGTTGCCTCTCACTCGCGCCCCCAACTGGGGTCCTGACATGTAACCTAGTCATGTGCCCTGACTGGGAATCGAACCTAAAAATGTTTAAAAACAGAAAAAACATTACAATCTTGGATGTCTGGGGTGATCAAGGACACTTACAGAATTTTAACCCAAGAAGAGCTCTTTGGGTGTCTGTTCCTCATTGTCAAGTGTGAATGAGAAACTTATGCCTAAAAAGGTCACATAGCTAAAGTGTGCAGTGACTGGACTATAACTCAGTCTCCAGTGGTCTTTATCCTCAGCCTTTCTTGTAAAGCAGGTGGCACTCTGGGACCGTCCAAGGGCAGTGTAGAACCCCTACTCTTGCCACTATTGTCCATTGCAGACACCCTGGCATGTTCTTTCAGTCATTGCACCCCTCACCACCACTGGAGACCACTGTCACTCAGCACTTTCATGTCCCTGCCCCAAAGTCCCCAAATGTCCTGTTCCTCTGGATTTCCTGATAGCAAACAACAGCCAGTTATCTGGCTAATTTAGATTAAAATGTTAGAAGGTCTTCTTTAAAAAGAAGAAAAAAGATAAAAAATATGAACAATAAAATGCAATAAATATGTATTTATCAATGATTGAATCTAAAAACAAAATAAATGAGCCACTTTGCCAAAGTCATGGGGCACCTCCAGAGTTTCCTCACTCCTGACTACCTTCTGCCTCAACTTCCCCCTGGGAGACATTGTTCTCAAAAATCTTTTTGGGGTTGTCATAGGGCACAGATCATTCTTCTGTAACTTCTGCCTTAGACGGAACAGTGGTCCCTGACTATTGAGAACCACAGAACTCTCATCCTGTTTTTTCTAGAGGTTGAAAAGGAACTGCTGAGGCGATCATGGATGCTGTATGTTGGTCAGCTTCAACATCATCCTTAGGAATTGGTTGGAAACCTCAGAACATTATCATTTTGATGTGGAACTGCTTAAGTCTAGAAGATAAAAACTTAACAAGTAAATTAAACAAATAAGGTCCTAAAAGTAGGAAGAGCAGCAATGTTTTTAAGGGACCTAGGAGGAATAGTAGTCATGTTAAGCCAGGGAGCCAGGAGGTCAGGGTATTCCTAATTCCTTGGTCCCATTTGTTGTATTTCTGTTGCCGCTCTGCCTATTCATAAATTTTCTATGTTAGTTTTGATCATTCCAGAGTTACTTATATAGGTGCAGCAGGTTTTATTGATAACAGTGCATACCCCGCCTTATTCTGCTAAAGGATAGTCAAGGATGTGGCAGTTATCCATAACTACATTTGCCAGTGAGTCTCTTGATCTTGATAGTCCAGCTAGAGCATCAGAGGTATCTTTGGAGACTTCTGTAGTGTTAGTGAGTTTCCTTAAAGTGGCCTCATGGTAGGCAAAGCCTCCCCAGGGGGTCACAGTGACTATAGTGGCAGGAGCTCCTACTACTACTCGATTACCTCAATATCTTACCATTATGAACATAACCCAAGATCCTGGAAGGCAGTCTCTCAGCAAAAAAAAGTGGGCTTTTGGTCTAGTGGAGTGTACTATCACCTAATAAATTTGTTCTCTCTCTCTCTTTCTGCTATAAACTCCCTGTGTGTTTGGTTCAATGCATTGTTCACAATCACTAAGAACCTGGTTACCTGTTCCCACCTGTGACAGCCACACCACTTAGGGCAGGACTGGTAAACACAATGAAACCACAGAGGGGGTGAGATTTTGATGAGAGGCTTGAACTACAAACCCAGATCTACTGTGTATTTTGAGATAGAGGAAAGAAGGTGTTTCTAAAATGCTTGTATATATGACAGCAATAGGGGAGCAGGTGGGGGTGTGGGGCATTCTTTTGTATGATTAAAATGTTACATGGTTAACATTTAAAAATTTTTAAATCTATCTTTGATGTCATAATTAAGCTACTAATGACAGTTTGTGTTTCAGGCAGTGTGGAACGTGTTTTTTCCTTTCTTACTGTGTAAAGCTGTGTACAACCAACTGGTAATGCCAGGAATTTTACTTCTTAGAATTTGATGCTCAGAAAACTATTTTGACTGACAGTTATTGCCTCATTATTTGTTATAACAAAATACCATTAAGTAGCGAACAAACATATCATTCCCCTCCACATACACATAATTGAGGACTGGTTAAATAATGTGTAGCCAATTGATACTGTGCAATACTGTGTTGTTTATGGCCAATTAGCACTAACATCCATTTCTACCCTTTTCCATATTCCTTCCCATTTCTTTTCCCAAACTCTCCGGCAGCTGGGCTCTGAATGAGAATTTTCTTCCACCAATGAGAGGCACCTGAAGGTGGAAGTAAGCTAGAGGCCTCATGCTTTTTAACGAGCTGCTAGCTCATTAGTGTTTGCAGTCAGTCTTAGCAGTACAGTGTCGAGTTACCAGCTTTGTCATTATCTACAAGCAGTGGCCTGGATGTGGCAGTCAGTGTCTAGTCACCACCTTCTGGGGGAACTGAGGCGGTTGTGAGGCGGAAGCAGTGGAAACAGCAGCAGTTTGCTGACCTCTGTATTACAGTGGTGTGCCTTTGAATTCGGTGCCTAGTAGCACACTACTGTCTTTTCCTTGAACCCATTCTACAATTGTGTAAGTACCTGATTTCCTGCTTTAAACACTTTCCTACCTGAAATACCTAGAGTGATTTCTGTTTTCTACACTGAACTCTAACAGATAAAAATACTATATGGATGTCAAGAGGAATTGAAATCTATAGGGGCTATAGAATAATATTCAAGGTATAGCATTAGAGTATAAAAATAACAGTAGAGAATAGTATGTAAAGTATGAGGTCTGTCCAGAAGGTATCCAGCCATGTAATATGAAAACGAGACATTTATTGAAGAAGATACAAGATACAAGAAACATTGTACACAGGACAATGATGCCTCAATCTCCTTCAAAGTTATGACCTTCTTGAGGAAATCCGGTTCATTGGTAACAGTTTAAATCAAGTCATTAGCAACTGCAGCATGATGCTCCTTCTGCTCTGGTAGCAGAAGACACAGAACAAATTGTGCCGAAACATGTTTCATGCCAAGATCCTGAGTCAAGATCTCAGACACAGTAGTTTTTGGAATCCCCAGATTGGATTCTAGCTCTCGCACTGTCAGTTGCCGATCTTTGTTGATTGCAGCCCATAACATTCAACATTCTCAGGTGTCCTTGTTGCAGGCCTTCTAGAATGTGGATCACTTTCAAAAGATTCTTGACCATCTTTGAAGCATTTGTGCCACACTCTTATTTGTGCTGCACTCATTGCATCATCCCTGAAAGCCTCAGAAATAGTTTTCACAGAGGAATGTTCAAGCCTAATGCAAAATGTGATGCATTTTGCTCTACTCGCTCAGTCATTTTGAATGCGACAGCCACACAGTACACCTGCTCACTTAATGGTGTCTATTGCCCCCACTGACTAGTACAGTGAAGTCATCATTGTTCATGCATGCGCATTCCAGTCCACTCTCCTTGGCTGTCAGGTTACACCGATGCTGTGCAAACTGTACTTGTTATATTAACAATGGCTGTACTGTTTCTGGACAGACCTTGTATACTTGCATTTGTGTAAGAAAAAGTGTACTCCTTATATACTATATGTGTGCGTATACACACACACACACACACACACACACACACACACACACATGCTTGTTTCTGCAGAGAAAAACTCAAGAAGGTTATATAAGAAAATGAAATCAGTAATTGCTTCTAGAAAACAAAAATGGGGTCTGGGATCAGAGAGACATTTCATTTATATACCATTTAAACTTAATTTTTTTAACATGCTCACGAAATACATTTTTTAATTAAAACATTTTTAAATGATAAGAAAATGGCAAGTTTCTGTAACAATGTGCAAACAGAAAAAAAAAAAATCCATTAACCCACCAACCTAACATAATATCATTGTGTGCCAGGTGGACACTTGAATTATCTGAGGGAACACTTTGTAACCTATATGGATGTCTATCTGCTGTGTTATATACCCGAAACTAATACAGGAAAGCGTTGAATACAAACTTATTTAAAAATAATTTCATTTGTGTGTTTATATTCTCTCTATATCTTTGTTGATTAAATGTTTACAGTTATATATGTACACATACAACTTTATAGTCCTTTTTTGTTTTGCGGTTGGGGGAGGGGGCGTTGCTTATTGTATAACTAACATTCAGAAAGTACATACCATGTGCCAGCCATGGTAATTAGATTTTCTTGAGTCATATTTCATTGAAACTAAGATATTATTGATTGCAAGATACGCCATTAGGTTATGCATCATTAAGAAAGAAATTTAAAAAATTATGCAATAAACTAACACAATACACAGGTTTTTTCCCTCAATTGAACCACATGTCTTTGGAAGTTAAGCAACTCTGTTTAAAGGCAACAGGACATTCTGACACACTGATGCTTGACCCTTTAATGATGGCTCTACAAAAGGTATAGATTGGTCATACCAGCCTCTCATTATTTCAAAATTTCTGTCACCTTTTTAGAGGGATTTCACAGTTTACATGTGGCATTAGCTGGTGCATGATAGTTTCACCTCAGTCACAAAGTGTAACACAGCTTCCTCTTTAGACTTGTTTTGCATGAAAATATGAAATTGCAGTCTTTCCTTTAGGGATGAATATCTGCTTTGCTACTCTCAAATTTAAGCCCTCCTGCTGCACTTCTGCACTTTTGTCCATACACAATACTCGTTGCTTTAAAAATGGCTTGGAGAGATGGGAAATGAAGATGTGACTCTCAAGTTGACAGGTTTTGTGCTGAGGCTAGACATGTTTGCTTCAGGCCTGTGTTCGAAACACAGCAAAGTAGAACTGAAAGATTTCCAATGTCTTGGTGAATATCTCATTAATCATGTTGCTTTATGAAGAAACTGATGATTCCACTCTGCCAATTTTATAAAAGCTGCTGACTTCTATATTGAGGCAGTTATTTTGAATATAGAACCACCATTCCATTTCAAGGCAGAGAATGGGTTTGTTGCAGAGGCAATGCTGTGTCATAAGAGGAAGTACGGATCCAGGTTGATCTGGATTCAAATGCTGACTCTGGCTGCTTTATTTTTTGTAACATTGGCAATTTCACTTACTTTTGAGATTAAATGTCTACTGTAAAATGAAGATTGTAAAGGTTATTTTAGACAGTAATAAAGGTTAGAGATAGTTTATGTAAAAATATTGCACAGTCAAATTATTTTATACAGCAGATTATCCTTAGGTAATCTGAATAAGACTGTAGAGTGGCTAATTACAGACCTTGTTCATTACCCAGATGCCATTATGCTTTCACTAGTGATGCCATGTGCTGCGTTAACACTAAGGTTATTTGTTCTGCATCAGCAATACCCACCAGTTAGGTCCTTGGTGACGGATTTCCCTAATGGAGAAAGAAGTATATTCTCTTTCTCTGCACTGTGAAAGTAAATCTTCCTGGAAGGAGACACAATCACGGAGTCTCCAGTTAAAAGCAGATCTATACTTTAATAGATAAAACGATTGATTCATTATCACAGCACATTGGAGGATTAAGTTGACACTCATGCTATGGCCTTTCAAATAGAGTAAGTAAAACGGGGAAAGCTATATTGATGTTTTTAGAGAGGCACAGCTTACTAAAGGGGAATGTAATTAGCAGACCAGCTCATAGTGTTTCAGCACTGCTAATTTTGACACCAGAGTGATCTTGAAATGACTTATCAATGAACACATGTTATTATTCTCTTTTATATTGTGGAATGAAATTATAATCCTGGTATAGTAAAGCTCTTTTTTGATATTTAAGTTATTACATGTTGCTTTAAATTTATAAAATTCTGTGGTATTTAGAAGTCTATACCTCTCTTAGAAATTAAGTCAAAAACTTTTTGGCAAGAAGAAACCCCTGAGGTCTGCAGCCTAAGCAACAATGAACAGACTGACTTTGATAGCACTGAAGGGGTCATGCACCATTGGCTTCTTAAGGAACTGCAGGGACAGCACCTCCAAATAGACGGATTCACTATCCCAGAGCTATGAGTTCTCTAAGAGCAGAAATGCTGTCTACCTACATTTCTTCCTTATACAACCCAGAACCTAGCACAACATGGCTGGAACAGAGTCAGTGCTTAATAAATGGTTGTCAAATGAATAGCCTATTTAGTGAGGCAGTGTTTTCTGTTGTGTGATGACATCATTGTTTAGGAAGTTCTTCACATATAGAACCCACTAAGGTAATTATTTTAATGTATTTGCATTTCTGTCCTATTCCCATAGTGTTCTCCATGTGTGATATTGATTCATTGATAAAAAGGGAAGCATATTAAACTTATAATTAAACCTTTCTCTTGAAATATAATTAGCTAGGATTTATGAGATGCTAAAGGCTAAAGTGTCTGAGAAAAGAAGCATAAATAGTGGTATTTTTGTTTCACTAAGCTTGGCATCATAGAGTCATTTGTTTTCATTGAGACATTATGTATCTGATATATTTTACTTAAAGTGACTAATGATCTAAACAACTTAGATATTTTATTCTAGTCCAATCCTGAAATAGGGATTTGATTTTAATTTTTCTCCACCAAAACTGAGGATGGGATCAGGTTAGGTTCATGTAAAACATTACAAAGTGTGAATTCATTTTTCATTTTTATTCTTTAAGAGAATTGATTATTGTCTTACTATCATGATTCAAAATTATACTGTCAGTAGAGTAACATTTTAGATGAATCAAGTGAATCTTAAAAAATGTATTAAAATTTATATTAAACTAGGTTATAACTATTTCCACTGTTTTACAATATGTTGCAAGCAAACTTTACCAAATAATGGTTACTTTGCATAAGATGGAATTAATTTTTAAGTTATCATTTCATTTATTTAGGAAAAAATATTTTTTTCCTTAAATTTAATAAGCTACCTTCAAGGGAAAGCACTGTCTATGGTAAGGAAACTGCTTACAAAGTACCTGATATTTCATTTATTTGGGAAAAAGAAGTCTAATTGACTTGCCAAATGAAATATGAGAAATTCTTAACTTTTGGAATCTTTCTCTTAATCTGAAATATGGCTCATATTCTCTGTGTTGTCAAGAACATAGACATCCTACTTCACCCTGAACTGTCTTTTACCGTATAGCTCTCAGGCTTCTAAATCTTGAGGAAACCTCTCTAACATCACTTAGGTCAGATATTTCTGCATGTACTATACTTTATCATGCCATTCAGTTAGGGAGACTAAAATGAGCAGCCAGAATTCCTGTTTCAAAGTATCAGTTTTCCTTACTATGGTAAATCACTCTTTTTATATCCTTTTTAATTCTAAAGTTTAAACCTGAAACAGGAGTTATTTGTTCCATAATTAGCAGTCTTCCTTGGCTTCCTCTTCATTTCACTTTTCAAATAGGAGTTTTACCTATAATTATCATCACTATTATTACTATTATTAGTCTTTTATAAGCATGTTCTGCTTCTCTTCTTTCCTTCTTGCTAGTTAGATGTTTGTGATTTTTCACTAACAGGCTTTTATTATTGTCTTTACACCCGTTCTTTTTTTCCACACCCCTCTTTCCATATTTTCTTTCCCTGATCATTTGAATAACATTTATTGTATTCTATGATTTAACAATTACTATTAAACTGTTATTATTTTCTTTTATATATATATGACTTTTATCTTATTTTTTATTGTAGTTTTTCTATTATCATTTATCCCTCTTACACCCCCTCCACCTGCAATCACTACCTCATTGTCCATGTCCTTTTTCCTTTTTGCTTGATCCCTCCAGCCCCCTCCTCCCCACTCCAGAGCTGCCATCCTGCTCTCCCTCTATGAGTCTGTCTCTGTTTTGCTTATTAGTTCAGTTTGTTCATTAGATTCCACATATGATGAAATCATATGGTATTTGCCTTTCTCTGACTGGCTTATTTCACTTAGCATAATGTTCTTCTGGTCCATCCATACTGACACAAGGGGTAACATTTTCTTCTTTTTTATGACCAAGTACTGTTACATTGTATAAATGTCCCATAGCTGTTTTATCCACTCATCTACTGATGGACACTTGAGCTACTTCCATATCTTGGTGAATGTAAATAACGCTGCAATGAACATAGGGGTGCTTATATTCTTTCCAATTAGTCTTGGGTTTCTACAGATATATTCCCAGAAGTGGGATCACTGGGTCAAAAGGCAGATCCATTTAGAAAAGGCTTAAAAAAAACCCAAAACACTTTAATAGCATAAAATAGGTGAGGAAGTAAAAATGCAATAAAAACAAGAAAGATATCTGAAAAGAAGGATGTAGAGTTTAGTTAGCTGAACTATGGCCTCTTGCTTAAGAACTTCCACACCTTTCTTATGAGACTTGTCATAAAGTCAAAGATGGGTTGGTCTAGGTTCTTCTTGCTCTTTGCTTGTGAAGGGGAGGAAAAGTGGCTTCTAATTAACTGTTCCATTACCTATTCGTCAAGAATCTGGGTATTAGTTTTTATTCTACATTTTGACTGCTGTCCTTGGAGAATTTCTTTGTTTTCTGTAGTAGTAATGGTTTCTCTCTTTTGAGAATTGCTGAGTCAAGGTTAAAACTGATTATTCTTTCAACCTTCTTATAAGTGTTTTTATTAAATGATACCTATCTGTGCTTAAATATTAGGTAGCAGTGGTATTAGGAAAGAAAGCTAGGTGGATGGCAGACATAAATATCTTTTTCTGTGCTGCTAGGACAAGGTGACCTGGAAGACAGTCACTGCATTAATGTTAATGAGTATAAACAAGTCCTTCAATAAGACTCAGAGAGTAGAGCCCCATGAACAGCACGCTAGTCTTTGTGATCAGAATACAGAGATGAATGAGATGTTCTGTCCCAAAGACGCTTATCTAACTTATTTTCTTTTTCCCCACCAGGGTGGGAATTCTCTGTAACACTGGGGCATCATTATTGAAATAACATTGTGGGACTCCTCAGAAAGGGCCAATTGAGCATACCTCTGAGTAAGAAAGGTCAGAGTTTATGTGACATAAAATTTTTAGAAAAAATGGGACATTTAGCAATGAATGCTACTCATCTCCAGAGTTTCATTACTGGACATCAAATAGCTGATATGTCACTGCCATTTTTATTTCCTCCAGCTTCAGTTCTTAACTTCATGGAATCATCTGGCTTGATCTCTCCTCTGAAACTCCACCCTGATCACATAACAAAAACTACCTTTTAAAAAGTTATAATTTCCCGAATGTAATTTTAATGCTATAATATACTCAGAACAGCAAGAATAGAATGGGCTTTAGAATCAGGTAGACCTGCACGAGAATTCTGATTCTACTGCTCACTAATGAGCTCTGTGAACTTGAGAAAGCATCTTTAAAACCTCTCCTGTGAAATAGGGATAATAAAATCTATCTCATAAGATTATCATATGGATTAAATGAGATAAAATATGTAAAACATAGTTTATGCTCTTTAATTTCATGATTATTTTTTAAAAATTTAAATTTTTTGTTTTTTATTTTGATTTTTTATTTTATAATATTTGTATTGTTATTCTATTACAATTGTTCCAATTTTTCCCACTTTGCACTCCTACAGCCATCCCACCCCGCACTCCCACAGTCAGTCCCAGCCCTGTTGTCCATGTCTATGGGTCATTCATGCATGTTCTTTGACTAGTTCCTTCCCCTTTTCTCCACCATTATCCCTCTCCCTATACCCTTCTGGTCACTTTCAGTCTATTCCATATTTCCATGTCTCTGGTTCTATTTTGCTTGTTAGTTTATTTTGTTCATTAGGTTCCTCTTATAGGTGAGATCACATGGTATTTGTCTTTCACTGACTGGCTTATTTCACTTAGCATAATATTTTCCAGTTCCATCCTTGCTGTCACAAATGGTAGGAGCTCCTTCTTTCTTTCTGCTATGTAGTATTCCATTGTGTAAATGTACTGCAGTTTTTGATCCACTCATTTACTGATGGGCATGAAGGCTGGTTCCAGCACTTGGCTATTGTAAATAGCACTGCTATGAACATAGGGTGTGCATAGGTTCTTTTGTATTGCTGTTTCACAATTCTTAGGGTATATTCCTGGCAGTGGAATCACTGGGTCAAAAGGCACTGCCATTGTCAGTTTTTTGAAGATATTCTTCACTGTTTTCCACAGTGATTGCACCAGTCTTCAGTCTGTTAATGGCCATTGTTAACACATAAACAAACAAGTCCCTAATGTGAAGAAAAGTGTAAATAAAAGAACCTTATGCTATTGTCATAAGGAAGAATTTTAAAATAATCTGCAAAAAGGTATTATGATCTTTAATAAAAAATTCCCAAAACAAGGCACAAAAAGCGTAAACCACAAAGAAAAATATTTTTTATATTTTATTACATAAAAACTTTTGTATATTAATAGACATGATAAAAATAATTAAACAACTCACAAATTAAGCCAAGATTTATAATACAAATGTGAGGAAAAAGCTAGTATACAGAATGTAGAAAGAATTACAATACAATAGAAAAAGATTTATAACCCACTAAAAATGGGCAGGTAACTGGACAAGAACCTTCACAAAAGAGGAAACTTAGTGGCTAATACACATAAGAAAAGATGCTTACTTACATTATTAATCAGAGAAATGCACATTTAAATGTGAAATCAGACAATTCCAAGTACTCTGCTACTGAACATTGGAAACTCTTATTCCTCTTAGAAGGAGTGTTAGCTGGTACGATTTCTTTGGAAAAGTAGTAATATCTAGTTGAATTCATTACACTCATACTCTACCCCCAGGGAATCCTACTCCTGGGTAAGTGCTCTAAAAGAATTCTTGTTCCTGGGCACAAAGAATCATGTATAATAACATTCATAGCAGTTTGGTTCATAATATACAGAAACTGAAGATAATGAAGATACTCATTACAGTAGCATACCTTAAAAGGTTGTGATATATTCATATAATGAAATACCATACAGCAGTGAAAACAGACACTTAGTAACTTGAGTTTCACAAAATGTTGCTGAGTGACAGAAGCAAGTAAAACTGCAATACACATACTAGGATTGCACTGTATACAGTTTAAAACCAGGCAAAAATAAATAATTTGTCATTAGGGATACATATATAGATTGTATAAATATAAAAGGAAGAGAATGATATGAAAGTAAATATGGCTGTTACCTCTGGGGAGAGGGGAAAAGGTGTGTTCGGGCAAAGGTGCATGAAGAGCTTCCTAATGTCGACCAAAAAATGCCCAGCTGAAGAAAAAGTCTTATAAGAGTTTGAGCCAAAATGATCATTTCTGGAAAGCAAAATCTTAATGGATTGAGAGAACACTCCAGAGAATAGCAGTTTGCATCTTATTTTATGCATTATAATCAAAGGAGGACATATAAGGAAGGTTACATGAAATCCATCAGTGGTAGATTAAGGAAACAAGAGAAAGTAAAGCAGGGAAATCTCTGGGATTAGATAAAAAGTAAAACAGAGAGACACATACTTCTTTTTTAGGTGGGTACAGGATAGTTAATAATTAACATGTACAGCACATAGAAATGGTGTTTGGGGAGCAAGAAAACAAGGAGAGGTTCTGTGGTCTCCTGCTCTGGTGCAGTGGGTGTGCCCTGCTTTGTCTGGAAAAGGAAGTTACTCTGACATTTCAAAGGTATGTTACCTTAGATGTAAAGAGATGATAGACAGGCTCACTTAAGGTGAAGATTGACCTTTGTCAAGGAAGCTACAGGATTAGGATGTGACTACCAGTCATGACATGCTTTTAGTTAAGAATATTTTTGTTCAGATAACCCTGTGGTTGCTTTTGGTCTCTGAGTTTATAAGGCCCTCCATGCAGGTCTCCCCTGAGCCTGTCAGGTTTAGTATATGGCTCCCTTTTCATCCATACAAATATTGACAATATTTTATTTTGTAACTTGAACAGCAGATACTCAAATATTCATTTTATAATTTTTCTCTAAGTTGCGTGTATACATTTTACACATTCTTATGTATATATGTTATATTTCATAATTAAAAATAGAACAAAATCCATAATTTCTCCCTTTGTTAAAATAAGTTGACATATAATTTTGTACCATCTGCCCCCTGACTGGTATGGCTTAGTGGATTGAGCTCCAGTCTGTGAATCAAAGGGTCAGTGGTTCGATTCCCAGTCAGGGCACATGCCTGGATTGTGGGCCAGGTCCCTGGCTGGGGTCATGCAAGAGGTAACCACACATTGATATTTCTTTCTCTCTCTTTCTCCCTCCCTTTTGCCCTCTCTAAAAATAAATAAATAAAATCTTTTTAAAAAATATAGTACCATTTGCCCACTTAAATAAATACATTTAAACTCATTAATTTTTTTAAAATAAAGGGAAACAAATATATATATTTTAAATTTCATTTTTCAATTACAATTTACATTCAATATTTGGTATTAATATTAGGTGTACATCATAAGTATGACAATTATATACTTTACAAAGTGTTCCCCCTGGTACCATACAAAGTTAGTACAATATTATTGACTATGTTTCCTATGCTGTACTTTACATTCCCATAACTGTTTTGTTACTACCAAGTGGTACATCTTTTAATCCCTTCCTTTTTTCACCCAGTCCCCACCCTCAATGCTCTCTGGCAACCATCAGTCTGTTCTTTGTATCTATGAGTCTGTTTCAATTATTTTTTTTGTTGATTTTCTGTCTGGAAGATCTATTCAATGATGTCAACATGGTGTTAAAATCCCCACTATGATTATATTGCTATTGATCTCTCTTTAAGTCCATCAATATTTACTTTATATATTTAGGTGTCTCTATGTTGGGTGCATAAATGTTTACTAGAGCTGTCTGTATCTTCCTGTTGGATTGATCCCTTTATCATTATGTAGTGTCCTTCTTTGTGTCTTAGTATAGACTTTGTTAACATCTACTTTGTCTGATATAAATGTTGCTACCCCAGCTTTTTTTTCCCCATTTCTATTTGCATGAAATATTCTTTTCCATCCCTTTACTTTTAGTCTGTATGTATTTTTCCTTCTGAGGTGGGTGTCTTTTATTTATTTTTTATTTATTTATTTATTTATTTATTTATTTAAAATAATTTATTTGTTTCTTTATTTTATTTTATATGAGAGAGAGGAAAGGAGAAAGAGAGGGAGAGAAACATCACTGTGTGGTTGCCTCTCACTCGCTCCCCCAACTGGGGACCTGACGTACAACCTAGTAATGTGCCCTGACTGGGAATCGAACCAGCGACACTTGGCTCACGGGCCGACGCTCAATCCACTGAGCCACAGCAGCCAGGGCTTGAGGTGGGTCTCTTTTAGATAGACTATGTATGGGTCTTGTTTATTTATTTATTCAGCTACCCTATGTCCTTTGATTGGAGTATTTAATCCATTTACATTTAAAATGATTATTGACTGGTGCATATTTATTGCCATTTTATTATTCATAATCATGTTTCTCCTTTTATTCCTTTTCCTTAAAGAAGTTCCTTTAACATTTCTTATAAGAATAGTTTGATGTGGTGAACTTCTTTAGCTTTTTCTTATCCAGGAAGCTTTTTATTTCTCCTTCAATTTTAAATCATAGCCTCACTGGGTAGAGTAGTCTTGGTTGTAGGTCCTTGCTTTTTACCACTTTGAATATTCCATTGCAATCCCTTCTGAGCTGTAATGTTTTTTGTTGAGAAATCATCTGACAGTTTTATGAGACCTCTCATGTAGGCAACTATCTTTCTCTTGCTACATTTTCCTCTTTAACCTTTGACATTTTAATTATGATGTGTCTTTGTGTGGGCCTCTTTGGGTTCATTTTGATTGGGACTGTCTGCATTTCCTAGATTTGTGTTTCTTTTTCCTTCACCAAATTAGAGAAATTTTCAGTCATTATTTCTTCAAATATGTTCTTAATTCTTTATTCTCTCTCCTCCTTCTGGTACCCCTATCATGTGGATATTGTTTTACTTTATGTTGTCCAAAAGTATCCCTAAACTATTCTCATTTTTAAATAATTATTTTTCTTTTTGCTGCTTTGATTGTGTGTGTTCTGCTACCTTGTCTTCCAAATTGCTGGTTCAGTCCTCTGCTTCATCTAGTCTGCTGTTGATTTCTTCTAATGTATTATTTATTTCAGCTATTGTAATCTTCATTTCTGACTGATTCTTTTTTATAGTTTTTATGTCCTTTTTTTATGCCTATTATCTCTTTAAGTTCTCAATGAGTTCATCTGTTCTTCCCCTACATTCCTCGAGCATTCTTATAACAATTGTTTTGAACTCTGTATCTGGTAGATGGCTTCCCTCTATTTCATTTAGTTTCTTTTTCCCTGGAATTTCTCCTGTTCTTTTATTTGGAGCATGTTTCTTTGTCTCTCTATTTTGGCCATCTCTCTGTATTTGTTTTTTTGCATTAAATAGATTTGCTATGTTTCCCATTCTTGGTAGGGTGGCCTTATGTATGTAGAAGGTGTCTCGTGGGGCTCAGTAGTGCAGTCTCCCTCAACAGTTTGACTAGTTGCTTAAAGAATGTTTATTGTGTGGGTTATGTGAACCCCCCTGTTGTAGTTGAGTGTGATTGCTGTTGTCCTGTTCATGGGTGGGGTCAATCCTCAGGCTGGCTGACTGTGAAGATTGCTCTCAACCACAATGTATAAGCTGCTGTGAAGATGCTGACCCCACAAAGTGGAATCTGGCCCAGCAGATTCTGGTGCCTGCTGAGATTCCCTTTGGATGTGCTGCTTGTGGAGATAATTGGGTCATGCTGTGATGTGGTCTGAAGCCTGCCACTGGGTGTGTCAGCTCTGGGACCTCTTAGGAGTTACTCCATTTTAGATCAATGTCAGACACTACCTGTGACTGGTCCTGGGAACCCGTTTGAAGCTATAAAGCAATTCACAGTTTGTGGCTGCCTCTGCTGGGCCTGGGTGTGTGTGAGAGGAGCTCAGCTGTATACCAAGGCCAGCTTACACCAGCACTGAACGCACAGGCAGGTCAGCAAAGCCCCAAGGAACCCCAAGATCCGCCTCTGCCTGCCAGCTCCCTATTAGGTTCAGTCTCTGAAAGACCCTCTGACATGTATGCAAGTTGCATGAGGTAGGTTCTCATGAGTTACCAGGTACAGATTCAAAGTCAGAGCAAGTGCTGGGTCTGAGGCCACTCAGCATAAGTCTCAAGGTTCACCAAGGCCAGCCACCACCCTCCTGGGGCCTGGGAGCCTTTGTTGTGGGGCAGGGGCTCAGGAAGTCATCAGAATAAGTTCAGCACAGTTCATCAGGACAAAAAAAAAAAATTAAGATTTGGCCATATCAAGAGAGGATTCAACAAGGGAACAGTGGTATAGGTCTAGCAGGCAAGGGGATAAAGGCCCTCACCCTAGAGCCACACAACTAAGTTCCCATCACCACCCCCCCCTTGTCTGCCTAGACTCTCTTGGGAGCATCCTGTGAAAATCTACACTCAGGGCCCAGGCTTGCTGCAGCCAGCTGACTCCTCCTTAGGGTGAAAGCTCCCCAGAGTACCCTATATTGTATAGATAGATATATACAATATGTGCATATTATAAAGGAAAATATTAGTAAATTTAACTATATTAAAGTATCCTATATCTCAATAATAGATAAATGTAGACCTTTCCATTAATATATTGTGAGTATTGTGATTTATAATAAGAAATATATATTTGGAGGTCAACCCCTTTCCTGGCACAGAACTTCTAAAAGCTTTGGAATATCTTTAGTACTGAAAATGATCAACATCTTTTATTATGTTAACAAGGTAAATTTTGGAGCCCTCCTAACAATGAGGTATGATTGCCAGGAGGGCCAACCCTGTAATTAGAGTTGAAACTTTCAGTTACACCCTTTGACTTTCTAGGGTAGGAAGAGGGGGTGGAGGTTGAATCAATTGCCAATGGTCAATGATTTAATCAATCATGTCTATGTAATGAAGCCTCCATAAAAACCCAAGAGGATGGGGTTCAGAAAGATTCTAGGTTGGCGAACATGTGGAGGTGGTGAAAGAATGGCACCCCCAGAGGGCATGTAAGCTCCAAGCTTATTCCCACCTAACCTTGTTTTACTCCTCTCTTTTATCTGGCTGTTCATGTGTGTGTGAGCATGTGTGTGTGTTTTAATCATATCCTATTATAATAAACAAGTAAATGTAAGGAAGCTATTTTCCTGAGCTTTGTGAACTGTTCTAGTAAATTAATTGAACCCAAGGAGGGGGACAAGGGAACCTCCAATTTATAACAAGTTGGTCAGAAGCACGGGTAACAACCTATACTTGTGACTGGTATTTGAAAGTGAGGGTACAAGTCTTACAGGACTGAGTCTTTACCCTTGGAATCTCAAGCTATCTCCATGTAGATAGTGTCAGAATTGAACACTCTGTTGGTGTCCTGAGAATTGCTTGTTGTTGGTATAGAGGAATCCCTCACACACATTGGAAACTGGGTCCTATAATCAAACTCCAAGTGTGAATGCCTGTCATGCAGGAAGACCAATCACTAAAGCATAGAGTATGCAACAAGCTTATTTTTGAGAGGCAGCCAAAAGGGGAGATGGGGACAGAGCCCAAATTCCCCTTCTCCATCCAGAGTTTGGGAAGGGTCTGTAAGGGGTTAGAGGGAACAGGTGTGTGGAAGCACTGGTGGGGTAAGTTTTAATTGGAGGACCCTGGAACTTGCTCATTTATAAGGGGCTTTAGCACTGGATCTTTCTGGACAAGGGTTCCAGTGTTCAAGTTCCAGTTATGTCCTAGTCCTTTCCTTCCTTTGGTGGGAGGGTATGGGGCAGGCAGGATAGGGAGAGTTTGCTTTTGGTTGCAGCTGGAGGTAAAAGTTCTCTCCTCTGTGCATTCATCAGCTACATGACTTGTGGTTTTGGCCTGTTGATTCTGAAAGGCACCTCACCATCTTGTTGCAAACAGGATAGGACCATTTTGAGCTGGTTTTGTGGTTACAGTCTCAGAACACCAAATTAATTATAAGAAGGGACCCCCCGCCCCCAATGAAATTATCTTCTGGAGGGCAGGCCCATTGTAGTATAGACTTCCCCTGCTAGGTGAGTATTCTAGGAACCCATCTGTATCAGTGTACCAGCTGGCATTGTTGTGAGAGGTTGCATTTGGCTTCAGTGAATTATTTTTTGAAGACCCTTCAATCATGTTTGCCTGTTTCATGTGGCTGATTTACGAGTGCACCTGCCCACACTGCACTGAGTGTTCAACAGTTTTTGACCAAAAACAGCATGACCCCTGTGCCCTACCCTCCCTATTCACCCAGTCTCACCCCAAGCAACTTTATTTTTATCTTTCTGGATGACAAAAAGCCCTCAAAGGGAAAAGTTTTGCTGATGTGGAGGAGGTGAAATAAAAAATGTCAAAAGTACAAAAAGTATCAAAATCGACAAGTTCAAAAACTGTTTTGAGCAGTGGAAAAACTCTCAGTAGGTGTATTGCATCAAATGGAGAGTACTTTGAAGGTGACTGAACATGTAAGAATAAAAACACAATTTTTCATAAATAAGTTCCAGGTTTTGGGGGTCCACTCTTGTATAGTATCAATATTATTTTTATATTTTGGAATAATATTAAAAATTAATCCGCATTTTTTACATGGCTTGACTGTGTTTAGTGTTTTGCATATACTACGTATATTATATATTATTCACATATTATTTCTGATTCCCCATCAGCCTTAAAGTTAGACATCAATGTCCTCATATTTTAAAATGGAGACACTTAGAACCTGAGAAGTTAACCAACTACCCCTAAATAATGCAGCCATTTAGGGGTAGAACTAGCTAATTCCAAAACGTGCAGCCATTTAATTGATGTCCATCTGACCTGCAGACCGGAATGCTTTTCATTATATTACAGGATCGACCTGTTCTTCCACCTCCTGTAGTCTTTGGGGACACTTATTTTATATTTGTTATTTGAGGAAGCTTTATGACTTCCTAGGGAGAAATTATGCCAAAGCTATGAAGAGTGGAATAAATGACTTATTCCAAAATTTAGTTTCTTAATGTTCAAAATTAAGGTTCTAAAAATAGTGTGTTTAAACATTAAAAGTATATGTATTTAACCATGAAAATATAAAACTGTCATTCACTTCTAGATTAGTAGTGTCCTTTCTCTGGATTAGAATAGGATATTGGACACTAGGTTAACTTAAAAGAAAATCATAAATACAATCTAGGTTCTCACAGGAGAAGGCCATTTTGTCCTAACATTTGTTTGTTATGAGAACTTCTCTCTAGATCAAGGTCACTTTGAGATGTCCAGGATAAAATTATGTAATATATTTGTCAAATACATATCTTATTTCCAAACTCAATTTAGAATTATTTAATCAAGCAAAAAGTGCAATACCTAGTGTAGGGGGCAAAATTTGCCACCCCCAAGTGTGTCTCTTTGGCATGAGGGTTATGTTAGATGGATTCCTTTTCAGAAACAGAAGACCCAGGAAGTTTTTCTCTTTACCCTCCCCCTCACCTACCTAACAGAATTTAGAGAGAGCACCACATTTCTCTGGCTGCCAGTGTTCCAACAGAAATGCAAATCTAATCAATCACTTCTTTACTTAAGACTACACAGTGGTTCCACATCTCCTCCATCATCCCCCTCTTAACTGTGTCTCTAGCCCCATCACTGCTCTTTTCCCCAGTCACATCCTATGTCCAAGGTCAGACATTCAGGATTACTGAAAATTAGTCACTGTGGATTCTCTATTACGTGTCTGTCTTTGCTGTTGTCCCGGCCAGGAACACCTTTCTTCCCATCTTCAGTGGGCCATAACTTGTTCATCCTCCAGGATGCAACTCAGTTGCCACCTGCCCACTCCAGGAATCCTTTTTTTGCCTCATTCCCAAGCCACTTAAGAACACTTTAATTTCTGACACACCTCTTATCACACTGTACTGAAATGGTCTGTCTCTTTTATGAGACATGGGAGTGCTCTAAAGGCAGAGAAGGTGTTGTTGCCCTCTGTTGTTGCCCTGGTATAAGGCCTGTAATATATTAAATGTTGACTGAATATTTTCATTGATCTTAAGAACCTTGGGAAGCTAGTATTATTTCCAGTAGCACTGGTTGAAAGCATTGAATGCATTTAATTTAAGACTAAGATCAAAACAACTGTGTAAATTATGGTTACATATTAGAATGTAATTTTATGAATCATGACAATGTAGAAATAATATAATTAACAAAATAGGAGAGGCAAAAGGAGTGAAAAGGTGAGATGTATGTAAAATGCTGATTTTATCTATGTTACAGCCGAGGTTATAATTACATTTTAAAGCTGATAGAGCAAGTGAAAAACTTACAACCATATTTCAAGATATAAAAATAAATTTAGAAACTACAGAAAAAAGATGGTGGACACAGTGCAATATACAGATCTAGTATCATAAAAATGTACACTTGAAACCTTTATGATCCTATTAACCAATGTCACCTCAATAAATAGAAAATGCAGAAAATGAAAATACAGAAAAATAATGGAGTTAATTAAACACAGGTTTTAGAGAGTAGGAAGTAGCATGGAGGGATATTAAAACTATTATAATAATTATAACCTGCATGTTCTTTTTCCATATGAAAAAATATATAATATGTAAAAACAGAAAATAAAATATGTAAAGTTATGGTAACTTTTAGTCTTTACACGACCTAGAATACAATATTTTTTTACATTTTTAGAAGAAACACACACATATAAATATAAAATGCAATTATAAAAATATATAGACCACATACAATAAAATATAAATAGAAAACATAAGAAGGGATTTATAATATCAATAAGTTTACCTATGGAAACAAAATGACCATCAGAAAGATTATGAAACAAAATCTAATTAAGTGGATATACAAGAGATATACCTAATACAGAGTGCCTAGAAAAGCTGAGAATTAAAAAGAAGCAAGTCAGAGTGAAAGACATAAATAACTCATACTGAGAAATTACTTACTGCAAAATATTGAGAAAAAGACTGAAGGAAAACAATAGAAAAATGGGCAAGAAACTATCAAAGAGGCATATCTTTCTGTAAACACATGGAAAGGTGCTCTGTCTCATTCTTAATCAGGAAAATATAAATTAAAGCCTCTACAAACCAACCAAAATGGCTAAATATTAAAAAGACTAAATATATTAAGTGTTGGTGAGGATACAGAGAAACAGGAACACTCATTCACTGTTGGTGGGGTGTATAAATTGGAAGAATCACTTTGGAAAACAATTTGGTATTATGCCATAAAGTTGACTGTATTCTCTATGATGCAATTCAATTTCTAGATATATGCCTGTCAGAAATGTGTGCACATGTATACCATGAAACATGCATAAGAATGTTCATCAGCCAAAAATGAGAAACAACTAAATGTCAAGGGCAGTGATATACTCATACAATGTAAATCAATACAACAGTAAAAATAAATGAATTATAGTGTAAGCAATGGCAGACAAACATAATGAGCTAAAGAGAAAAAACTGCACACTCTATGGTTCCATTTTTATAAAGTTTAAAAACAAGTTAAACTAAACTCCAATGTAAACAGATGCATGCTTATGTGGTAAACAAATAAAAGGAACAAGAAAGTAATTACATAGCATTTCCCTATAAATATCAGGAAAGGACTACACTTAAGAAGAGAGAAGAAGCTGTGATTGGGACTGGGCATGGAAGTAGGCATGCTTCTTGAGCTTTACTTCTTGGCCTAAATAGGTGATTACACAATGTTCATACTGTAGTAATTCACTGAACTGCATATTTATGTATTATGCAATTTTCTGTGACTTTCGTTTAAAAATAAATAATTGAACTAAAATATAAGATTCTAAAAACTTCCCTGAATTTTTTAATAGCTTTTGAAAGATGTTTTTAAACTTTTAGTGTAAGAATGTCCTGATTTAGAAGTTGGTTTAACTAAAAATACAAAAGAGATTGCCATGATAAAAATCTATCCAACTTCATATCTGTGTATGAAAACTTTATCAAGATCACTCATTTAGCAAATTCACTCCTCCCAAAAGCTATCAGTCCCCATGCATTTCTCACGATGCTACTGTATCTTTGCTTTGAGATAACTTATGCTTTTTTCAATGAAACTTAACTGTATTTTAAACATTAACAAATCCAAAAGCCATAAAGAGGGGATATTCTAAGAGGTGAAAAATTATTCTGAGTGTGCTGGCATTACTTCGGAGTTTGATAAATTGTTAAAACATCTAATTTTTTAAAATTTCCAGTATCAATTGATATTATTTCTGAAACAAAATATTTTTAAAAATTTAAAAAGCAAAGCACTTACTATTGATGTTCTAATAGCCGTTAGGTATATCGGTTTAAATAAAAGGAAAAATGATTAATGTTATATATTATTAATTTTGTCCCCCAGGGGATACTTGTCAACATCTGGAGATATATTTTGGGTTGCTACAATGAAGCGGGAAGTGGTACTAATGGCCTGGGATGCTGCTAAATCTGCTATAGTGAACAGGAAAGCCTCTTAGACCCCCACAACAAAGTCACATGGCCCCAAGTGTCAGCAACGCTGAGGTCAAAAACCCTGGAATAAATGAATCAAGAGAGTGATCACATATTAAGCAAAAAAGGAGATTACAAGATTAAATTTAGTGTGATTCAATTTTTGTGGAAAAAAGTGTATCTGTATGTATGTACTGTGTGTGTGTGTGTGTATATATATATATATGTATATATGTAAATATACACAAAAACATTAACAATGGTTGGCCCTGAATGATGAAATTATGTATTTTTTGTTTTATTTTGCTCATCTGAAATTTCTATTTTTTTATATTATTGATTAATTACTTGAATAGTAGGAAAATACAAAGTTTGATTTCTATCAAAGAAAGAACACTGGCTTTGGTATCAGAAAACCTGGGTTTGTGAAGTAAAAAAAAAACCCAACTGTGTTTGAACACTGGTTTTCTTTTTAAGAGTATGACCATTTTTAACCTTCTGAGACTGTTTTCTCATTGGTAAAATGGGGAATTGATACCTCACATGCTTGTTCCTTTTGTTTAGTTGAAATAAAACTACACGCACTCAAACATGCAAGCACACATACACCCTAACTCAATGTTTGAGGGAAAGTATATTTATTTAGAGGGTAAGAATTTGATGAAGATGTGTGAAGATCCTGAAGACAATTTCTAGGTATTTTCAGACTTTAGAAGTTAGCCTCCAATTCACACCCATTTCACTTAAAAACTTTAACCATAAATTGTTAATTTTTTTATCCATTCAAATTATATTCATTGAGTACTTACAACATGCTAGCAATTGTGCTAGACAGAGAAAAACAAATGAATGAAAAAAAAAAAAAAAGACTCTGCCCTGTCTGGTGTGGCTCAGTGGATTGAGTGCCAGCCTGCGAACCAAAAGGTCACTGGTTCAATTCCCAGGGCACATGCCTGGGTTGTGGGCCAGATCCCCAGTTGGGGGTGTGTGAGAGGCAACCTATCAATGGTTCTCTCACACATTAATGTTTCTCTCCCTCTTTTTTCTCCCTCCCTTCCCTTCTCTCTAAAAATAAATAAATAGAATCTTAAAAAAAAAGACTCTAATCTCTACCCTCAAGGAAGTCTAATTAATAAGAGGAGACTAACACAACTATTTGTAATACAATTTGGTAAAAATAATCATAGGCATATTCACAGGATATTATGGGAACAAAGAGGAGGTTCAGTTAGCTATACCAGGTAGTATTACTAGCATCCTATAGTACGTACTAGGCTCTTGCTATCTCTTTTTTTGGTTCATAAATAAAACAGATTGATAAAGTAATCTAATCATAAACAGGAAAGAAGAAAAAAGTAATGGATATGAATTCTACTACAGTAGAAGTACAGCACTGGGAGCAGCAATAAGCAAAGGAAATGAAAGAGTAAGATATATACACAATCTCCCTTAAGGCAGAAAAGGAGATAGCTGGTGGGGTGAGGTTGAGTCAGCCTCCATCCTGTTACCATCAGATGGTTCTGCAATGCCTAGCCTACACCTGGAATTGAATAGGAGCTGACAGGCTCCAACGTGGGAAGAAAAGGAATCAGTGCCCAATAAACAATTTATAGTTGGATTGGGATAGAATTCTTATAAATACAAAGGGTGCTACATCCAGTACTTGAAACTATGTAAAGTAATAGTTCCTACTGTGTTGTACAAGTAGGAAGTGGTTAAGAAGTAAACATTTTCTGGAGACAAGGAGATATTTGGGATACCAGGAGTCATTGTGCCAAGAACACAACTGCTTCATGTATGCAGTGCTCTGAATGGCTTGTAGATCAGAGCATTGAGATGAAAATACACTGTTCCAAAAGAAGCCAACATCAACTGAAGAGTGAAGAGTGCATCAGAGCAAAAGCTGGAATTGACTATGGATCCTTGGTTTGACAGAGAACTTTTCAAGCAAGTTTAGTTGTTTACATTTGATTTAGAAGGCAATGGAAAACCACAGTGACATAAAACTGTTTTCTTCATATTTTCAAAAATATCTATTTTGATCAATGAGGAGATAGGAAGAAACTGCACAGGTGCTCATTAGAAGGAAATATTGTTAGGATCAAAATTAGCTTCCAGTTTCACCACTCTGCTACGGGTACTGAGGGAGATAAGAAGAGGAATGGCACGCTCAGTGCTAGGGCAGTACTCCTTCCAGCTGAGCCCTCACAGGTGCTGTTCCTAGGCCTGGAACACCATTTGAGTCTGGCCGATTCTTCCTCATCTTTCAGGTCACAGTTAAAATAGGACTTGCTTAGGAAGTCTTCCCTTTGTTCCTCATTCCCATCTCCACCACCTCCCCATAGATACCTCCGTTACAAGCTCTCAAACTCGTAAATAAATGATATTTTATGGTTATTTAGAGTCTTGTCTCCCTTCCATACTCCAACCAAACTTCCATCCTTAAATAAGCTTCAGAAGGGCGGGGATCCTGAAAAATTTCCTCACCAAGGGGTGGTTATTCATCGCCAACACCTTGCTGTACTGATACACAGCCTGTGATAAATGTGCATTGAATGAATTAATGAATGAATGAGCGTCTGTGTTAGGTAATTAACAATGCCACCCACATAGGAAGAACTATACAAATAGATAGCACTTACTGATATTCTCATTATTTTCTTATTTCATTATCACAAAACCCGAGCACTATTAAACCTGGTATAATGTGGTCTATCCAGAAACTAAATTAACCCGCTGGACGTCGGGTGACACCAGAACAACTACACGCGGCCTGGGCACCAGACCGTCCACTTCCCTGGCTGGGTTCGTCTCAGTTCCCCCAAGCAGCAGCCCACAGGCTCCCCACAGAGGCCTGCCTGCAGCGGATTCAGTGGTTGGAGGGAGGCTCCCAGAGGAAGGCAGCGCCCAGGGCGGGACGAAGATTATCTTCGGCCAACGCGAGTCGGAGTAGGAACCGCCCTAGATCGCGGCAGCACTGCAGGCGGGAACCCAGCTCCTCGAGAGGAATCGCACCGCCCGAGGGTCGCACCCTAGTGCGGGGACTCTGCTACCTAGACCCAGAACAAAGGCAGCCCCGTCTTCTGGAGGACCTGGAACAGTTGGAGAACTTGTGGGTAAGGAGTCTCCGCCTGGACCCCGGCTCCTCCCAGAGCCGGCTCCGCGGCCGCTCTAGGACGCTGGAGGGGACTCCTCTCTGTTGTTGGGACTGGGCTCTGGTTTGAGCCCGGAGCCGCACCCTCTCGGTTTGGGCCAGGCCAGGAATGGCCTGGGTCTCGGGTGGGTCCCTGCGTAAATCCCGGAGAATGCGAGCTGGAGCAAGAGCCGGGAGAAGGCGAGGAGGGGAGCAGGACGCTCCGGCTCCTGTTTCCCCTCCACGTACTGGCTGACTCTGGAGAAGTTCTGATTTCTGAAAGTAGAGAACGTGGTCAATTTTTGCCAAAAAATTCCACCCTCTTTTTCTGCGTGGCAAAAAAGAAAAATAAAAACGACTATTTCTTGTTTTGTCTCTAGTATTTTAAAGTGATTTATTGTGTATTTCCTTAATTATGGTTCTAATTCTTGCTATAGAAGCCTTGATGGGGTGGAAGTCAATGGAAGGAACCTCATGCCAGGCAATTTCCTAAGTCTATAGAGGGCAGAGCATGGGACCAAGACCCCCCCCCCCGCCCCCCGAACTAACAGTTTTAATAATTTAAAAACAAACAAAAAAGGATCAACCATTTGCTGTACTATACAATGTGGCCAACTCAGTAACTAATTCAGAAATTTATCAGTACACAGTCATCAAGGAGAGGGAGGAAATTTTACATCATTAGAACCATAAACATAAAAGGTAGAGAGTTCATAAGTCCAAAAGCATTGAATCCCATTTGAAACAAGTTACTCTATTAGGTTGATGGAAATTAGCAAGGGAAATGAACTGGTAGGTATGTTTCAAAACAATGTCAGCTGAAAAAAAAACAAACTTTCATGACTAGGTTTATTGAGGTGACATGCAATAATTCTTAAACGTTCTGCAATTAGAAGAGTTTCTACATTATGAAGTTAGTTTATAGGATTATAGCAAGATGGTGAAGCATGACTCCTTTAAATACTTAGTCTTCATTCGAAAAGCTTTTGTCATTCTCCCAGGTCTTTAAAAGAAAGTCTAATTCCACTTATTTTCATAGAGTACTCTGATAAATACAAATATCAAAAATACCAAAATCCAATGTTTCTTTGGGTTTAGCTGATATAGTTAGAAACATTCTTGCATGGTTCAGTAAGAGGTATGGATAATTTAAACAGGAAAAAAATCAAGTTGATGTCCCTGACTAGTTAAGTACCCCAAGGAATTCAGTTTCAGTAGGAAAATCTCAGAGCTATTTTAGAATTCTTATTAGTGAGCTTATTATATTATCCATTAAAAAAATCTCTCGGCAATTTTTTATTCTTAGTGGCTCCCTCTAATAACTTCCTTATTTTACTGCTGTGTGCATAATGCTGTTCTTTAGTATATCCAAGAGAGTTTTTGATGTTGGAATATGCAATGACTTAAGTTTTACTCCAGCAGCTTGAAAGAGTGATAATAAGGTGCTCTCCTTTTTACATTTATACTCCCTCTCCAGGTGTATAATTTCATTTTAAAGTTGATATTGTTCTTCTACATTTTCAATTCAATAATGTAATGCAAAGCAATGATTGTTCCCCTAAGAACAACTTTAAGTTTTCTGAAGGCTATAATAAGGACTTTGCAGTAAACTCTAAAGTTATCATTTGAGAATTTAATACAACATGTTTCAAAGCCAGATAAAAGGGAAGGTTCTAAATTACAATATATGGATAAAAATCTCTAACATGGCAGTAAATCAGTAGAGATATAGATGGTGGCAAATAGAATTGCAGGAAGAAAGTGAAGATATCTGGTTGTCTGAAGCTTTTATTAGTAGGGCTCAACTCTAGCTCAGGGTTGTAGGAAGAATATAGAACACAAAGGCAAAAGAAAAAAAATTCTTTGTGGGCAAGAAGCTCAAGAAAACAAAATACTACAAATAACAGTAAGTAGGTTCTGGCAGGGTAGCTTAATTTGTTAGAGTGTTGTCCTGCTATGCCAAGGTTGCAGGTTTGATCCCCGGTCAGGGCACATATAAGAAGCAACTAATGAATACATAAATAAGTAGAACAACAGATTGATATTTCTCCCTCTTTCTCTCTCTCTCTCAAATCAATAAATAAAATTAAAATAAAACAAAAGTAACAGTAGCTAACATTTATGGGGCATTTATAAATGCCAGGTACTATAATAAACACTTTATGTGCATTATGCCATTTAATCCTCACAACCACCCTATGAAGTTGGTGCTCTTATTATCCTTATTTTAAAAATGAGAGAATTAAGACTCAGTTTAGTAATTTTCCCAAGGCCACATAGGTGGGAAATTGTGGTGCAGCTTCTCAAACTTAAGTTTGACATTTAGAGCTATGAAGAGATTTTTATATTAGCTGTGTTCTTTTTTACTTCAGAAGATTTTATCCTACCTACTGTTTTGTCATTTTGCACAGATGTTGATCATCCTTTTTCCTCTTAAAGTCACTCCTCTGCTTGTGAATTAATAGACTTAACTGTCAAGGAAGCATAGATAATGGTTAAGTGGCTCTTGCATTCAATCACCTGGATTCAAATCACAATATATATACTAACAAGCTGTGAGACTATAAATCATGCATTTAACTTCTGTTTCTTTTTTTTTTTTTTTTTAATTGTCATCCAAGGATATTTTTATTGACTTGAGAGAAAGAGAGAGAGAGAAAGATGTGAGAGAAACATCGATCAGTTGCCTCCCATATGTGCCCAGACTGGAAAATGAACGTGAAATCTAGGTATGTGCACTGATGGGGGATTGAACACACAACTTTGGGGTGTATGGGATGACGCTCCAACTAACTGAGCCATCCAGCAGGGCTTCTTCTTCTTCTTCTTCTTTTTTTTTAATATCTGTAAATTGGGATAATGTTAGTGCCTACCCAACAGGGTTTTTATAGGACAGTGTGTGTAAAAGCACTTGGTACAAATCTGAGCACAGAAGTACTCAATTTACATTGTATTTATTGGGACCCAATAGTGCATTTAATAACATTCTCTAACAAGAGCCTATGAAGAAGCAGAAGCCTAGCTAGTGTTTGCTGTAAAACATTTACCTCTAGCTCCCTTTGGGCCTTGAGTAGATCACTCAAGGTTGGAGAAGAGGAGATGAAGTAAAAGGTGACTAAATGTAATCTATAACTCCTATAGGAAAAGCAATTTCATTGTATTTATACCATTGATGATGAACTAAATACTAATGAGGTCTTTCTAAATTTTGACATTGATTAACATCATAACTAGGCAGCAAAAGCTTGGGCTCACTCTGCAAAAAGAGGATTTATGAACAATGCCTTCTTTCTATCAAACAAACCTTGCTTACTGAAGTTTCTGGTTGGTCCTTCTTACACAGATAATATTGATGGTCATTATTGCTGCACTGTGGTTTGAAGCCTAGTATATGAACATCCAGATTTAGAAAACAGATACATCTGGATGTGACTAGTCAAAGTTTATTTTAAAAAGGATTCACAAAAAGATTCTTTAAATATGCCATTTGTAACATTTTTTGGCCTTTGAATTCTACTGTGAATGGAGAGTACTATTGAAGTAACAATAGATAATGTATATTGAACCTTTTTTATCATTTAATCTTCTATGCATATTAGTGTACTTACTTTCAAGACAACCCTCATTTTAACTTAATCATCTGTTTAACAGGACTATCTCCTAATAGAGTCATATCTTGAAGTACTGGGCTTCAATGTATGGATCTGGGGAAGATAAAATAATAGCCCATAACAGCAGAGCTTTTGGTGTTTTGCATATTGTAATGCCAAGTTTCTTTTCTTTTTAGAGCATGCCACGGAGTTTCTTTCTAAATATTGCTTAAGAAATATTACATTTTAATTTTATACATTGTACTACAGGGCTCCCAATGATTATTTAGAACTCTGTATATTTTCAGTGTAGTCCAAAAAAGGTATCCAAGTCTCCTCCCATGCCAGTAGTTTGACAGTTTGAGAGAGAGAGCTGAGTTCAAACCTCTTTTCCTAAAGTTTCATTAATTCTTTTAGAAATAGTCTGGAATAAAATTATTTTTATTTTTAATTTTTCAGTTGACTTTGACTTGATAACTTTTAAAGCAATGTCCTTTATTGGAGATCGTTTTTATCACTACAGATATTTCCACAAATAAAACACTGTGTTTCTTGAGAAAACTACCTTATGAGTTAGGATTCATATAACATAAAACCTGAGACACATGTAATCAATCACTGTTGAAATGAATTGAGTGATATTTGCAATTTGTTTAAATTATGTTCATTTATATTAGAATCTATTATTCTACAATAATAATGTCATTTTAAAGATGTCTCTTAATATATCCTGAGTTCCTTCCCTCCTCTCCATCCCAATGTACCATGTTAATCCAAACCAACCACTGTCACCACTTCCCAGACCATTTTAGCAGTCTCTTAATTATTTTCTCTCTTGCTCTCCTACAGTTTATTCTCCATGCAGCAGCATAAGTGATCTTTTTTCAAAAAGTAAAATCAATCATATTATTAACCTGCTTAAAACTCTGTTGGCTTCTTATTGCAGTTATAATAAAGTATAGAGTATTGTTCTTACCCATAAAGCTGAGCTCATCTCCATCTTATTTACGTGCCTCCTTTCCTCTCTGTTCATTATGCTCCAGTTATACTGGTTCTCTTTCTGTCCCTGCAACACTCCAAAGTATTCCATCTTAGGGCCTTTACATGGGCTCTCATCTGGAATTGATGTCTAGAACATTCTGCTTCCAAATCTTCCTGTGGATGGCTCCTTTATCCCCTTTCAATTCTTATTTCAAGTGTCACCTTCTTAAAAGAGGCCTTCTTAGACTCCTTATCTAATATTAGCAAGGACCCTCTCTGCACCTAGCATTACATGCTCTATCTCACATTACTTTGTTTCACCTTCTAACTAGAATTTAGCACTATCTGAAGTAATCTTATTTACTTAATTGTTTATATCCCTTTCACCACTGAAATGGAAGATTACTACTAGTATGTATTAGGAACTTAATAAAATGCTACTTGGTAAATTAAAAAGCATACAATGCAATAGGATTTCAAAGTATTTATTTAAAAATGAAAATCCCCCATATCTATAGTAATTATGGTAGTTGCATAAAAATAGACACACAGACCAATGAAACAAAACAGAGAGCCCAGAAATAAACCCCTGCACGTAAGGTCAACTAATATTTGACAAGGCAGCCAGCAACACTAAATGGTAAAAGGATAGAGTTTTCAACAAATGGTGTTGGGAAAACTGGATTCCACAAGCAGAAAACTGGACTACTATCTTATACCACTCACAAAAATTAACTAAAAATAGATTAGATTTAAACATAAAATTCCTAGAAGGAAGCAGAGGGCAGCAGATGAATGGATAAAGAGGATGGTACATACACACAAGTATTATTCAGCCATGAGAAAACAAAATCTTGGCAGTTGTGACAACATGAATGGATCTTGAGGGCACTATGCTAAGTGAGATGTCAGAGAAAGACAATTACTGTATGATATCATTTATATGTGTAATCTAAAAAGCCAATCTCTTTAAAACAGAGAATAGAATAGTAGATACCAAAGCTGGGGGATGGGACTCTGGGGGAATAGGGCTAAGTTGTTTAAGGGTGCAAACTTGGAACTAGTAGATAAATCCTGGAGAGCTAATGCACAGAATAGTAATTACATGTACAATACTATATTATAAGCTTCAGAATTACTAAGAGACTGGATATTGATTGTTCCTACTACAAAAAAAGAAATGATCATGTGATGTTAGCTGATGCTAAGATGGTCATCATGTTGTAATATATAAGTGTTTTGAGTCAACACATTGTACACCTTACACAATGTCATATAATACAGTAATTATGTCAATTATATAACATATAAACTTATACAATGTCGTTCAATTATTCAAATAATGAAATTGTAATTTTGGCTGAAGTAGGGGGAGGAAAGGGACAAGTGGAACACAATTTCTATCACTCTTTTCTAAAAAAGATTTTATTTACTATTTTTAGAGAGAGGGGAAAGGAGAGAAGAGGAGAGGGAGAGAAACATGTGTCCTGACCAGGAATGGAACTAGTGTCCTTTCCCTTTGCAATAGGACACCCAACCAAATGAACCACACTGGTCAGGGCCAATTTCTACACTCTTGGAGAAAGTCTCTTAGGTTAATTACTTTCTGATTAATTACATTTTTTAAAATATAAAGAGTTTAGGAAACTTCATTTTGCATTACTCACTAAATTTCTTCTTAGTGACAATCATGATGTTCCAAAGCAGACTGTGATTTTCAAGTAAGAACACTCAATTGTTTTCCTCTAAAATGCCCCTAGAAATAAATAAGGAAAAATATTACTATATTTAGTTTATTATGATATTCTAGATATCCTCCAGTAAATGAGATAAAGTAGATAATATAAAATTATAATCTCAATCTATTTTTTAAAATTTGGAAATGCAATCAAACACAAACTACTGAGATACATATTTTGCTTACTCTTCTGAGAGGCTTGAGTATCAATCTAAATAATAAATTATGGTTATAAAACACATGCCAGAACAAACAGATTGGCTTAGGCAAATGAATGGCTCTTTTGATAGCTTCTATTTCTCAGCTAAGCTGGTGGACATGTGTAGTACCCGTCAGTGTAAAATGAAAATTCCACTTTGTTCAAAAACCAGGAAAAAAGTTCTTATAAAGATGCTAGAAGGCTTTTCCCCTTCTTCAGTCCCTCTCTCTCTCAAATTGTGATGGTATTTTTTATTTGCTACTAAGTAAAGGGAATTCGTAACTTTAATTATTAACATGAACTTTACTGTTGTTTTTCTAATGTGTAATATTTTTACATGAAAATGTAAGAACATTTAAATTTTATGTGGATTACTGAAATTACAGAATTCATATTTTGTAGCTCATATATGAATATGTATTTCATTTTTAACAGGATTTGGAAATTACACAAAACTAGCTCACCTTTTTATCTTGCTTCTTGATATGCTCACATTTATGAACGCTCTCTATCTTTGGCTTACTAATGAGTAAGGAAGGACAAAAAATGAAAGTAACTATATGATACCCTGTCTTTCCCTTTCCTTCTATGTCATTATTTAGTATAAGTATTGGCTAATATAGGACATGAGTAAGAAAGAATAGGGTTCCTTGGATATTCATGTTTCTTTTTTAAAAATATACTTTATTGGTAATACTATTATAGTTGTCCCAATTTTTCCCTCCTTGCTCCCCTCTGCCAGGTATGTCCTTCCCTCTAGTAACCCCCCTCCCTATAGTTCATGTTCATGGGTCATGTATATAAGTTCTTTGGCTTCTCCATTTACTTTACTATTCTTTACTTCCCCCTGTCTATTTTGTACCTACCAATTATACTTCTTAATCCCTGTACCTTTTCCCCCATTCTCCCCCTTCCCCTTCCAGCTGATATCCCTCCAAATGATCTCCATACCTGATTCTGTTCCTATTCTGGTTGTTTGCTTAGTTTTTTTTTTTTAGATTCTGTTGACTCCTTTAGCTTCACCTTGTCTGGGAAGCACTTCATCTGCCCTTCCATTATAAATAATAGCTTTGCTGGATGGAGTGGTCTAGGTTGTAGGTCCTTGCTTTTCATCACATTGAATACTTCTTGCCCGTCTCTTTTTGCCTACAAAGTTTCTTTTGAGAAATCAGCTGATAATCTTATGGGAACTCCTTTGTAGGTAACTCTCCGCTTTTCTCTTGCTGCTTTTAAGTTTCTCTTGTTATCTTTAACCATTAGCATTTTAATTATGATGTGTCTTGGTGTAGTCCTCTTTGGGTTCAAATTGTTTGGGGCTCTCTGTGCTTCCTGGACTTGTATGTCTATTTTCTGCACCAAATCAGGAAAGTTTTCTTTTATTATTTTTTCAAATAAGTTTTTAATTTCTTGTTTTCCTCTTCTTCTGTCATCCCTATGATTTGGATTTGGTATGTTTAAAGTTGTCCCAGAGGTTCCCACGCTTACCACCGCCCCCCCCCTTTAACTCCTTTTTCTTCCTACTGTTATGATTCAATGCTTTTTCCTTCCTTGTATTCCAAATTGTTGGTTTGATTCTTGGCTTTATCCTATCCATTGTTGGTTCCCTTTAGATTTTTCTTTATTTCACTTAGTGTAACCTTCATATCTCCCCTTATGTTTTTGTCATACTCATTGAGTTGTTTGATCATCCTGATTATCAGTGCTTTGAACTCTGAATCTGATAGGTTGGGTTGTCTCCTTTTTTTTTCTGGAGTTTTGTTCTGTTCTTTCATTTGGGTCATATTTCTTTGTATCCTCAATTTGGCAGTCTCCCTGTGTTTGTTCCTATGTATTAGGTAGAGCTGCTTTGACTCCCTATAAAAGGCACCTGTAAATTGTGTGGGGTGGAGCCACCCACTTCACTGCTTTCTAGCTCTGTGGCGGGGGAGGGCTCAGTGCTGGTGCCTGGCTTCTGGAGGTTTGCCTGGCACTCGCCCCATTTCCAGTCACTTCACCCACTTCCCATATATGACTGGCACCCTTCCAGCTGTTGCCCTGGTGGTGAATCCCAGACAGGGTTGGTTTGCGTACATTCTAAGTCTGTATGGGCCCTTTAAACAAACTTTCCTGAAAATCCAGCAGTTTATCCTGCCACCCCAACCCCCACTGGTTTTTTACAGTCAGAAGTTATGGGGATTTATCTTCCCAGTGCTGGAATCCTGGGCTCTGCCGTTTTGCCTGGGGCTGAGATTGCTATCTCCCAAGGTATCCCTCCTGATTTTTATCCACCACACATTAGTGTGGAGCCCCAGTTCTGCCACCTCTTCATGTGACAGTGACACTTTTGTCTCCCCACCTCTCTACCAGTCTGCACAACTCTGCCTCTCCAACCTGTCTGGATGAATATGGCTTCTTTAAATCCTTGGTTGTTGAACTCCATACAGCTCTATTTTCTTATGTTCCTGATTGTTATTTGTTTTGAGAAATAGTTGTAATTCTGTCTGTGGTTGTGCAGGGAGGCGAAGCAGATCAACCTACACCTCTATCTTCAGATAGTCATGTTTCTTAAAATGCCACTGCCTTCTTTCTCCATTTGAAGCTATTTCTGGTTTGAATGGAAGCATGGTTTTTGGGATTGTCAGTACCCCTGTTTACTCAATCATAGATGTAACACATACTGACCTTACACTCACTTTGAGCTAACTGAACTCTCATGCATTGTGGGGTCACTGGCAGACTGTATTCCTGAGGCATTGGGAATACTAAAGAGAACAGAATGGCAAGTGCATATCTTCTCTGTTTAAACATACACTCCATTGTTTCATTAGACTTCACTTAAAAACACAAGTTCAAAGATAAAATTATTAAGAATTTCAAAGTGGCAATGGAAGAGCAATAAACCAAGGACAGTACCCTTCTGTGTGCAGGAGCCTGAGCAACTGCATTGTACCTGTGCCAGCCATTGTACCTGTGTAAACCTTACTGAATGGGCTCCCCTTCCTTGTATGTGTAAGTATGGGGAAGCAATCTGTATTGTAAATCCATTGTCTTATAATCTTTTGGAGAAGCATCAAGGTGACATATTTTCCCAGACTCCTGAAATATCAGTGCTCAGGACATTAATTTTTAAGGGCTCCTCAATTGGTTGTTCATACTAATATAGGCCTAGCAATAGGGCTGCATTTAAATATAGCAAATCAAGGCTTTTTGTAAAATGAGGTTAGACTAAATGGTTTTGACAAAGCCAAAATATTCTGATTTTAAAGAAATAATAAAGCAACAACATATTTGGGAAGAGCTGAATATGAATAGAGTTGCTATTTCAACAGAATAAATTATATAATTTAGAACTTTTCCAAAACATCTTAAACTTTCTATAACTGTATACTGAGACAAATGCACATTCACAGATCCACACAAGACATTATACACAGTTACAAAATATATGGTATCAGTTCTGCCCTCAGGCTAAGCCATAATGTGAGCAATTTGGGATAGGTAAGATGATGCCATCCATCCATGGAACTTATTCTTTGTTTCAGTCAATAAAATTTTATTTCATTCCATGGTAATGTACTGCAGGATGTCAAGTGTCTGGCAAATACACACAGATTTTTAGTTAAAAGGGGTCCAGAATATTAGAGTATATTTATTAGAGTATATTATTTTATAGGAAGTAATAATGGCCAAGACATGCTCAATCATTCATTCACTAATGGTCCAGAAACATGAATTCTAGTTCATTCGCTCTTTGAAGTTTCCACAGAGATGAGAATTGAGTTGAACCTGAAAAAATGGAAGTCACAATCATAATTGGGAGACTTTTGGCCAAGATGGAGGCCTGGACAGATACGCTGCATGTTCCCCTACAGCTAAGAAGGAATAAAAATACCTCAAAAATAGAGACAATTGGAAGTTCCAGAAAGCCAAGCTGCATGAAAGTCCAACAAACAAAAATATAAAGAAGAAATACTCACCCAGACAGTTGGGGGGGGGGGAGCCAGGGTGGAGAGGATGTGGTGTAATCGCAGCAGTGGCAGGCCAGTGGAAAGCTCAGTCACACATTTTAAAAAGTAGGGGGGCACACCTGGGGAGTGCTCCCAGCACCAGACCAGACCACACAGCTATAGTTCTAGTGCCGGGGAAAATAAAGCCTCACTGCTTCTGACTGTGAAAACTAGTGGGGGTTGGGGTGGAGGCAGAAACTGCCTGTCTCACAGCAGAGTCCACTTGTTTAAAGGGCCCTCATGGTCCTAGAACATCCACAGACCCACCCATTCTGTGAAGGAAGGCCAGGGCAAGAGCTAGAGAGGCGCCAGTCCCATATGGAAGTGGTAGAAGTGCCTGGAAAAGGGGCAAGTGCTGAGCAAGCAGCATTGTTTCCTCTCAGACCCCTCCCTCACACAAGCACCACAACGTGGTGAAATGGGTCACCCATACTGACCAATACCTAAGGCTCTGCCCCTTACAACATAACAGGTGTGACAGCTCTACCTAAGACACAGAGGCAAAGACACAGGAGCCTGTCAAGATGAGGAGACAGAGAAGTATGGCCCAAAAGACGGAACACATCAAGGTTCTAGTGGGAGAACTAAGCAATGAGGAGATAGCCAACCGAATAAAAGAGGAGATAGCCAACCTAACAGATGTAGAGTTCAAAACACTGGTGATAAAGATGCTCACAGGCTTGATAGATATGATTGAGTATGGAAAACGCATAAGAGAAGAAGTGAAAGCTAAACTAAATGAACTGAAGGAAAATCCACACAAAACCAATGGTGAAGGAAAGGAACCTGGAGTTCAAATCAATGATTTGGAACATAAGGAAGAAAAAAAGTAGTCAACCAGTACAGAATGAGGAAATAAGAATTGAAAAAAATGAGGAGAGGCTTAGGAACCTCTGGGACAACTTTAACATACCAACATCTGAACCAGATGGGTGCCAGAAGGAGAAGAGGTAGAGCAAGAAATTGAAAGCTTATGTGAAAAAATAATGAAGGAAAACTTCCCAAATTTGGTGCAGGAAATAGACATACAAGTCCAGGAAGCACACACAATCCCAAACAAGCTAGACCCAAAAAGGACCACACCAAGACACATCATTATTAAAATGCCAAAGGTTAAAGACAAAGAGAGAATCTTAAAAGCAACAAGAGAAAAGCAGAGAGTTACCTACAAAGGGATTCCTCTAAGATTATCAGCTGATTTCTCAAAAGAAACTTTTTAGGCAAAAAGAGACGGGCAAGAAGTATTCAATGTGATGAAAAGCAAGGACCTACAACCAATATTACTCTATCCAGCAAAGCTATTATTTAGAAGGGCAGATGAAGTTCTTCCCAGATAAGGCAAAGCTAAAGGAGTTCATCATCACCAAGCCATTACTATCTGAAATTTAAAGGGGCTTATTTAAGAAAAAGATCAACTCACAACTATCAACAACTACATCTAAAAAATGAAGACAAAATCCAACTAAGCAAACCAGAATAGGAACAGAATCATAAATAAGGGAATCATTTGGAGTGTTATCAGCTGGGAAGGGGAAGGGAGAGAAGTGGGGAAATGGTGCAGGGATTAAGAAGCATAATTGGTTGGTATAAAATAGGGGGAAGTGAGGAATAATATAGGAAAAGGTGAAGCCAAAGAACATATATGCATGACTCATGGACATGAACTAAGGGGGATGGGATTGCTGGAGGGAAGGGGGTTCCTGGGCAGAGGGGAGCAAAGGGAAAAAAATGGGAATACTGTAACAACATAATCAATAAAATATACTTAAAAAACTGGAAATCATATCTTTAGTGGAGAGTTTTATACTGGCTTCATGCCCTTTGTCAGGTGTGTGATTTGCAAATATTTTTTTGTGGCTTATCTTTTCCTTCTTCCAGTATCTTTCATAGGGTAAAATTTCTAATTCTTATCAAGTTCGATTTGCAATTTTTTCTTTTATGTATCGTGCTTTTGGTGTTCTATCTAAGAACTCTTTTCTTAACTGAAGGTCACAAAGGTTTCCTTCTAAAAGCTTTGTTGTTTAACATTTTGTATTTAGATATGTGCTCCATTTTGAGTATATTGGTCAAAGACAAGCCACAGAAAATTTTTGTATGTCAATGTCCAATTTTTCCAGCATTTTTTATTAAAAAGATTATTCTTTCTCCACTGAATTATCTTTACAGCTTGGCTTATAATCAATGGACCACATTTACATGGGTATTTATCTGGGCTTGTTATTCTGTTCCATTGATCTGTGTGTCTGTTTTAACTGACAGCTCACTCTCTTGATTACTCTAGCTTTATAAGTTCTTCAAGTTAGGTCTTAGTCATACTTCAACTTTGTTCTTCCTTTTCAAAATAACAACCTAATTTTTAAAGTGGGCAGAAGTTTCGACCAGACACTTCATCAAAGAAGATAAGTAGATGGCGAATAAGCACATGAAAAGATGCTCAACATTATTAGTCATTAGGGGATATAATTAAAACCTCTATAAGTTACTAGTACACACCTAAGAGAATGACAAAACAAACAAACCCACCAATCTCCCACCCTAAGAAGAACACCAGACAATACCAAGTGTTGGTGAGAATGAGGAGAGATTGGAACTGTCATTACTGGTGGGAATGCAGCCCCTTTGGGAAAAGATTGGCAGTTTGTCCTGAAGGTAAATATGCACTTACCACATGGCCTAGTGATCTTACTCCTCAGTATTTGCCCAAGAAAAACGAAAGTGTATGTTCACATAATAAAATCTATATGTGAATGTTTATAGTAACTTTGTTCAGATTTGCCTAAAGCTGGAAAAAAACAAATGTCTCTCAACTGGAAAATGAATAAACAATGAAATACTACACTGAAATAAAATAGAAGAAACAGCTAACACATACAGTAACATAGATGAATCTCAAATGCATTATACTAAGTGGAGAAAGTCAGACTCAAAATGCTAAAAACTGTATGATGGTATTTATAACATTTTGGAAAAGGCAAAACTATAGGGATGAAGAACAGATCAGGACATGTGTGGGCTTACGGTTGACTACCAAAGGGTAACATTAGGAGATTTTGTGTGTGTGTGTGTGTGTGTGTGTGTGTGTGTGTGTGTGTGTGTGTGTGAGGGAGGGGAGTGTTTGGAACTGTTCCACATCTTGATAGTGGTGGTGGTTGCATGGCTATGCATTGGTCAAAACTCATTGAACTGTACACCAAAAAGAGTAATTTTACTGTATGTAAATTAAAAATAAATTACATATAGAGGCATAAAGTATTCTATTGCTGGAGGAATGGAGAGATGTAACAGCAAGGTGGGAGAGAAGTCTGGATTGTTAAATTGCTTAACCAAGGTTAAGAAACTAGACTTACCTCTAAGCCAGTGATTTTCAACCAATGTGATGCAAGGGGCACACTGGTGTGTTCCAAGAAATTTTAAAACATGCAATACCTGACTAGTTATCAGGGACACTGACCTCTTTTAGCTTAGCTTATCAAATAAAAAATGACAATAGCCAACACAATAGCCATATGGTGCAAATAAATCAAAATTATACCTATTTTTGTCAGATTAGCAAGAATAAAATATATGTTTTGGTGTGCCACAGAATTTTAGTAATTAGTTTGTGTGCCATGAAATGAAAAAGGTTGAAAATTGTTGCTCTAAGCCAAAGCATTTGAATGCGGGAACATAAAAGTGAAAATGGTGGTTACATGGCTTAATCTGTTGATAATGTGTACCATAGTACACTAGGCAAGCGGGCAAGGGTACCAATTAAGAATCAATAAGGATGCCCATAAGGGTAATACACCTTCTACCTGAATACGAAGTTATAAATTATGAGTTCATTCATTTACTCCATCTCAATCTTCCTAAGAACCAGTGAGGTTACAATTATTATCTGCAATTAATAGACACAAAAATGAAGAAAGAAATAACAGGATTTGCTGAAATTTACACTATGTAATTGTGAAACTAAGACTTGAATCTCAGTTGGTTCTCACTGAGTCTCTTTATTCTCTTACATCATTTTATTCATTTCCTTCCTAGCATTTATCACAATCTGTGATGGTATGTTAATTTGTTTTCTTGTTTGTCTGTATCTCCCACTTGATCTCAAAGGAGAAGTCCTGTCCCTGAAGTTCACTGTTGTATCCTCAGAGTTTGTCACAGTGCTTGGCACATAGTAGGTGCTCAACAACAAATATTCATTGACTGAATAACCATACAAGTTAGAAAGCAAAGACAGAGCATTATTACCTGGCACTATCCTTTTAAACATGTATACTGTCTGCAGTGATAGGGACAGGTGTTCCTTGTTTTGTTTTTTATCCTAGTAGTTCTCAAAGCTGCCTGTGCACTCACCTGCAGATTATTAAAAAAAAAAAAAAATCAAAGCCATATAAATGAAATGATAGCCCAAGATTTATAACATAAAGGAGCCCGCAGCCCTAACCACTGTTACTTTTCAGTTCCATTACCAGACCCATAGTAGAACTCTAAACACTGATTTTACACTTCCCACCCTGGAAGCATTCTTACAATACCCTTTCTTGCCTTTTCAGTATTAGAAATTGTCTACTGACTTCCTACCATGGAAGAAGGTTTAGCTCCCTCACATTATTTCCACCCAAGTGTTTCCCTCATCCTATTCCTGCAATATTGTAGGAACTACAGTACTTTTTAAGGCTGAGTCGCATCTATACTATAATTACATTTTTAAATGTAAAGTTTCTCTTTTTAAATATGATTTTCCTGTATGTAATAATTGCTTAACTTTTAATTTGCTTTCTCCTGTATATGCCTACTTTTAAGTCATCTCCAAATTATGTTATAACTCATACATCCCTTCGTGTAGTGAAATACATTGATAATCTAATGATCCTTTTTTTTCTTGAAGACATCAGTTTTTGAGACTTCCATTCTCCTGGCTCAATCTAACTGATTTTTAGGCCTGTCAGTTGTTACCCTGGAAATTTCCTCCACTATCATCCTGGGAAATTTCTTTTCCTTTCTCCAGTGTCGATCCATGTCTTCATTTCTCTTTTGTACTCCCTCTTTTGGGTAAAAAACACCTTCGAGTACCTTCCTGAGGAAAGCTTCCATAGGAAAAAAATTTTTGAAATCTTGTATGTCTGAGAATATCTTTATTTTGCTCTTAGACTTGATTAATTGGTTGATTTTATAGGGAATTCCAGATTGTAAATAATCTTTCCTTTGGAATGTATAGATATTTCTCTATTTTATTCTAGCTTCCAGTATCATTGTTGAAAAGTTCAATATCATTCTCTATTATTATGCCTGATCTTTTGTATGCAATCTGTTTGTCTTTCTATCTGAACCATTTAGGGAATTTTCTTCATCTTATTGTTCTGACATTTAAAATTAAGTGCCTTTCTGTGAGAGTATTTTTCATTTATTCAAGGCACTCACGAGATCCATTTCAATCTGGAAACACACTTCTTTTGATTCTGGGAAAAGGCCTTTCTTTGATGATTCGATCTCTCACCAACAACCTCCTTTTCCCTTTTTGGAACTTCTTAGGTTAGATGTACAATCTCCTAGATTGATCCTAAAATCTCTTTGCTCTCATATAGTTTTAAACTGTTTGTGTTTTTATCCTTCTTTTGCGACCTAAACTTCATTTTACCATCCACAATTGAATTTTAAAATTCATTATTTTTTAATTTCCAAGAGCTCATTTTTTTTTCTTTGAATATTTCTTTCAAAAGTAGCATCTTGTTTTAATTCATATCTTCTTTAAGGATATTATTCATAGTTTTGAAATTTTATTTTCTCTGCTTTGGTTAGGTTCAACAACACCCTACTCCCACCCCCAATTTTTTTCTTGTTTGTTTTGGTGTCTGATTTTGATGATTGTGGGTTTCCTTAAAAGTGGTGGTTATTCCCAGATGTCTATTTATGCTTAAGAGTGAAAGAAACGACCTGCATGGCTGGAATTTTTGGATTGGTAGACCTCATTCTTGATGTGATTAGGCAGGGGATGAAACTATCTATTTCTTGTATCCATAAAAGTATTTTTCCTTGGGGAAGTCAGTTTTCTGAGAAAGGAATCCTCCAATATCCTCTCTGCAGGATATAAATCTGGGAACAGTCATTACTGGTGTTGAGTGGCAAAGGAAGTTTCATAGACTGACTTCTACTTATTCCTTTAATCCCAATATCCAGTAAGACACCTCATCCTTAAACTCAGCAATTTGGATTTCTTCAACCAGAGCTTCTCTAGTTTACTCTTACCAGGGAATAAATTTTATTGTCTCTGGATTGGGTTAGGGCAGTGTGTTACCTAACTGCTTAGTTGGGGAGTGGTCTGAAGATTTACCTACTCCTGATATAGATGGCCAACCGATTCTGTTGTTTTCAGCCTCTCTTCTCACCTATATCCTCTGAGACCCCTTGGTCTTAGGTTCCTGGTGATCTCGAGCTGTATTTATGCTATTTCAAGGAGTTTGGGAAGGAGCAGAATAAGTGATCAGCCCACTATATTGACCAGATTTATTGGTCTCATTCTAAACACAGATTTTATGAACTCTTCTCAGACCATCGAAGTCAGAATCATTAGTGGGTAAATCTAGGAATATATATTTTATTGAAATGTTTTAATTTTAATTTTTTTACCAAGAATTAAAAAATTTCAACTACAACCTACACTCAATATCATTATGTATTAGTTTCAGACGCACAGTACAGTGGCCAGATAGCCACATACCTCATTAAGTGGTCCCCGCACTCCTGATACCTCAAGCAATCACCTGGACCCATACATAGTTAATATTATATTGTTGACTGTATTTCCTATGCTGTGATTTACACCTCTGTGACCATTCTGTAACTACTAATTTGTACTTCTTAACGCCTTCAACTTTTTCACCCAGCCCTCCTACCCCTCCCCTCTGTCAATTG
Organism: Furipterus horrens; assembly: GCF_987537825.1. Classification (NCBI taxonomy): domain Eukaryota; kingdom Metazoa; phylum Chordata; class Mammalia; order Chiroptera; family Furipteridae; genus Furipterus; species Furipterus horrens. The sequence continues at coordinate 74,689,186 of NW_028327175.1, forward strand.
CCAGTCTGTTCTCTGTCTGTATGAGTCTGTTTCTGTTTTGTTTATTTTGTTCTTTAGATTCCACATATAAGTGAAGTCATATGGTATTTGTTTTTCTAGGAGCATGTACTTTGAAAAGGTTCCCAGGTGACTCTGACAATGCTAGTGCATTAACCTACGTGTGGAAATCATTACTTCACCACTGTCCCACTAGCACACATTTGACAGTTATCTTTGAAGGTCTAATGAGCTAGGACTAAGGGCATGAAGGAAAGGACAGGTAAATTCTGAGAAAAGGATGACGTAAAAGGGGACAGGGGCATTTTGGAATGAGTATGACTTGGTTGGGAATGTTGGTGTTAGTATTTCTCAATGGCGAGCAGAAGGTCAGGTAAGCATGGGAAACAATATTGAAATTCTAGGAAGACAGCTACCCTCTTTCTGGGAGGGATGGTTGTGAGATGATGTTAATGAATTCAATATCTATTTTGAAGGCAGAATAGGAGGTTTCCTCCTCCAATTTTATTTCCCTTTTCTTTTCTTCTTTCCCTCCTTTATTTTCCTTATATAGATTTGTTCAATAAAGGAAGCCATATAGCTATTCTGAAATTTGAAATTTGGAAGTCGAAAAAAGAAGTCCTAAAGAATATTGCACACAAATGTACTCTCTACTGAAATGATTCATTCAAGAGAACAATTTTTAAAGTCAAGGATATTTATATGCTCTGAAAGCAGGTACTGCAGCACATGTAGAATAAAGATAGGTATGAGTCCCTTGTTGCATACCTCATCATTATCTACATTTTAGGAGTGGTATGTGCAAGTGGTTTGGTATTAATTGTGGATTAGAAATAGCAAAGTCACAAAGCAAAGGAGTTGGCAGAAAGGAGGAAAAGAGAAGAAATATAGATAAAGAAAAAGGGAGGGATAGTTATGGTATGACTTACATAGCACACAGCCAAGATTTCTCTGGAAGACTATTATGAGAAACTATTAAACAGGAAAATGGGGAGTTGGGGGTGATAGAGAGGCAGGGTAAAGGAGGAACTTTTAAGATTATTTTTTACTAGTTGCCTAAGGTTTGATATCTACATTATTGTATTCATTTGTCTAGGTAAGTAATGTTATTAGAACAGACAAAAACTAGTATTTGGGAAAATGGAATATATACTAAGGACTTAGTATTTCTCTATACCTGGGCTGTACTTTGGCATTTCAAAGCTATGACAGTACCTGGTATAGATCTAAATTTTAATGGTAGATGATGAATCTCTTAAATCTAATGCTAACAGCTTCAACTGAAATAATATCCCTCCAGGCGCTGTGGGGGTGGCTAGTATTTTATGAAGCCCATGGATCATCTAGACAGGAAATTATTTTCATTTATTCTTCCATATTCTTCCTACATTTACAAGATGTAAGGAAATTGAACAGTGTATTTAAATTCAGGTGAAAGAAAGTGCTTGTTAAAAGTGTAGCAAAGCAAAGTGATTATAACAAAGGGGAAATTTTAAACTGGACTTGTTGTAATTGTTTTACCAGTTTTAAAAATGCAGCACAGGTTTTTTCCACATTCATTTATTTGAAGTACATTCATTCAAAATTGCATTTTTTAGCAAAGTGCTTGGCATATGCCAGTTTTTAAGTTTCTTGAATGAATAGGTGAGAACTGAGAGAACTGTTGAAGCACTAGAAAGAATCTTATTGTTTCCAGAGATTTGATTTCCTTAAAACACATATACATCATAGATCAAACAGTTCTGTTTTCATCATCAGACCTTTATTTGATATTACAGAAAATTAAATTTTTTCTATTTTAAGAGGTTTTTGTTCACGTAGGCTTAGTTTGTGCAGTTACTAGTCACTACAAAACACATAATAAGCATTTATTTATTATCATTTTTGACTCTATTAAAATGTATTTGTAGTTCAGCATTAAGGTGTTACTGGACAGGGGCCTGGCCCTGAGTGGGCATGCCTAGAGCCAGCTGTAGTGTGTGGGTTTTTGAGTTCATGCAGGAAAGATCTCACAACACGAGTCCCTGTGAATATGAGCGTATGTTTATTAAAACTGTGGACAGTGAAACAAGAAAGGGCTTAGCATAGAAGAAGCAACAGGAGAGCCTAGGCTGGGCCACCTTAGCTCACTGGGAACTCAGAGAAAAGGGGGCTTTGAGGCAGGTTCAGGGGATTAGCCTGGGACAAGCTGCCAGATGCCCATTGCCTTAGAGTTTAGGGGATGTCATGTCTGTGAAGAAAGAAGAGGGGGTGTAGGTGTGGAAGGAAAAGGAAAATGGTGCAGGCTACTCCCCAGAGGGACAGCACACACCCTGGGTCCTTTGTCTTGAGGCTTTTATCTCTTTCTTGCACGTGGGAATCTTAGGGGAGTTCTCAGGGGTGGGTTTCAGTAGAATATTCTTCAGTGCTCCAGGTGTGTGTCCTTTTAGGTCATGGTCTCCCTTGATTGGTCAGTGGCAGGATAGGGGGTCTTTACTCACTGCATTTGGTCCTGGTGTTGCCCACCTGGTTTTGCTGCTTTTCTGGGCCTGGAGCTGAACTACTGAGGCCTAGATGTTATCTCCAGAGAGGAAAGACCATAGGGGAAAGGTTACCCTGGGGATGAGGTTTTTGTCTTCCCAGTTTTTTTTTTTTTTTTAATTTCATTTTATTTTATTTTAAAGTGTATTTTATTGATTATGCTATTACAGTATTCCCAATTTCTTTTCCTTTCATCCCTTCTGTCCAGTAACCCCCTTCCCTCTAGCAATCCCAACCCCCTTAGTTCATGTCCACAGCTCATGCATATAAGTTCTTTGGCTTCACCCTTTCCTATATTATTCTTAACTCCCCCCCTGTATGTTTTATACCAACCAATTATGCTTCTTAATCCCTGCACCATTTCCCCATTTTTCCCCCTTCCCCCTCCCAGCTGATAACCCTCCAAATCATCCCCGTAACTATGATTCTGTTCCTATTCTGGTTGTTTGCTTAGTTTGTTTTTATTTTTTAGATTCTGTTGTTGATGGTTGTGAGTTTGTTGTCATTTTAATGTCCATAGTTTTGATCTTCTTTTTCTTAAATTAGTGCTTTTAACATTTCAGATAATAATGGTTTGGTGATGATGAATTCCTTTAGCTTTACCTTAAGGGCCTGGGAAGCTCTTTATCTGCCCTTCCATTCTAAATGATACTTTTGGCGGACAGAGTAGTCTTGGTTATAGGCCCTTGCTTTTCATTACATTGAATACTTCTTGCTAGTCTCTTTTTGCCTGCAAAGTTCCTTTTGAGAAATTAGCTGATAGTTGTATAGGCACCCTTTGTAAGTAACTCTCTGCTTTTCTCTTGCTGCTTTTAAGATTCTCTCTTTATCTTTAACCTTTGGCATTTTAATAATTATGTGTCTTGGTGTGGTCCTCTCCGCGTCCAAATTGTTTGGTATTCTCAGTGCTTCCTGGACTTGTATATCTATTTCCTTGGCCAAATTTGGGAAGTTTCCCTTCATTGTTTTTTCACATAAGCGTTCGATTTCTTGTCTTCCTCTTCTCCTTCTGGCACCCCTATTATGTGGATGTTCGCCCGTTTATAAAGTTGTACCAAAGGTTCCTAAGCTTCTCATTTTTGTAAATTCTTGTTTCCTCATTTCTGTACTGTTTGACTGTTTATTTCTTCCCTGTGTTACAAATCATTGATTTGAACCATGGTTTCCTTCCCTTTACCATTGGTTTTGTGTGGATTTTCCTTCGGTTCATTTAGTTTAGCCTTCATTTCTTCTCTTCTGCATTTGCTGTACTCAAGCATATCTGTTAAGTCTGTGAGCATCTTTATCACCAGTGTTTTGAACTCTACATCTATTAGGTTGGTTATCTCCTCCTCTGTTAGGTTGGCTATCTCCTCATCACTTAGTTCTCCCACTGTCCCTGTAACTATGAGCTTTTAAAATAATTTTCACATAGAAGTGAGATCATATAGTATTTGTATTTCTTTGTTTGACTAATATCACAGCATAATGATATCAAGGTCCATTCATGTTGTAAATGGCACGATTTCCTTCTTTTTTTAAAGACTAAATAATGTTGCATTGTATATATACCACCTTCCTTTATCCATTCATGGGTACTAGCTCTCTTAATGTTTGCATTTCAAAGAGACATTGAGGCTGACATTCCTGGAAAGAAAAGCTGACAAAACACTAGCTGACAGAAGACCTACATAGCCATCAAAATGATTTAACTTCAAAGAGATAAGAAAGTACTTAACAACTACAAGTTTTTTAAGGTAAATGATTTGAGAAGGAAAATCTCTTTCTTCATCATGGATGGGGAGAATTAAGTGTCTTTTGTTACACTAAGCAGCAAGTGCGGTCCTGCTGCCTGTTACCACCCTTAGGCAAAATTCTAGAAGCAAAGATAAAGGAAAGGAGTCTTTCTTCAAAAGCTACACAATTTTGGAATAACAGCTTTCCACAGACATTAGTCACTTAAGCTTTAATCACTTAAGCCTATCAATAAGGTTAAAATCTTTAACACCTGAGTTCTCCTATTATTTCCCCTTGTTAGTTTTTATCTTATTTCTGTAGGATTATTTTACAAACTAAAACAACATAAGATACAAAAGATACACAATTTTGGATGAATGGCAGGTTTCTGCCTCAGAGCTCATCCCCTCTGAAACACCCAAAGAATAACCCTGCCAGGCCAGACTGATCCTAGGCTGGACCCAGTTTCTTCTCCTATCCAAAACCCACCCAAAATACCGTTCTTTGGGAAATAGAGGCAGCTGCAGCACAATCATCCAGGCATCCTGGAGGAAAAGAGCGCGAGAGCCCCTCTCTGCACTCTTTTTATTTTAAATCTTCTGGCCCGCAATTCTATGCACTTTGGAGCCTTTCAGCTTCTTAGCTAATTCAATGCTAGACTATTTACCATTGACTCTGCAACCTCCTCTTACCACTCCTCCCATTTCCTCCCCAGTGATCTGATTAGATCCCTCTGCATCACTTATTTTAAAATCTGTCTTTACAACACTGTCTGGGGTCTTTGAAACAGTAAAGAAGAAAAAGCCCAATTAAAATATATGCTTTCCTATGGGTAGAAGTTTCACAATGGTCAAATAAATAACCCTGTTTAGAAAAAATATGTATTCACCCCTCTTCTTTGGCTCCCACAGTGTTAAAGGTGTGTAGGGTGGAGATGGGGCTCGTTGAAGTTAAGATTTACTCCAGGCAAAGAATGTGGTTCAGGCAAAGTACTTGATACAATGCCTTAAAAAGTCGGCTACAGGAACACACCCTTGAATTAGTGACTAATACCTATTATGGTGTTACAGATCACCTAGTTATCTTTGCTTAGCTCACATTATTCATTTTCCACTAAATTCTTTTGGTGAAGTATGCTTCAGAAACTGCTTCACTGGAAGAGCAAACCAATTTGGGTTCTTCATGCATTCTAGACTCTGGAATAAGTAAGGACTTTTATTTATAAGGACCACTCACACGACGCTTTAGACAGCATCTATCACAATCACAATTCTAGCATTGAGGGTGTAGCCTTTTTTTTTTTAATCTCAGGCACGGGAATTACAGGGACGAGAAAGACAGCTCCTGCCTTTAAGTCAATCAAGAGTGCATTGAGGAAGCTGAAAATCCTTATGAAATTACAACTGATGCAAGTAAAATGTACAGGAAAAACTCACTGGTTCTGAGGACGAAAAATGCGTATTTACGGGTCGGGTGTGCACATTCCCAAAGCAGCTTTCACTCCAGGAGATTTCAGATCCCGGGGTCACCCAGCACCCCGCAGGCACACTTAATATTTTAATCACACCTCTTCCCCCACCCTCTGAATTCCTTTCCGGCTGCTGATCCGCAGGGTAGTCCCTTCCAGGCGGCCCCAGTTTATCACACCGGGCCCGGCCACTTCCCGACCAGGGCCAGGCGATTCTCCCAAAGTTTCCTGTGACGCCGCTGTCCGCCTCCGGCGCATCCCGCCCTCACTTCCCACCCGGCGGCCCTGGACACGGGCTGCAGAGGAGCGGGCTAGGGGGGGACTAGGAGAGAAGTGCAAACAGGCGGACCTCAGGACCCCACCCTAACCGGAGAGAGGGCCCAGAGGGGAGCGGCCTCGCCCGCTGCCGCGGGTCCTCACATGCCCACCGGACCTGAAGTCCAAGTCCCACCCTCCCGGGTCTGGGCCAATCGGCCGCGCCCCGCCTCCAGGGAGGTGGTAGAGGAGGGGGTTGGGGGCCGGCAGGCAGCACCGCCTTCCGCTTGTGCCCATTGGCTGAGGCCTCGCGGGTGCCCGGAGACCGGAGTGCAGCTGGATTGGCCGTAGAGGCTCATGACAGCGGCGCCCATTGGCTGTGGCGGCCCCCGTGACGCGGGGTGGTGACTGGCTCCCGTGTCTGAGGGGCTCCTGCTTGTCAGGTTCTAGGTAAGTGAGTTTCGCGCCTGCCGCGGGCGCTGTTGCCCGGGGCAACGCCATGGAATGGGGGGAAGAGAAGGGCAGGGCAGCGGAGAACCCAGGTTACACTCCCTGCCCGCAGAGGGGTGCCTGGGACTCAGCCCTAGCTCCCGCGGCTGCGCCGAATGTTCTTCCTCCGCTCTCAGCCACCCCCCTCCCGCCCCAGGCTGTGGGGTCTCACGCCTGTACTCTGCTTATGGTGCAGCACTCATGGTTCGGGTTTTGGGTCAGGCCGCCCGTGGGCCCGGCGAGGCCCACCCCTCCCACTTATCCCGGACAGGAGGCTGAGGGGGCGGGTGCCGGCGCGAAAAGGCTGAGGCCGGCGCCTCGGCCCCGCCCCATCACCGGGTCGGGGGGCTGCGGGATGTGGAGCCAGGGAGGTTGGACTGTAGGCACCGCCCTTTGCTCCTGCATCCCCTTCTCTCTGTGTGCTGCTCTCCTGGGGAGGCCCTCCAGCTGTGGCGGCCGCCCCGAAACCCCTAGGTATTCTCCAATCTCTTCCTGCCCATGGGGCCCTTCAGATTCCTTTGACCCTTGCGGTCTGGCCCCAAGCCTTCTCCCATAGGTCAATTTCCTCACCTCCCGCTTTTCCCCTCACCTTCTATTCCTGGTCCTGTCTGGTCCCTGGTCCTGTCTGGGCCAGACGTGACTCTGAAGATACAGTCGAGAGAGAAACTATTAAGTGTGAAGCTAGTACAGCTGGGGCGATTTCTGCTCCTTGCCATTTAGGGTTGAGATGTTGGGTGGCACCTTTGGATCAGCTTTCTGCCATTGGAGTCTCCCTTAGTGTCAGCTTTCTTAACCCTATTTGGGTCTGTCATGCACGAATTAAGGACTTTAACTGCGTTGTCGCTTTTTACTTTGTACATTTTGATGTCCCTTAGTGCTGTGCAATCCCAAATCTAAAAAGTTATTAAGGAATGTAGCCTTTTATTTTCGTTTGCCTTATGGTTAAAAAGAAGCCTCAATTTTTTAAATTAGTAAGAAGTGCATATAATCATAGTGATCTCACTGTCACTTTGATACCAATTGCTCTAAGGTGGGGGTAGTATACCATTTTTCTAATGGTATTTTAAGATAATAAAAATGTTCTCAAATGGAGCCACTGTATATAAAAGTATAACGTAAAAATCACTAAGAATAGACCAAAACCATTCTAGTGATTAAAGGTTAGAAAGTGCTTTTCATCCTATGGAATTGGAACAGGATAAAAAAAAAAAAACTATTGCAAAAATATAATTATTTTAAAAGTGCAGTGTTGTAGTCCTGGTATACATATTTGGTATGAACAAAGACATTTGTGAAGAGTCACAAGTTTGTCAGTGCAAAGGAAGGCTTAGTATATCTTGTAATTCAGGAACACTTTTTTTGCTAATAATCTTTTTAAAGGAATATTTATTTATTTTAGGGAGAGGGAGAGAAACATCAATGTGTGGTTTCCTCTCATGGGCCCCCAACTGGGGCCTGGCCCGCAATCCAGGCATGTGTCATGACTGGGAATTGAACTGGCGACCATTTGGTTCTCAGGCCAGTGATTAACCCACTGAAGCACACCAATCAGGACGTTTTTGCTGATATTCTTGAACCAAGGGAACTATGTTTCCAAAAGTATTGGGGATGTCTTAAGAAAGTACATAGGCATAGTGGAAACATTTTCTGTTTTCTTCATGAAACCTTTGGTGAAGATCTGTTTCTCTTCTGCACTGATGGTGAGCAGCATTAAGCATATACATGTCAAATTATTTAGGGTCCTGTTAATGCAGCTTCTGCACTACTTCAAAGGTTGATGCCAGAAGTTTGGAAGGAATAGTCCAGGCTTGTGGTAAAAATATCACTTTTGAGATCATCTTCAACTGTTAGGTAACTATAACATTGGTCTGCGACCATTTCAAATTTGCTATTTTCTTTCCACCAATATTCCACTATGAGAAATTTCAAACAGAAAACTTGAATTGTTCAGTAACTACCCAACTACCTACACAGGAATAACATTTTTAAGACAGTTTTTAAATAATACATTTTAAGGAACAGAGAAACTGAAATGATCAAGTTGGAAAACCAGCACAAATATATATCATACCAAAATATTGTAAGGTGATTATTTCCATTTGTAGATGGGAATACTGTTTATAAAACCTATAGTAATTTAATTCCATGAACCTATTATAAAGCAGTCTTGTAAGAAGTCATCATATTTGCAAATGAAGGCCCAGATGAGTAAATTCTATTTTGATAATCAGAAAAAATCAAAATTTAATGAACTTGTTATACAAATAAAAGTTTTGTTTTAAAATTGGACTCCTGTGTTAATAGATTATAGTTTCGTACTTGATTTTTAAATAAGCATCTTTTTTTTGAAGACAGGTTCAAGGGACTATCAGTTATGCAAAGTATTGGTAATATACTTAATATATTGGATTAATCTAAATATGTTTTATAATGGAAAAAGAAAGGTTACACATGTGAACTTTTAAAAGAACTATTTCATGGAAAATGAAGTAATTAGATTTGTATTTAGATAGAACTCAAAACTGTTGGGTGTTGTTTCATGATGTTGGTAAGGGAATATTTTAATACAGGACTTCTGTTTATAATAAAATAAGAAATTGTTGTAAGTTCACATATGTGTTTATTGTATTTGTAATTTTTCCATAGTTAGGAAACTTCTGCACTCTTTTAAGTATTTTAATCCTGTTTTTTAGTTTGTTTACTCTAAATCTGTTTTTCATACTTACCTTGTTTTTATAACTAATTTCTTAAGCATTGCAAGTAAGAGCTCTGTCTCAGAATTTATAGATCTTTGGATTGATTAAACATTTTTTCATATCTCATTTGCCTTTGGAACGTTTATATATCGTTAATTTACCACATCACTGAGAGTAAAGGGATCAAGCAAGTCATAGTCCTGGGACTTTGGAAAGAATAAGATGCTTAGATGTTTTCAAATCAAAGCTCTAGGTATTTTTTCCCCTGCCTTCCTCTGTCTTTCCTTTTCATCCTCTTCTTTGATTTTTATGTAAAAATTAAATGCTTTAAAATAAACAGTAAAAAATAAAAACCCTAGAGAAGAAAAGTCACCAATAATTTCACAAGATTAATGCTTTGGAAAATAACTGAAACTTTTGTTTTTTTTTGCCAACACTACCAATCATTGCAATTTTATGGTTTTCTTTGCAGTATATCTGCACTTGCATCTAAATTTGCAGGAGTTCCTGAGCTGTAGATTCAGTTACCTTAAGTTAGAAAAGATCTCCAAGATCTGGAAGAAAAATGGAAAATAATAAATAGAGGACAAATTAAAGTCAGAACAAAAGAATCAGACCTAAGCAATGATCTACTTTTTCTTATTTCATAAATAAAAATATAATCCTAGGTACACATATGAAACTGATTTATGGCTGACACAACATGGGGCCTCTCAAGTTTTTTCTTTAAAGTTCAAAATAGCTAGGTAGGATGAAGTTTATTTAGTGTCTTTCTACAAAAATTTTCAGATTTCTTCACTTTTGGGATATTAATTATTCAGCTCTTAAAAATTTAATGTCATGCATGATTTGGAATTATTTCTGAAATGTTCATATTATACTTATGAAAGTATGACTGACTTTTAGTCTATAAATTATTACTACTTAATATAAGCTTGACATTGTCTCCTCCTTTAGAAGATTTTAATTAAAAGACTGACAGTTTTAATATAGGTGTTTCTTGCTAGGTCCCAGTGTGTAGTGACAGAAGATTCATTTTTTTTTGAGCCAGACAATCTAGGTTTCAGTTAGAAATCTGGAAATTTTTCTGTGGGGTTTTGGGCAAGTTATTTAATCTCTTTAAACCAGTTTCCTCATCTGTAAAATGTGGATGATTAAATTGCCTCACAAGGTTATGAAGAAGAAATGCCTCAATTTAGAAAGCCCTCAATTTCCATATTATGTAAGTTCTTTACATTATATCTTTAATTTTATCTGCCCTAGAATTACTGTGTTTATTCTACCACCCTAAAAGTCCAAAACTTTAGACTTAGGAAATTAAAATAATTACATTAAGTTTACTTAAATTGAATGACATTTGTATTTTTGTAGACAGAGCAAATAATTAGAAATATCTGTAATTAGCTGTTCTTTTACGGTTCTTTGATTACTCTATCTCAGTAGAGATAGTCAGAAGTTTAAATGCTTTTTACCTGAAAACATGTCTAGTTTGTCTGAATTCCTGAATTATTTTTCTTTCACCTTAGATTATCATCTATTGTTGGATAGTTTGCTACAGTTCCTTTCATTTAAACCACAAATATTTGCCTATATTTGCCTAAAAGTGGTACAGGAAAACTAAATATTACTTTCTTAACCTCTAGTGTTCTTCTCTACCTTAAACCACATTTACTTGATCTATTTAAAATTTAAACTGTTTTCAAGTGTAGTAATACATAAAACTCTTAGTTGAATGTTTTCTGCCTCCTACTTATGTATGATTAGTTTTTAAGGAACAATATTTAATAAATATCTTTTCCCTCCCCTTCCCTCCCCTCTTATCTCCCCTCTCATCTCCTTTCCCTTCTCTCTCTCAAATCAAGAAACAAAAATTACAAAGAAAAAAGAAAAACAATGTTTATGAGACCCTTGATATTAGCAAGTGGTATTTCTTGAAACTTTTGTGGATCTAGGACATAACTAACTAGCTCTATAAAATACAGTCAAATTTAAGTGATTCCTTTAGACCCTTAACAATTTTATAATAGGACTCAAGTCATTAAAGTTGTTAAACTATATTTTGCTTTCAAAATGAAGGCTGATGTTTTTGCATTATGCCATTAGTATACATGCAAGGTTCTTATTCCTGATCCTTGTGTACTGGGGTTTGCAGAACAAGAGTATTTCTAGCCTTGTCACAAAGGTGAAGAGTTAGTCCTTGATCACTCTAATGCTTGCTTCTTGCTGTTGTTTCTTGAGTGTGTTGTCTCCTTGGAGTTGGAGACTTCTATAGTTTGTGTCCGTTCTGCTCTCTAAATGCCTAACTTGGGAGGGTTTCCCAAGTTTGCCTCATCAGTTGGTAGGGCTCTTTTGTTAATTTTACGTTATACAACGAAAAATGCATTTGACTCTTCTAATATTCAATTTTGGTAATGATTGGGTTAGTAGCCACCCTAGCAGTCACACCACCTCTTACTTCATGAAATGGATTGTACAATGTCCTGACTTTCTCTTTAATTATATTTCCTTCAGAATCACATGCTTTCTCTACACTCTTATATGGTTAATCATCATTTTAACTTTCACTAAGGCTTTTCAGATTTTTGCTTGCACCTTTTGTTTGTTTCAATATAGAGACTTTCTAATGATACAGATCTAGTCATTATCACATTTCATATCCATTCTGAACTTACTACAAACTAATATATTCTGTTTAGTACCATCACTTTGTCAGGCCTCTTTACTTTCTATGTATTGAGTAAATTTGGAATAGTAGAGTAATTAAAGGGAACTAAACAATGCCGTTGTCTCAGATAGTTATTAATGACAAATAGTTAGATCACTATCCCAATTTATAAACAGTTATATTGGAAAACTATATGGATCTTTGTCTAGATATATATATAATAAGAACTTTGTTTTGGAAAGCATGAGGCTGATTTTCTCTTACTGATATATGTAACATAAACATATTATATTACATTTGTATAATTATTTGTTTATATTTTCTCAGTCCTCCTTAACAAAACCCTAAGAAAGTTGTGGATCATAGCCAGAAAAAGGACATTTCTGAATAAGTTATAAAAAAGAATGTTCAATCCGTGTCTTTGATCTGGATATGAATCAATCCACCACACCTTTTAGGGAAACAAAAGTTTTGAAACATTTATTATTGAGTGTTCCAACTCTTGACAAAAATTCTCATAGTTTTTAGATGGATTTCTTGAAAATGTCAGGGATATTATATTCACAAATCCTGCTTCACTACTCTTCTCTCTCACCCTCAACAATAACATTTGAAAGAGATTTGACTGTTTATAAGTAGCTGATATTTTTTAGAAGTTAATGCTTTTATTACAAGTATCTTAAAATATTAACATAAACAACACCATCTCACTTATAGGGTAATATGCATGTTCTTATTTGAATTTCACAATTGATTATAACAGAATAGTAGCTAGACTTTGGTGATGGCATCTTCTAATTTTTTATTTCTTGTTTGTATTTTGGATCTTGATTTATCCTGTGACCAGAACAGGAATTCTGTGATCGAAGTGACTTAGCTTAGTTAAGAACAGTTGCTATTATATACAGTAATATCATGGTTTTTGAAAGAGGATAAGATGGTAAAGAAATAGACATGTCCTTGAGGGAGCTTATGTTATAAAAATAATGCAAAAATGCTCTGTGCCACACAAGAGGCGAGTTATTGCAGGAATGGGACAGACAGCAGGAAGGCATATGATTCTTCCTTTTTTAGTCCTTCAGCAAGTGTTAATAGAGTACTCACTCCATGTAAGGACTTACATTTTGGTTACAGAAAATTATAAAGCATAGAAGAATTTCCAGCTTTTTTTGAGAATATGGTATAGTGGAAAGAACATGGATATTAGACCCTCCTGGGGTTGAATCTGTGCTTCCAGTAATTTAGACAAATAAGCGACTTTAGTTTTTCCATTTGAATACTGATATCAGTTTCTTCTGGTAACTAGTAATAATATTAGATTTTTAAATTTCTTCAGTTGTATGAGACAAAATCCTACTCATACTCTTTTAGGGTTCTAGGGTGCACAGAAGTATACTCTCTTCAGGTATAGATGGATTCAGTGGGCTCAAACAATGGCCTTAGGACATTCCCAGCGGCTTTCTCTTGTGTTAGGTATACTTCCAGGTAGGCTTTCCCCATGTCCCATGTGGATCCCTCTGGTGGCTATAGGCTTACATTCTTTCAGTTTAGCAAGCCCAACATAAAAAGAGCTCCTCTTACCCATAGTTTTAGTATTGGTCTTGGGATTATATTTCATTAAATAAATTGGGTCATATTCCATATTTATTCCTATAGTCAGGGAGATAGCATATGATGATAGGTCATATCTGGACCAGGTGGTAACTCTTGGAACTGTGGTCATCCACATGGTCTGAAGCACATGGACTCAGAGTCAGGGTGGAAAATAAGGTACCTTAAACATTTGAAAAAGAATCTTAAGTGTATATAGGCATTCCTGCCTTGTCTATTTTTCACCTAACATCACATTGTGAGCAAGAGATTTTCCTTGAAAACATAATTTTCAATGGTGCAAAATTATATTTAAAAGTGTTGCTTAATTTTCAATCTTTGGTTTGTCAGTATTAGATTGTGGTTTGTTATTTATTAGAGAAGTAAGAGGAGTAGAGGTGGGACAGAAAAGTAGGGCCAGGACTACGCTGAGGCATAAGAGATGCCTAGGACACAAAATAAGACTTTTAGGGTTATATAACTACCGGGTGGCACTTGCTCGGCCCTGAGAGTGAATGTCTCCATAAATTTTGCACCCTAGGTGCCTCTCTTGCTTCAGTCTAGTTCTAGTTGTAAGGAGAAGTACAGTTAAGGAATAGGAACTATATTTGACTATGAGTGTGGGTCAGGGATGGCTACCTGTGTAGTTGGGTAAGTTGGTGGGGAAGATTAAGGTGCACCAGAAAGTCATTATTATATATTTTTATTTGTCTACAGGAACCTTTGATGAGTTTTGTTAAGGACAATAATACCTTTGAAATTAAAGAAGGAATTTTTAATCATAGGTTTATAGTAGGTTGAATAAATAAAATGTTCCATTTAGAGAGTCTACCAAGGAAGTTGTTACTTCTTTTTAACCCCAGTTATTTCAATATCAAGTGGAAAAATACTGATTTGTTTTTCATTGAAAAATATAATGTATAGAAAAGACCTGAGTTGGAGAGTGATGCACAAATAACACCCAGGGACTCTGACTAGCTTCTTGAACAAGACACTTGATGCTGCTCAATGTTGGGCATGGAATCCCAGTTGAACTGCTGTCTTTCTTGTTTTTAGGTCTTTGAAAATAACTGTTTCTCTAGCACAGTGAGAGACCAATATATGGAATTCTAGATAACTCCCGACCATCTTTGCTGATAGAGAAGGGAGGCTAAAAAATTTCAAATTAAATGGATTGACCAGTAACTTTGGGGGTTGGTCTTTAAAAAAAATTACCATATTTTTTGCTCCATAAGACGCACTTTTTTCCCCCAAAAGTGGGGGGAAAATGTCTGTGCATCTTATGGAGTGAATATTGTGTCACAGACAGTGATGTGTATTACCTGACCTGTCAGCGGTGGCGACAGCTGTTAGAAGAGGAAGCGGTGGGCCCACGCGAAAACCCTGGGGACGCTTAAATGTCCCACTTTACTGCTGAATCTCAGGGCATCTGGTCAGTATGAAGATAGCAAAGAAAGTGATACCAGTGATTGTGAGTGACTGAACTTCATAAATTCTGAGACTAGCGATGATGAGTTCTTGGGGTTCCCAGAGAACTAGAAGAGTACTCGAACCTTAAAATCTCTCCTCATTTGTTAATGACAGTAATGATGGTTCTCAATACTGCTGTTGACTGCTGTTCACTTTACATGGTTGAAATATTATTCTGTTATATCTTATTAAATATTTTAGTACATCATTTAGTTCAGAATATTTTTTTTCTTGTTTTCCTCCTCTAAACCTAGGTGCATCTTATGGTCAGGTGCATCTTATAGTGCGAAAAATATGGTATTTATTGATTTTAGAGAGAGAAAGGAAGGGAGAGTGCGAATGAGAGTGAGAGAGAAAGCGAAAGAAGCATGGACTTGTTCCACTTATTTATGCATTCATTGGCTGATTCTTATATGTGCCTGACTGGGGATTGAACATAGAACCTTGGTGCATAGGGATGACACTAATCAACTGAACTACCGAGCCAGAGGCTGGGGGTCTGTTTTAAGAGTGGAATTAGGTAACATATAAAGTGTACATTTAGGTATACATTCATTATATTTTGTTCCTTTGGAAATCTTCATAAGTAATACTGTTTACTGTATTCTTTCTGGAGGTTCAACTGAAGATACTCTATTGAAAGCAGTATAAAAGAGAAGTTATGATTAGAGATTTCATACTTAAGTATCATTTTAAGTCATGAATTATTATTTAATACAAAAACTCTTGTCAAAGCCTTACTTTACAACAAAGTGTACAAATCAGAGAAAACTGCAATTTACATTGGAATTTTATTCATTCAGTAATCACTTGTTTGGTGGCTACAGTGTTCCAGGTATTGTGTCAAATGCTGCTATATTAAGATAACAGTCCCTGTCTTCAATCGTATCACAGTTCAGTGGAAGTAAAGGGGTGTAATACACTTTCATTATATGTAGATTAGATTTTCAACCAGTTCTAGCATTGAGAACTTTTCCAAATCTAGAAGAGAACAGAATGCTGGTCTGGGGGTGGGGGGCAAAGAAAGAACCGTTTGAAAATGGGTAGAAAGTTTAGAAGAGTAGGAGACTTGGAAGATATTCCTGCGTTTGGTCAGTTTCCTGACCAGAAGGAAAGGAGTAATCTTATTGGTAACACCAATGAAATGTTTTCTGATTTGTATGAAAGTCACGGAAGTCAGAGAAATGACAGGAAACAGAATAGGCAAACAAAAATGAGGAGCTTGAAAGAAGAGGAGAGCTGAGTATATAAACCAAGAAGTTGGGATGAGAAATAGAGGGGTGTGAGGCAAAAAATGAGAAACTGGGAGAGGGCTGGAAACTGCATATACTTGTATTGACATCAGTGATAGGAGAGCCAGTGACCAAGAAACATCTTAGAAATTCTAGTTTCAAGGGTTGAGAGAATAGCCGATGCAAGGGGCAAGCTTTGGCATACTGTTAGATAAAGTATGTGTTTGACAAGGAGAATCCTTCCAAAATTTTTTCACATAGTTAATTACTTCTTTAGGCTGTACTAATATTTTAACAGATGTAGTTGCCTCTTCTGATGTGCTTCAAACTCGAAATTAGTTTTATGCTGTGAAAATGGAGAAAAACATTGATTACCTATTCAAAACTCAGGTAATAGGTTAGAAGAGAAAGTAAGGTACATTACTCATTGGGAAACTTGTGGAAAGAAATGGGAGAGAGTAAGCAGGCGATAAAGTTAAGTAAGACTAGCATTCTTATTCTTAATGTGGTGAACAGGAGAAACTGCCGCAGTTAACTTCAGTAGTAGCCTGCTATATTCCATGTGTACATTTTTACCTTTTTTTTTTTTTTTTTTTTTTGTAGTGTACAGTTCTGACTCCTTGAATTTCTTCTTGCAGCTCATGTTTTCTGGCTAAACTTATGATCATTCCTATGAGACTTCAGTGAAAGTTTTATCAAGTGTCTTCGTCATCCCTGATGTGTAATTCTTCAACATGGACCTGCTACTTTAGTTAAGATATGACCAGCAATGAATAGTAGTAAGGTATGATTACATTATTCTTCTTAGTAAATTACTAAAATAGAAATAAAGTATTTTTTTATATAACTAAATAATTATTAAAATAATTATTTTTTCCTTTGAAAGTTTTGGCTTGTCCTGATATTGTACTGTTTATGTTATTCTCCTAGCTAGGCAGGCTGCAATTATTTTATTTTGTGTTATTTATCTTTTGCTTGTTATTTATCTTAGTGAATTCTCTGTCATTTATGATTAATTTTTTTTTCAATTAACACTTGTAATCAGCAGAATCTCAATCTATATGTCTTTCCCAGACTGTGTGCCCACCAGTCCTTTATATTCTTTTTTCTTTCTCTTTTAAATATGCTTTATTGATTATGCTGTTACAGTTGTCCCAATTTCTTTTCCCTTTGTTCCCCTCCACCCAGTGACCCCCTTCCCTCCAGTTGTCCCCCTACTTAGTCCATGCTCATTGGTTGTGCATATAGTTCTTCTCAATATCTTCCTATCTACTCCACTCCCTCCTACTATACTTCTTAATTCCTGTAACATCTCCGTCCTTTACCCCCCTTCACCCTCCCTGCTGACCTCCCCGCAAAGTGTTCCCCATACCTATAATTATTTTCCCACTCTCATTGCCTACTTAGTTTGCCTTTGTTTCAGTTCCCTAGCTTCTGTTGTTAGTTGTTGTGATACAGTTTTCATTTTAATCTTCATAGTTTGATACTCTTCCTCCTAAACAAGTCCCTTTAACATTTCATATAACAGTGGTTTGGATCTGATGAACTCCTTCAGTTTTACTTTGTCCTGGAAGCACTTTCTCTGCCTTTCTATTCTGAATGACAGCTTCGCTGGATAGAGTAATAGTGGTTGTAGGTTTTTGCTTTTCATTACTTTGAATATTTCTTGCTAGTCTCTTCTTGCCTGCAGAGTTTCTTTTGAGAACCCCTTTGTACATAATTCTCTTCTTCTCTCTTGCTGCTTTTAAGATTCTCTCTTTATCCTTAATTTTTGACATTTTGATTATAATGTGTCTTGGTGTGGTTCTCCCTGGGTCCAGTTGTTTTGGAACTCTCTGTGCTTCCTGGACCTGTTAGTCTATTTCCTCCCCCAAGTTAGGGAAGTTCTGCTTCATTATTTTTTCACGTAAGTTTTCTATTTCTAGTTCTTCTTCACTTTCTGGCAACCCTATGATTTGGATGTTGGCCCACTTATAGCTGTCCCATAGGTTTCTGAGCTTCTCCTCATTTTCCTCACTTTTTGTTTCCTCTTTCTGCACTGGTTGACTGTTTGTTTCTTTTCTATGTTCCGATTTATTGATTTGATCCCTGGTTTTCTTTCCCTCACCAATAGTTTCGTATGTGTTTTCATTCATTTCAACAGGGCTAACCTTCATTCCTTCTCCATCTTGTTAAGATCTGTTGTCAGGTCTGTAAGCATTCATATAACCAAAGTTCTGAACTGAGCCTCAGAAAGATTTCCTATCTGCTGAGCCGTTAGATTAGATATTTGCTGTCTGGTCAGCTGTGTCACTGGGATCTCTATCATGATCTGTGCCATCCTGACAGTTTTGTGTTTACCTTTGCTTCCTGGGCAAGGCTGTCACACCTCCTACGCTATATGGGGCAGAGCCCCGTGCACTCATTACAACCAGGCAATCCTTCTCACCACACTGTGGTATATTGCGTGGGGGCAGGGGTCCAAGATGGATTTCTGCTGTTCACTCTCCACTGAGAGACTGGGAGCCTCCTCCTCCATCCACACACCCTCTGGCTCTCACAGTCTGAGGCCATTGGGGGTCTGCCTTTCCCGGTGTTTGAATTGCGAGCTGACTGGTTTGGTCTGCAGCCTGGGGTGCTCCCCAGGTGCTTCTCTCCACCCCTAAATATGGGTGTTTGTGCTTACCGCCATCCCGCTGCCGTCACTGCAGCTGCCACCGCCAGCATAGCTTGACCTCTCCGCCCTGGCTTTGCTCCTCCTACCCATCTGGATGAGCACCACTTCTTTATAACTTCATATGTTGGACTTCCATGTAGCTTTATTTTCTGGAACTTCTGGTTATTTTTGGTTTTATGTTAGTTATATTCCTTCTTAGTTGTGGAGGGAGATGGAGAATGTCAGTCTAGACCTTCATCTTGGCCAGTAGTTGTCTCCTCATCTTGACAGTCTCCTGTGTTTGTTTACCTCTGCATCTTAGGTAGACCAGTCCTTTATTTTCAACTCCCTGGCACTAAACTCAATTATCTTAGTTTTCTTCTTAAACACTTACTCTTTTTTCTGGTTTATGTGTTTCTATTAATTATATTAGTCCCATTTTATAATATAGTCATATATTCATTTACTATTTCATTTATTTACTTGATGTATATTGATAGGCTTCTATTAAGTATAAGACAGTTGCTACTTTTGTGAGTATAATGATGAATAAACTGGATATCCTGTTCTTATAGCTTATTGTAAAGGGAGTGCAGGTTTAAAATTAAATTGACATAATAATTATAAATTGTGATAAATTTTGTGAAGGAAAGCAAAAAAGCAAATAATTTGATGATAAGAAGCTATGTTAGGGTGGTTACAAAAGGGTTTTCTAAGAGTTAGTATTTAAGATGAGTCTTATGAAGGAGGTATTTCAAGAGAGGGCAGTGTGTGTGTGTGTGTGTGTGTGTGTGTGTGTGTGTGTTGTTTTTGGTGGGGAAAGCATTAAAAGGAATAGTGATGTGAAATAAATTAAACAAGAGAAAGACAAATACTGTATGTTTTCACTTATATGTGGAATCTTAAAATGCCAAATTCATAGAAATAGGAAATAGAATGCTTGTTTCCAGGGGCTGGAAAATTGGGCAAATGGGTAGGAGCTGATCAAATGATACAGACTACCAGCTATAAAATACATAAGATCTGGGGATATAATGCACAGCCTGGTGACTATAATTAACAACAGTACTACTGTACTTTACACTTGAAAGTTGTTAATAGAAAAGATCTTAAATGTTATCACCACACATACACAATTGTAACCTTATTCTGGTAATCATTTTGCAATGTATATATGTGTTGAATCATCATTTTGTGCACCTAAACTTGCATCTGTTATGTGTCAATAGTATTTCAATAAAGCTGGGAGAAAATGAAAGAAAAGGAAGGAGTAGTGGGTACAGTGACTTTGAAGGAGGAAAGAGTGTGGTGAGTTTGAGGAACAGAAGAAGCCCCGGTAAGGGTGACTTGGTGAGGCAGAGATGAGTGGAAAGAGGTTATAGACCTATACAGTGCTTTGAAGGGTTTGACAAGTTTCTATTTTATTCTAAACAATATTAGCTTCTGTGTAAAGAATGGATTGTTTGGGGGTGAAAGAGAAAGCAGGCAGTATTAGGAGCTGGGCTGAGCATAGTGCTGGCCTGATAGGGTGCTAGCAACAAGAGAGGGATGGGTGGATTTGAGATGCACTTTTTTTGTGTCAGAATTTGTAGGATTTGTGGATAGTTTAGATGTGGAAAGGGGGAACATACTCAAGGAACTCCAAGATTTGTGGTTTTTGGGAACTTCTTTGTAGGTAGCTATCTGCTTTTCTCTTGCTGCTTTTAAGACTCTCACTTTATGTTTAACCGTTGGCATTTTAATCATGATATGTCTTGGAGTGGGCCTCTTTGCATCTATCTTGTTTGGGACTGTGCTTCCTAGACTTGCATGTTTATTTTCCTCCCCAAATTAGGGAAGTTAAAGAGCATTATTTTTTGAAATAGATTTCCATTTTCTTGCTTTTTCTTTTCTCCTTCTAGCATTCCTATGATACGAATGTTGGAATGCTTGAAGTTGTCCCAGGGGCTGCTTACACTATCCTCATTTTTCTTCTTGTTATTCTGATTGGTTGTTTTTTGCTTTCTTATGTTCCAAATCATTGATTCAATTCTCAGCTTCATCCACTCTACTGTTTCCCTGTAAATTGTTCTCTATTTCAATTAGTGTTCCTTCATTTCTGACTGTATTGTTTTTTATGTTGTTGAAGTCCTCATTAAGTTCTTGAGTAACCTTATAACCAGTGTTTTGAACTCTGTATCTGCTAGACTGTTTATCTCTATTTTGTTTAGCTCTTTTTCAGGAGTTTTGATTTGTTCTTTCATTTGGGTCATTTTTCTTTGTTTTCTCATTTTGCAGCTTCCTGTATTTTTTTCTATGTATTAGGTAGAGCTGCTATGACTCCCTGTCTTGGTAGCATGAACTAATGTAGTAGGTGTCCTGTGGGGTTCAGTGGCACAGCCTTCCTTATTACCCAAGCCGGGTACTTGAGGTATGCCCTTTGTGTGGGCTGAGTACCCCCTTCTGTAGGTGAGTCTTAATTGCTCTTGGCAGATCAATGGGAGGGATTTAGCCAGGCCAGTCAGCTGCAAGTACTGGCTGTGACCACTGACTGCCAACTTTGCCTTCCCTGGAGGATCAGCTGTCCAGAGATAGAGTGGTGCTGCTCTGTATCTGTTCATTAGATGCATGTGTTCTGTGGTTTCCTGGCTGGTGCAGGCCAAGGTCAGCCCCCACCTGTGTTCTGCCCAGGGCCACCCTTCCTGAGGTATAAAGCAATCTGAAATGACTGCTACTTGTGCTGGGCTTGGAGATTCCCAAGCGAAGCCAGGCTGTGAATCTAGGTTGGCTGCTGCTAGTGCTGGGCCTGGGGCTCACTGAGGCCAGCTGTTGCTTGTTTGAGAAGATTTAGGAAGTTGTGAAGCATGAGCCAACACCAGCCATTCATATGGAAAATAACTTGGATAGGCTGGTAAGTTGGGTGAGAGGGAGTTTCAGGGGTTCTCTAGGGTGGGACAAGAGTGTTAGCCAGGTTGATGGAGTCTGGGTTATGGTACGTGCCTACTGGCTCTGTGGCTCTGTGAGGGGAGGGTTCAAAAAAGGGACAATGGCCTCAGCCTACCTTTCTGTGTGGGAGAAAGCTGTCCCCAGCTCTCGCCTTGATGCCGGACACTTCAGTTCCTTCCTATATGCCACTGGTGCCTTTTAAGCTGCTACCCTGGTGCTGGAGCTCAGGAGTGAGTCTGAGTAGATGAGTGCATGTGTGGATTCTTTAAGAGGAATTACTTGGGACTCTCCAGAAGTTTCTTCCATGGACTTGATCCCTGTTGGTTTTTGTAGGGAGAAATTATGGGCACTTATCTTTTTGGCACTGGAACCCTGTACTGGGGGTCTGGTGTGGGGCTAGGACTCCTCACTCCCTAGATATTACCCCTAATTTTTATCCATCAGTTGTGGATGTGGTCCAGCCTACTCTGTGTCTTTACTTCTCCTACCAGTCTGAATGGATGTCGTTTTTAAAATTCTGTAGTTATCAGACTTCCATTCAACTTGATTTCTGATGGTTCTAAGGATGGTTGTTCTGTAGTTTAGTTGTATCTTTGATGTGGTTGTGTGAGGAGGCAAGCTGTGTCTCAAGTCTTTTAAGATTTTAAGCCAGTCTGAAATCTTCCCAGAGTGTTGTTCAAAGTTTTGATATATAATTTTATTTTTCAGATTTTGGAGCATCCTACTATTAAATGTACATCATACTAAATTCACTTGAAAGTGTTCAGCTTTTCTAAACTTTTGGAAGGTTCATTTATTTTTATATTTGTAGCTTTATCAGAGCATGTTTATATTCAGTCTTTTAGAATTGTTATTTTAGGTTTAAACAGAAATGGAATAGATATTAAAATAACTCTACAATTCTGTGCTACTTATTCTTTCAAGTTAATTAGCACTTATCTCTTTTTTTTTCAATGAAGAATTTTAAAGATGTTTTCTCAAACGAGAGGAGTTTGTGTTCTACGTGACATGCATTTGGCTGGTTGTTTTGAATATTTTGTTTTATTTATTTTATCCCTAGAACTGTTTGATGGGGTTTTCCACTTTGCATATGGTTATCTTCTTTTCAGAGCTGATAAGACATAGTAGATTAATGGGGTTTATAGGTGGAAGGTGCCTTAGAGATCATTCCTTCCTTCTCTTTCAGCTGAGATCTAGGAAGGTTCTGTGACCTGCCCAATATCATGCAGCTGGTTTTCAGGTTTGCTGAGATTACTGTGGCATTTACTCTTTAAACTTCAGTTTAAAGCTGGCCTCCTCTCATGTTTTCTATCTTCCTACCTCTTCAATATTTAACTTTGAAAATGTTCAGTGCTGTAGAAAATTGAAATTATAGGACAATAAATACCAATATTAACTTTCATCTCTCTTCAGGCTCTGTTAACATCTCCCCGCATTTTCTCACTTTGGAAAGAAATATATTTATGTATATTTTATATATAGTCATATTTTTATTTTTTTTAATTATTTATTTTTAAAAGATTTTATTTATTTACTTTGAGAGAGAGAGGAACAAAGGGAGAAAGAGAGGGAGAGAAACATCAACGTGTGGTTGCCTCTCACATGCCCCCAACGGGGGACCTGGCTCACAACTCCGGCGTGTGCCCTGACTGGGAATCCACCCAGCGACACTTTGGTTTGCAAGCCTGCGCTCAGTGCACTGAGCCACACCAGCCTCGGCTATAGTCAAATTTTTATAAAGCCTTTTGAAACTATATTAAACAGATCATGATATCACTATCACATATAAGAAAATTAACATTAGTTTAATAATATGTTTAGTGTAATGGTCCTTATTCAGACCTTCTTATTGCTCCTAAAAGTTTGTTTTGAGGTTTTTGGATATAGTAGTCAATTAGGTTCTGTGTATTCCATTTGATTCTTATGTTTCTTAATTCTTTTTAAATCTTGAACAGTTAATTTTTCTTTTTGTTTTTCATGATGTCTATTTTTTTTAAGAGATATAGTTTGTATATACTTAATATCTCTTATGGAAATGGCATGGTTTCTTGGAATATTATTCATCCAAAATTTATTGGCAATTTGCTTTTTCTTTCTAGTTCTCTCAGGTTGCTGGAGGTTTATTCTAACCTTTAAAAGAATCATTTCAACATATTTTTATTGTGGTAAAATTGGGATGCAAGATGATGTGTATTTCATTACATAGTGTTCACCATTGTTAAGTCTAGTTATATCTATCACCATTGACTTGATGCCTTTCACCCACTTTGCTCTCCCCCACCCCCCACCCTCTGAGGTAACCGCCATTCTGTTCTCTGTGTTTATGAGTTTGTTTTTGTTTGGTTTTGTGAGTCTGTTTTGTTTTTGTTTTTGAGATTCCACATATAAGTGAAATCATTTAATACTTGTCTGTCTTCTTCCTACTAATTTCATTGAATATAACACCCTCAAGGTAGATCCATATTGTTGATAGATTTCATTATTTTTTAATGAGAGTAATATTCCATCACACACATACACATATGCACACACAGAGACACACACACACATATCCTGGCTATTCTAAATAGTGCTGCAGTGAACACATATGTTGTTTTTTACATATATCTTTTTAAAAAATTGTTTTTCTCTTACAGTTGTTCCATTTTTCCCATTTCTTTCCTCTGTTATGACCCCCCCACCAGTCATTCCCTACCTTGTTGTCCATGTCCATGGGTCATTTATACTAATTCCATGAATAGACCCTTGCCCTCCTTTCTCCCTTCTCCCCCTCCCCACTCCCATCTGGTCACTGCCAGTCTGTTCCTTGTTTCCATACCTCTGATTCTATTTTGCTCCATTGTTTTGTTCATTAGGTTCCTGTATTAGGTGAGATAATATGGTATTTGTCTTTCGCCGCCTGGCTTATTTCAATAAGCATAATACTCTCCAGTTTCATCCATGTTGTCACAAAAGGTAGGAGTGCCTTCTTTCTTTCTGCTACATAGTACTCCATTGTGTAAATGTACCAGTTTTTTGATCCACTCATCTACAGATGGGCACTCAGGCTGTTTCCAGCACTTGGCTATTGTGAATAGCGCCGCTGTGAACATTAAGGCGCTGGTCCTTCTGAATTGGATTTTCAGGATTCTTCAGGAATAATCCTAGCAATGGAATTGCTGAATCAAAAGGCAGTTCCATTTTTAGTTTTCTGAGGAAATTCCATGCTGTTTTCCATAGTGGCTGCACCAGTCTGCATTCCTACCAACAGTGCACTAGGGTTCCCTTTTCTCCACATCCTCACCAGCACTTGTTGTTTGATTTGCTGATGATGGCCATTCTGACAGGTGTGAGGTGGTATCTCACTGTGGTTTTATTTGTTTCTCTCTGATAGCTAGTGATGTTGAGCATTCTTTCATATGCCTATGGGTCCTCTGTATGTCCCCCTTGGAGAAGTGTCTGTTCAGGTCCTTTGCCCATTTTTAAATTGTATTGTCTGTTTTGGTATTGAGTCATATGAGTTCTTTATATACTTTGGAGATCAAACTCTTGTCCAGGGTATCATTTTCAAATATGTTTTCCCATATGGTTGGTTCCCTTTTCATCTTGCTGATGTTTTCTCTTGCTGAGCAGAAGCTTTTTAGTTTGATATAGTCCCATTTGTTTATTCTTTCCCTCATTTCCCTTGCCCTAAGAGATATATCAGCAAAAATATTGCTGTGTGGAATATCAGAAATTTTACTGCCTGTTTTCCTCTAGAAGTTTTATGGTGTTGTGACTTATATGTAGGTCTTTTATCCATCTTGAGTTTACTTTAGTGTATGGTGTAAGTTGGTGGTCTAGTTCATATTTTTGCACGTACTTGTGCTGATCTGCCAACACAATTTATTGAGGCTTTTTTTACTCCATTTTATGCTCCTGCCCACTTTGTCAAATATTAATTGACCATAGAGACTTGAGTTTATTTCTGGGTTCTCTGTTCTGTTCCATTGATCTGTGTGTCTGTTCTTATGCCAGTACCAGATTGTTTTGACTACAGTGGACTTATAATATAGTTTGATATCAGGTATTGTGATTCCTCCTACTTTGTTCTTCTTTCTCAAGATTGAGGCTATTTATGGTCTTTTTTGGTTCCATATGAATTTTTGAAGTATTTGCTCTAGGTCTGTGAAATATGTCATTGGTATTTTAATAGGAATTGTGTTGAATCTATAAATTGTTTTGGATAGTAAGGAAATTTTAATGGTGTTGAATCTTCCCTTCCGTGTATATGGTATATGCTTTCATTTATTTGTATTTTCCTTAATTTCTTTCTTCAGTGTTTTGTAGTTTTCCGGGTACAGGTCTTTTACTTCTTGGTTAAGGAGTACTTAAATAAGTACTTCATTTTTCTTGTTGCTATAGTAAGTGGGATTTTTTTCTCGCTTCTATCTCCAGTATGTTATTGTTGGTGTACAGAAATGCCTTCGATTTCTGAATATTGACTTTGTACCCTTTTATTTTGCCAAATTCACTTACTAGGTCAAGTAGATTTTTAATGGAGTCTCTAGCGTTTTCTATGTACACTGTCATCTAAAATGACAGTTTTACTTCCTCTTTTCTAATTAGGATTTCTTTGATTTCTTTTTCTTGATTGATCGCTGTGGCTAGCACTTCCAAAACTATGTTGAATAGAAGTGGAGAAAGTGGACATACTTGTCCTCTCCCTGATCTTAGGGGGAAAACTTTCAGTTTTTGCCCATTGAGTATGATGATGGTGGCAGGTTTCTCATATATGGCCTTTATTACCATATGTTGAGGTATGCTCCCTCTTTTCCTACTTTGCTGAGTGTTTGTATTATAAGTGGGTGTTGTATTTTATCAAATGCCTTTTCAGCATCTGTTGATATGATCATGCGATTTTTGTCTTTTGTTTATGTCATGTATTACTTTTATGGGTTTGTGAATATTATACCATCCTTGCATACCTGAGATGAATCCCAGTTGATTGTGGTATATAATATTTTTAATGTGTTGCTGAATATGTATATTTTTTTTGAATTAGTGTGTGTATTATTTGGATAGACATGCAGAAGTGGAGTAGTGACATGGTAGTTATACTCTTAATTTTTGAGGAACCTCCATACTGTTTTTCATAGTGGCCACACTGATCTGTATTCTCACCAACAGTATAAGGATTTTTTTTCTTCACATCCTTCCCAACAGTTGTTACTTCTTGTCTTTTTTATAATGGTTATTCTAACAGGTATGAGATAATATATCATTGTGGTCTTGATTTGCATTACCTGGTTAATCAGTGATGTTGAACATCTTATCACGTGCCTGTTGCCCATCTATATGCCATGTTTGGAAAAGTGTCTATTCAGATTCTCTGTTCAGTTTTTATTAGGTTGTTTGTATTTTTGTTGAGTTGTGTGAGTTCTTTATATATTTTGGATATTAACCCCAATCTAATTTGTAAACATCTTCTCCCATTCTGTTTGTTGCTTTTTTATTATGTTGATGGTTTCCTTCACTGTGTGGAAGCTTTTTAGTTTGATGAAGATTCATTTATTTTTGCTTCTGTTTCAAAAAATAATTTTTTTGCTAAGAGTGTACTGCTTATGTTTCTTCTAGGAATTTTCATAATTTCAATTTTTATTAAAATCTTCAATATATTTTGATTTAATCTTTGTTTATAGTGTAAGATAGTGGTCTAGTTTCACATTTTTGCATGTGGACCTTCAGTATTCTTACCATCATTTATTGAAGAGACTCTTCTTTCTCCATTGTATGATCTTGGCTACTTTGTTGTAAATTAATTGTCCATATATGTGCAAATTTATTTATGTGCTCTCTATTCTGATTTGATGCCAGTATCATACTGTTTTGATTACTATAGCTTTGTAGTTTGAAATCAGGGAGTGTGATACCTCCAGCTTGGTTTTTCTTTCTCAAGATTGCTTTGACTACTTGAAATCTTTTGTGATTCCATACAACTTTTTGAATTGTTTGGTCTGTTTCTGTGAAAAATGCCATTGGAATTTTGATAGGGATTGCATTGAATCTGTAGATTACTCTGGGTAGTATATCCATTTTAACAATATTAATTCTTCCAATATTTCAGAATGAAATATTCTATTTGTGTCTTTTTAAAACAGTTTATTTAAAATTTTATTTTTATTTTTTATTTTAAAGAGGAAGGGTTGGAGAAAGAGGAGGGAAATATTGATGTGAGAGAGAAACATCGATTAGCTGCCTTCTATATATGCCCCAAATGGGGACTGAACCTGCATGACCAGGGATCAAACTGGCGACCTTTTGATTTTATGGACAATGCCTATCCAACTGAGTCACACCAGCTGGGTCTATTATTTATGTCTTCTTACTTTTATTTATCAATGTTTTATTGTTTTCAGTGTACAGATCTTTTACCTTCTTGGTTAAATTAATTCCTAGCCTAGGTATTTTATTCTTTTTTGATGCTATTGTAAGTGAGATTGTTTTCTGAATTTTTCTTTCTGGTAGTTTGTTGTTAGTGAATAGAAATGCCACAGCTTTCTGTAGATTGATTTTGTTTCCTGAAACTTTACTGAACTCATATATTAGTCTAACATTTTCTTTTGGTGCAGTCTTTAGGGTTTTCTATAGTGTCATGTCATTTGCCAATAGTGACAGTTTTACATTTTTATTTATTATTTGGATACCTTTTATTTCTTTTTGGGAGCATATACCATGTTCATAGATTGGAAGAATTGACATCAATAAAATGTCCATACTACCCAAAGCAACCTATAGATTCAACGCAATCCCTATTAAATTATCAATGACATGTTTCACCAATTTAGAACAAATATTTCAAAAATTTATATGGAACCAAAAAGACCCCATATAGCCTCAGGAATCTTGAGAAAGAAGAACAAAGTAGGAGGGATCACAATACCTGATATCAAAGTATATTACAAGGCCATGGTAATCAAGAGAATCTGGTATTGGCATAAGAACAGACACAAAAATTAATGGAACAGAACAGAGTGCTGAGAAGTAAACTCATGTCTCTATGGTCTATTAATATTTGACAAAGGGGGCATGAGCATAAAATGGAGTAAAAACAGCCTGTTCAACAAATGGTGCTGGGAGAACTGGAATGGTGCATGCAAAAAATCAGACTAGACCACCAACTCACACCACACACCAGAATAAACTCAAGATGGATCAAAGACTTAAATGGAAGCTGTGACACCATAGAAATCCTAGAGGAAAACAGAGGCAGTAAAATTTCAGATATCTCATGCAGCAATATCTTTGCCAGTATATCCTCTATGGCAAGGGAAATAATGAAAAGAATAAACAAATGGGACTACATCAAACTAAAAAGCTTCTGCATGGCTAAAGAAAACATCATAAGATGAAAAGGGATCCAACCATAAGGGAAAACATATTTGGAAATGATACCCTGGACAAGAGTTTGATCTCCAAAGTATATAAAGAACTCATACGACTCAATACCAAAACAGACAATACAATTTAAAAATGGGCAAAGGACCTGAACAGACACTTCTCCAAGGGGGACATACAGAGGACCCATAGGCATATGAAAGAATGCTCAACATCACTAGCTATCAGAGAGAAAAAAATAAAACCACAGTGAGATACCACCTCACACCTGTCAGAACAGCCATCATCAACAAATCAAACAATAAGTGCTGGTGTGGATGTGGAGAAAAGGGAACCCTAGTGCACTGTTGGTAGGAATGCAGACTGGTGCAGCCACTATGGAAAACAGCATGGAATTTCCTCAGAAAACTAAAAATGGAACTGCCTTTTGATTCAGCAATTCCATTGCTAGGATTATTCCTGAAGAATCCTGAAAATCCAATTCAGAAGGACCAGCGCGCCTTAATGTTCACAGCGGCGCTATTCACAATAGCCAAGTGCTGGAAACAGCCTGAGTGCCCATCTGTAGATGAGTGGATCAAAAAACTGTGATACATTTACACAATGGAATACTATGCAGCGGAAAGAATGAAGGAACTCCTACCTTTTGTGACAACATGGATGAAACTGGAGAGTATTATGCTTATTGAAATAAGCCAGGCGGCGAAAGACAAATACCATATTATCTCACCTAATACAGGAACCTAATGAACAAAACAATGGAGCAAAATAGAACCAGAGGTATGGAAACAAGGAACAGACTGACAGTGACCAGATGAGAGTGAGGAGAGGAAAAGGAGGAAATATGGGGAAGGGTCTATTCAAGGAACTCATAAATGACCCATGGACATGGACAACAGGTGAAGATTGACTGTGGGAGTTGGGGTGGGGGGCAGCAGAGAGCAATGGGGGAAAATTGGGACAACTGTAATAGAACAACAATAAAAAAATAAGTGTATCTTATGGCAAGGTTTAAAAAGAAAAGTATATTTAAAAACATTGCCAAGGGAGTCAAGAAAGATTGAAATAACATTGGAGGCTGTTAGTACAAGTGTAGAAAGATAGGAAGTCAGGAGAAGTCAGTTGAATCAATATGTGTAGTGACCAAAGTAGGGGAGCTATATGCCCCAGTTTGCCTGCGGAAGTCTCAGCTTCCGATTGTTTTTCTGGCGTAATGAAAACTCTCTTTTCACTCTTAAAAGTAGCCTAGTCCTAGATGATAAGTGGCATGCTCACCTTAAAAGAGAGAATATAGGGAGAGCTGATATATTTTAGGGAAAATGGTTTGATCAGGGGGAAGCTGGAGATTTCTTTGGGGTCAAAGAGTAGGTATAGAAGTAGATAAGACTCCAGAGAGATGAATGTAGTAGGTTATGACCTAAAACTAGAATATTAGAATTTAATACAGCAAAGATGGAACAATTTTAGGTTTAGGCAATGTGTAGTAGCAGGGGTAGTTGAAATGGAATTGGATCACATGGGTATTTGGAGAGGATAAATATTAGAAGTTAAAATCCCCATGGATGAACATAAGAGTTGGGTTAAAAAATATAATTTTAATGAACCTATTTGAAAGTACACATATTGAATTTGTAACCATTTTTACTTCTCACCACACTGTTAACTCTTTTTGAAGGAAAAAAAATTGTTTGACCTTAATTAGATCACATAGGAAGATCAAAAGGCAAGAGTTATCTAGATAAGTTACATTTCTAGAATTTATGGTTTACAAGGTTATATGCATTGTGATCATACTTAATTTTTTAAACCTATTGTTCTTGTTTTCCTTCAAATTAGCAATGTTTCACAAACATGTTCCCCATTTTCTACCTGTATAGTCTTGGTCATGTTTAAATTTCTACTTAGAAAGAAACATTGCTCCATCACATGCTCTTCAATGGTCTCTCTTGTGTGGGTGTGTTCTCTCTCATGCTTTATTAGTAATGTGAGAAATGCTCACAGTAAAACACCAGACACAGGACTTCAGCAGCAAAGCGAGGTGTTTATTCACAAGTCTGCAGTCGGGTGCACAGCCAGCCAGGGGCATGGATGCCGAAGTGGCAGGAGCCAACTGGTTTTATCCCTAGTGCAAAGTAGTCCCTCCCCATTTCTTCATTAATTGAATACTCCGGAGTTATAATCTAGCGCGATTGTCTAAGGGTAATACGTAATAGGTGTGACGTAATAGGTAATAGGTCTGTCTCTAACTCCCTTTGTTTTACTCTTGACTCAGAGACTGACCCCCTGATTCGTGATTCAATTACAGAATTGGTCTTAGCTGTTAATTATTTCCTACTGATTTGAGAGTCACCAGCTTCCTTGTTCCTTACAGAAATGACTACTTTTTAATAAGTCTCTCCAAAGTCTGATATGTTAAATACTTGATCTAGTCTAAACTGCAAAGTAGATATCACTATCCCCATTTTGAAGATAAGAAAATGGAGCTTCCAGGAGGTTAATTAAAATGTGTTGTTACATAGATATTAAATGATAGAATTAGGATTTCAACCCAAGAGTATTTCCAAAGCCACCTCCTACATACAGGCTTGCCAACAGACACACATATATGTGTGCTCTTTTTGCAAGTACCCCTCAAGACCTGTGGAGATGTTCTCTTTTTTAATTAATATTTTTCCCAGTTTTAGTGAGATATAATTGGCATATAATATTATGTGAATTTAAGGTGTACAATGTGATGATTTGATACAACGTATATTGCAAAATGAAGTTCTCTTCTTAATAAAGGTTTTTTGAGTCTTCTACTCAGCTATTCTCTTTCCTTTTTCTGTGTCTCTAACACTTTGTACCTTATGCTTCTATTTCTGTAAACCCCTCCCTGATGGCCATTAGAAATGTTATTCATACTTCCTCTGGTTCCCCACTGAATCTATAACCAATTTGTATGTGTGAACCTGTTGAATTATATGACATTTGTTTCCAGGTTTGTCACCCCTAAAAGGTTGTGAGCTTCCTGAGACTAGGGACGGTAATCTTATGTGTCTTGGTATTGTTGGCACTGAGAGATATGCCTAGCAAATAGATGCTCAATACATGTTGCTGAATGAATTGTATCATTGCTACCTGTGAACTTGTCTGTTTATTCTTCATACACTGTAAATTATTTGAAGGCAATAATCAAGATTTTATTAATCTTTGTATCCCTAACATTATCTTTCCCATGGTTACTCAATAAATACCTATTGATTTATATTAATACTTTAAAACAGAGGAAAAAATTTCTGTTAATCTGCTAAATGTTTTAAATGTCAGTACTCTCAAATACACTTTTGAAATGAAAAAAGTTAATATAAAAGCAAGCATGCTGTTCATTTGTTTATGGACTTGCACAGTTTGTATTGTGTTCTCTTTCAGTGGGACATTATCATCCATAATGCTCTTTCAATAGGCTGCCCAATCCACTGCTGTTTTAGTTGTATTTAATTTATTTTTAAGTTAAGTTAGGAGCAACCTTTTCAAATAAAGAAAGCATAGGAGTTTTAAATACTGTTTCTGTAAGGTGGCCAATGTCAGCATATATTAGCTGGTAATGAATAATGTTGTCTGCAGAGTTTAACTTTGGTGACTGTTCATTCCTGCCTGTTTGCTTCTGACACAGCACCTCACTTTGTATTCATATGTGGTCAGATTTTTGGTTTGTAACTGTGGTTATTACTTGCCTGCTCTGAGGCTTTTTGTGACTTTCTGTCTTGCTGCAGGCAGCTTGATATTTTGTTTAAATAGTCACTGTTTCTGACCTCTGTCAGTGTAAAAGCTTATAAGAGGTAAGAAATACCATTAGATAATTATTTTTGTACTTTAACTGGCTAATGATTTTGTAATGTTTTATTAGTGAATAAACATATCCTGTAAAGTAATTTGATCCACGAAGTGATTTTGATAGGTCTATTAGTCAAGGATTATAAATTTAAACTCTTAAAGAAATAACAGTAACAAGAAAAAAAATTCAAGCTCTATTGAATTTCCTGCTTCTCATGAGAATATCTGGTGGGGGAAGAATGAAAGATTTGCTGTTTCTATTACATAGTTTTTATTCACTTATTTGCTGATTTTTCTAAGTTAGCATACCTTTAGTAGTATCTTTGTCAATATATTCAATATATATGAAACTTTATTTATGATATATAAAAGCAATATTTCCATCTATGTAAATGGAGAATATAAAAGTTGCTGGTTGTTGAGCCAAAAGCTGAAAACAGTAGGTATTTTTAAGAAACAATGCATATATCCTTATAACTTATAAGAAATACCATGGAAATTACATTACCCGGCCAAGGAAACTAGTTATGTGTTTTATATTTTGCTATTTATTAACTTTAGTTTTTGTTTCAGAAGAATATATTTGTAGATCTACTTTGTATAAAATGAATTTAATTTTTGAGACTATAGCAATTTTTATGGTCCTTTTAAAGTTTTTAAAAATTATTTATGGTGAATTGAAAACTCAACATAACTCACTTGATGGGAAACACCAAACTGAATATCATTAAATGGGGTGGATTTAAATAAATTTAAATAGTCAACAGTTTATTAGGATTTTTACTACTTTCACTCTTTTAGTGATGCTATTTAAAAATAGACATCTTTATAATAACATGTATACACTTTTGTATAATACTCTGTTTCTGCCTGATTTGCACTTGCTATATATACTCTAAAGTATAGGAATTTTTATATTAAAATCTCATTTACAAATTTTTAAAAAATGGGTTTGCTCTGGCCATTATCTATAATAAATTGAACTCCTGCCGTGTTGTGGGCAGTAAGTGACCCGCAGTGACAGAAAGATGAAAACTCCATGGTGTTCTGACTTCCATGGGCTCACAGCGCAGTGAGAGAAACATGTCTGAACAGTTTGAATGCACTGTGAGAAGTGTTGTAGTAATTACCAATATGTACTTGATCCCTGAGATCTGAGGAAAGGGAACACTTAAGTCGGCCTGGGGTGGTTGTGTTTCTGGTTGTGGGGATGGCCAGAGAAGGCTTCACAGAGAATAGAACTCCAGTGTTTAGTTGTTGAGAATTCTCCAGGCAGACAATGGAGGAAAAACATTTGGGATGATGGAACAACATCTGCAAAGGTGCAGAGATATGAGGATGAGGCATTTAAGGAATCATAAGTACTAAGTTGTGGTACTATGGCTGAGGGTGGAAAGTTCTCTGGGGCCAGCTTTGATTAACCTGTATGTTAGAGTTGTAAGGTTAATACCTAGTATTAAAAGTAATAATAAAATTAATACCTGGTGTTGCTAAGTGTCCTGAAGATTGATGAGTGCAAAGTGGGGACCATGAGGGCATGGGAGAATCCATGCACAGTGCTATGCAGCCTCACCCAGTTAATTCATGTAATGAATTTTTTTGTCTACTATATGCAAGGCACTATTTCAAGCAGTGGAGATATGGTGGAGAACAGAACAGGGTAATTCCCTGCCCAATTGGAACTTACTTTACAAATCATTCTGATATAATCTACCCTTTTCACCTACCATCCTCTTCCATCTTGGCCTCCTGTCTTTTGTCTCTCTTGTAATTTTTGGCCTATATTATGACAGTATATAATTCCATTCCAGTTTCTTTTCATCTTCCTCATGGTTAACATAGGCAGCTCTATCCTATTACTTCTAGAAGAATATTGCTGAATTTGTGACATCCTCTCCACATTATTATTCTTTCTTTGAGCTATAGTTTGAGGTCTGAACCTTACTTTTGTTTTAATTGAAATTTCTATTGATTTAATTGTAGATTAAAATGCAACTGTATGACATAATAACCTCTTCTACACATTTTCCAATTTCCCCCAATGGTAACATTTTGCAGAACTATAGTATAGTATAGTATAGTATAGTATTATATCATATCAATGTATTAACATTGATACAAATTCACTAATCTTACTCATATTTCTCTACTTTTTATTATAGTCATTTATTGTGTGTATATTAACTTCTATAAAATATTATTATATGTCTAGGTTAATGTATCCGCCACTAACTACCATCTAAGTACTGAACACTTCAAACACTCCTGTAATCCCTTGTTTTCCCCTTTTGTAACCACACTCAGGCCCTAAACCATGACAACCTGTAATCTATACTTTTTCCAAAATTTTGTCGTTTCAAGAATATTGTATAAATGGAAGCATGTGATAGTAACATTCTGGAATTGGCTTCTCTCATTTAGCAGGATTCCTGGAGATTGACCCAAGTTGTTGCCAGTACTTCTAGTTTTTTCCTTTTTAGTGTAGATAGTATAACATGGTATGTGTTCACTTGTTGAGGGATCTCAGGGCTAAATCCAGTTTTTGGCTATTACAAATAAAGTTGCTATGAACATTTGTGTGCAAGTTTTTGTGTGAGCATATGTTTTCATCTCTCTAGCATGAATATCCAAGAGTACAATTGCTGTGTCATATAGCAGTTGAATATTTAGTTTTATAAGAAACCAGAGTCACTGTACCATTTTGTCTTCTGACCAGCAACAAATGAGTAATCCAATTTTTTCACATTCTCAAAAGCATGTGGTTGTCATTGTGTTATACTTTAACCATTCTGATAGGTTAAAATAGGTGTGTAGTGATACCTCATTGTGGTTTAATCTTATGGCCAATGGTGTTGAACATTTTTCATGTGCTTCTTTGCCATTTTTATACCCGTTTCTGTGAAACGTCTGTTCATATCTTTTGGTTATTTTCTAGTTAGATTGTTGTTTTTAACTTGAATTTTGAGAGTTTTTTTTTTTTTTCCTGTATTCTAGATACTAGTGCTTTGCAAATATTTTCTCCCAGTCTGTAGCTTGTCTTTTTATACTCTCCACTTGGGCTTCCACAGGGAAAATGTTTTTACTTTTGATGAGGCCCAATTTATCTTTTTTTTTTTCTTTTATGGATTGTGTTTGTATCAAGTCTAAGAACTCTGCCTAGCTTTTGGATCCTGAAGATTACCCCCTCTTTCCCCCCTTACCCCTGGCTTTTTTTCCTAGAAGTTTTCCAGTTTTATGTTTGCATTTAAATCCAGGGTTAATATTTGTTTAAGGTATTAGATCAACATTCTCTCTGGGGCAGAGGGCAAGGGACCATAGCTACCCAATTGTTTTTGTACCACTTCTTAAAAAGACTACTTTTCCTCCATTGAATTGGCTTTAGACCTTTATTTATCAAAAGCAGTTGAGCATATTTGTGTGCGTCTATTTCTGTTCCGTCGATCTGTTGCCTATGCTCTACCAATTTCACAGTCTTTATTTTTGTATCTATATAGTATCTTATTTACCAAGATGGATACATTTCTTTGAATACTCTTTCAGCCCAACTCTGTCTTCTTCTGGAACTCAGATTATACAAATGTTGCATCTTTCATTATTGTCCAGCAAATCTGCAAGTCTTTGTTTTGTTGTTTCTTCTTCTTTTTTTCCCCCGAGTCTGTTTGCTCTCTGTTGTTTTGGATTTGTCGAATTGTTTTGCTCTGTCCTTATAGTCACTGACTGTATCCTCTCTCATCTCCACACTACTACTGAACCCATCTTGTGAGTTTTTAATTCCTGTTATTGCATTTTTTAGTTCCATAATTTTCATCTGGTTATTTTTATAGCTGCTATTTCTTTGCTTAGATTTTCTATTTTTATATTTGTTTTAACATAATTTTTAGTTGTTTAATAAAGCATTTTTATGATGGTTGATTTAAATCCTCTTCAGATGATTCCAAAATCTGGTTCATCTTAGTGTTGACATTAGTTGGTTGTCTTTTCTCCTTTAAGTTTTGATTTTTTTTCTGGTTCTTGATATGACAGGTGATTTTCAGTCGAATCCTAGATATTTTACTTATTATATTAGAAGGCTCTTGGACCTATTTCAACATTTTATTTTCATAGGCAGTTTGTTTAGGTTAAGCTTGCAGGTCTTAGCCTATTTTTGTGGGTTGTGCTTTTAAGAACAGTTTAATTTTCAGAGTCCTTTTTATTGTTATTTTGGTTTGCTTTATTTATCTGGTACCATTTAGGGCTTCCACTGGTTCCTGCTAGTGCTACTTGAGCAAATAGATGCTTTTCTTAAGCTGAACTACTGGATGTCTATTAGTAGGGAAGGGGTGAGATAGATTTCATTATTGTGCCACCTAGCTGCCCTGATGTCTGTGGGCAGAAGAGTCTCAGGGTCATGGAGAACAAGGAGCTTCTTGGACTGTTGCTCTTATTTAAGTTAGGTGCCTCTTGTTATTTCTGCTTTCCTGCTCTGATGCCTCTGGGTAGGGAACAAGATCCTTGGATCTGTGGGGACAAAGAGGCTTCATGACCTGATTTCTTGCTATAGCTGGGACTCTAGCTGGTTCTTCCTCCCTGGTTCAATTTCCTGTGGCAGAAAAGGGACTCTCAGGACTAGCAGGGAAGGAGAGTGCTTCCCCTGACTGTTCATTTTGTGTGGGACTCATAACTAGTCTCCCTTGTTGGTGTATCTGGCTCGCCCAGTGTTGTCAGATGGACACCTGTGGGATCCTGGGAGGAGTTACCCTATATGGGCTGCCTTTTGTTACTAGGCTAGAAGTTGGGAAAAGTCATGGGGTGAGGGTTAGAGGGAAGGTGACCAAAAGACACTGCCTCTGTGCTGTTCTTCCAGTCCTAGGGCCAAAGGAGTTTGCCTTCTTTCCACCTTCCACGGTTCTTTAGTTGTCTCTTGCACTAGTTCCAGTGTTTGTAGTTGTGTTTTATGGAGTGCAGTTGGGAAAATGGTCTAGGGCATCTCATATGGACCAGCAGCTGGGTTTTATTTCTACTTTTGGTTTCTTTGTCATGGGAGCATGGAGGTAAAGAGGTAGGGGGTGAGTTTGGCTTTGTTAGGGACACTGAGATTTACTCTCTTTTATGAGGTTCCATTAAACATCTGTACTCCTGGGTTTAACTTCATACACCAATTCTTCATAGAACCCTGGAAAATGGCAAGCCAAGGCTGCCCTTCCTGCATTTTCTAACATTGTGTCCTGGAACAGAGGCCTGTCTCTTAGGTATTTTCTTGATTTTTCCTAGACTGGCTTAGTCACTCTCTACCTGCTCTTTTCATATTGGTATGTCCAAAGTGAAGTCTGAGGATTCTGTTGGCTCTTTTTACTTAGAATACTTCTTGAAGTTGAGGTCACATTGCCATGCCTCCTTGAGTATAGAATTTTTTCTCTTTTTTTCCTTTGATACCATGCTGTCAAACTTGCGGTGCATATAGTTGTACTCCTTTATTTGTTGATATGTTTGAATTTTTAGTTTTTATTAAAAATAACTTTTTGTTCTTTATACTAGTTATTAGTATGAGCTTTTGAGGTATGTTTCACTAATTATACCAGCTTTACCTTGTGCATCAAAATATATTTAGAAACAAAATATATTCTGTACACACACATAAAAGCATATATTATAAAAACTGGAAAAATGCCTTTTTTGCAATTTTTACATCTCCATCAGACATTTGATAGAACTACTATCTTTTACTTTTTTTCTGTCCTGGCATCTGTAACTCTGCCAAATCTCTCTTATTCGTTTGTTTACTTAATCTGTAGCCTTTGGACTCTTTTCCTCTCATTCCTCAAATGACAGATGCTCGTGGGTATTGTCTTTGACTCTGCTTTTCTGTCAGCATTCAGCCTGATGGTTTCATCTCTGGTTAGAGATTCATCTCTGGTTAAGCAATTGACTCTCAAGTTTGGATGCTTGGCTTTCATATTTTATTTCCTGCTAACATGAATGTAATTTTTAAAGTTGACCATATTCTCATGCCATATTTGTTGATATTGTCATAATTTTGTAATGAAAACTTTGAAATTGTCCTTGGATTGTCTTCTTTTTTGTTCCCTAAATTCATTCACCAAGTCAGTGCTCTTTCATCTTAATTCTCACTGGCATTGTCAATTATAGAATCTCATTTCTCAAGTTATATTGCTCTAATAACTTATTAATTTGCCTTTTTATAATTTAAAAATATTATATTTATTTTTTAGGGAGAGGAGAAGGGAGGGAGAAAAAGAGGGAGAGAAACACCAATGTGTCAGAGATACATGGTTGGTTGCCTCTTGCATACTCCCAACTGGGGACCAGGCCCAAAACCCAGGCATGCTCCCTGACTGGGAATCGAACCTGCAACGTTATGGTTCACATGCTAGTGCTCACACCAGCCAGGATTTAATTTGCCTTCTTATGTTTCTTTTTTTTTTTTTTTTCCTCTCTCTCTTCAAGGAATTCTTTATGTAGCTTCTAGATTAAAATCTATGTCTCTCTTTATTGAGCTATAACATACATAGAGAAAGTCACAGGTGCTTTCTCAGCTTGATGAAATTTCACAAACTGAACATACTTGTGTAACTTCCCTAGCAAAACAGTCATTTTAAGAATTACATTTGTGACTTTGTTATGTTGCTTTCAAAACCAGTTAATTCAAGGAGTTTGAGCCTTATTAATTTCCTTAGCAGTGGAGTAGCAGGAGAAAAATGGGCATGTCATTTACAACTGCTTGTCACATATAGTTTGATTTTGGAGACATCTCTTCCTTCACTTCATATCCACTTTTTTGTCTCATAATGCTCTTATTCCTGAAATACATTTCCCTTTTGACTTTTTATAATCTAAATCAAGGTTGTAATTTCAGCCCTAGCTCATATCTTGACATTTCCAGGGATCTTTTCTGGGCTAGTGAAGCTTTAATTAATTTTTTCTTTTTCTCTTCAAAAATTCATTAATCTTTTTTTCTTTTTGATTCTAGAGAGAGGGGAAGGGAGGGAGAGAAACATTAATCAGTTGCCTCTTGCACACATCCTGACTGGGGACCAAATGCACAACCCAGGCACGTGCCCTGACTGGGAATTGAATGTGCAACCTTGCAACCTTTTGCTTTGCAGGACAATGACCAACCGCATGAGCGTACTGGCGAGGGCTTCAAACATTTTTTAATTAATTAAATTTTAAATAGGTAATATTTGTACATTTACGTATAACAAAATCCCAATGTACAATGTGAAAAATCTCCCCCCCACTCCTGTGCCTCAGCCACTATGGGTTCTTCAAGAAATACTGTTATGCACTTACAAGCAAAGTGAATATTTAATATTCTGTCCTCTTTTTACACAATACCAAGTTCTGTATCTTACTTTTTCAATCAGTAGTTCTTAATGGTAGTTCCAGATTAATACACAAAATGAATCATCATTTTTATTAGGGCTGAATGATATTTTTCAGAATGAATATGTCATGATCAGGACTCCTGCATATGGTTGTGAAGATTGGATACTGAACAAATTCACATAGACTTTGATTTGAATGCCACTCCCTAGAATTATTCAGTTATAATGAAATACAGTAGCCTCGATTGTAATTTATTGTACTTAGTTTCTTTTGGTGAGTAGTTCTAGGTTTGCTTTTCTTTCTTCCTTTCTTCCTCCTGCCCTCCCTCTCTTTCTTTTCCTCCTTTCCCTTCCATTCTCTTCCTTTCCCTTTCCTCCCCTTCCCTTTCTTTCCCTTCTCTTTCTATTGTTATTTCAAACACTACTGAAATGAATTGTCTTATAAATGCCATTTGACATCTATGATGAAATTTCCTGTAGGATATTATTCTCTTAATTCTTAAAGTATTTATAAGCTCTACTAATTCAACAATTAGATATGGCCTTAATTTATTATGGAGTTGTTTAAAATTTTTTTTATTTTTAATACCTTAAAGAGTGGTACCATATATTAAGTTATTTTATACTCACCCTGATCTAGACTATTGTTGTATGTAAGTAAGCCCTTTGGGTGGGCTGGAGTGATGATCAGATACCTTCCAGATTCTGTTTCCAGTTTTATTCTTCTGAGTTTCTTTTAACTGTCTGATAATGGGAAAAAATATTGTCACAGCTTAGACCAGAGCTAGATGTATTTAGAAGCAGAAGCAATATTTATCCCAAGTATTTAA
Source organism: Furipterus horrens (assembly GCF_987537825.1). Taxonomy (NCBI): domain Eukaryota; kingdom Metazoa; phylum Chordata; class Mammalia; order Chiroptera; family Furipteridae; genus Furipterus; species Furipterus horrens. Next base: position 74,730,171 of record NW_028327175.1, read on the forward strand.
TATAATGAACTACAATCTCAGATGTATTTTTTAAAAAGTTAACTTTCACCTGAGTGTATATATATATATATATGTATATATGTATATATATTCACTGAGACTTAGTTGAGCTGTAGGTAAATAATAGAAAAATGTTCATTACAAATTTTTGTGCCCCATAAAGATGCAGTTGTATCAAAGCAAAATACTCAAAAGTTACTACATACAAAGTGAAAAAAAAAAACTGTTATTAATCATACTCTAAGTGAATAAATCAATTACTTTACATTGACTTTTTTTATGTTAAGGACCATTTAGTATCCTCGTTGCTACTTTGGAAACTTTGAAAAAGTGCAGTTTTCCACCGCCTTTCCCCCTCTTCTACTTGTTTGCTAGATCACAAAACTGGACAGTTTTCAGTTGGGGAAAATTGTAATTTGTTCTCTATTTGGAAAACCCACATTTTAACCATCTTTTTAGATGATATCATTGAGGTTAGACAGAGAAACCTCTTCTCGTTTTTCTGTATAACTTAGAGAATCTCAACTGAATTAACAAGAAATTGACTTTGATATAGATGAGCCAGAACTAAACACAGAAGCTGTGTTTCTTCATTTCTTTTAACTGGCCCTGAAAAATTCACTGCCTGAAAGTCTAGGAGGCTGGAGAGCAAAAAAAATTCTATCATAGTTTTCAGAATTTATAGCACACAAGCGAGAACAGTATTCCTTCACTTATCGTGGTATTACATTCTAGACCCCCCGCGAAGTAGGAACCTTACATTTATTCTACACTTTTAAACCTATGTAACTTTAATAACATATGTATACAGTACTGCAAAATCTTGCAATATAGCGAAAAATCCGTGATAAATAATTAAATATAATATTTTTTAAAATCCCACGATATAGTGAGGCTGTGATAAGTGAACAGTGATATAGAGAGAGACTACTGTACTTGGGGAAGTTCCTGATAACTGACCTTTAGATGATCGTGTTAAACTGTAGTCATAAAAAATACAAGGGGAATGGGTCAGCACTGGGACCCGGTCAGCTGCTCCCCCAGTTCTCCCCTCAAAGCCACCTCACCAGGTTCTCCCCAGGCATCTCTGGTCCTCTCTGCCTTTCCTCTGCTTGAGCCCATGTGATAAGATGTTTCCAGCTTTTGGTTTTGGAGCCCAGATACCTCCTCAGTGGCAGATTTCCCATGAATTTCCCATGATCTTTAATTCATCCAACCCCTACTGTAATGGGATTGAAGGCATCGTGGAGGCATATCGGGCCTGCCTTCCTCAGATAAAACTCTGTGGACCCACGAATTTCTCCCCAATCATTAACCATGTGACCACACAGCAGCAGACAGCTTCACAATATTTTGTGCTCCTAATCATCGTGGATGGTGTGATCACAGACCTGGACGACACCAGGCAAGCTATCATCAATGCTGCCAAGCTCCCCATGTCCATCATCATCGTTGGAGTGGGAGGTGCTGACTTCAGTGCCATGGAGTTTCTGGATGGTGACAGTGGGAATCTGTGCTCCCATCAGGCGAGGCTGTCATCAGAGACATTGTCCAGTTTGTGCCTTTCAGACAGTTCCAGAATGCTCCCAAGGAGGCGCTGGCTCAGTGTGTCCTGGCAGAGATCCCCCAGCAGGTAGTGGGCTACTTCAACACCTACAAGCTCCTTCTACCCAAGAACCTCAATACTGCCACCAAGTGAAAGTCCTCCTGCCTCCCCTGATCATGGACATGGTCGCCATGCCCTTGTCACATACTTTCACCCCAGCATTTAGTATGTAAACTTAGTTCTCTATGGATTCCATCTACTTAAAGCATTCTTTTATTCTTTTTTTGGAGGAAAAGTGCTAAGTTAATTTTTTCCCAATCAATTTAGTGGTTGCTTCTGATTTCTAGTAATTGCAGTCAGGCTATTTGGATTAGACATTCATGGGAGAAAAGCCTATTTTGTTGTTGTGATTGTTTACTTTTATGGGATGAAAATGCCATTTTGAATGTTTGTCAATAGAAAAAATGAAAACCTTTTGGGATGGTGCGATTTTAGGTTGCTATGCTTTGTGTGTCACAAGACCATGTCCATCTTAGTGACAAGGCTTCTCAAAGTAGATGACACTGGATTTTTTCCTATAACAGTTCAGGTTCAGTACTTCTCTGGGGGCTACAAGTGCCCACACTGGCACCTGAGTTTGTGGCAGGGTAGACATGGCTCAGTTTATAGCCCAATTCACAGTGCAGCAGCAGCTACCAGGACTTCCTGCAGGGTGCTGAACGACAAGGCACATACCGAGTCCTTACGACACAGTCAGTGACCACTGCCTTGTGTGAGTGGCCATCCATATTTGCTGCTCAGTCCTTTCTGGGCATGTGGAATGCTTTCCATGAGCTCAGGGTCTGCATCTGCAGGCAATAGCTTGTCCTAGAATCTCCATTATTAGAGCATTTTTACTGGTGTTTGTTAAGATAGCTAAGACTGCTTTGTCCAAGAAAGCTATGAGGACCAAACTAGAATTCCATTTCTTTTCACTAATGAAAGACTCCTTATTAAGAAAAGACAGTTTTATACTTATGCTCTGCTTGCTAAGGTCCCTCCCATATGCTGATTTGTGCATAATCACTTAGACATTTTCTCCTTTTTTTTTTAGTAACATTTTTAGTCTTAATTTTAAACTCATGATAATGGTTAACTATGAGTCAAAATTGTATTTCCCATTTTAATACTGTGCTATCTCCTAAGTCCACAATATACTGTATTAAGGATAAAAAACAAAAAACAAAAAACTTAGTGAAATATAACTTTTACGCTGAAGAATTTGCTCATTTACACTGTAAAGTTTAATGATTTTTTAGTTAGTTCATAGAGTTGTGCAACCATCATCAATTTTAGAACATTTTCAGAATCAATTTTAGAACATTTTCATTGCCCCCAAATGAAATCCGGTACCAGTTAGCAGTTACTCCTCATTTATTCCCAAAGTTGTAAGTCTTAGGCAACCAGTAATTTACTTGCTGTCTTTATAAATTTTGGACATTTCATATCATAGAGTATGCCAGTCTTTTGATTTTGACTTTTTTTCACTTAACATAATGTTTACAAGATTTATCCATGTTATATCTTGTATCAATACAGTAGTCCCTCTCTCTATTGCAGTTCACTTATCGCAGCTTCACTGTATCGCAGGATTTAAAAAAATATTATATTTAATTATTTATCACAGATTTTTCGCGATATCGAGGGATTTTGCGGTACTGTATACGTATGTTGTTAAAGTTACGTAGGTTTAAGAGTGTAGAATATGTTTAAGAACATAAGTAGTGTTTATAAAAGTGTGGAAAAGGTTAATAAGGGAGTGGGAAAGGTTAATAAGGGCATGGGAATGGTTTATAAGTGTGTGGGAAGGGTTTATAAAGCCTTAAAATATATATAAATACTAAAATAAATGTAAGGTTTCTACTTCACGTATTTTCACCTATTGCGGGGGTGTCTAGAACGTAATACCTGCCATAAGTGAGGGAATACTGTACTTCTTTTCATTACCAAATAATATTTTATTTACATGGATATTATGTTTTATTTATCTATTCATCAATTGATAGACATTTAGGTTATTTCCACTTTGTGGTTATTATGAATAATTCTGCTTGAACATCATGTATAAGTTTTGTGTGGAAATGTCTTCATTTCTCTTGGGTATATGTATACTGCACAGTGGAATTTCTGGGTTATATAATAACTCTAGGTTTAACTTTTGAGGAACTACTCATTTTACATTTATATCAGTAGTATATGAGGGTTCTAATTTCTTTAGTGTCCAACACTTGAAATTATCTTTTTGATTATAGACATACTAGTGGTGTGAAGTGGTGTCTCACAATGATTTTGATTTGCAAACATGTTTCTTTTCATGTGTGTGCTGGACGTTTGTAAATCTTTTTGGGGAAATCTCTATTCAGATCTTTTGCCCATTTTATTTGTCTTTTTATTATTGAGTTGTAAGAATTCTTTACACATTCCAGATAGAAGTCCCTTGTCTGATATAATTTGCAAGTATTTTCTCCCTTTCTGTAGGCTTTCTTTACACTTTCTTGATGATGGTGACCTTTGAAGTACAGAAATTTTTAATTTTGATCAAGTCCAATTTATGTATTTTGTTTTCTTATGCTTTTGGTGTTGTATCTAAGAAACCACTACTTGAGCCTAGTTCATGAAGATTTACTTTTTTTTTTTTCTGAGAGTTTTATAGGTTTAGCTTTGATATTTAGATCTGTAATGTTAATTTTTTGTATATGTTTTAAGAAAGGTGTCGCACTTCATTCTCTTCTATGTAGAAATCCAGTTGTTCCAGTAGCATCATTAGTTGAAAAAACTTTTCCCACCTTTGAATAGACTTTGCACCTTCATAGAAAATAATTTAACCATAAATATGAGGATTTATATCTGGACCCTCTATTCTATTTCATTATGTCTGTGTCTCTCCATATGTCAGTACCACATTGTCTTGATTACTGTAGCTTTTCAGTAAGTTTTAAAATCAGGAAGTGTGATTCACAGAGTTGTGCAACCATCAAGTCTATTCTTTTTCAAGATTTTTTTGTTTTTGTTATTCTGACTTCCTTGAATTTCTAAGTAAATTTTAGGATTAGCTTGTCAATTTCTGTACAAAAGAAGCTAGCTTAGATCTTAATATGTGTTGAGTTAAATCTGTAGATCAAACTGGAGAATATTGCCTTCTTAACAATGTTAAGTTTTTAGATCCATAAATATGAATCTTTCCATTTATTTAGGTCTTCTTTAATTTATTTCAACAATGTTTTGTAGTTTTTAGGATACAGGTGTTGCATTTATTTTGTAAAATTTATTTCTAAATACTTTACTCTTTTTGATGCTGTTGTAAATAAAATTATTTTCTTTAAATTTTGTTTTTAGATTGATCATTGCAAGTGTATAGAAATATTGTATAACTGATCTTTGTATATTGACCTCATACCTTGTAATTTTATTGATAATTCTAATAGAAGTTCTAATACTTTTTTATTGCATTCCTTGGGGTTTTCTGTTTATAATGTCATGGTATCTGCAAATATGATTTTATTTCTTTTTTCCAATTCAGTGGAACCTATTTCATTTATTTCATTACACTAGGACCTCCAGTATAGTATTAAATAGAAGTGGTGAGAGTGGGCATCCTCATCTTGTTCCTGATCTGTGGTGTGAAGCATTCTGTTGTAGTGATTTTTTTTCTTTTTACTCTAAAATGGGCCATAACTTTTTAAAGAGGATTTTCTTTTGACTTAAGACCTTTTTCTTTTGTTTACACACACAGATATGTGCTGATTAGAAGGCCCACTTGTGCAGTGTGGAGAATAAGACAGTGCCTTACAAAAATGGGGTTTGGGAGTGACCTGAAGAATTCACATGAAGCTGTGTTAAAATTGCAAGACTGGGAATTACGATTATTGGAAACAGTGAAGAAATTTATGGCCCTGAGGATAAAAAGTGATAAAGAATATGCATCTACTTTACAGAACCTTTGTAATCAAGTTGATAAGGAAAGTACTAACCAAATGAATTATGTCAGCAATGTATCCAAGGTAAGAGGAATAATTTCATCATTTATTATGTATAGCATCATAATTGTGCTTAAGGCAAGTAGGTCATATGACATGTTATAAACCCCACAATACATTATTGCTATCATTAATTTTGCTGTAAGTAGTTGATTATCTTTTGAATAATTTAAATAAAAAAAACATGTCTATGTTTACCCATTGAATTACAATTACAGTACTCTTAAAATTTCTCTGTATACATCTAGGTTTCCCTCTGGTATTGTTTTCCTTCTGCTTGAAGGACTTTCTGTAACATTATTTATAGAAGTCTGCTGCTAATTTGCTTTTTCAGATTTTGTGAATGTAATATTGTCTGTTGTCTTTGTTTTTGAAAAATATATTTGCTGTTTATAGAATTCTAGTTTGCACCTTTTTCTTTCAGTACTTCAAAGATGTTGCTATATTATTTTTTTTGCATTGTTTCTGATGACATATTTGTGCCAAATGTCCCTTCCACCCAAACCCTATTGGCTGTGCTTAAAATTTTCCTTATCATTGATTTTAAGCAATTTGTTTTGTGCCTTTGTGTAGTTTTCTTCATGTTTCCTCTGCTATAGATTTCTTAACCTTCCTATATCTGTGGGTTTACAATTTTCACCAACTTTGGAAAAATACCAGCCATTATTAAAATATTTTTTAGTTCTCCCTTCTTCCTCTTCCACCCTTTAGGGAGTTTGATTACATACATATGTGGCTGTTTGAAGTTATCCCACAGTTTACTGATACTCTTTATTTATTTTTCTGTCTTTTTGTGTCTTATTGTAATTAGTTTCTCTGTTATGCCTTCCATTTCTCTAATCTTATTTTTATGTAATATCACATCTATAGTTAATTATATATAATGCATTTTTCATCTCAGACATGTTTCATTTCTGGTGCCCTTTAATAACCCTGTCTCCTCAAACTTGTGAATTTTTGTTAATCTGGTAGATAAAATGGTATTTAGTGTAGCTTTACTTTATAGTTTTCTAATTATGAATGAAATTAAATATGTTTAATAGTTATTTTACTTAGGGAACTAGTTTTATTCTGTACTAAATGTGAACTTTACTTTGTGTTTTCTTATTCCTCTAAAATTACAACTGTCAGAAATAAAAGGAACCAAATTGGAAAGGAAGAAGTAAAATTGTCTCTGTTTGCAAATGATATAATATATATATAAAACACCCTAAAGACTTTACCAAAATACTGTGAGAATAAGCAAATTCAGTAAAGTAATGTGATACAAAATTAACATAGAAAACTCAGTGTGTTTCTATACACTAACAACAAACCATCTGAAAGAGAAATAAAGACAACAATTCTATTTACAATAGCACCAGAGAAAAAAAAATAGGAATAAATTTAACCATGGAGGGAAAGATCTGTACTCTGAAAATTATAAGACATTGATGAAAGAAACAGAAGAAGACACAAATAAATGGAAAAATATTCCATGCTCATGGATCAAAATTATTGATAATTAAAAAATGTCCATACTACCTAAAGCCATCTATAGATTCATTTCAGTCCCTATCAAATTCCAATGGCATTATTCACGGAAATAGAAAAAAAATCCTATTATTCATGGGGAACAAAAAAGACCTGAAATAGTGAAAGTAATCCTAAGAAAGAAAAACGAAGCCAGAGGCATCACAATTCCTGGTTTCAAATTGTATTATAAAGCAATAATAATCAAAACAGTATGATACTGTCATAAAAACAGACACATAGACCAGTGGAATAGAACTGAGAGCCCAGAAATAAACCCATGCATATGGTCAAATAAATTTGACAAGGGAGCCAACAATAGTTTCTTCAGTAAATGATGATGGGGAAACTGGTCCCTCTTAAACCACTCACAAATACTAACTTGAAATGGATTAAACATTTAAATCTTATCCCTGAAACTATAAAACTAATAGAAGGAAATGGAAAAAAGCTCCTTTACATTAGTCTTAGCAATGGTTTTTAGGGTATAACACCAAAAGCACAAGGAACAAAAGCAAAAATAAACACAAAGGCAGTAACAAAAAGCAGAAGCACAGCCAAAGAAACAATCAGCAAAATCAAAAGGCAACCTATGGAATGGGAGAAAATATTTGCAGAACATCTATCTGACAAGGGGTTAATAATCTAAAATATAAGAACCCATACAATTCAATATCAAAAAACCAAATAATCTATTTAAAAATTGAGGCTATAAATAGACATTTTTCCAAAGAAGACATACAAATGACCGACAGGTATATGAAAAGATGCTGACTATCACGCATCATCAAGGAAATGCAACTCAAAACCACAATGAGTTGTCACTTCATACATGTTAGAATGACTATTATCAAAAAGACAAGAGCAATTGGGGGAAAAATGGGACAACTGTCATAGAACAACAATAAAAAGAAAAAGAAAAAAAAGATAAGAGACAGTAAGAGTGGTCAAGGCTGTGAAGAAAAAGGATCCCTTGTATACTGTTGGTAGGAATTTAAATTGCTACAAGTACTTGGGAAACAGTATGGAGGTTCCTGAAAAAAACAAACAAAAAGACTACTATATGATCCATCAATTCCACTTCTGTGTATATACCTGAAGGCAATGAAGTCACTATCTTGAAAAGATACCTGCATTATTTATAATAGCCAAAAATATGGAAACAAGCTAAGTGTCCATAAATGGTGAATGGATAAATATTTTACACACACACACACACATACACACACACAGTCTGTCCAGAAAGTATCCAGCTGTGTACTATGAAAAATAGAGACATTTATTGAAGAAGATACAGGATACAAGAAACATTGTACATAGGACAGTGACTCCTCAGTCCCCTTCAAAATTTTGACCTTCTTGAGGAAATCTGGTTCATTGGTAGTGGTTTGAATCAAGTCATTAGCAATTGTAGCACAATACTCCTGCTCTGGTAGTAGAAGCCGTGGAATGAATTTTGCCACAACATGTTTCATGCCAAGATTCAGCATCAAAATCTCGGACACAGTAATTTTTGGAATCCCCAGATCAGCTTCTAGTGCTCGTACTGTCAGTTGCCAATCTTTGTTGATTGCAGCCCATAACATTCAACATTCTCAGGTGTTCTGCTTATTGCAGGCCTTCCAGAATGTGGATCACTTTCAACAGATTCTCAGCCATCTTTGAAGCATGTGTGGCACACTTTTATTTGTGCTGCTGCACTTGTATTGTTCCTGAAAGCCTTCTGAATCATCCTAAGTAGTTTCCACAGAGGAATGTTCAAGTTTAATGCAAAATTTGATGCAGATTTGTTGTTCTACTTGCTCAGTCATTTTGGATGGGATGGCTACAGAGTACACATACCCACTCAGTGGTGTCTGCCATCCTCACTGACTAGTACAGTGAAGTCTTCATTGTTTACTCAAGCACATTCCAGTCTACTCTCCTTGGCTACTAGTTTACATCAATGTCATGCAAACCTTTCTCATTATTTTAACAATGGCTAGACTTTTTCCAGACTGACCTCATCATATATACAATGAAATATTATTCAGCCATAAAAAATGTTAAAATCTTGCCGTTTGTGACAACATGGATGGACGTTGAGGGCATTATGCCAAGTGAAATAAGGCAGAAAGAGAAAGGCAAATACTCTTTAAGTTTCCACTGTATGTGGAATCTAAAAAAGCCAAACTCAGAAACAGAGTAGAATGGTGGTTACCAGGAGCCCGGTGTGGGAGGAGTGGGGAAATGTTGCTCTAAAGGTACAAATGTACAGCAATAAGAGAGTAACTTCCGGGGATTTAAGTCACAGCATAGTGATTATAATTAACAATAGTACTGTATTATATACTTAAAGTAGTTAAGACAGTAGATCTTAAATGTTATCACCACAGGAGGGAAAGTAATTATGTGAGGTGATGGAGGTGTTAAACTAAATCTTATTGTGGTAATCATTTCACAATACATACTGTATCAGATCATTATGTTGTACACCTTAAACTTATGAATATGTTATATATTGTTACTAATATTGCAATAAAGCTGAAAAAAGTAAAAATAAAATTACGCTTGTCAGAGAGTAGTCAGCTCTCTTCTGAAATCATATAGTGATATAGATAACTCTGAAATAACCTATTTGTAAAGAGACTGGCTTACCATTTAAATATAAAGTGGATTGAAATATTGCCTATGTTCCATATACTACATGAATTAAAGTAATGAAAATGTTTTTTGATGAAACAATTTAATTATTTAGTGTTGTACATAATGTAATTTGAACCTGTATAACTAGAGTTTTAACTATACGTAAGTATGTACATATATTTGTGTGTGTGTGTGTGTGTGTATGTGTATTTCTTAAGCCTGACTGTAGAGTCCATTCCGCTGTAATGCTTAATTTAAAAAAGGGTGAATTTGTTCCAGTGCATTTGATATGTTAGGGAGCAGTTTGAGCATAATGTGAGTTTGTATTTGCTTATGGACAAACACAGAAGAAATACTAGGTGAATGCCCAAAACTACGCAGCTGAACTGAGTTTCTTAGGAATACATAAAACACTCACAAACTTCCATTGCTTACTGTTTATTCTTTGTGTTATGACCCACACTTATCAACATATTATATTGCAACTCCCTGTCCAAATGCAGGTAGCTCTTTTTATCACTTTACAATAACCCACAAATTCCAATTCTGCTGGCACCTACTTTAATAAGCAAACATCAGGTTTGGTTGTTTTTTTTTTTTTAACATAAAGTGCCATGTTTATAGTAGTACTTATGTATTTCTTCACCATTTAATGCACATAAATCTGTGCGAAGTTTTTATTAGGTTCCTGTCTTCTTAAAATGTGCCCCTGATAAATTTGAGTGTTTTACTTGTAACACCATTTTCTCATGAGTTCTGTGATTTTTATTGTGTGATTTTGCATAACCCAGAGATTATTAGGGATACAAGTGTTTCATTGCAGCAGAACTTGTACATTAGCATTACTTGGGAAACTTTAAAATACTGAAGCCTGGATCCCTTTCAAACCGTATTAAATCAGAATCTCTGGTTGTGGGTTTCAAGAAATGGTATTTTGAAAAGCTCCCACTTGATTCTTATTGCAGGCAGAGTTGTGAATCACTGGCCTAGGGAAACTAGAAAATGCAGAAAGACAGGTTCTTCTGAATGGGAAGTACCTCAGTTTCCTTTGCTGTTGTAATTCAATCTTTGAAAAATCTCAGTTTTAGGGAAATTTAATAATGATTTTTCTTCTGGGTTTCTGTATCTGATAAGAACTCGGAGATTTCAAACATTCTTCTTATATAAGCAAATTCTGAATAAAACCTTTTTGTTTCAGAGAACCATTTATTGTGTGGTACATAAACTATGCTTTCTTCATGGAATTTTTATCTTGTATTTTAAAAATATTTAAGCAAGGAGAAAGAAAGGAAGTAGTTGGAAGATATAGTCTGTAGAGAAAAGCTATTTATAACAACTGTTATTTAGGTATTTTTCAAGCTTGAGTCACTTGTTGATTATTTTCAGTGCTTTACTGTAATTGTAGCTCCAGTAGTAGTTTGTCCTTTGATTTAGTGTCCCAGAATAAATACTTTTTGATATAATGAACTCAGCACACTTAAAATGCTACCTGTTTACGGAATACTGATTTACATCAGCATACATCTGTTACTTCAAAGGTGGAAAGCATGATATACCTTTCTAAGAGATATACATTTTTTTCCTATATGTAGTTTTCTTTTTAAAAAAGTTAAGTACAGTGTTTCTTTTGATTATGTATTCATGCTAGTATAACTGATACTTTTACCTTTATTGGTTTCCTAAAGTAAAGTAGGCATTTTAGAAGTTATGCTAATTATTGTAGAAACCTGTAATGCTATTGGGTTGGCCAAAAGGTTCATTTGTTTTTTTCCATAATGGCTTTAGTAGCACTTAGTTGTCTTTATAATTTCATTCAAAATAATTTTGTTAGATTGTATTGTGACAGCTGTCATATCAGTGCACATTTAAAAAAACCTTATAAAAATTGGTAAATTTTTGCATAGCTATTTAACTTATTTTTAAACTATATTTTATTGATTATACAATTACATTTGTCCCAATTTTTTCCATATTTGCTCCGCTCCACTCAGCACCCTATACTCCCTTAGGTAACCTCCACACCATTGTTCTTGTCCATGGGTTATGTGTATAAGTTCTTCGACTACTCCATTTCCTGTACTGTAATTTACATCCCCATGACTATTCTGTAACTATCTGTTTGTACTTCTTAAAACCCCCCCACCTCTTCACTCATTCCCCTATATATCCCCTTCCATCTGGCAACCATCAAAATGCTCTCCGTATCTATGATTCTATCTCTATTCTTTTTTGCTTAGTTTGTTTTTTAGATTTTTGATAGGTATTTACTGTCATCTTATTGTTTAGAGTTTTGATTTTTTTTCTTAAATTAGTCCCTTTATCATTTCATATAATAATGGCTTGGTGATGATGAACTCCTTAGTTTTTCATTGTCTGGGAAGCTCCTTATTTGTTCTTCAATTCTAAGTGCTATCTTTGCTGGGTAGAGCAATCTTGGCTGTAGGTGCCCACTTTTCATAACTTTGAATATTTTGCCAATCCCTTCTAGCCTGCAAAGTTTCTTTTGAGAAATCAGCTGACAGTCTTATGGGAACTCCCCTGTAGGTAAATAACTTCTTTTCTCTTGTTGCTTTTAAGATTCTCTCTTTATCGTTAACCTTTGGCATTTTAATTATAATGTGTCTTGGAGTGGGCCTCTTTGTATCCATCTTGTTTGGGACTCTTTGTGTTTCCTGGACTTACATGTCTATTTTCTTCCGCAAATTAAGGAAGTTTTCTTTCATTTTTTTTTTTCAAACAGATTTTCAATTTCTTGCTCTTTCTCATCTCTTTCTGGCACTCCTATAATGTGAGTGTTGGAATGCTTGAAGCTATCTAAGGGCTGCTTACAGTATCCTCATTTTTTTCTTCTTCTTGTTCTGATTGGTTGTTTTTTTGCTTCATTATGGTCCAATTCATTGCTTTGATTGTCAGCTTTGTCCACTTTATTGTTATTTCCCTGTAAATTGTTCTTTATTTCAATTACTGTATCCTTCATTTCTGGTTGGATTTTTTAATGCTGTTGAGGTCCTCACTAAGTTCCTTGAACATCCTTATAACCAGTGTTTTGAACTCAGCATCTGATAGATTGCTGATCTCCACTTCATTTTGCTCTTTATCTGGAGTTTTGATCTGTTCTTTTATTTGGGCCATGATTCTCTGTCTCCTCATTTTAGCAGCCTCCCTGTGTTTGTCTTTATGTATTAGGTAGAGCTGCTATGACCCCTGGTATTGGTAGTGTGGCATAATGTAGTAGGTATCCTGTCGGGTCCAGTGGCACAGCCTCCCCTATCACCCAAGCTCCATACTCCAGGTATACCTTTTGTGTGGCTGAGTACACCCTCCTCTTATAGCTGAGTCTTGGTTCCTGTTGGCAGGTCAATGGGAGGAATTTACCCAGGCCAGTCAGCTGCAAAGACTGACTGTGACCACTGACCACCAACTTCCACCCTCTGTGGAGGATCAGCTGTGCAGGGGCAGCGTGGTGGTGCTATGACATGGTCTGTAGTTGTCCACTGGGTGTGCAGGCTCTTGGGTTTCTCAGAGGGTGCAGGCCAAGGTCAGTGTCCACCTGTGTTCTTATAGGAGCCACCCTGCCTGAGCTATAAAGCAATCTGAGATGGCTGCTACATGTGTTGGGCTTGGAGATTCCTAGGCAAAGCCAAGCTGTGTATCTAGGCTGGCTGCTGCTAGTGCTGGGACTGGGACCTCCTGGCAAGAGGTATGAGGTGGGTGCTCACTGAGGCCAGCAGTTGCTTGTTTGAAAGAATTTAGGAAGTTGTGAAGCATGAGCCAAGACTAGCCATTCATGGAAAAATCATTATTAACAGCTGTAAGTTGAGTATTATGGAGCCTCAAGGGATGACCAGGGTGGGCCAAACACTGTTAGCCAGGCTGATGGAGTCTCAGATAAGGCATCTGCCTTCCAGCTCTGTGGCTCTGTTGGGGAAGGTTCAGAAAAGGGACAATGGCCTTTGCCTGCCTTCCTGTCTGGGAGAAATCTGTCCCCTAGCCCTTGCCTTGATGCCAGACATTCCAGTTCCTCATTGTATGCTAATGGTGCCTTTCAAGCTGCTACCCCAGCGCTGAAATTAACAAGGGAGTGAGTCTGAGTAAGTCTGTGTGTGGATTCTTTAAGACGAACTGCTTGGAACTCCAGAAATTTCCACCATTGACTCAGTCTCCACTGGTTGTATAGCCAGAAGTTGTGGGGACTGATCTTCCTGGCACTGGAACCCTGGCCAGGGGGGTCTGGTGTGGGGCTGGGACTCCTTGCTCTCAAGATAGCACTCCCGAATTTTTATCCACCACATGTGGATGTCGCATCAGCCCATTCAGCATCTCTGCCCCTCCTACCAGTCTGGATGAATGTGGTTTTTTAAATTCTGTAGTTGTCAGACTTCCATTCAACTCAATTTCTGATTGTTCTGAGTGATGGTTGTTCTATAACTTACTTGTAGTTTTGATGTGTTGTGTGAGGAGGTGAGCGCTGTCTACCTATGTTGCCATCTTGACTGGAAGTCCATGATTCTTTGGTGTAGCAATTTTAATATTGATGCAAGAAAATATGCGACATTTTCGGCATATTATGCTTTATTATTTCATGAAAGGTAAAAAGGCAAATAAAATGCAAAAAATGATTTATGCAGTGTATGGAGAAGATGCTGTGACTGAATGTATCAAAAATGATTTGTGAAGTTTTGTGCTTGAGATTTCTTATTGAATGATGCTTTACAGTCAGTAGACCGGTTGAAGTTGATAGTGATCAAATCGAGACATTAATTGAGAACAATCAATGTTATACCACGTGGGAGATGGCTGACACACTCAGATTATCCAAATAAATCATTGGTAAAAATGAAAAATTTGTCTTTTATTTTATGTGAAAAACCATGTGGACTTTTGGCCAAACCCAATAGTTAGTGTATGTAACTGATCTCTTTTTTGCTGTGGAGGGGATAGGGTAAAATATAATTTCTGTAAATTGAGTCATTATTCCTCTTTTTTTATTGTGAAGTAAGAGCTATATTTATTTTTAGGAACTATTTTGGTCACAAAACAACAACATAAAAATGTCAATCAATTTAAGTTTTCAGAATATCTTGAAATAATACATTTCAGGTAAAAATGGCATTTTATTTTATACTATCAATATTACTCATTATAGAACTCAGCATTCTGAAAATTGTTCTAAAACTTGAGTCTGAAATCAGTAATTTTATTTCTCCAGGCCATAGGGAAAAGTGTCCTATCTGTGTGTCTGTCTTAAAGTGGTACTATTTCTAGTTATCTAGTGTTTTATTTGGGTTGATTAGATGAGAACATGATGATTTATTTCTTAATTTTTCTACTTACGGAGGTTTGAGGTGTGGGTCATTATTCTGGACAGAAACCCAAATATAGTGGGAGGCTTTTTCATTTTCATCTTAATTTTTTCTAACAGAGTATATCTTATCAAGAATAATTCACTTATCTTGGCCTACAATGACTTCTTTTTTTTTTTTTTTTTTCCAATCACAGTTTACATTCAGTATTGTTCTGTATTAGTTTCAGGTGTACAGCATAGTGGTTAGACAGTCACATACTTGACAGAGTGTTCCCCTGATATTTCCAGTACTCATTTGGCACCATACATAGTTATTGTAATATTATTGACTATCTCTTCTATGTTTACCTTATATCCTCATGACTATTTTGTAACTAAATTGTACTTCTCAGTCCCTTCACCTTTTTCACCCAGTTCCCCAACCCCTCTCCTCTGTGGCAATCATCAGTCTGTTCTTTGTATCCATGAGTCTATTTCTGTTTTGTTTGTTTATTTACTTTGTTCTTTCAATTCCACATATAAGTGAAATCATATGGTATTTGTCTTTGTCTGAATTACTCAGCATAATTCCTGCTAGGTCTATCCACATTGTTGCAAATGGTAAGATTTTATTCTTTTCTATGGCTTTTTTATCCACTCATCTATTGATGTGCACTTAGGTTGATTTCATAACTTGGCTGTTGTAAATAACACTGCAATGAACATAGGAGTGCATATATTCTTTCAAATTTGTGTTTGGGTTTCTTCAGATATATTCCCAGAAGTAGAATTGCTGGTCAAGGCAGTTGCATATCTAATTTTTTGAGGCATCTCCAAACTGTTTTCTACAGTGGCTGCACAATTTTAACTATAATGTGTCTTGGTGTGGACCTCTTTGTTTCATCTTCCTTGATACTGTCTGCACTTCCTGGACTTGTGTGTCTTTTTCCTTCACCAGGTTAGGGAAGTTTTCAGTCATTATTTCTTTAAATAGGTTCTTGATCTGTTACTCTCTCTGTTCTCCTTCCGTTACTTGTATGATGTAGATGTTATGCTTAATGTTGTGTCAGAGGTCCCTTAAAGTATCCTTATTTTTAAAAATTATTTTTGTTGTTGTTGTTGCTCTGATTGGGTGTTTTCTGCTACTTGTCTTCCAAATCACTGATTTGATTCTCTGCTTCATCTAACCTATTGTTTATTTCTTTTAGTGTTTTCTTTACTAAAGATATTGTATTCTTCATTTCTGACTGGTTGTTTTTTATGGGTTCTTTGTCCTTTTTTTATGCTTACTGTCTCTTTAAGTTTCTTCAGAGTTTATCCATTATTCTTCTAAGTTCCTTGATTGTCCTTATAATCATTGTTTGAATTTTATATCTGGCTAATTGCTTGCCTTTATTTCATTTACTTCTTTTCCTGGAGATTTCTTCTGTCCTTTCATTTGGGGCATGTCTCCCCATTTGGGCTGCTTCTCTGTCTTTGTTTCTATGTATTAGATAGATCTGCTGTATCTCCTGGCCAAATCTTGATATGTTTGGGCGTGATATACTTGCTGGCTTTTCCCTGACTATTCCCTGAGCGCCCACTCCACCAGAAAGGACTGTGGGCATTGGCAGGTGGCAGCTAACCTTGTTGTAACTGAGTAGCCTCAGAATCAGCACTGAAACCAATTTTGAGCCTTTATTAATTTGGTGAACACTTGTCCCTACCTGGTGACTCATTTAGAATCTACCTCATGCAACTTGAGTACCATCAGGGGCTTTTTCAGGGACTGGGCCTAACAGGCAACAGACAGGTGAAGGCAGACAGAGTCAGGTGGAGGTAGGTGGAGGCAGATTTTTGGTGTGCCTTGTGCCTTTTGCTGACCTGCCCCAGGCTCAAGGCTGGTGAAAGCTGGCATTGGTGCACAGGTTGGTCCTTCCCATGAATACCCAGATCCACAAGAGGTAAGTATAAACTATGATTAGCTTTGTAGCACCAAAATGGCTGCCCAGGGGCAGCCACAGGCAACACCTGACATGCACCAGAGTCTCTCCCAAGAGGTCCAAGACACAACACATCCATTGGTATTTCAGACAACATCGAATCAGGAAACAATTAGCTTCACAAAAGGCACATCCAAAGGGAGATCTCAGCAGGCTGCAGACTCTGCTGAGGCAAATTCCACTTTGTTTAGTCAGCACCCACACAGCAGCTAGTACATTGTGATCAAGGTCAACACTCACAGTCAGCCAGCCTGAGTGTTGACCCCATGCATGAATGGGCCAACAACAATCAAGACTCAATTACAATATGAGGGTTCATATAACCTACACAAGGGACATTCCTAGAGCATATCAAACATATTAAGATCTGGACATGTGAAGGGAAACCACTTCACCAGTTGGGTGTGCAAGGAAAAATGGCTCCAGTTCTGGGGTCACAAAGCTTAATCTGTCCTGGATTCTGCCTGGACCTCCTGAAGAGCCTGATCTTGGCAGAGTAGGCCCACCAGGAGTATAGGGGATGGGTCTAGTGGATATCCCATGAGGGGGATGTGCTGGCCAGGCTCATGGGAAGATGGGGGGTAATGGACCCTGCCTCAAAGCCACAAAAGCCAATCATTGACCCCCCCCCCCCCCCTGAGTGTGCCCTGACCTCTCCATCATGGGCCCAGGCAGCTGACTCCACTGCGGAGTATGAGCTCTGCAGGGTGAAGCAATGGGGAATCCAGGGTGTGGAGCTATTGCATTCCTCCAGGCTGATGTTATGCAGGGGAACATGACCCAAGAAAGGTGGCATCTATGGTGTGAGAGAGGGACTCAGTACAGAAACTCTGGCAGCTGTTTTTTCAGCTCTGTCCCTGGAGCCACACACCCAAGTCTCTCCTCACATGACTATTTTGCTCCACTCTCCCTCTGTCTGCTGATACCCAGGGTGAGTGTTTGTGTTAGAGATAGAGATTTTGTGTACTGGCCCTTTAAGAAGGTGCCTGGGTCTCCAGTAGATTCCTGTCCTCTCCCTGGTGAATTTCTGCTGATTTTCACAGTGGGATGTTATGTGGGCACCTCTTCCTAGGTATGGTGTTTTGGGCTGGGGAGCCTGGTGTTGGTTTGAGACCCTCACTACTCAGGGTGAACTTTGCAGCTGAGATATTCCTCCATGATCTCAGCTGCCACCTGTTGTGGGTGGCAGCCTGTTTCCCATCTCTGCCCTTCCTACCAGTCTTGATGTTGCTTATTCTATAAATTCTTTGTTATAAGATTGTTCTGTATTTTACTTGTAATTCCAGTTTGGAGGAGGTAAGTGTAACTTCACCTACTCCACCACCATCTTAGATCTCTTTGCATATGTCTTTTCAAATTAGTGTTTTGGGTTTCTTTGGATATATACCCAGAATTGGAATTGTGTCATAGGGAGGTTCTATTTTTAATTTTTTGAGTAAACTCCATACTGTTTTGCATAGTGGTTGCACCAGTGTGCATTCGTACCAACAGTGTACAAGGGTTCCTTTCTCCCTCATTTATTGATTTATTGGTGATAGCCATTCTGACAGGTGTGAGGTGATAATCTCATTGTGTTTTAATTTGCTTTTCTCTGATGATTAATGACATTGAACATCTTTTTCATGTGTCTATTGGCCATCTGCATGTACTCTTTGGAGAAGTGTCTATTCAAATCCTCTATGTTTTAATTGGGTTGTTTGTGTTTTGGTGTTGAATTGTTTGAGTTCTTTATAAATTTTGAATATTATTGGGTGTTTCATTGGTGAATATCTCTCTCATTCAGTAAGTTGCCTTCGTTTTGTTGATGGTTTCCTTTGCTGTTCAAAAACTTTTTAGTTTAATGTAGTCCCATTTGTTTATTTTTTCTTCTGTTTTCCTTGCTTGAGGAGATATATCGGCAAAAATATTAGTAAGAGAAATATCTGAGAGTTAATTGCCTGTATTTTCTAGAAGGATTTCTTTACTTAGATTTTACTCATGTTACCAAAGTAGGTAGCCTAAAAGGAGTAGGCAGCTTTTCTCTATGGCTTTTACTTTCTAATTTAATGATTAGTGCTAAATACAGATTAATTAAAGATTTCTGTGTAATGTTTAACCAGTATGTAAACTACTTTCATCAATTTAGCTTAGTTATTCTCAAAGTAATACTTAGTATAAGAGTCTTTAGGTTCCCATACTTATGTATCCCTCAAATGTCTTAGGTTGTATCAGGTCTAGCACATTAAGAGGTAGATTTGGCTAGATTCTGAGCTTTTCTATTTATTAGTTGTGTGTCCTTGGACAGAGTTTTCATTTTTTGACACCATTTATAATATGATGATATTTGCCTGAGAGTGTTGAGTAGTTAAGAGAAAACCTATGAGTGTATAGGAGGTTGATAATGTTAAAGAAATAGAGCAGAAAGGTCATCTAGGCAATCAGGATTAACTTTAATAGAGGTGGAGTTGGGGAGAAGTAATGGAGAATATTAATCCCTCATTTTGGTTCTGCTACACAGGATATAAGAGAAGAAAACAGTATTTATTTGATAGAGTTCAGAGAAAGGGCATGTCCTAAGTAAATAATCTAGTTTACAGGTTCTGAGAGCAAATGCTCCCCCAGAAGTTTGAGGGGTTTTTTAAAAAATTAGAGGAGTAGCTGGAGGCATTGGTTGGATTGTGGGAGGAAAGGAAGGGCTTTGTTTTTTAAAGCATTGTAGAGCTGAAAGAGCCATTCAAGAAGATTTGGGGAATTAAGAAATAGGGGATAACAGATAGAACAACTTCTCTAGGACATAGGTAGATAATGGGAACGGGATGCAGAAAGGTAGAGAACAGGCGTATCACATAGAATCTGGAAGGAAGGAGGGAAATATCTCCAGGGTCCTAACTGCAAATTTACTGTTTTCTTTAAAATTTCTAAATAAGCCAGTTTGGTATTAACAAAGACCTACTTGAGCTGGATCAACAAAGGAATCTTCTGTGGACATGAGCTATAAAACTCAAGGAGTTTATGGGGATGACAGTCAAGAGGGAAGTAACTAAGCAGAGAAAAATCACAGAATGTTGGAGCTGGAAAAGACTCTGTAGGTCTTTAATTTGACCCCTAACTTTTGGTAGGAGAAACTGCTGAGGTTATATTATTTGCCTCTGATGGGCAGTGGTGACTCTGGTCAGGTACCTTTCTGGATACTGTTCTTCCTCAGAAGAATACAAAGTGTGTCCTTAAAGTCCAAGAAGAACCAAATAATTGAGGAGCATTGATTCTAGGAAGTTGCTAGAAAAAGTACTGGGAAAGAAAAGGTAATGCAGTTTGTTTTTTCTTCCTGGCTTGGTCTGTGTTTAGATATCTAGATCTATCCTTTTTAATAGCAATAGTAATATTCTTGTAGTCATGTGGTTTTCAGAAATGACTCTTCGGAGATTGGGCAATGACTGATCTAATGCAGCTCAGCATATTTGGTGCCAGTCTTTAGAACCTAACTATTGATTTTGGTTATATTAATTCTATTTTATTTTAAAAATGTTTATTCAGTAATTTTTATCTACATAGTATTTTTATTCAGGATTCATTTTGGTTATTATGGTAGTGTTTAATAATTTCAGAATTTAGAGTACTTGAAATAACAGGGATTAAAAATTTCAACCCCTTCATTGTTAGAAAGGCTTTAATTTCAGAAGGTGAAATTCTCCTGACATTGAAAGATGACTCATGACTTGCTGACTTGCCAAGTATCCTCAGTCATTTGTTTCTTTAAAAATCTCCATATGAGAACATATCTGCAGTTTTTTGATATTGTGACATGACGTAGGCTGGGAAGGAGAGTAGTCAATTTGTGTTGCATTTACAGGGGTAATTTTTAAAGATTATATTAGAAAAAATAAGATATCCAGGAACTCATCAAAATGAGTTATAGACTTGACGGGGTTTCATATATGTAACTAGTTTATGAAAAATATTATATTATTTGAATGTCCCAAGGCTACAGTGTTTTTTTCATGGTTCTTGTGCTTGGGTTCAGTGAATTTCTTGAATCTGTAGGTTTTAGTTTTCAATATTTTCAGCTATTTTTTTTCAAGTACTTAAAAAAAAAAAGCTCTTTCTCCTTTGAGGTATCTAATTACAAGCAAAACTCGTTTTATTGTGCTTTGCTTTATTGTGGTTTGCACACACTGAATTGCGTTTTTTATGAAAGAAGTGGGTGCATTTGTGGTAGAGGTGGGAGGGATAATCAGAAAAATTTGCTGACGGATTGTCCATGAGGAAGGGTGGCCAGGGCTTCTAAGAAGCAGATTTATTTTTTAGGAAGAGTCGGAATGTTTATTAGCAGTGTTTAGAGGTTGAGGGGAAGATAGAGCCAGGTTTCTGCTAAAGCTAGAAGATAAATGGGAAGTTCTGATAAGAGGTAAAAGAATTTTCTCATCATAGAGCAGCAAAGAATTCTTGAGGATACAGGGTTCTATAGATAGTGCCCTGGACCAGAACAGGAGATACTGAGGGCAATATGGGTTTGACAGTCAGGCTGATAATATATACCTTGGAGGCTTACACTTCCTGCAGTGACTGCAAGTGAACAGGTCTATTAGGAAGCATAAGATGTGCCCTTCTGGGAGAAGGAGAGCAGTCTGATCTGGTTCTGTAGTCTTTAATGCTGGCTTCCAAGAAAGCTTCTCCTCTAGGATGCAACAACTCCTACGTAGAATAAAAAATGTATTGCTAAAAAGCACTTAGAGATTATATATATTTTGTAGATAGAGAAAGAACTGATTCCTCCTCCTACCCCCTCTTTGGGGGCCTTAACATCTCAATGCTAAATGTTTTGACAACATTGTATTTTTTAGAAAATGTCAAATGAAAAAGGTAAAGCTACAAGAGTTATTAAGGTCATTTAATTTATCTTTTAAATCCATTTTTGAATAGTTTTAAAAATTGTATTTATTTTTGTTAAAATTTAGGTTTTTAATGGAAGAGCTTCATTAGTTTTAAATTGCTTTGTGGTATCAAAAGCATGTTAGTGCTTCTTACATTTTCAAATTTGAAGGTAAATATGATGAGTTCATAGGCCACATGGTTTGTTCCATGTTCATGATAACATTTAGCAACTAAAAATGACCTGCCCCCTAAACAAGGTTTTGTTTGTTTGTTTATTTATTTATTTATTTTGAGGATTATATATGGCAGTATTAAAAACAAGATTATCAACTCAGACCTTGGAAAGTTTTATTTGTGACTAAGAGTTTGCTTTCTTTAGGCTATAATTTTGATTTAGGATTACATTGGAATATTAATTGAAAGAACAATTTTGTTCATTTACAGATCAAAAGTATTAGAGTAGAAAAAAGTATAAGAGTAGAAATATTAGACTTGTAAGTATCTGAAACCATATCTTGTGTATGTTTTGTATCTTTAACATTGATCCTCACTGACTGTGGTTAGTCTTCAATAATTGTTTCTGAATATCATTTTGAAGACCTATAGTGAAGAGCATTCCTCTGTTACTTTTTTCAGTATTTATAAGATGGAATGTCTAATAACAAATGACTTTTTTTTTTTTTTTTTTTTTGAGCAGCATCATATGCCCACAGTTGAAACCCACCATTTTGTGTCTCTGCTATTGAGGCACTATGCTGTGCTGGAAAAACCATTGGGAACTAATAGTATT
Organism: Furipterus horrens; assembly: GCF_987537825.1. Taxonomy (NCBI): domain Eukaryota; kingdom Metazoa; phylum Chordata; class Mammalia; order Chiroptera; family Furipteridae; genus Furipterus; species Furipterus horrens. The sequence goes on from NW_028327175.1 coordinate 74,752,777, forward strand.
TAGTAAGAAAAGAGAATGACTACAGCTAGAAATTCAGAGAATGCCTGTATTTAAGACATAAGCAGCAAAAGAAGAACAGGTAGAAAGACTGAGAAAGCATTTTTAGGAAGGGAGGAAGACAATTTGGTATATGGAAAGAAAAGAAATCATGCAAGCCGAGATAGAAGAGTATCAGGAGAAGGGAGTCAGTAGGATCAGATGCCAGAGAGAGAGGTTTAGAATGAAGATGGGAAAATTCTATTGCATTAGGAAATGGTTACCTGACTGAGGAATTAGAGTGGTGTGAGCAGAAACAATATATCAAAGTGTTGAAAAGCAAACCGAAGACTGCAAGTGTGGATTCTCAGAGTTCCTTTATCGCTTCCCTAGTATTCTGCATAGTTTCAGATTACTTGCTTTTGAAGCATTTGTACTTGAATATGTTAAATATGCACAATTGCCGGAAACCTGCTCTTTTTATATTAATACAATAATTTGTGTAAAACTAAATACTTAAACTTCTTGAATACTTAAAGCACAGCTAAATGCAGGCTTCTAATATAGTGCTAATTTTATCTCTCTATGTTTTTAAAGTCTTGGCTACTTATGATTCAGCAGACGGAACAACTTAGTAGGATAATGAAGACACATGCAGAGGACCTGAATTCTGGACCCTTACACAGGCTCACCATGATGATCAAAGACAAACAGCAGGTGAAGAAAAGTTATATAAGTGTTCATCAGCAGATAGAGGCAGAGATGATCAAGGTTTGTCTTTCCATTCTCAAATTTTTCTTTAACTGATTTTTAAATTCACTGGAAAATATTTCTTATTCTCTTTGACTTGTAGAAATTATTTACTCCATTCCTAGTAGGTAGCTCAATTGGGTGGAGCATTGTCCTGTACACCAAAAGGCTGTGGATTTGATCCTGGCTTAGGGCACGTAGCTAGGTTGTGGGTTTGGTACCCGATTGGGGCGTGTACTGGAGGCAACCAGTCAATCTCTCCCCCCTCCCACCTCTCTCTCTCTCTCTCTCTCAAATCAATAAAACAGATTCTTGGGTGAGGATTTTTCTAAAAAAAATTTTTACTCCACATTTCCTGACAAAAAATAAGTTTTAGTGTCTCTAATAAGCAATATTTTATTTTTTTAATATAAGGCATCAATTATAAGATATAGTGTTACTTTATGTGCTCCTACAAAAGAAAAAAGAAATGCCAATTAAACTATGATACAATGCTTTTATATCACTTAGAATTTTTATTTTTATTTTCACTTACTGAAATAGCTCTTTTAGGCTTTAAAAAAATTTGTATCCCATAACACTATACATAAAATAAAAGTGAAAATATAAGCAAAACAAATTAGTGTATTTTAGAATTTTCTCCACTTTCAAAGTGTCTCTTCTGGATAACTTTTGCAATGTTTTTGCTTATGAAAATTTGAAAATGTACAAAAGAGGAGAGAATGGTAAAGTGGACTTCCATTTACCCTTTCATCCACATAGTAAATTGTTTGTCATCTATTTCTTCTATACTGGATCATTTTAAAGAAAATTCCAGATACTATTTTATTCATAAATATTTTCATATATATTGCTAAAATATATACTTTCTTAATAAAATAATTTTATTATTAATCTCTACAACTAAAATTAATAGTAATTTCTAATGTTATTAAATATACTGACTTTTAAAATGATTTTTATTTAAATGCTTTTTACAGTTGGTTTATTTGAATCAGAATCCAAATTTTTACGGTTGGTTTATTTGAGCCAGGATCCAAACATGGCCTACACATTGACTAGAGCCCAACAACCTGGGAGAAGGGAAATATGCAACATTGGCTCACTCTAGCCACCCTGTCCCATGTAAGAGCGGTTAGGGAATGAGAAGCACATGTAACCTTCACAGTCCAGAGGCACAGGCTTAGTAAAAGAGTGAGACCTAGTCATAGGACTATAAAATGCTTCCTCTCCCCTGACAACTTACTAACATTTAGTAAAGGCCCTTTTACATCAGTTCCATTTACCCAAAACATCATGCCTATCAATCAAGAAAAAATGATAAGGTCTACCGAAAGGCAAAATACATAGTTGGAAGAGACAGCAAGCATCAAAACCAGGTATGGCAGGCTGTTATAATCATTACACTGGGAATTTAAAACAGCTATATCATTGTTTTATATATTAAGGGATCTAATGGATAAAGTAGACAGCATACAATAAGAGAGAGGCAGTGTAAGCAGAGAGATGAAAATCCTGAGAAAGAAGCCAAACAAAATGTTAGAAATCAAAAATACTATAACAGATGTGAAGAATGCCTTTGATGTGCTTTTTGGGAGACTGGGTATAACTGAGAAAAGAATCTTTTAACTTGAGGACCTATCAATAGAAATATCTAAAACTGAAAAGCAAAGAACGAAGACTGAAAATATATGAACGGCATTTTCAAGAACTGTAGGACAACTAAAAAAGGGGTAACACATATAATGGGAAAACCCGGAGGAGAAAAAAGAGAAAGGAACAGAAGAAATATTTGAAACAATAATGACTGAAATTTTTTTTTTCAAATTACTGTCAGGCACCAAATCACAGATCCAGAAAGGTTAGAGAAAATCAAACAGAATAAATGACCGAAAACAAAAATCAGTACAAAACTGCACCTAGACATTTCTATTTGAAACTACAGAAAATCAAAGATAAAGACAAAACCCCCAAAGATTTAAACAAATCTTACATATAGAAGAACAAATTAAGTATTACTTCCAACTTCTCAGAAGTCTTGCAAGCAAGGAGAGAGTGGAATGAAATATTTGAAGTGTTGAGAGAAAAAAATGACACCAGCCTAGAATTCTGTACCTTGTGAAATTTTCCTTCAAAAGTGCAGGGGAAAATTGAGGGGATTTGTTGCCATTAGACTGAGAATGAAAATAATACAGGTCACAATAAGATCTACATAAAGAAAGGACAAGCATCAGAGATGAATTAGTGAAGATAAAACCTTTTATTTTTCTGATTCTTAATTGATTTAACAGATAACAGTTCATTAAAAGTAATAATAGCAACAGTGTATTCAATTATGTATTCAATTATCTTGTGTGTACATATATATACAAACATACATAAGTTTATGCTTATAAGTAAGTGAAATTAGTAACAGCAATGATACAAGGGGTAGGATGAAGGAATTAAGATTATTTTGTTATTGTAAGGATACTGTTATCTGTAAGTAGACTTGGATTTGTTATAAAGGTACATTGTAAACTCTGGGAAAACCACTAAAAAAAAGCAAAAACAAAAATATAACTGATATGCTAAGAAATGAGAGAGAATAAAATACTCAATGAAAACCACAAAAGACATGATAAGGGTAGAAGACAAAAATAGGAGCAAATGACAAGGTTAACACATAAGAAACTAACAAATATGGTTGATCTTAATCCAAGTTTATCAATAAATACTTTGAAGATCAGTGGTCTAAATGAACCAATTAAAAGACACATTGTCAGAGTACATCAAAACAAGACCCAAAGATATGTTGTCTAGAGGAAGCCCACTTTAAATATACAGATACACATAGATTAAATGGATGGAGAAAGATGTACCATGCTAACACTAATCAAAAGAAAGCAGAGGTAGATATATTTATTTCATACAGAGCAGACTTCAAAGAAAGGAGATTGATCAGGGATAAAGAAGGGAGTTACATAATGATAAAGGGATCAGTTTTCTAAGAAGACAAAAATTCTTACTGTATATGTGCCTAATAATATAGCATCAAAATACTTACAGAACTGCAAATACTAATAGAATTGCAAGGACAAATAGATGAATTTTCTGTTTCAGTTGGAGACTTTAATACCTCTCTTTGAGAAATGATCTAGTAGGCAGAAAATCAGTGAAGACATAATGCCATCAATTAACTAGATATACTAGATATAATGAACATCTAGGATTACTTCATGCAAGAACAGCAGAGTATACTTTCTTTTCAAACTCACATGAAAGAGTCAACAAGATAGGCCACATTCTAGATCATAAGTCATACCTTTAAATTTAAAAGAAATCAATGTTGGCTCTGTGACCACAATAAAATTAAACTAGAAATAAGTACCAGAAAGATAGCTGGGAAATTCCTGAACACTTGAAGATTAAACAACACACTTAAAAAAAAAACACACATGGATCAAAGAAATATCTTAAGAGAAATTAAAAAATATTTTTGACTAAATGAAAATAAAAACAAAATTTATCTAAATTTTTATCACTCAGTAAATCAGTGCTCAGAGAGAAATGTATAGTGTTGAATGTATATGTTAGAAAAGAAGAAAGAGCTATTGGGATGGCCAAAAAGTTTGTTTTTTTTTCTATAAGATGGCTGTAGTAGCACTTAGTTGTCTTCAACTTCATTCGAAACAATTTTGTTAGATTGTATTGTGACAGCTGTCATAGCATGTGCATTTAAAAAACTTACCAAATTGGTGAACTTTTGTGTAGCCATTTTAATATTGAAGATGGAAGAAAATAAGTGACATTTTTGGCATATTATGCTTTATTATTTCAAGAAAGGTAAAAATGCAGCTGAAATGCAAAAAATATTTGTGCAGTGTATGGGGAAGGTGCTATAACTGATCGAACATGTCAGAAGTGGTTTGCGAAATTTTGTATTGGAGTTTTCTCTCTGAATGATGCTTTATGGTTGTGTAGACCAGTTGAAGTTTATAGCGATCAAATTGAGACATTATGTGAGAATGATCAATGTTATATTAGTGGGAGATAGCCAACATACTCAAAATGTCCAAGTCAATAAAGTTATTGGTGAAAATGAAAAATATGTTTTTATTTAATGGAAAAAAAACATACAGACTTTTTGGCCAACTCAATAAAGTCAATCATTTAATCTTCCACCTTAGGATACTAGAAAAAGAAGAACAAATTGAAGCCAGAGTACACAGAAGAAAGGAACTAATAAAAATTAGAGCAGAAAACCATCAAAGTGAAAACAGGAAATCAACAGTGAAAAAGCAACAAACCAAAACATGATTATATGAAAAGATCAATGAAATCAGTAAGCCTCTAGCTGTCTAACAAAAATACAGTATACAACAGGATATAGTGTTAACATACAAAAGTCAATAGCTTCTCTATAGCCCAGCAATCAATGAACAAGATGATATGCAATGAACAACAAGATATCATATACATTAGCACTCCCCCAAAATGAAATATTTAGGTATAAATTAATGTAAGTTAACAAAGTATGTACAAGACTTGTAGGACCAAAATGACAAAACTCTGATGAGAGAATAAGAATAAAAGTGATTTGAGAGATATCCTATGTTAATGGGTGGGAAGTTTAAATATTGTGAAGATGTCTGTTATTTTCAGCTTGCTCTATAGATTCAACACAACTGCAATGAAAATCCCAGCAAGTTATTTTATGGATATTGAGAAACTGATTCTAAAGTTTGTACGGACAAGCAAAAGACCCAGAAGAGCCAATAAAATATTGAAGAAGAAGAAAGTCAGAGTACTGAAATTACCCAAGTTCAAGACTTACTATAAATCAAGATAGTAATAGTTTAGATTTTGCATAAGATGATAGAAAAGTAGACAAATAGGTCAATGGAACAGAATAGAGAGCCCAGAAATAGGTCCACTTAAATACCATCAACAGATTTTTGACAAAGGGGCAAAGTCAACACAGCAAAAAAAAGATATCATTTCAAACAAATGATGCTGGAATAATTGGATGTCTATCCATATGCAGAATAAATCTAGATACAGACCCTATACCCTTTGTGAAAATTAACTCAAAGTGGATCAGAGACCTAAATGTAAAACACAAAACTACAAAATGCCTAGAAGATAGCATAGGAGAAAACCTAGATGACCTTGGTATAGTGATGACTTTTTAGATACAATACCAAAGGTGCAATCCATTAAATAAATAATTAATAAGCTGAACTGCATGAAAATTAAAAACTTCTGCTCTGTTAAGACAGTGTCTAGAGAATGAAAAGATAAGCCCTAAACTGGGAGAAAATATTTGCAAAAAACACATCTAATAAAGGACTGTTGTCTAAAATATACGAAGAACTCTTAAACATAGGAAAACAAAAAGCCTGGTTTGGGGCCAAAGCCTTAACAGACACCTGACCAAAGAAGATATACAGATGGCAAATAAGTCATGAAAAGATGCTACACATCATATGTCATCAGGGAAATGCAAATTGAAACAGTAAAATACCACTGCACATAGGAGAACAACCAAACTCCAGAACACTGACAACACCAAATGCTGGTGAGATGTGGAACAACAGGGACGCTCATTCATTGCTGGTAGGAATGCAAAAGGGCACAGCCACTTTGGAAGACTCTTAGGCATTTTTTTATAAAAAGGTTTTAAAAAAAGATTTTATTTTATTTATTTTTAGAGGGAGGAAAGGAAGGAGAAAGAGAGAGAGAGAGAAAAATCGATGTGAGAGAGAAAGACCAGTTAGCTGTATTCTATATGAGCCCTGTCCTGTGATCAAACCTGCCACTCAGGCATGTGCCCTGAACTGGGAATCAAACTGGCAACCTTTCGGTTTGTAGGATGAAGCCCAACCAACTGAACTACACCGATCAGGGCAAAAGTAAACATACTCTTCCCATAGGATCCAGCAATCACACTTCTTGCCATTTACTCAAAGGAGTTGAAAACTTATGTCCGCACAGAGGCACCACACATGGATGTTTATAGTAAGGTTATTGATAATACCAAAACTTAGAAGCAACCAAGGTATCTCTTATTAAGTGAGTGGATAAATAAGCTGTGGTACATGTAGACAATGAAGTATTATTCAGTGCTGATAAGAAATGAGCTACCAAGCCACAAAAAAAGACATGGAGGAACCTTAAATGCATATTACTAAGTGAAAGAATCCAATTTGAAAAGGCTAAATACCATTCGAATGTAATACTGTATGATATTCTGGGAAAGGAAATACTGTGAATATAGTAAAAAGATCAGTAGGGGTTCTAGGAGGGCACTTGAAATATTGGAGGGCTCACTTTTTAAAGTTCATGATTATTTAACCACTATATTGTACACCTAAACTAATACAAAATTATATTGAATGTAACCTATGATTAAAAAATAAAATTAAAAAAAGAAGATCAGTGGTTGTCAGGAGTTAGAGGGGAGAGAGGGATGGATAGGTGGAGCACAGAGGATTTTGGCAGTGAACTACGCTGTATGATACTCTAATGTCAGTATATATGTTTGCTCAAGCCCATAGAATGTACAACATCAAGAGTAATGTAAACTATGGATTTGGGTGATAATAATTTGTCATTTTAGGTTCATCACTTGTAACAAATGTTCTGTTGAGGGATGCTGCTTATGGGGGAGGCAGTGTGTATTTGGGGGGATGGGAGGTGTATGGAAAATCTTTGTCTTTTATGCTGAGTTTTGCTGTGAAAGTAAAACTGGTCTAAAAAATAAAGTACCTTAAAACAATTAACCAGTGAGGTTTTTTTTTTTTTAAGGGAATGATTTGAGCTCATTTATGTCTACATTATAGTTGGTATTTTTGTTGGTTTACACAGAGTCGTCCTTCACACCATCCAGAACAATGGTGATGCATTGTTTGTTAGAATTGGGCTCTGAGGTTGTCTTCCAAGTTGCTTATGTCCCTTTTGCTATCATATGGCAGATTTCTTAGTCTTCTCAGAAGCTTTTCAGACAACATCTAAGTTTCTTAATTTTCCTGTCAAATGCTATTTAAATGCCTTTTTGACAATGGAGTCAAGGACTTGCATTTTTCTGGTCTTTCTGTAGAAATAACCAAATACATGCATACATGTGGTGACCACTTGTGATTGTTGCTTGGCCAACAGTGATAGTTAGATGCATCTTCTTTTCAGAGATGTTACAATGTCAAAATAAAAATCATGTTAGAGCTGGTGAATTTGGCAACTCAAGGTTCTCTGTACAATTAAAATAAATATTTAAATTAGCTTTTTCATTAGAGAAAATATTTCTGTACACAGCAAATTAATTTATTAGTTCTAAATTCTAAATGACTATAGCTCGTTCTTTTCTTCTTTTTCTTCTTCTTCCTTCTCCTCTTCCCCTCCCCATTCTCTCCCCACTCCCCCACCCCTTCCTCCATTCCTCCTTACCCCTTTCTTCCTCCCCCCTCCCTTCTCTCTCCTCCCTCCTTCTCCCCCTTTCCTTCTTCTTTAAATACTCATTCCATTCAAGGACATATTTTTAGTTTTTAATTTAATTTAATTTTTATTCTTATTTATTCTATTAGTTATCCCAGTTTTTCCCCTTTGCCCTCCTCCACCCAGTCCATCCCATCACATGCTCCCAGTCAATTCCCACACCTTTGTCCAGAGTCAATTCCCACACCTTTGTCTGTGTCCATGGGTCATTCATACATGTTCTTTGAAGGGAAGGAGAGTGGGAGAGAAACATCAATGTGAGCACCAATCGATATGAGAGAGCAACATAGATTGGTTGCTTGTCATACGCACCCCAACTGGGCCAGAATCCGCTACCCATGGGAATCGAACCCACAATCTTTGGTTTGCGGAATGATTCTCAACCAACTGAGCCACACTGGCCAGGCCTTGACTACAGCACTGTTTATAGATTTGCTCTTCTTTTTGAGAAATTTTTTATATGCTGTTGAATTTATCACTTATTTCTAATGTAATTTTTAATTTATTGTCTAATTGCAGATTAAAGAGCAACTCTGAACCATAAGCACTAAAATACACATTGATTAATGCTTTGAAATTTAAGTTCTTGACCTTGTAAATTTAACGTTTTTTTGCATTTCTTTTTTTGACAGGTTACAAAGACAGAATTGGAGAAATTAAAATCCAGCTATAGACAGTTAATAAAAGAAATGAATTCTGCCAAAGAGAAATACAAAGAAGCTTTAGCTAAAGGTATGGCAAAATTTTGGAAAAAACTTTTTTAGTGATTTTTATTTTATTCATTTGAAAGTTATCTTTATGAAGAGTAGAATGATTTCACTTAGACCAGTTCACATTAAAAAATGCCAAAATAAACCAAAATAGACTGATTGTGAAATTATGTATTATTATTATTTTTTAAAAGTGATGCACAGTGTTTTTGAATAGTGCACACTAAATGGAATTATGTAACACTGTGTAATAAAATGCAAAGAGTGTTTAAATTTATCTCTAGCATAAAATTTAGTTAATTAGTGAGCACTAAATAAGAAAAATAAAGTTGTATTTGTTTAGAAGCCTTTTAAATCCCATTTTACCTATGGTACTTAAAAGCCATTAAAATAAAAAGATCATTTTATAACATTATTTTGCCTTTATAGCTTAATTTTATGTGTCTGCAGTGTCCTAAAGGTTTTATTCGATGGTTTGGAAGTGAATGGAAAGAGAAATCAATGGTTGAAACAGAGATTTATGGTTATAGTCTTGGAATGTAGCTAAACAGTTTTCATATTTCATTTTTTTAAATTATAAAAGTTGCAGAGTTTTAAACATTTCTTTTCTGGCTAAATATAAGCTTCCTTAGAAACTATTTTCTTTTGCCTCTCAAATTTACCTTTTTCTCTTATTAATGTATTTTTCTTTTTCTTTTTCTTGTATGTTATCTTATTATTTTTGTAGATAAATGAAATAAACAACTCCTACTTTGGGATATATCTTGCACAGTGAGAACACTGTTTTGTTATTTGCAGTAGACTTGAAGAGATACTGATTTGGATGTAGTTCTCCCTCCTTTCCTTAGTTCCTCGTCTCTATCGGTAGCTCCACACTCACTTTACTTCTTCTTCCTTCTTTCCCTTGTTCCTTCTCTCTGTCCCTCTTTTTTGTTCTTTTTTCTCTCGCACTCTTTCTCCCATCCCCATCTTCCCTTCAATATCTACTTTCTGTTTCCCCCACTCCTCCCACATCTATTTCATGTTTTTGCTTCTTGTAGTTTTTCTGTTGCTTTTTCAGGAATGTGAATCTGTGTTCAGTGTTCTTATTTTTTCTTCTCTTACTTTTCATCTACCTCAACCATTATTTTGTACATAACATTACTACGCAATCTGTCAAAATAGTTAATTCCTACTCAATCTGTCAAAATAGTTAATTACTACTTAATCTGTTAAAATAGTTGATTTTATAAAGTTTGCTACTTAATGCCTGGCTAGCATTCTCAAATTAGTGCCCTTATTATGAATAATCATATTTAAATTCACCCAGAGCAAGTGATGACTTAATTCAACTGTATTATAATCCAGGTATGCTAAATATTTTATACTAGGTGTGTATCTGTTAGAGAATAATTAGGAAAAGAAATACAAAATCACTCTCAAGTCTTTATACCTATTTGTAATGATATTGTTTTATTTTTGTTTAAAAATTGGAATCTCATTTTGATGTTATAAAAAAGTTTTAAGCAGTTCTTAACACCTAATGCTTATATTGTCAAAAGTTATTCACAGATAATTATTGTTCTTTATTACTTTTGATTAAAATAAAACGCTATTTCCTGTTGTAGTAATAGTAGGAAAGCAACCAGAAAAATGCAAGACTAGTTTTAATTGATATTAAGTGGTGTATTATTTGATTTGATTTCCTGTGTTAAAATATGTGAACTTATTTACATTTCTCGTTCTAAAGATATTAGTGATAGTATTTTCCTATTTTCAATAATTTGATTACTCCCATTAAGTCAATTTATAACCTATGAAATATATATTTAAAAAATAAGTTCTTATGTAATTGTGTTTTATGCATGAGGCATATGTAAATTTCATGTTTACATGATAAAGTATAAAATTATATTTCTGAAAACTTTCTGTTTTCAAACTGCTTCTATATTTAACATGGAAAAAGGATTTCTTTTGTGAAGTTATTTAGTCATTATAGTGATAATGTGATGGCAAACATTCCAATATTTATAGGCTTTATGTCAGAACCTTAGTTCATCTGGACAGGTCAGACCAGGGATCTTCTGGAATGGATCCTAGGCACTTGGGGGTGCTGGCAGTGAATGCGCAAGCTATCTGGCATCCAGAGATTATTTAAATCTTAGGAGATCTTGGGGAAGCTATTTAAAACCCCAGTCATAGAGAATCCAGCTGGAGAGGACAAGGCTTTGTGAATGACAGGGCCTGGAAATAATTCTTATAGTAAGGGTTAAATTCTGGATTTGATCGAGAATGGGTTCTGAGTCACAGGCTCAGTTACTGCAACTTGAGGTTCAGCAGTAGCAGTAGATCAGCAGGAAGGCTGTGCTAATGCTGAAATTCCAAACTTCTGACTCCTGCTGGATGGATTATGCAAAATATTTTAAAATTTGGCTGTTAGAATTTATACCCAGTGGGGCATTAGTTTACGCTCAGTCTAATGTAAAATAAGAACTCATTTGGAAAATGAATGTAGCATCATATATAAGTTAATTTTTTGTAATATGGCTTAAATATTAAACTAGTTTTGCTGTGTGCTGTGTTTAGTGAACAGATGCTTATATTAAACAGAGTTGGACTAATTTGGACATTAGTCTATTTTTGGCTATATATATCTGTTTATTGATTATTTCCTAGACATTAGTCTGTTATTATTTATAACATATTCATGGAGAACAACTATAATAATTGCAGTTCATTGATTTGAAGTCAATCATTTACACTGTTTTTTTAAAATTGTTTTTGTTTATGCTATTACAGTTGTCCCCACTTTCTTTCCTTCTTCCCGCCTTCACCCAGCCCTAGCCCCTCCCCTCCCTCAGTCAATCCCCATATTTTTGTTCATATCTGTGGGTTATGCCTGTGTGTTCTTTGGTTAATCTCATCACCATCTTTCATCCAGTCCCTCGCTCCCTTCCAGACACTGTCTATTCTATGTATCTCTGCTTCTGTTTCTATTTTGCTCTTTAGTTTATTGTGTTCATTAGATTCCACATATAAGTGAGATCATGTGGTATTTGTCTTTCACTGACTGGCTTATTTCACTTAGCATAATATTCTCCAGGCCTATCCATGCTGTTGGAAAAGGTAAGAACTTTTCACTGCTGCTTACTATTCCATTGTGTGAATATACCACAGCTTTTTTTAATCCACTATCTACTCATGGGCACTTATGTCATTTCCAGAACTTGGTTATTATAAATAGCACTGCTATGAACATCGGGGTGCATATATGTTTTTGTATTGGTGTTTCAGGATTCTTAGCATTTATATTGTTTCCTGATGGCAGCATTGAGTTTTAGTATAACAAGTTCTTGAATACAAACTATGCAGGTTTTATTTTTTTATTGTAGATTGAGTTCTGAACACTCTTTTGGTTAAACAGATTATTTAGCCATCAGACAGTTTTGTGAATCTGTATAGCTTGTATCTGAACTAAGGTTCTGATATAAATGCCTGGAAATGTCAGAAAAATTTGCCATCACATCATCCTTATAAAAAGTAAATTATTTTACAATAAGAACTCCTACATGATCATGTTGTCTATGAATAATGAGTTTTACTTTTCTTTTTCAATCTAGATGTCTTATTTTTTCCCCTCTTTTATTTGGCAATTGCCCTAGCTACCTTGAATAGAAATAGAAAGAGCAAATATGTTTTTCTTTTTCCTGAACTTGGGAGAAAGTCTGCCATCAATAAGTATGATGTCAATGGCAGCTTTTCAAAGATGTTTAAAAATCAGGTTGAAGAAATTCCTTACTATTCATACTTTAGAATGGATGTTGGATTTTGTCAAATGCTATCTCTATATCTATTGAAATGACATTTGTTTCCTTCTTTTTGGTTTAATATGGTAAATTATTTTGATTGATTTTCTCATGTTTTAAATATTACAACATTCTTGGATTGACGGTTCCTCTTGGATATGATGTATCACCATTTTTATATTGTTGGATATGGTTGGCTAAGTTTTAATTTATAATTTTCTTCTGTGTCTTGTCTTTGTTTCTTGTAATATCTTCGTCTGTTTTCATATAAAGGTAATGCTCTCCTCTGAATTATTACTCTCCTCTTCAATTTTTAAGAAAGATTTGAGTTCTAGAGGTGGTATTTCTCAAATATTGGTAGAATTCATTTGTGAAGCCATCTGGGTTCCTTTATTTTTATTTTTCCCTTTCTGCGAATGTTTTAAAACTATATGTTCAATTTCTTTAGTTGAGATGGGGCTATTTGGTTTATCTGTTTCATTTTGTTTGAATTTTAGTAGGTTACATCTTTTAAGGGATTTGTTAATTTCATTTAACTTGTTGAATTTATTGTTATCAAGTTGTTTATAATACTCCCTTATTATATTTGTTGAATTTGTGGTGACATTTCATTTCTTATTCTTGATATTGGTACTTTGTGTCTTCTCTCTTGTTTTTCCTATTTATTTTGGCTAAAAGATCATCAATATTATTAATATTGTCAAAGATGAGCTTTTGGCTTTGTTTCTTTTTTGATGTGGTTATCATTCTACATCATGATTCTACAATCATGTGATTGATTGCCTCAGTACTACATTTATTTATTTAAAAAAATTAAGTATAGTCGATGTACAATATTATATTACCTTCAGGTATACAACATAGTTATTTTATATATATACACACTCACCTTGTGAAGTGATCAACACAATGAGTAGTGATTATCTGTCACCATACAAAGTTATTACAATCGTTGTCGGCAGCCATCCGTCTCGAGAGACGATGGTATAGCTTCTTAAGAGTCTATCTGCACCGCCGAGAATGGTTGTGCAGTCCGACTCGGGAGTGACACGGTATCTGTCTCCTCCCGTGTTGAATCGACATCTTGCGATGACGCTGGAGTGTCCTCTCCAGTGAAGCTGAAGCTACAGAGCCTGGGCAGGGTGATATGGAGGGTCTGCTGTTGCCCATGCAGCAGACCCCCCCTCTCTTCGCAGCTGAAGGGTCCAAGGGAAAGACGGAGTCAATACAGCTTGGCTTCAGGTGCGCCGCAGGAGTTGCCAGTGTTGACTACAACGTCAAACCGCCTTAGGGACTCCGGCTCCGGATTTTCTGTCGGGGTTTACTCCCTTAGCCTTTCCCCTGAAGAGGTATGCCGCAAGGCAGCGGAGGATTTTTGGAGTCAGAGTTTTCCTTCTCTGATGTGCCCTGACTGGAAGATCGAACCAGCGACACTTAGCTCGCAGGCCGACGCTCAATCCACTGAGCCAAACCAGCCAGGGGCAAGTTATTACAATATTATTCACTATATTCCCTATGCTGTACATTTTATATTTCTGTGATATATTTATTTTATAACTGGAAGTTAGTACCTCCTCATCTCCTTTACCTAGTTTGACCATCCCCCTATGCTACTCCCCTCTGGCACTCATCAGTTTATTTTCTGTTTTTATGAATTTATGTTTTATTGGTTTGTTTGTTTTGCTTTTTAGATTCCACATATAAGTGAAATCATGTGGCATATCTCAGACTTATTTTACTTAGCATAATATTCTCTAGGTCTATCCCTGCTGTCACAAATAACATGATTTTACTCTTTTTTATGGCTGAATAATATTCCATTGCATATATGTACCAAATCTTTATCAGTTCATCAATTGGTGGACACTTAGACTTGTTTCCATATCTTGGCTATTGTAAAAAATACTGCAATGATCATAAAGGTCCATATATCTTTTCTAATCAGTGTTTTTGATTTCTTCAGATAAATACTCAGAAGTGGGATTGCTGGATCATATATATGGTTGTTCTATTTTTAATTTTGGGAGGAACCTTCATATTGTTTTCCATAGTGGCTACACCAATTTATGCCACTGAAAATGTACAAGGGTTTCTTTTCTCCACTTCCTCACCAATACTTATTGGCTGTTCTTTTTCTATTTTTCTGCTTTCTACTCTAGTCTTTATTATTTCCTTCTACATTGTTTAGGCTCAGTTTGTACCAATTTTCTACTTTCTTGATGTGAAAGCTAAGCTTATTGATTTGAGAACTGTTTAATACTATGAGTATCCCTGACTACTATTTTGGCAACATCTCATACTTTTCATATACTGTTGTGTCTTCATATTCATTTAGTTCAAAATACTTTTATTTTCTTTGATCTGTAGGTTATTTAGAAGTGCGTTACTTAGTTTCCTAAATTTATGGCATTTTTCTTGAGGTAGTCTATTTTTAATTTATAATTTTATCCCATTTTGGTCTGAGAATATTTATTTTATTATTTAAAAAAATATTTATGCACACATGTTATATGGCCCATAATATATCTTGGTAAATGCTTCATGTGTACTTGTTAAGAATATGTATTTTATTACTGGTTGGAGTGGTATATGAGGGAGGACCCGGAAAAAACCCAGAATTATCTTCTGGAGAGTGGGCTCCTTGTACTACAGGCTTCCCCTGCTAGATGAGTGTTCTAGGAATCCAGAACCCATCTGTATCAGTGTACCAGCTGGCATTGCTGTGAGAGGGTGTCTTCAGCTTCAGTGAAGTTTTTGAAGACTCTTTCAACATGTCTGCCCACTTCATGATGGGTCATTTATGAGTGCACCCGCCCACACCATGCTGAGTGTTCAGCAGTTTTTGACCAAAACAGCATGACCCTATGTCCCATCCTCCCTATTCACCTGATCCCACCCTGAACTACTTTATCGTTTCCCTGAATGAACAAAGTCCTCAAAGGGAAACATTTTTCTGATATGGAAGAAGTGAAACAAAAAATGACAGAAGCACTAAAAGTCATTAAAACTGACAAGTTCAAAAACTGTTTTGAGCACTTGAAAAGATATCTTGATACATGTATTTCATCAGATGGAGAGTACTTGAAGGTGACTGAAGTTTAAACATGCAAGAATAAGTAAATAATTTTTTATAAATAAATTTTATATTTTAGGGGGATTACTCCCTTGTATTGTCCGCTTGGTCCAATTGGCTTGATCCAGTTATTAATATTGTTATTTAAATTTTAATGTGTTTTACTGATTTTCTCTCTACTTGTATCATTTGTTGAGATGGGATGATTAAAATCTCCCACTGTAATTGTGGATTTTTCAATTTCTTGTAGTTCTCTCAGTTTTTATTTTTTGCTTTGTGTATTTTGAGGCTCTGTTGTAAGTATATAAGAAGTCAAGATTGTTATATCCTCTTGATGACTTCACTCCTTTATCATTATGAAATAACCTTTATTATCTCTAGTATTCTTTTTGCTGTTATCTATTCTGATATTAATATAGCCACTATATTAATAAATCCACTTCAGCTTTACTTTTATTAGTGTTTCAGTGGTATATTTTTCTTATTTTTTTACTTTAATTTGCTCAGTGTTTATTTTTCAAGTAAATTTCTTATAGGAGCATCTAATTAGGTCTTACTTTTTTATGTTGATAATCTCTACCTTTTGGTGTAGACTATTTAATGTGATTTTTGATGATGTTAGGTTTAATTTTTTTTTTATTTTATTATTTTTCTATTACAGTTGTCCCACTTTTTCTCCCATTGCTCCTCCCTACCCCTCCACCCCTGCTCCTACATTCAATCCCCACCCTGTTATCCATGTCCATGGTCATTCATGCTAATTCCCTTGACTAGATTCTTCCCCTTCTTTTCCTCCTTTTCCCCCTCCCCACTCCCGTCTGGTTACTGTCTGTCTGTTCCTTGTTTACATCCCTCTGGTTCTATTTTGTTTGTTTGTGTTTTTCATTAGTTTCCTGTATTAGGTGAGATTATATGGTATTTGTCTTTCGCCGCCTGGCTTATTTCACTAAGCATAATACTTTCCAGTTCCGTCCATGTTGTCACAAAAGATGAGTTCCTTCTTTCCTTCTGCTGCATAGTAGTCCATTATGTAAATGTACCACAGTTTTCTTGGTTATGTTAGATTTAAGTCTGTCATCTTACAGTTTGTTTTCTCTTTGTTCCATCTGTTCTTGATTTTCTGCTTGTACTTTCTTCTGCTTTCTTTCGGGTTAATTGAAATTTTTTCTTAACGATTCCTTTTTATCTTATTGTCTTATTAGCTATAACTTTATTTTATATTTAATTTATTATAGTATACCTTCAAGTGATATTATTACTACTTTGTGTATAATATGGGACTCTTACAACAGTATAGTAGTCTAGTCTTTATGCTACTGTTGTGATATTTTTACCTTTGCATGTTATAAATACCACACTCTGTTGTTAATGTTTTTGTTGTTTTTAAACAATTATCTTTAAAATTATAGAAAAATATTTCATGTATTTATTTTTGTAGCTATCTTATCATTTTTTATTTCACCTGATATAATTTACTTTTACATGAACGACTAACATTTCATGTAAGTCTGCAGGTAATACTTTTAGCATTTGTATGTTTGAAAAAGTTTTTATTTCACCTTCCTTTTTAAAATATGTTTTTGTTGGGTATAAAATTCTATTTTCGCACTATTTTCCATCTGGCCTTTAACAATATTCCTCTAGTATCACATGAAGGAGAAATCTGCTTTAATCCTTATTTTTGTTCCTCTGCACATTTTATTTTCCTTTGGCAGATTTTAGGATTTGCTTTTCATCTCTGGTTTTGAGCAATTTGATCATGATGTAGTTTTTCTTTTTTCCTCATGCTTGTGGTTTCTGAGCTTCTTGTATCTGAGAGTTTATAGTTTTCATGGGTTGGGGAAACTTTCAGCCATTACCACTTTACATATGTTTACTGTCTTTTTCTGTCTTTCTCCTGTTCTCCGGAGATCCGCTTACATGTATATTAGGCTGCTTGTAGTTGTTTCAAGGCCTACTGATGCTGTGCTCTTTTTTTCCTTGTCTTTTTTCTCTTTCGGTTTTGTTTTGGTTAGTTTCTATGACTATGTCTATAAATTTACTAAGGTTATTTTCTGCAGTGCTAATCTGCCTTTAACCCCATGCGGTATATTTATCATTTTAGGCATTGTAGATTTCACCTGAATACTTTTGATTGGGTCTTTCCTTAAATGTCTCATTTTTTTCACTTAACACATTTACTTGAGTTTTGTAGTCTCAGTGGACTTTATCTTCCTTAACCATTTGCTCTGAGAGTTGTATGAGTTTATTTATTCTCAGATTTTTTTTTTTTTTGTCTCACTATAATTCAACACTTGATTATGTTGTAAAAAATATATAGCTTCTTTACTGACTTACCTACATATAGACCCTTGTTCTTAGGCCATGTAGCACTTTTTTTCCAAAGTTAAAACACTTTTAAGACTAAATGTAATGCATCCTAATTTTATAAAATTTAAGCATAACTATGTCGAACCATTTGGTGTTGAATTAAGTAAATTTAAATATGATTTTGCTTTGATGCTTTATAGTTTACTTAAAGATATACTGAAGTATCTGAAAAGATGTTCAAAATAACTACCTCATAATTATGTATTCTGATGTGGCCTATGTTATTGACTCTATATGGCTAAAAGTACACTGGAGTTTTATATTTACGAAGCCTCAGCATACCCACAATAGGTCATTTGTGGGGGATTCTCTTATATGGGTAGAAGTCTGATTGTTTATTCTTTATCACACATCATATTCAGGAAGAAGAAACAAGACAGGCTGAGCCACTCCACATTACACATGCCCATACCAATCAGTCTAGAGAAGTATGAAAGGAGCTCTCCACACACTTTTGTGATAAGTGGGCAACAATCTCACTTTCAAATTCTTATTTCTCTATGAGAAACACAAAAGAGTGCTAAAAGATTGGTAGATTCCCTTATTATTTACAAGCCCTCACTACCCTAAGCAGTTGGAGTAAGGGGGCACCTACAGCTAGAATGTGGTGAATTAGCTGTTAAGTCTCATTCAAGCAGATTTTTTTCTGTAATTGGAAGTAGGTTTTCTTAAATCACCTCTCATTCATTATGAATAGTTCTGTGTTATAGCCAATTAAAATTCATTAGATCCATTGAGTTGTCTTTTTAGAGTACTTTAATTATGAAAACCAGTTTGAAATAAGCCCAGATATCAGACAGATGGTTAATTTATGTTTAAATAAATCCAAATTTAAAAAAATGAATAAAACTTTCTAAAGGTTATTTTAGTTGATTTCTTTATTTTAAATCTACTGTGAATGGTAACTAGCCTTCTTATTCAACAATGTCTAAATCTTGGAGATTTTAAAAAATCAAAATTACATATGGCTGATGTATGGAGGTCCTCTAGAAAAATATTCTGAAGTTGAAATTTATCTCTCAGTTCAACATACAGAAGAAAGAAATGCATTTTGGACATAGGACTTGCTAAAGACCAAAGTAGAGTTTAAGCTGTGTTTGTTGATCATTAATTCTATTGAAAGTGACCTGGAAGTGAGAGGTTTTCTCTTTTTTTGTACTTACTTATTAGTACATGATATATTAGCAACTAACTTATGGGATGAATGCTTTTCATTCACTGCATGGAGTGTAATATGATAGGAACTTTACAAGCTCATGAAAAGTAATGGCCCTTTTAGTTATTAATCTAATTTAGATTTGGTTAAAGTTGTAGAAATTGGAGTGACAGTTACAATATTCTCATGAAATACTAAAATGTAGAATCGAATATGCTCCATGATTTATTTGTATTCTGGAGATACCTTCCTAAAAATAAAATGAAAGCATAATTATTTGATTTGTCACCCCCCCCCTTTGCTTAGTTTTGTTAAATAAAGCTAAGTTTCACATACAAAGAGGTTAAGAGAAGTTAAATCTTTCTGCTGATTTTCCTCTATATTTTATAGGCGATCCCCTTAACAATATTAGTTTTAGACTTGATTACTAGAAAGATGATATAAACAGATGCAGAAGGTAAAATTGTAATCTTTCTATAACTTAACTTTTTACGAATTTTGTTTGTTTAAATTTATTTTTAAAATAAGGACAATAGCAATTTGTACATTTTCTTGTGTGCAAGGCACTGTTATTTGCATTAGGAATATCATAGAAAACAGAACATCCAAAAATCGCTGCTTTCATCAGGCTTGCATTTTAGAGCAGAAGGTAGCTAATAAGTGAAACATAGTATATTAGATGGTAATAATTACAATGGAAAAAACACTGTAGGTAGATAGGGTGTTTGGGAGAATGATCAGATTAGTTGTCCTGGAGAAAGAAACCTTTAAATGAAGAGTGAGGGGGGTGAGTGAGTGAAGCATGTGGTTTTATGGGAGCAAAGAATACTCCATACAGAGGGAATAGCCAAAGAAAGGCATTAAGATGGGATGATGTCTGGCATATTTGAGAAGTACTACAATCACCTGTGTGGCTGGAACTAAAGGATCGATAAAAGAAAGGTGTGGAGGTATAAGATTAGATCAGAGAGGAAGAATGATAGTGGTGGCAAGAAAGGTACATATTATGTTGGATCTTGGTAGTTCTTTTAAAATCCTTTGCCTTGAGTGAGATTGGAAGCCATTGGTGGGTTTTGAGCAGAGGAATGACATGAACTAACATTTTTACAGGACAGTACAACAGAAGCCTTGTTGAAAATGGTAGTCTGAGGGTGGGGGAAAGATGGAAGTAAGGAGACCAGTTGCTTCCAGGCTACTGGAGTAATCCAGGCAAGGGTTTATGCTGGTCTGGACCTGGCTGGTAGTAGCAGACGTGATTAGAAGTGTCTAACTTTTGGATATACAATTGATTGTTGGTATTTATGCTCTATAAAATTACTGTAAACACTAAATTAGCATTAACTGAGTACTGAATCATTGCCCATAGTGGACATAACATATAAGGGGTTAGGTAGACTCCTGTAAGCAGGGCCACATTTTTGATAGTTTTGAACAATACATCACCAATACACTAAATGATACATTGTTTTATGTGTGTTTCTGCTTAAAGACACTTAATTATATGTATTGTTGAATCATTAATATTGTACTCACAGTGTTATAACTCATGCCTAAAGCTATCTAACACACATTTTCTCTGTAAGGCTCATCACCCACATATTGAGCATATGGATATTAAATAGCACTTCAGCACTATGTCCAAGGCCTATTTTAAACAGCAAAATAATGAACAGAAAGCACAAAGAATGCAAAAAAATATGGAGCTAAATAGACTGCAAACAGGACAGTTTATACAGTATGAGAGCTGAAACAAAAAATCAGTGCAAAGCCTCTTTACACTTACATGATTCCAAATTCAAAATCACAACGTACAAAACTGGTAAGCATACAGTAAAAAGTTTTTCTCCTATTCATTACCCAGTTTTTTTCTCATTTGGGAATGTGTGTAACTTCTTTACTGCTCTGAGTGTGTGAATGTCTGTGGTTGAATTGCAAAGCAGTGTGTGTATTGATTTTTGGATTACAAATAAATGTTAGGCACTAGGAGGATTCAGAAATATGGAATCCATGAAAATGGAGGATCAACTGTATATTGAAAACAAAGCTTAAAGGATTTGCTGATGAATTGGATGTAGTGTGAGAGTAAGAAGTCAAGGATAATCCCAAAATTTTTGACCTGAGTAACTGAAAAATGACATTGTTATTAACTGAGATGGAGAAAAATATAGGAGGAACAGATTTGAAAGTGAAGATTAGGAGTTTAGTTTTGAGATTTTTATTAGACATCTAAGTGGAGATGTCAACTTTGTACTTGGATCTCTGGTTCTTGGAATTCCTTTGGAGAGGTCTGGGATAAAACTATAAATTCGAATGTTGCTATAAGATCTCATGACAATACCAGGGGTGTTAATTAAGATTGAAAAGAGACGGTTCTAAGACTGAGCCCAACACTGAGAAATCTGGTAAATGAGGAGGAAATTGTAAAGACCAAGATAAAAGGAAAATCTAAAGAATATATTATTCTGGAAGCCCAATGGGGGAAGAAATGATTTCAAGGAAGAACAAGTGACTAACTAGGTTGAGTATTGCTAAGACAGAAGATGAGGACTAAGATGTGGAGTTGGCAGAGCATAGGTTATTGATGACTTTGACAAGAACAGTTTCAGTGGAGCAGTAGGGGGAAAACCTAACTGGGGCAGGTTTAACAAAGAATGAGAGGAAACAAACCAGAGGTAACTAGTGTAGATGAATCTTCATGAGTTTTGCAGTAAAGAGAAAGAGAAAGATAGGAAAGTAACTAAGTAAGTAGATTCAAGGGAGGATATTTTAAGATCAGCAGCTATTATCACTTGTTTGCTGATGAAAATGCTCCAGTAGAAAAGGAAAAACTGATGATGCCGCAGAATGAAGGAAGAAATTGCTGGAGCACATATCCTTGAATGGGCGAGAGAGGATGTATCTAGCACCCAAGTAGAAGAATTGGTCTTAGCTAGAACAAGGACAATTTGTTCATAATAGTCTAAGAGAGAAGGCCAAATATACAGCCTTATACAATAAGACGATAAATTTGCTGGTGAGAGCTTCTGAAAGTTCTCTTAAATTGCTTATTTTTTAAAATGGGGTTCATGGATTGCCTTTTATATAAATCCAAATTCAAAATCACAAGGTACAACCAGTAAGCATACAGTGAAAAATTTTTCTCCTATCCATTACCCAATTTTTTTCTCTGGATAGAGTCTGTATGTATCCTGTAGCTTTTAAGCCACTTCCTTAAGGATATTTCTTAACTTTGCATACTGTGTATAATACATCATTAGGGGTTTGAGGTTAGCTGGTTATCCATGATAAGTAAACAGAGGCCTATCCACTCTCTCTTCTACATTATATCCTAACATGATGATTCTTTTGTGAGCCTCCCTTTTGATTTCCTTGTCAAGCATCTTTTAGGAAGAGACTGTGACTGGGGGTCCCTCACAGAACCTAGGACACTGTGGAATATGGATAAATATTTGAAGAAGGAATGCCCTTCATTTGTTGTAAATGTTGTTTTTCCACACACTTGACTAATCTTATAAAGTGAGAATGATAGAATGATAGGGTTATTTTTTTTTTTCACATTCTGGCTGTCTTTATTAATATTATTGATGGTGGAAAACCACCTTCTTTGAAACATACCTATTAAAACCAATTTTTTTTAAAAATCTGGGAAGTCAGTATTGCTATTTGAAGAATATTAAAAGAACAAATGATTGAAACTTTTTATATCAAAGCTAAATAATTTCATTTTTTTAAAGATTTCATGAATAGTCAGGTATTTTTGAATTTTGATCAAATTCTTCTCAGCTTTCTATTTTTAGCTTTTTATTTTGATATAATTTCAGAGCTATAGAAATATTGAAAGAATAATACAACAATTTCATGTATCCTTCACCTGTATTCCCCAGATATTATTTTACCATATTTGCTTTATGTTTTTTCCCTTCTCTGTATTTGAGAGAGGGAAACTAAACTGTCTTCTCTATTTTTTTGAAATGTTTTTGTCATTCACTTAACTCTTATTTTCTGGCTCATCTTATACTCTTCTTGCTGTAGGTCCTGCTGCATTTTTCTAAGGAACAGTTCCTTTAGTGGAAAATAGAATTTAGAAGCTAATATTTGGACACTGGATATGCTCATTGCTACTGGGGTGTCTTTGTTCTAGGTCTTTTCAAAGGACAGACATAGGAAACAACAAATATGCACACACATGTACTTTTGTACTTATTTCTATGTATTTATCAGTCTCTCTATATTAACATTGAAGACCTCACATACTTCCAGTTTCAATCAAACATCATAGAGTTCATTCTAGCTTTTCCTATTTGTGTATTTGCAACTTATTTCTGTGACAGTGAGGAACCTGGCTTTTATTATTCAGACTAATAGGTTATTTGATAAATCCTAAACTAACAAAATAATATCAAAACTGCTAACTCATGCCTCTGGGGAAAAAAAAACCCAACAACGATTGTTCATTATTTGTTTAGAACTTTTTTGGTCTTTAGTCTTTAGTCTTCCATTTATTTAGTCAAATATTGTTTTCCAAAGTTACTTAGATTGATTCTTTTCTTCCCCACTCCTGTTCACTGGAAATAGTTTGGTTCCTTTGTTTCTGTTGTATCCCATTTTAACTAGTTTTCCTATTGAGTTTTTGGTCTGTTATTTTTTTTCCTTAAAATTTTAAAATATATTAAAACAACTTTTTCTGTTATATATGGTTCATATTTTCTACTAGTTCATTGGCTGTCATTTGACTTTGATTATGATGTATTTTATTCCCCACAAATTATGATACTCTAGTAGTGATATTGCTGTGAGCAATAAACTGTCCCTGTCCCACAAGCCTTTGTATCTTCTTCCCACATTCACAAAATCGAGGCAGGCTAATTTGTTAGATTACAAATAGGATAAAAACCCCATATCTTTTAGTTCTTGACAAAGATTTATGTGTCCTTTTACCCATTTATTTTCACAATTTTATTTTTTTTTTGAGAATTTTTTTTTTTCAGATTTAATGTGTTTTATTGATTAAAATATTACATTTGTGCCCCTTTCCCTTCCCTCTGCTCCCCTCCACCCGGTGGCCCCCTCCCTCCAGTTGTCCCCCCCTTTTAGATTATGTCCATTAGTTGTGCTTACAGTTCCTCCCAACCTCTCTCCGTCTATTCCATTCCCTCCTACCATGATCCCCAATCCCTATATCATCTCCCTCCCTCTCCCCACTCCCCCTCCCTGTTGGCCTCCCCCCACTATGTTTCCCTTACCCACAGTTCCTTTTCCATTCTCGTTGCCTGTTTCGTTTGCCTTTGTTTCATCTCCCTAGCTTCTGTTTTTTAAACCAGTCCCTTTAACTTCTCATATAACAGTGGTTTGGATCTAATGAACTCTTTCAGTTTTATTTTGTCCTGGAAACACTTTCTCTGTCCTTCTATTCTGAATGACAATTTCGCTGGATAGAGTACTCGTGGTTGTAGGTTTTGGATTTTCATTACTTTGAATATTTCTTGCCAGTCCCTTCTTGTCTGTAGGGTTTCCCTTGAGAAGTCAGCTGATAGTCTAATTGGGACCCCTTTGTACATAATTCTTTTCTTCTCTCTTGCTGCTTTTAAGATTCTCTCTTTATCTTTAATTTTTGACATTTTGATTATAATGTGTCTTGGAGTGGTTCTCCCTGGGTCCAGTCTCTTGGGAACTCTCCTTGCTTCCTGGATCTGCAAGTCTATTCCCTTCCCCAAGTCTGGGAAGTTCTCCTTTATTATATTTTCACTCAATTTTTCAAGTTCTAGTTCATCTTCCTCATTCTCTGGCAAACCAATGATTCTTATGTTGGGCCTTTTATAGCTGTCCCAGAGGTTTTTGATCCTCTCATTGTTGCTTGCCATTTCCTCTCGCTGCATTGGTTGACTGCTTGTTCCTTCTCCATATTCCAGTTTGTTGAAATGGACTCTGGATTCCTCACCATCTGTCTCGTATGTGGTTTTGTTCCTTTCGTTATGAAAGTTTTTCGCTTCTTTCATATCTTTTTCCTGCTCTTTTGTGAATTCTATAAGCCACCTGATGACAGTGGCCCAGAACTGAGCCTCTGACAGGTTTCTTATCTGTTCATCTGTCAGGTTCTCTATCTGCTGCCTGGTGAGTTGTGTTACCGGGATCTCTATAGTTGCCTGCCTCATTTTGACAGATGCGTTTTGTTTTCCTGGGCTGGCTGTCGGGGGCAGGGGGCAGTGCCTGCGTACGCGTCACAAATCAGCGACCGGCTGGCGCCTGCCTGTCCGCGACCTATTTCGCCGCCCTGTGGTGCTTTCTGTGGGGGCGGGGGTCCAAGATGGATTCACACAGTTATTCAGCGAGGAGACCGGGATCCGTCCTCCCGCCCCCCTGGGCCTCACTGTTCAAGGCGATGCTGCGGCTGCTCCCCAGCGCCCGGAGTCGCGCAAGCCAGGGGCTTGATTGGAGTCGCGCACGCCAGGGGCTTGATTACCTCCAGGATTTTTCGCCGCCCCGCCCAGCCGCTCCGCAAACAGCTTTGCCTTCTTTAACTCTTACCTGCCCAAATGGCACCGCTGGTTTATAACTTCATATGTTGGGCTTCCGTGTAGCTTTATTTTCTGGAATTTCTAGTTATCCTTTGTTTTAAAGTAGTTGTATTCCACTATAGTTGTAGAGGGAGACCTAGCGTGTCCGTCTAAGCCTCCATCTTGGCCGGAAGTCCTATTTTCACAATTTTTTATGAAGGATTTTAAGTTTTCCTTTCTTGCTTGTATTTTCCCTTCACAGTTTCCAAAATTTATTCATTTTAAACATTTTTGCCTCTAAAGTTTTACCTTTCTAAGACTACTTCCCTTACCTTTCACACGCACTTTTAAATCCTTTTCTTGTAGTTAGTTCTGTAACCTAACCCTTACACTTTTATTTATCTATTTATTTAGTATTTTCACATGTAGACTTCATTTTCTTTTTTTTTTAAGTATATTTTATTGATTACGTTGTTTCAGTAGTCCCAATTTTTTCCCCCTTTGCTCCACTCTGCCCAGTAACCCCCTTCCCTCCAGCAATCCCATCCCCCCTTAGTTCATGTCCATGGGTCGTGCATATAAGTCCTTTGGCTTCACCCTTTCCTATATTATTCTCAACTTCCCCCTGTCTATTTTGTACCAACCAATTATGCTTCTTAATTCCTGCACCATTTCCTCATTTCTCCCTCTTCCCCCTCCAAATGATCCCCATACTATGATTCTGTTCCTATTCTGGTTTGCTTAGTTGGATTTTGTTTTTTTAGATTCAGTCGTTGATAGTTGTGAGTTTGTTGTGATTTTATGTTCATAATTTTGATCTTCTTTTTCTTAAGTAAGTCCCTTTGACATTTCACATAATAATGGCTTGGTGATGATGAGCTCTTTTAGCTTTACTTTGTCTGGGAAGCACTTCATCTGCCCTTCCATTCTAAATGATAGCTTTACTGGATAGAGTGATCTTGGTTGTGGGTCCTTGCTTTTCATTACCTTGAATACTTCTTGCCAGTCCCTTCTTGCCTGCAAAGTTTCTTTTGAGAAATCAGCTGATAGTCTTATAGGCACCCCTTTGTAGGTAACTCTCTGATTTTCTCTTGCTGCTTTTAAGATTCTCTCTACCTTGAACCTTTGGCATTTTAACTATGATATGGCTTGGTGTAGTCCTTTTTGGGTCTAGCTTGTTTGGGACTCTCTGTGCTTCCTGGACTTGTATGTCTATTTCCTTCACCAAATATGGGGAGTTTTTCTTCATTATTTTCTCACATAAGCTTTCAATTTCTTGCTCTTCCTCTTCTCCTTCTGGCACCCCTATGGTTCAGATATTGGCACGTTTAAAGTTGTCCCTGAGGTTCCTAAGCCTCTCCTCATTTTTTTCAATTCTCGTTTCCTCATTCTGTACTGGTTGACTGATTTTTTCTTCCTTATATTCCAAATCATTGATTTGAACCCTGGTTACCTTTCCTTCACCATTGGTTTTGTGTGGATTTTCCTTTGTTTCATTTAGCGTAGCCTTCCCTTCTTCCCTTATGCAATTTGCCATACTTAAACATATCTGTGAACATCTTTATCACCAGTGTTTTGAACTCTTCTGGCTATCTCCTCGTCTGTTAGGTTGGCTATCTCCTCGTCACTTAGTTCTCCCACTGGAACCTTGATCTGTTCCCCCTTTTGGGCCATACTTCTCTGTCTCCTCATCTTGACAGGCTCTTGTGTTTATTTGCCTCTCTGTCTTAGGCAGAGCTGTCGCTCCTGTTACATTGTAAGGGGCAGAGCCTTAGGTATTTGTCAGTACAGGGTGACCAGTTTCACCATGTTGTGGCACTTTGTGTGGGGGAGAGGTCTGAGAGGGAACAATGTCACTTGCTCAGCACTCGCCCCTTTTCCAGGCACTTCTCCCACTTCGTATGAGGACTGGTGCTTCTCTAGCTATTGCCCTGGCTGTCGTTTCCAGAGTGGGTGGGTCTGTAGACGTTCTAGGACCATGGGGGCCCTCTAAACAAGCAGACTCTGCTGAGAGACTGGCAGTTTCTTCCTCTGCCCCAACCCCCACTCATTTGCACAGTCAGAAGCAATGAGGCTTTATTTTCCCCAGTGCTGGGACCACGAGCTGCGTGGTCTGGTCTGGTGCTGGGAACACTCCCTAGGTGTCCCTCCCAACTTTTTAAAACATATGACTGTGCTTTCCACCAGCCTGCTGCCGCTGCCATCACACCATGTATTCTCCACCCTGGCTCTGGCCCTCCTACCTGTCTGGATGAGTATTTCTTCTTTATATCTTTGTTTGTTGGACTTCCATGCAGCTCGATTATCTGGAACTTCTGGTTGTCTCTAGTTTTGAGGTAGTTGTATTCCTTCTTAGTTGTGGAGGGAGACGCAGTGTGTCTGTGTAGTTCTGCATCATGGCTGGAAGTCCAGACTTCATTTTCTGTTGGTGGTTTTAGATCCATCTTAAGCAAACTGCTAGTTCTCTTCACTCTTTGGACATTTTTTAAAAAGAACAGTTCTTGGTGTCTATGAAGGCTTAAGTGAAAGGGTTGAGAAATCATTTGCAAAGATTTGATGTTTATTTTTTTATTCATGGACAATTTAAAATTTGGACATTCTCTGCTTATTAGTTATGCTGAGAGAACGAGTTTTATTTGTTTTTCATCCTTTTTTAACATTATTTTGGATGACATGTGGGATATTCAGAATCATTTGCTGCCCCTATCTCAGCCACTTGGAATACCCCAGTCACAGATATGTTATATTATAGAATATAGATTTGAATATAGTATGTCACCCAATTTATAGGTTAGTAAAAGACTATATGTCAATTGAATCTAGTAATAACTAAGTGCATGAAAGTGATGTTGCACAGAGTTAGAGAGCTTGATCTTTAAAGGTATTTTATGTTTAATTTTAAAATAAAATACTGTTATTTTAGTTTCCTGAACAGTTTAAAACCAATACTACATGAATAATAAATATTTCTTGATTAATATAGCAAATATTCTTATACTAAGAAATTAAAAGTAGCAAAGAAAGACTACGTCTATTGCATTTATAGAATGCTTTATAGAAGTACTTGATCAAAAGGTTTTTTCAGCTCTCTGAATCCAATGTCTTCTTTAGCCTTTGCTGTTAACTGTGCATTTTGACAATTTTCTGCCATTTGATCGCCCTCACAATCCAGCAGGTAACTTAACTTCTGGGTTTAAAATTAGAAGCTAAAATTTAGATGAAATGACTTGCCTGGGTTGCACAGGTAATCAATCAGAAGAGAAGCTGAGACAAAAACTGCTTCTTGTTATTGTCAAGAACAGCACTGAGTAAGATAGGCAGGTCCTGCATTGTTCCCACATATTTTAGTTGAATTTTAACTTCCATGTAGAAGAGAAATATGTAAACATTTGCCCCAAGTAACTCATAAGTTAAGACAAATTTCTGTTCATTTTCTTCTTTCTTAGATTAGTAAGTAGAAACTGTGTATTTGAGGAGGAATGTTTGAAAGATAGGAATAATGTAAGATAGTAAATGTTTCATTATTCAAATCAGAGTTTACTTGCTGGCACTTTATTTTTATAAAACAGTCACTTCTCATTTATTATCAGGAATCTTTCCATCATAATATTTAAAAAAAGGTAAACACTATGGAAGTTTATAATAAAAAAAAAGTTGACATTCTAGACTTGCTCAATGAGTACTCTAGCTTGTCTCTTATGAATGTCAAACTTACATAATTGAGTTTTGCTAGCCTCATAATATTGTTTATGGCATGACATGTTGTATACCCAGTGTTATTACAGACATTAAACAGATTTGTCAACAAGTGGTGACAAAGAATTAGAATTTAATCTTGTAAATTTCGTTATGTAGAGAAGGAAAAATTGGATGGTTTACTCCCTGTTAATTGAAACACAGAACAACTCCATGCCCTGCTCAGTGCCTCTCATTAAAAAACAAAACAAAATAAAACAAAAGCATACATCAACAGAGGTATAATTCTGTGTCACTAAGAATTTATTCACATTGTATGCTTTTTGTTAATTTCAGCTCAAATTTAGTTATTTAAAAGTTAAGAATGTATAATAGTGTTCTGAGATATTCTAAGCCAAAAAGCTTACGTGTTTAGTTATATTAGGTAGCTTTTTGTCGTACATTTTGTTAAATGAATGGAATTTTTATAGCTTTATTTGTAATTTTGATTCTCACAAAGTATTACTATTTCTTGAATTTACTTATATAGTCTCAATAGAACCCTAAATACTTATTTTAAAATGAATCAGGAAAAAATACAATAAAATTTCTACTACCAAGTGACATGTTTTTTTTTTTTTTTCCTACAAGGGAGGAAGAATGGCAGGGTAATATAGATAGAGCAATTAATTGATCATGTGAATGTACCAAGTACACCTTATATAACCAAATGCACAAGTGTATCTGAGCTGTGGAGTACAAAAACAACCCCCCCCAAATTCCTATGAAAACATACCCCCAAATTCAGTTTTAAGTCCAGTGCTCTTTTTAAAGAATTTATTATCATTATTTTAGTGTAATAGAATCAGCCTTGGATGTTTTCAAAGGCATTTAAAATTTTTTTCTAAATTATGTTGATGACCACTGATAATTAGATTTGGCTATAATAGTCTTCTTCATCTTGTCATACACTGTGTCTGATAAAAAAGGAATCTGGGAACTTCTTAACTTTTCTAATGTTATTTTGGGTTATAAAATCTTAGCAAGCTGAGTGTTACATATTCAGTGAATCATTCTGCACCAGCTAGAAAGACAGATGGGTAGTCTGCGGTTTAAAAATCTGTGCAAATTGGAGGACAGGTGGATGGTTTAAATGTTTTAAATGTCTCCATGAAAATGTTTCTATGCTGAGTGTGACTCCTGAAGTTATATACTAAAAAATCCAATTAGTAATTAGGAATAGTAGGGTTTATATAAAAAGTAATATTTAAAAAAGTAACAAACTATAGAATTCATTGGATTCACTGGTTATACTTTTTAAACTTGTAAAAAAAATTTAATAAATTAGAACACAATACTGAAATATTTTTGCCTGGTATATGCTTGCCTTATTGTCTTATTGTGAACATTTGGACTCCAGAAAACTTTTTTATTATTTGGCATCGGTTTATCTGCATAATTGCAATGATCTTTTGGACTGGCTGCTGTCAGAATTTGTCAAATTTCAAGTAACACAAAGTTAAAGTAGCTTAAAAATGATTAAGGAAAAAAAACCCCAAACCTCCACCACCAAAGACAAACAAACAGACAAAACAAAACTGCACCCTCTGAAGGGCCTTAGAAAGGACTTCGGCAGCTTCTGAAGTAGGTGTCCAGGGACTTTCACTCCTTTTCAGGCAATAATGTGCCTTAGCTCCTAGCCAAGGACTGGTTTCCTGTAGTAACTGAACAGTGCAGGGAGGTGTTCATGAGAATGTTAAAAGTCATTTGTGGTCAGTATTATTGAAGTGATTTATTAATCACTAAATTAAAAAAATCACTAGTGTCATTTAGAGCAAGATAAAACCTCTCTAGTAATTTATATTAACTGAGGCAATAAACTTTACTGGTTTCAGAATGAACATTAAAAATTTCAAAATTAAAATATAATAGAATTTTTAAAAAATAACAGAGTATTCTTTATGTAGCAAGGGGGAGAATTATTTCATGAATTCTTATTTCAGTTATATATTAAAAAATTTGTATGATTATTTACTGGTTAATGAAATAAAATATATTATCCAAATATATTATCCTGTGGGTCATTTGTAGTCCAAAAGTAAGAAAACTTCCTTCTTTAGTCGTTAATGTTATTTTTTTCTGATTCCTTCAGATAGAACTGAATTAATATATTTTCTCCTATCCTCCCACTCTAGTATTAGACCCTCTTTCCATTCAGCAGTGAGAGGGGTTAGGAAAGATACTCTTATAATAAAGTTAAATAAGATATCTAGGGCAACATTTTGTGAATAACTTGAACAATTATTAACATCAACATGTGTAAGGACCCAGCTAATGAGCAGAGCTAGAGATTTATGATCTGTAAAATAATTATGTGCAGTTCTCTAAAAGTGAGTGGTAGTTCTAGCACTTGGAAGCACTAGAATTTGTTTGTAGTAGTGACTTACCAGTCTGCTAGACAGGTTTGTTTCACCAGCTGGATGTAGTTATTATAGCTTAGAATTAGACAGGTGATGAGGAAATCAGGGGAATTTTCTGTTGTTCTGCCTGGGCATGGTTTAAGGGTCTGAGGTATTCTCTCTCTGCAAAAACCCTGACTTTTTCTTTGCTTTTGGCCCTGGGGAATGTTTTTCTGATCTCTATCCATAGGGAATGCTCAAATAGGTGCTGAGCCTAAAGAGAGTGGCAGCAGAGGAGAGCCTCTGGCGTCAGAAATTCTCAACATTAGATTTATTTTGGGGAGAGGATTCATTTGGAGGACTCACCTTGGAAAGAGGACAAAAGTTAATAAAGATTTTCAGAGGTGTATTCCCTAAATGTAATTTATTGGCAAGAAGTACTTGTTTGCTTTACATCAAAATTAAACATCTACCTAAAAATTGTATTTATTTATATTGTTAGTCTATAAATATTTTCTGAATGATTTTAGTAAAGGAACCACAAATAGTTTTAGTTCATAATATTATCATTATCTCCTAGACTTGTCTCACATTAAGTCTAAAATTTCTCTGCTTGATTTTCATGTCATTCACAACCTAAAATTGCCCTACTTATACAGACATATTTTCTTCACTTCCTCAAAACTTGCTCTCTTCAAACTTACCTCTTTGCCTGCCTATGTATCTTTGCTTATTCTTTCTATGTTTTCACTTAGTAGTCCAAATCACCACACCATGGGCTTTATGTCAAGGACTCTGCTTTGACAAATACTGAATTTCCAGTGTCACAATTCCTGGTGGTGATCAGTTAATAATATTCATTGAATGAAAGGAAAGAAGAAAGGAAGAAAAAAAGGGTGAGAGGGGAGAACTATTGTCTATTCTACCTTTCTTATACCTTTCCAGACTTGTCTCATGTTTTAAGGTCTGTTTTCTCCACAAAGTGTTCTCTGACTTCCCTTGTCTTTGTTGATATCTCAGACACAGATTTTAAAATTTAACATTATTTACAAACTTTCTTGTTTTCTTGGTGATATAATTTTGTGTGCACTCTTGTTCCAATTTGGTGTAAACTGCTTGAACATGAGAAGAATCATATATCTGTGTAATTTTTTAAAAAAATTGTCCATTATTCTTCATTCATCAAACATTTACTGCAATGAATGCCTCCTTCGGAGCAGCCTCAGTGTAAACTGTTGGTAAATAAATAGTACTTTGCATAGAGTTAAGCACATAGTATATGTTCAATAAATTTTTGATTATCCATAAAATGTGTTAAGTAACATAAAATAATGGTGATTCAGTTTGCACACAGAGAAGATAAAACTTTTATTATCTGTTTTATAACTTCAATGATTTCTTCAGGGAAAGAAACTGAAAAGGCCAAGGAACGTTACGACAAAGCCACAATGAAGCTTCATGTGCTGCATAATCAGTATGTATTGGCATTGAAAGGGGCCCAGCTTCATCAGAGTCAGTATTATGACACCACACTTCCTCTGCTTCTGGACTCCTTACAAAAGATGCAAGAAGAAATGATAAAAGCACTGTAAGTCACATTTCATATTTGACATAAAATCCCATTGTAAAGTGATTTTCCTTATTGATCCAGACCGATAGGTGTTTCAGATCTGTTTTACCTTGATTCTTCTTGATTTTCACTTCTGGGATCCCTTTAATTTATGCTTATTTCCTAAACCTTCTGGCCAAGAATTGCCCTTTTTTTTTTTTGTATGTTTTTTTGTTTTGCTCTGATTAGCTGAAATTTATATGAAATCTGTTCATTAGTTGACAAGTGTCAAGTGGATATCTGTCTCCATAGGATTGAGTATTTAAGTTTTAACTCACAGAAAAGCCTGAAGGAAAGAATTTTTTTTTTTAATGTTTTTTATTGATTATATTGTTACAACAGTTCCAATTTTCTCCCCCTTGTTCCCCTCCCCCCAGCACCCCCCTCCCCCAGCAATCCCCCCCAAGTCCATACCCCTGGTTCGTAAAAATTAACTATCCCCCCCTTCTCAAATATTAGGACCCTTTGTAATCTTGTAAAGGACAATGGGCGAAGGTCTCAAGCTCCTCTAGCTGCTTCAAGCTGGACATGGTCGTCGTCCTACCTACCCTTGGGTCCAGAAAACCCTAATAAGAGTGGGGGTGTGGAGGGGAGGGTGGCCTTCCCACATGGGGAAGGATCGTGCAGACTCCAGGTCAGTTGGCTGCCTCCGGTCAACGGCGTGCTTGGTTCAACAGGCTGGTGTCCTTGTTGTGTTCTGAGGGCAACAGATTTGGCGAAAAGGGTTAAAAGACATCATTCAATCCATAACTACTAGATGACAAAAGGCAGGGATTAATTTTTCAATGTTCCATATTAGGGGAAAAAAAGTTTCTTTGTAAGAAGGTGTGCTAGGCACATCTCGCCTGTCCAAAACCCTTTTGCCCATTATACTTAGTTTGGGCTGAGGTAAATAGTTTAGGTTTTTCCCCCTCTCAGACCTCTGGGCCCTTTCTGTCCAAGCCATTAGGATAGAAAAGAGAAACCCGTTTTAAAGTGAAGCCCACAGACCACCCCATTCTTCCCCAACCCAGCCATTTAGTTCAGCCAAACCGTTGAGTCTCAGGAGGCAGCGCTGCAGATAGGATTAAGTGAGGCTTAGGCGTACAGATAATCACTCAGGTAATGCGATCATAGGCTTATGTCCTTTGAAAACAAAAAACCCGTGTTAATTTATGTAACATAACCCGCAAACAAGTCTCTAAATCTGGAGAAGAAACTTTTAAGACGGTTAGTTGCCCTGTTTTATACTCTACTACTGATCATTGTGATTTTCCTTGAATAATAATCTTTCTCCCTAAGGTTACCCTCCTTGTCTTTAAAGGGACTACATTAAGTCCATTTTTAATTTAACCTGTTCGTTTGCATAAACATAACAAGAGCAGCAAATGATCACTTATGATCTTTAGTTCTGCTTTGCTGGAACTTACCCAAGGAATATTTGGGGTGACCTTCAGTCTGTTCTTCAGGGCACAGAAGCTGTGCCACATATCTGGTATTCATCCTTGCCTGTACACACCTGTTTTTTCCAAGTCTTTCTGGTCTTTCCTTGTGCCTTAAGGTCCCTTCTAGCCATCTTTCAGGAAAACAACCTTCGTTCCTTCCCTGGAAAGATTGCCGTGGACCGCACAACCAACCATGGTACCAGGCCTTTTATCTCACGGGCTTTTATTACCTTTGAAAGTCATTCCCAGTTCCTCAGGGCTTTCTGGTAACAATCTGAGCCCAAGTATGTTTCCTTTAGGCTTGACATTCCAGTCAAAGACTTGGTCAAAAAAAAAAAAAAAAAAACAAAAAAAACAGAACCTCTGTTGACAACTGGTCTTATTAGTTCTATGCAAAGGAACTTATGTCATTACTTACTTGTTTAGAATGCCAAACTCTGGAGGGATCAAATAGGGAGAAAAATATACAACATGAAGGAAAATCTTTGTCCTAATATTCACTGAACTGGCATTTCCATTCTTCATATTTTCATTTTTCCCCCACTAAAAAATTTTGATTTGTTTTTCCATTACAGTTGTCTCACTTTTTTAGCCCTCTTGTTTCCCTGCACCCTGTCCCTCCCCTCCCCCACATTTAGTCCCCATTCAGTTGCACCTGTCTGTGGGTCATTCATATATATATATATTTTTTAACTTGACCCATCCCCTTACACCTTTCTTTTCCTCCCCCCCGCCCCCCTTGTTACTGTTAGTCTACTTCTTGTTTACATACCTCTGGTTCAATTTTGCTCATTTGTTTGTGTTGTTCATTAGTTTCCTGTAATAGGTGACAGCATAAGGTATTTTTCTTTTGTTGCCTGGCTTATTTCACTAAGCATAATTTTCTCTAGTTCCATCCATGTTGTTGCAAATGGTAGAAGTTCCTTCTTTCTTTCTGCTACATAGAATTCCATTGTGTAAATGTACCACAGTTTTTTGATCCACTCATCTACAGATGGGCACTTAGGTTGTTTCCAGCACTTGGCTATTGTAAATAGTGCTGCTGAAAGAATTTTTTGAAGGTTTATCTGCCGTCTTCTTGTAGCATGAGATTAAAATCAATACATTTATTAAAATTCTACTGTGTGTTAAGCACATTGAATATGAAAATGAGGAGGTCACAGTTTTTGCCTTCAAGGAGCTAATAACAATATACTTTGGTGTAAATGCACATGTGTAACATACATATCAATTCATGACAACAGAGGAAGATAAGTCACCATTTAGTAGACTCCATTTCCCTTATTAGCTTGTTTAGATGATCCCCCATTTTCCCCACTAGAAGATAAACAAAATGATTTATAGTCAACTGAAATATGTAAACTTTTAAGGTTGTTGATAAAATAGTGAAATGCCTATTTAAAATATTTATAAATTTAGTTATGTCTACCTTAAATTATATATTGTTGATTCAGAAATATTTTCCTGTTTTTCAAACTCTTCACATGAATCTTCAGTAATAGTATCATTATTGCCACCAGAATATTTTTTTGAGATATATAATGGTTTTCCACAGCATATTTTACTTCCTAAAAAATTGCTTCACATTTCGTATTTAAAAAATTCAAGCATGGTGATATCACTGAAATTGAATCTCTTGTCACAGGTATTCATACAATATTAGGAGACTTCATCTCCCCCCGCCCTATTTGCTTTAAAGATGAATTTTAATGATCTCCACATCATAATGATTTACTATATTGCTTTATAAGAGTTATTCTAGACAGGCTTATTTACATTTATATTATTCAGTTCTTTGAATTGTTAGATCATGACACCAATGATATTTACCAAATCACCATTAAATTTCTCTGTCCTGCCCAGCCCTTTAAAAAAATGTGTCTGTCCAGTGATTTCTGTAATCATTCCAAACTAGCATTGCTTAAAGCAGTTTAACTCTAATTTTTTTTATCCAAACATTATTTTACTATTTAAAAAGGTAACTGAGAGAATAGTTCATAATAAGAGAAATTTTGTAATGATTTTGGAAAATAAAAACAAACAATGCTTTATATTTATTTAGGCTTATGCAGGATAA
Organism: Furipterus horrens; assembly: GCF_987537825.1. Classification (NCBI taxonomy): domain Eukaryota; kingdom Metazoa; phylum Chordata; class Mammalia; order Chiroptera; family Furipteridae; genus Furipterus; species Furipterus horrens. The sequence goes on from NW_028327175.1 coordinate 74,789,748, forward strand.
GCTTGTCTGTCTGCACTTGTTGTTGAGGCCAATAATGAGCAATGGTTTAGCATTCTTAAGTTGGGATTAGCTCTTTGTGACAGAGTAGTTTTTCCATTTACATTAATTAGGTAACGCTAAAAAAATTTATGACATTTTTGCTACTGATTGGAGGCCAGGAGAAGAGATCTAGATGTCATTGAAAGTGAAGAGCAGAGGCCCAGAAGCAAGGGAAGAACTGAGTGAGAGGGCTTGTGAGGAAGAGGCAGGTACTAGAAAGAAACATTAGAGAGACAGTTGTGGGTCCACAGTTTCATGTTATGGAATCCAACATTTCTATGATAATGTTGAAAAATAGAAAGTTATCAATACTCACCTTACATTTAAACATCTCAGATACAGGTTGGAAATGGTAATGCCTTATTCTAGATAATTGGCAGTTATTATATTTTATCAAATGTAAATTGCTAATTTGTACATTTGTGTAATCCCTTCACTTTACTATTCAAATAAGTGGAAATAGGTGGTACATAAAACCACCATCTATAAATATTGATATTATATTTCTTATGATTATTGTTGTGAATCCTTTTTGGTTCTCTATTTTCTTGATAAACTTAAAAATGTTGTATATTTTATTTGTGTTTTCAGAAAAGGCATATTTGATGAATACAGCCAGATAACTAGTCTTGTTACCGAGGAAATCGTAAATGTCCATAAAGAGATTCAAATGTCGGTTGAGCAGATAGACCCTAGCACAGAATACAATAATTTTATAGATGTTCACAGGTATGTATGATATTTTCATTCTTCTTTCAGTATTGATGACAGTATTATTTTTTTCTATCATATAATATTTAATCAAATTAAAATAAGAAATGTTGAAGTGCTTGTTAGGAGATATTTCAGATTAATTTGTTTCCTTTATCTATTTTCAAAATCTTTTCTCCATGAAGATAACTGTTTATACAATGATCTTTAAAAATTTATCAGTTGTCTCTACATCATTTCTTAAGCCCATATTTAATCCATGAAATTATATATTTTTAACATTACTATAGTAATACTATGACTTTGTATATTAAGCTTTATAATGTACCAATTACTTTTCTGTACATTCATCATCTTATTTTATACTCACTGCCACTGTGTCAAGAATAAAACCATTTAACCTCCACATTCTATAAATGAGGAGATTAAGGCTAAAATTACATGACTAGGTCTTGGAGGCCTAGGGTGTAATTTGATTTATTCTATTTATGTTTACTCTATTTTGTTAATATAATTTTTCATGAGAAAAAATATTCTGCCTTTGGTGTGTACTAAGATAAATTAGGATATTCATATTGATCAAAATTATTTGGCATGCTTTACTAGAACATCAACTGCTAAAGAGCAAGAAATTGAGTTTGATACTTCCTTACTAGAAGAAAATGAAAATCTTCAGGCAAATGAGATTATGTGGAATAATTTAACAGCAGAAAGTTTGCAAGTAATGTAAGTATTTGGAAAGCCTGAACTACTTAAATATTAGCATTTTTAAAATATTTATACTTGCACATTCTGAGATTTAAAATTTCAATTTTTATTTTTTTCCAAGTAATGAAAAGTAAATTAAAAATAATTTGATTGTTGTTTTGTCAGAATGAAGTGTTTTGAGAACTATGTTAACTTTTAGTAATTATCCACTATTTAATTTTGGTGATTCTGAAAATCAAAATTCTATGTGATGTTTTTATTTAGTTATTGCTAATATCTTTTATTGGAACAATGCTTTATTCTTTTCAAAATTTATTTTCTTAAACCAGTTTTATCATCAGAACTTATTGGCAGAACCATTTTGGAAATGAGGATGTGAGTGTTATTGATAAGAGACTCATAGATGTCAGCAGCATTTTGTACAAAAAATTTGACTTGTAATTGAGTTATTTTAAGGCAGGGATGTCTTCTATTAAAGGCGAGCAAATTAATTCCTTTTTCACTTTATTGTTGCTGTTTTATACAATTTTAGGAGTTTTGAGAAATGTTAATGTGTATTTTAGTCTTTTAAAAGTATTAAAGACTATTATAGTACATTTTTAAATTTGGAAAATATAATTAAGTCATTCTACTTTTAAATATTTAACTTGTCTTTTGGTTTTTTTCAGGAAACATATCTATTAATAAGTACTGTATGTACTAATTTCTGTGTCAAACCACAACTAGAAATGATTATGCACCCGTTTTCTTAGGATGTTATGTTATCTGACCTGTTGGAAGTTTACCTCAAAAGAATTCAGCCAGAAGTCCCCATCTAATATAATTAAGCGATCTCCTTTGTATTGTTCAGTAATGGTGTTATAGATAAGTAATTGAATGGTAGGATCCAGGGACTAGATCTTAGAAAAGGGTAACATATCTTTAAAGTTGGTCTGATGGGATTGAGGAAATTTATCAATGCTTGTTGAATCACCTACAGAAGAGGAAGGCTTAATAATTATGGTGGATTGATTGTAGATGAGAAGAATGGAGGCATGAGAGTACCCTGCATTAGACGGTTTATCCTGGCAATCATACTGGGATCCTTTAAGCTGTTCCCCAAGTTTTGAGGCACTTCACAGTAGTTTCATTTTGGTTTTAGATATACTATTACAATGTCAGTTATGTCTAAACCAGTGGTTCTCACCCTGGGTAAATTTTGTCCCCTTGGGAAATTTGACAATACTGTATCTGGAGACATTTTTGTTTATCAAGTGGGAAGGTGTTACTGGGATCTAGTGGGTAGAAGCCATGGGTGCTGCTGAACATCCTGCAGTCACAGGACAGCCTCCTACAACACAGAATTATCTGGTGAAATATGGCAACAGTGTCGAGGCTGAGAAACTCTGCTCTAAACAATAGACTTGAATGTATGGCACAAAATGGCCTGTAGAGTTTGTCAGTTCTTGTGCTGTGACAAATTCCATTTGTTAATTTCTGTGCTGCTTAGTGAAGGAATTACTCATGTTTTTAAAAATTATTACATTGCTCCCAAATCATTCTTTCATCAAAAATACATTTACTGTGTATTTAAGGTTGCAAGGGTTAATAATTTCAAGGTTACACTAAAATTGATCAATTTATTTTAATAAACACCAAGAAAGAATTAGCATATAATTATTAGAGTGTAATATGGTAAACTTAAAAATAGCTATATGTTATAAGCTTACGTAAAATAAGAGATTTTGTAACCAAAGATGAATTTGTTTTATTGCTTCTCAGGGTATAATGAGAGCAAGACTAATTATGCTCATAAATCATTATTTTAGTTCTGATAAAATAATGAACAAAAATGTAATAAACTAAAGATAATAGATCTTTGGTAATGTGATAGAAAATTTACTTACACCTGACTGAGGCAAAACTTAAGCTATATTTCATTGAATAGCATCTAAATTCAGGATATGAGTTTAAGATTAGGTTTTCCTTGAGAATTTTATTCTAAGAATCAAGATAATCTAAGGTAATTTCATACACACACACACACACACACACACACACACACACGAATATATACAGGAGTGGAGCAAAAGGAGGTTTACAGTTGTTTGTGTGGAAAATAATATAATAATGAATAACTAATTATACAAGAATCATTCAGTTTCATGTACTCACAAATGTAAAGCTACTTTTGCACCACCCTGTATGTTTGTATATATGTAAACTGTATCTTGAAATGGAGGTGAATGGGTAGGATGAGTAGGGAAGCATGTTGGGGCTAATATTTAACATAATGTTAAATAAATGTGGTTTTATTTCTCGTCTCTTTATATATTTTTTGTTAGCATGACTCTCCAGAATATTAGTTATTTTTCATTCCATTGTGTCAGTTCCTTTTACTAAGCATTTGTTTCTGAATCACATTGCTTTAAATAGTTTTAGAGTAGAACACTCTTAAAAGCTCTATTTGAAAATGCTAATATTTTATGGTCTGTGCTTCCCTGTATTCTGCATTTTTCCTTAGCCCTTTTAAGAGCTCTAATGCATTAATATCAAATGATATTAAGGAAAACATCAGAAACATTTTTCTTTTTATTTTTCATTCCTTTGTTTAAGAGGTTGGCGCCCTGTCCATTGTGAAAGGTTACATTAGTTTGGAAGCAAAAATCATTAATTTGGGAGTTGTGGAGAATTTTTCTCTAAATAGGAGTCATACTGGCAATCTGCCAGACTGCTGATTAGTGTGACTACAAAACAGAGAAAATTGGACCTCATTTCTCTTGGACTCTTCAAAATTTTGGCTAGATGTCAGATGTTGTGAATGATTAATTAACATCTTGAGTGAGTGAGTGAATGAAGACTTTTATGAAGATACTTCAGGGAGTTTCTGAATAGGGATCTCATATCTGGCTTCATATCAGGGTCATTTAAGGAGGTATAAAAAAATGATGATGCCTGGGACCCAACCCAAAGCAACTAAATCAGATTTTTTGAGGGTAAGATAAGGCATTGGAATTTATGCTAAACATTCCACATGATTTTAATGTGCAGACAGGATTGAAAATTTCTACCATAAGCCCATTAAAATTGTTTGTAGGAATGTGTATGTTACTTTCTGGGGGGGAAGTCTCTGCAGATTTTTAGAGGGCTTCATGACCCAAAATGGGTAAGGACTACTACTTACTTGAATATCTATATTTTATATTTAAAGAATTTCTTTTTGTTAAATGTTTCTAATGAACTTATATTCCTCAAATTGTATAGAATTATTGGGGAAAACTAGTATTTTAAGATAGACTAACTAGAATTCCTTTTAACTCTTAACTTTGGTTTTTCTTTTGGCTTCTGAGCCAGTCTTGACCTGGAAGGTATTTGAGGTTCAAATAAATGCCCTTTTTTTAAAGTTATCTCTTCCACTTTGCTAGTCAGACAACTTTTAATTTTATGATTTTGCTTTTTTTAAATTCTTAAGTGTAACATAAAAATTATTTTCATTAGCAGAAACTCATAAATTTAATAATTTATATTCTTGTTTTCTGTTTATTGTATCATGTAGAGTTTTGTCAAATAAATGTAAGAAGTTCTGAGATTATTATATGACTATTATCTATATCCAAAACAAGATTATATAGTGTTGCTGCCTGCCCCTTTCTAGGCTTGATGGAAATCTAATGATATACAGTAGTCGCTCTCTATATCGTGTTTCACTTATCACACAGCCTCACTGTATCGTGGGATTTTAAAAAATATTATATTTAATTATTTATTGCGGATTTTTTGCCCTATTGTGGGATTTTGTGGTACTGTGTACGTATGTTGTTAAAGTTACGTAGGTTTAAGAGTGTAGAATATGTTTAAGAACATAAATAGTGTTTATAAAAGTATGGAAAAGGTTAATAAGGGAGTGGAAAAGGTTAATAAGGGACTGGGAATGGTTTATAAGTGTGTGGGAAGGGTTTATAAAGCCTTAAACTATATATAAATACTAAAATAAATGTAAGGTTTCTACTTCACGGATTTTCACCTATCGCGGGGGTGTCTAGAATGTAATACCCACAATAAGTGAGGGAATACTGTAATAGTAAATGACAAAGTTATTGCATTTACCCATCTAACTAAAAATGTGCCACTCAGCAGTTTATCAAGCTGTTACTAATTATCAACTATATATAAGCATTGCATATATAGGGAAGAGTTAAACTTAATTATTTGTTGGATGGTTTATTTCCTATGTATAGGAAATATTTTTGCTTGGTAGGTCATGACTGTGATGGAGGGCTATTTCTTGGCCTCTGATAATTTCTAGCTCTGGACAGCCGAGAATGTGTACTTCCCACCAAACATGCACTTAGGTTGTATTACCTTCAGGCTTGAACCTGATATTGTTCCCTTTGTTTTGTTATCTGCAGCCTCTCTCCTTTCCCTCCAATAACCTTCCCCCATCAGCTTCTTTTTTTGGATCTCTCTTTGTCAAATACTGGAAGAGATACTATACTTGGCTTTTTATTCACCCATTTATTATGATTATACATGCAAATATTTCTTCTAATGCACCACTATTTAATCGAATAACTATCAAAATAACAAAAAAAGTTGAGTCTATAGACTTTTGAAATAAGAATGTATTTAAATATCTATTACATAGGTTTTGGCATTTTAGAGAAATGAGGCATCCATTTGTGATCTACTGCAAATTTTAAGCAGAATGAATAGTGCTATGACTCACGATATCAGTAGTTTAAGTAAGTTAATGACAGCGAACTAATCCAAATAATATGAACTTTGATATATCTTCCAGAAGAGGAATTTTGATTAACTTTAGTATAATGGTAGAGTTAAGGTTTTATTTAGTTTATTGACACACTTTTCTATTGGGTTGGCCAAAAATTTCGTATGGTATTTTTCTGTAAAATAAAAGACACATTTTTCATTTTTACCAGTGACTTTATTGACTTGGATATTTTGAGTATATTGGCTATCTCCCACATGGTATAACATTGTTCTCAATTAATGTCTTGATTTGATTGCTATCAAATTCAAGTGGTCTGCCTGACCATGTAGCATTGTCCAGCAAGAAATCTCCAGCACAAAACTTCGCAATCCACTTTTGACACGTTTGATCAGTCACAGCACCTTCTCCATATACTGCACAAATCTTTTTTGTGTGTGTTTCAGTTGAGTTTTTACCTTTCTTGAAATAATAAAGCATAATATGCCAAAAATGTTGTTTATCTTCTTCCACATTCAGTTTTAAAATGGCTACACAAAAATTCACCAGTTTTGATGTCTTTTTTTAAATGCATGCTGATATGACAGCTGAGACAATATAATCTAAAATTGTTTTGAAGGAAGTTAAAGACAACTAAGTACTACTAGAGCAATTTTATGGGTAAAAAAGTAAACTTTTTGGCCAATCCAATAGTTTCAAATGAAATCTCCTTATTATAAGTTGTTACTATCCATCAATAGGAAATATATTTGAATTCCAGTCTTGTATTCTAAACTAAAGCCCAAACCTTAGGCCTCATGTTTTCCAATGCATTTAAAAGAATTTAAAGTGATCCTGAATTTAGCTTTTACAGTAGGATGTAAATAAGATATGTTAATTGAACTTTGGCAATTTTCTATGTGGAAAAATGATTCTCTTGGGTTTTGTGGGATATGAGTTAGCAAACTATTACCTGTGGTCTAAAATTCAGTTTGCCACTGATTTTTATGTAGTTTGTGAGTTAAGAATGTAAACAAACAACAACTAAAAAAAGGCAAAAATACAAAATCAAAAGAAGAATTATATGTTGTGACATGTGAAAATTATGTAAATTTTAACATCAGTATATAAGTAAAGTTTTATTGGAACAAATCTTCACTCATTCATTTATTTACCTGTTGTCTATAGGTGATCTCCTGCAATAATGGCAAAGTTGAGCAATTGAAATGGAGACTATGTGTGCATTCTCACTTTACACTGTTACCTGGTACATTACAGATCACAGTGACACAATTATAAACACACACTGTTTTACAACATATTTTATTTACTTTAAATATCAGTGCATGCCTCTTAAGTCAAAAGAAGAAAATGGGTTTTGAATGTCACACTTTTAAGACAGTAGAATATGGATTATTGAATGAGATGGTGAAGCATTGTGTTTATTTTGCAATGACATTGTGGCTGTGCTAAAGTAACGCAATAAATGCTTACATTACCAAATAAACACGCAGCTCAATATTACCAGCTCATAGGAGAGCACTAGTTAGAAAATTTAGAGGATTAAAAATGGAATTCTTCATCATAGCAGTCTTTTTTTAGAAAAATAATATATGCAAATGAGGAGGCAACCAAAATAAGTTTCTGGGTGGCTCATTCATTAGCTGAGCAAGGAAAGCCATTTACCAATGATGAATTAATTAAATAGTGGTTTTTGTTTGTTTGTTTTTGCAGTAACGGAAGAAATACGTCTAGTGAAAATAGACCTGTTTATAACTATTAGTCTTTCAGTGAGATTGTGTTAAAAGAGTTGAGACATTGAGAGCTATATCATTAGTTAATTTTTTTAAAAGGCAAATTATTTCATGTGGTTTTCCCTGACTCTTAATGAGTCAGCAGGTGTGATAAAAATAAAAAAAGTGCTCAGTTGTTGTTTATTTGACAGGTCAGTGCTAAGTTTTAAGTGACTGAAGACTTACTTTGTGAATAGCTTGAGTGGATCAACTACAGATAAGGATGTTTTCAAAGAAGTTAAGAAAATAAACTTTGGTAGAAACTTTTAAGATGTATTACATGATGGTGTTAAAAATATGTGTGGATGAGAAAGAGGCTTAATTGAGCAAATTTATGAATTGTGAAAATGTTGTGTTTCAATCCTATGGTTATTCATCGTATTATTAATCATCCGGTACTACTTTGTAGAAAATATTTGAATTAACCTTATGTTATTGAGTCAGTGATGTCAACAAGACCTTTTGCTCTTGTGGACTTTATCATCACCAATTCCATGAATTTTTGTCAGAAATTGCTATCTTCAATTGCCCTATGACATAGGACTTTGATGACTTAGAAGTGAAATCTTTTCCTGTGGATTTTTTTTTTTTTTTTTGAGTTCAGAGCCCAGATCGAAATATTTCTAAATAATCAGAATTTCTTCATCATATGCATCAGAATTTCTTCATCATACGCAATGGGCAAAACCTAAAGTGTTTCCCTTAAAATCAGGAGCAAGACAGAGATGTCCACTTTTCATTGCTCTTGTTCAGCATAGTCCTGGAAGTCCTAGCCACAGTGATGAGAGAAGAACAACTAAAAGTTATCCAAATTCCAAAGGAGGAATTAAAACTGTTATTATTTGTAGATGACTTAATAGTATACACCAAAAACCCTATACGCTCCACGAAAAAACTACTTGACCTAATAAATGAATTCAGCAGAGTAGCGATATACAAAGTGAATATTCAGAAATAGATGGCATTTTTGTACACTAACAATGAACTATGAGAAAGAGAAAATAAGAAAAGAATCCCACTTACTATAGCTGCAAAAAAAAAAAAAAAAAAAAAAAAGTACCGAGGAATAAATTTAACTGAGGAGGTAAAAGACCTGTCTTCAGAAAACTATAGAACACTGAAGAAAGAAATTAAGGAAGGTACAAATAAATGAAAGCATATACTCTTTTCATGAATTGGAAGAATTAACATAATTAAAAAGTTCATACTAACCAAAGCAATCTATAGATTCATGGCAATTCCTATTAAAGTCTATTAAAGTACACGCAATGGCATATTTCACAGATCAAGAACAAATACTTCAAAAATTTATATGGAACTCAAAAATTCCCCAAAGAGCCTCAGCGCTCTTGAGAAAGAAGAAGAAAGTTGAGGGATCACAATACCTGATGTCAAACTATACTACAAGACCCATGTAATCAAAACAGTCTGGTACTGCCATAAGAATAGACACATAGATCAATGGAACAGAATAAGGAGCTCAGAAATAAACCCGTGTCTTTATAGTCCATTAATATTTGACAAAGAGGGCAGGAGTAAACAATGGAGTAAAAAGTAGCCTCTTCAACAAATGGTGCTGCGAGAACTGGACTGATACATGCAAAAAAAAAAAAAGAAAAGAAACTAGAACACCAACTTATACCATACACCAGAATAAACTCAAAATGAATAAAATACTTAAATACAAGTTGTGATACTGTAAAAGTCCTAATGGAAAACATAGGCGTAAAATTTTAGATTTCCCATGTAGCAATATTTTTGATGATGTATCTCCTAAGACAAGGGGAATAAAGGAAAAAATAAACAAATGGGACTACACCAAATTAAAAAAGCTTCTGCACATCTAAAGAAACCATCAAAATGAGAAGGGAACTGACTGTATTTGCCAGTGATACCTTGGATATATAAAATATATAAAAATTCATACTACTCAACACCAGAAAGACAGAAATTTCAATTAAAAATGGGCCTGAATAGACACTTCTCCAAGGAGGACATACAGAGGGCCCATAGACATATGACAAAATGCTGAACATCATTAGCCATCAGAGATATACAAATTTAAACCACAATGAGATATCACCTCACATCTGTTAGAATGGCTATCATTAATAAATCAACAAACAAGTGCTGCAAGGATGTGGAGAAAAGGGAACTTTACTCCCTGTTGGTGGGAATGCAGACTGGTGCAGCCACTGTGGAAAACTGTGTGGAATTTCCTTAAATGGAACTACCTTTGACCCAGCAATTCCACTGCTGAGAATATAAAAATCCTGAAACACCAATTCAAAAGAACTTATGCACTCCTGTATTCATAGCAGGGCTATATACAATAGTCAATTGTTGGAAATATCCTAAGTGCCCACCAGTAAATGAGTGGGTTAAAAAACTGTGGTATATTTACACAATATTACACAGCAGAAAGAAAGAAGGAATTCCTACCCTTATGCGACAGCATGGATGGAACTAGAGCATATTATGCTAAATGAAATAAGCCAGTTGGTGAAAGACAAATACCATATGATCTCACTTATAAGAGGAATCTAATGAACAAAATAAACTAATGAGCAAACAGGGAACAGATTGACAGCTGCCAGAGGAAATGGGGAGGGATGGTGTAAAGAAGAGGAAGGGATCAGTCAAAGAACATGTATGAATGACCCATAGACATAGACAATAGTGTGGGAGCCAGGGCTGGGTTGGAAGGAGAAGGGCAAAGGGAAAAATTGGGATAACTGTAATAGAACAACAATAAAATATTTGAAAAAAAGAATTTACCTCAACTACTGTTATTGAACACTGAATTCTCAAAGTTTTGGATATTAGCTATGTAGCAAAATTGGTAATTTTTCTATTGAATTCAACCTAAAATTACAAGCGAATACAGTGCTTATATGCAGAACTTATACTGCAGTAAAGGAATTTAGATGGCAACTAATGTTAATTGAATCCCAGTTAATGTCAGGTTGTTTTATTGGGTTGGTTAAAAAGTTCCTTTGTTTTTTTTCGCATAAGATTGCTCTGGTAGCAGTTAGTAGTCTTTAACTTCATTTTAAACAGTTTTGTTAGATTGTCTTTTGACAGCTGTTATATGAGCATGCATTTTAAAAAGCTCATCAAAATTTGTGAATTTTTGTGTAGCTATTTTAATATTGAAGATGGAAGAAAATATGCAATATTTTCGGCATAGTATGCTTTTATTATTTCAAGAAAGGTAAAACAGCTGAAACACACACAAAAAACCCCGATTTGTGCAGTGTATGGAGAAGGTGCTATGACTGACTAGATATGTTAAAAGTGGTTTGCTGAGTTTCTCCATACTATTGACTTTTTGGCCAAATACTGCTTTGCTTTTGGGGCTGTCTTATGCACTTTCAAAGTTTTGTGCTGGAGGTTTTTTGCTGGAAGGTGATCCATTGTTGGGAAGTCCAGTTGTAGTTGATAGTGATCAAATTGAGACATTAATTGAGAACAATAAATTTTATACCACATTGAAGATCGCTGATAAACTCAAAATATCCAAATCAATAAAATTATTGGTGAAGGTGAAAAATGTGTCCTTTATTTTATGGTAAAAACTAAAAAAAAAAAAACTTTTTGGCCAACCCAGTATATACCTATCCATGTTATATTTTTCTGCTCTGGCTGCCACAACAAAATACCACAAACTGGTACATTAAACAACAATTCATTTCTCACAGTTTTGGAGGTTTGAAATTCTAGATTAAGGTGATGGCCAGCTTGGTTCCTGCTTAGACTCCCTTGGTGGCTTGTAGACTGCTGCCTTCTTGTGTACTCACATGGCTTCTTTGTGTGTGTTTGGAGAAAGAGAGAGAGGGAGCATGAGCAGACTCTGGTATCTCTTCTTACAACGTCACTAATCCCATCATGAGGCCTCCACTCTCATGGTGCCATTTGACCCTAATTACCTTCCAATGTCCCCTGTCTAAAAATACCATCACATTGCCCTGACTGGTGTGGCTCAATTGGTTGGAGCATTGTCTCATGATCGAAATGTTGCAGGTTTGATTCAGTCAGGTCACATACCTAGGTTGTGGGTTTGATCCCTGGTCTGGGTGCATATGACCCATGGTTTGGGTGCATACAGGAGGCAACCAATCGAAGCTTTTCTCCTGCATTGATGTTTCTCTCTCTTCTCTCTCTAAAAGCAATGAAAAAAAAAAAAGTCCTCTGGTGAGAATGAAAAAAGAAAATACCATCACGTTGGTAATTAGAGCTTCAGTATAAGAATTTTAAGGGAATACAATTCAACCCATTGCACATATACACATACGTTTAATATAAATGGAACCATGCTATATATATTCTGCATCATTCCTTTTAATTTAAAAATGTGCCTTAGAAGAACCTTGTAAGTGTGCATCTCATTTTAAAGGGACTACATGCCATTCTGTCTCTTATAAATGTATTCAAATTTATTCAGCCCTTCATGTAGTGAACATGTAAATGCCTCCTTTGTTTTAGAAACAGTGTTTCAATGAACATGTTCATATCAAATTTTGTGCACATTGTAAAGTATTTTGGTAAGACAGATTTTTAGATGGTCACAGAATATTTTAATTTGATGTTTGAGAGCCAATTCCACATTGACCTATGAAAAAATTTGTGCCAATTTTGTCACATCAGCAATGTAGGTGTATTTTTATTTTTTCACTACTGAGAACACTGAATATTATTACTCTTTTTCATACTTATCAATTTTGGTCCGTGAAAAAGAACTTACTGTTTATTTAATCTGCAGATATTTAATTGTGGGTCAGTTTGTCAGTATTTCCATGTGCTTAATAATAATTTGAATTTTTTCTTGATGAACTTCCAATTGTGTTCTTTGTCTATTTTCATATTAGGTTGTCTTTTTTCTAAGATTTTCTCTGCATTAAGAGGGCTTTGCTTGTAATTTGCATTGCAAATATTTTTTTCACATTACTTCTGCTTCTGACTTTATCATCTCTTTAACTTTAAATAATTAAAAATTTAAAGATGTGAATTATTTTATGGATTTTTGTATATTTTATGTTTCATGTATTGCTTTGATAAAAATTTTACTGTGCTTTGATAATTTTGTGTGTTTTGTGTTGAAATATTTTTATTCCGGACCAAATGCATTTTATGCAACTATAAGTTATCCGATCTATGAATGCATGTTAATTTTGTGTATTTAATTCTCTTCAGATCTATGTAGAAAATACTGCTAAAGCTTATTACAATATGTGCATATAGCTTACTATCAATTTAAATTGTTATACCACCAAGCCTCACTTTCTTTAATTTAAAATAAGGATAATGGGATCTATCTCATAGATTATTATGATAAATAATATGCAAGTAATACTAGAAACCATTTACTCAATGCCTACTAAGTATCAGTCATCATATATGATTAGTTCATTTGATCCTTGAAAGAGTGCTTTGAAGCAGGTGTCACTGTATCCAAATTGCAAATGAGAAAATGAGCTAAATAACTTGCCCAGGATCTCAGATAAAAAGTGGCAAAACCAGTGTGTAAATATGCGTCTGAAAACAAAAATGATGATCTTTTCAGTAAACACTCTTACTGGGATATGACAGAAATTTAATTTAGTCTTTTTTCTCTATTTGCTGTTTCTTTAAAAAAAAATTATTTATTTATTTTTAGAAAGAGGGGAAGGGAGGGAGAAAGAGAGGGAGAGAAACGTCAATGTGTGGTTGCCTCTCACATGCCCCTAACTGGGGACCTGGCCCACAACCCAGGCATATACCCTGACTGGGAATCAAACTGGTGACCCTTGGTTTGCAGGTGGGCTTGTTTTTGTTTCTCTTTTTCGATCTGATGAATAAGACTCTCTAGAAAAGCACTGTCCAAGAGTACCTACTATGATTATTAAAATGCCCTGTTCTGTACCATCCAATTAGTTAGTCACTAGCTACATGTGTCTATTCAGCCTTTGAAAGGTGGCTAATGCAACTGCAAAGCTGAAATTTTACTTTAAATTAAATTACATGTAGTTACTGTTTGGGGCATCACAACCTTAGATGTATGAATGTTTGTGTGTAAACGTACTTAATGTATGGATTGATAATGAGGAAACTGTCCATTCTAGGTTGAAAACGTTAGCAGAGGAACTTATGCAGACACAGCAAATGCTTTTAAACAAGGAGGAGGCCGTCCTGGAGCTAGAGAAAAGAATTGAAGAATCTTCTAAAACCTGTGAAAAGAAGTCTGAGTGAGTAATATAAAAATAACTTATAGAAATAAAGTTTAATTGTTATAACTTTAAAGAAATACTTGTTATGTGTATTATGGATATAAATATGTGTAAGTCTTGATCCTAAAAATAATCACTTCTCTGCCCTCCCCAGATAACCTTTTTTACATTTTCATATTTCCTCGTAACTATTGCCTTTTTAGTCAAACTTGTTCTAAGAGTGATTGTGCACATTTACTTTATCAACTCCCACTTAGTTCCCAACCCACATATATCTATTTTCTGCCCCATCACTATTGAAATAGGTATCTGTAAGATTGCCAGTGATCTCTATATTACTAAAGTTAGCAACTCTCTCACTTGACCTCCTCACAGTATCTGATGTTGTTGGCTTTATGTTCCTGCTTTTCACTTGGCCTTTGGGACCCAAAATGCCATATCTTATTACTCTTTCTGGCCTCTCCTTTATAAACTTCTTTCCCTCCACTCAGCCCATCTATTTTGGTGTTACACAAGGCATGGCCCTAGGCTGTGTCACTCCCCTACATGACATCCTAAAGATGAGCCACATTTATTACTCTCACTCAGATTTCTCCTCTGAACTACCTGGCCATGCAATCATTTGCCTCCTTGACATGCCTCCTTGGGTGTCTTAGAAGTACCCTAAATTTTCTGTGCCCAGAGCTGAATTACAAATCTCAATCCAACCCAATTCAACCCAACCTAGTTCACTCTTAGTATTCCTTGTTTCAGTGAATGGCAACACCATCTATCATATTATATAACACAGAATATTAAGAGCCTGCTCCTCTCACTTATTCTATGGCCATTATTACTGCTTAGTATTAAATATAATGTTGGAGTCAATGAGCCCTTCAAAGGTGAGAACAGAAATTTGAGTTACTCTATGCATTCCTTTAATCTGAAAAATTTGAGTATTGTATCACTAAAGATCCTACTTGGATTATGAAATTAAAATTTATTAACCATTGCACATATAACATTCAAAAATAAAATTACCTTGTGCTTTATTCTATTTGTGAATAAATCTCTTCACATTTATAGATGACAAAGTAGTTCTACTTTTTACAGTTTGTAAATCCAAACATTGTAAATGACTCCTGTTTTAAAATTTAGTGGATGTAAAGAAAGGCAATAGGATAGCTGACCCTCTCCCAGCATCTGACTGTATATTGTTGGAAGAGGCAATCTTCGAGTGTTATTTTTAATCTAGAAGTTATGGGATTCTTTAATTTTTTCTGATGTTTTATTGACTTAAATCTTTGACTTTGACTTTATCTACAGAATCAGTGTATTCCATGTTTTTTCCACCTATTTATATTTATCAGATGAGAATGGGAATAGAAGAAAGAGGGCTTACATTTAAAGGGTGATGGATATGTGGGAAATAGCATTTCTTGAATTCTTACTCTGTTCCACACATTATACTGGATATGTATATAAATAAGAAATGAGTATTGTCTTTACTTTCTGTATAATTGCTTGTATTTCACCTTTAGGAGAATTTAGATAACTTACAATCACATACTTAATAAGTGGTAGAAAACACATGAGATCCTGACTCCAAAGCTTCTGTCTTTTTTGATTATAACATTTCCTTGATTCTGTGATTTTAATAGTTTCTTAGGAGAAGGGATAAGTATGTCAAGCAGTTCGGGTGGTGAGTCTTGTTTAACCCAAGTTCTGTCAGCCCTTCATTACCATGGAGGTTTTATTGTTAGCTTTAGGAATCATCTTGAAAATGTTAAATATATTTATATAACTAAATAGTCATTATGAACTCTCATTAATTTACACAGTAGGTTTGAAATTTGTCTTTAAAAAATATGTTAAAGTTGTCTGCTAAACAAATAGTCTTCAGGGATTCTGGGAAAATGTTTGAATTTCAATTTCTTAATATCTCTTAAACATTTTCTTTTTTCTGTTTATATGTGTGTATATATCTACATATATTTAAATGCACTTAACTAATTAAAATCAATTTTTATTTAGTTCTAAAGTAGATTTATAATTATTTTTACCTTGTAACATGCTAGCTTCATATGCTATGTTACTTAAAATAATAAAAACAATAAAACAAAACTACATTTCCTCACAAATACTAAAAATATTGTATAAGTTACATAATTACATTCTTAAATTATTTTTAAGTTAACGGAATTATACTGAACTTTTGCTTACCAGGAATACCATTATTGGTTCCATCAAAATATAAGTTAAAACCTATAAATTTTATTTAACGTAACTCTCTAAAGCGTAACAGTGACAAAATAAATTGTATGAGAAATCATTTGATAGTTTAGATTCCTTTAATTGAGTAATACGAAGTGAAAAATGGACTTAAAGAATGATTTTTATGTGACATTAAATTCACACAAAAGCAGAGTTTTAGCTTGTATAAATAATGCAACCTTCAGTTGAAATGTAGCCATTGCATAATTTACCTAAAAAAAAAAACAAGGAATAAATCCAACGACTAGAAATGGTATGATTTTAATACAACACAAAGCATCACTCTAGTACGCATAACTCTACTTGTTACATTTAAAGCATGTTTACTCAAGTGGAAATAATATCAATCCTCACCTGACTTATGATCCTTGACTACTGTGTTAGAAAATAGTTTATGGGAAAATATACCAAGCATATGTCATTTATGACTCAATGACATAAAGAAGTTGAAAATTACTGTTGGTTTTAATGCTTGGTTTGACTTCCGAAAAGTGAAGGATTATTTAATTTTGTATTGTTTTGTACCATTATTACCTAGTACTGAAAAATACTTTATAAAATCATAATTCTTATAGCCATGTAGAATCTTAAGAGAGCATTTGATTCAACCTTGTCTTTCAAGTTATGTGATATCTGCAGCCTCGAAGTTTTAAGAGACATGCAAAATGCCTGTAGTGAAAGTAAGAATATTGTTCTAGTCTGCAAATTCAAGGAACTTTTATTTTTATCTTATAATTTTTACACATATTCCCAAAATGTGCTATGTAAATAGGAAAGTCATTCAACAATATTTATTGCATGTCTGCCAAGTGCTCTGAATACAATGAAAAGTAAGATATATATATGGCCACATGTTTCATGAAGCTTATAGAGTTGTGGAATGGATCAATACAAAACAAGAAATTAACAACTGTAATAATTGCTATGAAACAGTAGTTCAGCTGTAAAAACAGAAGAGCACCTACCTACTTAAGATAGGTGATTTGGGTTCTTCTAGGAAATGGCATCTTAGCTGAGACCTGAAGGACAGAAGATGCTTTCCATTTGGAAAGTAGTCAGAGATAGGGATAAATATTACATGCAAAGGTTGTGATCTTGTCTGTGTTTTAAATTTATTTATGACTTCTTATGCATCTTGTATTATTTAATCATGTATTTACTATCATTTTTTATTACTAAAATATACATATAGCTTGTTTGCTCAATGGTGTTATAGAATATAAAATAATTGTATAATATGTTGTACAGTAACTACAGCAGTACTTTAAAAAATTAACTGAACAAAAGCAAGATTTTTTTAAAGTACATTTTATTGATTATGTTATTACAGTACCCATTTTTTTCCCTTTGCTTCCTTCAGACCAGTACCTCTCTTGCATCTAGCAATCCCACCCCCTCTTAGTTCATGTCCATGGTGTGCATATAAGTTATTTGGCTTCACCCTTTCCTATATTATTCTTAACATCCCCCTGTCTATTTTGTACCAACCGATTATGCTTCTTAATCCCGCATTTCTCTCCCTTCCCCTTCCCAGCCGATAACCCTCCAAATGATCCCCATACCTATGATTCTGTTCCTATTCTGGTTGCTTAGTTGGATTTTGTTTTTATTTTTTAGATTCAGTTGTTGATAGTTGTGAGTTTGTTGTTATTTTAGTGTTCATAGTTTTGACCTTGTTCTTCTTAAATAAGTCCTTTGACATTTCATATAATAATGGCTTGAGGATGATGAATTCTTTTAGCTTCACCTTGTCTGGAAAGCACGTCATCTGCCCTTCCATTCCAAATGACAGCTTTGCTGGATAGAGTAATCTTGGTTATAGGTCCTTACTTTTCATCACATTGAATACTGCTTGCCAGTCCCTTCTTCCCTGCAAAGTGTCTTTCGAGAAATCAGCTGATAATCTTATAGCCACCCCTTTGTAGGCAACTCAATGCTGCTTTTAGGATTCTCTCTTTATGTTTCACCTTTAGCATTTTAATTATGATGTGTCTTGGTGTGGTCCCCTCTGGGTTCAGCTCGCCTGGGACTCTCTGTGCTTCCTGGACTTGTTGTCTATTTCCTTTGCAAAATTTGGGAAGTTTTCCTCTATTTTTTCACGTAAGTTTTCAACTTCTTGCTCTTCCTCTTCTCCTTCTGGCACCCCCATGATTTGGATATTGGCATGTTTAAAGTTGTCCCAGAGGTTCCTAAGCCTCTCCTCATTTTTGTCAATTCTTGCTTCCTCATTTTGCACTTGTTGACTGATTTTTTCTTCCTTATGTTCCAAATCATTGATTTGAACCCTGGTTTCCTTCCCTTCACCATTGGTTTTGTGTGGATTTTTCTTAGTTTCTCTTAGCATAGCCTTCCCTTCTTCTCTTATGAGTTTGCCGTACTCAAGCATATCTGTCAGGCCTGTGAGCATCTTTATCACCAATGTTTGGAATTCTACTTCTGTTAGGTTGTCTATCTCCTCATCCGTTAGGTTGGCTATCTCCTCATCGCTTAGTTCTCCCACTGGAACCTTGATGTGTTCCATCTTTTGGGCCATACTTCTCTGTCTCCTCATCTTGACAGGCTCCTGTGTTTGTTTGTCTCTGTATCTTAGGTAGAGCTGTTGCTCCTGTTACATTGTAAGGGGCAGAGCCTTAGGTATTCATTAGTACAGGGGACCTGTTTTACCACGTTGTGGTGCTGTATGTGGGGGAGGGGTCTGAGAAGGAACAATGCCACTTGCCCAGCACTTGCCCCTTCTCTAGACACCTTTCCCACTTCTTTATGGGACTGGCACCTCTCTAGCTCTTGCCCTGGCCTTCCTTCACAGAGTGGGTGGGTCTGTGGATGTTCTAGGACTGTGGGGCCCTTTAAACAAGTGGACTCTGCTGAGAGATCGGCAATTTCTGCCTTCAACCCAACTCCCACTGGTCTGCACAGTCAGAAGCAATGAGGTTTGATTTTCCCTGGTGCTGGGACTGTGAGCTACGTGGTCTGGTGAGGAGCTGGGAACACTCCCGAGGTGTCCCTCCTGACTTTTTAAAATGTGTAACTGTTTTTCACCGGCCTGTTGCTTCCGCCGCTGTTGCCACCACCGTACCACATCCTCTCTGCCCTGGCTCTGCCCCTCCTACCTGTCTGGATGAGTATTTCTTCTTTATAGCTTTGTTTTTTGCATTTCCATGCAGTTCGACTTTCTGGAACTTCTGGTTGTTTCTAGTTTTGAGGTAGTTGTATTCCTTCTTAGTTGTGGAGGGAGATGCAGTGTGTCTGTCTATGCCTTCATCTTGGCCGAAAGTAGCAAGATATTAATGTATGTGAAATTGTCATTATATTTAGAGCTTAATGGGATTAATTGGAAGAAGTCAGTGTTGCTCTTTGATTTCATTATGACATGTGGATTAAAGAATATTAATACCATAGCCATACAATAGGGTATATGCTTCCCTTGCTAGTCTCATTGTTTTAAAAAGCCACTAAACTAAAAACCAGGAAATTTATATTTTAACCTAGTTCTTGGTATTAGGATAGTGTCTCAGAATCCAATGTGGCACAATACAATAGATACTTAGAAATTCTGAAGGAGAATAAGAAAGGCCTACCCCTAAAACAGATTATATAGGAATCCAAGACATACGAGATGATAAAAGCCTCACCTTACCAGAGGAAGCATGATGGAAGCAAGCTATTTTAAATTAAATTAAAAAATTTTAGATAATTGTAGATAGCAATGTAAGTATAATACATGACTTAATACAGAGAGGTCCCATGTACCCTATATTTACTTTGCCTCAATGGTAGCATTTTGAAAAAGTATAATTTAATATTATAATTGCAGATATTGACTTTGATTACAGTCATGACTTGGAACATTTCCATCACTACAAGGATTCCTTCATGTTGTACTTTTATAGCTACACTGCTTCCCATCTTTCACCCAGTTCTTTACCCCCAATAACCTTTAATATATTCTCCATTTTTACAATTTTGTCTTTTCAAGACTGTTATATAAGTGAAATCTCACTGTATGTACCCTTTTGAGATTAGCTTTTTAAAGTCATCATAATTCTCTGGAGATTAATCCAGATACTTTCATTCCTTTTAACTGTTAAATACAATAATATTCCATGGTATAGGAGTTAGTTTTCTATGGCCGCCATAACGAAGTACCACAAACTGAATGGCTTAAAAACATAAATTTACTGTCTCATAGTTTTGGAGGCCAGAAGTCTGAAATAAAGTATCAGCAGGCTGGTTTCTGAGGAAGAATCTCTTCCACGCATCTCTTCTAACTTCTGCTGTTGGCTGCCAATCCTGAGCATTCCTTGATTCATAGAAGCATCACTAGATTTTATCTCCATCTTCATATGGTATCCTGCCTGTCTCTTCTCCATATCCAGATCTTCCTTCTCTTACAAGGACATTTCTTATAAGAATTAAGGGCCAGTGGACTCCGGTATGACCTCCTCTTAACTAACTATATCTGCAACAACTCATTTCCAATGAAGGTTGTATTCTGAGGTTTTTAAGGTTAGGATTTGAACATATGTTCATCCCATAAAAGTATAGATATATCGTTCTTTGTCTAATCATTCATTCTTTGAAGGGCATCTGATTTGTTTCCAGTTTTTGGCTATTACAAATAAAGATGTTGCAAACATTCATGTATGGGTTTTTGTGTGAACAAAAGTTTTAACTTCTCTGGGCTAAGTACCCAGAAGTGCAGTTGTTAGTTGTATGGAAATTGCATGTGTAGTTTCAAATAATGATTGTACTATTGATACATTTCTATTAGCAGTGAGTGAATGATCAATGTCTCATCCTCGCTAGCTTTTAAAAAAAATTGACCCATTATAATCTGCGTGTAATTTTTTAAAAAAATTAAGACTTTATTTTTTAGAGCAGTTTAAGTTTCATAGCAAAATTGAGGGGAAGATGCAGAGATTTCCCGTACATTCTTGACTCCACACATGCATAGCCTCTCCCAATATCAACATCCCTCACCAGCTGATGAGCCTATAGTAACATAATTTTCAAGCAAGATTCATTGTTTACATTAGGTACACACTTGGTGGTGTTTATTCTGTGGGTTTGAACAAGTGTGTAATGACATTTATCTGTTGTTATGATGTAATGCAGGATTTTTTTGCTAAAAATACTTTATCCTACATATATTTAACCTTCCCCCCCACCCCCAACTGCTGGAAACTACTGATCTTTTTACTGTCTATATAGTTTTGGCTTTTCCAGAATGTCACATAGAATCATACATTATATAGCCATTTTGGATTGACTTTTTTCACTTAGTAATATGCATTTAAGTTTCATTTATGTTGTTTCATGGCTTGGTAGCTCATTTCTTTTGAGTCCTGAACAACATTTTATTATTTGCATGTACCACAGTTTATCCATTCACCTACTAGAGGACATCTTGTTTGCTTCCAAGTTTTGTCAGTTATGAATAAAGCAGCTATAAAAATCTGTGTGCGGGCTTTTGTGTGGACATAAGTTTTCAACTTCTTTGGTTAAATACTAAGGAGTGTGATTGCTAGATTCTATGGCAAGAGAATGTCTAGTTTTATAAGAAACTGACAAACTGTTTTCCAAAGTGGCTGAGTCATTTTGTATTCCCACCAGCAATGAATGAGTGTCCCTGTTGCTCCACATCTCACCAGAATTTGGTTTTGTCAATGTTCTGGAGTTCAGTCATTCTTATAAGTGTGTATTGGTATCTCATTGTTGCTTTAATTTGAATTTCCCTGATGACATGATGTGCAGCATCTTTTCATGTGCTTAGTTGCCACCTGTCTGTTTTCCTTGGTCAGGTGTCTGTTAAGGTCTTCAGACAATATTTTGAGCATTTCTTTTTTAAAACATTGTTAAAAGATTTTATTTATTTACTTTTGGAGAGGGGAAAAGGGAGGGAGAGAAACATTGATGTGTGAGAAATACATAGATCGGTTGCCTCTCACATACCCTCAACCAGGGACCTGGCCTGGAACCCAGGCATGTGCCCTGACTGGGAATTGAACTGGCAATCTTTAGATGTAAAGGTTGTTACTCAATCCAATGACCCACACTAGCCCTGGCCGGCCCATTTTTAAACTGGGTTGTTTTCTATTGTTGACATTTAGTTTGTGTATATTTTAGATTATAGTCCTTTTATCAGATGTGTCTTTTGCAAATCTTTTTCCTCTTATGGCTTCTCTTCTCATTGTCTTGATATTGTTTTACAGAGCAGAATTTTTTAATCTTGATAAAGTCCAGGTTATCAATTATTTCTTTCATGAATTGTGCCTTCTTGTATCAAGAAAATCATCACCATATGCAAGGTCATATGGATTTTCTCCTATGTTATCCTCTAGGCATTTTATTGTTTTTATGTTTTACCTTTAGGTCTGTGATCCACATGAATTAATTTTTGTGAATTGTGTAATGTCTGTGTCTAGGTTCATTTTTTTTTTTTTTTTTTTTTTTTGTATATGGATGCCCAATTGTTCCAGCACCATTGTTGTTTGAAAATGTATCTTTTTTCCCTCGTTTTGATCATTTTGGAAGATCTTGTTTATATTCAGGGTAAAATAAAGGTGAAATAATGATAATACTTAGAGATTGTAAACACCACGAGAAGTTGTTTAAAAATAGAGCTCTTTTCCTAAACTATAACATATGTAAAAATCTTCTAAAAGTATTTTTCCTTTATTTTTATTGTTGACACTATTACAGATGTCCCTATTACCCCCGTTTTCCCACCTCCACCCAACCTCCCTCGCTTTCCTCTGGCCATCGTATAATCTTTATTTTTTATTTTTAAATTTACTTTTGTTTTTCTATTACAGCTGTCCCACTTTTTCCCCCATTGCTCCCCCACACCCCACCCACTCCTTCTCTCATAGTCAATCCCCACACTGTTGTTCATGTCCATGGGTCATTTATACTAGTTCCTTGTAATCTTTTTTTTTTTTTTAATTTGAACTCCCTGTAATGATTTAATATTGTCCTTTATTTGTTTTGTATTTAATTATGCTGAAACAAATTTATTATTTATTTAACTCACAGTTATTTTTCTTTCTGGTTGAATAATGCTTCTGACTCAATTTTCTTCTCAAATATATACTTTTAGTTGTTACTGGCCACTGCCCAACCATAAAAACCCTTCCAGTCCAGTTCAGTCATTTCAATGAACCAAAAATGGGTATGATTTTGATTAGGGTTTATATTAGTTTCCTCTTGCTGCTGTAACAAACTGCCACAAACTTGGTAACTTAAAACATGAATTTGGATGGGGGGGACTGGAAAGAGGGGGTCACTGGGTGGAGAGGAACAAAGGGAAAAGATATTGGGACAATTGTAACAGCATAATCAATAAAGCATATTTTTACAAAAAAAGGCTTCCAGCACTCCTGTGACTTTAAATACATCTCAAGCTTTAAACTACATATTTCAAATTTTACTTGGTTAGATGCACCATCTGATTTTTGACCATTGTTAACAAACTCGGTCCCCTATAGTTCTTCCTTTATCATTCCTGTTTTCTCAGAACTATACTGAACCTTGAAGTAAACCCTCATATGGGCATGCTTCTATTTATGTAAAATAAAAGCTCTGTTATACATCATATTATTGACCCTCAAATTTCTACTAACTAGCTCTTCTGCATGTCTGTGTAAGAAAAATTGATACTCTTGGTAACTTTGAAGCATGCCATTATGATTTCTGAGATTGACTTAGCTGCAGTGCTTTTATTGTGTTCTTAAATCTTTGGACATTGATAACCGAGATGGTACATTAGAGAACTTTAAGGTTCTAACTGCTCAAGAAAGGAAATTAATATCCAGGTGACTACTGTATGTCAAATAAATGATTAAGTACTCTATTTAAATTGTTCCAAGAGAAACCCTGAGCACTTATTTTGGGGGAACTTTTTTCCATCCCCAGTCACATCCCCATTAACCTTGTGGTCTGATGTACTCAGACCTATTGCAGTAGTAACTGAGTGTTCCTCAGGAAAAACTGCTCTGGGGACTTCAAAGATGAGAAACATGAGACACAAACTGGGACCTAGGTCTTCTAGGCTCATCTGAGTGCTCTTCCCACTACAGCAGGCTGGTTTTAAGGAATGAGATTCGCTTTCATAAGCTTCCAAGTCTAAAATAATGCTTTAAGGCAGCTTCAATTAAAAGCTGTTTTTGGCTGCTTCTTGATGGTAGCAGATTGCCACTCCCAGAGTCAAAAACGACTAGAACACAAGACTTAAAAACCAAGCCATTTAATTGTGTCTTTGAAGGTAAATAAAACATGGAGATGGATCCCAAGTCCTGAGAATGCCAGAGCTACAAGTCCAAAAGTCCGGTAGTGCAGTCTTCCCAGTGGAGCTCAGAAGGGTCGGAACTCAGTGTTCGAGGCAGAGCACTTTTGGAACCCATGCATTCCACTTAGTAATACTGCAAACTGCCAGAAACAGACCCCAAGAGTCTTTCAGATGGGGAAGACTCAACTCCTGGTTTTACAGATAAAAGAAGAGTATCAAAATATTGTTTATTCCTCTTCACTTTTGTCACACAGTCTGAAGTCTGAGCTGTCATATCCCCAACTCGCGACGGCCTTAGCTGCAGTTTAGGTACAAGATCAGTCCCTCTCTCTATTCACTTCCATGTAATGCCACAGCAAGAGAGACCTGAGGCAGAGAGTTCTCATCAGTACAGCTTTTTAACAAAGAACTTAAAAGAACCCTCTGGCAACATACAAGTTAGTTTATATAATTTTAATTTACAAATTAAAAAGCTACATGTTTAAAAAAAACACATGAATTTATTCTTTTACTTTTCTGGAGAACAGAAGTCAGAAATGAGTCTTAAGGCCTAAAACCAAGCTGTTGATTTCTTCTGATGGCTTTTGGGAAGAAGATCCTTCTTTGCTTTTCCCAGCTTCTAGAGGTTGTCCTCATTTCTTGGTTATTGGCCCTTCATCACATTTCCATTTCTCCTTATTTTTATTGTCACATTGCCTTTTCTGTTACCCCTCTGGCTCCTCTCTTATCAGATGCTCATTACTATATTAATAGGGGTCACCTGGATAATCCAGGATACTCTTCCATCTCAACCTTCTCAGCTTCGTCATGTCTGGAAACTCCCCTTTGTCATATAAAGTGACAGGTTCTAAGCATGAGGACCTGGTCAACTTAAGGGGACCATTATTCAGCCAGCCTGACATAGAGTTTAATATATAATACAATAAATGTTTTTTATTTCCATAAGTAGATTTTTAAAAAATTTGTTAGAGTATGTATTCAGTTAATATTTACTTTTTATTTTTTTTGCAATTATAGTGCTTTATTTGTCATTTCATTCTTTAAATTTTATTTTATTTATTTTTTGCATTTTTTCCCATTTGTCTTTATGAAATTTCTTTGCAAAAGACTACTGGTAACAGTAATTCTTTTAGAATGTTATTATTTTCATGTATACTTTCCTATTGATTTTGTCCACATCTGTGAAATCATTCATCTTTCTTTTTTTGGACTGATCTTGCAGATGTACATGAAAATACATCTTTACCATTTTACCTTACACATTTTAAATTGTACTTTATACTGTTGTCATTGTTGTGAATCTTGTGGTAGCTAGGAAATGCAAAGAAGAAACTGTCAGAGAGCTTTACATTCATATGAACGTAATTTTTTTCCAGAACCTGGTCCTTAAGAATTTATGCTCACAAAAGTGATTGTTTTAAAAATAACTTTTTCTTCAGAGATTCACCAAGAAATAAAAAAATTATAACGAATTTATTATGTGAAAGGAGATATCATTAAATAAGTAAACCAGCATGAATTTGTCAGAAAATTTGTGTGGATCTAGAACTCAGGTCATGGACGATTGAATGAAGATGATATAAATAATAATTTCCATTTTCTGAAATTTTAAAATGTATTTTGTTGATGATTTTTCAAATATTATTTTATTGAATTCTCAGAACGACCCTGACAATAAGTTAGCTATTATTATCATAAATTTTTCCAATGATAAAACCAAAGATGAGAAAAGCAAAGGGATGAAGTCATGAAGTTGGATCTGCTTAAATTCACTATAATTACATTGTTTTTACTATGTCATGATGATTTTACTAGGGAGGTATTCGTGAGCTCTGACAATATGGTATATACCTCTTCATTACTTCTGTTACTGAATCTGCTGTTTAGAGTGATTTCTGTTTTGAACATTGCTTGATCTTTTATACAAATAATCTTAATCACTAGTTCTTTCCAACATTTCACTCAATTCTGTACCTTTCTGTTAAGATACTCTCTGGAAACCTGTTGTAATATAATTGAGGAGATTTAAGCTCTCTATAAAAGCATCCACTGAGGTTGCGTCCTACTCATTTTGATTGGAATTGAGTTTCAAAGTATTAATCAGCATCATATTTATAAGTAAATCTCTTAGTGTAGGTTCCTTTGCCTATGATTATTTACTCAGTTTGTTGATCCTTTTATGTTCCACTTTAAGAAGGTACCGTTCTGACCTTATTCTTCAACTTTGAAGCTTTCTCAATTATTGATGCTCTGTCTCTTACGTATAACTTACTCTGGTAGTGCAGGGCACAGTTCTTTAAGGTATTAACATACTATGTATGACAGCGTTTCCAGAGGTATTCCCCATCACAGCTACCTTTGTGATGGTGGTGGTTGTTGTTGCTTAAATGCGGTCGGATTAGTTTGAAATTTCCACTAAGGGTAGCCTCCAAGGGGTAAAAAGTCACAACAAGGCAACATGTGGACTATGTAGTTCTCTAAAGGAAGGGTTGGGAAGTCTTTTGTCTTTATAGTGGTGACATTGGAAAGATTTGGGGGACTTATGCTTATTCCCTTAATCACAGCTTAGCCCTCAGTCTTAGAACAGCTTCCCCCAATTCAAAACACACACCCCTCACAATATACAAAGAGCTTGGTCCCGGGCTGTCAACTTGATTTAATTTTACTCTGCGCACAGATTTGACTCTAGCTATATTCCATTTGAGATATGAAATAAATTTAAGATTCTGCTTCAGTCATGTTAATTCATTTTAGGCTCTATGCTTCTGGACTTAAGTGTCTATACTC
Organism: Furipterus horrens; assembly: GCF_987537825.1. Taxonomy (NCBI): domain Eukaryota; kingdom Metazoa; phylum Chordata; class Mammalia; order Chiroptera; family Furipteridae; genus Furipterus; species Furipterus horrens. The sequence goes on from NW_028327175.1 coordinate 74,817,219, forward strand.
TTTGAGGTAGATGGTTTAGCTATGAAATAAAATGAATGCCATAGATCATAATATATTTGAAAGCATCTTGAATTTGGTTTTTGCTTCCAAACATTTTCTTTCATTTTGTTAATGCTTGCATTTAATAACTACTGTGAGGATTCAAAATCTGTTTAGTTTTCTAATTCTTCTGATTCTGTAGGACTCATAAAGATGAAAACAGAAGCATATTTTTGGGTTTCTTTAAAGTCTATTTCTTAAAAAAGTCAAAATAATTAATTTTTAATGTGTTCTTTTTTAGTATTGTGCTTCTGATAAGCCAAAAACAGACACTTGAAGAGCTGAAACAGTCAGTGCAGCAGCTGAGGTGCACAGAGGCAAAGTTTACAGCACAGAAACAATTACTAGAGCAAAAAGTGCAAGAAAATGATGGAAAAGAGCCACCTCCGGTAATAAATTATGAAGAAGATGCACGATCAGTTACATCTATGGTAAGCCAAAGAGTAATTGAACAAGAAGCCTGAAAGAGTAGTATATAGGTAATAAGTGAATACAAAAGTTGATTCTGGTTTACTATAACAAATTATTACTCTTGTTAATATGCAGGTCCTATTAAACTTGTTTGTAAATGCAAGATAGACTTGTCAGTCACCTTCAGGTCACTTGGAGAGCACTTTCAGGAATCATCTGTAGAGTTAGAGGAAAAAGCTCTTCTCTTGTCTTCAAAAATGAAAACAAAGACTGCAATTGTTTTTATTCCTGGGAGACAGCAGGAAGGTAGGGTATTATTCTTAAGATAGAATATAAATAAGGAGAAAGCAATTTATTATTAATTTTTTCTTCTTAAGAATAGTAGAATCTTATTTATCTGTGTTTTCACAATAAGATTTTTTTCTTACAAATATCTAAACTACAATAAACACGTTTAAATCCACCAACTAGAAATTAAACTTATTTTATATTATTTTATTAACTGTTTAAGAATGCCTAGTACAAAAATACTTTCCCTTTCTCCCTTTCTTCCTTCTTTCCTTTCTTCCTTTCATCTTATGTTGGTGGTTCTCACCAAGGAGCAATTTTATTCCCCCTACCCCGGAGACATCTGGTAATCTTTCAAAACATTTTTGATTTTCATAGTTAGTAATTGCTATTGTTATCTAGTGGATAGATTCCGGTGATGCTGCTAAACATCCTACAATGCACAGGACAGCCCCTCCCTTCAAACACCCAACAAAAAACTAACCCAAAATGTCAGCAGTGCCAAGGATGAAAAAACCTGAGCTATATCCTTGGCTTTTTCTGTGGGTAGCTGAATTTAGTCTATATCAAGAACTATCATAGTAATTATAGTTAGTATTTAATAATTTTTAGTTTATGTGATTCTGAATAGTGTAGTTTGAATGTTTAACAGATTCAATGTCTGATAGGCAAAAAGGGGCTACGTTTGAACATGTGATAAATGTGAAAATGAGTAGGAAATATTTAAAATATTATGATTATTGTTATTTTTGTTATTAACTGAGCCATGCTAATCTCCACATTATATTGTGAATTATTAGTTAATAATTCTTTGCTCTCCTTTACTGTCCTGTCAGGTAAAAAGGACCCTTCTAGATTTCCATTCTTGCTTTAGGATTCTTGATAACTATCTGGCATATGCATTCTTTCAGAGAAACTTCTGAAGTTTTTTCTTTTACTTGGTTTTTGAAAACCTTAGCTAGTAAGGTTGAGTGTGGTTTATAATACTTCCTTGTCTCCATGAGGGTGTTGAGTTGGTTACTTCATAGCTTGATTTAGAGACAGATAGGTTAAAGCTGGCAACCTCATTTATTTTAAGTAATTCTGTGTGCATATGACCCCCTCTTGGTGTTGTTATGATAGAAAAAAGATGTTATTAAAGTCACTAGATGTAGCATATCCCCATTTGATAACTACAATGGAAAACTTCACTTCGACATTTAAAATATACAAGTTCATACTTACTCATTAAAAACTTATGATCATTTAGACTTTTTTATCTTTCATAATCATTGAACAGAAGCTTTTAAAACAATAAATGTTTCAGAGAGAATGCATAATACATTTCAAACTGTATATACTCTCTGACACTTGCACATTTTCTCTTAAAACCATTTATTCAATAATGATAATACCTTGTAATTTTTTGCAAAGTAGTGTAATGTATTTCACTTTATCAAATTTATTTTAAATAATTGAAATGCTAATTATAAATATGTCATCTATTCATTGAAACAATGACTTTAATAATTCTTTAAGGAAATTACAAAGGAATACTATAATATACAGTTATACCTTGGTACTTGTTGGCGTCAGAACATATCAAACCCTGTACTCTTCGCATTTTGATGAGAAAAAAAAATGTTTCAGCTCTCGGCACTTGCTCTGAACTCATCACACTTGCTAGAGCTTTTATGAGTCACGATGCTGCCCTGCAGGAGAAAATGCTTCATCACTCGCATTCATGTTTGGTACTTGTCAGTTTGGCACTCATCTTGAGTTCTGAAATGCATTAACTATGAGTACTGAGGTATGACTGTATATAGTTTAAAGTAATAAAATGACATTTTATAAATAAGTCATTCCCCAAATTGATGTCAATTAATGTGATTTTACAGAATATTTTATAAAACAAGCAGAAATATTTGAGATGCATAGTTTTAAAACTTAATAATACTCTCACCTAGGTAAGTGAACTTTTTGCATAATTAAGAATTATTCTGTGAATATTATTTTAAGAAGAGCCTGAAATTAACATAAGCAATTCCATCCTATTTATAAATTTCATCTTTGTAAGTGGTGTAAAATTTCAAGAAGAGAAATTTAGTTGAATATTGGAAGAATTGAAAGAACTAAAAATTAAACTATGACATGATGGAAAATAGTGCAAACTGGCTTAAATGTTATGTAAGAGTAGAGAGACAGTGACCTATTCCACATGATCCTAATTAATGCCAGTGTTAACCAAAGCACTGACTCTTCAGGGGTGAATGCTTCTATTGAAGACTGCCTTAAGACACTATACCACTTAAAAGGTATAGCTGTATATTCTTGTAAAAATTCCAAGGTGATTCAGATGTGTAATCAGAGTTAGGATTATATAGTCAGATTAATAAATGTATTGATGTTTATTTTGGCAATTAATTTGAGGAAATTAAAGCTCGTCTATGAATTTACACAAATCTTTTAAAAATGTTGTCAGCAGTTAGTATAATCATCTCTGTCAGGAACAGTCATGCTTCTAATCTGTCTTTTTCCACCATGTGTATTTATGGCCAAAATAGAAAGGAGAAAATGATAAATATTAAGTATCACACAATATTGTCTCTGAATAACTATGTTTCAATTATTCAAGCAGTTTTTTTGAGCACCTACTATATGTCAAACACATTTCTAGATGCTATGTGTACATAGGTGAATAAAACTAATATAAAATCTCTGTTAGAGAGTACATTATGTAGTGAGTGGCAATTAGTAAGAAACTATATATTTATAATGGAAGATAATAAATGCCAAGGTGTAGAAACAGAGCAGGGTAGAAGGTTGGGAGTTTAGAGGTTGGGACCCAGTTTTAAATGAAAGGATAAGCATCATTGAAAGTGTGACATTTGAACAAAGACTTGAAACAGAATATTCAGCTACTTAATTTCTGGGGAAAGAACATTCCAGTCAGAGGGTACATTCCTTGCAACGACTATAAGACAGGAACGTGTTTGGAGTGTCCAAGGTACAGTAAGAAGGTCTGAGTGGAGGGGAAGCTGAAAACACAGGGAATGCGATCAAAGAATTGCTAAAGAACAGATCTCAGGGCCTTTCAGGATTATATCTGTTTCCTGTATGAAATGGGAAGGCTTTGAGTTGGGGGTGGGGGAGGTTATGACAGAGGAATGACTCACTCTGACGTTTGATCGAAATGACTCACTGTAACTGTGTTGAGAATATACCTAAGGGGAGCAAAGGTGGAAGAATGCTAACCCAGGCAATAGAAGATGACTGGGCAAGGATGTTAGCAAAGATGTGGCGAGAACTTTTTAGCTTTTGGATATATTTTGAAAGTTGAGCCGGTGAGATTTCCTGAGGATTAAACGTGGATTATGAGAGAGGCGTCAAGGATGTCTTTAGGTGTTTAGCAGGAACATTAGAAGAATTGAATTTGTTTCAAGTGCATGAATATAGAGCAGCTTTGATGAGGAAGAACAAGACTTGTTTATCTTTTCATAAAAACACATTTGAGCATGGAGTTCAGGAGCATGATTCGAACTAAAGCTATAAATTTGAGAATTGTAGCCTTGGCTGGTATGGCTCAGTGGATTGAACGCCTGCCTGTGAACTGAAAAGTTGCGGGTTCAATTCCCAGTCAGGGCACATGCCTGGCTTGCAGGCTGGGCCCCCAGTTGGGGGCATGTGAGAAGCAGCTGACTGATGTTTCTCTCACACGTTATGTTTCTCTTTCTCTCTCTCTCCCTTCCTCCCCCTCTCTCTAAAAATAAATAAATCTTTAAAAATTTTTTTGAGAATTGTAGGCATCAGATGGTATTTAAAATCATTTGACTGTAGTAGGTCACCAAGTGAGAGAGCATAGAGAAGAAAAGAGAAACAAAGACAACTCTGGAGCCCTTTAAGTTAGGGGTCTAGGAGAGAAGGAATGAATCCTGAAAAGACTGAGGAGGAGGATCAGTGAGGTAGTACAATAGAAAGGCAGAAGAATTTGGTGTCCTTGACGTGTTTTAAAGGGAAGTAATTTGGTACATGCTGGATTAAGGCAAAACAGTTTTATTGACTGCAGTAATTTTCTAAACTTTTAATATCAGATGCCCAAGAGGGGAAATACAACATGAAATGCCGTGTCTTTGGAAATATTGGCCTAACCCCTTTCCAACCAGAGTCCTGAAGGGACAAGCATGCATTGGATCATACTTTGGAAAATGCCCAATTAGAAGATAAACCCTTTCTTATCCAATTGGGTTATTGACAGATTAAATGTGCTAATAATCTTGAAGGCATTTTGAGTTGTTTAAATGTTCTATAAAACCCCAAATTATTTTCTCTTAGTCTTCGCTTCTAGCTTGGCAGAGAAGAAGAATCTGCCTTCTGGGGCAAATTAGGAGGGTGAAAACTTTGTTAGCTGCCCTAGAATCTAATGATAGAAATACTAGAATTTTCTGATCCCTGAGTCAACATTGGATGATGTTCCTATTTATTTTATTTATTTATTTAAAAATATCATTTTCCTTCATGTTTTTTTTTTTTTAGCTGTCTAGTGGTAAGAATCTAAGTTTTCAATCTGTATCTGTTGAATCGAGGAATTGGACTTCTTTTTTATTTTACGTCATAATATCATGTGCTTTGAATTAACTATATCATAAATTTTTAAAGGAATCCATAATCACCTTGTCTGACAGACTTTCTATGACACTAAAGTAAGATAATGTGTGTAAAAATATTTTGTATATTATAAAATACTATTAAAACATATTCCATTTCCCTTTTTTTAATGTACCTTAATTCACATGTGAGTTAATTAGTAGATATCAATTGAGTTCTTAAGTATGAATTTTAGATTTTTCTGCAGGATTATCTTATGTATTTTTTATTCATGAAGGCAAGGCCTTAATTAATTTCTTTGAATAGGTAGTACATGTACATGTACATGTACATGTACAAGGGCCTAAGTGTTGCTTCCTTAGTTCATCCATTGCCTACCTCATAGGTAACCTTCCAGAAGCACTGAATGCAATGGAGTCATTACTCTAGAGAGAGCTCCAGCTGCACAGCCAGATTGCTTGGGTTTGTGTCCCTCTTCTACCACTTAATAAGTATGCCATTTTAGGGAAGTTATGAGGCTTTTTCTGCCCTCATTTTCCAGTGTGTAAAATGGGAATTACAGATTTACCTACTCTTGGGCTTGTTAGGAATAGTTAAGTTTGCACATTTAAAGCACATAGAACAGTGCCTACCACTTAGTAAACTACTATTGTTTTTTATATAGCTGATATTTGGTTATCACAGAAATGATAATGGTTTAATGTGTGTGCTTATTTCTCTGCTAGTCTTTATTCCTTACTCTTGATGTTATTTTCATCAAGCATAAATATTTTAAAATGTATACTATTAACTTTTAGATGATAGGTATGTTTTGGATCTTCTCTGTATTTGACGTATTGAATATTATTGTCCTTTAGCAATAATAGATTACAAAATATTTTTAAACAAAGTATTATAAAATTAACTTATGACTTACGTACTGCTAACCTCAATAGGGTTGACCAAATTAAGGGAAATTTTTAGTGTACATAGTTTAACTACTCAAAACTCACTCTTTTCTTCTCCTGTACTATTAAAATTTGTGTTTAAAATTTGCACAAAGTAATTGTTACACAAATGTTACTTATAATCACATTATTTTAATGCCAGTGTCCTCGTGTAGTTTAAATTGAATGGAAGAAAAAAATTTTAAATGTCATTATATGTTATGATTTTTCATTTCTAAAAATAAATTTCTTCTAAAGTTTGCAGTTATGAACAACTTAACAGCTTTTAGCACTCACATTGCCTTTTAAAAATAAATCTCCTTGTTTTTAATTTATGTGATACCAGTATTTTATTCATTCATCCAGTTGAAACCTGTTTTTCGTTATACCCCATTGATCCCTTTCTCCCAGTATTATTTAAAGGCTCTCTTTTCAGTAACAGGGCAAGGTGGAGAAAATGTGGGGATTTGAGTCAATTCATTTTGGATAATTGCATTTAGGTGATTTTTTTCCTCATCTGTAAAATGTATTTAGTAATGTGCACTTTACAGGATTGTCATCAGGACTAAATGAATGAATGCAAAGGCAAAGGCACATTATTGAGCTCCAGATATCGTTAGGAAGGTGCTTGATGTACGTTTGGCTTTTGTCCTTTTTCACTTCCCTCTCCTCTGCATTTCTTCATTTCCTCTTCTCTTCTGCTTCTTCCACCTCTGGTCTGTGTTTCTCTTCTTTTCTCTTCTGCCTTCTAATTAAACACAGTTAACCGACCTCTATGACTGTCTATGTGTGCCACGGATGGAGACATCCTGGAATAATAGACACAGTCTCTGCACTCATAGATTTACATTCAGCAGGTAGAAAAGTGCAATAAACAATTGATTAACAAGAACACTTCACAGTTAAGTGTTATGATGAAATCGATAATTAATATTCCTCAGGCTTTAGGCCTCAGTCCTTGCCCTTCAATCCTTTTCTTTGTATCTGTTTGAATTATTTTTCATCATGATTTAAACATTAATTGATGACTCCCAAATCTACATTTCCAAGGAAATTGGTAATACTGGAATACTACTCAAGATATATGTGGAAAATGAAAGCAGGGAAGTTCAATGAGTTATATAATTCATTCAAAATATGTTAACTATAATGAAACATTTTAATATATTAACAATTTTATTATTTACACATTAATTAGATTTTGAGTGGTCATTATTATTTATACACTAATTAGATTTCCTGTGAATTAACTGTTTACTTAACTGATAGACATAGTTAATGTGCATTTATTCTATATTAATAAAGTTTTTAAAAAGTTTAGATGATTGTAGGTTTATGCAGATACAATGTTTGAAAAGACATGGGAGAAGTTTTGTTTTTTGTTTTTTAAAAGAAGTATGTGTCTCTGATTTATTCTTTTTTAAAAATTTTTATTTATTATAATTTTTTAGAGAGGAGAGAAGAGAGGGAAAGAAACAGATATGTGTGAGAGATACATTGATTGGTTGCCTCTCTCACACCTCTATCTGGGGACCTGGCCCGCACCCAGGCATGTGCCCTGACTGGGGTTTGAACCAGCAACCTTTCGGTTTTCTGGCCAGTGCTCAATCCACTAGCCACACCAACCAGGAGACATGGGAGAAATTTAATCAATCTGAAGAAGAAAAAAGATATTTAGATACATTGCTTTTTTTTCATAATAATTGTGAATAATGAAATTGCTAAAAATTTTTATTGATAAATGAATACAATATATTATATACAGTTTTTGTTTCTTACACTGAATAAAATAAACAAATCAAAAAGCAACTATTTGGCATATAAACCATTGCATAACATGTTCAGTACATTCCTTTAAATTTTTTAAAATTTAATTTTTTTTCAACCAGAAAGGAGTTATTCCAGTCTATAATTTATTAACTATTTTTTCCATTAAACTGAATAGTATTTGTCTTAAAATTTTATGTATGAAATGCTTTTATCTTTTGGTTTGAACAGTAGGTGGATGTTTAACCTTGCATGGAGAGAGGATTTATATATTTTTACCTTTAGTCTTTTGTCTTGAATTTTGAAAATTATTTTTATGATAATTAATGTCTTTTTTAATTGAAAGGTTTCATAAAGAGAATAGATCATATTATGATTTATTGCTTCATTTGGTACTTGATGAAAGAATTTTTAATGCTAATAAATTTTCTCTTTTATTATAGTATTCTGCAGATAATTATTTCCTAGTGTTAATATTTAAAAGATTGACCCAGCTGTTAATTTTTAAAGTAATTGGTTTACCATTCAAATCCCAGATGAATGATAAGATCTTAGACTAAGGAAAACTTTTCTCTGTCATAATATATCCAGAGACCTTTTAGAATAGAGGTTAATTCTTTCAGATAAGTTCTCAAAATTGCTTGAAAATCATTTAATAGAAGGAGACACAACTCAGAAAGAATCAGTTGCACTTCTACTATGTCTTTATGTGGTAGATAATAAGGGGGCTACAATAATATAAATAACTTTCAGATTATTTTATCTGCCATCATTTTGAAACTGGAATTAATGCTGTCATACTGATGATGTTAGAAACATAACATTTGAACAACTTAAAGTTTATATTGTTTGAAAAAGTGTAGTTAAGAAACCAGAATATTTAGATAGAAAAATAGAGAAGGATACTGAGGCCAAAGAAACTAACATTCTCTCTCTCTCTTTATATATATATATATATATATATATATATATATATATATAGTATGTAATCTAACATATATGTAATCTAACATATATATGTAATCTAACATATATATAAAATCTTAATATAAGAAAATAGGATTATTCTATATACTTATTTATAAATATCAATTTATATCTTACTCTTATGCCACATAAAAATAAATTTCATATTACACAAATATAAAAAAATACAGCTGCAGAACAACTAAAGAAAGTATAAGTGAACAATATTTTATGTTGGAAAGCAAATTGCAGAATAAAATCTGACAATAATATGTGTTGCAAATATGACAAAAGATTAAAGTTTGTAAATATTTAAGTGATTCATCCAAATTATAAAAAAGTAATGCACCAACTAAAAGTGGACAAAGAACATGAATAAGGAATTTATAATAGAGGGAATATAAACTTTAATAAAAATATGAAACAATTGTTAATTCCCAATAATAATGAAAATAATGACTAAGAAATGCAATTAGAAAATAATAAGTTATATAACTTGTCTGTCATCAACTACAGTGGCCTCCTTCCAACCTGTTTTCCAAACTCCAGCCAGAGTAATCTTTTAAAATTTCAAATCAGTACAAATCTGATTATATTGACCCCCCCACAAGAATGGCTAACAATGCCTTCTTATGATCTTTAGGCTGAACACCATTTTCTCTAAGTGGTCTGACAAAAGGCCTTATATTGTCTAGTCCCTATCGTAACTACCAGTTATTTCCCTATGAAAGAAAGAAGAAAAGGTAAAAGAAAAAGAAAGGAAGGTAGATATAAAGAGTGAATGCTTGGATGAATAATCATGAGGCAGTTTAAGGCTGATCTTACCAATGTAATTTAAGAACCAAGTGTAGTTGGAGTAAATTAGTAAGAGGTTGATAAGAAGCTATCAAGTGTGGTCTGAAATTTTCAAGTGAAGCAATTCTGACTGGTAAGTCCCTATTTATGAATGGCAGATGTGATGCTGAGGTTGAGCATGAATGAGCACTGCTGGAGATGAAGACATCCAAGGAACTTTGAGGCCTTGGGTATAAAAATCATCCATGATAATGTTAGGGGTTGAATTGGAAAGAAAATATCACATGTGACTTGCAAAGAAAGGCCCTAACAAATGGAGCATGTCCGAGAGGCCAGTAGATGAGAGCGTTGAGAATGAAAAGGCCCCAGCTTCATTTATGCTATTATTATAAATACCTCATCTCTTATAATTATTTTCAATGTCTCAGCAGGTGCCCTGTCACAGTCTCTTCAAATTACTAGACTAGGGACTCCTTGAAGATGATAAATTATTCTTGGTTCTAGTAGAACATATGGCATGCTTCACGGATATTTTTGGAAGAAGATCAAAGGGAGCAATAAACCCGTTTTCCATGGATGTTAAATGAAAAATCTGTGACTTGAACCTAAATTCTCAATCTGACTTCTTTTCTGTAGTGTAGCCAGGAACCCTGGAAGGCTGAAGGTGGCAACAACTGCAAGGAGGCTATGCAGCAGGCAGGTAACCCGGGAGGTAGCCGAAATGAAGTAGTATGGAGATTATGAAAGGTGGTTTGTTTCAGAAATCAGTGACTGAAGAACTAAGAACAGGATTGGTAGAGGCTGCCAGGTTGAGTCAAGTGGAATCCAGTTGGTAAAAAATAATCTTTAGTCTTCTTTTGAGAAGTTTAGTTAATTTACAAGTCATTAGAATCTTAGATGTTTCAAACAGTCACATTCTGAAACTCAATTTAAATGTTCTTGTTTCTTTTTCTTCCTATTAGATAACAATCTTTATGAAACCAGAACATTGTGTTTGGTTAGGGGATAAATTATTGCTGTACTAATTAAAATTTAGGTTTGGAGGAAATTTTTCTTTCCTTCCAGCTCTTTGCCTATAAGGTCATTAATAAAAACCAAAAAAGAGGAAGAAATGAGAGATATGATGAGGGAAGGAAAGAAGAAAGATAGTAATAGAAACGGGTGTGGGAGAGAAGAAGCTAAATAAAGAAATGTAAAGAAGATGAAAGATTAAGGACAGGAGAGAAAACAAAATACAGAAACAAGAGGTAGGTAGAAATTAAATCAAAAAGGGAATATGAAAAAGATGTCAGAGGTGAGTACTTGAGTAAAATAAAATAATATTTATTGAACAAGCTAACTTCAGAGTGTCAAAACTTTTGCTTTATATTTCAGTGAAATCTAATATATGGATACAATTTGCAGTTTAGATAGTAAAATTTATTCTCGTATTTTCAAGTTTTAGGTCAAGAGCCAAAATATAATACTTTAAGAAAATTTGTTTTTATCTAATTATTTGATTAATACCAAAATAAGTTATTGGTTCTGAAAGGTTTTCATTGGAAATGGAAAATAAACTGGAAAATGTTTATGTTTACCCTCATAATTTAATATCCAGAACAGAAGTCTGAAATACTATAATTTATTGTAGCATATGTGGGTAGAGAATATGAATGAATATAGACTTGCATTATATGTGTAGTTACCTCAATTTGCTATTAATAATTCCATGAGTATTTAGAAATAATTTGTTAGCAGTGTTAATTATTATAGGTATCTATACTTTTTGATATTGTAAGCATTTTTCAATTCTATGACATAAAATATTCATAGTCTTTGCCTTTTATTGCTCTCCAGTGCAGGAGTATTATTAGAACAGAAAATTGCTAGATAGATAACTATTGTGTTCAGTCATGGTTGGAGACCATAAGAAGAAATTCAAACCATCATGAAAACTCTTACTCTGATCCTTTTTCATCTTCCCTGGGTGCATAATAGAGTTATATAGACCTTTTCTGTAACTGTAATCAATTTCATATTATAGTTGGTCATGTTTTCAAGGATTTAATTTCTGAATTTAAGACTAATAATAATTATCCCTGACTAGTGTAGCTCAGTTGGTTGGTCATCATCCCACAAAGCGAAAGGTTCCCGGTTCTATTCCTGGTGAGAGCACATGCCTGGGTTGAGGGATCAGTCCCCAGACGGGGTGCCTATAAGAGGCAACCAATTGATGTTTCTCTTCCTCTCTCTGTCTCTTCCCCTCTCTCTAAAAATAAATAAAACCTTTAATTGAACATGGGATTCTACATTTTGGTCAGGTAGTAATTTCTAGCATGATATGATGAGTATTTTATATTATCTTTTATTTATATAATTTTCTTAGTGTATAAAGCATGTATTTAATCTGAAAGTTTTTTTTTTTTAGTCTTTTGATAATGGAATTCCATGAGATTTCTCTTTTGTATTTTAAAGAATATTCTAATGATATACTAGATGTGTTATACAAACATGTTGATTCTGACTTTTCAATAGCTACTTAACTCACCAAGAGAAATTAGTACTTATGTAGTTTCTAGCATTTGATGACAACATACAATTTAGAGGTCTCATTTTAATGTAGTGGTTGTGCATTATAATTCTGAAAATTATGCTAGGGAATTAAATTATAGTTGTATTTATTTTGAAAGATAAACCATGTTTTTAAGGTGATGGAGTAACATGTGCAGATACTTAAGATATTTGGTATATGAGAAGTAAAACAAACATGAACTAGCCATATTGTGAGAAACTCTGGTCTTTTGTTCTCTGTAGGAATCAGAAAGCCTAATTTCATTTTGTCTGCCATTCCATATAGGCTTCTTGGGTGTTTTTCAGGGATGTCTCTTTTCCATCTCCCAATATAAAGTCACAGCCAGCTTTGACTTCTTGCTGAGCAACTGTTCAATGTGATTTGGAATTAGAAGCTAAAAAACTAAACACAAGGGAATCTCATGTGTCCTTCCAGTTTTCCGAAGAGTTTGAATTGATTGGCAGGAAGAATAAAAAAAACTGACACTTGAATTTTCAGCTGTGTCACTTCTAAGAGAGGCAGCCCAGTAGAATGACCATACTAGGGGTCTGATGATGGCAGGGAGCACGATGCCACCAATTCTAGGTAGTCAGACTTTTGTTTTAAATTGTTCAGAGAAAAGACTGTTAGGTCTGGGAATCTGTAAACTTCACATTTCAAGGCTTTTAGTAGAGACTTAATATTTGCTAGTTTATATGCTTTGTTTATTTACTCATTAATTCATATCCTGCCTTAGTCCCCAAAATATTTGAGGTAGCTAATGAAACCAAAATTCAGCAAAATGCAAATAGAAAATAAAATCAGAAGGGGAAAAATAGAGGCTATAACAGGATATCAAGACTGGGGGGGAAACCGTGTAAATCATAGCATGTGTAGTTACTATACTAGAGCTATTATTTTGTCTCTAAGCTTCCCAAAGGCCAAAATGAAAAGGGAGATAAAGTCATGTAACACTTACTATTACATGAAAGAAAGCATGTCACATTGCAGGAGAAGCAAAGCTTTCCATTGTATTTAGCGCTAATAGAATTTCTTTCTAGAGGCTTTAAAATGGACTTTTGTGATGAGAGTGCCCTTAACAATATCACTATAGCCAATGCAGGAAGATTCAAAGGATGTCTCTTGCAGAATCTAGAATCAATTTTTCAGTGGAAGTGGAGGTTACACACCAAAATCAGTTCTGTGGAGGTCTAAGAAGGCAGCTGTCTATGAATTGATTTTATCCAAGAATATAATCTATACATAGAATAATGGATGAATTGAATGTGCCTTTAACAATTCTCTCTTACTGCCATTTATTTTTTTTAGCTGCAGTTTATATATGGAATGGATAATTATACATATTTCCTGGGAAGGGTTCTCAACTGCAGATATTCTGTACTTGTTTGAAAGTAAATATGTAAGAATAGAAGAATGTACTAGTAAATTTATTAACTGATTAAAAAAATTTTTTGAGTATCTATATTTTCTTTGAAAATTATTGGATATCTATATATATTTTAAAGTAAATTTCATATGTTTTTAAAATTAATTAAATTATTTAAAGCACAATGTTCCTTGTAAGGATTCCAAAATATTACTGATAATTAAAGGGAATTTGTCAGTGTTAAACTTTAACCTTTGCTTTGATACATTATTATACTTATTGATACCTTAATATTTTCTAATTGGTTATTCTTAATTTCACTTTGTAGATTTTTTTGTTGACTTTATATGTAATCACTCTTTCTTTAGATTTTAAAGCCAAATAGTTAAGGAATGCTGAAAATTTAGCTATTTTCTAAAACATGTTCAGCATTTTGGAGGGAGGATTTTCTGAACAAATTTTTAGCGTCTATTAAAATTTTAAATTTCCCAAACTATTATTTTTAAGAGACACTTGGATCCATTAATATATGGCAGTGTAAAGTCTCATGTGTTAGGTTGTCCTAATATATCATTTAAGGATAATTATTAAAAAAACTAATTGATAGTGTGCTAAATGTATATTTATATGTATCAATAAAATATTATTACTGGTGAATAATCCTGCAAAGAAGGTGTTATTCCTACCTTTTGGACAAGAACATTGAAGCTTGAGGAGATTGAGGAATTTGATCAGAATTATAGTGGCATATTAAAATTTTCAAATTGAAAATTTTGTGATTCTATAGTTTAAATTTTATCCAAGCAGTGTTGCCTGTTTGCTAAGCCAACAGACTGGCAGTAAGAAAACTTCATTGAAATCCTCTCTATGCTATTAAATATATGACCGTATAAAGTCATACAACCTCTCTAAGGTAAATTTGCTTATTGGTAAAATGTGGAATAATTCATAGAAACCTCATGGAATTATTTTGAAAATTAATGAGATAATGTTTGTAAATATGTTTAGTGCAGTTTCTGGCATATAGCTAAACTCAATAAATGGTAACTATAAAGAAAGAAAAAGTTACCATGATGTCTTCTAAATGTGGCTCTTCACTACATTTTTGTTTGAGGCTCTCTTTTACTTCTAACACATTTTAATTCTTTTTCAGAGTGTAAATCTTAAAAAAATTACCAGCAGGTGGAGCCCAGTGTCAGAGAAACCAAATTTGTGAAATTGAGATATTTTTTCACCTGCATTTTAAAAATAAAATGAAATAAATGCACCCAGTTTTGAAATTTATATGTGAAGTTTTTCTATTTTTAACATGCCTACCAAAAGTCATCACCCTATAACATAATTATTGAATATGTAAAAATAAT
This sequence comes from Furipterus horrens, assembly GCF_987537825.1. Classification (NCBI taxonomy): domain Eukaryota; kingdom Metazoa; phylum Chordata; class Mammalia; order Chiroptera; family Furipteridae; genus Furipterus; species Furipterus horrens. The sequence continues at coordinate 74,832,276 of NW_028327175.1, forward strand.
GCTTTACTTACTTGTACCATTTTTAAATTCTTTGCTTTATCTGGTATAAATAAGGCATGGCAGTTCAGTAATATGAATAAGACAACGTGAACTTCATTGATAAAGACCAGCTTAGAATTTGATGATTTCATTCAGTAATTTGACTGATAATCTCAAATTTATCTTGTCAAATCTGCTGTTCTCACAGTATTCCACTTCTTAATAAATGCTATCACCTTTAATCAGATGCTCAAGTGAAAATCTTGGAAATTACCCTTGTGTTTACACTTTCTCAAATCTCATGTCCACTTTATCAGCAAGTTCTCTTGGTGCTACCTCCAAATTATATCCCAAATTTGACCTCTTGTCAGCATCTCCACTGTGATTATCATAATAAGACACACTATAAATTGTGACCTGGACTACTTTGGCCTGACTATCTGTTTGCTCCCTTGCCCTCCCTACATTTCATTTTCTGTACAGTAATGAGAATGATCTCACTGTGATCTTGTATAACTCCTGCTGATGACCATCCAGGGGCATCCCTTTGTGTAACTAGGTACAATTCCTTATCATAACCTAAACCTCATGATCTTGTCCCTGCCCACCTCCCTCCAGCATAGCCCCCCACTCCTCATCTACCACAGTCTAGTCTTTCTGATCTTATTGCCCTTTGAGCATGCCACATTTCTTCTCATCACAGGACCTTTGTGTTTCCTAATACTCTTTCCACAGTTCTTCATAGGACTAAGTGCCTTCTTTTCATCATTTCAGCTCAAATGTCACTCCTTGGAGTTATTTCTGTAACTACTCTAGCTATAATGGGTTCTCTTGTTATCCCTCTATCCCCCCATCATTACACTGGGGAACACAGTTTTCATTGAGTTAGATTGAACACTTGTTTTTGACTAACTTTTGGCATCTGAATCCAATAATGACCCAGTTTTTCTTTTATCACGTCAACTTTTTAAGGTACAGGATACCCTCCCTTTGTCCCAAAAATGATACAAAATATACAAAGGAAAATAAAGAAAAAATTACCTGAATATACTACTTATTTAGAGTTATTTTATTCATATAAAGGCTATATATCGTTACTGTAAGTCAAATTGTGTACAAGTAGTAAAGTTCTGCTATCAAACATAAATATTAAGGTATTTTACTTTTCAGATGATAGGCTAGGAAATGCCAAAATGAGATACTTGAAACAGTCTCCTTCAGTTGGCAAAGCTTTAACAAATTGCTTCATGAGGGCTAGTTTTATGTGCAGAGGTGGGAATATAATGTTCTTTCTGTCAACAACTGGGTCATGTAGAATGTTTGGATCACCAGGTTTGAGGTCAGATCTTGGAGGACAGTTCAATTCCACCCAATGCTTCTCACGAGCTCTGCTGTCCCACATACACAGAAGACAGGGATACTTGGTGTATCCACATTGCTGACCAAGAAGGAAGCAGACCATTTTAAGGTCAACATAGATGATCCAGTTGTGCTTGTGATATTGCAACAGATCAATGACTCTCTTTATGTCTTCATGTTCTTCACGAAAACAAACTGGCCAATTGGAACTGTACCAAATAAATTGCCATTGTGGAGGAGGACACACTTCAAACTTCACTTTGAGCTATTGATGAACAGTTGCCATTCAGTTGTGTTACAGACTGGAATTCCCAATTCCTCCATTATACCATGTATGTTATGGCAATACACAAAGCCGCCATCACTTCGAAAGTACTGCAGAAATGCACTTTCTCTTGATCGAAAGTAGGATACATTTGCTCCCTTTTCAAGCAAGTTTTTCTCGTGCAGTCTTGGTGCTAGGATTTCTTAAGCCTTTTTGGAGAGTCCCAAATCTCATGCCAAATCATTCAACTCATGCTGATCAAATCCCTTCTGAACTGAGTCATTGTCAATTTCAAAATCTTCATCGTTGCTGTCACTTAGTTCTTCACCATACTCCTGTTTTTCGAAAGAGGGTAGTTCAATGAAAACTGGCACTGGGATTTCAGCTGATGAGGCCCTGGGCATATGGTAGGCTAAGATACTCTATTTTACATTTATTTTTCTTGTTCTATCTTGATGTTTTCACTGTACAAAAGTGACAGTCACTTGAATGATCTCTGGCCTCTCGCCAAACCATAGGTATACCAAATGGTAGTTTATCACGTGTTCCCTTCATCCACATCTGTAAACTCTCGACACACTGCTTGCACACCTTGTGAGGGGCCCAAGACTTATCTTGATCAGCAAGTTTTACTTTAAAATATGCAAAATAGGCTTGCCTGATGAATGTGCTGATGTTTGTCCTTTGACTGGGAATGATGAAAGTGCCACAGATACAATGAAATGAAACAGGGTTGTTTAGGCACTTAGAGTGAGAAATAGCTGAGGCAGACATCATCTGAAGGAAAGGAAATAAGTACATATATAAATAAAAAAATAAATTCTGCTAACTCCTTGTATACGGACAAGAACTCGGACTACACTTCGGAATATGATTTACTATATAGAGCAATACACAACCTCTCACCACACTCTCTCATGTGTAACTGAATAGCCTAGACAAGTATGAACCTGTCGCTGGTCTCCAAGGTTGTCTGCCACCCCTCCCCACTCAAAGGAGGTTTGCTCTCAGCCAATAGGAGAGCACTAGTGCTTCCCTCCATCCAGGCTGGATCCAGCCTAGAGCACTTGCATTGAGATAAACTGTGCAGAAAAAACTTGATGTGATCAAAGAAAACTAACTGCAGTTTTGAAATCAGCATGCCTATTTAAGTCTTACAACAGCTGAAAAATCAAACTCAACAGGAATTATGTTAAAAATTGTTCCCCTGTGTTATTTATCCTGTTGCCCCTTTTCACTTCTTAAATAGCACTTCTAGTATCTTTACTACTACTGCTACTGTTTTGTTGACTAACACTATGTGATAGGTTTCTTTTAAGCATTTCTATGCATTGAATACTTTAATATGTGTATTTATATGTATTAACTCATTTAATTATGGTATTTCTTTATGTATGTATATATGTATGTTCTTAGTACCTATTTTCTTCCCCTATTATCCCCACTAGCCCCTAAAACTGTAGCTTCAGAAGAAAGGCACTTTTGTTTACTACTGTTTCCTTGGTTTTGAGCAGTACTTGCCACACAGAAGAGGTTCAGTAAATATTTTTTGAGTATTGGACAAACGCTTAGAATTCATAACAAATAGTCATCAAATATTTAAATAAAATAACCTTCTAGGGGAAAAGGAATGTTTTCTAAGGAAGAAATCATGTCTCACTGATTATTCTTACAGCTTTTTTTATATGAAGGTAAGAGGATGTATAACATAATCTATTGAGGTTTTAGAAAAGACTTTGACAATGTTCTTTACCAAAGATTTTAAATATTAAGTCACCAATGCATGGGAATATACACTTTTAGTATCACCAAGGAAAGTTTAAAATCAAAAATCAAAGGGTGGGAAATTAAAGATCACATCTGTTATGGGTTGAATTTATCACCCCAAAGACATGTTGAAACCCTAATACCCAGTACCTGTGAATATGATCTTATTTGGAAATAGTCTATAAATGCAATCAAGTTAAGAGAATGTCGTTAGGATAAGCCAGCCATTTTCAACCGGTGTGCTACAAGAATTTTTAGAACAAGCAGTACCTGATTATTTAGTGATGGGCATTGACCTCTTTTCTTTTAGATTGTCAAATTTAAAAAAATGATAACAGCCAACACAACAATAGCCATTTGGTGTGAAGAAATCAAAATTATACCTTTTTTTTTTGTGAGATTGGCAAAAAATGTATGTTTTGGTGTGCTTCAGAATTTTAGCCATTAGTTTATGTGTGCCCTGTGATGAAAAAGGTTAGAAATCACTGGCAAAGGGTCTCACATAATATGACTGGTGTTTTTTAAGAGAAACTGCCTATGGGGAATACAACACCCATATGAAGACAGAGGCTGAGTTTGGATTTTGCTGCCACTAACAAAGGATTGCCTGCTACTAGCAGAAGCTATGAGACAAAGAATCCTCCCCTAGCAGGATTGTGGGGAGCATGGCCTTGCCAACACTTTGATATCAGACATCTAGCTTCCAGAACTATGAGAAAATAAATTTCTCTTGTCTTAAACCACCCAGTTTGTGGTACTTTGGTATAGAAGCCCAAGGGCACTAATACAACATCTACTGTGTTTATTATCTTTATAAGTGATCTCGAAGACTGCCTAGTGAGGTATCTAGATGATACCAAGTTTTCTATTTGTGAGGAGCAAAACCAGTAGGTATACCTGAATTAGTTTTTCTCTGGGCTAGACCAAGAAGCAAGAAATCTAGCTTCTCTATGAACCTTAATTTTGATTCATTTTACCTCCAAGATTATTTCCAGATTTAAAGTTCTGTGATTTTTATGAGCCTGTGAATTAATGTGCCAGGCATCTAGTAAATGCTCAATGAATATTGAGAGACTAAATTGATAAAACCATATGGAAAATAAAAGATAAAAATAGAAAAATATAAGTAAATTTATGTAGGTGTAAAAATCCAAATAATTCATTTCAAATGATCTAGGGAGAAATGAGATCAAGGAAAGAATATTGAGAATCAATATACATTATTTTTTAAATGTATCAAAGAATAGCAAAAAGGCATACTTAATGCATCACTGGCGCATTCTTTGACTCTTTTTGGCGAGAGAATACTTTTGATGAAGTAGAGCAGGGACCTGACCCAAGAAGCATAGGATAATAGTCAATTGCATTAATTCTGGAAAACAGTTGCTTGAATTTGAATGATGGGTCAGTTAGTAATTGACCATATAACCTTGGCAAGTAAGTTAACCATCATGTACCTCAGTTTTCTTATCTATAAACTAGGGCTTGTAATAGAACCTGTCTCATAGGGTCATTGTGGGGCATTTAATGAGATAATCCACCTAAAATGTTTATAACGATGCCTGACTATTAAGAAATTTTCCACCCCATATTTTCTATTAATATTTATTAGCTGTCTCAGTTTATAAAATTATTCTCAATATAAATGGGGCTTTTCCCTGATAGACATAAGATAAAGATGAATGATTGTGATGGACAACAAAATCAAAACGTGGATATATTTAAAATAGAGAAATAGAGGAAACCTTGCAAAGAGGTAAGTCTTAATTATTTTTTTAAGTGCATTGAATTGGAAAGGGCGGGGCAAAGGGTTTAAAGGAGGAGATACTATGTCAGCATTGTTATTCAGGAGAGTTTCATTGAGTAAGACTTGTGTGTACTAGTTCATAGTTGTTCTTTTTCTATTTTGCTTATTTGTTTCCATAAAGTGTCTTGAACTTTGGTCTGTTTTAAAGACTATTATACATTTACAGTACCCGAATATACCTGGCACTTAGTGGTTACATAATACTTTAAAAAAATTGGATGAATAAACTAGAGATTTACATAGCAATTAATTATTATAGAACAGATTATAAAGATATGATCCTTAATTTCAGATTAAACATTTACAGTTTTAAGTATCCCAAACACTCTATGGCTTCTCATTGTATGTTGTTAAACTCAACACATTCTTGCTGCAAGGTAATTTTTTAAAAATTGTTGTTGAGACCTTAAAGATCATTTGTGCATAGTCTAGATCCTTTTTCTTTGAATCTGAAGACTATAAGGCATTGGAGAGTTATACCTCAGTAAAATTAATTAAAAAGCACTGAATTAAGAAAAACCTCGTAGCACAGCAGTTTGCAAGTTTTTGTTTCAAAAAGTATTTGGAAGTCTGGTCTGTTCTCAGAGATGTCAAGATCCAAGTTCTTTAAGTGGAAGACTTCTACAATTTATAGGAAAAACAAGTTATTTTATTTAAGAAATCATTTAGAAAATAGACTTATTTCTTAAATAATGGGTCTTAATATACGAGGGTGTTTCTTTATTACTCCATTAACCAATAACACGTGTTGGATATGGCAATTCCTTTTATCTAGAACTGAGTTGTATACTTCCATGCCAACAGGGGGAGATAGTGTCAAACAGGAGGTTCAGATCTGTGTCCTCTCTAGCTGGCTCTGGCTCAGAGAGGAAGTCTATGGAGAAATTGACTTGTGTGGGCCTACCAATGCCAGCTCTTGACTGAAATTTGAGATGGAAAAGAAAACTCGATGTTCCTCTTGTGGGGTTAGACTGGAGTCTAGTTCTGATTCCAAGTTCTGTAAACCATGTACTTTAAAGCACAGCTCTGAGGTTTTGGCTCCTTCCACATCTGAAGTCAAAAGAGATCAGGTAAGGGGGAAGGCCATGTCAGGCCTGGTTAGTCCGGGCCCTGAAATGGTCTGAGAGTCCAGCACACCATCTGTCTTATGCTGCTGCTTCGAATGGCAGACTAAGTTTTCTTCTGAGTGTGATAGTAGACACAGTCTTTTGAGGGGATATCATCACTCAGACAGCTAGCCAAACCCATTGACTGTGACTTGTTTTCAGTTTGTATTTTATTTTTCTCCTTTATTCACCTCTCAGATTTGAGGAAAAATATGTGCTTTCTATTCCAAAATATGAGAAGGGAAATGAGTGCAGTTCTGCTAGATATCTGAGGAGAAGCATTGCTCAGTTTAAGATATGTGATGGTATTAAGATGCTGTTCTCCAAATTTCAGTTTCTTTACTGGCTGGGGAGCCCAATGTTACCTTATTTTCCATTTCTGTCAGCAAAGGAAAATAATATTTTTCTTGATAGTAATCAGTAATAATATCTGATAAAGTTTTTTTATGATGATATATACTCTGTAGTTCAATATTAATATTATAATGAATTCTTTGGTTTACTTTGGTAACCTAGAACATACTTTACTGTTTAAACTTAATAACCTGCATTCTCCAATCCCTTAATTAATGCCCCTGTACTTTAAGCTATCATTCTTTCAGATTATATTAGGAAAAACAAATTCTGGTCTTCAAATAAGAATGGCAAATGAAAGAAAAGCAGAATATTCAATGATTTACATCTTTATATATTTTTTAATATTTGAAGAGAGTTGCAGTGGACACCTAATTTGTGTTTTGATATTACTGAGTTAAATATTTAAGTTGTGGTGTTCTAAATATTAGTCCTGTTGTAAAGCACTATTCATAAGTTTAAAATTATTCCTTATATTTGTAAGTTTTGTGTTATCTTGGGTATGGAGTCATAAAACCTTTAGATGATGTAGAATCCATTGGTATTATTTTATATATAATAATGTCTTGGAAGCACAAGATAATTAGTGATACACACAGCTAGCTAGTGACCTGTATAATTCTAATTTTCTGTAGCTTTTAAAATCTTGTTTCCTTTCACTCTCCATTTCCTGATTGTATGTTCTTTTATGATCTTGAGATTTTTCTGTTTTTATATATGTGTTTTGAAAAAAATGAGATATGCAAAAATAATTTTATGCTTTTTATTTCTTGCCTTTGAAATTGTTTTGAATCCTCTTAATTTTCATTCATGTTTCTTTTTTGGTATCAGCTCTACTGCATGTTTTCAAGATAAAATGGAAAAGGTTAAAATTTTATTTGATAACTATGTAAATTTCTACGTTATTTTATACTATTTCTACCTTATCCTATAGTAACTAGGATATGTTTTTATGTTGATGGTGATCAGTTAACATAGGAATACATTAAATATTAGGATTCACACGTCTTGAAATTTTAAAACAATTCAACAGTAAATGCTTATTGAACTCTTATACCTGTGACCTTCCACCCATAACCATGATGATTGATCTTTGGTTATTAGTTAATGCTTACTTAAATATATTGAGATTTTTTTAGACTTATGATAAATTTATAAATATACTTCTAATTATTTAAACATCTATCATTGTCAGTATGTTTAGTCAGATGTCACTGCACTCAGACATATATTCAAATTCACACATACTGGTTTATGTGGTGATTCCAAACCAGAATTGATCAAAAGAGGATTTTGTGTTCTTATGGGGTCAGTGCTTATCCTCCTTTCATAGGGACGTCCTGACTCCTTTTGGTTTTACTGTCCGATATTACTTTATGGTGTTTCTAAGGAATCCTTATTACTATAAGTTACATACTAATGCATGAGGGCTAATATTATTTTTTATTTTTTATTTTATTTTATTTTATTTTTTGCATGAGGGTTAATTTTAGATAGCAGTTTTTCTTTTACCAGAAACTTAGATTCCTCTAAAAATTGGACCAGGTCCAGGCCCAGTTTGTCTTCTTCTGGTGACCTCCTTTCTCTGCCCCCAGCATTGCTGTTGCTAGCCACCTGATGTCTCCTTCAAGTAGTATGTCATGTTAATTCCATATTGTGCATGGCAGATCCATGCTTTACTGTATTTTCACTTCCCAAAAGCATCCTCATACGACTCTCCACCTCCTCAGAATTTTTTACTCTGCCCTCTGGAATTTTATTCTGGTAAGCAAACTTCCTTTTCAAGAATAGATTAGTCATTCTCCCATATGCCATATAATAGCATTTAGAAATAGTCCTTAATGCTGCCTTTATTATTCTTTCACCCTTATGTGAAAGCCTCTGTGGTTTCAAGCCTTTGGAGTTTAGTTGTACTACATTTACGCCTTCACCTCATTCATACTTCTGTTCATTCCTCCTCATTTATCAAAGAATGTGTTCTCTGGTTCATTCTTTTTCTACCCATAGCCATTTGAGATGACTTCAGCATTCAAATGGAAGACCCATCCAAAACCTTAGTTTCTGTGTTAATCAATCTAAAAACGGTATTGTTTGAGAGATGGTAGATGGAAGCAAGTTTAGGTCAAGATAACTCTTCTTTTTTTTTAAGATGAAACAAAGCTCTTTGGCCCTGTCCCTCTTGAATAACTGGTACCAGCTCCGGACTGCTTGCTTTACTGGCTTCTTCTTTCATGAGAAACAAAACCTTGTTTGGGTAGGTTAATTTTAGACATATTTTGGCCATGTATAGCTGAATGCAATCCTGACTGAAAGAATAAGTAAAATTTTAGTAAAAATAGAAAAATATGTCTTGGCGTAGTACTGTTATTTTCATTATTTGTATGTTTTTAAAAGTAACTGTTGACCACAGGACTTTGTGTGACACTAAAATTATTAAGGTAGAAGAATTTTAGTATATCCATAGACATTATGGTAGATTCATATATTTAAAAATCTGGCTACCACAATTTGTATTTATAAATATGTATGTGTAGGATATATATAAATATGAAATTCGAAGGCATGGTATTCTCCCTACCACTTATTGAATTCATAGGAAGCCTTAATTGTACCTGTAGATTGACAGCATACCCCAAGTTATGTTAAAGTTGTATACATAGTTCAGTGTTTGGTGATGTTATAACCCTCAATATGAAAATAGTTAAATTGATGAGTTCTTGGGGTTTTTTTGAAGACTTAATTTTTTTCATAGGGACAAAAGCAGGGACTTAACGATTTTAAGAGTATTATGTATTTTAGAGGAAGCAAGGTATTTGTGCATATTTCAGATTGTCCTTGCTAATTTTTTAGTTTTAGATTATTGCTTTATATGCTCAATTTCTAAATCATTTCTGACAGAAGATTTATTCTTCCTATGAATGGTGTAATTTTTATATGCTATCTCCCTTGAAAGTATACATCTAGTAAAATTGTTTTTGCTCTTTTCTTAAAGAATAGGATAAGAGAGTGAAAGTGGTAGAAAGTGTGGTCAAAGTTATAAAATGAACCTAAAGCATAAATGACAGGTTAATACTTTAGACTGGGGTTTTTATATATTACTTTTTATTATACTTTTCTATGAACTTTAAAACATTATTTACATCATAAATATCTACAATAGACATGGACAACAGGGAGGAATATGATTGTGGGAGAAGGGGTGGGCTGGGTTGAGGAGAGCAATGGAGGAAAAATGGGACAACTGTAATTGAAAAACCAAAAAAATTTAAAAAAAGAAACATATCTACCGATGAATGAGAACATTAAATATCTGATGAAAATTTATTCCAGAATATAGATTTTGTTGCCTCTGAATGAACTGGAGAAAGAGGAAGGACATGAAATATTTTGTAGCCTTTTTACTCACTCACAGCAGATAAAAGTATTTCTACATTCCTGATGTTACAAAGGTATAGACCCTGTGGTAATTAGTGAAAGCCCATCGTCTACTTTTTTGTTTGTAGTTTACACTGGCTACCTTAAAGCTTCTCTCCCTCCATCTCGAATTAAATAAGCATACAAAAATAGATTGCTCTTTTCCTGAATGTATTATTGCCAATCTATTCTAAGGGAAAGCAGAATCAAGAGAAAGTTAAATTTTGCAATTCAATTTTTAACATTACTTGATGTTTCCAACTGTAATCTAGATATGATTCAAGATACCGTTTACAAGAATTGCAGAAATCTTTGGTTACATGGCTTATCTATTGCATTATTTCACCCAATGTAAGGTTGGCCTTTCCTTTGTATTTAAGTTAATAGAAATAAGAAACATGAGCATCCTAAGGAATTGGAATTTTTTTGGCTAAGGGGAAGGTCACCAAGAATGGTTGTCCAGAAAGAAATGAAGACTCATAACTTGCTAATGATGAGCTCTGTATGAATGAGGCGAAGAAGTAGCAGAGTAAGAAGTTCCGTTGATTAAAAAGTCCTAGAATATGGCTTTATCATAAAGTTAAGATTACTATAAACCTAGTAGTACACCATGTGTGCTTTTTAAAATGGTTATAAAAAGTGATGGGAAAACTACTTATTTTAAAATTATAATTCTCTACTTAATTACAAATTTATTCTATTATTCATCCTTGAAATTAACACAGAATATGTTTAGCTATATAACATTTAAACTCCACAATTAGTCAATAGTTTATATAAACATTAATATCTCATTTAGGTTTTGGTTAGATTTTAATGTTTACATTTTACAAATTATTACAGATTTTTCTACCTAAGACAATAAAAGCAAGGACAATTTTTAGTGAGTTAAGTGAGCAGGGAAGAGTGACCATATACTTGGTGAATGAGGTCATACTGGCTGTGCTCACTAGTGACTAGAACAGTGACTTTCAACCTTTTTCATCTCATGGCACACATATTAATTACTAATATTCTGCAGCACACCATAAAACTTACATTATATATTTTTGCTCATCTGACAAAAAAGTTGGTATAGTTTTGACTCATTCACACTAGACAGCTCTCATTGTGTTGACTTGTCATTTTTAAAATTTGAGAATCTATGGGAAAAGAGGTCAATGCCCCAACTAATTAGTCAGGAATTGCATGGTTAAAAATTCTTGTGGCATGCCAGTAGAGAATCGCTGGACTAGGGCAAGAGGAGCAGATGGGAGCTAATGATTTTAGTTTGAAAAATGTTTAAGTTTGAGGTGTCCTGAATTTTCTTGTAGAGGTTAGCAGGCAGTTTGAATGGCCTTCTGAACCTGGATTAAGACTTGGAAGAAGTCAGTATAAGTATGCAGGGAGAGGGCAAAGAAGGAAAAGAAAGTATGGTAATATGAAAGATGCAAGAACAAAGCAGTAAACAATGCAGTGGTCAGGTAGGTAAGTTAAGGACTGAAAAGCTTTCTTTGATTTAGACAATTTAAGAGGTTGTTAATTGACCTCAATGAGAATAGTTTCTGTGGTGTGGGGAGGGTAGAGTTTAGGGTGTAGTGAACATAGGAGTGCATGGGGTGAAGAAGTTTCAATTGATATAAGTTTCAGAACATTTAAGAATAAGATGTATTCGAGTTTAAGTCCAGAATGTAGGACTTTAGACAAGTCACTTCACCTCTCTGAGTTTTCTGTGTAAAATGGGGATAATTCTTTATTGTTTTTATAAGGATTTAATGAGATAAGGCAGGAAAAAGGCCCCACACTTTATACAAAAGAATGCAGTAAATAATTACGATTATAAAGAGAAGACAATAAATGTACACTAATTAGGAGAACTCTGGATAAGTAGGGAAAGAGAAAATAAAGTGGTAGTTTGAAGGATACTTTTAAAAGGATGAGAGAGATGACTTAACTTATAGAACCAATAGTTGTAGAGTTACAGATGGTTTTCACTTGTAGATCTTCATTTGTAGAATGACAGATTACTTTGCTTATGGGAATCAGTAGAGAGAAGGAATTAGGAGAACATTGAAAACTCATATAAAAGAAGGGCTAATGGGAATTTTCTTTTATCCTCACTTGAGGACATTTTTTTTCATTACTTCTATAGAGAGGGGAAGGGAGAGAAAGAAACATCAATGTGAGAGAGAAACATTGATTGGTTGCCTCCCATATACACCCAGAACAGGGTTTGTAGTGCCAGAACCGGGGATGGAACCTTCAACTTAGATATGTGCCCTGACCAGGAATCAAACCTGCAACCTTTTGGTTATGGGATGACATTCCAACCAACTGAGTCACACTGGCTAGGGGGCTAATAGGAATTTCATGGAGTGAAATTTAAAAGAAATGGAAGGGCATTGTGGGACAGGTAAAGGGGTTAACCTTGAAGAGAAGGTAAGCCATGTCTTGAGGAGAGGGAGGAAGGGAAGAATGGGTGTGTATATAGATGCATTTGAAAGTTCAGGGTAAAATAGTAATTTCCATAAAGGTAATAAATAAGTGTGAGAGACTTCTGGGGATTTCAGCGAAGAAATCTAAAAGACAGCTGGTCATTTTTGTGTGGAACACAGGACACAAATTTGTCTCAGTTGTCACAGAGGAAGGATTCATTTATGAACACTTCAAGGACCAGGAACTTTTTTCTGTTCTTTAAATTTTTTTATTTTTTCACTGATAGCTCTCTAGAGCCTAGAATTCTGTCTGGAACATTGTAATCATTCAACAACTATTTGCTTAAAAAAGAAAAAAAAGAAAGAGATCACACAGGGAGGTGGTATAGTATGAGGCAAAGATTAGGGCCACATGTTTGGGGAACACCAGGCAGGTAGAGCAAATAAGGTTTACATTGGAGACTGAGGAGTGACAGGAAGGAGGAGCGCCAAGAGACTGCACATCATGCAAAGATGGAAAAGGAGTAAATGCAGAGAGGAAAATTCTGTGACGGCTTGTATTAATTTTTCTGTGCTGTATAACCCAATTACCACAAACTGAATGGCTTAAAACAAGATACGTTTGTTAGTTCACAGTTCTGTGTCTTCCCTGAGTTCTTTGCTCAAGGTCTCATGAGATTAAAGTCAGGGCTTTGGCTGGGCTGCATTCTCATCTGGAACTTGGGGTCCTCTCCAACCTTATGTGGTTGTGGCAGAGTCCAGTTCTTTGCATTTGTAGGATTGAGACCCTCATTTTCTTGTTGGCTGTGAACTGAGGGCAATTTTTCTCTCTCAGAGGCCACTAAAATACCTTGCTCTGTAGTCCTCTTAGCATTGGAGAATTTTTCTCACATTGAATCTCTCTCATGCTTTGAATTTCTGCCCTTAGGAAGAGGCCAGTCTCTTAAGGGCTTAGCTGGTTAGGTCAGGCACATTCCAAATAATCTTCTTTTCCTAAAGTCAACTGTGTCATATAAAATAACCTATTATGGGAGGAAAATCCATTCTGTTCACTGTTCCAGAAATCATGCAGGGTTGTGTACAACAAAGGGGTGGGACTCTTAGAGACAATCGTAGAATTTTGCCTTCTCAGAGCTCAAGTAAAACAAAAACTGAATAGAGACTATTAGATTTGGCAGTACCTTTTGTCAGGCTGCTAATAAAAAGCTTAGAGATGCCAACAAAATATAAGGCATGCAGGTATAAGTCTATGATTAAAATAGAAGTAGAATAATACCCAGTTTTCTTTTGGTCATTTTCTCTGTAACCTCTACTCTGAGACTAGAGTAGGAGAAAAAACAACCTATTGAGATTTCACAGGTGAATGAAACTAAATTCACATAATAAAGATTATGTACTTTATTCGGAAAGAATCTTAGAACTTTTTTTCTTATTTAGAAACAGTCCTAATGAACTTATTTTCATGGTTTCTCAGAGTACTGCAGACTAGAAACAGCAAATGGTGAATAATGAGTGCAGATGTGGGGTGGCCAAGGAGAGCTGGAGGTGTGGAGACATGCGGTCAGTAGCAAGAAGTGATAAACCATATTATAACACCAAGGGATGAGTCTGGAAAAAAGAAGGACAAAATACAGATGGAAGAAATTAAGGTCCAATTACGTTTATTTTGAACTGTGTAAGAAGACAGGAACACATAATTTGTTCTATGAGGATAACTTTTTAAGATATGGCAAAATGAGTCATCTCAGTGCCTTTTAGTTTCAAAATAAGTTATTTAAAAAATTCTGAATCTCTACTCAAATTTTAACAGAATAATTAGCTATTTGATTATTATTATTATTATTATTTGGTACCTTAGAGCCTCAGGAGAATTTATGCATAAATTTTTGAATCTACGTATAATTCTTATAGCAGTGACGGTGATTCTTTATAATTCCAGATATTAATTGTTTGGTTCTAGAAATTGTCTTGTTGTAGTCCAATCAGTGTAGAGAAGAGAAGACATGATTTTATTTGAATTACATCATAGGTTTGAATGTAAGGGTTAGTATTTCGAGTAAGAACTTATATTGTCCTTGGAAAAGATATCTTTCTAATGCATAAAGTGAGGATTACAGGACCTGCTATATAGAGTTAAAGACAATGAAATGTACAGAACAATGCATGGATAGAGAACATGGTGCTTGGCTCATGGTTAGTGCTCAGGAAATGCTAGCTACCTTCACTGTTAGAGCCATTTTCTAACCAGGTTAATTTTTTTTTTTTCAACAGTAGATCAACTCATGCATTGTGGCTGTTCTCATAGCCCTAAAACTTTAGCAATAGTAATGCTACTCTCAGTTTTATTCATGTAGTATTTGAAAATACTTAACAGAAACTTATGTGGCTTCTCACTGAACTACCATGAGATTTAATGAATTTATAAGCCATTGAATGAAGTATTTCTGATGCGTAGATCCAAACTTTCCAGTGTCTATATTCAAAGGCCTCTCCTCTATCTTACTGTTTTATCTTTAATGAAAAAATATGATAATTTTATCATTAATATTTTATAGTTTTCAGTCATATTTAACCTTTTGTCATTCTAGGTTCAAAGTTGTTCTGTGTATTATGTTTGCTTGTTTATGTGCATGCATGTGTTTTCATATTAGCAGCATTCCTTAATCTTGTTAATTTTTACTAGTCTATTTCTATTATATTCTTGAGATGTGGTATTCAAAATAGTACATCCAGTTTTGTACTTAATGTTTTAAATTGAATGTAATAATTGTTTCAATGTAGTAACTCAACTTGAATGTAATTAGAACCTTCCCTCTCTACCCACTTCTCCACCCCCTTCTTTAATTTTCGAATAAGTGACTAATGCCCAGCATGTGATTGATTTTCTGGAGATATTCTAGGCAATATGTTATAGTGGAAAGGGGACTAAAGGAGGAGCTGGTTTTGTTATTGTATGTGTGTCCTGGGGCAAGTTATTTTACCTTCTCTGACCTCCATTTTCTTTCTGTTGTCAAGTGAAAATGTTGAAGTAGAAAATTTCTAGCTTAGAAGGTTCCTTCTACCACTGATTCTATGTAGTTTTATTATATGACATCTCTTATTAAAAAAAGAAAGTCACAGAATAAAAAGACTATGGTCCAGTAATTTGTAATAGGGTTTGTCAGTGTTAATCTTTTAAATGCATGCCCTATCTGTATAATCTTATTTTGGTCAACTTATTTTTGTCTTAGGAGCAGGTTGCCTTTGAAATTCCTTTCTTTGCTGGCACTTTATTATCGGAAACAATATTGGACCCCAAACTATGAAAAGAAACTTCAAACCACATGTGCTAATTAGTGTGAAAATAGATGTTAGCAAAGCTATTAACAAAGCTAGCCAGTGCTCTGGCTGCTGCCCTGTAGGTGGGTGGAAAGCCAGAGGGAGAGAATCTTATGACCCTGCTTGCTACTGCTTAGCTGTGAATACCGCTCTGTGGTTTCTGGAATCATAAGGGCTCCTGCTGAGTAAAACTGTCTTTGGGACTGCAGCTATACTTCTGACAGTGGATTTGGGGAAAGGTGTTGTTTCAATCAGAGATAAGTTTCTAAAAACTGGAGCAGGAAATGAAAGATTAAGAAAGAAGTGTATATATGCACATTTTAATATTACTCTATAGAATTTATGATAATGCAACTTTTGGCCAGTTTTCCAGATTAATAGACTTCATATCAGGGTGATTTTTTTTTTTTTTTTTTTTTTTTTTTTAGTTTGTTTTGTTATGTTATTTAGGGTAGCTGATGATTACTTTACAAGGTAAATATCCAGTGATTCTTTGTCAGGTGAATATTAGTTTCTTAGGGTTGCTATAACACGTTACGACAAACTTGGCAGTTTAAAGGTGACATAAATTTATTCTTTCACAGCTCCTCTGGAGACCAGAAGTCCAAAAATCAAGGTTTCTGCAGAGCTGGTTCCTTCTGGAGACTCTGAGCAAGAATTGTTCCACGTCTCTCTTCTAGCTTCTGGTGGCTATCATCAGTTCTTGGCATTTCTTGACCTGTAGACACATCACTCCCATTTCTGTCTTCCTTCTTCACATTGCTTTCTCTTCTGTATTTCTTCCTCTTCTGTTTAAGTCTTCTTAAAAAGATACTGGGCCTTGGATTTCAGACCCACCTGGAAATCCAGGATGATCTCATTTTGAGTTTCTTAATTTAATTATATCTGCAAAAACCCCTTTACAAGTAAGGTCACATTCACAGGTTCTGAGTGGGTATAACTTTTGGGGGTCCATATCCAACCCATTATTGCTTGTGCATGTCTTCTGTTTATTAAGACAACTTTCCAAAGTTGAAGCATTGCTTATGGGTGAGACCTTTAACTGAGAAAAACTAGTTATTTTGGCCTTTCATTCAGATATTTTTGAGTACTATTCTATAAGCCCAAGGGGTATTATCTAAATTTTCCCAAGGTCATGTGAAATTTAAATTCAGCTTTGATACCAAATTTTTGCTTCTAAGTCCCTGTGCTATTTTGACTGCCTGGTGGAGTTTTTGCCAGCTCCTGACCTCATACTTCCCATGTGCCCTTTTCCCAAACCCCTCAAAAAAGGAATGGGTACTTAATTATTATAAAGATTCAATGAATAGAGGACTTTATGGGTTTATCATGAACATGGAGATGTTTGATTCTAGTCCTGGTTTTGACTTCAAATCAGTTTATAAACATCTCTGAGCTTGGGGTAAAACAAGGTTATTTTTATATTATCACTCAGTTCTAAAATGCCATGATCTTTTTAAAAAAGATTTTTCTATAATTTTGCCTGTCAAAATTTGGAAGTAGATTGTCTTTGTATCAATTACAATGCATACTTTTAAGAGATAAAACTTTTCCTGTATTTTGATTATGGCAGGAACAGCATATTTAGAGAAAATTTACTAGTTATTGGGTGCTAGAAGCTTTGCTAAGTCTTTCTACACTAAATTTGTGTTCCCTATTAGGCAGAACTATTTTTATTTCTAATATGTGGTACTATTATTATTCCCAGTTTATAAGCAAGGAAATTGGTGTAGAGAGTTAGGCAACTTGTCCAAAGTCATATAGTTTGGGAGTGGTAGAGCCAGTCTAGCTTCAGAATCTGTTCTCTTAATGATTGCTTATATAGCCTTTGTGTATAGTTTCTATAATTTAAGTGATATATATCATAGGGGTTGGAAAACTATCACAAATGGGCCAAATCTGGCCTGTTGCTTATTTTTTCATGGTCTATAGCTAAGAATTGTTTGCATTTTTAACTAATTGAAACAAATTAAAAGATACAGTGTTGTTGATTTGTAAAAATTATATGAAATGCAATTTTGAGTGCCCATAAATAAAGTTACGCTGGAACATAGCTATGCTCATTTGTAGATGTATTGCCTGTGGCTGCTTTCATGATATAATTCTACGTTGCATTTGTATTTGAAATTTGGATGACCTAGTGGGGAGTAGTAGTGACAGAGACCATGTCCATGAACCCAAATATTTTCTATTTGGTCCTTTATGGAAAACATATGTCAGCCAATATAATAATACTAGTAATTTGTTATTTTTTATTTTGTATTGCTTTAGAAAAAAGACATTAAGGAGAATACTTTAGGTAGTGTTTCTTTTTTAAAAGACATGTTTTCTGACCCGGTGTATGTAAGCATTGTTTCTGTAAAGGCAAAACTGGTCAAAAAAGCATTTTCTTTACTCTCTTAGGAGTTCGGATTATTATTAAGGCCAAATGATTAATATTAAATCTATATGACTTCTGTTTTGCTTCATTTCAACATGCATTTCAAAATAATGTTTTCCTAAGTTTTACAGCCATGTTATCTAAGTAACATTGCTTTTTGTTAAAGTTAAGGGAATTTAAAGACAAAGTTATTTCCAAAAGATTTTAATATGAATCCTTAAAAATGCAGTTTTATTTAAACTTAGTTTTTCAAGAATTATTAACCAGTCTGATGATTTAGTGTGCTTGAGTACTTTGCTGGTTGAATTGCTTTTCTAAGAATTCATTGGCTGATAGTTTTCCTTATAATTTTAACTCATTCTTCCTTGTGTAAAGTTTTAAAATAATAATTGTATATAATGTGCAGTCAGTATCTTAATTTATGTATCTTGATTATTCTTTAAAACTTTTACAGTATTTTGGTATTTTTGTTATTCAAATAAAAGGCTTCATAAGAACAATTTTTACACATAAAGAGATACCTATACACATTAAATTATAAACCCCATTAATATACTTTGTTCTGATATAGAACTTATTACTTTATAGAATAGCTCCGGAACTTTCTCAATAAACATTTAGATAATGTACTTCAGTGAAATAATTTAGAGCTAATCTCTCATGTTACTTATACATAACAATCACTAAAATTTCATATATTTAATAAGTTATTAAAATCAGTGTAATGTATTAGTTTTAATATCAGTTAATATAAGTGTAATACATTAGTTAATATCAGATACAATGTATTAGTTTTAATTGAAGCTATAGGTGGAATGACTATTTTTAAGTCAGAAAAGTAAATATGAATTTTCTTAAGTGAGAAGAGGAAAGTATGGCTTTTGTTAATTCAGAAAAAGACCTTAGGTATATTGCATTCATATTTGAAATTTGGATGACCTATGGGGGAGAAAGAAACTTAAAACATCTACTTAAATTAAAACAGCCAAAAGGAAATGACAAATCAAAGATTTACTGTCTTATCAGTATGTCCTGTAGTTGTTTTAAAAGGAGAATTTCAGTTTAGATGAGTCTTGATAATTTAACTCTTGATAGTGTAATTTTTCAAAATACTGAAATGCACAGATTTTTACTGAGCACAGTCTATCAGCATTTAAATTGTTCAGTCAGTGAGAACCTAATAAGGAAATGGGTGTGTATCTTGCAGTGCTGGATAAGTTATAAAAAGAATATCTTTAGGCATTTTATTTTATTTTATTTTATTTTTGCTTATACATTTAAGAAAAGCATAAAGCATGATGGAATGTGAATTGTATTTAGATATTGAACAGGAAGGTTGCCGGGTTATCACCTCCTCCTTGGGTCTTGTTTCCCTGGAGATGTCATCTTAAGAGATAACAGAGTCAAGGAAGTGAGCAGAATGACATCACATTTTACAACCTATGTTTCACCAAACTACCCTGTTATGTTATAAATTTTCTTAGCATTGTTATTTTAAGACAAAAGTTTGATACTCATTCAAATCTTTGTTTTGCACATTTGGTTTTAAGGTTTATTATTTCAGAATATGAAAATGCTTCTTTTAATAAAGATTTTTAATATGCAAGCATCAAAGAAAAAAGACAGGGTGACAAACTAGGTTACTAAGCAGCGAATACTTCTAAAATGATTTGTCTTTAGTCAGAACCCGATTGCTAAAATAAATCATTTAGAAACTTTTTTAATACTTAATTTTATATCTTGATAGAAACTGTATCCTCCTTTCTCCCCAGCAAATCAACACCTCCAATAGACCCAAGTTATTTATTTATAAATACATTCTTTTATGAAGGACATATCAATATTTGAAGTGTTTCATTTACATTATGAAATCAACAGCATAGAATTTTTTGCAGAAGATAATCTTTTCTGGGGTTATAATTTCCCTGTAGGTATAAAATCCCTTCAAATTTCATGGCTGCTTTGCATAAGTAGTCCCAAAGATATCTGGCACTCAGCCTGGAGTTTGAGTGTGAATATTGTTAACTTTTTCTTTATTCTTATTGCCTCGTGATAGAGTAAGTGCCTAACTGTTCCTACAGGGCCAAGTAATCACTTCGATTGTTCCTTCCAAGAATTTATTAGATTGGATTTATTTACAGAAGTCTGTGAGAAATAATAAAAGTGTTCCAGTGGCACCTTTCCCTAGAGTTCAGCTTCTAATTGGGGGTTACATTCCAAAGCCACCTCAGGTGGGATGTGACTCATCGTCATGATCGTCATCGTCATCGGCAGCCGTCCGTCTCGAGAGACGATGGCGTAGCTTCTTGAGAGTCTATCTGCACCGCCGAGAATGGCTGTGCAGTCCGACTCGGGAGTGACAATCCCTGCCGCACTTGTTACAGGTGAAGGCAGATGGCTGTTGTTGCTGCTGTTGACGCTACTTCCGCCTCGATGTTTTCTGGACCGCCTCCTCGTTGGGCGCAGCCTGACCGTGAGCCTCCAGGCTAGGCGGTCGTCTGCTTGAACTTCCCATGTGTTGAGATTGATGGAGCATTGGGATGTGACTAAATGTCCTATAAAGGAAGTAACTGGTGGCCAGTGTTACTATGGAACTCTTTTTTTTAGTTTTTAGTTTTTCAATTACAGTTGACATTCAGTATTATTTTATATTAGTTTCAGGTGTAAAGCATAGTGGTTGGACATTTATATAATTTACAAAGTGCTCCCCTTGATAAGCCTAGTACTAACCTGGCACTATACATAATTATTACAATATTATTGACTATATTCCTTAATGTACTTTACATCCCCATGATTATTTGGTAACTGTCAATTTGTACTTCTTAATCCCTTCACCTTTTTCACTCATTTCCCCAAACCCCCTCCCATCTGGCACCCCCCTGTTTGTTCTCTTTATATGTGAGTATATTTCTGGTTTGTTTGTTTATTTTGTTTTTTAGAATTTCCATATAAGTGAAATTATGTGGTACTTATCTTCTCTGCCTGACATTTCACTGAGCATAATACTCTCTAGGTTCATCTATGTTGTTGCAAATGGTAAGATTTTATTCTTTTTCACAGCTGAGTAATAATCCATTGTATATATATTGAAATATATACCACATTTTCCTTATCTAAATCTATAGATGGACACTCATGTTGCCCCCATATCTTGGCTATTGTATTATAAATAATGCTGCAATGAACATATGGGTGCATATAGCTTTTCTAATTAGTGTTTTAGATTTCTTTGGGTAAATACCCGGAAGTGGAATTGCTGAGTCATATGGTAGTTCTATTTCTAATTTTTTGAGGAACCTCTAGATTGTTTTTCACAGTGGCTGCAGCAATTTGCGATCCCAACAATACACGAGGGTTCTCTTTTCTACTAAAGAAGTCCTCTATGTGAGTTTTTTCAATGAACAATGCATTGCAGTTGACTGGCGAGTTGGACAATGGTTATAGAATTTTTAAGATGAAGATTTTATCTAGTCGTGTCCCCTATTCACTGATGTGGAAACTGAGAGCCAGGGTAGTCAAGTAATTTGCCCAGATTGATAATCTTTGTCCTGTCTGACATCAGAACCTTATTCTTTCTACTTCATTGCCTTCTTTAAGAGCCTGCTTCGATAACCGTTGTGCTTTTTGGGTAAAGTTGTTGATTTGTAACTTACTAAAGTGCCTAACAGCTGTTTGAAGTAGCTGTTAATTTTTTTTCAAAATCACTCCATTCAGCAAAACCTCAGTTCTTTGCCTTTTATAATTTTGCCTATGCTTTACTGGGCAGGGGTTGGATATAACCTGAGAGCTGCAATTTGAGAGTTTTAGTGAATAGTAACTTAAAACTTGATAGGTATGGTTTTAAGTAATTTAAGTATTGCTTCTTACAGAGCTTTTTTAAATTCATAATAGGCAAACTTTTAATCATTATGACACATTCTCTTGGTTTTATAATAGATAGAGATATTGAAAGACACTACTTGGTTTAATTTTAAAATAATGAAAAATTATTCTTAAATGAAATATGAAACTGCTACTGCATCTAGACCTTTTCTTCAAGATAGACTTACAGCTGTACTTACAGTATTTTTCTGGGCATAACATCAGAATATTATTTTACAACATAGGTATAATTTTATAGCATTGCCTCTCCTTTCCCCCTTCACTGGCCCCAACTGTGTCCACTCTGAGGGGCTGTCCTTTGTCATAACTAGTTTTTATCTCCTTAATCTAGAGGAAGTTTTTTACCTTGTCAATATTTGAGGAGGGTTAAATGAGCATATCATTACCAGCCCTGGCAGGCCTACAGGCAAAATTAGGCTCTCTATCCATGGTAACTGAAGGGAAACTTTTAAGTATTAACTTTATTTCTTAAGTAGCTATTTAATTCATTGATACAAAAATCATCCTGTCAGTGAATTTAGCACAGCATGATGTATTATTTAAAGCAGATGTAAAATGCCATATAGACTGGAGCTTTGGCAAATGAGTTTAATGTCTTATTTGTAGAAATATGGGTACCAGGTGAGCTGATACTGGTTAAAATGTTTTATAAACTCTATTTGCATTTGATTATTCCTGTATAAAACTTAAGGTTGACCTTTTCTTGACAATACATTTTTTAGACCAATCAATTTAAAGAATACCTCTAAATGAAAGGGAACTTTCACTAATTGCATCTCTTTGAACACACAGTATATTATGCTTCATAACTTAATATAAAGGGAATGGTTTTTGAAGTCTTCTTTATCTCATGCCTGGACCTATACTAGACTTATTTAATATTACACTCTTAAGAAAATGTGTTTTTTTTTGTTTTGATATTATCAGAGGGTTTGGGGGGAAATCGTTCTCTTTATTTTTGTAGGGTTTGATGCCCAAGGTGTAGCTCAAGAAAAGCCAGTGAATTATTAAGTCACACACAGATAAAATGATTTTGAATCCTTAAAACTCTCCCCTGAATTTTCTACTTTTGTGCATAAGCTTCCATGTGGTTTTAGTTTTGTTCTCATGTTATTCATACATTGGGACCATACTCTGTCTATTATTTTAAGAGCATTGACTCAGAGAAGCCTACTGCTTTCCTGTGAAGCTTTCATTGACAAGGAGGTGAGTTTAGCACTGTCAGTTGTAGGTAGCAGCAAGATCAATCGTAGTGTCACTGCTACTATTAACACCACTGCCACGCCCACAGCCACACAGAATCAGGGGGAGAAATTCCCCAAAGGAATAAGAAAAAGTGTAAATTGGGCTGGGGAGTAGAAAACTATAGCTACTATAGTACTTTCTGACACCTGTGCTTTACACCATCATGCATTTCTTCATAATTTGAATTACAAAGAAACTGCTCTGTCTTGCTTCCCGCTCTTTCATTCTCCACAGCCTGGCCATACCTTTTTATCAGTTGTTACCTCCCCAAGCATTTTTATTTTAGAAGACTTCTCAAGCACTGGAAATATATTTTTAAAAACCCCCAAACACCCAAGTAAGTTGAAGATGAACATGCTTCAAAGAAAGGTCACTACACTCCTTTAGTACTTCAAGGCTGCCTTTCCTCCAGCATTTCTCGTGGCTCAGTTATTACAGTGATTTTTACTAAAAAGTAAAACTGGAGCTGCAGCTTGGATTAAGGCTATAGAATGCATGCTCACATTCCTAAAGTGACAACTGTTGGTACTACAGTGAAGATTAATTTCTTTAAAGTGACTTTATTAAATACTTACATGCTTTTAACATGTAACTTTTTATTCACTTGTAGTAATTTACTTGTAAGTACACTCTGAGGAAGGTTTGTATTATTTTTTTCATTCTATAGATGTTTAAATTGAGGTATAGATAGTTATTTATGTAGGATCATCTGCAAGTTATATAAGTGATGGGGAAAAAGATGTTGAGATATCTGTTCTGTTCGAGTATAATAAGATTATTTTAATTATTAATATGCATGTGTTTGTGGAATATTAAGAACTATTAGTACTATTACTATTAAAATGAAAAGTAAATAAGTAAAAGTAGGTAAATGGAGAGACAAGAGTGGAATTTCAGATTTGAGTTTGAGTCTGTTAGGTAGCAGATGGCCAAAAATGTGTACATTCATTATATACAGAGATATATACTAAGTATTAGTGACATAGGAAATAAAAGATGTTATTTGTGGCCTGCTTTAGTTATTTTCCACTGACAAGTAAAATTGATCATAACTACTGATAGCAGATATGGAAATACAGTATGTGGCAATAGGATATCTTGTTCTTTTGTCTGCTGCTGATTAACAGTTGAAATGCAGTCATTATTGGAAGATTCACCAATAATTTTATTACAATCCCTCACTCAGGCCTTCCATTGTTCTTTTTCTTCCCTCCTTATACTCATTTTTGTTCTCCTTCTTTCTATTCTTTTCTACCCTCTTCCCTACCTCAGTCACTTGGGTTTGTAAAAATGAATCTAAAGATTTGAAATCTTAAGGAAGAGCTTCCTTCAACTGTGGTATATGATACTCAGAAATATACATCCTATTGCAAACAGCAATCTGGATTGACTTTCCTTAGTGGTAGTTCTGCCACTATCTCCTCCTTATTTTACTCTGTCCTCCTCTGTTGTCATCATTGTCGTAGTTGTCATAGTTATCCTTATCATCATCATGTGAATCTTTGGGAAACTTCCTAGCTACTTAAGTGGAATTCACTGTGTAAAAATGTGCTCTATATAATTTTCCTCCTGTTTTCTCCATACTTTTTTTTCTTGAAAATCCTGCCCAACTACAATGCTATTCGAAATCTTCTGTTTGAGACTGATCCTTTGTAGTTTGTGTCTTTGTTCCCCTACATGTTAATATTTATTTGGTTTGCCATGAATTTTCTTTGTATTTCTTGTTTTTGCTCATTACATGAGTTTCTGTCTCTTTATTTTTCTCCAATCGAGACATTCAATGAGGGAATAGGAAAGTAACATGCTACAGAGTTTATATGCATTTGTTTTTTTATCTTCAATGTCAAGAAGTTTACACTTTAGTGAGTTGGAAGACATGATGGATGAACATGAGCTATGGAGAAATACCTAAATACCTTCATCACTGTATAGACATACTAGATATTTACTATTGCTGAAGACTTCTTTCTTACTCCCTCCAGGAAAGGAAAGAGAGGCTATCCAAATTTGAGTCCATTCGTCATTCAATTGCTGGAATAATTAGGTCTCCCAAATCTGCATTGGGTTCTTCAACAGTAAGTAGGATGAACTCTGTGTGTTACTAAAAATAGTCTTTATCTAGCTCTTTCTGATATACCAATGAATATCATATGTAAATTTGTCCTTACAAATGGAAAAGTAAATACATATTTTAACTTCTTGTAAATGAGTCTGTGCACATATGTATATAGTAAAACCTTATCTAACTGATGTAGAGAGGAAAAAAAGAAACTTGTATTATAGACTTCCTGCACTACTAATAAATATTACATTTCATGAACTGTGGTACTTTAGTAGAAGAATAGTATAAACAAAACTTTTTTTTCCAATAAAATGTTTTTACAATACAGATTATTGTATATGCATCTGTACATGTATCATTTTATATATGTGTTCATATTTTTTAGAACATTAAATTATAAAGTTGAAGTCTGTTTGAAAGTTGGGTTTGGCATATTACAATGGTGCATAGAATATTAGTAATCTTTAGTAATAGTGGCTATTGACAAGCAAGATAAAAAATATTCTTATTCCCCTTACATAGTAAAAATCTAAAGTATTTTTCACTTCATTACCGATAAAACTTAATTGTCATACTTTTTATTCTAGCCATTCCTTATTGATAATAGAGCTTTACAACAATATCTTATTGAATGTTGGTCAACCCAACAATATTGAGTATAAATAATTACATGATTTTCCCCAAATCTCTAAATTTCTACATGATAATATCTTGATATTATTTCTTACTTTAAAAAAGTTTTCCTGTTTAAGACAATGTGACCTAGTCTTATTTAGAAAAAGAAAGTTTTTCCTAATCATAGGTTAGTTAAATTTCCATTCAAATTTTGGATTTATTTGCTATAATTCCTTTTTAGTATGTAAAATATGTTCCCTTATGTATTGCACTCAAGCAACAATCTGTTATACACAAGTAAGGAAATTAGTAGGTATTTTAACAAAAAAGAATAAAATTATATTTTTATATAAAACAGATTTTCTACTTATATTTCAGCCTTTGCTGTTGCTATTGTCACTTCCCATATACAGAAGTTCTATGGAAGTAGGGGGGCAGCTGTGAACTAATGCAGACCATCCCATGTGGCATTAAATAGCGAGTGAAAATAAAAATAATTACAAGGAAAAAGCAACATGATGGAGGAAGTCCCTTTCAGGCCCATTTCCTACTCTTATTTTTTTAAGTAATAGATTTACAGTTTTACAGATAATTATTAGTTCATAGAACTTGGCTTATTATGATTTGATACTCAAAATAAGTGTAGGAGACTTGATTAAGAATTTATGACAAGTTCTAAAGACTTTATAGGACAGTTTTTCATAACTCTTGAGTAAAAATATTTGAGATGAAATATTTTAAAAGTTTTAAAAAGGAAAAACAAAAATGGATTTTGGAAAGAAACGTTCCAATACCTGTTACTTTTCATAAAATTATTTAACATTAAAACAAAAATGGCATAATTAAGTGTCATTAACTCACCTTTATTTCACTTAGATTAGAGGTCTTTATGTCAACAACTAATAGCTATTTATTGGTGATCTCATTTATGAAAGGTGTCCCCCACCCACTTTCTTTTTTGTGTGCTTAAAGATCACATTTGACTTGAGTAAAATTTTTAAAATACTTTAGAACCAAGACCCATGACAAACTCAAAGTTTCCTTTAGCTTTATTCTTAGATGTAAAGACAGGAGGGTGGAATTTAGAGCTTCAGAAGTTTACCAGTGACAGAAAAATAAGAATTCTATGATTGCGGAAATGGGCTAATACTCCACATATTTGTTTTCCACAGTACCTAGGATGCATAAGACTTGTGCCCTCAAGACAGGTGTCTAGAAGGGCAACAGTGGCTTGTGAGATGTCATGGTACATGTATTGCTTTGAAACTCATAGTTATGGGAACTTCAGCATTTGTCTCTAATCAGGGTTGAATCAGTCCTTCCTCCAGAGTCATATTTTTACTGGAGAATTTCTATAAAATGTGGTGGAGCAAACAACTCAGGGTTCTTACCTTACAGCCCCTTGTGAGTACTTGTTGCATCAATTATTTTTTAAGACATCAGAAGAATATTTTATTATTTAACTCTCATCTCCTTAAAATCCATATTTTCTATTCTCTACATATTTTTCTTAATTTTTGGATTATTTTATAGTAGAATTTAGAAAGTAAAAATAATGGAAAATAAAGTTATGCTTCCATTAAATAGAATAATATATTCAATATGATTTGCTTGGTTGCTTCTTTATAGAAAATTAGACAATTATAATTCAGCTATGTTTAACTTATACATTTGTTATAATGTTAATATTATAGTGCTTGGTGTCTACTATTGGCATAGGGCAATGTAGTTCTTTTTATGCATAACATAATAAACTGCTTGTGTTTTTTAGTGTTCTCCTTCAAGTCTAGCAAAACAACTTTTTACATTCTCTAACAAGGCATGCTGTTTAATTCAGGTTGAATATTATATATTTTAAACCTTGGTTATCTTTTATTCTTAAAGTGTTAATTTATGTCGCCCCCCCCCCTTTTTTTTGCCTAGACACTAAGATGTAGAAAAACAAGAAACCAGAGAAATAAAAATTAAATTGTTTGCATCATATCACAGCATACACATACTGAATTCTTCTGTACATTCAGGCATGTTAAGGAGGCCTAAATAATATGCTCAGAATCGCAGTTTTTGAATCACTAGCATGATCACATATAAATTTAAAGAAGGGCTTATTGGGATTTATTTTCTATAATTTTATTGTATGGGGAACAAATCTGTTCTTTTATATGTTTGCTCAAATGGTTAAAACAAGTGACACAGATCATGTCAGACTGCTACTGTGTTTTATACAAGCAATTTCAAATCGATTATACATGTTTAAATTTATGGAAATACGTCATACCAACATGTTAGAATGATCTGCTATTAGTTTTAGTTGAGCTGTCTGTATGAAATTAGCATTGAATACAGTTAATTGACAAATATGTCATTATTGATATTGTGGCATTAAATAGAAAATATTTGAAACTGAAAAAATAATACTGGAGAAAAAAGTGCAGTGAAATGATCAAATGAAAGAGGATGAATGAGAGTCACAAGCACAATTGGAAAAGGTAAATGGATAAAAAAAATAAAGGAAAAAACAATTACTAATGAAAAGAAAATTAATAAAGGACCTAAAGATATATAGATCCATCATTTTTTAAAGGAGTAAATCAGAAGATATTGGAGGAAGCAGAAATGTTAGACCAAAAATGAAAGACCTTTAAGAAAACATATTTTGCTAGAGATAGTGTCTCTTAAGAGAGATAAAGACAGTCAATCAAAAAGTCAATCAAGGAAAACGGAAATTGTAGGACTATGGTAATTTTGAGTTTGGTCCAGTTGTCTATGGTCAAATCTTGGATCTCAAACATCTCCCATCTCAAACAGTTTGGTTCTTGACCAAGTTGTTCACAGAAAAAAATGTCTTGGTTGTTGAATAAAACTTTAATTCTTGACCTGACGCTGCTTTCATGCTGTTACTAAAGTTTCAGAAAAAATTGTGTAAGATTGAGAATTTCTGGTCAGCATGTAATTCTGCCTAGTCATTATGCTAGACAACAGTTAAATTATTATCTAAAGATTAAAAAATTCAAGTTCCTAAAAAATTACAGAAAATTGTTTATTAAGACATTTATGAATGAGAGTTTTGTTGCTAGTTTCATTGTGGAAAGTAGACATCAGGAAAAAATATCTTTGTTTTGGATAAAGATACTAGTGCATGAAAAAAGATCAATTCTACTTTATTGCTAAAAAATTAAAATTTATAGAATTAAGATAGGCCTTAGTGCCTGTTATAGACAGAACCACAGCTCAAATTAATTTACAACCTGCTTATCTAGCCTGGAGGCAACTACTTGATCATGAAGATCAAATATCTAGAATATTATTTTTTTATTGTTTTAAGAAGTAACTCATTCAATAAATTTAAAATGTAACTGAAAATTTTAAGTGTCAGAAAGAACATTATTATTCATGTTTTTATTTTATGTTGTATTTTTCAACTATCAAACCCTAAATAGCATAAATATTGACACTTTTCCTATCATTGTTACATTTCCACTTCCTCTGATAACAGCTTTTACTACCATCAGGCAGATTCCTATTTAAAAGACCAATATTTCCTGCCTTTAGCAAGTGTTTGGTGATTCTCTTACTTCTGATTGTATGGCATCTGATTCTTAATCTATTCCTAAAATTTCCCTGTGATATATAACTTAAAAGTTAAAGGGGTCTTTGTGAAATTTTTGAGAAATGTTTAGAATCCTGTGAATTACTTGTAGTCACCCTGGTATATTATTAAACTACATTTTAAGGAATTCATTACTTACATTAATAAATTAACAACTAATTTATATAAGAATAGAAGCAGCATTAAATGTCATTTTATGGTTATTATAATTCATAAAAATTTTGATATTTGTGTTGAAGTTTTATTTAGCTTGTTCAAGCTTATCAGGAGGTTTACTCATGTTTTCCATTCTGTGTTATTTTAGTTTCTTTTAAAATGGTTTTATAAAGGTAACAACAAAAAAGACTGACATTTTATAATGGTAAAGGGGACATTACATCAAGAAGACATAACACTTCTTCATATGTGTGCACCCAATCAAGGAGCACCAAAATATATAAAACAATTACTTACTGAACTAAAGCGAAAGACAGACCAAAATACAATCGTAATTGGGGATCTTAATACTCCATTGGCAGCTCTAGATGATCATCCAAGCAGAAAGTCAATAAAGAAATATCATCCTTCAATGACACATTTGAACTAATGGACATAATTAACATATACAGAGCTTTTCATCCCAGAACATTAGATTATACATTCTTCTTCAGTGTACATGATACATTCTCAAGAATAAACTAGATGCTGGGTCACAAAACTAGCCTCAACAAAGTCAATATTGAAATTATATCAAGCATATTCTCTGAGCACAATGCCTTGAAATTAGAAATCAATGCAAAAAGGAAATAAGGAAACCCACAAATATGTGGAGGTTAAACAACATACTACTAAAAAATGACTGGGTCAAAGAAGAAATAAAAAGTGAGATCAAAAGATATATGGAGACAAATGGGAATGACAACAATATGACATATCAAAACTTCTCAGATGCAGCAAAAGATTAATAAGAGAAAAGTTTATATCATTATAAGCCCATCTCAAGAAACAAGAAGAAATCCCAAGTAAACAATCTAATATTACATCTTAAAGAACTAGAAAAAATTTAAACAAGAGCAACCCAAAGTCAGAAGAAGAAAGGAAATAATAAAAATTAGAGCAGAATTGAATGAAATAGACAACAAAAAAGACTACATGAAAAATTAATATAACAGAGAGCTGGTTCTTTGAAGAGATTAATAAAATTGACAAACCCCTTGTTAGACTCATTAAGGAAAAGAGAGAAAAGATACATATAAACAAAATCAGAAATGAAAGAGGAAAAGTTACCACAGATACTTCAGTGATACAAACGATCATACTAGAATACTATTAAAGACTATCTTCCACCAAGTTCAATAAACTAGAAGAAATGGATAAGCTCCTAGAAATATATAACCTTTCTAGACTAAATTATGAAGAATTGGAAAATCTAAATAGGTCAGCAGTGAGGAAATTGAAGCAACCATCAACCCCTGTACCTCCAAAGTCCAGGACCAGACAGCTTTACTAGTGAATTCTACCAAACATTCAAAGAAGATTTAAAACCTATACTCAAACTCTTTCAAAAATTAAAGAAGAGGCAGTACTTCTTAACACATTTTATGAGGCCAACGTAACCCTGATACCAAAACCTGGCAAGGATAACACACAAAAAAGAAAACTACAGACCAATATCTCTGATGAATGCAGATGAAAAAATCCTAAACAACTAGCAAGTCAAATACAACAGTAGATCAAAAAAAAAAAAAAATACATCATGGTCAAGTGGGGTTTATTCCAGGGGCACAAGGATGGTATAACATATGTAAATCAATCAATGTAAATACACCACATTAATAAAAGAAAGGATAAAAAATCATATGACCTTATCACTAGATGCAGAAAAAGCACTTAACATCCATTCATGATTAAAACCGTCAATTAAATAGAAATAGAAGGAAAGTACCTCAACATAATAAAGACCATATATGACAAACCGTCAGCCAATATCAAAACTCAAATGTGAAAAACTGAAAGCTTTTCCCCTAAAATTCGGAACAAGAAAAGAATGCCCACTCTCACCACTCTTATTCAACATATTTCTGGAAGTCCTAGCTAGAGCAATGAGGCAAGGGAAAGAAAGAAAAGGCATCACATTGGAAAGGAAGAAGAAAAAGTGTCACTTTTTGCAGACAATATGATTCAGTAAATAGAAAACCCTAAAGACTCCATCAAAAAACTTAAAACCAACAAACAAATACAGTAAAGTTTCAGGATACAAAAATCAATGTACAGAAATCCACTGCCTTCCTGTATACTACCAATGAGACTTCATAAAAAGAAATGAAAAACAATTTCTTTTGCAATTGCATCCAAAAGAGTAAAATACCTAGGAATAAACTTAACAAAGGATGTGAAAAACCCATGTACTGAAAAATAAAAGTATTATTAAAAGAGATAGAAAACAATACAACAAAGTGCAAAGAGATCCTGTGTTTATGGATTGGAAAAATCAGCAGTTAAAATGGCCTTATTACCTAAAGCAAAATATAGAGTTAATACCATTTCCATCAAAACCTCAATGTCATTCTTTAAAAGAAATAGAACAATAATAACAACAACAACATAAACTCCAAATAGCCAAAGATTTTCTGAGAAAAATAATGAAGTGGGAGGTATTATACTACTTGACTTCAGATTATACTACAGAGCTACAATAATCAAAACAGCATGGTGAGACTTTTGGCCAAGTTGGAGGCCTAGACAGACATGCTGCGTCTCCCTCCACAACTAAGCACGAATACAACTACCTCAAAACTAGAAACAACCAGAAGTTCCAGAAAATCAAACTGCATGGAAGTCCAGCAAATAAAGATATAAAGAAGAAATACTCATCCAGACAGGTAGGAGGGGTGAAACCGGGGCAGAGAGGACACAGTGTGGTGGCAGCAATAGCGGCGGCAGCGGCAAGCTGGCAGGAAAGTGCAGTTACACATTTTAAAAAGTCAGGAGGGACACCTGGGGAGCTTTCCCAGCTCCTCGCCGTATCTCACAGCTCATGTTTTCAGCACCGGGGAAAATGAAACCTCATTGCTTCTGACTGTGCAGACCAGTGGGGGTTGTGGTGAAAGCAGAAACTGCCGGTCTCTCAGGACAGTCCACTTGTTTAAAGGACCCTCACGGTCCTAGAGTGTCCTCAAACCCACCCACTCTGGGAAGGACGGCGAGGGCAGCAGCTAAAGGGGCACCAGTTTGGTACAGAAGTGGGAGAGGTGCCTGGAGAAGGGGCAAGTGCTGGGCAGGTTGCATTGTTCCTTCTTGGACCCCTCCCCGACATACCGAGCCACAATGTGGTGAAACAGGTTGCCCTGTACTGACAAATCCCTAAGGCTCCACCCCTTACAATGTAACAGGAGCGACAGCTCTACCTGGGACACAGAGGCAAACAAACACAGGAGCCTGTCAGAATGAGGAGACAGAGAAGTATGGCCCAAAAGGGGAAACAGATCAAGGTTCCAGTGGAAGAACTAAGCGACAAGGATATAGCCAACCTAACAGATGAGGAGATAGACAACCTAACAGATGCAGAATTCAAAACACTGGTGATAAAGATGCTCACAGGCTTGATAGATATGCTTGAGTATGGCATACACATAAGAGAAGAAGTGAGGCTATGCTAACTGAAATGAAGGGAAATCCACACAAAACCAATGGTGAAGGGAAGGAAACCGGGGTTCAAATCAAATGATTTGGAACATAAGGGAGAAAAACAAAACAGTCAACCAGCGCAGAATGAGGAAGCAAGAATTGAAAAAAATGAGGAAAACTTCCCAAATTTTGTAAAGGAAATGGACATAACAGATCCGGAAAGCTCGGAGGGTCCTGGGTGAGCTGGACCCAGAGGGGACCACACCAGGATGCATCATGATTGAGATGCCAAAGGTGAAAGATAAAGAGAGAGTCCTCGGGGCAGCAAGAGAGACGCAGAGAGTTGCCTACAGCGGGATGCCTATAGGATTATCAGCTGATTTCTCAGAGGACACTTTGCAGGCAGAAAGGGACTGGCAAGCAGTATTCAATGTGATGAAAAGCAACCTACAACCAAGATTATTCTATCCAGCAAAGCTAACATTTGGGATCGAAGGGCAGATTAAGTGCTTCCCAGACAAAGTGAAACTAAAGGAGTTCATCATCACCAAGCCATTGATATATGAAATGTCAAAGGGACTTAAGAAAAAGAAGATCAAAATTATGAACACTAAAACGACAACAAACTCACCACCATCAATAACTGAATCTAAAAACAAAATCCAGCTAAGCAAACCAAAATAGGAACAGAATCATAGGTATGGGGATCATTTGGAGGGTTATCAGCTGGGAGGAGAGAGGGGGAGAAATGGGGAAATGGTTCAGGGATTAAGAAGCATAATTGGTTGGTACAAAATAGACAGGAGGAAGTTAAGAATAGTAGAGGAAAGGGTGAAGCCAAAGAACTTATATGCAGGACCCATGGACATGAACTAAGGGGGGTGGGATTGCTGGAGGGAAGGGAGGTACTGGGTGGAAGGGAGCAAAGGGGGTAAAATTGAAACTACTGTAACAACATAATCAATAAGATATCGTCGGCAGCCGTCCGTCTCGAGAGACGATGGTGTAGCTTCTTCAGAGTCTATCTGCACCGCCAAGAATGGCTGTGCAGTCCGACTCGGGAGTGACATGGTATCTGTCTCCTCCCGTGTTGAATCGACATCTTGCGATGACGCTGAAGCTACAGAGCCTGGGCAGGGTAATATGGAGGGTCTGCTGTTGCCCATGCAGCAGACCCCCCCTCTCTTCGCAGCTGAAGGGTCCAAGGGAAAGACGGAGTCGATACAGCTTGGGTTCAGGTGCGCCGCAGGAGTTGCCGGTGTTGACTACAACGTCAAACCGCCTTAGGGACTCCGGCTCCGGATTTTCTGTCGGGGTTTACTCCCTTAGCCTTTCCCCTGAAGAGGTATGCCGCAAGGCAGCGGAGGTTTTTTGGAGTCAGAGTTTTCCTTCTCTCAATAAGATATACTTAAAAAAAAAAAAAAAAGCGAACCAAGTGTCACTGGTTCGATTCCCAGTCAGGGCATATGACTAGGTTGCACATGAGGTCCCCAGTTGGGGGCGCGAGTGAGAGGCAACCACACAGTAATATTTCTCTCCCTCTCTTTCTTCTTTCCCCTCTCTCTAAGAATAAATAAATAAACAAATATACAAACAAATAAATTAATTAAAAAACAAAAACAAAAAAAGCCCCAGCATGGTATTGGCAGAAAAACAGACACACAGATAATGTGGAGAGCCCAGAAATAAAAGCATATGTATATAGGCAGATAATAAAGGAGTCAAAAACGCAAACTGGGGAAAAGAAAGCCTCCTCACTAAATGGTGCTGGGTAAATTGCAAAGCCACATGCAAAAAAAATGAAACTAGACTACAGTTTGTCCGCTTGTACAAGAATTAATTTAAAGTGGATCAAAGGCTTAAATATAAGATCTGAAACAATAAATTATATAGAAGAAAACAGGTACTAAACTATGGACCTTGGTCTTAGAGAACATTTTGTGAATTTATGATCCGAAAGGCAAGGGAAGTAAGGCAAAAATAAATGAATGGTACCTTGTTAAGCTAAAAAGCTTCCGCACAGGAAAAAAAAAAAAAAAAGAAAAGAAAAAAATCGACAATGAAACAAAGAGGCAACCGATCAAAGGGGAGATGATATTTGCAAACAATAGCTCTGACGAAGGTTTAACATTCATAATATATAAAAAACTTAACATCAGACAAACAATCCAATTGAAAAGTGGACATAGGACCTGAACAGACACCTCTCTTCAGAAAACATACAAATGGTGAACAGACATATGAAAAGATGTTCAACCTCATTAGCTAGTAGGGAAATGCAAACCAAAACTACCATGAAATACCACCTCACACCTGTTAAAATGTCTATGAACACCTCAAGTAATAAGTGCTAGAGAAGGGGAGAAAAGGGAATTCTCATTCACTGCTGGTGGAAGTGTAGACTGGTCAGCCACTTTGGAAAATGGTCTGGTGGTTCCTCAAAAAATTTGGAATAGAATTACCATATGACTTAGCAATCCCTCTCCTGGATATCCACCCCAAAAACCTGAAAACATATTTGCGAAGATATATGTACCCCTATGTTCATTGCATCATTATTTACAGTGATCAAGACAACAAAAGTGTCCTTTGATAGAAGATTGAATAAAGAAGATGTGGTACATATACACAATGGAATACTACTCAGCCTTAAGAAAAGATGAAATACTGCCTTTATGACAACATGGATGGATCTTGATAATATTATACTAAGTGAAATAAGTGTCATAAAGAGCGAAGAACTATGTAATTTCACTCATGGACACAGCAATCGAGAGGGGAGGGGGTGGGAGGTGGAGGGGGACCTAATTTGTGGTGATGAAATTTGATTTGACTTTAGGTGGTAGGCACACGATGCAATATACAGATCTAGTATTAGAGACATGTACAATTGATACCTATATGATCTTATTAAGCAATGTCACCCCAGCAAATTTAAAAAAAATAAAAGAAAAAAGTGTTTTCTTAATTAGGTGCTTAATTTTACTAGAATTTGCACTTTGATTTTTTTTTAACACTTTATCTTTGCCTGTCAAAAAGAGCTCATGTTGCACTCAAATGTTTGAGATAATGGCGGAAAAAAATCTTCTTACTAAGGGTTAGAAAGATGTGATATTTGAGGTAGAAAGTCATTATGACTGCTCTTAGGATGTTCGATTTTGTTGCTAATACATCTTACATTCTATTATGGAGCCTGCAAAACTGTATTGGAATTCCATTAAAATCACATTAATAAAAATGTTCCTTCCAATGCTTCCAGAGGAGTCCCTGAAATACATGATAGATCCAGATAGGGGACCTTTCCCTGTGATTGTGTGTGCATACACATGTACCCATATGCACTCATACTAACTTCAGCTTATTTTTTAACAGTATTGTCTAGGGGCTGGGGAGTAAAAGACCTCTAAGCTTCCCTTCCTATCCAAAAGAAACTAATAAACCCTAAGAGCCGGAGCGTACTCCTTATGAAATAGCAATATGAGTTTTTTTCTATTCATCCTTTTTAAAAAACAAATGAACAAACTGAAAATGTTTTTTGTGGATGATTTTTTTCCTAACATATTTCTCATCTTACATCTTCAGTTAATTATTCAGAATATTAGCTGAGCTTTTGTATTTCAAATGCCCTTCTTAATGATTTCTTCAGATTCTGCATTTTCCTGATTCTAAATAAGCCAAATTTGGTAGCATAGGTTAAATAGGATAAGAAATGAAGCACATATGACATTTTGTTTGTGATGCTTTTCTATTATGTAGATGTTTTTCAGAGATAATGGTGACAAGTTCCTTGTAAGCAAATAACACTGAATTTCTTGAGAAAAAAAAATCAATGAAGTATTTTTACCACCAGTGAGACTTGGAAATATTTCTATTAGAGTAAAAATTTTAGTAGTTACTATAATGAGATGTACTGTGATAAAATCTTGGAAAAGAAATATTTAACCATTTGACAGCCTACTTTAAGAACTATAAACTATTAGTGTAGTGTACACAAAAGTTAATTTTGTGTAGATCTCATGTGTGTTTGTGTGTGTATGTGTGTATGTATTTACCTCTTATTTTTGTGTCTGGTTCTTTATATAATTTGTGCTTTAAATCCACTTTTGGGAACAAGATATAAATGTTTTGGGAAATACTATATTTATCATAATTAGTATTTAAAGAAAAAAACATATTTAGCTTATAAATTTCCATGTACAGTCACAGCATGTGTGTATTTAAGGAATAAAAAATGTCATATGTGGTTGAAGTAGCAGCCAAAATGTGGACTCTTAGAAGTCTATTTGGGATTTTTCAAATTTCCTTTTTTTTTTTTTTTTAAGTCAGTAGGATGAGTTGTAGATACTATAACATGAAACTTTGAACAGTAAGGTTTAGCCTCTTCAGAGGTACAAAACAGTGTAGGCTATCTTCAAAGCTAATTTTCATTAGCACAAAGATACCATTCTTTGTCTCTATATGCAGCTCATAATATATTAGCCTGAAAAACCTCATGTGTGAATATTTGCCTTTCACTTATTATTAATTCTGATTTTCCCAATTTATAAATTAAGTAAGGCATTGTGCATATTGCATTTTGAGAACCTTAAGAGTTAGTGCACATTATTGTACCTTACCTATAAAGTACTCTTACCATATTGGGCAGTTTAGTTCCTGTGAATGATTAAAAACAAACTAACAAACCACTTTTCACTTGTAGTCATAAAATGTGTGATGTTATTTATTATGAATTAGAAACATCTAATCTCTGCTATTTGGTCTTAACATTTGACCTAAAATAACAGATAATTTGCTTTTCATGCCATGCTCATGGTTTATATTCTTTCCTTGTTTTTTGCCACGTTTGTTAATTACATGTTGGTGGTTCTCAATGGTGCTATTTCTCCTAAGTTTTTATCTACCATTGCTGTTCAGTATCAGGGCCATCTATTCATGGCAGCAGAGGTAATGGCTGAGGAAGTGAGGGGAATGAGGGTAAGGATGGGAAGGCACAGCAGCAAGCTGGCCTCACGTGAAGCCTTAGGTAGTGCTCCTGGGACATATGACGTATGACAGTCCACAGCCTGTGTAATCGAGAGTTAATTCCATAAAATGAAATAACTTTTAATTTAAATAAAATTGAAGTAGTTTTGTGATAAATTTCTCTCACAATACCCCTCTTTTTTTTGTAATTCTCTGGTTGATACATTTTAAATACAGGGATTTGTTTTATGATATACTGAAGACTCTAAACTCATATTAACGCTGCTGATATTGTGTGCACCTATCTATGTATGATAGAAAAAAATAAACAAAATACTGAAGGCTACTTATTTGTGCTAAATTTTAATACCAGTACTCCATGAGATCTTTATTTAAAAATTACAAAAGTTTCAGATTCATCATATAAATTTTAATTGGTCACTTAAAGGGAGGGACATATTTAAGAAGTATTTGTAATTGCTATGAATTTTACTAGAAAAAAATTGCCATTTGTTCTAACCTAGTTTTCTTCCCACAATATTTTCTCAAGTTCTGTGATACGATCCCCATAAGTGAGAAGCCCCTGGCGGAACAAGAATGGTACCATGGTGCGATTCCCAGAATAGAAGCGCAGGATCTGTTAAAACAACAAGGGGACTTCTTGGTGCGCGAGAGCCATGGGAAACCTGGTGAATATGTCCTTTCTGTATATTCTGATGGACAAAGGAGACACTTTATCATACAATATGTTGATGTACGTTTCTAATTTAGTTTATACGTATATTCTGATGTAGTTCATTGTGATATAATGGTAATAAAATGAGTAGTTTTTGATAAGTGCCTGTAACACTTAGAGTTTACCACTTAATTTGTTTTTGCTGAATTCATTAAAAAAATGCTCCAAAACTCACTAAAATGTTAATCTTATAAGGAAAATATGTACTTCAAAATACTGTAAATTAGAAATAGTTGTTGTGTATAAATATTTGAATTACTTGAATTAAATTTGAACATTATATTTTAAATAAAAAGTAGAAATAATGGAGAAATTAACTATGAATTTTATGCTCTTGAAACAGACCCTTGATATTGCACTCAAAAGTGGTATTATGAGACATTTTAAAGAAATATTTATTAAATAGTGTTAATGAGTGGGATAATGATAGTTGAACTGGTTTTATGATTCATTTAGGACTAAGTATGTTTCCCCTTTATGTGTAAGCTATTGCTTGTTGGCATTAGTAAATCATAAGTAAAAATTGGTGAAAAATTTTAAAATAATTACTAACATTTCTTGTTCTAATAATAATGTTTATTGAAATTTATTTAAGCATTGATAAACTGTTTTATGTTTCTTACATTTCTTATTAAGCTTTAAACAGATGAAGAGTAATCTTAAAATTTTGTTTAACTTTGCCACTAAAAATTTTAGTGTTTTTGGCATATGAAGGAAATGATGCCTCTGTCATTTTTCACTCCAGTGTTTCAAATGTCATATGTTTGCAAGCTGCCAGTCTACAGGATTTCAGTTTTTGTCCAGACATTAGAGTGATATTAATTATCTTACAAAAGATTAAACCATTATCACTGGGTGAACCTCAGAGGGGTTCTTAAATTACATTGATCGGTAATTATAATATATATATCAATGTATCTATCTGTAATTCTGAGATGAAATTCACAGATCATGAAAGTAAACATTTAAAAGTATACAGTTCAGTGGCATTTAGTATATTCATATCTAGTAATTACATTTGAATGACAGTAGATGCCATTTAGATGAGTTAAAATATATTAAAAGTATGTATTATAATTTTCACCTTCTTTGTAAATTTTGCGTAGTATTTATACTTCAACTTGATAATCATATTTGCTTACTTTCATACATTTTTCTGTTTCTAATAGTGTGTCATTCCTTATTTATTTTTGTTAATATTTTATTTTTTATGCTATTACAGTTATCCCACATTTTCCCCCTTTGTCCCTCTCCACCCAGACTGCCCCCCACATCAAATCAGTCCCCTCGCCATTGTCGATGTCCATGGGTCCTTCATATATGTTCTTTCACTATTCCCTTTATCTCCTTTCAATAAGTCCCCACCTACCCCCACCCCTTTTCCATGTGTCTGTGCCTCTGTTTCTGTTTGGCTCTTTAGTTTATTTTGTTCATTAGATTCCTCTTATAAGTGAGATCAAATGGTATTTGTCTTTCTCCAACTGGCTTATTTCATTTAGTATAATAGTCTCCAGTTCCAGCCCTGCTATCCCAAAAGGTAGGAATTACTTATTTCTTTTTGCTGAGTAGTAGTCCATTGTGTAGATGTACCACAGGTTTTTGTTTTGTTTTGTTTTGTTTTTATCCATTCATTTACTGATGGATCCTTAGGCTTTTTCCAAATCTTGGCTATTGTAAATGGAGCTACTATGAACATAGGGGTGCATAAATTCTTTTGAATTGGTGTTTTGGGATTCTTTGGTTATATTCTCAGCTGTGGAATCTCCGGGCAAACAGGAAGTTCCATTTTTAGTTTTATCACACATTTTCCACAGTGGCTGAACTAGGCTACATTCCCACCAAAAGTGCACTGGGGTTCCCCTTTCTCCACATCCTCACTATCACTTGTTTGCTGATTTATTAATGATAGCTATTCTGACAGGTGTGAGGTGATATCTCTTTGTGTTTTTAATTTGCATCTCTCTGATGGCTAGTGATATTGAGCATTTTTTCATATGTCTGTGGGCCATCTGTACATCCTCCTTGGAGAAGTGTCTGTTCAGATTCTCTGCCCATTTTTTAATTGGATTATTTGTCATCCTGGTGTTGAATCATGTGAGTTCTTTATACATTTTGGAGAATACATGTTCGATGTATCATTGACAAATACAGTATTTCCTCACTTATCACGGGTATTACATTCTAGACCCCCCCCACGAAGTAGGAACCTTACATTTCTTCTACACTCTTAAACCTACGTAACTTTAACAACATACATATACAGTACTGCAAAATCCCGCGATATAGCAAAAAATCTGTGGTAAATAATTAAATATAATATTTTAAAAAATCCAGCGATACAGTGAGGCTGCGATAAGTAAACTGCGATATAGAGAGGGACTATATAAAATCCTTTTAATTTGATGTAGTCCCATTCGTTTATTTTTTCTTTATTTCCCTTGCGCTTGGAGATATATAAGCGAAGATATTGCTATGTGAGATATCTAGAATCTTACTCTCCATGTTTTTCTTTAGGATTTTTATGGTATCACAACTTATATTTAAAACTTTTATCCATCTTGAGTTTATTCTGGTGTATGGTGTAAGATGGCCATCTAGTTTTATTTCTTTTGCATGTACCAGTCCAGTTCTCCCAACACCATTTATTGAAGAGACTGCCTTAACTCCATTGTATGATTTAGCCCCCTTAGTCAAATATTAATTGACCTTAAAGACATGTGTTTATTTTAGGGCTATCTATTCTGTTCCATTGATCTATGTATCTGTTCTTATTCTAGTATCAGACTGTTTCAATTATGGTGGCCTTGTAGTATAGTTTGATAATAGGTATTGTGATCCCTCCAACTTTGTTCTTTTTTCTCAAGATTGCCGAGACTATTCGGGATCATTTTTTTGTTCCATATAAATATTTGGAATATTGGTTCTAGATCTGTGAAATATGCCATTGGTATTTTAATAGAGATTGTGTTGAATCTATAGATTGCTTTGGGTAGTATGGACATTTTAATGATTTAATTATTCCAATCCATGAACATGGTATTTGCTTCCACTTAATTTGTATCTTCCTCAGTTTCTTTCTTCAGTGTCCTATAGTTTTCCAAGTACAGGTTTTTTACCTTCTTGGTTAAATTTATTCTTAGGTACTTTATTTTGTGTGTATGTGTTGCACTAGTAAGTAAATGGGATTGTTTTCTTAGTTTCTCTTTCTGATAGTTTATTATTAGCATATAAAAATGCCATCAGTTTCTGTGTATTGACTTTGTATCCTGCTGCTTGGCTGAATTCATTTATTAGGTCTAGTAGTTCTTTGGTGGAGCCTCTAGGGTTTTATATGTATAATATCATGTCATCTGTGAGTAATGACAGCTTTACTTCCTCTTTTCCAATTTGGATGCATTTTATTTCTTCATCTTGTCTAATCACTGCAGTTAGGCCTTCCAGTACCATGTTGAATAAGAGTGGTGATAGCGGACACCCATGTCTTGCTCCTAATCTTAAGGGAAATGCTTTTAGTTTTTGCCCATTGAGTATGATGTTGACAGTAAGTTTTTTGTATATGGCCTTTATTATGTTGATATATGTTCCCTCTATTCAGTTCGCTGAGTGTTTTTATCATAAATGGGTGCTGGATTTTAGAAAATGTTTTTCTGCAACTATTGATATGATTATGTGATTTTTGTCTTTCATTTTGTTTATGTGATGTATCACGATTTATTGATTTGTGGATATTGGACAATCCTTGCATCCCTGGGATGAACCCCACTTGATTATGGTGTATGATCTTTTTGAAGTATTTCTGAATCCGGTTTGCTAATATT
Organism: Furipterus horrens; assembly: GCF_987537825.1. Lineage (NCBI taxonomy): Eukaryota > Metazoa > Chordata > Mammalia > Chiroptera > Furipteridae > Furipterus > Furipterus horrens. The sequence goes on from NW_028327175.1 coordinate 74,874,978, forward strand.
TTGTTGAGAATCTTAACATCTATGTTCCTCAAAAATATTGGCCTGAAATTTTCTTTCTTTGTGTATCTTTACCTGGTTTTGGAATTAGGGAAATACCGGCCTTAAAAAAGGAGTCCTTGAATTTTTTGGAATAGTTTGAGAACGGTAGGCATTATTTCTTTGAGTGATTGGTAAAATTAGCCTGTGAAGCCATCTGTTGCAGGGCTTTTCTGTGCCAGGAGTGTTTTGATTACTGCTTCAATTTCATTAGTTGTAATTGGTGTATTCGTTTTTTCTGTTTCTTCCTGATTCAGTTTTGGGAGAATGTGTGTTTCCAGAAATTTGTGCATTTTTCCCAGGTTGTCCAGTTTCTTGGCATATAACTTTCATAGCATTTTCTTAAAATCCTTTGTATTTTTGTGGTATCTGTTGTTACTTCTCTTTCATTTCCGAGTTTATTTATTTGGATTCTCCCTTTTTCTAGATGAGTCTGGTTAAAGGTTATTTTTCATTTCTTTGTCAAACTCTTTTATAATTTTATGTGACTTTGTTATAGATATAAATAAGCTTTCCTATTACAAGCTTAAACCTGCTGGCAATATTTATAAAATGCTATGAGAATTGTACAGTAAAGATCAAATGTAAAGGATAAACTAACTATATGTAAGTTTCCTTCTTATATTTTAAGCTTGGAAACTTACGAATTTTTATATAAGTTTTACATTAAGTAAGACTGAAATACTTTCTTATTACCACTTCTCATTTCGATGTAACTATGGGAATTTAAATTAGTATTCTTAGAAACAAAAAAGGGTACATTTGCAAATTATAACTTGTCTTTAAGATTGCCATTTTGTTTTAAGTGCCTAGAGTGAACAGCATAATATATTCTAAAAATAAGACATTGTTACAAGTTCACATTTCAATATTTTATTTGTCTTTCTTTTGTCATTGAAATTGTGCAAAGATATCTATTAAGATTAGTGTGCTTATATTTCTGTAACTGCCTCTAGTTTTTCACTTCTTAATTTTACTTTATTTGCTCTCACTAAACAATGTTGAGCTCTTCAACAGTTGAAAATAGGAGTTTGAAGTTGATATAGACTGGGTATGTTTAATTCTTTTTCATATGTGTAAGTGAATCTTTCATGAGCTAAAATTATCCATTTCCTTTCTCATATTCCTGTTGCCTGCAAGCAGGTCAATAAATGGGGGAATACATTACCAGATATTTAATGATTTCCTATTATACTCAAATCAAGGAGTGTATAATATAGTAGTGGATTATAAAATTAGTACAGAAATGAAAAGATAGGTGTCCTAAGAAAGGAAGACATAAAGAAATGTGGGATTTTAGAGAATGTAAAAATATCAAGCAGTCAATGAAAAAAGCGCTGGACTTAGAAGACTTAGGTTCCAGTCCCAGATTTTCACTTTCCAAGCTCTATGCTTTAGGAAATAATAGGGTGAATAGCTTCTATTGTGATTGTGAGAATCAAATTAGTGAATATATACTTTGTAGGTGTGGAATCTATGCAAATATTAGGTATTTTTATTGTTTGATGACTCTACTTGAGAAAAAATACAAATATTACTTTGTAACAGATATTAATATAATTGGGAAAGTTAATTAAAACTTTTCTATGAAATTTATTTGTGAAATTTAAATAGTAATGAAAGTGTTTTAGAATTTATATATGTACTCACTTTATTGTGGTGATTTGGAACCAAACCTACAATATTTTTGAGGTATGCCTGTATTTAGGTTTGAAGTATTCATTGATCACGAATAATGCTATTTTTAGCAATAGTGCTTGTATCAACTAAAGTCTAGGATGGCAATTATTTTGAAGCTTTATTTTTGTGTGCACATCACAGTTATTTCTTATCATGGTGTGAAACTCTGGCATTATAACTGATCAAGATGGACACACTTTCAATTTTTACATTTTTAATACTTTAGCAGAGGATATCTATCTGTTGTTTTAGCTAGTTCAAGCAAGAAGAACTATACCTTTTTATTGGACACTAAGCATATTAATTTCAGAAAGTAAGATATATTAAACATATCTAACAATATCTGAATCTAAGTATATTTCTAGTGTTACTTACTGATCTATTCCATAGTTACTAGCCTGTTTATGGTGCTTGGTATAAAACAATATTTAGAGTTTATTTTGGATCATAAATGTTAATAGATTTTCTTAGAGATTTAAATAGCTTTGTTCTATTTGATAAGTAAATGTATATTTATTAAATCTTTACTTTCATGTATGATAAAACAGAAAATGTATGTGATAAAAGAGAAGTACTCAGAGAAAAAATTGTTATGCTATTTTAGTGAAGTCCCAATTCATATTTCTCTATAATTTGTTCATCTCTAATTTATCTATTTGTTTAGATAAACACTCATTTAGTACCATGTTATGCATTGTAAAGAGATGAAACCAAAAAATGTGTGGCCTGCTTTTCAGTGACCTTAAAACATAGTAGATGATACATTAGTAGAATTCATAAACAAAGAAATATTAAAGATACAGATTTAGGACTGATTGAGCTAAGATAGTTGAAATAACATATGGTGATGAATTTAAAATAACACAATAAATGTTTTTAAATAAAATGAGAAAAATCCTCTACCCATTGATATATCATCTTTTATTTCTTTTTCCATTATTCAGGGAATATTATTTGAGCAAGTACTATGTAAGGCCCAGGACTATGGATCAATAAAAAACATAACACAAAAGTGGAGGCTGTAATTACTATGTGAAATTTGGGACTAGCTCAATGCATTAAATCATTATTCAATAGATATTTATTGGATTTCTATCATATGGTAAATTCCATTTTGATCTGATGGATCTAGTCTTTGAGTGTACGCATTAGGTTTACATATGTTGTTTTGTTGCCACAATCTCTAGGCTCTGTGAACTATCTTTAAATTTATGCCGTGAGACTTTTGGAAAACTAATTGAAAGCAAGTAGAAATCAAAACTTGTTTGGATGACAGTTAATTACAAGTGTGTGGCCTTATTATTGTACACTTAGGATTACTTAACCATTCTTCTCCAGCCATTTAAGGACTCAAAGAAAGACAATAAGTACCTTGAAGTCAAAATGACAGTTATTAAGATACCATTTTCTTTTTCACTGACACACAGACTTACCTTCTTAACAATAAAACAAATCCATTTCAAAACCTTATTAATGTTAATTTCCAGGAAACACTGATTGAATGAGTATTCTTAAGGCCCAGGAATATAATGGTGGAGCTTACAGTCTAGGGGGGAGGCTTACAGTCATTCATAAACACACATTAAATATAATTATAAACTATAGTAAGTGTTGTAAAGATACACAGTGCTATGAAAGCTTTTAACTGGGAAAGTTAAGGTAGTTAAGTTTGCAGCTCCATTTGAATAATGAATAAAAATTAACTAGGAAAAGTCATACCAAATCTTATTAAATATTATTGCACAAGCTCCTCCAAATTTTTCCTGTGTACTGGTTTATTAATTATCATTACTATTCAGTATGCCATTTTTATTTGAGAAAGCTAAAATTTATGTTTTATATTTTTAGGTATTTTACCAAAAAGGGGGAGTTTTTTAGTCTTTTGTTTTTATTCAAGCCTTTGTTTTTATTCAACTTTTTCATCTCAGCCTTTTTTCAGAAATTGTTTTTTGTTCTTTCATTTTTGTTTTCTCTTTCTCTTTTTTTAAAGCCTGCTTATCCTTGATTTTGTTTCAAGAGATCTACTCAGGCAACTTTAACATACATTGAACCTCTTTCTCATTTTTGTGTGCTTTTCTCTGTTCTGTTTGACTTCCTTGATAGTAACACTTTTTTTGAAATATGTATAGCAGCAAAATCTGTTTTTTTGTATTTTTCATCTATATGTGTGATCTATTCTTAAGTTTCAGTGATAACTCAGAAACAATTCTAGCTGTAGTAAATTTTAAAAAACAGAAGTAATACATACTCTTGATAGAAATTCAGAAATATGTATCATGGGATATGTGCTTCACAATAACACCCCCTTATGGGTCTTGTGTATAGTCTTAGAAAAATGAAAAAATATAATTATATATCTGTAATTTTTATTTTATAAAAATTGAGTCATATGATTTTATTTACACTTCTCAGTTTTTAAATGACATATTAGGTGACATTTGAGATATACAGCTGACAGCAAAATGATTTTTATAGACATTTACTCTATACTACTATTTTTTTATAGCTTTTTTTGGAATTCAGATAAGAGGCTATTAGTAACAATCTTATTCAAAGAGAAGTCTCTTATTAAGTTCGAATTCTCTCAATCATGTTATTGTTAAAGCATGTGGGAAAATGTAAAAAATAAATCCATCTATATGTGTACCCAACCTCAGGTCATCTGAGCTATAAGAAATTAATACAGATCTGGACAAGGTCAAATATATTCAGAATTTTGAGTGTATTAAGAAATGGGTCCAGAACAGTTTCAATGACTATACTATTATTGACCTTTTAGTTGCTTCATAAGCACACAGACTTAACATCATTTTTAAATTCATTATTTTTATTTTTAAGAAAATGAGTTTTATGGTTTGCACCATGTTCAGACTCAGAACTTCACTGACTGGTTTAAAAAGTAATTGCTAAGGATTAGTTTCTTATTTCAACCCATGAAGAAAGTACTGCTGCTTGTATAACTCATTGTATTGGTCCATCAAAATAATTATGTCAATGACAGAAAACTGCCTTTAAGTAAAAAACTAGATACTATTTCATTTTTAATTTTAATTTTAATTTAATTTAATTTAATTTTTTTGGTATATTTTATTGATTATGTTGTTACAGTTGTCCCAGTTTCTTTTCCTTTTGCTCCCCTCTGCCCAGTAACCCCCTCTACTGCAGAAGTCCCACCTCTCTTAGTTTATGTCCAAGGGTCATACATGTAAGTTCTTTGGCTTCACCCTATTTTGTACCAAACAATTATGCTCCTTAATCCCTGCACCATTTCCCCATTTCTCCTTCTCCCAGTTGATAACCCTCCAAATGATCCCCATACATATGATTCTATTCCTATTCTGGTTTGCTTACTTGATTTTTTTATTTTTTAGATTCAGTTGTTGATCATTGCGAGTTGGTTTTCATTTTAGTGTTCATAGTTTTGATCTTTTTCTTAAATAAGTCCCTTTAACATTTCATATAATAAAGGCCTGGTGATGATGAACTCCTTTAGCTTTACCTTGTCTGGGAAGCACTTCATCTGCCCTTCCATTCTAAATGATAGCTTTGCTGGATAGAGTAATCTTGGTTGTAGGTCCTTGCTTTTCATCACATTGAATACTTCTTGCTTGTCCCTTTTGCCTGCAAAGTTCCTTGTGAAAAATCAGTTGATAGTCTTAGAGGAACCCCTTTGTAGGTAACTCTCTGCTTTTCTCTTGCGGCCTTTACGATTCTGTCTTATCTTAACCTTTGGCAGTTTAATAATGATGTGTCTTGGTGTGGTCCTCTTTGGGTCCAACTTGTTTGGGACTCTCTATGCTTCCTGGACTTGCATGTTTATTTCCTTCACTAAATTGGGAAGTTTTCCTTCATTATTTGTTCACATAAGCTTTTGATTTATTGTTTTTCCTCTTCTTCTAGCACCGCTATGATGCTAATGGTGGCACGTTTAAAGTTGTCCCAGAGGTTCCTAAGCCTCTCCTCAATTTTTTCAATTCTTGTTTCCTCATTCTGCACTGGTTGACCTTTTTTCTTCCTTATGTCCAAATTATTGATTTAGACCCTGGTTTTCTTCCCTTCACCATTGGTTTGTGTGGATTATCCTTTGTTTCATTTAGCATAGCCTTCACTTCTGCCCTTATGCATTTGCTGTACTTAAGCATATCTGTCAAGTCTGTAAGCATCTTTGACACCAGTGTTTTGAACTCTACATTTGCTAGGTTGACTATCTCCTCATCACTTAGTTCTCCCACTGGAACCTTGATTCGTTCCCTTTTTTGGGTCATACTTCTCTGTCTCCTCATCTTGACAGGCTCCTGTGTTTGGTTGCCTCTGTGTCTTAGGTAGAGCTGTCACTCCTGTTATGTTGTAAGGAGTCGTCGTCGGCAGCCGTCCGTCTTGAGAGACGATGGTGTAGCTTCTTAAGAGTCTATCTGCACCGCCGAGAATGGCTGTGCAGTCCGACTCGGGAGTGACATGGTATCTGTCTCCTCCCGTGTTGAATCGACATCTTGTGATGACGCTGAAGCTACAGAGCCTGGGCAGGGTAATATGGAGGGTCTGCTGTTGCCCATGCAGCAGACCCCCCCTCTCTTCGCAGCTGAAGGGTCCAAGGGAAAGACGGAGTCGATACAGCTTGGGTTCAGGTGCGCCGCAGGAGTTGCCGGTGTTGACTACAACGTCAAACCGCCTTAGGGACTCCGGCTCCGGATTTTCTGTCGGGGTTTACTCCCTTAGCCTTTCCCCTGAAGAGGTATGCCGCAAGGCAGCGGAGGTTTTTTGGAGTCAGAGTTTTCCTTCTCTGATGTACCCTGACTAGAAGATCGAACCAGCGACACTTAGCTCGCAGGCCGACGCTCAATCCACTGTAAGGAGTGGAGCCTTAGGTATTTGTCAGTACCAGTGACCCATTTCACCACATTGTGGTGATGTATGTAGGGAAGGGGTCTGAGAGGGAACAATGCCCCTTGCTCATCACTCACTCCTTTTCCAGGCACTTCTCCCACTTCTGTATGAGACTGGCACCTCTCTAGCTGTTGCCCTGGCCTTCGTTCCCAGAGTGGGTGGGTCTGCGGACATTCTAGGACCATGGGAGCCCTTTAAACAAGCGGACTCTGCTGAGATACTGGCAGTTTCTTCCTGTGCTCCAACCCCCACTGGTTTTCAGAGTCAGAAGCAATGAGGCTTTATTTTCCTTGGTGCTGTAACTGTAGCGTGTGGTCTTGTCTGGTGCTGGAAGCGATACCAGGTGTCCCTCCTTACTTTTTAAGACATGTGACTGCCTTCCACTGGCCGGTCCTCTCCACCCAGCTCCGCCCCTCCTACCTGTTTGGATGAGTATTTCTTCTTTATATCTTTGTCTGTTGGACTTTCATGCAGCTTGATTTTCTGGAACTTCTGGTTGTCTCTAGTTTTAAGATAGTTGTATTTCTTCTTAGTTGTGGAGGAAGGCTCAGCGTGTCTATCTAGGCCTCCATCTTGGCTGAAAGTCCTCTAGATACATTCTTAAGTTAAGAAAAGGAAATTGAAAATTGCCATTATGTTATTTACTCTTTCTCTAGTTATAAGAAGTATATTAGAAGTTTATATAAGACATTATGACACTGGTGTCTGATTTGAAATTTCATTCTGTGTGAACTTTTATCCCATTACTTACCTTTTATTAAACATTGTACTTTAGTGTCTTTAGTTGATATGAGATTGTGAACTTCCTAGTATTCATTTCTAGGTTAAGTTGTCTTGTTGCTTTAACTTTACAGTTATTTTATATGCATTGCTTTTTATTTGGTCACACATGTTTATCCAATCAATATATCCCAGGCACTGTTCTAGACCATGGGGATACTGTGATGAACAAAATAAATGTAACAGTTTATCACCCCATATGCTGTCATTTTAGAGAAGGAGATAGACAATAAGCAGAGTAAGTAAAATAAATATGATGTTAGATAGTGATAACTTCTAAAGAGGAAAATTCAGTAAGAAAAAGGAGGTAAGAACTACAGTTGGGATGAGAAAATAGATATTGAATATTGTGTAGGGAGGTCAGAGTAGACTGCACTGGAAAGGGAACATTTGATGAAAGTGGCATTAAGTAAGGGAGCCATTGTCCATATGGCCATCTGATGAACTCTTTCAAGCAGCAAATATAAGCGTTTTCAGGAAGAAATATTTATACTGCATTTATAAAACAAGAAAGAAATGAGTATGGCCGCAGTGGAATAGGGTAGTGGTAAGAGATAAGGTAAGAGAGATGGTAGAGCACAGATTATATAGAGTTTTATTGACCATGGTAAAGACTTCGGCTTTTAGTCTAAGGGAGGTAAGAATGTTGAGTACAGTAATGGAAGGACATAATATGATCCCCTGGCTGAAGGCAGGCAAAGGGAGAAACAGTATACTTACGTATTTTTAACTTTATTGAGGAATAATCGACGGATAAAATTGTATGTATTTAAAGTATACAATGTAATTATTTGATATACATTGTAGAATGAATACCAAGATCAAGATAATTAACATACTCATTATCTCACATAGTTTACTTTTAACTATTTCTATGTGTATACATCGGTAGTGTTAAGTGTATTCACATTGTTGTGCAGCAATAGTTTTTCTTAAATGGAACTTAATTTATTGATGAATGTGGTCATGCTGAAGCAATGACTTTATATTTATTCTACTTTATTGTTCTTTCTCCAGAATATGTATCGATTTGAAGGCACTGGTTTTTCAAACATTCCTCAACTTATAGATCATCACTATACAACAAAACAGGTCATTACTAAGAAATCAGGTGTAGTTCTGCTGAATCCTATTCCTAAGGTAGGTGCATATATATACACACTTTTTTGTTTTTAAAGAATGCTTCGTGACTTAACATTCTGCACCATAATTAAAGTTCTTAGATTATTTATAGAAGTATGGAAACTAAATGGCTTTGTGATTACTACATATATATATATATATATATATATATATATATATATATATATATGGCTGAAGCAATTTCCTTGGTTTTATTCAGATTGGTTGCCTTTTTATTCAATGTTTTTAAGGTTACAAATGGGCTAGCTTTTTTTACCCCCTAGTTGGTTTTCTTTTCTTTTTTTTTTTTTTGAAAGACCTGAGGCTTTAATTTATCAGGTTCAGTTTATAAAATATTTTAAGAGGTAAATTCAAAGAAAATGTCCAGAAATCGTGAGTAAATCAGAACTTTAATTTTGGGTATTAAGTTTACAATATATTATAAGACATTGGAAATTCTAAAAACTATTTTACTCTTTTCAAAGGCAGCACATTTTAACTTGTCTATGTGGAGCCAGGTAGCTGTGTAAGAGATTGTTCTAGCTCATTTTTACCTCTAAAATCTTTCACAGGACACATTACTTTCATGTGCTTTAGAGATTTGTGAGGAAAGGAATCGGTATGAGTAAGGTTGTGTTTTTAAGGCAAAACCTGTGGGGTCTGGACCAAAGTGGGACATTGGAGCTGGTCAGCTTCTAAGTGCTTCTAGTGTTTCAGGAATTGGGTTGGGGTAGCAAGAGTCCTTTCCTTTGGGTGCTATCTACTATGAAGAATGCTTAGGAAATAGGGAAGTCATAAATCCTGGTAGGCTAATATTTGCTGATTTGATTTTATATATGTAGGGGTAACTTTTAGTATGAACTAACTGTTATTCCCAAGAATGCTAGTGTATAATTCAGATCGAGCTGAGGAAATTTAAAAGATAATTGTTGTACTTTCGCTTGATAGTGTAGAACATAATGTCCATAATTATACTTGGATTTAATTACTCAGTCTTTACTTAGAGGCTGAGCTTAAAAATTCCTCTCAGAAGATTTGACAGTTGCTAATCACTAATTCTGTGGCTAAGGCATTTACCTTCTCACACAATTTTAAGAATTATGAGATTGGCTCATTCTTTGTTAGTATTTTTTCACCCCCCCCTTTTCCATTTTAACTGCAGAAAACCCTATAAAAATTCATCTTTTGTCTGGACCAGCCTGTCACATTTTTTTTCTCTAGTTAAAAAAAAAGTCTTATCAATGTTTTTTCTTCCATCAGTGACTAACAACTGTTGTCTGTAAGAATTTAAAGAGCTCTTTAGCTAAGTTGATGTATTCTCATGGCTTCATTTACTATTTATGCACCAGTGACTTGCAAATTTATATTTCTAGTTCAGATTTATATACTTCCCAAAAGTAATGTTTTCCAACTTTTCACCTAAAACTGAGCCTGTCACCTTTACTTCCAAAATGTGTTCTTCTTTTCTCAGCAATTGGTACCACCAAATTACTCAGCTGATCAAACCATAAACCTAGGGAACAACTTTGACATTTTCTCTTTACCAATGCCTTCCCTGTAGTACTTCAAGTGACAGGAGTTTTTTTTACTTATGTGCATGTGGAAGTATGAATTTCAATCCCTGCATATCTCATTATGAAATAAAACTCAATGCAATGAAGATACTTTTTTACCCATGTTAACTTAACAAGATATACAGCTGGGTTTTCAGAGATACTGATTTCCCATTTCACAAGCCAACCAAATATTTGCATTGTCTACTTGCTTAGCCAGGTCTAATTTGAGAGACCAAAGCCATACAGAGGCACATAAAAATGAAGATTGTGTCTTGAGTGAGAATATATGACTTAAAATAAAGTTGCTTCTCTCACTATATAACATTTTCATGACACAAGTCGAGTTAAATGGAGTAGATTCTCTGGACTGTTTCACAGACAGTTAGTCGTTCTCCCAAACCCCCAACTCTGGCTGTGGAGCTGATTATCTCATCATTTTATAGCACTAGCTGTGAAAATGCCTGTAAACTGAAAGCTATAGAAGATTAAAGGGCTATATATGATTGTTTTATGGGATAGAAATTTAAAGTTTATATAGCTATTAAGTGGACCTAAAGTACTGATACTTGAAATATGCAAATCATTATTTCTGTTGTAAATATTGTTATGCACTTGATTTAAAGAATCATGTTACTCTTTTACAAGAAAATCACAAAGCAGATGTTGTGAAAGTTAGATAATTTTCAATTATGAGCAGAGTACAAACTGATACGGATTTTATTATGGTCATATTATCTATTATGTATCTTCTTTTGTGAAGTCATTTGTATTCTTATGATTGGAATCTATTTCTTGTTTTAATTTGTGTAAGAAGTTAATGTCTTTGACCATACAATGTGCTGTAAAACATTGAATTACCATCTTGCCAGACTTCATTTGTAGCCTATATAAAGAATGCTATTTTGGTCTCAATATAATTTATGTTTATAGCAACTTACTTCTAATACTTACCATTCATTTATTTCCAATAAACATAAATATATCATCATAATACCTAACTGGAGGACACAGTAGCCCAAGTGGTCTGTTTCTTATCTTCAGAGGTACAGGCAACTAGACAGTCTGAAGCTAGAGAAATAATTTAACTTTCTCATGGTAATAAAGCCAGTGGCACCCAAGATACTCTTTCTTACCCTCCATTGACTGATTTCTCCCACAGTTTCCCTTAATCTGTGTAAATATGTGGAAAATGAAAGGCATTGTTATAAACAGGGGTGACTGATCACCCATCATCCTTACCCTTATATTAGCAACATGGAAGATATGTTTACCTGACATTATATTATATATTTTAGTTGCCTGTCCTCCCCCAAGTAAAATGTAAGTTTCGTAAGAGCCAGAATTACTTTGTACAGTTAGTGCAGCTTTACACCAGTACCTAGAACATTGCTGACTCATAGTAACTGTTCAGTAAACTAGTAACTGTTCACAAACTAGATTCATTGAGCAATTGCTAGAAGCCATGTACTTGCTGAGTTTTTTATATGCATCATTTCATTTAACCTTCATATATTCCTATGGGGTATTATTATTGATCCCATACAATATTGTTGTTATTAACACTATACACTATTATGAATGAAAGGCTGAAGCTTAATATGATAAATGACTTACACAAGATAACACAACTGATAAGACTCAGAGCTGAGATTTGAGCTCATGTTCTTAACCTCTGTGTGTCTAGATTGTAGAGCTGACTTTAGAGATTAGAGTAAACTGTTTATTTAAAAAAAGCATGAATGTCGGCTCAAGGGAAAGGAAGTATCTTTGATTCCATAAAATATTAAATTGAAAAAGATTTTAACATATCAAGAACTATACTACAAGTTTCTATAAAAGGAAAACCATTTAACAATAATACTGTGTTAGAGATGGGGAATTTTAGGTAAAATTTAAGACTTGGTAAAATACAGGTTAGAAAGACAACTAGTTCAACTTTAACATTTAAGTCATGCCTTGATTGGTTACTTATCTTGTTAAGTTTAATATTTCTTCAGGTTTAGCTGTTTTTAAAAAGAAATTTCTTTCTGAATGGCAGTTAAAGTTCATGATTAAATTTAGGGGAGATAGGGAGGAAGCCATTAAGTTGAATCTTAGACAAATGACTTGCCTGCCTTCTTAAATCAAGTACCTGGCTTTTTATCAGAATTTGGTATAGGTTGCCAGAATATTAGAGGCAGATATTTTTGAGGGGAGAGTAAATCTTTCTGTGACTGGAACTACTAACTAGTAATAAGGAGTGGGTTTAGTGGCAACAACATTCATATCAAACACATGTAAACAAAGACTAGTTCATACGAGAGGAAAGCTATACTTTTAATTCAGTACTCTATTTATATGTCTTAGTTTAACATCTCTTAAAGACTATTTTACCTTTTACTTAAGGATTGCTTCTCCCGATATAACTATTTAATGATTTTCCTTTTATAGAGGATTTTGATATGATTTTTTGTATGTTTTAAGTACTTAAATTTACATCCGTGCTCCTTAACACCTTAACATTATCTAAATTATCAAAATAATTTAAAATTTTAATAAAAAGAAGGTTGGCAAATATATGTGATTTAGTTTTTATTCCTTTAGCAAATATTAACACTCACTGTATGCTGGGCAGTGTTCTCTATTATGGCAGAGTGCGATGCACACTGTGGAGTGTGCAGGCCAGGGAGATAGTGACCTGAGCTTGATGATGAGGGCAGGGGTTGTGTGCTGCATGTGCAGGGGAGAGCTGCTTTTTTAAAATGTTGTGATCATAGAAGGTCTAATGAATTTTGAGGGGAAACGTGAACCAAACCAAGGAGTGTAATCTCACATGTTAAAGGCTCAGCCTCACAAGACTTCTCCCCCCGCTCCCAACTTCAGACACCAGGCACTTGCCCAGGTTGTCTCCTGTTCTTCTGACCAACTGGTTTATAGGGTGGAGGTTCCAATGATCCCCTCCTTGGGTTTGATTAATTTGCTAGAGTGGCTCACAGAGCTCGGAGAAACATTTTACTTACTAGATGTTTGGTTTATTATAAAAGGAAAAAACACAGGAACAGGCAGGTGGAACAGAGGCATAGGGGCAAAGGACCTGGGAAGGAGTGTGGAGCCTTTCTGTTCTCTCCAGGCACGCCACCTTCCCTGATCTCCATGCCTGCCTTCACCAACCTGGAAGCTCTCCGAAGCCTGCACTTTTGGATTTCTATGTAGTGTCTATGAAATATGCAGTTTAATTTCATAGCCATGATTGATTAAATCATTGGCCATAGGTGATTGGACTCAACCTCCAGCCTCTTTCCCCTCCCCAGAGTTCAGGGGGTGGGATTGAAGACTCCACCTCTGTAATCACAAAGTTGGCTTCCCTGGCAGCCAGCTTTCATCCCTAGGTCGCCTAGGGGCTTTCCAAAAATCATCCCAGTCAGGTAAGGAACGACACCTTTATAGTTCTAAGCACTTAGGGATTTTCAATGGGTCTAAAACCAAATATAATTTCTTACTGTATCGCATTATACACTCATTAATATTTTTGGAGGCATCTAGCTAGCTGTGCTTTTGCAGTTAATCCTCTTATGCTGTCATTTGTGTCAGATTTTAAAAAGTGCTGTGTGTTTAAAATTTGTAAGAGTGGTCTTTTTATCTCTTGAAAATGAGATAATTAAGTATCATGTCTAATTAGATTTTTAGTAAGGGAAACATACATTTTGGAAGGAAGTTTTGATCTAGAATACCTACATTTTAATTGCCTTTTTTAGATCAACTGTTAGGTCAGCTGAGAGTGGAAGAGCATAAAAAATACAAATGTTCTGCTTAGGACACTCATCAAGAATATATAAATCTCCATGTTGACCTCCATTGTGAGCAAAGAGAATTCAATTTTAAATGCCAGTTTTCAGCACTAACAATTACATAATCCGGGAAAAGTCAACCAGCTTCCTAAAGTCATCTTCAGCTTCCAATAACCCCACATAATTCTAAAGATCATGTGAGAAAATCTCTGTGTATACATTTTAGAAACTGTAAAATACCATATACTTTCTTATTTAAAAACTTTTTCATAGGACAAGTAAACCAGAAGAGAAGGCAAATTTGGAAGATTTTAAATTGTGAAGGAAGAAAAGCAGCATTTGTTGAGTATATAATGTATTGATAACACTCTACCTTTATTATTTTATTAAGTCTTTTCAACTACTATGAATTGAGTATCAGTATTACCCCTATTAGTATGTGAGATTATAATTTACCCGAAATCACATTTCTTATAAATTCCAGAGTTGTAATTTAAAACTTACTCTATTCTATTGACCTTTTTACTACAATCCCAGCCAGCATAAATTATAATATATAGTCTCAGTAATGTCAGTAGCTCAACAATAAGGTTTTTCCTAAACTCCAGTATTCTAGCCCTAGGATGTAACAGTGAACTTGACAGTTATGGTTCTATCCCTTATAAAACTTAAGAAACTTGCTCTAGCAGGAACTATATAGCGTGTTTTGCTGAGGGAAATACACAGAATTTTGAATATTTAGCCTTCATTTAGTAGAGCCTGGGGAGTCAAAGTAAACTTGGATTTTAGGCTTGATCCATTTAATGAAGTAAAAGAACCTTGTCATATATGTATAATTTATAGACTGCCTTTCAGTTTTTTTTATCTCAAATTTTACCAGCAGATATTGTGAAGAACAGCAGTTGTTAACCTAAAAGCAAAAGGCAAAAAATAAGAGGCAACAAGAGTTTTTTTGAGAGCCAAAGAATAGCTATTTGGGCAGCACTAACTCAGGCAGAAACCCAAATAGTGTTCCAATTAGGAGGTGACGGAAAGGGGTTTTTATGAGAAAGGTAAAGGGAATAATAACATGAATTGAAGGAAGGAGTATCTATAGGTGTTAATAAGGAAGGAATTTCTAAAAGTGCAAATAAGCTGTGCTATGCTTTACCTATAAATGGTGATGGTAATTCTGAAGGATGTCTTTAATTTTTAGTTTATTAATCAGAATGTTTGCTTTCCTGATAGTTTGGTAAACAGTTGTTTAGAACACAATATTTGGCCCAGTCCAAAGGTTATTTTGCCCAGTTTAAATATTCTAAGGATTTGAGGATTAGGATGTGCAAGGCAGCTCCTCTGCAATGGTAGCTCTGACTCCATTTTGGAGTGGTTCCATCTGCATTAGTTTTTCAGTTAATGTTAGACTCAAAAATTAATAGACCTTGGAGACCACTAATGTACCTTAACTTAGCCCTTAAGTGTATTTCATCTATAAGCCTACCTGAAGCTTTCTTAAATATCATGACATTTTTAGTCTGAAGAGCCAGGTTTTTTGGTAATGTGTTCCATATATTTCTTACCTACCCTATAAATATATGAGGGATAATGGGAATAGGAAGGTAAGACCAAAGAGGTTAAAAGAATAAGTCACTGCAATGTTTTTAATGCAGGTTGAAGGACAGGATATGGCATTTATATCAGACACATTGCCTGAAGTATGTCATTTTATCATTCTGTCATATTTATAAAACTGTCTGTGCATGGACTCAGGAAGCATGTTGAAATGTACAACATAATGTATAAGAGGATTTCTGAAGTCCTCTATGAGAGGTTTGAAAATGGTTGCATAAGTCAGCATTTTTCCCTTGTTCCAATTGGAAACCATAGTAAAGACAACAACAACAAAAATTTAAATATCCTTAAACTATATTTTTCATAAAACTAGGAGCTACATATAATTTAAAGACTTCAAAGTACAGGTTGAGATAGCAAAAAGCACCTTAGATTGAGGGGCAGAAGTTGTGGAGCACAAACTTAAGAGAAGATATGATCAAAGAACCCATCTGCAGTAGATCTTACCAAGCTTCAGCAAATATATCTGTTGAAAGTGAGGATGTCGCCCTGAAGTTCAAGGTTCCATGCCTTGCTTATGTCAATAGATGTGAGGAATGACTGAGGGAATAAAAATTTACACATAAGTGATAACAGCCAGTGCTGCTCTTGAGGAAAACTCAGTACCTTAAATACTAATACTATCAATAAAACAAAAAGAATGAAATAAATGAGTTAAGTGTTCAAACTCAAAAAGTTAGGAAAAAAACAAATCCACAGTTAAATAAAAGGAAAACAGAAGAAAGGAATTATAAAGATAAACGCATTAAGAAATGGATTAGAAAGAGAGAAAATGAGAGACTTGGGTTCAGGACTTGAGCGGGTGCAGCATACACAGCTAACAGGAGTCATAGAATCCTCTCCCCTTCTGCAGGCTTGGCTGGTGCCACCACTGAGATTAGACTGTCTTGACATGTTTTCCCAAGGCTTGGTGGCCCAGCCCTGCTGAGATTGCTCCTGCAGTGAGGACAGCTGGCTGCACACCACCTGAACCAGTAGTGCTCTCCTACTGGGGGACCTAGAGTTAGAGACTGAGTGGTGTGGCTCTGGAGAAGTAGGCACGTTCTCCCAATTGAGTTCCTGACCATGCTTCCCCCAAGTAGGGGACCTACTAGCCCCGTCCTCCGGACCCAATCTCCCTATTCAACTGAGCTTATGCAATGTAGAAGGGGCAGTGGGGTGTAGCCAGCTTGGGCCTACTCTGCAGTCTTTCTTCTATATGTTCTGGAGGAAGTTAAGGCAACCTCAGTGGGTGACAGAGGAGCTGACAAGTGAACACTGACCTCAGAGAGTCTTGAACCTTTTATTGATCTGCTGCCAGCTCACAGCTGCAGGAAGCCAACCCCTGTGTACAGCTTGGACCCTCCCCACCACAACAAAACCCAGTAGACACAACCAGAATCAGTGAATAGCCACAGAAGTCCAGATAGGTAGCCCAAGGCAAGTTACACACAGCATCTGACACTGACCTGCCCCAGAACGTCATCCAAGTGCATCCAGAACCAATACAACCAGTGGTGGGCTTCAAATTTCACCAGAGCTTGACCCAGCTAGCCACACAAATGGTACAGCCAGAAGCGAACTCTGGTTGGCAACAGATGTCCTGGGAACAACTCTGCCATGGGTGGCAGCCCTGGAACAGTGACTCATACACAGTGATGGAGATCTATCCTTATAGTCAGCCAGCCTGAGGGTTAACTTCACTCAGGAATGGGACAACAGCATTTAAGACTCAACTATAACAGGAGGGGGCACATAATACACACACACACACACACACACACACACACACAATATTTCTGGAGCATCTAGTTCAGGTGATACAGAACATTGCGCCACTGAGACCCACAAGGCAGCTACATCAAAAAGCCCTCATAACAAGCAGATCTACCTAATACACAGAGTCAAACACAAAAAAGGCAGAGAAAATGGGGAGACCAGGAAACACGCTCCAAATGAAAGAACAAAGGAAATCCCCAGAAAAAGAATTAAATGGAATGGAAGAAATCAAGATAGAAGATGCAGAGTTTAAAATAATGTTTATAAGGATGCTCAAGGACTTCTGGGGAAGAATGGATGATCTCAGTGAGAATTTAAACAAAGAGATATTAACCAGTAAAAACAATATAGAAACCATAAAAAGGAACCAGTCAGAAATGAAGAATATAATATCTGAAATGAAAAATACACTAGAAGGAATCAACAACAGGTCAGAAGAAGAAGCAGAGGATCGAATCAGGGATTTAGCGGACAAGACAGAAGTAAGCACCCAAGCAGAGCAACAAAATGGAAAAAGAATTTTGAAAAATGAGGAAAGTCCAAGGGATCTTTGGCACATCAGACACAACAACATGAACATAATAGGGGTGCCAGAAGAAGAAGAGAGTGAGCAAGAGATTGAAAACATGTTTGAAGAATAATGGATGAAAACTTCCCTAATATGATGAAGAAAAAAATCACACAAGTTCAAGAAGCACAGACAGTCCCTATCAAGATGAACCCACAAAGGCCTATACCAAGACACATCATAATTAAAATGACAAGGGTAAAAGACAAAGAATCTTAAAAACAACAAGAGAAAGTCAGTTATCTACAAGGGAGTTTCCTTAAAGCTTTCAGCTGCTTTCTCAACAGAAACACTTCAAGCTTCGAGAGTTTGCATGAAATATTCAAACTGATGAAAAGTAAGGACCTTCAATTAAGACTACATTATCTAGCAAGGATAACATTTACAACTGAAGGCAAAATAAAGAGTTTCCCAGAAAACAAAAGGCTATATAAATTCATTATCACCAAACCAGCATTGCAGGAAATGTTAAAAGGCCTTCTAAGGAGGAGAAAGAAGAAATTAGAGAAAGGAACATAGGTTTTAAGAATAAAATGGCAATAAATAAATACCTATTACTAATAACTTTAAATGTAAATAGATTAAAGGTTCCAATCAAAAGACATAGTGTAGCTGAATGAATAAGAAAACATGGCCCATATTTTTGTTGTCTACAAATTTGAAATGAAGGGATGGAAAAAAAAATTCCATACAAGTAGAAACAAACAAAGCTGGGGTAGTAATTCTTACATCAGACAAAATATGCTTCAAAACAGGGGCCATAATAAAGGACAAAGAAGAACGTTACATAATACTAAAGGGATAGATCCAGCAAGAAGATATAATCCTTGTAAGCATGTTATATGCACCCACCATAGGAGCACCTATGTTTCTAGGTACATTCCTAGAAACATAATATATTCCAAAACTGAATCAAGAAGAATCAGAGAATCTGGACAGATTGCAGCTAGTGAAATTGAAGCAGCATTAAAAAATCTCCCAACAAATATAAGTCCTGGATAGGATGGCTTCACAAGCAAATTTTATTAAACACTCAGAGAAAACTAACACCTATCATTGTCAAACTATTTCAGAAAGTCCAAGAAGAGGGAAGACTTTCAATCTCATTTTATGAGGCCAGCATTATCCTAATTCCAAAACCAGATAGAGACACTACAGAGAAAGACATATAGGCCAACACCTATGATGAATATAGATGCTAAAATCTTCAACAAAATATTAGCAAACCTGACCCAGCAATATATAAAAAACATCATACAGCATGATCAAGTGGGATTTATTCTGGGCATATGGGTTGGTACAGTATTCACAAGTCAGTAAACATGTTACATCACATAAACAAAATGAAGGATGAAAATCGTGATCATATCAATAGATGCAGAAAAAGCATTTGATAAAATTCAGCACACATTTATTATAAAAGCTTTCATCAAAGTGGTGTAGGGGCATCATACCTCAACATAATAAAGGCTGTATATGACAAACCCATAGCCAATATCATAATCAATGGGAAAAACTAAAAGCATTTCCCTTAAGAACAGGAATAATATTGGGATGTCCAATTATACTACTTATATTCAACATAGTACTGGATATTCTACTCACAGCAGTTGAAAGAAGAAGAAGAAATAAAAGACATTTGAATTGGAAAGAAGGAAGTAAAATTGTCAGTATTCACTGATGGCATGATACTATAAATAAGAAACCCTAAAGACTTTACAAAAAACCCTGCTGGAACTGATAAATGAATTTGGTAAAATAGTAGGATAACATGTAAGCACATACAGCAGTTTGTGGTGATAGCCAAAGGGAAGGAAGGTGGGGAGAGGATGAAGTGGGCAAAGGGGAGAGAGATAGGGACGGAATGAAGCTGTACTTTGGTCAATGGGTGCACGATGCAGCATGGAGATGATTTTTTGTTGAGTTGTATACTTGAAACCTGTATAGTTTTGTTAACCAATGTCACCACAATAAATGCAATAAAAACTTAAGAAAACATAAAAGGTAAAATATATATGTAATAACTGCTTTTATAAACATCAATACATAATCGGACTTCCAGCCAATATGGAGGCCAAGATAGACACGCTGCATCTCCCTGCACAACTAAGAAGGAATACAACTATCTCAAAACTAGAAACAACCAGAAGTCCCAGAAAACTGAGCAGCATGGAAGTCCAACAAACAAAGATATAAAGGAGAAATACTCATCCAGACAGGTAGGAGGGGCAGAGTCGGGGCGGAGAGGAAGCAGTGTTATGGTGGCAGCGGCAGGCTTGCGGAAAGCACAGTCACACATTTTAAAAAGTAGAGAGAGACACCTGGGAGCGCTCCCAGCACCAGAGCAGACCACGAAGCTCACACTTCCAGCGCAGCGAAAATAAAGCATCATTGCTTCTGACTGCAAATCAGTGGGGGTTGGGGCTAAGGAATAAACTGCCAGTCTTTCAGTAGAGCCTGCTTGTTTAAAGGACCCCCAATGTCCTAGAATGTGTGCAGACCCATCCACTCTGGGAATGACAGCCAGGGCAACAGCTAGAGCAGTGCCAGTCTAATATAGGAAGCAGGAGAAGTGCCTGGAAAAGGGGCAAGTGCTGAGCAAGCAGCATTGTTCCCTCTCAGATCTCTCCCCCACATACAGCGCCACAACGTGCTGAGACAGGTCACCCTGTACTGATGAATATCTAAGGCTCTGCCCCTTACAATGTAATAGGTGTGACAGCTCTACCTAAGACACAGAGGCAAACAAACACAGGAGCCTGTCAAGATGAGGAGACAGAGAAATAAGACCCAAAAGAGGGAACGGATAAAGGTTCCAGTGGGTCAACTAAGAAATGAGGAGATAGCCAACCTAAGAGACGAGGGGATTGCCAACCTAATAGACGCAGGGTTCAAAACACTGGTGATAAAGATGCTCACAGGCTTGACAGATATGCTTAAGTATGACAAACGCATAAGGGAAGAAGTGAAGGTTATGCTAAATGAAATGAAGGAAAATCCACACAAAACCATTGGTGAAGGGAAGGATACTGGGGTTCAAATCAATGATCTGGAACATAAGGAAGACTAAAACAGTCAACCAGTACAGAATGAGGAAACTAGAACTGAAAAAAATGAGGAGAGACTTAGGAACTTCTGGGACAACTTTAAATGTGCCAGCATCCTAATCATAGGGATGCCAGAAGGAGAAGAGGAAGAGCAACAAATCAAAAGCTTATGTGAATAAATAAGGAAGACTTCAAAATTTGGCAAAGGAAATAGACATACAAGTCCAGGAACACAGAGAGTCCCCAACAAGCTAGTCCCAAAGAGGACCACCCCAAGACACATCATAATTAAAATGCCAAAGGTTAAAGATAAAGAGAGAATCTTAAAAGCAGCAAGAGAGAAGCAGAGAGTTACCTACAAAGAGGTTCCTCTGAGACTAACAATTGATTTCTCAAAAGAAACTTCGCAGGCAAAAGGGACAAGCAAGAAGTATTCAATGTGATGAAAAGCAAGGACCAACAACCAAGATTACTCTATCCAGCAAAGCTATCATTTAGAATGGAAGGGCAGATAAAGTGCTTCCCAGACAAGGTAAAGCTAAAGGAGTTTATTATCACCAAGTCATTATTACATGAAATGTTAAAAGGACGTATTTAAGAAAAAGAAGGTAAAAATTATGAACATTAAAATGACAACAGACTCACAACAATCAATGACTTAATCTAAAAATTAAAGACAAAATCCAAGTAAGCATACCGGAATAGGAACAGAATCATAGGTATGGGGATCATTTGGAGGGTTATCAGCTGGGAGGGAGGAGGGGGAGAAGTGGGGAAATGTTGCAGGGATTAAGAAGCATAATTAGTTGGTACAAAATAGACAGGGAGTGTTAAGAATAATATAGGAAAGGGTGAAGCCAAAGAACTTATATTCACAACCCATGGACATGAACTAAGAGGGGGTGGGATTGCTGGAGGAGAGGGGGTTACTGGGCAGAGGGGAGCAAAGGGAAAAGAAATTGGGACAACTGTAACAAAGTCAATAAAATATACTTAAAAAGATTAATATATAATCAATACACCTACTATTATAACTATTAGACAAGAAAAACTTGTATAACAAAAGGCCAAATCTCTTTAATATACAAAGAAACTTTAGAAGTTAATGAAGACAACCACATAGAAAAATTGACAATAAACATGAATGGATAGTTCATAAGCTAAATATACAAATGACTTTTAAAGATATGACAGGTGCTTCCCTCAATGAGTAGAATAAGGAAAATTAAAACTATAATGAGATATTATTTTTTATTTATTATATTGACATAAAGTCACAGCTTAATAATTTAATTCCTTGGCATAGATGTGCAGAAAAAGGCCCTTAGATAATTTTGTGATGGAAGTACAAGTTGCTTCTTCAGAAGGCAATTTGACAGGATCTATAAAAATAAAAAAATATGTGTACCTCTGACTTAATAATTCTTCTACAATTTATTCTTTAGCTATATCTGTGTATATATGAAAGGATGTCAGTGCAGAGTGATGGGGCTCATGGCAGGCCTCCCCAAAATATACCACTTTGCCAAATTGATTGTTTTGAATTAAAGTTATTTAAGAAATAGCCCTTGCGAAAAGGGACACTGACTGTTTTTGTCCCTAAAAGCAGAAAATAAATCTCCCATGTGAAAGGTTTTTGTCCTGCTCCCTGCACCAGGAGGTAGAGCAATCTCCTTATTTCAGGAAATAGGGAATTCAGGGCTTAAAGGCTATGTAAACAAAGTTTGCTTAGATTCTTCAATAACTGAGCACCCAAGCTTAAGTTTCTTTGTCATGTCAATTCCTCACCAATGTGTGATTTCTTCAACTAGAAAATGTAAAAGCTGCCTGCTTTGGTCATATCAGGAGGTTCGATATCTATGAGAGGTCTATATATATGACGGGGGATCCCTCAAAACCTGAAATTATCTCTGGAGGGCAGGCCCCTTGTAGTTCAGGCTTCCCCCACTAGGTTAGTGTTCTAGGAACCCATCTGTATCAGTGTACCAGCTGGCGTTGTTGTGAGAGGTTGCATTTGGCTTCAGTGAATTTTTTTTTGAAGACTCTTTCAACATATTTGTCCATTTCATGATGGGTGATTTAGAAGCACACCTGCCCACAGAGTATGTGTTATAAGAATTCAGGAGATGAATACATGGCTTGGAAATGTGTGAAAAAGAATGATGGATTTCAAATACAGTAGTTCCTGAGGATAGGTTGAAGGAATAGGAAAATTATTTGGGCTTAGAGTAAGGAAATAATTTAAAACATGGGGATGCCAAGACTTGTTTTAAGGAACAGAAGATCATCTTCACAGAAGTAAATGATTTAGAAAGATGAGTAGTCTGAAAAGTGTAGGTTAAAGCCGTATTTTTGAGATCCTTTTAATACCAGGATTAGGATTTATTTATGGACAATGCCATTCCACTGCAGGTTTATAAGCAAAGGGTAAATATGAACTGAGCACGTCTAAAGTATAGTGGGTGATACTACATACCTTACTAAAATATTGAAGCCTAATTAGCCTTTTAATTGCTTAAAGAAATTTATTTATCGGCACATTTAGAAAACAAATCAATTTTCATTTTACTGTGTTTCACAAAGAACTTGTGTAGCCATAACTAAATTATGCTCAAGAGAAGAAATGCTAAAGTAGAAATAGAAACAAATTACTAATGTCAGGGAAAAATAAGTCAAGGTGGAAATTTAATATCAGCAAATAAAATAGAAAATCTAGTCTCTTAAAGACCTGTAATAGTTTCTGTATTGAGCTTGAAATTTAGGTGTAAGACATTATAGAAAAAGTTAATTTTTTGATGAGAGAAGAGGAAAGATATTAATTTGTTTAAAGCGAAGTTTTACTACCAGTAAGTTTTAAGGGAAATTTCTCTCAGGATTTCTCATATAACAATGTCCTTAATAACATTTCTGCAAAAGTTTAGGCATGTCATTTGTTGTATTTGAATAATATTCAAGGGAATAATATTAAAATTGAACTTAATAGAGAATATTCTATATCAGCATTTTTCTTTTTAATTTTTGCTGCATAGATATTAAATCCAGATTTATGATAAAAATATTAATAAAATCAGCATTAAATACATTAGAAAGCTTATCTAAGTACCAAAATACCGAAAGATATACCCATGGCATTTTTTGTAAAGTATTTACAAATATTTTATCTTAGTTATAAACATGAACAATTTAACATTTAGCAAAGTTGTTAGAAGATCCACATACTGAATAAAGTAATACCTTAGACTTGGAATTCTGTATTGTTGAAGTTATTGTTTTCATTCACACTTTTACCTTGTGGAAAAAAAAGTCTACAATATGTTGCCAGTATTATATTTTATTTTATATCATAAACTGTCAGTTCTAAATAATTTAATGGAGGGTCACCATCTCTTTTAATGTTTTAGTTATCCAATTGTGAAGTTAAGACACTGATAACATATTTGATGTTCTAAAATCTCCAAGTACGATGGACTAAATAGTGAAATCTGAAAGCAAGAAGTCTTTACCAAGAAAAAGAGAAAGGCATTCTGACACAGAATATTCTTAATGTTGGTACTTCTATAATTCAAGGGGAGAGATTTGGTAAGGTGGGGCAGAGGAGAGGTGATGAGCTGTAAGTGAGGTGAGTTAATGAGAAGTGTGACTGAGAGAAAAGGTACCTGTTCTTCCTTCCTGCTGAGTTAGTCTCTTTAGTCACAGAACCCCTCTTTCCTATATTCTCCTTCCTCTGCTTCACAGCCTGCAACCCACAAACTCTTCTGAGGTAGAAAACCTCTGACGATGATGTGTAATTTCTACTTTCATTATTACTCGAAATTATTTAATACAGATCTTAATAAAATATTTTATAAAAGTGTCCTCTTTCTCTGGGTTCACATTGAACTCTGTAGTAATATAGCACTTACTCATCAGTCTGCTGTTATTGTTAGTTTTCTATGTCTGACATTCTCACTGCATAATATAGTCCTTGAGAATAATAATGATATTTTTCTCATTTTTACATATCTCACAATGTCTAATCCGTAATTTAGTGAATATTTGATGTTTCTGAGAAGATCTGGACATTTAATAAATCCTTTATATATTTGGAAAAAAAATAACCAAGACTTTAATATTTTTTAGAACAATGCGGAAATCTTAGCTTTTAATGTTCCCAAAGTTGAGCATGGTTTAGATTTATGAATGAGATCTCTTTGGAAATAAGATATATTTTGTTTCAGTTCCAAGTGTACAATAATTTATTTTTCATATTTTGATTTTTTTATTGTTTTATATTAAAGTTAGTGTTTCATGTGGTTATCATGCTCCTACAAACTTCATGAATATTTTTAAGTACAGATTGAAAATATTTTTGATACACTTTTTTTCAGTTTATCTGTATTTTATACTACTGGGTACTATAATTGGTTTCATAAAATTCATTTGACACCTTGATGAGATTGTTCTCTGATATTAACTCTAAAGTGTTGAAGCCATCTTATGTGATATTTAATATTCCTTATTTATTTGCAAATTTCTTCCCATTTCAAGAGCGAAATGAAACAAGAACAGAACAGGCATTGCTTGCTTGTTTTCACTTTTTAAAAGAACTACATTTATCTTTCTCGAACATATTAACTAAATTAGTGGTCACCTTCTGCTACATTGTCCTTGAAGGGAACAATTTAATTATGCCACAAAGATTTGTCCCACATCCTACTTTACTTTACATAGACTAAATTTGCATGCTAAGAATTTTAGTGACATTGAAATTACAGGATTTAAATGAGAAAGACCAAGGACATTAAAAAGATATCTTCCAGTGGTTTTTTTAAAAATGGCAAGCTTCATTCACATATAAGCCTTGCAGAAAATGAAACTTTCTTTCTTGTTATTTATATAAAAAATAATATATATTAAAACTAGACCAAAGATGAAGTCATATAACAGAAATACCCATACAGAGAAATTATAATCTTGTGGATATCCTTGAACCTTGATTGGTGACTATTTAATGAGAAATAAAATCAAGGTCAGCAATGATCTATTGTCATAGCTTGTTGTATGTCTCTTAATAATAAAGGGCCCTCATGTTTCAGTCATGGCTCTCACTGGTATGTGGTCTCACCACTCAAGATATTTCCTAATGGTGGACTCAAGAGGTATGATTTTACCAGTACTTTCTAGTAACACTATGTTCTCTTGTACATAAATCTTTTGTTTTTGTCCCTGGAATCACTTTATTTGGAGACCATTTTTAAATGTCCATAATACTGAACTGTGAGTAAATAGAAATTTTTTTAGTCTTTTCTAGAAGTTACTTTTAAAAGACTCCTTCACTCCTATTGCAATTTTGAATGTATGTTTCTAGAAGATAACCAGGGTTCATGTGAAATATAGAGGTCAGAATTTTCTAGGAGTTCTTAAGTTTTAAGCATGTCTCTGTCTCTTCAGTTGACATTCAATAAATACCTATTGAGTGCCTATTATATAATAGAAACTGTGTTCAGTACTAAAGCTATAGTGATGACTGCGATAATCTTTGCCCCAAAAGAAATTAGAGTATTATTTGGGAAGACTGACAAGTGAATAACAATTATGATCGAGGAAATGAACCCTATTCTAGAGGAAATTTATGGTATTTTAGACTACCTGTTACCGTGACAGTTTGGGGGAGACTTCCAAGAGTTGTGAAGGATTACTGGGGTATACTGGTGAAGGGACTGACAGAGCACGTTGTTTCAGAAAGGGAGCTGAATCCAGTCTTGGGATGAGAAGTTCTGTAGTACAGTTGAGAGAGTAGAGGATTCCAATGTATACACCTGTAATGGAGAATATACTAGTAATCAGGGGAAGAGTAGGAAGAGTTGTGACAGGCAGAATAATGGCCTCCCAAATGTGTCTACATCTTAATCCCCAGAACCTGTGGATGTGCTCTATACATAGCAGAAGCTATTTTGCAGATGTAATTATGTTAAGGATCTGGAGATGGAGAGATTATCCTGGATTGTCCAGGTAGACTCAGTGTAATCACAAGGATCCTTAAAAGGAAAAGAGGGAAGCAAGAGAGTCCGAGACAAATGAGGGAATGTAAATATAGATGTATTAGCTGGAGTTGTTGCCAGTGGAAGTGGGGCTCTTTCACAGGATCATGAGAAAAGCATTTCACAGACGGAGACATGGGACACGGTGGTGGGTCAAGATTTATTTGAGTGGAAATAGAAGACTTTCCCTGTGTCCCAGCTCTGTCAGTCCAGCCATTGAAGAAGTTCAGCCATTTCTTCAGCAAGGCCAAAACAAAGGCCAGTGTCCAGATTTTGTTTCACTGACCTGGTATTAGCAATCTCAGTCCTCATCCAGTTAGTTTAGCACTGTTCATGACTGTGCTGCTGTACCCAGGCTCCTGCTTGGAGCCTACATTTGGAGTGTGCACCGCTGCTAGCTGCACAGCTGCATGGCCGCCTGGCTGCTAGACCTCCATGGTTACTGTGGAGAGAATGCACAAAGGAATGGGCATGCACAGGTGCCAAGCGAGAGAGAGAACTCTTTGTTCCCTGGGATTATGTTATTTTAGGCATAGGGAAGATCCGGCACTTTTTCAAAATAACTAATAAACTTCCCAGGCTTTTGTGGGCTTCTGATGAGTTCACCCTTTGACCAATCTATTTCCCTTTTTCAAGCTAGACTGACAGGCTCCTATGTTTGCCATTTTGGCCCTCCTACGGTGCAAGTGGTTACCTCCCCCTTTATCATTCTATCCTTTCCCCCAATGATCTGCAGGGAACAGACCATTGGTTTACTTGGGAATGTGTGAAGCTGTCATTTCCTGGAGAAGCAAGCAGATTTATGGTTCCCCAGTTTTAGTATGCTTAATAATGTTTGATTCCCCTTGTTCCCTTTATTAGTGTCCATTAACTACCTACACTAACAGAGTCATGTCGGGGGAAGAGCCAAGGCAGGCAGGCAGCCTCTACAAACTGGAAAAGGCAAAGGATGGCTCCTCCCATAAAGCTTCCAGAAGGAAGCTGCCTCTGCAAACCCCTTGATTTTAACTCTAGGATACCTGTTTTGAACTACTGAGCTCCAGAATTGTAAATTAATAAACTTGTGTTGCTTTAGGCCGTTAAGTTTGTGACAGTGTGTAAATAGCAGCAATAGAAAACTGATACAGCAGGTGAGATTGGGAAGTTAAAAGGTGCCAAGTAATAACTACTTCATGCTAAAGGGTTTTGGTCTTTGTCTAGGGACAGTGGGAAGCTTTGCATAGTTATATCATGGGAAAAGTAATGACAAGATTTGTACTTTATAAATTCCATTATGGCTTCATTGTGGAAACCAATTAATAAATTATTAACAGATGAGAGATGAAAGAGGCAATAAAAAGTTAGATTTGAGATTTAAAGAATGATTATTTCTGGAGGCATTGATGGTTGGGTGAAGTTGCAAAATAATTAGTTACCTGTCAGAGTCAACAAGACTTGTCAAAGAATGTGGTGGGTGAGAGGATTTTTAAAAAGTATATTTTATTGATTATGCTGTTACAGTTGACCCAATTTTTTCCTTTTGCCCCTCCTCCACCCAGTACCCCCCTTCATTCAGTAATTTCTCCCTATAGTTCATGTCCTGAATCATGTAAGTTCTTTGGCTTTCCCCTTTCCTATACTATTCTTAATATTTCCCTGTTTTGTTCCTACCAATTATGCTTCTTAGTCCCTGCACCATTTCCTCTTTTCTCCCCTTTCCCCTTCCCAGCTGATAACCCTCCAAAGGATCCCCATATCTATGATTCTGTTCCTATTCTGGTTGTTTGCTTAGTTTATTTTTGTTTTTGTTTTTACTTTTTAGATTTAGTTGTTGATCATTGTGAGTTTGTTGTCATTTTAATGCTCATAGTTTTGATCTTTTTCTTAAGTAAGTCCCTTTAACATTTCAGGTAATAAGGGCTTGGTGATGATGACCTCCTTTAGCTTTACCTTGTCTGGGAAGCACTTTATCTGCCCTTCCATTCTGAGTGATAGCTTTGCTGGAGAGAGTAATCTTGGTTGCAGGTCCTTACATTTCATCACTTTGAATACTTGCCAGCTCCTTCTTGCCTACAACGTTACTTTTGAGAAATCAGCCAACAGTCTTATGGGAACTCCTTTGTAGGTAACTCTCTGCTCTTCTCTTGCTGATTTTAAGATTCTCTTTATTTTTAACCTTTGGCATTTTAATTATGATGTGTCTTGGTGTGGTCCTCTTTGGGTCCAACTTGTTTGGGACTCTCTGCTTCCTTGACTTGTATGTCTATTTTCTTTACCAAATTAGGGAAGTTTTCTCTCCTTATTTTTTCAAATAAGTTTTCAATTTCTTGCTCTTCCTTTTCTCGTTCTGGCATTCCTGTGATTCAGATGTTGGTATGTTTAAAGTTGTCCCAGAGGTGCCTAATCCTCTCCTTGATTTTTCAATTCTTGTTTCTTCTTTCTAGTCTGGGTGAATGTTTATTTCTTCCTTTTGTTCCAAATCTTCTATTTGAATCCTGGTTTTCTTCCCATCACTGTTGGTTCCCTTTATATATTATTTTATTTCACTTGGTGTAACTTTCACTTCTTTCTTTATTTTATGACCATATTCAATCATTTCACTGACCATCTTGATCACAGTGTTTTGAACTCTGCATCTGATAGGCTGGCTGTCTCTGCTTTGTTTAGTTCTTTTTCTATGGCTTTGTTCTGTTCTTTCATTTGGGCCATATTTCTTTGCCTCCTCAATTTGGCAGCCCCTCTCTGTTTGTTTCTGTGTATTGGGTAGAACTGCTTCGATTCTGTGTCTTGGTAGTGTGGCCTAATGTAGTAGGTGTCCTGTAGGGTCCAGTGACACCGCCTCCCCTATCACCCAAACTGGGTACTTGAGGCTGACTACCTCCTCCTCTTGTAGTTGAGCCTTGATTGCTGTCCGCGGATCAATGGGAGGAATTCACCCAGGTCAGTAAGCTTTAAGGACTGGCTGTAACACCTAAATACCACTCCCTGCCCTCCGTGGAGGATCAGCTATGCAAGGGCAGCATGGTGGTGCTCCAACGTGGTCTGTAGCTGCTCACTGGGTGTGTTGGTCATAGGGTTTCCTGGGTGGTGCAGGCCAAGGTCAGCCCTCACCTGTGTTTTGCCTGGGGCACGCTGCCTGAGCTACAAAGCAATCTGAGATGGCTGCTGCTACTGCCAGGCCTGGAGCTCACTGAGGCCAGCTTTTACTTGTTTGATTGGATTTAGGAAGTTGTGAACCATGAGCTAAGACCAGCCATTCATAAGGAAAAAGTAGTCTGGGTATGCCTGTAAAATGGGTGGGACAGAGTCTCTGGGGATCTCCAAGGCAGGTCAAACAGAGTTAGCCAGGTTGATGGAGTCTCAGATATAGCATCAGCTTGCTGGCTCTGTCTTAATGGATGTGGTTTATTTAATTCCGTAGTTGTCAGACTTCCATTCAACTCAGTTTCTGACGGTCCTGGCTGATGATTGTTCTATATTTGAGTTGTAATTTTGATGTACTTGTGGGAGGAGGCAAGCCATATCTGCCTACGTCACCATCTTGATCGGATCATCCTCTCCTTGTTTCTCTCTCTTTGCTTATTTTCCCACCTTTCATTTCTTACCACAGCTACTTGCTGAATTTTCCAATGGATCCCAGTTGCTGCCGTGACATTAGGTGCTAGGGGTGTCCCAAGAGGGGTTTTTAGGATTCCTTTTAGGTTTGTCATTGAGCAGCTAGGTGATGATGTCATAGATTGCAATTTAACCAAAACTAGGTTTAGGAGAAAATTTGGGGCATGTTGAATATGAAGTATATGTGCCATTTTCAAACAGATTGTTTTGTAAGGGCCACATATATATATTTTGTGTACCCATTTTAATATTGAAGGTGGAAGAAAATAAACAACACTTTTGGCATATTCTTTATTATTTCAAGAAAGGTGAAAATGCAACTGAAACACTAAAAAAGATTTGTGCAGTGTATGGAGAAGTTGCTATGACTGATCAAACATGTCAAAAGTGTTTTGCAAAGTTTAGTGCTGGAGATTTCTTGTTGGATGATGCTCCATGGTCAGGAAGACCAGTTTAAGGTGATAGCAATCAAATTGAGACATTAATAAGGAACAGTCAGTGTTATGCCACATGAGAGATAGCTGACATACTCAAAATATCCAAATCAGTAAAGTTATTGGTGAAAATGAAAAACATGTCTTTTATTTTATGGAAAACACTGAATGGACTTCTTGAACTCAATACTTGGAAGTCACTGACATGTAGGGAAAAATACTTGAAGGCTTATTGTAGATGACAAAATATTTAACACAAGGAGATGGCCTTGGGCAGATAGACCAGGGATGGAGGAAGAAGAGACTCTAGTGGTTTCTCTCACCCATTCCTTCGTCCTATTGCTTTTTTATTCATACAGATTTTTGTCATTTTAAACCTGTGCTGCTGGCAATTCATATACCTGTGTTTACTGTAGGATCTTTCCCCCTCTTGTCAGTAGATTTATGTTTTTATAATAACATTTTATCATATCATGTTCCTATTTTAAAAACCGAAGTTTTTTTTTTTTTTTTTTTCTTGATGAATCAGTGCAGTCTTCTTAATCTATTGAGGATTTTTTTCAAACCTGATTCTAGTTCATCTGCCCAATTTAGCTTTTTCTTCCTTTTCTCTGTTTTTTTCCCTTTCCTTTAACTATCCTGTTAGAACACAGATATATGCGTATAGAACCTCAAACTCAACATATAAAAACAGGAAGTCATTAACATTAACTCATTTCTTCATTCCCCCACTGGCCCTACTTCTCAATCTTGGTCTTTGTAAACACCATCCACTCTGGCATGTAAGCTATAAAAATATTTGGAACATTTATATACTCCTCATTTTTCCTCATCCTCCATAGTTAATGAGACATGAATTTTCGAAACTTTTACCTTATAAGTGGATTAAGTCTGTTACCACCTTTTTACTTCCCCTTGCTGTTACCTTTGCTGAGGCCTTCATTGAGAGAGATCTGAGACTGTGAAAGAGGCTATTGTTTCTCATGCTTACCAATCCTGTGCCCTACTGTGAGGTTTAATGTTTGGAACATCTGACTAATAACTGCTCATGTCATGTGATTATTTAAGATACTCTTGTGAATCAACATTTCCCATTGGTCAGGTTGAAACATCCTAGCATACATGGATCGTTTATGATCATCTCTCTAGCTCTTTTCAGCCTTTCCAGTTGTTCCTCCAGCCTGTTCTTCACATGTCTGAAGTTGCAATTTACTAAAATCCCTTGAACTTCTCAGAATGTGATCTGCTGTTTCATAAGTTACTATCTTTGTAATGCTGCTATTGTTTCCTGGTATATATTTTAAACATCATTTCCTGTACAAAGCTTTTTGGTGTTATATTTTTTAAAATCATTTATTATTATTATTCTGTTACAGTTGTCCCAGTTTTTCCCCCTTTGCCCTTTACCACCCATTCCACCCCTCTCCCCCTGCTCCCACAGTCAATTCTCACACTATTGTCCATGCCTGTGCGTCATTCATACATGTCCTTCGTCTAGTCCCTTCCCATTCTTCACACCATTATGCCCCCTCCCCCTCCCCCTCTGGTCACTTTAATCTCATCAGTTCAAATTAGTTCCTCCTTTCCATGTACTTCCACAGAATTCTGCACGACCCATGATTATAGACTTATTTTTTTGTATTAAAGTTATTTTATTTATATATACTTTGAGTTGAGGATCTGTGAAGTTAAGGACTGTATTAATTTACTTTTGTGTTTCTTCAGCCTGGTTTACAATGGCACAAAAAGGTGCTCAGTAAATATGAGTTGAAAGAATATTTTAAAGAACATAGGGTGATATGAGCTCACAGCTGCAACTGTTCTTTAAAGTCTAAAGAACCTAGACCTTAATAGGAATGTTATAATTCATAAAACATAGGTGATAGTCTGGTCCTTATTCAATGCCTAGAGTAGCACTAGGGTGCCTTAGACTATAATTTCAGTAGCCAACTTCAAGGAAAAGGCAATGAAACTGGAAAAGATTCAGATTGAGAGAATTATGGGGATTACTAATTTGGAAATGTTATACAACTATCAATAGTTAAAGAAGCAAAATCTTAAATAAACAACTTAATCCCATAACTAAAAGAAATAGAGGAACAACAACAAACAAAGCCCAGAGTGAGTAGAAGGAAGGAAATAATCAAGATTAGAACAGAATTAAATTACATAGAGATTGAAAAAAGAAAAATTCAAAGAATCAATGAATTCAGGAGCTTGTCTTTGAAAATATAAACAAAATTGACAAACCTTTAACCAGACTCATCAAGAAAAAAAGAGAAGACCCAAATAAATAAAATCAGAAGTGAAAGAGCTACAGTCACTACAAATATCACAGAAATACAAAGGATTGGTAAGAAATTATTATATGCCAAGAAATTGAACAACCTGGGAAAAATGGATAAATTTCTAGACACATATAATCTTCCAAAACTGAATCAAGAAGCAAAAACCTTGAATAGACTGATAACAACTAGTGAAATCGAAGCAGTAATCAAAAAACTCTCAGCACACAGAAGTTGGGTCCAGATGACTTCACAAGTGAATTTTACCAAACATTCAAAGAACTAACTCCTACCCTCCTCAAACTATTACAAAAAAATTCAAGAATAAGGAAGACTCCTAAACTCTTTTTTATAAGAGCAGTATTATCCTAATTCCAAAACTAGGTTAAGACACAACAAAGAAAGAAAATTATAGGCTAATATCTCTGATGAACATAGATCCTAAAATCCTCTACAAAATATTTGCAATCCAGCAATACATTAAAAAGATCCTACACCATGATCAAGAGAGATTTATCCCAGGGATGCAAGAATAGCACAATATTCACAAATCAACAAACATAATACACCATAAATAAAAAGGATAAAAACCACATGATCATATCAATAGATACAGAAAAGCACTTGATAAAATACAGCACAACTTTATGATAAAAATTCTCAGCAAAGTGGGAATAGAGAGACCATATACGAGACATCATAAAGGCCATGTACGAGAAACCTACTGCAAACATCATACTTAATGGGGCAAAAACTAAAAGGTTTTCCTTTAAGATCTGGAAAAAGACAAGGATGTACACTTTCATCATTCTTTTTTTTTTCTTAAGTACATTTTATTGATTATGTTGTTACAGTAGTCCCAATTTTTTCTTTCCTTTGCTCCCTTTTGCCCAATACCCCCCTTACCTCCAGCAATCCCACCACTCCTTAGTTCATGTCCATGGGTCATGCATATCAGTCCTTTGGCTTCACCCTTTCCTATATTATTCTTAACTTCCCCCTATTTTATACCAGATAATTATGCTTCTTAATCCCTGCACCATTTTCCCATTTCTCCCCCTTCCCCCTCTCAGCTGATAACCCTCCAAATGATCCCCATACATATGATTCTGTTCCTATTCTGGTTTGCTTGGTTGGATTTTTTTTTTTTTTTGGGGGGGGGGGATTCAGTTGTTGATAGTTGTGAGTTTGTTGTCATTTTAATGTTCATAGTTTTGATCTTTTTCTTAAATAAGTCCTTTTAACATTTCATATAATAATGGCTTGGTGATATTGAACTCTTAGCTTTACCTTGTCTGGGAAGCACTTTATCTGCCCTTGCATTCTAAATGATAGCTTTGCTGGATAGAGTAATCTTGGTTGTTGGTCCTTGCTTTTCATCACATTGAATACTTCTTGCCAGTCCCTTCTTGCCTGCAAAGTGTCTTTTGAGAAATCAGCTGATAGTCTTATAGGGACCCCTTTGTAGGAAACTCTCTGCTTTTCTCTTGTTGCTTTTAAGAGTCTCTCTTTATCTTTAACCTTTGGCATTTAATCATGATATGTCTTGGTGTGGTCCTTTTTGGGTCTAGTTTGTTTGGAACTCTGTGCTTCCTGGACTTGTACATCTATTTCCTTTGCCAGACTTGGAGAGTTTTCCACATTTTCTCACATAAGTTTTCAATTTCTTGCTCTTCCTCTTCTCCTTTTGGCACCCCTATGATTCAGATGTTGGCACGTTTAAAGTTGTCCCAGAGGTTCCTAAGCCTCTCCTCATATTTTTCAGTTCTTATTTCCTCATTCTGGTTTGGGTGACTGTTTTTTCTTCCTTATGTTCCAAATCCTTTATTTGAACCCCAGTGTCCTTCCCTTCACCATTTTTTCCCTTCATTTCATTTAGCATAGCCTTCACGTCTTCCCTTATGTGTTTGCCATACTTAAGCATATCAAGCCTGCGAGCATCTTTATCACCAGTGTTTTGAACTCTGCATCTGTTAGATTGGCTGTCTCCTCATTGTTTAGTTCTCCTTGGAACCTTTATCCGTTCCCTCTTTTGGGCCATACTTCTCTGTCTCCTCATCTTGACAGGTTCCTGTGTTTGGTTGCCTCTGTGTCTTAGGTAGAGCTGTCACTCCTGTTATGTTGTAAGGGGTGGAGCCTTAGGTATTCGTCAGTACAGGGCAACCTGTTTCACCATGTTGTGGCACTGTTTGTGGGGGAGGGGTCTGAGAGGGGACAATGCCACTTGCTCAGCACTTGCCCCTTTTCCAGGCACTTCTCCCACTTTGTATGAGACTGGAGCCTCTTTAGCTGTTGCCCTGGCTGTCGTTCCCAGAGTGGGTGGGTCTGTGGATATTCTTGGACTGTGGGGGCCCTTTAAACAAATGGTCTCTACTGAGAGACAGGGAGTTTCTTCCTCCACTGCAACCCCCACTTGTTTGCATAGTCAAAAGCAATGAGGCTTTATTTTCCCCGGTGCTGGGATCATGAGCTGTGCAGTCTCGTCTGGTGCAGGGGGTGCTCCCCAGGTGACCCTCCTGACTTTAAAATGCATGACTGTGCTTTTCGTTGGCTTGCTGCTGCCACCACTCCTTCTACTGCCACACTGCGTCCTCTCTGCCCCAACTCTGCTCCTCCTACCTGAGTATCTCTTCTTTTTTTTTTTTTTTTTTCTTTTTTTTTTACCATGGCAGCAGGCCTTTTATTTCACGGGCTTTTATTACCTTTGAAAGTCAATCCCAGTTCCTCAAGGCTTTTTGGTAACAACCTGAGCCCAAGCATGTCTCCTTTAGGCTTGACATTCCAGTCAAAGGCTTGGTCAGAAAAAGGAACCTCTATTAACAACTGGTCTTATTAGTTCTATGCAAAGAAACTTAAGTCATTACTTACTTGTTTAGAATGCCAAACTCTGGAGAGATCAAATAGGGAGAAAAATATACAACGTGAAGGAAAATCTTTGTCCTAATATTCACTGAACTGGCATTTCCATTCTTCATATTTTCATTTTCCCCCACTAAAAAAATTTTTTTGTTTGTTTTTCCATTACAGTTGTCTCGCTTTTTTTTTTTTCCCCTCTTGCTTCCCTGTACCCTGCCCCTCCCTTCTCCCACATTCAGTCCCCACTCAGTTGCCCATGTCTGTGGGTCATTTATACATGTTATTTGATTTGACATTTCCCCTTCTTACCCCCTTTTCTCCCTCCCACCTCTCCCCTTGTTACTGTTAGTCTACTCCTTGTTTACATACCTCTGGTTCAATTTTGCTCATTTGTTTGTGTTGTTCATTAGTTTCCTGTAATAGGTGACAGCATAACGTATTTTTCTTTCGTTGCCTGGCTTGTTTCGCTAAGCATAATTCTCTCTAGTTCCATCCGTGTTGTTGCAAATGGTAGAAGTTCCTTCTTTCTTTCTGCTACATAGAACTCCATTGTGTAAATGTACCACAGTTTTTTGATCCACTCATCTACAGATGGGCATTTAGGTTGTTTCCAGCACTTAGCTATTGTAAACAGGGCTGCTATGAACATTGGAGTGCATAGGTTCTTTTGAATTGGTGTTTGAAGATTTTTCGGATATAATCCTAGCAATGGAATTGCTGGTTCAAAAGGCAGTTCCATTTTTAGTTTTTTGAGGAAATTCCAAACTGTTTTCCATAGTGGCTGCACCAGTCTGCATTCCCACCAGCAATGCACCAGGGTTCCCATTTCTCCGCATCCTCTCCAGCACAAGTTGTTTGTTGATTTGTTGATTATGGCCATTCTGACTGGTGTGAGGTGGTATCTCATTGTGGTTTTTATTTGCATCTCTCTGATGGCTAGTGATGTTGAGCATACTTTCATATGTCTATGGGCCCTCTGTATGTCTTCTTTGGAGAAGTGTTTGTTCAGGTCCTTTGCCCATTTTTTAATTGGGTTATCTGTCTTCTTGGTGTTGAGTCGTATGAGTTCTTTATATATTTTGGAGATCAAACCCTTGTCTGAGATGTCATTGGCGAATATATTTTCCCATATGGTTGGTTTCCTTTTCATCTTGCTGATGTTTTCTTTAGCTGAGCAGAAACTTTTTAGTTTGATGTAGTCCCATTTGTTTATTCTTTCCTTTATTTCCCTTGCCTTAGGATATATATCAGTGAAAATGTTGCTATGTGGGATATCTGAAATTTTCCTGCCTATTTTTTCCTCTAGGACTTTTATGGTATCACAGCTTACATTTAAGTCTTTGATCCATTTTGAGTTTATTCTGGTGTATGGTGTAAGTTGGTGGTCTAGTTTCATTTTTTTGCATGTCCCTGTCCAGTTCTCTCAACACCATTTGTTGAAGAGGCTCTATTCACTCCATTTGATGTTCTTTCCCCCTTTGTCAAATATTAGTTGACCATATGAACCTCGGTTTCTTTCTGGGCTCTCTATTCTGTTCCATTGATCTATATGTCTGTTTTTATGCCATTACCAGACTGTTTTGATTACCGTGGCCTTGTAGTATAGTTTGATATCAGGTATTGTGATTCCTCCTACTGTGTTCTTCCTCAAAATTGCTGTGGGTATTCGGACTCTTTTTTGGTTCCATATAAATTTTTGAAGTATTTGTTCTAGGTCTGTGAAATATGTTGCTGCTATTTTAATGGGGATTGCATTGAATCTATAAATTGCTTTGGGTAGTATGGACATTTTAATGATGTTGATTCTTCCCATCCATGAGCATGGTATATGCTTCCATTTATTTGTATCTTCTTTAATTTCTTTCTTCAGTGTTATGTAGTTTTCTGAGTACAGGTCTTTTACCTCCTTGGTTAAGTTTATTCCTAGGTATTTTATTTTTCTTGTTGCTATGGTAAATTGAATGTTTCTTTCAGTTTCTATTTCTGAGTTTTTATTGTTGGTGTATAAAAATGCCTTTGATTTCTTAATATTGACTTTGTATCCTGCTATTTTGCCGAATTCACTTATTAGGTCAAGTAGTTTTTTTGTGGAGTCTATAGGGTTTTCTATGTACACTATCATGTCATCTGCAAATAATGACAGTTTTACTTCCTCTTTTCCAATTTGGATGCCTTTTATTTCTCTTTCTTGTCTGATTGCGGTGGCTAGAACTTCCAAGACTATGTTCAATAGGAGTGGAGAGAGCAGACATCCTTGTCTTGTTCCTGATCTCAGGGGGAATGCTCTCAGTTTTTGCCCATTGAGTATGATGTTGGCTTCAGGTTTCTCATATATGGCCTTTATTATGTTGAGGTATGCTCCCTCTATTCCCATTTTGCTGAGAGTTTTTATCATAAATAGGTGTTGTACTTTATCAAATGCTTTTTCTGCATCTGTTGACATTATCATGTGGTTTTTGTCTTTCATTTTGTTTATGTGGTGTATTACGTTTATTGATTTGCAAATATTAAACCACCCTTGCATCCCTGGGATGAATCCTACTTGATCGTGATGTATGATCTTTCTAATGTGTTTTGGATCCGGTTTGCCAATATTTTGTTGAGTATTTTAGCATCTACGTTCATCAGCGACATTGGCCTGTAGTTTTCTTTCTTTGTTGTGTCTTGACCTGGTTTTGGAATTAGGGTTATACTGGCTTCATAGAATGAGTTTGGCAGTCTTCCCTCTTCTTGTATCTTTTGGAATAGTCTGAGAAGGATAGGAGTTAGTTCTTTCCTAAATGTTTTGTAGAATTCACTTGTGAAGCCATCCGGTCCAGGGCTTTTGTGTGCTGGGAGTTTTTTGATTACTGCTTCAATTTCACTAGCTGTTATTGGTCTATTCAGACTTTCTGGTCTTCTTGATTCAGTTTGGGAAGACTATAGGTTTTCAGGAATCTGTCCATTTCCTCTAGGTTGTCAAATTTCTTGCCATACAGTTGTTTGTAATAATTTCTTATAATTCTTTGTATTTCTGTTGTATCAGTTGTGATTTCTCCTCTTTCGTTTCTGATTTTATTTATTTGTGTCCTCTCTCTTTTTGTCTTGATGAGCCTGGCTAAAGGCTTGTCAATTTTGTTTATCTTTTCAAAGAACCAGCTCCTACTTTTGTTGATCTTTTGAATTGTTAGTTTAGACTCTATGTCATTTAATTCTGCTCTGATCTTGATGATTTTCTTCCTTCTACTTGATCTGGGCTTTGCTTGTTGTTCTTCCTCTAGTTCTTGTAGCTGTAGGGTTAAATTTTTTATTAGATATTCTTCTAGCTTTTTTAGGTAGGCCTGTATTGCTATGAATTTTCCTCTTAGGACTGCTTTCGCTGTATCCCATAGGTTTTGGGTTGTTGTGTGTTCTTTATCATTAGTTTCCAGAAACTTTTTGATTTCTTCCTTGATGTCATTGTTAACCCATTCATTATTTAATAGCATGTTATTCATTCTCCATGAGTTTGAATGTTTTTGAGTTTTTTCCTTGAGGTTGATTTCCAATTTTAAGCCATTGTGATCTGAGAAGATGCTTGATATAATTTCAGTTTTCTTGAATTTATTGAGGCTTGTTTTGTGTCCTACCATGTGGTCTATCTTTGAAAATGTTCCATGCGCACTTGAGAAGTATGTATATTTTGCTTCTTTGGCGTGAAAACTTCTATATATATCGACTAAGTCCATTTGATCTAGAGTGTTGTTCAGTGCCTCAATATCTTTGGTGTTTCTTTGCTTCGAAGATCAGTCCATTGTTGACAATGGGGTGTTAAAGTCCCCTACTATGAGTGTGTTGTTGTCTATATCTTTCTTGGAGCCTTTCAAAAGTTTCCTTATATATTTGGGTGCTCCTAAGTTGGGTGCATATATATTTATAAGGGTTATATCTTCTTGATGGAGTTTTCCCTTAAGTATTATGAAATGCCCTTCTTTGTCTCTTTTTATGGACTTTGCTGTGAAATCTGTTTTGTCTGATATAAGTATTGCTACCCCGGCTTTTTTTTCATGCCCATTTGCTTGAAATACTTTTTTCCATCCCTTTACTTTCAGTCTGTGTAGATCTTTTGTTCTAAGGTGGGTCTCTTGTAGACAGCATATATGTGGGTCATTCTTTCTAATCCATTCAGCTACCCTATGTCTTTTAATTGGAGCGTTTAATCCATTTACATTTAAGGTTATTACCGATAAGTACTTATTCATTGTCATTTTTCCCCTTTGTACTCGTGTTCTTCTCTGTCTCTCTCTGTTTCTTTATCTTCTTAGAGCAGACCCTTTAGCATCTCTTGCATTGCTGGTTTGGTGGAGATGTATTCTTTTAGCCTTCTTTTGTCTTGGAAGCTCCTTATTTCACCCTCCATTTTGAATGAGAGCTTTGCTGGGTAGAGTATTCTTGGTTGTAGGCCTTTGTTTTTCATTGCTTGGAATATTTTTTGCCATTCCCTTCTGGCTTGTAGTGTTTCTGCTGAGAAATCTGATGATAGCCTTATTGGAGTACCCTTGTATGTTATTAGTTGTTTTTCTCTTGCTGCTTTTAGGATCCTCTCTTTGTCTTTGAATGTTGCCATTTTAATTATGATGTGTCTTGAGGTGGGCCTGTTGGGGTTCATCTTCATTGGGACCCTCTCTGCTTCCTGGACTTGCGTGACTCTTTCTCTCGCCATGTTAGGGAAGTTTTCTGTCATTAGTTTATCAAAGAGGTTTTCTATCCCTTGCTCTTCTTCTTCTCCTTCTGGAATTCCTATGATACGGATATTATTACGTTTCATGTTGTCCTGCAGCTGTCTTAGAACCTCTTCAGTCTTGTTCAGTCTTTTTTCATTTTGTTGCATTGTCTGGGAGTTTTTGTGTACGTTTTCCTCCAGCTCGCTGATCCAATCTTCTGCTTCCTCTAGCCTGCTTTTAATTCCTTCTACTGTGTTCTTCAATTCAGAGATCGTATTCTTCATTTCCTCCTGGCTCTTATTGATAGCTTCTATGTCCTTTTTCATGCTCACGTAATATTCTGTGAGTTCCTTGTAGTTTTTCTGGAGTTCTTTGTAGTTTCCACTGAGCTCATTCAGCTTCTCCATAATCCATGTTTTGAATTCCATATCTGATAGTTCGCTTCCCTCTATTTCATTTAGCACTCTTTCTGGGGATTCTACCTTTCCTTTTGATGGGAGGTTGTTTCTCTGTCTCCCCATTTTTTTGACTCCTATTGTTTGTTGGTGCTTCTTAGAATGATCTGCACGTCCTGGATCTGCCTCTGGTGGCATCAGATCATGTACCAGTCCTGCCCTAGGCAGCCTGTTGGAGACTTCCAGGTATCTACTGCTGTTGTCTGTCTTCTTTGATTGTTAATCTATTCAATCTGTGATTAGCCTTCAGGCTTATGGACTGTGGGTGTGGCAGCTTAATTCCTGTAGGCAGGGCTTTTGCTTCCCCTCAGGCTGACGCCACTTGGAGGGGAATGGTCTACCCGCAGTACTGGGGATGAGTCAGCACTGGGACCCAGTCGGCTGCTCCTCCAGTTCTCCCCTCAAAGCCACCGTGCCAAACTCTCCCAAGTGTCTCCAGTCCTTGCCTTCCCTCTGCTTGAGCCTAGGGTAAGTGGGGGCCAAAATGTTTTCGTATGTGATCCACTTAAGAGCTCTTTTTCTCCAGCTGTTTCTCTCCAGCTAGCAAGAAACCCTGTGGCTTTTCGCTTTTCACAGCTGATACTATTTTACTTTCCACTCTGTTGCTGTAGGCTGGGAAGCCCAGCTGTGGGTTTAGACCCTGCCCTTCTCAGGGG
Organism: Furipterus horrens; assembly: GCF_987537825.1. NCBI lineage: Eukaryota > Metazoa > Chordata > Mammalia > Chiroptera > Furipteridae > Furipterus > Furipterus horrens. The sequence goes on from NW_028327175.1 coordinate 74,916,769, forward strand.
GAATCCCCGGCTGCTGAGCTGTTTCTCAGTCCCTTCAGCTGCCACCCATGTGAGCCCAGCCAGCCCTTACGCGTCTCCGCACTCCCTACCGGTCAAGTTGTGATGTAGCGGCCTTTTCTGTCTCTCCGTGGTTATAAGACTTCTTTCCAGCTAGTGTTCCGTTGGTTATTCCAGATGATTTCTCCAAAATTAAGTTGTAAATCCAGACTGGTCCTGGGAGGAGGTTAGTGTAGCTTCCTCTTACTCCTCCGCCATCTTGGATCTCTGTCTTTTATGTTCTGAGTCCATGTTAATTGGGCACATTCCAATTTTGAGTATCTCTTCTTTATATCTTTGTTTGTTGGACTCCCATGCAGCTCGATTTACTGGAACTTCTGGTTGTCTCTAGTTTTGAGGTAGTTGTATTTCTTCTTAGTTGTGGAGGGAGATGCAGCGTGTCTGTCTAGGTCTCCATCTTTGCCAGAAGTCTCTCTCAGCATTCTTTTTCAATATAGTACTGGAATTTCTAACCATAACAATAAGACAAGATAAAATAAAGGCATTCTAATTGGAAAAGAGGAAGTAAAACTGTCATTATTTGTAGATGACCTGATAATGTACATAGAAAACACTATAGTCTCCACCAAAAACTACTTGACCTAAAAGTGAATTTGGTAAAATAACAGAATACAAAGTCAAGATTCAGAAATTGAAGGCATTTTTGAACACCAACAATGAACTGTCAGAAAGAGAAACTAGGAAAAAAAATCCTATTTACTATAGCAACAAGAAAAATAAGGTACCTCGGAATAATTTTAACAAAGGAGGTAGAAGGCCTGTATTCAGAAAACTATAAAACGCTGCAGAAAGAAACTGAACATACAAATAAATAGAAGCATATACTGTATTCATTGAGTGGAAGAATCAACATCATTAAACTGTCCATACTACCCAAAGCAGTCTGTAGATTGAATGCAATACCTTAAGATATCAATGGCATATATCACAAATCTAGAAAAAATATTCCACAAATTTATATTCAACAAAAACAACCCTGAATACCCTCAGCAATCTTGAGAAAGAAGAACAAAGTTGGAAGAGTTTCAATCCCTGAAACCAAACTATCATACAAGGCCCATGTAATCAAAACAGTCTGGTACTGGCCTAAGAACACACACATGGATCAATGTAACAGAATAGAGAGCCCAGAAATAAATTCATGTTTTTAAGGTCAAATAATATTTGACAAAGAAGGCAAGACCATACAGTGGAGTAAAGACAGTGTCATCAATAAATTGTATTGGGAGAACTTGAATGGTACATGCAAAAAATAAATAAAACTAGAACACCAATTTACACCATACACCAGAATAAACTCAAGATGGATAAAAGACTTAAATATAAGACATGATACCATAAAAGTCCTAGCATAAAACATAGGCAGTAAAATTTCAGATTTCCCACATACCAATATTTTTGCTGTTATATCTCCTAGGGTAAGGAAAACAAAGGAAAAAAATAAACAGATGTGACTACATCAAATTAGAAAGCTTCTGCACAGCTAAAGAAACCATCAAAATGAAAAGAGAACTGGCTGTATGGAAAAACATATTTGCCAGTGATACATCAGATAGGTGTTTGATCTCCAAAATACATAAAGAATTTTATGACTCAACACCAGAAAGACAAACATTCCAATTAAGAAACGGGCAAAGGACCTGAATAGACACTTCTCCAAAAAAGATATTCAAATGGCCCATAAACATATGAAAAAATTCTCAATATGACTAGCCATGAGAAAAATGCCAATTAAAAATGCAATGAGATATCACTTCACACTTGTCAGAAAGGCTATCATTAATAAATCAACAAATAACAAGTGCTAGTGAGGATGTGGAGAAAAGGGACCGCTAGTGAGAATGCAGACTGGGGTAGCCACTTTTGAAAACAGTATGGAATTTCCTCAAAAAATTAAAAATGGTATTGCCTTTTGACCCAGCAATTTCACTGCTGGGACTATACCCTAAGAATCCCAAAACACCAATTCAAAAGAACCTATGCACCCCAGTATTCATTGCAGCTCCATTTACAATAACTGTCAGAAATGCCTAAGTGCCCGCCCATCAGTAGATAAGTGGATCAAAAAACTGTGGTATATTTACACAATGGAATACTACAGAGCAGAAAGAAAGAAGGAATCCCTACCTTTTGTGACAGCATGGTTGTAACTGGAGACTGTAATGCTAAATGAAATAAGCCAGTCGGTGAAAGACAAATACCATATGATCTCACCTCTAAAAGGAAACTAATGAACAAAATAAATTTGACAGGCAAAATAGAACCTGAGGCATGGAAACATGGAACAGCCTGACAGTAACCAGAGTGGAGGTGGGAAGGCGATAATGGTGGAAAGAAGGGAAAGGGACTAGTCAAATAACATGTATGAATGACCCATGGACATGGACAACAGTGTGGGATTGACTGTGGGGTGGGAGGTGGGTGGAAGAGGACAAAGAGGGAAACATTGGGACATCTTAATAAAATAACTAAAAAAACACAATCAGATTTGAAAACCAAAAAAAAAAAATAGTTAAGGAAACAATTATTGTCCTGTAATTCAGTGTGTGTCTCATGCATGTTTTCAGAAATTATGGATGATTATGCAAATTTCTAAACCGGTAAGAGTGTGAAAATTATCCCAGCCATCATAGATCTTGTGAATCAAAGTCTTTTCTTTGATATTTGGAAAAGCCAAATCACTGACTTGATTGACAGCAAGTTACATTTTCTTTATTAGACCCATAGAGATACTAGTTTGGAGTTGGAGGCAATTAAAGCAATTTTTTTCTCCTGAAGGTTTTTCTGATTATTTCCTGGAGCTGAGGAGGCAGGACAGGGCATTCAGAGGCTGATTCACCCTGACATCTCCTTGACCAGCTGTATCCTCACTAGATTGTCTTATGAGACTTTAGATTATATACTTAATATCTTTGAACCCATTTTTTTTCCTGTATCTACTTCACAGTGTTGTTGGAAAAGCAGGATAAGGAAAGCATTTTGTAAACTCTCAATTACTTTAAATATGTCTTTTATTATTATATATTATGTAATTAAATTATGGCTAACTGGGTAGACTTGGGAAAATATATTATACATTAAGCTTTGGAAGCTTTAAAAATGTAAAGATATCTGGATATCAGGTCCTCTTTTTCATAATAGCAACAGATTCCTTTATATCCATTAGGCTCCTCTTACAGAAATATAAGTTTAACCTAGATATATTAAACAGATATGCTTGAAATCTGGGACAAAGGACAGGGGAGACACTATATCATGTGTGTTTTTCAGATTGAACTAATGAGTTATACTGAATTCATTCTGAAAATAGAAAAGAAATTATGTGTATTTTGATGATGAGCTCTCATTTAATAAACTTCAGGAATACAGTGGATAAGGATATGAAAGTCTAAGTTATTGAAATGGGAAAGTAGAACAATAACTGGAAAATCAAGAGTTTAGAAAGTCAGTGCTTTTAAGTTATAAGATTAGTAAAAGATGTATTTTACATTTAAGCATTAAGCCAAATCCAAGAGTTCAAGAAATGTTATATGGGATTACTTTGAGTAAAGAGAAAGATATAATTTTTAAAAATTATTTTAAAAATGACCCATATTATAATATCCCTTTCCAATCTAAGCATATAATTAACTGTAGGATGAAATAACCCTTATCCTGTCAGTATTCGATATTATATACTATTAGTTCCTTCCATTACTAGTAAAAAGTTATTCATACAACAAGCCAGTTTTGCTTTGTTAACTAAGTATCCATGAAAGACATTATTTCCTGTTTTGATAAATTCTTGTAATTGTTTTGATTCCCCTATCTAATAGAAAACTATCCAAGCCAAAATACCACTTAATACCATTTATCCAATGCTGTTTCACCTGAAATATATGTGAGACAGTTTATCCCAAATTCCCTTGTCAAAACTAACATATTTGAAATTGGTTAATTATTCAGGCCTTTTGGCAAGAACATAGTATACATTTGGAAAGTCATAGAAAAGAAACAATATTTGAGGATTTGACCAATAAAAAAAAGTGAATTTCCAAATACCCTGCATAAGATTGAATATATGTATTATTGACATAAGATTTGCATATTCCTCAAGTGGTCATTAAATATCTTCAGTGGGTCTAGTATTATTACTGAATGATTTGAAAGGAGAAAAGGAAACAGTTAACTCTGGTCTCTGATGCTTTGTTGCACAGATATGACATGCAACATAATAAGACCTCTTGCTGTTTGCTCCAGTTTTAGTAAAAATTTTATATATATTTGTTAAAAAGGCAAAGGAATTACATATTGGGTGGGGTATTTTAGAGAAATTTTTCTAGAAAGGATTTGGGTCATTTGAAATAAATGCATAGGCTAGCATATTATACTTTATGATTGTGTCAAAGTCTCTAAAGAATAGCTGAAGTGGTTCTTTTAAGTTCATAAGTGAAGCTTAAATTGTTTTGATTTACTTCTCCATTGTTTACAAACTGCAGTATTGAAACATAGTAAAAAATTAGAGCTGTAATATTTATTGGTGGATTGATTTATACCTATCTTGCTTTATTTCAACCAAGGATTTGGAGATCTTGCAAAGATATATATTTTTAAAAAGACTAAAAATGCAGAATAATGCAACTGGAGCAAAGCTAAAGAAGCATAGTAACTTATTTAATGAGGGCATAACTATTATATAGAATATTTATCCAAAGTTCCTCTAAGTGGTTATTGGCCAGAAATTTAGTTCTGTGTTCATCAGCAATAAAAGTTGTGTTGCGGAGGTGGGTGGGAGGGGAAGCTGCTCAGAACAGCTATGCATATTTCTGGTATCTGAGAAAGAGCCTCTCTGAGAGTCTTTATTGAGATTGTCGTCGTCGGCAGCCGTCCGTCTCGAGAGACGATGGTGTAGCTTCTTAAGAGTCTATCTGCACCGCCGAGAATGGCTGTGCAGTCCAACTCGGGAGTGACACGGTATCTGTCTCCTCCCGTGTTGAATCGACATCTTGCGATGTCGCTGGAGTGTCCTCTCCAGTGAAGCTGAAGCTACAGAGCCTGGGCAGGGTGATATGGAGGGTCTGCTGTTGCCCATGCAGCAGACCCCCCCTCTCTTCGCAGCTGAAGGATCCAAGGGAAAGACGGAGTCAATACAGCTTGGCTTCAGGTGCGCCGCAGGAGTTGCCGGTGTTGACTACAACGTCAAACCGCCTTAGGGACTCCGGCTCCGGATTTTCTGTCGGGGTTTACTCCCCTAGCCTTTCCCCTGAAGAGGTATGCCGCAAGGCAGCGGAGGTTTTTTGGAATCAGAGTTTTCCTTCTCTGTTATTGAGATCAGCTTTTATTTAATTAACACATGTGTGTACTGTAATACATTGTTCTAAGTGTTTTCCTATTTTAAATTTCAGAACAACCCTATGAGGTGGGTGTTATTATTTTTGCCATATTATAAACTGAAATTTGAGTCATAGATAAGATCAGGAATTTTCTCAAGAACACGCAGCTATAAGTATTGATAGCAGAGTCTGGATTCCAGCCCAAGCAACTTGCCTCCTGAGAATTTGCTCCTAATACTATGCTTTGCTACTTCTTCAAGTGTTACGGAGGACAGTGCCTGCAATTCTCTCTTTGTAATAAGTATGCCAAGTTTTTGTGACAGTTTCTCATTATAACCATCAATGATGCTAATTAAGGACCAGTGAAATTGAGTTAATTTAAGAAGTATTAGTACTTTACCACTTTTAGTTGTAGATCTCCTTCAGATTCACCTCCTAGACCAGTGTTTTTAGAAAATGTATACACTGGATCAGTAGCATCAACACCAGCTGGGAACTGTCCAGATTTTTATGGCTTTACCCCAGAGCTTCTGAATCAGAAACTCTGAAAGGAGAGCCTTACTTTCTTCTTTTTAAATTGATTTTTAGAGAGAAACTTTGATTTGTTGTTCCCTTTACTTATTAATTCATTGGTTGAATCTTTTATGTGCCCTGACCAAGGATGGAATCCCGAAACCTTGACATATTGGAACAATGCTCTAACCAACTGAGCTACCCAGCCAGGGCCTCAGCTCTGTTTTCAAAGTCCTCTAGGTAATTCTGATACTCCCTAAAGATTGAGAACCACTAATCTAGATGGGAGGGGGGTGGGGGGAATTATCCTAAACCTATAAATTCTCATTACCTATCTTTGTAATTTAGACAGGAAGAATTATTTTTCCATTTTTTAAATTATTGTTCTATTACAGTTGTCCCATTTTTTTCCCCCATTGCTCTAGACAGGGAGAATTTAAAAGGAATTTGAGGCCCTGGCTGCTGTGGCTCAGTGGATTGAGCGTCAGCCTGCGAGCCAAGTGTTGCTGGTTCGATTCCCAGTTAGGGCACATGACTAGGTTGCATGTCAGGTCCCCGGTTGGGGGCATGAGTGAGAGGCAACCACACAGTGATGTTTCTCTCTCTCTCTTTCTCCTTTCCCCTCTCTCTAAAAGTAAAATAAATAAACAAACAAGTAAATAAATGATAAAAAAAAGGAATTTGAAATAAAAGAACGTGTATTATACTGTTGGAAATAAGAGAAGAAATCATATTTATCGGAGAATGGACTCGTAATTATTTTAGTATAAGCAATGATGTCTTTAAATTTTAATCATCTTAAAGCCTCCTAATGATCAAGAATCAGTGAAGCATAAATGTCTATTTTATGGCTTTGTGAAGAAGTTGATGTTCCAAAATTGATTTTTACAGTCTCATCAGAATTCAAAAAGAAATATATCTAAAAGGATATTCTGCCTGAACATGATTTTTTTGGTTTTCTTTTTATGAACTATATATACACTATAATCATTCTGAAATGATTCTAAGGGAGAAGATGATAATGTTCATCTATTTAAGGATTATAATTTTTAAGTTGTATTTTAGATTGATCAAGAAAGCTAAACTGTGAACATGTTTCTTCAGAGAAATGTCCCACTTCTAGGCAAAATCAGATCTCTCACTACACACTAAATTTCCTTCTCAACATTTTAAATTTTTCGTAATTACACATTTGCTAGCATGAGCCTATTTAAGCCTTATTTCCTCACCCATAAAATGGTGATAATCTTGCCTTATTAGTTCTATTATCAAATGAGATAACACATAGAAAATTTGTAGTTGTGCCTGTACTTATTTGTTTAATACTACTAGTATACTAATTCCACTACATAGTAATCCCCATGAGGGTAAGGATGGTATGTATTTTGGGCCATTGTATTCCCTAACACTTAGTAAGCACTCAGTAAACATTGTTGAATGAATGAGTTGATGGACTGAATGATTCTAATCTGTACACTATGGAATACGTACAGGGCCAGAAACAATTTTAGAGATAATTGAGCATCACACTTCTCATTTCTGGGGAAGGAGTCACTAGCACAAAATTATAAGACTGATGACATCTTTGACCAAGATTTATACTTAGATCATGATGACATAACATATTCTCCCAGTCTTACCTTTTCCTGCTTCCTCAGAAACCCTATTCTCTTACTTTATGCTTCCTCAAAATGTTTTGGTACTTTTGGTCTAACCAAGGTGAAATCTAAGTATATTTTACAATTGTGTTGATTTGGGGCAGAAATTTGGATAGCTAGTTCATAGTGTTCTTTTGGGTATGGAATATATGCAAAGTAGTAAATTAACTTTTGTCAACTATGGCAGTTGAGTTTTTGAATCCCAGTCATTAACTATTTTAACAACAGATCAAGCAGATGAGTGTTATTTCTAAGCCATGTGAAACTTCAAAGATGAGAACAGAAGAAACAGTGGAGTTATTCATCTGAGTCTGTCAGTAAAATCTGATTTTAGACAATTTAGAATTCTAATAACAGAATCAAGTTCACAGAAGTGGAAGAAAATCAGTAGAATTCAAGGTCACAGAGGAGCAAGACATAAATGGTGGCTTTAAAAGTTTTAGGTCAACTTAAGTGTGTTAACCAGATCCTCTTCTTCAAAAACAAACAAAAAAATAAAAACCAAAGAAAAAGAAAGAAAAGGTGAGTCATTTTAAGAAGCTTATTTAAGGCATGCTAACAGACATTCACACACATTTTTTTCCCCTTGTTTCTCTGTTCCCTTTCTCTCTGCCCTCTTTGTCTCTTTCATGCAACTCTTCTTGAAATGTATACTTTGGGACTGTTACACGAATTTTCAAAAATATTCTTTTAGGCCACCTAATCCTAATGTGTACTTTTTTATCTTCTCCTTTGCTTGCCTTATTTTCTGAATACCTTTCCAGAAGTAAGATTACTAAAAGACTGCTAAAACCTGATATCTTACCTTTATTATTTCTTAAACGTCTGTTTGTGGAGAGTTAAAGTTAGTGAAGGCAGAGATCTAGAGAAACATGGAAAAAGGAATTGGGAATAGGCACCCTAGATTTATAGAAATTACTCAATTAGTCAAGTTAATAATTTAGAAGATAGAAATATAAAAATTAAATAAAATGTCTCACCAAAAACAGGTTATATATGCATACATGTAAGTACCTTTAGGGACTAAATATGAAAAATATAAAATCTGAATGAAGGATTAATTAAGTATATTTTCAAATATGGAAGAAAAATATCTAGGGGATAAAATTGTTCTTAACCCAAGACATGGTGCTGGAGAATGAGTAAATGCCAGTCAGTAGTTCTTTCTGTATATTCTTTATAGTTAGACTTCATTGAATATTATGCTCATGTCTTCTCATTACACTTAAAAATACATAGATGTGAGAAATTACTATTCATCTAAAAGTGTATGGGGAAAACACAATAAAGTATGTATCACAAATAAATTGGGAAGGGGATTATCTCTCAGTCAAGTGGTGGTGAGATAAATTGGTTAGTAGTTTGATAAAGCATCAATTTCAGTACTGCCTCTCACAGTATCATACATTCAAATCGATAGAATTACTTTCAGAAGTCAAATCATAATGAAGAAAACAGAATTTCATATTTATAAATTTCTGGAGTTAGAAATAAGACTTTCAAAGGTTATAGGACATGCAGAAAATAAAAAAGGATAATGTGATCAATTTTGAGTATCCAACAATATACTGCTCTTAAATGCTAAAAGGAAAAAGGTCCAAGATAAGATAAATTACAGACTAGGAATAGTGCTTATCATAGAACTAACACATAAAAAAATAAGGAGACACATACCAAAAATTCAGCAGGTAAGTGGACAAAGGACATGGGCTGACAGCTCACAAGAGAGGGACTGCAGTTGTTGAAACAAATAATTATGGAATGTGTCAGTTCAAAATAAACATATTTGAAGATAAAGCTTTAAATTAGGTTTTATTTTAAAATTTTTTACCAAAAATATTTTAAAAACCAATAGAATGACATCTTCACAGCAAATGATAATAGAGTTGTCTTACTTTTTGACCTCTTAATCTTATTACCAGGAATCAATTCAAAGGAAAAAAATCTTCAGATGGAACAAAGCTGGATTCTCAAAGCTATTCATCATGTTGTTGTTTATAATAGGAAAAAAATTCAGAACTGGTGATTATTGGAAAAGATTATGGGAGTACACGAAGCGTTAATAATACTGATCTGCTGTTCTTTTGGATTCCTTAATATTAAAGCAAGAAACATTGACAAACTCCATTCTACAATAATGTTTCAGTTCAGTTAGCTTATATTACAAATAAGTAAAAATAATTAAGACATATTACGTTTTAAACAAATATTGTATTTGTAAATTCAGTGAAATATTGGCTCTTATGAGCTTACTGAATACCTTGAAAAATCCTAGGTTAGTTAGCACATTTTTTTCTTTCCCTGTGGAATATTATGAACATTTTTTTCTTTCATCTTTCCAATTTTTAAAAAGATGAATTTAACTAATGCATGTGTCCTTTTCTTTATTTAATCATATTTTTTTATATTTTCATATATTTTTTTGTATATGGCAATTTTTCTTACACTATGTCTTGATGATCCTTATAAACCTTCAAAAAATGTCCAAGAAAGCAATCACACAAATACAGCTATTATTTTTAGTACTGATTGTATTATAAAAATTACATGTGGATAGAATACATAACTATTTATATGAAAGAGTTTAATATAATATTTTGAGGCATTTAATATATTTCTGTTTATTTGAACAAGACCACTTGTACTCTATTCATCAGTATTTGTTTTAGTTATTTGTAAGCGTTTCCATTGTCCCTTAATCAGTCAAAGGCCAAAGAACAGATCATAACAATTTTGTGCACTGGTAGTGCCTTGAACATAAAGGGGACTCAGTGCATTTTTCAAGAATTGATTAGCTGATTTGGGGCATGCCACAGATAGTCAATTTAGTTATTTTCTTTTAGAAACATACAAAATAAGGTGCTTTAAAAAAATTTTTTTTGTTTTTTTTCTATTACCATTTAGTCCCCTTATAACATCCTCCCTACCCCATCACCACAATCACCCCACTGTTGCCTCGAGTCATTTTTCCTTTTTACTCAATCCCTCCTCCCCCAACCCTAACCCCAACCCCCACTTTAGATGTCATCCTGCTCTCCATCTGAGTCTGTCTCTATTTTGCCTGTTAGTTCAGTGTGTTCATTAGAATCCATGTGTGAATAAAATTATATGGTATTTACCTTTCTCTGACTGGCTTATTTCACTTAGCATAATGTTCTCCAGGTCCATTCATACTGTTGCAAAGGGTAAAATTTTCTTATTTTGTTTCACAGCCGAGTAGTATTCCATTGTGTAAATATTTCATAGTTGTTTTATCCATTCATCTACTGATGGACACCTGGGCTGCTTCCAAATCTTGGCAATTTTAAATAATGCTGCAATGAACATAGGGGTACTTAATTTTTTCTGAAGTAGTGTTTTGTGTTTCTTCGGACATATTCCTAGAAGTGGGGGTGCTGGGTCAAAGGGCAGATTCACTTTTAATTTCTTGAGGTACTTCCGTATTGCTTTTCTCTGTGGCTGTACCAATCTGCATTCCCACTAAAAGTGCAAAGATTCCCCTTTCTCCACATCCTTGATAGCACTTGTTGTTTGTTGGTTTGTTGATGATGGCCATTCTGACAGGTGTGAGATGGTATCTCATTGTGGTTTTAATTTGCATTTCTCTGATGATTAATAATGTTGAGCATCTTTTCATATGTCTTTGGTCATCTGTATGTCCTCTTTGGGGAAATATCTGTTCATGTCCTTTGCCCATTTTTTAGTTGGGTTGTTTGATTTTTTGGTGTTGAGTTTTGTAAGTTCTTTATAAATTTTGGATATTTACCGCTTGTCAAATCCCATTTTGTGGGTTGTCTTTGTATTTTGTTGATGTTTTTCTTTGCTCTGTAAAAACATTTTAGTTTGATGCAGTCCCATTTGTTTATTGTTTCTTTTGTTTCCGTTGCCTGGGGAGGTGTATCTGAAAAAATATTGCTATGAGCAATATCTGAGGTTTTGCTGCCTATATTTTCTTCTATGATATTTATGGGTTGGGTCTAATGTTTAAGTCTTTGATCCATTTTGAATTTATTGTGTGTGGTATAAGAAGGTGGTCTAGTTTCATTTTTCTGCACATATCTGTCCAGTTTTCCCAATACCATTTATTGAATAGACTGTCTTTAGTCCATTGCATCCTCTGTCAGATATTAATTGACTCTAAAGGTGTGGGTTTATTTCTTGCCACTCTATTCTGTTCCAATTACATATGTGTCTTTTTTATGCCAGTACCATGCTCTTTATTACTATGGCCTTATAGTATAGTTTGATATTAGATAGCATGATTGCTCCAACTTTGCCCTTCTTTCTCAGGATCACTGTAGCTATGTGGGGCCTTTTGTGTTTCCATATAAATTTTTGAAATATTTGTTCTAGTTCTGTGAAATATGTCATTGGGCTCTTGATAGGAATTGTGTTGAATCTATAGATTATTTTCGGTGCATGGACATTTTAATGATGTTAATTTTTTCTATTCATGAACACGGTATGTGCTTCCATTTATTTGTATCTTCTTCAATTTCTTTTTTTAGTGTCTTAAAATTTTTTAGAGTATAGGTCTTTTACATTCTTGGTTAGGTTTATATCTAGGTATTTCATTCTTTTTGAAGCAATTGTGAATGGGATTGTTTTCCTAATTTCCCTTTCTGTTAGTTCATTATTGGCATATAAAAATGCAACTGATTTATAGAAATTAATTTTGTATTCTGCTATTTGCTAAATTCATTCATCAGATCTAGTAGCTTCTTGGTAGAATTTTTGGGGTTTATATATACAGTATCACATCATCTGCATATAATTACAATTTTACATCTTCCTTTCCAATTTGGATGCCTTTTCTTTCTTCTTCTTGTCTGATTGCTGTGGCTAGGACTTCCAGTACTATAGTGAATGAAAGAGGTGAAAGCAGACATTCTGTCTTGCCCTGATCTTTAGGGGAACTCTCGTATTTTTTGCCTGTTGAGTATGATGCTGGCAGTGGGTTTGTCATATACGGCCTTTATTATGTTTAGGTATGTTCCCTGTAATCCAAGTTTGCTGAGAGTTTTTCTCATAAACTGGTGCTGGATTTTATCAATGGCTCTTCTGCATCTATTGACATGGTCGTGTGGCTTTTGTCCTTCATTTTGTTTATGTGGTGAATCACATTTATTGATTTGTGAATGTTGTACCAACCTTGCATTCCTGGAATAAATAGCAGTTCATCATGGTGTATGATCTTTCTGATACATTGCTTTATTTGGTTTGCTAGTATTTTGTTAAGGATTTTAGCATCTATGTTCATCAGGGGCATTGGCCTATAATTTTCTTTCTTTGTAGTGTCTTTATCTGGGCTTGGAAGTAAGATAACTTATAAGATGAGTTTGAGAACCTTCCCTCCTCTTGAATTTTATGAAATAGTTTGAGAAGAAGAGGTGTTAGTTTTTCTCAGAATGTTTGGTAAAATTCACCTGTAAAGACATATGGTCCAGGGCTTTTGCTTGTTAGGGATTCTTTCATTACTGCCTCAGGTGTAAGCTTTCTATTTGGATTCTCTGATTCTTGCTGATTTAGTTTTAGAAGACTTTGTTTCTAGGAATTTATCCATTTTGTCCAAGTTGTCCAGTTTGTTGGCATATAGTTGTTCATAATATTTTCTTATAGTCCTTTGTATTTCTGTGGTGTCAGTTGTTATTTCTCCTCTTTCATTTCTGATGATATTTATTTGGGTCCTTTCTCTTTTTTTCTTGATGAGTCTGGTTAAAGGTTCATCAATCTTGTTTATTTTTTCAAAGAACCAGGTTTTGGATTCATTGATCTTTTAAATTTTTTTAGACTCTATTTTATTTATTTCTGCTTGGAGCTTTATTATTTCCTCCTACTCACTTTGGGCTGTGTGGTTTTTTCTTTTCTTTTTTTAATTTCCTTAAGTATAAGGATTGATCATTTGAGCTTTTTCTTCCTTCCTTCCTTCCTTCCTTCCTTCCTTCCTTTCTTCCTTCCTTCCTTCCTTCTTTCTTTCCTTCCTTTCTTCCTTTCTTCTTTCTTTTTTCTTGAGATAGACCTATAATGCTATGAAATTCCCTTTTAGGGTTGCTTTCCCTGTTTCCCACAGATTTTGGATTGTTGTTTTCTTATTTTCATTTGTTTCAAGGTAGCTTTTGATTTTTTCCTTGATCTCCTTGTTCATACATTTATTGTTTAATAACACATTATTTAACGTCTATATGTGTTTTTCGGTGTTCTTCTTGTGATTGATTTCTAGTTCATAGCATTGTGGTCAGAGAATATGCTGGATATGATTTCAATCTTCTTAAATTTATTGAGACTTATTTGTGTCCTATTGTGGTCTTTGCTAGAAAACCTTCCATATGCACTTGAAAAGCATGTGTATCCTGCTGTTTTGGGTTGAAATGCTCTGAAGATATGAATTAAATCCATTTGTTGTAGTGTGTTGTTTAAGATCACTGTCTCCTTTTTGATTTTCTGTCTCGAAGATTTATCCATTGAGGTCAATGGGGTGTTAAAATCAACAAATATGACTGTATTTCTACCAATCTGTCCCTTAATGTCCATCAAGATTTGCTTTACATGTTTAGGTGCTCCTTGTTGGGTGCATAAATGTTTACTAGGGTTATATCCTTTTATTGCATTGCTCCTTTTATCATTATGTAGTGTTCTTCTTTGTCTCTTACTGTAGTCTTTATTTTAAAGTCTATTTTGTTGATTATCAAGTATTGCTACCCCAACTTTTTGTTTTCCTTTTCATTTGCATGAAATATCTTTTTCCATTTTTTTACTTTTAGTCTGTGTATATCTTTTGATCTGAGGTGGGTCTCTTGAAGACAGTATATATATGGGCCTTTTTTTTCTTATCCATTCAGCTCCCTTGTGTCTTTTGGTTGGAGCATTTAAGCCATTTACATTTAAAGTGATAATTTATATATACATATTTAATGCTATTTTATTGTTAGAATGTTTTCTCTCTCTCTTTTTTTTTCTTCTTCTTCATAAAGCAACCTCTTTAACATTTGTTGCAGTGCTGTATTGGTGTTAACAAAGTCCTTTAGCTTTTCCTTGTCCAGGAAGCTCCTTATTTCTCCTTTGATTTTAAATGATAGCCTTGCTGGGTAAAGTAGCCTTGATTGTAGATCCTTGCTTTTCATCACCGTGAATATTTTATACCACTCCCTTCTGGTCTGAAATGTTTCTGTTGAGAAATCAGATGACAGTCTAACTGAAGCTCTTTTGTATGTAACTACCTGCTTTTCTCTTGCAGCTTTTAGGATCCTTTTTCTTGTATTTAAGCCTTGCCATTTTAATTATGATATGTCTCGGTGTAGGCCTCTTTGGGTCCAACTTGATTTGGACTCTCTGAGTTTCTTGGACTTGTTTGTCTTTTTCCTCCATAAGATTAGTGAAGTATTCAGTCATTATTTCTTCAAATAGGTTCTAGGGCCCTTGCTCACTCTCTTCTCCTTCTGGTATTCCTATGATGTGGATGTTGTTATGCTTCATCTTGTCCCAATTTTTTAAAGCTCTTTTCATTTCTTTTCAGTTCCTTTGTTTTTTTTCTTTTTGCTGCTCTGCTTGGCTGTTTTTTCCTACCTTGTGTTCCAAATCACTGATTCAATCCTCTGCTTCATCTAACCTACTATTTCTTCCTTCCATGGTATGTTTTTTATTTCAGATATTGCATTCTTTATTTCTCACTGGTCCTTTTTTATGGTTTCTGTGTTTTTTCTCATGCTGTAGAGTATCCTTATAACCATTACTCTAAACTCTATTTGATAAATTGCTTGCCACCATTTCATCTAATTCCTCTTCTGGTGAATTTTCTTGTTCTTTCATTTGGGGCCTATTTATTTGTCTTCCCATTTTGGCTGCTGCTTTGTATTTGTTTCTATGTATTAGGTAGATCTGGAAATACTCTGGTGACTGGCCCTGGGCAACCTGTTTGGAGCTATGAGTGATCCACAGCATGTGGCTCCCTCTGTTGGACCTGTTTGTGTGCAGAAAGAACCAGCCTGCACCCCAGGTCTGGCTATTACCAACACTGGGCCTGGTGGGGTCGGGGGGTGGTCAGCTAAAGTCTCAGAGCTCCCAGAAATCCTCCTCTGCCTTCAGGCTTTCTGTTAGGCTTAAAAAGTGGAAGTCTTCCAGCTTTGCTCCTCTGCAGCAGGGCCTACATGGAGCATGAGTGATTTTTGTGGATGGGGCTATTGCTTCCCCTCAGACTGATACTTCTTGGAGGGGAGTGCTCTGCCTGAGCAAGATGGCTTTTGTAGTATGGGGAATGACTCAGCACAGGGATCCTGGTGGCTATTCCTTCAGCTCTCTCCCAAGAGCCATGAACCCTGGACTCTCCTCACACATCTCTAGTCCACTCTGCCAGAGCCCAGGGTAGGTGGCTACAAATGAAATTTTGTACATTGGCCCTTTAGAGGCTCTCTGTATCTCCAGCCATCTCTCCCTGGCAGGCAGAAACCCCTCTGCTTTTGACAGCTGTATGTTATTTAGGTGCCTTTCCTGGTTCAGGTGCTATACGCTGGGGAGCACATCTTGGGGTTTAGACCTTACACTTCTTAGGGGAACTCCCCAACCACTGAACTATTCCTATGGAACTTAAGTTGCCATCCGTGAGAGCCCTGCCAGGCCTCTCTCTCCTACTCCTCATTCCCTACCAGTCTCGTTGTGGTGAAGTGACTTCTTTCTTCTGTCCATGGTTATGAGGCTTCTCTACAGCTTGTGTTCAGTTGATTAGTCAGGATAATTTTTCTATAATTAAGTTGTAATTACAGTTGGGTCCTAGGAAGAGATAAGTGTAGCTTCCACTTACTTCTTCTCCATGTAGCGTCTCCAAGCTACTTCTAACATTAATTTACATCAATAAAAGCCAAAAAAAAAAAAAATAGAAATTATAGTTTAGAAATGAAATAAAATATTGATGACTCAGAAAGCTAGGTATTACTTATATGATTATTTTAGTAGTCAACTCAGGTAATATTAGACGAAAAATGTAAGATTTTGCTAACTTGTTTTAATCTGGTGGTTCTAATTTATATTTCACTTGGAGGAGGTAGATACTGTAATCAGATTGCAAAGAGCAGGTTGATGATTAATGTTTTATGTTTCATAATGCCAGGTTCAAATTCTGTAAGAAGTATTGTGAATGACATTTTCATTAATACATAGCAGTATTTCAGCTTGGAACATTATGACAACATTTGTGACAATGTTGGTGTATGCATGTGTGTACATGCCACCCTAACTGCCTACTTAATACAGTTCAATGAAATGCAAACAGAAAGGTAGGGAGATTTGAAAAAAATGCAGGTCAAAAGAGAATGAAGGAAATGGATGGGAAGATAACAGAAAGTATGATAATACTGTATAAATATAGAGGCATAAATAAGAATGACATTTCTGGTAGTTGAAAGAAATGAGATGGGTAACACTCTCAAGAGAGACATGGGGAATACATCTTTTATAGGCCAGAAATAGCAAAAATGACTAGACTAATTATTCAGTAATATAGAGTTAAGTCATTCTCATTAGTATCTGTAAAATGAAGCTCAAATGAAATCAAGCAATACAGAGACCTTCTACCCAAAAATATTGCTGAATTGAAACATGTTTTTTTATTAATATTCATGATTTTTCACACCAAGAATTACTAAAATAGTCCCGGTACTCTACTCTTAGCATTAAAATATGTACAGAACTTATGAGGCATGAAATAAGGCTTTGTTGAATATTAGAATTAAGAATTGTGCCTGTGAGTTTGACATAAATATTTTATATTTATACATATATATGTGTTTGTGTGTTCAGTGGTATTCTTATTTGTAATGAGACAGAAAGAATATTATTAGTAATACAATATATTGCAGAAAATGCCAATATTGAGATTAAACACCCAGGTTACCCAGACACATATATGTATGTTTGTGTATTTCACCTGGATTTTAGCTTATCACTAAAGAATTTGAATTAATTATTATATGGTATAATTACTCCCGTTATTAGTAAGGCAAAGGAAAAAATATATAGGCATATTTTGTAATCCTGAATGATTAAAGACAGTAAGTTATGTTCCCTCTAAAACAAACAAACTTAAACAACTCAAATTAACCAAAAATTGTTGGTTTGTTTATCTATATGCAAAGCTTTAAAATTTAATGAAAATCTGTAGAGTTAATAGAAATAAGAAACATTTCAAATAGGCAGACCATCTTTGATCTCGTATTTTAAGGGTTATATATGATTTTTTGGAATGCTGTTTATGTTGCACTTCTCCAAAATTTGTCTACTTCAAAACCTCTTCCTTTATTTTATTCATTCATTCATGAAGTGTTGATTTTTTTAGCACTTTGTATTGTTCTTTTAGCAATATTAAGCCCTTAAGCTTTGGCTTAGCCACAGATGTATATTAAATCATCTCAAAGTTTTCTCTTCCTTTCACTGAATAATTCTAGTTCCTTTTGCTTTCCATGTATCTCAAATTCAAGATGAGAAAGTTCCTCTGATATTAAAAATTGAGGGAAATATATTGCCCCCAAATCCAACCCTATCTGTCTTTGTATTAAAAGCTTAATGTCAAACTTGAGATGGATTTGAAGGTGAATGAAGGGACAGGAGTTTTGAGTTTTATACTTGACATTTAAATATCATTTTGTACCCTGTACCTTCTGGGGGTGCTTGATGAACATTAAGAAATAGTGACAATAAAGAAAATAATATAAACTGAGGCAAATAGTTTTACAGAGCTACAACAAATAGCAAAATCCTTAAAGAGTAAAAATCTAGTCTCTATTAAAATAGAAAGTGACAAAGTATTAATGGAAGATTAAGATCAAAAAAGCACAAGTAAGACAAGAGAAGAAACTTAGATAAGGGAAATAGAAAGGGAAATCACAGTATTTCTTTTCCTATATTTAGCACCTGAAAAAAAAAAAAAAAGGGAAAATAGGAATAATGCTATCTATTAGTTTCTGGTCTGGAAGTAGGAATACCAAATAACAAGTGTATTCTAAATGTGTGAAATTTTTGCTATGCGTCATTACCCATATTAACTTATTACTATTTTCATATTGTATATTAACTAATTTCTATAAAACATCATTTTTTAAGTTAATGTTTCAGAATTTTAAGTGAATGTGAACTTCCAGATTGCTTTTTGGAATTAAAAAATGTTAATTTCAAATTAGTGTTTTCATATATCTACTATTTTGAAAGTTATATACAGTAAAGTTTACTCTTTTTAGTATATAGCTCTCTGAGTTTTGAAAGATATTTTGAGTCCTTGTGACCACTGTCACAATCAAGATCCAGCACTGTTACTTCAACCCACAAAGTTTCCTTATGCTACCCTTCTGTAGTCAGCCTCTCCCCTTAGCCCCCGGCAACTACTGACCAGTTTTTGGCCCTCTCATTTTGCCTTTTCCACAGTGTCATGTAAATAGAATCACAAAGTGTGTGCAACTTATGGGTGAGCCTGGCACTTGTGTTTCAAGTGGTGAAGCAGTTCCTAAGAGCAGCATGTTGGGATGTTTCTAGTTTTGTCTGCCACACCTCGATGGGAAAGAAACACCTGGCCCAGATGGCTGCAGACAGCCTCACTCAGGGTGTAGCAGGCAACGTGAACTTCCATCAGTTTCCCCTTCCCCACAAATCATGAGGGGAGACTCTGTCCCTAGCTTCCAAAGTTGTCTTCTAAACGTGTTTAGAAGATAGTCTAAAGTTGTAGAAATGCCATGGACAGATGCCTTCTGACATTGTATTGTGTCACGTACAAAATTCTGGATCATCTCCAGCTCTTTCCTCTTCAAGGTGTCCACATTACTCTCTACTTCCATTTTTCCTTATTTATTCCAGTAATATGGTGGTGGTGGAAGGCTGGGTTCCTCCTGTAGTTGCAGCAGTTCTTGCTGCTGAGTAGTTCCACTTGACTGGGGGTTACATTTGGGGGAAAGGGTGAGAGAAAAGCAAGAGAAAAAAAGACCAGGATTTTCCCCCAGCACTTTTGGGACCACCAGTTGCTTTTTCCTCTTCCATTTTGGTGTTTTTGGTGCCTCCCTCATTGCCACCGCCCTGCTGACCTGTGACTGCAGCCACTTTCTTGGAACACAAGGGCTGGGAGTGAGGAACAAGGGAAAAGAGAGGGAGATGATCTCTCTCCACTCTCTGGCTCATAATCAAGCCATATTTTTCTGGTCTCCTGGCCAGAAAGCAGGGATTCTTTCAGGTTTTTGTTTGTTTTGTTTTGTTTTGGGGCCTTCTCTTGCTATGTATTGCTTTTGTGAGCTTTCCTTTGGGTCGATGTCAGGATACAATAGAGAAAACATAACCAGGAATCTCACCCTTGCTATGTATTTTTATAAGTTTGGCATCTCCTCTCCAGTCCACCTGCCATTTTTACCTTTTCAGTTTTCTAAGGTAATTGGTTTTGTATTTTGTTCAAAATTTTAGTTGTCATCATTGGGAGAGGTTGATGGTAGTGGGATTATTCCATCTTGCTTGTTACTGAAGTTACCAGTCAAATTATTTTTTGAGTTATTAATATAGTTTTTAATTTTGAAAAAGACTAGAGAATTCTTTGTAGGTTCTCTTATTAGTTTGTTTTAAAATATATATATTATTTCAAATATGAAAAAAAACAGAATGAAATAGTAATCCCTATATCCAAACTCCTTTTAATTTTTTCTAACATTTTACCATACTTGAAGTTTTTTTAGAACTAACAATTGAAACAATATGTATAAACTTGAAGCCCTCCTTGATTCTATTCCTTTTTTCTAGTCCTAGTGTTACTTACTTCTCTAATTTTTCCTTTTATTTATATTCTATAACTGTATTATGCTATTTGCATTGGCCACATGCAGGGGTTTTTTTTGTTTGTTTGTTTTTTTTGCGTATTTTGTATTTGTTGCATGTTTTTCAATTTTCATAGAACTTTATCATTCTGCCACTTGATTTTTGTACTTAACATTTGTTTTTAATTGTACTTTCCCATGTTGATAGTGTCACTCTGGTTCATTTATTTCAACTGGTTTTAATTTTTAAATCAGCTTAAATTATATCGCTCTAACACAATTCATACAATTTCCTGTTAATGAATATATTGACTTTTTTATTTATTGTATTACTTTTAATCTTCACTAACACAAACCATGTGTAAAGAGCATCCTATGTAGCTGTGCGATAGGTGTGAAGTGGAATAGCAAGATCAAAGAGTATGC
The DNA here is from genome assembly GCF_987537825.1 of Furipterus horrens. Classification (NCBI taxonomy): domain Eukaryota; kingdom Metazoa; phylum Chordata; class Mammalia; order Chiroptera; family Furipteridae; genus Furipterus; species Furipterus horrens. The sequence goes on from NW_028327175.1 coordinate 74,937,505, forward strand.
ACATCCTTAGTTTTGTTAGATGTTGCTGAGTGTTTGTGCTAATTTATATTCCTATTAGCAGGGCAAAAGAGTTTTTATTTCCCTACATCTGTACTATACTTAGTATTTTTGCCGCTGTGACGTGTATAGTTTCAATTGTATCCCCATAGTTACTAAAGAAATTAACCATCTTTTCCAATATGTATTGGCTGTCCTGATTTTCACTTCTATGACTTGTATGTCTGCTGTTTCATTCTGGGATCTTGGATCTATTTTTGCTTTTTCTTACTAAGTAAGAGGAAACCCTTTGCTCTAACTTCTAAATCCAGACAGGTAACACACGGAAGCACAGCAGGTTTGTAGTATCAACTCTACTTTGTGTTTCTGTTTTTTAAAAGTATTTATGTGTTTTGTTTCTGAGTTCAGGGCAGCCTTTTTGACTTTTTTAAAAAATGTTTTATCCATCATTGCTATGTGTTTGGGGCAGGGATGGTGTCTTCAGGTATGAAATCATTGTTTCATCTTGAAACTATGTTTTCACAAAGGCGCTAAAATAAATAAATTATGTGTAAGTTGATCGAGACCTTATTTAAATTGTCTTGAGATAAAAACACAAACATAAGATCAATACATTTGCATTAAAATCTAAAACTTATACATATCAAAAATCATCATAAATAGAATTTAAAATTATTTGCAACAGCTATGACACACATTAACTTATTTAATATGTAAAGTGCATTTATTCTTAGAAAAACAAGTTTTAATAGAAAAATGGGCAAAGAAAAAAGTAACGCATGAAAGAAAAATGGATAAACATGAAATATTTAACCCAAATATTCAAAGAAATGTACATTAAAAAGCAGTTATACTAAACCCTGGCTGCTGTGGCTCAGTGGATTGAGTGTTGGCCTGCGAACCAAGTGTCACTGGTTCGATTCCCAGTCAGGGCACATTACTAGGTTGCACGTCAGGTCCCCAGTTGGGGGCGCAAGTGAGAGGCAACCACACAGTGATGTTTCTCTCCCTCTCTTTCTCCTTTCCCCGCTCTCTAAATATAAAATAAATAAACAAACAAATAAATAAATTATTTAAAAAAGCAATTATACTTTGTCTTTTCCTACTCAACTGACAAATATGGGAAAATAATAAATGCCATTGCTCATAAAGAGATGAGGAAATGATTGCTCTTATTCTCTGCTGATGAAAGTGTAAATTACTGCAGCTTTTCTTGATGAAGGTTGGACATTAGGTATCTAGATCTGTGCTGTGCAGTACTAAATAGCCACTAGCCACACAGGATATTATATTAAGTGTTTCCTCAGTCTCACTTACCACATTATAAGTGCTCAGTAGATACATATGGCTAGTGGCAATATATTGCGCACAGCAGATATAGAACATTTCCATAATCACATATCCTTCTCTCCAATAACCCTACTTGTAGGAATGTATAGCAAAGACACATTAGAAGTTTAGGAATCTTCACCAAAGCATTGAAAACAGTAGTTAAAACTTTGGAAATAATCCAGAGTCTGCAAAAGGGAACAGACAAATTATTATAAATTCACATAATATAATGCTCTGCAGTCTATTAAAATATGTTTTTGCATTAGTTAATGTCATAATAATATGATCATAGTATGTGTTAACTGAACAAACAGGCCATAAAACATTACTTACAGCATGATTATAAATTTGCTCCAAAATATTTTAAAATTTATATTGCAAAGTATGCAAAGTATGGTAGTGTTGGCATTTTCTGCAGTATTTTTCATCACACACACACATTTTATAGTCACAGAAAATGAAAAAATTAAAAATATATTGGTTTGAGATCTGTGTGGTTTTCAACCTCAGGAAATAATTAGTATTTTGGCCATTTTATGTGGTTAGTTTAATTTGAAATTTAATGTTTGTTGTATTTATATATTTAAGTATCATTTTGCATATATATGAGTGGTGTGTGTGTGTGTGTGTGTGTTTAGGCCTGGTAGAAAACAAAATTCAACCTAGATCGCTTTAATCTAGAGGTTCTTTAAAATAAAAGACTGATAGAATCATGGGTAGTATTAAGTAAGCAAACTAGGGATGGTTAGGTTCCAAGAAACTAAGCATAATCAGATCATTACTATTCTTAGCAATAAAGGGACAGAAGGCAGAAATAGTTATTTACCAGAGCCCACTATGTGCTGATACTTTATAGGTGGAGCTTCCCAGCAGAAGCTTACATCCTGAAGACATGTTACAAGTATCAGAAACACAGCACTAAACCAGATAATAGAGGGAAAGGAACACCCATATGTTTCTGCTTTTACCCTTGTATCTTCTAATAGAATCTAATTGGAAGTCCATCAACTCTCCTCAGAGATCAGACTATGGAAGAGGTTGGATGGGGAGGCAGGTTGTCAAATGGAGAATATAACCATTTGTGTATGTGTTTGTGTATGCATTCATACCTATTACATGGCATGTATATCCATGGTATGTTAATGCTTGCTATTATATTTACATGATATGTCAAACATATGCATATAAGCTTTTATCATCTCTTTGTGGGAGATTCCAGCATTTGTATGTACTCAAACAAACATATACCTATGCACACAATGTTTAAGTTCCAATAATTAAAGAATACTGCTAAACTGGTTGGAAAAGATTTCTGGTCTAGACAGGGGACTTCAAAAAAGAACTAGGGAATCTTCAGGAAACACTTATTTTAGTTACATGTGCTATTTCACGCAAATGAAAGCATAGCAAACAGAATTTAAATATTCCTTCAGTTAAAATTCCTAAAAGCAGGACTTCTGGCCAAGATGGAGGCCTAGATAGATACACTGCATCTCCCTCCACAACTACAAAGGATTACAGCTATATCAAAACTAGAGACAACCAAAAGTACCAAAAAATCAAGCTGCATGGAAGTCCAACAAACAAAGATATAAAGAAGAAATACTCATCCAGAAAGGTAGGAGGGGCGGAGCCGGGGTGGAAAGGATGTGGTGCGGTGGTGGCAGCAGTGGTGCCAGCAGTGGTGGCAGCAGCAGGCTGCCAGAAATCACAGTCACACATTTTAAAAGTTAGGAGAGACACCTGGGGAGCACTCCCTTCACCAGACTAGACCGCACAGCTCACAGTCCCAGCACCAGGGAAAATAAAGCCTCATTGCTTTTGACTGTGCAAACCACTGGGGATTGGGGCGGTGGAAGAAACAGCTGGTCTCTCAGCAGAGTCAGCTTGTTTAAAGGATGCCAATGGTCCTGGAACATCTGCAGACCCACCCACTCTGGGAATGACAGCTAGGGCAACAACTAGAGAGGCGCTAGTCCCATACAGAAGTGGGAGAAGTGCCTGGAAAAGGGGTGAGTGCTGAGCAAGCAACATTGTTCCCTCTCAGATCCTTCCCCCACATACAGCGCCTCACGTGGTGAAACAGGTTGCTCTATACTGATGAGAACACCTAAGTCTCCACCCCTTACAACATAACAGGAGCAATGGCTCTACCTAAGACACAGAGGCAAACAAACACAGGAGCCTGTTAAGATGAGTAGACAGAGAACTATGGCCCAAAAGGGGGGACGAATCAAGGTTCCAGTGGGAGAACTAAGTGAAGAGGAGATAGCCAACCTAACAGATGAGGAGATAGCCAACCAAACAGATGTGAGTTCAAAACACTGGTGATAAAGATGCTCAGAAGCTTGACAGATATGCTTAAGTACGGCAAACACATAAGGGAAGAAGTGAAGGCTATGCTAAGTGAAACGAAGGAAAATCTACACAAAACCAATGGTGAAGAGATGGAATCTGGGATTCAAATCAATGATTTGGAACATAAGGAGGAAAACAATAATTAACCAGTACAGAATGAGGAAATTAGAACTGAATAATATGAGGAGAAGCCTAGGAACCTCTGAGACAACTTTAAACATGCCAACATCCAAACCATAGGAGTGCCAGAAGGAGAAAAGGAAGAGCAAGGAATTGAAAACTCCCCATATTTGGTGAAGGAAATAAACATACAAGTCCAGGAAGCATAGAGTCTCAAACAAGCTAGATCCAAAAAGGACCACCCCAAGACACATCATAATTAAAATGCCAAAGGTGAAAGATAAAGAGAGAATCTTAAAAGTAGCAAGAGAAAAGCAGAGAGTTACCTATAAAGTGGTGCCTATAAGACTCTCAGCTGTTTTTTCAAAAGAAACTTTGCAGGCAAGAAGTGGCTGGCAAGAAGTATTCAGTGTGATGAAAAGCAAGGACCCACAGCCAAGATTACTCTATTCAGCAAAGCTATCATTTAGAATGCAAGGGCAGATAAAGTGCTTCCCAGACAAGGTAAAGCTAAAGGAATTCATCATCACCAAGTTATTATTATATGAATTGTCAAAGGGACTTAAGAAAAAGAATATCAAAACTATGAACATTAAGATGACAACAAACACAACTATCAACAACTGAATCTAAAAAATAAGAGCAAAATCCAACTAAGCAAACCAGAATAGGAACAGAATCATAGGTATGGGGATCATTTGGAGGGTTATCAGCTGGGAGGAGGGAGGGGGAGAAATGGGGAAATGGTTCAGGGATTAAGAAGCATAATTAGTTGGTACAAAATAGACAGGAGGAAGTTAAGAATAATATATAGGAAAGGGTGAAGCCAAAGTACATATATGCACAACCCATGGACATGAACTAAGTGGAGTGGGATTGCTGGAGGGAAGTGGGGTACTGGGCAAAGGGGAGCAAAGGGGAAAGACATTGAAACTACTATAATAACATAATCAATAAAATATACTTAAAAAAATTTCTAAAAGCAAAAGCTATGTCTTCTGCCTTCTTATACTTACTATACTTCTGTACATTGCAGCCTGTCTAGGAAATGTCATTCATTATAAGAATCAGTGAGTCAATGTTATCATCTTTTTATTTAAAAATATATTTTATTGATTATGCTATTACAGTTGTCCCAGTTTTTCCTCCTTTGCCCCCCTCTGTGTGGTACTCCCATTCCCTCCAGCAGTCACCCTCCCTGCCCTTAGTTTATGTCCATGGGTCATGCATATAAGTTCTTTGCCTTCTCTTCTCCATTTTCTATACTGTTCTTAACATCCTTCTATCAATTTGTACCTACCAATTATGCTTCTTAATCCCTGTACCTTTTCCCCCATTCTTCTTTCCCCTCTGAGCTGATAACCCTCCAAATGATCTCCAACCTATGATTCTGTTTCTGTTCTGGTTATTTGCTTAGTTTGTTTTGTTTTTGTTTTAGATTCAGTTGTTAGTTCTGAGTTTGTTGTCTTTTTACTGTTCATAGATTTGATCTTCTTATACTTACATAAGTCCCTTCAACATTTCATGTAATAATGGCTTGGTGATGATAGACTCCTTTAGCTTTACCTTATCTGGGAAGGACTTAATCTGCCCTTCCATTCTGAATGATAGCTTTGCTGCATAGAGTAACCTTGGTTGTAGGTCCTTGCTTTTTCATCACTTTGAATACTGCTTGCCAACCCCTTCTTGCCTGTAAAATTTCTTTCGAGAAATCAGCTGATACTGTTATGGGCACTCCTTTGTAGATAACTCTCCGCTTTTCTCTTGCTGCTTTTAAGATTCTCTCTGTAACTTTGGCATTTTAATTATGATATGTCTTGGTGTGTTCCTCTTTGTGTCCAACTCTGTGCTTCCTGGACTTGTATGTCTATTTTCTTCGCTAACGTAGGGAAGTTTTCTTTCCTTTATTTTTTCAACGAAGTTTTCAATTTCTTGCTCTTCCTCTTCTCCTTCTGCTATTCCTATGATTCAGATGTTGGCACTTTTTGGAGATATCCCAGAGTCGTCTTATACTCCTCATATTTTTGCATTCTTGTTTCTTCTCTGGTTGAATGTTTATTTCTTCCTTATGTTTCAAATCATTTATTTGAATCCTGGCTTCCTTCCCTTCACTGTTGGTTCCCTGTGGAATATTATTTATTTTGTTTTGTGTAATCTTTATTTCTTCCCTTATGTTTTTGCCATACTCAATAAGTCCTTGAGCATCCTGATAACCAGTGTTTTAAACTGCATCTGATAGGTTGGCTATCTCCGTTTAATTTTTTTTTTTCCCCCTGCAGTTTTGTTCTGTTCTTTGATTTGGTCCATATTTCTTTGTCTCTTCAATTTGGCAGCCTCCCTGTGTTAGTGTGCATCAGGTAGCGTGGTGTTTTGACTCCTTGTCCTAGTGCACCTGTTGAGTTGTATGGGGCAGAGCTTAGGTATTCACCAGGGTGGGGTAACCCGTTTCACTGCTTTGCTGCTCTGTGAGGCAGGAGGGGTTGGAGAGGGAAGAGTTCCGCTGCCTGGTTTCTGGAAATTTGCCCAGCACTAGACCCATTTTCAGTCACTTGCCCCACTTCCCATATGTGACTGGCCCTCTTCCAATTGTTGCCCTGGTTTTGATTCCCAGAGTGGGTGGATTTCTGTACGTGTGGGCCCTTTACAAGGACCTTCCTGAGAAACTGGCAGTTTCTTCCACTGCCCAACCCCCACTGGTTTATAGCCAGAAGTTATGAGGCTTTATCTTCCCAGTGCTGGAACCCTGGGCTCTGTGATATGTCCTCGGGCTGGGATCGCTTGCTCTCAATTTTTATCCATCACTTGTGAATGTGATACTGCCTGTTCCGCTGCCACTGCCACTGCCTTTCTGTGCCGCACTGTGTGCTCTCTGCCCTGGCTCTGTGTCTCTGCCCCTCCTACCCATCTGGATGAATGTGGCTTCTTTAAATCCTTTGTTGTTGGACTTCCATACAGTTCGATTTTCTGGCAGCTCTGGGTGTTTTTTGTTTTGAGGTTTGTTGTAATTATTCTTGTGGTTGTGCAAGGAGGTGATTGTGTCAACATACACATCCATTTTGACCAGAAGACCCAGAAGTCACCATAAACATCCAGAGTCTGTCTTTATTTTATCCAAGACAATTTGAGCTTTTATCTTGTTCTCTCGCTTGTAAGGTATTTCTTTGTTTTTTTCTTTCTGCGTGTCTCTCTGTTAGTTTCTATGTATTAGATGAAACAACCACCTCTCCTAATCTTGAAGGAGTGGCTTTCTGTTGGAGATAAACCTTGCCATTTCATCTTGCCCTAGCTCTTGGTTGTCTGTCCGAATTTTATCATCTTAACTAAATGTTTTTCCTCTCAACCACAGTATAACTTAAGACAAATTCATGTTTTTAAGGAGACTACTTTTAGCATAATTAACTGAATGAAAAGCAAACTGTAAATACTTTGAAATTATTATTTTTTAAACGAGTATTCATTCAGATATACTCTAAGATTACCTCATGAGTCAGACAGCACCAGCATGAAGATCATTTCGTAATGATGACTTTGACTCTTGGAGAGGTGCAACAGTTTTTCTTTTTCTCTACTCTTCCATAAGACATAGTGTGATGAAGAAAGCTATGAAGAGTTTTCACTGAGCCGTAAGCAAGATACTGCTTTTTGTATTTACCATGTACCTATGGTGAAAAGCAGTCCTCTTGGGCTTTTTTGTTTTGTTTTATTTTGTTTGTAGCCATAGGAAAGTAGGGGAAGAGAATTGTTATTTACATGTGATTTTTAAAAATGAGGAAAAATTGTAATCTACGTTTCTTTGAACAAACCTATTTTATTTTAGTTTGTAATTGAAATTCCCCTGAAATTAGACTAAATAAAACTTATTTCTGAACTTTACTATTGTTCCCAAGCTCTTAACTTTTCAGTTTTTTCAATCTTAGCAGGTTATCTTGCTTCCTTTTCCTCCTACGAACCCGGAGGAGAAACTCCTGTACTCTCCTACCAACAATTTTATTCACGTGTTCTACCCTCCATCTTCCTCTTCTGTCCCAGCCTTATCCACTCACCTCACCTGGTTTTTCATTTTCCCTGGTTCACTCACTGTTATGGACTGAATGTTTATGGCCCTAAGCTCCAAGGGGATGATATTAAGAGGAGGGTAATTAGGTTTATATAAGGTTATATGGGTGGAACCTTCATGATGGGATTAATGTCCTTAGGAAAGGAGAGAGGTGCATTCTTTGTGCGCCATGAGGATGCAGCAAGGAGGCGCTTGTCTACAAACTGAGTTCTCACCAGACACCAGCCATTGTAGCTGCTGGCACCTCCAGAACTGTGAGATACAAATATTTTTGTTTTTTTAAGCCACCTAGTTCATGTTATATTGTTATAGCAGTTCAAATTAAGATACTCATCAGCCTTGTTCCATTTCTTCTCACCTCCTTTGGGTCTTTGATATATCAATTTTCTCTAGATTTAGAAGATACTTTTCTCCTTACAGCCTTTTCTTCAGTCACTCCATATTTATCTTAAACAATAACAGCCAAAGTTTTCATTCAACTAGTCTGCCCCTTCAGGTTTTTAAATAGCTCATGTCTTTCCTGTTTTATAAAGTAACATATCAGAGAATTCTGTCTTATTGTGTCATTTTTTCTCATTAAAAAAAGGCTGCTCTTCTACCTTGACCACCTTACAGAAATTGAATTCTGAAGTGTCTGAGATGACTTATTACTAGCTTCATGACCTCTTCTCATCCTTTATGAAACCTCTGCTACTTTATGAATATTCTGACTTTTTTTTTATAGCAACTATCTTCTCCTTTGCTTTTTCCTTCTTTCAGGATACAGTCCTGTGGGTTCTTGTGTCTGTTATTTCTATGTAATATAGTACCTCAAAACCTTGTGTCTTCAGACAATGCTTTATTTCTCATGATTCCGTGTGTTGGCTAGGCAGCTCTGCTGATTTAGCCTGGGCTCACTCATGTGTTTGCATTCAGCTGACAAGTTAAGGGGTGGGCTCAATGGAGATGGCTTAGATGGTTGGTTCTTAATCCTAGTGGCCTTCGCATCCATCATGATCTTAGGGTGGTGTTCTAAGATGTTGAAGATAGAAACTTCAAGGCTTTTTGAGGTCTAGACTTTCTAAATTGCACAGTGTCACATCTGCCACAATCTGTTGGTCAAAGTAAGTACAATCCAAGCCAAGATTCAAGATGAGGAAGAGCCTCCATACGTGGATGAGAGAAAAAGCAGAGTCTCATTTCAAAGGATAAGGGAAGTGTGGATATTAAACAGTCTGCCACAGTTCTTAACTTTTGAAAACTTACTCCAGTTTTCTGTTTTGTCTCTCCATTTCTATTCCTCCTTACAGGTTTTGTGCTCCCATTCTCTTACCAGTCTCATAAGCTTTTGACCAATAATTATAATGTCTCTCAGGATCAACACCTGGATTTGGGTGTCCCAAATTAAAATATTTCAAAAGAAAATTCATTATCTTTATTCCTGACCCCACATCCTTCAGTTCTCTTCCTCATTCTGTGTCTTGATTCATGACATTGAATTATCATCTGCATTTATGCAAACTAACTTTTTTGGGTATCTTTCCTCATCTCCAGGGTCCAGTTACTCATGTAGTTATGCTGATCTTAAATCTTAAACATTTGCCCACTTTCATTTTATACCTCAAGCTGTTATTCAGGTTTCTGTATTCCCTATTATTATTGTAATGTTTTTGAGTTTTGAACATTTACTTGTACCACAAATAATATGAATTTATTTTGAAAAATAAAAAATATGGATGTGCAAAAATACAGAAGAAATGAATTATTCTCTTCTGTGTTCTTGAGGCTTAGTTCATAGTGCTTATATAACACATACATTACGATATTTGTCTGTTGTGAAGATGTATGTGATTGTGATCGTCTAGGCTTGCTAAAATGCTTAGCAGAATAGGTTAGTAAAGATAATGATTACACCAATGATAATGTTTGCATGGATCAATACAACTCAGATGGATTCACAAATAAATGAAGAGAGAATGGTTATGGAGATTGGGAAATTGCTTATTTGGTTGGCTTTTCATAGAGAGGCAGTAACATTGCCTTCCATTGACTGGCATGTTTGATATGTGCCAATTAAAATTTTATTTACTTATTTTGAGGCCAAATCTAAAACCCCACTATTAGTCCTTTTCAGAAGGTACTTACATGCCCATTTTCCCCTGCCTTTTTAATTTGTTTGTTTCCACAGTAAAAGTTTTTAGTTTTAAAACAATTACTTTCTTCATGTAATATGATTTCCAGAAGGTTTTTTTTTTTTTGATATTTATTTTCATATTTTTATTTTACTTTCTTTTTTTTTAAATTTTTTTAATGTGTTTTATTGATTATAATATTACATTTGTGCCAATTTCCCTTCCCTCTGCTCCCCTCCACCCGGTGGCCCCCCTCCCTCCAGTTGTCCCCCGCTTTTAGATCATGTCCATTAGTTGTGCATACAGTTCTTCTCAACCTCTCTCTGTCTATTCCATTCCCTCCTACCATGATCCTTAATTCCTATATCATCTCCCTCCCTCTCCTCATTCCCCCTCCCTGTTGACCTCCCCCCAATATGTTCCCCGTACCTAAAGTTCTTTTTCCACTCTCGTTGCCTGTTTAGTTTGCCTTTGTTTCAATTCCCTAGCTTCTGTTGTTTCTTGTGATGCAGTTTTCATTTTAGATTTCATTGTCTTGATCCTCCTTTTTCTAAACCAGTCCCTTTAACATCTCATATAACAGTGGTTTGGATCTAATGAACTCTTTCAGTTTTATTTTGTCCTGGAAACACTTTCTCTGTCCTTCTATTCTGAATGACAATTTCCCTGGATAGAGTATTCGTGGTTGTAGGTTTTGGATTTTCATTACTTTGAATATTTCTTGCCAGTCCCTTCTTGCCTGCTCAGCTGATAGTCTAATTGGGACCCCTTTGTACATAATTCTTTTCTTCTCTCTTGCTGCTTTTAAGATTCTCTCTTTATCTTTAATTTTTGACATTTTGATTATAATGTGTCTTGGAGTGGTTCTCCCTGGGTCCAGTTTTTTTTGGAACTCTCTGTGCTTCCTGGACCTGAAAGTCTATTTCCTTCCCCAAGTCTGGGAAGTTCTCCTTTATTATATTTTCACTCAATTTTTCAAGTTCTAGTTCATCTTCCTCGCTCTCTGGCAAACCAATGATTCTTATGTTGGGCCTTTTATAGCTGTCCCAGAGGTTTCTGATCCTCTCATCGTTGCTTCCCATTTCCTCTCTCTGCATTGGTTGACTGCTTGTTCCTTCTCCATATTCCAGTTTGTTGAAATGAACTCTGGATTTTATTTCCTCACCATCTGTCTCGTATGTGGTTTTGTTCCTTTCGTTATGAGTGTTTTTCGCTTCTTTCTCATCTTTTTCCAGCTCTTTTGTGAATTCTGTAAGCCACCTGATAACAATGGCCCAGAACTGAGCATCTGACAGGTTTCTTATCTGTTCATCTGTCAGGTTCTCCATCTGTTGCCTGGTGAGCTGTGTCACCGGGATTTCTATAGTTGTCTGCCTCATTTTGACAGATGCGTTTTGTTTTCTTGGGCTGGCTGTCGGGGGGCAGTGCCTGTGTACTCGTCACAAGCCAGTGACCGGCGCCTGTCCGCGACCTATTTCGCAGCCCTGTGGCGCTTTCTTTGGGGGCGGGGGTCCAAGATGGATTCACACAGTTATTCAGCTAGGAGACCGGGATCGTCCTCCCGCCCCCCTGGGCCTCACTGTTCAAGGCGATGTGGTGGCTGCTTTCCCCAGCGTTGGGGTCGCGAGCTGCCGGGGGTTCGACTGCAGCTGGGGTTGTTCTCCCCGCCGCTGTCCCAGGTGCGACTGCAAACAGCGCCGCCCCCTTTTGCTCTTACCTGCCCAAAGGGCGCCGCTGGTTTATAACTTCATATGTTGGGCTTCCATGTAGTTTTATTTTCTGGAATTTCTAGTTATCCTTTGTTTTGAAGTAGTTGTATTCCTCTCTAGTTGTAGAGGGAGGCCTAGCGCGTCCGTCTAAGCCTCCATCTTGGCCGGAAGTCCAGAAGGTCTTTTTAAAGGCCTCTTTCTTTGAAACCTGAGTGGTGTTATTTGTGATGACACTACATCAGCAATATGCCTAGAACCTGATATTTGTCTTGATAGGAAATTAAATGAATGTGGAGGTGTGGATGAAAATAAGTGCTAACTCTAATTTCCTTTAAATTATGAAATTTTTTTTGTCTTCTTTTGCTTTTGCCAAAAGGGAAAGGGAAAAAACATTTGATAAGGGTAAATGCTAGAAAAGTCTATAAGAATATGATGTATAATAAAATAAAGAAAAATAAGAAACTACACAAGTCTTACTTGACAGACTTAAAATGACAAAAGCAAGCAACATTAGAAATAAAGACACTTTGCATGCTTAAATCACTGATTTTCACAGTGCTGAACATGTGGAGTGAAATAATCTGTTTTTAGAGTAGTGAAATGCATTTTTAGATTTTAGTGTTTTCTTTGTTTTTAAAGTAATATTTTTAAATGTTGATTTTTTTTAAGCTGCTTGGTCAATAAGTTTATTTCTTTGTCTGAAAAATCTTCAGAGAAAATTGTTATTTGGTTTATTAGCTCTCAGCAGCCTGTTCCTGAAGTCTGAGGAAGCTTGTCATCTTCTGAGCTACCCAAGCTTTCTCTTGGCAGAGACATTTTGGGATGGTCCTGCCTCTTTTTAGCTTCTTTCTTAGGCTTCTTCTCACAGACTGAAATTTTTTGTATAGCAGCAGCATGAGCTTTCTCAAACATCTCTCGCAAACGTCTAGAGTTACGTTGTTCTTTATGTACTGAGAGAATTGTTTCTTGTAAGCATCTTCATCTTCTTCATTAAGTAGTGCATATAATCTGCAGCGTTCTGACCCATGTTGTATTTCCAATGTACTTCTGCATTGAATTCCTTGCTTTCTGTATTATAACCAGGGAATCATTTGGTACTGTGAGAGATAGACAAGCCTCCATCCACAGCTCCCTTCAGGGGCCCCAAATCTTCATTTCCAGTAGTAGTTCTGGAAAGCGCTGTATTCTAATAGCATAACAGGTGAAAGCACCAGGTTGACCATCAATGCTTTCCACATTGTATTCATTTCCAGTCACCTCCACTTGGCCTTCATAGATTCTGTCTTTGTCAAACCTGTTGAGAAGCCTGTGGGCCAGCAGCTGGCCAGTACAATGTGTTGCAGCATAATTTTGTCAGTCCAACCTTCACACCATACTTTGGGAGTTCGTGAGCATAAGCTGCACTATCGTATCTCCTTCAATATGGGCATAAGAAATCTGACAAATGATATCTCTATTGGTTACATGAACTATCATCCTGATCTGTGTGTCTTGTACTTCTTTTTATCCTGGATTGCTGTTTGTGGGCATAGTAATTGATTTTGCCTTCTCATCTTCTAAATTTCACTTTGTATCTCTTGAAGTAGGCCCTTTGTTTGACAACCTTAACAAACCCTGCGCTGTGGAAAAGGTACCCACATCCATGGCTCACCACAGACCTGTAGGCCCAGCACACCTCAGGGGCGAGGGCCTAAACCTTGATTTTTTTTTTTAAACATTGATTTTTAAAAGAACATTTTGTTCTAAAATCTCTGTAAATGTTAATGTGAAAGCATGATATTGTGTTTCCAGAAATAATGTCAGACTCAGTCTAGCTACAGGAAAAAGTTGCTCTGTGTTCTGTTAGTGTGTACATGATTTCATAAGTATAGCATTTTCATGGGGGCAACATCTGCTAGCGCCTTTGTAGTCATCAGAGTGGTGTCATTTCCATTTATAAGTTTTGGCAATTTAAGTCTCTTTATAACTGTGCTGTATTAGTTTCCTTTGTCGTAAAACATGAAATATCAGTTATTGGAATCAAATCATTTTTCCTTTGTCTTTAAAAATGGACTTTTAGAGAAATTAGCAATGGTTGAGAAGACAATGGAGAGGCAAATTCTTGACTTTCTTTTTCTAAAAATATTTGGAGGGAGCATATTTTCATCCCTCCATTTTTGCAAAATTAATTGAACACCCTTTATGTGATAGCTTCTTGATACACTCTGGAGCTATAGTGATGACTAAGATGAGTCTCTGCCTTCAAGGAGCTCCCAGTCAGCCAGGGGAGCCTGAAAAATAAACAGATAATTATAATACAAGGTGACAGGTAACAATATAAGCATGGACAGAGAACTTAAAAGCATTAAGGCAGGATTAGTACATCAGGCCTGGGGGAGGCAGAAGATATTATAATATGGTAATTTAAAATGAAATGCGATCATAAACAAAACTATATTTTTTAAGCAGAAATGTGGTTCTCTTACTGTATATGAAGCCAGCTTTAACTATGCTGTATTACATCTATGATTGTCCTTCTGTGGCTTGGCATGCCCTTGAATGGAAGGGAATATTTGTATTTCTTTCACTTCTCTTGGAGGACTGGGCCACATTCAGTTGAAGGATCACTGTGAGCTGAGAAAGCCCTTTTTTAAAATTGAATTTATTGCGGTGACATTGATTAATAAAATTATATAGGTTTAAGTGTGCAATTCTATAATACATCATTAGTATATTGTACTGTGTGTTCACCATCCAAAATCAAGTCTTTTTCTGTCACTATTTATGCCCCCTTTACCCGTTCTACCTCTCCCTACCACTATCCCTCTTGTAATCACCATACTGTTGTCTGTGTCTATGAGATTTTTTTTTTTTTTGCTTAATCCCTTCACATTTTTCACCCAACTCCCCAACCCCTCTTTCCCTCTCGCAGCTATCATTCTGTTTTATGTATCTATGAGTCTTTTTCTATTTTGTTAGTTTGCTTCTTTGTCCATTAGATTCTACATCATATGGTATTTGTCTTTCTCTGACTGGCTTATTTCACTTAGCATAATACACTCCAGGTCCATCCATGCTGTCACAAAAGTTACGATTTTCTTCTTTTTAATAGCCAAGTTATATTCCATTGTGTAAATGTATCACAGCTTTTTTTATCCCCTCGTCTACTGATGGGCACTTGGGCTGCTTCCAAATCTGGGCTGTTGTTAATAACACTGCAATGAACATAGGAGTGCATATATTCTTTCCAATTTGTGTGTTGGGTTTCTTTGGATATATTTGCAAAAGTGTAATTGCTGGATCATAAGGCAGTTCCATTTTTAATTTTTTTGAGATATCTCCACACTGTTTTCCATAGTAATTGCACCATTTTTCATTCCCACTAACAGGGCATGAGGGTTCCATTTTCAATCCTGTCCTCAAGAACACTTGTTTGTTAGTTTATTGGTGATAGCCATTCTGACAGGTGTGAGGTGACATTTCATTGTGGTTTTAATTTGCATTTCTCTGATTAGTGACCTTGAGCATATTTTCATGTGTCTGTTGGCCTTCTGTATGCCCTCTTTGGAAAAGTATCTGTTCAGGTCCTTTGCCCATTTCTAAATTGGATTGTTTTTTGAATGTTGAGTTGTATGAGTTCTTTATAAATTTTGGGTATTAACCCTTTGTCAGCTGTATCATTGGTGAATATGTGCTCCCATTCTGTGGGTTGTCTTTTCATTTTGCTGATGGTTTCTTTTGCTGTGCAAAACTTTTTAGTTTTATGTAATCCCATTTATTTATTTTTTTCCTTTGTTTCCCTTGCTCGAGGAGATATATTAGAAAGAATATAAGAAAGCTCTTTATTAGGTGTCCTTTTCCCCTCTGTTTAGGAACTGAGTTGTATTAAGCACATATGATACCAGAGGGGTACTTGATTTATCATGGCAATCACTTCATAAGGTATATAAATATCTAATCAGCATTGTGTATCCGGCACTAATATAATCTAAAAATACTGATGTTAATGACACAGCTTCTTATCAAGATAATCAGGGAGAAGAAATTCTAACAATGCTGCATTGTCCTAAAAATATTTTCAAATATAGTTCTTCTGGAATTGGCTAACCAAACTTTTTGACTAACATAAAATCAGTCTTGTTTCTTTGCAGTCAAATAATTTTTCACCAAATTTGACCACCTACCACATCTGCCAGATTTCACTGTTAATGATTGACTTTATGAAAATTGAATCTACTTATATAGGCTGATAATTGACTGACATTGGGAATATTCTTAAGTCCTCAAAGCAGAATTTAAAATGGACTCCCAGACTTGTTTTGAGCAAGATCAGTGTTTGTGGAATAAGGTTGCTTTGAAATTGTGCTTTAAAAAATCTGTAATATTATTTTATGGTCATATATAGTAGACCATAAACTTGGTGATATTGTGATTCTGTATCACAATTGTAAAAATAAAATAAAAATTTCTATTTATATGTCTTCCAAAGACAAACTTAAATGAGAAACAAGCCAACGTTCTTTTAATTACATAATAAAAAGAGAGCTATTCCCTCAAATTATTAATTTTTGAGATCAGGGAAGAAAGTAATCAGTAGTTTTATAACTACATGTAGATTAGAGTTTTCCTCTCCATGACTTGGAGGGACTTTTCTGTTACTAAATTTAGCTTGCTGGAAATTTTTCCTGGATAGAGAACTTGATGGTGAGAACGATTAATTATGTTTTATCCAGCTATTGAATACCCCCTGTGAGTTTTGGCTTAAAATTTGTTTCCTCGCTCTGCTCTGACTTTATTATGCAGCCAAGAGTTCAAATGGAGAAATTGCACTCTTGTTTTCATGAAGACTACAGAAATCTTAAGTTGGCTTTCAACCACTTCCCTGCCCCCCCGCCCCCCCCCCCAAAAAGTCTTCTTACTGACGAAATAATTTTTTTTGTTTGTTTATCTTACTTGTTGGATAATTGCAGTGAAGTAATTGCCTGAAAAGTTTTGACATTTTCTTCCCCTCTTGACTTGGTACCAGAATATGTTTAAATGGTCCTCTTTGATTTGGTACTACTGTACTCTGAATTAAATGAACTTTTTATAACTCTCAAAGCATGAAGACCATCATTTTATTGGTATACTTGTTACTGGGAGTTGAGGGACCATTTAACCTTTATTCTTTAAATTCTAATTATTTCAAGTGTTTTGTTCACACAGTAAGCAGAATGATTCTAGTGTAGTTACTTTATACACCTGTTATCAAAAATGCCAAAATATTTCACACCTACTTATGATTAGATTGAGAGACAAATGACTGATTCTTGCTGCATTCAGGGCTATTCTATTACCATTTTAATTAAAAAATTTAGATTTTTACTCTTCTAACATTTACTAGGTTCTGATTTGTTAGAAGCATGTTTCAGATATTTTCAATATGCTGAGTATAATAATATTCTCTTCTAAAAGTAAGCTTTATTATCAACCATTTCCTTCTTACCTACTAGTTTTTAGTTTATAATGAAAGATTGTCAGTATTTTTCTTAATGCATTATAAAATTACTAAGGCTTTAAGATAAATAGCATATATCTCATCTTATATAGTAGATGACATTTAGTAAACTATAAGTATCATACAAATAAGATTAATTAAAATTAAACAATTAGTTTCCTTAGATTTGGTAGGTATTTATTTGCAAAACATGACCTTGTAAAATATGTGCCTTTTTTTCTAAATGTTGTATTTTCATGTTATGTCATTGTAAGAAGTATAACCCAACAAGTATTTATTTAATACCAACTATGTATGTGTCAGACATTGCAAGACAAAGCCGCTATACACGTGCAGCTTAGCTTTTAGAGGAAGGGGATACAAGAAGGCAAATACATTTAAAGATAATTGTAAGTTCATGTTTCTAAAGAGGAGGCAAGTGAAGTAATGATGTCCTTAGGCCCAGAAGGAGTTTATATGGCTCCTGCTCTGTCTCCACTTTGTAGTGTGCCTGCCTACAGTTGAGGAGTTTGTATGTGTGCCCATTCGTAGTTTGTAAATGGCCCTTCAAGGTCTCTAGGAGTTCAGACTCTCTGCTTCTGCAAACCCGAGTCCACTTCCATGGCCTGCCCAGACCTCTTACCCATCCTCTCATCTGAAGGGTGGCTAACAGGCGGCTGGCTGTCCATGGGATATATGGATGCAGTTTGGATGTGCAGGATGGGATATCTCTAGGCATATGTATGCTTGGCTATTTGAGGAATATGATGGAATCATGAGTGAGAAGGAAAGAGGGCAGGCTTAGAGTGTGAGGCCTGGAGCAGACTTTTTCTATATTGCCATATTCAAGTGCAGAATTCTTGGGAAACGAATATTTGACTTTCCAGGCTGTTAAGGAGATTCATTTGTCAAAGTAATGGGATAGACCATGTTATATTTAACAGTTTGTTGAGTTGATATATAACTTTTATATATTTAGACGTGGGATATTGAGCCTCACAAGTATTAATGACATAATATACTAACTTTTTAATTCTATTTTAGATAAGATGGTCAGATAAAATTGTATCTCTTCTCTTTTTTTAAAAACGATTTTATTTTTTAGAGAGAGGAGAAGGGAGGGAGAAAGAAAGGGAGAGATACATAGATCAGTTGCCTCTCTGGCCCACAACCCAGGCATGTGCCCTGACCGGGAATCAAACGGTCAACCTTTCATATCACAGGCTACTGAGCCACATCATCCAGGGCTGTATCTCTTCTTAGGAAATACAATTTGAGTTAAAGACCAGGAACATGAAACAAATAATTTCCAGGTAGAGTGACTTTATAGTACAAATGTACAGAGGTTCAAAATCAACAATAACCAAAGCCTTAGTCTATGTAAAGAATGAAAAGAGCTCTTCAAAAGAGGGATTGGAATAAGATCTGGAAAGAGTTCTGTAGGTACCAGATTATGCCCTAACATGCCATGGAATAGAGTTTGCATTTTATTCCAAGACCAATATGACACTATTGGAGGGTTTTAATAAAAAGAATGACAGGTTCTTAATTATATTTTTAAAAATCACTAACAATTTTCTCCTCGTGCGTTCAAAATATATATGAGGGGAGCGTGGAAGCAAGAAATTTTAAGAGCGTTACAGTGGTCTTTGGGTTAAATAGTGTTTGTTTGGTTTTGAGTGGTGGAATCAGGGATGGACAGAAAGTAGATATGTTATCTTTTGAAAGGAGATCTACCATATCCTGACGGATTATATGTGGGTGATGAGGAAAGGTTCAGGGATGACCCAAGATTTTTGGCTTGAGAAACTGGATGGATAGTTGTTACACTTACAGAAATGGAGTACAATATGGGAGGAGCACATTTTGGGTGTAGGTAGAAATAGCGTTCTATTACGCACACAGTTAGTTTGAGATACTATTAGACAGTCAAATAGAGACATCAAGCATATAATCATACTTGAATATATATTCAAGTCTAGAACTCACGAGATCAATGTGGCCTCTGTTTCTTGAATATACTACACTCTATCAATGTCTCAGAGCATTTGTTCCAGCTATGGCTTCAGTCTGGATTATTCTTTACTCATCTCTTTGCCTGATTTTATTCTCAGCTTAAATGCCAATTTATCTAGATTATTATGTCCATTTTTATTCTTAATCTTGGTTTTGGTTGTGTTTTGTGTCTTTTTTATAATTTCCAAATTTATTTTCATTGTTTTCTCTCCTTAAGAAGAAGGACTTTGTTTTTCTCACCTTCCAGCCAATGCCTGGGACAATACCTGTCACTTAGTAGATAGTCAGTAAATACCTGAATGAGTGAAGGAGTGTATGAGCAGGGTCATGGTCTGATTAAAAGGAAAGACGAAGTGTTTGAGGTAGATGAGAATAAGCGATAATGAACTCACCAGTCCCTAAAGGACTGAGGGATCGTGAGTAAGAAGAATGGTTAATGTTCAGTAAGCATTTATTGTGTGTTAGGCACTGTGCTGGAAACTTTATAAAAATCTCATGTATATTTAGAACCATTCTATATGGTAGCTACTGTTTTTTTCTTCATTTTGTGAATGAGGAAACTAAGGCCAAAAGAGGCAGTGTTGATGAAAATTGCACAGCCTTATTTAAAGCCCAAGTCTGCTCTAGCACAGAAGGTTTGTGCTGCAGTGCGATAGATTATTTAGTTTCCTCACAGAGCTATTGAAGAAGGTTCTGATGAATCCCATGGAACTCTTACAGTACCACTCATCAGCCTTTTGCCAGTGTTAGGTTCCAGAGATAATTTCACTGGCCCAACAAAATGACTCCACCATATAGTTCTTGAGAAAAGGACAAATGGCACTCCTTGCGTATCTCTTCCTCATGAAGCTGCCACCCCACAAAGAGTAGAGTGGAGAGAGGTCCCCAGGAGCAAGGCCCTGACCCACTTCAACTCACGGACACGTCTCCTCTTTTCCCGTTAGCCACTGGGAAGAGAGCCAGACCCATTCAATAGACACCTTATGTTCTTTATGGCCTAAATGTGTGGGGATAGGGAGGAACAAGGATAGGTGCTAAGACTAAAAGGAAAAAGCTACAAGTCTCATATTTTTTGCTCATTAGGGATAAAGGTACTGTCTAATCCTCCTTTCTTTTTCCTATTCTCTTTTGATATTAATCTCCTAAAAGCAGAATCTAGACTTTGCTCTCATTTTAATGAATCATTTGCCTTTCACATTGTGTTTGTTAAACTGAATTCCATCAGCAAAAGGGATAAATCTATGACATGGAATTTATGGATGCATAATAAGATGTTTTTTTGTAAGAATTTGGTAGACCAAATTGAACCTGAATATTTTCCTACCTGGTTATTTTAGTCACTCAGTTTCCAGAACTTAGAAGGAGTATATATCAGCAATTTTTTTCACATACCAGCTGCACATCTGCCTTTGGAGTGTTTAACTTGACAGTTTTAGTTAAAAAAAAAATGACATTTCTAAAGTTTAGATGAATGAAAATGAATTGGAAAATATTAGTATATGTACCAGGAGTTATACAGCCTTTATTTCAATTAA
This sequence comes from Furipterus horrens, assembly GCF_987537825.1. Lineage (NCBI taxonomy): Eukaryota > Metazoa > Chordata > Mammalia > Chiroptera > Furipteridae > Furipterus > Furipterus horrens. The sequence continues at coordinate 74,958,195 of NW_028327175.1, forward strand.
AAATATACTAATAGAAATAGAATTTCATCATCTAAGTAGGGAAATTGAGTAGACATGAATTAAAAATAAGAATTAAAATTCTGTTTATAAAGACAGGATAAAAGTATACCATATACATACAAAACCTCTTTTTTTTGTTAACTTGCAAATTGTAATGGAATATTTTCTCAGGTGATAATGCAAGTCTTTCTAAATAAGACTCATTTTGGGGAAAAGAACTTTTGGGTTATTTGGAATTAATTTATAGAGCATTAAAACAAGTATTCATAGAACATTAAAAGAAGTATTCAATTGCTAAAAGCTTCTCAAATGAATGCCACACAGGCAGATTACTTTACATACTTGTCAGTGAGGATTTCTATTCTAAAGTAACCCTAATAACTTTAGTGACAAAGCTGATGAAATTCTGAATAATCCCTGGACTCTAAAAATATAGTATGTCTGAGATTTTAAATGGCACAAATATGCTAAACAGACTAAGCAGGTAATGAAGCTGACTGACTGCAAACCTGTGTATAAAAGAAAAGTAGAGATAGCAATTATTTCTCAGTATGAATAGTGGAAAAATTATAGTCCCTGACAATCATTTTATGTTCTGTATTGTGGCATTTTGTTAATTACTTCTTAGGATTATATGTTGGACTTGTGGCTTCAAAATAAAAACTCTGAAATGTCATTTGTCAGTGTGTTCAGAAATTTATCTGTTTTAGGTATTAGATCTTCGTGGAGAGAAATTGTTTTAAAGTCTGTATTTACATTTTGCCTTTTTTTTTTTTTCCTTTTGCTATTACACTGAATGATTACTCCCATCCATTTGACCATAATGTGGTAAAACTTATATATTCCTCTATTTCTGGCAGCTAAATTCTCAACTTGGACCTGTATTACATTGGCTCTTGAATGGAAATAGGTTGTATTAGTGAATTGTTCTGTATTTGTTTAAGACAGATGTAATAAAGTAAAGAAAATTTAAAGTGAAAATGTTGCATTAAAATCTCATCTTCTTTAGAGAACTTTTCTTGATTTGAATTTTGAATGTGAAGAAGGTATATAAGGGTAGATAGAATAAGGTCACTTTGCAACAAAAGGTGGACCTTTTTCCTGGAGAACTGTGTAAGAATCTAAGTGTGGTGTTTATTTACATCATACTCCTAATCATTCTGATTTACTTGCTTGAGATCTGATTTCAAGTCTGTCCCTATAACCCTGTAAAGCCTTTGAAGGGATAACTTTGGGAAGAAATGTGCAGCCATCCCAGAGCGATTTGGCAGGGATTGATTGGCGCGATAGTAATGACCATCTGTACCTTGTGGCAGTTCACCAAGAAGCATGATTAGTCCCTGCAGGCGGAGCAGATTGTGGCTAGTTGTCTTCTGCAGGTGAACAAAGGAGAAGCTGCTTATTAGCTATTTTGTTCACTTCATTTAAAATGGCTACTTTTGGGAGGCCAAAATAATTTGAGTTAGCTTTTAATATTTTAGAGCTATAATTAGATTTTATTTCTCCAGTTATTTTTATAACTCATGCCTTCTCTTATACCTAAACATGGCTAAACATGGTTTTACAAGAACATAACGTTCATACTACAGTAATGGCTTAATTTTGTTGATTCCTTGTATTTTAATGAGTTCTTTAAGTTTAATAGAAAAATTGGCCCTGGCCAGTGTGGCTCAATTGGTTGGGCATCATCCTGCAAACCGAAAGGTTCCTGGTTCGATTCCTGGTCAGGGCACACATGCCTGGGTTATGGGTTCAGAACCCAGTTGGGGCGTGTGCAAGAGGCAACCAATCAATGTTTCTCTCACATCGATGTTTCTCTTCCTCTCTTTCTTTCCCCCTTCCTCTCTCTCTAGAATGAATAAAAAGAAAAAAAATGAAATTTTATAGAAAAATTGGTAAAGAGTTACTATGGGAAAAGGGAAAATTTGTCGTATATCATCTAGTAGAAAGAAGTGGTCTGGAGATTGAAATATGAGTCATATTTTTAAATTATAGATTATATAAACTTTATATTCTGCCAGGTATATAAACCATTTTACTTGATTATAACTTCAAAGTCTTATTGTTATTTTATATTTTGATCAAAAAGGATTGTGCAAAACCTTTAAATTAAATTATAATCTAGTAAATCTAGTGAATGAAGAGCAATCTACAATTGATTAACATAGGAATAATTTGCTGAAAACAAAGTATAAAAAGTATAAACTATATAAAACAAAGTATAAACTATAAGAAGTTAGAAATCTTCCTTAGGACCAGAACTTGAAACTTGAAATAGAATGTTACAACCCATTGTTTCAGTTAGTTAAACTGAAAATCACGTGTCAGTCATTCTTTTACCTTGAAAGAGTCATATGTATCACTTTAAATTATTCTATTTTTGGAAGCAGTGTAATTATTAAGAACACTGTCTTCACAGTGAGAAAGATGTGGTTTCAAATCCTGGTTCTGCCATTTACTGCCTGAGTAACCTATCTCTCAGAACCTCAAAGCCCTCAAGAGTGTCTTAAGTGGTCCCACCATCACCCACTAGTTCACGGATTGACTGGAAAGACTCACATAGCTTAATACAAAGTTATACTCAAAGCTAAGATTTATTCTAGCATAGGATACTTTCAGGAATAGCAAAGGAGAGGTCACACACAGGCTTCCTTGCCCTGTTTATGCAGGAATTTCAATGGGCATGTCTTCCTTCCCACCTGCAAACTGCAGAGAGATTTACAGTATGTTATTGCTTAGGATATCATATTTGAGTCTTTGGAGTCCAGAGTTCTTGCAGGTTGCTGATCATGTATCTGTCACATGACCAGCCATGTGAAGACTCCCAACCAGGTACCATGTGCACAGCATCACTCTTCATGTTTAATTTAAACATGCTGACATGTTCATCTCTGCTCGCCACTTCAGGCACATGAACTAACATTACTCAGTAACTTTTAGACATTCCAGTAGCTTCATTTTTCAGTTTGACTAAGGTTCATTACCATGACTATGAAGATAAGCAGAAACAGAATGAAACAGACCTGCTCTGTTAACCCTTTCCTCACACAGAGTTATTGAAACAGTGGAATTGTTTCACAAACCACTTTTATTATGTCTCTCCTTTCCTATATAACCTTCTGACTGTCTCCAGTGTCAGCCTCTTTAGCGTATCTGGGGCACACAAAACAATTTATTGAGGTGTAGGAAGAAAATACTAGAACTCTTTTTAGATTTATGTTTTGCCACATCCTTTTAGATTTCCTTCATCTGAGAATGTCATTGCCCTTCATTCCTACACATAGTAGCAGTTGACACTTCTTTAACATCTGAAAAATGTTACATGACTTTCTTCTGAACTCCACAGTTTCAGAGGAGAAATCTGTCATTTGAATTGGTCTCCTGTGTGTCCTTTCTCTCTGGCTGCTTTCGATACTTTTCTTTGTCTTTAATTCTCAGATTACCTTTGGTATGTTTCAGTTTGGTTTTTTGGGTTTATCCTACATAATGTTCTCTAAGCTTCTTGAATTTGTATGTTTGTGTGTTTCACTGAATTTGGGAAGTTTTTAGCCATTATTTCTTTAAATTGTCTTTCAGCATCTCTTGTTCTCCTCTTCTTCTGGGACTATGATGATACAAACATTGGATTTTTTGTTTCTGTCCCACAGGTCCCTTGGGTTGTTTAATACCCCCCCCCCAATCTATTTTCTTTTGTTGTTTAAATTGGGTTAATTTTGTTGATTTGTTCTTAAGTTCAGGATTCTATCTTTTGTTACCTTCACTTTACTACTGAGTTCATTCTGTGAGTATTTTCCTTTTCAGTTCTGTTTTTAAAACCAATAACTTCTGTTTCTATTGCTGAGATAATCTATTTTCATTTGTTTCAAGAGAATTTGATTATTGGAAGCATTTTTGTGGCTACTTTAGTCCTTGTCGGATAATTCCAACATCTGATCTGTCTCGGTGTTGGTGTCAATTGACTATCTTTTCTCATTCAGTTTGTGATTTATTGGCTATTGGTATGATGGATGATTTTTTATTGTACCCTGGACATTTTATCTGTTTTGTTAGAGGACTTTTGGTTCTATTTAAATCTTTTATTTTTGCAGTTACCCTGTTTAGGTTTAGCATGCTTGTTCTGGCCTACTTGCCGGGGCTGTGGTTTCAGTGCTAGTTTTACTTCTAGTACCTTTGTGACATTACTATGCTTTTCTGGTTTATCTGGTTCCCACTTGCTCCTTTGGTGCTGTGTTGGGAGGGAAAGAGTTTCCTCTCTGGACTGCCAGGTGTTTCACTGGCAAAAGGGAGTCTCAGGCACATGGGCTGTTTGGTGTTTGGCTGGCGGAATTCCCTGCCTCTGGGGAATAGAGAATGCTTTCTGGACTGGGTGTGCTGGTTGTGGGATGTGGGATTCTCTCTAACAGTGCCTTCCATCCTCATGGTTAGGCAGGAAATGACCATCTTCATTCTTTGAGCACAAAAAGGTTTCCCAGGCCAGGCACCTTTCTGTGGCAGTGTTTCCCTTGCCAGTGAAGTCTAGCTTCCTTGCTGTTTCTCGGTTGGTGAGGGAGATATCAGGCCCACAGGGACAGAGAATTGCCAGCTTGGTTGCTTGTTGTGTTGGGGTCCCTCATGCTGGTGCTTCTTGGCCATCTCACTATTTTATGGCAGGCAGGGGAGTCTTAGGCCCTGTAGGAAAGAGAGCACTTCCCCTGGCTGCCTATTGTTAGCCTTGGGAGGCCATCCCCTTGCAGGTGGTGTTGGGGAAGATCACCTGGGCTGCCTTCTATTGCTAGGTTGAGAGTCAAGTATCCTTCTGTTGTTTGGTGGGGACATAAGACTTCCTGTCTCTATTGTTCCTCCACTCCTGGGATTCCAAAAAAGTTTGCCTTGTTCTTCCACCTTTCAGAGTTCGTTGGTTTCCAGGGTTTATTGGTGTACTTAATGAAAAGGAGCAGGGAGAATTGTGTTTACACCAGTTTGTCCAGTGACCACATCACTTTAGTTTCTTTTTTTTTTGAGGATGCTATACATCATACATTGGTATAGTAAAGCAAATGCTCACATCTTTAAAAATTAAGGGATTACACTCAAAAAGAAAGTTTAGCAACCCATGGTTTTAAGATTGAATGAATGCTAGACTGTTGTGCATTTTAAATTCTCTATGGTTGGTTAAGGAGATATGTTTAGTTTTTCATCCAACACTGTTCCCCTTTAAGAACTTTTTGTTTCCACTGTATTGGTATATTTATTCGACCTAGAAAATTTCCACTTCTTTTTGAAGGTTAGTCTTTGATGATGTCATTGTCCCCTTTTGGTACATCAGAATTATATCCATGTTAAAGGCTTATCTCAAATTCTACCTCTTTTTTGAGGTTTTTTTTTTTCTTCTCTAGCACAATTTGGGTACCTGTTAGTACGTATGATACTTAACAGAATACACTCTAAGTGTTTATCTTTTATTTCTTTTTTGGAGATGAAATTTCCTAAAGAATCAATGCTAGCAATGATATTTGGATTCGTAAATTTATAATGTATCCAATGTGTGGGTTATAACCACCACTTAACAGGAATCTAATGAACTATACCCTTATACCTTGAGATTTTTATTTTAAAAATTCCAAGACTATATTTCTCCCCAGGCTTTCACTTCTTCCTCTCAAGTAACATTGAGTTAAATAGGAGTGGTGGCTACTGTGGCCTATGGCAGAGATGACTGCATGGTAAACTGGGAGAAAGTTTTGTTGAAAATGAAATAAACCCTCTAGTTTGATGAAAGGTTAGGAAGAAGAAAGCTGATACAGGTGGAATGATGAAAGCACCAACCATAGATAAAAGAAACATGGATATTTTTGTCAACACCTGTCTTCTTTGCCTGCACAGGTACACATACCCCGTGCCTTATATTTTCACCCAGAACAGCTTCCACTTAACTATTACCTTCTCCTTTCAAGGATCCTGGAGAGTGCAGGGTGTTTTCTTTTCAAATATATTAGATTTGACTTCTGACCACCTAAAACAAGAACTTGGTGGTTTTCTTAATTTAGGAGCTTGTAGGAAGTTAAATTGGGAAATCTTTCCTTCTTTTCCATGAAGTTAATTTTAACGATATTCATAATTTTGACATGTACCTCGGTGTTCCAGCCCTATACTATTCATACTTCTTTCTCAGTCTCTTTACTCTTCATAGGTTTATATTAAAGCCCTTGAGAACTGGGACTATGTTTAACTTACTTTGAGTTTCTCACAGAATTCAATACATGAATGTATACAGTAAGATGTATTTGGATCTAGGCTCTGAGCTGTCTCTCAGCTTCCATTCTTTACCCAGCATGCTATATCACTGCTTTGGCTTTCTTGTACGAAGTTGGCTTAGCCAGGTTTATTCCATGTTGTTTTGTACCTTCATGTGTATTGCATTGTGCCTCAAAGTGAGTTCAGGAAAAATCTTTTCTAATAGTCTCTTTGACTATAGAAAGCCCATTCATGTTAATTATATTTCCTGACTATTCTCTTCAGGAGTTTTGCTTCCCTCCAAGAGAGTATAATTACATTTTACTGTCTTATTACTATGGTACTAGCAAGCTGGGTTTGAACAGTATCTCAGGTGTATATATCTAGTTCTCACTCTTCTGTTTCTTCCTTGCATTCTATCTGAAAAGAAAAAGAAAAGACAAATCTCATGTTAGTTAATTTTACTTATAATTCTGGGACTAGAATGGATATAGTTTAAAGTTGTAAGGTTTAATGATTATATTGAATAAACTTCCAAGTTTCTATTACACCAGTTTCTGGGAGTTAAATGTGCTTTTTCTATGACTATTTATTATTACATGTTTCATTGTAAGGAAGATTGATATGTAAAAATCCATTCTAATATAGGAACTAAATTGGAAATCACCTCATTACTTAGTTATGAATTAACTTCAACTGTGTTTAAAAAAATTCTTTTCCTTTAATTCATTTTGTGAAGGATTTTAATCAATATTGCTTCTTTCTGATTCAACATCTTCTACATTTTGTCCATATTTGCTGGTTAATTTCTGAAAGCCAAAAATTTTTCTGAGAAATTAGAAACAAGGATTGAATTAGCAAGTAGGATTTTCATGGAATTCTTCTCTTGAATATGGTGCTAAGATTATATTTACTGCTACGGGACCTTCCAACTTATGTTGCTCTATTTAAGCTTTCATTCTTCTCCACTTTGAAATTTTTGCTTAAAACATGAAAAATAACCCTGGCTAATTAAATTCATTTCTTACAACTGATTTTGAGTATAAATTACTTATTTCTTATATAATTATACTTCTCCTGAAAGTCATCGTCGTCGTTGTCGGCAGCCGTCTGTCTCGAGAGACGATGGTGTAGCTTCTTAAGAGTCTATCTGCACCGCCGAGAATGGCTGTGCAGTCCGACTCGGGAGTGACACGGTATCTGTCTCCTCCCGTGTTGAATCGACATCTTGCGATGACGCTGGAGTATCCTCTCCAGTGAAGCTGGAGTGTCCTCTCCAGTGAAGCTGAAGCTACAGAGCCTGGGCAGGGTGATATGGAGGGTCTGCTGTTGCCCATGCAGCAGACCCCCCCTCTCTTCGCAGCTGAAGGATCCAAGGGAAAGACGAAGTCAATACAGCTTGGCTTCAGGTTCGCCGCAGGAGTTGCCGGTGTTGACTACAACGTCAAACCGCCTTAGGGACTCCGGCTCCGGATGTTCTGTCGGGGTTTACTCCCTTAGCCTTTCCCCTGAAGAGGTATGCCACAAGGCAGCGGAGGTTTTTTGGAGTCAGAGTTTTCCTTCTCTGATGTGCCCTGACTGGAATATCGAACCAGCGACACTTAGCTCGCAGGCCGACGCTCAATCCACTGAAAGTATATGTTTAATAAAGATTTATTACTTTATTCTGATACAAAATTTGGCCTCAAGATACTATAAAGTTATATTATTCCTAAGAAAATGGAATTAATGACAATATTTGGCAAATTTCTTTTCATTTATAAGCAACTTTTAAGGGTTGTGGGTATTTAAAGTGTTTTATTTTATTTTATTTTATTTATTTATTTATTTATTTTTAGTAATACCCTTGGAAGAACTTTAATCAGATACTAAGAGTATTCTAGTATAATTTGTCATTGTTACTTTTACTTCACATATGGTAAGGCTTCAATCATCTATTTAGAAATAGGAAAATATAAAGTGTATTCTGATGGATTTTTGAAAAAAAAATTGAAAGCCTTTTTACGCTAGTAATATTAAGCTTAGCTAACGAATATGGATATTATTGCTAGAGGACATTGGAGAATTTGCTTCTTCCAAGGGATGAAATATGCCTCTTTTGATAATGAGGGTAAATTCCAGGTGCATATTATGTCATAAATCTCTTAACTAGAGGTTGTCAAAGCACAGGTATATGCTACAAAATATTACATAAGAGGTTCAAGATGAGGTCAGTAAAACAATACATTAAATATTAAGATAACACAAATGATAGTATCTATAAACTATACTAAATATTTGTTTAGCTTACATAAACCATCTAGTTATTGTTTAGCTTGCCTAACTGTTAAATTAGACTCATTTACTGCTGCTTTTCTTATCAAAATATATATGACTGGTTTGAAGTTTAAATAAATATCTTCCAACATTCAGTAAGTAATTTAGATTGTGCTTACAAATATGTATATGTGGGGAGTAAAGATAGAAAGAGGCAATATCTCTTTGTGCTCTGGAAAGATAGGATTTGTAAAGGACCAGAGCAAGAGGAAGGTGTGAAGAGTGATCCTTAAGCTTCTAAGCCTTCAGGAAGATCAGATACATACATGATAAAGGCATTGCAGCAGACGATGCCAGTGCAGTGCTCAGATTGTCGGGACCTTTCAGGGTCTTCTGTGAGATCCCAAACTGATACAGGGACAGAAGCACCTTCACATCCAGAAGTCATTAGAACCAGATTCAGTAGCGCCAGCCAGCTCCCCAGGACGGCAATGCGACCAATTTATCCATTCCTTCCACTTCTGAATCTTACAAATCAACCAATAACAATAAATTTGTTTACTTAATTGGGCCATTCATTAGAGGTACATTGTGATTTCTTGCGCTCATGTGGTCAACAAAAATTTTTTTAAGTATATTTTATTAATTATATTGTTAGAGTAGTTCCATTTTTTCCCCCTTTGCTCCCCTCTGCCCAATACCCCCCTTCCCTCCAGCAATCCCATTCCCCTTAGTTCATGTCCCTGGGTCATGCATGTAAGTTCTTTGGCTTCACCCTTTCCTATATGATTCTTAACATCCCCTGTCTATTTCGTACCAACCGATATGCTTCTTAATTCCTGCACCATTTCCCTATTTCTCCCCCTCCCCCCTCCCAGCTGATAACCCTCCAAATGATCCCCATAACTATGATTCTGTTCCTATTCTGTTTTGCTTAATTGGATTATGTTTTTATATTTTAGATTCAGTTGTTGATAGTTGTGTTTGTTGTCATTTTAGTGTTCATAGTTCTGATCTTCTTTTTCTTAAGTAAGTCCCTTTGACATTTCATATATTAATGGCTTGGTGATGATGAACTCCTTTAGCTTCACCTTGTCTGGGAAGCACTTCATCTGCCATTCGATCCCAAATGTTAGCTTTGCTGGATAGAGTAATCTTAATTGTAGGTTGCTTTTCATTACATTGAATACTGCTTGCTAGTCCCTTCCTGCCTGCAAAGTGTCCTCTGAGAAATCAGCTGATAGTCCTATAGGCACCCCGCTGTAGGCAACTCTCTGCCTCTCTCTTGCTGCCCCCAGGACTCTCTCTTTATCTTTCACCTTTGGCATCTTAGTCACAATGCATCCTGGTGTGGTCTCTTCTGGGTCCAGCTCATCTGAGACCCTCTGTGCTTCCCAGACCTGTATGTCCATCTCCTTCGCAAAATTTTGGAAGTTTTCCTCATTTTTTTTTCAATTCTTGCTTCCTCATTCTGTACTGGTTGACTGTATTTTTCTTCCTATGTTCCAAATTATTGATTTGAACCCCGGTTTCCTTCCCTTCACCATTGGTTTTGTGTGGATTTTCCTTCGTTTCACTTAGCATAGCCTTCGCCTCTTCTCTTATGTGTTTGCCATACTCAATCATATCTGCCAAGCCAGCCTGCGAGCATCTTTATCACCAGTGTTTTGAATTCTGCATCTACTAGGTTGTCTATCTCCTCATCTGTTAGGTTAGCTCTCTCCTCATTGCTTAGTTCTCCCACTGGAACCTTGATTTGTTTCCCCTTTTGGGTCATACTTCTCTGTCTCCTCATTCTAACAGGTTCCTCTGTTTGTTTGCTTCCTCCATTTCCCAGGTGGAGCTGTCACTCCTGTTACATTGTAAAGGGTGGAGCCTTAGGGAGTCGTCAGCACAGGGCGACCTGTTTCACCACGTTGTGGCACTGTATGTGGGGGAGTGGTCCAAGAGGGAACAATGCCGCCTGCTCAGCACTCACCCCTTTTCCAGGCACCTCTCCCACTTCCACACTGGACTGGCGCCCCTCTAGCTGCTACCCTGGCCATCGTTCCCAGATTGTATGGGTCTGCAGACGTTCTAGGTCCGTGGGGGCCCTTTAAAAAAGCAGACTCAGCTGAGACCGGCAGTTTCTGCCTCACCCCAACTCCCACTGGTCTGCACAGTCAGAAGCAATGAGGCTTGATTTTTCCTAGTGCTGGGACTGTGAGCTTCGAGATCTGGTGAGGAGTTGGGAATGCTCCCCAGGTGTCCCTCCTGTCTGTTTAAAATGTGTGACTGTGGTTTCTGCTGGCCTGCCGCTGCTCCTGCCGCTGCCGCCGCCGCTGCCACCACCACACCACATCCTCTCTGCTCTGGCTGCACCTCTTCTACCTGTCTGGATAAGTATTTCTTCTTTATTTCTTTGTTTGCTGAACTTCCATGCAGTTTGATTTCCTGGAACTTCTGGTTGTTTCTAGTTTTGAGCTGGTTGTTTCTAGTTTTGGGGTAGTTGTACTCCTTCTTAGTTTTGGAGGGAACTGCAGCATTTCTGTCTACACCTCCATCATGGCCGGAAGTCTGGTCAACAAAATCTTATCTCCAGCTTACATCTTCTAAAGGAATTGCCTAGTATCTATCTAGTAAACATTTCTAAAATTTGTTTCTTGGAATTTTTTTGTTAATACTGTCTTAGATCATGAAATAATTATTAATGACCTTGTCATTTTAGTCAGAGGATTTCAGTTACCTTCTCTCAAATGGTATGAAAACTGGGTAGTTTATGAAATATTAAAATCAATACTAGGATCATATTTACTGTACAGTTAAGCAATTTTGCCCTCCTTTGTCAGAGGAATTTGGGTATAAACATTTGACGCTGCACAGTGCCAGTGACTATAATATAAAGATAAGAAATGACCTATAGAAAAATTTTTACATTTTTTATTTCTTATATCCTAGTTTCTTATATCCACTTGGAATTCAGTGATTTATGATTTTTTAATGCAACACTAAAACACATGTCATTAAAGTAATAATTATGCAAAATCTTCTTATCAGTTCTAAATTCCTAAAGTCATTATTATGTTAAGCTATTTTCATGAAGATTTACCATCGTTCATTTTTTATCATTATGGAGGAATGTTTGACAAATTTGGCTCTTATTATTTACTGGGTAATTATGGCAATATTATTATATAAATTTTATCTTTAAACCACAAGTTTGACCAATAATAGTCTTCATTACTAAAGATCTGTTAAGTTGTAAAAAAAAAAAAAACAAGTTAACATCAGCTCTATAGTACCTGTATCATCAGCTTATCATACCACTGAGATTTATTACAGCTTTCAACAAATACAAAAAAACCTTGAATAGAAAAATTTTTCTCAGAAAACTGAGATGTATTATTTAAAATTTTAATACAAACTTTAAAAAAAATCAATTGTGAACATCTGTGTCCTGCCACATTTTTCTTTTTAGAAATTTATTGTTTCCTTATTAATAGTTTGCAAGCGAATTGTTATCTTTTGAAACCAAAAGATATTTTCTTTATTTATGAACATAACATATAAGCAGGAAGGTGGGATGGGATGCATATACATTTCAGAAAGCTATGTAAATCAATATATTGTAGTTCTTATAATTTAGCCATAAACCTTCACACATGTATTTAATGAACACTACATATATTTTGAAAATATTTAGAAATTCACAAGGACACTAATAGAAGTGATGCTAGACATTTTACATTGGAAAACATGGCCGTCAGGAGGATGTGGTTTTTGTCTTCAAAGATACAATATGCTGTTATGTATTAGACTGAGGAGATGCATCCTTTTTATTCCTAGTACTAATTGATGGAAGTTAAATACAGATTGGTGCAAAGTAGGTTTACAGTTGTTTGTATGGAAAATAATACAATAATTAATAAATAATAATACAACAATAAACTATTTTGCATCATCACAACTGTAAACCTACTTCTGCCCAACCCTGTATAATAAAATACCTTGTAAGTATTGGAACAACTAAAATTAAATTGACTTTGTTGATAAAGTAGATCGCTCCTCATCAGTGCGTGTTTTAGTGACTTTTGTTACCTGAAGTCATAATTAGCATCTGCTGTGAGCAGCAGTGTTCACTAAAGGTTTATTGAGTGAGTTGGTGACTAAATCAGTGGATGGATGGATAACTGTCAGGGCAGGAGATTGGGCTAAATGATGTTTGTAGTCCTTTCCAATCTGGATTCCTTTCCTAATTTTATTATAGCAGAGTTACAGGAGTACCTTTGACTCCAAGATCAGGCTAAAATGATTGCTCTCAAGAGGAAAAGCATTTCTTGCATACACAGACAAGTATTCAAAAGGTTAAAGTATGTTCAAGATTGTGGTAAGGTTGCTACTGGCAGCAGCCCAGAGGTAGGACACTGAAAAACCCTCATCATTTTAACAATTAAAAAAACAAAAACTATTGAATTTATATCTGTTACATTAATATTTCTTATTGTTTAGCTTTTAAAATTTGAGTCTTGGCTCTAATTTTTTTTAATATTTATTTATTTATTTATTTTTAATTTATTTATTTTTAGAGAGAGGGGAAAGGAGAAAGAGAGGGAAAGAAATATCACTGTGTGGTTCCGGGTGAGGAACTGACGTGCAACCTAATTATGTACCGTGACTGGGAATCGAACCAGCAACACTTGGTTCGCATGCCGACGCTGAATCCACTGAGCCACAGCAGCCAGGGCTTGTTTAGCTTACTTTGAAATTAGAATTGCCAGTTGCTTTTCTTTATTTAAGTAGGTACAAACTGGTATTATCTTTGAAATATAAACAAATTTCTTGCTACATTTAATGGGTAGTTTAGACTCTGCAGTATTTGCTCTTCCAGTTATGGAGGCCACAATATTTTCAGGTCAAAACACAAATAAACTTGAAATATCCTAAAGCCTTGAGTGAAAAATGTGAGGAAAACCATACTTTAAAATTGTACACAAGACTACCCATATAAATAAATAACCTATACTCTCAATAGACACTTCTGAATTGGGACTTGGATGTATAACGAATTTAGAGAATAGGTTAAAGTTCTGGAATCTGTCTTATTGCCATAGAGATGGTTGTGAGGAGTTGTGTTACTAAAGATGCAAAATGTGTTTTTGGCAGAATTTTCATATCTCCCTGTCTGAGTTACCTCAAGCACATATGTTCTTAGCTCAATGTGATTCAAGTCTCAGAGGTGCTTCGTTGACCTTCCAATTCTATAATTCAATGATAACATCATTCTGAAATCTAATTATGTTAGATGTACCAGTCATAGACCTAAATGAGACTATATACATATGAAATTCTTCACCTTTAGGGTAGTTCTACAATCTGGCATGAATTGGCTTTCTGGAAGTATAGCACTCATGTATCATATAATGCATGTCCAATCCTTGCAAGGACATCAGTTCTTGAGCATGCTCACTGGGGGATTTAGACAGAAATTCAATTTCAGTTGTTGAAGGACTCTGGAAACCATAGAGTTAAAAAGTGCATGGTATTTATTCAGGTAATAGATGTATGTTTTCACCCTGGCTGGTTTGGCTCAGTGGATTGAGCGTCGGCCTGCGAGCTAAGTGTCGCTGGTTCGATCTTCCAGTCAGGGCACATCAGAGAAGGAAAACTCTGACTCCAAAAAACCTCCACTGCCTTGCGGCATACCTCTTCAGGGGAAAGGCTAAGGGAGTAAACCCCGACAGAACATCCGGAGCCGGAGTCCCTAAGGCGGTTTGACGTTGTAGTCAACACCGGCAACTCCTGCGGCGCACCTGAAGCCAAGCTGTATTGACTTCGTCTTTCCCTTGGATCCTTCAGCTGCGAAGAGAGGGGGGGTCTGCTGCATGGGCAACAGCAGACCCTCCATATCACCCTGCCCAGGCTCTGTAGCTTCAGCTTCACTGGAGAGGACACTCCAGCTTCACTGGAGAGGACACTCCAGCGTCATCACGGGAGGAGACAGATACCGTGTCACTCCCGAGTCGGACTGCACAGCCATTCTCGGCGGTGCAGATAGACTCTTAAGAAGCTACACCATCGTCTCTCGAGACGGACGGCTGCCGACGACGACGAGATGTATGTTCTATTATTTGATCCTTCTTTTCAATTATCTGAAATAATATAGTTATGTATATAATTTAGACTCAGAAAATCATTGTACTCAGTTTTATTTTAAATGCAATGATCTTTGGTTTCTTCAGTACAATAAAAGCTAAGTACTGTAATAAGAGACAAAAGGTCAAGGTTCTTATCCCAACTCTGTCACTTAGTACTTTTGTGACCATGGACAAGAATTTACCTTTGCAAGATCTTAGTTTTCACATCTGCAGAATGGAGATAACAATGTATTTCATGCAAATCTAGTGGGAGTTCTGAGATTCAACAAGCAAGTGTATCTGGGAACATGTTAAAAATGTCTTTCCAGCTGTACTTTTCAAAAGTTTGGATTTGAGACAAGTGAAAATATTTGTCGTTGCCTTTATTAATGAACTGACTTTAATCTTCTCTTAATCAGTTTTAAAAATTATTAGAATTAGTTGTAGAAACATAGAATGCATAGTTTTAGGAGTTGCCCTTTATTCCTCCCTCAAAAATGAGACATCCATTTTAGGCCAAATAAGTTGATGTTTCCTTTTTTTTTTTTTTTCCATTTTGAGAGAAAATAGATAACTGGAGGAAGAATATATTTCTTTCACCATAATAATGATACATTAATATAACAGAAAGAGTCTGAGTCAGTCTGTAGTTTCAATATCAAGCATATTTAATCATTAGGGTCTCGAACATAGATTTGTGGGTACTAGCAAGCAGAAGAAACATTAAGTAAAATTGTCTCAGCTCTATTCATTTCTGTTTGAATGCATCTTTTATTTTAGTCTTTGTTTTATTTCTTGCCATTGAATTCACTTAGACTGCTTCTCTTTTATCTTCATTTTCTCTAAAACAGATTGAGCAGCCTTATTCTTGTTTGACTTCCTCAGTTTTAGTTTGTTTTTGGTTTTTCTTGTTGATGTCTTCTTATACATGTAGTTATCTCCCCTGAGCCTGTATCTACTAATGTGCTTTTCTGTGAGTGAAAAGGTTACCTTTGTTACCTCAGACCAAGAGTGACCACCAGGTAGCAGCCATTCTGGCAATAAGGGTTCCATGCCAACTCTCCTCATACCTCCCCCTACCCCTACCCCCCACCATAGTAATAACAACCCTTATCTTTCTCCTAAATAACTCATTAGCCATGGTTATTTAAATTACAGAGTCAAATATAAAAATTTCCCAAGCTTATACATTTGAATGGATCACCAAATTCATTGAACATACTTGCAGAAAGTTTTTATTTAAAAGCAGAGGGACAGACAGCAAAAAGGATCTAAAAGGCATCTGACACATCATCTTCGAGGACCCTAATTTGCACACATTTGATCCACCAGGATCTGTAAGAATAATCTTGGTTTTAGGAGAGCTTAAAGGAAAAACTCAGCATGCCTGTTATTGGTTGCCAAAAAGTTCATTTGGTTTTTTTCCATAAAATGGCTCTTAGTAGTGCTTAGTTGTCTTTAACTTCATTTGAAACAATTTTGTTAAATTGTATTGTGACAGCTCTCATATCAGTGTACATTTTAAAAAAGCTTATCAAAACTGATGAATTTTTTATAGCCATTTTAATATTGAAGATGGAAGAAAATAAGCAACATTTTCGGCATATATGGTTTATTGTTTCAAGAAAGTAAAAATGCAACTGAAAGCAGAAAAAGAGATTTGTGCAGTGTATGGAGAAGATGCTATGACTTAGCGAATGTCTCAGAAGTGGTTTACATAGTTTAGTGCTGGAGACTTCTTGAAGGACAATGCTCTATGGTCAGATAGACCAGTTGAAGTTGATAGCCATCAAATCGAGACATTAATTGAGAATGATCAACGTTCTACCACACAGGAGCTAGCCAACCTACTCAGAATATCCATATCAATAAAGTTATTGGTGAAAATGAAAAATGTGTCTTTTAATTTATGGAAAATTCATACAGACTTTTTGGCCAACCCAGTATGTCCCCCTTGACTTATCTAAAACAAGCTAAGCCCTCAGTAAAGAAACTCACCTTGAGATCCCAGGAGAGTTTCAGATCTTAATCAGTAAAATTATAAATCTAACCATCTTTATCTTGTCCGAGAGCCAAAAATCAGATACAGGCATGTTCAGAGATGAAGATAGAGTTTTTCATTCTAGCTGTAAATCAACTCTGTCTCACATTGACTTCTCTAATGTTTTTGAGTTTTCAATTTTATTTACTCTTGCTCTTACAATAATTTTCTTCTGCTATCTGTGGGGTTATTTTGCTCTTCTTTTTCTAGATTCTTAAGGTAAAAGTTTAAATTATTGACTTGAGACCTTTCTTGTTCTCTAATATAAAAAGCTATAAATTTCCCTCTTACCTACTTGCATTAATTATAACCTAAAAATTTTGATATGTTGTGTTTTCAGTTTTGTTGAGTTCAAAAATTTTTTTCTAATTTCTCTTGACTTTTTCTTTTATCTATGAATCATTTAAAAGTGGGTTGTTTAATTTTCAAGTATTTGGAAATTGTCCTTTCAACTTGGTTATTGATTTCTAATTTAATTGTATTATTGGCAGGGAGCATACCTTGTATGATCTCATTTACTTATTTATTTTATGGTTTGTTTTGTGACTCAGGTTTATGAAAATTTGGTAAATTTTCCTTGTGCACTTGAAAAGAGGGTTTTAGCCCTGATTGGTGTGACTTAGTTGATTGGGCATTGTCTGGTAAAGCAAGGGGTTGGTGGTTAGATTCCTAGACAGGACTCAAGGTTGGGTTGCAGGTTTGGTCCCTGATCGGAGTGTGTGTGAGAGGTGACCAATTGATATTTTTCTCTTATATCAATGTTTCCCTTTTTGCCTCCCTTCCTTCCCCTGTTTCTAAAAATACACAAAATCTTTTAAAAAAGAAAAGATGGTTTTATTCTGCTGTTGTGTATAGTTTTATTATAAATGTCAATATGATTCACTTAGTTGGTGTTATTCGGTTATTTTATATTCTTGCTGATTTTCTCTTTACTACATATATTACTAAAAGAAGGTTGTTGAAGTCTCCAATTGTAATTGTGAAATTGTCTATCTCTTTTCAGTTCTGTCAATGTTTCCTTTATTTTGAAGTGTTTGTGATTGAAGCATAGACATTTGGAATAATCACGTTTTCTTGGTGAATTGAAACTATTATTATGTGATTTCCCTCTTTATCCATCTGTAATTTTCTTTGCTCTGTAGTCTACTTTGTCAGACATTAACATAGGTGTTCCAGCTTTTCTTATGATTTATGTTGCATTTTATATTTATTTTCATTCTTTTACTTTTTATAGGTGAGTTCCTGTAGAAAGCATCTAGTTGAGTGCTTTTGAAATTCTTTCAATCTGTCTTTTAAATGATGTATTTAGGTAGTTTGTATTTAAATTCTTATTGATATGTTTGGATTTAAGACGATCATTTTGTTTTATTTGGTCTCTTTGTGTTTTGTTTCTCTTTTTTCTGTCATACCTTGTTTTTGGTTATTTGAACACTTTTTACTATCCATTAAATTTATTTTCATGTATTTCTGATACAGCTTTGTACTTTTTTTTATGGCTGTTCTAGGAATTACCAAAAACATCTTTAACTTTTCACAGTTTACAAAGAGTCAATATTGTAACATTCTACTACAAGTAGAATGCAGAAACATTGTCACTGTAGGGACCCCTGTGCCTTCCCTCTTTGTTGTACTTAAGTATTGAATCTCTGTCAATTTGAAAACTCATCATAAAATTATAATTTTTCTTTCTACCTGTTGAGCACATTTTAAAGAAACTCAAGAGAATAAAAGTCTATTATATTTATTCAGGTATTTGTCATTTTTGTAATTTTTATTTCTGATATCCTAAGTTTTCTTTTGGCTAGAGAGCTTCCTTTATTGATTTGTTTTTAAAGAATAATTGTACTGGCAACTAATTTCTTAGTTTTCCTCTATGAGAATACTTTTGTGTTAACCTCATTTCTGAAAGATTTTTCTGGTTATAGTAACCTGGCTTTAAAGCCTTAAAAAAAAAAAAATTAAAAATATTCCACTGGTTCTTGGCCTCCTGGTTTCTGATAATAAATCTCCGATTGTTCTGATTGTTGTTCCCCTATAAATAATGGGTCATTTCCTCTAGCTGCTTTAAAGACTTTTTCTTTGTATTTGGTTTAGTATTGCTTCAGATATTTTCAGCATTGTCATCCTTCTCATTTCTTTCTGATTTTGATATCAATGTTAGACCTCTTAATATTGTCCCACAGATCCTTGGAACAGTTCATTCCCCCCCCCACCCCGACTTTTTTTCCCTCTGTAGCTTACATTGGATAATTTTTATTGAATACTGAAATTTCATATAATTTTCATGTGTCACAAATTTTTCTTTTAACCATTTAAAAATACAGAAACCATTCTTAGATCATGATCCATGCAAATATAGGCAGTGAGCCAATTTGGCCTAAGCTTAGATTGCTAATACCTGATTTAGTGCCACCAGTGATGGATATGATTGGAAGGTAGGTTTTAATTCTTTCCATTTTCAGGTTGCCTTTTTTAAACCACAGCTTGGTATCTTTGAGGTCCTTATTAAAAATTTGGACTATTTGATCAGGGTCTGTTCTCCTTGGCAAGGCCAAAACACTCGTTTTTAGCTTATTGGCTACTGCTTTTACAATCAGAATGCTTAAGGTAAAAGTAGCCCCCAAAAGATTTGACTTGGCTTCTTTTCTTAACCTAAATGTAGCCTTTTAGTTCTTCACTATTTTGGAGCTCTGTTTCAGTGGTTTGC
Organism: Furipterus horrens; assembly: GCF_987537825.1. NCBI lineage: Eukaryota > Metazoa > Chordata > Mammalia > Chiroptera > Furipteridae > Furipterus > Furipterus horrens. Next base: position 74,977,525 of record NW_028327175.1, read on the forward strand.
TCTGAACAAATCTGTTTGCAGTTTTAAAGTAATAACTCTCTTGCCTACCAGACTACATTCTTTGAGAAGTAGCTTTTGATAATATGTGGAGGTGAAATTAACCCCCAAAGTGCTACTCAAATGGAAAGTAGCATCTTTTATTCTTATTTTTTAAAAATCAACTTTATGCATGTATAGTTTACAAACAATAAAATGCACACGTTTCCAAAGTACAGATCAATGGAATATCAAGACGTTGAACATTTCTCTAACCCCCAAAGTTCCTTCTTTGCCCTTCGTAGTCAATCTTTCTCAACCCCTGTCTCAGGCAGACACTGCTGTTATTCATGATATTATAGGTTAATTGTCTATCTCTAGAAACTTATATAAATGGACTCATTATTTATGTATGCATGTATATAGAGTATATTAGCCCTTATTATCTCCACAAAAATATTTTGCAAATCCTCTGCTATCATACACATCCCTAGTAAATTCCTGTTTATTGCTGAATAGTAATTGTCTGAGTATACCAAATTTGTTCATCAGTTCTTATGCTGCATTTGGGTTGTTTGTAATTTTTGGCTATTATAAACAGAGCTGCCTCTAACATTTTTTAGGAAGTCTTTTTGTGAGTACATTTTCATTTCTCTTGGGCTTATACCTAAGAGTATGAATTTCTGAATCATGAAGTAGATATATATTTAACTTTATAAGAAACTACCAGATTGTCTTTCAGATTGCTTGTACCATGTTACATACTCACTAACAGTGTATGAGGAGTCCAGATTTTCCACATCCTTCCAATCTTGTATTGTTAATCTTTCTAATTTTAGTATTGTAATAGGTATGTAAAAGCATCTAGTTGTGGTTTGTTTTTGAGGACTAATGAAGCTAAACATTTTTGATGTGCTTATTGTCTATTTGCATGTCCTCTTAAATTTTTTACCCTGTGTCTTAAATTAAGTTGTTGTCATCTTGTTACTGAGCTTTAAGTTCTCTATATTGTCTACATACAAATTATCAGGTATTGCATTGCAAAAACATTCTCCCAGATTGTAGTTTGCCTTTTCATTTTTTAAAAATGATGCCTTTGAAGAACAAGTGTTTTCTAATTTGGTTAATTCCAATTATTTGTTTCTTTTATTGTTAATGTTTTAAGTGTCTATTGAAAATCTTTGCTTACTCACTTGGTTGTGAAGATATTCTCCCGTGTTTTATTTGAGGACCTTTATAGTTCTAACTTTGTATTTAGATTTAAAGACTATACATTGTAAACTGTCATTTTAAAAATCAGTATTGTTCCCTTTGTTGATCTAACAGAGGGTGGTGTTTGAGTGTTTGTCATCTGGCGTTTCTCAAAGTAAAGTACTTCAAATAGCTGTCCAAGACATTTTAAGCTGTAGTTAGGTGGCTTTTTACTTCAAGATGTTTGTTTACTTGCTACAGTTTATTTTATAGATCACAGTTACATTTTGACATGTGTAATGGAGGAACTTTACATTTTAACACTAAAAACAAATCCTGAATACAATATATCACTCCAGGATTCTCTTTTCCTGCTCTGTTTCTTCCCTGCATACTTCTGTTTTGCCTTCCCTCCTTTTCTTCCTTTTCCCCACTCGCTCTCCTTATTCCTTGCTTCATTCTGTTTTCCTTTTTTAAAAAATGTATTCCTTTATAACCTTATTGTTTAGGTGTTTAATAGCTGAGATTTTTAGGTGATAAACTATTCCCTAAGTAGTAACTAGTTCTTAAAGTCAAATAATAGGATGCTCTTCTATAATGGCATGTTTGCATTACTGGTCTTATGTACCCTAGTTTTGTTTATTACACTACAGGAAATTACTTAGGAAAGATTGGGATTACATACAGTGTCATAAACAGCGATAACTTGTGACCAGTCTGTGGAAAAATTAGTTCTTAGTAATGTGGTCTGGATAGAAAAAGAGTTCTCTGTGGTCAAGAGAGAACTGGAAATTTTGCATTGTAAAATGAAATTCTCTCATGTACTTAAGATAGAAAAAGCTTTTTAAATGGCAAATGACAGACTAAACTTCATGGGGAAAGGTGCATGCTATGATCTAGTTATGGGGACATCATTCTGACAGCTAAGATTTCTGATAGACATTTGCTGTAATGTAGATTTTAAAATCCTATTGTGTAGTAATATTTTTAAAATACGTTTTATAGCCTCCTGAGGGTACAACTTCTTAGTGTGCTCTAGATTGAATGGTTTGAATGAAATATCCCCTCAGGTCTATTTCCCACCTCCTTAGTGCATCTTACAGAAAATGGACTCTTGGGCTAAGAAACTGTTCTTTTTCTTTGCCATAGGATAAGAAATGGGTTCTCAATCATGAAGATGTCACATTGGGAGAATTACTGGGCAAGGTATGTAATCAACTGAGCTAAACAACCAAAAGTCTTCATAGTGATTGTGAACTCTGTAGATTCTTCATTTTCTCCAAACCCTTCTTATTTTCCAGCAGCCGACAAGGCACATTCCCACATTAACCTAGGGGAACACAATACCACATCTGTTACAAATATTAGGATGTTCACTGAAATAGATGTGTGATGTGTGAAAATCTTTGAAAGGTTTAAGGATGACTTTTGAATTTTAAAAACAGTGTTGCATGTTTTTCTCTGTATTAAAAGCCATAATTATTTTATTGCAGTGTGGAAAGCCAAAACTAGTGAGCTGAGATTTGAAAAGAAACTTTAAGGAAATAAAAATTTAAATAAACACCTACCTAATAGTCTTATTCTATTTGTTTCTGGCTATACACGATAGTTCAGAAAATGTAAAATACTGCTCTTTGGGATTTCAGCATTGTGTATAGAATCACAGTATGTAACAACATTGGGCATATTATTTTATCTAACAATGATATGGAAAAGACATATATTTCAGTATAAATATTCATTATGTAGCTAGCTCTATAAGTGGTCAGAGAAGACAGAAATATATGATGAAAATCCCTTTCTTCCAACCTAGCTGCAAGTTCCTTCCAATACATAGGCTATATGAAAGTATATTATGTCTAACTATAATGGCAGACATTTGATAATCAAATGAACTACTTGCAAATTTATTAATTGATCTTTTATAATTGAGTTCCAATGGGTAAATATTAACTTCTTTGTCAGTGACTTAGTGACATTTCCATTTGAAATTTTGAATTGTTTTGTGTCATAATACAATTTGAAAAATAGCGGAAAATCTAGATATTTTGGGAAAACTGTCATTCATACATTTCTCAGTTATTGGTAAAGCTCAACATTTTAAGTAAAAATGATTATTCATTACATCTTTGTTTCAAATGTAAACTTAATGAGTTGACAAAATTTCCCCTGTTTTTTAACTGTGATATTGTTTTAAGAAAGTAAATCTCTGTTGAAATAATCTAATTTGCAGGATTCTTATTAGTATTTTTAAATATCTTTTTCAAATGGAAGCATGAGATGCTGTTGGCTAGCAGTTTCTGTTGACTGCAAATGCTTATTTAGTTAGTAAATTCTAAAGAATTTCAAGCTAAAAGCAGCCACTGATACGGTTATTTCCTCCATGATATGGTAGTCATTCTTAAGGAAATATTCCTTCTTTCAATTACTTCAGGTCAGTAACTCAGTAGCAGTGATTGGGCAAAAAATTGTTACAAAAAATTAAATACATTTCCATGAAAATATAATTAAATAATAAATTGTAAAATAAAACCAATATAATGTGGGTTTTTTAATTTTTTTTATTTTTTGGATTTTTAATTACAGTTCTCGCCCCCACCCAGCCCACCCCTTCTTCCACAATCATATCCCTCCCCATTGTCCATGTCCATGAGTCATTTATACACGTTCCTTGACTAGACCCTTCCCTTACTTATCCCCCTGCTCTCCCTCCCCCTTCCCCCCTATTGACTGCTATTCTGCTCCCTGTCCTATTTAGTTCATTTGTTTGTGTTGTTCTTTAGTTTCCTGTATTAGGTGATATCATATGGTATTTTTCTTTCTTTGCCTGGCTTATTTCACTAAGCATAATTCTCTCTAGTTCCATCCATGTTGTCGCAAATGGCAGGAGTTCCTTCTTTCTTTCTGCTACATAGTATTCCATTGTGTAAATGTACCACAGTTTTTTGATCCACTCATCTACAGATGGGCACTTAGGCTGTTTCCAACACTTAGCTATTGTAAATAGTGCTGCTATGAACATAGGGGTGCATAAGTTCTTTTGAATTAGGGCTTTAGGATTTTTCGGGTATAGTCCTAGCAGTGGAATTGCTGGTTCAAAAGGCAGTTCCATTTTTAGTTTTTTGAGGTAATTCCATACTGTTTTCCATAGTGGCTGCACTAGTCTGCATTCCCACCAACAGTGCAGTAGGGTACCCATTTCTTCACATCCTTGCCAGCATTTGTTTGTTGATTTGTCGATGATGGTCATTTTGACAGCTATAAAGTGGTATCTCATTGTGGTTTTTATTTGCATCTCCCTGATGGCTAATGATGTTGAGCATTTTTCCATGTGTCTATGGACCTTCTGTATGTCTTCTTCGGAGAAGTGTTTGTTCAGGTCCTTTGCCCATTTTTTAATTGGGTTGTTTGTTTTCTTGATGTTGAGTCGTATAAGCTCTTTATATATTTTGGAGATCAGTCCCCTGTCTGTGATGTCATTGGCAAATATGTTTTCCCATATGGTTGGTTTCCTTTTCATCTTGCTGATGTTTTCTTTTGCTGAGCAGAAACTCTTAAGTTTGATGTAGTCCCATTTGTTTGTTTTTTCCTTTATTTCTCTTGCCTTAGGAGATGTATTTGTGAAGATATTGTTACGTGAGATATCTGAAATTTTCCTGCCTATATTTTTCTCTAGGACTTCTATGGTGTCATGACTTACATTTAAGTCTTTGATCCATCTTGAGTTTATTCTCGTGTGTGGTGTAAGTTGGTGGTCTAGTTTCATTTTTTTTGCAAGTCCCCATCCAGTTCTCCCAGCACCATTTGTTAAAGAGGCTCTTCTCACTCCATTTTATGTTCCTTCCTCCTTTATCAAATATTAGTTGACCATAGAGGCCTGGGTTTATTTCTGGACTCTCTATTCTGTTCCACTGATCTATATGTCTGTTCTTATGCCAGTACCGGACTGTTTTGATCACAGTGGCTTTGTAGTATTGTTTGATACCTGGTGTTGTGATTCCTCCTGCTGTGTTCTTCTGTCTCAAGATTGCTTTTGCTATTCGGGGTCTTTTTTGGTTCCATATGAATTTATGGAGTATTTGTTCTAGGTCTGTGAAATACGTCATTGGTATTTTAATAGGGATTGCATTGAATCTGTAAATTGCTTTGGGTAGTATGGCCATTTTGATGATGTTGATTCTTCCCATCCAAGAACATGGTATTTGCTTCCATTTATTTGTATCTTCCTTAATTTCTTTCTTCAATGTTATGTAATTTTCAGAGTACAGGTCTTTTATCTCTTTGGTTAAGTTTACTCCTTGGTACTTTATTTTTCTTGTTGCTATAGTAAATGGTATTTTCTTTTTTGTCTCTGTCTCTGCTATTTTATTGTTGGTGTACAGAAATGCCTTAGATTTCTGTATATTTATTTTGTACTCTGCTATTTTGCCAAATTCACTTATTATATCGGGTCGTTGGCAGCCGTCCGTCTCGAGAGACGATGGTATAGCTTCTTAAGAGTCTATCTGCACCGCCAAGAATGGTTGTGCAGTCCGACTCGGGAGTGACACGGTATCTGTCTCCTCCCGTGTTGAATCGACATCTTGCGATGATGCTGGAGTGTCCTCTCCAGTGAAGCTGAAGCTACAGAGCCTGGGCAGGGTGATATGGAGGGTCTACTGTTGCCCATGCAGCAGACCCCCCCTCTCTTCGCAGCTGAAGGGTCCAAGGGAAAGACGGAGTCAATACAGCTTGGCTTCAGGTGCGCCGCAGGAGTTGCCAGTGTTGACTACAACGTCAAACCGCCTTAGGGACTCCGGCTCCGGATTTTCTGTCGGGGTTTACTCCCTTAGCCTTTCCCCTGAAGAGGTATGCCGCAAGGCAGCGGAGGTTTTTTGGAGTCAGAGTTTTCCTTCTCTGTATATCGGGTAGTCTTTTAGTATTTATAGGGTTTTCTAGGTATACTATCATGTCATCTGCATATAATGATAGTTTTACCTCTTATTTCCCAATTTGGATGCCTTTTATTTCTTTTTCTTGTCTGGTTGCTGCAGCTAGGACTTCCAACACTATGTTGAATAGGAGTGGAGAGAGTGGACAGCCTTGTCTAGTTTCTGATTTCATGGGGGAATGCTTTCAGTTTTTGTCCATTGAGTATGATGTTGGCTTCAGGCTTCTCATATATAGCCTTAATAGTGTTAAGGTATGCTCCCTCTATTCCCATTTTGCCGAGTGTTTTCATCCATAAATGGGTGTTGTACTTCATCAAATGCTTTTTCTGCATCTATTGATATGATCATGTGATTTTTGTCTTTCATTTTGTTTAGGTGATGTATTATATTTATTGATTTGTGAATATTAAACCATCTTTGCATCCCTGGGATGAATCCCACTTGATCGTGATGTATGATCTTTCTAATGTGTTGCTGGATTCTGTTTGCCAATATTTTATTGACGATTTTAGCATCTATGTTTATCAGTGATATTCGCCTATAATTTTCTTTCATTGTTGTGTCTTGACGTGGCTTTGGGATTAGGGTAATACTGACTTCATAGAAAGAGTTTGGGATTTTTCCCTCTTCTTGGATTTTTTGGAATAGTTTGAGGAGGGTAGGAGTTAGTTCTTCCCTAAATGTTTTGTAAAATTCGCCTGTAAAGCCATCCGGCCTAGGGCTTCTGTGTGCAGGGAGATTTTTTATTACTGTTTCAATTTCCTTCTTTGTTATTGGTCTGTTGAGACTTTCCACTTCTTTTTGATTCAGATTTGGAAGGTTATATCGTTTCTAGAAATTTGTCCATTTCTTCTAGGTTGTCAAATCTCTTGCCATACAGTTGTTTGTAGTAACTTCTTACAATCGTTTGTATTTCTGTGGTATCGGTCATGATTTCTCCTCTTTCATTTCTGATTTTGTTTATTTGGGTCTTCTCTCTTTTTTTCCTTGATGAGCCTGGCTAGAGGCTTGTCAATTTTGTTTATTTTTTCGAAGAACCAGCTCCTAGTTTTGTTGATCTTTTGGATTGTTTGTTTAGTCTCTATGTCATTTAATTCTGCTCTGATTTTGATGATTTCCTTCCTTCTTTTTGCCCTAGACTTTGTTTGTTGTTGTTGTTCTAGTTCTTGTAGCTTTAGGGTTAGATTTTTTATTTGAGATTCTTCTATCCTTTTCAGATATGCCTGTATTGCTATGAACTTCCCTCTTAGGACTGCTTTTGCTGTGTCCCATAGGTTTTGGACTGTTGTATGTTCATTATCATTAGTTTCCAGAAATTTCTTGATTTCTTCTTTGATGTCATTGTTAACCCATTCATTATTTAATAGCATGTTATTCATTTTCCATGAGTTTGTGTGTCTTTAATTATTTTTCTGTGAGGTTGATTTCTAGTTTCAAGGCATTGTGGTCTGAAAAGATACTTGATATGATTTCAATTTTCTTGAATTTGTTGAGGCTTGTTTTGTGTCCTATCATGTGGTCTGTCTCTGAAAATGTCCCATGTGCATTTGAAAAGAATGTATATTTTGCTTCTTTGGGGTGGAAAGTTCTATATATATCAGTTAAGTTCATGTGGTTTAGTGTGTTGTTCAATGCCTGTATATTGTTGGTGTTTCTTTGCTTCGATGATCTGTCTATTGTTGATAATGGAGTGTTGAAGTCCTCTACTATGAGTGTGTTGTTGTTAATATCCTTCTTGTGGTGGTCTTCTAGTATTTGCTTTATGTATTTGGGTGCTCCTATGTTGGGTGCATATATGTTTATCAGTGTTATATCTTCTTGATGGATTGTTCCTTCAAGTATTATGAAATGTCCTTTTTTGTCTCTTTTTATTGCCCTTGCTTTGAAATCCGTTTTGTCTTATATGAGGACTGCTACCCCGGCCTTTTTTTCAGGTCCGTTTGCTTGGAATATTTTTTTATATCCATTTACTTTTAGTCTGTATAAATCTTTTGTTTTGAGGTGTGTTTCTTGTAGACAGCAAATATGTGGGTCCTGTTTTCTTATCCATTCCATTACCCTATGTCTTTTAATTGGAGCATTTAATCCATTTACATTTAAGGTTATTATTGACGTGTATTTATTCATTTCCCTTTGTACCTCTGTTCCTCTCCTTTTTTTTTTTTTTTTTTTTTTTCTTCTTTTTTCTTAGAACCTTCCCTTTAGCATTTCTTGCAATACTGGTTTGGTAGAGATGTATTCTTTTAGTCTTCCTTTGTCTGAGAAACTTCTTATTTCGCCTTCCATTTTGAATGAGAGCATTGGTGGGTAGAGTATTCTTGGTTGTAGGCCTTTGTTTTTCATTGCTCGGAATATTTTTGACCTTTCCCTTCTGCATTGCAGTGTTTCTGTTGAGAAATCGGTCAATAGCCTTCTCGGAGCTCCCTTGTATGTTATTTGCTGTTTTTTCTCTTGCTGCTTTCAGGATTCTCTCTTTGTTTTTGAATGTTGCCATTTTAATTATGATGTACCTGGGAGTGGGTTTTTGGGGGTTCCTCTTCATTGGAACTCCCTGTGCTTCCTGAACTTCTATAACTTTTTCTCTCATCAGGTTGGGAAAATTTTCTGTCACTATTTCTCCTATCAGTTTTTCTATTCCTTGTTCTTCTGATCCCTCTTTAATTCCAATTATTCTGATATTGATTTTCCTTATGCTATCCTGTAATTCCCTTATTTCTTCTTCGTACTTTTTCAATCTTTTTTCATTTTGCTGTATTGTCTGAGAATTTTTCTCTACATTATCTTCTAACTCACCAATCCAATCCTCTGCTTCATTTAGCTTGCTTTTGACTGATTCTACTGTGTTTTTCAGTTAAGAGATTGAATTCTTCATTTCTTCCTAGTTCTTGTTAGTAGTTTCTATGTCTTTTTTTATGCTGGTGTAGTTCTCTGCAAGTTCCCTGTAATTTTCTTGGAGCTGTTGGTAACTTCCTTGGAGGTTGTCTAGTTGTTTTTAAGGTTGTCGAGTATATTGAGCTTCTTCACCACAGTTGTTTTGAATTCCGTGTCTGACATTTGGGCTATGTCTATTCCATCTACCTCTCTTTCTGGGGATTCCTCTTTTCTTTTCATTGAGAAGTTGTTTCTGCTTCTTACCATGTTGGATTCTTCTTCTTTGTTTTTATTTTTGGGGTTTGTCTGCTTTGACTTCCAACCTTTGTGGTATGAGATTCTTTATAGGAGATCTTGGGGTTTCAGAGGTGCAATCTCTTTGATCTCCTGAGCCTGATGTCCTTGGGGTACCCTTTATGTCATTTGTTTCTGCTGTCTGGTTATATTTCAGATGCTCTTTGGTAGGATCTTCCTTCTGGCTAGTTGATTGAGAGTCACTCTATCCACTTTGTCTTGAGTTTTTTTGTGAAGATGCTGTTGAAAACAAACACACAGCCCAGGCAGGAGACCCATGCCCTCAAAAATATGCTGCACCCTCTATCCTGCTATCATCAGCCAATGAGCCAGTATTAATATAAATGTAGAGAGATTAGAGCTTTTGTACTATAGGAAGAATAGATAAGAGTTGTTTTTAGGGAGGAAAAATATGATTTTTTAGAGAGGGGATGATAGATTAATAATAGTTGAGATTATGCAAGACAGTAGGTAATATTTACATTGTATGCTAATAACAATAGAAGAAAAGGAGGGAAGAATGCAGAATATAGTAAGAAAGTGGGATTGTATAGTACTGGATTTATATAGTAGTTATATTCTATTTATTTAGAGTGAGAGGGAGGCTAAACTAGACACACAAACAAATAAACAACAATTAAAGAGAAAGGATGAGAGGGAGACATTGTATGAAACAGATTGGAGATATAGTTTGTTTGTTTTTTTTCTTCTTTCTCCTTCCCTCCCTTTAAGGAGGGAAAAAAAGAAAGAAAGAAATGTTTTTACTCAGTTCAGCCTTTGTGTGTCATCTTCTTTTTCTATGTCCACAGCTGGTCTATTGAGGCGGGTCAGAGGTTCCTGTTCCTTGCAGCAGTGGTGTGCGCCCGCGCCGCCACGGCGCGTTCCTTTGGCGCCTGTTGGAGCTATCTGGCGTGCCTTTTACCTGCATGCCCCTGTAGGCGCAAGGCGCCCTGAGAGCTAGTCTCAATCCCCCGGAGCTGAGCCGCACCCTGGGAGTTGGTCTCTCTTCCCTTGAGGTGGGGCCCCGGACACTTATGATGAACCAGAAGGCACAGTGGAAGTTGGGGATAGAAGGGTTTAAAACTTGGATATAGAGGGTTGACTAGAAGTCTCCAGAATTGAATGAAGATTAAAGAGGGAGGAGATGAGGATTAACCTAAGGCCAAGATCATCCTATGAGGAATGACGTAAAAATAGACAAGAGACATGATATTTAGCCCCATGGTCTTAAAGTCAGTTGTAAACTGGAAGCTGTGCCTGTTAAATGACAGGGAGTAATAGGTGTCCCAGGCTTCCTCCAGAGTTCTTTGGATAGAGAAGAGGTGTTCTGGGAAGCTTAGTCCTTTTCTCAGTGTTTGGCGATTCCCCCCTTGACCGCTGTTGATAGATTTGAAATCCTCTGAGTTATGATTGTTGAATGAATGTTTAACATTTTTAATGCCTAATAGAGCCAAGACCTGTTGTATTGGGCAGAAACCATTAAAAAAGTACAAGGGGACAATGGGTTGGTAAGTGTTCAGTAACAGGATACATAATTTTGAGAAGATCGAGAAAAATCTTCATGAAGAAGGGGGCTTAAGAAATGAACTTAAAGATTAGTTAGCATTTTCTCTGACTGGAGTTGGGAGATGGTTCTCACAGAGGATGAAAATGTAGAAAACGCATGGTACATATCTTGGGATCACTAAGCACTTGAGTTTAGGATACATGTGACAGTTGGAGGCTATATTTGGAGCTGGACAGAGTCTGAGGAAGTGATGATAATCAAAGGTTGGATTTTGAGAAAGGAAATAAATTGTCTCTTGGAAAGATTAATCTGTCAGTGCTGCGGTGGATGGATTGAGTGACTGACGGGATCAGCTTAGGTGAGAAAATTAAGATCTTGAATCAGGGCAGCCTTTCTGAGATGCAGAGAGGAAGACGCAGTGTTGCAAAGGCAGAATCTGAATGCTTACAGGGAAAATGATGGTCCTAATAAACCAAAAAGGTAATAGGTAGTTTAGTCAGGAAAGTTCTCTAATGACTAAAATGTTAAGTTTTAGACAAGTTAAATTAAAGGTGCTTTCAGAATCATTGCGATAAATGGAGGCCCAGCAGTAATTTAGTATATTAATACCTTCTCTCAGTTCTGTCTCTAATGTATTAATGATCTGATAATCATGTCTGTGGGCTGATGGGGTGCTTGAGAATAACAAACATGGAAAAATAAAAAGCTCAAATTTTCCCTTTTCTAACTTATGATGAATGCATACTATAGTATTCTTAGTATTATTGCTTTTCATGAAGATAATCAATCATTGTTTTTAAATAAATATTTGAGTCAAATATTAGATTTAATAATAATGAATACTATTTATTACTTAAATATTTAAGTATACTTAAAAGTTAAGTAAAATAAAACTTTAAAAATTAAGTAAAATATTAAGTAATACTTAAAATATTCAAATATATTGTCTTTTAATTATTTTGTTATTTATTAGTAATATGTAAAATGTATATACCTTGAACTATTGGTTAAGAATTACATTGATCTTAGAACTCCAAAACTCAGTAACTAGCAAACTCCTACTTCAACTATTTCTTGCTCAACAACAATAGAATTAAAGCTTATTATAACATAATGCTTGCATAAGTATAGCTTTATAAAAAATATATAAGCATACATAGAAAATCTTGAAGGGAATACTAAAAAATAATTGTTATTTTAGCCTTACAAGTCTTCTCTATAATATTTTATGTTTACAATAAAAGAAAAATGACTTTAAACTAGAAATTAGGCATTTTAAGTCAAAATAAATTTTAGCCATAGAATAAGGTTAGCAGTTCGTATATGTGATAGAAATGAATTCATCATGGGTGACATGGGTAAGACCCCACTCTTCCTCGATACCTTCCCTCAGAGACTGACAGCGTACAACAGTGACTCCTGACAGTCCTTTTGTGTAGGTTCTGTTGCCTCTCCCCTCTCACTCTTCATTCCTCTCCAACGGCCGTAACTGTGTGGCTCAACACCAACAGTCATGTCACAGAATCTCTGCTTTATTTTTAAACATTAATGGATAATATTTAACATGTAATAAAATGAAGGTAATGGAATGGAATGAAACGTATGTACTTCTGACAGTATCAATTTGTGCTTCTCTTTTTGTCCTATTTTCTTTAATTTTTTTTTCCCATTTTCCTTTTCATCTGTCCTCAAGTCTCAATCCCCCCAGTGTTTGGGGTAGCATATTTAATGTTGGGAGGATTAGTAAGAGCAACGTTCTCAATTTTTATTTCCACTTCAAACTCCAAATAATGCTGACAGAGTACTTTAATCAATTCAAAATCCATCATTACATGATTTTTTTTGTGTTTCACAAAGATTTATGTGGCTGTCTTATACCTCAAACAATAAATGTATTTGTGTTTTCAGGGAAATTTTGGTGAAGTATTTAAAGGTATATTAAAGGATAAAACTGCTGTTGCTGTTAAAACATGTAAAGAAGATCTTCCTCAGGAACTGAAAATAAAATTTTTACAAGAAGCCAAGTGAGTTCTTTAAAGTTATATAAGATATGTATGTATTTATAATATAAGCAGTTCACTGAAATGTAAGTTTGCAGTTAAATTTGCTGAGGTAGAAATAAGCACTTTCGGCATCCTAATAAGTAACCACTTAACACTATGTGGAAACACAAAGTTTCTGTTGTTGAGCTAAACTATAGATCAGTTAAGCAGTCACAGTCAAAAGAACTAGATGCTAAAAACCGGGGAGTAGTCTTCAAGTTTTTAAAAAATACTGCAATTTTTTTGCTTCTTTCACACATGTATATACATATATACATACATATGCAAAGTTGTGGTTTTCCTTAAAATAAAAAATTACTGTATTCTATATATAAAGAATATAATTTACATAAATATTTAAATATATAATTTCATCTCTTCTATCTTACATAGACATTATCACTGGATTCTTTTTTCCCATCTGTTAGTTTTCTTTTTCTAAGAATCTCAAATGTCCTATTATTAGCTAAAATTTAATGTTCCAGGTGGCTACTCCTGTATTGCAGTTAGTTAAAACAATTGTTAATGGTAACATCTAGTTTATACAACAAAACACAAAACAAATTGAAAGATGCTTTGGGCAGAGTGAGGATAGACAGGGTTGGGAGATGGATGGATAGATGGGAGAGGTGGAGAATACATGAATCTTCTATAGATTGTTGGTGTAAAGGGAGGGACGGGCAGGGTGTCTGTGTCACGGGGGATGTGTGTCTCCATCATTGCCTACAGTATAAAATTGAAGTCTTTATAAAGTCTCACAGAGAACAGAGGATGTGGGAATGAGAGAACTAAATACCATGACATGGAGCATTTTAATGTATATTTCTCCATTTATCTAAAAATGAGTATTGATAGAAATGGAATAAACTAGTGTGATGCATTATTAAATATTATCTGTAGAATAATGTTGAAAATCTGTTTCATGTATATTGCAATTCAGAAAAATATACTCTAATAAATTTAAAGGTGTGCTATTACAACTGAAATTCATAGGTCTATTATTTTACAGATATTCATAGATATTTTTATGGTACAAGTTTTATCCAACATTTTCAAAAATATTTAATATTTTTGCCTTCTAATTTCATTTTTTATTGCAAAATAGAGTTTACTTTCCTTTTCTAAAGTAAGATTGTTTTATTTTAAGAATGAATATTATATCCACAAAACTCTTGTGTCCTTTAATAGATGAGAAAGCTATATATTGAGATATTTAATATTACTGGAGTTCAGGCTGGCTATGCTGTAAAATTTCTTTACTAAGCAGTTTCAAACCTCAGAAATGGCATTTTTGATTAAAGTCAGACATTCTAAAACTAATTTTTAATTCCTTGTAGAAGTTGCAAACTCAAAGTTATTGTCAGAGTATTTCACTTATCTCTAGAATTCTTCCCAGTTTATCTTTTCATTTATAAACCATTCTGTATTTCCAGTTTAAAACATTTTTCTTAGAGCTATCTCTGCTGTAATTGTTCATGTACAGATGTATGTAAACTATTTTGTCTTTCTCCAAATAAAGTTATTTTTTTCATTCTCTTAGGAAAGAAAACTACATCTTTCAAATATTAAGTTAACTTTTACTATATCACCAGGATAATATGGATTAAAACTTCGTAATAGAAATCAGCAGGGTAGACAGGTGTCTGAGGGAATCTATTCTTTTAAGTCAAGCTTGGAGTCCTAAGAATGAGTATATGCTATTTTACAGTGCTTTGAAATTTTGCCTTATCCAAACTGTCTTCTTTGCTCCGTCTTAAGTTAAAACTGAAACTTTATGGCTCAGTTATTGTTTAACCATTTGCCAGCATTCTCAAAACTTTTGAGTGTTTATTATTTTGAAATTGATTTTGATCATCAAGAAAGTACTTATTACAAAATCTAATGAAGGGATTACCATATAGTATTTATAAACATGAATTGGATTCTTATTTTTAGGTATTTTGAATCAAGTGTGTACATAAACTAAATAAAACAAAGATGCTGTCCTTGCAGCTTACAGTTCACTAATACTTCTCAGCTATTCTTTAGGGAGGTCTGCATGTTTTGGAATAAGTAAGTTTTTGTAATTAGAATGGCTATTAGTCATTCAGAATGGATAATAGTTTTTAAGTGAATATTTAATTGAATTAAGTATAATTGATTCAGTTGTACCTATATCTTGTCAATATTTATAAAAATTTGCATATATCACATTTATCATAATTTGGGTTCATATTGAGATTATAAAAATTGAATTATATCGATTAAAGTGTCTTCTTATGTACACTATTTTTTATCATAAATTAATGCTTTATTATTTAAATAATAATTTTTACACTTTTTTTCTCATACAGAATTCTCAAGCAGTATGATCATCCCAACATTGTCAAGCTTATTGGAGTGTGCACACAGAGACAACCCATCTACATCATTATGGAGCTTATTCCAGGTAATCTCAGTAGAGCTTTCTTCATGAAATTTTGAGGTTCTGTTTCATTACTTTTATATGTTCAGCCTCTTTGATTTCTCCTTAAAGTTTCCAGGGTTTTTTGTTTAACATTTTCCTAATGACAAAGAGCTTGTACACATACACAATATTTTTATAGTCTATAATACTTTTCTATTTTTAGAAAATGTCAACCACCTCTTTTTAAAAAGAGAAAATAATATTATAGTAAAGTTACACATGGAATTTTGTTATATATAATGCTTATGTGAAAAAGGCTGCTTAGAAAAATAGCCTACTTTGTTTGATTTTATAACAATGATATAGTACTATTTTATACATAGTTAATTGTATATTATTTTCTAAGTATTGTATATTACCACACATACTCTTGTTTGGTGGTATATAATCCCATAGTGCTTTTGGTCACTTGTTAACTATGGACTAATTTTATATGTGAACAAAGGAGAAAAACTAATGTCTTGAAGTTTGTATATCTCGTGACTTTTTGCACCTCCATGTTTTTAGATTAACAATTTTTGACAACAAACAAGAATAACATCAAACTGATATAGTAAAATACATTTTAAATTTATTTTCATTATATATTTTCCTATGTAATAGGTAAAATTTAATTGTATAATATCAAATTTAAAGGATTTGCTTTGCTGATTTTAATGACTATTTACTCATTTTAAAAGAAGAAACATAAAGGAATATAAAAATATTTTAATGTGTGCACCTTATTGTACTGACAGGTGTATATACCTGTGAAACCATCACCACAGTTAAAATGATGACTTCATCTAATACCCCCAAATTTTTCTCTTGCTTCTTTTTGGTCCCTTCCTCATGCTATTCTCTACCCACTGTCCAGTCAACCACTGATTTGATTTTTGAAACTATGTATTAGTATTTCTTAGAATTTTATATAAATGGAATTATGCAGTCTGTACTCCTTTTTTATGATTCATTCATGTTGTAATGTATACCAAGAATTTATTCCTTTTTATTGCTGAGTATAATTCTTTCATGTGAATATACCACAGATTATCCATTTAGATGTCGATAGATTTTGGAATTGTTTTCTGTTTGGAACTACTACAACTGAGACTGATGTAAACATTCATGTACCAAGCCTGTGAATGGACTTGTGCTTTTGGTTTTCTAGGAAAAATACCTAGAAATAGAATCAATGGATCATATGGAATGTGCATGTTTAAGACACAGATTTGAAATCTCTAGTACTAAAACATCTATATTTCACATTCTCGTGTCATAAAAATTGAGCCAAAATATTAAGTTCAAGAATAATGGACTCATAATTTTATGACATTTTCAAATTAAGCCTTAGTAACAAACTCTTCCCATTCTCTACTTTTTTATTTTTCTGTCAGTATAGTCCTATGCACTCTTTCCCTTTGTTATCAATGAACACATCAGAATTTGTAAACATAAATCATCAAAATAGCATAAGTCCTTGTAAGAAATATTTCCACTACAAGATGAAAAGCTGATAAGCATATGGGTATTTTGTTTTTTTATGTATTTTAATCCAGGGATTTAACCCGTATGCAAGGCTGGTTTCAACATTTAAAAATCTATTAATGTAATCCATCACATCAACAAGGTAAAAAAGAAAAATCATGTGATCATATCAATTGATGCAGTAAAAGCATTTGACAAAATCTAACACTCATTCATGATTAAAAAAAAACAATTCTTAGTAAACTGGGAATGGGGGGAACCCTCTTCAACTATATATGTATATTCTATAGCTAACATCATAGTTAATGGTGGAAAACTCAAAGCTTTCCCAAAAGATCAGGAACAAGGCAAGGATGCTTCTCTCACCATTCTGTTTCAACATTGTACCGAAGTCCTAGCTAATTCAATAAGACAAGAAAAGGCAAAAAGAGGTATACTGACTAGGAAGGAAGAAATAAACTGTTTTTGTTCATAGAAGAAAGTTTGGCAGTTTCTTACAAAACTAAATTACTCATTAAATATACTCTCACATACAGTCTATTAATCACACTCTTTAGTATTTACCTGAACAAGTTGAAACCCACGTCCACAAAAAACTTGTATGTGGATATTTATAGCAGCTTTATTCATAATGCCAAAACATGGAAGCAAGTAAAATGTCTTATACTAGGTAAGTGGATGAATAATCTGTGGTACATCCAAACAATGGAATATTATTCATCACTAAAATGAAATAGGCCATGAAAAGTCATAGAGGAAACTTAAATGCATATTACAAAATGAACAAAGCCAATCTGAAAAGACTTCACAGTGTATGATTTCAACCATGGCATTCTGGAAAAGGGGGAACTATGGAGATAAAAGTTCTGTGGTTGCCAGGGATAAGGAGGGAGAGAGGGTTGAATAGGCAGAGCACAGAAGATTTTTAGAACAGTGAAAATGCTATATATGATGTAATAGTAGATAAATGTCATTTTACCTTTGTCCAAACCCATATCATGTACAACACCAAGAGTGGCCGCTAATATAAACTATAGATTTTGGGTAATAGTAAAGTGTCAATGTCGATTCATCGCTTGTAACAAGTGCACACTTCTGGTAGAGAATGTTGATAAATGGGGGAGGCTGTGCTGTGTGGGACAGAGGTTATATGGGAAATAGCTGTACCTTCATATTTTTGTAAACCAAAACTGCTCTCAACAAACCCTTAAAAAAATTTTAGAACAGAATAGAAGTGAGATACACTTGGATGCCTTTGAGAAAGTGTAGGATCTCTCTCCATCATTTCTCCATTCACTTAACTCCTGCCTCCCTCCCATTTCAGCATTCAATGACATATCTGTATGGTCAGTGAAAGGCTATAAAGGGTATTGATGGAGATCTGGAACTCCAGTAAGTGTTGGTGAAGATGTGAAAAAACCAGAGCCCTTAGCCACTTCGGACAGAGTTTCACATTTCTCAGAATGTTGTACATTTATCCATAAATTTTCTGTATAAACTAAAAGTTTTATCCTAGGTATTTACCCCCCAAAAATAACAAATCTCTCTCTATAGGAAAACTGTATGCAGATATTAATAGCACCATTATTTATAATAGCCTCAAGTGGAAACAACCAAAATGTCTATTAACTCATGAGTCGATAAACAATGTAGTATATTTATATAATAGATACTATTAAGCAATAAATGATCTAATAAATGCTACACTATAGATGAACCTCAAAAGCCTTAGGCTAATTAAGCAAGTCCAGTACACAGTATGTTGTATGATTCGATTTCTGTGAAATGCTGAGAAAAGACACCTATAGATAAAGCAGGTTTGTGGTTTTCTGAGCTGGGAGTTTAAATGGGGATTGACTATAAAAGCACGAGGGATCTTTCTGGAATAATGAAAATGTTCTCGACTGGATTATAGTCATGGTTGCACACCTCTGTAAACTTGTCAAAACTCATCAAATTTAAAAGTATGTAAACTGAGCTTCAATATAGCTCTTAAAGCCCCTGAGTGGCGTGGCTTAGTTTTTTGGGGTGTCATCTTGCAAAGTGAAAGGTCGCTGGATGATTCCGGGTAAGGGCACATGCCTAGGTTGCTGGTTCAGTCCCGGTCAGGACAGGTACGAGAGTTAACCTATTGATGTTTCTCACATCGAAGTTTCTTGCCCTCTGTTTCTCCATTCTTTCCCCTCCCTCTAAAAAGAAATCAAAAAATAAAAATGAATATATACATACAGCTTTTAGGGAAAAAAAAAGGCCTAAGCACCATGTAGTCTTGGCTGAAAGATTGACACAGCCATTTACAAGTTGTGTAATCTTGCTCACCTTACTTAACCCTTCTGTGCCTTAGTTTCCTCACCTGTAAAGTAAGAATAATTGAGTTGTTGTAAGGACTAATGTACTGTGATTGTATGTAAATACACATTATATCTATATATCTAAAGATATTTATATAAATATATACCTCTTAGAGTGCTTGATGCAGAACCATTTTACCTGTTCTCATAATCATCATTTTTTGTTTTGTGGTTGACTAAGAGAAAAAAGTAAAGTATTGAAATGCTATAATCCAGCAAGAACTTTAACAGACTCTGAACGTGCCCCTGTCCCTAACTCTAATTCTATCCCTTAATTTCTGTATCCAAGAATGACCTGAGAACAAATTGGGAAGTATAAAGTTTGTATTTAGTTCTTCCCATTCTGCCACCATTTGTGACTGCTTTGTTTGTATGTTTTAGTAATGGATTGGCCAAAAAGTTTGTTACTTTTTTTTCCATAAAATAAAGGACACATTTTTCATTTTCACCAATAACTTTATTGATTTGGATATTTTGAGTATGTTCGTTATCTCCTGCTATTGGCTTCTCGTGGGTAGAGGCCAGAGGTGCTGCTAAACATCTTTCAATGCATAAGACAGCCCCACAGCAAGAATAATTTGGCCAAAATGTCAGTAGTACCTAGAAACGTCACAAACCACTTTTGACATGTTCAATCAGTCACAGTACCTTCTCCACACTGCACAGATCCTTTTTTTGCTTTTCAGTTGCGTTTTACCTTTCTTATAATATGCGAAAAATGTTGTGTATTTTCTCCCATCTTCAATATTAAAATGGCTGCACAAAAATGCACCAATTTTGATGTTTTTTTTAATGCATGCTGCTATGACAGCTGTCACAATACAATCTAACAAAATTGTCATGAATAAAGTTAAAGACAACTAAGCACTACTAAAGCTATCAAATGGAAAAAATGTAATGGACCTTTTGACCAACCCAATATGTAGCCTTCAGGGGTCTTTCTTTCCGTATATATAGAACTAAAGTGGCTAGATTAAATGGCCTCTGAATTTTAGATCTAACCTATAATATTTTAGTTGTTAAAAGAATTTTTCTTAAGTTTGAAATATTTCATAACGAATGCTCAAACTACTCTAAAACAGTATTTTTTTGTCCTTTCCTCTTTTCATGGAAGGCATGATAGGGAAATAACCAGCTAGTTTTTATTCTTATATAAGTAGCAAATAATATACAATATTTTACAGTTACATTAAATTTTAAAGTTATCAAAGCACTTTAATTAACATTGTCACTTGTTCTACCAAATTGTATTTTTATTCCCATGTATAAATAAGCTAAATGAAGTATAGAGTTTAAAGTAACTTGTCAGAATCAGTTAAATAGCAAGTAGGAAATCGTACTGTTTTCTGTTATATCATTCAGATTGTAAGTGGGTCAGATATATAATCCTTTTATGTATTGAAAATATAAATGAAAATTCAGGCCACTGTCTATGCAAGGTACCCTATGGGCAAATACATGAATTTTTGTTCCATAATTTTTCAACCTGGTGCACAGATAAGTAAATAGCTATTGCAGTAAACAGAAAATTTTTTGTTTGAGTAACTTTTTTTCTCTATGGGGATCAAGCTATGGACAGTAGATTTAGAAAATTGGTAGGTTAGGACTTACGGCCAAGATGGAGGCTTAGACGGACACGCTAGGTCTCCCTCTACAACTAGAGAGGAATACAACTACTTCAAAACAAAGGATAACTAGAAATTCCAGAAAATAAAACTACACGGAAGCCCAACATATGAAGGTATAAACCAGCGGTGCCATTTGGGCAGGTAAGAGTTAAAGAGGGCAGTGCTGTTTGCAGTCGCACCTGGGACAGCGGCGGGGCGGCGAAAAATTCCGGCTGCAGTCAAGCCCCTGGCAGTGCGTGACCCCAGCGCTGGGGAAAGCAGCCACCGCATCGCCTTGAACAGTGAGGCCCAGGGGGGCGGGAGGACAGATCCCGGTCTCCTAGCTGAATAACTGTGTGAATCCATCTTGGACCCCCGCCCCCAAAGAAAGCACCACAGGGCTGCGAAATAGGTCGCGGACAGGCGCCGGTCGCTGACTTGTGACGCGTACACAGGCACTGCCCCCTACAGCCGGCCCAAGAAAACAAAACGCATCTGTCAAAATGTGGCAGACAACTATAGAAATCCCGGTGGCACAGCTCACCAGGCAACAGATAGAGAACCTGACAGATGAACAGATAAGAAACCTGTCAGAGGCTCAGTTCTGGGCCACTGTTATCAGGTGGCTTACAGAATTCACAAAAGAGCAGGAAAAAGATAAGAAAGAAGCGAAAAACATAACGAAAGGAACAAAACCACATACGAGACAGATGGTGAGGAAAAAAAATCCAGAGTTCATTTCAACAAACTGGAATATGGAGAAGGAACAAGCAGTCAACCAATGCAGAGAGAGGAAATGGGAAGCAACAATGAGAGGATCAGAAACCTCTGGGACAGCTATAAAAGGCCCAACATAAGAATCATTGGTTTGCCAGAGAGTGAGGAAGATGAACTAGAACTTGAAAAATTGAGTGAAAATATAACAAAGGAGAACTTCCCAGACTTGGGGAAGGGAATAGACTTGCAGGTCCAAGAAGCAAGGAGAGTTCCCAAGAGACTGGACCCAGGGAGAACTACTCCAAGACACATTATAATCAAAATGTCAAAAATTAAAGATAAAGAGAGAATCTTAAAAGCAGCAAGAGAGAAGAAAAGAATTATGTACAAAGGGGTCCCAATTAGACTATCAGCTGACTTCTCAAGGGAGACCCTGCAGGCAAGAAGGGACTGGCAAGAAATATTCAAAGTAATGAAAATCCAAAACCTACAACCACGAATACTCTATCCAAGGAAATTGTCATTCAGAATAGAAGGACAGAGAAAGTGTTTCCAGGACAAAATAAAACTGAAAGAGTTCATTAGATCCAAACCACTGTTATATGAGATGTTAAAGGGACTGGTTTAAAAAACAGAAGCTAGGGAGATGAAACAAAGGCAAACTAAACAGGCAACGAGAGTGGAAAAGGAACTGTGGGTACGGGAAGCATATTGGGGGGAGGTCAACAGGGAGGGGGAGTGGGGAGAGGGAGGGAGATGATATAGGAATTGGGGATCATGGTAGGAGGGAATGGAATAGACGGAGAGAGGTTGGGAGGAACTGTATGCACAACTAATGGACATAATCTAAAAAGGGGGGACAACTGGAGGGAGGGGGGCCACCGGGTGGAGGGGAGCAGAGGGAAGGGAAATTGGCACAAATGTAATATTTTAATCAATAAAACACATTAAATCAAAAAAAAAAAAAGAAAATTGGTAGGTTAAAAAAGCAAAATTCAATAACTGTTTAGTGTCTAATATGCAAGCCATTTCAAAAATGTATTATGCAAAGATTTAATATGCTCCTGTTCTTGTCAGATAACTGAGCCCTTTGGAATCATAATTCCGAAATCTATTTTAACCAGTAATGTTTCAGGAGATTATAAGCATTTGAGAATTCAAGTTTAGAGTGAATACTCCCCAGATGATCCTGTCTTCATTTGAATCACCTCTTGAATTATAAATACCTTATTTATTTACTACTTTGCTATGGGTTACTAGATAAGTAAAATCAAAGAAAAAGCAATACTAAATGGAACTAGGAAATACTAAAATAAAAACAAACAAAAACCTCTAATATGCTGAAAGAAGACCCCATTTTACTTTGCTAACAAGTTATGTATGACTTAGAAATTCAAATGAAGGAGATGATGAGTTGTTGTTTGTTTGTTTTTGTTTAAGTGACCAGCTTGACTTAAAGGAATATTTATGGTTCAGGCATCTGTCATTTGTTTTCAAATATGTGGTTAAATTAGGGCACCATAAGATACTCTGAGGAATAGGAGACTAAGCAATTTAACCTCTAAGTACAATGTTTCTGCAGATCCTGGGAAGAGGTGATTAATTTTAGCAAGCCTTAAAAAATGTCAATCTTCACTCTTTTTTTTTTTTTTTAATCTTAAGTATGTGTATAAAACTGTTGCCTTTTTAAAAAATTTTTTTGATTTGTTTATTGTTTTTCTATTACAGTTTGTCCCACTTTTTCTCCCATTGCTCCCCCTACCTAGCCCACCCCTTCTCCCACAGTCACTCGAGACTTGTACAATAACTGCCTCTTTCTTTCTGACCTGAATGTTTTCTTTGAGTTTAGAACTTCCTGGAACCAATTGCATGTTATATTATCTGGTACATTCCTCAGTTCACAGATGCATGCCTCAAACTTACCTTAATTTTAAAATGATTTATGGCTTTGGAACTTTTAGAATTATTGAATAATTTTACCAGGTTTTAGCTATCATCAAAATATATCTCATTATTAAAACATGCTTTAGAAAGAAGAATTGAGATCATATAGTTTATATTGTCTAGAGATTTTAGCTTAGAATCTGGATATGATTAGTAATATTGTTCTCATAAATATCTCAACTTTGAGTAGACATCTTTTCATTGTTAGAATTCCTTTTATATATTTCCATTTTTAATTCCTATAGGAAATTTCACTAATTCTTGTCAGTAGGTTAAATTATTTTTTAAAATAAACATTCTGTACCTCCAATTCTTTGTGAAATTTTATATTTTTATGATTTTAACAAAATCATTTCAGCTCTATGACATTATAGCAATAGGAGGTTATTAAAGTAGTTATTGGAAGTGACTGTTCCTATTCCTTTGATAACAAACTCCTAGTGTTTTGGCTCTGGATACTTGCCTTGCATGTGTTTCACTCATCATGAATGCAGAAAAGGGTAAATCGTGCCAACAAAAAATTAAGGAACGTGGCACCTTGGCTTACATAGATTTAACCCATCACCAATTGTATAATAATATCACTTCACAGCAGTAATAAATGTTGAATTCAAGAGAAAGGATAACATAGTAATTCTCAAATTGATATTTTATACCAAAAATAATATGTCAGCTCCATGGCTGGATATTTTATTTTGCAAATAAATTATTAAAGAAGAACCTAATTTTGTAGAGTTCATTTATTACTTAACGCTTTTTGGAGATGTTTATATAATACACTTTTAAAACAAATTAGATATGAGTCTCAAAGAGTATATAATTATAAAAGAGCACATTGTGTATTTCGCTTTTGGAGAATGAGTAACTTTTTAATATATTAACTGATGTTACAATATCTAAACTTAGACATTGATCTTTACTTTGTGGTTCAATTATATTACAATAATGAAAAACACATCTTATATCACAGAAAATAGATTTCCATATAATTAAAATATTTCCAAAACAACTTTCAAAAGGAATGGCAACTTTAAATGGATATTTCTTTCTCAGCCAAATGATGTGTTGGGTTCCCATAATGTTTCATTTGCTGCCTAATATCCCAAAACAAATGCAGATGGAATAATTTAAATGACCTTTTTTCCAGACTGTAAGAAACTAATATCGTTTGAAATTATTTATTTTATTTATTTTACATGTTACGTAAATTGACAACATTGTGGTATCCTGCACATGTGGCATTAGCTTTTTTTTATTGCTTTCAGGTAAACTACTCCCTTTTACTAGTACATATTCTTTCCCAAAGGTTGAGCTAAGGCTAAAAACATTAATCCAGAAAAGGATATTAGAAGTGAAACCTAAAATATGACAATTCTTTATTACCTCTTTGACTTGAGTGGTTTTAAAGAAGTGCCTAGGGATTCTTTTGTCTATCAATGAATAAATGTTGATGTAACAAGTATGTTTACATGGTACATTTAAGTCATAGACACACTGTGTATATCTGACCAATATTACTCATATGTTTTTTATATACTGAGCATCTCGTGACACGCACACCTGACTACTTCCAGCCAGGAGGCAGATATCCTGGCGAGCAGGACAAAATAGGCTCTGAACCATAGCCTTGCTCTTAGATCCTGTTTTTAAAATGACTGTATGGTAAATGAAGTTTCTTAGTAATTGAAAGGGAAGTGTAGGAGTTAGGAACACATAGGCGTCCTTCCACAAGAAAAAGTAGATCTTAAAGTACTGATTGGTTTTACTATTGTTTTGTTAGGTTATCATTTTAAAGTTTTGTTACTGTACATGAAAGTCTTAAAATACTCAGAGATTAAGTTTAAAGTAATATTTTAAATGATAAGAAAATTTGCATTATTTTTGAAAGCCTACTTATATTTGATGCAAATGTTAGAAGTGTGAATAGGGGTAGTAAAACTGGTGAATTCAACTGAAATAAAAAATAAAATTGTACGTGTATTGTCATTTCTGCAAATAAATGGGTTTTTCTCCATAACCTAGTCAATGTATATGAATTTAATAGTGCCTATTCATATGAGATTTTCATATTATCATAATTATAAGGAAAACAGTTATTTAATTTAAAGTGAGAAGCACAAACTATTTTTCCAAGGTTAAGAGCCAACAGAAAATTGATTGAATAAAATTTCTTTACGGCCTGCGAGCCCAGTGTCGCTGGTTCGATTCCCAGCTAGGCCACATTACTAGGTTGCACGTCAGGTCCCCAGCTGGGGGCGCAAGTGAGAGGCAACCACACAGAGATGTTTCTCTCCCTCTCTTTCTCCTTTCCCCTCTCTCTAAAAATAAAATAAGTGAGCAAACAAACAGAAATAAATTATATTTAAAAAATTTCTTTAAAAATATTTATTTTATTATGACAAAAGTTGAAAAGTAAATATGTTAGGTATTTTCTGTTTGCATTGAAGTGAACCAATAGTCGGAGTATTTTTGTAGAAACCAAATACATCTCTTTTTAGCATTAGCCAAAGATATTACAGTGCTACCCTTACTTTCTTTTGTGAATTTTATTCCTTTATAGCTGTAGTTATTCTGAGTATTCAGAAATAATAGCCAGACAAAGTCTGGGCGCTTTAAATTTGTGGAAGAAATGAAAACCTTATGATCTGTATTTGAGAAGGTATATCGCTTTATTCATAGATATCAGTATTCTTTAAATTGAATTTTATTTAAAAACTATTTAAGGCTAGATGTTCCTTTAGGCTATTTATTCATTTATTCAACAGTTACTGGATGCCTACTATGTACTAAAGGTTCAGCAGTGAAGAAAACAAACCATAGTCACCATAAAAAGCAAAGATTTTTGCTCTCATGAAGCTTACATCCTAGTGGAGGATGAAATATGTTAACTATATAAGAAAAATGTATGTTAAATGTTATTAAGACAATAAAGCATAGAGGGAAGGAGATAGCAATTGTTGGGATGGGTGGAGTCTGAAAGTCTTGCTGGCCAGGGAAGGCTTCTGAGGCTAGGACGCTTGAGGCCTGATGAAAGTGAGGGAAAAAGCTGTCAGGAGGATGAGCTTTCCAGACTTAATGGGGTTGCAGCAAGACAACGTGGATGAAGTAAGGGTAAGAGGAGAGCAGCAGGTCATGTGAGAGAGAGAATGGGGTTAAAATCATACAAAGCTTTGTAGATCTTAGCAACAATCTATTTCAATTTAAAGAGTCATCTTGTGGTGATTACCCTAACCTAAGCATGCTAGCTTCTTGCTGTCCTTACCAGCTTTCAAGGGTAAAAAAGAAATGTAAACAGAACTTCACATTTATGAAAAATATCATGGAAAATACTGAATAAGTTTTAGGTCCTTCACACCTTCTTAGGCTGTTTTTTGTTAAATCCAGTAAATGGGAATGTATTTATCTTGGCCTTCTCATCCTTCTCCTTCATCAATTTGAATACACTTTTAAGGATGAAATCATTCTTCTACTTGTTAAATGTTCATTTTATGATGAGCCAAATTAATTTCTTCTGTAAATCCATTATGCAATTTTTCTTTTCTCATTTCTTCACTAGTTTTTGGTCTCTCTTCTCATTTAGATACTCTTTATTTCCCTTTCTAGGTTTTCAGAAACTATGTAACATAAAACATTTCCACAAATTAATTTTGAGGCATTGTACTTTATATCAAGGATGGTATAGCCTCTTGTCATTGAAAATGTGAAAATAATGTTAGAAACTGTCATTATCACAAGATTTTGAGTATGTTGAACTTTCCTGTTCTGTATTTGCCTTCATTTGTTCTTCTCGGTAAAACCGAAGTAGATTGTCATTGGTATTTATTTATGGGCATGAATTTCAATTCCAGCAAGAATATGATACAGCTGTGCCTGAAATTGAGAGCCTAATAAGTCCACCTAGAAAATGTAACCTTTGCTAGAAAATATAAATTTGCCTAAAATCTTCTGTGTCAAAATGAGAAAAAAGTATCAGATTTGACAATATCTGCATTCAATGCGAAAGGCTTTATATAGCATATTAAAAGATTAAAGTAGTGACTTTACATAGCATCTTAAATAATTTTGTATCTTAAGAGATTACATATAGTAAATATTTTCAGCAACTGGTTTTTTAAGACACTGGTTTTTGGGTTTTTTTTTTTTTCTTATTGTTTGGTAGTATTGAGAGCTTTTTCAAGACCTTTCATAAAGACTTAAAAATAATTTTATCTTCTAAGAAGATATTTGCTGCTAGCAAGTGGTTGAAGCTCTATATTTTATACCATGGCTATTAAAATTAAGAAAGAAATTTTTTCTATAGTTAACATCAATCATTTGTTGAATAGGAGAAAAGACTCAAGTACTTGTCTTTTTGCAGCTTTTTCCATTTAAAAAGTTGCTTTCTAAAAATAATACATAATATATGAAAAATTAATAATATGTCATTAGATTATCTATTTTTAAGAGTCAAGTCTTCCATTTTTTAAAAGTGGAATTTCTAAATTAGGCTGAATTTGAAGCAGCTTTATTATTCTTTTACAGGTGTTTCAAACCAGTCAGTTTTGATAAAAATTAAGTCCCCAAATTGACAGTTTAAATTGCAAATACATATATCACCCTGTAGTTATGAGACTTTGAAACTTAGAAATATACGTGTTTTTCTTTAAGACTTTCCATTCTTTAAAAAGCTGTTGTGACATTTGGATTAATTACTTTATTTGATAAATACTATCATACACCATATACATTGGTGAAAAATATATCCACGATCTCTTCCCTCACTGAATTCAGTGTAGCAGGAGAGACATGTATTTAACACTACCTGTAAATAAATTTATTGTAAACTTTGCTATAAAAAGAGTTTTTCTGAGAGATGGCAAGAGGTAGCACCTAGTTTATTTTAGAGGCCTTAGAAAACAACTCTTAAGTGGTGACATTTGTATTAGGACCAAAAGAAAAAAAAACAATCTACCTTTGTAAAGGGCTAGGGAGAAGCACAGAAAACAGCAGGTTCAAAAGCTATGGGTAGAAATTGCTTTTGTATTTGAGGAACAATAGGAACGTTAGAATGACTGAGGCATACTGAGCCTGCAGGATACAGTAGTTCCTCTCTATATAGTGGTTCACTTATCACGATCTTCACTGTATCGCGGGATTTTAAAAAATATTATATTTAATTATTTATCGTGGATTTTTCACTATATCATGGGATTTTGCAGTACTGTATACGTATGTTAAAGTTACGTAGGTTTAAGAGTTTAGAATATGGGAGATCAAAGATGGCAGAGGAGTAAGTGGAAGCTACACTAACCTCCTCCCACAACCAGTCTGGATTTACAACTTAATTCTGGAGAAATCATCTGGAATAACCAACCAAACACTAGCTGGAGAGAAGTCATATAACCACGGAGAGAAAGAAAAGGCTGCTACATCACAACGTGACCATTAGGGAGTGCAGAGACATGGAAAAGCTGACTGGGCTCCCATGGGTGGCATCTGAAGGTCGACTGAGAAACAGCTCAGCAGCCGGGGGTTCCCCCTGAGAAGGGCAGGGTCTAAACCCCCAGCTGAGCTTCCCAGCCTACAGCAACAGAGTGGAAAGTAAAATAGTATCAGCTGTGAAAAGCGAAAATCCACAGGGTTTCTTCCTAGCCAGAGAGAAACAGCGGGAGAAAAAGAGCTCTTAAGTGGATCACATACGAAAATATTTTGGCCCCCACTTACCGTAGGCTCAAGCAGAGGGAAGGCAGAGAGGACTGTAGATGCTTGCGGAGAGTTTGGTGTGGTGGCTTTGAGGGGAGAACTAGGGGAGCAGCCAACCGTGTCCCAGTGCTGACTCATCCCCAGTTATGCAGGCAGGCCATTCCCCTCCAAGTGGTGTCAACCTGGGGGGAAGCAAAAGCCCTGCCTACAGGAATTAAGCTGCCTCACCCATGGTCCTTAAGCCTGATGGCTAATCACAGATTGAATAGATTAACAACTAAAGAAGTCAGACAAAGGCAGTAGATCCCTGGAAGTCTCCAACAGGCTGCCTAGGCCCAGACTGGTACAGGATCTGACACCACAAGGGGCAGATCCAGGAAGTGCAGATCATTCTAAGAAGCACCAACAAACAATAGGAGTCACAAAAATGGGGAGACAGAGAAATAACCCCCCCATCGAAAGGAAAGGTAGAATCCCCAGAAAGAGTTCTAAATGAAATAGAGGGGAGCCAACTATCAGATATGGAATTGAAAGCATGGATTATGGAGAAGCTCAATGAGCTCAGTGGAAACTACAAAGAACTGCAGGGAAACTACAAGGAACTCCAGAAAAACTACAAGGAACTTAGTGAGAATTACACCAGCACGAAAAAGGACATTGAAGCTATCAATAAGAGCCAGGAAGAAATGAAGAATACGATCCCTGAATTGAAGAACACAGTAGAAGGAATTAAAAGCAGGCTAGAGGAAGCAGAAGATCGGATCAGCGAGCTGGAGGACAACGTACACAAAAACTCCCAGACAGTGCAACAAAATGAAAAAAGACTGAACAAGACTGAAGAGGTTCTAAGACAGCTGCAGGACAACATGAAACGTAATATCCATATCATAGAAATTCCAGGAGAAGAAGAAGAGCAAGGGATAGAAAACTTCTTTGAAAAACTAATGAAAAAAAAACGTCCCTAACATGAGGAGAGAAAGAGTCACACAAGTCCAGGAAGCACAAAGGGTCTCAATGAAGATGAACTCCAACAGGCCCACTTCAAGACACATCATAATTAAATGCCAACATTCAAAAACAAAGAGAGAATCCTAAAAGCAGCAAGAGAGAAACAGCTAATAGCATACAAGGGAGCTCCAATAAGGCTATCATCTGATTTCTCAGCAGAAGCACTACAAGCCAGAAGGGAATGGCAAAAAATATTCCAAGCAATAAAAAACAAAGGCCTACAACCGAAAATACTCTACCCAGCAAGACTCTCATTCAAAATGGAAGGTGAAATAAGGAGTTTCCAAAACAAAAGAAAGCTAAAAGAATACATCTCCACCAAACAAGCACTGCAAGAGATGCTAAAGGGTCGGCTTTAAGAAGATGAAGAAACAGAAAGAAACAGAACAGCACTATTTACAATAGCCAAGTGCTGGAAACAACCTAAGCACCCATCTGTAGATGAGTGGATCAAAAAACGGTGGTACATTTATACAATGGAGTACTATATAGCAGGAAGAAAGAAGGAACTTCTACCATTTGCAACTACATGGATGGAACTAGAGAGAATTATGCTTAGCGAAATAAACCAGGCAACAAAAGAAAAATACCTTATGCTATCACCTATTACAGGAAACTAATGAACAACACAAACAAATGAGCAAAATAGAACCAGAGGTATGTAAACAAGGAGCAGAGTAACAGTAACAAGGGGGGAGGCGGGAGAGAGAGATGGGGGTAAGAAGGGGAAGGGTCTAGTCAAAAAACATGTATAAATGACCCACAGACATGGACAACTGAGTGGGGACTGAATGTGGGAGAAGGGGGGGACAGGATGAAGGGAAGCAAGAGGGGGAAAAAAGTGGGACAACTGTAATGGAAAAACAAACAAAAAAAATTTTAGTGGGGGAAAAATGAAAATATAAAGAATGGAAATGCCAGTTCAGTGAATATTAGAAAGACAAGGATTTTCCTTCACACTGTATATTTTTCTCGCTATATGATCCCTCCAGAGTTTGGCATTCTAAAGATGTAAGTAATGACATAAGTTTCTTTGCATAAAACTAATAAGACCAGTTGTTAATAGAGGCTTTTTTGACCAAGAAGTTGACTGGAATGTCATGCCTAAATGAGACATGCTTGGGTTCTGGTTGTTACCAAAAAGCCCTGAGGAACTGGGAATGACTTTCAAAGGTAATAAAAGCCCACGAGATAAAAGGCCTGGTACCGTGGTTGGTTGTGCAGTCCACAGCAATCTTTCCAGGGAAGGAATGAAGGTTGTTTTCCTGAAAGATGGCTAGAAGGGACCTTAAGGCACAATGGAAAACCTGAAGGACTTGGAAAAGACAGGTATGTACAGGCAAGGCTGAATGACATGTATGTGGCTCAGCTTCTGTGCCCTGAAGGGCAGACTGAAGGTCACCCTAAATGTTCCTTGGGTAAGTTCCAGCAAAGCAGAACTAAAAATCATAAGTGATCATTTTCTGCTCTTGTTGTGTTTATGCAAATGAACAGGATAAATTAAAAATGAATTTAATGCAGTCCCTTTAATGACAAGGAGGGTAATCTTAGAAAAATCATTATTCAAGGAAAATCACAATGATCGGTGGCAGATTATAAAGTAGTGCAGCTAACGTCTTTAAAGTTTCCTTTCATTTAAAATATGTTTTCATTTGAAAGTTAAACTATGTCTGTGGCATTATCAAAGATGTTTAGTTTACAGGCAAGAAGAATGTCAAATGCCTTGCAATTGGATGTCTTTTCAATAAGACAGTCTTACAGATTTAGAGACTTGTTTGTGGGTTATGTTACAGAAATTAACATGTGTTTTCTGTTTTCAAAGGGCATAACCTCTGATCTCATTACCTGAGTGATTGTCTGTACATATAGGCCTCACTTAATCCTGTCTGCATTGCTGCCTCCCAAGACTCAATGGTTTGGCTGAACTAAGTCACTGGGTTGGTGAAGAATGGGGTGGTCTGTGGGCTTCACTTTAAAACTGGTTTCTCTTTTTTATCCTAATGGCTTGGACCAAAAGGGCCTAGAGGTCTGAGAGGGGGGAAACATAAAATATTTCCCTCAGCCCAAACTAAGTATAATGGGCGAAAGGGTTTTTGGACAGGTGGGATGTGCCTGGCACACCTTCCTCGAAGGAAGCCCTTTTTTTCCCTAATGTGGGACATTGAAAGATTGATCCCATCCTTTTGTCATCTAGTGGTTGTGGATTGAATGATGTCTTTTAACCCTGTTGCCAAATCTGTTACCCCCAGAATACAACAAGGATGCCAGCCTGTTAAACCAAACATGCTGTTGTCCAGGGACAGCCAACTGACCTGGAGTCTGCACGATCCTTCCCCATGTGGGAAGGCCACCCTGCCCTCCACACCCTCACTCCTATTAGGGATTTCTGGACCCAAGGGTAGGTAGGACGATGACCATGTCCAGCTTGAAGCAGCTAGAGGAGCATGAGACCTTCACCCATTGTCCTTTATAAGATTATAAAGGGTTTTAATATATGAGAGGGAGGGATTGTTATTTTTTATTGTTAAAATTATTAATCATTTATTTTTTACAAAAAGAATAATATATGAAAGGGTGAAGCGGGAGAGCTTGTATGTACGACCCATGGGCATGGACTTGGGGGGGATTTCTGGGGGAAGGGGGTGCTGGGTGGAGGGGAGCAAAGGGGGAAAATTGGAACTATTGTAACTATAATCAATAAAATATACTTTAAAAAGTTTAGAATATGTTTAAGAACACAAGTAGTGTTTATAAATGTATGGAAAAGGTTAATAAGGGAGTGGCAAAGATTAATAAGGGACTGGAAATGGTTTATAAGTGTGTGGGAAAGGTTTATAAAGCCTTAAAATATATATAAATACTAAATTAAATGTAAGGTTACTACTTCAGGGATTTTCACCTATCATTTTTTTGTTTTTGTTTTTAATGTTACTTTCAAAGAATGCATAGGAAACACAATGAAAAATCGTCCCAGGCCCTCATTCTTTTTGCAGTTCTTGGAGCAGCAGCTCTTAACTAGTTTATTGTGGAGTTATGTTTGTTTAATTTTGGTTTTATTCTTTCAGAGATTTTCTTTGCAAGTCAAAACATATATGAATATATATCTTATTTTTTAACACAAATGATAACTTTTCTCTGTATTTTAAAAAATATTTTAAAAATGTTAATTAAGAGTTGATGAACAATATTATATTAGTTTTGGTGTACAGTCCAGCAATTAGAAATTTATATAACTTACAATGTGATCACCCCAATAAATTTGTTACCTATTTGGTAATTAATACATAGATATTACAGTATTACTGACTCTATTTCCTGTGCTGCACTTTGCACCCCTGTGACTATTTTGTGACTACTAATTTGTGCTTCCTAATCCATTCCTCTTTTTACCCAGTGCCCCTCATCCACCTCCCTTTTGAGGACTGTCAAATTGTTCTCTGTTTTGTTTCATTTCTTCTTTAATTGTTAATATAAGTGAAAACATATAGTACTTTCCTTTTTTTTTTGTCTGATTTATTTCACTCAATACAATACCCTCTAGGTTCATCCATATTGTTGCAAATGGCAAGATTTCATTCTTTTTTTTTTTTTAATGGCTGAGTAATATTTCATTGCATATATGTACCACAGCTTTTTTTGCACTCATCTTTTTGCACTCATCATTGATGGGCACTTAAGTTGCTTCCATATCTTGGCTATTGTACATAATACTGCAATGAACATAAGGGATGTATATGTTTTTTCAAATTATTATTTTGCATTTCTTCAGCTAAATACCCAGAGTTGAAATTGCTGAGTCCTTCTTTGTCTCTTGTTATACCCTTTATTTTAAATTCTATTTTGTCTGGTATAATTATTGCTAGTCGAGTTTTTTAAATTTCCATTTTCATGAGCTGCCTTTTTCTATCTCTTTAACTTTAGTCTTTGTGTGTCTTTCAATCTAAGGTTAGTCTCTTGTAGTCTGCATATGTATGGGTCTTATTTTCCTACCCATTCAGCCACCCTGTGTCTTTTGATTGTAACTTTAATCCATTTGCATTTAAAGTAATTGTTGAGAGATATGTAGTTATTGCCATTGTATTATATTTTAGATCGTTTTTATTTTTTCTTCTTAAATCCTTTAATATTTCTTGTAATTCTGATCTGGTGATGAGGAACTCGTTTAGTGTTTTATTGTCTGGGAAGCTGTTTATGTTTGCTGGGTAAAGTGATCTTGGTTGTAGGTCCTTGCTTTTCAAAACTTTGAATATTTTATGCCAATCCCTTCTTGCCTACAAAGTTTCTGTTGAGATATCAGCTGAGAGTTTTGTGGGAGCTCTCTTATAGGTAACAAGTTGCTCTTCTGTTGCTTCTTTTAAGAGTTTCTTTATGTCTTTAACCTTCAGCATATTAAGTATGATGTGTCTTGGTGTGGGCTTCTTTGGGCTTATTTTGTTTGGGACACTCTGTGCATTCTTGACTTGGATGTCTATTTCCTTCACCAAGTTAAAGAAGTTTTCTGTTATTTTTTTCAATTCCTTGCTCGCTTTCTCTTCTTCTTCACATATTCCCATGATGTGAGTGTTGGTACACTTGATGTTGTCCCAGATGTCCCTTAAACTATCCTCATGTTTTTGGATTCTTTTTGCTGTTTTTACTGGGTGTTTTTTGCTACCTTATCTTCCAAACCCATGATTTGATTCTCTGCTTTCTAATCTACTTTTGATTTCTTTTTTAGTGTATTATTCATCTCAGTTATTGTATTAGTTATTTCCCATTGGTCCTTTTTAATGTTTTTTTTTATCTCCAGTTTCATTTTTTTCTATCTCTTTGTTGGTGGAAATCAAGTCTCTGGGTAGGGGCTTTATGTCCCCCTGTCCAGGTGTCCTGTGACTCAGTTAAGCAAGCTGGACTTGCTAACACTGGCAGCTGCAAGCTAGCTGCAAGCTGTTTCAGGCCACTGAGCTATGGTATTCTGAGAACAAAGGGACTTTGCTGAGTACTCCATTACTCCCTTGTCCTATCATCTTGTTTCGTACTTAGCCTTAAGGACTTACAGTTTTGTTTTGTACTTAAGTGATTAGTGTTTGAACCCAGGTATCCTGTTTTCCCTGTAAGCATAGGATGTGTATCCTGTAATTGCCACCCTCAGATTTCAATAAAAGGAAGGTGCTTGCTCTTCTCAGTGCTGATCTTGCCTGAGCATGCAGCAGCCCCCCGTTCGTCCCATTCTGTCTGCTGGAATTACTTCCGCGCCCTCGGCCACAAAGTACTATAACACTCTTTGTTGAAGTTCTCATCGAGTTGATCTGTTCTTCACCTAAGTTCATTGAACCTTTTTATAACCAGTGTTTTGACCTCGCTTCAGCAGGGCTCTGGTGCCCACTGAGTCTGCCTCTTGTAGTTGCTGTTCATGCAGGTAGTTGGTACTCTGGTGTGGTCTGAAACTGTCCATTGGGTATGCTGGCTCTTGGGCCTCTGTCTGTACCTTGCCCAGGGCCATCCAACATGAGTTATTAAGCCATTTGCAAATGGTTGCTACTTATACTAGGCTTAGTGGTGCCCGAGGGAGGCCAACCTGAGAACCATGGATCAGCTGCTGGGCTTGGGGCTGCTTATCAAGAGATAAAGAGCATGCTGAGGCCAGATGTTGATTGTTTGGTGTTTGTGGACCTCAGAGATCTTAGGAAAGTCCCCAGCATGAACCAAGATGGACCTTTTTTATGGGAGCACCCACTGGAAACTCATTGTGTGGGCCTGCAAATTGGGTGGGGTGGGGTCTCTGGGAATCACCAGGGCAGAGCAAACGGTATGATTCAGGTTAATGGGGACTCAGATATGGCACCTGCCTGCACCTGCAAGGGTAGGGCTCAGCACAGGAATAGTGTTGTCTCCCAGCACTTCTGTCATGGAGAATGCTGCCCCTCTAGTCAGATAGTTCATTTCCTCCCCATACATATCTAGTGCCTTTTGAGCTGTTTCCCTAGCACTAGAGCTGTGAGTGAGTGAGTATGAGTAAGTCCATGCACAGGCCCTTGAGGAGAAATGCCTGGGACTCCAGAAGACCCTTATGTCACTCAGATTCATCCTGTGCTGGTTTTCACAGCTGGAAGTTATGGGGACTTTGCCTCCCTGCATTGGAACCCTGGTCTGGGGAGCCTGGGCTTGGGCTGGGTGTCCTCACTCCTCAGGGGGCACCTCCATGGCTGATATTCTTCCTGATTTTTTTAAAAAATAATTTATTTATTTGTTTCTTGTTTATTTATTTTATTTTTAGAGAGAGGGGAAAGGAGAAAGAGAGGGAGCGAAACATCACTGTGTGGTTGCCTCTCATTCCCACCCCCAACTGGGGACCTGACGTGCAACCTAGTCATGTGCCCTGACTGGGAATCGAACCAGTGACACTTGGTTCACTGGTCGATGCTCAATCCACTGAGCCACAGCGGCCAGGGCTCTTCCTGATTTTTAACTGCTACATATGGTTATGGAACCAGCCCATTCCGTGTGTCTGCCCCTTCTACCAGTCTGGCTTTTTCTATATATCCTTAGTTATAGGACTTCTGTTCAGCTAGAGTTCAGGCAGTTCTCAATGGTGGTTGCTCTGTAGCTTAGTTGTAATTTTGATAGGGTCATGGAGCATTTGTGTATCACATCTACCTACGCTGCTCTCTTGATCAGAAGCTCCCTGTGTTTTGACTTGACAGAATATCTTGGAGATTTTTTCCATCAGTGTATATAGATTTATTTTATTTTATGAGTTACATAGCATTTATTTTTGCCCTGCTGGGTATAACCTTTTCTAGTCATCTGCTGTCATGAAGAGTACTTCAGGAAAAAGTGTTGTGTGTGTTTGTGGTCACTCTCTTATAGAAATAGATATATTATAGGAAAGATTCGTGAATATTTCCCAGTCTTTAGATCTCTGGACCAATAGTTCAAGCAGCATTATATCTGAACTCAAAAGAGTTTTTTCTAGAAAAGAAGCAGGTTCCCTGTGAAGCTT
Organism: Furipterus horrens; assembly: GCF_987537825.1. Lineage (NCBI taxonomy): Eukaryota > Metazoa > Chordata > Mammalia > Chiroptera > Furipteridae > Furipterus > Furipterus horrens. Next base: position 75,014,541 of record NW_028327175.1, read on the forward strand.
GTGCTTCCAGAGCTTTCACAGTATTATGTGTAAAAGCAAGTACATGTCAGAGATGATTTTATAAATGGCCAAGCAAACCTCATACTTTAGTCATGGTTATAATATAGGTTTTTAAATTAAATTTATTGGGGTGACATTGGTTAATAAAATTATGTAAGTTTCAAGTGTATAACTCTAGAATACATCATCAGTTTATTGCAGTGTGCGCCCACTGTCCAAAGTCAAATCTTTTTCCATCACCATATGTTTGATCACCTTTACCACTCCCCACCACTTCGTTCTGGTACCCACAATAGTGTTGCCTGTGGCTATGTATGAGTTTTTGTTTGTTTTCTTGTTTGTTTGTTTTTTTTGCTTTCAGTTTTATACCAGACATATGAGTGAAATCATATGGTTTTTGGCTTTTTCTCTCTGACTTGCTTAGCCTGATAATCTTAAGACCCATCCATATTGTCACAAATGGCAGTATTTTATTTTTTCATCTGGCTCAGTAGTATTCCATTTGTATATATGTACCACATCTTCTTAATCCAATGATTATAACATAGATTTAAGTCTTTATGAATAAAAGAATCAGATAGTATTTTTTCTTACCACTATATAATGTTCCTTTTGACCAACTTTGTTTAATCTCAGTATACTTGATTATGGCGTGAGGATTTCTTTAGAAAATGTTTGTGAAATTCCAGTGGAAAAAATTCTTGAAGTATTTGAGGCTTCTCAGTGATCAGTTGTGATGTTTGTTGTTATTCACTTTAACAATTACAGTAAAAGAGATGCTCAATGGACTTTGAAATGCATTGTCAGGCCCATTCAGAAGATGGTATACTTTAAAGTGACTTTTGTTGATATAAACATGAGCACTATGGCTCTGGAGCCATATATGGATTTAACTTCTCTCCTACTTCTAGGTGTGTGACTTTGGGCAAGTTACTGAATCCCTCTAAGCCTCAACAAAATGAGGGACAAGAATAATAATGTTCCAAGAGTTAAATGAAATATGTAAAGAATGTGGCACAGTTCTTTTTTTCTTTTTCTTTTTTTTTTCTTTCTTTCTTTTTTTTTTTTTTTTTTTGTTGTTGTTAGTTTTTTTTTTTTGTTCATTAGATTCTACATAAGAGTGAAAGCATGTGGTATTTGCCTTTCTCTGACTGGCTTATTTCACTTAGCATAATGTTCTCCAGATCCATCCATACTGTCTCAAAAGCTAAAATTATCTCTCTTTTCTTTTTCTTTTCTCCTATATTTTTTATTTTTATTTTTTATTTTTTCTTCATGACTAATATTCCATTGCATAAATGTACCATAACCTTTTTTACCCACTCATTCACTGATGGACACTTGGGCTGCTTCCAAATCTTAGCTATTGTACATAATGCTACAATGAACATTATTAGTGCAATCTATGTTCTTAGTGAATATTAGCTGCTTCTAAGTTATTCTAAGATGAGGAGTATCATTAAGTATTTCATTTTCAGTTCAATGAGCTATGAGATTCCTCTAGTGCCTAAAAACATCAAAGTAAACAATATCCAACCATTGAAAACTGTCAGTATTTTAAAAACATTAGTAGTTACATGTTTTAACCCAGAATGTTTAGTTAAAATGTTAATTAACTAATTAAAAATTAATGTAAGCCATTTATTTCTTTCTCTTTCCACTAGAACGTTACCAAACAATTAGATTTTAAATTAATGGAAACAAGTGCTGTTAATGTGTAGGTCAGTGTTTGTCCTTGATGTTTTTTAATATAAACCTTTAGATTTTAGGAAAATAAGGAGACACACAGAATTTCAGATAGCAGTGTCCAGTGGAACATTTTATCTAAAGTCAACCATAAGTATGATCCTGAAATATGATTCTGAAATCAAATCTAGAAAATACTTATTTGTAATTGGAAAGAGTTTGGAAAGCAGACCAAGCAAAATCACAGTTCACAGACTCAGGAATTTATAACAAGAGATAGAAGACAGGTGGATAGTCAGTAGGTATTTTGGAGGACACCTGATCTATAGAGAACTCAAAACCTGTCAGAGATGAATAAGAAGGAATAGAATAACAATATCTGAAGTGTGTCAACATGTATAGCAAACCAGAGTATGTAGACAAGTTTAAATAATAAAATAATTTGGCTACATTGTCTTTACCCTCTGAATGTACTGAAGATAGATTTATGAATAGTTGAATTTTAATAGCTGAAGTGGGAAATGATTAAGAAATAAAAAGTCCACATTAGAATAGGTCTGGCAGTAACCCAGAGAAAATGACAATGTTTTGACAAAGGGAATGAAGATGTTAATGTCAAAGATCTTTCAAAGTGACCTTATATTTTCATGACAATGTTGAGGTATGTGTGTTCTCCCTTTCAGAAAGATGAGCCATGTGGGTTTTTCTCTTTGAAAAATATCTAAGTTGCTACAGAAATACAGGGTGAGCAAATTAAGTTTATACTGTGACATTCTTTTGAGTTAATAAAGCTATTATAATAATCATAGCCTGCATATTTTTTTCCGTACAAATAACTGTAAACCTATTTTTGCTTTACCCTTATAGTTTTAAATTTGCAAGGTGAAAGATTTGATCTGTTTTACTTCAATTTTTTAGACAGTTAAAATTTTCATTGTAGAATGGACATTTAGGTTGTTTTATATAATCTAAAGCAAGTATAAACTTAGACATTCGAACAATTCCAAGAATGTGCTTCTATAACTTTTTGAAATAAATAGCTGACCATAAAGTAGGCTTGGGATTTGTATTTCTCCAGTTGAATGTAAATTGGACTCATTGACATAAATTACTTTTCAAATATAGTTATGTAATAGATGTGAAATGTGAGTCAGTATTTAGTAATATCACTAGTATTAACACAGAACTTAAAAAGAAATAATTATAAGTAAACAGCCAAGATTAATGAGTCAATGATTTGTTCCTATTATTCTATACATATATAATGATACATTTTATGTCAAATTGAATTTTTATCTGAAAACCTGCTATTGCTAATTTAACTAAAATCAGTTTTGAAGCATCAAAATTCTGCATATATATGGTTATTTTCTAATCTTTCCTGTGTCTCCTCTGTACACTTCCCTCTCAAATCATTGAATCTTTCTCTCATCATCTCTCATTTGTCTTTCCTTTGTCTTTCTTAAAGCAAAGGATAATTTCAGAGATTCTGATTAGTTAAGACTTAAAAAAAAATTAATGTAAAAAGATATAGCTATTTCAATTATACCATTGCTTATCACTTTTATATTTTTATGCAAGCATAGTATATTACATTACATCTGGCTATAAAAGTGATCTATAAATCAATATCAAATGTATGAAAGTACATAAATTTTTAATATTAGTTTCTAGATAATTCCTTGGCTGAAAATATCTTAGAAATGCCACTTACTTAGCATTTTTAATATGTATCTGTCTACCACCTAAAAACTAATCATGGTTGGAATCTAATCAAGTTAGAACTTGCTATAAATATATTTTGTAATAAGGAAGAATAGTATCTTTTTTCAGTTTAAAATATTACTTCCTTTCTACCTGGGATTCTCCACATTTGTGTGGCATGTATAATCATTATAAGAATAATAAAGTGTATAAGCTTTTAAAATTATTTCCATAATTTTCAGGGAAAAATGGTGGAAAAACAATTTGGGAGGTATTTCAAAGCAACATACACTCTTTAGTACTAGCTTTCAGTTTTTATATGTATATAATTTTTCAAAGATTGGTTTTTCAAATTGGAACCTTTAAAACACCTACCTACCTTTTTACATTAATTATGTGTAGAGTTATTTTTCTTTGTGGCTATTTTTTTGTAAGAATTCACATCATTGCTTAAGCCAAATGCATGTCAGGAGGAAGGTAACTTCCCCAAAAGAGGTAGAGAACAGAGTTGGCAACAAGAAATCAATAGGATTTAGAAACTAGGTATTCAAAGTTAACTTCTATCATGTAAAAGACTCTATTACATGATAAATATAACATTAGCAATAAGTCTACATTAAACTAAAAGAAAACTTTATTGGTGTACTCTAATTGAAGTAAATTGTATCCTTTTATTTTCACTTAATCTCATAGCATCAGCTGTGAATCATAATTTTAGTGGTCATTCTGAATGGCTGCCTTCTGTCCACTTGCAAATTAGTGGGTACATGTGTTTTTATAATTTTGCGAAAACACGTTCTCAAACTGGAATTCTGGGGAAACTTCAGTGTAATAGCAGTAACAATATCAGTGGTAACAGTAACAATAAGAGTGAATATTTCTTGAGTTTTTAACTTGATATGTGGGCACTGTGCTAAATTCCTTGAATTTTCTCCACAGCCTTGCGAAGTTGTTATTATTAGGCCAAGATTATATATGATGAGGCTGTGATGTAGAGAAGTTAGTGTTTCGGCCAAGTTCACAAAGCCAGAGCCACTAAACAATCTCAGGTCTTCAAATTCCAATTACTTATTACTAGTAAGCCTCTGATGGGGAAAAGCCAGCCTTCTTTACCTTTCTTAAACTTGTCTGCCTTTTTTACAACATATGAATTTAATATTACCTCTTCTGCCTTTTACACACTTTCCTTAATTCAACTACATTATTTAAAAACAAAAATGATGGCTGCTATGGCTCAGTGGATTGAGCGTCGACCTGCGAACCAAGTGTCGCTGGTTCGATTCCCAGTCAGGGCACATGACTAGGTTACACGTCAGGTCCCCAGTTGGGGGCGCGAGTGAGAGGCAACCACACAGCGATGTTTCTCTCCCTCTCTTTCTCCTTTCCCCTCTCTCTGGAAATAAATAAATAAACAAATATATATATATATATATATTTTTAAGTTAACCCAAAGTGTAAAGGACATAATATAAAAAATTTAAAAAATTAAAAATAAATAAAAACAAAAATGAAATTACATTCTGATCTCAAAATACATGAATTTGAGACCTAGAATTGCCCCTAACTTATTCTTAGGAAAGTCAATTAATACAGTATTGCTAAGAACATCCAATGAAGTAATACCTAGAACAGCACATGTAAACTATTGCAAGACACTTTTAATATTAAACTTCTCTACCAAAAGTTTTGTTTTTTAGGAAAGAAGAATTTTTTCCCCTGACTTTCATTGAAATAATGTTTGTGGACTAAGTACTACTTGTAATAAGATATTGCCAAAATAATTATATTTGCTGTATTTTATTAGAATTTCAACAGTTTTGTTAAATGTTTGCTCAAGGGAGATCAAAATAAGGATTTAATTGTCTAGAAAAGTCATCCATCTTAGGAAATTTTAATACCTCTAAAATATTTTATCCAATATGAGAAATCATCTCTTTATTATTGACTGTTCATCATTGTCAGACTCATCACAAGTACCCATTTTGTACTTTTTTTTAATGTTTTTTATTGATTATATTGTTACAACAGTTCCAATTTTCTCCCCCTTGCTCCCCTCCACCCAGCACCCCCGTCCCCCAGCAATCCCCCCCAAGTCCATACCCCTGGTTCGTAAAAATTAACTATCCCCACCTCTCAAATATTAGGACCCTTTGTAATCTTGTAAAGGACAATGGGCGAAGGTCTCAAGCTCCTCTAGCTGCTTCAAGCTGGACATGGTCGTCGTCCTACCTACCCTTGGGTCCAGAAAACCCTAATAAGAGTGGGGGTGTGGAGGGGAGGGTGGCCTTCCCACGTGGGGAGGGATCGTGCAGACTCCAGGTCAGTTGGCTGTCTCCGATCAACGGCGTGCTTGGTTTAACAGGCTGGTGTCCTTGTTGTGTTCTGGGGGCAACAGATTTGGCGAAAAGGGTTAAAAGACATCATTCAATCCATAACTACTAGATGACAAAAGGCAGGGATTAATTTTTCAATGTTCCATATTAGGAAAAAAAAAAGGGGGGAGGGGCTTCTTTGTAAGAAGGTGTGCTAGGCACATCTCACCTGTCCAAAACCCTTTTGCCCGTTATACTTAGTTTGGGCTGAGGTAAATAGTTTAGGTTTTCCCCCCTCTCAGACCTCTGGGCCTTTTCTGTCCAAGCCATTAGGATAGAAAAGAGAAACCAGTTTTAAAGTGAAGCCCACAGACCACCCCATTCTTCACCAACCCAGCCATTTAGTTCAGCCAAACCATTGAGTCTCAGGAGGCAGCACTGCAGAGAGGATTAAGTGAGGCTTATGCGTACAGACAATCACTCAGGTAATGTGATCATAGGCTTATGTCCTTTGAAAACAGAAAACACGTGTTAATTTATGTAACATAACCCACAAAAAAGTCTCTAAATCTGTAAGACTGTCTTATTGGGAAGACATCCAGTTGCAAGGCACTTGAAATTCTATTTGCCTGCAACTTGAATATCTTTGATGATATCACAGACATGGTTTAATCTTCAAGTGAAACCATATTTTAAATGAGAAGAAACTTTTAAGATGGTTAGTTGCCCTATTTTATACTCCACTACTGATCATTGTGATTTTCCTTGAATAATAATTTTTCTCCCTAAGGTTACCCTCCTTGTCTTTAAAGAGACTACATTAAGTCCATTTTTAATTTATCCTGTTCGTTTGCATAAACATAACAAGAGCAGCAAATGATCACTTATGATCTTTAGTTCTGCTTTGCTGGAACTTACCCAAGGAACATTTAGGGTGACCTTCAGTCTGCCCTTCAGGGCACAGAAGCTGAGCCACATACATGTCATTCAGCCTTGCCTGTACATAACTGTCTTTTCCAAGTCCTTCAGGTTTTTCATTGTGCCTTAAGGTTCCTTCTAGCCATCTTTCAGGAAAACAACCTTCGTTCCTTCCCTGGAAAGATTGCTGTGGACCGCACAACCAACCATGGTACCAGGCCTTTTATCTCACCGGCTTTTATTACCTTTGAAAGTCATTCCCAGTTCCTCAGGGCTTTTTGGTAACAATCTGAGCCCAAGTATGTTTCCTTTAGGCTTGACATTCCAGTCAAAAACTTGGTCAAAAAAAAAAAAAAAAAAAAGGAACCTCTATTAACAACTGGTTTTATTAGTTCTATGCAAAGAAACTTATGTCATTACTTACCTGTTTAAAATGCCAAACTCTGGAGGGATCAAATAGGGAGAAAAATATACAACGTGAAGGAAAATCCTTGTCTTTCTAATATTCACTGAACTGGCATTTCCATTCTTCATATTTTCATTTTTCCCCCACTAAAAAAAATTATTTTGTTTGTTTTTCCATTACAGTTGTCTCACTTTTTTACCCCTCTTGCTTCCCTGCACCCTGTCCCTCCCTTCCCCCACATTTAGTCTCCACTCAGTTGCCAATGTCCGTGGGTCATTCATATATTTTTTTTTTACTTGACCCTTCCCCTTCTTACACCCTTCTCTCCCCACCCCCCCCTTGTTACTGTTAGTCTACTTCTTGTTTACATACCTCTGGTTCAATTTTGCTCATTTGTTTGTGTTGTTCATTAGATTCCTGTAATAGGTGACAGCATAAGGTATTTTTCTTTTGTTGCCTGGCTTATTTCACTAACCATAATTTTCTCTAGTTCCATCATGTTGTTGCAAATGGTAGAAGTTCCTTCTTTCTTTCTGCTACATAGAATTCCATTGTGTAAATGTACCACAGTTTTTTGATCCACTCATCTACAGACGGGCATTTAGGTTGTTTCCAGCACTTGGCTATTGTAAATAGTGCTGCTATGAACATTGGAGTGCACAGGTTCTTTTGAATTGGTGTTTCAGGATTTTTTGGATATAATCTTAGCAATGGAATTGCTGGTTCAAAAGGCAGTTCCATTTTTAGTTTTATGAGGAAATTCCAAACTGTTTTCCACAGTGGCTGCACCAGTCTGCATTCCCACCAGCAATGCACCAGGGTTCCCGTTTCTCCGCATCCTCTCCAGCACAAGTTGTTTGTTGATTTGTTGATTATGGCCATTCTGACTGGTGTGAGGTGGTATCTCATTGTGGTTTTTATTTGCATCTCTCTGATGGCTAGTGATGTTGAGCATACTTTCATATGTCTATGGGCCCTCTGTATGTGTTCTTTGGAGAAGTGTTTGCTCAGGTCCTTTGCCCATTTTTTAATTGGGTTGTCTGTCTTCTTGGTGTTGAGTCGTATGAGTTTTTTATATATTTTGGAGATCAATCCCTTGTCTGAGATGTCATTGGCGAATATATTTTCCCATATGGTTGGTTTCCTTTGCATCTTGCTGATGTTTTCTTTAGCTGAGCAGAAACTTTTTAGTTTGATGTAGTCCCATTTGTTTATTTTTTCCTTTATTTCCCTTGCCTTAGGAGATATATCAGTGAAAATGTTGCTACATGAGATATCTGAAATTTTCCTGCCTGTTTTTTCCTCTAGGACTTTTATGGTATCACGGCTTACATTTAAGTCTTTGATCCATTTTGAGTTTATTCTGGTGTATGGTGTGAGCTGGTGGTCTAGTTTCATTTTTTTGCACATTCCTGTCCAGTTCTCCCAACACCATTTGTTGAAGAGGCTCTTTTCACTCCATTTGATGTTCTTTCCCCCTTTGTCAAATATTAGTTGACCATATGAACCTGGGTTTATTTCTGGGCTCTCCATTCTGTTCCATTGATCTATATGTCTGTTTTTATGCCATTACCAGACTGTTTTGATTACCGTGGCCTTGTAGTATAATTTGATATCAGGTATTGTGATTCCTCCTACTGTGTTCTTCCTCAAAATTGCTGTGGCTATTCGGGTTCTTCTTTGGTTCCATATAAATTTTTGAAGTATTTGTTCTAGGTGTGTGAAATATGTTGCTGGTATTTTAATAGGGATTGCATTGAATCTATAAATTGCTTTGGGTAGTATGGACATTTTAATGATGTTGATTCTTCCCATCCATGAGCATGGTATATGCTTCCATTTATTTGTATCTTCTTTAATTTCTTTCTTCAGTGTTATGTAGTTTTCTGTGTACAGGTCTTTTACCTCTTTGGTTACGTTTATTCCTAGGTATTTTATTTTTCTTGTTGCTATGGTAAATGGGATTTTTCTTTCAGTTTCTATCTCTGAGTTTTTATTGTTGGTGTATAAAAATGCCTTCAATTTCTTAATATTGACTTTGTATCCTGCTATTTTGCTGAATTCACTTATTAGGTCGAGTAGTTTTTTTGTGGAGTCTAAAGGATTTTCTATGTACACTATCATGTCATCTGCAAATAATGACAGTTTTACTTCCTCTTTTCCAATTTGGATGCCTTTTATTTCTCTTTCTTGTCTGATTGCTGTGGCTAGAACTTCCAATACTATGTTGAATAGGAGTGGAGAGGGCGGACATCCTTGTCTTGTTCCTGATCCCAGGGGGAATGCTCTCAGTTTTTGCCCATTGAGTATGATGTTGGCTTCAGGTTTCTCATATATGGCCTTTATTATGTTGAGGTATGCTCCCTCTATTCCCATTTTGCTGAGAGTTTTTATAAATGGGTGTTGTACTTTATCAAATGCTTTTTCCGCATCTATTGATATGATCATGTGGTTTTTGTCTTTCATTTTGTTTATGTGGTGTATCACGTTTATTGATTTGCGAATATTAAACCATCCTTGCATCCCTGGGATGAATCCTACTTGATCGTGGTGTATGATCTTTCTAATGTGTTGCTGGATCCGGTTTGCCAATATTTTGTTGAGGATTTTAGCATCTACGTTCATCAGCGATATTGGTCTGTAGTTTTCTTTCTTTGTTGTGTCTTGACCTGGTTTTGGAATTAGGGTTGTACTGGCTTTATAGGATGAGTTTGGGAGTCTTCCCTCTTCTTGTATCTTTTGGAATAGTCTGAGGAGGATAGGAGTTAGTTCTTTCCTAAATGTTTTGTAGAATTCACTTGTGAAGCCATCCGGTCCTGGGCTTTTGTGTGCTGGGAGTTTTTTGATTACTGCTTCAATTTCACTAGCTGTTATTGGTCTATTCAGAATTTCTGCTTCTTCTTGATTCAGTTTGGGAAGACTATAGTTTTCCAGGAATCTGTCCATTTCCTCTAGGTTGTCAAATTTCTTGCCATACAGTTGTTCATAATAATTTCTTATAATTCTTTGTATTTCTGTTGTATCAGTTGTGATTTCTCCTCTTTCGTTTCTGATTTTATTTATTTGTGTCCTCTCTCTTTTTGTCTTGATGAGCCTGGCTAAAGGCTTGTCAATTTTGTTTATCTTTTCAAAGAACCAGCTCCTACTTTTGTTGATCTTTTGAATTGTTAGTTTAGACTCTATGTCATTTAATTCTGCTCTGATCTTGATGATTTTCTTCCTTCTACTTGATCTGGGCTTTGCTTGTTGTTCTTCCTCTAGTTCTTGTAGCTGTAGGGTTAAATTTTTTATTAGATATTCTTCTAGCTTTTTTAGGTAGGCTTGTATTGCTATGAACTTTCCTCTTAAGACTGCTTTCGCTGTATTCCATAGGTTTTGGGTTGTTGTGTGTTCATTATCCTTGGTTTCCAGGAACTTTTTGATTTCTTCCTTGATGTCATTGTTAACCCATTCATTATTTAATAGCATGTTATTCATTCTCCATGAGTTTGAATGTTTTTGAGTTTTTTCCTTGAGGTTGATTTCCAATTTTAAGCCATTGTGATCTGAGAAGATGCTTGATATAATTTCAATTTTCTTGAATTTATTGAGGCTTGTTTTGTGTCCTACCATGTGGTCTATCTTTGAAAATGTTCCATGTGCACTTGAGAAATATGTATATTTTGCTTCTTTGGGGTGAAAACTTCTCTATATATCGACTAAGTCCATTTGATCTAAAGTGTTGTTCAGTGCCTCAATATCTTTGGTGTTTCTTTGCTTTGAAGATCTGTCCATTGTTGACAATGGGGTATTAAAGTCCTCTACGATGAGTGTGTTGCTGTCTATATCTTTCTTGGAGTCTTTCAAAATTTTCCTTATATATTTGGGTGCTCCTAAGTTGGGTGCATATATATTTATAAGGGTTATATCTTCTTAATGGATTTTCCCCTTAAGTATTATGAAATGCCCTTCTTTGTCTCTTTTTATGGACTTTGCTGTGAAATCTGTTTTGTCTGATATAAGTATTGCTACCCCGGCTTTTTTTTCATGTCCATTTGCTTGAAATACTTTTTTCCATCCCTTTACTTTCAGTCTGTGTAGATCTTTTGTTCTAAGGTGTGTCTCTTGTAGACAGCATATATGTGGGCCATTCTTTCTAATCCATTCAGCTACCCTATGTCTTTTAATTGGAGCGTTTAATACATTTACGTTTAAGGTTATTACTGATAAGTACTTATTCATTTTCATTTTTCCCCTTTATACTCGTGTTCTTCTCTGTCTCTCTCTCTGTTTCTTCATCTTCTTAGAGCAGACCCTTTAGCATCTCTTGCATTGCTGGTTTGGTGGAGATGTATTCTTTTAGTCTTCCTTTGTCTGAGAAACTCCTTATTTCGCCTTCCATTTTGAATGAGAGCCTTGCTGGGTAGAGTATTCTTGGTTGTAGGCCTTTGTTTTTCATTGCTTGGAATATTTTTTGCCATTCCCTTCTGGCTTGTAGTGTTTCTGCTGAGAAATCTGAGGATAGCCTTATTGGAGCTCCCTTGTATGTTATTAGTTGTTTCTCTCTTGCTGCTTTTAGGATTCTCTCTTTGTCTTTGAATGTTGGCATTTTAATTATGATGTGTCTTGAGGTGGGCCTGTTGGGGTTCATCTTCATTGGGACCCTCTGTGCTTCCTGGATTTGCGTGACTCTTTCTCTCCTCATGTTAGGGAAGTTTTCTGTCATTAGTTTTTCAAAGAGGTTTTCTATCCCTTGCTCTTCCTCTTCTCCTTCTGGAATTCCTATGATGTGGATATTATTATGTTTCATGTTGTCCTGCAGCTGTCTTAGAACCTCTTCAGTCTTGTTCAGTCTTTTTTCATTTTGTTGCATTGTCTGGGAGTTTTTGTGTACGTTGTCCTCCAGCTCGCTGATCCGATCTTCTGCTTCCTCTAGCCTGCTTTTAATTCCTTCTACTGTGTTCTTCAATTCAGAGATCGTATTCTTCATTTCCTCCTGGCTCTTATTGATAGCTTCCATGTCCTTTTTGATGCTGGTATAATTCTCAGTAAGTTCCTTATAGTTATTCTGGAGTTCACTGTAGTTTTTCTGGAGTTCTTTGTAGTTTCCGCTGAGCTCATTTAGCTTCTCCATAATCCATGTTTTAAATTCCGTATCTGATATTTTGCTCCCCTCTATTTCATTTAGCACTCTTTCTGGGGATTCTACCTTCCCTTTTGATGGGGGGTTGTTTCTCTGTCTCCCCATTTTTTTGATTCCTTTTGTTTGTTGGTGCTTCTTAGAATGATCTGTTCTTCCTGGATCTGCCTCTGGTAGCGTCAGATCATGTACCAGACTGGCCCTAGGCAGCCTATTGGAGACTTCCAGTGATCTACTGCCTTTGTCTGTCTTCTTTAGTTGTTGCTATACTCAATCTGTGGTTGGCCGTCAGTCTTAAGGACCGTGGGTATGGCAACTTAATTCCTGTATGCAGGGCTTTTATTTCCCCTTAGTATGACGCCACTTGGAGGGGAATGGTCTGTCTGCTGTACTGGGCTGAGTCAGCACTGGCTGGTCCTGGGAGGGGGTTAGTGTAGCTTCCACTTACTCCTCCGCCCTCCTGGATCTCTGTCTGTGTTGTCCTTGATGATATTTCTTTAATCTGTCTGGTTGTATTTCAGCTACTTTTTGGTGGATCTTTTTCTCTGGTTAGTTGATTGAAAGTCACTCTGCCCACCTTGTCTTGAGATCTTTTGTGAAGGTGCTGTCAGTCACTCCTCTCCGCATTCGTTCCTGGAGTCTCTCCTTAACAGGAGTGAGCTGAGAACACTGTCCCTACTCTGCGGCCATCTTACCCCCTCCTCCCTACTTTTTAATTCTAAATGCTAGACCACATAGCTTTGTGTTCTAAGCAAAAAAGGAGTTAAATTTTCCTAAAGCAAATATTTGAAGGTGTGAACCCATGCATTAGGATTTCTCTTAGTGTTTTCAAGAAATAATTTAGACATGGTATTCTAGTATACTTAAGCATATAAACCTAACTTGAAGAATGGAGATAAATATGGAAGTTATATGGAAATTAATCAAGTTTTTATTTCATAAAAGAAATTTTTCACATATTTGAAAATGACTTTGGTATCATTTCAACCGTATTTTTGTTTGTTTGTTTTTTCAGGGTACCAGATTAGGGTCACATCACTTTTTTGAAAGTATTATATGTATCATGCCTTTTATATCTTCATACAAATTCTTGATTAAAATATTGGAGAGGAGAGGATCAAGCATGTAATTCTAAGTCATACCTCAGATAACTTTCTGACAGATCTTCATCAAATCTTAAATAAAAATTCCACAGCTACCTTTGTTCCGCCTACAAATCCACTTAACTATAATTCTATCCAACTTATTTCAACTTACTTCATCTCCATTTAACCAGAGAATTATGATGGGTCAAAAGGCTTGGCTGGAATCTTGTTGCATTATACTTATGGCTTTCCTTTGATCTACTTTTTTATACATGAAAAATCTGGTAAGCTTTTTATTAAAGTATAATGAGAGCCACTCTGCCATTGATCTCTTGCATCCCTACTTGTCTTAAGGAGTATGCCAGGAATGCAAAGCCCTGACTGATCTTGACCTGGACCATTTCTCAAGGATGTGTTTGTAGTGAGCAGCTCGGAGGGAGAGGTGATGTCTCCCCCGGAGACAGAGAACAGTCTTGCCTACTGCCTGCTATAAAATAGCAACTTTCCCAAACCCAAAGTTCTTCTCCTGTGATGCCTCCCACTCCCTGTACAGGTGTCCATCCACTTGGGCTTAATTACAACATCCCATGCTGTGCTAGGAATAATAAAGCTCTGTGTCTCTGACCCATGAAAAAATAGGAAGTTAACTTATTAGTTTGTAAGTAGGGTAAAATACTGGACCAAAATATACTTACAGGATAGTGTACAAATCTTAACATTAGAGCTCAAATTATCAGAAAGTGTACACACCTGTGGTAACCATTTTCCTGACTTATAAAACAGGTTAGTTTTGCACTTTTTTTTTTAACTCAATATAAATGGAGTCAAACCTTATATATTCTTTTGATCTGGCTTTTTTTTTCTTTTTTGCTCAGCATTATATTTGTGAGATTTATCCATGTTGTGGTTGCAGGAATTCATTTATTTTTATTTCTGTATGTTATCCCATTGTATGAGTATATCACAATTTCTCTTTCCATTCTACTATTTATAGACATTTGTGTTACTTTCAGTTTGAGGCTGTTATTAACAATGATGCATAAGTTCAATTCTATGACCAAAAATGTATGAATATGAAGATATAAATACACATGTCTAATTAATTTAATCAGATTATGTAATAGCTCTTATAAAGTCATTTATATGATTGATTTCAGGACCTTAATTTAATGTTCCTAAAAATCTGGCTTATAATTAATTTAATTTTTTAAAATATTGCTAGCTTTTATAAATACTTTTCTCTTACCAAATTTAAATATACTTTTGGATATGTCTTTTTATCCCACATCTCTTAAAAATATTTCTAGGGAAGCTTGAATTGATGCCTTCTTTTTGCCTCTGCAGGTTTTCCTACAGCAGGTAAGGGCATCAAAATAAACATTTCATTGATTTTTTTTCCACTTAAAAAAAATGCCATTGTAGCATCTAAGTGTTTGAAGGGTATTTCAGGAGATGTTAGAGCCAACATCTTATACACTTGATTTTCTACCCTATTCTTGTCTTTACACTTTAAATCAAAGGGCGCTCTGAGGGGCATAGGAATCCACAGAATAGAAAAGTGGGTCGTTTGGCATGAAAGCAGGGAGAGAGACAGGCAGCAGCAATCCTTTGCTTTGGTGGCAGACAGTGGGTTTTGGATGGGGAGGGTAGAAGGGGATTTATGATCTTTTGTGTATGCTTTTGTGTATAAATATGTATATTAGCCTTAAGATGTAAAATTAATTGGTGATTCTACATTTTCTGCTTCCTCTTTCAGCACTAAAAAAAATAGTACTATCTAGACCTGGTGCAAAAAAAAACAACAAAAAAACCAACCACACAGTGAAAAATAAAGTCTTAGATGAAAACAGATAAAGCAATCATAAGAATTATTTAAAAGGAAAGGATTACGGCGATATGAAATACTGACTAATACTGTATAACAGGAGTATGCAAGCTTTCTGTAAAGGTTCAGGTAGTAAAATTTTTAGGCTTTGAAGCCATATACAATTACTATTACAACTCTACCATTGTAATGTGAAAGTATCCGTAGATGGTGGTTTTCTGATAAAAACTATTTACAAAAAACAGGTAGTGGCTGGTTTTGGCCTCTAGGCCATAGTTTGCAGACACTTGCCTTAGAATTTCAATATCACCAAAATCACCACCTTAAAAATAAATTAGGGAAATTCATTCCCTTCCTGCATAACATGAAGAGAAAAAAACCATATTATTTCCAGAGTAATTTCTAGTACTGACATTCTGAGAGTTTGTGAAAGCTGACTCTGGAATCTGTATTGGCAGTTCACATAATGCCTGGCAAGATTATATATAGCTGGTGCCCCTTCAACCAGTAAGTTAAAAATACTGTGAAACGTACTCTTTATTTCATAGAACTGTTATCATAATTGCTACCAAGTTATGTTCTCAGAGATCATCTGCAAGGGAGAAAAGCAAAAGGTTCCCACTATTCTGCAGTGCTAGCAGAACGTAGCTAGTAAGGAACCTCATCTGAAAAGACTGTCATGTATTAACCCACACACTCAGGTCTGCATCTGGCCTGGCTGTCTTTCACTACTTAGGTAGCAAGCTGTTCAGTAAGTGGTCCTTTTAAAAGAGGAAAATGGAATCAGGAAAGATTGTACATTGTTGGAGTCATTTTCAGTTTTTCAGTGTTTCAGCTTTGTCATCTTTCCCCAGAAACTGATCCATTTTTAGCTTCTTAAGGCTTTCCAAATCTTATCTTGGTCTCTCTTTGGCTAGTTCTTAGTATAAACCCTCATCACCTCATTCAACTCTTGGTTAATCCCTTTTTCTGTGCACCCAATCTCTCCTAAGCATTTGCATTTATTATTCTTCAAGAATTGTTTTGACTTATCTCCTATTATGTAAAATCTATTCTGTGTTTCATGGAATACAAATTAAATCAGCTTTCATTGTTTATGATTGTATAGATTGTGTTCCCTTATTTTTGATGGTCTAACAGTCACATCTCTCATTAGTACTGGCCTAAGAGCAGATGTATTTTGCTTTTTGATTTTAAATAAGAACCTGAACAATGGTGTAAATGAAGCCCCCATATAGCTCTCTACAATTTGTTAGTTACTTTAATTAAAATCCTATTTTAAATGTATAAGTGAACACAACTAAACCAAACTTCTCAGGAACAAATTTATATTCTAAAAAACACAGGACATGAATTATACATTTTATATATCATGAGAGACTGGTGTCTATTTATTTAATAAACTTTGAAGTTGTTTGAAAATAAATTAAGATTTCTATATGATTTAATGACAAGAAATCATTAGTGTTACAGCCCTGATTATCTCTTTTCTTCAATGACAGATTGATAAATTAATATTCTTGTTTACATAATTTCACCAAGTTTTTTTAATGAGATTAGTTTCTCAGAGTCCTGTTAATATTGAACAATAGGTAAGACCAAAGTTCCACAGCATTAAGTAAGAAATCTTTAAGAGCTGTTGAGAATAATAGCTTCTATCCTCTTCCTTGTTTCTTACTTGTTCCATAGATTTTATATATATAATCTTCTTTTAATTCTCTAAATGATCTTCTGATATAAATAGTAATAATTTTATCCATTGGGGATCTTTGAGTTGCTAGTACAGAAGATATGTAAAGAATTACAGAGATTTCATTAGTTCACTTAATTGAAAAATCTACAGGGAAATCACTCTTGAGCAGCCAGTAGCTCCAGCCTGTCACAAAAAACTCTTCTCTTTCCTTCACTCCCCTCTGCTCTCCATGGTGATACCTTCATTTGGAGGCTGCCACTCTGTGGTATGGCATGCTCTCTCCAACACTTGCAGTTGCAGAGCATGTGTATTTCTTGGTACTTCTCCCTCTCTCAAAAAATGTTTTTTTATTTCACCTCTTAAGTACCTCCTTGTAGTATCTCAGTGGCCTGAGTGAAGTCATGTGCCCATCCTTGAACCAGGCACTTGCACAGGGGAGTGGACTTCATTGATTAAGCCAATCTAGGACCTCCCTTATTGTGAGGGGTGAGGTTAAGACTCTCCAAAGTGGGAGAAGGGCAGTCTCCTAAAAGAAATTGAAGTGAATGAGGGAAAATAACTGTGACAAACAACTAGTCCTTACTGCAGCTCTTCCTCATTTTGTTTAAAAAAAATAACTTCAACAACAAGTTGTAGTAGTATTTATTGTGTGTATTATATGTTAGACACATGCTTGGTTCTTTAGATACATTGAGTCTTCAAAACCATCTTGAGAAATAAATGGAATTAATTTTTGTTTTAAAGAAGTTTAGAAAGATTAAACAATTTGCCCAAGTCCACATAACTAATCAGACTGGGTCAGTCTTATTTTAATATCCATACTCTCTTTTCACCACACCATGCTCTCCCTAGTAAACCAAAGTTGGCTATGAAAACATATCAAGTATGGTCTTAGAAATTCATCTCTGGTGAAGAATGCTAGAAAATAGTCCATCCTATCTTAGCTTAATATGCAGTCTACTCACACAGAAATAAGCCTTGGTAATGCAGAGTCACAAAAGGGAAATGATCTTGTTTTGTCCTTTTTGTACCCCAAGATTCTTAATTGAAATTGGAATTCTCAATCATGTGATGGGTGCTGAAATTACAATATTGAACAACAAAAGCACAATTCTCTTCACAGGGGTTACAGTCTGGGGCAGGGATTTGGGAGTGCAAGGTTTATAGGAAGGAGTAAATTTAAAAAGAGCAGGAAGCAGATGGAAAACTGCTGAATACGACCTAACTTGGGGAAGAAAGTGTATTAGGATTTGAAAGAACATGGGGTTGTCATATACCGCTTTAAAGCAAATCCCAGAGAAGAGGTTTTCACTTGGAAGTTATATTCCACAGCATAAACAAAATGCTATGTGGTTCAGGACCAGAAGGATGCACTTTTTCTAAAATAGGCCAACATATATCTAACAAAAGAACTAATACGTATATGGGAATATTGGCCCAAGTAACAACTTGAACTAAATATTGATTTTTAAGTCAATTTTAATACACATTTTTGTTAAATCTTTAAGTTGAGAAATTAGTGGTTAATTTTGTGTTTTACTGTTGCATCTATGTGTTTTGTTCAGAAAATAAAGTTAAGGTTAAATTCAGTAATCTTTGTAGTAATTTAATACATTTGATATTTTCCTTAAAAAAAAAAAAGATAAACTGTTTGACACTGTTAAAATTAATTTATGCATAAGGCTTATTGATTTTGTAAGTGGCCCGCCTAAAATTGTGTAACACTTGATTTGTGAATAAAAAGAACATTATAAGGAGAATTTGGCAGGTTCTCATTTTCTAAGTGCTCTCATTAAAGAAAAAGCCATTAAGTCTTTAGATCTAGAGTTGTTCCATTTTAGGAAACCTAGATCCATGGTAAAGGGTAAAAAATGTTTAGGAAGTGGCAATTAAAATGCTAATTTATCTCGCAAAAATCTGAAGGCCTAATATAAAAAGAGAAAGCGAGAATGATTATTTTTAGAGAACCTTTATTCAAATATACTTTAACCTTTTAAATTAAATTTGTTGGGGTGACATTGGTTAATAAAATTACATTTCATGTGTACAGTTCTGTAATAATCATCTGTGTACTGCCTTGTGTGTCACCACCCAAAGTCAAACCTTCCATCACCATATATATGACCACTTTACCCCTTACACCTCCCCCCACCCCCTTCCCTCTGGTAACCTCCACACTGTTTTCTGCGTGAACAAATCTGTGCTTGTTTGTCTTGTTCATTTTTTAATTTCAGTTTTATATCCTACCTATGAGTGAGATCATATGGTTCTTGACTTTTTCTATGTGACTTATTTTGCTTAGAATAAAATTCTTTTTTTAATGCAATACGTTATACACTAACAAGGAAAAAGAAACCAGTCTTCAATGCTATATGAATAATGAATGCATAGTTTAAGGCTATACTATTTAACATGGTAGTCACTGGCCATATGTAGCTCCTGAGCTCGTGAGCTTTTGAAATGCAGATAGTGCATCTTAAAAAACTGAATTTTGAATTTTATTTAAATGTTTTAAAAATTTACACATGATCCAATTATTGGAAATTTTTAAGTATTTTGGAACAACCTATATATATGAATCTACTTTTTTAACTATAAATTTTATGAAATTTAAATATAGATCAAATATTTCAGATACAAATTTGCATCTAAATTGAGATGGTCCATAAATGTTAAACATATTTTAAAGACTTAGGATGATAAAAGATAAAATAGCTCCACTAAAATTGTTATAATGATATATGTTGATAAATAGTGTTTTGGATCTGTTGGATAAAGAAAAAAATATGTATTTAAAATAAATTTCATCTTTTTGTTGTTACTTTTTAAAATGTGACTATCCATAAATTTAAATTACTGTGTGACTTGCATTATATTTCTTTTGGACCATGCTGGTTTAAGGTGTTTTTCTGCATCACTAGAATTCATTTGATGCACTTTAAAAATGCAATCTGGCTCAGCAACTAAATCTCAGCAAAATCATAGACCCCCCCCCTTTCTGGCTCTACTGTCAGTGATGGTATTGTTAATAATCTCAATTTCTTTTTTAACAATCATTGAATCTGATAACTTATTCAGTATCATATACTTTTTTATTTAACTCAATAATTACAGTCTTTTATTTGGTATTAGAGACAATAAACTTTCTTACAAAATGTTAGTCATGCAAATTGGTGAGAAATTGTATGACTTTGTTTGAATATTATCATGTGTTAGCTAATATATAGTGTGAAATATTTCAAGTACTTAAACTGTACCTAGGAAAGTTAATGGTGTCTGTTTTCGAATAAGATATGTCCTTTTCGTATTTTCGTTTATCCTCATCTCAAAATGGACAAGAAGCATGGCCAAACATGCAGTGCTTTTTGTTCTGTGAGGGATCTATAATAGGCAGTAAATGTGACTTGCATTATGATTTTGTCTCATTGTTCATCTGTCAATTCTTCTAGGAGGTGATTTCCTTTCCTATCTAAGAAGAAAGAAAGATGAAATAAAAACCAAACAATTAGTGAAATTTTCATTAGATGCTGCCTCTGGTATGTCATATCTCGAGAGTAAAAACTGTATACACAGGTAAGGAGAACATTTTTAAAACATTTTCCTGTTTTATTACTAGAATTCTAGAAAATTATATATTTGCTACAATACAGCAATAAATTTATTTCACAAAACATATATTTTCTTCTTGGTTCTCATATTCTGTGTGAAAGCATTATTTGATAGTTGTTTATATAGGGGTAGGCAAAAGTAAATTTACAGTCCATATGGAAAATAATACCATAATTAATAATAATACAAGAATAAACTCTATTTCATGTACTCACAATTGCAAGCCTACTTTTGCCCCACCCTGTATAATTTACAGGAATACTTGTTTTCTATCTTACCTGAGCTAAGTATACCTAATTAGTCAATGACTTATCTACTAATTAAAGTTTGCTTTGTTATAAGCATGAATAACATAGTGTTAAGATGTATCACAAGTTGATCATATAAACTGCTACTGTCTTATAGCCAAGTAAGGTTGTTTCATGTGTTAATTATTCACATTTTTCAAAGAAATTACTTATAAAATCATTGGAAAGCATAATAGTAAAACAACAATTAATGACAGCGAATTTGACCAAGGGTAAAAGATTTTAGCATGCTAGTTATTTCAAAGGAAATTTTAGAAAACTTTCTTTAATTACATTACAACCAGTGACTTGTCCTCAGTGTTTTACAGATTATATTTATATGTAATTGCTTTTAGCTGGAAATGCTCTTTATTGCTGAATATTAGTACTCGTTAAGATCTCTTGCAGAATTCCTGTCAGTCTTAAATACGGCTAAGTCTATATAAGCAAAGTGAAGTGGGCAATTGATTAAGCTTTTATTTGTTGGAAACAGCACATAATACTGTTTAATGTGGAACAAAGTTCATTGTCAGATTGACCCATCGTAGACTTTATCTGAGCTTGTTTAGTGATTGAGGTATGTTTTTCTCTGATGTGTTTTCTTACTCAGCCTTTGACTTAATATTCAGGTGCGGTTATATAATATGTATAATTACAGCAGAAATAAGTTGCCTTCCCCTGATATATACGTTTACTTTATTTCAGTGGATATTTTTTACTTAATTCTTCCTCCACACACATTTTGCTTAGTGTTTAGTTTTATTCTATGTTTACGTTTCAAATATGGTCCAGTGATTGCATATGTACTTAAAAATATTTCAGTAGGGAAACTTTTTCTGGAAATTAAGACCTAAAACTAAGCTGCTGTCATCGTATTTGTTCTACTTTCTATAGAGATCAAATCACATATAATAGACATTTTTAAAGACTTTAAAAGGCATTCAATTTATGACAGAATCGCATTATTTCTTTTATTAGACAAAAACACTTTTTTGTTAAAAGTATCAATTAAGGGTTTTGCCTTTTGGAGGAAATCTATAATTTTGATTGTTCAGGTGTTAAAGCTACTTCAGGTATCAAATTCTCTACTTTAGTTACTCTTTTTTTTCAGATTTTTTTCAGACCATTAGACGTATGGCTTTAAATCATATTGCATGCTATTAAAACTGTTTTACTAATTTCTTGCTGCTTTTGTAATGATTGCTTTTCTTGCAAAGGGAGGACTGTATATTAAGTGTCTATATCATCAGAATTGAAACCATTCTAAGTTGTAGATGGCAGTTGGGGCTTTTTTTTTTTTTAAGATTTTATTCATTTATATTTAGAGGGGAAGGGAGGGAGAGAGAGAAGGGAAAGAAGCATTGCTCAGTTGCCTCTCAAATGTGCCCTGACCAGGGCCCGAAGCCACAACCCAGGCATGTGCCCTGACTGAGAATTAAACTGGCAACCGTTAGCTTTGTGGAATGACACCCAACTGAGCCACACTGGTCAGGGCGATGGCAGTTAGTTTTTAAAAATTTATTCCACTCATCAAATTATAACATTTTCTACTGTAATGTTATGTTTCCATTTTGTTTATTAAGAATTTTCATGCATTCACAAATTTTTGAAAGTCAACCCATGCTTGACCACATTTCCCAGAAGGCTGTATATAGTCGTTTACTGTTTGCATGCAGCTAAGGCTGCTAATTGAATATCTTGAACAATATCACTGAGAGCAGATTTGACAAATAGGTTTCAGTGCCAAGTTTCAGTGATTGGTTCTCGCTCTCTGTGTTGTTTATTGAGAGGGATTCCAAGATTAGCAACAAAGATTCCAGTGATCAATTAGTTAAATCTGTCAGAGTGCTGACAAGCATTAACACACAAGTCCCAATTTTGTCATTTGTGACATAGAATATTTTTGTCTTTATTTTTGTAAACACTTTTCTTTCTTGACATGATTTTTCTTACTAGTTATAACAACAATAACATACTTTTTCCATAGTTACTTCCATTGATTTCTTCTAATCTATCTGCTATTATTATTTCTCTTGTTAATAATGATCACTGATTGAATTTTATGTTATCTCTGGCCAGTGGTCTTTGGTTTCACTTCAAACTTATGTAATTGCTCTTTTGAATGAATCCTTTTTTTTTCTTTTCATTTTAGTACCTCACCTGTACATGACACTGTATGTCATTCTCTGGGTTAATTTTTTATGGATGTGAATTGTGCTATTAAAGCCCTGTTCCTATGTGTCACCCTGTAGCACTATTTCTGAGGTAGCAGTAGTAATTGCAATGGAATTTTAATTGATTTATAGTTAAAAGATATACTCTAAACATATTATATGTTTTTCTCTTAAGAAATACAAATTGTACTAGTCATTACAGTTAAAAATATTTTTTTGTTATTGGAAAAATTTCTAGTAAGGTATTTTAAAATTCAGTTAATCTGAAACATGATAAAAAGTTTCTTTTTTTTCAAGTAATGAAGGGCGCCAAGACCCATTCTTGACATCTCAAAATATTACTAAAATATATGCATGTCTATGAATTATAAAGTCTCTGTCCCAGAAATCAAAAGCAACACTTTTAAATATACCTTTTATTTTATATGACGTTATAAAGTTTATCCTATTCACTGGTTAGAGGTCACTGAAGTTCAGTATTTGAAAATGCTTCTAATTATTTCTCCCCAAAATAATTAAAATCTTAACTGTTGGGGAACACATTTTATTTCTTTAGTTTTGTTATATTGTTTTGATTACTCTAAGAAGAGCAGAGCAGTGTTTCACTATAGGTAAACAAGTATGACAACTATAAAATGAAAACAAGTAATTGCAGAGAGAAATGGCCTGCTTTTGGAAAGTGTTCTTTCTATAATTCCCATTTAATTCCAGGAGAGTTCTTTGATATTCGGTTTCTAATTGAAACTATTTCTATTTATAGCTGAGAAGTGCTGCATATTTTGCATTTTAATTTAGTTGTATTCAACTGCAGTTTATCATTATTTTATAGGCCAACATGATGCTTTATTTCTTACTTGTACTTTACATGAATGTTTGAAGTACACTGATAACTTGGGTGGTGTATGTATTTACTTATAATGGCATGTTATTAGATTGTTAGATGTCACTCTAGAAAAAGTATTAAGTTTGATTAACTTTGACATTAAGTGGACTGAAGGTTGACATATTAGATTTAATGGTGACAGTTTTTTATTGATGACAAATTCTGTGAGGTTTATTTTTATTTAGGATTCTTGCTAACAGTTGGTTTTGTGCCATGTTTTTGTTTGGTGTCCAAGGGAAGTACAGGGAGGGTAAACTCTTGATTGCTCTGTGTTTGAGTTCAAGGCCATAATCTTTGGGGAGTTTTGGAAGCATTCCTTAATTTTATGATATTCTATATCATTATCAAAACTAGAAAAGGTGTTTTTGGAGGGGAACCGTAGAATATTGTTTTTCTAATTTTAATTCTTGAACTGTTTCCTCTTTGGTTTTGGTTGCTCTACCACATGATATTTTTGTTGCTGTTATGGAGTAAAATTAACAATTCTATACATTAAAATATATAAGACCAAATTTATTTTATTGTTTAGTAAGGGCCTTTTTTTTAAAATCCATTGAGAACAATAGTTCTAGTATTTAACAAATGTGAATAGTTGCCTACTCTGGGCCAGGATGATACCAACATGAAATCACAGTTTCTGCCTTTAGATGGACATAACAAAAAGAAAACAAAACAAAACAAAAAAAATTTAAAGAGATAATTAATTTAATGATAATATGCACAAAATGTCAAGGGAATACTATCAAAAGGGTCTAATATGACCTGTCAGGATGCAGGGTATGGTGGAAATAATCAGGGTAGGTTTTGCAGAGGGTACTGTTTGAGTGAGGCTTGATGGGTCGGTATGTCATTAAATAGAAGGGGGAAAATATTCTAGCAGAAGGAAATTTGTTTGCAAAATTACTGTTTTTCATAAGACAGCAGGACTTAATCATGGAACTACAAAGAGCTCAATGTTATAAGAGTGGGAAGTGCAAACGAGATGGGGCGTGGCTAGGTAAACCGGGTCCTTCTCACTAAGGGCTATGTATAACATTTAATTTGGCCAAACTGTAGGGATATATAGTCATACATTTGAATAATTTTAAGAAAGTTAAAATGCTACAGTTTTTAACTGTAAAAGAAAAGCAATTTGAACAAAATTTACAAAACCCTGACAATGTATACTAATTTGTGAAAAGGTGTGTGTGTGGGACCAATTTTATGTTTAAGTTTCATTAGAAAAACTAGTATAGGGAAGCTAAGATTTCCTAAAAAAGAGTGATATTACATTTCACTTAAATATCTTCTGGAAGGAGATTGTTTCATCCAGTGATTTTTGGCAAGACTTAGATATATACATACTTTTTAAGGTAAATGTGAAATGCTGCTTCTATTTTATCTACGTATTTTGTGATTGTACATATTTTTTAATTTTCATTGATTTGAGGAAGAGAAAAATAGAGATCAATTTGTTCTTCCGCTTATGAGGGAGGGACCCCCAAAAATTGGAATTATCTTCTGGAGGGTGGGCACCTTGTAGTGTAGGCTTTCCCCATGAGGAAGATGAGTGTTCTAGGAACCCATCTGCTCAGTGTACCAGATAGTGTTGTTGTGAGAGGCTGCATTCGCCTCAGTAAACTTTTTTGAAGACTCCTTTAGCGTGTTTGCCCTTTTAATGATGGGAGATGTACAAATATACCTGCCCATACTGCACTGAGTGTTCAGCAGTTTTTGAGCAAAATAGCAAGACCCCCATTCCCCACCCTCCCTATTCACCCTGTCTTGCTCTGAGCAACATTTTTGTTTCTCTAGATGAAAAAATGTCCTCAAAGGGAAATGTTTTGCCATTATGGAAGAGGTGAAATGAAAAAATGGCAGAAGCGCTAAAAGGCATCAAAATCGATAAATTTAGAAACTATTTTGAGCCGTGGAAAAAGTGTCAATAGGTGTATTGCATCAAATGGAGAGTACTATGAAGGTGACCTAAGTTTAAACATGTAAGAATAAATACACAATTTCTTAATAAATAAAATCCATTTGGGGGGTTTCCCCATGTATTTATGCATTCATTGGTTGATTCTTGTATGTGCCCTGACTGGGGATCGAATCCGCAACCAACTAAGCTACCTAGCCAGGGCAATGATTTCATGTTTTATGAAGCTAAAGATTTGGTGTGATATTGATCATATACGTTTTTCCCAGTGATTCTTGAGGGTTTTTCACTATTTTTTAACTGCAACTAATTACTTAGTTTCTTAGCTTTTCCTAAGCTTTGAATGTACTGCAAAAAGTATTTTCTGCCTAATGTATCTACATTAAATGGTAAGATAAATCCAAAATATGCAAAGAAAAATATTTTCTTTAATGTTTTTGACACTTTATCTCTTCTCTCTTTCATGACCTGCCTGCCATATATTCAATAGAAGGGATCATAAGATCACTTTATAGATTAAGTGAATGAGGCCCAGGGAGATTAAATGAAGGTCACATAGGCAGTTAGTGGCAGGGCCACTGCTAGATCTTAGATTTGCTGCCTTTGTTCTGACGCATTCCCTCTTATTCCAGTGCCATGATTTTACTCTGCCTCATTCAGGTACTAGTAGTAATTCTAACAGCTGACATGTATTGATGACTTACTGAGTATCAGGAATAATTAATTGCTTTAGATGCAATATCTAAGAATGTAAGCTCCGTGAGAGCAATGATTTTTACCTGTATTCTTCACTCTTGGATTCCAAAAACCAGGAACACTGCTCAACTTCTAAATGTGAATAAATGAATCCTCAAAACAACAGTAGGTACTATTATTAGGCCCACTGCACACACAAGGAAACTTAGGGTTCAGGAGGTTGAGTTATCCCAAAGAAAGAGGCAGTTCCAGGATGTGAATCCCGGCACACTGGTTCTAGTGTCCACACTCTGAATCACTACACTGGATTCCACTGCCTTCCATAAGAATTGGTGTTCTGACCAATTAGATTCAGGGCAGAAGGCCAGATGGTATTTGGAGTAATTGCTCAGTTTATATTCAACATCTGTACTTTTTATGATCATGAGTGAAAAGAGAAGAGGATCCTGAGGCCTGTGAAATGTAATTTTAGAAATAATGCCAAGTTTTTTTTGTTTTCTTTTGTTTTTGGTGTTTGTTTTTTAATGAACAGTTGCTGAAATGCAGCAGTATTTTGTTTTTGCTTCTCCACTTAATTAGAGCTTGAAATATATTCTTTCATTTTTTACATACCATTGTTTAGATACCCCTTCTGCTTTATCTGTTAATTAAAAACACAGGATTGGCATAGAAATGTGATCATCTCAGTTATTTGACTAAGCATTGATGACTGATTTTCTTGTTCCAACATTTTATTACAATTTTGAATATGTTAAGTTGTACTTCTGTTTTTAGCTTCTAGACCAATTTTGCTAAAGCACAGAAAAGACTGCTCAGCAGTTTAAATGTATCAAAAATATATAGTCTTTCTCTAGTCCAGCCTTCTTTCCCTGGTGTGGTTTGGTGTTTGCGTATGCAGGGTGATTATCGTAGAAAAGACATCACAAGAACACCTTCCTAAAAATCACTTATTCTGCTGCTTTACTCAGTGTCAAAGTTTTCTATCACTAGTTTCATTCATTTTAATTAAGGGATTTTTCCCTAAAGTCACATGTATGTTTTCAGGAAGGAAAACGGAGGCCTTCTCTTCTATTAGAATCAATTAACACATTGACTTGAGTTAATGTACCAGAGTATCTGGCTGCCTTCTTAGACAACAAAAAAGAGGGATTTGGTAAAGGATCATAGGACAGATAAGGGTCGATGTGTGGTTACTGGTAGGAAAGATGCAGCATATATAAGACATTGTTCAGGAATCCAGGGCAGCCCAGTCAGCAGGTTGAAGGTTCTTGAGAGTGAGAGGCAAGGAGAAAAGGGAGTAGGAGTACATCAGAGGTATTTTATGGTTTGGTCAGGGCCAGCCTTTTTTTGTGTTACATAGAAATGATGGGGGAAATTGGCCTATCCTTCCTTCTCTCTGATTTCTGACTTTTGTGTAATTAATTGCAGTAAGTACATTTCTGATTCAGAATGTCAAAAGAGATCTTTTACATTAACCAATACAACTGGTTAGGTTACCATTTTCTCTTAGGGTCTATTTGATTACAAAGAACAGAAACTGTGTAAGTGAACCTAAGTAATCAGAGATTTATTATTAAAAAAATAAGTGATTGCACAGAACTTGAGAACAGGATGTTCAGAGAGGCTTGGGAGTCACTGGAATAAGGAATCGGGAACTGGCCATGGACCAAGGCAGCATCTCCTGTCCTTCTCTGTGTGTTTCCTTGGTCTTTCATTATTTCTACTTGTTATGTTGCCACTTCATTCCCCTCTTTTTCTGAAGACTACAATCCTCTGCCCAATTTGCAAAGGGTCCTCATGTGACATTTGAGTCAATATAACCTTCTAGATCCAGCATCTGCAGATAATTAATTAGACTTTGAGGTCTAATTTCCAATTTTTGGCAGAAAAAAATTGATTAGCCCAGCTTACATTAGGTGTCTACCCCTGTTTCAATCAATAATGTCAATAGACAGGGAAGTGTATGCAGGGTCACTGTTACAAAGATTTAATAGGAGCCAATCTCTGTGTGTAAATGGGTAACTCTCAGAAGATGAGACACGTACTAAGCAGGCTTCCCAAAAGATGGCTGTCACACATTCATTTTGTTCTTACTATTTGAAAAGTGCATTTATTTTCTTATTTAGTCCTCATATTTCTATAAGATGGTACCATTTATCTCCATTTACAGTAGAACAAATTAAGCCACCAAAAACTTAGTAACTTGTCCATTGTAATACAGCTGGTAAGAGAAAGACTCAAGTCTAGATCTAGTTAATGACAAAGCCTATGAAACTAATCAAAATATTTAAATTACATTTTAGATATGTTTTCCAGTTTCTTCCCTTTTGTGAATATGATAAACCATGTGGATATCTTTCTTATGATGCAAAGTAAAACCATTTAATAAATGTTGATATATAGAAAGTATAAGAATACTTTTAGGTATTATCTCCTTATTTCCTGGGATGGTTCATCTCAGCACAGTTCCATGGTACAGGGCTGGCAGCTTGTACCGTTAGTTGGCCCATGCTGTCTTCTTGAATCCTAGTTTGTACTGAGTCCGTACAGTAGGCAGGAGATCTTAGTTTCAGAACCATGGAGCTGGGTTCACTATTACCCCAGAGATTTGAGTGACCATTGGTGGAATTCATGTTCACACGTCAAACCTGATTTATGCTAGAATTGCTAACTTTTCTAATTAGTCTTGGTCAAATGGAAATTTTGGCTTCTGAACATGGATAACACAGAAAGAAGCTAAACCTTCTAGTTTGCAAATTGTTCCCTGCTCTCTGGCCTCCAAGGAAGGATCAAAACAGTGAACATATGGACCAGAGAACTCTAGCCTCTGCCTTTTACTGGCGTTAACTCACCTCAGTAATTTTGAGAATTACTGGGGGTAGGTGCCCAATTTTTGTTTTTAAATATATTTATTATTTTATGAAATACAAAAACCCTATGAAAAGACCTTTTCATTCTCATTTCCCTTTTAAAAGTGTTTCTGTGCCAATCCAGACTGTCTCTGCCTATGAAACCTAACATTTGCAGAGCCATTTAGCAACCTCAGCATAGTGGTTAAGATCACAGATTTAGCATTAGAATGCTCTGTGTTTCAATTCTGGCTCTACAGCATATTAGCTGCACAACTTTGGACCCCTATCTTGGCATTCTCTATAACCATTGCCCTGCATTACTTTTTGTCAATGTTTACCATGAACTGACATTTATTTATATCTACACATATGTATATGTGTGTCTATATATGTATAACAGTGATACATAGATATTTGTCTATATATACATATAAATAAAATACTTGTTTACTTTTTATTGTCTGTTCCAGCTAGAATAAAAGCTCCAAGAGGATATTGACTTTATTTTGTTCATCCCTTGATACAAAGAACCACCTGTTATCAGCATTTAGCTGGTGCTCAGTAAAAATTCGTTGAATGGATGAATGAATGAAGTTACCTCTATACTTCTGTTTCCTCCAGAATAAAATGAAGTCAGTCTCTCTAACACACTGGCTTGGGTTAGAGAAGGCAAGGTTATATAAGTAGGAAAGAAGTATTGATATATCAAAGCTCTCCACTAGGAAATATTCATACAGCATTTCAAGGGGACTTCAGCTTAGCAAGAAGAGACCACATTGGTGTATACCATTGTAAGATTAGATTCAATTGTCTGTTTAGCCAAGGATACAGAAAATTTTCAGGAAAAGATATCCACATAAAGCAAGAACAAATGTAGGATATCTCAGTTCACTTTACCATGGTCCCAAAGTTTTTAACAAAGACGCTGTCTGAACAGGATAGGACCTTGCTGGATCTGAGAAGCTCATTTTCTTGCTAGTGCTACAGTGTAGAGCTTACAACACTATTCAAGGACTACTTACACATCTGTGTGAATTTATTTAACATACTTTTTCAAACATTGGGCTCTGCTAATTGTTGCACCAAACTTAGTGTCAATGATGCAACATCCACACCCTGAGAAAAAAAAAAGCCAAGTTAAAGCCTACATTATGACTAGACGGTGTATCTCTACTTCCAGCCCATTTCTCCACAGTTGGCTGTCTTAACTTTCATTAACCTTTTAGCTATGTGTTTCCAGCCTTGAGTGTGTTTGGGCCAGGAACTCCTTTAGATATCATGGCTACAGTGGTATGGGGGAGGAAAAATAATTTTACTTCTACTCTTCTGAGTTCTTGGTTGATCCCCCTACTCCTCCCCCCCCTCCCGGTAATAAAGGACAGATTAATAGGATTAAAAACAAATAAGTTTAATAACATGTATATCTCTTATATGCATGACAGACACCCAAGAAAACTGTGTAACTCCCCAAAATGGCCACCAAATACCATTTCCATCTAAATACTAAAAACAAACAAACAGAAAGAAAAGAAAGAATGAATGAATGAATGTTGGAGGCTGGGAAGGCCAATTGTGGGAAGTTACCAGGAAAAGCCAAGTAAGCAAGAGTATGTATGGCTGTTCTCCGTTGATAGGTTTCTAGAGATTAAGTCATTACCTTCTTCCTGATACCAGAAGGAGATACCTTAAAAAAGGAGATTTCCTTTATGAATGCAAATACCCTTTACAAAAAGGTAACTTCTACTCAGTTTTCAGAGCTTCTCCTGTATCTGCTGTTTCTTAAAAATAATCAGCTCAAAGCACTTCTTATGCCAAAGAGGCACATTCTGGGGTGACAGATTTTGCTTCTCTCCAGGGGTAAATGAAACAAAGCTAATACCATTAAGGAGCTTTCAGAAGTGAGAAGAAGCAGATAAATTCATTTAAAAAATAAGTCATTATAAAATATTGTAGGTGGTGATAACTGGTATATAGTATAGTAAGATAGGTTAATGGGAAGGAAGGGTGGGCACAGGCACTATCTTAGAGTGGTAATAGAAGACCCAGAGTAGATAAAGAAGTGAGCCATGTGAATATCAATGAGAAGAATCTTCTTAGCAACAGGTGTAGAAAGTGAAAAAGGCCCTAGGGTAGGAGCATGCTAGCTAGCTATGACCAAAGAAGGCCAAAGGGATGCAGAAAA
Organism: Furipterus horrens; assembly: GCF_987537825.1. NCBI lineage: Eukaryota > Metazoa > Chordata > Mammalia > Chiroptera > Furipteridae > Furipterus > Furipterus horrens. Next base: position 75,045,887 of record NW_028327175.1, read on the forward strand.
TGAGGTTAGTTTTTAGGTAGCCAGATCGTGAAGTTCTTCTAAGTCATTGAAAGGGCTTTGCCTTTAGTCTGCATGAGATGAGGACCATTGAGGACTGACTTGATCTGTCTGAGGTTTGGAAGAATTCTCTTTTGAAAATATAAAGGGGCAAGTCTAGAAACAAATAAACCAGTAAGAGAACTACTGAAATAATCTAAATGAGAGAAAATGGGAGTTAGATTATTATAGTCATGGTGAACATCATGAGAGGTAGCCAGATTCTGCATGTATGTTGAAGGTAGAAGGAGTAAAAGATGACCTCATATTCTCGGACACTTCAAAAAATGGTCTTTTTGTATTATTTTTGTCATAAATTCAGGTTACTCTAAAACATTCGCCAGTGTTTTATTTTCTGTAAATTAATAATTTTAATGTTATTGCTTCAAATTATAATGAGTAAAACCAAAGCATAACATGTAGTTTCCTTTTTACTAGGATCCTACTATGTGCTAAGAATTGTGCTAGAACTGGTGATATAGCCAAGGTTGGACAGAGTACCACTCTCCCTTGCATTTTCATTTTTAAATTTTATTTGTTAATTACAAATGACATTCAATATTATTTTATATTAGTTTAAGGTGTACAACATAATGGTTAGACAGTTCTATAATTAATGAAGTCATTTCCCCTGGGAATTCTAGTACCCACCTGGCCCCATTCATAGTTAAAACAATATTATTGACTATGTTCCCTGTACTGTACTTAATGTCTCCATTACTATTCTGTAACTACCAATCTATACTTCTTAATTCCTTCACCTTTACACACAGCCCCTCAACACCCCCCCCCCATATCACAACCCTGTATCTATGAGTCTGTTTCTGTTTTGTTTGTTCCTTTATTTTGTTCTTTGGATTCCATGTATAAGTGAAACCATATTTGTCTTTATCTGACTTATTTTACTTAGCATAATACTCTAGGTCCATCCAAGTTGTCACAAATGGTAACATTTCATTCTTTTTTGTGTCTGGTATTTTCATTTTACCACAGAAACATTATAATTCTTGCAATCAAAGAAAATAAAAGAAAGTGACCCTGAAATGAATGATATTCAAGATCTCACCTGCAGTTGTTTGCATTTAAATTGGGCATGTTTTCTAAATATGTTACAGATCTTTAAGAAGTGTACCTTGAAAACAGTCTTCAATTTCATAGACCCATTGATTTTAAGAGATAAGTAAAGTTAAATATAAGCAGAGTGTATAAAGGGTAATATTTTCCCCATGGGGTCTCTGGTTTTATGACTTGTAGATTAACAAAATGGATTATTATTTGAGGGAGCTAATAACTCGGTAGTGTTTCTGGTAAATAATGCCGGTAGATCATGCCTAATTCTTGGAGGTCATCTCTAGAACTAAAATGACATGAAAAAGAAGACGCTGTTCTCTTGCTGTTATGTATACAAGAAGTCTTTTCCTTCTAATATAAGATTGTGTACTATAAGATAAAATGACTAACCTCTTAGAGTAAATATTGAATTCTTTTAAACAATAACAGATATTAGTTGCTGTTTGTAGTCTGGTACACTTATTTCTACTTCTTATGGACAAATATTTTTATTGAAGGAAAGAAACTTTTGCCTATTTTGTGTTCTTAAATTGACCTTTTAATGCTGACTTTTCATTGCACAGTTTGATCTGCTTTTTGTGGGGAAAGGAATAGTGCAGATTTTCTGTGAGCCTTTTTTAATGGGTACTTTTCATATAAGTTTGATAAGCATCTGACATATTAATTAATTAAATAGGTCCTTTATCTTCTGTCCAAAGTGCTGATTGAATGCCATTAGATGACTAAGGACTTTCTAGAAAAATAACCATAAATTGTTCATCCTTGAATATTTACTTTCTATTTTTTACTGATACATTTGTTTATAATGTGTAAATGAAGAAAGAAGTAACTGTATCTGATGCAAACCTGCATGCATTATAGAGAGACCGAAATTCTTTTCCTGTCATGCATTAGTATGAAAGCTCTAGGCTGCTTAGGGCATTTTTTAGAATTGTTTGAATGTGATAATTCCAGAGTTTTAGTGAGACGATATCCAGTGCTCTTTTCAAAACACTGTTATCCTCCAAGAGTCACAGAAGGTGAATACTATCCTGGTTCAATCTATTTTTCATCTAACAGTAGTTATTTGCTGTATTGACCTGGTCCTATCTCAGATAATGATCAGGGCTGGAGAAAGCAGCAGTAGCATATAACATGCCAGAAAGTATTAATTTTTAAAATATATCTTGAAATAATTGGCAGTAAGCAACAGATGTGTTAATATGTTTTAGAGTGCTCAGTACCATATATTTTCATTTAGCCTCTATCTCCCTTACCTGTCCTCTGTCCATTCATTGTGTAATTAATGTGAGAATGTGAGGGCTATGGCTGGAATGGTGCCAGGATTCTTAGTTCCTTACCATTTAGGATAGAGAGCATGTAACAACTTTCTCAGTAGCTGTATGTCTCCCTTCATTCCTAAAATTTCTATTATTCCTCTTTAAAACTAGGCTTCTATTTACTTACGTAAACTAATGAAGGAATGAAATTTAAAATAATTATATCTGCTCTTTGAGATCTTTTAAAACCCAAGGCAGGACATGAGCATCTGGCATGATGTACAAATAATCTATAAACCTCTTTATAACCAAATGAAAACATAACTGGTATGTAATCTAAAATATATTCTTTTCTTTATCACATTGCTTGGTTATAAATTTTTAAGACTTATTTTTTCTCAACTATATATTATATAAAGGAAGAAATACTGTAATTTGCATGTAAAACTTTTACTTAAGTACATATCCTAGTAGAAACTGATTATTGGGGTTTCTGTATTTTTGCTTTCATGATACTAGATAAACTTGCTTGGTAAAATTCCTCACTTTATTAGTAATTTATAAAGCTTCTCTATAACCCACAGCTTAAGTCAATCAAAACCAAGTATCGATAGCCTTTTTTGTGAAAGGTCCTGTTCAGACATGCTCCCTGCTCTCAAGGAAAATGAGAAAAGCGAGTTAAAGATGTAAAAGTATCTTGATAACTTGATAAATGGTGCATTGGTGAAGATGAATGAATAAGAAACAAGGATTTTTATAGTAGGAGAAAAAATGGCAGATAGTAATCTAAGTTGTAAGAGCCACCCAACAAATATTAGGATAATTTATTAATCAACTGTATTAAAAATAAGCTTAATTCCCAAGTATTTCCTAATTGTTTTTTTGCCATATTTAGTAGAACTTAAAAAGGTTTTACTTTTTTCCCTAATTGTATTAAAGAATACTTTATCTACATGCTTTGTAAGCATCTGGGTATTGGAAAGCAGTCATATGGCAAGTGTTCCATAATGTTAGGTCACGTGCAGTCATTAAAAATACATTTAAGTTCTTTTTCTATGTCAAGCATGTGGTTGGTGCTAGAGATAAAATACTGAGCAAATCAGATGGGGGTCTCTGTCTTCATGGAGATTAAAGTCTGGTGAATGAGACATACATGAACAGATTGTCATAGCAAAGCATTTAAAAGTGGGATATGACACTACCAAGAAAGACACTTCTGAAGAAATGACATTTGAACTGAAAGTCAGAATTAACTAAAGATTGAATCAGAGAAGATATTTGCAAATAATATATCCAATAAGGGGCTAATATCTAAAACATATAAAGAACTCTTAAAACTCAACATGGGAAAAACAATCAGATTTTAAAAAGGACAGAGGATCTGAATAGACATTTTTCTGTAGAAGACTTATGGGTGGCCAAGAGATACATTAAAAGATGCTGAACATCACTAACCATGAGGGAAAATGCAAATTGTAATCACAATGAGATATCACCTCACACCTGTTAGATTGGTTATTATCAAAAAAGACAGTAAGTATTGGCGAGGATAAGGAGAAAATGGAACCTGCTTACGCTGTTGGTGGGATTGCAAATTGGCACAGTCACTGTGGAAAACAGTATTGAGGTTCCTCAAAAAAGTAAAAAGAGACCTACCATATGACCCAGAAATTCCACTCTTAGGTATCTATCCAAAGAAACTGAAAACACTTATTCAAAAAGATCTGTAGACACCATATTCATAGCAACATTATTTACAATAGCCGAGATGTGGAAGCTACTTGTGTCCATTGGTAGATGAATGAAGATGTGGTATGTATTTGTGTACGTGTGTGTGTGTTTGTGTTTGTGTTATAGATAAACACACACATGGAATATTAGGCATATAAAAGAATGAAGTCTTACCATTTGAAGCAACATAGGTGAACCTAGAAGTTATTATGTCAAGTGAAATAAGTCAGATAAAGACAAATATTATATGATTTCACTCATATGTGGAGCTTAAAAACAAAATGAACAGAAACAGAAAAACAAAACAAAAACAGACTGACAGATACAGAGAACAAACTATTGGTTACCTGGGTGGAGGATTATGAGGGGATGGATAAAAAGTGGAAAAATGAATAAGAGGTACAAATTTTCAGTTATAAAATAAATCATGTAACATACAGAATAGGAAGCACAGTCAATAATATTGTAATAACTTTGTACGGTGACAGAAGTTACTAGACTTTGGTGATTTCTTGGTCAGGTATACAAATGTTGAATAAATATGTTGTACATCTGAAACTAATATAACATTGTATGATAACTATAATTAATACTATTTTTTAAAAGAAGTAACTAAGGGAAGATGGGAGAGAAGAGAAGAAGTGATTCAGTGGGGGAGAGAGTGGCCAGGTACATGAAGATGGTCTTGACCCTCAGAGCAATGGGAAGCCACAATAGGGTTTTGTGTAGGAGAGGTCAGAATTCCTGTTTCATCCAAATCACTCTGGCTGCAGTGTTGACACTAGGCTGGGGGGAAGTGTGCATACAGGGAATGGGTGCTTTCAAGCAAGGTGGTATGAAGATATCTTCCAGGTTTCTGGTTTGTGCAGCGGGATGATAGGTCTCTATTCACTCAGGGAAACACTGGATAAGGAGGATAATGGGATAGGGGTGGGATTATAGATGAAAATGATTAGTTTATTTGGGGTCATGTTGGCACTGAAGTGCCTGTGAAAAATCTGTGAAACTATTGAGTAGGTAACTGAGTAGACTCAAGGGAAAGGTCTGACCTGTAGATAACAATGTGGAAATGATGGGGGAACAAATGGATGAGTGAATTGGTGAAACTTTGAATTAATCATGAATCAATGCAAAAGATTTGAGGATGAGAAAAGAATGTGGAAGAATATAGCAGTGATTTTCTGAACTTTTCATATTATGTATTTAAAAATGAACAGTTTATTTTGCCTCTAGATTTTGAAAATAAGGAGGCAATATCAAAAACTGATTTTAATTTATGATGGTAGTACCCAATAGTTGCCATTTCTATTGTCATTAATCTAGTTTGACAGAAAAATAACTATAGAATGATTGTGTATCTCATTTGCTTAAGTAACCACTCTGATGGCTAAGTGCTTCCTATAAAATCTTAAAACAAATTATATCAGCTTTGATTACTTAATGGTCCCTCAAATAATAATGACAACTGGCTTACCTAAAATAAAGACATTTCCCTAGATTTTCTATGATTTGAAAAAATTCAAGATTAAAAAAATAGTCCTGTGGGAAAAAATGTATTTCTTAATATCCAAGGATTTCCCCCCTCATTTGTTAAGAGAAGATTAACAATGCTTACCTCACAGTGTCTGTAAGATAAATTAAAAGAGTCATGACAGCCTGTGAGAAAACTAACTAGCAATTTAAATTATACGTAGTGTTAAATTTCAGGATTAAGGAAGCGGGAGATGGACACCAGGGAATAGTAGATGGAAAGGAAGCACAGATGGATAAAGGCATCAGTGGGTTAAAGAAGGTGTCGGTAAAAAAGGTTTGAGCGGGATAGAACAAGATGGTGATGATTATTTTATATTTTAAGGATGTGGTCTCCCTGTGTATCTGTGACAAAGAACCACATGTCAACCGTGGGTCTGTGGTGAAACTTCCTGCTGGCAGCCAGTGGGCCATCCCATCTGGGCCTCCCTGGGCTGCTGCTCCAAAGTGGCTCCCGGAAGAGGTCACTCTGCCCAAAGCTGTTTGGCTGCGTATACCTTCTCTTATTTTTATATTTCCAGTTTCAACTCTTTATTTATTTAGAAGAAAAACACTACAACATTGAAAAAGTTTCACCTGTTGTGTTTATGCCTGTTAGTTTTCTTTCCTTTATGAGAAGGGAGAGGGATTAGCTTTTCCCTATCATCTTTCTTAACCCCCAGTCTTAGAGCTTCTTTGAAACCATTTGATGAAACATTTGAACATTGCTTAAAGGGGATATCTAATGCACAAGGGTCTCTACCATTTTCAGCAGTGCTTGTTCTTCCTTCATATTTATCATAATGCTGTTTGTATCTGCTGAGAAGAATAGACAGTTTTCTGATTAAACATACCAGATATACTGCCTCATGTTAGTAGCATGAAACCTTTCAGATTTTCAGATAACTATGTCCATTTGATTCATCTCCCTGTCTTTCCTACTCTTTTGGCCTGTTTTTCTCAATGCAAGAAAACATGGTTATGGTAGAGACCCTAGATTTTGAAAAGAGATAAGAAGAGACTCCCATCATTGCTGAATCTAAAACCAGCCTGATGATACCAGAATACAATGCTCATCTTCCAGCATCACTAGGAGTTGCAGAGTTGCTAAGGTTCAGAAGGCTTGTGACATCATTGCTGGAATAAAAAGTGTTTTTTCTCCCCCATGACCTTGATTTGCTCTAGGATCCTCTGCCTGAATACATACGACTTGGACATAGCAGGTGTCCTCAATTTAGCAGGAGGAATGGAAACAAAAGAGTGTGCATCTTAAATATCAAGGGGAACAGTATATTTCAGGAACCTTTTTGTATTTATTACATGCTGCAAAGGTCTGAGAACCATGACTTTCAAACAGTAGCTGTTTGTTGAAGGAAATCTCTTTTTACCTCTTGGGGCAACAGAAATTTACTCAAATTTTTATTTGAAACTCCTTTTTTGGAATTACTCAATTCTTCTGGGGTTGTTTAAATGGTGTTTCTTTTTTACATATATGCCTGCAGAGCAAAAGCTGGAAACCTCTTGAGGGATGAAATCATATTTTATTTATGTTAAGACCCTGTTCTCCCATTGCCTAGTACAGTGCTGGCATGTAGTACAACTGAGTAACTGATGCATCGAAGAATGACATGTAGATTAATTTTTAAGGAATCTTATTTTTTTACAGCACAAAGTATACCTGAATTTTAGCAATACATACTCTTTGATAATGATATTTTGTGGGAAAAAGTAAATTACTCTAAATTGCTTTAAAGAGCATAGTATACTGAAAATGTTATCAAATGTTAAATTATTTAATATGCAAGATAAAAGCCACAGAAAACAGCAAATGAAACAAGACATCAAAAATAGAGAAATATAGGCCCTGGCTGGGTACCTCAGTTCATTAAAGCATCATCTCAATATGCCAAGGTTGTGGGTTTGATCCCCAGTCCTGGAAACTATAAGAATCAACAAATGAATGCCTAAATAAATCAGTGCTTCTCTCTCTCTCTCTCTCTCTCTCTCTCTCTCTCTCTCTCTCTCTCTCTCTCTCTCTCATCACTCAGTCACTCAAAATCATTAAACAGGAAAACAAAAAATATATAATCAGAAGCATAAGAATGGCTTTTCTAAGAATCAACATCATTAAAATGTCCATACTACCCAAAGGAATTTACAGATTCAATGCAATCCCTATTAAAATATCAGTGACATATTTCACAGACCTAGAACAAATACTTCAAAAATTTATATGGAACAAAAAAAGACCCTGAATAGCCACAGCAATCTTGAGACAGAAGAACACAAAAGGAGGAATCACAATACCTGATATCAAACTATACTACAAAGCCACTGTGATCAAGACAGTCTGGTACTGGCATAAGAATAGACATGTAGATCAATGGAACAGAATAGAGAGCCCAGAAATAAACCCAGGTCTACATGGTCAACTAATATTTGACAAAGGGGGAAGGAACATAAAATGGAGTGAGAAGAGTCTCTTCAACAAATGGTGGTGGGAGAACTGGACAGGAATGTGCAAAAAAATGAAACTAGACCACCAACTTACACCACACACCAGAATAAACTCAAGATGGACCAAAGACTTAAATGTAAGCCATGACACCATAAAAGTCCTAGAGGAAAACATAGGCAGGAAAATTTCAGATATCCCACATAGCAATATTTTCACCAATATATCTCCTAAGGCAAGGGAAATAAAGGAAAGAATAAACAAATGGGACTACATCAAACTAAAGAGTTTCTGCTCAGCAAAAGAAAACATCAGCAAGATGAAAAGGGATCCAACCATATGGGAAAACATATTTAGAAATGATACCCTGGACAAGGGTTTGATCTCTAAAATATATGAAGAACTCATACGACTCAACATCAGGAAGACAAACAATTCAATTAAAAAATGGACAAAGGACCTGAACAGACACTTCTCCAAGGAGGATATACAGAGGGCCCATAGGAATATGAAAGAATGCTCAATGTCACTAGCCATCAGAGAGATACAAATTAAAACCACAATGTGATACCACCTCACACCAGTCAGAATGGCCATCATCAACAAATCAAACAACAAGTGCTGGCAAGGATGTGGAGAAAAGGGAACCCTAGTGCACTGTTGGTGGGAATGCAGACTGGTGCAGCCACTATGGAAAACAGCATGGAATTTCCTCAAAAAACTAAAAATGCAACTGCCTTTTGATCCAGCAATTCCATTGCTAGGATTATTCCTGAAGAATCCTGAAAAACCAATTCAGAAGGACCTATGCACCCCTATGTTTATAGCAGCACTATTTACAATAGCCAAATGCTGGAAACAACCCAAGCGCCCATCTGTAGATGAGTGGATCAAAAAAAAAACTGTGGTACATTTACACAATGGAATACTATGCAGCAGCAAGAAAGAAGGAACTCCTACCATTTGCGACAACATAGATGGAACTAGAGAGAATTATGCTTAGCGAAATAAGCCAGGCAATGAAATAAAAATACCATATGATATCATCTAATATGGGAGACTAATGAACAACACAAACGAATGAACAAAATTGAACAAGGAACAGAAAAACAGTTATCGGAGGTGGGGGAGATGAAGGGATAAATAGTGGAAGGATCTAGTAAAGGAATTAGTATAAATAACCCATGGGCATGGGCAATGGGGTGGAGAGTGACTGTGGGAGAGAGGATGGGTTGGGTGGTGGGGAGAAATGGGGGAAAAATGGGACAACTGTAATAGAAAAACAATAAAATTAAATTTAAAAATATAGCTATAGGAATACAAAAATATCCAGCACCCAACAAAATAAATTTTATGATTTTTGTTTAAAAAAAAAAAAGGAATGGCTTTTCTAAGATAGTATTACCCTTATGATTTCTAAGTTCACGTGCTGAAGGACATTGTTATAAATGAAAGCCATGTGCACACATGGCCTGTAGGTCATGTTTATAGGCAGTGATGTGTGCTCGTTTCCACTGCATTAATGTCCTTTGCTCTAGGTACAAGGACTTGTCATAGGGTAGATTCAATTAGCCGTGTCCTTTGTAACTTATCACAAATGCAAATTGTGAGCATGCCATATCCAAGACTAAGTTCAGTATCACTGATATATTTTAAGGTTCCTAAAATTTATCAGTTACTAATTTTTTTGCACATTTGAATTGTGCAACACTGCAAATATTTGAATAGAAGGAAGCAAACTTTAGTAAAGTGATATTTTGTAAGTATTACTAATTTCTTCATTTTTCATATGCCTGTATCAAGACTTCATTGCATATAAAGATACCTATAATAATGTGTACACAGTTTTAACTTGGAACTTTCAAGGATAATAAAAGGATTAGACAAAAATGGATGAAACCTTGCTCTAGAACTTTTTCTTTAGGGCCAGGGAGTAAATATTTTAGGCTTTCCAGGTCATATGGTCTCCATAAACTACTCAGTTCTGCCATTATAGCACAAAAACAGCTATATAAGATATATAAACAAAAAGTTGTGGCTGTATTCTACTAAAATATTATTTACAAAAACAGGCAGTAGACTGGATTTGGCCAATAGGCCATGTTTTACGGACCCATGCTCTAGAATAACTAAAAATATATAAAAGAGGCTAACATCCCAATACTCAGCCTTTCTATCTCTGACTTTCCTTTTGAGCGTGCTCAAAATCTACACCCTCAACACCTGCCAGCTTCCTTTCCTTCTCTGTGTCTTCTGCTCTACAAGGTCCAGAAGATATCCAGCCATATACAGTGAAATATAGAGACATTTATTGAAGAACATACAAGATACAAGAAACATTGTACATAGGGCAATGATGCCTCAATCACACAAAATTCTCCCAATCTCCATCAGCTACCCTCTCATATTTTCCTGAATCTCATTGATGGTCTGGAATCTCTTCTCTTTCAAAAGTGATTTTAGTTTTGGGAAAAGCCAGAAGTCGCAGGCCACCAAATCTGGGCTTCTAAGGGGGCTGAGTCACCTAGTGATTTGATGTTTTGCCAAAAAATCCTGCACAAGATGTGATGCACGAGCAGGTTCATTGTCATGATGAAACTTCCGATCACCAGTTGCCCATAGCTGCAGCCTTCTGAATCATCTGAATAGTTTCTGCGGAGGAATGTTCAAGCTTACTGCAAAAGTTAATGCAGATTTATTGCTCTGCTCACTCGGTCATTTTGAATATGATGGCCACACAGTACACATGCTCACTCAATGGCGTCTACTGCCCCCACCGACTAGTAGAGTGAAGTCGCCATAGTTCATGCATGCACATTCCAGTCCACTTGCCTTGGCTGCCAGATTACAATGATATCGTGCAAACCATTCTTATATTAACAATGCCTGGACTTACTCTGGAGAGACTTCGTATATCTTCTTATTTTCTAAAATGAGTGCCTTGTTTTCGAACTACATTGTTAGCTATTTGATTGTTTCCTTCCCTTTTTCTTCACTCCTTTTCTCCTTTCCATCATTTGACCTTGTACCCCCTCAAATCTTAATAGATGAGCCAATAGACACTTGTTGTTAATAATAAGTATGTTTTAACTCTTTACTATCATTTTAGGAGCTACTGTGAAAGTATTGGGTTGGCCAAAAAGTCCATATGGTTTTTTCCATAAAATAAAACACATTTTTCATTATCACCAATAACTCTATTGATTTGGATATTTTGAGTATGTACAATATCTCCCGTGTGGTATTACATTGATTGTTCTCAATGCGTCCAGTTGATCGCTGTCAACTTCAACTGGTCTACCTGACCATGGAACATTGTCCAGTGAGAAATCTTCATCATGAAACGTCAGACAGTACTTTTGACAGGTTTGATCAGTCACAGCACCTTCTCTATACAGTGCACAAATATTTTCTTGCATTTCAGTTGCATTTTTACCTTTCTTGAAGTAATAAAGCATAATATGTGAAAATCTTGTGTATTTTCTTCAATCTTCAATATTAAAATGGCTACACAAATATTCATTAATTTTGATGATTTTTTATTACATGCTGATATGACAGCTGTCACCATACAGTCTAACAAAATTGTTTTGAATGAAGTTAAAGACAACTAAGCACTATTAGAACTAGCTTATGGGAAAAAATACAAACAAACCTTTTGGCCAACCCAATAATTATTTTATTTTAATTTCTCAGCCCTAACATGGTTATTAAATGTTTGTTATTGCTAATGAAGATCTTAACATTTTTTCTAACATTCTTTTATGAAAATTTTGAACACTTAACACCAGAGAGAGAAGTTAGAAAAATATTACAACAGCTTAAACTATAGTAGAGATGGAAAAGGGCTTTAAAATTAAAGAATATTTAGTAGATAGAATTAACATAGTTGATCAGAGCCGTTTATCTCAGATCCAGATTGAATGCAGATGTTTTTCAAATAATATTACCATACTTATTAACCAGCCTAGGTAGTTGTAAGTGGAAAAGGGCTTGCGTGGGCATAGCAAAACAAATTATCTCTGCATCCAGGAATTTTGTGAGAGTCATTTATAACATGGTTTTCTTATTTCAGGTTATTAAACTGACATAATTAAAAACAATCTTAATTGTTTTTAGACATCAGTGTAAGCAAGCTTCATGTTAGTTTACCAGGCAGATTTGGGGGGGGGTGGGTTGCCAGGATTAGAATTTTCATTTTCCAGTGACTTTGTGATTTGTGATATTTTTATTCTTACATTTTATAGGTAGATGCTTTCTCTTTCAAAATTATAAAAATATACTTTACAAAAATACACTAAATTATTTCCTTTTCTTCCTACTCCTCTTCCTTTCTTTTTCAAGCTGTGTTGGTCTTTGTTCAAGGCATACTCTGTTAGCTCTGATTGAGAATTCTAAAATGAATAAGAGACTCCCTTCCAAAGGGTTTTGCATGTAAAAGAACATATAAGACATACATATGCAACCAAAATATAACATGGAACATAATGGTCTACAGAAGAAGCCAGATAGAGTAGTTTGAATTGGGAAAGCATTACTTTCATTAGGTCAGATGAATGAGCAAGAGTGACAGGACCCTGTGTGAGTTACAATGTCTCTGCTCCCTTGGCTACCTCAGACTAATGATACTAACGTCCTGAAGAGGTCGCCACACTTCCAGAAATGAGTAACCTGCACCAGAGAGATGGAAACCTGTGAAATATGCTTTTTGCCAGTTTTCTTTACTGATAGATGTTGACAAACAATATAATATTACTGATTCTAGATATCAGTTACATCTAGTTATAACAGAATTATTTTAGCTATACCCTTGGTGTAAAATCTTTGCTCCTGTTGCCTCATAGATTTTCTCTTTTCCCTTTTTAAGGTGAATGCTCTGTCAGATGATCAAAAACAAAGTAACAGATATGATGGATTACTTTATTTCTGTTTGTACCGATAATTTGACAATGTGTTTCTTATATAAAATGTTAATAAATGAATCGCCCCTTTAGTTTCAAAACATACCTGATGAATTAAACCAAATCTACATCAATTTTTTATTTAAAATGTTGCTATTTTGCCTTATTCTGAAAAGCAAATGGGCATACCTTTGTGCTTATGCTGATGTCCTTGATTGTAGACTGCCACTATATTTCAATATAATTATTACTGATGCAGCCTGTCTTCATACACATAAACATTCACATTGCATTTTGCCTCTGGGATGTCACTCTGTAAGTAAAGACAAACACATAGTTTGAGCGAAGATAAATGGCATTTTAAGCATAATGTTATTTCCCACTTCTTTTATAAAAGAAAATTATTCAGCCAGTCATAGTTAGGACTAAAGTGAAGTGAATAACAGAAAAGTACATATGTGATCATGCTTTTAAAAAGTACCAAGGAATGGAAGATGAGTTGAATTTCTAGGTTAATGATAAAAGATTTAGCTACTTTCTGTCAATATATAAGTCAGAGCTCTTGGATGGAAATCTGTGGTGAGACAATTTGTCCAAACTTGTAGGGTTTCATTTCATCTATCATGTGATTTTGTCTTATTTTGAATTTGTTAAGCAATAGTGACTCTTTCTTAATTGTAGTGTGTTAACTTTATTATGTTCACAATGCTACAAATTCAGAAACATTTTCTTCCCTCCAGGTTAATATTCTAGAATGCTAAAGGCTATTCGTTAAATGTGAAGACCATTTCACTATGCATTGCATGAGATCACTGTACGAGATTCTATGGATTAGTCACTAACAACATGATTCATAATGTGTTTTAGTTCCGAATATGCTACAATTCCCCATTTCATGCCAAACAAGAAAATATCCAATTCATAAATCATATGGGCATTGTGGTATCCTAAGGTGGGGGTAAATGTACATCTGCAATTTATGAATATTAAATATCAATTGTGGTAAACTATGCAAAATGAGGTTCCTGGGAATAAGATTTTCAGATGTCTGAATTTTTATTATAATTAGCTGTATATTATTATGACCTTCTCCCTCAGTAGTAAAATTTGATGATGGTTCTGCCTCCAGTCTGTTAGCAAGGGACTTCGCATAAAGTAGTAATAAATGATATGATAACATTAATAAAAGTAATTTATTAATGGTGAATTATTCAAATGGGTAATGTTATTTTAATTGTATAGTATCATACTTAGAAGCTATTTTGTTGAAATAAAAATAGAAAATCAAAATATTCTATACTCCTTGTGGATTATATGTTCCTTTTAATATATCCAAGTGTACCTGGCATAGTTCTTCTACCCATGAAAAAATAATTTTAAATAGTTTCTCCTTATTTTCTTCACTTAATAGAATTGCATTCTCATTTGCTTTTCAAATTAAAAGCTGAGTATTTTATGTCATATATAAAGACTGAAGGTTAATTCTAAGATTAGTGAATGATAAGTGGAAGAAGGTGAATTTACATTTTCATCACTGCCTCTTAACTGAGGAACATTTTGACCTGTTTATTGAACATCTCAATCAGTATCTGGTTATACTTGTGGGCTTATGTTAGCAGTGACATTGGCCAGAAACATTTCAAAGGAACAGAAAACTAGTTTCCATTACCTTTATTATAATAATCTAGTAGAAAACTTTGAGAAACAAAATGCAGTGAGAAATTATTAGCAGCATTTTTTTTCCCATTCAGTGCTTTGTGCTAACACCAGTGGTTCAGGAATATAACACTTGTGGCCTTAGTGAAATGGAAGAACTTTTTTGTTAGATGCTTGTGTAAATTCCTAACAATCATTAACCTCTTATGGAAGAAAACAATTAATAGGCAGAGTATATAAAATTAAAAATATAGTTTATCCTTTTCAGACAGAGGTTGACTGCTAATCAGTAGGGAAAGTCTTAAAGCAATTTTTTGTTCACAAAGCTTACTGTTCTCAAGATTTTAATACCCCAGGAGATAAAGATTTAGAATTGTTGCCTGTACTTTTCTTTCATGTATATTAGAACCCTTTACATAAACTAGTGGATTCCAATTATTTGTGAACGATTGTTTGGATAATTATATAACCACAAAGTAACAGTCACTGTGAAAATTGTGATTTGAATATCTTTAAGTTGATGTAAATGATTTTAAGTAAGTTTACTAAGTTTTTCTTAGAACTACATTATAGTCAAAGATTTAAAAAATCTGCATTTAAATTCACTATCATCTCCTCATACTGATGTCAATATATATTTTTAATATAATTTCAGTCCATCCTTCCCTGCTTCCCCCACCAAACTGATACATAACACAGTCTGTAAAATTAGGATAATGATAGTACTTATAGAATTTTGGTGACAATGGTGTTTAGCACAATGCCTGGAACATTTTAATCACTCCATAAATGTGGTAGTATTACTAGTAATAGTATTGTTTCTGAAATGTTTAAAGAAAGTAATAAACAAGAACTGGATTTTTTTTCTCTCTTCACATGTGCTTCTTCTAAAAAGCTGATATTCCTGAGTGTTTTCTATTGTAAATCATCTCATGGCAGACTTCATTACTTGAGAGGTAGGAGTTTTAGAGTAACAGCATCCACACCTTGTCCTTAATATCCTTGTTCCTAAATTGGAAATTCTTCTTAGTCATTACCTGATTCCTCCAGGACTCCTTGTTCTTCTGACTTGTGAAAAAGGATGAAACAGTGAAGGCCCAGACTACTACATCCGGGGATGGCTCATTCATTTCTTAGTTCTCAGACCCTCATATCTACCAGCTGTTTTTCCTTTCCTGATACAGCCAGTAATTGGCTTAGTTCCAGAAACCATACTTAGCCTGAGAGGCTCCCTGACCTTTACTAAATTCTCTCTGGGTAACTGCAGTTATGTGCTTGGAAATAATTGCAGTTGTTACCTTTAAAACACAGGAAAAAGACCTCTTGGCATTCACAGTGCAGTCTGGGGCAGCTACTTAAGTCCAAAGGGCACTCCCTTTTCCCTCCCTCGCAATCAGTCATTAGTCGCTAGTACGTGCAGTCCCCCATGTTTGCTCTGTCTCCCAGCTGTCTGGCCTCCATTCCTCTTAGAAGGCCTAGAGCAAGAGGAACAATGCCCCCTTGCTTTTATCCTCTGTTTACTTTTTCACCTTATCCATTATCTATGGAGCCACCACTTAGGAGGTGCTTGGAAAGAAGGGTTTGAGATCTTGATTTCAGGGCTGTGCACCTCAAACTCCAAGCGAGAATACCAGGACAGTTTTGTAAGTCAGATTACTGGATAATTTTCATTTTCAGTAAACAGATTAAAAAATAATGATTTATTGCCTGTATCATCTCTCACAGCTATGACATTTCAGTGAACAGACAAACTTCCTCAGGCCTAATCTCTGTGATTTCATTCATTTTGCAGATACTGATTTATTTTGTGCCAAGGTATTGCACAATGTACTCTTTGTAATTATATAGCTTTTAATCAGGTAGAGGCAGCAGATAGAAAGGTAAAGGAACACGTAATTAGGTATTCAGTCATTGTGATAAATGCTGTTCTGGAAGCACGCTGGATGCAGTCATGAGACTAAATTGGAAGTAGGAAGAGGAGACCTACTTACTTAGGAAGACAGGAAAAACTTCTGAAGATTCTACAGCTTGGTGAGAACTGAGGGGGTTAATCATGTGAAGTTTGGGTGGAATAAGAGTCCAGGCTCAGTTGGGAATGTCATTAGAGGCTCCATCAGCCAACAGAAAAGATTATAATGGCCTCTATCTTACCCTTTCAAAAAACCACGTATTTCCAATACACAGAAACTTATTAATAACTGCTGTGTTCTTTCTTTTGGAAAGTTCTGAGATTACTTTTTACAGTGTTTTAAATATTTATTAGCATTTATTATATGCACTTTCATCTAATCATGGATTACCTTTCAATATAGTCACTTTTAGGAAACAAAGTTTTGTCTCACATCTGTGTTAAATGTCAATACAAAATCCAAATATAAATTATTTTAAGACTATCGCCTTTGGGGATTATCTATGCTACTTTCTCATTCGAACACATAATGAAAAGTTATATATTGTGTTGGTCATACCTAAAATAATAAATTATCAATTTAATCCATACAAACCAAGCTTCAGCTCTTTACATTTTTATTTTCAAAGATTACTGTTTTTAGGGAGATATTCCTAGTTAACCATATTAGGAGTCATAAGTAGTAAAAAACATCCTTTATGTTATATTGAAACTTAATTTTTACATTTTACTGAGGACCTAGAATCAGCCAGTACCTCCAAAAGTAAATCTCTGAAATCAGTACATATGTCCTCTAAATAACTTTTGTTATTGTTCATAATGGTATGGAAATTCTAATCTGTGTTCTTGCTAAATTTTTATCCTCTCATTTCAGTATTTGATCTTTACCTATAGTATATAGGAACTAATAAATGTCATGTTAGAGTCATTCTTCATTTGTTGAATAAATAAGTCCCTACTCTGTACAAGGAACTGTGCTACATGCCAAAGGTACAGATACTAAAATAATTCATGCGTGATGCCAATTTATTGGGCTTTTTTAGTATTCTGAATATATACTAGTTTTAGGTTACTGTAAAACAAGCAGGTTGTTTATGCATTCATTGTTCCTGTAAATTTTAATCACTTTATACGTAACTTGTTTGTGACTAACACCGTTTATTATAGACCAGGCACTTTCTCTCTTTTTTCCATTTTGCTTCGTCCACATTTGGTTTTAACTTTTCCCAGATTATTGAAAGCTGTAAATCAGAAATTTTATAAATCTCTGATTTAGTACTTAAATTGATGCATGAAATACAAAAGTGGCCTAGCCACCTGCAGGCAGCAGTGTTGAAGGTTAAGTTTATCCTAGCATGAACAAAGGACATATATTTCCTCAGCCTCTCCTTCCCTGCCCAGTTATCCATCATGCCAATCTCTGCCATACCTTTGTGAAGTGTATTTTTTTTTTCATGAGAGAAATATAGATGACTGTTTCTTAACTATGAACTAATATTCTTTAGGTGCCCAAATCGTCAAAGTGCTTTTTTTTTTACATGTAATCGTGAATTTTGGCATATTATAAATATCTATGACCACTTTGAAATATCAGTTTTGTGGGAACAAAATGAGTCAATCTGAATAATGAATTCACAATAAGCACTTTTAGTATCAGTATGTGATGTAAGACTGCTGTCTTTAGTCTCGTTACCAATGTGCCTGCACAGTCAGAAACACCCACAGATTAATCAAGCATCAAATTCTGGAGTATGTGGGTGACGATGTACTTAAAATAATGAAGTCACATTATGCAAGTAAAAATGGGTTGTAATTTTTATTTTAATATCAGGATCAAGCATTTAATATACTTCCTTTCAAAATCCAAATGTAGTTTAGTTGGTAAATTTCATAAAACGAATCTAAAGTATATGTGGAAAAATATATATGCCACAATAATGAAGAAAGCATTGTAAAAAGCACATAAAATGTTAAAACATTTTATAAAGTCATAGCAACTAAAACAGCAATTTGTGGGCATTAAATACATGCAAAAACATTGGTAAGCGTAGACTATTATGTCAATAAATAGATTATAGTATAGATGAAGATTTAGAATACAGTAAAAGGGACATTTTAAATAGTAGGAAAACACTTAATGGCATTGGAACCTTTAGCTAACTAACTGTAGGCAGTAGGGCTGGGATGAGGGCAGAGGAATAAGATTAGTCACTCATACCTCGTCTTAAACAAAATAAGCTTCAGCTAGATAATCTTAAAAAATATTCTGCCAAGGTTAAATAATAATTATTGATATAGGAAAATGTTTTTCACAATTTAAAAATTTAATACTGCAAATAGGCACCTTAATATTGTCATTAATTTTAGAAACTTCCTTATCTATATTTACTTGTTTATTGTTTACTTGTTCTGTTTAATTTTTTTACCTAATTTTATTTTTATTCAAAGAAGAATATCAGGTATATACTCACCTTGTCCAGATGGTCTGTCCCCAGCTAAGAAATTTAATCTTTACTCTCAGTCTTCAAGTTTGCCCCTTTCCTGTTCTTTTTACTGGCATTTCTTTCTTTTTCTTTTTCTTTTTTTACATTGAATTTATTGGGGTGACATTGGTTAATAAAATTATATAGGTTTCAGGTGTACATTTCTATAATACATCATCTGCATATTGTGCATTCACCACCCCAAGTCAAGTCTCCTTCTATCATCATTTATTACCCCCTTTACCATCTCCTACCCCCCCACCCTTCCCCTCTGGGAATCACACACTGTTGTCTGTATCTGTGAGTTTTGTTATTTTTTTTTGTTTTGTTTGTTTAATCCCTTCATTTTTTCATCCAGTCCTGCAGCCTCCTTTCTCTCCAACAGATGAATCTATTATCATCTCTGAGTCTGTTTCTATTTTGTTTGTTAGTTAATTTTGTTCATTAGATTCCACATGTAACTGAAATCATATGGTACTTGTCTTTCTCACACTGGCTTATTTCGCTTAGCATAATATTCTCCAAGTCCATCAATGCTGGTGCAAAGGGTAAGATTTCTTTCTTTTTTACAGCTGAGTAGTATTCCATTGTGTAAATATACCACAGCTTTTTTATCCACTTATCTACTTATGGACATTTGGGTTGCTTCCAAATCTTGGCTTTTGTAAATAATGCTGCAATGAGCATAGGGGTGCATGTATTCTTTTGAATTAGTGTTTCAGGTTTCTTCAATTCCATTTTTATTTTTTTGAGGTAACACCGTACTGCTTTCCACATGGACTGCACCAATCTGCATTCCCACCAACAGTGCAGTAGGGTTCCTTTTTCTCCATGTTCTTATCAACACTTGTTTGTTGATATATTGATGGTAGCCTTTCTAACAGGTATGAAGTGCTATCTCATTGTAGTTTTAATTTGCATTTCCCTAATGAATAGTGATGTTGAGCATCTTTACATATGTCTTTTGTCCATCTGTAGACGTGTTTATTCAGGTTCTTTGCCCATTTTTTAATACGATTGTTTGGATTTTGTTGGTGTTGAGATTTTTAAGTTCTTTATAAATTTTGGATGTAAACCCCTTATCAGATGTACCAATGACAAATATGTTCTCCCATTCAATGGGTTGTCTTTTCATTTTGCTAATGATTTCCTTTGCTGTGCAAAAAGAATTTTAGTTTGATGCAGTCCCATTTGTTTGTTTTATTTTGTTTCCCTTGCCCAATGAAGTATATCAAAAAATATATTGCTACAAGAAATATCCAAGATTTTGCTATGCTTTCTTCTGGGATTTTTGTAATTTTGAGTCTAATATTTAAGTCTTTTATCCATTTTGAGTTTATTCTTGTGTATGGTATAAGAAGGTGGTCTAGTTTCATTTTTTGCACATATGTGTCCAGTTTTCATAACCTCACTTATTGTAAAGACTCTCTTTGCCCCATTGTATGTTTTTGCCTCCTTTGTCAACTAACAAATGACCATAAAACTGTGGGTTTATTTCTGCGCTCTTTACTTTGTTCTATACTTCTATTTTTTATGCCAGTACTATGCTGTTGTATCTGCTTAGAAGGTTACACTGCCAGTTTTCTATTTTAGCCTGTAAATGCTGCCCTCAAGACTGTAAAGGAGGAAAGAGGAAGGACATCTCTAAAATCAGAGAAGGAAAACTCTGACCCCAAAAAACCTCCGCTGCCTTGCGGCATACCTCTTCAGGGGAAAGGCTAAGGGAGTAAACCCCGACAGAAAATCCGGAGCCGGAGTCCCTAAGGCGGTTTGACATTGTAGTCAACACCGGCAACTCCTGCGGCGCACCTGAAGCCAAGCTGTATTGACTTTGTCTTTCCCTTGGACCCTTCAGCTGCGAAGAGAGGGGGGGTCTGCTGCATGGGCAACAGCAGACCCTCCATATCACCCTGCCCAGGCTCTGTAGCTTCAGTTTCACTTGAGAGGACACTCCAGCGTCATCGCAAGATGTCGACTCAACACGGGAGGAGACAGATACCGGTTATAAGCTCATCCGATTGGCGAAGGAAACGAGCGCCAGGGGTCTCCTCTGACGGTGGGAGAGGTCATCGCACCTCACTGGACAGCTACCGTCTCGCCATGGCTCGCCTGCCCCACTGGGTGCGTGGGGATCAGAGAGGCGCCTCTCGAAAAGTGGGCCACAAAACACCCGCACCAGTTAATTCCAAGCAAACAACAAGAAAGAAGCCTCCGGCTCTTCGCCTCGCTAGCTGGAACATCAGGACCATGTGCCCCGGACTTACTGCAGACCTTCCGTGGATCAAGGGTGCCAGGAAAACCGCTGTCATCGATAGGGAACTGGCACGACTACACATCGACATTGCGGCTCTACAGGAGACCCGGTTGGTCGACAACGGAACTATCAGAGAAACCAACTACACCTTCTACTGGCAAGGGAAGTCTCCGGACCAACCAAGACAGCACGGTGTTGGGTTCGCTGTGAAGAACACGCTTGTTAACTCCATAGAGCCACCCACAGGAGGCACAGAGAGATTACTTACCCTCCGATTGTCAACAACTTTCGGCCCAGTCAGCATTCTTAGCGCGTATGCCCCAACCCTCTGCGCCACCACCGAAGAGAAAGAACAGTTCTACCATGCACTGGACGAAGCGTTATCCAAGATTCCCAGAAGTAACGCTCTCTATCTCCTTGGAGACTTCAACGCAAGAGTAGGAGCCGACCACATGGCCTGGCCCACCTGCCTTGGAAACTTTGGGAGAGGAAAGATCAATGAGAATGGTCAGCGACTGCTTGAGCTTTTGTGTCACCACGGCCTGTGCGTGACAAACACATTCTTCAAGTGCAAAGAGATCCACCAGGTGTCATGGAGGCACCCCCGCTCCCGTCATTGGCACCAGCTTGACCTCGTCATCACCAGAAGAACGGATATTGGCAGCACCCTCCTCACCCGCAGCTACCACAGTGCAGACTGCGACACGGACCATGCCCTCGTGGTAAGTAAGGTGCGCATAATGCTGAAGAGGTTGCACCACTCCAAGATGAAGGGTCGCCCACGCATCAACACCAGTTGTGCCAGCAACCCAGTTAAGACCCAGCAATTCATCAACAAGATGGAAGATGCACTCGGCGAGGGAGTGGCGGCAGATGACATTATCGAATCCAATTGGCCACGTCTCCGCGACGCCATATACAACTCCGCCATTATTGCTTACGGGAAGAAAGAGCAGAAGAACGCTGACTGGTACGAGGCTCACTGGGAAGAAATGGAACCCGTGATCGAGGCTAAGAGGAAGGCCCTACTGGCTTACAAGGTCACGCCCACTCCCAGTACACTTCAAGCTCTACGGGCTGCCAGGAACAAAGTCCAGAAGACCGCCCGCCACTGTGCCAACACCTATTGGCTAAACCTGTGCAGAAGCATTCAGGAAGCCGCCGATATAGGCAACGCACGAGGAATGTATGAGGGTATCAAGAAGGCAACAGGCCCAATCCCCTCCAAGATCGCCCCCCTTAAGTCCAAGACAGGTGAGGTCATCACTGACCAGGAACAGCAAATGCGGCGGTGGACCGAGCACTACCTCGAGCTGTACGCAACGAAGAACACCGTAACAGACACTGCTCTTAACGCCATCCCAGACCTACCAGTCATGGAGGAGCTAGACACCCCACCTACTGCGGCAGAGCTCGGCAAAGCCATCGACCGCCTCGCTTGCGGGAAAGCACCAGGAAGCGACGGAATCCCTCCAGAAATCCTAAAGAGCGGGAAACCAGTCCTGCTACAGCCGCTCCACCATCTACTCTGTCTCTGCTGGAAGGAGGGTTACATCCCCCAGGATATGAGAGACGCCAACATTATCACCATGTACAAGAACAAAGGAGACCGCAGCGACTGCAACAACTACCGGGGCATCTCTCTCCTCAGCGTCGTCGGCAAAGTATTCGCCCGGGTCGCTCTTGCCCGCCTGCAGACCCTTGCTTCCCGCGTCTACCCAGAGTCCCAGTGTGGCTTCAGAGCTGGCCGCTCAACAGTGGACATGATCTTCTCCCTACGCCAGCTGCAGGAGAAGTGTCACGAGCAGCATAAACCACTCTACCTCGCCTTTATTGACCTCACGAAGGCGTTTGATCTGGTCAGTCGAAGCGGACTCTTCAGCTTGCTACGGAAGATTGGCTGTCCACCACATCTGCTTGCTGTGGTCATGTCCTTTCACGACAACATGCACAGCACGGTGTCCTACAACGGCACAACCTCTGAGGCCTTCCCAGTCAGCAGCGGAGTAAAGCAGGGCTGCGTCCTCGCGCCTACGCTGTTCGGAATCTTCTTCTCCATGCTCCTCCAATACGCCTTTAAGGACTGCAGCGAGGGTGTCTTCATTCACACCAGATCCGATGGCAAGCTCTACAACCTGGCCCGTCTACGAGCCAAGACCAAAGTCAAAGAGGTGCTCATCCGTGAGATGCTCTTCGCCGACGACGCAGCTTTGACATCACACTCCGAAGAGGGACTCCAACAGCTAGTCACTTGCCTTTCCCACGCATGCAAGGAGTTCGGACTAGCCATCAGCCTGACGAAGACGAATGTTATGGCTCAAGGCACAGGGACTCCCCCATGCATCACCATCGACGGATACACCCTGGAGGTTGTCAACGACTTCACTTACCTCGGGTCCACCATCTCGAGCTCTCTGTCAGTCGACTTGGAGGTCAACCGGAGAATCGCCAGGGCAGCCACAGTTATGGCCAGACTGAACCGGCGAGCGTGGAACAATTCCAGCCTCACTGAGAAAACCAGACTGCGCATCTACCAAGCCTGCGTACTCAGCACTCTCCTCTATGGCAGCGAGACGTGGACCACCTACGCAAGGCATGAAAGGAAACTCAACAGCTTCCACATGAGGTGCCTGCGACGCGTCCTGCATGTCGCCTGGCAGGATAAGGTCCCCAACACCGAGGTGCTGAAGCGAGCCAATATGAGCAGTTTGCATGCAGTTCTTAGCGAGAGACGCCTCAGGTGGCTCGGCCATGTCAAAAGAATGGATGCAGGCCGTATCCCCAAAGACCTCCTCTACGGCGAGCTAGCAGAAGGCAAGAGGATGACAGGGCGCCCAAAACTGCGGTTCAAAGACATCTGCAAAAAGGACATGACACAATGCTCCATCAATCTCAACACATGGGAAGTTCAAGCAGAGGACCGCCTAGCCTGGAGGCTCGCGGTCAGGCAAGGTACGTCACGCGCGGAGGCTGTGCGCAACGAGGAGGCGGTCCAGAAAAGATCGAGGCGGAAGCAGCGTCAGCAGCAGCAACAACAGCCATCTGCCTTCACCTGTACCAAGTGCGGCAGGGATTGTCACTCCCGAATCGGACTGCACAGCCATTCTCGGCGGTGCAGATAGACTCTCAAGAAGCTACGCCATCGTCTCTCGAGACGGACGGCTGCCGACACACACTATGCTGTTGTGATTACTATGGCCTTGTAATATAGTTTGATATCAGGTAGTATGATTCCTCCAACTCTGTTCTTCTTTTCAAGATTGTTGTGGCTATCCTGGGTCTTTTGTGGTTCCGTATAAATTTTTGAAATATTTGTTCTAGTTCTGTGAAATATGTCATTGATATATTAATAGGAATTGTGTTGATTCAATAAATTGCTTTGGGTAGCATGATCATTTTAATGATGTTAATTCTTCCTATCCATGAACACAGTATGTACTTCCACTTATATGTATCTTTAATTTCTTTCTTCAGTGTTTATAATTTTCTGAGTACAGGTCTTTTATATTCTTGGTTAAACTTGTTTCTATGTATTTTACTTATTTTTATGCAATTGTAAATGGGATTTTTTTCTTAGTTTCTTTTTTTGATAGTTTATTATTTTGGTGTATAAAAATGCAATTGATTTCTGTATAGTTATTTTGTATCCTGTTACTTTACTGAATTCATGAATCAGTTATAGTAGTTTTTTTGGTGGCATCTTTACAATTCTTTATATACAGTATCATGCCATGTACAAATAATGATAGTTTTGCTTTTTCCTTTCCAATTTGGATGCCTTTTATTTCTTCTTTTTGTCTGATTGCTGTGGCTGGTGCTATGCTGAATAAGAGTAATCAAAGTGGCCATTCCTGTTTTATTCCTAATCTTAAGGGAAACACAGTTTTTACCAATTGACTTACAAAGTTGGCTGTGGGTTTGTCATAAGTGATCTTTATTATTTTTTCGGCATGTTCCCTCTATTCCCACTTTGCCGACAGTTTTTATCATAAATTTGTGCTGGATTTTATCAAATGCTTTTTCTGTATCTCTTGGTATGATTATGTGGGTTTATTCTTCATTTTATTTATGTGGTGTAATACGTTTATTGCCTTGCTGAATTTGTGCCAACCTTGAATCCGCAGAATAAAACCCACGTGATCATGGTGTATGATCTTTTCAGTGTGTTGTTGGGTCTGGTTTCCTATTATTTTATTGAGGATTTTAGCATCTGTGTTCATCAGAGATATTGGCATATAATTTTCTTTCTTTGTACTGTCTTTATCTGGTTTTGGAATTAGGATAATGATGGCCTCATAAAATGAGCTTGGGAATCTTCCACTCTTAAATTATTTTGGAATGGTTTGAGAAAGAGAGGTGTTAGTTCTTTTTTTAATGTTTGGCAAAGTACACCTGTGAAGTCATCCAATCCAGGACTTTTGTTTCTTAGGAGATTTTTGAATGCTGCTTCAATTTCACTAGCTACAATCTGTCCAGATTCTCATATTCTTCTTGATTCAGTTTGGAAGATGTTATGTTTCTAAGAATGTATCCATTTCATCTAGATCGTCCAATTTATTTGCATATTATTGTTCATAATATTCCTTGCAATCCTTTGTGTTCCTTTGGTGTCAATTGATACTTCTCTTTCATTTCTGATTTTATGTATTTGGGTCCTCTCTCTTTTTTTCTTGAGTTTGGTTAAAGGTTCATCAATTCTGTTTATCTTTTTAAAGAAACAACTCTTGGTTTCAATGATCTTTTGTATTTTTTTGTTTAGACTCTACTTTGTTTATTTCTACTCAGATCTTTATTATTTTCTTTCTTCTTTTCACTTTGGGCTTTGTTGTTATTTTTCTAGTTTCTTTAAGTGCAGTGTTAGATTGTTTGAGATTTTTCTTGTTTCCATAACATTGGCCTATAATGCTATGAATTTTCCTCTTAGGACTGCTTTTGGTATAGCCCATAGATTTTGGGGTTGTTGTTTTCTCATTTTCATTTGTTTCCAAGTATCTTCTGATTTCTTCCTTGATTTCATTGTTAACCCTTTCATTGTTCAGTAACATATTATTTAGCCTACACGTTTTTGTGTTTTTCATGTGATTGATTTCTAGTTTTATACCATATGGTCAGAAAAGATGCTTGATATGATTTGTCTTCTTAAATTTATTGAAACTTGTTTTGTGTCCTAACATATAGTCTATCATAGAAAGTGTTCATGTGTGCTTGAAAAGAATGTATATTCAGCTGCTTTGAGATGAAATACTCTGAAGATGTCAATTAAGTCTCTCTGATCTAGTTTGTCATTTAAGGTTGCTGTTTCCCTCTTGATTTTCTGTCTGAAAGTTAAATCTACTGATGTTAATGGGTTATTAAAATCCCCTACTATGACTATATTAATGTTGATCTCTCCCTTTATATCTGTCAAGATTTGTTTTACATATTTAGGTGTTCCTGTGTTGGGTATATAAAGGTTTATAGAGGTTATACCCTCTTGTTGGATTGCTCCCTTTATCATTATGTGGTGTCCTTTTTTTAAAAAAAAAATTTAAGTATATTTTATTGATTATGTTGTTAAAGTAGTTACAATTTTTTTGCCCCTTTGCTCCCTTCTGCCCAGTAACCCCCTTCCCTCTAGCAATCCCACCCCCCCCCCTTAGTTCATGTCCATGGGTCGTGCATGGCTTCACCCTTTCCTATATTATTCTTAACATCCCCCTATCTATTTCGTACCAACCGATTATGCTTCTTAGTCCCTGTACCATTTCCCCATTTCTCCCCCTCCCTCCTCCCAGCTGATAACCCTCCAAATGATCCTCATACCTATGATTCTGTTCCTATTCTGGTTTGCTTAGCTGGATTTTGTTTTTAGATTCAGTTATTGATAGTGGTGAGTTTGTTGTCATTTTAGTGTTCATAATTTTGATCTTCTTTTTCTTAAGTAAGTCCCTTTGACATGTCATATATTAATGGCTTGGTGATAATGAACTTTACTTTGTCTGGGAAGCACTTCATCTGCCCTTCCGTTCCAAATGATAGCCTTGCTGGATAAAGTAGTCCTGGTTGCAGGTTGCCTTTCATCACATTGAATACTGCTTCCCAGTCCCTTCTTGCCTGCAAAGTGTTCTCTGAGAAATCAGCTGATAGTCCTACAGACACCCCGCTGTAGACAACTCTCTGCATCTCTCTTGCTGCCCCCAGGACTCTCTCTTTATCTTTCACCTTTGGCATCTCAATCATGATGCGTCCTGGTGTGGCCCCCTCTGAGTCCAGCTCTCCCAGGACCCTCCGAGCTTTCCGGACCTGTTATGTCCACCTCCTTTGCAAAATTTGGGAAGTTTTCCTCATTTTTTTCAATTCTTGCTTCCTCATTCTGCACTGGTTGACTATTTTTTTCTTCCTTATGTTCCAAATCATTGATTTGGACCCAAGTTTCCTTCCCTTCACCATTGGTTTTGTGTGGAATTTCCTTCGTTTCACTTAGCATAGCCTTCACTTCTTCTCTTATGCGTTTGCCATACTCAAGCATATCTGTCAAGCCTGTGAGCATCTTTATCACCAGTGTTTTGAATTCTGTGTCTGTTAGGTTGTCTATCCTCATCTGTTAGGTTGGCTATCTCTTTGTTCCTTAGTTTTCCCACTAGCACCTTGATCTGTTCCCCCTTTTGGGCCATACTTCTCTGTCTCCTCATTCTGACTGACTCCTGTGTCTGCATCCCAGGTAGAGCTGTCACCCCTGTTACGTTGTAAGGGGCAGAGCCTTAGGGATTTGTCAGTACAGGGCGACTGTTTTACCACAGTGTGGCACTGTATTTGGGGGAGGGGTCTGAGAGGGAACAATGCCACCTGCCCTGCACTCGTCCCTTTTTTGGGCACCTCTCCCACTTCCGCATCGGTCTGGCACCTCTCTAGCTGTTGTCCTGGATGTTGTTCCCAGAGTGGATGGGTCTGTGGACATTCTAGGACTGTGGGGGCCCTTTAAACAAGCGGACTCTGCTGAGAGACTGGCAGTTTCTGCCTCCACCCTTACTCCCACTGGTCTGCACAGTCAGAAGCAATGAGGCTTGATATTCTCCAGTATTGGGACTGTGAGCTGCGAGGCCTGGTAAGGAGCTGGGAATGCTCCCCAGGTTTCCCTCCTGACTTTTTAAAACATGTGACTGCGCTTTATGCTGGCCCTCCTCTGCTGCTACTGCTGCGGCCACCACAACCGCCGCTGTTGCCGCCACCAGACCGCATCCTCTCCACCCTGGCTCTGCCCCTCCTACCTGTCTGGATGAGTATTTTTTCTTTATATCTTTGTTTGCTGGACTTCCATGCAGTTTGATTTTCTGGAACTTCTGGTTGTTTCTAGTTTTGAGGTATTTGTATTCCTTCTTAGTTGTGGAGGGAGATGCAGCATGTCTGTCTATGCCTCCATCTTGGCTGGAAGTCATAGTGTCCTTTTTTGTCTGTTCCTATAGCCTTTGTTTTAAAGTCTATTATGTGAAATATTGAAATATTTTTTCAAAAATGTTTGACCTCTCAGCAATATCTCTGGATATACCAAATATAACTGCCTCCTGGGTGCTGGCACACCTTTATGTTGGGGCAGGGTCTCAGGGTGAGTTCAGCAGAGTTTATGGGTCCCAAACAGAATTGTGAAGGGACATCTCTACTGTAATAGGGTGTACAGGGGAAAATGATCCCTGTTGTAGTACCACACAACTCAGTCTGTCCCAGAATCTGCCAGAGGAGATAGAGCCCAGCAGGGTGGGGCTACCAGAAGTTGGAAGGTAGGGCTAGCAGATCTCCCATGATGGGGGAGCACTAGTCAGCTTCACGGGAAAGTGGGGGAATGGCCTCTGCTCCAAAGTCCCACAATTCAATCACTGACACTGCCTGAGTCTGTGCAGACCTCTACACCCTGGCCAAAGCAACTGAACTCAAAAGGAAGTAAGCTTCTCAGGGTGGGGCAACAGGGAGTCCTGAGGGTGAGGCTATTATATTTCCGCAGGCCGATGCTGTATGGACGGGAGTGTTCTATCCAATAAAGATGGTAGCCGTGGTGTGGGAAAGGAACTCAGCTCCGGGATTCTAGTGGCTGACCTTTCAGCTCTCTTCCTAGAGCCACAAAGCCCAGACTCTCCTCACACAACCCAACTCTACTCCACCCTTCTTCCGTAAGAGTCCAGGGTGAATGGTTGCAAATGAAATTGTTGATGCTGGCCCTTTAAGAGGATGCCTCTATCTCTAGGAGACTCATCTCTCCCTGACAGACAGAATCCCTGCTGCTTTTCACAGCCAAGTGTTATATGGGCCGTTTTTTTGGCTCTCGTGCTCTGGGCTGTGGCCCCAGCTTGGAGTTTAGACCCCACAATTTTGGGGGAAATCTTTGCAGCTGAGATAGACCTCCAGAACCTCATGGGAGCAGGGCCAGCACTTTTGTGTCTCCACTGTTCCTACCAGTCTCCATATAGCTTTTTCTTTTTTCTTTTCTTTTTTTAAAGTCCTCACCTAAGGATATTTTCATTGATTTTAGAGAGAAAGGCATGAAGAGAGAAAACATCAATGTAAGAGAGAAGCATGCTGTAAGTGCCCTGACCAGGGATCGAACCCACTACCTAGGTACGTGACCTGACTGGGAATCAAACCTGCAACCTTTTGGTGCATGCGACGATGCTCCAACTAAGTGAGCCATCCAGCCAGGGCTTGATATGGCTTCTTTCGTAATTTCTTGATTATCAGGCTTCTCTTGAGCTAGTCTTCAGTTGGTTATTCAGCATGATTGTGCTATCATTTAGTTGTAATTCCAGTTTGGTCCTGGGAGGGGGTGAGTGTGCCCTCCATCTGCTCTGCTACCATCTTGGATCTCCCTCCAAGACTCTTTTACCTTTTATTTCACTGCTGTGTGCTTCCACATAGTCATCCACCAATCTCTGTTAAATGATGACCTGGAAACCGGAAGGAAGAGATATGAAATATATGTGATAAAGGAAACCTTACTATTCCATAACATATAAAGTGCTCTTACAAACCAATAAAAAAAGCAAATAGAAAAATGAGCAAATGATATGAACAGTCAGTTAATATAGAAAATGAACAGGTTAGTTAATTTCTAATAAATATTTGAAAAAGAAATTAATGTAAAACAATGAAATACTATTTTCTACTATCAGATTGATAAAGGTTTAAGATTTTTTTAATTCCTATTATTAGTAAGTAGAGAAAAACATGCTTATATGCTTTTGGAAGTGGTACAAGTGTTTTGGACTGAAATTATTAAACTAATCATCTGTAAGACTGCATGCCATTTGACACATCAGTTCAACTCTTACAAACTTAAGTCAATAATCAAAGATGTCAAATATCTCTATGCGTTTTTAGTTATTTCATTGTGTATAATTGTAAATTTTGGGAAACAACCTAAGTCTCCATATTTATGGGAATCCTACTTTTTAGTATTGATAAACAATCACAATACTAAATAACAAATACAGTAGTCCCTCGCTATATCGTGGTTCTTTTATCATGGCCTCATATATCACGGGATATTTTTAAGTATTATATTTAATTATTTATTGAGGATTTTTCACTATATCACGGGATTTTGTGGTACTGTATATGTACGTTAAAGTTATGTAGGTCTGGAACGTAATACCTATGATAAGTGAGGGAATACTTTATATATGCTATGATCTAATTAAAAATAAATAAATTTATTTTCATATTTATGCATATTTTGTATATATAGAAAAGTATAAATTATGGATAGGGTTTTTACATTTATACTTCTGCTTTCAAAATAATTCAGAGTGGATATACTTTATAATAAAAAAGTTTGACATTTAAAATAAGACATATACTACTTAATGAACTTTAATTGATTTTTTTTTTACATTTTGATGCTTAAAAAACATTAGTTTTCCCCTGGAGCTTTTTTATATTTCTTCCTCTCTGTACTACATTGTCCTAGCACTTATCAAAGATAATATACCATAGTCTTCTGTTAACACAAGACTTTTCCCTGGAATCCTCAGTGGAGACAGGCAACATCTGGTCAGCATTAATCATGTAGTAAGCTTTTATATTTGTAATGATCCTTATATTTTCCTTCAACTTTCCATTTCCAAGTTACAGAACACAAAATTAAAATTTTACATCATAGAAGCCCTGGTTGTTGTGGCTCAGTGGTTTGAGCATCGGCCTGTGAGTCAAGTGTCGCTGGTTCGATTCCCAGTCGGGGCACATTACTAGGTTGCCTGTCAGGTCCCCAGTTGGGGGCGCGAGTGAGAGGCAACCACGCAGTGATGTTTCTCTCCCTCTCCTTCTCCTTTCCCCTCTCTCTAAAAATAAAACAAATAAACAAACAAATAAATAAATTATTTTAAAAACAATTTACATCGTGGTATTTTTATAAATACATTGTTCTAATAGAAAAAGTGAGTGTAATAATGTGTTTATTTATTGAATTTGTAGAGTATCTTGCCCTAATAATTAATTTATAAATAATACTAGCTAGTACATTTAGTCTGTCAGTAGTAGTAACTGAGCAACCATCATATTGCCAATACGGTGTTTGTTATTATGAGCAAGAAATAATCTATATTTGTTTTCTGATATGCTCTTAGCTAATACTTTTATCTTAGGTAGGGGCCTAGGAATCATCTTTGAGCCCATTAGCATCATGCATATTGCTTTTTAGAGTAATCAGATGTGGAAATTAGAATGGCTTTGCTGTCAGACCCTGTTCAGTTCCTGGCTTCACAACTTACTTGGCATCTTTAAATCTCATCTGTTCATTACCCATTATAAAGTTGTTTCAAGAATGAGATAAATGTGTCTAAAGTACTTAGCCATAGTAAATGTACAATAATCGATTGCTATTATTATTACCATTACCATTATTATTATTATTAAGTTTTCTTTGAAGAATTAACCAAACGTGATACTACCTACATTGGACACCAAATGTTGGTTGTCTTCAGAAGCTTAAAAATTACCAGAAACCTGAAAGTGAAACCAAAATAGGCAGCTGGCATTCAGCCCAATACCACATTTGGAATTTGGACTGTGACTTCTCAATCATTCCCATAGAGAAGATGCAATAAGCATCTTCCTGAAAGAGGCACAAGTAAAATACACAGATAAATTCCAGCCTCAGGAAGTCATTCATTTATTCATCCATTTGGTCTATTGAATGCTTTGTGCCAGGCACAATTCTAGGAGCTTGGGATATGTTAGTGAACGAAACAAACATAAAGTTGCCTGACTTAGTCTTTCCAGTGGAATTCATATTTGGATCTTAACCCCAGCAGTCTTTGCTGTGAGGTCAGGAGGGGAGAAGAGTCACCCAGAAACAGGCGGAGCCAAGTAAAGAAGCTCAACTCTTTCACTGTCCCAAGACAAAAGACGATCAGGCCGAATTCAGTGGCTAGTACTGAGGAGACAAGTGTCCTTAAGTCCATCTCAGGTTGACATTGATATCTAAGAGGCCCGTTGGTCTATGAGGAATACCTGTGTGGGGGGATTGCCAGTGAGAGTTGGGAGGTGAAGAGGGAATGGACTATACTTTAAAAAGAACAAGGACAGTTTAAAATATAGCCCAGATGGCAGCTCCTGGTGAAAGGGGACTGTTTGGGTATGTGAGCCACAGTTGATGACAATTAAGAATAGACTCCAGATTCCTCTTAGTAGGGGATTGAAATAAAGAACCAAACGGGGGCAGTGACTGACTGTATGGTGGTTAAGAGAAGGGCTGGGGGCAGATAGAACAGAGTGTTGTGCAGAGGGAAGCCTGTTGCTAAATAGATAATGCATGTGTACTCCTATGTAAATTTGTCCCCTATGTAATCTTGAAAATGATGTTTATCTAATATGAGTCATTGCATAAAATGTTTATAATACTTAAACTGGAGAAGTTTCATACTGAAATTTTCAGTTTTATTGGAAAGGAATATCTGTGTTTGGGGGGAAAGGGTTCTTCAGCTCAATAAAGTACATATCATAAATTGATAACTTTGGGATTAACTGTTAGCGAGATGTCTAATTTAAAGGCTTTTGTTTCAAAGAGTGTACCTCTTAGAGGAGAAAAGCATTATCATGAAAATATGCAGTGTTAGAAAATTTGATAGCATGTTTCAAAGAAAAATAGAAAAGCTTTGTCTTAACTATTAAAATTTATTCTACAGCAGCAGCAGCAAAAACAATTGAAGTACCAGCTAAAATTATTGGTAGCTATTTTAAGAATTACTTATTTCTAAATATTTATATATGATAATAGTTTGGTAATTTTGGCCATTTTACTAGTAAAGTTCAAGGGTAGTAAGGACTACATTTTAAAAAATAATTGCTTATAGTTTTAAATAGAAATTTTATATGATACTACATAATTGTCAAGATCTTAGAAACAATAGTATATATCTCTAAGATAAAAGAGAAGGCACATGTTATCGTCATTTGACTTGTTATTGTCAATTAGAAAAATTGAAGTTCAAGTCCTGGTCAAGGAAAATTGATACAATCTCTATCTTTTCTGTTTGATGATTATACTTCAGATCCACATTTAGATACCCAAAACTATATTCAATATATTTCCCATTAGTCAACTAACTCCTCTTAAATGCCATTATTCTTAGCACACTTTGTATGGGCTATAAACAAAATTTAGTATAAAATATTGCATCAAATGTAGCTCATAGTCTTCTTAAAATTAAATTTCAACTCTGATGTTTGTTCTTAAAGACTAGTATTTTAATCCCAGATATTATGCTTCCCTCTGATTAATAATTGGATCCTTAATTAATAGTGATAGCTAAATGATTTAGACTAAAACATCAGGAATAATTTTTCTCTCTTTGTAATTTGTTATGATAAATAATTTTTCTATTTTAAGGAAGTACATTAACTCATAAGTATCTCATTTCTCATTTGAAAAGACAAAATAATATTTCCTGTATTTATTTTATTTTCTTGTGAAGTTGAAATATGGAAAAGTACGTAAGTATAAAAAAAATACTGCATTGTGGACTTCCGGCCAAGATGGAGGCTTAGACGGACACGCTAGGTCTCCCTCTACAACTATAGAGGAATACAACTACTTCAAAACAAAGGATAACTAGAAATTCCAGAAAATAAAACTACACGGAAGCCCAACATATGAAGTTATAAACCAGCGGTGCCATTTGGGCAGGTAAGAGTTAAAGAGGGCAGTGCTGCTTGCGGTTGCACCCGGAGCGGTGGGCAGCGAGGAATCCCGGCTGCGCAAGCCCCTGGCGGTGCGCGACCCCGGCGAGGAATCCCGGCGGCCAAGCCCCTGGCGGTGCGCGACTCTGGCGCTGCGGAGAGCGGCCGCATCGCCTTGAACAGTGAGGCCCAGGGGGGCGGGAGGACGGATCCCGGTCTCCTAGCTGAATAACTGTGTGAATCCATCTTGGACCCCCGCCCCCAAAGAAAGCACCACAGGGCTGCGAAATAGGTCGCGGACAGGCAGGCGCCGGTCGCTAATTAGTGACGCGTACACAGGCACTGCCCCCGACAGCCAGCCCAAGAAAACAAAACGCATCTGTCAAAATGAGGCAGGCAACTGTAGAAATACCGGTAACACAACTCACCAGGCAGCAGATAGAGAACCTGACAGATGAACAGATAAGAAACCTGTCAGAGGCTCAGTTCTGGGCCATTGTTATCAGGTGGCTTACAGAATTCACAAAAGAGCAGGAAAAAGATATGAAAGAAGCGAAAAACTTTCATAACGAAAGGAACAAAACCGCATACGAGACAGAAGGAAAGGAAATAAAATCCAGAGTTCATTTCAACAAACTGGAATATGGAGAAGGAACAAGCAGTCAACCAATGCAGCGAGAGGAAATGGGAAGCAACAATGAAAGGATCAGAAACCTCTGGGACAGCTATAAAAGGCCCAACATAAGAATCATTGGTTTGCCAGAGAATGAGGAAGATGAACTAGAACTTGAAAAATTGAGTGAAAATATAATAAAGGAGAACTTCCCAGACTTGGGGAAGGGAATAGACCTGCAGGTCCAGGAAGCAAGGAGAGTTCCCAAGAGACTGGACCCAGGGAGAACCACTCCAAGACACATTATAATCAAAATGTCAAAAATTAAAGATAAAGAGAGAATCTTAAAAGCAGCAAGAGAGAAGAAAAGAATTATGTACAAAGGGGTCCCAATTAGACTATCAGCTGACTTCTCAAGGGAAACCCTACAGGCAAGAAGAGACTGGCAAGAAATATTCAAAGTAATGAAAATCCAAAACCTACAACCACGAATACTCTATCCAGCGAAATTGTCATTCAGAATAGAAGGACAGAGAAAGTGTTTCCAGGACAAAATAAAACTGAAAGAGTTCATTAGATCCAAACCACTGTTATGTGAGATGTTAAAGGGACTGGTTTAAAAAAAAACAGAAGCTAGGGAGATGAAACAAAGGCAAACTAAATAGGCAACGAGAGTGGAAGAGGAACTGTGGGTACGGGAAGCATATTGGGGGGAGGTCAACAGGGAGGGGGAATGGGGAAAGGGAGGGAGATGATATAGGAATTGGGGATCAAGGTAGGAGGGAATGGAATAGACGGAGAGAGGTTGGGAGGAACTGTATGCACAACTAATGGACATAATCTAAAAGGGGGGGACAACTGGAGGGAGGGGGGCCACCAGGTGGAGGGGAGCAGAGGGAAGGGAAATTGGCACAAATGTAATAATTTAATCAATAAAACACATTAAATCTGAAGAAAAAAAAAATACTGCATTGTGATGGTATAATAACAAAACCTCAAATACTAAAAGAAAAGAAGTTCCACACTATATAATATTTTATGACTTGCTTAGTCTGGAGTACTTTAACAGCTGAACATGGAATAATGACGTAGTCCCAAATAGTGTTGTAGTTTTATAAAAAACATGAAGGAGACCACATTCAAATAAAAATAAATTAATTAAATTTCTTTTACAGTAGTTATAAAAATTAAGTGGGTAAAATAGAAATATAACAGTAAGAGGAAAGATTTTAGAGTCTTAAAATTTGCCTGGAATTTGTAAAAATTTATTTAAAATGGCATACTGATATGGTTATATTCCTCCCTACCCAGGCTGCTTTGAGGCCTATCCCAAACAAATCTAATAAAATTAGATTTTTTTCTTTTAAATTTAAGACTTGGCTGCCATACAGATTTAACTGTAGTAATTGACCTGCACAACTGGATAGTGACTGTTGATGCTTACAGTAACAGTAGTTCGGCCAGGAACTCTCTCAGCACTAGAGCCCCTGGGAAGAGGGACATACAGTCCCTGTTCTGGCTGAGTTAATAATTTATTCTACAAGGAGGAACAGCTTATAAATACATCAGTGAAACAAGTACAATTGCACTATAAAGGCATGTTCCTATAAACAGGATAAATAAACAGGAAGGATAGTTCACACTGTCAGGGGACATCAAGGACATCTTTGTAGGGGACGTGGTTTAGGGATAGAGTCTTCATATTTGAATGGGAGATCACCAGCATTCTAAACAGCAAATGTTTCTCCAATTAGATTGTGAACTTGATAAGGGCAGAGACCATGTATACTCTATTCACTACTCTTTCTTCAGATTCTGGCAAAATAGTCTTTGACCAGGAAGGCATTGCTGAATGAACAGGTGAAGACAGAAAAGGCATACCAGGCAGAAAGGCAATCATCTGTGTCAGATGTTCAGGAAACCATAAATTGTTGGTGCCCTTGGAGCAGAAAGTCAAGATAAGTGGGAGGATACTTAGAGGGAAAGCTGTAGGCATAATAGTAATAATGATAGGTAGCACTTATGTAGTGCTTTTGGAACCACACACTACTTTAAGCACCTTATATACACTATATTAACTCACTGCATCCTCATAAAAATCCTTGAAGTATGTACTATTATTATTCCTCATTTTTACAAATGAGGAAACTGAGGTACAGAGAAGTGAAGTGATTTGCCCTAGATCATGCAGCTGATTTCTGGTACAGAACAGTCTGGCTCCAAGTTTATACTCTTAATAGCCCTGAGCTTTTTATATTTCGTTAAGACATACAGAATTGCCATTTCTCTAAGTCAAAAATGGTTAAATATTATTAATTTCAAATGGTTCAACCATGCAGAGGAGTTTCAATGTTATCACTATAGATGGAATACTTGACAGACTATGAGCAAGGGAAACAAGGTGAGATTTATTTTGGGCAATAAATTATAGACTCTCTGACTCACCATACACCCTGCAGATAAAGACACTTGAGAGTTATTTTCCTAAATTATCCAAGACTCTCCCACTCCAAGTTTGACTTTAATTCCCATTTCTTTGTAAATTGGCCTGATTCCTCACCCTTTGGCCTTCACTCTCATGGAGTTTGGCTGATAGCTTGCTGTTTCTGGTGACTTCTGCCACTGCAAGGTGGAGTTCTAATAAATAGCACCCAAAAGTGGAAAAGGAAGCAACAAAACTCTTTGTAAAGCTCTCGCATACATAGCCTTGCTTTTTTTTGCTTGGCTGAGCATCCCAGGGCCATCTAGTACTGATGTAAGATTGGATGAGGGGATAGATAACTTTAAGCGTAAGAAGCAAAGAAGTTAAAATACATAAAGAAGAAAAGTGCTTTTAACTGTTTTTTTTCTGAGCTCTGGCTGCTGTAGCTCAGTGGATTGAGCGTCGGCCTGCGAACCAAGTGTCGCTGGTGCAATTCCCAGTCAGTGCACGTGACTAGGTTGCATGTCAGGTCCCCAGTTGGGGGCGTGTGAGAGGCAACCACACAGTAATGTTTCCCTCCCTCTCTTTCTCCTTTACCCTCTCTCTAAAAACAAACAAACAAACAAATAAATAAAATTGTTTAAAATTTTTCATTAAAAAAAAATAGTTAATTGGTTTTTTTCAGGTTCTGTGTTTTGGAAATGTCTCCAAGTATGAGAAACACATGCACATCACAAAATAATTTTGTAATGTTTCTCACAGTCATTCTCCAGGCCATACTCTTTTAAAAGGCAATCTTTAGAATAATGGCAGCAATTACATTTATTTAGTTAGTTATAGCTTACAAATTACTTTCATAAACAGATTCTCATTTGATCCTCAGAGTAACCAAGGGTGGTAATTATCACCACTTTATAGGTGAAAGAACAGAGGTTTAATGAGGATACATGTGTTTCTAGAGCTTCAATCTAGGCTACCTACCTTCAGTTCTATCTTTTTCCCCTGACTACAATGCAAAATTTGTCCATATTTATAAATTCAATAAGTCATAATAGTATTTTGTCAATATTGGACAATACTAAACACAGGTCTCTAGTTCAAGCTTTAACTTCCAAAATTTGTATAAACAAAGTGACTTCTCTGTGATAATTACTAAGATAAGCTATTGTATTCTTATGATCATAATTGTAATTTTGATATCGTCAATACGAAGCAAAGAAGCCTCATCTTAATGTAACATACAGGTAATACAGGCTGTACAACTGTCTGTATAATCTAATGCTGTAACTAATTTTCCAAAATCTCTTAGTTTCTTTGAGAGGAAATATTTTTTAAATGCATCTTA
Organism: Furipterus horrens; assembly: GCF_987537825.1. Classification (NCBI taxonomy): domain Eukaryota; kingdom Metazoa; phylum Chordata; class Mammalia; order Chiroptera; family Furipteridae; genus Furipterus; species Furipterus horrens. Next base: position 75,084,674 of record NW_028327175.1, read on the forward strand.
ATTCCAACAGCGGCTATTGTAAATGGTTAGTTGGTCTCTTCAGTTGGGACCTTCCAGGCTCTTGGAGGGAAGGGGGAGATGGAGAAGAAAGCCTCCCACCTAGAGCAAGCCATGAAGGACCTCAAGGCTTTACTCATGGTTTCCCAAAAAAGGGGCTGCCCGGTCAGCATGCCTGTGCACATGTAGTCATTGACTCTCCCTTTGGGTTTGCTGACATATGTTTTCCATGTTTCTTCCTCACCAGCTTTTCACACCAGGATCTTTTTCTCTGTTCAGATGTTTCTGGAGTTTCCATTAAGGCAACAGTCTCGCCTTTAGGAACTTGGGGAAGTAGACAAGTAGGGCAAGAATGGCTTTCAATTACAGGGTACAGAGCCATGGGTGGTGGGGGTGGGGGCAGACAGTGTCCAAGGTGAAATCCAGCTCATTAATCACATACTAATCTGACAAGCCTCCCATCCAAAATCACCAGAAAGAAAAAGAATGTCTGATGGAAAGGAGCCCCAAACAGCAATAGAAAGATCCATTGCAGGGTAGTAGTAACAGTCTGAGCAAGATGAAAAGCCCATAAAAGATAAGCCCTTTGTACAGTGCCCTGTGGCTTCAGCTCCAGGAAGAAAGAAGCAATTAAGGGCACGCAAACCGATTTTCAGTTCCACTCCAGTCTGTAGGACTTGATGTTTCCGCAATGCTTGATTCTACTCTTTTCTGCCTATTTTACATGGGAAGGACCTCCTGTTGTTGTTCCCTCTGACATCATCATGGGCCTCCCACTTGCTCTAGCCCCTGACTAGAGTACTGACTGGTCTTCCTAGGTCCCTACGTCCCACTCAAGCCGGCAGGCTTTCTGTCACCTTGGAACTGGTGGGACTTCTGCATCAGGGAGTGTAGGAGAAAATGGCAGTTGTAGGGCCGAAACAAAGGATGTGCAGGAGAAGGAGGGTGGGAAAAAGAGAAGAAGCAGCAACCATACTTTTTAATAAAACAGGAAAATACTTCATCTTCTTAAACTGCCCATGGGATACTTTGAGGTCTTCAGGATATTTCATAATTCATATTTAATTGTATTACATCTTCTTTGTAGTGGGTATTGCTGAAGACAGTAAAAATATGTTAGAAGACAAATTCAGTGAGACTTTAATGTCAGCTAGAAGCCTTAGACTTACTTTCCTTCTGTTTTTCTTATTTGAAGCAGTACTGCTGCCTCAAAAATTGACTTCTCTACTTTCTCCTGCCCTCTCTTCATATGTACTGAGGTGTCCCTGAGTTTCTGTCTGATGTCTCACAGATTGGGGACCAGGAAGTCACTTACACTCTCTGAGCAGTTAGGAGGCTATTACAGTTGTCTCATAAAGAAATAAGCACCTGTACTAGGACACGTATAATGTGAGTGCCGAGGAAGGGTTGAATTCAAGATCTTTTTTGCAGAGGTAGAATAATTGTAAATCATTGATATAATAGAGTGAAGGAGAAAGAAGAGTCGAAGAAGATTTTGAGAGTCGATTTCTAGCAGGGGTAGGGGCTCATGGCAATCCATGAACCATGATAGGGAACAGGGTCAGGAGCAGATTTGGGATGGGAAAGGAAGGATTTGATACTTGTTTTGGGATTTGTTGAGTGTGAAATACTTGTCAGACCTCTAGGAAGAGAAAGCTGTAAGAGTTCTCTTGAAATAGTGGAGTGGAAGATATAAAATTGGATCTGTTGATACCTGCATGACCGTTACAGCCATGGAGAGAATGAGATTATACCTAAGGAGTGTGAAGAGAAGTGCGTCCGGGAGTAGAAAGGGGAGTCACCAAATGAGGCTCTAAAGGAGCACATAGGGGTCAGGTGACTCAAGGGAGGTACAAATGAGTCTTAGTTATTTTCTTTAATATTGTCTAGCAAAACCTCTTTCTCTTCTCCCACAGACTCCTTTCTGAACCCCTCTCTTGCTGTCAAACCTACAGAAATTTCCCATCCCCATACCATACCCTAAAGGGACAGGACCCATGTTACCTTCTCATTCTTCATGACCTAAAGGAGACTTGCTTAAAGGGAACTTGCTAAAGGATAGGAAAACAGTTCCTATTGCAAGCATTTTTAAGAAGTTATAGTTTGACTATCATTTTATTTTCAGATTCCAGAAGTGTTTTGTGTTTTTTTTTCACTTTTTCCCCATTAAGATTTAAAGATTTTCTGGTTAAATAAGTACAAAAATTGTAGTAATTATATGTCTTGTTATGAAAGCAAAACCTCATTTTCTTGTGGTTATAGTGTGTTGATATGGCAACACACATTTTGCTGGCATGTTCTGAAGCTTAGTATTTTGATGAATTGACCTGGATATAAGAATTAATTGAAAGCTCAGTTTTACAATGGCTGAAGTAAGCATTGGTTAGGAAGATGGGCAACCAATGAGCTGACAGGATCTACACAGTGCTAGGTGAATTGCAATAAAAAAATTAAAGAGAAGACACTGCTATCAATTACCAGCTGACTGACAAGTACGTTATTGAATCATATCAGAAATAAAGGCTAAACTTTTTTCTCTGACTCCTTCAAAGAGCTCAGATTGCAGATACCTTTAGTGCCTAATAAGCAAAACAGTGCTACCTTATATAATGTAAAATATTATTGTAGACAATGAAAGCATTTAGTTTTTTGTTACTAGCAGCTTAAGCCTATTTTTATTCTGAGCACACAAAAACCATATTCATATTACATAAAAAAGCAATGCATTACTTTAGAGGCTCTTAATAGTGATTCATGTAAAGCTTTAAATGGAAAAGCTTTAAAGTATAACAGAATTTCACCTGTAGTGAAATAAAATCGCATTTGCCTTTTCATTATATTGGATAACTACACAGGTACAGATAAAGAAATACTACAGAAGCTTATGCTTTCTGAAACAGTATTAAAGGCATCTCTAATTGGGCAACTTACTGCACCATTAATCAGATGGTCAGTCCATTTCCTGCTCAATTGGCCAAATTTTTTAAATTAAATTTATTGGGGTAGTATTAGTTAATAAGATTATATAAGTTTCAGGTGTACAATTTTATAATACGTCATCCATTTTGTGCTCACCACCCAAAGCCTAGTCTCCATTTGTCACCACATATCTGACCTCCTTTATTCTCTTCATTCTCCTCCCACCTCTTTTTCCCTTTTGTAACGACCACACTGTTGTCTGTGTCTATGAATTTGTTTTGTTTGTGCATTTGTTGCCTTTTGTTTTATATCCCACATATGAGTGAAATAATATGGTTCTTGTCCTTTTCCATCAGACTTCACTTAGCGTGATACTCTGAAACTCCATGTCACAAATGGCAATATTTCATCTTTTTTATGGCTGAGTAGTTTTTTCCTGTGTGTGTATGTATGTGTGTATGTGTGTGTGTACATGCCACATCTGGATCCAATCACTGGTCAAAACACATTTAGGTTGTTTCCATGTCTTAATTATTGTGAGCAATGCTGCAGTGAACAAGGGGTATATATATCTTTACAAATAAGAGTTTTACAATCTTCTGGTATATACCTATAAGAGGGATTGCTGGATGATCTGTTACCTCTATTCTAATTGTTTGAGGAACCTCCACACTTATTCATAGAGGCCTCACCAATTTACATTCCCACCAGCAGTGTATGAGGGTTCCCTTTTCTCTACAACCTCTCAAATGGTTATTTTTTGTCCTGTTGATAATAACCACTCTAAGTGGTGCAAGTTGTTACTTTATTGTGGTTTTGATTGGCATTTTCCTTATTGGCTTTTTTTTTTTTTTTTTTTTTTTTTTTTGTCTTAAACAACAGTAATTTATTTGCTTATAGTTCTGGAGGCTGGAAGGCCAAGATCAAGATGCTAGCAGGGTTGATGTCTTGTGAGAACCCTCTTGTTGGCATATAGATGGCCACATTCTCACTATGTCCTCACAAAGGGAAAGGGGGAGGAAGGGAAGGAGGAGGAAGAGAGAAGGGGGAGAGAAGAGAGAGAGAGCTCATGCTGTGTGGTCTCTTCTTATAAGGACACTAATCCCATATAACCCTAAGTACCTCCCAAAGGTCCCCCCTCCAAATAAAATCACATCATGGGTCATGGCTTCAACGTATGAATTTTGAGGGGATGCAATTCAGTCCATAGCATTCAGCTCCTGTCCCACCAAACTCATGCCCTTCTCACATGCAAAATTTCTTCATTCCATCCCAACAGCCTTAACTCATTCCAGCATCAGCTCCAACGTCTGTAGTCCAATTTCATCTAAATACCATCTAACTCAGGTATGGTGAGACTTGAGATGCAATTCATCCTGAGGCAGATTCCTCTCATGCTGTACACCTGTGAAACCAGTTTAGTTACATGCTTCTAAAATACCCTGGTGGGGCAGGCACAGGAGAGACATTCTGTTCCAAAAGGGAGAAATAGGAAAGATCAAAGGGGTGATGAGTTCCGGAAAGTCCAAAAGTTAGCAAGGCAAATTCCATTATATCTTAAGACTGAAAAAGAATCCTCTTTGGTTCAGTGCTCTGCCTTGCAGACCCACTGGGGCAGTAGTCCGACCTTTGTAGCTTGCTAAGTAGGGGTAGAAGTCTCTCTCAGGGCTACTGAGTTGGTGGCCTGATAATCTCAGAATTGCCTTCAGGATTCTGAAGTTGAACATCTGTTTATCTTTTTGTTAGCTATCTTGTATGTGTTCTTGGGAAAAGTGTTCAGATCCTCGCTCATATTTTTAATCAGATTGTGTTTTTTGTTGTTGAGTTGTGTGAGTTCTTTATATATTTTGAATATTATCCCATTATTGGAGGTATTGTTTGCAAATACCTGCTTTCATTTGGTTGGTTACCTTTTTTTTTTTTAATTTTTATTTATTTATTGTTTTTCTATTACACCTGTCCCATTTTTCCCCATTGCTACCCACCCACCCTGCCCACCCCTTCTCCCACAGTCAGTCCTCACCCCGTTGTCCATGTCCATGGGTCATTTATACTAGTTCCTTAACTAGACCCTTCCCCTTCTTACCACCCTTCTCTCCCTCCCGCCTCCCCCCGGGTCACTGTTAGTCTGCTCCTTGTTTACATGCCTCTGGTTCAATATTGCTCGTTTGTTTGTGCTCTCCATTCATTTCCTGTATTAGGTGATATCATATGGTATTTGTCTTTTGTTACCTGGCTTATTTCACTAAGCATAATTCTCTAGGTCCATCCATGTTGTTGCATATGGCAGGAGTTCCTTCTTTCTTTCTGCTACATAGTATTCCATTGTGTAAATGTACCACAGTTTTTTTGATCCACTCATCTACATATGGGCACTTAGGCTGTTTCCAGCACTTGGCTATTGTAAATAGCTCTGCTATGAACATAGGGGTACGTAGGTTCTTTTGAATTGGTATTTCAGGGTTCTTCAGGTATAATCCTAGCAGTGGAATCACTGGATCAAAAGGCAGTTCCATTTTTAGTTTTTTAAGGAAATTCTATATTGTTTTCCATAGTGGTTGCACCAGTCTGCATTCCCACCAACAGTGCAGCAGGGTTCCCTTATGTTTTGTTGATGGTTTCTTTTGCTCTGCAGAAGCTTTTTAGTTTGATGTAGTCTCATTCATTTATTTTTGCTTTCACTCCCTTACCTTTGGGGTCAAGTTTACAGAAACCGCTCTGAGACCAATGTCTATAAGTTTATTACTGATGCTTTTTTTTTCTCTGTATTTTATTGTGTCAGGTCTTATATTTATGTCTTTAACCCGTTTTTAGTTAATTTTTATGTATAGTGTAATACAGCAGTCTAGTTTCATTCTTTTGCATGTGGCTTTCTAATTTTTCCAATATCGTTTATTGAAGAGGCTTTTCTTTCTCCTTTGTATGTTTTTGGCTCCTTTGTTGAAAATTAGTTACCCATGTATATCTGAGTTTATTTATGGGCTCTCAATTCTATTCCATTGGTCTGTGTGTCTGTTTTTCTGCTGACACCATACTGTTTTGATTATTGTTGCTTTGTAGTATAGTTTGAAGTCAGGGAGTATTTTACCTCCAGGTTTGTCCTTTTTTTCTCAGGATTGCTTTTGCTATACAGAGTCCTTTGTGGTTTCATACAAATTCAAATATTTTTTTTGGTTCCATTTCTGTGAAAAATGCCAGTGGGATTTAATTGAGATTATGTTAAATCTGTATACTGCTTTAGGCAATATGGCTATTTTAACTATGTTAATTCTTCCAACCCATGAACATGGACTATCTTTTCATTTCTTTGTGTCTTCTTTAATTTCTTGCAGCAGGGTCTTGTAGTTCTCAGTGTACAGATTCTTTAGTTTCTTTGTTTATTTCTAGGTATTTTATCCTTTTGTTGTAATTATAAATGAGATTATTTTGTTCAATTCTTTTTCTGATATATGATATATTATATAAAAATGCAATGGATTTTTCTACCTTGGATTTTGTATCCTGCCAGCTTATTGTATTTTTTAAATTGTTTCTAATCGTATTTGGTGGAGTCTTTAGAGTCTTCTATATATATAGAATCATATCACCTGCAAATAGTGACAGTTTCACTTTTTCATTCCCAATTTGTATGCCTTTTATTTCTTTTTCATGTCTGATTGCTCTGACTAGGACTTTCCATACTATGGTGAATAACAGTGGCAATGATGGGCATTCTTGTCCCATTTCTGATCTTAGAGGAAAAGCTTCATTTTCACCATTGACTATCATGGTACCTGAGGGTTTGTCATATATAGTCTGAAGTACTTTTCTTTTCTACCCATTTTCTCAAGTATTTAATCATAAATGTATGTTGAATCTTGTTAAATGCTTTTTCTGAATCTATTGATAGGATTGAATGATTTTTATATTTATTAATGTAGAATATCAAATTTATTGATTTGCATATGTTGAACCATCCTTGCTTTCTTGGAGTGAATGCCACTTGATTGTAATGTATTACCTTTTTAATGTATTATTGTATTCAGCTTTTGTTATTGTTTAGGATTTCTGCATGTATGTTCATCAGAGATATTGGCCTATAATTTTCTTTTTGTTTGCTGTCCTTGCCATGTTTTGGCATCGGAGTAATGTTGGCCTCATAAAATTAATTAAGAAGTATCCATTCTTCAATTTATCTGGGAAAGTTTTAAGAAAAAAGATATTAAATCTTTTTAATTACCCAAATTTTGTGTCTGAATTCTACGTGGAAGATTTTGTCTATCATTTTTAATAGTTGAAATTTATTTTACTTATAAATTATATTTTATTGATTATGCTATTATAGTTGTCCCAGTTTTTTCCCCTTTGCTCCCCTCCACCCAGCACCCCCCACTCCCTCAGGCAATCCCACACCATTGTTCACATCCATGGGTCATGCATAAGTTCTTTGGCTACTCCATTTCCTATACTATACTTTACACCCCCATCACTACTCTGTAACTATCTATTTGTACTTCTTAATTTCCTCGCCTCTTTATCCATTCCTCTACATCCCCCCTAATATGGCAACACACTCTCTGTATCCATGATTCTGTCTTTGTTCTTCTTGTTTGCTTAGCTTATTTTATAGATTCAACTGTTCATATGTATTTATTGCTATTTTATTGTTCATAGTTTTGATCCTCTTTTCTTAAATAAATCTCTTTAACATTTCTTATAATAATGGTTTGGTGATGGTGAACTCCTTTAGTTTTTTTCTTGTCTAGGATGTTCTTTATCTGCCCTTTGAATCTGAATGATGTCTTTGCTAGGTAGATCAATCTTGGCTGTAGGTCTCTGCCTATCATGACTTTGAATATTTCTTGCCAGTACTTTCTAGCCTGTAAAGTTTCTTTTGAGAAATCACATGACAGTCTTATAGGAACTCTCCCATAGGGAACTAACTGCTTTTCTCTTGCTGCTTTTAAGATTCTGCCTTTATCTTTAACCTTTGGCATTTTAATTACGATGTGTCTTAGAGTGGGCTTTCTGCACCCATCTTGTGCTTCCTGGACTTACATATCTATTTCTCTCACCAAATTAGGAAAGTTTCCTTTCATTATTTTTTCAAATAGATTTCCAATTTCTTACTCTTTTTCTTCTCCTTCTGACACCTTTGTGATATGAATGTTGGAATGCTTGAAGTTATCCAAGAACTACTTATGCTATCCTCATTTTGAGGGGATTCCTTTTTCTTCTTGTTGTTCTGATTGATTGTATTTTGCTTCCTTATGTTCCAAATCATTGATTTGATTCTCAGCTTCATCCACCCTATTGCTGTTTCCCTGTACATTGTTCTTTATTTCAATTAATATATCCTTCCTTTCTGATTGGGTCTTTTTTTTCTTTTTTCTTTTTCTGTTGACATCCTCACTAAATTCTTTAAGCCTCCTTATAAGCAGTTTTTTAAAACTCATAATATGATAGATTGTTTATCTCCATTTCATTTAGCTCTTTTTTAAGGAGTTTTGTTCTGTTGTTTCATTTGGGCCATGAGTCTTTGTCTCGTCATTTTGGCAGCCTCCCTGTGTTTGTTTCTGTGCATTAGGTAGAGTTGCTATGACTCCCTGTCTTAATGGCATGGCCTAATATAATAGGTGTCCTGCAGGGTCCAGTAGCACTGTCTCCCCTATCACCCAAGCTGGGTACTTGAGGTGTGCCCTTCGTGTGGGCTGAGTATACCCTCATCTTGCAGTTGAGCCATGATTGCTGTTGGCAAGTCAACATGAGGGACTTAACCAGGCTAGTCAGCTGCAAGGACTGACTGTGACCACTGATCACCAACCTCTGCCCTCCATAGAGAATCAGCTGTGCAGGGATATGGTAGTGGTGCTCCAATGTGGTCTTTAGCTGTCCATTGGATGTGCATGCTCTGGGGCTTCCCAGGTGGTAGAGGCCAAGGTCAGCCCCCACCTTTGTCTAGCCCAGAGCCACCTTGCCTGAGCTAAAAAGCAATCTAAGATGGCTGCTACTTGTACTGAGCTTAGAGAATCCCAGGTGAAGTCAGACTGTGAATCTAGGCTGACTGCTGCTAGTGCCAGGCTAAGGCTACTTAGCAAGAGATACGGACGCTGGGGTTCACTGAGGCCAGTTGTTGCTTGTTTGGGAGGATTTAGGAAGTTGTGAAGCATGAACATTTATATGGAAAAGCCATTTATATGGAAAAGTCACTGTTAACAGATTGAGTAGGCCCATAAGTTGGTTGGGACTGAGTTTCAGGGTGTTTCCAGGGTGGGACAAACAGTGTTAGCCAGGTTGATGGAGTCTCAGATATGACACTCGCCTGCAGGCTCTGTGGCTCTGTGGGGGGAGGGTTCAGAAAAAAGACAGTGGTCTCTGCCCACCTTTCTGTCTGAGAGAAAGTTGTTCCCAAGCTCTTGTCTTAATCCCAGACACTTCAGTTCATCCCTGTATGCCACTGGTGCCTTTCAAGCTGCTACCCCAGCGCTGGAGCCAAGAGGGAGTGAATCTGAATAAGTCTGTGTGGGTTCTTTAAGGGGAATTCTTGGGAGTCCAGCAGCTTCTTCCACCAACTCAATCCCTCTGGTTTTTGCAGCCAGAAGTTATGGGAACTTATCTTCTTTTGCCTGTCATTTGGGAGAGTGTGTATTATCACAGCATTTTAAGTAAGAGCCCAGAAAATATAAGAACAGTATTATGAAAACCCTATGCATCTTGAAAAAAATTCTTTTACAAATATTGTCATCACAAAGCTAATGATGATTTTTGAGCAAGCAAGAAAGAAAAAAATTACTGAATCGTGAAACCTGTTGAGTGTTTGATGCTTCCCCTTATTTTAAAATTGGGTTTGAGAAGCTTTTTCCTTAACATTGCTGCTAAGTATAGAAAAACATTAAACCTTCTATCTTATAACTGGAGACATTACAAATACACAGAAAGTGATTTTCATAATCTAAGTCATCTGATAATAGGGCGGAATATATTTAAATTATAATGAATTGGGAGGCAAGAAATTGTGGTGGAATAGAAATTATATGCATGGAGAATTAAAGAGTAGAGCAGCCTTCTCATAACTCAGTATTGTCTTCAACTCACTGGAAACATCAAAGTCCATGGAGAAGTCTTTCAAAGTAGAACCCTGGATCCATGCTCTTTGATAGTTCTTCCTCTTCCATATCTGTTGAGCATACTATATTTAAAGAACTGGAAAAGTTGTAGCAACTCTGAGGGACTTCCAGCCAAGATGGAGGCCTTGACAGACATGCTGCATCTCCCTCCACAACTAATTAGGAATACAACTACCTCAAAACTAGAAACAACCAGAAGTTCCAGAAAATCGAGCTCTATGGAAGTCCAACAAACAAAGATATAAAGAAGAAATACTCATCCAGACAGGTAGGAGTGGCAGAGCCAGGGTGGAGAGGACGCAGTGTGGTGCCGGTGGCAGTGATGGCAGCTGCAGGCCGGCAGAAAGCACAGTCATATGTCTTAAAAAGTCAGGAGGGATACCTGGGGAGCACTCCCAGCACCAGATGAGACTGCAGAGCTCATGGTCTCAGCACCCAGGAAAAGAAAGCCTCATTGCTTCTGACTTTGCAAGCCAGTGGGACTTGAAGTGGAGGAAGAAACTACTGGTCTCTCAGCAGAGTCCACTTGTTTAAAGGGCCCCCATAGTCCTAGAACATCCGCAAACCCACTGACTCTGGGAATGATGGCTAGGGCAACAACTAGAGACGTGCCAGTCCTATACGGAAGCAGGAGAGGTGCCTGGAAAAGGGGCAAGTGCTGAACAAGCGGTATTGTTCCCTCTCTGATCCCTCCCCTACATACAGTGCCACAACGTGGTGAAACAGGTCGCCCTGTACTGACGAATATCTAAGGCTCCACCCCTTACATCGTAACAAGTGTGACAGCTCTACCTAAGACATAGAGACAGATAAACACAGGAAGCTGTCAAGATGAGGAGACAGAGAAGTATGGCCCAAAAGGAGGAACGAATCAAGGTTCTAGTGAGAGAACTAAGAGATGAGGAGATAGCCAACCTGACAGATGTAGAGTTCAAAACACTGGCAATAAAGATGCTCACAGATTTGATATATATGCTTGAGTACGACAAACGCATAAGGGAAGAAGTGAAGGCTAAGGAAAATCCACACAAAACCAATAGTGAAGGAAAGGAAACCAGGGTCTAAATCAATAATTTGGAATGTAAGGAAGAAAAAAACAACCAGTACAGAATAAAGAAACAAGAATTGAAAAAAAATGAGAGGAACCTCTGGAACAACTTTAAACATGCCAACATCCAAACCATTGGGGTGCCAGAGGAAAAGAGGAAGAACAAGAAATTGAAAACTTGTGTGAGAAAATAATGAAGGAAAACTCCCCAAATTTGGCAAAGTAAATAGATATACAAGTCCAGGAAGCACAGAGAGTCCCAAACAAGCTAGACCTGTAAAGAACCACCCCAAGACACATCATAATTAAAATGCCAAAGGTTAAAGATAAAGAGAGAATCTTAAAAACAGCATGAGAAAAGCAGAAAGTTACCTACAAAGGTGTGCCTATAAGACGATCAGCTGATTTCTCAAAAGACACTTTGTAGGCAAGAAGAACTGGAAAAAAATATTCAAGGTGATGAAAAGCAAGGACCTACAACCAAGATTACTCTATCCAGCAAAGCTATCATTTAGAATGGAAGGGCAGATGAAGTGCTGCCCAGACAAGGTAAAGCTAAAAGAGTTCATTATCACCAAGCCATTATTTTATGAAATGTCAAAGGGTCTTAAGAAAAAGAAGATCAAAACTATGATCACTGAAATAACAACAAACTCACACCTATGAACAACTGAATCTAAAAAATAAAAACAAAATCTAACTAAGAAAAAAACAAAAAGAGGACTTAATGGAGGCCTAATTACGTTAGTACCTCCAGAGGACATAAAGGTGGCCCCTCTTATCTTGTATCCCTAATACTGTGTGTTCTACGTGGCACTAGAGAGAACAAAATAAAGATAAAGACAGACATTTGTTTTCTTCTACAGTGGACTTGATTGAAGGTTCACTAAACTGAAAAGCCATGGGAGGTACTGCCAAGCAATTATAAATATCATCCATGCTCCAGCCATCACATGGAACGGAAAGTTTTGCCTTCTGTATCAGTTAGGATAAGTTAGGTTATACTGTTATAACAAACAACATGAGATTCTTAGTCACTTAAACACCTAAATTTATTTCTGACTACAGTACATTGTGGTTGAGAAAAGTTGCTTCTGCTCACCATTGTCAGTTACAGACACAGGGAGATGGAGAGTCCATTGCTTCCACAATCTCAGAGACAGAGAACTTTCCACACCATGCACTAGCTCTTAAAGTTACCTCCTAGAAGTGACAGTAATTACTTCTGCTTAAATTTCACTGACAGAATCAAGTCACATATCCATGCCTGAGTTCAACATGGTGAGGCTATAAAGTCCTACTACAGAGAAAAGCCTCATATATTTGTCTCCAATAACATGGCTACCACACTTGTGATTCTGTCCACTATGCCAATGGAGTATAGGTTCCAGAACAGTTTTCTTGGTTTATTGTGGTTTTGAAAACTACCAGCTTAAAAGTCTACAGACACATCAAGAGGGAGAGGCCTTGGACTTCACGGCCTGCTCTTTTCGATAGGGCTACTAGAGTCCTTTCTTCCTAGTTTATTAAAACCAGTGAATTTTCCATGAAAACTCTCACCTCCTTCATGGATTTCACATAGTAGCTTTGGGATCAGGGGAAGAAAGTGATCAGAATCATTTCTGTTACGGGACTGACGATGGAAGGTATAAGAGAGTACTATAAAAATCTGTTTAGCTTCTGTTATGTATTTAATGGGACTTCTGCTAGAAATTACTTTTTACATGGATTACCAAATAAATATACAAATAATTGTCATTGAACCATACTAGAACATTTGAAAGTTCAGTTCCACTTCTTCCTTTGCCTGACTCTAATAACATGACCCTAACTCCCTTCTTCAGTGGTTTTATTCTGTAAATTATATGCATGATATGGGTAGGTGCATTGTCTGATGGTGAGCCACTGAGCAGGTGTGAGAATTATACAAACAAGGAGGCTTCAATTTGGGAAGTTTAAATAGAAGTAGAACTTAAGGGACTATAAACTTAATTTAAAAATTAAAATATCAAGAACTATACTTGAGCCCTGGCCATGTGGCTCAGTTGGTTGGAGCGTTGTCCCATACACCAAAAGGTTGTGGTTTGATTCCTGGTCAGGGCACATATCTGGATTTCAAGTTTCATTCCCACTTGTGGTGCATGTGGGAGGTTCCTGATTGGTGTTTCTCACATCGATGTTTCTCTCTCACCACCTTCCTCCCTCTCTAAAATCAATAAACATATCCTCAGGTAAGGATTTAAAGAAAGGAACTAGAGGGAAATGAAAAGAATGACATGCCTTCATGGAGGATTTATTAGACCACTGCTATGTAACAGACTCTGTGCAAGGTGTCAGGGATCCAAAGAAGAGTAAGATGTTATCTTCTCCTGAAAGAATTACAAAGGAGAATACCTAGCATATGGTATGGTTTGGTGGAAGTTTGGAGGGAGATTTATCCAAAAGCATAAAAAGCAAGTTCAGCTAACAACAGACAAGAGGATGGACTGGATAATAGAAAGAAATGAATCATCAGACCTCTTCATGACTAATCAATATATATTTTAGATCCAGGCTCCATTTACACTTCATTTTGGCCTCTTCTGTGAAATCTAGTATTTTGTCTAAAAATGTGAGAAATATAAAGTGTTAGAATTGTAGATTGTATTCTTAGATACTCGAGGAACCTAAAAATTTACCTCTTTGATGTGAGTGAGACTGATGACCATACAGTGACAAATGTGTCTTTATTTTTTTGTCCTTTCACTAAAGATGAGATATGACTTCTTATGACAAAAGCAGCAACCTTATATCACTTCTGGCCGCTCTAATTTAGGCAAGAACCCATCTATGTTGAGTGATCTGGTCCTGTTTCATTAAGAAGGAATTCAGGGTCAATGAAAAATGCTAGTTACTTTGTCATCCCATTAAGTAACTTGGACAGTCTGAATCAGCACTTGCAACAATCTTGGGAGCATCAGGAAGAATTAGATTGGGGAAGAAAATACTGTGCTGCTCAAGCCAAATCCACTTGCAGGGCACAAAGAGCTTGTTGTCTGCAATAAAGTGCTCGACTGTAGACACATAAATTTAGTTGTCTTCTTGCCAACCTAAAAGATAGATTATTTAATCAGTCTTGGGAGTATTGAGTTAAGGAAAGGACAGGCAAAAACATTTGGAGAAAAACAGAGACCTAACTGGGGTCCAGTGTGAGTAAACTTTTTTTTAACCTGACCTATTTTTCATCTTAGACCTTTCTACCATCCTAACTTCAACTCACACATCAGATTCAAAGGTCTCCGACTCTGTTCCAATATTGCCTCCTTAGAGGCCTCTCTGTCAATCCATAAAAATATTTTCCACCCCACCTCCCTTACACTCTGTCCCCAACCTGTTCTATTTTTCCTAATAGCGTGTCCAATTATCAATAGTTGTGTTGCTCATTTACTTGTTTATTGTGTGTGTGTGTCCAACTAATTTGTAAGCTCTATGAGGAAAGGAATTTATTCTATGTATTGCTGTATATCAATAAATATTAGTTAAGTTAATAGAGCCATTACTCACCACAAGAGGGTACTTAGAAGAACACATTTTTCCTGGGGATGGCATTTCACGTAGCTGAGACCTGAATCCCTGCTGCCCCTGCTCTCTTTTTTTCCTCCTTTCCTTCTACCATTATTAATCATTGTTCATATATAAATAAACTATTAAAATATGGATAATTTTATACATTGAACATCACAGTGGTTTCATGTTTCAAGGCTGTGTGTGGGTCCTTTATGAAGTACCCACTGGAAGTCAGAAAACTTGCCTCTGTCCCGGGTGGTGCCTCCGGCCAGCGGTGGAGCCTTGGCTGTCTCTGAGATCCTAGTGTCCCATGTCAGAGGAGGAGCTTAGAGCAAACCCTTTTAGGGCCTTCTGCTCCATAGCCCTGTGATTATCTACACCTAGGTAGTCTTTTCTCACCCCATTCATATCCCTGAAAGTGGGAATATTTGAGATATGAAATTTATTTGTATGTTTGTTTGAGGGTTGTGTTTAGTTTAGTTTGATTTTCTTGTTGAGCTAACAAGAACATGAGAGCCCTTTAAGGATCTTGGCAATTTCCCTTCATTCTTGGAGTCACTAACGGGCCAGAAAGCTGCCACCAAATGTTGTTTGGACATACACAGGAAACAGTTTTTTTCAAGAGCTTACTGCATCTGTAGAGCCAAAAAGGAGATATAAGGAATGTGAATACATAATATTTGTACGAATTCCAAGTTAAGAAAATTGCAGAATACGAGAAAATAGGTTTTAATTTTTAACAGTTTGTCTTAATTCTCTTTTTTTAATTTATTCTTTTTTCATTGTTTTTCTATTACAGTTGTCCCAATCCCCAACCCCCATTTTTCTCCACTGTCCAGCCCGCACCCTCCCAGTCAATCTCCGCCCTGTTGACCATGTCCATGGGTCATTTCTTCTAGTTCCTTGACTAGACCCTTCCCCTTCTTTCCCCCCTGCCCTTCTTCCCACTGCCTTCTGGTCACTGTCAGTCTATGAATAATCCTCAAATTGTGAAGAGAGAAGTGCTGCTGCTTTTCTCCATCAAACCTTTTTCCGTTTTGTTTTGTTTTTCAAGGAGCTCAAACAATGTAACTGAGTGTTTCCTTTCTTTATTTTATTTTTTTGATTAAACACTTAACCAACTGTGTATTATGTTTCTTTAAGACAAGAGCACACATCTTGCTGATAAAGTGTGGCAAAGTCAGCTAGAGGAAGCTTTGTCTGACAAAATTCTATCTTCCCTTAGCTGTAGACTCTCTTAACAGCTCCAGTGTTTCACATGCACACAGTCTCTGACTACTCAATGTGTTCCAGAGAACAAGGTGACCCTCACCAGGATGCAGACAGCCAAAACCCAGGACAGACTCTCACCCCAAAGGGAATGCTCTCTTTGAAATCTCCAAGCTTAAAAATAACAAAAGACAGTTCTTTGCAGAGCTTTACCACAATGATGTGAAGGAAACAGGATGTTTAAGAAAAAAATTTTTCATAGCATTTTATATGGTTTAATTTGCCTTCAAATTATGTGCTTCAGTGCTTTATGCTTGTATTACAAATGTTTTCTTGCCTGAGTTGTAAAGAATTTTCTCCACTCCCTAACCCTGCCTAAATTACTCGTCTGTGCTTGGCATCAACCAGTATCTTTCTGTGGAGGCAAACTGGGGAGATCCTGATTGCTAGCCACATTTAACATTCAAGAACAAAAAAAAAAAAGTTTTTCAACAGCTCTTTATTAAAGTGTGGTAGAACTTTTTCTTAGATTATTGAGAATTTACATTTGTGGAAAAGAAGCTGGATACAAAGAGAATGTTATTATGGGAACTCCTGTCACATTAATGTTATATTTCTCAGGGAATGCATGCTAGTATGTTTCTATCTGCTTTTTAAGGCCTTGAGTCTGATGGGCTCATAATGAAGCTATTTGGCTGCCTATAAAAAGATGTTACAACTTATGAACTTCATGTTATTATGTTAAAAAGTAATAATCTCCCACAACTTTGTAAAAATAGAGAGGTAGAGAAATTTAGGTGATTTACATCTTGGCATTTAGTTTTTAAGATATGTATGTACAGATAATATACAATCAACCAGTAAAAAACTATATGATATAAGGATTCCTCAAGGAAATTAAGAGAGTTTAAAGAGATATTTTTATATTTTAATTTTCAGAATTTAAACAACAAGGGAGGAAGACTGATATAATGGCAGATATTTGCAGCAAAAATATTGACCACTAAAATAGCCATATTTACCCATCTATTAAACCCTGGCTGGTTTGGCTCAGTGGATTGAGCGTCGGCCTGCGAGCTAAGTGTCGCTGGTTCGATCTTCCAGTCAGGGCACATCAGAGAAGGAAAACTCTGACTCCAAAAAACCTCCGCTGCCTTGCGGCATACCTCTTCAGGGGAAAGGCTAAGGGAGTAAACCCCGACAGAAAATCCGGAGCCGGAGTCCCTAAGGCGGTTTGACGTTGTAGTCAACACCGGCAACTCCTGCGGCGCACCTGAAGCCAAGCTGTATTGACTCCGTCTTTCCCTTGGACCCTTCAGCTGCGAAGAGAGGGGGGGGGTCCTGCTGCATGGGCAACAGCAGACCCTCCATATCACCCTGCCCAGGCTCTGTAGCTTCAGCTTCACTGGAGAGGACACTCCAGCGTCATCGCAAGATGTCAATTCAACACGGGAGGAGACAGATACTGTGTCACTCCCGAGTCGGACTGCACAGCCATTCTCGGCGGTGCAGATAGACTCTTAAGAAGCTACACCATCGTCTCTCGAGACGGACAGCTGCCGACGACGACGACGACCCATCTATTACATCTCCTCTTTCATTATCCTAATTATTTTATCTGGCTTATTCTTTTGTTTCTACAAGCAGTAACATTTCCTGTATATCATAATTTTTAAATTATGATTTTGTGACATTTATCAGTATTCAACATGGATGAAGTACTTATGATTTATAAGACTAACATTATATACATCATATAATTATGTGTGCCTCAAAAAAGACAACTACTTTTAAAGTTTCACTCAGGCATTACTCTCTTACACCACAGTTTAGTCATTGTCATTCATAATGGTTATCCTGAGTCATGGGGGACAATAGTGAGACATTCTTTTTAGTCTATTTAGGAGTATAAGAAACTATATGCTACATTTTAGAAAAGTTTTCATTAAAAGTGATTAAAACTATTACAGGTTTTGTTAAAGGTTTATTAGTTCTTACTTACTTGGGTATTTTCCTTGTGTAAAATACCTAAGTCCAGTCAAAATGAGGCTTTGCTGTGTGTATGTGTTCTCACAAAGCACAAATGTCACCTGCAGAATGCTTCGATGGTTAGGATCTTAAGTACAAAGTGGCAACAAGTGTTCAGGATAGTCTCAGGAGGTGGCTGGAACATGGAATTTGTTAGCTTGTTCTTAAGAGAGGAAATGGAACAGCAGATTATTCCTTCTCAGGTCCTAGAAGATAATATATCTTTTTGGTAGTAATGGTGATGGTGGTGGCTTGTTGTTGTTATCTCTATCATTAGTAATCTCCTGGCAAAAAAAAATTTACTGAGAAGTTACTGAAAATTAAGTTTTATGTGTCTTTGCTGTATTATTATCAGAATAATCTGTAACTTATTTTTTACATTTAAATGTTGAACCTTGAAGTAGAGCCTATTGCAAATTTCTTATACTTAACTCTAAGTCATCCTAACAGAATATATTATGATTTAATTATAACAGTGATTTCAGGGTAATAAAAATGCCATTTTATAAAAATGCTATTGCATTGAAAATAGCTGATGGGTTCTATAGAATAATAAATTATAGACAAGTATTTGGAAGGACTTGTATCTTCCACTAGTACTTTTTCCCTCTGAAGTAGAAAAATCATCTGAAATAGCCCACTGCACAGAAAATTGCTATAATTCACTGAATGATGCTTTCCTTCTGTGTTATACTTTTTTGATAGAGGCTTCGATTTTTTAAAAATTCTATATTTGTTTTCTCTATTTTGACTATTATGGATAATATTTTTTCCACAAACTGTGAAATACAACAACTAGAATCATAAGGTTAAATTCAGTCAAATTGAATTGATGACAAGACTGTACATTCAAATTAAAAGTTAGGTTTTCTGTTTTATTCACAATATACTGAATTATTACTCCAAAGACCATATCAACCAACTTGCTTAGTAAGAAGAGAAGACACAAAGAGTACTAAATTTACAAACGGTGCAGACATATATTTACCCAGAGTAAAAGATGAGTAAAATATGCAAAGTTAGAAAACATGTACAGAGTATATAAATTATGTTTTGCTTTTGCTAGTTGGACATATTTTTCTTCATTGCTAAATTAGGGCATTTGCTGTAGCAGAAATTACTGGAAAATTTGACCCCAGAAGAGATTATTCTAGCAAAGAAACTTTTAGAAATAGATTTTTGTCATTACTGTGATAACTGTTGTCTCCTAGAAGATAAGTCACAATGGCTGTGGTCAAAGCATAATCTGACAACAGCTCAAAACATATTTCATGTTTGTGATGTTTTAGAGACAGGCCAATGGACACATTTATGACCATTTAAAAAGACTTTCAGCCCTGGCTGGTGTGGCTCAGTGGATTTAGCACCAGCCTGCAAACCAAAGGGTCACAGGTCCGATTCCCAGTCGGGGGCTGTGGGCCAGGTCCCCAGTTGGGGGCATGCAAGAGGCAACCACACATTGATGTTTCTCTCCTTCCCTTTCTCCCTATCTTCCCCTCTCTCTAAAAGTAAATAAATAAAACCTTAAATTTTTTTTCCAAGTCACATCCTGTAATTAATTTGCAAAATTAGAAAGAATATGACTGCATTATGTTTAGCTCCTTAAAAATGTACCTTCCCAGAGTTATGGCTTACCATGGTGCCTCTTGCTTCTAGGGAGGAGCAGTGCAAGGACAGTTTGTACATCATTTCTGAACCTTTGGGGGCAACCATAGTTGAAACAAATCAAGAGCTTCTATTCCACGAGATAAATGCCATTTCCATATGAGTTTAGTTCCAGGAAAATTTTGCTTGCACAGGTGATTTTGTACCTCTCAAGAGGAAACAAGGCTATGTAACCCCGTATTTCTCATTCTGCTCTCACTGCACAAAACATAGGCTCACAATTAGCACCTCATAAATGTTCTATATTATCAGCTCCTTCTCCTCCTTCCATTTAAGATGGTGTAGATTTTTTTAAATCCTAAATATGTGTTTTAACCTACCATACAGAGTCATCAATACAGTAATAGTTGGTGCCCTACAATAGGAGGGAGAGCTGGTAACTAACTGCAGCCTGCAGTCAATTGAGGGCCCCCTTTCCATTTTCTCAAAGGCATCACAAGGCCAGAGGTGCTGCCAGTACCACAAAGTCCATTGGAATTAGGCAGGTATAAGTCATTAATGGAAATAAATATCAGGTTTAGGACTCATGCAGCCCTCGGGAGAAAGGATTGAATTATGGCTGCTATCTGAAAAAGGTCAGCATATGTCTCTAATTTATGTGTGTATAAAATATATAAAGCAAATCATAATTTAGAGATATATGTATTTAATTCCAAGCATTTATAGAATAATTTCACTGTGAAGTTATTTCTATATATATACCTTTGTTATACTTATGGCTACATTTTCTATTTCATTATTATATTCAGGGAAGCAGAGCCTTTCAGTTGACTTTTATAACTGTTCAAGGAAGGAAGTGTAAAACCTATAGCTTTATTTATCTGCCTTATCACCATTTTAATCAAATTTGCCTTGTAAACACACCATTAACAATATGCAGTTTTGGAGATTTCATTTTGTAATATTGAGCTCTACAACCATTTATGTTGTCTTTAAAAAACACATCAACAATAGATTAACCAATAATAGATTTAAAAGCAGGAATAAAAGAAAAACCAAAAAATAAAATAAAAATATAAAAACTTACATCTCCCAAAATAATAAATAGAAACAGGAATAACAACATACATAGTTTTATATGTGTCTACAACCAAACTCAAGCAATATATTCTATAGAATTAGGACAATTGCTTAACAAGCCAGAAGGTCAAAACAAAGTGGAGCATGAAGCCTTTTTATGACATAGTGAAGCAAATAAAAATCTATGGTTTGTTGGTGCTATTTCCCAAGAGAACTCTTAACCCAGAATTTTCATTAAGAACAAATTAATTCAGACATCCATTTGTGTTTTCCTTAAAAAGAAGCATAATGTGGTTAACCAAATTACCTCTCCATTGGTTTAGCTATGCCTTCTGGATGTATACAGGAGTGGGCACAAGTAGGTTTACAGTTGTGAGTATGCAAAACAGTTTATTCTTATATTATTATTTATTAATTATTATATTACTTATTTGTATTACAATGGCAAACCTACTTTTGCCAAGCAGTGTATATACATAGGGAGGTATTCCAAGTGAAAGGATTTGAGGTGATTTTTTTTTTCCTATCAGCCTTTTTTATTAGTGCTTGAACTCTGTCAAAAACGTATTATTTTACAAAAACAAGGAAAACATTCTAATTTTTTAATTGATTTACATTTGCATGGTAACTCCATGCTACCAAGTCAAATATATCATATTTGGCTTTAAGGATCCAGGGTGGGGGTAAAGGGAAAGAGCACCAGAGTTCCTTGTAATACTAACTCTGTCATCAACTCACTACACCACAAAACAGCCTCAGACATTTCTACAGTGCCTGATGTGTGCCAGGACCTGTTTAAATTTTACTCCCTTAATTCCCAATATGAGGTAGTTAATATTATTTCTCCAGTTTCACAGATAAGGAAATGAAGCCCACAGCTATACATAAAGGTAGTAGTAGTAAGAGTCTGAATTCAAACCCAGATTCCAAAGTCCTTATTTACCTGTTCTCAAATATTAGAAATTTTCTGTCTCTCACCTTAGCAAAGTTGATTCAAGTATCAGAGCCTCTGTTTTCTCATCTCAAAAATTAAGGCATTGGCTGTAAAATATGGACAGTTTGCCTGGAAGCAGAAAAGAATCAGGTAGCAGGGAGCAGTAAATGATCATGTTCTTAATGATCTTTCTTGCTGACCTCAACAGATGTTTCTGTAATCATTGCCGTATATTCATCTAAGGGCCTTTAGGTTTGCAGAGACTAGCAAAAATACAGTTAATATTGATACTTCT
The DNA here is from genome assembly GCF_987537825.1 of Furipterus horrens. NCBI lineage: Eukaryota > Metazoa > Chordata > Mammalia > Chiroptera > Furipteridae > Furipterus > Furipterus horrens. The sequence continues at coordinate 75,106,441 of NW_028327175.1, forward strand.
GTTTGTGGGGAAGTATAAAAATCACATAAGAGTTTAGTTCTGAGACATCTCCCACTTGGAACCAAAAAACAGGAAGAACAGATATTTTGTCATACTTCTCAACAGGTATCAGGGATATCTATAACATTATGGACCTTTAGTAGAAGTGTGATAACTGAAGGAATGGGAGAACACCTTCAGAGATTTTGCCATGTTTATCTTCCTGCTGGAGAGCTTCGCCATCTCTCAGAGCATGAAATGCAAGGTGATCTTTACAGTGTAGAAGTTAAAAGGCTCAATGAATTGATTTCTATGTCCCCGTTTATTGGGGAAGATAAATAAATAACTCAGAAATGGATGTAGGAAAGAAATGTTTTTATAACAAGTAAAAAAATAAAATTCATGCCCATAAGATGAAAATGGTAAAATGGATGGGTTTAAGAATACAGTGAGAAGAAACTCTTTTCCAATAGCCCTTAACCACTAGTGCTTAGATAAAGAAAGAAAGGAAAGAGGAGTGTAGTTTAAGACATAGTTTTTTAGATATGTTAACTTTAGAATGTCATTTTCAAAATGTTTAGAGAAAGGAAAAGTACTATTTGACATCTGTATTACTTTCCTGTGCTGCAGTGGCAAATCACTGCAAACTTAGTGGTTTCACAAGCACAAATTTATGTGCTTACAGTTCTGAAGGTCAGAAATCCAAAATGCACCTCATGAGACTAAAATCAAGTTTGGCTCATGGTCCCTTTCTCCATGTTCAAAGTGCATTACTCCAATCTCCACTTTTATTGACACATTTCCTTTTTCTGACTGAGCTTGCTGCCCCTTCCTTATAATGATTCTTGTAATTACATTAGGCCTGCCCAGACAATCCAGGATAATCTCCCCATTTCAAAACCCTGAATCTCTGTTGTCATGTAAGGTAACATATTCATAGGTTGCAGGGATTAGCAAGGAGATAGACATCTTTGGAGATGGGAAATAGCTGAGTTAACCCAATATACTATAGCACCTTAAAATCCTAAAGTGGAAAAAGTTGACTCAGTTAGAATATAAACCCTTTAGAACTGAACTTTGAAATAATGATGAAAGATGCTGTATTAGCTAGAAAAGGTTAAGCTATATTACAACAACATATAAATACTACATCTCAGTATCTTAATGTATAAAACAATATTCCTTGACTAATTCTGGCCAAGATGGAGGCCTATACATACACGCTGCATCTCCCTCCACAACTAAGAAGGAATACAACTACTTCAAAATGAGAGAGAACCAGAAGTTCCAGAAAATCGAGCTCTATGAAAGTCCAACAAACAAAGATATAAAGAAGAAATACTCATCCAGACAGGTAGGAGGTGCAGAGCCAGGGCAGAGAGGATGTGGTGTGGTGTTGGCAGCAGCGGCAGCAGCGGCAGACTGGCAGAAAGCAGTCACACATTTTAAAAAGTAGGGATGGATACCTGGCAAGCGTTCCCAGCACCAGACCAGACCGTGCAGCCATGGTTCCAGCACCAGGGAAAATAAAGCCTCATTGCTTTTGACTGTACAGACCAATGGGGGTTGGGGTGGAGAAAGAAACTGCCAATCTCTTAGAAGAGTCTGCTTGTTTAAAGGGCCCTCACAGTCCTAGAACATCCGCAGACCCACCCACTCTGGGAACGACTGCCAGTGCAACAACTAGAGAGGCTCCAGTCCCATACGGGAGTGGGAGAAATGTCTGGAAAAGGGGCGAGTGGTGAGCAAGCGGCATTGTTCCCTCTCAGACCCCTCCCCAACATACAGCGCCACAACGTGGTGAACCAGGTCGCCCTGTGCTGATGATTACCTAAGGCTCCACCCCTTACAACGTAACAGGTGCAACAGCTCTACCTAAGACACAGAGGCAAACACAGGAGTCTGTCAAGATGAGGAGACAGAGAAGTATGGCCCAAGAGAGGGAGCAGATCAAGGTTCCGATGGGAGAACTAAGCAACGAAGAAATAGCCAACCTAGCAGACATAGAGTTCAAAACACTGGTGGTAATGATTCTCACAGACTTGACAGATATGCTTAGGTATGGCAAAACGCATAAGGGAGGAAGTGAAAGCTATTCAAAATGAAATGAAGGAAAATTCACACAAAACCAATGGTGAAGGGAAGGAAACCTGGGTTCAAATCAATGATTTGGGACATAATGAAGAAAAAAAACAGTCAACCAGTAAAGAATGAGGAAACAAAAATTGAAAAAAAATGAGAGGCTGAGGAACCTCTGGGACAACTTTAAATGTGCCAACATCTGAATCGTAGGGGTGCTAGTAGGAGAAGAAGAAGAGCAAGAAATTGAAAGCTTATGTGAGAAAATAATGAAGGAAAACCTCCCAAATTTGGGGAAAGAAATAGACATATAAGTGCAGGAAGCACAGAGAGTCCCAAACAAGAGAGACTCAAAGAGGACCATACCATGACACAACATAATTAAAATGCCAAAGGTTAAAGATAAAGAGAGAATCTTAAAAGCAGCAAGAGAAAAGCAGAAAGTTACCTACAAAGGTGTGCCTATAAGACTATCAGCTGACTTCTCAAAAGAAACTTTGCAGGCAAGAAGAGACTGGCAAGAAGGATTCAATGTGATGAAAAGCAAGGACCAACAACCAAGATTACTCTTATCCAGCAAAGCTATCATTTAGAATGGAAGGGGACAGATAGAGTGGCCCAGACAAGGTAAAGCTGAAGGTTTTCACCATCACCAAGCCATTATTATATGAAATGTTAAAGGGACTTTTTTAAGAAAAAGAAGATCAAAACTATGAACATTAAAATGACAACAAACTCACAAGTATCAACAACTGAATCTAAAAATTAAAAACAAAATCCAACCAAGCAAACCAGAATAGGAACAGAATTATAGGTATGGGGATCATTTGGAAGGTTATCAGCTGAGAGGAGGAAGGGGGAGAAATGGGGAAATGATGCAGGAATTAAGGAGCATAATTGGTTGGTGCAAAATAGTAAGGGGGGAGTTAAGAATAATATAGGAAAGGGTGAAGCCAAAGAACTTACATGCATAACTCATGGACATAAACTAAGAAGGATGGAATTGCTGGAGAGAAGTGGGGTACTGGGCAGAGGGGAGCAAAGCGAAAAAAAAAATTGGGACTACTGTAACAACATAATCAATAAAATATACTTAAAAAATCAATCAATAAATAAAAGAATATTCCTTGCTCAAGAAAAATCTGGTGAAGATCCTATAACTCTCCAGAGCAGCTCCAAGCAGTGACCTAGAGATCCAGGGTGTTTTCCTCTCATGACTCCATGATCTCAATCTGTGCTCTACAGTTGCCACAGCAAGGAGAGAGCTAGATGGTTGTACAGGAGCTTTTTACTCCTGTAGGACAAAAGTGACAAATGGCACACATTCCTTGTCACATGGCCCAGCTAACTATAAGGAGGCTAAGGAGTGCAGTTTTCCATGTGCTCAGGAAGGAAAGAACCAGATATGAATGTATGGTATGTTAACTAACTGATATTGTACTGCCTAGGATACTCTCTGGTGAGAATCTCTATAAAATTAGCACCGGCAGGTTAAAAATTAAAATGAACTGAAGCTATTGAAAATTAGGAAGAATAGTTGAAGTAACAAAGGAAATGGACATTTGTTGGTGGAGAGTAATGTTCACACCAGAAAGAATAGAGCCAGTCCTTGGAAAAGGTGATCATTTTAGCAAGTGACAAGGCAAAAAGGAAAAGAATAGAAAGGAGAAGAACCATTGCTAAGACGTCCTTGCAATTCACGGGTGCTGAGGAGAGCAGAACTACTACTTGAAATGAGTTTTCTGGCTAAGGTGAATTGTAGCCCAGGGTACAACTAAAACCTACTAGTAATCTCACTGAACTGTTGATCTAAAGACTCATGGAGAATAGAGGAGGAGCAGAAACACTGGAGTCTGCAAACACTGTCTTGATTATTCGCAAGAATAAAGCATAAATTCTGAAACCTTTATACCAGTGAACATGATGATATCTCTTTAAAAAGTTCTAAAGTGGATCCTTAAATAGAATGTGTGTCCATAGAAGGGAAACAGGAGCCAGCACCACCTCATCAAGAACACTGCCTTCTGTTTATATTCTGAGTTCCTACATGCTGGTTGATAATGGACACTGGTTGTATCTTGACTTCACCAAGGTATTTGACAAAATTTTTCATGATATCCCTGTGGACCAAATGAGAAAAGGGGTTCAAATAAATAATGTGGTTATGTGTATTTGTAATGAGTGAGAAATAGGAGAACGTTTTTAAAAAATAAGAAAGAATGGAAAATTAAACTAGAACTGCATCATGAAAATCCTGATAAGCTATTTTAAGAGATTTGAACTTTTTCTTGAGGACTTTAAATAAGGCTGTGAAATTATATGGTTTGCATTATAGAAATATCACTCTCTGCAGTGTGGAGAACAGGGTGAAGGTAGCTGCTCCAGATGCAAGCTGGGTCATGAGGGGTGATGGTGGACTGAACGAAGGTAATGGGGAATTGTAGTGTGAATAGACAATAGCTGATGAACTTAAAAGAACTTAAATTGGTAACATGGGCAGCATTTTCTCATTAATAAAATGTAAGGGTAGAAATACAGTGAGACATCAAACATGATGCTCACAGTGCAACTCTCGCACCTGAGTGGATGGTGGTACCATTCTCTCTCTGTTAAGGCACCAGAGATGAAAGACCGATCAAGGTCATGAAAAATTTTAGATTGATGAAGAGTAGTAGATTGGAGATGTCTGGAGGCAGATTGGTAAACTCTGGAACAAAAGAGGTGTCCAGGGAGAGATAAAGACTTAGGGGTCATCAGTATATAGATGACAGAAAAGCACCTGGGACGAAACCTTTGGGACCATCAATGTTGAAGGATTTCATTGGCAGAAGAGATCAAGAATGTGTAGTCGAAGGTGGTCTGTTGTCTTACAAGATAAAGGGAGAGTTTCAAAGAGGCAGCAATCGGAAGTGTCAAGTGCTGCTGAGAAGCCAGGAAAACAAAGGCCTTAGAGTGTGCAGAGCATGTAGGCATAAGGAGACAAGGACTCTTACTAAAGTGACAGGGGTAAAATCAAATTCTGATGGGCCAAGAAAGGAGGGGAAATAGTAGAGAGAGAGGAGAAAAATGGGGTGACCTCTGGGTGTGGGGTCAAGGGCAAGGTTTCTATGTTTAGTTGCTAATGGAAAGAGCCAGTAGAAAAGAGGAGGTAGAAATGGACTTCATAAGGAAGAAAACTCTACTAAGTAAACTGAGACCCGGCCACTTATTTCTTATATGCTATTTAACCCAGAATGATCATAGTATTTTTTTGAAAACTGCTAAGCTGTGTGGATTTTATACTGGTCACATTGTGGTGTAACTGAATGTAGTCTCTTAGTATCACCACAAGTCAGTCAAGCCTGTGGACTAACTGTTTTTCAATGAATCAAAATTACATACAGATTTAGATTGCATCAAGTCTTTATTATCTTCTGAGACACATTTTTGTGTTTTAAAATCTGCTGGCAGTTCAATGCTACACAGATTTTCTTAGTGACTATTTCTATGAAAACACTTTAAGATGCAATTTACTGCTGTGATCAGCAATAGGGGAAGGCTTAAAATTTTCACTATTCTAAGTTCTATTTCCCTTGACCTGTCATGCTTGGGCTGTAATTTTTTTAAACATTTATCTTCCTGTTAGATTTTTGTGCTGGAGTGTACATTACTAGTGGTTTTATTTGATCACTAGTAACAAGTTCTTATATATATATTTTTTATATTGAGCATTTCAAGCAGCACCCTAAGAGCCTGTCTCTGTACTCCAATGCCATTAACTTTGATAGATTTCCTATTGTGAGAATAAGCTTCCAAAAATAATTGACTTATTTTCCTTAGTGAGTCCCCATTTTTATGGAATCTTATTATTTCTAAAATTGTAGATTTTAGATTCCCTGCCCAGAACTTCTCTAGTGTAAATTTAGTTTCCCAATTTAAGTAACATTTGAATGTTGGGTCTTTGGAATGGGAACTTTCATATATTTATTTAGCAAACATGTATTGAGAACTACTATGTGACATGTACTGGGCACTGAGGTGCCAAACTCTCATAAAAGGTTCTATGTGGAGCTGACATTTAAAACAGAGTCAGACAAGTAAATCTGTGATTACCATTCAGTGGGATACATGCTGGACTGTGTTATGGTAACACAATCAGGAAAGACTTTGCAAGGTCATGATGCTTGTGTTAGATTATGAAGAATGAGTAGGATTTAGCAAGATGAAGATGGGAAGGAAGATCTGAGAAGAAAATGATTTTTTTTAATATTCTGTATTTTATATAAAGAAGCTGCGGTGTCTGTGAAGCAAATGAATTGGAAAAATGATGGCAGGAAGAATGCCTCACTTAAGAAAACCAGTCTCCTTCTAAAATTATGGCCTAATTCTCTCCTCCAATTCACCATCTACTTTCACTTTGATAATCTTCCAAATCTCTGCTCTTTTTAGAGAGGCATTTGCACTTTCGCATCTCCACATCTTTGCTCAAGTTATACTCTTTGCTTAGAATGATCTTTTCCTTCTCACTCTCTTCTCTGTCATATCTTACTTGGTTAAAATCCTACCCAGCCTTAAATGCTAAAATAACTGAAGTAAATACTGACATATCTATGCAATGAAAGTTATTAAAAATAATTTTGTGGGATGAATAATTATTAAGAAAATTGACTTAATATATTAATAAGTAAAACAAACAGGACACAATATGTTTAGTTTAATGTCTTTTTAAAAAATGAACATTGCCCAGCAAACTACATTGTGCGTATTCAGCATGATATGAACAGTCATTATCTCTGTCGAGTTGCATAATGGCTGCCTTCCCCCTACCTCCTTTTAAGCCTATTCAGTATTTTCAGTTTTTTTTCCTAATAGTAAACATGTGGTGCTTTTACAGTAGGAAACAAAGTAATGGATGTTATTTTCAACTTTTTAAATAGTTTTTAATGCCCTACTCTTCCTTCAAGGGACTCAACTTATTTCCTTCATAGATTCTTCTGCCATCCACCAATCAGAAATAATCTTTACCTTCTCCCTGCTAGCACTGTATATTTTTGTTATTTTTATAACACCATACCATATGCTACCTTGAATCTTAATTACATGCCACAGCTCCCACAGTGACCAACTAATGATTTGAACATAGATCACTCTATTTGTTAAATGAATGAATACTATGGGAATTCCAAATAGGATAGTTCTCTAAAGAGTTTAAAATCTTATTGGGGAGACAATACATGTAGTTAAGAAAAATATAAAAAATAAAAGTTAACATAATAGAACAATGATTGTCAAAAAGTGTATAATATAGATGAGATGTAGTAAGTGGTATAGAGGGATCCTATAAATAGTGTCAAAAGAATCCTCTTTCCCAAAATGAGATTCAAGGATTATAGCTGAGACAAGATAGGTACCAAGATAAAGCACTTTTACTTGGAAACATATTTCAATGACATTTCAAGGTCAAATTATGAATGCAGACTCATGGACTAGTCTGTGAATAGTCCCAGCCCACCCTCCAGAGCCTCTCGTGTTGGCTTCACACAGAACCAGAATGAGACTGCAGTCATCTGAATCCACAAAGCAGATCATCTGTGCTGATAACAGGACATTGACTAGTTTTTATTACCTGCCTATTAAAATTCTATTTTCCTAGTGATGGTTATTAACGTGACAAAGACAAGGACTGCATTTTTTTCTGTCTCAAGACTTGAATTTTATAAGAGCATCTGCTGGGAGGGGGAAAAAATGAACCCAAGACACCTATCTGCCTCAAATCAAATAAATATTTTGTGATAAATTGAAATGTAATTTATGCTTATTATTTTCAGGTGTAATACAATGAAAATAAGGCATCCCATATATATATTTCTCCCACTATATTTGAAAGTTAGCCTGTGGAGCTATGCAGGTATCTCTTAAGGATTCAGTCAGATGACAGACTCCGTGATAGTGATTGCTTTGTCTTCAGAGCACATGGGAAGAAACAGTGATGCATCAAATGACAGGAATGAGAAGAGATTCGTGAGGCCTCCTTCCCCCCGGGAATCCCTGCTGCCTGCTAAATGCGAAACTGGTTCAGCCTGTTTTCTCTCATCTCTCCTTTCTCTACTGATATCTTAATAACTTTCCTTGAAGGAGTATTACGTACATAATTATAAATATTCTTTGTAAATGTTTCATGAGGACAAAAATCTTACTCTGGAAGTTTCCAGTCATAATTTTCTATTCAAAATACTAGCCCATCGTGTAACATTTCCTCCCTACTTCAGCTTTTCAGACCTAGACCTATTAAATTTTGGTTCTCTGTATTAAGTAAATTGATGCATCAGAATCCTGGTTCAAGCCACATTCTTCTTCACATCTCAATATTTTGTTTTCATTTCTATTGCCTTTAATTTCATTTTGTCTGAAGTTAGAAGGAAAAGTAGACATAATTAGGCAGCCCCTGAGCAGCACCACATGCTTTTCTGTCTTTTTGTAAGCAGTTCGGCTGTCTGGGTCATAGGTGAAGGGAGGGACAAACCTTTGGACCCTACCAGTTGTGTGACTCTGTAAAGACACACTAAGGATTTTTCTATCTAGATTCTGAATGTAAGCTAAAAATAGACCTCTGGTACCTGAACTTTCTTCCTCTTGAGATAGAGTGATGCAGCATTTGGGAGTTTGTGGGGAAACACTCTTTGATGTATTATTTTCTTTTTTGCCACTCTGAGCATAATGACCTTTTTCAAATCCTGTCTCTTCATGGGGCACTAAAGGCTTTGGGAGGTTTTTCATACATAAAACACCAAGTGCAAAGATCACGAACAAAGTAAATGTGTAAGACTAAAACTAGGAAAAATAGGACAAATTGCTTAATGCGAAGTGTGAACACTGAGTTTTGTGAATATATTCTGCTTCCAGCTTTATTGTCTGTAAAGGGTTTATTATTCATTTAATTATCCTTTTCTATAGGTTTTATAATTACTATTTTAATGTTCTTAAATTTTGAGGCATGAAAATCTTGAAACAATTTAAGGATTTTAGTTGTCTAAAAAAAGTATGTACTTTTTCAGGAATGCCTTGCTTTCAAGTCATTTTTATACTGTTAGTATCTTTTTAAAATATGAAAGAGAAAATATATAAATAATGTTACATAAAATTTAATAGTATAACTCAAGCTCTATTTGACATAAGAGTTCTAGTTCTTAGTTTGTTACCCTCAGGTTTATTGAGATATAATTAACATACATCACTGTATAACTTAAGGTGTACAATGCAATGGTTAAACTTAAATATATTGTGAAATAATGACTGCAGTAAGTTTAGTTGTCATCCATCATCTCAAATATATACAATAAAAAGAAAAATAAAAAGAAGGAAAGATATCTATTTTTTTCATGTGATGAGAACTCTTAGGAGCTACTGTCTTAACAACTTTAATATTTATCATGTAGCAGTGTTAAAATATACCATGTTGTGTGTTACATCCTTACTTGGCTTCTTTTATAAGAATTTGGTATTATAAATCCTTAAAGGAGAAACAAAGGGATTTTATTTGGTTATTAATGCCAGCAACACTTTTCTTATGGGATAATATATTTAAAATAATTTAAGTTTGCTATAAGTGCCTAAGAGCCAATTAACTGTTAAGCATTAGAAAAAGTCATTTTATGTATTTATTGTTTTGAATTTATTGGGATAACATTGGTTAATAGAATTCTATAGGTTTCAGGTGTACAATTCTGTAATTCATCATCTGTACATTATATTGTGTGTTCACCACCCCAAGTCAAGTCTCCTGCCATCACCATTTATCCTTTTTTACCCTCTGCACCCCCTTCCCTTCTGGTCATCACCATGCTGTTGTCTGTGTCAGAAAAAGCCATTTTGGAGCCACACACTCCGCTCCCAGCCCTTCTTCTTCTCTCTGACAAATGCTGGTCACGAGGGGTGCTGGTCCTGTGGAAATGGCTGAACAAAAATCTCACCAAGATAAGCAGAATATTTATCCTCAGAAACATTTTCATATGTTAAAAAGAGGCATTATTTTAATACATTTATTTGCTTGGTCTAACTTAAATTATTTGACTGTATGATCCATAAATTATTTTGAAATCCTATGTGAAGATATACCATAGTAACATGCTATCCTAAGTTCTTTATTAATAACAACACCATTAATTTTATAATAATGAGGTATATCTATAAGAACCTTAAGGTACCTTACATATTTTTAAATTATCTTTATTGTGGTATAATTCAAATTAATAGGAGCACCAATTTTAAGGGTACAGTTTGATGACTTTTACCAACCATGTATGTGCAATCATGTAATCAGTAATACACTTCAATCATCCCAAAAAGTTCCCCCAAGTGGTTTTGTAGTCAGTCCCTCCTCCTGCCCCTGGCCCCAAGGAACCACAAATCCTTCTGTCAATATAGTTTAGCCTTTTTTAAAATTTAATTTAAATGGAATCATTCAGTACTTAGTCTTTTGTTTTAAGCTTTCTTTTATCTCTCTTTCTCTCTCTCTCTCTCTCTCTCTCTCTCTCTCTCTCTCTCTCTCTCTCTCACACACACACACACACACACACAAAAGCAAAATGTTTTTGAGATCCACCCATGTTGTTTGTTGCTTATAGTTTTTGCCTTTGAAATTCCAAGTGATATTCCATTCTATGCTACAGTTTGTTTTCTCAATCACCAGTTGGTGATATATGGATTATTTGCAGTTTGGGGCTATAATAAACAAAGCTACTATGAATATTATTATGTAAGTCTTCAGGTGAGTATATATATTTACTTTTCTTGGGTAAATATCTAGAAATTGAATGGCCAAATTGTATGGAAAAATTTATGTTCAACTTTATAAGAAACTATCAGAGTGTTCTGGAAGTGGCTGATCCATTTTGCTTGTTGAGCAAGAATGTGTGAAACTTGCAGTTTCTTCATACAAGTGACACTTGTTACTGTTAGTTTTTTGTTGTTTTAAGTCATTCCTGTTAGGAATGTAGTGGTATCTCATGGTTTTAATTTTTCTTTTAATTTCCTAATGACTTATAATGTTGAACTTCTTTTCGTGTGCTTATTTGTCATTCATATGTCTTCTTTTATAAAGTGTTCAAATCTCTTGCCCATTTTTTTGCTTAGTTGGGCAGTTTTCTTGTCATTAACTTCTAATCACTTGCTATATTTTTTGGATACAAGTCTTTTATTATATATATTATTAGCAAATGTTTCATTTTAATCTGTGGCTTTTCCTTTCCATTTTTCCCTTTTCTAGAGAAGTTTCTAATCTTAACAAAACCTAATTTACAATATTTTCTTGTATGGATCATTCTTTGGGTAACATATCTAAGAACTCCCTTACAACCAGGTCACAAAGATTTTCTGCTGTTTTTGTTTCTAAAAATTTTAGTTTTAGTTTTTGCTTTCAGATCTGAGGCCTACACAGTGCCTGCCTCTTGACATTGCTGATTTGGGATTTTTTCTAACTCTTCCCATGAGGTTCTTTGCTTACGTGTCTGCCTTGTTTTTTACTTTACACATCTTCTGTTCACAATATCTTTGATTACCTTTTCTGGGGACTCAGTTTCAAAGTCCTATCCCATCTCTTCCTAGAGGTCAAAATACATTGGTAATCCCTTTTTAATGATCTAACCTTCCCTTTTCCTCTCGCTTTTTATTAACATTTCTAAGAATACTTTCTTACATGTCATATACATACATACCTTTTCCTTGCCATCCTCTAAAAAATATATCATGTGCTTTATTTATCTTTTTTGTCTGGTGAAATATGTGAAAGTTGAAATATGCATAGGACTGGAAAAAACCCTCTTAAGTTTTAAAACACAACCATTTAAATTGACCTAGAAGTTGGTTTGAAACTTCAGAAGATTTTATCATGTTAATTTGAGAGCACTGGAAAAGTTATTTAGACAATCCTTAGGTCATGTCAAACATAGTTTCCATGCCTGGATAATTGCCTTAACAAATACGTAATCATTTACTAGTCTCTACTCAAGCATGGAGCATTCCAGATCCTCTTTCCTCTACCTACTTCCTCTTTTGTGCCTATTATGCTCTCTGTAGACCTCCGTTTCCTTTCCTACAAGATCGTGTTTTACTACCACAGTGTAAAGTCCTTTACAACAGAAACCTAGTCTTTTCAAACACTGCACAGTGCTTGCTACATATTAGAAGTCAAGGGAATGTTTATTGATCTTTTCCTTTCTTTTAACAATCCCAGAGAAAGAGGTTCTGTCATTTCCCTATGTGCTAAAATCCTAAAAATTTCTATGGACTAGGTTTCCTCTTTCTTGTCTGCTGTATAATTTAGACCCTCTTTCTTCAGCATTGTCTTATTTTTCTTACTCAGAATCACGTCATCAACTAAAATATTTAATTATCCTTTTATTGCATTTTACTAAACCCAATAACTGCTTTTGAGTTTTTAGTATTTAGTTTTTAGTTTAAAATGAGGTCCCTTCTTTCAGTTTGGGCTTTATCTCCCCACCACATATCCTTTGGAAAGGGAAGACTTTTCTTTTTCATGAATCATCTTCATGAACCATTATTAGTTCAGCATGAGTGGGGTTCTTTGTTATTATTGTTGGAAAGGACTGGTGAGGGAATTTTTAGAGGGAAAAAACATTTGGATATTAGTATAAAAATAAGCATCCGTTCTTCCACTACTAGCAGAAAAAATATATATAATTACTTTTAGTACAAAAAATTCAATTTTATTTTGAAGAAAGTATTGAACATTCATTTTTAAAACATTACTGCCTAGTGTATTATTTGATAATCTGACATAAATATAATCCAGCATATGAAGAAAATCTTTATAGAATAGTTTGGGTGCCTGATACATTTTTAAACAACAACTTCATTGTTTAGCGCATGGCAATATAAAATTTACAAGTCTAGTATATATATTATACATATGCACATACATATTATATAGCTAATATAATGGATTATGGAAACAGAAAATAAAACCAATTCCTTATCTACAAATGGTTGTTTGCCTATTGTATTAATATAATCAGTCACCAAAATAACTAAATTGCAGAAAACCTAAACCAGTTAGCTTTCAAAATAATTGGTTCTGTGTTTATAAGTGGGCATCTCACTAGAAAACTTGCCCATTGTTTTTCAAAGACACATTTGCACCCAAAAACGTGTCCCCAGAGGCCCCCATCCGCCTTGCTTCAAATAAGCCAAGCAGTGAAGCAGACACAACTTCTACACAAAATGACATTATTGCCTATTTAATAATCAGACCACACATTGGTATAGTGTGAGATTCCTTAATTACTCTGTTTCCATGTAGATCGAATCCGAATAACCACTCATCCATTAGTGATAGTATTAAAATACTCAAAGATGGCCTCCATTTTCCTTTATTAGTGTTTATTTAGTTGCTGTTTGCTTATAAAGCAGATCATCTCGTCCCTGTTTGATACTTGCTTCTGATGCTGACTTACTCCATCTCTGCTGATGTTGCTAACATCCCATCTATTACATGTTGTATGCATTGCCCCTGTCCAAATCAGTTATGTCTGTATTAAATTGTACTGCTTTGTAGTTGCTCTTAACTCAAAATATGTCTTGATTCTCTGTTTTCACTGTTTGCTGCATTTTTCAGTTAGTATCATTAACATGAATCTTTTTGGTGAATTCTGCTTTTTTTTAGAAATACAGTTCTTTCTATTCTAATTGGTGCTCTTTTTCCCTAAATTCTTTCCAAAGACATATTGCCACAACTGCTTTTTGTTTCTTAGCATATGCTTCTTACATTCACTCTTACATTCTGATTCTGTTGTTGTATGAGCAAGGTGATGACTGTAACCTATTTTTACTTTTACCATACTTCCTCTGCCTCCTCCCTTCCACCTAGCATGTTGAAGTCATCTGGACTTTTGCCTGCTTTTTTAACAGAATGAGTCAATGATTATTTAAACAAAACTGTGTCATTCGTTTCTTTTCTTCTGCTGTTTCTTCTTCCCCATTTTTTCCCCTTTTACGTGTGAGTGTGTCCTTGTGTAACTCTTTTAGATCTCTCATATTTGATAATGCATCATTTAACTAGTTTGTACCAGAGTAATATAAGTACCATGAGGGTGTGAATTCTTGTCTCTTTTGCCATTGCTTTGCCTAGAACAATGCTTGGGAAATAGTAAATGCTAAATACCTATTTTTGAAGGCATCAAATCAATGTATTTTATCTCTTGGCCTTCTCCCTTTCAATTTCAAATCTTTATGGAAATAATTATAAACCGTCTATCACATTTTCCTGTTTCCTGCTACCAAGTATAACTCACAATAGTTAACTTTTATTGATGACTCAAGGTCATCATTATCCATATCACTTATTGTGATTTGTTCTAATCTGATATCAAAATTCCCTCAAAGTGTCACAGGGAAATTTATCTCTAAATTAACTAGTTTCCATTTGCCAAGTGTTTTCAGATTTATTTTTCTCCCTTTTATGTCAGGCTGGAGGTGGTAGTGCAGAAGCTTGAGACTTAGCAGAGCCCTCTGGGGACAGAGATGGCCCAAGAAGCAGTGTCCGGGAGAGATGCTGCTCAGATAGCTGGGCAGTCATTAGTGGGGGTGGGGGTGGACGGGGAGGCGTGAAAGAAGGAAACATCTGGTTTGTAGGTCATAAAAAGCTAGATGTTCAAAGATGAAGATCAGAAGTCAAGCCAAGAGAAATGTTTGCACCAAAGAACAGGTGCTGGCAGCAGTTTTCTATTAGATACAGAGGAGAAAGAGGCAGATAACAGCCTCAGACCTTTCCTTAACAGTGATCATTTTTCTTTCATTTCTTACCCCCGACTATGCCCTGTCCATCCTTGTCGTTGAGCTATCCTTCTCACTACTATTAATAAATTTGCCGTACCAACTGTCTATTCCTGCATAAAATACCACCCCAAACATAGTGGCGTAACAACCATTTCTTGTTCTTTTCTGTCAGTTTGGGTCAACACTTTGGGCTAGGCTTCTTGGCTCAAATGAATGGTTTTCTGCCATTTCCCCTGGGATTACTTAGCTCTTTTCGTTATTAGTAGCTTGACTAGGGCTGGACTGACTATAGGCTGGGCCCCTCCTTCTCTCTACATGGTTTCTCACCAGGCTGCCTTACATGGTATTAGGAATGTTCCAGGAAAACAAGTGGAAGTTGCGAGGCCTCTGGCGGCCAATACTACAGAGCTTCATATTATCACTTCTGCCACATCCTGCTTGTCAATGTCACAAGTTAGCCAAAGTACAGGGGTGGAAAAGCACAAAATGTTGTGGCCATATTTTTTATATCAAATCTACCTCTGAGAGCCTTCTCCTAACCTTCAAACTCATAATTTCCAATATTGCTATTTATATGCTCATATAGCTATCTCTTGAAGGTAGGAATTAGGCTCTCTTTATCCATAGCAGAGGACCTGGTACCTCATAAGGCCTCAATAAAAGGAAAGTTTAACTAATAGTAGACTGATTGGGTGATATGTACATACATGTTCATGTATAGATACCCTGTTTTGTATACTTTTAGTAACTAGAACCTGTAATTATATGATTAATGAAATAGTACTTTCAAAAAGTACAACATGAGAAGTATGTATTTTTGGTGTAAAACAGTAAGGGTTTTTGTGTATGTCAAGCAGTAACCATAGAATGACGTGTTCTTAGAACATAGAAACCCATCTGTGTAGCAGATTCAGTAGCTTCTCCTTAATCAGTTCCTGGATCAAATTACCAGAAATGACTTCACATCTTCTCGCCATCATTGTTATTAAATGTGTTGGGCCTCATAGTTGAAAATATATACTGACTTGTTGCATGTGTTAAATGTGAGATTAATGACCATTTGTGCAAAAATAAGATCTTAATATGGAAACTGTTTGCAAATGTAGCCCCTAATTACTTTGCCTTAAAAATACGTTGGCTACTCTAAAAGGCCCACCTATTACCTATTTCAACTAAGATTCAGTCAGTGACACTAAGACAATTTTGTATTGCCCTGGCTGATGTGGCTCAGTGGATTGAACACTAGCCTACAAAACAAAGGGTCTCTGGTTCAATTCCCAGTCAGGGCATGCCTGGTCCCCAGCTTGGGGCGTTCAAGAGGCAATCACACACTGATGTTTCTCTCCCTCTCATTATCCCTCCCTTCTTCTCTCTCTAAAAATAAGTAAATCTTTTTAAAATATTTAACTAATTTTTTTTAAAGACAATTTGGTATTTTATGGAATGTAAAAACCCTATGTCCTAGTTAAGTTCCCACATAGGTAATTATTCCACGTGTAATTTCATCAAGAGCCTGTGCTCTTCCCTGTGATTTGCCTCCTTTGTGTACACGACTGCTGAATGCTGTGAAGCAGCTGTCACATGCTCGTCTGGGACTTTGGAGATCACTATAATTTGCCAGAATTCTGTGGAACCCTTCAGGCATGATAGACTATACATTTATATAAATTATCTTATTGTCCACCTTAACCCTTTCAGACACTTTTTTCAATGTAATTGTGGTCTTCGAGTTGGTAAATGCAAATTTCATTAAGAGACCAAAAGGACACATCTATTTGCAAAATTAATATTTGCTCAGACAAGTAATCCTTTATGAATGCAAAATGCGGATTTTGTATGGATTACATCAAAGAATCACAGAACGAATAACAATTAACCATAGAAGGACATTTGGTAAATATCGTTTAATACTTTTATCTTGTAGAACTACAAAAAATGAAAAATAGTTACATGTATGAAATCAAGTCTCAATATAATACAAAAATAAAATTATCAAACATAATACAGAATTAAAATTGAACAAAGATAAAGCAAGCTCTCTTAACTATGGAAAGAAAATATAGAGACAAAAGAAATTGAATTGTGGATCTTTGTTTCAAGTTAAGAATGAGTTATTATAAAATAGAGCTGTATTTATAACTTAGACTCTCCTATTTAGATTTCATACGCTGAAAGCAATCATGGGAGTGAAGGAAAATTTATTATAAAGTCACCTGGGATATCACTTCATAAACACAGAAAACAACATTAGAAATTGAAATAGGAATAATGAAAATTTCATTTTAAAAGAACATAAATGGGGGGGCAAAGGAAAACTGTTGAGATAGATGGAAGAAAGTCATGACCTCTTGAGTTCTTGTATTTGCTGAAAATGTTTTCCACTAAAAGGATACTGGTGCCACAGTAAATACAATTAGCTATTTCCCCTCTGAACAGAGGTGCTGTGTTCTCAAGATACTTAGTCTGTGTGAGTATGCCGTATGAGACTCTTTTCACTTGCCTAAGAAGATGGCCTAAGAGTCTGTTAGACATCGCCAAACAAGAGGCAAAAGTGCAAGTTGTCTGTTTGGGAGAATTGGGGACAGGGCATTTGGGGGACATAGTCCATGATTGACTCTATCAACAAAGTGCAGAGTCGGTGGCATCCCTTGCACAGAGAAGTTAATCCTGCAAAGAGTTAACCACCTGCAGATTTAGTATCCAAGTCTAGGCACATTCCACCACAATTAGGGTGTGTTTGTTCATTAGTAGCTGAACATTTTGCAGACTATAAAATCTTAAATGATCCTGAGGCTCCTTATGGCACTTTATACATCACGGAATACACAGTTGCTCTGCTCCTTTATGTGCCTTTTATAACCTCAATTTAGGGCCCAGTGTGAGTATGTATATCACATCATGAAAGTATAAAGCATAACAAATGATTATGGAGGAATTGTCATATGTCTTTATACAAAATAGAAAACTAGAATAGAAACTAGAATAGAAAAAGTAACGCATATTTTGGTCTTCTCAATATGTTCTATATTGTGTAACTAAGCACTGAGTCAGGGGCTCTATTTCATTAAACCTAAGTGAGAAAGAGATCAAGTTTCAGGAACAAAATGGCAATAATCTTACCTACTCAGGGATTGCAAATATGAATAATATCGCAAGGAAACCAAAAAAATATTCAGCACTGTCAAATATTATTAAAAGGACATGATTTTCCATACTCATCCACTTATTAGCTGTGTGTTCTTGGGCAAGTTATTTAGTTTCTAAGTCTGTTTCCCTATCTGTATAATAGAGATATCAACACTTATAGGAGTTCTGAATAATAGGTAAAGCTCCTGATATCATTCCTGACACATACTAGATATTTAATAAATGGTGACTGTTATTCTGGTGGGAAATGTGTTTTCTTGGTTGTAGCCCATAATTACTCAGCAAAAGTAAACTAGAGGATACCTGTGCTGTGGTAGTTTGGCCATGGGGCGGGCTGTGGAGGGGACTGTTGGCTACATGGAGTGGCACTCTTGTAACTCACCCTCCCAGCTGTTATTGCATTCATGAACTGCTGACACTCACTGGGGCACTGGAAACACGGAAAACTCTCCACCAGGATCATCTAGTGCCACTGGTTCCTCCAAACTATTGCAAGCACTCCAAGTGGCATCAGGCCTCATTTGAGACCAAAGAATGTCCTCATATATCTGCATGCAGTATTATCTTACTGCTGCTATTAATAATTTACAAGTTTCTTTCAAAACATTATTCTTAGTAGCTTTTCATCATGTGTCTTCTCTGTTGGCCACTATAAAACATACAACTCTAAAAAAAAGAAAAACATACAACTCTCTCATCAGAGTGGAGTACAAGGAATCATAAAATTGCTTGACATTATATAGGAGCCATCACGCTCAGAAAAGTCAAGAATCGGTGCTTTCCTTTACAAGGTCCGGGAAAAGGACGTGCGATGTCCTTGCTTGCACAACTTATTAAGGAAAACACTGTTGAGAACATTGTTCTACTAATCCCTAGTCTAAAACACCCAACAGTGGAGATGTTTGCATTATTACTTCTGGAAAAATCTGGAATGTACTTAATGTTCAGATAAGTATGCATGAAGCTGAGTATTGACAGAGAATGGGTTACATGAAAAACATTTAAAACACTCCCTGGCACACACATGAAGAGCTCATTAAAGGACAGCTGTTACTGTGATGGCTGTTGCCCTAATGGCTGTTCAGAAAGGAGGGTTTTGTCAGTTTTTTCTGACTGTGGCTCAGAGTAACTGGTCACATCCAAGTGTAACATCTTAAGTTAAATCATCTGTCACTCAGGCAAATGGCTTCTGTTTTCACTTCTCCTCTCAGTATGGGGGCAGGTGGATATATTTAAATCTCCCAGAAGTCTCTTAGCATTAGCAGCCCTTGCCATTAGTACTGAGGTGAACTTCAGAAGCAAATCCTTGCTGTGTGTGTGTGCCTCTGCCTCAGACAGCTCTCAGCCTCTGATGCACATGCTTAAGGCAGAGCTCAGTTTTATTGTTGAATTACCCATTGAGATTTGAGTTCTGTGAACTAAAAAGATTTAAACATTTATTTTCCACCCATTTTTTAAATTTGTCCTCCTCCCTGTTTCATTATTAAGAGATTTGACGTTAGATCAATATTTATTTAAAATGTGTACCTCAAGGTAGTCTCTAGAGATTGGCTTCTCATTTCAGAGTGTGGCCCACAGGTGATAGCAGAAAACAGTGGCTGAGAGAGATTCATATCTGACTTTGCAAATAGAGTACCCACTTCATAAAACTGTAAAGCATCCAGATTAATCACAGCAGTTAAACACAAAGAAAATTCCCCTTGGGTTTTTTCAGGAAAATTTAGAATGGAAGTAGGCATTATCACAATGTGTTTGGTTCTGATTTTTCTCAATATCCGTATGAGTTCCCTTCTGTTAGCTAACGATCCAGGAATTTGACTCCTAAGCTGAGTAAAAGGATCTGTGGAGTTTGTACTTGTGCAAGTCCAACTAGAACTCTCTGATAGGGAAGTGGCCCACGGAAAGGCGATGAAAGAGCCAGAAGAAGTACTTCTGTATATGCTGAGCACATCCACTGTAGGTGCAGGCAGGTGACCGCAGTGCTCCCACCACTGGTTCCCACTCAGTCAGCTGCGCCGGGCGAGGGCCTGTCTGTTCCGAGTCCCAGCACTCAGGCAGCGGCCTCTCCAGGGGACGTCAGCACAGGCCTGGTTCTCCACAGAGCGCAACCCAGTAGAACAATCTCCAGTGTCAGTATTTCAGTGGTTGAGGTATCCAAGCTGCATGTGCTGGTCTTCCTCTGTTTGCTCTCAGAAGAAGGTAACCTGGAGTAGAAGAAATACTTTAGAGCTAGCCCTAAACAAATATTTTAGAAGTTACATCTGCACCGTCGTCCCCACCCAGTGCTCTGTCACTCCCTGACACAGTCTCCCAGTGACCAAACTGACTTTTCCCTCGAGAGCCCACTGCCTGCCCCACCAGGCCTGCTCTCCTCAGCCAGACCCCCGTGCTATTGTTTTCCCTTTCGCCTTTTTCTCACTGTCAGAAAATATCTTCTGCTCTGTCGCCTTAAAACTTCATAAGGTGTCTAGTCAATTATCTGTTCAAATAATTTATGCCAAAATGTGAGTAAGTGGTAGTATGTGCCCTCTTCTCTGCAGGTAACACATTTGCATTTTAGCAGTGGCTTTCAGTAGATAGGCTCACATGCCGAGGATTCTAAGTGTCCTGGCAGGCAGCAGGAAAGACATTGTGGGAACAGGGAGTCCTTTGGGTCTCACCATATATAGCATAGGGCATTGAACCAGCCCTGAGCAGGAAAGCACAAATTATATTCTAATTCTCACTTCACACCTGGTCTACTACTGCATTCAGAGAAGCAGTACTTTTGTTTCCAAGCTCCCAGAGGTCTGGAAACATCAAACAATTTTTCAAAGGAAGAGAAAAAAACAGAGCTTAATAATGGGACAAATTTTTAGTTTTGCAGCTGAGGCTTCCTTTGGGGACCGTTCTTTTAGAAATAAGTGCCCCATTGGTAATGGGCACAGAATTCAGCAAGGGAGAATTTGAGATGTGATCAAGCAGGTTACAAGGGAAGAGAGGCAATGAGGAGCACTGTGATGAATGAAAAACTTCGTACAAGATCAGGGGAATCTTGAAAATGAAAAATGTAGGGAGATTTTCATATGTACATATATTTTATTTAAAGGAAAGATCAGGTAAATCCTGAAGTGGAAATAAATAAGCAAGATGTGATGGCTGGTCATTTCTTTTTGGCTAATCTCTGATCGCAGCACTGTCAGCTAAAAAGGGGCTTTGGTATTGGCTGTATACAACCACCCCACAGCACCAGCTCTGTTGCTGAAGACACCGTGCTTTGCCCGTCCTCAGTTTCCCAGTGCATTCTGTGAGGTAGTTTATGGCTCTATTTTTACTAATGAGTACAAAAGTTTGCAAGAATAAACAGACAGTCCTACTTTTCTTCCATCACAGCTCTCGTGGATATTGTTTTGAAGTGGTTGGTGACATTTGGTTGAAAACATTTTTTATGTTTATTATATAGACTGTTTCTGCGTTATTTTTATCTTTTGAGGATGTGAGAGTTTGAGGTGTCTCTTTCTTAAAGGTAACCAATTTTGGCTCTTCTGTTGTTTAAAATGGAAAAGCTGTAGCCATTGGTCATGGATTAAGATGTGTGTGGTTTGATTCCATTCTGAAAGAGAATTGCTAGATGTACTGAGAGGCGTATAGCAGGTGGCTCAAACCGCAGGCTATGGGGCTGGGCTGACAGGATTCAGTTCCTGCTTTTCTCCTGGCTATGCAACCATGGGCAGGTCATTTAACTCTGAACTTCAGTTTCATCATGGGAAAATGAAAATCTTAAATACAATAATTAGGAGAGGTAAGTGACTTAATATATAAAATGTGCTCAGAATAGTGCCTGACATGTAGTAAATTCTACACAAAGTATTACTATTAGGAGAACTAAATTGAATGGCTTTTATATTCATATAAAGAAGAAACTGTCAAACGTTTCGTTCTAATTAGAACGGGGAAAGGGGAGTGATTCTCCAATACTTGATTTCTGTGGCTAAAATTCAAATTTTGATATGATAAATGTGCAGTTTTAATTTCAGTGTGTCGCTCACATTTATTGAGCACCCAGTATGTAAACTGTTCTGAGCAATTTACATATTTTATTTAATCCTCACAAAAACCTTATGAGGTAGATACTATTATCCCCATTTTATGGATGAGAAAACTGAGGTTAAGAGTAAGTAAATTTCTAAAGATCCAAGAGCTAGTTTATAATGCAATGCTTCAAAGTTTGTGCTTTTAACACCTACTCTATAATGCCCCCAAAATATACTTGCAACTCTCAAAATAGATTTTGTTGTACAGTAATAAAATATGATAATTCTCTTTTTACTAGAACTTAGTAATGCAAATAGAGTGGGCTTCTTTTATTCCCCACTCCCTGGGTTGTTGGTTGCGGGCCATGTCTTAATCAAAATGAGGAAACCTTGGGACCTTAGGTTTTTCTCCTAAATGTTCTGTTATCTGTGACTCAGTATTACCTAGACCTCGTAGGAAGAATTTTTGTACCCCCCTTCTCCTCTGAATAAAAGCAAATATTTCTCTACTCCTTTCCTATGTGAGGCACTGACCTTGTGGAATCATAGCTTCAAGTCGTGAGTGATGTTTGGGGTAAAGCAGCCTGGCAGAGAGGGGCCCTGGCTCGGCCTCCTGATCCTTCCTGGCTTACCGTTGTGTCTGCTCTGAGAGGCAGCTCGCCACCGAGCAAGATGCCCACCGTTGTGCTTTCCAGAGAGCAAGGGAAGTGTGCCCACCCCCACTGCCTGCCGGCATTGGATTTCCTGTAACTGCTCCGTTCTCATTTGATCCTCAATTAGCCTGTGTCATATTATATTTGACTTGTAAGACACTTCTGGTACGAACTCATACTCAGAAGTCTGACTTTGAAACTTCAAATAAGATGATACTGGAGACGTAACTAGGACACTTCCGTATCCGCCTGGGAGTCGGCAGCGTTTGCTGTCCTGTGCTCTGCGTGTGGTGAGATGTAGCTGTCTGATACCTCCTGTGAGCGACAGCACCAGCCTGCTCTCAGATTTCTCAGCTCTGAAGTCCTGTAGGATTCGCAGTTTGGGACACAGTGGCTTATAGTGGCTTGTTTTCCAGCCATTTCATGTGTGAAGAGGCTGGGAGCACCAGCGTGCATCCTAGAGAATCTGCCTCAGGGTTGGGCAGTAGTGAGCCTAATAAAGAAAGGAATGGAAAGAAAAAGAAAGGGAGGGAGAAAGGTGTTTTATCTACCTTACCTCCCAGATTTGATTGTCCGCTTCTCAGCCCAGCGATCAAATCTGTTTTTCTCTTCTCCTCTAATGCTTATTGGAATATTAGGCAAACAGTGAGTATAAAGTGTATGCTTATTGCTTGAAGGCTTAGGTTTTATTTTAATTAATAGATTATGCCAAAAAGATACCATTTCCATTCCCTCGAACATAATGCAACCCAAAGGAAGTAAAGTTTTCTGTAAATGTTATTGAAATGTTACTTACATTGAATTAAAGGTATCCCTAAATTGGTTTTAGATTAGTCGTTCATGGAACTGCAATCCTCATTACAGAGGACAAACCTCTACTCTGGTGGTGCAATGAAGGTAGTTATAACAACAGAAGCGTATGTTATTTGTAAAGCACAGGTGTTATTCTGAGGAAAGTACTAAAACTGAAATCCTATAAATGACTAAAATGCTGCAGTGAATAAAAGCTCATTCTGACCAAGAGTAATAGCATTTGGCCCCAAGAAGGAGTCAGCGGCCCAGTGACTAGGATTGGGAGGTACGCACTGTGGCACATTGTACCTCTGTCAAAAATGAGTTGACCATGTATTGGTGAATCTGTTTCTGGACACTTTATTCTGTTCCATCGAGCTATATCTTTTTGCCATTACTGAGCTGTATTGATAACAGTAGCTTTTTAGTAAGATTTAAAATCAGGTTAGGTCCTTCAACTTTGTACTTAAAATCATTCTGATCATTCTAGAACCTTAGCTCTTCCATATCCATTTTAGAATCAGCTGAATTTCACGAAGGTCTCTGCTAGAATAATGATTGGAAGTGCATTATATCTATGGGTTAATTTGGGAAGAATAGCCATCTTAACATTGAGTCCTCCACTCCATATGCATGGAATATCTTTTCATTTATTTATTTTTTCTCAGTCAAATTTTACAGTTGTAAGTAAAGGGCTTAGTTGTTCTTTACTGGACTTATTTTTAGCTATTTGTTTTATTGGCATTACTGTAAATGAAGTTTATTTTATTTTCTAATTGTTTGCTGCTGGCATACAAGCATACTTTTTTGTATTAACCTTTTATCTTACAAACTTGCTAAATTTATTTCTTAGTTCTAGTTCTTGTTATGTAAATTACCTATGATTTCCTATGTAAAGAAAAAATACCATCTGTAAATGGAGGTAGTTTTACTTCCTTTCTGGTCCTATGGAATAGAAGTGGTGAAAGCAAGCATCCTTACTTTGATCTCAGGGGGAAGCTAAAAATATTTGACTCTGCCTTCATGGGGATATTTTTCTGTAATTTCTTTCTAAGGTTTTTCATTAGAGTTCTATTGATCTCATAAAATCAGTTAGGCACTTACTCTCTATATTTTGCAAAAATTTGTAGAGAACTTAGTAATGTTTGCTAGAACTTAGTAATGAAACCATTAAGATTTGCTTTTGGGGAAGATTTTATTTTGCTCTACATTTATTTTCATTAGTAAATACAGAACTATTCAGATTTTCTTTTTCTTCTGGTGTCTGTTTTGCTACTTACATTTTCAAGAAATACAATATATTCATTTCATCTAAGCTGTGATATTTGTTGGTATAAAGTTTTTCATAGTATCTTATCATCCTTTCAATGTCTGTAAAATGAGCAGTAATGACCCTTTTCAGTCTTGATTGTGATATTTTAACTATCTAATGTTTGGATACTTCTTTAGCATTCCATTTTATCTTTTTTTTTTTTTTTTTTTTTTGGCTGTGTCTTTCCATCACTTTATAGTGGTTGCTCTATAGATTGCAATACATATACCCAGCCTTCCACAGACTATGTGAATATTGCACTGCTTCATATACAAATGTAGAAAACTTGCAACCATGTAGGTCCCTTTGCCCCCACATAAAAACTTTATATGGTAGTTATCATATGTATAAAACTCTGATTCCAAAAAACCTCCGCTGCCTTGCGGCATACCTCTTCAGGGGAAAGGCTAAGGGAGTAAACCCCGACAGAAAATCCGGAGCCGGAGTCCCTAAGGCAGTTTGACGTTGTAGTCAACACCGGCAACTCCTGCGGCGCACCTGAAGCCAAGCTGTATTGACTCCGTCTTTCCCTTGGATCCTTCAGCTGCGAAGAGAGGGGGGGTCTGCTGCATGGGCAACAGCAGACCCTCCATATCACCCTGCCCAGGCTCTGTAGCTTCAGCTTCACTGGAGAGGACACTCCAGCGTCATCGCAAGATGTCAATTCAACACGGGAGGAGACAGATACCGTGTCACTCCCGAGTCGGACTGCACAACCATTCTCGGCGGTGCAGATAGACTCTTAAGAAGCTACACCATCGTCTCTCGAGACGGACGGCTGCCGCCAACAACGACGAATGTTTACATACACTGAAAACCTGACCATATAAAGTTATATAATATTTGTTTTCCATATTCAGTCATATTTTAAACAATTTAAGAGGAAAAAAATAATGTTTTATATTTATCCCTAATATTTATCATTCCTTTTGTTCTTCCTTCTATCCTGATATTTCAGATTTCTTTCTGGTATCATTTACCTCCAGCCTGAAATACTTCTAGCATTTTTTGTAGAGTGGGTCTGTTTTCAATGAATTCTCTTAGTTTTCTTTCATCTGACAATGTTTGTATTCTCCGTTTATTCCTGTAGGATATTTTTGTTGTCTATAGAATTGTGGGTTGACGAAGTCATTTTCTAGAATTTTGATTGGGAGTACATTAAATCAGCCAGTCAGTTTGGGAAGAATTGCCATCTTAATGAAAGATATTATTTCACTGTCTTCTACCCCCATCATTCTTTTACATAATCTCTGATCATTAAAATTGTTTTGTATATATAATGTGTCATCTTCACTATCTGCTTGTTTCTTTTCCTTGGATGTCAGCAGCTTGCTTATGATAGTGTAGATGTTTTTTCTTTTATTTTTATACTATTTGGAGTTCACAAAGATTCTTGAATGTGTAGATTTTTTTTTCAACTAAGTTTGGGAACTTTTAATCATTATTTCTTCAAACAGATTTTATGCCCTAGTCTCTTATTCCTTTAATTCTGAAATGCCAATAACATATGTTTATCTTTTGATTTTCTATGGGTCCCTGAGTTTCTGACCACATTTTTCTGTTTTTCTTTATTTCTTCATATTAGATATTTTATATCCTGTATATTCAAGTTTACTGAGTCTTTCCTCTGTCATCACCAATATG
This sequence comes from Furipterus horrens, assembly GCF_987537825.1. Taxonomy (NCBI): domain Eukaryota; kingdom Metazoa; phylum Chordata; class Mammalia; order Chiroptera; family Furipteridae; genus Furipterus; species Furipterus horrens. The sequence continues at coordinate 75,132,831 of NW_028327175.1, forward strand.
ATGTTGAGCCTATGCAATGATTTTCTTTTTAACTTAAGATATTTTATTTTTAAGATTTAATATTTCTATAATGTTCTTTTTTAGTTTCTATTTCCCTACTGAGGATGTCTGCTTTTCCATTTATTTTTCTTTCAAGTGTGTTTTCCTTTATTTTATGGAGTAATAATAGCTGCTTTATATCTAGTTATCATGATGTTGGCATTTGTTGAATGCTTTTCTCTTTAGAATTGATCACATTTTCTTGTTCTTTGTGTGTTTAGCAATTTTCAATTGTGCCCTTGATATTATGAGTATTATATTGTTTAGACTCTAAGTCTCTGATATATATCTCTGGATATTGTTAATGTTTTTATTTTAGCAGACAGTCAACACAATTAGAGTCAGTCAGTTGCTCAAGGTACTGCCAATGTGGCAAGAGCAGTCATATAAATTAGACTTTACTTTTTTGGATCTTGAGTCACGTTTGATTTTTAGAGACGCATTCCAAAGATAAATATATAAATATATAAAACCATTTCATTTGAAAGAGAATCTAGTTGTTGATTGTTCCTCAGTTAGGAAAATAGAATTAAAAAGGAAAAAGCATAGAATAGATAGCCTGCCTTCAGCAGGGATCACTCCTAGGAGAAGATGGTATGTATACATTCATTTAAAAGGTATTTATTGAGAACCTACTAAGTGTTACGTACTATTCTGAGCATTGGGAATACAGCCCTGAAGAACACTGATGGGCCCCATTCCCATCACTTCTTACACTCTCAAGGGCTTTACACCTGCAATCGTCACCTTTCCCCCCTGCATTAGTGTTACCCTCTGTACAATATTATTACTATCTGTATCCATACACGTAATAACCCTCATATTAGGGGGAAAAACCTCTTTTGACCTGAAATCTCCTTCTACTTTCCTATCTAATTCTCTGCGCCTCTTTGTAGCAAATTTATTCAATAGTATCTAAACTCACTATTTCCATTCCTTTGTTCATTCTCTTTGAGCATGCTTATGAGCTCACCATGCCACTGTCAGTGTCTCTTTAAATTCCATGTTGCCAGATCCAATGGCAATTCATAGTCCTCATCTTTCTTGTCTTCTCAGTAGTAGCTGACAGTTTGATTGCTATTCCTTCTTGAAAAGCTTTCCTCACTTTGCTTCTAGGACACTAACCTCTCTCTTGGTTTTCCTCCTGCCTCACTTGCTTCTCCTCAGTCTCCATTCTTCAATCCTTCTCTAAATGATGGAGTACTCTAGGGCTTATTCCTTGAACACCTCCTTTTTCTTCTCTATGCTCACTCTCTAGGTGAAAGCATTCTCCAATTCCATAGCTTCAAATACCATCTAAAAGCTAACAACTCTTAGACCTCTCTTCTGGCCTCCAGACCAATATACCCACCTGCCTACTCAACATCTCCACTTGGATATATAATAGACATCTCAAACTCAACATATCCAAAACCACCATACCCAATATTGGATTCGTTTTCTTGCATATGGTAAAACACACACACACACAACTAAGAAAAAAAAAATCACTGGAATGACATAGAAATTTCTCTCATTCATTAAAAAAAAAAAACCTAGAGATACAGAGGTAGAAAACCTAGAATATGTATAGCCGTCATACTCATCAGGGACTCGGGATCCTTATCTCTTGATGCTTTTCCAACTTTGATATGTTTGTTCTTTATGTTAGCAGAAGGAAGAAATGTAATGGTATTTCCCCTTTCTTTTAATGAAACTTCCTAGAAATTCTAGACAACTGTTCTGCTTACATCTCATTGGCCAGAACCTAGGTAATGGCCACGTCTAGCTGCAGGACAGGTTGGGAAGTATAGCAGTTTTTAGCTGGGTGGCAATATATTCAGCTAAAATCAGGACTATTTTACTAAAAAAGAATAGAAAATGTCTCGGCTATGTTCTGCGAATCTGGTCCTTCCCCTAGTCTTTACCATTTCAATAAATGTCAGCTCTGTTCTTCCAGTTGCTTAGGCCAAAATATCGCAGGGTCATAACGACTCTTTTTCTCTCCTATTCCACATCTAATCTACCAGCAAATCCTATTGATTGTACTTTCAAAATACATCCTGAATTTGGCAGCTTCCAACCAACTCTACCACTTTCATCTTAGTGTAGGCTATGGTCGCCTCTCCTTGACTTCCGAAATTGTCTCCTTACTGGGCTCTCTGGCTCTGTCAGTCCATTCTTCATGTAGAAGCATACGGTGTGTGTGTGTATGTATTCAGATTGATTATTGAATGTTTTCCCTTCTAGAGTTAAGAGTAGAGACCTGGTCTATTTTGTTTACCATTGTTTTCCCTGTCAGAAAAGGCTGGTCAGGGCAGATGTCTCTGAGGAGAGGGCATTTGAGCTAAGACTGAATGAAGAGGAGTCAACTATGCAAAAGTCTAGGAGTGCACACCAGGCAAAGGGAACAACTAAGTAGAAGGGCCCTACAGTGGAAACAAGCTTGTCCTATTTAGGGAAATTTTCCTGCATTGGGAGACAATAAGAAACTCACTATGTCTAGAATACAGTGAATTATGGAGAGAGTGGAACAAGATGAAGTGGGAGAGACAGACAGGGCCACATCATCATGTAAGTTTTCTGGCCCAGAAAAAGTGTGGAGAAGCTCTAGATTACACTGCAGGCTACTACTCAGTAACTACTAGTGGCATTCAGCTATTTAAGTTTTAACTAAAAGTAAATAAAATAAAGCATTCAGCTTCTCAATCACACTAGTCACATTGCAAGTGTTCAGTAGTCTACTGAACAGCATAGCATGGATAGAGAACTTTCCATCACCACAGAAAATTCTGTTGGATAATGCTGCACTAGGAAAGCCAATCCAAGGAGAAATAATGCCATCTTTGCTTTAGCCTCTCCTCGGTGATTCTTCTCCTACCCTTAGAATCAGTGTTCTTCTATTTAAATGGAAATATATGTGGTGCCTAGAAAATTAGCATGTGGTCTGTTCCATATGCAAATATTCACATGGATTATCCATGTGAAAGGAAAGAGTCATAAATCACAAGCATTCTTAACTTCATTATAAATACATAGCAAATGTAAAAATGTAAAAATGCAAAGTGGAGAAGTCATAAATGTGAAAGTGGCTTTCAATTTGTTTTAATGGGTGTTTTCTGTGTCTTGTAACCTAGGGATCTTGCTGCACGAAACTGCCTGGTAGGTGAAAATAATGTTCTGAAAATCAGTGACTTTGGAATGTCTCGTCAAGAGGACGGTGGAGTGTATTCATCTTCTGGCTTAAAGCAGATTCCGATTAAATGGACAGCACCAGAAGCTCTTAATTATGGTAAGAGTGGACTCTCTCTTTTTGGTGGTAAAAAAATAGACTCCATCAGAATAAAACATTCACAAGCAAAATTAGAGGGGTACAGCAGAGTCCAAGTTAGAATGATGTTATAAATGTTCATACTTGGCACTTAAACATGAGCTCCAAATTTAACTCATGGACCTTAGTGATCAGATTTTCTATATGCAAGAATGCTAGGTTTAAAAGTTGGATACACTCACAAGCATTTTTAAATCTGAGAGTTCCTTTTTATCAAAAAATGATTTTTTAACTTTTTTTAAAATTAAATTTATTGGGGTGACATTGGTTAATAAGATTGTATAAGTTTCGAGTGTACAGTTTTATAGTACATCATCCGTATATTACATTGTGTGTCTACCACCCAAAGTCAAGTCTCCTTTTTACACCATATAACCCTCTTCAACCTACCTCCACCTCCTTACTGCTCTGATAATTAATCACCACACTGTTGTCTGCATCTATGAGTTTGTCTTATTTGCTCATTTGTTACTTTGTTTTATACCTCACATGTGAGTGAAGTCACATGGTTCTTGTCCTTTTCCGTCTGACTTATTTCTGTTAGCATGATATTTTCAAGATCCATCTATATTGTCCCAAAGGCTTTTTATGGCTTAGTAGTATTCCATTTTTGCATTTACGTACTATATCTTCTTTAATCATCCATCAAAGGGCACTTAGGTTGTTTACATGTCTTGGCTACTGTGAACATTGGAGTACATATGTCTTTCTGAATAAATGTTTTTAAATTTGGGGAGTAGATAACCACATGAGGGGTTGCTGGGCCATATGCTAGCTCTATTAATTTTTGAGGAACCTTTATACTGTTTTCCATGGAGGCTGTACAAGTTTACATTCCCACCAGCGCTGTACAAGGGTTCCTTCTTTCCTACATCCTTGCCAAACTTGTTTCTTATCTTATAGGTAATAGCCATTCTAATAGGTGTGAGGCGGTATCTCATGGAACTTTTGATTTGCATTTCCCTAGTGAATTCAAGCATCTTTTCATATTATCTGTTGGCTATTTGTATATCTTCTTGGGAAAAGTGTATGTTCAGGTCCTCTGCCCATTTATTAATTGGATTGTTTGTTTTTTTGTTGTTGATTGTATGAGTTCTTTATATATTTTGGATATTAGCCCCTTATCAGAGGTATCATTTGCAAATTCCTACTCCTGTTTAGTTAGTTGTCTTTTTCTTTTGTTGATGGTTTCTTTAGCTGGGCAGATGATTTTCAGTTTGATGTAATCCCATACATATATTTTCCTTTCTACTTCCCATGATTTTGGGGTCAGTTTCACAAAAACCACTCTGAGACCAAGGTCAATACATTTAGTACATATGTTTTCTTCTATATATTTTATTGTTTTAGGTCTTATATATATATTTTTTAATCCATTTTGAGTCATTTTTTGTGCATGGCATCAGATAAGCAGTCCAGTTTCATTCTTTTGCATGTGACTTTCCAACTTTCTCAAAAGCATTTATTGAAGAGGCTTTTCTTTCTCCTCTGTGTGTTTTTAGCCCCTTTGTTGTAAACCCATTTATGCATGGATTTTCTTCTGGGCTCTCAATTCTGTTCCATTGATCGGTATATTATTTTTCTGCCAGCACCATACTGTTTTGATTATTGTAGCATTGTAGTGTAATTTGAAGTCAGAGAAAGTGATACCTTTGGCTTTGTTCTTTTTTCTCAGGATTACTTTGGCTATTCTGGGTCTTTTGTGGTTCTATCCAACTTTGATGATTTTTTTGTTGTTCTATTTCTTTAAAAAATGCCATTGGGATTTTGGTGGGGATCACAATGAAACTGTATATTGCTTTAGGTAACATGACCATTTTAACTATGTTGATTCTTTGAATCTATGAACACAGTCTATCTTTCCATTTCTTTGTATTTTCTTCAGTTTCTATCAACAGTGTTGTATAGTGTTCAGTGTATAAGTCCTTCACTTCCTTTGTTAAGTTTATTTCTTGGTATTTTATCCTTTTTGTTGCAATTGGGATTGTTTTCTTCGTTTCTTTTTCTGATATTTCATTGTTAGTATATAGAATTGCAATGAATTTTTGTACATTTATTTTTCTATCCTCTACTGTATTCTTTCTTAAATTTCATTTTATTAATTATGCTATTACAGTTGTCCTAGTTTTTCCCTGTTTGCCCCCTCTACCCAGCAACCCCCAGTCCCTCAGGCAATCCCCCCCCCCACCATTGTTCATGTCTATGGGTCATGCGTATAAGTTCTTTGGCTATTCCATTTCCTATACTCTACTTGACATCCCCATGGCTATTCTGTAACTACCTATTTGTACTTCTTAATCCCCCTCACCTCTTTGCCCATTTCCCCATACCCTCTCCCATCTGGCAACCATCAAAACTCTCCATATTCATGATTCTGTCTCTGTTCTTTTTGTTTTCTAGTTTATTTTTGTAGATTCAATTGTTGACAGGTATATATTTATTCCCATTTTATTGTTCATAGTTTTGATCTTTTTTTAAATAAGTCCCTTTAACATTTCATATAATAATGGTTTGGTGCTGATGAACTCCTTTGTGTATCCTTCGTTTCTGACTGGATCTTGATTATCCTTATAACCAGTGTTTTGAACTCTGCATCTGATAGATTACTTATCTCTTTTATTTAGCTGTTTTTCTGGAGTTTTGATCTATTCTTTCATTTGGGCCGTGTTTCTTTGCCTCCCTGTTTTGGCAGCCTCCCTATATTTCTTTCTATGTATTAGGTAGGGCTGCTGACTACTTGTCTTGTAGCCTAGTGTAGTAGATGTCCTGTCGGTTCCAGTGACACAGCCTCCCCTGTCAGGGTGTACCCTTTGTGTGGGCTAAGTACACCCTCCTCTTGCAGCTGAGCCTTGGTTGCTGTTAGCAGATCAATGGGAGGGATTTACCCTGGCCAGTCAGCTGTGACTACTTACCACCAACTTCTGCCCTCCCTGGATGATCGACTGTGCAGCGGCAGGGTGGTGGTGCTCCAATGTGGTCTGTAGCTATCCACTGGGTGTGCTGGCCCTGGGGGTTTCCCAGTTGGTGCAGGCCAAGGTCAGCCTCCACCTATGTATTGCCTGGGGCCACCCTGCCTGAGCTAAAAAGCAATCTTAGTTGGCTGCTACTTGTGCTGGGCCAGCTATTGTTTGTTTGATAGGATTTAGGAAGTTGTATAGCTTGAGACAAGACCAGCTATTCATATGGAAAAGCAGCTTGGGTGGGCCTATAAGTTGGGTGGGGTGGAGTCTCTGAGAATCTCCAAGGTGGGTCAAACGGTGTTAGCGAGGTTGATGGAGTCTCAGATATGGCACTAGCTTACCAGCTCTGTGGGTGAAAAGGTTTAGAAAAGGGACAATAGCCTCTGCCCCCCTTGCTGCCAGACACTTCAGTTCCTCCCTGTATGCCACTGGTTCCTTTCAAGCTTCTACCCTGGTGCTGGAGCTCAGAGGGAGTGAGTCTAAGTAGGTGAGTCCATGTGTGGGTTCTTTAAGAGGAACTGCTTGGGCCTCCAGAAGTTTCTTCTACCGACTCAATCCCCACTGGTTTTGCAGCCAGAAGTTGTGGAGACTTATCTTCCAGACACTGGAACCCAGGGCTGGAGTCCTGGTGTGGAGCTGGTACTCCTTATTCCCGAGATATCCCTCCCGAATTTTTATCCACCACACACAGGTGAGAGACCAGCCCCTTCTGTGTCTGCGCCCCTCCTACCAGTCTGGATAGAAGTGATTTCTTTAATTCTGTAGTTGTCTGACTGCCATTCAACTCATTTTCTGATGGTTCTGAGTGATGGTTGTTCTATATTTTAGTTGTAATTTTGATGTGATTGTGCAAAGAGATGAGCCATGTCTGCCCATGTTGCCTTCTTGACTGGAAGTCCCGTTTATTGTTTCTAATAGTCTTCTGGTGCAGTCTTTACAGTTTTCTATGTATGGAATCATGTCATCTACAAAATGTGACAGTTTTACTTCTTCCTTCCCAATTTGGATACCTTTATTTCTTTCTCTTGTCTGATTGCTCTGACTCAGCCTTCCAGTAATATTGTTACAGAGGGAAAGGGGGTTCTTTCACGTGGCGCCTTGGTGTAAAATCCAACAATTAGTGTTGAGGCAAACAGGTCTTTATTTACAATATTCCAACCTGGGGAGGGCAGTGAGCACTTCAGCTCGGAGCCCTGTTCTCCCACAGGACCCAGCACTTCCCTTGCTCCCCAAAAGGCTAGAAGCCAAAAACATTCCTAGAAGTTCCCCATCCCTTATCTGTCAGCTCTGTCTTTCAGGATCTGGGGTATGATGTCATCAGCCTCCGTATAACAGTCCAGGAAAATACGTGCCATGTTGCCCTGGATCAGGCGTGGTTCTCTCTCTGTCCTTTTCAAAACCGCATGGCATCCTCCTTTTCACAGCAGCATGGAGTTCTCCCTTTCCTTTCCAAACTGCGTAGAGTTCTCCCTTTCCAAGCCACATGGAGTTCTCTCCTTCCTGCAATCCATGTAGATCTCCTTTCCTCCTCTCTCTAAAATCGTTGCCAGCTTATTTTTAAATCCCTGATTACGTCCTGTGACACAGTCGGTGTGGTAACCAGTTCTGACCATTCACAGAACCTTGCACAGGCTCTGTATGTTCTTTCCTCACTATTTTGTAGTCAGATTCCCTCCCATCTCCTTGGGCCCTTGAAAGAACCAAAGCTATTTGCATAACTAAGACACTAGCTACTAGCCATAGTCATGCAAAGGCATCTTAAAAGCTGTTTCGTTTTCCCCGTTCCCCCAACCCACAGGCTCTGGGGATTTTTGGAGACCCCCCACTCTGTAACACTATGTTGAATAACAGTGGTGAGATGGGGAAGCCTTGTCTTGCTCCTGATCCTAGCTTAAGAGATCTGTTTTTCAGCATTGAGTATATTAGCTGAAGGTTTGTCATATGTGGCCTGCATTATGCTGAGGTACTTCCCTTCTATACTGACTTTGTGTTTTTTTATCGTAAATAGATGCTATATCTTGTCAAATGCTTTTTTGGCATCTAATGATATGATAGATGAGATGAGGTAGATTCGTGCACATGTGGCTTTGTATTTTTCTTTTCCTGGTGATTGTGACGGCTTGACCGCACCCACTACCATCCTTTACACTGTTTCTCCACCTCTGTTCCTGGGCCCAGCCTCAGTGTGCACCAGCCGCTCTGGCCCTCTGGCTGCTGACTAGGGGTTGCAACCCAGCTCCCCACTACTACTGAATTCCCTGAGGCACAGAGAGCTTTGGACTGCTTCTGCAGTTCTCCTCTCTGACCTTCCCCTTCCTGGCACCACCTTTGGAGGTCTCAGTGCTCAAATCTCTCAGATGCATTTGTTGTGTTGATCAGGGAATCCTTGAATGAATTATAGTTGTCCAACTTGCAACTTTAAGGGGAGAGACAAAGAGGTTTTCTCACTCTGACATAATGATGATGTCACTACCTGATTTTTATTTTAAGAGTTAAATTATACACAGAGTAAAAGTGTTGCTGTGGCTTTGAACTATTTCTTTTTAATTTCTTATAATTGGTCCAGTAACCTCATCTAATGTTATGTTCCTAAAATATTAAGCCAGTCAATTCTGTAGTTTCTTACTCTGAAAATTGATGCGGTTTCTTAGCATCTCAGTCTCTGGAACTTGTGGGGAGAGAGAGGTGGGAGTTACATTTTAAAACAGCAAGGAATTTTTTTTGCTTGAATTTTGTGTCATAGTAATTGGAAATAAATATAGCTTGCATTATCTGTGGTTGGGATGAAATGGGCCCTAACATGATAGGTAACAGCCCAAGAACTTTGAAAAAAAGATTGTGCTTTAAGTGAAATTAGAAATTGCATTTTCATTAAGGGAAGCAACATATGAGCCATGGGTTGGTGAATGGGTGTAATATGTTTTGAATTAAAATATCATAAAAAGATTTTGTTGCTTTAAAATGAAAAATTACTTCATGAAAAATATGGCATTTGTAATGTCTGAATCAACTGCCTAAATTAAAGATAAATAAAGCTTTTTTAAAACTTGAAGTGAAATTCATGTAATTAACCATTTTAAAGTGAATAATCCTGTGACTTTTAGTACAATTCACAATATTGTACAACCCCTAACCTCCATCTAGTTTCAAACATTTTCATCACTTCAAAATAAGACCCTATACAGTACCCATTAAGAAGTTACACCTCCTTCGTCTCTCTCCCCAGCCACTAGCAAGCACATATCTGCTTTTAATGCTGTGGATTTACCTATTCCACATATTTCATAGAAATGGAATCATACAATATGTGATCTTTTGTGTGTGGCTTTTTTTCACTTAGCATGTTTTCAAAGTTCATCCATGTTGTAGCATTCTTTTTTTTTTTTTTAGACAACATTCAGACTAAGGCGTACATACTAGGTGTATAGGGCAGGGGGAGTGTTTTTGTAGTGTTCTGAGGGAGAAAAGTGTTGTTACATCACTTTTTAAGTATATTTTATTGATTATGTTGTTACAGTAGTTCCAATTATTTTCCCCTCTTCTCCCCTCTGCCCAGTCCCCCCTTCCCTCCAGCAATCCCATCCCTCTTAGTTCATGTCCATGCGTCATGCATATAAGTTCTTTGACTTCACCCTTTCTTATATTATTCTTAACTTCCCCCTGTCTGTTTTGTACCAATCGATTATGCTTCTTAATCCCTGCACCATTTCTCCTCCTTCCCCCTCCCAGCTGATAACCCTCCAAATGATCCCCACACCTTTGATTCTGTTCCTATTCTGGTTTGCTTAGTTGGATTTTGTTTTTATTTTCTGGATTCAGTTGTTGATAGTTGTGTTTGTCATTTTAGTGTTCATAGTTTTGATCTTCTTTTTCTTAAGTAAGTCCCTTTGACATTTCGTATAATAATGGCTTGGTGATGATGAATACTTTTAGCTTTACCTTGTCTGGGAAGCACTTCATCAGCCCTTGCATTCTAAATGATAGCTTTGCTGGATAGAGTAATCTTGGTTGTTGGTCCTTGCTTTTCATCACATTGAATACTGCTTGCCAATCCATTCTTGCCTCTAAAGTGTCTTTTGAGAAATCAGGTGATAGTCTTATAGGCACCCCTTTGTGGGCAACTCTCCACTTCTCTCTTACTGCTTTTAGAATTCTCTCTTTATCTTTATCGTTCACCTTTGGCATTTTAATCTTGATGTGTCTTGGTGTGGTCCCCTCTGGGTCCAGCTCACCCTGGAATCTCCATGCTTCCTGGACTTGTATGTCTGTTTCCTACACAGAATTTGGGAAGTTTTCCTCCATTATTTTTTCAAATAAGTTTTCAATTTCTTGCTCTTCCTCTTCTTCTGGCACTCCCATGATTTGGATGTTGGCACATTTAAAGTTGTCCCAGAAGTTCCCAAGCCTCCTCATTTTTTTCAATTTTTGTTTCCTCATTCTGTACTGGTTGACTGTTTTTTTTTCTTCCTCATGTTCTAAATCATTGATTTAAACCCCAGTTTTCTTCCCTTCACTATTGGTTTTGTGTGAATTTTCCTTCGTTTGGATTTTCCTTCATTTCACTTAGCATAACCTTTACTTCTTCTCTTATGCATTTGCTGTACTCAAGCATATCTGTCAAGCCTGTGAGCATCTTTATCACCAGTGTTTGGAATTCTGCATCTGTTAGGTTGTCTATCTCCTCATCTGTTAGGTTGGCTATCTCTTCATCGATTAGTTCTCCCACTGAAACCGTGATCTATTCCCTCTTTTGGGCCATACTTCTCTGTCTCCTCATTCTCACAGGCTCCTGTTTTTGTTTGCCTCCACGTCCTAGGTAGAGCTGTCACTCCTGTTACTTTGTACGAGGTGGAGCCTTAGGGATTTGTCAGTAAAGGGCAACCTGTTTCACCATGTTGTGGCTCTGTGTGTTGGGGAGGGGTCCGAGAGGGAACAATGCCACCAGCCCAGCACTCGCCCCTCTAGCTGCTGCCCTGGCCGTTGTTCCCAGAGTGGGTGGGTCTGTGGATGTTCTTGGACCATGGGGGCCCTTTAAACAAGCAGACTCTGCTGAGAGACTGGCAGTTTCTTCTCTGCCCCAGCTCCCACTGGTCTGCACAGTCAGAAGCAATGAGGCTTGATTTTCCCTGGCGTTGGGACCGTGATCTGTGCGGTTTGGTCAGGAGCTGGGAACGCTGCCCAGGTGTCCTTCCCAACTTTTTAAAATGTATAACTGTGCCTTCTGCTGGCCTGCTGCTGCCACCACCACACCATGTCCTCTCTGCCTCTCCTACCTGTCTGGATGAGTATTTCTTCTTTATATCTTTGTTTGTTGGACTTCCATGCTGTTTGATTTTCTGGAACTTCTGGTTGTTTCTAGTTTTGAGGTAGTTGTATTCCTTCTTAGTTGTGGAGGGAGACACAGCATGTCTGTCTATGCCCCCATCTTGGCCGGAAGTCCATAGCATGTCTTATTATTTTACTCCTTTTCATGGCCGATTAATATTCCATTGTATGTATTTACCACAATTTGTTTATTCATCCATTGATGTATATTTTAGCAGTTTTTACCTTTTGGCTATTGTGAATAGCACTACTATGAACATCTGAGTAAGAATTTTCAATTATTCTAAGTAAACACTAAGAAACATGTGGTGATTCTATGTTTAACTTTTTGAAGAACCAACAGATGTTTTTCAGGTAAAGCTGTGGCATGTGATTGCTTTCAAATTTAGTTGGGGTAGATTCAGAAACCAAAATCTGTTTTGTATTTTGTATACCAATGATACTATGGAATAGACAAGTGTAGGTAGTTGTCAGGATGAGAAATTGACTAAGCTGTGCTGATTGCCAGCAATGATGTTTTCAAAGTTAACATTACAGATGTAGTAAGTCTCACCCTTAGTTTGGCTTCCCTTGTGCTACCAAGAGGAGCTTTTGTGAACTTTCTGTTGATAACAAACTAATTCTATTCCTGGTATCTAGAGAAAACAGCAGCTCTGCTATTTTCCATAGTAAATCTGTGGAGTGGTGATTGTTAGTACTCTAAGGCTATATTTCTAAGGAGGTTATTCACAGGATAAAAGGATTGTGACTGTTGTATTACCCAGGGGTTTTCTTTAAACAACAAAACATCTTTAAGGACCTTCTTACTGATTCTAATAGCATTCCTTTAAGGTAGTTGGAAGTGGACTTGGGAGACCATAAAGGCTTACCAATAAAATCGTTTTCTAGAATTTGTTCTTAGACCTGTTAGCTAGATGTTCTACATGATATTGCCTTTACAACTCCTCTTACTTTTAAGTAACTATGTCAAGTAAAATTCTGTCTTTCAATAAGTGTATTTTAGTTGAATTTCAAGCTGAAAAAATTATTGAAAAATCAAAATTCTAATTTCATCTATCTCTAACAGCCACAACTAAAGCATTATATAATTTTTAATTTAATATAGTTGCTATGCAATATTTTACATTATATTAATTTCAGGTGTAAAATACAGTGACTTGACATTTTCATACCTTACAATGTAATTACTCCACTAATTCTAATAATCCTCTGACACCATGCAACTTATCACAATATTATTGACTATGCATTTCCCTTCACCTATTTCACCATTCTTCCCTTCTGATAGCCATCAGCTTAATCTTCACTTCTATGTGTCTGTTTTTGTATTTGGTTTATTTTTTTAGATTCCACATATAAGTGAAACCATTGAGTATTTGTATTTCTCTGACTTATTTCATCTATATACCCTCTAGGACTATCTATGTTGTTGAAAATGGCAGGATGGCAAGATTTCATTCTTTTTATTACAACATAATATTCCATTGCATATAATATGCCATGTCTTCTTTAGCCATTCATCTACTGATGGACATACAGGCTGCTTCCATATCTTCATTCGTCGTCGTCGGCAGCCGTCCGTCTCGAGAGACGATGGTGTAGCTTCTTAAGAGTCTATCTGCACCGCCGAGAATGGCTGTGCAGTCCGACTCGGGAGTGACACGGTATCTGTCTCCTCCCGTGTTGAATCGACATCTTGCGATGACGCTGGAGTGTCCTCTCCAGTGAAGCTGAAGCTACAGAGCCTGGGCAGGGTGATATGGAGGGTCTGCTGTTGCCCATGCAGCAGACCCCCCCTCTCTTCGCAGCTGAAGGGTCCAAGGGAAAGACTGAGTCAATACAGCTTGGCTTCAGGTGCGCCGCAGGAGTTGCCGGTGTTGACTACAATGTCAAACCGCCTTAGGGACTCCGGCTCCGGATTTTCTGTCGGGGTTTACTCCCTTAGCCTTTCCCCTGAAGAGGTATGCCGCAAGGCAGCGGAGGTTTTTTGAAGTCAGAGTTTTCCTTCTCTGATGTGCCCTGACTGGAAGATCGAACCAGCGACACTTAGCTTGCAGGCCGACGCTCAATCCACTGAGCCAAACCAGCCAGCATATCTTCATTATTGTAAATAATTTGCAGTGAACATAGGGATGCATATATCTTTTCAAATTCATGTTTCTATTATGTCTTTAGAAAAATGCATTTTTATTTCCTCTGCCCCTTTTTTTTTATTGGATTATTTATTTATTTATTTGGTTATTTAGTTGTATGAGGTTTCTTATATAATTTAGATATCAATCCCTTTTTTTGATATATCATTTGTGAATATATTTTTCCATATAGTAGGTTGTCTTTGTGTTTTGTTGATGGTTTCCTTCATTGTACAGAAGCTTTTTAGTTTGATGAAGTCCTATTTATTTCTGCTTTTGTTTCTCTAGTTTAAGATGACATATCCAAGAAGACATTACTCAAAATGATATCAGATAATTTACTACCTTGTTTTCTTCTATGAGTTTTATGGTTTCAGGTCTTACAATTAAGTCTTTAATCCATTTTGAGTTTATTTTTGTATATGGTATAAGAGAATGGTCTAGTTCTCCTAATACTGCTTGTTATATATTCTGTGTTTGTGCTAGTACCATACTGTTTTGATTACTATGGCCTTGTAGTACAGTTTGAATTAGGGAATATGATACTCCCAACTTTGTTCTTCCTTCTCAAGATTGCTTTGGGTAGTATGGTTAAATTTATTCTTAGGTATTTTTTTATGCAGTTGTAAATGAGATTGTTTTCTTAATCCCTCCTTCTGATTTTTATTAGTGTATAGGAACATGACAGACTTCTGTATATTAATTTTGAATCCTTTTATAATTTTATTAACTTTTGGTTGGTTCTTGAGAGTTTTCTATACATACTATCATGTCATCTGCAAATAGAGACAGTTTTACTTCTTGCTTTTGAATTGGAATGCCTTTTATTTCTTTTTCTTGTCTGATGCTGTGGCTAGGACTTTCAGTACTATATTGAATAACAGTGGTGAGAATGAGTATTTTCGTCTCGTTCCTGATCTTAGAAGAAAAGCTTTCAGTTTCTCACTATTTAGTATGTCATTAGCTGTAGGCTTGTCATATATAGTCTTTATTTAAAGTTGAGGTAAGTATCCTCTACACCTGCTTCGTTGAGTGTTTTTGTCAAATAGATGTTGAATTTTGTCAAATGCTTTTTCTGCATCTATTGAGAAAAATCACATGATTTTTATCCTTGGCTTGGTTAATATCATGAATCACATTTATTCTGTGGATGCTGAACCACCATTGCATCGTGGTATAAATCCCACTTGATCATGGTATATAATCCTTTTAACATACTGTTGAATTCAATTTGCTAGTATTTTGTTGGAATTCTGGCATCTGTGTTCGTCAGGGATTTGAGCCTATAATTCTTTTACTTTGCAGTGCCTTTTACTGGTTTTTGGTATCAGGGTTTGCCTGACCGTGTAGAAGGAATGTGGAACCATTTCTTCTTTTTTTGATTATTTGAATAGGTACTGATTCTTTAAACGTTTGGTAGAATTCACCTGTGAAGCCATCTGGTCATGGGATTTTGTTTGTTCGGAGTTTTGTTATCACTGCTTTACTTTTATCGCTAATAATTGGTCTGTTCTGATTCTCTGTTTCTTCCTGGTTTAGTCTTAGTAATTCCAAGAATCATAGGACTTACCAAGACTGAAACATGAAGAATTAGAAAATCTTAATATACCATTACTGATTCAATTTTACAAGTAATCAAAATCTCCCAAAAAAACAAGTCAGGGACCAGATGGCTTCACTGGTGAAATCAAAGAAGAATTAATACCAATCTTTCTAAAACTCTTCCCAAAAGAAGAGGAGGGAACACTTGCAATTTTTTTTTTTTTTTTGAGGTCAGCATTATTTTAACCAAATGTTGACAGGATGTCATAAGAAAAGAAAATTACAGGCCAGTGTTGCTGATAAACATAGAAGCAGAAATCCTCAACAAAATATTAGCAAACCAAACTTAATAATACCTTACAAGAATCATACACCCTGATCAAGTGAGATTAATACAGGGATGCAAAAATGGTACAGTACCCACAAATCAATCATTGGTGTTCACCACATTAACAAAATGACTAAAATTCATATGATTATTTCAACAGATGCAGAAAAAGCTTTTGACAAAATTCAGCATCTACTTAGCATAAAAACCTCCATAAGGTGGTATAGGGGGAACTTAACCTCAGCATATAAAGACCAAATTGGACAGACCCACTGCTACTATCATATTCAATGATGAAAAGCTAAAAGCTCTTTCTCTAAAATCAGGAACAAGAGAAGGATGCCCACTTTCACTTCTTTTATTTAACATAGCACTGGAAATCCTTGCCCTGGCAGTTAGGCAAGACAAAGAAATAAAACTGTCACTATTTGCATATGGGGACTTCACCAGGAAATTGTTAGTACTAATCAATGAATTCAGTAAAGTTTTAGGATACAAAATCAATATACAAAAATCTGTTGTATTTCTATATAAGGAGGAAACAGTCAGAAAGAAAATCTCATTTACAGTTGTATTAGAAAAGGATAAAATACCAGGAATAAATTTAACCAAGGAGTTGAAAGACCTGTACACTGAAAACTATATGACATTGATGAAAGAAATTGAAGATGATCATAGATTATTAAAATTACCATATTACTCATAGCAATTGACAGATTCAACAGAATTCCTATCAAATATTCAAATGGCATTTCTCACAGAAGTAGAGAAAACAGTTCTAAAATTAGTATGGGATCCCCAAAAGACCCAAAATTGCTAAATTAATCTTAAGAAAGTAGAGCAAAACAGGAGGCATCACACTCCCTATTTCAAACTATTCTACAAAACCATAGCAATCAAAATAGTATGGTGTTGCATAAAAACAGACACTTAGATCAGTGGAACAGAATAGAGTGCCCAGAAATAAAGCCATGCTTACATAGTCAATTAACTCATGACACAGGGGCCAAGAATACAGTATTCTCTCACTTATTGCAGGTATTATGTTCCAGACACCCTCCGCCCCTGCAAAGTAGGAACCTTACATATATTCTACACTCTTAAATCTAAGTAATTTTAATAACATACGTATACAGTACCACAAAATCCCACAATATAGCTAAAAATCCATGATAAATAATTAAATATAATATTTTTTAAAATCCCACCATACAGTGAGACCGCGATAAGTGAACCATGATATAGTGAGGGACTACTGTATACAATAGAGAAATAGCTGTCTCTTCAATAAATACCGTTGGGAAAACCAGACAGTCAGATGCAAAGAGAAAGAAAGAAGGAAGGAAGAAAGGAAGGAACTGGACTGCTATCTTACACCATACACAAAAATAAACTCAAAATGAATTAAGGACTTGAATGTTAGAAAACCATAAAACTTCTAGAAGAAAATATAGGTAGTAATGTTGACATCATGCATGGCAGTGATTTTTTGGACAAAAGCAAGTATAAACAAGCAGGAATACCTCAAGTTAAAAATCTTTTGTACAGCAAAGGAAACCATCAACAAAATGATATGGTAACCTACTGAATGGGAGAAAATATTTGCAAATTGTGTATCTGATAATGAGCTAATATCCAAATATATAAAGAACTAATGCAATCCAATAGCAAAAAAGGAAATGGGTAGAAGATCTGAATTGACATTTTCCTAAAAACTATACAGATGGCTTATAGGTACATAAAAAGATGCTCAATGTCTCTAATCATCAGGGAAATGAATCAAAACCACAGTTAAATATTACCTCACATCTGTTAGAATGACTATTATCAAAGAGATAGGACATAACAAGTTTTGGTTAGGATATGAAGAAAAGGGAACCCTTGTGCACTTTCGGTGGAACTGTAAACTGGCGCAGCCACTATGTAAAACAGTATGGATGTTTGTTTAAGAAAATTAAACTAGAAGTACCATATAATACAGCAATTCCACCTCTGGGCATATATCTGAAGGAAATAAAAATCACTATTTTGAAGAGATATAATAACCCCCATGTTCACTGTAGCATTGTTTACAATAACTAAGATATGGAAACAAACTGAGTGTTCATCAATACATAAATGAATAGAGAGAATGTGGTAAAAAAAATACAACAGGACACTATCCATTAAAAGGAATGAAATCTTGTCATTTGCGACAACATGGATGGACATTGAGTGCCTAAATCAGACAGATAACAACAAATACTATATATGTAAAATCTTAAAAAGTACAAACCAAAACAAAAAACCATATTTCTGGATATAGAGAATAGATTGGTGGCCATGGATGGGCTTTGGGGATGAAAGAAATGGATAAAGACTTCTGGTTAAGATGGAGGCATAAGTAGACACACTTCGCCTCCTCACGCAGCCACAAGAAGAGTTAAAACTATACCTCAAAACAAAAAACACTCCCAGAACTGTCAGAAAATTGAACTGTATGGAAGTTCAGCAACCAAGGATTTTTAAAAGCCATATTCATCCAGACAGGTAGGAAGGGCAAAGTCATGGCAGAGAAGACACAGTGTGGCACAGAGAGGTGGTGGAATGGGTAGTCCCACATTTGTGTGTGGTAGATAGAAATCATGAGGAATACTGTGGGAGAGAGAGATCCCAGCCCCACACCAGACCACACAGCCTGGAGTTCCAGCACCAGAAAGATAAAGCCTCATAACTTCTGCTGTAAAAACCAGTGGGGGCTGGGGCAGCAGAAGAAACTGCCTTTTCTCAGGAGAGTCCATCTAAAGGATCTACACGGTCTTAGAACGTATGCAAACCCACCCACTCTGGGATTCACCACCAGGACAACAGCTAGAAGGGCACCAGTTGCATACAGAAAATGGATAAAGTGACTGGAAATGGGGCAAAGGTTGGGCAAACCCCCAGCAGCCAGGCAGCACCATTGTTCCCTATTTGACCTCCTCCCCCACACTGTGTTACAAAGCAGTGAAGGGCAAATACCTAAGTTTCTGCCCCATACAACTTAACAGGTGCACTAAGAAAGGGAGTCAAAGCAGCTCTACCTAATACACAGAAACAAACACAGGGAGGCTGCTAAATTGAGGAGACAACGAAATATGGCCCAAATCAAAGGACAGAACAAAACCCCAGGGGAAAAAAAATAACTAAACAAAACAGATATTGAGCCAATCTATCAGGTGCAGAGTTCAAAACACTGGTAATCAGGATGTTCAGAGAACTCAGTACAGCAGAAATGTAAGGGAAGAAATAAAGGTTACACTAAGTGAAATAAAAATATACAGAGAAGGAAAGGAATCTAGGGCACCTGAAAAAGTGCCACCACCTGAATCACAGGTATGCCAGAAGGAGAAGAGCAAGAAATTGAAAACTTATTTGAAAAAATAATGAAAGAAAACTTCCCTAATTTGGAGAAAGAATAGACATACAAGTCCAGAAAGCACAGAGTCCCAAACAAATTGGACCCAAAGAGGACCACACCAAGACAGGTCATAATTAAAATGGCAAAGGCTAAAGATAAGAGAGAGAGTCTTAAAAGCAGCAAGAGAAAAGCAGAGAGTTACCTACAAAGGAGTTCCCATAAGACTATCAGCTAATTTCTCAAAAGAATCTTTACAGGCAAGAAGGGGCTGGCAATAAGTATTCAAAGTGATGAAAAGCAAGGACCAACAACCAAGATTACTCTATCCAGCAAAGCTATCATTTAGAATGGAAGGGCAGATGAAGTATTTCCCAGACAAGGTAAAGCTAAAGGAGTTTATCATCACTAAACCATTATTACATGAAATGTTAAAGGGACTTATTTAAGAAAAAGAAGAAGATCAAAACTATGAACATTAAAATGACAACAAACTCACAACTATCAACAACTGAATCTAAAAGACAGAAAGAAAAAAAAAAAAAAAAAAACTAAGCAAACAACCAGAATAGGAACAGAATCATAGGTGCGGGGATCATTTGGAGGGTTATCAGCTGGGAGGGGGAAGGGGAAGAAATGGTGCAGGAATTAAAAGGCATAATTGGTAGGTACAAAATAGAGGGAAGTTAAGAATAATACAGGAAAGGAAGAAGTCAAAGAACTTATATGCACAACCCATGATTGCTGGAGGGGAGGTGGGTACCAGGCAGAGGGAGGCAAAGAGGGGAAAAGTGGGGCATTTTTATATCATATTTAATAATATATGCTTAAAAAAAAAAGAAATGGATCAAGTGGGTCAAGGCTACGAACTGCCACTTATAAAATATCATGGGAATGTTATATACAGCATGGTGACTACAGTTAATACTATATTGATTATCTAAAAGTTCCTAAGAGAGTAGATCTTAAAAGTTCTCATTAAAAGAAAAAACATAACTATGTATGGTGACAGATGTTTATACTTATTTGTATATATTACAAAATGATCACAATATCAAATTATGATGTATACCTGAAACTAATATAAATCAATTATACCTCAATAACATAAATATGTAAATAGATTTAAAATAAATTTTTAAAATTATCCATTAAAACCAACTTCGGAGGCCAAGGCTATAGAGTTGCAAGCTTTCACTTCTGCAGTGTTAGTTTATATAAAACATGCCTTTCAATATCTGCCCAGATATTATCTTACAAAGAGAAGACATTTAACTCTGTATTCCTTTCTACTATCTTTAAAAATTAGTCTTAACTATAGCCGATGAATGGCTTTCATGAAAAGTATTAAATTATTGGATGCCAAACATAAAAAAAGAGTTGTTATGCAGACAAGAAAACTCAGTCTTCCTACTAAATATCCTAGCAAATGACCATAATTACCATCTACTAAGAGGGAAGCTTTACACAGCTGGAGGTGATAATTATTAATATACTCCAAACTCTGGTATCAGAGCAGTTATCATAATGTAGACACACTCTGGTTCTCATTTTATTTTTTTCAAGAAAGTGAAAAGGCCATCCTACCTTAAAGTAACAAAATGATTTCAGAGGAGAAGCATTTATAAATCCTGGAGTGGAAGAGTTAGGGCAGGTAGCTACAAGGGAGTAGAAATGAAATTATTTCAGAATCCTTTAACTCCACTGCAAATGTGATTTTGTTATGATAGTCTATGCCCTATGTATAAAAATATACAAATATGTGGGGGAAATCTTGGAAATTCTTACCTCTTAGAGTTGGAAATAACTTCTCTGCTTCGCCTCCTTGATTTCACATCTCCATAAAGTATTTTGTGTTGGCTTTTATCTGTGCTTCTCTAGAAGGTTTTTTTTTTTTCCAAATCGTAAGAGCTTAGCTTATGTAGCCTAGTAAAACAGGTGCACCAAGATATTTTTACAAAACAAGGCCCCATGTAATTTAAAAGAAATTGTTATTTTCAGCGAGCTCTGTTCATTTGTACTCTATTCAAAACACAAGAAAAAATTTCCATAAATGAAACTATCAGTGGAGAAAATGAGACCTTTAAGCAAGTAAGAATACCTGTAAACAATGAGTAAAAACTTTAAGAAACTTTCCTTATTGCATAAAAAAGTTAAGAAACTTTCCTTATTGCTTTGTTTTTAATTTGAGTGGAATGACAATGATGCAAGCAGAAGACAAAATTGCAGAAATCTAACTTACTTACTCTCCTAGGCATTGATGTGCACAAATGTATATCTTTTTTATATAAAACATTCATCTCATTTAGATACCACAGAGAAAGTAAGCTTGCATGCTGGCTGAATATTTGTTCTTGGTGGGGAAAGAGTGATTTGGAAGCTGTTTTGGTTAAACTAGCAGCCTGAAAACTGTTCATTTATTTGGTAATATTATTAGTCCTGGAAAGTAAAACTTGTGGAGAGAATAGGATCACTAGTTTTAAAGTTCCTTTGGTAAGTGTAAATATGTAGCTATGTAACTGACATAGAAACACACAGTCAAAAATGGTCACCTGCTTATCCTCTCACCTGGTTATGGTTTTGTGTGCCCTCCAGGGAGATACAGTTCAGAGAGTGACGTGTGGAGCTTTGGCATCCTCCTCTGGGAGACCTTCAGTCTGGGGGTCTGCCCGTACCCGGGAATGACAAATCAGCAAGCACGTGAGCAGGTGGAAAGAGGTGAGCCAAAGACGTGGGGTGGTAATGGTCACATGCAGCCCCCAGGGACAGGGCATTGGTGTGCCTGCGGCTTTCCTGGGGCAGGGGGTACATTCTGTTTGAGTACTGAGAGAGAGAAGAGGTGCTTGTAAGTCTGTTTCTGAACCCTGTGGATCGCGTGGCTCTTACACAATAAAAAGCTTTTTAGCTTTAAAAATAGAGTGCTCCAGGCTTTTCTTCACTCCCCCTGCCTGGCATGGCACCTGCAAGGGATGCTATTCAGTCTCTTCAAGGGAAACAGAATAGTGTTCCTCAAGCTCCTGTTTTTTATACTGTTACAAATAAACACTATTGCCATTACTGCAAATTGAAATGTAGTTGGACTTTGGGAAGTTTTTGAGAACTGTGTGTAACCTCTGAAGGAACCCCATGGTGTTCCCAGAGGAGAGACGGGAGTGCATAAGCGAAGGCAGCATTGAGCATGCATTTGTGCGTCCACAGCTGTCAACAGAAAGCACACTTTTGACAAATGGTCCCTCAAGGGGGGCAGGTTGTAGAACTGGGTGTAGGAGGATGGCTCTAGCTTCCTTCCTGCCATGTCCTGCCTCCAACAAACATCTTACTTCCTGAGGCAAACACACACAGGCACCCGACCAGCAAACCGTGGGGTCACCCCCGGGCAATTTTGAATTAAAGGTTCTTCTCTGACTGTAAAGGAGTATAACTCATTCATTTTTATTTCAGTTTTGAACCTGCGTTTATTAAATCCTCATCCTTCATCTCCAAAAACCTGGGTAGTACAGATGATTTTTTAAAAATCTCTTCCCACAGCGTCTAAAAGCAAATACTTAGAGCAAATAAAATATGCATCTGTATGTGATGTATCTCACATCAGATTTTGCAGTAAATAAACAAACAAAAAAATGAGTTCTGAACTAGGAAGCAATTCTATGGCTTTGTAATATTGAATTCTGCCTCGCTTATAGAAAAAAAATCAGTTTGCCTTACAAAGGGTTTTTGTTTCAGTTACACCTACAACACAAGATTATACACACACAAACCACGTAACTCCCTGCACGAGCATTTATATCTTGTCTCCATTCTAAATCCTCTTGTTCTTCTCATGGGTCCTCAGGATACCGGATGTCAGCCCCTCAACACTGTCCAGAGGATATCTTTAAAATTATGATGAAGTGTTGGGATTATAAACCTGAAAACCGCCCCAAATTCAGTGACCTTCAGAAAGAGCTCACTACCGTCAAGAAGAAGATCACATAGTGACGGGACAGCGCCAGGCGCAGCCTTCGGGACTCAGTGTTCCAGCAGAATAATATTGTCCTTCACGTTAACAATGATTTTATGCCACGTTACCTGCAACAGTCTGCTAAGGTTTTTTTTTTAATCAACTTTTAAAAATAAGTGCCACTTTTTTAAAAGGCAAAGGCAAGTCCATTCAAGAAACAGTCCTCTGAAGGGCTTCCTTAGCTCACCGCAGCAGTCCTGCCATTTCAGGCCGCTGGAAATAGAAAGAGTACAGGCTCTGATATGAGGGAGAACAGAGCTGTCTTTTCCGCACCAAGACCATGATGTTTCTCAGAGCTTTTCTGTGTCAGCAGCACCGTTCACGGCCGCTATCCTGTGCCTCAGACCTGCCTCACTCGGTGCTGTAACTGCCTTGGTAATGCCATGTTTGCAGGACGCCTTCCAACCGGAGTTGGCTCTCCGCTCTGCCAAGGCAAGGTTATATTTGTAAACATTATTTTATATTGGGAATTATTTGGCCCTGCTAAGATTTTTCTTTTCTTCATTGCCAGAAATAAGTGCAGTGTAAGAATGAATGATTACACTCCTGTATTATTAGGTGGTCGTTTCCCTCCTTGGGGCATCAGAAAACCACGCATGAGATGCCTCGCGTTGCACACCCTAGTGCTGAGGCAGCAGCTTCTAAGGGTGTTTTTGAGAGCTGTGGCAGACGGGGATAAAGGAGATCAGAGGAGAGAAGGAAAATGTAAAATGTCTTCGTAGCTGAGTTATGCCTTTACAGACATACACACCCTTTTTATTTTACGGTTTAGATTCACAAAACAGGTTCTAAGAAATGTTTTTCAGGAGTTCATAGAAAAAAAAAACCCTTAATGGCAACAAAAAAATTATTCAGAGAAACTACAAAGCACAAGTCCACAGAACCAACAGCATACCTTTGGTGAAGTACCTTCCCTTCCAAGGAGGCAGCCCAGAATTTAACTCCCTTCACTGGTAGCAGCCTCCTGAGCTGTCAGAATTCCCCGATCCTAGTTCAGGAACACGGCGTGGGCGCACCCTACCAGGCAGATGGGAATGGTGTAAGTGGTTAAGACAAATGGACACTATTGAGGAAAGAGCTCTGGGACAGCTCTCCTGTTTCCACTTCCCCCCTTTGTTATCCTAATACGGCTACCAGGAAATTCTCATCCTTGGCTGACAGGTGTGCAAGCACCGTTCTGGAGATGCTTCATATGAAAACGCAACAGAGTCAAATCTAGGATTCTGTTGAGCTAAATCTTAGCTGTATCCAGGGAGCTTACCATATGTTCTGTGGAAAGTTGCCTCTCAGGATAAATGTGTGTGGAAGAGATGGTCACACTCAGGGGTAAATGTGCCTTGGGGGCTTTTAATAAGTGCTCAGGCGTGTGTCCAGATAAATAGCACCTTAGTGATTATTTGGTCTTTGTTTATTGGAAGAACTTATGGGATAGAAAATCCCTCCTGCCCTCTCCAGCTGTTTGCTGCCTGTGAATATCATTGCACAGAACTCACACCCAGTTCTCTGAGAAGCAAAAGGATGATACTGAAGAGAAAAATGGTTTGTGTCTATCATTTCACTCTCCTTGAAAGTTTTGTATACATTTAATGATTACTACACTCAGACTAAAATGGAAGCATAATAAACTTGCCCTCAAAAACATTGCAACATTCAAAGCAATTTTTTAATCAGCACTGTTTTTACTTCTGTCAAATATTGTAAATAAATAAGACTTTCTTTTGATGGCATATACTGTGGTAAATCAGCACAGTCCCATGAATTAAAATGAAGTGCTGTGGTCTTCAGGCCCTTGCCAGCCTTCAAATGTAAGATGGAGACATTTCCACTCTTTGTCAGCATTTCTAGGTGAATCTTTCTATAATATCCTTTGTTTATAGAAACAAGCCTCCCATCACTTAGCAGCATCAATGCTAAGCTCTCAGCAAGGAGAGAGAAGGATGGTTTTGGCTTTAATTTCATAAACAAGACCTGAGGCTTAATCTTTGCATTCTGGTTTAAAGAAGGAACATGGCATTGATATTTTACTCATCCCAGCTGTTAGAACTTACAATTCACATAATCCCAGCTGTTACAACTTACAATTTAATCATAACTGTGCTTAAATTAAAAAAGCTTTTCAAAACATCATGACATCTGCAGCATTTAAATTCTATTTTATTTTTCGTCTCAAAGCAGGCAAGTGGTAGAGTTCAGAATTAATAACTCACTGAGAGTCTTTCAGGATCATATCAGCTGTAGAGAATAGTAAATTTAATGTCGAATAGTAAATTTAATGTAGGCACATGCATCAAGGAAAACTTATGCAAACCATTTTTTACTGTTAATTTTCTTGCACTTAAAACATAATTTACTCATCCCTCTGTCACTGATAATTGTTGGAATTATGTACTTTAGGAAGCTAATCCATACTCAGAAAGCACACAAATACTGTTCTGAATTTGCAAGTTGATGTAGGAAAAGAAAGCTTCAGATTTACACAAAATCCTATGACTTGTTTAGTAAGAAAACAGTTGTAACCAAAATTGCCACTGGTCTGAATGTAATTAAGCCAGGCCACAAATCTTTGTGTTGTTAATGGTCTTTTAAAAGTTAGATTCATCACTCCCATACAGTTCCTGTCATAATTCCTTAAATTATGAATATGGCGGAGTGGGAGGTGCCCAGGCGGTTTGAATCTCACTACGTTTTTCTGTCTTGAATCACTAGCGAGGCTTTGTGAAAAATATTTAGCTAGTTCATCAGTTTTCAAGGAAAGGAATCTTTTAATGTCAAATTAACATTAACAACATATAAAACCTAAAATTTTGTATTTGAATAATCTGAGTTTACTTCCCAAAGCCAAAGTATCCTTTCTCTTCCAAGAAAATAATAAAGGATTAACAGGCTTTGTCTAAACTTCCAAAATCAGAGGCTTTATTTCAGCTGATCCTGCCACTTAGGTTCCCAGCAAAAGGCCTCATGTAATCATTTTTTATCTCCCAATCTTAATGTAAGCAATAGTTTTTTCATAATGTACCATCTTATCACAAATACAATATTATTTAAACATCTTAGAAGTAGATGAGCACAGACCATGAGCCAAATTGTATCAGCTGTTGTTCAGTGCACACTTCACAATTGTTTCTTCATTTGAGGGTTACTTTAAAAAGAAAAAAATGTTTAGTCATTGAAATAGTTTTAATTTCCTTTGAATCTTGTCTATGTTATACGTGTGTTTCAGTGTTGCCGTATAGTTTATATAAAGTTTGGCTACTGCCATTAAAATAACCATGGCTTCACAATACTGGTGTGAGATTATGACAAGAAGGAGGTGCTTTAATTAATATGTCACACATTGAGGACCTTGTAGTGGGATAAACATAAAAATTCAAATGCAACAATACATGTCCAAATTGTATGTCACTGTCCTTCAGAGTTATCTCAGTCCCTCCACTTTAAAATTCATTCTTGTGAAATGAGAGTAACTGAAATTTTTGGGAAAAAGGTGGTGTGCTGCAGTTTTTTTTTTGTTTGTTTTTGTTTGTTTGTTTTTTGCCACATACTCCCTTGATCACACCATTGCTATTTAAAATGTTTTTTATTAACAAAGTTGATTTTCCTTAAGCACTGTACTGAGTCATGTAAAGATTGACTTTCGTACTTAGGAGCTTGGAGCTCTCACACAAAACAGAATAATGCAATATAAAAAGAGCAACAAAGGGGCAGACAACTGAAAGACACTTTTCTTTGTATATTAATATGTTAATTAAATGAAAAGAAAGATTTTTATATGAAAATGAGTTTATATTACTTTTTCATTATACTATTAACTTAGCATGAAAGTTTACCATTAAAATAAAGTGTTACCTCTTTTATTACTAATTTTGATTTGCTTATACATACCAGAATTTTTTTTATTAAATATTTATTTTTCTCTGTTTTGATGAGTTTAATATCAAGTCTGAATGTTATATTATTTGGAAGAATCTAGAACTGCATATCCATTTTTGTGAAAGAAAATACTTATGTACCAAGATTACCTACCTGAAAGAGATATTGGTACAGTCTTACAGTCCCATAAAGTTCTCCTTTAAAAAATAATGCTATTATATAAAAGATATATAAACTATGTATCTGAGTCATAATTCAATTTAAGAAAATATTTATTACCCCTTGAAAACCATCCTACTGCCTCATGCTAATTGAAAGATTAAACTCTGAATTGTTACATATAGACACTAAGACTCACTTAGCTGTCTGACGAAGACAGATTCTTGGGTTGTAGAAAAATCTGCTGTTCTAAAATTCCTAGTCACTTTAAACTGCAGAGGTGTAATGAGCACGGGCTTCGGTATAGCTGTTAATAAGGAACTGAGGCAAGCATGTGCAAAGGCAAAAAGGAAAGAACCAATTATTCTAAGACAGGATGATGCAGCACAGGTGGAGAGTGTGGAATAATTAGAAGTGGAACAAAGACTTGGACAATGACACTAGGAAGCCTAAGGAAAACAGTGCCACCAAGCCAGATCCTTTCCTATAGAAAATTAAAAAGATAATAGAGGGAAAAAAAAAAAAAAATAGAGGTCACCTGCCAGCATGTGGGCCTTAGTTTGAGCAAACCCAACACCTCCCCCTTGCATCTGGAGCAGTTCTATATCCCAAGCTCAGAGATGCTGCTGCACTGGGCCACATGTGTACTACTGTCCTGCCAACTAAAGGACTGGGTCATACGTCTTCACACTTCTAAAGAGGCTACTTAAAGTTTCTTTACATTTGCACTAGTTATATTGAATTTTTCTTAAACTAAGATCACTGCTTTTTCATACCTTATTGGAAATCTTTGGTCGCATTGGCACTTAACATAGGCTAGTCTTCTAAAAGAAAGCCTGTGTATTTCAACTCTCATTTACCTTTTGACTAATGTTAACTAATTGGCTCCTGGAGTTACCCCCAGAGGGGCCTTAACTGGGATGACCTCTGCTCTGGGAAAGCACGGAATTAAGCAGGGAAGAAAGAAAATGCCAATTCAATAGCAAGGATCCATGTCTTTATACTGGTAACATTGGAGGGAAAGGAATCTTAGAAACATCCTAGACTGGCCATAGTGCAGCACCTCCGATGATAGAAACAGCGGCAGAGGACAAGACACCTGCACAGAAAGACTGAAGGACATGAAGGGCAATAACAAAGTATCAACCCAAAGTGACTCAAAGGTTAACCTTTCAGCAAATAAATGCAGTATCATAAGGGAAAGCTAGTCCTCAAAGGAGGGTTTTTGATTCGCTTCCTGCCGCATGTTATTTAATATTACATGCCTCTCAAATCTGTACAACATTTCTGAAAGGGCTCTGAATTGGATATTGATTTGATTTTCTTTATGATCCCCTTAATCTCAGGAGGTAGCCACTGTTGAATGAGAATTACCCTCCCTCGGTTTTCCTGTAAGGCTGCAGACGTGCGGTAGTTCAGCCCACTCCATGTGTCTGGGGCAGCTAGTTTTGGAGGACATTTGCTGTGAAAGCTCCTACTTTTTATTTTATTAAAGCAAAAATGTCTTGCAGGTGCCTATGCTTGCAACATGAAGACAGACTTAGTCAGCAAACTAGCAAGAGCCCCAAAACAAGAATATTTAGGACTCACTCTAAAAGGATTTGAATCTTGAATTTCTAAACTATCTTCCCAAACATTAGCATGAGGCCAGCAGCTGTGTTGTACAAAGTAATAGAATATACTAAGTGATAGTAATGACCCTGGCAGCAGGATTTTGTAATATGTTTTTCCTCAGCTTTATCCATTCACAAGCTTTGCTTAAACGTCTGCCATATTAGGTGCAAGGAGCCATGCTGGGTGCTAGTTTTTCTGGGGCGTTTTGTTGTTGTTTTTTTGTTTTGCTATTTTGTTTTGGTTTTTACTTCTGGTTAGTATTTCCTTTTCTCACATATAGCTCTTAATCCTCACTTTACCAAAACAGGAGAGCCTTTTATGGTCAACTTTTAACGAATAGTGTCATAATTGGCTTAGAGCAAAGAGTTTCTTCTCTTCAGGTGCATAGGAGGCCCCTGCATTAGAGGGAACTAACTCCCAGGCATCCCCACACCCCCAGCTGTGCACCCACTATGAGAGAGACCCCAGGGCAGATGCAGCTCAGAATACAAAGAAAGCCTAGTTGCAGTCCTTGTGGTGGAGACCGAGGATTAGGTGGCAGCTGTGCCTAGGACAGCAAGATCTCGGTGAGCAGGTGTGTTCTGTGAAGCAGCCTGTTGACTTGGCTGAGTGAGCTCATTAGGTGACCCACCTCCAAAGAAATGTTAAAAGTCGAACAATGAGTTCTGTATCTTAAACCCCTGGAAATATTCAATTTTTCCATTCCACTCTTCTGTGCCATTATTTTTTATTATTTCTTTCACATTATCAGTAAATATGTAGAAGTAGTGTTTCCATTGTGCCACGTTAATGAGTTTTCCCATAGCTTCAGAAAAGAGGGTAGCAAATATGAAGCCTTGAGTTCAAAATAAGCCAGTCAACCTAGATAAATGGACAGGAAGCACCATTGTGTTAAAACATCACCTCTACTCTACAAGTTCCCCAAAGCAGTACCCTTCCTAAAAAGCCAAACATCACTCCCTGCTTCTGTTTGTCAGGAACACCTTTAGAATCAGAATAAGCACATTCAGGTTCTACCCACAGCAGACTCTAAAATGACATGCTAAGAAACCAGGTTTTGACCACCAAAACAGACAGTAGGAACCCTACTTACTCCTGTGTGCTCGGTGCGAACACCAGTGCAAAAATTCTCACTACACGGTTCCTCTGATCATGGAAGATCATTTCCAAGTGCCCTGGATTCAGACCCTTGAGGGCTGAGAGGGCATCTAAACCACTACTGAGTTCCCAGGCAAAGGGACCATCGTGACAGTCTACCAGCTCACTCATCCAATGCTTTTGTTAATTTTCAAACACAGAAAGGGGAAAGAAAAATACCCTATTATGTAGATGTTTTCTTTCACAAATAAGTTGACTTGGTAGAAATAAACTTGCCTGCCTGCTCTTAAGAAATGCCAGACCAGTGAAAGCAAATGCAGAGGACACAGCGCCTGGAGCCTTGCGTGCTTCGTGGGAGCAAGTGTTTTCTCCTCTACCAAGCACTGCAGTTCTTACAGTTAGACTGTAGGGTGGCAGGGAAGCCTGTCGCCTGCCATCTGCATTGCTTTGCTTCAGCTGCAAGTAGGAGGCCAGTTCCAGCAGAAGTGAACTTATTTGCCATAATTCTTCCTCAGATGCTAGGCCTCTCACCCTGGCCACATACAGAAAATGTATGTTTTAATGGAATTCGCTGTTTTTGGATTTAATGTCCAAGAAATTGGTTCTACAAAGTTCACCAGATTCCCTATAATAAGTATATTTATAATCCTGTGATTCTAAATCCAATCCCAGGTATAGTTTCTGCACTTCAAATCAAAATCAAAGAAAAACAGGAATTGGTAGAGAGGAGTCTTGGTTATTTCAAATTCATGACCAAAGTGGTCAAAGGCATAAAACTCCTTTTCACTTGCTGAGCATCTCACCTCACTCTTTGGAATGTCAGTTACCCAACATCATCGTGACAGAATCAGACACTCACCATGGACCAAAGCAGGAGGCCCAAACTGTACATGAGCCATTTCTGTTCATCGTTTTCCTTCAGACACACTGAGATTTCTCATGGAAACAACTTTATATATCAGATATCAGATATCTAGAAATCTTATGTTTAATTTATGTTTAAATTAAACGGCCTAATTAAGCAACATGATTAGTGAAGGTTGGTGGTGGTGTGAATCCTGCTGACTTTATCTTATGGGGTTTTTTGGTGTGCGTTTTTCTTGGTTTGGTCTGAGGAGTACTCTAAAAGACTGGAACTCTGAAGTCATAGCCATACAACCATATAAGATTAGGGAAAGCCAGGTAAATGCAGGAGAATAAAATAAAGTTGTCTGAGTCCCAAGAACAGTACTGACTCCTGCAGGAACCTAAGTAAATTGAAAGCAAAGATGAAATGTACAAATGATTCCCGGGCCATTTTCCTGACACAGGCCCACAGCAAGTGGTTGCAGAAACGCCACTTTCTGGTTAAACAAGGAGCTTGTGGTGATGGGGTGGGTACTGCTGTTTTGTCTGCAAGCATCATTTTGAGCAAAGCACTCCAGTGGTTTACACAATTTCCTTTTAGTGCCATTGTTGTCAGGTTAAAGCACCTTTAGTCATTTTTGTTATTTTAAAATAATATATTTGTGAAGTGGATAAAAGAAACACTGGAAATAGGGTGCTTCTTATTAAAAGTTCACGTGTAAATCATACAAACAAGGCCTTTGGTGAGTTTATCTGGCTTTGTAAGCAAGTCTGAAAATGAATGCAAGCTAAATATATAAAGCAGTTGTCTGCCTTTACCATTTTTAACTCAGATCTGTATTTAACACTTATTTATTTGTTAGTTTTTACATTCAGAAAAAATACACTTTGAACTTTGGCTAACATTGTAGAATGTTTTTAAATTGTTTTCTACTTTTTTAAAACATGATTTCATCATTTTTGTAAACTTTGATCATTTTTTGAATAGCCTTTTTCTTTTCCAACGGGCCAATTTATCACTTATAGTTCTACAGAACCTTTTTTACTGTATTCTTATAATAAATGTAAAATATTTGTAGCAAACTGTGCCTTGTTGAATCTTTCCATTATTTTGTGTTTCTCTTCCTTTTCCATGTAAATATACTCTTAAGTAGAAGGAAAGGAGGTAGATTTCCATGGTAACTGGCCTCCTAGGATATAATAGTGCATAAAAAATTATTAGCTTTCAGTTTCTCTGTAATTAAGCTTATGAGTTCTGATGGTAATGGGTGTGTGTTGCTTACAGTCCAATCACTGCTTTCTCTGTTTAGAAATCAAAACTGAAATGTAGTTCAAGTCTCATTTCTCTGAGTGGATTGGCTGTTTGTCAGGGTTTCTATGTTGTTATTTTTCTTAACAGGATTTGTTTAGACCTAACGAAAGGATGTAAGGGAGAAAGGTGGCTGAGAGATGTTTGGAAAGGAGCTGAAAGCTGCTCCTGCAGCCGTGAGCAGTCTGCCTCTTGTATGAGGCTGAGCTGATCACAGAGCCCAAAGGGGACTTCTACTTACCCTTCAGTCAGCAAATCAATAACCTTTCTAAAGCGGCATGCTGTTATTTACCAGGCTTCTCTGCAGTAAACCAAGCGCTCTCCTCATCCCCGGTGTTGGATTAGAGGGGCCATCCGCAAGCTTCTTAAAACAGGCAAAGGAATCCACCCCCACGCCACCCCCGGCCCTTCTTGCCCCTGCATGGCCCTGACCAAGCAGAGCTGCGCCCCGCAGGGCCCTGGGCGAATTCCTCTGCACAGGCCTACTGTCTGCCTGCGGTTGCATCCTCATCTGCCGCAGGTTTGTTTCTGAAACAGCATCCCAGACAACCCATGTTTTCACCGGCTTCAATTAATTAGGACTGGGGGCAGCCAACACCAAGGAAGAATGGCTGCTTCACTGAAATCCCATTCCCCAGGCCGGATCGGATGGACGGGATCTCCGCAAGTCCCTGGAGCTCCCGCTGTATTTAAGGGCCTACACCTCGCTGCACACCCTGCTCTAGCTACCGATTTATTTCTTCAGGCAGCTGGTGCTGATGTATGTTGCTTGCAAAAAACATGGAAGGAAAAACTAGTTTTTATTAAAAGCCTCAACAGCTTCAATTAAAAGCTGAGTCTGAATGAAGTGCTTTTTCAAACTCCTCATCTCTGAAGCGACTGCACAGACCAGCACGCTTAGGCCAACCTGTGATTCCTGTTGAGGAAGGCTGTGGTGCCGCTTCCACAGCTGTGGGCTGATGAAACACGTGACAGGCCCCGGCCGAGACCCAGGTTCTCGCTCCTGGGAGGACAGTCACTGGTGTGTAAACTTGAACAAACCATAACACTGTCTAGAATGGTTTCCTCGCCTGCAAAATGAGGTTTGACTAAATAGTGTTAAACTTTGTCCTTTTTTTCTCTTGCTCTCCCTTACGCACCACCCCACCCCACCCCCACCCCCCGATTTTTCTTTCCTTCAGTCACTTCTCCTTCCTAAAATCATCCTAATTTCCTCTTATTTAGTGTGGTCCCCGATGGAAAGGTAATTCCACAGCCCTCCCACTGCAGAAGCCAAACAATCCAACCCATATTGTTCTTTATTGTGAATCGATTCTTTCTTCCAAGACTGAGTCTTAAAGGACAGAAGGAGCAGCCAGAGGGCATTCCTCCCAGGGGAATGTTGCTGCAACTCCCACTTTCTAGCCCTTGAGAGCACCTTGGGTTTCTTTCCATCCTCAAGCCTCAATCCCTGTCCTCACATTGACCTCCAAGTCCACTGCTGGCCTTGCAGCTAATTCCCTTCTACCTGACTCATCGCAGCCCGGCCTGCTGCCTACAGTCAAGGATCCGGACTGTCGCAATGATCTCTCAGGAAAGGCCCTTCCGGCCTGGAGATGCTGTGATCTCCCAGTGTTCTCAGAGTCATTCAGGAATCCCTGCACACCAGGACTATGCAGGATGAGTTTTGTGCCTTGGCTTTTTACAGTGTTGCCATGAAAACTGAGCAAAAAGAAAAACTCACTGAAGGTTCGGTCATCTAATGTGCTGATTATCCAAACTAAGCCTTTTAATATTTCTCCAGCTCTGAACCTAGGTAATTCAAAATTATAAATGTTTCTTTTGCAATCTCCCTGTGGTAACAATGGCACCATAGGGTAGTTAAATGATAAGGTCAATGGACTAGAACATTGTGAGAGGCTAATTGATCTATCACAGCAATATAAATGCCAAGAATTAATAGACAAATAAATGTCACGGAAAGCTGGGGTACGGCTCTTAGAAGCTTTTCTCTTTTGGCTTTCCACTCCCACTGTTCAGAAGGGCTTGATCTTATTCTATGTTAAGGAGAGTCTCCCTTTTCTGAATACACACACACACACACACACACACACACTCATTCACTCCAAACATTTCCTTTTAGACCTGGGTAAAAGATAATATTTAAGCTTGTTGGGTTTTCATCTCAAGCTAATGTTCAAGCAGCCCCTGGAAGCCTTCCCTCTGCCTGCAATGTTCCCCTTGTCCCCCTGCCAAATGTCACGGCATAATTAGGATGCGGCAGTGTACCACAGTGGGACTCTAAGGAACACACTTGCGATGCCTGTGCCTTTTCAAACTGCGTGAGTGGGGAAATGGGAGGGTTTGCTCCCTGGTGTCCCATCAGGCTCACAGTCTTGAGGACTTAGAATGGTGAAGCCCTGTCAAAGCCAGCCAAAAACCCAGAAATTGGGCCTTTTATCTTCCAAAAACTGCACGCTTGATCAGTCTACCAGGGAATACCAATCAGAGATGGGAACATATTACCTGTTATGGCTGAACTATTACTCTCAGTCAGGTAATGGGACAAGCAGCTATCCGCCCCAGCCAGGTTAATACCTAAATATCTTTTTGTATCAAACTAAATCCAGCCTCTCGCCACGTAGATCTGATGCATATAGAATTTAGAAGAAACTAGCAGATTTATACCATCCATCCCTTCACTTCATCCTTCTCTCCCATCCTTTCTTCCCCCCTCCCTCATATATACGCTTTCTCGTGGTTTGAAATGAGTCCTATATCAGTACTCCTCTACAGCTTTTTACCCCAAAGCAGATGTTTTACAACTATAATCATTGGTGTATTTTAAA
This sequence comes from Furipterus horrens, assembly GCF_987537825.1. Lineage (NCBI taxonomy): Eukaryota > Metazoa > Chordata > Mammalia > Chiroptera > Furipteridae > Furipterus > Furipterus horrens. The sequence continues at coordinate 75,167,567 of NW_028327175.1, forward strand.
TGTATATTCATCAAATATTATTTTGGGAAGACCAGAAGTCATCTAAAAGATTAAACATACGGTAAAAGAGGAAAATTAAAATATAATTCAATTATAAGGAAAAGGGAAAGGAAAACAAATATGTGAAATTTGTTAGCAATTAAGCAATAAATTTCACTGAGTTTTCTGACAATGTAAATAAATAAAGTACATATAACATTTAAAAAGGTTGGAAATTCATGAGCTAGGCAATCAACTTAAAAGTTTAGAAAATAAGTTAATCTAGAACTTTATGTTTTTAAAAATTAACATAAAAGTCATGGCAGTGGCTGTCAACTTGGAGGAATTTTGTCTGCCAGAGGACATTTGACAATGTTTGCAGACATTTTTGGTTGTTACAACTGGGAAGTACTACTGGCATCTAGTAGCAGAAGCAAGGGTACTGCTAAACATCCCACAGCACATGGGACACATCTCTACATTAGAGAATTATCTGGCCCAAAATGTCAATAATGCCATGGCTGAAAAACCCTGAGTTATGCGCTTGTCTGAATTTCTATCCAGGAGAAGCGGAAGGCTTTTTTCAACTAGACAAACTTTAAAGGGACAATGAAAGAAAAAATAAAAACGTTTTTTAATTCACTTCCCTAGGTTAACATGTTTGATATACTGCTTACATAGAAAAACAATCTAGAGGATCAACAAAGCCAAGAAGTTTTTTCTTAAACCATCCTCTGATGAGAAAAAAATAAACCATCTTAGGGATAAAAAAGTAGTTATCAACAACTACAGAAATGTCAGGGATTACAAAAGTAATAAGTAAATACTATGAACTTTATGGCAATAGATTTGAAAAGAAACAGAATTAAAAATTAAACAAAACTGACAAACTCCTAGAGAAAATATAACTTCCCAAAGCTAACTGAAAAGAAACAGATTCAGATCTAGGTGGCAGAGCAAGCAAATGCCATGCTCGCCTCCTCCCACAACCACATCAGAATTACAACAGAATTATAGAACCACCCTGGAGAACCACATGAAGACTATCTGAACAGATCTATAACTAAGAAAATAAAGAAGAAGCCATGTTGAGATGATTAGCAACGGCAGAGAAGCAAAAGAGGCTGGTCCCACACGCATGTGTGACAGTTAAGAAGAAGGAGGGGTATCTAGGCTGCTAGGGCCCCCTGAGGAGCAAGGGATCCCAGCCCCACAGCAGGCTCCCCAGCCCAGGGCACCAGTGCTAAGAAGAGGAGTCTCCACAAGATCAGGTTGTGAAAATCAATGTGGGTTCCATTTGGGTGAGACGGGCCTGCTACAGATCCAGTCGTCCTCTTAAAGGGCCTACACACAGACTCACTCACTCACAAATACTTGCCCTAAGCTCCAGTGAAGGGACAATAGCTTGGAAAGTGCCAGGGAAATATGGGAAGGAACTGAATTGCCTGTCTCTGGGGTGAGGGCTGAAGAGGCAGGCCTCCTCACGACAGAAGTGATGGCAGACTATTGATCTTTGTTAAGCCCTCCTTGCACACAGGTGGCAGGCTCAGGCTGAGTGCTAAATCTGAATCTCCATTAACCAGGCTAACACCCCTCACCCTACCCTGGTAATTCCCCAAGAACCCACCCTACCCAATTCACAAGCCCATGCAACGGAATTTCCTAAAATCCCTCAAAGGTCCACAAACCCCAAACAAGTAAGTGCCCTGTACCTTTTGCTAAGTTGGTCCAAGTCTGGCACTAGTGGCATCTGCCCTCGGTTGGCAGCATAGCCCCTCCCAGGCACCTGTAAGCCCAGCTCAGACAACTGCCAACTGCAGATCACCTTGTAGCTCCCACCAGCTGGCCCAGGACTGAGCACAGACAACAGCTGACCTGGGCCTACACTGGAGCCCCTTCCAAGAAACCCTAGAACCAACATACCTGGTTGCCAGCTTCAGACCACACCAGAGCACCATCTAATTAGCTCTACAAACAACACACCCAAGGATGAACTTGGCAAGTACCAGAACCCTGCTCCCCAGGGTCAGCCCCCACACAGCAGCTCATCTGCTGTAGTCACAGTCTTCATAGAGAGTCAGCCTTGAGTAGCCAGCAGTGATGATGACTCAACTATACAATAGGCAGGTGTATCCAATGCACGCCAGGGACACCCCTGAAGCACCCAGCTCAGGTGCCCAGCAAGATTGTGCCAAAGGGCCCCACAGGATATCTACTACATAAGAAAGCCCACCTTGCCAAGCCTGGGAGATGTAGCAAATCTACATAATTTAAAAAAAAAGAAAGGCCACAGAAATGCACCCAAGAAGAGGAGACAAAAAAACATGTCCCAAATGAAAAAAAGGGACAAAATTCCAGAAAAAGAACTAAAGGAAATGGAGGCAAGCAATCTACCAGATACAGAGTTCAAAACACTGGTTTTAGGGATTCCCAATAAACTTAGGAGGATAATAGATAAAAGTCAATGAGAACTTAGAGACAGAAACCATAAAAAAAGAACTTATCATAAATGAACACTACAATAACTAGAATGAAGAATACATAAGATGGAATCAACAACACATGAAATAAAGCAGATGACTGAAATAGCAATCTGGGAAACAAGGCAGCAAAAAACACCCAATTAGAACAGCAAACAGGAAAAAGGAATTTTTTAAAATGACAATAATAGATTAAGGGATCTCTGGGACAACATCCAGGGTAATAGCATTGGCATCATAGGGATATCAGAAGGAGAAGGGAGAGAAGAAGGAATTGAAAACCTATTTGAAGAAATGATGACTAAAAACTTCCTTAACCTGGTGAAGGAAGTTGATATACAAGTCTAGAAGGGCAGATAGTCCCAAATAAGACAAATCAAAAGAGGCCCACATCAACACAAAACATAATTAAAATTGCAAAGGTTAAAGACAAGGAGAGAATCTTAAAAGCAGCAAAAGAAAAGCAGTTTGTTACATATGAGGTAGCTCCCATAAGACTCTCAGCTGATTTCTCAATAGAAACTTTTCAGGGCACAAAATATTCAAGGTGATGAAAAGCAAGGATACACAACTAAGTTTACCCTACCCAGAAAGTCTATCATTTTCAATGAAAGGAGGAAAAAAGAGCTTCCCAGACAAGTAAAAGCTAGAGAAGTTTGTCATCACCAAACCGATATTACAAGGAATGTTAAAGGAACTTCTTTAAGAAGAAAAGTATATGAATAAGAAAATATTGCAAAGAAAAAAATTGTCACTGACAAAGGCAAACACATAATAAAAGCAGTGGATCAACCAACTATAAAGCTAATAAAAAGGTTAAAAGACAAAAGTAAGAAGTTCATGTGTAATTACAACAGCGAATTAAGAAATACACACAAACACACACAACAAAATTTAAACAATAATGACAAACAAATGGAGAGTAAAAATGGTAGTGATTTTAGAACACATTCAAATTTAAGTGACCATCAACTAAAAATAGACTGCGATAAACCTAGCTTGGCATGTATGAAGCACATTGTAACCAGAAACCAATAATCCATAGATATAGAAGAAAGAGAAAGAAATCTAAGCACAATACCGTAAGTCATATACATACAAGAGATAAGGGCAAGAGAAAAGAAAGGAACAGAGAACTATAAATACAATCATAAAACTATTAATAAAATGTTAATAATTACATACCTATCAAAAATTACTTTAAATATAAACAGACTAAATGCTCTAATTAAAAGATGTAGGGTGGCTGAATGGATATGAAAACAAGACCCACACATATGCTGCCTATAAGAACTCACTTCAAATTGAAAGACAGAGACTGAAAATAAAGGGGTGGAAGTAGATATTTCATGCAAATGGAAACCAAAGAAAAAGCTGGTGTAATAATACTTATATTAGACAAAATAGGCTTTAAACAAAGGCTATAACAAGAAACAAAGAACATTTCATAATGATAAAGGGATTAGTCCAACAAGAAAGTATATTCCGAAAACATCTACGCATCCTACATAGGAGCACCTAAATATATAAAGCAAATATTAAAGGACATAAAGGGAGAGACTGACAGAGATACAATAACAACAGGGAACTTTACCCATGGACATCAATGGCTAGATCTTTCAGACAGAAAATCAACAAGAAAACAGCAGCCTTATATGACACATTAGGCCAGATGGATTTAATTGATATTTTTAAAACATTTCACCACAAAGTATTAGAATATAAATTCTTTTCAAGTGCACATGGAACATTTATCAGAAAAGACCACATGTTAGACTACAAAACAAGCCTCAATAAATTTAGAAAGATTAAAATCATATCAAGCATCTTCTCTGATCACAATGGTATGTAACTAGAAATCAACTGTAAGAGAAAAACTGAAAAATACACAAATATATAGAGGCTAAATAACATGCTACTAAACAATAAATGGGTTAACTATGAGATCAAGGAAGAAATCAAAAGATATCTGTGTCCAATAAAATGAAAACACAATGACCCCAAGTCTGTGGACACAGAAAAAGCAGTCCAAAGAGAGAAATTCATAGTTAAACACACCTATCTCAAGACACACAAAAAGATCTCAAATAAACATTCAAACCATATATTTAAAGCAACTAGAAAAAGAAAAACATACAAAACACAGAGTGAGTAAAAGGAAGGAAATAATGATGATGAGAGTGGAAATAAATGAAATAGAGTCTAAAAAAAATACATAAGATCAATGAAACCATGAATTGCTTCTTTGTAAAGATAAATAAGATTGATAAACTTTTAACCAGACTCATCAAGAGGACCCAAAGAAATAAAATTAAAAATGAAAGAGGATACGTGGCAACTGACACCACAGAAATTCAAAGGAGTATAAGAAAATAAAATGAACAATTGGAAGCAATGGATAAATTCCAAGACTGAATCAAGATGAAACAGAAAATCTGAATAGATTAATAGCTAATAACAAAATTGAATCAGTAATAAAAAAGAAAATATCCTACCAAAAATGTCCTGGGACAGATGGCTTCACAAGTGAATTCTATCAAACATTTAAAAAAGAATTAACACCTATCCTTCTCAAACAGTCCAAAACATAGAAGAAGAGGGCAGGCTTCCAAACTCATTTTTTGAGACCGAATTACCCTGATTCCAAAACCAGACAAGACATAACAAGGAAAGAAAATTATAGGTCAATATTCCTGATTAATAATACAAAAATCTTCAACAAAAATATTAGCAAAATAAATTCAGCAACACATTAAAAACATCATACACCATGATCAAATGAGATTTATTCCTGGGATGCAAGATTGGTTCAATATCCATAAGTCAATTAATATCATACACCACATAGACAAAATGGAGGATAAAAATCATATGATCATATGAAGATTCAGAAAAAGCATTTGACAAAAACCAGCATTCATTTATGATAAAACTCAGCCAAGTGGAAATAGAGGGAATATACCTCAACATAATAAAGGCTATATATGACAAACCCACAACTAACATCATATTCAACTGGAAATAGCTAAAAATGTTTTCCTTAAGATTAGGAACAAGGCAGGGATGCACACTTTACCACTTTTATTCAACATAGTATTGGAAGTCCTAGCCACGGTAATCAGAGAAGAAATAAAAGGCATCAACTTGGAAAGGGAAAAGTAAAACTGTCATTATTTACAGATGACATGACACTATATAAAAAGAACCTTAGATTTCACTAAAAAACTATTAAAAATTATAATGAACTCAGTCAAGTAGCCAGATACAAAATAAATATTCAGCTATTGACTGCATTTTTTTACACCAATAATAACTATATTAGAAAACAATTTCATTTAAAATTGTATCAAAATATAAAATGACTAAGAATTAAAGAACTATACTCAGAACACTGTAAGATACTGAAGAAGGAAATTGAAAAAGATATATATAAAAGAAAGTCATATTATGCTCATGGATAGAAAAAATTAACATCATTAAAATGTCCATATTACCCAAAATAATATATAGATTCAATGCAATTACTATCAAATTTTCACATAACTAGATTAAATAATCCAAAAATTAATATGAAACTGCAAAAGACACCAATAGCCAAAGCAAGACAGACAAAGAAGGACAAAGGTGGAGGCATAATGCTCCCTAATTTCAAACTATAATACAAGGCTTTGACAATCAAAATAGCATGGTATTGGCATAAAAACAGATACATAGATCAACAGAACAGAATAGAGTGCCCAAAATAAGCCAATGCCTATATGGTCAATTAATCCATGACAGAGGAGGTAAGAATATACAATTGGGTAAAGACAGTCACTTTGACATATGGTGTTGGGAATACTAGACAGACACATGCAAAAGAATGAAACTAGACCACTTTCTTACACTACATACAAGAATGAACTCAAAATGGATTGAAGACTTAAACATAAGAGCCAAAAACATAGGCAGTAAACTCCTTGACATTGTTCTAACATTTTTTGGCTATGTCTCCTCAGGCAAGGCAAACAAAAGGAAACAATAAAAAAGGGGGTTATATTAAACTAAAAATTTTTGCACAGAATGGGAAACCATTAACAAAATGAAAAGACAATTTACAAAATGGAAGAAGCATTTGCCAATGATATATCTGATAAGGGGTTAATATTCAAAATATATAAGGAACTCATACAACTTTACACCAGAAAAAGAAAAAAAGTTTGATTAAAAAATGGGCAGAGGACCTGAATAGATTTATCTCCAAAGAAGATATACAACTGGCCAACAGACCTATGAAAAAATGCTCAACATCATTAATTATCAGGCAAATGCAAATTAAAAGCACAATGAGATATCACCTCACACCTGTTAAAATGGCTACCATCAATAATTCAACAAACAACAAATGTTGGCTAGGATATGCAGAGAAGAAAACCCTTGTGCTTTGTTGATGAGATTGCAAATTGATGCAGCCACAGTGAAAAATCATATGGAGGTTTCTTAAAAAATTAGCATGTGACCTAGAAATTCCACTTTTAGTTATTCATCAAGAGAAATCCAACACACTGATTTGAAAAGATATATACACACTTATGTTGATTATAGCATTATTTACAATAGCCAAGATATGGAAGCACATACGTGTACATTGATAAATGTATGGACAAAGAAAATGTGGCGCATATATACAACAAAATAATGCTCAGCCATAAAAAGAATAAAATCTTTCCATTTGTGACAACATGGGTCAGTTTAGAGGATATTATGCTAAGTGAAATAAGTCATACAAAGAGACAAATGACATATAATTCCTCTTATATGTGGAATCTAAGAAATAAGCAGGGTCTTCTGGTTAAGATGGCAGCATAGGTAAACACTGCTTGCCTCCTCACACAGCCACATCAAAGTTACAACTACTATAGAACAACCATCAGAAATCGAGTTAAATGGAAGTCAGACAACTATCAAATTAAAACAAAAAACAACCATCCACACTAGTAGGAGGGGCAGAGAGAGGGTCCCACATCTATATGTAGCAGATAAAAATTTAGGAGGGGTATCACAGGAGTGAGAAGTGCCAGCCCCACACCAGGTCCCCCAGGCCAGGGTTCTAGTGCCAGGAAGATAAGTCTCCATAACTTCTGGCTGCAAAAACCAGAGGGGATTGAGTCAGTGGAAGAAACTACTGGACTCCTAAGCAGTTCCTTTTAAAGAACCCACATATGGACTTACTCAGGCTCACTACCCCTAGGCTCCAGACTGGGGTATCAGCTTCAAAAGCACCAATGGCATACAGGGCAAAGTGTCTGACATGAAGGTGAGAATGTGGGGACAGCATTCTCCCAGACAGAAAGGTGGGCAAGGGCCACTGTCCCTTTTATGAACCCTCCCCCCACAGAACTACAGAGCCAGCAAGCAGATGCCATATCTGAGACTACATCAACCTCCCTGACACTGTTTGCCCCACCCTGGAGATCCCCTGAGACTCCATTCTACCCAACATATGGGCCCATCCAGCTGTTAAGAGTGACTTTTCCATATAAATGGCTGATCTGAGCTCATACTTCACAACCTCCTGAGTAATCTTAAACAAACAACAGCTGGGCTCAGTGAGCCCCCGGGTCTTGTACCACTTATTAAGTGGCCACAGGCTTGGCACTAGCAGCAGCCAGCCTAGATTTACAGCTTGGCTTTGCCTGGGGATCTCCAAGCTCAGTGCAAGTAGCAGCCATCTCAGATTGCTTTATAGCCCATGCAATGTGGCCCTAAAAGACATTGGTGGGATCTGACCTTGGCCTGCACCACCTGGGAAACCCCAGACCCTGTGCATCCAGTGGACAGCTACAGACTACATCAGAACACCACTCCCCTGCCCCTGAACGGCTGATCATCCACTGAGGGTGGAGGTTAATGGTCAGTAATCACAGTCAGTCCTTGCAGCTGACTAGCCTAAATATATCCCTCCCATTGGCCTGCCACCAGCAATCAAGCCTCAACTACAAGAGGAAGGTGTACTCAGCCCACATGGATTTCGCACCTTGAATACTCAGCTTGATTGATAGGGGAGGCTGTGCCACTGCACTCTACAGGACACCTACTACATTAGGCCATGCTACCAAGACACAGAGTCAAAGCAGCTTTACCTAATACATAGAAACAAAAAGAGGGAGGCTGCCAAAATGAGGAGACAAAGAAACATGACCCAAATGAAGAATAGATCAGAACTCCAGAAAAAGAACCAAACAAAATGGAGATAAGCAATTTATCAGATGCAGAGTTCAAAACACTAGTTATAAGGATGTTCAAGGAACTTAGTGAGGACCTCAAAGCACAAAAAGATCCAGTGAGAAACAAAGCATACACTAACTGAAATAAAGAACAATGTACATGGAAACAACAGTAGAGTGGATGAAGCCGAGAATCAAATAAATGATTTGGAACATAGGAAGCAAAAAACAACCAATCAGAAGAAGAAGAAAAAGGAAACCAAAAAATAAAAACGAGGATAGTGTAAGCAGCCTCTGGGACAATGTCAAGAGGTCCAACATTCACATCATAGGTAAGCATGAAAGAGAAGAGAAAGAGCAAGAAATTGGAAATTATTTGAAAAAATAATGAAAGAAAACTTCCCTAATTTGGTGAAGGAAATAGACATGCAAGTCCAGGAAGCACAGAGAGTCCCAAACAATATGTATGCAAAGAGGCCCACTCCAAGACACATCATAATTAAAATGTCAAAGTTTAAAGATAAAGAGGGAATCTTCAAAGCAGCAAGAGGAAAGCAATTAGTTACCTACAAGGGAGTTCCCATAAGACTGTTAGGTGACTTCTCAAAAGTAACTTTTCAGGCTAGAAGGGGTTAGCAAGAAATATTCAAAGTCATGAAAAGCAAGGAACTACAGTAAGATTGCTCTAGCCAGCAAAGATATGATTTAGAATTGAAGGGCAGATAAATTGCTTCCCAGACAAGGAAAAACTAAAGGAGTTCATCATCACTAAACCATTATTATATGAAATGCTAAAGGGACTTATATTTTAAAAAGAAGATCAAAACTGAGCCATATATGGCAATAAATACATATCTATCAACAATTGAATCTATAAAACAAAGTAAACAAGAACAGAGACAGAATCAAGGATGCAGAGAGGGTTTTGATGGTTGACAGATGGGAGGGGGGTGTAGGGGAATGGGTGAAGGGGTGAAGGGATTAAGGGATTAAGAAGTACAAATAGGTAGTTATAGAATAGCCATGGGGATGTAAAGAACAGTATAGGAAATGGAGTAGCCGAAGAACTTATACACTTGATCCCTAGACATGAGCAGTGGTGTAGCGATTGCCTGGGGGAGTGGGGTGAAGGGGGAAAAGGGGGAAAAATTGAGACAACTGTAATAGCAATAATCAATAAAACATTTTTAAAATAAATGAACAAAAAATACAAACTCTTAGATACAGCAAAGAAACAGTGTTGCCAGATGGAAGTGGTATTGAGTGGATGTGTGAAAAGGGTGAAGGGATTCAGAAGTACAAACTGGCAGTTAACAAAATAACCATGGGGCTGTAAAGTACAATACAGGACATATAGTTACTAATACTATAATAACTATGTGTGGTCTCAGGTGTGTATTAGACTTACCAGGGAATCACTTCACAAGTTATATAAATGTCTAATCACTATTCTGTACACCTGCAACTAATATAATATTGTCAACTGTAAAAATTTAAAATGTTTAAGTTCTATAACAATTAAAAATTGATATCAGTTGTTTTAAATATATTTAACCCAGAGAGCTGAAGGCTTATTTCATGCATAACCTTGTACACAAATGTTCATAGTATTGTGTCTGTTTTTTACAGTTTTAAATAAAGCTGGATGAATTTAATAAGTACACCCTTTAATATGGTTCAGTGCACAGCAGGGCTGTTAGAAAATTGAAAGCGTAGTTCCCAGGCTTAGGAGAGAGATGTTAGAAGAATGTCGGAAGTATGTCAGCAAGATATATTATTCTGTTTTTAAAACCATTTACTTTAATTCTTGCAAGACCACGGAAGCACTCAAAATAACTGTATACAATTAATTTGATAGCATTTTTTCATAATAGTGAAAAACTGGAAGCTATGCAAATGTTTTTCTATAGATGAATTGTTAAGAAAAATGTGTACTACATCCATATCATGAAATACTACTCAGCAATAAAAAGGAGTGAATGATCGAAGACTCAACTTGAATGAATAAACCTCAAGAAAATTATCCTGAAAGAAAAAAGCTAGTCTCAAAAGAATACATATTGCATGATTTCATTTGTGTACCATTTATTAAATAACATAACAGTGATGGGGAACGGATTGGTGATCTCCAGGAGCCAGGCATGGAGGGAAAGGGTGGGTGATGGTACATTCACTGTCATAATTATAGTGGTGATCACACAAGGCTACACATGTGATAAAGTGGCATAGGACTACACTCACACACACACAAACACCTGAGTGAGTGCTTACATAACTGCCAAAATCTGAAAAACCCTGTGGAGTGTAGCAATGTCAAAATTTTGGGAGAAGCTGAGGAAACATGCACAGGATTTCCCTGTACATTTCTTTGCAGTCTTTTTAAAAATCTAATTATTTCAAAGTAAAAATTTCAAAAATAAATATATAAGGAAATATATATCTTCTCATAAAGGCAATACCATAAAGGCAATACCGGGCCTAGAGATATGGCATTTAGAGGGGATCCAGCAAGCTTTCAAGCAATAGATAATTCCTTATTGCAAAATCTTTCAGAGAGAAGAAAAAAACAAACAAAAAGAAAGAAGACTCTCCTATCTATTCAGTGAACTAATATAACTTTGAAGACAAAAAGCAAGAAAAGTATAAAACTATTACAAGCGAATCTTCATCATGAATATAAAATAAGATTCTGCTAGCAAAAATAAGTTAAAATTTATTAAAATATGACTGCTGGTCAATAAAATTCTGCCCATAGTTATAAACTGTTAATGAACTGGGGATAAAATGCCACTTCTTTGAAATCATAAAGAATTAAAAAAAAAATCCTACAGTAAGTGTTGATGAAACATTAGAAGCATTCTCTTTAAAATCAGGGACAAAACAAAGGAATACCTATCACCACTTCTATTCAGCCTTGTACTGGAGGCTCTAGCTAGTACAGAAAGTCCAGAACAAAAAATTCATTGTGTCATAATTGAAAAGTAAAATGAAATTGTTATTCATAGTGATAAAATTGCTTACATTTCAAACCCAAATTATTATAAGAAAATTTAGCTAATTATTTTTCAATAAAAGATCAAATAAGAAAAACAATTACATTTCTTTACCAAAGAATAAGAAAAAATAAAAAATATTTTAAATGCTATTGTAACAGCAACAAAAACCACAAAATACCCAAAAGTAAAGTAATGACAGAAGCATAAGACCTTTATGGAGAAAGTTTTCAAAACTTTAAAGAAGATCATTAAATAAGTGAAAAGCTATATCTTTATAGCAGGGAATACTCACTATTATAAAAATATCAATGCTTTCTAAATTATTTACTACAATACAATGTAATTCTCACTTAAAGCAATCGCAATCCATATAGAAATGAAAAAGATAATTCTAAATTTACATGAAGAACAAAGGGTCAAAAAAAGCAAAGGAAAATCCTAAAGAAAAATCCTAAAGAGATGGAGACTTGACCTTTAGACAAGACTTATTATAAAGCTATGTTATGGTATTAGCACAGAGAAACAAGTAGAAAAATGGACCAGGATAGGGGGACTGGAAATAAACTCAGTGCAAACACTGGATACACTATAAAGGTGGTCCTGCAGATGAGCAGGGGAATGATGGGCTACACATTGGATAGTGCAGGGAAATTAGGTATTCCATGTTAGGGGCATGGAGAAGTTACATTAAATTCCTACTTCACACTCTATGTACGGAAAAAAAAAATCTGCCAAGTGAATTAAAAAATTAAATGTAAAAAGCATTAAAATGTTTAGAAGAAAAATATCAGAGATATCTTTACAACTTTGCAATTGAAAAATGTTTCTTAAACAAGATACAAAAGAAAAAGTTTTCTAAATTGAACTATATTAGCACTTAGTTGTCCTTAACTTCATCAGAAACAACTGTGTTAGATTGTATTGTGACAGGTGTCATATGAGTGTGCTTTTAAAAAACTCACTGAAATTGGTGAATTTTTGTGCAGCCAATTTAATATTGAAGATGGAAGAAAACAACATTTTTGGCATATTATGCTTTATTATTTCAAGAAAGGTAAAATGCAACTGAAGTGCAAAAAAAGATTTGTGCTGTGTATGGAGAAGGTGCTGTGACTGATTGTGTCAAAGGTGGAGTGTGAAGTTTCTTGGTACTACTGACATTTCAGCCAAATAACTCTTTGCTCTGGGGCTACCTCATGCATTGGATGATGTTTAGCAGCACCCCTGGTCTCTACCCACTAGAAGCCTATAGTGGGAGATAGCCGACATAATCAAAATATCTAAATCCATGAAGTCATTGGTGAGAATGAAAAATGTATCTTTTATTTTAAAAAAAACTAAGTGGACTTTTGGGCCAACCCAATATATATACAGTCATGCGATATACCCAATGATTCAACAATTTCTTTCCTGGGTAAACATCTGAGAGAAGTGCTTGCACATGTGTGCCAGGAGACATTTAAAACAAAGTTTATAATAATATTGCTTGTAATAGAAAAACCCTGTAATATTCATCAACAGAGGAGTCGAAAATAAATGGTAATGTATTCTTATAGTGAAATACTATATGGCATCCAAAATTAATGAGTTGTTACCACTAGCTTTAATATGAATGAAGAAAATGTCATCCCAGCATAAACAATGAGAAAAAACTGAATAATCTTCAAAAATCATATTTTTTTAGACTATCAGAGAGCTGACATCACAAGATAACCAGATAAAGTCCTTGGGGAGATATGGGATACAAACTCCTTCACCTTTCGGCAGAGCACAAGAAGAGACAGACACCATAAAGACAAATGAATAAAAAACAATTGAAATTATAACAGACCATTAAAGGCAAAGCATGAGATGGTGTAACAGCCTTAAAGCACCAAGGGCATCTGCACCCACTTGCAATCTGTTTCCATGGGTACCCACAACCTACTCATGAGGACAGGAAATCTGATAGTCCTGTGCTTGCACTAAAAAAAAAGATGGGTTTCAAATTAGTGATCTAAAGGAGTTAGAAAAAGAACAAATTAAACCCAAAATCAGCAGTTAGAAGAAAATAATAGAAAAGCAGAACTCAGTGAAATAAATAACAGAAAAACAAAAGAGAAAACCGATGAAACTAAACACTAATTTCTTGAAAAGAGCAATAAAAATAACAAAGGTCTACCAGATTGATCAAGGGGAAATAAAGAGAGAAATACAGATGACCAATATCAGAAATGAAACAGGGGGAAATCTACTGACTCTATTGACATTAAAAGGAAAATTAGAAAATATTAATAACTTTATACCAATAAATTTAATAACTTGCTAAAGACACAAACTACAAATGCTCAGTCAAGAAGAAATAGATAAACTGAATAGCAATATACTTATTAAACGAAGTGAACTTGTAGCTAAAAACCTTCCCACAAAGAAAACTGCAGACCCAGATGGCTTCACTGTTGAATTCTACCAAACAATGAGGGACAAAATAACAACAAAATTACATATTCTTCGAGAATGTAGGAAGGAGGAAATACTTCGTCATTTTATGACACCAGCATTACACTAACATGAAAACCACATGACAATATTTTAAGAAAATGCCAGATCAATATTATTCAAGAACATAGATACAAAAACTCTTAATATTAACAAACCAAATTCACCAATATGTAAAAAGAATAATAAATCATGAACAAATGGGTTTTATCCCAGGACTGCAAGGTTGGTTCAACAATAACAAAAAAGTAGTGAACCATATCAACAGACTGAAAAAGAAATACATGTCTATCCCATTGGATGCAGGAAAATATTTGACAAAATTCAGTATCTCCTGATAATTTAAAAAATCAAAACACCACTGATAAAGGGTATTTATTACTGGGTTGGCCAAAAAGTCTGTATGTTTTTTTCTATAAAATAAAAGACACTTTTTCATTTTCACCAATAACTTCATCGATTTGGGTATTTTGAGTATGTCGGCTATCTCCTGCATGGTATAATATTGATCATTCTCACTTTCTCGATTTGATTGCTCATCAACTTCAACTGGTCTACCTGACTGCGGACCACTGTCCAGCAAGGGATCACCAGCACGAAACTTCACAAACCCCTTTCGACATATTCAGTCATAGTACCTTCTCTGTACACTGCACAATCTTAACATTTCAGTTGCGTTTTTAATTTCTTGAAATAATAAAGCATAATATGCTGTAACTCTTGTAAAACCTTCTCCATCTTTAATATTAAAATGGCTACCAAAGAACTCTTCAATCTTGATAAAATTTTTAAAAAATCCACGTTGATATGAGTTTCACAATACAATGTAACAAAACTGTTTCGAATGAAGTTACAGACAACTAAGTGCTACTAGACCATCTTACGGGGAAAAAAAACCAAAGGGACTTTTTTGGCCAACCCAATAAAAATCTACAGCTATCACATTTAATAATTAAAAAAAAAAGATTTTGGTTTCTAAAATGGGCAACCAGGCAAGAATATCTACTCTCACAATAGTTTTTTTAATCCTCACCTGAGGACATGCTTATTGATTTTTTTAGAGAGGGGAAGAGAGGGAAGGAGAGAGAAAGAGGAAAATTGATGCGGAGAGAAACACTTACACACCCTGTTGGGAGACCGAACCCACAACCCAGGCATGTGCCCTGACCAGGAATCAAACCCACAGTCTTTCAGTTTCCAAGACGATGCCAACTGAGCTACACTGGCCAGGGCCACTCTCACCTTTTTTATTCATCATTGCACTAGAGGTCATAGCCAGAAAATAATGTAAGAAAAAGAAATGAAAGTAAAATCTGAGAAGAACAAAGTAAAAACATCTTTATTTGCAGCAATGTGACCTTCCATGTAAAATACCATAAGGAATTACAAAAAAGCTATAAAAGCTAAATAAGTGAGCTTAGCAAGGTCATTGGCTAAAAGGCCAAAATACAAAATCAATCTGATTCTATATACTATCAACAAACAATTGAGACCTGAAATTTTACAAATCCACTTAAAATAGTATCAAAACCAGAAAATATTAGAGTTAAATTAAACAAAAGGTGCGTAAGACTTTTGCACTAAACAATACAAGTTATTGTTGACAGAAGTTAATGGAGAGACACACCATACTCATGGATTGATATAGATTTGATGTACAGTAAAAATTCCAGCAGGCCACTTTCAGATATTGTTGACTTGATTCTACAATTTATATGTAAAGGCAATGGACAAAGAACAGTCAAAATTTTGAAAATGAAAAAGAAAGAAGACTTACACTACCTAACTTAATATAAAGCTACAGTAATCAAAACAGCATGGTATTTTCATAAACATAGATATATGGATCAATAAAACCAAATTGTGACACCAAAATAGACTCACATATGGTATATATGATCAATTGATCTTTGACAGTGTCAAATATTAAATATCTCTACACAAAAGAAATAAGCCTTTCCTACTACCTCTCACTATAAAAAATTAACTCTAAATGAATGAATCAGAGACCTAAACTTAAAAGGTGAAATTATAAAATGTCTAAAAGAAAACAGAAGAAAAATCTTTGTGACCTGATTTAAGCAAATAATTTTAAAATACAGTACAAAATCTACAAACCATAAAAGAAAAAAATGATTTGAACTTTCTCAAAAAAAAAACTGTTCTTTGAAAAATATGCTCAACAAAAGGAAAGACAAATGATGACTGGGTGAAAATAAAAATTCTGAATCAACATTTTACAAAAAAAAATTTTAAATAGCCAATAAGCACATAAAAAGAGTCTCAATATTGTCATCAAGTAAATAAAAATTAAAACCTCAAGGGGCTACCACTGCACAGCTAACAGAATGGCTAACTTTATAAGGTTTGACATTACCACCACTAGCCAGGATGTTGAACTGGAAAACTCATATATCGCTTGAAGGAATGCAAAATGACACAGAAAACATATATCTATCCTATTTATCCTAAATATTGGTTGGATATTTATCCAACAGGAATGAAAGCAAAAGACCAGGTGAAGACCTGTTTGCAAAAGCCAAATGCTAACTGAAAAAAAGCCCAAATACAAGATGTTATATTGAAGGAGTGATGTCACCAAGATGGTGCCATAGATCATTCCTAACTTTGCTCCCCCTCATAAGAACAGCAACAACTATTAATGGACAAGACACCCCTGAAAGAATCCTAAAACACGGGGGAGAGGCTGAAGCACCCCTTGCACCCCTGAGACCAGACAGACTGCGTCAGAAGAGTAAGAGGAGCATCTGCGTGCTGCTGACTGCACTGTCCCACACCCAGGCCAGAGCAGCGCCATGCACAGAGGTCTCCCCTGAGCCGATGATTCCTCCAGTAGAAAAAGAGTCTAGGGTGGACATTTAGCTCCTCCAGCATTGTAGGCTGCTTCTTGGGAGACCCTACTCCAGTCTTGCCCCATGGACATTGCAGGGGAATATGCAGGACTTGACCACTGGGAAACTGTGATATGCAAGGGTTAGGGGCTCGCAAATACCAGAACTCTGATCTTGGCAGACCAGGTCCCAACCAGCAGGTTTGCTAATCTGCAGAGCCAGGACAGGGATACGGCCTGACCAGGGAACTCAATGGAGTGCAGGTCTACCTGATTCAGTTTATCAAACAAAAAGCCTTGCTGGCCTTGGAGACTGCTCTACTCCTGCTATGGCAGGAGAACTGAGTGATATGCTCTGCTTATTGCTGAGTGTAGTTTCCAGCCCCTCCCTACCAGATAGCCTGGCCAGAACACCTGGAAGCTGCATAGCCTGGCAACATGCAGACAGTACAGCAGGCAGAGCTGACCATCCACAGAGCAAAACCAGCAGCACCATTTAGCCAGGGGACTTGGGGACTGGATCAGCTTGATTCAAGACCAAAGAGAGCCTTTCCAAGCTTTTATGGTTCCCTTGCTTCACACAGGCAGGAGGGCTAATTTATAGCCTGGCCCACTGTTGAGTGTAACTCCAGGCCTTTCTTGACCAGAAAGCCTGATGGGCAACACCTGGAAAACTTCTTGGAGTTGGACCTTTTGACCTTTCCAGGAGACCTAATTCATAGCCCTGCCCACTGCTGAGTGTAGCTCCCAGCCCCTCCTCATTAGAAAGCTGGCTAGAACACCTGGAAGTTGCATAGGTCAGCAATGCTTGAGCAGAGCATATGATTGGTATAGCTGATCATCTACAGAGCAAAACAGAGGCACCATTGAGCCACGGAACTTGGGGAACAGGTTGGTTTGGGTCAAGACCACAAAGAGTTTTGTCAACTTTTGAGCTGGTTCTCCCACTCTGTCCTGGCAGGGAAACTAATTCATAGTCCTGTTCATTGCAGGTGAATTTTTCCAAACATTTAAAGAAGTGTTAATGTCAGTCCCTCTCAGATGCTTCCAAAAAATTGAAGAAAAGAAAACATTCCTAAACTCATTTATGGGGCCAGTATTACCCTACCAAAGCCAGTAAAGGACACCCCTAGAAAAGAAAACTACAGGCCCTCATGCATATAGATGCTAAAATTCTAAAAATACCAGCAAACTAAATTTAGTAGCCAATTAAAAGAATCATTCACCATGATCACCTGGGATTTATTCCTGGAACACAAAGATGGTTCAACATATGCAAATCAGCCAATGTAATACAATACATTAATAGAATGAAAGAAAAAAATCATAATTATCTCGATGAAATAAAGCATTTGACTAAATTCATCATTTATGATAATAAAAAAATCAGCTAATAGACATATAAAAAATGCTCAGCATCACTAATCATCAGAGAAATGCAAATTAAAACCACAATGAGATACCACCTCACACCGGTCAAAATAGCCATCATCAACAATCAACAAACAACAAGTGCTGGCGAGGATATGGAGAAAAGGAAACCCAAGTGCACTGGTGGTGGGAATGCAGACTGGTGCAGCCACTATGGAAACAGTACAGAGGTTCCTCAAAAAATTAAAAATAGAACTAACTTATGATCCAGCAATTCTGTTTTTGGATATTTATCCAGAGAAAATGAAAACACTAACTTGAAAAGATATATACACACCCCGTGTTCATTGTAGCCAAGATATGAAAATAACCTAAGCATCCATTGATAAATGACTGAATAAAGAAGGTGTATTATATATATATGCAATGAAATATTACTCAATCATAAAAAAGAATGAAATCTTCCTATCTGTGATAACATGGATAGACTTAGAGGGCATTATGCTAAATGAAGTGAGTCAGAGAAAGACAAATACCATACGATTTCACTTATATGCGGACTAAAAGAACAAACAAAAATGAGCAAACAAAGGAAACAAACTCACTGATACAGAGAACTGATGGTTGCCAGATGGGAGGGGTGTGGGGAACTGGGTAAAAAAGGTGAAGAGATTAAGAAGTACAAATTGGCAGTTGCAAAATATTAACAGCAAATCATAGAAGACTATATTGGGTTGGCCAAAAAGTCCTTTTGGCTTTTTCTGTAAAATAAAAGACACATTTTTTATTTTCACCAACAACTTCATGAGTTTGGATATTTTTGAGTATGCTAGCTATCTCCTGCTATTGTCCTATAGTGGGTAGAGGCCAGGGGTGCTGCTTAACATCTTCCAATGCATAAGACAGCCCCGCAGCAAAGAATTGTTTAGCCAAAATGTCAATAGTACCAAGAAACTTTGCAAACCACTTTTGACACATTCGATCAGTCACAGTACCATTTCAATATACTGCACAAATCTTTTTTGCATTTCAGTTGTGTTTTTATCTTTCTTGAAATAATAAAACATAATATGCCAAAAATGTTGCTGACCTTCTTCCACCTTCAATATTAAAATGACTGCACAAAAACTCACCAATTTTGATAAGTTTTTTAAATGCACACTGATAAGACAGCTGTCACAATACAATCTAACACAATTGTTTTTGAATGAAGTTAAAGACAACTAAGTGTTACTAGAGCCATTGTATGCAAAAAGCGAAAGAAACAGTTCACAAAAGAAGATTTGTGGATGATACATAAGCACTGCAAAGGCACTCAACATCGTTAGTCATCAAAGAAATGCTAAGTAAAGCTAAAATTAAATACTGTACCACCACACATCCACCAGGATGGCTAAAATTATGGATTGATCATACCAAGTGCAAGTGTTGACAAAGATGTGAAGCAACTGGAAATCTCATACATTGCTGGTGGGAGTGTAAAACAATGCAACTACTTTTTAAAAAGACATTTTGAATAAAAATAAACATGTAAACACCCTACAACCTGCCAAGTCCACTCCTAGGTATATATATACCAACAGAAATAAAAAATATGTCATATATTAACAAAAGAGAATATTCAGGTAGTGTTAATAACCAAACATTAGAAAAAAGATTAGATACCCATCAATAGAATAAATAAAATGGGATATGTGAGTTAAGATAGCCCTCTACAATGGGATTCTATTTAGCAATAAAAAGGAATAAATTACTGATGAAGACAGCAACATGAACCTCAAAAGCATTATGCTAAGTGAAAAGGTCTTATACAAAGGAGTATATATTATATGATCTCATTTTTGTGCAGTTAGGCAAAAGTGCTCTGTGGCTACCTCTGGGGTAGAAATAGGGATGAACTAAGTCATGTGGGAACGCTGTAGGGAAATCATAATGTTTTATATCAATATCTTGGTAAGGGTTTGTGTTTCACTGTACAGTTAAGATTGATGAACCTCATTCTTTGTAAATTTTACATCAAAAGAGAAAAGTAAATATTGAACTCTAATGATATTCATTCTGAATTATATAATAATCTGATAATGTCTTTAAATTTTTTTGAAATACATCAAGAGAAGATAAACTGATGGAAGAATAGAGGGATGGAAAATATATAGGTATGTGATATAACAAGTACAAAAAAATGTTAATTGTAAAATAGAGGTGTTGGGCGTATGGTTGATCTTTCAACTATTAAAAACCTTCCAACTTTGCTGTTTGTTTCAAATTGGTCATAATAAATGCTTTTGAAAAAGCAGGATACAAAACTATGTATATAATATGCTGTCTTTCATTTAAGAAATAAAAGGAATAAGACTTTATATAAATAATTTGCTGAATATATTCACTGGAAAGATAAATGGGGGATAGATAGGGCAAACTTTTTAATACTGTTTTGCTCTTTGAATCATGTAAATAATTAACCTAATCAAAACAATTACATTTTTAAAAAGAAGACAGGTTGCCCATGGAAGGAATCCAGGCTGCTGGGATCTAGTTCACCAGCTCTTCAGTTCTCCTGCCCTCCCATGTTTGAAATCCATTCATCCAAGGTCTTTGGGAGAAAAAGAAAAGGCAGATGTTTGAACTTCTTAGATGTTTGCCTTGAAACTCTGAAATGGTGAGATTTCTGCTTAGCTACACCTTTATCATCTCTCTTGTCCTACACACACTCACACTCACTCCCCTACACCCAAACACACACACTAGCCCACACGCACTTTCACACACTCACCCACATAGACTGCATGAATAACCCAAGGAGGCATCCTGACTGCCCCTACAGCCTCCTCCCCATACCCCTCCCCCCCCCCCCCCCCGCCCACACACACCCCAGTACCTCTCCCCCACTGGCCTCTTCTCAGGGCAAAGCTTTTCAATAGGGTACACAAGGCAGCAAGGTGGGAGCATGTTTCTTCAAGAAGTGGCCCCCCTAAACCACCTCATCCAGCTTCTCATGAAAGGATCCTCCCTGATAAGGGCTGCTATGAAATGTTTTGTTCAGAATTGTGACCAAGCTGAAGTGATAGCATGACTCTGGGCAAGGGAGTCACCAGTTTGTAACAGACTTTTCTTCAGGCTCAGCAATCTAAGGTTCACATTTTCCCACCCCCTCAAAAGCAAGGGCCTAGACCAGCGGCTAGCCTCAGATTGTCAGAGAAAACTGAAGCCCCGGAGGTCACTGAATTCAAGGGCAGCCACGTTCTATGCAGGTGGCCTTACTCGCAGGCCTCTCTGGTCTGCCAGATGCCGCGGGCAAGTCATAAACCAGAGAGGTAAGGAATTTATGAGACTGTAAAATATTTGGGGAGAGGAGAAAGGCGGCATTTTTCTCAGGTAGATGCAGTGCTTGTTAAGACTGATTATTCTGGGGAAAGACCAGGGAAGGGCAAAGACCTTGACCCCCTAGCTAAAAATTAGCACTAGGAGCAGCAGCCAAGAAAACCTGACTGATTATGCTGCCTCTAAAGGAGAAACATCAAAGGAGAGATTAAATTTGAGCTGCGAATTTTAAATCATGGATAGGCTGTCTGTCTTTATCAGCTCACATCACTAATGAAATCCAAATCTCCGTGGAAAGCAGGGAGGATAACACAAAAATAGAAAGAATGTCAAGAGGAGGCTGGTTGGAGAAACGAGCGTCCTGGGAGAGAGGAGATGTTTCAGATTAATAAGAGGAGATGTTTCAGATTAATCAGGTGAGCTGGCAGGGACCATCCTTGCCCAGCCTGAGCCGCTGCCCTAGCAGAGCTGGAGCCCCTGAGGGACAGATCTGAGGAAGAGAAATCACTGAAAAGGAAGAAAAGGGATTAAATGATTGCAAACAAAAATAACTAGGGCTGCTCTGGAGGTCATTTTGCACACATCACCGGGGTGGCCTCAGGTGCACTGGGGAAGCCACTCCCTGCAGTACCCAGACTGAACGCGCACAGGGAGGGGCGGGACGCCCTGTCTGGGTCCTCTCTGGCTGTCTCCTGGGATTTGCCTGTAGAGGGCGCACCATCCTGTTCTAGGCGGGCCTGGGAAGGCCATGGCTCTCATGAAAGTACCACCAAGTGTCTGTTGACTTCCTCCCCTCCCCACATTGGGGAACTAGCAATGTTCGCATTTGCACCAGAACAGAAGACACATCTGTTCTTGCCTCTGCCAGTGAAGACACTTCTTAGCGCGACTCAGCAACCTTATAGCCCAGAGAGGGGTTATTTATCCACTTCCTGGGCTTGAACAGAGCCACAGGCTGTCCCTTAGAGGTGGTGGCTACAGGGACGGTTCCTGATATAACCGGAAGATAAACCAAAGGAACAGAGTAGTCTGGAAGAACCCTACCAGCCTTGTTCTAGTGAGCCTCCCTTTCCACCTCCTCAGCTGGCCAGCTCCAGGCAAAATTGTTGGGGGCTGGGGGGGTGGGGGGTGCTCAGTAGCTTTTCCCAGCCTTTCACTCTCATACCCTTGCCCTGAGCTCTAGAAGCCTGTCACTCAGATTCTTTCTCCATCTTGGCAATGCCTTCTATTAGAGGCAGTTCTGCTACCAGTTATTTTCACCTCAGCATAAATGAGACAGTAAAAAGTACATAAGCTCCAGCATCAGACTAATCTGAGTTCAAATCCTGGCTCTACCACACACCATGAAGCACTGAGCAAATAACAGTCTCTGTGAGCCTTGGGTCCTCCATCTGCAAAGAAAAGATAATAACTCCCACCCTGCTGGTGAGCACTTTGATCGGGAGCAACGTACGCGAGGGTGCCTAGTGTAGCACTTACCATCCAGAAGTGCTGCATCACTGTTCCCATTCCTAGTCCTTGACTTTCTGCTGAGCTTTCCCCTCCAAAATACATGTAAACATCATAGTGACTTTCAAACAAAATCTTACCCACAGTTGCACTGCATTTCAACTAGATTTTTAACCATTTTGAGTTTGAATGAGCTTAGCTGGGCTCTACACTAAGTCTCGCGCTTTTTATGAAGCCTCCTTACCTGACTGCTCTAACTGGAGGGCAGCTGACAGAGGTGCCTGTGGCCATTCCCTGCCTCTCACTTCCTCATCTTAAGTCTTGCTCTATGACCACCTCAGCCTGGGCATCTGTGAGGCCCTGGCCTTCGTGGAAGGCTGAGAATTATTCTTCAATGTCTGTTATGGGCTGAATTGTATTCCCCAAAATTCATATGTTAAAGTACCAAAGTCCGGTTCCTCAGAATGTGATGATATTTGGAGACAGGTCCTTAAAGAGGCAGTTAAGTTCAAATAAAATAATTAGGGTGCGTCCTAACCCAGTAGGACTGGTGGTGTCCTTATAGGAAGAGGGAATTTGGACATGGACATGCACCGAGAGAGAATGACGTGTGAACACGAAGAAGACATCTACACACCAAGGAGAGGCCTCAGAAGAAACCAATCCTGCCAACACTTTGATTTTGGACTTCTAGCTTTCAGAATAGTGAGAAAATAGTTTTGCTATTTAAGTCACCCAGGCTGTGGTATGTTGTCATGGCAGTCCTAGCAAACTAATACTGTCTTCATTCTCCCCTCCTTTGTTCTAGAAATAGAATGTCTTTAGTTTTAGCTAAGCATATGGCCACCCAGCCAGAGACTATACTTACTGGCTTCCCTTGATGTGAGGTTGAGCCACGTGGCTAAGTCTGAGCACTGGGCTGTGAGTGGAAGTGCTGTGCAACGTCCAGGCCATGCCTGTAGAGTGAAAGCTGCTCGCACTTCATTTCCATTTGCCCCCTCCCTGCTGGCTGGGCGATGTCTATAAGCAGAGCAGCTTCCTTGGAAAAAGAGATGGAAGGCACAGCTGAGCTGTTCTCTAACACTAGACCGCCCTCCTGTGCACTCAGGGACTTACATAAGAGAGAAATACATAGCCTCTTTGGGGCATCTTGGGTCTCTACACTTTGGCAGCTTAGCTTGCCTTTGGGTTGATTTGGCCCCTCTCCCTCTACCACCCAAGTCCGCTAGTTCCCAGGTTCCCTAGAAATGCCTGGCTGTGGGAAGCACAGAGACCACTAGTGCTGTGCTCAGAGTGGAGCACAGACATCAGTGGGATGGAGGCCCTGTGCCCCAGGATCTTAGGGGGGCCTTAGTGACCCTCTGGTTTTCCCTCCCACCTAAGTCAGGTACAGAAATCTCCTCTGTGATGCCCACAAGTTCTTGTCCAACCTCTGTTGGGATTCCTCCCTCAGCGGAGTGTGGTCACGAGTAGGTGCGGGACCTCACTAATAGTCAGATAGCCAGCCCATCCTGTGTGATCTGAAGTCAGCCTTCCATAACTTTGCCCTCCAGTTCCAGGCCCAGGCCCTAGAGTAAAATGGAATTAGTCAGCCCTTTGAGCACCAGGAGACTGGATTGCAACCATAGGATGACTCAAATGTTTCAGTTCTCAGTATTCTCGGTGGCTTGGTAACTTGATTCACAGCACATCTCGGCCAAAAGAAATACCGGGCAGTTCCATTCAGTAAGTAGCTTCTACCAACTAGGTTGT
Organism: Furipterus horrens; assembly: GCF_987537825.1. Lineage (NCBI taxonomy): Eukaryota > Metazoa > Chordata > Mammalia > Chiroptera > Furipteridae > Furipterus > Furipterus horrens. The sequence continues at coordinate 75,192,450 of NW_028327175.1, forward strand.
CGTCGGCAGCCGTCCGTCTCGAGAGACGATGGTGTAGCTTCTTAAGAGTATCTGCACCGCCGAGAATGGTTGTGCAGTCCGACTCGGGAGTGACACGGTATCTGTCTCCTCCCGTGTTGAATCGACATCTTGCGATGACGCTGGAGTGTCCTCTCCAGTGAAGCTGGAGCTACAGAGCCTGGGCAGGGTGATATGGAGGGTCTGCTGTTGCCCATGCAACAGACCCCCCCTCTCTTCGCAGCTGAAGGGTCCAAGGGAAAGACGGAGTCAATACAGCTTTGTTTCAGGTGCGCTGCAGGAGTTGCCGGTGTTGACTACAACGTCGAACCGCCTTAGGGACTCCGGCTCCGGATTTTCTGTCGGGGTTTACTCCCTTAGCCTTTCCCCTGAAGAGGTATGCCGCAAGGCAGCGGAGGTTTTTTGGAGTCAGAGTTTTCCTTCTCTGATGTGCCCTGACTGGAAGATCGAACCAGCGACACTTAGCTCGCAGGCCGACACTCAATCCACTGAGCCAAACCAGCCAGGGCTAACCAACTAGGTATTTCTATTCTAACAACTTAGTAGTTTAAAATAATAATATACATACATTTAAATAAAAATAATATTTTGATTTTGTTTTTAAATAACCACAATTACTTACTAATAGAATGTGTGTCTGCTGGGCGCTGCACAGATGACCCAACTTTGGAATCAGATTGGACATAACCACTCTCATTTCCTGTTCAACACTGATTTTTATTCGGTATTTTCTTTTTATTGCAGAAACCACTGAAAAATCCAGCTTCACAAAGATAGGATGCCAACAAGTAGAGTGTAGCTTGATCTAAGGTTGAAACTGTGAACTACATGGAGCTAGTAATTCACATAATATACTTCAGATGTTTCCCTCAAAAATGTTACAGCATGCTGTGAGGTGCCTGTGAAATTCTATGGTACTTTGGGGTGCCACAGTGGACAAATTGGGCACCACAGGCCTGGCCATAAGTATTTAGTTACTGGAAGTCTACCTGGGTTCAAATCTCATCAGTTTCCTCATCAGTAAAACGGTAAAAGTATGGTGCATACTTCATTTGGGTCTTGTGAGAATTAAATGGTATTTCTAAATGACTACCACAGGATCCATCGCCTTTGGTAGAGACAGCCTTTGTAGTCATTTTCTATTGTTGCACAACAAATTGCCATAAACTTAAGAGGCTTTAAACAATACACATTTGTCTCACGGTTTCCGTCAGCGGGCATGGCTTGGCTGGGTCCTGCGCCTCAGGGGCCAACCAGGCTACGACCCAGGCACTGGCCAGGGCCGCAGTGTCACCAGAGACTCCAGTGGGGAAAGCTTTCCTTCGAAGCTCCCACAGGTTGGTGGCAGAATTCACCTCCTTACACCTGTGAGCCTGAGGTCCCGTTTTTTTTGCTGGCTGTTGGCCAGGGCCTACTCTCAGCGCCCCAGGCCACTCACAGATTCTTGCCATGTGAAACTGCCACAGCTTGCTTATTCGAGGCCAGCAGGAGAATTTCCCTTTTCAGTCTTTGAAGACATTCTTATATAATGGAGCATCATAGGAGTGGCATTTGCCATGTGAAGTAAACAAATCAAAGGAGTGACATCCCATCACTTTTGCCATATTCTGTTGAATAGAAGAAAGTCACGGGTTCCACCCGTATTCAAGAGGAGGTTATTTTAAAAGGGCATGACTCATTGGGGTCACCTTAGGTTATGTTTGCCACAGCCTTGAAAATAGCATCATGTCCCCCTTCTCTTCTCCAGGCTAAATATGCTCGAGTGCACCAGCTATGACCCATGTGGCAAGATTGGAATTCCTGGATCTGCCCTTTATGCTGCTACCTTGGAAGGAAGCCTCATGGGGCACAAGGGGGCAACACTGGCTGTGTGGTGTAGAGCCAAGCCCCACGAGGAGGGGTGGGTGACCCAGTGGGAGTACTTCCAGTTTCACTTAACTCATTCATTCTTCCACTCAGTTGATAAATTATTATTAAATAATTTCTATGATCTAGGCCCTCATCTGGCCCTGCATGGGGACAAGGATTAAGGAAAATCCTCATGGTCCCTGCACACAGGGTCCCAACCACCTACACTGGTCACAGACTCTACCTCTTGCATCCATGCAAATGGTGCTTTTAGCACATTTTCTAACTGGTGGCTCCCTCAATGTCAGGGAATTGCCATGCCCTCAGGAGAGCTGTGGTCCTCCATTTCATACTGATGTGGTCAAGCGCCATTGGCCCAGGGAAAAAGAGAGGAAAGTGGCAGAGGTGGCTGATGGAGGAAGGAGAACATGACGGTCTGGGTGTGGGAGTTTCAGGATCTGTCACAGTGTGTCTTTCTCAAGGTCTCCAGAGCTCAGTTTCACCTTCATAAAGAAAGGATGGTTTGAACCAATGAATACTAAACCCTCCACCCCTGAAGAACCACTTTTATTATCCTGAAACACACACTTTGAAAAATTGTGTCTATCTAAATAAACTGCACATCTATTTTTTTAAACGTCTTTTTTTTTTTTTTTTTCATAAAATCAACAGTTATACCTGAGTTGAACACTGAAAAGTAATGCTTTTGGCAGACCCAGGCAGCCAGGGGTATACAACTGAGTGCAAGACATTTAGAAACTGAAAAATGCTCACGGCACTCAATACTACTTCTGTGACCTTCCAAGCATAAAGAGACTCGGCCGACCCCATATTTCCTCAAAGTGGCATGTGAGCCACTAGGTAATCCTGGAGATGATGTAGGTGCTACATCATCTTTATAGGTATGTATTTATTTTAATATGTAGTAATAAAAAATTATAACTAGCCTATCAAACCAATGAGATAATATCCATTTAAAATAAACTAACTGGAAAGTTTTTTACAAAGTAAATAAATACCAATCCAGGTGGCATGTGACTATGGCAACGCTGTGAGGGCCATATGCAAATGACCAATATTTGGGGAACCTTGGCTTCCCTCAGCCCAAAGGAACCTGCAGCCCCATGGTGTATGGGTGCATTTCCTTTCTCAGGCCACCTGCCACCCACACCCCCAGTTGCTCCTGGCTTCTGCAGGGAATGGGGCTCCTAGTCACACTGGGAAAACGGTGCCCAGAACAGCCAAGCCAGCTAACCAGCATTTGATTTCTGTGTTCTGCACGGCTGATCAGCTATTTGAGGAGCCGTACCTTTCTCATCTCTATAATTTGCTCTCAGGTATCAGACTGCAAATCACACATGTCAACGGTCAGGGATGCTTTGTCTTGAAATTTAAGAAATAATATCATTCTTACTCACGTCCAACGCAAGACTCCTTCACTCAGCACACAGAGACCTGCACCAATATGTTACCTTGATGCTACTCCCCTCCTTCCTCTGGCTGATATATTCAGATGTCTGCTTTAAAAATCCTTTCCTTTTTTTTTTTCTTTTTATTCTCCGGCATTTTTCCTAGCAAGACATTGACAATAAATAAATAAATAAATAAATAAATAAATAAATAAATAAATGGCAAAATAAAGCCTAGAGCCACGACACTGGAGATTACCAGGAGACTAAGTGAGATCTGTCTCTCTGTCTGTCTGCTCTGTGCACATCCTTGAGCCCCCCTTGTCAGCTTGACACTGTGGACAGAGGACCATGCCACACGGTCTTGGTTTATTTATTTATATTCCTCAGAAGCACATTTTTTAAAGGGAGGAAATTGGTATTTTTATACCTCATGGATGGGATACTTTCTCCCTATCTGTAATAGTTTGGAAATGCTTTTTTAGAAACCCAGATAATGAGGCAAGGAATAAATCTTGCTTCCAGCCTTGGCGTTCCTGACAGAGGAAGAATGAATGAGCCTCACAGCAAGGCCAGCAGCACAAAAACACCCTGTCAGGTGTCCAGAGGATTGTGCTACACCACTGTTGTCTGCACCCCTCTCTGAGGCAAGGGTCGGGGAGAAAGGGAGTCTCGAGGCTGGTTGTCCCAAACTTAGCCTCGGTGTGGGGAGGAAGGGACTGAGCGAAATTCGCTGTGTAGAAAAGGCAAGTGAGCTGGTGATGGTTTGTAGGGTAGAGGCAATTGACTGCTGCTTACTTATTACAAAGGAAAATATACTCAGTTTGAGAAAAATACAATGGGTAGCAGGAGAGCCATTTGGCTTGCTTGTCTGAAATATGTTGAACAATTTTACCTCTTCCAGTGGCGAACGTCATGCTGGGAACTCCCTCATCCTCTTTTCTCTCCTGCCTCTGCGGCCCCAGGATCTGCATTCACCCTACGGCAGCCCTGGCCACTGTTATCTGTCTCCTAATGTGACTCAGCTCTGGGACTCGCTGCTCCTTCTTTGCCTGTGGTCTCTACATCCTTCAGGGTGCTGAGAAGCCCAGGAAAGGAGGGGAACACCATGAATCACAATGGAAATATTCTGTAATTTCTGGAAAGAGAGAGAATAGAGGTTTTGGAGGAGGAAGTGATTGACACATTTTTTTCCTTGGGAGCCTGTCCTTGGAGTTGAAATCTTGGGGAACGTAGTCACCTTATGAACTTATTTTAAACTCTTTTATGCCAGTAATGACAATGATAGCCACTGGAATGTCTCACATCATCATAATCTGAGTTAAATTAAAAAAACTTATCCTACCTATTGCTGCATTTATCCCCAAAGAATTTTAGCACAGGACGAACTTAAAGACCTGCCATACTTACAAGAAGATCTTGACAGTGAAAGTGTATGTGCTTAATGACTAAGCTGAGACAACAGACCATCTGGGCACACTGGGACGTACAGTCACTGATTCTAATACACAGGGACACTGCGGGACTTTGCCTTCCCACTTCTCACATTCGGAACCCTTTTTATGCAAGAAATTAATTTTGTGATGTTGAACTGTACAAACTGAGATTTATTTAGGATGCTCACAATGCACTGAAGATGAAGGGGGTAGACTTCCAGAAAATACATCTAATAGGGCATATAGGTGCAAACAATGATTGCTCATTAGAAATGAGCTATATGGAAAAGTACTGGCAATATAATTCTGAGCCAGAAGTGTGACTTCGCTGAAATGCAGAAATATTTCACTATAAACTGCTTCCTTTTCATTATCTTGTCAGCCCAAGGACAGCCATCTTGGCCTGCTTTGTTCCATTGATTAGAAAGGAGTGAGTGGGCTCTTCATATGACTCAGTGAAGCTGGCTGGAAGGGATCACGGGATCACAGCAAGTAAAGAGGTCAGTTGGCCTGGCACATGAGAAGTAAGCTTCCTTAACTGTGGCCCTTGAGCAAGCAGTGACATCCCTTATCGGTATGTGGCAGAGGTCACAGCTCAAGACTAAATTACATCTCCTGGAGGAGTGCGGCATCAGCTCCAGTTTAACTGCATGCCTGGAGGAGAAGGCCTGCCTGTGGACCATTGAGGACGGTGGGGCAATTCTCTAGAGCAGCGGTTCTCAACCTGTGGGTTGCGACTCCTTTGGGGGTCGAACGACCCTTTCACAGGAGTCGCCTAAGACCATCCGAAAACACATATATAATTAAATATTGGTTTTGTGATTAATCACTATGCTTTAATTATGTTCAATTTGTAACAATGAAAATACATCCTACATATCAGATATTTACATTATGATTCATAACAGTAGCAAAATTACAGTTATGAAGTAGCAACGAAAATAACTTTATGGTTGGGGGTCACCACACATGAGAAACTGTATTAAAGGGTTGCAGCATTAGGAAGGTTGAGAACCACTGCTCTAGAGGTTCTAGTGAGAGAAACGATCAAGGAGTCATGGTTAACATGTGAGAATGGAGCGATTTCAGGGACACAGAGTTTCTCAGTCAATGGTCCTCAGCAAGCATAGCCCATCCAGACAGGTCCATTTAGATGCCTATGCATGTTTCTTTTTAAAAATACCAACCACGAGGTCAGAACTACTCTGATACCAAAAACAGACAAGAAAGTTATAGGCTGATACCTCTGATGAAAACAGATGTGAAAATCCTGCAAAAAAAACATTAGAAAACCAAATTCAACAGTACAATAAAAGAATTATAAACTATCATCAATTGGGATTGAACCATATTACATGTATGGTTGAGCATATACAAGTCAATCCATGTGATACACCACATTAACAAACTGAAGGATAGATGCAGAAAAAGCACTTGACAAAATTGAACACCCTTTGTGATAAAAGCTCTCAACAAATTGGGTATGGAAGGAACATACCTCAGCTTCGTAGAGGGTATATATGATAAGCCCACAGCTAATATCATACACAATGTTGAAAAGCTGAAAGCTTTCTAAGATTAGGAAAAAGACAGGGATGCCCACTCCCGCCACTTTTAGTCAACATAGTACTAGCCACAGTGATCAGGCAAGACAGAAAAAAGGTATCTAAATCAGAAAGGAAGAAGTAAAACTGTCACTATTTGCAAATGATAGGATATTATATATATAAAACCCCAAAGATTCTACAGAAAAACTATAGAACTAATCAATGAATTCAGTAAATTTGTAAGATACAAAAATCAATACATATAAATTTCTTGTGTCTCTATAAATAACAAAATGCTAGAAATAAAAATTAAGGAAACAATCACATTTATAATAGCCTCAAAAAACAATAAAATATTTAGAAATAAATTTAACCAAGGAGGTGAAAGACCTGTACTCTGAATATGATAAGACACTGATGAAATAAATTGAAGAAGTCATAAATAAATGAAAAGATATTCTGTGCTCATGGATTAAAATAATTAATATTGTTAAGAGTTTCAATACTATACACAGCAATATAGAGACTCAATGCAATCCCTATCAAAATTCCATCGGCATTTTTGACAGATAGAAAAAAAATCTTAAAAGTTTTATGAAACCACAGAAGACCCTGAATAGCCAAAGCAATCTTGAGAAAGAAGAATAAAGTAAGTGGCATCATGCCACCTAAGTTCAAACTGTATCTAAAAGCTATAATAATCAAAACAGCATAACATCGGCATAAAAACAGACACACAGGTTAATGGAACAGAATAGAAAGCCCAGAAAACACACGCACGTGCACACACACACACACACACATGATCAATTAGTTTATGACAAAGGGGCCAATAATATACAATGGAGAAAGGACAGACTCTCTTTAATAAATGGTATTATAAAAACTATAAAAACTATTTAGCCACATGAATAATGAAGAATGAAACTAGAAAACTATCTTACATCATAAACAAAAATAACTCAAAATGAATTAAAGACTTGAATGGAAGACCTGAAAAAATGAAACTCCTAGAAGAAAACACAGGCATTAATCTTCTTGACAACAGTCTTGGCAATGATATTTTTTGTATTTGACACCAAAATTAAAGGCAAGAAAAGCAAAAATATCATAAACAAGTGGGACTACCTTAAACTAAAAATCTTCTGCACAGCAGAGGAAATCAACAAAATAAACAGGAAAACTACAGAATGGGAGAAAATACATGCAAACCATATGTCTGATAAGGGGTTAATATCCAAAATATATAAAGAACTCATACAACTCAATTAGCAGAAAAATAAATAAAATCCAATTTAAAATTATCAGAGAATCCAAATAAACATTTTCCAGAGAAGACACACAGATGGCCAAAAGACACATGAAAAGATGCTCAACATCACTAACCATCAGGAAAATGAAATCAAAACCACAATTAGATATTACCTCACATCTGTTAGGATCGCTCTTATCAAAAAGAAAAGACAGCAAATATTGGTGAGGATGTAAAGGAAAGAGAACCTTAACCCACTGCTGGGAATGTAAATTGGTACTGCCACTATCGAAAAAGTAAGAAGATTCCTTAAAATATTACTAATAGAACTACCATATGAGCCACCATTTCCACTTCTGGGTATTTATTCAAAGAAAAAAAAAAACTAACTCAAGAAGACACAAGCACCCCCACGTTTGTTGCAGCATTATTTACAATAGTCAAGATATGAAAACAACCTGTGTTCATCAGTGAATAAATGGATAAAGAAAATGTGACATACACACAATAGAATATCATTCATCCATAAAAATAAAATCTTGTGGTAGCATGGATGGACCTTGAGTGCATTATGCCAAATGAAATAAATCAGAGAAAGAAATACTGTGAGATTTCATTTATACAGGAATCGAAAAACAAAACATATTGGTGACTGTCAGATGCTGGGGTCAGGCGGGCTGACTGAAATGAGTGAACCAGTCAAAAGGTACAAAGTTTCAGTTATAAAATAAATAAGTATAGTTAATAATACTGTATTGAATATTTTAAAGTCCTTAAAATTTTTCATCCAAGAAAAAAAATGTTGTAATTCTGTATGGCGTCAATATTAACTAGACTTCTTGTGATCATTTGCCAACACATACAAATACTGAATCATTATGTTGTACACCTGAAACTAATATAATGTTACATGTCAGTTATACCTTAATTAAAAAAATTATTGTTCACAGAAATAGTAGACAGAGTGACATCTTCTACCTATTCTCCAACCCCCAGTTCCAACAGAACAACATGACTAGGACCAAGTGCTGACTGCACATGTAGTGGGGTTCATTATAGGAAAGGAGCCCTGTGATTAGGAAGTTCCACCTCATATAAGGATTTCTGGGAAACCTGCCCATCAGGCTTTCCCAAGAGAACCCTTACCTTTGTTGCCCTGGATTGTAAGCACATTTACTCTGGGGATGGTGGGGAGAGGTCTGTATCTTGATTAATCTGTAATGTAAGAGACATTGCTATCTTTCCAAGGCTGCTTGCTTATTACAAACATTCTTGAAAACATAGTCCAAACCAAAGAGGCCTAATGGCTGGATGTCTAGGAACTTGAAAGATTCCTGGAGAATTGGCTCCCAATAGGTATGCCAACACTGATCAACTTATGACAGTCAGAGGAAGTAGCTAAGAAAGTTATCGGATGGCCTCAGTTTTTCTTTTCAGCCAAGTATCAAGTAAGATTATTTGCCGAAAGGAAAGGGTGCTGTGGTTGGGGCTGCAGGTTTCCAAAGACAATTGCGAATGGAAAAGCTCCTGGAAAAATGTAGAGGTACCTGAGGTCGGAGACCATGAAGGTGGTGCACTGAGCGGGGCTCAGTGTGGGGCAGTAGCAGACACCTCAGACTAGACGATGGATAAAGGGATGGGGGATTCCAGTGCAAGCACAGGGAAGCCAAGAGAGTTGAGGGCAAAAGTTAAGAGAAGGGAAGGACCATGAGATCTAGGCCTTTGCACTGGTGGCACATGGTGGGGGCGGGGTGGGAGGTGCAAGACTGCTTGCGATTGGAAGCAACTGACCTGGGAGCTCCAGCCCCAGGGCGCTGAGGGGATTGGTATTGCTACATACTTGTTGCTCCATCAGGACATGTGGGAAGGAAGCTCCGATCAAGACAAGAAAAGAAAAAACCCAGAGGGGAGTTCGATATCCAAGGACAACGTGAAGCTGACATGTCTGTATTAGGGGTGAGTGAGGGAGATAGCTGGAAGGCTATGGTCAAGAGAATCAGTATCTTAACAATACTGAGTCTTCTGAACTATAAACACAGAATATCTGTCCACTCATGTAGGATTTCTCACCAGATTATTCCATCACATTCTTCTCTTTCGATCTGTAAATGCACCTGCAGACTTAGCAACTCTATGCTCTGCTTCTGTGTCCCTCTCAGTCTGGTCTCTGCATATGCTGGCCACTTCGCTGGGCCACACAGGCCCCAGAACTGCTCTGGGGCAAGAGGTCCTGCGTAAACCAATGCCTCTAATTTCTGCTGGTTTCTAGTTTCTGTCCGCCCGTGAATCTCGGGGAGGGGTGGGGATGGGAGGGGCGGGGATAAAGCTGAAGGGCTCCCACCCACTCCTACCAGCATCTACCCACCAATCATTTTCCTTTCTGGCTCTCTTTCTTCACGGGGGCTCAAAGGTGGGAAGATTGGTCCTTGTTTTCCACATATTTTTTAAATTCCTTGATTACCTTCAGGGCCCAGGTTTTTGAAACTTAACAAGTTTCTTTTCTGCATTTCTGCTATAATAACCTTTCTCTGAGGAGAAGACTCCCAGGTGGTTCAGCAACTGTCTGACTGGAAGGGGCAGGTGTAACAGGAAATACAAAAAGAGGGGAAGAAACACCTAATATTTCATTTATTATTTTATTTTATTTTATCTTACTTCTATTCTATTCTACTAAAATACACAACCACACAGCCCAATGTCTGTCATCTAACAGCCATGGTAACTCTAGGGCCTTTGTCACCAGATCCCCCTCATTTGAATTTCTTTTCAGATGCAACATAATTGTTTCTCCACAACTGTGCTTCCCTCCCCTCCACCCTGGGTGGCTCTTACAGCTAGTGGCTTCCCTGCCTGCTCCTCCTTTCCCTTCCTACTCTGCCTGGGACTCTCTGGGGGCTCTGCACAGGATGACAGAAGAATGCACAGCAGCTGGGAAGTACTTTTCTCTATTAGGTCCCAGTACTGCCACCAGCTTTTCTGACTTGACCATCAATTTTGTTTAATTACCACTAAATTCTGGGCTCGGGGTCTTGTGTGGATCTCCTGAATAAATCTGAACAAAGCCCTGAGGAAAACTACAGATCTCGAGATGACTCAAACTCGATTGCATTTGCTGAGTGCATCAGCTTGTTAATGTCATTTGGCTCCTTTCAGAACGAATGGCCCCAGCCACAATCCAGTTGTGAGCTAGAGAACAAAGCCCTCTTCAGCCCCTGTAGCCTTGCCCAGTGGGAAGCCATCGGCTGCTCTGGCTAGAATACTACTTCTCGAAGATTGCATTTGGGAATCCAATATTTCCTCTTTAGGATTCTCTATCAGTTATGAAATGCTGAGATGTACATTTTTTAAATATAGCACAGGTTCAAAATTTGAGACTAAATTAATTTCTTTGGAGATTGTTATTCAAGGATTGTTCTGTATCAGCAAATCTTCCAACTCAGCCTTTAAACCTAGTATGGTTTCCCAGCTGATGAAATAACCCAGTGCCTAAGAAGCAGCACTTAGCCAGAAAGAAATGGGAGGAGGAGGGTAGCAAGAGTCTGAACATATACCTCCATATGAGAAAGCACACGATGCCCGCACAAGACACTGATGCAGTAACTTAGCAAGCCAAGAGCCTGAGGTTTATGTAGAGCTTTACAGTTTATAGAGGGCTGTCTCCTATGTCATGGCATTTGTGTTGTGGGTTTACTGCGGCATTAGTGCTGAGTTTTGGTGTTTGAGAAAGAGTTGAACTGGGGCCAGAGCCTGGATTTTGCTAATTAGTTACTAAGAAGTGCAGAGAGCCTGGGTCCTGATCCCAGTCCCGCTGATGAGGAGGAACTGTCCCTTTCCTGAGAAGTCTCATGGGGGAAAAGTGGTTGGTAGCTAGGTTGTGCTCCGCTGGATGGCCTCAGAATCATTTGAGATGATTTTTTTCAGGCCCCATTTATTCCTCAGAGACCAGTCCAGGCTGGGCTTTTCCCAAAGCCCAAGGGTCAGGAGCCTGAGCCAAGTGAGCTCCCCTACCTGCCCCCCCCCACCTAAGGACCATTTGATGGTGTCCCCTGTCACCTACCATACTGTCTGCCCCGGCTCGTACTGTAAATAAACAGTTGAAGAGCCTGAAGGAAGCAGGATTCTTTCCAATAGCTGCAGGAAGGGTTCGCCCAACATCAGTGCATTCAGATCTGATCTTCATGCTGTGGCTTTGGAAATTCCCACCCTGTAAGCCAACTGACACACTCTAGGAATTCAGGGGGGCCTGACGTACATGTGCTCAGAGCCTCTGGAGGCTGGAGAGAGATACATGGCCTGTCAGGCTGGCTGCTCTCATGGCTTCCACATCTGCCCCTTCAGCAACGCATGCCTGAGAGTCCCGCAGCTGCCACAGAATCTCCTCAAGGGACATCTTTTCCAAGGCAGCTTTCAAGAATGGCAGCTGGTGCTCTGAGCCCAAAACCATGGGTATAAATTGATCCTGCTGGATTTGGGGGGATGGGGGGAGAGGCAACCGCACCCTTCCATACCAATCAGCAAATGCAGGTTTGGGAAGACAACGTGAAAATCCCAGCCGCTCAGAGGTGCTTTGTACCCATGACCAAGGAGCCCCAGTCCTTCATGCACTACACAGTCTCAGGTATTGACACCCAGGACTCCAAAATATCAGAGCTCAGGAGGCACTGTGGGTTATCCAGTGTGAGCCAAAACCTAAAGAAGAGTCTGTTCAATCCAGAGAAAACAAACAGCTCAGCTCAACCTGGCCATTCTGTTCCTTATATTTTCAAACTGTTTACCCTCCTGTCAGAAGCCTCAGGGGTACAAAAAACAAGGGCTAAGTCCAACTTTTCTCACTGCCCCCTGTAGACATTAACCTTTTCTGAGACTGATTTCTCTTCACAATGATGCTGTGCTAAGGTGCCTTACCTACCCCAGAAGAATGTATTCCTATCTGGCTTTCTGGATAATTTCTCCTCTGGGAGCATGAGTTCGGGACGTGGAGCACCTCACACTTACTCTACCTTCAAATGTATTTCTGCCCATACCCACTGTGGCGGGGAGCGGGCAGCTGCTGCTGAGGCCTCTTTTGGAATTGTTGAGTTGTCTTAACCTGGTTTCCCTACCCGGGGAGATCTCAAGAACACTTGTGGAAAATTGTTCTCCTCTTGATTCTTTGGGAAATGGTAATATGATCGCAGCCCAGACAGGGCATCAAGAGACTTGTATGTCTGTGAAATGTCACCTCATGCAAGCAGCCAGCAATTTAGAGCCTATCTTTTCCAAAGTCAAGGGGAGATTTGCTTGCATTCCTTTACAGGGCTTTGAAAGTGATGAGAAGAGTCAGGGAGCAGAGGGGGCCAGTGGGCAGAGCTGGAGTAAAAGTCTTAGATCCAAAAGGGAACATGGAGGCTAAAGTTGTTCTGAGACCTCGGGAAGCCTCATCCATCACAAGGCATGGACTTGGAATACCTGCTCCACAGACCCAAAGGATGCATGGCCTGAGGCAGTGAACCCACCACCAGCAGGGAAGAAATAAGCAGCAAATGGGGAGAGAATTTCACTTTCCCAAGAGACAAACATGGTTCAGCAAATGCATATATAATCCAAGCTTCTTGCTTGAATCAATGATTGCGAGTGCTTCTCCTACCTTGGGTTGTACAAACATTGTAGATGAGTGAAGCATAAAGACCATGAAAAGAGGGAGAACTGAGAATACAAGTCTTGTAATTAATCTGGGGGAGACTAGGACTTAGGGAATTGTTTCTCAAAATCCTTCAAAAAGGCTTCAGCCAGCTTACCAATGAGATTGTATGTGAACTCCTCAGAGAGTGAAGGGTATGAAACTGTGGGCCTGCACAGCAGCTTCCCTTCATGAACACATGCCAGTGCTGAGCCACAGGACACTCCTCTGATTCAGTTCTGATCCAAAGTCCCCATCAACAGCCTGATGGGTAGAGACTGTCCTCCAGGCACACTGTGAAGGTTCTGTTAGTAAGCACTACTTGAAAAACATGGCAGCCAGCTGGGACCTCTTGCATTTTGCTGGGATTAGTGGTCTTGCTCATGATTTAGTTTTCTCTTGTTTTGGCTTTTCCTTCCCTCTCCACCTCCCTTTTCCTTGCAGTGTAGCTGTTGATGGTACAATACTCAGCTGGTATGGTCAATTTGCAAACTCGGCACTGAGGAAATATATATTGGGTTGGCCAAAAAGTCCGCTACAATTTTTTTTTCATACAATGGCTCTAGTAACACTTAGTTGTCTTTAATTTCATTTGAAACAAAATTTTTAAAGATTTTATTTATTTTTAGAGAGAGGGGAAGGGAGGGAGAAAGAGAGGGAGAGAAACATCAATGTGTGGTCGCCTCTCACACCCCCCTACTGGGGACCTGGTCTACAACCCAGGCATGTCCTCTGACTGGCAATCGAATCAGTGACTCTTTGGTTCACAGGCTGGCACTCAATCCACTGAACCACACCAGCCAAGGCCGAAACAATTTTGTTAGATTGTATTGTGACAGCTGTCATATCAGTGTGCATTTTTTTAAAAAAAATCAACAAAATTGATAAATTTTTGTGCAGCCATTTTAATATTGAAGATGGAAGAAAATATGCCACATTTTGACATATTATGCTTTATTATTTCAAGAAAAGTAAAACTGAAACAAAAATGATTTGTGCAGTATATGGAGACGATGCTGTGACTAATCAAACATGTCAAAAGTTTCTTGGTACCGTTGACATTTTGGCCAAACAATTCTTTGCTGTAAGGCTGTCTTATGCATTGGAAGACAATTAGCAGCACCCATGGCCTCTACCCACTAGAAGCCAATAGTGGGAGATAGAGGACATACTAAAAATATCCAAGTCAATAAAGTTATTGGTGAAAATGAAAAATGTGTCTTTATTTTACAGAAAAAATGTAACGGACATTTTGGCCAAGCCAGTAGAGCCCGTGGCTGGTATCACCTGTGTGCCAATTCAGTGGCTCTGCGAAAGCCTCACAGCCACTAAGAAAGCGGCAGATAGAGGCACGGGTAATTTTGTGGTAGAACGGTGGTTTTCTATCACTCAAATAAAAATAAAAATTACTAAAACAACTGAACACAACCTTACCAAGTGCTGCTAATCACTTACTAAGTATTAACATCTTGTCCCAGACTTCCTGGATTCTTTTAACACACCTACCTTCACCTAGAAATCTGCAGAATAGTCCAGAACATTCTTTGCCGCCACTTCCTCTTCCCCAGCAGCTGTTTTCTCTCAACAGCTTTGAAGACTCAGGCTCCTTAGTCTATACTCACAGCTCAGGGAAAATAAGGGGACTCAGGGCACAGTGTTTCTAAATTTTCCTCAATGTCCTTAGGTTTGCATAAACTATTTGTGTTTGTAATAGATTGAATTGGCCACGCAGGCACCACCGGAATTTGTTCTTTTTCAATTGCTTTCTATTCCTTCTCCCAGGCTTGGGTCATGCTGACTCTTCCGGAGTATTCAGGTTATCAAGAAACAAAGAAATGTGAAACTTGATGCTTTTTATCTAAGGACAATGTGACAATCATTACTAATTCTGGCACTTTTTTTCCCTCTCAGGACTTAAAAATGTCTGAACACCTTGATTTAGAAGAATACTTTATGGAACCTTAAAATCAGCAGCATTCCTTGTAAAGGTGGCATTTTCTTTTGACTCTGAGCACCTGCAATAGTCAGACAGGGAAACCTGAAACTACATGGACAGAAGAAAAGCATTGGTGGAGATGGCCTCAACCCAGACTTGGGCCTAAGAATTATACATACATGTGTGTGTGTGTGTACACTCACATATATATATACACACACACACACAACTTGTGATGACACACAGTGATGTGCTGACATGAACACCAACATTTGACAGAAAAGGTAAGAATCTTAGCCTTGGGTAGAGTAGAGTTCCTGTGAGGCTCACTCTGGGCTTCTGTCCTTCCCTCTCCAAGCTCTTGACCTCTATGTGTGTCCCTGCTGCTTCGATCCCAACCGGAATGCCCTGGGATGGTGTGTTTTTGAATCAGGTCCCCAGGAATGCACAATGCACACTGGCTCATGCTTTGGTGCTAACTCTAAAGGAGGCTTTGTATCCCTCATTCTTCTTCAGAGCCCTGCCAGGGACTGAGCTCACACCCATCGTCACAGTGTTGCTTCTCCTCTGTGCTCATGGGAGTCCCTGCTGCTCTTTAGTTTTTATTTTTGTGAGGTGGTTTTGTTTTGTGTTTTGGTTTTGTTTTGAAAACCACCTCCTGATTGTGTCAGGTGTAAAAGGAACCTGACATCAGGCAGACCAGGTCACCCTGAAGCAGTTCAGTTAAACAACCCGACACTGCCATCTCCACGTAGGATCAAAACGTAGTCTCAAACATCCCAAATGCAGTCAGCGGCTGAAACAAGATGAAGTTTAGTTTTCTCCCACACATAAGTTTAGGATTTATCAGCTGGACCAGAGCTTGCCTGAGGCCTCAGCCGGGTAAGGCCCTGCGCATCTATGTTACTGCTCAGCTATGTATAGCTCCCATCCCCAAGGCCACCTCATGGTCTCAAATGGCTGCCCCAGCTCCTGTTGCCATGGTCACACTCCAGACAGGAAGAAGGAACAAAAGTGAGGATAAGGGTCATGCTCTTTTCTTTTAAAGATGCTTCCCAGAAATGGCATACACCATTTCTGCCTACATATCATAGATTAGAACTTTTTCATTGGGCCATGCCAGCTCAAGAGGGTGGAAAATACAGTCTTTTATTCTATGGATCCTATGCCTGGCTACAAAATGGGGTTTTTTATTACAATAGAAGAAGGAGGAATGGATACTTTTGAGAATCATCACCAGTCTGCCACATAGCCTCTGTTCCATTCCCCTAAACGCATGTATTTTTACATTACTACATTAAATTATTCTGTGCTCAAATCCATCCCAGAAGTTGCCGCCAGACTCTAAAACTTCAGATTAATTTGGATCAAAATCTCTTGAAACTTCCCTAAGGGGCAAGCTTTGCATTTTCTACCCAAAACCACCAGCCTTTCTTAATCATAGTACTAGCATCCTAGTTCCTAGCTCCTTGACTAACATAGCAGAAACTCACACACACACACACACACACACACGCACGCACACACACACATTCACACACACGCACGCACGCACGCGCACACACACACACGCACACACATTCCTGAATTCTTATTTTTCTATTTATCCAGAAAGAAATCATAACCATAGATGTTGTTTGTTGATAGAACCCCTGTGGCTTTCTTTTGCAACCAGAAGGTAGTAATTTTCCAATCTCTGTTTAAGAAGAGAGCAAGGGTCCTCCTCCCAAACAAGAATCACCAGAGCTATATGGCTTGACATCTTCAGGCTATCTAAAAACAGTGCCTTCTTAGTCTTTTTAAGGGAGAATGCTTTTTAACTACAAAAAGGTAACATTATAGATAGAAGATAGGGAAAAACTACATATTATGTATTATCTATAACCTCATTAGTCTCACACAGGCCTGGCTTTCATCGCAGCAATTGCCTTCCAGCCTTTTTTGAAAATGCACATAATTTTATAAAATATATACATACATCTTTTTGGATATTACTTCCTGACATTTTTTTATATTTCTACATTAGTTTTCAATAAGCCCATTATTTTATTAACTATGTAATGGAGTAGATATATCATCGTTTATGTAACAGTTCCCAGTTTGGGGCATGCAGGTTGCACCCAATTCTTTCCTTTCCCACAATAAACAATAGGACCTGTTATAAAGATTCATTCCATATTTAGAACAATGGGGAATCAGAATTTTACTTTTTTAATAGATATTTCTGAACTAGTTTGTTTTTATTACACAGACAACATATTCACATGTTTTTATTTTTTACTTTCCTTTTTCTTTTTAAAGAAGCTATCCAGAGAATAGGACATAAAATGATCTCTTTCCATGCCTGGTACTAGTCCCAACCCCCAGTGTTATGTATCTGTTATTATTCCTCTGATGATTTTCTATCATGACTTTAAACAATATTTATGTGGCTTTAAATATTGACATCTATGAGCTGGTGGCCCCTGAATTTATATTGTCCTCTTGAGTGAGGATTCTATGCACACTGAAGTCTAATGGAGTCATTTTTATTTGCTTTCTCTTGCTTTCTCCGCATGCCCCGGTTCATGCTCAGATCCCTCTGTCTCTTGTTTCTGATGCTATTAATATTCTGGACTCTATATTGTGTTTTTCTGAAATATCACTTCAAAGAAGTTTTTGAAATAAATATAAGGGGGGTAGTAAACTTTACAAGTGCTTTCAGGTTCAAAAAATGTCCCCGATCCCACTCACCCCCACACACACTTGATTGACTGTTGAGCATGGACGTGTAGAAATAAATTCCTTTTTGCTCAGAACTCTGAAGACAGCCTTGTAAAGAAAAGTGAAACATCCATGCTGAAAACTCGGCCACAGCAGCCTGATTCTTTTCCCTTGGGATCCAGGGCACTCACTTTACAGCAGTGTTTCTCAACCTCAGCACTATGGACATGCGGGGCACAGTAATTCTTAGTTATGCAGTTTGCCCTGTACATTGTAGAATGTTTAACAGCATTCCTGCCCTCAACCCACAGATGCAACTATAATTTAATAACTGTGATAAGAAAACCAGCCATGGTAGCTTTAGAGTACAGATGAGGGTTTAATGGGGCTGGTGGCAAGGAGGTAGGGAACTATAGGGTGACCTTCGAGCTGGGTCTGAAAGGAGTCAGCTAGAAGGACATTCGGGAGACCATGTTCCTGGCTGAGAGAACGTCAAGGCCTGACATCCAACATTACCTTTCAAGCAGAGCTGTATACGGGGACCTGAGGGAGAGAAGGCGATGAGGTGAGGCAAGAAACGAAGGGAGGGCCAATCCTAGGGAGGGGTGCTGTGTTCCAGAATAAGGAAATGGTCACCAGCACTCTTTGGTTGCAGGCGACAGCAAATGCATCACTCTCTCCTCTCCTCCTTTTCCCTTCCAGCCCTCCATCAATGGATTTCCTTGGTCTCAGTCATTCTCAGGTCATTGAGCCTCAAATGATGGATTATTAGAAATGACTGATTCCAGAGAGAAGTGGATGCCACTTTTCTCATAGCTCCCGCAAAGGTCCCAGGCAGCAGAGATGCAGTAACCTGCAGCTGGCCTGTGTCATGTGCCCACCCTGTAAGCCTGGAAGGGAGTCAGAGATGTTGACAGGCATAAAGCCAGTCCAATACATCCTCCATCAGGAACTACTGAAGGGTTTTAGAGGGATGGTCATTGGCAATAGTGTAGACCATGGATGGGAGGGAGGACAGCAGCTAGAAGGATGGGTTGAGAAGTCTTGTAAAGTCCAGGAACGAGCTGAGGAGGGCTGTGGGGCCAGAGGAGAAATGCCCCACTGAAGAGATGTGTAGGGAGAAGAATAAGCACAAGGTGAGGGCAGCTTGAGCATGGAGATGAAGAGGGGGTGTCTAGATTGACAAGCTGGTTTTGATTTGGGAGAGGGTGTCCCCTCACCAAGCTACTGCAGGCAGACCTTTTCTTGCTTTGCTCCCTGCAGCACTTAGGAGCTGAAATGCACCAGCAGCTGAGAGAAAACACTTCCGATAAAGCAAAGGAGTGAAAGGAGCCTCAACAGTGATGGTGGTTTTTATTCCCTTTCTTATGTGCCTCGCTTTTCTCATATAAATGTAATTTTTTTAACAAGAAAAGGGGGAAGAGCTCTGAATAATTGAATCAGTGTGTGTTAATTATGCATTAGTGAAGATTATGCCACAATTTGTTGCAGTCCTCACAATCAGTCTTCAAGCATAATGCAAGGATAGAATATAGTTTTTCATGATAACAAGAAAGAGAGTCCTCAGCACCACTCTTGCTAGAAATTTAATAAAAAGTAAAGTACTTGACAAACAGCCAGGCCTTGTTGCCAGTCACTGTGCCCACGCAGAGACCAGCTCCAGACTGGGCTAAGGAAGTGTCTGCGTGTGCTAGAGCTGGGTGCTTTAAACAACAGAAATGCCTTTACTCACGGGCCAGAAGTCCAAGATCAAGGTTCTGGACCATTTGGTTTCTGGTGAGAGCTCTCTTTCTGGGCTGTAGATGGCCACATTCTCACTCTGTCCTCACATGGCCTTTCATTGGTGTGCCTGTGGGGGTGGGGGAGAGCGAGCTTTGGTCTCTTTTCCTCTTTTAAAGTTGTATTGAATTAGAGCCCCAACCTATAACCTCACTTAACCTTTATTATCTCCTTATTGGCCCGATCTCCAAGTATAGTCACATTGGGGGTTAGGGCTCCTATATATTAATTTGGGGATGGAAGAAGAGACACAATTTAGTCTATGGCAGGATGCCTGCTACATGCAAGTAGTTTTCACTAGGGGCTACCTCATTTCTAGAATTTCTGAAATTACTTCAGCTTAAATAGAAGTGACAGCTAGACTGGCTAAGACTAACATGATAGTATTATGCTTTTTCATCCTATTACAAGGTTCTTTTGGTATTTCTTGTCCAGCCTCAGAGACAGAAAGAGTAGAAGTAGCCAGTATTTCCTCAGAAGTGCCCCCCCCCCCAAGATCCAGATCCAGAGCTTGAATGTTTATAATATGGGAGGTGAAAATGAGGCCATAGTGGGCCAGACAACACCTGCAAGCTTGCAAAGGCCTGCAATTGAGAGCTGGAGGTTTCTCTGGGAACACATTCTGTAGCCTCTCTGCATCTCAGGTCCTTCATCTGTAAAATGAGGCTAATGGTACCCTTGTCACAGGGTGGTCATGCACATTAGATGGTACATGTGATCTTGCTGGCCTTTGAGAATTCAGTGCTTTGTGTTTTCTATTTTTGGCACAATAGGGACTATATTTCAAGGGCTTCTACTCTCTCTGCCAAAAAAAAAATAAACGTTGATCCACAGGACAGAGACCCAATATAGAGATTCTGCCAGTTGCTAATTTTACCTTTTCTAACTATATCTTCAAGAGCCTGGGATGTAGAAAGAATCTATCAGATAGATTGTGTGATGGAAATAGACCAAAATATGATCTTGTACCAAAACACCATTTTCCACTAGTCTCACCTTCTGGCTGGTAGACCGCAGTGGCCTTCTAAGACCACTAATCACTAAATAGCTGGGTATTTCCATCCTCCAATTCACAGTTGCCCTGGTGAGTGTGCACAGTCCCTTAGAGAAGACAAAGGAGATTTAAAGAACACTTTGTGATTTTATCATTAGGTCCTTCCTCAGGTTATATCACACCCCTTCAGCCAGGGACAAATCTGTGAAGTATCTTAGCCAGGGTAATTAGGTGAGGCACCTTGACCTCCTATCATGATCTTTCCAGCCAGCCTTCCGTTTGTGAGGTAGAGTTTTTTCAGCTGCATGATTTAAGGAATGATTTAGTGGACTGCCTGTCTACTTTAGTTCTAGGGACATTGCGACCAATCAGCCACTAACAAAGGTCCCTGAAGTTTGAACCATTCTGATATGCCATCTGGCCATTTGCCCAAGGCAGAAACCATGCCAACCTTGTTCCTGGCAGATAAGTGCTGCTATTGGGCCTTCCTCACTAGGGAGAAAAGTGAGAGAAGCAGGCTAGAGCAGGGGAAGAAAGCTAAGCAAGGAGGTCTTGGCTGAGCACTAGTTTCAGCCTGGTCCCCAGGGATTGCTGAAGCATGACTTGTATCACAGAGTTGGCACCACCTGAGGCAAAGACAGGCCTTGGATACCTTACATCAGCCAGTCTTTGGCTCTGGCTATGTAGGAGCGCATGGAGGTGGTATAATCTCCCAGGTGCATGGCTTCTGTTTAGTGGAAGGGAATTCTGTCCAGAAGGCAGTGGCCAGTGCTCAGAGTGGCTGGATGATAGATGGTCCCGCCTTATAGAAGGGAGCTGAGCACAGAACCCACAATATCCACCATGCAGACATTTGCTGCCCTGTGTGTTCCTCAATACTATGCTGAAGGAGGTGCCCTCTGGAATCTTTTAGGGGACAGTAGGAACAAATGAACCAGTAGCACACGATAAAGTTACTCCAGCGTTTCTTCCTATATCTTTAAGTGTTTGGAACCCTTCTTCTATACATCAAGGAATTTATGGCATCTCACCTTTGCTTACTATAGACCTTCATCACTCCACCCAATGCAGAGAAGGGGAGGGAATGTTCCAAATAGAGGAAACAATGACTGTTCAAAGACTCAGACCCAACATAGAGCTCAGTGAGTTCAAGGACCTGGTAGAAGATCGGTATGACCAGTTTGAAGTGAGGGAGAAATGGCCAATGATAGACCACAGCAGTAAGTGGAAGCCATGTGGCATGGGGGTGGGGCATAGTAAAGGAGCTGGACTTTATAGAGCAGCAGTGGGGGTCGTTGCAGGGTTCTGATGATGAAAACAGCATAGTCACGCTACAGCTTCAGAAAATTTCACTCCGTGTGTCAAGATTGGGAGCAGATTGAAGGAGAGCGAGAATGACCAGGGGCAGCCAGTTTGGAGGTTGTTTTGGTTGCCCACACAGCAGAGGGTAGGCTAGCGGACTTAGGAGAGAGCGGAGGCCATGGAGAGAAGGATTACAGCCAAGAGATTGATAGGACGGTGTTTTTCATATCCCAGGTCTTGCCTGATTAATGGATATAAATTTAATTAGTGAGTCATGACTAGAATTGTTTTAATGAAATAGACCTGAGTAACAAAAACCAGATGACTTTGCATTTAGGAAGGGTAAGTATTGTTTCCTGAAATGGTTGTTTCAGTGTGTGTATATGCACATGTTTTGTGGCAGACTGAGCTGCCACACAGAATGTACTTCTTGTGGGTCACAGGAAGGGTTTGAAACAAACAGTGCAGCAGTGAGACCTACTGAATTTGATGACTGGTGAGATGAGGGACTAAGAGAGGGGCAGTAGCTGGGAGTGGCTCCCAGTTTTCAGGCCACTGCAGCTGGAGGGTCGAAGTCTCTGAGGTAGAACAGACACTACTGGATGAGAACATGGGATAAATGATGTTTTATTTTTTAATCGGCTTAGGTGGAGGTTAGAAACCTGCATGGGATGGAGGGTCCTTTGGATGCACAGTGCTCTCAGGATCCCAAGAGGCATGTTGGCAGGGGTGAGATGGCTCCTCTGCAGCATTTCCTGCCCTTGAGAAAAGGTTTCAGCCGCTCCTAGCTCCCTCAAGCAAGACGTCAGACCCAGAACTTGACCCTGGTCCAGTGCTGACCAGCCCACATGCCCATTAATGACGCTGCAAGGGGGGCTGTTGGCGAGTCAGTGTCAGATCTGGACCTCATAACTCACAGCCTGCCCCTGGGTGACAGACGGCCTCTGTGCATCCTGCCATTGCTCTGCGCCCTGGCCAAAGGGTAAAGCCACGGTGGCCGCAACATTCACATCGGGTGCCAACGCACGTCCACAAGGTGTGGCCGAGCCCCGGGGCTGTGCTGGGACCCATCTGTGTGGCAGTACACGGCTCAATTCCTCCTTCTCTCACCCCTTTGTAAATTGCCTTTGTCAGCTTCTCCTAGCGGGAGCTACTCTCTTCATCAATCAGAAACAATGGGCTGTTGGAATGAAAAATTCCTCTTCCCAGCCAGCTGAAGAAAAGGGTTTCAGACCTGAGTGTTTCCTCTTTGCTCTGGGCAGCCACCAATAGACTCCCACACTGAACGCTGAGCTGCCAGCCCTTCACCCTCAACCCCCCTCCCACATACACTGGCCCTGCCTGAGGCCGGCTGGGGCCAAGTACTAGTCTCCCTCCTGATAGTTCTAGTGCCTGAGCAGAAATCAGACTTGGTTCCTTGATTGTAGAGGACAGAGCCATGCAACTTCTAGTCATAATAAAGACAGTATCTACTTATATGTGTTTAGCACTTCATGTACCCATTAAATCTTCCAGTTATTCCTTTATGAAACATGCTGAGCATCCACTTTCTGGAGGCAGATGTTCAAGCCAGTCTCACGTGGGTTCTCTTGGAGAGGATACAGCATACGGTTAGGACGGGTGCCTCTGGGGCCCGGATGCCCAGGATTCAGTTCTGCTCCGCTACACACAGCTGTGGGCAAGTGAGTCACTAAGCCTGTTATTTCTCCTGTAAAACAAGGATTATTTGGGTACCTCCCCCACAGGAGTCGTCTGAGGATTAAATGAAGCAATAGATGTCACGTGTTTAGAACAGTGCCTGGGACATGATAAGTGCTATGTGACTCCTAGTGTTTATTATCATCATCATTAACAGCAGCAGCATCATTATGTTCATCAATATTTGATTAAACCTGTGAGAGAGGAAGCTTAAGCATTATTATGCCCATTTTATAGATGGAGGAATTGAGCCTCAAAGCCTCAAAGATGTTACGTGACTAACACACGTCAGCAAGCATCTCCCACCTCCAAGCCTAATGCTCTTTCCATCTAAGTTATGTAGTTCTACAGAATTAAGAAGGCTCTTTTACCTGCATTATAAAATTATAAGAAAGTACCCAGAGCTTACCGCTCAATATAGTTTGACCAGCCTCCTCTATGGACAATCTCCTCCTTGCAGGCAAAATAAAGTATCCTCCACCCCAAATGAAAACTCCCCAGGGGGTGTCTTCAAGGACACGGCTTGAAGGGTCCCTGCCCTGAGACCCACCACTCAGATATTCCTGCAGGCTCTCCTAGGCCTCCTGTGAACAAATGTGCCCTGGAAAATGTAGGCTCACTGACTCTCCCAGGTTATAGGTGATGCCCAAAGCCACAGGTGTTACCATCAGTCCTTGTGTTTCTAAAGCGTGAACTTGTGGCTGACCACTAGCACTGCTGAAGGGGATGCTGCCAGGCAGGACCCCTGCTCCACAGCCAGGATCCAGGCGGCCTGGATTCTGCCTTCCGTTCTACTGGTGGGTAGGAGTGCAGTGTGGAACCAGCTGGGTCATTTGAACAGCGGAAACTGTTGAGCTATGTTCACACTGACATGAGGCTCCCAGGCCTCCTCCTTCCTCCAGGGGATTTGCCGCCAGCTCCTGTTTCCCCGAACTTTGCCTTGTCTTGACAGCAGCCCAGCCCTGCCCCACAGAATCTTCACTAGGCCTCTTGCTGCATATCCAGTGGCCAAAACCAGCTTTCCAAGGGCTCTCTCGGGTCAGCACTTGGTCCTCAGCCCTGACCTGATGAGCTGCTGGGACCCCCTCCCTACTGTAGTCCTGGGCCCAGTGGGCTTCCTCATGCCTCCAGGAAGCATTAGCCTTTCTCCAAGGGTCCTTCTGCCTAACACTGAGTGTGATGGCTGAAAGAGCTGGTGTCTGTCTGTGGCTTCCCAGCGCTGCTGTCTGCCATATCCATTTCCCTTTATGCAGCATCCCCTGAGTGACAGAGCTAATCAATCTCACTAGCCCACTTCACAGGCATTCATGCACTTGACTGCCTTCCAACAACAGCTAGCAGAAATACATGCATCTCTTATTATGAGGCGGAGAAATGCTTATATAAACATAAAGCCCCAAATTTTAACCTCGGAGAGGTTCAACAAAAGCACTTGTGTCTTAACATGCGCACCTTCCTGCCTCCACATACTTCTTCCTCTGAAATTCTATGTCTCATATGTGAGAATCCTGAATCTGCAAATGGCAAAACAGCAACAACTCAAACAAGGAAAAGCATTGCCACTGATGGAACATGCTCATTAAACATGCTTGTCGCTGTGTGCTGTGAAGGCTAAACCCACACAGAGCAGAGATTCCTTCATGAAACACTAAAACCACTTAGACAAGGCCAGGAGCTAATGGCCAGGCTCCCCAACGTCAGTGGAAGTGCCCCAGAGAGCGTTATCTTATTGTCGAAGACAAGGAAGTTGGAGGGTGTCGACAAGACAGTCCTGTTTGTGATGTGGCCGCTTAGTCCTTCTATGGCTACATTCCTCTCTGGAACTTCGGTGGTGAATTTGGTAGTGGTTGCAATAAGCAGAGGCAGGGACATGGATGCTGTTGCCTGTGCTCATAGAGAAATGTGTCCACAAGCCCAGCTGCGCAACCACACACTCTAGAGGAGCCACAAATGTGGCAAATGCCTGAGGATGATGCCCCAAGTGCCGGCCAATCACTGCATACCTCGGGTCACTAAAGACTTCAGACTAACAGTGGTGTGGGGAGAGGAAATGATAGCTCTGGGCTCAGTTCTCATGAATACTGAGAACGTTTTGGTTCAGGATTTTCATAGGTTCTCTTTCTTCTCCTGCCCTCTCTTCCAGATGCATTCAGCTAAAGAGGTCCTTCACTGAACCAGGCATTATACTTGCAGTTATGTTTTGTTGTGGTTAGCATTAAGCTCACTAAGAAACAACATAGTTAAGTTCCTCGAGATTAATTAATTTATTTATATTTACTTTATTTTATTTTGCCATCTGCACCCCAGATTTATTAGAATAATATCTTATCATTTTATGTTGTATTGACCTTGGAGCTGCCTCTGTCGTCTGAACCTAGTCAAGCTGATACTCATGTAACTGTGATGAGCTAGAGGTCACAGGACACTGAGAGACAGATACAAAGAGCTTTCCACACTCTTCATTCCTTGGCCAATGCCATGGAATGTCTCATAGTGCATCCACACTGCTCCCATTCTCTGCCCAGAGTGGGAGTCTCCACCCGTCTACTCAGAGCTGGGCCCAGGGCCACTGCTGCTGCTTCTGCAGTGGGAGGGGCAGACCCAGAGGGGTTGTCCACATCTTCAGCTGGCTCGCTGTAGGTCTGAGGGGCTCTATTGTAAGGCAAGAAGTGAAGGAACCCAGACACCATTTCTTGGTTTTCTCAGGTCACAAATTGTGGTCCTGAGTCAGTATGGAGTCTCAACTCTAATCCTCTTGGGACAAATGAGGGCAGGTTTTCCCAGTTCTTTAATAGCAACATAAAAATTAAGTATTTATATCTTTAGGTTGTGGGGAGAAACCAGAAAAAAAAATTAAGTATATATTTTGAACAATGCATTGGCTTGGGGGTACCAGCCTTAAACACAGTTGAAAACCCATATGTAACTTTTGACTGCCCCAAAACTTAACTACTAATAGCCTACTGTTGACCAGAAACCTTGCTGATAACATAAACAGTCAATTAACACATATTTTGTATTTTATATGTATTATATACTGCACTCCTACGATAAAGTAAGCTAGAAAAAAGAGAATGTTATTAAGAAAATCATAGGGAAGAGAAAATAAATTTACAGTACTGTAAATACATATTTTAAAAATCCACATATAAGTGGACCCACAAGTTCAAACATTTTGTTCACAGGTCAACTGTACCATGATTTCTAACCCAGGGGCATAAGAAGGGAATTTGCAGAGATTACCTGCTCTCTACACAGTCTATGGAGAGGTGCCCTCCCATCAGAGAAGAGGGCACATGAGCATATTTTATCTCAAGAAGATAGAATTCCCAATATATTAATCCTATTTGCTTCCCAGGGGCAGTGTCCTGGGGTTCCATGTGGAGGGACTGTTCTGGGAGCCCCCTGGGCTAAGAAATAGTAGAGTAAGGGTTTCTTCATCAGAAAGGTTTCTCTTTCTTGGCACATTTGCCTCCAGCAGAAATTGTTTCAGAGAAAAATGTGGAGCCACAAGTCTAACGCTGTAGGTTCAGTATCAAACTGTGTTGAATGGTACTTTGTGACGTTCAAGGGGTAGAGATACTTTTGCTTGAGCCAAAAATTCTGCTGCTTTCCCATTACCAGGTTTCCCCAAACTGCAAAAGCTCCTGATTTATAAACACTTTTTCCACAGCCCCTCTCCAGGCTATTTTGGCCCCCTTACTGAAAAACGGAAGCAACATTACATTTAAAAACCAACCATTAGTTTATTGATGCTGATAAGGTCTGTTAATCAAGCCAGACTTTTCCTCTTTGTGATCAATACAGATCTGGTTTGTCCTGCTAATAGACAGCTACCCAATTACCTGCTTCCTAATTGCAGCCTCCACATCCTTTACAAATCTGGCTTGTTTCATTAATCAGGTAACAGCTAAATTGCCACCCAGTTTCTTGCAGAACAGATTTAATCTGGCCTGCTTTTGATTAAAATCCCTCACCGAAACCAGTGCTAGATGTATTTTAACACTCTTTACAGAGCATTCAGGAGTTATCACAGCACAACATGTAACAGTGGCTAGCCTGGGGGAAACTGAAGGTCCTTGGAAATTTCCCAGTGTGCAATGGGACAAGCATATCCTAGAAACACCGAATTCCGGCTTCTCACCTCCTTGTGATAAATATCTAGAAGTGGCATTCCTGAGCCAGAGAGGTAGTTTCTTAGCACATCTAATGATTCGTTGGTTGCAGAACCAATAAAGATCAGGATATATATGTCACCAAAATATAGCTATGGGAAAATACGATGTTTCCTTTGTAAATCAATTTAACAAAAGATAATTTCCTGAAAATCACAGAGTGATATAATAATAATCTTACAGAAATCTTAAAACAACTCCTATGTCCTCAAGCACATAAGTTGTTAAAAATTTACTTAACAAGTCTCTAATACTGTGGAAAAAATTTAATTAAAATGGAACCGTAGCCTGCAACTCACTCATAGAGAATAACCACCTACCCTGTCCTTAGGGATTAAATAATAATGCTAAAGTCTTTCTAATTACCAAGGGGGGAAAAAAATCTCTTATCTATGTCATTATTTTTCACCTCAGCCTTGCAAATTAAATCATTTGCAGTAACAATTCTGAAATTGTAAGTAAAAAAGCAAAATACCCAATATTTTATAATGTGTAAGTGATGTGTGATGTAAATATAAATTATGTATAACTGAATTACATTATATTTGCAACAGAGGACCAATGAACATGTCCAGTGTAATGGAAATAAGAAACAAGGCAACTCAACCGAAGAGGCCTCGGAGACCGTGGTGAAACTACTGTCAGAATTTCTGTCTCAACCCCATCTAAACCATCCAGGCTTTTGTACAAAGGGAGCTGAAACCCAAACTGTGCTCAAAATCACCTGAGAGGAAGATACAGCCTGGTGTTTTAAAATAATACTTTATCGTCTTGTTCAAATATTAGAGTTGGATTCATATGAAAGACCTTAACTTCCTTATCTGAAACAGCAACAACAACAACAATAATAATAATATAAACAAAACCTTAATAAAGGGTTATGTACCCAAAAAACTGGGTGACAATTTCATTTCTGTAAAAGTCACTATTACACGACAAAGTGAAAACAAATATAAAGGTAACAGATAAAAAGGAACACATGGAAACATGAACGTTTGGAATTTCTACATTTTACCTTTCTAAATTGGTTCTACTGCTCTGAGAAAAACTATTCCAAAATGACTGACATAGTACCTGGAGCTTCACAAAACAGAAACAGAAATAAGGAATCTTCAGATTGCTGGGGGACCACACTTCTCTGACTACTTCCAATACTGGAAACGTGCCCTACATTTGCTGTGTTAAGCAAGACTCAGCTTGTCATTTCACAGGGCACTGTGAAGTATATTCTTGGATGGAACTGTGTTAAATAGAACTTCTCTAGGCATTTCCAAGACACCTTCCTTCTCCTTTCCTCTCTTGGCCACCCACCATCGCCTTTCCTCCGGTTCCATCTTCTCTGGAAGAAAGGACCAGATGAAGGTTTAGAGCCCTATAGCCAAGCACCTCAGCTTTTCTCAGGGCACAAATTGGCAGGTTCTCCCATTTTGACTTGGTTTTAGCTATTGCTATCAGAGGGAGCCAATAGCTTTCATCCTTCCTTCTTAGGAAATGTCAGAAACGGTCTCTGATTTGAAATCCTAGGTTGCACTATCTTTCTAGCTGGGAGCAGAATTATTAAGTACTTGCCTAGATTGTCCCCAGACCCCCAGTTTGGCAACTAACCTGGGGGCCCTTAAGTGGAAAGAACACTGTAGAGATAACGCTGAGAAAAAATTATTGAATTGCTTCTTGTTAATGAGGAATTGGAGCCAACTTCCCTTCAGTTTGCCATGGCACATAGTAGGTACCTGGGCTGGCACTCAGTAAGTTCTCAAAGATTATTGCCAAATAATTCTACTAGGCAGAAGAGTTGGGGTTTTCTTGCCACTTGTGACAAGAATCCCTCAGTGTTAGGCCATGGTACCTAGCCTTGGTTAGTCTACCCAGTAACACTTGGAACAGATAGTCCACTACAGATATTGCTTTATCCTTACAATGACCTATAATATAGGTACTCGTGAAGTGTCACCTTGGCTAGGCTACAATCATCTGTTATACAATCAAATGCTAATCTAGGTATTACTAGGAACACCTTTTGTATATTTGATTAAAATTTATAATCACGTAAATATCTTAAATAATCTGGATGGGTTTAAAAGTAAAGGCTTCTGTGAATGTGTGTGTGTGTGTGTGTATGTTTAGGGATGGGAAAGAAATTCCCTAGCCTTGCACCATGGCCTATGGATTTTAGAATCGCTTAGCCAGCCCCCACAATTGTGTAAGTCAATTTGATGTAATAAATATATATCCTACTGGTTCTGTTTCTCTAGTTGAACCCTGACTATCGTTAGCATGTCCATTTTACAGACAGGGAAACTGAGGAAGTGGAGAGATTAATTAATTTGTCTAAGGTCTCACAGTTATATAGTAGACTCAGGATTCAAAGCTAAGAATTCTGATTCCAAATGCTGAGTCTTTCCCACTGCTACCTTTCCAGGCCACAAAGTAAACATAACTTTTTTTTTTTTTTTTGCTCCTAACCCAGTAATTATTTTTTTCACACAAAAAAGGAGTGTATTAGTTATACATTGGTAACAGTAAATTGCCAATGATTTGGAGCTGTTTTGTTAAATTTTTTCTAAAAATAAACATTAGCCACTTTGTCTTCATCTGCTGGTGAGTTCATATTTGTGATATCTAGTAGTCTATAAACGATTACTAGCAGAAATATCACTGGGTTGTCTTTCATTCAATTTATTTTAAAATAAGAACAGTTTTGCTAGTTATAAAGCTTGTGATTATTACAAGTTTGGTACTTTGACCATATATATATATCAAATCTAAAAATCAAACACAGAACTATTATCCGTACCTGGGAAGAAAATTCACATAATTATGAATTAGGATTTCCTTATATTTCTTTTGTCCATGTCAATCATTTGTTAAACTTAAGTAACACATAAACATAAATAATAAAATATCTTTAGCTTCCTAAATACATATTGAAATTGTACAATTTGTGTTCAAAATAAGGAATCATGCCCAGTTAATACATTCAAGAAGGTCAAGCATACAAATAATTAACGTAGGCTGCATTAAAGAAGTGAAAATGATGTGAATTTAGCCAGCTCTCATTTCCTGACAATGCTCATTGCCTTTTCTATGTGGATGTTTCCAAAAAAATTCGAAGTAGAGGAATGACCAGAGTTTAGGCGATCGTTAAAGCTCTTGCACCCTTTGTATAAAAGGGTGAAGATCTGAAGTACTTCGTTGGTGGCTGGATTTGAAAAAAAGCTCTTTCTGAGGGTGACACTTCTGATAGCGCAGCCCTTGCCTGTGGTGGGGGATGGGTGGGATCGCCCTTTGGGGGAGGAGGGACCCAGGCGAGGGCTGCCTCTGCTTTCTCTTTGCCTCCATCCAGCTCATCCCCATAGGCAGGCGTGGCGGGTGCCTCCTCCGTCCCTGTGCACCTGAGAGCAAGGGCGTTGGGCTTTCTTCAGTGCCCCTGCATCTCGGGAGGGTCACGGTGAACTGGCCTCTGACTCTGGTCTATAAAATTCAACGGCAACGCTGACTGCATGGCGCGTGGGAGGAGGGGTGAGCAGCAGCTGCAGAGGAAAGGCCTGAACTCCCAGGGCTTGTGAGGGCAGCAGCCACGTGTCCCGGGGCCAGCGGTGCGTCATGGAGCAGAGGCAGCTCAGGCCGTGTTTCTGAGGGCCTCCTGCAGGCACAAAGCCCAGTTCCGGGGTGTAAAGAAGCTACAGGTGAGCCACAAAAGTTCAAGACACATCATGAGAGTGACTCACCCACATCAAGAGGACTTGAAGGGACAGTTCCCAGCAAAGGCGTTGGAGAGGGAGGATCTCTAGCCCCTTGACAGAGAGTCAGCAATAATATATGCTGGACTTGGTAATAGAAGGTGACACTCATAACAGTGTCACACGGATAGGAACTTTCCTCACCTGTGAAGGGAGGTGGATAGAAGGGCTCCAAGGAAAGAGAGGAGCCAGCCATGAACCCCGTCTGCTTCTTATTTGGAGCCAGCCTGAGTTTTGTGGGGGAGACGCCTCATTTTAAATAAAGTTCATAGTTTTGATTATTATAAGGATTGAGCTTATCATTTCTAACTAAATATAGAATATGCTGAAATTTAGAGCAACTGGAGGATTTTTATGGCATAAGAGTGACCAGGAAATTCATGCGATGACCAGCTTTTCCTCCAGGGAAGGAATTGGTCCTACCAAATAAATTTCAATAAAAACAAACCAAAAAAAGTCTTAAAAAGAAAATACAATGAGATACTTGTATGAGGCCAGTCTGTTCTGCGTACCATTGACATGAGTTGTAACGTTTCCATCAAGTGTAGCATCCTTGGTGCCCTAGAACTGGGTGCCTCCTTCTCCAGAGAACAGCATTGTTTTATCCTCTCGGGGGACAGGGGCAGGGTTTGCAGTCATAGGTGTTTGCACTGCGCACACTGATTATCTGTTTCTTTGAAGTTACTTGTCATCTTGTCAGTGACTATTGATTGTCAATATGAAAAGTGAAAAATGCAAGCAAACAGCTTTTTATTTATCCTATTTCCAACAAACCATTAGTCTTCACAAATTCTTTAGTTGTCATACTGCTCAACCATTGCTACATTTTAAGCTTCTTAGTTTAAAATATTTTAGTTCCCCAACTCTGAAGTCAGTACTTCTCCACTCTTCAAGAACTAGTACCACATTGGGTCCTAACATATGTTGCTTTTACTCTGTTCCACGAGGAGATAAGAGATTGGGAGAATGTTTTTCTTTTTATCAACACACACAGGCACACACATATTCAGAGGGAGAATTTTATGGACTGTACTCAAACAAAAAGGACTATAAAAGAAGAATGCTACTTCTTAAAGCTGTAACCACAAATAAAATTTACTTGTGGACCTATCTCAGATGTTGGGGTCTCATCTCCCTCAAAATTCATTTTTCCTTTTCCCTCTCCCTCCCTTTCTTTTTCCTCTCTTTTAAAAGCAGAGCTCTGTTGTAATCTCTTTTCCTTTGCTCTGCGGCAAGAGCACTTTTGCCAAACTCCTGTGTCAATATACCTCCTTTGTTAATAAAAGACTCACAGAATCACTTGCTCACAAGAAAGCACTCTTCTTTCTAATTCATAAAAGAGGTAATTGTCAAACATGTAAACACAGCAAACTGGGCAGAGCAACAGGTGATCTTGGGTTGTCAGTGTGCACCATTTTAAACATCTTGGCTCCCTCGCCTTCATGAAAGACAAGAAAGAAGGAAAGAAAGAAGGAAAGAAAGAAGGAAAGAAAGAAAGAAAGAAAGAAAGAAAGAAAGAAAGAAGGAAGGAAGGAAGGAAGGAAGGAAGGAAGGAAGGAAGGAAGGAAGGAAGGAAGGAAAGAAAGAAAGAGAAAAGAAAGAAAAGAAAGAAGGAAAGAAGAG
Organism: Furipterus horrens; assembly: GCF_987537825.1. Classification (NCBI taxonomy): domain Eukaryota; kingdom Metazoa; phylum Chordata; class Mammalia; order Chiroptera; family Furipteridae; genus Furipterus; species Furipterus horrens. The sequence goes on from NW_028327175.1 coordinate 75,225,569, forward strand.
CAAAACATATCCCAAATCCCATAGAAAGCAAAATAGATTTCCATTAGCTCACGCAGCAAAAGAAAACAATTGTGTAGGGTTATATATTTGGAAAAGTCACTTACAAATATAACCAGCAAAACTGAATTGAGGCTAAATGCATAAGGTACAGCATCTAACTGAAGAGTTACAGCACATGAAAAACATGTATTTGTTAGATTACAGTTACAGTCCCTGCTTGTTGCAGGAAGATAACACAAAGGTACGGATAAGAAATGCATCGCCCAGGGCCACAAACTATGTGTTTACTCCAATCATCCTTTTAGAATTCCACTAAATTCTCCAAAATTGCCTTCTTTTTGAGAAAATTGTGTTGCTGTTTACACAGGCTCCCTTCTCCTCTTGACATTTCCCTGTTGGCAATCACTGTCATCGAACGTGACATTTTCCCCCTCAATTCAAGTTCGGGTCAGAGGCAGGAGAGAAATAAATGCCCTTCATTCAAGACAAGTTTCTGACCGACGATGGTGGCTGATGGCAACCCGAGAATACCTGTGACCCCACTTTTGATCAGAGAACACCGTTTTCATTTATTTCTAGTTTTCCCAGGTTTTTCAGCCCATGACTGCAATGACCTTGAGTCGGTGGAAATCGCTACCAAGAAACCAAAACAGGCTGATCCTCATTTTGTTCACGGCCAACCTTGAAAGAACCTCATCGGATGTCATCTGGTGCAAGAGAGGACGCAGAGGCTCCAGGGTTAAGGGACAGGGGAGCCTAGCGTGGGCAGTGCTGGAGTCAGAACGCAGGCTGCAAGTTCCCTCTGCCCCCACCCCCACCCCACCCCAGGCCCACGCAGTTCAATCCTCAGAGGTTTCCTGGATATACCGCAGCCTCGGGAATCTTGTGGACAGTGGACACACTCCTCTTATTTCTGTTAACGTGGGGCATTGTCTGGGAAGGTGAGAGGAGGATGCCTTTGAGGGTCCCAATCAGTGCTTCGCAACAGCCTAAAAAGGGGGCCTTCCCTTTTCCTCTTCTCTCTCATTCCCAGTGGAGGGAGGACCTGGCCCAGCAACTTTCCTCTTCAGGCCAAGACCTGCTACTGTCTGGCTAGCTACTCATCCCCACCCTCTCCTCACATCTCCTATTAAGGCAAGTTGATGGAGGTGTAATTTCCACACAGCAAACTTAACTTCTTTTCAATGCACATGTTGATAAATTTTGAGCAATGTATACAAATGAACAACCACCACAAAGATCAGAATGTATTAATAGAGCATTTTCATCACCCCATAAATGACTTTCTGCCGCTTATAGGCAACTCCACCTGTACTCCAGCCTGACAAACTCTAATCTGATCTGTTTCTATAATTATGCCTCTTTCAGAATGTCATATAAATAGAATGGTACAATGAATAGCATTTAGTATCTGACATCTTTCACTTAACAGAATGTTCTGATGAATGTGCCCTGATGGGTGTGGCTTAGTCAGTTGGATGTTATCCTGAGAAGCAAAGGGTACCAGGTTTGATTCCTGGTCAGGGCACATATCTGGGTTGCAGGTTTGTCCCCTGTCGGGGTGCATGCGAGAGGCAACTGATCAATGTTTCTCTCTCGCAGCGATGTTTCTCTCCTTCTCTTTCTGCCTCCCTTCCCCTCTCTAAATCTAGAAAAGAAAAGAAAAGAGTCATCATGTCAGTATAACATTGAAAGTTGTGTGGAGGCTAAGATTCCATTATTTTATTTGTTTTATTGTATGTCTCTTTCAGTGTTTCCCTCTAAAAAACTCAACAGTTGAGGCAGTTCCCTTGGGGTCTGCTATAGTCTGAATGTTGGTGTCCCCCCCACCCCCAGTGTATTAGGAGGCGGTATTAAGAGGGACTAGTGCTTTATAAGAGAGACACCACAGAGCTCCCCAGCCTGTTCAACCCTGTGAAGACACAGCAAGAAGCTGGCGGTCTGCTCCTTGGAGGAGAACCTTCACCAGAACCTCACTGTGCTGGCACCATGATGTTGCACTCCCAGCCTCCAGAACTGTGACAAATAAATCTTTGCTGTTTAAAAGCCATCCAGTCTATGGTAATTTAATTATAGCAGCCTTTCTCTCCACCCGGGGACCTGGTTCCCCATCATTGGGTGACCCGTGACACAGATGTAGTCTTTGTCCACACCCCCAGCAGCCCCTCTGCACACCAAAGGCTGCCTGACTGCCGGACCGCCACTGTCTGCTGAGTGCTTTCTTTCCCTTGTTGTGGGGGCTTGTTCACCAGGAAGCCAGGAGGGCCGGTGGGTTCATGCTCATGGAAGCAGCTTCAGCCAACCAAAGAGTGGGCAGTGGTGGATAAATATCCCTGCGCCCTTGCCACCTCTCCAAGGGTTGGATAACTGAGGTGTGCTCTACGCTGTCTCCCATGACCCACAGCAGGACTGTGCCCCAGCTCCCCACAGTGGTGACAGGCCTGCTGAACACCCCTCCCTGGCTTTCTTCTCCTCCCTATTTCACTTCCCCACTTCCCTACAGGGCTTTCTAGGGTTAGCCTCCACATACCCACTCATCTCTGGGTCAGCTTTTGGAAGAACTCAAATCAAGACAATTTGCTTTGCATTCCTTTGGACATCCTTTCTTATATGTCTAACACACCAGCACAATCCCTTTCAGAGGAAGCCCTGGTCAATGCCAACACAGGCAGAAGGGCTGAATTTAGTGGTCTGGGAGTAAGGTTTTCTGAGCAGGCCATTCAGAGCGCTCTGCGCTGCCTCTCACCCAGCATGCTTCCAACAGATTCTAGGTCCAGTCGCTCCTGAAATTCAGACCTGCATATAGTAGCCTATGGGTCTGGCTTGATGAGCTTCACTCAAAGCCTGACAGCTTCCAATTCTCTGACATAACTGGCTGCAGATACACCACATTTAGATAAAACCATCAATGACCTTCACCAAACTGAAAAGCAAAGAGATTATTTATATACACAAGATTCGCCCAAGTACTTTCCTAACCTAAATAGTCAGAAATATTTTATCTAACAGACTGGCAGAATGCTTTAAGAAAATGAGAAAAGAGGTCTGCAATAGGGGTCAAACCTACTCTGAATTATCAACTTTATGAGCCCAGTCTACTTTTAATAAATACAGTAAAGTGTCCTCCTTTACTGGTCTATCTCTCATTAGAATCCATAAAGCAACATGACCCAGTTTTGACATTAATTGTAGATATAAAAACATGGTGTTCTGAAAAGAATTATAAATGCTTCACTGAGCTTTAGTAGGAAAGCCTTCTCTTGAAAAATGGAAATCAATGTCTAGTGTAACATGTAGCACTTTAAGAAATAAGGCAGATTCTTTACAAGCAACATGATCTCACTTGAAACAATAGGGTTGAGTGCATTCAATCCAGCCATTATAGCTGAAGCATGTTCTTTTTTTTTTTTCCTCCAAGAAGCTATATTGTTTCCCTTTGGTCCCATGTGTGGCAGAGGGCTCCAGCGTGGTTAAAAGGATGCCTAGTGGTTTCAGGGAGAGGCTCGGGGAAAAGCCAGACACCAGTGGAGGGCTCCAAAGGCTCCTAGTCCTGCTCGAGGGTGAGCCTTTCAAAGAGATACTTGCCCAGCCCAGCCTGCAGGTCAACCAGCTTGTGAAAGTTAGTAAGGTGGTTGCCCATCTTCGTGATGAGTTTCAATTCACCTCCTCATCCAGGAAGTGGTTCTCCAGGAAGCCACAGAGATGAGGGTCTGTGTGGGTAGAACCCAGGGCATGCAGATCCAAAAAGGCCTGGTTCAGGTTGTTCTCCAAGGCCATGGCAGCTTCAGTGGTGTCCTGAGTTTTACCTCACTAATCTTGGGAAGGCCTCAGCATGTCCTGAAAGAGAACGTGGGCACCGCGCTGGTTTTGCATCTTTAAAGAGACACTCGGAGCCCTCATGCTTCTTCTTAGCCAACTGGCTGAGGAAATGGCCCACAGCCTCCAGAGCCACACTGTCATGGTGGAAATAGGAGACCAGACAGACGTAGGTATAGGAGGCCTGCACATAAGTTGACCAGGTGGTTTATGGCAGCATCCATTTCGGTGGAATAATTATGATGAATTTGGGAGCTCATGGTCATTTTGCAATAAGGAATTAAGGTCAAAAAAGTGTTGGCTGGTCTTGGAGTCTTCAGATGGCTGAGTTGTCTCTTGTAGTGACTGAACTGAGGTTGGAAGGTAGTTGGAGTCCAGAAGAAGGGGCATCCTTGTGTCTGTTTTGCCCAAACACTGTTGAAGCAAGAGACATACCTGAGGGGCCTTTGAGGTACTGCAGAGGTGGTGGGCAGGGCGGTTTTGAATTTCTCTTAAAGAAAACATCCTACCAGGAGAAGTGTGAGAAGCACATTCAGGCTAATCGTTTTGAATACAGCATGTTGGGTAATGATGTAGGTGGTCTGAGACCTTTTCCAGCCTTGGCCTATATTGGCAGGGTCTGCCTGAGGACCCTGGCTTCCTGAGTAGGAAGGCCCACTTGCTGTCCCTGTCTCTGACTTCTTTTTAGAGTTCATTTTCGGAACCTTCACTTGGAAGCTGGCTGAACCTCTGGGGGCAACATTTGGGATCCTCCTCATACATTGCTGTAGACCCCTGTGAAAATCCTTCCCTAGTTTGTCCTTCCCCTGTTACCTTCTGCAGTACCTGGACTCCATCTTCTGTGAGTCCTGCTAGGGCTCCTGCTTGTTCTGGGAATTGGCCCTGAGCCTGCATCATTTTCATGAAGCAGGTTCTTGAAGAAGAGTCTGGGAATGCTGGATCTGCAGTGCAATCATACATGACATACTAATGTTGGGATTAACAAGTGTACCCTCCATCCAGGATTTCATATTAATGTCTAATGTGTTGTTGCTAAGGAATTATTGAGAACACTTGGTGCACTGTGATTGAGGACTTGCATCTCTCCTGGTTTTGTCCAGGAGTCTCGTTTAATGTTGTCAAGTTTTGCCGGTGTTTATTTGCATGTCATGAATGCTCTTATTACCCTCTTCATTATCAGACTCTACTCTCTTGCAGAAAATTTCAGCTTCTGTGTATACAGTTCAGTGTTCACCTTCATATAGCAGCTTTACTTCATTGATAAGAGTATTCTACTGTTCATCACTGTGCCCGACAACTTGTGGCCACTGGTTACTCACAACCTGGAATTGCACTCTCTGCTCTGTGGGGCAGCCTGCTTCTATGCATGTCCCCAGGGAGCTACCAGCACTGCCACCAGGCCATGGTTCTTTTGTTATGCATGCTTGTTTGTAATGGGAGGTAAGGGGCATCCAAAGCTCACAAACTTTAAAAAATGTATTTAAATACAAATTTTATGACTAAATATAGTCCCAATTGGGATGGGTCAGAATGATTCTTTCCCACCTGCATTATTCTCTTTGAAAATTAAACCATTACTATTGAGATAACTAAACAGCAATGCCAACCAGTATATCCGTTTGGCTGCCTTTGTTGGTCAGAGCACAGCTCTCTTGCAATCACAGAGCTCTGATTCTGAGCCAATCTAATTTATGTCTCTGTAAATGTCTTGCTCAGAGATGACATTTGTTTTTAAAACAATTAAAGGCAGAGCAGATGCAATAGATCTTAAGAGGGGGGAAAAAGTTCCCAAGATAATGAAAATCAATTGGATAATGTTAATGTGGAAATGACTTTCAGAAATGGTTAGCGTGGTTTATCATAGCATTAGTCACAGACCTCAGAGGACATTAAGAAAATGTTACACATGTATTAGAGTCCAGGGAGTCTTTTCTCGATCATACTGTATGACTTTAGATGCAGATGACCTGTCATTTCCCTTAGATTTGTTTAATGGTGCCAGCACTCAGGATTCTACTTAGTGGTGAGGCCTAATCTTCTGGAACAGGGCAGGGCAGCCAGGAACATTTGCCTGTACTTGCTTTCTGGGTCCCAGCAACAGGCTAAGGCTAGGCCAGAATCATTTATCATCTCATACTAAAGTCCCAGTGGGTTGAGGGCCTTGTGCAATCGATAGTTCCCTGTTTATCCTGTGTCACCAACCTGTCCTGTGCAACTGACTCCTTTCCATTAAAAAATGGAACATTTAACATTTAAACATGGTTGAGGTTCTTCTGTCTTAAAATTTAAAAGCCCTCCTCTATGCCTTTCTTTTCACAGATTTCTTACACTTGCTGGTTTCAATCCCTCAACCCAAATGCAGCCTGCCCTGCCACTCCATGAACACGGCTCTTGTCCAGATCACCAGTGGCCTTGTGGTTAGGGAATCTAATGGACACCCTTCAGTCTAAAGCTCCCTTCACCATTTGGTCACTTTCGGTGTCATTGGCCTCCCTGGGACTCCACTAGGATGGAGCAGAAGCTGGCAGGCCAAGGAGGCAGCTACTGTGATGCTGAGTGGGATTGTAACAGGTAGGGGCATGCAGAGGAAGTGGGAGCTAGGAGGTGATAAGGATTCTGTCATGGGACACATATCACACCCTTCACAGCTCTGCCCATGCTGTGCTAGAAGTATGATCTGGCACCTTGTGCTATCTGTTGCAGGGAGGAGCAACCAAGACTTTTTTTTTTTCCTTCTGCTCCTTAAAATTCACCTATTCAACTAGGATAAGATGACAGTTTCCAGGCAACATGCAAAAATAAGGGCAGCCTCCTCTGAATTTCTGGTAAGTTTATCAAGCGTAATATGCAAAGCAAACATTGTTTTTCTAACGGATGGAACTAAGCTGGTTAGCTACCATCTGTGTTTCCCTTCCTTTTATCTTCATTCATATGTCTTTCCTCCCCATCCCCCAACTTCCAGTGCCATGAATTTCTATAAATAGTCATAACTTCTTGATTTATAGATGATGCCTTCCTCCTTGCCAATGTACTTGTCTCCACCCTGGTACCATATGCATGATTTCTATACAGGTAGCTTCCTGTGGTGCCTACAATGGCAGTCATACACTTGTGTTCTTTATAGCTTGCTTTTTATATTTCCGAAACAGAGCTTTGGCATAGAGGTATAAGAGGCTATGAATGCTTTTCTTTGTGATCTCCTTCTCATTTCCTCCTAAGCACTTAGGTAGCTATCTCTGTGGTTGTACCTTTTTCTAATGTCTACTGTCGCAGCACTCTCGCTGCTAGGAAGCCCTTCTTATGCACAGTGGTGCTTACTAAACGTTCTGTTTGAACCCCAACCTCTCCCTACCTTGAGCAACTTTCGTTCTTTCCTGAGTCTGTTTCTGGGGTTACCTAGGAACACCTGTGTGTTTGGCTAGAGTGCAACATGTTTGCAAGATTGGTTTTTCTGCATGACAATCTTTAAAGTGAGTAGACTGATGTCATTGCCTTCAGCTAGGGCAGGCCACCTCAAAGCATTTTCTTTTTTCGATTGTGGTAAAGAAAAATGTTTCCTACTTTGATTTAAAAGAGGTCTCAAAGACTTACGAGGGTTTATAAGGCAGTATTCCCATTATCACTGGGCAAACCTCCTCCTCCCTCTCTCTGACTATTCTCCATCCATTCGGCCTTCATGCTGTCCCTCAAACACCCCAAAACACCCCAGGGACCCTTCTGTCTGAGGACATGGCTCTCCAGTTCCTCTGCCTGCACTGCTCCTCCTGCCCACTTCCCAATAGGCTCACTCATCACCTCCACCAAATTCATTTAAGTATCACCTGATCCCCCACGACCTCCACATCCTGTTGCACAATTCCTAGTGCCCCCAATTTTTGCTCTATTCTTTTGGTCATAGAAAATGATAAAATTTACTTATTTACTAAGTTTATTGCTTATTGTGTGTCTCCCCCGTGCCTCTCCATGACAGCCACGATGTTCATCTCTTCGTGTCTCCTCACCAAGTGTTCCAAGTGCTGGGAAAATATTGGGTACATGCTAGGTGCTCAATTTATTCATTATTGTATGAACACATTAGTGAAAGAGAGGTGGAAATAAAGCAAGTAAAAACATATTAATTATAAGCAAATTTCTACTGGTTGTCTTTTCCTGACAAAATATTTCCAGCTCTGTTTACTATCTATTTTGATGCTTTTTCACAGCTCATTGAAAATTGGCCCTTTGGAAACAGCACTAAAGAGGTTCAATTGCCAGAAGCCATCATTTTGACAAAGGATCATGTGGTGGGTGGGTTTTTAAAAGAGGAGCTGGTGGCACCCAGGTGAAAGAATGAGGTTGGAAGGGTACAGATTCAGGAGACAGTGGTAAAGGGGAAAAACAACAGACTTGCTTACAGGTCTACTGACAGCTGGACAAGGGGGAGTGACCGATTCCAAGTAAACCCCTGAGTTCTTGCTGAAAGGATCCCAGGCAGGGAACTTTGCCATTGCTGATGCTGCTCCATCTCCCTTGAGGTGTGAAGGACTTTGTCATGCTAACAGAGCCAGAGCAAGAAGGCCAGGAGACCTTTTAAATTGGTTAAGTCCAGAGAATGTCCAGCTTTAGGGAAGATGAGCCTTTCTTAAGAAAACAGTGGGAACATGTCTGTGATTGTATGTATGTAGTGTGACAGCTGACATAGTGGTGCCTCATGGAGGTGAGCTTGTGTTAGAGTATCAGCAGTGAACTCATCCATGTGTTGTCCTCACCCCTAGCACTCCGGGATAGAACTCCTGTCTCAAATTCCCCAAACTGGCTTCTCTGTGCCTGGCCTGTGCTGGGTGGTGTGAGGCAGGAGGGAACAGCAGTGTGGTGATTGCCCTCAGGATGCTTCTCATCAGGGGAGAAGAAGGTGTGTATCCAGATAACCAACACAACTGCCATTCAAGATGTTAATACAAAGCCTTTGACCTGCGAGTTGAGAGATTGTTTCTATTTGAAAGAATCAGGGAAGCATTTATACAGGAGCTGAAGGCCAGGTTGAAATAGGAGCACACATAGGACGTTGCAGGGCATGGCAAATCCATTCCTGCAGAGGGGGCTGCATGGGAAAAGACACGGAGGGGTTGGGAAGCAAAAAATACAGTCTATTTTCTATTCAATAAAATATATAGAACAGTTCAGGAGCAGTATAAGGACTGCAAAGAAAGTCATGTTCAAACTGGGGAGGACACCAAAGTCCAGTCTCAGGGGTGAACTTTACTCTGGCAGCAGTTACAAGTCATTGTATGTTTTTAGTAAATACTTCAGTGGGTCAGAGTACAATTTTCCCTTAGATGCAGAGAAGAGAAAGTGAAAAGGAATCTATTTGGAAGGAGGCTGCACAGTTGTAAATTGTTCTCAGGTCCAGCTACCATGATAGACATTGGACATCAGAAGGCAAAGTGGAATATTCCAGAAGCCCAGGAGGCTGCTCCCTCTGCTCCCAGCTCTGGGCCACAATGTGCAGGCCTCCATCCCACCTCCCTAAAGCAGGTGGTCCCAGGCCATGGAGATGAAGATGTCTAATGGGACCCAGGAGAAACAGCAGTCATGTATCTGAAATTTAAGCTCCCTGAATAGATTCTGTACCTCAAATTGTTCCTGTAGGCTTGCTAATTTCTTTTTCTGGTTTTACATTAAGTCAAAAAAATTTAAATACAAATTTAAAAGGAAACACAATAGACATACCAAGTGAAAAATAAGCAGGAAGGAACTATAAATCATATTTCTAAAAGTAGTGAGATGAAATAATCACATCCATTTGAGAAATCACAGTCACAAAAGCATCATCTAATGTCTGATTAGATAGTCCTCTTCAAGAGGTAAATATAGATGTTGACAATTTTGTTGCTCTGTGTGTGTGTCATCATAGGCCTAGCTTCTTCTGAGGTTATAGGGTATGAGTAGAAAATTGCTTTAAAAATAATCCTCTGTCATTTTTCAATTTCCAATCAAAATTGGTTACTTGGCTCAGAAAGTGCTGTACAAGTGATAAATCATTTTTAGATAAATCATTTTTAAGAAACATTGAACTGCTACTAAAGATATTTCTTTATGTGGTAGACATTCTCACTTTAAAAACAAACATATACTTTACAAATTAAAGTATATCAGGAGCATTTGTTCTACAAGAGTTGACAGGAAAACATGTTGAAAGGACCATGCCACCTGGTTCTCTGCCTATGTGACATGTCCTTGTACCTCAGTACGTACCTACATGCCTCAACATGCACCTTGTGCTAACAACAGTGTGACAGATACTCTCATTTCTGCTGCTTTTGGGAAAATGTAACAGCTTGTATTTAGTTATCCCATGGTTGTATTGTCTTATGTTGAATAACCACTGTAGACTTCTGCTGTTCTGTAAGTAGCCAGAGCTAAGCATGAGCTATGTCTTTCTATAATATGTTACCTGAAGGTACTGGCTATGTAGCTGTGTTGGAAGCCGTGGTTATCGTGGTCTGTTAGGGCTGCTGGAAGAGAACACCATAGACTGGGTGGCTTCTCAGTAACAGAAACTTATTTCTCCCACATCTGGACGCTAAGAAGTATGAGATCAGGGTGCTGGCAGATTTGGTGTCTAGTGAGGGCCCACTTCCTGGTTCACAGACAGCATCTGGTCGAACAGGGGAAGGGAGCTCTCTGGGGTCTCATTTATGAGGGCTCCACTCTCATGACCTAATCACCTCCCAAAAGCCTTACCTCCAACACCATCACATTGGAAATTAGGTTTCAATATCGTATTCCCTCTCTATATCATGGTTTACTTATCATGGCCTCATTGTGTCACGGGATTTTAAAAAATATTATATTTAATTATTTATTGCAGACTTTTCGCTATACTGTATCACAGGATTTTGTGGTACTGTATACGTATGTTGTTAAGTTACTAGGTTTAAGAGTGTAGAACATGTTTAAGAACATAGGTAGTGTTTATAAAAGTGTGGGAAAGGTTAATAAGGGACTGGGAACAGTTTATAAGTGTGTGGGGTTTATAAAGCCTTAAAATATACATAAATACTAAAATAAATGTAAGATTCCTACTTTGTGAATTTTCACCTATCGCAGGGTGGGACTAGAACATAATACCCGCAACAAGTGAGGGAATCCTGTGTATGGATTTGGGATGACAGTAGGAGGTTTAACACAACCACTCAGTCTACAGTAAAGGTTTAGCAAGATTCTCTGGTTTCCTCAGACCTCTTTGTTCTCTCTTCTATAGCAGGCAATGCTGGGTTTTACAGGTACTTTGGCTTTTAAAATTTCTATATATTTTGATGTGGGCAGAGATACTCCAATTCTTAATTAAAAGTGAAGTATTGTGTGTGCATAATGTACATGTGTGATCACACACAGGCACACACCCCAGGATGTTGAGATGGCATTTTTTTCCTTCAAGTCCACAGAACCATCCTAGTACACGGGGTAAAATCCAATTTGAGTGTTCAATCAGTCCCCACATTTGTTTCCGTAAATCCACTCAATTCCACTTACACACACCTTTGTCTTTTCATAGTCTATCTTTAGAGTATTTCTACTTAGTTAAAACTGGTAAGCTTTATTGTTTGAACACAGTTACGGTATAGAAGCACAGTATGTGTCTGTTGGTGAAAATTTATAGACCTGGTTTGACAACCCTGTCCCTTCACAATGTGTAGGAGATAATATGTCATTGAATTCAGGCTTATCATACTGCATGGATGCATTTATCAGCTTACATTGAGGGTTCTCTGTTTACATGCAATCACAGTTTTATTTTCTTTTTAGTATACACACCTCTGATGAGCACACTGTATCTTTCAGTTAAGTGTGACATTTCCCTGCTTCTCTGCCACCTTGTCTGACCTTTTACACATTTGCCGAATACTTTTCCCCTATAAGACTTGAATAGCCCTCCCATGGCATGATGACTACTCAAGTGGTGTCCTGGAGAAGGTGAAAATATTGATGCTGATGTTCAAGGAGGAACAGGGTGATTCAGAATGCCTGAGAGGATGAGGAACTAAGGAGCACGGGCCATTCTGAGGTGAGACTGCTACTAGGAATATTACCCAAGTAACTTAGGTTATAGCCCCAACCCACCAAACATGGCCTCCAGGGAACCATTTTTCAAGCACTTTAACCATTCTGGGTGATGTCCAGAAGAGTCGAGAAGGTCTGCCATACAGAGACTGAGGAAACTGCTGAGCAGCCTTTTCTCCTCCCACACTTCAGCCACAAGGATGAATGACTATGGGAAAACGAGTGAGAAAACTGACCCAGTTGTTCCTGGGAACAAAGTTAGAATAAAATCCAGGAATTCCAAAGGGACTGATTTTAGCATTCTAATAATGGGATAATATTGTGCCTACATGTGCTGCTAGTGGAATAAGTGGCCTTGGGACTCAGGGGCACTGACGTTCCCATGGGAACCCCAGATGCTCTTCTCCCCTGGAGGAGGAAGCTGGCCCCGATCAGTGGTTCCCGGAGCTGGCTGGACTTGAAAACTACTTGAAGAATTTCTTCAGACTGAAGATTTACTAACCAGAATATCCAACAGGAGGCCCTACATACATGTCCTTTTATGAACTCCTCAGGTGGAACCACTTGTAACAACATACAACTCTAAGATGCCATTTCAAATCAAACTTCCACTCAAATATCCACAACAATTACAATAGCAGTAGCAATGACACTTTTGTCATCAGATAACTGTTTCTCTTTTCCTGCCTAAGCTCTGCTTTCCTTGGTCTTGGCTTTACTTCCAGCCAGGATCTCTCTAAGGGGTGGTAAAGTAACAACTACACATAATGCCTTCCAAGTGACACTCATTTGCTGAAATCTTATATTTCCCATAATATGAATAGAGGCATGAAACTAAGCAGAAAGACATTTTAAGGGCATAGGTACTGTTAACCTATAGTTCCACAGAAGTTTATTTGCTTATAGAAGGTCTCATTATAGATTAGTGCAAGACATAACAAGTTTGGTTTGGGGACAAAGACAAATACCTTGTCCCTGAAGGTCATCACATCTGGAATGTGTTACTAAGGCTACATGCAAACAGTCCTTTCCAGGAATCTCTGGAAACTATGTGGGTTCCTATGTAGCCAAGAGTACTGAGTCCTGTCTACAGGTCAGAAGCTCTTGCTGACCTAAATTCTGTATTAACTTTCAGCCCCCAAATGCAACTGTAATTTTGATGGCTTTCTTGGTTCTAGCATCAATCTCTCTGGGAGAGGGTGTGTCTGTACCTGGCGGGAGGGTTGATAGCAGTTGTGATGGCCCAGATCCTGGCTTTAATTTTCACAAAGAAACTATGTTTTCACTGTTTGTTTGTTTGTAATCAAGGCACAGGAAGGTGGCTGGACTATCCTAGTTGTTTTTTGCACTCATTTATTTATCTAACCCCCCTCTCCAGAATGAGAGAATTACATTTGATTGGTCCAAGGATGTATCCTCAATACCTAGGACTTTTATTGAATGCATAAATCAGGGAGATAACTGGCTTGGAAGCTGGGAACAAAATGGAAATGTTGGCCCACTTGTGGGTGCTTCTTACTCTTCTCTGCAGAGATTCTGCATGTGGAGAGAGTGCAGCACCTGGACCGCCTGACCAAACACAAGGTCCCTTCCCCTCTGGGGAGTAAAATCCTGGCCAGGGTGCCCCAGAAGCATAAGCACCAAAGAGTTTGTGGTCTGCAAACTGTGCTTGCCTTGGGGAAAGGTCATTTGGTTGAGGTCATTGGCCACAATAAACGAAATCACGGGACACTGAATACCACCCTGCCAGGAGGCTCCGAAAGCAAAAGAGAAGCAGGAGTGCTGTGCCTGGCGCAAAGGGCAGAACAGCTAGGGGCTCCATGTTGTCGGATGTGGACACTGAAGATTGATGCTTACTGAGCTGGTGTCAGTGGGGAGTACTTTCCCAGGTCAACCAGTCAGAAGCCGTTTCATCTCCTTCCATGTTCTCATTTATCTTTATTGCCTTCTCTGGGCATGTCAATGTTGCAAATGAAAAATATTTTTCTATCTTTTTCTGTAGAAATCCCAATTCATTGAACCTATCTGGGACATTTCTAAGACTGTATTTCTCAAAGAATACCCTGTCGTCATAAAAATCTGTTGCAAAAGTAATCAAGATGGTGGCCTGAGAGCCAGGAAGGTGATGGTCTGGGGACACCATTCCACAAGAAAACTGTCCTCCCTGGAGCTGCCACTGGCTTGGCTGTGCCAGCTCCAATTCTTTTTGGATCCAACATTCTACAATTCACCCTTAAATAAGAGACAACGGAGTGAATGTCTTGAATTTTTCCCCTGGAGTTTCTTTTGCCACCCACCATCCAAACATGACAGACCAAATTTCTGAAGAGTTTTCAACACCCACAGCTTGGCAACTAAGAGTAGGGAAAAAAAAACCCATGCACAATAAATACTTGAGACATATTTAGTTTTTTCCATGAAGTGACATTTTATCTTACTCTGCTTAAAAACATTCAACTGTTAGCAATGGTTCACGTCTGCTGAGTTCTGCGATTCCTATGAACAACTTGCTAAGTTCTTCAAGACAATCAAGAGCTTTATCCTAATTTGTTTGCCCAAGTCATAGCAGGCTCAGAGCAACTCCGGTTGATTGTGAAACGAAGTTTACCAAGAGACGTGGTGGACAACGGATTCCAGGGAAAATGGAAAATATGCAGTAAATGGGGGATGTGGGGAAACAGAGGCGATCGACTGAATGCTCTTCATTTCTTTGTTCATTCTGCCAATCCTCAAACATGGATTTGTTAAGCACCTTCTATAAGTGAAAGCACCTTGGAAAAAACAGATAAAGAATGATAAGTGGTCCCTTCTCTCAAGGAGCTCTTAACTGAATAGCAAAAAACAAGACATAACCATGTGGAGTGTCATACAACAAAAGCTTGCTGAGAGTGGTAGGGGGCAGAGAGTGCCCGGCGAGGTGGCAGTCGGTATGGGCCGAGGGAAGTGGGGGCTCGGAGGAAACAGCAGAGGATTTTACCAGGCCTTTTGTGAAATAAGTTATGTTTTCCTGTGAGCTGCCTGCACTTGGGTATAGCATTGTCAGCTGAGACGTGTACTGGGGATCTAACATCATGTAATCCCTATTTAAAGCCCTCTAATGACTTCTCATCCTGCTTGGAATTAACTCCATGAACTATATGGACAAATGACGGGGCCTCTGCTCCTGCAATTCATTGTCCTACTATCTTCTCCACTTCCTCCTCTGTGTCAGCCACGCTGGCTTTCTTTATTGTCTTCCAGTAAGTTATGCTCTTCCCACCATGGCCTTTTGCCCTAGGTGTCCCCTCCAGCCAGAACCATCTCCCCACAAATCTTCACAATCTGGCTCCTTTTGTTTTGCAGTTACTATATAACATTTCTTGTTGGTCTGTGGACTCTCCCTCCACATGAGGGCTAGAAGCGTTCGGAATCTTACGCAAGGCTATAGAAAACACTGTGCCTTGGCTAGTGCCCTGCTGCTTAAGCCTTTGAGTGCCATGTGTAATTCGAAATTTGGATCGACATGAGAAAAACTGATATATATATATCAATATATAACCTGAGGTACCAAAAAAGAGCACAAAACATAAAATACAAATCATTCCATTGTTATTTACATTTATAGCCATCAAAAAAAAAAAAAGAGTCAGTGGGAGTGACACTGGCACTTTTGGGAAAATTTGTCAGCGTCGCTCACAGCGACATTGTCACTCGAAGGGTTAAATGCTTGCCAAATGCATGAATGAATTCATAGAGATGAACCCTGGCTCAAAATGAAGAGTAATGACCACATAGTATATGTATTTATTATTTAATACCCATCTATCTTTTAGGCATTATTCCTACTTACATTTCAAGATGAAAAAAGTGAAGTTTAGAGATGCCCAAGGACATGAACGCGACAGAGCAGAACTATAAGGTGCACCTTTTGACTTAGAGTCTGTTGGGCTTTCAGATCCACTATTGCTGCTTGCGTGAGTTATGTCTGTGATTATAAGGCCCCAAGTACAGTGGCTTATATAAGACAAACTGATTTTTCTGTGTGTGTTAGTACAGAAGCAAAGGTTTCTGCCATGCGGAAGGTGTAGCTTCCTGCTCTGGGTCCAGGCTGCCTGTGGCAGTGTTGCCACTTCCTAGCCAGTGCGGAAAGGGGAGAGGAGAGAGGAAGTGGGGTCCATGGCTTCCTGGTGAGGATGTGGTCAGGAAGCTGCATGCACCAGAGCTACAAGAGAAGCTGGTAGGTCGAATGGCTACTTTGGAGATTATGAGTCCAGTTAAAATGTGCTAAATTCAATTACTAAAAAGAAGGCAAGACTAGATGTGGGGGACAATAAAAAGACTCTTAGGCCTTATAACAACCACATTAGGTAGAGATGAGTATCATCTCTATTTGGAGAAACTGGGGCCCAAAGAGGTTGAAGATCACACCATTAATCAGTGAAAGGGCAGAAACTCATGACAAGATTTCATTGTAGTTCTCCATTTCATCACTTATTTCTGCCTCTCTCTCTCTCTCTCTCTCTCTCTCTCTCACACACACACACACACACACACACACACACACACACACGTGGCTCAGTGTTTTGGGCTTAGATGGTATTTACCCTATTTTCATCCATGGAACACCATTCAGTCTTGACCTCATGAAGAGAATTCAACCAACAGGGATGAGGAAGCAAGTAGTGGTTAGCGTCCCGAGGGCTAGGACCCTGTCTGGCCCCGTAGCAGCAGGGCTGGTGTCCTCTGGTGCACTAGGCTCCTGCGGAAGCTGTCTCTGAGGGCAGCACGTACTGAGTCAGGCCCTGGGTGTCAGGTGCAGGGGCTGAATGTTCACTAGAGGCTTTGTAAATAATGGGAGGCAGGGGTCCCTAACTCCTGAGCAATAATAACAAGGCCATTAGTAGGTACAGTGGCCCTGTGCTTCTTATACTGGCGTAATTCCAATTTACAGCTGTTGTCCCTGTGCTCTTTCTCTCCAAAGTGGTCAAGTCTGGATGATAAACTATGGGGTCACCCTACCAATAACCCTATGTCACCATTGGTACTGAGCCTTAAAATTGTTGGGGCAAAAATGATGGGGGTGTTGAAGAGCTAACTAAGCAGGGAAGATGCCTAAATAGGAGTCCCTGAATTGTATTGCCATTTTAAAGTCACAATAAGAAATTGATCAACAGTTCAAATTAATAGTAATTCCATTCTGCTGGATAACCGAAACAATCTAATTATAAAGGTTAATTTTATAATTCATTCTTAGATTACCAAACAGAATAAAAATGTCCTGGAGGGTGTTTTATGCTGTTGAGTCATTAATGATTAAAATGTCTGGGAAAAGAAGCATGCATAGTTACAAATTATTCAAACCACATAAGGCTTTTCAAAATTCTGTCTATGAGAGGCATTCAATAAATAACCCAGAATTCATCTATTTCATGTTCATGCCCTTTGGTTTCAATGACATTCTCATTTTTCAAAACAATATTGAGTTACATTGCACATGGACTTTCAGAAAAATTCTTCCCAGTTAATCAAAATTTGCTCAATTTGTAGCACAACAATTTTATTCCCCAGAGGCCATCATTGACATTCCATCTCTATGAACTTGACCCAAAAGTCCTGGCGGGAAATTTGCAAAATGACAGTCCTAAAGGAACTTTGTGATTTGGAATAAGAAAGATATAATTAAAGATCACATAAAAGAAGTTTCTCCTTCTTAAAGTTAGAATAAAATATAAGACATATTCATTATCTAAAGATAATGGGTAAAAGAAAAAAAATAGCAATTTAAAGTGAGATTACTTGATAGGCACCAAAACTTTATAGTAAATTATGAAAACTAAAAAAGGCTCCATAGGATTTCATGAAATTAAAAGTTGCAGATTTTGGTGTAACTTTCCAATGAGTGTATACCGTATTTCATGTGATGCTTGATTTTCACAACATGACCCTAAAGAGGATCATTTAACAATGGGTGAGAACTTCATGGGTCTCCTCAGAGGATTCTCTTAAACACTTTCATACCCAAATATTCTCTTTTGGGGTGCCAGCCAGCCTCTTAAGCTATCACTCCAACTCCACTAGTGCCTCACTTATCAATCTTAGCATGTGTGATTTTTGAGCAGTTCTCCACATCACTTTCATGTGATTTTTATTTTCACTTTGCAATCAATGTGCATTGTATTAACTGTGCATTGTTGAATATTCTAAACTAGCAGTCCCCAATCTTTCTGGCACCAGGAACCGGTTTTGTGAAAGACAATTTTACCACAGACCGGGGTGGGGGATGTCTTTATAACCTGCCACCAGATGCAGCTTAATTGTCACTTGCCACTCACTGATAGGGTTTTGATATGAATCTGCAAGCAATTGATTGATTATGGTATCTGTGCAGTAAACCTCTCTGCTAATGATTTGTAGCTGATCCCCAGGGCCAGCACCACCACCCCAGCTCTGCCTCATATCATCGGTCATTAGAGTCTCGTAAGGAGCACACAACCTAGATCCCTTGCATGTGCATTTCACAGTAGGGCTTGTGTTCCTATGAGAATCTAATGCTGCTGCTGATCTGACAGGAGACAGAGCTCAGGCGTGAACGTGAGCAAGGGGGAGTGGCTGTAAATACAGATGAAGCTTTGCTCCCTCACCTGATGCTCACTTCCTGCTGTGCAGCCCAGTTCCTAACAGGCCATGGACCACTACTAGTCCATGGCCTGGAGGTTGCCGACCCATGTTCTAAACCACCAATAATCCTGGAGTCCAAAACACAAAGACACTGATGTAATTGGTAGGAATCAACACTAACTGGAGCAGAATATTTGAATATGGAATAACTTTATGACACTTTGATACATTAGATACATTAGGTGATATCTTCCATTTAAGCTCCAGATGCCAACTCCTATACCTACGAGGCCTTACATAAAAGATTCTGTGGTAGCCATCACCTCCTTGTACTTCAGGCTTGAATTTTAACTTCATCACCTTATTCTATGATTTTGTCAACTCATTTTATCTCAATGACCCTCCAAGCCCAGGAAACTCAGATTCTTTCCCTGGGACCCAAGTTCTGCATATTCGTTTTAATGTCCGTGTCCTCAGGGAGTATGCTCCTAAATTTTCTCCAATTCTCAAAGGAAACCAAACCACTAACTGTGCAGTATCTCACATGATCTCTAAAAGCTGCTTCCAGTACTCACATTCTCTGATCTCTGATTTTCCCTGGGTTAGACTTTCTGTAGGAATGGAAGTGAAAGATTGGATTAGCCCAGGGGGGAAATATCTATAAACTGTTACCTCTAATCGGTGTTGAAATATAGGTAGCCAATCCATGTATTCTAACAATCTACCTCCCAGAAACCCCTTGAAATTTGTTTTGAGAAACTAAATTAAAAATTTTCAAGTTTGTTGTTTCAGGGGAGGCACAATGCTACACAGAAGATGTAATGATGCATGTGCAAATCATTACAGAAATACTGGGCACTCAGCTGAATCATATCTAAGGATTTGAAACATCACTAAATTAACTACCGTCCTGATCTGTAATTATTTCTGACTGAAATCACTGCAAATATTGGAACTAGAAGGTAGAAAATGATACAGGGCATCTGATGTGGGCAGAGCAAGTGGAGTTTCTGAAAAAAGTAGTAACTGGGGCTTTAATAGCTACTCCAACGCTTGACATTGTCACAGCTATAACTTTATTACATATTACACGCTAAATTTACATTATAAACTCCAGAGAGATCTCAGTGCGATAATATTGTAAACACAAATACAGGGGGAAGAAAGGAAAATTGCTTTGATGATATCAGTTCTACTTTGTAGGACTCAAAGGACCCAAGTCTCCTTTATTTACCTATTCACTAGAAATGGAACTGCTGGTTGGGAAACCTGTTCTGACACTCCTGTGTTAGTGCAGCCCTGAGCTCATGGAATCTTGAATGACAGTATTTAACAGTGGAGGGACTAAGGCCCAGGAGTTTAGGAAAATGGTTTATATTCTTTTATTAGGCATTCAAAGGCAAATAGAACCTGTCCCTCTGTCAGTGTGGGGTTTGAGAAATCCATGGAAAAACTTGAAGCAGGTTACGGAGGCTGATTAATTCAACTATAATCAGAGGTTAGGACATGGAAAGTGGTTACAGTGACATTGATTTTTCTCAGCCATAGAAATTTTTTTTATTTTCAAAGGGATCTGAGACCCAGTTTGTTGGATTCCTGATCAGTCTTCCATACAGACATGAAAAGTCATATGAATGAAATGATTGAACTTGTATAGAAAAACAAAGAGCATAAGCTTATTAATTTAAGAATATGGCAGGATTTAGATCCAATTTGAATAGAGATGTTGAGTAACTGACAATTGAAAGAATTATTTTCTATTGCCAAAGTGCCAGGGGTTTATTACAATCACAGATTTTCAAAAATTACACCATGATGAAAGTAAATTAATAGTTTCAGAAGAGATTTATATGTTTTTATGACCTTGCAGCAGTGAACACTTTGAACATTTGTGGACAGATGTCCACAACTGCCTTCCCAGCATTCATTTCCCCTCCTTTCTTACCGCTGTTTTTCATTGGGATCTACCACCTTCCCCACTGTCAGCCCACAGGTCCGCGGGACATCATCCTCGGCTCCAGGGCTGGGCCTTGTGCTCAAACATGCAACTCAGGCTGGAATAGCTACATACAGCTCCACTTCCTTTTGGTCATAGCGATCGGAAGAGTGATGTGCACAACTAAAGTGGTTGTAATAATATTGAATCTCTGGGTTTTGGGAGAAAATACTGAAAAGAACCATCTTTTTCGAGACTAGACCCAGGAGGGGGCGAGAATGTAGCTACGGGAGCGACTCTGCCAGGCACCATATTGAGAAGCCTGGGAATGGTTTCCTGCTGCCGGCTAAGCCTCAGACCTCACTCCAGTTTAGGCAATGGTCCAGTTCTGAACATGCGCTGCATTTAATGATCATATCTATGAGTACCTCTCAGTCTGGAACAGTTTCTCAGCTTTCCCCTGATTTTTCTTAACCTTGAATTTTGGGAAGATTATAGGCCACTTATCTTTGGAATGTTCCTCAACTTGGGTGTTTCTGATGTTTCTTCACAGTTGGATTCAGGTTATGCATCTTTAGCAGGAATATCACAGAAGTTCTTATAAAGGCCTTGTATTAGGATTTCACTTTTTCTCATGATTGGTGATGGTCACTTTGACAACTTAAATAAGGAGATGTCTGCCAGGTACTTACACTGCAAAGTTACCCTTTCTCCTTTGCAATTTTGGAATGAAGTACTTTGAAATTATGTAAATGTACTATTTTTACCAAAGTTTAATTATTTATATCTAAATGAATGCACAGTTTCCTATTTTATTTAATGGTGTATACTCTTTCATGATCATTACTTATTTTGATATACAAACTTCTCCCAATTTGGCCCCTTCTAACCTGCTTTCTGAGTCCTTGTGACCTGTCTCCATCATTCTCTGATCACTTCCTTTGCTGGCTCAAGGTATTATAGGCTCTCGTACTGTTCTTGTCTCATCAGCCATTTTACCAATAGGCTCCTGTTCCTTTTTGTGGAAGATGGATTTTAGAGACTCAGATATGGGTATTAGGATTATCACTATACCTAAGCATCCCAGGGGACAGAGGTAGGCAACGTGCGTTTGTATGCATGCGCGTGAGCACACACACACACACACACACACACACACACACACACATACCTACATTTCTCTCTCTGTATACAGAAAATCATGAATTGACACTGACATGCCCAATTCCGATCGACACTACAGGGTTCATTCTAGTTTCCTCCTTCGCCACATTGGTAGCTCCCCTCACTCATAGTGACTCATGTGGATCCCACATCATTAATATATTTATTTATTTTTGTCAATCTCCCTAGTCATAACTGAACGCCCGTCTCTGCAACCAACACGAACACCCTGCACTCGCCACACTTGGGTTCTCATTCTCTACACTGGGCTGTCCCAGTGTGGTTTTGACATTCTTCAGCAGACAATCCCCCACATGGCTCCATTCCCACCTTTCAGCCTGAGATCTGAATACTCTGCTGGGCTATTCTTTGCGGTGACACGCTATACACATGTTGGACTCCAATAGCCCACCCTGTAGGACTTGAACATGCCATGCTGAGCTGCCTCTCTGTGGAGATGATTCCTCAGCCTGCTCATATGGCGGCACCCACTCTGAGCCACTATGGTCCCCCTTGCCCAGCACCTTCACCTTCCTTGCTTCACCTTACCAAATGGCTTTCTCACAGAACAATTTAGGGAGAGGCAGCCCTTTAGATTTTTTAAGTATTTTTTTTTTTTTGTACTTTTAAATATAGCTTTGGTACTGAAAATGAACCACTCTTTTCTTTTTTAAGTAAACTTTGACTTTATTTATGTTTAAAGATTTTATTTGTTTGTTTTCGGAGAGGGAAGTGAGGGAGAGAAACACCGATGTGCGGGAGAAACATCTATCGGTTGCCTCTCACACACGCCCCCAACTGGGGACCTGGCCTGCGAATGACCCAGGCACATGCCCTGAGGGAATCAAACCGGTGACCTTTTGGTTCACAGGCCATCTCTCAATCCACTGAGCCACACCAGCCAGGATGAAAATGAACCATTATTTTTTATCAGAAAGAAAGAAGGAGAAGGAAATTTTGAGTTTCCAGGTGGTTTTCTGGTCCTCTTTTATGCTTTCTGTTGAGGGCAATGGGTAAAGGGATTATGAATGCTGGTAAAGGAGCAGCAACCAGCATAGTAGAACTACTTTCCCTTTATGAGTAAAGGATACAACTGGCTTGAGGAATTGTCACTATTGGCCTAGTCTTAGGAATAGATCAACTTGGCTCCTGAACACCAATTGTACCCCATAGAGGATAATTGCACACATACTTCAGAGGATCTCCTGGCTCATAGCCTGGCCTCCTTGGCTGCTAGCAAACATTCAGAGTAGAATTATTACCACTCCTTCTCATACTCTTTCAAAATATAGAATGGAAGTGAACACTTTCAAACCTACTTTACAAGGCCAGTATCACCCTGATATCAAAACCAGACAAGAACACTATAAAAAAGGGAAAATTACAGGCCAATATTCTTCATCAAGAT
The DNA here is from genome assembly GCF_987537825.1 of Furipterus horrens. Lineage (NCBI taxonomy): Eukaryota > Metazoa > Chordata > Mammalia > Chiroptera > Furipteridae > Furipterus > Furipterus horrens. The sequence goes on from NW_028327175.1 coordinate 75,248,533, forward strand.
AGATGCAAAGATCTTCAACAAAATAGTAGCAAACCAAATTCAAAAATACAAAAAAGATCTTATACCATGATCAAGGGATATATTTCAGGGATGCAAAGATGGTTCAATATTCAATATTCAATTAATATTATATAGCACAATAATAAAATTAAAGATAAAAATAATATGATCTCGACAGATGCAAAAAATGCATTTGACAAAATTCAACATTTATGATAAATCAACAAAATGGGTATAGAGGGAATGCACCACAATACAATAATGGCCATATATGAAAAGCCCACTGTTAACATCATACTCAACAGCAACAAACTGAAAGTTTTTCCTTTAAGATCAGGAATAAGACAAGATGCCCACTCTTGACACTTTTATTCAGTATAATATTGGAAGTCTTACCCAGAGCAATTAGACAAGACAAATAAAAGGCATTCCAATTGGAAAAGAAGTAAAACTGTCACTATTTGCAGATGACATGATATGATTTACTGAATACTCTAAAGACTCCTTCAAAAGACAGTTAGAACTAATCAATAAATACAGTAAAGGTGCAAGATATAAAATCAATATGCAAAAACCTGTTATGTTCTATACACTAATAACAAGTTATCACAAAAAAATTCAGAAAACAATCCCATTTACAATTACATCAAAAAGAATAAAATACCTAGAAATTAATTTATCCAAGGAGGTGAAGGACTTGTGTACTGAAAACTACAAATGAAGAAGACACAAATAAATGGAAAGATATTCCATATTCATGGACTGGAAGAGTTAATATTGTTAAAATGTTCATATTACCAAAAGCAATCTACAGATTCAATACAATCCTTAGCAAAATTCCAATGTAATTTTTGACAGAAATAAAACAAAAATCCATAAAGTTGTATGGAACTACAAAAGATTCTAAAAAGCCAAAGCAATCTTGAGAAAAAAACAAAGTAGAAAGTATCACGCTTCCTGGTTTCAAACTTTATTACAAAGCTATAGTAACGAAAATAGTATGATACTGACTTAAAGAGAGACATATAGATCAATGGACAGAATAGTCAGCCCATAAATGAGCCCACACATATATGGTCAATTAATTTACAACAAAGGAGTTAAGACTCCGTCGTCGGCAGCCATCCGTCTCCAGAGACGATGGTGTAGCTTCTTAAGAGTCTATCTGCACCGCTGAGAATGGCTGTGCAGTCCAACTCGGGAGTGACACGGTATCTGTCTCCTCCCGTGTTGCATCGACATCTTGTGATGACGCTGGAGTGTCCTCTCCAGTGAAGCTGAAGCTACAGAGCCTGGGCAGGGTGATATGGAGGGTCTGCTGTTGCCCATGCAGCAGACCCCCCCTCTCTTCGCAGCTGAAGGGTCCAAGGGAAAGACGGAGTCAATACAGCTTGGCTTCAGGTGCGCCGCAGGAGTTGCCGGTGTTGACTACAACATCAAACCGCCTTAGGGACTCCGGCTCCGGATTTTCTGTCGGGGTTTACTCCCTTAGCCTTTCCCCTGAAGAGGTATGCCGCAAGGCAGCGGAGGTTTTTTGGAGTCAGAGTTTTCCTTCTCTGAAAGGAGTTAAGACTATACAATGGGGAAAGAACAATCTCTTCAATAAATGGTGTTAAGAAAACTGGATATATGCAGAAGAATGATACTGGACCACTACACTATCTTATACCTACGCGAAAATTAATTTAAAATGAATTAGAGGCTTGAATGTAAGACCTGAAACCTTAGAAGTCCCAGAGGGGGAAAAAAAAACAGGTCGTCAGCTCCGTGGCTCAATCTTAAAAGATTATTTTTTGGATCTGACTACTTCAAAAGAAAAAGCAAAAAAGGAAAAAAATAAACAAGTGGGATTACATTGAACTAAAGAACTTCTGCATAGCAAAAAAAGAAGAAAAAGCCATCAATAAAATGAAAAGGCAAACTACTGAATGGAATAAAATGTTTGCAAATCACAGATCTGATAAATACATACACATGCACACACACATATAAGGCCTGTCCAGAGAAGGTCCAGCCATTGTTAATACAAAGAGAACGGTTTGTGAGACATTGATGTGGCATCCAAGGAGAATGGACTGGAATACGTATGCATGAACAATGATGACTTCACTCTATTAGTCAGTGGGTGCCATAGATGCCATTGAGTGAGCGTGTGTACTGTGTGGCCGTCGCATTCAAAATGACTGAACAAGTAGAACAACAAATCGGCATCAAATTTTGCATTAAGCTTGAACATTCCTCTGCAGAAACTATTCAGATGATTCAGAAGGCTGCAGCTATGGGCAACTGGTGATTGGCAGCTTCATTATGACAACATGCCCGCTCACGCATCACGTCTTGTGCAGAGTGTTTTGTCAAAACACCAAATCACCCAGGTGACTCAGCCCCATTATAGCCCAGATTTGGTGCCCTGCAACTTCTTACTTTTCCCAAAACTAAAATCACCTTTGAAAGGGAAGAGATTTCAGAACATTGATGAGATTCAGGAAAATACAATGGGGCAGCTGTTGGCAATTGGGAGAACAGTGTGAGGTCCCAAGATGCCTACTTTGAAGGGGGCTGAGGCACCATTGTCTTATGTACAATGTTTCTTGTATTTTCTTCAATAAATGTCTCTATTTTTCATTTTTCATTTTTCATATTACATGGCTGAATACCTTCTGGACAGAATCATATATTCATACAACTCAATAGCAAAAAAAAAAAAAAAAAGGCCAATCCAATTAAAAAATGGGCGGTGTCTGAATAGACATTGTTTTTCAGACATATGGAAAACCAACCAACAGGTACATGAAAAAATGCTCAACATCACTATCATCAGAGAAATGCAAATCATAACCACAAGACATTAATTCACACCTGTTTGGTAGCTATCAAAAAGACAAGACATAAATGTTTGCAAAGATGTGGAATAAAAGGGAACCCTCGTGTACTGTTGGTGTGACTGTAAACTGCTGCAGACACTATGGAGAAGAGTGTGGAGCTTCCTCAAAAAAGTAAAAATAGAACTACCATATGATCCAGCAACTTTACTTCTGGATATTTATCCAAGGAAAATGAAAACACTAATTCAAAGAGATATATGCATCACGTGTTCACTGTAGCATTATCTACTATGGTCATGATATGGAAAAAACCTAAGTGTCCACTGATGGATTAATAAAGAAATTATGGTAGATATGTACTATGGAATACTATTCAGTCATAAAAAAGAAGAAAATCTTGCAATCTACAACAACATGGATAAATTTTTAGGGCATTATGGTAAATAAAATAAGTCAGAGAAAGACAAATACTGTATGTTCTCAGTTATGTGTGGAATCTAAACAAACCAACCACCAAGCATTGCCAGAGGCAGCAGTGCAGGTAGAGGTAGGCAAAATGCATGAAGGTGGAAAAGGTACAAACTTCCAGTTACAAAATAGTCATGGGGATATAACGTACAGCACAGTGACTATTGTTAATAATTCTGTATTGTATATTTGAAAGTTGCTAAGAGAGTAGAACTTGAATCCTCATCACAAGGAAAAAACTAACTATGTATGGAAATGAATATTTACTCGACTAACTGTGGCAATCATTTCCCAATATATACAAATATTGAATCATTATGCTGTACTCCCAAAATAATATAATGTTATATGGCAATAATACCTCAATAAAAAATGCAACCTGTGTTAAAAAAAAAAAAAACCTAACCTTTATTGAGTGCTTACTGTTGGGATCTTCGAGAGAGTGTGAATAAATAGCACCCCTTTTTCCTTATCAAATATCTAAATAAACTGAGGCACAAGACAAAATAGTGGCAGAAAGTGGCCAAAACAGCACTTGTGTTACTGAGAAAGGCTGAGATGGGGCAAACGACTTATTTCAATGGGTGAAGCTTTTCTCCAAGGCCAACCTGGCATGAGCAAGGCCCTGGGAAATATTTTTTTTGTTGGACTCTTGTCTTTATAAACAATTTGATTAAAAACTCTATCATAAAATATATGAGCACATGTGAGGTCTGGTGATTTATCAATCCAGATTTAGAACAAATAATGAGCAAAGAAGACACATTTATGTATTTGTTTAAGGCCCCATGTGTGCATGTGAAGCCTCCTCATACAGTCCAGGCACCATTTTTCCCGTCCAGGTCCAGGAAGTATTTATTTATGTTCTTTATTGTTATATGCACTTTCTGGGCTAATTTCCTATCTCTGCTGTGAGAAAATGTGACAGCATTATTCCTCATGGTGCCATGGTCTTTCAGGACCTGTTTGTATCGACCCAACATAGGTCATCTTGCCTCTGCAGTTTTGTGATTCCATTTATTTAATGCATTACTCCTGACCAGACGCCATCCAAATTGTCACCTGTGAATACCAGCTTCTAATGACTCTACCAAAGGCTGTTACTGTGCTTCGCTGATTGTGACCACATATGCAAATCTTATCCAGAGTGTGCAGGAAAATGTGACAATAATTCACTGTCTAGATGTGTTAAACTGTTCTAAATCACATAGCATAAACAAAGCAGCGTATCTTCCAGCTACATCCTCTCTTGAACTTCTTAGAATATGATCTCTGTCCATGTGGACCAAACCCCGCCTTCCACGGCCATCAGCAGGGAGGAGGGGTAATGGATGCAGGGAGAAAAAGTTCCTTTTGCACAAGAAATGCCTGTCCTCATCCAGCACAGTTTAAGAGCAACCCATGTGAGCATGACGTCACTGTGACTAAAGGCAGAAGAGATCATGGATGGAAAGGGCCTGCAGATGTGCGGGAGCAATGTGCTCAGGTGTCCTTAGAGGAGAGGGGCACAGTCACCTTGGCCACTGCCTGCTTGGGGTAAGTAACTGCTTGGGGTAAGGTGCTAGCAGTGGGGGTGGCACAGGGGGAAGGACACCTGCTGACTTTCACCTTGACAGCCACAGAGTGGGAGACACTTCAGTGACATGGGTCCACACATGCAGCTCAAGCCAAGACCCAACCTTGCCTTGATTCTGAAATGACAGGCACTCCACATCAACATAATTCTGGGAGGCTAATCTTGCCCATTCTTGCAAAAGAAAAACCCTGCCAGTCAGTGGGAGAGACTTGCTGGCCAAATCACCCTCCTGAAACCATAGCCTGGCCAAGGGGCCCAGAATAACCCCTCGATACGAGTCCTGGAACCTCTTAGGGAGTCTCGTTGAGCCAACTTGTAGGGTCCAGGGCAAGAGCACCCCAAAGGTGTACACACGGTCGGGGGCCCACACTGTTCTCTGCCCAGACATCACTGACTGTCCAACCACTCCCAGGCGCTGGTGGGGGACATGGGACGTTTTGAGGAAGGAACTCCAAGGCGCAGGACCCCTGCTTGTGGCAAAGGGCCAGGCAGGTCTAATGGCGGTGCTGCTGTTCTGAGTGATGAGCTCTAGAATCTCCTGACTATGCCAATGTTACAGCACTGGGCCAGGGCCGGTCTCACAGGAGGGCTGCCTTGGAAAGGCAGGGGCAACTGCTCACTTCTAAGAGAGGGAAAGAAGCCAAGGCAAGCATGCCAGTTTACTCACCCTCATTCTAACCGGATTAAGCCTCTTCAGCAACAGAGGATGGCGAGGGGCTGGGTGTGTCCCGTTGGTGGAGTTTCCTGCACCTGGAGGGAAACATGGAGAATGAAGAAGTGTTCGCACCTGAACCTTACAGCGAGCCTGTGGGGATTCTAGTACATACTTCATGTGTTATTAAGAGAAACACCACCTGTACCTGTTTTATAGATGAGGCAACACGGAGGTCAAGTAAGCTGCTCAAGACTTCACGCCTGGCAATGTCGAAATTAGGATTTAAACACAGGCACTCTGGCTGATGAAGAAGAGAAGGAAGGAAGGAAGAGTATGGAGGAGACAGGATAAGTAAGAAAAGACTAGGTAGAGCCTGTCACCTCTGGGGTAACTGGCAGGATAAAAGGGTTTTTTTTCTTCGCTTACACCTTGGAGTGTGTAAATATTGCATCAGCTTCCCTCTTTCCAGACTCAAGAAAGTCTGCACAAACAACCCTAAATACGTATTTCGATTTGAAAAGAAAAAATATTCTCCTTGGGTGCAATGAAGCTTATCCTCAATTCTGGCAATAGCAGGTCACTAGGGAATGCTGTTACTCAATTTACAAGACAAAACATTCTCTTCATTGTGATTCTTCCCACCCCTGTGGGTTTCTTACTTCAGGACCATGAAGCAATCACCGGTTCCTAGGGATTATTAATCAATGTTGTCATCCCTGTGAAGCTCAGAATTTCATCTGTACTTTGATTTCAATAAAGGGCCTGCTGCAAAGGAAGCACTCAATTGCAACAGCAGGTGATACTTCAGTCTAAAGAGATGCAGTAAGCCAACCTCCAAGACCAGAGCTAAAGAGACACTGCTTCCCAGGAGGCCTCCTGCAGACTTTCTGGGGAGAACTGTAGTGGCAAACAGGCCAGAGGTCAGACAGCAGAATTTTCTGCGGAGTCCAGCCAGAGAAGGACAAACTAATTCTTTTAAGACATGAATTACGGAAGAAGGACAGAGTGTGACTCAACTTTTAGTGATTTGGGAGCTGGCCTTACAACAATGCAGGCTCCTAAGGCCTGCAGGGAAGGAAGCATATCTAGCTCCTGGGCTGAACAACTCTGACACATCCCAGGGCAAACAGAGAGGCTGTGGGAACTAGTGAAGGGGAGCTGTGAGCAGGGACAGCTTCAGGCCTCCGCCCCGCTCTCCCATACTTAAGGTGGAGATACATTCTCAGTCATCTCCTTCTGAGCCTGCCATACTTTCTCCAGCCAGCTATCAGAATCGAAAAGCCAGGCAAAGCCTGTGTACACCCTTGACCATAGGAGACCCATATAGTTTCTAGGAGGGCCTCTGAGAATGAGTCAGGGAGAGGAGTTTGATATCGAAACAACTTTCTTAGGGAACAATGCCCTTTTTTGAGGAAAAGGAAGAAGTATATATACATATACTTAAATATACATACGTATTTGCCAATATGGTATAGAATGTTAATTCTTAAATTATCAAATCCATTGCAGATAGACATGTATATAGGGGCTTGCTATGTTTTTAAATTTCTCATGTATTTTTAAATGTTATAAAAATTTTCTAATATTGATATTTCTATTACCATTTGTGCTCTGCAAGTGTGCCAGACAGCTATTGATTTTCAGCTGCTGAAGCTAGATAACCATTGATATCTGCTTTTCTATTTCATTCCAGTTCCCCTGCTCTCCCCAAGCCTTCCCTAACTTAAAATTGACCCCAAAATGGAAGCAGAAATAGGACCACACAAGCAAATGTCTTAAACCTGCTAATTTGTCATTCTTGCCCACTTTGTCCTCTGGCAGCTCAGGATGTGTGCACAAAGCACTTTTGTAAGTAAATACAAACCTGTTCCTGACCTAAACTTAGCTGCTGCCCTGCCTCACCAGAGGATGGCACTGGGCAGGAAAGCAGGAGCTCGGCTCCTGGCAGTGGGACACTGTGTTTGTAGTCCGGAGAGCTGAATTCCAGGTCTAGCTCCAATGCTTTCTGGCTGCAGGCTCATGGGCTAGACACTGCCTCCTCAAGTGAGGTAATATATTGGTGATTTAATTGTTAATTTTTCATTGATTCTAAGTACAAAGCAGTCTATGAATAGACAAGCACCTTCTGCCAAGTTGCTTTGGCAGGGCTCTCCCAGCATCCTGTGGTGTCTGTTACTGGAGATGATGAAGCCATGGTATTCATTAACCAAAAGGATTAGCTGTCTGGGACAGACTAATCAGGACAGAACAAGACCATGTAGAGCGGATTTAGCCTAGCCGTAGGGACTTGACATTCACTCCTGTTAGATCACAAACTGCTTTTTACTCAAGCCTTACCAGTCTGTAGAAATACAACAGGTTCCCTTCGACCACATTGTTGTTCTTCCTTATTTGGAGATGTGCATAGTGATCACTTGAACTGTGGATACCACAGGAATTGACAAAGAGAAAAATGATGGAGAATGAATTCTCTCTGCAGTGGATTTGAAAGTAACATAAACATCTGCATCTGCTGAGATAGTGTTTTTTTGTTTTGTTTTTTTTTTTCAGGTAGGAAAATAATTAAATGTTTAGGCTGCTCTCTTAGCCTCTTCGGGCTTATTCTCTATGATTATTAATGTGGATAACTACTAATTTCTGTGTTAGTTTTTGGTCCAAATGTTTAGTGTTTTCATCTCCACTGAAATGTTATAAAAGGCTATTGAACTTACAGGTTAGTTGGCAAAAATTCTTAGCACTGTAGTTGAAATTTACTTCACTTATACTTACCTTGAGTATTAACTCACCCATGCAGGAGGCAACACAGAGCAGTTTTAAGAGCAATAAATTGGAATCCGACTCCCTTACTTTCTAGCTGTGTGACTCTTGGCAGCTACTTAACCTCTTGATGCCTTTTGGAGATTAGCTTAGCTCTAAAAAAATAAGGTGAAACACTTTTCAGTTTGCTTCTGTCCATTCTTCTCAGCCTCATGTCTGGAAAACACTTCCTAAACTTCCCTGGTTATGAGACATCATGACCGGCTGCAGGCCATGGGGCATGTAACCTCCTAAGAGATGAGCCTACAAACAGAGCAACACAGTTACAGAGTTTTTGGGTTTGAGGGTAGTTGCTGATAGTTGGTCGCCTTGGGGGCTCAGCACTTGTGATTCTTTCTCCCTGCTTTGGATAACCACAGAAGAGCTCCTAAGGCCCTGTGAGCTCCTGGCCAAGATGAAACCCTTCCTATGTAGTGAATCCAGTTGCTCCAGGTGGGGGTGGGTGGCACACATTTAATAGTCTCCTCACTACAACGGGCACTCCGGAGGCCTGAGAGTTTGGATTTCTAGTTGACAGTTATGCCATAGTAGGCACTTGGTAGACATTTGTTAAGTAGATAGAAGCTCAAGATATGCAAACCGTTAATTTATTAGGTTTGATGAAGGCATGTTTTTCAGATTCAGGGAGGATGCCATGCTGATATGTCCTAATATTTTCATAAGCTCACTAAGTTTTATATTTAAAACTTAAATGTCTTTCAGGCGCTACTTATTCAGATGTGGGTGCAACTAAAATGTTAACTTGACTCATCATCATCCAATCTAGGCTGGCACTTGCTTACCGACAAGGTTGATTTTGTTAGCTTCCCATTCCTATGCTCAAGTGCCCTAAATATGAATTTAAACTAAAATAAAACCTCTGACATTCTGTAATGGTACCAAACCTAGGGTACTGCAATACCAGAGTCGGAGGATCCTGGGTCCATGTCAAGAGGAGGAATTCTTTGGTGGAGGCCATAGGCCAGTCAGTCTGATGTCAGGTAATGAAGCCCCTCATAACACTTGGTTCTTTTAACAAGACAATGGGAATAAAAGATAAACAGAACTACAGTATAGCTGAAATGCCTGGGAAGAATTTAAAATAGTATTTAAGGGTAGCTTCCTTCTTCTTTGTAGTGACTGCAAATGTTCCTGGCTTCTGAAGGAAGAAATCCAGATACTCTGGAATAAGTTGGCAACTGTCACTTAGGTGTCTGCGTTACTGAGGTCTCATTGGCTGGAGAGACAACAGGAGGCCATACACCTATTGGGCAACAGAAAGTCTCTATAGAATAATTTAAGGATCTCAAATCATCAGGCAAAAGTAATTCTCATAAGATCTAAATAGTGATTAAGAAAACTTCACTGACCAGGGCAGGAGTACATTACCTAAGGCAAACATGTTTCTTTGTAACAATTTAGCAAAATAATATGAAAAGGAAAAACTAATGTTTTTTCCAGAATTTTGAATAGACACTCCTTCCTCCACCATCCCCATTTTAAAAACTCATACTGTATCACAAAAAAACGTATATATTAATACTGATCAGATAGAGATGTTTTTATCAAGGAAGGTGGCATCAGCCAGAAAGAAGACTCAAGCTCTTGCTTCAGAACCAGGACTCACTTCCAGCCAAGATGGAGGCATAGACAGACACGCTGTGTCTCCTCCACAACTAAGAAGGAATACAACTACCTCAAAACTGGCAACAACCAGAAGTTTCAGAAAATCAAAATGCATGGAAGTCCAGCAAACAAAGATATAAAGAAGAAATATTCATCCAGACAGGTAGGAGGGGCGGAACTGGGGTGGAGAGGATGTGGTCTGGTGGCAGCAGCAGCAGCAGCAGCAACAGCAGCAGCAGCGGCAGGCCGGGGGAAAGCAAAGTCACACGTTTTAAAAAATCAGGAGGGACACCTGGGGAGCATTCCCAGCTCCTCACCGAACCTTAGCAGCTCACGGTCCCAGCACTGGGGAAAATCAAGCCTCATTGCTTCTGACTGTGCAGACCAGTGGGGGTTGGGGTGGAGGCAGAAACTGCTGGTCTCTCAGCAGAGTCTGCTTATTTAAAGGGTCCCCATGGTCCTAATGCCTGCAGACCCACCCACTCTGGGAACGACAGCCAGAGCAGCAGCTAGAGGGGCGCCAGTCTGGTGCGGAAGTGGGAGAAGTGCCCAGAAAAGGGACGAGTGCTGGGCAGGCGGCATTGTTGCCTCTCGGGCCCCTCCCCCACATACAGTGCCACAATGTGGTGAAACAGGTCACCCTGTACTGACGAATACCTAAGGCCCCGCCCCTTACAACATAACAGGAGCGACAGCTCTACCTGGAACGCGGAGGCAAACAAACGCAGGAGCCTGTCAGAATGAGGAGACGGAGAAGTATGGCTCAAAAAGGGGAATGGATCAAGATTCCAGTGGGAGAACTAAGCAATGAGGAGATAGACAACCTCACAGATGAGGAGATAGACAACCTAACAGATGTAGAATTCAAAACACGGGTGATAAAGATGCTCACAGGTTTGACAGATATTCTTGAGTACAGCAGACGCATAAAGGAAGAAGTGAAGGCTATGCTAAGTGAAACGAAGGAAAATCCACACAAAACCAATGGTGAAGGGAAGGAAACTGGGGTTCAAATCAATGATTTGGAACATAAGGAAGAAAAAAACAGTCAACCAGTGCAGAATGAGGAAGCAAGAATTGAAAAAAAAAAGAGGAAAACTTCCCAAATTGAAAGAAGATGGACATACAGGTCCAGGAAGCATGGAGGGTCCTGGGTGAGCTAGACCCAGAAGGGACCACACCAGGACACATCACGATTGAGATGCCAAAGGTGAAAGATAAAGAGTCCTCGGGGCAGCAAGAAAGAGGCGGAGTTGTCTACAGGGGGGTACCTATAGGACTATCAGCTGATTTCTCAGAGGACACCTTGCAGGCAGGCAGGGACTGGCAAGCAGTATTCAATGTGATGAAAGGCAACCTGCACCAGGACTACTCTATCCAGCAAGGCTATCATTTGGAATGGAAGGGCAGATAAAGCGCTTCCCAGACAAGGTGAAGCTAAAGGAATTCATCATCACCAAGCCATTATTATACGAAATGTCAATGGGATTTAAGAAAAAGAAGATCAAAACTATGAACATGAAATGACAACAAACTAACAACTATCAACAACTGAATCTAAAAAATAAAAACAAAATCCAGCTAAGCAAACCAGAATAGGAACAGAATCATAGGTGTAGGGATCACCTGAAGGCTTATCAGCTGGGAGTGGGGAGGGGGAGAAGTGGGGAAATGGTGCAGTGATTAAGAAGCACAATCAGTTGGTACAAAATACAGGGTGAAGTTAAGAATAATATAGGAAAGGGTGAAGTCAAAGAACTTACATGCATGACCCATGGACATGAACTAAGGGGGATGGGATTGCTGGAGGGAAGGGGGTTACTGGGCGGAGGGGAGCAAAGGGGAAAAAGATTGAAACTACTGTAACAACATTCAATAAAACATACTTAAAAAACAAAACAAAACAAAACAAAAACCAGAACCTGGACTCAATCTATTTGTAAAGTTGGGACAATACAACCTGCCCTGCAGATTCATTATGAATATTTAACTATAACAGAGAACTTATCACAATGCCTAGTATTCAAGACTTCATAAATGGGAACTATTCTTATAATGTAAAAAGTGTATTTTTCCAATGAATCTTAACAAGAAATCCTGTGTTAGAACCAACGGAAAAGAAATGATAGTGGCTTGGAGACTTTTTCTTATCTCTAAAAAAATAAAAATAAAGATCTCTCCCCTACTTTCCACTAAAACTGTATACTGATTATAAACTAAGAATCCAAGATGAAATAAATTGTTACATCCAGTCATGTAGCATTTTAGTAAAACTACTAATTATATTTTATTTATTATGCTTTAATAAAGTTCCCCTGTCAAATTCTTTTCAATTCCTGAGAAGGGTCTAAGATGTTTCTTAGGTTTTCATCTGAAATGTTTTATCAACCCTAACTGTAGTAAAGATGGGAAGCACCATATTTCCCTATTACTTTGCACATCAACAAAGAACAGCTTTTTCAAAACTTTATCCATGCACATAAGATGGTGCTGAACCTATAATTTAGACTTGTTTCTTTATAGAAAAACAGAAGCAGAGATTAGGTGACTTGTTAAAAGTCATGTTTTTGGATTGACCAAAAAGTCCATTACATTTTTTCCATAAAATAAAAGACACATTTTTCATTTTCACCATATTGATTTGGATATTTTGAGTATGTTGGCTATCTCCTGCTATTGGCTTCTAGTGGGTAGAGGCTAGGGGTGCTGCTGAACATCTTCCAATGCATATAAGGCAGCCCCACAGCAAAGAATTATTTGGCCAAAATGTCAATAGTACCAAGAAACTTCACACTCCACTTCTGACACATTCGATCAGTCACAGCACCTTCTCCATACACTGCACAAATCTTTTCTCATGTTTCAATTGTGTTTTTACCTTTCTTGAAATAATCAAGCATTTATATGCTGAAAATCTTACATATCTTCTTCCATCTTCAATATTAAATTGGCTGCACAAAAAATCACGAATTTTGATGTTTTCTTAAAATGCACACTGATATGACAGCTGTCACAATTTAAAACAATTGTTTCAAATGAAGTTAAAGACAAGTAAGTGCTACCAGAGCCACTGTATGGAAAAAACTGAACAAACTTTTTGGCCAACCCAATACTTCTAATACTGTACTTCTTAGAGGAAAAAGGAAGACTCTGAAACTGATAAAAATGAGCTTGACATTGATCACTTATCAAATTCTAGGGCAGATTAATAACCAGATGGAATGCGAGCAGTTGGAAAAGGAGGTAGTGTAGTTTCACTAAGAATGAGGCATTTGATGCTAACTTCATTTCCTTTACCGATTTAATTTACTAGCAGGATAGGCTACTTCCATAGACGTGTAATCTGCCTGTCAGACAAACATGACAAAATTTCTTACAGTGTCCTTTTAGGAAAGATGAAGAAATAACTATATCCGAAGTACTGATTAATGGATCAAAGTTATCTGGAGGGCAGTCTATAGTGACATTCTGAAGAGGATAGGTATTTCATCCTGTTATAGTTGATATTCATCAATAACATGGGCAAAGCCAGTCAATACCAAAGGCATGCTTCATGAAAATTGGAACTGATACAAGGCTAAGAGGAAGAAGCAGAAATCATAAGGACCTTTGCAAAGTAAATTTAGTAAGGATAAATTAAGTAATTATTAAAAGTGGACCTGACTTACCAGCAATGCCTAATGAAGTTCAGCAAGTGACTACAAAGAGATATGCTGGCCTAATAATGATAGTAATGGTAATATCAACATATAGTCACATGAGAATCACTCTGAAGTTGGCAAGAATGCTTTGGACCCAGCTCTAGTCAGACCACAGAACTGTGTTTAGTTCTGAGCAGTATATTCTATGAGAGGGACTGAAAGAGCCAATGCTCGGCTCGTCTGGAATAACTATCATGTAATATCTGAGAAAAGTGTGAAGCGTGAGGGGTCGCAACACACAAGAGACAGGACCCTTCTATGTAGTTCCACATATAAGCTATTTATCAAACCATATGGGTGACAATTCTAACAGTGAAGTCCATCCCTTGTAAGAGTGCTGAGTGACTCCAACTCTGGAAGCAGTGGCTGGATAAAAATCATATGACACAATTATAAATGGATTTCGACACTAGAAAGAGGGGTACCACTGCTGTTCTAGGTCTGAGACTGCATTTTTTCTAGCAAATGTTTATTCTATTATGGGAGAATCAGAATTATAAACTTTATAAAGCCTCTAAACAAAATGATTATAGTTTTCTATCTAATTTAATTCAGGTGTACTCTATTGGCACTGTTTACCTTTCTGAAATGAGTGAGGTTTCTGAACGCTTTGGAAGACATGAGGAATCTTCCAAAACAGGTAGACTTGGTAATACTGCCATACTCAATTTGGAGAAGTGAATGAAGTGAAGTGGGCATCCATCCTTGGCCTGTGAGGGCTTTGGCAGTCCTGAGTTAGTGTGGAAGTTGGGCTCTGCTGACCACACAGGACTGTTACGACAGTTGGCCAGGATAGAGCAGGGACTACTCCTGCAGAGCCCTCACAGAAGGAAGTCCATCAACCACTTCTAGACAGCTGGGCTCCCTGTCTGGGCCTTCTTAGATCACAGTTCAGGGATTATAAAATCATGTGCTCTGGAGCCTATTCCAGACTTCCTTAATAGCTTTATTCTTTGCCATTAATGCTATCCTCCGGGGTTACATTATAGAAGTGATAAGACTACACAATTAAATATCAGAAATGACCACTGAGTATATCCTGTTTATTGTTTATGATTTACACAGAAAATGATAGACTGTAGAACAATAAACCAATCATTACATTTAGACTTGGGCTTTTGAAAAACTTGCATTCCATTTTAACAATCATATATATTTAACAGCTTATATATAAATCCAGATCACAAACAAGTGTTAGTTCGCTTAGAGATAAACAATTAAGAAACACAAAAGAAAGCCACATGGACCTATGTTTAAATATCAGCATTCATATTACAAAAAAAGAAAATGTTTTTAAAAATAAAATTATTAGGTCAAGTTGCTTAACATTAATAGAGAAATAAGTGACATTTTTATTATTATTTATACTTATTTCTAATTTACCTTCATATAGTCTTAACTTTCTCAAAAGGATTCAAAATTCGATCAAACGATATTCTGGTGTCTGAACTTGTCAACCTCAGCTTTTATCAGCTTGGTACAATGAAAATCCTAAGACCTCAATTTTCTTTAAAAAAATTTTTACAAGCCAACTCTTACTCAACTTTTCTCCTTCATAGCAGCTGTTCATAGATAATAAAGAGCCAAGAACGAAGGACAGAAACAGATGGAAAGCAAAAAGTACAGCTCTCAACACTACTATTTGAGTTTGGAACCAAAACCTCTTAACAACTGGCAAATAACAGCTAAATCTTAATGCGCAAAGAAATATTTTCTTTGGGACAGCTGCTACTGAGGAGAAGAAAATCAAGGTCCCTTAATACTGCCTAAATATAATGTGTGGCTTATTACAGAGAAATCTGTAGTGATGTCAGTTTAACCAGTAAGTGTCACAACCGATCAATATTACTTAAAAGGAAACAACAAAAAACAAACTAGCCACAAATTTCTGGAAACCCCCCCCCCAAATAAAAACAAACAAACAAAATCGTACTCGCCACAAATTTTCACAATATACACGAGAATTAATTTTAGTCTGATTTGACTCCTTGACACTAACTGATCATCAATGAAACATGATATGGAAAGATCACAGAGTAGAAAACAAGCAAAGATTAGTTTATACAACAGAGACTATATACATTAGAAGGAAAACATGCTAGCTAATGCAACATTAAGGCCTGAATGTAAGCATTTCCAAAGTCACACAAGCCCCAAAGAACCCCTAAATTACAAAGTCACCACACTACGTGCATGCAATGCTCAGTTGTTTTACTCATAAAAGGATACACTGTATTTTGCTGTAAATACCAGACACATTTACAATATATGCAAAAATTAGAATGCAAGTGTTATGTTCCTTATATTTAAGCCTCAAATGTGCCAATAGTGAATATTCATTTATTTTTAAGAATAAAGAAAAGATGGAATATAAATACTCAGAAAAATCACACAGATAGAATGTAATTTTGTATTTAGGAAGCCACATAAATATTCCTTTTACATATCCAAACTAAATTATCAACGTACTACTTGAATGAATGTACAGTCACTATGGGCTTTACTATTTCATCTGCTCAAATGTGGTATTCTAACGGCCATCCTTCTCTGGTGTTTGATATCAAATCGTATCTGTAAGTTAAATATTATGTCCATGTTTATACATAATTGCCTGCTGGGTGTGATCAGCTAAACAGAAAGCTGTGCAATCCTAATGTGGGGTTATGCAATTACAAAGATGACCTTGTAGGTCTATTTCCCATAAACAAGAATAAGGAAAGTGGACTTCCTTACTTCTGTTGAAGCTTTTGAACAGAACTCTTTGAGAGAGTAAATCTGAGGTTAGGATCTTTTCTCTTTTAAACAAAGGAAAATAAGAAGGAATTTGTGTTACAGGTTCGGTTCTGTTCACAGTCAATAGGCAATCATATAATCTATTCTCTTTTCACCCATGGTTTAATTTGGCTTAATTTAAAACTACCTATTTATATTTTAGTTCCAGGTGAATAATTTTACCAAAATAAGTTAGTGTAAAGAAACAAATACTGAAAATGTAATATAAATAATCTTTGCTCAGGAATACTTTAAAGAAATAAATTATAACAAAGTAAGGTTTAGATATGGTTTAAATAGGTATGGCCAAATCTGTCCTATACCCAATCAGTTTTAGGCTTTATACAAGTCAGAACAGTTAACATAGTTTTTTAAGGATTCAGATTTTCCTTTAGGATATAACAGAATGAGTGATAATCACACTTTATGCATATTTTCAGACTTTTTGAAATATTTCATAACAAAAATTACCTTTAACTATATACCCAATAGTTATTAAACAACTGTGCCATGAGTGTTCTGGACCTTCAAGTATAATTCTAACTAAGCAGAAAGAATTCCTCTAAGGCCAGGTAATTCATCTCACTGTACCAAGCACTGAGCACACTAGACTGTTCATATGCTTTACTAACCTTACTTGAGCACATCCAACATTTAAAGAAAATAATTTACTTTACTACCTAACCATTTACAGGGGATTACATTTAAGACTTAAAAATTTTGTGATGCTCTAGCCAGAAATTCAGCCTTTGTTTGGCATTCTTAAAAAGTCTGAGTTTTAAGCAAAGACAGAAGAACAGACACCTTCCTAGAAAACCACTCAGTATTATAAACCAAGAGGTTTCAATGTGGCAAACGCAAAGGGACCAATGAAAAAGCATGCTTTAGATTTCTTTTTTATTTCCAGTGAAACCAAATTTTACTACTGTTGTGATCATAGTCTTCACATTTGATGCAAATAGGAGAGTTTAATCATAATCACTTAGTGGCAGTGCTTCGGACAAACCCAGTAAGGTGCGCCACAAAGACGATTATTTCTTCTGGAGATAGTTATGTGATAAACTTGACTTTTACAATTAATATCAACATCTTCAACTAAAAAAAAAAGGATGTACTGCTTTAACATTCAATTGAAAATGTTAGTACTTTCTTCAAACCTAAATTTAGTTTAGAAAGGTCAATACTTTCTAAACTATGGCATAGACTATATATAGCATTAAATGTATTTATATATAATTATTTGCACATCAGGTTTAGAAGGAATTCGCAGATTTACTTTGATAGACTGATCTCATTCAAGTGCTAAGGTTTAAGGAGCTTCTGCAGTGCTGTCACTTGAAGGTGGGGCATCACGATCCGGCTCAGAGGAGGCAGCTGCAGATGCTTCGATAACTGCAGGTGGGAAATGACGGCGGCACACAGGACATGTTCCTGACTGGAGGGAGAAAAAGCAAGTTCACAGCCAACAGAAAGGTCTGAACTGCCACACAAGTATCTTCAGGAAGACAAAAACAGTATCATTATCCTAAAAACAAAACAACTTAAAAGCCAAATAATCTTCAAATCTACACAATATAGAGAAGCAACATTTTAATGCTACTTATTTCCTTTCAGCCCAATCGGAAATGAATTTCTTTGAGGGTCAACAGTGTCTCTTAATTATGATTGATTCTTTTTGATCACTCATCTTTCATTTAGTGAGTATTGACTGAGAGTCTATCACACTCCCTGCTTGGCACTGGTGCTGCTGTAGAGTGAGCAAGGAGTCATCATCCAGCATGTTCTCACCTAAACTGATTATTATTATTTAATCTATGATACATACATTACAGAAAATACAGACCTAATTAATTCACATATCTATTACCCCAAACCATCCCTCTAGAACCTTCCTCATATGTGTGTATGTGTGTGTGTGTGTGTGTATGTGTGTGTGTGTGTGTGTATATATATATATATATATACACACACACACACACACACAGGTATGTCAAAGCAGATGGATTTCAGACCTTCTTTATAGGACATGTAATTAATTCCTTTTCAAAAAGATATGGAGTTAGTTGCTTTCTAAATGATAAAACAAATCAACCACAGACCTAACAGGGAGGGTGGGACTGGGAAAGCAATTATACTGGAGTACAACATTTTAGGAAGAAAAGATTCTAGAGATATGCCATCTGGTGACAGATTTATTCTTTTGCAAGTCTGATAGAAAGCAAGCTGAAGGAATCATGCTGTTAAAGGTGACAAAGATTTGTATCTTCGGAACCTTCTTCCAAGAGGAAAGGCTTCATACTAAGCTGTTTCCTGACAGGAAAGAGACTACAGATATTAATGCCATGGGTTACAGCAAAGCCAATGACAATTCATGACTGTACAACATATATAATGTTTATAACTCAAGAATCTAATTCTGTAAACATTTACTGTGCACTTTCCATACAGACTGGGCCCAATAGCCACATTTGAGAGTCAATAGATGAGTGTGGTCTCCACCAAGCATTTACTAACTGTGTAATCTTGTACAAGTCACAATCATTGGAAAATGAGAATAAGAATACCAATACAGGGTGGGGCAAAAGTAGGTTTACAGTTGCTCATACGGAATATAATACAATAATAAATGATACAAGAATAAACTCTGTTTCATGTACTCTCAACTGTAAACCTATTTTTGCCCCACCCCGTGCGTCCCAGAGCTATTGTGAGAAATAGGAAAATACACAAGAATCATCTAGCAGTGCCTGACATAGAGCAGGCACACATACACTAGAGACCCTCACGAAAACTTTGATACTATTGTAGAAGTTTAAAGAGAAAGGATATTAAGTATAGATAAGGTGCAATTTAAGCAGGGCCATCTAATCTTACAGGCATAGGTGGAAAACCAAACCAGACTAAGCAAACATAAGCAAAGGTACAGAAGTAAATGTGAAGAGACAGGCTGGGAGTTGGATCATGGAATGCTTTAAAAGCCAAGATAGAAACTTCAGAATTTATAAAAGAATGGTAAAATTTTCTGCATTGCATTTTAGAAATTTTAAGTAGAGTTTTGGCAAAGATGAAGTAGTAGTATAAGGGGAGCAACAACAAAGAAAGAGAAAGAAGAGATGAAGGAGAGAGGAGAAAGAAAAGGAACGGAAAGGAAGGGAGTGCTTGTAGGGAAGAGAGGGAGTTATATCCATACATAAATAAGCTAGGGAAGTGATTTGGGGAATTTCCACTGAACTGCATGTAAATATCCTTTATACAAAAATAGTTAACAGAGATTTAAGTAGAAGTCTTTTTCCCCCTTTAAGTATTTAATTCAAATATACTTAAAATTTTTAGATATTTAAGGGTAGTATATGAAAAATCTGAATAGAAGATTGTTGGTGGTTATTAAACATTTTTCATATACATTTTCAGAGACACTGATACATATTAGCAGAATATCAGTATATTGTTACAGTACTCTAAATAGTGCCAAAACTTCTTTGCTTGAGATACTAAGCACTAAGTTTCCAGGATATGGTTAAGTATGTTAAGTAGTTAGTATTATCTATATTGTTTTTTAGACAATGTTAGTAAAGTAAAATAGTTTGAAATTATCATTAACCTGTAGTCATTAAAAGGTAACCAACTTTTAATTAAATTAAACTGAACACAAAAGTACTATAAGTATGTAGCTAAATTAAACAGGCTTCAAAGACCCTACTATCACCATTAACTTGTAGGAAAAACTATTAAAATATTAACTTAAAATAAGTAAAACTACAGCTCACCTTCTGCAGCCAAATTGAGACACAAGGTTTATGAAAGAAGTGGTGGCAGGGTAACTCTGTTGCTATATCATCCTTAATATACTCACTGCAACAGATTGGACAGCACTGCTCCTGACCAATAGCTGTAAACAACAAGTATTTTGATATATTAATCCAATGAAGTTCAATTTTAATATAATTGAAAATCAGCATATGAACTCATAGATGATATCTGTGAAAGACAAACGAATCAGCTTATGATCAATAAATTGGCAAACATGTTTCTAATACATAATAACTTGAAATTTAATAAACATTGCTTTTGTAGGAAAGTTGACTAGGGAATATCCGTCCCAACCTATCACTTAATGAATTAAAAAATTCTTCCACTAGGTAAAAGCTTGTCAGAATCTAGTTTCATAGACACTCTAATGAAAGTTTCTAATAGTATTTTATCTTCTACGTGAAACTGATCATATACTTAAACATGCAGCGTGTCATTCAACATTAGAGGTCAACTTTGCCCTTACCAGTGTGATCTTCAAGAACAAGTGTCTCTGGAAGACCATCAATGCTCTCCTTACTGGCTGGTGGATTGGCCACCTCAACATCTACTGCAAGAGACTCTAAATGTGCCAAGGCAGTCTGAAAAATAAAAGTCACAATTCTTTGTTAGAAATCACCTTAAAATAGTAATATATAACTATTTTTTAAGGCATCTTCCAAAATTATATCAACCATTAGTCTCTTTCTGCTAGTTTCTTTTGCTTCAGTCCCTGGCCCCTTTTGCCTTCTTTCAAAAGAAATCATCATTGTCACCATCAAACCAGAACATCAAAAACATACCAAAAAATAAAAGCCCTATTTTTCACAAGTATAACAAAAACCTATTGTCTCAATAACCATCTACTTGCCCATCCTATTTATATTTCCAGAAGAGTGGTTACCTTGTCTAACTTATCAGTTCCTATATGGAATCAATACTATAAAGAATGTAAACATTTTGGATAGGTTTAATTCATGAAAGATAAAATGTGACCATGGTTAACAGATGTTCAAAGTACGGAACCAAATAATGCATTCCTGAATAGCAATGTCTACTACTATCACCCACATTCCTCACTCACTAGTATTATTAGGTTATCTGGGTTGTGAACTTCATTTAGGTGTTCAAAAGTTGTATAAAATTACTATTTTAACAAGGAAGGAAGAAAGAACATTACATCATACGATCATCTAGTACAAATCACCCTCATCCTTTTGTGGGCTAATGAGTACTTCTGGACACAATTAAATTAGAACTTTCAAGTAGGACTCATATACACAAGTCCCAAAAGGTGGAAACAGCTCAAGTATCCATTAACAGATGAACAGATAAACAGATGTGGTTGGTAAAGGTAAGTATATAGTTCAATTCAGAATACTCTGATACTGTAAAGTGATGTTATGTTAAACACTTTACTCAAGTATAAAGGCTAAAGGACAAGAATATTAAAATAACTAGAGTTATAATAATGTGTTAAAGAATACACAACATAAAAGTAGGTAAATTGTGACATCAAAAATATAAAAGGGAAAATAAAAGGGTAGAGCTTTTTTAAGTAACAGAAGTTGTTACCAGCATAGCACAGACTGTTAAGATGTTATTATGTGAGCCTCATGGTAACTACAAAGCAAACATCTACATCAGATTCACAAAAGATAAAGAGGAGGCTATAAAAAAATACCACTATGGAAACTCATCAACTCATAAAAGAAGGTAGCAAGAGTGGGAGAAAGAAACAAGGAAACTACAGCCAGACAACCATTAATTCCACAGCAGTATTAAGTCCTTCCCTATCAAACATTACTCTAAATGTAAATGGACTAAATTATCCAATCAAAAGGCACAGAGTGCCTGGATGAATAAAAAGAGAAGACCCAACTATATACTGCCTACAAGAGAATCCCTTTGGCTTTAGGGACATACATAGGCTCAAAGAGAAGGGATGGAAGCAGATGTTTCATGTAAGTTGAAACCAAAGAGCGCAGGAATAACTATACTAGCATCAGACAAAATAAACTTTAAGAAAGAAACTGTAACAAGAGACAGTGAAGGTTATAATGATAAAGGGTGAACTAACTCATCAAGAGGCTATAACAATCATTAATAACAATACACTCAACATCAGAGCACCTAAATATATTAAGTAATAAAAAACATCTGAAGTGAGATTTGACCACAATATAATAATAGTAAGGGACTTGAATACCTCACTTTCTATAATGGTTACATCATCCAGACAGAAAATCATAAAGGAAGCACTGGACTTGAACTATACTTTAGATAAAATAAACCTAACAGACATGTAAGAACACTGCATAGAACAACAGTGGAATACATATTCTTCTGAAGTGCACATGGAACATTCCCCAGGAGACAGCATATAATAGGTCATAAAACAAGTCTTAGCAAATTTAACAAGACTAAAATCATACCAACTATCTTTTTGACAAAAATGGTAAGAAACAAAAAATCATTCCACAGGAAGAATCTGAAAAATTCACAAATATGTGGAAATTAAATAGCACATTCCTGAAAAAGCAATAGGTAATGACATGCCAAAACTTATGAGATGAAAAGCACTTCTAACAGAGTTTATAACAATAAACACCTACATTAACATGAAAGAAATCTCAAACAACTTTACACCTCAATGACTAAAAAAAGAACAAACTGAAACAAAAGGTAGCAGGAAAAAATAATAAATATTAGAGCAGAAATAAATGAAGTATAGACCAGAACAGCAACAGAAAATAGAAACTAAAGAGCTGAGGTTTTTTTTTTAAGATAAACAAAATTGACAAACCTTTAGCTAGACTAAAAAAAAAGAAGATTCAATTAATGAAATGAAATGAAAGAGGAGACATTACAACTGACAGCCCAGAAATATGAAGGATTGTAGGAGAGTTATCATGTGCAAACTGGATAACCTAGAACTGGGTAAATTCCTAGAAATGTACAACTAATTAAGAATGAATCATAAAGAAATAGAAAATCTGAACAAGAAACTTGGATCAGTAATCAAAGCTCTTCCAACAAAGAAAAACCCAGGATCAGATCATATCCCTGAGATATTCTATCAAACATGGAAGAATTAATGCCAATCCTTCTCAAGCTCTTTTAAAAAAAGTGAGGAGGACACACTCCCAAACTAATTGCATGAGGCCAACATTACCGTGATATCTAATGTCAGATTAGGACACAACAAGAAAATAAAATTATAGCCCAATAACCTAATATAAATGCAAAATTCTCAACAAAATACTAGCAAACAATTCAACAGTACAGTTAAAACATCATATAGCACAATCAACTGGAATTTATCTCTGGGATACAAGGACAGTACACCACATTTATAAATTAAGGCTAAAAATCTTATGATCATCTCAATAAATGCAGGAAAACCATTTGACAAAACACAGCATTCTTTCATGACAAAACCTCTCAACAAACTGGGTAAAAAAGCAAAATACCTCAATATAATAAAGGCATCAATATAAAATAAACCAACACCTAACATTATCAACAGTGAAAAGTTGAAAGGTTTTCCTCTAAGATCAAGAACAAGACAAGGGTGCCCACTCTCACCACTCCAATTCAACACAGTATTGGAAGTGTTAGCCAGAGCAATCAGGCAAAAAAAAAAGGCATCCAAATCAGAAAGAAGTATAATTAATTGTCTGTTTGCAGATGCAATCTTTTTTATAGAAAGTCCGAAAGACTCCACCAAAACAATTGTTAGAATTAATAAATTCAGTGAAGTTGCAGAATACAAAAGTAACATAAAGAAACCAGTTGCGTTTCTATATATTACAATGAAATTTCTGAAAACTAAAGGAAACAATCCCATTTACAATAGTATCGAAAACAAGAAAATATTTAGGAATACTTTTAACCAAGGAGGCGCAAAACCTGGCCACTGGAAACTATGTGACAAGGGTGAAAGAAATTGAGGACACAAAAAGTGGAAAGGTATCACATTTTCACAGACTGCAAAAATTAATACTGTTAAAACATTCATATTACCCAAAGTAATATGTGATTCCAGTGGCATTTTTTCACAGAAATTGAAAAAACAACACTAAAATTTGTTGGAATCACAAAAGACTCTGAATAGCCAAAGCAAAGAATATGAAAGCTGGAGGTATCACATTTCTTAATTTCAAACTATACTACATTATTATAGTAATCAAAACAGTATGGTACTGGCATAAAAATGGACACAGAGTTCAATGGAACAGAATCAGGAACCCAGGAATAAACCCTGTCATATACAGACAACTAATATTTGACAAAAGTGCCAGAAATACTCAATGGGTGAAGAATAATCTCTTCAATAAATCGTGCTTGGAAAACCAGATACTGTAATCACATGCAGAAGGATAATCATGTTAATGAAACTGAAGCCTTACATTATACCACTCAGAAAAATTAATTCAAAATGGATCAAATACTTAAACATAGACCTGAAACCATAAAACTCCTGGAAAAAAAATTGGGGAGAAGTTCCCATGACAACAAAAGCAAAAATAAATGACACTACAGCAAACTAAAAAGCTATGCGCAGCAAAGGAAACAAAATAAAAAGCCAACTTACAATACAGGAGAAAAGATTTGCAAATCATATATTTGATAAGGAGTTAATATCCAAAACATGTAAGGAAGTTATAAAACTCAACAACAATAAAAACTGATTAAAAACAGACAGAGGAACTGAACATTTTGCCAAGACAAACTGATAACAGGTACATGAAAAGATGCTCGACATCACTAATCATCAGGGAAATGCAAATAAAACCCACAATGAGATATCACCTCAAACTTGTCAGAATGGCTATCACCAAAAAGACAAGTAATAAAAATGAGTGCCGATAAAGCTGTGAAGATATGGGAACCCTTGTGTACTGTTGCTCAGAATGTAAAATGGTACAACCACCTTAGAAAACAGTATGGAAGTTCCTCAAAAATGTAGAAAATAGAACTACCATAAAACCCAACAATTCCACTTCTCAGTATGTATCTAAAGGAAATAAAATCAGGATCCGGAAGAGATATCTGAACCTCCATATTCACTGCTGCATTATTCACAATAGCCAAGATGTGGAAACGACTTAAATATCCATCAATCATAATATATAAAAAGATGTCATATACATACACAGTGAAATACTACTCAGCCATGAGAAAGCATGAGAAAGGAAATCCTGCCATTTGTGACAACATGGGTGTACCCTGAGAGCATTTTGCTAAGCCAAATACATTAGAGAAATACGAATAGCGTATGATATAAATTATATGTGGAATCTAAAAGAGCTGACCTCATAGAAACAAGAGTAGAATGGTGGTTATGGGAGCTGGAGAGTGGGACAAATGGGAAGAGAATGATTAAAGGGTACAAACTTCCAGTTATAAGATGAATAAGTTAAGGGGATCTATTGTACAGCATGGTGATTACAGTTAACAGAACTGTATTACATACCTGAAAATCACTAAGAGGTAAATCTTAAATGTTCTCACCAAAAGAAATGGTAATTATGTGAGGCGATGAACCCTACTGTGATAATGATTTCATAATATAAGCTTATCAAATCAACACATTGTATATCTTAAACTCACATAATGTTATATGTCAATTACATCTCAATAAAGCTGAAAAAATGTAGTATAAATATACAATGGAACATAATTCAGCCTTGAAAAAGAAGAAAATTCTGACATGTGCTACAACATGGATGAACCTTGAAGGCATTATGAAATAAGCCAGTCACAGAAAGATAAATACTGTATGATTACACATAGTTGAGGTACCTCAAGTAGCAAAATTCAGGGACAGAAAGTACAATGATGCTTGCTATGGGCTAGGGAGAGGAGAAAATGGGAAATTATCATTTATAATGTGCTTAGTGCCATCTAAATACATACTTAAAAATGGCTGTAATGATAAATTTTATGTTATGTGTATGTTACCACAACAAAAATCAAACTAACTGGGTCTCCAGGTAGGAAGAGGATTTTGCCTGATAGTTAACACTGTGTTCTCATAGGTGGCAAACGTAATCTTTTGTATACTCAGGACCTAGCCTAGGCATTTTAGCAATGGCTCATGTCTTTCCAAAAAGAATTGGAGATGACTTATAATAGAGGATAGGACTAAGGGCAAAACAAAGTCAGGACTGAAAAAAGAAAGCAAAAATGATTCATCAATGAGAGTCAATGAATATAGTTAATAATACTAAACACCAAATTTGACTCTGGATTTGCAGAGAGATACTGCAATGAGAAAATTAGTGTCCTGGAAATTGAATTGCCTCTTAGCTCTAAATTCACCTTCCATTTCTGATCTCTGGAAACAGGTCTGGGCTTTTTAAATATCTTTCCTTTGTCACTTAGCATGATCTTAGGCTTTGTTAGTAGAGAGTGCTGAGGAGACAATCACAGAAAGAAAGGACTTTGCTTCTTGGTTCTGATGGGCTTGCTGGGCTTGCTGAGGCTTCCTTACTGTGGACCTTACAGCACAGATGGCTTTTCCAGAACCAGGCTCATCCAGTGTGAGCAGCTTCCCCAGTGTGGGACTCCAGAAGCACAGGATGTTTCTCCAGGGCCTGACAGCTACAGCTTCCCCTGGCACCCACTGGGTGGTATGCAGCACAGTGCTTCCAGTTAGTCACCTTCCTATGAAGTTCCTCCGGCACTCCAGGATAGTAGCACAAACACTACTCTAAGAGTTATGACTATGTCCCCCCTAATACAGTCTGGATCTCAGCTCTAGGTAGTGGGGAGGTGGAGTGCTCTATCTCAGTCCTAAGGGAATTCCTTAATCTGCTATTTCTATATTGTTTAGAGGTTATTTACAATGCTTCCTAACTCTAATCTGTTATAGCTGATACTTTTTATATTAAGCTTATCCTGTTCACATTATTATTTTCTCTCTTGTAATTGAGTCCAGACTGATACAGGATTGGTTCTAAGGCATGGTCCAATGAAGCAAGAATGGGATATGGGGAATGGTTTGGACAGGCCTTTGGGCTTGAGCTCAGTGCTGAGCTCCTTACTAATCGGAAAAAGATGCTATCAATCCATGGCCTACAGTGTAACCACAATCAATCAAACTATCACGGTGGTTGACTGCAATGAAATGCCAACTATGGCATGTGTCTGGGCAGCCTAGGTGGCTGCCTGCTATACTTGACCTTATTGGAGTAATGATGGCTATAAAAATTGTCATGTGAGATGAATCCTTGGAGTGCCCTTAAACACAAGAGAAAATGACTAACTCAGGCCCATTAACTCTAAGAGTGAAACACAGTATGAGAACCAGAGTGTGTTCATGATAGCCCTAATAAAAACCCTCATATCTGAAAATCAGACAAAATTTAATTGGTAAATTGCTGAATTAAAATGAGAACTTAATTCTCGGTCTTGTCAAGTTTTTCAAGTTTTATCATTGATAGTTAAGGAACAGAATTCTGGAACTTAGTAAGAATGGGGACATCTGGTTGTACTCATATGAAACTGACTACAGTTGACACTTGAACAATGCAGGAGCTGACTCCCGGTGCAGTAAAAATTCCACATATAACTTCTGATGCCCCTACAAGTTAACTGTTGACTGGAAGCCTTACTGGCAACATAAATAGTTGATTAACATATATTCTGTATGTTACCGGGTTGGCCAAGAAGTTTAGTTTTTTCCATAAAAAAGACACATTTTTGATTTTCACCAATAGCTTTGAGTTGGATATTCTGAGTATGTCAGCTCTCTCCCACATGGTAGAATGTTGATTGTTCTCAATGTCTCGGATTTGATCGCTATCAACTTCAAGTTGTCTACACAAGCATGGAGCATTGTCCACCCAACCACGGAACATTGTCCAGGGAGAAATCCCCAGCACATAACTTCGCAGACCACTTTTGACATGTTTGATCAGTCACAGCACCTTTTCCATACACTGCACAAACCTATTTTTTGCATTTCAGTTGCATTTTTTACCTTTTTTGAAATAATAAAGCATAATATGCCTCAAGTGTTACATATTTTCTCCCATCCTCAATATTAAAATGGCTACACAAAAATTCACCAATTTTAGTAAGTTTTTTAAAAATGAATGCTGATATGACTGCTGTCACAATACAATCTAACAAAATTATTTTGAATGAAGTAAATGACAACTAAGTGCTATTAGAGCCATCTTAAGGAAAAAAAACAAAACAACCTTTTTAGGCAACCCAATATATGTACTATACTAGTATACTGTATTCTTACAATTAAGCTAAGAAAAAGAAAATGTTATTAAAAAATGATAAGGAAAATTCAATTACAGTACTGTACTGTATTTTTTGATGCCATATGCTTATTTCATCTGTTTACAAGATGAAAATAAAAATCCATGTATAAGTTCAAACCCATGTTGTTCCCGGGTCAACTGTATTTTGAATCTCAAAGTCACTGAGCCTTCTTCGCCAGTAGAAGTACTAGCTTACCCTCCATAGGCCAGCCTTCCTCTACTTAAAAATTCTGTGATAATCTCACCTGGAAGGTATTAGTACCTCTATTTCCCTCAGTGAAGTTACCAGAAAAGTACAGCACCCAAAAAGGGCAGGGTAACTGAGGACATAAACTTTTCAGGAATGCAGGTTTGGGTCACTTCAGCAAGTAAAGAATCCTAATGAGCTGAGATTCTTGCTGAAGCCAGAGAAAACAGTGAATGGGTCATGACAGAAGGAAACCATAGCTACCATTTACAGCCTGTGACTAAATACAGAAACAAGTAGTAGCTTTGCATATTTTCTGTTTGCTTGTTATATGCATGTATTTATTTGTATCTGCTATTTTCTTTAACTCTCTCCTTCCTGTTTTTATTTCATATAGTAGTTAACTATAATTTAATCTTCATATAAAAGAATATTTAGTGTTTAGTATGACTGACTGAATTGGTGGATTAATTAATATTGCTAGTGACAGCTACAATGATTCTTGGGACTGCTCATCTGTTAATTCTGGGGAAAGGGTAAAATTTTCATTTGTAAGAATAGCTAAATTTTGTTAGGTAGAAATATAGTTGTATTGTTGCTGGATGGGAGTTCAAATGTGTATAGAAAGGTGTATATGGAACCCAAGTAGTGAAAGGGATGACTGTTCCAGTTGTTCACTATTGCTCCCATCATCCAAATTCACTATTTTTGTCAGCTCTGTGAAAATGGATTTGGGCCATTTAAATATTTTTCCCTTCTGACATCTGTCATGCTGTTAAGCTTGTTCATAGAAGACACTGAAGCGACTCTGTAAGAGGAAAAGGGCTTTGCTTTTGATCCCAGTGTGCCTACTTGGCAGGATTCTGTGGCAAGTGTGGCTTTTTCTAGCACCAGACTCCTGCAATGTGCATAGCTTCTCCACTGTCTACCTCCTGTAATGCACAGTGGCAGGAAGATAGACTCCCCCAGCATTCCCTTAGACAGCGCAGGAGCAGAGTGCTTCCAGTTAGACATCTCCCTATGAATAGCTTTCCCTGGCACCCTATAGGATTGATTTCCAGCAAGTTCTGCCAGCACAGCGCCACAGAGACTTCTCTGCCACTCACTAAGCCACAGCTGTGCCATCTTCATCAAGGTCTGGATCCCAGCCCTGGAGTGGAGTGGTGACCCTTTCTTAGGTGATCTTTGCTCTATAGGTGGTAGCTGTTCCTTAATATATGAGTTTTCTATATTCTTTAGAATTATCTTTATTCTTTACTAAGCAATCCCTTATTCTAATTCCCTGTAATAGTTAATAATTCTTTATATTAAACTTTCCCATCAAGAGATAGAAAATGGAAAGAACCTGTTATTTGTTCCTTCTTTCTCATATAACTATAAGCATGATTCTCCTCCAATTCTTTATGTGTGCTACATATAAACAAAAAGAAAGGATA
The DNA here is from genome assembly GCF_987537825.1 of Furipterus horrens. Classification (NCBI taxonomy): domain Eukaryota; kingdom Metazoa; phylum Chordata; class Mammalia; order Chiroptera; family Furipteridae; genus Furipterus; species Furipterus horrens. The sequence goes on from NW_028327175.1 coordinate 75,278,649, forward strand.
CTATTTATAGTAAGTTCCATTTGGGGAGGTTATTCCAGGCTAACTGTGCTGTGATACATGTTAGTCTCAATGGGTTCATTATCCCTTTCCAGTGATTATGTACACATTTACAGTGCTAATAATACCTGGAATTTCATATATGTAAAAATAATGTACTGCCTTGGTATTGACATATATTTAAAGCAATCTGGGAACACTTATAATCAACAAGAGCAAGAGCAATCTTTTTATAGCCAGTGTTATGAAAATCTGTAAAGATGTAAAACTCTATCTACCCCTGAAGAAGTACAAAATATTTTCAAAAGTGAGTCCAAATATTAAAAGATAACAAACAGCTTAAATAGCCTAACTGGACTATATCTACGTTTAAAATAACACACTCCTTTGTCAGCAAATATTTAGTTTCTAAAGAATAAAACAATTTAGTTTTTAAGGAAGAAGACTTATAACAAATGATTTAATGTTAATTTTGAATGACCACTGAATCCAGATATGCTAGATGAGTACCATTTGGTTGACTACTGATTTGAATATATCTTTGAAAACAGCCATTTACTAAGAGCTTACCTACTGTACCAGGTAGTTTGCTAAATATTTAAACACAGTCTCACAATAACCCATTAAGCAGATTTTTATTCCCATTTTGTAGATGAGGACCAGAAGCTTAAGGAGGTTAAGTGAACTAAGTTCACAGAGCCTAAATGAATTTAACTCAAAAGACCATGCTCTTACCTCATGTATTACTTTCCTAAGGCCTACACCTCAGTGTATATGAAGTGCTCTGTAAGTATGTAAAGACTTTCAAGGGGTCCAACGGCAAGCAGAGTCTTAAGAGATGCAATTTCAATGAACTTTCTTAGGTAATCTTTCCTCAAACTGATCTGCCTAAGCATGCACCTGCACCTGTAGTTAAAGTATCATGCTTGTTCTCTGTTCTCACATTCCTTTTTATACTAACCTTTTCCCTACTTTAATAAATAAAAAATTCTTATTCATTCAAAGGAACAATCTGAAAATAACTGGGTTAAACCTAACTTTAATGACTGAATAACAAATCTTTGTAGATGGCTTCCAATCCTCTCTCAAAAAAAAAAAAAAAAAAAAAAAATTGAAGGAGGATGGATCTAAACAACTTGTCAAGTTCAGATAATTCTGGCCAATATCTCAGAAGACTTGAGGGACAAGGCTATGATCAACTTCCACCCCTTATCAATTTATTTATGTGAACAAGGTTTCTCAAGCTTACATTGATAAATATAAAAAACAAATAAAATTGATGCTGAACTGTCTCATTCTAGGAATAAATAAAATTCATTCATAGAGTAATTAGGAAGGAAAAAAGCCTCCATCTCATTAACAGATGTATTTTATCAGTAAAGATTTACTTTATGTTTAAATAATTATTTGTCAAAATTAGTATATATAATATACAGATAATAACAGAATTTTACACTTGAAAACATATATAATCTTACTAACCAATGTTACCCCAATAAATTTAATTTAAAAAATAAATTATTTTAGATGGAAAAAATTATATTTGTTTTTGATCAATACAATTTTAACTCAATTTATTTTTTATATTTAAATTTGTGAACATATTTTTATGTAGAGCTAAAATAGGGTAAACAATCATTACATAGAATTTATACTAAAAAGTTTTAGATGTAAATGTGCCAAGGGATACTCTTCCCCTCCAGATTTGTTTGGGAGTAAAAATCTTTAATACTGTCTCGAACAGTTAAAAATCTTAACTATCTTGCACTAGTGTCATTCCAATTTCAGATAGCTTTGAGGCAAATGTTTATTGCCACTATTTTCACAATAGCTACTACCTGAAAATAAAGATCATTCTAGTATTGAAAAATAACAGAAATGAAAACAACTACTTCCAGAAAGAGTTAGGGATGCTTGAGGAAAAGAACAAATAAAAGCACAATTTGTCTTGTTTTTGTTTCATTTAAAGAATGTTAGTGTTAAATCTAAAGGGAAAAAATAATAAATTATATATTATTCCAGTATCATTTTTTTCAAAATGATTAAATAAATGCATACTGGACCCAGAAAAATAAAGATTTGTAGAAAGTAATAGGAAGACAGAACTGTATTGATTATGTAGGGGTGAAACACACCTCAAATTCAAATTTGAGTAGGCTGTTACGCTGTGGGTACGGGAGATACAATACTATGAATCAGAAACAGAAGGATAGATGACAACAGTAACTTAAAGTGGCAGTGCCACTGGGTTTCCTAGGAGCAGAAGCCAATAATGTGGGAACCGTAAGTTCCCTGTAAATACTATGTTCTTTCCTGCCTCTGTCTCTGCCTGTTCTGCTAATGCCTTTACTTAGCATGACCTCCCATGACCAATCTCCTTGGCTCTTCTTTCAAGATGACAATCAAAATGTCAAATTTCCCATTATAGCAAATAACAAAATTTTATTTTAATTCTCAAAACTTCTTTTCAAAGGTTATCTCCATATTGTAGGAGATCATATGTCACTAGCATAAGAATGGAAAAGACTGTTTAAGCACTGTGAAACCAGACTCTAGAATAGGTGTTTTCCATTGTGGTCACTTAAAATTTATTTAGCTCAAGGAAGTTAGTGATCTTTAATCTTTATATATTATATTTCTGATGCAAGTTATGCTGTGCCATTATTTCATGTGTCAGAATTGGGCAAGTTAAATAATCTGGGAAAAGTCTTAAGTGTATGCTGTCTCATGATGTTCTTTCTGACTTTTCTCCTAGTATGGTCATGTGGAAAAGAACAAACACGGTAATAAAGCATAACTCAGAGCAATGATCTCCATGGAAGATTATACACAAATTTAAAGAAGTTATCCCAAAGCACAGCAAACTTAAGTGTGTGTGCATGTGTGCCTGTCTTGGTCTACCTACCTATCTTGGATCTAATTTATGAATCTAAACCAGACTTTATAATCTCAGAAAATTTCAGGAGAAAATGTTATTATAATGACCCTGAAAGTTCCCTCAATCATTTTTGCTTTCTTACTTTTGACTCAGTCACATCCTTACTATTCCTCTTATTTTAGAAACCACTTTGGAAACAGTAATTTAAAGACTTCTATAATGAAACCTACTAGTGAAGTGGAATCCCAAAGTGAAAGTGCTTGGGCTTTTAGCCTTAGGCAAATACTGTACAATTACAAATAAGTTTTTGTGTTTTAGTCAGATAAAGAAAAGAAGGCAAGACAAACTTAGGAACCAAATGTGCTATATTTACTAAAGTGTGTATGTATATGGAGATGAGGGGGAGTAAATTTTCTAACTGCATTAAGCAGCAAGATAGTATTTAGAATCCATAAGAACAAAAAAAGGAAAGTGATTAATCAGTATTGTAATATATCCTTAGAGATCTTCAATTTCATTTCATAAATACACCTGTGCATGTATATATAAAATATTCAGATTCACAGACCCATACAATTCAACAGAGGAAAAATGTATATTCTACATGTACTCAAAACATTTTTAATTCTGTAGTAAAAACTGGGAAATCAATTTTTGGATAACTGGCAGGATGTTGAGTGCAAGTTATATACACATGCTTGTGGCAATCGGTATTCAGGAACTGTTATTAAATTGATAAGATGAGAATATTATTCACCTTTTCTTAAAAGCAGTTAAAAAAACCTTTAACTTTTTTCATTTTACACCCTACCAATTTATACATGGGCATCAGAGTCACTAAAATACCTCCATAGCCTGGGCTAAGCGTTCTTCTAGTGCCATGTACGTGAGGAACTGAGGATCCACATAAGAAATAGCTTCAGCAACTCCTAGGCCATCCGCAAAGCCATCAAACAGACTGGAAAAAAAAAAAAAATGACCATGATTTGGGAAACATTTATGGTGAAGACAATCATATTAACATACTGATAAGCCAATAAACATGCCCACAAGGAGAAAGCCTTAAGATATTTTAATATAAATCTTGTGAGGGGCAGAAAGAACCCAATTAAAGGCTAAGCATAAGGAGTTATGATACCACTGCCTTTCCAACAAGTGACACCACACCCACTGCACAAAGTTCGTAGGAAAATTCTCATTATATGTTGCTAGTTCTAACTTTGGAGACTGCTGATGGCTGGAATAAAGGCAGTGCTTTTTTTCCCTCCTAATTTTTCCCATATATTTCCCCTTCTGTTTATTTTAGTTTCCAATCTAAATTTAGGTGAGAACATGATAAAGAGAATTATTGCATTTTAATTCTATCATTAGTCAAAGCCTTTTTTCTTCTCTTACCTTTTACTGCTTACTTTGGGCTTAAAATATTTGATTTTATCAAATCTTTCTCATTAATCTCTCTCCTTCTGTGAACTAGGCCTCCTCCATTATTATTCAGCTTGAAAAATATTTAGCTCTTAACTGCTCATTTTTTTCAAGGATTGTAAGCCTCTTGATGAAAAATGTCTTCATCTGAAAAATGGCTAATCTCCTTCCACATCTAGACTAATACACAGATTCTTCCTTTTCCTCCAGTCTTAGAAATACTATTTCAAAATTTGGAAATCATAAGTATGTCCTCAGTTCTCTTCTTTTTAATCTTGCTCCACTGGAAGTTACTTCAAGTCCATTTCTTCAATTATCCTCTCTGCAGGTAATTTCTAAACTTCCACCTAATTCCAAACTCCCTCTTGAGCTCTTGACCTACATTTTCAGTTTTCTGTGGGGCACAGTACCTCAATGAATTCCTATCACCTCAAATGCAAGATCTCCAAAACTGAGCTTATTTCGTCTACCTAAAGTCATACTACTGTTAACGTCTGTGTTCCTACCAGATTTCATAATTAGAAACATGGAGTTACACAAACTAGCTCAAAATATTTTTGATGCCAACCTTTGTGGCATCATTAAAATTACAAATCTATTGCCCAAAGATACAGAAGTATTTTCATGAAGAACATGTTATAGCTTAGTAGTAGCTAGAAATCAGCGGGTTTCATATGGTACAAAAAAACAAACAAACAAACAAAAAAAAACAGACATTCTCATACAATCACAGGTTTTAGAATTAGAATTAAAAATAAGAATTAGTGAATCCAACCTCTCTTGTAATACCAGACCTGCATCTAGCAGTGAGATGTAGTGCAAAGAGGAAGAAGAGCCCTGGAGTCAGTGAGATAGGAATTTAACATCACATTTAACTGAGTCATAGTCAAACACTGAAAAATTTAACTTTTACTCTGTTTTCTCATATAAAACAAATTATATGAGTAGATGCACTCAGGTGCATAGCAGAGTTGGCACCAGAGTAGGGAGTCAAGAAATAGTAGAACTATTCCCTCCGTGCGAGAAATACACAAATACAGGGCTTTTTAAGGTGTTACGTGCCAGCATGGGAAAACCCTATTACAAGTTTGAAACTTAATGTGCTGAAGCAACACAAACTATACCCACTTCCCTTTTGTAGAAAACTTGTTCAAATAGTCAGCTTTCTCCCAATAATTAATCTTGTCTCCAGGCTAAACAAATCCAGACACTCAAAGCATGATATCTGGTTAAAATTTGGTCACTTCAGAATGATCAGCTAAAATAAAAAATCCTAGTATCATTCATTTGACCATCACCATGGCAGTAACTGTTTCAGACTAAAATCACTGATGATACTAAAACAAATGGGTGGAAATGTGATAGTCTGAGAAGAAACAGGTTATACATAGTCTCAAAGGATCTTTCCACTTGACATCTATTAATTATAAATGAAAAAATGGCATCTGTCCAGTGAAGCAATCTGAAAGACAGAACTCTTAACACCGTAACCAAGTGATCAGAATTAACATCACCAGTAATGGGACAATTTGACATCATGTACCTTCTGATATGAACTGAGAAGACAACAGATTACTTCTATGATGTTCCTGCTAAAAATTTATAACTTGAATCTCATCATGACATCATATAAATTCAACGTTAAGAAACATTCTATAAATTGAGAGGCCTATACTTTTCAAAAATATCAAGTTTATGAAAGACAAAGAAAGACTGAAGAAATGTTCAAGACTGAAGGAGACCAAAGAAACATGGTAAACAAATGCAATGAGCAGTCCTGGATTCACTAGAAAGAAATTTCTCTAATGGCATTAGTTGGACAACTATAGACGTTTAGAATAAGGTCTACAGATTAGATTGGCAATTTTCAACTAGTGTGCTGCAAGAATTTTTAAAACATGCAATACCTGACTCTTTAGTCAGGGACACTGACCTCTTTTCCCTTAAATTGTCAAATACAAAAAAGAAAAAAGAAAAAGATAATAGCCAACAAAATAATAGTTGTTTAGTGTGAATGAATCAATATTGTACCTATTTTCTGTCAGACCACCAAAAGATGTATTTTTGGGTGTGCTGCAGAATTTTAGTAATTAGTTTATGTGTGACATGAGATGAAAAAGGATAAAGATTGCTGGATTAGATAATTTGACAATTTTACTGTGTGAGATAAGAAAATCTTGATTTTAGAAAATTCATTTTAGAGTATGGGTAAAGAGGGCACCATGTTTGCAAATTACTCAAAAATGGGTCAAAAATGCCATAAATAGAGAATATACAGAGAAGTAAAGAAAAAGAGAATGAAAACACAAATGTGGCAAATGTTAATATTTAGGGAATCTTAGTTAAGGATATATGGAAATTCTTTGCATTATTTTTGTAACTTTTCTATAAGTGAAATAATTTCAAATAGTTTTTAAAAATGTTATTAAACCATAATTATATTCATATAAAATTCATTTCTCAGAATGTTCTTAGGTTAATAATTATAACCCCAGTTTCTTACAGAAAGCCAGAGAGGTTAAGCAGTTATCAAAGAATAAAAAAATGGTATAGCTGGGATCTGTCTCAATTCAAAACCCACATTTTCTCCATATCAACTCTTAACACACCAATCTATAAGATACTCTCGGGATATTATTCTGCCAGACTTCTATGACTTCACCAAAACAAATAAACAAACTTTTGGTAGAGGACTTTTCCCATTTTCCTTTAAACTAAAAAGTTTTTTAAAAGCTTAAAATTTTTTTCTTAGTGGTAACACTGAAAAAAAAAAAGTAAAATTTTAGCTTTAGAGGTAAGAACTATTGTTCTTTGCCATGGCTTATCCTTTTAGTTATGAAAATGACAGTCTATTTTAACATGAAAATCAAACCATATTTTCACCTATGAACCTTTGGCTACCACAATAGGATGTAGGACAATATAAATAAGTAATGAAGTGTTGCTATATCTAGATAAAATTCAAAAGTTCTGTCTTAAAAAAAACAATGCTAAAATGCTTTCTATATTTAAAAAAACACAACCACCACTATGGAACTCCCCTTAATTGGGACAATTAGTAACAGCTCTAAATTTTTAACACAACAGCCATGTCCAGAAAGGTAGTTAATAAACTGGAACACAAAATAAAAGTTGTCAAATTTAAGTTAAAATTATATTCAATAAAGACCTCAATTATTTATTCATATTTTTATGTGGAACAACTCTTTCTTGTAAGTTATTTAGAAATATACCTCAAGTTCTTAAAAAATAAACCACAATTCCCAGTAATGTTCCCTTATGAACCTGTCCTAAAGAAGTAAGCTGAAGTCAGAACAAGTTTCATGGGTTAAGTGTGTGTGTGTGCGGAGGGGGCGGGGGCGGGGAATTTCACTGCAATATTTCAATGGGGAAATGGTCAATTAAATTTTAGTGCATCTGTAGAATGGAGCACATAATGGAGCCATAAAGAATTATTTTTACAGAATTTTGAAAAAACGTGCAATAAAATAATGAAACCATAATTGCCTCCTAATATATGCAAATGATGCTACGTAGATAATTCTGTCATCTGCTGAGTTCTTTGAGGAATGAATGACTTCACATATGGAGAGATAAGACTGCAGAATAAACAAGGTTAGTAAGAGGGCAGATAGAGGGAGGAAGTGAAGGGAACATCAAACAAGGCTAGGACTAGGTGAAGCCACCAATTTTCCATAATGTCTGGAAAACTAGAAAGTGGATTTTGGAAAGCGGGAATGTTTAAGATGGAATTACAGATTGTCTGTGGCTGTGACAAAATAAAACTCCACTTCTACTTCCACAAAATGGTCAATAAAAATCTGCTCTGCATATATAATTCTTCCCTCCTGGGAAGAATAGAAAATGGTAAGGAGGATTTCAAGGAGTAGCTGATTTTTGTGTCTGGAACAATTTGGAGAAGCACAAAGAAATAGCTACACACACAGAAAAACTGAAGACACAAAAAAGGGCTTAAAAGCATAAGGAATCTACAGTTATCAGGGGATATAAATGAATTTTTCTTATATTTATTTTTCCAAGTTTTCTGTAAAAACATATTAACCTAAAAACAAGACAAATTCTTAAAAACATATTTGTGTGGAGATGAAAAAACATGGGTAGTACCAAGCCATATTTTCCCCAGAAAAAAATAATGAAAAGTTATCAATTGGAACAAACATCCCTTATTCATCTCAATAGTTAGCTGCTTCCAAAGAGCTACTACACACTTGAAAGATACATCTAACTTTAAAAACAAAAAGTTAAACTTTAACCACTATATCATGAAGTGTAACAATTGTATAAATTCACTTAATTTATATGCTACTTTTATCAAGCTACGCTTTGTCAGCATAATACTTTCAACATCTCTGGGAAAGTAAAACTGTATTTTCCATACAAAATATATACAGAAGAAAAACTAAATTCTTATAATTCTGATTCAATCACAGGTTGTGAAATTCTTCAAATAGTATTCAGGAGTTTAAAAAAAAAAATCATACTAAGCACTATAGCATATAAGGGTAAATTTGAAAGTGGAAATCTCAAACTGTTAAGTGTATAATTCACTGGGATATAAGGTAAGTTTCAAGAGCTAAATGTCAAAGAGGGAAGCGGTCATTGACGGGAATAAGTCCCTGTAGGCAATGATATTTGAAATGAGCTTTGAAGAAGGGGAAATTGACAGATAGGAACATCAAAATACTTCTTAGCTATCAGATTCCATTTTCATAATGTAGAACCATGAACAAATTCTACTCAATGAACAATTAAGCATGGTAATAACACTGTGCTACATACCTCCAGTCCACATCTAAATCTTCACTCACACTGGAGTCATCCTCAAGGTTATTGTTACCATCCAACATGAAAGCTTCTGGCTGTGCAAATTCATTGGCTGGCTCATTTCCTTCATCACTGCTGCTTTCATTAACTTCATTGTACTGTAACCAAGGAATTTCTCCTTCTTCCAAAGATGTCTGTTCCCTAATACAAACATTTTTAAGAGAAGAAAAAATATTATTTTAAAACACATCATGAATTTTTTCTTTAAAGAGGTCTGGTTAGTGCAAGTAGATTCTCTATCCTTTGAGTTCTAAACTCTTGGTACAGTACTTACAATTTTTAAAAAATCTGTTTTCTTTAAATGTAAAATTATTTAAAAAGGAAGTAAATTTGTTATAGGTCCATGTATATAGAAATAGCCCCTAATTACATAAGAACCTATTTGATATACAAATTATCTAATCTCCTATATTTACACTTTTTGCAGAAAAAAAAAAGAAAACAAAATTCATCTTAGACTATTTGAATTGTTAAACACTGCTCTTGAATAGTTTCCCTTCAGAGTTAAAAATAAAATACAGATGCCCTAGACTACCCTACAAATCCCTACCAAATACATGCTTTCTCCTTGGCCTCTTCTCCAACTGTTAACTCACTACTATTCCCTCCATGGAGATCACTTCCATCTTGGAGCCATTTCCTCTCTTTCACCAGATTTTTACACCCCAGCCCAGGGTGTCAGTGCTAGGAAGATAAGTCCTCATAACTTCTGGTTGCAAAAAACAGTGGGAATTGAGTTGGCGGAAGAAACTTCTGGAGGCCCAAGCAGTTCCTCTTAAAGGACCCAAACATGGACTCACCTACTCAGACACACTCCCTCTGAGCTCCAGCACCAGGGGAGCAGCTTGAAAGGCACCAATGGCATATGGGGAGAAGTGTCTGGCATCAACGTGAAGGCTACAGGACAACTTTATCTCAGAAAGAAAGGTGAGCAGAGGCCATTGTCCCTTTTTTGAACCCTGCCCTCATGGAGCCACAAAGCCAACAGGTGGGTGCCATATCTGAGACTCTATCAACCTGGCTAACACTGTGCCCTGCCCTGAAGATCCCCCAAGACTCCATTCTACCCAAATTATGGGCCCACCCAAGATGTTAACAGTGGCTTTTCCATGTGAATGGCTGGTCTTGACTCATATTTTACAACTTCCTAATTCTTCCCAAACAAGCAACAGCCAGCCTCAGTGAACCCTCAGCCCTTGTACCTCTTGCTAAGTGGCCCCACATCTGGCACTAGCAGCAGCCAGTGTAGATTCACAGTGTGGCTTCTCCTGGCAAGCTCCAAGCCCAGTACAGGTAGCAACCATCTCAGATTGATTTATAGCTCAGGCAGGGTGGCCCTGGGTAGAACACAGGTTGGGCTAACTTTGAAAGAAATCTCATAACCTGTGCACCCAGTGGACAGTTGCAGACCACACTGGAGCTCCACTACCCTGCCCTTGCACAGCTAATCCTCCACAGAGGGCGGAGGCTGGTGGTCAGTATTCACAGCCAGTTCTTGCAGCTGACTGGCCTGGGTAAATTCCTACTATTGACCTGCCAACAGGCTCAACTACAAAAGGAGGGTGTCCTCAGTCAACATGAAGAACACTCCTCAAGTAACCAGCCTGGGTGATAGGGAAGGCTGTGCCACTGAACTGAAAAGGACATCTACTACATTAGGCCATGCTACCAAGACAGGAAGTCAAAGCAGCTCTACTTAATACAAGAAACAAACACAGGGAGGCTGCCAAAACAAGGGGACAAAAAAAACATGGCCCAAATGAAAGAACAGAACAAAACTCCAGAAAAAGGACTAAACAAAATAGAGGTAAGCAATTTATCAGATGCAGAGTTCAAAACTGGTTATAAGGATGCTCAAGGAACTTAATGAAAACCTCAACAGCATAAAAAATATCCAGTCACAAATGAAGGGTACACTAACTGAAATAAAGAACAATTTACAGGGAAACAACAGTAGAGTGGATGAAGTCGACAATCAAATCAATGATACAGACCATAAGGAAGCAAAAAACAACCAATCAGAACAACAAGAAGAAAAAAATCCAAAAAAACAAGGAAAGTATAAGCAGCGTTCCAACATTCACATCATAGGGGTGGCCAAAGGAGAAGTGAAAGAGCAAGAAACTGGAACTCTATTTGAAAAAATAATGAAAGAGAACTTCCCTAAGTTCAGGAGGCACAGAGTCTCAAAATGGATGCAAAGAGGCCCATCTCAAGACACATTATAATTAAAATGCCAAAGGTTAAAGAGAGAATCTTAAAAGCAGCAAGAGAAAAGCCATTAATTACCTATAGGGGAGTTCCTATAATACTGTCAGCTGATTTCTCAAAAGAAACTTTGTAGACTAAAAGAGATTGGTAAGAAGTATTCAAAGTCATGAAAAGCAGAGAAATATAGCCAAGATTGCTCTACCCAACAAAGATTATCATTTAGAATTGAAGGGCAGATAGAGAGCTTCCCAGACATGAAAAAAGCTAAAGGAGTTTATCATCACCAACTATTATATGAAATGTTAAAGGGAGTTATTTAAGAAAAAGATCAAAACTTTGAACAATAAAATGGCAACAAATACGTATCTATCAACAACTGAATCTATAAAACAAACTAAGCAAACAAGAACAGAGACAGAATCATGGATACTGAAAGCATTTTGATGGTTGCCAGATGGGAGAGGGGTGTGGGGGAAATGGTGAAGAGGTGAAGGAATTAAGAAGTACAAATAGATAGTTACAGAATATCCATGGGATGTACAGTACAGTATAGAAAATGGAGTAGCCAAAGTACTTGTACACATGACCCATGGACTTGAACCATGGTGTTGGGATGGCCCAAGGGAGTGGGGGATGCTGAGTGGAGGGGGACAAAGGAGGAAAAATTGGGACAACTGTAATAGCATAATCAACAAAATATAATGTTAAAAAAGGCATTTCAAGGCTGTAATGAACTGAACACGTGGTATTTTAAAAATTTACAAATAAAAAAATTATACTGGTAAGATTTTCTTACTCATTTTACTTAACAGAAAATACCTTTTAGTATATCAAAAGGTAAAATATAAGAGAACAGTGTTGGCAAAACTGAATTTTAGTTTGGGTTTTAAAATGAGAAATAATTTTATATAACAGTTTATATATTTCAACCTTAAGAGCAAGTATAATTAGAGTTCTATTCATTTTTATGTGCAAATTTAAGTTCTGAGGTAAAAACATTTAAGAAAGATGCATTGTCCACATATAAAATTCACATTTAAAGCACATCAAAAAGTTTCTCTTTATATATCTAAACTCATAAAAGTTTCTTTATTTTCAGATCCTAGACTACACTTCAGAATAATAGGTTTATAAGATTTAGTATCTAGTACAGCCAGTCTAATAAAATCAGAGAAATCAGCATAACAAAATACGCTTATTTTGTTAAAGGCTTAATGTCAAATATATAAGGATAGTATATGTTTTCCTGTGTGCATAATTAGTCCAATGAAAAATTTAATCCATAATGGATTTAAAATACAAAATCAAACTAAAAATTCCTAAGCAACAGATTTTTATTCACACTTTCATTACAGCACTCATCACACTGTATTATAACTTTTCTGTTGACTCATTTGTCTTCTCTTAGACTGGGAGTTTCTCAAGAGCATATAGTACTGTCTCTCATCATTGTATCTTCAGCCCCACCCCCTATAACAAGTGCTTTCTATGTAATAGATACTCTATCTCTTTATATGTTGCAAATATAATAAACACTTGAAAAACAATCAATTAAGCCTGAACAGTCCTTAGAAATTTGTTATTTCTAATGTATGCCTATAAAAAAATACATTTTTTCCTATCATAGACATCAAAATGACTCAAATTACTCCATACTTCACATATGTAACATAACACTCAAATATATTCATGAAAATAATTCAGTATAAGGAATATTAATGTATGCGTGTTTTGTAATTCAAAGAAGAAAACCAAAGTAAAGAAATCATCATAATGAGTCTAAACAATTTATAATATATGATTAATAATACTCTTACTATATAATATTTGGCTACATATTTTGCTTAAACATTTGATTCTGTCTTTAATAATTCATTTTAGCATAGTTACATGAAGTAAGTGGTATACGGTGTATGCTCTCAACATGTTATACAACATTTAGTATACAAATTCCTACCATTTGACATAAATTTTCACAGCCTGAAGAGTGGCAATGTGCCAGACCAGAGCTATCTTGATAGTAATAAAAAAGGAATTTTGCTCTAAAAAAAAAAGAAAAAAAAAATGATTCTGAACGATAAGGTCAAATATCTTTCATTTTGTTTCAGACAACAACAGAAACAAATATCCCCTCCCCTTGTAAGCATATTATCTGTCTTCTTTTTCTCTCCATATACATTCAACGTACACACAGCCTGTTTAGACATTCATAAAAATTTAGACCTTCAATGCTCTTTCCTCATTTTGGCAATTCAAAAATCAACAATTGGCATTATGTTACATAGTAATGTATGAGACACAAAAATACACATTATCTAATCATGTCTCCAAATAGTCAATTCTAAAAAGTCAATCCAGTATATGGAAGACTGGAAGCCTGTACCTACCACTTCCACCACCAGAGTCACAGTCATTTCAATTGGGAAGAAAAATTGCCAACTTGTGCTTCCCTTTTGAGGATTTTTCAGCACAGCTTGGAGAAAACAAATGCTGCTACCATGACAGAAAGCTGAAAATATCCCATCATGTATCCCCACAACCTACTCCCCGTGAAAATCTTAGAAGACCACCTGCATCATCTATTGTCATGAGGACAGGGTACACTGTTACCTCAGATAAACTATTGCTCCCTCCCAGAAAACAATTAAAGACCCCTCCTCCTCAATAATAGAAACTAAATTTAAAAACACTCCATGGATAGAATTATTAAAATTATCAAAATATATCAATAAACACTTAATATTTTAAGGACATTTTCATTGCTAAGTTTTAAACTTTGCTATCACAGGGAAACAATTTTTAACATAATTCCTATTGAGTTCGATTTTTCAGCTGTTTTAGACTTAAATAGGCATGGTGATTTCAAAACTGCAGCTAGTTTTCTTCTGTTATTGCATGTAACTGTGGTTCATTCATTCTCATTGTTGTATAATACTCCATGTACAAATATGCCACATTTTTCTATTAATTTATATTTGGGTATGCCAGTTTAATGGCTTTCATGAAAAATACTGCAATGAACATTCTTGTATATAACTTCTGGGCCATACGGGGAAGTTTCTTCAAGGTATACACCTAAAAGTAGAATAGCTAGGTAGTCAGTCTACCATGCAAATGTTAAAGTCATTACATAATTTCTGTGAATTTGACCTACTTTACACCTCAACAAGCAGTGCGTAAGAACTGATTCAGCCTTGGCTGGTGTAGCTCAGTAGACTGAGTGCCAGCCTGTGAACTGAAAGTTCAATTTCCAGTCACGGCACGTGCCTGGGTTGCGGGCCAGGCTCCCAATTGGGAGCATGTGAGGGACAACTGATTGGTGTTTCTCTTGTGCATCAAGGTTTCTCTCCTTCACTTTCTTCCTCCCTTCCCCCTCTTTATAAATAAAATCTAAAAAAACAAACAAAAAAAACATGATTTATATCTTCCAAAACCTGACATTGTCGAATTTCCTAATTTCTGCTAATCTAATGGGTTAATAAAAAATGATACCTCCTTATGACTGAAACATATACTCCCGAGTAGTACTCCTGAATAGTAATAATCTAAGCATCTTTTGATACATTAGTAACAAAAGCATCTTTTATTCATCATTAATATTTCCTCCACTGAATTATCTGCTCAAGGGTTTGTTCATCTTGAAATTAGATGGTCAGGTTTTTTTGTTTTTTTTTTTTTTTTTTACCTAATTTTTAGGAGTTGATACATTCTGCACATTAAGACTTTATATTCTATAAATACAGTCTCCTAGCTTTATCTTCCTTTTCATTTCCTCTTTTTATATCTTTTTACCCTCTATTTTCCCATCATGCCATGCTGATTAAGACCTCCACCAACAACAGCTATGGAAATAGTGCTAGTGAGCACTCTTATCTTGCTCCAATTTTAAGGGCAGATTTTTAAAAACTCTTAATTGAAAATGATTTCTATTTCTTTCTTTCTTTGTGGGATACCTTTTATCAGATCAAGGAAATTCTTTTCTAATCCTAGTTTCCGAGTTTCTATCATGACAAGGTGTTTAACATTATTAAGTGATTTTTCCTCTCCACCTACAGAATCTATCATAAATTCTCTCCTGTATTCTGCTGAAGTGGTGAATGACATTTGGAGGCATTCTACACGAAAGTACCTTTGCATTTGTGGAAGAAACTCAGATTTGTAACAGTTTTATCTTTTAAAGACTACATTTCCAAATTTGAATTTCCAATAAATCTATTTAAAATTTTGACATGTATTTTCTGATTTTTTAAATCCTCCCCCAAGGATGTTTATTGTTTTCAGAGTGAGAGATCAAGGGAGAGTGAAAGAAACATTGATGTGACAGAGAAACATCAATCGGTTTCCTCCCATACCCGCCCCAACCTGGGACTGAACCTGCAATTTAGATACTTTCCTTGACCAGGAATCAAACACACAACCTTTTGGTATATTAGATGATGCTCCAAACAACTGAGCCACCCACTAGGGCTGACATGTATTTTAATGGGAAAAAAAACTGTAATTTTCTTTACATACTCTTGGTATTAGGGTTCTGCTGGCCTTATTAGAATGATCTGAAGAAATAGCTCTTTTTCTATGCTCTTGAAGAAGAGAGTGACATGATCTTTTAAAAGTTTAGTTTAAGAGAATTTGGCTCTAAAACCAACTGGATCAGTTGTTTTTCTACATAGGAAGATTTTAAACCACTGATTACCTATCTGTAATAATTACAGCACTATTCAGGCTTCCTAGCTCTTCTTGAGTATGTTATGATGAATTCCATTTTCCTAGAAATCTGTCAATTTCTAAGTTTTCAAATTTACTGGTATAAAGTCTACAGTATTTTTTAATATTCAATCTTTATTGTATTTTTAGATGTATCCACTTACGCATTTCAGTCTTTATTTGTGTCTTGTCTTTACTTTCTTGTTCACTACCCAAATAAATTACCTTTCTTTCTTAACCTTTTTAAGGTTTCAACTTATGATATTTTTAATCTTTGCTCTTGTCTTTCCCAATTCTAATTCATATCTCTTCATTTTCTTTGTATATTCTAATATTCCTTTTCTATTTTAAGTTAAAGGTACAGCTCCATTTTCAGCTTCTTTCTCAAGTATTATTCAAAGATAAATTTCCCTTCAAATATGAATCTCATTGCAACCTACAAATTTTGATTGGTGGTATTTTTATTATCATTGACTTGTGAATATTTTAAACTTCTATTATGATTTCTTCTTAGTCCTATTGTTATTTAGAAGAAAAAATAATTTTAAATGCATAGTTTTTTTTAAATTGTATTTTTTATTTATTTCTAAGGGTAGAGCATGTGCCCAGAAAATACAGCCTGCAGGATACTGATTCTTTGAAATGTGTTAACTTGTGTTAACTTGTGCTTTGTACCTAGTACATGTTCAGGTTTTGTGTGTTTGCATATTCCAAAGGATGTAGTGTTCATTAAACCATGCTTAAATAAGTACTTAAAATCTGCTAGATTAATTTTTATATCCATGAATCATCAGTAATTGATAAAGGTATTTAAATTTTTTTCCAATATGATAGTAAATTTGTCAATATTCACTAGTTTGTTCAAATTTTGATTTATATATTTCGAGTCTATTTTATTAGGTGATTTCAAATTTAAAACTGCTACATTTTACTGGTAAA
The DNA here is from genome assembly GCF_987537825.1 of Furipterus horrens. Taxonomy (NCBI): domain Eukaryota; kingdom Metazoa; phylum Chordata; class Mammalia; order Chiroptera; family Furipteridae; genus Furipterus; species Furipterus horrens. Next base: position 75,295,645 of record NW_028327175.1, read on the forward strand.
TTGGACTTATTACAGTGATCCTCACTCTCCTCAATAATGCTTTCTTTTGCCTTTAAGTGTACTTTGCTAATGTTAATGTAACATTTTCTTTTAGTTCGTATTTGCCTGAAATATTATTTTCTATCCTTTATTTTCACTCTTTCTATATACTTATGCTTTCAGAGTATCTTTTTTAAAAGCATTTAACTTAAAGAAATCCAACTGATATAAAGCTGCCTTTTATAAGCAGAGATTAGGTAATCTAAGAAGTCTGTGCAGAAGGTATCCAGTCATGTAATAGGAAAAAGAGACATTTACTGAAGTTGCCCATAGCTGAGGCCTTCTGAATCATCTGAATAGTTTCTGTGGAGGAATGTTTAAGCTTAACTCACAATTTGACACAAATCTGTTGCTCTACTTGCTCATTTTGAATGCGATGGCCACACAGTACACGTGCTCACTCTATAGTGTCTACCACCCCCATTGACTAGAACCGTGAGATCGTCATTATCTCACATGCGCATTCCAGTTCACTCTCCTTGGCTGCCAGGTTACATTGATGTTGCACAAAATGTTCTCATTATATTAACAATGGCTGGACTTTTCCCAGATAGACTTGGTATATTTTTCATCTCTATTTTCCTTCTGTTTTTATGCCATTGTCTTCCTTTCTTTACTTTTATTTGAAGTGACTTTAAATGTTCTTTTTCCACATCTTAATTCCTTTTCCCTATTCTACAGGCTCCCAGTACATATTAACTGTTAATTGTTATCCTTGAAATTTTACCATACAAATTAAACTTTTGTCAAAAGTTAACTTGCAGCCCTCTCTCAAAGAGTATATTTCAACTCTTATTTCCCTCTTGTCAACCTAAATATTATCGCTGCCCAGTATTTTAGTTATTTCCTCCTCGCCTTCCACTTTTATCTTTTAATTAAATTATTGGGTTTTATTATGGTAGGGTATCAATGAGAGTAGCTGATGATTCACAAATATGTTATTTTATACTCATGTATCTCTACATGTCACTATAATCAGGACATTTTCCTTAAACTTGAGAGTTAAATATCCAAGTTAAATATCCTACACTGCATGTCTGTCCAAATGACACTTAAAACTTCCCAAAAGGAGTTTCTACTTCCCAGTTCTCTCCGCAGACTTCATCTCAGTCAATGCTGTTAACATCTACCCAAACCAAAATACCCAGTCCTGACTGATTCTTCACTCCCCTTAATCTTTTTTTTTCTTTTGACATACTCATATTTTTTAAAATATGCTTTGTTTATGCTATTACAGTAGTCCCAACTTCCCCTCCCTTTGTTCCCCTTCACCCAGTAATCCCCCTCCCTCCAGCTGACTCCCCCCTAGTCCATGCCCATTGGTTGTGCATATAGTTCTTCTCAACATCTTCCTATCTACTCCACTCCCTCCTACTATGTTTCTTAATTCCTGTACCATTTCCCTCCCTTACCCCCCTCACTCCTCCCCACTGACCTCCCCCTAAAATGTTCCCCATACCTATAATTCTTTTCCCACTCTCGTTGTCTTAGTCTGCCTTTGTTTCAATTCCTTAGCTTCTGTTGTTGGTTGTTGTGATATAGTTTTCACTTTAATGTTCATAGTTTTGATCCTCCTCCTCCTAAACAAGTCCATTTAACATTTCATATAACAGTGGTTTGGATCTGATGAACTCTTTGAGTATTACTTTGTCCTGGAAGCACTTTCTCTGCCCTTCTATTCTGAATGACAGTTTCGCTGGATAGAGTAATTATGGCTGTAGGTTTTGTTTTTCATTACTTTGAATATTTCTTGCCAGTCCCTTCTAGCCTGCAGAGTTTCTTTTGAGAAATCAGCTGATAGTCTTATTGGGACCCTTTTGTATGCAATTCTCTTCTCTCCTGCTGCCCCTAAGATTCTTTCTTTATCCTTAATTTTTGACATTTTGATTATAATGTGTCTTGGAGTGGTTCTCCCTGGATCCAGTTCCCTTGGAACTCTCTGTGCTTCCTGGACCTGTAAGTCTATTTCCTTCCCCAAGTTAGGGAAGTTCTACTTCATTATTTTTTCACATAATTTTTCCATTTCTAGTTCTTCTTCTTCACCTTCCGGCAGCCTCACAATTCGGATGTTGGCCCGCTTATAGCTGTCCCATAAGTCTCTGAGCCTCTCCTCATTTTCCTCACTTCTTGTTTCCTCTTTCTGCACTGGTTGACTGTTTGTTCCTTCTCTATGTTCTGATTTTTTGATTTGATCCCTGGTTTTCTTGTCCTCATCACTAGTTTTGTATGTGTTTTTGTTCATCTCAGTAGGACTAGCCTTCATTTCTTCCCTGTCTTATTTAAGATCTACTGTTAGGTCTGGAAGCATTTTTATAACCAAAACTCTGAACTGAGCCTCAGAAAGATTTCCTGTCTGCTGAGCTGTTAGATTAGATATTTGCTGCCTGGTCAGCTGTGTCACCGGGATCTCTATCATAATCTGTACCACCCTGACGGTTTTGTGATTACCTTTTCTTTTTGGACAGGGCTGTCACACCTCCTACACTACAGGGGGCAGAGCCCTGTGCACTTGTCACAACCTGGCGACCCGTCTCACCACGCTATAGCGTTTTCTGTGGGGGTGGGGTCCAAGATGGATTCCTGCTGTTCAATCTCTGCTGAGAGACCAGGAGCCTCCTCCTCCATCCTCACCCCTCTGGGCCTCACAGTCCAAGGCAACGGAGGTCTGCGTTCCCCTTCTTTGGAATCGCAAGCTGATGGGTCTGGTCTGCAGCTGGGGTGCTCCCTAAGTGCTTCTCACCTACCCCTAAATATGGGTGTCTGTGCTTACCGCTGTCCTGCCTCCATCGCTGCTGCTGCTATGGACAGCATAGCTTGAACTCTCCTCCTCGGCTTCTCCCCTCCTACCTGTCCGGATGAGCACCACTTCTTTATAACTTCATATGTTAAACTTCCATTTATTTTCTGTAACTTCTGGTTATTTCTGGTTTTGCAGTAGTTGTATTCCTTCTTAGTTGTGGAGTGAGATGGAGTGTTTCAGTCTAGGCCTCCATCTTGGCCGGAAGTCCCCCCTTCATCTTACACTCAACTCATTCTATTATTTAAAATTCAAAAATATTCTCAAATCTCTTCGCTTTTCTTAATCTTCACTATCATCTCCTAGGCCAAAAGCCAAACTCATCCTCCTTCCCCTCTTTAACTTTAGTGCCTTTCCAAGTCAATCTCCACATGACACTAGAGTGATCTTGTAGAAATGTGTGTCAGATCAATAACTTCTCTCCTGCCCACTTCATCTAATATCATTCTTTTTTTCACTCATTCACTTCAGCCCCAATATCTTCATACAAAGCCTTTTCCTTTTCAATATCTTTTTTTCTGACCTTTGCTTTTGCCTAGAGAGCTCTTCCTCAACTGCTAATTCTTACATTGTAGATCCCAGCTCAGAAGTCAATTCCTAAGAGAAGTCCTCCCTGAGTGCTCTAATTAATGTAGGCCCCTTTTAGTTACTTTCTAAGAAATTAGTGTTTTCCCTCATAGTAATAATCAGTTGTCACTTATCATGTTTGTATTTTGTTTATTATCTGTCTTTCCCACCATAATGAGCTTTACAGGGCAATCTCACTTGTTAACTGATGTAATTCCAAGCTATAGTACAGTGCTTGGCACATATTAAATGCTCAATAAATATCTGCTGAAGGAATAGATAAATTACTATCACAAATACGTATGAACCACTTAATACTCAGTAAACTAAGTAATAGTGATTAAAGACAACAGAACATAAAAATCAGGAAGAGCAAAGAACTCTACCTCAATCTATCACTGTCAAAACCAATTGTATTTATAAATCTCTTTCTTCACAGATTTTCTAATAAATTTTACTCCCAATTTTTCTAACAGAATTAATTTTAGGCTGGAAACTTATACCCTTTGAGAAATACAAATTTCAGTGTTAGTTCAAGCTGAAAGATTTTTCCTAAGAAAACATATTCACCATAATAGATTATGTGAGACTAAATATAGGAGCCAACTAATTATTACAGAAAAAAATAAAATTATCAGAGATACTTTGTCTCTAAGCCTAGAAGGTTTCGCAAGCACATAGTAACAACATTTGAAAGAATAAGCTACTTAAACAATAACCTATTTAAACAACATTTAAAGGAATAATTAAGCTATTTAAACACCAAAAAATTTAAAAGGAAAACACATTCTTTTAGTAAAACAAGTATGAAACTCTTACTGGGACAAAAAACTAGACAAGTGACACTATGAGTCTCAATATAAACAACCCATGTAAAATACGGCAAATAGAATCCAGCAGCTCACTATAACAAAAAACAATGACTACGTGACCACGTTGGGTTTATATCAAGAAACAAGAGCAATTAAATATTAAGAAATCTAATAACAGAATTATTCCTTATGGTCATTAGATCAAAAGTGAAAAATCTTCATGATCATTTCCACTGATGCTAAAAAGACTATAAAGTCAGCAAGCACCCTTGCTACAAATCTATAAAATAACAAACAGGGGGTATTTCCTTAGCGCGATTTAAAGAAGAGTGCGCGCGCGCGTGCGCTGTGTGTAAAATCAACCTAAAAGCCAGAATTATTCTTACTAGGGAAATACTAGAGCAAGGATTGGCAAACTATGGCCCAAAGGTTATTTCTAGCCTGTCACCTGGTTATATAAATAAAATTTTGTTGGAAGACAGCTACACCCATTCATTAACCTATTGTCTATGGCTACTTTTACACTACAATGGTAGAGTTGAAAATATTTACTATCTGGCCCTTCAAAGTGTGAGTTTGACAACCCTTGTACTAAAGCATTCCTATTCAAGATAGAAAAAGACAGATGTTTACCATCAAACAATGGTTTCCAGAAATATCATGCAATCAGACATTCAACTAATATTCAACTTTTACAACTGCCTTTATATCTGTGAATGTATCACTGATTCCTTCTGAGTCTGTCCCTTCTCCCTTGCCATTATATCCACTGCATCCAATGGCAGCTATAATTCATGCATACCTAACGCAACCAAAGTGATCTTTTAAGTGACTAAGTTTTCTTTAATAAAGTGGAAACTATACTGCATCTCAATAGAATATACTGAAACTACCTGTGTTTTCGATTTTACTGTTTTCTCTAATACACTAGTCCTACACGGGACTTGAAAATACAATTAATAGCATACCTAACATTTGAATGTGGTGTATAGCTCTCTTGTACAAGACACACAAAAATAATAAATCTCACTGTAAAACATACCCTTCCTGAAGAGATAATTCTTGGTTTTCTTCTTCAGGACCACTGCTATCACTCTGTAGTTCAGGTTCATTCTCATCTTTTCCTGGCAGAGTCTCCCAGCTTTCATCACTCGAGGACTGATCTTTTTCTGTACCAGAAAATCGATGAGGCAGAGAAGCAGACCATTCTCCATCACTGCATTCTGAACTGCAAATTTAGAAGAAATATATGTGCATTTATCATTTGGAGTTTAACCAGGCATCATGGTATAAGGTGGACTACTGATGCCACACATGCTTCATCGGGTGCCAATTCAATTTTAAAAATATTTTTTAAATAAATAAATATATTCAGTAGAATGTAACTTTTTCAAATGAATAGAGCATATGGCAAGTTATGGAATTATCAACTTATTTTCTTCATTAAAGTAAATAATTTCATGGTGCTTAGATATAGGTTCTTCATATTTTAGACATGTTTCTTACTAAAAATTTAAATGTAATTTGGTAATTACAAATTAAATGCTATGTAGAACAAATGATAATAGATTTATTATTCGCCTGGCCTGACTAAAACAATTTTCTAATTATATATTGATAAACTGATGAAATATCCTCTATGGAAAAATTTCTATTATGTTTTAAAAGCTTAACTATATTTTCATTTTTTTCCACAGACTTCATAATGAAGAGAGATTCAAATTCATATGAAGTAGTACTAATAAACTTTTGGTGAAATTCTTTGGTAGGACTGTGAACACAAAATATTGAATATATTTCAATTCAAGAGACAAAATGTACAATAAAAGGGTAAATAGCCTCAGAAAATTAATTTTGGTTATATTTAACTTTGGTTAATTTGGCTACTAATTTAACTACTCTTAAAACACCAGTCATACTACCAAAGGCAAAAATATTACTTACCAATGTTAAAAATAAATCTTAAATGCCCCTTCCAACCATATCAACCATTCTGGTCAAGAATCCCTTAAAGATTTCCTTTTGTGCACCGACTTTTGAGAAACCAAAAAATAACAAATTTTATTTATGTTTTTGAAAGGAAGTGATAATTGGTAAGAATTTTTTTTCTTTTTGATGACAATATATATTTAATACTTTTACTAGTTAGTGAGTTCCTCCTTCTATAAGTAGATGAACTCAAGAGACCAAAATGCTATTAACAAAGAGCAGCTCTAATCTGAGCACTGAGATCTTGGAAGAAAAAAAATAAAATCAATATTCAATTTTCAATAAACGATGGGCAGTGTGGCATAAACATTCTGGCAAAGGAATGCAATATAGCTTCAGAATAGCAAATAAAAGACAATAAAATGCAAATAAAATGTCTAAAATTTTGTGTGACCCAAAGAATACTCGAAGAGCAAGTAAATCAATTCTAGGCTTCCATTAGTATCAAAATGTACCAAAATATAGATTTAAAGGAGCTTATTGAACTAAGTTTCCTTAACTATGAAGCTTCTGAAATTTAAAGCTAAATTACCAACTCCAATTCTGATATGTCTTTAACAATACAGACAATTAATATGCCTGTATTAATTTGTGGCAATTTTTGACATACTAAAGAAAACCTCATTTTTGTAATCATTTTACTCAGAGTACGATTCTGTTCAGAAAGTGAACACATGAAACTTCTGAAGTTTTCTGAATTAATGAAATAATTAATAGAATATCTCTAAATTTTAATACAGAAAGAATATCTATCATCAATAGTTAATATATTTAGAAAGCTTATGTCAAAGATTGGCAAACCACACCATTAAGCCAATTCTGGCCCTGCTGCCTTTTAAAAAATGATCTATAAGCTAAAAATGGTTTTTTACAAGTTTATCTTTGATTTTGTCTCTTAGTCAGCAAACCCTAAAATGTTTACTATCTGGCCCTTTATGAAAAAGTTCGCAGACCCCTGGCCTCTATCATTATACATAACCCTCACCTCTAAGTATATAATTTTAAAATATATATCCCCAGCCCTGACCACCATACTAAGCTTTCACCATCACTAACTGCCCACCAGACATTTTTATATTTCATACTCCTTTTCAAAAGTTGCATTTTTTACACAAAATCCATCTGCCAAGTAAGTCCCTTTCTTCATTTTCTAACTGCTAATGGTATTACCCTGCTTTTTAAGATTTAAACATATCTTCTTCTCTTCAAACTCCCCACGATTAAGTCCTTTCTAGCCTTCCATTCTGTCTGTACAACGGCTCTTATATCCTAGCTTCTTTTTCTCTTTTCCAAAAATATCCCTCATTCAACTTCTTTTCTCCAAACCTAGACTTTAACCAATTATTAATTGGTGTCCCTAAATTTAATCCACTCTCTCAACTCACTTAAACATGCATTCTGATTATCACTATCACTTCCATGTATATCAAATAGTAAATTTTTAGTATTACTCCAAAACCCTCAACAGTTCTTTTTTCCTAAAATACGTGTCACAAACTTAAGCCATTTGTTTACTGTCTTCACATTTTTTGCTACAGTTGTACATTAATACTGTGTCCTAATAGCAGTTGGGAACACAGATTTTGGAGTCAACCTGCCTGATTTGAATCCACCACTTATTAACTGTGAAAAAATTACTTAACCTCTCTATGCCATTATTACTTCACTTATCAGGTAAATATACCAGTATGTAATAGCTCACTGAGTATGTATGAAGAGTAAAATAAGTTAATATATGCAAAACATTCTAACAGTGCCGGGTAAATAATTAGCCATCAATAACTGTTAGCAAATCTTTTTTTAACAACATATTTTTTTTACTCAAATACATTTAGTTGCCTCCTAAGCAATACCCTAAAAATTCCAAATTTGAAGCCCTGGCTGTTGTGGCTCAGTGGATTGAGCATTGGCCTGCAAACCAAGTGTCGGTGGTTTTGATTCCCAGTCAGTACGTAACTAGGTTGCACGTCAGGTCTCCAGTTGGGGTCGCGTGAGAGGCAACCACACAGTGAAGTTTCGCTCCCTCTCTTTCTCCTCCCTACCCCAATAAATAAATAAATAAATATTGTAAAAATTAAAATAATTGCAAATTTGATGAGCTAATTATATTTATTCTGATCCCATTAAAATAAATAAATAATGATAAATAATAATTCTTGTCTGTGTGTCAGTTAATATATTTCACTCACTGGGAAAATTCTAGCCTATAAAAAAAAGTTTAAACTTTGAATGGCATTTATGACTTACTACAATTTGATTCCAGTTACTAGTACATTCTTACATGCAACTCTTCTTTTACATACGTAAATGCTCTATTCCAAATACTGTCCCTCAAGTGTGAACTTTCGCCACAACCAGTTATCTACCATCAAGAATGTCTTCACAATCATTTCACCTTTTGTCCCTTTCAGACTCAGATTATTCCTTCACGATCCTCTCCTATAAAATTATTTGTTTTTCAGTTAATTCATGAAATAGACACCTTGTTTATCACTCTAACTCACAACAGCACAGCTACTTCTTTAACAATGCATTTAAAGGTATTTTTCCTACATACAAAATCACAGTTTCTTTAATAATAACTAGGAAAGCGTCCAAAGAGATCACCCTGAATAGTGATGTACCTGTAAGCTCTTGGGAGTTAAACTAAGACTGTACAATTGCCTGTTTTATTAAAAAGAAAAAAAAATTATTTTTAGAAAGAGGGGAAGGGAGACAGAGAGGAAAACATCAATGTGTGGTTGCCTTTCACACACCCCCCAACTGGGGACCCGGCCCACAACCCAGGCATGTGCCTTGCCTGGGAATAGAACCAGCGACCCTTTGGTTTGCAGGCTGGTATTCAATCCACTGAGCCACACCAGTCAGGGCATTGCCTGGTTTTAAATAGAGAACTTTTGGTAATGTTAGTTTCTTTCTTTTTGAAAAGGGCCAAAAATTAATCCTCTTTAAAGTATGTTCCAGAAATTAATATACATTTGTGACATAAATGATAGAAAGTAATACATGAACAATTTCCTATTAATATTTCATTCTTAACATTCTTTATGACCAAGGTCAAACTTAATGTCTATTACTAATTTAAAGCTCTAAAAGTCCAAACTGGCTTATAGGGATAGTCAGGGGAGACTATGCAACTATGATTAAGATATTTTACTAAAAACAATAAAAAGCAAAGAACCTACCACAGACAATTTCCTTATTGAAGAAACAAAGTACTATAATTCCATATTTTCTGTCAGGTGAAAGTTCAATTTATGTCAGCCTCTTTTTCACCCCGAGTGGTGGAATGTCACATTGAATAAGAGCAAGCTTTGAAGTTAGATAAATTTGGGTTAGGATTCTGGCTTGGTACTTACTAGTGATGTAAGCCCAGACATCTAACTTTCCTAAACTCACTTTTCCTCATCTGTAGGACACAAAATCAATGTACAAAAATCTACTGCTTTTCTATACACTAACAAAGACACTTCAGAAAAAGAAATGAAAATAACAATTCCTTTTGTAATTACAACCAAAAGAATAAAATACCTAGGAATAAACTTAACAAAGGATGTGGACTTATATACCAAAAACTACAAAACATTATTAAAACAGACAATGAAAAAGACACAAGGAAAGATATTTCATGTTCATGAACTGGAAGAATCAACATAGTTAAAATGAGCATATTACCTAAATCAATGTACAGATTTAATACAATCCCCATTGAAATCCCAATCTCATTTATTAAATAGAATAAAATATCATCATATTGGAATGGAACCACAGAAGACTCTGAATAGGCAAAACAATCCTAAGAAAAAAGAACAAAGTTGGAGCTATCACAGTAGCTGACTTCAAATTATACTATAGAGCTACAATAATCAAACCAGCATCGCATAGGCAGATAAACAGATACACAAACCAATGGAACACAAATGAAAGCCCAGAAATAAAACATGAAAGCCCAGAAATAAAACATGTACATGGGCAAATACTGCTTGACACACAATGGAGAAAAGAAAGCCTTTTTAATAAATGGTGCTGGGAAAATTGGAAAACTACATGCAAAAGAATGAAACTATATTAGTCTGTCCCCATGTGTATAAAAATTAAAATGCATCAAAGACCTAAATATAAGACCTGAAACAATAAATTACTTAGAAGAAAACATAGGCACTAAACTTGTGGACCTTGGGTGTAGATAACATTTTATAAACTGAACCCAAAGGCAAGGAACATATTCACAAATAAATGAGACTATATCAAACTAAAAAGCTTCTGCACAGCAAAAGAAACCAACAGCAAAACAAAAATGCAATCAAGAAAATGGGAAATGATATTTGCAAACAACAACTCCAACATGGGGTTACTATCCAAAATATATAAAAACTCTCAATACAACTCAACACCAAACAAACAATCCAATAAAAAAATGAGCAGAGGATCTGAACAGACCACCTCTTCCAAGAAGACATACAAATGGCCAACAGATACATGAAAAGATGTTCAACGTCACTAGCTATTAAGGAAATGCAAATTAAAATGTGGACCCTAGTGCACTGTTAGTGGGAATGAAACCACTGTGGAAAATGGTATGGAGTTTCCTTAAAAATTTTTAAATGGAACTGCCTTTTGACACAGTGATCCCACTTCTGGGAATTTATCCTAGAAATCCCAAAACACTAATTAAAAATATATGCACCCCTATGTTCATAGCAGTGTTCTTTACAATAGCCAAAGTCTGGAAACAGCCCAAGTGTCCATCAGTAGATGAATGGGTATAAAAGCTGTGATATATTTACACAATGGAATTCTATACAGTTATAAAAAAGAAGGAACTCTTACCCTGTGCAACAGTATGAATGGACATAGATATTATTATGCTAACTGAAATAAGCTAATTAGAGAAAGACAAATACCATATGATCTCACTCATATGTGTTATCTACTTAACAAAATAAACCAACTAACAAAATAAAACCAGAAGCATGGACACATGAAACAGCCTGATAGATATTGGGGAGGGGGGGGGCAGGGGAGGGCTGGAAGTGATTAGCTAAAGAACATCCATGCATATATGCAAAGCCCATGGACAAAGACAACAATGTGGTGAAAGCTGGGGTTGGGGGGTGAGGTGGGGGCAGGGAAAAGGGGGACATCTATATAATAGCGTCAACAATGAAAAAAATCTACAATTAAATACCTATTAGAATGGCTATTATCAACAAAACAGGTAATAACAAGTTTGGGAGAAGCTGTTAAGAAAAAGGAACCATCATTAACTGCCAGTAGGAATGTAAACTGGTACAGCCAGTATGTAAAACAGTTTGGTGGTGCCTCAAAAAATTAAGAAGGGAATTACCATATGACCCAGCAATCCCTCTTCTGGGTACCAACCCAAAAACTCAAAAACATTTATTCTCAAAGATATATGCACCCCTGTGTTCACGGTAGCATTATTCATGGTGGCCAGGGCATGGAGACAACCAAAGTGTCCTTGTTAGAGGACTGGATAAAGATGTGGTACATATATACAATGAAATACTACTCAGCCATAAGAAAAGATGAAATACTGACATTTGCGACAACACAGATGGATCTTGAGAATACTACACGAAGTGAAATAAGTCAATTAGAAAAAGCTAAGACTCATATGATTTCACTCATATGTGGGATATAAAACTGAAACTCATAGACACAGAAAACGAACCAAATGGAGATTACAAGAAAGAAGGGGATAGGAGGGAGTAAAGGGAAAAGGGTCAAATATATGGTGACAGAAGATGATTTGACTTTGGGTGGTGGGCACATGATGCAATACACAGATCACAGAAATGTACACTTGAAACGTATATAATCCTATTAACCAATGTCATCCCAATAAATTTTATTTTTTTTAAAAGAAAATGGTTACCTAAGTAGCTAAAAAAATATCCTTGCTCTTATCTTTTGGTCTACAAAGCATAAATTATTTACTCTTTTATCATCTTTTTAAAAAGTTTGCCAACCCCTGGGGTCCAGAGGAGACACAGGTCAAGGGAAAAGAAACTGTGGGGAGGAAACAGCTCAGTAGTAGCACTGCAGTCAAAGAAAATGAATACTGAGAAAAGTCAACTGTGGAAATTAGGAGGTCACTATTAACATTACAGAATAGACAAATAGTATTGAGAGTTAGATTTGGAGGCATTTAAAAGAGTGGATAGTGAAGGAATAGAAGCTATGTGTGTGGAACGTTTATTCTGAAAATTCTGCAATGAAAAAGAAAACAAATAGGCAAAGTAGTTAATAATAGAGGGAGCAAGATCAAGTGAAGGTTTTCCCCAGACTTACAAAAAGTGGAGAATGAAAGGAAGAAAGAAGCAACCTAGGAATAAGGATAACAGAAAAAGTAAATGTCAGATATGACTGTAGGCAGAGAATTAGAAAAGTTACCTCTCCTCATTGAAAAATTAAAACTAGAAATACTGAGATATTCTCATATGGAGAAGAGGAAAATAAGAAAGTTCATGTTTAACTATTTCAGTATCTCCAGGAAAGCAGGAGGCAAAGTTATTTACTAAGAGTGACAGGAGTTTATAGAACTAAAAGTAAAAAGAGAAAGAATTTAAAAATAAGTTCTCAAAGAGAATAAGCAACAGAACAAATAGGATATAAAAGAATTGTGGAACAAAGGACCATTTGTTCTTGATTACAAAAGCACATGGGTTAAACATTTTAATTTCTCAAAGTAAAAACTAAATTAAGAACCTCTTTAATTTTCATATGGTCTATCACTAGTATTGTATCCCATTAGCATTTAGAACTATATTCCACAGCAGACAACTATAACTTACTAGAATGTTACACTCTTTACATATTCAACTGTGAACAAAAACAACTTTTTCACATATGGAATGAAATTGTATGTGATTTTGACTTCCGGCCAAGATGGAGGCTTAGACAGACACGCTCAGTTTGCCTCTACAAGTACAAAGGAATACAACTACCTCAAAACAAAAGAAAACCAGAAATTCCAGAAAATAAAACTACATCTGGAAGCCCAACGTACGAAGTTATAAACCAGCCATGCTCGTCAGACGGGTAGAAGGGGTGAAATCGGAACCAGAACAGAAAGGTCGGGCCAGTCTCCCAGTGGAGAATAACGGTAGGAATCCATCTTGGACCCCTGCCCCCACACAAAGAGCCACAGCGCAGCGAAAAAGGTTGCAGACGAGTGGTGACGAGTACACGGGGCTCTGCCCCTTACAGCCCGCCCAGGAAGCAAAGCAAAACACAAATATGTCAAAATGAAGCAGACGACGATTGAAATCCCGGTGATGCAGCTCACCAGGCAGCAGATGAGGAACCTGACAAACAAATAGGAAACCTTTCAGAGGCTCAGTTCAGAGCTATAGTTATAAGGTGGCTTACAGAATTAACAAAAGATTTGGAACAAGACAGGTGAGGAATGAAAGCTACTCATACTGAAATGAACGAAAACACATACGAGGCAAGTGGTGAGGAAATAAAACCCAGAGTTCAAATCAACAAACCGGAACACAGGGAAGGAACAAACAGTCAACCAGTGCAGAAAGAAGAAACAAAAAGTAAGGAAAGTGAGGATAGGATCAGAAACCTCTGGGACGGCTATAAGAGACCAAACATTTGGATTATAGGATTGCCAGAGGGCGAAGAAGAACTAGAAATGGAAAATTTATGTGAAAAAATAATAAAGCAGAACTTCCCTAACTTGGGGAGGGAAAATAGACTTACAGGTCCAGGAAGCACAGAGTTCCAGAAAAACTGGACCCAGGGAGAACCACTCCAAGACACATTATAATCAAATTGTCAAAAATTAAAGATAAAGAGAGAATCTTAAAAGCAGCAAGAGAGAAGAAAAGAATCATGTACAAAGGGGTCCCAATTAGACTATCAGCTGACTTCTCAAGGGAGACCCTGCAGGCAAGAAGAGACTGGCAAGAAATATTCAAAGTAATGAAAATCAAAAACCTACAGCCACGATTACTCTATCCAGTGAAACTGTCATTCAGAATAGAAGGGCAGAGAAAGTGCTTCCAGGACAAAGTAAAACTGAAGGAGTTCATTAGATCCAAACCACTGTTACATGAGATGTTAAAGGGACTGGTTTAAAAGAAGGAGGATCAAAACTATGAACATTAAGATGAAAACTGCATCACAAGAACCAAAAACAGAAGCTAGGGAATTGAAACAAAGGCAAACTAAATATGCAACAAGAGTGGAAAAAGAACTACAGGTATGGGGAACATATTGGGGGGAGGTCAGCAGGGAGGGGGAAGGGGAGAGGAAGGGAGATGGTACAGGAATTAAGAAGCATAGTAGGAGGGAATGGAATAGACAGAGAGAGGTTGAGAAGAACTATATGCACAACTAATGGACATGGACTAAAAGGGGGGGAGAACTGGAGGGAGGGGGCCACCGGGTGGAGGGGAGCAGTGGGAAGGGAAATTGGGACAACTGTAATAGCAAAATCAATAAAACATATTTTTTTAAAAAAATAGATGCACAGTAACAAATGTTAAAAAAAATTATATGTGATTTCTAGAAAAATAATTTATGTACAAATCCCAGGTAGAAATAAGATCTAGAAGTAAAACCAGCCAAAAGCAACTTCTTCACTAAATCCCTCCAGGAACTGGTTTGTCTGTCCTCCCTGGCATTTATCACATGCGTACATATGCAACTACACAGGAGCCGAGGGAAAAATGAAATTTTAGATAATTTTGTAGAGGATCAAAAACATTATTTTTTGTTTTTACTGAAAATACTCTGGATTGAAATTGCATAAAACATATAACTCCTTGGATTTTCAAAGCCAATAAACTCAACATAATCTAAGCAGTTTAGGACACGAAACCACGTTGTAATACAGTGATACAAATGGAAGGTGTTTAA
This sequence comes from Furipterus horrens, assembly GCF_987537825.1. Taxonomy (NCBI): domain Eukaryota; kingdom Metazoa; phylum Chordata; class Mammalia; order Chiroptera; family Furipteridae; genus Furipterus; species Furipterus horrens. Next base: position 75,310,747 of record NW_028327175.1, read on the forward strand.
ATATACATACAAGCCTGCTTAATTTAGTATATAAAGCCCAGATGGTATCAGTTTTGAATTGTGCCTGCCTTTCACAACTTTGTTTTTTCCCCTTAATATCAGACTATTATAATCCATTAACTCTCCTGCATGCCCAAAGAACAAACCTGTTTATCTCTAATTTACTCCAAGATTCTATGAACTTGGAAACAAGATAAAATGTTACAACATGTGCTTTAAGATCTTTGTCTTGATCTTTGTCTTGGCTGCTCATAGATGTTTTATTTGTTGGGATACAGGAAGATCAGAGGAGCTTTCATCATGGCCTTCAGCTAACTTAGTATAAAAGAGAAAAGGAGCTTAATTTAATCTCATGATAATTATCCATATATCTTGTCTTCCTCATAAGGTTGGTGAAGACCAGGTAGACGGGAATCATAATTATTTGCATTAAAGAGTACTGGGAACAAATTCTGACACTTAGGAGGTTTCAATAAATCTTTTTTTAATATGTCAAATTGACATCAAATAAATGATTAATATTCTTTTTATTCTCCCAACATTAACAACAAAAGAAGCTGTTGCGACATTTTTATCTTAGGTAAGGTTTTTTACTTTTTAAGCAAGGTTCAGGACTAGGGACAGAAAACCTATGAAAGAAACTTCAAGAGTTATAATAAATGGTTAGGAGATGGCATGCCTCTCTTCAGAACAGCTGGGCTCAAGGTTAAAATGTGCTGACATGGCTGAAAGGGCCTCTTAAACTGAACATCTTGTACTCAAAGAGTTATTCAAAGTTCTCTGGGTATATTTCAAATGAGAAGGATATGAACATTAGCTCTTCGGTCTAATTCCAAGTCTAGCAATTATATGTTGGCTATTAAAATTCTCCTTGCAGTTCTAATTTAATAAGGCATTGCTCAGGTCCTATCAAACATCTCAGAGCAATGCTACCAGTTGCAATACTTATTCCATAGATTGTAATGCCTCAGATGTGATTAAGTGATCATTTAGAAGTCTGGTACTGGCATAAAAACAGACATACAGATCAATGGAACAGAATAGACCAGAAATAAATCCAGGTCTCTATGGTCAACTAATACTTAACAAAGGACAAGGAACATAAAATGGAGTGAAAATAGCCTTTTCAATAAATGGTGCTGGGAGAACTGGACAGGGACGTGCAAAAAAGCGAAACTAGACCACCAACTTACACCACACACCAGAATAAACTCAAGATGGATCAAAAACTTAAATGTAAGCCGTGACACCATAAAAGTTCTAGAGGGAAACACAGGCAAGAAAATTTCAGATGTGCCACATAGCAATATTTTCGCTGTTATATTTCCCACGGCAAAGGAAATAATGGGAAGAATACACAAATGGGACTACATCAAACCAAAGTTTCTGCTCAGCAAAAAGAAAACATCAGCAAGATGAAAAGGAAACCAACCATATGGGAAAACGTATTTGCCAATGATACTTCAAACAAGGGATTGATCTCCAAAACATATAGAGAACTCACAAGACTCAACGCCAAGAAGACAGACAATCCAATTAAAAATGGACAAAGGACTTGAACAGACACTTATCCAGAGGACATACAGAGGGTCCACAGGCATATGAAAGAATGCGCAACATCACTAGCCATCAGAGAGATGCAAATAAAACCACAATGAGATACCATCTCACATCTGTCAGAACAGCTATCATCAACAAATCAACGAGATCACTCTAAGAAGCACCAATAAACAATAGGAGTCACAAAAATGGGGAGACAGAGAAACAACCCCCCATCGAAAGGAAAGGTAGAACCCCGAGAAAGAGTGCTAAATGAAATAGAGGGGAGCAAACTATCAGACGTGGAATTTAAAACATGGATTATGGAGAAGCTCAATGAGCTCAGAGGAAACTACAAAGAACTCCAGAAAAACTATAGGGAACTACTGAAAATTACACCAGCATGAAAAAGGACATAGAAGCTATCAATAAGAGCCAGGAGGAAATGAAGAATACGATCTCTGAATTGAAGAACACAGTAGAAGGAATTAAAAGCAGGCTAGAGGAAGCAGAAGGTCAGATCAGCGAGCTGGAGGACAACTTAGAAAAAAACTCCCAGACAGTGCAACAAAATCAAAAAAGACTGAACAAGACTGAAGAGGTTCTAAGACAGCTGCAGGACAACATGAAACATAATAATATCCATATCATAGGAATTCCAGAAGAAGAAGAAGAGCAAGGGGTAGAAAACCTCTTTGAAAAACTAATGACAGAAAACTTCCCTAACATGAGGAGAGAAAGAGTCACGCAAGTCCAGGAAGCACAGAGGGTCCCAATGAAGATGAACTCCAACAGGCCCACTTCAAGACACATCATAATTAAAATGGCAACATTCAAAGACAAAGAGAGAATCCTAAAAGCAGCAAGAAAGAAACAACTAATAACATACAAGGGAGCTCCAATACGGCTATCATCAGATTTCTCAGCAGAAACACTACAAGCCAGAAGGGAATGGCAAAAAATATTCCAAGCAATGAGAAACAAAGGCCTACAACCAAGAATACTCTACCCAGCAAGGCTCTCATTCAAAATGGAAGGTGAAATAAGGAGTTTCCAAGACAAAAGAAGGCTAAAAGAATATATCTCCACCAAACCAGCACTGCAAGAGATGCTTAAGGGTCAGCTTTAAGAAGATGAAGAAACAGACACAGAGAGGAACACGAGTACAAAGGGGGAAAATGACAATGAATAAGTACTGAAAGAAAGAAGGAACTTCTACCATTTGCAACAACATGGTTGGAACTAGAGACAATTATGCTTAGCGAAATAACCCAGGCAAGAAAAATACCTTATGCTGTCACCTATTAAAGTAAACGAATGAACAACACAAACAAATTAGCAAAATTGAACCAGAGGTATGTAAACAAGGAGTAGACTAACAGTAACAAGGGGGAAAGCGGGAGGGAGAGAAGGGGGTAAGAAGGGGAAGGGTCGAGTCAAAGAACATGTATAAATGACCCATGGACATGGACAACTGGGTGGGGACTGAATGTGGGAGAAGCGGGGGCAGGGTGCAGGGAAGCAAGAGGGGGAAAAATGTGGGACAACTACAATGGAAAAACAAACAAACAAAAAATTTTAGTGGGGGGAAAAATGAAAATATAAAGAATAGAAATGCAAATTCAGTGAATATTAGAAGGACAAGGATTTTCCTTCATACTGTATATTTTTCTCCCTATCTGATCCCTCCAGAGTTTGGCATTCTAAAGAAGTAAGTTAATGACATAAGTTTCTTTGCATAAAACTAATAAGACCAGTTGTTAATAGAGATTTTTTTTTTTTTTAACTAAGACTTTGACTGAAATGTCATGCCTAAAGGAGACATGCTTGGGCTCTGGTTGTTACCAAAAAGCCCTGAGGAACTGGAATTGACTTTCAAAGGTAATAAAAGTCCTCGAGATAAAAGGCCTGGTACCTTGAATGGATGCGCGGTCCATGGCAATCTTTCCAGGGAAGGAATGAAAGTTGTTTTCCTGAAAGATGGCTAGATGGAACCTTAAGGCACAATGGAAAACCAGAAGGACTTGGAAAAGACAGGTGTTTACAGGCAAGGCTGAATATCAGGTATGTGGTTCTGCTTCTGTGCCTTGAAGGGCAGACTTAAGGTCACCCTAAATAAATGTTCCTTGCGTAAGTTCCAGCAGGGTAGAACTAAAGATCATAAGTGATCTTTTTCTGCTCTTGTTGTGTTTATGCAAATGAACAGGATAAATTAAAACTGAACTTAATGCAGTCCCTTTAATGACAAGGAGGGTAATCTTAGGGAGAAAAATCGCGATTCAAGGAAAATCACAATGCTCAGTGGTAGACTATAAAGTAGTGCAGCTAACGGTCTTTAAAGTTTCTTTTCATTTAAAATTTGTTTTCATTTGAAAGTTAAACTATGTCTGTGGCATCATCAAAGATGTTTAATTTACAGGCAAGAAGAATGTCAAATGCCTTGCAACTGGATGTCTTTCCGATAAAACAGTCCTACAGATTTAGACTTGTATGTGGGTTATGTTACATAAATTAACATGTGTTTTCTGTTTTCAAAGGGCATAAGCCTACAATCTCATTACCTGACTGACTGTCTGTACGTATAGGCCTCACTTAATCCTGTATGCATTGCTGCCTCCTGAGACTCAATGGCTTGGCTGAACTAAGTGGCTGGGTTGGTGAAGAATGGGGTGGTCTCTGGGCTTCACTTTAAAACTGGTTTCTCTTTTCTATCCTAAAGGCTTGGACAGAAAGAGCCCAGAGGTCTGAGAGGGGGGAAACCCAAACTATTTCCCTCAGCCCAAACTAAGTATAATGGGCAAAAGCGTTTTGACAGGTGAGATGTACCTGGCACACCTCCCTCCAAAGAAGCCCTTCTTTTCCCTAATGTGGGACATTGAAAAATTAATACCTGTCTTTTGTCATCTAGTGGTTATGGATTGAATGATGTCCTTTAACCTTGTTGCCAAATCTGTTGCCTCCAGAATACAACAAGGATGCCAGCCTGTTAAACCAAACACGCCATTGTCCGGGGACAGCCAACCAACCTGGAGTCTGCATGATCCTTCCCCATGTGGGAAGGCCACCCTCCCCTCCACACCCCCACTCTTATTAGGGATTTCTGGACCTAAGGGTAGGTAGGACGATGACCATGTCCAGTTTGAAGCAGCTAGAGGAGCTCGAGACCTTCGCCTATTGTAAAGGGTCTTAAGTCTGAGAGGGAGGGATTGTTATTTTTTATTATTAAAATAATTAATTAATTATTTAAAAAAGAAGAAGAAGAATATATGAAAGGGTGAGGCAGTAGAGCTTGTATGTATGACCCATGGGCATGGACTTGGGGGGGATTGTTGGGGGAGGGGGGGTGCTGGGTGGAAGGGAGCAAAGGGAAAAAATTGGAACTATTGTAACAATATAATCAATAAAATATACTTAAAAAAAAAACAAATCAACAAACAACAAGTGCTGGCAAGGATGTGGAGAAAAGTGAACCCTAGTGCACTGTTGGTGGGAATGCAGACTGGGACAGCCATGATGGAAAACAGCATGGAATTTCCTCAAAAAACTAAAAATGGAACTGCCTTTTGATCCAGTGATTCCACTGCTAGGATTATACCCAAAGAATCCTGAAACACCAATTCAAGAGCCTATGCACCCCCATGTTTATAGCAACACTATTCACAATAGCCAAGTGCTGGAAACAGCCTAAGTGCCCATCTGTAGAGGAGTGAATCAAAAAACTGTGGTACATTTACACAATGGAATACTATGTAGCAGAAAGAAAGAAGGAACTTCTACCATTTGCAACAACATGGATGAAACTAGAATTATGCTTAGTGAAATAAGCCAGGCAGCGAAAGACAAATACCATATGATATCACTTAATACAGGAAACTAATGAACAACACAAACAAGTAAAATAGAACTAGAGGTAAGTAAAAAAGTAACAGACTGAGAGTGACCAGGGGGAGGGAAAAGGGGGGAAGGGGGAAAAGGAGGGAAAGAAGGGGAAGGGTCTAGTCAAGGAACTGGTTTGAATAACCCATGGACATGGACAACAGAATGGGAATTGAATGTGGGAGGAAAGGGTGGGCAGGGTGGGGAGGCAGTGGGAGAAAAAGTGGGACAACTGTAAGAGAAAAACAATAAAAAATAAAAATAAAAATTGATAGTCAAGAAAACTACCCCTGTTTAGGTTGGCAGCTAGCATAAAAATTTCAACTTCATTAGATGACATTAGCCTGACTATTTAAAGCAAACAAAAGAGGTTTTTATTTTTGATTGGTATGTCTACAGTAGAGAAGGTAGAGACAAATTATTTTCTCCAAAAAGCAAAAAATGTCAGGAAAAATGCAACAACTTTATACTTTCAAAACACGGTACCTAAAACTCTAAGTTGCTTTTTAAAAAATAGTTACCTAGAGATATAATAGAGTTCACAAACTTATCCAAAAATCTTAGGGCTGAATATGTCTTGGAATTTAGATTTTTTTAATCCCTGATACTTAGAAACTACCTAACAATTCCTAGTGGGGTCCAAGCCAGCACCCAATAATCAAACACTCATATTATCACAAAATATATAAATACTTGGAAAAAAGGCCTCATTTTAGTTCAGACCCAGATCTGCCGTCAAATAAGTCAGGTCAGGTTTTGCTGCCAATATCCATTTTTAGAACTTTGTGGATTTTGGATAAAAAACTGTGGACCTAAACTGAAAAAAACAGAATAAGTCAGGCAAAAGTTCTCAACTGCCTTTACCCTTAACTTAAAAAACAGCAGGTTACATAAATGTCTGCTAACCCTTAAAGTTTACAAACTTCCATGAAAGTGTAGAAATTATATTTCCATTGTTTCTACAAGTTTCTTAATTCATGTGTCCAAAGAATATAACATATAATTACAATATACAGATGATGTATTATAGAATTATATACCTAAAACCTATATAATTTTATTAACCAATGTCACCCCAATCAATTTATTTTTAAGTAGAAAAATATATATATTTTATTAATTCTGATATGAAATAAAATACATAAAATGCATTCATATTCTAAAGGATAAAATTTCTTCCTTTGTAGTACTTTCTAGTTAAAAAATTAATTATTTCCATAAACTAGAAAAGTACAGGTTACAACTAGCTTAAAAGGACATTTGGACTGCAATAATGAAAAGTCAGCAGTTGACAAAGAAATTCTCCATTTCCTCTTCTTTCTGTTATCTTACAGTGTGGGGAAAAAAGAACTACATTTGTAAGAGGAATCAGAATGCTTATTGTAAGAAGAATTACATGTTCTCGAGGAAAACAGTAAACTCTAGTGACGACGAACAGAGTCTGGAGTTAGGCAATAAGCAGATATTCAAATTCCAGCTCCACTGCTTACTTGCTTTGTGACCTTAGGAAGTTGGCTTCTTGTGCTTTAGTTTCCTCATTCACAAATGGAAAAAATAATAGTGTGCACCACACAGAATTGTTAATGAAAATTAAATGCTAAATAAAAATAAGTAAAAATCAAATAAGTAACAGAAATAAAGAAACAGGTGATATTAATAAGTATTGGCAAAATTCACACAATATTATCCACCAAAATTTTTTGTGGTTTTAATTACCTTTTAAACCAAGACTAGCTTAGCACAGAATATTTAAAATACAATATCTTGCATTTTATCAACTGAAATACAAAGCATTAAATTAATAAGTATCTATTCTTTTGTAGTAATAATCATTACCTGGTTTTAATTTCTGTTAAATTCCTGAAACGCCTCAAAGAAAAGTTTCCATAAAAAACTAACCACTAGTTTGCACATATGGTTAGCACTTGGTAAATAAGAACACTTGGTAAGTCAGAATATGACTATGTCAGAGAGCCCACCACCACGCATCACGGTACTGGAAATAAACCATTTTGCTTACTACACAATCTGGCAAAGCATTGAGTGAAACTTTACCTATCTTCGTCTTTGTCATACAGTTGGTAATAATCTCCACAGCCATCCCAAAAGGCGTCATCCATAACTTCTTGCCTTCCTGCTGTGGCTCCACTTTCTGATGTTATTTGGTTATTTTCTGTTTCTCTCTGTGTAACTCTTGAGTAAGGTGGATCCAAGAACATACAGTCATGTTCTCCATCGTAGTCATCACATTTTATTAAGAGGTCATCTGAGCCATTTTCCTCAACTTCCAAAGCCTCCCTCCACCTCTGCACACTTCTTTGTTTAGCTTCATGCCTAGTAAAGCCTATTTCTTGGTCCACCTGGCTTGAACTTACCAGTTTTCTAACTTTGGGTCTCACTACCTGTTCAGGAGAACTTCCCTGGTGGTTGTCCCTATCCCTGGTATTTTGTTCACTGCAAATATGCCCCAGAGCACAGGCTGAATCTTCCATTGAATTTTCTCTCCGTGTCTCCTGGCTAGTATTATTTTGTTCTTGCTTTCTAATAACTTTCTCTTCAGAAGAGGACCTCCGAAACTCCTGTTTGTTTTGAATGACAAACTCAGTATCATCGGTAGAACTTTCTGGTAAAGGCAATGAATCAAATTCTTCAAATTCATCTTGTATTTCACAGTTAAAAGAAAGAACTGGTGTTGAAAGACCAGCATATGCCTCTACTGCTCCATTTTCCAACTCAAATATTGTTTTGCACAGTGCTTCCTGGTATCTACCACCTTTCACAACTTCTGCAGAAAGCTGAAGACGGTCATTATCCTCCTTTCCATGTCTGCCACCTGGATTGTAAGAGTCAGTATGAACCAATGCAATTCCATTTTGGACACTTGAGGCATTACAAGCTCCTGGAGTATACTCTCCCTCAGAGTGATTATGAAGCTTTGAACTGCTTCCTAAGGTCTCCCTGCTTCCCCCACTCTGATGTACTGCAGCAAAGGATGGACTGCTCTCAATAGTTTGATTCAATGCTGTATCACAAATGGGAATTCCTGTTTCCCTGTTTTCAAATAAAGGATCATTGGGTAAAGACTGAGTTTGATCCAATGGACTGGAACCTTCATAGAAAACAAAAGAAAACATATTAAGAGTGATTAATTCAGATAACTGATTTAATACTGGCTATTTAAGTAGAAATCATACCAATTACTACCCACTTGAAAATATAAAAGAATTTCCCTGACAGGTGCACCTATGTACCCTCACTTAACTGAGAGGGTAGAATGGCTATTCTATGAACTCTTTTATGCCACTGTGTAGACACTCAACATCATCTCACTCAGATGTCTTTTGCAGGTTTTTCACCTAAATCCTAATATCTAAAACATTCTGTAAAAGACATTAAAAGGAGAGGCTAATGAAAGACCAAACAATAAAAGGCATAAGTGACGTCACTGCCCTCTCAACTGTTGGTGTGTACAATTCAAAATTAACTTCTTTTATTACATGCAGATTAAAAAAAAAACTTCAAAAGTACTTATGATAGATATAAGATCAGATTACAGATCTAACACAAATGAGACTCTATTTTGTTTTATGTCAACTCAGAAGATTATATTTCTCTAGGTATAATAGATTTCTATCCCTAGAGTGGATTGTTGTACTACAGCTATCATAATGAGTTAACTTTAGATATGTTACAGCTATAAATGAAAAACAGAAAAGACAATGACATAATTTGCCAGAATCTTGACACAAGAGTAAAATCCTCTCTATTCTATAAATTACTTTACCAAGACTATCTTTTTATCACTACTAATATAAAAATAAAAATGAAGACATTGGGGATTTGTTGGAACAAAAATTTATAAATTATAAATAACTGAAAATCAGTCTGGTCATATCACAAATATAATTCAGGTTCTTATATATAAATGGCAGTAAAAATAATTTGGAACTATCAACTTTGCTCAGGACAAGAGGAAGAAGACATTCTAGCTCCAAATAATGTAATACATGAATATTTGCAAAATTCTGCTACAAACCACTGAATAATTAAGACATTTTAATTGAATAAGAGTTATTTGACATTTAAGTTTTATAAAATAATTTTTTAAAAAATCAAATGAGCCAAGCTAATTTAGACAGATAATTTAAAAAAGATATTATTTAACCGTAATATGCAGGGAAAAATATACCCAGCTTACATTTAAACAATGTTTTTGAAAATTTCCTCTGGCTAAAGAATGTGACAATGTAATCACTGACATGCCAGTGTAGTTATACTTTAATGATTGGCCATATTCTATTTTCTTCTGTGTTTAAGTATTAATATTAATTCAATAAAATTTAAGTGAAATAAAAACTTCAAAATGGAATTTCTTGGTAAAAAGTATATAGCATTTTATTCACAGACACACATAAACTCACAATTTCAAATACTACAAGATCAATTCATACATGCTTATTAATAGTTCTTAAGTAATTCCATGTTGTATACCTGAGGAATTTTCCTTTGGAACATCATCTAGTTCCAACACTTCATAGTCATCACCAGCTCGACCTAAGCTCCTTTCATGCCTGGTCATACAAGGTTTAAAACTGACATATGCATGTCTTCTTCCGTATCTCCTGCCTGTGATTGTCTGATATCCTCCTGCTGGTTTGGGCCAGGCAGCCTTGTTGGATTCTTGATCCATTGCTGAAAAACAGTTAAAAATAAAAGAGGCAGAGCAATGACCTTCATTCTGGTAACTAGTGGAAGTATTGTTTCAACACATATGCTAGTTTTTGCCAAATCATATGACATCAAGTGTACCTTACCAATACTGTAGAACATATTTAGAAAATAAACATGAAATACTATGTTATGAGAGTTATGTGGCCTCTTTACCAACAAAAATATCTTATAAAGTTTGGTTCCTTAAAGGTATTTAATATTTTTATAATGTAATCTACCAAAAAAGATTTTCATATGCCAAACTACTACAGTGCAAAAAAGCTCATGAATGATTAGAGAATGATCCTTCAAATTACCTAAGTATGGTACCTTACACATAAGTGCTCAATAGATATTCATTGAGTGAATTGCTAGCACATGATATGATGATGGTTTCAATTACATTAAGAGTGTAAGAGTGAATACATTCCTGCCAACAGTAACAAGTAACTTCTTTAAATAGTGTCTATACTATCATAAAGAACCAACTAGACCACAATAAATATATTCCAAAAGTTAAGGTCAGATAAAATTCTCTAAAAGAAAACAATGACGACCCAAGTCAAATACATGCTACCCCAGCTTTCAAAATTACCAATGGCATACATTATGGTAAGAAAAGCCATAAACATTTAAATGACTTGAACACTAAATTCTGATGACAAAGAAATATATACTAATAAATGGCATCTTTTACTGAATATGACAGTATTTTATATATATTAAACTTATTCATTCAATTAGGTTTTACATACACAGTGTAGCAGCTAAACAAAATACTATCTCACAGTATAGGGAATAGTCAATAAATCCAACACTTACATATTTTTATTGCATTAAAATGAGAAATACAATTGCTTCCAAGCAAGAAAACAACATGTACTTATAAGCGTTACATTATGTTAATCCCTTTAACAACCTAATGAGGTAGATACTGTACTTTAAAGATCAAAAAGTTAAGGTTAAAATTAAGTATTTAAGTAAATTGTCCCATAATGCAACAGTCTCCAAAGCAGAAAGCACAACAGAAACCAAGGGAATGTGAAAAGAAAATATAAGAATTCCTATTTGCACTTATTTTCATACCAAAATTAGAAGGTAAGCTTTACAAATATTTAATATTTAGATCAAGATTGGCCTTAAGAAAGACCATAATCATATGTCATATATGGTAGTGAAATATCTTGAGGGAAAAACACAAAGTCCTAAATGCACAGGTAATGACAGAGACACCTTGCTTACCTGCTGGCTCTTTTTCAGTATACTGTGACATATATGGCAGTTTTTGTGTGCCCAGTTCAGTGGAATTTTGGATGTGACTTAGTTTATACTTCACAAATCAGAAAGCTGCAGAAGATGCCTAAAAAGAAGCCATGTATTAAACAAAATATTAATATAAGCACAAACAAAAATGGCAAAACTAATACATCTCCTCCTTCTAGTGAAACCTGTTAGCCTTATAACCAACAACAAAAAACTGATCAGATAAGTTAATAAAAAAGATAGCCATCTGAAAAGTTTTATATCTCCTCCTGAAAAATCTTGCTGTAAGTATATGTCATCCTTAAGATTAACAATGATAATGATACAGATATAATTTATAAGTAAATAAGCAAATATATTTGGAAAAGTGCTGACCAGGGTCAAATTATCTGAGAATCTACTATACTGTGTTATCTTTGCTTCTTCATCAAGCTCTGTATTGTTCCCTTAGCCCTGGCTTGTTAAAAAAGTTAACCCTCCTGGCTGCTGTAGCTCAGTGGATTGAGCATCGGCCTGCGAGCCAAGTGTCGCTGGTCCAATTCCCAGTCAGGGCACATTACTAGGTTGCAGGTCAGGTCTCCAGTTGGGGGCACGATGAGAGGCAACCACACAGTGATGCTTCTCTCCCTCTCTTTCTCCTTTCTCCTCTAATAAAATAAAATAAAAGAAACAAACAAATAAATTATAAAAAGAAAAGATAATTAAAAAAAAGTTAACCCTAAGAAAACAAACTTAGGCTTATGATGATTAATATATAAAGTATATAATGTATAATGAATGAGATGTAATAATGTCTATGACAATTAAAAATTAATGTGTACAATAAAAAATAATTAAACAATTAATGTAAATGATATACTTATGCTTTACATTAGTCAACTGATCATTCAGATATTTTCATCCTAAATAAGAATCTATATTCTAAATTAGAAAAATCAAAATTTAACATGTAACAAATAAAAAAAGACCTGTGGTTTTGAAATTAGTCCAATTATTTACTATTTCAAAACCTGCTATCTGTGCTTTTCTCAAACTTTGATAAGGACTTGATTTTTATTTTGTATTTATTTTTATTAAAGATTTTATTTATTTATTTTTAGAAGAGAGGGAAATGGAGGAAGAAAAAGAGGGAGAGAAACATCAATGTGAGAGAGAATCATCAATTGATTGCCTCTCGTAAGCATCCAAACCAGGGACTGAACCCACAGCCCAGCTAAGTGTCCTGATCAGGAATCAAACTGGCAACCTTTCACGTCATAGGAAAACGCCCAACCAACCAAGCCACACCAGTCAGGGCAGGACTTAATTTTTAATTTAAACATATGATTTACTTAAACATTTGAGCTATAGCTAATTGCCTATCACCAACTCAAATTTATTAGATAATAGTTCTGCAAATGAATTTAACTGTATGTTATGACTAGCCATGGATCGCTATTAACATACGTAAGAATATACAAACACATTTTCCCCATGTAAATTATAAATTTAGGAACAGGTTGTGATCCTCTATCTGAATTGAGTCAGACTGTTAACAATAGCTGAAGGGTAAAAACATATTTAAAAATTTTACAAGGGCAAAATACAAGCTCTAATTAATATTGTTTTTTAAATAATCTTTACCAGAGGATATGTTTATTGATTTGAGAGAGAGGAAGGGAATCAAGTCATCAGATGACTGTACTCTTGGCCTAAATCTGAGTGTAACCTTATGAAAGATCTCGAGCCAAAATCACCCAGCCAGATTGCTCTTGAATTTCTGACCCACTCAAACCATGAGATGATAAATGTTCTGAGCTGTTAAGACTATTGCAGCTTAACAAATTCTCCTGCAACAGATAATATAAATAATTAAAATTACATGTACTTACATATACTAGATTCCTTATAGTTCCACTTATTAACAGAACAAAGATTTTCTAATACCACCTCATGAAAGTTTATTTTCTCCCTTTAAAAACTCTACTTTTTCTTAGCATGAAAAGTACCATGTTGGGGTTGACATTATTAAAAGGAATTATACTGGTCTTTTGCTTGTTGGAAACATCAGAAATGCTGCTTAGCACCTGAACTCCACCTATCACCTAGTAGAAACTCATGAAATAGTTACTGAATCAGGAAAACTTACTTTTAGAATTTAAATCTAACTGATTCTAATGAAGCTTTGCATAGAGGGAGAGAGAAATCACTTGAAATTCCAGAAGTTTCAACTGAAAGAATGTTCCTATATTCCTGTAACCCATCTGCTGAGAACCAGAAATAACTTTAAAAAAAATGGAGTATAATTGTCATATAATATTACATTCGTTTCGGGTATACAACATAATATTCAATATTTGTATATATGGCAAAACAATCACAAGAATTACTGTCCAGTTACAATTTGTAAGAACTTTTAAGACCTATCATTCTCTCAGCAACTTTCAAATAGTCCATAAAATATTATTAAGTCACCATGCTGTACATTATATCCCCATGACATTTATTTTATAACTGAAAGTTAGTACATTGTGAACCCCTTTGCCCATTTTATCCCACCCAACCCTCCCACCTCTAGCAACCACCAGTCTGTTTTATCAGCTTGGTTTGTTTTGATTCCACATATTAAGTGAGATCAGATGAGATTTTATCTTTGTCTAACTTACTTCATTTAGCATAATGCCCTCAAGGTCCATACTTGTTGTAGAACATTCTATTACACACACACACACACAGAGGTCTCTGTTGAAAGTGTCAAGCCATTGTTAATATGATGAGAACGGTTTGCATGACATTGATGTAACCTGGCAGCCAAGGAGAGTGGACTGGAATGAACATGTGTGAACAATGACAACTTCACAGTACTAGTCAGTGGGAACAGCAGATGCCATTGAGTGAGCATGTGTACTGTGTGGCTATTGCATTAAAAAATGACTGAGCAAGTAGAGCAACAAATGTGTATCAAATTTGCATTAAAATTTAAACATTCTTCCACAGAAACTATTCGCATAATTCAAAAAGCCTCAGCCATGGGTAACTGGTGACTGGCAGCTTCTTCATGACAATGCACCCTCTCATGCATCACATCTCATGCAGTTCTTCAGAGAAACCTCAAATCACCCAGGTGACACAGCCCCACTACAGCCCAGATTTGGCACTTGTGACTTTTGGCTTCTTCCACAACTAAAATCACCTTTGAAATGGAAGAGATTTCAGACTGACAGCAAGATTCAGGAAAATACGAGGCAGCTAATGGTGATTGGGAGACCTGTGTGAGGTCCCAAGATGTCTAATTTGAATAGGGCTGAGGTGTCATTGTCCTATGTACAATGTTTCTTGTATCTTCTTCAATAAATGTCTCTATTTTTCATATTACATGGCTGGGTACCTTCTGGACAGACCTCATATACTCAACGCTCTAGATTAATAAAAATTTTCTATGGTTTTAAAATTGGCTAAGGAAGAAAAAAATTAAAGGAGAATCAAAGACAAACTAAGATGAAAGAAAAAAAAATATTAACCCATTAAAAAAGATGAAGAATTTGTTCAAATTTATCTTTCATGTAGACAGAAATATTCAGATGTGGTACAAAAAAGAAGCACCCTCTTCAAACCCCCCCCCCTCCTTTGAGATGTACAGGTCAAATCAGTTCAGAATAAAGAGGTAGCAGAGATTTATTTCAACATCAAAGCCAGGGAAAGCAAAAACAAGGGTACAGGAAAATAGAAAATTCAGTGTTATGCATATCAAAATGTTGCAAATTACATTTGATGATAAAGTCACAAAATATGCTCAAAATAAATTAATACATCTGGTAATTAGACACTTAAATGTGAGCTAATGACAAAAAAAAAAGAACGTAATTCTGGGGTTGGGGAGACGAAAAAAGCATGGCAAAATGCTGAAACAAGACGATGTGTACATGGGGTTTCTTGAACTCTGGAAATGTGGAAACTTGCATGGCAAATCTTTTACATATTTCCTTTTCTTTGCAATCAGTTGTTGAAGAATTGTTTACAATAATAACTTCAATGAATTTTTACACATGTAAATATCTGAATAACTACCCCGCAGTTCAAGATATTAAACACTACCATCTCTTCAGGTTTTCACTCATCCTTTCTAAGTCATTAACTCCTCCCAACCCAGAGGCAACCCCTTTCCTGACTTCTATTACCCCAAATTAGGTTTTTCTGTTTTAAACTTGATACAAGTGTAATCATATAGTATAAATTATTTTGTGTCTTGTCTCTTCAAGACTTTTGCTCAACAAAATACTTCTGAGATTCATTCACGTTGTTATAAACATCCTTGCACCTTTTTTTTTTTACCTTTATTAGGTACATATGACCTGGAATCACAGTATAGAGCGTGGGTTAGTTGTAACAGGTAGTGCTGGTTTCCCGAGGTGGCTGAAACAATTTACATTTCCACCAGCAATATAGAAGAGCATCAGCTGTTTTACATCCTTGGCAACAGTTGTAGTGTCAGTTTCCATGTGGCCATTCTGGTAGGTGTGTGATGGTTCTGCATTGTGACTCTTCCTTGGTAAGTAATAATGTAGAGCACCTTTACCCATGCATACTGGCCTTTTAGATACCTTTGTGAAGAACCTGCTCACTTTTTTGCATATTTTAAAAAGTAGGCTGTTTGTGCCTTTCCCGTTTTGATTTGTAAGACATATTTTCTGGATACAAGTCCTTTACCATATTATGATAAATATATTCTGATGGTATGTGGCTTGCCTTTTGTCTTTTTTAATGATGTCTTGATGGACAGAAATTTTTAATATTATGTATTCCAACTTATCAATTTTAAGTTCTAAGAAATTTTTGCCTACCCCAAGGTGATGGAAGATATTCTTCTAGAAGGTTGATAAGTATAGCTTTTTCATCTATATATATGATCCAGTTCAAATAAACTTTTAAATATAGTATCAGGTAAAAGTCAGGGTTTTTTTTTTTTTTTTTCCATACAGATACCCAGTTTACCTAACACAGTTTATTAAAAAAAATGCTCTTAATTTCAGTGGAACTTTTGTATAAATCAAAAAACCACAAATGTGAAGGTCTACAGATTCTAAAGACTATTCTTCCTTTGTCTTTTTGTCTACCTTGTTATAATAGTGATTTTCAAGATTTTTATTCTCATGCCACAAATAAACTAATTACTATAATTCTGCAGCACACTCAAAAGTATATTTGCCGATCTGAAAAAAAATTTAGGTATAATTTTGATTCATTCACACTGGAAGGCTATTGTTGTGTTGGTTGTTGTTAACAATCTAAGGGAAACAGGTCAGTGCTCCTAACCAAATGGTCAGGTATTGCATGTTTTAAAAATTCTTGTGGCACACTGGTTGAAAACTATTCTAATACAAACTCTTAATTACTATAACTTAATAACAAGTCTTGACATCTGGAACTTTTACATTTTGATATCCGTTTTGGAATTCATTTGACCAAGATAAAAATTTCTGGGATTTTCACTGATGCTATAGCTTAACTTGGAGGAATCTGATTATTTTAATAATACGAAGTTTCCTACTACATAAAGATGGAATATTTCTCCATTTATTTGAGCATTTTAAAATGTCTCTTAGCACTGTTTTGTAATTTTCAGTGTAAAAGTTTTGCCCAAGTTTATTAGACTTATTTTTAGGTATCTTACATATTTTGATGCTATTCTAAATGTAGTACTTTAATAATTGTGGTTTCCTACTCTTTTGGTTGTGTTAAAATAAAAAACAGAGACCAGACTTGAAAATTCCCTGAACAGACAAAACCAGTTTAGTCATATGAACAAAGTTTAATTTAGCTTACTCTACTAGGCTAAATTGATCTGTGTCATTTATTGTTTATGATAGGCCCTGAAATAAAAGTTTGGCTTACGATTTTATTGACTTTATGATGAGTAAAAGCAATATGCATTTACTAGAGACTTCACTTTGAATTTTTATCTTTTTCCAGGCTAGCAGTATAATACTCTCTTGCGATGCTGGGCAGTGGTGGTGAGCTGTAGCTCCCAGGCAGGCATACAATCAAGAGAGTGAACAACCAGTAGTTTACAGTGTATTCTATTGCTTTTCTTTTTTGGGGGGGAGGGGTTATTGCATTCAATAAATGACATGAGAGAGTCAAGATTTAATTATAAAATAGGTTTTGTGTTAGAAGATTTTGTCCAACTGTAGGCTAATGTAAGTGTTCTAAGCGCGTTTATGATAGGCTAGGCTAAGCAATAATGTTCAGCAGGTTATGTATTAAATTCATTATCAATGTACAATAGGAGCATCTGTATGTAACCAAAAACTTTCTCACTGTGTAAGGTGCTTTATAACAAGATACCACTGAACCTCATTCCATGTTTGCTTTGAGTGCTCCTGGTTTACAAATTTGTTTTTGGTGTATACACAATAAACTTTTACTAATTACTACTACTTCACAGATTCATTGGTTTTACTTCTGTTATTTCAGAACTTTTGACATTTCATCGCATAAGAAGTGGAATTCAAAGACTCTCAGTTACTCCAAGATGTATGAACAAACAAGTGATGGTACCCTCAGACCCCGTGAGCTCACTGCTTTCTTGCCAAACCTGGATATTGAGGCTGAGGCTAAGTTCTGTTGGATCCAAGCTCCACTCTGCATTTTGAGCTCTCTGATTCTACTGTGCATAACTGTAGTTTGTGGAAGCTTGTTGGTAAGTCACCCTATTCTGTTCAAAAGGGCATAAATCACGACTCCCTGTGTTTTAGACCAATCACTGTACTGGAAAACAGGGCTCCTCGCAATTAACGCATCTTCGGAAAGCTAAAGGAAAAGATGAGTTCTACCTAGTCAATGGACAAGGGTCTTTTGCCTTTTGGAAAATGGGTGAACTTTTGGAATTGCAGTGGCCACTCTAGGGAACCTTTAACTTAGGTTAAGTCCACCTTAAGGAGCACCCTTAAATGAGAGGATTCCAAACCATTATGAAACAATGAAACACATTCTTTAAATAGAAGCCTCTAAAAGACAAAATGATTCCAAAAACAGCCCTAAAAGGATCCTTACAGCATATAAATAAAAAGTCTTTAGTAAAACACTGGCCATTTGAGTAAGTAACCTTAACTAAGTTCACCAGAAACACAATATATATACAGTTATTTTGAGTTTTATACATAAGACATGACTAAACATTTTAAAACAAAAGCTGTAAGATCTGTGTCTTTTTATATGCTTAAGTGTGTTGATCTATGTGTTATAGATATATTTTTTCTGTCTCCAAATGGTACTGCCAAAATGAAATTGTAAAAAGTTCTATTTGTCTTAAAATTTGTTTATGTAAATTTATACTCTCAGAATTATAGCAATTAGCCCAGATGTTTTTTAAGTTCACAGGATCTAAGATAATTTTTGATAAATAAAGGTTTAAGTTTGTTGGTTTAATAAAAGGAAGTGTATCTTCAAAATCTGTCAATAGGAAAATAAGATGATGGTTAGCTGTTTAATACATAATCCACACATAATTACTAAAAGGACATCAAATAAACATAAATCAAGTTTATACTACATTAAATAAATAATAGATATTCATTTAATAACTAAAGCATTTCCTAGTAAAACATTAAATACTAAACATAAGTTTATCTAGTCGTAGTTTTTAGATTTTTTACAGAGACAAAAATAAGATATTTGAGTCTATTAATAAGCCCCTTTGAGCCAATTTGAATTTTTTACTATGAGGAAGAATATACGGTAATTATAAAATTTATAAATTTTCCACTGTTTTTCACTAAGAATTAAGGACTCTTAAGGATTAAGAATTCTAATATGTGTTATTAAAACTACCAGAAATAATAAGGGTGAAAAAAAAAGATTACATATGAGAAGAAAATAGAATTTTTTTAATAAGGACAAATATAAATGATATGTTGTTTATTTTGTGTTGTAAAGAAAAGTAAAATGAGTGTTACATATAGCACAACAGCTGGATATATAAACTTGGCAGTTTTGTAGAAAATGAATAACTGAGAAAGGAATTTTATATATACTCATGCTAAGACTAGAATTTATTTATTTAAAGTTAAAGACAGTTTAATATCCAAAGTATGCTAGTGCAATATTAGAATTTGGTTTTTACTTTGGCGAAAGAATAGGTTTTTGTTGTTTTGTTTTTTGGATTATTGGCCTGCTCTTCATGAGAAATAAAAAAACAAAGTTGGTTTTTTTTTTTCCTTTCATGTAATCTGTCTAGGAAACAAAGATTATGTCCTATGAAAATATTTTCTGTGCTTCATATTGTCTTCATCAATACTTTGATTAATTCGAAAAATAACTGTCTTCTCTATTAAAAGAGCTAAGGGTCTTTTACAACTATGTAAGTTTCTGTATTTGCCTTTGGAATCTAATTGTCACTTTGGCTGAATGGATAACTAAGTCAACTGAATCATTTGTGAGAGAGAGTGTGTGTGTGTGTGTATGTGTGAATTCTCTCACAAGATCTCTAACCATGGCAATCTTCAAGTCTTTTCTCATTTACAGACTTACTGCTTTACTTGCTTTTGCAAGCATGTTCCTGGAAAAGTGTACCATCTTCAAAGAAATTCAAGGAAAAGACCCTGACAAGTACTCTAATAAAATGCAGGTTTCTGATAACATCAAGATAATAACAGTGAACTGTGGGTAAGAATTTATTTTTAAGATTTTATTTATTTATTTTAGAGAGACAGAAAGGGAGGGAGATAAACAGGAAGACAAAAATCGATGTGTGAGAGACAAGTTAATCGGTTGCACCTCACCCCCCCCCCCCCAACTGGAGCCCAGGCCCACAACCCAGGCATGTGCCACAACTTGGAACCAAACCAGCGACCTTTCGGTTCAGAGGCCGGCACTCAATTCATTGAGTCACACCAGCCAGAGCTGAGGGTAAGAATGTTTTAAACTTTGATGGAAAACTGACTGAATTATAAAGCTGCTAACCCAAACTGAAGCAAAACAAGAATTACATAACACTGAATAAAAACTAATAAACATGATTATAATTTTTATGTCTTCATTAAAACACTACCAGTTCTTTAATGTTTTGTTTCCAAATTTAAAGGACCCCCTTTTCTCCTCCTTTATGCCATCTATAACTTAAGATGATTTGATAAAATGTACCTTTGCAACATAAGTTGAAACATTTACCTTTTACACCCTGAGTCCCCTCAAATTCAGAAACTCTTATTAAATATTACTTTTTGTGACAAATATGTAGTTGCATAAATTAGTAAAAATTAAAAATCTGTTCTCTTTGCAACAGGAAACAGTTAAACAAGTCCTTAGCTTGGATTCCTAGCCTCAAGAAGCTTTTGAAAGTCCAATCTGAGAGTCTTTATGAAAACTTCCAATAAACCAGACAAAAAAGAGGCTATTTGGTCAGTCACGATTCTTTCTGTACTTACATGAATAATCAAGCCAAATTTATTAAAACTAGATTTAATTTGCACACAAAATTGTCTCACTGGGGTCACCTTTTATAGAAATGGGGATGATTATGAAAAGAAAAATTATATTTCAGTAACACACCTTTGTGATATCAGATTCCAGTGTGTAAATGGTCTTTGAGGTTGTTTCTAACTAGACTGGACCCTGAATTCTAGTTTCCTCCAATATTTCGATAGAACCTTCACTGAGTATGATGTTAGCTGTGAATTTTTTGTTTATACTCTTTAAAAATTAAGGATGTTTCCTTTTATTCCTAATTTGATGACAACTTTTAACACCAACAAATGCTGAATTCTGTCAAATGATTTCTCTGTATCTACAGACATGATCCTATGGTTTTTCCACACTGTTCTGTAAAGAAGTAGATTACATTATTTTAAAAACATTAAACTAATCTTGCATTTCTCGTACAAATCTGTAATATTATCCTTTTTACATATCACTTGATTATTTCTGTATCTATGTTCATGAATAATATTATAACATAATTTCTTTGTCATAATCTTGTCAGGTTTTCCTATCAGGATTATGCTAAAATCATAAAACATCCCAGAAAATGGTTTTGTTATCTTGCTTGTTTTTAAAATTCTCACAAGAGTCTGCATAAAACTGACATCATACCTTAAATATTTGAAAGATTTACCAATAGAAGATTCACCAATGAAACCATCCAGGCTTAGACTTACTTTGTAAAAGGTTTTTGATAAATTCAAATTGTTTACTAGACATCAAACAACTCGGATTTTCCATTTCTTCACCTGTTTTGATAAACTATTGTTCAATAACTATGACCTTTCATTCAAGTTAACAAATGTATTAATATAAAGTTGTTAATAATTTCCCTTTATTAACAATTTAATATCTATAGAATCTATAGTGATGCCTCCACCCTTTTCATTCCTGGTATTGGTAATTTGTGTTTCCTCCCATTTTTTCTTGTTGATCAGTTCATTACATTTACTATTTTTAAAAAGTCCTCTCAACAAACTTACTGTAAAAGTTTTCTATTTCATTGATTTCTACTTTTACATTTACTATTTATTTCTATAGGGTTGGCCAAAAAGTACATTAAGTTTTCCCCATAAGATGGCTCTAGTGGTGCTAAGTTGTCTTGAACTTCATTTGAAACAATGTTGTTACTGTATCGTGACAGTTGTGGTATCAGTCTGCATTAATAAAATATCACCTTATCAAAATTGGTTTATTTTTGTGCAGCTATTTTAATATTGAAGATGGAAGAAAATATGCAACATTTTTGACATATTATGAGGAAGGTGCTGTTGCTAATTGAACAAGTCAAAAGTGGTTTGTGGAGTTTCTTGGTACTACTGACATTTTGGCCAAATATTTCTTTGCTGTGGGGATAACTTATTCATTGAAAGTTGTTTTAGCAGCACCTCTTGCCTCTACCCAAAGAAGCCAATAGTGGGAGATAGCCAACATACTCATAATATCCAAATCAATAAGTTACTGGTGAAAATGAAAAATATGTCTTTTATGGAAAAAAAAAAAGTAACATACTTTTTGGCCAACCCAATACCTCTTTGAGCTTGATTTGTTTCACCTTTCAGTTGTGAGTTTATAGTACTGACTTTCAACCTTTTGTGTTTACTAACACATGCATAGAAAATTATAAAGTTCTCTCAAAGTACTGTTTCAATTGCATCCACAGGTTCTATAGTAGTATTTTATTGTTTTTCAAGAAAAATGTTTTCTAATTTTCGTTATGACTTTGTTTTTGATTCATGGACAATTTAGATATGTTATGCTTAATATCTAATATTAGTTATTTGTCTGTTACTATGTAATTTATTTTTAAAAATGCACTGTATAATTTCAATCCTTTGAAATATGATACTTTTTTAAGTACCAGAATATTTTGGCAAGTTTCACCTGCACTTAAAAAATGTAGTATTCACCTGTTAAATACAATGTTTTGTAAATGTAAATTATGTCAAATCGATGAATTATGTTATTAAAATTTTTCTTTACTTAAAATTTAATATAATTCTTCTAACGGTTACTTTAAATGTTATTTAAAATCTTTACCTTAAATGCATATCTATATTTCCTGTTACATTAACTTCTATATTCAGAAGCTATGTTACTAGATGAATATATGCTTAATGTTTTTAAGTCTGTTTGATGTACTGACCCACTTATATTTTTCTCTATCAGTTATAATATTAATACTTCTTTTGCCTTGTCTGTTTTGCACAGTTAATATAGCCACATCAGCTAAGTGTTTGCAGACAATTCTTATTCCATTTTTTTATTTTCATTCTATCTGAGCTTTATATTTATTCTATAAATAGGCTGTAGTTGGATCTTATTTATGAAGTCTAACAATATTTGTATTTTCACTGCAGCTCTTGAACCATTTAAACTTAACATTACCAATATAGATAAGTTTAAGTATCATATTGCTGTTATTTTCACTTTTCTTATCTGTTCTTTGTTTCTTTATTTCTCCTTTCTTGACTGCTTTGGTACTATTCAATTTTATTTCATCTACTAGCTTATTTGATATATACCTTTTAGTGCCATTCTTTTAATAGTTCCTAGAAATTACGAAATACATCCTTCCTGAATGCTGTATGTGATTTTCTAGAAGCTCTGGATAACTTATTTCCCTCTCCATCTGTCAGGCAATTATACTGTATTGTAGCTAAAGTGTGGGTAGATGAAGAGTATAGAATCTCTAAGGACTGTAGAAACATAGGAAGTTGGTAGTCACTCACAGGCTCTTATCCACAGATCTCTACTGGGTGCTGAAAAGATTGGAAACAGGCCAGGACACTCAAGAGGCCACTCTTCAGTGATGGGAGTGACTGCCAAGGTGGGAAAGGAATGAAACCCTACCTAAATCCTAACCCCTACAGAAAAAAAAAAAAAAAAAAATACCCTAAACCACTGGGAAGAGGGCAACAGTCACTGTCCTCTATTGTGGCTAGGGGATGGGTAAAAGAAAAAAAGGCCTTTACTCCTGGGGTAGGGTTAGGAAACAGACCAAATATTTCAAGAATGAAAATAATGTAAAACTGCAAGAAATAAAAGACACACTAACAGAGATGAAGAATGTATTTTATGGGCATATAAAAAGACTAGACAAGGGAAGTATAAATGAGCTTCATGATACGTCATGAGAAATTACTCACACTGAGATAAAAGGTAATTTTAAAATAGGTATGTGTGGGCCTGGCCAGTGTGACTCAGTTGGTTGGTCATCATCTCACAAATCAAAAGGTCACAGGTGGTATTCCAGGTCAGGGCACATGCCTGGGGAGTGCGTTTGGTCCCCAGTTGGGGTACTTGCAAGAAGCAACTGATTAGCGTTCCTTTCTCACATTGAAGTTTCTCTCCCTCTCTTTCTCCCTCCCTCCAACTCTCTCTAGAATCAATTTTTTTAAAAAAAGTTAAGAATAAATAAATGGGAGGGTGGGAGGCTAACAGATTAGAGCCTTCAAGAATTGTTGAAAGTGTCATCAAATGAACTACCATGTGTGTAATTTGGATCCCACAAATGGTACAGAAGAAATATTAGGAGAAAAATGCTACGAATTTTCTGAATATGATTAAAAGATCAAACCATAAATCTAAAAAATTCAGTGGCCTGGCCAACCACAAAAATCAAGATAAATACAAAACACACACACCCAAGACAAATCACCTTCAACCTATTGGGTGGCCAAAATGTTCATATACAGGGAGTTGCAAAAAAATGTGTCCACACTTTGATAGCTGGTAACTTGCTGAATTTTTTGTTTTAAATTTAATTGTTGACAAATAATAGCTGAAATCAGATCAAGTTTTGAACAAAGAAAGTTTATTTTGAAGTGCTATTTCCAACAACATGGAGTGCCTCCACATTACCACTGTGATATAAAGGCATATCTTTTCTTTTTAAGTTTATTTTATTATGTTGTTATAATAGACCCAATTTCTTTTCCCTTAGCTCCCTTCTTCCCAGTACGTCCCTCCTTCCAGCAATCCCACTCCCCTTAGTTCAAGTCCATGGGTCGTGCATGTAAGTTCTTTGGCTTCACCCTTTCCTATATTATTCTTAACTTACCCCTGTCTATTTTGTACCAACCAATTATGCTTCTTAATCCCTGCACCATTTCCCCATTTCTCCCTCTTCCCCCTCCCACTGGTAACCCTGCAAATGATCCCCACACCTATGATTCTGTTACTTTTCTGGTTGTTGCTTAGTTTGCTTTTGTTTTTATTTTTTAGATTCAGTTGTAGATAGCTGTTTGTTGTAATTTTAACGTTCATAGTGTTGATCTTTTTCTTAAATAAGTCCCTTTAACATTTCATATAATAATGGATTGGTGATGATGAACTCCTTTAGATTTACCTTGTCTGGGAAACACTTTATCTGCCCTTCCATTCCAAATGATAGCTTTGCTGGATAGAGTAATCTTGGTTGTAGGTCCTTGCTTTGCATCACATCGAATACTTCTTGACAGTCCCTTCTTGCCTGCAAAGTTTCTTTTAAGAAATCAGCTGATAGTCTTTTCAGCACCCCTTTGTAGGTAACTCTCTGCTTTTCTCTTGCTACTTTTAAGATTCTCTCTTTATGTTTCACCTTTAGCATTTGAATTATGATGTGTCTTGGTGTAGTCCTCTTTGGGTCCAACTTGTTTGGAATTCTCTGTGCTTCCTGGACTTGTATGTCTATTTCTTTTGCCAAATTTGGAAAATTTTCCTTCATTACTTTTTCACATAAGCCTTTGATTTCTTGGTCTTCCTCTCCTCCTTCGGGCACCCCTATGATTCAGATGTTGGCACGTTTAAAGTTGTCCCAAAGGTTCCTAAGCCTCCCCTCATTTTTTTCAATTCTTGTTTCCTCATTTTGTACTGGTTGACTGTTTTTTTTTTTTTTCTTCCTTATATTCCAAATCATTGATTTGAACCCCAGTTTCCTTCTCTTCACCATTGGTTTTGTATGGCTTTTCCTTCGTTTCATTTAGCATAGCCTTCAGTTGTTCCCTTACGCGTTTGCCATACTTAAGCCTATCTGTCAAGTCTGTGGGCATCTTTATCACCAGTGTTTTGAACTCATCATATGTTAGGTTGGTTATCGCTCATTGCTTTGTTCTTCCATTGGAACCCTGATCTGTACCCTCTCTTGGGCCATACTACTGTCTCCTCATCTTGACTGGCTCCTGGGTTTGTTTGCCTCTGTGTCTTAGGTAAAGCTGTCACACCTGTTAGGTTGTAAGGGGTAGAACCTTAGGTATTCTTCAGTAACGATGACCCATTTCACGTTGTGGTGCTGTGTGTCGAGGAGGGTTCCGAGAGAGAACTACGCCGCTTGCACAGCATTAGCCCCTTTTCCAGGCACTTCTCCCACTTCCCATATGGGACTGGAGCCTCTCTAGCTGTTGCCCTCATTGTAGTTCCCAAAGTGGGTGGGTCTGCAGATATTCTAGCACCGTGGGGGCCCTTTAAACAAGTGGACTCTGCTGAGACACCGGCTGTTTCTGCTTCCACTCCAACCCCCACTGGTTTGCACCATCAGAAGCAATGAAGCTTTATTGTCCCCAGCACTGAAACCATGAGCTGTGTGGTCTGGTCTAGTGCTAGGAGTACTCCCCAGGTGTCCCTCTCTACTTTTTAAAACCTGTGACGTCGCTTTCCGCCGGCCTGCCTCTGCCGCCACTGTTGCCACCACTGCTGCCGCTTCCCCCACCACACCGTGTCATTTCTACCCCTCCTATCTCTCTGGAATAGTATTATTTTTTTATATCTTTGTTTGTTGGACTTCCATGCAGCTCAATTTTCTGGAACTTCTGGTTGTTTCTAGTTTTGAGGTAGTTGTATTCCTTCTTAGTTGTGGAAGGAGACACAGCGTGTGTGTCTAGGCCTCCATCTTGGCCAGAAGTCTCTATAAGAGCCTATCTTATAGAACCTGCCAAACAGATAGCCTAGGCGAACAGGTCCTGCAGATTACCCTGTATGTTCACCAGACCTCATACCATTACACTTTTTTCTTTGGGGATTTCTCAAGAATAACACTTATGCTAAAACACCTCAAACCATTGATGAATTACAAGTAGCCAATGAAAGAGAATGTGCCCAAATACCAAATGAAGTGATTCCTGATGTTTGTGATTCTGTTGCTTTGCGTTGCCAGCAATGTCTAGACCAGAATGGTCATTATTTTGAAAATAGGTGCTGAACTTCTGGCCAAGATGGAGGCGTAGACAGACACACTGCATCTCCCTCCACAAATAAGAAGGAATATAACTACCTCAAAACTAGAAACAAACAGAAGTTCCAGAAAATCAAACGGCACGGAAGTTCAGCAAAAAAAGATATAAAGAAGAAATACTCATCCAGATAGGTAGGAGGGGCGGAGAGGACATGGTGTGGTGGTGGCAGCGGCAGCGGCAGGCCAGCAGAAAACAGTCACACATTTTTAAAAATCAGGAGGGACACCTGGGGAGCATTCCCAGCTCCTCACCTGACCTCGAAGCTCATGGTCCCAGCACTGGGGAAAATCAAGCCTCATTGCTTCTGACTGTGCAGACCAGCGGGGTTTGGGGTGGAAGCAAAAACTGCCGGTCTCAGCAGAATCTGCTTGTTTAAAGAGCCCCCATGGTCCTAGAACTTCCGCACTCCACCCACTCTGGGAATGATGGCCAGGGCAGCAGCTAGAGGGGCACCAGTCTGTTGTGGAAGTGGGAGAGGTGCCTGGAAAAGAGGCAAGTGCTGGGCAGGCGACATTGTTCCCTCTCGGACCCCTCCGTCACATACAGCACCACAATGTGGTGAAACATGTCTCCATGTACTGACAAATCCCAAAGGCTCTGCCCCTTACAACATAACAGGAGCAACAGCTCTACCTGGGACATGGAGGCAAACAAACACAGGAGTCTGTCAGAATGAGGAGACGGAGAAGTATGGCCCCAAAGTGGGAACGGATCAAGGTCCCAGTGGGAGAACTAAGCGACGAGGATATAGCCAACCTAACAAATGAGGAAACAGACAACCTAACATATGCAGAATTCAAAACACTGGTGATATAAAGATGCTCACAGGCTTGACAGATATGCCTGAGTATGGCAGATGCATAAGAGAAGAAGTGAAGGCTATGCTAAGTGAAACAAAGGGAAATCCACACAAAACCAATGGTGAAGGGAAGGAAACCGGGGTTCAAATCAATGATTTCAACATAAAGAAGAAAAAAAAAACAGTTAACCAGTGCAGAAAGAGAAAGCAAGAATTGAAAAAAATGAGGACAACTTCCCAAATTTTACGAAGGAGATGGACATATAGGTCCGGGAAGCACAGGGGGGACCACACCAGGACGTATCATGACTGAGATGCCAAAGGTGAAAGATAAAGAGAGTCTGGGGGCAGCAAGAGAGAGGTGGAGAGTTGCCTACAGGGGGGTGCCTATAGGACTATCAGCTGATTTCTCAGAGGATACTTTGCAGGCAAGAAGAGACTGGCAAGCAGTATTCAATGTGATGAAAAGCAACCTACAACCAAAATTACTGTATCTAGCAAAGCTATCATTTAAAATGGAATGGCAGATGAAGTGCTTCCCAGACAAGGTGAAGCTAAAGGAGTTCATCATCACGAAGCCATTATTATAAGAAATGTCAAAGGGACCTAAGAAAAAGAAGAGCAAAACTATGAACACTAAAATGACAACAAACTCACAACTATGAACAACTGAATCTAAAAAATAAAAACAAAATCCAACCAAGCAAACTAGAATGGGAACAGAATCATAGGTATGGGGATCATTTGGAGGATTATCAGCTGGGGGCGGGGGAGAAATGGAGAAATGATGCAAGGACTAAGAAGCATAATTGGTTGGTACAAAATAGACAGGGGGATGTTAAGAATAATATAAGAAACGGTGAAGCTAAAGAACTTCCATGCACGACCTATGAATATGAACTAAGCGGGGTGGGAATGCTGGAGGGAAGCGGGGTACTGGGCAGAGGGGAGCAAAGAGGAAAAAAACTGGAACTACTGTAACAACATAATAAAATATACTTAAGAAAACAGGTGCTAAGTATGAAAAAGTACATTTATGTAGTTTATTATGAACATGAAAGGGATTGTACATTAGTTAATAAATAGAGACTTTTTAATCATTAAAATTATGGATACTTTTTTTGTGATACCCTGTAGTTATTTTTCTGTAAAATAAAAGACACCTTTTTCATTTTCACCAGTAACTTAATTGATTTGGATACTTCGATGATGTTGGCTATCTCTCACTTGGTATAATATTGATTGTTTTCAATTAATGTCTCAATTTGATCACTGTCAACTTCAATTGGTAGATACAACCATGGAGCATCATCCTGCAAGAAATCTCTAGCACAAAACTTCACAAACCACTTTTGACATGTTCTATCAATCACTGCACCTTCTCCATACACTGCACAAATCTTTTGTGTTTCACCTGTGTTTTTATCTTTCTTGAAATAATAAAGCATAATACACCAAAAATGTTGTGTATTTTCTTCCATCCTCAATATTAAAATGGCTGCACAAAAATTCACCAATTTTGATGTTTTTTAAAAATCTGTGCTAATATGACAGCTGTCACAATACAATTTAACAAAATTGTATCAACTGAAGTTAAAGACAACTAAGTGCTACTAGAGCCATCTTATTTGAAAAAAACAAACAAACATTTTGGCCAACCCAATACTAAAGAAATCCAACAATAAAGGGAAACATTTTGATGCAGAGGAATGAAGAATTACAACTTCTTGTCAGAAACAATGCAAGCCATAGGGTATATAATGCCACCCTTAAAGTGATATAAGAAAAACACCGTGGACAAAAATTCTATACCTAGCAAATATCTTTCAAAAGAAAAGGTAAAATAAAGTATTTTAAGCCAATCCAAGAAACTTTGATACTAGATGTGAACTGCAAGAAATGTGAAATGGAAGTTCTTTAGGCAGAAGGAAAACTAGACACTTGATTTTACAAAGTGAAGAACTAAAAATAATTTAAGTGCAGGTAAATGTAAATTTTTTTTTCTTATTTTTAGTCACTTCAAAACAGAACTCTGTAAAGTAGCAATGCCTGACCAAACTTTATGAGATGATAGAAATGTGCTGTATCTTATACAGTTCAGTGTCAGAGCTAAAACATGTATGTAGCTACTAAGATTTGAAAAATGGCTATGTTTTACAACAGAGATAGTCACACTGGCTACTGACTAACATATGGACAATGCAGGTCTAGAGCAAACATAATAACAAGGTATTATGAATGTATGTCATAAGTAAAAGTAAAATGTATGACAATCACAGGAAAGATAGTAAAGAGAAATTTAAAAATATACTGTTGTGGGCTTCTATTACTACTAAAAAATGGCATTACATTGCTTGACTATACACTGGAATTAAAAATGTGTAAGGTAAATCATAGAGAAACAAGTGTAACTTTTTTGAAGAGGCAAAATAAGGATAAGTAGTAAGGATAAATAATGAGGATAAAATGAGCTCAAAAATAGAGAACATTAAGCAGATGGGTTAAATAGAGAACTAGTAAGATGATACATATAAATCCAATCACATCAATAATTACATTAAACATAAATGGTATAAATAACTAAATTAAAAGCCAAATTATCAGGATGGATTTGAAAAGTGAGTTGCATAAGCAAATCCACTTTAAATAAAAAGACAAAAATCAAAATAAGAGAATATATCATGCAAGAACTAATCAAAACAAAGATGGAGTGGCAGTATTAATATCACATTTAAGTAGACTGCATTAGAAGGAAATGACCTGAGATAAAAAGGACTATTACATAATGATAAAGGAATCTAATCACCTGGAAGACATAACAATCCTAAATATATATGCATTTGACAACAGAAGTTCAAAATACTTGAAGCAAAACTTGTTAGAAAAAGGAAAAATAAGACAAATACTTGGAGACTCCAACTCTTCCATGATGATCAACAAAACAAGTAGACAGAATCTCAATAAGGAAACAGACAACCTAATAAGTATGATCAATCAACCTGACACAACAATTACAGAATATTCACGTAATACTGAAATTAATATTTAATACGGAATATGGAATTTATAGAATACTCCACCCAAAAGGAGAATACACATTATTTGGAAGTGCACATGGAACATCTACCAAGTCTAACCATATTTCTAGGCCACAAAATAAACTTCAAGAGCTTAAAAGAAGTTACATAATCTATGTTATCTGCTTCTAACAAAATTAAAACAGAGAATTTAAGAAAGCATTAGGTAAAACCATCAACTATTTGGAAATTAAATAAAATACTTCTAAATAACCCATGGGTCAAAGTAAAGTCTCATAAGAACTTAGAAAATATCAACATAACAAAATTTGGGGGAACATCTAAAGCAGGGCTGAGTAGGAAAAGAAGGTCTCAAGTCAAAGACCTAAGCTTACACCTTAAGAAACAGACTAGACTTAAACCCAAAGAATACAAAAAGAAATAGTGAAGAGCAGATATTAATGACAATAAAAACGTATTTTAAAAAAGCAATAAAAGAAAAAACTGGACCTTTGGAAAAATTAGTAAAATTCTGATAAACCTGGAAAGATACTAATAAAGACAGACGAAAGAAAGGAAACACTGTCAATATCAGTAATGAAAGAAAAGGCATCACCACAGATGCTACAGACATTAAAAGGATAATAAAGAAACAGCTTAATGGTAATAAGTAAATGAATACTTAAGTTCCTTAAAAGACACAAACTATTAAAGCTCACAGAGTAGTGATTCATATAGTCAGAGACTGAAAATTTTCAAAAAGAAAGAGTTAACCCTAATCACCCTATAGGTATATATTAATTAAATTTATCCTTTAAAATCTTTCAACAAAGAAAACTCTAGGCCCAAATGGGTTAGCTTGCAAACTCTAACAAACAATTATGAAACAAGTATTAAGCCTATCGAAAAACTTTCAGAAAATACAAGAAGAAATACTTCCCAACTCTACGAAGCCAGCATTATTGATACAAAAAAATGTGAAAAAGCATCTTTCATGAACATAGATACAAAAACATACTCAACAACATAATAGCAAATCGAATCCACTAATGTATGAAATGATAATACATCATGTCCAAGAGGTACACCTAGAGAATGCAAGGTTGATTCAAAATCTGAAAACTTATCATGTAGTTCATCTTATTAACAGACCAAAGAAGATAAACCATATGATCACCTCAATAAATACAGCAAGAAAATTTGAACAAACTCAATGCGCACTCATAATAAAAACTCGACAATCTACAAACAGAATGGGAACATCTTTATCTTGGTAAAAGACCTATTATACTTAATATAACTATATATATATATAAAATAACTTGATAAAAGGCCCTTTAAAGACTAAAAGTTTTCCTCTTAAAATCAGGAACAAGACAAAAATATCTGCTCATCACTCGTAGAGGTCCTAGTCAATAAAAAAAAAGGCAGGGGAAAGAGGAGGTTGTACACACAAACTGAGAACAAAGAAATACAGTATTCCCTCACTTATCATGGGTATTACGTTCTAGACCTCCCCACGATAGGTGAAAATCCGCGATGTAGAAACCTTATATTTATTTTAGTATTTATATATATTTTACTGCTTTATAAACCCTTCCCACACACTTATAAACCATTCCCAGTCCCTTATTAACCTTTCCCACTCCGTTATTAACCTTTTCCACACTTTTATAAACACTACTTATGTTCTTAAACGTATTCTACATTTTCTCAAACCTGTGTAACTTTAACTACATATATAGTACAACAAAATCCCACGATACAGCGAAAAATCCGCGATAAATAATTAAATACAATATTTTTAAAAATCCCGCAATACAGTGAGGCCACAATAAGTGAACCGCGATATAGAGAGGGACTACTGTAAAACTGTTCTTTATTTGCAGATGATATAATTTACATAAGAAAATCCCAAAAAACTGAAAGAAAAACACCTTACTAGATTAAATGAATTTAGCAAAGTATACAAAAATCAATAGTCTACATACTATCAATGAACTGAATACCAAATTTTAAGAAAATTATCATTTATATTGGTATCAAATGAGGTAAAATACCTAGATATAAACCTAGCAAAAATGACATTTTTTTCAGAATATATATGTATGCTGAAAATACAAAATCCTGATGAATGAAATCAAAGAAGATTTAAATAAATGGAGATATCCTGTATTCATTACCTGGAAGACTCAAAATTGAGATGTCAGTTTTTCCCCAACTGATCGATGCATTTCATACAATCTAAATAAAAATCGCCTCAGTACTTTTTGTAGAAATCAAATCACTTCCAAACAATTTTATGGAAGAACCAAGAAAGTAAAATAGCCAAAATGATTTTGAAAAAAAATAAAGTTGGAGGACTCACATTATCTGATTTCAAGACTATGAGAAAGCAACAACACAGTATGATAACGTGGTATTGGTAAAATGAGAGGTAAAAAGATCAAAAGGACAGTTCAGAAACAGACTTACATATAAGGTCAATTCAGTTTTGACTAAGTTAATTCAATTGGGAAAGGAAGGTGTTTCCAACAAATGGTGCTAGGATGCAGAAAATGAGCCCTGACCCTTATCTCACACAGTATAAAAAAAATTTAACTCAAATGGATGATACATCTTGACATAAAAGCCAAAACTATAAAACTTGTAGAAGACATAAAAAAAATCTGCAAAACTTTTCATGTGCTACTGTCAAGAACGCAGAAAAACAAACAATAAAAGAAATAACTGACAACCTAAATTTCATCAAAATTAAAAGTGCTATTTTTAAAAGTTAGGAAAATGAAAAAGTAAGCTTCAGATGGCAATCTGTGTGTGTTTGTTTGTGTGGGTCCAAAGACCTATATAACAAACATACAAAGAATTCTTACAACTCAATAAGACAAACACCCCAATCTTTAAAAAAGGTGATTTCAAAAGATACTTCACAAATGAAGACATAAAATGATCTATAAACACATGAGTAAATTCTCAGTGTCATTTATCATATGTATGCAAATTAAAGTTACAGTGTGATACTACCACATACCCACTAGGGAGGCAAAAATTTAAAAGACTTAAAAGAACCAAGTGTTAATGAGAATGTAGAGCAATTGAACTGTAAAATGGGAAACAGTTTGGCAGGTTCTTATATTTAAACATTCACTTACCATACAACCCAAAAAATCCATTTCTAGGCATTTACCCAAGAAATGAAAATGTATGTTCACACAAAAACTCATGAATGAATGTTAATAGCAGCTTTATTTATTAACAATAGCACCAATCTGGAAATAATCCAAATATCCATTAATAAGTGAAACAGTCTACAAACTGTGGTAATTCAATATACCCTGGACTCAGGAGTAAAAAGTTGTGAACCAGTTAAGCACAAAAACATAGATGACCCTAAAACACACCATGCTGAGAGAAAAAAAAGGTCAGATGCAAAAGAGCACATAGTTCCATTTATATGAAATGCTAGACAAATGAAACCAATTTATAGTGAGAAAATAGAGGACGAATAATTTCCTGGGGCAGAGAAGGGAACTTTTGGGGATAACAGAAATATTCTAGATCTTGATGGTGGTAATGAAAATATTCTGCTCTTGATTGTGGTGGCGGTGACATGTGTAAACATTTATCAAAACACACTGAGCTGTACATTTTAAATATATACATTTTATTAAAAGTAAATTATCCTCAATATAGTTGATTCTTTATAAAGGAGCTCTCTAGGGAAAATATTAACTAGGAAATATTAGTGATGCCTTTATATAACCATTCAAAAGATGACAAAAACATCAATAAAATTTAATACCCATTTATGACTTTTAAAATGTCATCAGAAATGAAAAACAATAAAATTACCTTGGAAAATCAAGAATAGAAGAAACTATTATAACATAAAAGCCTCTATCAGAAACCTTCCACAAACATAATTGATGCTAAGACATCAGAAGCATTCCCCTTAAAGTCAGAAACAATACCAAGTTTTTAGCTATCACTGCTACTACTCATCATTATATAGGACATAAAATAGGCAAAGCAATAAGGAAAACAGTAAGTTAAAAAATTGAAAAGTCACAGAAGTGTGACTACTGTCAGATAACCAACTCAATGAAGTTATCTGATACATGGTAAACAGGAAAAATTCAAAAGCTCTCCTATCACCAGAAAAAAAATGTTACTGAAAATTTCCATGCACTAGAGCAATCAAATTATAAAATACCTGGTAATATTAAGAAGGACTGTAATATGTTTGGGAAAAATATATAAAACATTTCCTGAGCATATAAAGCAAGATGTAAATAAAATAGAATGATACCATACATACATATATTTCTGAGGGAACGACTAAATATCATAAAAGTCAGTTCACTCCAAAAAAATTCTAAAATTTCAATATAACCTTATTCAAAACACTTAAAAATTTTTTAGTTAATTTATAAGTTGAGTCTAAAGTTCATCTGGAGAAGAAATGCATAATAAACAGTAATGAGTAACTTTGAAAAGAATAAGGAGAAAGAAATAGTTATCAAAATTTAAAATATGCATACCCCTAACCCAGCAATTCAATTTCTAGGAATCCATGCTCCAGAAATAATCACATACAGACAGAGGAAGTTTCAGGAAGTTTCCTGAACAGTTAGTTGACTCTGAAGGCAGAACTAGAGGAAGTGGGAGAAGAACTTTACATTCTCTCATACTGTGTGTTTTTAAAATTTAGAAAGATTTAAAGTTTGTCATTAATAACATCAATAAATTTAAAAGTTGGCTTTAAAGAAAGCGTTATTTGTGATAGCAAAAAGAAACTAATTTAAATGTCTTTTAGTAAGAGACATGGTTAAATAAATCACAGCCCAAGCAAATGAAACATCACTTAGCCCTTTTTTAAAAAAATGTATTAGGGAGATCTATATATAACAAGTAGAGATGTCCAAGATATTTACTTAAGAAAGCAAGTGATATATCATTAGGTTTGATATACACTCCCCCAAACAACTTTACACATATGTATATGTATCTGAAGTGCATTTAGAAAGATGCACGTACATTGTTAACTCTCCACACTGATATGGGACTGCGGGATTAAATGTTCACATTTTACCTAATAATTCTTTTCCTATATTGTTGAATTTTACATCAAGCTTGCATGTCTGCAGTTAGTTTTTATTTTTATTTTTAATTAAAGATATTGCATTTAAAAAGGCCTTGTATTCCATAATCCAATTATAAAATTGAAAAATAGTTCAAATGTTTATTTCTGTTATCTTCGTGTATACTTACATACTCTTCAAATGATGGATATTCAGCAGAGGGGAACTGCCATTTTTATAAATTTAACTGACATATTATTATTAAAATAACAATATATTAGGCCTTCTTTAAAAAAAAGATGGTAAACTTCACAGAACCCGCAGATTCATGGCACTGTCTATGCGTATGTAAAATAAATAATAATTAATGGGACATCTCCTCAACAGTCTTCCTCCTTCCAGAAAAATGATTCTCTCCTCCCCCTCCGGGTCTTTAACTTGGTCTGAGCGGCTTTAAACTCACCATTTTGAACGTGCGCAAAATGATTAAAAGCAGTAATCTTAAGGAGGCCACACTGAGGGTGCCTCCGTCAGAGGCGTGCTCAGACCAGACATCTTCAGTGGGAAGAAACACTGATGGAATAGTGCTAATATCGGGAGAAGAACGGCTGCTTCGGTTTTTACAGGATGCCTGCGTGCCCGAGCCTCTGTGACAATCGGGAAAAATGCAAATACAGCCAGCGGAGCAACGGCAAAGGACGGTTTTTTCGGGAGAGGAGCAGGAGGCCTATGGCGGAAGATGGATCAGCTCTATGTGGGGTGACTGGAGATGGGCAGAGAAGGTGGGTGGGAGGTGTTAGTGGGGGGAAAACTCATACAGTTGTGAGTGTGCAGAGAAAGACAGCGGGGGTCCTTGGCCAAGGCACCAAGGACAGCAAAAGAGGGAGCAGGAAAAAGCGGACAGTGGAGACCCCCAAGACCAATCGAAGTCATCCGTCCCGACACATACGCAGCGCCAGGTCCCGACTGGACAGGGCCCTGGAGGCGAAGAAGGCCTAACAGCCATCAACCCCACCCACCATGGCCGGCGCAGGGGACCAGGGACAGGCCCCACTCCCTCTCAGAGGAATTAAGAAAGGGAGGAGCTGAAGGCAGCAATTTCCTCGCCCGACCCTCACATACCCGACATCAGAACAAGCCAGATTAAAAAAAAAAATCCCCTCACCGAACTGTGCAGCGGCTCCGGAGTGAGAACAGCGCTCGATCCTCCACCCGCCACCACCGCCTTCTTCTCCGCCTCCGACTCCTCCCCCGCCCAGCGCACAGCGGCAGGTGGTGGCACCCGAGTCCGCCGCTACGGTGGCGGAAGCAGAGGCGGCGGCGGGTCCCGCCCCTTGCGTCGCTATAGAGGCAAAGGAGGTGGGCATGCAAACCCCGCCCTCAACACAGGACTGACCAATAGACTTAACAGGATTCTGCGGGGGAGCGGAGGGGAATCCACATGTCCAATCGGAACCTGAGGAGTGGGTCACAGCAATGGTTGGGACGTGGCAGAAAAAAGGGAAAAAGTACTTAGGCTGTCTCTGCACCCTGGTCCTCCCTTCTCTGTCAGGGGGACTTCTCAGATTGCTCGAAGAGAGGGAGGAGAAGCTATAATCTTTCCCACCCCACGGCCCTGTCTGGGACCGCCTCCATTCCCTGCAGCACTGCGACTTTGGGGGAGGGGGCGGGGCATCGTGCTGGGCAGGAACAGCACTGCCTTTTGTGGTTTGGGTTGGGAGAAAGGGGCGGGGTTTCGGGGAAAGGAAAGGGGTTGTGGAGAACTAAGGGTAGTACTGGCGTAGCTAGTCTTTAGGAGATTACAACAGCAACAACCAAAATGGAGGCATTAAAAATCAATCTTAATTCGACTGGAAACCTGACTAGCAAGGTTAAGGTCTCTTGGCATAATATTCACTTCGTTGCAGTTCAGATAGGAGCTGTAGAAGGAAAAAATAGACTGAGGAAGGGCACGTTTGCCTACCCTGAGTCTGCGCACTGTATATACAGTGCCTTCTCCCCCCTGATCCTGCAGTCATACCCTAGCACCCTCATTTCTGATTCGGTTGACCTGCGTTTCATCTTTATAGCCTTGGCCTGATGAGAGCCTTCCAGTTTTCATCTTGAAGCTGATGGGTTGTCAAGCTGGGAAGTAACAGCTCCCATCATATGCCACTGAAATAAATACAATAGCTGTAGTCCATGAACACATTGCTTAATTTAAATCTGGCTAACAGTTTAGTTAATCATGTCAGTGATGTTAAATTGTTTCTTCGTCCAGCACGTGCCCTCTTTTTTTGATCCTGAACATGTCCGCTTTTCTAATTACAGTCCTGCTCTCCTCTCCCTACCCATTTTATTCCCAACCCCCTCCACCACTTACACACACATGCACACACAACACACAACACGCACACACACACCTGTGCCCAGGGTATATTTATCACAACCCCGCCCCCAAGAATTAAGACCCCTACTACTTGTGCTGTTCATGGCAACTGCAAAATCTCTTGACAGTGAAACAAACCTATTTTGTTGCTGTTGATGAAAACAAATTATCCAAGATTTACTATAGAAATTTATGAGAATTTGTTAGACATATTGTAAAATCAAATCTAAGTTTCAGACCATACCTGTAACACATTTCTTACCAAGGAACATTTCCCACTTGATACTTCTCAGCTTTACATATGTTGCTCTAGAAACTGTGGCTCTTTTCCATCTAAGTCTCATCCTCTTTAAAGAGAATTCATAATTTCATCACATTTCCCTAATCTCCCATTAGGATGTTGCATGTTGATCCAATTGGATATACTAACCTGTTTTGGGGGGCAAGTTCTCCCCAATTTCAATCTTTTTCATATCATAGCTCTTATTTTCTGTAAGTGCATTTTCTTCCATTTTTTTAAGAGGGAAACTTTATAAAAGTACTATAAATGAGAAACTTCCAACAATTATCCTAAGTTGAAAGTAACTGTAAGTGAAAACTATATTTTTAAATCCTGGCTAGAAACTATTGACTACTCAAGTCTCAGCCTAAAATCCACTCCCTGTTAAAAGGGTAGGTAACTGAACATTAGACTGAAATAAAGGCCAAGCACGCAAATGGCATTTTTATCATGATGTATTCAAAGGATAGAAAAATAGAACCACAATAGGAATGATTCTCTCATCATGTGACTCACTGTTTTTAATTCTGCATTCATGTCCCAACTGAAGTCATCTAAGGCATCAGAATTGATCTCTCTTATTCTTTGAAAACACTGCTGTTGAGGCTTAAAGAATGTATTCTAGAATCAAACAGACCACATTTTTATACTAGCACCTGCATTTAGAGATGTGTGTCTCTGGGCAATCTACTTATCTCTCTGGTTTCAAATTACAATTTAAATATTGGGAAAGTAATAACACCGATGAGTCACTGTATACATTAAAATAACCTAATAAATGTAACGCATATCATACCTAGCATGTAGTAAACACTAAGTACATTATTATTAGCTTAGGTATTGATTACTGTATATATAGACAGATGATATGTATTGTTATTATTGATTCCAGATGTAAGAATCACTCTCTAAGGTTAATAGGTTGAAGATACCACACAATGGAATGCAGTGGGTTCTTAAAGAGTGATCCCCCAGACCAACAGCATTACCCGGAAACTTTTTTAAAATGCAAATTCTTCAGGTATGCCCAAATTCAGGTCTGAATTGGAAAATCTAGGTGTGGGGTCCCAGCAATCTGTATTTTATCAAGCCTCACAAGTGATCCTATCTATAATAGTAGAAAGGGAATTGGTCAAGGAGTGAGGGGACCTGGTTCTAATCATAGCCTTGGAGTAACGTCAGCAAAAATAGAGGCAAAAGAACCTCTGAGAATTTTTTCTTCACAAAAGCAATGAGAAAACTGGCAAAGTTGTCAGAACCAACTTTTTCAAAACTCTGGAAATTAACTAAAGGCTTACAGCAGTCCAGGAAGCATTAATGCAAAAAAAAAAAACAAAAACAAAAAACTGAATCTCAGAAAGAAGAGTGAGCTTGTGATGTTTTGACTTGCTCTAATCCAATTCCCTTGTCTCTAGCTCTGCTGTCGCATTGAAAAACAATAGTCCACAATTATGGTGAAAACCAGCAGCCTGGCAGCCACCCAATGAAGCAGAATGAGATTGGAATTCTTTCAAAGCTTAATTCCAAGAGAACAGTCATTATTTCACCTATCTGGTGGTTCCCTGAAAGACCTCACTTGAATTGATTCAGAGCCAACCCCAGGGCAAAAAACATTTTCCCTAGAAGCATTTGTAAACAACAACAAGAATGGCCCTGGCCAGGTGGTTTAGTTAGTTGGAGCTTTGTCCCTCACACCAAAAGGCTGTGGGTTCAATCTGATAGAAGAACTCAAGACTTAAAAGATTTTAGCTGTACTGGAGAACTTCCGGCCAAGATGGAGGCGTAGACAGACACACTGTGTCTCCCTCTACAACTAAGAAGGAATACAACTACCTCAAAACTAGAAACAACCGGAAGTTCCAGAAAATCAAACTGCATGGAAGTCCACAAAGATATAAAGAAGAAATATTCATCCAGACAGGTAGGAGGGGCGGAGCCAGGGTGGAGAGGACATGGTTTGGAGGTAGCAGCAGCGGCAGGTCCGTGGAAAGCACAGTCACATGTTTTAAAAAGTCAGGAGGGACACCTGGGGAGCATTCCCAGCTCCTCACCTGAACTCAAAGCTCATGGTCCTAGCACTGGGGAAAATTAAGCCTCATTATTTCTGACTGTGCAGACCAGTAGGGGTTGGGGTGGAGGTAGAAACTGCCGGTCTCTCAGCAGAGTCCGCTTGTTTAAAGGGCCCCCATGGTCCTAGAACATCTGCAGACCCACCCACTCTGGGAACGATGGCCAGTGCAGCAGCTAAAGGGGCCCTGTCTGGTGTGGAAGTGGGAGAGGTGCCTGGAAAAGGGGTGAGAGCTGGGCAGGCAGCATTGTTCCCTCTCGGACCGCTCCCCCACATACAGCGCCACAATGTGGTGAAACAGGTTGCCCTGTACTGACAAATCCCTAAGGCTCTGCCCCTTACAATGTAACAGGAGCAACGCTCTACCTGGGATGCAGAGGCAAACAAACACAGGAGCCTGTCAGAATGAGGAGACAGAGAAGTATGGCCCAAAAGGGGGAATAAATCAAGGTTCCAGTGGGAGAACTAAGCGATGAGGAGATAGCCAACCTAACAGATCAGGAGATAGACAACCTAACAGATGCAGAATTCAAATCACTGGTGATAAAGATGCTCACAGGCTTGACAGATATGCTTGAGTATAGCAGACGCATAAGAGAAGCGGTGAAGGCTATGCTAATTGAAACAAAGGAAAAATCCACGCAAAACCAATGGTGAAGGGAAGGAAATTGAGGTTTAAATCAATGACTTGGAACATAAGAAAGAAAAAAAAAAAAAAAAACAGTCAACCAGTGCAGAATGAGGAAGAAAGAAGTGAAAAAAATGAGGAAAACTTCCCAAAGTTTGCGGAGGAGATGGACATACAGGTCTGGGAAGCACAGAGAGTTCTGGGCAAGCTGGACCCAGAGGGGACCAAACCAGGACGCATCATGATTGAGATGCCAGAGGTGAAAGATAAAGACAGAGTCCTGGTGGCAGCAAGAGAGAGGCGGAGAGTTGCCTATAGGGGGGTGCCTATAGGACTATCAGCTATCCAGCAAAGCTATCATCTGGAATGGAAGGATGGATGAAGTGCTACTTAGACAAGATAAAGCTAAAGGAGCTCAATCATCACCAAGCCATTATTATATGAAATGTCAAAGGGACTTACTTAAGAAAAAGAAGATCAAAACTATGAACACTAAAATGACAACAAACTCACAACTATCAACAACTGAATCTAAAAAACAAAATCCAACTAAGCAAACTAGAATAGGGACAGAATCATAGGTATGGGGATTATTTGGAGGTTTATCAGCTGGGAGGGGGGAGAAATGGGGATATGGTGCAGGGATTAAGAAGCATAATTGGTAGGTACAAAATAGACAGGGGGAAGTTAAGAATAATATGGGAAAGGGTGAAGCCAAGGAACTTATATGCACGACCCATGGACATGAACTAAGGGGGGTGGGATTGCTGGAGGGAAGTGGGGTACTGGGTGGAGGGGAGAAAAGAGGAAAATAAATTGGAACTACTGTAACAACATAATCAGTAAAATATAGTTTAAAAAAGAAAAAAAGAAAAAATATTAGCTGTACTTATAGTTGATAGGCTTAAGAGATTAATGCATGTTGAAAAGTCTTATTCCAAGAACTGGAATACATGACCTATGTGACTCCAGGAGGTCAACAAGCAATTCAAACTTTGTGTCCCAGGGATTATCTGAGCCTTGGGATTGTGTTCCAGGCAGGGAACATCAGTGATGCAGATAAAAAAATTTTAGGAAAATGGCCACTGGACTGCAACTCTTATCTGGTTGACTTTTTCCCAAACCCCTTACCTACCTATTTCTTCTCATTATAAAAAGATTAGCTTGAGTCGAGATGTTAAGAAAGTTTTTGAGGGTATGTAACTGCCATCTTCCCAGAAACCTTCTCAGACCACCAGCATCTGAATAAAGTGCCCGTAAAGATTCAATCCTTGTCTCTGCTTATTGGTCCTGGTAGTGACAGGCAGCATGAGCACTGACTTTTCTGGTTTCAGATTCCCAGTTAGGTTGCAGGTTCAATCTAGGCCTGGGCAAGTACAGGAAGCAACAGATCAATGTTTCTCTCTCACATCAATGTTTCTCTCTCTCTCTCTCTCTCTCTCTCTCTCTCTCATCAATAAACATATCCTTGAATCAGGATTTTAAAAGGGGACAATGAGAAGGAATTGATTAGCTTGCTGGTGCAAAGGAAATAGTTGGTGCAACCATAGATTAACCAAAAAACTTGATAGAAAAAGCTGCAGGATGTCTGTAGGAACTTTGAAAAGCTTCAACATATTCATGGAAATCCAGAAATCTGCATCCAGGGCTGTGCTAATCTGTACACAAGCTCAGGAAACACCTGAAAAGGCCCAGCGCAATCACCTTAGGCTGACCTTGATGCTTTTTATAAATAAAAAGTGAAGCGTAAGGGAAAGTTGGCAACTGCCTGGCTAGTGTTAAAGCCATGCCCCCAAACCCACACACAGAGACCTTTAGCAAACACTGAGAGACATATTGTTTCCAGGAATTTAAGGAAATCTCTGTTTAATCATTAACTGAGTATAAGTAACCAAGCAAGATCTTCCATGGCAACATACGAAGAGTACAGACTTTATAAAAATAAGAAAAGTCACTAAACAAATAAAAAACCAACTACTATAACAAACAGCAATTACAAAAATCCCTGGGCCAGATGAAGAATCTGACTTCCACAGTTTTTACATCATAT
Organism: Furipterus horrens; assembly: GCF_987537825.1. Taxonomy (NCBI): domain Eukaryota; kingdom Metazoa; phylum Chordata; class Mammalia; order Chiroptera; family Furipteridae; genus Furipterus; species Furipterus horrens. The sequence goes on from NW_028327175.1 coordinate 75,354,094, forward strand.
TTTTTTAAAATATGGCTTTCAACAAATCTAAGAGTTGGTTTTTCAAAAAGATCAACAAATTGACAAACCTTAGCTAGACTAAAGGAGACAAAGAGAGAATACTCAAATTACTAAGATCAAGAATGAAAGAAGCCCTGGCTGCGTGGCTCAGTGGCTTGACCATCGGCCTGCGAGCCAAGTGTCGCTGGTTTGATTCCCAGTCAGGGCACATTACTAGGTTGCACATCAGGTCCCCAGTTAGGGGCATGAATGAGAGGCAACCACACAGTGATCTTTCTCTCCCTCTCTTTCTCCTTTCCCCTCTCTCTAAGAAAAAAAAAATTAAATTAAACAAATAAATAAATTATTTTTTAAAAAAAGGAATGAAAGAGAAGACATTATTACTAACCTTACAGAAATACAAAGTTATTGTATGGGGAAACTGAGAACATTTGTATCCCAACAGATTAGAAAATATAAACAAAATGAACAAATTTCTGGGAAGACACAAACCACAAAAGCTGATTCAAGAAAAAATAGAAAGTCTAATTTTAGCTTTGTCATTTATGAACTGAATGACCTGAGGTTGGTCATTTAATTTTCTTGAGCCTTAGCTTCCTGAGGTAGAAAACAGTGAAAATAAAAATAATACCTATGTCAAAGCATTTCAGTGAGATGATAAATATAGAAATAAATAGTTAAGCCACTGAAATAAATAAAACCTTCAAGTCTCAACAGCACAATACAGGATTATTTATTATTAAAAGTGCATTCAGCAGGATGGGTGAGAAGCTTTGCTTCACCTTCAGGGACATGTATCTCCAATATGTGACTTTTACTGTAAGTCTGAGCACCAACATCCAGCCAGTAGAACGGAGAAAGCTTAGAGTAAAAGAATGTAAAAGAATTCTGAGGTTTTTATTGATCTAGCATGGAAGAGACTTAGTGATTAATAATCGTGCTCTGTCAGCAGATCACCTTGACCATTGGAGGCTTGATTTTAGGCTATGTTAGGACTAGTCTATTTCAGTTTTGTCCTTACTATTGGATGTGGCTCTTATTTCTAGGGTGTGGTTCTTTCTCTTGGAGTGCCACCTTTCTGGAGTCTCAACTGAAAGCTTGAGACGTTTCCCAAGATGTCTCTCATGGCAGGACTTAAATTCCTATCTTTGAAATCCAGACTGACAAATGCCTGTTGAAATCTATGCTCCATTCTTCATAATCTCAGTTGGTGTGTTCTGCTGGTTTCTTTCTCTTTGCATGCCTCATTTAAGAATCATCCAATAGCTTAATGGGAATTAATAAAGTTTTTGAGATTCCTTCTTTGCAGTTCCTTCTTCTTGGAGATTTACCACTTGAGTTCAACCATTTTTGGCAACTTTGTACTCTTGACTCCTTGTCTCCTTTGTGTACCATGTTCTGCTTGAATTCTAGTCCTTAGCAACACAATTTTTGTAAATCCTCTCAGGAAAAACATCCAGGGCAATGTAAAGCTCACCTGTGTTTCACTTCTCTCAAGAATCATAGGCTGTCAAGTCTACTTACATTACAAACTCTTTAATGCCTTCAAACATTTTTTAAGTATACTTTCCCAGTTTTTATAGTTGCTTTTAGTGAGAAGGTTAGTTGATGGGAGTTAATCTGTTCTTGTTGCAACCAGAAGTCTACCAGATGGTTGTTTTAAAGTTTGTACTGGGAAATGCAGTTTTATTCTAGACTCATAGTTCTTTATCAATAGAATTCTTTCCAGATCTTGATAAACTTCTGATATTTTTTTCCAAGCAGTTGATTAAGTCATTAGTCATATCCAGAGTTCTTTCCCAGATTTAATTCTCAAATCTTGTTAAATTCTTTGCTTCTAATGCCCATGTCTCTGTCTCAATTTAATGATGACTACTTTAAGCCCATCAGGCCGGAATGGAAGCCATAGTTCTAAACGCTGAATTTTTTCATAGATATTAATCTTAATTAACCCGTGTTAATCAAAATATTTCTCAGTCTCTTCTCTCACAATTTAGGGTTTAATTGAAGTCCACTTTTCCAGCTGTTTGCAGCCCCAACCTTCTAGAATTTCTTCACTTCATTTATATTTGCCATTTCTTACCTGAACTAATTTCTTTCATCTTATACTTTGCTAAACAGTCAGTAGCAACAACACACATTCAGTTTTCAAATACTTATCTTTGGACTTACAGACTCTGCAGGTACTTTATCTGTCGTCCAAGTTACTACAATGATAGCCGTTATTTAACCAAACCTTTGAGACTGTAGAACATCGATCTCTATCTTCCTAGCATCTGATATCAGTTGCTTCACCATCCACTGACCAACTGCTAAGCCAATGCTGTGCATTTATAATATTTTATTTAGGAAATCTTGTATTAATTAAGCAACACTAAATAATGTAACAAATAAAGCTTAAAATGTTATGGAGTAATTTGATAGAAGGATATTTTCTGAAAATATAAGGTCCACCTAGTGATGGGAGAAGGAGGTCATGGAACAGAGGTACTTTTTTATACCAAAATTCATTGACTCATGCTGGCAGTGGCTGAGCTGTCTTCAAGCCCATGATCCAAGTTTATTCTGAGAATTCCCACCAAATGGTTAAAAAACTTTGACCAAATGCGTCCTGGCTGAGGGTTGTCAAACTGCTGAACCTGCACAAGCAGCAATAGCATCACCTGGGAACTTGTTTAAATGCAGGTTTTAAGGCTGTGTCCCTAGACTTACTGAATCAGAAACATTGGAGGGTGGGGCCTAGCATTCTGTTTAATAGCCATACAGGTAATTTAAAGCAGGTGAGGATGTGAGAACCACTGGCTCTCAGGACATCAGCATTGGGTTGGAAAGTGGGTGTGGTGACTGCTAAGACTTTGGTTCTGTCCTTTCCTCTGAAGCTTTAAGTATGAAAACAAGAGAAGTACTGGCTAATATATTCTCCTATTCTGTGGGTTGTCTTTTTATTTTGTTGATGGTTCCCTTTGTTGTGCAAAAACTTTTTAGTTTGATGTAGTCTCATTCATTTATTTTTTTTTTTTCTTTTGTCTCCCTTGCCTGAGGAGATATATCAGGAAAAAAATATTGCTACGAGCAATGTATGGTTTCAGGTCTAACATTTAAGTCTTTAATCCATTTTGAATTTATCTTGTGTGTGGCATAATAATTTTTTCTGCATATATCTGTCCAATTTTCCCAACACCTTTTATTGAATAAACTATCTTTAGTCCATTGTATGTGCTTGCTTCCTCTGTCAAGAACTTATAAAACTCAACACCAAAAAAAAAAAAAAAATTTCAGTTAAAAAATGGCCAAAGGACTTGAATAGACAGTTCTCCAAAGAAGACACACAGATGGCCAATAGACATATGAGAGGATGCTCAACATCACTAATCGTCAGAGAAATGCACATTAAAACCACAATGAGATACCATCTCACACCTGTCATAATGGCCATCATCAATAAATCAACAAATAGCAAGTGCTGATGAGGAAGTGGAGAAATGGGAAACGCCCTTCTGCACTGTTGGTGGGAATGCAGATTGGTGAAGCCACTGTGGAAAGCACTATGGAGATACCTCAAAAAATTAAAAATGGATCTGCCTTTTGACCCAGTGATCCCACTTCTAGGAATTTATCTGAAGAAACCCAAAACAAATTTGAAAGAACATAAGCACCCCTGTGTTCACCGCAGCATTATTTACAATTGCCAGGATCTAGGAGCAGCACAAGTGTTCAGCAGTAGATGAGTGGGTAAAACAATTATGGGACATTTACACAATGGAATACTTCTTGGCTGTAAAAAAGAAAATTTTACCCTTTGTGACAGCATGGATGGACCTGGAGAACATTATGCTAACTAAACTAAGCCAATTAGAGAAAGGCAAATACCATATGATTTCACTCATGTGTGGAATCTAATAACAAACTGAACCAACAAACAAAATAGGGACAGACTCATAGATAGGGAGCAGGCTCATGGCTGGGGTGGGAAGGGGCAGGTTAGGTGGTGGAGGGATTGAGAACAAAGGAAAAAGGACTCATGGACATGGACCATGGTGATTGCAGGGGGAAGGGAGTATAAGGAGGATAAATGGCAATGGAAAAAATACAATAAAAACAAACAGATTGGATTTCTAAAAAAATAAAAAAGGGAGTGTGTGGGATGAACTAGGACAGGTAGTATTCGGCTTCTTCAGCCTTACTTACAACCTTCTAACATATCTTCCTATGCTGGGGAAACCAGAAAGTTAAGAATGCAACTTCTTGGATTCTGCTGCTGCTAGGGTTCCAGATGTGACTTAGGTTCTGTCAATTAGATGTACCCATGTGAGATTTGTAAGGTCAGAGTGAATGTCATAAATCAAAGTTACCTTTGTACTGCTTTGGTTATTTCTGCTGAAAAGCTTGGTCTGAAGAATTAATTATCTCTGTCAGCTGTGGCAGAGATTCTTGCATCTGGTCTTGAGTTCTGTGGCAGTTCAAAGTTAGGGGGTGAGGCATTCATTTTGTTGATGCAGATTTTGGTGGCGATAATGTGGTTCTGGAGCTGGGAACTGCAATGATGGTTTCCTTAAATTGACAAACAGCTCTTGATACTCTGTTTTTCTCCTAATGGTAAGGGCAGAATTTCTCTTGGTGGCCCAGTTTTGCAGTGTGACTTTGGGGGTAGTTCTTGGAAGTCCAAATTAGAGCCTCTTTCATCTGTCCTTCTAGTCATTTTATATTACATAATAATATTGTTTTACTTAAACTTATTGAAGAGGATTAAGTTTTCTGAAACTGACTGTAAATGATACAGTAGGAGATCTATCTGCCCCAACTCCCAGCCCCCAGAACTTACATTTTCCTTATCTTTCATGTTCTAAAATTCACAATTTGTTCTAAATGTGGGTCTATTTTTATTCCTATGCTTGATGTTGAGTAAATCTTTTCTGTATAAAAATTTAAAGCTTTGAGCACAGCCCTGGCCAGTATGGCTCAGTTGGTTGGAACATTGTCCCATAGACCAAAGGGTTGCAGGTTCAAGTCCTGGTCAGGGCACATACCCAGGATGTGGATTTGGTCCTCATGTAAGAAAGCAATAAATCAATATTTTTCTCTCATATGGATGTTTTTCTCTCTCCCTTCCTCTCTGTAAAAAAGCAATGTAAAAAATATCCTCAGGTGAGGAAAAAATAAAAATAAAACTTTGAACCCAGTGAAATTTTTCTAAATTGTTACATGGATAATTTCTTCCCCTCTCTGTTCTTTGCTCTCTAGATATCTCCCAATTCTTCTTTCACCCTTTCATCTTATTATTTTTCTTCAATCTGCTAAGAGTTCTTAAACTTCATCTTTAATTCCTTTTATATAATTATTTTTCAGCCATCTCATTTTCAGTTTCTGAGATTTCTTCCTTTTCATGCCATACTGCTCTTAATTTTTGCTGTACTCTTTTCTTGACTTATTCTAAAAGTTTTTTTTCCCCCAGATTTCTAGAAGTATTATTGACAAATTAAAATTGTATATATTTAAGGTGTATAATGTGATATTTTGATATACATACACATTGTAAAGTGATTACCACAATTAAGCTAATTAACATATTCATCACATCACATGGTTACCTCTTCTTCTTTGATGAGAACACCTGAGATACACTCTCAGTAAACTTCATGTATGCAATACATTACTATTAACTGTAGTCACTGTGCTGCACATTAGGTCTCCAGAACTTATTCACATTATAATTGAAAATGTGTACCCTATGGCCAACATCTTCCCTATTCCCCCACTACTCTCTGCTACTGTATACCATCAACTACTCTCTGTTACTATGAGTTGACTTTTTGAGATTCAAAATATAAGTGAGATCATGCAGTATTTGTCTTCTCTTCTGTCTAACATGTTTCACATAGAATAATGTTCTCCAGGTTTATCCATGTTCTATAAATGTCAGGGTTTCCATCTACTTTAAAGTACAACAATGTTCCATTTGTGTGTGTTTCTGTGTGTACATACATATATATGTGCACTATACCATGGGCACTCACTCACTACATTCTCACTTTCCCCAGTGGGGGAAGTTGTGGGTTAAAGAGGTCTCTTTTGGCAACAGCTGTGCTGTCTTGAGGGAAGGGTGTCATGGATAAAATGAAACTGTTCTTGTTACCCTCTTCATTGCATCAATTCTGAGATTTTTTGCTCCAAATTCTCCACCAGAATCCTGGACCTCCCACAAAGGTATACTCATCATTGGGGGGTTGTCAAAATCAATGTTCTGTGGTAGAATGATGATGGAAAATGCCTACTCTGCCATCTTTCTGACCCCAAAGATTCTAATTAAAGCCAATTCTAATTACTTTTTTAAAGTTCCCTTCTGTTCCTTGAACTATCTGTTTCCTTTAGTGTTGTTTATTGTATTTTTAATCTTAATATTCATCTTTTTTATTGTAAGCTTTCTTCACATATATGATAATTATTCATCTGTAATCTGATTTAAAAATAAATTGCAGATGCAAGGTGGCGGAGGAGTAAGTGGAAGCTACACTAACCTCCTTCCAGGACCAGTCTGGAATTACAACTTAATTGTAGAGAAATCACCAAGATTAATCAACTGAACACTAGCTGAAGAAATGGACAGAAAAGGCCGCTTTATCACAATGTGACTGGTAGGAGGTGTGGAGACATGACAGGGCTGGCTGGGCTCCCATGGGTGGCAACTGAAGGGAAAGAGAGACATCTCAGTAGCCAGGGGTTCCCCCTGAGAAGGGTGGGGTCTAAACCCCCAGGTGGGCTTCCCGGCCTAAAGCAACAGAGCAGAAAGTAAAATAGCATCCAGCTGTGAAAAGCAAAAAGCTGCAGGTTTTTTTGCTGGCCTGAGAGAAATGGCTGGAGAAAAAGAGCTCTTAAAGAAAATACATTGGCACCTACTTACCTTGGGCTCCAGCAGAATGAGGTGAGAGTGGACTAGAAATGCTTGAAGAGAGTTTGGGGCCGTGGTTTTGAGGAGAGAACTGAGGGAACCGCTGACTGGGTCCCAGTGATGACTCATTCCCCCTATTGCAAGCAGACCACTCCCCTCCAAATGGTGTCAGCCAGAGGGGAAGCAATAGCCCTGCCCACAGGAATTAATCTGCCCTGTCTTTGATGCTTAAGCCTGACTGCTGATCACAGATTGAATAGATTAACAACTAAAGGAGACAGACGAAGACAGTAGATTTCTGGTAGTCTCGAGCAGGCTGCCTAGGCTCAGACTGGGACACAGTCTGACACCACCAGGGGCAGATTCAGGAAGAAAAGAAAATGCACCTCTACAACAGTACACAAGACATGGTGCGAGGAGTGACTCTCAGTCAGCAAGCTGGAGGGAAGGACCCATCAAAGGGCAACACAATAACAACAAAAACCCAAGTACAACCAGATAGCTCAAAGAAACAGTATAAAGGGCATCCCAAGAGCATCAAGTTCAGGAGATTAAAGAGACTAAACCATGAATTCCACAGGTCTCCTACCACAGAAGGTCACAACATCAAGACAGGAAGTCAAAGCTGATCAACCTAAGAAGTAGAAACAAGAAGAATCACAAAAATGGGAAGACAAAGAAACAACCCTCCATTGAAAAGAAAGAAGGAATCCCCAGAAAGAGAGCTAAATGAAATAGAGGTAAGCAAACTATCAGACATGGATTTCAAAATAATGATTATAGGGAAGCTCAATGAGATCAGTGAACTCAATGAAAACTACAAAGAACTCCAGGGGAACTATGAAGAACTCCAGGAAAGCTACAAGGAACTTACTAAGAACCACACCAGCATTAAAAAGTACAGACACTATGAATAAGAGCCATGAGAAAATGAAGAATAAAAATATTCCCAGACAGTGCAACAAAATGAAAAAAGACTGAAAAAGAATGAAGAGGTTCTAAGACAGCTGCAGGAAAACATGAAACATAATAATATCCATATCATAAGAGTTGCCCTGGCTGGTTTAGCTCAGTGGATTGAGCGTCGGCCTGCGAGCTAAGTGTCGCTGGTTCGATCTTCCAGTCAGGGTACATCAGAGAAGGAAAACTCTGATTCCAAAAAACCTCCGCTGCCTTGCGGCATACCTCTTCTGGGGAAAGGCTAAGGGAGTAAAAATGGATTAAATACATCAATCAAAAGACATAGGGTAGCTGAATGAGTAAGAAAACAGGATCCACATATATGCTGTCTACAAGAGACCCACCTCAGAATAAAGGATCTACACAGAGAGGAAGTGAAGAAATGGGAAAAAATATTTCAAGCAAATTAATGTGAAAAAAAGCTGGGGTAGCAATACTTACATCACAACAAACACTATAAAAAGAGACAAAAAAGGACATTTCATATTACTTAGGGGAACAATCCATCAAGAAGACATAACCCTTGCAAACATATATGCACCCAACATATGAGCACCCAAATATATAAGGAAAATCTTGGAGAACTTCAAGAAGGATATCAACAGCAACACACTCATAGTAGGGGACTTTAACACCATATTGTCAACAATGGACAGATCTTCCAAGCAAAGAAACACCAAGGTTACTGTGGCACTAAACAACACTCTAAATGGACTTAATTGATATATACAGAACCTTTCACCCCAAATAAGCAAAATATAGATTCTTTTCAAATGTAGATGGAACATTTTCAAAGATAGACCACAGTAAGATGCAAAACAAGCCTTAACAAATTCAAGAAAGTTGAAATTATATCAAGCATCTTCTCAGATCACGATGGCTTGAAACTAGAAACCAACCTCAAGGGAACAACTCAAACATTCAAACTCATGGAGAATGAATAACATGCTATTAAATAATGAATGGGTTAATAAGGACATCAAGGAAGAAATCAAAAAAGTTTCTGGAAACAAATGATAATGAACACACAACAGCCTAAAACCTATGGGAGACAGAGAAAGCAGTCCTGAGAGGAAAGTTCATTGCAGTACAGGCATACCTAAAAAGGATCGAAGAGTCTCAAATAAACAACCTAACCCTAGAGCTACAGGAACTAAAGGAACAACAACAAACAAGCCCAGAGCGAGTACAAGTAAGGAAATCATCAAGATCAGAGCAGAATGAAATGACTTAGAGACTAAAAAACAATTCAAAGGATCGATGAAACCAGGAGCTGGTTCTTTGAAAAGATAACAAAATAAATAAGACTTTAACCAGACTCATCAAGAAAAAAGAGAGAGGACCCAAATAAATAAAATCAGAAGTGAAAAGGGAGAAATCACAACAGATATCACAGAAACACAAAGGATTGTAAGAAATTACTATGAACAACTATATGCAAGAAATTCAACAACCTGAGGGAAATGGATAAATTTCTGGAAACACGTAATCTTCCAAAACTGAATCACGATGAAGCCTAAAACCTGAATAAATCAATAACACCTAGTGAAATTGAAGCAGTAATCAAAAAATTCCTGGCACACAGAAGCCCTGGACCAGATGGCTTCATAGGCAAATTTTACAAAACATTTAGGGAAGAACTAACTCCTATCCTTCTCAAACTATTCAAAAAAATCCAAGAAAGGGAAGACTCCCAAATTCTTTCTATGAAGTTAGTATTACCCTAATTCCAAAACCAGGTCAAGACACAACAAAGAAAGAAAACTACAGGCCAATATCACTGATGAACATAGAATCTAAAATCCTCAACAAAATATTGGCCAACCAGATCCAGCAACACATTTAAAAGATCATACACCACGATCAAGTAGGATTCACCCAGGGATCCAAGGATGGTATAATATCCTCAATCAATAAACATAATACACCACATAAACAAAATGAAAGGCAAAAATCACATGATCATATCAATAGATGCTGAAAAAGCATTTGATAAAGTTCAGCACCCATTTATGATGAAAATGCTCAGCAAATTGGGAATAGAGGGAGCATACCTCAACATAATAAAGGCCACATATGAGAAACCTGCCACCAACATCATACTCAATGGGTAAAAACTAAAAGCTTCTCCCCTAAAACCAAGAACAAGACAAGGATGTCCACTCTCTTCACTCCTACTCAACATAGTCCTGGAAGTTCTAGCCACAGTGATCAAAGAAGAAAAAGAAATCAAAAGCATCCAAATTGATAAGGAGGAAGTAAAACTCATTATTTGTTTATTTTTTAAAAATAGGTTTTATTGATTTTGCTGTTACAGTTGTCCCAATTTCCCTTCCTCTGCTCCCCTCCACCCAGTGGTCCCCTCCCTCCAGTTGTCCCCCCCTTTTAGTCCATGTCCATTAGTTGTGCATATAGTTCTTCTCAACCTCTTCCTGTCTATTCCATTCCCTCCTACTATGCTTCTTAATTCCTGTACCATCTCCCTTCCTCTCCCACTTTCCCCTCCCTGCTGACCTCCCCCCAGTATGTTCCCAGTGCCTATAGTTTATTTTCACTCTTGTTGCCTATTTAATTTGCCTTTGTTTTGATTCCCTAGCTTCTGTTGTTGGTTCTTATGATGCAATTTTCATTTTAATGTTCATAGTTTTGATCCTCCTTTCTCCAAACCAGTCCCTTTAACATCTCATATAATAGTGGTTTGGATCTAATGAACTCCTTCAGTTTTATTTTGTCCTGGAAGCAGTTTCTCTGTCCTTCTATTCTGAATGACAATTTCACTGGATAGAGTATTCGTGGCTGTAGGTTTTTGATTTTCATTACTTTGAATATTTCTTGCCAGTCCTTTCTTGCCTGCAGGGTCTCCCTTGAGAAGTCAGCTGATAGTCTAATTGGAACCCCTTTGTACATGATTCTTTTCTTCTTTCTTGCTGCCTTTAAGATTCTCTCTTTATCTTTAATTTTTGACAATTTGATTATAATGTGTCTTGGAGTGTTTCTTCCTGGGTCCAGTTTTTCTGGAAATCTCTGTGCTTCCTGGACCTGTAAGTCTATTTCCTTCCCCAAGTTTGGGAAGTTCTGCTTTATTACCTTTTCACATAATTTTTCAATTTCTAGTTCTTCTTCTTCGCCCTCTGGCAATCCTATAATTCATATGTTTGATCTCTTATAGCTGTCCCAGAAGTTTCTGATTCTCTCCTCACTTTCCTTGCTTTCTGTTTCCTCTTTCTGCACTGGTTGACTGTTTGTTCCTTCCCTATGTTCCAGTTTGTTGATTTGATGTCTGGATTTTATTTCCTCACCACTTGTCTTGTATGTGTTTTTGTTCTTTTCAGTATGAGTGGCTTTCAATCCTTTCTCATCTTGTTCCAAATCTTTTGTTAATTCTGTAAGCCACCTAATGACTATAGCTCTGAATTGAGCCTCTGAAAGGTTTCTTATTTGTTCATCTGTCAAATTCTTCATCTGTTTCCTGGTGAGCTGTGTCACTGGGATTTCTATAGTTCTCTGCCTCATTTTGACAGATTTCTGTTTTGCTTTGCTTCTTGAGCAGGCTATAGGGGGCAGTGCCCGTGTACTCATCTCAACCCAGTGACCAGTGGTGATCCGCAACCTTTTATGTAGCGCTGTGGCACTTTGTGTGGGGGCAGGGGTCCAAGATGGATTCCGGCCGTTATTCTCCATTGGGAGACTGGGACCTGTACTCCAGCCCTCTGGGTCTCACTCTCGGAGGCAATGCGGGTGCTGCCTTTCCCAGCGTTGGGGTCCTGAGCTGCCAGGAGTCGACTGCAGCCAGGACTGCTCTCCCTGTTGCTGTCCCTGGTGCTACCACAAACAGCACTGCCCGATTTCTACTCTTCCTACCTGTCTGATGAGCACTGCAGGTTTATAACTTCATATGTTGGGCTTCCGTGTAATTTTATTTTCTGGAATTTCTAGTTATCTTTTGTTTTGAGGTAGTTGTATTTCTTTCTAGTTGTAGAGGGAGACCAAGCATGTCAGTCTAAGCCCCCATCTTGGCCAGAAGTAAAACTGTCATTATTTGCAAATGACATGACAATGTACATAGAAAACCTTGTAGACTCCAGCAAAAAACTACTCGACCTAATAGTGAATTTGGCAAAATAGCAGAATACAAGTCAATATTCAGAAATTGAAGGCATTTCTGTACACCAACAATAAAATATCAGAGATAGAAACTAGAGAAAAAAACCCATTTACTATAGCAATAAGAAAAATAAAGTACTTAGGAATAAACAACTAAGGAAGTAAAAGACCTCTATTCAGAAAACTGTATACAGAACACTGAAGAAAGAAATTAAGGAAGATACAAATAAATGGAAGCATATTCCATGTTTATGGATGGGAAGAACTAACATCATTAAAATGTCCATACAGCCTAAAGCAATTTATAGATTCAATGCAATCCCTATTAAAACACCAATGACATATTTCACAGACCTAGAACAAATACTTCAAAAATTTATATGGAACCAAAATGACCCTGAATAGCCTCAGCAATCTTGATAAAGAAGAATAAAGTAGGAGGGATCACAATACCTGATATCAAACTTGATTATAAGGCCACGGTAATCAAAACAGTCTAGTACTGGCATAAAAACAGACATATAGATCACTGGAACAGAATAGAGAGCCCCCAAATAAACCCAGGTCTCTATGGTCAAGTAATATTTGATATAGGGAGAAGTAGCACAAAATGGAGTGAAAATAGCCTTTTCAAGAAATGGTGCTGGGAGAACTGGACAGGGACATGCAAAAAAAATGAAACTAGACCACCAACTTACACCATACACCAGAATAAACTCAAGATGGGTCAAAGACTTAAATGTAAGCTGTAACACCATAAAAGTCTTAGAGGAAAACATAAGCAGGAAAATCTCAAATATCCCACACAGCAATATTTTTGCTGATATATCTCCTAAGGCAAGGGAAATAAAAGAATAAACAAATGGGACTACATCAAACTAAAGAGTTTCTGCTCAGCAAAAGAAAACATCAGCAAGATGAAAAGGGAACCAATAGTATGGGAAAACATATTTGCCAATGATACCTTGGACAAGAGTTTGATTTCTAAAATATACGAAGAACTTATATGACTCAACAACAAGAAGACAGGCAATCCAATTAAAAAATGTCAAAGGCCCTGAACAGACACTTCTCCAAGGAGGATATACAGGGGCACATAGGAAAATGAAAGAATGCTTAACATCACTAGCTATCAGAGAGATGCAAATAAAAACCACAATGAGATACCACCTCACACCTGTCAGAATATCCTTCATTAACAAATCAACAAACAAGTGCTGGTGAGGATGTGGAGAAAAGGGATCCCTAGTGCACCATTGGTGAGAATGAAACTGTTGCAGCCACTATGGAAAACAGTATGGAATTACCTCAAAAAACTAAAAATGGAACTGCCTTTTGATCCAGTGATTCCACTGCTAGGATTATACCCAAAAATCCTGAAACACCAATTCAGAAGAACCTATGCACCCCTATGTTCTTAGCAGTGCTTTTTACAATAGCCAAGTGCTGGAAAGAGCCTAAGTGCCCATCAATTGATGAGTGGATCCCAAAACTGTGGTACATTTACACAATGGAGTACTATGTAGCAGAAAGAAAGAAGGAACTCCTGCCATTTGTGATAACATGGATGGAACTAGAGAGAATTATGCTTAGTGAAATAGGCCAGGCAACGAAAGACAAAAATACCGTATGATATCACATAATATTGGAACCTAATGAATATAACAAACAAATGAGTAAAATAGAACCAGAGGTATGGAAATATGGAACAGACTAACAGTGACCAGAGGGAAGGGTGCATGGGGGGAAAGTGGGAAAGAAGTGGAAGGGTCTAGTCAAGGAACTAATATGAATGATTCATAGACATGGACAACAGAGTGGGGATTGACTGGGAGAGGGGGGAGGTGGGCAGGGCAAGGGAGAGCAATGGGGGAAAGATGGGACAACTGTAATAGAACAACAATAAAAGTGGAAAAAAAATGAAAGTAAATAATAATAATAATAAATAGTAAACTGCAAGTTCTGTGAATATAATTAGGGTTGTTGACTGGAAAACCTCATTTTAAGAGATGCTAGCTCTTTTGCTGAGGGAATTACAGATACTAAAATGCCAAAATTTTGCTCTGGGGTCCTTTAATTTCTTCAGGGGATTAAAAACAGATGTAACTTTTCTCATTTAGAGGTAGACATTTGACTTTTATTTTTCTGCATGGGATTTTGGAATTTTATATAGAGCTACATTGTCCAATATAGTATCCATTAAATACAAGTAAGATAATGAACACTTGAAATGTAGTTAGTCTGAATTAAGATGCATGGAAGTGTAAAACACACACCAAATTGTAAACTTCGTACAAAAAGAAAAGAAAATATTGCATCAATATTTTTATATTGAAACATTAATATCTTAGATATGTTGAATTAATTAAAATATATCAAAATTAATTTCACTGTTTCTTTTTACTTTGGTCACTATAACATTTAAAATTGTATATGTGGCTCATGTGTATTCCTATTGTTCAGTGCTTATATGTAGCTATCAGTGATCTTCTTTTTTTTAGTTTACATCTTCTACTTTCATAGTACTAATACCCCACTTTCTAAAATACCAACTATTTCCATGGTTTTTTATGTTTGCTAGTTTCTCACCTCAGCTATAATCCCTTCCAAGTATTCTTGAGTTTTTAGCTTTTTTTCTGCCTGGCTCCATCAGTTACATTCCTCCATTTGATTTCCGTTTTCTTAAAATTTGTTGAAAGCTCTCATATGCTGATGTCCTTTCTTCTATTATCTTCATATTTTATAATTTATACTTTTACATTTTTTAATAATATGTTCAGGAAGAAGAGGAGATAACATGTTGTTTTGAGCCTACTCTTTAACATAATAAACTCTTCAAACTTAGAAGACATTCTCTGGATCATATGCTGGTGTGTCTTCAGCATTGCCTAACACAGAGCCCTAAATATAATAGAGATTCACTTAATTTCTAATGAATATCAAATTTGTAAGATGAAGAGATTACATAGTTAAACTGAAAGTAATGAATTCTATTTCCTTATTATGGGAACTATACAAGTTAGGACTGTAATAACCAAAACTAGTTAATTAAAGAGAAAAAGAAGATTATTGAAAAGACATAGGTAGTTCCCAGAAGTGTTGAGAAGACTGGAGAGGCAATCTTAGAAAACTGGCAGAAGTAAATGCAGGCTGAGCATGTACCACCATAGCAAGCCACATAATGAGGCTGGTGAGGACCCTGCTGTACCCTGAACACCAGCTGATACAGCCCGCACCAACACAGGATGCTGCTCCTGAAAACTGCCCTGGAGAGGGCATCTGATTATCACCAGAGCCTGAGTCATGTACCCGTATAGGGTAGGAAAGCAGGTACTGGCATTTTCTGCTACTAAAATGGGAAGCTCTTCCTCTCCTAAAGATTTGTATAGTAGGGAATTTCTCAAACAGAAAAAATACTTAGATTCCAAGCAGCCAAAAGAAATGACGTGTCCACTTCAGAATACATAGCCAATTTTCAGAACCAACATTCAGAATAACTGTCAGAAATGTAAATGTTTAGGTACCTTTAGAAAATATATTCCTCTTATTGTAGTAATTGCAAAATATAAATAGGCTGTGAGATCAAATGATTAGTGAAAATACTTAAATAATGAAGACTTAGAAGAAAGAGTTGATATCAATAGGTCCAGTTTCTTACTCAATGCAGAAACCTTACCTCAAGATCTATTTCAACATTTGCAGTATTTGGAGAGCTCATTGAAATAGGATTTTATTCCTACTCTGAATTGTTAGAAGTGGAATGTTAGAAATTTCCTCCTTACGTAAGATGGAATTTTCCTTTTGGTAACATCCACCTATGAGTCCCAGATCTGCTGGGTCTAGGTATTCAAAAATAGAGCATAGTACAGTAGTCCCTCTTTTCTGTGGTTTCACGTTTTGTGTTTTCAGTTACCCACGGCCAACTGCAGTTCAAAAATATTAAGTGGAAAAGTCAAGGAATAAACAATTTATGTGTGCTGTTTTGAGCAGAGTGATGAAATTGCATACCATTAAACTTGTCCTGCCTGGTACGTGAATCATCCCTGTGTTCCGCCTATCACCACTGTATGCTTCCTGCCCTTTAGTCACTTAGTAGCCATCTATGTTATCAGGTTGATTGTCATGTTATCACAGTGCTCCTGTTCAAGTAATCTTTATTTTTACTTAATAATGCCTCCAAAGCTTGAGTAGTGATGCTGTTCATCCAGATATGTCAAAGAGAAGCCATTAAGTGCTCTTTTTAAGTGACAGAAAGCATGTATGTATAGGAAAAAAACATAATGTATGTAGGGTTTGGTGCTATCTATGGTTTCAGGCATCCTCTGGAAATTTTGGAATGTATTCCCCGCAGATAAGGCGGGGAGCAGTGTAGTTAAATGTTTTATTTTAACTACTGGAGTCAAATGAATATTTGATTTCTGGCTTTGTTTTATTTTGTTTTGTTTTTTAAATTTAATCTTCATTGTATTTTTTTCAATTACCCTTTAGCCTCCTCATACCCCCCTCCACCCAGCAATCACCACACTGTTGTCCATGTTCATGAGTCCTTTTTCCCTTTTTTTTCCTGGCTTTATTTCTTACTGGCTTGGTAACCTCTCTAATTCTGGTTTTCTATTGGGCTGGCCAAAAAGTCCCTTCCATTTTTTATGTAAAATAAAAGACACATTTTTCATTTTCACCAATAATTTTATTGATTTGGGTATTTTGAGTATGTTGGCTATCTCCCGTTACTGGCTTCTAGTGGGTAGAGGCCAAGGATGCTGCTAAACATCTTCCAATGCATAAGACAGTCCCATGCCAAAGAATTATTTGGCCAAATTGTCAATAGTACCAAGAAACTTCACAAATCACATTTGAAACATTCCATCAGTCACAGCGCCTTTTTTCCACAACCAAGTCTTTTTTTGTGTGTTTCAGTTGCATTTTTACCTTTCTTGAAATAATAAAGCATAATATACTGAAAGTGTCGTGTATCTTCTTCCATCTTCAATATTAAAGTGGCTGCACAAACATTCACCAATTTTGATAAGTTTTTTTTTAATGCATGCTTAATGACAGCTGCCACAACACAATCTAACAAAGTTGTTTTGAATGAAGTTAAAGACAACTTAGCACTACTGGAGCCATCATACAGAAGAAAAGTAATAGACTTCTTTGTCAACCCAATACAACTGGAAAATGAGGATTTTCCCCTGAAGTGTTATTGTGAGGTACAAGGAGATAATTAAGCACTTATATCAGTAACCAGCACGTAGTGAACATTCAATTAATATCAATGGTAATAATGATTGATGATGATCATGATGGCAGCATTTCTGAAATTTAAAGTCACCTACCATGAAAACGCAGAATAATGTTAGAGAAAGAACACTGAATGGATGTGATATTTCCATTGTAATCTTGATTCTACTTAATTAATTCCATAATCTAAAAGCAGTTACCATATTATTCTTTTTTAAAAGATTTTATTTATTTATTTATTTTTAGAGAGTAGGGAAGGGAGCGAGAAAGAGAGGGAGAGAAACATCGATGTGTGAGAGAATTATCAATCAGTTGCCTCTTGAATGTGCCCCCACTGGGGACTGAACCTGCAACCAAGGCATGTGCCCAGACTGGGGGCCTTTTACTTTACAGGATGATGCCTCAATGAACTGAGCTACACTGGTCAGGACCCATATTATGCTTTCTGAAAAATGAAATATTTGAACCAAATGATCTTAATAAGATCTCTTCAGCTGTAAATTTCTGAGATTCTATATACTGTATGTCAACTATTTTTCATAATGAATATTACCAGTTCCCTCAACTATACCTAACTTGATTAACAGACTCATAACAGCCTCTGTCATCTTTTATCAGCATTGTTTCTTCAGATGAAATTCTTACCTATATTTTAAAAATTGAAAATAAAACAGAAAGCTGTGTGTATAAAATACAACAATATGAAGCTATGAACTATATGGCTTACATGAACTCTATGAAAATAAATTAACCTAATCTTACACAAGCAAAAATTGATTATCTGTTTCATAATATTTTAAATACAGGTCTCATATTGCTTGAAATATGTTCTACATATAGTGTGTAAGTTTAGTCTATAAACTCTCTGAGAGCAAGATATGTTTATTTTTCACCACTGTGTCCTTGTGTTAGCAGACTATACTTGCACATGAACACACACACACACACAGTTCTACCTCTAAGAAAAGACTGGAATTACCTCATTAAGTGCTAACCTTGTTTTTGAGGGAGTTGTGTGATTTAGCATTTTGAATGGAACTTCAAAAAATGTTTTAATTTAATTCAGCCTTTTCAGCCATTATCAAACCTTTGAAAACTTAGTGTTACCCAAAGTTTGCCAAAAGTTTGGAAATGTTAACTTAGAGGTGGGAATAAGTATCCAGAAATTGCTTTTGTAGGATACCCCCTAATTTTGTTTTGGAAAAAGCCTAAGTGTAGATGGGGACACTGTGAAAGAGATATTTTGGACTGTAGAGCCATCATTATATAGATAATATTCAGCTTTATTCTGCCATACATCTCTTTCTCCTCAAGCCCAGATGGTAAAATGACTCATCTATTCCACTGGCCAGAAAAACAAGGGAGAGAGAAGAGGAGCTGATATAATCCAGATAAAAATGGATGATGTTTCAGAAGCAAGAGGAAAATATTTCTAGGCAGTGATGATGGCACATTGATAGTACTTGTTATTACTTTACATTTCTTTTCAGATGCACAGCTTGAGTTTCATGCTGCTTCTAGGATTTCTGAGTGGTAGTTCTGACCAGGAATTCTTCTTTTCTTTATCATGTATGTAAGTTGCAAGCATTTTTGACCTTCAATTAACTTACTTTAGTAATTTCTCTTTATGAAGCCTAAATGTCATCCTTCAAACATGTGATTTTTTAAAAATTACTTTCCTTGAAAATCATCTAGCAATTTTATTTGGAGCATATTCTAGTAAAGAATATGACTAAGACGAATGTATATTCCTTAGTAAACAACTGGAAAAATGTGTACAGGATAGGAAGAATGATGAGATAGATGATTATGGGGTCTGATTGACAAAATGAAGAGAGTAGGATAAAGAAGGTATTGTGTATTCTTGCTTCTGTGGTTGTCATTGCGGGAGGTTATGCTGAGTCTGTGTGTGCGTGTTTCTAGCTCTGTAATCACACAAAAAACTTGAATCCTATATCCTTCTCCAAAAATTTGGAGAAGTTATTGATTTCTAGGAAATTAGACTAGTTTTTCACTAACAAGAAGTACAGTTCTTATGCAAGAGAGTGTGGAAAGAACTAGGCAAGATTTGTTCTTGGCTTTTAGTGACATAACTGTATCTCTGAATCTAACTCCCTATTCCATTTGCTACCAAAGCAATGAACCTGAGCTTCCTTAACTGTAGATCCAAGCATATTATTCTTCAAGCCTCAGAATTTCATAGCTGCCTATTCCCTGTGACATTGGGTAAGATCTTTCACCTGTGCACTCAGTTATACACAGCTGAGCCTAATTTCCTATTGTTACCTGTGAGGTCTATTTAATGCTTCATGTTAGCCAAACGAAACATTCATAAATTATACAGTTTGATATGATTCCAGTACAACCTAGCAGGCTCTGTTATTATTACTCAGAATAATTCTCTCTCCTACAGTGAACCTTGTCTTGCCTCCTAACATTCATTTCTTCTTCTGGTAATAATACCTAGATTCTCCATCAGAGAAGAACCTCCTCTCATTGCATAAGCCTTGATGGTTCCCTCAATGAAGGTGTTCATCCCAGCTCTGGCTAAGGTGTAGATATATTACTCAAGGCAAGTCTGTCAGACTCTATCTCTCCCTGGAATTAAAATCTTAAACAGAATAAGAAAACACATACTTGGAGTTGATCCATCAAGATAGTAGTGTTTACGAAAAAGATTGTCAATTATCTCCTACTTTCTGTATAACCAGAACCGCTCTGTTTCACATTCTTTCAACACAAAATTATTCAGCTTTTCTGTAATCCTATGAGCTAAACCTTTATCCACCTAATAAGTTCCCTCTCTGCTTACATTAGAGACAATTTCAATTGCTTGTAGACAAAGAATACTGATGGACCCTGTGGTAGGCAGTATAACGGCTCTCCAAAGATGTCCACATTCTAATCCCCTTTCAATATTATGATGCTATGTGGCAAGGGGGAATTAAGGTTGAAAATGAAATTAAAATGACTCATCAGCTAACTTTAAGGTAGAAATTATTCCAGGTGGGCCCAATGTAATCACACAGTATGTAAATAGAGAAGAGGGAAGCAGAGGAGTCAGAAAGAGAGAGGAGACATCTTGAGCAAAACGTGACCTGCCATTGTTGGCTTTAAAGATGCAAAAGGACCATAAAGCAATGAACGTGGGCAACATCAAGAAGCTGGAAAAGGCAAGAAAATGGATTCTCCCCTAGTGCCTCCAGAAAAACACAGGCCTGCTGACATCTACATATTAGCCCAGACTTCTGACCTTCAGTACTGTAAGATAATCTGTATTGCTTCAAGCCACTAATTTTGTGGTAATTTGTTATAGGAACAATAGGAAACTAATATGACTGTGTAAATCGTATATATCCTTCAAGGCAAATATCACTTTCTCTATGAAAGCTTTTGTTTTTAATTTTTTTTTGAGTTGTAAAATATTTCAAACATATATAAAAATTCAGATAAACTTATGATGAATATACATGTTTACCATCCAGTTTTTAATTTTATTATTTATATAAACAATATATAATTTTCTTTTTCACCTTTTCACACTTTTATAAACTATATAAATTATTCAGCAACTCACTTCTTTTCACTGAAAATTGTCTCTTTGACTTTTATTTATAACAAAATATATAAATCTAATTAATTTCTTATAATTTTGGTACCTGGTAAGATGCAAGCTAAAAATAGTAGTAAATAAAAATCCTCAAGCTGTGGAGAAAAGGGAACCTTCTGAAACTGTGAATAGGAATGTAAATTGTTACAGCCATTGTGGGAAACAGTATGAAGTTTCCTAAAAAAATTAAGAGTAGAGCTACCATATGACTTAGCAATCCTTCTTCTGGATACTATTGGAAAAATTAGAAAACACTTATTTGTAAAGATATATGTACCCCTATTTTCACTGCAGCATTATTCACAGTAACCAAGACATGAAACAATGTAAGTGTCCCTAGACAGGTGATTGAATACAGAAGATATGATACACAAACAGAGAGAAAAGTACCCAACCATAAAGATGAAATACAGCCATTTGTGACTACATGGAGGGATCTTGAGAGTATTGTGCTAAGTGAGATAAGTCAGGAACTGTGTGATTTCACTCATATGTGGAATATAAACCAAAAAGCAATAAATGAACAAACCAAACAAGCAAACTCATAGACAGAGACAACAGAATAGTGGTTTCCAGAGAGGAAGAGGGTGAGGGAGGATGAAGAAGGTAAAGGAGATCAAATATATGGTGACGGAAGGAGACTAGATTTTAGTTGGTGAGCACCCAATGGAGTATACATATATTGCATCACAGTATAAAGTTCTACACCTGACGTTTATATAATGTTATTAACTGGTAAATAAATTCAATTTAAAAATTAAAAATAATTTTAAATCCCTCAAAATAGAGCAGCTTAAAACTAGATAAAAATATATTTCTTACTCATATAATAGTCCAGTGGGTGGTACAAGGCTGTTTGTTCTGTCATCCTCCATAAGTGGTTTCCAGCTGTGGGATGAAGTTGGTTCTACTCTAGCTCTTTCCCTTTCCCAGACAAAGAAGGAAAAGTAAGAATAAGGTAGTTCTATTGTTTTTCTTTGTTTGTAAAACAAAAAAGTGGCATTCATCACTTCAACTCATGTCCCATTAACAGAACCTAATCACAAGTTCACACCCAGCTACAAAGAAGATAGGAATGTGACCTCTAGCTAGGCAGTAAGATGCCCAGTTATAATTTAGAAGTTTTGTTACTAAAGAAAGGAGGAAAGCCTTTAACACTCCCATCTCAGTAAAATAGACTCAGTAGAAAGAAAGGCAGCAAGGCCAGAGAAAACCTGAATCCTATCAACCAACTGAATGTAGTTGACATTTATAAAGCATTCCACCCAACAACAGAAGAATACATACTTTTTTGAAGTCTGCAGTTACCAAGATAGGTCATATTCTGGGTCATTAAACAACTTTAACAACTATAAAAGAATTGCAGTCATGCAAAATATATTCTCTGACCATAATGAAATTAACTATAAATCAATAAAAGAAAAATGACAGAAAAAAAACTTTAAACACCTGGAATTTAAAATACATTTCTAAAGCTATCAGTCAATGAATAATTCTAAATGGAAATAAAAGTATTAGACTAAATGAAAATACAATTTAGCAAAATCTATGAGATGCTGCTATAGCAATGTTTGGAGAGAAATTTATAGTATTAAATAATTGCATAAAAACAAAATTTTCAAATAAATAATCAAAGCTTCTACCTCATGAAACTAATAAAAAAATGAAAAATGAAATAACTCAAAGTAAGCATGAAGAAATAAATAATAAAGTTAAACCAGAAATTAAAGATTGGAAGCATAAAAACAAAAGAAAGAAATTAATTACAATAAAAGCTGTTTCTCTAACGGGAACCCTACTGCACTGTTGGTGGGAATGCAGACTGGTGCAGCCACTATGGAGAACAGTATGGAATTACCTCAAAAGATTAAAAATGGAACTGCCTTTTGAACCAGCGACTCCACTACTAGGATTATACCCGAAGAATCTTGAAACACCAATTCAAAAGAACTTATGCACTCCTATGTTCATTGCAGCACTGTTTACAATAGCTAAGTGCTGGAAACAACCTAAGTGCCCATCTGTAGATGAGTGGATCAAAAAACTGTGGTACATTTACACAATGGAATACTATGTAGCAGAAAGAAAGAAGGAACTCCTACCATTTGCAACAACATGGATGGAACTAGAGAGAATTATGCTTAGTGAAATAAGCCAGGCAAAGAAAGAAAAATACCATATGATATCACCTAATACAGGAAACTAAAGAACAACACAAACAAAGGAACTAAATAGAACAAAGAGCAGAATAGCAGTCAATAGGGGGGAGGGGAGAGGGCAAGAAGGGGGATAAGTAAGGGAAGGGTTTAATTAAAGAGCCTGTATAAAAGACTCATGGACATGGACAACGGGGAGGGATATGATTGCGGGAGAGGGGGTGGGTTGGGTGGGGGAGAGAAATTGGGGGAAAAGGGGACAATTGTAATTGAAAAACCAAAAAAAAAAAAAAAAAAAAAAAGCTGTTTCTCTGAAAAGATGAATGAAACTGATAAATCTCTAGCAAGTCTGATAAAGAAAAACAGAAGATGTCAATTACCAATATCAGGAATTTAAGAGAGGATATTTACAGACTCTGCCAAAATTAAGAAGATGGTAAAGGATCACTCTCAGAAAACCTCTACACACATAAATTCAATAATTTGGACAAATGGACAAATTCCACAAATCAAAACATGAAATATATAATGAATAGCCATATAACTACCAAACTAATTGAATTAGTAGTTTAAGACCTCTGCCCCCCCCCCCAAAAAAAAAAGAGAAAAAAATCTCCATGTCCAGATGGCTTCAATGGTCAAAGCTGGAACAATTTGAGCAGCAAAATAAAGTATTATTGGATTATAGCCCAGAGTATAAATTAATGATCCATGAGTCCATACTGATACACATAAATGATTAAATAAAGTAATAAATTGGAAAGAAGAGATAAATCTGTACAGAAGAATTCTAAATAATTTACATAGATACTTCATCCTTAAAGAGAGGGAGCAGGCTGTGCATAGTGACTTCCTTCTAAAGAGTACCGTATAGAAAGGGGGAAAAAGAGTAACTTTATAATAGAGAAACCTGACAAACACCACATCAGCCAGATAATCAAGGTCAACATCAATATTCATAAGTCATTTGCTGATAGTATGTACCCTTGGTATATTGTAATGAAAATGACTATTTAATTTTTGTGATCTTCCTACCCCAACCCATAACCTCAGTAAAATGAGTAAAATGTAAGACAAATTCCAACAGTGGGGTATCCTACCAAATGCCTGACCACTCCCTCAAATTATCAAGGTCATCCAAAACAAGTAAAGCTTGAGAAACTGCGCAGCTCAGAGGAACCTAATGAGATAGATAAATAAGTGCTATGTTCTACCCTAGATGTGATCCTGGAACAGTAAAAGGACATTAGGTAAAAAGTAAGGAAATCTGAATAAACTATGGACTGTACTTAATAGTAGTCTATCAATATCAACTCATTAATTGTAAGAAATGTCTCATACTAATGTAAGATGTTAATAATAGGGAAACCTGGGTAGGAGGTATATAGAACTCTCTGTGCTATTTCAAGTTTTCTGTAAGTCTACTTAAAATAAGATAAAAATAGAGGGGAAGAGGGTGGAGTATCTACACAACTTATTTGGAAATCATTAGAAAAATGGGGGAAAGAGAAACAGACAACTCACAGAAAAGATATAAAAATTGCCCTTAAATCTATGAAAAGTTGTTCAATTTCACTCATATTTAGAGAAATGCAAATTAAAACATTTCTTATTTTCTCTTGCTAGAACATCTTTCCTCTTTTGGAGACTGTACCCCTTTTTGTGAAAAAGTGCTCTACTGCCCCTCTCCATCCCTGGGGTTCTAGTTAAAACTGTCAATCATAACCACTTTATACATACTAAGCACTCAGTCTCTGTTAGCTAATAAATCATTACCTGACTTGTGGCAAACTCACACTTGAGAAAATTTCTGTTCATGGATGCCCTGAAATTGAACCATAGTCCCCTCCTGGGTCCAAGAGATTGGAAAGCAGGTAACAGTCATTATAGTGGCCATATTTGAGGCAGCAATTCAAGCAGGGGAGCTATAATTACATCAGGGCATACTCTATTATACATATATCAGGATACTCTGTTGGGTCAGGCCCAGGGTACATGACATGTAACAACATAGGGAGTTACCCTGATTGCTCCCCCTTCCTACTTGTGTGATCAGTAACTACCATACTGGTCACCATGATGCAGGATACTAAGAAGCTATGAAAAATCCTGGGCAAGTGGAATGAGGATACTGAGACAAGAAAATTAAACAAGATCAAATAGTTTAAGTAATTTACAGCCAGTCGGTGAATCACAAGATTTTATCTTCCCTACTAAAGGGCACTTGAGAGTAAATGGTTTATACCTCTCCTTCCTAACCAAGAATACATAGCTTAAATCTCCCTGGTCTGGGAAATAGAGAAGAGTGACCCAATTAATGTCATTTGTGCCAGCTAACCCAAAGACAGATGAAATCAGGGGAACAAATAACAAAAACCCCATTAAAGCCAGAGAGACTCAAAATTAAAGCAAAACAGTATGATGTACTAAAGAATATTCCCAAAACTCTCTATGTGCTCATTTTGATGAATCAACATATAAAAAAAAAAAAAATACACCTGGAAAGCTAATGAATATTCTGTTGAAATCCTCCTCTGATTCTCAACCTCAGAAAAAAAGATAAAAAGCCCTCAGAACAAAGACACAGTGTGGGTTCACCAGAGAGCACACCCATGCCCTGTTCCAGGCATGAACTTTATTTCCTCCTAAACTCTAAGGGTCTCGAGACTTTCAGCCAGGATAGCAGTGAGCAGGAGTAACTTGACTGGGACTTACACCCTAACCCTCCCTCCAGGGCCCCTTTTTCCTCTGACTTCCAGATGATCTAACAGCAGCCCCATCTAGGCTCTCTCCAGTTACTTCTTCTACCCAAAGGCCTTCCTTTGTTTCACTGTCCCCAGCTTTAATAAACATACTCTCAAAATCACCTGGACTCGTGTTGCAAAATTTTTTCTATACGAAGTCAAGAATTCACACATGACAGGCTGCCTGAGGCACACCTGCTCCTGACTGGTACCTGTCTGGTAACAAACACAGTGAAAAGTTTGGACTGGTATTAGTTTGATTTCTAGGCCAGCCATCAGGAAAATCTATTTAGGGAGTCTCTCTCTCTCTCTCTTTCTCTCTCTCTCTCTCTCTCTCTCTCTCTCTCTCTCTCTCACACACACACACACACACACACACAATTTGTTCACTATAAAATTAAGAGATGCAGGGAAGAATACCTCACTTCAAAGGTTGCTTGAGCCACATTCACCTCTGTCCCAAGCTCTGAGAAGATGTTTATTTGTATGTTTCAGATGACTGGGCTATCTACACAGTGCTGGATGTGGAAATTCATATTGTGATATCTTTCGTTCCCAATTCTTTTCATCTTAGTAAGCTGTGGTTTCTCACTTTGTTTACAGACTCTTTCTTTTTCTCTTTCTTTCTTTCTTTCTTTCTTTCTTTCTTTCTTTCTTTCTTTCTTTCTTTCTTTCTTTCTCTCTTTCTTTCTCTCTTTCTTTCTTTCTTTCTTTCTTTCTTCCTTTTTTCCTTTCTTTCTTTCTTTCTCCTCCCCCTCCCCCTCCCCATCCTCCTCCTCCTCATCCTCCTCCTCCTCCTTCTCCTCCTCCTCCTCGTTCTTCTTCTTCTTCTCCATTTCTAATATTGTAGATGTAGTAGTATAGTTTAGAATCCCAGTACAGAAATTCCCAGATGGATCAGAATTTGCAAGTAAGCTCAGAAAGAGGCCAATGATAATAGTCAATTTTTGGAGTCCTATGACACTGATTCAACCTAAATTGTCCACAAGATATCAGAATTTTAATATGTGAGATTAAAAGGTTATATGGTGAAAATAGAAATGTAAACAACAGTCATTAGAAAAGTCAAATATCTGTTACGATGAGGGCTGATGTGTCCATACTTTCATACTCTTGCCATAGCGATCAGGGTACGTAAACTATGATGCATAAGACTCCCTCTCATCAAGAACCTGTTGAGATGGACATTGCCAACACTATCTTCTATAACTTTCCTTTGTGTATGCTGGGAAGGATACCAAACTATCCTCCACGACTCTCCTTTTCTGGGTTTCCTTGACAGACCTGACTGGAATATATGTAAACATCATCTTCACATTATAGTTCTGAAGGCCTAGAATGTTTTCTCTTTTGCATGAGCATTTCCCCACCAAAGATATGGTAATTATGCTGATTTTTCTGTTGAAGTCTCAAAAATCAATCTATTTTCTTCATTTCTGAGTTATTGAGGGCCACTTCTATATACAAGACCTGTCTGGAAGAAGTCAAGCCATTGTTAATATGACAAGAATGATTTGCGCAACATCAGTGTAACCTGGAAGCTAAGGAGAGTAGACTTTCGGGATGTGCATGTGTGAACAATGATGACTTCACTGTACTAGTCAAGGGGGTAGTAGACACCATTGAGTGAACATGTGTATTGTGCAGTCATCACATTCAAAATAACTGAGCAAGAAGAGCAACAAATCTGCATCAAATTTTGCATTAAGCTTGACGATTCCTCTGTGGAAACTATTCAGATGATTCAGAAGGCCTCAGCTATGGGCAACGGGTGATTGGCAGCTTCATCATGACAATGCTCCTGCTCACACATCATGTCTTGTGTAGTGCTTTGGCAAAACATCAAATCATCCAGGTGACTCAGCCCCATTACAGCCCAGACTTGATGTCCTGTGACTTCTGGCTTTTCCCCAAATTAAAATCACCTTTGATAGGGAAGAGATTTCAGACCATCTATGAGATTCAAGAAAATGAAACAGGGCAACTGATGGTGACTTGGAGAACTGTGTGAAGTCCTAAGGTGCCTACTTTGAAAGGGGACCAAGGTGTTATGGTCCTATGTACAATGTTTCTTGTATCTTGTATCTTCTTTAATAAATGTCTCTCTTTTTTCCTATTACATGACTGGATGCCTCTGGACAGACCTCGTACAGCTCTCAATACACACCACACCTAGCTTCTGACAAGCACAGCACTTTCAATTTGTTGCCATATGGAGAAAAAACTTGCAACCAACTGATGGATAATAGCGCTAGAAATTTATCTTTATATTATGAAAATGCAGTAGGCAGGTGCAAAAAAATGTTGAGTTG
This sequence comes from Furipterus horrens, assembly GCF_987537825.1. Taxonomy (NCBI): domain Eukaryota; kingdom Metazoa; phylum Chordata; class Mammalia; order Chiroptera; family Furipteridae; genus Furipterus; species Furipterus horrens. The sequence continues at coordinate 75,382,107 of NW_028327175.1, forward strand.
TCAAGTTAAATTAATTATAAAAGATATTTCCATAAAATAATCAAAACAAAAATTTGTTCTTAGCCTAGATGGCATGCAGTATTTTTGGATCATTCATTATGTTTTCTGTGACTTAATTGGTTTTCAATATTTAATGCACTTTTATTTTAATAACTATATGGTAGTGATCAGCATCAATGAGGATACATTTGTTTCTAGAATGAGTGAATAATGTCCTAAAACCTTTCTTTGAAGTTCATAGCCCATATTTAAATGAAAGACCCAGACATGTTAGCAATACCAAAGGAATTATATTATCAACTAAAAATTGTTCAGATGCTGTTGTCTGCACATTATTTTTCTTAAACTTTCTATGTACGAAGTAGTGATAAATCTCAATTATTTTTCAATTAAGTAAAGCTTAAAATTATGAAATGTCATCAACTCATTTGTAATTTTATATTTTTACTATTTGCCAAGTTAAATTAGGGCCATATCTCATTTGGCCCTTATTTTAGGGCACTTTTAAAAAGCTCACAATATATTAATTGTAAGAAACAGCTTGTCTGCTTAAAGAATTCTTGAAAAGGGAGACATCTTTCTCTCTTGTTTTTAAGTTCATACAGACCTGTATTCTGACTCTGGAGGCTATCCTCTTGTGTCCAATAGGGCAATTGACTCTGTGTTTAAGTCAGTAACTCCTGGGCAGTCGTTGGGGGTGGAGAAGGAGTGATTTAACTGATGTAACAAAATATCTAAAGTTTTTACATAGAAATTCAGTCCAGTGAGGAAATAGTCTGTGTGATCTAGAAGCCTTCACCAAGCACTCAGTCAGTGAAACTCAGGGATGTCAACAACTCAAGGAAGGAAGATCTGAGGGCCCTATTTTTTAGGCAAGGATATTAACTAAAACGTATAGCTTTGGGGGGTGGCTTTTGAGGCTAGCAGTGATTACATGGTTGAGTTTCTGGACCTGCAGTGGCCTTGCTACCAGCAGCATTTAACTCTTGGCAACACTGCAAACAAAGCCCCCAGCATTGGTGGTGGCAGATGCAACATTGTGGTAGTTTGTTTAGATCATGCTTGGCAGAAGCTTGGCTGCAAGCATGGTTCTCCAGCCTTGACAACAATTCTGTAGCCTTTACAACAAGCCTACAGAGTAGCTTTCTTTTTTTTAATCCTTATCAGAAGACATGCTTATTGGTTTTAGGGAGGCGGAGGGAGACAGAGAGGGAGTGAAACATCAGTGTGAGAGAGAAATATCAACCTGTTGCCAAACATCAATTGGTTTGTACGCACCCTGAGTGGGTACTGAACCTGCAACCTAGATATGTGCCCTGATCAGGAATCGAACTCATGACTTTCAGTTTACGGGATGATGCTCCAAACAACTGAGCCACATCAGCCAGGGCCAAAGTAGTCTTTTAATCAACCCCTTTTCTTTTTAATCCTCAGAGTCTGTGGTTATAAGTAAAATTCTGACTATAATGTAAAAATGGTAGATGTAAAGCTGGAAATTTCATAGGCCCTGACATGAAGAGAGCTTATTTAAAATGCAATTACCATAGAAGAAAGGAAAGATGAGAGATCAAGAGCTAGAGACTGAGATTTGATGAGTACCTGGATCCAGCCTTGCCAGAAACTAATAAAAAAGAACTTATTTATTGGCTTACCTATCTAACATGTAAGATAGGTAAGCCATTAAAATTCTTTTCATTGTACAAATCACTTTGGGTTGGATTACCTGTCATTGCAATTGAAGAATTCTGATAAGTATAGATTCTTGATTAACATATATCTATATCTATATTTATAGCAGGACTGTCAAAGAACTTGTGGGTGTTTTAAAGTCAGTGACAGAGTTGTTGTAAAGGCTGGAGAATCACACTTGCAGCCAAGCTTCTGAATCTTACCTACTATGCTGAAAGGGATTTGTGAGATCAGAGTATTGTATATATGTGTGCTGAAAATTACAGACATTAAAAATGACATAGAGCAGTGATTTTCAACTTTTCTTTTTCAAAGCGGAAACTTTTGAAGAGGAAAAAAAAAAAGGAAAGCATATTTTACAAAGTTCCTATTGATGAAGGTATGATCTAGGCTGGAGGGGGAGAGATCAAACTTCGTCCACTCAGCCACACTCCACTCCCTGATCCCCTCTCAGGCATCTCAGTGGAAGCTCTAGGTCTCACCAGAGTGCTGGTTTGAAACTGTTTATGCACGAAAATCCAGGGATAAGTGAAGGTGTTCAATATACAGTGTGATATGTGCACTGTGGTCCTATGTTTGTTAAACAACAACCACCCGCACATATATAAGAAAAAGAATATAAGGAAACACATGAAAATATTAATGGACTGATGGGCTTGCAGATTATTTTAACTTTTAATTTTAATTTTTTATCTGAATTTATTGTGATTACCTGTGTATACAGAAAATTAAGCCTTTTTTGTTTAGTTCAATCTTTCTGTGAAACAACTTCCCCTATACTGAAACCCCAGTCTCACTATCTTAAAACAATATTTTGATAAATCTGTGCTGAATCAAATTAGTTTTTTGAAGTTATGAGTAAATTGAGTGACATAGTGAATGATATCCGGGAAGTTATGCAGTTAGAGTGTATTTAGCAGCATGCTGACACTTGGGGGTAGGTAAGTCCTGAACTAAACTTAGACTCTTGGTTTTTGCCTCTTATTCTACTAAAGAGAAACCCCAGAATTGCTTGATAGCTTTTAAACTAGCCAATCAATATCTGCCCCTTTAAAAAACATGGTGTTTGAATAGCTGTCATGGCTTTTAGATGCAAATAGGTAATTTATTGGATACAACGGCTCATCTCCTCTCTCATCAATGACCTTTGCAATCTCACTGAGATAGATGTTCAAGCGTAGTCATTGGATCTGTTCTGGTTCAGTTATGAACAAAATTAGCCTATATGCAGATAGCATCCTTTCACATTTACTTCAAGAAGAGAACATTGTAATTGGGCTTTTATTAACATCACTAAAGATTTTTGCCTTTCTGATTAAAAAAAATGTTTATTAATTTTAAGTCATTGAAACAGACTGAAGAACTCAAATTCTATTTTGTTCTCCCTCCCATGACATTACATCAGGATTTATGTATTTAAAGACTGCTGTCATGAAAAATATCATGGTGAGTGGAGTTTTAAGGAATCTCAGAGATAATATAGACTTGTTCTGATGATAAAAAAACAGACACTTCAAAGTCTGTGACTTGTCAGGGTTACACAGTACACAGTGAGATAACCAGACTAGAATCCACTTCTCCTCATCTTGGGGGCGTTCTTGTCCAATCATACCTACTACTTGTTATGAGACAGCTTCCTGCAAACTTCCAAATGGGCTTGAGACCTCTGGCATTTCCATGTACTGATTATTTTTTTCTTATGGGAATATAGAATTATTAGGTCATGACCATTGTTCTACAGACAAGTATGCAATTTTTCCTGAAAAAGATGCTGCACGTCCGTATTGAAGGTACATGGGTAATATCTGTGCACCTCCTGCAATAAAGCTATAATTGAATTTCTCATTGAGGTCACAGTTTTGCCTTGTGGAAAATAATAAAAAGGATCAGAAGATACCCTTCTTTATGCAGGGTCCCCTATACATACTTGACTTAGAACTATGGAAAAATATTTTCTATCATCTACTCCCCAGCCGCCAACTAAGAGACCTCAGTTGTGGGGATCAGTGCAACTCAGACAGATGAAGGTTCTCACCTTTAGGCAGAGAACTGGAAGCAGTCTAGTTATTGACTGAGAATTTATAGGGAATGAAGGGAGTGTGAAATGCTCTACCTACTGGTACTCTGCTTATTCTTTCTCACTGCAATAAAATGAAATTTAACCCAAACAAAAGGTACTTCCAAGTTTGAGAGATCCCTACAAGTGTATAATAGCATTCTAGGATTTAAAAAGGAATTTTATCATCTTATTGGTCCTGCGATGTTAGCACAGATGAGGACAATGAGGTCCAGAGAAATGAAGTAACAGGATTCCATCCTGGTCCTGGCTCTGCTTGAGGAGCTTCTCCACGGGCTATTAGTCCGTTGTTGGCACAGCTATAGGAATCTCACAGACATGGAAACATTCAGTCCAGAAAAATCTAAAGGTTAAACAACAGAAAGCATTCTGTTAAGGGAGAGGTGGGCGGAGCGGGGGAGAGTAATGGGGAAAAAAATGGAACAACTGTAATAGAACAACAATAAAAAAAAGAAAGGAAGAAAATCTTGGAAAAAAGAAAAAAGCATTCTGTTAAGGGCAAAAACCCTCTGACCTTGGTAGTCAAAACACTGTTCTCACAGTGAGAGTTGCTTCTTTTCATTCTGCTTTTGGACATGAATTTGTAACGTTGGGAGACTATTCTATTCTCTCAGCTGGCATAAAAAATAAAAATGTTTATTTTTAAAATTTGTGTCCAAAAAGGGAAAAAATGTTTTTCATACCTTTTAATATGCCATTGGGGTGTTTACATTAGAAAGCAACTGGGTTTTGACATGCTTTTATTATGGTTGATAGACATAAAAAGCACTACAACTGAAAATGAAGGTCTTCCACCCTGTGGTGAAGTGAACTTGAAAATTCTGCTGCAAAATCTTTTAAGCATCTGGAGACAGGTTCACAGGTTGTCAATCTGCAAAGCTCTCCCAATAACCTTCCCACACATCAGGGTGTCCTACAGCAGAGTGCGGTGTCGGCAATAGCCAGCAGATTGGGGCACTAGATTACCAGTTAGGGCATCTGATAGTTTTCACTTCTATTTCTACGCAAATTACTCATAGATCCAGTTCTTTTAGATTTAGTTTAATCTCATTCAGTTTCTATAATTTGCATGGCTGGTTTAGCAACAGATTTTTTTTTTTTATGATAGGAATTCCTTTGATATTATTTTTTCACTCAGTATTCACAAGAGATTGTTAATAAGTTAGACACTGAACTAATTGCTCAGTGTGCAAATCTTGTCCCGTTTTTATCTATGTGTGTCTTTCTATAAATATACTCTTCCTCTCTCTGGAAATCTTACCCTCTTTCTTTTATATGTAACTCATTATCCTGCAAATTCATCTCTTCTGAAAACTTTAGCCCCCGAATTACCTCAATGTCAATACCTTTATTTATGCCATAATGGAAATAGATGAAATCACTCAGGAAGAACATGTCATGTGAAAACAGAAGAATTGGTTTGTAAGGGACGCAAAGAAGAAGCAATGCTCCCAGGGAAAATGGAGAAGAAATGGCTGGAGAGATAGGAGAAAAACTAGGGGAGAAGCCAAGACTGTTTCCAGGTTTTGAGCGTTGCAAATTCTGTTTACTGCTGCAGGGAAGGCTAATGAGCAAAGAAGTGAAAACCATTGTTGGTATATATTTGTATCTGCTCACCTGCACAGAGAGTAATAATGAAAATCACTCATAAAAATCTAAGAACAGGGTTTATTTGCAGAGGGGAGTAGGTCCTGGACACATGAAAAATATAGATAAAGGTTGACTTTTACTCATACATATATATTTTTTAAAGTATACTTTATTGATTATGTTGTTACAGTTGTCCCATTTTTTTTTTTACCTTTGCTCCACTCCACCCAGTACCCCTCTTCCCTCCAGCAATCCCACCCCCTCTAGTTCATGCCCATGGGTGGTGCATATAAGTTCTTTGGCTTCATCCTTTCCTATATTATTCTTAACTTACCCCTGTCTACTTTGTACCAACCAATTATGCTTAGTCCCTGCAACATTTCCCCACTTCTCCCCCTCCTCCCTCCCAGCTGATAAGCCTCCAAATGATCCCCATACCTATGATTCTGTTTCTGTTCTGGTGTTTTGCTTACTTTGTTTCTATTTTTATTTATATTTTTTAGGTTCTATTGTGGATAGTTGTGAGTTTGTTATCATTTTACTGTTCATAGTTTTCATCTCCTTTTTCTTAAATAAGTCCCTTTAACATTTCATATAATAAGGGCTTGGTGATGATGAACTCATTTAGCTTTACCTTGTCTGGGAAGCACTTTATCTGCCCTTCCATTCTAAATGATAGCTTTGCTAGATGGAGTAATCTTGGTTTTAGGTCTTTACTTGTCATCACATTGAATACTTCTTGACAGTCCCTTCTTGCCTGCAAAGTTTCTTTTGAGAAATCAGCCCATAGTCTTAAAGGTATTCCTTTGTAGATAACTCCCTTCTTTTCTCTTGCTGCTTTTAAGACTCTCTCTTTATGTTTCACCGTTGGCATTTTAATTATGATGTGTCTTGGTGTGGCCTTCTTTGGGTCTAGCTTGTTTGGAACTCTCGGTGCTTCCTGGACTTGTATGTTTATTTCCTTCACCAAATTTTGGAAGTTTTCCTTCATTATTTTTTTTCACATAAGTTTTCAATTTCTTGCTCTTCCTCTTCTCTTTCTGGCACCCCTATGATTCAGATGTTGGCACATTTAAAGTTGTCTCAGAGGTTCCTAAGCCTCTTCTTGTTTTTTTCAATTCTTGTTTCTTCAGTCTGTACTGGTTGACTGTTTATTTCTTCTTTAAGTTCCAAATCATTGATTTGAACCCCAATTTTCCTCCCTTCACCATTGATTTCATGTTAATCTTCCTTCATTTCGCTTAGCTTAGCCTTCCCATTTTCCCTTCTGCATTTGCCATACTCAAGCATGTCTGTCAGGTCTGTGAACATCTTGATCACTGGTATTTTGAGCTGTTCATCTATTAGGTTGGCTATTTCCTTGCCTGTTAGGTTGGCTACCTCCTTGTTGCTTAGTTCTCCCACCGGAACCTTGATCTGTTCCCTCTTTTGGGCCATACTTCTCTGTCTCCTCAACTTGACAGGTTCCTGTGTGTGTTTGCCTCTATGTCTTAGGTAGAGCTGCCATACCTGTTATGTTGTAATGGGTGGAGCCTTAGGTATTCATCAGTTTGGGGCAACCTGTTTCACTACGTTGTGGTGCTCTATGTAGAGGAGGGATCTGAGGGGGAAAATGCCACTTGCTCAGAACTTGCCCCTTTTCCAGACACTTCTCCCACTTCCTGTATGGGACTGGCACCTCTTTAGCCATTGCCCTAGCTGTGGTTCCTAGAGTGGGTGGGTATGCAGACATTCTAGGACTGTGGGGACCCTCTAAACAAATGGACTGTGCTGAGAGACCAGCATTTTATTTCTCTACCCAACGCACTGGTTTTCACAGTCAGAAGCAATGAGGCTTTATTTTCCCTGATGCTGGAATCATGAACTGCATGGTCTGTTGTGGTGCTGACAGTGCTCCCCAGGTGTCCCTTTCTACTTTTCTGCTGGCTGGCCATAGCCACTGTTGCCACCTCCACACTAGTGCTCTCTGCTCCTCCTACCTGTCTGGATGAGTATTTCTTCTTTGTATCTTTATTTGTTGGACTTCCATGCAGTTCAACTTTCTAGAACTTCTAGTTGTCTCCAGTTCTGAGGTAGTTGTATTCCTTCTTAGTTGTGTAGGAAGATGCAATGTGTCAACCTATGCCTCCATCTTGGCTGGAAGTTCACTCATGTATTTTGTATACCTTCTAAAGTTTCTGTTTTGAGTTATGTGAATATCATATATATTTAATAAATTCAATTAATAGTAAATAATTGTGACTTATTAATGTTCAAATAAAATTAGCAAAATATAAAAACTTCCAAAATTTTGTATTTTAAATTAATTAAATATAAATTAAAATTGAGTTTAATGGATCAAATGATCTAATCAACACTTGTATGAAATTTGTATAATAAGCCCTTGGTGAAAATCATTATTGCATTTGTTGCTTATACTGCATTGGAAAACAGAGAATGTGTTCCAATACATTAGGACTGGGAATCAAAATATTCTGAAATCATATAAAGCATTCTCTTGATGCCATAAAGCTCTTGGAACCCTTTTAGTTTATTTTTCAGTAGGTGAAATGACACCCCGCCAAAAAATAATAAGAGTTATATATACCTAGTAGGGATCAAATATTTATGTTTGTCATGAAGTTTAAGAATTAAGAATTTTTAAAAAGATCTCTTTCCATTGGAGAAATGAAGAATTAAAGAAAATAATAGAATTATTCTACTTTCCAAGGAACATAGGTCAAAGTGTTAGTGTTCAAAAGATCCCTTATGTAGGCCAAAGCTTTTTTGACTTATTTCATATGTGGTATATTGTGGAAAACAGAGACATGGGGAGATGTGGGAAGCAGACAGGCTTGGTTTAAGAGGCTCTGACCACTGTGCGGAGCCGCCCCCAGATGGGCCCTTAGCTGGTAGGTGGTCTCCCAGGCCTGCTCTGAATCCCACCCTCTGGGGGATTTTAAAGTTAGAATAGAAATCCAAAGTGGCTTTTAAGGAATAGGGAACCTGCTCTGTTTTTCTCTGAAAAGCCTCAAATCCTTGTCAGTAAAATGCGAAGAACACAATGATTAAGTAAGAGGAAGTGCTTTTGATCTTGTGTAAAATACCTGGATGTTTCAACCCTGTATTGATCTGCACTTCCCTTTCACTCCCTACCATTTGGGGAAGTGCTGCGTTATTTTTCTTAAGTACTTCCGCATGTGGAAAGTGGATAAAAACCCTGGCTAATAAAGAAACGGGGGCGATTATCCACTAGAGAAAACCCCCTTCCTTCCTTCCTTCCTCAGATGAAGAGTGTCTGAGTAGTTTCTTCATCCACTCCGAGGGACCCAGAGTCTCTCACAGTGTATCCTATCATTAAGATTCTTAGTGTTGCCTATAGAAATACTTTTGGAAATGTGTTGGTTACATATGGTAATTTTTGTGTATTAAAGCTTTCAAATGTTTCTATCCCATTTTTAATAACTCTTATCTCTTTCTGTACCAAAACTCCCTTGGAGACTTGGGATGATACCCATCCTGTCAGATCCTCCTTTCTGGGTTTATTTGTAGCTAAACAAGAGATTGTTTTTCACTGATTTCAGCTAAGCACACAAATACATTCTAACTTATTTTTATATTTTTAAAAAATCCACAGTTAGGAAATTCCCTGAAGCTCAGAAAATGTAATAGTAACTATCCTTTCCAAGAAGTATATAAAATATTTTTATATAGTAACATTTCTAAAACTTCCAAAAGAATTTTCTAAGATTCTAAGAGTTTAACAGTTTTTAACATTTTAAAAATAAGACTTTTTTCCAATGGTTAAACTTTGCCCTTTCCCATAAGAGAAATCTTTAGGATATGTAAATGAATGTGTATTCTATTTTAATGTATTGATTTCAAAGCATGATAAAGGGACATATTCCATCTTAGAGTGGTTTTGTGAAGCCTAGTAGGCATGTATGAGTCCTTAGGGACAAAAAATATGTCAGAAGCCTAACACTAGACTCATTCTCTATTTTAAGCATAACTACATTATAACCTATAATTTATTAACTATAAGAGAAAATAAACTGATTTTTATAATTTTGTATTTCTTTATAAGACAAAGTTCCAAGCAAATAATTTTTCCACTATTTATATTGAAAATTGTTTCCTCGATTGAGTTAGTACAGGTTATCCTACCATAACAAAGTAACCCTGAAATCTCTCTGACTTAACACAAGAAAGGTTTATTTCCTGTTCATAAAAATTCTCATGCATGAATGATACTGTCAGTTATGTAGTAGTGACTTGGGGATTCAGGCAACTTCCAGCTATGGTTCTTCCATCTCAATAGGTGGCTAGGATTGCTGTGGACAGGACCTTCAACTCTGCTTACAGACCAGTGGCCAGAACAGGTTGCATGGCCACAACCTAACCATAAGGGAAGCTGTGAAGTGCTCTTTTTTTCTTGTGTTTAGGAAGAGAAAACAGAACAGGACTGGGTGAACACAGCATTGCCTTCACCATGGTTTTAAGCCTAAACCCTTTTAAAGTACTTTTCTAGAACCAAATATCCTTGGAAAAGGGGAACTTCTATGACTGAAACCAAATTAGAGCTATTACTCATCTTTGACTCCTGTTCATGACAAAAAATATTTCAACAAGCCATGTACTATATTCAATTGACTGTTCAAACATGGCATTTGTGAACATCCCTGCCTTATTATTGCCTTCAAGATTTAATGTCATAATTTGTTTTGTTTTGATGATATATTGAAAATGAGGAGGGACTGGAGATGTAAGAATGTATCACTTTACAGTGTTGCTATGTAGAGAGAGAGTCTCCTACCATGACTTTGATTTAGCTTTTAAAAATATTGCCATCAAAAATGGTTTGCATGTCTCTGATAATAAATATGGTCTTAAAACTTTCACTACATTAATCATTTGATGAAGTTGAGAACTTACATCAACAAAAATGAAATTATATCTAATAAAATACTCTATAAATGTCACAGAGATAAATGAGGTATTTTTATAACTTGAAATTCTCTCTCTTCTGGGAGCATTTTTACCCTAAAATAAGAACCAAAAATTTCCCCAAATTTTACAGTTTCGGGCTATTTTGAACTCTACCAGAATGAATATTTTATAAACAAAAGCTTTCCCTCTATCCTTTAAAGTGTAGTCAGAGAAGGTTGAAATATTTGCTGTTGGTTTGCTTTATGAATGTGAGGCCATCCTGGGTACAGAAGAGAGTCAACAGCTATGTATCTAACATACCTAGACATTTTCTTGGCACACAGGGCATTTGGTACAAACCATATAGCTGTCATTTGAAGTCTGTGGGTTAACCTACTGGGTACAACATAAGGGTTATATATGGTAGCTGGCCTGGCAGGTATGAGCATTGGTACAATATTTATGAGTTCCAGCTTTGTTCCTGGACTACAGTCTCAAATAAGTAACAGATGAAGTCCTGAAAACAGTAACTTTACTGTTGGAAGTGATGAGAAGTCTTACTTTACTCAAAATAATAAGTAAATAAACAGACAAAGAAACAAGAAGATAAAGCTTTTAAAAAATGTCCACAAAAAATATTTCTTATCTCACATTGCTACTAAAAACATTGATGGCAAAAGCTAATTAAGAATGAATGAAAAACAGTAAAAAACACATCTTGATCTCTTAGTTCCCAATGTATTGAAAACAGTTATCTGAAAAGATAAAGATTTTTGTTAATTCCTGCAGTTTTTGCAAAGTTATAACTGTGAATCAGGGTGCCAAGGGAAATTTTTGCATGAAAACAGAAAAGAGTTCAGAAAAAGTGGCTCTCTTCTGTAAGCTATTCTTCCTAGTCTCAAAACACAGAGAGAAGACACATACCTTTACAATGCCCTGAAACATAAGCCTCAGAAGTCATTAAACTCAATGGTGAGAGAAGCCAAGATTGATCTAGCCATGGAATACTGTGTAGCCAATACCATTCATGTAACCAAATTGGCTTAAGGCTTCCAGTGGCCATCATATTTTTTAGAGTCAAGCTGGGCAGTATGATGAGAGAGATTTAGGAGCAGTCTGGAAGCATCCTTAAACTTACGGCTTAAAGAAATAGTCATGGACATTCTAGCTGGTGGTCCAAGGTTGTGGACCGTGGTTTAAAGATCAGGCACCTGTAGAAGAGAGACGAGTTGTTTATTTATTTTTTAAATGTATGTATTTATATGTATATTATATGCATGTATCTCCCAGGTAAAGTGAGATTAATAGTTAATATAAGACTGTACCTATAGTAGACACACATATTAGTTATTTTCATAAACATCCTAGGGAACACGGTAATATTATCCTGTTAATATTCTTTAGTCAAGGATTCTTCAATAGGGATTGACTGACACCCTTAGAGAAATAGGTTCCTCAATGGCTTCTGAGTAGAGGTTAGGCCTGGCTTGGACATCTGCAGAGTGTTACACCTGCAAAGGATGCTTTGGCTGATCAACAATGTGGTGAGTTGAGTAACTGCCATCAGAGAAGAACTTTTGGAAAAAATGTATTTACCCATCAGAATATATCCTGAATGCCTACATTGTACAGGCATTTGTATAAGATCCACTCCTTACCTTTCAGATGTCTGCAACTTAGAAAAAAGGTAAATAATCAATGTACAGCAAATATCCAAGTAATTTGAAGGAATGAGCAAAGTTAAAATTCAGTTGTTGAGAAAACCAGGTATTTTTTGACAATTCAAGAAAGGACGATGAGCTGGGATGGGTTGTATATTCAAGGAGCCATCTCAGAAAGAGTTTCAAGTGCTTGCTTATCTAACGTGACTCCAGCAAAAATGATCACCCCCGACTTTATTACCTATTGTACCATGAATATCTTTCAGTGCAAATACCTTTAATTTTGTTGCTTTATTTTTATTTTTATCCCCAAAACTCTGTGTTGTTCATCTTTTTATCACCATCACCTAGTGTAGTATCTGTTTATAGTAGGGATTTAGATGACAAATCATTCTCTCTGCCCCAGTAGTTGATATTAGACTAGTAGGTTGTCTGGACTTTGAGAGTGTATTGATTGTGAAAGCAGCTGGAATAATTAGGTTGGCTCTACACAGATTAATGATTAGTAGAATACATTTTTAATTTAATCCATAGTACTTTGCACAATTCTATGCAAGGATATAGTTACTCAATAAATATACAATTACTTACTATTTAGACAAGCTAAGCCAAATGCTGATGCTTGCTTTACTTCACAGCTGATGATTGCTCTTTAAAGTGGATGAAAGAGAAGCGAAACAGATTAACAGGAAATATACAATAGACTCTCAAGTATATAGAAAAATGTTCAATCTCTTTCATAATGAAAGAGACATAAATTAAAACCACTTTAAGATATCATTTCTACCTATGAATTTACAAAGATCAGGAAACTTAATAACAATATTTTAAAGAATATTCAAGTGTGAAACTTGCACAAACTAGAATATTAGCTTCTGGAAGGCAATTTGACAATCTCTATTAAAATTACAAGTGTATCTACTCTTTGACTCAGGAATTACATTTCTAAGGCTGTTAGGATCAATATTCTCATATATGGAAAATGAAGAGTCAGCAAAGTTATTCAGCACTGCATTGTTTGTAAGAGCAAAATATTGGAAACAACCTAAACGTATAGTCAGTATGTTTCTGTTTCAATAAATAATGGCAGAAGGTACAGTGGAATACCATGTAGCCATAAATAGAATGAGAGTGCTTTTCTTTTTTGTACTTGATTACTAAGATATGCTAAGGAAAGACAAGAAAGGTACAGAACAATGTTATCATTATGCTATCCTTTGTGTGAAAGGATATGCAGAAGATATCTTTAGAAGACAGAAGAAACTAGGAACCTTGATTTGCCCTTGAGGAGGGGAACTGGGTAGTTGAAACACAGGAATGGGAAAGTTTTCACTGAGTGCCCTTTTATATTTTGGAAATGTAAAACCTTATGACACATAGCCTATCAAAATTAAATAAATAAAAATAAACACACCACAGCTGATAGATGCTGTGGTTTCTGGCAGGGAGCTGCTGGCTGTTGTCATGCTCACCTACTACAGCTGATACAGTGGTGTGGTGACCTACAGTGACATCTGGTGCTTCTGGACACATTTTTTAGGCCAGTGTTTTTCAAACTGCTAGATTGAAAGTAGGCCATGAAATCAAGTTAGTGGATCCCACTAGCATTAAAAAACAAACAAACAAACAAACAAACAGAAAAATCAAGGAATAGAAAATTTCAAATTTTGCAACCTGTAATGAAAGTAAATCCCATTGTGGGAACTTTTATTTTATTTTTTTATATATGTGTTATCACATAGCTTTCTTATTGTACTCAAAAATGTGAAAAGGCTAACCATCCTCAGTGGTGACCTTTCTCAGCAGTCTAGACTTCTGCAGTTCTCCCTGAGCAACCAACACATTAATAAGGAAGTCTTGAAGCTCCCATCCTGGTTGGGCTAGGATTTTTACACCAAGTATGTGTGGTTCCCACCCTTTCAGGTTTGTTCCTCTGCTTATGTCTCCATTACCACTGTCCAAGGTACATAGAGCCTCTGTTCATCCAGGCTCCAGCTGTGCGTCTCCTCTCATGAAAGCAGATTCACTCTCCTTAGGAGAGTACATGCCACCCCATGGAATACTGTGTAGTCAACAGGGGCTGTTTCGAGTCTAGACGGCGTGACTGGGACCAAGACTCAACTTGGGGTCTTTCATGGATACTGAGCTTCAGCGACCCTGTAGCAATTTCCCTTCTCATATTGACCCAAATGCCTTGGATTGTGCAGCTGCATCGTCAGCAAAGCCCTTCTCTCCATCTCTGCTTACTCTGATCTAGGTTCCTTCAAGATCTTTCCCAGCATCGCTTCCATGGAACCTTCCATAATTCCTTCAACCTAAATTGATTTCTCATGTAGTTGTCATGCTTCCTTGAAGACAATAAAAGAAAAGTTGACTTGAACAGGGCTTAAACAAAGAGGGGAGTTAGCTCATCTAGTTGAGAAATTCAAGGAGAGGTTGGATCCAGAGGCTAAACATATCATCTGGACTCTCTCTCTCTCTCCCTCCCCACGCCCCCTCCCTCTCTTTGTCTCTCTCTCCCCGCCCCCTACACCTCCTCCCCCATCCCCTTGCTTTCCTCTGTGTTGGCTTAATTTTTTAATATACCCTCTTTTATGATGGCAGAATGTCATCTGGGAGCTCAATGATTATACCCAACAAATTAAATTCTAACAGAAGGAGAAGCCTCATTTTTTCCATAACCCTACCAAAGGTTTCAAGAAATGTGCCTAACTGGATTAACTTGGGCCATGTGCCCAGTACTAAATCAACCATTGTAGTCATGAGATTAAAATCCACTGATTGACCAATCTCAGAAAACATACTACCCCTGGAGACTAGCCAGCCCAGTTGTAGAACACAGCTATATGGAGTGTGAAAAAGGGATAGTTCCTCAAATATACACTAAAAGTGCTGTCATCTGAGGGAGCGGAATGACAAAACATGCAAAAACAACAAATGTCCTTGTCAAATTGTAATCGGTACAATGAAAATGCCAACCTGCGTATGCCAACTTGCATAAGTACCTTTTCTTGTGTTAATAACTTACCTCTGTAAAATGAATCATTTAAGATAAAAATGTCACACAGGCAAGTGAGTTAACATTTTAGTTCTTAATGAGTTGAATAAGTAACTTTATTCAATTATTCTACATATTTCAGGCTTCTCCATGATGTGTTTTCCCTCAGGATTTTATCTAGATCTCCCACTAAGCGATTCTTATGGGGAACTAACTTATCATTTTATAAAATTTATACCTATTGTAAAATTATTGAATTCATTGTTCTTTGACCTGTTGATTTTGTTCAAACATTTTAATAACAATAGAAATATAAAATTTATGAAAAAAGACTAAAGTACATTTTGAGGAGCATATCTCTCACTTCTGCTTTTGATCATTCTTTTCTCAGGAAATAAAAACATTTTTAAGGAGAAACATCTTAACACATCTGGTGCGATTTTCTAGTTATCCAGTTTAAGCCAAAAAAGAAAAAAGAAAAATGGGGGGGTATCATCTGTATTTCTTTTTCATGTTTGGAAACATGAGTCTCCGAAAGCTATTTCCTAACATATGTCAATGTAACATCTGCCAGTTCCTAACTGAGATCCAGAAACAGCCATGCTGGCAGCCCCTGCAGAAGTGCCAGGGTAATTCCCACTAGAACTGTCTTCACTTTGGAGTTGTCAGTACTATTTTTACTCCAGGGGTAGCCTATTTCCCTAACTTGAAGTAGACATGTGAATTGGAAACATGGAGCAGGATGAATAAGTAGGATGATGTATTTACAGTTATATGAATGTGTAGCAGAGAAAGGCTTCAAAAAGAAGTATGGCTGACCCTTGAGGAACATGGGGTTGAACTGTGCAGGTCTGCCCACATATGGATTTTTTTCAATACATACTATAAATGTATTTTCTCTTCCTTATTATTTTTGTAATAACATTTTTTCTCTAGTTTACTTTATTGTAAGAACACAGTATATAATACATATATCTACAAAATATGTGTTAGTTGATGTGTTATTGGTAACATTAACAGTAGGCTATTAGTAGTTAAGTTTTGGGGGAGTCAAAAGTTATATGTGGCCTTGGCCTGGTGGCTCAGTTGGTTGGATCATTGTCCCATACACCAAACAGGTTGCAGGTTCAACTGCTGGGAATATATCTAAGTTGTGAGTTAAATCCCCAGTTGGGATACGGACCGAAGGCAATCGATTGATGTTTTTCTCTCTCATCTCTCTTTCTCCTTCCTCAAATTAATTTTTTAAAAAGCATATCCTTGGGTGAGGATTAAGAAAAAGTTACATGTGAATTTTTTGACTGGGTGGGGGTTGGCACCTCTAACCTCCATTTTGTTCAAAGGTCAAATGCATTAGATAACAAAGACTATATCATAGGTCACAGATTAAACTTCTCCTGGCAAAGCATGCTTCACTATGCATCTTAATTTCTCTTTGTTATTCAATATCAAGAGTGTTTGCAAGCAGAATTAAGATGTATTAACTATATCTAAGGGTACCAAACCATATCTAAGCTCTTCAAAGCTTCTCTTACATTTCTTCTCCTTTTTATTCCTTTGAAGGAATTTAAAGTGCATCAGTGAGCTTCAATTTCTGTCTGAGAATTCATGACAAAATGATATTTTGACACTTATTTTGAAAAAGGGAGCCCAAGTGTTGGTCCTAGAGAGACCAATATTTTTACCTGTCATAAAATAATCTGGGGTTGAATTTAGCAGTTCAACAATTTTCAGACCTAGCTATTTGGGACCTCCAAATGATTAGTGTCATTTGTTCCCTTTAAAATATTTTCTGCACCTGACTAACATTATTGTCTTCTGTTTCACTGAACTTTAAAGAAGAAGGATCACTGAGGGCTTGTCAAGGTCAAGGTCAAGGCTGTTGCTATATCTCTATGTTAAACCTAATGCTTGACACACAGTTAGTACGAAATGAATGAATCAATCTGTCCTGAATTTCTGAGATCCAATATTCACTGTTAGAGTCCTCAAATTTGGGCACCTTGACTGGTACCCACCACAACTGCCAGATACAAAGAGAAAGTTAATTTTAAATGTTGCTATTTTGTGAATTTTCATATAATTTGCCTCCTGGAAAGAACTGAAGACCAATGCTGATCTGATTTATTATTTTCACAGTTCATATTTTATAAAAATTAATTATACTATCCAATCAAATTACTTAATAATGGTCTATTATTATTTTCTTAAAAGCTTCCTTTTCCTGTCATGTATATTTTTAAATAAACTTGCAGTTCACCCTAGATTTAATTGGATTTCATTCAGGTAGGCATAATACCATGACTAATAAACAAAACTAAATCTAAATTATAGTTTTCACTGGTCCCCAGCAATACCCTTCATATACCCAAGTTTTTCCACATCATTCCTATCAAATGTTTTATCTTCACCCTTTTCTTTGTTTTCTCTCTTGGAAAAGGTATTTGTTTGTTTGTTTGTTTATCTGGGCTTGAAACATTAAAATTGTTTTTCTTTTCTGCCTTTTCTCCCTTTTTCTAAGTAGCTATTGGCGCATAACAAACTGCCCTAAAACTTGTTAGTTTAAAACAACAACAATCATTTAGTAGGATTTTATTAATTGCTCACAAATCTGCAAGTTGGATAGGGCTCAGCAGGGACAGCTTTTCTCTGCTCTACATGGTGTCATCTAGTATGGCTCAAGATGGTTCATTCACATCTGGCAAGATAGTGCTGGCAAGAGGCTGGGAGCTTAGCTGGGCTGTCAGTTGGGGGCCTCTGTTCCTTTCCACATGAACCTCTCTACAAGGTTACTTGGGTGTCTTCACAGCACAGAAGCTAAGTAACAAAAAGGAGTGTCCCAAGAGGCCTAGGAGGAAGCTGTAAGACTTCTTTTGACCTAGCCTCATGAGTTTCAACATGATACCTTTGCCACATTGATCAAGCAAGTCACTAAGACCGCTGACAAACAGTCTGTGGATGGAAGAAATAACAAAGAATTTGAAAACATTTTTAATCTATTAAGTTCTGATGAATCTTCTGTTATAACATCTCTCAAATCCCTTCTTCAAATTTTCATCTGCCCATTCATTTTGGGGGGCAAAGCAGGCAAAAAAAATTTAATATAAACAAACAGCTAAATAAACTGAGTTGAGCAGTGCCAAAAGATAAGGGTAAGAGGTGATATAAAACCCTTGCAGCAATGTGTGTTAAATAAGTTGAGGCACCGGGAGAGCTTAAGGGAAAAAAAGATACTTTCCCCACAATGGCCATTGTCATTGTTTTCCTTATAATGATCTTTAAAACCATTCACAAACTTTCTAGTCTGTGGAGTGATTTTTAATAACTGTATATGGATAGTTATAAAGAAAAAAGAAGAGAGACATTTGTGGATTCCTTGGATTTTAAAAAACACCTGGACCAACAAAAACAAGTTACTCTCCCCTTTGAAATTTTAAAAAGGAACAGAAAATTAATGCTGATTGAATTTATTAAATTATTTTATGGTCAATATATTATAGCTAAATTTGATTTTTTAATATGCTATAGGTATATTTTCCCATTGTGTAATCAATCTACATTGATTGGAAGACTCATATAGATTTTATATGATGTGATGTATGATTTTTATTGTTTAAATTATTATGGATGTATCTCATTGTTGGATCTTTGTTTTTATGGCAGGTTAGCTGGAAAGAACTACAGTTTATTTGTTTTGGTGTCCTTATTTAGGACTCTGACCTTTAGTTAAGACACTGGTCTCAAGGTAACACAGATCCTTATATAATATGGTTTCCAGGAATACACTGTGGACATAAACAAGGACTGCTTGTACTATCCTAGGAAGTGAAAAGAATACAAACCAGTATTTCAGTGAACACTGAAATCCACCTTGCAAAAAAGCCACTGGATCATGTATAAGCAAATAATGATTCTCATGGAACTGGGAAATACACTGAATGAAATCTAATATACTGCTCCATAACTTGTCTTTGTTTATGACTCTATAGGGAGCTAATTTTATTCCTCAATCCTGTGACAAAAAGAATTGGAGGGACAGGAAGAGCAAGAACAACTTGGCTCTCAATGAATTCTCAGTAAATGATTGTTGAATGGTATTGAGACCAATTTAATACTTTTAAACTTAATACAAGGTTATTTAGACAAATGATTTTTGAGAAGAATTTTCAAGCCTGGATTGGGTAGATAATTTCTTAGACTGATCAACTTATATCCAACTATACCAGTAAAATATGACTGGAGCATATTTATCCATTTCACTTAAAATTTTATTTATATTTGGGTCCAATTTCAAATCTGCAAACTTTAAAACTTTTAAAGATTTCCTTTTATTTAATATGCTCTTTTTACAAAGCAATGCTAAGTGAAAATATTATAACTAAACTATATTTTCAAAATTTTCTGTAATAATCAGAAAAAAATGTAAATCTGTAGGCAAATTTTAAAGTATTCCAACTGGAAAATTCATTTTTAAAAAATATATGTTTTATTAATTTTGCTGTTACAGTTGTCCCAATTTTTTTCCCTCTGCTCCCCTCTGCCCAGTGTCCCCCCGCCTTCCAGTTGTCCCCCCCTTAGTCCATGCCCATTGGTTGTGCATATAGTTCTTCTCAACATCTTCCTATCTATTCCATTACCTCCTACTATGCTTCTTAATTCCTTCATCACCTCGTTCACTTCCCCCCCTTCCCCCTCTCCGCTGACCTCCCTCGCAATCCTACTGGCAAATTCTTAATCCTAATTTAGGAGTAATCCATACTTAACCTTAATCTAGAAGACAGGCCATGTAAACCAGAAGCCAGAAGACCCATCTCATAGTCTTCTAAGCCTCAGTCACAGTTGCACTACTGACATCCAAGTACTTCTCCAGCAAGTGAACATTCCCTAAAAGCAATTATTTAGAGTACATGAAAATATCTCTTTTATACAAGCATCTTCTCTCTTGTTGTTCTCATATTTCCTCCTTTTATTACAAATCTAAGATAGGGAACAAAGTTAGCATTTATACTTTGAAATTTTCCCTGGGTCAGATCAAAAGGCATGTGAATTTCATGATTTTGAGGCATAATGACAGAGAGGATAGTTGATTTAGGGTGAATATAATGTAGGAAGGGATGTAAACATCATTCTTGTTTCTCCTGAAATATAAATGAATCACTAAAACTTTCCTTAAGTGTAATATAAATAACACTCTTGAGGTATTTAAAGTCCACATAAAAAACAGATTTGCACTCTTAAACTTAATTGACCAAGAACCAGAAGAACTATGAACTGAAATGAGAAATATTATTAGAGAAGAATGTGACAAAGGCCATGCTAGAAGTAAAAAGGAGAGAAAAGTAAAAATGCTTGACAGAAGAAACACTAAAAATTGTTTAGGGCAGGTGAGAGGCAACAGTCAACGATGACAAAAGCAGGGTTAGAATCCTGAATGCAGGTTTTCCATGATGATCAGGTGGAGATAAAGAGAGCTATCACAACAGTTGATGCAAAGAGATAGAAGAGAATGACAAAAAAAGAAAAGAATAATATTTTTCTACTAGAAGATCCAAGAAACAAAAGGGAAATTCAAACCCAGATTGGAAATGCTGACTGACCAACAAGGAAGCACATTATCAGACCAGAAAAAAAATATAGGGAGAGTAGAAACAGTATTCTGAAAATCTATACAAGAAGAGACAAATGGATGACAGATACCTTTGAAGAAGATTCCTATACAGAAGAACCTATAACTCTTGAAAAAGAAGTGAAATCTGCTCTGAAAGCATTGGGAAGAAATAAATCACCAGGAATACATGGGATAGTGACAATTATTTCAAGCAATAGAGTTGAGTCTGTCCAAATCCTAACAAGAATATGTTGACAAATATGGAAAATAAAATAATGGTCTGCAGACAGGAAGCATTCATTATATATCCCAGTCTTTAAGAAAGGAGGTGCCAGAAAGTACAGTAACTACAAAACCATTTCCCACACAAGTAAAGTGGTGCTCAGGTGATGCAACACAGGATTTACCTTATATGGAGTGAGAAATGCCAGATGCCCAAGCTGGATTCAGAAAAGCAAGAAGCATTCAATATCTAATAGTTAGCATTTTGGATACTGGAGTGCTCCAAAGGATTTCAGAAGAAAGTAAGTCTATGTTTTATAGACTACGGTAAAGCCTTTGACTGCATGGATCATGGAAAACTACGAGTTGCACTGAAAGACGTGGGCATGCCTCAGCACTTGATTGTCCTGATGCACAACCTGTACTGTGCACAGGAAGCCATGTCAGGACAGAATATGGAGAGACTTAATGGTTCTCTATAGGTAAATGTGTCCTTATTTGTTTAATCTATATGTAGAACATATTTTTTAAAAACTAGGCTAGACTCAGAAGAAAGAGGAGTGAAAATTGGTGTAAGAAATATCACTAAATTAAGATATGCAGATGACATCTTATTGACAGAAAGTAACAATGATTTGAAATGAGTTCTGATGAAAGTGAAATAAGAAAGTTCCACAGCAGGACTGCACTTGAACATCAAGAAGACAAAAATCATGACTACAGAAGAAATACACAACTTTGACATAGACAATGAAGACAAAAAATTGTTAAAGATTTTGCTTACCCTGGTTCAGTCATCAATTCAAATGGAGACTGCAGCCAGAAATCAAGAGAAGGCTGAGACTCAGGAAGGCAGCAATAAAAGAATAGAAAAAGGTCATCCAGAGCAAAGATGAGTCATGAGAGGCCATGGCTAAGATCATCCACCACACCCTTGTATTACCAATAACTATGTAAGGATGGGAAAGTTCAACAGTGATGAAGGCTGATTAGGAAAAAAAAAAAGGGTTCATTTAAAATTTAGTGTTGCAGGAGAGTTCTACAGATACCACGGCCCACCAGAAAGATGAACAAATTAAACTACAAATTAAACTTGAGAAGGCAGGTTTATTAGGAAAAGCCATTAATGCTGATAAGAGATGGCAGCAGAAAAAAAGGAAGATCAAACAGGAGATGGACTGATTCCATAAAAGAAGCTGTAGGCCTGAGTCCTCAGGAGCTGAGCAGGGCCGTTGAGGATGAGACATTGGGTCATCACTCATTCATAGGGTCATCACGCATCACCAGGACTCAGAGCTGACTCAGTGGCATGTAAGACACACACAACTTTTTACCATTGCTTCAGGTAACTAAGGTATAATTTGTGGGAAGCTGGAAGTAAAAAACCTCTCTTGCAAATTGGTTTGGTAAAGATGTGTAACAGCATGAGAGGATGAGAGGAGTAGCTCTTGACATTGATCCATGTTCCAGGAGTGCTATGACTAAAATTTGTTCCTTCTTACTCAGTATATAATTTAATAGGATACTTTGTAAATTAGAGCCCTGAATTTATTATTGAAAAACGGCAGGTAGTGGGTGTGAAAGAGAAAGAAGCATGAGCTGGAGGAATCTGTATCTTTGTTGCACAAAAGGTACGATTATAATTTCTTTTTCTCGGCTGGCCTAGGGTGGCTGCAAGATGAGTAACTCCAACAACTAGATAACTAAAAACATACTTTAAAAAAACTTCCCATTCTATTATAGGGCTCTGGAAACACTGTTTTAATAATCTTTGTGCCTCTGTAGGTAGAAAGAAATATTACTGCTTCTCAAGAAAAATAAATAAAAATTTTAGTTCTTGTGAGAAAGTGCTAGAAATATAAAAAAAACAAGCATAAGTTGTTGCACAGTGATGGAAACTATCAGAAAAACAAAACGACAGCCCTGACCAGTGTGGCTTAGTTGGTTAGGCTTCACCCTGCAAAGTGAAAGGTTTAATTCCCAGTCATCATCAGCACATGCCTGGGTTGCTGGCCATCCCAGTTAGGGTGCATGCAATAAGCAACAAATTGGTGTTTCTCTCACACATCAATGTTTCTCTTCCTCTCTTTTTCCTTCCCTTGCCATCTTTCTTAAAATAAATGAATAAAATCTTAGAAAACAAAACAAAACAAAAATAGAACCTGCCAAATGGGACAAGGTACTCATTAACAAAACATCCAATAAAGGCATTAATATCCAAAAAATATAAGGAACTCATACAACTTAACACCAAAAAACAAATAAACCAATGAAATAATGGGCAGATGGCCTGAATAGACACTTCTCCAAAGAGAACATACAGATGGCCCATAGACATAGAAAGGATGCTCACAATTAGGTATGACCTCACACCTGGCAGAATGGCTAACAACAATAAACCAACATGTGGAGAAAAGGAAAGGAAACCTGTTCACTGTTGGTGGCATTGCAAATTGGTGAAGCCAGGATGAAAAACAGTATGGAGGTTTCTCAAAAAATTAAAAATAGAACTACCATACGACCCAGGGATTTCAGTTGTGGGTATTTTTCTAAAGACATACAAAACACTAATTTGAAAAGATATATGTGCTATGTTCATTGCAGCATTATTTACAATAGCCAAGCTATGGAAACAACTTAAGTGTTCTTTGACAGACAAATGGATAAGAAAGTGGTGCATATATACAATGGAATATTACTCAGCCACAAAAAAGAATGAAATCTTGCCATTGTGACACCATGGATGGACCTAGAGAGCATTATGCTAAGTGAAAGAAGTAAGACATAGAAAGACAATTACCATATGATTTCACTTTTATATGGAATCTAAAAAAAACAAATAAATAAAACAGAAACAAACTCATAGATACAGAGACAAACTGATGATTACCTGATGGGTGGGAGCTTGTGTGGATGGGGGAAAAGATTAAGAAGTACAAATTGCCAGTTATAATAATAGTAATGGGGATGACACAGCATAGAAAATATAGTAAATAATAACCATGCAATAACTATGTATAGTGTCAGATGGGTACTAGATTTATCATTGATCACTTTGTAGGGTACATAAGTGTCTATGCACTATGTTGTACACATGAAACTAATATACTATTGTATGTCAACTGTAGTTGAAAATAAATTTTTAAAAAATACAGAATCCATTTTACTATTTTCTATTAATATTTTTCCCTAAATAAAAAAATAAGAAGGTATTATAAAAATGACTACAAAACATCAACCTGTGAGTCTATTAGGGACAGCTAAACAGACATGCCAGAATGCTTTTCTTATTTCTTTAAAAATAAAACTCGAATGTTAGAGTAAAAAGTTTTCTTTAATTTATGAAATATTTTAAATACATAATAAATACCAATGTACTTGCTTCTCAACTTTATCAAATCTCAACATTTTTCATGTTTTTAGATTGATTCTTTTATAAAAGAAATGAAATAGTTGAAGTTTCCTCTGCCTCCCATCCATCGTCTCCAGAGATAGAATAATCATGAACTTGATACTTACCATTTCCAAGAATATCTTTATAATTTGATAAAATCTATAAGCAACTTGTCATGTTTTTAAGTTTTATATATTGTAAAATAATGCAGCACTATAAAAACCACACTTATTTATGCATTTACCCATTAATAGAACATTTAGTTTGTTTAGACATGTTTGCTTCTAGAAGTGGAATTGCTGTTTTTTAGAATATGAGCACCTTGGCCCTTACTTAATGCAAGTTGCCTTGGAGAATAATGACCAAATTACATTCTACTAGTAGTGTATATGGGTTCCATATTCTACATATTATCACAAAACTAAGACTTAACAGATTTTTAAACTTACTCCAGTGGAGTAGGTGACTCTCTGTAGTTTTAGATTGTAGTTCCTTAATAATAGTGAATTTAAACATCTTTTCCTATGTTTATTTGTTGTTTTGGCTTCCTATTCTGTAAACTGACTGCTCTTTTTATATTGGTTATTTATGTAAATAAATTTTATCTGGAACAAGTACATATGCACTTGTATATGTGTTGTAAATATCTCTGTCCAAGGCTTGTTTTTTCTTTCCTTTGTGTTATCTTTTGATGTACATAAATTAATATGAAAAAATTTATGACTTTTTATTTTGTGCTTCTGGTGTGTTATATAAGAGATTCCTCCCTATTCTGAGGAGAAAAAGGCACTACATTTTCTTCTTACAGTTTAAATATATGGTTGAAAATATCAAGGTTCTTAGTTGTCCTGGAATGTTTTTCACTCATGTCACATAAAAATTTAATTTTATTTAGATTAATATTTTTCCACATGAATAGCCAATTCTTTCTTTTTGCTAATTTTTGGGATTTTTTTCTTGAATTTATATTTCATTTCATTGGTCAAATAAGGCAAGTTACCCCAATATTGTTCTTTCTCAAATTGAACAAACTAGTTTAAGTCATGTGCTACTAAGGTGGATTTAGTATCAGCTTGTTAAGTTATACAAACAACTGTATTGGTATTTTGATTGGAATTGTATCAAATATGTAGATTAATCTGAAGAAACTGACATCTTTATATTATTTAGCTTTTCCATTCATGAACATTGTATAGCTATCACTTCCAGGGCTTTTTAATGCTATTTAAAATACTTGACAATTTTCTGTATAAAGGCTTTCACCTCTGTTGTTAGTCATTCTTGAGAACTTTATATTTTTTGTACTTACTGTGAATGATTTCCAATTGGTTATTGTGAGAACCTATATAGCAGTGCTACAGATTTTTGTATGCTTATCTTGAGAAGAATACTTTGAATATCAACTTGCAATTCTTATTAAAATTTTTTTATTAAATAAATAAATTTGAAATTTATTCCAATTCTGCCAAAGTCATGGTTGTCTAGAAATGAATTAGAATTACCTGCATAGGAGTGCTGACTAAAACATTACAGATATTTTTCTTCAAGATCATTACATTATATTAGATCCAATTTGGTAAAGACTTAACAACCCCATCTAGTGGCAATTTGAAGTTCTAAATGAATTGGAAAATGCACGTCCATGTTTTATTGGATAGCTGTTTGTGTTTAAAAAATCATGATAGCAATCAATATTCTTCCTGGAAGTGTCAAGAAATAACAAGGATTAATTTGATACATCAAAAGTAATTATGCTTTTAGTCTTAAGTGTTACTGATTTCAAGATTAGAATGAAGTATGCTTACAGAGAAATTATGTACAACCTCCTATGCTGGAGCCAAATTATGTATGTGGAGATTTAATTTTCAGAATTGTTATTAAGAGAGTTATCATAGGTCATGTTCACATAATGTTTTAAAAATAACTACCAACAGCTGGCCAAAGTGAATCCATACAACCTTTACAATAACAATCCTCAGAGTCCACCCATGAGGACTACTTTGTAGTTAAGGATCCTTTAAAATGATGCCTACTTTTATATTTTACCAATTAAATTTTTTCTTTGAGTAAGAAATAAAATTTTATATTTTGCCAATCAAAATATTTCTTTGTAAGAAATAAAAATTTATGTACTGAATTTCAAAAACATGGCGACAACTTCTGGCAAAGATGGAGGTGTAGACAGACATGCTGTGTCTCCCTCCACAACTAAGAAGGAATACAACTACCTCACAACTAGAAACAACCAGAAGTTCCAGAAAATCAAAGTGCATGGAAGTCCAGCAAACAAAGATATAAAGAAGAAATACTCATCCAGACAGGTAGGAGGGGCAGAGAGGACTCGGTGTGGTGGTAGCAGCAGTGGCAACAGCGGCAGGCCAGTGGAAAGTGCAGTTACACGTTTAAAAAGTCAGGAAGGACACTTGGGGAGCATTCCCAGCTCCTCACCAGAGCAGCTCACTGTCCCAGCTCCAGAGAAAATCAAGCCTCATTGCTTTTGACTGTGCAAACCATTGGGGGTTGAGACGGAGGCAGAAACTGCTGGTCTCTCAGCAGATTCCACTTGTTTAAAGGGTCACCACAGTCCTAGAACACCCGCAGATTCACCCACTCTGGTAACGACAGCCAGGGCAGCAGCTAGAGGGGCACCAGTTTGGTGCAGAAGTGGGAGAGGTGCCTGGAAAAGGGGTGAGTGCTGGGCAAGTGGCATTGTTCCATCTCAGTTCCCTTCCCAGCATATAGCGCCACAACGTGGTGAAACAGATCGCCTGTTACTGATGAACACCTAAGGCTCCACCCCTTACAATGTACTAGGAGCGACAGCTCTGCCTGGGACACAGAAGCAAACAAACACAGGAGACTTCCAGCCAACATGGAGGCCTAGACTGACATGCTCCTTCTCCCTCCACAACTAAGAAGGAATACAACTACCACAAAACCAGCAATAACCAGAAGTCCCAGAAAATAAATGGAAGTCCAACATATGAAGTTATAAAGAAGTGGTGCTCATCTGGACAGGTAGGATGGGCGAAGCTGGGGAGGAGAGGTCAAACTGTGCTGTCCGCGGCAGCAGCAGTGATGGTGGCAGGACAGTGGTAAGCACAGACACCCGTATTTAAGGGGAGGCAAGAAGCGACTGGGGAGCACCCCTGGCTGCGGACCAGACCTGTCAGCTTGAGATTCCAAAGCCGGGGAAAGCAGACGCCCATTGCCTTGGACTGTGAGGCCTGGTGGGGGTGGGGATGGAGGAGG
Organism: Furipterus horrens; assembly: GCF_987537825.1. NCBI lineage: Eukaryota > Metazoa > Chordata > Mammalia > Chiroptera > Furipteridae > Furipterus > Furipterus horrens. The sequence continues at coordinate 75,409,506 of NW_028327175.1, forward strand.
AGGATCCCGGTCTCTCAGCGGAGATCGAATGGCAGGAATCCATCTTGGACCCCTATCCCCACAGAAAATGCCCGTTTGTGATGAATGCACAGGGGTCCACCCCCTATAGTGTAGGAGGTGTGACAGCCCTGCCCAGGAAGCAAAGGAAAACACAAAACTATTCAGGATGGCACAGATCATGATAGAGATCCCAGTCACGCAGCTGACCAGACAGCAAACTTCTAATCTAACTAAGCAGCAGATAGGAAATCTTCCTGAGGCACAGTTCAGAGCTTTGCTTATAAAATTGCTTACAGAACTAACAGCAGATCTTAAACAAGACAGGGAAGAAATGAAGGCTAGTCCTGCTGAGATGAACAAAAACACATATGAAACTAGTGGTGAGGGCAAGAAAACCAGGGATCAAGTCAACAAATCAGAACACAGGGAAGGAACAAACAGTCAGCCAGTGCAAAAAGAGGAAACAAGAAGTGAGAAAAATGACGAGAGGCTCAGAGACTTATGGGACAGCTATAAGTGGGCCAACATCAGAATTGTGGGGCTTCTGGAAGGTGAAGAAGAACTAGAAACTGAAAAATTATGTGAAAAAATAATAAAGCAGAACTTCCTGAACTTGGGGAAGGAAATAGACCTACAGGTCCAGGAAGCACAGAGAGTTCCAGAAAAACTGGACCCAGGGGAAACCACCCTAAGACACATTATAATCAAATCATCGAAAATTAAAGATAAAGAATCTTAAAAGCAGCAAGAGAGAAGAAGAGAATTACATACAAAGGGATCCCAATAAGACTATCAGCTGATTTCTCAGAAGAAACTCTGCAAGCAAGAAGAGACTGGCAAGAAATATTCAAAGTAATGAAAATCAAAAACCTACAACTATGATTACTCTATCCAGTGAAACTGTCATTCAGAATAGAAAGGCAGAGAAAGTGCTTCCAGGACAAAGTAAAACTGAAGGAGTTCATCAGATCCAAACCACCATTATATTAAATGTTGAAGGGACTTGTTTAGGAGAAGGAGGGTCAAAACTATGAACATTAAAATGAAAATTGTATCACAACAACCAACAACAGAAGCCAGGGAATCAAAACAAAGGCAAACTAAGTAGGCAACGATAATGGGAAAAGAATTATAAGTATGGTGAACATATTGGGGGGAGGTCAGCAGGGAGGGGGAAGGGGGAAAAGGGAGGGAGATGGTACAGGAATTAAGAAGCATAGTAGGAGGGAGTGGAGTAGACAGGAAGATGTTGAGAAGAACTATATGCACAACCAATGGGCATGGACTAAGGGTGGGGGACAACTGGAGGGAGGGATATCACTGGGTGGAGGGGAACAAAGGGAAAAGAAATTGGGACAACTGTAACAGCATAATCAATAAAGCATACTAAAAAAAAAAAAGGAAAGTAAACATGTCTGAGGCAGAAAACAAAAACAGAAAAACAAACAAAAAAAAAACACATGGCGACAACTTGCTAACCACTTGAAAAAAGTGTATTTAACTCTAAAATAAACTTGAGATGTATTTAAATGTGCATGTACAAAACTGATTTTAAAAGTGTAAGATTAAAATACACATGAAAGCTTATTTTAATTTTGAAGTGTGAAAGACCTTTCTAATGATAGACAAAACTTCTAAGAATAAAGGTTGATGAAAACCTTCTACAGAACAGTAAAAAGTTAAAATAAGTATATCTTTAGTAAAAATTCTAACATGTTGATTCCCTATGTTAATAAAGATTGAGGGAGAAGACATCAAGAACAGGCTTTATTATATTACTAGTTGACAATATATGTGGAATAAACTTTCTCAAGGGAAATTAAGCAATGCTATCAAAAGCCTTAAAATATGCATAGCCTTTGCCCCTGAAATTCCACTACTTGGAACAAAGATATGATTACAGGAATATTTTTTATACTTTAGATGATGTCATGAGGGCAAACTCTCGTGATGGGATTAGTGCCTTTATAAGAAGAGACACCAGAAAGCTTGTTCTTTCTCTCTCTCCACCAAGTGAGGACACTGAGAAGGCTGCCATGTACAAGCCAGGAAGAGAGGTCTCACCAGGAACCAAAATGGCTAATACCTTGATCTAGGACTTCTAACTCCCAGAATGTGAGAAAATAAATTTCTGTTTTTTAAGCCACCTGGTGTATGATCTTTTGTTATGGCAGCCTGAGGAGACTAATATACTTGAGGTGATAAGACTTATTTTCTTCCTTTTTTTGCTTATCTATATTTCTAAATTAAAATATATATATTATGCTTGTAATTTTAAAAGATATTACAAAATATCTTAAATAGTATTACAGAAAATTTCCAGCAAATACAGATGATTCAGTAAGAAACTCATCATTAGTGAAAATCAGTTATTTAAATCTGGTTTGTGATAACTTTGACATATCTTCATTAGTTCTCTCCATATACTAATTATATGGGCTACAATTATATTTAATAAAAATAGATTGAGTCCTTTTTAATTATGATAAGGTTTCTAAATATAGCATTCAAGAACAGGTTTTTCTTTCCATCTAACTACTGTACAAGTTATTATTTGGAAACATTGACCATTTTAATAATTATATTTCCAATTAGAGTAAGTAATTAGCATTCTGCCTTAGGATGGCATGCCTAATAATGGTGCAATTATATATTTTCTTGCATTACTAGACATTTTCTAAGTATCTTACCCATCCATCCTATCTCCCTTCTATGCCATCAACTTTCTAAGAAACAATTTACTCCTTTTACTTTTGTTACAATTATATCTAACCATAAAGCAGAAGTGAGATTATGAGTTCCTCCATGGCAATATGTGATGTCTAATACATCTCCACACACATACATACATGCATTCATTTTTATCATTTTTTTTCTATCATCTCAATATCCCAGCTAACACTGGGTATGCTGGTGAGGGGAAGGATGGAAGAAGCAGGGATAACATGTTTTGCAAATGGCAAGTTTTCTTTGTGACAGCAAAGGGTTTGAACATTCCTGGGTCCTGAGGAACATAGAGTCTGTCACCAGAGAGCTGAGAAATACTTGGAAGCAGGAAATTTCTCCTCAGGGATGAGACCTCACAATTAGTGTGCACAAAACACTCAGAATGACTAACCCCGTAATGTACATTCATCACCTGAGCTACCTGACATCTTTGAGCACTATTCTTATGTTGTGATATTTTCCCACCATATGTCTCACTTTCTCAAAGAGGAAGCCAGCTATCTTGCAGTCCCAGACTCCCTGCATGCAACCTATCTTCCTCTAATCACAGTATTCTTGGGAAGGAGATCTGGAGAAAGCATGTGAGGAGCCAGGTGCACCTAGGAATATTGGTCTTTCAACAGGTCAGGTGGGTGGAAGAATCCAATTCTTGGGGGCAGAGAGTGGCAGTGCTTCTGGAGTTTAGTCCTGAGCATCATAAGTGCTTACTGCTAGTGTCAGTGATGCTTCTGCTAGAAAAGGAGAAATTGACTATAGCTCACTGATGTTCATATTTATCATCAGACCCTCTGGCCCTGCCAGATAGTCTGTGAATTGTCTAATATCCTTTCATCAATTCCTCTTCTGGTTAAATTTGCAAAAGTGAATTCCGTAGATTGCAAGCAAGCACTCTGCCCAATATATCATTCCGATCAAAACATTCCCTTCTTCTTCATAGTAAAACATAACAAAACAAAGCTCAATCCTAGTAAAATTTCATTGCTCATTGTTTAATTATCACCAAGACCAATCACATTTATAGGTATTAACAAGAAAATTTTTATGTAAATAGTGCTATTTATTTATTTACAGAGTTTTAGTGACTAGAAAAAGAAGAAGGAAGTGGGCGGGGGGGGAGAAGGAGGAAGGAGGAGGAGGAGAATGAGAACAAGAACAAGAACAGGGACAATGACTTTCTGGTCAAAGCTCCTCCTCTCTACAATGATCAGCAGAATTCATTCTTCCTGTTTCCTTGGTTTCAGAAATAATCCAAGAATTTATCCAGAACCTGTGAAGTGACAATTTCCTCATTAACACATGTTTGATCTCTGCAAAGCCCCTATTCATTTACTGGGTGCTTAACCACTTACTTCCCACTTACGCAAACATCCTTAAATTCTACTTCATATTGCATACAATGTAGATGATCACAGGGAATCCCAAGGATCAGTCGATGAATATCTTCAATGTAAACATAATGTCAGGAGGTGAATATTTTTATTAGAAGCAATGAGTAGCCAGGATGACAAAAGGAAAGGACACAAGGGAATCAACTGAAATACATCCCCACATGAAAGGACTGTAATCAAAGAGGCCACTGCTCCCAGGGACAAGACATGAGTATCAGACTCAAGGAGCTGAAATTGAAATGTTTTTCCAGCTTTATTTAGAAAATTTTAACATAAAACACTACAAATTTAAGGTGTGTAACATGATGATTTGATATATTTATATTGTAAAATATGAAATTGGAATTTAAAAAGATTGTGGGTGCATAATAAGCATTTTATCATGTTATAGTGGTTATATCTCAAAAATAACTTTTATTTTCCACTTGAACTACTATACCACAAACATTTATATTTTATGAAGATTATATTTAGCTAAAATTTATTAGACATTTAGTATATGCCAGCATTAAGACTTTTCATCCTGTAACTCATTTATTAATCCTGACAGGATGAGGCAAATATCGTTAACCCTATTTTAGAGACAAAGTGATTCCCAGAGAGGATAATTAATTACCCAAGTTAATACAAATACTAAACAATAGGGGTAGACCTGCCCTCAGGTCTATTAGACACCAAAACTCCCAATGCTAAATTATGAAGGTTATACAGCAGCACTGAAATACTGCTCATGGATATATGTTAAATGCTAAAAGAAAAGTGGAAAACTGTATGCAGACTATGACACAACTATGTGAAACTTGATACACATATAGACAGAGGCTTGGATGGAAGCACATGTTATGTGCCATGGGCTTTTGTGTTAAAAAAAGATCAAGCATGTGTGTATGCGTGTGTGAAAAGGAAAAGTAGTTAGGGAACTTGAACTCTTACTAAACACATAACATAGAATACATAGGTTCAGAGCTTGGGTTGTTTTCTATGCAGTTGTGTACAGGATTATTGGAGTTTTGTCTTTCCAGTATTTTTCCCCAAATATTCCTAAAAGCTGCTACATAGTTTTTATAATAAAAAAAATAAAAATATGCCATACATAGAAGCAAAAATGTTCAGGATTTGAGCCCCAGAGCAGCACTTAGCGAGTCAAGGCTGAGGAGAAAACCCGAGGTCAGTCCCACCCCATTGCCTCCAGGGCACTTGCTAGGCTCTGCCTCAGCCACAGCCAAATTTGGATTGAGAGTCCGTAAGGTCACTGAGCAAACAGCTCTAAAAGGTCAGACTGTCTCATTAACAATCAGGAACTTGCAGGATGGTAAACATCCCTTCCTTCCAAGAAGAGAAACATGTTATCGTACCATCCTAGAGATGAACCCTTCTAAGGACCTTTGAGAAATTGTTTTTTTTTCCCCTAAATCAGCAGTTCAACAATCCCTCATCAGCAGGTTCCTCACCATGCCTCACTATGTAACAGACTGGCTTCCAGTACTACCCCTGTACAAAGTCCTAGCACGTGGGTAGCAAACATCCTTGCCCTCTGCCTCTCTAATGGTTAAACAACAGAAAGAGAGAATACGGAGGAAATGTAGATATGGCTCTAAAGGAGAGGGAGTTGTGAAGGGTCAGAGGAACTCCCTGGAGGTGCTGTCACTGAAGTCAGGCCAAGGGAAAGAATATGAATTCTTGGGGGAAAGAGTTAGAAAACTTTACTGAATGAATAGAGAGCAAAGCTCTAGAGGAAAGACAGTTCAAGGCAAGCATTCCTCTGAAGCTTCATTTATTGATGATAACTAATTATTTTTAATGTCTTAGAAATAACGATGACATGTTCAATGCTGTATAGTCAGTCACAGATAGGTGATCCTTGAGTTCTAGTAGCTAATGCTCTTTAATGAACATATTCAAATTTACCTAGAAGAACAAATGGATAAAAAGCCTTAAGAATTTATGTTATATATAAGAGGGTAAAACTTTTGACTTGTACTTTGAGAAAGAAAAACTTCCAATATCACTCAGTAGTTTACAACAGTTTAGTTTAGAAGGGGCAGAAAAATAGACAAACTGGACCATTGTCGTCAACTGTCTAAGCATGCCCAGCAGTGACCAGTTAGAAGGGGGTATGGTAGCGGGGCTCCAAGGTGGGCCCAAGGCTCTCTGCATCCTGCAATTCACACCTTTCCACATTGTACAAGGGTAGTCTGACCAATAGAACCCGGCAGAAGTACTGTCCTGTCACTTCTGAAATTAGTTTACAGAAGACTTTGCGGCTTCTGCCTCTCTCTCTCACTTCCTTGGGTTACCTGGTCTGGGGAAAACCAGCTCACATATCGCAGTAAGTCCTATGAAGAGACCCAGAGGGTGAGAAACTGATATCTGCGAACAGCCACATTGTAAGGGGGGGAGGGGTGAATCTGGTCAGATCTCTGGGGGGCAGGGAAAAACTCTGAGCCAGCAGGGAAGACAGTTCTTAAGGAGAAGGGAGAGGCTGTAGGAGGAGGCTGCCTGAGGCAACAGAAAACAAGCTAACATGTGGTGCCAGCTTTCTTGCGTGGTCCCAGCAACTGAGCAGTGTGAAGTGGCCCAACAGGAGAAAGGCTGCACTTCCAAAATGAGAGAGGGGTTGCAGGAAACCCAAGGTGGGGAATTGAAGCCCCAGTGGAGGCGTGACCAATCTCCTTACCCCGGGGGAAGAGTAAGCACCTGAAGCAGCTCATGACACAGCTTGCCCAGAGTGTACACGGGCTGGAAAGGTCACAGCACACGTGTATCGTAGAGGTGAACTTGGTGACGCTCCGCTCTGGGCAGAGAGGCTGTGCCCCTGAGCTTGGCTAGAACACCCTCCTACCCATTTCCGGCACCTGGTGGCAGGAGGAGGGACAGAGACGCTGGGCGGGCTGATGAGTGTGGTGGACATTGGCCTGATTGGCTGATGACTTGAACACTTTCACAGCATGTAGGATTTTGGAGCAAAAGATTTTTAATAGAGGGCATGGAGAGGTTCCTCCCTTTTTGTGCTCCTCTCTCCCACCAGGTCGGGAGGAGCCGGAGTGTTCATGGGACCTGGTGGATGCTAGGGCCTGCTCGTGGCTCTTGTCCTGCCCTTGCTCATCCAGCTGGGTGCAGGCTTGCGGAGGCAGGGAACACGTGCCTCACTGGCGGCAGCTCACAGGACACTGTGGCCCCTCACCACACAGCATGGTCCCAGACCCTTCCCATTTTCTCGCTCTGAGCCCCTCACAGGATAGGCTGCCGTGATCTGGCATTGCGCCTGCCTGGGAGACCAAGGAATCTGTGGCAGGTCAATGGACACCCGGCCCCACAAGTGCGTACTGCAGAAAGAGGGAGATCCTGGATCTGGAGAGCTGGAGACCCCTTTGCGTAACAGCCTTGGGCTCCAGGTGAACAGATAAGAATGCAGCGAGGTGTCTGGATACTGATTATGGTCTTGAGGTTGGCTGGCTTATTTCTGTGTTTTACAGAAGAGAATGACTTGGAGCCAGGGAGCCTCCAGCTCCCCCAAATTGGGCAACCTTTTAATAAAACCCTTTTTCTTTTCTCAACAATTACTGTGTTATGCTTGTGTATGGCGGCAGGTGGCTGAATCCCATTTTGTTTGGTGAGAACAGGAGTGAACTTGGAAAAAATCCTGCTGCCTTGACCAACAGCTTGGCTTTGCAGAAGGCCTCATGAGAAACCCTGAGCCAGAACCACACAGCTAAGTTACTCCTGGACTCCTGGCACTCAGAAATTGTGTGATAATAAATGCTGGTTGTTTTAAAGTGCTAAGTTTTGGAATAATTGGTTACGTAGCAATACTTACCTAATACCAGGGGGAATGGTGGACATGGTGGAACACTGAATATGTTCAGAGAAGTCGTCTAAGACAGAGAGGAACAAGACAGGCCACATCGCAAAACTATAATTTAGGGAGTCAGTAGAGCAGGGAGGAAGCAGCGGGGCTGGGATATCTGATTCTACAACCTCAGTAACTATGTATTAAATGAATGGGTTTATGTGCCCTAACTTTCCTTCATGAACCTCTTAACGAAAGACCTACTCTGGTCCTCTACCAAATTTTAGAGTGTCAGTTTACTGCTGTTTTGGATTCTTGAGTGCAAACTGTAAGTCATGTGACCACAGGGATTCGTACCCTTGGATACCTGGACTTTGCTGTGGCACTCCTGGAGTGGGGTGTCTGAGTGGCATACCACCATGGGAGTGCTCTGAAGTGAATCTTGACTACTTTATTTGAACATCACTGGGCTTTGATAAATCTGGAGTCTGGAGTTCCTCACTGGTGGTTCTGGAGTTCTCATGGGGACTCAGACACCTTCTTCATTCCTAATATTTAGAGTAGCTAATGTTTAAAATGGCTGTGCTACTGACCTTGTGCTAAACTTTCTATGCATATTGTTATTTAATCTTTATGACCGTCTTGTTGCATAGATAGTATAGTAATTTTCATTTTAGAAATGAAGAAACTGAGGCAAAGAGAAGTTACACATTGTGCAGGAACAGACAGAGTTAAGGCATGGATCTGACTGGCCTGATTACAATGTCCACGATCTAAACTATGAGCTGAAAACATTTGGAAGAGGATTTTGCCACTTGTATACTTAACAGTTCTAGACACTCAGCCCATTTGAAGGGATGTTTATTCATACTGAACCCCTCGTTCTTTTTGATTGATTTACAATATTCAAGCTAAGCATCCAAAAATTCAGCTTTATTAGATCTACAGCTTAAATCATTCTACTAAAAGAGAATGATAAATACTTCATTTTAAAAGACGTAAGTGGGGAGAAAAATGACTTTCTTATCAATGTCCAAGTTTCTTACAGCTCATCTAAAGTTATTTACTTTGCTGCACCTTTCTATGCCCCTTCCTGCTGCTGCTGGCTTTCTGATGGAAGGCTTTAATTTACTCCACATATAATATCCTTACACCACTGTTTTTTGTAATTTATACCACATGCTGTCCACTTTCTTGTGCTATTTTATTTGGTAAAGCACTTTGGATATCAGTTTTTATGAAAGATGTTATTTGAAATGAAGTTGTATTGCAAGCTACATTATTATAATTTCCTTCTTGCTTTGGTCCTACTTTATCTTACACAGTTGCACTGATGGTTGATGTGGTGCTGAAATTTAAATGGAAAAAGTGTTTGAAATTGATGCTCGTGTATTACTTATTTAATCTGCTGCCAAAGCAATCTATTAGCAAGTTCTTGGTTTTCAATATCTTCCAAGGCCTGCTTTGACATCCATCTTACTTGTTTCCTGGAGAAAACCTGCACTATGTACATTGTTACAAGTTAAGTATAAGAGGGCAAGTTGTTTTGGCTTTGGGCTGATGTTACGGAGTATAACTTAATAAAACCAAACAATTATGGATGATAGAAAAGTCTGCCAGATCTCAATTATTCAGGAATAATTGCCTTGGTCCTTTGTTCCAATTCTTTTTCCATTCTGTCCTTTTGCTTTTTGTTCATTCCAATGTTTGACTTTAGAAGTTAGACACAGAGGGAAAAAAATTGAACTGGTCACTTGAATGAGTTTTTGGCAGATCTTGATAAAGATGCAACAAAACAGATGGAAAAAGTTATTTGGAAGACACAGGTGAAGCTCTTGTCTAGCATCTGCATATTCCCTGGATTTATGCTTTTCTCTGGATTTGAATATACATGTTAATCATATTTCAGGTAATGAATGAATGTTGCCTAACTTTATTTTACTAGGAGGGTTATATTGGCAATGAATAAATAATAAAGGTGACAGTAATATTATTACCATTTATAAGAAAACACACTGTAATGTCTTTTTGGTAAAAAAAAAAAGAGGTACAGAAATAAGGAAGACAGCGTACGCGATTTTTCAGGGTTATCATTCTTCTGTTCCCTTGCTCTGAGTGTCTCCGAGTGTTTAAACCCGTCCTGTGGTTTAAGCCGTAAGGCTACCTCCCTGCTCTGACTCCCAGAGTACTTTGTCTGTGCTGCTTTTCTGCCAGTGGTTGTTTATATGTTATGACCCAAACCAGAGCATGCACTCTTTAAAGGTAGAGAGAGATTTTAGTTCATCTTTTGTCTTTCCCACCATACTGGTAGAAAGGAGGTGTCAGGAGGTACTTAATTTTTATTTTATTTTTTATTCCAAATATATAGTTTACCAGTAAAATACAATTCATGTGTAAATAACAATAAATTTTCTCACTTTGTCTTTGAAGTCAGGCAAGATAGACTTGAAAGAGATATTAAAAAGTACTTAACTCAATTCCAGATTTCATGATAGGTGGTGGTTTAGAGATCTTGAGTAAAGAACTGGATCTAACATTGTCAGCATAGTCTTGAGCAAGCCATTTACCAACTCTCAATTTAAATTTACTCTATTAAAAATATAAATATTTACCTTATACAGTCACTGTGAATATTGTTAAGTGAGATGATGGATGTGAAAGTGCTTTGTCAAAGCTCTACCAATGTTAGTTCAGTAACCTGGTGCTTAGAGAAATGGAGGGACTGTCCCAGGGTACAGTTTTCAATTGGTAATAGAGCCAGATTTCTTTAGATGGTTTAGTGTAATCAAATAAAAACTGAATTTCGGTTCAGAAGGAAGGTACATTTCAAGCAGATCATAGTTTAGTTTGGAGCATACCCAGAATATCCTTACCACTTTGGTTAGTGCTAATTTGAAATATAACAATTAAAGTTGAGAGTTTTGAAAAAATGCAATGACTTCAAGGTACTCCTCAACTGAACTTGTTCCTGATGTGTAGAATGGGGATGGTAAGGTCAGTTCTGCCTGGCTTACACAGAGCGCCGTGTCTATCAAAGGAGGTAATGCCTGTGAAAGTATTTGGGTGAACAGTAAGGAGCTACATCAGTGTCATTATTATTGTCTCTTGCTTCCTCCATATAACTTTATATTACCTTTTTCACATCAGGAAGAAGAAAAAAATGCTTATAAAAAGTTTCTCATTAAGTCACAGGAATAGCTTAGTATAAAATTTGGGGGGAAAATAACAGATTTTTTTCTAGCACGATGTACCATGCCATTAAATCTTCCGTTCATGACACCCATTTGATTTTTCAAATGTTCTTAATATTATTCTATAATTTTTCTCTCAAAGACTATTACTATACATTTGTTATTTTTTTGGTCCTGGCCTGTCTCCTACTATTAATCAAATTTATTATTTATTTGTTTCCTGTCATTAATCTTTACCATATACTCTTTTTTACTTGACCACCTGAGTAACTCCTTTTGTCTCTTATACCCATCAACCTTATGTAGGCTTACAAATACGTGCTCTGAGTTAAGACAAAATCTCTCAGGAATTATTCAGTTGTCCCTTTGGGAAATAGCTGAGATTCTGAAAGTTGTGTTTCTCTTTAACAGAATTGCTACAAAGGAAAAATGTACTGAATGGCAACTCTTACTTCTCCCCAATTTATGGAGCTCCCTCTGCATGAGAAAAGAATCTATACAGAATCTCAAATAAACACCTAATAAAAGAAATTCAGCTCACATTAAAATACTAAAATACCAGATGGTGGAGTTTAAGTATTATTTAACTACTGTTTATCCTACCCAGTGCTCATTTTAAATTCAAAGTTTTTGAGAATTATTCATAGAGCCATGGTTGTATTTCATGCAGATAACAAGCTAGTTTGGAGCGAATTACCAGAATGCACCCATAATTTCCATACTTCCTTGGTTATTGTTAATTTGGATTGCAACTATTAGTTGAAGTTGAGAGGCTTTCGAAAGCAAATCTACGTCAAGCTATTATGGACATAATTTGTTTAGCAATCAGTGGGGAGGGCAAATCATTAAATTTTACAGGGTGGAGGAACTCACCAAAGAATGTGATGTTCCATTTGCCAAAGCTGAAAAACACAACTGTTTGATGAGTGTGTTTCTTCCTCTGTAGCAGCCTGCCCACAGAACAGGCAATTATTCTTGCTTTTATCTAATGGCTGTGGTGTAACTTTTAAGTGAATGTAAAGCGCAATTTCATCTTCCAGCACCTCTCCATGTGAATGAATAAGGGTTCAACAGAGCTGTCTGTAACACAGCACAGTTCCCTTATGTAGCAACAGGGCCCTTTGAATTGATCACTAGGACACACATTATGGCAAGTGTATATTACTGAACTCTTCTCAACTCCAGTTCCCACCACACATTCGTATTTCATTCATATTGTGTTAGGGAAAACGACAAGCTTCCTGCTTCAAGTCAGTAAAAAAAATATATTAGGAGAACTTTCAAATGAACAACATCCATTTCGATGCTAAAAGCTAATGCTTTGACAGCTTGAAGAGTTTTTACCCATGTTTAAAATTAATCTTTGAACACAAAAGTTAAATTCAATATGACAGATCCCCAATGCCTGAAAAAGCTTTTACATGAAAAAGTAGGGCTTTAAAATTTTGTCTGATTTTATCGTTGAATTTTCCAAATAGTGGGAGCAACAGAAGTTAAAGGTACTCTACAACCATCCTACAAGTCATCCTTATTGCTCTTTATTGTTGAACACTTACTGTATGCCAGAATATTGTGCTGGAAGCTCTATATCCATGGTCTCATTTAATTCTTACAGTAATCCTCCAAGGTATTCCCATTTTACAGATGAAGAAACTGAGCATCAGAAAGGTTAGTAAGTAGAGAGCTAAAATTCCCACTTGATGCTGTCTCATTTTGGGGCATGTGTTTTTCTACAGCAGCATACTTCCTACTTCAGCAGAGTAGGTGTTAAACTATATATGAAAGTTAATGCTTGCACAGTTCATTTTTCAACACACCTGATGAAAAGTTTCCTTTGGGTGCATCTTTACACCCAGTCTTGCTCCTCCTATACAGTTTGCAAACTCACTGAGGTACAATTTGCAACACCTTATGGGGAGCATATAAATACTAAGACACTCCCATTAAGAAGCACATACTATATGCCTTCATTGAATTGCTCCTTAAATTCTCTCTAAGCTTGAAGTTTCTCATTTGTAAGAGGAATAATTATAGTACTTACATCATATTGGGAGATAATTCTCAATGAATGTCTTACATTTCTGCATGTCCTGGAAGCAGAGGCACTGACCTACTTTGTTCTGGCCTATTTGTTCCAGGATATCTGTACAGTAAATAGCCTTGGAATAAAGTGATGGTCTATTCCATCCCTCTGGAGCAAAGAATGGCATGTTTACTGTTCATTTAAAAATATTCAGGTTCCTGGAACTCAAGGCTCCTCTCCTGTAATGCAATCTCTGTGGCTGTGTGTTTGTGTGTGTGTGTGTGTGTGTGTGTGTATGCTGTGTCACCTGATCTTCTTCCTGTTGTTCAGGGGAATTGGGGCTTGCAGAACTGGCTCAAGAAAATGCTGATACTTTGGTTACTGCAATTTCTCTGGGTACTAAAGTCCTCTGTGTCTGACCCAAGAGTCTCATGTCTTCTGCCTACATCCATAAAATTGTAGCAGGCTATCTTGTTAGTTCGCAAGTAGGGTAAAAATCTCAAACCCTTCACAGTTTTTGACACCTCATATAGTTGTCAGAATTAAATGAGAACACTTGTGTAAAGAATTTAGTGACAGGCACAGTAGAAAATACTAAATATATTTCAGATATTGATGTGACTATTGTCTCAGAAAAAATACACAATTGGGTCATTAAAAATATGGGTATTTTGACATGTTACATGAATTAATTTCAAACTGCTTTTTGCGTGTGATAAACTATAATATGACATTCCTTTGTATATACTACAGTTAATTCAATTGGGACTCTTGGAGAATCAAGTCTGCAAAGACAGGCTTCATGAATTTTTGCCTCTTATGGCTAAGGCAATAAATACAGAAATAATTCTGAAGGCATATTTTCCAGTGTTACTTAAATATAGATCTTGCAGTGTTGTAATTGAGTTTTAAGAGAAATTTAATAAGCCAATGATACAAATGACATTCAAAGGTCTGCCAAAATTTCATGACTCAGAAATCACCGAAGCCTATGGTTCTTTATACACTTGATCTGAGAAACACCGGAAATATGATTTTTAAACCATCTGTGAACTATATAACTTACTGATGCAAAAATGAGTTAAGAAATACAAATGATAATATAGCTCTGATAACTATGGAATCCGTCTGGAATTCCTTCTGTTTCTCTTCATGATTTATTTCTTTATTTTAGCTCTGCCCTTGAATTTGAAGAGATTTTTTTTTTTTTTTTTTTTTTGTAGTAATGGCAAGTCATTTGACTCCTTATGCTTTTTGAGAGGGCTTTCAGTTTCATGTGCTCTGCCTTTAGCAATTCAAACATTTTATACGTAAGGATTCTCATGACAACGACCAATCACTCAGGCACTCTGGCTTTTGGTGTCACTGGTAGAACACTCCTGTCTTTGGATTATGTTTGCCTTTTCTTCAAAAATGAGTTGTTTACTGGAGAGTAATATGCTAAGTGAAATAAGCCAGGCAGCAAAAGATAGATACCATATGATCTCACCTATAAGAAGAACCTGATGAACAAAACAAACAAATGAGCAAAATAGAACCAGAGACATTGGAAATAAGGAATGAACTGACAGTGACCAGAAGGGAGTGGGGGAGATAACAGGGGAAAGAAAGGGAGGACTCTGGTCAAGGAATGAGTATAAATGACCCATAGACATGGGCAACAGGGTGGGGGTTGACTGTGAGAGTGGGATCGGGGGCAGGGGAGAACATTGGGGGTAAATTAGGACAACTGTTATTGAACAACAATAAAATAAAAAAATTAAAAAATGAGTTGTTTAGTGGGTAAATATAAGGAGAAATAGGACATTTCAATAATTTTAAAGTTTTTCTTATTGTAAGTATAAGAACGGTGTTACTCAGAGAACCATGAGGAGGCAGCGAGCAGAAGAAAAGAAGCTTATTTGAGGGAATTAGCAAGCGGAGAGGAAGCCGTGCTGCGAATGGCCCAACTCTGGGGTCCTAGGGATGGAGGGGCTGTTTTATAGGGGGAAAAAAAAAGAAACTGTTGAATTCAGTCGTTATCTCACAGCTGTGAGTCTAGGGCTCATCAAGGCCAAATGGAGCTCAGGTTGATGTACCCCACTATTATGGGAAACTCCCAGGGGGGAGGGGGGAGGACATGGGAACCAAGGTTGTCAGTAAGTAAATAAATACTTATATTTACAAAGTAAGATTTGCATTGGAGAAAGCTGAAAGACAAAGCTTTAAACAAGATTAACATCACCAATAATAAGACATATTCATATTATATACTCCCTGATATTCTTTTTTCTAATACATAATCTCAATTTAAGCAGAAGAGAACATTGAAAAAACCCAAACTGAGGAAAACTCTACAAGAAAAAATGGGCATAACACAAGAATAGACATTTTTCTAAAGAGGACATACATATGGCCAACAGACCCATAAAAAGATGCTCAACATTACTAATCATCAGGGAAATGCAAATCATATCCTCAATGAGATATCACCTCATGCTTGTCAGAATGGCTATCACCAATAAATCAACAAAGACCAAGTATTGGCAAGAATATGGAGAAAATGGAACCCTCATGCATTGTTCGTGGGAATGCAGATTGGTGCAGCCACTGTAGAAAACAGTTTGGCGGTTCCTCAAAAAATTAAAAATGGAACTGCCATATGACCCAGTAATTCCATTTCTGGGTACTTATGTAAAGAAATCTAAAATACTAATTTTAAAAGATATATGAAACCCTATGTTCATTGTAGCATTATTAATAAGATAGGGAAGCAAGATCGCTTACAAGTTATAAGTGTCCATTGACAGATAAGTGAATAAAAAAATGGTACATATATGCAATGGAATATTCGGTCGTCGGCAGCCGTCCGTCTCGAGAGACGATGGTGTAGCTTCTCAAGAGTCTATCTGCACCGCCGAGAATGGCTGTGCAGTCCAACTCGGGAGTGACACGGTATCTGTCTCCTCCCGTGTTGAATCGACATCTTGTGATGACGCTGGAGTGTCCTTTCCAGTGAAGCTGAAGCTACAGAGCCTGGGCAGGGTGATATGGAGGGTCTGCTGTTGCCCATGCAGCAGACCCCCCCTCTCTTCGCAGCTGAAGGGTCCAAGGGAAAGACGGAGTCAATACAGCTTGGCTTCAGGTGCGCTGCAGGAGTTGCCGGTGTTGACTATAACGTCAAACCGCCTTAGGGACTCCGGCTCCGGATTTTCTGTCGGGGTTTACTCCCTTAGCCTTTCCCCTGAAGAGGTATGCCGCAAGGCAGCGGAGGTTTTTTGGAGTCAGAGTTTTCCTTCTCTGATGTGCCCTGACTGGAAGATTGAACCAGCGACACTTAGCTCGCAGGCCGATGCTCAATCCACTGAGCCAAACCAGCCAGGGGCGCAATGGAATATTACTTAGCCATAAAAAGAATAAAATCTTGCCATTTGTGACAACATAATGGACTTAGAGGGTATTATGCTAAGTGATAATTCAGACAAAGAAAGACAACTACCACATGCTTTCATTTATATGTGGAATCTAATGAACAAAAATGAACAAACAAAACAGAAACAAACTCATAGATACAGAGAACAAACTGACAGTTGCCAGATGAAAGGGAGGATGTGATAATGTGCAAAAATGGTGAAAGGGATTAAGAAGTACAAATTGCCAGTTATAAAAATGGTTATGAGGTAAAGTACAGCATAGGGAATATAATCAATAATATTGTAATAGCTCTGTATGGTATTAGATGGGTGCTAGATTTATCAGAGTGATCACATCATAAGGTATATAAATATATAAATGTCTAATCACTATGTTATACATCTGAAACTAATGTAATATTGTATGTCAACTATGATTGAAAAATAAATATTTTGAAAACTTCAAGGTAATGAAAAACAGCAAAAGACTGAGGAACCGTCAAAGACTGGAGCAGGCTAAAAATTTATGACAAACCAAATGCAGTATAGAATCCTAAATTAGATCCTGGAACATAAAAAAAAGGACATTAGTAGAAAAACTAGTGTAATCTGAATAGTCTATAGTTAATAGCACAGTACCAATGTTAATTTCTTAGTTTAGAGAAAAGTACTCCTTTTGGTTACATAAGGTGTTAGCATTAAGGGAAGTTTAATGAAGTGTATATGGGATATTTTCAGCTCTTCTATAAGCCCCAGATTATCTTAAAGTAAAAAAAAAAATTTAAATAAAAAGTGAAAAAAGAGCAAAGAAACTTATGGACACAGACAACAGTGTGGTGATTTCAGGGGGGTGGGGAGGAAGGTGGAGTAGGGTACAGGGGGATAAATGGTGATGGGTGAAGACTTGACTTGGGGTGGAAAATACATAGTATAGTGTACAGATGATGTGTTGTGGAATTATGCACCTGAAACCTGTATAATTTTGTTAACTAGTATCACCACCGTTAAATTCAATAAAAAGAAAAAAAAGAGAAGAAACAGAAGTAGAAAACAAAAAATAAAATAAAATAAAAATAAAAGTGAATTATTTATTAATCATTGTGATAAAAGCTTGGCTTTATTTTCCATGCTAGGAAATAAAGTTAAAATACAACAGATTACTGCAAGGATAATTATGCAACATCATAAAGACACTGGAGGAACTGAGGTGTTTTAAGGAAGACATTCAGCAAAATGGCATCCACTTTGCTTTGTTCTCTTTTAATGTGTAAGTGCATGCATAGGTATAGTTTATCTCCCAAAGTAAATCTTAAGACCTTCTACCTTTTATTTTTCCACTATCTAGAATTTTTATACATATTTAATACTCTTTTTTGGTGTGGAAGATGATAAACAAATGCTCTCTGCTGGCTCAGATCTCATGCACTTTTTTTCCAGGTGCTAAAACCTGCTTTATAAACTTTTCAATTGCCTTATTCAATATGAGGTCTGAGCTAACAGTTTTTTATGTAAACTCAGGAAAATATTTTTTCTTGTATTTCTAATTCATAATTTCTTTCAGCATTAGCAGAACACATACTCAGAAAAGATTGCATGACACATTTTCTTTATCTAGTGACAAAAAAAATTCCCTTTCCATTAATACTCAATTATGTTGAGTGTTTATGTTAATAAATTAGAGTTGAAAGTGACAGGTGAGGTTTTTATGTTTATAGTGATATTTTTGAGAGGCTGAATAAAGATGCAAATTATATTGATGTTCATACAAATGAATTCTTATTCTGCTACCATCTTCTCCTTTAGATATATTTTCTCCTTGTTCTCTTCAGAAGGTATTTTTTAAGCATGTTCTGTCAATGTCACTTCAACAGAGATGGACAAAGATATGTGGGTCTTCGACTTCACCATCCTCTAGAATTGAGACTATTCGGGTCCCACTAGAAACCACAGCCTCCTCTTCTGATATTATAGTTGTGAAATATCTCCTGTATAAAACTGTCAGTCATGCCTAAAATTTCATCATTGAAACTTCATTCTATGGTTACTTCCTATTTAACTGCAACCAAAACTTAAAAAAGTAATGCACACTTGTGAACTATTAAATTCCTTCTAATAGGGTAACTGACTGAATATCAATTTGAAAAGAAAGAGCTTAGAAAAGAGGGGATATCAAAAAGTAAATAGGAAATGAGGAGGGTATATTAACTGGATTTTAGAATTCTTGAGACCTAAGGTTATATTTTGGCTTTTCCATTTATTAACAGGTTAACTTTGAATATATTCCTGTTTTTTTTTTTTTTTTGTTTTTGTTGTTTGTTTGTTTTAGCTCAGTTCATTTGTTAAAATGGAAACAGTTAGCCCTGACCAGCATGGCTCAGTCAGCTGGGTGTCAACATTCAAAGTGAAAGGTTTGATTCTTGGTCAGGGCATGTGCCTGGGTTGTGGGTTCAGTCCCCAGTTGGGGGCATGTGAGATGCAATCAATTGTTATTTCTCTCACACTGATGTTTCTCTCCCTTGCTTTCTTCCTTCCTTCCCATCTCTCTAAAAATAAATAAAATCTTAAAAAAAAAAAAAGTGGAACCAGTTTACTTACCTCTCTGGAATGCTATCAGATTTAAATGAGCTGAGAAATGTGAAAACACCTACCACGAGACCTACACTGGAGTAAGTGTTAAAGGACTTCTATTTTCTTTAAATATTGGAGATAAACTTGGTCCTCTCCACAGTTTTGACTATAGGAATAAATTTTGCTAATTCAGAGGTGTTAATGCAGTATGAAGCATCCTTCAATCACATCTCGTTTCAAGTTTGCACTTAGAAACTGGGTTATGGATGTGCGTGCAGCCTGACAACAAACTGACTGCGCAGAAGGCAAGAAAAACAGCTGCTCTGTCCTTTACACCAAGGTGGAATTTCATTTTCTTCCCCAGCACCCCAGGCTGGCTTGAGCTGAGAGGCAGTCAAGTTGGATGAAGGGAAGAAGTTACCAATGACAGAAGAAAGTGTCTGTGTAACCCAGCGCGGAGGGAGAAACCTGAGGTGAATCACTAACAATGACCTCAGTGGGAGAGGCAAGGCAAGGTGAAACTCCAGGGTTTTCTGGAGGATGAAGAGGTGAATGGTGGGCGGAGCCTTATTTCCAGAGTATGAAAGGGAGGTAACTGGCCTTTTCCATGGACCTGATATAGGTTATCTGTAACAACTGTTTCTGACGTCTAACCACCTCATTTCTGACCTGGAAAGGTATAAGTCAGGCTCTGTCCTGGCCTCATTGCAAACACAGTGAATACACAACTCAGTGTTGAAAACAATCTCTGAATAGCAGCTGAAGGAAGCTTTACTGCAAGCCACTTTTACAATCCAATTGTGCTCTTTTTCAGTAAAGGACAATTAAAATGACAAAAAGCAATGCTTATTTCTCCCTAAGGCTTTTCATTGAAGTTTACTTTATTCCTTTCTCTCTATATATTTACTTCAATTTTAGGCCCTGGCTGGTTTAGCTCAGTGGATTGAGCGTCGGCCTGCGAGCTAAGTGTCGCTGGTTCGATCTTCCAGTCAGGGCACATCAGAGAGGGAAAACTCTGACTCCAGGGAACCTCCGCTGCCTTGCGGCATGCCTCCTCGGGGGAAAGGCTAGGGGAGTGGACCCTGGCGGAGGGTCCGGAGCCGGAGTCCCTAGGGCGGTTTGACGTTGTAGTCAGCGCCGGCGACTCCTGCGGCGCACCTGAGGCCAAGCTGTATCGACTCCGTCTTTCCCTTGGACCCTTCAGCTGCGAGGAGAGGGGGGGTCTGCTGCATGGGCAGCAGCAGACCCTCCATGTCACCCTGCCCAGGCTCTGTAGCTTCAGCGTCATCGCGGGATGTCGATTCAACACGGGAGGAGACAGATGCGATGTCACTCCCGAGTCGGACTGCACGGCCATTCTCGGCGGTGCAGATGGACTCTTGAGAGGCTACACCATCGTCTCTCGAGACGGACGGCTGCCGACGACGATTTACTTCAATTTTGTCTCATCGCAGAAGGCAACACTAACCAGCATGCACTTTTGTCATCATCTGCCTGTTCTATTGTTTTGGGAATTTTTTTGAATGAATATCATCTTTGAATAACCTGGAACAATAACCCACTAATTTGAAGAAGCCATCAGAGATAACACAGAAAACCCACATATCTTCTGCCTGTTTTCTATGCTAGCTGTTCTCTGTGCTTTTGAGTGAGGATAAGTCAGTGCTTCAAAGACTGTTGGCAATGTACATAATCAGTGCTATTACTTTACAGTCATATTATTTTGACTCAAATATTATCACTCACTTTGATCATTGACCTTATTTACCAGGTAGTAATACAAAATTACTTTTTCTTTGTGTTTTGGGGAGTATGAAAGATAAATTTTTAGAAAGTAGTCTCTGAGCTCAAAGAATTTATAATCTATGGATAGACGTAGGATAGATATCTAGTGAGGAATTGAACTGTTTCCAAAAGCCACGTTTTGTTAATTTTGACAGCATTCAAAAATATCAAATGTGGGCTGCTGTTGAAAGGATTATATGCAGAGAAATTTGGTAGTAACAAACGTTAAAAAAAATAGCCTTGACTGGTGTGGCTCAGTTGTATGTCATTCCACAAAGCAAAAGCTGTTGGTTTAATTCCTGGTAAGGGCACATATCTTGGTTGTGAGTTTGGTTCCCAGTCAGGGCACATATGGGAGGCAATTGATGGATGTTTCTCTCTCTCTCTTTCTCCCTCTCATCCCCTCTCTCTAAAAATAAAGAAAGAAAGTCTTTTTAAAGTTTTAAAAAATATGCTTCTCCTTTTTCCAGGAATTCTACCTCTAGGAATTTGAATAGCTTCCAGGAATTGAAATGATCTCTCTCCAATGAAATAAATAGATGTGTAAAAAACTTATGTACAAGTTATTCATTGCACTGTTATTTATAAAAACAAACTATGGAAAACATTAGATACACTGGTAATAAATTTTCGTATATCTGTTAAACACTATGAAGTCATTAATGTAATAGTTACAATAATATTTAATAATAAGAGGGAATATTTATAATATATCAATTGAAAATTTTAGGTTACAAAATGTGTAGTGTATTTTCAAGTTTGTAAAAAGTATATATTTATAGATACATAAATAAAAAAATAACTGGAGTATATGCCCAAACTCTATTATGATTATTTCTGTGTGGTGAGATTAACATTGATTCTGTTTGTTTTTCTATATTCCTCAAAGTATTAGGTCTGCGGGAGAAAACCCAGTCATTGATAATATAATGGTTTCTTCCTCAGCACCCCAGAATGGTTTGTGTGACATTGATGCAACTTGGCAGCCAGGAAGAGTGGACTGAAATGCACATGTGTGAACAATGATGACTTCACTGTACTAGTCAGTGGGGGCAGTAGACACCATTTAGTGAGTATATGTACTGTGTGGCTATTGCATTCAAAATGACTAAGCGAGTAGAGCAACAAATCTGCATCAAATTTTGCTTTAAGCTTGAACATTCCTCTGTGGAAACTATTTGGGTGATTCAGAAGGCCACAGCTATGGGCAACTGGTGATTGGCAACTTCATCATGACAATATTCCTGCTCATGTATAATATCTCGTGCAGAGTGTTTTGACAAAATATCAAATCACCCAGGTGACTCAGCCCCACTACAACCCAGATTTGGCGCCCTGTGACTTCTGGCTTTTCCCAAAACTAAAATCACCTTTGAAAGGGAAGATATTTCAGACCATTGATGAGATTCAGGAAAATACAATGGGGCAGCTAATGGTGATTGGGAGAACTGTGTGAGGTCCTAAGGTGCCTACTTTGAAGGAGACTGAGGTGTCATTGTCCTATGTACGATGTATCTTGTTTCTGGTGTCTTTTTCAATAAATGCCTATTTTTTCATATTACATGGTTGAATACCTTCTGAACAGACCTAGTATTCAGTAAAAAGCATGTATATTTTGTAATTAAAAAGTAGCAACAAACTTTTAATAGTGATTTGGATTTCAAAGGTGATTACAACATGGAAATTTCAAAAAATGTTTTGGTCATGTTCAGTTTATTATGTAAAAAGCTAATTTGATGATTATTTAGGACTATCTCTGTCTTATCAGTTTCCAAACAAGTTATTGTACAAAAAAAGTATTTTACATATTTGTTTATATACAAGGAACATTTTCCCAAAGAGCATGGCAATCCAAATAATCTATAAAGAAGCATCTGCGTGCTTATGTTCTACAAAGTTCTCTGCCACAACTAGGGAGAAAACAAAATGAGTGGGGAGAAACAGTTGGGCTGTCAGGGTATGCAAAGTAGTGAACTTGCCCATGGTTACCCATCTCTGTACAAGCAGAGCCAGGAATTATGAAACAAGAAATGTCTGGAGGCAAAGAAGGTTTAAGTCCCATCAATGACTCTTGTACTGTGCCATGTGCCTCTGCTCACCATGTTGGCATTGACTCTTTCCATGAGTCACTGGGCTTGGAGACACATGGAGGTGCAGTGATCTTCACAAACCCTGGTTTCTTTCTCCTGTATTCACCGTTCACTGAGACCTGTCACTGCCTCCATCCTCACTTCATCTTCCTTTTCCTTTTAGTTTTTATTTTTATTAAGGTTAATCAGATACAACAGCTAAAGACTCCAATAGTTTATAAGGTCTGCTATGAAACAGCATTGCTCCACCCCTCCCCAACTTTTGGTCCTCCCCAGCATTAATCACTTTCATCTCTTTTACTTGATTATGTTGTCATTTAGTTTCACGGCTCTAGTAGCATTCTTCCTTGCTACTTCTTTAGTTTTCAGTTTCTGACATTGTTAACTGACTTCCACTGAGACTATGTATGTCTCTTTTCTCTCCTCTGCTCCCTCCACATATACATAGTTTTCTCATTCCCTTTCCTCCTGTAGTTATATTTTGTTTAACTTAATATTACATATTAATTCATTATCATGATTATATAATTCTATTTTTAGCTGAGATATGCAGTAACTGTATTATTCTTTTCCTGCACACACTTTGTTTTCCCTGGAGTTATGTTTTAATTTGTTTCATTTTTTTATATATTTAATCACTATTCAAGCTCACTTTTCAACAATTGTCTAAATATTTTCTTAAGAGTCTTCCTGAAAACTCATCTATTGAGTTTTTATTTTTAACTACAACACTTTTCATTTGTAAAAGCCCTTATTTGTAATGTGCATGAATTGAATCTTTATTATAGCATCCTGTTCTTGTTTTTGGTTGCATAATCTTTCAGCTCTGTAGATATTAATACTGTTTGGCTTTTATTTTTAAGTTCTCTTTTTCCCGCACAGTTTGTTATCTCCAAGTTGCTTTAAATATATTTGTTTCAGTCCCTATCTTTTAAATTATATGCTGGCTTCCAACGTCTGAGAACCCTTGATTATCTTCTCATATTTTATAGTACTATCCTCTCATATTTTATAAATAATTATATATGCATATATACAATATTATTAAGGACTTCTCATATTTAAAATGTTTCTCTTTTCGTATTTTCTAGATTCTGACTACCTCACTGGCCACTTCGAATGCATTAGTGTGCCTTATAGATTGTGAATTTCATTATAGTGTGAACAGGTTGAGCTATTTACTTGAGAAATTTCTGATATGAGCATCTTTACATCTTCTTGAATTATTATTTTCCAGAGACCTTAAATCCCTTCCCTGGATGGTGAAGAACTGGCCACC
The DNA here is from genome assembly GCF_987537825.1 of Furipterus horrens. Taxonomy (NCBI): domain Eukaryota; kingdom Metazoa; phylum Chordata; class Mammalia; order Chiroptera; family Furipteridae; genus Furipterus; species Furipterus horrens. Next base: position 75,433,739 of record NW_028327175.1, read on the forward strand.
AGCATATGGGGAGCTGAGTGGGCAAAGATGGTTGCATTTACTTAATTCTCCAATTTTTAATGCAGTAGTCAAACCTTCAGTTTTGTCTTTTTGCTCCCAGACCAGAGACTCTGTCTTACAGACTTCAGAAAATAAAACTCCAGTCCTCAATAATTATAACTGAGTTCTATTCAGAAATCTTATAGAAGACCATCATTTGTCCAAGTATGTCTGTCTATAGTCTTGTCACATTTGGGGGGAAACTGTGCTTTAGAATTCCTAAGGGCAAATACTAGTTTAATAAAAATAACTTGAAAATATGGAACATCAAACACACACTTGAAGTGTAATGGCTTGTATTGTATTCCAAACATACAATGTGTGAGCAGCTGACTTCACATTAAACAGAAATGATAATGGGTATTAAAGTCACACTTTTCTCCATATTCAACCGCAAGCATTCTATCCTTTTCCAAGAAGGTGGTCCAGTGTGACAGGTTTCCCAAGATCAGTAATCATATTCATAGGTTTGCAATGTGCTCCTCTTGCGCATTTCACTTGGGGTAACTGAGAATGCTTTCTCAGACTACCTCCCTGAGATCAAGGTGAACTTTAAATGTAAAAATACACGTTTGCTTTTGATACTAAAATAAAATTCAATCCTTAGCATTTTCCTATAGTGGCAGAGTCCCTAAAGCATTCTGTTTAACAGATAATATCTTTCCTATGGTCTCATTTGTAAAGACATTAAAGAATTGAGGAAAAAAGAAAATATTTATTTTCAACCATAGTAATGGGACTTCTTTCATATTTTGAAAGCTCTTAACTTTCATTTGTGTTTGAATATTGTTTCCTTTCTGATAATACCTGACATTTAAACAGGATTTGTTAATAAAATTTAGACCACCTTCCATTTGACTAACTGGGCATGATTAACTCCATCAATCAGGCTTTCTAACATTTTCCCCACAAATTAAGCTTTGGAGCTTTGAAAAAAATGAAACAATCAAATTACTGTTATTTGAAATAGATACAGTGTGTCATGCTGCAGTTTGGTTTATAATGGCAGCTCATTATCATACTCATTACTGTGAATTATAGGAGTTTCCTGGCTGGCCTTCGTTAACCATCTGGCTTTAAACATTGATTTGTGGTTATGTATGCTATTTTTACAAAAGAGCACCTGAACATCTACTGAAAGCATTTGTTTCATCATGTTCTACATATTTTTAAAGGCCATGAATCTTGCTGTTGTGAAAATCTCATAGATTCTGGTGTATTTTCATCTCTGACTTATGTTCATGTATTATTTATCCAGAGAAGATACTAGCCATGTCATCAAGTCTTGATCCTATAAGCTGCTTTTCCTCAAGAAATTTACTAGGATCTATGATAGGAAAGGAGAATAAATGGGAGACAAACCTAATTCTACAGATTTCTGTTGCATTGTAGTGAAAAATTTCATATACTTGAAACTATGTAAGGACCTGGACATTGGAGTACTTTATTTTACTTGCTTTTTACTTTTTTTAGAGGGAGAGGCCGGGAGGAAGAAAAAAACTGATGAGAGAAAGAAATATTGACTGGTTCCCTCTGCAACATAGCCATGTGCCCTGAGCCCCTGACTGGGAATCTAACAAGTGACCTCTCTCTCTGCTAGACGACACCCAACCAACGGAGCCATGTCAGCCAGGACTGAAGTATTTTAAATAAGAGGATATTAAAAGCAATCATTCATTAATTTAGTCAGGAAGTATTTACTGAGCACTTATTAGGGAACAGGGACAGGTGCTAGAGATATTTGTGACACAACAGTAAAGACTAAGGCCTCTACCACATTCATTTGGACACCAAACACAGGACAAGTAATTAAGACAAATAATTAAGATCAACTGGACTCTGCAACAGAGATGACTTTGGGGAGGAAAGCAACTCTAGATTTGGTGGTCAGGAAAAGCCTCCCTGAAGGTGTGATATGAGAACTGAGACCATGTGAGCAATCAGTAGAAGAAGCTTCTTGGTAGAAGAGACAATGAATTTAAAGGACCTCAGTCTATAAAGAGTTTGATGTTGCATGAGACAGAAAAGAGGCCTCTAAGCACAGTTATTACAGACTGTGATGAGAGATGAGTTTGGAAGTGCTGGCAGGCGCCAGATTCTGTAGGGCCATAATAAGGAGTCTGGACTTAATTTTCATTGTGACTTACACTTTAAAAATATTACTATGCCCTGGCTTGTGTTTCTCAATGGATTGAGCACTGGCTTTCAAACAAAAAGATTGCCAGTTCAATTCCCTGTCAGGGCACATGCCTGGGTTGCAGGCCAGGTCCCTAGTTGGGGGCATGCAAGAGGCAACCACACATTGATGTTTCTCTCCCTCTCTTTCTCCTTTGTTTCCCCTCTTTCTGAAAATAAATAAATAAAATCTTTAAAAAAATAAATAGAAATATTGTTATGGTTATTATGTAGAAAGATAACTCCAGAAAGGCAAGAGTTGAAAGATGGAGACCCTTTAAAAGGCAATTATAATAGCAAAAGTGATAGATAATGATGATCTAGATCGGGGTAATGGTATTAGAGGTAGATATATAGAAATAGATAGGTGTGTGGTTTTGGAGAGGAACCAAGATGACATTCATGCACTGGATGTGAATAATCAGGCAAGAATAGAAAACAAGGACGATTTCTAGGATTTTGGATTAAAAAAATGAATGGAGAGAGTTGTCATTTACTGAGATGAAGAATTCTGTCAGAGAAATATATTGGCGTACCAGAGTTCATTTTTTGACAAAATAAATTTAAGGTGTCTATTAGACTTAAAGATGTAAATAGGAAATAGGAAGTTGGATATGCGTCTTAAAGTATATAAATTGGTTAAGATAAAAGAAGATCACCCAGTGGGAAGAATGTAAACCAAGAGGAAGAAGCCCAGAACAAATTTGTGATGTTCCAGGAAGGAAAACAGAAACCATCATAATCAGAATTATAAGTAATTGATTATGCAGAAGTCAGAAATAGAAAGAGCCAAAGGGGAATGCTGAGGTGTCCAGAGTGGTAAGAACCAGCTACCACCCTTAAGCCTGGAGAACATAGGAAAGAGGCCTTTAATCAGAGCTTATGTATGAAGGAGGGACCCTACAGAACTAGGGCTTGGGATCTGGGGGAAAACCCCATGCAAGCTGGTGTTCACATCTCTGAAGAAGGTCATGGCCCGGTGGGTTCTCCCAGGGCTCAGGAGGAGAAAGTAGCCATGTGCCTCTTACTGGGGCTGCCAAGGGTCTCAGCTTGGTTGCTAATAGAATGGAACTCTGGTGCTGGAAGAAGGTGGAAGTTGTAGCCAACTGTGGGTAGTTACTGAAGATTGCTGACAGGAAGTAAAAATGGGAAATAAACCTCCCCTCGCCTTCTTGCTACTTTCACTATTCCTCTGGTGATTCCCTTTAGTAAAATTTATTAGGAAGCTAGCTAGCAGGGAGCCTTGGAAATGTAGTTTCAGCAATCCCAGCCCCTCAATATAGAACGTGGGCTTGGAGCTGAGAAATGACTCTTCAATATTCCCCAGTTTTTGATGTGAGGAAACAACGTTGCTTTCACAGAAGATATGCAATTCTCACATGAATATAAAGTGAAGGCTATTAAGGTGGCATTATACTGATGGCCCAGAAAGGCCAAGATAACACCTCCTTGCCTATGAGCAGACCAAGGTCAGGCATGGGGTGTTACATAGTTTCTCTCTCACACTGATTCCAGAGCATGAGTTTCCTTCCTCTTCCTTCCCTGGAAGAACTAGCCTAATATTTTCATGAATACTTTCCAGAAATATTTTTTGCACATATAGGTGCAGGTAATTCATTCATTCATTCATTCATTGATTAACTCACTCATTCACTCATTGAACATTTACTGAGAACCTATTCTGCATTTGGCACAGCTCTCAATGTTGGAGGCATAGGGACAAACATGACAAAATTCCTGTCCTTAGGGACATTAAGTCCTAATAAATTGATGTGTACAAAAGGGAAGGGTAAATAATAAACATATGAAATAATTTTTAAAATATTTTTCAAGTAGTGCGAAGGGCTAGGAAGACAAATAAACAGGGTGACTTAATGTAAATAACAAGCGTGGAGTGCTCTAGCGATTATGGATGCTATTTCACAAACATGTTAGTAATGTCAGACAGTTTCAAGCAAAATAGGCTAATTTCTTCAATATATTGTTGTTACTAGCTAGAACATCTCTTTAAGGGGGAGAGATTTGCACTAAGACCTGAAAAATGAGCATAAGTCAGCTATGTGAAAATTGAGGACATTCCTGACAAAAGGGATAGCAACTACAAAGGCCCTGAGGCTGAAGTGAACTTGGCATCTCTGAAAGAAAGGCCAGAATGGCTGCAAGACAGTGAATGGGAGAGTGTATCTACACACAGTCCTGCATCTACTCTATTTTATTTAACAAAATACCTTGGAAATTAGTCCATAGTAGAACCTTTCTTTTCTTAGTGACCACATGATATTCTATTGTATAAATGTTCAGTTTATTCAAGCATTTTTTCTATCATCAGAGGTTTAGCTTGTCTGCATTCTTTGTTCTTACAAACAGTATTCAGCGCTCTAATAAAAATCATTGTGCATATGGTTTTACACATTACAGTAATAACTGTATACCTGTAAGAAAAGTCCTAGAGATGTGTATGCATTATGAATTTCGCTATGTTCACTTTACATTTTGGTAGATATTTCCAAATAGACTTCTAAAGAATGTTACCAATTTTCATCCTTATCAGCAATAATGCCTTCAACTTCATCCATCCGATGAACCATAAAATGTTTGGGTCTTACTCAATCTGCCACATGAAAGTAATATTTCACTGTAGTTTTATCCCGTCTTATTTTCTTTATTGGAGAGATCTAATTCATTTTCATGTGTTTAAAAGCCATTTACTCTTGTGTGTGCATGAAATCTTAGTTCATGGTTTTTGCCCATTTCCATTGGATTTCTACGTTTATTTCTGTAAGGAGTTCATTGCTGGCTGGCTCCTACAGCAAACCTAGTGAGTATGCCCATGGATGGGGAGGGGTGACAAAGATCCTCATCCTCCACCGACTCCCCAATAGCTGTTGACTTCATTACCAGTCTAGAAATTGTCCTGGTAACCTTGGTTTCTTTCTTGTGCTCTGTTCTGGAAGCTGAAGCAATACTCTTAGGGGAGGTGAAACCAAGATTTAGTCTCTCTATTCTCCCACCGACTCCAGGTCCTAAGTCATCAGCACAGAGCTGAGAAGCATCCCCCTCTTACATGGAATTCCGATAAAAATCCAAACGTGATTATAGTTGGAGGCTTCTTCCTAGTTTCGTGTATTTCTCTGCCACAAACTGCAGGGGTTATTGATGGAACTTGGTTTCATGCTTGTACTTGTGTCTGGATGAGCATGTGAGAATGTTTCTATTATTCATTCTAGGTAATTATAGCCATGAATAATAGAACACAACTGTGTTTAATCAGGAGAACCAAGAAGAAAATAATATGTTATTGTATCATCTCAGAATCCTCTACATTACTCCCCTCCCCCAGAATACTTACTTACTCTCCCATTCAAATGCACATATGCAATTTTGTATGGATGTTGGAATCTATGTTTACCATGATTTAAAACCAGTAATCAGAGAGTTATTTTTCTCACTAGAAATGATTAAAGGAAGATGCATAATTCTGGAGACCACATAATCATGCATATGGAATATTTTTACATAGTGGAGACCCCCCAATAGACGTCACTGTAAATAAGCAGGATAGTCTGAAGTTTAACTACAGATAAATCCATTCCCATTATCCCAGACCATACATCATATACACTCTATCATATGAACTTATGCAGAGAATCTGAATGGGGTGAAAAAAAAAATGCCTTTATAAAAAGGTAAAAAAGTCACCTCCTGGGATTTCAAAGGCTTTTTTTCAGAAATACTTTGAATAATTCAAGGGCTTCTGCCATAGGACTGCCACACTCTAAAACTTAGAGGGATTACTAAGTCTTAATAATACTGATAATACAAAATACTCTTACAAGTTCTCCATATTACTTCTTGCCCATGTCTTACCTTTAATTAATGTTTTTTTTTTGAGCCAGAAGAGCAGTAGTTTTCTTTGCTACTTTTTTACTAAGAGTAAGAGATTTGCTGTTCTTTTAAAATCTTGATCTTCAGAACTTTTCTACTAAGAGAAGCACAGAAAAATACAGGGATTCTAAGTTCTGAAATACAATTAACATATCGTTCAATCTCAGAACTTCCCTAAAACAGTACTGAGCAATATTTTACATGTTCTCCTATGCCATCTATCATTCATTCACTCATTCGTCTTTTTGGTTATTTATTTATTTATCTGTTTGGCCAACAAACAGTTGCTGAGCATACTTTGACTTCCAGATGCAGGATTAGGTGCTGAAGCTCACAAAGGTGAATGAGACATAATCTGTGAGTAACATTTCACTTATAGGACAGACATGGGTATGAATAAGTGTAATGAAGTGCTTTATTTCATTTGAACCTAAACCAAGCCTTGTAAGTGATTGCCATGGTCTGAATATTTGTGTACCTCCCCATTCATGTTGAAATCTTAGCCCCCAAAGATGATCATATTAGGAGGTCAGACTTTGGCTAGTGCTTCTGTAATGAGTATAGAAACCTCATACATGAGATTAGTGCCTACAAAAGAGGTTCTGCAGAGTTCCTTAGTCCCTTCCTCCTTGTGGAGATACAATGAGAAGTCTGTGACATGGAAGAAGGCCCTCACCTAACCATGCTGGTCCCATCATCTTGGATTTCTAGCCTCCAAAACTGTGAAAATAAACTTCTGTTTTTTATAAGCCACCGAGTCTGTGGTATTTTGTCGTAGCAGTCTGAATGGACTAAAGTAGTTAGGTAGGACATTTGTTGTTAATCTTATGTTACAGGTAAAGAAATGGAGGCTTATGTGATAGTTCAATAAATTGTCCAGAGCCCTACAAATAGCAAGTGTAGGATCAAGACACAAACTCAATATTAAAATTCCAAATCTGCATTTTTCCCGTTGTCATGCTACATGGTGCTAATGTCCTTCCTTGAGAAGCTTCTAGAGGCAGCATTGCTATTGTGACCACTTTACTGACCCTTCCTATCTGTGTCATGAACCATGAAGTATGTTCATTAACAGATAAATTCATTAAATAGAGTAATATTTTATTCTCTTTATCTGTTAATAATAGAAAGATGAGCTTGTACCATGCCCCAAAGTTTTCAAAAGCTGTGCCTTAGCAATAGCAAACTTTAAAATCCAATTAAGCCCCGTGTGTGGAGGAATCAGACTCATTCCTCAAAGCAAACTTACACATCTTCCCAATGATGTTATCTCCACCACAGATTTTCCTTCCCCCCGCCCCCGCAACTACCAAATTATCATGGTGTTCCCTGCAGAGTCAAATTTTAATATACAGCAAGCCAAGTTGTGATAAGCTTGAGAAAGAGATAAAGCCAGCGGATCACTGGCATAACAATACAAACTGACTGACTACTTAGAAATGATGTACCCAAAAGCAGAGTTTACACATAAATGGTACAGGGTAAGGTATGGCCAAGAATAAACACACACATAGTTACGGTAATTGTAAACAAATAACATCATGTTTAGGTAGAACTTTACCACCTCTCCTGCAAATTTCTGATCTCTGGAATGATATAGATATGATCTAGAATTGGCTAAAAAAAAAAAAGGCTTCTACATCTTAGGTGTCATTGATCACATTGCCCCAGCTAAACCAACGAGACTCAATTTGGGGATGTTTGTTGGGACCACAAGAAAAATAAAACGCTTCTCTTCCTTCCTTCCTTCCTTCCTTCAAGCCTCCAGGGATAATAGTGTCAGCTTAGCAGGCTATTCTGAGAATTAATTGAGAAAAGTTATCATAAAATTATTTAGCACATTAGTGCATAACAAGGGCCGGCTTTCTTTTTTAACATTTACCTCTTTTAGCATTTACCATAGAATATTTACTTTACCTTAAAGTATTTAAGTGTTTTCATATTTTATTTTAACCATTGGTCTATCCATCCAGGCAATATTAGATATGTGTTTATATGTTACCAAAACCAGACTGATCAACATACTTGCACTACAAACTACTTTCAAGTCTAAACTGCTTACCTGAAATTCAGTCTATGATTAGGGGCAGTGGGAGCTAGGAGTTTTTTAATTAAGGCATTAAAAATATCACGGAGATTTTTAGAACAAAGAAAACAAAAAACACTCTAGTAATTGACTTTTGCACTGCTCCCTGCCTCTGGATTGACTGTGTACCAAGGTTGTAGGTCATCCCCCCCCCCCCCCAAAAAAAAAATCTGTTGTGGTTAAATGAAGGAATGAATAAAAAGAAGAGGTCAACTGAGAAAGTTTTTCTCCCTTGGGGATTTTTCAGAGATATTTATTTTTAGAAACCATTCTTTCCCTTTCAGTTCTAAATATTAAGAAAACTGTGTACTCCTGGGATCTCACTGAAACTGGAGGTATTTTTTCCAAGGAAACCGGCAGGATTAAAGACATTATGAGGAAGAGTCCAGAGTATTGTGGAGAAATCAGTGTACCATGTTTATTGGATTATTTTAAATGGCTGTGATCTTTAAAATAAAAGATTGCATTTTGTTATAGCAACTCAAAATGCCAGTAACTATGCAAGCATTTAACTGTTTCTGGCCTCAAGATTTCCTAATAGAGTTTACTTTTCATTAAGAGATAAAACCTTAAATCATTCTAGGCTATGTTTTCTTCAAAACATATTTTAGTTGTTCACTAAACATCAAGAAAAGAGGTAGGCTGAATCTTGTGGACTGCACAGCTGAGGTTTATGGTACTCAATGGTCACAGCCTCTAATAATCTATACTTTTTAAAAGATACAAGTCACTGGGAAAAAAAGGTTGATTACTCTTTTTCTGAATTACAATTCTTAGTAGTGAGCGAAAGAAACACCTATCAAACCGGTATAAGGAGAGAGAGAGAGAGAGAGAGAGAGAGAGAGAGAGAGAGAGAGAGAGAGAGAGAGAGACAGAGACAGAGAGACAGAGAGAGAGAGAGAGACAGAGAGAGAAGAGAGAGAGCATCAAAAGGAGTTTATTGACTTAATTATCTGAATGCTACAGAGGTAACTTGCACTTCAGGTATGGCCAATTCCAGGGTGTGAGATAATATTAGGGTTCAGTTTTCCTCCATTTCTTTATTTAGATTTTTTTCCCTGTTGTGGACCTTCTAAGCTCTCTAGAGACATCCCTTCCCAGCTTCAAATCAAGCAAGCAAGAAGGGAGGAAGGTTGGGAGAGAAGGAGAATAGGAGGGAGGGAGAAAGGGAGAGAAGGAGAGAGAGGGAAGAAGGGTTCCCTCCTCCAATGTAGTTGAAAGGGCCCGGGAGCACTCCGGGGAGGCCTGGATGTTCCAAACCTCTTACAACCAGGCACCAGGAGAGTGAGCACTTTCTGTATCGCAGTCTAGGGCTCCTGATTTCTGGGGTTTCTTTCCAAGCAGCAGTCTGATTAGATGAAGGGGCCAAGTGTGGATGTGCAATTGCCTGATTTGTTACTTTCTTCTGACTCTCACCAAAGTCCTCTCCAAAAAGCAGCAGGTAATCAGAACCAGTTGCTCTCCCAGGACGCAGACACAAAGAAACCCTTTACTGCTAATCATATTCCCTATTTTTATGTGAATTTAGAGTTGTAACCTGATCACCTTCCAAACTCCCTCCCAGATAATTATTAATGATAATTATTAAGACCACAAAGTTCAGTGATAAGGAAAACTCTGACTCCAAAAAACCTCCGCTGCCTTGCGGCATACCTCTTCAGGGGAAAGGCTAAGGGAATAAACCCCAACAGAAAATCCGGAGCCGGAGTCCCTAAGGCGGTTTGACGTTAGTCAACACCGGCAACTCCTGCGGCGCACCTGAAGCCAAGCTGTATTGACTCCGTCTTTCCCTTGGACCCTTCAGCTGCGAATAGAGGGGGGTCTGCTGCATGGGCAACAGCAGACCCTCCATATCACCCTGCCCAGGCTCTGTAGCTTCAGCTTCACTGGAGAGGACACTCCAGCGTCATCGCAAGATGTCGATTCAACACGGGAGGAGACAGATACCGTGTCACTCCCGAGTCGGACTGCGCAGCCATTCTCGGCGGTGCAGATAGACTCTTAAGAAGCTACACCATCATCTCTCGAGACGGACGGCTGCCGACGACGAATGTTACCACGTTAAAGCAAGGATCCTATTGTGAAGGCAACCTGATATAGAATATAATTGTGTATTTTTTTCTTTTATCCTCACCTGAGGACACTTTTCGTTGTTGAGAGGGACAGAGAGAGAGAGAGAGAGAGAGAGAGAGAGAGAGAGAGAAGGAGAAGAAACATAGATTGGTTGCCTTCTTGTAAGCACCCCTACCAGGGATCAAATCCATTCCCTGATGGGCATCAAATCCATGACTTTTCGGTCCAGGGGAGAATGCTCCAACTAACTTAGCCACACCAGCCAGGGCAAGTTGTGTACTTTTGACTAAGATCTTTTTATCTACCTGACTGAGCCCCACTTTGCTCCTGAAGTTCCCCACTCTTGTGTTTAAAAGAATGAAAATCATATCATGGTTCTTCCTCTTTCTTTCCTTTGTCTTTGTTTCTCCCAGTACTCCGGTTGATCTGCTCAGCTCAGCTCCTCTCATTTATTAGATAAACTCCTGCTATTGCTACTAGTTAATCCTAATTATCTCCTGTACCATAAATGACTCCTCTGAGCTCTCTCAATAATTCCTGTTTAAGAAATGAAGATAATGAGATCTGAGAAGCTAGTTGCATCACTAGTAACACTAGGATGACTTGAATTCAAAACTGTTTATTCCAAAGCCCATGTGCTTTATTTCATACTCTATCATTCCTCTTGTGATTGCTTCATTTGTGATTGATTTAGAAAATTAAGTGGTAAGGGAATGGATTTTTTTGGCTTACTTAACATGAATTATCCCCTATGACCAATTATGCTGCTGTTGAACATTTTCAATACATAGAAATAAAATGTATATGTTCACATATTTTATTTTTTTTCATTATTATTATTTCACATACAAACATCCTAAAATTGATTTCTTTTCTCCCCAGATTTTTAGCAAGAATCAATCATTTCATATAGCTTTGCAATGTTTAAGAAAATTATGCTATTTTTACATAAACATCTTATGGAATAATATTCTCCGGGGGAGAAAAATGAGGTGATAAATAATACACAAGGTTAATTCTAGTTTCCTCAAAATAACTTCTGCCCTCGGTTCAGTCTGTATGATCTTACTGGTATTGATATGTGTAAATGTAAGTATTGACAAAGCTCCTGTGCCAGGTTCCAAGTGGCCAATAAATATAGCCAGCTAGCAGCGGATGTTGAAAATATTTACAAGGTTATCTACAGTTTGAAGTTTTGCTTGTGGTTTATTATTTGCAAAATTCCTTTTAATTTGATGAGCAGGATTTTATTTTATTTGAGGAATTTTAAGACAATCTAATATCATAAATGATTATTATTTTCAACCATGATATAGAATATGTCCTGGAACTTCTATTTCTTTTATATCAAAGTTACTGCTAATGTGTTTCTTCTCAAGTTTCTATAAGTTATATTGTGTATCAACATTAGTTATCATCAATAACTTCCACCTTCTATTTTATGCATTTAATCATGTTAAACTGCCAACAAGCCAGGCTGTGAAATGATTTAGTGATATTCATTCACACATTCATTCATCAATCCAAATTATTTAAGCCTCCACTATGGATAAGACACTGTGCTAGATACTGAAAATAAAATAGCATGCAAGACAATGTCTGTACCCTCATACGCCTAGATGGAAAAACAGATGATAAGCTAGTAAGTGAATACCTTACACCCTATCCCCCATCTTGAGGTTGTAGAGAAGTTGAAAAGCAAATACTGGTGAAAATAAAGAATGAGAGTCCATAAATCTAGACTGTCCATGTCTAGTTGCTTCAAACATATGCCCTTTGCCACATATTCCTGAATCTTGGCCAGAGCACTTTCTCTGTATCCTCAAAATAACACTGTCTACTTTGCCTTTTGCAGCAGAGTGGCAAACTTGGCCCAGTTAAGATCAAGAAGCAGGCACAATTGGCATTATTCATTTGCTGATTCCAACAAAAATGGATTCATTCTGTTCAATCTTTTTGAAAGGTCAGAGTTGTTGTAAAGATTAGAAATTACATGGAGAAGGACTTCTGCTTCTGAGCAAGATGTAATAGGCCAATGGTCTTACCTGAGCAAATGAAAAATATTACAAAAGTCATTTTCAAAACCTCAGAGAGCTATGAAAGCAATGGAGACTAAATGAACTAAATTTCTAGAGAACAATTCTGGGTGATCTGATGATTAACAGCTATTTTTTTCTCAGGGCATTTGTTGGTTCTGGGGATTCTCTGATGCTTGGGCTTGACCTAAGTGGAATGACTGCTGAAAAAAGAGCAAGAAACCAAATTTTTATAATCTTGTGGAACACTGGAAACATGAAGAGCCTCAAATGCATGCCCTGAATGTGTACAATCACCATTGAAATCTCTCATATTCTCATCTCTCACAGAGCTTAGAAAAATTCTCATCAGGGGATAGGTCTGTCTCAAATACATGGTCAATCTCCTGAGGATATTTTTCAAATCTTGAAAAAGCATGGAACAGGAGGCCGAAAAGTAAGCTGGAAACTTCTGAAGGGCAGAAATATAGTTTCTGCAGCCTTTTTACAAAGAGACAAAGAACCACCATAGTTAAAATCAAAAGCCTGGGATTGTCTTGAACAAGGAATTTGATTAAACCAGAAGTAAATTGGATCTTACTAAAACTCTACCCCAATCCAGTAACTGATTGGATTTAATGATTAAGCCTCATTCTCTGCCTAACAAAGATGTATTAGTCAACTTATGTTACCATAACAAAATACTCCAGACTAGGTGGTTTAAACAATAGCGATCTATTTCTCACAGTTCTGGAGGCTAGAAAATCTAAGATGAAGAAGATGAATGTTCCGGCCAATTTTATTTCTGGTGAAGAGTTCTTTTTTCTGGCTTGCTGATGGTTGCCTTCTCGTGTGTCACTGTGCCCTCACGTGGCCTCAGTACACAAGAACAAAGAGAGAAAAGAAGAGAAAAGGAGAGAGAGAGAGAGAGAGAGAGAGAGAGAGAGAGAGAGAGAGAGAAAGGAAGAGAGAGAGAGAGAATGTTCTCTTCTTATAAGGGCACTAATCCTATAGATTATGGTCCCAATCTAAAAATTACATTTAATCTTTTTTGTTTGTTTGTCTAAGAAAAGATTTATTGTTTACATTAATGTAGATAAAATAGAAAGATACCAACTATTTTTCAAGTCAATCAGATGTCTTCTTTGTGGTTTCTTATAATTTCTGTAAAATCAATGGAACTTTTGTGAAATTTTAGTTTTCTTTCTTTTTTTAAAATTTTTATTGTTATTCTATTACAGTTGGCCCAATCTTTCTTTCACCCATCCCACCCCCAGCTCCCAGAGTTAATCCCCACTATGTTGTTCATGTCCATGGGTCATTCATACATGTTCTTTGACTAGTCCCTTCTTCTTCTTTCCACCATTATCTCCCTCCCCATCCCCTCTGGTCATCGTCAGTCTGTTCCATATTTCCATGCCTCTGGTTCTATTTTGCTGATTAGTTTATTTTGTTCATTAGATTCCTCTTAGAGATGAGATGATATGGTATTTGTCTTTCACCAACTGGGTTATTTCACTTAGCATAATATTCTTCAGTTTCATCCATGTTGTCACAAAAGATAGAAGTTCTTTCTCTCTTCTGCATAGTATTCCATTGTGTAAATGTGCCACAGTTTTTTGATCCATTTATTTACTGATGGGCACTTATGCTGTTTCCAGCACTGGGTTATTGTAAATAGCACTGCTATGAACATAAGTGTGCATAGGTTCTTTAATAAAAGTGGTGAAGGTCAATGTCTCCATCTTGTTCCTGATATCAAGAGAAACATTTTTAGAAATTCCATGTTGAGAATGATGTTAGCTGGGGGTTTGTCATATATGGCTGTTACCATGTTGAGTTATGTCCCCTCTATTCTCACTTTGCTGACAGTTTTTGTTCTTTGTTTTTAATCATAAATGGTGCTGGATTTTGTCAAATCTGCTTTTTGCATCTATTGATCTGATCATCTGATTTTTATGCTTCATTTTGTTTACATGGTGTATCACATTAATTGATTTTCAGATATTGATCCATCCTGCATTCCAGGAATAAATCCCACTTGGTCATGGTGTATGATCCTCTTAGAGTTTTGCTGGATTAGGTCTGCTAATATTTTATTGAGGAATTTTTCATTATGTGCATCAGGGATATTGGCCTATAATTTTTCCTTGCAGTGTTTTATCTGGATTTGGAATCAGGATAATGCTGGACCTGGAAAATGAGCACGGGAGTCTTCTTTCCTCCTGAATTTTTTTGGGAGGGATAAGTGTTAGTTCAACTTTGAATATTTGGTAGAATTCACCCATGAAACCTTCCAGTCCAGGCTTGATGGAAGTTTTTTGATTACTGTTTCAATTTTGTTGTAATTGGTCTGTTTAGATTTTCTGTTTCTTTTTTATTCAGTCTTGGAAAATTGTATATCTGTAGGAATTTATCCATTTCTTTTAGATTGTTTAATTTGTTGGCAGTTGTTATTTCTCCTCTTTCATTTCTGATCTTAATTATTTGGGTCCTCTCTTTTCCTTGAGTCTGATTAAAGGTTTATCAATCTTGCTTATCTTTGCAAAGAAGCAGTTGTTGGTTTCATTTGAGCTTTTCTATTGTTTCTGTGGACTCTTTCTCACTTTGGGCTTTGTGTTATTTTTCTAGTTACTTTAGGTGTAATGTTACATTGTTTATTTGAGATTTTTCTTGTTTCTTGAAGTAGGTCTGTATTGCTATAAATTTTCTTCTTATTACTCCTTTCCCATACATTTGTGTTATTTTTTCATTTCTTCCTTGATCTCATTAACTCGTTTATTGTTTAGTAACATGTTATTTAGCCTTGATATGTTTGTTTCTCAGGTTTTTTTTTTTTTCTTTTAGTTGATTTCTAGTTTCACACCATTCTGATTGGAGAAGATGCTTTATATGATTTAAATCTTCTTTATTTTATTGATACTTGTTTTGTGTCCTAACATGTGGTCCATTCTGGAAAAGGTTTCATGTGGATTTGAAAAGAATGTACATTCTGCTGCTTTGGGGTAAAATGTTCTGAAAATATCAGTTTAATCCATTTTGTTTAATGTTCATTTAAGGCCACTGATTTCTTGTTCACTTTCTATCTGAAATATTTATCCATTGCTGTCATCATGGGAAACACAGGGACCGAATGCCTGTGAGTAAGATTTTGTGTGTTGGCTCTTTAAGAGGGTGCCCGGGTTTCCAGAATTCTCTCATCTTACCCAGGCAGGTGGAATCCTTGTTGATTTTCACAGTCTGATGTTATGTGGACTCTTCTTCCCAGCGCTGGTGCCCTGAGCTGGGGAACCTGGGGTGTGGTTGAGAACCCTCATTCTTCAGGGGGAACCTCTGAAGCTTAGAGATCCCTTTGGCTTCTTCTGTATATCCTTATTTATAAGACTCCTTTTCAACTACCCTTCAGATGGTTGTTATTGTATAATTTAGTTGTAATTTTGCTATGACCCTGGGAGGAGGTAAATGTAACTTCTGCCTACTCTGCCACCATCTTGGATCCCTCAAGCCCTCATTGAATGCTAATTACTTCCTTTTGGGCCCCATCTCTACGTAGTCACATCAGGGGTTAGAGCTTCAATATACAGATTTGGGAGGTCCCAATTCACCCATAGCAAAAAGAGAAGGGGATTTTTTTGTTGTTGTTGTTATGGAATATAAAAATATCTGGAACCTGTATGGGTCTTTTACACACAATATCCTACCTATGATCAAGAGATACTAGATATGTGATGAGGCAAGTTCATATGACCAATAATCAAGAGGGGAAAAAAAACAATAAAAAACAGACAGATGATTCACATAATAGAAATTAGCAGACAAAAACTTCAAAACAGTTATAATTGAGGACTTCTGGGTAGCTAAAGACAGTGACAGCTGCCTAACTACTTGCCTTTCAGTATTTGCTCCTCAAAACAAGATAGAATGTGTAAATCTACATAAAACCACGCCATTAGCATAACTTGAAGGCAGAGCATGCTCAAACTTTAAAATGACTGACTAAAAAGAGAAAAATCACCATACCCCAGTGCACAATCTTTCGTATTCTGGCTTGACCCCTGTACTGCCATGAAGCTTTGTAGTAGGCAAAGGCAGACTTAGAACAACTCCAGGAAAGAAAGAAAAAAAATAAACAAGCAAAAGGTTTAAGGTTCATTAAAAACCACCACCAAAGAGACTAAGTTCACCCTCCATATAAAAATATGATGAGAGTGTCCAAGGCAGTTCATAATTTGAATTACAGGGAAAAGACTTCAGAGTATGTGTCATTAAAAGGATCAAGAGTTATTTAAAAGGCATTATTCAAAACATATTGTTTAAGGAGATAAATAGAAAGACAAAAAAAGAAAGAAGAAACATCCTTTGTAACTGGGTGGTGAATGGAAAAAGAAGCAGAAGGTAGAAGATTTAGGGTCCTGCAAGATCAAAGAGAAACACAATGTTGGAGGACTTACAACTCTTCCTCCCACTACCAAAACAAATGAACAAAATAACCCCAAAAGCATATGGACCCTGCTATGTTGTTAAATGCATCCATTTAGTGAGGAATCATATTAATCACTATAGTACCATAAAATGAAAAGAAATAATAATAAATTCATACAGAGCCATTGAAAAAATGCCAGGAAAGACATTTTTACATGTATCAACTAAGTAACACCCCATAGCCTATGAGAAAATCCCTGAAACAGAAAAAAATTTGTAAGTCAACACTTCAATCAGAATCATATATATTCATCCAAGCATTTGAAGATATTAAAAAACTCATTGAATTAGAAATTCAAAAACTAAAAATAGAAAAGGACAAAAACTGGAAGAAATAAGAGTTGACTAAATCCAAGAAATAAATGGATTCAAAACACAAATATATCTGAGAAATTTAAAAAATTACGAGGTATCTGAGGGAAAATAGACTCAAAAAATTTTGAAAGGCAGAAAAATAGATAAGGTAATAAAGTAAAAATAAAGAAAAATGGTCAGAGAGAAAGTAATGGAAATGGAAGAAAGGCATGGAAGAACAGAACAATAAAAAAGAAAACTATGAACCAATATTCCTTTAATACTGATGCAAAATAAATATTAGCCAACAGACTACAATACCATACTAAAAATATACTATGACCAAGTAAGATTTATTATCAGAATGCAAAGTTTGTTCAATATTAGGTCATCCATTAATATCATATTTCAACAGTGCTAAAGAAAAAAGCGATCATCTCCAATGATATTTAAAAAGAATGAAAAAATTAAAAACTCAAACTCATTCACAATAAAGATAGTCAAAAATAGTAATTGAGGAATACTCTCCCGAAATGATTATACACACACACACACACACACATACACATATGTATATAGCAAGCTACCCTTTATGTAAGAAAGAAGGGTATGTGAAAAAATATACATACAGCTGCTAATTTGTGCACCAAAAGTATAACTGTAATATTTTAAAAAGTGGTTACCTATGGTGGGGGTTAGTGTGGAAAGGAGAAGAAAGCATGGAGAAACGAAAATAAAATGGTGAAGATAAGAAGAAAGGGGCACTTTTCTGAGTGAAGTTTTAGGTATAGCTCTGACTCTTGGAACCCATGGATTGCCAGTACGTTTACCATAACATGAAACCAACAGTCAAGTTTTCTTCAGGTTTGGACGTAGGAGGCCAGCAAAGATACAATACTCATTCCTTACATTTGTGTTTTCATATCACCTGTATTTCTTCATTTATAAAACAGCTCGTAGTGCTTTGTCTAGATTTTTAAACCTTAAAGTAACAAATACCCCATTTAGAATAATAGTTAAAAGCAAAATCAATTTTAAGCACCAATTGCAACATTTTATTTCTGATCTGTCAATTGAGAGTTCATAACCATTCACTTTGACACCTGCAGTGTGCCCCAGGCTCTCCCCTCCAACCCCAGCTCTGGATAATAAACCTAACTAATTCTTAGCAGGTTGATTTTGTACAGGGGTTAATTACCTCCTTAACACGTTGCTCTGTCTCTCTGAGCACTAACTGCTCTTAATTATCATCTTCATTTTATGATGAGATAACAGGAGAAGAACAAGGGGAAGACTGGGAACTCCTGTACTCTGTGGTTCATCTTTTGTGTGGGAATAGTGGAGTTACACACGCATTTCTGAGCCAGTTCAAGAACCTTCTCTTTTCATCCTCCATGGCTTACATTTTGCCATATTTGCTACAAGGACACGTGAGTACCATAAGCCATATGTCCTGATTAACCTGGAGTAACTCTATTTAAATTTTGTATATTTCAATTTGAGTTGCTAATGTTATTTATTCTGTTTTCTTGGTATAGGCAAAAGAATTCAAGCTGAATTTGAGTTCTGACTCTTGCTTACTCACTTCAGGCAGATTTCTCCTCTGAATCTTGTTTTTTCCATTTGTAAAGTTGAAACAATAATTGCCTACAATAAAACATAAGTTGCAGTGCCAGTTACTATTATAGTAATACATGATTTTAGTTTTCTCCCATTTAAAAAAATTAATCTTCCTTCTGCAGTAAGAACTCATCTCCTATCACTATTTAAAAAATAACACAGCCAGTCAGAGAAAGACAAATACCATATGATTTCACTCATATGTGGAATCTAATGAACAAACTGAACTAACAAGCAAAAGAGAGACAGACTCATAGATGGAGAGCAGATCACGACTAGTGGTGGTGGTGGGGTGATAGGGGATGGAGGGATTGAGCAAAAAGGAAAATGGACTCATGGCCATGGACAACAGTGTGGTGATTGCTGGAGGGAGGAGGGTATAAGGGGACTAAATGGTAATGGGAAAAATTACAATAAAGATTAAAGTTAAAAAAAAAATAGAACAGAGAGTTCCCATGGGAAAAAAATAACAGAACTGTGTTTTCTAAGGTCATTTATTTCAGTCAAGATTTGTGATCACAGGAACAGAACCTACTCTGAGTCAAGCAGAAAATTATCTAAGTAAAAGAAATTGGGAAGATCACAAAATCTCCACGGAAGCTTGAAAACCAGGCATGGAGGCCACATAACCTGTAAAAAATCCTTCAAACTAATGTTCCGTGAGCAACATCAACACTTAACCAAGGCCCACTGTGTTTTGCTGTGTCCTCCTTCCCTCCTGATTTTCTGTTGAGTACAGCAGGTTATGCTGTTACTGATTTTACTTTGTTGTGGTGTCCCCTTATGCTTCCAGTATCTTTCCACATAATCTGCAATCGGTTCTAAATAATTACCAATTTAAATACAACTTCTCAACCAGCAAACATTGATTGCTGCTTTCCTCAGCTGCAATGCTTCCCAAGTGATTACCTCCATAGGCTAATGTACAGTGCTTTTAATTCTAGCCTGTTATGTCAATTACAAATCATTCTGGGGTGTCTGGTAGCGCTGATTTGTTAGTTGTGCTATCACCTTATTGGGCTTTTATTTTGTTAATGACCCTGTTGCCACAATTCTCACATCATTTAATATAAATTAGCTGTGGCTTTGTGCCTTACTAGTGTATGTGTGTGTGTAATGTCTCTTACACACTGATTGATGCCTTTAGTGACTTGGAGGAAATTCCACTGTATTTGCCATTGGCCCTCACTTCCAGAAAAATAGACATGAGTGTTCCTATCTCCAATCTGGGCCAGTTTCCTCCTATTTTTGACTGATATTCCCTGATACAATTTAAATTTTTTCATTTTTACTGGAATGATTCTTGGTACCTTATTCTGTGCCCCCATTACCAGTCCCCTCCTTTCCTATGACTCTGACTTGGGTTATGGATGAAATGGAGCATTTCCACTACTGTTGTAGAACATCCCTGGACTCTGCCTGTCCCAGTTTTCATTATACCTAGCAAGAGAGATACATGCCAAGACATCTCTCACTCCATTGATAGTGCTGTTTTGAAGAAATTTGAAATGCATTACCTTTATCTTTCCTCATTTTCCTTTTGACAGTGTTTTCAAAGCATATGAAAGAAAAAGGGGGACCCAAAAGAAGAGAGGAAACTGAAAATTACTTGTACAATTTTTTAGGGTACATATTCTAAATCCCAAATAAACAAAGGATGCCTTAGATGCAAATTTGTGGACTTTAAATTGTTCCTGTTTGCTTTAAAAGTTTAAAAATCTGTTATATTTCAGTGTCAGACATAGTGTTAACAATCACATTTGATTGTATAATAATGTAACATATTGCAATATAATATAATAATTACATATAATATTACTGATAATATATAAACACACACACATAAAATTTACTTCTTACTACAACCCTATGGTGTAATGATATAGAAAACAAGAATGATCTGGTTTGAAGAAATTTGCTAATCTGAAAAATTATCCCTTAATTTGTATTTGATGTTTGTATCTGAATTTCCCCTACAGATTTTATTTTTTGAGATCCCCTAAAGAAAAGTAATGCTAGGCGACCTATTAGAATGGCAGTTCTACTTCTAGTAGCAGAAAATTAGGCTAGAATCCTCTAGAGACTTGCCAGCAAAATTAGTGACAGAGGGTATAAAAGCAGCAACTAATTCTTCTAGAAAATGAACAGAAGGGAAAGCACTAAACTTGTTAGCAGTTATGTCATCAGTCAAAACAGCAAAGATGTAGCAATGAAACTTTGAAGGCTTATTTCTCTTTAAGAATCCTAGTTTTTCTTCATATTTCAAGACCAGTAGTAAGATAAAGAATAATGTAGCAAATGAAATTTAACAGGGGTGAAAAAGCAGAGCTGCATGATTGTTCCATCATATAATTTTGCAAGAATGGACATGGCTCAAGAGTGACTTTGAGCATGCGCAGCACTGATTGCCCAGATGTCACAAGCAATTGTTATTGTGTTCAAATTATAATGAAAGTTTTGCAAGAACAGTCTCTCTGTGTAGGGTTAGCCTGAGTGGGTAGATTAAAGGAGTAATGTTCACCAAACCTAAGCATTCATCAGAGAACGTTGTCTGACTTCGGTTGGCCCAGCCTATACAGACCAGAGGCCAAGAGGTTGAATCATAGGTCATGGGGTATGTTCTGTTCATTGATCTCTATACATGGAGACTATATTATTGGGCATGCAGCCTAGCAGGTAGGGTGGGGTGAGCACTTCCTTTCTCCTTTAATTCAGTGTAAAGTTATGAGTCAACAGAAGTTTAGACTACTTTTCCCAAAGGTAAGGGGCTCAAAAACTATCTATGAGGAAGGTGATCCCACATATGGTAGACTTAATCCTAGACTATGGCTAAATGCTCAAATTTGTTTGTTTACATTTAATTTTGCTCCTGAGAAGAACTGACATGAATTTTACTCCTAACTTGCATTGATCTCTCATTTGTAAATTCTCACAGTCCCCTAACATTGTTACCACTTGGATTTTGTGAATAATCAGATCAAATTCACACCTGGAATAGTTAAAACATGTAGACATAAATATTTACATGTAGTCTTGTGAGGATATTTAAAAAAATGGGACTTCTGAGTCACCAAATCCCATGGCATTGATTTAACTTCCAACTAGATACAATCTCTGGTGTCTTGACAACAGCAGCAATATGAAATTCAAAATATAATTTTCCATAGTCACATTCATTGTTGAATTGATAAAAATTTTTATTTTTATTTTTTATTTAAAAAAGTTATTGAATTTGTTGGGGTGACAGTGGTTAATAAAATTATATAGGTTTCAGGTGTACAATTCTATAATATACCATCTGTATATTGTATTGTGTGTTCACCACCCCAAGTAAAGTCTCCTTCTGTCACCATTTATCCCGTCTTTACCCTCTTTTACCTGCCCCCACCTCCCTTTCCCTCTGGTAATCATGATATGTACTGTTGTCTGTGTCTATGGATTTGTTTATTTATTTCTGCTTAATTTCTTCACCTTTTTCACTCAAAATGTTCATTTTTAAAAACCCATATTGTTGTTGATTTTTCCTGAACACAATTAAGCAACTCTAAATATCAACATAGTAATTCAGGCTGAATGAGAAAGTCTCATGTGATAACTTTCAAAGAAAATAGTGGAAAAACCAGAAGTATTTCTGGGGAGGTGAACGAACAGTGATGCTAATATTTTGCTTTGCATTAGAATGCTCAGAAATGTTATTTCACTTCCCTCTTCTGTATTATCTAGTTTATGCAGGAAAAATCATGGACTAAATCCACAATTCTCCATGGTGTTACTCAGCTAGGGAAGTTTATTTCAGTTTGCTGAGTGGTGGCGACTGGGCTCTCGTATTGTCCTGCTGTTGGTTTGTAACTGCCCCATCTCCATTCTTATTTTATTTGATTATTTTAATAGAATTTGATTTCTTTTTGGGAGCCACTCTTCTCTGACTCTCAGCCTATGAAATTTAGGTGGCTGGTGCCTAGCTAAGCAGCACATTCAAACACAGTGATTCTTAACTCATCATACTCTTGGACTTACTGATAATGTGATTTTATAAATCCCATTTCTTAATAGTCAAAGAATTGTAGCCCTCTTGTTTTAGAGCAAAGTCCTTTGCTTTCTACACAGGCAATTTCCATTTTGTGTAGCCACAGTGCCACTAGGGTCATGGCATTTTTCATAGACAATGACAGTCTCATACTTTCCTACTGCTTTGATTTTCTGAGCTCTCTTCAGGATAAGACAGTATTGATTTTGAAGGTCAAAAGGCTAATGGTTGGAAAGGAATACCAAGAATTATGCAGTTAGGACAGGGTAAGTCATAAGTGAATAAAATATAGGAACAATTTTTGTTTTCCCTCACATAAGGCCAGAGAGTTTCCTAAGAGAAAGGAAAAAGCACACAGCAATGTTGTGAAATCGAGAGCAATAGCTCTTGTCACTTTGTACACCATAATCACTGAAGGAGAGAAAGAACATTGAGTGGCAGACAAATATCCTTCTCAAGTTTTTAACTCTTTCTTAAGAGAGGTAGTGCAGTGTAATAAGACCATAGACTCTGGGGTCAGATTGCCTAATTCCAAATCCCACCTTGGTCATTTAATAGCTGTGTGATCTCAAACAAGTTATTTAATTCCTCTGTGCCTTACTTTCCTCATCTGTAAAACAGAGACTAAAGCTATCACATAGGTTTTTTTTTTTTTAATCAAGAAATTAATGCATGCAAAAATGCAACAGTGCCAGCCATATGGATGCCATTTTTTATTCTTGTCAGGTAGCACTGGGCCATCTTGTTATACATTTGTCCTTTATACTCACAAATTTCAATATTGCAGTATTATTTCACAGCTCTTATATCTACGTCTCCAACTCATATGATCTCAGGACCTTTTCTCAACTACCATATTTCTGACAGTGGTGTCTCCAGTTTTCAGTCTAAACTCAAAACCTTTGGATCATCGTAAGCCTTCCTCCCAGTGTGATGGATCAAAGAGAGGTAACTTGACCAGATAGTAGACCAAGGCCAAAAGCCAGTAAACAGAGATATGTCTCATCAAAACTAAGAGTTGTGTGACTTTAAGATTGTCTCTGTGCTTCCCTTGTCAGTAAAATGGGTATAATTATTACTGTTGAGTCCATGCAGGGCTGATAATAGAGTCAGTTTCAAGCTACTTATAGAGTCCTGGTGTGGGCTACAAATGTCAATCTGGGTGAAAGGGTCCCTAAACTGTGAGGTCCCTAAGGTGAGGGTCACTTCTGCCCATTCACCACTGAATCTTCAGTCCTTACTATAGGATTGATACAGAAATATATATTTTTGAATAAATGAGTCAATGGTTTAAAGATAAAAGCAGCTTTAATTCTAAGGATGAGAACTGCCTCATTACCTCAAGGCTAGTCGCTCACAGGTATTCTGTCCAGTAAACCACCCTTCAGTGAACAAAAAATTAGGCCATAGCAGTTTCTGGGTCTCTAATATTGCTAATCCCAAGTTACTAAATTGTCCCAAGTGAAAACCACATTTTATATGCTTATAATAATTATTTCTTTTTAATTTTAGTCTGGCTAGTTTTATGAAGGCATATGCTTTTTATTTATTTCTTTTCACAGACATTAATTTTTTAAAAAGTTAGAAAATAATTGAAATTGCTTGCATAGGGTTCAGTAAAAAACCATGAAATCTTTTGGGGGACAACATATGAATGCTCTTATAATAGTTTTCTTAATGTAGTTACACTAAGAAAAATATATTGTCTTTATGTTTTACATTTTCTCTATTTTTAATTTGTTGGTACATTTAGAACAACTTTTGACAATGCTGACTATAAGGTTATATTTGTAAAACAAGATTAAGGTTTCAGTATCACCATATCATAAATTTACATTAGGTTGAGAAAAACCTTACAAATACTTATGACATTTAGTTTTACAGTAACTTGCTAGAAGGAAGATCTTGAATAATTTGTTAGTTAAGACATCATTAAAAACAGATTCAGTTTATTTATTAGGGAAATAGTCCCTACCACCTCTGAGTGAAAAACCTCATTTCCTGTTATAGTCATGGTGTTCAATCTCGAGCATATGAATCTGAGAAGTAGGCTGCTTACCACTTACTGGAATTAGAAACAATGGTGGTAACAAACTAAGCATTCAGTTGCGCGATCATTTATTTCACCATTATGTTTTAATGGGAGATATTTGTTAGTCTTGCTCAATTTCTGTAACTCTCAGGAGTAAATTAAAATCCAGTTCCATTCATGGCAGGAAGTGATGCAACTGAACAATAGACTTTCTTGACAAGTTACAGAGGGGCTGTAGGAGCTGCTGGGGTGTGCTCGCTACTTTTCCCTGATGAATTTTGACTTTAGCGAAGCTCGTAATATGAGAGAAGCCATCTCCTACTTAGTAACTTGTCATAAATTATTTTGGCCTTGGCCTAACAATTGTTTTGAGAAGATTTCTTAAAAAGCAAGCCATTTGGCTTATTAAATAGGTAACAAAAGTAGGTCCTTTTGTAAGTCTCAGAGCATCTCAAAGTCAGTTGCTTTTGTGGAATCCAGAGAAGGGCTCCATTTACTGTGAAGTTGTGCCTATGTCTCCTGCCACAAGCCAGACAAGAAACTGCAAATGCTTTCATGGGGTTCACCATGAATGGCGAACACCACAGATACAACTAAATTGAGTACCCCATTCATCCATTGAACAAATATTAAATGTAAACTCAGTGCTTTCATTCTCTGTAAAACATGGAAGAAAAGGCAGAGACCAGAAGTGATGTCATATAGACCCAGTTCGATTTGCTATTGGTTGTATAAATAAAATCCAGTGTATGCATTACATAAAGAAATATTTATTCATTTATCTCACACATATTAAACTCTTACCATAAGGTCATGGGAAGAGGAATGAGACTCAATCCCTACCCTCTAGGTTATATAGCTATAACTTAGTGTATAGAAATCATGTAAAAACAAATAGCGTTAGTCCATAAAACTGAAGCACTAGATCACTAACTCCCTACTTCACCCCTTCTGTTTACATATGGCCCAAGTAGTAAAAGCTGCTGCAGATCTGAGCAGTGCTTCCAATTATGATTTTATTGGGGCTCTTCGAGTTCAGTACTATTTACCAGGTCTCCCTCCACAGTGTGCCTGTCCTGCTGCTGTCCACCAGGGTCCTACTCAAGAAGAGCTCTACTGCCTTTTTCAAAAGCAGTCTTCAGTCTCTGTAAAGCTCAATCCATCCAGTTAGTCTCTCTGGCAGAAATCCTAGCCATGGCCTTGGCCTCTGGCTTTGGCTGCATGCCTATTCATAGGCTCCCTGACTCCTTTGTACTCAGCCACAGCTTATAAGACACATCATCTTGCTTCTTGCTTCCTTTCTGGACCTGACTGGCCCTGGCAAAGAGCCTGTGTTAGGTTCTGTATTCATTATATTGTAGTCTCCAGCATGTCTGCTCAGCTCCTTCAGCTGTCCTGATGTACCAGTTGATACGGTGGGAAGGAATGGTGTGGTTGGCCGGGCCTCAGATAAGAAAGAGGTTGACCTCCCCTTTGCTGTTTACTAAATCTGTGAAATTTTGGACAAAATGGTTAACCCTCCCAGCCTCTAAAACCTCCACTTTATAGGGGATAGTAGTTTTTAACTTCATCTGATTGTTATGAGGATTAAATAAGTTAATGTAGTAAAATGCTCAGCACATAATTATGCTAAATACACAAGCTAGCATTCACTTCCCTTCTAGACTCTCACTTTAACTAGCCAGTCTCCACACTTGAGCACCTGAACAATTTACCAGCTCAGCTCCTGTATACTCATTTACCACATTTGTCAGCCAGCTTCCTTTGGCCCTCCATGGAGAGCCCCAGGTCCCTTGCCTACTGCCGGTCAGGGAAGAAGGTATGTAATTTTCATTACCAAAGTAGTGTCCAGGAAATAAAGTGGTTCCCCCAAACAAGCTCAGGTGTCACTTTCTGGTAGTTCAAATGAAGGGATGATGAGTATAGAGATAAAAGGCTTAGATTAGGCCAAGTTTTTTAACTCCTCGAGAGCCTCTGAAAACACTGGCTTTATTTCCTTTGGATCCCCATGGGTTGCTCACAGCAGGGAGCAAGCATGACATTGTGTTTGAAGCCTGCCAGGCATACTAGGGCCAGGTTGCCTGGATTCAAATCCTTATTCTGCCACTTAATAGCTGACGACTTTGAGTGAGCTATTAAACTTCATATCTCAGTTTCCTCATCTATAATACAAGGTTAGTATCTACCTTATAGAGTTGTTCTGAGAGTCAATGTGTTTAGATCTGTGGGCTGCTTAGAACAGTGATCTGGGACATAGAAACACAACATAAGTGTTTTTCAAACAGGACATATTTTAAAACAGTACTGAAATCCTGAACTCCAAAATTTGAGGAGCTCATGAATGCACTAGCTCATTCCTTTCGGCTCACTCTGCCCTGGAAAGCTCTCTACTGGAGTCACCTGCAAAAATTCTGCGGGTTCCTGCTCTTGCAATGTCTATTTAAAAAATGCACTGATTCAGGAATATAGACTCAGTACATGCTTCCATAAGTACATGAAGGATATGGAATTTATCAGGTTAAACTAAATGATCTTCCTTGAGTCAGTTTTACCCAAGACACCTACCTCACCAAAGAAAGAATGCTAGCTCTTTGTACATACATTTTAATTAAAATCTTCAAAATAAAGATGCTACTTATCCCTGGGGCAAACTGCATAGACCTGCAATTGTTTTCCTTGTCTCCCTCTGAAGAGTGCGCTTCATCAGTAATCACTGTTCCTCCAGGACCTCTGCTCAGGTCCTTCTGCCATGCTGCTTTCATCGATCTTTGCAGCAGGTGAGCATTCTCCTGTTTAGTTCACCTTCTCTTCTAAGTTCCTTTTACTTACTACAATGATGGAGCATTCATCACGTGCCAGGCACTAAGCCAGGTGCTGGGCTACACCAACGAACAAAATGCAGATGGACTCGGTTGTCCTGGAGTTTCCAATTTTAAGAATAGGGACTGTGTTTTCTTTGTTTTGTAACTTCCTATAAACACGTGGTGAAATGGTTTTTACTTAAATGAATATTTGATAAACTTGTTAGACTCAAAGATCGGTTAACAGGGAATCAGAACAGGACTTCTGGTAACTAGACTGTGTCCTCTTGGTTAAGTGACTACATGTGGTGGGTTTCTGATTCCTTACCTGTGTGATGCTAGGGTGGGCCTATGGGGCTATGTAGTCTTCAAAGGTCCCTGCCACCTCTCAAAGTCACTAAATAGTGCTTGTGAAATTTGAAGACAAATGCAGGTAAGTACGCTGGTATTGGCTGTCTTTTAAGGAAGGAGTAGGACTTTGAAAATAAGATAAACCACCATAGCAGCGTTGAAAGAAACATGAATGTCCCTAGGATCAGTTTTATTGGTTACTTTTGAGTTATTATAATTTCAGTGTTCAGATTTTTGTTCCAAAATCAGAAATATAATAATGAGGGAAAAGTTAAAAGAACAGCAGATAAAGGATGGAAGTAACATTGTGTTTTTTAAAGCTGCTGATGTGAAATTTTAGTTTCTCCATGAATATTTGGTGACAAAGCCTCTTTTCTTTTTGAATGAGGTAAATATGCCACTCATCCAAAAATGACTACACAGGGGGTGAAATTATCCACAAAACTGAGCTCAGTATGAGTCTGAAGTAATGACTTCTGTGGGCAATTAGGCTTATGAATCCAGGTTCTCTGCAAATTGTACATATTTGTATTTACAGTTCAGTTTGTATGTATTAAATAGCTGATGATAGAGAGAAAAAAGAATATGTCGTACAATCCATGTTTCTATGGCTAAAAGAAAACACTGAATCCTACCACTGTAAATTTTATTGAGTGTAAAAATGTCTAGGAAGGTATATTACAGGTCTGAAACATCCCTATATCAATAAAGTTGGGATATGCCCATATAGACCTAAGAACCTGAAAGATGATTCATTATAAAAAATCTATCTTACAGAAGCCTAGAGAAAAATAAGTGAGCCTCCCAAGATCACTTCATGAATTAACAGCAGAGCTGGAATTCTAGCCCTCTTTTTTGCTCATCTATCCCAGAGATTTTGTACTCTGTGTGGGAAGCAAATGGGCAGTGGCCATATCTGTAACCATCTTTTAAAAAATAGTTAGAAAGCTCAGAGCATCCATACTTTATGAATCTTTGTTTTAGCAATTTCTTAGTCAAGATGTTCATTATTAAGCTAAGCCTTTCATTTCATCTTATAAATCTAAACATTTATTTTATTCTTAAGAGTCCCCCATTTCTATGTTCTTTACTCTTGTTTCTATATCTTGTGTAAATGTACCTTCAGTCACTTTCTTATAATCTCACTGGACTTGGTCCAAATGTTGTTGCAGCCTGGCAAGCTCTCTAGCATCTTCATTCAGGATTCTTAGAAATCTTTTGCTTTCAATCTTGAAAGCTGGCACATGTGCATTCATATTGGGTATTTCTTATTCCAATTATTTTTGAGCTGTTATCAAAGATTTAATATTGATTGAAAAGTTTATCTCTTTCATCTGACATTTTGAAGACAAATTTCTTTGTCTTGGATCACTCTATGGATCCACACTATTAAGTCCTGGATGGAAAGAATGTTAGATATTACCTGACAGATTTGTTTGCTAGTTGTAGTCCTTTTGAGTGCATAAGGGGGTGGGGAGATAAACATATAAAATGACTGAAGGAGAAAGTAATTAAATTTTTGATGCTTCTTAGGCAGAGAAAGTTGTTACACTAAGCTGGTGCAGGTGGTTAAGTATCAGATTCTCTCATTCTAAGATGATAAAACACTTTCTTCCAAAACATTGAAAAGAGAGAATCATACCTCTTTACCTCAGCTTCTGCAGGGAAATAAAGCGATTTCTTACATCTGTGTGAACCTTTAGACTTAAATGTCTCAGCTCTCAATATCGGCTAATTGCTCCAAAGGAAAGTCAATCTCTGATATTCTGAGTTAATAACATGTTTCCAGAAGTCCATGTGAAAACCTGATGGGGAGGACTGCTGCTTCTGGCTATGTCAGACTAGCTTATATCAGACCAACCCTCCCAGTGAATGAAATCATGGGAGCTGGATAAAGAAAATGTTTGAAGGTGTCCAAGAGCTTCCAAGAACTTTCTCTTTGGCTTCAGGGGCTATGATGCTGAAGAAAAGGGAAGCACAGAGAGAGCCTGACATTTGGCTGAACATTTTTCCTGAGCCATTTGCTGATTTATAAGCAGTGGCTGAAATGAAGGCAAGCTAAGCAGAACTTTTGGCAGGCTCACAAGGCTGATGAGACAAAAATTCGTGTTTAAAAACCCACCCAAGAGGAGGGCTGATAAAAACTCTAGACTTTTGATGGGCTGCAAGAGGGCTTAAACTTTAGGGCAAATAAAAAATACATCTGCCCTCAAAAAAAAAAAAAAAAAAGCAAAACAAAAAACAAAACTGAAATAGAGATTCGAGTCATCTCCACCCCCAGTGAGAGTAAAATGGTCTGCCTCTGACCTAACAGCCTGACTGAAGGTGAAGTATATTCTCTCTAGGAGGAAGGTGACATCATCCAGGGCCTCAGATTATCTCTAGAATCTTCTAAAAACAATGTTTGGAATTTAATTTAAAATTTGCCACAAAAATATAAAATTAAGTTTTTGCGAGTATAATTTAGGCTAAGATTTCTTAGCTATGATATCAAACACACATTCCATCAAAGAACAAATTGATATGTTGGACTTTTTAAAAATTGAGACCTCCTGCTCTTTGAAAGAAACTTTTAAGAGGATGAAAAGAGAAGCTATAGAATGAGGGAAAATATTTGTAAATCACATTTTTTGATAAAGGACTTGTAACTAGAATATGTAAATAGTTCTCAAATATGTAAATAGTTCTCAAAACTCATTAATAAGAAACTGTTCAATTAAAAATGGGCAAAAGATTTTAAAGGAGACTTCACCAAAGACAATATACAAATGACAACTAAGTACATGAAAAATGTTCAACACCATTACAAAAATGTAAATTAAAATCACAATGAAATACCACACATTCTAGCTATAATGAAAAAAAGGACAAAAGCAAATACTTGTAAAGACACAAAGCTACTGGTACTCTCATATATTGCTGGTGGGAATGAAAAACGATGAAGTCACCCAGGGAAATAAAGTGTGTGCAATTTCTTGTAAAATTGTACATACACTTAAAATAAGACCTTGCATTTACTTTCCCCAGTCAAATGAAAATTTATGTTTACACAAAAACCTGTATATAAATGTTTACAGTAGCATTATCCAAAGCCACTTTATCACTTAAAGATATAAACAACCCCAATATTCTTCAACTGTGGAATGGATAAACAAACTACATTACAATGCAACACCATTCAGAAACAGAAAAGAACAATCTACTGATATATAGAACATGGATGACTCTCAAATGCTCTATGCTAAGTTAAAGAAGTCTGTTTCACAAAAGCTACACACTACGTGATTCTATTTATAAGACATTCTGGAAAAGGCAAAATTGTAGGGACAGAAAACAGATTAGTTGGAATAAAGAAAGAGGTTGACCAAGGAGAGACAGGGAAATTTGGAGGGATGAATGGAACAGAGCTGAATATAAACATGAATAGTTACATGATCATATGTGTTTGTCAAAACTCTAAGAACTGGACTTCCACTTTTGGGAGCATGAAGTAGAGATACCTTTCATTAAAAGCAATGACAAACTCTGGACTTTATACATAAAACAACCATAAGAAAGCTCTGTTTTTATACTAAATCACTTTTTATTGTTGTTCTATTACAGTTGTCCTAATCTTTCCCCATTTGCCCTCCTCTGCCCATCCCACCCTCCTCACACCCACAATCAATTCCCACCCTGTTATTCATGTCTGTGGGTCATTAATACATGTTCTTTGTCTAGTCCCTTCCCCTTATTTCCACCACTATGCACTCCTCCCCTCTGGTCACTTTCAGTCTGTCCCATGTTTCCATGCCTGTGGTTCTATTTTGTTTGTGAGTTTATTTTGTTCATTAGATTCCTCTTATAGGTGAGATCATATGGTATTTGTCTTTCACTGACTGGCTTATTTCACTTAGCATAATACTCTCCAGTTCCATCCATGCTGTTGCAAAAGGTAGAAGTTCCTTCTTTCTGTCTGCTGCATAGTATTCCATTGAGTAAATGTACCACAGGTTTTTGATCCACTCGCTTACTGATGGCACTTAGGCTGTTTCCAACATTTGGCTATTATAAATAGCACTACTATGAATATAGGGGTGAATAATTTCTTTTAAATTAGTGACCTGGGATTCTTAGGATATATTCCTAGCAGCAGAATTGCTGGGTCAAAGGGCAGTTCCATTTTTAGTTTTTAAAGGAAATTCCACACTGTTTCCCACAGTGGCTGCACCAGTCTGCATTCCCACCAACAGTCCATATCCCTTTTCTCCATATTCTCGCCTGCACTTGTTGTTTGTTAATTTATTAATGATGGCCATTCTGACAGGTGTGAGGTTATAACTCATTGTGGTTTTAACTTGCATCTCTCTTGACTGTGTGGGAGAACATACTTGCCAATGATACATTGGATGAGGGTTTGATCTCTAAAACATACAACTCAACACCAGAAAGATAAATGATCCAGTTAAAAAATGGGCCAAAGATCTAAATAGATACTTCTCTAAGGAGGACATACAAATGGCCCATAGACATATGAAAAGATGCTCAACATCACTAGTCATAAGAAGACTCTGAAAGGTGAAGCAAAGGAGACAGACCAGCTTGGTACCTCAGTTCCCAAGGGACAACACCAGTAGATTGTGATAATTTATGTATATATAATGTAATACCTAGAGCAACCATTCAAAAAACTATACTTAGTTATATAATCAAAAATACTGTAGATAATTCAAAATGGAATTGTAAAGAATGCTCAGGTTAACCCACAGGGAGACAGAAAAAAGAGAAACAAAAAAGAATGAATAAACAGAAAACAAAAAATAAAATGGCAAACTTAATTCCTAATGTATTAATAATTACATTAAGTATAAATAACCTAGATAAAGCCACTAAAAGACAGAGGTTATCAGAGTAGATCGAAAAACATAACTTATTATATGCTGTCTAGAAGAAACACACTTCAAATACAGCAATATAGTCAAGTTGAAAGTAAAAGGATAAAAGATATATCACGCAAACATTCATGAAGAAAGCAGAAATAGCCCTGACCAGTGTGGCTCAGTTGGTTGGGCATCATCCCAAAAGCCAAGGATCACTGGTTCAATTCCCGGTCAGGGCAAATGTCTGGGTTGTGGGTTTGGTTCCTGGTTGGGGCATGTATGAGAGGCAACCAATAGATGTTTTTTCACATTCATGTTTCTCTCCCTCTCTTTCTCCCTACCTTCTACTCTCTCTAAAATAAATAAATAAATAAATAAATAAATAAACAAACAAACAAATAAATAAAATTTTAAAAAAGAAAGTAGAAATAACTATGTAAATATCAGATAATATAGACTTCAGAGCAAAAAACATTAACAGAGACATAGAGGGACATTATATAATGATAAAAGGATCAATCCACCAAGAAGATATAGCAGTCCTAAATAGTATGAAGAGATATTTCACCAAAGAAGACACTGAGATGATAAATAAACACATAAAAGTTTTTCAATATTATTAGCCATTAGGGATACAAATTATAATCACAATGAGACATCATTACACACCTATTAGAATAGCTAAAACAAAAAAATATTGACAACACATAAATATTAATAAGGATACAGAGAAACTGATCATTCATTCATACATTGCCAGTGTGAACATTGAATGGTATACAATCACTTTGGAAAACAGCTTGGCAGAGAAAGAATGAAGCAAAATGAATAAATGAAAAGAAAATGACTGTAAATTTTCAAATATTGGTGAAAGATTTGAAGCAACAGATTCAGCAAGTGCTATAAAAAACAGAACAAAACAAACAAAAACAATAACAGGATAAATACAAAACAAAGCACTCCTAGACACATCACTGTAAGATTGTTGAAAACCAAAAACAAAAAGAAAATTTAAAAAGCTGCCGGAAGCCCTGGCTGGTGTGGCTTAGTGGATTGAATGCTGGCCTGTGAACCAAAGTGTCTCTGGTTTGATCCCCAGTCAGGGCGCATGCCTGAGCTGCAGGCCAGGTCCCCAGTTGGAGGTGCATGAGAAGCAACCACACATTAATGTTTCTCTCCCTCTCTTTCTCTGTCCCTTTCCCTCTCTATAAAAATAAATAAATAAAATCTTAAAAAAAAAAAAAAAAAAAAGCTGCCAGGGATAAAAGAAAGAATGAAAAGGGCAACCTGACTTTACAATAGAAATGATGGAAATTAAGACAATGGAATAATAGCATCAGATATCATCAAATAGTAGATGCAAGAAAGCCATGCAAAGGTCACCAGAAGAAAGCTGAAGTTTTTTTGTATTATAATGTGGATGTGCTGGTAGATGAGGAGCTTTAAGACAATTTTGCAGAAATGCCTTTCATTTGTTAATAATCATATAATTCTGAAATAATTAAAAAAGAAAGTTGAAGTAATTATATTATCAGAAAAATATATTTTAATATAGAACTATTACTAAAAATAAGGGAGACATTTTATATATAAGGTAAGTATTTCAGAGAGATTTAACAAATATAAATGTATATATACCTAATAATAGAGGCTCATAATACATGAAGCATATATTCTGAAATAAAAAATAAACAAATAATTATAGTTGAAGATTTCAATGTCTCACATACAATTATTCATTTATAAGCACTCTATTATAGCTTTGAAATTTTTAAAGCAAAAATTAATAGAAGTAAAAAGAGAAATAGGCCAAGCCACAATCACAAAGGGAATTTTTATCACATGTCTCTCAGCAGATTGAAGAAGCATACAGAAGTTAGCAACAATATAGACAATTTAACAACATGATTTACAGAATAGAACTTACTGATGTATTTAGGAAACTCTACCCCAAAACTTCAGAATATAAATTATGTTCCAATGCTTTTGAATTATTTATAAGCTGAGCTACACTGGACCATAAAGCATATCTCTACAAATTCAAAGGACATAATAGTGAGCATATTCTCTGACCACAGTGAAATTAGGCTAAAAAATAGAAAATCACCAAATCCTCAGAAACTTAAAGTATATTTACATACAATCCATTGGTTAAAGAAATCACAATATAAATTTAAAAATATTTTGCATGGAAGTATAATAAAATAAAATATCAAATATTGTGGAATGCAGGTAAAACTTATGTTTAAAGGAAATTTATAACATCTAGTGCATACAGGGGTGGGCAAGAGTAGGTTTACAGCTGTAAGTCTGTGAAAATGTATTCTTCTATTATTTCTTAATTATTATACTATTTGTATTATTTGTCTTATTGTTGTTATTTCGTATCTTATGATTTATGCTTTAGGTAATGATGGCTGGTAATTGTGTATTTCAAAGAAAGCTGAAAATCAATGATCTACATATTTACTTCAACAGATACAGAAAAAGAAAGCACTAAATAGAACCTCAAAAAGTAGAAAGAAGGAATAATATATAAAAGTGAATAAAATGTAATACAACAAATGCAATACTGAGAATAAGGAAATGGAAAAATTGGTCCTTTAAAAGTGAATGATAAATCCCTGACAAGAATGATGAGAGAGAGAAAAGGATAGGTAGGTAATTTTAATACCATTTGTAGAAATGTGACATCACTACAGAGCCTTCATTTGTTACAAACACATAAGACAGGATTAACAACTTTTTGCCATGAATTTAAAAATCAAATAAAATGGGCAAACAGAAAATTACAAGTTTTCAAAAAATGATGTATGAAAAATAGAATATATAAATGTAATTTATTTAAATAATGGAATTTCTATTTAAAACCATTCCACAGGAAAACTTCAGGCCCAGACGTCTCCACTAGTGAATTATTCTAAACATTAAAGGATGAAATAATACTAATCATACACAAACACTTTCAGAGAAAAGAATACAATATTCAGCTTATTTTGAAGCCAGCATAATTTTGAGAGCAAAATCCTGTAAGAATATTACAAAAAAAATTACAGTCCATCTTTTCCATAAACATAGATACAAAATAATCCTAAACAAAATGTTAGCAAAATAAATCCAGTGATATTTAAAAGGAGCCACCCAGCGTGGCTAAGAATGTAAGTTTGGTTTAGTTCTACAAGAATTAACCAGGATAATTCACTGAATTAAGAGAACAAAGGGGAAAAATCATATCTCAATACATGAGTTAAAAACATTTAATGAAATACAGTATCCATTTATAATAAAAACTCTTAGCAAAATAGGAGTAGAAGTGGGCTTCCTTGATCAAACAAAGTCTATCAAAAAAGCCTACTGCTAACATTGTACTGAATGGTGAAAGTGTAAAAGCATTCACCTGAGGTTGGGAATAAGACAAGGGCATCTGCTACCAATAGTTTGATTCAGCATTGTCTTGGATGTCCTAAGCTGGGCAACAAGTGAAGAATAATAAGTAAAAGTTGTCAGGATTGAAAAAGAAACTATCACTGTTCAGAGATAATATGATTATATTGCTGAAAATTCAAAAGAATCTATAGATACACTAATAGAGTTAAGTGAATATAGCAGTTTCTTGATATTAGAGCAGTATACAAAAAAACAAACAAACTGTATTTCTCTATATAAGCAGCAAACAACTAGAAAATACAATTTAAAATATTATTTGAAATAGCCCCAAATTTAAATACCTAAATATAATTTTAAGGACAGATATACCAGACCATTACACACATGTGCATGCACACACATATTGTTTAAAGAAAATAAATATGATGTAAGTAAATAAAAGGACACATCACATTCAAGCCATAATATTATAAAAACGTAAATATTTTCCATCTTATTTACAGATTTGATGCAATCCCAACAAAAATCTATTTGTGTGTGTGTGATTTGGGGGGTGGTGGTGGGGTTGACAAGCATATTATAACATATAAAATAAAAAGATACAATAGAACTTAATCTTGAAAAGGGTCAAAATTGGAGGATTTATGTCAGGATGGTAATTAGGACACTATAATGTCAGTGCAGGGATAGACAAAAAGGCAAGTGAAACGAAATACGGTTCAGAGTCAACCCCACATAGAAGAACACCTGATTTATTACAGAGCTGCCAATGTAAAGTAGGAGAGGGAAATACTCTTTCAATAAATACTGGTAAGTCGATGGATAACACTAAAAAAAATGAGGCTTTACTTCTACCTTAGACTTTACAAATAATAAACTCAAGATGGGTTTTAGTTTAAAAGAGAAAGGTAAAATAAAATTTTAAGATGATAATATAGAAAAACATTTTTATGATTTTGAGAGAGGCAAAGACTTCTTAAACAGGACAGAAAGAGTTCCATTATTAAAAAATGATTGATAACTTTGACCACATTAACATGAACTTCTATTCATCAAAGTAGATCATTAAGAGAATGAAATGAGCTCACAGAGTGGGAGAATATAAATACAAAGAAAGACTTGTAAGAGGATATATAAAGAGATTGTATATTTCAAAAAAAAAAAAAAAAAAAAAACCTAACAGGCAAAACAATTGGAAAAGGGTCAAACTCCATTGCATATATACCCCCCCCAATTGGTTAATTTTTAAAAAGATTCATAATATGGCAAGTTAGCAAGGTTATAGAACACCTGAAACTTTCATGTTCTCCAGGTACAATCACTTTGGGAAACTGTTTTGCAGCATATCCTAAAGCTAAACTATTGCACCTCTTGACTCAGAAATTTAACTCCTAGATATAAGTCTAACGGAAATGCATAAATATGTATACTGAAGCATATGCAAGAAGTTAACAGCAGCATTATTCATAATAGCCCAAACTTGCCAATAACCTAAATGTCTATACATATATATTATATATATAAATACATTGTGGTATATTTATATAACGAATTACTCTATAACAATAAAAAAGAACAAATAACTGCAATGTGTAACAACATTGATTGACTGTACAAACATAATCTTAAGGGAAAAAGACAAAAGAGTAAGTATAATTCCATTTCTATAAAATTCAAAAACAGTTAAGACTAATCTTTCAGGTTTAGAAGCCTGAAGAGTGATTACTTTTGGGGTGTGAAAGGGTTGGTGTCTGGAAGAGATCACAAGGGTTGTCTCTGTTGAGCAGGAAGGTTTTGTTTCTTGATTTTGTGGTCATTACCAGGTGTGTTCATATTATAGAAGTTAATCAAACCAAATATTTATGATTTTATATGTTTATATACATGTGTATTAATTCCATAAAATTTTGTTTGAATAAAACTAATGGTGAGACTTAGGTAGGGGCACGTCCCTGTGATCCGTTTAGGATCACAGAACAGTGAGGATACTTTCATTTTAAAATGGAATTTAAAAATGCAAAATGATAAATAGCATCATCTAGACAGAATTAATTCAAGTGAACGCTATATATAGTAGTTTTCACTTTCTCTTATAGGAAAGGCAGATTGTAAATTAATAGTACATTTTAGAGAAATACTTTTAACATTTGTAATGATTACATTTTCTTTGTTCTTTATTATGTCTCTTAAATGTGTATTTAAGGAAGTAGCAGCTATTTTCTTTGGGAACATTATGTTCTTAAAAACAGAATGTCTTGTTCAATCACATCTGTCCTATTACTGAAGAGGGTCCAACAGATAAAAATTTACAGTGTCTAATGGAGATAAAGGTGTTTGCTTTGTTACAAAACAAAAAGTATGTATTGTCAGGTTTTAGAAGTAAGCTTTAAATGCCCTAAAATTAGTAGGAATTTTCTATAACTAGTTAAAAATAGATAATAAGAACTGGATACAAGGATATAGATGAGGTTAGTGAAAGAAGGTCTTAAATAAACATAACAGTCAGTAGGAATTCGGAAGAGATGCTTTACTTTATTATTTTCTAAAAAATTAAAAGAATACATTTTATTATAGGAAATTTAGAAAGTACATGTTGGGATAAAAAACAAAAGAAAAAAATCACCAATAATGATCCTACTAACCCAGAGATTAAAAAAAAAGCAACAGCTATCAGTTTGGGCCTATTTTTGCAATGTATTTTCTGGGTCTGTATTTAAGTAGCCTTTACTGTATTATAACAAGTTTTCCATCCTTATCAGTATGTCTGGTATGTCTGGAACATGTTCCCATGTTGTTATATATTGTGCTATACATATTTACTTTCAGTCTACTGATCTGAATCTCCTTAACGAGATCCAGGCAGGGGCATGTTTAAAATGTTTCACAGCTGATCTCAATGCAGAGCCACTGTTGAAACTATTCTATGACAAACTTTTTCTTTTAATAGATTAATAGGATTCTATTATATGATGTACCATGACTTATTTCATAGTTCCCAATATTATTAGTCATTTATGTTCCCTTTGGAAAGTTATTAGAAATAGTCCTGTAGTGAATATCTGTGTATACATCTTTGATTATTTCCTTAGATTAAATTCATAGAGGTAAAATTGCTGTTTTAATTTAACTGAAGGCTTTTGATTGCCAAATCGTCCTCTAAAATGCTTTGTCAAAGTATTCTAGCACAGACTAGTACTAGAGTTCCTGTTTCCTTGCGCCATCACCAAGTAATTATAAATGGTATTATAATTTTAAAATATTTTGGCCAATTTTATTATTTTTATGTAAGCATTTTTGATTATCAGTTAGGTTGAACAATTTTTTTATCAGTGAATTGCTTTTTTAATTTAGTCTTTATTATATTTTTTCCATTACCATTTAGTCCCCTCAGCTATCACCACACTGTTGCTTTTATATCAGATAAATTGCTCTTATATAAAATAAATCAAGGAAAAGCCTAAAATTTTAGACTGAAAATGAAAATGACTTGGTAGTCAAAGTTCCAAATCAGGAACCAAAGCAAAATTTGAAGTTTTTATTGTAAAATCTAGAGTTATCTTAAAAGTTTGCTTTGAATTAAAGTTAATAGGCAATGAAAATTAGAACACTGAAGGAAAAATGGGTTGGCTTTAATATCTTCCTAGTATACTTAATTTTGAATCAATGTCTAGAAATGCACTTTGTGAATTATCCATTAAAAAAGAAACCTTAATACCCAAATGCATATCTGAACCATCATTTAATCTAATTTCCCAACTAAACATTTATTGAACACTATATCAGCTGAACTTCCAATACAAAACAGATAGTACACACTTATTAACAAAAGTTGAGGAGGGTTTATTTATAAAGGACTAATCGCAAAGGTACAGGTATGGTGAAAGGGAACAATAAAGGGAGAGCACAGGAATCAGGGCGAGCATGAGCAGGGCTGCCTCATCCCCGGGTGCAGAATTAGTTGTATAGGGTAAGCCACCCTGAGCGTTCTGTTATATTTGGTAAAAGAACCCTGCCAGTTCACAGCAATGCCATGGAGTAGATGCTGGGGAATAAGTTCCCTGACAACGGCCTGTTAGGGCCTCACCTACACTCTCCAACCTCATCTTCGACCATTCTCTCTTCACGTCTCTTCTCCTGCTGTAATCCCTGCAGTCAGATTTCTGTCCAAATGTTACCGCCTCAGAGAGGCCTTTCTTGATATGCAAAGTAGCCAGAACAGACCTGTCCTCCTTCCCTCAACTCCTTATCCTGCTTTATTTTACCTTAAAATTCTTATTGCCACCTGAAACAGCACCTTTGGTTGCATATTTATCCACAGATTGTCTCATGTCATGAGGGCATCGACTTGTGTCTATGCCACGAGCATCTCTATCCTCGGTGCCTAGAGCAGTGTCTGGTTCATAGTACGTGCTCAAATGACATTTTTCATCTTTGAGAGAATGCTTAGTAAACTCTCATCTACCACAGAAACATGAAATATCATCATTATAATACTGTATAAATGCACACATAGTTTTGGATTATCCCATTTTCACCCATGTGCTTTTAGATAAC
Source organism: Furipterus horrens (assembly GCF_987537825.1). Classification (NCBI taxonomy): domain Eukaryota; kingdom Metazoa; phylum Chordata; class Mammalia; order Chiroptera; family Furipteridae; genus Furipterus; species Furipterus horrens. The sequence goes on from NW_028327175.1 coordinate 75,474,419, forward strand.
TCATTTTATATCTAATTATATTTCCTATAGATTCTTCCTCTGATAGGTATCTCTAACCAGTCCAGTTCCCTCCACCTTTACTGAAGACTGAACTACCACCTCCCAACTGAACAAAACAATAACCAACTTGTCTCACTGATCTATTCTTGCCTTTTTCAATCTTTCCGCCCAGAGCTGCCAGAGCAGGCATTTTTATGCTTAAAAAGCTTCAAAGCCTTCCTTTTGCTCTCATGAAAGAATCTGTAGCCTATCCTATCATTCACCTGCCCTTTTCTTGTACTTACACATCTCTGGTGGCCACTCTGGATTTTCCTGTTTCTTGAGTATCCTGAACTCTTTCCTGCCCGAGGACATCCACACGTCTCCACTACCTAGACCCCTCATTCCCCACTTTTTCCCATTTAACTTCTACCCACTCTTCACATCTCAGCCTAAAGTTTCCTTCAGGAGTGGCTTCCATGACTCTCTGGTCTTGACTGGGACCCTTTTTCATAAGCTCTTAGAGCACTTTGTAATTTTACTTCTTAAGGTTTTTATAACTGTCATATCTTTATTCTTGTGATCATTTGTGAAGTCTGTATTCCCCACTAGACTAAACTCTATGCCTATGTTCTTCCTGCTGTTTCCAACAGCTAAAATAGTGTCTGGACTATACTGACTTAATTTTAGTGTTTCTCTTTTTGAATAAGTAGTATGATTTATGTCTTCAATATTCTTACTTTTAACACATCAAAATGTACTTTATATTAGAAAATGGCATTTAAAACTCAAGCCTGTGTATGAACTACTTCTGTTTCCTAGCACAGCAACTCTTATTAATAGATCTAGCATAAACATTTTTGAAGAATTCATGAATGTTCTACAATGGGAGGCTTATTCTTCATGTTTAGTTAGATTCTTGGCTCCTCAGAGTAAGGTGTGAAGGCACATGGCCAAGGTCTCCACACAAAGTGAAATTATGATGAATGAAACAAAATTACTTTTCTGATAACTTTCTTTTGTCACCCTTATGTCAAATTGTGGTATCAAACAATTTTCCTGGTTAAAATGGGATTCTTAACATTTTAGTATTGAGATAGAGTCCCAGGGCTGCTGTTAACTCACATAACCCACTGGTGGCTTAGAAAAGGGCCCCCCTTCCTCAGGATACTTTACTTCCCTCTGCTTGCAGTTGTAATATACTACTGATTTTGTTGTAATTTTATTGCCAAAATTATTCTAATCTTTGCACAATTCTGTAACATCCACAGTGTGAATGGCGCCTCTGGGTGGTGCCATTGTACCTGCCCAGATGTCCATGGTAGCCTTGGAGGGTGTACAAGATAATGGACCAGGACACTGAAAACATGTCATCCATTGCATGCTCGTGCAGTGTTTTTTCATCACCAGTGATACAAAGCACAGTAAATGCACCTCCCCCCAAAATATTTTTTATGTTCATTGGGATATTTCTGAAGAAAGACTGTAACCTCATTGATAGGCCTTAAATATTTGATTTCTTCTCAAACCCCATCAGTTTTGCTCAATTCCATTGTGCCCCATGTCATTTGAATTGATCTCTTACTTTACTTTTATGACAGACCTTTAAATTCCTGCTTTAAATTCATCCCAGAGGGCATTATCTTTCCTGCCTCGAGGAAACAACAACAAACAACTCAGGTAGTCTCCTGGAGAACTTAGAGTAAAATGCAATTAAATTTTAAAGTAGCTGTTTTGTTGGCATGGATTTCTCAGTGGTCATGAATTTTATCCTCTCATCCAGCATTTCCTAAAGTGGTATTCTGTAGGATGCTTAGAGGAATATGGTGGAAAAACTATTCTATTCTGTAAAAGTTAGGGAACTGCTGGTTCATCACGTTTAACGTGTTTTGTGAGCTTTTCTAGATTTTTTTTTTTTTTTTTTGGTAGCTTTTACCTAGATCTTTAAGTTATTGTGTATCTGAATTTGAAGTGTTTAAAATTTAACCATAAATCCTTTTGCAGTACTTGTTATCAAAACTCTGAAAAATGTTTTGGAGAACACAGGTTTGGGAAATGCTGCTTTATTGATTAGTTCAATTGTGTGTGCTTCTGGGAAGCTGGGTAGTGAAGTGGAAAGGCACTGACTGACAACTAGGAGACCTGTTTCCGAGTCTTTTCCATTAAGTAGTTCATATACCTTGGGTAAGGAAGTAAATCTTTCTAGGCTTAGTTCTCTTCTTGTTGAATATTTGCTCAAAAAGGTGGCAAATCAGTATTCTTAGTTATATACTGGGCTGCCATAATAGAGTAACAAAAACTCAGTGGCTTAAAACCAAACATATTGTCTCACATAAAAGATAGAAATCTGAAATCAAAGGAAGAGCAGAGTCATGCTCTCTGAGGACTTGGGAAGAATCTTTCCCTGCCCCTTCCAGTTTCTCATGTGTTTTCGCAATCCTTGGTGTTATAGGTGCATCACTTCAGTCACATGGTCCTCTTCTTCCTGTGTGTCATCCCTCTGTGAGTGTTTGTCTTTGTGCCCCAATTTTCCCTTTATATAAGGACACCAGTCATATTGGATTAGGTCTCATCCTAATGACTTCATTGTAACTTTATCATCTGTGTAAAGACTCTAATTTCAAGTACATTCACATTCTGAATTTCTGTGGTTTAAGATTTCAACTATATCTTTTTGGGGGTGACAATTCAATCTATAACAAGCAGTCATCAACAACTTTGCTTTTTCGTCTGAAATACATTAAATTTGCAGACTCTTCTGTTGTTAGGACCTATACTAGCTCCCCAACCCTAACCCAACCCTATGCCCTTCACTCTAGCCAGCTTTCCACTTCTCTGCTTTGCCTATCTCTGGGCAGGCCTAAGACTCTGCTGTACAATATATAATTTCTGGACCAGCAGCATAGGTATTATCTAGAAGCTTTATAAAAACAGAGAATCTTAGGCCTTATTTTGAACCTCTTGAACCAGAATCTGTATTTTAAAAGGTCTCAAGGGAACTCACAAGCACATGAAGTTTTAGAAGTACTGTATTGACAAATTAGCTCCCATGAGATCAGAGGACCCCTAATGCTGAAGCAGAAAATTGCCCCTTCCCTTAAACTTTATATGACCTTGAGGAAAGGGACCTGGCTTTTCAGGTGTTCTCCCTTGTTGCCTTCCTGCTTTCTTGTTGTCTGCTCCTGTGGTCTGTCCTGACTGTGTGGACCCCTGTTCCTGTCATCTAGCTTGACTCATGCCTTGGTATTTACCTTCCTTGTTAGTCCTTCCTAAGTTTCTCCTTCCCCAGCTACCCAACTTGCACTTACGTTCTGCTGCTGCTGCTGCTGAAGCTCTGGCATGCTATAAATAATTATGAGTGCCATTGTCCCTGGAGTACAATAAATTATAACAAAGCAAGTTGGAGACTATTAAACAGATGTATTATCATATCCTCAAATGACACCAGAATGTTAGTCTCATTAGTTTCACAATGTGTATGATATTTCCTTCTTGTTACTAATATAATCCACAAAGCTGAAACAGAAGCTGCCCACCAGCTGGGAAAGTTTGTGATGTAAAGCAAAATCAAAATATTGTGATATTGAAGTTATAAAAGAACGTATGTAATTATGCTGGCCCAATTTTGCATTGGATTCTCTCCGAGGTAGAAAATGAAATTGCCTTCCTTTGATAAAAAAGTAACATTCCATTTATAAATTACACCATCAGTCAAATAAAAATAAAAGTGACTGACACAAAAGCAATAAGTGAGCATGTAATTTTAATTCTATGTGTAAATTCTAATTCATTAATAAAAAAGAGGCACAGTAAAGTTATACTTCATCATTATTTAAGTGAAGTGTTGTTTTAAATATTAGTATAAATTTCTCTTTTAGAAAATAATTTTGGATTATATTGATTGCTACTACTCCATTAAGATAAAATTTTATTCAAAGCCAAATAATGTCTCACACTTAAAGGTATGTTTCCACTATCCATATGCAATCACATGACATTATTTGGCTTTATTTCAAAAACTCCATATCTGGTTCTTTTTCCTAAGTCAATTCTTTTTCTTCACGTGAGCCATGTTTAAAATGGAGTCACCTGCCTGAAACTTGACCATAACCAATCCTTATTGATGATATCCAGTGAGACCGAAATGGTGAGATTCAAATGGGAAACATTTTTTTATATAGTATGTGTCATGCACTTTCATTAAATGTGCTTTTGGCTAGGCATACTAGAAGTAAAACATTTATGACCAGGAAAGTGCATGTACTGAAAAACAGGGCAGGCTGAAAGGACACTGACATTTTACACTGAGAAAGGCAAAGATCAGCTCAGATGAACTAAAACAGCGGCTCAGTGTTTCTTTTTCTGTTAGTAAATCACTTATACGGCTCCAGGCACTTGATTAACCCCTCTAAATCTCTTTTTCTGTCTATATAGGTAAGCTTCAACTTATAACAGAAAGATGCTTTGGATATAAAATATGGAAATGAGCTATATAGAGACAATTTAAGTGAAAATACTTTCTTTTTCATTTACTTAGGTATTAAACGAACAGTTTGAACACCTATCCAATTCTAGGAAACATCGTTGACTTGAGGAACTAGCTCACAATCTACGGAATATATCATACACTTGGAACTCAGAGCAGTAGGTGGGGCAGGCAAAAACATCTCATGATGCGCAGTTGAATGGACCAGGTTTACCTCTTATTAACTGGGTTAACCTGGTTATATCACCAAACTCTTTGACCTTAGTTTTCTTATCTGAAAAATGAAATAATATTCTTATCTGTCTGGAAAAAAAGCTATAATTGAAAGTGATATACAAACATTAGTTATTGTTTTTATTAACTTATCTAAAACTTAACACATACAAAACTGTTGACAAACTCAACTAAAGCAATGACTAAAGTGCTTTCAGCCTTATTGTATAGTTTTAAAAAGTACAGACTGAGAAGTAGGAATTATTGCAAATAGACTGCACATAAAATATGATATGGAAAATCATAACTAATTTATCTTCTCAATTCCAACATAGAATCTGCTAAAAAATCTGGGAAATCACTCATCTCTTAACTACAAATTCCTTTCACATGAAAGGTTCTTTGTGAATTCAAAGTAGTATTGTTGATAAAGTTTTATCATCAACCTTCAATCCATAGATTGGGTCATTAGCCCCTAAATAATATTGGTTCTCTTTTGGTAAATGCAATGATTTTGCATAAATATTGCTTCAATGGGAGTCAGGATTTATCTGTTTATTATACAGGCAGCTCCTACATCCAGGGCTCTGAATGCCCCCTTACCGACTCTGGCTGGACCTGGAAGGCTATCCACAAGATGCAGATTTATAAGTAAGATGGGAGGAGGGGATGGAGAAGCCCTGACCCTGAAGGGGAATCCCAAATAAAAGAGGTTAGAAGAGTTACCAAATCACAGGTTACAATCTAATAGTGACTGAAAAGCGTTCCCAGACCTAGTTCCTATGTATGTGTAGAGGCTTCTCCACACCAATGATTCTCTGATGTCAGCAGGGTGTCCAAGATTTCAACTCAGTCCTGGCACTATCTATCTGGAGACAGACAGAGTCAGAATCCACAGATAATGACCTCAATCCCACAAGGCTGGCCTCTGTAGCAAGCCAAGTTGTTACCTGTGCTTGTGATCAACTAGCTATCCCACAACCTGCTCCTTGGGTTTAAATAACTTGTTAGAATGGCTCACAAAACACAGAAAAAAGCCATTTACTCACTAGATTACTGATTTATTGCAAAGGACATTGAAGGTATGAGTCAACAGCCAGATGAAGAGATACATATGGCCGGGTCCCAAACATAGTGCCATATGAAAGCATTCTGATTCTTCAGTGTGGAAGCTCTCCAAAAAATTGCAACAAAGTATCCTTTTGGGTTTTTATGGAGGATTCATTACAAAGACATGATTGACTAAGTCATCGGACATTGGAGACTTATTCAGCCTCAAGTCGCAAAATCAGGGGGTGGGACTAAAAGTTCCAACCACGTGGTTGGCTCCTATTGACAACCAGCTCCCACCCTTGGGTAGGCTCTAAAAGTTACTTCAATAATGTAACATAACAAGAGACACCATGGTTGCTCTTATCACTTTGGAAATGTCAAGAGGTTTGGGAGCTGCAAGCCAGGAATTATAAATGAAGATGAAATATATCTGCAAAATACATTCTGATCATCTAAATTACTATATATATATATATATATATATATATATATATATATATATATATATATATAAATCTTAAGGTCTGTCCAGACAGTATCCAGCCATGTGCTATGAAAAAGAGAGACATTTATTGAAGAAGGTACAAGATATGAAACGTTGTACATAGGACAATGACACCTCAGTCCCCTTCAAAGTAGACACCTTAGGACCTCACACAGTTCTCCCAGTCACCATTAGCTGCCCCATCGTATTTTCCTGAATCTCATTAATGATCTGAAATCTCTTCCCTTTCAAAGGTGATTTTAGTTTTGGGAAAATCCAGAAGTCACAGGTGCCAAATATGGGCTGTAGGGTAGCTGAGTCACCTGGGTGATTTGATGTTTCACCAAAAAACTCTGCACACGATGTGATCCATGAGCAGATAGATACATTGTTGTGATGAAGCTGCCAATAACCATTTGTTCATAGCTGTGGCTTTCTGAATCATCCGAATGGTTTCCATGGAGGAAAGTTCAAGCTTAATGAAATAATTTTAATTTAATTTAATTTTATATTTTTCTCTTACAGTTGTCCCACTTTTTTCCCTATTGCTCTCCCCCAACCAGCCCATCCCTTCTCCCACAGTCAATCCCCACCCCATTATCCATGTCCATGTTAGTGCAAAATTTGGTGTGGATTCGTTGCTCTGCTTGCTCAGTCATTTTGAATGCAAAGTCACACAGTACACATGCTCATTCAATAGCCTCTACTACCCTCACAAACTAGTCCAGTGAAGTTGTCATTGTTCACGCATGTGCATCTAGTCCACTCTCCTTGGCTGCCAGGTTACATCAGTGTCACACAAGCCATTCTCATTAAATTAATAATGGTTGGACTTTTTTCAGACAGACGTTGTATATTTTTCTTATAAGACGCATTATCACAGTGACCTTATGCAAATCTCATCAGTTCTTTGCTCCTCCATTTGCTCAATGGTAAAACATTAGTAATAATGGTCTCTGCAGATCATTCAGAGGAGCAAATGAAATGACAGATAAGGACTGATCACAGTGCCTGCTGCATAACAGGTGCCCTATAAAAGAGCTATGTTTTGTCATAGTCATCATCATCTTATTCTAACTTTCTCTAGGATTAGCTGTCCTGGTGCTGCCCTCCTTCTATAACTCCGGGGTGCAAGCTGCACCTGTAGCCAGTTTTCCTTGTTGCCAAGATGATGAGTTTAATTAATATTCAAAATGTCTCTAAGATAATCTCATGTTATTTATTATTTACCAAGTCCTTAAGAGCTTTAAGTCTTTTACCCTCTGTTATTGGGCGACATGTGGCCTTTTTTCCCTCTCTCCCTTCAATTAAAACAATTACTTGCAACATTCATGACTCTGTTTTCCTGTCATAAACTACTTATGTTATTCTACCTTCTCAGGCTTACAATTTTATCACAAACAAAATTTTTACCTTTTGCATCCTGACTGTATTTCCCTAATTTGAATTTCTTTTGGAATCATTCTTAAATCAATCCCTGATTTTTCCTTAGGAACAATTAAATACAATAGAACATAGGTTTTTTTTTTCTTTAATATTTAGAAAAAGGTATTTCTTGTAGAAGCTAGTGATTTAATAAAATACTGTGATTTAATAAATTGTCGTGATTTTATTTAAATAGTTTTTGTCTATGTTATCCTTCTCTACTCTTTATAGTTAAGAAGTGATTATGAATATCACCACTGATAATATTTTGATTAATTACAAAAATTATTTTAAAATAGTATATGTTCTCATCTTTGTGTCCCCACTAGATTAAGCATAAAATTTTGAATGAATATATAATTTTTATGAAGGAAAAACATTTCAGTAGTTATGATAATTTATTGTTGAGAACTTATGAAAACAGAGCGAGGCTACATCAAGGAAAAAATCTAGAAATTTTGAGGTTAATCTTTATATCATAATTATGATTTAAATAACAATATACTCAGTGGCCTTATCTGAAAGTGAGAGGGTACTGTACTGTTTTCTACAGATAAGGTGCCTATAACAAACAAGAGTATTTATTCTGCTGTAGAATTCTGCTACTCAAATTCTAAAAGAGAAAACTCAGATATCATAATTTTCCCTTCAAAATCTCTTGCTTTAGGGTATTTAAAGACAATTCTCTAAAAATAGTGAAATTAATTTATATGCAAAGAAGAATAAATGCTAGACTATTGAGGAAAGACATCCTATTAAGAAAGCATTTGTGAGGGTATTGGCTTCACTTTGATAGGAAATTTTAAACTTACAGTGTACAGGTGTGTAACACCATTATTTTGACATTGTTTCTGTAAACGCTGACTCTGACCAATATGTAGCTTGTAGATAAACAGCATGTTTGTATAAAAATCCTGGAAACTAACTTCAAAAGATAACAGACCCCAAGCTTCAGGCATCCCAGGCCTGGGAGATTTGCTGGCCTTCAACCATGGAGGCAGGACAATGTAGAGCAGGATGACTAAACCAGGATGATGCACACTGGACTATCACTTGCCTTATGAGAATGGACTGTGCTTGTCTGTATGCAGAGAACTTTTCAATTCCCTTCCTTTGATTTCTTTGTTCTGTTCCCCTCTCCCTCATTATAAAAACCTCTGCCTGCACTGAGAGGTAGAGATGGACTTTGAGACATGAGTCCCCCATCTTCCCAGGGGGTTCATGTCTGCAAATATACCACTTTCCTTTGTATCAGCACCTGCCTCTCAAGTAATTTGCTTTCCAAGGAGCAGGCAGCCAGACCTGCATTCAGTTACAGTTTATGGCAACTCAGCCAGGACAATATGGGTCCCAGTAAGGCCTGGAGTGCACAGACTGCCCAGATTGGAGTCATAGCCAGACATGCGTTCGGTTACAGGTAGATGACAGCTACCATAAAAATAGTGAGAAATATAAGCTAAAGAGAGGTAATTTGCTGGAGCCATCAATGCATTCATACAACCTTCAAATTCAACCTAATCCAGAATTTATTTACAAGATTACCAATGGTAAGGATTCTATGATTGAATGCATTTTTCAGTATAGTAATATTAGTGGTAGTAACAATATTAATTATTAAAACACAGAACATAGCATGATTAGTTTTCAAGATGTTATTTCCTCCTGTTGTGAAGTAGATAAATATAAGACAAACAGTGAAGATTTTCCAGATAGAGTCATGGGAAACCTCCCAAATCAAGCAAAAGAATTTCTTGTCATCCAAAAGGATAGGGAAAAGAGAGAGATGCTATTATCATGCCTATTTTACAGATAGAAAAACTGAGGCAAAAAGAAGTACTGTAATTTGCTTAATGTCGCATATCTGGTTAATGGCAGATAATAGGATTTGAGTTCAGGCAGCGTGCAGTCAGAACCTAGACTTTTAAATTCTACAGTATACTGTTCTCCAGAGAACAAAACTCCAATGTACTGTTAATTTTAAAAAAGAAAAATGTTTAGACATCAGTGCACAACATGAAATGTTTTCTATAACATACTCAATTCAGTTAACAGCATTAACATTTCTATTTTAAGAAATTCTAGTTCACATTAATTAGATTTGATTTTTCATTTTGTCATTGCTGAATCTCTCTAGCCTCGGGTCACCCCATGACTGTTGTGTAGAACAGTAATACATGTTCAGACCACCTGGAAGAACTGGTATGCAAGGGAATTTTCAGGCTTTGCCTAGAAAGAGTTTCCCTATGTTGTCTAGTACCAGGTGGTCCCAGATGGCGACTGTTCTGCTGTATTTCCAAATTGGGCTAAATCTCCACTGAGATCAAAAAACTATGCAGTCAGTTACAATGACTTCAGCTGACTCAATTTTACTTAAATAAAAATAAATTATTTTTTGGCACAACAAAAAATTTAGTGGTTCAACAGTATAATTAAAGATGCAGGTTCCTTCCATTTTTGTCCCTCTTGTCATCCACAGTGAATTGGCTTTGTCTTGTTATAAGATAGGAGTTAAATCAGTCTGATAATGTCCAGAAAAATAAAACAGCCATCTCTTCTGAAGAGCTTTTCTCATGTTCAATTATTAGGCGAACACTGGCATGGGGAACAGAGCTGCCATGAACCCCTATAACTTTAGTCACTTAGAAGAAGGATTGACACCCACATACCTTGCTCTTCCAGAAAGAAAAAGGGGAAAAGGTTGTGAATGGGCCACCAACAGTGTGCACTACAGAAAAATCAACTGCTCATTTTGAAACTCTTCACCTTTAAGTTAAAAAAAAGAGAGCCTACCTTCAATTTCAAAAGATATGTTTATAACACTATCTTTCTGGTTTTGAGAAATGTTCATTGGTATTTAACTTCAAGTTCTTTAACTTTTCAGGAAAAATATGCAAATATGACACTCAAATAAGGGAAGCAGAAGCATGATGCACCAACTAATACTTCAGTGACTTAAGAGGAAGAGAAAACTGTGGTCCCTTAATTGATGGATATAATAACTCTTTAAAGGACTGTCTTCCCTTCCATGTAAGTTCAAATTCTTTCCCAGTTAGAAATGAAAATGATGGGAAAAGCACAGAGAGTTTGGGATTTACAGGATTTAAGTCTTGGCCCACCTTTTCCTAGGTGTGTGCTCTTAATTAACACATCATTAATTTTTCTTTTTCCATCAGTAAAATAAGAATAATGGAAATCTACTACATGTTTGTCATGAATCTCAAATGTGATATTGTTTATAGAAGTACTTCATTAGTTAGGAATACTTTTAGCTGCAAGTAAGGGAAAAATCAAAATTCTAATATTTAAAAAAAATTTTTAATTGATTTTAGAGAGAGGAAGGGAGAGAGACAAACGTCATTTTGCTGTTCCACTTCTTTATCCATTCATTGGTTTGATTCTTGTATGTGCCCCGACTGGGGATTGAACCCACAACCTTGGTGTATCAGGGCAACGCTCTAATCAACAGAGCTATCTGGTGAAGATATTGGTGAAGACCAATATTCTAATACTTTAAACCAGTAATTTCCAACCAGTGTGCCATAAGAATTTTTAAAACATGCAATACCAGACTATTCAGTCAGAGGCACTGGCCTCTTTTCCCTAGATTACCAAATAAAAAAATGACAACAGCCAATACAGCAATAGTCATCCAGTGTAATGAATCAAAATTTTACCTACTATTTTGTCAGGTTGGCAAAATACATATTTTTTTGCAATGTTACTGAATTTTAGTATGTAATTAGTTTATGTGTACCATGAGATAAAGGTTGAAACCACTGCTTTAAACAAATCAAAGTCTTTATTTTCCTCATCATAAGACATGTACAGGTAGGTAAGCAGGTGTAGCAGCTCCATGACAACACCTCAGGATTCTTTTTCCTTTCCTTTATAGCTTCCTTAGCAAGTTGGCTAACTGCTTTGTCATCACAACTTTGCTGCTGGATCTCTACATACCATCCCAAGTTTCATGCAGAAAGTGGGAAGAAGTATGCATGAGCTTTGCCTGTTCCCTTCTTCTCAGAAGTCTTCCGGCTGACTTTCCCTTATATCTTACAGTCTCAGAACTGGATGACATGGCTATGTCTATTTACAAGGGAGGCTAAGCAAGTCCTTGGCTTTTCAGCTTCTCCAGTGAAAAGAGCCAGAGTGCAAAGGAGGATGGATAAAATAATCAACAATGTCTGCCACAAACATTTTGTTATGATACCTCTCGGTAAATGCTAACTATTAGTGTTTTTGTTGAAGGCTTCCTTGAAGCAAATAAGTCACAAAATACATGATGGAAGAGAACTAGTAAAATATATGAAAAGAGGAAACGAAAATGTTAGCTTATTTATAGGGATACCAAGTTTCTACTGTATCGCTGTGGTTAACTGGTCATGACAGTTACCTTTTTCACAGAAAAACATGTCCAGAACAGCCCTTCAAATGAAATGCTACAAAAAGCATGGCTTAATTAGGCACCATTTTCTACTCTTTTTTCGTGTTTTACAAGCAGATGAAATAATTTGTGCCCTTACTACCCCTTTTTTAGCATCTGTCAGTAGAATGGAGTGTCAAAAAGGACTTGCAATGCCTACAACATTTGGAAATTAAAATAGTATGCCATGGTACCATGACCTTTTCAGTATGCTGGCTTTTCAATTAGCCATTCTTCTTGTTCTTTTCACTGACTTTTATTTATGGGAGGAAAAGTTGAATTGGCAACTAAAGTATGGAGTACTCACAGGAACAAAACAGCTCATCATTAAAACAATTCAGAGGCACTGCCTCAGAGTGGCAGGGGAACAAAAGAAGGAAACTTTATTACTTGTGACAAGGCTGGGGGAATAGATTTAGAACCTTGCCTCAACAATTTTCTTCTAGGGTACTCTGTAACTACCCGTCTATTCATAACCAAAATGTGACCCTGCCTATTTCAAAGAATAAAAACTGATAAATCCCCCGATGATATTTCTTCTCTGTTTCTCTGAAGGAAAATAGTTGCTCCACTGTCATTATGGTTCCATGACATCTCTTGGAGGAAGTCTTCTGGGGATGCCCAAGCCCCTGTTTTGGGTTTCCCTAGAACCCTGCATGTGTTCCCATGTAGAAATTACCACTTGGTATTGCAATTTCTATTCACCCACCTAGTCTCTGAGATGAGTGTGATTTCCTGAAGGGTGCATAGCACATGCCTGGAACACAGGAGGAATTCATGAAATGTGGGCTGAATAAATGCCACCCTGTGCCAAGGAGCAGGCCAAACTGTCAACCAAGAGGCCTTCTCTGGTCAGAGGTTCTCCATCTCTGAAAAGATGAGAAAGCAGCAGGCCTGCTCTACCATCTCTAAGTTTTATTCCAAAGATGACTTTGGTACAGCTCTGCCTACACTATGGACAATTGGGATGACTACTTGAGAATTCAATAGATGCAAGCAGCTCTAAAGCCACACTTGTACTTTCTAACAGAAAGTAGGTGTTATTTTTAGATAATGTTGGCAATTTCAGGAACCAAAATAAAATTGAGAAGCCCAGTACCTCACACTTGTAGTTTTATCCTTCTCCTTTCTTGCTTAATTCCCAAGAGACAGGTAGCTCCAGAAATTGTTGGCCAAGGATGATCAGGAAGAACCAGCCTCAAGGCAGATGTTTGCACTTCCATGCTAGATAGGTATCTGAGCACAGCAGGTGCTGGCATATGGGATTATATATTTATTAGGGGATAAAAAAAAAAAAAAACAGTATATTTTTAACCTGTTTCTGTTAAAGAAGAAAAGTGGGGATGGGCAAGCCATAGCACATGTGGCAGTGAATGATAAAACCTATTATGTTGGCTAAGAGTTAGGCCTGTGGAGTGTAAGGATCCAAGTTCAAATCTGAGAGCAGCCACTTTATAGCCATGTGACCTTGGTTACTTAACTTCTCTAATCCTTGGTTTCCTTATATGCAGACTGTTGATAATAACAGTGTTTAAAACATGGAAATGTTAGAATGAGATGTGATGCACAGGGCTTGGCTATTGGTGAATTTTCAATAAGCATTAACTATTACTATGTGACAATGACCTGTCTTTGATCTTCTTGGAGGCTGCACGGTTAGAGAGTACAATGGTCATGAGACTTAAGCTAGGGTCTTAGCTCCATGACAAACTACAGACTCAATGCTGAGCAGTTCTCAGGGCTTCAGTTTTCTCATCTAATAAATGAGAAGGGTTTGGATGAATTATCTCCTGCCTGATCATTCTGGAGACTCTGGCTTCTAGCAACCAGTGTAAAACAATCTCAACACTTTTCTGTGTATTTTCCATGAGTGGGATATAGCAAAGATCAGTTTCCTGGGAGCATCCCTCAACAAGTACATGTATAAGGTCCATTCCTACAAAAAAAATAATGTGCGTATTCAAAGTACAGCTATGAGTTGTCACTGCCAGACCACACAGGAGCACAGAGGACATGAAGAACAACTGTCCTAACTGGTTCCAATAGCTTTGAGAGCCACTCTTTTTGGGGTTCCGGGACCCAACTCCAAAGTGTGTGTCTGTTGTAGTTGGGGGGAAGGGGGTCGGGTCACACAAAACACCAAGCAATTCTTGGTCACCAGCAGGATTTCCAAGGAGTCATTCAATTCTGATGCTCTCTACCCACACATAGCATCAAGTTCCATAGGTTAAAGACTCAGTTTTACAACACTCCCACCACCACTCCCACTTCAGATATCAGTCACAGCCCAGGTTGTCACCTGTGTCTCTGACTGACTAGCTACAGATTGGAAGTCCCCACACCCTCCTCCTTGGATTTCAGGTGCCAGTTATAAGTCCAGGTTGTCACCTATACCTTTGACAGACTGGCTATAACACGAGGTTCCCTCAACCCCCTCCTTAGATTTGGATAATTTGCTAAAGCAGCTCATGAAACTCAAGAAAACACTTACTTTCATTTATCAGTTTAATAAAAGATACAATAAAGGATTTAGATAAACGTCCAGATGAAAGAAATACATAGGCAAATGTGTGTAGGAAGGGGCACAGATCTTTTATACCCTCTGTTTCGGTGCGCCGCTTTCCCAAGCACCTCCATGTATTCACCAACTCAGAATCTCTCCAAACACAGTCCTTTTGGGTTTTTATGGAGGCATGATTGATTAAATTATTAGCTATTAACAATTGATACAACCTCCAGCCTCTTAGCCCTCCCCAGAGGTCAAGGTGTGGAGTTAAAGTTCCAAACCTCTGAAGTTCCAAACCTCTAATCACAAGATTGATTTTCCTGGCAACGAGCCCCCAGCTCTACATGCTTTCTAAAAGCTGCCTTATTAACATAACAGATGACACCGTTACCACTGTTCTCCCAGGAGCCCTGTACCAGACCAGGACCAAAACCAAATACATATATTTCTTATTATAAATCACGCTATCATAGCCACCTAATTCCTTTCAGACTCAAATGCCTATTTTCCTTGGTCACTGCCCAAGGACACCTTTCTGGTCATCATTTTCACCCATGACTTTTGTTCTAATAATGCTTTGTTTCTCTTTTCCCTGATCCAATCTCCCAATTCTTCTTTACCAAACTCTTGAGCCCTTTACAGATCCTTTCCATGGCCTCAAATCAGGCTCTGCATCCTCAGCTTCTTCACACAAACCTTACCTCAATTTTTTTGCCTTTACAGACATTTGGCTATCACCTTATAAAACCACTTGTCCTATAACCTTTTTGAATGGAGTCTTTTTTCTCTCCCATACCCCCTACACCCCGTGTAGCTCATGATTAAGAAGTACAGTCTGTGGCCCATTACTTGTGCCTCTAATTTCTTATAAAGAAAAACTCCTGTATCTGTGAAGCCCCTGACAACTAGACACTGTCCCTGTGTAACTGCAGGACCAACTCAGGGACTCAGGGGGGATAGAGGCTCCATCTGACCTGTGCTTCTGCAGTCATTGCAGCAGGGAAAGGGGATATAGTGATAAGTGTGTTGGCTTTGAAAGGCTCCTGCTCATCTGATGTTGGCCAAAGGAACTCAGGAAACCATACCCAAGTTCAAGGGGTTTGAGAAATGCAATTTTACCATATGTCAGGAAGAAGAACCAAATATGAATATTTGTGAATAGCCAGTGACTGCCACTATCATCAATCTCAGCTGCTCCTGCCATTCTTCATATTTCTCTTATTCACTTGACATTCTTAATGTTTCTCCATGGCAATGATTTCAAACTTCTTAACACTATTCAGACTCATTCTTATGCTCCCACAACTCTGTAGGCTGGAGAGAGATGAGACTGTGCTAGGAAGCATTGTGGCAATCTATCATCTACAGTTTCCTTATCTGTAACCCTGAAGCAGTAACATCTGCTATGCTTACTTCAAGGCCAAGAAAGTATAAAAATTAAAGAAGAACCTATTTTAAGTACTCTGAGAAGTTAAACACCATATATTCTAACTTCATAATATTATTATTAATAATTATTTTGGAATACCTAACATGCAAAAAATGCAAAAATGAGGATATTAGCATTGCAGTGGTTTAGAATTTGAGCTCCATGCGGACTTTTTTTTTTTTTGTCTATTCACTGCTATATTCTCAATGCCTAAAATGCCCAACACATAGTAGGCACTCAGTAAATATTATTGAATGAATAAGTTTTTTAGACTATCTGGTCTGATTTATAAGGTAACATGACTATTGTAGGATGTTAAATGTTTTGATCTAAATTCAGCTAGTATACAGTTGAATTCTTCCTTGTCAATCCAGTATAAAATTAGGACTGTGTGTTGGGAAGTGTAGGAAGCTGGTTGTCTCAAAGATATATGATCTAAAGCCCAATTTTAGTGGTATTTTAAAAGTAAATTTTGCTTGCTAAATTTTTCATATGCTAAAGGCTGTTCAAATTTATATCAATTTTGTATATGCATAATAAAATGTTGTCATTATTATAAATTTAAAATACATTATTTAACATATGGCAAATGTTTGCCAAAAAATATTTTCATTATATATCAGACAAGGCAAATACATCACTTGATGTATGGCATGATAATTTAACAAGACATATTCACAACTGATTTTTTAAAATAAACTGGATACAACTCAATATTTACTCAGAAAATTATCACTCTTTTCTTTAGTTTATATAAAATAGTCCTTGTCTTCATTTTTTAAAGTTACACTATATAGCAGTAGTATATGTAAATCGATACGCAGTTAATACTTGTCTTCTCTTGTAATACATTACTTGCTAATGTCTTTTAAAACTTTATTTTTGAGTTAACCTTTGAAAACATCTATAACTGTGGGAAATTTTTTTCAGCATACAAAATTCAAAAAGCAAGTTCATTTATTTAGTAGCCTTTTTGTTCAAAAATTTTTTTTCACACATTATGATTCTGTTCAGAGTGGACATTTAAAGTGATGTTCAAAGTGCCTACCACAAATCAGCAGCCATTCTAAGAAGTCACATCCAGCAATGACAACCACAGAGCCACTGGTATTTCAGAAAAGCCTTGTGTCTCACTCCAACCCCAGGCCACAAACGTTAAGTACGTCAGGTTTGTTGTGTCATCGGGTCCCGCAGAGTCTCAGGGTTCTCATATTTTCCTATTCCTGCACAGAGATCACTGAGATGCTCCATTACACCTGCTGAGGGCAGCATTTAGTATCTCTCTTGACCTAATTCTTCTTGACAAAATAATTTGTCTTATGTTCTCTAGCTTAAGCCTTTGGAGATACCTTGCTGCACATTTAGTAAGCAAAATCAAACAAAGCTATTAATGAACACTTAATATATTTTCCTACAACAGCTCAAAACATGTTTGCACATCTGTGTGCAAGTATGATGCTAGGCTCTGGGTGTATACAAAAGGAGTAAGAAACAAATCCTCTCTTTAAGGATAGCTACCTATAGAATTAGACAACATACAATTTTATTAGATTGCTTAAATTTAACTAAAGGTACCCAAAGTTAGTGAGACGGTGTTATGGACCATTGTCCTGGGCTCTGTGTATGCACAAGTAAAGAAGACCCATTCATGCCCTCAGGAAGTCATGGTTCCAAGGGCAAAAGGGCAAATTGGTGCCTGCAGGCCCACTGCTGCTTACAGATTCCTTGTGTTTTTAATTGGTACAGTGTTTTAGCAAATTTGAGACTAAACTTGAAATTCTGAGATGTCACATAAAAATCCTGACTTTCCAGTTTCTACAGAAAAATAATAAGATCTGGTACCGTTAGTCCCACATTCCTGGCGCACCCATCTGGTACTGAGTGGCAGCCTCCTCACTTTGGCAGGGTGTAAATTTTACAGTTTGTCACAGTCCTCACCAGTCCCTTTTTCTTCCTGACACTGAGATTGAGTTTTATGACCATTTATCAATAAGTCTGAAAAAATACTAGAGAAATATTTTTGTACCTATGTCTAAAAAGTGGGAAATGAAAGGCCCAAAAGACCATGTTTTTTTTTGTTTGTTTGTTTTTTGTTTTTTGTTTTTTTTTAATGGAGGAAAGCATTAGGAAGCAAAAAATAACCCAATATATTTAATGGGCAAGTAGCAGACCTTTGTCACTCGCTTAAGTCCCTTGTTTCGACTCTTTAAGGATTTGAATTTGGTGCTGCAGGTTAAGGGTATCTTACTGTAAAGTCCAAGATGGGAAGAAGAGATAGAAGAAATTGTATGGAGTTATGGGAAAGGGAGAGAGTGATAGTGGAAAATCTGGAAAGGACTCAGTCAGGTGGTGGCTATGTGGGTAAGGTGGGAAAAATCACTCATAGAGAAGCATCACCCTGAACCAAATTCCAAAGGTAGGAGAGTATTTAGTAAATATTAATGAAATAAGTGGTAGCTAGAGTGAGGCCCTACAGAGAGGGGAGAATGGATGATAATACTTAAGTCAGAAGCTCTGCTATATAAAATATAATGTTTTATTATATATGGACATCAGAGAGATTGATAGGAGTATCTCTTTCTCATCTTTTTGGTGAATCCTGCTTATGGCCATCACAGATCATTTTCATTATGCTTTTCAGGACTATCCTTGAACAAGGCTAAAATGCAGCACCACTACCTCTTTTTTGGTTGTTTTATTACAGTTGTCCTATCTTTCCCCCATTGCTCTCCCCTGCACAGCACCACTACATTTTTGTATACCATGCAGAATGATCTCAAAATCAGGCCCAAATTGTATCTTTACCAGCCAACTGATGAAAGGGAATTTTCCCACAGACTGTAGATGTGGGTCGAGGGAGAGGTGACAAAGCAGCAGGCGTAGGGGCCATGGGAACCTGAGCCATCTGCTCTCTCGCAGTCCATCGTCCTCAAGGCTTTCTTGAGCATGATCTTCCTTAGACTACATTCACTTGATTGTGAAGTGCCGCTGCCCATGCCCAAGTCTGTGGCTCAGTGAATTCAACAACCTCAGTTTATGATGAGCAGTTCAGGCTGTATGTTCAGTCATTCAGCCTCTACTTGGACTCGGTTTTATTCCAAGAGTTATTTCTCAAAAGGATAAGAATTATCCATGGAAGAGAGCATGGCTTCACTCTAAAATCCCAGGGGTTGCATTGTAATTTTCTTATTTGGATTTTTCAGAAGCTTAATACAGGATTTCCATTTGGAACAACTGGTCTTTATGAATCAGTATAAAGAAGAAAGCACTGGCCAGATCAATAGTGGCATACCTGATGCCAGAGGATGCATTAATTTTCTCCAGAAAAGATAGCACATTTGCAGCAGTGATTGTAATGGGTGTCTCAACCTGATTAAGTTTATGATAATCTGCTTTTTTCTTTTCTCCAAAATTCATCTTTTTTATTCTACACAGGTTGAAAAGGGGAGATTTAAGTGAATGTGATAGAAATCACCACCCCTATATCTTGCAAGTTTTTGGTGATGATAGTAATCTCTGAAAGTGCCTCAGGGTTGTAGAATTATTATTAATTTACTACTCTGGTAGCAGAGGGATGATTCCCGTGGCTTTCTCTTGCCCCTTCCTATCGTAACAGCCCTCGCTTCAAGGGTCAGGAAGTGAGGGTTCTCCCAGCTGCCAAACAAGCTTTTGGAAACTGGGAAAAGAGCCACAAGGCTAGGTTCACAAATCCACTGGGGCCACTGGGAGATGGACTCAAGCCAAAGCTTCATTATTATCTAACATTCCGAAGTCCCCACTCCAACTGGTGGGTCCTAACATTTGGGGGATCTGCTCAGATCCAGTGCCCAAAAGTCTTCTGGATATTTTCCTTTACCCAAAGTATATAATCACAATGATAAATAAATGCATTTCCCTTTTAGGAAAGCTAGAAGGAAATTTTATAGTCCATCTTTGCACTCTTACTGGGTCATTCCTCCAGAAGCCCCAGCCTCTCCTTTTAAGGGGCCCTGTTAACTAGCTCAGACCTGAGAACTGGTGAGAGTTCATGACTCTTCACTGTGGCTATTTCAGTAAGATTTCTGTCTATAAATATATACGTATTTTTTAATTTTACAAATGAACTCAGATTTTATTAAGCCGATGATCGATTTCAGTTCTTTGGACACACTGATTAAAAAAAAAGTTACTGCCAAAGATCTCTATGAATAAAACTATTAGATTGGAATTCTGGACTATTTTTCAGTACAATAACCTTGGCCACCTTGTGTCTCTTGTGATTAAGAGTTGTCAATTGGCCTCTGCAACTCTTGGTAGCCCTTTTGAATCGTGTAATACTATCAACACTAACCTGAAAAGGGACAGACACCACTGAGATTTTCAGGGATGCTGATGCTCCCAAGCTATTATATTTCTCAATGTGTCCTGTGGGCTCTCCTTGGGACCATGGTAAGAGGTAGATGAGCCAGTCATGTATGATTGATCCATGCCAACAATTGTATCTTTCTAACCCTTTGAGTTCTTCTTATATCAATTTAACGTAATCAAAGCCACTGTTGGGTCCATTTTAGTCAACAATCAAGCAGATTCTTTATAGGGTTGTTCCCAGCCACTCAAAGTAAACATTAAATCTAGAATACATGGTGATTTCACCCATATTAACAAATTTGCCTATATCCAA
The DNA here is from genome assembly GCF_987537825.1 of Furipterus horrens. Lineage (NCBI taxonomy): Eukaryota > Metazoa > Chordata > Mammalia > Chiroptera > Furipteridae > Furipterus > Furipterus horrens. The sequence goes on from NW_028327175.1 coordinate 75,495,074, forward strand.
AATTATGTTTCCTCCTCTGTTATCTAAAACCTTTAAACTCCATTCCAACTAATGTTTTTCATGTTTCTGATATCTGTCCAGGTCTGTGGGGCACTGATTCTAGTCATAAAAAAAATCTAGGGGCAATAAGTGGTGGAAGTGAACCATGAAGACAATCTTTATCTCTGTAAAAAGTAATTGTAACAGGATCTTTAAGCGAGGGGAGACTCCTCTCAAGCAGGGAAGAAGGGCAGCTCAGTGGGATTTAGAAGTTCATGATTCTCAGAGCCCTTAAAATTCACCCCGATATCTGCATTCCAATTATTGTTCTTTCTCAATAAATGCTCTAACTTTTACATAAGAGACCTGTCAAGTCTGTGAATTACATTTGAGTTGTAATTATGTAGCCTACAGGATAAAAAATGTATATATTAACATATGGCTATAAGAGATATTTTCAGAGCAGTCTTAGAAGTTCTGTGGTTCTCTGTGCCTTGAACTGAGAATTCAAAATCCTAATTTTTTATTTAGAAGCAGTCAGCTCATAGCATAGTCCTTATAAGTTCTTATTCCCTTTTAAAATCTAATTGTAATTGTAGTCTCTCAGAGGCTTTTCTATATTCAACACTGCATTCCAGAAAACTATAGATAATTATTTTGCCACTCTTTGTTATGGACTACCAATATCCTGGTGATAAAGTCTTAACTGCTTTCCAATCTAGGGAGGTCAGATAACTAAATCCTAATTCCTATCTTTGAGTTTCTGCATCGTGGAACCACTTCTGGAAACCAAACACAGTTACCAGTCAGGAGTTTGCCAGGAAAGCACTTAACTTTTTAGTTTATAGCAGGAAAGGATGATTAAATACAAAGGGATTTACAAATTTACAAAACTGTTGGGAGGACTGGGAATTAAGGTTCATGGAAACATACTCCTGACTTTAAGGAAATTTGGAGATCCAGGAATCACAGTGAGTGATGGTGGTTACAGCTGCTTGAAGTACCAAGGCAGGTAATTCATAAAAGCTCACCCAGAAGCATCTGTAAACTTCATGTTTGCTATCAACCCAGTCATCTACCAGCCACTACTGAGGAAAGATAATGGCTATCCTCTCTTCTGCCTTCCAAATTTTGTGCAAGTTGCCTTTTATTGCCAGATTCTAAGTGAGGCAGTGAGGGAGTTTAAGCAATGTACTTTCCAGGCTTCCAGACCTTACAATATAAGGAAGAGTTTGGATGGAGGAGATCATGCTGAATATGAATAGTCAATATTTGGCATAGTATATAGCCATCAGCTTCTCAGAAATATTTTTTAAATGTAGCAACAAAAACTAATGTATGATCATTCAACTTTCTTCTATTGTCTTTTCAATAAGTAGAGGATTATAGTTTCCCCATGATCTGTTTTTTCTTCACATTTCTGAACCAGTTTGTTTGTTTGCTTTTTAGGCTTTAAGATGAGACTAAGAGGTAGATAGAGAAGAATTCAAGCATCACGGGCAGTGGGTAGGGAGGGAGCTTTTGGGGGTGGAGGTAGTTGGAGAGGAAGGCACAAGAGTAGCGGCAATATGAGAGCTTTGGATGGAAGGGAAAATTATTTTTAGAAACACTGCTGTGAATTATATGTTTATTTCATGGTGCTTGAGAAACACAAATAGAGGATTTTAGTCATTTTGAATTTTTTTTGCTTGCTACCTTTTGTTTGCATATTTGTTTATAGCAGAGATTCTCCAAGCATGGCCCAGAGATCCTTGAAAGTTCCCAAGAGTACTGTGAGGTCAAATTATTTCTGTAAAATACAAAGATGTTTGACTTTTCACTATGGCAAAATTTCTACTGATGTGTAAAAGCAGTGGTGGGTCAAACTGCTGGCAATTTAGCAAGAATTGAAGCAATGGCACAAAGCTGCAGTAGTCTAAGTTAGTGTGTTCTTCACCACCATGCACTTGCATTATAAAAATAAAATGAAAATGCCACTTTCATTTAGTGATGTTCTTGATGAAGTAGTAAAAATGATTACTTTATTAAGTCTTAAAACTTGAGGATACCTAATTTTAATAGTCTGTGGAACGAAATGGAAAGTACATATGCGAAGTGCATCCAAAGTGTGACGCGGTCTCATGGAAAAGCCCTTCTGTCATTGAATTGTGTGCTGCACTAGCCAGTATTTTTCAGAGAATGCCATTTTTACTTGAAAGAATGAATGACAGACAAACTATCATTATTCAGACTTGTGTATTTGGCAGACATGGTGTTCAAATGAACAAAATAAGCCTGTTACTTCCAGGAAAATAATTTACACTGTATGTTGCAAAATGATAAAATACAAGCTGAGTAAAAATGAACATTTGGAAAATGTGTATCTAAACCACAAGCTTGACAGCTTCCTACAACTTAAAGACTTTTCTAATGAGATTGATGGTGATATTAAGTATATGACTTCTTTTGTATTACCTAATGAAATGTGCCAATGTTTGGAAGATCTGTATAACTCAGTGAACCAATATTTTCCAAATCATCAATGCATGATGTTATGCATGAGTTAAATATTTCATCAATGTGCAAGACAGACCAATGGATTTAAGTACAGACTACCAAGAGTTATAGTTTCAAATGCCACCTTACAACTCACCTTGAAGTAGCTACAACTTGTTGAGTTTTGGTGCGATACCAAAGAATACTGACCTCCAACAGAAATATATTTCTTCTTTTTTCAACCATATATCTCTATGAGGTTGGATTTTCTTTGCATATTTTAAACAAAGCAACATGCCACAAGAGTGAATGCAGAAGTAGACCTGAGAATCTAGATATCTTCTATTACATCAGATGTTAAAGATTTGCAAAATGTAAAACAGTGTCTTTTCTCTCGCTAATTTTCACATTATTTTGGAAAATTCAGCTTTTTAAAATTGGAATATGTCATTTATGGTAATATGCAATGAGCTTCACATTGTTATTTTAAATACATATATAATTATTTTTAATTGTCTTATTTTTGAATACAGTAAATAATAGTAACTCTAACCTACATAAACAAAAGATTCCTGGGTCTTCAATTAATTTTTAGAGTAAAGGAGTCCTGAGACTAAAACGTATGAGAATCATTGTTTCACTGCAACACCACTCTGAGACCAAGCCAAATGAATTACGTGTGGTGTTACATGGGTTACATGTAATATTGAGATGTTTTTGTGTCCATGTTCTTTTTTTAAATTAAGGTGCATTGTACAATCTACTGGTATAAAAAAAATCTAGGAGACCTTAAAACTTGCTATGACTTCTTTCAAAGAATACGTAGGGTCATATTATATATACCAATTAGTTTAGAAATATGTAAGCAATAGAGCAGAATGAGGAAAGGACCTGATTTTGGAGCCAAATATAAATTTGAATTCTAGTTCAGCCACTGCTTTACTATACTACCTTTTATACTTTTATACTGATACTTAAATATATTTTTACTTAACATCTTACTTTTAATTTCCTTATTACAGAGATAATAATATAGACCCCATGAAACTTGGAAGCAGAATTATGTTTAGATATAAATTACACCATAGACTAAAGTGCTATAACAATGAGAGCAAAAATTACAGTAGTTCAAACATGACAAGTTTACTTCTATCTCTGCTAAAAGTCTAGTTGGTCCAGAATAGCCAGATATTTCTGCACACAAGAATGAGGAGCACAGGTACTTTTAATGTGTTGCTTTTCTATTATGCTCTGTGTGCACATCCAGGCTAGTTAATAGACACATCTGCAATTCATCCAATAGAAAAAGAACAAGAGAGGCAATCTGGGACAAAAAAATTTCATTTATTCAAGTGATGTAAAAGTTGCACATGTCTCTGAAACCACCTTCTTTTGAAAAGAACTCAGTCACATGGCTACATACCTTTAAGGTAGCTAATAGCCTCAAGGTGGCAAATGATGTACTCTTCTGAAAACCCATTACTGTTGAAGAAGGAGAGAAAACACTAAGAAGCCATCTACCAGTTTGCCACAGTGACTGTGTGTTAAATAGCTAATACAGTACCTACCTGCTAATCCATAGGCACTCAGCAATGTGTCTCTTTTTATTAGTAGTAATACTATAAGCAAGTGTATGTTTTGTTGAGTACATTAAAAATTTACAAAAATACCCTTTGAGAGAACATTTCCTCAAAGGCAGATTTTTAAGTGGAAGAGAAAGTTTGATACAAATAGACCTTTCTTGGTTTAGTAAAAAAGTTCGTAGCCTCAGGTGGCACTTCCTCCATTCTGCTGCAATGTCTAAAAATTTTACAGTTAGGGTCTAATTTCTTTGAATATGATAGGGGTGAATAATAAATTGTTATTATGGGCTATTAGCATCTTAAAAGAAATCTATTAATTTGTAATTCCTGTCCCACTCTTCCTCCTGTTTTTCTGTGTTCTCAGAAAAATCCAAAAGAATATCTATGGAGAAGCAAGAATTTCCAATTTGGGTAGATGAAGAGAGGAACTAAGCAAGGAAAGCCAGAACCTGTCTTATAAGCTGAGAGCAGGTATTTGTCAGAAGAAATGAGGGACATAATAGGTGTGGTTTAGTAGGAAAGGGGAAGATTGTGGTTCTGAGCCAGGGCTCAACCCTAACAGGGTAAGTCTTAGTGAAACTGTAAGAGCATTAGGTGCTCCTGAGGGAGAGAAGGCAGCAGAGGGGCTGATATCAAAGCAGCTACTTCACAGTTTTCTCCCAGGACCAGCCATACTTCAGAGGCTTTGCTGCAGCCATATTTAGCTAGAGACAAATAAGGTATACGACAGCTTCCAGGGCTTCAAGCTTTGAAAAAGCTTAGTGCAATTTCTGGGCTTTGCAGTTATTTAATCAAGGCAAGCAAGAGGTTATACATCCAACAACTTTGTGATTAAGATTAATGCGCTCAGAAGTTAACTCTTGCTTTCACAGGCAGCTGGCAAGTGAACATTAGATATTAAACATTCCCTAAATTAAATCTGCCTGCTTGGTGGCATAGAACAAAACAGGGCTCCTGGAATTTAACCTTTTCATGGTTGGCATCAGAGTCAGATGAAATGGTGGCCAGTTAGGACATGACCAAAAGTTGCAACCTATAATTGTGCAACAAAACACGATTTGGTGTTGAACCAGAATTTCTTTCGGGAAGATTGTTCTGTTACTAGAAGGGATAATTTGAATATGTTACATAGGGTTGATGTTAAACCAGCCAAAGAATTTGCTAGAACTCTTTCTGTCTTCATTTAAGCTGAGACGTCAAAAGCTGAGAATAACACAATGGGTTATTATTGTCAAGTTGAGGTCACATTCCAAAATGAACTGCTAAACCAGCATGCAGAGAAGGTCACCCAGTTTTGCAGGCTTAGGCAAACACTCACTTGAGGATATAAACAGGTTTGGGTTGAAGATGTTGGTGGGGGGGTGTTTTGGGAAAAGTTGTTGGAGTTCTATGGCTATCCTGACCTCAGCAACGTTGGAGTGGGAGGGTGTGCTTACCTCTACCTCAAGGAAGAAGATCTCCAGGAAAACTACTTAGAAAGTTCAACTTACATCTTTGAAGTTTGTACAGAACAGCGACTGGAACAGTATAAAGACTCTGAGCCTGTGGCTGAGTTGCTGCTCTCGAGTGGTTCAAATCTCTACACAGCAGCAGGTGGATAGGAGTCAGAAGGGCCACTGTGGAAACTGCTAAACTGGCTTACACACTTCCAGAGATTCAGCTGGTAAGGTGACAGTGAGCCCAAGTGGATTCAGGTCGGTTTTTACTTCACAGCAAAAGCAAGGTCACCATGATGTCAGTTTCCTTTGCTTCTCTCCCACAGGACAGGGGCAGCAGTGTAGGTAGTGGCCAGTCTGTGGCTGAGGAGCCAGCTCTAAAGTATAGCCAAGCAGTTACAGATTTATACAGAAGCCTACGTCTGTACCCTAAGGAGGGAAGGGAGAAGTGGGTGGAAAGGCCCGTGCTCAGCTGAAATTAGGAAGATGGATCAGAAATACTCTGTGGCAGCCTCTCACAAGATAAGAAAGCAGATGAGAAACCGTGTTGGGCAGATTTTCACAAGGTGATTATCTCCCCTTGTTCTGGAAGGAATCACAGGGCATTTAGCCAAGACTTGGATCAGACTGTGGCAAAGTCTTGCCCATGTGGCCTATGTGGAGAGCAAGGCTGTCAGGGTGCTGTGGTGAAGCTGTCTCCCAAGTCAGCCTTGGTGAGACAGATAAAAAAAGGCAGCACTGGGAAGTGTCTGCTTTGGATTTTGCCCAAACAGAGCTTTGAAGGTAAATGAGACCCCCGGTGGTGGAATCAACTACTTGCAAATGACCAGAGGCTGGGGCAGGAATCATGAGATGCATGTGGAAAGAGATACATCTCCAAATTATGTGAAATGCAATTGGATGTTCCCAGTTGGTAAATCTCAAAAAGAGACAAATATTCAGAAGCACCCAACATGGAAAAAGTCCGCCTGAACACCCACAGAGCCCCAGAGAGCACCAACACCTTATCACAGCAGCTCCACCACATAAAGCCTCTCTTGCTGTCTAGCCTTTCTGTTTAAGCCCACCTCAGAGCCGAAGTCACAATCTAATGGAAACGGGTGCACTAAACTAAGTACAAGTCAGAGAATAAAGAAGAGGCCGATCATGCATCCTTTTAGGGTTTTTCGATCATGTACCACTGTAGCCTTTTAGACAGAAGTAACTCAATACGGAAGAAAAAAAAAAGCTTTCAATTTGATTGAAGTTTTCAGTTTTGACTATTATATTAGAATGGAAACTTTAATTATTGACATTGTGCTTCAACTGGAAGTTCCTGGAGGACTTTTAAAACATTATCTACAAGTGAACATAAAGGCCAAGATTTCATTCATTGGCAGGGAAAAATCTAGCCCACAGAAAGGATTTAAGGGATAGTGACATCATTATCTCCTTGTATCCTACTGGGTTCTACTTTTTTAACATTAAGGCTATATTCAGGAGTATGCCTGAGTAGCAGTAGATGGTGATAAATTGACTTTGAAGAACATGGGTGTCCTTTTGCTGCATGGTGTATGCAAGTTTGGACTGGAGTTGAATTGCCTAGGGAAATCGAGGAAGGACTGAGGTGGCCCCCAACCCCTCCTTTTCCACCCCCCTTACCTTTGTAATACACAAAAGATACAGATTGAGTACCAAATTATTGGTGCAACCCTGGACCAAGATTTTTTTTTCCTTCCTAGCTAGACTAAGAATCAGTCAGGTTTAGAGGTAACTCTAAGTGGAATAGGTTTGGAATCAGAAGAGGTGGAACACTTCCTTTCTTTTTAAAAGATTTTATTTATTTAACATTAGAGAGAGGCGAAGGGAGAAAGAAAGAGAGGGAGAGAAAAATAAATGTGAGAGAGAAACATTGATCGGTTGCCTCTCACATATGCCCCATCCAGGGGCCAGCTCACAATCCAGTCACGTGCCCTGACCGGGAATCCATGCGGAGATGTTTTGCTTTGTGGGATGTTGCCCAACCAACTGAGCCACACCAGTCAGGGCAAGGGGGAGCACTTTGTTTAACAAAACATGCTGCCTCTAATGAACAATTTATGTGGGCTTTCAGAAAACTCATCAGAGAATAGTGCTATCTTCCTGGGGTAGGCCACAATTTCAATACATAAGTGGTTTTTATTTTATTATTAGGGCACATGGTATCTGGCACATTTATTGTTTTTGAGAATATGAAACAGCTTTCACACATGACTGCAGGTTTCATATGAAAATATAGTTAACGTGCTTTCAAAAGGTAATTTTTTAAAACAAGAGAATAATTTGTTATAATCAGGCACGATTCAATGGTTCTTAGCTCTGGAAAAACTTGTCCTTAGGTAAACACTGGTGGGTGTTTCATGACTGAATGAGAACTAGAGCAATAGGCCAATAAAACCAATGCTTACGAGTTTTGAGGATCTTGCCTATTTCTTAGTAGCCAATCAGAATATTTTTCTCTTCATACCACATAGCCAATATAAATATTCAATCTTTGTTTTCTAAATGCCAAGACTAATACATCTCTAATCAAATAGAAGGTAAATGTTGGTACTCAGATTTTGTAGAATGACTTAAATAAAAAAAGAGCCTTGAGTCATATTTGGTTTAGTCAAGTGAATGTCCTTAGACTAGGAATTTTCATTTATTTTTGTGACATCCTATATTTAATTGAAGGAATCAGAGGGCACTTTAAAAATACTCAAAATTAACTTAATTAACTTTAAAGCGATGTGCTTTAACAAACTTTCAGCAGGATGGTTGGGTATAATAAAATAAAGCAAATAGTGAAAGTACTTATATTCCAAAAGGTTAGGTCTTAGTGTCTGAAACCTGTCAAAGTGGAAAGCTGTCTACCTATAGCTTCCAGAAATGGATAGCCAAGAGGTTCCCTCAGTAACTCATTTCAGTAATTTACTCCATGCATATTGGATTAGCAGATAATATCCATGACAGATATTTTGTCTAGTGTCCCAACTGTCTACTGCCTAAAGGAAAATTCATATATTCCATATGCATATAATAAGGATAAGCAGAATTTTTTTAAGGGTAGAATGATTCAGGACAAATATTATACCTTTATAACTGGGGATGGGGAGGCATGATGGTTGATGATGATTAGACATGGAGCAGGTAGAAGGGCCCCTATCAACTTGTGCTCACAATGACAGTGTTTTATACATATAATATCCATTCAAAACTGATACACTACTACCAAAGTGAAATTCAGGAGACTTCCTTCCTTTCCTTATCTCTAAAGTCAAGTATTGCCCACAATTTTCTATCAAAGCTGTCCTTGATGTTAATTTAAACATGACTGTTCCTGTGTGAACACTCTTTTTAGGCTCTGAGTACCTGGATAATTGGCTCCAGATCTGGACCCACTTGGATGGCTCTGGACCTCTTCCCATGTAGGGACAATTACAAAAATAAGAACAAAGAGTCATCTAAACAACCAAATATAAGTTGTTTCCATTGTCACTAGAAGGCATTTGTAACCCATCTTATCACACATCATCATACTCACCATCTCAGCACAGTCCCAACTGGACTTCTCCAAGGATTCTCTGGGTTTTCCTTCTTTTTTTTTTTTAAGTATATTTTATTGATTATACTGTTACAATAGCTCCAATTTTTTCCCCGTTTGCTCCCCTCCGCCCAGCACCCCCCTTCCCTGACAATCCCCTCCCCAAGTCCATGCCCATGGCTCACCCTTTCATATATACTTCTTCTTTTTTTTTTTTTTAATAATTAATTAATTAGTTAAATATTTTAACAATAAAAAATAACAGTCCCTCCCTCTCAGACTTAAGACCCTTTACAATCTTATAAAGGACAATGGACGAAGGTCTCGAGCTCCTCTAGTTGCTTCAAGCTGGACATGGTCGTCGTCCTACCTACGCTTGGGTCAAGAAATCCCTAATAAGAGTAGGGGTGTGGAGGGGAGGGTGGCCTTCCCACAAGGGGAAGGATCGTGCAGACTCCAGGTTGGTTGGCTGTCTCTGGACAACGGCATGCTTGGTTTAACAGGCTGGCATCCTTGTTGTATTCTGGGGGCAACAGGGTTAAAGGACATCATTCAATCCGTAACCACTAGATGACAAAAGACAGGTATTAATTTTTCAATGTCCCACATTAGGGAAAAGAAGGGCTTCTTTAAAGGAAGGTATGCCAGGTACATCTCACCTGTCCAAAACCCTTCTGTCCATTATACTTAGTTTGGACTGAGGGAAATATTTTAGGTTTCCTCCCTCTCAGGCCTCTGGGCTTTTTCTGTCCAAGCCATTAGGATAGAAAAGAGAAACCAGTTTTAAAGTGAAGGCCACAGACCACCCCGTTCTTCACCAACCCAGCCACTTAGTTCAGCCAAACCATTGAGTCTCAGGAGGCAGCAATGCAGACAGGATTAAGTGAGGCCTATACGTACAGACAATCACTCAGGTAATGAGATCGTAGGCTTATGCCCTTTGAAAACAGAAAACACATGTTAATTTATGTAACATAACCCACACACAAGTTTATAGATCTGTAGGACTTTCTTATCGGAAAGACATCCAGTTGCAAGGCATTTGACATTCTTCTTGCCTGTAAATTAAACATCTTTGATAATGCCACAGACATAGTTTAACTTTCAAATGAAAACAAATTTTAAATGAAAAGAAACTTTAAAGACGGTTAGCTGCACTACTTTATAGTCTACCACTGGGCATTGTGATCTTCCTTGAATCTTGATTTTTCTCCCTAAGATTACCCTCCTTGTCATTAAAGGGACTGCATTAAGTTTATTTTTAATTTATCCTGTTCATTTGCATAAACACAACAAGAGCAGCAAATGATCACTTATGATCTTTAGTTCTGCTTTGCTGGAACTTACGCAAGGAACATTTAGGGTGACATTCAGTCTGCCCTTCAGGGCACAGAAGCTGAGCCACATACCTGGCATTCAGCCTTGCCTGTAAACACCTGTCTTTTCCAGGTCCTCCTGGTTTTCCATTGTGCCTTAAGGTCCCTTCTAGCCATCTTTCAGGAAAACAACCTTCGTTCTTTTCCTGGAAAGATTGCTATGGACTGCTCATCCATCCAAGGTACCAGGCCTTTTATCTCGTGGACTTTTATTACCTTTGAAAGTCAGTCCTAGTTGCTCAGGACTTTTTGGTAACAACCAAAGCCCAAGCATGTCTCCTTTAGGCATGACATTCCAGTCAAAGTCTTAGTCAAAAAATCATTATTAACAACTGGTCTTATTAGTTTTATGCAAAGAAACTTAGGTCATTACTTACTTCTTTAGAATGCCAAATTCTGGAGGGATCAGATAGGGAGAAAATATATACAGTGTGAAGGAAAATCCTTGTCCTTCTAATATTCACTGAACTTGCATTTCTATTCTTTATATTTTTATTTTTCCCCCCACTAAAAATTTTTCTGTTTGTTTGTTTTTCCATTACAGTTGTCTCACTTTTTTCCCCCTCTTGCTTCTCTGCACCCTGTCCCTCCCTTCTCCCCCATTCAGTCCCCACCCAGCTGTCCATGTCCATGGATCATTTATACATGTTCTTTGACTAGACCCTTCCCCTTCTTACCACTTCTATCTCTCCCATCTCCCCCTTTGTTACTGTTAGTTTATTCCTCGTTTACATACCTCTGGTTCAATTTTGCTCATTTGTTTGTGTTGTTCATTAGTTTCCTTTAACAAGTGATAGCATAAGGTAATTTTCTTTTGTTGCCTGGCTTATTTTGCTAAGCATAGTTCTCTCTAGTTCCAATCATGTTGTTGCAAATGGTAGAAGTTCCTTCTTTCTTTCAGTACTTATTCATTGTCATTTTCCCCCTCTGTACTCGTGTTCCTCTCTGTCTCTCTCTGTTTCTTCATCTTCCTAAAGCAGACTCTTTAGCATCTCTTGCAATACTGGTTTGGTGGAGATGTATTCTTTTAACCTTCTTTTGTCTTGGAAACTCCTTATTTCACCTTCCATTTTGAATGAGAGCCTTGCTGGGTAGAGTATTCTTGGTTGTAGGCCTTTGTTTTCATTGCTTGGAATATATTTTGCCATTCCCTTCTGGCTTGTAGTGTTTCTGCTGAGAAATCTGATGATAGCCTTATTGGAGCTCCCTTGTATGTTATTAGTTGTTTCTCTCTTGCTGCTTTTAGGATTCTCTCTTTGTCTTTGAATGTTGGCATTTTAATTATGATGTGTCTTGAAGTGGGCCTGTTGGGGTTCATCTTCATTGGGACCCTCTGTGCTTCCTGGACTTGCATGATTCTTTCTCTCTTCATGTTAGGGAAGTTTTCTGTCATTAGTTTTTCAAAGAGGTTTTCTATCCCTTGCTCTTCTTCTTCTCCTTCTGGAATTCCTATGATATGGATATTATTACATTTCATGTTGTCCTGCAGCTGTCTGAGAGCCTCTTCAGTCTTGTTTAGCCTTTTTTCATTTTGTTGCACTGTCTGTGAGTTTTTGTCTACATTGTCCTCCAGCTCGCTGATCCGATCTTCTGCTTCCTCTAGCCTGTTTTTAATTCCTTCTACTGTGTTGTTCAATTCAGAGATCGTATTCTTCATTTCCTCCTGGCTCTTATTGATAGCTTCCATGTCCTTTTTGATGCTGGTATAATTCTCAGTAAGTTCCTTATAGTTCTTCTGGAGTTCACTGTAGTTTTTCTGGAGTTCTTTGTAGTTTCCGCTGAGCTCATTGAGCTTCTCCATAATACATGCTTTCAATTCCATATCTGATAGTTGGCTCCCCTCTATTACATTTAGCACTCTTTCTGGGGACTCTGCCTTTCCTTTCGATGGGGGGTTGTTTTTCTGTCTCCCCATCTTTGTGACTCCTATTGTTTGTTGGTACTTCTTAGAATGATCTGCACTTCCTGGATCTGCCCTTGGTGGCATCAGATCCTGTACCAGTCTGGGCCTAGGCAGCCTGTTGGAGACTTCCAGGGATCTACTGCCTTTGTCTGTCTCCTTTAGTTGATAATCTATTTAATCTGTGATTAGCCGTCAGGCTTAAGGACCGTGGGTGTGGCAGCTTAATTCCTGTAGGCAGGGCATTTGCTTCCCCTCAGGCTGACGCCACTTGTCCGGGAATGGTCTGCCTGCAGTGTGGGGATGAGTCAGCCCAGGGACCCGGCCGGCCACTTCCCCAGCTCTCCCCTCAAAGCCAACACACCAAACTCTCCCCAAGCATCTCCAGTCCTCTCTGCCTTTCCTCCGCTTGAGCCCAGGGTAAGTGGGGGCCAAAATATTTTTGTATGTGATCCGCTTAAGAGCTCTTTTTCTCCAGCTGTTTCTCTCTGGCTAGCAAGAAACCCTGTGGCTTTTCGCTTTTCTCAGCTGGATACTATTTTACTTTCCACTCTGTTGCTGTAGGCTGGGAAGTCCAGCTGGGGGTTTAGACCCTGCCCTTCTCAGGGGGAATCCCCGGCTGCTGAGCTATTTCTCAGTCCCTTCAGCTGCCACCCATGTGAGCCCAGCCAGCCCTTCCGCGTCTCCGCACTCCCTACCGGTCACGTTGTGGTGTAGCGGCCTTTTTTGTCTCTCTGTGGTTATAAGACTTCTCTCCAGCTGGTGTTCGGTTGGTTATTCTAGATGATTTCTCCAAAATTGCGTTGTAAATCCAGACTAGTTCTGGGAGGAAGTTAGTGTAGCTTCCACTTACTCCTCCGCCATCTTGTTTCTCTGGGTTTTCCTTCTGAAACCTCATTGGATATTTACATTTTTCTCCCTGTACCAAATCTTCACAGAACTGCATCTTTCTGACTTCCCCAAGAAATTCAAACCCACTATTTATGTCATGATTTTTGTAATTTTCCTGAATATCTGTCAGAACTGAGAAAAGGTTCAAAAAATTGTATACCCTAACCAGCATTTTGGCGTTATTCTAATACCCGTGTCCCCCACCACCCTTATTTGCATCTTCTTTCTCATACCTCCCTCTTGTTGTCATCTGCTGCCATCCCAAAGCCTGTGTTCCTGCCCTGGGACACTTTCTGTCCTGCATGGAGCCCCCATGTTGGTGGTAGAGTCCTCCAGGACTGTTTTGCTTCTTATTCTCAATATCCCTTTCTTTTGTTAGTAGTATCTCCATTCTCCTTCTCATCGTCATTGCATGACTTCAGGCAAACTGTCAATCAAAGTGCCCTGGAGTTCCTGGTAGAAGGGCCTTGGGATGTAAGTTGGGCCAAACAGCTCTTCTATCCCAGTGTTTGAAGTCAGCTGGAGTTGATTCATCCAGTCAGTTACACCCCAACAAAATGCCTAGTGTGTGCCCTCATGCCTTCCTTTCTAAAGCCTTTTCTTCAATTCTCTCTTTCTTTCTTTTTTACATCAGTCAGTAGAGCTCCAACCAAAGGCCCTGACTGATACCAAAATATTGCCTACTCTATCGCTCAACTGCCTTGGAAAAGCATTTTTTTCTTGAATTCTGGCAAATAATATTCTCACCTTGTTATATAAATATTAGGAAAATTCTCACAATTCTCAAACCTAGCAGCAGGTCTTTTAAGGATAAGAAGAGGTGAAAAAATGCCTCGACTGTCATTAATGGGCATTTCAGGGGGAAAGGCAAAGGAATTGATACACAAACTACATGCAAATATACTTAAAGCTGCCCACAAAGGCTTTAGGTTTTGTCAAAGTGGACTGAGATGCGTAACTGAGATATATTCTAAAGATTTTTTTACTGAAATGATATGAAAGTAATTGTTCCTTTTTATTTGTGAAGATGCAGTCTGTCAGTACCTATTCTGATGTTATAGTCTTCTTTTTTGTCATGTGATTAACCAGAGCAACTTAATTGTACCTTCTTCTTCACTAGGAAAATGCATTGTTAATATGTTAAATATTTACTGTCCTGGATTCCTCTATGTATAAGTATATGTTAAATATTTACTGTCCTGGATTTGTCTATATACAACTATATCTCTAAATAGAAATCATCAATAAGGTTACTTGAAAGTTGAGTTCAAAGAAAATATGCAATTCTCATCAAATAATCATCCAAAAGTTATAAACACGAAGATTTTCATTTAGTCTTGTATCAAAATGTACAAAGAAATTTAATAGTATTGCAAAATTTTAGTCTGCTAGGTATCTTCAAGGAAATATTTTCCAAGAAAAAGATGTTTATGAAATAAGTATTTATCTATAAGATGTGGTTAGGCATAAATGGGGGGATAATAGTTACCAGGTGAAGCAGGTTATTTGTATTTACACATAAAGTGAAAGAAATACCATGGGGAAAATTATTATATAAAGTATTATGTGCTCAACAAAAATTGAAATTGGTTTGAATTATACTTCAGGTTGGTCTAATATTGTGATTGATTATCTTGACTGCAACAGAACTGAGTCTTGCAGGCTTAAGGCATTCTTAAGTAGTATATAGGTTGCTATGGAAACTTCCCAGAATGTATTCCCATACCATTTGAGAGCATTCTGACTGCACCAATTGACAAGTGCCTGATGGGGAAAGACTGCTCAATTGGTGGCTTACTAGTATAGCTTTGGATTGGATCCTTCAGGAAAAGATAATTATTAGTTAAAATATATATGGTACTTCACATTTTTCAAACGATTTTAGACACTTGAATTTGGTGTTTTTTACAACGCTGATGAGGTAGGTCAGTATTATGATTGCCCTCCTAATTTGGCTGAGAAAATAAAGAATTGTGGGCTAGAAAGCATTTTCAGGGCATGGTTCTTAGGCAGGCTTACAATTAATCCAAATAAACTGTCCTGCATTTTATTTTGAGAAATCCCTAGTTTATTAATTTATAATATTCTAGTTGAAAAAAATTTGAACACTGGTATGTGCTAAGTATTCTGCAAAACTGTTTCCATACATTATGTTTTCTCTCACACAGTTCTGTGATATAGGCATTGTTATTGCCATATGCAGAAGAAGAACCTGACTCAGAAAGGTTAATTACCTTGCTTAAATACAGTGCAAAAGTAGTTTTTGAAACTAGATCTGTTAGACCCCTAAATTTAAATATTTAGTTATTTTGCCATACTTTCTGTTGCCATTTTATATCTGCATCCAACATGCATTTGTTTTACATAGCACTGTGGTAAGTATCATCTATGTAATATGCTTTTAAGGTAGTAGTGAATTAAAAATCCACAGGTGCTGAGGTTAGAGAGTCTCAGGTTCAAACTCGATGGTCAGTTTGTAGTTACTGCTCTCTTTGATTATTAGAAGGCTTTCATGAGATTAGATAAGTCAGCCTCAGGGCTTGGTGTAAGGGTTTAGAACAGGTGGCCAATCCATTCTTCCTAACTCTCTCAGGAAAGAGTTGCTCTCACCTAATCTATTCCGTTCGCTTCAAGTAGTTATTCTATCCAAAATGCAAACAACATTAATTTAAAAAGTGCTTTCTGAATTCTTACTGCAGATACTATTCAAGGAGCTGCTGATATAAGTCAACAGCACAAACAAAACTCTAGCACCTCTAGTGCTATTTTCCTGCTAAAACCCTCCAAGGACTCCACATTACTTACAGAATAACATTCAGGAAAGAATTGGTCATTCTTCACTAGGCCTCTGTAATGGAGGGATTTACCAAATAGTTTGGAGAAGGTATAGGAAATAGACCTGGAAGAATGGGAGAAGGTAGGAAGGGCATGAGAGAGCTGTAAAGAATGTAGGAGTCTGAAAGGCCTTGTAGGACCATGAACTGGACTTTAAGAAGCATGAATTCTGATCTGGCTGTGAGCTCTGTGTAAGTTCTCCCCTTCTCTTCTCTGGCTCCCCACAATCCTCTAAGCTCCACCAGGAAGGAATTCCGGCACCTCATCTGTGTGTCCCAGTTGCTTGACCCAGGCCTGGCACATAGTGAGAGTTTAATAAATGTGTCAACACAATGGTTAGGACCAATGGTATCTGTGGAAATGTAAGTTTCTAAATTGAGTCTGGGTCTGGATTTTCTCTTCTGAAAATTGGGCCATATAGATCCTTGCAACACAAAGTATGGACCACAGTCATGCAATATTGGCTACAGCTGGGAACTTGTTCAAAACAAAGAATGCCAGGCATCACCCAGAATAATTGACTCTGAATCTGTGTTTTAACAAGATCCTCAGGTAGTTTGTTTGCACATTAATGTTTGAGATATGCTGGACCAGATTATTTTTATAACTGATTAATAATTTTAAGACGAAATACAAGCAATTCTGATAGTACTCACTGTTTTCATAAATATCAGGGGACAAATAGAAGGCCAAGGCTTCAGTATACTGCAACAGAATAGACTCTGAAATCCTGCAAATCTCCTCAGAAATATTGGCACCCAAGAGAGGAGGACTTTATAGCTCCTGACAAAGTTAGGAGGCTGTAGACATAACATACTGCATTTGTCAACCTGGAAACATTTTTAAAAGTTTGTTCTTTTGTGCAATCATTTAGCAATAAGGTAAGGCTTGCCAGCTAGATTTATTGGGATACTGGATTTTATGTTTCTTGTATTGAATAATATTTTTTACATTGTTTATGTCTAAATAAATCTGTCTTCTATTTTACATCACCCTCTAGTATTGCTGCTTATAGATAAAGGGTTCAGGTAGCATAATTTGCTCTGCCCTTGGGATATGCTGCCATACATTAAAACCCAGTCGCATGGTGGCTACAGCAGAGAATTTCAATGTCCTCTGAAAAGTTGCACAGGATAGTGAAGAAATAAAACCCAATGAGAAGATGTGGTTTCTGATCTTGCTATCTAGTCTGTGCCTGGCAGACACTGATTATCAGCAGAACTCAAACCCAAAGATGATAATTTCAAAGTAAAATCTTTGCCCTAAAAAACCTCATTTTCAATCCAATCCTTGCAACAGCTGTTTTGTAATACTGTGGCTTTATGTTCATCAATACCTATGTGATTTTTATTATTTTTATAGCATACATACAAGAATTGAACGAGTAAGCAAATAGTGAAATGAAAACAAATACAATCAGATTAATGTTTTAAAATAATTTAAAATTTTGCAAAACAAATAATGACTACTAAAAGGCAAATTAGTAGACCCTTCTTTGTGCTTATAAAAGGAATAGAAATGTGCTCTCATTTTGAAGAGGCAGGATAAAATATGCCCATTTGTGTTACAGTCTTTATCTGATAGTCTGCTTTATGATTTGATTTCATGTTTTCATTGTTCCAAAACAATTTTCCAGATTGACTCTTAAAAGGATTATAAACCAAAAAAGTCGTTTAAAATTCTACATGGAGTTAATACACCTACTGTAATTCTGTGCATTTGTCTTTTAAATTTTATAAAGAAATTTGTTGACACTTTCCCTTTCACTTCTTTCTTACAATACATTTTGTATAAAAGCATGTCAAACACTGATGCCTGTCTTCTTTGATATGTTTTAAAATATGTCATCCAATAAGCATAATTTCAAATGTTTAATATATGCTAGAGTTTTATATTTTTTCCATATTAAAATATTGTCCCAGATTAAAATCATTTGATGAATAAAACAGAAATAACTAAAGGCTTAAGTTCAGAAAAGTGATTGGAAGTGGTTGTTTTCTTCTCCTAAATCTTCTGACAAAAGTCCAGTTCTGTCTTGCTTTCCCACTTTAAAATAGAGCCACTGTTGATAGCATTGGGCAGTTTAATGGGTCAGTCTTCTTGAGCACCTATGAAAGACAGTCTGTGTTTAAAGTGGATAGGGTAAATGCAAGTGAAATGAATCCCTCTATCTTTAAAAGTAAGAACCGATATTAAAAATTCTTCAGCAAACCCAAAACATTTTAGTCAAGTTGGCTAATAGGGGCACTAATTTTTCAATGAGAAATTTAGCCTTTTCAAAAAGAAAGGAGTTGCCAATATCTTCCTGTTTGCACATACAGACCCAAGGCCCTGGGACTGAAAATCTACCTCAATACACAGAGGTCAGAAGAAGGAGGCCGGCAACTCCAGTCTGGTAGTTAATGGAATTTATTAAGGGAAACGTATGTACCAGGCATGTGTTGGGAGGTTTCTAGACAAAAAAGTTCCCCACATCGCTTGGCAGGTGCCAAAGAATTATATAGGATAAAGGGGGGATAGTCATGAGTACAGTATGTGAATGCTACCAGGTATAGAAAATTATTTTATATGCTTGACCAGGTCAGGACAACAGCTTATTCCAGGAACCGGCACATAGCAGGAGGCAAGGGAGAGGTACTGACTTATGTCAGAATGAACACTAGATACTATTAGACAGTAGCTAAGGAGGGTTTGCAGAAAGTAACCTTTGTTCTGGCCCGGGTCTGGCTTGCAGGACAGACAGGGGTCACATTATGGACCAGTCTCTCCTTCACACTCCCTCACATACTCTTCTCTTCATAATTCAAGCACAGGAAATGGTTGTTGCCATTTGAGATCCCAGTGTAAGAGCCCAAGACAGAATACTTGGAGGATTCATATCTGTTCAGGATGTGGGTGGGCTTTCCAGAAGCAATACAGAGGCTTTATGGTTCAGGTCAGGGTTGGAAGAAATTATCTGTCTACGAAACAATAAAAATTTTCCAGTAGAGTAAAACAGATTTGTATTCTATCCTATTGCCTCCCTTTTAAACAAATATTTAATTAACTAACACCACTTTTGGATGGGTTGACTGCAGCCCAGAGAAGAGGGTATACTTTTCTGTGCTGATCTTGGGAACAGGGAGTCATCAATTTCCAAACTGATACTCTAGTCACCTGACACATGCAGGAAATGGGCTTTATCCTTTCTCAGAATAGGTGATTACAATTCCTTCCTCCTTTCTGATGGCCTTTTTTTCCACCCAAACTAATTCCAATAGATTGCACCACTGGAGAGGCAGTGGCTAGGACCTGATTTTCCAATATATGGTTTTATTTATTAGTCTTTTTCAAATAGGCAAAATCAGATCTTATTTTATACTTTGAATTTGTACCAACTGATAAACACTTTTTTTTTTGTTTTTTGTCAGATACTAATTTGGGGATAGAATAGACCTCTGTTGCTCAAAAAAAAAAAAAAAAGTTAAAATTAGAGCAGTTATAAGAGTAAGTTTTTTGATGTTGCCACAAAAGGTAATAACAAAATTTTTCAGAAATGTGAGTATGTAGTCAAAATCTTAAACTCACCACTCACTTTCCTATACTCCCACTCTATTCCACTTATGTTCACAACTCAAACTTGCCCTTTCTCCGTAGGACAGCACTAAGGGCACCCAGTCTTTGCACACTCCCTTGTACGAATGGAGAGTGCACCAAAAGTGAGGATCTTCTAGTGGCATGCAGTTGCCTCTCAGTTGATTGTGCCGCATGTCTCTCATTCTCATGGCTCAGCTGCCAGCGTGAAAGCTGACACTTGCCAACATCGTAGAAATACTGGGAGGCAAACCTCTGTGCCAAAGAGGATATGATGAAGAGAGCAGTTCTTGCTACAGTGAGACACTCAGGAGAGCATGTGGTTGCTATCCTCTGCATAGTTTGGAGACCTGAGCTCACTTTGTTCTATAGCTGGGCTTCAGGAGGAGCAAGCTCACCTTAACATAAGAACATCATTCTTTACCATCTGGCAAGTAGGCATTTCATTTAGAATGAGTTTGTGAATATTTTCCAGAGGGCAGAATCATGCACTACAGATTCCATGAATAGGCATCAATTTAATTGTTCAACTCCTAGAGGCATCATCTTGCTCAACCTTTTCCAGGGCTAGACAGCTCTCAAAAAACTATCATAGTATAGGTCATATTCTAGAGGTGGGATGGTAAGGATCTTAGCTTATCTGGTCCTATCCCCTATTCTACAACTAAAGCATTAAATACGACATTTCCTGTAGATTGCTCACCGCACTGCCTAACATGTAAGTGTTCAACAGCTATTAGATATTATAATTGTATTGGTCTGAAATTTCCTTTCTCCCTAAATATATATACTTAAAATATATAACATGAATTTTCTGTACACCTATTTCATTCAGTTATATAGCTGTATGAATAATTTTTAAGTAGTTCTCAACCGATGAATATTTAGGTTATTTCGAATGTTATTTCCATTTCAAGCAATGTGCAATGAACATTCTTAAAAATGTTATCTTTCCATACCTATGTATTATTTCTGTGGGTTAGATTCTAGAAGTAGGATTGCTGGATGTATATATTTAAACTTTAAAAACAATTGCCAAATATTTTTTATGGTTATTCTACTAATTTCTACTCTATCAACCATGTATAGGAAGATTTCTCCACAACTTTGCTTATACTGCATGTGACCAGTCAGTTAAACATTTTTCCAATCTATAAGGTTTTTAAAAAGATAATTTGTTATTGTTTTAATCTGCATTTCAATTATTAGTATTGAGATTGAGCATCTCTCCATGTATTTGCAAACATTTGCATTTTTCTGTGTACTCCCTAACATACCCTTTGCTTATTTTTCTATGGGGTGTCTTTTTCTTATTGATTTGTATAAGTTATTTATTTCTTCAACAAATATTTATTGAGTGTGCCAGATGTTGTCCTTGTGCTGAGGATGTAACAATGAGCAATGACTACCATTTATTAAACTTTTACTAAAAACCAAAGATGATGGTAAGTTATTCTCACAAAAATACCACGAACTGACTATTGTTACTTCTTCCCAACTGGGCTGTTAAGCTGAGATTCACAGAGGCTACAGGACTGCCCAGTGTCATAGAGGTGGCAGAGTCAGAACTTCAAGCCAGACTCTGTTAACTCTCTTCATGATACTAGGAACTGCGGGGGATGACAGGTGCAGGACCTTAACCAGAGGAATGGTGACCTGGGAGACATGGTTCCTTGCAGCAAAAATGCCTCAGTTTGAAATGAATCATGAGGGCCATGAGGAAGTAACACTGCCGAGGACAGTCCAGTTAAGAACATTAACTCTTTGTTACAAGTATCACAAGAATTGTCTCCCAGTTCTGCTGCATAAGCCTTTTTTGTTTTGGGGGGTTGGGGGGTGAGGGCAGTTTTTGGAGTATTTTTTGGTACTGATGTAAATTTAAATATTATGTAATCATTGTGTCAGATATTTTCTTATGGTTTCTGTATTTTGTTTCTCACTTAGAAAGGCATCTTCCAAGTCAAGAGTTTCAAAATTTTATTTGATATTTCATTTTAACATTTTATGACTTTAATTTTTAAAATTCATATGGCACTTACTTTGAGGCTAACTCTAACTTTAGATAATCCAAATGAACCTTTTCTTAAATAGAAATGAGTTCTATCTCGCTCACTGCCTTTATTACATGAAGTTGTTATTTGTGCTTAAAGAATTTCAGGTTGAGAGAAGGATATGAAGAAAGAAATATTGACAAAAAGTCTTACTTTGAACAATTTTGATATTTCTGTTGCTTTTGAGAGAATTTTATGTATCTTTCTGGAGTTGGGCACAGTAGTGAGTACATATAGAAAAGTTTAATGATTAGCAACAGGTCGATTTCTCCCTGGACCAGTATGTTGGGAGAGAAGGAATTTAAACTTCAAGATTAGATAACTTCAGTTTCAATTCTGGCTACATTACTTATCGGCCAAATGACTTCTAAGAATTATATAACCTTGATGAAATTCAAGTTCCTTGCCTCTAAAAATGTGGTGAAGATTTCCACCTTATAAGGTAAGGAATAATTAAGATAATATGTGAGAGAAAAAAATCTCAGATCAGTACTTGGCCAATAACAGGCTCTCAGTAAATATTAGTTTGGTTATGTTTACCATGTTTATTGTCATGTCACATATGATTCAGAAATTTCTGGTTCCTAATCCATCAGATGTCCTTGTCCACTAGACAAGGACATTGTTCATAGACAAGAACATCAGCTGTTAAACACTTAACTAAATAAACAGTTTCATACATATATTTCTTATGTAAGTGATAAAAAATCAATAACTTAAAAGCTCTGGTGCTGTGAACAATTAGCTACTGACACATTTGTAACAAATGTGAGGGAGGAATGCATTAGAAGAGAGGCATCAACTAAGTAGTGAAGGAAGGAAACAAAGACCTTCGGGAAATAAAACACATTCCAGATCATATCGTTAATTTTGAAAGTAACTCCCAGAGAGTCATATGAAAGCTAGATGCAAATTACCATATTCCAGGCATTAAACAGGCTGTACCTAATGGAGAGAGGATAGATAATATATCAACTAGATAGAAATAAAGCACATTAAGAGAGAAATAGAAGGGGCTTCCACTTTCGCCTAATATAGACCAGATTTACTCTCCTAATTGAAGCAACAAAAAAAGGACAAAATATATGACTTGATGGTTTGCAAGACACTGGATGTAAGGCAACAATCCTTGAGATCTGAGAAACGAATAGGTGAGCCCCAGCTTTCTGCCTTGAGAGTGTTCCCAGGCTGTGACACAAGGAGAGAAAACCCAGTGGCTTCTTGGTATGGAAGAGATGAAGCTGAGTTTCCAGGGACAAAAAGGTAGCTAGTGGTAACAAGACAGAGTACCAGAGATGGGAGACCTGCACACAGTGAGAACTCCAGAGATCTGCAGAGCTTCTGCCTCAGTTAGGTTTAAGGAGAGCATATGTGTGTAAAACTGCTCAAGTCAAGAAAAAGAAACACTCAAAAAGATTTGAGGTAACTGTCTAACACTCACACAGGGCTGGGAACAATGTCTGTACTTAGCCAGATTGGAAAACCTCAGCATTCATGAGGGACTAAGTACTAAAGTACACAGAAAAGACTTGCTTCAGCAGTGAGAAATAAATATCTCTAAACCGAATGTTGCTTTGGTCCTGTCTAACTAATCAGAGAAAGAAAAACTGAAATGATCAAACTATTTCCAAATAACTATATTCTAGAGTAAATCTTAAATGTATTTGTAAGCATACTAAAATATCCAGCACCCAAAAAGGTGAAATCACAAGGTCTTGCTTATATAAAAGATTACCAGGCATCCAAAAAAACAGGCAAATATGACCCATAACAAGAAGGGGGAAAAAATCAATCTGTCTGAACAGACACAGACCTGACACAGATGTTAGAATTAGCAAGTAAAGACATTAAAACATGTATAATTGTATTCCATATGTTCAAAAAGTTAGGACAAAAAAAGGCCCAAGTCAAATTTGTAGAGATTATAACCATAATATGTAAAATGGAAAATCGAAGGAAAAATAAGGAGCTTCCCAGAAAAGAAAAAGCTAAAGGAGTTTGTTAATATAGAATCAGTACTGCAACAAATGTTAAAGGGCTTGCTTTAAGAAGAAGAAGAAAAAGAGGAAGAAAGAAGAAAAAAACAAACAAACAATGGTCTAACATTAAAATAGCACTAAATACACATTAATCAATAATTGTCTTAAATATAAATGGCTTAAATACTCCAACCAGAAGACATAGGGTAGATGAATAAACAAGAAAACAAGACACATATATATGCTGCCCCCAAAAGACACATATCAGATTGAAAGATACACAGAGACTAAAAGTAAAAGGATGGAAAAAGATATTTCATGCAAAAGAAGAGGAAAAAATAAAAGTTGGGGTAGTGGTACTTATATCCAAAAAAATAGACTTTAAAACCAAGGCTATAGTAAGAGACAAAGAAGGACACTACATAATGATAAAGGGAACAAGCCAACAGGAGAATATAACCCTAGTGAACATTTATGCACCCAACATAGGAGCACCTAAATATGTGAAACAAATCTTGATGGATATAAAGGGAGAGATTGTTAGAAATACAGTCATAGTTTGGGATTTTAACACTGCACTGACTTCAATGGGTAGAACTTATAGACAGAAAGTCAACAAGGAGACAGTGACCTTAAATGACACACTAGATCAAATGGATTTAATTGATATCTTCAGATCACTTCACCACAAAGCAGCAGAACATACATACTTTTCAGGTGCACATGAAACACTTTCTAGGATAGACCACATTTTAGGATACAAAACAAGTCTCAGTAAATTTAAGAAGACTGAAATCATACCAAGCATCTTCTCTAACCACAATGCTATGAAACTAGAAATCAATCACAGGAAGAACACTAAAAAACATGCAAAGACATGGCAGCTAAATAATATGTTATTAAATAATGAATGGGTCAAAAATATCATGGAAGAAATGAAAAGATACCTGGAAACAAATGAAAACAAGAACACAACAATCCAAAATCTGTGGAACACTGGGAAAGCAATCTTAGGAGGGAAATCCATAGCATTACAAACCTAACTTAAAAACAAAACAAACAAACAACAACAACAACAACAAAAGAACACAAAAGAAAAAGCTCAAATAAACAATCTAACTTTACACTTAAAGGAACTTGAAAAAGAACAACAATGAAAGCCCAAAGTGAGTAGAAGGAGGGAAATAATAAATATCAGAGCAGAAATAAAAGAAATAGAGTCTAAAAAAAAAAAAACCATACAAAAGATCAATGAATCCAAGAGCTGGTTTGAAAAGATAAACAGGATTGATAAACCTTTAACCTGACTCATCAAGAAAAAAAGAGAAAGGATCCAAATAAATAAAATCAGAAGTGAAAGAGGAGAAAGAACAACTAACACAAATACAAAGTCTTCTAAGAAAACATTATGAACAACTATATGCCAAAAACCTAGACAACCTGGATGAAATGGATAAATTCTTAAAAACATAAAATCTTCCAAAAGCAAATCAGGAAGAATCAGAGAAACTGAATAGACAGACTACCCCTAGTGAAATTGAAGCAGTAATAAAAAAAATCTCCCAACAACAAAAGCCCTGGACAGGATGGTTTCACAGGTGAATTTTACCAAACATTCCAAAAATAGCTAACAGCTCTCCTTCTCAAAGTAGTTCATAAAATTCAACATGAGGGAAGGCTCCCAAACTCATTGTATTAGGCCAGCATTAAACTAATTCCAAAACCAGAAAAGATACTACAAAGAAAGAAAATTGTAGGCCAATATCCCTGATGAACATAGATGCTTAAAATCCTCAACAAAATATTAGCAAACCAACTACAGAAATACATCAAAAAGATCGTACACCATGATCAAGCGGATTTATTCTGGGAATTCAAGGTTGGTACAACATTCACAAATCAATAAATGCAATTCACCACATAAACAAAATAAAGGATAAAAGCCACATGATAATATCAATAGATGCAGAATGAGTATTTGATAAAATTCAGCACCCAGTTATGATAAAAACTCTCAGCAAAGTGGGAATAGAGGGAACATAACAAAGGCAATATATGTCAAATCCACTGCCAGCATCATACTCAACAGGAAAAAAAATACAAGAGTTCCCTTTAGGATCGAGAACAAGACAAGGATGTCCACTTTCACCTCTTGTATTCAACATAGTACTGGAAGTCTTAACCACAGCCATCAGACAAGAAGAAGAAATAAAAGGCATCCAAATGGAATGGAAGAATTAAAACCATCTTTATTTGCAGATGACATGAGACTGTACATAGGAAATTCAAAAGATCCCACTAACAAACTACTAGATCTTATAAGTAGATTCAGCAATGTAGCAGGATACAAAATTAATATACAGAAGTCAGTTGCATTTTTTTTATGCCAATAACTAACTAACAGGGAAATGAAGAAAACAATCTCATTCACAATTGCTACAAAAAGAATGATATACCTAGGAATAAACCTAACCAAGAATATAAAAGACATGTACACAGAAAATTATAGGACACTGAAGAAAGAAATTGAAGAAGATACAAGGAAGTGGAAGCATATACCATGTTCATTGATAGGAAGAATTAATATCATTAAAATGTCCATACTACCCAAAGCAATCTATAGGTTCAATACAATTCCTATTAATATTCCAATGACACATTTTACAGAACTAGAACAAATATTTCAAAAATGTATTTAGAACCACAATAGGCCCTGCAGACATAGCAACAATGATCCTGAGAAAGAAGAACAAAGTTGGAGGAATCATGCTACCTAATATCAAACTACACTATAAGGTCATAGTAATGAAAAACAACATGATACTGGCATAAAAACAGACACAGATCAAAGGAACAGAATAGAGAGTCCAGAAATAAACCCACATCTTTATAGTCAATATTCAACAGAGGAACTAAGCACATACTATGGGCTAAAGATAGTCCATTCAATAAATGGTATTGGGGAAATTGGACAGATAAGTGCAGAAAAATGAAACTAGACAAACCTCTTACATGACACACAAGAATAAATTCAAAATGGATCAAAGACTTGAATGTTAGACCCAAATCCATAAAAATTGAAGAAGAAAATATAGGCAGGAAAATCTCAAATATTGCTCATAGCAATATTTTATTGGGCATATCTCTGCAGGAAAGGGAAACAAAAAATAAATAAATGGGACTACACAAAACTAAAAAGGTTTTGCACAGCAAAGAAAAATATCAACAAAATAAAAAGACAACATAGAATGGGAGAACATATATGCTGATACGTTTGATAAAGGGCTAAAATCCAAAATTTGTTAAGAACTTAAAAATTCAACACCAAAAAAACCAAACAATCCAATTAAAAAATGGGCAAAGGACCTGAATAAACATTTTAGAAGACATACAGATGGCCGATAGAAATATGAAAAGATGCTCAACATCACTAATTATCAGAGAAATGCAAATTAAAACCACAATGAGATATTGTCTCACACTTGTCAGAATGACTATCATCAGTAAATCAACAAACCACAAGTGCTGGTGAGGATGTGGAGAATGGGAAATCCTTTTGCATTGTTGGTGGGAATGCAGGTTGGTGCAGACCCTGTGGAAAGCAGTATGAAGATATCTCAAAATATTAAAAATAGTTGTGCCTTTCAAACCAGCACTCCCACTTCTGGAAATTTATCCAAAGGAACCTGAAACACTAATTCAAAAGAACATAAGGCGCCCCTATGTTCGTTGCAACTTTATTCACAATTGCCAAGATATGGAAGCAGCCCAAGTGCCCATCAGTAGATGAGCGGATAAAATAACTATGGGACATTTATGCAATTAAATACTACTCAGCAGTAAAGAAGAAGAAAATTTACCCTTTGCCACAGTATGGATGAACCTGGATAACATTATGCTAAGTGAAATAAGCCAGTCAGAGAAAGACAAATACCATGATTCCACTCATATGTGGAATGTCATGAACAAACTGAATTAACAAGCAAAATGGAGGCAGACTCATAGATGGAGAGCAGGTTGTCAGCTGTGGGGGTTAGAAAAGGTTACGGGTTAGAGGGATGGAGCAAAAAGGAAAATGGACTCATGGACATGGACAACAGTGTGGTGATTGCTGGGGGGAGGGACATATAAGGGGATTAAATGGTAATGGAAAAAATATAGTATATCTTAAATTTTAAAAAGTAAAACTAAAGAGAGGTTAATATTTGCCAACTCATTCTATGAGGCCAGCATATTATTTTGATACTAAAACCAGAGACATTGCAACAAAAGAAAACACAATCCATATCCTAATGAATATAGATGCAAAAATTCTAAACATAATTTTATCAGATCAAATCCAATAACAGATAAAAAGAAGAAAAAACAGACAAATGAACATCATGATCAAGTGAGGCTTACCAGCAAAGCAAGCCTGGTTTAGCATTCAAAAGATAATTTACAAACTCTAGCATCTATTCCTAATCAAAACTCTTATCAAACAAGGAGTAAAAGGGAATTTCTTTAAAGGGCATCTATAAAAAATTCTATAGTTAATGGTGAAAGACAGAATGTTCTTCCTCCAAGATCAAAACAAGACAAGACATCTGCTCTCACCACCCCTATTCAACATCAGAGGACCTAGCTCATGCAATAATAAAAAAAGAAGTACATATACTTTATGATTTCATTTATATGAAGTTCTGAAAAATTGCCATAGTGACAGAAAGCAGATGAGTGATTGCCAGTGATTTTCTGCTTGTGGTAGGAACATTTAGTGATGGACATGACAAGGTCATTAACTTGATTGTGGTGATGGTTTCAGAGATGTCTATATATGTCCAAACTTACCAAATTGTGTGCTTAAAACAAATGCAGTTTATTCTATGTCATTTATACCTAAATCAAGTTGCTACAAAAATTAAGGAATGGACCAAGAGGGAAAGAAGAGAAAGGGTTATAAATTCAAAGATCAGTATATGAAGTAAGTTTACAGTGTGGATTCGGAAACACAGAAATGAACTTATTTATTATTGAGCCAGATTGTCTTCAGTGCCTAAGTAATTCTCTAATAGGAAGTTAGATGTATAGGGTTGAACATTTTCTTTTTCTAGTCATCAGGGTGCCATTTAGTGACTCTCTAGAAAACCAGCTATAATTGCAGTAATGCACTAATTGCCCAGAGTGGAGCCAGTGACTCCCTGGGGACTCAGCACAATGCTCAAGATGCAGAGTATCTGATGCTCAGCCAGAGGTCTCAGCAGCAAGCAGAGGGAATGAGTGACATGGAATCCACAGTGTGCTGTCCTAGAAGAACCTATCTTAACGCAAAAAACATTACCAATTTCGCAGGTTTGCCACTTGCACCCTGAGCCATCTCTAAGCCTGCTCATAGGTAACTAGCAATAGTAAGGAAGGTGTTGACAGCAGCCCTCACTGCTCTACATTTACTGAGCAGCCGTTCTGTCCCAGCCACGTGTTCTGAGCTCAGAGTGCAGCCCCTTCTGTGTAGGTGCAGGGCCACAGTTAATCTGCTCGGTTTCTGAAGCAGAACACACTCCTTATCACAGTGGGCTCTGGGCACTTTGTGAACCTTCTCTTGGCCAGTTCTTTCTCAAGGTTAAAATAAGAAAATAAGTACCAAGCTTATCTCCTTGTCTTGATGTATCTTACCCATTATGCTTGACTTTGTAGCTCTTTGTGTGCATTTTAGATATCATCCACTGAGTTCATTCTTGAGTCAGACACTGTTCTAAGAACCTTAGCAGATTAACACATTAAATCCACATAAGAACCCTGTGGGGTAGTAGTATTATGATCCTCATTTAAAGATGAGGAAACTGAGGCATAGAGGGGTAAGTAACTTGCCCAATTTTTCAAAGTCAGTAAGAACAGATGGAGCCAGGACTTGAACCCAGGTGTTCCAATTCAAGAGCCCACATTCTTTTAATCATAATGCAAATTAAACTGAGTGAGGGTGACGATTGATTGGCTGTGAGCCAATCTTCTTTGCCAAGTGAAATTCTGTTTTATGTCACACACAGGGCCCTTAAGAGGTTTGTTTACTGGTGACAATTGGTATCAAGTAAAAAAATATATAATGGCTCATTGTAAAGCCATCTCATGACTTGAACAACAGCCTACAGCTCAATGAATACCAAGTGTCGTCTCATCCAGAGGGCCTGAGTGAGTTTTTCTCCCTCTCATCTCTGCCCCAACGGCTTTTGTGAGGAGTGGGGGCCACAGAATCAGCGGGAAGGCAGGCACTGGAGTGTTGGCCAGTGGAGAATTGCTGCCCATTGCCTGAAGCACTCACAGAGAAAAGAGAGCCTTGCTCTCTGAGGCTCTAAAGGAGAATGACACCAGAATCAATTGCAAAATACAGTAAAGAAAAACTAGAAGTGACTCCTGGAAGACCTTGAATAGACAAATGCTGCAGATGACAACTATATTCTTTCTAGTTTTTAAATACCAATTGATGTCCTTGCCCTTCATGCTTATTAAACTAATATCAAGTTTCTAATATGGGAACTGAACTGTTTTCTTTTAGACACTGGGTCTCAGCTTCCCGGTTTTCCCCACTGGTGTCCATTCTCCAGAAGGGATAATTTAATCCAGTTGCTGCCTAACTCTGGTCTGTAGGTCTTGTCCTCTCATCGATGTAGTTCTGAGCGATTCACAATGTCTTGAGCCCAAAGTATCCAGGAATATGACAAGGACCCTCATTCTTCTTTGGCTTTTGTCTTGGCTCTAGCAGGACTGATTGATGGCCTACCTGCCATGATCTGACATTACAAAGCACTCCTAGGGCTCAGGAGCACAGGCTGCAGATCTCTGCTCATTGCCTTCATCTCATGTCTTAATCATCACTATATTAGGCATGCCCTTCCCCAGGCATATGAATGGCCCAAGGCAGCTGCTTCCATTTTATATTCTTTACACTTTCTGTATATACCCATATCATGTGCTCAATAAACATGGCTGATCTAGATGTTGGATCTCCCTAATTTTTTAATTCCTATGGGAAAGTGTTGTTTTCACATAAGTTGATTCTAGGTAGAAGAGAGCGTGAATGCTCCAAACTTCCTCAGTTATGCCTCTGCATAATTTTTGTGCTATCAAGCTTTTTTCTGCACCAAAGATTTCACTTTTACTTAATTTCAGTGAGACCTAAGTAAAAAACAAGGCATACAGAGATACCTTCCAGAGAAGACTGGAAACATAGTCCATAACTTAGAAAAAGGAAAGAAGTTTTCTTGTCTTTTTTTTTTCCATCCTATATAATAGGTCCACACTATTAATTATTATGGACTATTATTATGGTTATTGTGATTGGCATGATTCTACTGTCGATATATTAATTAATATCTAGCAATTAAGATATTCAAACGGGATCACAATCACAAGGTACTGGGTACTAAGGAGGAAAAAATCATAGGTAGGAGGAAAGCAATAAAAAACAACTGGGTTTTTTAATTGTGGAGGGACTTTGAGCAAGTGTGCTTGAGGAGCTATGCAGAACCTACACGTGGGTAGGTGCAGAATTCTAGGAAAAGTATATGACAGAGGGTGTGGGTGATGATAAACTGTACAGTGCATGGAACACTGATATTCCCATTGCAGAGACAGAAGTGGGAGATTCCTGTCCTCAACCTCATCCTCTGTCTTTTGGTGTCCTATGACAACCTTGAAATGCTCTTTCCAATTCTCTTTTTCTTTCTTGAATCCTACCCCTCCCCCACCCATTTCCTGTCCCCTTCTTTCTTTTATCTCATCCTTGAAATATAGCTGCTTTCAGGCTGCTATTCTCAGCCCTCTGCTATTTTCTTTCTCTGCCTTCCCTCAGAGACTTTATTCACTATCAAAGGGTCAACAACCATTTCTAAGTTGTTAACTCCCAAATCTTTATTTCCTTCTCTTTCCAGGCAAGGGCACACCTTGCCTACTTGATTTTCTACTTCCTTTTTACGTGTGGTATATTTAAACCTCAGGATGCTTCAAATTAAACTCTGCCCAAACTGACTTCTTTTCCTAAGTCTCTCTTTCTAAGTAGGGCATCACTATTCCCTTAACTTCCAGCTGTCCTTCACCCTCCATACCTAATCGCTCTTCAAGTAACATGACTTTGGTCTTCACAATTCTCTCACCTAGCTCATATTTTTATAACCATTGCTGCTATGGCCATAGTTTAGCCTCCCAATTCATCTCCCCAATCTAATCTCATACACCCGCATTCCATCCTAAAATCTGCTGTCAAAGTAACTTCTCTCAAATATTGATGGGATTGTTTCACTCCTTACTCAGAAATTCTTATGGCCTTCATTACCATTGACTAAAGAACAACTCATATAATCATTCATTGAACAAATATTTATAGCACATCTACCATGCGCCATGTACGTGCACAGTGTTGGGGTTCAGCAGTGAGCAAGATAGAAAAGATTCTTGTCTTCATGGCTTTTGCCTTCTAGTGAGAAGATAGGCAGTAAACAAGTAAGCAAGTAAATAGGATGGTTTAGTGCAATGAAGGAAATGAAATGGAGTCATGTGCTAGAGAGTGGGTTGCTGAGTGGAGAGAGAATCGCTTTAACAAGTTGGTCAGGGAGACCTTTAGGAAGAAATGATGGTTAAAGACATGAATAAGGAGCAGGACCTGATCATCTGAAGATCTGAGGGAAGAGCATTCCAAGCAGAGAGAACAGCAAATGCAAAGGTCCTGAGGAAGGAAGGTGAATTATTATCATTCTTGGCTTGCTACCATGTTGACTCAAGCTATCCTTTAGGTCTAATACCATATAACTCTTTCATACAACACTCAGGCTCCAGTCAAATCATTCTTCATACTGTCTTCCAAACATGCCTTTGCCTTCTTGCCCCCATGTTTTACTCTATTTTTTTTCTTTCATGTGGAAAGCCCTCCACTTTCCTATTTATGACTATTGAAGTCCAAAAAACAGAGTGCAGAGGCCACCCCTTCTATGAAAGCATCACTGATTATCCCCAGGAAAAGTCTATCTTTTCCTTATCGGAGTCTTCTTGAATGTGCGGGAACTCCTAGCATCTCACTTGCCACAGCCATATAGTTCTATAGGAGGCTGCATTCCTGGAAAAAACATCATAATTTGAAATAGGTAAGCCAAATGAGAACTTGCTCATGGAAACTGGGTCATGATGATGGTTATACCCCCAGTCAAGCACCTGTCAGTATATAGAGAAATGTTCCAAAGCAATAAATATAAGGAACTCTTCCTAATAAATCCATATTCCATCTCAGAGTTATTCAAACTTTCTTTTTAAGCAGCAGAACCTTACCCCCAATAATATATACCTATATTTCCCACTATATAAAGCAGAACTGGTCTGGCTGAATCAGGGAAAGGAGGCCCAGGAGTCTCCCTACTCAGCTTCTTTGAACTCTACAAGCAACAGGTCCTTCCTCTCCAGCCCTCACCTCCACCCCTGGGGCCACTGAGACCTCTGTGGAACCCTGGGGCTTCAGGAACATGATTCAATAAAGCACAGCCTATTCAACACAAAGCATATGTAAATCAGTTTAATTAATGTCATATTTTTAATTTTTTAGAAGAGGTCTACTGGAGTCTTTGAGGACAGTGGAGACCAGGGGAGGCCATTGCTAGAGGGCTCTCAGAAATAGCTAGCCATAGTACTCACAGGACAGAGTTTCTGAGTTCCTATCTTGACCCATGTTTGTTTGCCAACTCTTCCTTTTCCTTTGAGTCTAATATTAGATATCACTTCATGCTGGAAACCTACCCTGACCCAAGCCTGGGTTAGGCTCCTCTGTTACAGGGTTGTACATCACCCTGCACTTTCCTAGCCACAACTCCCTAGTGTAACTGCTTGTTACACTGTAATTTTAACAGTGGCTCCTTCATGTGGGCAGCAACTGCACCCATCTTACTAACCCTTAGAATTGCCAGTGTCACCAATGCATAGAACAAGGTAGGTGCTCTGGCATCTGATGGACAGATGGATGGAAGGAGGCAAGAAACAATTTGAAGCAGGAGAAGGCAAGGAATGGGGCATTACCAATTAGAGCCCATCTGTGGGCACTCTGATGCGATACAGACAGTGATCGACTTACTGTAGTGCTGTAAGTTATATTGTGAAGTGCCTTATTTTGTGGCCCTGTGTACCTGTTTTTCTTTCCTTATAAAGTATCAGCTTATTGGGAAGTTCCAACTACAGTTTATATCCATACCCCTTTAGGAACCTCTTTGCTGTTTGCTGTCTAGTGTCATCCCCATTTCTCTTAACAGTCCCTTTTGGCAAGTACTCCTGCACTCTTCTTGGCTAGGTGCTGTCAATGAACTGACCATACTCCAGGCTCCAGCGTGGGTCCTAATTGCTTTAAACCAATGAGAATATTCTGTCCCAAGGAGCCCACAGTGATTGGCTCAAGAAGAGACACATGACCAAATCAGAGTCAATGAACTATCAGCAGCCCTAAGCTGGGGCTTCTGGGAAGGAGAAACTCAGCAGAGAAAATATAAACACAAAATTTAGCTGTAGACTGGATTGAGGTCCCATTTGCATGGCCATCTAGCTGAAAGACTTTGGGGATATTACTTAACCTCTCTCTGTTTCAGATTTTTCATGTGTAAAATAGACAATGGATTGTAGTGGGAAGTATATGCACATATATACTTTTGTAGTGGGGATGATACTAGGCAGCAAACAGCAAAAAGGTTCCTAAAGGGACCTATATGTATGTTTATATCTGTATGTCTGTGTCTATGCCTATATCTATATCTATATCTATATCTATATCTATGTCTATCTAGTGCTTAGAAAGGCACTTAAGATGGCTGTTAAATACCTTGATTGTAGTGAATATTTCACAATGTATATATACAGCAAATCATCACGTTGTACATCTTAAATATATACAATAAGAAGAAGAACACAAATCAACAAAGAGTAGTGCTGTTGTTTCCATTGCTGTCATGTTGATGTTATTCCATAGTCAATAGCAGTGTGAAGATGTGAGGCTTAGGACTGCAGCCATCTTGCTGCCTCAAAGGAAGCCAGCTAGAGGGTGAGGTCAGCACAGACACCGGAGCCCAGGACACAGAGAACTGAGTCCAAAGACATGATTTGTGTCTCTGGATTAAGCCATGCCTGAAGCCAACTTTATGTTTAGACTTTCAAAGATGTGAGCTGACAAATTCTTTCTTATGTAATCCCCTTAGAGATGTATTTACTATTATTTGGAGTGGATAAATTTCCCTACTGGCTCACTGTTTTTGGTGGCAAGAAAACAAACAAGTTTTAGGGTACAAATGTAGACAACTAAGTGATCTGCTAGTCGGTTTTGCATGCTATATCCTTTAACCTTCATATGACCTTCAAAATAGATATATCGATGGTAGTAATTATCCCCTTTGTATGAATGTAGAAGCTAGGAGAAAGGGATTAAGGGATTTGCTCAAGGCCTAGAGCTAGTCAGGGTGGATTTGAACCCTCTACCCTCTGACACCAGGGCCTATGGTCTTCCCACCACACCCTTTACCTGTCCTCAGTGTTAGAGATTGACCCATAGGATAAATTCTCCATATTTAAATATTCAATCCCAGAGACAAGTACTGGTTAGCAACTAGATGTTTATTAAATCAATAATCTAATTTTAAAAGGGGAATTAATTAATGCCCAACTTAAATTTTGAGGCTGTAGATCTCATTTTCTTAGAACTACTTTAAGCTGACTGAATTTTATTTATTTATTTATTTATTTTTATTTTGGTTTTTCAATTACAGTTGTCCCCTTTTCCCTTAATTTCTCTCCCCCACCCACCCCTCCCCCTCCCTGACTGAATATTAAAAATAGAAAAGATCATGAGATTAGTGTGCGGAGGGTTTTTTTTCTTTTTTTCTTTTTTTGTTACTATTTTTTAACCTCAGGCTCTAGATGGGTGGCAATCCTAATTAGGAAATGATTCCTTTCAATTAATTGTAGATGGCCACAGTCATACTAAAGGCCATAATTCTCAGCTCAATATTAGTACCTTGAACCCAAATTGTATGTTTGGCAAATGTTCCTGTTGTGAATTGTGATTGTTTTATTTTTAAAAATTATTTTCCTCCTGCTCTCTTTAGCATCAACATCTTGTAAATCCACTTAGAAGCTGTTAACTAGAAATTTTCATTGTAAAGAAAATTAAATAAATTCTGAGCTACTTCCTGACATCTACTGTACATACCCAATTCTCTGCCTTCTTTGCCATTGAGTGCAAAGCTCCCATCTTTTGAAGCCTGCTAGTATAAAGAGGGAAGTTTGCAGTAATTCTAACCCTCCAGGATTTCTTTCACTACTGTTATCCAGTTCATTATTCCTGATGTTACTCGTAATGTTTTATTTTTGTAAAAGTACAAGTGGAAAAATACTTATTTATTGTTTGTATAAATTCCTTACCCCACAATATCCCTAGCAAAGAAAAGATTACTAATTAAAAAAAAAGTTGCTTTCTGAAATGTAAACATCAAGAAAAAAACAAAGATCATTTTTCAAGTAATAACTTACAAAAGGAAGTATTGATAGCTGTATCTTTTCAAGGATATATAATTCTTTCAGTACACTTTTTCTGATTATATTTGAGATTAATTTTTTCTGTGTTTATAGTTAAAATAATTGATTTTGTATAAGAAGGCAATGGGAGAGGAAGAACTCTGTCCCTGTAGTTTCTTTGGGGTACTTATTTGGAGATAATTTGGGTAATAATTTTAGCAATAATTTTGTCATATCACAATTCTTACCTAGTCCAGTGCAAACTAGTGAAGGTTTATCAGGCAGGATTTGTATGGAAACTTGTTGGAGAGGGTTCACAGGATATTTTATACTATTTTTTCATCTAGAGTTTAAATCAAAGAATGTTACTTCACAGTGAAGCCTGGGGAAGAAGGGGACTCATAGTCTGAGGAATCTTTGGCCTTCCCTCTTCTCTTTTTGAAACTTCTACCTGCGAGACTGTGCACGGATAAAGTATCATGTTTAGGATGCAATTCCAGTGCAAATAAAGAAGATAGGTTTTTATCACAATCTGCTCTGTTTGTTCACTGAAGCCAGCTTGTTGAACAAACTGTATAGCAAGACCTTAGGGAAATACATCAGGAAAGGCAATCAAAGGTAACTTTGTTAAGCTGTGCTCGCTGTGCTCTGCAAGTGTCCCTTATCGGTCCAAATCCTTTCTCTATCACACACCTCCTACTCACCCATGCCCACATCTCTGTAATCTGGACCTCCCACTTCATCTGAGGAGGGGAGCAGGTGGAATAGTCGTATGGCCCTTTACTGGACACTGGATTAGTTGGTCCTTTCTGGCCTGCCTTGACTCTCCCCATCTTCCACTCTGGAAGAATCGGGTGGGTCTATAGACCAGGGATGAGGCAATGGGAAGGCCTATAACAGAATGGCCTATTACCCTCCTTCAGCCAGGCAAATGTTACAAAGAATCCCTAAAACTACTATTCTTAGTTTTTTACCTTAAATTCAAGTAATATACTCCCTTAAGCAAAATCCAAAGTGTGGTGGGTATCTCTAGTCCGGGTAACTTATTCCCATGCCTCATCTATAGGCATGGGGATGCCATTCTAGACTTTTGGGGAACTGCATATGTCTCCCCTACCAATTGCCTACAGATTCTCCATGGAGAACCTCTTTTACATGCTTTTAACTGCTTCTTCACCCGCATCCCAGTTGTCTGTCCTCTCTCTTTTGTGTTCTCTGATATTGGGTCTAGGCATTCTCAACACAAGACGGAGTGAAAGAAGATACATAGGACCCAGACAGAACCTGGAGAGGGAGGGGGTCATCAAGTAGTCTGATCTGAGGCTGAAATATCTTCCTAAAAATTATATTTTTCACACCATGAAAGTTACAACTTCATAGGCTTTTTTTCCCCCAGTGACTCCCAGGCTGTTTTAGCACACGAGTATACATCTCTGTACATGTCCAATTAGCGGTGACCGTCTTTGCATGTTTCTGCGGCTTTCCTGTAAGTGTTTCTATCTATTTTCATTTGTAACTGTCCCATTTTCTTGCCTGTGTATTTTATTCCCTCCATTAGATTTCATGCACTTAAAAAGAAGGGACCATATTTTCTATTTCATTTTAATTCCCTAAATTCTCTACAAACAGAGCTTAATGGATACTCTTGGCTGCCTGATATGCCTTAACAAATAGCTTTGAATCTGCTGGTGCCCTGGGCTTTTTACAGGAAGCTTGTCATGTGGAGGTGCCCCTTTTGACCTTGAGCAAATCTTCAAGTCCTAGTCAGCTGTGTGTTTTCCTTTCATCATAAAAATGCTGCCACCAAGGAGTTGTGGACCAACACACACTCAGGAATCAGACCTCAAATTTGACCTCTGTGTCTATCTTGAGGACAAGAGGACTGCAAGTCATACCCTGGACACTGGTTTTCTAGCTCTAGGGAAATTGTGTGTAATGAATAGTTCTGCTGATATGATTCATTCATTCAACCACTCTCTTCCTCTGAGAACAGTTTGGCTGACAGGCTCATGATGAAATTCTTTTTGTCCCTTTCTTATATTCTAAAAAAAATAAAAACAAGGCCATCCACAGAATAATGACATCAAAATAATACCATTCTTGTGAATGAGCATAATGAATGCAGAGAAAATTGTGGGCAATTAAGTCTGAAACATTGTCTCTGTCTTTTTAGGCATAGCTTTCTTCTTCCTCCACCCTGCCCAGGTTTTCTGAGGACATTTAAACATTTGGTCATTTTAGTCTTTGCTGTGTTTGCTCCGTGGTATTTGTTGAGGGGTTTGTTGTTTGCCCTTTTAGTGTTAAGACTCCTTCCATGTACTGGAATTTTCAAGGAGGGTGTAAGTAATCTCATGTAGGACATTTCAAAAGTTCCTCAATTGACAGATAATGATGATTTGGTGTGGGCCATTAAACAAGAAAGCAAGAATTAAGCCCACAGTCTAGGCAAAATTGGCATTCAAATCTTGATACAGAAACCTGAGGACATTCAATCAGGCACTCAGAAACCCAGCATGCGTTATAGTCAGTGCCACACTATGAGGAATACAGGTCCAGATACAAATGGCATCACATCACATTTGAATGATGCTTGGGGATATTGAGTTGGCTGCTCATATTTTGACTAACTATATTTTGTGACCAAAGTAGTAAATGATGGACCTTATTAGAGCGCTGTCTAATAAAGTTGGAGACTGCATTCCTTTAACTCTGACATTGTCTTTGGATCATGCTCTTGAGCTTCACTGACTGTAATCCAGTGAAAAGCAAGGGATATTCAAAATTTTAATTTTCTAATTTGTTTAGAAGAGCATTGACTTCTCTACACACTTTCAAATTCTCCTTTTCACTTCAGTATAATTAGTTACCCCTTGTTTCAGTATAATCTGAAGGTGAAATTCAGCACATATTTATGCAATCAGTTCCGCCAGAAAGGAAGAAAGTCTGACTTACTCTATATTATTCCAACCCAGAGAGAATGAGTCCTTTTATATATACTAACCTTGAATTTACTTTAAGCCTCATTGCTCTTTTGCTCAGCGTATGCTGATGCTCCTTGACCTACCTCAGGGAGTATCATATTTTTGTTTCCATGCTCTTACCTGCTTTGACATGAAGCCCCATGCATTTGATTTTTTTGATGCCCCTTATGTTTGAAATCATGCTGAAAATCTTTACAATTTAATAAATAGAGACATATGATGTGTTTATTCTGTATCTATAGATTCTTACGTCTATCTCACAAAGAAAATTAATTCATCTGTGAGGTTTAGGGCTTCCCAACTACTTTGAAATCATGCATTCAAATGCATTGAGATGAATATGTACATATACATCCAGGGCTTGAGAAAGAGAGTCTCCTGGACCCTGCTGCAGCTGGGAGAAGGACTAGTGAAACAGCTGGGAATTCTTTTCAACTCGCAATGGGCTCTAATCCAAGCTTCAGCCATCACACTGCTTGTTTTAAAAAACTTACTCAACTCCTAGAGAACATACAAATTCCTCCAGGGGTAGTGCAGTAAGAAGAAGGTACAATTCTGACTGCTGAGGTCTAGAGGGCTTGAGCTAACCTCTCCTGAGGGACAAATTAAAGCAGAGAGGAAAGAGCAAGGCATTTTCTTCATTTGTCCCATGTCTACCCTCTGGCAATAGCTAAAATCAATTCCAAAAGTTGGTTGAGAGAAAAGGGTGGAAAGAAAGTTAGGTTGGTAAAAGATTATTTGATTATTTGATATTAATCCCAAATCTTTCCCACTGCATTTTCATTGCAAAGAAAAGAGTCAAGCAAGAAAGGACAGTTAAGTTAGTTTGAGAAGTTTTCCTTCTAAGGGAACAGAGATTTCAAAGACAATTTTGAGAGTTAAGTAAATCCCATGCTTAAATTGAAGCGAGCTAATGCTATCATTAGGAAAGCAAGATGTCTGTATAGCAAATAATTCATCCTCAAAATATCCTTTCCCTCCCTAATATATTCAGTTTAATGATAAAAGTAGATGTCAAAAGGGCTTATGAATGTTACTTTCTGCTCTGGGTACTACAGATTTTATCTGCCCAGGTCTTTCTTCTTTTCCGGTCATGCCTAGAGTCATTGGTCTAGCATACACATTCACCAGCTTTTTAGCGAACGGTGGCCAAAATGGGGAATGTGCAAGCATATAT
The DNA here is from genome assembly GCF_987537825.1 of Furipterus horrens. Classification (NCBI taxonomy): domain Eukaryota; kingdom Metazoa; phylum Chordata; class Mammalia; order Chiroptera; family Furipteridae; genus Furipterus; species Furipterus horrens. The sequence continues at coordinate 75,535,358 of NW_028327175.1, forward strand.
AAACATAAAATTCAAGTATTATTATTAGTACTAAAGTTTGAGAGAATGAGAAACTGGTTCTTGCCCTGTCATGAGTTGCAATTGGTCTGTTGATGCATAAACTTTGATTGGAGGATAATAGGTTTCCTGACAATAATTCTGAATGTTAATTTTAAGTGCTTTCTCATAAATTTATTTAACTTCTGAAAATATTAAACTTCAAATTAATGGCCCATTTATTTGAATAGAATGGATGCAAAAATGGTGAGGACAACACTTCCACAATCAGCTCAGGGCTCCTGATTATCTGTCTATGTTACCCTGGACAGGGGAGAAGAGTGAAAGCAGAGGTTTGCCCCCCAGAAACAGAGAAATGCAAGTGCCTCAATCCAAACAAATGGCAGCACATTTATAAAACATAAAAGAGATGTGTTTAGAGTTATCTTTTGATAAATATACATTATAATGTATTTTCAGAATTTATTATTATTTTTTTCAGAAATACAATGTCTCCCCACCTATTCTCTCTGCTTTCTACAAATAAATAAGAACTTATGCTGAAAGCATGGGTTTCATTTCCTGATTTAGGAGTGATAATTGATAACAAAACTGTCCCTCATCCTTTCATTCAACAAATATTTATTGAGTGCAAATTACTGGCAGGTTCTGTGACAAAAGTTAGGGACACAGCAGTAAGTGAGTAAGACCCGGTCTTTGCCCCATAGGGAACTTAAGAGTCTTGGAGAAGAAAGACAAGTTAGTAGATGACTGCAATACAGTAAGGGGTACTTGGGAGCACATGGAAGTGTACTTGAGCAAGGGGTCAGGGAATATTCCCTGGAGGAACAGATGTGTTTGCTAAGACCAGAAAAATTCAGAGTTAAGGGGGAAAGGAGTGGGAAGTTGGGGTATGTGGGAGAGCTTTCCAGGAAGACAATGTGTTTAACTCTAGCTGGTGTTGGAGAGGTGTTTCCTATTAATTAGAGCAGCCAAACTCCAATCATTGTGTTTGTTCACAATGTAGGCATGGTCAATAATTAACATTTCCATAGAGTATGCAAATACGGAAAATGACTTGGTTTTTAACTTAGACCCATGGAGGCAGCCACACAAAAGGGCCATTTTGCCTTTGGGTGGGATTTATTGCAGAAATACCACTTCCTTTTACTGTGACTTTTTAACTGATGACAATTGTCTGAAACATTTAAAATTTGTTGTATGTTATATACACTCAAGTGGTTGAAAACTTAAAAAGAACCAAAAGGCAATACATTATATATTCACCTTTATTTCCTTAACAAAATAGCTGAAAGATCACCCCTAATCTGTAGGTTAAACAGTCCCTCAGGCTTTTTAAAGGATTCATAGTGTTCTGTTTTATGGATGTATCATACAATAGTACTACTGATACAGAGAGATTTGATTAAGATCACTGAGGAGATGTAGGAGGGGCCATAGGAGGAGATTGCCGAGGCAGTGGAAAGCAGTCTAGGATGGGATTGGCTGAAAAACTGAATAACTTAAGAGCCAATGGAAATAAAAAGAGGGCGGGATCTTTGGCTCAGAAGCTTTTATGGCTCCTGAGCTGGCTCTCTCTCAGGCTTTGGCTCTGGCTCTGGCTCTGACTCTGGCTCTCAGGCTCTTCTTTCTCGAGGATGCCCAGATGACTGTGCTGCAGCTGCCTGCATTTCTGAACAGATGGTATCAAGCTGGCCTGGCAGAGGGTGGCAGGTTTATTCTTTGGGTGTTCTAGAGGACAGGCTCTGAGGCAGAAGCCTGCCATTCTTCCAGAATCATGTACCTTTTGTGTATTATGTTGTTTTAGTTTGTAAACTAACCCTACAGAAACTAACAGGGGAATGCTAGGAGAACTCAGGTATTAGAGATTAGCCTTAATTGATAGGCTTAAGTGATTAAAGCTGTGACTTGGTAGGCTTAAGTGACTGCTTTTGAATAAAGACTCCTTTCCTTTATCACCAAACCTTTGCCTCTGGAATTTTGTCTATAGGGTGGCAGCAGGCAGCAGGACCCCACTTGCTGTTCTGTAACATTATTAGATAGACATTTAGGTTTATCGAAATTTTGATGTTACAAATAATTCTGCAGCAGTAACACTGTATGTTCTCACAGGTTAAATTTCTATAAGGCCAGCTGCTAGATCAAATGTGACAGATATATCTTGACAGATTAACTTCTATAGATGTATGTCAACTTGCATTCCCATCAGTAATGTGTAAGAGAGTGCATGTTTCCCAATAGTCTTTATGATTTTTGAATATTTATCAATCTGATGAATTTTAAATGATATAGCAGATTAATTTTAATTTGAATTTTTGTTATTGTAAGTGAAGTTGATTATTCTCCATCTTTTCTAAAGAACCAATTGTATGTCTCTTTGTGTGAACTGTCTGTACCTAACCTTGGACCCCATTTCTATTGTGTTTTGACCTTTTATTGGTTTCAGTAAGCTCTTTATATAGACAGATAGGATATGTATAACAAATAATTTTTTAATACTCTGCTTAGCATGGGCTTAAATACTTTTGCGGCCCAAACTTATTTTAGCTTATTATCTATGTGGAAAATGGACTCTTAAACATTGGTTAAGTGACATAGGGCACTCAGACCTGCTTCCTAAGGAATATCTTGACTTGGATTTCAAATATCCCTGTCCTTCTTCAGAGAGAAGAATATACATGGTTTCCAAAGGCAATGAATTAGCAGTGACAAGATCATTTCATTTCAGGCCCTCTTTTGGGAGTAGAATCTTTGTGTTCCTAACACCAGCTTTTATGAAGTGCTATAAGGTAATGTCCTGAGGTTTGAGGTATGATGAGGTGTAGGGATAATATCACCTGTTTACTCCTCCAGTATCATATTCTAAGTTCTATCTGTTATTTGAAGACCCCAGGATTACACATTGAAACCACATCTCTGCAATCTCTTAAAGAATTGCCTTCATTATAGTAATTGTTTTTGGTGTATACTTATCTCCAAACCAATCAAGTTGTATACATTCAATATTTCTCCATAAAGTGTCAATAAATTGGTAAAACAAACAAACAAACAAAAACCAAAATAAAACAAAACAAAAAGCAAACAAATAAAAAGTTTCCCCGACTTGGTCATCCAGGATGAATACTTCCCTCATCATCTGTGCCAAGAAGAACTTTGTTTCTGAAAGCACTGGTTTGTTTCCTCCTTTTAGGGAATAAAAGCTTTAATTCTAAAACCCCAGCTCCTTCTCTTTAAATTCCTTTAATTATTGTTCTTGCTATTTCTTACAAATTTACTTTTTTTCAGTGGGACAGGTGATCCAGCTATTTAAAAACCAACCAACTCATTCAGCATTTCTCAACTAATCTGCACACTAAAATCAGCTGGCAGTTAAAAATCTCCCTAAGTTTCAGACAATTTAGTCAGAAGAATCTCTGGGGGTGGGTCTATTTAGAAGTTTCCCAGGTAACTCCGATGCTCTATGAGTACTGAGGACCAGGACTAGTGTGCTACGTAAATATTGTAGCAGCAGGGTAGAAACTGCTCAATGACATCATTATTTCTATTCTCTGTGTGATTAGTAAAAATAACAATAGCAATTAAGTATTATATTAACAGTTATAAGTTTGAAATGACATTGGAGGTGGAGAGCTGGTCTCTCTCTGTGTCTCTCATTCACCCTGAAGTGCTGGAAAGGAAGATTCATGTAGTACGTTCCTACAAAACAAAGAAATTTTCTACAAAATTTGACTTGAAAAGCTAATATTGTTGTGGGCTTTTCTGAGGTGCAGTTTCACTATTTTTTTACCCTTCTACTTAGTAGAGCTAATTAAGGGCAAGGATCAGGTCTTAGCTAGCTAAGTACGCATGTTTAGTGTCCTACATGTTGCCAGACATATAGATGATACTTAATAAATGTTAATGAAAGAAGGAGTTAAGTTTTTAAGATTGTTTCAATTCAAAAGAGTATATTGAATATTCCATAATTGTTTTTGTTATTTTATACTGCATTTCATCACTCAACTGGAAAGCCTGTTATGAAAATAAACTGGTCTTTAAAAAAAATTCCCTAAATAAATATACTATGAATTAAGCATTAAAGCATACACAGTAAAAAGACAAGACCAGTAACTGTGTTGCAATACTCCTTCCCACCCCATATATGTATTTATTTTATCTTTTTCTCCCCTCTTTGATGTTCATCTCTGTAGAAAGTGAGTCAGTGTGGGAGGAAGCGTTTCATAAGAGAAGGTGTTGGAGTGGAGAGAGCTGGAGAAAGAAACAACAAAAGGAGGGGGATAAAGAGAAAGGAACAAAAGTATAAAGTAAGGATTAGTTCCATACCATGTGCATTTATAGTTAATAAGTTGAAAATAACATTCATGAAATTGTTGTATAGGAACTGATCCTTCAGATAGAGCTCGGGGAGGAGCTGAGGAGAGCAAGAGAGTGTAGTGCAGGGGCCTTGACCTGCAGGAAGGGTGCCCAAACCAGCAACACAGCATATCGTGTAAAGCCAGTTGCACAGCACCCTTTCCATTATGGTTCCACAACCAACTCCAACTCCGTTAATTCAGTAGACGTTCTCTGAGTATTTAATGTTTGTAAGATAGGGGCTTTTATGAATATAAGGAATATGTGGAGATTTCAACAGGGATCCTGCCCTTAGGGGTCTTATGTCTGTATCTTCAACTATAATTTAAAATAGAAAGTAACATTTGCCATGAAAAGGTACTGATATTACAGAATTTTATAAGACAGATAGATTCTCACACTAACTCTTATTTAGCAGCCCTTTTGATGTTTCCTCTTCAAAATGATGTTACCTCTAAATGTTGTAACCTCCTAGAGTCAATCTATTGTGTCTAAAATGAAATAACTTATTATTCTTAAGTAGCGACTTGAAGTTATGGCCAATTCTTGAATTCCACATCGTTATCATTAATAGTGTTTTTTTAGTGGTCAGATACATAGGTCATAGCTCTATACCTGTTAAACACACATAGCCCTGTCTTAAGGAGTGGAAAATCTCAGTAGAACATTAAATAATACATAAACACACATGTGCATTGTTTGTATGAAGCCCCCTCATTCCTACTTCATAGGAATAAAGTAAAAACTGATATAAACATCTTAAGAGGTTCTCCCATGATTGGGACAGATCAGTTGAAATCTAATTAATACAGGGGAGTTAGCGCCAGACTTAACACCAAAGAAAATCTTATGAAAGATTTGTGGTTTCTATTGATGCAAAGGGTGGAATAGAACTTAAGTTTCAGAGAACCTCAGTTACATGAAATAAGATGTGAAGATTCATGTTTGAATGGGTAGGAGAAAAGGATCCCCTTTTTTAATACCCAGATTGAAACGATATTTGATATATTTAAAGGATGTATAATTTTGCCATTTAATGATTAATGATGGATTTGGAAAGGGCTTTTCCCAGGTACATCTTAGGAATGCACTACGAGAAACCTGGGAAATGAGTGGAACTAATTACCCTGATATATGGTAATCATCTTTTCTCATTATCTGAAGAAACAGACCTCTGTGGCCAGTCCCATAAAAACATTGGTTCTAAAGTGCAAAAAAGCCAGGACAAAGGCATTCAACTTGTCAGGTTCTGTGCTTTGGTACTTGTTTGCTCTTCACTTGGTTTTCAAGTGAAAAATTTCTTTTAAAAACAAAAAGTGGTAATTCTGTTTCAGCAAACCAGTGGCCTAGCAATTGACTGATTGACCTCATTTCAGTCAGGGCAGTCAGGGAGCAAGATGGGGCTGGAGGTACATATAGTGGAGGCAGTGGCAGCTGCCTCAGCTCAGCCTCTCTCTGAGAGTCCCGGGGGCTCAGGTAGAACTTGAGGTGAATATACTGGATGAAAGGGAGAGGAGGCAAATATACTGACTTCTCTTTACCTGGGTATATCCTTTGCCAAGTGGCCAACACTATGCTGACTTGGGCTAAGGAGGGAGAAAAGGTTTGAGAGGAGGTGATTAGTTCACCAGAATGCCTTGGTCAGACTTAAGGTTGACTAAGGGGTTAAAGGTGAGCTCTAGGGAGCTGTGGTTAAGGAGAAAAGAAGCTTGGTCAAGGAGAGAGAAACGTCCTCCTGGCAACAGCATGAACCTTTCTGAAGCAGTCTCCCAAGGCAGAGTGTGCAGATCCCATGGAACTGCTGCTGGGAATCCAGCTGAGCTGGCTCCCAGCATTTCATATTGTACATGTCACTGTCAATTTAGTAAACCAGGCAGTGACTGTAGCCTCCATTTCAGGAGCCTCATAAAGTGAAACTGCATTATAATTTCAGAAGTATTAAAAGAAACTGAAGGTTTCAACAAAATGAAAGAAACCCTGTGACTGAAAATATGAAGTTCTATCTTCCCTGAAAGCAGCTTTATAGCATATAAAACCAACCTTCCTTTCTGCAATTAACTCAGAACAAGAAAGATATGTCTTATTCCTTGACATAATGGCCTTGAAGCTTCTTAATGGAAACATTATAATAAAAGATTATCTCAAATACTATTGACCATAAGCTTAGCACTGACTGCATTGAGAATGGTGAGCAACGGCCCCAAGCATTCAGTCTTATTGAAAAAGAAACTTGTATGTCAAATCTTGGTGATGAAGAAATCAGGCCGAATTGTGGGAATTGTGAGGATGAGAAAAATACAATGACATCTGTATGGAGCCCCTCGCTTCACAATTTCAGAGAAGTAATTTCTGATCTCTCAGTCAAAAGGTCTTCTGAAGACCTTCTGATACCTCCCTCACCTGAACTATAGTGACTGGAAGATGGATAGAATGGCCTCTAATCTCTCTTTTCTCCAAAAGCCTTGCAAAAGAATAAGGCATCACCGTACTTCTCAAACTGGAACTGAGCTCTTTAAAAATAAAAACACTTTTTAATCTCTAAAAGAAAAAAATCAAGAACATCTTTGAGCAGCCCTAAGGAAAATCCTAAGATGTGTTCAGAGAGAAAAGAGCTCCTAAGAAACGCACCTCGTGGCACTAGTACAATAACTTTAACGTGGATGGAAAACTGAACTGCGTTGCCCTTACAGCATTTTCCATTTCCACAAGAATTGTGACCTTTCTAAGCTTTGCCTCCCATAATGACTGTATTCCACAAACTTCACGCCCAATTCATGTGTAAAATCCACTCCCCAACACTGTCCCCTCTGTAGGTAACTAGAAATTGATTGATCTTCATTTCAGTCAGTGCAGTATGGGGACAAGATGGTGCTTGAGATACAAAAACAAAAAAATAATCAAGTCACCTTGCTCTTAAAGTTATAACAGTGGAATATGCTGGGTAGTCATTTTCATGCCCACAAAGATCACTTAATATCTTTAGCTTTATTTACAGAAGGGGAAAGCAGGCACAGTTTACACTGCAATTTAACAGTCAAAAATGCAATTCAATCACTCAATTTATTTCCTGTTGTTCACCTGTGCTTGGAAGTGCCATCTCATACTAGTACTGTGATGTGATCAGAGTGCTGGGAAAAGCCATGTCTGTTTAAATGACAGCCACTGTTCTTGGTCTTTAGAAACACAGTCTTAAGTCAATGGCATGAACTGTCCACAAAGTCCCTGTTTGTGTTGGTCTCAGTTTGAGTCTGTCTCACAAGTTTGTGACCTTGGGCAGGTTATACACCTTTCAATATCTTTCTGTCTCTCTCTTTTTTATTTTTTATTTTTTTATTATTTTCAATTAATTAATTAATTAATTAATTAATTTCAGGGGAGAGGCACAAGAAGAAAAGGTCTCTCTTTTTTTAATGTGTAAAAAGGCAGCTACTTCCTAAGTGTGTTGGGGACAGAAATTCAGATAACCGTTACAGACTATAGTGTCTGGCACCCAGGTGTTAGCAGTAGAAGTAGTAGTAGTAGTCGTGTTATTATTCAGTTTCTCAGGCCAGGATGTATAAACTAGGCAGAATGGGCCAGGAATGAAATATTCAATGTATCTTCAGTTTTGTTTTTCTTGTTCCACTTTCTGGCAATGAAAGGATATTAGTGAGGCTTTCAAGAAAGCAGGTCCAATTTTTTTCTCTATTCAACTGGTACTCTCTTTGTTTGGTCATGAACACACTGCCACTGTGAATAATGAAAATTCTATAATGTTTTCACTCAACTTCTGCCTCTTGGCAGCCATGACCAAAATCACCCTGCAGCTGTCATTTACAACAGGGATCCAAAGGCAGTCACTTGCAGCCACCCTACTGTGAGGGGCAGCTGCTCAAGAGTATTTCAAGCAGGAAAGCGACAGAGCCAGATGCTATCGGGAATCCCTCAATGAGGTCAGGGCATTAGAAAACAGTAAGCCTTGCTTCCCAAAAAGGATAGGGACTCGTGCTTCCAACTCATGCTAAGCAACTAACCATACGATCTTCCTGAGATCTTGTTAATTACAACAAAGGCCCTGACAGTTTACAGTGCTTAGAGACCTACAAAAATTAGGAGGAAATCAGTGGAAGCACAGTGATAAAGTTTCAGGGAAAGGTAGTCTGTTATGCTAACCCTTTAAATCCTTTAAACTTTTTTTGGTAGGAATTCATAATTTTAAAATGCAATTATATAAAAAGCAATAACAATGTACAACTCTTTCAAATATATAATATACATTTTGTTCTTAAAGTGTTGTGAATTCAATAACCTATTTGGGAATTCTAAGGTCTTAGGGTTTTCCTCGTATCCTTCTTCCACTAGAATAGGAAAGATGCTTAGAAAAGTATTTTGCATTTTTTTTTTTTTGAGAAATGTTAGTTTTTCAATAGGGATTATATAAAGGTATGTATAAATTTACAGGATTAGTTTCAACAGGTGTTCCACAAAAGGTATGTCTCAATTTATCTGAGTGAAACAAAATTAAATAGGAATCTCTATCACCAAACACCCAGAACTTTTAATATGCTGAAGTACCCTGTGTACAGCATTTCCCAAATGTGTTTGATAATGGAGAGAAAGAGAGAGGGAGAGGGAGAGGGAGAGGGAGAGGGAGAGGTATCTCAGCTAACTACAGGAACATGTTTCCTCTACAACGAAGTTTGGGAAATGCAGCCCCAGACTATAAGCATCCTGAGAATATGGACAATATTTCATTCTTCTTTATTACTCCTAGACCCTAACACAATGTCTGGCATGAAGTAGATATTTAATAATGTTCATTGAATGAATTAGTAAGTGCTAGGGTGATTCCTCAGATTTATTGATAAATACTTATGCAGCAAGAAGGAGAAAATAGTTTATTGGTCAGGCCAAAAGAAAAGATGCTAAGATGTGTCACCTGGTGAGGGGCACAATCAATTTTGTTGTAAAACTTAGAATAATGCTGAAAAGAGAAAAGAAATTGATGTCAAGGAATAAATAAGAACACAATGGTTCACATATCTAGTAGAACAGTTAAATTATATTAATACAGGAAACTCAATAAATAATGCTTTTGCAAATGACTTCTATAGAATATTGTCTTCTACCTGGCTGTGCTCTGGTGATGGGAGTGACCTAAAGGCTGCCTTGTCTCAAGGCAGGGTATCTCCTTCTTTTACCTGCAGCACACAAGAAAGATGAAGCAAGTTTTGCAAGTTTGATTGTCCTATAGTCCTTAGGGAATAGATGCTGGTTGGAGGACAGAAAAAAGTCGGAGGGAGGTCATTTCTTTACCTGGCCCTCCCTTTTACAGCCCTCACACTCAAAAGGGCTCACGTCACACACCTGGCCACTGCTGTCCTTTCTCCAGCCCTTCCCTAACCCACATGACAGTGTGAAGACCATCTGGACCACTGCTGAAAGGCAGTGTGGATAATGAGTGTCCCACAGAGAAGCTGCAGACATGATAAGGAACCACCATCAGCTGCCAGGATGCTAGTTGCCAAGCCAAGCACCTGCCTTCCACAGAGACTTACAGGGCTGCTGGAGAGGACAGCTGAGGACCCATTTACACCTGGCAGGGTAGTTAATACAATGTGATCCAGTTTTTATCTATCAGATGGGAAAAGATCAAACATTTTGATAATCAGCTATGACCACTCACTTTCTCAAAGCCTCATATTATGTATTCTGAGAAGACTAGGCTGGTCAAGACTTTTTTGGTAGACTGGTCAATTATTAGCAGCTTGGGTGGAAGGCAAAGAAGGTGCTATTTGTGAAAAGCTAAGATAATTCAGTTGCAATTCTTCAGTGTACAAAAATACTTTGAATTTCTGGCAGAATATCTATAATCAAGCCAAGTCTCCTCTTCTATGCCGGAAGCTGCTGCATTTTAAGTGCTTTCCTAGGGTTTCTTTGTTGCCAAAAAATACAATTACTTTTCAGTTACTTCAGAAAACTTTTTAAAAAGCTATAGGAAAATGTCAGGATCCGAAATAAGAATCTACAAAGAAACTTGTTTCAATCACATCCATTTTGGCTGTGAGGTGCAAGGTTGGTGATTTCATCTCGATAGATTGTGTTTCATTTGCTTGTAAGCACCATGTAATTTATGCCTAGGGTTGAATTCTATCAGTGGAAATCTGAGCCGTGAGGGATTTGCTGTTGGGCTGCTCTTTGTGTGTAAGTTACCACGTAAGGCCTAGGATCTGTCTTCTGGGCAAGCTGGTGTTCCATTAGATTGGCTGCACACACAACAGTAAGGACAGTCAAATCTCCAGACTGACAGTGGGCATTATGGACTTCTAGCAAAACTTTAAAATTTCTGAAATGGCTATAGACATCTATTTTCTATGACTATTTTAAAACTAGAAGACTGCTCTCCCTAATAATGCAAAGAGCTATGCTCTAAGAACCAGATTGTTCCAGGGCCTTAGCTGATATCTGGAAAGGAGGGGAAAAGTCAGATTGATTTGGTACCTACTATCAATGATATTAACACTAATTCAAATGATCACATCTATGATCTTATATAATACTCACAAACTCCAGCAATGTTGGGATTATTTTCCTCATTTCCCAAGATAGAACATTCAGATGCTAAGAAATTTATTCATATAAGCAATGTATGATAATGGCAGAGTCAGAATTCAAACACAGATCTGTCTAAATCCAAAGTTTAGGCTATTTCTACTAAATAACCAAGGAATATTACATTAATTCGGTCAGTCCATTAAGATGGTATTTGAAATGCCATTGAGTTAGTCTGTTCAATAGAAAGTCTCAGAACAGTTTACCGGCTTTCTTATTACACACACCTGTAATTGAATGAATTAGTAAGTGCTGTAACTGAGGACCAGGTAAGTAGAGAAAGTGTTTAGGATTGTTCTTGTGACCATGATTCCAGTGCACTCATATACCTTGCAATGCAGGGGACAGGAATTTAGGCAGCCTTCACAGGAGATCATCTTGAAGCCAACAGTTACATTGACTTTCAGACAGTGTGGCTCATTCAGGTAAAGCCCATCTTCATTTTCCCATGTCACAGTGCACTGAAATGGGATGGAGTTACCTCAGCCCTGCTAGTCTTCACCATGGCCTGCCTCTCCCATCAACTGCCATGTTTAGCTATCAAGAATATGGACGGCTTAATCTCACATCAGAAGAAAACAAACAACATTTGCAAAGGAAGAACATCTTCCTTGTCCCCATGGGGCAATGGAGGTCAGTGGTGTGCACAGTCTTCAAAAATAAGCCCATGGCCATACTGACAGAGGACAGACTTGAAATATCACAGAAGAAGGTGCAAAGGCGGAGTGATTCATTAACTCACGCTCTGTCTCCCAAGCAACAACTGCTACTCTGCTCTACGTGCATCTTGCCTTTTAAAGAGTATTTGGGCACATTGACATTTCTGCTATTCTTAATTAAAGTATTTTTTTAGGATACCTACTGTGTGCCAGGCACTGTTTTAAGTACTAACTGGATATTCAACAATAAAATAAAACAGCAAATAGCCACTAAAGTACATTTATGAAAATAATCACAACTATGTAAAATATGAGCATCAGGCTGAACAATGCAATGGTAAATGCACAGTTGAAAGTAATCATGTCAGTGTCCAGGATAACAGGATTAAAAAAACTTTTTCTTTAATGTTGGCTTCATATTGATTTCAAATTTTAAAGAAAGAAAAGAAAAAGTCAATTTAGACATTAGAGTTTGCTTGAGGAGATTTACTTTTTTGGGGGGGCGAGGTGTCTCTGATTCCTTGATTCTTTTCACCTAAGTAGGAACTTAGGTTTCTTGAGTATTGCAACTCACTGTCATTGGGGATAAGATATGGGTGTGGTGTGGTAATATCTTTATGAAAAAGATAAAAATGTAGTTTTTAAAAGAAATACCTAACTGAATCTTTATGTCCAATTGTTATATTTGTCAAATTGTAATTTCCAGCAGTAGGAAAGTGAAAAAACGAAGGAATTAGATCTCATAAGCAAGAGTTAGAAAAAAGACAGAACCATGGTTTGAAGTATAGTCACATATTCTTTTGTTCAAATAAATTTATTTCAGACTGTTTTAGAAGACATCATAATTTGCCCCAAATTTCCTACAATATATTGTTTCAGAAGAGCTTATATGCATATGTTGGTTTATGTTACCAGTTGAACATTATGTGAAAATTATTGGTGAACAGATGGTGATAAACTATTGTACAGAAATGTTAACAATATAAAATCACAATGAAACTGAACTTCCTTTCCTCGCTATCATCTTTTTACCTGTGTGACTAGCAGCTTCCATTTGACACAGGATCATCTTTGAGCTAACCAGGAGAAACCCAGTCATATCCCAGTTGTTAGGGTTTTTTTCTTTTTTGTCATAATTATTCAAGTAAAAGTTTGAAAGTATTGAGTTTTGTTTATACATTTTCTTTTATTAATGAAAGAATTAAATACATTGTCACCATCAGCTCAATTGACCAATTTCTCATTTTAAACTTGCAACAGTTTCTGATTACCAAATGCTTTCAAGCATTAGGTAAAAAAATTCAGGAAATTTGATGTACGTAGTACCAAATATCACTTGTAAGGTTTTTTCTTCTTTAGGTGGGCTGAAATTTTTGTACTATCACTGAAAAGCAATCTGGTGGTTGACTTTACTGCATCTAGAAAGAATTCAGTCTCATAACATGGTTAAAAAAATAAAAAACAAAGTGCACAAAATGAGAAGTGTTGCCATGAGTAATTTCACACATACTGCTAAATTCTGCAGAGTATTGCCAAGACTACCCTTTAATCTCTATGAGAGCCATAATAGCTATAAACTCTTATTTGTTGTCAAATGTTTTTTTTATAGGGTTATTAGAAAAGATAGGAAGATTTGAAAAAACCTTCCAAGTCACCTTACTCTAGTTTTGACCTGCTTTTATTATCATTACCACTTTATATCTGTTGGTAGTTCAAAATGTGTCTATGTTACCAGCCCCAGTCAACATTATGAAACAGGATTCATGAGGTTTTGGTTTCTGGGTTCCCACTTTACTTTCTAGGTTCTCACCTACATTCTCTCCCAGCAAGTTTCTTCCTTCTGAACCCATCTCCTGCTGTCAAAGCCACCTAACAACGTTAAGGCTATATTATCAGAAAAAGGAGACCAGTATGAAATACTGACCCACATTCATGGATCAGCATGTTAGATCTCTCAGGGAAGGGTCTTATGTGATAAAATGGGCCTGAAAGATTAAAGCTAAGCTGTGGGGAAATCAGATTTCCTGAAGTTGTCCATCTCCTGGAGTAGGGAAACACTTCCAGGTTGTAGGCAGGCTCCAAATTTGCTCCCCTTTCTTCCGTTAGGGCTCCATAGATATGCTTTGGAGTATTACTGAATTCCCCGGCATTTACTTCTGTCCCTCTGGGTGAAAACCCAAGCTACTCTATAGTTTCCCAACTTTGACACTACTCTCCTAGTGCTGGAAATGCACTCCTGGTTCTAAGACCCTATAGAGTTTGTAAATAATAATAATTCCTCCTGCTAACTGTGTGAGGGTAGAGTGGGTGAGACGGGGATAGTTTCAGTGGTGTGCAGAGCCTGGAGAGCTGATTGTTAAATTTTCAGAAATTTTGTAAGCCAATTGTCATCACCTTAGCAGCATACAGTAAGTCACAAGTGGGACTATTATTAGCTGTCCTCCACCCCCAACTGGAGTGGGAAGAGACAGGATCAGCATGAATAATTAGTGGTGGTAGTATTTCCCCACCATACTATAAGCTCCATGTATCCAGCTGCCTTGTATTAATATTGTTCATTTTTTTGCTCTTGTTGTACATGTTGGGAATTCACTAGGTATTTGTTAAGTAAATGGATGAATGAATGAGTTGGAGACAGAAGAGATTTTCTACACAATATGTATTATCCTTGTGGTCTTTGCTGAAAAGTAAGAAATGGCCTATTTCCTAGGCCTATTCCCTCCTGGCCCCTCTTTGATTACATATTTAGAAGTTTGTACAGTAAACTGCCACCTAGCCTATTGATTCTGTCACTTTTATTCCTGGAATTGGAGCTCACCATTTGCTCTACTCTGTAGCTCACACCCATTACCTCACCCATTTCTTTCTGCCATAGAAGTTCAAGGATATCTTACAGAATATACTTTTAAAAAGTTAGGAAGAAATAATAAAAGAACATAAACTGTCTTAGTCCATTTGGGCTGCTATAACAAATTACCATAGACTGAGAGGCTTATAAACAACAGAAATTTCTTACAGTCTGGGAAGTTCAAGATCATGGCACCAGCAGACCCTGCTTCCTGGTTCTTAAATGGCTGTCTTCTCACTGCATCCTATCATGGAGGAGGGAAGAAGGGGCTTGCTTCTCTGGGGTTTCTTTTATAAGGGCCTTGATCCTACTCATGAGGGCTCCACACTCATGACCTAATCATCTCCTGATGCCATCATATTTGCAATTAGATTTTAACATACGAATTGGGGGGGAACACAAACATTCATTCCATCACTAACTTTTCAGAAAACCTGGCTTCTAGTCTCAGTTCCATCACATGGTATCTGTGTGACTGTGGGAAAACATGGAACTTCTTGGATATGTGGTGTTTTCATGTGTAAATGAGACTGTTATTACTGCTATACCCACCTTAGTGAGCTCATAATAAGGGTCAAAGATGATGCATGTGACAGGGCTTTGTAAACTATAAAGCGCTCTACAAATGTAAGGTGTTGTTAGAGGCAGCCAGATGCAATGAAGTAATTATTGACTTCAGATACAAAAAGAATTAGATTTGTAATCTATTGCTGCACTTCCATACCTCTGTAGCCTTAAGTAAAACTTAACTTTCTTGAGCCTCTGTTTCTCTATCCATAAAACAGGACTAATGATACCTAATAGAGTTGTTGTGAGGATGAAATAAAATCATGTAAACAAAGGGCCTGCCTAGCACAGTGTCTCAATAATGTCTCTTCCCTTTTTTAGTTTCCCAGCTCAAATGTCTTCAAGTGATATTATTATCATTAATATTAATCCATTTTTAAGGTTCTCCTGTTTGCAAAAAAGAACAATTTATGTCTATTTGGTTAAAAATGAAGGCTCTGGCGCCAGATTACCTGACTTCAAATTCTCACTCTACCACTTGCTAAATCTATAATCTTGAGCAAGTCGCTTTTCCAGACCTTTGTTGTTTTTTATCTGTAATACCATCTACCTGGGGTGACTAAACATTACAGTTTGCCTGGAATTAGGGAGGTCTCTGGGACACAGGACTTTTCTCAAACCAAGAAACTTCCAAGCAAATGGGGACAAGCTGGTCACCTCTATACCACCTAACAGGATTGGAATGAGGATAGAGGGAGTTGTATATGTGAAGTGCTTAGAACTGCACCCTGCATTAAGTATTATGTAGAACTTAGTTATCATTCTTAGTTCTCCAGATACATTCCTTTGGTTTAATGGTTAAATAGTGAAATTTAAAAGCACAGTGAAAACTGTGGTAGAGACACTCATCCACAGAGAGGCCTCCTCAGAGCCACTGATCTAAGCCTAGGTCCTGCCCAGCTTGGGCCTACTGCTGACAGTGTTCTTAAACATCCTCAGCTTTATAGGGTGATAGGCAAAGAAGAGATGCCTCAACAATTGTTCGTATCTGCTACTGTGACTGTCCTGGTTACTCTGAACTTGCCACTTAAAGGGAGAAGAAAGGTCAGAGAAGAAGGAAAACAACTACTTGATTACTTGATGCTTCTTGTGAGAACTGGATAAGGCCTGAAGGGTTAGGGGAGGTGAAGCAGGGATAGGTTTCAACTGCCTGCCTTTCCTATCCTACCTCTGAACAGGCTCCAGCAGGGACCACTGACTGTATTTTTGATGCTGTACATTGAACATGATTGTGGAGACTTGATGTACATGTATTAATCCTGTGCTTCTCCTAGGTCTGAAGTCAGACTAAGTTCTAGCCATTCCTCTGTTAGGTGGTAGACTTTGGAAAAGTTATATAACTTCTCAGTTCCTTCCTCTGTGAAACAGGAATAATAATAACAGGCCCAATACAGTGAAAGTGTTGTGAGAATTAAATGAGATAATACACATAATGAACTTTTCTCAGAGCTTTGCCTGAAATATGGTAAACTTTCAATAGTTATTCCCTTCAGCACCCATTTATATATGGGGATTTTGAGGGGAAACAGTAATCTATAATGTTGTTTCACTGCTATACTTTCATTTTGATGTACTAAAATCTTCTTTTAGCTAACTAAACTTATGCTTTATTCACTCAATTTAAACATTTCTCTGAAATTAGAATGCTAAAATTGTGACTAAATATTTTTCTAAGCCTGATGCTCCTTGAAGTGGAGGTCATGTGTAGTTTTTCTGTCTTGTTAATAATCAATAAGAATTTAAAATCTGAGCTTCCAAAAACTGGTTCCAGAAATTAGGTTTTAGTGTGTCATCAACTCTCCCAGAAAAAAATGCCATAAATGAATATAAAACAATAAAGTTATATCTTGCATGTTTAATTGTTTCCATGCTTACCAAAATCACTCTTTTATATTTATAAAGTTTATGATCCTCCTTCTTTTCAATGTTTCAGAGGCAGTTTTAATTGTGATAAGGAAGCTCAAATAATGCCTTAAATTCCTGGTTTTATTTTCCCTTCCTTCATGCTCTTCTGGATTTGATTTTTTGGTATTTTCTGGTATTTTTCCATGCAGAGGATCTTACTCTTGGAAGCATAACACAGGCAAATCTTTTTTCTTAAGACAGGCTGGTGCTGGCAGAATACCATGTGTCTCTCTCTTCCATATCCTTGTACATAAGAACAGAAGCAATTAGGAATTTCTATTAAAGCTAAGTGGCCCAAATCATACCACCAAGAGCAACAGCCTCCTGCATTCACTCTTCTTAATATTCCTAGTCTTCCAAAACAGGCCTTCAGGTCATGTCAGTGGGATGAATTAGAAAGGTAAAATATCTTCTGGCCTTATGATGCATGGTCTTCCCAGAGTTCATTGATGTGCATTGTTAATTTAACGTTCTAGGATATATAGCCAAAAAAGGAATATTTATATATATATATAAAGTGACTCTTGCCTGAGGGGTTCCTGGACCAGCAAGACCCATGGCACAGATGAAAATGACCCAGAAACTGTCTGCCTTTTTCTGTGAGTGAAGGGTGAGCAAATCTCATAGAGGAGAAATGCTGCAGTTCCCTATCCTGAGTTTAGATTTATTTAATAGCAAGCATGCATGAAATTCTGCCGAACAGGATGTGGATAACATACTTACAAAGCTTTGAACCTACTGTGTGAAAGTCAGCCTGGCAACAGATGTTCGTAATCCTTTTATCACTTCCCTGTTATCTTTATCAGAAAATTGTGCGACTTCCCCAAGATTGTTTTTAATCTGTTTCCTCTGTGCCTCTGTTTTCAGGGCATTGTGGGGGGGGGGATCACAATTTTCTGTACCAAGGCCACCTGTCCCCCACACTTGCCAAACTGTATCCTCTGAGTCAATGTAGTCTAAAATATAGATTAAAGCTAATTTAAATCACCATTTCCACTTCTTCTCAGTCTCTGAATTTCTTCTTGCCCTATAGATGATCAACTTGCTGCTTGAAGGTCCAAAATTGTGCACCTCTAAATTTTATGGCATCTCAATTTTAAAAACTCGAACTATTCATCAAACTGTAGACCAAAATCTGTGTATGTTACCTTATGTAAATTAAACCTAATTTTTAAAATAAAAAAAAAATAATAGTCTCTATTAATCACAACCTTGTAGTGGTGGATCCTGGATATGGTTATATTTTCCAAAACTCTCCAGGTGACTCCAGCGTGCAACCAGGGGAAAGAAATATTACCCTCTAATACAGGAAAATTAAGGATAGTTTGGGTGCAGGGTTTGGGCACTCCTATAATATCTGGGCATATTTGCAACTCCTAGCAGTATATATTCCTACCCTCAGCCTCTACTATGCTACAGAAGCTTCAATAATGCCATTCTCTTTTAAGTTGGATACAACCCAACCACCCTATCCCATCTAGACCTTCTAGAACTTTTATTTATGAGTTTGTGGAGGGTATTTATGAAGTAGCAATGACCCAGAATTTCTTCCCTCACCCATCCCCTCAGAATGGACATTTGATTTACTGTGAGATATAAGAATGCACCGAACACTTAACTCTGTTCTTTTAATCAGTGAGTAAAATTATTATTTTAATTGCAGTATAATAAGTTTGAATCTCCCATTTTTCTTGCCCTTCTCCCCTTTCCTGTTGGCCACAGGAATACTTCTTCATGACACATTTAGAACTAAGAAGGAACTGTGAGTCTCACACAGGAAGGAATGAACATATCTACCATATACTACAAAAAGCATGATTGGCAGCTTCCTGCACCAACCCAGAAACCAAAAGCATGGTTTGCACTGGAAGTGAAAAAATAGCTTGTGTGCTTTACAGCCAGAATGTTTTTCTGAAAGATGACATTGGTCATCCCATGTCCATGATCAGAATTTTCCAGAGAACCTGTTGACTACAGGATAAAGTGCAGTCTCTACAGTCTACTACTAAATGTCTTTATTCCTCAGGCTCAACTGCTAGTTCTAGCCTCATCTTTCATTACTTATCAGCAATACTCCTTGATGTTTCCCAAGTGAATTCCTCCCCTTCCCAACAGACTTTTTTCCCTGTGCCTTATCCCTGGAACATGCTCACTGCCATTAAACCAAAATTTAAAGTGACCTTTTCCTTTCCTGAAAGAGTAAGACTGTGTTCCTACCAAAATGAACAGGAGCTTTGGACTCAGACAGGTCCACTTTAAAATCCTATGACCTTCAGCAATTTTCTTCATTTTTTATGCAAAAAGAGGTGGGGGGGGGTGATGATTAATACTCCTGGGAGAGGATGGCTGTAAGAATTATATGAGCTCACATGTGAATGCACTTAGATGATCAATACATATTTCTCTTCCCTTTACCACTCAAATAGCATTGCTCTCTATTGTGGGTTTTTGAGAGCTTGTCTTAATGTCTCTATAACAGCATAGGATCCTTGAAAGCAAGGGCCTTTTCTTAAACTTATTTGAATATTCTCTAACACTAGGAAAAGTGCCTGGCATGTAAAAAGTCCTCTGTAAGTATTTCTGAAGGCTGAATAAATAAATGAATACATTTTCTGACCCTCTGTTAAATAAAACATAATGGCATAGAGGGAGTAAAAAGGAAAGAACCAGCCTACTTAAAAGAGTGCCCTGACAAAATGTTATAATGATTAGCATAATTATGAAAAATGCATTAAATAACTTACCCAGTCACATCCTAGCTTATTTAGGCTTCCTGGGCATGGACATGAGAATTTATTTTTCCTTCTCAAATTTTTCCTTATTTATTTATTTATTTTTATTGTGATTAAAAGCATAAAAATACTATCTTAACCATTTTTAAATGTGCAGTTCAGTAGTGTTAAGTATATTCATATTGTTGTGAAACAGATCTCCATAATTTCTTGCAAATCTGAAAGTTTATATTCATTAAACAACAAGTACATGAGGAATTTAACTCTCTATACAAGAGCAAAGAGGTACCCGGAATCACACAAAAATAAATTCATTGATATTTGATGTTCTTACAGTTGCAATGTAAAGAATAAAATAGGCTCTCATAGCTTTCTATTTAAAACTTCCCTTTATTAAACTGCTCACTACTGTGTAATCCAGATGCTGTATTTAGTATATCAATGTAAAAGAATGCTTTAAATTCTGTGAAAATAGGAAGGAAGTACACAAAAGGGATGTTTTATGGATAGTCCAGGCAGGGATAGTGTCTCTTTCACAATAGGGACAAAAACATTTTTTAAAAACATTCTCTATATAAAAAAGGTTACTGCTTCTTTCTGAAGTGAACTGTGTGACAAAGAGATGATGTCAGAGTTTCTATTCCTTAGGAGGAGATATCTTTGTCCTCTCTCCAGAGAGAAAGAAAAGAGAACTAGATGTGAGGCTTTTGAGTGTTTACTCCTAACACTGTTAAAAAAGCTCTCATAGTCTTATTACATGACATAAGAACAGTCTCAGTTTTATATTACAAGGTAAGAATGAGTCACTTATTGTTGTTTAAGATCCATCAAGACTTGCAGGTAAATTGAGACTCTTGCCAGATGACCTTGAAACAAAGCAGTGCAATGTGATATTTCTTTACCACCAGAAAGAAAAGACATTCTTGACAGCTGAGAAATGGTGACCAGATCTTGAAGTCATTTTTTCCTCTTAAAGGAATTTGAAATATAACTCAGCACAGAGGTCACATCTTTCAAGGCTCTTCAAGAGCTTAAGATAATATCAATATCCCACAGATAGTGACTTCTAAACATTAAGTTTTTAAGGAAAAATAAGTGATATGATTTAGTGAGAATTAAATTTGGAGCATGGCTTAACAAATTTTTCACAATTTCAAGGACAGATATTTATTCAGTTGTACCTTCATTGCTGTATCTACTATTGATGAAAAAAAAATACGAGGTCTGTCCTAAAAGTATCTAGCCATGTACTACGAGAAAGAGAGACATTTACTGAAGAAGATACAAGAAACATTGTACACAGGACAATGACATCTCAGTTCCCTTCAAAGTAGTCACCTTGGGACCTCACATACTTCTCCCAGCATCTCTTCCACTGTTCAAAAACTCTGCAAAATTCTTCATTGGAGTCACCATCAACTGCCTCATCATATTTTCATGAATCTCATCAAAGTTCTGAAATCTCTTTCCTTTCAAAGGTGATTTTAGTTTTGGGAAAAACAGAAGTCACAGGGTGCCAAGTCTGGGCGATAAGGGGTCTGAGTCACCTGGGTGATTTGATGTTTCACCAAAAAACTGTGCACATGCATGACAGAGCACATTGTCATGATGAAGCTGCCAGTCTCCAGCTGTGCAGCTGTTTTCATCACATTGCATCTCTCAACCCATGAAGAACATTGATGTAGTACTCCCTATTAATTGTTTGGCCTGGAAAAGTGTACTCATGATGGATAACATGTTCTTAGTAAAATACAAAACAAAACAGAACGCAGTTAACATGGTCTTGATCTTGCTATAGCTTTGCCGTGCCTTCTTTGGGTGTGGAGAACCAGGTGACTTCCATTGGGATGACTGTGCCTTTGTTTCCAGATCACAGCCATAGACCCACAATTCATCTCTGGTCATGAGCTTCTTAAGGAAATCTGGTTCATTGGTAGAGGTCTGAATTAAGTCATTAGCAACTGCCGCACAATGTTCCTTCTGCTCTAGTAGCAGAAGATGCAGAATGAATTTTGCCATGACATGTTTTATGCCAAGATCTTGCATCAAAATCTCAGACACAGTAGTTTTTGGAATCCCCAGATCAGCTTCTAGTTCTCACACTGTCAGTTGCCGATCTTTGTTGATTGCAGCCTGTACACAGTCAACATTCTTAGGTGTTCTGCTTATGGCAGGCCTTTCAGAATGTGAATCACTTTCAACAGTTTCTCGACCATCTTTGAAGCATTTGTGTCACACTTGTATTTGTGTTGCACTCATTGCACCATCCCCAAAAGCCTTCTGAATCATCCGAGCAGTTTCTGTGGAGGAATGTTCCAGCTTAATGCAAAATTTGATGCAGATTTGTTGCTCTACTCCCTCAGTCATTTTGAAGGTGATGGCCACACAGTACACATGCTCACTTAGTGGCATCTACTGCCACCACTGACTAGCAGGGTGAAATTGTCATTGTTCATGCATGTATATTCCAGTCCACTCTCCATGGCTGCCAGGTTACATCGATGTTGTGCAAACCATTCTCATTATATCAATAATGGCTGGAGTTTTTCCGGACAGACCTTGTATATGTTAACATAACTTTTCCTTCATGTAAATGCATGATAATAGTAGCATGGCTATTTCCCCAGCTAATACTCTTTTGGTTAATAAATATGGCCAAAATTAAACAATGATGTACTTCATTAGCTCCTTCAGGATTTTCTTTAAAATATCTGAATTTTTTCAGGTCTCATAAAGCCATTTACAAGAGAGAAAATCATTTTTCACATTAATGATTGATATTACAGCTGGTGGATAATCAATGACATATGATTATTTTTCTAATAGATTAGATTTAAAGCAGGAAGGAAAACTGAAGGGAACAAAAGAATGAAATTCTAGTATCTATCATTCTTACCAAAATATGAAGTATTTAACAAAAATCAAGTTATAAACAGTAATGTTATTGTTATCTTCATTACAAACTATCATTTATTTAACATAAAACATTAAAGCTATAAATAATTTTCTATAACTCACAATCTTATATTTTTTTGTTAAAATTTTGTTTATTTTTTAAGCTAAGAACTCAAGGTAAACAAAACAAAACAAAACAAATCAACCCCTTCCAGAACAAAATAATACTCATAAGCAGCTTCTTTAGCTGCTTTTCTAATTCCTGCCAACTTATCCACAGATGAGTGTCCTCTAAAAGATAGGAAGATAGTTCACTTAGAAAACACTGATCCCTAACAGGAACCTTTTCAGATTTAAAAAAGAAAGAAAGAAAGAAAAAAGAAAAGCCCTTTTCTTAGAGCATCCTTCCCAGACACAGGAGACACAAATGCTAGTCCTAGCAAACAAAATAAGCCTTTTCATTTGGAAATAATTTCAAACATATACAAAAATGCAAGAGCAAGATTAGACAAAATACCAATATTCGCTTTACCTAGATTCACCTATTGTTAATATTTTACTCCATTTACTTTATTTGTGCATTCTCTCTCCCTCTCTCTCCCCCTCCCCCCTTTCTCTCTCTCTCTCTCTTATGCCATGCACATGCATATATATAATATTTTTATGTGAACAATTTGAGAGTAACATGTGTACATCCTGCTCTTTACCCTTAAATTCTTGTGTTTATTACTATTAGAAACATTCTTTTACGTAAATAACCACCATATAGTTTTCAACTTCAGTAAATATAACAATGAAACAGTACTTTTACCTAGTCCACCATCTACTTTTTTCATTAACATACTTTATAGCATTTCTTTTCCCCTGCTCCTAGTTGGGATCCACTCTAGGATGGAATATTGCGTTTAGTTGTCAGTATTTCATTGGAATATTTTCACAGGCTTTCTTTGTCTTTCGTATTACCAGTTTTTTTGAAGTATACAAAAATACACAACAATGTCCCTCATTTGGAATTGTCTGATATTTCCTTATGATTTAATTCAGGTTATACATTACTGGCCAGAATATCACGTGAGCAATGTTGTGTCCTTTTCAAAGTATCATGTCTGGAAGCACACGATGTCTATGTGCCCTTTTTAGTGATGTTAGTTTTGATTACACAGTGAAGGTGAGGTACTATTTGTTTACTATATAGTTATTATATTTTTCTATGAGGATTTCTTGAAGACCATGCAAATATCCTGTTTCCCATAAAAATTTCCCCTCTACTTAGTATTCATGGGTGACTGTTGCCTGGACCAATCTTTGCAAATTAATATTTACCGAATTCCAGCCCTCTCTCCACATCTGCCACTGACCCTCAGCATTATACTGTAAACAAGAGCCCTCCTTCATCCTTATTAATTTATTTACTTATTGTCAGTATGACCACATGGATTCTTATCTTATAATTGTTTTATAATTCATTACTGTATTCAGTTTTTTTGGCACTAAAATTATACCAGATTTGGCTAGTGTCAGCCCTTTCAAAGAGGCCTCTATCTTTTCAAAAAATTTCCTTTCTTTCTGGCACAACAAAATGTTGTAGGTCCATCTTGTACCTCTTTTGCCCTCGTCTTATAATCAATCATTTCTTTAAAAAGTCTTGGTTCCTTTAGAAATATAGACACCGAAATATGCATGCTAAGTGTGCTCATTGCTACTGCAGTCACTATTTCCGGGCCATTCTAGAAAATACAGTAGCCCCTTGCTATATTGCAGTTCACTTATCATGGCCTCACTGTATCGCGGGATTTTTAAAAATATTATATTGAATTATTTATCGCGGATTTTTCACTATATCGCAGAATTTTCTGGTACTGTATACGTATGTTGTTAAAATTACATAGGTTTAAGAGTGTAGAATAAATGCAAGGTTCTTATTTCGCAGGGGGGTCTGGAATGTAATACCCATGATAAGTGAGGGAATACTGTATATATGCATGTATGTAGATATAATCATATGCACATATGTATACTTAGGCATATACATGTGCATTTAGATATGCCTATGCATACACATACACATATTTTAGAAATTGTGAATTCACACTGATGCCTCTAATTCTCATTTATAGCTATGGGGTTCTTTCTTGTTTTTCTGAGTTCTATATTTGTGCCTCTCTTCTTTCACTGATTAGTATTCCATTACTTTGGATGTATTATAATATTTTTAAAAGATTTTATTTATTTATTTTTAGAGAGAGGGTAAGGGAGAAAGAGAAAGAGGGAGAGGAACATCAATGTCTCTCACATGCCTCTACTGGGGACCTGGCCTGAAAGGCAGGCATGTGCCTGACTGGGAAGCGAATCTGTGAACTTTTGTTTTTCAGGTTTGCACTCAATCCACTGAGCTACACCAGTCAGGGCAGATGTAGTATAATTTTTAATCTTCAATTTATGAGCATTAAAGATATTTTGAGGGTTTTGTTTTGCTAGATTACTTTTAATAAAATGACTGACATCAATTAAATTGTCCATCCTATTATTGAGTAATGAACATCAACAGACTAGAGAGAAGACTTGAAATTCATCAATACCCAACCCATGCCAACCCCTGTCCCAACAATGACTCACATTCTGCTTCTTTAGCTGTATTCTGGAAATCGGTTAATTCACGCAATAATCTTCCTAGAAGGATTACTTTGGTCAGTAAAATACATTTACACTTTCATTCTAGGTGAGAATTTGCTATGATTCAAGAAAGTTGGTTATTTTGATGGTCAATTATATAATTTTCTTTTTGATGACAATGAATGCTTACCAGAAAGGCCATGGATCAGTAAAATTTCAACTGAGCCTGTATACATTGTCTAATTGTTTGTGTGAGTCCCTTAAGAAATACAATAAAGCAATAACATTAATCAAAGTGAAAAAGAGAATTCAGAAATTCTATAAAATGCACCAGTTGCTTCCCACTTATCTCATTTATTTTTTGTATTGTTTCTGTTGTTGCTTTCAAGTGTTTAACAATTTTTTAAAATTGCAATTGATTTCTTACTTTTCTATTAATGGATAGATCTCTTTTTCTGGTTGACATCTCCCATTTTGTAGTGTCTACCAACACTAAGCTAATAGTAAATACAAATAATTTTATCTTTACATTTCTGAATTGTCTTTTATGTTCTCTGTTATTTCCTTAATAGCCTCAATTCATGAAAAGTCCCTTTTTATGTTTTTATTGTCTTTTTATTTCTAAGTCATCACTATTGCAGATATCCCATGATGCATGTGTTATATGAAATCCTTTCATTCTTTTCATTATTATTATCTTCACCCTTTCCGTAATATAAATGATTTATAACACATGCTATTTCTGTACCTCTTAGAATGAGCCTAGCTATTGTCTGTGGATTGGTCAGGCATTCTCCAGGCACTTCCCTATTTTACTACCAGCTCTGAAATATGCATTATTCTCTGTTTCTTGACTATTCCAGTATTCTTTTTCAGCAATATGTGAAAATCTTGATGCTGCAAAAACATTTATATAGTACCAAAACAAAAACAATATTTTATTTAGATTGTAAATTTTCAAGATGTTTTCTTCTTTGTGTTGCTAATATCTTAGAACAGTGCCTGGTACTTAACAGGCAGTTGATAATTTCTCACCAGGGTATTTATTTGCTTTTTGAATGGATCTAAACTGCTATAAGTGTAACTGCAAAATTATGTTTGATGATGAATAAAATCAAGAAAGGACATAGAAAAATAATAATTGGTTTGTTAGGGTGAGGTAGAAGTTGCTAATTTGCTGTTGTTTTTATTGTGTGATTTCATCATTTTGCTGATTGAACAATAAAAAGTTCTGTTAAAGTTTATCTGTTATAGGTCTGTGTCTTGAGTCAACATTCCCTCTTGTTTTACTAATAGCAGTGTAGATTGTGGACTTCCTCTGACTCACTCCCAGCATTTTTTTCTAATACAGTAAAATGGAACTGAGAAGAGCATCCAGATCCATGATAAGGATAATGATAAAAATAAAAGCCAACATTACTTATTCACCCATGGGTCAAGCACAATACAAGGTGGGGAAAAGCAGGTTTACATTTGTGAGTATATGAAACACAGCAATTTGTTCTTGTATTACTATTTATTAATTATTGTATTATTTTCCATAAGAACTGTAAATCTACTTTTGCCAACCCCTGTATTTAGCAGCTTTCTTGCTGCACTTCATTTAATCCTCATGATACTGTTAGGACATAGAATTATTATTGTTTCTATTTTAGAGATAAGGAAGCAGAGACTGAGAAGTTTAAGAACTTATTTGGGAATCACCAGTATCTTGAGTCTGTTTCCAAAAGTCCTCACTAGTAACCATGATGGAGCCTGAGATAAACAATTTAGAATGAAGAGTTGGCAGGCACATGTACTTTGCTCCAATGGTGATTAAAAGATTGCTTGGCTATTTTTCTTTGTTCAAGGGTTGTGGCTGTTGCCTCTGCTTTGTTTACTCAAGACTTAGGTAAATCAGAATATAATGGAAGAACAAACAGGGTGCACCCATCAAGGGAATTATTTGCATAAAAGACAAATGTATGGGCTGGGGAAATAAAATCATAAGGAAACCACCACCACCAAAATTTATTTTCTATAATAAGTCTTGAGACTTTAGGTTTGATCTAAGGCTTGTCACTAAGGATCAGAGGAAACTATATGTTCAGGTCTATAACAGTCCCTAGGTCCCAGTTTCATGGTATTATGAGCAAGAATGAAGGGGCTCTTTCACACCATTCCTCTGAGGCTTTGAGAATACCACTTTTTCAGCCACAAAAGAGACCACATATGGATCAAAGCGGGAGAGACCCTGTACAATGCAGCCTCAAGAGTCTTTGTCACAGGAAGACCAAGCATGCAAGAAAACAAAATGGAGATGATG
Source organism: Furipterus horrens (assembly GCF_987537825.1). Lineage (NCBI taxonomy): Eukaryota > Metazoa > Chordata > Mammalia > Chiroptera > Furipteridae > Furipterus > Furipterus horrens. Next base: position 75,562,823 of record NW_028327175.1, read on the forward strand.
CCACTTACGAGTCCTTGTGAGACAGTCCTGGCGTTCATCCTTGGGTGCCGCCAGTGTTCAGGACTACCTTCTCTTCCTCATTGGCCTTCTGACTGCTTCCCTGAGTACTGCTCCACTAGATTAGGAAGAGCCCAACCAGAATTCACTGTACCCAAGGGACAGCAACATTTACTGTTTTAGTTATTAAATATTGTTGTTCTGAGAAAGTAGTGAACTCTTCAAGGACAATATTATTTTTTCTCTCCCTGGTAGGGATTAGCACAATGTTGGGTCTAGAGCAAGCAGTTGGTAATTTCTCATTAACCTGATTTGACATTAGTTTTGTTCTTATTATTAGTAATTCAAAACTGTATAAGGTTGCTCAAAGGTATATATAAAAAGAAAAAAAGACCCCTCCTTTCTGGCTATCACCTAGGACAACATTGCTGGGAAAGTATTAAAATATTTTGTATCTCTACCAATCATTTCCCTGAGAAACAAAGCCTAGCCTATAATGCTGATTAACAATGTTAATGTTCTTCTGTAGGCGGACAGGCAACTCTGAAGCTGCTTCTCACCTCCCCCCTCTTCCTTAGTTAGAATGACTTAACTCCTCTAATTTTTGGTGTGTGTTGGGGGTGGGGGTGGAGGGAGAGACTTATTTACAGTTATGTAGACATACAGACTCTACCTTGTACATGTGTATCCTACAGGAATTTACAAAACAGTGAACTTTAAACTACAACCATACAAATATTCTATGTGTAACTCTGTCTACCATATCAGAATAAATTAGAAACCAAGAACCGAGGAGAGACTTGATGCTTTAGGCCATTTAAGTGCCTTCTTGCTGAAGCCACTGAAGTTTCAGTATCAGAAATAGCTGCAACCTTTACATCTCAGTAACTGTGGGAAAAATAAAATACCACAACACACCTGGCAGATTATAGTCTTTCAGCTTGGTTGTTTATTTATACTTCACAAAGCACTTACTTGACTAAGAGACCCTGTTTCTCTTGAAATTTTTTATTGCCAGAACTCACATGCTGAAAATCTCTCTGGTGATGACTGGATGTTAGTTAGTTTGCTTGCCCTTTGACAGAAATGAAATGGTGGGATGGCTTGTGATTACAACTAAGTATGATAAAGCATGTTTATCCATGGCAACAAGGAGTGAGCACTGGTTCAGGAGTCAATACATTTTGGCCTAATGCTTTTCTGAACTTTAGCAAGACCTCTTCTCTCTGGGCACCATTTCTATACTTGTAAATGAGCAAGTTGGACTAGATGACTTACAGGATCCCTCCCAAGTCGAATGTCCTGCGCTACAGTCAGTGAGGGTAGAGTTGACAAATATATGTCTAACTGAAAACCAAAAGACATGGTCTTAAGGTCCTCAAGTTGTCATTAAACAACTTATTAAACCTTTCTGAGACTTGATTTTGTTCATCTATAAAATCCATTGCAGTTCTAAACTCTATGATTTGTATGATATTCCTAATTGAGTCGGCAAATATCAAACACAAGTTCTCAGGAATTAAGATTTTTGTACTATATAGATTGTGTCATATAAACAACCCAGTTTGATCATCAACCACCATTTATTGTGCAAGCAAATGGTTTATCTGCATAGCAGGGGTGAAATGATGTATAGTTTGCAAATAACACTCACTAGAAAAGGTTTTACTTGTCCTACCATAACTGCATTTTTAAATCACTATTAATATGTAGCACAATTACCTCCACACTATCTAGTTTTCATGAGGTTAAACACTGTGTCAAGTTGATAAATTCTATATTTTTAACACCCTGAATTGCCTGCTTTCTAGTAAATGGTGCCACTGGCAAACAGCCAACAAGTGCAGACTGGCACCTTTCTACAACTTACCAGCAGAAAACTGCATGCCTGTTGAGGTGTTTACACTGCCTGATTCCTGTAGTAGTTTCCACTTTAGAGTATGACAAACTCACCTCCTTCCTCCCCTAGGATATAAAGTGTCATTTTTTGTATCAGCTTGATTATGGCTGGCTGTTGTCTGAACTACAAGAGTACACTGAAAAAAGAATGGTTATTTCCAAAGAGCTATTGTAAGGGACAGAGGGAGACTGCAGGGCTCTGGTGTGCTGACATTGTGCTCATCATTTTCCATTCTGTCTTATTGGATTTCTTCTAAATGCCAGAAACAGAAGATGGTTTGGTTTGAATTCTTGTCTGGCGGCTGCCAAAGTCAAAGAGGGTGGAAAAGAGATGGCAAATAATGTTTACTAAGCACCTCCTGTGTTGCCAGACACTGCTTAATTCATTCAGTGATCATAAAGTGGCATCAGACACGACAAACTCCAGGGGCCCAAACAATGTGATCAGAAAGCTAATTGTCTCCATCTCTCAGTTATGCTTTTCCCTGCCTGATTGTTCTCATGCAGGCTCTCTTCACATGGTGACAAGATGACCACAGGCAGCTTCACTCTCACATCCTCCTAGTTTAGTAAGCCCATGGATGGAAGATTTATCCTTCCTATGTCCACGGAGTTATCCTAAGGAAGATTCAGATTGGCCTCGCTAGCCACATGTTCATGGTTGAACCAATCACACCTGCTCCCTCCACACCTCAGGCCACATTGAACCTGTTTAGGAGTCAGGGTGGCCTAGTAGTGAACAGCTTCAAAGAACCAAAAGAAGAGGGGTGGCAAACCTTGCTAGACAGACAAAAACTGTCCAAACGGTACCCTCGTCCACTGCAATGAGCTACTTAAGAATAATGTCAGTTTGAGTTATCAGTGTGAATGTTTTCTCTATTAAAACTGAATCAGAAACCCTACAGAAAGAGTTAAGGGCAGTTTACATTTTCAGTGGATGTATATTAATATATATTTATCAGACAAGCTACATAAATCTGTCTTTTTCCATCTTTTGATGAGTGACTCTTGTGCAGAAATGGAAGTTAGCTTCCTCCTGGATACATATGCAATCATCTAAGTTTAAAGGCATATGGTCTATCTTGGATCACTGAAGGATTGCAAGATGACTCTGAAGCCAAACTTGCTGCTTATTTCATGCCCTGCATATTTAGTTACTGCTTTATGTGAACAAAGAATTTTATCTAAAGATATATGCCACTGAAACCTTAGCTGAGTTGAGTTATAAAACAATTTTTAACAGATTGAGGCAATCTTAGAGGGAAGTCTGTGAAGAAAGTTGGCTTGAATTATCTCACTGTAAGTCATGAATGTTTTGAATCAGTCTGATCATTGCAGGATAAAATGACAAACACAAGTGTTCTTAGTACTTCTCTGGAAAATTCTAAAAACCATAGTTACTCTATTTGGGTTAACCAATACTGGTAAATGGTTAACTGGTTGGTTCTGCAAGAGAGAGGGTGTTTCCCTTACTTCTTCCTTTTTGGGGTTGTGCTTTAATTTTAGTTTGGTGCAAATTAATTCTTCTGCAGCACAAGTTTTCCTAGCTCCATTCTTTGACTTTCCTTCCATATGTGTTCATGTCAGTTAAATCATCCCTCTGCCTGGTCATCTTAGGTGTACTAGTCTGAAACAGGGAAGAAGCAATGACTGGGGAGCCTGTATTTCAGCAGACGGATAAAGAGCTCATGGTTTTGGGTTCTATCTCATGGGTTGCCCTACCAATTTATAATTATCTAAATGTAAATATAAAGAAATAGCCAGAGTTATGATGAGGAATGAGTAAATAATACTAATGAAATGCCAAGCATAGGATTGGGCACAAGCCCTTTATCTAAAGTGGCTGCCATGTTGTAGTTACCATCCCCAAGGCTGCTGTCCACGTCCATTCATCATATTGGGGCATTCTGGGTGGTGAGAGGGAGCTACTAGGCACTTCTAGCCCCTGCATACCTGCTCTGAAAGATCCTCTGCTTTTTCTTTCTCTACTTCCTTCCTCTGTGCTGAGTAACTCAGACAAAATGCAAAAATAAATTAATTAACTAGAAAAATATTACCTAAGTTCTGATCCTAAGAAGCAGGATGCAGAAAGTCATTTTACTGACTTCTTTGAACTCCTTCAAAGCATGGCATGTCCCCCTTCTGAGTCTTCACACAAGCTGGTCCTCTAATCAGGAACACTTTTTCTCTTATTTGTTTCATGAGCCTTCTCATAATCAAGGCTTTAGTCTGAATAAACTAAGTCTAAACGGTCTCCATAAAGTCTGGCCTGACCCTGCCCTGAAGCCAGGGTTAAATGTTGCATCATCTAGGTCTTCTTTGTCACCTAGTATGTTAGACCTCCTTTATCACTGCAGTGTCACTCTGGTGACTGGCTGTGGCAGAGACTCTGAGTTCCAGGGAGGGCAGAGTTCATGTGTGTCCTCACTGATATAATTGATCATTGTACCATCAACACCTAGCACAGTGCCTGGCCAAGATCAGGCACTCAATAAATGTCCTTGCTTGGAAACTCATGTCTTTTTTTTTTTTTTTTTTTTTTTTTCTGAAAGGGGCTCAAGGATCACTTACTATTTTGTATTCTCCTCAGTGATCTGTTTCTCAGAGCAGTGCTCCTATTGTGGTGGAAATGTCCCATAGCTATGCTGGCTACCAGAGTAACCATTAGCCACATGCTGCTGTTGAACACTTGAAATATGGCTAGTGCAACTGGGTTGCTTATGTCAATTTAATTTAAAATTAAAAAGTCATGCTATTATATTGGCCAGTATAGTCCAAGAACCTGAAGTTTGAAGGCGTGTTACCAAGAGGTGTAACTCTAGAAACTTACACTTTGTGGAGGGATAGAATCATCACAAAATCCAGAAGTTTGGCAGTGACACCAAGTTTAATTAATGTTTAGAAACAAGTTCCCAAATAACATACACATTGTGCCATCTGTTGGGTGATACAGAGCATCCCAATTTTAAGCAAAGGAATGTAGTGCCTAGGTTAGCAACCCTGCTCTGATACATTCTAGCTGTGTGACCTCAGGCAAATCACTTAACATCTTGTGTCCCAGTTTTCTTGTCTATAAAACAAATCTGATAATAGTTTATACCAGACACACACACACACACACACATGCAGAGAGAGAGAGAGAGAGAGAGAGAGAGAGAGAGAGAAAAGGAAAGAGAGACAGAGAATGAGAGAAAGAGAGAGCTTAGTACAGTACCTGGTACATAGTATATCCTTAAAATGCTAATCACCATAAATAATTATTGTATTTTTCCATGTTTCTAAATTATAGTATCTGGATATATATGTGTGTACATCTCCCCCCAATATATTCACTAAATCTACCTCATAAGTTTTGATCAGGAGACTAAGAATGTGAGTGTAAAGTGCAATGAGAAGATTAGAGAATAGGACACAATAATTTTCTTTTTAAAAAAATTTTATGCATTTATTTTTTAAATATTATATTTTTTCCATTGCCATTTAATCCCCTTATACCCTCCTCCCCAGGCAATCACCACACTGTTGTCCATTTACATGAGTCATTTTTCCTTTTTTCTCAATTCCTCCATCCCCTCACCTTCCCCAACCCTGCCCCTCACCTATCATCTGACTCCCCATCTATGAGTCTGCCTCCATTTTCCTTGTTAGTCCAGTTTGTTCATTAGATTTCATATATGAGTGAAATCTTTTGGTATTTGTCTTTTTCTAACTGGCTTATTTCATTAGCATAATGTTCTCCAGATCCAACCGTACAGTCACAAAAGGTAAAATTTTCTTCTTTTTATGGCCAAGTAGTATACCATTGGGTAAGTGTCCCATACTTGTTTTATTCACTGATGGACAACTGCACTGCTTCCATATGTTGGCAATTGTAAATAATGCTTCAATGAACATAGGGGTGCTTATGTTCTTTCAAATTAGTGTTTTGGGTTCTTACAGATATATTCTTAGAAGTGGGATCAATGGGTCAAAAGGCAGATCCATTTTCAATATTTTGAGGAATCTCCACACTGTTTGCTTTTCACAGTAGCTGCACCAATCTGCATTCCCACCAACAGTGCTAAAGCATTCCCCTTTCTCCACATTCTTGCCAGCACTTATTTGTTGACTTATTGATGATAGCCATTCTGACAAGTGTGAGATGATATCTCATTGTGGTTTTAATTTGCATTTCTCTGATAATTAGTGATGTTGAGCATCTTTTCATACATCTGTTGACCATCTATATGCTTTCTTTGGAGAAGTGTCTATCCAGGTCCTTTGCCCGTTTTTTTAATTGGGTTGTTTGTTTTCTTGGTGTTGAATTTTGTAAGTTCTTTATAAATTTTAGATATTAACTCCTTATCAGATGTATTAGCGAATATGTTCTCCCATTCTGTGGGTTGTCTTTTTATTTTTTTTGATGATTTCCTTTGTTGTGCAAAATCTTTTAGTTTGATGTAGTCCAATTTGTTTATTTTTTCTTTTATTCCCCTTGCCTGAGGAGATATATCCAATAAAATATTGCTCTGAGCAATATCTGAGATTTTGCTGCCTATGTTTTCTTCTACGATTTTTATTGTTTCAGGTCTAACATTTAAGTCTTTGATTCATTTTGAATATACTCTTATGTGTGGTATAAAAAGATGGTCTAGTTTCATTTTTTTTCTATGTATCTGTCCATTTTTTTCTAACACCATTTATTGAATAAACTACCTTTAGCCTATTGTATGTGTTTGCTTCCTTTGTCAAATATTAAGTAACTATAAAGGCATGGTTTATTTCTGGGCCCTCTATTCTGTTCCATTGATTTATGGGTCTGTTTTTATGCTGGTACTACACTGTTTTGATTACTATGGCCTTGTAGTATAGTTTGATATTAAGTAGCATGCCTCCTCCAACTTTGTTCTTCTTTCTCAGGATCGCTGTTGCTATGCGGGGCCTTTTGTAGTTCCATATAAATTTTAGAAATATTTGTTCAAGTTCTGTGAAATACATCATTGGAATCTTTTTTAAAGTATATTTAATTGATTATGTTGTTATAGTAGTCCCGATTTTTTCCCCTTTGCTCCCTTCTACCCAGTACCCCTCTTTCCTCCAGCAATCCCACCCTCCTTAGTTCATGTCCATGGGTCGTGCATATAAGTTCTTTGGCTTCACCCTTTCCTATATTATTCTTAACTTCCCCCTGTCTATTTTGCACCAACCACTTACGCTTCTTACTCCTTGTATCATTTCCCCACTTCTCCCTTTTCCCCCTCCCAGCTGATAACCCTCCAAATGATCCCCATATCTATGATTCTGTTCCTATTCTGGTTTGCATAGTTGGCTTTTGTTTTTATTTTTTAGATTTGGTTGTTGATAGTTGTGAGTTTGTTGTCATTTTAGTGTTCATAGTTTTGACCTTCTTTTTCTTAAGTAAGTCCCTTTGACATTTCATATAATAATGGCTTGGTGATGATGAACTCCCTTAGCTTTACCTTTCTGGGAAGCACTGCATTCATCCTTCCATTCTAAATGATAGCTTTGCTGGACATAGTAATCTTGGTTGTAGGTCCTTGCTTTTCATCACATCGAATACTTCTTGCCAGTCCCTTCTTGCACGCAAAATTTCTTTTGAGAAATCAGCTGATGGTCTTATAGGTACCCCTTTGCAGGTAACTCTCTGATTTTCTCTTGCTGCTTTTAAGATTCTCTCTTTATCTTGAATCCCTGGCATTTTAATTATAATGTTACTTGGTGTGGTCCTTCTTGGGTCTACCTTTTTTGGGACTCTCTGTGCTTCCTGGACTTCTATGTCTATTTCCTTCACCAAATTTGGGAAGTTTTCCTTCATTACTTTTTCACATAAACTTTCAATTTCTTGCTCTTCCTCTTCTCCTTCTGGCATCCCTATGATTCGGATGTTGGCACATTTAAAATTGTCCCAGAGGTGCCTAGGCCTCTCCTCATTTTTTTCAATTCTTGTTTCCTCATTCTGTACTGGTTGACTGATTTTTTTCTTCCTTATGTTCCAAATCATTGATGTGAACCCCGGTTTCCTTCTGTTCCCCATTGGTTTTGAGTGGATTTTTTTTGTTTGTTTCATTTAGTATAGCCTTCACTTGTTCCCTTATGCGTTTGCCATACTTAAGCATATCTGTCAAGTCTGTGAGCATCTTTATCACCAGTGCTTTGAACTCTATATCTATTAGGTTGGCTACCTCCTTGTCACTTAGTTCTCCCACTGGAACCTTGATTTGTTCCCTTTTTTGGGCCATACCTTTTTGTCTCCTCATCTTGACAGGCTCCTGTGTTTGTTTGCCTCTGTGTCTTAGGTAGAGCTGTTGCACCTGTTACATTGTAAGGGGCAGAGCCTTAGTTAGGTATTTGTCATTATGGGTGACCCATTTCACCACGTTGTGGCACTATATGTGAGGGAGGGGTCTGAGAAGGAACAATGCCACTTGCTCAGCACTGGCCCCTTTTTCAGGCACTTCTCCCAGTTCTGTATGGGACTGGCGCCTCTCTAGCTGCTGCTCTGGCCATTGTTGCCAGAGTAGGTAGGTCTGTGAATGTTCTAGGACTGTGGGGGCCTTTTAAACAACTGGACTCTACTGAGAGACCGGCAGTTTCTTTTTCCACCCCAACACCCACTGGTTTGCACAGTCAGGAGCAATTGAGACTTTATTTTCCCCGATGCTGGGACCATGAGCTGTGCAGTCTGGTCTGGTGCTGGGAGCACTTTCCAGGTGTCCCTCCCTACTTTTTAAAACATGTGACAGTGCTTGCCACCACCACTGCTGCCGCCACCACATGCATCCTCTCCGCCCCGGCACTGCCCCTCCTACCTGGCTGGATGAGTATTTCTTCTTTATATCTTTGTTTCTTGGACTCCCGTGCAGCTCAATTTTTTGGAACTTCTGGTTGTCTCTAGTTTTGAGGTGGTTGTATTCCTTCTTAGTTGTGGAGGGAGATGCAGCATCTCTGTCTAGGTCTCCATCTTGGCCAGAAGTCTCCATCATTGGAATCTTGATAGGAATTACAATGAATCTAAGATTGCTTTGGGTAGTATGGACATTTTATGATGTTAATTCTTCCTATCCATGAACACAGTCTTGTTTTCTTATTCATTCAGCTACCCTATGTTTCTTAGTTGGGACATTTAAACCATTTACATTTAAGGTGATAATTGACAAATACATATTTAGTGCCATTTTATTTTTAGGCAATTGCCTCTTTTTGTTGTTGTTGTTGTTGATGTTTGTTTGTTTCCTTTTTCTTCTTCTTAAAGCAAGCCCTTTAACATTTGTTGCAGTACTGGTTTGGTGTTAACCAACTACTTTATTTATTTTATTTTATTTTATTTTATTTTTTAAATTTGGTAAGATCCTTATTTCTCCTTCAACTTTAAGTGATAGCCTTGCTGGGTACAGTAACCTTGGTTGTAGGTCCTTGCTTTTCACCACATTGAATATTTCATGCCACTCCCTTCTGGCCTGAAATGTTTCTGTTGTGAAATCTTGCAGCTTTTAGGATTCTCTCCTTGTCTTTAAGCCTTGCCATTTTAATTATGACGTGTCTCGGTGTAGACCTCTTTGGGTCCAACTTGTCTGGGACTCTCTGAGCTTCCTGGACTTGTGTGTCTTTTTCCTTAGGGAAGTTTTCAGTCATTATTTCTTCAAATAGGTTCTTGATACCTTGCTCACTCTCTTCTCCTTCCGGAATTTCCACGATGCAGATGTGTTATGCTTCATGTTGTTTAAAATGTCTCTTAAGCTCTCATTTTTTTAATAAATCTTTTTTTCTTTTTGCTGCTCTGCCTGGGTGTTTTTTCCTACCTTGTCTTCCAAATCACTGATGCGATTCTCTTCATCTAACCTACTGTTTATTCCTTCCAGGGTATTATTTATTTCAGATATTGCATTCTTTATTTCTGACTGGTCCTTTTTTATGGTTTCAATGTCTTTTTTTCATGCAGATGAGAATTCTTATAATCATTACTCGAAACTCTCATAAATTGCTTGCCTCCACTTCATCTGGTTCTTTTGGAGAATTCTCTTGTTCTCTAATTTGGGGTCTGTTTCTTTGTCATCCCATTTTTTGTATTTTATGCCTTAGTTGTTAAAACTACTCAGTGATATAGCCTTGAGCTGTCATAGCTGCCTGGTTTAAGAACCATAGGGTGGGGCAGAGCAATTCCTGCTGGCAGTGTTATTGCTTCCCCTTAGGCTGATGGCACTTGGAGGGGACTGCTCTGCCTGAGCAAGATGGCTCTGGCAATATGGGGAATGACTCAGGACATGAATTCTGGTGGCTGCTCCCTAAGTTCTTTCCCCAAAGCTACCATCCCCAGACTCCCCTAATGTGTTTCTAGTCCACTCTGCCCACCCTTTGCTGGAGTCCAGGATAAGTGACTGCAAACAAATTTTTGTGTATTGGCCCTTTAAGAGGCTCTCTGGGTCTCTAGTCATCTCTCCCTGGAAGACAGAAAGCCTGTTGCTTTTCATAGGTGGTTGGTATCTGGGTTCCTTTCCAGCTCTGGTGCTTAGGCTGGGGAGCTGAGCTTGGGGTTTAGACCCCACACTTTTCAGTAGGAACCCCTGGCTGCTGTAATATCCCTCTGGAATTTCAGCTGCCACCCGTGGGAGCCCAGCCAGCCCTTTTATACCTGCTGCACACTCCCTACCAGTCTCATTGTAATGAAGCAGTTTCTTCTGTCCATCCTTGGTTAAAAGACTTCTCTCCAACTAGTGTTCAGTTGGTTATTCAGGATGAGTTCTCCACAATTTAGTTATAATTCAGTATGGTCCTGGGAGAAGGTTAGTGTAGCTTCCACTTACTTCTCTGCTATCTTAGATCTAATTTTATACATTTATTCTGTAATATAATAATTTTCAATTGGTATCCTGCAAGAGGCACAATGGTGTGTTGCAAGAATTTTTAAAATATGCAATGCCTGTCTATTTAGTCAGGAGCACTGACTTCTTCTCCCTTAGATTGTCAAATAAAAAAATGACAACGCCTTACACAACAATAGCTGTCTGGTGTGAATGAATCAAAATCATACCTGTTTTCTGTCAGACTGGCAAAAATATATATTTTTCAGTGATCCGTAGAATTTAGTAATTAGTTAATGTGTGCTATGAGATGAAAAAGGTTGAAAATTGCTGGTGTAATAAAATATTAAACTGGACCTTTATTAGGGAAGGTAACTCATGTTAGAAAGGTAAAGTACCTTGAAATGTGATGTTCAAAGAGAAACACTGTTGAAGTAGGGAGCAGAATTCTTGTTTGTGGGAGGACTTTGCTGCAAACATTTCTGTTCTCCTTCTCCATTTGTGTCACTGTTCAGACTGCCCTTTTGCCATCCTTTCAACAGGCAAACTGTTCAGTGTGTGGCTGCCGTCTACTAGGCACCAAGGGGACTGACCTTAGCTGATGCAGTGAGTCCAAAATCCAAATTTTGAGTTTCACTATTCAAATCAATGTGCTCTACAATGATTTTTGTATAACTTGTGGCCCTTAGCCCCCTTAGAAAACTGTGAATGAGGGCAGGAAACAGGGAGATGGTTCCCAGAATCAGCAGCTGATTTGCAAGCCTGAGGAATCTGTATGAAAGGCAGCAGTAAAAGTCAGTCACCAGCTCTGATATTTATAGTGAGAGGGCGGAAAGAAAGAGGAAGCCATGAAATGTTATTAGGAAGTCAGGGAAGTAGAGAGAGCTGCTCAATATAACTCCTACTTTACCACCTCACTTTCATTTAAAACAAAGTTTTTTGTGGATGATGTATATGTAGAGTCTTTTTTAAGGAAATGGAAACAAGTAACTGTACTTCCTCTGATCCTTGGTGTATAAGTTACTATATCCTTTGATACAAGAAATTGAAATGAACTAACCACAAATGCAGGAAAAAAAGATCTAAAAAGCAAGATGTTCCCCCCTCCCTCGCTTCTCTATGTCAAAAATTGGGGAATCATGCTGAATTTCAAATAATCTGCCAGGTCCCAATAACAAACTGTTGTGTATTTTGCAAAGTGAGGTGCATTATATGAAACATTTTATACTATACATTTTTGTATAGTGAGAAAACAGAAGAAAAAGGTAATCTTGGAATTAGAAGTATATCTAGTGCCTTGCAAATAAGGAACAACACAATATTGTACAAACAGCAAACATTGTCAATACTCACAAATAAATGAATAGCAATAATAGTTTCAGATGCTTTGAAAACTGTTGGAACCAGTGAAATGCCACAAAATTGGGAACTTTTAATGTGCCCTGATGAACTGTCACATTGTAAGTCCAGAATTATCTGGATATATTGCTTGTTTTTGTCACTCTGATTATTATCCTGGGGAGAGTACACCATGGTGCTCAGAATTCTAATCAACCCCCCATGCTTGGAGTTTACTCCCTTATACTATCTAGTAACTGGAAAGTAGTCAAGTATTTAGGGGGAGAAAATGTTCAAATACACAGTAAAGTAAAAAAATACGTGTACCCTCTTTAAATGTCTTTCTGGGTCTTTGAAAAGCATTTATGTTAGCATTAAAACTGCTCATTGGATTAGAATTAGGACCCACCGGGAAGATTTATAAATGCATTCACCTTTGCGAGGCCACTGGGTTTCCATTGAAGTACATTAACCTAACCAGATGCAATCAAAGAGTGTTCAAGTCTGAAGGAAGAGCAGCTCTTTCTACTCCTTACTTTGCATGTGAGAAAACTGGAACCCAGAGGCTGAGGGCCTTGCCCAGGCCACACACAGCTCAGGAGTAAGACTGGTCCTAGAATGACAGGTACCTCTTGATCCTCATCTAGTATTCCCTCAACTGCAGCAAGCTCCCTGGAATTCTATGATACCAACACCTACTCCAATACCTGGCACATAGTAGTAATAGGCTTATAATAAATGTGTACTAACTATGGCCTGAGAGCCTCAATATTTTAGAAAATCATTTTAAATTAGTTAAAATCATTATCCAAATCTGGTTTTTAGAGAGGCTATCCAATTGCTACTAGACCATTATGAACAAGAAGAGGGGCTACTGAATATTATAAACAGGAGAAAAAATTAAACTGTAGCCTACAGTAATATGCTGAGACTTATATCACAATGGAGAGGAACTGGAAAAGCTGGTAACCTGTGACTATATCAGAAGCACTAAACCAGTCTTGGTTCAGATGGAGAAAAACATAGAGTGAGAGTTCTTTGCTTTCTACTGCTGTTCAAACAGCAGATGTATGTTCTGAATGTGTTTTTTAGATAAAACAGGGTGAAATGTTGACATCAAAAGGTCTTGAGTAATGTGAGTGACCACTGGGGGGAAGAGCATCCTTCTTTTATACTGAGTTAGAATATATAACTATTTTGAACAGTTTTATTCAAAAAAATGGAAATTTTGCTTAATTTCCATTTATCTTGTTTTAAGTCTACCAGCCCTACAAAGCAGAGACATGATTGATCTTAAAATGTCAATCTCTTACCTAAGAAGAGGAAGAAAAGACTTATTTAAAGAATAAAATGTCATGGGGGTTCTGAGGAGAAAAGCTACTGGGTTTAGATTTTCTTTGACAGCCAGGCTTCCAAATGAGTAATTTTCCCTCTCCATCCCTCTTGGAGCAGCTTCCCAGATAGCTGTGAGTGCAGACATCCACATTGGTAAATGGTTTAATGTTTTAGGTTCCTTTTTGGCAGTTCATTTACTTGGGCACTGAGTTTCAGTAGAGTTCTTGATACAAAAAATAAAATAAAATAAATCCACAGGACTTTGGGGGGGGTGATAAAATTCTACTGGATTACTGGTACACCCATCCCAATGAAAATGCATGCAGGAGGCTGGTGATGTGGGTGAAGGAGCTGAAATTAAATGTCTTTGGTTTAGTCCTAGGGCGTCAGGGAACCAAATGAAATCCAGGATTTGGAACACTCACCTAAGTAGGGTTAAATTATGAGTGCATACAGAAAATGTGAAGAATTCTTAGCATCTATATGCTCTCTGCACATTGAAGGTTTACTATATGTATTATGCTGTATGTCTTGTATTTAACTGCCTGGCATATAGTGGGTGTTTGATGATTATTTGTTAAAATAAGTTAGTGTTAAAATTAGGGAAAACCTCTCACTGGTTTAGATGTATACAGAAATTTATATTGCTTATAAAAATTAATCCATTTTATGACCCTTCAAATGAAAAAACAGAAACAAAAGTGAGTTTAAAGACACTTTCAAGCGTTATCTAAACTGGCCTCCTGTTTCAGAAAGAATCTTACTCAAGTCACCCTAGACTAATAAATTGTATTTCTAAAGACTTTAAGAAAGAATGGCTGTATATAAAGTCCAGTGATTGCTGCCTTGGTTTTCGTTGTGTGAGAGTAAATCATTTCTGTTCTTCAGGTTTTCTGTGTTTTCCAGATAATGGGTAAGATTGATGGCACGTGTTGCCATTGCACGGGACTAGCTGGAGGGACCTCTAGTCATCCTGAAAGCCTGAGAAACTCAGTCCCTCTCCTCATCCTTGCAGTCACTACAGGGGAGCAAGAAGCAGAAAGGCGGATCCCTGTCATTGCAGAAAACTGGACTAAGGGAGAACGACTCCAAAATCAGGAATCAGTGGTCTGCTGTCACATTTAAGGACTCTGAGGAATGAGTCAGTCTCTCCAAGGACTACCACGCTACCGGAACTGAAAAAAATCTTTATTTTTTTCTCATAAGAAAGGGGGAGGAACAGAGAGCATAAGTGAAAACACAGCTGTAGTTGGCCATTCTAAAACATTTGGAGAGCATGGCCCCAAAAAAGTAAAAAAGGGGAAGGGGGCCTGTTTTGGCCTAAATGTTTCATTTTCGACAAAATTCATGTGTTGAAATCCCCTCTTCAAAGGTGATAGTATTAGGACATAGGATCTCTGGGAAGTCATGAGGGTGGAGCCCTCATGAATGGGATTAGCGTTCTAAAAAGGAGATCCCATGGAGCTCCCTAGCCCCTTCCAGCACATCAGGATGCAGAAGACTGCAACCGGAAAGAGGACCCTTACCCAAACGTGTGGGCACTCTGATCTCTTATTTCCAGATCTGTGAGCAATAATTTCTGTTAAGTAGCCCAGTCTGTAGTATATTCTTGTAGCAGCTTGAATTGACTAAGACAGGGCCAAACTAAGAGTGTTGCTAGTTAATTTTCTAAAAAGTCCACCAGGGAACTACCTATTCCTAGTTTCCATATAATGCAAGATTCATTTATTCATTCATTTATTCATTCAACAAACAGAGCAGCTCAGTTCAATATTATGTATTGGTTTTGTGAATATCTCTTTTTCTTAGCAGAGAATCAAGCAAGAAACTTAAATGTGAGTTTGGACTGTTCTTCTAAATAATTTCTGTAGGTTACACAGTTACATGCTTATGGTTCAAACACACCAAGGAAAAAGGAAATATTCTAAAACAAAAATCACCCTTCAAAAATTATTAAAAAGGCCTGGAGCCCTGGCTGGATAGCTCAGTTGGTTAGAATATCGTCCTGATATGCCAAGGTTGCAAGTTCAATCTTGAGTCAGGGCCCGAACAAGAATCAACCAATGAATGCATAAATAGGTGGAACAACAAATACCATGTTCCCTTACACTCTCTCTCTCTCTTCCTCTCTCTCTCTCCCCTCCTGCCCCTTTCCTCTCTCTCTCTCTAAAAATCAATTTAAAAAATTTTAAAAAAAAGAAGGCCTAGAGAAATTTAAATTGAAGAGAGCTTAGCATCAAGTCAGGATTTGACTATCAGAACAGCTAGGTTCTTAGCAAACTGACTCCCTGAGGGACAGCATAGTATACATGAAACTGAAAATGCACAGGCCTTTGGTTCTTAAATGGCTGTGGGGAAATACTCTAATTTATTTGGAATTTGCCAGGAAAATAGCTTACCCTTTCAGTTATGTTTCACTTTATGTTTTCAAATTTTTAATAAGTTTTATTGATTCTTGTGACCACTTTTCTATGATATTTAATTTACTTTTCTTGAGAAAAGTAAATTAGGTGTTTCAGAATTTTTTCTCTAAACACCCTCCATAAAATTTAATTATATTACTTTTCATTTGTTGAGGTCATGGATGCTATTTTACCTCCTTTGTATCAAGTGCCCATCATGGGGGTGAGGGGGAGATTTCCACACATTCTGCTATAGTCAGATTGTTGCAGAAATATGAATTAATTACTGCAGAACCAATGCAATGCTGTTACCAGGAACCATAGAATTAAATCCAGGATTCAAGGCACTACCTATAAAAGAAAGTGTATCTGAATCATGGTGGTATATTAAGGTGTGGGAGGGATGGTGAGATGGCGAGACAGGGAAAACCTTACCACAGCACATGGAAGTTTCTCCTTAGGAGAGCCTAGTGGCTCGTTGTGCCTGTTAAGTAGGCTAATGTGCTTGTAAATTTCCTCTGACAGAAAACACATCACAGCAGCAGCACCAGAAAACAACACAACCAAACTGTGGAAGACTAAAAGCTCAATGCTTTAAAGAGTGATCAGAATATAACAGAGTAAAAAAAATACAAGGCATTGATAATAAACAAAAGTAGGAAGAACTGAAATCACTTTCTAAGGAAAAAGCATTTATCATTTATAGGCCAAAGGAAATGCTTCTCACACAGCTCTTTTTTATGTATTATTTGGCAGCCTTGGTTCAAGGTCAAAAATATCATAGGGCAAAAGGAATATGACTCAAGATTTAAGATTTGTCATGACTGGCTTTGTAATTGCATAAATATTAAATATGTAGAAATAATTGTAAGCACATTATCTCCACATCTTCACATGTTGCTTTAATTTTTAATGTAATCTTTTATCTGCCTTTCCCTCAGCTGGCTGTTGGTTTGTGATTTGCATAGCTAGAATGATCCAGTGCCATCAGTTTAGTAATGAAGTCACTCATTGAGCAGAAGAGGTTTCTAAAGATTATAGAAAGCTGTAGGAAAGGAATGTGGAAGTGAAATTTTATGTTTCAGGTAAATGGGAAGTTTATTTCAGAGCACATTTTCTCATTGAAAATTTAATATGGCCACTTTAAAATAAATTCAGAAAACAGAGAAGTGGATTGAGCGTCGGCCTGCGAGCTAAGTGTCGCTGGTTCGATCTTCCAGTCAGGGTACATCAGAGAAGGAAAACTCTGACTCCAAAAAACCTCCGCTGCCTTGCGGCATACCTCTTCAGGGGAAAGGCTAAGGGAGTAAACCCCGATAGAAAATCTGGAGCCGGAGTCCCTAAGGCGGTTTGATGTTGTGTTCAACACTGGCAACTCCTGCGGCGCACCTGAACCCAAGCTGTATCGACTCCGTCTTTCCCTTGGACCCTTCAGCTGCGAAGAGAGGGGGGGTCTGCTGCATGGGCAACAGCAGACCCTCCATATTACCCTGCCCAGGCTCTGTAGCTTCAGTGTCATCGCAAGATGTCGATTCAACACGGGAGGAGACAGATACCATGTCACTCCCGAGTCGGACTGCACAGCCATTCTCGGCGGTGCAGATGGACTCTTAAGAAGCTACACCATCGTCTCTCGAGACGGACGGCTGCCGACGACGACGAGGGAACAAGCATCCATATTTTCATCATCTTAACTTATATGTTCTGGTCTTTCATACCTATGCACATGTATTTTTAACATAATTGTAATTATAATTATATGTGATGTGTGTGTAATATTTTGCACTGTTTTTTCTCATTACTATAACTATATTAATAATTTATTAACTGTATCAATAAGTTATATTAACTATATTAATGTTATATTAATAAGTTATTAATATAGCACTACATATACATAACTATAACTTTTATGACTATAAAATAATAATAAAAAGAGGGGCCCATAATTTACTTACCCACTAAGTTTCTGGTGACTAGCAGAGCAGAGTGGTTAAGCACCTGTAACTGGAGCCAGCTGGATCAAATAAACTGTGTAGATTTGGGAAGGTTAGTAAAGGCTGTGCCTCAGTTTTCTCATCTATAAAATGTGGATAATAAAAGTGTCTCTATTAGAGTGTTCTTATGAGTGTTAAAGAAAGTAATCCATGGAAAGCACTTAGCCTGGCTCTATAATACAGTAAGTACTAAAATTAAGTGCTATTAGAGACAAAAAGTCAAATACATTACATTGGGTTAAAAAAAAATTTTTTTTAAAGAAAGCCTGAATCCTTCAAAAAAATGTGATTTTCCTAAGCCATTGCCATCACTCAAGAAGTTCCCATGTGTATTTTTTTCCAGTAACAACTCCAGCATCCACTGCTTACCAGACATTGATGATTAACAGTTCAACATGTAAGTATGCTTCCCTAAAAATATATCTTAGTTTTGACTGTTAGAATTTGATATAAGTGGAATCGCATGCACACACACATTCATGTGGTATTACTCCATGTCAGGAAACATACAAGGCTTGGTTTTGTTGGATTAAAAAGCTCTGGACATACAGGAGACTTCTGGCCAAGGTGGAGGCCTAGACTGACATGGTCCGTCTCGCTCCATGACTAAGAAGAACTATAACTACCACAAAACCAGAAATAACCAGAAGCTTCAGAAAATAAATGGAAGTCCAAAGTATGAAGTTATAAAGAGGTGGTAATCATCCAGACAGGTAGGAGGGGTGAAGCCAGGGCAGAGGAGTCAAGCTGTGCTGGTGGTGACAGCAGTGGTGACAGTGGCAGGACAGCAGTAAGCAGAGACACCTGTATTTAAGGGGAGGTGAGAAGTGCCTGGGGAGCACCCCTGACTGCAGACCAGACCCGTCAGCTTGCGATTCCAATGCCGGGAATGGCAGACTCCCATTGCCTTGGATTTGTGAGGCCCAGAGGGGGTGGGGACAGAGGAGGAGGCTTCCAGTTTCTCGGCGGAGAGTGAACGGCAAGAATCCATCTTGGACCCCCGCCCCCACAGAAAACGCCACAGCATAGTGAGAAGGGTCACCCAGGTGTGATGAATGCACGGGGCTCCACCCCCTATAGCGTAGGAGGTGTGACAGCCCCACCCAGGAAGCAAAGGTAAACATAAAACTGTCATGATAGAGATCCTGGTGACACAACTGACCAGACAGCAAATATCTAATATAACGAAGAAGCAGATAAGAAATCTTTCTGAGGCACAGTTCAGAGCTTTGGTTATAAGAATGCTTACGGACCTAACAGCAGATCTTAAACAAGATAGGGAATGAATGAAGGCTAGTCCTGCTGAAATGAACAAAAACACATATGAAACTAGTGGTGAGGGCAAGAAAACCAGGGATCAAATCAACAAATCGAAACATAGGGAAGGAACACACAGTCAACCAATGCAGAAAGAGGAAACAAAAAGTGAGGAAAACGAGGAGAGGCTCAGAAACTTATCAGACAGCTATAAGCAGACAAACATCTGAATCACAGGGTTGCCAGAAGGTGAAGAAGAAGAACTAAAAATTGAAAAATTATGTGAAAAAATAATGAAGCAGAACTTCCCAAACTTGGGGAAGGAAATAGACTTACAGGTCCAGGAAGCACAGAGATTTCCAAAAAAACTGGACCCAGGAGAACCACACCAAGACACATTATAATCAAAATGTCAAAAATTAAGGATAAAGAGAGAATCTTAAAAGCAGGAAGAGAGAAGAAGAGAATTACATACAAAGGGGTTCCAATAAGACTGTCAGCTGATTTCTCAAAAGAAACTCTGCAGGCAAGAGAGGACTGGCAAGAAATATTCCAAGTAATGAAAAGCAAAAACCTACAACCACAATTACTCTATCCAGCAAAGCCGTCATTCAGAATAGAAGGGCAGAGAAAGTGCTTCCAGGACAAAGTAAAACTGAAGGAGTTCATCAGATCCAAACCACTGTTATACGAGATGTTAAAAGAACTTGTTTAGGAGAAAGAGGGTCAAAGCTATGAACATTAAAATGAAAACTGTATTACAGCAACCAACAATAGAAGCTAGGGAACTGAAACAAAGGCAAACTAAGTAGGCAATAAGAGTGGGAAAAGAATTATAGGTATGGGGAACATTATGGGGGTAAGTCAGCAGGGAGGGCGAAGGGGGGAAAGGGAGGGAGATGATACAGGAATTAAGAAGCATAGTAGGAGGGAGTGGAGTAGACAGGAAGATGTTAAGAAGAACTATATGCACAACCAATGGGCATGGATTAAGGGGGGGGCAACTGGAGGGAGGGGGGTCACTGAGTGGAGGGGAGAAGAGGGAAAAGAAATTGGGAAAACTGTAACTGCATAATCAATAAAGCATATTTAAAAAAAAAAAAGAAAAAGCTTTGAGGGAGCATTTGAGATCTTGCTGCCCAGTGTGTCAATCTGGCTCAAATTCATATAAAAATTCAAAAATTAAAAAAAAAGAAAGAAAAAAGCTTTGGACAGGGAATCAGAAAACCTGGGTTCTAGTCCAGTATCCATGAGCTTTTGGGCAAATCTTTGGGGCCTCTTTGGGGCCTCCATGTAAAATATCTAGATGTGTTAAGTGTCTTTGAAGCTTGGTTCACTGAATTGTTAAGCCCTTACATTTGATTATTTGTTACCATATGAAAAAATCAGAGCGAAAGAGAAGCCAGAGAAAGGTCTAGGGCCTGCTGGAAATAAGCCTCCTCTTCCCAAAAATCATGCCAATAATCATGTCAGCAAACAAAGGGCTATAGAAAAATGAAAGTAATGATACTACATCACGACTAATTTTCCTGTCTTTGATACATGCACATTTAGATATATTATTGGTCTTAATTATCATGTGAATAGAAGATATTTTTTCTGGGATACATCATAGCCACAAAGATTTTAATGTCAGTTTTGAACATTTTATAATGTTCTGTATGTATTTTATTTACAATATGCCATATAAGTATTTGTATTTTTTCCAATACTGTCCATAGTAAGTATTGCAGGTTGGCTTACTCAATGTCCACCCCACCCTCCCCTTATGGTTCCTTCATAATGCAGAGGCTGGAAGCTCAGAAGATTTCCTAGACTTCTTTGCACCTACAGCTATGGATATGAATTAGGTCTGTTGATTAGATATACTCATTCAAGATTTAGAAAACTTAAGAGAAGTTGGGGCATCCTTCTGACCACTTTTGGTTATACTTCTTTTATAATAAAGATTATATAAATAGTTTTCTCCATGGTGTTTCACGGTCCATTATTTAGTCCAATGGAAAACAATAAGCAGTTGCAGCAGTTGTGACAGCAGTAGCTTTTTGACTCCACCTTCTATCATAAGGTTAAGTTATTGAACCCCATGTTCCAGTAGTTCTCAGTAGTAATAGCTCCACTGGTATGTCAACTCTGTACTGTAGTGGAATCATTAATTCTTGGGGACTCAGTTTGTAACTCACTTCCTCAGTTCTGACATGGATTTTTATAAGCACCCTCTATTAAATACCTTCATACTTAAAATACGTAGAATTGTTTCTGTTTGTTTGCATTGAACCCTGACTCTTATACATCCTAAATGTTATTTTTGAAAATCTATCCACTGTAATACAAGGTATGAAGTATCATGACTCTACAGAATGTTGTAGCAGGAAGAAAAGAAGTTTTGAAGCCAGAAAAGGGAAGCTATACCATTTAATAGCTATGTATCTTAAAGCAAGTTATTTAACCTCTCTGTATCTAAGTTTCCTTATATATAAAATAAGTAATAATATACAAATATTGCATAGAATTAAATGGGACAACATAATAAAACACCTATAATAGACTGGTCCCTATAGTGTTCATTTCTTTCTCTCCCTATATTTTATTTCCTTTGGTGATTGAGATTATTAGTAAAATAATTTTGGGGAAAATTCTCTTTAAAGGACTTTTATAAAAAAAACTTAATAGGAATAAAAGATTTAGTGCTGATTCACAAGACAAGAGGAATAGCTTTAAATGCAGCTCAAGAGCAAACAAACTTCTATTATGAGCCAG
Organism: Furipterus horrens; assembly: GCF_987537825.1. Taxonomy (NCBI): domain Eukaryota; kingdom Metazoa; phylum Chordata; class Mammalia; order Chiroptera; family Furipteridae; genus Furipterus; species Furipterus horrens. The sequence continues at coordinate 75,584,606 of NW_028327175.1, forward strand.
AACAACCCATTATGGGTACTATCAATTCACCACACCTGGTGGTTCAGGGCACAGGTAATCCTTACTTCAGTCAACAAATATTTATTAAGCTTTCAACATTGCTGGACACTACTTTACTCATTAAGATACAGCAGTGAATCTGAAGATCCCTCACTTTCAGGAGGTTGCATTCTATTGGGAGAGACAGACATATAATAAGTCAATAATTTCAAGTAGTCAGACCAAGTATAAAGAAAAGGTACTCTTCCTTTAGATCTCTTTCCCTTACCTTCTCAGCAGTTTATTATGTAACTTGACTCATCCTCTTTCTCAGCTTTCTTTCATGGGAGGAAAGGCACAAGGTCGTAAAGATCATGCCAATAAAGCTTCTCTTAAGTAGATAAGTAATTTCGGGATCTGTGAAGGGTCTGGGGCTTGTTACTGCTTCATGGATGCCAGCAGAAAATACAAGATGCCTGGGTTAGAAACAAAGGAGCATGTTGAAGCAGCATGAGCATGATGTTGATGCTTAGTTTCCCATATCCCTCAAATCCCATGGAGTCTAAGAAGTCCAGGTGGGTGCCACACAAACAGTGCATTTCCATCACAGACAAGGAACACTGAACTTGGGAAATTTACTGCTTTTGTAGTGTTTGTTAAGCAAGCCTGCTCTTTGTGGGAGAAGATATTACTTGGTTGTTCAAGGTTGCTCAGTGCAAATGCAACCGTCAGAAATAACACAAGTAATGAGTAGTTAGGGCCTTGCATTCTTAGCATACCCAGAAAAATGTGTAGAGATACTCAAAACCCTTGGAAGACTGCGTTTCCCAGCAGGTAGGGAGGAGAAAAAGATTGAACTTTCCATCCTTCATAGTTCTATCCAATAATAATTATTAAATTTTGTAACACATTTAGAACTTGTCCCTACTCTCCTCTAATTTTTCACCTTATATATGATGTATTTAGGCAAGTGAGGAGCTTATTTACCAGCTGATAGGGGAAGAGACAGATTTTCCAACTGTTGCCAAATATAATGTGAGGCTCTTGTATAGATCCTCTCATCACTAGAAGCATGGAGCTAGGCCACATGCCTTCTAGAAACCTCATCCCAGGCCCCTTTCCTGTTCAAGATTACAATGAGTGCTTGTTCTAACAAACCAACAATGCAAAATGTATTTTGTGGGCAGGAAAAAGGACAGAGTATGATATGCTTCCAGCCCTGAGCACTCCTTGCATGGCCATTGCTCTTGCATCCTGGTAGAAAGAAGCCTTCCTGGATCATTATCACAGACAACTTTTCTTGGTTTCTCAAGCCACAGACAGCTGCCTCCTTCACCATTATAAGCAGAGAAAAATCATTCTTCCTTGTCCCTTGTCTATAGAGTTATTTGGCTACTCATGTAGGAAATTTCACATTCCCTCGGAGGTAAGGCCTGGGAGAGATACAGTGATGGGGATTAATGGCTCTGGTGGAGAGAATCACTCTGGAAAGGAGAGGGTAAGAGGAGCATGCAGTCCTTATTTACTGTGAGGTAATAGGTAAGGAATCTGCTTCTGATCCAGAACTCCTCATGTGCTCATTCAAGCTAAGGATGAATAAAGATGAATACTGAAAACCCAATACCAGGTGATTGAGAGGTATGATAACACAAATATCTCTAGACCATGAGATAAGTAGTTATAACAAATAAGTGGTAATATTTGAAAAGATATAATGTTTGAGCTTCACTATGTGGAATGAGTAGGAGTTTGCTGGTGGACAAGGCAGCTGGAGTACATTCCAAACATAAATAATTATACCAAGGATCTGAGGTACACCCTTGTTCAAGTTTTTATAAAACTAGCTCTTTCTTCAAAGTACTTTACTTCGATATGTCACAAAATTGCCATATTACCTTGATTTTATTAGAATAAGACACGTCACTGCCATATTATAGAAAACAGTTCTAAGAACTATACAAATTGACCTCTTAAAGATGTTCAAGGTGCAGTCTATACAACCATACTCAGTGGCCCTGTCTGCTTTGCTCATTAGGGAGAAAACAAGTTGTTCAGCATAACTGGCGTGAAGTTTACATGTGAAAGAGCGGCAGGAGACAAAGGCTGGGTAGAAAGACAGAAGTCTGAATTTGAAACTTGGGGTACATAATGATGTGATTAAAATCAAACCTGAAGGTGCTGGGAAACTACTGGTGGATTTTAGGCAGGAACATTGTGATAGACATTTTAAAATGTCACAAATAAGGAATATTGGGAAAGTGGCGACAGTAGGACAGGATTAGTCAGGAGACCTGGGAACGATATACCAGACGCTAATGGGAACTGGAAAGAATGGAATGGAGGTTGATTTCTTCTGTCTCAGAGGGGAAGGAGGTCTTCTTCCTTTCCAGAGTAACTCTCTCCCCAGGGATATTGATCCCAATCACTGTATTTTCTTCTCTAATACCTTCATCTTTCACTTAACTCTCCTTTATCTTGTATCTTCAATCTCTCTCTCTACTTGTTCCCTCCCTGCAACCTTTGGTTGCCCCAATATGTCGAAGTCTTGCTTCTGTCGCCCCTGTTTTTCTGCATAAGAATTCCCACCTGAGTTAGAATGGTTTTATTCACCCTTCAGATTAGGATAATTTTACCCTTCTAAGTAACAAGTGATCGAGCAGCCTCTAAGAAGCACAGTGGTGGCTAACAGCCACAAGGATCACTGCTGAGCTGCGATGTTGGTTTGCCACACTTCCAGAGATTCAGCCAGTAAGATGGTAACAGGCTGAACTGGATTAAGACAATTTATTGCTTATGCAGCAAAAACAATATCAGCATGGTTTACCTCCCCACATCTGTAGCTCCATGGGAGGACCTAACTGGAGGGACCCAATGATAGACAGAAGAATGGGTTGATCTTCTACTGAGAAGCCATTTAAACTATAGCTAGGCAGTTTTTAGACTTACAAAAAATCTTGTAGCTGTATTTGAAGGGAGGTGGAGTAAGATGGAAAGTTCTGTGCTTAACTAAAACTAGGGAGATGGCAGTCTTCTGCAAGGTTCCTCTTGAGACCCTCACAAGAATGTTATCTCTCCTTGGTCAAGGAGGAACTGCAAGGCATTCCAACAAGACTCTGGTCAGACTTGTCTGTCTGGCCTATGTAAAGACATGTATGGTCATGTGGTGGCAGAGCTGTATCTCAACTCTACCCACTGACCTTTCATGTATCCAAGTAAGAATTATTTTCAGTTCAAGCTATCCATTAGATTACCTAATTAACTGTACTGATTAATTATAGGGGGTTGGACCAAATCTTTTCTATTTGTCTTAGGCCACATCAAATGGAAGTGACTATGACTATGACTGCTCGCAGGATGATCAGGCCAACTTGAAGGATAAATTACAAACAGGCTCCCCATCCAGAACCAAGTCAGCTAACTATGTCTCAGATGCTGCTGAGATATAATCACTTGCATTAGAGAGTTTAGAGTGTTTTATGTTTGTTAGGCAAATATAGGCCTGATGTCCACATAAGGCCTATAAAGGGTATAAGCTGTATTAGGAATGTAAGTATCATTTATTACAACAAATATGAGTCAAATTTTTGTTCCTTGTGATAGACAAACTCCTTGATTGAAGCTAAATAATTCCTGCAAAGCAGGCTAGAGTGCTTTGGGAGAAACAATCTGTCTATCAGAGCAAACTAGCCTAGCATTATAGTACAGACTGCCCCAGATGAACCATATTCTGATAATAGATTCATAGTGACTTCAGCAACAGCATTTTGCTGACATGGGGGTCAAGGTTTGATTCTTCAGTGTTCAAAGGAACACCTGTTAAGTTTTTTGTTGGTAGGATCAGGAAGGACTAAAAGACACAGCAATCAGCTAAATTCAGAGATTAGCTATGGTCTAGGGAAAGCATAGATTGTAGAGACACCACAAGGGACTGACAATATTAGGCTAGGGGAACATATTAATGTCCAGAATATTAACCTTTTTGTCATCTGGGGTGGAGGTCATCCACCTGAAATGTCAATAGCCTTTAGTTTAAGATCTAAGTACTAAGAATCTAAGTCCTAAGATCTAAGGATCTAAGATCTAAGTTAAGAATGGAGATTCATAGTTACCAATGCATAGACGACAGGCTAGGGCAAGAGTCCTAAAGGCAAGAGCAAAAGGAGTAAGTAATTTTGTCCCCAACTCCTGACTTCCCAGGGTTTAGGGTGTTCCTTTCTTACCCTCTGGGTTGTTGCTTCCTTATCATAGCCACATGATTGGTATGACCAGTCTCTACAGCAATCACATCACTCTTTTTATCCATCCTCATCATTTCTAACCCACACCATTTGCTTGGATTCCTCTCTCTGTGGCTGTTCTCTTGTATAGCATGTACCATCCTTGAACTTATCCCACTGCTGAGGTGTGGGCTTGGCCAGGACCACTTTAAAGTTGTCACCTCATACTCATTACTAACTTCTGACCCCTAGTTCAAATATATCTTACTAAGGTATATAAAATCATTGCTACTTCCTGCTCATCAAATTTAATCAGCATAATGTTGTCACCATGAACAACCAAAATGAACTAATGTGGTGTTTTGTGGAATGTCAAGATGATCAACATCTCTGTAGACTATATTAAGGAGAACTGATATACCACTGAGGATATACTATGAAGGTATACTGTTGACCCCATTATGTAAAAGCCAACAGTTTCTAGTGGTTTTTATAAATAAGTACAGAGAAGATAGCATTAGCCAAGCCAACAGCTATATACCAAATGCTAGGTGCTGTGCTGTTGATTTGTTCCAGTTAAAAGACTGCATCTGAAACAGCAGCCACAATTGGAGTTATCTCCTGATTAAGTTTATAATAGTCCACAGTTACCTCCAAGATGTATATGACTTCTGCACTGGCCAAACTGCTGAGTTAAATGGAAATACGGTAGGTTTCACCAGTCTTGCTTCTTTCAGTCTTTTATGGTGGAACTAATTGTGTCTGGTTTACTATCTTGGGAGAGAATGAAAGTTCTAGGAACTTCCACTTAGCTCTTTGTACTGTAATGCCTCATCCTATGGGTAAGAAAGTCAATGTGGTGGTCTTGTCAGTTTTAGAACTGAGAAAATAACCAGACATGAGTATGTGGATCATCTGAACTAACAGAACCAACTGTGAGCTGGACATGAGCAAAGATTTCATCCATCTATTGTCCAAGATAAACTCCAACTTTTATTGAAGGGTCATAGTGGTGTTTTCTGTTCCCAGGAATTAGCATCAATTCAGAGCCAGTGTCTAGTAAACCTCAAAAAATCTGTATTTCCTTGTCTCCAACGAGCTTCATAGGGGTGCCAGAAGGAGAAGAGAAAGAGCAAGAAATTGGAAATCTATTTGAAAAAATAATGAAAAACCAAAACAAAACAAAACACCTTCCCTAATTCTGTGAAGGAAATAGACATGCAAGTCCATGAAGCACAGAGAGTCCCAAATAAGATGGATGCGAAGAGGCCTACTCCAAAACACATCATAATTAAAATGCCAAAGGTTAGAGATAAAGAGAAAATCTTAAAAGCAGTAAGAGAAAAGCAGATAATTACCTACAAAGGAATTCCCATAAGACTGTCAGCTGATTTCTCAAAAGAAACTTTGCAGGCTAGAAGGGGCTCACAAAAAATATTTGAAGTAATGAAAAGCAGGGACCTACAGCCAAAATTACTCTATCCAGCAAAGATATCACTTAGAATTGAAGGGCAGATAAAAAGCTTCCTAGACAAGAAAAAACTAAAGGAGTTAATCACCACCAAATCATTACTTTATGAAATGTTAAAGAGACTTATTTAAGAAAAAAAGATCAAAACTATGAATAATAAAATAGCAATAAATACATACCTGTCAACAATGAATCTAAAAAACAAACTAAGCAGATAAGAAGAACAGAGACAGAATCATGGATATGGATAATGTTTTGATGGTTGCCAGATTGGGGGGGCGGGGTGTAGGTGAATGGGTGAAGAAGTGGGATAAGAAGTATAATACAAATAGGTAGCTACAGAATAGCCATGGGGCTATAAAGTACAGTATAGGAAATGGAGTAGCCAAAGAACTTATGTGAATGACCCATGGACATGAACAATGGTGTGGGGATTGCCTGAGGGAGTGGGGGTGCTGATTATGTAGTAGCATAATCAATAAAATACAATTTAAAAATGGCTGAAGGGTAGCATTACCTGCCTTCTGTTTTATAATACTGGGTAGAGAAGTACTCCCCAGTTAGGCACAATATCCCTCCCCATAATACATTCAGGTAAAGGAGACATAATCACTTCACAGTCTGTTCAAATACTTCAGTTTTCATCCAAACTTTCACCTTAGTCACATCAATTATTTTATTCCTATATTCTTTCAGTGTAACTGTAGACCCTGTTAGGACTTCACCAAGCTGTGGGCAAAAAAAGGGGCCACATACTAAACCTGACAAGCTCAGGGGAAGCCTGCATGGCAGGTCTTACAAACTCAAAGACCAAATGTAACCACATAGGATGGTCTGAAATTAAAACTTTCTAACAAAAAATGAGCCATGGAAGATAGTCATGATCTAGGCCAGTATCTTCCTTGACAAAGGTCAATCTTTACCTTAACTGAGCCCGTTTATTATCTTTTTGCATCTATGATAACATACCTTTGGAATGTCAGAGTGAACCCCTTTTTCCAGACCCAACAGGGCAAAATCTCCCACCAGGGAGACCACAGGACCCCTCATTGTCATTTTGTTGCCCAAATACCATCCCAATGTGCCGTAAATATTAACTATCTCTTACCCACAATGTAAAAGGCTTATGTGTCCCTCCATTTTACTCTATCCAATCCCAGAGGTCTCCCGCTTTGCTTTCTCCCGCCTTCCTAATCTACTACCAATGGATTTTATAATCCCCTTAAGTCCTCTCCTTTGATTCTAATGTATAAAATAACTGATAAAATTGCCATTTTTAGGAGCATTTTCTCAATCCATTAATATTTTGCTTTCCAGCAAATGTCAGTTTGGCTCAAATGAAAAAATAATTAAGGAGCCCATCTCAATAATGGCAACCTCTATAGTCATACATGGCCTACAGAGGGGAACATCCACAGAAATGTTCAAAGATGTATGTTTTCCCCTCACTAACGTATTTCTTGCTCTTCAGTGAAGGGAGTGTCTTCTAGGCCTTTGCATGGAACAGCTGGGCAATGCATAGGAAGGCTGCATTTGATGAGTCTAGTATAACATTTCCCTAAGCCTTTAGATTGTTTCACATCATATCTCAATCTCACACATTCTAGGCCACCACTGAATCCAAGTTTTCTTCAATCAACCAAGTAATTTAGAGACTATAGGTCGTCGTCGGCAGCCGTCCGTCTCGAGAGACGATGGTGTAGCTTCTTAAGAGTCTATCTGCACCGCCGAGAATGGCTGTGCAGTCCGACTCGGGAGTGACACGGTATCTGTCTCCTCCCGTGTTGAATCGACATCTTGCGATGACGCTGGAGTGTCCTCTCCAGTGAAGCTGAAGCTACAGAGCCTGGGCAGGGTGATATGGAGGGTCTGCTGTTGCCCATGCAGCAGACCCCCCCCTCTCTTCGCAGCTGAAGGGTCCAAGGGAAAGACGGAGTCAATACAGCTTGGCTTCAGGTGCGCCGCAGGAGTTGCCAGTGTTGACTACAACGTCAAACCGCCTTAGGGACTCCGGCTCCGGATTGTCGGGGTTTACTCCCTTAGCCTTTCCCCTGAAGAGGTATGCCGCAAGGCAGCGGAGGTTTTTTGGAGTCAGAGTTTTCCTTCTCTGATGTGCCCTGACTGGAAGATCGAACCAGCGACACTTAGCTCGCAGGCCGATGCTCAATCCACTGAGCTAAACCAGCCAGGGGGAGAGACTATAGGTACAGCTTCATAAAAATAATTATTAACTACAACTGGTGATTAGAGTAATGAGGGATTCACCAGTGAGAAGAGAACCCTAGAGAATATAAAATAGCAGCTATAAGGAGCTAAGCTTAAAGTAACTCTTGGACTGGGAGATAGAGTTCCCAAAGAAGAGCTCCCCCAGGCCCTCCCAGGGCTAAGATCCAGTCATTTTTAAGGGAATAACTGGGTTTCACTGAATGGCAGGGAAGTCACTGTGGTGTGTCCCACCCGCAGAGCTTGTCCGAAGTCTTCTGAAACTTGCTTCAACACTTGTCTCTAGTATGCCTGAAAAAGCTACTCATGGCGTAGTGTCCACTACAAAAACCACTAGAGTTGGTGACATTGGAGAAAACCGGTGGCCCCCAAGCACTAGAGGGCTTGGCACAAGAGAGAGTTAGGTATGCTGCAAGAGCTTGCGTACCAATACACCAAACCCAGGTAGAACCCCCCAACACACTTTTCCTGTGATGTCTCTTCAGTGCCCTCTACTGACAAAGCTTCAGCCCTTGCTGGCAAAGGAAAACTTACTTTAAAAGGCCCAGATGCATTTTTAGAGCACAGTCAAAAGGGTGAATTTGGAGTTGAGAGGCATAAATCAAATACTGGCAGAAGCATCACTGCTCAGATTTCCTTCATAAATTTTGCAGGCAGATATCTACACCTGTCTGAAGGGGGCTCTGACAGGCTCCTTTCCCTCAGGTTTCACCAAGAAGCCATGAAAAGCAATGGAATTAAAGAGGAGTCTGAACATAATTCGAAACCCCCTTCTCTTCCTACAGGTCCTCATACAGTTCCCGTCCAGGGCACGCCAGGTCTGGGTCCTCAAGGACGGGGAAACCTGAACAGCGAAAGGGACGTGAGGAATAAGCTCAGCCCCTGTGGAACATGGGCAGCAGGCGTCTGAAGGCCTCTGAGGGCCTGAACTCGAGCAAATCTTCCTTCCGGCTGACAAAAGCTGCCTGAGGTCTCCCCACAGCCAGGGCGCAAGAAGGCAGACGCAGGGCGGGCCCGGCGGGCGGCGCGCTGTGATTGGACGCCGGGGGGCCCGCCCCCTCATCCCGGCTCTTCGGGAAGGGGCGGGGCCAGCCGCCTGCTTGGCTCTGGGGCTGCGGGCGCCTATTGACCCAGCGGCTGCCGTGCCGCCGCTATCTCCTCCTGCTAGTGGCAGGCGGGTAGGAACGCCGCGTGGCGCTGGAGAACCCGCGTTTCCTTTCGCCGCTGCCTCCGCCATCTCCACGTTTGCGGGGCGGGAAGGAAGGAGGGGACTTGCGGTTGCAGCTGGAGCGGGTTCCTCTCCGGGGACAGTCCTCTCCTTGCTCTCCTTTTCCTCCTCCGCGCGCGCCGCCGCCGCCGCCCGCCCCCTTCGCTCTACCAGCTCAGTCTGGGTCGGGGAGCGGAGAGGAAGGGGCGGCGGGGGCGGGATAGACAGGCGGGTGGACGCGGGTTCGGAGGTAACTCCTGCCCTGTCCTTGCGTCCCGGCGCCCAGTGTGCTTCCCGGCCCGATCTCGGCTGCGGCAGCGGCGGTAGCAGCAGGAAGGGGCTCAGTTAGGGGAGGCGGGGGCGGTGCCACGGGGCGGGACCGGTTGTCCGGGCGCTAAGTTGTGGGGCCAGGCTCCTCCCGAACCTATTCTTTCCCCCTCGGCTCCCGGGACCCAGCTCCGCGCCTCCGGCCCCGGAGCCTCCGGACTCGCACCTCCTAGGTGAAGGGGACACGCCTGCCCTTGTCAAGAAAACTTTTCCTGTGGACTCGGTTAGGGCGGTGGTGGCAGGAAGTCCGGGCAGCGACCTCTCCTCCGCCTTCCCCGCTCGCCCTACCGAGTGCCGGTGCTGAGCTGGAGATCAAGTTTTCCAGGCCCTTTACGGGCTGCAGGCGGGTCCCGCTTGGGGAGGGACGCCGGGCCCTAAGGAGGGCGGTGAGCCAAGGCGAAGGCCGAGGGCGCGTGGTGGCGCCGGATACCAGGTGCGGAGCGCAATCGGGACCTGCACACGCAGCCGAAAGCGCGGAGAGCGCAAGCTTGTAACTGGGGAGTCTCCGGTGACTGCTTCCAAGAGTCCACAGTTCTCCTTTGGGTGAAGACAGTGTCCTGGCCCCCAGTCTATCGAGGAAAAATGAAGTTAAGCCGCCAGTTTACCGTGTTCGGCAGCGCGATTTTCTGCGTAGTGATCTTCTCGCTCTACCTGATGCTGGACCGGGGTCACTTAGACTACCCCAAGAACCCGCGCCACGAGGGCTCCTTCCCCCAGGTGAGCACAGAGGGGATGGACATGGGGGACTGTTGTTACTCTCTGCTACTCGGTCTCTACCTCTTGGGGAGGCTCTGCGCGGGGGGACAGGACAAGCTCGAATTGGAGGAGGACCGGAGCCTCCTATAACCCGGCTTTGCCGCGTTGGGATGGCTGTGACCGTGACCCGGGATCCTCCTCCTCCTGGGCGCTCCGAGTCAACGAAGTGCAGGGCGGCGTGCAGTGGCGGTATCGTACCCAGGGTCAGTGGCCGGGTTCCTGCGCTCGCACATGGGCCTAATAGGGTGCCTCTGGCACCTGCTGGCCTGGGAACGGGCGTGGCGTGAGGTGCTCCCTGGCCGGCGCAGCGCCGTCTTACCGTTTTGGGGTAGACCCTCGGACCCACACGGGGCTAAGCTGAACAGACCCCTTGCGCATATCCAGTCATGGAAATGGATCAGACAGACCCCATCTGGGCGGTGTTTTTACCCAACTCTTAAGAAATAAACAAAAGTTTATTTCGTGTTGTAGTCCTCTTAGATGTGAATCTGTAGGGTTGATTTGAGTGTCGTCATTTTTCAGCTATTACATCGGGGTTGTTTGGAGCAGACGTGCGAGCGTAGTGGGGAAGCGCGTGTTATACTCGAGCCGGAAGCTGTGGGGCGCTCAGCCCTGTGCCCGGTGGTCGAATTGTCAAACGAGTTGGGAAAACGACCTGTCTTCAGGCTTTTATTTAAAGTTGCTAAAAATAAGCAAACGGAGGCAGGTTTTATTTCGAAGGATATTGGGCCGTGTGTATTTTCGTTTCTAGTTATTTGCCAGTGACCACTTAGGAAATTTTAGTAAAACTGCGTATTGTGTAGAATTCTCTGTAATGAATGAACCCGAAGAACTCAAAACCCTGACAAACTGATCTGACAACTGCTTGACTAAGGGGTAGAGAAACGTAGAACGCGAAGAAGTTGACATTTTAATGTGTGTTGTGTGACAATTTAAATGACCAAATAGTATCCCTGTCATTTGTTCTTGTGATATGCTAGGGCAAAAGGCTTAGATTTATTTAAGATTAAACTACTAACTTTACCTGAATTGTTATAGGAGTGAAAAAGACCCCTATGTGGGTGGATACTGTCATTGGTTTAGAACATTCCAAATATTTTGCAGATGAGAGGTATTGAAAATCTTGTTATGAACAGATGTATCAAAAATTTTAAAAGCTTCCGCTCCTCCTAAGTAGTCTGATAGGGGAAATATTGTGAGATAAGCACCACGGGATATCTTTAAATCTTGGTTTTAGTGTTTGTCCAATGCTTGTTGATAAGATTGGATAAAAGTTTTTTATAAGGGTAAACCCTGTGAAGCAAGAGCAAAAGGAGGAATTCTAAGCCTTGTTTCATAGTTTTGGGGCTAACCTTACTGTGATTCCCCCTCTCACTCTCCCACCCCCAGTAACCTTATTTTCAGAATTTGTTTTCATTACAGGAAGAATCATAAAAACTGATATATTTTACTTAACATGTTGTCTTGAATAAGGTCCTTTGCGTTTGGTTTGATGATCACTTGGAATTGATTTATGCAAACATCTGGGGCTGGGGTTCTCTGGCAACCTTGACATTTTACTGTTTCTAAAGAAATGAATGACTCATTCAGTTACTGGGACATCTTAGGCAAAGTTAATTCCAATATTTTAATACCCAGCCCTAGTCCTTGTCAAGGGGCTGAATTTCTGCTTAGAGCATAAAACATTTCTGACAGTGACTGCTGGAAGAGAAGGCCCTGTGTGTTTTCTGTTTTGTTTGCAAGAGGAGAGGTTTTGGTAGGTGCAGTTTTTATATTTAAGGATGTCTTTCTCAGATTTTTATTACTGAATTTTCAATGCAGGAAGAAGGCACTCTTGGCTGATTTAGTTTTGGAGAGCTACAAAATCTCCAAGTAGGTAGACAGTATAATCCTGATGTAAGCCTAACTCCTGTGTCTGACATCAGTTTATGTATCTTCCATGATAAACTCAATTCCCACAACCACCATCCAGTAGGTGAGGAAACTGAGGCACAGAGAGATGAACTTGCTCAAAGTCAACACAGCTAAAAGCTGAGGTTTGAACACGAGGCCTTTGGAATCTAGGCTGTCAGCGGCTAGCTGTACTGCCTCTTAGTAATTTTTTGCCTACTGTTAGGCCCCAGCCTGCTTATGGAAAGATCTGATGGGGAAGCTAGAGCGTATTGCTCTGTGGCTCCCTAGCTTATAACTTTTTTTTTAATATACAATTTTTATTATGAAACCCTAATGAATATGCTCCTTTTTCTGAAACATTTAATGCTTGAGATTTATAACTCTCAGAATGTCTTCTAGCTCTCTTCAAAGCTAAACTCCATAATGAAAACTATTAATGTAGCACAGCATCCAGCATTTGAGTTGATTTTTAGTTTTTTCATTACTTGTCATGTAAACCTTCATTTGATGAGAAAACCAAGCATAGCACAATCAAGTTGCAATGTATTATATTTCTTTGTTGCAGCTGGGTACAGAATTCCTTAGTTCTATTAGAGGCAAGGTAGTCAGTTGCTATATATCAGTTTTGGTGTCTAGTGGAATGATTTGTCTACGAAGGGACTGATATCTTCTGACTTGTCTATTTTAGTTTCTTTCAGTTAATATGGAACATTCAGGAAGGTATATGATCCATCTGGTAAGCAAGATAAGTTTTAAAACCACCCTAAAATCAGAGTAATCTATTTGCTTGTATTTGGGCTTTCACTCTTTTTTTTCCTCCCACAACTCTGTGTTTTCCACCACTTGGCCAGACTCTGGGGCAGAAGTGGGCCGGATTCAGGGTGCTTCATTTTCTCCAGCTGTGGAGCAGCTGCCTGCCTCTGAGATAGTCTTTGGAAGGCTTTCCCCTGTGCTTCTGGGAGGAGTTCCTTTGAGGCCTGGAGCAACAGGTGGCCTTGTCTGTTTTTAGCTTATGTGTATATTTTAGGATTAATAAATCTCAACTAGAAAAATTAATAAAAATTTCATTTTGAATGAAAATATGGCCAGGGCCTCATGCCCTGAAGATGCTTTGAGGTAAATGTAAGAATTCTAGCAGATAGGAAGGAAACATTGTTAAGGTCTTCCTGAAATGCTTGATCACTTCTTACAAGCAGACTTCACAAGTTGCTTACTATCAAAAGTGTATATATTGAAATATGCTGTCTTATGTTTGGATCTGGAGAATTAAATTAATGAGCCAGGTTTTGTATGACAAATGATCAGTCTTTAAATAACTAGGATAGAGTGTGACCACAGAGATTGTTGTTAACTCTTGGGACTGATGGAAAATATGAACGTGAACTTCAGACTTTATCTTTGTACCCAGATAATATTTATCAAGTGAGAATGTCTTTACATAAGTATTCAATTAAAAGACTTTGGAAGGTGGGGCCTTTTATGCCTTTTGGTTTTTAACTTACTGTGAAAATACAATAAACATAAAATATGCTTAAACGCTTTACATCTCTTGTGCTTTCTAAAGAGCCCAATATAGATGATGTTTAATAAAAGTTGACCTTGATCCCCCAGTTGTTTTACCTTGCTTTCAGAAATCTGTGTATCTTTAATGATACATAGGAAAATATTCTTCCTGGCTTCTCCACACTCTAGTGTACTGTGTTTATAAACTATAGCAATATTTGCTGGGGTTTTTGCAGGTATGTATATGGGAGCTTGTTTCATTTCTTGGGGAATAATGTTTAGATCTGTGACTTTTGGAGAGGAGTGGAACTTTGACATTGGTGACAACCAGGCATTTAGGAGGAATGCAAGAACTGCAAGCCTCCCTGGCTGCTGTGGTTCAGTGGGTTGAGCATCGGCCTGCGAACCAAGTGACGCTGGTTCGATTCCCAGTCAGGTTGCACGCCAGGTCCCCCAGTTGGGGGCATGTGAGAGGCAACTGCACATTGATGTTTCTCTCCCTCTCTTTCTAAAAACAGATAAATAAAATAAAATAAAATAAAATAAAGTAACCTTGTTAAAAAATAAAGTAATTAAAAAGTAAAAATAAAAAGGAACTTCAAGCCTCTGGAGAGACCGGTCTCCTCTACCTGCTCCTGAGTCCAGCAATCCTGCAGGACTTCCCCTGCCCATCATGTTTCACTAAGGTTCAAACTTGCTTCCTACCCACCACTGGGACAGGCAGTCCTGACTGCATCTGATCTGAAGGCTTAAGTTTATTATTTTTTAAGTTGATCTGAATGTGTTGTGCCCAGATCAGCACTGCTGTAAGGGACTAAACAAGTAGGTTTGTTTGGGAGATGTTGAAATCCTGTTTATCTCCAGGGGATTCCCTCTGTTGCTCATTCATTAGCATTAGGGTATATCTGAGCTGTGGGCAAAACATTGACTAAAAATTCCAATTTTATTTGTTCTCTTCACTTTGAGTCAGCTATTGCTCTTTGTGATAGTTGTTAAAACTTTGCCCCCCCCCCCCCTTTTTTTTTTGACTGACTGTCATAAGTGTTGAGATTTTTTCATAGAGGGAGTAGTTTAGTAGCTGCTTCTGATCCCCTGCTTAATTATTAGCCTTTTTCTTTTTTTTTTGAGTCCAACAGTCTTTTTTTCTTGTTGTTCCCTCACTTCCATAAAGATATTTAAGAAAACAGGAGGTTATTCAACACCTGGGATATGATCTCTGTTTGCTGGATCATAAAGTCATTGAAATGGTGGTCAACTTCCTAGTAGTATCTGCTGTTAGGAGGGGAGGAGAAGCTCTAAAAGTGAATTTTGCTTCCTTTCATAATTGTCATTAGTAGGTTGATCAGGAGGGGAAGTAGACCATTTTAACTGAAAGGGTTTTTTCTTTCAGATACAGATTTCAAGTCAGGCTGCTGAGTTTAAGGTTGAAATCCTGATTAGGATCTAGTGTGAGGGTTGATTGTACTGAAATGGAGTTCAGACCTAGTGTTTGACTATTGCTAAATTTGCCTTTTGATAGGAGGAAGTAAATCATTTGATTTAAATAAACTCAGTCTCTTGAGGTCATAATGTAGCTTTTCTGTGAGATGGTATATTTAATGTTATTTGTACTTTTATGCAGACAAGCAAATAGTCATCCAGTGAATATTTTGTTAAATTTTTAACTCTTAACATACTGTTTTCTAAAAAAAAGTCAACCTTGAAGCACTTTAGCTTAAAACGGGACAAACTCTACCTTTGGCTGCCTTACAACATCATTGCTATTGACATTTTGGTGTTGGGGGCTATCCTTTGCATTGTAGCAGCTTCCCTGATCTCTGCTCAGAATATGCTAGGAACACCTTTTTCCCTCCTTTCCCCCAGTTGTAGCAACCAAAAATGTCTCCAGATGTTGCTAAATGTCCTCTAGGGGGAAAAAAATCAATCCTGTTGAAAACTAGTTTGGCTGCAGTCTGGCCAAAGGCCTATTCTTTACACCCACTGCGCTTTGTTAGCACTTTGCTTTAAGGAAGGAGTGATCAAAAGGCTTAATTTTAATACTCAAAAAGATACCTAGGACTTTTGGACGATTGAAATGTTTCCTTTCTCTGGATGCCTAAAATTCACTTACATTTTTAGGATTCTAAATTGCAGTGTGTTACAGAAAATAGGAGGGTAGATTATGTTCATATGCAAGTTAAAGAAAAATGGCAGATTATTATAATGAAATTTAATTTTAAAAAATGGATATACTTATCCTGAGAAAAGCATTCTGGTCAGGTGATAGTAGATAGATCATCTTTTACTTTCTGCAAGCTGAATTAGAGGTTGGCAGTAGTCCAGATTTATTCCCTTTGCCTTTTAGCACAGGAGATAAGATATATTGATTAGTAACAAGGTAGTATGAAAGTCATATGCAAAAATTATTTGAGATGTCTAAAATTTTCTTAGGCAAGCTATTTCCTTTCTTCAGTGTATCATTGTTTTATTTCTTCTGATGATTTTGGTTACTGCATATTTTGTATCCTTTGTTGAGATGAGAAGAAGCAGGGAAAGAAACTGGGAAATAAAGTGCATGGACACACTTCTCTCTTGTTCATTCTGTTCTAAATAGTTCTTTTTTTTTTTTTTTTTTTTTTTTTTAAAGAGGGATGGAGGTAGGGGTAGTAAAAGAATAAAGTTTTTGGCAAATATCTTCCTTCCTTTCCTCTTTGTTTCCAAGACCTCTGGTCTTAAACTCTGCCTAAGTCAGCTGCCAAATCTGGCCTGTCACCTGTTTTGGTAGGGCCACAAGAAAAGAAAGATTTTAACATTTTTAAATGGTTAAATATTTAATGACATAGCCACAACCCATTTATGAATTGTGCAATAAGGGCAGATGGCCCACAAAGGCTAAAATGGCCCTTTACTGAAAAAAGTTCTTTAATTACCGGTTTAAACTGTACTTCTCTATTATTAACATTGAAGGCATATAGTGTGGTTAGATCTGTTGAAGCAGAAGTGGGTTAATAAAAACAAACAAAATTCTCATAAACTGGTCATTACATAATCATTAGTCAAATTCATTTTGTGTTTTCAGAGTGTGGTTCAAAAGTAGTGTTATATCTACATGTTTCATAGATTTCCAAGTATCCTTGGAGAACTTTCAGGCTGGAGCATGGACATGTTTGACATGTTTAATTTTTTTTTTTTTTTCTATCACCTGAAGGTTGCTCACTTCAGGACTGCTCTGGGACAAAGGATTTTTGGGCATGAACTATGCAAGATTGATTCAGAGTCTCGAGATTGAATACTGTGACTTTATAATATTTGGATTTACTATAATTCACAGATGGGCTGAATTCTGAGCCTAATATGACTGCTTAAGTCAACAGTAGGGAGAGAGCCAGGATCGAGGTAGGTTCCTCCTTATCCATGGACCTGGGCTGGAACTTGACAGTCCTCTCTGGAACCCCGAGGGCTGCTCAGTTTGCAGGCAGAAACTGCAGGGATGTCTGAATGGGCACTGGCCTGCTGTCCTCCTTACCAAAGAGTAATTAATTTCTGCTAATTTTGATACTTCTTCACGTTCTTAAAGATTATGTGTGGCTTGCTTCATTCCCTGTGGCACAGGCCACCATCCCTTTTGTGTCCTCAGAGATTTTACTGTTGTAAATTGCCATAGTTAATCTGAACAAAATGGGTGTAATTTTTCTCATTGAGTGGTGTTGCAATTTTTAAGTATATTTTTCCATTTTTAAATGTATGCATTTGTGCTTTTTTCCCATGTAAATGGGTTTCCCACTGGCTTCCTTTGCAGGCAGTTACCTTTAGAAGTTCAGAGAAATTAAATACTTTTTCCAAGGGCAGAGCAGGCCCCAAACATGACCCGATTCTACTAGTGAGCCCCATTGTCCTGAATCAGGAATCTGGAGAGCCAGGGAATTTGCCAATGATTTTTTTTCTCCTTTTAGACATGTTTCTTCCAGCACTGCTTGTGTTTAGTTTTGTGATGGGAAGCTCTTCTCCTTCAGGGTGAGCCTGTACTTTGCAGCAGTTCCCTTCTGTTCGTTCCTACCACAGGTGTGGAGGAATGCGGAACCTATGGGTCTTTGCCTTTGTGGTACCATTTTTAAAAAACCTGTGGAGCATTAGAGGATGGAACCCTGAGGGTATGAATCATTTTCAAAATTATTTTCTACACAAAAAGTTCTGAATTTGCAGTTTTAGAACCCAGTGAGGTAGTCATTCTCTTAACAGTCACCAGGACTCCAGAAAAGTTATAATATGAAAAAATCAGACATAGAATTTTAGAGTAGGGAAGGTTCTTCCAGGACAGATAATTTTGTCTTTGATTTTTCAGGTAGGGACATCAAGGCATAAAACTGAGCTTCAGAAACTTGCCCCAGGTCTCATATAACCAGTCATTGCACACTTAAGACACTATAATTCAACGGCCCTTTTCTTGTTTTATATCCAGCATATATTTGAGAACTTACTAGGTGTTTGACACTATGGAGATTATAATAGTCATACTGGATATATTACTTGCTTTGAAAGGGCTTCTTGGTTATTTGAGGAGACACAACTGCCATTTGTGAAACTATGAGACAGTTAAGTATCACCTAATGGTTCACTAGAAGAGTTAAGTAAGTTAGAACAGTGACTGGCATATAGTAAAGGCTCAGTAAATGTCATTTATTACCAGTGAACCAAGATTTATGAACAGAGGTTTCCCTGTTACTTCCCAGGTACTGTTGTAGGTTCTAGTGATACAGGAGCTAAAAATAAAATAAGACTGTGATATGAATTGATATTCTTGATATAAGGCAAAGGCTTTAAAGGGAATTTAGAAACAGAACAAAGTTCTGGTAATGGCCCAGGACAAGTTGACCAAAGGACATGGGAAAGAAGCTAGACTTTTTTGATGAGGTAGGACTTTGAAGGCGGAAAAGAATATTCCTCATATGAATACAATGCTTCTGAAGGCCTGGAGTCATGAAGGAGCCTGGCTGGCATCATAAGAAGAAGTGAGGAGATTGACTTAAAATCTTTGGTGCTTGTAAAGAGTAGTTGGGAAAACAGGGTAGGTAGTTTGGGATCAGATTGCATTGTCCTGAGAATCAGTCTGAGGGGTTATGAGTTAGACGGAAGTGAACCATTTAAATTACTGAGCATACCAGGAAGCTGCTTAAGAATAGCAGTGCTGGAAAATCAATTTTGTAGAAAATTTTAGATCTGGAAGAGAGCAAAGAGAATATTCAGTCTAGATTATTCTGGTAGCAGTGTGTAGGAAGACTCAGAAGCAGGAAGGAGCTGAGAATCTGTTTGAGATTATAGAGACATAAGGCAGTAAATCCCAATACAAGCACTGAATTGGCTAGAGTCAAGAGGAAGAGGAAAAATGTGGAGACATTCTGTAAAAAGAAGCATCAAGGGCTTTCTAACAGATCTGATAAAGGGTAATAATGGTTGGTTTGAGTCAAAAAATTTCTCTCACCTTTTTCCTTTGGGATATTTGAAGACTACCTATTCTGTTTGCAGGAGAGGATAGTTTGAAAAATGAGCTGGTTTGGAAGCCAAGTCCAGATTCATTTATGACAAGGTGTTAGTGGAAATAGCCAAGTGGGCTGGAGTGCCAGAGTGAGAGATCAGGGAAGGGAGATGCTGATCCTGGTAGTCATCAGTATAGCTGAGAGTGAATGCGCTCTCTCGGGACTAGGCTTTGTGAGAAGAGAGCAGAGAGCCAAGTACATTTCTTATACCCAAAAGCTATGCTTCTTCTATTAAGATTACTGTGTAGCAGATGTTAATAAAATTAAGCAGCTTGTATTCAAATTGTCAGAAGCCAGCTCATTGATCAGCATTCCTAAGAAAAGATAAGACTATCGTAAGTAAGGATTTCAAAGAAGCCTTTCAATAAGAAACTAAAAACAACCCTTTTCATCTTTGGCCCAAATTATGGGGCTAAATTTTTTTTTTTCTAGGCTGTAAGAACAGAAAATAGATCACTCTGTGTGTGTGTGTGTGTGTGTGTGAGAGAGAGAGAGAGAGAGAGAGAGAGCGCGAGAGCGAGAGAGAGCACACTGGACTGGAGAAGAATAGATATTTATTAAACATCAAAAGGCCATACCCCAAATAGGGGCCTCATAGTTCAGGGTTTTTCTAAAGAACAGATTTCTGAGAATAGCTGCCGACTGCCTCTTGTTTATGGTAAAGAAGAGCCCCTCCTCTTTGATTGGTTGCTGATCCCCCACAAACTGAAGTAAGAACTGCCTGGGCTACCTCTTGAAAATTGTAGGACCAAATGAGGACAACACTGGAGATGCAAGATATTTCTTGTGACTTTTCAGGAGAAGATCTAACCAATAATTGTTTAAAATAAGAAAAAATAAAAGATTTGAGAAGAACCTAAGACTTGTATATCCTTAACTCTTCTTTGATGCTGATGGTGTGACATTTATAAGTATGCTAGTATTACAGTTTTATATATTATTTTGTACCTTACTATTGCATTTATTGCTTCTTTATTTACCAGGTCCAACCTTCCCGTTGGAGATCAAT
Source organism: Furipterus horrens (assembly GCF_987537825.1). NCBI lineage: Eukaryota > Metazoa > Chordata > Mammalia > Chiroptera > Furipteridae > Furipterus > Furipterus horrens. Next base: position 75,604,704 of record NW_028327175.1, read on the forward strand.
TGCTTTAGATGGATTTTTATAAAGAAAGTCAGTAAGAAAGGATTTTTAAAACTATGGACTCCTATTACTTGTAAAGAATAGTTAGGAAATTCAAAATCTATAATGATTCAGATTGGGCTTGCCTGTCTCCTGTCAGTAAGGTATGGAAGGAGCTTATTGAGGAAATGATTATTATATAATAAATAAGCCTGAAGTAAGGCTGATTATCTACTTAATACAATCCTGTTTTTCAGAGGCTGCCCCAAACTATTTCCCCCAAACTAGACATGTCAGTTGCATTTATTTAAATACAGTAAATACAGTATATGCCATTTATCCTTTGGAGTTTAGGTAGTATAAGTGGATAACTTGTATACAAAGACAGGAGTATGTGAAAAAAATATGAGACATTACCAACATAGGTCAGCACTCATTGGCCAAATGACGTATGACAGCACGACTGTGGTTCCCTGGGAATTGTTGCAGCCTAAAAGATCATCCCGTGAACTTTCGTGAGTGGTCTTGGGTGGAATATATTGTTGACATATTATGTCAGAACAGAAATACAATAAAAATACATTTTAGAAGAAAAATCAATGTGGTTTAAAAATTTTTTTTTTTTTTTTTTTGCAAAAGAAGTACAAAAAACAATAATATTCCATAGAACAATTTGGGAAGTGTTGAATTAAAGAAAAATATTCTGTGAGTCAACACTTAATTTGCTTAATGCAGTTTTTAAATGTATTTGAAAGTAATAAAACTGCATTGTATGAAAATATTTAATAATACAAACATTTTGCCCTATTTACAAACTTATCTAGTAATAAGTTTTTGAAAAGGTAACTGTTCTGCAGCATCTCACTTTATATAGCAACTTGGTGCCTAAAATGTTTCCTCAATAGGAGGTGATTTCTGTGCAGCTGTATTGGGCTACTGCAGGAGGGGGTCATATGGTTCTAATCTAAGTATACATCTGGAAACTGGCAGGGTGGAAATGGAGCTGTATCTTGGAGCAGAAGAAAGCACTAGCAACTGGAATCATGATCATGTTTTTGGAAGTGGTGAGAGGGTTGGAGATTACAAAGGTGGGGAAAACCTGAGATGCCTGTTATTATTCCAGGTTAGGGTTAGGATCCTCTGTAGCAGTGGTTCTCAACCTTCCTAATGCCGCGACCCTTTAATACAGTGCCTCATGTTGTGGTGACCCCCAACCATAACTAAAGCATAGTGACTAATCACAAAAACAATATGTAATTATATATGTGTTTTCCGATGGTCTTAGGCGACCCCTGTGAAAGGATTGTTCGACCCCCAAAGGGGTCGCAACCTACAGGTTGAGAACCGCTGCGCTATAGTGATTCTGGCAGCTGCAGAGTGGTTTACCCAGGTGCAGTGACGAGTCCTTTGGTGGGTACCCAACTGGGGCAAGGGATGGTGAGCTTGGCGTCCCAGCTCTTCACTTCAGTCACTTGGCACTCTTGTCATATACCTGCATCTTTCTAGTAGACTCTTACTGTCACATCTAGGCAGTTGTGAGATTATGAATAATGATTTGCCAGGGCAAAGTGCTGTGCTCTTGTGTTTTAGCAAGGTATTTTATAATTGAGCATTCTTTATGATCACATGGTGAGGGCATTTCTTTCTTTGAACAAACAGTGGCTGCACAAAGATAATATCTTGGAAGAGATTCAGGCATGCAAAGCTTTGGGTCTGGAACATACCATTAAAAGGTCATTGATTCTACAGATACGGAGATCATATGGAGGGTTATCAGTGGGGAGGGGGAAGAGAGAGAATGGGTGAAAAGATGCAGGGATCAAGAAGCATAACTGGTAGGTACAAAATAGACAGGGGGATGTTAAGAATAGTAGGGTAAATGGAGAAGCCAGAGAACTTAGAGGCACGACCCATGGACATGAACTAAGGGAGGAGGAGATTGCTGGAGGGAAGGCGGGTACTGGACAGAGGGGGGTAAAGGGGAAAAAATTGGGACAACTGTAATAGCATAATCAATAAAATATACTTAAAAAAAAAGGTCATTTGTACCTGTGGTTTGTGGCTTGTTGATAGAGAAGTAGAGTTAGATACCTAACTATGGCCAGAGCCCCACTTCACACTCTTTGGCCTCACCACTACACATCTTAAGGGGTGGAGTGGTCACTGGGGAGTTACTTGTCATTCTATCAAACCAAAAGGCTTTTTTGTTAAATGCCTGAGATCTGACTAAATAGCAGGATTTTGCTGTATTTAGTTGAATAGCATCTGACTGACTTGGAACTACTGCACTAATGGTGTCACCCCTGCTGGAAATACAGATTCTCTTTTACCAAATCACAGTCCCTATATTTAGCTTTAATGCAGTGGTTCTTAACTGCAGATGTGTGAGAATCGCCTGGTGAGCCTTTTACAATTACAAAAAGCAGCTCTGTGCACTCTCTCTCTAGGTAATCCCATTCGTTCCCACTGCTTTAAATTCATGTTTACACTGACCGCTCAAATTTGTATATTCTCCCGACTTTCAGACTTACACGTCTACCTGATACCACCACTGAACTACCGAGTAATTCCAAAACAGAACTTTTATCCCTCACTCTGCTCTTCCCCCAGCATTTCCCCTTTCCCTAAAATGCTACCTATCATCCTCCAGTTGCCTCAGGAAAAAAAGAGGCCATTTTTCTTTTTTCTTTCCCTTTCCTTTCCTAGTTCATCTGTCCTGTCAGATGCTTTCGCATTCCTTCGCCTCCACGGCCACAGTTCACCGTGGTGTTTGCAGTGGTCTTGCCCACCATAGCTCCAGCCTAGCTTTAAAACACTTTTTATTCATTAGTCCCCAGACTGTCAAAAATGGAGATGTTGATGTTTCTTTCTCTGAAAAGTATTTTTAACCATAAAATGTTTTTTTCTGCCTTTTTTATTCTATAGCCTTCTTAGACCAAAACCTGTCCCTGGGAAAAAAAGCTTATAAAGTCACATGGTCTCACCCTCCATTGCTCTCAGCTCCTCAGGCTCACACCTCTCCACTTCTGATAGGGACTTGGGCAGCTTCCTCTGGCAGGGACTGAAGGGGTAAGGATACTTTCTAAGCTTTATATTGGGTTAACTCTTTGCCAGGTGTATTAATTTTCTATTGCTGCTATAATATATCACAACAAACTTAGTGGTTTAAAGTAAGAAAATGTATTCTCTTGCAGTTTTGGAGGTCAGAAGTCTGAAATGAGTAATATTGGACTAAAATAAAGATGTTGGCAGGGCTGCCTTCCTTTGGGGGCTTTAGGGAAGAATCCGTTTCTTTCTCACCTTTCTTATTGGGTTGGCCAAAAAGTTCATTTAGTTTTTTCCATACAGTGGCTTTATAGCACTTAGTTGTCTTTAATTTCATTCAAAATAATTTTGTTAGATTGTCTTTTGACAGCTGTCATATTAGCATGCATTAAAAAAAATACCAAAATTGGTGAATTTTTGTGCAGCCATTTTAATATTGAAAATGTAAGAAAATACACAACATTTTCGGCATATTATGCTTTATTTAAGAAAGGTAAAAACTCAACTGAAACGCAAAAAAAAAAAAAGGGTTTGTGCAGTGTATGGAGAAGGCGCTGTGACTAAGAGAACGTGTCAGAAGTGGTTTGTGAAGTTTTTTGGTATCATTGACATTTCGGCCAAGTAATGTCTTATGCATTGGAAGATGTTTAGCAGCAACCCTGGCCTCTACCCACTAGAAGCCAGTAGTGGGACATAGCCGACATACTCAGAATACCCAAATCAGTAAAGTTATTGGTGAAATGAAAAGGAGTTTTTTTGTTTTACGGAAATAACTGTACGGACTTTTTGGCCAACCCAGTAGCTTTTAGAAGCTACCTGCATTCCTTGGCTCAAGGACCCTTTCCAGCATGGCATCACTCTGACATCCTCTTCTGTTTCATATCCCCTCTGGCTCTGACTTTCCTTCTTTACCCTTATAGGGACTTATGAGATTATATTGGATTTACCTGCATATTCTAGGACAACCTCCCCATCTCAAAATCCTTAAATTAATCTCATCAGCAAAGTCTCTGTTGCCATGAAGCAGTTTACTATAGGGATTAAGACATGGACATCATTGGGGGACCATTATTCTGCCTACCACAGTAGCAGTTTATATTAGTATTACCCAGTTTTGCATCGGGGATTAAACCAACCCTGGATTGAAAACAGTATTCTTTGATATGCTGTTGAGAATCCACTTATGTGGAGGGTCGACTTAATATATATGAGTATTTTTGACTGGGCAATGGTCCTAACCTCCAAGTTGTTCAAGGGTCAGCTGTACTAATTAATTTAACTCAGCCTCCCTGTGGGTTAGTCATTATTGTAGAGGAGGAAACTCAAGCACAGAGAAGTTTTGTAACTTGCCCAAGATTTCATAGTCATTAGTAGTGGAGTCATAATTCACATTTCACTTTTTTTTTTCTTATTTTATTTTCCAGATTTTTAAAGATATAATTGACATATAACATGTGTAAGTTTAAGGTACAATGTGTTGATTTGTTACACTTTTATATTACAAAATGATTACCAACATAGTATTAGCTAACACCTCCATCATGTCACAGATTTACCATTTCTTTTTTGTGGTGGGAACATTTAAGATTTACTCTCTTAGCAACTTTCAGGTATAACATACAGTATTATTAACTAAAATCATCATGCTGTACATTAGAACCCCAGAACTTATTTATCTTACAACTGAAAGTTTGTACCATTTGATCATCTCATTTCCCCCTTATCCCAATCATTAGTCCCCTTTTCCATTCTACTCTTATTTCTATGAGTTAAGCTTTTTAAGATTCCATGTATAAGTGATATCATACAATTTGTCTTTCTCTGTCTGACTCATTTCATTTAGCATAATGCCTTCAACGTCTGTCTGTGTTGTCACAAATGGAGGATTTTCTCTCTTTTTTAAATGGCTGAATAGTATTTTATTGTATGTAGACATAGATATATACATGTTTTCCTCCAGGAGTTTTATGATTTTGAGTCTTACATTGAAGTCTTTATTCCATTCATTTATATGATATAAGAAGGTGATCTAGTTTCATTTTTTTTGAATGTATCTGTCCAATTTTCCCAACACCATTTATTGAATAGAGTGTTTGCTTTACCTCATTGTATGTTGTTGCCTTCTTCAGCAAATATTAATTAACCATATAGTGTGGGTTTATTTCTGGACTCTATTCTGTTTTGATTTTTGCAGCTTTGTAGTATAATATTCAGGGAGCAGGATACCTCCAATTTTGTTCTTTCTTAAGAGTTATTATGGCTATTCAGGGTCTTACGTGATTCCATATAAATTTTGGGATTATTTGTTTTAGCTTTGTGAAAAACACCATTGATATTTTGATAGGACTTGTGTTGTATATATAAGTTGCTTTGGGCAGTATGAGCATTATAACAATGTTAATTCTTCCTATCCATGAGCATGGTATATACTTTTGTTTATTTGTATCCTCTTCAGTTTCTTCTAAAATGTCTTATAATTTTCCTAGTATTGGTTTTTTACTTCCTTAGTTAAATTTATTCCTAAATGTATAATTTTATTGATGCAATTATAAGTGGGATTGTTTTCTTAATTTCTCTTTCTGATAGTTCATTATTGGTATATAAAAATGCAACTGATTTCTGGATATTTATTTTGTATCCTACTACTTTACTAAATTTATTTATTAGTTCTAGTAGTTTTTTGGTGAGATCTTTAGAGTTCTCAATATATTGATATGTAGTATCATGTCATCTGCAAATTATAAGAGTTTTACTGCTTCCTTTCCAGTTTGGATGCTTTTTATTTTTTCTTTCCTGATTGCTATGGCTAGGACTTTCAGTACTATGTTGAATGGAATTGGTAAAGTGGACATCTCTGTCTTGTTCCTTATCTAAAAGGAAACACTTCTGGATTTTCCCAGTTGAGTATGGTGTTAGTTGAAGGTTTGTCATATATGGCCTTTATTATGTTAGGTATGTTTCTTTTATTTCCACCTTGCTGAGAATTTTGTTTTTTTAAAATCATAAATGGGTGCTGGATTTTGTCAAATGCATTTTCTGTATCTATTGGTATGATCTCCTGATACTATCCTTAATTTTGTTTGTGTGCTGTTAATTTGCAGATATTGAATCTTCCTTGTATCCAGGAATAAATCTCACTTGATCGTGGAGTATGATCTTTCTAAATGTATTGCTGGATTTAGTTTGCTAGTATTTTGTTGAGGGTTTTTACATATGTTCATCAGGGATATTGGCTTATCCTTTTCTTTCTTGTAGTGTCTTTATCTGCTTTTGGATTTAGGATAATGCTGGCTTTGTAAAATGAGTTTAGGAGTCTTCCTGCTTTGAATTTTTTGAAACGGTTTGAGAATATTAGGTGGTAGTTTTTTCTTTCTTTCTTTCTTTCTTTCTTTCTTTCTTTCTTTCTTTTTTTTGAGAGAGAGACAGAGAGAGAGAGACAGAGAGAGGAAAGTGTGGGGAGAGAGAAACATCCATTTGTTGTTCCACTAGTTTATGCATTCATTTGTTGATTCTTGTGTGTGTACTGACCACGGATCAAACCCACAGCCTTGGCAGATAGGGGCAATGCTCTAACCAATTAAGCTACCTGGCCAGGGCCTTAGTGTTAGTTTCTCTTTGTTTGGTAAAATTCACCTATGAAGCCAACTGATCCAGGACTTTTGTTTGTTGAGAGTTTTTTGATTACTGTTTCGATTTTGTTGGTTGTAATTGCTCAGTTCAGATTTTCTGTTTCTTCTTGATTCAGTCTTGGAAGAGATTGTATGTGTCTAGAAATATATCTATTTCTTCCAGATTGTTCAGTTTGTTGGCATATAAGGTTTGTAGTATTTTATTATAATCCTTTTTATTTCTGTGGTTTCAGTTGTTACTTCTCTTTCACTTCTGATTTTATTTGTTCAGGTCTTCTATTTTTCTTGATGAGTGGTGGTTAAAGATTTATCAATCTTGTTAATATTTTTCAAAGAATCAGCTCTTGGTTTCATTGATCTTTTGTAGTATTTCCTTAGAGTCTATTATATTTCATTTATTTCTGCTGTGACCTTTATTATTATTTTTTTTCCTATTCACTTTGGTTTTTTTTCCCTAGTTCCTTTAGATATAAGGTTAAATTGTTTATTGGGTTTTTTTTTTTTATTTGTTTGTTTGTTCATTTCTTGAGGCAGGCCTATATGACTGTGAATTTTCCTCTTAAGACTGCTTTTACATAGATTTTGTGTTGTTGTGTTTTCATTTTCACTTGTCTCAAGATATCTTTTGATTTATTCCTCTATCTCATTGTTAACCCCTTTATTGTTTCTTAACATGTTTTTTAGCCTGCATGTGTTTGTGTGTTTTTCAGTTTTTTTTTCTTGTAATTCATTTTTAGTTTCATACCATTGTGATAGGGGAAGATGCTTGATGTGATTTCTGTCTTCTTAGATTGAGACTTGTTTAGTCTCCTAGCGTGCACAGCTGGAGGGGCTATAGTGGAGTCTTGGACTCCTGCAGCTGCAGAGGCCTGGGCTGGCTGCTGGTGTTGTTCCTGCGCTCCACAGGGGCTGGGTGGGGAGGGAGCATGGTGAGACATCGATGGCTGACATCAGCGAATGCCAATAAATATGGGCTAAAAACTGGTGAAATCTGCAGGGCTTCTGCAGCAGCTATGCTGCCTATTGGTTCGGTTCCTTCAGTGGTGAAAGCAGGGTTTGTCTGTAGAGCAGATCACTCTGAACCTCTCTTGCTCTTTCTACGTGGCTGCTATTAGTAGCTCTTGCTTTCCTTCCTTGTTCAGAGATGTGTGCAGTGAAGGCTGGGGAAGCTGGTCACTTTCCCCACTCTTCTTTCCCCAGCACAGGGAACTCTTCTAACTAGGGAGCTCCTTCTTGGTGTTGAGCAATGCTGGCTTGGGGGATGGGATAGTGCAGGCTGAGTGAAACTCTCTTCCTTCTTTTTTGTGTGTGGTCATTCTCAAATTTTTTATTTGTTTGTTTTGTTTAATTGTGTTGCTAAAGTTTCACAAGAGATCTCCCAGAACGGTTTTTGTTTGTGGATAGCTAATTGTTTATCTTTGTGAAAGGGTGGGGGCAGGGGTCTCCTATGCTGCCATTTAAGTGATGTTGCTCTCTTGGCTGGGGCTCTGATGGAGATGTCAGTGCTTTGTCATTATGAGAAACCTTTCATATGATTCTGTTCACCTCACCACTCTTGATACATGGTGGGCACGGCACATTCGATGATAGACTTCAAGTCCATAAAAATTTTGATGTGATTGAGTGATGTGCTGAATCTGACAAAATTTGATTTTAGTGAAAGATGGTAGAGATCTTGAGTGTCAGACACATACCACACACACATTGTGGTGATGTTTTGTTTCTTTTGAATGCTGCCATTGGTTTATATGTAAGTGTGTGATAATATTTCCTCTTTGTTTCTCTTAATTAGAAACATGATTTGGTTGAATGAAGACCTATGGTTTCTATTCTCAATATAGATATTCATTTAGTGGTGAACATAGGGAAGCAATACATGAATAAAATAGATAAAAATATTGTGGAAGAAACAAAAAATAAGTTAACATAGAGTATAACACATGAGAGACCTATTTTAAATAGGATGGCTGGGGAAGGCTAAGCAGAGGGGACATTTGAGAGGAAAACTGAAGATTGTATAAAGAGGGAGCATGCACCAAGGTCGTCAGATGGAGTTGGGAGGAGCTGGCTTAGAACTTGGTTAAGAAAAGGGACTTAGAACTTGGCTAAGAAAAGGGTGAAGCTAAGTTGGGGGATGAGAAAGAAAAGGGTGAAGAGATAGATGAGCAGGCCCTTATTGATTGCAGTGTAAGGTATGTTTAAGTGCTTTGAGAACTTAACAGTGGAATGTGAGAGAGGTACGGCCTCTTAGCAGGGCATGGTTGAAAGACGTGGGTCTGGGAAATCAGTTATGAGGCTGCTTTACGAGGCTAGAAGAGATCGTGGCTTGGACCAGAGGGAGAGAGGTGAATTGACCCAAAAACTGTTTTGGAGGTCAGATGACAAGAGCATGTTGATAGATTTGGATGTGTGAGCAGGGTGAGGAAGGAAGAATCAGTGATGCCACCAGGATTTTGGGAGTGACCGACAAGGTGGCGATGAATGCTACTTCCTGAAGATCTAAAGACTGTAGAAAGCTTTTTTGGGACAGTGTCTTTTGGACTTAAGTTTGAAACTCAATTTGAGGTGTCAGTAGTCATTTGGATATATGGGTTTTGTTTTTTATTTTCAGAGAAGAGGTTTCAGATCAAGATAGAAACAGGGGAAACATCAGTACAAGGAAATGGAATTTAAAGCATAGAGTGGCTGAGATAATGTAAGGAGAATTCAGGAGCTAACCTTGAGCAGCTCCCATCATTTAGTTATTGGGTTTCTGTATATCCTTGAAGGGGATGGGACCCTGGAAGGAAATGTGGGGCTAAGATAAGCACTGGAATTGGACTTTTTTTTTTTTTTAAAGATAAGACAGATCTCAAAGTTGAACCATAAGAAATTGGTGATATTTTACTACTTTTGACTTATGAGAATGGCAATTTCCTACAGTCTGACCTAATAAAACATGTTTTATTATTGAGAATGAGTTGCTTTTAGAAGGGGAGTTTGATGAAGCAGTGTTGAAAGATTAACCACAAGAATATATACAGCCTTTGAGCAGTTGAGAGTGTTGGGGTTGGAGCTCATCAGCGGTGCTGGCCTTTGAAGTGAGGAGAGGGAAAGGCACATATTTTTTTATTGTAACAGGAAGGAAGAAGAAGGTGTGCAGATTCAGCCATGCTTCGATGATCACAGCTGGTGTCTTACCTGGGGCAAATAATTACATAATGTTTTCAAATTAGCTGCAGATGCACATTGATTGATTTTGTTCAGAAGGATGAGTGGGTACTAATCCTATTTTGCCTTGTAGGCTCTAAATTTTCTGTGTCAAAAGTCTTTGATATCAGTGATTTTTTGTTCAGTTTTTTTTCTTTCACCAAAAGCAGAAAAAAGTATAATAGCATGACCTCCTTCTCCACTCCTGAGCAGTGCAACAGCATGGCCTCCCTATAGAACTGATTAGCAAATGAAAAAATAAAGTGGTTTTCGCATAAGATTTTCTTGCCCTACAGAAAAGTGTCTTTTTCAATATTACCATCAGTATTCTTTGAGTTGTCAGCGTAAGTGAAACATTATCTATGATTTCTATTACTTTAATGTAGACTACGAGCACATCCTTTTAAGGTCATTCTGTTGTGTACAGAATTTGCTTATGAAGTGTGTGTATTTCAAAAAATTCAGCTATTTGGAGGGAGACTTTATTCCATTACATAATGTAGTTTAATAAGTAATTTCCATTAGACCATTATTAGGCTGACATATATCCCAACGCCATGATTTTCTTTGTGAACTTCATTCAGTACAGAACTCCAGGTACTGATCATTAATTATATCTTTAAAGGGACAATGAGATTGAAATCATCTTTAGTGCCTGCAGGATCCTTTTTCATGAAACATCCATCTACTGTAATATTTATTTTGAATAATACTCTCCTCTATGGATTATGGTACCAGGGCCATAGTAAGACTATTCCAGGAGGAGCCCTCTTCTTTCTCAGTGCTTCTTAAGCTATAAGCAACTTTGCTATGTGCATGACTCCCAAATTATCTTTTCCTGAAAGTACAGGAAGCTCTGGAGAAAGTTGGCATCCATGTATTAATTCATACACTATTAAGTGTCCTATAAAATGTGTCATCTTTCAAAGCTCTAGGACAGTGATTTTTTTTTAATCTTTTCCAGCATAACTTTTAATTTTCATTGGAATTAATGTCTCTTTTCTCTTCAATGTTTTTAAAATTTATTTTTAATTATAGTTGACATATATAATATTAGTTTCAGATGTACAGCATAGTGAGTCAACATTTATATACCTTGCAGTGTGATCACCATAAGTCTAGTAACCATCTGTCACTGTACGTAGTTACAGCAATATTATTGGGAGGTATTTTAGGCTAAGCTAAGATTTTATTTTATGGAGGTCTGTGGCTTTACTACAGGCAGGACAAGTCAACATGTTCTAATTCTGCAGGCAATCAGAGGAACTTTATTTACTGTTGTCATCTGCTGAGGTAGATATGCAAGCATCACTGAGGTAGACCTGTATCTTCAGCATTGGAAATATTGAACAGAATTCATCAGGAGTGATTTCAGAAAGCCACAGTCTGTGGTGTTGTGATAACTGAGTGAAGAAAAGTCTTCCCCTATTTCAGACAGCCTTTGGTAGCCTGTCTGTTTAGGAAACTATGTACGGATCAGTCAGCTGTGTACCTGACTCTTAAATATTTTTAGCCTCTTTAAGCGAACTTTGGGTTATGCCAAGGGTCCCCTTTGGCTTTTCCACTGAGAACCACTCAACCAACATCAGTGTGTGCTTATAAAAAAGGATTTGTAGTATATATAATACTGTTCCACAACTTTGTTGACCTGGAATCTACATGGTTCAACCAACTTTTCTGTGAACCCTGAACTAATATTGTACCGGTCCATCAAGTTTTCCTTTGCTTTGTCATTTCTAGTTGTAAACTGATCTATATTCTTTGTCTTGCTTTTCACCAGGGAAGGAGGGGCTTGTCTTGCAGGATTAGTTCTGTTAAAATGTCCCACTTCCTGCTTCTGTATACGCTGATGAACAGGCTTCAGAGTTCTACCTCATGGACGTATGCCACCTCACCTAGATGTGACAGCTTAAAGGACTGCAGTTTTGATGTGTGTTTGTGTGTGTGGTGGGGGAGGGGTTATTTCTGTCTGTCGTAAGAAGAGAGGACTATGAGAGCATCTCTGAGGTCTGAGCAGGTACAGGGCTGGCTGTCTCGTGCTCCTTGTCTCTCTAATGTCAGGGCTTTGGGTATTCACCTCCAGTGTCGTCTCTCCCGCCACTCCCAAAATAATTACTGCTGATTTGCTTCTAATTTTTGCTTTTATTTTTCCTTATTCCAAAGTGTCTTCCCTAGTCCCTTCAGACTTCTGTCAGTTTTCACAGTTTGCTGAAATGTCCTTCATTTGGTAGATAGCAGTCTGTTGACTTGTCTCTCCTTATTGGACTGGCCAGTAACCTGGGAGTCAATTCCTTGTTTCTCTTAGCCTCCCCATTATGAAATCAACTTATTGTTCACAACAGACAGAAGAAGAATAGAGATGCCCATAACCAGGTTGACCACCTCATTTATGGCCTTGCATATGTATTCTTTTTCAAAAGGGGATCATCATGTTGTAGGTGTCTAAATTTTCAGTGACTGAAAACTACTATGTGATATTAGATGTACCATTTGACCAGTCCTTTACTTTTGGAAATTGAGGTGTTTTACCTTCTTTTCTCTTTTTCCTTCCTCCTTTCTATCTTCCTGTTATTTAATGATGATAGAATTTTTTGTTTCTGGGTATTTAGAGTTGTTTGTTCACTATCCATATAGTTATTTTATTAAACCTTAATGTGGACTTTTGGGGGCATAGGATAGGCTATTTCCAGGTATATTGTCATCTTGTGTGTTCAGACGCATATCTGTCTTCTCAGCATGTAATAATATACCTGACACAGTGGGTATTCATTAAAGAATTATAGTTGCTTTCCAGAAACAGGAGGGCCATTTGGCAAATATATAATTATCTACTCTGTATTTGAAACCCTGGGTATAGGAGTGAACAAGACAAAGATTGTCCTTGCTCCTATAAGCTGAGGTGTTATTCTGTATAGCAAGGTTTATGTTAGAGACGGCAAACATCTTAATGTGAGGATCAATTAAAAACCTAAAAGTCACACAATATAGTAGAAACAGTCTAAGTGAGTTAATAGTGTGGGGGATGTTCATGCCATTTTTTTTCAAGCATATTGCTAATTAACAATTGACTAATTGATTTTCTGTGGATGAAAGTTCTTTTTTTTTTTTTTAAGTTTATTTTTTTCCATTATCATTCCCCCCCCTTATACCCTCTTCCACCTTTACCCCCCCCCCCGCAATCATCACACTGTTGTCCATGTCCATGAGTTCTTTCTCTTTTTTGCTCAGTTCCACCCTCCAGCACCCCATACAAGCTGTCATCCTGCTCTCTGAGCCTGTCTCTGTTTTGCTTGTTAGTTCAGTTTGTTCATCAGATTCTACATTAGTGAAATTATATGGTATTTGTCTTTGACTTCCTTATTTTCACTTAGCATAATGTTCTCCAGGTCCATGCATGCTCTCGCAAATGGTAAAATTTTCTTTTTTATGGCCGAGTAGTATTCCATTGTGTAAATGTCCCATAGTTGTTTTATCCACTCATCTACTGATGGACACTTGTGCTTCTTCCAAATCTTGGTGATTGTAAATAATGCTGCAGTGAACATAGGGGTGCATATATTCGTTTGAATTAGTGTTTCTGGTTTCCTTGGATAAATTCCCAGAAGTGGAATCACTGGGCCATAAGACAGTTCCATTTTTAATTTTTTGAGGGATCTCCATACTGTTTTCTACAGTAATGGCACCAATCTGCATTCCCACCAACAGTGACAGGATTGCCCACTAGTGTTACTAACCAATTGAGATGACATGATTGTTTTTAGGTTCATACCTTTTGGCCTTTGGGAATAACTAGAATCAGTTATACTTAAATTTAAAATTTCATACCTGAATATATGTTGTTGTACTTAGTGATTTTAGAGAAACAAAGATATTTTAGGGCTGGATTTGGGGTCATAGGAAATATATATATCCCAAAATATTTTTGGTCCTTCTGTTGTACAATTTAAAATATGATTAAACAGAGATTGCAGCCATGGAGAAGATTTTCTGCTGTAAACTGGTGTTTCAATCCTGCCAGCTGTTCATGCTTTCTGTGATCCCACTGATAAAAGTGGGAAGTGAGGGGTCAGTGGCTGCCCTGTTGGGCAGGCACATAATTTTTTTAAAAAATGTGTATATCTCAGCAGAGCCATATTAGAGTTTCATGTAGCTGCTTTTTTCTTTCTTTTTTTTTTTTTATTGTAGGGCCAGCTTTCAATGTTGCAAGAAAAAATAGACCATTTGGAGCGCTTGCTAGCTGAGAATAATGAGATCATCTCAAATATTAGAGATTCTGTCATCAATTTGAGTGAGTCTGTAGAGGATGGGCCGAAAAGTTCACAAGGCAATTTCAGCCAAGGTGCTGGTTCACCTCTTCTGTCATCGAAACAGTTGTCCCTCACAGTTGACCCTGAAGACTGTCTGTTTGCTTCACAAAGTGGAAGTCAGAATTCAGATGTTCAGGTAATGTATACATTTATTAATAACCACTGGGCTTTGTTTTTATTTTTGTTTCTTTAGAATGATCTGGAATCTGTTCTTACTGAGTTACTTAAACTCTCTGGATTCTAGTTTGTTTTTGTGATTTAATTAGCCACAAGGTCACTAATATTCTTTCTTAGTGATAAAATTCTGTAATTCTGTGTTTCTCCTAATTTTTCTTTCTTTATACTTTGTGAATATGGTTGTTTTGTATGCTTCTTAGGTGTTATTTTCTGTCGTAGTTGAAGACCTTTAGAGATTTAAATTTGGCCAAAGAGATTTTCTTACCTTCCTTTGGAGAGGGCAAGAAAAACCTTCCTTGTACTAGATCGCTGTTGTACACGAGAGGTTTGACACAGCGTGGGGTTACAGTGTTTTCTCTGAGTGCCCTTTATGAGGAGGAGGGGGACTGTTCTAGAGCTGTGCTGCCCATTGTGGAGCCATTGTCCGCGTGTGGCTACCGAGTGCGTGAAACGTGGTAGTTTCAATCGAAATGTGCTCTAAGTATAATATACACACAAAGTATTGAAGAAATAGTGTGAAAAAAGGAATCTAAAATATATAGTTCATTTTTATATTGATTACACAGTGAGATGGTAATGTTTTGAATATATTGGGCTAAATAAAAGATATCTTTAAACTTATTTTTGCCTACTTCATTTTACGACAAAATTTAAAATTACGTATTTGGCTTGCATTATTTTTCCCTTGGATCATGTTGTTCTAGAGGATAGTGGAGTTGAAGACTAGGGTAAGAGAGAACTCCTACCTTTCCGAAACTTCGGACATGTCACTCATATTTTTCTGTTCTGAAAATTAGCAGAGAGCTGTGCTTAACCTTATACCTTAGATCAGAAATTGGAACTTGGTGGCAGGACCCTTGGTAGCTTCAGAGTAGAAATTTTCACTAACTCTTGCGGACAGAGAACAAGATATAATCTCAAGGCATGGTTCACAGGCCAAGCTGGAAACTGGGAACAGTGGAGCTGGCCGGGCCTTATGCCTGTTACTTCATCAGCTAGTGTGTGGCCAAGTCCAGATAGGATCAGAATTCTGTCTTGTGCTTTGAAGGGATATCTATTTCTGTGAGGCTGGGCTTTGTTTAGGTTTTAATTAAGTATCTGTTAAAGAGGAACAAAAACACCCTTTTTTGGTAGGGGTGAGGTCTAAATCTGGGATGAACAAAAAAGAGGTACAGAGCAACTGTGGAAGGCAGGCAGAGGGAGGCAGCATGGACTGGAAGGTCTGCAGGACCAAAGAAAGTGCTGGAAGGAAGAGCAGAGACTGCTAACATCCTCCTGTCCAGCTGGTTGACTTATCCTTGGAACATTATATTTTATTTGTTAAAGTCCTAAATTCCAAAGTGAGAAATATATTATTGCCTTAAAATACTTTGTATATTTTTATGTAACTAGCATGGTATAGTTAAAAAAAATTTGTAACCTATTTATTAATGAGGATGTAATTTTTACATACTTTAAATTTTACCAAAGGGTGATGGTATTCTTCATCTCATTTAGTAGTATGGGAAATATGGAGAGTAAAAGTTTTTAGGGTTGTTTGGGGAAAGCAGTATATTTTCCTTTGTTCAAATAGATTATTATCTAGAAGGAATATTGCATTGGAAACTTAGAAAACACTTGAGTACTTAAAAGCTAAATATCAATTTTTAAAAATTCTTCAATTTTTAACCTGGTTGACCTCATTATAGTTTTGTTTTTGGAATAAAAAGGTAAACATAACGAAAGCTAAATGAAAGAATAGCAATAGATGCATTTTCATTAAGATACAGATTTTAAAATATATGAGATTAAGTATAAAATAAAGATAGATCAAAGTAAAAAGTGATTTTCAGTAAATAATTGTGTTTGAATTTTGTCATAATCAAATTTTTGTGTTTGCTGTTCAGTTCCTACCTACTACTATTAAATTACATTGGAAGTAAAGCAGGGGAAGAGGAATTGAATGAAATTATTATTTTTTATTAGAAGCAGATGGGGGAGGGGATTATTTATCAGTATAGTTATGTAACACAGGTAGCATTTTATGCCTTTGAATGGTGATTAAATGTTTTCTGCCTTAAATTCTTCATGGCTTCAGAAAGTTTAATTTTGTAAGATATATCTCCATGTAAAACAATAAGTAGTTTTGAGCAAATATTTTTTAATATAAAGTTTAAATTGACAATGGTTATATAAAATGCAACTTTTTTTTTTTTGTCTTTTGTATTTTTAGATGTTGGATGTTTACAGTCTAATTCCTTTTGACAATCCTGATGGTGGAGTTTGGAAGCAAGGATTTGACATTACGTATAAACTTAATGAATGGGACACTAAGCCCCTTCAGGTCTTTGTAGTGCCTCATTCCCATAATGACCCAGGTAAAATTTGCACTTCAAAAAAACTAGAGGTTATTAAGCCCCCTGTAGGCACAGACAATTTTAATGAGAATCTGGTGGAATCCACGTCTCAATTTTTAAAATGTTTCTTGACTTTAAACAGTATTATATTCCTTTTATATATCATTGTATTTTGAGTTCTTTATCAATTTATGTGCTATTTAAGGATAATAGTTGTGTGGTATGAAATAGTAATACCACAGGAGGGTCTTAGTTTTGGGGGACAAAAGTTGCATTCATTTAAGGTACTGATCATTCATTTTAGTTACTTAGTGTAACATACTACATGGGAGAATTATTTCGTTTCTATAAACTCTGCATTAAAAATGTCAGAATGCTCATGAGAAAATTTGAGTTTTTATACTACTTTTTTGAAGTAGTATAATGCAAAGTAGTTAAGAGACAAACATGAGTGAGTTCTAACACCATTATGTCTAAAGTGTTAGACTTTAGGCAAGTTACTTAATCTGAGAGTAAGTTTTTTTCCAGATAGAATCAGGATAAAGTACTTCATAGGGTGAAATGTAAAGGCACGGTATGTGGCACAGAAGTAACTATCATCATTAGTGTTACTGTAATTGTTATTTCATATGATGACTTTTGTTTTTTATTGGGGCCAGAGATTTTTCCTCAAGGTAAGTGGAAATTGCTAAAATTATAATGGAAATATGATTTGATGTGTACACTTGTTAGTGTGAACACACAGGTGCACAGTAAATGCTCAACAAATGTAGTTACAGGATGTTTTTGGAATGTATTTACAAAGACTTTTTTTAAATTGAAGGACTTACTAATACTTCTAATTTGTTCTTTATCCCAATTTCTCCATTTCATTATTACTATCAGAGGAAGCACTTTTCACTTAGTACTTGGAAGGCTTTTTCTTTACTACCAGCATTCATCTCCTACTTGTATTCTTTCATGCTAGTTTATTGTCATATATTCCTTTCTCTCTTTTTCTAAGTCAATAGAACTAACAAGTTAGTGTCTGGACACATGATTTGGTGAAGGGTGTGTGTGTGTGTGGGTGTGCGCGCGCTTTCCTCTTTTGGTTGTGAGAGGTAGTTTGGGAGACAGCTTGGATGCTGAAATGTTTGATTTTAGTAAGCACATATATTTTATATATGAAATCAATAATGTTTTTTGAAAATTTGTGGTGAGTGTTATCATACATTAGCTTCTGACTTGGTTTCTCTGTCTTTGGTCTCTTAACGTCTTTATCTTTTTCTACAAATACCTGTTATTTTTATTAACTTTATTATGTTTACACCATCTTCCTCCTTAATCTTAGCCTGTCTCTTCAAATCCAAACTCAGGGAAGGCTGGGCATCATGGAAAGACTGCGGGGATTTCGAGCCAGGCAGAATGAGGCAGGCATCCTGACTCTGCTGTATACAGCTCAGGTGTCCTTGGGCATGTTTATTTTGTACCTGTAAAATGGAGATCGTACAGGTGAAGTAGCATCTTAAGCAGGAGCTAGTTATGAAGTAAGTGTAAAAGGTGATGAAAATCACATCTAATCAAAATAATACCAGGTTAAGTAGTACATTTGCATTTAGGGGGATCCATATTATTACAGAACAGAAAAAGTTTGTTCATCTGGCACTAGCAGAGCCAAATATTAAATACTGGGAATTACATTGGAGAAGTAATGGCTATTTCATTGATGAATGATGCCATCTAGGAGAAGAGAAAGCTCATGCTCAAAAACCTGAACTCCTTAATGGTGGGTGACTTAGGGGTTTAGGGTCGTGAATTAGGGGTTGGAGGTGAGGTAGGGGTGATGAATCATTTCTTCAGATCTTGAGGATAGCTTTGAGGTTTTTTTCTGGGATCCTTTTGTCTGGTCTCATGGGAAAGTAGCCAGGGGGTTGTTCCACCTTAGGGTTTAGTAACTGAAAGGTAATTTAGGTCAGGATATTGTCTTTAGCCTGCCAGAGGCCCTGAAGCATAACCATTAGTCAGGTCTGGGCTACTGCCTTCTGCTGCCCCAGATTACAGATTATCAGGGGAGAGGCTAGGTCTCTGGGGGTTGGGGGAGAGAGACAGGATTTCTGGAGCTAGAATTTAAAATTAAATTTAATCGCAGTCATAAGGACCTTTGGTTTCAATATGAGAATCACATTTTGTTTATATCAGATTCACACTCAGTGAGGTAAGGTGCTTAAACTTCACATGTGGGATCTGAGACTGCCTATAGGACTATAGATATTTTTTCCCATAAACCTCATTCACTCTGAAATATTCTCTTGGTGAGGAAAATAGCAGCAAAGCTACTTGTAGTAAATGAATTGTTCCCTCCTTTTTCTCTGCCGATTACATGTACTTTAATTCTTGTCCCTTAATTGCTGGGTGTGTGATGTGATTTCACTGTATACTAATTTTTGTAGGTTTATAGATACAGTTTGCAGTGTGCCTAGCAAGTCTTCATGTGAACCATCTCTTCTTCCTTTTTTTTATTTTTTATTTTTTAAAGATCTTCATTATCCTTTCCCCTTTTCTGCTATCCTCAATCTCCATAAATCTCATTTTTTGTTATTCTATAACATGGGCACTTAACTTTAATAATAAAATTTGTGCCAAATATTTTATAAACATCTGCTGGCCCCAATAACCCTTGAATAACCATTCATGATGAGTATTGTTTCCATCCTGCCAAATTTACACAGGTAGTGACACCAGAATATTTTCCTATTAGTTTACCTGGCTCTCCCACCTGAGTAAACTAGAATGGCAGAGAAATGTTTTTCCTGTTATAGTCTATCCTTATCGCGTAGCCCTACACTTGGCCTATAGTAATTGCTACATATATGTAAGGCCTTCTCTGAGCTACCTCCATGCCCCTCGACAGCTTTCTCACACTGTACACACCCACACACATATAAATGTTTATAGCACTTTTCCTGGGTCTCTTCACTAGAATGTAAGATCAATGGGGACTGAGACTTTGTCTTATTAACCACTGGATCGCTAATGCCTAGAACAGTAACCAGCACATAGTTGCAGACTCATTCAGTAAAATGAGGTAATGAATGAAAGAATCTGACTCTGCAGGTTCAGGTGAAACATTTGACCATGGTCGATGAGTTTAACTCCCCTCCTTTCCTTCTTCCCATTGTCTACTTATTTCTATTTCTTTAAAAAAACAAATCTTAGAATGAACTTTGTAATTTTAAATATCAAAAACAGATGATATCAAGCTCATCAAGGGCAGGGATTGCCTTTGCCTTTTAGACTTTGTTTGGTTCACACTGTAGTTAGTATGTTGTTGTGTGAGAGACACCCTTAATAATGTTCCTGACTGCAGCAAAAGGATATGTCTGTTGGTATCCTAGCAACCACAATTGAATCTTTTTGTCTTAGTAAAAGATGTTATTGACCCTTACTCTCAGCCCTTTTACACCTGGGGGAAAAATGGTCAGAAACCAACCTTTTGAAACTAAAGCGATTTTTGCTACCAAGCAAAATTCTAGAGAAAAGAACCTGCGACTTTTCTTAATAATTTCGCTGCTACTTAACAAATGTAGAATTTAGATAAAGTAAATTATTCTGTGAAAAACTGAGTCATTCAGATTATGAAAAACCACATTTTCAGTGGAGGAAAAGAGAGAAGTAAGTGTACATGCATTCCAAGTCAAATGTGACTCTGTAATGGGAAGTCTTTGTATAATACTCCTACATGAAAGCGCAGTTAGACAATTTACTTTCTAAATGAGATTTATAGAGATTTGTTTTTCTTTTCTGCAACAACAATTTAAAACAAACTGGCTCATTATTTTGTTTGATCAGTGGAGTTTTGTCTGTTGGGGTTAAAGATATTTGAAATAGGTTCTTTAAAGATTTCTATATTTGGTCCCCTAACTTAAAGAATTATGTTGCTGTGTTTTTATATAGGTAGATATTTTTGGTTCACTTTGGTAATATCTCACAAGAAAGGTAAATTTCAAATTATGTTTGTATTTTAATAAAATTCTTAATTATGTCTCTTTCAGTCTGTAATTGTCATACAATTGTCATATAATATTTTGTGTGGTTTACATTAGTTAAAAGAAAATTGGAAAGGACTTGTTAAGTAAATACTAATAACTTTGTACTGTTGTGCTTTTGACGAGTTTTGAATCATGGACCATGAAATTAAATGTTAGTTGATTGATACATGTTCATGTTGTATTTAATAAGCTGATTAAAACACTATTACAGCACCTTTGTATCTACAATCTTAAGTCTTTGCTTCCCACTAGTTAAACTACTGAAATATTAAGGTAATTTTCCTTCAGAGAAATCACAGTGTGTAAAGAGAAGATAAGGTATACTAAATGGAAAGTTGGACAGCATGTTGTTAGTTAAGCAATTTATAAAATGAACATCGAAAAATAATCCCCCATGTGGTATGACTCCAAAATAGAAGGAAATCTAGGCTCAGGAGTTACACTGCAAAATAATTTTCTTTTGTACATTTGCAGAATTTTTATTGACTTAAATGAGTGATTACGATTTTTTTAAATTAAGAAAACAGATTTTTGCATTTTTTATTACACGATAATTTGAAATGAGTTTTTGTATCCTTAATCTTTAAAAAGTTTGTGAGAAAGAAAAAAAAAAACCTGAAGAAATTACAGTGTAATGTTATTTGAAGGCTTTTCTATTCCAGGATTGTTAAGCGCAGTCAGCCATAGTTGGACAGGGAACATGTAGGATGAGAGGCAGTGGCAGCTTAGAATGCTGGCTGTTAAGAGCTCCTGCCGAGTGAAATGTGATGGTCTGTCTGGAGAGGGTGAAATGTGGGCACCGTTTGGGGGAGTACTTTGTTCTGTTTAGCTATTGTGGGATAAAGTGCGCTCTTTAGTTTTGGTTAGTGTGAATAGGGAATTTGAGTTTCTGGAGCTAAGATATTATGAGGAAGAACTGAGAACTGGCATTCATTGCCTGTTCAGAATCAGGGAAATGTCTGGTGTTACTTCATGTCGTTTATTATGTAACCCTGAAAAGTAGTAAATTAAAGCCCATTGATGAGGTGAGGGCAGTGAGGCTAAGTAGGTTTGGTAATTCCTTTTTTCAAGGTCAGTCAATTATAAATTGATAGAGGATGGTTAATTACAGCTCAGATTTGCCTGATTCTAAGATCGCATTTTTTTCTATTTACCATACTGCCTCATAAGTTACTTTATTTAGTGTAAATAATTTTATTTTTCTTGCTTTATGGTCATTGACTAATTCAGTGCATTTATCTGAACTTTGGGTTAATAGGTTGCCAAATTTACCTGAAAAAAGGGGTCGGGGGGAGGCTACTCAGTTAAATTTGAATTTCAGATAAACAAAAATGTTTAGTATATGTGTACCAAATATCATATGAGACCTACTTGTACTAAACATTTATTCATTATTTATCTGAAAATCAAATTTAACTGGCATCCTGTATATTTTATCTGGCTGTTCATTTATTTATTGAGTGAAGGGAAGGGCGGGATAAAGAGCGGGAGAGAAACATCGATGTGTGAGAGATACATAGACTGGTTGTCTCTCACATGCCCCCAACTAGGAGCCTTGCCTGCAACCCAGGCATGTGCCCTGACTGGGGCTCGAATTGGCAACCCTTTGGTTTGCAGGCTGGTGCTCAATTCACTGAGCCACACCAGCCATGGCTTATCTGGCAGTCTTAAATACTAAGAAAATGATGATATGTATTTAAGATAAATATTTACATAGCTCTTTAGAATTGTCTTTTTAAGAGATTGCTAGAATTGGGCTAATGAGGTTCTTTTTTTAGAGGCGAAAACTGTATGAGCCTCTGACTGGGCTGCATTCCTTCGGAACACATGTTAGATAGCACTGAAGAGAGGTAGGTGGTCACTTAAACCTCTCCCGAATCCCCTATTTCAGTTACCTTTGTCTCTTTCAAGCCTGGGTGCTTCAGAGCTCACCAGTGCCTGATTGTACAAACAATTCTAATACTTATTGAAGTTTACTATGTTTCAGGCGCTGTTCTGGGTTCTTTATATATGTTAAATCCACTACTGCTCTCAGCAATTTTATGACAAGAGTACTACTATTACCCTCATTTCATAGATGAGAAAACTGAGGCAAAAAAGAAGATAAGTAATGTGTCTGAGGAACGGGGGCTGGGTTTGGACCCAAGCCTTCAGGCTCTGAAATCAGGACTTGTAACCTTTATTTAACATTGCAGCCACAAGCAGAGCTTCCAGGAGAAAAGTCTCTTAAGTGTTTTCAAGCCAAATGTCATCTGTGTTACATTATTAATCATATAAAACATTTTATTAACTATCTTGCAAAAGTAGACATCTTACCGTGCTGTTTCCTGTCCCTTTTTTCCTCCTGGTCTATCCCTATTAAAATGGATGCTTATGTCTTTAAATACTACATTAGTACATAACATGGTGAGTGGTTTTCCTCATGCTACATATTTTACAATTAGAAAGTAATTTAAAAGCATTATTTTCCAGCTTTTAAAATAGTTTCTTCCAGAAACTTTGATAATTTGCTCACTGCAAATTATCTTAAGGCCAAGTAGCCCCCTCACATATTCTAAGAGTAACTCCTTAAAGAAAGTCACTTTTTTTTCTTTTACTTCTAAAAATGTCTCACATTACAGACACTTCTCATGATGTCGAACAACCAAACTCTTTTGGGGGAAGACTTGCTAGGCCTGAAGTGTCCTCATTTGGTGTGAGTCTAAAAAGGAAGGAAAATTACTTTAGCACAGGTTTAGACATTATTTTGGAGGTTGAGCTCACAGTTGTAGATATCAGGTATCAAGGTATGCAGGTCGTTTAAAGGGCACTTAGAAAAGCAATACAGTAGGGGGTCACAGTTGGATATTGTACATATCCAGCTGCAGAATGAACAAAACCCCAGCTGTCCTAACAGTAGTATAAATGGGTTCTTGTGGTGTGGGATAGAATTTCCAGTGACAGCATCTTACCTGAATTTAAAAAGTGCTGCATCTCCAGCAATTTAAGGGAAGTGAAGCTGATATGCTTCGAAAACTATTAGATGACACTGAATCACCTGGAAAAAAATGGTTAGGTTATTTTGGAAACTTGAGTCTGTGAAAGCATTTAGTAGAACCAGCAGGTTTATAGGTTTCCGAACATTCATAGGTCTTTTGAAAACATGAGCTTAATCCTGACTCTTCCAGTCTTCTCTCTTGGAAACTTTAGTCAGTTACCAAGTTCTCTTCATTTTGCCCCCTTGGCCTCTTAATTTGTCCCTTTCCGCTGCAATCCATTAACCATTTAAAAAAATTAACCCTTTGAGTGCCAACGTCGCTGTGAGCGACGCTGACAAATTCTCCCAAAAGTGCCAGCGTCTCTCTCAGCAACTCTTTTTTTGATGACTATAAATGTAAATAACAATGGGATAATTCATATTTTATGTTTTCTCTTTTTTTCGTACCTCAGGTTATATATTGATATAATTTTTTCTCATGTTGATCCAAATTTTGAATTACACAATGGCACTCAAAGGGTTAATCTTTATGGTATTTTTTTTCCATTACTGTTTAGTCCCCTTATACCCTTCCCCCAACAGTCACCAACCACACTGTTGTCCATGCCCATTTTTTTTAAAGCAGAATTATTGTAATGGTCTCACTTCTTGTTTCTCTTCTACTTTACTTTTTTATCCTATCCTTTACACTCACAGAAGTTATTTCTTTTTAAATTTAATCTTATTGTATTTTTTCCATTACCATTTATTCCCCAGTTATTTTTTCAAAGTACAAGTCAGAAAACCTTAACTTTCTTCCTCCCAAGTTTTCAGTAAGAAACAAAAATGGTTCAGAAGGTTTCCAATGATCTGACGCCCCACTTCTATTTTTGTTTCTCAATATCCTCCCTCGATGTAAGCTGCAATGCAGCCATACCTAGCTGCCTTCTGCTTCCTGAACTTGACATCTACCTGCGTGTTTTAGTGTCTTTTCCATATGCTCTTGCTTCAATTTTGAAATACCACCTTTTCCCTCTATCCAGATGATGACTAATCTAAGAATCTCTTTTTTCCTTCTGGGAGGAATTTACCATTTCTCTATTCTCACAACATTTGTTCATATATTCACTATAGAATGTGTTTCCATTTAGATTAACTTTATTGCTTTGTCCTTATTAGATGCTTGGTTTGTGTTTGAATGAATAAACCAGAACAGAACGTTAATTAAAACCCTTTCACAGTTTATTAGTGGGGGGAAAAAAGCAAGCTTACTTTATAATATAAATTAATCAGCAGCATATGTGAGTTATGGTAATACCAATTAAGATGGTATGTGACCTTAAGTGTAAGACTGAATGTTGCAGTCAATTATTGAAGGATTTGAAAAGTGATGGGAGAAAACTGTTGATAGAAAATAACAATTACTGAAATAAATAATCTTTTTTATGAGCCGTATTTGTATTTGTTTTTAAGTTAGAGAATATTACATTAAAATGGAAATGATTTGAAGCTTAAGTTGCATTTTTAAATATTTATTTGTATATAATTATTTTTGACTCAAAGTCTTTTTATGTTTTCTTAACAGTTGGTAACTTTTTGAGTGAAATTAATGTACTCATTAAAAAATCATTATTGTAGTAGTTAAAACCATAACTGTAACAGTGATTTGAGGGACATGCCTTTTTCGAGATGTGTGTTTTAAATCATTTTAGGGCTCACAGAGCCTTTTCAGAATATTAACTGTGGTTATTACCAGAGTGAACGGGGGTGGGGAGAGATAGAAGAGGGTGTGAGGGGATAAATGGTGATGGAAGGAGACTTAACTTGGGGTGATGAACACACAATTCAATATACAGATGATATATTATAGAATTGTACATTTAACGTTAATGCTATGTATTTTTATTAACTATTGTCACCCCAACAAATTTAATAAAAAATAAAGTTAAACATATTTGTCAAAGATTATTAGGTTAGCATCAGAATAGACAGTGGACATATTAGAGCTAGTAGTGGATATCTTTTATCTTTGGTTTCATTTCTGGTTGAAGTATAATAAACCTGCATTTATGTTCACATACCTTTTTTTGTTTTAGTCCTTTTGGCCATACATCATCATCATTCATGTGTCAAGTGCTTATTGAACTCCTGCAGTCGTAGGCTTCATATCAAGTGCTAGATTCATGAGAATTGACTAGTTTCAAGTTTGCACTGACATGTTTCCAGGCCTGCATCTAAAATTTGCAGGACTAGACTACCAGCCTAGATGGAGGCCTAGACAGACACACTGGGTCTCCCTCCACAACTAAGAAGGAATACAACTACCTCAAACTAGAGACAACCAGAAGTTCCAGAAAATCAAGCTGCATGGAAGTCCAACAGACAAAGATATAAAGAAGAAATACATGTCCAGACAGGTAGGAGGGGTGGAGCCTGGGCAGAGAGGAGGCGGTGTGGTGGTGGCAGTGGCGGTGGCAGCAACGGCAGGCTGGTGGAAAGCACAGTCACATGTTTTAAAAAGTGGGGAGGGACACCTGGGGAGCACTCCCAGCTCCTGACAAGACTGCACTGCTTACAGTCCCAGTGCTGAGGGAAAAAAAGCCTCATTGCTTCTGACTGTGCAAACCAGTGGGGGTTGGGGTGGAGGAAGAAACTGCCAGTCTTTCAGCAGAGTCCACTTGTTTAAAGGGCCCCCATAGTCCTAGAATGTCCGCAGACCCACCCACCCACTCTGGGAATGACAGCCAGCGCAACAGCTAGAGAGGCACCAGTCCCATACAAAAGTGGGAGAAGTGCCTGGACAAGGGGAAAATGTTGAGCAAGTGGCATTGTTCCCTCTCTGACCTCTCCCCATGAACAGCGCCAGAACGTGGTGAAATGGGTCGCCCTGTACTGACGAATACCTAAGGCTCTACCCCTTACAACATAACAGGAGCAACAGCTCTACCTAAGACACAGAGGCAAACAAATACAGGAGCCTGTCATGATGAGACAGAGAAGTATGACCCAAAAGGGGGAATGGATCAAGGTTCGAGTGGGAGACCTAAGCGGTGAGGTGATAGCCAACCTGACAGATCCAGAATTCCAAACACTGGTGATAAAGATGCTCACAGGCTTGACAGATATGCTTGAGGACGGCAAATGCATAAGGGAAGAAGTGAAGGCTATGCTAAGTGAAACGAAGGAAAATCCACACAAAACCAGTGGTGAAGGGAAGGAAACCGTTGTTCAAATCAATGATTTGGAATATAAGAAAGAAAAAAATTGTCAACCAGTACAGAATGAGGAAACAAGAATCGAAAAAAATGAGGAGAGACTTAGGAACCTGTGGGACAATTTGAAACATGCCAATGTCTGAATCATAGGGGTACCAGAAGGAGAAGAGGAAGAGGAAGAAATTGAAAGCTTTTGGGAAAAAATAATGATGGAAAACTTCCCAAATGTGGCAAAGGAAATAGACATACAAGTCCAGGAAGCACAGAGAGTCCCAAAGAAGCTAGACCCAAAGAGGACCACACCAAGACACATCATAATTAAAATGCCAAAGGTGAAAGATAAAGAGAGAATCTTAAAAGCAGCAAGTGGAAAGCAGAGAGTTACCTACAAAGGAATGCCTATAAGACTATCAGCTGATTTCTCAAAGGAAACTTTGCAGGCAAGAAGGGACTGGCAAGAAGTATTCAATGTGATGAAAAGCAAGGACCTACATCCAAGATTACTCTATCCAGCAAAGTGATCATTTAAAATGGAAGGGCAGATGAAGTGCTTCCCAGACAAGGTAAAGCTAAAAGAGTTCATTATCACCAAGCCATTGTTATATGAAATGTTAAAGGGACTTATTTAAGAAAAAGAAGATCAAAACTATGAATACTAAAATGACAACAAACTCACAACTATCAACAACTGAATCTAAAAAATAAGAACAAAATCCAACTAAGCAAACCAAAATAGGAACAGAATCATAGGTGTAGGGATCATTTAGAGGGTTATCAGCTGGGAGGGGAAGAGGGGGAGAAATGGGGAAATGGTGCAGGGATTAAGAAGCATAATTGGTTGGTACAAAATAGGGGATAGTTAAGAATAATTTAGGAAAGGGTGAAGCCAAAGGACTTATATGCATGACCCATGGACATGAACTAAGGCGGGTGGGATTGCTGGAGGGAAGCGGGGGGAGCAAAGAGGAAAAAAAACTGGAACTACTGTAACAACATAATCAATAAAATATACTTAAAGAATTAAAAAAATAAAATTTGCAGGACTAGGGGCAAAAATACATGGAGGTCCTCACATCCTAACTTTGAACATTTAGAAGTTATAAGTCAAACTAATACATTGCTAAGTAAAATAGGTCCTTTCATCTGCCTTGAAAAATATTGTAGCTCAGTGATCTGGAAGGCCAGGTGTGGGTTCAGATTACTGGGGCTCCAGCTCCCCATCGGAATGGGGTGCTATGTGGGGAGAGCCAGTCCGTGGGGCAGCCTAACCCCTTTCCGCCTAGATCTGGTCCTTCTTGCAGACATACTAGCACTTCTTGCCCATCTCTACAAATAGCAGCACTGTGGCCACTACTCAGGCTAGGGAGGTTGGTACCTGCAAGGCTGACTGACAGGGGAGGCTCTAGAAGCCAGCTTGGGGCTGTTTGGATGCAGATTTCTGGGCCCTGGTACTCAGAAAGGCAGGGCAGGGCATGCTCTGGATGCACATGTTCTTTGCTCTGTGGATTTATCATGTGGAAAAAAGACATTGTCAGAGGAAGAGTGGGGAGCTCCCTGTAGAGTTCAGCGCTTAGGGTGGGGCGTTTTTGCCTAGGTTCTAAGGGTGATGCTGTGTGTGCCCATGAACGAAACTACGTGTTCCTTAAGAGGATCAGAGCTCCACAAAGTCTCTAGACTTTGAAGCTAGATCAGGAGTCCAGAGTTTTTTTAAAGTTGTGTTTTTACAGTGAACAATTAGTAGATGTTTAATTGTATATGCATATTAGAAATAAGAGTTTTCAACTCTATTAATTTTATATATTAGAACTTAAATTTTTATGATAAAATAACGATATCAAATTTGGAATTATACCTGCTTTATAGAACTTCTAATTATGTACTCTTTGTTTTAAATATTTCCCCACTTATTTAATGTAGCAATTAGCTGTTTTATGGGCGATAGTGTTGTTAGAGTGCCAAAGACTAAATGGAAAGGTATTCTTACTGCTGTGTTAGCCCTGGTTCAGTTTTCAAGTGTATTCAAGGGAAAGCAAAAGGCTGTGAATTGACCACTTAAGTAAATCATTTTGCAACTCAGTGTCCTAAGATGATTAAATCTAGACGTACAAATATAATTTTATGTCACAAAAATTTATCCCATAGAACTTTTTATAAAATACTCTCTTTCAGATTGGGCTCACGATAATATACAATTTTAGTTTTATAGTAATTTAGAAAAAGAAAAAGCCAATTCAGTGTAAAAGGGAATACTTGATTATTCTATTGTATAAGAGCAATAAAAACTAATTTACTGTTATATTACTCAATATTGAAAGCTTCAAGAGGCTATCTTTCAGTTCATTCTTCATTAATTGTGCTATATTATTGTGATATTAGTCTTTATTATAGATGAATTTTATGGAAGGCTCTTAAGTTGACATCTCTTAGCTTGTGTTTTGGCTCACTTAAATGTCTTTGACATATTTTCTGCATGATTGTTGAAGGGCAAATGAAGTGTTGAAGGCAATCAGTCGTTGTGATTCTTTTATGAAAACTCCTGTGATAAACTATTCTTTGAAATAGCCTTAGTTCATAACAAAGTACAATTGATGAAAATAAGTAATTATACTTTAAAAAACCTTTTACTTATTAATCTTTATAAAGGCTATTCTAAGTTTGCCTTTTATGTTAGATTACTAGAATTTTCTTACTAAATTGATTTTGGAGGCATTCCACTGTTCATAGTTCTTTTCTTTAATTCAGTTAATAACCAAGTGATTAAGGACTAGTTTTGACCTTTTTAAAATTTAGGTGAAAGGTATCTGTGATGTTTAAAAAAATAGTTCTAATAGAAATGGTTAAATAATTTATGTGGTTCCTACTAAACATATGCAATACATAATAACATGGTACAAAAATAGGTCTTACTTACATACATTTGCTTTTGGCTCAGTCTTGCAATATGGAGGTAGACGTATATTAAATATTATGATATTTAGTAAAATAATTCCCCCACATTGCTATTTTTATTTTTTTGGATGGTATAACACTAATTTTTTCTACTGCTGTATTCGTTTGCTAGGACTGTTGTTAACAAAGCACTATAAAGACTAGAAGCCTTAAACAACTGAAATTTACTTCTTAACATTCCTGGAGCGTATAAGTCCAAAATGAAGGTGTTGGCAGTGTTGGTTTCTTCTGAGGGCCTCTCATCTTGGCTTGTAGAAGGCCTCCTTCAAGTGTCTTCATATGGTCTTCCCCTCTCTGTGTGTCTGTGTCTTATCACCTTTTCTTATAAGGACATATTGGTCCACTCACATGACTTCATTTTATCTTAATTACTTCTTTAAAGACTATACCCAGATACAGTCACATTTTGAGGTATTGGGAATTAGGGCTTTAGCATATGATTTGTTGAAGGAACACAAGGGCTTAGAATGAATTCTATGCAAATCATAATTTTAGACAACCAGTATATTTAAGATGTGAAGCAGTTTATTTAAATTTTTAAATAAATTGTATATTTTTCAAAATTATATGTTGGAAATATTTTTTTAAATTTCTTTTTTACCTGCTTTAATTATAGAGATGGGAAGGAGCATTTAAAGACTTTGATGATAATTATGCTAATAATAATAGCAGCTAGTATTTATTATGTACCAGGCTCAGGTCTGATCACACTAAGATATCAGTTTTGTTTTGTTTTGTTTTTTAAAGGTACAGCTACAGGCTTTTAATTTAAACATGGAAAAGTTGAATTATCCACGTAGCATTATTTGGTGAAAAACCAGCTTAAAAGTGCCCTAGATTAAGAAAGTCTTATAAAAACTATTTGACACTGTGTTTCTACTTGGCTTTTAGCTTCATGCCTGTCACTTTGCAGGTGCTCAGTAAATAACTATAGAATGAATGAACAGATTTCAATTAGAGCAAAAGGGAGAAATACTGTTACAGTGGCAGTGCCCTTTACAGAAACTCATATTTGCATTGTCACAACAGTTGTATTTGTCTTCTCTGCCATTGCAGGTTTGTATTACTTTTTGCCAGCAAATATAGTATACATTGAATATTTATTTATTTATTTATTTTTATTTTATTTTTTGTTATTCAATTACTACATTGAATATTAACTTAATCATAGCGACAAAACAAATAGTCAGTTGGAGCCCTTATATTTTAGTTTCCCACATCTTTGAGGCTTGAAACAATAGAGCTGTATAGCTCAGCCTAGGTATACAGACACACTCCTCCTTGTAAAATTGTATAAATAAGAGGTTATTTTCCAGAGGGTCCGCTTTGCCAGTAGGTGGTATTGATGGCTCTGTACCTTTTTGCCTTAGTTACTCATTATCTTGCTTTAGTATTCTGCCAGGTGGGGCTATGTTGGGAGCTATGGGTCTTATTAAAAACGTTTTCTTATACTCAAATTGCAAATGTTTTTAGGTAAAATTACATGGATATTTGAGAAGTAGTAAGGAAAGTGAGAGGACTAAGTTATCAACATCTACAATTCTCTTTTCAGAAAACTTTACGTAGATGTGTCTGATTAATGTCAATTTGTGCTACCCCCCCCCCCAAAAAAAAGGAATAATGAACAACCTTTGGGAACTAACAGCTATTTTTGGCAGAATTCTATTTCTCAATATTCATAACAGTGTTGTAATTACCTTATTGCTCTGCTGCTGGCTTTTATATACAGTTTGTATTTCTGATTTTCTTTTTCTTAGTTTAACTCATTCAATGGGTGGAGAATTTTAGATGTGCCATGAGAGGATAAAAATTTCATCCCATGTGAGAACAGTAATGCCAGCTTGTTTGCACTGTTCAGATTTTTTAAAATAAGAAAATTCCTTAGAGATAAATTATAAATAATTAGATGCTATAATTGTTAAGTATAAAGAAATACTTTTTGGCCTTAGGTCATTTTGCTCATTTGTATCTGAATTTGTGCAGTTTTCACAGTATTTTTATAATTTAATTTTTAGTGACTTTTTGAATCTCATGTTTATTCAAATGTGTCATTAATTCACAATGTTTGTTAAATTATTATATATGCCTTCCTATGACTTAAACATCCAAGGGTATCCAAAGGTAATACAATGGAATGTGACTGAATTGAAATCAGATATATGAACCAGACCTTTGTGGTGTATTTGTGTCTTGATGCAGGTTGGTTGAAGACTTTCGATGAGTACTTTAGAGAGAAGACTCAGTATATTTTTAATAACATGGTCATCAAGCTGAAAGAAGACTCACGGAGGAAATTTATTTGGTCTGAGATCTCTTACTTTTCAAAGTGGTGGGATTCTATAGATGTCCAAAAGAAGGATGCTGTTAAAAGGTTTGTTTTTAAGCTTTTTATTAACGTTTGGTAATATTAAACATTCATTGTATAGTGAAACAGGTATTGAATTTTTAGAAGGTGAGAATTCTTAGTTTTATATCTGAAACTTAAAATATTTTTTCACATCTCTTTTTCCTTGATTCTGGTTCATATCTGAAAAAGTGACTTGCAACTTTTCCATTGAAATCCGCATGTTCCAACTTTGTCCTAGAAATGGAATTATAAGGTTAAAGGAGCTTGATATTTTAAAGGTTTTTTTTGAAGCATATAATCAAAGGGACCCCTAAAAAGGTTGTTTCAGTGTATTCTTTATTCAGTCTTCCATTTAGTAGTATATCAATATCTCTTCCTTTTCACTAATAATACACCTTATTTTCTCTAAAACCTTGATCGATTTAATGATTTAAATATAATTTTTAATGGCATTAAAATTTTTTATTTGTTTGCTTGTTTGTTTATTTAGTTTTAGAGAGAGAGGAAAGGAGAAAGAGAGGGAGAGAAACATCACTGTGTGGTTGCCTCTCACTCGCACCCCCAACTGGGGACCTGACGTGCAACCTAGTCATGTGCCCTGACTGGGAATCGAACCAGCGACACTTGGTTCGCAGGCCGATGCTCAATCCACTGAGCCACAGCAGCCAGGGCTTTAATTGGCATTTTGATGAGTGATAATATTGCCTATTTCTCATTATTGGCAAAGCATTTTATAAATGTCTTGATCATGTAATTTTTCTTACTGGTTTGTAATTGTACTTGTACATATAATATACACATATCAACCCTTACCTATCCTGAAGTATTTATTTCTTTTCTTTATTCTTACTGCTTGATATGCAGAGTTTTAACATCTTTATGTAGTCAAGTTGATTAATCTGTTTTCTTGTCATTTGTTTTGCCTGTCATTTTAATTTTGATTTTATTTATTTATATTTTAGAGAGAGGGAAAGGGAGGGAAACATCAATGTGTGGTTGCCTCTTGTGCGCCCCAAACTGGGGACCTGGCCAGTAACCAAGGCATGTGCCCTGACTGGGAATCGAACCATGCCTGTCATATTTTAGAAGGTTTTCCTTAATCTGGAGACCTGATAATCATCCTCTTTTTCCCTAGTGTCATTTTTTTACCATTTACTTTTTAAAATCCTGAAATTTATTTTTTTTAATGTAGGATGATGGAGGTTCTGGTCACCATATCTCCCCGCCCTCTGCTCCCTGGAGTTTAAGGATTATTTCAGCATACATTACTTTCTTTTGTTTACTTATTGGGTTGGCCAAAAAGTTCATTTTTTTTTTTCCATGAGATGGCTCTAGTAGCGCTTAGTTGTCTTTAACTTCATTCAAAGCAATTTTGTTATTGTATTGTGACAGCTGTCATATCAGCATGCATTTATAAAAACACCAAATTCACACCAAGTAATTTTTATGTAGCCATTTTAATATTGAAGATGGAAGAAAATACGCAACATTTTCAGTATATTATGCTTTATTACTTTAAGAAAGACTGGCTGGTTTGGCTCAGTGGATTGAGCGTCGGCCTGCGAGCTAAGTGTCGCTGGTTCGATCTTCCAGTCAGGGCACATCAGAGAAGGAAAACTCTGACTCCAAAAAACCTCCGCTGCCTTGCGGCATACCTCTTCAGGGGAAAGGCTAAGGGAGTAAACCCCGACAGAAAATCCGGAGTCGGAGTCCCTAAGGCGGTTTGACGTTGTAGTCAACACCGGTAACTCCTGCGGCGCACCTGAAGCCAAGCTGTATTGACTCAGTCTTTCCCTTGGACCCTTCAGCTGCGAAGAGAGGTGGGGTCTGCTGCATGGGCAACAGCAGACCCTCCATATCACCCTGCCCAGGCTCTGTAGCTTCAGCTTCACTGGAGAGGACACTCCAGCGTCATCGCAAGATGTCGATTCAACACGGGAGGAGACAGATACCGTGTCACTCCCGAGTTGGACTGCACAGCCATTCTGGGCGGTGCAGATAGACTCTTAAGAAGCTACACCATCGTCTCTCGAGACGGACGGCTGCCGACGACGACTTTAAGAAAGATAAAAACGCATCTGAAACGCAAAAAAAGACGTGCAGCATATGTATGGAGAAGATGCTGTGACTCATCGAACATGTCGAAAGTGGTTTGTGAAGTTTCATGCAGGAGATTTCTTGCTGGACGATGCTCCCCTGTCAGGTAGACCACCAGTTCAAGTTGATACTGACCAAATCCAGAAATTAATTGAGAACAATCAACATTATACCCCATGGGAGATAGCTGACATAATCACAATATCCAAATCAATGAAGTTATTGGTGAAAATGAAAAAAAATATGCCTTTTATTTACAAAAGACACTAAATGGACTTTTTGGCCAACCCAATAAAATCTCATATACAGCTCTTACTCTATTAGCCCCTGTTCTAAGTACTTTATAAATGGTAACTGATAATCCTCATAACAGTCTTGTGAAGTAGTGACAATGACAAAGGGATCCACGTTTTAGAGATAAGGACACTCACTGTTCTTTCAGGGTCATCCAGCTGGGACTTTCCAGGCCTGTCCAGCCCTACAAGCTGTTCCCTTTCATGCTGAGGTGCTTCCTGAAGATTTAAATAGTCCACCCTTTTAGCATTTGGAATTTGTTTCAAAACAGAGTGTGTGACTCTCCTGAAATCCCTTCCTTTTCTAACCAAATACTTTGTTTCCTTGCCATGAGTATTAGTTAACATTGGCTGGCCAACATCCATTTCATCAGATTTCCTTTTGGGAAATGATCTTTCACAGACATCAGATCCTCCTTCCTTCCCCAGGTCAGGTAGGCGAGCTATGACCTGAGCTCAGTTCATCAGTTTGTTGTTTTTCTAGGGTTTTGAACCTTTAGAGAATGAAGTGAGGGTGGAGAGATGGAGAGAAGGGAAACAGACATGGAGGGAAGGTTGCAGGTCATCCCTCACAGCACTGGTGCATTTGCAAGACTCTTCCTGTCCTGTGGCATGGTCCCTGTAGTCCTCATAGCACATGGCCTCTTGTTTTCTTCCAGTCCTTTGTTAAGGGGACTTAGAGCCTATCCTCAGTACCCTGTGTCCTGGACAATCTCCCAGTAAATTTCCCCTGCAGGATCAGCCAGTGGAGCTTGCAAACAAGAAAGCTACCTGATAGATTATAACTCCAATCCTTTGTTCGAGAGCTGGGTTCTGGAAGATGACCAGTAGAGACCCAACAGCCAGGAAAGATGCCCAGCTTATGAATAGGACTGGTCGAGGGAAGAGAAGAGCTGCGACAGTGGGAAGGTTGGGAGATCAGTGAAGTATCTGCTGTTGTCCAGTGAGGCACCTGTGGCTGGTTTTCTTCTGTATCTAGCTTTTGGGTGGCCTGTAAGCCAGGTAGGAGCCTCTATGAAGGTGCTGCCTCACTGACTGTAGGAGACTCCAGCTACCTCTGAGGGAAACTAGGCTCACTGCTTGCTGCTTTTGGTAAGGTGAGGCCATGCCTGGTGCTGTCCCAAGGTAGCTGCATTGGGGGGCTGCTCTCTGCAGCAATCAGAGCCTGGGGGCCTGCACCATTGGGCTCACAAAACACCATGAGGATGCAGGGTAGTGACTGTGACTAGTGTCTGTCCCAAGATCCAGCTTTTCTTCATTCCTTGACCTTTCAGATTAGGGGCTGTTGCTAGAATCTCTCAGATCTTCTCTCTTTACTGTTGGGTTGGCCAAAAAGTTCATTTAGTTTTTTCCGTAAAATAAAAAACACATTTTTCATTTTCTCCAATAACTTTATTGATTTGAATATTATGAGTATGTCAGCTCTCTCCCGTGTGGTGTGACATTGTTGATTGTTCTCAGTGTCTCGATTTGATCGTTATCAGCTTCAGCTGGTCTACCTGACCGTGGAGCATTGTCCAGTGAGAAATCTCCAGCATGAAACTTCGCAAACCACTTTTGATGCATTTAGGCGGTCACAGCACCTTCTTCGTACAATTGCACAAATTGTTTTTGTGTGTGTTTCAGTTGCATTTTTACCTTTCTTGAAATAATAAGCATAATATACTGAAAATGCTGCATATTTTCTTCCATCTTCAAAATTAAAATGGCTACACAAAAATTGACCAATTTTGATGTGTTTTTTGAAATGCATGCTGATATGACAGCTGTCACAATACAGTCTATAACAAAACTGTTTTGAATGAAGTTAAAGACAACTAAGTACTACTAGAGCCATCTTATGGAAAAAAAAAAAAAACTTTTTGGCCAACCCAATACTTGGGACTCCATGCTGATTTTTCATGCAGAAGGGTTGTAGGTCAGTACTTGCTCAATTCTTTTAATTTTATCTGCATAGTATTTGTCACAAATGCTGATTTTATATCTCCTGATTCTACCTGGGCACAAGTTTCTCTTTCTATTTTTCTATTCTGTTGGCCATTTTACTTACATTGGACCATATGAAATTGCTGATATTTGACTGCTTTGATGTACAAAATTGGCACATTTTATGTGATTCAACCCTGTTATTAAGGGTGGAGAAGATTAAGATATTGGGGATAGGAATGCATACTAGAATTTAGTGCTTAATCCATTGTCTTATTTACCCTCCTTTTATTTTGGCAATGGGAGTTCTGAAATATAGGCCTGCTCCTTAATGATACCATTTTGCTTTAAGAAAAATTTGTTTTATAGCTATATTAGGGGCACATAGTTTTATTTTTGGTTAGCTGCTAAAGTTGCCTCCTTTTAGCTATAACCATTTACTTTTATTTGTTTATTACATTTATCTATAGAATTAGGATAATAGCATTTTTTCCTAATTAAACATTCTTAGTGTTTCTCGTCTAAATGTATGTTGTTTTGGGAAAACTTAATAGCTTCATAGGTTTGCTCCCATTATTTAAAATTCTGAGATTGTACTAAATGGCATTACTGATAATTTTTTTTTTTTTTTTTTACAACTAGTGTAATGCTTATGTAGTGATTTCTTTTTCCTTTTGAAGATGAGTCTGTGGATTAAGTGTCTGTACCTAAATCTGCAAGGTAGCTGTTGCAGAGCAGAACTTGTTAATTCCTGCAGAGTTCTATGTGAGCTTTTATTATCCCCGAAGAATACCAATTGATTGTGGGAACTTAACAGAAACATAGCTCAAATGATCCTATAATCTATTCCAGCAATGGCATGTTTGATTCTTTCCCCTGTGGCAGAAGTAGTCAGCTCTATAAGCTTTTAAAAATGAAAATCTAGTTAACTAAAGGGAGATCTGTGCAAACATCTACCTTTTTCATTGTTTTGTGATCCAAACTAATTTAATCAATTATAGTCAGGGTACCTGATTGTAACATATCCACTGATTTAAAAGAAACTGCCTCTTGTTAAATAATCAGCACATGTTCTATCTACGCTTGTTTTATTTTGAAAATGACTGGTATGTTAACGTTCTTTTTACTTTTTAGGCTTCCTATTTGAATATTTTTGGCTAAATGCAGTTAAATATCGCATGATGTTTAAAATACATCAAAATATGTGCCCTTATTCAGAGTCAAGCAGCTGAAACATTAGCCTTAGCATTTCCTTTGACTAGCACCCATTGTATTACATGTTCAGTTTCCCTTTCTGGGCTCTGAGGCATTGAAATAGTTTTTACATTGCATCCACTCCTGCTGTTGAGATCAGTGTTCGGTGGAGAAGCCCACTGTGGTGTTAGAACCTAGAACAGTTTGTGTGTTTGCCAAAATCTTGACCAGCATCTCTCTGTGGAACTTTTGGTATGAAATAAGGCTCCAAATATATACTGGGAGGATATTATTATCTTTACCACATTGCTGGGTTTCATTGCTTTGCCAAGAATGCAAAGTCTTTCTCTAATCTTGTACCATCCCATTACATCTTTTTCCCTAAGTTGATATTTAAGTGAATCTTCTACCCTATTCTCTTAGCTATCTTTGTTTCTTTACTGAAATCAAAGAACTGTTTGAAGTTACTTTCTTAAATAATACAAGTCTAAATTTACTGATGTGCATTTTGAGTTTTACTGTAAAAATGTACCTCTGAAATTCTTATACAGACTAATTTATTATACATTTCATACAGGTCAGATTTTATGGTATTTGACCAAAGTCTGCTGCAAGATTTGTAGAGCAATGCAAAGTCACAGTGTGTCTTGTGATGTTCAGGGAAAATTGCAGATTTGGATTGAGTTTAGAGCCTAAAGACACATAGCATTTCACGAAGGAATCGAAGCAATATACCACTGACTGAATAACTTCAGCTCTAGTAGTTGAAGCAATGATGTACATGTATTTTAGAAAGTATGTGATTCATCCCATTCTCCAATCCTGGTTCATTTTGAATGAGGCAGCTCTGTTTTCATTTACTTCAACTGCTGGCGTCTGTTTGTATCACCGAATCTGGCAAAAAGCCATGAGGACCTTCCCATCTGCCTCGTCCATTGGATACTTCCTCAGTCCTCTGAGAGAATTTCTTGGCAGCATTGACATTAACCACTTTATTCTCCTTGAAATTCTTTCCTTTTTTTTGTCTCCTGTGACCTGGAGCTCTTTGTCTCCTGGTTCTCTTCCTGCATTGTTGAGGATTCCTTTCTCATCACCTCTGATTTCCTCTTCTGCTCACTTCCTGAAAGTCCCCATTCTGGCCTGTGGGGTAGCACTCTTTGGTTCTTCTCCTCAATGTGTGTGCTCGTTCACACTGTGGTTTTAATTACTGGGTGTTCAGGCTGCTTCCAGATCTACAGCTCCAACCTCAACTTCTTTCTTCTTTTCTAGTTAGCGGTAATAGTAATGGCTAATATTTATTGAGTGTTTACTGTGCATAGGCATGTCTAAGCAGTTCGATGTGTTTATTCAGTCAGTCCTATGGCATTCACATGAGTTAAGGTTCTTTATTATTCTCATCTACTGTCAAAGAAACTGAAGCAGAAGTGTTAAGGAACGTGCCTAAGGTCTCCCACCTAGTAAGTGTGGCATGAGAACCAGAGTCAAGCATTCTTACCCCAGAACCGGTGCTTTTAACCACTGTGTGCTCTGCCATTCGGGCCACGTCCAGTCAGTTCCTAAGCCTGGTCAGTTCTGCTTCGTTAGTATCTCTTCACACAGACCCCCAGCTCCATCTCCTTACTCGTTTCTTTCCCTGGGTTTCTAGGCGCCCTTCATTTCACCAACAGAGTTAGGTTTCTAATATGTGTGTCTGCCCATGCCGCTCCTTGGTTTCAGAATTCTTCAGTGACACTTCATGTCAAAAGGAACACACCAGTCTCCTTTGCCTGGCATATACTGGCTTTTTGTCTCTGGTTCCTCCTTACTTATCCATCCTCACCTCTGATCACTTCCTGCCTTGCACCCCATTCTTAGCCGTGCCGAATCATGTGGGTGTTCTCAGGCACATGCTTTTTCCTACTTCTTAGAAATTGGCCCAGATTTTTTTTTCCTTCTGTACATTGGACAGTCTCAGTCCTACTCAATTTTAAAGACTCAGCTGAAATATTCACCTCATCTCTAAAGCCTTCTCTTATACTCCATCATTCATTCACCAAATATACTGTGCTCCAGGGATACAGGATATGAGTGACTGACCAGGTCCCAACCCTCAGGGCATAGCATGGAAGAAATGGAACTAAACATAATATCACAGTAAAGTGTTTTATTCTATGGAAACAAGAAGGGCATTTTGGAAGACTTCCTGAAGCTGATGGTATTTAAGTTGAAACCTGAAAGGTGATTAGAACTAGCTGGTTAAGCTGGGGGTAACAGAGGATGGGGAAGAAATTGCAGGTTACAAGAGGAGAATTGGGATTACGATTATGGGCCAGCAGTTAGCAAGAGCATGGCATGTTCCAATATCTGACAGAAATGTATATTAGGATGGAACACTGTGGGGCAGGGTGCACGTAAAGGGGCCTGGTAATGTGTGGTCATCAGGGAGATGTAGTTAAGATACTGCAAAATACTATTCCAAATACTTTAGAATGGCTAAAATCAAAATGACTGACAATACCAAGCATTGCAAGAATATGCAGATTCTCAGGTATTGCTAGTGGGAATGTAGAATGAGACAAACACTTTTTGAAAAGCCACCAAAGACTTTTCTAAAGCTAAACATACATCATGTGACCCAGAAGCTCACTCCTAGAGAAATAAAAACATGCTCACAAAACATTTGTATAGACATTTTCATAGCAGACTTCTTCATCATAACTTCAAACTGGAAACAGTTCAAATGGATAAAAAGAAATTATTGCATATTCATGCAGTGGAATACTACTCAGCATAAAAATGAGTTACTGAAATACACAGTAGTATGGATGGATCTAAGAAGCATGTTAAGTAAAAGAAACCTGATACAGTAATGTAAATAGTGTGCGATTCTATTTTATGAAGTCTTAAGAATAGCTAAAGTGATATATTGTGATAGAAGTCACAATGTAGAATATCTTTCCTTTTTTGTTGGGGGCAGGGGATGAGGTAGCCGTTAATGGGAAAGGCACAGGACCACTCGACAGAGCTCTCTGAGCCAGTCAGTGGGAATATTCTCTGTTTTGTTTTGGGTAATGATTACAGGGATATAAACATGTCAAAATTCATCAAACTGAACATGTATATATTGCATGCTATATCTCAATTAAAATACTTTAGAAAATACAGTGCAGCCATAAACATAATGATTTATGTCTATTTGTTAACATGGTAAGGTGTTCATGGTACAGTAAAATAAGCTGGTTAAAAACTTTACCTACCATAACCCCTTATGCATTTATAGCAAGAAATTAAGAGTGGACTTATTTTATTTTATATTTTAACCTCTTAAATATTTTCTAATTTATTTTGAGAATTTTTTTTAACTTTTGGAAAAATAGTAGGATGAAGAAATATTTACT
Organism: Furipterus horrens; assembly: GCF_987537825.1. Classification (NCBI taxonomy): domain Eukaryota; kingdom Metazoa; phylum Chordata; class Mammalia; order Chiroptera; family Furipteridae; genus Furipterus; species Furipterus horrens. The sequence goes on from NW_028327175.1 coordinate 75,645,745, forward strand.
ATACATGAAATATTTAAGGTATATTCTCTGCTTATTAAAAGCTTACAGAAACTATTAATTGAACCATCTAATATGAAAAATACAAATAAAATTTAATGGCTATTCTTTTGTGAGTGCATAGAGTATATCTTTAGGTTATATAGTGCTTTTACTTAATTTTACACTTTTATATATTTTCTGACTTTCTGAATTATCATGGGTAAAAGTATATGCGTATAAAAAAATTTGATACTGACAGCAATGTGTGAAAATACCTACTTCCGTATATCTTAATCATCACAGTTTGTTGTACAACTTTTTGAGCTTTCCAGTCTGTTGGATAAAAAACATCATCTCATTGAAATTTTAATTTGCATTTCCTTAGAAGTGAAGTTCAGTTTCTTTTTATTTATAGGAGCCATTTATTTCTGAAATAATTACTTCATATTCTTTGTTCATTTTTCTTTTGGTTTCTCAGTACCCTTTTTTGAGAGTTTTGTACTCTTAGGAGCACAGACTTAAATGATGAGAAAACATGTGACTCCTGTCCTCATGGAGCTTACATATAGTCTGTTGAAGAGAAAAGAAAATAAACATAGTTAAATTTTGTGATAAATTCTATTAAAGAAGAGTGTTGGATTTTATGAAAGATAATTTTGGTGGGATTTGGGTAGGATGGTGCTGGCCAGAGAAGGCTCCTAACAGATCCATGAGAGGCACCAAAGCACATATTGGGAGGGAAGACATTCCCGGCAGAAAGAACATGAACAGCAAACTGAGAGAAGGCGGGGGTGCGGGGGGTGTATGATGTGAGGAAGGAAAGGTGAGAAATGACTAATTTGCCATCTGTCTCTCATACTAAAGCTTTAAAGACAGGCGTCAACAATATTCAGTGTATTTCCCCAATTATCTTATGTGAAAGGTTTTAAAACAAATCTTATTTTTACCCTCATGTCAGATACTCCCCATGAAAGACATGAATCAGGTTATCTGATAAGCAAATGCCTTTAGGTTATTAATTGATCAATTACAAGCCTCCACTGTTTTGAATTTTCCATTTAACAAATTTTTTTTTTTTAATTTAAGAATGAATTTCTATATATCATCTTGTATTAATCCATCTTTCCCCAGATGTGTGATTACAAATTCAACTCATTTTCTCATGTGAAATTAATTTGTGGTTCTTGGAAGCTCACTGAGTGATGCATTGTTTCCTATTAAATTATCTGTAACAATTTCCCCATTAAGGAAAAGAGCTCTTAGAGTCTGTCTTTCCATGTGTGACCGAATTCCAAGTGTGTGATGAATCCACATAGGGGTAAAAGGGACACTCAGAGAAATGATTTACACCTCTTGTGCTTGGCAGTAAATTCTTAAGTGTAAATTTGCAGCTAAGGCAGAGTGAGCTGAGACAGATATGCTCAGCTTAATTTCGATCAGTTATTTTCTTAAGCTTTTTATACCAAATTCCCTAGCAATGAAATAGCAAAACATAGAAGTTCATAATATCTTCACCAGTAGTTACAAGCCAGTCAATTTAAAAAGTGAAACATGAATGTTGTTAATTTTGAAAGTTAGTGCCTGGTTCTTATTTTCTGGACTTGTTTCTCCTATATACATACTCCTTGCCCTCGCTTTCCCTGTATTTTTCACTTTTGCTTCTAGATCTTTCCTTGTTTATTAGGATATATTAGGAAAAGTATACATGCAAAAAACAGTTTGCCAAAAACCAGAGAATCCCTTGGTAGAAACTAAACAATAGACCCTATTGGGTGGGCGTATCTTCTTTTGAAAACTTTGTATTCCTCTGTGACAGAGAAATAGCCCAATTAATGGTTGCTGAACACTAAGTAAATAGAAAGACTTGGAAGTACCTGTGTTTATCATAAGTTTTTCTGTAGATACAAGATTTTCCCATTACTTACTTGATGTGTTTTAAAAATTAGTAGTCTTAAATGTATAGTTGAAATGTCTTAATTTTATTTTCGTAAGATTGTTATCAATGACCTTAAATATGGTATTTTTCTGTAGGCTAAATAGCTTTTCTATTATTGCTTCTAAATATTTTTCCATTTTTTGAGGTTTTGTTTCTGTAAGACTCAGTCCTACTTTTTGAACCCATCAGTAGAGGTTTGTGATAAATGCTATTGTGTGATAGAATGTGGGGGTACAGTGGGAGTATTGATTTAAGTTGGGTGCTCAGAGAGACTTCTCTGGGTAGGTTTTATTTGATCTGTGATATGAGGACACTTGGGACCAACTAGGATGGAAAAGATAGGAGAGAAAAAATCAATAGGCAAGAAAGTTCTGGAAAACATTTTGATGAATGGGAGGCTTTTCATGCCTCTCCCAAAACAATAGACAGGATAGTCCTTAAAGTAATTATTATGTGCAGAAAAGCTCACTACACGGTTACAGTAGCATCTCAGGCATAATGAGGAGGGGGAAGGTGTAGGATATTGACAAATGAAGCTTGAGAAATTAGTTGCTGCACCTAGTATGTGATTCTCTTTGCTTGTTGAGCTATTTCTTGGAGCATATGCATGTCTATGGGGCTGGAATTATGTAGCCAGATAACACTGACATAGATGAAAATTCCACCATTGGAGCGACTTTTCATTTTAGTTTCTGTTTTTCTATTTAAGAGTAGGAAAGAATTTGTTTCTGAAAATTTCCAAAAGATCTATTTACTCTGGGATACTGAATAAGGAAGTCAAGGTTCTGTATTTGACGGCCAGAGATTAAATCCCAAATCTGTCTTGACATCTCAGGCTTACAGATACTGACCATAACGTATAAGAGGTGGGAGTTTGGTCCGTGGCCTCCAGAAAGTGGCTAAATCAGGTAATCACCAGAAAGATAAGAAAAAGAACTAACTAGAGGCTAAATCTCACTGGCAGTAAGAGCAGGAAAAAATAGTCTTGGATTTAGGTGTGTTATTAAAGCAATGCAATTTTTAGAAATTTCTAGCTTCTTTATTATAAGTTCTTGACTTGAGCCTGTGAGAATCTGAGGTTTGACTGGACATTTGGTTTCTTTAGACACTATAATGAACCATCATATTCTTTATGTGAACTTATATTAGTTGGTGATTCCCATGGTAATACAAATTTAATTAACATTTTAAAATTTTATACAAGGAATTATTCTTTCATTTTTAGAAATTGTGTCCATTATTCACTCTGTCACTGGTTATATGATTATGCATACGTTTGAATAAATCAAATGATGTGTTTATGCTTTAGCTTCTGTTATAGGCTTTGTTGGGAAATACTTTTCCGTCTTTTATGCCTCTGATCTTCATCAACTAAATCTGACTTAGTACTTGGCTGTTATCGGCAGGTACCCAGTGATCTGTATCCTTATTAAAACTGCTTTTCTTTCTGAAATTTTACACCATTTTCTAAACCATATTGTTGCAAACTGATAAGTTTGTGGCACTTAAGAATTTACTTAATTCTTGCCTTTTATACTTCCTTAGGTACTTCCTCAAAATTTTAATAATGATTTCTTTTTTTCCTTCTCAGAGAGAGGTACCTTCTTACACAATTCAGTTTTTCTAGGGCTGGACATCTAGTTACATTGTATGGTGTTAGGGCAAACCCAATGGACTGATAATGTTAATGTTAGAGCTTTTCACTCAATAATGAAAGATAAACTATATAGCCTACATTTTAACTGAATCTGGAGCAAAGTGCTTTATAATGTTTTCTGTATTCCCGGAGGCATATATTTACCAGCTTTACCCTTATATGTTGTTACTTCTGTGTAGGTTGCATGATTAACTTACCAGTGTCAGAAGGACTAAAATAAATATTGATTTTTCAATATAGGGATATTGAAACAAACACTATGCTTAAAAATCCAGTCCTCCAATAAATACTCATTAAGCATATACTCTGAGTAAAGCACTTTGCTAGGTGCTTTGCGAGAGTTAGAAGTAAATCAGATGTGGCTCCTGCCGTCAGGAATCTTTGAGGTTATATGGGTGATTATACCCTTACGAAAAGGAACTTCCAGAGTGTCCTGGGAGGCTTTGCCTAGGGTGGACGCATCAGACACTTTACTAAGGAGGTTTTATCACTAGGGTCCTGAAGTTGAAATTCATTCACTAGTTTAAAAAAAAAATGTTTTAACAATTAATATAATAAATACTAGTTATATTTAAAGATTGTCCCTAACGTTTATGCTGATTTTAATTTTTTATTTAAATTTTTCTTACATATTAATGTAAACTTACATTATTTTCTTCCTAGTTTACTACAAAACGGTCAGTTTGAAATTGTGACAGGTGGCTGGGTTATGCCTGATGAAGCTGCTGCACATTATTTTGCCATAATAGACCAACTAATTGAAGGACATCAGTGGCTGGAAAAAAATTTAGGTATGTATTGATATCTTTCCTTTTAATTTGGACTACTTTGGGCAATAAATTTTGGGGAATATGAGATGAGGCTCTTTTATTATTTTAAATAATTTTTTCAATACTGCTTATTTTTGAATATTTTATCTTTTTAAAATTATGTTTCTTTGATCATAACCTGAGTTACATAGATATAATGAAGTCTTTAAAAAAATTTTTTTTAGGGTCATCTACCTTGTTTAATCTATTATTTTATCTTTTTTTTTACCTATTATTTTTATTAATTAGAATAATTTTTTTCTAAAACTATCCCACTGGGATTATAATTATATATTACTTAAAATGCTTGGTTATAAGAGGTAAAAACCTAATTTACTACCTTAAAGAAATAAAAAAAAGAAAGATATTAATTTTGTCATTGAGAATTCCAGATATATGGTAGCTTCAGGTAAGGTTGGATCCAGGTTGTCTGGGACTGGGCACTGTCTCTCTGACTCCACTCATTCTTACATGGCTTAATCCTCTTCTGCCTCTCACCACACGGTGAGTAAGATGGCCGTAGGCAAGCAGGACTCATCTTCCTAGTCTAACAACCAGGAGGAGGAGTGTTACTTAATGCCTTACCTAATTGGTCCAGTTTGAGTCAGGTGCTTATTTCTGAACCAGAGGTATAGGAGAAGAAAGCACCAAGGCCTAGTCAGCTTGGTGGAAATGGTCACGGGGGAAGAGGGGTTTGTGGAGGACAGGGTCAGCCTCACCTGAACCATGTGAACGGATGGGTCCTCTGTAGGGAGGAACGGATCCTGTTTTCACAGATAGTAGGGAAGAGGATGCTTCACTGATAAAATCAGTTGTTCACTACAACTCATAGGATATGGGACTAACATATCTTTGTGATATCTAAATTTGCATTCTGCAACATTGTATGTAATTCCTTTAAAATATTTCATGGTAGCACAGTTTTATAGTCTTCTGTATGGTAAGTATACATGTTTTTATTGAAATCATTTTTAGATATTTTATTATTTAAATTTTTCTATGTAGAGATAAAATCCCCATTAATTTTTTTTAAATAATTTCAAACTTAAAAATTCTAAGAATACTATAAAAACTCCCATAAACCACTTAAGCATGTTCACCAATTATTAACATCTCTTCATATTTGCTTTATTTTCTCTCTTTCCACATTGTTGCTGTGATTGTTGTTATTAGAGTAAGCCATGGATATCATGCCTGTGCAGAAAGAAAAAACAGAGTAGGTCTGAAACTATTGTTCTTAGAAGGGTCTTGCTTGCAAGGTTGACCCTTGTAGGTGTTGGGGGCGAGGGGGTGGTGCTTGGATTTCCTAAACGCTAAGAGTGGCTTACTGTGTTTAAATTGTTTGTAAAAACAAGGTATTTTATGCTAAATACTTGTTTTTCTTCTGGGAACCTAGAATCTCAGTAAGTACTAGGCAGAGGGTGCCTACAATACTGGCCCCAGTGAAAGCCTTGGACACTGAGTCTCTGAAGAGCTTCCTTGGTTGACAGTATTTCCTGTGTTGTCACTATTTGGTGCTGGAGGAATTAAATGCTGTGTGACTCCACCGGGGGATGTTTAGAAGCTTGTGCCCAGTTTCCTGTGGACTGTGCCCTCGCCTTTTCCTTTTGCTGATTTCGCTCTGTATACTTTCACAGTAATAAATCATAGGTGTGAGTATGGCCATATGCTGAGTCCTGTAAATTTTCTTAACTGATCACATCACTAAACGGAGAGTGGACTTGGAGACCCCCTACACAGTGCCACTTTTCTAAGCCAAGCATGTTGTAAGCCAGGAATATTCATTTTTTAAACCTCAGTTTTTGTGGACTTTTCTTTATGTTTAGCTTTTCTTAACGTATAATTTAGATGAAGTGCAACATATAAATCTTAACTGTACAGTTTCAGTTTTGACAAATATATTACCAATTTAACCCACATTCTCATCACTCCAAAGGTACCTTATTTTCCTTAACTCTCCCTGTGCAACCAACTGCTTTCTGATTTCTATCACTGTAGATTATTTTTGCCTATTAAGAACTTCATATATGTGGACTTAACTCTTTTGGATCTGGCTTCTTGTGCTCAACATACATTTTTTTTTTAACAACTGTATTGTTTCACATATGAAATCCACTCATTTAAAGTGTATGAAGGGAGGCCCTACAAAAAGAATTATCTTCTGGATGGCGGGCCCCTTGTAGTACAGGGTCTCCCGTTGCATGAATATTCTCGGAACCCATCTGTATCAGTGTAGCAGCTGGTGTTGTTGTGAGAGGCTGTGTTTGACTTCAGTGATTTTTTTTTTTTTTTGAAAACTTTCAAAGCATTTGCCCAGTTCACTGAGTGTGCAGCAATTTTTTACTAAAAGCAGCATGACCCATGTGTCCTGCCCTCCCTATTCAGCCAGTCCTGCCCAGAGCAACTTTTTCTCGTTTCCCTGGATGAAAAAAGTCCTCAAAGGGAAACATTTTGCCAGTATGGATGAGGTGAAACAAAAAATGGCAGAAGCACTAAAAGGCATCAAAATCAATGAGTTCAAAACTGTTTTGAGCAGTGGAAAAATGTCTCAATAGGTGCATTGCATCAAATGGAGAGTACTTTGAAGGTGACTGAAGTTTAAATGTGTAAAAATGAATACACAATTTTTTATAAATAAATTCTGGGTTTTTTGGGTGCACTCTCATACAGTTCAGTAATTTTTAGTATATTCAGGGAATTGTGCAACCATCATCACCATCTATTTTTAGGAATTTTTCAACATCCCCCAAAGAAACCTCTTACTCATTAATAGTCACATCCCTTTCTGACAACTTAGGCTCAGGCAACGACTAATCTGCTTTCACATGTATAAATTTGACTATTCTGGACATTTCACTTAAATGGAATCATACATTATGGTCTTTACGACTGGCTTCTTTCACTTGCCATTGTGTTTTCAAGATTCATGCATGCTGTAGTATGTATAGGGCTTCATTCCTTTTCAGAGCTAAATAACAATTTTTTATTCAGTTGATGAACATTTTGATTGTATGCGGGTTCTAGTTTAATTTCTCCACATCTTCAATGACATTGGTTATTGTCTTCTTTTTTATTTTTGCCATGTTAATGTGTGTGAAATGGTATTTTATCATGTCCCTAAAGACTAATGATGTTGAACATCTTTTCATGTGTATGTTGGTTATTTCTATATCTTCTTCAGAGAAATATCAATTCAGATTATTTGCCTGCTTTTAAAATAGTGGGTTTTGTTTTGTTTTTCTCTGTCTTGTTGACTTGAAAGCGTTCTTTTTATAATCACAATATAAGTTCCTTGTCGGATAATGATTTGCAAATATATTTTTCCATTCTGTGGATTGTCATTTCAGTATCTTAAAGGTGTCTTTTGATGAACAAAAGTTTTAATTTTTATGAAATCCAGTTTGTTTTTGCTTTTGTCACTTGTGTTTTTTCTGTCATATTTAAGAAAACATTTTCTAACCCAAGGTCATGAGGATTTATTCCTGGGTATATTTTTTTCTTCTAGTTCTATGGTTTTAGCTCTTACCTTTAGATAATGAACACATTTGAGAATATGAAGTTTCTTCTTATTGTAGCTTTGGCTGCATCTTTAAATTAGTGTACTCATTTTTGTTTTCTAAACAGTTTAGAACAACATTATTTTATAGTTAGTTTTACATTTGGTTATGGTATGCTTTTATGAACTTTATTATACAAATTGGACCATTACAAATGTTTATAAGTTTGACTTTTTAAGGTTGTCTTTTGCCCCAAATATCCATTTTTGTAACTGCTCTCTGTTCTTAAGCTTTAATATTAAATGTACTTGAAATAATTTAGTTTTATTAGTTATATTATTTATATTACCCATGTTCTAAATTTTAAGTATAGTAGTTATGCCAGAAATTGAGTGGTATATTTATTCTTTTAAATTATTGTTTTCTGTAGTTTTTCCTAATAAGTTTTTCCTTTTACATATTTTGGTGATTTAATCTTGCAGAATGCACAGAATGTTTTCCGTTACCTTTCATGGTTTAATTGGCTAATAAAATTTTCAATTTTTCTTATATGTCATCTTTCTTTATTTTTCCCCTTTAAAAAAAATTGCCTACACCAAGAAAAACACTAGTGGGTTACTGGATTGTAGATGTCTCTCTAGCACAAACCTCCTTTCGTATCAAAGTTTTTAAAAATGTGGTTTACATTCTTCCCTCTTAGGGTTTCTATAACCCATTCCAGTCCAGTTACTACTCCTGTAGATCAAGTGGTTTTGATATGGAAAAGATCACCAATGACGCTAAAATTTCAGACAACACTGTAACATTGGATGTTAATTTTTACTCTTGTGTATAAGCTTATTCTGTCCTTGTTATTTGGGACAACATGTATTTTTTATTTTATAACTTAATTTTGATATTTCAAACTTACAAAAAGTTGCATGATAGTGCTTGGGAAGGGATTCCATATATCCTGTACTTAGATTCATATGCATCTTTTTTGAATCATTTGAGAGTAAGTTGGAGACATCTTGTTCCTTTTTTCTCAATACTTCATTGTATATTTCCTATGAAATAAGGACATTTTCTTCTTTAACAAGAAGGTAGTTAACAAGTCAGGAATGTTAGCAGTGGTGCAATACTATTGTCTAGTTCACAGGCTATTTTCAGATTTTGTAAGTTGTTTCAATAATGTTTTTTATAAAAACTGATTTTTTCCCCTCCCAGTCTAGGATCCAATCCCGGGTCGTGTATTGCATTTAGTTGTCATGTCTCTTCTTAATCTGGAACAGTTCTTGAGACTTTCTTGACCTTGATATTTTTGGAGTATAAGTCTTTGATATAGAAAGTTACTCAATTTCAGTTTGTCTGTTTCCTTATGACTAGCTTCAGGTTATTTTTTATTCTTCCTATCTATCTCCCTTCCTCCCTTCCTACCTAATCTAACCTTATGTATTTATTTTGTTAGATTGCTAGAATTCACTGCAGTTATGTTCTGTAGTCCTCAGTACATCCTATCAGGAGGCTCGTGATGTCTCCTGTTCCAGTATCAGTCATATTAACCTTATATAGGTTGCTTAAATTGTGTCTGTTAAGTTTCTTTGCTGTGTTGTTACATTTTCTCCTTTCTAATAAATGACTAATTTATGTGAGATACATTGAGAATAGGTAAATATCATGTTCCTCATTAAACTTTCTTGTGTTTTAGCCCTGGCTAGTGTGGCTCAGTGAATTGAGTGCTGGCCTGCGAACCAAAAGGTTGCCACTTTGATTCCCTGTCAGGGCACATGTTTGGGTTACAGGCCAGGTCCCCAGTTGGGGGCATGCAAGAGGTAACCTATCTTCCCTTGCACATTGCTGTTTCTCTCCTGCTCTTTCTCCCTCCTTTCCCCTCTCTCTAAAAGTAAATAGATAAAATCTTTTTTAAAATTTTCTCATATTTTAGTTTTAGGATCTATTGGTGATTTTCTAACTTCATTCTATAATTATTAGTTGGCATTCTACTAACAGGAGGAGTTTTTTTTTTTTTGTTTGTTTTCTATTTATTTTTGGGCTCGTGGATTATTATTTTATTTAATGGGTTATAATCCAGTACTACTATTACTTATTTTTACTACCCTTTTGTCCCAAATTTGGCCAGTGGAAGCCTTCTTGGGCTTTCTCCTGAGTTATTTTCATATATTCCCATTATTCTTTGATCATTTCTTTAATTTATGGTGTAAGAATATGTTCCAGGCTTACCTTGTACTTTCCAGCTTCAACCCTGGGATAAACCATTTCTTTAAGGTTATTTTTAATAGAGGATGGTATTTAGAGATCTAGATCTAGGAGCTATAGTGTGCTCATTGGTACTGAGTTGTTAACTGTATCTAGGCCCTTCTAGTGCACTGAACTAGGAAGTGTGTGTGTGCGTGTGTGTGTGTGTGTATGAATCTATTAGAAATCATAAATTTGTACTGGTATCTCCTGTTTTAATTCAATATCATAGGGTATATTCCAGTCTCCCACATATATGTGTTTGTGGTTCCTTTTTTTTTAACAGTGAAAATCTTGTCCTAATTTGTTTAATCTTTCAATACATAGAAGGTAGGTTCAGAATTATTAAACTCATAGTGCCACAAAAAATTACCAAGCAGACTTCAAGATTTCTTTACAGTTTTTGGAGGTAAATTACATATATAAAATGCACAAATTTTTTGTGGTCATTTTTTTAAGTTCTGACACATACTGTTGGTCCTCTGAGAGTTCTGGCTTTTCTTTTTCAGTCTTTTCTGTTGGTTTCCCAAGTCGGTGTTCATCTTCAGTATTGTTCTACAAAGGTCTTCCTTCTGCTATCTTTTCTGTTACTCTCTGTTACATTTATTTGCATGATAGTGTCTACAACTAGAGCCATAAATAAGATTAATTCATTTTTGTAATCCTAGGGCCTGTCATAGTCTTAGATATATAGAAGGTGCTAAATAGGCATTGAAATAAAAAATGCACACAGTATTATTATTTATGTTGATTTATAGGTTGTATGTAGATGACTTCTTGAGAATCCTGAATAAATAAAAGCTCATATTTGTATTATGCCAAATGAATAATTGTATTTCATCAATTCTAACCTGTACATTTATTTATTTATTTTTTACATTTTATCCTCTGAAATTGAGATATATTTTTAGTCAATGGCTTTTAATATTGGTGGGAGTCAGGTGTGAAAATTCTATTGGCATCTTCTAGATAGAGAGAAAGCACAGGCATCAGAAAGAGAAAACAATGTTGACAGAAAGGAGGGAACTTGGGAGACTGTGTGAAAAAGTGAAGGGATTAAAAAGTACAAATTGGTAGTTACAGAATAGTCACAGAGATATAAATGACAGTGTAGGGAAATATACTCAATGATACCATAATAACTATATATGAGGCCAGGTGGGTTCTTGAAATATCAGGGGAATCACTCTGTAAACTACATGATTGTTTAACCACTATACTGTACACCTGAATGATACAGAATAATATTGAATCTAAACTGTAATTGTGATTTTTTTAATTCAAAAACACCTTAAGGTTTAGTGAAATATGATAGTTATTTTGGTCATTTCTGCCACTGTTTAATAAGATGATTTAGAGTAGTGGTAAGGCATAAAGACAGCCTAAAAATTTCTTAATGTTGGGATTTGGGAGTAAAAGTTTAAATGAGTTAGCTCACTTGCCTTTAATACATAACAGCAAATTGAGGGGCTATCCAGATTCACACAAGACATGACTGTGAGATCCAAAAGAGAGGACTTGATTCTGTTTGTGTCTCTAGGTTCATTGAATACTTGATTCTCTTTGTTTCTCTAGCTCCATTGAATGGCAGTACTTTTCTAATATCTTTAAGGTGACAAAGTGCTTATTTCAGCTTCAACTGGTTTAACTTCCAGTGCGATCCCCCTGCCTGGGAGATGAGACCTGTTGGGAGTGCTCTTAAAGGGTAATACTGAACAGTTCCTCTGTCTTAAAACCTAGGAGACCATTGACCTCTGGGTCTGAATATGTTGTGACTTCTTTTTATTTCATTTGTTATTTAAAAAAAATAACGTTTTGTTTTTTTTCCCAACAGGAGTGAAACCTCGATCTGGTTGGGCTATTGATCCTTTTGGACATTCACCAACAATGGCTTATCTTCTAAACCGTGCTGGATTTTCTCACATGCTTATCCAGAGAGTTCATTATTCAGTTAAGAAACATTTTGCTTTGCATAAAACACTGGAGTTTTTTTGGAGACAGAATTGGGGTAAGTAGGATTTGATGAAAGTTGAAGATCTCACTTGACCTAGTTGTTGTTTTATAAGGGTTATATACTCAAACCTTATATGGGTTTTATTCAGAATGTCAGTCTTGAAAATCAGGTTGTCTGAAGATACACATTCTTATTTTTCCTATGTATTTGTGCCAAAATTCTTTTAAGCGATGGTGAAAATACTTATCTATAGAACTTTGTAGATTCTTGTGCAGAAAAGGAAATAAAGAAATAGAAGGAATTAATCTTTTGCAAATAATGCTTTCACTTCTATTTTGAAAAGCACCTGTTTTATCACAAAATTGTACATGCATTAGCACTAATATCAAGTCATTTATCTTATATTCAGCCAATGTTTTTTCCTTCTTTCTTTCTTGTCTCTGCATCTAGTAAGAATTGCTTTTTAAAACCTTAATCCCATCTTAGAACAGCTCTTATATTACCTATATTGCTTACTTTCTTGCTGTGTTTTGTGTGCACTCAGGCGTTCCAAGGACATACTTTTGCAGCTCTTTCTAGGGAAGAAGAGACAAGATTTAGCTCTCTTGGAGGCTTTTATTTTTTCCACCCCTGTTTAAAATTCAGAACACCTTATTTTTAAATTTTTTGAAATTTATTAAGTCTTTATTAGGGGTCATGCATTCATTATGTGCCTTATATTAACTCTCTGATTAGAGCTTCAGAATAATTCTTTGAATTGGGATCTAATGTTATCCCTTCTGTACAGTGAAGAAATGTAGGCTTAGAGACATGAAGCCATTTGTCAAAAGTCATACAGGGAGTGGGTACAGAGCTCAGGCTTGAATCAGTTCCAAAGCCTACGTTCCTAACCCTGGCACATACTGCCTTCCCAGTATTGACTTCTCGTCAGATTTCATCTGAAAAAAAGGATTTAGTTGCTACAACAATGTTCAGAATTACTGTATTACATCATACTTGATTTCCTGTGTAATCTAGACATTCCTCTTAAGTGTTTCAGAAAAATCATTTGTAAATATTGACATAACTTTCTTATATGGACTGCTGTGTTTCAATAAGGGAAGAAGATAACTATACAGTATAATTATAATTATTTTATTTTTGAAAATGAAATCTGTAGGGAAAACAAGAACTTGTAGGTGGTTTGATCAAATGCAAAGGAGCATATTGATTTTTTTTAAAAAAAGGATTCTTAATTTGAAGGAGGCCTACTTAAACTATTGCATACATTCCAGTTTCCCATAAATATTAGTCAACAAGGAATTACTGAGCTCTTTTATATAGTTAATACTGAGCTTGGAAGAAATGCAGAAAATGTCCTTGCCTATAAGGAAATTATAGTCTCATTTGATAAAAAAAGCAAACAACACCAAATGCAGCAGAAAAACTAAAATGTGTAAAAGGACTACTAAATAGTTTGGCGTGAGAAGAAAGAGTGATGAGTATGTCTTTGATCATTGAAGAAAGGAAGAGGAAGTTCCATCAGTTCTGAGACTTACAACTGCCTTGGTGCAGGTAGTAAGCATTTTAGTGGCCAGCATCCATGGTGTCACATTCATGCTGTGATTCAGTGAAACAACTGGCAGCAGAGAACAATAACATTATAACAGCTTTAAAATTTGGAAAATAATTAGCCGTTATTTAAGCTAAATGTAGTGAGAGGTAAAACTGAAATATTTTAGGACGTATCAAGTAGATTTGAATATGTTGCTTTAAAATTATGTTTTAGAATTAAGTTGAGCTTCTTTGTGTGTTCTGATCTTAATGAAGCAGTTTTCATTTTTTGAATGTAAATTTTTCTTTCTTTTGCCTTCTCTTTTTCTGTCTTTATTATAAAAATCATGCATATCCATTTTTGAAAATTGAAAGTCCATAAAGAAATAAAGGGGGAGAACTATTCACCATTTAGGATCATACAAAGATAACCACTTTTAACTCCTAATTAATTGCTTCAATCTCATTGGGTGGTTGGCTTCTGAATTCAAGGGCAGTTATATCAACACTTTGCTGGCATTTACATTTTAATTAAAAACAGTTCTGTATCAGGAATCAGTGTTTGTTTTCCATATCTTTTTTATTTGCTTGTTTTGGTTTTGAAAATTACTTTGCCTTTTCTTATGCTCCCTTGTTGGTGAAAAGTCCCATTGGCTCTTTATTGGTGAGCATCCGGTGCCTCCACAAACTACTGGTTGCGCTTCCCTCTTCTTACTGTGAAATGTAGATAGGAATTTGCCCACTGTTGTCCGAGCCCCGCCCCTTCTTTCTTTGTTCTGTTTCCCCCTTTACTTCCTTCCTCTCTTCTCACCCAGCCTCTGCAGCTAATGGTCACTCTCAGAGTATCCTGTTACCTGAGGTGGGAACAGTTGTGCTGGAGCACATGGTCATGGACATGGTCATAATGTTGGATAAGCTGATTATAAATTTTGCTTCTGCTCAGTTTGTGTCATCCAGGTCAGCAGATGCTGGTTCATAATGGGGCTTTTCTGTCTCTGCTAAGCTTAAATATAAGAGGTAGAGACTGAGGGGTATCTTCCTTTAGGCTAGGCTGGTGGTCATTCAATACTGCTGGGTACTAGCAGTTAAAGGGGTTTTTGATTTCGGGCAGAGCTTGCATTGTACAAGTATAAAGTACTGGCATTTTGAACAGTTTTGGGAAAACAAAATTTATAAATGCAGGTTTGTCTGTTGGCTCTTTATTTTAGATCTGGGATCTGTCACAGATATTTTTTGCCACATGATGCCCTTCTACAGCTATGACATCCCTCACACTTGTGGACCTGATCCTAAAATATGCTGCCAGTTTGATTTTAAACGGCTTCCTGGAGGCAGATTTGGTTGTCCCTGGGGAGTCCCCCCAGAAACAATATATCTTGGAAATGTCCAAAACAGGTATGAAAATAATACATTTCATATGACAACATCTTGAACAAGCAAGCATTATTTGCTTGTTGCTGAAGGGGTGAATAAATGGGCTTCAGTAGCCAGCATTATTCTCGTTCAAGGTATTCATGCAAACAAGATGTAAAGCAACTTAAAAATGCCAGAGCCTTGATCATGCCTGTTATGTGTTACGACTTAATGGAAAGTGAACAATAGTAGATCGATATACAATGGATAATGTATAATGAACTGTTATTACCGTCTCCTTTGCCCTCATTATAGAAGCCTTCTACTGTGTTTGATTGATTTCATATACTTTTGTTGATAATAAAACTTCTGGTCTCTATTGTATAAACTGATAAGAAAAGCAACCCAACTGCAAAAACATTTATTGAAATGGAACACATAAAGAGTGTAATTATTTGTTCCCTTAATAACACTTTAAATAGTAGTGAATGCTGCCCAGCCCTGATGAATATACATCTTTGCATCTTGGTGATGTGTTTGAATTACAGAAAACTTTAATTAGAAATATGTATACCTGGAGATATTTAAATCAAAATCAAAGGAATGAACATTTTAAAGAAAATTGTGCTGTTGATGGAATTATTAACCCAAGTTCCCTATAGTTCTTATCTTGTTGCTTTTAAAATTTAATTTCTCCACTTGAAAATTAGTGGCATATAATGAATGCATTAAAATAAAGCATGTGTTATATAAACCACTCAACTTTGCTAGAGAAATAATACAGCCTTTTAAATAAAATAAGATCTTTTCACTGTGCTCTGTCAAATGTATTTTTTTTTTTATTGTTTTTTAAATAATGTGTGTGAGGAGTAAGGTGAGTTTGGATCTCTTTGCCTAGAGCAAGTCCTTGTGGTCATAAAGAAATTATTCCAGTGTGGATCTCTGTGGCAGACACAAAAGTATTTTAGCATGACGGCCACCAAGCCATGGATCCTTTCCATCAAAATTTCACTTTCATACTTGTTTTGAAAAATTATCAAAAATTAGGGATTAACATTGTTCATTTTCTTGGTTCCTATAGCAAGGAGAATCATTGAGGAACACTGAGCAAACAGCCTGCTATGAGGGGTTAGTTAGGCTCATTAGAGAAAAGAGTCCAGTATATTATGCAGGAAGAGATGGTGCAGGGGCAGGGTTGGCTTGCCTGGCTACTTGAGAAAACTGATGTTTGTCACTGAATCAGGTATTTACACTAATCCTCTCAGTTCAGGTGGTCAGGGATAGGGAACTACCTGATGGGTATAGCCAAAAGTTTCTTCAGTTGGAGAGTCCCAGTGTATCCGTAGGTATTATGAGCCCCTTCTTTTGGAGGCGGGGGTTGCTGCTGAGAGTGTCTGCGAGGCATTTTGTGTAATCCTTTTGTTGTATCATCTAAACTTTCAAGAACACACCTTGTGCTCATTAGTTCCAGTGATTCTGAAAGTGGTTTCCAGGCACCTGGGGGCATACAGATAAATGAATCTATAATAGTTATATAGATTTTTAAAAAATTATTTTAAGTCTTAAAATCTTAACCTGCTGGTTATTTCACAACCAGATATCACCTTCTTTTTGACTTTGTGATGAATGAAGATCAAACGCAAACTTTCCAGCTTAGTGGCACTTGACTTTTTAATGCCGTAAAGAAAATAAAATTTAACTATATTATACAGGTGACGCATTTGATACGTTTAGTTTAGCAGGTTCCCCTACTTTGACTAAAAAGAAATACCACTCTTCATCAATTTCAGTTTTTGGTATCTTACATATGATGATTTACATGTTAGATGATTTTCTTAGTTCTAGTTAAGTTGACATTACTTACCTAGTAGAATAAGTGAAGAGCAAATTGCAGCTGTGCATCTTCAAATGTGATTTGGTCACTTCATTCGTCATTACTTTACCATATATTTAGTGAGTATCCACTGTCTGCCAGGTGGTATAGGTTGGTCCCTTGACACTTCTGAGCAGAAGCTTGAAAGTTAGGATAGTTGCTGAGTGGAAAAGGCACATCATTGATGTTCATGATTCCTTTCAGTTTATTATGTTTTACACATGTACAACTCAGGAAGTAAGCCTTGGGATGCATTTAAAAGATCACATATCCTTTTTTATGCTGGTTGCCTGAAGGATCTAGTTGAATCCCAATCATAGTATATCATATATTGGTGATTTATAAATGTATATTTTTACCTTATTTCATTTGGTCTTATCTTTCTGTGTGATTAATCTTGTATGTATTTTTTTAACTGTAAGTAATAATCTAAAATTGTTTTAGGTAAACTTGGAATGTTAGTAAGTTACTAGTAAAAATTAAGTACTCTAATGATAACCTCAGAAAACTATATATTATGTTATCTGTGAACATTATGGTTATATTTAATCAAGCTATTAAATTTTTGCTAATAACAATGCTTATAAAACAATTTTAGAGATTATTAATATAAAGAGATCATATAAGATTCTCAAGTTAGCTAAATGTTTTTTCATAATTTCTATAAAATGCCTCTTCCCATTATTGACGTTCTTTGAGTTAATTTAAAACTTTTTGTATTGTGGATTACAGTTTACTTCTGGATCATCCTTGAAGTGGAAATTGGAATACTGAGTAAAAAGCATATTTGTCATTTATCATTAATTCCTTAAGCTTTGGTATTATAAACATGGAGAACTACTCTAGTTCATCTGCTTGTTTAATTTCATTTTCATAAGCCCTTTCTATTAGTTTCTATTCTCAGACTTCCTCAATTGGTGCCCATTCAGCATTTTCCAAAGGGTTTTCTGCAGAATACTAGATTATGAAATATAAAGCATATCAGCACATTGTGTTTAGCTGACCTTTGAGTCATGGGTTAGGGCCTGTGAGGTAGAAAACAAAATCGCTCACTCAAGTCTTAAGCTTTATCAGTCAGTATTGAGAAGGGCAGCGTGAAAAATACTGAGATTAATGACGGCTGGGTTAAGTGAATTGATTTTCTGCCTTTAGAAATATATGGTTCTATAAATGGTTTCATTCAAAATATACTTTTTATATCTTTAATCAGGCATTTTACTATAAATTAGAGAAAGGGGTACTAAGTCAAAGCAAACTTAAAAGTTCATGTAATTGAGAAATCTTTATTGTCCTTCTGGACTATCTGGGATCCAATCTCTGGCTAGCCTTTATGAAGACATCGATGCCCCAATAATTATATCCCAAAGTTGGTATGTGATTATTTCTCTAAAGATAATCCTTTGGGAAAGTATAGGTTTCCCATCTGATTAAGAACTTTTGGATATTTTAAAGGGATGTGAAAATTAGTATGGTAGTTAAAAAATCTGCCTCATAAATCACACTAACCTACGATATAGGTAACATAGACACTTTATTTTAATATAATACACTTTTAATAAGTTGTCCTTTTCTTAATATTATTCTTTCTTTTTCTTTTTTCTTTTTTGGTAGAGCTGAGATGCTTCTAGATCAGTACCGAAAGAAGTCAAAACTTTTCCGCACTACAGTTGTTCTGGCTCCCCTCGGAGATGATTTCCGCTATTGTGAACGCACTGAATGGGATCATCAGTTCAAGAATTATCAGATGCTTTTTGATTATATGAATTCTCAACCTCGATATAATGTTAAGGTAAAGAGAAAATACTTAATTATGATACTGTATTCGAAGTTGAGTCTTCAATATTAAATGAAACTGAAACACAGTAGCCTTAGTTTCTTTGTCCCACATCCCAATATTTCTTAGAATATGTAGTTCTTGTGTAAAAGTGTAACTCCTGAAGAGGAAAATTACCTGCTACTCCACTTCCATTTCCAAAGTTTTCCATTTTCTACCACTCCATAAAGATTAGCTCAAGCCATATTACTCTTATGTGGTTGAAAACACATACCTAGTAAGTTATGTTACTCATTTTTCAATGATGTTCCAGCATTGACAGTTTATTGTTTCTCTCTGACAATTGCAGTTTTGTGATTTAGTGGAGTGACTGGCCAATGAAGATGAACATGCTATGAATTTTGCAAACAAGTATCTTGTGTCCAAAGAATACACTAGCATTTTTCTTAGATGAGAAGACTTCTAAAATTAGTCATTTACCTGTAGTTCTTGCTTCTTTTTTCTTGTGGAAAATTTAAAATGTACCCTAAATTTTTTTTTTTTTTTGCTCTCTGCAACACATACTTTTGTCAAATACTGTTTCTGCATCTACTTAGGTGATTATATGGTTTTTATTCTTTAATCCATTAATGTCGTAAATTACCTTTAGAGATTTCGTAATATTAAGCCAGCTTTGTATTCCTGGGATATACTCCACTTGGTCGGCCCTGGCTGGTTTGGCTCAGTGGATTGAGTGTCGGCCTGTGAGCTAAGTGTCACTGGTTCGATCTTCCAGTCAGGGCACATCAGAGAAGGAAAACTCTGACTCCAAAAAACCTCCGCTGCCTTGCGGCATACCTCTTCAGGGGAAAGGCTAAGGGAGTAAACCCCGACAGAAAATCTGGAGCCGGAGTCCCTAAGGCGGTTTGACGTTGTAGTCAACACCGGCAACTCCTGCGGCGCACCTGAAGCCAAGCTGTATTGACTCCGTCTTTCCCTTGGACCCTTCAGCTGCGAAGAGAGGGGGGGTCTGCTGCATGGGCAACAGCAGATCCTCCATATCACCCTGCCCCAGGCTCTGTAGCTTCAGCTTCACTGGAGAGGACACTCCAGCGTCATCGCAAGATGTCGATTCAACACGGGAGGAGACAGATACCGTGTCACTCCCGAGTCGGACTGCACAGCCATTCTCGGCGGTGCAGATAGACTCTTAAGAAGCTACACCATTGTCTCTCGAGACGGACGGCTGCCAACGACGACCCTAAATTTTGAGAATAATGCAAATACATCCCCCTACCAGCCTGCAATCCATGGTTTAGCTACAACTCAAAGTCACTTTCATTTCAGCTGTGCCCCACTGACATCTCATGGCTCTCCCTGGGATTATTTTGGAGCAAATTTCAGATGTCACATAGTATGTGTCTGTAATCATTTAAGTATGTATCTCTAAATGATAAAAGCTCTGTTTAAAAATATAATACCATTATCCCATCTAAAAAATTAGCCACAGTTTAATAATAGATTCAAATTTTCCTTATCTCATGAAAGCATTTTTTAACAGATGCTTTGTGTGAGTCAAGATTGAAATAAGAGTCATATAATAGGCCCTTTATGAGAAAATTAATTATCCAACATGTTTATTATAGTCACATATTAACCTTTCAGGCAGTAGAAAATCTGTGAAAATATTGTAGAAGGGAAGTGACATTACTTTGTAGGAAATTAGAAAGCTGATAATGGACCACATTTTATGTAGTGAGAATTCAAGTGTATTAACTAAGCTTAAATAATATCAACTAGATAAACAAATAAAATATCAAGTTTATACAACTGAATTTCTACCAGATTATGAATGAACTCTGAGCATCAAAATTATGTTTAAATCATCTCTGTAATATTCTCAAAGATGAACATTTGATAAGAGGAGCACATAAGTATGTGAGTATCTTTTTCTTTTTTCCTCACTGAGGACATGCTTATTGATTTTAGAGAGAGGGAAAGGAAGTGAGAGAGAAGGGGAGAGAAACAGCAATGTGTGAGAGAAACATCAATCGGTTGCCTCTTGTATGCGCCACTACAGAGACCAAACCCACAACCTACATATGTACCCTGATCGGGAATGGAGCCTGCAATCCTTTGGTTATGGGGTGACATTCCAACCAACTGAGCCACACCTCCCAGGGCTGTATGTGGGTATCTTATCTCTAACTACATCTTCCTGGGGAATAGCTTTGAGATCCATAAAATGATCTACTAACTGACTCTGAAGAATTAAATTCCTATTTTAGTGTTTCACCTATTTTCTTCTTTGTACACTAGAACAATTTAAGTAATTTTTAAAATTGAAATATCAGACTTCCAGCCAAGATGGAGGCTTAGATGGACACTCTCAGTCTCCCTCTACAACTAGAGAGGAATACAACTACTTCAAAACAAAGGATAACTAGAAATTCCAGAAAATAAAACTACACGGAAGCCCAACGTACAAAGTTATAAACCAGCGGCACTCTTTGGGCAGGTAAGAAGAGCAAAAGGGGGGCGGAGCTGTTTGCGGTCGCACCAGGGACAGCGGCAGGGAGAACAATCCCAGCGGCAGGGAGAACAATCCCGGCGGCAGTCGAACTCCGGCAGCTTGCGACCCCAACGCTGGGAAAAGCAGCCACCATATCACCTCGAACAGTGAGGCCCAGAGGGCGGAAGGACAGATCCGGTCTCCTAGCAGAATAACTGCAGGAATCCATCTTGGACCCCCACCCCCACACAAAGTGCCACAGCGCGGTGAGAAAGGTTGCTGGACCGCCGCCGGTCGCTGGGTTGTGAGGACAAAGGGCCACAGTGCAGCGAAAAAGGTTGCGGATCGCCGCCGGTCGCTGGGTTTTGACGGGTACACAGGCACTGCCCCCTATAGCCGGCCCAAGAAAACAAAACACATCTGTCAAAATGAGGCAGACAACTATAGAAATCCCGGTGGCGCAGCTCACCAGGCACCAGATGAATAATCTGACAGATGAACAAATAAGAAACCTGTCAGAGGCTCAGTTCAGGGCCATCATTATCAGGTGGCTTACAGAATTAACAAAAGATCTGGGAAAAGATGAGAAAGAATTGAAAAACACTCATACTGAAAGGAACAAAACCACATATGAGACAGATGGTGAGGAAATAAAATCCAGAGTTGAAATCAACAAACCAGAACATAGAGAAGGAGCAAACAGTCAACCAGTGCAGAGAGAGGAAACAGGAAGCAAGGAAAATGATGAGAAATCAGAACCCTCTGGGACAGCTATAAGAGACCCAATATAAGAATCATTGGTTTACCAGAGGGTGAAGAAGATGAACTAGAAATTGAAAAATTAAGTGAAAATATAATAAAGCAGAACTTCCCAAACTTGGGGAAGGAAATAGACGTACAGGTCCAGGAAGCACAGAGAGTTCCAAAAAAACTGGACTGAGGGAGAACCACTCCAAGACACATTATAATCAAAATGTCAAAAGTTAAAGATAAAGAGAGAATCTTAAAAGCAGCAAGAGAGAAGAAAAGAATCATGTACAAAGGGGTTCCAATTAGACTATCAGCTGACTTCTCAAGGGAGACCCTGCAGGCAAGAAGGGACTGGCAAGAAATATTCGAAGTAATAAAAATCCAAAACCTACAACCACGAATACTCTATCCAGCGAAACTGTCATTCAGAATAGAAGGGCAGAGAAAGTGTTTCCAGGACAAAATAAAACTGAAAGAGTTCATCAGATCCAAACCACTGTTATATGAGATGTTAAAGGGACTGGTTTAGAAAAAGGAGGATCAAAACTATGAACACTAAAATGAAAACTGCATCACAAGAAACAACAACAGAAGCTAGGGAATTGAAACAAAGGCAAATTAAACAGGCAACGAGAGTGGAAAAAGAACTATAGGTATGGGGAGCATATTAGGGGGAGGTTAGCAGGGTGGGGGAAGGAGAAGAGGGAGGGAGATGGTATAGGAATTAAGAAACGTAGTAGGAGGGAATGGAATAGACAGAGGTTGAGAAGAACTGTATGCACAAACAATGGACATGGACTAAAAGCGGGGGACAACTGGAGGGAGGGGGGCCACCAGGTGGAGGGGAGCAGAGGGAAGGGAAATTGGGACAAATGTAACACTATAATCAATAAAATACATTTAAAAAATTGAAATATCACATACATAGAAGTGTACAAACCATAAGTATGCAAAGACTTTTTTCAAGTTTAAAAACTCCCATGTAGTAACTATCATCCAGATCAAGAGGTAGAACATTTATATCCTGAAAGAGTCTCTCAAAAATTCTCCAAATCATTACCAGCTCCTGCAAAAGTAACCATATTTTTATCTCTGTCTCCATGATTAGTGTTGCCTCTTTTTAAATTTTATAAAAAGGGAATCTTAAACATGTGTTATTTTGTGCCTGACTTTTTGCTCCACGTTATGTTTGTAAGATTCATTCATGTTGTTGCATGTAGTGGTAGTTCATTCATTTTTAATGCTGTATATCTCCTTCCATTTGATAAATATACTATAATATATGCATTCTAATGTTACTGGACATTTAGGTTGTTTCTAGTTTTCGTCTATGACAAATATGTGCTAGTTATATTTTGTATTTCCCTGGTAGTTAATGAGGTTGAGCCTCTGTCATATTTTATTGCCACTTGGGTACCTTCTTGTATAAAGTGCCTATTTAATTTAAGTCTTTTGATGATTTTTTTTTCTTATATTGGGTTATCTATTTCTAACCATTTATAGTTGCTTTATATATTTTGGATTGAATCTTTTTTCTGATAAAAGTTATGCAAATAATTATCTTCCCCTATGTAGTCTCCATTTAATTAATGCTGTCTTTTGATGAGCACAGATTCTTAATTAAATCTAATAAACCAGTATTTTCCTTTATGGTTAATGATTATGTTCTGTTTAAGAAATTTTTGTTTACCCCATGGTCATGAGTTTACATTTCTTATGAAAATGTCCTCTAGAACCTTTATTGTTTTACCTTCAACATTTAGGTTTGTGGTCCATTTGGAATTGATTGCTGTGAAGAATGTGAGGGTAGGGATCAGGATACCCATTTGCTCATTTGGATATTCAGCATTATTTATTGAAAACACACACACAAAAAAGCTGTAGTTTGCCTACTGCTCTGCAACGTCATCTTTGTCATTAATGATGAGTTAGACTACATTCATATGAATCTGTGCCTAAACTCTCTTATTTGATTTTGTTTGTTTGATCTCTAATACTGTCTAATTACTACAGTTTTATAATAGATCTTATTATCTGGTAGGGTAAATCTTGGTGGGATATTTAAACTATCTTTAATCTAAAAATGTAATGTTTATTATTATTTCTTTAATGAAAGGAAAAACAGGAATAACTCAATAGCTAAAATATTGACATTGTCCCCTCCATGACAGCCAGTTTGCCATCGATCATATCTTACTTAACAATTTATGTATTTTTCCTATATGATGTCCTGATATAGAAGTTGAGATTAAGGTTTGCTTAAGATTTAATTGCTGCTTTTTAATGTAAAAACCACATAAATATTTTTCTTTGGTATTGTATTTTTAGGTGCCTGTCCCAGATATTTACTGTATTTGAGCTACCAAGAGATTGTATAGAAAAACTTATTTTAAATATTTTCTGTTGAAACAACTCTAGCAGAGATAGAGGATTATATTTCAGCTCTTTAAGACTGAATTAAATTTGTGAAAAAGCCTAGTAGGCCACTCACATAAACTTAGCTCTGGGAAATTACAAAGTAGGAAGTATTTTCATCCTACCAATAAAAATTAATTGAAATATTTTTTAAAAGGTATAGCAGTCAGTTGTACTATAAACTGTACCGTGCCATGGTTTCCTAAAATTTGAAACTAAAAGGGATTTTTGTTACTTAATAGAAATCTCTTATTATCTAGATGAGCCAAGTACAATTTAGAAATATTTAGATCATTGCCTGTTTGGCCACTATTTACTTTTCTGAGATCATCTATACATTCTGCTTTCTAGTAATGCGATTGAGGAAGAAAGAATACTTAAAATATTAGCTGAAATATGGAGTACTTATTATTTGCTCTTGACCCTTTAAAGTCCTTTATGTTATTTGACTTATTTAATTATCCAAACACTTTCTGGTATGTACTCTAATTATCCCCACTATAGATGAGGAAACTAAGGCACAAATAGATTAGTTAGCCCAAGACACACTGTATTTGGTGAAGCCACAATAAAAGTGGATAATATAGTTGAGAATTGCTTTTCTTTAATGTAAACATAGGATTTAGGAATAACGATCTGTTTTGCTGCTACAAAATTTATCACATCACTAAGATTATAATAGTTTATACTTGTCTTACTAATGCTGTTGTGTTTCGAGTTGAAAATTTTCATTTGCAATGGAGAAATAATAGCTTAAACTTCTGCCATTATTTACCAGTCATGTTTCTAAGCATTTTACTTAGAACTCCATTAGCTGTAACACAGAGACAGACAATATGTAGTGTGCTCAAAGCCACATGGTATTTGTAAGAGATAGAATTCAGGCCCATGCCATGTGGATCCAGGTTCTTTGCTGCTCTTAACCACTCGCCTAGTGTGTGCTACTTGCTGTTTAGAATGACTTTTAATTATTTTTCTGCCACCCCGAGTCAAAATGGCTTTTAATATCTGTGTGTGCATATGTATAAAGTAGGAAACAACAAAATTAGCATCTTTCTGTTAAAAGGAACACATTCCCTGTTAAATTCTCTGTTTATTTCTAAAAACACTGTTTTAATATTTGTGTACAAGGTCTGGTATAATGTTTCTCTTTTCTTTTGATTTATAGAATAGTTCTTGTAAAAATGAATTTACGTACTGGGAATTCAGATCATTAGTCAGGAAGACCTATTTGTTTGAGCAGTCAGCTTGTTATACTTTGTGTTTTACTTCTATTCACTGTCACCTGCTGATAGAAAAAGTCCATTTTTTAAAAAAAAGACCTGCTGTTCTCGAGGTTTCTCCCTTCTCCCTTATAGAAACTCAAATGGAGGGGAATAGGGGAAGGGGAGACAAAGGAAGGTATGTGCATATGACCTACGAAGGTGCTTAATGACTAATAAAACTTATTATCCCAGATCTCTGGAATATTTTGCTCCAAATATTTGTGGTGTTTTCCCCATCTTTCTTTCATCTCTGATTTATTGCATGGGCTGATCATTGGACATTTTGAAATTCTACAGATATGTGACGAGTTTTCAGATCCACAAATTTGTAGATCTAGATAACTCTTCCTTTAACTGGTTAGGCGTGCAGGTTTTCTCTTAGTTTAATTTGGAATTTGATTCAAGTAAAAGAGAGTCACTGAGTATTTCCCCTTGCTTTTGAGTTTTGTTAAATCTGAAGTACATATTCATCTTTACTTGGAAGCTTATCTAAAATATTTATTAGTAACTGGTCATTTTAGTGCAAAAGTAATTTTAAGGTAACTATGAATAATTGAAATGTAACTTTTATTTCTTTTTTTTCTTTTTTTTTTTACTAGATACAGTTTGGGACTTTATCAGATTATTTTGATGCTCTGGATAAAGAAGCAGCAGCTAGTGGAAAAAATAGCCAGTCAATGTTCCCTGTTGTAAGTGGAGATTTTTTCACTTATGCTGACCGAGATGATCATTACTGGAGTGGCTACTTTACATCTAGACCTTTTTACAAACGAGTGGATAGAATATTGGAATCTCATTTAAGGTACATTTACCTTCAGATAGCTACATTTAGTTACTCATTTCTTTTATGTTATCATAGCCTTTTTGTAGAATTTTGTGTGATGTATAACATTTATGGAGTGCCAAGATGTGTTTAATTGTGAAATTTTAATGAAATCAAAAATATGTCTCCAAAGCATAAACAAATTATTACATTGGTATTTCTGGAAGGAAAAGCAGTTTATGTAATTATTTTTCTGAAAGTTGTATTCTGTGTTTTATATTTTTCTAATTCAATACCTGTATTATTGACATACCATAATACTCAGTGACATTGTCATATGTGTCTGCAGGTCAGTAATCTGGCTAAATTATGGGAAACAGGGTTGTGGGTCAAAAGGAGGAAATAATGCCTGTCAGAGCAAAAATGTGGGCCTCAAAATACATATGCTAAAGTGAATGTATTTTGCAGATGGGAGAACTTTAGACACTTCATATCAGCTCTTATTTATTTATTTGAAACACATATCTATAGGTGTGATTTTCTGCTTAGAAGAACAAAACATCTAAGAGATGAGAACTGATGGAGTCAGAGTGGAAAAAAAAATAAACTGACATGAAGAAGAGAGAAAAGTCAATAGAAAACATACAAACACTCTATACTAGCATTATCCGGCGGAACTTTCAATCCCTGTCCAATAGAACATGCTCAGTGATAGAAAAACTATTTCTGCGCTGGTTAGCGTGGCAGCTGCTAGCCACGTGTAACTATTGAGCACTTGAAGTGTGACCAGTGCAACTGAAAAACTTCGATGAATTTCATTTAATATTAATTCAAATGTAAATAGTCACATGTAGCTAATGGCTGTCACAGTCCAGCATACAGTTTTTAAGTAACTGAGTCTCCTTTTTGATAAAGATAAATTACTGCAGGTATTCGTATGTATGCATAGCCCAACACAACTATTAATTTTCATGATGAATTCATTTTCAGTTCAGTTCAAATCATGAATTCATGATGATTAATTTTCATGACGAATATCAGTATTAAAAGCAAAAAGTTATCTCAACCTACCTCTTCTATGTACTAGTGGAAACAGAACATTTTGGAGAGCCTTTTTATTAAAAAAGTGAATTTCTTAAAGAGGTTGTACTTTGGTATAATAGTGTGTTCTTATTATTTTACTCTTGTGCTACTATTATTACAGAAGCTTAACATTTTATGCCTGTTTTTTGGAGAGTCACAAATGTGCCAAATGAATACATTTTTATTGTATTTGTAATAAAATAATACTTATTATACAGGTTTATGCATTTTACCAAATAATAGAATGTTAATTATCTGTTATGTTATTCTGAAGTATCTGTGCTAAAAACAGAGCTGGTACTAAAAAACATAGAGATTCCTTTGGACCACTGAATGATTTTTAAGTGTCAAGTGTTTTTTTTAGTGGCAAAGAGTTATTAATGTTGGTTCAATTTTAATTTATTGGACATGTTTAAGGTGAAGTATGATAGATACTTATAATTTGAAAACTCTATGCTTTAACATAGCCAACAAAAAACATGCTTGGCTGGTGTGGCTCAGGTGGTTGGAGCATCATCCCGTAACTGAAAGTTTGTGGGTTCAATCCCTGATTTGGACGCATCTGGGCATGTACAGGAGGCAGCCAATTGTTGCTTCTCTGTCCATCGATGTTTCTCTCTCTCACTTCCATTCTTTCTAATATCAGTGAAAAAAAATCCTTGGTCAGGATTAAAAAAAACAACAACAACAAAATATATAATTGTGGATTTCATAATATAGTTAATGTATTTGAGAATAAGTTTATTGTCTGATAATAGTGATATTTCATCACAATGCTCATTTGTAAAAAACTTGGATAAAATAAAAAAGTGTAAAGAAGAAATATTCTTAAAGTCCACTTCCTTACATTTTCAAAACCAGGAGTATTTGCTGAGTATATGTATGAACATATATATACAATTTCGTTATTAATTTAAATTTAGTGATTTTTTAAAAAGATTTTATTTGTTTGTTTTCAGAGAGGGGTAAGAGAGGGAGAGAAATATGAATGTGTGGCTGCCTTGTGTATGCCCCGCAGCTGGGGACCTGGCCCATAGAACCCAGGCATGTGCCCTAACCGGGAATCAAACTGGCAACCCTTTGGTTCGCAGGCCGGTACTCAATCCACTGAGCCACACCAACCAGGTTTAAATTTAGTAATTCTTATACTGTGAATTTCAGAAGGGTTGAAAGTGGAGATTATTTAGTAATTTTTTATTATTTCGACAATTTAAAGGAATTTAGTGTTTTAAACAGCACTGCAAATCTCTCCTTTTTCCTGATATCCTAATAAATTTCCAAGCTACCTTGATTTTTCTCTTAATCATCTTTAACATGTTTTGCGTAAAGAACCTTCTTATATTTTTTACTCCATCAAGCCATGGCTCTTTTTAAAGGACTTTTTATAATCCTATCTGGAATCATATCCTCTGATGGAAAAAAAATGAAAATTATAAACCCCATATTTTTGCTCAAAAGCTATTTTGAAGCTATTGTGTTTTATTCTTTAAAGTAAATGAGAAAAGACAGTGTTATGTTTTATCATCTTTCAGTTTGTATGGTTCAGTTCTTTATAGTTGTATGTTATTATTCA
Source organism: Furipterus horrens (assembly GCF_987537825.1). Taxonomy (NCBI): domain Eukaryota; kingdom Metazoa; phylum Chordata; class Mammalia; order Chiroptera; family Furipteridae; genus Furipterus; species Furipterus horrens. Next base: position 75,674,685 of record NW_028327175.1, read on the forward strand.
GCATTTAGACTAGCTCCTGTCACTAAGCTATCAAGCTATCATTTTTAAGCTTCTTCTTTACTGTTAGTCTCCCACTCATGTGACCGTGCATTTGCCACCCACCCCTCCTCTTAGGAGAGGTAATGGATTTCTGGTGATGAAGTTCATGGCACATGTCTTCACTGCTCTTGGAGAGAAAAAAAAAGGAAAGAAACATTTATCTACTTCTTACTGCTATGTTGAGATATTTTTTCCCTATGTTATACATAAATAAGCCTGTCTTGCTGCCAGTGGGTACTGGCTTCTTTCCAGAACCATCTAGAATGAAAGCCCTTTGTATAAATATAAAAATGATGTTCTCTGCAGATGAAAAATTTAAACTTATTAGCTAGATACCTTGGGGATTTTATAGAAATGTTTATTATCAATATCTTATAAATTGTACAAAAACTATGGATTTTTAAAAACCACATTTGAAAATGTGTCAATGCCACATAGTTTAGATAACAAACTAAAATGATTGGTTTCAAATAAAAATTAATGACTATTTTATACAATCAGGTCTGCTGAAATTCTGTACTATTTCGCCCTGAGACAAGCTCAGAAATACAAGATAAGTGCATTTCTTTCATCATCCTGTTACTCGATGCTTACAGAAGCCAGAAGGAATTTGGGGCTGTTTCAACATCATGATGCTATCACAGGAACCGCAAAAGACTGGGTGGTTGTGGATTATGGTACCAGGTAATATAATTACTGAAAAATAATCTTAAAACCAAATCTTTTAAAATTTGGGGTCATAAGCTTGTATCTTTTGATGAAGTTGTTAATGTATATCAGACCACATTAATAATAATATTCTTTATAAATATTTCTATAGAAAAACAGCACCAGTTTTCAAAGCATTTTTCAAGAAATTTGTTGACAAAGTACTAGCTGTCTCAACCTTTTGTTGCACTGAATTTCTACAAATGGAATAGTAAAACATTATTATAAAACTGATCCTTCTTCTCCCAAGTATGGTATGCTACTTGGGTTACCTTCTTGACTAAGGATATGCTATCAAAATAATAGTTATAACCCAGGAAGATAAAGAGCTACACTTCATTGTATAGAAATTTAATTTCATTCTATTTTATTTCCAGTTGTTCTCAGATACCTGATTTATTTAAAGGCACATTGAATGAAAAAGAATGAGCCTAGATGTATAGCCAACAAGTATAAGAACCTAGGAACATTGTCATAAATGGATGATAGAAGGAGTTGGAATGAGAAGGGATGGACTGGGTACAGATGTCAAAGCCATCTTCAACGTTTTGCAGGTCCATTAGATGAGAGGAAGTAGAAGCCCAGTTATTTTAATATTGCAGAATTAGAAACAATAAGTACAGACTTTGGCTCAGAAAACAGAATTTTTGTAAACAGTGCTTCCCAAGAATGGAAAGGTTTATCTTTTGTAAGATTTCCATCATTGTCCTCAAGTTTGGGTTACTGTTCATTAGGATCAGTGATGATTGTTTCACTATAGTTTTATTATTTCTCCCAGACTTTTTATTTTTGCTATCAATAGATGAATGCTTTCATAATATTTTAAAATCATTGAAAATATGTGCTAGTTTTCTTATATAATACTACAGATTTAAAGTGAACCTCATATAAAAATTGATGCACAACTTATATTACTAATTGTAATAAGTGCCAATTAAATTTTGTTAGGATATTTTGACTGCCTTTCAAGAAATTTGGGGAAAAATATTCTTGAGGCTTCATTAGTTAACCGGAGTCCTTAAAAAATATATGAAGGATAGTATCTTGAATACCTTTCAGTTTTCTTGTGGCATATGTATCTGGCATCCATCTATGGAAGTTTAAGCCGAACTTAAAGTGGAAAACACTCACTGGATGATAATGATATTGGTATTTTTCCCACAGAAAGCAATTTTTGGGGGTGGGGAGCTTCAAAGATTTTTGAAAGTAAAGGCAGATTTTCCATTTCTTTTTTATTTGTTTCTGTCTTCTTGGCATATTGAGAGTTTAAAAGTGAGGCTGCTTAGAATCAGGCCAGAGTTTCTCAGATGAAAAAGAGAAGTCATTCTTCTGCACTGCCTACTGTCTCTGTCTGTGGCTGCCATGTTGAAAGAGATTTGGGTATAGGTCATTGAGTTTTTGCTACAGAACGTTTTCGGTCTCATCATCTTTCCAGAAGGCCTGTCATTATATCTTCCATGTGTGTGGTATTTTACTTTTTTTCTTTCTTTCCTTTTTTTTTCTTCTTAATCTTTATTGTATTTTTCTCCATTACCATTTAGTCCCCTTATAGCCCCCTCCCCTTAGCAATCACCACACTGTTGTCGATATACATGAGTCCTTTTTCCTTTTGTTCTATCCTTCCACACTCTAACCACCCCTCCCCACTAACGGTCTTCTGCTCTCCATCTCTGAATCTGTCCCTGTTTTGCTTGTTAGTTGAGTTTGTTCATTAGACTCCACATATGAGTGAAATCACAAGGTATTCTTTCTCTGACTGGCATATTTCACTTAGCATAATGTTATCGTGGCCCATCCATGCTGTTGCAAAGGGTAAAATTTTCTTCTTTATTACAGCCGAGTAGAAATACATTGTGTAACTGTCCCATAGTTGTTTTATTCACTCATCTATTCATGGACTTGGGCCGCTTCCATATCTTGGCTATTGTAAATAATGCTGCGATAAAGATAAGGGTGCTTATGTTCTTTTGAATTAGTGTTTTGGGTTCCTTCAGATATATTCCCAGAGGTGGGATCACTGGGTTGAAAGGCACATCCACTTTCAAATTTTTGAGGTATCTTCATATTGATATCCACAGTGACTGCACCAGTCTGCATTCCTACAAACAGAGCAAAAGTATTGCCCTTTCCTCCACATCCTCACCAGCACTTGTTTGTTGATTTATTGATGATAGCCATTCTGACAAGTGTGAGATGGTATCTCATTGTGGTTTTAATTTACATTTCTCTGATGATTCAAAGACATTGAGCAACTTTTCATGTTTCAATTGGCCATCTGTATGTCCTATTTGGAGAAGTGTATATTCAAGTCCTTTGCCCATTTTCTTTTTCTTTGCTCATTTTTTAATTGGGTTATTTGTATTTTTGATGTTGAGTTTTGTAAGTACTTCATACATTTTGGATATTAACCCTTACCAGATGTATCAGTGACTATGTTCTCCCATTCTGTGGGTTATCTCTTTGTTGATGTTTTCCTTTGCTGTGGAATAACTTTTTAGTGTAATGTAGTCCCATTTGCTTGTTTTTTTCTTCTGTTTCCCTTGCCTGGGGAGATACATTCGATTAAAAAAAAATTCTACGATCAATATGTGAGATTTTGATGCCTATGTTTTCTTCTAGGATATTTATGGTTTTTGGCCTAGTATTTAAGTCTTTTGTCCATTTTGAATTTATTCTTCTGTGTGCTGTAAGAAGGTGGTCTAGTTTCAATTTTCTGCACATATCTGTCCGATTTTCCCAACATCATTTGTTGAATAGGCTATCTTTAGTCCATTTTGTGCGTTTGCTTCCTCTTTTGAATATTGATTATAAAGGCGTGGGTTTATTTCTGGGCCCTCTATTCTGTTTCATTGATTTATGTGCCTGCTTTAATGCCAGCACCATGCTGTTTTGATTACTTTGGCCTTGTAGTATAGTTTGATATTAGGTAGCATGATTCCTCCAACTTGGCTCTTCTTTCTCAGGATCACTATTGCTATGAGGGGCTTTTTTGAAATATTTCTTCTAGTTCTGTGAAGTACATCATTGGATTCTTGATAGGAATTGCACTGAATCTATAGATTGCTTTGTGTAGTATGGACATTTTAATGATGTTAATTCTTCCTATCCATTAACACGGCATGTTCTTTCATTTATTTGTATCTTTATTTCTTTCTTCAGAGTGTTATAATTTTTTGTCTTTCAGGTCTTTTACATCTTTGGTTAGGTTTATTCCTAGGTATTTTATTTTTATTTAACCAATTGTGAATGGGATTGGTTTTTTTTTTTTTTTATTTCCCCTTCTGTTAGTTTGTTATTGGCATATAAAAATGCAACTGATTTCTAGATATTAATTTTGTATCCTGCTGCTTTGTTTAATTCACGTATTGGTTCTAGTAGTTTCTTGGTGGACTCTTTGGATTCTCTATGTATAGTATCATGTCATCTGCAAATAAAGACAGTATTCTTCCTTTCCAATTTGGATACCTTTTATCTCTTTTTCTTGTGTGGTTGTGATGGCTAGAACTTCCAGTACTGTGCTGAATAAGACAGGTGAAAACAAACATCCCTGTCTTGTTCCCAATCTTAATGGGAATGCTTGTAGTTTTTACCCATTGAGTCTGATGTTCACAGTGGGTTTGTCAGATATGGCCTTTGTTTAGGTATTTTCCCTCCGTTCCCACTTTGCTGAGAGTTTTTATTATAAACTGATGCTGGATTTTATCAAATACTTTTTCTGCATCTATTGATATGATCATATTTTTATCCATCATTTTGTTTATGTGGTGAATTACATTTATTGATTTGCGAATGTTGTACCAACCTTTCACTCCCGGAATATATCCCACTTGATCATGGTGTATGATCTTTTTGATGCATTGCTATATTCGGTTTGCTAATATTTTGTTGAGGATTGTGGCATCTGTTCATCAGGGATATTGGCCTGTAATTTTACTTCTTTGTAGTGTCTTTATCTGTTTTTTTTAATTAGTATAATACTTGCCTAATAAAATGAGTTTGGAAGCCTTCCCTCCTGTTGAATTTTATGAAATGGTTTGAGAAGGAGAGGTGTTAGTTCTTCTCAGAATGTTTGGTAAAATTAACCTGTGAAGACATCCGGTCCAGGTCATTTGTTTGTTGGGAGTTTTTTGATTACTGCTTCAATTTCCTTTGGTATAATCTGTCTATTCAGATTCTCTGAATCTTTCTGATTTATTTTTGGAAGATTGTATGTTTTGAGGAATTTATACATTGCCTCCAATTTGTCCAATTTGTTGACATATAGTTGTTCATAATATTTTCTTAAAATCCTTTGTATTTCTTTGATGTCAGTTGGTAATTCTCTTCTTTCACTTCTGATTTTATTTATTTGGATCCTTTCTCTTTTTTTCTTGTGGTCTATCCTATAAAACATCCCATGTGCACTTGAAAAGTATGTATATTCTGCTTTGGGATGAAATGCTCTGAAGATATCAATTAAATCCATTTGATCTAGTGTGTCATTTAAGGCTGCTATCTCATTTTATATTTCTTCCTGGAAGATCTGGTCATTGAAGTCAATGGGGTGTTAAAATCCCCAACTATGACTATATTTCTATGGATCTCTTTTTATGTCCTTCTAGATTTGCTTTACATTTTTAGGTGCTCCCATGTTGGGTGTATAAATGTTTACTGGGCTTATATCCTCTTGTTGGATTGTTCCCTTTACCATTATGTATTGTCCTTCATTGTCTCTACTATAGCCTTGATTTTAAAGTCTGTTTCGTCAGTTAAAAGAACTGCTACCCCAGCTTTTTTTCTTTTCCATTTACATGAGATATCTTTTTCCAACCCTTTACTTTTTAGTCTGTGTGAATCTTTTCATCTGAATTGGGTCTCTTGGAGGCAGCATATATATGCGCCCTGTTTTCTTATCTATTCAGCTACCTTATGTCTTTGGTTGGAGCATTTAAGCCATTTACATTTAAGGTGATTATTGATAAGGATGTGTGGAGTGCCATTTTATTGTTAGACTGTTTCCCCCTTTTTTTTCTTTCTATTTTTCTTCTTCTTATAACAAGCCCTTTAATATGTATTGCAGTATTGGTTTGGTGTTAACAGACTCCTTTAGCTTTTCTTGTCTGGGAAGCTTCTGATTTCCCCTTTGATTTTAAATGATAGCCTTGCTGGATAAAGTAGCCTTGGTTGGAGGTCCTTGCTTTTCATTACCTTGAATATTTCATACCACTCCCTTCTTTCCTGAAATGTTTCTGTTGAGTAATCAGATGCCCATCTAATTGGTGCTTCCTTGTAGATAACTACCTGTTTTTCCCTTGTGGCTTTTAGGATTCTCTCCTTGTCTTTAAGCCTTGTCATTTTAATTATGATTGTCTCGGTGGGTGTAAAACTCTTTGGATCCAACTTCTTGGGACTCTAAGTTTCCGAGACTCGTATGACTTTTTCCTTTACTAGATCAGGGAAGTTTTCATTCATTATTTCTTCATATAGGTTCTCGGTCCCTAACTCACCCTCATCTTCTGGTATTCCCATGATGTGAATGTTGTTACATTTCATGTTGTCCAAAATGTTTCTTAAGCTCTCCTCAGTTTTTAAAACGCTTTTTTCTTTTTGCTGCTCTGTCTGGGTGTTTTTTTATACCTTTTCTTCCATAACAGTGTTTCTATCCTCTGCTTCATCTAACCTATTGTTTATTTCTTCCAGTGTGTTATTTATTTCAGATATTGCATTTGTTATTTCTGACTTTTTTTTTTTTTTTAAATGATTTCTATGTCTTTTTTCATGCTGTGGAGTATCCTTATAGTCATTACTCTGAACTCTCTTTCTGATTAATTCCTTGCCTCCATTTCATCTAGTTCTGGAGAATTCTCTTGTTCTTTCATTTGCGGTGTGTTTATTTGTGTTCCCATTTTGACAGCTGCTTTGTATTTTTTGCCTTAGATGTTGAACTGATCTGTTGTTAATCTAATCAAGCTGTAATCAGCAGCCCAGTTTCAGCTCCACAGTGTGGGGCAGAGTGATTCCTGTGGGTGTAGCTATTGCTGCCCCTCAGGCTGATGTCACTTGGAGAGGAGTGTTCTACATGAGAAAGATGGCTTCTGCATCATGGGGAATGACTCAGCACAGGGATCCTGGTAGCTGCTTCCTCAGTTCTTTCCCCTGAGCCACCAGCCCCATGCTCTCCTCATTCATCTGTAGTTCACTCTGCCCTCCCTCTGCCGTAACCCAGGGTAAATGGCTGCAAATAAATTTTGTGCATTGACTCTTTAAGAGGCTCTCTACATCTCTAGCGATCCTTCCCTGGCAGACAGAAACCCTGCTGCTCTTCGCAAGGGAATGTTTGCTGGTTCTGGCTCTCATGCTGTAGGCTGGGGAGACCATCTTGGGGTTTAGACCCCACACTTCTCAGGGAGAACCCTTTGGCTGCCTGAAATATTCCTTCAGCACTTTAGTTGTCATCCATGGGAGCCCAGCCAGCCCTCTCGCATCTCCTCTGTATTCCCTACCAGTCTCACTATGGTGAAGTGGCTTCTTCTGTCTGTCCTTGGTGATAAGGCTTCTCTCCAGCTAGTGTTCAGTTGATTATTCAGGATGATATCTATACAATTTAGCTGTAATTCCAGATTGGTCCTGGGTTAGTGTAGCTTCCACTTATTCCTCTGCCGTCCTGGATCTTGGTATACTTTTAGCTTATAAAAACATCCCTGAATAAAATTGCATGTTAAAGAAAAAAATAACATAATTCTCAGATTGTACTTGACATTTGTAAATGTGCTTTGTGAGTACTTCACACTTCATTGGGAAGTCATAAACAATTATCAGGTCATTATCACAGATATTTTAAGTTTTACATTTTCAAAATAAGGTAATTATAAACAGAGGCAGCTAGCCCTTGATGTCCTCCTGTTTTTGGATTGTTGACTACTGTTTTATTCAGATGTTAGCAGATTTATCCCCATGACAAAGTCTATGAGGTAAGGGATGGCATTTGGCTGCTAGAAATAGAAACTCAGAACAGAATAAATCGTATCCTACTTAATTTTGTGCTGTATGAAAGAAGTCTGCAAGTCACCAGTTCAGGTATGACAACTTCTTTTAGCTTTCTCTTCTGCCATTTAAGGGTGACTTTTAAGAAGCACGTTCTCAACAGTAGATTGAATGTTTCTGTAATTTTAAACTGGAGAGATAGCTACATCATGGCGTATTTGGAGGTTAATCCTGTTCATGGCATAAAAAATGAATTAGACTGCCAAGTGTCGCTGGTTCAATTCCTAGTCAGGGCACATGACTAGGTTGCATGCCAGGTCCCCAGTTGGGGATGTGTAAGAGGCAACCACACATTGATGTTTCTCTCCCTCTCTTTCTCCTTTCCCCTCTCTCTAAAAACAGATAAATAAAATGAAATAACATAAAAATAAATAAATAATTTTTTTTTTTTTTAATTAAAAAAAATGAATTAGACTGGAAGAGTACTTGTAATAGCTGTTCAGCTTAAAAGTGGATAAAGGGACCGTTGAAGAGAAGAAATGGTAATGAGGTCAGTTACAGAAAGATTTAGAATTTGTCAAGTTGTGATAAGATAGGTGGAGAAAAAATGAGCAAAGGGTAAAGTGTGAGGGGCCCTAACATGTAACTCAAACTTAGTATGACAAGCAAGATAACATCTTGAAACAGCAGTAACGATATCAACTAGAAAACTGATTCCTCATTGGTTCCATGAACTGTTCCATAATAATTAGATAAGGATATGTTAGGAAATTGGAGGCTCTGAGAAGTCCCACATTGATATTAAATGTTGAAATATTTAAAATTTTGTTGTGTCCAATGTTTCCCAAACTTATTTACTATGTTTAGTATTCTTTAGTTTTAAATAAAACTTTATACATCCTGAGAAACTGTTTGAGGAATTCTGTGCTAGTCTTTGCTGCTCATTTCATTAGAAAACTGCACATTTCTATGCCTGGACCCCCATGAATAATGCTGCAGTGAACATAGGGGTGCATATATCTTTGCGAATGAATGTTTTCAAAATTTTCAGGTAGATACCCAGAAGAGGGGCTGCTGTATCATATGGTAACTCTATTCTTAATTTTATGAGCTATCTCCATACTTGTAGTGGCTGTATCAGTCTACATTCCCACCAGCAGTGAATGAGGGATCCTTTTTCTCAACAACGTCTCCAACACTTGTTATTACTTGACTTGCTGATAATAGTCATTCTGACAGGTGTGAGGTTTGATTTGCATGGTGGGTACAGTGTCATAGTATATGGCTGATGTATTATAAAATTGTACACCTGAAATCTATATGATTTTATTAGTCATCGTCACCCCAATAAATTTAAAGAGAAAAAAAAATTTTAAGTACAAAAAACACTGCATGTATGCCTTCAGGATATGAACATTGATTCTTGGCATTCACTCCTTTAATTTGGACACTTGAATACACTGTAATGCAGGTAATGTTTTAGCTGATCTAGAACATGACTTTTATTTTGCAGTTTCAGACAGCCTAATAAAGATAGCCATATAGATCATAAAAATAAACTTAGATTGAGGGACTTGCTTTCATAATTGAATTGCATTCTTTTAGTCTGGTGAGAATACTTATCATCTAGGTAACATTTGAATAGAATGAGAAATTTAGCTGCATGATGGCCTGAAGTCAAATCTAGAAGATTTTAATGCTATAATTACAGATTTACTATGTAAATGTATTTGATTAACAACTTTTACCATGATCACTTAACATCTTTGAAGGTAATCTTAATGCTCTGCAAAAGTAAGTTATTTCTAACTCTTTTACTTTATCTTTTTGCTGTTGTTGAATGCCAACAAAAATGTATTTCATGCACAGATCCAAATATTAGCTTCTTGTGTTTGGGAAGATAATATAATCACTCTATAAAAATAATAGATTGAATCTGATAGTTGATTGAAAACATTATTAGCCAAGTTTCTCTACAAATTTTTTCATTACTTAGGGATACCTGCTCAATAAAGCCTTAAAGCAATAAAAACTGAACTTGAAAAGAAACTTCAAGCAAGACTTTTTTCCCATATGTAGTGCTTCAGCAATAGCTAGTAGTATATCGAGATTATATTCAAGAATTGATTTTGAATAAGTTGATTTATAAACATCATTTGGTTCCTCAGACATAAAAATACAGTTAATACATAAAAATAGTTAATACATAAAATTTACAGTTTGAATACAGTTTACAAGTTCAGTGGCAGAGATAAGTTAAAGGGACAAAGACAATTTCATTTTCCAGATCTGTGAAAATTTTTCTTTTTTCTAGTTTTTTGAACAAGAACTTGAAACTAAATTTAACAAAATATCTATTTGAATTCTGCAGGAATTTGAGTTCTTTGAAATGTGCATAGTGATTGAATTGAATTTTTTTGTGAGTGAGAGTTAATCCCATGTCTTCTTTTGTTGTTTCAATGCCTGTTAGAGATTTTTCTAAGGTGAAATATCAAATCATTGCTTCAAAAAGCTGTTGCAGGAAACATGCTGGATAGCCTTACTATTCGATACAATATTAATAGAAAGTATAAGTAATTTGAATAAATTTATGTGTTTCAGGCATGTCCAGAAAGTTATTGTATTTTAAATGAATTCTTATCAGTGTTATCTTTTGATTTACACCTCCCTGCCTTTTTTTTTTTCCAAATACTTAGTTGGGGGCAAAAAAGAGAAAATTCATTATAGGTTCACTCTCGGTTTCACTTTGTGAATACAGGGTGAAGATAATGGTAGTTTTGAACATTATCAAAGAAAGTGAAAATATTATAATACCGATTTCTTTAATTCTCAGTCTAGTAAACTTTTTCATTCACAGACTCTTTCATTCATTAATGAATTTGAAGACGATAATTGGATATTCTGCACTACTTCTTCTTTTGAAAGACAAACACTCGTACGAATCTTACTCTTATGATACGCTCCTAGAAATGGTTAGTTGATATCTTTTATATTCATTATAAAAATGTGTGATTCTTTTGTTCTCAGATCCAAAAAGGGGGTAAGAGGCTTAGTGAAAAGACATTGAAAAATAATTATTTTTTGTACATTATTGAACTTTTGTAAATCCTAAGTCTGTCCTTGCCAAAATTCCATTTGAATAATCCTAAATTGTCTTCTGGTTTCAGGATAAGTCCATAAGTGCTATGGGCAGTGCTGAGACATGCGTAACAGTAGGGAAATGATTGAGGATTGAGGAGACTAGCTGTTAGCCTCAACCTCTGAACCTGGTTGCGTGGGCTTGAAAAAGTTGTAACATCTGAGAGCCCTCATTGATCTATCTGTAAAATGTGATGATAATATCTACCTTGTCTAGTGCTGTTAATAGAATCTGATGAGCTAATAGAACATACTCTAAAAGGAAGAAACTGCTCTTCTGCAGTAGAAGAACAGTTGAACAAATGTTTGATTGCCACCCTCTTCATACTTTCACTTGGGCACTCAGATACTTTTTAAAATTGTAATTCATGTGTCATTAGAATCTACTGTGAATGATAGACTTTGACATTTTATATGTAATTTAAATTTACACGTGTGAAATCAGCTGTTTTCATATACTGATGCTTATAATCAAATCGTGATTACACGTTTTCATATTAAAGTAAATCCAGTAAATAGACAAACATTTCTTAAGAATATGAAACAGGATACAAAAGGAAAGTAGTAAAACGTTTTTGCAAAATTTTTCCTGAAACTAGATTTATTTGGTTACTAATTGGAACCACCCATATGTACTCTAGTTCCTGTTGCATACACTAGTACTTGACATCTAAATATATACATACGAGGTCAGTCCGGAAAAAAATCCATCCATTGTTAATATAATGAGAATGGTTTGGGCAACATCAATGTAACCTGGCAGCCAAAGAGAGTGGACTGGAATGTGCGTGCATGAACAATGACAACTTCTCTGTACCAGTCAGTGGGGATGGTAGACGCCACTGAGTGAGCACGTGTACTCTGTGGCCCTCATATTCAAAATGACTGAGCAAATAGAGCAACAAACCTGCATCACATTTTGCATTAAAACTTGAACATTCCTCCATGGCAACTATTTGGATGATTCAGAAGCCTGCAGCTATGGGCACCTGGTGGTTGGCAGTTTCATCAAGATAATACTCCTGCTCATGCATCACGTCTCATGCAGAGTTTTTTGGTGAAATATCAAATCACCCAGGTGACTCAGCCCCCCTACAGCCCAGATTTGGTGCCCTGTGACTTCTTGCTTTTCCCAAAATTAAATCACCTTTGAAAGGGACGAGATTTCAAACCCTCAATGCGATTAAGGAAAATATGATGGGGCAGCTAATGGCGATTGGGAGAACTGTGTGAGGTTCCAAGGTGCCTACTTTGAAGAGGACTGAAGCGGCATTGTCCTGTGTACAATGTTTCTCATATCTTGTATCTTCTTCAATAAATGTCTCTTTTTCATACTACATGGCTTTAAAGTTTCTGGACAGACCTCGTATACATGCATACACACAGAATTATTTATTTTGAACTTTGATGGTCAGTATGTACCTGGAAGGGACTTTTGAATCCCATTTTGCCCTTTTCAAGATTTTTTTGAGTTATTAATACATTGATCATTTTTAACCTGTTTTAAAAGTAAAATAAAAACTTCTGTTCATTTCTATAGGATTTGAAACAAAAATCACAAAGTTCTCTGCCACAAAAAAAGATAATAAAGCTGGGTGCGGAGCCAAGGTAAATACATTTCTCATATACTTCTACTGCTTTCTCGGCTTTACTTTTTTGGTTTTCATGATTCTTTTCTCTAGTCAGCTTATATTTTGAGGTAGTATTTTATTTAATCAACTTAATTCATTTAAAAATTTTTTTTGAAGAAATGGCTTTTCTCTCATGACTGTCATGTTCAGTGCTAACATTTAACACATATTTGGTATGGGGTGGTAAGTATGTAGCTTTATGATAAAAATTACCTTGTATTTCTAATACTGCTTATATTATGTTTTCTTAATTCACCTTCTGTTTATTTTGATTAATCACCATTTTTTAAATTAAGAAAGAAACTATTATTAGGAGGTAAGTTTCTACATAAATTGTCATTGTGCTGGGCTGCCTCTGATTTATAAAGAAATGCTTTGTGTTTTTACTGGCAATTATATAACCAAGTCATCTGTCTTTAATGACCACATACCCATCCGTCAGTACCCAGCAAATCCAGACATGCAATATATTTTTGTAATAGAACATTTTACTATTTAAATTGAGAGATTTAATATCATCTCTTGCAAATTATCAGATAAATAATTGTAAAGAATAATTCATGATTTTAATGGGTATACTTTATTTAAATATAAATGAAATGAAAGTAATACAGAAAATTTACAGTTACTAGTAAGTTGAGATTTCAGCTAAGAATAGACTGAAGCCTTAGCTGACTTTCTTCAGTAAGTAGAGACATATATAGCTCACACCTTAGAATAAGAAAAGTATTCTTTAGTAATACTAAAGTATCATATAATACTAAAGAAATCCTACATTTTTTTCTTTTGGCCAGTAAAAGATGGGATTAACTTGAAAAGAAAGTTTAGGTCTTAAGTTTGAAGTTTTGATGAAGTCTTAAATGCTTTCAGATGCAAAGAATAATGATACTGTAAGAAAAATCAGCTATAAAATTAGAAATTTTTTTTTGTCTTAAAATAGGTAATGTTTTGATGCATTTGGGTTTATATGGCTCTTCCTTAATTATTGTGTCCCTAATAAACTTGCTTTAAATCTGTTTGGTTTTAGGCATAATCCTCTTATCTATTAACTTGTTTCCATTTCTTTATTTTGATGGAGAAAGATATTTGCTTTTTGCTGACTGTAAGAATGATTTAATGCTCGCCATAAGTAATTTACATTTCATCCTCACTCTGTTAGTCTTCCTGTAGGTGCATGTTAGGATGAATGAGATGAGATCGGGGATGAGACTATAATGGGTCAGAGAAAGAAATGTACCCTGTGGTTTCTCTTCTTCCTACTGTCCTTACCTTTGCCAGCAGAAACTTAGGATCTATGGGCATATTAGGAAGAAATATGGTTTTGAACTTCAATATTGAGGATAAACGTGAATAGAATTTTTGAGGCTATAGTAAAATGGTCACTTTTTGATATTTCCTTTTAAATAGTTATATCTAAATTGTGTTCTTTATCTGAATATTATTTCTTCACAGTTCTTTTCTAACAAATGTCAATGTTACTATTTCTATTGGTGAATTGGGAATACTTATGATTATCATCCTTTTTAAAATTTTTATCCATTTTGTACTTTTAGAGCCTCATGAATAGAACTATTTATATTTTTAGTTTTAAAATCTATGTTTTAATTGTTAGCCACTAATTATCTCAGTTACTGATCTCTCAGTAAAATAAGTAAAGAATGGGAAAATGATACTGGTCTTGTTTAGTAGGTACTGAAAGTTAAATAATTGTCTGTACTTCTCAGTCTTCAAAATGGGAAGTGTCAGAAGTGTGGCCATGAGGTTTTTTCATATTTCATCATATTTTATCATGCTCTAAGGTTTAGCATTATTTTCATTATAAGTATAATTCTTATTTAAGCACATAATTACTTTTTTTAAACACATAATTATTAATCTAAATAAAACATGCGTTCTCAGTGGGAAGATGTCCTTCCCAAAGAGGTTCTTGGGGTTTTGAAAAACACTTTTTTTAATATATAATACACAGGTCCAGTATATACTAGTACATAACAGACACCTTTTATGTGTAGTGTTAAAATCATATGGAGAATGATTAGGAAAAGTTTCTAAAAAGTCTCTTTAAGGAGGTGATAATGTATAAAGGTTGAGAAAATAACTCTAAATCCATACTGTTTAAATAATACATGTAAATGAATTGGAGCATGCTTTTGGCAAAATTAGTTATAGCCATAATCTAACGTAACTTAGTTTGTATTTAAAAAGTAGCCCATAATCTATAGTGATTGATGTAGGACACTAATTTAATTCACAATCTTACTTGAGCTATATAGTGTATGTATAGAAAGCAGATACAATTAGGAGTTAAAAGAATGGCACCCTGAACAAGTCATAAATTGTCTAGCCTTAAATGTATGAAAGATATTTGTTTATCTCTACATCATGATTGCTTGGGGAAACTGTTAAAAAACAAAACAAAAAAACCCCTCGATACAAAGACCTATTGGATTTGGGACTTGGAGGACACTGAAGTCTGTGACAGGTAAAGAGAGTCTCGTCTTCAGTGTTCCATCTGTTCAGGCAGAGCGGAAATGAATGTTGCCACTGTAGCACCTGCAGGGAAGCTTGAAATTTTATTTTTTTTCAAGTAGAAACTCATTTAGTTTGAGAAAAATGTATTCAGACCACTATTATGAATTTACCTTTAAGTGCTTTTAATATTTAATAAGGTAATTATTGGTAAGGGATTCTACATCTTTTTTAGTCAGAAAAAGAAGGGATTAAATGGAGAAACCACTTACTATGTGTAGACATAAAGGAAATTTGTGTTTTCAAGATTTGGGTGACTGCAGAACATCAAATGGGTATAAAAAGTAATACTTTATTCCAGAAAAGGCTCTCGGTATCCCCATTGCCATTTATTTATTGAATGGTTCTCCATGAATGGTCTCCCAGCACCTCTAATTTCATTTCCTTTTTTTTTTTTTTTCATTTGTGCTTTCCTTTTAGATCCAGATCTTGATTAATAATAGCATTACTCCTTTTTCATTCTCTAGGTTCTGAAACCCCAGAACCTTCTTTGACTACCTTTTTTTATTCCTTAAATTTCATCAACTGGAGTCTTTTGGATTTTATCTTTAACCATCTCTGGCATTCATCGTCTCCTCTGTCCCTATTACCTTCTGGTTTTAAGCCATCCTTGATGTTTTGCTTGAACTATTGCGATGGCTTCTGAGGCTTTTGTCTTCAATTTATCTATGCTTGATTCATCTGCCTGAAGCAGAACTCTGAGAAAGTTACCTGGGTGGAAACGGCAAGGCTTCTTAGTACCTAGCCTCAGAAGTCCTAGAAGGTCATTTCTACTACATTCTGATAGTCAAGCAAGTAACGAAGGTCGGCCAAGATTCAGGCGGAGGGGAATTACCCTCCATTACTTGATGTGAAGAATATATACAGGAAGCAGAGGGAATAAAGGCAGTTCATCTTTGGAGACTATCTACTGTAGTTTACCCATTGGCCACCGCAATTCATAAGCTTCCCATGTGCAAAATAAAATAAAACACCCTTCTCTCAAGATGCCCAAAGCTTTAGTCCAAAATTTTTCTCTAAATCAGGTTCAAAATGGCTCAATCATATGACTGGGAATTGATGCTGGTAAAATTATTTGAAGTTAACCCACTAGGTTACAAACTCTTTGAGGGTAGAAACTTATTTCTTTTATTTATTCCCACCACCATGCCTATGGTATTATATTCAACATAGTAACTTCAATAAATATTTGTTGAAATGCATCATTTAATTATTGACTAAAGAGACTATTAAACTTCAGACACAAGATATGCATAGAACATTGTTCATCGTCTATGTTAAAATGTGGTAATATTCTTCCCAGAAAATATGGTATTTTAGTGTAAATTCTTTCACCTAACATTTGGAGGTTGGATGCCAGAAGACTTCCTAATACACTAAGTACTACTACAAGTAAAAATCAATAAAATAATAATTCAGTAGAGCTTTGAGTTTCCTCAGCATTTGGACAACTACTCAAGTGACATTTTCGAGTTTCATACCATGAGATCTGAAAAATTTTAGATTACATCTCAGCATCATAGAATTCTTATAGAATTAACTTTGTCGAGAGTGCATTCTTGGAGATGCTTCAAAATGACTGAGTTCAAAAGATACCCCCAAATATCCAAATGAATTGATCCTTATCAGATCAGTCTTTACACATAAGATTTTGCTGTTGACTTAGAATATATGATGATTCTACATTTTTTATTTTTTTAGTATTGCTATCACAAACAGTTCTTCTGGCAGTAATTATCGATGGGATTCAAGGCTTTAGATCATTTTGTCACTGGTCACCATGTCTTCAATGTATTTTTATACCAAGTCAGAATGTATCTAGGGAAGTATCTAATATCTCTGCCAGTTGTTTAAAGATAAGTTTTAAGTGAAGAAGCCAAGTTCACAGCCTTACTTTTATTGATTGGAAATGAAATTTCTAGGAAAAAATAATTCTAACCATTCAGATTTTGGCAGTATTATTATAATGCAGACTTGGTAGAAACAGTTGTAGCTCAATGACTGAACTGATATTTCACAACTTGAGCCAAGTTGCTTCTAATATGAGAAACTGGAGTCTGATGAGAGAGTTACAAAGGCCGAGATGGAACGTGCCTTGTGCTTGAGGGAGATGGAGAAGTGGTAGCAGTGAGAACTTGTGTAAGATCTGTGCTTGGTGCTCATGGACTGTAATGGTTTCAGTTCAAATCTTGTCATGTACTAGAAAACGAGTATAGGAATGTCTTCACATTATTAGTTAGTAGAAAAATAAATGTATGAAGTCAGGAAGATTGAGAGTTTTCCTCTCAAATGGTGGGCTGCATTTCAAAATTGTTCCAAAGGAATTCCAGATAAGAATAGAATACATGATTTGACTAGGATTTGACACTGTGGACCCTCCACAGGTTCTGTTATTCTGAGAGCAGCTGAAATGTCCTTTCCTTTTAAAGCTAGTTCAGGAATTTTTGTATACTAAGGGATTTTTAAACTTACAGTACTAGAAACTCCTAAAAAAAAAGCTATTCTAGTCTAGATCTATCTGGGTATTAACAGCGTAGTCCATTTATGAACTAATACTCATTACTAGATTTCAAAGATGAGTTCCTGAACTCCCCTCTGAGATGCTTTTCTGTTTAAGTACTGATTAGTTGTGAAAAGTGTTTGTATATTTTTGCCTGTGTTCCATCTGAGTTCTATTTTGTTAACTTTGACTTTTTCAAGATATAGATTGACTAATTCTCTGATTATCCAGAAGCATGTTTCAGCTTGTCTGTAACCTGGGATATTTTTAGAGAGGATGTTTTACCCAAAAGACTGAGTAGAATATATAATACATTATTTAAATAAGCAAAAGTTTCTTAGGAAATTGGAGATGCCTTCAATATGATAAATTAGATAATTTTATGTTTCAGTTTCTTTGGCTTGTAGTTGTAACTAGTTTTGGAACAATTGTGTCTAGGTAGCAATATAAAATAATCATACCTGGTGTTTGCTATTATAAATAAATTATTCACAGGCTTGCATTTGCCTGATTTTTCAGGGAAATATAAAGGTCTTTGGGAGGGGTCCAATTAGTGGCTCTACCTTTCCCACAATATTTTCCCTACTCTTAACACTTCTGTTTATTATATGACATTAGGAATGATAAGTATTAATTTCTAAATTACTGTTTCAACCTTACATTGACTTAGATGAAATAACACCTAGTATACATATATATATGTGTGTATATATATATGTACATATGTGTGTGTGTGTGTGTGTGTGTGTATATATATAAAGTTGACAATTCCATTTTATATTATGGCTGGCTAGGGACCCTGAGACTTGACTCTCTCAATTTCCTGTTAAAACTCATGAAAACATAGAAGATGATGAACAAGCAGAGGAACACCAAAACCTTGGTTTGACAGTCAACGTTTTGCTACAATCTAAGATATTCACAAACTATAAAGCTAATTGAAATGGACTGAGAATACAATCACTCACTGACCAATAATAAATAGTTAGAAATAAAAGCAGCATATGGGTCTCTAAAAGCAGGTATGAAGATTGATTACTTTTTCTTTTCATAATGTCTGCCCCAAGGCCTTGAAATTCTAATACATTTAAAAAACAGACAAATATTTTTCTACAGAAAGGGTGCTACTTTTTAAGTCTGTTTAGCAGATAGGTAGCTATTCTTTTCTTTTCATCCTTTCTGCCTAAGATCTCCATTAACCAATTGCCACTTAATTGACCAACTAGATCAACTGATATTTTCTGTTCCTTTTCTGTGCCTATAGCATCCTTATCCTGTTGCCAACAGGCTGCTAGCTAGCAGACTGGTATACTTCTCTCTGCAGTATTTCAGTTGACTTGTGTAATCATTATGAATCAATTATTTATTCTCAAATGAGTTATGCTGCTATTTTCTCTCACAATTTGATTTGTATTACACTGAATTATGCAAAAATATTTTTATATAGAGGGTGGGGCAAATGTAGGTTTATAGTTGTTAGTACATGAAATACAGTTTATTCTTTTATTATTATTTATTAATTATTGTATTATTTTCCATATGAACAAATGTAAACCTACTTTTGCCCCACCCTGTTTATATATGATGTTGAGTGTTTTGGAAATTTTCAACAAAGGTGAGTCACTGATAAATATTGGCAAGATGCCTGCAAAAGATTTGGGAAGAAATCATAAAGATGTAGAACCAACCTCTACTCAGATTGCTTAGTGTTTTTTAGGTGTTTAAGCTGTTGGTCAGCTTTAGAAAACTCTTAAGCTAGAAACCATAGATGATTTATCACATGTATGGTGGGAAAATATGACACAGGACTCTAATTAGTAGTCCTATAGTCAAAGGAGAAGCTTTGAGCTTATATCATCAGTAGATTAGAAAATGGTACACATTTGTATGTTTTATGGTTAAGGTAAAGTAGGACAGCATATAAAACTTACATATATATATAATATATATAATATATATTATATATATATATATATTTGCATATCCTACTTGAACTTTTACTTTCAAATCAACTTTAACTCTTTCAGTTAACAGATCTGTTGCCAGCCTTAGTCATTTTGAGAAGAGGGCTTCCACTCTGTCTGTATTTTGCAACCTGTTTGGAGACTGAATGTGCCAGAAACAAAATAGAAGCAACAAATAAGGAACTTAGGGTAGAACATTGCTCTGAAGTGTCTAATCAAGGAAATTACTGTTGATGGTAGCATGGGCCAGAAGAATACCATGATATTCCTTTGTTGAAGACAGAAGCCCTCCATTTGTTCCGAGCACCAGGGCTGATACAGAAGGCTGACTACTTGCGCACAGCCACCTTGGATGGTAACCTTGTACTTGTAGTCAGGCTGCATCTGTGCATGTGAACTTATTATTCACTCATTCTTTTCTGCATTACTATATCTTCTGTACATGCTTCACACATTGTTAACAATCTGGTTATTTTATTTCTTTTTGTCTGTTGCCCTTGCTAAAAAAATGAGCTCTGTGAGGTTAGGGAACTTGTTTGCTTTTGAATCCCCTGTCAAATACCTGGTACAACAAATGTGTTTCAAATTAACTAACTCTAGACAAGAGAGAGACGTCAGCCAATACCAAAATAAAGACCAAAGGCATCACAGGGTGGATGTTCTATGAGGGTAAATAAAGAGAAAGTTATCATAGGAAACCTGTGACAAAGCTATATAGAATGACAAAAAATAGGAGTAACATGAAAACTCAGAAAAACAACTTAACTCTTAAAAATGATGTATTACAGAGACCAGAAAATAATTTAATGGAAACCTCTTTGGAATTCTCAAAATATTTCAGTCATGATCTCTAACCAATAAGAAACAGAAAGCAAGAAGCTGAAATGCCAAGATGTTATGGAAAATGGGAGGAGCTCAATAAGGCAACATTGTTGGAGGTGGGCTATAACAGAGCATCTCCATTAGTGATTCTGAAGAGTGAAGCTCACATTGTGAGAGTATCACTGACATGAATTTAAAAAACAAACCAACCAACCATGAGATACCTTTCAAGAATGAAGAGAAAAGGAATACGAGTGCTAACAACAGGAAAGAAGATTATAGGCATAGAAGACAGGATTTCAACAAAAGAACTATAGACTTTCTTTTTTATAATTATTTTTCAATTATGGTTGACATACAATATTATGTTAGTTTCAGGTATACAGCACAGACTTTAGAAGATTAAACATCTTTTGATCATCTTGATGTCTAGTACCATCTGACACCACACATAGTTATTACAGTATTATTGACTATACTTCCTATGCTGTACTTTACATCCTAATGACTGTCTTTATAACTGGCAATTTGTACTTCTAATCCTTTCCACCTTTTTCATTTATCTCCCAAACCTCCTACCTGATGATCTGGTGACCATTAGTTTGTTAAAAGAATTGTAAATTTTCTTGAGGGGAAAAAATGGATCAGAGGCTGTGGTCAAAGATAAAAGTTTTCAGAGCTGAGAAGGTCTCTCTTTATAGGTGAAAAGGGCTAACTTCTGGTAATATAAATGGAAAGAGAGTACATCTGGGGAACTTAATTAAAGGGAAAAGGACATACTGTCCAAGTGCCCACGCAAAAAGACAAATATTGTATAATATGGAGCAAAAGCTAGACTTGAGTTAGGTTTCTTCTCTGTGATGAGAAGAATATGAAGTATTGAAATCATTTTATACTCAGATTTATCTTTCATATGGGAAGGCAACAAAAAGACATCTTAAAATATGAGAACACTTATAAAGCATATGAAAGGTACTCTTCTTTTTAAAAATTTTCTTGATAAAGTCTACTCAGCTGGTTTACTGATATACAAATTAAACTGTAGAAGACATTAGAAATACACATTGTGAAATTCATGTCCTGACTGGTGTGGCTCAGTGGGTTGTGCACCATCCTGCAACCCAAAAGGTCACTGGTTTGATTCCCAGGCAGGTAACATGCCTGGGTTGTGGGCCAGGTCCTGGGTTGGAGGCGTGCGAGAGACACCCAGTTGATGTTCCTCTCCCTCTCTTTCTCCCTTCCTCTCTATCTCCCTCTCTTCCCCTCTCTCTAAAAATAAATCAATAAAATCTTTTTTAAAAAAGAGTTAAGGTCCCTAATTAACACACACACACACACACACACACACACACACACACAGAAGAAATAGACATTGTGAATCCAAATAATTGTTGTAATACCAAACTGAAAGTAGACATGCCCATCTAGTTTTGGCAGAACTTTTATAAGGTAACTGTAGTTTACTTACAGTTATGTGGATCTGTAGGTTCAGATAATGTTACTATCTGAAAGAGGTAGAAAGGCAGGAGCGTATAGGAGATCTTAAATAATTGTTTTGTCTCAGGAAGATTTAAAAGATAAAAACTCCCTGTGAGAGTGATATTTCCTACTCTATTGCCTTCATTTATTGTCAAGGTACTCTTAACTCCCCAAATATACATATCTGCTGAGAAAAGTACCCACATGCCCACAGGCCAGATGGTAGCTCCTTTGGGATGGTCTGCTCACACCTCTTCAGTGTGTTTACAAGGGAACTCCTTCTCTCCATTCAAACCTGTTCTGTGGCCCCAAGCTCTTTAATAAAACATCAGCGTTGTCAGCCAGCTTACCAGGCCAGAAACCTGGCTTTCATTTTAGAGTGATCATATATTCCAGTTTTTTTCATTAGTGTCTCTTCTCACTCTCAAAAGTGTATTCATTTGGACAATAAGTTACAGGATTTACCCTGGTCATCTTTGTTTATCCCTTTTATTTTAATTTGCATCCAGTCAAACTCCAGGTCTTTTTATTCTACTTCTTAAATGTATCTCAGTTTTGTCCACTTCTCATCTTCAATGCCACTACATTACTTAAGGCTGCTACTATCGTACCCCTAGGTGATGACACCAAACCTGTGACAGATGTCCCTGCCTCATGCATTTGTTGAAGAATTAAGTAATATGTATATGAACTTAATACTGGAGAACCTAGCAATTAGTAGGCACTCAGTAACATAATTAGCATGATGTTGTAACTTCTCTGCACAAAACCCCTTTTCTCCATTGGCCTATGGATAAACTCACAGGCTCTGTGCGTCTGCATTTTGGTTTTTCTAGCATCATCTTTCATAACACCCCAGCCTGCACTGTGTGCCTCAGCCCTTTACCTATCAATTCTCTGACATGCTATGCTGCCTTCTCTCTTACCTCTAGACCTTTGCTCCTAAGGAAAAGAAAAATCAACCACCCCACCTACCCTCCAGCCCCAGTTTGCCTGATTGATTCCTGATATCTTTTGGGACTCAGCTTAGATGTTACATTCTCTGGAACCTTCCCCTGATATCTTTGAGTCAGGGCAAGGTGTCGCTCTTGCATGCTCCCATGGGACTCTGTGTTTACTCACTACTGTCCCACTTACTATGTGTATAATGTTTCTCTGAAGAGGTGTCCTATAAACCCGGTGAAGTCATGGGCTGGATCTTGTTATTCATTCTACCATGACACAGCTAGCAGTCCTTTAGGAAAGTGAGCTTGGAATATGTGTCAGGAGCATTTGAAGTGGGCAGTGCATTGGAAGCTATGTGTCTCAGCTTTATCATGTGAACAAATATTTCAAGAAACAATACCATCAATGAATTGGTCAGATATTCTGTGTTCACAAAATTCTATATAAAGTTTTAAAAAGATGCCAAATTAGCATTTCTTTTTATAGTAAAATAGTGTGGAATTGATAAATTCTGAGGCCTTAGCTTAAGTTTTAATGAAGTACGCCTTTCAATTTCTGTGGAGAAAATGCAGAGGACATGTTTGAATTAAAGAAGTTGTTAAGTGAAATAAGGAAGAAGTGCTTGGCACATAGGAGGTGTTTGCTGAGTTGTTAACTAATTGAGATGGAGAGATGAAAACTAGGCCAGTTAAGTAAAGGACATAATTAAAAATAAGCAACCCTTTAAGGGTCAGTTTCTTTATAGTGATGAATCTTTATGGGAAAATACAAGTTCTGCCAGAAAAAGTCCAGCCATTGTTAATATAATGGGAATGGTTTGTATGACATTGATGTAACCTGGTAGCCAAGGAGCATGGACTAGAATGCACATGCATGGACAATGACGACCTCACTGTACTAGTCAGTGGGGGCAGTAGATGCCGCTGAGTGGGCATGTGTACTGTGTGGTTGTTGCATTCAAAATGAGTGAGTAGAGCAACGAATCTGCATTAAATTTTGTGTTAAGCTTGCACACTTCTCCACGGAAACTATTTGGATGATTCAGAAGGCCTTTGGGGATGATACAATGAGTTCAGCACAAATAAACGTGTGGCACAAACACTTCAAAGATAGTTGAGAATCTGTTGAAAGTGATCCATGTTCTGGAAGGTCTGCAACAAGCAGAACACCTCAGAATGTTCAGCGTGTATAGGCTGCAGTCAACAAAGTTCGGCCAGTGACAGTGCAGGAACTAGAAGCTGATCTGGGGATTCCAAAAACTATAATCACCTTTAAAAGGGAAGAGATTTCATACCTTCAATGAGATTCAAGAAAATACTTGTACATTGAGGCATCTCATGGCAATTCCAACAAAGGATTTTGCAGTGTTTTGAACAGTGGAAGAGACTGGGAGAACTGTGTCACATAGCTACCCCAAGCATACAGAATTAATGTGTGTGTGTGTGTGTGTGTGTGTGTATGTGTGTGTGTGTGTTTAAGCTAGGATTGTCATCCTGTGTAAAATTGGGTTTCTATCAGTAAGAGAATGTGAGAATGGCTATTGCATAGGCTGCTACCAGCATCTCCTCATGAGGCTCATTAATGGGGAATGCCCTAGACCCTAGGGCATTTTCTGATGATTGCCTACTGGTCCGCTGCCTTCTTCAGCTCAAACTGGAGTTGTGTTCTGTACACTTCAGAAACATCTGTACTGAATAAACGAGCATTGGCTGTTGCAAGTTTCTTAAAAATTTGTCCTCAAGACTTCCAGGTAGAAAAAATCATATCAAACACTTATAATTATTAAAGAAACACTTACAATTATTATCCCAGAAAGATTTTCTTTTAGTTCAAAGCCACAATATAATTGGGTATTGCAAAATTAAGAATAGGGAGAGAGATAAAGTAAAAACTCACAAAATAAGGGCATATGTGTCCTGTTGGGATTTGGGATGTTGACATATTGAGAAATACAGTATTCTTAAGTGTTTACTATTTCGTAGTGTCCAATTTAAGACCGTGTTAACATATACTTATTCCTTGGTTCAGTTAGTCAGCCATTCAATGACAGATACATTTGTGCTCCTGACTTGTGTAGCACTGTGCTAGAATGTATTCATGTTTTCTTTCCCCTTTTGTTTCTTGGCTCATTCCTGCTCAGAACCCATGCAGGCAGGGTGTCTTTTGTAAGAAGTCTGTGACTTAGACTCTGCTATATAGCTTGCCCCTAAATACAAGTTCTTAATTCTTTACTTGAAATCTTCAGGGCTAGAGATATTTATGAACTCAGCTTTTTTTTTAATTTTAAGAAAATGCCATATATTCATGTTGCATAATACTTTGGAGTCTGAGGCAGGACTCATCAAATACTTTAAAATTTCTGAATAGTAGGATTAAGTGGAATAAATAATTATTTGTAGCTACATATCAGTTCAGTTTAGGTTTTGCCACCAAAGAGTTTTCAAAAATCTTGATTTTCAAGCTTTCTGTATTTTGCAGATAGAGATTATAGACCTGTAGAGTAATGATTTAGAAGAAATACAAAATTGTTTAAAATAATTAACAAGTTCACTAAAAAGACACAGTACAGCAGAAACCACCTTGGTTCTTCTGGCTGGTGTTAGATTATTATTAGTATTTATGCTTGAGTGCTTTAACTTTTCCTTTCTGTCCTGATTCCCATCCCTTCTTATAGTCTTGGAAAGTGTCTGTCTCTCAGTAAATCTTCGCTAGTTGAGCAGTACTGACTCTTCAGCCTTCTGTACCACATTCCTATGCATGGAGCTGTTTAAGTGTTAGATTTTTTTATTTTTTATTTTTGTAAGAGCTCTTTCCTGAACTCTACTGAGTGTTCTAGCTTTCTGACTCTACTACGAGTCCTCATTATCAGAATTTGTCTTTTTAAAAAATTTCTTACTCCATTCTTATGCCTTCTGAAATGATATTTTTACAATTCTTGCATCAGGCAGTTTAATTTTTATGATGGGAAGCTTTAAATAGTATAATTGTATATTAGTTAATGTACATTTTTACTGTCATTTGTAAGTGTTAAGAGACTATCAGTAGGCTACTGTAAATCTCACCCACTGATTTTTTTCAAGTATATTTTATTGATTATATTGTTACAATAGTTCCAATATTTTCCCCTTTACTCCCCTCCACCCAGCACCTCCCCTCCCCAGCAATCTCCCCCTCCCAAGTTCGTGCCCATGGTTTGTACATACAAGCTCTCCCGCTTCACCCTTTCATATATTCTTCTTCTTTCTTTTAAATAAATAAATGATTAATTAATTTAACAATAAAAAATAACAATCCCTCCCTCTCAGATATTAAGACCCTTTATAATCTTATAAAGGACAATGGGCGAAGGTCTTGAGCTCCTCTAGCTGCTTTAAGCTGGACATGGTCGTCGTCCTACCTACCCTTGGGTCCAGAAATCCCTAATAAGAGTCGGAGTGTGGAGGGGAGGGTGGCCTTCCCATATGGGGAAGGATCGTGCAGACTCCAGGTCAGTTGGCTGTCCCCAGACAACAGCGTGCTTGGTTTAACAGGCTGGCATTCTTGTTGTATTCTGGGGGCAACAGATTTGGCAACAGGGTTAAAAGACATCATTCAATCCATAACCACTAGATGACAAAAGGCAGGGATTAATTTTTCAATGTTCCACTTTAGGGGGAAAAAAAGGGCTTCTTTGGAGGAAGGTGTGCCAGGCTCATCTCACCTGTCCAAAACCCTTTTGCCCATTATACTTAGTTTGGGCTGAGGGAAGTAGTTTAGGTTTTCCCCCCTCTCAGGCCTCTGAGCCCTTTCAGTCCAAGCCATTAGGATAGAAAAGAGAAACCAGTTTTAAAGTGAAGCCCACAGACCACCCCATTCTTCACCAACCCAGCCACTTAGTTCAGCCAAACCGTTGAGTCTCAGGAGGCAGTGCTGCAGAGAGGATTAAGTGAGGCTTATGCTTACAGACAGTCATTCAGGTAATGTGGTCATAGGCTTATGCCCTTTGAAAACAGAAAACACATGTTAATTTATGTAACATAACCCACAAATAATTCTCTAAATCTGTAAGACTGTCTTATTGGGAAGACATCCAATTGCAAGGCATTTGATATTCTTCTTGCCTGTAACTTAAATGTCTTTGATGATACCACAGACATAGTTTAACTTTCAAGTGAAAACATTTTAAATGAAAAGAAACTTTAAAGACCGTTAGCTGCACTACTTTATAGTCTACTACTGATCATTGTGATTTTCCTTGAATCGCGATTTTTCTCCCTAAGATTACCCTCCTTGTCATTAAAGGGACTGCATTAAGTTCAGTTTTAATTTACCCTGTTCATTTGCATAAACACAACAAGAGCAGCAAATGATCACTTATGATCTTTAGTTCTGCTTTGCTGGAACTTACGCAAGGAACATTTAGGGTGACCTTCAGTCTGCCCTTCAAGGCACAGAAGCAGAACCACATACCTGGCATTCAGCCTTGCCTGTACACACCTGTCTTTTCCAAGTCCTTCTGGTTTTCCATTGTGCCTTAAGGTCCCTTCTAGCCATCTTTCAGGAAAACAACCTTCATTCCTTCCCGGGAAAGATTGCTGTGGACTGCACAACCAACCAAGGTACCAGGCCTTTTATCTCGTGGGCTTTTATTACCTTTGAAAGTCATTCCCAGTTCCTCGGGGCTTTTTGGCAACAACCAGAGCCCAAGCATGTCTCTTTTAGGCATGACATTCCAGTCAATGTCTTGGTCAAATAAAACCTCTATTAACAACCGGTCTTATTAGTTTTATGCAAAGAAACTTATCTCATTACTAACTTCTTTAGAATGCCAAACTCTGGAGGGATCAGATAGGGAGAAAAATATAGAGTGTGAAGGAAAATCCTTGTCCTTCTAATATTCTCTGAATTGGCATTTTCATTCTTCATATTTTCATTTTTCCCCCACTAAAAATTTTTTTTTTGTTTTTCCATTACACTTGTCTCACTTTTTTTCCCCCTCTTGCTTCCCTGGACCCTGTCTCCTCCTTCTCCAACATTTAGTCCCCACTCAGTTGTCCATGTCCGTGGGTCATTTATACATGTTCTTTGACTAGATAAATGATTTACAATGTGGAGTTTGTTTCCTTAGTACTTTAAGGGTATTTTCATAAATTTTCTAAGCCCCTTGTAATTAGTCTGCTGTGATTTTGTTCCTAGGTATAAAATTATTTCAGATTCTATTTGATTTAGATTTTGTTTGTGGAAGTGGTTGAACAGACCTCATTTTAAATGATGGTTTTAAGTTTCATTTCTTAAAAAGCAACAGCAAAGTAGTTATGTGTTCAGTGAGCACCTGCTAAATTGCCTGGTGAGTTGTGTTTCAGTTGACATTTTATTGTACACATTAAATCAAACTTCCTTAACTAGCTGTGAGGTTCTAGTTTATTTACAGATTATTATACAGGGAATTGAGTTGTGTGGCTTATCTAATAAAATTAAAGTGATTTTGCTTGTTCCTTACAGCCTCTTGCAGTTACCCCATCAAGGACCATAATCAGGAAAGTGCAGAAGACGGGGAAGAAAAATATGTGCCTATATATATGATATTTTCATACCATGCAGTTTGAAGGCAGAGTTAGTGTGGGGACTACCACCCTTAACCTAGGAGTGATTATAATAATTTCCAGTTAAGATATGTAGACATGTGAAAGTTTGTAGAACCTAAGAACTTTGGAAAGAAGATGAGATAGTGTCAACAAAGGGCTGGTGTGAGTTTTGGTGTGTCTTCCAGCTAATGCAAATTTTGAATGATTCTGTGCTGTCAATTGCCGTAGCGCCTCAACTCTTTCCCCAGTAGCTGGAGTTATGTAATGCACTATGACGGTGTTAAAGTCGAGCTGGAATGTGAGTGCTTTTTTAAGCGGTTTGTTTTGGGGTTGGGGTGATTGACAGTGATATGTGAGAGAGTCCTTAGTTCATTTTTTCAAGTCTCTCGCACACTCAGTCCTCTGTCCTCGTGCTCTTCTTCCCATCGGTGTCTGCCGTGTCTTCTGAGATTGCTGACGTAAAGCTGCGTAACTCAGAGCGGTTCACAGCACAGACTGAAGTGATGTGGCGTAACTCAAAGTCTTCCATTCTTCTGAACCAGATTTTTTTTCCTTCTAAATGCAGATTAATAAAGCGTGCACTACAAGAGGAACAAGGAAAAGGATTTTAGTGAAGGTTTCCTGATCCTGAAAAAGTCAGGGAGGGCTTCAAGCCCATCTTGGACTTCAGAACACTTCACAACTTTGTGGTAAAAGAAATATTTTAAATAGAGTCTTTGGACTTATTATTTCATCCTTATTTGGAGAGTAGCATTATTTTATTTTATTTTTTAGGCAAGACAATTGTATGTGCAATTGGGCTACTTTTTACACTAAAACATTCCTGGGTTCCCAACTTTTTTGTAGGTACTTAATATATACTCAGGGTTTTAGATAGTTAGATGGCTTGTGTATTTTTCTTCGAAACGTGTTCTTTATCTCTTGTGACATTGTGTTTGCGTTCACTGTGAGTGATGTTTTCTCTAGTGTTTTGTATCTTCTTCAATCGGTTCATTGGATTGTAGAGTACAGTGTCTTTCCCAGGACCGATATTGTGTCTTAAAATTATTTTGAAAATAGAAAGTGGTTTGTGTTACGTTGTTTTCATGTTTCTACCGCTATGATGCCTCACTAGCATGAAGAGATGCAGCACCAATAAAAAGTTGTTGTTTTTTCACCTAAGAACCTCACACAAAATATATTTCAGTCATTGACAAGGATATACAAAGTGAATATTTGCTAGTTCTGTCTTTACCCACAAAACAACCTCGTTTTACTATATTAGCTTTTAAGGTCTTTTTATTTGTGAAAATCAGCCTGTTTTATGTACTCTCTGTTCCTCCAAAGTTACAGTGTTATAGTCATTGGAGAAATAAAATTTTCTTCCAGTAGATGAAAATTACATTTTGATTGAACATCATTCTTTATACAGCCACCCATAAATATAATGCCTTTGATGTTTTTTCAGAAAATGGCTACAGATGAGATTTCTGAATTGACAAAAAAATAGAACATCTTAATGTTTTAGGTAAAACAGATGGTATTTTTGTTTTAGGCAAAACTCTCAGAGTAAAACAACTTAATTGGTGACAAGACTCTTGGGGTCAGCAAAATTATGTACAGTTTTGTTTCCGTTTCTTTTTATTGCTTTAGTATTAAAAGTTTTAGAATAGTTGGAAAAGAATATTTATCTTTTTTATTGTCTTGCTGTTTTCTGTTATGTAATGAAAATAGTTACACATTTTCAGGCCGAATTTGTTTATAAATGTTATAAAATTGCATGTTGATTCTTTGTTGCTTATATTTATGCCTTTGGAAATGATTTTCCCATTGTGACAAAGTCCAGAATATGTAGTTATACTTTTGAATGGCAGATCTCACTGTCAAATGCCTGGAAAGGCACAATATTGTGAAGAAAGCCCTGGACTGAGAGTCAGGGTTCATTCTAGTCCCACCTCTGTTCCTAACCACTTCATGTTTTTGAAACTGTAGTTTCATTGTATGTTTTGGGAGAGTGGGGGCTGAAGTAGCTGGTTCCCTGGGTCATATGTAGTTGACACTTGATTTTTTTGTTCATTAAAACAAATAATTTGTAAAGCATTCATTTGTGTAAACATCAGGAAAGGAACTTTTGGGATAGAAAACCCAACTCTGGGGAACTTTTTGAAAATAATAGTACTAGTACAAAATGAAGACCTATTATGTAGCAGTTCCCTTTCCACCGCCTCTCACAATAAGTGAGAACTTGCTGAAAGAATAGCTTGTGTTGTCATTATAGCAGCTAGGAGAAGTGGCTTCAACTTCATCATCTCAAAGAAACACCCTTTACCCCAGTCCCACCATTGCAGGTGGCTGGAGGCTTTAAGAGAGAAGGCTCTTTGCTGGGGCAGCTCTAGAGCCCTCTGATGAGGCAACGTTAGAGAGCCTTAGTGAGATGGAACTCCGAGTGCTGCAGGTTGTTCTTCTAGCATGTACACCTTGAGTGTCTTACTGGCTGGAGAAGAACAGCACCACCTTTCCTACCTCTAAGATGCCTTGTAGCCTAACTGCTTGAGTTTGAATCCTGGCTCTATTGTTTAAATGACCCTGTGTAGCATACTGAACTCTCCATGTCGAACATGGGCATGCTTTTAGGACTTCGTAAGCTGGTTGTGAAGCTGAAAGGAGTTAATTCAAATACAGCACACATATTCTAACACACACTCTTCTAAACAGCTCATTTAATGCTAGCTGTTGGTGTTATTGTTATTACTATTGCATCTGAAAAAACCTACCACCTGCCAAGTTAAATTTACTTTGAGTTAAAAATAGCAAAAATATTCCTTTAATATACAATTTTATTGTTGACTTATTCCTTTGTCTATTAGTATTATAACCAAATATAATTAATTCTCTAACCAAAGTACTATTTTCTAACATAGCTTTGTAGAATATTTATTTTATAATCAATGCTTGTTATCTGAGCTAAGAACTTTTATTAGTAATATTTTATGGAATTATTGAATTTGAGGATAGTAAGATATTATCAAAAATCAAATACCTAGCTGACAACAGCAGTTTTAGGTTTCGCTATCATACTGTTTCATGGAGGGCAGCTTTACATTTGGATTCAATCACACATGCAGTGTACTTGTTCATTTTCTCTTTGAATCTTGTCTTTGGACAAATGACACTCCATGATGATAGATTCTTATTTTTGTCCAAGCTTTTTAAGAAAGCTGTTTCTCCTGAATATAGGAAATAATGATGAAATAAACTTTTTTTGTGTTATGAGGATCAGGTAACATTTATGCCCTACTATATTTAAGTATAATCCTAACTTTTATTGCTGAGAGAAAGAATATTCTCTTCCTTGGTATTGAATTTTTCGTTGTCTTAGATAAGGCCACATTTGTTAACTTAATCAACTGGAAGGCCAGAAAATATCACTTTTATTTTTCTCCTTGCAAATGTAAATTCCAATATCTAATTTAAGGTAAGAGAAATTATTTTACAATTTCTAGAGAGATCTTTATGGAAAAACAGTTAAATTTGTTTGCCTATTGAAGAAGGCCTATTTTATAAAAACAGAAATGTTCGTAAACTGAGAGGCCTAGGAACCTATATGAAAAATCGTGTGCATATGTGCATTTCTCCAGTGAATGGGGTCTGCTTAAGGTATTCAAATATTAAAACAAATAGGATTTTTTAAGTATATTTTATTGATTATGTTGTTACAGTAGTTCCAATTTTTTTCCCCTTTGCTCCCCTCTGCCCAGCAACCCCCTTTTCTCCAGCAATCCCACCCCCCTTAGTTCATGTCCATAGGTTTTGCATATAAGTTCTTTGGCTTCACCCTTTCCTATATTATTCTTAATATCCCCCTGTCTATTTTGTACCAACTGATTATGCTTCTTAGTCCCTGCACCATTTCCCCATTTCTCCCCCTTCCTCCTCCCAGTTGATAACCCTCCAAATGATCCCCAGACCTATGATTCTGTTCCTATTTTGGTTTGCTTAGTTGGATTTTGTTTTTATTTTTTAGATTCAGTTGTTGGTAGTTGTGAGTTTGTTGTTATTTTAGTGTTCATAGTTTTGATCTCCTTTTTTCTTAAGGAAGTTCCTTTGACATTTCGTATAATAATGGCTTGATGATGATGAACTCCTTTAGCTTCACCTTGTCTGGGAAGCACTTCATCTTCCCTTCCATTCCAAATGATAACTTTGCTGGATAGAGTAATCCTGGTTGCAGGTTGCTTTTCATCACATTGAATACTGCTTGCCAGTCCCTTTCTGCCTGCAAAGTGTCCTCTGAGAAATCAGCTGATAGTCCTATAGGCAACCCCCTGTAGGCAAATCTCCACCTCTCTCTTGCTGCCCCCAGGACTCTTTATCTTTCACCTTTGGCATCTCAGTCATGATGTATCCTGGTGTGGTCCCCTCTGGGTCCAGCTCGCCTGGGACCCTCCGTGCTTCCCAGACCTGTATGTCCATTTCCTTCACAAAATTTTGGAAGTTTTCCTTATTTTTTTCAATTCTTGTTTCCTCATTCTGCACTGGTTGACTGTTTTTTTCTTTCTTATGTTCCAAATCATTGATTTGAACCCCAGTTTCCTTCCCTTCAACATTGGTTTTGTGTGGATTATTTTTTTTTTTTCACTTAGCATAGCCTTCACTTCTTCTCTTATGCGTTTGCCGTACTCAAGCATATTGGTCAAGCCCATGAGCATCTTTATCACCAGTGTTTTGAATTCTGTGTCTGTTAGGTTGGCTATCTCCTCATCGCTTAGTTTTCCCACTGGAACCTTGATCTGTTTCCCCTTTTGGGCCATATTTCTATGTCTCCTCATTCTGACAGGCTGTGTTTGTTTGCCTCCACATCCCAGGTAGAGCTGTCGCTCCTGTTATGTTGTAAGGGCTGGAGCCTTAGGGATTCATCAGTAAAGGGCGACCCATTTCACCACATTGTGGTGCTGTATGTGGGGGAGGGGTCTGAGAGGAAACAATGCTACCTGCCCAGCACTCGGCCCCTTTCCAGGCACCTCTCACACTTCCCCACCAGACTGGCACCCCTCTAGCTGCTGCCCTGCCTGTCGTTCCCAGGGTGGGTGGGTCTGTGGACATTCTAGGAACGTTGGGGCCCTTTAAACAAGTGGACTCTGATGAGACCAGCAGTTTCTGCCTCCACCCAAACCCCCACTGGTCTGCACAGTCAAAAACAGTGAAGCTTGGTTTTTCCTGGTTCTGGGACCGTGAGCTGCGAGGTCTGGTGAGGAGCTGGGAATACTCCCCAGGTGTCCCTCCTGACTTTTTAAAACGTGTGACTGCGCTTTCTGATGGCCTGATGCTGCCGCCGCCGCTGCTGCCGGCACCACACGGTGTCCTCTCCACCCCGGCTCCACCCCTCCTACCGGTCTGGATGAGTATTTCTTCCTTATATCTTTGTTTGCTGGACTTCCATGCAGTTTGATTTTCTGGAACTTCTGGTTGTTTCTAGTTTTGAGGTAGTTGTA
The DNA here is from genome assembly GCF_987537825.1 of Furipterus horrens. Lineage (NCBI taxonomy): Eukaryota > Metazoa > Chordata > Mammalia > Chiroptera > Furipteridae > Furipterus > Furipterus horrens. The sequence goes on from NW_028327175.1 coordinate 75,708,438, forward strand.
TTCCTTCTTAGTTGTGGAGGGGGACACAGCGTGTCTGTCTACGCCTCCATCTTGGGTGGAACAAATAGGATTTTTGAAGGTTAAGAATAACTACTTTGGTGTAAGGGACTATCAGTCATTTGTTTTGTTGAGAGTATAGGTTTTGGGTTTTTCTCATTTCCTTTCTCTTTATTAGCTGTGAGCACTTGAACTGGCCTTTGGGAGTTTGGGCACATCAGACCTGGTAGCTAGAGGATGAAGAAGTGGGAGGGAGTACTCCATGGGCTGGACACACTTCATTTCAAAGACCCCAAGCTCCTCTTATTACTCTTTACCCACCGCCACCCCTACCCCTGTTTACAAGACTTGAGATTTTTTTTGTGTGTGTGTTCAGTGGTAAAAAAAAACTTTGGTTTTTCTCATATAAAACCAAAGCATACTCCTCATTTCTAAGAGGACTGGTGTAACCTGGTATATTAGTTTCCTGTTACTACTGTAAAAAATTACCACAAATTTAGTGTCTTTAAAAAAAAACCCGCAAATTTAATGTCTTATAGTTCTGGAGGTCAGAATTACAAAATCAGTTTTACCTGCCTAATGGAGTATCAGCAGGGCTGGTTCTTTCTGGAGCCTCTGAGGAGAGTCTGTGTCTTTGCCCTTTTCATCTTCTAGAGGCTGCCTCTATTTTCCAACCTCTTGTGTTGTCTTATATCCTCTTCTCTGTCGGACCTTTCTGCATTTCTGGTAGAAGGACCTTTGTGACTTTTATTGGGCCAGTTGGATAATCCAAATTTCTTTATCCCAGGATTTGTAATTTAATCATATCTGCAAATTCCCTTATGCCATGAAGGTTACATATTTATAGGTTACGGGGATTAGTATGTGGACATCTTGGAGGACAATTACTCTGCTTTTCATACCTGGAAATCTAAATTTTGTATTTCCAGGTGATGAGTGGATAATTATGTAGATGTTTCTCAGTCACCCCAGTTTCAAGAAATCTACCTGGATTTATCACCTTCATCTTGAAACCTCCTCTCGCTACCCTCCTTTAACTGTTCAGTCTTGGTTAAGGGCACTGCCATACCCATCCCACTCTAACTGGAAACCAGCACTTACAGAAGACTTTTTCTTCTAGTTTGCCACCCGGCCTTATCCAAGGAATTGAAGAATTCCACTAATAAACCATCCTACCTCTTCCTCAAATTTGTTCTTTTTATGTTTCTACCACTCCTCTAATTTAGGTCTTCACTTGACTACCCTGGCTTTTGTAGCAATCTAGTTAGGCTTCCTACTTTGAATCTTGATACCTTCAATTCATCCTCCACCTGGAAACTAGATCTATGTATTAAAAATGAAACTGCCAATATTAAACTTCACTCCCCATAATCTGTATAATAAGGTCTAAATTTCTCTTCTGCTGAATCTGCTCTGTTGTTAAACATGTCTGCTGAGTTCTTAATTTCAAATATTTATCCTTTTGAAGTTTTATTGTTAATTTTTAATGTATTTAATTTTTGTGGTAAAATTCTTTATCTTTTTATCTCTTTATTCATGATTTCCTCTTTCCTCAGACATATTAATCATTATTTTGAAGTCTAATCAGTTAACTCCATTTTCAGATTATGTATGTATGAGTCTAATTTTGTCTTTTTCTTCTTCTTGTTGAGTCATGTGACTGTCTTTGGAATGTCTCAGAATTTTTTATTAACTGCTCAACATTGTGTATCAAATTCATGTAGGGTCCAGAAAATAATGTCTTCTAGAGAGGCGTTACTTTTACTCTAATCAAGGACCATGATAAATTGAGGCTAATTCACTCAACCTCTTGTTTATCTAGCTCACCAAGTTTTGATCTAATAGCTTGGGACACTCTGTAGGCCCTACTCACTGGTGAGTTCTGAAATCACATCAGATGTCTCTGAGATAAAGGACCTCGTAAGCTTTCTGTCGCGGTTTTAAACCTCCCTTTCTGTGCAGCCCCCAGTATATGGCACATGTCCAGATGAGAAAATCAAGTGTATACTTGAAGCCTCCCAAGTCCCAACCAGATGCGCTTTTTGGTCTCTTTGTCCCCATAGTGATCCTTGGTGTAGGCTTTGTAGAAGCTCTGCATGGAATGCAGCCTCTCCCATGCTGAGAACTGGCATGCCCCAGGTTGAAATGGCCAGGATGGCACCTCACTTCTCTGACGTTCGTCCTTCTCCTCAGCAATTTTCAATTGCAGCAATTTTCAACCTTTTTCATCTCATGGCACACATAAACTAATTACTAAAATTCTTTGGCACACAAGAAAATGCATTTTTTGCTGATCTGACAAAAAAATTGGTATAATTTTCATTCATTCACAACAGATGGCTGTTGTGTTGGCTGTCATAATTTTTATCCTCATTCAAGGATATGTTTATTGATTGTAGAGAGAATGGAAGGGAGGGAGAGAGAGAGAGAGAGAAACATTGATAGGTTGCCCCTTGTACGTGCCTTCAGCAGGGATCAAACCTGCAACCTAGGAATGTGCCCTGATCAGGAATCAAACCTGAGACCTTTTGGTTTACAGGACAATGCTCCAACCAACTGAGCTATGGAGTCCAGGGTGGCTGTTGTCATTTTTTAATTTGACAGTCTAAGGGGAAAGTGGTCAGTTCCCCCTGCCTAAACAGGTATTACATGTGTTTTTTTTTATTTTTATTTTTACTTTATTTTATTTTTTTATTGTTTTTCTATTACAATTGTACCACTTTTTCCCTCACTGCTACCCCCCACCCAGCCCACCCCTTCTCCCACAGTCCATCCCGACCCCGTTGTCCATGTTCATAGGTTATTTATACTAGTTCCTTTGCTAAACCCTTCCCCTACTTACCCTAAAAATTCATGCAGCACTCCCTGTGTGCCTCTGGAGGCACACCAGATGAAAACTGCTGATCTGTTGCTTTCCAGCAGATGATTACTGTATTTGATCTGGCTTTTCCAGTTGGCCAGTAGAAGTGAGAGCTCTTGTGTATCGTCATCTGCTCCATCTATCCTGAAAATGGGAGTATCGTTTATTTTTCAGCTTCAATTTGATAAAAGAAAAATGCGCACTTTTTTCTACTTCAGTGTTCATATTTCTATTGATTTGTAAGGCTATTTCACAAATTCCCTGAAGTTTATTTTCTTTTATTTTTTACCCTTTAATCTTATTGTTTAAGATAGAAAAGATTTTAAGCTTTTGTTATCAGATCTGGCAACCTTTTACTTTGCTATATTTTTCTATTATGATTAGAAAGACATTTTATATCACAGATTATATATTTTTTTCTACTACTGTAATCTTGTGTCTGGTTTTTAAATTTTTTAACTCATCCAGAATCACTCTTGGAATATCATCTTATAATGTGTCCCTTTAATCATTTGTTTTGCTAATCTGTTATTATACCTATATTATAGAATTTTTTACCCCACGAATGGTCCCTTTCCTTTTCTTAGCTTTCTTCCAGCGAAAGGATTTCAATGGGGTTTTGATTGGCATTGCATAAATTCATTAATTAAATTGAGAGAGTTGTCTTATTTGCAGTATTTTAGCTTTTCACCCAGAAGGATATATCTCTTCATTTTTATGTCTCAGTTAAGTGTTGTCATTTTCTATACATACATTCTACTCATTTTATGTGAAAATAATTCTCTCCTTTGAATGCTCTAATTCCTAATCATCCTAACTGCCACCTTTTTGTGTGTGTCACAGGACAGTCTCTGCATACCTTTGTTTAATTACCTACCGTATCATTGAATTTAACAGTTTCTGTCTCTGTCCCTTCCTAGACCGTAGGTACTTTCAGGATGGAGTATATGTATTCACATTCCTAAGTTTATAACCACACGTAGCAGGAGGTATCCTTCTCTCTGTCCTTTTATTTCTTGCTTTTTAATTTAGCCATACACTATGTGTTTACTCTATATGTGTGTATACTCTATGCACCTGTGATTCTGCCTCCTCCCACCCTGCACATGTTATTCAAATTCTTGTTTCAAGATATTTGTGTTATTACTTGTAGTTTTGTTAATATCTTTTGTTTAGATTTATATATGTCTTACACAAAAAAGCACTTAAGGCAGCTCAGTGACCTGGGTTAATTAAAACATTCACTCCACCATCCAGTATGATTCATGTACTATGGTCTCTGGTCAGGATGCCAGGAGGTTTTTATAAAGGAGAGGAGAGAAATTAATTGCTATTGAGATCCTGCTTTGTGCCAAGACTGAGCAATATGCTTTTCCAAACATTTTATCATTTAACCCTAACGACAGTCTTGTCTCCTGATTTTATAGATGAGGATATTAAGGTTGGGAGAAATGAAATAACTTGTCCAAAGCCTCTCAAATTCTAAGTGCCATGTCGGGGTTTTGAGCTTGACTGTGTCTGACTCCAGAGCCCAAGAATCACAAAATTGGTGTGATTGTTGAAGATTTAATATATCTCAAAAAGACTCCCTTTGTATTCATATTGGATTTTTTTTTCCCCGATGGTTAATATGGTAAGCATTATTTTTTAAACCTAGAATACTAGGTGGACTGTATTCAGACGACTTCAGGTCTATATCCAATATATCCATATTCAGAATACTGTATAAAGATTGCTTCTCTTCTTTAAATTATGCTCTGCTAATTACGCTACTTAATATATTCTTTTTCTTTTTTAAATCCTCACTTGAGCATATGTTTATTGATTTTTAGAGAGAGAGAGAGAGAGAGAGAGAGAAACATTGATGTGAGAGAGAAACATCCATCAGTTGCCTTCTGTATACACTCCAACTGGGAATCAAACCCGCAGCCTTTTGGTGTTTGCAACCATGTTTCAACCAACCAAGCCACCCGACCAGGGCAAGAAGATGAATATATTTTTATTTGAAATTATTTTTTAATATTTTGCATTGATTAAGAATCAGACAAACTGAGTTCTAGTCTTTGCTTTGTTCTTAAATTTCTCTGAATCTGTCATTTCTCCTGTCTTTGCAAAGAGATTAAATGTCTTTTCAACCTTAAAAATTATTTCTTGAGCCCTGGCTGGTGTGGCTCAATGGATTGAGTGCTGGCCTGTGAACCAAATGGTCGCTGGTTCGATTCCCAATCAGGGCACATGCCTGGATTGCGGGCCAGGCCCCCAGCTGGGGGCACATAAGAGGCAACCACACATTGATGTTTCTCTCCATCTTTCTCCCTCCATTCCCCTCTCTCTAAATATAAAAAAATAAAATCTAAAAAATAATTATTTTTTGAGTAATTGAAGTAATCAAAATGAAAATGACCTGATAAAATTATAGAGCCCCACAGTAGTTGGTATTATTTATAAATGATAAATTCTCCTAGTGGGAATTTGTGCATTACTCAAATGTTATTCTATTTCAAGTACTACAGTAGGCACATGCAGTTAAAATTATTTTTCATATAACCTAGTATTTCCTTAATTGACTTTAAACTACACTTATAGGGGACTTGCACATATTTTTCATTTTAGCTTACATACAGTCATGAACATATACAGTTTTTTCAAATGTTTCTTTGAATATTGTTTTTTCTTACCTTATGAGGTCATAAGACAAATTTCTTATTTTACATTGCAAGATTTTTGCTGTTGCAGTGTTCCATTTTATAAATTTTATTTCACAAGTACAATATATTACATGAAACATCAGTTTTTGTTCTCTTGGACCTTCCTGAAGAAAGAGGCTCTATCGGCATCTTTGGCATATGAATTTGGAACTAAGGGAATCTCCACGGGAAATCCCGTTGTCAAAAAGGCCCTGGAACGCTTGGCCTGTGAGTAAAGTGGTGAAGAAGATGGCTGTGAAGATACGACTGAGTTCTAAGCCCTGTTGTGGCACATTTAGCTGGATAAGTCTTGGCAACATATAGCAGAGACCTGGAATCTAGTAGAGTTCTAACCTCACTGAACCTGTTTCTTACCTGTCTAACGAGAAGGATGAAAGGCTGTATCTTGTAGTTTCCCTGTACAGGCCTGAGGACTGGGCCTGTATACAGGAGACACTCTGTGATAATGCCAGCGTTACTCTGACCAAGGTGCACATTCCTTCCATTCCACCCTTCATCCAGCCCTGGACAAAAACTTGTGTAGCCCTAGCCTGGTCTCAGCAGACGCTGATTTTATCTGATCTGAGAGGACTTGGATTGCCTCAGTTGTTTTTCTTAACACGACATGAATTATTTCTAAAAAAGAATGAGGAAATTCTAAATGTGCTCATCTTGTTAGAATCTTCAAGGACAGAACCATGTTTACAGTGGAATTCTTTGTAGTACTTTTATAAAGTGATTCCCAGTTTGATATGAGCGTGTACATGGCCTTTTATTTTTCTCTGTTCTGTTTTTCTTTTTTAACCAAAAGTAGATCATTTTCTGCCCTCTGATTGGATTGATAGGTAGCATCTGAGTGCTTTGTCTTCATGAGGTGATGGTTGTTCTTTGTATATAAAAATGGAGTTAATTGCCTGTTACCCTAAGTTGTAAGGACTTCAGTGTCATAATGAGAACTAAGAGTCTGGATGTGACTTGGTAGCAGATGATAACTAGGAATCTAATACAAATGTAGGGGAATTTGGGATAAAAAGTTCTGAGCTTCCTATACAGTTACTTATGAAGTAAAATATAAATTAACTATTCTCGTTTCCAGGGTATAAATATTTCTCCTTTTTTGTTAATGTGGGTCAAATATTAATTTTCAGTAAATGAGCATGATATTATATGATACTAAAACTGCTGGTTTTATTCACAACTAAAGGGTGTAAAAGGGCTCACGTTTGGGGGTATTAGTGGTATAACAAATGTTTGATTACCAAGCATGATAATGACAATGAAAATATAGTTGTTTTGTGATGGTGTAGTTATTTCCAAAGGAAATATAATTCATATATAATTATGTTTTCTCTATACTCTACTTAAAATATACATAAATATACATAGATAGGAGTTAGTGTGTGTGTCAGATAAATTTGTGCTGTGATACACTTGAAGAACATGCTGTGAATCTCTAATTATGTTTAAAAATTATTTCTTAGTATTGCATTCTACTCATTATATACTTTACACATTTAGTTTTTGAATAGATTCCTGGCATGATAATTACATAATCATTCAGTACAGTAGAAACATCATTATGCTCAAATACTAATTAGCTACTAAAATGAAACAAAACACAACCTAGTTCACAGCTTATTATAAAAAGTGATTTAATATTGTACAAAACCAAATGTATGGTTAAAATTATTATTTGCTTTAAATGTGAGTCATTTCTTTTATCCCATGGGAAGGAATCAGTGTTCTGGATGCTTGTTACCTAATTTATTGCTTGGGCACATGTTGCATTTTATTATCAGAATCTTTATGACCAATTCTGTGTAGTGGAGCATCCAAGGAACTTGCCAGTGGGAATTCTAGGCTCAGTACCTGGGTGTGTGTGCCTCAGGGCTTCTGCAGGGTTAGGAGACTGGCTTCAGTCTGTGAACATGGGGTTCCCTGGTAAATCACTCCCTTCTAGGATGCTGATTTTAACACCTGTGGTGCTGGGGATGAGTGGTCCTCTGCTGTTTTTCTTCTCTGGCTCATCTTAAGAATATAGTAGAGTCCTGTTAGTAACAGTGAATCTTGGCCATTATGATTCTCCAGTGTGTTCACAGTAGGAGAACCACCAGGTTAAATGTAAGCTCTGGTACAGGGCAGTGGGAGGGTGCAAGAGGTTGACAGATCCCTCAGGTAAGTCAGTTAAGCATTCCTCTCAAGGTGGCATTATCCTCACTCTTCCTGATAATTGCTTCTGTGGGTAAGGCAGGTTTATATGGCATTAGGAGGCTTCAGCTGCCTCTGTAAATATGTTTTGACTGCATGGCTTCTGCTCTGCTCATATGCATAAGGGATCTCAATTATTTCAGTTTTTTTTTTTTTTCAACCATAAGTGCTTCTCCTGATAAATAATTTATAAATGAAACATTTTCTAGAATTTATGCTCCATTCGCTTTCTTTATTTTTGTGTTTTCCTATTGTCCTTCATTTTGGTTTTGGCCAATGCAGGTATTAATTTTATTTCTTAATGAAAAGTTTGTAATGCAGTTGAAATCACAGGACACGTATGTGGGATAAAGGAGTACTGCTAGACTTTCTGATGCACTAAATAAGTAATGCGAGCTTGCTTCTACCATCTCTGATCTACCTTCTGTGACTCAGGGAGAGAAGCAATTGCTATCTGACTTCAGTTCTATATTCTTGCATTTAAAAAATTATATACAAAACAAAATACTTCAGATCGTGAAGATATTCACTGGTGAATCAATGAGTTATAGTATTGGTCAAATGTCATCTTGGGAATATCCTTTGATTTAATCGAAGATAATATACAAATCGATTATAAAGTAAAGTCATGAATCTTGCAAAGGCTACAGATTTCATAAAGTCTTGGACGTGATGGTCTAGAACATTTCTACTCCCAGGAAAAGCCATGAAACAGTGAATACTGGCAGAGTCAGGTATTGAGAAAACTAAGGGTGTTAGGTTCTTCAGCTGAGAATTACTTGAAATACCTAAAACTTAAGAGAGGACTTTAGGAAAAATGATGAAGTCCATAACTTTTTTGGAACAAATAGAGCTATGTTTAAACTGTCCCGTAAAAACAAATGTTACATGAAAGATATCATAATATACTAGTATGAAATATTGAAAAAAGTGCCTAGAACCCCACTCAGTTCATTCACTTTTTTGTTCACTCTAAATATTAAACACTAGTTGCAAATATTGCGTAAATTCATTTTAATTTTCCTTTCTCTAAGTCCAAATCAAATCTTTTTTCCACCACTATTATAAAATTTTAGCCCCTATTCTAAGTGGATTCAGTTCAGATTTTTTTTTTCAGAACTAAATTTCTTTGATAATAGGGACCCCTGTGTATAAAACATGCGTGAATTATGTGATTCCACATATATAGCCATATGTTTTCACTGATTTAGTGGTCTAAAATGAATGTCAAGATTTTAGTTGAAATTAATTATGGTTAAATTGCAAACAATTTATATATTTTCTTATTTAGCATGATTAGGCAGGGATCACGATATTAGTTGCATAGAGCTGATTCTTTTAGACAGGTCAATAAAATCAGATGTATATAGGTCATATTCTGGGACATGGAAACAATTTTATTACAGTTCTATTAGCATCTTCTGTTTGTATAACATTTTATTCTTAGAAAGTGAATCATTATTTTATTACCCTTTGTATTGTGCAGTATTTGTTGTGATGAACTTGCCTGTTCTCCAAAAATCTCACCAGAATGTTCTTTATAATTCTCCTCCTCATGCTGACTCTATGATTATCTATAAGCTGAGATCGTACAAATAGTATTAAAGAACTACAGATATATTGAGTTCCCAATAGTGAAGCAGCTGTTTTTGCAGGTACCTTGTGGTCTGTAATCCTTCAGAGCAAGAACGAAACTCGATGGTCTCGCTTTATGTGAGTTCCCCAACAGCACAAGTGTCCTCCACTTCAGGAAAGCCTGTGGAAATTCAGATGAGTGCAGTTTGGGATACAACCAGTACTATTTCACAAACAGCCTATGAGGTATGTATTTGCCATAGATCTTACAGAGAGGCATAATTTAAAAATTATAGCCAGGGCTCTGGCAAAGTAGCTCCATTGGTTAGAGCATCATCCTGATAGGCCAAGGCTGTGGGTTCTATCCGTGGTCAGGGTACACACAGGAATCAACCAATGAATGAATACATAAATAAGTGGAACAATTAATTGACGTCTCTCTCTCTCTCTCTCTCTCAACACTTCCTCTTTCTCTAAAATCAATTAAAATAAAATTATAACCAGTTTATATATGTATACATGGTTCATAGAGCTGTCAAGTTGTTGTATGTGAAGTGGTTAAAGTTGTAAGTACCAGAAGGTTTAACTGGCTAGTTAAATAACACTAAAGGAAAATAGGTTCCGTCTTTCCCAGAATATTAATGTATTTGTTAGTATGTGTGTTTTATGTTACTATTAGTACATATTAGCGTGTATATTGTATATCTTTGTAAGTATATATATTACTTTTTCCTGAAGTAATGAAGTAATCGTTACTAATAAAATGTTGATTTTTTTTTTTTTGTCTAATTCAATTTAATGAAATTGAGATAAATACCACCCTTCTACACAACTTTAGATACTGTCAACTTTTTATTGCAAAGGAGAGATACAATATATCATGAAAGAACTACTTCCTAAAATGAGTAAGATGCTTCTCCAAGATATAATTATGAAAAATCTGGGCTCAAGAAATCGAAATCTTGGGGGGAAATTTTCTTAAAATAAGCAATATTAAACTGAACCCCAACATCATTAGGTTGAAATTTTAGAGTCTGGCATGCAGTTTTAACTGTTATTTCAGAAGACACAGCCATAATCTCTGACCTCAAAGTGATTTACTTCCATTTGCTAAATGCCAGTGTTCACTGCTCTAATAAATTCATAATTCTTTAAGTAGAAATGAAAAGTATAGTACAAGTTTTTGTCAGATTTTATAGGAAACACCCCATCTAGAAAATGGAAAGTAGCTCCTAGAAGGCAGAGGTCTTGTCTAGAGTACGTGCACCCTCTAAGCCTTGTTCAGTGTCTACTAGATCCCACGCTTTGGTGGCTAGTGTTGACTGAACTAATGTGCTTATTATTTATATTATTACATTGACCATTTTTATTTTTAATGTACTGAAATACAGTATGGTTAAAAATATTCCTAATAATTAGGAAAAATCATTGTTCATAGTAAGCCCTTTTACAGAGAGATTCCCCCTCTGAACATTTATTACGAGCACTGTAGGACAGTTGAGTATGGTCACATAATTTTGTTTATTGGATAAAAGCATTAATGTCTTTGATAGTCCTACCAACTTGAAGTTATTAGATTACCTGGATAAAATGAGATGTTGATATTCTACTCGTGAGTTATCAAAATGTATTTATAGAATAGTATTATATTCTTTTTTTAAAGTATGGTAGCTTGTTGTTTTCACTAGAAGTATAAATGGGTTTTCTTTAACACGTTCTCTCTTTTATCTTTTAAAGATCTCTTTTCTAGTACAGATGCCACCATTGGGACTGAAAGTGTATACGCTTTTAGAATCAACAAGTTCAAATCCACATGTAGCTGAATATATCCTATATAATGGTAACATAGAAAATAAAGGAATTTTCAACATGAAGAATATAAAAAATGCTGAAGAAGATATAACTCTAGAGAACTCCTTTATTAAGCTTCGATTTGGTCAATCTGGGCTTATGGAGGTATGTTCTGAATAGTTCTGCAATTAATAGAAGGTTTATAGTTTTATTATAATATATGCAGATTACATGTGCAAAGGGAAAAAAGTCTATACAAATAAATACTCTGGGAGAACGGGTGAATGGGTTCTATGAACCTTCTTGTGGCTCCTCACAAGTCTGGTCTGTGGTTGGTGCTGCTCTGTAATTGGTTTGTTATTGGTCCACAAGAAAAGTGTAGAAGCTGTGAGTGTTTAGAAATGTTTATGGAAACTTTGAAAATAATTTGATAGTAAATGTATGCCTACTGAGTCTAATAAAATATTTTAGTGTATATTTGATATATTGATTTTAATTTAATTTTTCTAGTAATTCACTTTTATTGTACTTTATTAAAAAATTGGTTCATGCATGTTGGAAAGAAAAAATAATTCTGCTCTTTCACTACAGAAGATTTGAGAAACATTGGTCTCAATGTCCTAGTTTGTGTATCGCTTGGTAAAGGGTGTTCTGACTTTGTTTCTATTATGAGGGTTTTAAATTCTAAGGTTATGTATAAAATTTTGGGTATTCATTCAAGAATTGTGGATGTTAGCTACTGTTAGCATTTTTCAGTCTTTCCTGAGGTAATTTTTTAAAATCTACATATACCTGGAACCAGATGCAACATCGTTAATATCTTAATAGTGAGTTGCCTTTAAAATTTTTCTCTTTAGGAAATGATAAGTAAAGAAGATGGTAAACGTCAAGAAGTAAAAGTACATTTTTCATGGTATGGAACCACAAGTAAAAAGGACAAAAGTGGTGCCTACCTTTTCTTGCCTGATGGGGAGGCCAAGGTAAGTGCTAATGAGCTGAGTTACTCTAGAAAAACAGATAGCCCACTGGGCCATTTTTTCATAACTTACAGTAGTTTAAAAAATAAAAGAACTCTTTTTCCCATCCTTGAATGAAAGGGTAGTATATGCACATTATGGCACATTTTAAAAATGCAGAATACTAACAAAAACAATAAAATTTACCAACTATTCCATAAGTCCATGAAAACCACTACCAGCATTTTGATGTGTTACTACTGTCTTTTAAACATACTGTCCCTTCCCTTCAAGTTTAGGTTTTGTCTTACTTCGTTATATATTTTTCATTGTGACAGTGCTTACAATCTGATGGTGTATTTTTTGAAAACATGATTTTAGTGTTAAAAAGTTTTATCTATAAGATGAATAAAACCTGAGGGGTCTAGTGTATAATATGGTGACCACAATTGATAGCTGTATTGTATCATTGACATTTGCTGAGAGTAGAGCTTAAGTGTTCCCACCAAAAAAAAAAAAAAAAAAAAAGATGAAAAAGTGTGTTTGTGTAAATGTAAAAAAAATTTAAAAAGAAGAATAATTTTCTGTTGTTGTATATGTTTGTTTTCTGCCAATACCGTACTACCTGTAATGTTGTGATAAGCTTTCTCTATAGCATTATTTTATGCAAAGCTAATTATTTCCTGAGAATAACTTTCTAGAAGAGTCATTTTGTGTTAATGGATGAGGCTTTTTCAGGCTTTTGATAAATTCTACTTTTTTCTCTGGAAAGACTACATGTTCACTCCGGCCAGTTGTTTTAAGAGTAACTTTTGAATATACCATTTCATGCACTGAAAAGTAGTCATATTAAAAGAATACCTATGATAATAAGTGAAAAATATTTTACTGTTAACATTTTTATGATTATTAGTGAGGATAAACTTTTTATACATTTATCTCTCATATTTCTTTTGAGACATCTTTTTTTTTAAGTATATTTTATTGATTATATTGTTACAATAGTTCCAGTTTTTTCTTTTGAGAGATCTTATTTAAGTTCTTTTATAATTTTTCTGTTGGTGTGACTTATAGTTCTGTAAGTATTCTTTATATATGGTAAAATTAATCCTTTTTCCTATATATTGCAAAATTTTCTCCATGTGTTATTTAATTTATTAATTTTTTATTTTGTTTTGTTACAGTAGTTTTTCATTTTTGTGTAGTCAGTTTTGTATGTTTTTATATATCTGTGTTATGGAATATTATGCATGGACTGTAGTAACTAATTTATTTAAAGTTATTTTATTTTTAAATAGCTCTAATGTTTCTTTCTAAATAAAGAGAATTATCATATGTTTACAAAGAAAAAATAAGTGCACATCCTTGAAGGAGGCAGCTGGGTATATCCGAAAAAAGCAGGAGCCCAGAAATCACTGGGCCGGGTTCAGTCCCCTACATTGCTTTCTAGCTATGTGCTAATTATGTACAGGACTTTGTAAATTGTAAAGCCTTATGTTAACTTCGGAATATTTTTCTCTAGCCAAAGAGATAAATTTGGAAGACAATTACATAGTTCCGAAAATCTTATGCTACATAAGTAGTTCACATTGCAAGCCTAGCTTTTTATGCATTTGTTGAACTTTCTAAGGTGTGTAATATTTAAGAAAATATAACTTCATAATTGCTTTAAATTTGTTCCTATGTCACATAACTTACATGTTTTAGTCCCATATTTTCTTGAATCTAGATTCTAAATAATGAGAACTAAATCAGTGGTTTTGTTCAAGTTTATAAATTTATATTCAACTAGCTCTTTTAAGTAAAAGGGCAGTATGTTTATAGAGTAGTAACCCTAACTGTGAATAAAATGCTTTCTGAATCCTGCTTCCTGTTTGTTTAGATGACTCCCTGTGGTCATCTTGCCACCTGCCCCAGCCGCTCAACATTAGGGGGCCGTGGTTATAATAACTGTTTGCTTGGGAAAATGTCACTACTACAGGACGATTGCTCTTTCTAATAAATAACATATGGACAATAGATTTAGAAGGAGTTTGATCAAAATTTTTATAGCTGGGAGGAATATGTATAGATGTACGCCAATCAAGTTGTAACATTTTTACTTTATTTTTTCACTAATTTTTGTATAATGAAAAACCTTATATTTAATTTTTATAGCACATGCACATTATACTTTGCAAGGTTTGGTTTTCACTTAAAATTGCAAATATCAGGTGATATGTGTTTGCCATTTTGGAAACTATTATATAAACATTTCTTGGAAAAGTTAAAAGCCAAATATTTTTCTTAAACATGTCATTTCCTCTTTAGCCTTATGTTTACACAACCCAGCCCCTTGTCAGAGTGCAACGTGGAAAGTTTTATTCGGATGTGACTTGCTTTTTAGAACATGTTACCCACAGTGTCCGACTGTACAACATACAGGGTAAGAAAACACAGAATGCAGTTGTAAAACATATGTACACTGGTTCTTGAATTCTTGCTTTTCCTGTGTTGTTTTTCATAAATTAGCAATTGGGTTTTGGAGATGATACAGTAATCTGTCCAAACTTGACATCATACTTATTGTGTGGTTTAAAATATAAAATTTGCCCTTTGATAATCAAAAATGGTAAAACATTTAGCTCTTCCCTACATATACATGTTCTTTTTTCTATATATCTTCTCTTTCCTACCATATTATTTGTCTTAGTTATGAGCTCATTAATTGAAAACTTTATTTCTAAGATCTAAAAACAGTATAGCTTATCTTTCTTATTTTATACAATGGGAATTATGTCACATATGGCTTTCAACTTAGTGGGTCACCGTTACACTCACACCCATGGGTGCACATATACACACAGTTAATTATACAAAAGACATTAGCAACAAAGGTAAAGAAATAGAAAATGAATTAATATTTTGGGTTGACTGTAATTATTAAGTGTCAAATTCTGTTTACTTCAAACATTCTTTTAAAAGACTATAATAATGCAAACCTAACAAAATATCCATATTTTTCTTAGTCTCTTTTTTTAGTTATTCTTTGACTCTTCTCCCCAAAGTAACTTTTGCCTAAATTAAGCTTAAGAAGAAAAAAAAAAAAACAACACAATAAAACAACACTTTCCAAATTATATAAACTGTGTAAGACTCATTTTCTTTAACTATAGAAAGACTAGGTGGTCAGCTAGGTATAGCTGTGAAAGAATTATTATTGATTTTGAAACAAACCGAGTTGGGAGACATGGGTTCCATCTGACTGCTCGTCTTGTTTTTGGTTTGATATTTAACTTCAGTTGTTCTATTTGTGTCCTCTGGATAATGAAAATAGTAAGAGGTGAAGTTTAAAGTCTCTTGCCTTAACATCATTTAAGATATTTAAAACCACTGTGTTTTTCTTTTCATTATTGTTTAGAAATTCACATTCGAATGATTTCTACAGATATTAAGTTAGGGGAAATCTTGTGCTCACTAGCTTTAAAAGCTCTGAAAGATCAGAGTGGTTTTAAAAATTTCTAATGAAACATAATGCTTTGCCTTATGTCAGGTTAAATAAGAAATCCATTTCACAGAGACCATAATTTAATGAATGCCCTTTTGTAACTGTTTTATTGTTTCTAAAAGATTATTTCGTTTGTAGCAAATAAAATTTTTCCAGAGGAAAGATGGAAGAGGTAGGGGTTAATTTTCTTATAATATAATCTTCTTTCATTAAATTGAAGCTTTAAATGTTACCAAATAGGCTATGGTAGCTTTTGTTGTTAATCTTGGGATTTGAAGATGGAATATGATACAAGTAGAAGCCCTTGTATTCCTTTGTGTTATATTTGATACTGTACCTTCACAAAAAATACATGCCTTGCAGTGACATGGTGATCAGTAAGTGACATTTGCTAGCTGTGGCTTCATTTGTCTTCAGAGCTGTAATTATTAGACTTTGGTGCCCTAGTTTTCTGACATCAGCAACCACTTTGAAGAATTGGGTTGCTATGGGTTACCAATGTGTCATGTACATTTCAGTGACACAAGGTTTAGGTTCCAGATCTGTTATAATATGTACCTTCAGGGTTTATTTCCTCCCACCACTTCCCAGGACTATGTTCTCCAATGTAAGTGTATGTTTGTGAGCAAGTGAGTCTGTATGTTAGACCCCTTAGGCAAAATATCTTAAATGCAGTATTTTTGCCTATTTCCCTCCCATATATTTTAAGAGTATTATGTGGAATGGATCTTGCTAAAAGAAAGCAAGTAGCCTGGAGGTAAAATGTAATGAACTGCCATCAAAAAATATGGAAGAAAAGACTTTCCTTTAGCTGAAATGACATATTTCCATTGCATGGGTATATTTGGCAAAGAGAGGTTGCTTAGTTTTTTTCTGTTTTGAATTTATAACTGAAATGGATTCATAGTATGACCTGTGACTTTCAGAAAGTCAAAATGAACTTCATCTAATTAAACATATAAGAGAATCACATTGGAATTAGAGGTCCAAATCCTTAGTTGCACCTCTAAGGAAACTGTAGCCTTTGTTACTTAAACTATAGAAAGGCTAGATGGCCAATTAGGTGTAACTACCTAAGAGTCTTCACAAAACTCAGTGTCACATAAGCTTCTCTGGTGCTTGGACTCCCTGCTTCTAACTTCATCTTCTAAGGTCACTTAAATCTGGGGTTCCCATCCCTGGAGTCCTCCAACTTGTAAATAAGGTCTCAGAGCTTCACTGAAGTTGTTTTTATTTCCGTAAAAAAGATTCATGAGGATATTAAAATGGTTTGCAATCAATTGCTCATTTTTTCCCCAGGACTACATTCCATATTTAGTTTGATTTAAGAGTAAAAAGCATTTATTAAGTTATGGCTAGGCAGGCTTGGGTAATTAAGACATTTTTGGAATATCATGCAATTGACTGCTAAGGGGTTTTTTTTCTGTTAATTGGAACTTTTAAAAATTGAAATAAGTTGAACCTGATTACTCCCGACAGGGATGAAAGAGAAGGTTATTTTAAGGAACTATTAGCATTTTTTAGTTACCCAAATTAAGAACTCAGAGGTTATCTTGGGGGCTCTTTGACAGCAGCTACTGCATTGAAGGTATATCTTCTTCTTTTTTTAAAAAGAATTTTATTGTATTTTTTTCCCATTACTGTTTAACCTCCTTATACCTCCCTCCCCCCAGCAATCACCACAGTTGTCCATGTCCATGAGTCCTTTTTCCTCTTTGATCAGTCCCTCTATCCCTAAATTCCTGCCCCCAGAGCTGTCAGCCTGCTCACTGTGAGTCTGTCTCTATTTTGCTTGTTAGTTTAGTTTGTTCATTAGAGTCCATGTATGAGTGAAATCATATGGTATTTGTCTTTCTCTGACTGGTTTATTTCACGTAGCATAGTGATCTCCAGGTTCATCCAGACTGTTGCAAAGGGTAAAATTTTCTTCTTTTTAATGACCAAGTAGTATTCCATTCTGTAAATTCCCCATAGTTGTTTTATCCACTCATCTACTGATGGACACTTGAGCTGCTTTCATATCTTGGTGATTGTAAATAATGCTTCAATGAACATAGGGGTACTTATGTTCTTTTGAATTAGTGTTTTGGGTTTCTTTGGATAAATTCCCAGAAGTGGGATCTCTGCATCAAAAGGCAGATCCATTTTTAATTTTTTAAGGTGCTTTCACACTGCTTTCCACAGTGGCTGCACCAGTCTGCATTCCCTGTATTCCCACCAACAGTGCAAAAGGGTTCCCTTTTCTCCACATCCTCCCCAGCCATTGTTTGTTGATTTATTGATCATAGCCATTCTGACAGGTTTGAGATGGTATCTCATTGTGGTTTTAATTTGCATTTCTCTGATGATTCAAAGATGTTGAGCAAGTTTTCATATATCTATTGGCCATTTGTATGCCCTCTTTGGAGAAGTGTCTGTTCAGGTCCTTTGCCCATTTTTATAATTGGGTTGTTTGTATTTTTGGTGTTGAGTTTTGTAAGTACTTCATAAATTTTGGATATTAACCCTTTATCGGATGTATCGGTGAATGTGTTCTCCCATTCTACAGGTTGTCTCTTTATTTTGTTCTCCTTTGATGTGCAAAAACTCTTTAGTTTGATGTAGTCCCATCTTTTTTTTTTTTTTTCCACTTGACTGCGGAGATATATTCAATAAAGATTGCTATGAACAATGTCTGAGATTTTGCTGCCAATGTTTTCTTCTATGATTTTTATGTTTTGGGGTCTAACATTTAAGCCTTTGGTCCATTTTGAATTTATTCTTGTGTGTTGTATAAGAAGGTGGTCTAGTTTCATTTTTCTGCATGTATCTGTCCAATTTTCTCAGCACCATTTATTGAATGAGACTATCCTTAGTCGATTATAAGTGCTTGCTTCCTCGTTGAATATTTAATGACTGTAAAGGTGTCAGTTTATTTCTGGGCTCTCTATTCTGTTCCATTGATCTATGTGTCTGTTTTTATGGCAGTATCAGGCTGTTTTGATTACTATGGCCTTGTAGTATAGTTTGATATTAGGTAGCATGATTTCTCCAACTTTGTTCTTTCTCAAGATTGCTGTTGCTATGTGGGGCCTTTTGTGATTCCATGTAAATTTTTAAAATATTTGTTCTAGTTCTGTGAACTATGTCATAGGAATTGCATTGAATCTGTAGATTGCTTTGTGTAGTATGGGCATTTTAATGATGTTAATTCTTCCTATCAATGAACACGGTATATGCTTCCACTTCCTTGTATCTTCTTCAATTTCTTTCTTCAGTATCCTATAATTTTCTGTATACAGAGCTTTTACTACCCTTGATTAGGTTTATTCCTAGGTATTTTATTCTTTTTAAAGCAATTGTGAATGGGATTGTTTCCTTAATTTCCCTTTCTGTTAGTTCATTATTGGCATATAAAAATGCAACTGATTTCTAGATATTATTTTGTATCCTGCTACTTTGCCAAATTCATTTGTTAGCATCTTTCCCAAATGTGTACTAAGTCCAGAGAAGGGCACAGGGTTGGGAAATGTAGGGGAAGTATGATGGTTAAAAGCTTAGACTCTGGAGTGAGCCCAGTTGCATTTCATTCCCAGTTCCCATCCCAGTTTTGACGCTTACCAGCTGTTTGATCTTGTGCAGGTTATTAAATGTCTGACTTTGGTTCCATTATCCTGACAATAATAGAGTCTATCTCATAGGAGTGTTAGAAGAATAACTGAGTTAACATACATAAAGACTGACAATTACCAAGTGTTGTACTATCTCCTTAAGAGGATGTGCGGGCCAGATGAGTTAGATAATAACTGTTACAAGAGGGTCATCATAAAGGGTTGGGGGAGCTGAGGATGATTTTTGATAAGCAATTGAATTGTTAAGATGCTTGGTCTTAGAGAAATGTCACTTGAATGGGCAAAAAGGAGGAAGAATATCATGAAGAATGCAGTGGGGTTGGTTAGATGAAATTCCCTTGTTCCTATGATAATTTGAAGAAGTCTGTTTCCATTGCATATTTTTTAAGTTGATGTCTAGTTTTTTCTTTATATTTAATATTTTTCAAATAGTCTTTGTTCAGTACCCACCATAGTTGAGGTAGGTGAGAGGTATGCTGCTGCTGCCTTCTTTTTTTTTTTCTTTCTCTAGTGAAATTGTGGTAACAAGAAAAGGAAGAACCCTATACCTTCTTGGCAGCTCCATTTCAGGCAGATGGTCTTGAGTGGTGGGTATATAGGGAGTCTGAGCTTCCTGATTGAAGGTGCCTTAGAAAGGAGCGTGTTTTGGAGAACAGGAGGTAGGTGAGTTCAGAATGAGTGTCAGTTGGAGGGAATGAGGGAAGACCATTCTTCCCTCTGTTGTCCTAGACCAGCCTGAATTGTGGGGAAGGTAACAGAAAACTCTGGGGTTGTGAACTGTTTTATTCAACTCCCAAGGCTTTAATTAGACCTGTCTCTTTTGGATTAAAAAAAAAAAAAAAATGTTAGCAGTGGAGATTTTTTTCCCTCTAAATCAGAGCTTCCAAAAACCCTGATATTTCTTAAAATCAATGTTTATTAGGAAAAACAAAGGTAGCTTCCTTGTTTTTAGTGTATCTTTCAGTTATTAGGTCGTCAAGTATATCATACTAAATTGGTATAATCTTTAATTAAAATTTGCAATTCATGTGATTGAAATTTTATACCTTTCCTATTACGCATTTAGTCTTATGTCATTGTGAGAATTATTGAAATGAAAAGCTTAAAACATGTCAACTAGTGCCTAGCTTATTATGTTGTAAGTTGATCAATAATTAGTGATAGTTATTTATCTAGTGCTTTATAAATAAAACAAAATGTTTCATCATCTTAAATTTGAGACTTGGAATGAAATTTGCTAAAATTTGTATTCATGAAAGCAGATGTTGAAATTTTCACTTGTGGAGAAATAATCAATGTGAATATTTACAGACCTGGAAATCAACAAGTACCTTAGAGGATAAATTAGATATTATAATGGATGATAAGTTGAGTAAGTCAACATGGAGAAAAAGGTCATCCAGTTGTGGGAATTATTACCATTTTTATTCTTGGTACTTTCAGATATGAGTAAAATATGTTTAAAATGTAGTCATGATAATATTTGATTTTTAGAAACATCATCTTAATGTTGACCTACTTAATTTATCATTTTTATGAGAATTGTTATTCAAGAATATGTGCTGAACTAAGCATTAATAACCGTAAGTGTCAACTTCCAGTTAAGTTGGATAAGTTCACAAAAATGTCACAAAAGTAAATACATAGTGGGAAAGGTATTTTTATATTTTTCATGATTTAAATACAAAATACTCTGAAAACAGGAGGGAAGATATTCAAAATCAGAACCTCTGTTTTTTTGCTAGCTATTATTGTCCTACTTTTGCTATAAAGTGATGATGACTCAGTCACCTTCTCTGTTCAGAAACGGATCTGAAGAAAAGAGATTAGGACAACAATTATATAGATAACAAGGTACCATTATCGCCCAAGATCCCATATTTTAAGGGCACTTGCTGAAGACCTTATTTTTAATCTTAGCTAGTTTTTTTGAGGATTTTTTTATATCTTATATCAAATTCCAGTTGAACTTTTGTTTGAAGATTTAAGCACCTCTCTTAACAGTTCTCGTCATCACTTTTCATTTTCGTAGTTGAGTATGGGCCACTTGTTATTATTCCATCTTGATCTAATGATTTGTCTTAATTATACATTGAGTACCACAGAACAGCATTTGATTCTTGCTTGGGTATGAGTGAGGCTCTCTTTTGCTTTTTCTCCCAAGCTGCTGCCTCTCACTGTTAAGCCATTTGAGTGTAGTGAGGGTGGATTCTAATTTATCAGGTCTATTCCTTGGAAAAGTATACTTTGTATATCAAAACTACTGGAATAAGGTGATCTGGAAAGGTGGAGAGGGTTAGATCAACTGAGACTCCTCAGTTCTGACAGATCTGATGTGACGGTGGAGACGAGATTGTGCAGAGGAGATTGTGCCTAGGATTCTCCAACGGCAGTCAATGGCAGCGCAGAGCCGTGACCTCAGACTTTCCATCTGCATTCCTCAGTCATCTTCACCCTCTGATGTTTCCGCCACCTCTTCTTTCCAACATAGGGCATGTGTCAGAATTGTCCTTCAGTTTTTCTCTCCACTCGCAGGAATACCCTTCGTGGTTTCCTGAAGACTGCTGCCAAGCAGCGAAGTCTACAGGGCAATGCCCTTTCTTTTCTGTCTGCCCCTTCCTGATCCACCCAGTAGGAGATGGCTCTAAAGAGACCAATGTCATTTTGAGGGTGAACTTGAAGACCCTGAGGCTCTTGCATTCCTAAAGCATGTTGCCTGTGACACAACCTAGCCTGACCCTAACCTCTTGCTTACTTTTTGTTTCTTCCCTCTGCCTTCTTAGAAAATATTCTTCTTTTAGAATGCTTCACAACTATTTTAGGTATGTAAATACATATAATATATATGTATACTCTTGACAAAAAATTTCACACATTTCAGATGTAAGATAAAATTTCTCTGGAATCTGTGCCTGGCTTCTATCCACCCCTCAAGAGAGAACAGGTACCTGTCCTCTCCTGTGTTTCTCTCTCTCTCTCTCTCTCTCTCTCTCTCTCTCTCTCTCTCTCTCATACATACACACACTGTATATATATACACACACACACATATATGTACATATATATGTATATATGTACACACACTGTATGTGTGTGTGTGTGTGTGTGTATAGTACTGTGTTTGTTCCCATTTTCAGCATAAATCTTATCATGCTCTATAAGCACTGCATTAGTTTTTTCCATCAGCTCTTTCTTTGTCAGGACAGAGAGCTCCCTCATTCTTTTCATTTCTTCCCATGTCAGCTAATTTCTGCATGACGAGGGACAGCTTAACTAATTCTGTTTAATATTGATTCAGCACCTACTACATGCCCAAAACGTTGTTACAAACTAGAATGCAAAGATGGTGTATAAGAAAGATAGTTTGTGTCTGTGAGAAGCTAACAGGCTCTAGGGAGGAAAAAATACAGTTGAGGAAAGACTCTTTGGGCTCCTTTATAGCTTTTGGCCTATGGACTGGCTCTGTTCTTATTTAACATTGCCTGTGTTAATAAGGATAAACAATCTTCATTCTCCTCTAAAGCAGCAAGAGGAAACTTACTTTTCTTTGTTGAAACCTGGAAATGGCATCACCCTCCTGCCCCCGCCATGGACTACCTTTATGAAGTAGGCGCTATTTTCTTTTCCCAGGATTGAAGCCCTAGCCGTTCATGCTCAGGTAGAACCGCTTTGGTAAAAATACCTTTTGCTGCTACATACTGCGAAGGCCCAGCAGACCACTGGAACCAGTGGGTCTGTGCCCCTGCTTCCCAGGGAGTTCACCCCTCAGTCCTGTGAGCTTCTTTGGGAATGGCGTGGTATGTAAACCTTAGGGGATTCTTGACACAGAACAAGCTAACAATCCCCTCTCTCCCTAACACATATTCTTTTTTAAAAATAATAAATTATCTTTGAGAACTCAGGGATACCTCTTGGCTTTTATTACCATTACAGGTTTTATTTGATTTGTTCATATACATACATTAGGTTTGTTCTTATTTTAAAAGTCTGTTTGGGCACAGAATTTAATTTATGTCTTGCTGAATTTTGAATGGATATAGAGCTCCTTTTAAAGGAGCTTTAATTATTTGCTGCCGCAACAGTATCTGAGCATAATACTGAATATAAGAAAGATGATTTTCTCAACAGAAATATTTTATTATTGCTAGAGGTAATGTGAAATTATTAATATTTTCTGCGGCATGTTTTCTGTAAGTATTTTCCAGAGATACGTGACTTGAAATTAATGATGCTCTCCTTTGTTAAGACTTTATTAACAAAGGGAATGTAAAGGGAATACATTTTGTGTGTTTTGTTGACCTCTGAGAGACTATCCAATCTAGAGTGGAGAATACATAAAGCACTGCTAAAAACCCTACAGATGCTTTCAGTAGATTAGACTACTTGTCACCTTCTGTCTTCCCCTATCCTATATTAGTATTGTCATCCCTTGTGCTACATTTTGTGTTTGAAACATTTTGGTTCATTTGAATCTTGTCTATTAAAATTCAATATACAATTCATTTGTTTTGTATCAATATGATGGTTAATCTAAGCATTCTGAAATGAACATTTGCATTTAAAGTAATGTATTTCCTAGTTCAAAGAAGATACTGTTATTCTGTCATCAGTGTATGTGATTTTTTTTTTTTGTAACTTCCCAATAATAGTGGAGATATATTGGCCTCAGCTATCTTGGCAAGTTCTTGTGGTAATTCTCAGAAGGAAATATATGTGTATGTCTAACTGGCAGAGGTTAGTGATCCAGATTATGTCCGTAAAGAAGGAAAGAAAGACACCCCTTCCCCCCGACCTATGCAGACCATACTCTTAACAGCTTTCTGAACAGAGTAAGGAACTGAAGTTAGCTCTCATTGAGGTTTTTGATTTGGAAGAGCAACATCTACCAGAAAAGAACTTATATGAACATTTTGAAAATCCTTCAGCCTGTTTAATATTGTTGCCATATTATTATTTATGTTTTATAATTTCCAGTGTTATTTTCATATAAATCTATAGCATCTGGACCAGCTGCATTTACATTCTTTTCCACAAATCCCATAGATTCAAACTTCCTTTCTATTTCCTGTCACCTTCTGTAAGCTCTGGGAATTCTTCTTGGCTTCTAAAAAAAG
This sequence comes from Furipterus horrens, assembly GCF_987537825.1. NCBI lineage: Eukaryota > Metazoa > Chordata > Mammalia > Chiroptera > Furipteridae > Furipterus > Furipterus horrens. Next base: position 75,732,724 of record NW_028327175.1, read on the forward strand.
TCTTCCTTACTCCCTTCTTTCCCTCCCTATTTTTTTCCTTTCATAGCCCTCTGTCTAAAGAGTGGTGGTTCTCAGCCCAGAGGGACAGATTGTGCGTGAAGAGTAGGGAGAAGCAGGTAATAAGTAACAACGGCAGGTGAGTGTCCAGTAAGTGTCTTAGGATCTCACAAAACTTCAGCTGTATGGAAGAAGTAGGTCCAGTCTTACCTCTTCTGACCATTTTCTTAATTGCTCTCCTTCTTTGAAGATCCTGTAAGATCTCTTATAAACACTTAATCTGTATTGAGTGTTGGGTTTCTTCATGACTCCTCTCTCCATCCGAAATAGACCTAAGGCTTCACTGAGGATCTGACAATGCAGTTAGGGGAGCATAATGGAAATCAGTAAACACTTTAGGCTTAATGCCCCTGCCCCCCTGAAAAAAAAATGTCTGACACATCTGGGACTTCTTCAAGCTATCCTCTGCTTTATATAGCAAAGGGAAAAATGAATCACTTTATAACAAGGGTCCCTAAGAGTTACCAATATCAATTAAAATTGATTTAACATCTAGGGAGCTCTCCAGATTACACCCCAAAGTACTAATACAGTAATATCAGTTTCAGCCATAAGTCATCTCTTTGGATCTCCTATCTCTTTTCCTAGATATAAATCATGGGCAGTAACACACTGTCTCTTGAACCAACAGAGTATAAATGTCACTGCTCATAATTTCCAGTGTGTAAGGAGACAATGATGAAGTAGGCTCAGATGGCTCTGCTGGGGAATGGCGGTGCAGGCGAGAGGTGGACAACCTGCAATGGGGCTGACCTTTTCTCATTTAATGTCCTCTTTTTCCCCTCTAGAACTCATTGGAGAATCATTTGCATGTTATATTTCTTCTACATTTATCTCCACCAACCTCTTCATCCTTCTGTTAAGTTGTATCTTCTGAATAAATGTTATCTACCATCTGATATTAGAAAAAGAAAAGGTGAAGTGTGACATATTTAGCATATGAGAAATAAGATAGGAGATAGAAAACAGGAAAATATAACTTTGGAAGGAGTTCTGGATAGGATATTTAAGAAGAAGGGGCAATTAATTAATCTTCTGTTGTGCATATTCTTTTACATTTAGGAATAGAAGGACAGTCGGTGGAAGTTTCCAATATTGTGGACATCCGAAAAGAACATAACCGTGAGATTGCAATGACAATTTCTTCTAGTATAAACAGCCAAAATAGATTTTATACAGACCTAAATGGATACCAGGTAATTTTCCTTTAAAATGTCTAAGTAATGCTAATGTTAGTGCATAACTTTTATATATAGTAATGGGCCAGTTTATTTTGGATCCTTTGAAAAATATGCTTAAGGTTGCAAATTATTTCTGAAATTAAACTAAATTTTAACAGCTACTTGTAGGTTCTGTATTAACCAGATTTCCAAAATTATGACAATTATCTGAGTATTTTGTAGATCGTCTATTTGTAAGAATTTATTTTTTCAAAGGAAAACTCAGTGACTATTAATGTATGTTAAATACATCGATGTCAAAATGTATGTGAATTTACCTAATAGAAAGGAAACATAGGTAGGGATTGATGGATTATATCTTTTTTTCCTCTTAAGGAATTGACCTATGCATATTTAGCTTATTCTCTCTATATATTTAAATGTATAATCTAATAATGGACTCCTTTAAATTTTGGCAAAACCTTTCGCCTTTTTTAATTGGGGTGCATTGTGTGTACCTTTATACACATACATATGTGTACATAGACATACAATACAAACATATTTACGTAGGAATGCGAGTAGCTATGCATTTAATCAAATATTTTTGAAATAGTAATGAGAAAATTGATTTATAAATTTTTTTTAGATTATCAGGCCTCTAACATAGCTTTTTTGATTGTTACTGAATCTTTGTATTCAAGGTGTATATGTGTGACAATATATCTTTAAAACAATATTTTTAAAAACAGCATCTTTTTGAGATGTTAACATTTTAGAAATTTCTGGCTATGAATATAAATAATTTCACAACAAATGTTTTTACTTTGTCTGATTTTTAACTGGGATGAGTGGACAGGATTGTGATAATTTTCTCTTCCATGATTTCCTGCAAAAGTTAAATTTAAACCTTGTCCAAAGCATAAAAATCGCAACATACATTTTGAATAACATGTTAATCTTCATACAGCTGTTTGGTTTTCAAGTGAAACCCCTGCTTTATGGTGATTCATTTTCTTTGTATATAAAAGAAAAGCTTTTCTTGAAATCTACCAGAAGGAATTATTTGTATGTGTGGGTGTATATATGAATGAAAAAACTTAGTAAAAAATGAATAAAAATGTGAATTTTCTTTTTAAGGATCAAGCATTTCAATAAATAGGAAAATATTTTTAAGTCTATAACCTAAATATTTCTGCTTTTAAAATAGACTTTTAAGCTTTGGAAAGAGTGGTACTTGGGCAAGACTAGAACTCTAGACCTACATGTAGGGAGTAAGAGTAACAGCTACCCACTTGTGAGTTCTAAATATCGTTTTTATAAGTATATGCATTAATTGGATTGGGAAGATCAGGATTGTAAAGGAGAAATGGAGAATTCTCTCAAGCTAGCTTATTTAAAAAAAAATTTTTTTTAAACATTTTATAGTTGCTTCATCGTCAGTTTATTAATTTCCTGGGACTGTGATAAAAATCACCACAAACTGGGTGGCTTAAGACAACAAACACATCTCACAGTTCTGAACACTAGACCTCCAAAATCAAGGTGTCAGCAGGGCCTCACTCCCTCCAGATGCCCCAGGGAAATGTCCTTTCTTGCCTCTTCTGGCTTCTGGTGGTTTCAGGCCACTTTTGGTACTCTTGCCTTGTAGGCACATCACTTCAGTCTGTGCCTCCACTGCCACATGCCGTCTCCTTGTGTCTCTATGTGTCCTTCTGTGTCCTAATTTTCCTCCTCTTACAAGGATAGCAATCATTGGATTAGAGCCCAACCTAATCCAGTATTAACTTGATTACATCAGCAGGGACCCTATTTCAAAATAAAATCACATTCATAGATTCTGGGTGAACATGAATATGTGGGGACACTGTTCAGTACAACCAGTAAGATGAAAGACATACTGCAGAGTTGTGAAGATTCAAGATCTTACTGTGAAGTTCCCAGCACTGCGCATGAAGTTAATGGGTACCCAGTACATGTTAACTATTATGTTAACTTCTTTGCTTGAGTTTCATGTGAAACTTTTATGAGTTTAAAAGAAGAGATGGCATTATTGTGCAGTATGAATAAGATTCCTGAAAACAGAGTCTCTGATGTGTCTCCCTGATGTTTGAATGAGTCTCTAAAGTTAGCGTTGTATTGCATGCATTCAGGTATTAGACAGAAAAAATTGGAATTTGGAACTGTCTACATTGAAACCATGCAAGAACAGTAAGCATTGAATAGTTGTTAAATATAAATATGCATTTGATTATTATAATGTAATATGTTAGAGGATTTGATGGGGAGATCTAGGGTATTTATTAAAACTGATATTAGAAGAAGAATTATAAGAGATATTTCTTGAAAGAGGATAAGGAGCTATTATGCTAAGTATTCATTACAAAAGCAGTATGTTAGATTTAGATGAGAAATGAATACTTAATACCTTTATAATTTTTATGCAAATATTAGAGAGCTAGAAGACTTTTGTTATGGATATTTATTCTGAATTTAAATAGGAATGCCTATTTTAAAAATCTGGACAAGTTCTCTCTCTTAAAAATTATTTTCTAAGATCCTTGCAATTTTTTTCATATTGTTTTGAAGAATGTTTTATATTTTAAATGAGTTCTAACCTTGAACAAGAAAGGAAGCTATGCCTTTTTCTCTTTGAAGGAAAAAGTCATCTATAGTCAATACTAATTTTTTAAAGTACATATGTAAATACCACTCATTTATTCTTAAAAAAGAGAATTGTATGGTCTTATAGATTCAACCTAGAATGACAATGAGCAAATTGCCTCTTCAAGCAAATGTCTACCCGATGACCACAATGGCTTACATCCAGGATTCCGAGCATCGCTTGACTCTGCTGTCTGCTCAGTCTCTAGGTGTCTCGAGTTTGAAAAGTGGTATGTATTGTTTAGGTTTTTTTTTTCTCCCATAAATTTCAGTTCCAAGGATATGGTTTTTCTGTGGGTCACATGTATTATCATCTTCAGTCTCCAGCTTTCTTTTGAGAGCCAGACTGTAAGTTAATTTTATGTTTTGTGAGAACAGCGTTAAATGATGGATTTCTTCAATCTTCCATGAAGAACAGGGACCTAAAATTCTGTGAAACTGATTGTTTTTTCAAGATAATTTGTCTCTCCTGATGGTCCGCTGTTTGCAGAATGGGCTATTATACTGAGTGATTAAATGGATGCAGAACCTCAGATAACTTACTTAAGTTTCTAAAGGTGGAAGGTTACAGTTCAAATGACCAAATGATGGTCCTCTGAATCACATTCTTCTACACTACCACCTGAAAGGAGAAGGGTAGAGGATACAGACGGAGCGACAAAGAGGTGACAGACACGAATTTAAGGATTCCAAAAGAGAGAATGAGATGGAGAAAGAAAATAGTAGATACAGACTAATTTTTGAAAAAGTTTCAGTTGTGAGACTTTTGTCTTGTATGATACATTATTTTAATTATCATTTACAGGTCATCAGTTGCCCTTCTCTACATGCAAAGTGTTGCTTAGATAAGTGTCTTAAGGAGCCAGGCAAATAAACAAGTGCAGATGCCTGGTGCATCCTTTGACACAAACCCACTTTTTATTTTAGGCATATATGTACATTTTGTACTTCCACACACACAAAACACATACTACTTCTCATTTTTCTTTGTGCCCTTTATTAGCCAAAGTTATGAAGTCATGCCATAAAGACATTAACGCAGTTATAAAAAGAATAATGTCCTCAAGTCAGGGATTCGGTTGGGGTGGTGGGACCTGAGCAAATTGGAGGGCATATTCCCCATGTCCAGTGAGGCGGCCACTGCTTAGTGCCAGTACATTGTACACTGTCTCCGTGAGGAAAGGGGCCCAGTGTTGCCAAATGTTTTTGAAGAGCCCAGAAATCTGGAATTTTCTGTGAAGTTGCCCAATCTGTAAATGTTGACTTAACTTTTTCAATATCAGAACATAAAACATCTTTGTGCCAGATGTGACCCTTAACCCATTCATTTTTAAACCCTGCCTTAAATTCTCAAAGGTGGGCTTTGAGCAGGGATGAGTCATGAGGACTCAGGCAGTCATGAACCAAGCAGAATTATCTCACTTCCCTGATAAACATAACCTCTGCCCCTGCTGTAGACACCCAGATACCCTGGAGTTTGAATAGCTACAAACATAAAAATAATTTGAGTACCGTCCAGGAAATGATTACTGCTACTTAGTATATGGACTAACAATTGGAAGCAGGCAGAAGAGTTAGTAATTGCCACGAGATTGATGTATTAATTTGGGTGTGAAGTGATGAAACTCTAATCATCCTCACACACATGGAGACAATTAGTCCCAATGCCCGAGGAGCGAGTTCTAGACAGTTGTCTTCTAACATATGGAAGTCGTAACAGTGAAAATTCTAACCATTGCTGGTCATTTTATGTACGGGATACCCCAACTAAGAAGAAAGAAGCTGAAGAGTTGTATTGACTATGTAAGAGTAATAGTTATTAAATCTTTTATTCATTGCTCTTTTATGCTGAATGATCATTTAATAAGTTACACATTTGAATGAATGGATGGATGAATATACATATATATATATTTTTTTAATTTTTTATTACATTTTATAGATTATATTGTCACAATAGTTCCAGTTTTTTTCCCCTTTGCTCCCTGCCGCCAGCCACTCCCCTCCCCCAGCAATCCCTCCCTTCCCCAGTCCATGTCCATGGTTCCTGCATGCAATCTCTCCAGTTTCTCCCTTTCCTGTGTTACCATTATTTTAGAATTACTTCATTAATTGATTTTTTATAACAATAAAAAATGTTAACACCCCCCCCCCCTCAGACTTTAGACCCTTTTTAATCTTATAGAGGACAGTGGGCGATGGTCTCCTGCTTTTCTAGCTGCTTCAAGCTGGACATGGTCGTCGTCCTACCTACCCTTGGGTCCAGAAATCCCTAATAAGAGTGGGGGTGTGGAGCAGAGGGGTGGCCTTCCCACATGGGGAAGGATCGTGCAGACTCCAGGTCAGTTGGCTGTCCCCGGACAATGGCGTGCTTGGTTTAACAGGCTGGCATCCTTGTTGTATTCTGGGGGCAACAGATTTGACAACAGGGTTAGAAGGCATCATTCAATCCATAACCACTAGATGACAAAAGGCAGGGATTAATTTTTCTGAATATACATATGTTTTTAAAGTATATAACTTAAGGGTTTTTTTGTTGTTGTTGTTGTTGTTTGTTGTTTTTAGTATAATCTCAAATATATATAAATAAGCCTGGCTTTCTTTTTTTGGTTTATCTTTTTAGTTTGTAATCTCATAACCTGATGATTAGCTTATGATTTAAATTAGAGGAGATGTGGTATTATTGCACAGCAAATGAAGGGACCACATGTGACCCCTTTTGGAGCTAGAGGAGACTGGAGCGTGGTGATGCCGCTCACATAATCTCAGGGAGGGAAGGGATTTATGGTAGGCGTTACCAAATCCCAGGCTTCTTCAGAGAATCATTGCATATCAAGTGACCTAAGCCATATTTCAAATCCTCTGTAGATCCTGCCCATCAGTATTTGTTTCATTACTCCATGTGAGATGTTAATTTTGTAGTGAACCTCATAAACATTTTTATATTCCAAATGCTGACACCAAAAACTTTGGAGGCTTAATTTAACTCTAGATTAAAATTTTTTTTAAATGTTAGATTAATTCTTTTTTTAAAGTTTTAATTTTGATCTGTCCTGTTTTAAATTTCTTATGTGTTTTTAACTGGATATTAATGCAGAAAAGCAGAAATATAAATCATGTAATATGAATTTTTACTGGCTACTCTAAGCCATTATTGAGGAAAAGCCCATGGTACTGTGGGTTGTATAGATCTGTGTCCTTGACTAGAGGAGAGACATTTATATCGAGAACACGCCTGTACTCACACGATCCTCAATGAATGTTTGTATTAAATAACCCTGGCCAGTGTTTTTGTTTCATTCATAGGTCAGATTGAAGTTATCATGGATCGAAGACTCATGCAAGATGATAATCGTGGCCTTGAGCAAGGTGTCCTTGATAACAAGATTACAGCTAATTTATTTCGAATACTACTAGAAAAAAGAACTGTCGTGAATATGGTAGGAAAAAATAACTTGTCACCCACAATTTGAAATTATGACTTTCTGCCTTTTTATTTTTTACAATTCTCAGTATTGAGATATATTTATAATAGATTTATCCTATATTCACAAGAAAGAGAAGTTCAGTTTTATATATACACATACACACACACACACACACATAATATACATTCGTATTTTATGTGTGTGTGTGTATAAGTATATATATATATATGGTAAGGCTTGCATTTAGGTCATTTTAATATTTTTCTTTTTATGTAGATTAAAAAAATAAAGGAATCACCTCGAGTGAAATTTCTTGAAATTATTTTTGAAAGAGTTGAGTTAAAGAGTAAAGCTTAGTAACATATTTAGGAGAATAAGTTTGATTAGTAAAATGGATTTGAAACCTTAGTGTACTTATTCTTGTCATAGATTCATCTATTGAAAATGGATTTACTTGTCTGTCTTGGTCAGTTTTCAATCTTCAAAGCAAAACTGCAGCATTCCATGTTAAAGTCTGGCCAAAACTCTGTTGGATATGAACCAGCCTGACAATATGCTTCTTCAAGTGTACCTCAGAGTCCTTTATAAATTACTGATTACCATCTCAGGTGGCCCTAGACATAGCTGTCTTTCTCTTCCTTCTCTCTCCTCTTTCTCCACTCACCATTTCAAATCTTTTCTACTATTCCAGCCAGTGACCTCACTGTCTACTTGATAGAGAGAACAGCCATGCGGCATTGCCCACTGTTCTAAATACCAGGCATCAACTCCCACCCTTCCTTTCTTCCTTCATGTTACAGGAGCAACGTTTACCTTCCTTTCATTGGACACCAGTCCCTCCACTTGCCCTTGGAACTTGGTCTCATCTCTCTCCTCAGGATCCTGTTACTAGGTATTCTTCCTCCTCATTCATCTGTGTCCTTCATAGGAAATCCTTTCTGTTCACTTTTAAACACTAGTTTCTTCTATTAAAACTTAAACAGAAAACAGCCCTCACTCAGACTCTCATTTCCAATTTCCCTGCACTACTGCCCTATCTCCCATATCCTGTTGAGGCAGAGTTTATGAGATGAGGTTATTTCATAACTTCCCTCTCACACTTAATTCATTTCAGTCTGGCGGTAGCCTCCATCATGCACTCTTGCCAGTGTAGATGCAGCAGATGTTTTCAGTTGTTCACTCACTTCACCTTTCATCAACATTGGACACTGACCATTGTCACTTCTTAGAACACTGTCTAGCCAGGGCTTCCATGGTGCCACATTCAACAGGTTTTCTTTCTTCTTCTTGGGCGGTTCTTTCTCTATGTCTCTTATAGTCTCTAGCCTTTAAGTATCAGAGGTCTTAAGGCTTGTCCTATCCCTTTCTCTTCTTATATGTTCTCCCTCTGCAATCCCTCCTTCTCCTGTGGCTTTGGTGACCACCTCTATGCAGATGGAACCCACAAGTGTACACCCCATCTATCTAGTTCCTGATATTTTTTCCTACATGTCTAAGGGCATCTAGGGCTCAACAGATCGAAAATCACTCTCATGACCTCCCTACCCGCCAGACCTGACCCTTTTCAGTGTTCGCTCTCTTGGTGACTGGCACTACCTTCTATGCAATGCAAGCCACCTAGGAGTCATGTCTCGTAGACACTCCTCCCTCACCAGCCCTTTTCTCACAAGACCGGTCACCAGGGTTTGGCTATCTCATTGCCTAACTTTTTCAAATTTATAAACTAGTTTACTTCGAACACCCTAATCTTAACTAACATCATGCATTTCCTAGATCTAGCCTATACATCCGCTTTGCTCTCCTCTTTCTGCCATGGTTTTTTTCCTTAATCTAGGAAGCAGAGTGTTTTTGTTTTTTCAAAACCAAATCTAACCTCATTGCCCCCTGCGTTGCTCATCTGATGTCTTCTCATTGCTCTCAGTATAATAGCCCAAACCTTACCACGACCTACAGAGCCCCTCATGATATGGACCCTGCCGTTCTTCCCTCCTCATTGAGCATGACTCTCACTATTTCTGCTCTGGGTCCAGTGGTTTCCTTTCGGTTCTCAGTACTTCTCTTGCACCATGCCCCCACAGCACCTTTGTATGTGTTTTTCATCCTCTTTGCCCAGGAAAGTTGGTTCTAGTTCAAATCAGAGCTCAGTTTGTCAACTGCTTCTGCTTGAGCAGATCAGATCCCTTTCTTCTAGGCTCCCTCATCCATGCATGGCTCCTTCATGCATATATGTAATTACTGGATCATTGTCTGTCTTTTCCTTTGGACAGTAAACTCCCTGAAAGTAGGGGGTATAGCTCTCTGCTTCTAGGTTGTTCCTGGCAGAGGAACCACCCAATGTAATGGGTTAGCCAAGAAGTACATGAGGTTTTATTTATAAAATAAAAGACACATTTTTCATTTTCACCAATAACTATTGATTCAGATATTTTGACTATTTTGGCTATCCCATGTGGTATAATGTTGATTGTTCTCAATTAATGTCTCAATTTGATCACTATCAGCTTCAATTGGTCTGTCCAACCATGGAGTATTATCCATTGAGGAATCTCTAGCACCAAACTCCACAAACCACTTTGACACATTCATTCAGTCACAGCACCTTCTCCATATACTACACAAATCTTTTTTTGCATGTCGGTTATTTTTTAACTTTCTTTAATAATGAAACATAATATGCCAAAAATGTGTATTTTCTTCCATCTTCAGTATTAAAATGGCTGCACAAAAATTCACCAGTTTTGATAAGCTTTTTTTTTTTTAATGTATGCTGTTAATGACAGCTGTCACAATACAACCTAACAAAATTGTTTCAAATGAAGTTGAAGACTACTAAGTGCTACAGAGCCATCTTACGGAAAAAAACAATGGACCTATTTGGCCAACCCAATATGTTGTATGAATGGATACCCAAATGCATAAATGAATGAGTTGTGATAGCACACTGCCACTGTATTTAGCGCAATTATTGCTTACTGCCTTGTCACCATGGGCATGTTCTAGTCCCTGTATTAGATTCCAGCGACTTGTCTATTTCATCTCCCTGTGTCCCACAGGGCCTCTTTGCCTGTGGTAAACATCCTGTAAGTAAAATTACCAGTTGATTGAATGAAATGATAACAGTTCATTAAAGCAAAGAATTCTCCCAATATCTAGACTTTTCGGGAAAAAGATTTTAATATCAATTTAAGATGTCAAGATTTATACCAGTTCTTGGGACTCATGGTTTAAATCAATAACTGACAAGAGAGCGTAGTTCTAGGGTTAAAACTGCATGGAAATATGTTGGAGTGCCAGCAGCTACTGTCTTTTTCTCCTGAAAATGTTTCTGGCTTTTATGACTTTTCTTTCTATATAGACACTGATTTGCAAAACTTCTGTTAACTATGGCAATAAGACTTTTCATGTCAGATCTATAAAGCTTTCCCTTAGAAGTTAAATAATTGTTTATTCTCATTCAAAACTCCTTAGAGACAAGTTGATTTAAATTTGATCCAATGTTTTTATAATCTTATGTTAGTTAAATTTTTCTTTTGCACAGCTATAGATTCTTGGGCTTAACTCAAGAGTTTCTTTTAAATAAAAAATGAACTAGAGAAAAAATACATTTTAATTTTCAGTGAAATCGATTTAAAAAGACGTGATAAAGAAAGATTACATGCAATATAACTTAATTTTTTTAGAAGGTGTTTTTATTTTCAAATCAGGCTTTAAAATCTAAAATATTGATGGTAAAAACCGAGGTGGGGAGACACTAGACAGGAAGGCATTTTAATGGGAAGAAGTGAGTCCTGTTCCCCAGTGTTCCGCCGAGAGGCAGTGAGAATAAGGACTAGAATGAAGTACGGATGCCCAGCAGAGGGCTGTGGCTACGTGAGGTTGACTGTCACCCATGGTAATGATACAGAAGTGAAAAGCAGGAATTGTCTCTTTGGCATTGACCCTTTACAACTTGTTTCTTTGCCTCTCACTCCCACCATCCTCCTGCTGGCAACTGGTACAGTAAAGGGGGCCTTGCGCTAGACTTAGAAGCGTTCAAGTGTTACAGTTGTATCATTTTACCTCTGGTTATCAATTATTGACACATAAAGAAAGGAAGTTAGGAGAGAGCAGATGAAAAACTCAAATGTTGACAAGGCTGAGGAGAGTGATGACTTGAGGGAGATCGGTCAGGTTCAAGGGCAAATACTTAAGTTAGGTGACCAGAGGATCTGTGGTGAACGAACATAACATGAAGCCCACTGAGAAGCCATAATTCAGCTCCCGCTGTTTCCATATGTGAATAGGAAGATCCAGTATTTGGGGTAAAAAAATTTTTTTAAGCAATTAGTAGTTTAGGGGAGTTTTTATTATTGTCATTGATGATTTCAGTGTGAAATCTTCTGGACTTTTTTTTTTTTCTGTTATTGAGAGTTGGCTGGAAAACAACTTTCTAATACCATCCAGGCCTACCAAAATATCTCTGTAGGCAAATTCGGCCCACACCCTACCAGGCTTTTCAGCTCTGTGCTATATGATATTTATCTCTAAATTTTTAGATTCAATATATTTTCATTCTCATTTTTCCTTCTGTCTTTTTATGCCACCCCCCCACACACACACACAATTTTTCTCTCATTTATTTTTCTTGCATTTGCTTGTTAAATTAATAGATGAGGTTCAACAAACATTATCAAAGTCTCACCATGTGTCAGGTCATACTAAAGAAACAAAGGTGACCAAACAACAATCTCTCTCTATCTTATATAATTTAGCAGGTTTTGATGTGTGTGAAATGAAAACCTTTGGTATTTAGGGATCAGATAACCCAAGTGGGCCTAATGAAGAGCACCAGGGGCCTGGCAAGAAGTTTGACTTATAAAATAAGAGCCAGAACCCACTGGAGATCTCAGCTTCATGTGGTTTGCATCAGAATGGGCTTAAAATTATTTTAATTGAACCAATGCTGCAAGGAGAAAACTAGTCTGAAGCCTTCCCTCCAAAAAGAAGCCAAATAATGTTTATAGTAGTATATTAGTTACTACATACAAGGCTGGGGACTTCATTTATAGCTCAAACACTTTAAAATGTTCTATAAACTTGGGGTTTATCATAAGGTTACAGTTAGAAGATTACCTGTCCAGGAGATTAATCAAAATAGTGGTCATTCTACAGTTAAATATCTTGTTGAGCCCATGTTGCTATAAATATTAAGAAGGTGTGTGAATGGTGGAACCTGGGCAGCTTCCAGCTGTGTTATTTTTTCATGGTGCTCTTATGGCACTGAACCACTACTCTTCTGTTCATATAAATTTCTTTTCCTAATCTTGCTTAGGACTATAAATGGGTAAGTGCTTGAATTCTTAACAGTACTTATGACATTGTTTCCTTTGACAGAAGACTTTTCATGGACATGTTTTTCAATCTGAATCCTGGTTGTGGTTTTTTTTTTTTTTTTTTTTTTATCCAAAACTAGTTAAAAGGGGAAAGCTTATACTTTTGATTCCAAAGGGCATTCTCTTTCTTCTAGAAAGTTGGAAGGGTGTCTCCCGTGCCGATTCTCAACACAGGTTCACAGAGCAGTGTGGGACTGAGCACATGAGATTCATCTGGGAAGGAATGGCATTTAAGCCTCAACTTTCCAGGGCCTCACCCCGCCTGGGAAATCTATGCTTTTTAAAAGCTCCCCAAGCCATTCTGATGTATGATTGATTTGGAGGAAGCACGAGGGTTAGGTGAACTGATCTGGGTTTGGAGGACAGGTAAATGTGCACATTATGGCTTCTAACCTATAGATAATCATCAGGAAGTACCCCAACTTCTCACTCAACTGTCCAGGGGTTCCTCCAAGAGCATAGAACAAAGCCAGAGAGCTTTTTCTGAGTGTTTCTTGGCCTACAACGGACTTAATGGCTCCTGAATCTGATAAGGCAGGTGTTTTCCTTTCTGTTAGAACCTTTTATCTCTATTACTCAAAGGTGATTTGTCAGCAGTTCTGACCTAGATTATGAAGTTCTTTGATCTTGGAGTGCATTTAAAGTGTCTTGTTGAAAATGTTCCTTCTCTATTCTTGTTATTCTACAAGTTGCATTAAATCTCAATATCATTGGAGAATAGTATTTTATATGCTCTGTTTAATCTTTCCTTAAAAAACGTGGAATGGATATATTTTTTGACAAGTCTTTTAGGCCTCATATTTTTTTATCAGCATCTTAATATTTCAGTGTCCCTCTGCTGCCTTAAAATTATTTTCTTTCTCCCTGGTCTAAATTGTAATGACATATACAGTTTGCTACTGGCAAGATGCTTGTCACTCTTCACTAACACCCTCTGTTCAATGCTAATCTGACATTCCGAATTTTAAGCTCTGTGTCTTTGTTAAGTCCTGTCTTTTCACACAGATAAGTAGCCAAGCCTTTCGTGTGGAAAAAGGATGCAACTTCAGAAGATATCAGTGAAATAGTCATTAAAAAAAATAAGATGCAAAATTAAATTTACCACAAACATCATGGTGAAGAAAGGCCTTTCTACATAAATTATTTTCTCTTCTTAGTGCTTTTCTGTGTCTGCTTTTACACCCTAGGTATTATTGGTTAAGGTTCTGCTTAGTCATTGACTTAATTAATTGTACTTGTCATCCACCATATGTCCGCAGCCCTGGTAGACTTATTTAATGTTAGAACATGCTGAAATGCTTGTCTACAACTATACAGCATAGCAGAGACTGAAGTATTTTTAAATTATACTGAATAATTGTGTATCACATAAGCGTGTGATAACTATTGTATAGCATATATAATTGTTCCTGTTTGGGGAAGAAAGCAGAGTGAAGCAAGTGGCAATGATTTACTCAATTTAAAGAAAACAGGTGATCTGCATATGCCAACTTATGTTATTTAAAAGCCTTATTTATTTTGAGAGTTTTATTTTAAAAAAACACCCCTATCACTGGGTAGCATTTATGAAACATAGCTTGGGATCAACACATGACTTTACGGTCTAGTTGAGTGTATAAATGAAACCATGAAAATGTGATGAGTAAAACCTGAAGGAAAGAGATAACATTTGATGTACAAGATACATAAACATCCGCATCCATCTTCTTGAAGAGTTTTGTGGTGTGGTGAGAAAAAGTTTCCTGTTTGTGGAAAATGTCAGGATTTTTAGTATTAAAGCAACAAGAAAAGAGGTATTACTACCATGAGTTAAGTGGACACTATTCGTTTTCTTGTATTGGTTGGTAATCTGTAATATGCTATGCATTTTCTGTAACTGTTATTTATAAGAAAATCAAAGTATTTATATACTTTTTATATTTCTATTTAAATTCTATCAGGTAGTTCAGTTAATATGAGAACTGCAAATATGCAACTCTTAAAAATTTTTGTTTTTTTCTTTATAGGAAGAAGAAAAGAAGTCTGTCAGTTATCCTTCTCTCCTTAGCCACATAACTTCTTTTTTCCTGAATCACCCTGTCGTAACAATGACAGAAAAGACCCCCGTGCCAACCCTTAAGCTGCTGGGTGAATTCTCCCCATTACTGTCGTCTTTGCCTTGTGACATTCATCTGCTTAATCTGAGGACGATAGAATCAAAGGTATTTCCCAAAATCTGTCTATAAAAAGTATAAGGGGATGTGAAGAAGAAAAAATACTGTAAGCTTTACTATGCTTCAAGGACTGATTATGAGGACTTCACTTTTTGGCAAAATTATTATACCTTTTATTTATTGCTCTGTAGTTTAAACATACCCCAATGCTAATGTATTTCATTCTCAGAAAAGTTCTGTGTGGTGAGTGGTCAGGGAATAACATCTTCTTGTTACGGATAAGGCAGCTAAAGCTGTTCTGAGGTCACATACCTTGTAGGTGGGAGAATCAAGCCTTAAGATTGACCGTACTGTCATTGTCCCTTCATTTCTCCTTGTTAGCCAGTGTTTCTCAGGATTAGAGAAGTAGAAAGCATAACGTTTAATTAGGTATCAGAGGCTTTGTACTTTTGTATCTTACTCCTGAAAATCACTGCAACCCAGCCTTTGCACTGAGAAACCAACTATTAGGAAAAATATAAAAATTTATTAAAGAAAGAGCAAGGGCAGGTTTTATTAGGTATGGAATTTTAATTCAGTTAGACTGCTTTAGTTTACATGCTGGGTAGGGCAAAAAGTAGGTTTACAGTTGTGAGTACATGAAACAGGGTTTATTCTTGTATTATTATTTATTAATTATTATATTATTTTCCATACAACTGTAAACCTACTTTTGCCCCACCCTGTATATGACTGCTTTAAAAGTCAATGATTACATTTGAAAAGAATAAAAATTAGACACTTAATATCATTTTTATGTTTTGTGGAGCTGTTTTGGTATTGTGAACTGATATACACTTAGTGGAAATAGTAAGTGGTTATAGATTCTGTGGGAAATATCTTATAATAAGTGGCCTGAATATGAAGAGAATGTTCGTGTTTGAAAACAATATAAGAGACGAAAACTATTTAGTTTAAGAAAAAACAACTAAGCCCTGGCTGGGTAGCTCAGTTGGTTAGAGCATTCTCTAGATGCACCAAGGTTGTACATTCGATCCCCGGTCAGGACACATGCAAGAATCAACCAGTGAATGCGTAAATAAGTGGAACAACAAATCGCTCTTTCTTTCTGTGTCCCTTTCTATTCCTTCCTTTTTCTTTCTAAAATCAATAAATAAAAAACAACAACAAACCACTAAAGCAAACCAAATAAAGATAAATTCCTACAAATTTAGATAAGTAGAGCTTTTAAAATTATATGTTCAAGACAAAGAACTTACACCTGACTATGTAGGAAAATGTAGTCAGGCTTAAGTAGTCAAAATGAACACAAGTGAATGCTAGAGGCCTGTGTGCGTATCTCTATGTATCACAGACTGTTTGATCATGTGAGTGAAATTGTGGGCTTTACCTCACGCCTGCTAAGTTGCCAGTTACTGCTAAAGGTACTAGGGATATAGTCATGAACAAAACAGACAAAAGCTGCTGCCTTTCTGGACCTTAGATTCTAGTGGGAGAGGAAAGAGTAATTAAAGAGGAAAAATAAGGATAACATATAATATGCTAGATGGAGGAAAAAAAGGAAAGGAATGGCAATTCTAGAAGGTTATACAAGTTTGAACAGAGTGGTTGGAGAGGACCTCACAGAAATGGTGATAATGAGAAAGAATATGGAGGAGGTCAGGGAATAAGAGACTCAACACGGATTTCTGGGCGTAGAGTGATCCGGAAGAGCATATAGGAAGGCCTGAAAGCCGAAGGTGTGGTCAGGAGGAAGCTACATGTGAGTTGGGCTTTTCTTTGATTCCTTTGTGGGTCTACTTTTTGAGTCATGGAAAGAACACACCAGAGACTGATAGCCTCCCTGAAGTAACCTGTTGTTAATTCATGAGGTAAAGGGAGCAGTAGGACAGAGTGGAGGGCCTCACGTTGCCACTTCCGAGCATAGATAGTAGAGGACGTTAGCAGCCTGAAGGACCCGCAGACTTCTGGGACATGTAATGGCTACCTTTTCTTACTACTAGATGATTCCTTCCCCAAATTGTTTGAAAGTGATTGTTTTTTGGAAGCAGCTCCAGCTGACTAGAGGAAATGGATTACTCTCTACCAAACAAGGCCGATACTTGTTTTACAAATCACCTCTTTTTAGTCATTATATGCTTCTTTCATTCTTCCTGCTCATACCAAATTGGTTCAGCCCCTGAGCATTTGGGCCCTCCACAGTCCGGCCTCCACTCACTGACCACCTGACTTCCCATTGCTCTGCTCACCTTTGGACAGGTGTGCCACCTTCTCTACCTGCTGGCTGAGTGAATGCTGACTCAGCTACCACTTATAAAATGGGGCCGGTATTAGATATGCCTGCTTCCGGTCTGTTGCAAGAAACATACCACTGTGAAAGCCCTTTGAAATAGAAGTGCTCTGTAAACATAAATTGTTATCGTGATGATGCCAACTGGGCATGCCAGCTCTAATGCAAACTAGGCTTTTATTTATTTATTTTTTATATATTTTTTATTGTTGTCCTATTACAAGTGTCCCAATTTTTCTCCCATTACTCTCCAATGGAGTGCAAACTAGGCTTTTAGCAGAGGGAATAGGAAGCAATTTAACAATGTAGATATTTGACCAGAAGAATAAAGCCTAAGATGTTAATGGCTAGTGATAATTATTATGCTGATACATGATCAGAGCTAAATATTTGGGGCTGTTTTGCATTATATTAATTGTTGCCAGTTTTTATATTAGCCTTTGACTCTTAGCACATATTTCTAATGGTTGTTTAAGCTCTCTAATAATCCAAGAGGATTGATTAGTCCATTCAGAATCACTTCTTTAAAGAATTGTTCTTTGTCCCCTAACTTCTGATAATAGGAACATAATCATTGAAGGAAGTATTGATTTGAAGAACACTTGGTACTTAAAATATGTCAAGGGTAATTCCATGGTTGTACTAAAAGAAAAACAAAAATTACTAAATAAATTCAGAAGCCTGACCCGTACATTTTGGATTGCATTCTTGTTTTTATGTGCTATGAGCTCCAAACATATAATAATTAATTGTTCATTTGGAGATTGCAGTGCATTTTTCCCACTGAAATACAAATACAAACTGACCCTTGAACAACACAGCATTTAGGGGTGCCCACCGCCCAGGCAGTTGAAAATCCATATATAACCTAAATCGGCCCTCCATGTACATGGACTCCTAGCTTCCAGTTGATCCTTGAATGATGTGGGTGTGACCTGTACAAGTCAATTGGACTGAGTGGGTCAATTGGAAAATTCTGTGTATAAGTGGAACCATGCAGTTCAGACCCACATTGTTCAAGTATCAACTGTATTTTCAGCCTTCGGGTTGGGTTCCAAGCAGGACCAGAGGTCTACATGGCTTGTACCTGAGTAAGTGTTTTCTTTACCACCACTTCATGGTATTTCCATGATAAATTCATCTGAAGTCCACCTTGGATTGATAAGAGCACATCTCTCTTCCAGCCTGACCTCCTTCATCAGCAGCATAATGAGGATGTGTGTGCTTCCCCATCCACTCAGCCACTGTCTAAGGGTTCTTCAGGTCTCCACCTCAGCTTGTCCCCCTTACTCCTCATGGAGAAAGGAGTTAGGGGCTCTGGCAATAGTCAGAGAGGTGCAGCCGGAGCCAGAGCTGTGCTAACCCACTGAGGTGGTTCAGTTCCAACTACCAGTCCTCAGTGTCACCGTGTCTTGATCAAACTAGGGGATGTTTAGCAAAAGAGACTTCTGCAAATTTCCTCATCTTTGAAATTCTGATTGTGTAGGTCTGGAGTGGAGAGCCTAGGATTAAGTAATTTTTTAAAAAGTCTCAAATTGGGAAACTAAGAGCTAGAGAGATTAAAGGATTACTGATTAAATGACAAGGATGAAAACTACCTGCACCTACCCCTTGGTCTTCTGAATCTGAATGCTGTATGTGGCCTCAGAGGGTAGTGTTTGACTTTTTAAGAGTTACTAAATCTCTTCTTCAAAGTACTTTTTCAGGAATTGTTCTATACTGGTAATGAGTTTATATTTTTATAAAAGCCTATCTTGCTTTTCTAATTTATATATGTTTTTTGGGAAAAAAATAATTGTGTATTATATATATGTAGTCAGGTGAAGAAGGGAAGATCATTCTTAAAATCCTGCCTCAGCGTGTTGGCACGCCCCAGCCTGTTGCAGCCACTGTCTAGGGATTTAACTGTTAGTCTTCTCATCCTGTGGGCCCGACCTCCAACTCTTCTCGTTACCACCTCCTTTTCTTGCCCTATCAGGAGCTTGAGATATTAAAGAGAAGCTTCTGAAAAAGTTTGAAAACTGGAACAAGAGCACCACTCAGGTGCACTAAACAGGAAAGCCTTGTCATCAGGAAAGGGTAACGATTAGAAGAGAAAGAAGTCTTGGCAGAGAAGATGCTGGAAGAATCTCATGGGAGGAGGGATCATGGGCCAGGGTTCTATAGGCTAGAATTATAGGTGCTGACATGCTGGGGACAACAGCAAGCTTGACTGAGCAGTTCAGCTGAGCTTCACAGAGCGGGTCTGCCTTGAACAAGGATGTGTGATTCAGCTATTGTTTTTCTAGATTGTTTGCACTGCTCTATGTTCTGCTGTATTTTTATTTATTTATATATGTATATATTGGCATCTCTATCTAACCTCATCTATATATGTTTAATTATTCTCTGGAATAACCCTGGCTGGTTTGGCTCAGTGGATTGAGCGTCGGCCTGCGAGCTAAGTGTCGCTGGTTCGATCTTCCAGTCAGGGCACATCAGAGAAGGAAAACTCTGATTCCAAAAAACCTCCGCTGCCTTGCGGCATACCTCTTCAGGGGAAAGGCTAAGGGAGTAAACCCCGACAGAAAATCCGGAGCCGGAGTCCCTAAGGCGGTTTGACGTTGTAGTCAACACCGGCAACTCCTGCGGCGCACCTGAAGCCAAGCTGTATTGACTCCGTCTTTCCCTTGGACCCTTCAGCTGCGAAGAGAGGGGGGGTCTGCTGCATGGGCAACAGCAGACCCTCCATATCACCCTGCCCAGGCTCTGTAGCTTCAGCTTCACTGGAGAGGACACTCCAGCGTCATCGCAAGATGTCGATTCAACACGGGAGGAGACAGATACCGTGTCACTCCCGAGTCGGACTGCACAGCCATTCTCGGCGGTGCAGATAGACTCTTAAGAAGCTACACCATCGTCTCTAGAGACGGACGGCTGCTGAAGATTCTCTGGAATTTTCTGTTGATTTGTGCTTAACTGTTTCTTGCAAGTAGTTAACCAGTTATTTCAACACCAGCATCACTTATTGAATAAGATTTTCTCTCCTTATTTATACCCCCTCCTTATAAAAGGCAGTTTAAAGTTTTTACTGTATTTTGCCTTTCTCAAAAGAATTGATTGGTGCTTTATTGATCCCCCTAGCTTCTGGAAAGGTGAAAATTGTGGGGAAAATTCTCTTTGTTGTGCATACCTAAGAACCGCCATCCACCTTCCCCTTTCTGTCATGTTGCCTTGTTCATCAAAACAGGGTAACTGTTACCGGATATTTTAATAAGTGCCCTAGAAAATGAATTTCTGCTGGTCATGTCATCTCTCCAGACTTATAACACAGCAAGCAATTTTCTAACCTTCCCAGCTGTCAGAATGCACTGAAATAGGAGTGTTGTTAGGCATTTTCAAAGCATCTGAGCAGGTTGGAGAGATTTTCTCACCAGGTGTTTGGACATGCCTTAATCTATACACACCTGACACTTCCATCCTATGAGAATTGGGGTCACACTCCTGGAAAATTGGTCAAATATATAGCCCTTCTCATCCTCAGAAAAAAATGTGTACATATATGTTTACTGTAGTTACCGGGATTTTACCGATTTGTGAACCTCACATTACTAAAAAGCATATTAAGTTTCTTTTGGTGTGAGACAGGAATAGCATAACTCACACTTTGAGCTCCCATTCACTTCAGTAGAGGAATATTTGCCTGTGTTCTTAGGAAAGCCTGTCATACACATGTGTAATTCTCAGATTGGCTTTATGTTCTGTTTAAAATGGGATGAATAGATGGATGAGTAGGTTGTGGGTAATTAGAAATTACAATTTCTAAAGTTTACTTTCTGAATTGATACATGTTTTGATAAATCATAGTTTTAGTTCTGCTGAGTCTGTTGATTAAGTCCTCCCTGTTAGCAACCTCAAATCAGAGGATGATACTTTTTAGTTTATAGCCTTTTATTATTTCATGTCCAAAGTGGTTCTCCCTTTTCCTTTCCTAAGTGGCACCGATTCACTGCTAGAGCAAAGAAGGCAGGACAGTGAAGCTGTTAGAAGCCCAGACTCTGGGATCAGGTGGCCTGGGTTTCAGTGCATCCCCTCCACTTGCTGTCTGGGTAACACAGAGCAGGTTACCTAATTAATTCTCTTGAGTCCCAGTTTCCTCATTCATAATGTGGCAGTGATACTGGAACCCAGCTTAGAGAACTTTTGAAGAGTAGATGAGTGGATCCTTGTAAAGTATTTAGAACAGCAGCAGGCATGGAAAGCACTGAGCACTTGACAAAGGAAGCTTCTCAGTTGTGATAGTTATATGAGCAGTGGTGAGTGTTATTAGTAATGAAGTAAAAGTGTCGGCCTGTTTTTTATAAATTAGAGAAAGTTGAAGTTTATTGTCAAAGTAAATCTTGATGCTACTTGACTTGTATTCCTTATATACTTTATTAATAATGCCTCAGATTTTGAAAAACAGCAGTCTCTATGGCAAGCATTGTGCTGAGTGCTTGACATGAGCGTTATTTAGCTCTCACATCAGCACTGTGAAGGGAGGCAGTACTGTACCTCCTCTTACAGAAGAGGAAACAAACTGACCTAGAGATGCCAGGTAACTGTTCGAGGTCACTCAGCCAGTCAGTGGTGGCGCTGGGAGCACAGCTCTGCGTCCCTGACTCCAGTTCCCTACCAGGAACCTTATACTGCCTTCAGCATGGGGTCAGATGGGGAGTGCTAATGTGGAAAATGTTGGGGAATACACTGCCTTATTTCTCTTGTCTACCCAGTAATAATGGGACACCCATGGAAGGATACAGCCACCAACCATGCAGGGGAAAAGATCATGAAGGGCTAATGTAGAGTCATTAGAGGTAATTGCTACTTAAGTATGAGAGGGTATAGGGATGTTCCTGTACACTTAAATATAGTAATGCAAACTTGTATACCACCCCAGCTACTTTAAATGTTGTAAAATGGCATGAGTTAATCCATGAAAAGCATTCTGCACAGAGTATGGCACACAGTAAGTGCTCAATACGTGTTAGCGGCAATTACTGCTATTGTCCTTGTGCTTGGCCCTTGATCCTCAAACGGGCTGTTCACAAGTCTAACCTAGTTCCTGGAATTTTCAGAGGTTAAGTGATATACACAGAGTCACAAAACTGGTTTGTGGTGGAACCAGCCCTTGCCTGTGATTCTGCTTTCCCTAAGCCTGACAGCTTCATTCTGCAAGCAGATCCCATCCTCCACACTCCACCCAGTCCCTGGAGAAGCCTCACAGGCCCCACTTAGTCTAGGAGCTTCATGTTGGTTTATCCCCTGAAATAAGTTCTGTAATGGATTTTCCCTGCGCGACTCTGTAACATCCAAGCCTGCCTGCAGGGCTTCAGCTGCAATTGTGATCTGAACTATTTTACAAAGACACTTAGTTTGTAGCTCACCTAGCACAGTGCATGGTGCAGTTTAAATATTTGTAAATTTTCGTCCCCAAACCCTCCCCTTCTTTTTGAGGTCCGGATATTACTTATACATTAATGAATGTAAAAACAGGTCTCTTAAAATGTTTCCTCTTGTGGAGCATATAGTGTGACTACATGGTATTTTCAATGGGTTAACCCACACTGTGACTCCATGGATGAGGGAAGCGTGCATGAGCTTCGTTTTACTGGAGATGAGGGGGCTGATGCTTAGGAAAATTAAATGAGTATTCCATTTCCAATTGGCAAGTGACAGAGGTCTCTTTGTTATTCTTCTGGAGCTCTTACGTTTATTGTAAGTGGTTGATTTTCATATATGCCGTTGCCATGCTGTTTTGAGACTGTGTGAAATTTACAGAAATTTTATTAGAAATCTTTATCCTGCGATTTAAACTTGCTATATGTGTCCTGCAATGACTCAGAATTCCTTAAATGACTTTTTTCTCTCCCCTCAAACAAAATCTTAGCAGTGCCATTGCAAAATACCAGTGTGAAATGTGATAAAACAGGTTATTCCAGCCAAGAATCTGAGGTGAGGACAGCTTTAAATTGTTCAGGCACATTAAAATCAAATCAGTGGTAGGAATGCTGGCAGCTAGCCAGAAAAGATGTCTCTGTAGCACATTAAAAAACTCTATCTCCTGGTGAGAGTGATCAAGAACTCGGGTGTCTTTGTATCTGTGGCCACAGAAGAGAAAAAGGGATCGTTTCCATGAGTGTCGGTGCCAGACAGCACATGACCCTCCTTGAATAACTGTCCTTTTCTTCATTTTTCAAAGGCATTTTAGTTCATTTTGCTTATTATCATAAACATGTTCCCCCTTTAGGAAACAAGATTTATTAAGATCACTGTAATTTAAAATATTCGAAGACTTTTAACTAGCCATGTCATCGTTACTTAAATGGATGCAAGAAGGCATATATCTCATAGATACTACAGGTCGATTTGCAGACCACCACAATGCAATCAAGTGAATATCATAGTAAAGAAAGTTATCGCATGCATATTTTTGTTTCCCAGTGCATATAAAAATTATGCTTACACTATACTGTAGTCTATTAAATGTGCAATAGCTTATGTCTAAAAAATGTGAAAAACTTAATTTAAAAATACTTCATCACTAGAAAATGGTAACCAATATCTGAGCCTTCAACGAGGCATAATCATTCTGCTGGTGAGGGTCTTGTCCTAGCAGTCAAAAATCACTAATCACCGGCCACCATGACAAATATAATAAAGAAGTTTGAAATATTGTGAGAATTACCAAAATGTGATACAGAGACACAAAGTGAGTTAAGGCTATCAGAAAAATGGCATCAATAGACTTGCTCGATGCAGGCCAGCCGCAAACCTCCAGTTTGTAGGGGAAAAAAGTATATGCCAAGGAGAGTAAAACAGAGCACAGTAAAATGAGGTATGCCTGTCCTGAGCCCTGTAGCTGACAGGTCATGTTTAGTATTTTTCTTCGTGCCTGCACAGGAAGAATAGCTTCTGCAATGTGAATTTAAATGATACATTAAGCTAATAAATGTGGTTGGCAAGGGATAAGCCTGACTAATTCAGATGTCTTATATAAAAATAATGGACCAATACATTAAAGATTAAAAATGGTAATGCGATTAGCAAAAATTAGTATTCAATGAAGAAGCATGTTTCAGTTTCAAGGTGGGTGATACATCGTCACTCAGTGACCACGCAAGGACTAAGTTTAGGCACACATGAAAAAATCTTATCCCCTAGTGAGGATGCTTAAGAACTTTACTCAACTGATGTATGTGTTAAAGATAAACAAAAATGAAATGCTTTATTTGAAGGAACTTGATAAAACAGTATGTAATATGTGAACAATAGGAAACCAAAATCCTCAAGAACAGTAGGAAAAGCAAGGCATGAGATGACTTAATAAGGAACCAAAAACATAATACACCTGACTCCTTCGGGGAGGTGGTTGGGCTCAGTGAACAAGAACCTGAGGGAAAACACCATTTGTCCGGCTTCACGGCTAATACAGTGAGCCTCTGTGGTTTGGGGAAACTGATATCAGTGAAATGTGCATAGTGACAGTATGTGTTGTAATGTCGCTGTGCGTGTTGGCGCTCTGCTCATCTGCAGGTAGATGGCAAGCATTCCGATGAGGCCGCGTTGATCCTGCACAGGAAGGGGTTTGACTGCCGCTTCTCCAGCAGAGGCACGGGGCTGCTTTGTGCCACCACCCAGGGAAAGGTGAGCCAAAACGGTGTTTGTTTGTCAAGTTAGTGTGCTTTAAAATGTTACTTTCTGACAATAACATAATGTTGCATTGCCGCTTCGTTGATTTGTTCCCCTCAGCTGCAAATTAGCTCAAGTCTTTGCATCTTAAGAAAGAACGTTCTCGACTTTCAGTCTCTTCTCCTTGTTAGCACCAAAATGCATAGCCAGAACATGTGTATAGTTGAAAACAAGGCTGTCATTGATTCTGAGGCCTTCCATTTCCAATCTCCAAAACATCTTTCCCCACCCCACCCCGTATTTTCTCCTTTCCTGAATAGACCCAAGTATGCTCTAGTTCAGGATGGCAAACCCAAGTCCTGTGGTGGCCAAGACAAGTTCTATATTAAGTGAATGGGGGTGGCAGTAGAGGAGCGACAGAAGCAGTGAGACTGTGGCTATTGGGTTAATTCTACCACTGCCCCAGGGCAGCTGTACTTAGCTTCCCTCAGTTGCTTCCTACACAGCCATGCGATCTAGATCTTCTGTAAAGCCAGATTGGCACGTGAGGCCACACTGTGCAGGCCAACAGATACACAGACACATCACTTCTCGACGACTGCCCATTTTTAACTTCTCTTCAAGTTGGTCTTGCTGGCAATTCCATCAAGCCTTCCTCTCCTTGGGAGAAAAAAAAAACCTCCTGCTTCTGTCTCGGAGTAGGCTGTATGTAACCCAGGGAATGCAGTGGGCTGGCTCTAGTGCCCACGCAGGTCTGCCCCCGCAGGCAGCTCAGCTGACCCAGCTCTTCTCCAGAACCTCATACACGTACACCGTAGACCTGACTCAACAGATTTGGTTTCAGTCCTGCAAATTAGCATGTACAGAGGATCTAAAAAGAAGAGGGAATGCAGTAGGGGGCCTACATTTATGTAGAGAGGCTTCTCCATTTCTTTTACCTCACGGTTCATGGAGTTGGTGCTAAGAAAGCACTGATATCTTTATTATTTCTTAAAATTATACTTGTACCTCTGCCTACCTTATTGTTGATCTGCGCATACTTGGTTGTGAGCATTTGAATTCAAACATTAAGGCTTTGAGTCCTAAGGGGGCTATATGATCCAGAGAGACCTATTCATTTATCCTCCCCACCCTACAATGGGACTTGTGGGCATGATGAGCCTTCCTTGTGGCTCCACTGGAACAGAAAAAAAATGGTCAAAAACCACCTGTATTTGGGGTAAATGTTGACTGAAAGAGAATGGGGATGTTTTTAAAGCTTCTTGGTCCATAGATGTCACAATTTTGTATTGAAAAGGTGGCCCTGCACATGATACGTCCTCCAGCAGTACGGGAAAGGGGGGGCAGTACAAGTTGCTGTCTCCTGTTACCCTTTTCCTTTTTCTCCCCTCAGGGATGGTCTGTACCTTGAAACCTGCAGAGTTGTATTTAATCTCCCTCCCCTCCTCATTGCTTTACTTCAAAAGGACTTCAAACATACTGTTTTACTTTGTCTCATAATATTTTTCACTGAATATGGAGCTGTGTTACTAATCTTTCTTCAAAGTTGATCTGAATATGCAAATTTTATCATTTATTTTTTAGATACTGGTACAGAAACTGTTTAACAAGTTTACTGTTGCAAGTCTCAAACCTTCATCATTATCCTTGATGCATTCACCTCCAGATGCCCGAAATATAAGTGAGATCAACTTGAGTCCCATGGAAATCAGCACCTTTCGAATCCAGTTGAGGTGAACCTGGCTTTCAAATTTGGATTGGGAAGCATTGGCTTGTATACACTTCTTCGTCTAGCGTGCAATAAAGAAGCACATTATTTTAGCTTCTGGCTACTGTGAGAACATGAAATCTGTGATTTTTTTTTGTTTGTTTTTTGTTTTTGTTTTTTGAACCAGTACAGTAAGAAAAAAAAAAAAAAAAAGCCATGCTATAAACCAGTTTGTTTGTTTGTTTGTTTAAGTTCCTTCCAACAACCACCACCATTGGTGTGTTCGGTATGAATTGATGCAACAAATGAAGAAATGTTTAAATCAACCGCTCAACAGATTGTATCTCAGGTTAAATGCTAAATAATTATATCTGTGTTGGGGGTTGTGAAGAGATTGTTTTGAGTATTCATGTTGCTGATCCTTTGTTAATTTAACAAAAATGCCCGTTTTTTTACCAAAATGGAATAAAAAGCTGGTGGATAATAGCTAATGGCCAAAATGGTTGCAGTCATTCATACAAGTTAGAACATTTTTTTGTGTTAAAATATGTGGAAAAGTGCAATCCATCAACCCTCATATATAGTTGATTTTTCATACCTTTTTCTAATGTACCACTTGACCCTTCCCTTCTTACCCTTTGTAAAGTATTTCCAGAAATATCAGATTTTGAATCATTCAGTAGTAGAAAAGAGGCATATTTTCATTACTTGACAATGTGGGATAGGTGCAATTTATTCCATTGTCACTAAAATAGAATAAGCAATTGTGTAGGTACCATAACCTACTTAGGTACCACAAGGTGTCTTTTTACACAGCTCATTTGAATACAGATGTTCTGAGGAGGGGTTTTCTATTTTAAAAATACCATATCAAAATAAACGTGCCTTATTTTTTTATAAGTCTTGTTAAATCTTTTAGTGTCCATATTACTATTTGGGGAAAGGGGAAGGTTGGGGCAGGGAGAAGGGGTGGGTACTTTCTATGACATATAAATTGTAAAATTTTTGCCTGACAATACTGGCCACATTCTGATCTGTTTCATTAAATTTGTGGTGATATTACTCTAAACATTTTGACTATTTGAATGTACTGAGATCTCAGAAAA
The DNA here is from genome assembly GCF_987537825.1 of Furipterus horrens. Classification (NCBI taxonomy): domain Eukaryota; kingdom Metazoa; phylum Chordata; class Mammalia; order Chiroptera; family Furipteridae; genus Furipterus; species Furipterus horrens. The sequence goes on from NW_028327175.1 coordinate 75,760,312, forward strand.
CAAAACAAAGGAAAAAATACTATTAATTAAAATATGCTGCTGCTAAGGAGACTGCAACTTGAAGCAAGAGTTCTGTAATGTGAAAAATATACACCCTGTTTTCATTTCAGAGGAGTTAACCATATTGAAGAGAGAATGCTTTAAAATAGACCCTGTTTTGAAACTCAATTATATGTAGCTCACCGTGATTTAACATACTAAAGAAATATGTCTGTTTAATGAGTTCCAAACTTTTGTATGTGTGTAACCTCTCAAAGTGAAATTCCAAGCCCATGTGCCATTACAAGACTTCTGATAAAATTTATTTGGGATGATTGTTAATTTGACATTAAAATAAAAGCAGCATTAGTAACACTTAGGATATTCAGTTTTAATATAGAAAGAACTGAGTGTGTACACTTTTGAATGTCCTCTTTGTGTTAACTAATAGATTATTATCTGACTTTAAACTTCCATTTACCTCCTGTTATTCCAGTATCTTTTTAGAGAAATTGAAACCTAATTTCTCTTTTATCATGTAGTCTAATTAACTTCTGGATTTTAATCAAGGCGCAGCTCCTAAGATGATTATGTTAAATTCATAGACTTGTTTTGCCCTTAATAATTAAGGAAACAATACTGGTGTTGATAAAGATATTTAAAGGGAGAAATTTCATGCAATAAACATGTACTGTAAGTTTCCTTCCTCATTTTTTCTTTGGGGGTGGATAAGCAACTAAATAAAGAAACAAATACTTCCTTTTGTGGACGTCTACAGATCTTAGGATTGCCAGAAGCGAATTCCAAGAATAAGATCAGTATTTTTATTGCATCTTAAATGTAAAACCTTCCTATTGGGGTCCACTGTGTTCTGTGGTTAATTGTTCTGGAAATTCTTATTAATTGAAATAAAAAGTCTTGATGCAATAGCAGTGGTTTTGCCACTTTCAGTTGTTTAAGATTGATCTGTCCCATGTCAGTTGGGTCTTAGTCAGTGTATATTGCCACCAACTGCTCATAGGTAGAGCAGAAATTATTTTTCATGGACAAGTTTCTGCTTTTTATCTTTAGACTAAATTATCAGGGAAACGAAGAGAGGATGCTTTTGCTTTGGGCTATGGTCAGGAACTAATTAAGTCATTCAGTGTCTCTGGTACACACTAAAAACCATACACTTCAGTTGTGATCTTGGTGGCATTATTTGTGTGCCTAGGTTTTATTACATGTATTATCACAGATGTTCGGTTGACCCAATAGTTCATTACTTTCTCCTTTTTTTTTCCCCTGGAAATTTTAATTTGGGTTTATAACTTCAGTGTTTGAGAAGTCAGCATCCTTCTTTTCTACAAATACTGACAAATAAAATGCTGTAAAGTATGTTGTAAAACATTGTAATTACCTTCCTGTGTCTTTGTTGTACTTGTGCTGAAATGTTTTCACATTCCTTTGTCTGGAAGAAAATCTTTGCTTTCATTTTGATTATATTGCTTACCTTGGAATCAATAGGTTTTGATATTTTCTCTTGGAAGATTTTATATCTTTTTGGGAATATGTAATATAAGATCTCTAATAAAAAATAAATCTTATCATGTACACAGTCCTCTAGAGTAGCTCTTAAATCCTATTTTGTACACGAAATATATTAAAACATTTTGAGAGGCATGGTGAAGTATCGAGGGCCTATTTGTTCTCTTGTGAATGAATTGCTCCTTCTTTAGCTTAGCCCAGTTGTTAGAAAACACAGTTTTTGAGAGCAAGTGGCAGATTGAGTGGTGGTGAGTTTCCCGTCTAGGTTTGGGACCACCTTTGAGATTGGAATCCACCAACCTTCCCAACAACACAATGCCCATGGGTCCTGAGCCAATTAGGAGGATCAGATTGTGTTACAAATTCCATATGTTCCATGCCAATGATGAGGAGGAGAGTAAGCTAAGACCTGAAGCTGAAATGGTCCATGTGAGCTATTCCAGAAGGTAAGATGGGCACTCTGCCAGCCACTGGCCCAGACCAGCACACGGCTTAGTGGATTTGGTGGAGTTCCTTCAAAGCTAGGAGACAGGGGTAGGAGAAGGGTAAATATCCTCGAGATGTGTATGGGTTAGCCAGGCAAATGATACAAGACATGCTAACCAGGAAGTTTCCACTTGTTTGGGGTGACATACAGTAAAGAAATTAATTAATTTGTAATCTCTATATGCTTAACTGTAAAAACCTAGAAACATATAAATAAAAATTGCATCAGATAATGAAAATTATCTTCAGCTCCATAATATTACCAACTTATCAAAATAACAAATATTATTTAATTTAGGTGAGCATATGATCACATGCCTCTTACAAACCCGTGATAAGACTCAAACTTAAGAGTTGTGACTGAGTGATAACGGGGGTCTGAAGGGGAGTAGAGGGGGATCTGTAAGGCCATGCTGCTGCCATCATCAGAGCAGAGCACAAATGCCTGAAGAGAGGTGGTAAAAGACAAAACACCTTCAGTGTACTCTGGCTTGAGCAAGCAAGAACGGGAAATTTATTGTCCCTAGTAACAAACATTCAAGGGTAGCTAGGGAGCACTTCAAATACAGCTGTAGCCAAGTATGAGATGGTGTCATCCAGGACTTGTCTTTCTCGGTTTTGCTTTCCTGAGTTGTTCTCATTCTCCAACAAGGACTACATACTTGAGGGAGGATGGCTACCAGACCTATATTCGCATCCAGCCAGCTTAGTGACTGCAGTGGAAAACGAGCACCTTTATCTAATTTTTCAGCAAATGTCCTGGGATTGATGTCTGGCTGTCAGCTGGCTAAGAGTAGACTTAGGTTCAACTAAATCACATGGACAAAATAAGTGAGAAAATAGCCCTCCCCTTGTACCACCTGCCCCAGTAGAAAAAGGGATTCTACGGTAGACTTGAGATAGTTCTTAAAAGATGCATTGGATTTTAATTGCATTTTTTCTGGTCATGTTATTTTCCTGCTTAAATACCCTCAGGAAGGTCTTGTTACCAGAAATTAAAGCATAAAGGTTTCAAGCTGCATTTCTAATCTCCCTAAAAGACATGACCTCCTTATGGTAAAGACCGTAGTTGCTTATCAACCAGCCACTGCCCCTCTGCCTTCTCTGCTAAAAAAGAAAACACCTGATTTTATTCATATATCAGACACTCATGAGCCTCTGAAGATGAAATGCAATGGGTCTAAATTAGTCATAAGTTCCTGCTCTAGGCTGGATGATTGATGTAGGAAGTGACGTGTCACAGTTTTAGCCAATGAACTACAATATCACGGGAAGTCGGTTGGGGGCTTCTGGGAAAGGCTTCCTCTCTCTTCAAAAGGGGAGAGCATGTTCCCCTCACCCCACAGTGTTTCAAGGCAGTAAGTTCTGTGTAAGAGTTGGAACTGGGGCTGCTGCAGGCCTTTTGTAACCCTGCAGAGGGACAAGCTGGACAACAAAGTCAACTGGGTGACCACGCAAAGTAGAGCCTGGGCCCCTGACGATGATCTGATGAGTGAACCACCTCCAACTTTGTTATATGATCTAATTAGTCACTTTACTATTTAAGCCATTTCGAGTTTAAGGTTATGTTGCAAAGAGCTGAAAGTATTTAAACGGGTGCTCCTCACCCTCTGGGTTAGACACTTTGCTGAATGAATACATTTGTACAGCCTGGTAAAGCTTGGTTGTGAAGACAAGTTCTCAGAACACAGCCCCTCACTTTGGCTCTACTGCTCCTGCCACCTTGCACATTTAGCTCAAAATGTTTAGTAACACTTAATTATATTATGTAAAGATTTTTTCAAATATAAGGTGAGGAGCGTTTTTAAAAATATAAAGTGAATCAAGAACATGTCTACCAGCAAAAAGCCTTAAGATTGCAGCATTCCTTTGGCATATACACTCAAAGCATGTTTCCATTCAAATGTAGCATTGGGGCTGGCTCCTATGTGGCATGGTGAAACTCTGAATGTCGAGCCAAATCTGGAGGCTGAGAGAGAGAACCAAGCGACTGGGGTAGTAGCAATGAGTTGGAGGGGCTGGCCTCTTTGAAGTCAGCAGGCTCTTTAAATATTTCCCCAAATGCATTTGTATCACTGCAGGACTGTAAGTGAATTTCTAAATCTCCAAACAGGCGAAGGGGGGAAATTAAAACAGTGCTATTTAAAACAACACCGGCAACTCCTGCGGCGCACCTGAAGCCAAGCTGTATTGACTCCGTCTTTCCCTTGGACCCTTCAGCTGCGAAGAGAGGGGGGGTCTGCTGCATGGGCAACAGCAGACCCTCCATATCACCCTGCCCAGGCTCTGTAGCTTCAGCTTCACTGGAGAGGACACTCCAGCGTCATCGCAAGATGTCGATTCAACACGAGAGGAGGCAGATACCGTGTCACTCCCGAGTTGGACTGCACAGCCATTCTCGGCGGTGCAGATAGACTCTTAAGAAGCTACACCATCGTCTCTCGAGACGGACGGCTACCGACGACGACGACGACGACGAATGGCTTTACATGGAGCCTAGTATCCTTGGCTCCTAAGCTCTAGATAGTTTTCCAATGTTTTTATTTACAAGCTTAGCCTTGGGGCTCATTTTCTGGTCCAAGACCTGAATGGCCATGCTAGCAAACAAGACGTGTGTCCAGGGTCCGGATGTGTGCAATTCTTTCACTAAACCAAGTAGAGCCCTTACTGGTTGGTTTTCGAAGCATGATCTGAAGGTGGGGGAAGGCCTTTGTTTTGGTCCAAAACTCTCCCAAGAACAAAAGATCAGAGAGTACTTGCCTTCCTTGGGATGGATTTCCTTGCCTCATGCAGGACCAAAATAAAATCAGGCTGGCTGTATAAGTGAGTGTTTAGAAAAACAATTTGACTCATTCGTTCATTTTGTCTTTATAAATGGATGTTTTAAGTGCAGTTAACAATATTACTTTGAAGTTAAAATCTATTTTCTTAGGTAAAATCTAAAAATTCATTCTCACTGAATTTATGAGGCTCACTTTAATAGAGGTGAAGGTAATCAGTTTTAGGTTCTGCATTGAGCTTTCAGTAAACATTAACTGAAGTTGTCATTTGGGCAAAGTACTTGTGCTGGGCTCTGGGGGAGGGCAGGGAGAATTTTAATAATCCTGTCCTTCTGTCTAGTAAGTTCTGCATGGAGTTAAGGTGCCGTAAAATCAGAGAACAAGAAGGCCACCTTTGCATTGGTGGCACATGATAGACACTGGGAGCACAGATGAAGGAGACTTTGCTTCTGTCTGCAGTGATGAGATGGAAACAGGGAACAGACTGACAGTGACCAGAGGGGAGTGGGGAGGAAGGGAAGGGGGGAAAGAAGGGGAGGGGTCTAGTCAAGGAACTAGAATTAATGACCCATGGACATGGACAATGGGGTAGGGATTGACTGTGCGAGAGGGAATGGGGTGGGCAGGACAGGAGAGAGCAATGGGGGAAAACGGGACAACTGTAATAGAACAACAATAAATTAATCTTAAAAATAAAAAATAAAACTACCAAAAAGAAAAGAGAGAGAGATGGAAGGCAAGGCGGTGGCAGGATGGGCATTGAGCCTGGAATGGTAGCTCACCGGCCAGTGGGCAGTGGGAGAGGAGGGTGGCATGACACCAACAGCACAGAATCAATTGAACTCGTGTCTGGCGGAAGCTTGTGAAGGAAGGGCAATCATTAGACGTTAGACTGGAAATGATCCCTGTGATCCTTGTCTAGACTTTGGACTCTGCAGAAGAAAATGGAGCTGTTTGCATACTATAGTACTACTGATTTGTAAACACGTTGCAAGAATGTGAATGAAAGAAGCATGTGTGCAATTTTCAGGAAAGTTTAATAGACCTACATATAATGGACAATCATTGTGAAGAAAAACACACTTGTATCTCTGAATTTGTGATTTTTTTTTAAATTATAGCCATGTGATGCTTTCTTAAGGCAATTAAATGTTAATTTCTTATATATGAGTCTGTTGAGTTCAGAACTCTGTAGTCATCCACTCTAAGCTTGAACAGAACAATTTTACATAATATAAAAGTGACTAGCTCCTTCCATTAGTCCACAGTCAATTCACTTCAAGACAGTCTCTGGGACTTAATTTATCAACCATAAACTCAGGAATATTTGTCACCCAGAGACAAGGTTAAAGAATTAATAAGATACACTATTATAATAATTTTGGCTTTAAAAAGTCTATTATTCTAAAGTATAGTAGACCTTGTTAATGATGTAGTCTCTTAGGCCTGTGTCATTGGAGTGTAATAACAATGAGGGCTTATAACTCAGTGAAAACTGCATAAAGTGAAAGACTAGCCCACCTTACCCAGAACCTCACCCTGTTTTCGTGATGAGAGATGAGTTACATTCCAACAAGTTGTAGCCCTAATTCTTGTAACTTTAATAGCTACAGGGAAAGTGAAGGTCTCTGAAGTACAAAATTTCAAATTAGAAGGGAAGGCAAGGCACAGGGTGGCACCAGCAAAAATGAGTGGTCTTTGAAACAATGCACCTGGCTTCATTAAAATCTCTGCAGATAAACAATGACACGAAAGCTGTTCAACATCGAAAAAGAAAACTACCTATTGGAGCACCTGATCTCACAGAGCCAGGAGTCTTTAGAAGTTCAGAACTTGCCAGGGTTCCAAATAGACAGCAAGCTGCCTTGGGCATGTGGAGCGCAGAGCCTGGTGTTGCCATCTGTGTGACTGTGACAGTCAGCTACTGGATAATGTTTGTAAAGCAGCGGCAGCAGAGGGGGAGGGGTGTTCTCATGGCAGTGGGCAGATCTTGACTTGTCTGTGGACAAGGGGATAAAAAAGAATCACTAAATGTTGATTCCTTTGTTTGTCTTGGCCAGAAGTAAAATAATGATGATGATGATGATGATGATGATAGACACTTATTGAGTGTTATGTGACAGGCACTGTAAACACCTGACATATTTAGGTCATTAATCCTCACAGCCACCCTATACAGGCTGTGTTATTATTATCTGTTTCATAGAACAGAATAGTGAAGGTTAATGAAATTGAACTCCAATCTTGGACTCTTTAGAGCTCTGAGAACTACAGTGCACAGGCCAAAGCTAGCCTACTGCCTGTTTTGTAAATAAAGTTTTATTGGAACACAGTGGTACCATTTGTTTACATACTTCCCACAGCTGCTGTGTGACAACAAAGAAATTGGGTAGTTGCAATAGAGATCATATGGCCCACAAAGCTGAAAATGTTTACTAGTGGTCCTTTGGAGAGAAACTAGAGCCCACTGGGTGTAGAACCCCTAGAATTGACCCTTTGGGAATGATTTTAATTCTAGAAGAGAATGGAAAAGGTGGCAGCAGGAGTGGAAAGAGCGCTAGACTGGGAGCCCAGCAATCGGGACTCTAGTCTTAACTGTCAAAAAGAAGCCACAGAAGAGTTACCCCGCCTCCTAAGCAATCTTTTCCTGATCTACTAGTTAAAGCCATCCTGCCAAGTTTCCAAATTAGAAGGTTTCCTAAACATTTTTCTCTGGTTTGCAAAAAGCTATTTAGCATATCAAGTAAAATGCATTTTTATTGGTTCTCCATGGCAACAGTCACAGCTCTTGCCAAATAACCTTTTGAAGCCCTGTTTCCCCATGCTTCCATTCTGGAACCTTGGGGTAGATAGATGTTTGATGATGGGATTGGAATTATCTGTTTAATGCAAAAACTTGTTTTTGTTTTGCCTGTTTTTGTGAATGCCAGTGTTTCCTTCCTCTGCAACAACCTAAGCATGAATGTTCTCCAGGGACACTGAAGCTTGAAATGAAAGAGGAAGGAGAAAAATCCTGAGAGGAGGATGTGAAGACCATTGAGTTTCCACCTGTGAATCAACACCGACTGTCCCCACACACCGTGGCCTTCAGTTCCGTGCAGGGGCCTGTGGAACGGCAGGTTCTCCCGTGGAAGGACTAAGACAAATCACTTTAAATCTTAAGAAATCTTAGTCTTTGGCCATCTGTGGTTAAAAATTAGTCCTAGTGTAGCTTTGCCCTGGAAGATTAAGGGGAAAAAACTGCTTAAACTGCTTAAGAAAAATACAGTGCCTGTGCTTTTGTCTTCTGCAAAGATGATTTGATAAGAAGGCTGATGATAGGAGCTTTATCTTGTTCTATGATGAACCACAGTGGTTTGAAGCAAGAAATGTGTTAGTTTGGTGATTCTGTCTTGACTCTTTTCTATTTAAAGTATGAAGATTTGGAGTGGGAGCAGGAACAAGATAATTAAATGTACATCTTCTTTGAAGGCAAGTTTGAGTCTGAGAGAAGCTATATGTATATTTTAGAAATAGCAAAATGTCAGAACTTTATGCCCATCGTTTGGGAATGAACTTCCATTTGGCTAATATCAGCCTATTGGATCTCAAGTTGAAAAAGCACTGCACATACTGAGCCTGACCCCTTCTTAAGAAACAAGGCATTTGAAGAGGATTGAATGGTGGGTCCCCAAAACATGTGTCTATGTCCTAATCCCTGGAACCTGCCAATATTACCCTATCTGGGAAAAGGGCATTTGTGGATGTAATTAAATTAAAGACCTTGAGATGAGACCATTATGAATTATCTGGGTGAACCCTAAATCTAAGGACGAATATCCTTCTCAGAGACAGAATAGAAAATACAGCAAGGAGGAGGCAATGGGATTCAGGAGGCCGGGACTGGCGTGGTACCATGCAAGTCAAAGAATGCAGACTGCTCCCCAAAACTGGAAGATCAAGGATGGATTCTCATCCAGAGTCTCCAGAGGGAGTGAGCCCTACTGGCTTTCAGACATCTGGCCTCCAGAACTGGCAGAGGAAAAGATAGTATTGTTTTAAGCCACCCAGTTTGTGGTAATTTTTCACAGCAGCCTCAGGATACTAATAAAAGTACTCAAATTACCTTTATCCAATGCATCGCACTGCCCTTCCGGAGAGGCACACGGGGCTTTCCCCAGACCTTCCTGGGATCCTGTCAGAACAGGAAGGGCCCCAGAATTGTGTGGATTTGTGGCAGGCAGGGCACCTCACCAAAATGAAGGAAGCCGAACACTAGACAAGAACCCCTTCAGTATGTGATTCATTTTGTGGGATGAATTGTACATGGGCAGTTCAGAGTACAACCTGGAATAAAAACAGGAAGATGGTCTCAGTGATTTGCCACCATTTACCACACACTGTTACTCATCTAGATGAAGACTGCCTTTCACATAATGGTTAAGAGGTAAATAACATTCTCTTTTTTTGGAGAAAAATAAAATTGTATATTTACCTCAAGCACATGCAAAAATAATTTGAAGAGTAAAGATTTATGTGAAAAATGGGGACTATAAAAATAATAGAAAAAAGTATAGAAGAATATTTTAATCATTTGGGAGTGAAGAAGGCCTTTCTATGCATGTTATGAACTTGAGAACTATAAAAATAGACAAATTTGGTTATAAAAATTAAAAATGGTTAGACTAAAGATGCCATATATAGAGTGAAAGGAAAAACAAAACAATATACAGTCATAAATATTTGCAATACGTGCTATTCATTGGTGTACTCAACAGTTTTGGAGCCCTGGGCCCAACACTGTAGCCAGTGCTGGGAACAAAACATGAAATAAGGTAAATACAGGCCTCACCTTGTGGAATTTGTAATCAGTGAGTGAGGAGCCCACACTGAGCAGGTATTTTTGAGTATAATGAGTGTTATAAAGGTCAAGTCTGGATGTCATGGGAATGTATGAGGTGGATAATTATTGACAGAGGAGAGTTAACATCTCTAATGTATAAAGAACTCATAGAAATCAATGAGAAAAATATTAACATAGAGAAATTGACAAAGGATATATACTACGAATTCCCAAACGATGAAACATAGTTCGCCAATAAACATATGAAAGATGTTTATCACCATGAATAATCAAAAAATATGCAAACTAAAATTAGATATAATGTTTTACTATATAAATAAGTTAAAATAAGCACTGGCACTCTCACATACTTTGGTAGCAGTGTAAATTGGAGGAAATCTGACAATGCACATCGACATCTACAATTTAAAAATGCATTCCTCTATTTAGTGTGTTATGGACTGAATGTTTGTGCCCCCCTCCCCCAATTCCTATGTTAAAAGCTTAACCCCAATGTAATGGTGTTTGGAGAAAGGGTCTTTGGTGTTAGATGAGGTCATGAGCCCCCATGTTGAGATTAGTGATCCTATAAAAAAGACACCACGGACCTGGCTCTCTTCCTCCAGAGGCACACACTGCAGAAAGGCCATGTGAGGACAGGGCATATTATAGAGTATTATATAGCAATTGATAGGGTATATTTTACATATAGACATGGGAATATGTCTTAAGATATTTTATTGAGTGAAAATTATAGCTCCATATATATAGTATGAATCATTATGTAAATAATATATAAAGAGAAAAACATTCACACGTATACAATCATTTATAAAGTGCTATAGTGTGTCAAGTACAGTGCTAAGCACTGAACATAATTTATCTCATCTCATTTATGCCATATAACATTCACACGTGGTAGGTAGGATTATTATCCCTATTTTACAGGTAAGAAGTTAATTTGCCTAGTCACACAGGTAATAAATGGCAAAACTGGAATGTGTATCCACGCTCCTAACCATTACACATTACACTCTGCATAAATGTTCAAAAAGGACAAATACCAATTGATATTATTTTACAGTAGAGATGGGAATAGGAATATAACTATAAGGGCTTTTAATTTTTTGATATTATTTATTGCATTTACTGGTAATATATGATTGTTGTTAAAAATTCAAAGGTATTTCTATTTTGGAAGAAAAATCTGTATAAGATAATTCCATGGCATTTGCCCATCTGTAAGACAATGTTTACAGTCAGTAAATTGTTGGTACTGTCACATTAATGCAAATACAGTTAAAACTGTCATTTAGAATCAGTTCTTAATTAAACTGTTATTATAAAACCAATTCAGTTTATAAATGATGGGGAAAAAAGCTTTAACAACAATTATTTTTCTAGAAAATTGCAACACAGGAAAAACCATAAAATGTCAACGTTTGAGATAACTACTATGGATTCCCTAAGTTTGCATTATTCAAAGAGATATGATTTTCCTGCCATGAGCTTTGACAGACATAAATTAGATTGAAATAAATTAAAAATCTTTATTTAAATCTTGGCCCTGTCCTTTTACTAGGTAGATCATTAAATAACAAATTATTTATCCTCTTAAAAACACTAGCACATTGCCAACCATTTAGTAGGTGCTTAATAAGCACTGGCTATATCAGAGATACCATTTAAGCTCTCAAGTAGAAAGTTAAATTGGTCATCTCAGACTTTTCTGTCCTCAGCTACACTAGTCCAGAAGGAAGGTGGTTTTCTCCCACTCACTAGCACAAGCCAGCAACAGCCCCATCCAAACTGGATGTTCATCACTATGGTAACAACCACGCTCTCCCTGCTTCCCGCTCAGTGTTTATTCTCCCATATTTTCCCTCTTCTCAGAGCCAGACTTAGCTTCATGGCTCCCACTCTGCAGTCCTTTTGAAAAGAAAAGAATACACAAATTATAGCACATGGAAATTATAATACATGGAAAGTTTTCCCCTCAAAGTAAGATTGCACTATGACCTTCCTTTACCTCTACCTCCTCCTCCTGCTCCTCCTTCTCTTCCTCCTTTTTCTTATATTTTCTGTAAGAGGAACCTAACTATGGTACTTCCATTCTTGTAACAAGATTACCTTGTTTTAGAAATATGAGCAGGAGGCAAGATTTTTGATGCTCACTTAATCCTAATGGATTTGCTACTCTTTAAAGCTCTGACCTTGGGCCTTTCCACTGAGGGGACAGTGAAAGCAAAGACATAGATACAAGAACGCAGTCAGTGGGTCTGAAGGTCTGTGTGTTGGCTGGCTTCTTTGGAAGAGAAGGCTGACACAGGTGAGAAGTGGGAGAAGAGGTTGGAGTGCTAGATGGAGGCCAAGTTGTAAAAGAATAGATACTACTAATGTTGGTATCCTAGGAAAAGTCATTTTTCATTGCACCAAGTTTCTCTGTAATGATATATGGAGTCTTGTCCTCCCTATGTTCCTGTGATTCTACAAAAGACCCCAAAGCAGAGAAACTGAACAATATTTGATGTTAAGCAGTTTAGTCTCTGTGTATGGCCTTAGATGTAATGGTTACACTTGCATGGATTATTTTCTTAGCTTCCAGCTTCCAAAAGGCAGATCTATCTAGATTATTATTTTTATAGGAATATTATTTTTGCAAACATTAAACTCACAGTTTTTCATTACCAGAAATCATGTTGCTGTGTGGTTCTGCAATTATTAAATCAATGGACTTCATCCCTTCACAGAAGGTTGAAACAGAGAAGTCATTTCTTGGCCATCAGTGGAAACCAATATTTTTAAAAAATTCACAGTGAGACAATAGTATTGAAATCCAGGCTTTATTGAGAGAGGGCAAAAAGTCTATTTAAATTTGCCAAAATTTTTTTTACAAATCAAATGCTAAGCTTAAGGAATCTGGATCACCAGATTTTATTATAAGCCAGAGAGGACTGATATGTGCTGTAAGGGACATTTCCACCTGGAGGAACAGGGAAAACCCTTTATATTTCTGAGAGGAGGGGCTGGGAGGAGGGAGGAGGATGGAGAAGAAATACAAGTCATCAGACATGAATATCCCAGCTGTATGGCCTCCTTGGGGTTGTACTTCATTGGAGTACATGGTAGAAACATTTTTGAGAACAATAGACTTCTCCTAATATATATCGTATTTTTTGCACTATAAGACACACCTGATCATAAGATTCACCTAAGTTTAGAGGAGAAAACCAAGAAAAAAAATATTCTGAACAAAATGGTGTACTAAAATATTAAATAAAATGTAACAGAATAATATTTCAACCATGTAAAGTGAACAGCAGTCATTAACAAATGAGGAGAGACTTTAAGGTTCAAGTACTCTTTTAGTTTTCTGGGAACCCCAAGAACTCATCATCGCTAGTGTCAGAATTTATGGGGGCCTTTAATAACAGGCACTGAGGAAGTGAAGAGGTATCACTAGTTGTAACAGTCACTGAGAGTATCACTATCCTAGTTTCAGATTCTGACTGACTACCTCTAGTGACTGTTATGGCTAGTGATTCCCCTTAATTCCCTCAGTGCCTGTGTTACTACTAGAATAGTGACCCCACCATAACTCCCTGTATATACTACAAACTTCAGCATTTATGGCTGCTCACCCAGTTACTGCTGGCCTCCTCACACAGAAATCTGGTGTGCACTGGAAACGTATGGAGGTAGATGAGACAGCTGTAGCATCTAAGGGAGCCAGTAGCCAGCTGAGAACATGTTACTTCAGCTCCACCCATCAGCCTCTCATGATTGGCAGAGCTTAAGACACAGTGATTGGTGATTGGAGGCAGTTCTACTGACACAGACCCCACCCAGTGTCAAAGACAATTGGCAATTGGCACCTGTGCCTCATACCCCGTTATTAGCCTCAGCTGATTTGACAGGTCAGCAGTTGTAGCTGGGAGTGTTAGGCAGCTCTCTGCACTCTCCCAGGCCACGGGTGATGGGCAGAGGCGGACAGCAACTGACCAGATACCCTGAGATTCAGCAGTAAAGTGGGACATTTAAGCGTCCCAGGGGTTTCACTTGGGCCCACTGCTTCCTCTTCTAACAGCTGTTGCCACCGCTGACAGGTCAGGTAATACATACACATCATGGTCTGTGATGCAATATTCTCTCTATAAGACACACAGACATTTCCCCCTACTTTGGGGAAAAAGAAATGCCTGTTATGGAGTGAAAAATACGGTATTTAACAGCCTTCCCATTGTTGGCATGACACAACACCTAAAATAGTGCCAAGCAGGATTTTAGAAATGGCTGAGGAATGTGTCTAGAGGACTGAGCTTTAGATGTCACCCTATTTCTTTATATTCTATCATACGCTGTAGCCCTGGCAGGGGTGGGAAACAAAACAAGCAGTGGCCAGAGAGGCCTAGGGTTAGAAAGAAGACATCCCAGGTGTGCCCTTGCTACCAGAGCCATGACTTCAGCAGTAGGTGCCAGCATGGTGTTTCAAAGAACAAGGTGGGAGAAAGTACTCTGCAGTGCATGCCCCCGCTGCTACCCAGCCACCAGACCCAACAAGCTACAACATATCAAAGACCAGCAATGGCCCAGAGAATAATAAATGACCCTCAGGACATTTCATTGACTGTATGTGCCACACACAAGGGTATTTTATGTACTGATGCTAATTTGAGCAGGATGAAATAGGGAAATGAGGGTAGGACAATAATTAGAGATCAAATTTTGAAATATCCAAAACTGAAGCATCTTTAGATACCAAATAGGTAGGGAATAAAGAAAGTTCATTTCTATTCCGAGTGTATAACTTTTGAACCCTCTACACCAGCATTCTTAACCACATAGAGAACTTCTTGGGGTTAGGGAGGGCATGGGGCACAGGAAAGAATGAGACTTAGCATGTTAACAAATCTCTCTAAAGTAATTTTTCTCTAATTGCTCTTCTCCAGATATTTAATTTCAACCATTTTATTATTTTTAAAAGATTTTTATTATTTATTTCTGGAGAGAGGGGAAGAGAGGGAGAATGAGAGGAAGAGAAACATCAATGTAAGAGAGAAACATTGATTGGTTGCCTCTTGTATGTGTCCAAACTAGGGATCATAAGCGCCTAGACTGGGGACTGAACCCACAACCCATACATGTGCCCTGACCAGGAATCGAACCAGCAACCCTTTGCTTTGTGGGACGATGCCCAATTAACTGAGCCACAACAGTGAGGGCGAATTATACCATACTTTTGAGAAACGCAGAACTGGATTTGGACAATGCCCAATCCCAAGTCTTGCAGAGGTAGTCTCGTGCATCATTTTGGAATCTGGGAGCAGTTTCTACCTATTGTCTTAGATTCACTGCCTCAACTGAGACCAACTCCCAACCCACTGTACTGTTTCATTCAGTGGAAACAGATCTGTACAACTGGGTGGTGATGTGTTGTGTACATAACCTCTGAGTGCTCATTCCCCTCTGTGGTTCCCTATGTCTGGAACTTTCTACTGTCCTCTTCCACTTACATGTGCCTCCTCCTTCAGCAAAGTCAACTCCACAGCACCTATTTTATACCATTATTCATTCTTTGATTTTGTAACTCTTCCAAATTTATTTCTAACTCCAAATCTGAGGACTTGCAACTTTTGTTTCTACTGTCTATTCAGTTCAAGGTTCCTATAAAAATGTAAGGGCTATAGACTTTAGAAAGGGAAGATGAGGAAGATTTTCCAATGCTCTGGGCTCTTAGTCCCTTCAGTACTTATCACCCACTCTTTCTACAGCTTCCTGCTTGTAGGGACACAACAGATACTGTTTGTTGCCTTCACCAAGGTGGTGTCAAGCACTGAAAGGAATTGTGAACACTATTTGCCAGTTGTGTTTCAGTCTATATGCAAATATTTTGTTCCTCTTCTTTACTTGAAGAACAAAAACAAACTTTAAAAAATGACTTAGATAAAATGACACAAAACAAGCACAACCATTTTTTTCAGACTAAACTTTTTTTTGAGTATTTTATTTTCTGTTGAAAAGAAAATAATAGAAATAGATTAAAATGATGTAGTGCAGAGCTAGGAAGATAGTAAAATTGACATAATGCATCATATTGTTATCAATGCTTTATTTGGCTACATGATACATGCTATGAATGTTTTCAAATTTCCTCTAGATCCCAAAAAGAATGTTTCTTGTTCATATTAGACTAATATGCTTTGGAAAATAATTTGAATTTAAGAAGCTAAATATTTAGAACAATTTTGATTAGATTGCATATTAAAGAGAGTTTATATATTCACCATTAGTAATTCCCAGTCTAATATTGCCAATGAAGAAACTCTGAACAGCTGCCATCTAGAATTCTAAAATATCACTCATTGATAAATGTGCAACATAAGCACCATAGCTCAACAAAATGAAGTGCAATTTTCTCTTCAGTCAGAGAAAAGAGCAAGTTCAAGATTACTTATGCATTAAACAGTCCATTTGGGGAAGCTAATTAGGGAGAGAAGACCTTGAAATAGAAGTCATCAGAAAAAGCTAGCAGATGAGTCTGTTTGGAGACTTAATTTGTCCTTTGTCACAAACAAGAACACCTGTGAAAAGAGCAAGTTACCCTCATTCAAAATCTGGTTATGAGGTTCAGAAGGTTTTCTGATCCTGGAGAAAAACAAAAACAATAATAGTTCATGAGATTGTCTTTAGGGACACTGGAGCCTTTTGAATATCAGGTTTCCAAATTGGTATAACAGGTGTTCAAATTAAGTGCCAAAATTTTTTTTAAAAGACCTGGGCACAAGAATTTGAATTGTTCTCTTTTCCCCAAGACTTTATAAGGACTGAGCATGAATAGTACATACAGTGTTAAGATGGTTACCTTTTTAAATAGGAAATCTAACATGTGAGAAAGGTACCTGAATTCTATCCCATTTTAATGCACTCAGATTAGTATAATTCTCACTCCAACCACAAAAGCCCTGGAAGCTGCCCTGGTTTGATATGACATCTCATTTTTTGTAGCACATTAATCAAGAACAAGAAAGAAGTAAGTCTTGTGTAATTGTATTCACATTAGTATAATTAATGTGCATATTTCTAGAAAATTTAGATGATTTTTTTCTCAATAAGTTTGTGTTAGATTTTCAGTTATCTAGAGTTTTCTTAGTATTATTTCATAAAAAGACAAAGAAAGATGTTTTGGAGAAGGGTGTTTCTTGTTCTTTATGAGGGGTGTCTACCAGAATTAGTGATCATTCCCATGAAATATCTTTGAGCAGACTGTCCTAGGCCTATCTTTTCTAAGGAATGGACAAGATGGCCTCAAGAAAAGACCAGAATCATAAATTAAGGTGTTTTCTTTTTTTTCCTAGAGCTTCTGCTTTCTGAAGAGTTGGCAGCCTATTCCTGAAGCAATATGGACCAGAAGTTCAATTCTTAAAATTTATTAGTGTCAAAAACTCTCAGATAACATATTAAAATCTCAGGCCATGCA
Organism: Furipterus horrens; assembly: GCF_987537825.1. Taxonomy (NCBI): domain Eukaryota; kingdom Metazoa; phylum Chordata; class Mammalia; order Chiroptera; family Furipteridae; genus Furipterus; species Furipterus horrens. The sequence goes on from NW_028327175.1 coordinate 75,777,383, forward strand.
CTTTCTCTTCAGAAAAACTATTTTTATTGAAAAAAAAAGTAACTAGTTATGTTCTTCATATGCAAGTAACAAGGCTAAAGAAGGTCACTTCTGGTGATTACATAATGAGGCTTAATGAACTTGCCCAGTCCTCTGAACATGGGAGAGGCCATGCTTAAAAGTCAGGAGAGTTACTTTTGGGTCACATTATTCACTGCTCTCTTACCCTCTCCTCAAGTTTTCCTTACCTCTATAGGGGAGGTATCTTGGTCCCAAGAAGCAAAAATATCCTATTGACCTGGGTAGGTTACTGCAAGCATATGCTTCTTTAAAAAAAGTTCCAAATCGTTAGAGTCTATAATCTCACCAGTGTGAATTATCTCATTTCTATTTAACTCTCACAACCAGGGATGATATTTCAAATATTTAACAACTGATAAGGCACCTCCATGGATACTTTAAATGGCAACCTGGAACAGTGCTGGCACAGAAACCTGGAGGCCCTGCGGTGTCTTTCATTGGAGGATCATGGAGAATCCCACATAAGGGCCACAGGGAACACTGTAGGGTCTTGGGCAATGATTATTTGCCAGCTTACTAAAGAATTTCAGTATTTTTACCATCCATACAGCGATACCAGTATGTGCTATCTGTATGAAGCTCTGCTCACAGCACTATGAGGTAGAGATTGTAATTTCTGTTTTATGGCTGAGGCAATTGAGACTCAAAGAGGTTGAGTGGTTTTGCTGTGGTTACTTCGCTAGGATACAGGGAGGAGGGGAACCTGGAGGGCACCTAGGCTTCTCAGATGCCCAAGTGCAGGCTCTTTTCTCTGTGCAGACTCCATGCAAGGTCTCTGTTAGCCAGGCCCACACGTAGCAGCTCCTCAGTATCTAGTCTGATACTGTGAGGTTGGCCTGGCTGGGAAAAGTTGCAGGACTTGGGAACTAAGTCTCTGCATTGAAGAGGTTGTTGCTACCTTCCTCCTTCCTCAAGCAGCTGCAGAACAGTCAGACTGTGTAAGATCCGTTCAGTGTCTGTGTTCCTATAGAAAAGACAGAAGTTTGAGAGACCAGCTTTTCTGAAGTTGCTTTGGGAATAGGAAGCTTAATTACAGTCCTCTTAGATGTATTTATTTTCTACTTTCTATTTCTCTCCAAAACATACAGAGAAAATGAATTTTCTTTATTTTTATTTTAAATTCCTGTTTATTTAAAAAGTTTTGGTGTTGCCTATAAAGTTAACATATACTCATTGTAGATGATTGAAAAAAAAAGTTACTTTACCAATTATTACTTACATTCCTATTACCTACTATTTTATTATAGTTCTTTACATACATAGTCTTAGAATCATACTGTTTAGCATTTTAAACTTATTTTGAAAATAATTTTTTAAAGTTATTTTTGAAATAGTTCTATAAGTTTTTCTATTTTATTACATTATCTTTGAAATGTATTCACTCTTTATTGTTAGACTTGTAGGATATATCCAGTTGTTCACTGTTCACATGATGTTCCATCTAAATCCTGATAACATCAATCTTGGACCCTCCATGGACTGTTTCCTCAGGTAAAATCCTAAAAACTGAGATTACAGAGACAAGAGTATTAATAGATTGTACTTAATGGCCCTTTATGTTTTTTTCTTGTTCTGAATTGTTTCTTATAGCTCTTAACTCACTCTTATAAGTGTGTTATCCCTTTCCTTATTTTTTCTTTACATGTGAAAGATGTATGATGTATTAAGCTAGCATATTTCACATCAAATGGCTCCCAATATATTATTTACCATTTAAGATTATGGAGTTTCTTTGATATAAATTTTTTTTCCTTTTATGACCAATTCTACTGCCCTTTTCCATTTTTATTCTTACATTGGTTAATTCTTTTTAAAAAATTCTCACCTGAGAATGTATTTATTGATTTGAGAGAGAGAGAGAGAGTAAGAAAGAGAAACATTGATCAGTTGCTTCACACACACACCCCCACTGAGTATTGAACCTGTAATCTGGGCATTTGCCCTGATCAGGAATCAAACTCAAAGCCTTTTGGTGTACTAAACAACACTCCTACCAACTGAGTTACCTGGCCAGGGCACATCGGTTTATTCTTTAAAAGGCATTCCAGGCTTCCAGTCAAGATGGAGGCATAGGTAGACATGCTTTACCTCCTTGCACAACCATAAAATGTATTACAATCATATTTCAAAAGTAAATAACACCCAGAACCATGAGAAAATCAAGCTATATGGAAGTCTGATGTATTTTTGCCACTTAAAGAGCCGGCACAGGCTTAGAATATACACAAACCCCAGAGCAGCAACTGGAAAGATGCCAATTATATACAGGAGGTGTGTGAGGTGACTGGAAGTGGGCAAGTGCTGAACAGGCCTCCAGAAGTCAGTCAGCATCATTGTCCCCTCTCAGACTTCCCCCTCCCCCAACACACACAGAGCCACAAAGTGGTGAAGCGGGTTGTCCCATCCTGGCAATTACCTAAGGCTCTGCTCCACACAATTTACAAGTGCCTTTTTTTTTACATAGGCCATGCTATAAGACAGGGAGTCAAAGCAGCTCTACCTAATACACAGAAACAAACACAGGGAGACCACCAAATTGAGGAGACAAAGAAATATGGCCCCAATGAAAGAACTTAACAAAACTCCAGAAAAAGAACCAAACAAAATGGAGATAGCCAACCTATCAGATGCAGAGTTCAAAATATTGGTAATCAGGATGCTCAGAAAACTCATTAAGTACAGCCACAAAATAAAAGAGTAAATGAAGGATACACTAAGTGAAATAAATGAAACTATACATGGAACCAACAATGATGGAAAGAAAGCCAGGATTCAAATCAATGATTTGGAACAAAAAGAATAAACAAACAATCAACCAGAAGAGAAAGAAGAAACAAGAACTCAAAAAAGTGAGGAGAGCCTTAGGAACCTCTGGGATAACTTCAAACATACCAACATCCAAATTATAGCAATGCCAGAAGAAGAAGAGGAAGAACAAGAAATTGAAAACTTATCTAAAAAAATAATAAAGAAAAACTTTCCTAATTTGGCAAAGGAAATAGACATACAAGTCCAGGAAGCACAGAGAGTCCCAAACAAGTTGGACCCAAAGAGAACCACACCAAGACACATCATCATTAAAATGCCAAAGGTTGTCCTGGCTAGTGTGGCTCAGAGTGTTGAGTGCTGGCCTAAGAACCAAAGGGTCACTGGTTCGATTCCCAGTCAGGGCACATGCCTGGGTTTTGGGCCAAGTCCCCAGTTGGGTCATGTGAGAGGCAACCACAGGTTAATGTTTCTCTCCATTTCTTTCTCCCTCCCTTCCCCTCTCCCTAAAAATAAATAAAAATATTTAAAAATAAAATAAAATGCCAAAAGTTAAAGATAAAGATATAATCCTTAAAGCAGTAAGAGAAAAACAGAGAATTATCTACAAAGGAGTTCCCATAAGGCTACCAGCTGATTTCTCAAAAGAAACTTTGCAGGCGAGAAGGGGCTGGAAAAAAAGTATTCAAAGTGATGAAAAGCAAGGACTTACAGCTAAGACTACTCTCTTTAGCAAAGCTATCATTTAGAATGGAAGGGCAGATCAAGTGCTTTCCAGATGAGGTAAAGCCAAAGGAGTTCATCATCACCAAGCCATTATTATATAAAATGTTAAAGGGACTTATTTAAAAAAAAGAAGATCAAAACTATGAACACTAAAATGACAACAAACTCACAACTACCAACAACTGAATCTAAAAAACAAACAAACAACAACAACAAAAAACTAAGCAAACAACCAGAATAAGAACAGAATCATAGGATCATAGGTATGGAAATCATCTGGAGGGTTATCAGCCAGGAGGGGGAAGGGAAAGAATGGTGGAAAAGATGCCAGGATTAAGAAGCATAACTGGCTGATTCAAAATAGACAGAGGGATGTTAAGAATAATATAGGAAATGGAGAAGCCAAAGAACTTATATGTACAGCCCACGTACATGAAATAAGGGGGGGATTGCTGGAGGGAAGTGGGGTAGCAGTTGGAGGGGGGCCAAGTGGAAACAATTGGGACAACTGTCATAACACAGACAATAAATTATAAAAAAGGCATTCCAAATATCAAGATCTGATAAATATAAAATACATTTTCTTTTCATTTGTTTGAAGTCATTTTTAACATTTTACTTTTTAAGCTCTCAGAAATTTTATTTGATTAAAAGTTTTTTTTCAAAACAGTGATCTAATTATCCCAGCATTATTTATTGAATATTCATAATTTTCCCTATTAAGTTGTGATACTACATTTATCTTACACTAAATTATATACATGCTGTACTAGAATTGGTATCTTGGCTATTTGTTTTGTCCTATTGATCTACCTGTAATTTTCTTGAAGCAGTACATACTACTTTGATTACTTAAAATAGAATCAAAGTGTTACTATAAAAGAATTACTATCTATGATTGAATTATCATTTTTAAAATGTTATTTATTTAAAGTGAAAAGTTACTTTCTAAGATATATATGTACATAATATACTCGTATCTATGCACATTTTATTACCAAAGACTTTGGAATATTTTAGATAAAGGTAACACAGCATAGTGGAATGAAAATGAGAAATTTTTTAAAAGTAAGATAAATACAGGGATCAAATTATGATATGAAATCATTGCCATAATTAACTAGAATTAATGTTAGAATATACCATATATTGGTTCTAAGCATTCTTCTCGTCAAAGCAAAGAAAAAAAATATTTGACCAGTTACAAAATTCTAAGGTTAAGCGATAGAAATTATTATTTTTTTAGAAGTATTGCTCTCCTGATACTGAGACCTCTAGTGTGGAAAATATTCTTGATTACATCCCTACAAATGGGAAATGAATCATCCCTCTCTGTGCTTCCAAGGCACTTTTGTGTCACTGTTACAACATGCCCAGGAGCCAGCAAATGCAGCCCTGTCAACTCTGAGGTAGGCAAGATAAAAGCCAGTCCCCTTGGGTAGGTAACACTCAAAAAAGGTGGGACACAAGGTATGTGGTCCAACTCCTTTGCTTCTTAGGAAGTGACTTGGAGCTGGGGGTTCTGTCCAGACCATATGGCTGTACCAGGGGTGAGGATTATGGAGAGGGAGGGTTTTTTTTTTTTTTTTTTCCTACTGGTTTTGAGGTGGCTGGATTTGCACTTGCCCGGGGTACCTGAACCTCTCAACTAGTTTCTGTGTTTTTCACAGAGGGTATTATTGATCCATGTGTTGCTGTTAAATCATTGTGTCCATGGAGGGAAGGAGAGTTCAGGGCTTCCTATACTACCATCTTGCTGATGTCAAGAAAACCCCAGCCTGGACTCCTCACTTACCCCCAGAACCATCCAAGGTCTCAAACTGCTCCCATCACTCAGAGCAATAGGAACAGGATTTTAAACTCTTTCCTCAGTCTTCCCAATCCCAGCCCTGGCAGTACACTGTATATGCTCATATTAAATGACACCAGGTTATTTTTATTGTCAACGTGATGGAATTTCAGGGATGGAATAATTTCCAGTTAATAGTGTGACATTAGTAGTTGATAGATTTAGCTTCAGCCTCAGGAGCTAAGTCCAGCTCACTCGTCTGCCTTCAGCAATGTTGTAACTTAGTTCTAAAGGGCCATTTGGAAAGCTGAGCTGCCAGCTGCTTGCTCTCTGCTCCTTAGATAAGGGAGGCCCATTCCCTTGGCTTATTCTCTGAGTGTAATGTGTTCACAGCAATCTGTCAGGACTCATTGCTTACAAAAGAAGAGGACTTACTTTAAATCAGCTTAAGCACAAAATGAAACTGAAGCTACTAACTCATGTAACTCATGCAACTAAAACGTCCATGGAAAGTTGAGTCAGGCATTCAAATCAAACCATGTCACCAGGACTCCATTTCTCTCTGTCTCTCCCCCGCCCCCCACCTCAGCTCTGTTCTTCTACATTGGCATCATTCTTAGTTAGGTCCTTTCCACATAGTGGTCCCCAGCAATTCATGCCCTATATCCTACCAGCGTATTAACCCCTTCAGAAGGTTCTTCTTTTTCATTTTATTTTCCTCTTTCCAAACAGTTTATAGCTAAAGTTCTAGGATCTGAGACTCATTGGTCTGTCTCAGAAATGTTATTATTTCCAGGGGTTGGAATGCTCTCATTGCCCATTCCTAGAAATTCAGGACTGGGATCAGCCTTGGCAATGACATAGATTGAGTCATTGCCACAAGGGGTGGTATCCTAAAGAAAGACTGAGTTATGGAGTTAAAACGAAAAGAAATGGATGTTGAACAGGTGTAATGCCTAATTTTATGTCAACTTGACATGGTCATGGGGTGCCCAGATATTTTGCCAAACATTATTAGGTATTTCTGGGAGGGCGATTTTGGGTGAGAGTAACACATAAATTGGTAGACTGAGCAAAGCAGATTGCTCTCCCTGTTATTTGGTGGGCCTCATCCAATCAGCTGAAGACCTGAGTAGAACAAAAAGCTGATCTTCCCCTAAGTAAGAGAGAATTATTTTTACCCAAATGCCTTTGAACTGGGACATTGGCTTTATCCTGCTTTGGGACTTGAACTGAAACATCGGCCCTTCCTGGGTCTTGAGCATGCTGGCTTTCAGATTGGAGGTTATAACATTAGTTTTTCTGTTCTCGGGCCTCAGACATAGACTGTAATTCTACCATTGTCTCTCCTGAGTCTCCAGATTGCTCACTCACCCAACAGATCTTGGAACTTGTCAGCCTCCATAATAAAATAAGCCAATTCTTTATAATGAATATCTTTATAATTATATATTATAATATTACATATATATTCTCCCTTTGGTTTTGTTTCTTTGGAGAACCCTAACACAGCAGACAACATGCTAAAAACTCTGTGCTCTCCATTCCATCTCTAAACCTCTCCATCCTCTCCACTCTTTTTAAGGTCCTGTGTTTTACCTACTCACATCCTCTCCTTCCTGTCCCTGAAATATGTGGACAGCCTATTTCAGAGCTCATCCGTACCTTCTCCTTTAAAGTCCTCCCTTATCTTATTCTTGGAGAATGAGGCATCATCCATTTGACAGTTTCACAGGGTACTGGACTTCCCCCACTGTTAGCTAATTCTGTACACAGATAGATGTCTTTAGCTTCCCTAACTTTAAGAGAAAATGGTCATTTTCTTTTTTGTGCATCTACTATGTACAAAACACTGTGTTAAATATGAAACATGAATAGGGAATATTGGTTCTTTCTCACAAACAGGGAGTCAGATAGTCACGTTCTTCTCTCTCCTAACCTTGCTTTTTTAACTCATCTCTAATCAGACAGTTCACAATGTTCTTAAAGCACTGCTCTTAAGGTGGTAATTAGGTTCTGTGACCAGTCGCAATAAATCAGAATGATGACTGGAAAGAGCAGTGAGATTAGCTTGGATAACAAGTTAGCTGGCCCTTAATGAGTGGTTAGAGCCACTGAAGTAAGGTCAAGACCAGAGATGGCGCTGTTGTGCCTGACTGGGGAGTGACATCAAGTACAAAGGTCAGGGGCAGAAAATTAAGCTGGAATTAAGAAGTCATGATAATGTTATTCCATCGCCAATAAGAGCTATGACGATCTAGTTGCACTGAAGCTCACACAGACCCATTTTTCTCCTCTGAACTTTTGCTCATGTGGTTTTGTCTATTTAAATGCCCTGTAAATTTTTTTAGTTTCTTCTTCCAAAATATCTCTCAAATTTATTCTTTGTATCTCCCAGCTTTACCCTTGTGTAAAACACATTGTTTCAATGGACCATTGCTACAATTTTCCTAATTCATCTCCCAGCTCCAGCCCCTTCTCCACCTGGTACTTCAACTTGGCTTCTCTTTTCAGAATGCAAATAGCCTCATGCTACTGCCCAGTTTAAAACCCTTTGAGGGTCCTGATACAATTAGAAGAAAATTGAGACTCCTTCCCATGACCAAACACCTTGCAGGACCTGAACCCCAGTTACTTCTCCAGCCCCTTCTCAAACCAGCCTGCCCATTGCTTCCATTCTCGAGGCCCAGTGATCTTTTGAGTCTTTCTTTCTAATCCAGAATTCATTTTCTTTTTAGGAACTTCTCACTTATTGCTAACAGTATCTTGAACATTTCAACTCTGCTTTTCAAATGGCTGGTTTTTCCTCATTTCCCATATCTCCACTAAAGATCACTTCCTTAGCAAGACCTTCATTCATCGCTTTGCCAAAGTAGGTACTCTACCCACTACCAGCACCATCTACCATGATTAACACTATCAGCTCATTCTGCTCATGCGATTCTTAGTGTTCATAAAAAGCTATAATTAATTTGTTTACTTGCTCATTGTCTAATTCATCACTAAAACGAAGCTTCCTTGAAAGCAGGGATTATGTCCCTCTTGTTTCTCCAATTTTTAGTACACACCTGTCACCTGGTAGATGTTCTCCAAATACTGACTGGCTGACTGAATGAATTACTAAAGGTCTGTATCAAATGCTAGTTCCTTATCCATGATGTCTTTTCTGATTTTTCCCAACTAGAAGTGATGTCTTCTTTGTCTGCATTCCGTCGTAGCTCTTTATCCATACTCCTTTATAGCTTTATTCTTTGCCTCTCCTCTTAGCATTATTTGTGGGGTTATTGAATCTGCCTAGTTCCACAAATACCTGGAGCAGTATCCTACTGATTCTTTTATATTCCTGCTATACCTGTCACAGAATAGGTGCTCAATAAATTCTTATTGGATTGATTTGAATAACTGAAAGAGTTTTCAAAAAATCAGGCACCTAAAAAAATATTAGAAAGATTTCTTTAAAAATAGAACCACAATAAGCAATGGACTCTTGCCCCAAAATGGGCATGCTCCCTGGCCATTTTAGAGGTCTTGGAGAATGGCCTAAACACCAATCTCCACTGATCCAAATTGGCTTCATTAAACAACCTCTGGGCCTGTGAGATGGATGGAGTGTGGGCCGAGTCCTGACAGGAAGGAAGAAACGCTGTCCCGCTTCCAGGTGTTCCTGGCCCGAACGAATGACCCTGCCATGGGAACTTTCAGTGAGGACTGAACAGTGCTTCTTTTCCTGTACCTTTCAGAAGTTTCCTCTTATTGAGGAGGAAACCTGGATATATGTGCATGGGTGGGATTGCAGTGAAGACTTGGGGGGTAAGGAAGGTGCCTGTACTGTCCAGGACACTCACATGTGAGAGACCATTATCTCTCTGAGTTCATTTTCTTTTATCTGTAAAAGTGATAATACATACCTCACAGGGTTGTCATAGTAAGATAATATATATGTTAACTTTATATACAAATAGAAGGTAAATACCCGTTAAGTTCCTACCCCTCTTCATCCTGCTCCCATTCCAGGTGAGAGCTCCACCTGTGACCTTCAGAGTGGACCACTTCAGGGCACAAAGCTAGAATTTGTGGAAAGGGAAAAAGTAGATTGATACATGTGTATGTTTAAGTGTCTGCGTATGGCTCACAGTTTCACATGTGTTATATAAAGGGAAGCTTATATTTGCTATGCATTTTGATATAGCGAGTGAACAACAAAATGATGGACAATTCATTAGCATCTGTTACTTTTGCACCAAGAAGAGAATATAATTGGAATCTTGATCTAAATGTAGAGAGAGATGACTTGCTGGGCTAGTGTTAGTTTGTAGAAAGAAAAGTTCCACAGTCCTAAAGTGGTAAACCAAAGTGAAATTTTCTGACTCAAGCCAGGAATAAGAATGAATTTTGTCCAAGGCAGACTGATGATTAGCCTAGAAAAACTAGTATTTATTTTTTAAAGATTGCTCAATGGCCAGAGTGAGGGATTTTAACTGGCAACTGTGGAAACCTTTCAGGTCTGTCTTCATTTATTAAATGAGTATGGGAAATGGATAATTAAATGAGTATCTGTGTTAGTTCACTAGGGATTCCATAACAAAGGACCACAAAATGAGTGGCTTAAACAACAGAAATTCATTGTCTCACAGTTCTGGAAGCTTGAACTCCCAAATCAAAATGTTGATAGGATAGGTTGCTTCTGATGCCTGAGAAGGAAGGATCTTTCCTTGGCCAGTAGATGACTGTCTTTTCCCTCTGCCTTTACACTGTCCTTCCACTGTGTGCGTTTGTCTCCAAGTTCCCCCTTTTTATAAGACACCAGGCATATTTGATTAGGGCTCCCACCAACGTCCTCATTTTAAGTTGATTACATCTGTAAAGATCCTGTCCCCATATATGGTCATGTTCTAAATAAAGTACTGGAGGTTAAGACTTCACCATGTGAATTTGGATGGAGGATCTAATTCAACTGACTTTCATAACAGTTTTGAGACCTGAAAAATCTTTGCTACATACTGTGTTCCTAGCTTAACATAAGAGGAGTCAACTTATACTAAACTAGTGTTTTTGTCTTTGACAATCAGTTCTGGAAACAGGTCTGGAAAACAGATTACTTGTGTCCAGAACACTGCTAGTAGGAGCTCACCGAAGGTTCAGGGCTTCCCTGGAACATTACAGTTTGTTTCTCCTTGTAAATGCAATATGACAAGTTCTCCTATGGACCAAATTAAGTAAGTGCATGGAGGGGCAGCAAGGCATGCATTTGCTTGAGAATTAGCCCCATGATGACCTGACTTCATTTTTCAGGGAATGTAGCTTCTGGGACAGATTCTGTGTGCCTTGCATTATCCTCATCTGCACCCAGAGTACTTCATTAGGAGAGCTAAAAAAAAAAAAACAACAAAAACAAACAACCCAAAAGTAAAGTAAACCAACAGATATAAAACCTTCAGAGCTCGAATAGACACTGGACTAATAAATGGACTCTTAAGACAAATGGGACACAATAATAGCTCCCAGTGAAAATTGCTACCTTTAAAGTTTTGTTTGACTTTAAAATGGCATGTGAATTGGATAAGCATTGTTTCTTTTGGCTTTTTTATGATTGTAAGACATGGTAATTAATACCTATATTTGTTTTGTTGTTAACTGCAGGAGATTCATAAGGAGAAATGGCCGTTGGCCCTGACGTTTAGACAAAAACAAACACAGCCAAATGGTAGGGAGCTGAGGGAACGAGCTCCAGAATGTTAATATTTCACAGAATCCTCCCCGACTATTTGTTTCTTTGCTGCTCCATCCCACTAATCCTTGATTTAGTGGCACAGTGACCCTAGGGCCATCTGTTAGATGAGGCCATTTATTAAATGAAACAATGGCATTTCCTCAGAATGAAGGGAGACCTACTCAGTCTTTGAGTGAAGAAGCAAGCTGTCAGTGGGAAGGGCACACTTGGCCCAGGCAGCACGAAAGAGGTCAGGATGCCAGCTGTCTTTGGTGAGGCGGTTTAGCCCTCTTTTGGCAATGAGTACATCTCCTCACGTAAGGTTAGGACAAAGCCCTCTGCAATCTTCCCTGGAGCTTAACAAATGAATTTGAACATGCTTATGAAAATGGCTGCATAAATATTTTTCTTTGCCATTTCAGAGCATGCTAATTAGAAGGCTCTTTGAAAACAATATTTTTATCTGTACCTCAGATACGTCCATACCCATTAGCTGCTCAATTAGGTGAAACAAACTTTTAGTTACATGCCAGCGCCTTAATTTAATTTGCCTGGGATAAACAGTTGGCTATAACCGTGAAACCCTGTGTCTTTTTTAGAAATTAAACCAGAGTAGTGAAGCAAAAACTTTTAAAATAGTGTGTGGAAATGGAAGCGGACCATAGTTCATATTGTGTAGAAGTTCAAAGTGATTTAGTAAGCAGTATGCAGGTATGTTAGTCACATCCTCCTGATCTTGTTCACTCTCCAGTTACTGATTTTTTTTTTTTTTTTCACTCTAGTCCTGTGGATTCTAAACAGAATAACTCAAGTGACATCAGCTCATGAAGATAAAAGAAGCTTTTTGTTTGATTGTGGCTGGGTGGGTGTTTAGTTCAAACAAGAACTGAGCAAACCCAAAGACTGTCTTTATAAATCTTTAGCCTAATGGCATTTTCTTGGATTCAAAATGTAAATTTGATTAAATTGCTTTCCAGTCATCATATAATGTACTTAAAGCATTTTTAGACAATGAAACACATTTGGCCCAAATACAACATGAAAAAAATTAACTTTGCAAGAGATGTTCCTTTGCTTTTAATTATTTAAAATAACGTCCAAGATACACAGTTCTTGCAAAAAGGAAAGTTAGAAGGTTGATTCTTTTTTTAAAAATCCTCACCCAAGGATATGTTTATTGATTTCAGAGAGAGAAGATGTGAAGGAGAGAGGGAGGGAGGAAGAGAGAGAGAGAGAGAGAGAGAGAGAGAGAGAGAGAAACATTAATGTGAGAGAGAAATACTGATAGGCTGCCTCTCATATGTGCCCTCCCACCCCAAACTGGGGATTGAATCCACAAGCAAGCCAGGTATGTGCTCTCATCAGGGATCTCACCTGCAACCTTGGTGTACAGGATGCTGTTCCAACCAACTGAGCCACCTGGCCAGGCAGAAGGTTGATCCTTTATGACACATAAGATAAATATATTTAGGTATGAAGCACCTGCCTAGAAAAACAGAGCAGTCAATAGCAAAGCCTGTTTCCAGTGTGTGTCACTGACTCATGCTGTGTATAAACACAGGAGTATGAGTCCCACTCTGAACGTAGATTAGCTGCTTGACTTCAGACAAGTCGCTTAACCATGTTGTCTTAGTTTCCCAGTAAGTGAAATGGTGAAAGAAATAGTAACTGTCTTATATAGCCCACAGGGTTGTCTTGATCAAAGAGAAAAAGATGAAAGTGATTAATACATTTCAGGTGGAGAAATGTGCAGCAGGGGTCCAAATGAGAATTGGGAGGTCAAAGAAGAAAGAGAAGTAAGTTCAGAGAAAATTTGGAAGTAAAGAGCAAAGGGGCCAAATGTAGTGATGAGACTGGGGAGGATGGGCAGAAAGAAAAGCCTCAGTGAGTCTGAGTGGAGAGGAGCTGGCACAAGAATGGACAAGATTCTTATAGGATTCATGTTCCCAGCAGTGGGAACATGGAGCCACCAGAGGGAGGTTGGTGCAGTCTTCTGCCTTGACTGTCTGCAGTGTCTACCTCTGCGGACTGTCCCACTCTGTAAGCAGCGACAATGGAGTTTGTTCAGCATCCGGTTAGGACCAGGGAGGGAATCAGTGCTAATAAGGGTACTTGGTTGATGGCTGGGTCCTGGCCTGAGTTCCCTGACAAGCCTGATACCTGGGAACAGTCCAGGCAGTGACTGAGAGTAATAAGATGATAATTGAAGAGACATAGTAAAAGACACAATAAACCACTAGTACTTCAGTACCCAAAGCTTCTCAGCATGCTAATCTATCCAGCAGGAAAAAGAAATAGAAGGAAGTGATTGGCTGATGGTCTTTCATTTGTAGATTTACTTACTTAGCTGCCAATGAGGGAGAGAGGCTGCTGGCAGGTGAATTGCCAAACTGAATACATGTGAGTTATGTTAAGAAATTAACAAAAGATGAATTTCAGGCAACTTTCTGGAAAACACAGTTTGATGATAAGAAACAATGAAATGTGAAATAGTCTTTCAGTGGAAAGAGGAGGGAATGCCATCAGTTAAGATATTTAAAAGAAGACCAGCTAAAGCATAGGATAGAATCTTATCCAGAAGGGAAAATCCAGACCTGGCAAGAGAAGAGCTAGCTGATGTCTGGGAGCTCTCACACCCCTCATTCTTGATTTTGAAACGCTGTGATCAAATCCCTGAACATTTTCACAAGCACATTTAGATCTGGGAGCTGTGCGATTCATTAGTCATTCTGGTAAGCTCTAAGATTCAGTGCCAGCTGTGGAATTTCATGCAGATGTGGCAAAACAGCAAAGACCACCTTTCATATTCATATATTCTTTGTCTCTCACTCTGGATTTATCCTTGGAAGAATTTGAGCATATTTTAAAAGGGCAAGTTAGGTGGTAGTAGAAATGGGGAGGAGGGTGAGGAAGAAAAATCTATTTGAGAGAAAGCTTCCAACTCCCTAATTTATATCAAGGGGAGAAGAATTGCAAATGCCCAGATTTAAGTACTGTAGATTATGCCTTGATCTGACCATGCTGGGACTGTGCCCAACCCAGAACAATTGTCACTGTTAATTATGCATTTGTGCATGAGGCCCAACAAATTGGTAATTCCGGACCATCTTTCCTCCGCTGTCTAATATGTTTCTAGTCTGTCCCTTGGCTCTTTGCTAGCAGCATGAACTATACCCTTGATAAGACTACCATTTGAGAAGAAATGCATTGGGAAGGACAGGCAGAAGAGAAGGGATAAGGGTGCTCCCTTGATAAGTTGCTATGACCATCTGTCAGCTCTGAGTCTCCGGGTGAGGCTGATTGGGGAAAAGACAGGTGCAGCTCAAAGTTGAGAATATTCATTTTAAGTGGATTTGTCAAAAGTTTGCCTTACTTAATTTCCACAATATACCAAACCAGTGGCTTTGAATTGTTCCCCTGAGAGTGGCACGTCCATTACATGTCACTGATGCATGTGCTGTATAGAAAAGCAGAAAGAACGACAGTGGGGCCTCAGAATCTCAGACCGTGAGTCCTGGCTCTGATGCTGGTATTAGCTGTCTGACTTCAGACAAATTGTTTAACCATAGTGTCTGAAAGAAATAATACCTATCTTTCGTATATAACCTACAGGGTTGTGTTTATTAAAAAAGAAAAAATGGAAGCAATTAGTACATTTATTCTGAAAGAGAAGCACTTAGTTTTGACAACTTGGTCCAATCAAAGCCAACTCCTCTATCCATTTAGGAACTGGAGCTTACCCTCTTTTACATAAACTTCAGCAATTCTTCATTTTCCATCCTTTATGGTTATAGCCAGTTTGAGTTGCTATAACAAAAATACCACAGACTGAATGGCTTAAATAACAGACATTGGTTTCTCAGAGTCTGGAGGCTGGGATGTCTAAGATCAAGGTGCCTGCAGGTTTGGTTCCTGCTGAGAGCTCTCTTTCTGGTTTGTAGATGGATGGATGCCTTCTTGCTGTATCCTCATGTAGCTGAGAGAGATCATTTCTCTTCTCTCGCTCTTTTACTTTTATTAATGTTTATTTTATGATGAATTTACTCCCAGGCCATAAGTTTTTATTTCTTCAGTTTCTTCTGGGATATCTTTTTCTTCTGTGCAAATTTCTCTGTTTTAGGAACAATCTGCTCTTTTTCGGTAGGATCATCTCAGTGTGGCAGGGAGAGCTCACACATGGGTTCCTCCGCCCATGAGCTCTGTAAGTTCTATGCCGCATCTCAGGAGCTTTGTTCACCTGTATGTGCTCAAAGACCAGAGAGTCTATATCTAAACCCTTAAGTTCAGCATTACTCTGCATTTTTAAGTATGTGCAGCAAAAATTCAGTACTCTTTTTGAGCCACTGACCCTGTGTCCAGCCCCACTGCTTGGCCTGAGCACACCTGCCACTTCCATCATTCTCATGACAGAATGGCACACATTGTTTCTATAAAGTGACATCCTTCAGACACTTGGTGGCTTTTCTAATGTGCATACCCTTGATGCCCTGGGCAGTTTCATGATTATTCTTAAAGAGAACATGAAGATTTGAACCTCTTGATTTGCATCATTTTGTGGGGTTTCCTGGGTCAAGTAAATAGCAAGCAATTTTCAGAGGTCACCTCTGGCTGCTTTTGGGAAGAGGAAGCCCATGTCTCTTCTTATAAGGGCATAATCCCATTCATACAGTCTCTACTCACATGATGTAATCACCTCCCAGAGTACCCACCTCCAAAAAATATCACATCGGGGATTAGGGCTTCAACATATGACTTTTGGAGAGATACAAACATTCAGTCCATAGCATCTATCAATTTTATTCTCTCTAATGGATTATAGGCATATATACTCAATATTTTCCATCTTAAAATAAACTATAAAGACGAAAGCTTCTTTGTCCCCAAGTCTCATGCCTACCTTCTCTGTTCATCTTAATGACAAAGCACTCCAACAGAGTTGTCTGCGCTTTGTTTCTACATGCTCATCTTTGAATTTACGTTTAACTCATTCCCTTGGGTTTTGACCTCACCACTCTTTTGAAACCACCCTGGTAAATCACCAATTACTTCCCTATTGCCAAATCTAGTGATCACCTTACAGACCTCATCTTTCATGAACTCTTAGCATTATTTGACATAAATTTTCACTTCTTGCTTTTGAAATGTTCTTTGCTTGGCTTCTAGCCATCACAATTTTCTGATATTTATTCTACAACCTCACTACTTCTCAGGTTCTCTGCTGGTTTCACCTCTTCTTTCTGACCACTATGTTAGGGTGCTCTGGGCCTCATGTCTCAGGTCTTTGTCTTCTCTATATCCTCAGGTGATACCATCTAGTTTCAAGTCTTTAAATATTACGTATATCCTATGTCTTCAGACTCAATACCTCTTCTGAACTAGAACTCATGTCAGGGTGCCTTGTTGAATCTCCAACAACTAATACATTTCTCAAACTTAGCATATTAAACAAATCTACTCAGTTATTTATGTCAAAATTATTGAAGTTACCTTTTAATTTTTGCTTCATTCATATTCTAGATCTCATCCATCAACACATCCTATCCATTCTTCAGATTATACCGCAAATTTGATGAGTTCTCAATACTATTGTATCATCATCATTTCTCCTTAGGCTTTAGTGCAAAAGCTTCCTCATTGATCTTCGTGCTTCTGCGTAAAACTGCCCTAGATCCTATCTCCATGCAACAGCCTCACTGATCTTTTTAAATCCTAAGTCAGAATCTGTTTCTTCTCATTCAAAATCTTCTAATATGTTCCTATCACACCTATGGTAAAATTCAACTCCTTTATTATAACAAGTCCCTTGTAATTTGGCTTCTACCTACCTCTCTAACCTGATTTCCTATTTTGTCCTTATTACGTACTGTGTTCTGGTCATGTGACCTTTCTTAGGTTCTGTGAACAGGCAGGCTATTTCCTCCTCAGAATCCTTGCAATTAATCTCCCCCTCAGTCTGAAGTGACTCTTCCAGATCTTTGAAAGACTTTGCATGAAGAATCTGTCCCCAACCATCCTATCTAAAATAGCCCATTTCCCTGATGTCTCACTACAATCCCTTAACCTGATTATATTTTCCTTGGAGCATTTATTAGTATCTAAAGTTACATCTTTCTTTTTTTTAAACCTTTTCTTTGTCTTCCTAAATAAATCTAAGTTTCTGAAAGGCAAGGACTTTTCAAGTTTACTGTTGGATCTTCAGTACCTATAATAAATCTAGCATACAGTAGGTACTCTATAATGGTCTGATGGTGTTTCCACCCTCCTCCACAGATTTGCAAGTTGATATCCTAAACCCCAAAGGTGATAGTATTTGCAGGTGAGGCCTTTGAGAGGTGATTAGGTCATGAGGGTGAGCCCTCATGAGTAGAATAATGGGAATACCCTCATGAGTGCTTTTAGTAGTTCCCACATAGCTCCTTCACCCCTTCTACCTTATGAGGACATAACAAGAAGGTGTTGGCTCTGAACCAGGAGGAGGGCTTTCAGCAGAACGTGACAATGCCAGTGCTTTGATCTTGGATTTCCAGCCTCTGGATCTGTATGGGGAAAAAAATCAGTTGTTTATAAGCCACTGAGTCTATGGTGTTTTTTGAAAGTACTGAGACATGCTCCATAGTCCTCTTTTTGAATCTTATTAATCCACCATGCCTTTTCAATTTCTTTAGTATGTTTAACTTTTTCTGCATAAGGAGACCAGGTCTTCCTTATGGAGTGAGACAATGTCGCCTGCATTGGCTAACTCCAATGTGCTATTTATTCCCATAGTGAGGTTGAGTAGCAGTGTTTGTTTAGTGGTTGATTCTTTATAACTCCCTAAGGAGTCCTAGATATGTCAGTGTATCATAGGTAACAAAGGAAATTAACTATTTTAATGTGCTTTGGAATTGGCTTTTGGTAAAACCATAAAAAAATGTCTGGTTTCTTGATTTTTGTTTACCTTTATGAAACACACAATTATCAGTTTGGGGACTTGAAGCAACTGAATTTGAGAATGGAGGAGTGTGAGCTGGCCAAAGAGTAAGTCAGGTCAGGGTTAGTCCCAGCACATTGAAGACAACAAAACTGACAGCCTGGTGCATAGACTGATAAGATACCTCCAGGCAGAGAAAAGAGGCCCACTGGCTGGAATATGGGAGATTACCGATGGCCAAAGGCAAGATGAGGAAGATGGCCCCAGGGTGGAGCCACAGGAACACATAGCCATCTGCAGAAGAGAAGGTACAGCGGTACGGGAAAGACTAACTTACACTCAGAGAGACCCTCAGGTAATTCTTTCTGAAGCACTAACCACACTTTATTCAACTTAGTTGGTCATTCAGGAATTATTTTCTGTCCACATCCTCCACACTTTCTTATAGGAAGCTAAAAGACCCACCCATGTGCTCCAAGTGCTCAAAGACTAATGTGTTGTCTGTGCTAATAAGCTTATGTGCAGAAATCTTTTTTAAACCAAATAAACTTGGTTTAATTTCAGGAATGATAAAGGCAATGGAAAGTGGTTGAGGTTAGGGGACAAAAGGCAGGTAGGTTGAACAGAAAAGACTTGAGGAGGTAAGCTATCTCCTTGAAAATGAAGAATTCTTTTTTTATTTTATTTTTATTTTAATATTTATCAAAGCCTTCATCAATCAGTATAAGTAGTGCTTCACTGACAATAGGAGATTTATTTTTTTATTTTTCTCTTTGGCCTATATAAACATAGAAGCATGGATGAGGAAATAGAAAATCTGAAGTCAGTCAAAGAAGCACATTATTTCCAAAAGTGTCTGAAAACTTTTACCCAGGGTATCTGAATATAGGCAAACATTTATAAATGCTGTTCTTATCTTCTATGTGCTTCTTTTTTTTCCTACGACTCCCTGGAGAAGTTCACGTGACATTCTGTTTGACGTAAAATCAGCATGTGTCCCAAGTAAATCAACAACAGCTGTTTTAAATAGCAGATTGTGTCCCAAAATATCATATTGGGAAGAATTGCTTGGAAGCTGTGACTTCAGATTACACTGATGGAACCTAGCATCTGGACACTGTGGCCACGGGTAGACAGAGTTCAAGTTGGCTGAGAGACAGCAGCCTGTTTAATAGAGCAGTGACCTTTGGGAAAGATTTCAGTGTGATCTCAGCGTTAGAGATTCCAACAAAAAGAGACCCAGCAACATTCAAAGGAGTCATGCTTCTGTCTATTCGAGCTTTTACTCAGAATCCTGGGCATTTCTCAAAATGGGCCAGAAAAGCAGTTTAATACCAATTTGTCACCTTGAGGAAACACACACAACAGTGTTCTAATAAATGTTCAGTACCTTCCTCTCTTTAAGAGTTTGTAGTACGATATGATGGACTCATTGTATTACCCAGCACCACTAAGAAAGTTTTGGTTCCATGACCTACAGATTATTTCAGGCTTGGGATAGAAGCAGCTCACCTATAGTCGCTGGTTAGGATTTCTTTGGCAATATCTGTGTCACTGCTGTCTGCTTGGATAGCAGGCCTCAGAGGAGGGTTTAGGCATTTCCCCTTCACCTCTTGACAATTACTTCTTTGAGCAATATGTTCCCCTTCCACAATGCTGTCAAATTCAGGCCTTACTTGCTGAAACTATTCCATTGAGTTGTAGAACAACAGCTTCAGACTTCAGATGGCACATGCATATTTCAGGAGCTTCAGAGTGGACCCGCTGTGCCTGACTCATCCCTGGGGAGTCTCCCTTCTGCCTTATTTTTCAGGCTTGCTGAGGAACATCATTATTTTAGGTGACTAAAACAGCACCATATCTCACATCTAATAGCTCCCTCCTTGCCCAGGCAGGCTTGTCCATTGGATGTAATATAAGTCCCTATGCCACCTCATACCCATTGGAATGGCTGCTTTCAAAAAACCAAAAAATAACAAGTGGCAGCATCTAGAGAAATTACAACATGTATGCACTGCTGGTGTTAATGTCAAATGGTGCAATTGCTATGGAAAACAGTATGGTCATTCCTCAAAAAATTAAAATTAAAATTACTATATGTCCAGTAATTCCATTTCTGGACATATACTCAAGGATTAAAATCAGAGTCTTGAACCCACCTCAAACATTACTTTGGTTGTGAAACCTTCCCCAATTCCATCAGGCATTCCCTTATTCTCCTCTCTATTGCCTTATAGCATCTTATACGATGTATTAAATGTCTAGTTTGTGAGTCTGTTTTCCCCATTACACCATGAGCTTATATATATATAAGGACTATGTCCAAATTAGTTAAAACTTTTTTTACATTGATAATAAACCCATTTAAACTAATGTCAACAACAACTACAAATCAGGGCCTTGAAGAGGATCCATGTTTATGCTACCATTCTTCACAATAGGCAAAAAGTGGAAGCAACCCAAGTGTCCATCAACAAATGAATGGACAAACAAAATGTGTTGCATATGTACAATGGAATATTATTCAGCCTTAAGAAGAAAGGAAATTTTGACATATGCTATAGCATGGATGAAACTTGAAGGCATTATGCTAAGTAAAATAAGTAAGTCACAAGAAGGACAAATACTATATGATTTCCCTCCCATTAGGTACTTAGAGTAGTAAGATTTGTCAAGACAGAAGTAGGATGGTGACTGCCAGGGGCTGAGGGTAGCAGGAAGTGGGAAGTTGTTTAATGGGTATTAAGTTTGTTTTGCAGGATGAGTAGAGTTCTGGAGATCACTTGCATAACAATGTGAATGTGTGTAACACTGTTGAACTATACATTTAAAATAATTACAATGGGAAATTATATGTTTGCATATTTTACCACAACCAGAAATTTTTTAAAAATTTAAAAAATGAAAGGTCCCTGTGTGTGACCCATCTCAGTGTCTTGAGGAACTGCCAGATTTGACCTTGTGCCTCAGATGCTCTGTGGCATCACACCTACTGTTTTTGGACTGACAGCTCTGGAAAGCTGGACTGTTAGCCGTAGCTAGTCCACCTTTCCTACATACACTCCCAGGCTGAGGGAAGTCCCTCCCCAAACCCCCACCCCTATCCGTAGCCAGGGCTTTGGGCTTCCTGCTACTCTGGAGAAGGAGTTTGAACTTATTGCCATTGGTTATATTGGGTTGGCCAAAAAGTTTGTTTTTTTTCCATAAGATCGGCTGTAGTAGTGCTTAGTTTTCTTTAAGTTCATTTGAAACAATTTTGCTAGATTGTATTCTGACAGCTGTCGTATCAGCATACATTTTTAAAAAACCATCAAAATTGGTGAATTTTTGTGTAGCCATTTTAATATTGAGGATGAAAGAAAATACCAAACATTTTTGAGATATAATGTTTTATTATTATGCTTTATTATTTCAAGAAAGGTAAAAACACAACTGAAATCCAATAAAAGATTTGTGCAGTGAGTGGAGAAGGTGCTGTAACTGACTGACTGTGTCAAAAGTGGTTTGCAAAGTTTTGTGCTGGAGATTTCTTGGTGGATAATGCCAGGTAGTCCAGTTTAAGTTGATAGTGATTGAATCAAGACATTAATTGGGAACAATCAATGTTATAACATGTGGGAGATAGCCAACATATTCAAAATATCTAAATCAATAACGTTATTGGTGAAAATGAAAAATGTGACTATTATTTTACAGAAAAAAAATTATACAGACTTTTTGGCCAATCCAATACATCCCCCAAAAGGAATTATTTCTATCACTTGTGTCATAGCTGTACCTGTTGCAAATGAAAATGTGAATGCAAATGTTTATTTGTCTGGCTTGTGCTTTCCCACTGTTTTGGTGCCCTTTTCTTTGAAGTGCTGTGTGCAGTACTTGAAACACTTGCTTGTCCCAGACCTCTCTTGCCATAGAAAACATTCATCTGAAAAATGAAATCACTTAGTTATTTTAGAATATTTACTGTTAAAAATATAGGAAAACAGCTTTCAAATTTCAATGCCTTTAAAAGGCTTTTCAGGTAGGTCCAAATTATACCCACCCTTTAAGGCACAGCTGAAATGCCAAATGATCTTCTGAGTCAGAGTGATCAATAACTTCCTTTTTTGAATTCCTATAGCATTTTTCTCAAAACTCTCTTAAGACATTTATAGTTTTTATTCTAGATTATAGTTATCAATATATATCTCCAGTAATGCCTGTGCATGAAGGATGCTTAATATATGTTTGTTGAATACAAAATACAGAACTCCTCGAAAGCATTAAGCTAACTCTGAAAAAATCAAATTGAAAATGGCAACATTTCTGGCCCTGTAGCTCCTGGGTAGTGCAGATATCTTTGGACAAGAGTAGTGGATCCTTTCTGGTTCTTCCCAGATTACCCTCCCCAGGTAGCTGTGCCTCACAGGAAGCCTGACTCCAAGTGTGAAGTTGTTAATGAAACAAATGCAAAGTGATTTTGACCACTGACCCAAGCCACCATGGAATCTAATTAACAAGCGTGGTCTTGACCAACATGTGAGAATAAGCATTCACATGTGTGCTAACATTGCCAGAGAGACTTTTCGGAGGACAAAGGAGTGTCATTGAGGGGCAAAAATAGTCATTTCATAGACAGAAGCAGCCTGGCTATTTTATGGAGCCCAGGCAGGGAGATCTGTTCAGCCTGGGAGATCCAGACTTAACTCTTTCAAGTGAACAACAAAGGACTCTCCAGCTTTTAAAATGCATTTCTTTTGTCTGCTGCTTTCTCCTTCTAACTCATGCCAAAGGTCAGAGAAAGGACGAAGTATAAATGAAGTTAAGAATAAAAGGTATTACCAATGCTGCTACTTTTCCCTTGAGGTTAATTTCTGCTCAGAATCCTTTTCACCTAGAGAGAAGGCAAAATAAAACCAATGGAAACAGCATTTGAATTGCTCTTTCTCTGGGAAAGAGATCTTGACAAAGCCTCCCTAGAACACTCCACTGAGCAAAGCACTCTTGCTCTTCATCCCTTGTGATTAATGGGGTTATGCTCCCCTGAACTCTTAGAACCAGTCACCTTACCCCACACTTTTACCTAGATCCTAAAGTTATTTTTCAGTGCTTACCAAAAACAATGAAAATGGAAAACAGGTTGTTCATGCTTTCTGATTTACTATATTTACTATGTCATCTTGCATAGCCAAGGAGTGCGTGGATGAATCCTGAGAACCGGCACCTCATAAGACCCCTTCTGTATGGCACATATGTCTCTCTCTTGATTAGACAACTGTATGGTGGTATTATTGGCACAATTTTCATCATTAGTCAATATTAATTTGAGTGCCAACAGTAAGCAGAGTGCAGAACACACATTTAGATGATATTTCTGCCCATAGGGACATGCATAGTGAACATAGAGTGAAATAATTAATAAAGAAATGCAGCACATAGAGGATGAGGGTGAGTACCTGGATCCATGCTGTTTCCCTTTCCCTAGAGGAACCTGGCAGAAGGCTTCTTCTTTTCAGCCGATCTCCTCCATTTCCCACCCCACCAGTTCAGCCCTGCTTCTGCTCTCACATCAGATTTGCTTGAGGACATGAGGACTGGCTCTGGCTCTTTGGAAAATCTGAGCCGTGTGTTGAAATCCTTTGTTTTGAAAGGTGTTTGGGTTGTTCTGCCAGAGATATTGAGTCATACCCAGACCAGACAGTAACTGCTCCCTGCTTTGGGGATGGAAACCATGATGTTCAGAGAGAGTATAAACTGATCATGTGATAGTCACAGAGATGGAAGAGTGTGTGTAGGTATGTTCTATGATCTAAGATGTATGAGGTAATTAAAAGGGTCTTGGGGCTTTTTCTGTGGAATATATAGAAGCTTTGGGCCAGATTTATGTGGAAACTTCTATTTCTCCCTTTCAAGTCCCTTTCCCCTCAAGATTTGCTCTGATTCCTGAAAGTAAGACAGTAATCCTGGGATGCTTTATTCATTAATGTGTCTTTTAAGTAACATTCATTGAGCATCTGCTGTGTGCAAGTATGGTTCTCCAGAGAAATTAGTAGGGGATATATATATATATATATATATATATATATATATATATATATATATATATAGTAGGGTATTAATATGGGATAGATAGTACTAATAGATACTAAGAGTATCTATCTATCTATCCTCTATCTATCACCTATCTACCTATCTACCTATACACATATGATTGTTACAGGGAATTTATTCACATGATTGTGGAGGCTGGGAGGTCCTACAATATGCTGTATGCAAATTGGAAACCCAGAAAAGCCAGTGGCGTAAATTCCAGCCTGAGTCCAAAGGTCTGAGAACCAGGAGCTTCCTGATGGTGTAAGTCTCAGTCTGAGAAGACTGATGTCTCAGCTTAAGCTGCCAGGCAGAGAGAGTTCAACTTTCTTCTGCCTTTTTGTTCTATTTGGGCCCTCAATGGGTTGGTGGGTGCCCTCCCACGTTGGGGAGGGCAACCTGCCTTACTCAGTCCACCAATTAAAATGCTAATCTATTCTAGATATACCTCCACAGACACAACCAGAAACTACATTTAATCAGATATCAGGGCATCTTGTGGCCCTGTCAAGTTGACACATAAAATCAACCATCACAGCAGGCCTCTGTGCTGGGTACAAGTAAGGGCTGGGCCTATCCTCAAAATGCAAAACTGCTAAAACTATTCCTTCCTTACAGAGCCTAGCATGGTCTCTGGTCATCTAGATCTTACTTGCTCCCTCACTGTTACTTTTCCTTGTCCTCACCAGATACGATGGACCAGCTTGAAGTTACCAGAGGGAGCTGTGCTCTCCCAAGCCTCTGACCCAAGCACAAGCTGTATCCTCTGGAGGGAGAGGCTTCTCTGCATTTGTATCCCCTTAACACACACTTATCCTTCAAACCCAAGCTCAGCTTCCCTCCTCTGTGAAGCATGCCTTGATTAATTCAGGCAAATTTGGATGCTCCTTCTTCGGTATGCTCATAACACTTGGCTTACAGTTTTATAAGCTTGCTAAGAAACATGTCTAACCCCATATCTATATGTGCTTTGAGGGCAAAAACCACATATTTTTATTTCTCTATCTCCATTACCTTTCCCAAAGGTTTGATTAGTGCTCAACAAATATTTGGTGATTGAATAAAGTAACAAATAATTAAATGTAGAAGATGGTTATTACTAAACAGAGGTACTATTTGTGGCAGCTGTTATTCTGTATCAGACATTGTGCAATGCTTTTTATATTCATCTTCTCACTCTTATTTCTCATGTTGTAAATGAGGAAACTGAGCTTGGACAGGTTCATCAACTTGTCTGATTTGACGTGGCTAAAAGTGATGGAGCAAGATTTGGCCTGTCAGTTTGCCCCTAACTGACTGCCACATGTTGCTGTCCTCATTGAACCTGAGCTGACCTAGAAAAGCGAGCTTGTCATTTAGCATGTTATGGCTCCTTTCCACGTGTGTTATTGTAAATGTATTGCCCATTACTTCCGAGTCTGACCTGTCACCTAAGATGATGGTTTTAGGGGGAAACAGAACCTTAGAGCTGAACAAGCATAGAGGAGACAGAGCCTCTTCTTCAGAATTTAGATCACCGAGCAGCGCACAGTGTTTAATTGATGCCTGAGCAAATCCAAATCTCATTTGAATGTGGAAATTAAAGTTCTCTACAGTGAACTCCAAGGGATTTGTCAACATGAGATAACTCTCTTCCAAGATAATGACTGAATTTAATCTCACGTAAATCTGATAACAGGCAGTTCTCCTGACAAGCTTGGAGGTGCTGGGCTGGTGTGGGAGTAGTGCAGAGATGACTGTCTACAGAAGTCCTGGAGCACAGAATGGGGGGCAGTGATGAGCAGAGAACAGGACATTTCCAAAAAAAGAAGGCCTGCATCAAAAGGGTCTGGCTCGGCCTCTGAGAGCAAATGTATTTTGCTCTCAGTTAGAGATACACACAAAAGTATAACCTGAAGTCTTAGAGGCATTTTTGTATGTATTCATTTCTATTTTTTTCTACCTCATTTAAGAAAATCACCACCCAAGGATATGTTTCTTGAGTTTAGAGAGAGAGGAGGGAGAGAGAGAGAGAGAGAGAGAGAGAGAGACAGAGACAGAGAGGCAGAGTGAGAGAGAGAAACAACTGTGTAAGAGAGAAACACCAATCAGCTACCTCCTGCACATGCTCTGGCTGGGGATCGAAGCCACAACTAGCTATGTGCCCTGACTGGAGGTCAAACTTGAAAACTTCTGGTGCACAGGGTGATGCTCCAACCAACTGAGCAACCTGGTCAGGGCTACCTCACTTTTTTTTCTTTTTTTTTTTTAATGATTATGACCTTCTTCCTCAGCAATGCTGCCCCTAGGAATTGGTTTCTTCTCCACAGGGCAAAATAAAAGAATAATATTTTTCTTACCTGATACCCCAATCTAGAGACATTTGAGCCAAAACATTTATTGTCCATGGATTATTGGGTATGGAGCAGTGAGCCAGTGAGTGAGTTCCTAGATCCTCCTAAGTGGACTTTTAAAAAAATATTTAAGTCCTCTTATTTGGACTCTGCCAGAGCCTGACTTTCAATGGGTTTTGGAGAGTAATCAGGGTCGCTGAGGCCTGTGCGGATCCCTGCCACTTGCTTCCTGGGCCATACGGAAGGTAAGACTGTTGGTAGGCCATTGCCTGGGCACATCTCTGTGGCTCCCGGAAATGTGGTTGGGGTGGGGACTGCTGTCTTTTGTTTGTTTGCTTGTTTAGGGCTTTTTACCTGTGAGGGTGCATGGAGCTAGCCTTACTTAGTATTTCATTGCAAAGCCTCATTTCCCATTTCCCTACCTCCTCTCTCAACAAGACCTGGTTCTCTAAGAATATTCAAGGTGAAGCAAGCAGGCAGAGTACGTATGGTCAGTTCTGGAGCTTACTGGTAACCTGTGGTTCGTCCCTGAAGCTGCAGGAGGTTCGTGGTCCTGTCACCATCTCTTGTAGTTGGGGGGGGCTGGATAAGGCCTTTTCTTCAGTCCCAAGTATTGCTCCGCACTTGGGACTGAAGAAAAGATGCTGCACTTACAGACGGGAAGCCACCATCATAGGCTTCACTGACTCCCTCCCTGAGGGGTGCCTTACACAGAAATAGACAGAAGGACATGGCTCGTCAAACAAACCTTCATTGACTGATCTTGATCACATTTCTCTGACCTTTGGAAGTTACAGAGTGCTGTGTTCTCTTGACTCATAGTCTGAACACTAAGGCAAAGTGGTTGGGAAACCCTGCCCGGTATGTGCATTGTTACTCTACTGTTATTTTTTCCTTCTAAACAATCATGCAATTTAAGAATGTGCTAAATTGGCTTGGGCTCCAGGAACTTAAGATATTGCAGGATACGATATTAACACAGACATAATAATTGAGAACAATAGAAAGGAGTCTAAGTGACTGCAGAATTGTAGGAGGAGCCTTGAGGGTTATGATACGTAGCCAAGAAAGACTCTGAGAGACAGTAACTAGAGCTGGGTCTTAGAGAATGTGCCAGATTTGAGTGGGCAAGGGAGGGGTAAGGGGACCCAAGAACAAAAGGGGAGGCTACAGGACATTTTTGTTCAATGTTAAAGAAAAGCAGTGCAAATCTAAACTAGGGAAGGACAGGATGCCAGGGTCTTTAACTGCAGACTGCGTTCCCTAGGGCACCATTGTTCATGGCAAATCACTGTGACTCCCTCACATATCCAGGATCCACTAGGTGACCCCTCAAGGTCACCAAGCAGCAATGGTGTCAGAATGCTGTGGTGTATATGTGTAGTCATATGCTCAAAGCATTCCTCTCTTAACCACATTGCATTTGCTCCCACTCATAAGCCCTTTGAAGCTTGCCAAAACACAGGTGTGCATTTGTTTTAATTACAAATTCAGAGAACTGCTGGTGGGACTTTTTGAATGGTGAGGTTGCCGTTGCTTCTGCATCTGCTTGTATTCTTCAAATCGCTCTGGCCTGAGAAGTAGGGGGAGGGGAGCCCTTGACTTCAGAGGTTTAAGTGGGAGGTGCCTTTTTCACTGTTACTCCCCTGCCCCTGCCCATCCTTTGGAAACAGAGGATGCTGGCCTCTTTCAGAGAAAATCGTGAGCTTCCCCCTTGTCACCGATGCCCCACCGTGCCAAGTGCTGACAGGAGGTCCTGGCTGCTTTCAGCTGAGCATTAGCCTTAATGCATTTGGCAGGACTTTATAATATTCAAAACAAAGACCTTTTTTTTTTTTTTTTTTTTTGTGGTGGGGAGGGATGTGAAGACTGCTGCTGAGCTCAGATCACAGGATATGCCTCACAGCCTTGCCCGGACAGCTCCAAGGCCTGGTGCCAAGGGCTGTCTGAGCTGAATAGAAATCTGGACTGACTTTATCACAGAAATTAGTACGTGATTAAAGCTGAAAAGAGTCACAAGTCTTAACTTGTATTTAGCACTCCAAGGATAAGTTGTCCCTGGTGTTACTAAATTACTCCCTCTGGCTCAGCCAATCTACAGAATGAATGGGGAGGCTTAGCAAGGAAGTTTGGAGGAGGGAAGAGGGGGCAGTGGGCAATGAGAGGAGCCACGGGAGGACATGCTTTGGCTTTGTCTGGGGGAAGTGAAACTCTTTGAGCACTGATTTCAGTCCAGTAATCAGATACTAGGACATGTGTTAGAGCTAAGAAGACAGACCTTTGACCAAGTTGGATATTGAATTTTTAGTTAAGTTGGCATAGTGTACAAAATATCTTTGAAAGGAAGGGCAGGCTTTTAATAGGGTGGAGAGGAAGGATGTCGCCCACCTATCTTTCTTTCTGGCTTTATGATAGGAGGACTGCTTTCCAGCCACTCAAGCCCATGACTTTCAGGTGTGACCAACTGCCCATTGTAGTGAGCTTGCTCTTTGTCCCCAACCCCAGTGCAGAACTCAGGAACACATCAGTGGGGTCCCAGTAGGTCACAATTTGAGAATAGCCAGGGAGTGATGGTTGTCAAAGCTATCCTGAGTTTTACTCTTGTTTCTGCCAGAGGCCCCCTCCTTTATCCTTGGTGCCTTTGTCTTCCAGCTCCTCATGCTGATGGTTAGAACAGAGCTGCTGAAAAATTCTTTCAGAATCAACAGGAGGATCTGGTTCTGGATGAGGCCAGGCTTGGTCAGGCCAGGCAGCGGGCATGCTTCCAGCCCAGCATGGCTTTGCCGAGGGCTGGCCCTGAAGCTGGGGTTGGGCCCTGCTCCCAGTGGGCCAAGGATCTTCCTCTGAGTTCTTTTTGATGGTGTACAAACCAAGCAGAATGGAGACGTGACATTAAGAAAATGGAGCTATTGACTGGAACCCAAAGGAAGAACGTGGAGCTGGGCTTGGGCCTGGGGCTGGCTGGGCCCAGCCCCTGTGAAGTGTTCAGACAGCAACACAATTTCTCTCTCTCTCTGTCTTGCTCTGCGACCTGCTAGGCTCTGACTCTCTACCTGTGACTGTGTATCTGCTTAATTTTTCTCTCACTGTACCAATTTTGGCAATTTCTTCAAGCACATGGCAGAAAATGATCACCTCTTAGCTTCCAATTTTACAAAGCCCTCAGTTCAGGCAAACAGTCCAGCTGGTCCTCTCAGTGACAATTCCAAAGTCACAGAAAGAATTCTGGTTAGTTAAGGAGAGGTTCAGATGGAGAAATATGGTGATTTCCTGAGTTCCAATCATAGTATATGCCTAGCAGCCTGGGTCTAGAGTAGCAACAAGACTCTTGTCATAGAGTGGCAGGGAAGGAAAGAAGAATGGGTGGTAGAGAGGAGGTCGCAGAGGACTTACATGGCTGCCTGAACTGTGTGTGTGTCTGGGTGTGTGTGTGTGTGTGTGTGTGTGTGTGTGTGTGTGTGTGTGTGGTGGTTATGCTTGAGTAGAAACCTTCAAAAGTATCTGCATCATCAGATAGATAACAAGGAAGAGGAAAGTTAGACTCATTGTTGATCTAGAAAAATGTTTTCTGAAGGCACCTCCCTGTAGTGTACTTCAGCAAAATTCCTCATTAACATGGCCCTCATGAATCCAGAGATTTGGTCCTAGATTATCTAATCATCCTGTGGCTTCCCAGAGTAGATAAGTTGATATATGCTGGGGAGCCTTTTGTGAATTTACATTCCTTTAATATGCATTGGGCACAGATGGTTACCAGGTTGTCTCCGATCCACAAGTTTCATCAAGGGCTGATCAAAATTTAGTGCAAGACAGTTTAAAGGGACAAGCTTTTAAGCTTGGAAATGTGCATATAAATAAAAATGTTGCTGTAGCAGCTCCATTGTTAATGAAAGAAAAATGATCCATGCCCTCTTCTGGGATAACGGAGTCACTGAATATATTTATTTCAAGATTTAGGTACTGGGGGAGCAGGACACAAATCACAGAGCAACCATTAATGAACCTCTGTCCCTACCTGTTAAGCTTATTAACTGCCTGTTACCTAGAGTTCTATATCCCACCTGGGGAAACAAAATGGATGCTTCGGCAACACAAAGGCCGAAGAATACAGAATTAATCAAAAGCGCAGGGTGGGCCTGGAAATGCAATCAGAAGACATGTGCTGGCTGAAATTATTGGGGGACTGCTGAGAGAAAGGATCTGATGCTGTCTGATCTGAGATTTAGCTAATTAAATTCACCAGTCCTTTAGTCAGTGTCTTCTCACTCTGCGCCTGCTGAGGACATGAAAGGCACAGTCCCTGCCTTCAAGGAACCTGCATGCTAATTGGGTGGGCAAACTCAACATACCTGAATCTGATGGATTCTGAGAGAATGCAAATTCAGGACAGTTATGCAGAGGCTTTTTGAATAAGTGCTAAAGTAATAAAAATAGGAGGGTGTGGTCTAGTGGAAAGAGGCACTAGCTGGGAGAGAGGAGACCCAGGGCTTTGCTCCAGTTCCCCCCATAGGCCAGTGGCTGTGCAATTCATTCTCTCCCAGCCTCAGTTTTCTCACTGATAAAAGTATACACTTGGTCAATGCTAAAGAATAATCATGAAATATACTTTTATGTGTCCATGAAAGAGGATGAGGTACAGAAAATTGCTTAGAGGAAGGGAGCCTTGATCTGAGTATTTAGCAAGGTCTGGGATTTAATTCATGGAGCACAAGGAGGCAGCCACTCTAGGCAGAGACACTTGCAATGCCTCGGGCATACGGGTGTGTTTGTGTGCAGAAGAGGTGGCTGCCTTGTGGGCATGGGAGCCAAGGACAAAGGAGAGTGGATACAGATTATAGGCAGAGATGGACAGAACCAGGTAGGGGGTAGACAACACAAAGTTCAGCACTTGAACCTACAGTTATGTTCTTTAACCCAAATACTTCAGGCATCTTCCCAGTCGCTTCCCCACTGAAGTGGGGAAGGTTCTTTCTCCTGAAAGCAGCAGAAGCCTTCTAAAAGTAATTTGAAGGCAGAGATAGTGAAAACTAAAAAGCCTTGGCTGTATGATTAATTAAAGGAATCATCTCAAATTTAGAAAATTGCTTAAATAAAAGGAGATACAAAATTGCATCAATGTGCCTCCATATGTTAATTATGGCTATTTTTCCTTGTTTTTCTGCTGCTGCTCCAGCTATGTCCCATCTATCATTTCGTTTCAGGCGTCATGATCAATTGACTGTACCATAAACAACATGTTGTACATGTGGCAAATGATAACATCATTTAACTCGACACAGGGCAAAAAAAAAAATTCTCTTTTTTTAATCCTTCCAGTCTCTCAAAGAGAAAAAAGACACCCTTGAATTAATTTCTTACTGAGTCAAGCAGACATTTTTTTGTGGGCTCTACGGCAGCAGAGAAGCAGGATCTAGCCCAGGAACAGACCCTCTCTGATGCCAGCTCCACAGAGGAGTCTGTACCCTGGTGCCCAGAACAGTGCCTGGCACACGTAGGTGCTCAGATGCTGTATGTTGGTTAACTGAACCACCACTCCTAGTTTTATTTTCTCAGATAGGTGGTAAACTACATAGAGAATTGGTGTTCATCACCAGAAGGTTGTTTTTACACTTGCAGAATAGCAAAATTTTTCTGCTGGCTGAAAATAGGTAAATATAGAGGATCTCATAATGACCTCTACTTAACAGATGCCTGATTCCACATGGAATTAACTGGTGCTCTCCCATTTCTTCTCTTACGCATGGTGACTGAAGCTCACAGCACACTGGAGGCACATAGCCAGTCGGCCACTCAGTATTTACCATCTTCTGCACCCTTGGTTACCTATATGCCTGTCCTTAAGCTTGTAATTATAGAATTAAATATCACACAAATTTATAATGTGTGGAAGAATAGAGAGCCTTTTCTATGAAAGATAAGTTTATTGCTGCTAAGAAACTGAATAAAATCAGGCGCTTAAAAAGCCTATGTTAAATTAGTGGGCGAGATACCCATTTATGATTGAAAAGAAGTAAACACCTAAAAGCAATACACTTTCAGTATTAAAGAAACTAAATCTGGAAATAATTGGTGATGTATGAGTTGTTTGGGTGTGCTTAATGCAAGGAAGACAATATGCAACTCCATTGGCAAACGCCCACTGAAAGAAAGTACACTTAATGTTTCAAGAGGAAAAAAATATTTAGTCCATATATGTGTAACTTTTGAAAATGGTTTGCTGCTTTCATAAACATTTTACAATTAACCAGTCAACTTTTTTCCTGATTGGTAGATAGCATAAGAGGGGTTCTACTAAAAACAAATTTAGGAAATTAGAAAAGAATTAAGGCCACACAGGGCAGGCCGTGTCACCTTGCCTCCTTCCCCCATATCTCATCATGATGCACAGTGTCCCACTGTCACGCGATGACTGCAAACAGTCACGTCCTGCTCCCTTCCTTAGAAGGAGACTGGGTGTGCCCTTGAGCAGGCCATTCTGTCCCTGTGGGCGGGCAGGCATGGGACCCTCAGCCTGCACCAGTATCTGTCCAATAGCTGTCATGATCGCCTGAGCTTCAACAGGTCTGTTGTCCATAACTGATCTGCTTTTTAGTGGTTCGTGCCTCTGGGCAATGGCTAAGGCAGGTTGGCCTTTTTGAAAGAGGTCTTCTGGTCCTTTGCCCTTTTTATTGGGGTTAAGGTACTGCAGAAAGTGCTTTATCCTTTTTCTGAAGTGGCTTTTAGAAAAAGCTGTATTTGCTCCCAAGGCTGTCTCCCATTTCCCTGATCTTCATGTCCAGAAGCAACATCTTCAAAAGAAGCTCATCACAGATGAACAGCGGGGTGGCCTCTGTTTCAAGGTCCAGGTATCAAGGGTCAGGGCCAAATCCCAGGGGCGTGTCAGGCACAGGACAAGCAGGGGCCCTTGCAGTCTCTGCATTTACAAGTCAAAGCAGCCAAGACTCACAGAAGATGGAGTCCAGGTACCACAGAAGGTCTCAGAGGACAGACCAACTAGGGAAGGACTTGGGCAGGGGTCTGTGGCAATGCATGAGGAGGATCCCAAAAGTTCTTTCCAGAGGTTCCACCAGCTTCACAGTGTAGGTTCTGGGAATGAACTCTAAGAAGAAGTCAGAAAGATCCTTGAGGCCCTTAAACAGTGAATCAGGAACTTGCTTACACAGAGGGCCAGAAAAGAAACATCTAGAAAAACGCTCTCTCTCTTTTTTATCCTCACCAGAGAACATTTTTTCATTGCTTTTAGAGAGAGAAGAAGAAAGAGAGAGACAAGCATGAAATGAGAGAGAAACATTGATTGGTTGCCTCCAATACACACCCAGACCAGTGATCATATATGTCTGGACCTGGGGATCAAACCCACAACTTAGGCATGTGCCCCAGTGGAAAATCAAACCCACAACCCTTCTGCTATGAGATGACACTCCAACCAACTGGCCAGGACTAGAAAAACTCTTGAAAGCCCATCTGGGCAGGAAGTTAGAGCAGATCAGCCAGTATTTGATCTCTGTGAGTGTGGGTTGATCTTGGCTTGCTGCCAACTATGCTTTTCCCAAGGGCCATACTCACATGAGAACCAGAAAGCAAGCATCCTTGAAGGGTGGGGAGCATTACTTCAACACCTCCTGTGAGCTTTCCTTCCTCAGTACACTCACTGGACAGGTGCTGGAAGGATATATGATAAGGTTTCAGATGAGGCACAGGGGGGTGGGCAGCCCCTCCAGGCCTCTGAGCCCATAAATCTCAAGCTACATGGGCTCAACATTCGCCCCTCCCACAATCCCCCTCCCTTCCTTCAGCTGTTTGTGTTTCTGGGGGCCACTCAAAAGCTAACTTTACCAAGGTCTTGGGAAAACATCCTCAGCCCTTTTTGGGAGAGAAGGTGCTAACAAAAGTCATTCTCACCCCAGCAGGTCCCCTTCCCACCACCTCAGCTGTGTCTGAGGAAATCCAGAAGACTCTGACAGAAACACCTTCTGGTTATGGCCATGGGCCCTCAGAGGCCCTTCTGAGTAGACAGGAGGGCAGGTCACCTTCTCAGTTCCTCACACTCAGCCTCATGGGGAAAACCAGGCAGATGGGAACTGTCATGGGGGTTACAAAAAGGACCCTGGAGCCAAATCCAAGTTCAGCAGTAGCCAGGAGTGAGCCAAGGGAGGGGAGAGGAGCTCTGGCTTCAGGAGATCCCTATAATAGTGTAGCAATACTGGCAACGAACTTAGGGTCCCAATCTTCAAGGGCTGAAGAAGCCAGGGAGGCAGTGGAGGCTGAGAACACCTCTGCTGGGGGGGTCATTGTGGGACCCAGTGTGCTGGCCAACCCACAAACCATTAATATGGATATTAGGAGATCAGGGTCTCTAGGGCCCAGTAAAAAGCTCCTCACGACCTACGAAGTCAATTGCCCAAGCTGCAGAAGAGCCACGCCTTAAAACAAAGATTGCTGGTAAGTTGAACTCCAAGGGAAGGTAGAGTCAGAGAACAAGGTTCAAGGCCATGCCACTGGCTTGTCCTTCAGTGCTGTCACACTGACACCCTCCTTCGACTATGCCACCAATGTGCTCCTCCAAGACCCTCACATAGGCATGCTCCTTGCTGCAGGCATCTTGGCTTCTCACAGGTCACTGTCCAGTTCCTAGAGGGAAAATACCAGTGGGGACATGTCAGCTGCCCAGGCGCCATATGACCACATATCGAATGAGCGAAGCAGCCAAGGACAACAGGAGCCCAGGACACCAAAACTTAAGAACTCATTTCTAAGCCAAAGCAAAATGTTTGTTCCCACAGAGAAACAACCCAGGAGAGGACAAAGAATGATCGGCAGAAGTGAGGGCCACAGAAGCCTTATCATATGTGCTTCCCAAACCTGTCCAATGAGTGGACTGAGGAAGGAAAGCTCACAGGAGGTGTTGAAGTAATGCTCCCCACCCTTCAAGGATGCTTGCTTTCTGGTTCTCATGTGAGTATGGCCCTTGGGAAAAGCATAGTTGGCAGCAAGCCAAGATCAACCCACACTCACAGAGATCAAATACTGGCTGATCTGCTCTAACTTCCTATCCAGATGGGCTTTCAAGAGTTTTTCTAGTCCTAGCCAGTTGGTTGGAGTGTCATCTCATAGCAGAAGGGTTGTGGGTTTGATTTTCCATTGGGGCACATGCCTAAGTTGTGGGTTTGATCCCCAGGTCCAGACATATATGATCACTGGTCTGGGTGTGTATCGGAGGCAACCAATCAATGTTTCTCTCTCATTTCATGCTTGTCTCTCTCTTTCTTCTTCTCTCTCTAAAAGCAATGAAAAAATGTTCTCTGGTGAGGATAAAAAAAAAAAAAGAGAGAGAGAGCGTTTTTCTAGATGTTTCTTTTCTGGCCCTCTGTGTAAGCAAGTTCCTGATTCACTGTTTAAGGGTCTCAAGGATCTTTCTGACTTCTTCTTAGAGTTCATTCCCAGAACCTACACTGTGAAGCTGGTGGAACCTCTGGAAAGAACTTTTGGGATCCTCCTCATGCATTGCCACAGACCCCTGCCCAAGTCCTTCCCTAGTTGGTCTGTCCTCTGAGACCTTCTGTGGTACCTGAACTCCATCTTCTCTGAGTCCTGGCTACTTTGACTTGTAAACACAGAGACTGCAAGGGCCCCTGCTTGTCCTGTGCCTGACAGAATTGGCTCTGAGCCTGTATCAATCCTGAGACACCTGGGCCCTGCAGCAGAGGCCACCCTGCTGTTCATCTGTGATGAGCCTTTTTTGAAGATATTGTTTCTGGAGATCAGGTCTGATAATGTCCCTGTGAGGAATCAAAACTGACCTGTAGCCATTGGAAGCTCTGCTCTTCTGGGGAATGTTGGGAGTGGGTTGTCTAGAGACTTCCTGAGATCTTCTGGTCACAGAGGGTAAGGCCCTCTCCCTCTTCATTTCCAGACATTGAATGTCAGTTGGGATAAAGATTGTGCCTTATTCTGGAATGTAGGGCAAGATACCCCAGTGGTCCTCATCTGGGACAGAGAAGAACATGGTCAAATTGGGAGAGGGCATATAAGATGGGGGTGGAAATATATATGAACCAGAGATTGGGGCTGGGAATGGGGCAAGTTTTCAGTCAAAGGTTGGGGT
Organism: Furipterus horrens; assembly: GCF_987537825.1. Classification (NCBI taxonomy): domain Eukaryota; kingdom Metazoa; phylum Chordata; class Mammalia; order Chiroptera; family Furipteridae; genus Furipterus; species Furipterus horrens. The sequence goes on from NW_028327175.1 coordinate 75,813,851, forward strand.
TGAGCCCCAGGGAGGGGCAAGAATGGGGCCTGGGAAATCCCTAAAGGTGTTCCATGCTGAACTGGAGCTGGAAAGTGCTTAGATATGTCCTTGAATAAAACTGAAAGAGGCTGTAGGTAAGAAAAGCTCCTAGGAACCCAGGCAGTAGCCACCAGGGAGTTGCTGTGCAGGGAGGGGAGACCCCAGAAGAGCTGGCTGCCTTTCTGCTATAGATGGTCCTCTAGGAACCAGAGATGTGAGAACTGCAGAGGACCAGGCACCTGCTCTTGTTTGTCCTTCATGATCCAGAAGGGTTGGGGGGCAGTGTCCTCTCAGCACCCAGTAATTTCCACATATTGCCTATAGAGTTCAGGTGATAGTCAAGCTCTTTTGTTGTGAAAATGACGCATTCTTCTCTCTCTCCTTCCACGCCTTCAGTTCTGCTCCCTTGGTGATCAGTATCTTCAGCAGCTGCTGGACATCAGGGTTGACAAATGAAGGGCTACCAGTCTTTACCTGCCTCTGGTGGGTATTGGGGCAGGTCCTCTTGCTGGGACTCATGCTGTGGTGAGGTGGGGAAGAACAAGGCCTTGGTAGGATTGCCCACCATCAGGACAGGAACTTCATGGGACAGCTTGAGCACCCAAGGGCTGAGATGGCTGGGATGGGATATGCCAAAAAGGAGTTACCTGGAGGTAAACTCTTTACACTGGTACCCAGTGGGCTTCTCTTCAAGTCAGAGTGACCTTGATGTTCTGCTGACAGGGCAGAGGCCAGAGGTAGAGGACACAGGGTCAGAGGAGCTGGGGAGGCTGATGTGGACATGGCAGGAGCAGCATCTTTCACAGGCACCAGCAGGACGGGATGACTCCTGTGGGTGCTGCTTAGCACACCTCTCCAGGATGAAAACTGCCTTTGTCCGCGTATCTCCCTAGGTGGCTACAGGAGACAAAGGCACAGCTGCAGCCAGGAGCAGACAGGCAGGCTGGCGAGAGTGGACACCCACGGCCCAGACTTCTCCATGACCCCCGTGCTGACTGGTGCTCCTGCTGTCCCCTGCCCCCAGGGCTGTAGCCACACACCCTGTCCCCACAGCACCCCCTCCCAGGTCAGTCCAAGGAGTATGTAGTCTTGGGGTCACATTATAGTTTCCGGAGGGAGGAGAACCCAGGTGAAAAGGGGAAGATGCTTTACCTTTGCAGGAGAGAAATCAGTCCCCGAGCCTCTTCTACTTCTTGCAGGCACTCTCTGAAAGCTGGAAAGCAGGAGACAGCGACACATGATGAAGCAGGGCACGGGAGTCTTACAGGAGGCTGAGTGCAATGGTGCTTTAGGGGAGATACCTGGGAGAGTGGACTCTGGAGCCCAGCCATCAGGGTCACATGACCCCTGACCATGATGGCAAGACTTGTGACAGGCAACATTTTGTCATTTGCAAAGGGCTTCCACATGCGCTACCCCCGTGACCTTCACAATTGCCCTGTGGGGGAGAAAGGGAAGGGCACCTAACAGATGAATTTGAACAAAGGTAAACAATGCACCTGCAGTTGGACCCTGAGGTCCCACCTCCCAGTCACAACACCCCTGATGAGACATCCTGTGAGGGAAACACCCACTTCCAGGCCCTCGAGGCTTCACCTCAAGAACAATCTGAGAAGTATCAGAGTTTTGACCTCCTTCCCAGGAGCCTTCCAGGGCTGTTTCCTGAGGGACTGAGGGACAAGCTCTGTGCTGGCTTCCTCGGGGACCTGGCCTTGGGCCCTCAGGGGCAGGACGGATGGGGGCAAACTCTCAGGCCCAAGGTTGAGGGGTGGAAGCTCACCTTTCAAAGCTCCCCTTTTCCTCCTGCTCTTCCACCTCAGCTCCAGCGGACACTGACAGAGAAGACAAAATGAGGGGATGGGGCCCCACTCTCACTCTCCTCTCTCAGACAAGCTGCAATGGTCAGTGTTCGTGAACAATATGACTTTCTATATGTAACTAATGGGGCTCTCCAGTTTTTCCCCTTTTATTTTTGAAGTGGTTAAAAATCATTTCTAGTTTTTCTTCTTTAAAAAATCTAAGGAAAGATTTTCTATATTAGACCGACCATGGATTTCTTTTGTCGCGTTTGCTCTGCTCAAGAAGCACACCGATTCTCAGACCTGCAGGCCCTTGGGAGCTCCCTCTGGTAGGACTCTGCTTGCCTGAGGCCACAGCCCCACCCAGCCTCTGCTCCGAGGCTCTCAGGGTCTCTGCCCTGCCCCATGATTGGATCCAAAAGAGGAGAAGCTGCCCCAGACACCTGCCATGGGAAGGCTGCTGGTGAACCAGGGCTCTGGGCTAGTCTCCCCACAGAGATCCAGGTCTTAGAGTCCAGTCCTTGGCCACTGGTCACTGCATTTGGGGCTGCGCCCTAGAGCCCTCCACCACACCTGGACTCTGGGTTGGAGATCTTTGGATAGAAATCCTTGTGGCTGCTCTAGCCCCTGCCCAGCTTGGCTTATTCCTGGAAGGGTGATGTTCTATTCTTTCCCATCTCAGGGATCTCTGTAGGTGATTCAGAAATGTGGAAATGAGAATAGAAAAAACACAACTCTTGAGTCTGGGCTAAAGATTCCTTACCTTCCTAATGTTTCTGTGTCTCCAAGGTGGTGGTAAGGACGGATTACTCTCCAAGCAGGGGAGTACTAGGAAGAAGAGCAACAGTCCACATGAGGTGGTGAAGATGATGTCAATCACCAAGGAAGGGCAGGAGCTCTGCCTGGTAGCTGGAATGCTTCCCAGAGAAAAGAGAGTTCTCCATCATCTAAATTGCATTGCTGCCTTCAGGCAACTGAGCACTGGGTATGGCTTCTGGACCAAGGGCCAGGCTCCCATCACAGAAGTCTGGTCTGGTCACAACCCCCACCCCCCCTTCACCGCCTCCCTGCCTAGCAGGCTCCATCCCTCCTCCTGGACCTTCTAGACCTTCATCAATTTTCTATTTATTCCACTTGGAAGCTGGGTATTACCTGATTCCTGGGAGATCTTGGCTTGAATCCACCAATTTCCAGTTGAAGTTCTCTCAGGAATTTTGGCTATTTCACAGAGATTGATACTCTCAGAATCTCCTCTGTCCTCAGCTTCATTTTTTTTAACCTCACATATTTACTTTCATTTATTTTTTTGGTGAGAACATTTAAGTTCTATTCTCAGCAAATTTCAGATATAATACAGTTATCAGCTATAAGTCACCATGTTATACTTTAGATCCTCAGGTCTACATCTTGTAATTGAAAGTTTATACCCTGTTACTAGCCTCTCTCCACTATTTCTACTAACCTCAGACCCTGTCAGACCTTGGCAGTCACTTTTTTTTTAGATTCCCCATGTAAGTGACAATATGCAATATCTGTCTTTTTCTGTCTGCTTGATTTCACTTAGCATAATGCCCTTTAGCTTTAGCCACATTGTTGCAAATCTCAACATATTTTTCTCACATATCAAGGTTTTTACTTTCATCAATGTAGAGGTAGAACTTTATTTTATACTTATTAAATTTTGACTATTTATTTATTTTAAAAAATTTTTATCCTCACCCGAGGACATGCTTATTGATTTGAGAGAGGAGATGGGAGGGAGAGAGAGAGAGAGAAAAAAAGAGTGAGAAAGGGAGGGAGAAAACCATTGATGTCAGAGAGAAGCATTGATTGGTTGCCTTCAACATGCATCCCGACCAGGACCAAAACTACAACCTTGGTATGTGTCGGGACTGGGAATGGAACATATGACCCATCGATGGAACAATGCTCCAACTAACTGAGCCACACTGGCCAGGGAAAATTTAGACTATTTAATTTATTGTTTTCATCAACCTTTGCCACATTCATTTAGAATATCTGAGTGAGTTAATGATTTATTATTTAATTAATTATTATTTAATTCCAAAAATAAAATAAGTATAATAAAAATGTAAAAATTAAACCTCAAAACCCCCCAATAATATTATTTTACATACCCAGGAAACTTAACATTGATATAGTAATGTTCTCTAATATACAGTTTATATTTAGAAACCATTTCAACATATCATTTATATCATTTTTTTTTCTTGACACAGGATCAAATCTAGACTTACTCATTGTACTCTCTTTTAATCTGGAATAGTTCCTCATCCTTTGGTTGTCTTCTTGGCAATGACATTTTGAAAGAATACTTGTTCAGTTTTATAAAAGGCCCCCCAGTCTGTGTTTGTCTTACTCTTTCTTCATGAAGTTACTTCCAGGCTATATGTTTTTAGCAGGAATACTAACTACATAAGTAATAATTGTGTCCATCACAAGGCATCACACCAGGTGGCATGCAACATCAGTTTGTCCCATTACAGGTGATGTTAGTTTAGACTGTGTGGCTATGGGGCACCCACTGTAAAGTTACCACTTTCTTTTTTGTAATTAGTATTTGGAAACTAAGTATCCTGTTTCCCATCTCACTTTCACCCAATACTTTTATCAGCTTTTGATAATCTTTTCTGGATTAGTTATTACTATTATGATTGTCAAATGCCATACATGTTTTTCTCTACTTCCCTGCTTCCAAATGGACAAATCCAAAAATTTGCTAGAAATGAGAGTTGGGGTTGGGGAAAAAGAATAAGCATTTCCTCCTGTCCCCCTACTTGGTCACTGAAGCAGAAACAGATTCCTTAATCTATTCAATTTGCTCACAAACTATATTCTAAATTATTCCTGGATGTCCTTCCCACCTTCTTCCTTATGCCAACCCCCTAGAGAGTCCAAGTGCTTTTAACCCCTTTGCTCCCCATCCCTCATATTTCTTCTTTTTCCTTTGTCCAGCTTTAAAACATGGGAGATCAGTCATTTTTTGCTCTACCCACTTTTTTCCCCCTCCGAATGGAGTGTGTAAGGGGGAAAGAGGGCACCTGTGAACATATGAAGTCATAAGAAAAGAGGGAGTGGAGGGAGAAGAAGCCCCTCAGAGATCAGTCCTCAGACGGGCTACCTAAAAAAAACAATCAGATGTCTTGTATTATAAAGGCTAATATCCTGATAGCATGGGATCTCCTTTTATCACCTTATTATGCTGAGTGTCTTTTTACTTCCCAGCCTTGAGATACTTCTTTTGCTTTATTTAATGCCTGCATGTATAGTGCTTTATTTGGCTACCTCATTTGCATCTTGCAATAATCATATGTCATAGGTACTATTGTTATAGCCTCCACTTCACATATGAGGAAACTGAGGCTTAGAGAGGTAGACCTAAGACCACACAGCTGTTTTACCAAGGCAGTCTATTTCCAGAGGACACTCCTTTGCCAACATGTTTCTGAGAAGTGAGATAAGTAGGTGGCATAAAACTCATGAACTTAAGTACGGAATTACCTTCTGGCTTTCCACCTAGAGTTTAATGACCAAGTTTTGAATTAAATTATGCTTTCCAATGTAATAATCTTTGTGATATGCTTTCCCTTGACAAGTGGCAACTCTTCTCCAATCATAGCTGATTATCATGGGAACTAACAATGGTCACACTGACAGATGGCAGCTGGGTAACCAGAAAGGAATCAACAGAGAGTCCCTGTTGGCCCGCTACAGAGCAACTATACTGAATATCCTGACATACCCAGCCCCCAAGGCAGCAGTTTGGAGCAACAAAAGATACTCACACCAGATAAAACTGAAAAAAGAAGAAAATCATGCATTGTGTTCCATTGATCTTCTTTTCCTTTTTAAAGTATATATACCTATTTAATTCTCACAAAGGATATGTTTATTGATTTTAGAGAGTTGAAAGGAGAAAGACAGGTGAGAGAGAGAGAGAGACAGACAGACAGACAGACAGACATCTATGTGAGAGAGAAACATCAATTGGTTGCCTCCCATACATGCCCCAACAGGGGATCAAACCCACAACCTAGGTATGTGCCCTGACCAGGGATCGAACCTGCAACCTTTTGGTGCATGGAATGACACTCCAACCAACTGAGCCACCTGCCCAGGACAATCTCATTTTTCAAAATTTTTACTTTTGGGCATCTGCTCTTACTGTAGTAAGAATAGTGTAGGGTAGTTTGAATGAAGTAATTTTATCTCAGCTGCAAAATAAGGAATCAAGATTCAATGATCTCTAAAAAACCACCTCTAGGTTCATGAATCTAAATGTGAGTTATTGTAATCATTTAGTTCTAGAATATCAATAGCATCTTTGTTTATGAGACACACAAACATGACCTGCATTGAAGTTAATCCTGATGTTCAAACCACAGTAAAATTCTTTAAGACAATGATCTTCTAATTGGTTCCTGGAGCCGACACTTTTGGTGCATAAATTCTCCCAAGATGAGGGAGAACTAACTCTGAGATCATTACCATATTCAGAAGACTAAGGCATCAACCTTATAAAAATGTTAACAGGCAGCATTAATTGGAAGCAAAGGTCAGGCTAGGATTCCCTGCAGTAGATCCTGGGAGCCCCAGAGGACTCTGGCATAGATAATGCACATCTTTCTAGAACTGGGCAGGGAGTGTCTTAAGCCCCTTAGGCTTTCTGATCCTCTTTCTACCCTTTTGCTCTGTGCCTGTTTTTGTCCTTAGTTTTCACCTCTACACTCTATCCCCCTTTTCTCCTTAGCAGTGTGCTCCTCATTTCTGCTATACATTTCTGGCATGGGCCTTAAGGATCAGTGATGCAAAGGAAGAGAACAAAACCGGGAAAGATGTTGACATCAAAGGAAGTAATAATGAGACATCAACCTGAAAATTATTTGTGAATAGACTGTAACTTCTATAAGGCATATTATATATGAGGATTCACCTTACTCGTGTCTTTTTCTAGCTATTGTTTCTCCTTTGGAGAGGTTAATTCACAATAAAAAAACATACAAACAATAAACATCCTTGTTTAATCTGAGCTCCACCCTTGCTTTTATTTCTTTCACTTTCACTTGAAAATTATGCTATCCTACTATATTTTATTTATTTTTGTTATTCCTGTATTTACTTATTTTTTACTGCCTCACATTCTTTTCAGAACAAGAAGGATCCAAACAACAAGCATGAATGATTTGTCCAACGGTGAAAAGCAATCAATTTGTTTCTATTATCCATAATGATAATCTACACTTACACACAATGTACCATTTGTCAGGCACTGTTCTATCATATAACATATAACATACATTGACTCAATTCTCTAACACTCCCTCCGTACCTTTTGTAGGAGTGAAAACTGAAGCCTAGGGCAATTAAATAGCCCCTGAAAATATACACATTTAAGGAGTCAATTGGGACTTGCAATTATGAACTCTAACTTCAGACTCCAGGCCTTTCGGGTGTGATATTGCCGCCTTCTGGTGCACTGTTATGGGTGTGATGAGTGAAAGCATATGAAAAAACCCATCAGTGCTCAGTGAACTATGACCAGCTTATTCTGGAGATGAGCTAGTGACTGCACACCGCTACACCGCTACTCTTAAGGAACTAGAACACAGATAGATTTAAATACAACCCAATCGATGTCCTAAGCCCCAGGAGATCCTACTAAGAGATTTCAGCTTTAACATAGATTATTGGTTTTGATTCTGCAAAAGACTTTTGAAAAAGACTGGTAATTTTAAACTCTGATAAGAAGTATACTCACCTGAAACTCACCTTCTTTGGGCATTTTGGCTGTCTTGTCTTTATCTTCTATGGCTGTCTCTTGTCGCAGCTTCAGCTTTTGGTACCTGGTAGGCAGTAGTTGATTTGCCTCTAAAGCAGTACCACCTGAGACTTTTCAGCCTGTAACCTCATTTGGCTCTTTTGCTAGAGAGCAAAGCCCACTTGGCTCAGAGGCCGTGGTTGGGGGCAGTTTATAGATCCTACATTCCTTTGAGGAATGGGCATTGGAGGATTTCTTTGAGATATCCATTTACTTCAAAGCTGACCTGTGCTGCTTCTGTACTAGCCCAGACTTACAGCATACTCAGTCTTGGTTAGGGCAATATGAAGCGACACTTTGACTTTTTTATTTGTGGATACTATCCTGGCTTAACTTAAAGTCCTAGCTGATTTCAGATCCTTTGATGTGCTGATGAAGATTCCAGGTAGAAGGAAAGAGCTGCAAATTTTTGTTTGAAATTTAACCATTGGCTTGAGCCTCTCTTCAGCTCCTACTGATAGAGCCAGCGATGTTTTTGAATTGTTTTTCACTGGAGCCCACAATGCTTTTAGTAGGAATGATGGGGCAGAGAAAGAAGCAAATATAAATGTTGCATTGGTCACATGCCATTTGTACAAAAGGATTGACTTGCTAGCACTTAAATCTTAACTAAGAAATAGCTTTACAAGACAGGGGCTTCTATGCTTGGTGGGAGCCTGCTCTTCCATTTGGAAATCACTAAAAGCCAATTTCACAATTTTCTGTCTTTAATGATATCCCAACAGTGTGATTTCCTTTCAAGTATGATTATTTTGAATGGCTTCACTGGTTGAATCGTCTCTGCCCATGTATTTTAGGAATGACTTCTCAGAACACAAAAAATGGCCTAGTGACTTCATTTAGCTGACAACCTTTTATTTGTTTTTCAGGTTGTGACATAGTCCTTATGCACACGGTTGTGTGTGTGTGATGGACTGTAGGAGGAGGCCCTTGACAGTATCTTGTATGCCTCCCGCCTTAGTTAGGATCAACTATTCCCATTTTCCCTGTTGTTCCAGCATAATTATGAATAATGCTGCTTTCCCTATAAAAGTTGTCCCAATTTGGGTGGCAAATTATATGGTTATACTATTTCTAGGGGACCCAGAACAGATGTCACCCAGTGGACATCCACTGTGGTATAGTAAAAAATTGAGTTTAGAACCAGAAAGCTTCTTCAAAGTCTCTGCTTGTCCATGGGTGATAGGACAAATAATTTAAAATCTCCCAGAGCCACAGTTTTCTCATCCAGGGAATAAAAACAACAGCTTGTAGAGTTTTTGTGAGAATTAACTGGGTCAATATTTTGTGAAAATGCCCGGAAGTGTTCATAGAACCCAACAGAGAGTTATGGCATTTGTTTAAAGACAAAGTCTTTCACCTGAGGTGAGAGTAGGGCTGGATTGTAAGTAGCTGCAGTTGAAGTGAATTTTTGTGATGAAAATGGGGCAGAGAATTAAATAAAAGAAGTGAGTTAGAGGGTAAAGGATGAAATTCTTCAAAAGTAGTTGTAGCATCAGATACAGAAGTGCTGACTTTAATCTTCGCATGGAAGTCATTTTCACTCCGGGCTGTGCAGTGATTGCGTTTGGACCCTCCAGGGCATATTTGAGGGTTCTCAGTGTATTCTATGTCCTGAGTCTTTTGACACTTTTCTGTGTTCCAGCACTTCTCTAATGTTCTTTTGAAGCAGGCTCGTTTCCTCTGGAAACATGGCATTTCTGTGGGAGAGCTTGTGTGTGCCCAGGGACTTGAGACTCTAGTAACAGAAGGAAAGTAATCCAGGGTTGGGAGAGAAAGCCAAGCCAAGCCAGATTGCCATGCTGGCTGAACCAAGAGAAACATTAATCCAGGTACAACCATTCTCAGGCAGTTGGGTTCAGCGGGTTAAACACGAATTACAATAAAGTGATAGGTGTTATGTAGCTGTAAGATGGAAAGGTCCAGAAACAACCAGATCCTCCTTTTTTAATTTTATCTATGACCCATTTACTACTTCACTTGGAATAAAGATAGTTACATGAGAAGTTGAAGCCTTTAACATGTTTTTACGTAATAGTCCTCATCATCGATGTAGTGCATATTTATTATGGGAAATATTATTCACGTTGCTACCATTCAGATGCAACCACAGTTTTGGTTTGTTTTATTTGATCATATTGTTAGTTTTACATTTCCTTCCCCCGGCCCCATGTTACGTTATTTTTACAATGTTGAAATTGCATTGCATGAATTTTCAAACTTATCTAATTATTTTCCAAATGTTAGATTTCATTTGTTTCAAATGCATAAAATACCAGTCTTTCTGTATAAATCCTTGTCTGCATTTGGGATTCCAGTTAACCTTTGGACAGTGTGGGGACTCGGGGCTTTGAACCCCATGCAGTAGGAAATCCATGTGTAACTTTTGACTGTACAGAGAGTCACTTGCATCGGCTGTTTCAACCAGCCTCAGGTCCCAGATGAAAGCAGTATTTCCGGTTTGTCGCTGGGAACCTGCGGTTGGGAATGCAAAAACACCACTTTGGATTCTTGATTGGTTGAATCTGCAGATGCGAAAGCAGCGGATACAAATGTTCGACGGTATTTACTGAAGAGAATGCGTCTGAGTGGGTCCACGGAGTTCCAGCCCGTGTTGTTTAAGAGTCAACTGTATTTCTTTAGCCTGAAACTTAAGGAAGAGGAATCAGAATCACAGGTGTGAGCCTTTTAAAGTTCTTTATGCATATTCAAAAGCTAAGAAGCTATTTTAAAAGACTGCTGTAAGTTCACAACCAATTTAATGTTACTTCTTTTCATAATCACTTTAATGATATGTAGTAAGCACTAATAATTATTACAATTAATCCTTCCATTGCTCCATAACATTCTGGTGAAGCCAGCATGCAGGTTAATCTGAAGTTTCAATATAAAATTCTGGTTTCTCCTATACTCAGTACTGATGGTGTAGGTTGACTTCTGCTTTTGTGGTTTCTCATGGTCCAATGCTTTTCTGGGAGTCTTGATGGTTCCTTTCCTCACTCATTATTGTACTCAAATCACTTCAAAAGCCAGGCAGGCAGCAGGAAGGGGAGGAAGGGCAGGGATGTCTTCCTTTAGAAACAGCTTAAGTAGTCTCAGGTGGGCACACTTTGGGTACTTGCAACGTATGTCAGCACAAATTGTGGAAAAGATGTTTTCATTTTAAATAGAAGGATTTTTGTATTCTGTCAGCTTCTTTGAATGAGTATTGCAAAAACTGGGCAGAAATCTTGGAATGGATTTCCATACGTGGGGGCTCAGGATCTGCGGTCACTTTGTGTCTCTTTGAGGTGGAAGTTCAGGTCCAAAATGACAGCCCCCACCTTTCTGTGGCTTTCTCAGAACTTGTCATTGGCAGAGAGAAAGCTCCTCCCTGCAGAGGAGAATAGCCCTCTGAATTGTCTTTCTCCTTCTCTTGTGGGGAAAGGAAAAAAAAAAAAAGGACCTGGGAAAAGAGAAGGTTCCTCAGAACCAAAGTCAGCAAGGTCAGGCCTCCACCTCTGAGCATGATGCCACACCTGAAACTAAGGAGCCCTCAGACCCCAGGCCCTGTGCCATGACTGCGTAGTGCGCAGCTGATGGTGTGACTACCAACTAATTTTCTTTGGAAAAATAAAACATTCAAGTTCCCACTCTGTTAAATAATGAGACAACAGTGCTAATTTTGAGCTCAGATAATTTTAGGTAAAGATGGATATATTTATGATTTTAATGTTTTCTGGAATTTCAATAACATTTTTACCAACCTTGTAAACTTCTTCCTTTGTCTTAAACATCCTCGTTTCTTCAATAGTTATTCTGATAGAGTGGTTTCTAGAACATTCCCTCTTTTCAGCCCTCCTCCGCATCTCCACCAAACTTATTGATCTCGTCTGGAATGTATATAGTTAGCTAAAATTTTTCTTGAAATATTGTGTCTGCGTTAACATAATACTTATGTGTCATCTAGTGTGGCTGGCCCACGTTCTAGTAGGACAATATATTCATGCTATCAGCACAATACTACTAAGACAAAGTTAAATTGTCTTCCACCACCCTGCACATCATACTGTTTGCCTATAATAAATTTGCTCTCTGCTGCGACCTTGAGAGTTACTGCCAAGACAGTCTCAGTCTCAAGTCTCTGTATTCTCCACTTGTAAAATTGCCTGTTTTCTCTAGTTATTTGGATAAAGGACTTTATATCTATTTCACTAAAATGCATCTAATTTAAGCCTAAGATTTTAGCATCATACTCTGTACCTAGGAGGTGCTTAATAAATGTTTGCTAACAAAGTGCTTCATATATGTTTTTTAAAATAATTAGGTGACCATGGAGTCTTTATGCTATTGTTAGAAAGTTTTAATTCTTCTCATCCTTTTCTTTTCCTTTTTACTGTATTTTAAATTCTTCCTGAAGTCAGTGTAGAAATCTAATTCTTTCATCACCTTACTTGCATTAATGGAACTCCAGAATATAACTCTAATAATCCTAGTGCCACATTTAAAAAAAAGGGAAAAAATAAAGAAAGAAAAAAGAAGGGAGTTAAACATGCATTGCCCTCCTTAATAATACATGTTTTCTGTTCTCTGGATAGTTTATTATTTGGAAACTGTTGGCTCTCATGTCTTTCCTATAGAAAACAGAAACAGTATAGGATAAATCAGGATGATTAGTATGCAAGAGGCTGATTCTGGGATATTCACTATAGCTTGTCCTTTCAATGTGTCTTCTTTTGACATCTTCACCCTGGGTATCCTGGCAACAGAGTACTTCACGAAAACAAAAGTCCCATAGACACTGTTTGCTGAATTCCATCAGAATAATAAAAAGACTATTTTATTCAAGCATTTGCTGAAGACAGTAATTTAGAAAAATAGCAAGAAGGCTGCTAAATGTACTTGATTCAAAAGTGACTGACACCGAAGGAAACCCAGACCAAAGATGGTATCTTGGGTCACATAATTTCTCAGCCATTTACAGGAAGATAAGAGAGTGAAAAAGAGATGATTTATGGGCTAAAATGGGAAGGGGACCAACATGAATGTATTGGAGTAAGAAATCCCTAAAAGGGCTTGTTTATATTACATGGGGCACATGTCTTCATACAAGCTGGAGACGTGCCTTCACTGCCTGTGTGAACAACCTTGGAAGAGAGCTCTTCCAGCAGCACGAGGAGCCCCCTTCTCCCCAGTGCTCCATTTGCTATCTAGGAGAATAGCAAGCTGGGTACTTAGGGCAGCATGCTGATTCTTTCTAGGCCTTTGGGAATCCAGTAAGCTTCGTAAGATGTTAGGAACTTCTGATCAACTTAGTGCAGTGATAATGCTACCAATGGTCCCCTCAGGGCCTTAATAAGGGAACCATCTCCCTCAGACTCTAGCTATCTCCTTGCTTAGGCACTTGGGCAGAGGGGGACGCAGTGGATAAGGCAATGGTTAACATGATCTGTCTCCTATTTTTTTTCAGACTTGTCCTATGGTTCCACATCTTCTTTGTGACCAAGGGATTGACTGTGTTGGTGCAGGGACTATTTGTTCTTCCTGAGGAAAAAGTTAGGATATGTTATCCCAATGCAAGGATTTATTGAACAGAACTCAAAGACTCAGAGGGGAGGACTTTAGGGACTAGAAGTTTAAGCTCCTCCAAGAGTTGAACTTCAGGTAGGCTCTGTAGTAGAGTAGATGCATTTTTGGCAGTGCTGAGCCCCAGAGCCCCTCCTGATGACTCCCCCATCCACACCTCCTTCCCCAGTTCTCAAAGATTGCTGCCCAAAGCTCTCTTTGTACTGTAACCTGAATCCCACCTTAACCCCTTTTCAAGGCCATAGCTGATTGGAGTAGCATTTGGTCACTGACCCCATCTAACTAGCCATAGTCTCACACCTGGGATTTTGGAAATCTAATTTAGCAATACTTGTCAGTTTAGATGGTTTTTTTGAACCGAGGACATTGACACATGGAGGGCCTACTTCTGTGGGCTGCAAAAGCTGAGGCAGAAGTGACATAGCCACACATAGAAAAACTAGATGAGAAAACATGAGGAGAGAGTGAAGAGAGAAGAGAGAATAGAGAAGCTGCCCTGATTATTAGTGGCTTTCTAGTTTTTAGCTCCAGGTTTTTGGGGGATACAGCTCTGCTTGTTTCCCTTGAGTTCTATCCAAAACTTACAGTAGAGACCCTTTTTTGTCTAAGCTAATTAGAGTAGGTTTTGCTTAATTATAATTTAAAAAAACAAAACAAAAAACCGACCTTGACCAAGACAAACTGATCAAAGAAAGCTTCAAGGCTGGAATCCAGGCCTCCTGTCCCCATGCCAATGTTTTTTTTTTTTTTATGTTACCAGACCTTCTGCCTCTTAGCTGGAGCCCAGACTTGGGAAGAATCTTTCTTGTGGCAGCTCTGCTGTGTCCTGGTGGGGCCAGAGAAGCACAAGCCAGAAGTTAGTCCCCGAGTGATCCAATCCTCCAGCCCTTTGTCCCAAATTGTTCTCAAACTGGATAATCTACTGATGTTCAATGCTAGTCCTTACTTAGGCTATATCAGAAATTGTTTCCGTGTCTCCCTCCACATGCCCATCTGAACAGCATGTCTGAAAGACCCTTGGACCCTTGCATTCCTGATTCCTACATGACCTCTCAGCACCTCGGGGTCAGTTTCTGCGAGTCCCTACTTGAGACACCTCACGTGATGAAGGTGATGCCTCTGCCCCTTTGGAAGGGTCACTCAAAAGCCATTGGAGGAAAATAACCTCAGACAGGCCCTCACTTCTGTTCTAAGATGTCAGCTCTTGTTGTTTTGTGATTGTTTGCCATTAGGTAGGGGCTAGCTGATGTTCTGAGTGAGGCTATTTGTTGGAGGCTGAGGGGAAAAGGGGGCAAAACTGGGATTCCAATCAAGTTACCAGTGTTTCTGTAGCTCTTGCTGTGGGAGGTCCCCTCTCTTCAGGACAAGACAGACTGCATGCTTTTTGGCATGAATAAAAGCCATGTAGTGATCCAGGTTTGATCTCTGCACAGAACTTCCTGCATAATTGATGACTTTAGAATGAGCAGTAATAGATTTCTGGCCAGAAAAGGAACCTAACATGTTCTTGTGAAGCAAAGATAGAATTGGTAGGATAAATACAGGGGCGGAAAAAAGTTGGTTTTCAGTTGTTCATATAGAAACTAATACAATAATTAATAAATAATAATAGAAGAAGAAACCATTTTGCATACTCACAACTTTAAATCTAATTTTGTCCACCCCTGTAGTACTTGAGAAACTCCTGACCATTCCTATACTAGTCAGAAAGAACCTCTTAAATGATGCTGATTATACTTCAAGTAATTTCTTTGGGGTGTAATTTAGCCTGTGTAAATCCAGGGGCTGGCTGCAGTCTCATGAAGCCTGATTAAGGGGGACAGCTCTAGTCCTCATGTGACCACTGTCCCAGCAACACTTCTCTTCTTCCTGAAAAAATGAGGCAAGCCCTGTTTGCAGGAACCAATGTGTTGCTAGGGAGAGCCAGGACACATCAACATCAAAATGGGCTGGAGTCTTTGAAATGACTGTTTTTCTTCTTATCAGTGCATTACCTTCCTGGCCTCCCCTGCAAAACACACGCAAGCAGACACATGCAAACAGACACTCATGTTCCCACATATGGGCAAGTTACATACTCACACAACAATAATAGTCCCTCTGATAAAATAAATTCTCCAAGTAATGTACTGTAAAGATGAGAGGGGCTTTAAAGGCTGTGTTAATTATCTATTGTGTTAATTATTGTATTACAAACACAACACTTAGCGCTAAAATGAACAAACATTTGTTATCTCACAGTCCAAGGGTCTGGGAACTGCCACGGGTGTCTCTGGCTCAGGATGTCTCACGGGTTTTCAATCAGTGTCATCTGAGACTGTCATCATCTGAGAACTCCACTTGGGGAAGGATCTGCTCCTAATCTTACATTTGAGGCTGTTGGCAGGTCCCAGGTGCTCATGGGCTGCTGGCCAATGTCAGTTTCTCCCACAAGGGTTCCATAGAGACACTCACAATATGGCAGCTGGCTTCCCTCTGAGTAAGTGAGCAAGTAAACAAGTGGTCAAGAGAGGGAGAGGGGGTACCTAACATGGAAGCCAGCTAATCTCAAAAGTGACTTTCCATCACCTCTGATGCATCTTACTCTCTAGAAGTGAGTCACTAAATGAAGCCCATGGTCAAGGGAAAAGGCACAAGGGCATGAATACTAAGTAGGAGGAAGGAGTCACTGGGGATTCTTCTAAAGCTGAGGACCACAGAGGCCATCCAGTTCGACCCTGTAGGCAGCTACGCCTCTGCTCTGCTTGCATCCCTCCTGTGCAGGAAGCTTAGTGACTTCTGAAGCAGTTCTTTCCATTCCATTCCATTTTTAGAATGGCCAGGTTTTGTGTGTGACTGCTCAGCTTCCCTTTCCTTTCTAGTACAGCACTCCACTTTTGCATTGAAGGCTCAGACCTCCCCTATCCTTACCCTGATTTTGAGGTGGGTGTTGATGCAGTCATGGACAATATCCTGGAATTTTGTATCTCCTTGGCCACAGAGATTGGTTAAGGAATAGTACATGCCTCAAGCTGATCCAGTTTACTACACTGAGATCTCTTTTTACCATTTCTGTGAACCTCCTCCCCTCTCCACCCCTGTACCTTCATTGTGGTTTCAAGCACCAGCTATGGTAATTCTTTTGGGGACAACTGCTACCCCAGCCACTTTGCCCCAACCACAGATAACTGGAAGTACCCAGAAGTTTATATTACCCTCCTTTTTCTTAAAAAAAAAATTAACCATCCTTTTTCTAAAAAGAATTTTATTAATCTATAATTCACATACCATACATTCACCCATTTAAATGTATAATACAGTGGTCTTTAGTATATTCAGAGATGTGTGCAACCATCATTACAGTCAGTTTCAGAACATTTTTATTACCTCAAAAAGAAACCCTATATTCTTTAGCTATCACCCCTCTGTCCCCCCAGCCTTCACCCCATCCCTAAGCAATTGGTAATCAACTTTCTGTCCCTTTAAATTTGCCTATTCTAGACATTTCCTACAAATTGGATCATATGTGGTATCTTGTGCCTAGATTATTTCACTTAGCATAAAGTTTTCAAGGTTTGTTCATGTGTGGCATGTACCACTGCTTTATTCCTTTTGGTGGCTAAACAATATTCCATTGCACGACTATGCTACATTTTGTTTATTCATCAGCTGATGGGCATTTGTATTGTTTCTACCTTTTGACTACTATGAATAATGCTGTTATAAACATCCATGTATGTGTTTTTTGAGTGGACATATGTTTTCATTCTTCTTGGGTATATACCAAGAGATAAGATTGGTTGAGTTATAAGGAAACTCTATTTTCATGGTTTGAGGAACTGCCAGACCATTTTCCAAATGGCTGCATTATTTACATTGCCACCAGTATTATACGATGGTTCTGATTTCTCCACATCCTCACCAACGCTTATTATTATCTTACTTTTTGATTCTCACCATCCTGGTGGGTGTGACATGGTATCTTACTGTGGTTTTAATTTAATTTTCTTGATGACTAATGATAGAAAACAATTTTTTTATGTACTTATTATCCATTTGCATATCTTCCTTGGAGAAATGTCTATCTTGGTGTTCTGTTTATTTTTAAATTGGGTTTACCCACCTTGTTGACCAATACCTTTTTGGTGTGAGAACATGAAAGTCTAGCTGTATTCCCTTAAGTTGGGACAATCCTGAGTCACGACTTTCCAGAGTTCCTCTGAAGAATCAGGTAGAAGTCAGCATAGTGAGACTTTTGCCTTCTTTCTTTCCTTATCATATTCCTATGTGAGTATACGGTAGCTTGTCTTGAAAACTGGTTGCCTTTAATTTCTTCCCTGACTATTTGAACATATTCCTCTACTGCCCCATTGACAGACAGAATGTTTGCCTCCATACACTTGAATCTGGGCTGATTTGTGAATGCTTTGTCCAACACAACACAGTAGAAATGATGTTGTCCATATTTTGGACCTACATCTCAGAGCTTAGCAGTTTCAACATTCTCTTTTTTAAGTAACTATGTAAGAAGTCCAGAGAATCTAATCCAGCCTGTTGGTTTTCAAAGTTTCTTAGATCAATTCAAAATTATTTTAGTATAAACATTTTTTTCTTATTGAAAATTACAGTTTCTCATTGTAGATAATCTGGAAAATATAATAAAAACCATGGGGGTTAATAGGTGGAGCACAGAGGACTTTTAGGGCAGTGAAACTACCCTGTTTCCCATAGTTATGGTAACATGTTATTGTACAATTGTCCAACCGAGAGAATTACAACAGCAAGAGTAAACCGTACAGTAAACTATGGACTTTGAATGATTATAATGTGTCAGTGTAGGTTCATTAATTATAACAAATGTGTCATTCATGGAGGATGTGAGTAATGAGAGGAGGTATGCATGTGTAGGGGCAGGGGCCATATGTGTGAGAATTCTGTACCTTCCTTTCAATTTTGCCGTGAATCTAAAACTGCTCTAAAAAGTCTTTTAAAAAAAAAGAAATATAAATATGATAATAAAAATCACTGGTAATATACTCCTCAGTGATAAGTACAGCTAACATTTTGGTATATATTCTTGCAGTTTTGCCTGTGCTAATAAATCCATATCTAGCCACTATTTGTCTACAAATCAATTTATCTTTATGTATTTTATAAAAAACATGTTTGGCTTGATTTATATGTACTTTTTCAATCTCTGCTAAGTTTCTGACCAGGGTCATTCTTCTCCTGGCCTTAGAAGCCTAAGACACTCAGAAAAAGTATTAGAAGGTATTTGATTTTAAGAGTTATAAATTAAGAAAGTATGGAAGAGGGAATTGTGAAAGAGGGAGAGAGAAGCGCCTGATTATCCTCTTAAGTAATACTAAACCCTCTGATCCTTAGCATACCCAGTATCTTCATCTTTTTATTCTCAAAGCTGGTTTTATCCATCTTCAAAGGATCCATTTTTGTTAAGGAAGTGAAACACACAAGCTGCAGAACTTCTCCACATGAAAGCACTTACTCAGCAGATGCCCCATTGCCTAAAACACTTAGTCTAAACAAACAAACAGACAACCAACATATATCTGCAAGTTTTAGATGATGAAACTTTAAGATAATGAGTTCTGCTTCAGGTAGCACAGGGTGAAATAAAATCACAGAAGCCTTTTTGCAAACATTGACTGCAAGGTCTGGGGGTTAATTGCACGGATGGGAATGGAGGCACTGGGTAGAATAGGTTCAAATGCCCTGTCTGGTGTGGCTGCTGGATGCCCAGCTATGGGCCCTGTGCAGCAGAGCAGCTAGTTCATCAGCAGCATGTCCTAAGTGAAGCCCATGAATTTGTAGCTCCAGAGTTACACAAAACAGAACATTAAATAAAACATCTGTTAGGATGGCAAGGGTGTGAGCACAAACCAGGGAAGGGAATGTACTGATAAGCGCAAACTATCATAGCTATGAAGAATCAACAGAAAGTTGATTCAAATATATCCACTGTGGGAATCTATGTAAAATTCAAGAAAATCTGTTTTGCCACCTTCTTGCAACAGCATAAACATAGCAAATGAATTAAAGGTAAAGACTCATTGGGGGAATGCAGTGGTTAACTTTTTCACCTTACGAATACTGAAAAATGTCACTTGTTACATCTAAGCCTGGCAGAGTGGCGGCATGGGGCTCTCTGTGAAACATCTGCTTTCCTTCTTCACTCTCTTCTGGCATGAGAAGCCTTGTCTCTTTTTCCTGGTTGGAGGATGCTGACTTTGAGGCTTGCCAACATTCCTTCCACTCCCGTGTCTGCTTGTTGGCAGTGTCATATTTTATAGGTTCTCACAACTTACATCCAAGTTGCCTGTCGTTAATCACCAAAGCCTACCATCTTCACATTCCTGAAATATAACATAATGAATTTACAACCACTGAAAGAAACTCTTTTTCCTGGCTGCTGTAATGCTGTAAAAGAAATACATGTTTCTGGCAAGTTGTCTGATCATAGGCAATTCTACCAGGAAAGAATAAGCACCTCAATTCTAGCATCCACATTTTTTGGAGAGCACAGCATTTTTGTAGCATAGGAAGACCTTTGACTTTATCAGATAGCAATTATTGACCTTGGCTGGCTTCCCAAGCTGACTAGAAGTGAATGACTGGTTGACAGGATGAGTATTGTGACAAATTCCCTGACAGTGCTGGTTCAACTCAAATAATATTAGCATTTGAACAAAATGATATCCAGGCCCAGTTACCTGCAAAGGTAACAAATACAGGTTAGAAAATAATATTTATAATTCCAATTATAAATATTAGAACTCACTGATTCAATGTTCAGGTAATAAAATACACGCTACATGGTTCTTTACCTCATTACTATTACATATTCATTTAAATGCTCCCTAAATGTCTTCCATAGTGTCTTAATTAAGATAGTGTTAGCAAGGATTAGCAAAGTCCTGAATAAGGCAGTGGCTGTGGAAATAGAGGAGGGGAGAGACCGGAAGGATATTTCTAACAGAATTCCCAGGAAAGTCATTCCACATGGAGGAGAAAAATGGATTTGGGTAACTGAGCTTTTCCTCTTGGGAAACATGATGAACTGAGTTCTGGGAAGGTTTGATTCAAGGTGTCTGTGACATGAAGAAGATGAAAAATTAACTATTTAACATGGTAAGTCTTAGTGAATTAAGATGTCTGTATAAAGACAGCTCCTCTGCCCTATAGGTAAGCAGGAGCAAGCCCTCTAGCTGGGTTTGGGTATGGAGTCTCAGTTGCTGGCAGTGCCTGGGATCTGACACGAGAGATAGCACCTGGGGGGAAAGCATATTGAAAAGTCAAGAGGATGTTCTAAAACTATGTATGATTCTCATTCCAATAACCTCCACAGTAGAAGCAATATCATTTTGTTTTCTGAAGAGCAACTTGATTTAGGACTCCGAGTGCCCACTCCTGTCTAATTGGTATCACATTCCATCTCTGTTATTGGAGCTCTGTCCTCTCTCAAGGGATTGTACCAAAGCCTGGGGTGTGGGGAGTGCTTATATGATGCCTGAAAAAAAGCAGGCTCTCTAATTTTAAGTCTCCTGTGCTCACTGTTGGCATCCTCACTATCCAAACACTCAAGTGTCTCTGGACATCTGGTGGTTCTCTGTTTTCACATCATATGGGACATGGGCAGGTTTGATGAAAGTAGGACTCTCTGTGCTGAGGGTCCCATTCCTTTGGGTGCCCATGGAACAATCTCTTTGTGTCCCAAGGCACCACAGCAGAGCAAAACCAGGGAGCTCTCCCACTGCTCTGAGAACACCCAACTCTCTCTCCTTCCCCAGCCAAGGGGAGTCTCCTCCCCTTGCTACTTCTCCAGGCCCCTCTGTGTGTTCTGTTAAACCCTCCTCCTCAATGGGTTTAAAGTCAAGGAAACACAAATCAGAAAATCCAGCAGGCTTCCTGTTTTGCACTCTGCCACGTAGCTACCCTAAGACGATGCATCAAAGAGCTGGCTACTTGCTTTGAGGAGGGAAGAAAAGGGGAAAGCACAGGGAGGAAATCTACTTAAATTAATACCTCAGAATATTAAGTGGCTGCTTAGTCATGAACCTACAGGGGGTGAACAGAGAGGGAAATTCTAGGTTTTGAAACCAATGCAATGAAAAATGCAGTGAGCCCACAGATTACAGCCTTGGAAAAGTAAGTGGGAGATGGAGCCTGAAATAGGTTCTTCAGCTGGGGTGGAAAGTGTCTAGCTATCACATCTCCTCACAGGATATTCTGGGTTCCATAGAAATGGGGGGGGGGGAGGAAGCAGCGTGACTTTTTCTTTCTGTATTTCCTTTTGAAAGAGCTAAGAGAGGTTTACCCTACTTTCTGCAGATTGACTGATCTCCTCTTGCCTTTCTGCTGCCTGGTGTGCCTTGCCCTTCCCAGGCCTTGGAACTCCATGTGCTCATAACCCAGGGTGAGGCAGAGGTGGAGGAATGGGGTGAGCAGAAGAGGAGTATTATTTGATCCATTGTGGGGTTGGACTGAGTTATTGATTAACTTATGGAGCAGAGAAGACACAGTTGATTTTGCTTTTTCAAAGTCGATCAGTATTCTGGGCACTGAAAGGAAAACCAAGCTTGAGGGAATTGCAGAGACAGGCTGAGAAAAGATCAAACCACAGAAGGTCAGCTACCACCAAGAGGTTTCTGGCAGAATGAGGTAGCCTTTTTATTGATGAGTGTAGGCAGCTGGGGAAAGGCATCAAAGGGGATCATCTATGCACAAGTCCCTCATGCCGATGCGGCCTGCATCTTTGAGTCCCCCAGAAAAACATCAAGAAGAAAGAACACTGGGAATGGGGAGAAAGCGGTGGCTCAGCTGGCACTGATGTAACTGCGGAGTGGCCCTCAGACGCGGACTTTGCTCTGGGGTGGGGTGCAAGGTGGCAGAGGGACCAGGGCACTGACTGCACTCTCCTTTCCTGCAAGCGGGTGCCAAGTACTGGGCTGGGCACAGGTGTTGCTTCATTCAGTCGTCTGGGGTGAGAGGTGCTGAATATAGAGCCAAGCACAGACGGGGCTGCTGTTGTGGTTAAGATCACAGGAAGGGACACAGCCCATCTTGGCCAGATCACTTTCTTTTTCTTGTTAAGTCTTTGTTTTCTCACCCACGTAACGAGAGTGCATTTACGGAGGTGTGTGTATTAAATAAGGCCAACCATTGTTTATTTCATTTATTCATTCAACTATTTTCGGGGGGGGGGGGGTCGGGGTGGTTAGAGAGGATATCAGTGCAAAAATAAAATCTCTGTCTTAGTGGAGGATACAGACAATAAACAACCCAACATTGAAGCAAAAAGTGTTGGGTCTTAAGTTGTGGCAGAAGCCAGGTGGAACAGGGCAAGTGGATGCATGATGGAAGGTGCAGCTATCAAAGGGGCATTGCGAGGAGGCCTCTCTGACGAGGGGATATTTAAGGAGACAAAATTAGCCATGGGAACAAATCATGGAATGATGAAGAAAACCCTGAGACTTGACTAGGCTTGGTGTTTTGGGATAATGACTGGGAGGTCAGTGATATGAGGAAGAGTCATAGGAAATAAGGTTAGAGAAGTAGTCACATGATGTAGGGCCTTGTATTAAGGGGAAAGACTTAAGATTTAAGTGTGTTGGAAAACACTTAACATTTAATTAAAGCATGTATGAAGCACTTATTGAGGGTCAGACCCTGTTTTCATCACTTTACTAATTCAGTCCTCACACAACCCTATGATAGACCTGGAACATTAAGTGACTTGCCCAAGGTCACATGGCTGGCAAGTGGCAGAACCAGGATTTGAACTCAGGCAGGCTGTCTTCAGAACATTGCTCTTGACTTCCTTCCTTTATACAATGTCTAGCATATAGGAAGTGCCCAATGTATAATTATGCTGTTGATGTTTAAACTCCTTAATGGTGTCTCATTTTCCTAGTAAAATATCTAGATCCCTCAGTAAGGTCTGTGGGAGCTCTGCCTGCTATGGCCTCACCCACCTCTGTGATTTCTTGCCATGCCACTCCCTTCCTCAGTCATATCTTCCAGTTGCACAGGATCTTGTGGTTTCTTGAGCATTCCTGCCCTTTATCCACTCTGGGGCATATGCAGAGGGCACTGCCTCTGCTGGAATGCTCTTCTTCCCCAGGGCCTGTGGCCTGCGCTGCACGTCTCCCTCCCAGGTGGGTCAGCTGACCACACACCTAATAGTCAGTGTGCCTACCCTGTAATTTTCTTTGTTGATTCCTTGTTTCTTCATGCCCTTGCTACACTCTGATGATTTCACTTGTTTATTTACTTGTTATTTTTGTGTTTGTATTGCCTAGCTACTCAACTTTTATAGGGAATTTCAAATGCTTTTTTTTCTCTTTAAAGAATACATTCATTTGGAGATGGCATGATGATAGCATGCTCATAGTTTCTCTTTTCTATAGATAAAGAGGCTTTGAGTTTTGCACAGTTACAAAACAAACAGAACTCTGACTTATCTTTCATAATTGATATCACTAACTTCATGTATTATTGACAATTCTTTTATGTTGTTACCCAATGCAATTTTTTAATGGGAAGTATTCTAAAGCCAAAAGGCATAAAAATAATATTTTTAGCCTAAGTGGGTGATACTTACATACAAACATTAAAAATGCAAAATTATATGCATATTTATAATTCTTTGACTAGTAATTAATTAAGGTATTAAGCAACTCATTCAATTATTAATTGAGTGCATCTATGAAACAAGCATTGTGCTATATTATGGAGCAAAAAAAGTATATATGTCAAAGTTCTTCCTGAAGAGTTTACAACTAAACATAATTATAATATAGTTTGATAAGTTCTATGCTAGAAAGAAGCCCAAGATATCTTGTGTGTATGAAAGAATAGGAACCTAATGCTGGATAGGGGGGATGTACCAAGGAAGTCTCCGTGGGTGTGCTGCCAGAGGTGAGAGCTGAAGATAAAGAAAGCAATATCAGAAGTAGCATTCCTGACGGGGGGAATAGTGTGTTTGAAGGTGCAGGGCTTGAGAGAGAGCCTGGAACATCCCAGGATCTGTAGACACTGTACTTAGAACCAATCCTACATGTATATCCTTAACGTGCTCAATATCGGTGACTGTTAAATGCATAAACTCTAGACTTCCGGCCAAGATGGAGGCTTAGACGGACACGCTAGGTCTCCCTCTACAACTAGAGAGGAATACAACTACTTCAAAACAAAGGATAACTAGAAATTCCAGAAAATAAAACTACACGGAAGCCCAACATATGAAGTTATAAACCAGCGGTGCCATTTGGGCAGGTAAGAGTTAAAGAGGGCAGCGCTGTTTGCGGTCGCACCTGGGACAGCGGCGGGCGGCGAGGAATCCGGGCTGCGGTCAAGCCCCTGGCGGTGCGCGACCCCGGCGCTGGGGAGAGCGGCCGCAGCATCGCCTTGAACAGTGAGGCCCAGGGGGGCGGGAGGACGGATCCCGGTCTCCTAGCGGAATAACTGTGTGAATCCATCTTGGACCCCCAAAGAAACCGCCACAGGGCTGCGAAATAGGTCGCAGACAGGCGCCGGTCGCTGAATTGTGACGCGTACACAGGCACTGCCCCTTACAGCCGGCCCAAGAAAACAAAACGCATCTGTCAAAATGAGGCAGACAACTATAGAAATCCCGGTGGCACAGCTCACCAGGCAACAGATAGAGAACCTGACAGATGAACAGATAAGAAACCTGTCAGAGGCTCAGTTCTGGGCCATTGTTATCAGGTGGCTTACAGAATTCACAAGAGTAGGAAAAAGATAAGAAAGAAGCGAAAAACATTCATAACGAAAGGAACAAAACCACATACGAGACAGATGGTGAGGAAAAAAAATCCAGAGTTCATTTCAACAAACTGGAATATGGAGAAGGAACAAGCAGTCAACCAATGCAGTGAGAGGAAATGGGAAGCAACAATGAGAGGATCAGAAACCTCTGGGACAGCTATAAAAGGCCCAACATAAGAATCATTGGTTTGCCAGAGAGTGAGGAAGATGAACTAGAACTTGAAAAATTGAGTGAAAATATAATAAAGGAGAACTTCCCAGACTTGGGGAAGGGAATAGACTTGCAGGTCCAGGAAGCAAGGAGAGTTCCCAAGAGACTGGACCCAGGGAGAACCACTCCAAGACACATTATAATCAAAATGTCAAAAATTAAAGATAAAGAGAGAATCTTAAAAGCAGCAAGAGAGAAGAAAAGAATTATGTACAAAGGGGTCCCAATTAGACTATCAGCTGACTTCTCAAGAGAGACCCTACAGGCAAGAAGGGACTGGCAAGAAATATTCAAAGTAATGAAAATCCAAAACCTACAACCACGAATACTCTATCCAGCAAAATTGTCATTCAGAATAGAAGGACAGAGAAAGTGTTTCCAGGACAAAATAAAACTGAAAGAGTTCATTAGATCCAAACCACTGTTATATGAAATGTTAAAGGGACTGGTTTAAAAAACAGAAGCTAGGGAGATGAAACAAAGGCAAACTAAACAGGCAACGAGAGTGGAAAAGGAACTGTGGGTACGGGAAGCATATTGGGGGGAGGTCAACAGGGAGGGGGAGTGGGGAGAGGGAGGGAGATGATATAGGAATTGGGGATCATGGTAGGAGGGAATGGAATAGACGGAGAGAGGTTGGGAGGAACTGTATGCACAACTAATGGACATAATCTAAAAGGGGGGGACAACTGGAGGGAGGGGGGCCACCGGGTGGAGGGGAGCAGAGGGAAGGGAAATTAGCACAAATGTAATATTTTAATCAATAAAACACATTAAATCTGAAAAAAAAAATAAATGCATAAACTCTATTCCTTGGATCTTGAACTTCTCTACATGTTGACCCCACCCTTCCTCTAACGCAGTGGTTCTCAACCTTCCTAATGCCGCGACCCTTTAATACAGTTCCTCAGGTTGTGGTGACCCCAACAATAAAATTATTTTCATTGCTACTTCATAACTGTAATTTTGCTACTGTTATGAATCATAATGTAAATATCTAATATGCAGGATGTATTTTCATTGTTACAAATTGAACATAATTAAAGCATAGTGATTAATCACAGAAACAATATGTAATTATATATGTGTTTTCCAATGGTCTTAGGCGACCCCTGTGAAAGGATCATTCGACCCCCAAAGGGGTCACGACCCACAGGTTGAGAACCACTGCTCTAATGGTTTTTCTCCCCACTATTCAGGGATATGTACACTACATTCACTCCAACCTATAAACCTATATTCATGATGTTTCTAATCCATAATAACTTCCCATCCTGTTATAATATTTGAAATTTTCTCAGCCCTTCATTGCCTGTCTCAACTACTATCTCTTCCAGGGAGACCTCTTTGACTACAACTGTCTATGGTGATCTCTCCCAGCAGTGAATCAATTTGCTACTTAAAAACAATACCCTTAAGAATTTACTCGATTATTTTAAAATTATTTTGAGTGTTAAATTTGCATTCACAAATCATTTGTAAATTTAGTAGTGGTAGATTCACCTTCATAAACTTAAGTCATCTAGCTCAGTGTAGGGCATGATGAACACTCTTGGCTAGTACCACAATTTGATCAATATTAATTGGATCTAATTTTCAAAGACACTAGTATATACTGATTATGGTTTGGAGCTCCTAGCCCCTTGTACAATTGGGTGGTAAAATGGGCAGGTTTTATTTTTCCTATATTAATTTATTTTGTGACCTTGGAAAATTAAAAAGATCTGTATATAACAACATGTATATGTCACAAAACATAATATTGAATGGAAAAAACAACTTGCAGAATGATACAACACAATATCATTTATGCAAATTTTAAAAAGATACATACTACATTGTATTTTTAAGGAACATATATATGTTAAAGTAAAAATGGACTAGAAGTATATACATGCAATTAATGCTAATGGGTGTCTCTGGATTTGGAGGAGATAGTCAAAGAAGATTACATCATGATCTCTTAATTTCACAAAATAAAAAATCCAGAGCAAATAAGGCAAATATTTTTAATGGTCAATACTATTTTTCTAGTAGTTAGTATGTTGTGGGATTGTTTATTATAGTATTCCTTACATTTTTTCTATTTAAAGATTTTTTTTTCAAATACATAAACATGTATGCACACAGAAATTGCATGTGTGCTCAAGTGTTGGGACATTTAGGGGAAACAGAGACAAGGAAGCTGGACAAAGATCTTGAATGGATCAATTATAGTGAGTAGAAAATTTTTCTTGTAAAATATTCAAGACCCTGCTATTACCCCTTCTTGTAAAATATTCAAGACCCTGCTATTACCCCATTATAGCTCCTTGTAGCTCAGGAGACAATTCTAGTAAAAATATGTTCTGCGGCCTTTGCATAGTCTTTGGTTTTACTGTAGACTTCATGAGATAATGAAGGAGCTGCCCTGGAGAACCTCAGCTAACTCTCTCTGAACGAACTGAAGCTTCTTCTCTGCCTTTTCTGAACTGTATGATTTCAGGTGAGGTTAATGGGCATTAGTTATACCAGTAGTTGGACTATATGAGGCCTGAATTTTAATGCCTGAGGCACTGCCGTTTTAAGATTGTTATTGACTTGGGGGAATTACAAGTAGACAGATAACATCAAGGAGCTGATCATTAACATTTCCATAAAAGCTGAGAGGGTGGGCAGGTCGAGGGGTTCAGCAGTGATCTAGGGCCCAGAGGACCTAAGGACATCACCAGCTTACAAGGTCTGAATTGCTCTCACTTAAACTCACCTCAGTGAAAAAGATGGGAAGACTTTCAATGAGCAAACTGAGCTGATTCAACAAGATTCTGTGACCTTACAACCAAGTGCAGTCTGAAGAGATAATAAAGAGACAATTGAATCCAAAAAGGAGAGCCCAGTTATTTTAATACTAACCCACAGAGAGGGAAAAGTTTCCTTGAAATGAAAGTCTGTCTAGGTTCCAAAGAATAGGTAATGAGACAAACATTTAAAAATATTTTTAAATTAAGTGCATGCACATGCATGCATGTATGTATGTATATATGTGTATATATGCACATATCAACACAAACAAACATATAAATACTATATATATCATGCAAATATAAATATATATATATAAAATGATAGATTATATGTATATAGAGCCCAACAAATGAGTGCCTCTGATCAATAAATGGATGCTGAATGAATGAGCATCAACGATAGAAAAATGCTTAGTAAGAGTAATAGCTTCCCTCTTAAATTTCAGGGTTTGGTAACCCTCCTGAACTGCACTGAAGTTTCAGGACAAATAGTAACAACTAGGACAGCCAGATTGTAGGTGGGGACAGAGGAAAGCTAGGGAGCGATAAATCCTTCCACATCCGCGAGGGTCCACTGTCACCAGCATTTTCACTCCTCTCCTACTGGCTATGGGTGTGGTTACTATTCTTGATTAATGGAGCAATTACTCTGTGCTAGGCACTTGATGTGGATATCACGTAATCCTCACCACAACACCTACAAGGTACCAGTATCTTCATTTTCAGAACTGAAAGCTTAGACTAAGTAGCTTTGATCAGAGACAGTAAAGGATAGGTGGCAGGGCTGAGATTTGAACCTGGATGTGGCTGACTTCCAAATGCTTGCTTTACTAATTGCCAGTAAGCATGCTTCTGATCATGCTTGGTAGCAGACAGAAGGAGCTTTCTCTCTAGTGCAAACCTGTGGGATAGTTTAGGCTGCAATTAAGTGTATGTGCAGTAAAGATGCCTACACCAACAGTAGTGAGAATCGTAGAATACAGTATCCCTTCAATTATTGTGGGTATTACATTCTAGACCCCCTGCCCCGCCCTGTGATAAGTGAAAACCCGCGAAGTAGGAATCTTACATTTATTTTAGTATTTATATATATTTTAAGGCTTTACAAACCCTTCCCACATGCTTATAAACCATTCCCAGTCCCTTATTAACCTTTCCCATTCCCTTATTAACCTTTTTCACACTTTTATAAACACTACTTTGTGTTCTTAAAGATATTCTACACTCTTAAACCTATGTAACTTTAACAACATATGTATACAGTACTGCAAAATCCCGTGATATAGCAAAAAATCTGCGATAAATAATTAAATATAATATTTTCTTAAAATCCCACAATACAGTGAGGCCATGATAAGTGAACTGCAATATAGAGGGACTACTGTACTCTTCAACCATGCAAAGATACTCCCAAACCACACACATGAGATCAACAGTGAGACTTTTAGAGTATCAGCTCTGCATCAGGGAGGAGGCTGCATAATTTGGGGAAAGAGCATGGGCCTTGGAGTCAGTTGAACTTGTGATCAAATCCCAGACCTGCTTCTTAATAGTTTGCAGTCTTGGGAAAGTTACCTAATCTCACTGAGAGTTTCCAAAGCTCTAAAATGGTGACAGACATGCCTACACTGCAGGGTTAGTGTTGGTATTGGTGAAAAGCACCAAGTAGCAGATGGTAGGTACTAAAATTGCAGGTAGCAATTATTATTAATAACACTAATTATAAAAATTTCTTTGCCATTGAATCTAAACAGAAAATAAGTGTACAGTGGTCTACTTAGAGATACAAAAAAGACCTAGTTGAATATATAAGTCCCAGATTAGCAGCACAGATATCCCAGGGAAATGCCTCCCCTCTGCAGCTGAGCAAGGGCAGTGAGGCTCCAGGGAAGAGCACACAGTCTCCTGCACCCATATGTTGTGACGTGGTTGACCCATAGAACTCTGAATGGTGCTCAAGAAGACTTCAGCAAGGCAGCTGGCAGGGTCCTCCACTGGATCTGGGGTGTACTTTGTCTTTGGACATTTCTCCATTTTCATCCATTGTGTGTGTGTGTGCGTGTGTCTGTGTGTACCAAAGCACACATCCCCTTAGGAGCTAGTAATTTTTAAGAAGAGAGTTTCTCTTTGAACAAGAATTTTTATTCCTGAGGGGCACCCATACACACATTTATTGACCTGGACAGACTTACACAAGAAAGAGAGCAGAAATGATAAACTTTAATAGCTAACATTTATTTGGCACTTCCTCTGTACCAGACACTGTTCTAAGTGCTTAACCTGTACTAGTCTTTTAATCACTTAATCCTCACAGTAGCACTATTAGGTAGGTACCATTATTATTTAATTTTATAGTTGAAGTATTTAGGTATGTTGCCCAAAGTCATAATTCTTAAGAGGAAGAGCTGGGGTTTAAACCCTGGCAGTCCATCTCCAAAGGCCTTGCATAGCTGGCCTTTGTATGATGGCACCACAGTTGCACGCAGAGCAAAATGGCAGCTGGCGGAAAGAGTCCCTCTACCTCAGCCACCCACTGGCTTTGCAACCTAGAGTTAAAGACATGCTGCTTCTCAGGATTGTGTCACTGGCATCTAATTTTAGAGCAGTTCGATAGCAGCAGGGGTTCTAACCCATATTTACTGAAATCAAATTAAATGTCTGCTCATTGTTTTTATCTCGAAAATATACCTTGCTTTAATGATATGCTAAGTGTATACAATACCAGAGCAAGATCATGGAGTCTGCCTTCTTTGTGACCTATCTGTAGGCTGGCATTTGTGATGGTATTTTTATGGAAATGCATGTTTTTGGTTGTCTGATTTATGCATATTCCAATACTTTGATGTTCTACGTTTTGCTTGTTTTCAGTTCACAGATTTGCCTTGCTTGTAACCCAGAGTGTATTTTGGGTTCAAAAGGGTATAATAGCCTAAGACATTCCAGGCCTTAGGAACTCTGGAATATTTTAATGCTTTCCAGTTAAAGAGAAAGGAACAAATAGCAAGGTAATAAGAAGCACTTGGGAGAACACACAACTACTAAATTTCATTCTGTTTGTTCTCACTTTATAGCATAGACATAGAGCTCTGTAATGTTGAACTCCTTTCTGTACCACAGAGAATGGTTGGGTCCTGGAGTTCTGGCATTGATTGCATAGGCCATTGGATTCCACAATTTTGTACTTAAGATCAAGACCTGGCTTTGCACACTGAGGAGAAGGCCTTGGTAGATGCATAGTTGAGTCCAGACTGAGGCAAAATGGTGATGTTGCACTTTTCAATGCTGAAGCTTCCCAACCAGCGTCTTGTTTTCCTGCTGGGTTGATGACACAGCTCTCCCTGGTGATTCATATTTGTGCCTTCATCTTTCTCCTCCTGTCAAATCTGGGGCTTATGAAATAATTTGATAAAATCACTTGCAATCATAGTCAATGGACTGATAAGGTTTAATTTTTTTCACTGTATTCTGGGATATTTGCATTTTAATAGAACTTCAGTCTTCATCCAAAGGAATAAATGCATTCTAGAAGTAAAAAACTGGTCAAGCAAGTATATTTTTGAAATCAAATATTTCTTTCTGGTGCTTGTAAACACATAAATGGCAACTTTTACCACATACTTGAAGGGTTGACCTTGCATATTAAATATTCACTTGCTGAGAAAAATAAACTGTGTGCCAAGGCTCTTTGTTAGTTTTGTTAAAGGCAAATAATGAGAGTAATTAGAAATGATTCTTAACCATAGAGAACCATATGGTTTTATAATACATGCACTTATATAAACTAGAAAAAGTTACTTTACATATAAACTTAATATTGAAAGAAACATCTCCATAATTTGAATTTTGCACTACTGTTGAATGCAATAATAAAGCTGCAAGAGGCTGTGCAGATTAATGTTTGTAAAGTTTTGTGGTCTCTGTTCCAGCAGCATCAGCATCACCTGGGAACTTGTTAATACACATACACCTGGGCTCCACCTGAAAAATGCCACATCAGAAACTCTGGGGGCGAGCCCAGCAGACTGTATTTTCACAAGCTTTCTGGGTAATTTCAATGCACTCTAAAGTTCGAGAACCAGGTTTGTAGATTGTTATATTCAAACACATCCCAATTTAGAGATGAGTAAATTGAGGCTCAGAAAGATTAAGAAACTGAGCAGAGCTGTTGACTTTTAGTAGTATTCGTTTTACTATCCTAACCTAAGCCCCTCTGGCTAATCAGTCTGAATGAAGGAAGTTTGCTGCAGTATCCTTGATTGACAGGATGGTCAAATCACTCCCTGATTGTGTGGCTTTACCATTATAAGGCTCAGGGGTAAGACTTGAACAACTTCAATCTACTGGAGCCTCTCAGGGATCAGGCTGCTCCATATTCACTCTCTTTAAAAAGATCAGCGTTCATTTTCCTTTCAAGTTGGGGTTAGGCTGCCTGAGTTGCATACCAATAAGATGGATGAATTCATTACCAAAAGCTAGATTAAGTTTTGCAGCTGTTCCGCCTGGGGATCTAGTAGAGAGAGGGGTCAGCACAACTGAAAATCCTTTACTGATCAAGGCAGTTTGAAATATGCAATCTTACTTGGTAAGTAGCATTCAGAAATACTGAAATAAAGTACAAAATTTAAATGACTTTGACCTAAACATGTGGGGATTGGAGAAATCCTGGGGTGCCACCAAACATATATCAGAGCTGTGAAATGCAGATGCTGTCTTTTTAGCTGGCTCCTCTCAAGGGGAATGCAACTTGTGGATATAGGCGTGAGAATTCACATTCCAGATTTCACAGGGGCTGGATAAATTTTAGGACAAATACTGATGTTTGCCATTTTAGCTACTTCATTCATCCACTTATCTCTCATCACAACTTATGAACGAGGCAGTATCTAGGTACTGATTTCTTCTTATCTGGTATCCTCAGTATAGGCATGACAATGTGTGAAGTCATCCATTTTTTCTGTCACGAACGTAGCCATTTATCCTGATAATATTTTAAAACTATCTACTATGAGCCAGGACTATTCTGGAATTCTTTTTTCTCATTTCTTCCTGTTATTGTCAATTGAATGAATAATTTGTATCTTCTTTTTTTTCCTCTCTACTAGTTTGGAAGTTATATGAGCTGTTTCCTTTTTTAAGTGGTTACCCTAGAAATTTTATCAGTTATACTTAAATTATTGAAGTCTAAAATTAACCAAAACCTTGAATCTCATTCCAGTAATAGTTCTTTTCAGAGTTTAATTCCATTTATCCCCCTTTTGACTGTTGTAATTGTGTTGTATTTTTAAGTCTTCTTAAAAGCAATAATTGACATTGGTATTGCCATTTTATACAATCAGTCTTGGTTAATATTCGTTTATTTTAGTCTATCTCACATCTCAGATCTTACATCTAGAATTATTTTCTTTTTGCCTGAACTGTCTCCTTTAGATTATCCTTTAATGAGGTTATGCTAGTGATGGACTCTCTTAGGTCTATAAATGTCTCTATTTTTACTCCACTCTTGAAAGATGTTTCACATGACAAGACTTTTAGACTGGCAGTCATTTTCCTTGATTACTTTGAAGGTTTCATCCCACTATTATTAGGACTCCATTGATATATTGAGAAGCCAGCTAATTTACTGCTTTTCATATGATCTAGCTTTTTTTTCTGGCTTCTTTAAAAAATTTTCCCCTTGTTGATTTTCAGCAATTTTACTGTAATGTATTTAGTTTGGAATGAAAGTTTTTTCAATTTGGGATAGACTAGGTTTCTTGAATCTCTGGATTGCTATCTTTAAAACTTTTGGAATATCATTTTTTCAAATATTGTCCTGACTTATTTTGTGTCTTTTCTAATTTTAGTTCTCCAGCATTTATCACTTCTTGTTGTATTTGTTGTATTTTCCCCACCCCTTTTCCTCTCTTTTGTATTTTCTGCCTTTTTTTCTCTTCATGCTGAATGCAGGGTTATTTATTCTGTCTTATTTTCCTTGTGTATAGTAGGCATTCAGTAAATCCTTGTTGAATGAAATGAAATATTGAACTTAAAATTTTTATTATATGAAGCTAGTTTTCTGTAAGATAATTCTTAAAAACTAGTATGATACAATAGTTTCAATTTTTTATTGCAAAAACTGAAGTCTATAGGTTCAATGACTTGGCTATGGCTATAGGACTAGACAGTGGCATATCTAGCCCTAAAACTCGCTACTTAATTTTTTATTCCAATCCAAAACATTACAATATAGGCATTAAAATATGGATAAAAATTCTCTATAATTTTCTCTCAGGAGAGGTTACATTATTATTTTAATAGTAATCTTACTTTTTTTATTAATCACCAGTAAGAAATAAGGAATTTGGAAGTAAGATAGGGAAAGACAATGGGTAATTTATTTATTCATTTTTATCTTTTATTTTTTTGTTTTTCAATTACAGTTGTCCCATTTTCCCCCCATTGCTCCCCCGCACCCAGCCCATCCCCTTCTCCCACAATCATATCCCTCCCCGTTGTCCATGTCCATGAGTCATTTATACCCGTTCCTTGACTAAACCCTTTCCTTACTTATCCCCCATCTCTCCCTCCCCCCTCCCCCCTATTGACTGCTATTCTGCTCTTTGTCCTATTTAGTTCGTTTGTTTGTATTGTTCTTTAGTTTCCTGTATTAGGTGATATCATATGGTATTTTTCTTGCATTGCCTGGCTTATTTCACTAAGCATAATTCTCTTTAGTTCCATCCATGTTGTCGCAAATGGCAGCAGTTCCTTCTTTTCCTCTGCTACATAGTATTCCATTGTGTAAATGTGCCACAGTTTTTTGATCCACTCATCTACAGATGGGCACTTAGGCTGTTTCCAGCACTTAGCTATTGTAAACAGGGCTGCTATGAACATAGGGATGCATAAGTTCTTTTGAATTAGGGTTTTAGGATTTTTCAGGTATAATCCTAGCAGTGGAATCGCTGGTTCAAAAGGCAGTTCCATTTCTAGTTTTTTCAGGTAATTCCATACTGTTTTCCATAGTGGCTGCACCAGTCTGCATTCCCACCAACAGTGCAGTAGGTTCCCGTTTCTCCACATCCTCGCCAGCACGCGTTGTTTGTTGATTTGTTGATGTTGGCCATTCTGACTGGTGTAAAGTGGTATCTCATTGTGGTTTTTATTTGCATCTCTCTGATGGCTAATGATGTTGAACATTTTTTCATGTGTCTATGAACCTTCTGTATGTCCTCTTCAGAAA
This sequence comes from Furipterus horrens, assembly GCF_987537825.1. Taxonomy (NCBI): domain Eukaryota; kingdom Metazoa; phylum Chordata; class Mammalia; order Chiroptera; family Furipteridae; genus Furipterus; species Furipterus horrens. The sequence goes on from NW_028327175.1 coordinate 75,849,078, forward strand.
AGTGCTTGTTCAGGTCCTTTGCCCATTTTTTAATTAGGTTGTTTGTTTTCTTCATGTTGAGTCATATAAACTCTTTATATATTTTGGAGATCAGTCCCCTGTCTGTGATATCATTGGCAAATATGTTTTTCCATATGGTTGGTTTGACAATGGGTAATTTAAAAACTAATCAAGGAAGTCCTTGATAGCTTTTGTTAAGATAGTGACTCACTTATGGAGAGCCCTCAGGTAGAGAAGCCCCTACTCATTCATTGATTTGGCAAAAGCCTTCCATAATGCAACAGGTAAAAGTATATGGTTTACAACAAAGACTTGTCTGCAGTAAAATGATTGGGAATGTTTAGAGAATGATGACTTGTACTAATGCCTGAACCATTAGCCCTCAGATATGACCCCTTTATCACAATTCTATGAACAGTTTTATGCTAAAAATAGACTCTTACACATGAATGAGAACAAACTGAAATTAAACAAGGTCTGTGAATGAAATCTGTGGGGAAACATCAGTGGGGGAGGGGTAGTTGAAATGCAGAGAAGATACCATGTCCTTCCCACTCCTAGCTTTGCAGCAATAATCGCTACAATATATGCCTGTTTAGTTCCTCCCAGTTGTCCTGTATAGTACATTGCTTCATAGATACAACCCATAGTCATATGAAAATAAAAAAGGGAAAAGAACACTTTCATGTTTATCTCTCCTAGCTTTGAAACAGTAATCATGTCCATAATTTTTATCCTTCCTCCCTAACAAGACAAACTTGTTACCCAAGCTTCAGAGTAACATGGCTCTAAGAGCTGCTCTCCAAGAGGAATGACAGCCCCCCACTTGTCGAGCAAAGAAGAATTAATAATAGCAGGTGGGAAGGAGGGGGACAGCATCCAAACCTAAATGACAAACCACGGGTATGTGGGCCATGTGCTTTCTGCCTTTATACTCAAAGAGGAAAAACAATGGATTCAGACCAATATATTCCCTTCTTCCTTTCACCCCAATAAAGAATGTCATCCTATCTCAAAATGATGAGATCTGACAATGTTCTCTGAAGACCATCTCTTTTCAGGCAGCCATCTGCATTAAAGCCATCTGTTAGCTTCTTTTGCTTATTAGAAATGTCCCCGAGAAACCAATTGTAGTATCTGCTAATCCTTAAAGGCCATGAAATATTATTGATCAGAAATAGGAAAGGATGACACTTAATTGCAGATAGTCACCATCCTTACAGTGCAACATAAAGCATTAAAGTTTTGTTTAATTTTTATCAGTATGGAAAGCCAAATAAGAACACTCATCCTCAATGTGTATTTCTTTTTTATTTCTGTCTGCTCCCTTTTATTTTCTTTGTTGTGTGCTGAAACAGATCAGGGTAAAATTTTTTTTGTCCTGATTTTTCTCTTTTTGCTTGCTTGTCATAATTGATGGGAGTAAAGAGGTGATTATTCACTCAATAAATTTAATCCTAATCCTTTTACAAACTTTAATTTAGGGGAAGTTTTATAATTAGCAGTTACTAGCCCTGAAATTTGGGTAGGTCATTTGACATGATTTACTTTTTAAAATATATAATGTAAAACCAATAATATATTTCTAAAACAGCTAATAAAGCTGCTTTTAAAAGATAAAGTGAATCAATATGTTTATTAATTCAGTAGTTCAGTTATTTACTCACCCATTTCTCTATCCAATCAACAATCCATCTTTCAGAAGATATTTATTATTAACATGTGCTGAGAACGGGGGCTAAAGCAACAACTAAAACAGAAAACATGTCTGCCCTCAGGAAGCTTAAATTCTAGTAGGTAATAATTAATGTTATAAATAACTAAGCTATATAAATAATATGTCAAATGGTTATAAGTGTTATGGAGAAAAATTAAGTAGGGAGGGAGCTGGGGGGTTGTGATTTTAAATTGAGCAGGCAGGGAAGGCTTCACAGAGAAGGTGGTATCTGAGCAGACACAAAGGAGGTGAGGAATGAGCCCCCTGACTATCTGGAGGGCGATGTGGTTTACCAAGGAAACAGTAGTTGTAAATTCCTGAGGCAGGAATGTGCCTGCAACATTCAAAGAAAAGCCATGAAACCAGTGTGGCTAGAGTGTCTTGAGAAAGGGCAGAGTAGTAGAAGATAAGGTCAGAGAGAAAGTGGGGGACAGGAAAGAATGTGGGGTCTTGTAGACCACTGCAAGAACTGGCATTTAAAAAATATATATTTTATTTTATTTTTATTTTCATCCTTTTTTTTATTATAAAATATGTTTTATTGATTATACGGTTACAATAGTTCTAATTTTTCCCCTTTGCTCCCCTCTTCCCAGCACTCCCCCTCCCCCAGCAATCCCCTATCCCCACCCCAGTTCATGCCCATTGGTTGTACATACAAGTTCTCTGGCTTCACCCTTTCCTATATTATTCCTTCTTTAAAAAATAATTAATCAATTAATTAATTTTTTAACAATAAAAAATAACAATCCCTCCCTCTCAGACTTAAGACCCTTTACAATCTTATAAAGGACAATGGGAGAAGGTCTCATGCTCCTCTAGCTGCTTCAAGCTGGACATGGTCATCGTCCTACCTACCCTTGGGTCCAGAAATCCCTAATAAGAGTGGGTGTGTGAAGGGGATGGTGGCCTTCCCACATGGGGAAGGATCGTGCAGACTTTTATTCTGAATAAGAGTTGGGACAGAGGAGTGATATAATCTGACTTAGGTTTTGGATTCTGTGTCCAGAAGCTGCATTGGGGTGGGAAGGGAGGGAAAGTAGAGGCAGAAGTAGAGAGAATTGATAGGAGGCCATTGTCATCATCCTGGACCAGGTGGTGAGAAGTGGGAAATTCTGATGTTTTGAAGGTAGAGTTGGGTAGATTCTCTATTTAGAAAGGAAAGAGAAAGAGAAATTAAGGATGATTATTGCATTTGGCCTGAGGAATTTAAACACTAGAGCTGTCATAGACTGAGATGGTGGGATGGGGTCAGCTATGGGAAGAGCTGGTCTGATGGGGTTGGGGGATGTTTGACAGATGACTTTGAGGTGTGACTATATCTATCTTATTCACTGAGAAACACACTACTAGGAGCCAGACCACATTGATTTTTTGGGGTGGGAAGAAAGAGTTGGGCAGAAATGACTGAATGACCATCCCTTGCCAGCTTTCAAGGTTCTTACTCCTTACAGAGGAAGATAAGCATGAAGATAGATACCCACAACAGGAGGCAGAGTAGCCTATTTTATTTTTATTTTTATTTTTTTAGAGAGGGGAAGGGAGGGAGAAGGAGAGGGACATCAATGTGAGATAGAAACATCGATCACTCACTTCTCATTTGTGCCTTGACAGGGGACTGAACCCACAGCCTTAGGAATGTGCCCTGACTGGGAATCAAACCAGCAACCTTTAACTTTGTGGGATAACACCCAAACCACTGAGCCACACCAGTCAGGGCCACAGTGTCATTTCTAATCAAAACTTTCCCTTGGAATAGAAATACGTAGCCCCCCAGATGGTTCAAACTTGTTTTTTAAGTATATTTTATTGATTATGTTGTTACAGTAGTTCCAATTCTTTCCCCCTTTGCTCCGCTCTGTCCAGTAACCCCCTTCCCTCCAACAATCCCACCCACCTTAGTTCATGTCCACGGGTTGCGCATATAAGTTTGTTGGCTTCACCCCTTCCTATATTATTCTTAACATCCCCCTGCCTATTTTATACCAACCAATTATGCTTCTTAACCCCTGCACCATATCCCCATTTATCCCCCTCCCCCCTCCCAGTAGATAACCCTCCATATGATCTCCATAGCTATGATTCTGTTCCTATTCTGGTTTGCTTAGTTGGATTTTGTTTTTATTTTTTAGATTCAGTTGTTGATAGTTGTGAGTTTGTTGTCATTTTAGTGTTCATAGTTTTGATCTTATTCTTAAGTCCCTTTGACATTTCATGGAATAATGGCTTGGTGATGATAAACTCCTTTAGCTTTACCTTGTCTGGGAAGCACTTCATGTGCCCTTCCATTCCAAATGATAGCTTTGCTGGATAGAGTAATCCAGGTTGCAGGTTGCCTTTCATCACATTGCATACTGCTTGCCAGTCCCTTCCTGCCTGCAAAGTGTCCTCTGAGAAATCAGCTGATAGTCCTATAGGTAATCCTCCTGTAGGCAAATCTCCACCTCTCTCTTGCTGCCCCCAGACTCTCTTTATCTTTCACCTTTGGCATCTCAAACATGATGCGTCCTTGTGTGGTCCCCCCTGGGTCCAGCTCACCCAGGACCCTCTGTGCTTCCCAGATCTGTATGTCCATATCCTTTGCTCAATTTTGGAAGTTTTCCTTATTTTTTTTCAATTCTTGTTTCCTCATTCTGCTCTGGTTGACTGTTTTTTTTCTTCTTTACGTTCCAAATCATTGGTTTGAATCCCAGTTTCCTTCCCTTCACCATTGGTTTTGTGTGGATTTTCCTTTGTTTCACTTAGCAGAGCCTTCACTTCTTCTCTTATGCATTTGCCATACTCAAGCATATCTGTCAAGCCTATGAGCATCTTTATCACTAGTGTTTGGAATTCTGCATCTGTTAGGCTGTCTATCTCCTCATCTGTGAGGTTGGCTATCTCCTTATTGCTTAGTTCTCCCACTGGAACCTTGATCTGTTTCCCCTTTTGAGCCATAGTTCTGTGTCTCCTCATTCTGACAGGCTCCTGTGTTTGTTTGCCTCTGAGTCCCAGGTAGAGCTGTCAGTCCTGTTATGTTGTAAGGGGGTGGAGCCTTAAGGATTCATCAGTGCAGGGCAACCTGTTTCACCACGTTGTGGTGCTGTATGTGGGGGAGAGATCTGAGAGGGAACAATGCTGCCAGCCCATCACTCACCCCTTTTCCAGTCACCTCTCCCACTTCTGTACTGGCCTGGTGCCTCTCTAGCTGCTGCCCCGGCTGTCATTCCCAGAGTGCGTGGGTATGCAGACATTCTAGGACCATGGTGGTTCTTTAAAAAAGTGGACTCTGCTGAGAGACCGGCAGTTTCTGCCTCTGCCCCAGTCCCCACTGGTCTGCACAGTCAGAAGCAATGAGGCCCGATCTTCCACAGTGCTGGGACCATGAGCTGTGAGGTCTGGCGAGAAACTGGGAATGCCCTCCAGGTGTCCCTCCTGACCCCTTAAAACGTGCGACTACACTTTCTGCTGGCCCTCCACTGCTGCCATGACCACAAAGCATCCTCTCCGCCCTGGCTCCACCCCTCCTACCTGTCTGGATGAGCACCCCTTTTCCATATCCCTGCCTGCTGGACTTCCATTTGCTTGACACTCTGGAACCTCTGGTTGTTTCTAGCCTTGAGGCAGTTGCATTCCTTCCTAGCTGTGAAGGGAGACACAGTGTGTCCATCTACGCCTCCATCCTGGCCAGAAGTCTGGTTCAAATTTTTACCACTTATTTGGCCTTCAGTTTAGACACAATCAATATCACACTTAATCTGATTACAGTCTTTCTAGACACCATTAGAGGTGAAACTGAAGACTTCTATGGCCCTGCACACACTTGCAAACCACCATTTGATTATATACCTCTTTGAAAAAAAGTCTCAAGTGAAACCATATCCTCCTGCTGATATCTGACCTTCACCTTCTTGTTCTACATATGTTTTTTGTCTAATCTTTTTGCCTAAAGTTGGGAGTTGTACAGATTAAGGTGTGTCTTTTGCAGAATGCTAACACACATAAGAAGCCATATTGCCACCATGCATAATGATCAGTGATTTGATAAACATCCTATGAGTTTTTAAAGCAATGTCTTTCTAAGATTGGTTTTGAATGAAATTAAGGGGTATAAGAATAAGTGTAGAGTCAATTTAAAACCAATGCCTAATAATACATTAACACCTAAAAGAAAGTAATTGTGTTGAGGTGGTAGGTTATAGGTGTTTTTATTTTTTCAATATTTTTATTATTTAAAAATATACAGGAAAGAGCCATTGTCATAGTTCTATATTGGCTTGATACAGTGTGTTTGACTATTTGACTTTTAATATCTTTCTTTTGAACTACAATGCAAATCTAGTGTACTGTATGTTTTGCTACATGCCATTTTCTCCTTGTTCGTTACTATGCCCCCAGTTTAAGTGAGCTGACAGTGAGAGTAAGGAATAGTAGTGCCTTGTCCTAACAGACATCAATGTGACCTGCAGCCAGTCCTTTGGGCTTCTTTGAATACTATACTCACTTCTGTTTCCTCTAGGGAGAGCCTTAGATACACAGTGGAAGAAAATATGGAGCCAATCCTCATAGAGATGAAAAAAACAAAACCCCCCAAAACAGAGCAGTTGGATTATACAGACTAGGGAGACTGAGATGAAATAAAGGTTTAACAGACATTCTTTTTAATCACAATTTCATCTCTTGGAACCTCCAGGAGGAGGATTCAAAGTAAAATTTAGGCCAGAGTAGGAATAAAAATGTATTTTTAGTCTTCTGGGGAACCTGTCCAATTGATTTTGGGGCGTGAGGTTTTAGGGACTTTCTGTCTTTGCATAATGCTTAGAAGACAACTTTGACTTTGCAGACCAAGTCCCCTTTAGGGTGTACTGAAGACTGAGAGAGATCATCATGCTGGCCACCTAAGACTTGCTCCAGGCTCAGAGAAGTAGTAGGTGGAGTGAAGAACTGTCATTGGTTTCCATACAGCATCTCTTCTTTCTTTCATGTTAACAGCACCCACTTCCTCCAAGGAACTGGTCCTCCTCCATTCAAACTGATTTTGTAAGAATTGGCAACAATAGACTGTTACCTCTATGGCCCATTGAGTGAGCCTGTAAACCAAGCTTATATAATCAGGGTTCTTACTGATGTTAAGAGGAGAGTTCTCTGGTTCCCCTTGAACCATCAGCTGCAAAGGTATTACTTCAAAGCTGCCAGATTCCTTCAGAATTTGGAAGATAGCTGAGGGAATGAAGTCAATAAAGACAGCAGCCAAGATGAGAAATGGGTAAAAGTAGAGTGGATGAGATGGGGAGAGAGTGTGAGCCAGAGACTGAGTATGCTTTGTCTTGTTTAAATTATGTTCCTGGGGACAGTCTATGCCCATCAAACCTGTGCACACTACTTTTCCTTTTCCATGCTTTGGTTCTGTGATCTAGTCTATCACCATTAAAAAAAAAGAATCAAAAGTCTTTGAATTTTGTCCTGCTATTTTTAGCCAAATGATACCAATAAATGTAGAGTAATGAATGCTTTCTTTTAGAAATTTTACTTCAGGTTTCCAACAAGCAAGTAGGCTGGTGGGAGGAAGAGATTGTGCATATGGCTAGAGATCCATCCTTCCTTCCTTCCTTCCTTCTTTACTTCTCTCTCTCTCTCTCTCTCTCTCTCTCTCTCTTCCTCCCTCCTTCCCTCTTTTCCTTCCTTCCTTCCTTCCTTCCTTCCTTCCTTCCTTCCTTTTATCTGCCATTGAGCATAATGGCAGAAGTGGATAGACACCCCCTCCCCCAATACCAGAGGATAAATGGCAACTAACTGAGTGTATCACACTTATTGGAATTAATAATAACTATTTAAAATATAAAGTTCAATTTAAGTGGGGATTTCATAAAACAAAAACAGTTGGGAGAGGAAGAGAGCTAACATTAAATTATTCCCATTATATCTTCAATACATATTAGACACTTTGTATCTATTACCTTGTTTAGTATTTATGAGAGCCTTATAAAGTAAATGTATAAATTACATATATTTTATGACCTAGCTTAAATCAATCAATCAATCAATCAATAAATAAATAAAATAAAAAAAACTTTCTGGCTCCCATAACTGACTAGGTCCAAAATTAGAACTTCTTTTTGGAGAGACTTGATTCAGTGCTAGGTGAAGTCATCAGGACCCATTTTTGAGTCAGGACCATTGTGTTGTGTAACTCCTGTTAGTAAGCATTTCTTGGAGTTGTATAGCTGCTCCTGCTCTTTTTTCTTTTACTTCTCTGTTCTTAGACTTACGTGGAGGACCCTTGGAACTTGAGACTCGTATTATACCAGCACCGATGAGAGTGCCTGTTTCCATGAGAATACAAACAAAAGTCCTAGAATTGACTCTTATCAGTTCTATGCAATTGTGAAAACAAAGTTCAGTCGAGTCAGACCATGCTGACATTAAATCCTGGATCTGCCATTTACTGGCTGTGTAACCTTAGGCATGTCCTTGACTTCTCTGAACCTCAGTGATGGCCAGTACCTCCCTGCTAAAATTTAGTGCCAGAAATTTGCTATCAGAAAATAGAAGTTATATATGTGATTTGTTTACTATGTTTTTTAGGGATTCTAGAAGCCAGTACTTTGGTTCAGGAACTGCAACATACTTAACTCAAAATCTTAAGTCAGATGGATTCTATTTTTTCATACTTAAGTTTTCTTTGAGATTTATTTTTAGCAGTAGTCAGAAGACAATCTTATTGAGAGACTCCCTTCTCATGGTTTTTACCAAGTATAATAGAAAGAAGCTTTTATTAATTCACCCTAAACTTTTCTCCTTTCATTAAAATCCTGAAATTTTTTTATAATTAGAGCTCTCATGAATTGTTCTAACATTTATTTCTATTGTAACATTTATTTCTATTGAAAGGGTCACTTTTTTTTTTAATTGAACTTTAACTTCCTAAAGCAACAATTTTTCAAACATGCAATACCTACCTGACTATTTAGCAGGGACATGGACCTCTTTTCCCTTAGATTGCCAAATAAAAAATGATAACAGCTAACATAAGAATAGCCAATGGTGTGAATGAATCAAAAGTGTACCTATTTTTTTTGTCAGATTGGCAAAAAATATATTTTCGTGTGTGCTGCAGAATTTAATAATTAGTTTATGTGTTCCATGAGATGAAAAGATTAAAAATCACTGTCTAAAGGATACTTAGTTACTTTGTATTAAAAACTAGACATATTGCCATATGTAAAATTATACTCATGAAAGCTTAGTAACTATCTCCTTGCCCCTCCAACCTCTTTAATCTTCTCCTCCTGCCCATAGACATTTTTACCTGTTCAAACCTGACCTGGATGTCTTTGATGCTCACAGTCTGTCTGAGGAGTGTCACAGTGTATGATAACACTCCTTTTGTTACAGCTATCGTCGTCGTCGGCAGCCGTCCGTCTCGAGAGACAATGGTGTAGCTTCTTAAGAGTCTATCTGCACCGCCGAGAATGGCTGTGCAGTCCGACTCGGGAGTGACACGGTATCTGTCTCCTCCCGTGTTGAATCGACATCTTGCGATGACGCTGGAGTGTCCTCTCCAGTGAAGCTGAAGCTACAGAGCCTGGGCAGGGTGATATGGAGGGTCTGCTGTTGCCCATGCAGCAGACACCCCCTCTCTTCGCAGCTGAAGGGTCCAAGGGAAAGACGGAGTCAATACAGCTTGGCTTCAGGTGCGCCGCAGGAGTTGCCGGTGTTGACTACAATGTCAAACCGCCTTAGGGACTCCGGCTCCGGATTTTCTGTCGGGGTTTACTCCCTTAGCCTTTCCCCTGAAGAGGTATGCCGCAAGGCAGCGGAGGTTTTTTGGAGTCAGAGTTTTCCTTCTCTGATGTGCCCTGACTGGAAGATCGAACCAGCGACACTTAGCTCGCAGGCCGACGCTCAATCCACTGAGCCAAACCAGCCAGGGTACTTACAGCTATCACAAATAGATATTTAGCACAAACATATATGTTCTTAGAATTCACTTCTGGAAAATTAGAGGTAACGTAGAATTTGTCATCTTAGATTACTTTGGAACTAAGTTGGGCTATATAAACACATGCTTATGAACAAAGCTGAAAATATCCTAAACACACTGTGAAATTAAAAACTTATAGAACATTTATGTAGTTCAGAGCTTAAGACATAGTTTTGGCCTGCCAAGATTAGTGTGTAACACCACCTTTGGGAATCTGGTCCTGTGAGTTTGGAAGATTATCTTTCATCACCAGAAATTTCATGTTCTTGAGATACAATAATATGAAAAGAGGAGCTCTGTAGGCACCAACCCTCCCTTCTGGTAGGGTTCTACATCAGTTGTCATGTCTCACAACTTTGGAACCATGCACATCCCACTGCGGGAAACAGCAGCTTCTTGTAAGAAACATCGGGTGCTTAAGGTTTAGAGGAAACGTGAAAACAGTCTCCAAATGTCTGACAAGTTGTCAGGTGAAGAGGGCCTCCAAGGACAGAACTGCGAGTAGAACAGTGGATGGCAGATTTTATAGGGGGCCAACATTTTACTCAATTTAATGAGAAGCTTCCTAAAACTTGTAGCTATAATTAAAGAATAGTTTTCCCTGAGGTGTTTTAGTAAAGGCCGTATGGTAGGTTTCATGTTACAGAGTAGGGGCAAGAGGTTTAACATCATGTCCCAATTCCTAAAGTCCAAGGGCTCTCAGAATGTCCTAAAAAGAAAGAAGCCAAAATAGTTTCTTGGTCCTGTTAGAAACACTGACATTCTGAATTATTAAGAAACTTGTTTATCCTGCCCCAGTGTCAAAATCATGTACACGATTTATCTCAGAGTAGAGTATAAATACTCTACAGGGCATGGGGGATATGCAAGGAGGGAATATATATGAGTGAGTTGGGCGAGGTGGTCACTGTGGTGAAATAGAGCCAAACTCTGTTTAAAAATGCACATAGCTACTTTCCTTTGCCATGTGGAATCAAGACTTAATGTCATCAAACTGCTGAATTTTCAAGGAAAGCAGGACATTGAATTTTTATATGGTGAAATATCTTGATTTTTAAAAATATTGGCAACTGAAAACATTAAAACACATAGAATTGAGGTTTGGGGCGGGTTCAAACAAAACATGTCTGCAAATAAAATTTGGTCCTCAGGTCACCTGTGACATTTGGAACAAGCCAAGAGATAGTAAAATAGATGAATAAATAACTACCTTTATCTCAGATGGGAGCCCAGATGAGAATTCATGATTTCTGAGTCATGAAATCTAACTTTGTCATCATTTGTGCCATGGAAAGTCTTGATTATGAGGCTTGGGTCCTCTAATCATATTTGTTGTCCTCAAAGCAGTTCAGATATCTTGAAAGGTAATATAGCAGTGTAAAAATGTTCTAGGTGCACATAGCTGGTCAGGGTTCTTCTCCACACCATCTTCAAGAATGACCCAATGAAGTACGATGAGGCAGTGGAGTCAGAGATACCTGAGGTAATATTCCTAGTGTTCCTGCTCACCAGCAGGTGATCTTGGGAAGATCATATAACCTACTTGAGTCCTAAGTTTTGGGTCTGAATAATGGGAAAAGTGATACCTACCTCATAATATGGATGTGCTTTGAATGGAAGGAAGTATATGAAATACCTAGCAGAGGGCTGGGCACAAAGCTTGATCTCAAGGAAATTACTTCCCTAGGTTTTTCTTTAGGAGTTTCCCTCTCACTCATTTAAGATTTTCTATTGAAAAATGTAAGTAATTGTCTGGGTTTATTCAGAACTAACAAATAGATGAATAAAAAAAAAAACCCAACATAACCAACATGACTGATGTGGTTGTTAATTTTATGTGCCAACTTGGCTGGGCCACAGTGCCTATATTCGGTCAAAACTTATTCTGATGTTTCTCTGAATATGGTTTTTTAGATAAGATTAACATTTAAATTGTAGACTTTGAGTGAAGATTACTTCTCTCTCTCCCCGCCTGCCTTTCCCTCTCTCCCTCTCCCTCTCTCTCCCTCTCCCTCTCTCCCCCTCTCCCTCTCTCCCACTCTCCCACTCTTTCTCTCTCCCTCCCTTTCTAACCATCTCCAACCCTCTCTCCCCATCCCTCCCTCCCTCCCTCCTTCCAGGCACACACATATTTTGTTGGTTCTGTTTCTCTGGGGAACCCTACAAATACAACCAGCAACATTTGATCCACAGTAAAAGATGTTGAAAACAGTAATTAATTCAGGTGAAAAGTGGCAACCAGTTGTTTGTGATATTTTGTGTCATGAACTGTGTACCCCTCACGTTCTGTGGTCCTAGAGCCAGGGCCAAGCTTGTCCAGTGCAAGTGCTTTGTTAGCCTGATTCCACTGAAAATCCCAGGTGTGTGCCCACCCAACAGGAAGCACACAGGATAGGGTTGCTGCCCATTGGATGACTTATCTTTCAAATTCTCCTTTTGAGTTCTGGGGAAGAAGAAAAGATCCCACTACCCTATGCCCTTGGCACATCACATCCTGCCATTTTATGAAATACTCTTAATGTTGCAAGGAAAGCCTGCATGGAGTTTAGCTGATTTGGATTACACTGGCTTACAGAGGTCTCTATGTGAAATGGTGGGAGGGAGAAATTTTATTACTGCAGCAATTTCATTTGGGATCCTTTGGGGCCCATGCTGTCACGCTTTGTATTTAACAGCCCTGTGCCATCTCTCAGCTGCTATTGAGCATTTTTGCTGACCTTCTCCTGTCTCTAGAGGTAATGTTCAGACCTGCATGCCTCCTCCTTCCAGCCCAGGATGTGTGAACCAGCTGTCTGCTGAACTTCCAGTCCGAGTGATCAGAATGCAGGTGCTCAAATGGTTGCTGCTGAGAAGAAACACATAGCTTCCTGGGACACTTTGGGAATTGTTATTCTGTGCGATCAATTTCCTCTCAACACAGTCTGTGTGGATCATTGAGAATTTTTTAAGATACATTCTTTCTCTCACCACACTGTCCACTTTTTAAATAAGATCCTAAAATTCATTTAGCACATTAAACAAATGATCTCAGGAAATGACAGTGATGTTAGTGGAATCTGGCTCATTCTCATTGTATTCAAAGTAGAAGTGGGCACAAGCATAAGGTTGTCCAGAAGTTGCCTCACTCATAGGCTGCTATGACATCAGAGGGAGGAAAATACAGAAATTTTATGCACATCACAAAAATGCATCATATTTGTCCCTCACCCACACGTGGAAGTCACAGCTGGGTGCCATTTCACAACACATAATCTAAAACAGGTATGAATAGTAAGACAGAGCATTGTTCTCACAAAAAAAAGGACTGCAGCAATCAATATTTATTCTGCAGTTCTGGAGAATTGAATGTCTATTGTTTGGGAGCTGGGCAGAGATGAAGTTAGGGGTAAGGAGATGATTTAATTACTTTTCTTTTATAAAACCAGAGCAGCCTTTATAGAGAGGGTAGATGTGTATAAACTCCTCAAAATAAAATAAGAGAAATTAATGCCTAAGATTTTTCAAAATTAGAAAACAGCGTGAAAAGAAAATGCTGATATGGTCATTACTCGGTAAGTCTTATTGGCTCTATTAGTTGAGAGAGGGCATGGATCTAACACTTGATGGTAAGCAGAACTTCAGACACGGCACCTAGGCTTCGATTTTTAAAGTTGCTTAAAATCTAGTGGGGTCAAGACTCCCTCAATATGACAATGCAGTGCTTTCAGCTCCCAATATGACACCTTCTGGGTTCTCTGAGCAGGGAACACTCTAATTGGGATTCAGACCTCTATTAACTAAAAAGACCTGGAAAATTGTTCCTGCTGAAAGTTTAACAGCACCCATTAACTTGAAGCAATGCCTAGTCACCATTTTTAAGTAAAAGTGTTATTAAATAGATTCTTCACTCTTTCTTCCTTATGATGTTTCTTTCACAAAAATTTCATCTCACATTTAGGATTCATTTCTCTTGAATTTCCTCCCATTATGTCAAGATTTTTCAAATGTTTGTCTTGGTTTTTGAAAAAATTCTTCTCCTTGTTTCATATTAGCATGATATTTATTTTACATGAAACATTGCTCACCATTTTTAAATATATGCATCAGAACCTTATATCCATGGGGAACAATGATCTATACATTCAAATGTCTTCTCATATTTTGATTTTTTTATAAGACTATAAAAGAAGTAAAAAAATAATCACATTTGATACTGTCTTTCCTCTCCCCGCATCACAATGCAGAGACCCTCTCTCATATGTACAAGCCTGCTTCTTTGTTGATTTCTCCCAGGTGCAGTGAATATCAGACACCAGTTACCAAGTCATGCAGATGGAATCACCGGAGCCTGACACCTCTCCCTTTTCTCCCCGAGTCCTCTGTATTCTTAAGTAAATAGTTCACTTCATACACACCTCAACGTCTTTCATATCCAGCCCACTGCTGCTACCACTGCCCCCGTTTGCACGTCCTAATAATCCACCTGGACTCTTTCAGTTGACCAGTAGCCTAATGGAAGGGGAGAGAAATGTGTATCGGATGATCACAAAAATATGTACAAACAGAATCTCAGCTACCACAGTAATTTTCCCAAATGCATCTTTTCTTTTCTTTCTTTTTTCCACAGTGCTTAAAACCCTTCCATCTCTTCCATTTCCTTTAGGATAAAAATCCTAAACCTAGTAAGTCATACCAGGTCTTCCACTCTGATCTCTAAAAGTCCTTCCCAGTCCTTTCTCTTGACACTAAAATCTCCCCTCTCTCCCCCAAGACCATAACAATTCACCAAGTCAGGTCATAGCCCAGCTGCCTGCTTTGACTTATACTTTTTCTCCTGCTTGAATATCCTTTTCCTTCCACTCCTCCTATCTAGGACCCTCATCCTCTCTGCTAGGCTAAAATGGATTAGTTTTCCCAAATATCAACTCTATTAAAAATATTTTTTCTTGCCCTCCTTGTAGCTTCTTGTTCTTCCACATGTGACATGGTCCACCTTCATGCCACTCTGCACCTTATAGATTTGTCTTACCCTTGCTCACTTCATCACTCTTCACATTCGTATGAGCATCTATCTTACCCACTAGATTAGAAATGCCTGGAGGTCGCAGACCCTGCTTCATTCCTCATCTCCAAATCCTAAGGGCCAACTCTCACAGCAGGCAGGTGGTAAAATAGTTCATGGCAAATGAATATGTGAATGAGTAAATATAGAGTCACCAAGATACACTGAGTGCTTGTTCAGTGACCATTCTAAATGTTTTATGTGCTTTTAACCCTATCAGCAATCACAACAGAAGGTATTATTATTTTTTTCCTTTACAGATGGGGTAATCAAGTTAAAATTGGCTAAGTAGCCCAAGTTTACTCAAGTTATAAGGGATGATTGAGAAGATGAGTGATTGAATGAATGAATTCACAAAATTTAAAATAACTACATGAAATTCAATTGTTCTTATTTTGTCATCACAAAGAAAATGATTTGTGTTTGGGACTGTTGTAACTAACTAACTAGAAATGTGGACAAGGCCTTCTGTCTTAATTCATTGATGCGGGGATTGCCTCCAGGGGTTTGCAGTGAGGGTTAAATGAGATAATTCATGTAAAGTGCTTCACACAGTGTCAGGCACAGAGTAAGTTCTAAACAAATCATAGCAATTGCTCTTATCTTTAATCACAGTAGAAATTTTTTTCCTTTTTCTCTTCAAAATATTACAGAAAGTTTTAAATAGAAGAATACAGGAAATAACACAAACCCCCATGTACTTAACATCTAGCCCTAACATAAATTAACAAATTTCAAAACCCTTTTACAGGTAAAGTCATAACATCATAAGACTTTACAGTTACTGTTAAAATTTCTTACCATGACTCCCTCCCTGGAGGTAAAAACTATATAGTCATTTGAGCTTTTTCTTCACACTTAGTATTTTTTATGCTTTTATTCCACATGTATTTATCTAAAAATAATGTATGCAATTGCTTTGTATGCTATTAACATTTGCATAAAAGTATTACATTCTGTATACTTTTTTGCAACTTGCCTTCTCATATAATATTACATTACTGAAATGTACCTATTTGGGCACATATATAACTGTTTCATTCATTCCATTGTGTAGATATACTGCTAATTTATTCATCATATAGTATATATTCATAAATATAAATTTCCTTTAAAAATGTTTTTGGCTGTTAAAAACAAAGCTTGCTGTATGTCCTAATATATATCTTTTGTGTTCATGTTAAAGAGTTTCTCTTTGTCCCTTCTCAGCTAGGGTTTTGGGAGAGAATTAAGTCCTACTGCACTAAAGCATCCACTGTATGATGAATTAATTCTCTCCTATGAATCTAAAATGGAGCTAGTTAGGGTCCCTGGGAGAACTGAAACAATAGTTACTCAAGTTATTTTCTCTAGGACTTAGTTTTCTTGTACAACTCTGATTGAAAAAGGGTATTCACAGGAGAGGATTAGATTGATTATAAGGTATATATTGGTTGAATCATGTGAAGTGGCCAATATCTAATCACTTTTGACCTACAAAAGTGGCAATTTTATATAGCTCAACCTATATAACTTTGAAAATGTTCTGTTTATCTGACATTTACAAAATGGTATTTTATTGTTTTAATTTGCATATACTAAATCACAAGAGAGTCTGAGAATATTTTTATGTGTTTATTGACAATTTTGCTTTCCTTTTCTATTCATCATCTTTGTCC
Source organism: Furipterus horrens (assembly GCF_987537825.1). Lineage (NCBI taxonomy): Eukaryota > Metazoa > Chordata > Mammalia > Chiroptera > Furipteridae > Furipterus > Furipterus horrens. The sequence continues at coordinate 75,865,457 of NW_028327175.1, forward strand.
ATTTTTTCTCCATTTTTCTAGTGGCCTTCTTGTCTTTACACATGCATATGTATGATATACTATCATATATACATATGATAGTAAATATCTTCTCCCTTCCTTTGGACATTTAAAAATTTTATGTATGGTATCAACTTATTGAGAAGTTTGTTTCACTGCAATCAAAATTGTTCATCTCTTCCTTTACAGATTTTTTTTCTTTCTTCTTATTTAAGAATCCTTTTCCACTCTGAGGTAAAAAATATTTTTTGTACGTATCTCCTTTTAAAGTTTTAAAACTTTGCTTTTTTACATTTAGATTCTTAAAATATTTAGACTTTAATTTTATGTGTGGGTGAGGTAGGGGTCTTATATAACTGTTCCCAACCAACCTCACTCTGCCTTCTCAAACACACTCATGATGTTGAAATTAAAGAATTAATATCTGACATACCCAAGGGCTTCTGGAATCAGTACTAAAGCCCTTGTCTTATTAGTCCCCTTCTAGTACTCACTTATTGAATATTAGGCTACCATCCCTACCAATACTTGTTATTTTATGACAGTTTTATCATTTCTTTATACCACAGTCCCTCGCTATACTGCAGTTCTCTTATCGTGGCGTCACGGTATTGCAGGATTTTAAAAAATATTATATTTAATTATTTATCGTGGATTTTTCACTATATCGCAGGATTTTGTGGTACTGTATACGTATGTTGTTAAAGTTATGTCGATTTAAGAGAATAAATGTAAGGTTCCTACTTCGCGGGGTCTCTGGAACGTAATACTCGTGGTAAGTGAGGGAATACTGTATGTGGGAGAAAATTCCCCATACTTTGTTGCCGGTCTTCCAAATTGCCACAAACCTCCTTTATTTTTTGCTCAAGTAAATTCAGTTTGTCAAGTAAATTCTACCTAAAAATCTATTGAGATTTTTGAAAAACATCTTATTATTTAAATCAAAACTGATGGAAATAATAAATTTTTGTTTGTTCATGTGTCACAAGTCTCTTTTAATTTATAGGTCCCCTTGCTTTGTTTCTCTTGTAAGTTATTTATTTAAAAAAAAAACAAGCAAACAGGTGAACTGTTGATTTTCTCACAGAAACACAGTCTGATAGTTTCTGGTAGCTTTTCCAAGGCATCCTTTAACATTTTTCTCTGGCCATTATATGTCCCATAAATTGCTAGTTAGCTTGATCAGATTTAGGTTTGATTTTTTTTTTTTTCAGATGTATGACTCCATGAAAAATAGTATTATACACTTTAATCAAGAAACACGGAATGAATAGTTTTATCTCTTGTGTAATGTTAATAGCTTTGATGATTGTTGCCTAGATTCATTAATTCAGTAGAGGGTGAAAAATGGTGATACTCTAATTCTATCATTCCTTCTTCATTTACCAGCTAGAATATATCTATAAAGAAGAGATTTCCTTTGTCAACTATTAGATCACTCTGAAAATGAGTTTGTGCAGAAGAAGCAAGATAATTTTGATTTTTTTCCTCCTTCATCAGTTTCTAAAAACAATGTATTAGTTATCTAGCCAGAGAAGGAAAACTCTGACTCCAAAAAACCTCCGCTGCCTTGCGGCATACCTCTTCAGGGGAAAGGCTAAGGGAGTAAACCCCGACAGAAAATCTGGAGCCGGAGTCCCTAAGGCGGTTTGATGTTGTAGTCAACACCGGCAACTCCTGCGGCGCACCTGAAGCCAAGCTGTATCGACTCCGTCTTTCCCTTGGACCCTTCAGCTGTGAAGAGAGGGGGGGTCTGCTGCATGGGCAACAGCAGACCCTCCATATTACCCTGCCCAGGCTCTGTAGCTTCAGCGTCATCGCAAGATGTCGATTCAACACGGGAGGAGACAGATACCGTGTCACTCCCGAGTCGGACTGCACAGCCATTCTCGGCGGTGCAGATAGACTCTTAAGAAGCTACACCATTGTCTCTCGAGACGGACGGCTGCCGACGAGTTATCTAGCATCATCCAAGGTGGTCTTTAGTATCATTCTCTACTCATTGCTGTAAACGTATCTGATGTGTCTTAATTCATTCTAACTTATCGTCATCTTTGATGTCTAAATTGTCCCATCTTTGAACAATGGCTCCATCCATGCTGGTGTTATCAGTACATGACCTGTGCAGTCCCACAGAACCCCACACTAAGGATGTCCTTGTGTTAGTTTCCTGTGGCTGCTGTAACATATTAGTATAAACAGGGTATCTTACGATAACAGAGATTTATTTTCTCATCGTTCTGGAGGTCAGGAGTCCAAAACCAAGCTTTTGGTAGAGCTGCACTCTCTCCAAAGGCCCTAAAGGAAAGCCCTCGCTTGCCTTTCAGCTTTTAGTGGCTCCAGGTGTGTCTTGGCTTCATTATCCTCTTTTGTCTTCATGTGTCATACTCCTGTCTGTGCGTCTCTCCTCTGACTGTCTCTTATAAGAACACTTGTCACTGGACTTAGGGCTCCCAGGGATAATTGAGGATGATCTCATCTCAAGACCCTTAATTACATTTGCAAAGACACTTTTTCTAAATAAAGCCATGTTCACTGGTTCTGGGAATCAGGATGTGGGCATATCAATTTTGGGGCTCACTATTTAACTCACTATAGGCCTCATGCTTGATTTAATGCTCTGCTGTTCTGTCTTTAAAATCTTAATAATTTTATCTTGGAACTTGTGTTTTCTAAGTTAAGTCTGATGGGATAATGGAATGTGCACCTGAAGAGGAGATAACATGGAACATATGGGTCCACTGTTTCCTTTGGCCCCACTTCTTTACGGTGTTCACAATGTTATGAGCACAGAACTATAGTGGACCTGTGATGTGTGGGGACTTCAGTGACAGTCAAAACAATATTGGGGGACTTCCGGCCAAGATGGAGGCTTAGACGGACGCGCTAGGTCTCCCTCTACAACTAGAGAGAAATACAACTACTTCAAAACAAAGGATAACTAGAAATTCCAGAAAATAAAACTACACGGAAGCCCAACATATGAAGTTATAAACCAGCGGCGCCCTTTGGGCAGGTAAGAGCGAAAGGGGGCGGAGCTGTTTGCGGTCGCACCTGGGACAGTGGCGGGGAGAACAACCCCGGCTGCAGTCGAACCCCCGGCAGCTCGCGACCCCAACGCTGGGGAAAGCAGCCACCACATCGCCTTGAACAGTGAGGCCCAGGGGGGCGGGAGGACGGATCCCGGTCTCCTAGCGGAATAACTGTGTGAATCCATCTTGGACCCCCGCCCCCACAGAAAGCGCCACAGGGCTGCGAAATAGGTCGCGGACAGGCACCGGTCGCTGGATTGTGACGACAAAGCACCACGGTACAGCAAGAAAGGCTGCCGAACGGGTCATTACGAGTACACAGGCACTGCCCCCTACAGCCGGCCCAAGAAAACAAAACGCATCTGTCAAAATGAGGCAGACAACTATAGAAATCCCGGTGGCACAGCTCATCAGGCAACAGATGGAGAACCTGATAGATGAACAGATAAGAAACCTGTCAGATGCTCAGTTCTGGGCCATTGTTATCAGGTGGCTTACAGAATTCACAAAAGATCTGGAAAAAGATGAGAAAGAAGCGAAAAACACTCATAACGAAAGGAACAAAACCACATATGAGACAGATGGTGAGGAAAAAAAATCCAGAGTTCATTTCAACAAACTGGAATATGGAGAAGGAACAAGCAGTCAACCAATGCAGAGAGAGGAAATGGGAAGCAACGATGAGAGGATCAGAAACCTCTGGGACAGCTATAAAAGGCCCAACATAAGAATCATTGGTTTGCCAGAGAGCGAAGAAGATGAACTAGAACTTGAAAAATTGAGTGAAAATATAATAAAGGAGAACTTCCCAGACTTGGGGAAGGAAATAGACTTACAGGTCCAGGAAGCACAGAGAGTTCCAAAAAAACTGGACCCAGGGAGAACCACTCCAAGACACATTATAATCAAAATGTCAAAAATTAAAGATAAAGAGAGAATCTTAAAAGCAGCAAGAGAGACGAAAAGAATTATGTACAAAGGGGTCCCAATTAGACTATCAGCTGACTTCTCAAGGGAGACCCTGCAGGCAAGAAGGGACTGGCAAGAAATATTCAAAGTAATGAAAATCCAAAACCTACAACCACGAATACTCTATCCAGCAAAATTGTCATTCAGAATAGAAGGACAGAGAAAGTGTTTCCAGGACAAAATAAAACTGAAAGAGTTCATCAGATCCAAACCACTGTTATATGAGATGTTAAAGGGACTGGTTTAGAAAAAGGAGGATCAAGACAATGAAATCTAAAATGAAAACTGCATCACAAGAAACAACAGAAGCTAGGGAATTGAAACAAAGGCAAACTAAACAGGCAATGAGAGTGGAAAAAGAACTATAGGTATGGGGAACATATTGGGGGGAGGTCAACAGGGAGGGGGAATGGGGAGAGGGAGGGAGATGATATAGGAATTAAGGATCATGGTAGGAGGGAATGGAATAGACAGAGAGAGGTTGAGAAGAACTGTATGCACAACTAATGGACATGATCTAAAAGGGGGGGACAACTGGAGGGAGTGGGGCCACCGGGTGGAGGGGAGCAGAGGGAAGGGAAATTGGCACAAATGTAATATTATAATCAATAAAACACATTAAAAAAAAACAATATTGGGTTGGCTAACAAATTTATTTGTTTTTTTCTGTAAGATGGCTCTGGTGGCATTTTGTTGTCTTTAACTTCATTTGAAACAATCTTGTTAGATTGTATTGTGACAGCTGTCATCATATCAGCATGCATTTGAAAAACACCTACAAAATTGGTGAATTATTGTGTAACCATTTTAATATTGAAAATGGAAGAAAATATGAAACATTTTCATCATATTATTATACTTTACTATTTCAAGAAAGGTAAAAATGCAACTGAAATGCAAAAAAAAAATTGAGCAGTGTATGGAGAAGGAGCTGTGACTGATCAAATGTGTCAAAAGTGGTTTGTGAAGTTTTGTGTTGAAGATTTTTTGCTGGATGATGCTCCATGGTCAGGCAGACCAGTTGAAGTTGATGACGATCAAATTGAGACATTAATTGAGGACAATCAATGTTCTACCATGAAGAAGATAGCCTACATACTCAAAATACCCAAATCAATAAAGTTATCATTGAAAATGAAAAATGTGTCTTTTATTTTATGGGAAAAACTAAATGGACTTTTTGGCCAACCGAGTTCAAGGTTTTATTCTATTTGGACAAAATGTTCAAGTCTTGGACATTTCTGTCTCAGACTTGAAATCGTATTTCCCCCAAAAGTAATAGATCCTTTCATTGAAGTTGATATTCTGAGATCGTAATCTGGGCACTAGAGATACTGATTGCTGTCACTGATTATTATTTTTAGATCTTTTCAGTAGAGAGTACAAGGAAATAGGATTCTTCTTTATCAAAATCAAATATATGGAGAAATAGGTACAAAATGTAAGTATGTTGTTTGAGAAATTTTCACAACCTCTCGCATCAAGAAACAAAGTGTTATGAGCATCCATAAATGTCCTCTTGTCCACTTCCAGTCATCTCCCTCAACAGAAGTATTATACTGACCTTTAGTACCAGAGATTAACTTTACTTGCTTTGGACTTTATATAAATGTAACTACACATTATATTATTTTTGTGTCTAGCTGCTTCTGGTCGACACTGTGAGATTTATTTATGTAGTTTCTAGTAGTTAGTTTATTTTTTTTCTTACTACCTCATATTTTATTGTATGACAATACCAAAATGTCTGCCTATTCTATCACTGATAAACAGTCAGATTATTTCCAGTTTTGGCTACTGTAAGTAGTGCTGCTGAGAACATGTTTGTATTTGTGTTTTAGCTAACTTGTGTACCATTTCTGCTGGGTATATACTTAGGGGTGCAAATGTTGTATATGTTGATGTTCAGCTTTAATATATACTGCTGACTAATTTCCAGAATAATTAGAACACTTAATGCTCCTACCCACAGGTAGGGGAGGACCAGTTGTTCCACATATTTGCTAATACTTGTTGCATATTTGCCAATACTTGGTACATTTTAGCTATTCTAATGGGCTTATAATATGACATTGTGGGTAATAATTTATAGTTCCCTAATGTTGAATAAAAAGGGTATTTTTCATATGTTTATTAGATATTTGGATATCTTCTTTCATGAAGTTCTCTTTCCTCTCTATCTTTCTATGTCTTTTTGTTTTGTAAAAGTCTTTTTATTTTTTTTTATTATTTTTATTTATTTATTTATTTTTATTTTTTAAATTATATTTTATTGATCATGCTGTTATAGTTGTCTCAGTTTTGTCCCCTTTGTACCTCTCTGTCCAGTACACTCCCCTTACTACCAGCTCCCTTAGCTCATGTCCATGGATCATGCATATAAGTTCTTTGGATTCACCCTTTACTATACTATCCTTACCCTCCTCCTGTCTATTTTTTTTAATTTAATTTAATTTTATTGATTATGCTGTTACAGTTGTCCCAATTTCTTTTCCCTTTGTTGCCCTCTACCCAGTGACCCCCTTCCCTCCAGTTGTCCCCCCCGCTTAGTCCATACCAATTGGTTGTGCATATAGTTCTTCTCAACATCTTCCTGTCTATTCCACTCCCTCCTACTATGCTTCTTAATTCCTGCATCATCTCCCTCTCTTTTCCCCCTTCCCCCTCCCTGCTGACCTCCCCCCAATATGTTCCCCATACCTATAATTTTTTCCCCCTCTCGTTGCCTACTTAGTTTGCCTTTGTTTCGATTCCCTAGCTTCTGCTGTTGGTTGTTGTGATACAGTTTTCATTTTAATGTTCATAGTTTTGATCCTCCTTCTTCTAAATAAGTCCCTTTAACATCTCATATAACAGTGGTTTGGATCTAACAAACTCCTTCAGTTTTACTTTGTCCTGGAAACACCTTCTCTGCCCTTCTATCCTGAATGACAGCTTCACTGAATAGAGTGATTATGGTTGTAGGTTTTTGATTTTCATTCCTTTGAATATTTCTTGCCAGTCCCTTCTTACCTGTAAAGTCTCCTTTGAGAAATCCGCTGATAGTCTAATTGGGACCCCTTCGTACATAATTCTTATCTTCTCTCTTGTTGCTTTTAAGATTCTCTCTTTATCTTTAATTTTTGACATTTTGATGATAATGTGTCTTGGTGTGGTCCTCCCTGGGTCCAGCCTATCCAGAACTCTCTGTGCTTCCTGGACCTGTAAGTTCATTTCCTTCCCCAAGTTAGGGAAGTTCTGCTTCATTATTTTTTCACATAATTTTTCAATTTTTAGTTCTTCTTCACCCTCTGGCAATCCTATAATTTGAATGTTTGTTCACTTATAGTTGTCCCAGAGGTTTCTGAGCCTCTCCTCATATTTCTCACTTTTTGTTTCCTCTTTCTGCACTGGTTGTTTGTTTCTTCCCTATGTTCTGATTTGTTGATTTGATCTGTGGCTTTCCCTTCCTCACCACTTGTCTTGTATGTATTTTTGTTCATTTCAGCAGGACTAGCCTTCATTCCCCCCCGTCTTGATTCAGCCCCGCTATTAGGTCTGTAAGTTGTCTTATGACTATAGCTCTAAACTAAGCCTCAGAAAGATTTGCTATTTGTTCACCGGTCAAAGCCTTTATTTGTTTTTTTTTTTTTTTTTTTTTTTTGTTAGCTGTGTGATTGGTATTTCAATAATTAATTCTGCTATTCTGACTATTTTGTTTATCTTTCCTTCTTGGGCGGGGCACTGTCACACCTCCTATGCTATATTGGGTGGAGCCCCATGTGCTCGTCACAACCTGGTGACCTTTCTCACCACATTGTAGTGTTTTGCTTGGAGGCGAGGGTCCAAGATGGATTCCTGCTGTTACTCTCTGCTGAGGAACAGGGGGCCTCCTCCATCCCCGCAGTCCAAGACAATGGGGTCTGCTCTTCCCGGCATTGGAATCGCGAGCCGAGGGGTCTGGTCTGCAGCCAGGGCCAGCTCTCAGGCGCTTCTCTCCTCCCCACAAATACGGGTGTCTGCTTACCAGGTCCTGCTGTTTGCTGTTGTGGCTGCTGCCTCCAGCACAGTTCAATCTTTCTCAGCCACAGTTTCACCCTTCCTACTCGTCTGGATGAGCACCACTTGTCTATGACTTCATTCGTTGGACTTCCATGCAGTTTGATTCTCTGGAACTTGTGGTTGTCTCTAGTTTTGAGGTAGTTTTGTTCCTTCTTAGATATGGAGGTAGAAGAGCATGTCGGTCTATGCCTCCATCTTGGCGCGGAATTCTGTAAAAGTCTTTAATATATTCTTGATATTAGTCCTTTGTTAGATCTATCTATCACAAATATCTTTTTCTGTCCTTTCTGTGGCTTCTCTTCATTATATTAATGCTATATTTTATAATTAGAAGTATTCAATTTCAATATAGTAAACTATTATAAATTTTCTCTAAGATTAATGTCTTTTGTATCCTATTTTAGGAAATACTTGGTTACTCATAGGACATGAATATACAAGATCTGTCCAGAAGGTATTCAGCCATGTAATATGAAAAATAGAGACATTTACTGAAGAAGACACAAGATACAAGAAACATTTTATGTAGGACAATGACTTCTCAGTTCCCTTCAAAATAAGCATGTTGGGACCTCACACTGTTCTCCCAATCACCATCAGCTGCCCATTGTATTTTCCTGAATCTCATTGATGGTTTGAAATCTTTTCTTTTTCAAAGGTGATTCTAGTTCTGGAAAAAGCCAGAAGTCACGGGGCACCAAATATGGGCTGTAGGTGGGCTGAATCACCTGGGTGATTTGATGTTTCATCAAAACACTCTGCACAAGACATAATGCATGAGCAGGGATGTTGTGATGAAGCTTCCATTCACCAGTTGTCCATAGCTGTGGCCTTCTGAATCATGTGATTAATTTTCAGAAAGGAATGTTCAAGCTTAATGCAAAATTTGGTGCAGAATTATTGTTCTACTTGTGAAGGCCACACAGTACACATGTTTACTCAACTGCGTCTACCACAACCACTGACTAGTACAGTAAAGTCATCATTGTTCATGCATGCACATTCCAGTCTACTCTCCTTGGCCTCTCGATGTCACACAAACCATTCTTGTTATATTAATAATGTTTGGACTCTTTCTGGACAGACCTAATATATTTTTCTATGTCTTCTTGAAAGCATTTTGCCTATTTTTCTTATTTAGATCTGCAATTCATGTGAAATTATACATTGTGTAATATAGAGGATAGGATTCTAAACACATATTTTAGTATGGATTAATTGACCCAGCACAAGTTTTTGCAAACTAATTCTTCCTCCTTGCACTATTGTGTCATCTTCAGAAATCATATAACTGAATGAGTGTGGACTACTTATTGACTTTATCCTATTCTACTGGTCTAGTTGTTTTAAAGATCCTCATAATTGTTTTTAATATTTATGAGTAAGTCCCTTAGTGCTGATCTTCAAGATTGTCCTGGTGTTGTAGATCCTTTGTGTTCATATTTATTTGAGAATTTATATGAAATATAGAATTTTGAATCCTGTTAATTTGCACAACTTTGGGGGATTTTATTTGGAAGTGTGTTGAACCTATAGACTAATTTTGAGATAACTTAAAAATGTACAATGTTGAATCTCATGAAACATGCTCATGATAACTGTTTCCATTTATTTAGAACTTTAATTTGCTAACATTATTAATATATTTTACTGTAGAAGTCCTTTACATTTTTGTTAGATATGATCCTAGGCATTTGATATATTGTAGCACTACTGTAAATAGTATTGTTTGTAAAAGTTAATTTTCATTTGTTTTCTGTTACATATTAAGTCAAATAATCAAGCACATCCTAAAACTTGCTTGTTACATGTACAAAAATTTGATCATCAAGGAAAGGAGCCAAAATGTATGTACATGATTTATTACTCATGGCACAACATGATTACTTCAGTTCCCTCAACCTCCCTTGCCAAGTTTCATAGGGGTGAAACCTAATGGACTCAGGGGAATGCTGCCCACACAGGTCTTTGTCCCAGGTGAGCAATATTGAGTATGAGAAACTTCTAATCTTATAAGAGACTGCTGGAAACCTGTCCATTCTCCTCTGAGGGGGAGAGAGTAAGTTTATTATCTGGGAATGTAAGCAAATGGATCCAGAGGGAAAAATCTCAAAATCTCTCCAGAACCACACAATCTCTTGCTTCTATGGGCTTTGCTACTTAAACTTGTCTCCTTGCTTAGAAAGCCTAGACTGGGAAGAAATAAAAAATATTCATGAGAGATTTTGGTTGAACTTATATAAATTCACTTAAGAGTTCTAACTGTTCGTGGATTTTCAGTTAATAAAGTAACTGACTTTTCTATGTACACAATCATATCTTCTGTAAATAATGGCAGATTCATTTTTTGCTTCTAATCTGTAAACATTTGATTTTTATCTTCTTGCCTCACTACATTGCTTGGAACATTCAGTCAATGTTGTATAAAAACAGTGATAGTGAGTCTCCTGGCTTATTCTCTACTTCAGGGAGAAAGTGTTCATCATGTATGATATTAGATTGTTGTAGTTAACATATCAACTTAGGGAAGTTTGCTTTCTAATTTGGTTACAATTTTTTAAAGATAATAAATGCATATTGATATTTGTCAAAAGTTTTATTTCCTTTGACTTTATCGACAGATAATTTTATAATGTGTCTACTTTTTGCTATTAATATGGCAAATTTTACTGATACCATTTAAAAATTTTAAACCACCTTTATTTACATGAAACCATGTTTGGTTGTAATGTATTATTCTTTTTATGTGTTTCTGGGTGAAATTTTCTGACATTGGTTTGAGATTGCATCTAAACTCATTAGAAAATACAGGCTGTAATTACCCATTCTTGTTATTTTCTTGTCAGGTATTGGTATCAAGGTTAGGCTGGCCTCAGAAAATGAACTTGAAAGCAGTTACTATTTCTCTTCTCTGCAAGTATTTTTATGAGTTTTTTATAAATATCTCAAATAACTCACCAGTGAACCCATGTAGGTTTGGGGTATTCTTTGTGTGAGGAGGTATTAATAACGAATTCAATTTCTTTAATTGATATCAGACTATTTAGAGTTTCTCTTTTTCATTTTTGATCAGTTTCCTTATTTAAGGAAATTGTTTATTTCATCTGAATTTTAAAATTCATTGAACTTCAAACTTATCTTTACTATGTTCTATTTTCTTTGAAGTTGAATTTTTTTTTCTTTTTTTAAAATTTTCTTGAATTAGAAGACCAAATTGTTGATTTTTAAGCCTTTTTTAGTATATCTTTTGAAGATTATAAAATTTTCAGTACTGTTTTAGTTATATCCTACATGTTTTAAATTTTGATAAGTCATATGTTTAGTATTATTTAATTTAAAATGGGTTCTGATAACTTCTCTTTATTATGAGAGGAGGTCATGTAGAAGAACTGACTGCTAATTGACCCATAAGCTGGACCCTGGCTCCTTACACCTTTCGCTGTCCTCAGAGTGTGTGTCTGCCCACTGTTCCCACAACCTGCGCCATTTTCAAGGACACAACCTTGAGAGAGGAAGGCATTGTTGAGACTATCTGGATTCTATACATTGGTCCTTGAACAATGAGGAGGTTAGGGGCCCTGACACCCATGCAGTTGAAAACCCAAGTATAACTTTTAGCTCTGAGTCAGCCCTTTAAATCGCTGATTGAATAAACTATCTATAAAATGGTTGGGAATCTAGAGCTGGGAATGCAAAAATACTGTTATTGATACATGGTTGATTGACCCTGTGGTTGTGAAATACAAGGGTACAAGGGACCCAACTGTATTTATTGAAAAAATATCCACTTATATGTGGACCCAAGCAGTTCAAAGTCATGTTGTTCAAGGGTCAACTGCATGTGACTGAACCCATCTGAGGCCTCTATACAAACTTTAAGGTTCTGTGAGTGGGTGTGGAGATCTGTTTGTCTTGCAGTAACCCAAGACAAGCTTCTTAAGTAAATTCCCTTGCTTATTAATCCTGCCACCTACCAATTTGAAGTGATCTGCCTCTTTATTAGGTTTGTTCTTGCCTTCCAGGGGCCAGTTTTCAAACCAACAATTTTCTGTTGGATTTATAGATATTTACAAGTGTGCTGCTTAGTTTTCAAGCAATGGAAGGGAGACTTTCTAGTTATCTATGTGTGCTTTATTTCTAGTTTGACCATTGCAGTCAGAAGAAACTCTGAAGCTATTTAAATCCTTTGTAATTTGTTGAGACTTATGATGCAGCATATGATCTACTTTTGTAAATATTCCATCTGCACTTAAAGATTTTGAATCATTCATTTGTTGGATGCAATGATCTACATATATCAGTTAGATCAATGTTATGAATTGTGTTGCTCAAGTCTTCAATATTCTT